>NC_083411.1:16573262-21573262 GCF_020745735.1 Hemiscyllium ocellatum | reverse complement strand
ACCTTACCATTAAGTGTACAAGTCTTGCTAAGATTTGCTTTCCCATGTGGATCCGATGTGGATCCTTGCTGTGCAACAGCCTTGAGGTTAGTTCAAGTTGAAAAGTGTGGCACTGAAAAAGCACAGCAGGGCAGGCAGCATCCGAGGAGCAGGAGAGTTGCCATTTTGGGCACAAACCCTTCATTAGGATTGGGTTGGTTACCCCATTTGTGGTGTTGGCTTTCTCTAAATGAAAATGATGAGTTCTGTCTTGCTCTCTAACTTCAGTCTATTAGGTCTGTATTCCCAAAGCATTAGCCTGAGGCTCTGGATATTCGTCCAGTTGCTTTTCCAGTGTACAATTATCTCCTTCACCCATCTACCCATTACTCCCAATATTCCACCAGGAAGTTACCTTTTCATGGTTTATCAGCCTGTATCTCTTAAGCATTTCAGTTAGCCCCTCAATGAACCTTCCCAAATTGAATTGCATGTTTTCATGTTCATTGTTTGTGAAATAATGTTCCAAAGAAGCAAGCATTGAACAGGCCCAGTTGCTTTAGGCTACTGCACTGACTTCTCAAACAGATGTCTGAACATTTTGGTCCGGAGGCAACCTGCCACTCCCAATATGCCTGTTTCCAATCGGAACAAGTTTCTACAGTTCTAAGCATGGCTACTATTAAGTAGAGCAAAGGTTTTCCTGTAATTTTAACACACCTTCACTGATTAAACTCATAAATGCACCAAAGCGAAATGTGTACCTGACAAAGAGGACTATTCTAAGGTCTTTTGCTAATCGAGACTCTTAAAATAAACATTTTTACCATGTCAAATGGTTCATTGCTGAATTTTAATGTTTACTATTTGATAGATGACAATAAATATGCAATCATAAACTCCACATTGAGCCAATTCTGTGTTTTGCAACCTTTTCACACAGGGACTATTGCAATGAACTGCCAGAGGAAGTATTAGCAGTGGGTACAATTACAGCATTGAAAATGCGCTTGGATAGGTACACGAATAGGAAAGGTTTAGAGGGATATAGTCAAATGGGGCAAGTTCTGTATGGGGTACCTGTTCAGCATGGACGAGTTGGACTGAAGGTCTGTTTCTGTGCTGTGTGACTATGGCTCTATGACATAAACCATCGAAGCTAATTCCACCACCTGCTTGCTTCTTGTGGTCCTTAATATCATACAATAGCTGTAAAACATTTTGGTACAACTATCTTATGAGCATGATAGGTATCATTTAAATGTTATTTCATTTTCTTTTCTTTCTTGAAATTAAAACTATTCTTTCTGAAATCCAATTCTAAAAGCAGAATTCTGTGGCCAATAGAAATCTGAAATAGAGGTAGAAAATTCCAGAAATGTGCAGCAGGCCATGGCAACTCCCCCACACCTTGCTTCAAACCTCTGGGATTTCTCACCTGTCTCAGTTCTTATAAGATGTTACAAGCCTGAAACCTTAACTCTTGTTGCAATCTCTAAAGATGCAGCTACACCAGCTGAATATTTCCAGCATTTGATAGTACTGTTCCTCAATTATCATCTCCCTGAAGCAATGCAAATACATTTAATTACTTTGAAATGCATCTAATCTGGCTGTGTGGGTGAATGGGATATACAAAGTTCCAAACCAGAAAGAAAAAGGGACAGAGTTTAATTAGATTCCCTATAATGTGGAAACAGGCCCTTCGGCCCAACAAGTCCACACCGACCCTCTGAAGAGTAACCTACCCAGATCCATTTCCCTCTGACTAATGCACCTAACACTATGAGCAATTTAACATGGCCGTTTCACCTGACCTGCACATCTTTGGAGTGCGAAGGAAACCGGAGCACCCAGAGGAAACCCACGCAGACACGGGGAGAATGTGCAAACTCCACATTCAGTCACCCAAGGTGAAATCAAACCTGGGACCTGGGTGCTATGAGGCAGCAGTGCTAACCACTGAGGTGTGTTGGTGCAAGTTTGTTGGTGCAAGTGGGAAAGCTGTCCAGGATATTAGTGGAACATCCTATACTTCTTTAGATACTAGCATAAAGTTCTCAGTATCAAAAAGATTCGGCACCTTATATCCGAAGGACAGCACCTCTGTTCAGTGCAACATTGTACATATAAATGACAGCATAGGAATGTGCTGATCTCCTGGAATGGTGCCTTAAATAACCACAATCAGAGCTATCCCAGGCTGACACAGCAATTACTTGGATTTGATTCTAGCCTTGGGCACCTGTATGTGTGGAGTTTGCACATTCTCTCCATGTGTGTGGGTTTCCTCTGGGTAGCTGAAAATTTGTTGCTGGAAAAGCGCAGCAGGTCAGGCAGCATCCGAGGAATAGGACATTCGACGTTTCGAGCATAAGCCCTTCTTCAGGAAGAAGGGCTTATGCCCGAAACGTCGAATCTCCTGTTCCTTGGATGCTGCCTGACCTGCTGCACTTTTCCAGCAACACATTTTCAGCTCTGATCTCCAGCATCAGCAGACCTCACTTTTTCCTCTGGGTACTCTGGTTTCATCCCAGCCTACAAAGATGTGCAGGTCAGGTGGATTGGCCATGCTAAGTTCCCCCATACTGTCCAGGGATGTGCAGGCTAGGTGGATTAGCTACAGGAAAATGCAGGGCGATGGGCTGGGTCTGGGTGAGATGCTCTTCGGAGGGTTGGTGTAGAGCTGATGGGCCAAATGACCTGCTTCCACACTGTAGGGATTCTTTGATTCAATTTTTACAAAGTGAAAACTGAACAAGGATTTGGAAGGATGATTGCAAATGTATACAAAGAGAGTGGTCACTCCACATCATGACATGCAGGCAAGGAGGCATGTAGAGATAGCAGGAGAGAGGGTGACCATTCATCAGAAAGAATCGAGACAGCAAGTCCAGGAAACCCAGGTCTTCTTGGAGCTGTGGAACAGGTTGATATTTATTTAGTAAGCAACCCAACTGAGTCAGGGATGGATAACTTGAGGGAGAACCATAGGACCATGGTGCATAAGGCCACACTGGGAAAAGAGAGGGATGCTGATGGGCAGATTGGAAAGGTGGTTGTAGTGGGTGACTTACTAGTTTGAAAGATTGACAATCTCATTTGCAGCCAATTTGGTGAGTCCTGTATGGTTTGTTGCCACTTGTGACATATGGAGCAGCTGGATAAAAGTCTAGAAAGGGACAGTGAACAGCCAGTGGTTGTGGTCGTTGTGGAACCAAAGACAAAAGGAGGGACGCTTGGATGACATTCAGGATCAGTTTCAGGAGTTAGGGAGCAGGTTGAAATGCAGGACCTCAGGGCAGTAATCTCAAAAATGCTCTCTATGCCACAAGCTTAGCCACTTAGGCAAAGATTGGGGAGACATAACTACCTAGATGAGAGATTGTCCCCGAAATGTGTTGAACTGGTTTGTTGAACTAAAACTATGAGTTATAGTTCATAGTGGAGTGTGGATCCATAATCATCTGACTCTGCAGGAAAATGGCTATCAAAGAAGATCCAGATAGTTTATTTTCTTCAGCCGTTCATGAATTTATTAATGGAAGCCCACTCAACCTGAGAGTGTTGTGAATTTTGTAAGGCATGTAAATCATCAGCAACTCACCAAGCCATGTCGACAGCATCTTCCAATCTTGTCAGCTCGTCCAAGAAGAGAATCAAGTCACTGCCACCTGCAAGTTCCCCTCCAAGCCCCTCACTCTCTTGGCTTGGCAATATGTCGCCATTCTTTCGGTGTTGCTGGGTTAGAATCCTAGAACACCCTCCCTTAGGGCATTGTGCCTGCGGCACATGGAGTGCTGTGTTTCAAGAAGGCAGCTCACCACCACCTTCTCAAGAGCAACGAAGCACGAGCAATGATGCAGGTCCAGCCGATGAGGCCCACATCCCAATAGCAAAATAAAAAAAAATCCTTGGAATAGTCAATTGTGAAACCCACATATGTGGCACTTGAAAGGACTTGTGAACCAACTTGTATCTGTCCTGCTATTCCTGAAGACATGCACTGTCTCTGATAGTGAAAGCTCCTGCCCAGCATTGCTGTCCTACCTCAGGGAGTGTATAATACTGACTGGGCATTGTCTGGAGTTATGTCCTTGGGTCCTGCTCAAATTGTCTGAAATTGTGTTTATTTTATTCAAATCATAACTTCCAAGACTTACTGAACAACGTATGAATTTTTTAGAGGAAGTGTTTATTGTTCCAAGGTTGACCTTTTTTTCTCTTTATTTTTAATGTATGAGAGTTTGCTGGCTGCTCCTGGAAGTTCATTTCAGGGAACAACATATATTGTATATTCTGGATCAGATTTATCACTAAGGTTCCTTTGGAAAAGTGAGATAGTATCTTGAGTTTGTGAGTGCTGCTCAACTGTAGGTCCCTACCCAGTCCAAGGTTCTATCTCCCTAGTTTCTAAGCTTTCAGGTTGCAAGTCAACTGTGATTTCTTCCCAATGATCCTCTGAATACCGCTGCCATAGAGTCGTACACAATGGCTGAGTGGTTAGCACTGCTGCCCCACAGCGCCAGGAACCCATGTTCGAATCCAGCCTTGGGTGACTATCTGTCTGGGATTTGCATGCTCTCCCTGTCTCTGCCTGGGTGCTCTGATTTCCTCCCACACTCCAAAGATGTGCAGGCCAGGTGAATTAGCCATGCTAAATTGCCCATAGTGTAGGGTATTATTTGGGGGTAAATGTTGGGTCTGGGTAATTTGTCCTTTGGAGGGTTGATGTGGACTTGTTGGGCAGAGGGGCCTGTTTCCACACTGTAGGGATTCTAATTCATACAACTTGGAGACAGGCCCTTCTGCCCAGGCTGTCAATGCTGACCAGGTTTCCTCAACTGAACTAATCCCATTTGTGTGCATATCCCTCTCAACCTTTTCTATTCATGTACCTGTCCAAATGTCTTTTAAATATTGTAATTGCATTTGACTCTATCACTTCCTCTGGCATCTCATTCAATACACGCACCACCCTCTGCGTGAAAAAGTTACCCCTCAGGTCCCCTTTAAATCTTTCCCCTTTCACCATAAACCTATACCCTCTACTTCAATAACATTACAGGAATTGATGAAGGATTTGCTCGGGTTTGGCTTCTGTGTGGCTCATTCTTTTGGTGTGCTGGAAGTTAATGCATTGAGTTTGTACATTTTCAAACATCTGCTAGTCTGCACTCATTTTATAAAGAGTGAAATCTTGCATTAACACAGCACCTCATCATATCTCTCAGGGGAAAAGCTTTTGTGTAATACCTCTCAAAATCTCAGGAAATCTGAAACCATTTCCTTTCCCATTATTTTTTAAGTGTATTAACTGTGCAAATCTGGGATGGTGTCAAGCTTCCACCAACAAGGTTATAAAAAATAACCATGTCAAATGGGTAAATTCAATCAAGTATGTGTTACAGAATTGTGTCATGGAGTCTTTTATATCTATCGGAAAGGGAAGACAGGGACAAAAATTAACATCTCATCTGAACCGCAGCAGTTCTGACGGTGTGGCAGGCTCTCAGTATTGCATTACGGTCTAGATTTTGTGTTCAAATACCTGGAATGGGTATTGAACCCTCAATCGTCTGACTCAGAGGTTGGGTTGATCCTAATCAAAGCACAGTGGACACCGAAAAGATCCGCAATGCAATGTAATTCTCAATCCAGTCATGCAAATTAGTATCCTTTTGGGTTTGGAAGGGAGCTCTAGTCCATTAGAGCTGAACTATACATGCTGACTGAAGAGATCAGATATCTTTATTTATATCAACTTATGCATGTCTACTTCCATCCTTGCACATCAAAAAATAGATGGTGCTATGCCAGTAACTTTCCAAAACAGTTTGTCATCATTCTATAAACTGAACATTGATTCCATCAGCCATTTAACAAATTATAAGCATTAAGTCAGCTTCATTAATTTTTCAGTACGCAATATATTTCCAGTCTGTGTAATCTGGTACAGACAGGCCGTTTTTGTCTCTCAAATCCCCCTGTACAAAAGGGTGAAGACAGCAGGCTTTAGAGACCAATGGCTATCACCCTGAATTTGGTTCACTTCCTGCTTGCCAGTTTCAGAATGTCATTACCAGACAGATTCCCAAATTAGCCACTAGGCTGGGATTTGCAGGAACCCTTTGTCTGGAACTGTCTGTGGTATGAGGGGAAGAATTTTCTTGTCACACAGTGTGTTCATCGGGGACTGATGGGTGTTTAGAAGGAAGCATTTCTAGTCTAGCTCACAAATGCTGGCTTCTGATGAGCAGTGATGTGAACACGATGATCTAATACTCTTTCATTATAGTCCCACATCTGCAATCTGTGCCAAGAATGTAACAGCAACAAGTTGCCAGAGCCACGCTATGTTTTTTTAAAAATTTGTTTATGGGATGTGAGAGTCGTTGGCAGGGCCAGCAATGATTGCCTACTCCAATTTGACATTGAGAAGGTAGTGGAGTCTTATCTCATGTTCAAGTGTTATCATTGAAGAAGGCCATCAAGTTACAATCGTAAAATAATGCTGCATACAACCTGTCATGCTGTTATCCGATAAGTCTCAGGGCCCTCCTCTATATTTTTAAAAGTATACCTCCACGTCTGATTTTGAAAATTACCCATTTTTTCTCCCTCCGCTAGTTTTACAACCGATGGATTCCAAATCATGACCGTTAGTGCTCACTGAGTTTGTAAAAAAGGTGAATGCAGTTATGAAGAATGAAAGAAGCATCATTCTCTATGTCTGAATGTTGTAGGAAAAGAATGTGATTTATATAACCTGTCCATAATGCCACTCAGCTATATGTAGTATCTGGAATCAATAATTCATTTGTAATATTGAAAAGTAAATATTGGACGTTTCACTTTCAGTTGAATCATTGAGCAGCTCCTGCCTAGTGTGGTATGAGGCAAACAGATTTGAGAAAGCCTCAAATTCACTTCATACTTTCTGCTAAACTAGTTGATCTCAGCTGGGGTGGTCATTGACATGGGAATATCTTTGGGTGAGTAAGGAATAAAGCAGCAAGGATTCCTAATTTCTATAGTGTTGGCACACGTGTTGAAGAATGTCAGATGTGACCAGTCTCAGCTGTGACATTCCTCATGTTGGGAGACTGTTTCCATTTGACTTTCATTTGAAGGATAGCTGCTTGAACTCAATACTTGAGGGTTGCTGATGCTGAAAGAGCCACAATCCAGTTAATCTCCATGGTTTTATCAGAGGAATTATCTGGTGTTGGGGGTGAGTATTCCCCTCACTTCACTCTGCACAATTTTTTCCCGGAGGGTGTTAGAGGCTGAAGGGTGACCTTCTAGAGGTTTTATAAAGTCATGAGGAGCATGGATAGGGTGACTGGTCAGGGTCTTTTTTCCCCAGTGTTAGGGAGTCCAAAACTAGATGGCACTGGTTTGAGATGAGAGGGGAAAGATTTAAAAAGGACCTGATAGGTAACTTTTTCACACGGTGGGTGGTGCGTGTGGTGAATGAGGTGGTGGAGGCAAGAATAAATACGACATTTAAAAGGCATCTGGATGGATACTTGAGTAGGAAGGGTTTATAGGGATATGGATCAAGAGCTGGCAAATGGCAGTAGATCAGTCCAGGAAAACTGTCAGCAATCCAAACTGTCAGTTTGGATTGAAGGCATGTCCATATAACTCCATGACTGTATGTCACAGCATACAAGGATTATACAGCATAATAAGTGTACTGCAAGGCCACTCTCCCAGACTGATCCAAGCTTCAGAACCTAACACTTCACCAGACTCATTGTCTGCTGTATGATAACCTGAGTTGAAGAATGAGCTGCAAAGTATTTGAACTTTGCTGCATTCAGAGCGTTGCATAACCGAGCCATTGGTCATGTTCACAGAGGTGGCCCTTGTTTCCCAGCAACCTACCTTGAAAGACTTTTGAAATGAAGCAGGAATGTGAGAGCTCTGAAGGATTGAGGCATCATGGCTACTCACATGGTATGGACACAGAAGTCTGAGATATGGTACCAGTGATCACATGCAGCTTGCACGTTGATAATGTTTGAGCCTGGTATGATTTTTTTTCAGAACTGTGTAACAACAATCTTTCTTCCCAAGGAAAATCTCGTAATGGAACAAGTTGCCAAAGGAAATGGTCATGGCCCCATCAATTCAAATCTCATTTTTAAGTTATTTCCATTTAAATGTTTTAATTACAAGGATTACTGATTCAGCTTGTCATAAAGCGTTTATCTTGCCCTGCGCTTATAAATATTGGAGAAGATAGATATTAATGTGTGATTCAAGCACAGCCAAAGCAGAATCGTTTTTCTGATATGGATACTCGTACATTTTGAGTTTGATGGCAATATGTTGACAAGTGAATCCATTGAACGTTCCAACATAGATAGGCCCAGCTCTGACCAAGTATATCAGATCAGGCAGCATGCAAGGAGCAGGAGAATCGACGTTTCATGCTCTGGCCCAAAACATTAATTCTCCTGCTCCTCAGATGCTACCTGACCTGCTGTGCTTTTCCAGCAACACACTCTCGACTCTGATCTCCAGCATCTGCAGACCTCGCTTTTTTTAGATTAGATTAGATTACTTACAGTGTGGAAACAGGCCCTTCGGCCCAACAAGTCCACACCGACCCGCCGAAGCGCAACCCACCCATACCCCTACATTTTACCCCTTACCTAACACTACGGGCAATTTAGCATGGCCAATTCACCTGACCCGCACATCTTTGGACTGTGGGAGGAAACCGGAGCACCCGGAGGAAACCCACGCAGACACGGGGAGAATGTGCAAACTCCACACAGTCAGTCGCCTGAGTCAGGAATTGAACCCGGGTCTCATGCGCTGTGAGACAGCAGTGCTAACCACTGTGCCACCGTGCCGCCCACAAACTTCTCAGCTCTGACCAAGTCTCACGCTATGGCTTGCTCAGAGTTAAAAGCAACTATTCAATTCCTGAACTTTTCCATTGTTAATCCAAGGACATAGATTATTTTTCCAAACTCGGTTTATAAAGCAATACCATTCTGTCCTTTGCTAATATTTGGTTACTGAGTTGGACGACGAGTTGATGCCCTTTTATCCTTGAAAGTTCATGAGAAATTGCATCCTGAATTTTCAGCTTTTATACTATTAGATTCACAGATAAATACCAGCATTTTCGTTTGAAAATAAAATGAAAAAGAGTTGTTCCTCCTGTTCCCTTTGAAATGTTTCCTCACCTCCTTTCCTGAAAGCCCTCATTGGCTGAGATCCATTCCCGTGAGAACCAGCTGCCCCTGTGTTTCCTCACTTATTTTCTCAACCTTGTTAGTTCGTGTCATGTGACGGACAGATGGGGAGTTCGTGTCAAAGAAAATAAGTAGCAGTGCAAAGATAAAGACGTCATAGGGCAACATCAAGACGTCTGTTCTTGTTCTTCTGGGTAAACGATTCATGATCATTTCTGATTCATGATGAGGAAACAGTATCAAGTATTGCCAGCAGCAAACACTGTCTGGCTTGAGTGTGGTAAAGTGCAATTATCTAGTCTTCTGTGGCTGTTTGTTTTACCTGGCTATCCACACGCAAGTTAGGATCAGAATTGTTGTTATTCCAGGAAAGGGACTTTCTGATGATAAGCATTAGAAATATGTGTAGCTCTTCAATCAAGTGTATTTTTTCTCCTGTACATCTTTCTGCGCTGCACAACATCCTTGGTAAAATGGATAACTTACTCTGCAATTGTCACTCGTCAATAGGTGTGAAAGCTCTGCAGTGAAATCTCTTTGTTTTCCCGTGTTGTGCAGAGAATTATTTGCCTTTTTGTCAGAAACTATAAGTATCTCACTCATGTAGCTATTTTATGTCATAAATGAACCTTGCTAGCGGCTAGTATGGTCAGAGCATTGAGCAATGATGTTATTGCCTTACCAACATCACTTGGAAAATGATTTTCTGGTCATGAAGGGGAGACAATGGTCTAGTTGTATTATTGCTGGGCAGTTCATCCAGGGACCCTGAAAATGTTCTGAGGACCCAGGTTCAAGTCCTGACACAGTAGATGGTGGAATTTGAATTCAATACATATCTGGAATTAAGAGTCTAATAATGACCATGAATCCATTGTTGGAAAAACCCAACTAGTTCACTAAACCCAATCAGCCGCATCGAATAATAGGCAATTTAATTGATATTTCTTAAAATCCCCCCCCACCCCCCCATGCCCTGTGGAAGCTGCAATTTAACAAGCTTAATAAGAGGTCATCTGTGACACCAGATGAAATGACCAAGCCAGCTGTTAAGCTTCCGCAGTGATTGCCTAGGTAGCATCAAAGGGGACATTCACATGGGATATAATAAACGAGGAAGAACATTCATTTTCACCAGAGCTATTCTACCCAACCAAGATATCAGAAGATTTTCCCAACGCGGAGGTCCTGCCTAACCTTCTCTAGCAACTGCACAAAATTAGCTTTGTATAATTGATCAAAGGCCAGAACATCAAAAATGCCTAAATATAGAAAACCTCCCTGTGACCACTTGAAAGGGAATCGGACTCCACCCCCAAGACTGGGTACTCCGACAAAACCCCCCACTGACGTGGCCTCCGATTTCATAAAGTTGATTTTTATACCCCAAGAAATAACCAAATCAATTCATCATTTGCATTAAATGAGGCAGAGATATTGTCGGGTTAGTTAGAAAAAGAAGAATGTCATCTGCATTTTATGCCCCCCCCCGCCTCCGATTCCCACGTCCAGAACAACAGTATTCGGGTCCCTCCGGATAGCCTCTGCCAACAGCTCAATCACGAATGGAAACAGAAGCAGTGAAATGGGGCACCCTTGTCAGCTGCCTCTACCAATACTAACATTGTCAGACCTTATGCCATTAGTGAGAACTGCTGCCTTAGGGTCGCTATATGACACTGCCATTCACCTGGCAAAGACCCCCAAGACCAAACCATTCCAGGACATAAAAGAGATTTGGCCACTCCACCCAGTCAAACTCTTTCTCTGCATCCAGGGAAACTACCAAGCCGGAATCGACCCTTGCTGGCTTACCTGGACCAGATTCAGTACTCTTCTAATGTTGTTAGAGGACCTGCAACCCTTACTAAAATCTGTCTGGTCCTCCTTTACGATAGAGGGTAAGACCTTCTCCAAACTCAACTCCAGCATTTCCGACAAAATTTTGAAGTCCATGTCTAAAAGTAGTATGGGCCTGTGTGAGGCACAATCCTCTGGGGCTTTCCCTCTCTTGAGAATAAGGGAGGTATTAGCCTCTCTCAGACAAACAATTAGCCATAACCATCCAAGACAGCCCATGATCCCCCCCGCGCCGCAGAGAAAGAACCCTACTCATAATGCGCTGAGTGAAAACAGTAAAGGATTCGTATAAAGTAGAAAATACATCTACAAAAACTACCAAAGCAAACTTCTAAAACCTATTTCTACAATGAACCAACACATAAAACAAATAAGAGGAGACTTTCGCCCTTGCCCACAGGGGGCACTCACACTACCTACTAGCCCCTCCATGGCTCCTTCTAGCTAAAGTCATGCCCCAAACCCAGGCAAAGCAAAGTGAAAAAAAATGCATGTATCTTATGACAAGAAAATTAGCAATGGGCCTACAACCCGTCCCACTCATACTTTGACTCCAGTCAATACTGATTAACAAAGAAACCCCAAATCGCTCCCCCCGCCTCAATCCCAGACCAAGAAAGAAAATAGATCATGGAATAATAGAAAAGAAGACGATGGGAGGGGAGAAACAAGAGAAAAAAAAAGGATCCCCACATATTAAAAGAGCGAAACCAAGTAAACAAGGTAAACCGCAGAGAAAACAAAGAAAACATATACAAATCAGCCACATTAGGGAGATTTAAACAATCCTTAGATAAGCACATGGATGATTTTGGGATAGTGTAGGGGGACGACCTGAGAATAGTTCACAGGTCGGCGCAACGTCGAGGGCCAAAGGGCCTGTTCTGCGCTGTATTGTTCTATGTTCTATGTTCTATGTTCTTTCTGGGGGAAGTTTAGGCCAGTTCTGGTTTCAGCCAAACTCAACTGCTTCTGCAATGAATCCTTCTCGTATGCACATTTCATTTCCACACTGAGAGAAAAGCTCAGTGATTGAGTTAAGTGAGGAACCGAGATATTTCAAACTTACTCTGGATTTATATTGCTCTTATTGCCTCTAAAAATTAACAACCTTTGAGAACCAAATCTGAAAGTAGTTGCTGTGTATATAAGAATCTAGAATACCTTCAGAGGCAGAAGCGTTTGATCTAATAAATGAGTCTTGTAGCTGTCCTGTTCACAAGTGACTTATCAGCAATTACGAGTATGTAGCAGAGGTCCAGGGCACTCTTTAAATGAAAGGATTTAAATTTCAGTGAAAGGAACCTATTTATTAAAGATTGGTAGGAAGCCAAATATGCAACATGGATTAATCTCTGCGCTGTACTGATTATCATACTCTGAACCAGAGCAGCCGTTGTAGCATCCAGAAGGCTTTGGAGACTGCTCAGAGCCATTGTTCCCACTTCTGACAGTCCTGACTGACTTCATTGGAAAGGACAGGACAATGCAGATGGACATTGATACCTCATCCTTCTTTCAGCTATTGACCACCTAAGTGCTGGAATTTCCATCTTAAACCTCACATAAAGTCATAGTCATAGAGTTGGAAAGTGCAGAAAGAGACCCTTCACTCCAACTCATCCATGTCGACCAGATATCCTAAATTAATCTCCCTTTAAACCCTTCCTCTTCATGTATCCATCCAGATGCCTTTTAAATGTAATTTTAACAGCCTACACTACTTCCTTTGGCAGTTCATTCCATACCCTTGGCATGAAAATGTTGCTGCTTAGGTCCCTTCTAAATCCTTCCCCTCACCTTAAAGCTATGCCCTTTAGGGCTCCTATCCTGGGGAAACAACCTTGACTATTCACCCTATCTATGCCCCTCCTGATTTTACAAACCTTTATAAGGTCATCCCTCAGCCTCTGACGCTCCAGGGAAAATAGCTCCAGTCTATTCAGCCTCTGACTGCAGTTCTCTTCCCATCTCTTTCTCAATCATTAAGACCATCCTTAAAACCTACCTGCCTTGCCAGGCTAATTCATTTCGCTTGGTTCTGGGTGAACCTTTGTATGATTACCATGCTGTAAAATGCCTCGGGATCTTTCCACCAAGTTCAAGGCACCATGTAAATGTAAATGTAAATGGTGTATGTGAATTTGGAAAACTGGAGAGGGGAAGAATGTGAGGAATCCTTTGACTCACTGCTTGCTTTGATACGTGGCAGGAAGGTTTTTGCTGGGTACATAGGACTCTGAGAATGTCATAGTAGTGTTTACAAATTCTGTTGTAAGAATCCTGCTCTCATTCACCACAGATGTACCTTTTGCAGCTGCTTATTGTAAACAAAACCTTTTTATTGATTTCTCGCTGAGATCAGTATATACAGACTTGAGCAAATCTAACAATAATTTATTTGGATAACTGTATACATGTCACGCTAAAGGCCATTTTCTGCAATTGCTAGTTTTCCATTGATGCTCTTAGAGTGAGTCAGCTATGTCTTGCTGCTGACACGTGTATCTGTATTGGAGGGTTACAATTAAATTCTTGCTTTTGAGATCTGAACATAAAATTTGATGTTAACACTTAAATGAAGTAATTCCCAATACTGAGGGAGTGCTGTGCTCCTGTTTAGGAGGTGCTGAACATGTCAGCCTTCTCAGGCAAGCATTTAAGATTCTGGATTAGTGGTGCTGGAAGAGCACAGCAGTTCAGGTAGCATCCAAGGAGCAGTAAAATCGGGCAAAAGTCCTTCATCAGGAAGATTTAAGATTCCGTGGCACTCTTTGAAAAAGAGCCCTTCAAATCAACTTCTAGCCCTGAATCAACATCACTGAAATAGACTCTGAAACAACCTGACAGGGTAGTATTATGTTATCTCTCACAGTCTGTATGCCTTTAAGAGAGAGGTTCATGGTAACCACTGTATCATAGCATGTGACCAGAGGGTATAAGGGTTTGTACTCCATCTTTCCATGGATCAGTTGATGCTTGACACACTACTGGAAGTATGCTCCTGTATTGTAGCCTACTGGTTTAATATGAGCCCGGACAGCTGTGAGTCTGAGGAGTGAAATGTTTGCACATACCAGATAGTTGTAATAGCTGTCTGTTGGATTCACCGTGATATCTGCAGTCACATCAGGTAAGCTCACAACATTCCCGGGCGGAGGAGTGCAGAATGTGAGGGAGAAACCTCAGGATAAGGACCCTTTAAGACAGAGATGAGGAGAATTTCTTTTCAATCAGATGGTTATGAATCATTGAAGTTTGCCCTCTCAGAGGGCTGTGTAACAGAGTACTTCCAAGTCTGAGGTAGACAGGTTGTCAATCTCTCAGGGAATTGAAGGAAATGGGACGGGCAAGGTAGTGGAGTTGAGGCAAATAATCAGCCATCATGTTAGTGGTAGAGCAGGCTCAGGGAGGCACATAATCTACTCCTGCTCCTATTTCTTATGTTCTTACTTTGACTTCCTCAATAAGCATTTAGCAAGAAGCTTTATCAGGGTTTATTATTATGCTCGGGACTGAATCACCAAGACTAGGAATCCTGGCTTTTAGCCTGTCTAGCCCAGGGACATTGATATAAATTGCAGCATCCCTAATGCTGTAATCTGTTAGGATGCCACAACTACCTGGGGTAGTGGGACTTGTCACATGAGGACTCTGGTCTGTACTTGATGATATTTAGAAGAGTGAGGGGTGTTGCGTCCACTAATAGGAGAGACTAGGGCCTGAGGTCATAGCCTCAGAGTGAAGGGACAAAACTGAGATGAAAGGGAATGTCTTCAGCCAGAGGGTGGTGAATCTGTGGAATTCATTGCTGCAGAGGGCTGTGGAGGACTATCATTGAGTGTCTTTAAGACAGAGGTTGATAGGTTCTTGATTAGTAAGGGGATCAAATGTTATAGGGAGAAGGGAGGAGAATGGGATTGAGAAACATGTCAGCCCTGATTGAATGGTGGAGCATACTCAATGGGCCAAATGGCCTTCTTCTACTCTTGTATCGCATAGTTTCATTCATAACTAAATTATTTTCAGCTACACATGGCCTTGGAAACCATTTAATTGAAGTGTTCTAATTCTGCTCCTAAATCTTATGGTCTTATAGTGCACTGAAAATCAAGGTCAGAAGTCACACAACATCAGGTTATAGTCCAACAGGTCCAAACTCCACATCACTGACAGTCAAGCCCAACTATTTCTGGAATGGTTACAGATGTGTAAAGATTTAGTCAAACTAACCAGATTTTCCTGAGTAACGACCTTTTCAAAGTAAACACTCACCAGGTTTCTGTACTTCTCAAGAAAATAACTGTTTATTCCAAATACATTGTTTACAACCAGTGACAATTAGGAAATAAGAATTGCTAACTTCAAATCTTCCACTTAACCAGTTGATTTTGAAGTGGGGTGACCATACACCCTGACCTTAAATTTACCTGGACACATTCCACCCTGACCTTAACTTTGCCTGGACCATCTCTGACACCTCCCTCCCCTTCCTGGATCTCTCCATCTCCATTAATGACAACCGACTTGACACTGACATTTTTTACAAACCCACCGACTCCCACAGCTACCTGGATTACACCTCTTACCACCCTATCTCATGCAAAAATGCCATCCCGTATTCCCAATTCCTCCGCCTCCGCTGTATCTGCTCCCAGGAGGACCAGTTTCACCATAGAACACACCAGATGGCCTCCTTCTTTAGAGACTGCAATTTCCCTTCCCACGTGGTTAAAGATGCCCTCCAACGCATCTTGTCCACATCCCGCACCTCCGCCCTCAGACCACACCCCTCCAACCATAACAAGGACAGAATGCCCCTGGTGCTCACCCTACAAACCTTCGCAAAAACCAAATCATCTACCGACATTTCCGCCACCTCCAAAAAGACCCCACCACCAGGGATATATTTCCCTCCTCACCCCTTTCCGCCTTCCGCAAAGACCGTTCCCTCCGTGACTACCTGGTCAGGTCCACGTCCCCCTACGACCCATCCTCCCATCCTGGCACTTTCCCCTGCCATCGCAGGAACTGTAAAACCTGTGCCCACACCTCCTCCCTCACCTCTATCCAAGGCCCTAAAGGAGCCTTCCACATCCATCAAAGTTTTACTGCACATCCACTAATATCATTTATTGTATCCGTTGCTCCCGATGCGGTCTCCTCTACATTGGGGAGACTGGGCACCTCCTAGCAGAGCGCTTTAGGGAACATCTCCGAGACACCTGCACCAATCAACTACACCGCCCCGTGGCCCAACATTTCAACTCCCCCTTCCACTCTGCCAAGGACATGGAGGTCCTGGGCCTCCTTCACCACTGCTCCCTCACCACCACAGGCCTGGAGGAAGAACGCCTCATCTTCCGCCTTGGAACACTTCAACCCCAGGGCATCAATGTGGACGTCAACAGCTTCCTCATTTCCCCTTCCCCCACCTCATCCTAGTTTCAAACTTCCACTTCAGCACTGTCCCCATGACTTGTCCGGACTTGTCTGACCTGCCTAGCTCCTTTTCCACCTATCCACTCCACCCTCTCCTCCCTGACCTATCACCTTCATCTCCTCCCCCACTCACCCATTGTACTCTATGCTACTCTCTCCCCACCCCCACCCTCCCCAAGCTTTTCTCTCCATGCTTTCGGCTCACTGCCTTTATTCCTGACGAAGGGCTTTTGCCCGAAACGTCGATTTCGCTGCTTGTTGGATGCTGCCTGAACTGCTGTGCTCTTCCAGCACCACTGATCCATTACTAAGACATACGTCTAATGTTCCTCTCCCTCTCTGCAGTTATTTAAGATTCGAAGGAGATGTGTGCTGTGAGTTACTATTTTAGATTTGCCATTCAGGACTTAGAGTGATTTCCAGTATTGCTTCATGAGGCATGATCTCAGCCCATAATCTTGCTGAGCTCCCAGTTTAGCTTTACCTGCCTGTATATATTCTCAGTTGTTCTAAGAAGTAGATAGTGCACTACATTTGGTTGACTGTTTTACAGTTCTGTTTTACTGCATGATTATTGACCTGAAACATTGTTTCGCTCTCTGTAGATGCTGCCAAACCAGCTGAATAGTGTTTTAAAAACTGTCCGGTTCACTGAGCTAATGTTGCTATCTTTTCACATGTACAAGCTTAACAGAACCAAAATAAGGGAGAAAGAATGGGTCCACAGTGCTGTTGTTTTCATTTTCCTTTTGAAGATGTTTCATTGAAAAAATGTAATGCTTCCACATCATAGCGCAGAGATAAGTTTATTTTCAAAACAGACTTTTGGTCTCATATTCCCACTTTCAAAATTTCTGGACAGGTCCCAGCTGAGCTAGACTATCTGGTCTGAAAGGATGTGTTTCAGCCTTAAACCACAGAATGACTGGCTCCTGTGTTTGGGAAATGGTGCAAGATGGCATCCAATATCATGGTGACTTGTTGTGGTGGAGTATTAACTGGCAATAGCTTCTTAGCAGGTGGGAGATGAGACTGTGTCAAACACTTCTCGCATAATTTTGAGTTTGAGGCTTGAACTATTTGGATTTTCAGACCTTATTTATATTCCCCAAACCGGTTGTGCATCCAAAATGGTTGTAGAGTTAACTAGCCAACTAACGATAAAGATTTAGCTTTCTCCCTGGCGCTGGGTTAATTTAGTCATACAGTCATAGAAATGTATAGCATCTTCAGTCCAACTCGTTCATGCCGACCAGATATCCTAAGGTAATCTAGTCCCATTTGCCAGATTTAGCCAATATCCCAATAAACCCTTCCTATTCATGTACTCATCCAGATGCCTTTTAAACGTTGTAACTGTGCCAGCCTCCATCATTTCCTCTGGTAGTTTATTCCAGACACACACCACCTAATATGTGAAAAAGTTGCCTATTAGGTCTCTTTTAAATCTTTCCCTTCTCACCTTAAAACTATGCCCTCTAGTTTTGAACTTCCCTACCCTGGGGGAGATACCTTGACAAATCACCCTATCCATGCCCCTCACAATTTTATAAAGCTCAATAAGTTCACCCCTGAGTCTCTGACGCTACAGAGAAAATAGCCCTAGTCTATTCAGTCTCAAACCATTCACTCTGGCAACACCCTTGTAAATCTTTTCTGAGCCCTTTCAAGTTTAACAACATCTCCCCTAAAGCAAGGAGACCAGAATTGAATGCAGTATTCCAGAAGTTACCAAAGCAATGTTCTGTTCAGCCACAACATGACCTCTCAACTCTATACTCAATGCAAGGACCGATAAAGGCAAGCATACCAAACACCTTCTTCACTACCCTGTCTACCTGCGACTCCACTTTCACGGAACTGTGATCCTGCACTCCAAGGTCCCTTTGTTTGGCATGGAAGACCTATGGATTTTGACTTAAATCTTGGTTCAATTTTTGAAATCCTGCACACACTCTCTATTCCTGTAAGATCAAGCTTCTTACTGATGTTCTCTTTTCCACTAAATGTTGACCCTTCATTTAAACATTGCCATCCTGCCCTCTCCATTCAATTTTCTCCATGCTCTCTGATTTAATAAATTGATTTCCCAAAGCACCTTTCTTTCATTGGGGTTTTCCTTTCCCAACCTACTGTTTTTTTTACACCTTCTCCCCATGTAGTTCCTATTATTTTGCACTTTTCAGTTGAGCTGAGTTCCTTTGTAAGGAGTACTGTAGAAATACAGATGGTTATCTATTGGTAGTGCTTTTGCTATTGTGTATCCTACACTAACAGTAACTACATCTCATAGATACCAAATTACCTGTTGAGTACTTTTTGTAATTGTGAAACAGCTGTTAGAAATATAAGCCCTTTTTGAGAGCAGCAGGGCAACCATATATTGCACGAGGAGCAGGGCTGTTCCCTTAAGATGGGAAATGCAAGTCTGGCTATTTCCCAAAGTCATGGTCCTGACTTCTGAAAATCAGCCCATTCATCACGAGTTTCCATCTTTCAGAGTTGGGGCAGGCGAGAGTCATAGCTACCACCTCCCAACGCAGATGTGATGTCCAGTTCACAGCTCTTTTTGTTTTATTCAAAAGCTCAGTAGCGTTTCAAATACATATGTCAATTCTGTCAAAGATATTTTCAGTTTCAACAAATCTCTGGATCTCAAATCAATGTAAAACTCAAACCACAGTGTCCAAGTAACCCACTTAAATCAGATTGTAATGCTCTTTTATGCAGAAGAGAATTTTATCCATTGAATAAAGTATTCTGGTCGATGTGAACACTAACCCAATATTCACCAATTTAATGGTCAATAATCTTTAAAGGACAGAGCCATACAATCAAATATTGCATTAAAAATATATCAATCTTCATTTACCCTTAGATTATGATATTTTAAGTTGGCATTACTACTCCGCAATGTTGTTTGCCCAGTTCCCCCAAGGTTCACAAACTGACTTACCCATGTGTGGCATCCATAGTCTTCAGGCACACATGCACCTCAGTCAGAAAAAAAATCAATAGCAAAGAAAATTGCATTTGTAATAAGCATTGACGTGGAGTCACGCCATCCCCTACGTCACCTTAAATCTGTGTCAGTGTGCTGAAATGGCAAACAGAACTTTAGCTTTTCCAGAATTATTGCGACAGTTAAGTCATTGCTGAGTTATAGCGCTCAATTGAAACACATTAACATTCTTTGAACAAAACACAGAAACACATGAAAGCCTGTGACCTTTCTAATCATAAGGACATCACCAGACATCATTCACTTTTTCCTCGTTTAATTATATGTTGCTTAACTTCATTTTGATAACTCAGCTAATTTTAGGTAAATATCGATACACATTCCTTCATATATAAGAGTTGCCTCTTCTTTTGTAGAGTCATAGAGTCATAGAGACCTACAGCATGGAAACAGACCCTTCGGTCCAACCCGTCCATGCCGACTAGATATCCCAACCCAATCTAGTCAGCACCCGGCCCACATCCCTCCAAACCCTTCCTATTCATATACCCATTCAAATGCCTCTTAAATGTTGCAATTGTACCAGCCTCCACCGCATCCTCTGGCAGCTCATTCCATACACGTACCACCCTCTGCGTGAAAAAGTTGCCCCTTAGGTCTCTTTTATATCTTTCCCCTCTCACCCTAAATCTATGCCCTCTAGTTCTGGACTCCCCAGCCTCAGGGAAAAGACTTTGCCTATTTATCCTATCCATGCCCCTCATAATTTTGCAAACCTCTATAAGGTCACCCCTCAGCCTCTGATGCTCCAGGGAAAACAGCCCCAGCCTGTTCAGCCTCTCCCTATAGCTCAAATCCTCCAACCCTGGCAACATCCTTGTAAATCTTTTCTGAACCCTTTCAAGTTTCACAACATCTTTCCGATAGGAAGGAGACCAGAATTGCAGGCAATATTCCATCAGTGGCCTAACCAATGTCCTGTACAGCCGCAACATGACCTCCCAACTCCTGTACTCAATACTCTGACCAATAAAGGAAAGCATACCAAACGCCTTCTTCACTATCCTATCTACCTGCGACTCCACTTTCAAGGAGCTATGAACCTGCACTTTGTTCAGCAACACTCCCTAGGACTTTACCATTAAGTATATAAGTCCTGCTAAATTTGCTTTCCCAAAATGTAGCACCTCGCATTTATCTGAATTAAACTCCATTTGCCACTTCTCAGGCCATTGGCCCATCTGGTCAAGATACTGTTGTAATCTGTGGTCAGATGGTGCAGTTGACGTTTCTGATGGATGTCTTTAGTAGAGAAGAGGAAACCAGGGGCAGCCCTTCTGTTGTGGGCCCAGGTCTGTTCAGGGCAAGCAGTATTTGTCATCTGCCAGGCATTTCAGAAGTCTTCAAACCTGTCAAAAGACACAATTTCAGTGAGAATACCATTCCTTCCAAGTTTTACAGTCTGTTTAAACATTTCTAAACTATATCTTTTAGGTTTACTGTGTATATATAACAACATTGTTCAGGTTTTTTTTCCAGCTACTTGAGGTGGTCTGTCTCCCAGTGGTTCATTTATAACCTTTCAACATGAGCCAGCAAGAAAATGATCCCTGTCATTTTTTGGGACTTCATTTCATTTGAGTCTGCTACCATTGTTACAGCTTGAAATACATTACACTTTTTAACACAATACTTTCTGAATCTCATCACAGTGCCAATATGCTGTCATGACTGAGATTATTGCAACTCCATCATTTAGAAAAATGCACCCAATTCCCTCTATATATTAGATCGAGATTGGTAGTTGCCTTAGATTAAGAATCCCACTGCATTGTTTTCCTCTGATCAGCTACTTTTCAATCTGAAACTCCTATTGTTGAGTATCTTCATATAATTTGCTCATCAAGATGTAAAAATAACTCCAGGGAGTGGTTCAATTCATTGTTTCAGATATCATTTCTAGATATGCTCACTGAGATCTGTATTTTTTTTCTGTTAGTTATAGCTTTCCTGAACTCAATTCACCATCCTGGTCTAATTGAGTCCTTTGTTGCGAAGAGCTACAGATTTGATGCTTGGTTGGTGAGTTAACTAATCTCAGACAGGGACTAAACCAAAATCAAAATACTACCAAGACTAGAAATTTGAATCAAGCACAGAGAGTGCTGGAGAAACTCAGCAGGTCTGGCAGCATCTGGAGAGAGAAACAGAGTTTATCACCACGACTTTTCTTCAGAAATGAAGATTCTCTCCAGTATTTTCTGTCTTTGTCTCAAACAAGACTAGCCTCATGGCCCCTGCAGTGTAGAGAGTGGGATAAAATAAATTATTGTGCAAGATTTCTGCTCTTGACTTCCATGTATTGACAACATACTAGAAAGTAGATCAACAGTGACTGGGGCTTTTCAAGTCTGCAGGGGCTTCTTCTGCCTACAAATGTTTTCATAAACATGATTACATTAAGACCCTCAGTGTGGCTGTGCACTGAGGACAAGGTAAAGTCTGACACCTCTCATGTTTGAATACTCCACTCACACTTGCAGTTAGGCATCTCTAAAGGCAGAGGAGAAAATTGGTGGAGAGACATTCCACTTTGTTCAATTTAGATTTAAATTAGCCTCTATGCACAACCAAAATCACAAACTCAATGTTGAGGTGAAGATCAGATGGTGAATCATGTAGACAAGATGAAATTACCACTCTGAAGAGCTTGTCATGCAGACTTTTATAATCGTCAGAAGCTCAGTAAGTGCAGATCAAACATTTCCCTCATTCCTGCTTATTGTTAAAGAACATCCATTCGCAGTCAGTGATAATCTATTGTAATACTGTTTACATAATTGCACAATTGTCTGAGTATTTTGAGTCACATTTTGAAGTTTCCTCAGGTTGGCTTCAAACAGCAGGAGAAAAGTATGCATGAAATGTGCTTGTGATCATGAAGCCTTTTATGATGGTAATTGTGCTGTCAAGCAAAGGGCTTGACTTAGAATTGGCTGCTCCTCACAACTGGGTGATGCTAAGAAAGAATTCACTGTTCGTGCATTGTGGTATGTGGCAGACTTTGCATAATTTGGATTGGCTAAGGAACGTGCTGCTGTCCCGAGAAATACTCCAGTTTGGATAATTATCAGTCCCTCTAAATTTTGGATATAAAACTCCATGAGTATCTCCCTTGATTGCCCGTCTTTATCCATTTCATAGCTACTTGCAGTCAAGGCCGCAGTAGAGGTGCAAGTTGACTTCAGGATTAATGTCCATACTGCATTTAATGAAGTTGGTGAGCAACTGGTATAAATTGTTACATTGGATTAAGACATAGTTGCATTAATGGAGACATACCATCCAGGAAACTGTCATCCTTACTTGGCCTGGCCTAAATGTGACTCCAGACCCACAGCAATGTGGTTGACTCTTAACTGCCCTCTGGGCAATTAGGGATGAGCAATAAATGCTGTCCTGGATAGTGATGGGCTCATGCCATGAATGAATGAAAAAAAAACCTCAAGCCAGGCCAGGAATCAGTACTTAAATATTCCTGGTTACCAGGTAATCAGATAGGGAAGAAGAGAAGGGTAGTATTGTTTAAGGATGATGTTACAGTTCTAAATAGAAAGGATACACTAGATGCTACTTGGATTGAATTAAGGCCTGAGTTGAGAAACAGTGTGGGTGTTGTCAGCACTTTTTTTATAGAGCCTGCAAAGAGTGAGAGGGAGATACAGGAGTGAATTTGTTAACACATTTCAAAGGCATGTAGCAAAAATAGCGTAGTAATATTAGGAGACTTTAATTCCCTCAATATAGACTGGGAAAAAGATAATGTAGATTTAGATTTATTGTCACATATGTACAAAAATACAGTGAAAAATATTTTTCATGTGTTATACACAATGTGTTGCTGTGCTCTAACATCATCTTGAAACAGTAAATGTTATGCAAGATTTTAGTGCAATAGAGTTTTCTCTTCTTCTTCCTGCCCCCTGCTCCTTCAGTCGCTGCTTGACATTAGCTGGGCTCTCTGTAATGGTCTCCTAGGTTTCTATAACACGCTCTGGGGTCTCAGTTACGGACCTCTGCAACTACCACAATTGTGACTGCCTGGGGATGCATGGGGTCTATCCCTCCTGTTCCCCATCTGATGTTCGATCAGATACTGCTACCAGTCATGGGTCCTCAGGGCCCTCCACTGTTCCTTTCACTGACATTATTGCCCTTTCAGGTGCCTGGGGCCTAGCTGCGAACCCAGGAGCCTCAGCTCAGCCTGAGAGTCCAGGTTGGGAGATCCAACTTGGGATCTGCTCCTCACTCACTGGAAGACCCCCCAGGCTGGATTGGAGGCACGCCTGGAATATCCCAGCATTGCTGCCACTGTTGCTGCAGGCTTCCTCCTTCACCCACCACTCTGCAGGCTTTAAAGAAAAGAAACCAAGAAAACATGCAAAAGCAAAAAGAAAAGAAAAGAACGAGAAAGAAATTCAATGAGCCCTCAGCTCAGCCCTGCTACTCCGCCACCATCTTGAACAGGCTAAGGCTGGGGAAGGGGTGGAATTCCTGATATATGTTCAAGCGAATTTTCTCAAGTCTACAGAGCAGCAAAGTAGGAAGCAGTGTTAGAACTGGTTTTGAGAAATGGAGGGTGAAGCGTGCTTCGGTACGAAGTCATGTAACTAACAGAGACAACGACATAATTCTGCTTGAAGTAATACTGGAAAGTATTAAAAATGAAAAATCTCAGTGGGGATGAGCTAATGGCAGAGATTGAAGCAGGTCCAAGGTCAGGTGGATTATAAAAGGAAATGGAGGGTAAAATGATAATGAGGGTTTTTAAAATACTTGTTCATGGGATTTGAGTGTCACTGGCTTGAACAGCATTTATTGCCTGTCCCTTGAGAAGGTGATTGTCATCTGTCTGAACCATTACAGTCCATTTTGTGCTCCAGATAGATCCACAACGCACTTCGGGAGGGAATTCCATGATCTTGACCCAATGACACTGAATAACTAGTGACATATTTCCAATTCAGGATGATGAGTGTCTTAGAGAGGACCTCGCAGTTGGAGGTTTTTTCATTGTGTCTGCTGCCCTCATCTTCTACAGGGAAATGGCAGACTTGGAAGGTGCTGTCTTAGGACTGTTGGTGAATTTCTGCAGTGCACATTGTAGCTAGTACACACGATGCTGCTACTGAGCGTTGGTCTTGGAGGAAGTGAATGTTTGTGATTGTGGTGCTAATCAAGTGGGCTGCTTTGGTCTGGATGGTGTCAAGTTCTTTGAATGTTGTTGGAGCTACAGCCAGCCAGGCAAGTGGGAGTGTTCCATCACACTCCTGACCTATGTCTTGTCGATGGTGGACAGGTTTTGGGGAGTCAGGAGATGAATAGTCTCTGACTTGTTCCTCTATTTAAATGGATAGCATAGTTCTGATTCCCCAGGATGTTGATAATGGGTGATTTGGTGATGATACTGCCACTGAATTTCAAGGAACAATGGTTAGGTTACCTCTTGTTGGAGATGGTCATGACCTGGCATTGTATATGTAACTTTGCCACTTCTTAGCTTACACCTGGACTTTGTCCAGGTCTTGCAGCATTTAAACTTGGACTATTTCAGTATCTGAGAAATCACTAATGGTGAAATTTTCAACAAATATCTCCATTTCTAACCTTACAATGGAAGGAAGGTAATTGATGAAGCAGCTGAAGATTGTTGGGCCTCAGACAGTAACCTGATGCACTCCAGCACAGATGTTCTGGAGCTTAGATGACTGACCACAGCCATCTTCCTATGTGCCAACTAAGACTCCAAACCAGTGGATGGATTTTTACCTGATTTGCATTGACTCCACTTTTGTTGGGCTCTGTCATGCCACACTCAAGTGAAGCCTAGATGTCAAGGGCTGTCATTCTCATCTATCCTCTGACATTCAGGTTCTTTTGACCATGCTTGAACCAAGATTGAAATGAAGTCTGGAGCTTGGTGACCCTGACAGAACCCAAACTGAGCATCAGACAATGGGTTATTGCCTAATCAATAAGCTTGACAGCGCTGGGGAATGACACCTTCCATCACTTCACTGATGGTTGAGAGATTAAAAACGCATATGGATAACTTTGGGATGTAAATAAAAGAACACAGTGTATCAGCTAAAAGAAAGCCAACACTTTATAAATCATGGTTCAGCCTCAGCTGGAGAGTTGTAGACAATTCTGGCCACCACACTTTACGGATCAGTGAGAATTTAAGGAGAATTTCCCAAAGATAAGATTGCTGTCCTTGGAATAGAGAAGGTTAAAAAGTGACTTAATGAAGATTGTCGGATGCTGAAAGGTTTTGATAGTTAGAGGAAAATAAGTCCTTCTTGACAGTGGGGCAGTAACCGTACACCATAGTTTCAAAATCAGTAGCAAAGAACCTAGAGGGCCGATGGGGGTGAGTCTTTTTCACTCTGTTGTTGGGATTGGCATTGACAAGGTAGCGGAAACATACAAAATTTTAAAAGGGAGTTAAAAATGTACCAGAGGATGAAAAAAAGGTTTACGTGCAAAAAAGCAGGGATTTGGGAACCAAATACATCTGTTTTTTTCAAAGTTCTGACAGAGTAAATGGTGCACTTGTGTTCTGTAAGTTCTATAAGTTTGGCCAGGGTTCCTGCTCCGGACTGCTGCTGGTTACTGGAAGTGAATTTTGGATGAGGGACAAGATCAAGTTGTAATTTGTTTTACAATCAATTTCCTTTCCTCTCTTTGTGCTGGCTACAGTGTTTGGAAACTTAGCACAGCCTAATCACTGTTACTCGATTTAATCTGTTGCCCTTCCTTTTCGTACTGGGTGGTGTCCTGGATTTCCTCTCGGCCCTCAGTTATAATTTACACTCGCTTCAGCAGTGCCTGCAGTTGGCATTCCTATTGACAGTGCTGTAATATGGGATGACACTAGTCCATCCAATGATGTAGACAACCGGTTGAATAGATGGCCTCATCCCTGTACCCGAAGCTGGAGTGTGCTAATAGTATACATTGCTACAAAACAATCATGACTTTCCGCCTGCTGGTGAGTTCAATCTACAATCAGGCCAGTGAAGGGTTCTGCTGGTACTGTCCTGGATAGATAGTCATCATACCACAAGGGACTTCCAGTTGCTATGATGCAGTTGCACACGTATTAGCACATTTCCAGCTTCTTCTCTAATTATCTTTTATTTATAATGATACTGGATGTATCAGTTCTCCTATCAGGGAGAACTGCTCTTCCCAAGACTGCAAGAAACCACTGGTCATGCAAACCAGTCTTCTATTGGTCGACTCCATCTATACTGCCTGCTGCCTCGGGACAGCAACTGACATAATCAAAGACCCCTCCCACCCGGTTATACTCTCGTTCAACCTGTCGGGCAGGAAATAGAAACGTTTTAATACACAAGGAGTCATAATCATACCGTCATTGAGCACAGAAACAGCCCCTTCAGTCCAACTTTAATCCCCCATTTAAACCTCGTCCCATTTGCCTGCGCTTGGCCCATATCCCTCCAAACCATTCCTACTCATGTACTTGTCCAAATGTCTTTTAAATGTTGTAACTGTACCCGGGTCCCACCACTTCCTCTCGCAGTTCATACCACACCCAATCCACTCTGTCACCTCTCACCTTAAAAATATGCCCCCTAGTTTTGAAACCCCTCACCGTAGGGAAAAGACAGCCCATGTGAAAAGCTTCTTCCATGAAGTTATCAGACCCTGAAATGTTAAATCTGATCTCTCTCTGCACCTTCTCTGCGGCTGTAACACTGTCTTCTGCTCTCTGTTCTGCTACCTTGATGCACGTTATATGGTACAGTCTATTTGTATAGCATGCAAAACAACACTTCTCTCTATCTCAGTACATGTGACAACAATAAATTAATTAATCGATCAATCAATTATAACAATCCACAGTACTCCTTTCAACCGATATTCTTGCAAAACATGAACCTTTCACAACTTCCAGAGATGTCTGTTAATTATCTGGTGCAATCTTATCCCGGTTTAACACACACATACATGGTAACACACTAATTAACTGTATGGACCGTAACTGATTCGGTTTACCTTGCATAAATCGGGAGGCTGAAGGAGATTATCGGCCACTTGAGCCTCTGACTGCTGTTAGCTAATTTAGCAGATTCAGAAGCTAAAACTGTCCAGATCTCTGTAGCTCTGTTTTAAGGTGGACAGTGAGTTACCTTGGAAGTATCTGTTTGAGTTGACCAATAGACCTTTGCTCTCTTGAGTGCAAAGGGTGTGACATTATGTTAGCCTAAAACATCAATGTTTAAAGGGACTGTTGGAAGCATTATGTTTGAATGGAATATCATTCCTGCTGATCTATATAGATGTAATATTGTTTGAAAGTAGACTGACTACCATATCTCCCTCAAAGAAACATGGTTATCTGCTCTTTTAGTTACTGGTTGTGAACAAATGTTATGTTTTCGAACATAACAGGAGCTCAAATTAATCTGGGATGTGATAAGATGTGATAATATTCATTTCAACTAAAACTTCGTGTGTGATACAAGTTTCTATGCAAATTCTTTAACTGGTTCAATTTGATAATGGGGTGGGGGGTTAGTCAAAAGGTGAAGAACAAATTAGGCCATTTTGCTGGGATAATTTCACATAGTGTTCATTGTTGTTTGGACAAGGTGGTTATTTCTGATGCAGTACTTGTGTTGTTTGGAATGGATCCTTTTCCAATGACGTTGCCATTATTTTGAGGTGGCTTATTTTAGATACTCCGAATAAACCTAATGATAGAGTGGCGTTATGAGCATTTTTAAGATATCAACTGGTCAAGTGTGGCACCAGAGCAAACCAAAAGCGAGGTATTGACAAAGCAAAGAGAAAATAATCCAAGAATTTATGCAGACATCTTGTAGAGCAGCCTGCACCACACCCTTCATATTGCATTTTAATATTGCTTACGTTTGTTTGTAGCCAAAGTGCACTTCATTTTTAAAAATTCTATCCTATGCTTAATTGTGTGCAATATTGAGTTGGAAATGTATCATTCAACATTGACCGCAGTAGAATGGATAAGGCGGCAAGTTGTATAATGAGCAGTTAATTGTGTGGTGCAACATGGTTGGTTATCATCTGGATTAAAAACTACTCCCAATTTTGGCAGATTTCACGTGAATGATCATGCAAAGAGGAGTGGGAAGGTCATTTGATTCAAGATTAGAGTGATGCTGGAAAAGCACGTTTGCCCGAAACGTTGATTTTCCTGCTCGTCAGATGTCGCCTGACTGGCTGTGCTTTTCCAGCACCACTCTAATCTAATTTCCAGCATCTGCATTCCTCACTTTTGCCTAGGTCATTTGATTCTGCCTTTTCTGTGCTTTCTTCATTTCTTTTCAAGTAAACTAGGTCTTTCACTTTTAGAATCATAGAATCCCTACAGTTTGGAAGCTGGTCATTTGGCTATCACGTCCATCCCGACCCTCTGAACAGCATCCCACCCAGACCCACGTCCAGCCCTCCCGCACCTACCTGATCCTCGTAACCCTTCATTTCCCATGGCTAATCCACCTCGCTTGCACATCCTTGGACACTATGGGCAATTTAGCTTGGCCAATCCACCTAGTCTTTCAACTATGGGAAGAAACTGGAGCACCTGGAGGAAATCCACGCAGGCACAGGGAGAATGTGCAAGCCCCACAGTAAAAGGAGGTGCAAAAGAAAAACTCCTCCAAAAATGTTTGAATAAAACAGACTTGTTGACAAAATGCGAACTTTGGAATTACTTAATTTAAAAAAAAACTGGCCTAGAACAGGAGTTATTGGGAGGCAATGAATAATATCCCTACCTCTGAGCCTACCTGAGTCCTACTCCAGGACTTCATGGTTAAGAAAGTTTTATGTTCATAATAAGACCAAATAATTTGGGAATCAGCTCATAAATCCCTCCAGCACATGCCTGTGGCTGGTGGTAGTAGTGGAAAGGATTCCTGGTCAGCCATATGCTGGAAAGAAATGGGAGCCTCCACCATCACTGTAGCTCCTGGCTACAACATGCATGTCAAAGTGTTTGTTGCCACAGCAACTTGGTGACCTCAGGCAGCCAGTTCACTGGCTGCTCCACCTTGGTGCCAAGGGCACTGGTTTTGATCGCCATTCGTCTAGAGGGTGTGTTCTGTAGTTTGGACCTGCCTTTGAACAAAAAGACTTGACAACAAGTAGGCACAGCACATCATCTGCTATGGATATCTCTGAGGAATTTCTTCACTCAGAGGGTTGTGAGTCCTCCAGGTGCTCCAATCTCCTCCCACCATCCAAAGATTTGCAGGTTAGGTGAATTGACCATGCTAACTTGCCCATAGTGCTCAGGGATGTGTAGGTTAGGTGCATTAGTCAGGGGAAATGTAGGGTAGGGGAATGGGTCTGGGTGGGATCCTATTTGGAGGGTCTGTGTGGACTTGTTGGGCCAGTAGCAGCAGTGTGTACTTTCTACAAGATGCACAGCAGAAATTCACCAGAGATCCCTTAGATAGCAACTTCCAAACCCACTACCACTTCCATATAGAAGGACAAGGGCAGCAGGCACTTGGAAACATTACCATCTGCACGTTCCCCTTCAAGCCACTCACTGCACTGACTTGGAAATATACCGCCATTCCTTCACAGTCATTGGGTCAAAATCCTGGAATTCTCTCCCTAATGGCATTGTGGGTCAATCCACAGCAAGTGGACTACAACGATTCAAGAAGACAGCTCACCACACCCTTATCAAGGGTAAATAGGGATGGGCTATCAATGCTGGCCAGCCAACGATGGCCAGATATCACAAAAGAATTAAAAAACACCCTGTTTCCACACTCTAGGGATTCTATGATTCCTTGCCACAGAACTGTTGTGTATATTTAAAGCTGAAATCGATCTTTGATCAGGGATCAAGGGTTACGGAGAAAGAACAGGAAAGTGGATGTGAGGAATGTCTGATCAGCCGTGATCTTACTGAATGGTGGAGCAGGTTTGAGGGGCTGAATTACCTACTCCTGCTCCTATTTCTTACAATAGCACATCAGATCAGATTTTAGGAGTTCCATTTTCTCTTCCTTTCCATCCATTTGATCCTTCTTATGCCTCCTCCCAAAAAAGTTTCTTTGGATGAGTTAACTTGATCAGCACCTGGGAGCTTTGAATTTTACAAGCCGGCGTTTATCACTGAATAAATCTGAGGAGATACTTGTTGCACATTTTCAATGATGTTTTATTCATTTACGGGATGTTGGCATTGCTTATTATCTATCTCTAATTGCCCAGAAAACAGTTAAGAGTCAACCACATTGCTATGGGCCTGGAGTGACATTTAGGCCAAGCCAGATAAGGATGACAGATTTCCTTCTCTGAAGGACAGATGGGTTTTTCCAACAATCTACAACAGTTTCATGATATTACTCTGTCCTTTCTCAAAGGATAGAATTCCAGGGGACCAAAATGTTTTCTATTCATTCTCGTTGGATGGAAAACATTCTCTATCCAAGCATGGTAATGAAGGGTAACAATGAGATCCACATGTTATTTGTTGCTGGGTTGGAGCTGTAATACTCGGCATTAAAGCAATCACATCACATCCCAGCTTATTCCAAGGTACAACCCCAACTAGAGGTAAAACTGCACTAGTCAAATCCAAGAGTGAAACTTGCCTTGAAAGATCGTGTTTTATTTTTGACTTTATTCATTCTGATGGTCATCGCTGAACATACTCACAAGAAGCTGCCAATGCACATTTAACTAGAGAACATCAAATTGAAGTTGAATTAGCTACATAGTCAAATGAATACAGTGAAAAGTTTACAAAGTAGGGAGTGGAGGAGGTGTGAAACATGGTGTCCCGGAGGGAATGATCCCTGCGAAATGCTGTCAGTGGTGGGCAGGAGGAGAAGATGTATTCAAATGGTGGCATCCCACTAGAGGTAGTGGAAATGGTGGCTAATAATCCTTTGGATATGGATGCAGATGGGCTGGGAAATGAGAACCAGAGGGCCCATGTCGGTGTTATGGGAGGGAAAAAAGGGGTGAGGGCAGAAGTGCAGGGAATGAGTTGGACGCAGTGAAGAGCCCTTTCAACCACAATGCTGAGCAAACCTCGTTTGAGAAAGATGGACATTTTTGAGGTTATGCATTGTCCACTTCACTTTAATACCCAAGTTTCGAAAAAATTTTAATAATCATAAAGAAATAACCTTTATCACACTAGTGACAGAAGTAACACCTTTTATAAATGGTTTGTATAAAAAGTGATTTTTTTCTGTCTATCCTAATTTACTAATAACACATTGTGCTGTGAATGCTTGCTGGTCAGCTGTACCCATCCCGATGAAGGGCTTATGCACAAAACATTGATTCTCCCGCTCCCCGGATGCTGCCTGACCTGCTGTGCTTTTCCAGCAACACACTCTCAGCTCTGATCTCCAGCATCTGCAGTCCTCACTTTTTCCTGTACCCATCTCCAATTTAATGTGGGAGATAAACTAAATAAACCATTTCTTAGATAAACATTTATCAGATTGTTAAAATATTTTGCACCACCCCTGAAAACCCAAAGCTTATGATTCACTTTCAGGTACAATTCTATGCATGCTGCCTGGTTTGTGGAATCTCATTGTAATAGGCATTTCTCGGGAACAAGTCACCCCACCTTGGGGCCTCGCGGATGGGTACCAGTGGTTTTGCCCCACTCATTTTTCTTAGGTGTTCCAAACTGTTGGTTGGTCAGTAGTTCTCAGGAATGGAATATCCAGCTGAACAGTGGGAATGTACACCCAGTGGAGACAGGAACCCGGATGGCGACCTAATCGGGATTTAATCCCAAAGAGGATGCCAGAAAAATGCACAGTTGGTTTGTCACCAGATATTCAGCCACTGGACAGAAACATTGAAACAATCATTATCTTCCATCCATTAGCTTTGAAATTCAACCATTTGAAACAAATGTACAGATACTTCACACAATTGTTTGATTTCCCTGTCTGTGCTTTAGCGGGGGCATTCATCCACTAAAAAAGACAGGGACTTAACATGGAGGTGGCGGCCATAGTAGCTTATGACCCTTTGGATGTGGATGCAGATGGGATGGGAAATGACGACCAGGGAAACCCAGTCAGTGTTGTGCAAGGGAAGAGAAGGGGTGAGGGTCTAGGCTCCCCAACCAGGGGTAAGTTTCTATGCAAATAGGAGGGAGGGATTTCAGAACCAGTTAGGTGCCAATACATCTGTGTCCACAGCATCACTCCAAAGTCATGGAGTGAAAATTGCAAAGTTTTGAGGAAGGGTCACCTGACTGAAAATGTTAACTGATATCTCTCCACAGATGCTGCCAGAACTGCTGAGCTTTTCCAGCAATTTCTGTTTTTGTTTGTGAGTGAAAATTGAATTCATTTCTCCAGACTTAGTGTTGACCAAGCTGCTGCCTACAGACCTTTTTAACCATTATTCCTGAAATATATAGGTAACAGTTACATTAATTGCATTATCTTTGGGTTAATATTGTTGTAGTTTTCTGATGCTTAAACCAATAATTTTGGACTAAGGTGTAATCCCCACACCCATGACTGATAGCTGAAGGCTATGGTGGAAGGCAACTCTATCTGTTATGTTACATTTCCCTCGTCAGTCATTTACCTCATCAGTAATCTACTATCCAGGACACCAAAGTTCAGTTGAGCAAGGTTTCTGAAATATTAAGCAGAAATGCAGATGGAATTATGTTGCTGGAAAGTTACTTTCTTAGGAATGTAGAGTATCTTACTTATCCTTAACTCTGAATATAGGGAGTCTGCATTATATCTTTGAAAAGCTTGTTTATTTTTCCTTATTTAGAGCTGTAGGGAATAAGACTGCAATAACCAGATTTGGTACAGCATATGGGTACACCTAGTACTTTTCCTTGAAACCTTGGTTTTGATGGAAATGAAATCCTTGGTGATTTCTGTTGATGACGTTTGATCTGTAATGCCAGCTTTATGTCCAGGCAGCGAGTTCAGTGGAACATAGGAACAGCACTAGGCCATTCATCCTATCAAGCTTTCTCTTCAATTCAATAGGTTCACCTTGATTGCACTCTTCAATAGGGGTTAGGTAGCTTAGTTGGCAGGATGGCTCATTTGCAATGCAAAGTGACACCAATAGCATGTATTTGATTCCTGCACTAGCTGAGGTTACCATGAATAATTTTTCAACCTTCCCCCTCATCTGTGGCATGGTGACCTTCAGGTCAAACCACTGTCATTTGTCTCCCTCTCTAATGGGACAGCAGCTCTGTGTTCCTCTGGAACTATGGTGACTTTACTCTTCAATGCCTTTTACCCAGCCCATCCCCAAACACCTGTCACCCATTGATAATCAGAAATCTCTACCTTGAACATTCTCAAATACTAAAGTTCCACAGCCCTTTATGGTAGAGAATTTCAAGTTTCACAACCCTCTGGGTAAAAAGAAATTCTCTTCACCTCAGAGTTTCTTTATTTTAAAATTGTGTTCCCTGATTCTAGGTTCTCCAACCAGGGGTAACGTCCTTCCAGCATCAACCCTGTTTGTACCTGCAAGTATTTGGAAGCTTTCAATATGAGATCACTTCTCAAACTTTCCTTAGTTGCCCTCCCTCAGTGGCAATGGTATCTTCCCTAAGATAAGGAGACGGAAACTCTGCACCATACTCCAGGTGTCGACTAACCAAGCTACCCCATACAACTGAAGCAAAGGTTTGCCAATCCCGGACTCAAATTCTCTTGCAACAAAGGATAACATTCCATTAGCCTTCCTAATAGATTGCTGCATCTACATGTTCGGGACTTGGTTGTCCTTGTCAATAAGTCACTGAAGGCGAACATGCAGGTGCATCGACACTTTCCAACCTCCCATCGTTTAAGAAATATTCTGCACATCTGTTCTTCTAATTAAAGTGATAACCTTGCATTTTTCTACATTATATTCCATCTACCATGTTCTTGCTCATTCACTTAGCCTGTCCGAATTCTCCTAAAGCCATTTTAAATCTTCCTCACAACATGGGATGTGGGAGTCCAGAACTAGAGGCCATAGGCTTAGGGTGAGAGGGGAATGATTTAAAAGGGACCTAAAAGGCAACCATTTCACACAGAGGGTGGTGCTTATATGGAATGAGCTGCCAGAGGAAGTGGTGGAGGCTGGTACAATTACTTAATTTATAAGGCACCTGGATGGGTATAAGAATAAGAAGAGTTTAGAAGGATATGGGCCAAGTGCTGGCAAATGTGACTAGATTAGGTTGGGATATCTGGTTGGCATGGACGGATTGAACCGAAGGGTCTGTTTCTGAGCTGTACATCTCTATGACGCTATGTATCCCACTTAGCTTTGCATCATCGACAAATTTGCAAATATTACATTAGGTCCTCAGCTTCAAATCAATATATATTGTGAACAGCTGGGCTTGAGTACTGGTGGTATCCCATTAGACACAGTTTACCAATGCAAGAATGACCCATTTATTCCTACTCTCTGTTTTACGATTGTTAGCCAAACATTAATCCATACCAGTATATTAATGTTGCCTGTAATTTTCTTTCTGGCTGCTAAGATCTGTACAAGGCAGTGACATTCAGAAGCAGAAGTCAATGCTGTAATCACTGATGGCAATTCTCATGTGTGGGCACAATTTAGAGGAAACGTTGCACCTATTCCACATACACTAGTTTTTCTAACCAGCCTCCAGTGGGGGCCTTTATCAAAAGGCTCCTGAAAATCTAAGTCTATTGTGCCTGTTGGCTCTCCTGCATCAATTTTGTTAACAACATCCTCAAAGGAATGTAACAAGTCCGTCAAGCATAATTTCCCCTTTGCAAGTCCACACTGACCAAGTCCAGTTAGATCATCACTATTCAAGTGTCTATTTATCGCATCCTTAATCAGAGTCCAGCATTTTCCTTACCACTGAGGTGAGGCTATCAGGTCTGGAGTTCCCTGTTTCCTCTCTTTCTTCCTCCTTAAAAAAAGTGGGGTGGCATTTGCTAGCTTCCAATCTCAGGAGTCATTCCAGAATCCAAAGAATTTTCTGTGCACATAGTTTACCCACATTGTGACAATATTTGATGGAGACCACTACATTTGTTCATTTATGACAGAGTATATTTATGGTGCATTATACTGGTGGAGATTCTTTGACTTGGATTAATCAGTATTTACTAATTCATGATGCACACTGCCCTCTAAGGGTAAACGTTTATAATCTTCTGGACAATTGCTTGATTGTCTTCAACCAAGGCTGCAATGACAGAGTCTATCCATTGTCCAATTTCCTTCCATACAATCCTATTTATAAACACTTTGCTCTAGGTACAGTGCAATCACATAGAGGTTGTGTATGGTGTTTCTGGATATATGAAGCCCATATGATGATCCAGTGTTTCCACACACCACACTATCCAACTGGTTGAGTATGGAATGTGACTTCCTTTTCCTCGCCTATGCCAATATGACTGATGGTTCACACCAACAGGCTGGGAATTCACTTCCTTCGTGTATTTCAGACCCTCGCTGCGCTGAGCAACACTGATAAAAGATGTGCAACCATTGGTTCATGCAGCTGGTAATGAAAGGGAAGGCGAATAGGAGATGATTCACTGAGTCACTCAGGGAATAGAGTGCCAACAGCTTAATAAATCTTCTCCTTACCCTGTTTACTATGACCACTTCGCTCTTGTAACATGGAGACAATTCTCTAGCTATGGTCTAACCTGTGTTTCGTACAGTTCCAGCATAATCTTCCTGCCTTTATGCTCTAGACCTCAACCAGTTCAGAGAAATATCCTGTATGCTTTCTTAATGACTTGCCCTAATGCATTCAGAGGCCCGTACTTCACACCCCTAAGTTCTTCCACATTTTTCAATCTTCTATTATTTATTGTGTGTATCCTTGCCTTGCCTAAGTCATTGATAGGAGCATGAACAGCAACAACTGTACTGACTTCTGCAGAATCTCACAACAATACATGTTGATTGTAACTTTTTGCTCCCTTGGGTTAATTTTGGATCCAACTTGCCAACTTTCCTTGGATCCCATGGGCTTCAGTCTGGTATATGGGACCTTGTCGAGAGCCTTGTTCAGATTAATATACACCTTGTCAAACATGTTGCTCACATTGACCCTTCTTATGGACTCAGAAGTAAAATCAATCAAGTTAGTCAGGCACAACATTCCTTGTGCAAGTCCATGTTGATTGCCCTTGATGACTCAGTAACTCTCCAAAGCATGGACTAATTGGAACCGAAGGGTCTGTTTCCATGCTGTACATCTCTATAACTAAGTGATAATTTATACTGTCACTCAGAATTGTTTTCAATAACTTGCCCACCATCAAGTTTGATGGACTTGTAATTATTTGGATTATGCTTCATATCTTTTTAAACAATGTTAGCTATTCTCCATCCTCTGAAGCTGTGCCTTTGTCGAAAGAGATTCTGAACATAATGGTTGGACGTTTCATTGTTTCTGCCTATTCACAGCCTATTTGCACTTTTTTCTGTTCTGATCTCTCAACTTGTCTGGATACTAAAATTCCTCCCTCTCTGTGTTAAACCAATCCAATATTCCACACTCCTTATTCTTAACTATAACATCTGTATCAGCCCTCTCTCTTGTGAAACACATTCATCACAACCACACCCATAGTTTACACATCCACACACAAGTGATCTTTCTGGTCTCTAATTAACTCCACGCTTTCTCTGTTGTTATTGTTCTATATTAAAAAAAAGCTCTCTGATCTCCTGATGTTCTTTTCGAATCCTCTAGTCAACTCCTACTCCTTTGACTCCAAAAACAATCTTACCATGCGCTTATCTCATTAACATTCATGGGACCCTCTTCTGCGCAAATTGACTTCAGTCGATGACCTCGGAACAATAGTAGATGTTGTTTACTTTACAAAAAAACACCGCAAAAGTAATTTCTCAGCTTTGCAGAACTGTGGGATATCACAGCGACAGATGCTAGGCTATATTCATGCATGTATATTGTGTCTTCAGAGTAGGAAAAGAGATTGGTGAAGCTGTAGAATAATAATTTGTTGTTGTGTTTCATTGTTGAAAAATGATTGAAAACCAAACAAGATTTGAAAGTTGTGGCCAAATATTGATGGGTTAGTCCTTTGTGCAGGGGTGAGTAAAAGAAATTATTGTGTAGTCAAGAAAAATTGAGGAAACTCAGAAGTTAATAAAAAGCTGAAAGAATGAAAAATTCATCTGTTTAAGAATGCCTTAAGTCCAATTTTTTATTTTGGAAAATAAGTTGACTGTGGAATCTGAGCAATTGCAGAGCACTGAACATCAAAAATAAATGTTTACACTCGGAGCTCTATCCAACTGCAGACAGGAACAAACATGGACAGTGCAATAAGGCAAAGGGAAGGAAAGTTCAGTACTCCCCAGGCAGCCCCTCTGAGGCATTACTGTGTGGAAGCATTGGCTTAAGATCATTCAGGCCATCATGATGATTAGATTAGATTACTTACAGTGTGGAAACAGAATCTTCGGCCCAATAAGTCCACACCGACCCTCTGAAGAGCAACCCACCCAAACCCATTCCCCTACATTCACCCCAATTAATGCACCTAACACTATGGGTAATTTAGCCTGACCAATTCTCCTAACCTTCACAGTTATGGACTGTGGGTGGAAACCTGAGGAAACCCACACAGACACAGGGAGAATGTGCAAACTCCACACAGACAGTTGCCCGAGTCGGGAATTGAACCCAGGTCCCTGGCGCAGTGCTAACCACCGAGCCGCCGTGCCGCCCTGCTTGAATCAGTAAACAGATTTCAGTAACTTTTCATCGATAGGTCATGACTGTTGTCATAAAGTGGATAAATGCATCTTTGTTCTCAGCCCACAATAAAAAAGTTGTTCAATTGTAGTGATAATGTAGCAAAACATGACTGAGAATTGATCATTGGGAAGGATGCAAAAATATCCAAGTGGCTAACTTTGGCTAGGGTGCTGGTGTAAAACATACATTATTGTTTGGAGTCATACCTAGTAGAAATGGTAATATGGTACGGTTGTTGGAAATCAATCAACTTAGTCCTAGATAATGATCATCTGCAACAGAGAACCTAACCATTGACAGTCAGTGGCATTTTTATTGCTGAATTTTCCTCAATCGATATCTTGGGGTTACAAGAAAGTGACCTGGACCAGCCATTTAAATACTGTGGCTGCAAGAGCAGGTTACGGCTGAAGGATTTTTGGCAAGCAACTTGTGTTTGAACTTGACAAAATTTATCTGTGCCCAAAACGTTGATTCTCCTGCTCCTCGGATGCTTTCTGACCTGCTGTGCTTTTCCAGCACCACGCTTTTGACTCGGGCAACTGTCTGTGTGGAGTTTGCACATTCTCCCTGTGTCTGTGTGGGTTTCCTCCGGGTGCTCAGGTTTCCACCCACAGTCCAAAACTGTGAAGGTTAGGAGAATTGGTCAGGCTAAATTACCCATAGTGTTAGGTGCATTAATTGGGGTGAATGTAGGGGAATGGGTTTGGGTGGGTTGCTCTTCAGAGGGTCGGTGTGGACTTATTGGGCCGAAGATTCTGTTTCCACACTGTAAGTAATCTAATCTAATCATCACGATGGCCTGAATGATCTTAAGCCAATGCTTCCAGCATCTGCAGTCCTCACCTTCTTTTAGAAAGTTTATGTCAAGAATGGGATGGAATTGTATGGGGTGGGATGAAAGTCCTTTCCTGAATGAGTTCAGCTTCAACAACACTCAAGAAGCTGACATCATCCAGGGCAAGCATCTCACATAATTTAACACTATATCCTCAAACATGTATCCCTCCAATACTGACATTAAATAACAACAGTGTGTGCTTTTTACAAGTTGCACTGAGGCTCCTGAGACAGCACCTTCCAAACCCATGACCAATACCACCTAGATGGACGAAAGCACCAGATACATAGAAACACAATCACCTGCAAGAAACCTGTCCAAGTCAAATACTATCCTGACTTGGAAATATATCGCCATTCTGACAGTGTCATTAGTTTAAAATCCTGGACCTCTCTTCATTACAGCCCCATGACAGTCCCCACAGCCCAAGGTTTGCAGTGGTTCAAGAAGAGAGCTACCACCACCTCCAGGGAAAGTCCGGAAGGGTGATAAATACAGATCTTGCAAACAATGTCCACATGAAAACAGTTTACAAAAGTACTGCCAGTTTTAGATCTAATGTTTATTACCATCAAAGCCAACGGACACATTTATAGAGTCATAGAGATGTACAGCATGGAAACAGACCCTTCAGTACAACTTGTCCATGCTGACCAGATACCCTAAATTAATCTAGTCCCATTTGCCAGCACCTGACCTATATCCCTCTTAACCCTTCCTATTCGCATACCCAGCCAGATGCCTTTTAAATGTTCTAATTGTACCAGTCTTCACCACCTCTGGCAGCTCATTCCATACACGCACCACCATCTGCGTGAAAAAGTTGCCACTTAAGTTCCTTTTAATCTTTCCCCACTCACCCTAAACCTATGCCCTCCAGTTCTTGACTCCCCCAGCCTATAACTTCAATAATTTGCATTTATGTCGTACCAACCACACTGTAAAACTCCATAAGGCAATTCACAGGAGCACCAAAAAACAGCAGATTGAAATCTTGGTCCAACTGTTGGTGTTAAAGAGTGACATACAGGGCTTGTGAGGTAGACAAATACAGGGAGAGAATGCCAGAGCTTGGGGCCAAGACAGCTTAAAGCATAGCCACCAATGTAGGAGTAGTGGGATATGGAGAACGCACAGGAGATCAGAACCAGAGGAGCACAGGTATCTTCAAGGATTGTAGGGACGGAAGAAGTTACATGGATAAAGAAGTTTGAGACTGCAGAAATTTTTGGTAACTACCATTTCATCCAATCACCCAAAGACAAAATCATCTGGGGTGGCACGTTGGCTCAGTGGTTAGCACTGCTGCCTCACAGCAACAGGGACCCAGGTTCAATTCCAGCCTCGGGTGACTGTGTGGAGTTTGTACATTCTCCCCATGTCTGCGTGAGTTTTCTCCGGGTGCTCCAGTTTCCTCCCACAGTCCAAAGATGTACAAGTCAGGTGAATTGGCCAGGCTATATTGCCCGTAGGGTTAGATGCATTAGTCAGAAGGAAATGGGTTTGGGCGGGTTACTCTTCGGAGGGTTGGTGTGGACTTGTTGGGCCGAAAGGCCTGTTTCCTCATTATAGGAAATTTGATCTAATCTAAAAAAAAACCCACGGACTCCTCACCCACCGTGGCAATTAGAAGATGGTAGATTATTGGTAGAATGGGGTGCTTATTCTGACCTTGAATGAGGGAGTTCCAGTCAACATGTGTTTGAGGTGTATGGAAGAAGTGAAAGTGAACTAGCTTGAATTATTCTCTTCAGGGTATTCTTCAAAATACTCAAAAAGTTTAACTAAGTGCAAAACACTGAAGGCTTCTAATGCAGCATTTTCAGTGACCATCTCTTATTCAACCTTCCAGATTGTTGTTGGAACATTTACTTTGTGTCACTTGCCCTCTGTTCTCGATGCCTGGCCTGACTTGTGGAACTGTTATGTCAGCCACTGTGGTAGCAACTCATTCCCACCTCTTGCACCCAGTCCCCTCCCCACGAATCTGCTGTGCATCTCCAGGGAATGGATCTCAGATATTTATGTGCAAAAGGCACTGCCGCTGGATGAGAGAGGCCTGTCCGTCATGGCTTGTTTGATTCCATGGTGAAACTGTACTGGAGTCAAAAAGAGAGGGTGGGCAACTTTACTACTTAACTACTGTAACTGACTCAACTACTTGCTCTTCCATTAAACCAGTTTTCAAGAAGGTTCAGTCATAGAGATGTACAGCATGGAAACAGACCCTTTGGTCCAACCCATCCATGCCGACCAGATATCCCAACCCGATCTAGTCCCACCTACCAGTTCCTGGTCCATATCCCTCCAAATCCTTCCTATTCATGTACCCATCCAAATACCTTTTAAATGTTGCAATTGTATCAGCCTCCACCACCTCCTCTGGCAGCTTATTCCATTCACATACCACCCTCTGCATGAAAATGTTGCCCCTAGATCCCTTTCATATCTTTCCCCTCTCGCCCTAAAACTATGCCCTCTAGTTCTGGACTCCCTGATCCCAGGGAAAAGACTTTGTCTATTTATTCTATCCATGCCCCTCATAATTTTGTAAACCTCTGTAAGGTCACCCCTCCGACGCTCTAGGGAAAACAGCCCCGCCTGTTCAGCCTCTCCCTATACCTCAAATCCTCCAACCCTGGCAACATCCTTGTAAATCTTTTCTGAACACTTTCAAGTTTCACAACATCTTTCCGATAGGAAAGAGACCAGGATTGCACACAATAGTCCAACAGTGGCCTAACCAATGTCATGTACAGCCGCAACATGACTTCCCAACTCCTGTACTCAATACTCTAACCAATAAAAGAAAGCATACCAAATGCCTTTTTCACTATTCTGTCTACCTACGACTCCGCTTTCAAGGAGCTATGAACCTGGTCTCTCTGTTCAGCAACACTCCCTAGGACTTTACCATTAAGTATGTAAGTCCTGCTAAGATTTGCTTTCCCAAAATGCAGCACCTCGCATCTGAATTAAACTCCATCTGCCACTTCTCAGCCCGTTGGCCCATCTGGTTGTAACCTGAGGTAATCTTCTTCGCTGTCCACTACACCTCCAATTTTGATGTCATCTGCAAACTTAATTACTGTACCTCCTATGCTCGCATCCAAATCATTTATGTAAATGACAAAAAGTAGAGGACCCAGCACTGATCCTTGTGGGACTCCACTGGTCACAGGCCTCCAGTCTGAAAAACAACCCTCTACCTTTGAGCCCATTCTGTATCCAAATGGCTAGTTCTCTCTGTATTCCATGAGATTTAACCTTGGTAACCAGTCTCCCATGGGGATCCTTGTCGAGCGCCTTATTGAAGTTCATATAGATCACATCTACCACACTGCCCTCATCAATCAACTGTTGTCTGACTTACTTCTTAAATCCTCAGACATAGCTTGTGGACTGCAAATTTCAGCTGCAGATCATATACTGAGATGCTGAGGAAAACAATTATATTACAGTGATTACTGTAATCGGCCAGCCATCACAAATCACATATATTGCAATGACATATGAAGTTGCTAACATTAGAAGCCAAGTTTCCTGGGATGTCCAGGACATCCTCCTCACTATCCACAGCTTCCCCAATCTTTGTGTCATAGCAAACGTAATAATCAGACCTCCTACCTTCTCTTCCAAATCATTCCTGATTTACTTGTTCCCTATCTAAATAAACTTCAGGCAAAGTTGTTAGAACAAAGAACAGTACAGGACTGCACCAACACATGATGCCTTTGTAAAACTAAAAGCCTTTTGCTTCTACATGGTCCATATCCTTCTACTCCCTGCCTGTCATTTATCTGTCAAGATACCTCTGAAACATCGCTGTTGTATCTGCCTCCACCACCTCTCCTGGTCATGCAATCCAGGCACTTATCAACCTCTTTGTGAAAAAATCTTGCCTCTCACATCCCCTTCAAACTTTCCCCCTTTTACCTTAAAACTCGGTCCCCTAATAACTAACATTTCTACCCTGGCAAAAAGACTTTGGCTGTTCATTCTATCCGCACCTGGCAAAAAGTTTGTGAACTTCTATCAGGTCGCCTCTCATCCTTTGATGTTCAAACAACAACAACCTAGGTTTGCCAAATCTGTCCTCATAGCTAAACCATTTCTGTAGCCCCCCCCTCCAAAGCCGTTACATCCTTCTGGTAGTGTGGTGACAAGAACTGTGCACAATACTCCAAATGTGGCCTAACTTGAGTTCTATTCAGTTGTAACATAACTTGCCACTTTTTGTACTCTATACCCCAACCAATGAAGGCAAGCATGCCATGTACTCTCTCAATCATCTTATCCACTGATGTTGCCACTTACAGTGAACTGTGGACCTGTACACCTCGGTCCCTCTGTATGTTGATGCTACTAAGGGTTCTACCATTACTGTATAGTTCTCTCCTGCATTGGACCGTCCAAAGTGCATTACCTCACATTTGGCTGCATTAAATTTCATCTGCCATTTCTCCAACTAAGTCTCCAGCCTATCTTTATCCTGCTATCCACAGCTTTGTGTTACTAATTACCAAGCTTACTAATTAGATCATCTCCCTTCTCTTCCAAATCATTTCTATGTATCTCAAAACAAATTCAGGGGTCCCAGCGCTGATCCCTGCAAAACATCACTGGTCACAGATCTCCAGTCAAAAAAACATTCTTCAATCATTGCTCTCTGTCTTCTATGTCCAAGCCAGTTCTGAATCCATCTTACCAACTCAGGTGTGATTTCACATTTTGTAAGAACCTGCCATTAGGGACCTGTCTTTAGTCTTGCTGAAGTCCATGCAGACATGTTTCTGTGCCTTTTGGGATGTTTGCAGGCACACTAATGACTGAGCATTCTCCAATATTGGGTAATAGTGTTAATCCTGGTGATACCTATTCAGCCACTTTATATACATCAGACCCAGTCTTTTGTAAAACTTAAATAAGGATGCCACAGGGATCAGTACTGGAGCCACAAGGATTTATAATATGCATTAATGACTTGTTTAAGGAGCATGAATGTACATAAATAGATGTGTGAAGGCAAGTAGTGAGGACTCGGGGCAGAATCCTGTGGAGGTATGAATGATGTGGACTACCTCATAGAGCCATAGAGATGTACTGCACAGAAACAGACCTCTTGGTCCAAATTGCCCATGCTGACAAGATTTCGTAACATAATCTAGCCCCCGTTGTCAACACTTGACCCATATCCATCTAAACCCTTTCTATTCATATACCCATCCAGATGCCTTTTAAGTGCTGTAATTGTACCAGCCTCCCCAATTCCTCTGGCAGCTCATTCCATACACAACACCCTCTGCGTGAAAAGGTTGCCCCTTAGGTCCCTTTTAAATTTTTCCCCCTCACCCTAAACCTATGCCCTCCAGTTCTGGGCTCCCTCACCCCAAGAAAAAGACCTTGTCTATTTAGCCCATCCATGCCCTTCATGATTTTATAAGGTCACCCCTCAGCCTCTGACGTTCCAGGGAAAACAGCCCTGGCCTGTTCAGCCTCTCCCTATAGCTCAAATCCTCCAACCCTGGCAACATCCTTGTAAATCTGGGCACTAATATCTTGGAAAATGCCTCCATGGGCACCAATCACACCAACTGTGCCACATCTTGGCAAATCTGCATGAAATTCTCCCCTATGGCACAATATATATATAAAAACACATTCTTTAGACAAGTTTAGTTCAACTGATTTAAGGAAGAAAGTAAGCATTTTGAAAGCAGTTGAGAGAAGTTTTACCAAACCGATACCTGGGATGGGCAGGTAGTCTAATGAGGAAAGATTGGACAGGCTAGGGTTATTTCTACTCGAGGTCAGAAGAGAAAGAGGTGACCTGTTTGAAACATGTAAGATTCTGAAGAATCTTTCCAGTGTAGCTATGGAGAGAATGCTTCCTCTTATGGCAGAATCCAGAAGTAGGAGTCACTGGTTAAAAATGAGACAAAAGTATTTTTCTCAGAAGTTCATGATTCTTTCAAACTCTCTTCCTCAAAAAGTTGGCAGGAGCAAAGTCTTTAAATATTTTTAAGGCAGAAGTAACAAAATTCTTGATAAGCAAAGGGGCAAAGTTTATCAGGCACAGAGAGGAATGTGGATTTGAGGTTTCAAACAGATCAGTCATGATTTTATTGGATGGTGGAGCTGTCTCAAGGGACTGAATGATCTACTGCTCCTTGTTGTATGTTTGTTGTCTACGTGTAGAATTCATTTGTATCACATTCACAGACTGAATTGATATCTGGAACAAATTACTGTAGATGCTGGAATCTGTATTGAGAACAACAAATGCTGGAGATCACAGTGGGTCAGACAGCATCCACTGAGAGGGCAAGCTAAGGTTTCGAGTCTAGATAATGCTACATCAGAGCTAATGGAGAGTCATCTAGATTCAAAACCTTAGCTTGCTGTCTCTCCATGGATGCTGTCTGACTCGCTATTATCTCCTGAATTGATGTCGCCTGTTTCGCACTTGACCAACGTCAAAATTAAATTGGTAAATTATAATCTGTTGCAAAGTAGACTGTTAGTGATACGCGATCTCATATCGCTGTTATGGATTCATACAGGGCTAGGCAGACAGACAATGCTGGATCATTCAGTGTTAATTCTGACACTCGTAAAATTTGACTTTATTGATACAGAAGGACAGAACAAGCTGATAATGAAGAAACTCAAAACCATAAATTATCCTGTACTATGTAACCTGTGAAAAGGACTCCGTGGATGCTGTGTTAAAATGTTTTGTTAATCAAATTTGAGGTCGAAACTCATTTCTGTGACAGCCTGTTACTGTCAGTCTGGCTCATGACAAACTATGATTGATTAATTGTGTAATTGGGCAAACTCTGCTCTGGGCATGGCACAGAACCACATGGGTGAAAAAGATTTGAATTTAGTTGCTGAGTGAGCCAGGCATTCCTCGACTTGTGTTTTGGAGCAGATCACAGTGGGTCAGGCAGGTTCTGATGGCCTTTCAGTGATTCCTGCTGTCCAGTTGCATTCTGTGCTCAGTGACTGTGATGCTCCTCCTTGTCAAATAGTCTGTTGGCTCAGGCCGGGAGGAATGATCCACTTGGGTTCAGGTTTCGGGGGAGTGGGGGAGGTGGGGGAGCTCCTGGTCTCGGAAAAGGAGGGGAGAAGACAGGGAGAATTGTCCTGTGTTGTTATGTCATGCGCAGTGCGGCTTCTTTTGAAATGAATTTGTTCTCTTCAGTGTCCATTTTCCTTTTAAATCTAGGGTCAGCCTGGACTGATTGGACCACAGGGACGCAGTGGGCCTCCAGGGTTTTCTGGACCAGAGGGATTAAGGGGACCGAAAGGTGAAAAAGGTAACCCTGGTAACCCGGGAGCTGGAGGCATGAAGGGAGAAAAGGTGAGTCCAGGTCAACCTCCAGCATCAAGTCATTGCTTGAAGTACCACAGAATCCCTACAGTGTGGAAGCAGGCCATTCAGCCCATCGCTGACCCTCCGAAGAGCACCTCATCCAGATGCAATCCAACCCTGCATTTCCTATGGCTATCCCACAAAGCCTGCACATCCCTGGATGCTATGAGCAATTTAGTGTGGTCAATTCACCCTAAACTGCACATCATTGGACTGCGGGAGGAAGCCGGAACACCCGGAGCAAACCCACGCAGCCACGGGGAGAATGTGCAAACTCCACACAGTGTCACCCAAGGCTGGGATTGAACCCTGGACCCAGGTGCTGTGAGGCAGCAGTGCTAATTGCTGAGCTACCACGCCTTAAAATGAAAAAGGGAGGGGGGTGGGGAGGTTCGCTGAGTTGGTTAGACGGTTAGTGTGTGGTTGAGAGTGACACCAACGATGATGAGGTTGATTTCCTGTACTGGCCGTGGTAGACCTGGAGCGATCCTGGATAAAAGTCACTGCCTCAGCTGTGATTCCATGCCCCCTTGTGTGAGCCACAAGACTCTTTAAGGGTCTCTACTCTCACATTTCTCTAACACAATCTCTCACTGCTTAGAGTGACTCCAATGTCCACATCTGACCCCATCCCAAATATTAATCATTTTTTCACTCAGGACATTTTTGGATGTCCATTAAATAAAAAAGGAGAAACTGAAACTCTTTCAGATACACAGCAGGTCAGTCAGTATTTGCAAAGAGAAAAGGCAATTCAAGACTGGTCAGATGAGTGAATGTGAGACTGAGCTGACTGGATTTTTGGATATCTCAGGAAATTTCAGCATACACTCTGATACCTGCCCTTCAGTTACTCTTCCCAGCGTCATGCCTTTTGTCAAAATGTACCTGAAAATCTTTTTCTGAGTTTGTATTTCCAAACCAGTCAAGTAGGGACCCTACTGTGACAGCTTTTTCATGTGTACAAAACACAGACAAACACACGTAGACACAGACACACACACACACACGCATGCACAGAGACACAGAAACACAGACACACATGCAGAGACACAAACACACATATACACGCATGCACAGAGACACAGAAACTCACACGCACGGACACACATATATACACATGCACAGAGTTACAGAAACACACGCATACACAGAGACAGGCATGCAGAGACACACACACAGAGAAACACACATACACACACACACACGCACACACACACACAATCAGTCTGATAAATGTTGGGGAATATTTAATGCCTTTCAGTTTGGAGGCTGTTTCAGTTCCACTCACAACTAGCCCTGATAGACTGGCATCTATTTAACTCCGTCTCTCAGTGGGCCGTGTTACATTGAACCCCATTTCCACCATTTGTACAGCCAGCTGGGACTCAACAGGCAGCTTGATTGTTGTTGGGATGATGTCATTGGGATGATGTTGCTGTGGGTTGCCAGTTTTAACTCCTGTTGTGATGTTGTCTGTTCCTCCAGGGTCCAATCGGTGTGCCAGGATTTGTCGGGATGAATGGGATTCCAGTAAGTATGATCTCTGAGTTAAATGTTTCTAATCAACCTGTTCAGGCATGTTATGAGAGCGGGATTTGAGCCTGGATCTCTTAGCTCAGAGAGTGGGAAACTACCATGCGCCACAAGAACCTTCCATCCAATCGCAGAGTTATTCCATTCTCGTTGGTGGTAATCACCTGCTGGAGGAACCATTCATTTAAAATCACTGAATTTGACAGCAGGAAAGGAGGCTATTCAGCCCATTATGGCCAGGCCAGCCCTTTAAAGGTGAAAATGTGTTGCTAGTTAAAGCGCAGCAGGTCAGGCAGCATCCAAGGAACAGGAAATTCAACGTTTTGGGCAAAAGCCCTTCATCAGGAATGAGGAAAGTGTGTCCAGTAGGCTAAGATAAAAGGTAGGGAGGAGGGACTTGGGGGAGGGGCGATGGAGATGTGATAGGTGGAAGGAGGTCAAGGTGAGGGTGATAGGCCGGAGTGGGGTGGGGGCGGAGAGGTCAGGAAGAAAATTGCAGGTTAGGGGGGCGGTGCTGAGTTCGAGGGAATCGACTGAGACAAGGTGGGGGGAGGGGAAATGAGGAAACTGGAGAAATCTGAGTTCATCCCTTGTGGTTGGAGGGTTCCCAGGTGGAAGATGAGGCGCTCTTCCTCCAACCATCGTGTTGTTATGTTCTGGCGATAGAGGAGTCCAAGGACTTGCATGTCATTGGTGGAATGGGAGGGAGAGTTAAAGTGTTGAGCCACGGGGTGGTTGGGTTGGTTGGTCCGGGCGTCCCAGAGGTGTTCCCTGAAGCATTCCGCAAGTAGGTGGCCCGTCTCCCCAATATAGGGGAGGCCATATCGGGTGCAACGGATGCAATAGATGATGTGTGTGGAGGTGCTGGTGAATTTGTGGCGGATATGGAAGGATCCCTTGGGGCCTTGGAAAGGGCTTGCAAAGTCATCTTGGAATCTTAGCACTCCTCCCACAGGCTGTGTCTGGACTCAGAGCTCCATCCCAATCCGAATGTAGTTTGACATAGGTTGAACATTATATTTTTAAAAATCTGCTCTCAAACGAATACTGATGTCATGTTATTTTTTCTCATAAGCTTGATCTACTTTTTTCTGCAGCAGAAATAAATTAGATACATCCTGGTCAATCAGATGGGGAAATGAATTGAAAGTTTGGAAGCTGCTGAACAGAATCAAAAAGTAATCTGTTTGAAAAGATGTAAACTTCTTCTATTCGTGGATGAGTTGGGGAATCAACCATCCATTCCAGTCTTGTCCCACTCATCCAAAATCCTGACCCCTCCACCCCGTCCGACCCCCTACTGTCCTGCCCTACGCTCTACCCCAATCACGCCCTCCCCACCCCTAACTCCCTCCACCCCTATCCAACCCACTCCACTCCATCCAACCCCCTCCACTCCTATCCAACCCCCTCCACTCCTATCCAACCCACTCCACTCCATCCAACCCCCTCCACTCCTATCCAACCCCCTCCACACCATCCAACCCCCTCACCCCCATCCAACCCCTTCCACCCCTATCCAACTTCCCCCACTCCTATCCAACCCTCTTCCCCCTTTTCCAACCCCCTTCACTCTTATCCAACTCCCTCCACTCCTATCAAACCCCCTCCACCCCTATCCAACTCCCTCCCCTCATCCAACTCCCTCCCCCATCCAACTCCCTCCACCCCTATCCAACCCCCTCTCCCCCATCCAACTCCCTCCACCCCTATCCAACCCCCTCTCCCCCATCCAACTCCCTCCATCCCTATCCAACTCCCTCCCCATCCAACACCGTCCCCCATCCAACTCCCTCCACCTGATCCAATCCCCCCCTCCCCACTCCTGTCCAGCCCCCTCCACCCCAGTCCCACTCACTCTATGTTTCTGCCCCCCCCACCTCCCCCCCACCAATGCCACTGCCAATTCTACAACCCATTCCCCTTTCCACACTGTCCTTGGTTCTCCCATGATCGGTTATTCTTATTGGAGAAAGGGATGGCTCAGTATTCGAAATGCAGCTGGAGTCTTAAACTGCACTTACCTTTTAGTGAACATGAATAGCTGAGGCCAGATCTGACACTCCCCCATCTCAAGGAGGAGAAATGAGGACTGCAGATGCTGGACATTAGAGTCCTGCCCAAATCATTGATTCTCCTGCTCCTCGGATGCTGCCTGACCTGCTGTGCTTTTCCAGCACCACACTCTCGACTCCCCCATCTCACTTGTCATTTCAGTACCCTCTCTACTACTTCATGAAGCAGCAATATCAATATAGCAGTTAATTAGAGCAGAGAAGGAACTCATTCAGGTCAACCTGCCTCCCACTTCCTTGATCTGTCTCATACACTAACAGTTTGTATTACCCTAATCATTTCGATTTCATTTCAAATAGATTTTGTTTTGAACATTACTATTCAGTCTGCTATCATCTGCCTTTTCGGAAGCATAGTCTAAATTATGGCAACTTGCTACAGAGAGAAAAAAAGATTCTCATTTCTCCCAGCGCTTTATTGCCCATGACCTGAGTTCTGTGTCCTGTCAGTGGGAAGAGCATCTCACATGCATTGAGAATGCTTCAGTTTCTAACTGCTCCCCCATTGTCAACATACATAGAGCAATACCACCCTCTGTTGGATTTCAGGCTATAGCACAGCAGCTGAAAAGAAACCTTTGCTGCTTTAACAAAATGATTAGATTAGATTAGATTACTTACAGTGTGGAAACAGGCCCTTCGGCTCAACAAGTCCACACCGACCCGCCGAAGCGCAACCCACCCACACCCCCACATTTACCCCTTACCTAACACTATGGGCAATTTAGCATGGCCAATTCACTTGACCCGCACATCTTTGGACTGTGGGAGGAAACCGGAGCACCCAGAGGAAACCCACGCAGACAAGGGGAGAACGTGCAAACTCCACACAGTCAGTCGCCTGAGTCGGGAATTGAACCCGGGTCTCAGGCGCTGTGAGGCAGCAGTGCTAACCACTGTGCCACCGTGCCGTCCATGATGGAAAATACACGGCAATTTGGGGAGCAGCTGTAAAGTGGAAAAGGAAGTCTCATTCTTCTTCGGTTCCCTACATCAGAATTACTAGCTCAAAGGGATACACTTTCTTCCAGCACTTGGCTGATACCCATGTGTTAGATTAGATTATTTGCAGTGTGGAAACAGGCCCTTCAGCCCAACCAGTCCACACTGACCCTCCCACCCAGACACATTGCCCTCTGACTAATGCACCTAACACTATGGGAAATTTAGCATGTCCAATTCACCTGACTTGCACATCTTTGGGCTGTGGGAGGAAACCTACACAGACACGAGGAGAATGTGCAAACTCCACACAGACAGTCACCAAAGGCTGGAATCAAACCTAGGACCTTGGTGATGTGAGGCAGCAGTGCTAACCACTGAGCCACCGTGCCATCCTGCAACTTCTCAAGTTGCAAACAATAAGTGGGTCAGGTCAGGGGATGGGGCCAATAATTGAGAGGAAATCATTTTGTTGAGCAAACTGCATTGCTGTGATAAAGAGTTGTGAGAACATAGAAAAATACAGCACAGTACAGGCCCTTTGGCCCTCTATGTTGCGTTGATCCAAGCCCACCTAACCTACACTAGCCCACTATCCTCCATATGCCTATCCAATGCCTGTTTAAATGCCTATAAAGAGGGAGAGTCCACCACTGCTACTGACAGGGCATTCCATGAACTCACGACCCGCTGAATAACGAATCTACCCCTAACATCTGTCCTATACCTACCACCCCTTAATTTAAAGCTATGCCCCCTCGTAATAGCTGACTCCATACATGGAAAAAGGTTCTCATTGTCAACCCATCTAAACCCCTAATCATCTTGTACACCTCTATCGAGTCACCCCTAAATCTTTTTTTCTCCAATGAAAATAGCCCCAAGTGCCTCAGCCTTTCCTCATACGATCTTCCTACCAGACCAGGCAACATCCTGGTAAACCTCCTCTGCACCCGTTCCAGTGCCTCCACATCCTTTCTATAGTATGGCGACCAAAACTGCACACAATATTCCAGATGTGGCTGCACCAGAGTCTTATACAACTGCAACATGACCTCAGGACTACGGAACTCAATTCCTCTACCAATAAAATCCAGTACGCCATATACCTTCTTCACAGCACTATTTACCTGGGTGGCAACTTTCAGAGATCTGTGTACATGGACACCAAGATCCCTCTGCTCATCCACACTACCAAGTATCCGACCATTAGCCCAGTACTCCATCTTCTTGTTACTCTTACCAAAGTGAATCACTTCACACTTAGCTACATTGAACTCCATTTGCCACCTTTCTGCCCAGCTGTGCAGCTTATCTATATCCCACTGTAACCTGCCATATCCTTCCTCACTGTCAACAACTCCACTGACTTTACCCTCGTCCACCTCCTTAGTCACCTTCTCAAAGAATTCAATAAGGTTTGTGAGGCACGACCTGCCCTGCACAAAACCATGCTGACTATACTTGATCACATTATTCCTATCCAGATGTTCATAAATCCTATCCCTTACAATTCTCTCTAAGAGTTTGCCCACAACAGAAGTGAGACTCACCGGCCTATAGTTACTAAGGTTATCCCTACTCCCCTTCTTGAACAAGGGAACCACATTTGCTATACTCCAGTCTTCTGGCACTATTCCTGTAGACAACGAGGACATAAAAATCAAGGCCAATGGCTCTGCAATCTCCTCCCTTGTTTCCCAGAGAATCCTAGAATAAATGCCATCAGGCCCAGGGGACTTATCTATTTTCACCCTTTCCAGAATTTCCAACACCTCTTCCCTACATATCTCAAAGCCATCCTTTCTAATTAATTGTGACTCAATATTCACATCGGCAACAATGTCCTGTTCCTGAGTGAATACTGATGAAAAGTATTCATTCAGTGTTTCCCCAATCTGTTCAGCCTCCACGCGCAACTTCCCACTGCTATCCTTGACTGGACCTATTCCTACCCTAGTCATTCTTTGATTCCTGACATACCTATAGAAAGCCTTTGGGTTTTCCCTAATCCTACCAACCAAGGACTTTTCATGTCCCATCCTTGCTGCTCTTAGCTTTCTCTTTAGATCCTTCCTGGCTACCTTATAACTCTCAATCGCCCCAATTGAACCTTCATGCCTCATCTTTACATAGGCCGCCCTAGTCCCTTTAACAAGGGATTCCAATTCCTTATTAAACCACGGCTCCCTCACACCACCCTTCCCTCCCTGCCTGACAGGTACATACTTATCAAGGACACTCAATAGTTGTTCCTTGAACAAGCTCCATATATCGATTGTGCCCTTCCCTTGAAGCCTACTTTTCCAAGTCACGCAATCTAAGTCATGCCTCACCGCATCATAATTTCCCTGCCCCCAGCTATAACTCTTGCCCTGCAGTGCACACTTATCCCTCTCCACCACCAGAGTAAAAGTCACCGAATTGTGGTCACTGTCCCCAAAGTGCTCACCTTCCTCCAATTCTAACACCTGGCCTGGTTCGTTACCCCGAACTAAATCCAGTATGGCCTCACCTCTTGTTGGCCTGTCTACACATTGTGTCAGGAAACCCTCCTTTAGGGCGGCACGGTGGCACAGTGGTTAGCACTGCTGCCTCACAGCGCCAGGGACCTGGGTTCAATTCCTGCCTCAGGTGACTGACTGTGTGGAGTTTACACGTTCTCCCTGTGTCTGCGTGGGTTTCCTCCGGGTGCTCCGGTTTCCTCCCACAGTCCAAAGATGTGCAGGTCAGGTGAATTGGCCATGCTAAATTGCCCGTAGTGTTAGGTAAGGGGTATATGTAGGGGAATGGGTGGGTTGCGCATCGGCGGGTCGGTGTGGACTTGTTGGGCCGAAGGGCCTGTTTCCACACTAAGTAATTTAATCTAATCACACATTGGACAAACACCGACCCATCTAACACATTCGAGCTATAGCTTTCCAGTCAATATCTGGAAAGTTAAAGTCCCCCATAACAACTACCCTATTACTTTCACTCTTCTCCTGAATCATCCTCGCAATCCTTTCTTCTACGTCTCTTGGACTATTAGGAGACCTGTAGAAAACTCCTAAAAGGGTGACCTCACCTTTCCTATTTCTAACCTCAGCCCAAACTACCTCAGATGGCGAGTCTTCATCCATCGTCCTTTCCACCGCTGTAATACTATCCTTGACAAGCAATGCCACACCTCCCTCTCTTTTACCCCCACCTCTGACCCTACTAAAGCATTTAAACCCTGGAACCTGCAACAGCCAATCCTGTCCCTGTTCTACCCATGGCTCTGTAATAGCCACAACATCGAAATCCCAGGTACCAACCCACGTTGCAAGTTCACTTACCTTATTTCGTATACGTCTCGCATTGAAGTATACACACTTCAAGCCACCTTCCTGTTTACAGGCACCCTCCTTTGAGATTGATGCCATGTTCCTAACCTCCCTACACTCAAGGTCCTGCACCCTAAAGCTTCAGTCTAGGTTCCCATGCCCCTGCAGAGTTAGTTTAAACCCCCCCAAAGAGCACTAGCAAACCTCCCCCAAGGATACTGGTGCTCCTCAGGTTCAGGTGTAGACCATCTTGTTTATAGAGGTCCCACCTTCCCCAGAAAGAACCCCAGATATCCAGAAACTGGAATCCCTCCCTCCTGCACCATCCCTGTAGCCACGCATTTAACTGTTCTCTCTCCCTATTCCTCGACTCTCTATCACATGGCACGGGTAACAAATCAGAGACAACAACTCTGTTTGTTCTAACTCTGAGCCTCCAACCTAGCTCCCTGAAAGCCTGCCTAACATCCTCATCCCTCTTCCTACCTATGTCGTTGGTGCCAATGTGGACCACGACTTTGGGCTGCTCCCCCTCCCCCTTAAGGACCAGGAAAACACGATCGGAGACATCACCTACCCTTGCATCTGGGAGGCAACATGCCAATCGTGAGTCTCTCTTGCCCCCACAAAACCGCCTATCTGTGCCCCAAACTATTGAGTCCCCAATAACTATTGCTCTGCTCTTCTCCACCCTTCCCTTCTGAGCAACGGGGACAGGCTCTGGGCCAGAGGCCTGAACCCCATTGCTTACCGCTGGTAAGTCGTCCTCTGCCACAAGTATCCAAAACGGTATAATTGTTCTTGAGGGGAATGACCGCAGGGGGTCCCTGCACTGGCTGGTTCCTCCCAGTGCCCCTCACTGTCAAACATCTGTCTGCAATCTTTGGAGTTACTACTTCTCTAAAGCTCCGATCTATGACTCCCTCTGCCTCCCGAATGACCCTAAGTTCATCCAACTCCAGCTCCAGTTCCCTAACACGGTCTTGGAGGAGCTGGAGATGGGTGCACTTCCTGCAAGTGTAATCAGCAGGGACGACCATGGCATCCCTCACCTCAAACATGTTGCAAGAGGAACATTGCACTGCCTTCACTGCCATCCCTCTAAAAGTAACCTTTAATAAAAACAAAACTAGGTCTAAAGAATAGAACAAGCAAAATGCAGCACTTACCTGTTTACCACAACGGGTCTTATTATTAGGTTAGAGGAGGAGGGTGGGTGGGAGGCACTACCCCTGTAGTGCCTTGGGTTCCTCTCCTGCGTTCCTTTATTGGGAAAACCTACCCAGGTAAGCTTGCGTTACACCAGCTTCTGGGTCCGCTTCGCGCTTTTAAAAAAAACTTTTAAATTTAAACTGTGAAACAAACGTAACCGCGTCTACAAACAGACACTGTCAAACAGCCCTTACCTGCTCCGCCGAGAGAATGAGGCCTAGGCCTTGGAACTGCGCGCCATTATAGGGGAAAAAAAAACCTACCCAGGTAAGCTTGCACTACACCACCTTCTGGGTCCGCTCCACGCATTTTAAAAAAAAACTTTTAAATTTAAACCATTAAACAAACGTAACCGCGTCTACAGACACTGCCAAACAACCCTTACCTGCTCTGCCAAGAGAGTGAGATGATATATCAAATGGATATTTTTAAAAAAATCATCTCAGTGGCTCAATGGAAATACATCAAAATGTACAAATAGTATTACTGAGACCCCTGCACTGTCATTACCCTCAATAACGTTTGCTCCAATGTGCATCTCTTATTCATCTCTCCATTTGCTTCACCAAGGCAGTCTCCCAGATCACCTAATGGTTTCCTATTAAGCAGTTAACTGGGACAGATGATAATATATTGCTAATGCCAATGGGTTTGTAATCCATACATCCGAAGTAAAGCTCTGGGACTTGGATTCCTGTCCTATCATGGTAGCTAGTGGAATTTATATTCAATTAAAAACTCTGAAATGCAAACCTAATCAAATCAATTAGCTTTGAATTCCAGACTTACTCACTGAACTCAAATTCCAAAAGCTGCCTTGGTGGGATTTGAACCCATGACCCGGTAACATTCAAAACCAAAGTGCTGCAGATGCTGGAAACCTGACAGAAAAAGAACATAAAATGCTGGAGCTTCAGCAGGGTCTGGCAGCATCTGTGGGGACAGAAACAGAGTTAATGTTTCAAGTCCAATGCAAGGTTTCTCCTCCGAAGAGTCTGTTTGTGCTGTATGACTATATGAGTCATATTGGACTCAAAATGTTGACTGTGTTTCTCTCTCCATGGATGCTGCCAGATCTGCTGAAGCACCATTCTGTAAAGTTGCACCTCAGCCTCCTACACTCCAAGGGAAAAAGTCCCAGCCTACCCAATCTCTCCTTATAACTCAAACCTTTCATTCCTAACAACATCCTGGTCAATCTTTTTTACATCCTTTTCAGTTTTATAGCATCCTTCCTCTTGGAGAGCAAGCAGAGTTGTGCACAGTATTCCAAATATGGCCTGACCAATATCCTGTACGGCTGTAATAACAGGAAAGTGACAGATCCATGATCCAGACGAACATACAAAAAAAAATTAAAGATTTTTCCTCTCAATTTCAGTCCTGACAAATTGTTCTTGTTTCAAAGGGTCACCCAGGTCAGCAAGGTCCTAGAGGACGCCCAGGTCTGGACGGGTGCAATGGTACCATCGGATCTCCAGGTTTTCCTGGCAGTGCAGGTTTTCCTGGATCTCTAGGATTCCCGGTAAGTAGAGAACACAATTTGGGATTTGTTGGGGGTTTTAAAAATTGAATTTGATTTGGCTAGTTTGAATAAAAGGCAGAAAGGTTTGCATTGATATAGCGCTTTCACAATAACTGGCCATATCAAATTGTTTCACACCAATGAAATATGTTTTGAAGTGTAATCAGCTGTGTAATATAGGAAACTTATTTGCAGACAGCAAACTCCCACAAACAATGTGTCCGTGATTCAACAGATCTGATATACGATAAATATTGTCAAGGTCACCAGGGAAACCTCCCTCGTTGATCTTTATAACAGTGGACAAAAACAACACTGTAACATCTCCCCAAAAGGAAGCCAACTTCAACAAAAGCTCCCTCATTTCCACTCTGCATCATCAGCCTTGATGTTGGTACTCAAGTAGTTAAAGGGGAACTTGGACCCATAACTTTTGAGTTAGAGGCTAATGGTGCTACCAGCTGAGGCACATATCACACAGAGGACAATCGGTGATTCCACTATCAATCAACTGGTGGCAAATTTGTTTCCCCACATAAAGTAAATAAGGATCCATTTATTAGACTGTCATCATGGAGAATATTGTAGCTGACTTCAAACTTATTCACGTTCAAAAGGAATAGAATGTCATTGTGTCATTGAGACAGGAATTGAATGCTTGAATCAATACTCCTTTACTTTTCTTGTCTTAAAAGCTAACACAAACTTAAAATTTTTTTTTAATATAATGGAAGGGGACAAACTGGAAGTTTAAGAAGGAAATTGAAGGGAAAATTAGAACAAGGGAAGTCAAGAAAGACAACGGTATCCATGAAGCAGAAAACTCAAAAAGGGATCATGCTGGAAGGTTGAGTGAAATAGGAGTTGATGGGAAGGGTGAGGGCAGTAACAAATTAAAATACTATATATGAATGCACAAAGTATTAGAAATAAGATGGATGAGCTTGAGGCTCTTTTGGAAATTGGTAGCTACGATATTGTAGGGATAACTGAGACGTGGCTTCAAGTGGACAGGGCTTGGGAAATGAATATTCAAGGCAATACGTACTATCGTAAGGACAGACTGACGGGTAGAGGGGGTGGGGTGGCCATGTTGGTAAGGGATGATATTCAGTCCCTTGCGCGGGGGGACCTATTATCAGGGGATGTAGAGTCAGTATGGATAGAGATGAGAAATTCTAAGGATAGAAAGACCCTCTTGAGAGTTATCTACAGGCCCCCAACAGTGGTATGGATGTAGGGTGTAAGTTGAATAAGGAGCTGAAATTGGCCTGTCGCAAAGATGTTACTACAGTCGTTATGGGGGATTTCAACATGCAGGTAGACTGGGAGAATCAGGATGGCATTGGACCTCAAGAAAGAGACTTTGTGGAGTGCCTCAGAGATGGATTCTTAGAACAGCTGGTGCTGGAGCCGACCAGGGAGAAGGCAATTCTGGATCTGGTATTGTGCAACGAACCAGAATTGATCAGGGACCTCAAAGTGAAGGAGCCATTGGGAAGTAGTGACCATAATACAATAAGCTTCAATCTGCAATTTGAGAGGGAGAGGGTACAATCGGAAGTGACAATATTTCTGTTGAATAAAGGGAACTATGGAGCTATGAGGGAGGAGCTGGCCAAAGTTCAACGGTGCAATACCTTAGCAGGGATGACAGTGGAGGAACAATGGCAGGTATTTCTGTGTTTCATGCAGAAGTTGCAGGATCAGTTCATTCCAAAAAGGAAGAAAGATCCTATGAGGAGGCAGGGGTGGCCGAGTCTGACGAGGGAAGTTAAGAAACATATAAAGTCAAAAGAGAAAAAGTATAACATAGCAAAGAATAGTGGGAAAACGGAGTACTGGGAAGCTTTTAAAGAACAACAGAGGATTACTAAGAAGGAAATACGCAGAGAAAAAAATGAGGTACAAAGGTAAACTGGCCAAAAATATAAAGGAGAATAGTAAAAGCTTTTTTAGGTATGTGAAAGGGAAAAAAATGGTTAAGACTAAAATTGGGCCCTTGAGGACAGAAACAGGGGACTATATTATGGGGAACAAAGAAATGGCAGAAGAATTGAATTGGTACTTCAGATCTGTGTTCACTGGGGAAGACATAAGCAATCTCCCTGAGGTAACAGTGGCTGAAGGACCTGAACTGAAGGGAATTTATATTTGCCAGGAATTGGTGTTGGAGAGACTGTTAGGTCTGAAGGTTGATAAGTCTCCGGGGTCTGATGGTCTACATCCCAGGGTACTGAAGGAGGTGGGCCTAGAAATCGTGGATGCGTTGGTGATTGTTTTCCAGAGTTCGATAGATTCGGGATCAGTTCCTGCGGATTGGAGAGTGGCCAATGTTGTACCACCTTTTAAGAAAGGTGGGAGAGAGAAAGCAGGAAATTATAGACCAGTTAGTCTGACCTCAGTGGTGGGAAAGATGCTGGAGTCTATTATAAAGGATGAAATTATGATACATCTGGATAGTAGTAACAGGATAGGTCAGAGTCAGCATGGATTTATGAAGGGGAAATCATGCTTGACTAATCTTCTGGAATTTTTTGAGTATGTAACTCTGAAGATGGACAAGGGAGATCCAGCGGATGTAGTGTACCTGGATTTTCAGAAAGCCTTTGATAAAGTCCCACATAGAAGCTTAGTGAGCAAAATTAGTGTGCATGGTAATGGGGGCAAAGTACTGACTTGGATTGAAAATTGATTGGCTGACAGGAAACAAAGAGTAGTGATAAACGGCTCCCTTTCGGAAGTGGGGTACCGCAGGGATCAGTGCTGGGATCACAGCTTTTTACAATATATATTAATGATATAGAAGAGGATATTAATAGTAACATTAGCAAATTTGCTGATGATACAAAGCTGGGTGGCAGGGTGAAATGTGAGGAGGATGTTAGGAGATTACAGGGTGACCTGGACAGGTTAGGTGAGTGGTCAGATGCATGGCAGATGCAGCTTAATGTGGATAAATGTATGGTTATCCACTTTGGTGGCAAAAACAGGAAGGCAGATTACTCCTAAATGGAGTCAAGTTAGGTAAAGGGGCAGTACAGAGAGATCTGGGTGTTCTTGTACACCAGTCAATGAAGGCAGGCATGCAGGTACAGCAGGTGGTGAAGAAAGCTAACAGCATGCTGGCCTTCATAACAAGAGGGATTAAGTATAGAAGCAAAGAGGTTCTTCTGCAGCTGTACATGGCCCTGGTGAGACCGCACCTGGAATATTGTGTGCAGTTCTGGTCTCCAAATTTGAGGAAAGACATTCTGGCTATTGAGGGAGTGCAGAGTTGGTTCACGAGGTCAATTCCTGGAATGGCGGGACTACCTTACGATGAAAGATTGGAGCGACTGAGCTTATATACTCTTGAGTTTAAAAGACTGAGAGGGGATCTGATTGAGACGTATAACATTATTAAAGGATTAGACTGGAGGCAGGAAACATGTTTCTGCTGATGGGTGAGTCCCGAACCAGAAAACACAGCTTAAAAATACGGAGTAGACCATTTAGGACAGAGATGAGGAGAAACTTCTTCACCCAGAGAGTGGTGGCTGTGTGGAATGCTCGCCCCAGAGGGCAGTGGAGGCCCAGTCTCTGGGTTCGTTTCAGAAAATGTTGGATAGAGCTCTCAAGGATAGTGGAATCAAGGGTTATTGGAGATAAGGCAGGAACAGGATACTGATTGAAGAGGCTTGAAGGGCAGAATGGCCTACTCCTGCACCTATTGTCTATTGTCTATTATTATAACATTTATTTATTAGTATTGGAATCTGAGGTTCGTTCCCTCTTTGAGGTAACTTCACAGAATATGTAGCCATTCTGCAGATCACTCTCCATGCTGCTAAATACCTATGAAGAGATTAGTTAGCTATTGATTTCGATCTTGCTTACTCCAGGGTGAATCGGGTCTCAAAGGAGCCAAAGGAGAGCCAATCCAAATCTCAGGCAACCGTGATGAACTCAGGGTGAGTATGTCATATTGCTATTTTGATTCAGTCTTTCTAAGAGGAGTGGGAAATATTAGCACTAGGAAGTTGAACGAGGAGAAGGAGCTGGAAGTTCAAGTTTGAGCCCACATCCCAAAATTGCTGTTACTTACTATGTCCACATGATGGCGAGCTTTGCAATTATATCAGACATTGCTCCTCCAATAAATGGTGGGATATTGTACAATTGTATTAAAACTTGCAGCGTATTCTCATAGGAAACAAAAGTTGTGTTTGCATAGCACCTGTCACAAGTTTGGCACATCTCTAAGCCTTTCCAGCCAATGGAACACTTTGAAGTGAAGTCACATTGCAAGCATCTGCATTCCTCCTTTTCTCAGTGCAAGAGTGTAGCCAATATATGCACAGCAAGATTTCACAAGCAGCAGTGTGAGCCACATCCAATAGCAGAGCTCTCAGAGTATTCCTAGTTCCACTCTCACATATCATTCCATGCAGAATAATGTTAAACAAGCTATCATACCCACCAATCATTGACCTTGTTGTCACAACCTTGTCTGCATTAATGGAGTGTCACAACTGGATGGTTTGTGAATTTGGGTCAAGTCAACTCTCACAAAAGCGAGTTACTGTGAATGCTGAAGAACTGAAATTAAAACAGCGAGAGTTGGAAATGCTGTTTGAGTCTGACAGTATTTGTGGAGAAAGAAACAGGAAACTATTTTCAACCAATTTCTGACGATGCGACTTTCCCTACAAACCCTTCGATATGTCTCCGTTTGCCTCTCAAACATTTCATCCTTCCTGTTGAAAGATTCCTGCCTGAAACATCAACTTGTCCTGCGCCTCTGATGCTGCCTGACCTGCTGTGGGTTGTTTTCTCCAACTCCACACTTTAGCATCTCTGACTTTCCAGTACCTGCAGTCCTCACGATCTCCACGCCGGTCAAATATTTCCACCATGGTTGTTGACAGAACTCGCAACCAAGACCATCCTATTTTCCAGACTTCTACTTACTTCTTCTATTCCCTCCTGGAAACAAGGAAAGGTTCCCCTATTCCTCATCTCCCGCATTCCCCCCCACCCCGCCTCTGCACTCACTATTCAACAGACCATTTTCTCCACGTGTTGCCACCAGCAAACACTTGCCCCCTCCCTCTCAGCATTTGGTTGGGACTGTTTCCATCTTCTGGCCTAGTCCATTGCTTAGTCACATTCTCAGGGCACCTTTCCACACAAATGCAGGAGAAGCAAAACTTGTCATTTTACTGCTTCCTTTCTCACCAGCTAAATCCAAACATTCCTTTTGGATGGAATTCTCTTGACACGTTGTATTCTCTGCTCCCTGCTGTACGTCAGGGAGACTGAACACCGACCCGAGTGATCTCTCTCCACAAGCATTGACCCTGAGCTTTGGATGTTGTGTGATTTTAATTCTCTCCCCTTGTTCTCATATTGTCCTCTCTGTCCTTGATCTGCCTCACTCTCCCCAAGAAGCTCAACACAAGCCCAAGAACATGATAACAACACAAAGGACTGTGGGTGCTGCTGATCTGAAACAGAACTTGCTGGCGAAACACAGCAGGTCCGGCAGCATCTGTGGAGAGAGAAACATTTCAAGTCCAGTGACCCTTCTTCAGAAGAGAACTTCATCTTTCAATTCAGCACTTACACCCTTCTGGACTCAGGGTTGAGCTAAAATATCTATATTGTAACCTCTTTCCCTACTTTGCTCTTTTCACTTTACAAGTTTTGATTTTACTGTAGATTTTATCTTGTTTTAATATTGTTTTTCAGCCTACAGTTGTTCATCATTCTACTATTCACACCTGCTGAAGGCATGTTTTTAAACATATTCTTTATCTGTTCCACTTCCACTCCTTGTGGTTGAATCCCTACAGTCTCCCACACTAGTGCCAGCCTTCCCATTTGTTCTTTTTCCAGCTACTGCCTTATGCTGCTTAAAATCTATTACATGTCTAACCTTTCCACTGTCTACTGAAAGGTCACCAAAGCTGAAGTGTTAGAAGGAACCTTCTGCTCGCTGTAATATTTGGGTTAGAGGCAGGAGTTTGCTGGGTGGAGGAACACCCAAAGGCTGCTCCCTTCCTGCCTCCACCGTGGTTAAGTTCTGGGTTTTGAAGTCCATGATCACCTCCCCTGCTCCACTAACCTTTTAGCTGCCCGTTCAGAACCTCAGTCTGCCATTGCTCAGATTGAGCTAATTATTTGAAAGTGAGCACTGCAGATGCTGGAGATCAGAATCAAGAGTGAGGTGCTGGGAAAACACAGCAGGTCAGGCAGCATCCAAGGAGCAGGAGAATCGACGTTTCAGGCAAAAGCCCTTCATCAGGTGAGGGGGTGGTGAGATAAATGGGAGGGTTTGGGGCTGGGGGGAAGGTAGCTGAGGGTGCAAAAGGTAGTTGCAGTTGGGGGTAATGGCGATAGGTCAGAAGGGAGGGTTGATTGGATAGGTGGGAAGGAAGATGGATAGGCCATGAGGATGGTGCCGAGTTGGAAGGTTGGGACTGGGGTAAAGTGGGGGGAGGGGAAATGAGGAAACTGGTGAAATTCAAATTGATGCTGGGGGGTTGGAGTGTCCTGAGGCAGAAGATAAGGCATTCTTATTCCTGGCGTCAAGTGGTTAGGGTGTGATGATGGCACATAGATGCCATGGAGTTGGAGGGTCCCGAGGTGGAAGATGAGGCATTCTTCCTCCAAGCATCAGGTGGTTGGGCCACACCCTTGAGCTAAATATGGGTTGGCCTTTTGCCATCTCCTCACACCCTGATAACTGCAGCCCTGTGGGAAGATTGTCCCCTCAGTGGGTGAAGGTTGATTAAGACAATCAGCACCTAATTGAGGAACTGGGCATTGAGTAGGGCTTGCCTGCTGGAAGCAAATTCCTTGCTTCTATTCACCCCCCCTCACCCCGACCTGTGAAACCTCTCCCTCTCCTCCCCCAACCAATTACCTTACATCTGGATCCACTTCAATCCTGAAACTGAGTGGACATTCTTCCTTCAGTATCCTCTATGTGTGCAAGACCCACGAACTTCAGATTGGCTGGCAGCCCTCCACTGACTGGTACTTCCTTCCCCAGGATCTTGATTCAAGCTGAAGACCCACAGTCGGCCTTGTTTCTGCCTGATTGGCATGTGGTTCATCAGGCCTTCCTGGCACGAGGTCGCACTGATCTCCATTTGACCGATGACACTTGGTACACCTCAACATGATTCTGTCCAAGAACTCTATTTCTCTCTCCACAGACACTGCAAGATCTGCTGAGTACTTCCAATGCATCCTGTTTTCATTTCTAGTCAACAGTTACCTGCAGCTAAGACAGGCTGCTGGGTAAGAGCCAGAGTGCCATCTTATGGCATGCCTTTTGCCTTATGGGTAATCCTGCCCTTCTTCATCCAAACAGCACAGACAGAGAAACCTCTGTTTCTTCATTCTTGATGAAGGGCTTTTGCCTGAAATGTTGATTTTCCTGCTCCTCGGATGCTGCCTGACCTGCTGTGCTTTTCCAGCACCACTCTAACCTTGACTCTGATCTCTAGCATCTGCAGTCCTCACTTTCGCCCTGTGACAACTTTTACCCTATCCCATCTATTCACTTATTTACCATTTAACCAGCAACAAAAGCAAACATTGCTGGAAAAACTCAGCAGGTCTGGCGGCATCTGTGGTGAGAAATCAGAGTTAATGTTTCAGGTTCAGTGACCCTTCTGCAGTGAGGATTGTAGCTGGGAAAAGGTTGTTGTATATGGTAGAGACAGGTTTGGGGGAGGGGAGGGAGTAAATGGTAGGTGGAGATGAAGCACAGAGAGAGAGAGAGACAGAGAAACAGTCGGGCAGCCAAAGGGTTGAGTAAATGTTAGCCTGGGAGAATTACTCCCTACCAATGAGGATTGTAAAACACTTGTTGGTGTTTTTAATATCTCCTATTTTGTTTGTTGATTAACCCCGCATGCCAAATACAGAGATGTGTATTTTCATTTGATCTTTCTCCCCAACTTTCCCACAGGGTGAGCCGGGCCTACCAGGTTTGGATGGAGTTCCTGTGAGTATCTCAGTGGGAATATCTCAGGTGGAGGGATTGACAAAGAAAAGCTATTCTGTTAACTCATGTTGCACACTCACCTTGTTTTCACATTGAGTTTCTAGCAGGTGGAGTAACTTTGATTAGAATCATAGAATCCCTACAGTGTGGAAACAGGCCCTTTAGCCCAACAAGTTCACACTGGCCCTCCGAGGAGTAACCCACCCAGACCCATTCTCCTACCCTATTACTCGACATTTACCCTGACCTAACCTACGCATCCCTGAACGCTATGGGCAATTTAGCATGGCCAACCCACCGAACTTGCACATCATTGGCTTGTGGGAGGAAACCAGAGGCCCCAGAAAAAAACCCATGCAGACGTGGGGCGAATGTGCAAACTCAGCATTGACAGTCATCCCAGGCTGGAATTACGGAGTATTATGGGGAAATATCCAGGTCGCCCAATCAGATACACTTATCTCTCATAGAGTCATAGTCACAGTGATGTACAGCATGGAAACAGACCCTTCGGTCCAACCCGTCCATGCCAACCAGATATCCCAACCCAATCTAGTCCCACCTGCCAGCACCTGGCCCATATCCCTCCAAACCCTTCCTATTCATATACCCATCCAAATGCCTCTTAAATGTTGCAATTGTACCAGCCTCCATCACATCCTCTGGCAGCTCATTCCATACACGTACCACCCTCTGCGTGAAAAAGTTATCCCTTAGGTCTCTTTAATATCTTTCCCCTCTCACCCTAAACCTATGCCCTTTAGTTCTGGACTCCCTGACCCCAGGGAAAAGACTTTGTCTATTTATCCTATCCATGCCCCTCATAATTTTGTAAACCTCTATAAGGTCACCCCTCAGCCTCCAATGCTCCAGGGAAAACAGCCCCAGCCTGTTCAACCTCTCCCTGTAGCTCAGATCCTCCAACCCTGGCAATATCCTTGTAAATCTTTTCTGAACCATTTCAAGTTTCAATTAAGAGCAGGAACTGTGTCCAGTGGCGTCTGAATTGATATTTTAAATTGGGATGGTATAGTAACTGGATTAGTAATCTGAGACCAGGGTTCAAATCTCACAACAGCAGCTGATGGAATCTAAATTCTGTGAATTCCTTCAAGCTTGGTAATAGTGACCAGGAAACTATCAGCGATTGTCATGAAAACCCAACTAGCTCACTAATAAACTTTATGAAACTTTCTTTAGGGGTGGAAATTTGCCATCCTTACCTGGTCTGGTCTGGGCCTACGTGACTCAAGATTTGCAGCTCTCCCTCTGCATTAGCCTGGGAAACCAGTGAGTTCAAGGGATGGTCAACAAATAAAACAAGTAAAAAACAAAATTACATTATTGCTGAAAGTCAAAATTTTAAGGTTGTAAGCTCTGGCAATCCCAGTGCATCAAGCAACCCCAGATCCCACCTGGTATAGCATTGATAGCAGAGAGACACTCCCTCACTCCACTGTTAAACATTTGTCCCATTGCTCCCACTGCAGTGTTCCAAGTGTGCCCACTTCCTTGTGAATTTGCTGAATTTTACACTGCTTAAGAGTTTAATAAATAATGGTGCACTCAGTTTACATAAGAAAGCTCCTGAGTACAACTCTTAGGCTGTGCTGATGATTAGGCTTCAGCAGGGGCTTGTAACCTGACACTGAATATTTAACGTGCAAAGGCATTTCACTTGGCATTTGGAGAAAATGGTCAAGTTAATTCAATTGAAGGGCACAACATCTGGATATGAAAAGGTGTGCAAGTTTTATCCTTCAATAATTGATGTCTGAGTGTTATATCTTTGGACTTTAAATATTCAGCCTGAAAGCCCACTGAAGCCTGACCTACCTGTTCAGATTTAATCTGGTCCATGGATGAATTGTCTCTTTTTGCCTTACAGGGTCCAGCGGGCTCTCCTGGATCAGATGGTGCTGTGGGTCCCAGAGGACAGCTGGGTCTTCCAGTAGGTATACGTTAGAGGACCACCTTGTGTCTCATTCCGTCTACCTGCGTGGTCACTGATTTGACTTAATTATTGTCACATGCATTTTGTTTCACAATACAGTGGGAAATGTTGTTGTACAGTGTCACCATTCTCGGCGTCATCTTAAAGCACAGAAAAATAAACCAAAACATAGAATATCAAGGCAGAAAAACAAAGAAATAAAGAAAAAGTGTCCAACTTCACAGTCCTTCTTGTTAAGTGCTGTTTCTAAGTGCTTAACCTCCTCTGTTTTTCTGATAAAGCAAATAGTGTCATAGAGTCACAGAAATGTACAGCATGAAACAGACCCTTCGGTCCAACCCGTCCATGCTGACCAGATATCCCAACCCAATCTACTCCCACCTACTGGCCCATATCCCTCCAAACCCTTCCTAATCATATACCCATCCAAATGCCTCTTAAATGTTACAATTGTACCAGCCTCCACCACACCGTCTGGCAGCTCATTCCATACGTGTACCACCCTCTGTGTGAAAAAGTTGCCCCTCAGGTCTCTTTCATATCTTTCCCCTCTCACCTTAAACCTGTGCCCTCTAGTTCTGGACTCCCCGACCCCAGGGAAGTGACTTTGTCTATTTATCCTATGCTTGCCCCTCATGATTTTATAAACCTCATCCTCCGACGCTCCAGGGAAAACAGCCCCAGTCTTTTCAACTTCTTCCCATAGCTGAAATCCTCCAATCCTGGCAACATCCTTGTAAATCTTTATATGTAAGTGATTACCTACACATCACAGTTAACAGAATCTCTTACAATATTCTGCTGACCTCAGACTCAAGTATTTAAACTGTTGATGGGGCAGATCCAGGCATTAAACCAGGCCCCAGAGAGCAGTTAGCAGGCCAGTAGCCTGTGCCAGAAGTGTTACCAGTTGCCCTGATCTGAGCAGTTCTTTAAAAGCTTGCTCGTGCTCGCCTAAACAGTTACAATTTTGCGACGTAATTGTCAAAGCAGCACCAGCAGTTGAGCAGGAAGATCCCAGGGTCAACCCTGGATCTCTGTGAGCTAGGTTACACTAATATTAATCCTACTCTCGCTGGGCTCGTGCAGACCATTCGACATCATCGAATATCTCAGACCATATCCCTATAGCAGAGGAACCAAGAATTCTGGACTGGCTCCCTGCTCTGATCAAAGGTAGCAGTGACAGGGGGTTATAACTGACCTGAACACCTCTTGAAGAGGAAATCAGCCTGTGTTATTTCATCAGATGATTTTGCATAGCCCAGTGATAATCATGTGTATGGACAGCAGGCTCTCATGGCTTGAGTTGAGTGTCAATGGGCAAATTTTTTTTGACAGTGATTGTAATGTATTGATTTAGAATCAAATCTTTACCCAGAAATCCTGGTCTTAAAATTAAACGCTCATTGGTTTGCCAATGGGTATTATGAGTGGCCAGTCCTTTTCTGGGTTATTTTGCAAAAAAAGCAATTGATCTTTTGATCTCTCTTTCCTCAGGGCCGACCTGGTCCCCCAGGCTTTCCAGGGTTGAAAGTAAGTAGTGCCTCATGTTAATTGTGACTGTTCATTCCAGACTATTTTAGAGGGAATATAATCCACACAGCACCATGTTTCAACCCAAGACTATCGTATCGATACAGCTGATACATTTCAGGGAATCCCTCTGTCCTTCTCACTGGACTTGACCTTCCTTAGCTCTCTGCGTGAGACCTATCACAACTCACCAAACCTCATCTCATTGCCATCGCCCTGGAATGTTACACCAGACCCCCAGTTGAGCTTGCAATGTGGGAAATCCCAAAATAGAAAATTCCTGTCTCTGGCTTCCACCAAACCCACTCTCCGTAATCAATTTTAGCAGGCGAGATGCCCTCCCCTTACAAGACTGAGCAGAAGGATTCACAGTAGCTGGCTCAAGATGGCCATTTGTTTGGGTTTGTGCCTGAGGGTCTGGGTTTTACACTGGCAGGTGACAGGTGCCACTTGGCTTTATATCTGGGATTGTGTGCTATAGATGTGGCGGGTGCCTCTGCCTGTTGCTATCATCGTTTGAAGTCGCCTCAAATTGGCTTTGATGCAGGAAACAGGAGTTGGTTGTTTTCTCAATCCCATTTGCAGCCTCCTCCACTCACCCCTTTGTGTTTCTGTCTTACCTACTGTTGATTTCCTACTCATCACAAACTGCTATGGAAATATGAACATGGTGATATAAACCACACACAGTCAAACGTACACACAGACAAAATCATACATGCACACACACAGCCATATACACACACACACACACACACACACACACACACACACACACCAAAAAACATGCACACAGAGTCGTACACACATACAGACACTCACACACACACAGAGTCGTACACACAGACACAGTCATACACACAGAGGCACACATGCACACAGTCATATAGACAACAAAAACACACACAGAGTCATGCACACAGAGACAGTCATACACACAAGTCATACACAGTCATAGATGGAGCAACACACACATACACGTTCACATACAGTCTCCCACAGACACAGACATATGTACACAGTCTTATATACACACACCACAGCTGTAGCTGGTATCAGTGATGTCCACCAATGGTCACCCTCATCTGGATGCTGTTATTATGTATGAAGTGATCCTCAGCTCTCTCAGAAGCTGCTGGTTTTCACGAACAAACCACTAAACAATAATGGGAATGTTCACCCTTCTCTTCAAGCACATAAGTAAAATTAGCGAGCTGCTGTGTCTCATCACTACTTCGTTAAATTTGGTTGGGATTAAGATAGATTTAACGCTACTATTTTTTTGCAGTTCCACAGTGCTAACTGATTCAGTGTGATGTGAGGGGCAATGGCACTGAGCTATGCAGTCACATTGCTGACGTGTTCTGTTTGTAAAGAGCTCTCGGTTTCACTGCTTACGTTCTGGGTGTGCTGGTTTTAATGATAAACATGGTACAGTGACTCAGTTGAGGGCCATTTTAAACACGTCATTTGACTGCTTCAGAAAAAAACAACCTCTTGTGCCCATTTTGATGACAGATGTGAGAAGTGCGAGGTGATTCCTTTTGGAAGGAAGAACAAGCAGAGACAAATATAAAGTTGAGGCAGCACAGTGGCTCAGTGGTTAGCACTGATGCCTCACAGCACCAGGGACCCTGGTTCGATTCCAGCCTCGGGTGACTGTCTATGTGGAGTTTGCACATTCTCCCCGTGTCTGCGTGGGTTTCCTCCGGGTGCTCCGATTAGCTCCCAAATCCAAAGATGTGTGCAGGTTAGGTGAATTGGCCATGCTAAATTGCCCATAGTGTTACATGCAGTAGTCAGGGGTAAATATAGGGAATGGGTCTGGGTGGGCTACTCTTCAGAGGGTCAGTGTGGACTTGTTGGACCAAATGGCCTGTTTCCACACTGTAGGTAATCTAATGTTAAAAAGTAAATGGTACAATTTGAAAAGTGGGCACACAAACAGCAAGTCCTGAAGGTTTGAATCATTCTCAATTGCCCATAGTGTTAGGTGCATTAGTCCAAAGGAAATGGATCTGGGTGGATTATTCTTCGGAGGGTCGGTATGGACTTGTTGGGCTGAAGGGCCTGTTTCCACACTGTAGGGAATCAAATCTAATCTAATCTAAAAAAAACTTCTGAATCAACCAGAACACGCTATAAGGGTTGTTTTATAAATAGAGGCATAATGTACAAAAGCAAAGAATTTGTGTTAAATCTTTATAAATCACAGGTCACTTCTCAAATTGGGGCGGCACGGTTTCTCAATGGTTAGCACTGCTGCCTCACAGCACCAGAGATTCTAGCCTCGGGCGAGTGTCTAGGTGGAATTTACATATTCTCCCCGTGTCTGTGCGGGTTTCCTCCGGGTGCTCCGATTTCCTGCCGCAGACGAATGATGTGCAGGTCAGGGGTGGATTAGCTATGCTAAATTGCTCATAGTATTCAGGGATGTGCAGGCTAGGTGGGATAACCATGGGAAATGCGGAGTTTCAGGGATAGGATAGAGGGGTGGGTCTGAGTTGGATGCTCTTCAGAGGCGTGGTGTGGACCTGATGGGTCAAGTAGCTGACGTCCAAACTGTGAGGATTCTGAGCATTTTGTCCAACTTGTAAATTCAAATTTGCAGACCATTTTGGCACCAGAGGGAGACAGTGCCTTTGTTAGCAGGAGGGACAGTAACCAGAGGACAGTTGACCAAGGCACCGAGGGAAGATGAAGAGTCCATATTTTTATGCAATGATTTGCTATGATTGGGAATGCATTTCCTGAAAGGATGGTAGAAAAATTATAATAATAACTTTCAAGAAAAGGATTAGACACAGACCTGTGGAAAAATTTGCAGTGTTACAGGCAATGAGCAGGAAATTGAACTTATACTAGTCTCAAAGAGTCAACATTGGATTGATGGGTCAAATGGCAGTATTATTCTGCACTTTCCTCTGAATATCAGAATGACCGTTCTCTACAATGTTGATCAATATGGTACAGCGTAGCCACAGTGAGGGACTTATAGTGTGCTCACTGATTGAACAACAAAGAATGAACCCACAGATGATGACACAAGGGCCAACTTCACACTTTGTTAAGGTGACAGCCTTTAAAAGGCAATCTTCCTAATTTTGAGAAATATTTGTATTTCAGGGTAACATGGGGTTGGGATTCCAAGGACAGAAAGGAGGAAAGGTAAGTGTGTAGCAAGAGCGAAAGCTGGTGCTGGGCTATTTGTAATCTGCTAGTTTTATGACACTACATTATAAACGTATTAATTAAATACTTTTATAATATCTAGAACAAAAACATCTGCATTTTCAGTATGTGTTTTTCAGCGCTGGAATCAGTTAATGTCAGTTCATATTCACAGCATTTACTCAGGGCTAGCTCTTGAAATGCAGATGGGTGTGTGGGCGAGCCCTTTTTTTATAAAAGCAATCCAGTCACCTCTCTGTTCATCTGAATCTATTCCCGATTCAGAATCAACAGCGAATATAAACTTTGTTAGCTGCCTTCGTAATCTTGTGAGTGCGACATCAGAATCTGAAGACATCAAAACCAGCTGCCATGATATTGCCTGATAATTTAGATTAATAAATTAAGTTAGCGTTTCAGAGTCACAGACATGTACAGCATGGAAAAAGACCCTTTGGTCCATCGCATCCATGCCAACCAGATATCCTAAATTAGTCTCATCCCATTTGCCAGCACTTGGCCCATATCCACCTAAACCGTTCCTATTCATATACCCATCCAGATGCCTTTTAGATGCTGTAATTGTACCAGCCCCCACAACAGCCCCAGCCCTATGCAGCATCTCCCTATAGCTCAAACCCTTTGACCCTGGCAACATCGTTGTCAGTCTTTTCAGAACCCTTTCAAGTTTCACAACATCCTTCCTATAGAAGGGAGACCAGAATTGTACGCAATATTCCAACAGTGGCCTAACCAATGTCCTAAATTGAAACGAATGCCCAGAATCATCCAGTCCCCTCAGTATGCTTACATGATGACAATGTTTATCTGAAGGTAACGTGAAAGCTACACAAAGTACAGGAGCCCTGACTAGGGTTTCCACAATCCTCTTTAGATTTGTGTTTTCTTCTTCTGTTTAACCAGTCTTTTATTTACATTTTCAAACTGTGTGATGCACTATAATGAAACATTCATCCACTTTAACCTCTCATCTCTTTCATAAGCAACATGCTGTTTCACTCAATTCCACATGCACTCCCTGTTTTAGTTCTTCTCTCTGATAGGAAGGAGAGGAAAGTGTAGGATGTTGGGTCAGTGAGGGGAGGGAAGTGTAGGATGTTGGGTCAGTGAGAGGAGGGAAGTGTAGGAAGTTGAGTCATTGGGGAGAGGGAAGTGTAGGATGTTGGGTCAGTGGGGAGAGGGAAATGTAGGATGTTGGGTCAGTGAGGGGAGGGAAGTGTAGGATGTTGGGTCAGTAAGAGGAGGGAAGTGTAGGATGTTGAGTCAGTGAGGAGAGGGAAGTGAAGGATGTTGGGTCAGTGGGGAGAGGGAAGTGTAGGATGTTGGGTCAGTGGGGAGAGGGAAGTGTAGGATGTTGGGTCAGTGAGAGGAGGGAAGTGTAGGATGTTGAGTCAGTGAGGAGAGGGAAGTGAAGGATGTTGGGTCAGTGGGGAGAGGGAAATGTAGGATGTTGGGTCAGTGAGGAGAGGGAAGTGTAGGATGTTGAGTCAGTGAGGAGAGGGAAGTGAAGGATGTTGGGTCAGTGGGGAGAGGGAAATGTAGGATGTTGGGTCAGTGAGGATGTTAGGGGGTGCAGTGTTGGAAGTCGGGTCAGTGGGGGATGTTGGGAGGGAAGTGTCAGAGATGAGGTAAGTAGTGGGAGTGGGGAGGAGCGTGTGGGAGATTGGGTCTGTGGGGGGCTGGGAGTGGAATGTAGTAGATCAGGTGAGGAAGAGGGGAGGGGAGCATCAGCTGTAATGGCAGATGTTGTGCCTCTTGCTGCCATCATTACACCCCACACCCGTCCTTATTCCCTTGTTTTATTTGACCAGAGATTATTTGAAAGTAATTAATCAAAGAAAACAAAATTATTTTAAGAAGAATATGATGGAAATTCTGGTCAGTAAAATAATAGAGATGCTTCTCCATTGCAGTCACCCACTGCTTGAATTGTGTGGTCACATGTAAGGTACAACATGTTTGGACAGAAAGTAGAACTCTCTTAGTTACAATTTGACAGTAACATCAAAGGAGGATCCCTTTACTGTGCCATTGAGACTTGGCCGAGACTTCCCCCCTCAGCTTTGCTAAGCTAAGTGCGGCAGAGTGGTCATGTCCCAGGGCCAGAAGGCCTGGGTTCAAGTCCTACCTGTTACAGTGAACCTAGGTGAGTTCAATTGGAGCCAGACCAGAGTTGGTTTTGTGACGTGATCACTTGAAACTGATTCATGGAAACTTATTTCTCAAATTACCTTCAGTACCTATAAACAAAGAAGATGTACCCAGCACCAGATCAGCTGGCATCAATTCTAACCCTGAATGTGAAACACTGCCCCACTCAATCCCCAATGATTTAAATCTTCAAACCAGCCTTTTTCTAAACCACTGCTGCCTCCTTCACTTTTGGGAACATTAAACATTTTAACAATAATTTCAGTCTGAGTTCATTCAATTTTTGTGAATTACATGGACTAGATTCTTATATCTTAGTAACCCCAGAGTGAACTTTATGATATCTTTAATTGCAGCGTTGCAAATCTCCAATCAGAGACGGGTGGAGTTGGTGGTATCCTAGCTCAGCAATGCCACATACAGGATCCAAATGGTACTACTGCCTTGACTGGCAGTTTTTTTAAAAACCCATTAACTCTAACAGGAACAATTTCATTTCACCTGATGTCCTGCTCCTAAAGTTGTAGAAATCACAACTTAATTTACCCTGATCATTTCTTAAACAAGGTGACCATTTTTTAAAAAAAAGAGTGGGGTTGGCTGCAACATGGAACTGTCAAAGAGCAGACCGAGATCAAATCAAAATTTTGAGCAACAAAGGTAGGCTGTATCAGTCAACTCAACAGAAAGGCGGAATTAAAAAGTACTGAAAATGCAGATGAATGTATGAAATATTGAAAAAGAGCAGCTGCATTCTTGCTGTCTGTGCTGTTTGGATTAAGTTTTAATAAGCAGCTAGCTACAATGCCTGGATCTTTAACCATCCTAACAAATGCCTCATTCACTTCATTCTCATTTGCTTTTTAAACAGATTGTGTGTGCGTGTGTGAGATCCTTCGAACTGCACTGACCGCATAATCACGTTGCCACTGGCTCTCACTGTGATTACAGTCACTGTTTTTAATGATGTGATCTTTATGTTGTGAACAAGGTTTGGCAGTTCTTGGCTTTTTATGCATCTGTCAAGAGGGAGAGGCTGAAAGGTAGCATGAAAGACTGTGAGCCATCACATACAGTGAGCATTGCCTCACCACATTGTGTCACTGTGAAGGCAATGCTCAGAACAGAGTGTTCCAGGACCCGATCCTGCGTGAATGTCCCTCACTTTAGTGACACTCCTCTAAATTATCATTATTTTAATTCAGGACTCCTCATCTCTCCCAGTATTCTTAACTTAGTGTATTTTGTAGATTGTCGTGGATGAAACCTCCCACAGTTCTGGAAAGTGCCAGGCAAGAGAAGGGAAGAAAATGAAGCTGAGCCCCATCTCTGTACAGCTGTTAAATATTAGCAGGAGTTGCCTGGCTATTGGTAGAACGACATTGGCAGTAGAACAGGGGTGACCAGGAAGGTCAGTGGAATTGGGAAGAAGGGTTTCAAGAAATATTTCAGTTGCCTAGTTTGTAAGAGGAACCAGGTGGACACACTGGGCTGTCAGTGGAGGAGCTTTAGGTGAACCAGATGGGAGTTAGAATCTTCGGTGATACTTATAAGATAGTGTGCATGTCAGGTAAGGACAGGCCCTTCATTTGTGAGTTGTGGCCTGAATGTATCTGATTTCACATGAAGCTGAGATACTGGTTGATACCCATGAATCCCGAGGCCAGCTGAAGTCACTGCTTCAGGAGATGAGGAAAGCAAAGGAGAAATTTGGGAAAACTATTGCATTTAGCTGGTGGTTGTTGAACCAGTCATCTTCTGCCAATAGCTGCCAAGCGTCCTTTGGATTGATAACGTTAGCATGTATTGTGCTTCCATTGACATCACATGCTCTGAGTCCCAATGTGTTGCTATTTTTGACGTAATAGATGCAATGTGCTGAATCACCCATTTCCCAAACTCTAGCTTATCTTCTGTCCTTCATGTTCAGCTCAATTAACACACTACACCATTCTGCTGCTGAAATCTCAATCGCTGTGTGTAACTACTCTCGATTGCAGGGCTTGGCCTCTTGTGACAGGATCCAGATTTCCTCATCTGTGATCTCGATTCCTTTTTTTAATGGTTTAATTGAAACAAAAGGAATTGTTGGTCTTCTCCCTCCTATTTGCATCTTCACTTTATTCCGATCTAGCCTTGTTGTGCCGTCTGCTGTTCTTTATCTCATTTGTTTCTGTACATTTCCTTATCTCTGTCACCAGGTCTTCCTTTCCCTCTGTTGTTAATAGGCTTTTAAATCTCAACCTTGCCATTATCTAATTCCCAAAATTTGTCTTATTTCAACTTTGCTCCTCCTCCCTTTTACTACTGTGGCATTTTGCCCAAGAGCCATTGACTTCTTTCCAATTGGCCAGCCCTGGTTTTTATCGTCACTGATGCCCTTCGGATCAGATCCTGCTTGGAGAACAAGGCCAATCCCTGCACCAGCACAAATTAACCAGAGTATTAATTACACATTTTTCAGAATGTTATTTATGGAAACGTTTGTCAATTATGTTTGGAGAATAAAACATACGTAACCTTTCCACCGCTTTTTTTCCTAGAGGGTTTCTTATTATTTTAGTCTGCCATTTCCACTTGTTTTTGTTTCCCTGTTTGAGTACCCTCCCTCCTCTCTCATGCTGTCCAGCATGAGATTAAGTCATGTTCAGTCTCTGTCAGTAAATGTGTGATACTTACATGACGAGGAACAGTTGAGACCAATAGATGGCACTTTTACCAGCCCCTCCCCCTTTCTGTATGGAAACAAGTGAACTTTGTTAATACCCTACACCCTCCTGAAGATCCCATTGAGGTAGTGCATCCAATATGTTGGTAATCACGGTGGGAATCTATACTGCACACCCCTCTCTGATTGCCAGTCCATTGGGAGAAAGTGAGGACTGCAGATGCTGGAGATCGGAGTCAAAAAAGGTGGTGCTGGGAAAACACAGCCGGTCAGGCAGCATTCAAGGAGCAGGAGAGTTGATGTTATGAGCATAAGCTCTTCACAGGAACGTCCTGCTGTTTGGATGCTGCCCCTTCAGCTGTGCTTTTCTAGCACCACACTTTTTCACTGCTACTCCATTGAACTGCCTTTGATATGTTTACTTGGCACATCTGTTTCTGAACCATCTTGTTTACCACTGTTTCTTTTTCCCAAGATAAAAAAATGATCTTTTCCTCTGGTGGTGGGAAGGTGAAAATAGTTAACTTTGCAAAATTGTTACTTTTGTCTATAATACACTAAAACTGTTTCTGACACTAACCGTAACTAACTTTTCCGCCCTCCTCCCCCCCTCCACCCTCCACCCTCCCTGATCCCAGGGTGATGTAGGCCTTCTGGGCCCTCCCGGCTGCCCAGGAACTATCCCACAAGGCTCAGGGCCTGGGCTAAACTTCTCCATCGTAGGAGAGAAGGTAACACTTGGGAGCGAGCTGTGAACTGAGTGCATGGCAGTCCTGCAGGAAATGGGGCTTATTGGGCACTATTCCTCTCCTAATTCAGGAGATTCAGCTGTACGTTCCCTCATTATGAAGAAACTGGCTTTATATCTTTCTTGTTGGTCATGAGTCAATGAGTGCACTAGTTGACTTGTTTAAGGAGCTATGAGCACTTTCAATTCATAGCCATCTGAATAGATTGTGTTTTACAGCATGCCTTTTAACATAGGTCCTTTGACCTAGAGAGCTAAAGTTATTTTTGAATTTGTGATCTATTGATAATTGCACAAGAGATCTGATCCTAATAAGTAAAATGTTCTTGTTCGATGAACACTCTTTGTGGAGTAAACCAAGGCCAGTTAAGAGTTGACAGACATTGGGTATGACCCTTCTAACCCTCAGAAACAAGTTCAGTGCCCCATTTCCAACCAGGGTTACCACAATCACAGGTAACGTTTGTTTTGTTTGATTAAAAAAAATGTAAGCTTCCTTCCTGATTGCTACACCTCAGGGAGACGTGGGTCTGCCAGGTCCTCCAGGACCACCACCTGCCACCGGGCAACTTGAGTTTGGTGGACAACCTGGATTTCCAAAAGGGGACAAAGGTGAAAAGGTTTGTGGAACAAAAAAAAGGTTGGTCGCGGCTGGGAAGGGTGAATAACATCTCAGTGTAAATTTAGGCTCACCATCCAGGAATAAGTCGACCCTTTGTGGACTAAACATTATTGGCAGTTCTTCCTAAGTTAGGACATGGAACTGATTATTATACTCATACTGATGCCTGCTAGACAACAGAAATCTCTTTTCTTTTTGCATCAATATCCCCATCAGGCAATTTAAGAGTCAGAAGCAGAAGATGTTCGCTACAGGCTGTAAGTTCCCTGTACTCAGCCTTGCTCTGAGTCTCTGAGTTTTTTCCTCATTGCTGATTTCCCACTTTGGGCCCATTCTATGGCTTCAATGAGTGAGATTCCCAATTATTGACAGATTATGGACTTTCCCACGGAGTAAGAGTTTGGCTTGTCATGTTTCATTTCATGGAAACATTACAGACATTCAGAGGTTGTTAAAAGTCACACAATACCAGGTTATAGACCAACAGGCTTATTGGAAAGTGGAAGCTCTCAGAGCACTGCTCCTTTGTCAGGTGGCTAGTGGGCAGGATCTTAGGACACATGGAATTTAGAGTAAAAGATCAAAGTGTTATACAACTGATGTGATGTATTGAACAAACTGAGATTGCTGTTACGTCTTTAATCACTGAGAATGGGGATGCAAGTTTCGATTGATTAATATGTAAATCTCAGAATTCCTTTCAAGTCACAGCTCCAAGATAACTTAAGATTTTATCAGGTCTAAAATAAAGGTGACATCTCAGCTCAGACAATGCATTAAAGGTGTGAGGTTAGAGTCTGTCTGTATCCCAACCTGGAGTCAAACTGATTCTATTTCTAAAGTAGGAATTTATAAAATGTCACATTGACTGACTGCCTTCAGTTTGTGTGCTTTTTGAATAAAATAAAATGTATTTGCAAATACAAACCTGCAAACCCATTCTAAGTGATTGAAGACTTAACAGCAATCTAAGTTTGTTCAATGCATCGTCTCAGCTATATGCTATTTTCATTTTTTATTATACATTCTGTGTCCTATCATCCTGCCCCACTAGCTACCTGATGAAGGAGCCTCACTCCGAAAACTACTTTCAACTAAACTTGTTGAACTGTAACCTGTGTGATTTTTACTTTCGTCCACCCAGTCCAACACCTACGCCTCCACATCATTCATCTCTCTACAGTGCAACCTTTGAAGTAGTTTAGACTTAGAACTTCATAATAACAATTCTCGCTGTCAGACATCCTTCCTGACACTGATGTGACAGTGTTGTATGCTGGTTACAGAACCTATTAAACATATGCCGGTGACAAAAAAAAAATAAAATGGCAGATGCTGCAATCCAAGGGAGAAAAGCTGGAGGCTGGAAGAATACAGAAAGCCAAGCCACATCTGAAGGTAGAGAGGTCAATGTTTTGAGTGTAACCCTTCCTTCGGGTTACACACGAAACTTTGATTTCTTCACCTCCTGATGCTGCCTGACTTGCTGCGTTCTTCCAGCCTCCTGCTTGTCTGCCCCGTTAAACATACGAGTATACAAATTAGGAGTAGGAGTATGGCATTCGGCCCCTAAAGTCTGGTCAATTATATCATTTGGTTATGGCCTCAACTAACCTTAATCCTCTACTCCACTTGAATCAGTTTTCATGAATCAGTTCATCATGCAGCTGTAATCCATTATCCCTTTATCTGTGCCTCTAAACAGGGTTGCTGCTTCATAGATCCTAGATTTCCATTCACCACCTGCCTTGTCAGGATTATTATCTTAGCTATCACTTTGTGTCATTTCTACTTGAAATCAATGGAAACTACCAACTGCAGTATGAAACAAGTAGATCCTAACAGCCATAGCACAAAAGGGCCAGATCGAAATGTAATTTAAATAACATTGTTAGTCCATTTCCTTTCTCTGCTGTTTCCTGTGGAAAATTGCCTGAATTCCTCCCAGCAAATATTCATGGGGAGTATGGACACTGGATCTCACCGCACTGATGGATCAAAGGGGAAGCTGGACAAATAGATGAGGGAAAAAGGGTTAGAAGGAAATGCTGATTGGGTCAGGTGGTGTGAAATGGGAGCATGCTCATGTAGGACATTGACTATTGTCTATTGACATAGATGCCAGATTAGGCCTTTTAGCCTGAGTGTCTGTATCTATGCTGGATATTTCGAGCTAATTCCGTGTGGCACTCCCAGGAGTGAGCAGAACAATCTAATCTTCAACTAAATGGTGTTAAGTGAGCCTGCTTTAAAACAATAGCTCAAATGGTGGAATTGCAGAAAAGGTCAGTATTTTATGCAGAAGGGACCAATGTAGTTGGGTGTACTTTGGAAATGCGGAGCTTCCAGAAGATGGCCAGCTGTAGAGCTACCACATGCTGCCTTCGCATGAAGTTTGACTGGGACATCTCGAATGTGAGTACGTAGACATCTGCTGAAATGCTGAATTGAGAGGAATGGGATGTACGGCATTGAGTCTACAGAAGGAATAACTGAATAATTTGTCATTGAAGGAGTTAATTTGTGGGTAACTCAGGAATTGCCAAACTATGTAGTCAGGTCTCTGACAAACATTTATTGTAAATGTAGTCAAAACAGTGGCATGTGAAAATATAGTGTCAGGAATGGCAAGACTCAGACATGGGCATTTTTCACATTTTCTCCCTTTAGATGCTGCTTTAACTTTAAATGGCAATCCAATCAGGCCAGACAGATGATTAAGGGACTAATAATCAAGCCATTGTCACTATTAATGCTCAGGAAGATATATGATGAGTTAATTGTTTACAAGAGCAGAACAAAAGCATCCTGCTTCACTGAGAGGGAATGGATTCTTGCAATAACTTTGCCGAGAGAGCTTTAGGGCAAGAAAAATAAAAACTGCTCTTTTGTTTAGAAAATGAGGGTGAGTAATAGTTTAATCTGAGGGTCACCACGCCTCAGTGAGGGGTAAGATTGAGAGGGTGGGATCTTTGTGGTAATCTCATCTAGTGCAGGAATTAAACCTACATTATTACCACATATGCACCACAAATCAGCTGTCCAGCCTACCCAGCTAACCGACCTCTGGTTCAGGGATGTAACATAAATCATTTTGAGATCAAGTAATGCAAATACCTTGACAAGAAATAACAGTAGTGATAAAACACAAAACAATCTAACTATACATGTCTTTTCTGAAGGGGGGACAAATTTTGGTCCAGTAATATTGCTAGCTACAAATCTGTTACTCATAGAGGCCGTGGTGAATTGTTGAATGCCAGACAAGAGAGATAATTTACACACAATATTAAATAGTCCATTCAGTAAAAATGTGTGTTCATTAGTAAATTTTGATTTTGTTGCTTATTGACAATGCTGGCTTCTATTTCTTTTGGAAAGAGATTGTGATAGTAAGGTTTTGACATTGGTGAGTTGGGGGAGGTGGTGTTGGGAAGAGAGGTGTTTGAGTAGGTTTTACAGTTCTGAGCAAACCTTTTGTCATTTGAGATGATCAGTACCATAATGTTGTGCCATATTTGTTCTCCTCTCTCACAGGGTGATATGGGATCACCTGGTCCTCGTGGAGAGATGGGATTGCCTGGCCTTCCGGTAAATGTTTCCTTCTGTCATTTGCATAGGGTTTGTGATGCTTTGTACAATCAGTCCATTACTCTCAATGTGGGCAGGGGAGAGGAGTGATGCAATTGTTCTAAATATCTCCCCCTGCCCTGTGGTTTTTCTCTCAGACTTCCTTCTCAGATGTGCTGGCTTTCTGAGTACTGGTGACTTTTCATGTGTCTCCTCCTCCTCCTGGTTTACTCCAATAGCATGGACATGAGGCCCATCAAGTCACATGATGCACCAGTCATCAAACACCCAAATAGCTTTAATCCCATTTTACAGCCTTTGACATTTAACCATGTATGCTATGACTTTTCAAGCATTCATCTAAAAGCTTCTAAAGAGTCATGGTAGGTCCTGCCTCTATCACCCACATAGGCAGTGAGTTCCAGACATTCACCAACCTTGAATGAAAATCTATTGGCTTAAATCACCTCTCAATCTTCTATCCCTTACCATAAATCTATGCACCCTGATTATTGACCCCCTCCACTAAGGGGGCAAATTTCATTCCTATTCTGTCTATTCAAGCCCCTGATAATTTTGTAGACCTCAAGCTGGTTCCCCCTCAGACTTCTCCAAGGAAAACAAACCAAGTCCCTCTAGTCTCTCTTTACAACTGAATCACACTAACCCAAATAACATACTATGAATCCCTCCAATGCAATCACATCCTTCCTTTAATGTGGTGATCTGAATTGTACACAGTATTCGAGCTGTGGCCTAACCAATCTCACACATAGTTCCATCATTACCTCCCTGCTTTTGTATTTCATGCCTTAATGAAAAAGGCAAGTCTAGGGATAAAACGTGTGTGCGAGTTAAGATGGAGGTTGACTTTGCAGATGTGGCAAAATTTTTTTTTGTTTTTAGGAGACAGGGGAGATGTTTGAAAATCGAGTAGAAGGTATGGTTGGTGAAAATCTAATATAGTCAAAAATAAGTTTAAGATAGTGGGGATATTCAAAGGGTCAGGCAGCAGCTGTGAAAAGAGAATGATTGGGAGAAATTAGAGGTATGACAGGTTTAAAGCCAGTTAGAGGGTCAGGGGACACAGAAAAAAATGAAGCTCTGCTATCGGGCAGAAGGCAGGAACAATTACATTAAAAAGGATGACGTTTGAAATCTGCTTTCTGGTTAGCTTCCTTTCTTTTTGTTTCTGCAATGTAGCTTGTAGTTTAATATAAGTTTTTATCAAAGTGAAGTCAAACCTCATGTAACTATTGTCTTCCTTCTTTTCTAGGGATATTCGGATGTAGTGAGAGCAAAAGGAGAGAAAGGAATCCCTGGTCTCCCAGGCCCAAGGGTATGGAGCAACATTTTAACTAAATTACCAATTGCCACATGTTCCCATTCTGCTGAGGGGAGATGATGAAAGATGCTCCCTGATCTATCACTTATCAAAGAAATCAGTGTCTTGATATCTCTTGAAAGAACCTCAGAAATCATTAGGTAAAGGTGAGAACAGCACTGAAATGTATGACCTAGCATTCTGAATTAGTGCTTACCATGTGGAGCTTCATCCACCAATAGCATATGTAGAATCCCTACTGTGTGGAAGTAGACCATTTGGCCCATTGACCCCCACTCCCAACTCTATAACCCAGCTAATCCACCCAACTGTCCATCCTTGGACACTATGGGCAATTTACGGTAATCAATCCAACTAATCTGCACATCTTTGGAATGTGGGAGGAAATTGGTGCACCTGGAGGAAACTCATGCAGACATGGGGAGAACGTGTAAACTCAACAGAGATAGTCGCCTGAGGATAGAATTAAACCCAGGTCGCTAGCACTGGGAGGCAGCAGTGCTAACCAATGAGTCATTGTACCACTGGAAATCACAGGCACATCCTCCATAAATCTCCTTCATGGATAGCATGTCAGTGTGAAGCTCTCCTTCACACTGGGATACTGGCATTTAGAAAATAGACCCTCTGATGCTTGCTGTACCAATGGAATAAATGGACAGGTGTAGTGATACAGACACAAATGGTGCTAACTGCTCTGATTTGCGTTCTCACTGAGAGAGAGAGGCAAGTGGTGTCCGGGCATACCTTGGCTATAAAAAGCATGGCAAGACATCATCACAGATTTTGCAGCATAGAATAAGGATGGTTATAAATGCATGGGAAAAATCACTTAAATAGCCATTTTAATATGGAAATCCCTGAAGGAGCTTCACAGGATCTTAGTCAAAAACAACCTGACTAGTGATTGAAAAGGAGATTTTGAGATAGGAAGTGGCAAGCTTTGATGAGGATCTTAAAGAGGAGAGAAAATCGTAAAGGTTTAAGGATAGAATCCCAGTACTTAAGGCTTAGACTCCTGCAAATCATCCAGAGTCAAAACATGTGCTAAGGTCAGGTGGCCTTCTTTGGAATTCACAAGAGAACTTGCAATATAATATAAACATAGATCTATTTATGGAGCTATCTAGGATCATGAATAGCTCTCATTTAATTTCCCTCAGCCTCATTGGTAGAAATGACTGTGACCTGAGGGCACAGCCTTAGAGTAAAGGGAAGACCTTTTAGAATGGAGATAAGGAGAAACTTCTTCAGCCAGAGAGTGGGGAATCTATAGAATTCACTGCCACAGAAGGCTGTGGAGGCCAGGTCATTGAGTATATTTAGGGCTGAGATAGATAAGTTCGTAAGGATCAAGGGGATCAAGGGTTAAGGGGAGAAAGCGGGAGAATGGGGTTGAGAAACTCATCAGCCATGATTGAATGGTGGAGCCAACTCGATGGGCTGAGTGGCCTTACTTCTGCTCCTATGTCTTATGGTCTTATGTTCAGCTAGAGAAAGCCAGATTCAAAGACAGCAAACAAGTCCACTGACTTAATGAAAGTTTTGGAAACTGTTGAGATTATTAGTATATCCTGAGATTAATTTTCAATTAGCATCATAGAGATGTGCAGCATGGAAATAGACCCTTTGGTCCAACTCATCAATGCTGACTAGATATCCTAAATTAATCTAGTCCCATTTTCCAGTACTTGGTCCATATTCCCTCTAAACCCTTCCTATTCATATTCCCATCCAGATGCCTTTTAAATGTTGTAATTGTACCAGTCTTCACCACCTCTGGCAGCTCATTCCATACACGCACCACCATCTGCGTGAAAAAGTTGCCGCTTAAGTTCCCTTTAATCTTTCCCCATCTCACCATGAACTTCTGCCCTTTAGTTCTGGACTCCCCCACGCCAGGAAAATGACCTTGTCTATTTACCCTATCCATGCCCTTAAACAAGGTCATCCCTCAGCCTTTTTTTAGCTAGGTTATAATTTTCCCAGGTAGTAAAAGGGATGGGTGAAATTTATCAATAACTGTATCCTCACCAAAAAGGGGTAGAAGTAGGGCTCACTGAATATTTAATACAGTAAACTAGATGAAAAGATTTATTTTGGAATGAAAACACATGCAATTTGATGCTTATATGAAAAGTATAAATTCCGAAACTAGATAAATTCTGAAGGGATAACTAATTGTTATTTATGAAAGAATCCAAACATCAAATTTGGTACAGGTGTCAGTTTTTCTTAAAGATAAGGATATCCATCAGGAATTAAATAAATAAGAACAAATATTGCTAGAAAAACTCAGCAGATCTGGCAGCATTTGGGAAAGCAGAGTTAACGTTTTGAATCCAGTGACCCTTGTACAGAACAGGGTTATGAAGGTGCAGGTCCTGATATAATAATAAATCTTGGTACCATATATTCTTTTGTGTGATTGCAGTTTTAATTATAAGGCTGGCATTATAAGGTTATGTGCCAGTGTTGATGGCTCCAGCTAGCACAATGGTTCAGAGAACATCTCCAGGACATATGCACCCAACAACCCCACTGCCTTGTGACTGACCACTTCAACTTCCCCCTCACTCCGTCAAGGGCATGTAAGACCTGGGCCGCCTCCACCACCAAATCCAAGCCACCCAATGTCTGGAGGAGGAATGCCTCATCATTTGCCTCAGGACCCTTCAACCACATTGAATCAATGTCGATTTCACCAGTGTCCTCATCTCTCCTCCCCCACCTTATCCCAGATTCAACCTTCCAACTCCTGAAGTGTCCTACCTGTCCATCTTCCTTCCTACCTATCTGTCGCACCTTCCTCTCCAACCTATCACCATCACCCTCCATCTTCGTCTACCTAACACCTTCCAAACCACCTTCCCCCCAGCCCCATTCCCCCTGCCATTTATCTCTTAGCTTCCTTGGTCCCCGTCCCCAGCATTCCTGATGAAGGGCTTATGCCTGAAACATCGACTCTCCTCCTTGGATGCTGCCTGTCCAGCTGTGCTTTTCCAGCACCACATTTTTTGACTCAGACCTCCAGCATCTGCAGTCCTCACTTTCTCCTATTGTGATAGCACAGAGTGTTGAGAACCATCTTTGGTGTGTGTATTTCTCATTGGCAAATTCACATTCTTGTATGGGGAATGAAAAATATTGTGTTTGCCTTGCTGGTTTCGTCACCTGTCAGAAAAGAAATCTTGCTGTAAATTTAATTTGAAAATAATTTTGAACCAAATCTTCCTGGACAGTATTAACGCTATATACTTTGATCCTTGTTGCTTCCCAAGGCTACAAATCATTCAGGTTCAATATATGATGAAGCAATGCTATTTTATGGTTGAACAGTATTGTTCACAGAAGTGAAGCAGATTTAATTACACTGCATCTCCTGAGATAGTTCAAACACTGGAATTGCTGTTTTTGCCCAACATTTCTTATGGCATATTTTGACAAAGATTATACTTCCTTCACATTATATGGAACAGTTGGATCTGCTAGCACTTAGCCTGGACAGTGCAAAGGCTTGTCACTTGTTGTCCTTTATTCTCCTTTGAGAGTGTGGAAGAATTAGATAGAAATTGCAAGTCAGAAACAAGCCATTTTGCTCAATCAGAACGTGTTTGGTTGTTTATCCTCCGTATGGTTTCACATTCATACTCCATTATCTTGTCTGGTTATTTTCATTGTGTTCAAATATAATTTAGGAGGTCTTCTGGGGCAGTGGCTGCCTTGGATCTAAAAGCTGCAGGTTCGAGTCCTCCTCCAAGACTTGATGGCCAAAGAAGGTGCATTCTTAATGTAGCCAAATAGGTATCAAATGGTAAATCCCTCCAACACGTGCCAATGATGGGTGGTAAAAGCAGGGAATATTCCTGGTCAGCCATGTGAAGGAAAAAATCGGAGCCTTTACTGTCCAGACTCCAATGTGGATGCGAAAGTTAGGTAAGTATGTAAAAGTGAATGTTGCTGCAGCTACTCAGACTCAGGGGGGTCTGGTTGGCTTTGTTGGCTGGATGATGGTGTGGAAGGCACTTTACCCTGATCCCAATCCCAGTTCTGGTTGGGATCGATTCAGGAGCTGCCTTTCTATCCTATGTGAGGTGAGGTTGCAGTGTTGTGGCGGAGACTTGCTTTTCTTCTTGTCCTACCCTGTGGTAGAGGTCGCAGCGCAGTGGCTCAGCCTTGGGCCTGGGCATAAATATGAAGAAGGGGAGAAACCATTTAACCTATTCTAAAAAACTCGGCATTGGAATCCAACCAACATGAACACTGAACCAAACCGTAGGATGTTCAACCAACTTTGAATCAGATCCTGCCTCACTGGAAAAAGCAACCGTTGTATGCTTAAGCCAAAAAGCTGTCTGAAACGTCTGGACAGATTGAACCCCAAGCACTGGCTATGATTCAAAATCTCATTAATAGACTTGAAACCATCTCCTCGACCCTGTCGTCAAATGTTCATGGTTTGTACTAGTTCAACTGGGAACCAAGTGCAGCACCTCAGTAAACATGCAGAGGAGATTTACAGCTTGCTGGCATTTGAATCACTAATTCTGACTTAGAGTTTTACAACCCCCTGGGTTGCCTGCCCACCTAAAATTTGTCTGTTTGGGCTGTTAATTCTGTACACTTGTTCCAGCTCAACGCTTCCAAAACAGTTTCCTGTGGTGACTCCATTTTGAGGCTTGAAAATTGTCATGACCCACTGAGTGAGAACTGATTGGAGGGGGCTGAGGTCCTGTGAGATCCTGTGTGTTAGGGTGGGAGGTACCTGTCAGGGTCAAGGTCAGGATCTGTCTGTTATAATGAGAGGACAACTGTTAGAACTGAGAGATTCATGATAGTCAGTGGTGCCTTTGAATTATCTTGAATTCCAGCTCAGGATCTCCACTTAGGGTCCCAACCTATACCTGAGGAAGCTCTGTTATAGAGCATTGAATCATGGAAATAGTCTGTTTTTATCCATTCTCTTCCTTCATAATTTTTAAACCCTTCATCAAATCACTGCTTTATCTATTCTGTTTGACAGCAATGAACTCCAGTTTAAGTCTTGTACAGAGATAGCTGTTACTCAGGTTTGAATTTGATCTTAATGTTAGGCATCTGAAACCTTTGATCTTTTGACTTTTGAAACTGCAAACAAAACAGCATTCATTTATATTTTCCAGCTTTCCTTCCTTATGAGAATTGCATAAGATCAGAGATAGAGTCCTATTCGCAACTCGTTATGCACATCCAGGATGACCCAGTCAGAAGAGTTCATTATTTTTGTTACGTCGTCAAAATCTAGATGCAATAGATGGATGATATGCTTGCCTAAAGGCATACGAAGGAGATTTCAGGTGGTAGTTTGAGGCGGAATCAGGCAGTGACAATATGTTGATATGAGCTGCTTCTATCTGCTTTGTCTTGACGCTCTGGGCAGTCCAAATTTATTTCCAAAACTGCTCTTTAAAAAACATGTGCTTTAGTGCTTTAATCCTTCTTCTGTTGAAATTTCAATTGATTCCTTTCTTTGATTCTTCTAATTATTCAAGAATATGTTTTCTTTTCTGACTCTATTCCTTGATGAATGTCCCTTGATTTGACTCCTATCCCCCCATGCCCATTATTGTTCCTGCATTTGTTTGTTGTTGAAAGCTGCTGTCAGGCCTGTGGGTCCAGTGCAACCAATCCAGGGAGTCCTAGTTAGGGAGCTGCACAGGTATCAGTCAAGGGCCTGGTCACTCATCATTCATTGCTTAAGAGTGTGGGCCACTGTCAATCTTGGGTGTCCATCCATTAAAAGTCAAAGGGGGAGGAGGGAAAGGGTGATGTTATTAGAGACCACAGCTGTGGACAAGAAGTTGGGGAATATAGGGGTTGGAGTGATGCAGAGGGGAATAACGATACTGAAGGATGCTGATTCAATATGTAAAGGGGGATGTGGCACAATATTGGAAAGAAAGGGGTCATACAAGAGGGTAGGATCATCGTTGGCCAACAGCACCCTGGCTTCAAAGGAATGAGAGGGTCAATGCACTACAGATCTGTCTTGTCGACGTTATATGGCTGGGGCTGAGAGAAATGACAGGAGGTGGGCAGATGCTGACCCATGTAGACATTTTAGGTGAGACTTGGAAAGATGTAAAGCCTTTGGGGTTGGCAGTGGGAAGGGAATGCTGGTTGGAGTCATACCTGGCACAAAGGAAGATGGTGGTGAATATTGGAGGTCAGTCATCTCCGCTCCAAAACATCCCTGCAGGAGTTCCACAAGGTAGTTTCCTTCATCTTAAACTGCTTGATCAATTACCTGCTTCCTACCATAAGCTGAGAATTAGGGATGTTCACTGATGATTACACAATGTTCAGCAATAATTCCTCAGTAACTGAAGAAATCCAAGAAGTAATATTTACCTTTTTAATTTGCCGTTTGTCTTGGCTTAAGAACATGTTTATGTTTAGGGAAGGGAAGTAATTGCTATAGCAACAATTACATGAGGTTACCACAATTCAAGAAATACCAGAAAAATGTTGTTTTAAAGGAACTCAAATTTCCAACATTGTGGATTTGGAAGGAAGGTTGGGAAAATGGAGTGTTTTAAGGATGGTGGTATGTGGTAGGCTGTGCTAAGGCGATAATGTTGGTCTTTGAGACCATGAAGGTGAGTAAGATGTTAAAGTTGCAAATAGTTGAGCTCAATCTGACGCAGTGATTGAGGTTGGAAGATGGAGGCTGAGAAAAATGGCATTGGATTTTCTAATGTTTAACTGAAGAGAATGGTGCTTCACTCAAAATAACGTGTCATGTCTGAGAACACAAAATAATAAGGGTCAAGAAAAGGCAGTGGTTTCCTCATTATGCATGTGGGAACTCATGTCATGTCTTCACTTGGTGTGATTTAGGGCATCATAGAAATGGAAAAGAGAGTGAAGATCAAATATCGATCTTGATAGATTCCAGAGGTAGGGCATCATCCTGCATGAAGTACCCAAATATGTATTGACGCATTCTTCATTCTTCCACAGGGATCTTTTGGTTTAGATGGATCACCTGGAATTCCAGGAAAGAAAGTAAGTGCCCTTGAAGTCTGCAAATTGCTGGATCAATATCTTAAAAGACTTACTATTGTATTCATTCATACATGTACCTGTTTATACTTAGCTCTCTGCTGTTCAAAACTAGATAAATGTAAAAGGCTATTCATCTGTCAGTATTCACAATTGAACGAGTTGTGTGTGTGATTCAGAATAGATGAATGGCTACTTATAAAACTTCCAAGAAGAAGAATTGTGAAATAATGCATCTGCCTCTGAATACAATCAGTCACTCTTCATGTTACAATCTACAATTTTATTATTCACCTTTGAACATTTATGCCTCCCCATTGACATTGTTACATTTCTGACATGATTAGAACCAGAATACGATCTCTCACTGCTGTTTCATTGGAACCATGTAGCCTTTTTCTGAAGAAGCTAATCAACATAAAAATTCATTTTGTAAGGGACTGAAGATATGTAAAACTCACTTCGGACAAAATGTTTTAAATCTCTCTCCTCTCACCTTAAAAATGTACCTCCTAGTCTTCAAATCCCCCATCCTAAGGAAATAAACAACTACCATTAACTCTGTCATTACCTCTCATGATTTTATAAACTTCTATCAGGTTGTGTCTCAACCTCCAACGAAAAATGTCTCAGCCTATCCAGCCTTTCTTTCGAAAACGCAAACCTTTCATACCCAGCAACATCTTGGTAAATCTCTTCTGAATCCTCTCAAGCTTGATAATATCTTTCCTATAACTGGGAAACCAGAACTGGGCACAATATTTCAGAAGAACCTCACCAATGTTCTGCACAACTTCAACATGACTTCCCAACTGCTATACTCATAGGACTGAGCAGTGAAGGCAAGCAGGCCAGACGCCTTTTTAACCACCCTATCTATTTGTCATGCTAACTTCAAAGAATTATGTACCAGCACCACTAGGTCCCACTGTTCTACAACACTACTGAAGGCCCTGCCATTAATTGTTTAAGTCCTACCCTTGTTTGTTGCACCAAATGCAATACCTCACATTTACTCAAATTGAACTCCATCTGCCATTTTTCAACCCATTGACCCATTTGATCAAGAGCTCTTTGTAATCTTAGAAAACTTTCTTCACTGTCTACTTTGCTACCAATTTTACTAATCGTGTCCTCTACGCTCTCAGCCAAATCATTTATAAAAGTGACAAACAAGAGAGAACCCAGAAATGATCCCTGTGGAACACTGCTGGTCACAGACCTCCAGTCTGAAAAGCAACACTCCACCACTACTCTCTGAGTTCTGCTGTTAAGTCAATTATATGTCCAACTGGCAAGCTCACCCTGAATCTCATATGACCTAACTTTACTAATTAGTCTACCATGTGGAACTTTGTCAAAGGCTTTAATAAAATCCAAATAAACAACATCTACTGCTCTGCCATCATCAATCTTTTTGGTTACTTCATTAAAATAAAATCAGTCAAGTTTGTGAGACACAACTTTCCTCACAAGAAACCATGCTGACTACTTATATTCAAGTTTGCCTCTCTAAATGTCCATAAATCCTATCTTTTATAATCCCCTCCAACAATTTACCTACAACCGAAGTCAGACTCACAGGTCCAGAGTTAAAGGTACATTAGCCACCCTCCAACATCAGGCACCTTACTCATAGTTTCAGAAATTGCAAACATTTCTGCAAGAGGTCATGTAATTTCCACCCTTACTTCCCACAACATTCTGGGATACATTAGATCAGGTCACAGAGATTTATCCACCTTTATATCTTTGCGGCCTCCTGTACTTTACTTTCTGTAATATGAACTTTTTTTTAAAAACATCAAAGTTTATTTCTCTAGACTCCTTTTCTTTCTCCACAGTAAAAGCTGATGCGAAATATAATATTTCAGTTAAATGTTATCAGCAAATAAAATTATTTTTGAACAAAAAGTTTAATGCTCTCTTATCCACCAATGTATTCAGACCTAGGCTGAGTTGCAGCTGTGTATCATGTAGTTAGTTCACACTGTATTGTTTTGAAGGGAATGCTGCAACTCCAATAGTGTATATCATCAACATTTAAGTGGAATCTTATGCTGCCAAATCCCTGGAGCCAATTGTATAAGCATAGCTTTGGACAAATTCTTCTCAATTTTCTTTCCTTAAAAGTTAATGTTTTTACTGCTGAAGCTGGTTTCCTTGTTGCTGCTCTATGAAGCCTCTTTCATCATTGTGATCCTCCTATTGCTTGTGTGTTGATAACGTCTTCGTTTTCACTTTACTAAGCCAGGAAGCCCCAAGCACAATAAATTCTAATTTGATAGTAGTTTTACAAATTGCTAAATTTAATTTGCAAATCAAAATGTTTTGAAGGGCCAACCAAGCTTCCCTGGAGCATACGGAAGTGATGGTTATCCAGGAATGAAGGTAGGTTTGAATACCTTTCAGAAATAAATATGTAGAAATAATGTATTTTTCTGCTTGACTGTTGCAAGCCCTAATGGTGAAGATGTGGAGATTATGAATTAATCTCTGGGATGACATGCTTCAATTCATGCTTCTGTTTCATTGGAATGAAGCTTTCTATGTTTACCAGTTATGTAGCATGTGTTTTAGGTCAGGTAACCTTTGAAGAGAAGGTTAAAAATCACACAACACCAGGTTATAACATCAGCTGTCGACAGCTACCTGATGAAGGAACAGCACTTTGAAAACGAGTGCTTCCAAATAAACCTGTTGGATTATAACCTGGTATTGTGTGATTTTTAACTTTGTACAACCCAATCCAACACCGGCTCCTTCACATCTTTGAAAAGAAGGACTGTTTTAGTCCCCTTCAGCTTCCAGTTCTTTTGCCTTGCTCTATGGTGCTTTTGCCATTTACACATCCTTTATATGTGAAGCTAGAGACTGTGTGTTGGTATGATATTCAACAATGGGACTGTTATTGTCAAGTGAATCCTTATCTTTATAAAATAACTTACTTCAGCAGGGGTCACTGCATAGCAATCAAGAGCAGTTTCTCTTTCTATGTCAATTAAGAACTTCTATCTAATGTAAATAATCAAAAAGCTGATATCTGATATAATCCACTTGTCATTGGTATGTATGGCCTATATATTTGGCAGTGAACCAGTGCTGAAGTAAGTGAGCTACAGTCGTCATTTGTATGGTAGGCAGTCGTTTTGACTTGATGGCACCTTGTTCATGAATGATCTATTGATATTGCTACTGCAGAGGAGCAGAGTGAAACTTGTTAAGCAATCACTGGTTTCAATTGAAATAGAAACTTAGTCAAGTGCCAACCAGTCAGCAAGCTTTTCTCATGCTGCATAAATGGCTGCTCTTTTTGAAACTTGGCATTCTTGAGATTTTGTCCTAATGAATGCAAGCTGAACTGCTTCAACAGCAGTGCTCAAAACAAATGTAGGCTTCTATGAAAAACTTAACATCACATCTAATGATATTGTTTTCTGCTTTATAGGGTGACCAGGGTGATGTGGGTCCACCAGGACCCCCAGCTTACATAGATGGAAGTGGTACTCTTATTAAAGGTACAGATTAATTAAAGGTTCACTTATTAATAATCAAAATTTATACAGACAGTATAAATATTCATTCTACAATCTAGTGAGCAATAATAAGATCCAATCACGTTCCAGTCCATTTCACATGTGCTTCCCTTGAAGTATTTTGGTATCTGAGCAACGCATGTTTCTTAAGAGATTCCAGTGTTATTCTCTTTTTAACAAAGAGAGGACTCGTGGGGAGTGCCAGCACTGCTCTATCTTAGTGAAAGAAGGGGCCTGAATGTGATTAGATTTTCCTGCACATCTTTGGATTGTGGGTGGAAACCGAAGCACTCAGAAGAAATCCACACAGACACGGGGAGAATGTGCAAACTCCACACAGAGCTGAAAATGTGTTGCTGGAAAAGCGCAGCAGGTCAGGCAGCATCCAAGGTGCAGAAGAATCAACGTTTCGGGCATGAGCCCTTCTTCAGGAATGAGGACAGTGTGCCAAGCAGGCTAAGATAAAAGGTAGGGAGGAGGGACTTGGAGGAGGGGCATTGGAAATGCGATAGCTGGAAGGAGGTTAAGGTGAGGGTGATAGGCCGGAGTGGGGGTGGGGACGGAGAGGTCAGGAAGAAGATTGCAGGTTAGGAAGGTGGTGCTGAGTTCGAGGGTTCGGACTGAGACAAGGTAGGGGAGGGGAAATGAGGAAACTGGAGAAATCTGAGTTCATCCCTTGTGGTTGGAGGGTTCCTAGGCAGAAGATGAGGCGCTCTTCCTCCAGCCGTCGTGTTGCTATGGTCTGGTGATGGAGGAGTCCAAGGACCTGTATGTCCTTGGTGGAGTGGGAGGAGGAGTTGAAGTGTTGAGCCATGGGGTGGTTGGGTTGGTTGGTCTGGGTGTCCGAGAGGTGTTCTCTGAAACGTTCCGCAAGTAGGTGGCCTGTCTCCCCAATATAGAGGAGGCCACATCTGATGCAGCGGATGCAGTAAGTGATATGTGTGGAGGTGCAGGTGAATTTGTGGCGGATATGGAAGGATCCCTTGGGGCTTTGGAGGGAAGTAAGGGGGGCGGTGTGGGCGCAAGTTTTGCATTTCTTGCGGTTGCAGGGGAAGGTGCCGGGAGTGGAGGTTGGGTTGGTGGGGGGTGTGGACCTGACAAGGGAGTCACGGAGGGAGTGGTCTTTTCAGAACGCTGATAGGGGAGGGGAGAGAAATATATCCCTGGTGATGGGGTCCGTTTGGAGGTGGCGGAAATGACGATGGATGATACGACGTATGTGGAGGTTGGTGGGTGGTAGGTGAGGACCAGTGGGATTCTGTTCTGGTGGTGATTAGAGGGGCGGGGCTCAAGGGTTGGGGTGTGGGAAGTGGAGGAGATGCGGTGGAGAGCACCGTCGATCACGATTGGGGGGAAATTGCGTTCTTTGAAGAAGGAGGCCATCTGGGTTGTTCGGTATTGGAGCTGGTCCTCCTGGGAGCAGATGCGGCGGAGACGAAGGAATTGGGAATATGGGATGACATTTTTACAGGGGGCAGGGTGGGAGGAGGTGTAGTCTAGGTAGCTGTGGGAGTCCGTCAGTTTATAGTAAATCTCCGTGTTGATTCGGTCGCCCGAGATAGAAATAGAGAGGTCTAGGTTGGGGAGGGAGGAGTCTGAGACGGTCAAGGTGAATTTGAGGTCGGGGTGGAAGGTGTTGGTAAAGTGGATGAACTGCTCAACCTCCTCGTGGGAGCACGAGGCAGCGCCGATACAGTCATCAATGTAGCGGAGGAAAAGGTGGGGGGTGGTGCCAGTGTAGCTGCGGAAGATAGACTGTTCCACATATCCTACGAAGAGGCAGGCATAGCTGGGGCCCATGCCGGTGCCCATGGCTACTCCTTTGGTTTGGAGGAAGTGGGAGGATTGGAAAGAGAAGTTGTTCAGAGTGAGTTCTGCCTACTTGCGGAATGTTTCAGAGAACACCTCTCGGACACCCGGACCAACCAACCCAACCACCCCATGGCTCAACACTTCAACTCCTCCTCCCACTCCAACGAAGACATGCAGGTCCTTGGACTCCTTCATCGCCAGACCATAGCAACACGACGGCTGGAGGAAGAGCGCCTCATCTTCCGCCTAGGAACCCTCCAACCACAAGGGATGAACTCAGATTTCTCCAGTTTCCTCATTTCCCCTCCCCCCACCTTGTCTCAGTCCCAACCCTCGAACTCAGCACCACCTTCCTAACCTGCAATCTTCTTCCTGACCCCTCCGCCCCCACCCCCACTCCGGCCTATCACCCTCACCTTAACCTCCTTCCACCTATCGCATTTCCAATGCCCCTACCCCAAGTCCCTCCTCCCTACCTTTTATCTTATCCTGTTTGGCACACTCTCCTCATTCCTGAAGAAAGGCTCAAGCCTGAAATGTCTATTCTCCTGCTCCTTGGATGCTGCCTGCCCTGCTGCCCTTTTCCAGCAACACATTTTCAGCTATGATCTCCAGCATCTGCAGTCCTCACTGGCTGGAATTGAATCCAGGTCCCTGGCGCTATGAGGCATCAGTGTTAACCACTGAACCACCGTACTTGACAGGCCAAATGGCCTGCATCCAAACTGCAGGGATTCTGTGATACTTTTGAAAGAAAGTTATGAACCTTCTGATCTGAAATCAAAACAAAACTTACTGCCCCAATGTGTTTGTCAGAAACCTAACAGTTTAAACATCTTATCCAGTAATGCCACAGGGATCTGCCATACAGTTGGTTGAGGGCATATATTTTCTTAGCACTGAGGTCATGATTCTAGAATGACTTTCTGACTTGTCATAAAATAAATCTTTCACAGCGCAAACCCAAATCCCTCTGCCTCTATTTTAAAAGCCACCTTCCAAAAATGATTACATTCTATATTATAGATCCTTCATCATAATACACTTTAGTGTACTGGATTGAACAAAGCCGTGCTTGGTTTGGTTATACCCACTACAGAAGTTACAAAACTTGACCTACTCTTGTGAAATAAGACAGAGCAGGTGACTGAGGTGGCAGTGGGGGAGCAGCGACCATAATTCTATTCGTTTTAAAATTGCAATGGAAAAGGATAGACCAGATCTAAAAGTTGAAGTTCTAAATTGGAGGAAGGCTAATTTTGATGGTATTAGGCAAGAACTTTCAAAAGCTGACTTGTGGCAGATGTTTGCAGGTAAAGGGACAGCTGGAAAATGGGAAACCTTCAGGAATGAAATAACATGAATCCAGAGAAAGTATATTCCTATTAGGGTGAAAGAAAAGGCTGGTAGGTGTAGGGAATGCTGGATGACTAAAGAAATTGATGGTTTGGTTAAGAAAAAGAAAGAAGTATATGTCAGGTATAGACAAGGTAGATTGTATGAATCCTTAAAAGAGTATATAGGCAGTAGGAGTATACTTAAAGGGGAAATTAGAAGGACAAAAAGGGGACATGAGATAGCTTTGGCAAATAACGTTAAGGAGAATCCAAAGGGTTTTTATAAATACATTAAAGACAAAAGATTAACTAGGGAGAGAATAGGGTCCCTCAAAGATCAGCAAGGCGGCCTTTATGTGGAGCAGCAAGAGATGGGGGAGATACTAAACAAATATTTTGCATCAGTATTTACTGTGGAAAAGGACATGGAAGATGTAGAATGTTGAGAAATAGATTGGGACATCTTTAAAAATGTCCATATTACAGAGGAGGAAATGCTGGATGTCTTGAAACACATAAAAGTAGATAAATCCCCAGGACCTGATCTGGTGTACCCCAGAACTCTGTGGAAAGCTAGGGAAATGATTGCTGGACCCCTTGCTGAGATATTTGTATAATCAATAGTCACAGTGAGGCGCCGGAAGACTGGAGGTTGGCTAATGTGGTGCCACTGTTTAAGAAGGGTAGTAAGGACAAGCCAGGGAACTATAGACCAGTGAGGCTGATGTCAGTGGTGGGCAAGTTGTTGGAGGGAATCCTGAGGGACAGGATGTACATGTATTTGGAAAGGCAAGTACTGATTAGGGATAGTCAACATGGCTTTGTGTGTGAGAAATCATGCCTCACAAACTTGATTGAGTTTTTGAAGAAATAACAAAGAGGATTGATGAGGGCGGAGCGATGGACATGATCTATATGGACTTCAGTAAGGCGGTCAACAAGGTTCCTCATTGGAGACTGGTAAGCAAGGTTAGATATCATGGAAAACAGGGAGAACTAGCCATTTGGATACAGAACTGGCTCAAAGATAGAAGACAGAGGGTAGTGGTGGAGGGTTGTTTTTCAGACTGGAGGTCTGTGACCAGTGGAATGCCACAAGGATTGGTGCTGGGTCCTCTACTTTTTGTCATTTATATAATTGATTTGGATGTGAGCATAAGAGGTATTGTTAGTAAGTTTGCAGATGACACAAAACTTGGAGGTGTAGTGGCCAATGAAGAAGGTTACCTCAGATTACAATAAGATCTTGATCAGATGAGCCAATGAGCTGAGAAGTGGCAGATGGAGTTTAATTTAGATAAATGCGAGGTGCTGCATTTTGGGAAAGTGAAGAACTTATATACTTAATGTAAGGTCTGAGGGAGTATTGCTGAATAAAGAGCCCTTGGATGCAGGTTCATAGCTCCTTGAAAGTGGAGTCGCAGGTAGATAGGATGGTGAAGAAGGCGTTTGGTAGGCTTTCCTTTATTGGTCAGAGTGTTGAGTACAGTAGTTGTGAGGTCATGTTGCGGCTGTACAGGACATTGATTAGGCCACTTTTGGAATATTGTGTGCAATTTTGGTCTCCTTCCTATCGGACAGATGTTGTGAAACTTGAAAGGGTTCAGAAAAGATTTACAAGAATGTTGTCAGGGTTGGAGATTTGAGCTATAGGGAGAGGCTGAATAGGTTACGACTGTTTTCTCTGGAGTGTCAGAGGCTGAGGGGTGACCTTATAGAGGTTTATAAAATCATAAGGGGAATGGATAGGATAAATAGACAAAGTCTCTTCCTTGGAGTGGAGAGTCCAGAATTAGAGGGTTTAGGATGAGAGGGGAAAAATATAAGAGACCTAAGGGGCAACGTTTTCACGCAGAGGGTGGTACGTGTATAGAATGAGCTGCCAGAGGAAGTGATGGAAGCTAGTACAATTGCAACATTTAAAAGGTATTTAGATGTGTATATGAATAGGAAGGGTTTGGAGGGATATGGGCCGTGTGCTGGCAGGTGGGACTAGATTGGGTTGGGACATCTGGTCGGTTGGATGAATTGGACCGAAGGGTCTGTTTCTGTGCTGTACATCTCTATGACTGTATGACTCTATGATTGGCTTATTTGATCCCTGATCATGCTGGGAAATTCTGTTGCCCGATTCAGTGTTACCAGTTGAAGATGAAGGAGGTTAATAAAATGCAGACATCCTCCTGATTAGAATAAGTGAGTCCTGCTGACCAAATCTACCATTTGGGCTACACTGTGGCCTTACTGCTCAATTGTTTAATAGTGAACATTCACTGACAGGACTTGATGAGCCTCATGTGTACAGCACTAGAGGATATCTGCTGTCCAATAAAACATCAAAACAGGGATCATCTTGGAATAATGGCTTGAAAGGTTTGAGGGAAAAGCCTGAGATGAATAGAAATTTAAATATTCTGTGTTATAATTGAGGAATCTTGGACCAAACTACTTGAATAGTTAGTTGACATTCCTGACAGTCTAGCAGGAATCTTGCTATTCATAGTCCATTAATCAAAGTATTGGTCAGAAATCTCATACATCCTCATTTTCACCTTTGATTTTGGAAAGGTGAAATATGTTCTACTCAGAGATGTGTTCAGGTGCGCAAGGATATGACATGAACTTTGACCTTTGTGTTTTCCAATTGCAGGTCCCCCTGGAGATTCAGGTTCACCAGGGCTCCCAGGCCCTTCAGGAATCCAAGGCATACCAGGTTCACCGGGATTGCCAGGATCTCCGGGCTTTCCAGCACAAGTTCGAGGTATGGCTGGAATTTCCCCTTCCTAGTGCGGTATCAGCAATTGTGAGGAAGTTGGAAAGCACAGACAGAATGAAAAAAATAATCAAGAAGAAGTTGTGGGGAAAGTGGGTAACTCAAGTTGTAAGGAAGGGCTTCATTTGTACTGGGATGTGGAGGCAGCAGGGGGGAGGGGTGCGGACGGTGAAGACAATTGAATGTAGAAAGGTGGGACCTAATATACAACAGGAGGGGACTGGAAGCTCCAGGAGTGCGCATGAATTCTCACAGGTCACAGTCACCCTGACCTCTACATGAGTAAAAAATGAGGTCTGCAGATGCTGGAGATCACAGCTGCAAATGCGTTGCTGGTCAAAGCACAGCAGGTTAGGCAGCATCTCAGGAATAGAGAATTCGACGTTTCGAGCATAAGCCCTTCATCAGGAATAAGAGAGAGAGAGCCAAGCAGGCTGAGATAAAAGGTAGGGAGGAGGGACTAGGGGGAGGGGCGATGGAGGTGGGATAGGTGGAAGGAGGTCTTCTGTGCAGAGGAGATGACCTGGGGGGTGCAGTGAGAGAGGGACTCACTGAAATCCTTGTAGAGGGAGGAAGAGAGCTTGGGACAGTCTAGGGCCATCAAGGACACTGGAATTTCCAGTGCTGTGGGCTAAATTGAAGACGGTAAATATAACACGCGATGGAAACAAGGGGAGGCTAAAAGGTTATGTCTGTATGTGCATTTTGATTAAATTGCAAATATCTGAGACCATGAGATTGTCTCCTTCCTGCTGCTGAGCAGGTTCTAGCATCCTCTGGGTGCCAGAGACCTGGGATGTGCTTCTATTTTCCCTCAACCTGCTGCAGCGAACATGTCAGCAATGGGCTCAGCAGACTGTGCTCTGGAGGCGAGTCTAGAAAGATCACCCAATGCGGTGACCGACTCCAAGCTAGTGGTGCTGGGGGCACAGGTGAAAGCCTTGCTGGTGAATCTTCACCAGGCCGAGTCAAAGGCTTCATCTTCAGATGCTGAGGCACAGCTGAGGGACTCCGGTGCTGGTCTGCTCTTAGCAAACGCTCGCTGAATGTTCCTTGTAGCTGAATAAGAAGAAAGAAGGAATGAATTATCCAAGAGGGATAAACAGTTTTGGTGATGAAGGATGAATTAGCAATGGTGGTAATGGTAGGGCAGCACAGCATAAAGCAGCTTGGTCAGCTATTGCAGTCCGTCCCTTAATTTTGCTCTTCCCTGGCAATGTATTAAGCTTGGGAGGAGGGGAAAGTCCGATGTCCACACCCATTGACCCAAAAGAGAGAGTGAGTATGAAATGGATAGAAAAGAGGATTGTGGTGATTCTCAGGCAGGAGGAGTGATAAAGTGTCTGCGATGAGTTAACACAGTGGGTAGGAAAGGTTGGTTGTTTGCAAGAATGAGGTAGTTAAGAGCTGTTTAGTGGATATGATACATGCAACAGTTGGAGTTGGACTCCATGAGCCCTGGTGAGAAGTTGGTGCCCAAGCAGAGTTTGAAGGAGTGTTATATAAGCTGGGCATCCTGATGGACCTACATCACCCGAGTAACCCTATAAAGCAGAAGGACCCGTGAGTGTGGGGTGGCAGAGAGAAGATTACCCATTCACTCACTTCCACCACAGCAGTGATGTCGGAGCTATCTTGTCCAGGCTTGCTGTGTCTGGTGGAGTGGCACCCTGCGTCAGTCTGCAGGGAAAAGGAGGGACCTCTCTCCACCACCTTGTTAGCCCGGTGTCCTGGGTTGCCGTCCGTGAAGCTTTCCTTTCTGTACCATAAAGTTCCAGCACCACAAGATGAAGGGAGGTTCCTAGTTTGCAGCATTTGAACTGATGTGCAGCTGGACTTTAAATACAGGCCAGTAATGCCTTAAATACAAGTTCCAGTAGTGTTGAGGAATTCTGCCTCTCCTGCTATACAATTGCACAAAAAGGGCACCGACCAATGGTACGAGTCATTGTTCTGCTTTGTAAGATATTGCATGTGTGGGTTTCTTATTGTAAGTGGGAACTTATCACTGCAAGAAGAGAGAATTCTGCTGATGCAGAACAAGGAGAGACAGGAGACAGCAGAACTGCAAGGATTGGATGTATTTTTACATTAAAAACCTGAGCCACCATAAAGACTCTAGATAAGCCACAGCTGAGAGCACCAAGGGGACCAAACCACTCTTGTAAAGATAATGGAATGAAGCGTGGAAGATTGCGTGAGAAAAGTCACTTATTGCAAATCTTCTGTTTGACACTGGTTGACTGGTGTTGACAAGTTGGAAAGTTCCAAAGAGTTTCTACACCATCTGTAGTTGGGGTGGCACAGTGTCAGCGGTTAGCACAGCTACCTCACAATGCCAGGGACCCAGGTTTGATTCCCACCCAGGCAACTGTCTGTGTGGAGTTTGTATATTCTTCTCTGCAATTGTGCGGGTTTTCTCCAGGTGCTCTGGTTTCCCCCCACAGTCCAAAGATGTGCACGTTAGGTGGATTGGCCATGGGAAAATGCAGGGTTGCAGGGAAAGATTAGTGGGATAGATTGCTCTTTTGAGGTTGGTGTGGATTTGATGGACTGAATTACCAGATTCTCCACTGTAGGGATTCTGTGATAACTGCCTTAGGGGATATCTGATAACTCACCACCCCAAAGGATCCCTAACCCAACCACAAAGGATACTGGAACCAGCTATCTGAGGATCTCTGCTATATCACCCTTCCTGCCTCTGACTATATCTGCAGGGATGCTTCAGTTTTCCAAAGGGGAACACTGGCTATCCAAAAGAAATGCACTGCGTCCGGACTTTCTCTTACCTGGTCTATTCTGAACACTCTGGGTCATACTCTCCAGAGATTCTAAAATCCTGTCTCAGTGAGGCAGCTGGCCATTTCAAATGTCCCATCTCGAATCCCCAATCCCGTGAAAACTAGAGAAGACAGGCAGGGATGGGACTTGCTATTCCTGACAAATTGTGATATCACCACCATGATGGGGAGGTGCTCCATCCTGGCAAAGGTTGAGGCCACAATGCCTCAAGATAACTTGGATGTTCTAGCATTTTGTTTTATTTTAAAATTCTGAACTTGAGTTCATTTTGCTTTCCATGTGCAAAACATTAAAGATTCTTCATTTGCATACTTTGAATTGAGGACGGTGTGTTTGTGTTGATTTAATAATACTGATTGGTATTTATCAGGAAGCTGGGGGTATAGCTCAATGGTAGAGTATTTAACTGCAGATCAAGAGATTCCCCAGTTCAAATCTGGGTGTCCCCTTTATACCAGCACCTTCCCTAATCTGAAGCAGTTTTAAATTTTAAGTCTTTTCCCTGGGGTTGGGAAGTCCAGAACTAGAGGGCATAGGTTTAGGGTGAGAGGGGAAAGATATAAAAAGGGATGTATGGGGCAACATTTTCACACAGAGGGTGGTGTGTGTATGGAATGAGCTGCCAGAGGAAGTGGTGGAGGCTGAAATAATTGCAACATTTAAAAGGCATTTGGATGGGTATATGAATAGGAAGGGTTTGGAGGGATATGGGCCGGGTGCTGGCAGGTGGGACTAGATTGGGTTGGGATATCGGGTCGGCATGGACGGGTGGGACCAAAGGGTTTGTTTCCATGCTGTACATTTCTATGACTCTATGAGTAAGTGTATAATGATGGAGTCAGGCCAGGTTTGATATATTAGTGACATTGTGGCTATAGGGAGGTTATCACCACTGCATCTTGTTAATGTTCAGTTTTTGTTTCCATTGATTAGGCTCCAAGGGTTTACCAGGATTTTCAGGTGTTAAAGGACCTAAAGGCGAGAGAGGAGCACCAGGAAGAATGATATTCTCACAACCGGGACCACAAGGGCCACCAGGATTACCAGGCCCACCTGGACCTCCTGGCATACCAGGTACATAGCATAGTTGAAAGGAATTGTTCCGAATCATGCATACAAGGTATGAATTTAGATGTTGTTACTTGCTGGGAGTATCATCCGACTGTTTTGAGCAAAACAGCTGAAAAGCTATCATTTGGGATGCAATTCATGGCACTGAGGGTTGGTATCCCCAAGCCAAGTCTCAGTCACTATGCCATCCCACCTGTGAGGGAGTTACCCTGGGCAATTCTTGTACAGTGAGGTAGTTGGCTGGATTAATAAATGCTCTCCTTTTTTGCTCACTTGGAAATCTAGATGAAGAGTCATGACCATTAAGCAGGTTGAAAAGAGGTGAAGAGAAGACAACATAATCAAGAAGCACTGATTAGGCCACATCCAGTTTTTCCTTGGTCCCCAAACTCAATAGTTTTGAGATCTAGGTAGTCTAGGCCCTATCTATACATTGTTCTACTTTGTAAAGATATTATATGTTTGGGTTAGCTTAGGGTAAGTGGGAAAATAGCAGAGTGAGGAGACACAGTTCTGCGAGAACAAGGAATGACAAGAGGACAAAAGAACTGCAAGGACTAGATGCATCTTTTCATTGAAAACCTTAGTCAACATTAAGACTCTAGATAGGCTGTGACTAAGAATATGATTAGGAGAGACCACTCCATAGATTTGTGGAGATAAGGTCCCCTCTTCATATTGAGGAGAACCTCCATTGTGTTATGAGCACCAGTGCACTGAAAGTAATACATTCCAGCAGTTCTAGCAACTGGACACTGAACAGCCATGGGGTGCTGTGGGTCATCATCAGCAGCACAACTGTACTCCAACACACTCTGTAACCTCATGGCTCAGCATGTCCCCCGTATTCTCATTACCGCCAAGCTATGGGGTCAACTCTGGTTCAGTGAAGACTGCCGGAGGTCACGCCAATAATATGAGCATGACTGTGTCAGGCTGTTGCTTGACTATGTCAACATTGTGTTATATTTTGGGTCGTGGTTTTGAATTTATTCTTTTATCAAGTAAAGGTTATGATCTTGCAAATCAGTGACAGAGGTTTGTGCAGTGGGAATTATATGTGTAAAATTTACAGTCACAGTGTACCTGCCTGTCTCATAGTTTTTTTACACTACGAGTAAACTTCTGCTTTGACCTCCCTCCTTTAGTTTTCAACGTGCTCATAACCCTCTGCTACATACATTCAGTCATGGAACTGCAAAATATTTTAGATTTCATTTGGGGCAACTTGTAAGTCTTTTGAATTCTCCAACTTTCTTCACTGTTTCATTAAAACTACCGACTGCTGCCACTAGAGGGTGCATAATTGTGATATGAATTTGTTGAAGATATTTTGCTGTTCAAGACTGCACTTTAATCAAGTACAAGGTGAAATGTTTATGAGTGAATGAACTTGCATCTTTCATGCTGCTGTTTTGTTGGCTTTTTTGTATTGTGTTCTTATCGATGTTTGTCCAATGACTTTACTTTTTAGTCTGTGATGGACCCGCAGAGTGTGTGGATAATGGGAATCAGAAAGGTATTAACTAGCTTGGAATATTGCTATGAATCCTCAGTCTGGCAATATTACCAATAAGGACTCAATTTTTTTTCCTTAAACATTCTGCATTTAAGTTTGTAAAATTTTTGACTTTGTTAACCATTTGTTGACTGGATCTTGTGTAAAAGATCTGTGTCTCAAGTAAGAGTGAGGAAATAGTTCACATACACTGTATATAACAACTTGGACTCTAAGGTGGTCATACAGTAACTTGTAAAGTGAGCATTAATTTGCACCCTTGCGATCTATTGTAGATAGCTTTGTTTAAGGACCATATCTAACAGTCAGGGGTAGCTAATTGGCAAGAGCAAATCTTTGTCATTTTCATCAGTCAGTCAGTGCACACAATTCTTAAACGATGCACAAAGCTTTAAAATATTTTAGGATGTTAAAGTTCACAGCTAAAGAAAAGCAGTACTATGTACTTCTGAAGCACTTTTCACAAGCAACTAAGTTTATTTGAAAAAAAAGAAAGAAATGCAGTTACTGGAAATCGGAAACAAAAAACAGAAATTGCTGGAAAAGCTCAGCAGATCTAGCAGCGTTAATGGAGAGGAATCAGAGCTAATGTCCAGTGACCCTTCTTCAGAACAGTTCATTTGAAAAGACTTGGATCTATTTTTGTTGTTGGAAAGATGGCAGAAGCAACAAGATCCAGACATGGTCATTAGGATAATGAGCAGAGAGTTTAGGGGTATTATTGAAGGGAAGGTGAAGACCTGAGTCACCACAGAGATCTTTAAAGAACACGTGGGGTTTCTGGCCTTGTGTGGGCTGACAGATTTTCAAGACTCAGCTACGAGATGATGCAAAACTCACCTCAGTTCTGTAATAACAGACCCAAGCAATGTCCTCTGTAAATATTTGAAAATGTGGCCTGTTTGAAGGCATGATACATTTTAAAAGATTTTTGGGTGCATGTTCAATATCTTAAAGTGGGCAATTTCTGAGAAATCTACCTGATAATCTTTGGGTTGCTGTTTAAAGGGAACATTGGACTGCAGAGTAGAGCTTGAACTTACCAAGTTTGTCTTAGAATGGAAAGAGTCACCACTTGAGCCATGGCTGATACCCAGGCAACGGTGGCCAAATCAAGAGAATGTATTTTACCATTGTAGCTTTTGTGTGACGAACCACATAAGTTATATTATCATCCATTTTACATTCAGTCAAGTCATTCCTTTAGCAGCTGCAGGCTAACTAGGGTATAGATGACTGTTAGGACTCCCTGGACAGTTTGGCAGGCAGGGATCTTCCTCACCCCTGCATTAACTTGTCTCCCCCTCATACTTTCAGCCTGATATAAAAAAAGGAGCCCTTGGTTTTAATACTTAACAGCAATTAAAAGCACTTTGAATAAAAGAAAAAAATAGTAAGAGGTTGTAAAATGTAACCCTCTTTTATTTTCAATCCCCTCTGCTAGAGATGCGTTACTAAGGTCAGTGTCGTTTTTCAATCAGGTCCTTCAAGTAGTCGGACCAGAGTCCCTGGACCAGTTGGTCCTCCAGGATTGCCTGGACCAGCCGGACCACCAGGATTCAGGGGAAGTAAAGGCTCTAAGGGTGAGTAAATTGACTGGACTGTCCTTGTCTGTGAGTTAATTTGTTTCTTTAATCTCTAATAGAGACCTCTCCCCACAGACCGATTACTCGTTCTCACAAACACAAGCAGCTCTCATAAGGAAGTATTTTTGAAGTGCTGGGTCTGTTGTCATTGAGAAAAGATGGAAACTAATTTGCACACATTCAGGCCCATAGATAGCAATAAGATAATGAGCAGGTCATTCATGATACTGCTTGAGGTACAACAATTAGCCAGGCAGCTTGGAATAGAGCTCAGGATTCCTTAACATTCACTCAGACAGGTATATAGAGCCTTGGTTTAACATCTGAACTGCAGGACAGCATTTCTGACAGTCTCAATACTCCATTGGTGCATGGAATTGTTAATTAAACAGAACTTACACATCAAGCCTTCTGACTGAGGCCAGAATGCTATCTGGTAAGTCAGTGCCACTGAGGTTTTATTGTATTTAAGTCTCACTAGGGCTCCCAAGTCTCTACACCATTGCTGCCAAGAGCATTTGACCCCATTTCTTTGCTAGTTTTGCTTCTTATTCTTCAGCACCTATTTGGAACAGGAAGAAGAGAAGCTTCTTGATGCAGACGTTTCTGAATAGCTAAAAGCCTTGTTTTTCATGTTAATGGTGAAATGTTGCTGTTGCTAAACTTGTTTTTATGAATTTGTTCTTTCAGTTCTTTGGGTTTCTGTAAAATAACTGCACGAGGGGTATGTGGGGAAAGAAAGTGTTTCAGGTGATGCTTCAGAATATGAATTGAAACCCACAGACTGATGAAGACTGTGGGACATTATCTGATAATGACTTTTGAAATGGAAAGTCAAAATATGATAAACATGCAACAGGTCAAACGGTATCTAAAAAGACAGAGAAATAGATTTAACATTTCAAGTTGATGATATTTCGTGATTGACTTGAATCATTAATGCTCTCGCGATATGTCTCTCTGTCTCTGTCCCCTTGTCTCTCTTTCGCTCTCCCTCCCTCTCTTTCAATCTCTCTCAATTTCTTTCTATCTCTCTCCCTCTCTTTTCCTCTACAGATGTTGCCTGACCATTTTCTGTTTTTTTCAAATTTCCACTCCTAGCATTTACTTTATTTTGCAGCAAATAGCATCTTATTGATTTGTGGGAAAATTTCACCACATGGAGAACACCAATCTCTGTGGTAACGCTGAGATGACTTGCTTGCTATTTCTGTAGTAGCGGTAGTTTGCAGATCAAGCAGTCATCTAATGCAGTTTTCAGTATGGCCTGTGTATGATGTAATTAGGATAAGGAGGTAATTTAATCCAAGCAATGGATGCACTGAGGTTCAGTGAGGGATTCCAGGCCATGCTTATACTTCCACCCCCTCCCAACCCCGCCAGTCCCCAGGGCCCCCAAGTAAACATTCTACTAATTGTTATCAGTGTCATAATGTGACCCATAATTGGACAGTAATTGGAGTTGGACCAGACTGACCATCCATGAGCTTTCCTGGCCTGGAATGGTTCAGTGGTGGGAGTCACCAACCAGCACCCACACACCCATGCACCAATTAAGTGTGAGCTCCAAAACCCTCAAGGCATTCAATTCTCCAAGAAAAAGAAGGAGCTGCCAAGGCCTGACCTGAAGCTGAACGAGAGTGTGAGCAAGTCATCATATTGTGGTGGGTTGGTGCATGAGGCCTTCGTAAAATAATGTGTCGTACATTATTACGTGGGGCAACTTGGTTCAGTGCCCTTCTGACATATGAGCATTAGTGTGAATTGAAATGAATTGGCTGATTTTCAGCTGCCCTCAGTCATTGTAGGGCACCCAAAATGTTCATAGATTCACAGTGTCAAAGAATCCCTTCTTTGTGGAAGCAGGCCATTTGATCCATCAAGTCCACACCAATCCTCCAAAGACCATTTTTTTTTTTACAGATGTTTTTACTGGAAATTTAACATTTTTACAAGTTTACAAAAATAAAAAAAACTCTCAAGTACAAGCATTGATATACAATTAAATCCTAAATAAATAATAACCAAAATTTAATAAAAGAAAAATACCGAGAGAAAAAACAAAACTCAACTAACTACTAATCTAACCTAAAACTAACCAGAGTGTATATTAAGTCTCTTACATTATTCAAATAAGAGAAAGAAGAAAAAAAACCAACGGATAACACAGAAATTGGGTAGTGAGATACATGCTCGGAATGTGTTAACATCAAATGTAACAAAACCCGTATTCGTGCGGGATTCCTCTCCCACGGGGCCCTGGACCAGCCAGGTTCACAATCTCAATTAAACAAAAGCCCTTGTTAGGATGGCCGAAAATCTGTATTTATATAATTCAAGAAGGGCTGCCTTATTTTGTGAAATAATTCAGTCTTTTGGTGCACCATATTTGTAAGGAAGTCAAGGGGAATACATTCCATAATTAATCTGTGCCAATTTGAAAGTGCAGGGGGGCCCTCAGCCACCCAGTTCACCAAAATATTTTTCCTTGCACAGAAAGAGAGAATAGAAAATAATCTCTTCCCGTGCATATCCAGGGAGGGTAAGTTCGAAAAGCCCAAAAGGAGAGATACAGGGTCCATTTTAATATCCGTTTCTAAAATTTCTGTCAGGGTACTTGCTACTTTAGTCCAGTATCTACGGATCTTATGACAGGTCCCCATAGGCAATGTACAAGTGTGCCCACTCTATTTTACATTTGGGACACATTGGAGATGCTCTTGCCTTAAACTTTGCCAATCGATCCGGTGCTATATGGGCCCTATGAAGTATCTTCAGCTGGATAGCCTCAGTTCTGTTGCAGATGGTGATTCTTCTGGCGTTTTCCCAAATCTCATTCCACATTTCTAGAGAGATTTCTAGTCTCAAATCCTGATCCCATGTTTTAAGCAGATTGTCCATATCTCCCAATACTTCATCATGTAATAAATGATAAATAGTACTGACTGAAGATACCCCCATTGGCCGTAGCACTCTACATTCTCTATCTGGTTTATAAAGACTATCTAATAACGTAGTCTTCTTCTGTATATAATCTCGAATTTGGAAGTATTGAAAGAGGTCATCCAAATTTCTGACGCAGCTGTTCAAAAGACATCAGAACCCCTTATTTAAATAGGTCCCCTAGACATGAGATACCCCTGGATCTCCAGAGTTTAAAAGTGACATCTGTAAACCCCGGTTGAAATCCCCATGCTCCCACTATCAGCGCATAGGGGGATGTTTTATGTGAGTTGCCCTCATTTTGCCACATTATATTCCAAGCTTTAATTGTGTTTAGTATTATAGGGTTTTTACAGTGATCCGTAATGATTTTCCTCTTGTCTAAAAATAAAAGGTTAATAAGTGGGCATTTTACTTGAGAAGCCTCGATGTCCAGCCAGATTGATTGCGGGTCAGACAAGACCCAATCAGCTATGTAACTTAATAGGGAGCTTAATTGATATTTCCTAAAATCTGGGAAGTCCAATCCTCCCCTTGCCTGTGGAAGCTGTAGCTTCTTCAGCTTAATGAGGGGCCGTCTATGATTCCAGATAAAGGAACCCAACCAGCTATATAATTTACATAGTGCCAGCCTCGGCAGCATCACCGGTAGCATTCTCATAGGGTATAGGAGATGGGGCAGGACATTCATTTTAATTAGTGCTATTCTACCTAGCCAGGAAATTGGAAGGTCTCCCCATCGCTGGAGGTCCTGCCTTATCCTTTCCAGTGAATGCACAAAGTTAGCCTTGTATAACTGACCAAATACTGGGGCAATAAAAATGCCTAAATATAAGAAACCCTCCGGGGACCACCGAAAGGGAAAGTGGGATCCGTTCACTAAGTGAGGTATCATAGCAAGGCCACCAATTGGCACAGCCTCCGATTTTGAGAAATTAATTTTATAGCCTGAGAATGCGCTAAATGTATTAATAACTTGGATTAAGCGAGGCACGGACATCAGAGAATTACTGAGGAATAGAAGAACATCATCTGCATAAGGGGTAATTTTATGTTTACCTGTACCAATCTCGGGGCCTTTATATTAGGATCAGCCCGTATAGCTTCTGCTAGTGGTTCAATTATTAGCGTAAATAATATTGGCGAGAGAGGACATCCCTGACGGCAGCCCCTATCCACACTGAAGCTATCCAAGCCTAATCCATTGGTAACCACAACTGCTTTGGGATCACTATACAATGTTGAGACCCATTTGGTAAACACTTTTCCAACGCCAAACCTTTCCAATGTGTGAAACAAATATGACCATTCAACCCTATTGAATGCCTTTTCCGCGTCTAATGAGACTACTACTTCTGGTATCTTTCCCTGATAGCAGGCTTGAATCATATTCAAAACCCTTCTAATATTATTGGATGATCTACGGCCCTTAATGAACCCCGTCTGATCCACCTTTATGATATGTGGCAATACCCTTTCTAGTCTCAATTCTAACATTTTAGAAAGGATTTTAAAATCTACATTTAGCAAGGATATTGGTCTGTATGACACACAATCTTCTGGGTCCTTTCCTTTTTTAAGGATAAGAGAGATATTTGCCTCTTTCAACGAAGGCGGGAGACAGCCCTGACTGTATGCGTAGTTATACATGTCCATAAGTGGACCAGCCAATATTCCTGTAAATTCTTTATAGAATTCAGCTTGAAAACCATCTGGGCCAGGTACCTTACCGCTCTCAAGTTGCCTGATTGCGTCAAGTATTTCTTGGACTGTTAGGGGCGCATTTAAGACCGATACCTGTTACAGAGTTAGGTCCGGAAAGGTCAAATTTTTAAAAAATGATTGCATCCTCCTAGTCCTGTCTTCACAATCCTGCGATTTATTTAAACAGAAGAAAATGTTCTCAAAATTGTGTTAATCCTTTTATGATCATGAGTCAAAATACCCGTACTTTCCTTGATAGACATGATAGTTTGAGGGGCCTTTTTCTTCTTTGCAAGAAATGCTAAGTATCTACCCGGTTTGTCGCCAACTTCATATAACCTTTATTTTGCAAATAATATTTCCCTCTTAGCCGTTTGGGTAAGCGTGGTGTTTAGAGCTGTCCTAAGGGCCGTAATCCTTTGCAATTTGATAATAGAAGGTCGATCAGCATATGCTGTTTCAGCTGCTTTTAAGCGAGCTTCGAGCAGACGCTGTTGTTCTCCCTTTAATTTTTTCTGGGTCGCTGAGTAGGAGACGATCAAACCTTGCGCATTAGCTTTGATGGTCTCCCACATCATTGATGGGTTACTAGCTGTACCTGAATTAATTTCTAAAAAATGTTTTAAATTCTTGAGAGAAGCACTTTATAAATTTACTATCTTTCATCAGGAAAGGGTCCATACTCCAATACCGAGTGGACGTCCCATTGTTCCTCGCCTTGATTTCTACATATACAGCACCGTGATTGGAAATTGCTATACTACCTATTTTACAGGATGATATGGAATTTTAAAAAATCGAGGGGGCAAAAAACATATCAATTCTGTTATGACATTTATGTGGATTGGAGTAAAAAGAAAAATCTCTGCCCTGTGGATGAAGACATCTCCATACATATGACCATAAGACATAGGAGTGGAAGTAAGGCCATTCGGCCCATCGAGTCCACTCCGCCATTCAATCATGGCTGATGGGCATTTCAACTCCACTTACCAGCGTTCTCCCCGTAGCCCTTAAATCCTTGAGACAACAAGAATCTATCAATCTCGGCCTTGAAGACATTTAGCGTCCCGGCCTCCACTGCACTCCGTGGCAATGAATTCCACAGACCCACCACTCTCTGGCTGAAGAAATGTCTCCGCTTTTCTGTTCTGAATTGACCCCCTCTAATTCTGAGGCTGTGTCCACGGGTCCTAGTCTCCTCGCCTAATGGAAACAATTTCCTAGCGTCCACCCTTTCCAAGCCATGTATTATCTTGTACGTCTCTATTAAGTCTCCCCTTAATCTTCTAAACTCCAATGAATACAATCCTAGGATCCTCAGCCGTTCCTTGTATGTTAGACCTGCCATTCCAGGGATCATCCGTGTGAATCTCCGCTGGACACGTTCCAGTGCCAGTATGTCCTTCCTGAGGTGTGGGGACCAAAACTGGACACAGTACTCCAAATGGGGCCTAACCAGAGCTTTATAAAGTCTCAGTAGCACATCTACTAGTCCTAATTCTTTGTTCAAATCCATCAATTGTCTAGATCTGGGAGAAACCCCTGCAGTACTCTTGGGAATCCTATCTATTTCCGGATCCATAATACAATTAAAGTCTCCCCCTATAATTGTATGACGGGCACCAAGAGCCATCAAATTTGAGAAGGCTTCCATTATAAATTTAAAAGGATGTGCCGAGGGGCAATACAAATTTAAAATCCCATATTCCTCTCCATTTATAAGGGCTTTAATCAGAATATATCGTCCAGATTAATCTTTTATCTGATTTAGGATTTTGAAAGGGAAATTCTTACGAATAAGAATAACTCCTCCCCTGCTTTTTGAGCTCAAAGAAGAAAAAAAGGCCTGATCAAATCCATCCTGTCGTAATTTCAAGTGTTCTTTATCCAACAAGTGTGTCTCCTTTCTTTCTTTCTTTCTTGAGATTTGATAATATTTTCTTCCTTTGACTGGCGAATTACTCCCCATGACATTCCAGGTGCACCACTTAACCGACTGATCAATCATAATCGTCCGGGCAAATCCGAGACCCCTCGGGAGGGGAAACCCTCTCCAGAACATCCCGAGCAAAGAGCATCTAAAATTCACAAAAATAAAGGCTCTCTAATCCACTCACAACAGTATAATAAAAAACTATTTCTAAATAAAAAAAATATAAAACGTATTTAAATGGAGATTTTCCCCCTTGTTCCCAGGGGGTATCACTTCCTTTCCAAAGGTCCATCATATTCTCTCACAACCAGTGCCTCACCCTTGACTCAGGTGCTTCTCAATAGGATGAGGAGAATTCAAATATACTACAGAGCTAGAGTTAACAGTGAGCACCCTACCCCCACCCCACCCCCCCACCCCCCACACCAACACCTGGATATATTTGGTATTGTTAATACCATGTATAAACATATAACTATAAAATTACAACCTCAGCAAGTAATAATTAAATATAATAAAACAAAATAACAAGGGAAAACAACCCCGCTCCTGGAGACAGAGGTAAAATAGAATAAGGTAACCACCTCCCCCCACCAACATTAACTAGAGCCCCTGGCCTCTCTCTCTCTCTCTATATATATATAAAAAAATAAAAAAAAGCCAAGGGGGGGGGAGAAAATCATTAAGTACAGAACAAGTAAATAAATCCCTCTCCCCACCCCCCAAGATAATATTAAACAGTAAGGTAAAAAAAAGGGGAATATAAACTGGAGTGGGGGAGGGGAAGGCAAACCAACATCAATTATCTCTTACAATTTATCTAAAAGAGTCCAAAAATTCCTTGGCCTTTTCCAGCGATCCAAAGTTATACACGGATCCTTCGTGGTTAAAGCGTAGCGTCGCTGGGTAGCACAAGGAGTACTGAATATTTAAGTCCCTTAAACACTTCTTAAACATGATCATATTAAATGGCGGTGCAGGCTCGAAGGGCTGAATGGCCTACTCCTGCACCTATTGTCTATTGTCTATTGTCTATTCTTCGCCTCATCGAATGCCTTCCTCTTTCGGACCAGAGCTGGGGAAAAGCCCTGGAATAACATGACCTTGGATCCTTAATAGATCATGGCTTGGGGATCTTTTCCAAGATTTCTAGAGGCTTCTAGGAGTATCTGCCTCTCCTTATAGCTCTGCAGCCGGAACAGGACCGGATGGGGGCACTGGTTCATGCTGGGCCCATGTATTGAAACCCGGTATGCCAATTCCACCCTTACCTGGCCTGATCCAGCCTTCAGATTTAACAGCTGTGGAAGCCACTGTTCAAGGAACACTGTAAGCTGGCCTTCCTCTTCCCGTTTGGGAAGGCCCAGCAAACGAATATTTTTTCGATGACCTCGATTCTCGAGGTTGTCAATATGGTTCTCTAAGGTCTGGGCTCGCTGTACGAGAGTCCGGACCCGATCCACGGCTGATTGCGCTGTAGTTTCGGAGGTCACAGCCTTTAGCTCCGCCCCTCCAACTAGGCGCTCGATTTCTTTAATGTCTTGGTCATGCTTTTGCAGCGTGGCCGAGAGTGAGTCCCATCGGCTTTGGGATTCTTCAATAAAAGCATTGATCTTCGCATCCAGTTTGGAGATGATTTCCACGAGGCTCGCTACTGTAGGTAAATCCCCCGGGGCAGCTGCGGTCGCCTCTGCTGCAGCTGGAGAGAGTGGGGGAGGGGTTCCTGCTTGCTGAGAGCTGCGGGTTCCCTTCCCTTTAGTCATTTTTACTGAAGATTAAATTGTTTAAATTCAATACTAAACAGCTAATTAAATTAAACAGCTATTTTAAATGAATTGGAGAGTGTGGTGGGGGTGGGTGACCCACTTTGCCCCAGTCTTGGGAGGAGCACTGTAGACTCAGACTTGCTGGGTCGCCGCCATCTTGGATCCACCCCCCGAAGACATTCTACCCAGACCCGGTACCCTATTCCTGTAACCTCACATTCCTGTAACCCATGGCCAATCCGCCTAACCTGCACATCTTTGCATCTTCATTACATCTTTTACATCTTCATGTGAAATTCTATTGACACAGCCCCGATCATAGGTAAGATCTTTCTTCTATTCACTATCTAACATCTGGAATGAGGCCAAAGATCTCTCTTGTCCTGTAATTTCAATAATGAGCGTGGTCCTAGCATGGATATTTGTGCTTCCTTTTATCAGGTGAGCCAGGTGCTTGTGCATGCGATGGAGTGATAACTGGGAATGGAATTCAAGGACCCCCCGGCCCACCTGGTGAACCAGGAAAGCCTGGTTTCAATAGTGGCAAAGGCCAGTGTGGAGACCCAGGACCCCCAGGACCTCCAGGACAAACAGGCCCTCCAGTAAGTAGCACTATCCTTTCACAGCCGTCAGGATTGCTCCAACAACACTCAAGATGCTTGACACCATCCAGGACAAAGTCACCCGCTTGATTGGCATCACATCCACAAGATCCACTCCCTCCACCACCAACATGCAGAAGCAGCAGTGTGTACTATTTACAAGATGCACTGCAGAAATTCACCAAACTCACAAGCACTTCCATCTAGAAGGAGAAGGGCAGCAAATACATGGGAACACCACCACCTGCAAGTTCCCCTCCAAGCCACTCAGCATCCTAACTTGGAAATAAATCGCTATTCCTTCACTGTTGCTGGGTCAAAATTCTGGAATTCCCTCCCTCCGGGTGGGTCTACATATAGCACAGCGACAGCAGCAGTTCAAGGTGCCATTTCTGAAGGAAGTAAACGTCTCAGTCAGTCATACTATGGGTGAACAAAACCAAAGGTTGTGCTTGCTGACATTGAGGAGCATGTGCAGTATGCTGTAGGGAGACAGTAGCAGATACACCAGTGAGTGTATTTTGTTGAAGTATTTCAGTATTGTGCTGATTTTCCAACATATGTGACTTTACTGGAGTCAGGAACAGGAATTGGGGATGTGGGGTTGGGGCTCGGCTCAGAACCTGGGCAGATACCAGGAGAACTTGGGAGGGGGGTGGGGTGGATATCAGCAACTGGGATGGTGTGGGAATGGGAGATGTTTGGGATCTTGAGGGAGGAGGCAAAGTGATTGGAGTGGTGGGGGGGCGGAGGAGCTAGGTGGAGGGAAAAGCGATTGAGACCCTGGGTAGAACCGGAGGAGTGAGGTAATGCCGGAGGGGCGAATGTGTTTGAAGGCTGGGGTGGACGTAAAAGCACCTTTAATGTCTCTGCCCCACCCAGACCAGTGTGATATCACCCCCAACTACCAGCCTGCTTCCACTCCCTGATCCCAGTCCTGTCTTCTCCCACTCCCTGTCCCTTCATTCCAATGTTGAGTCTGATTTACCCAGAGGAGGTCCTCTCTGCCACTGACCCCATTTCAATGTTCTGCACACTTTGTGCATGGTCAGGAACATTGAGGGTCTGGAATAGTGCACATGCACATTTCCAAGTGAGCACACAAACATGGTTACACAGCAGTCTCAGTGTCAGCAACACTGCCTAAAAAAAAATATTGAACATGAACAAGCCTTGGCTGAACCTTATGAACTTAAACTGGGTTCTGCCCCAGTAAAGAAACCATGACAACTAATTATGGTACAGGGGCTGGCTGACTGTGAACGTGGGTAATAAGACAGAAAGATGCAAAAATCAAAGATTACAGGTGGTATCTCCAGTGAAATGTTTACATTACATTTTGAAGCATAGCAAGTGTGTAGGAATATTTTTTACTTCATTCATAGAAAATAGAACATTATAGCTCAGTACAGGCCCTTCGGCCCTCAATGTTGCACCGACCTGTGAAACCAATCAGAAGCCCATCTAACTTACACTATTCCATTCTCGTCCATATGCCTACCAATGACCATTTAATGCCCTTAAAGTTGGCAAGTCTACTACTGTTGCAGACAGAGCGTTCCATGCCCCTACTATTCTCTGAGTAAAGAAACTATCACTGATATCTGTCCTATATCTATCACCCCTCAAATTTAAAGCTATGTCCCTTCGTGCTAGTCATCACCATCCAAGGAAAAAGGCTCTCCCTGTCCAACCTATCTAACCCTCTGATTATCTTATATGTCTCATTAAGTCATCTCTCAACCTTCTTCTCTCAAATGAAAACAGCCTCAAGTCCCTCAGCCTTTCCTCGTAAGACCTTCTCTCCATACCAGGCAACATCCTGGTAAATCTCCTCTGAACTCTTTCCAAAGCTTCCACATCCTTCCTATAATACGGTGACCAGAACTGTACACAGTACTCCAAATGTGGCTGCACCAGAGTTTAGTACAGCTGCAGCATGATCTCATGTTTCCAAAACTCAATCCCTCTATCAATAAAAGCTAACACACTGTAAGCCTTCTTAACAACCCTATCAACCTGGGTGGCAACTTTCAACGATGTATATACTGAGATCTCTCTGCTCATCGACACTACCAAGAATCTTAGCATTAGCTCAGAACTCTGCATTCCAGTTACTCCTTCCATTCATGACAATGAGGGTTTCTCTATCTCGGCCAGCATTCTTGCCCAGAGAGCAGTTAGGGGTGAACCTCATTGCTGTGAGTCTGGAGTCACATATAAACCAGACTGGGTATGGCTGTTTCCTTCCCTAAAAGACATTAGTGAACCAGATAGGTTTTCCTAACAATGAACAATGGACTCATGGTTTTCATTAGACACTTAATTCCAGATTTTTATTGAATTCAAATTCCACCATCTACTGGTGGGATTTGAACTCAGGTCCCCAGAACATTACCTGGTGTCTCTAGATTAAAGTCTAGCAATAATACCATTAAACCACCACCTCTCCTCCCCTGAATATTCAGGATTATGAGGCCAGGCTTCCAATTAATTTGAATTCTATAACGAGTGAAGGGAACTTGAGCAGTGGTGCAACATTGACTAGCATTTTATCTTTCTTACATTGATTTGATAAGCTCTAATCATTTAAAATCAGAAATACTGATGCACTTTCTATATTATGTTTTCCCCTCCACTATACTTCCATCAAAGAAAGAGCTAATGGAAATGCCGATCTGAGGAGGTGGAATGCAGTTCGCTTCGAAAGCACTTGTGGAGTTTTTGACTGTACTTTCTTGTATTGACTCATGGGATGTGAGCATCTTTGGCTGGGCCAGCATTTATTGCCCATCCCTAGTTGTCCTTGAGAAAGTGCTGATGAATTATCATCTTGAACTGCTACAGTCCTTACATTCTGGGTAGACCCGCAATACTATTAGAATGCAAATTCCAGGATTTTGACCTAACAATGCTGAAGGAACAATGAAACATTGTTTGAAACTGTTTGCTGCCCTTGTCCTTCTAGATGGAAGTGATTGTGGGTTTAGAAGGTGCTGTCTCAGGATCTTTGGTGAATTTCTGCAATGTATCTTGTTGATGGTATACACTGCTGCTACTGAGCAGTGTTGAACATTGTTCACAGTTTTCTTCAGAAACAAATTAACAAACACAACCAATCAATGAGCATACAACTCACTTCTTTGCTTTTGATATTCCAGGGTTATGATTGATAAAACTGCAAAGTCAAATTAAATCATGAGATTTTCACTTCTCGGCAGTTTCAATGAATTGGGAGAAACAATATCATATGGTTAATAGAACAGGTGATTGATAGGAGGTCAGTTGAAGTATCCCTTTAAATTAAATGCTAGTCATAAATAAAGGCTAGGCTTCCAATTAATTTGAATTCTATAATAAGTGAAGGGAACTTGAGCAGTGGAGCAACATTGACTAGCATTTTATCTTTCTTACATAAGTGAGGAAGGAAGCTGTTCCTTCTCTTTGAGTTAGACTGTTATCAGTGTAAAGCTCTGTATTTTTATATAAGCTCACCAGTCAATTTGAGTACAGCAAGAGTTAGATTCTCACTGTGCGTTAAGTGTAGATATGTAAACCCAATCCTTATAAATTGCGTTGTGATTTACAAAAGAAGCTTCTCCCTTGATGAGATCAAAATGCAGACACTTGAAACACGGTGTTGTGTTAAAGATTGACTGCCTGGAGATGGAGAATGCTGACTTTCCTTTTAACTTCTAGGGCGTTCCAGGTGTGCCAGGAGGATTAGGTCCAAAAGGACAGAAGGGAGACTCATCAGGTATATCAGCAAAAGGTATGAATTATACTTGACCATTAATGTACATGTAATCCCATTTGAACCTGAGACACAGATGGTTCAGGTATCCATTATAACCATTATTGACTTGGTGTTTATTTCTAAATGATGGCGAAAAGAGTTTCTGCGGCAGGTTTTTTCATTCTTGTGTTTAGACATGATGTGGGATATAATACCCTGTGGAAAGTCAGAGCAGCCTCCTTCAGGCCTGAATGCTTCTCCCACCAGTCCAGCTTACTCAATACAGACCAGCAGTCTGTTTGTCTCTGTCAGGTGAAAGTGAGGACTGCAGATGCGGGAGATCAGAGTCAAGATTAGAGTGGTGCTGGAGAAGCACAGCAGGTCAGGCAGCATCTGAGGAGCAGGAAGATCGACGTTTTGGGCAAAAATCCTTCATCAGAAATGAGGCAGGGAGCCTCCGGGGTGGAGAGTTAAATGGGAGGGGAGTGGGACGGGGAGAAGGTAGCTAAGAGTGCAATAGGTGGATGGAGGTGGGGATGAAGGTGATAGGTTAGAGAGGAGGGTGAAACGGATAGGTGGGAAGGAAGATTGACAAGACAGGTCATGAGGATGGTGCTGAGCTGGCAGGTTGGAACTGGGGTAAAGTGGGGGGAGGGGAAATGAGGAAACTGGTGAAGTCCAGATTGATGCCCTGGGGTCGAAGTATTCCGAGGTGGAAGATGAGGCGTTCTTCCTCCAGGTTTCGGGTGATGAGGGAGTGGCGGTGGTGGAGGCCCAGGACCTGCTTGTCCTCAGCAGAGTGGGAGGTGGAGTTGAAATGATCGGCCACGGGGCGGTGGGGTTGATTGGTGCGGGTGTCCCGGGGATGTTCCCTAAAAGGGTCTGCGAGAAGGTGTCCAGTCTCCCCAATGTAAAGGAGACCGCATCTGGAGCAACAGATACAATGTTCCTCATTTTGCAATGTCTTTACTCATTAAACCAGTAGGGAACTCTGTCACTTCACAGAATTGGACAACACTAAGCAAAATATAAAGGACTTCTCCAACAATTGCATTTTTCAAAGCTGTCTCACATGGTTGCCCCACAGAAGATGGGCATGGCTATCCGTGTCTATAGCGAAACAGGAAGGTGCTGCAAAGAGTGACAGAAAAGTCACAGTCATGGCACCTCACTCTCCAGAGTATTCTCTTGCTTACAGCACCATTTGAAGAAGTATAGAGAGATCTTCCAGTGTCCTACCAACAGTCTTCTCTTGATCACCATCATATGAACCGGGATGATGTAACTTGTCTTTCAGTAAACCAAATTTCGTAGTCTATCACAGCATATGATGAATTTTGAGATGCTTCTCAGAGACAGCATTAAGCACCTCATAATTTAAGGTATTTTTCCTTCCCTGTGCCAATACTGTCTTCCAGAGAATACAATATGCTTCCAATCTGATCAGGCAACAATTCTTCAATAAGTGTGCAAGTGCTGTTTCCAGCACTGGAGAGCACACATTTCTCAATTCAGCTCTTGGGTAATCCTTCAAATGAATAACAGTCTCCAGTGCCTCCCTTTCTGTTGGAGATTGTGACCCATTCTGAAAGATCACTGCATAGGCACGGGCAGCACTCTGGTATCTCAACCAAGGGGCCAGTCTTCATTCCTGAGCACCTGAGTGACAGTAGACTGATCAACCATGGGGATTCAGAAGTTTCACAGAAAAGCAGGGGAAAGTAATTGCTCTGCTTTTGTAAACCCAAACACGTGCATTGGCCAGCAGGAATCGCAGCACCACAATGAATGAAGAAGACTACTTGACCTAAGTTGAGCTTAAAGTCCCAAATATATCTAAGATCTGTTCCACTGAAACGTCAGTGCACCTGCTGAATTACTTCAGAGTTTTTGTTACCACAATGCTGCCTGTTAATCATTTCTTTTTGTGTGAAGAAAAATATTCATTTTATCAGTCCTAACATTATCTTTTCTACTTGTTTACCCTTCTGTGCAGTTTTAGACCAGTTTTGGAGCTTGATTCTGAGATCTATTCAGTTTGCATCATTCAGGAAATAAAGTGGGGACGTACCTTGCCACTCAGCTTAGTATCACACACCAGCCAGTCCATTTATCACAGGATCTCACTGTTCAGATATTTGAACATTGAACTCATCAATTCTGTATTGAAGTTCAAACATACTTCTTAGAGCTGTTGAATGGGGGGGTCAGTAAGTCTGGCAGCATCTGTGCAGAGAGAAATAGAGTTAATTTTTCATGAGCGATGTGACTGTTCTTCATCACTGATGTAGAAGTTACAATCTGGATGGTCGGTTAAGAACATTGAAGTGAAACCAGGAATGCAGCGGTTACTCCAAATGCCTGAACAGTAGCAGAATGTGTACAGATAGACCGACAATGTTAGGTAGTGATGCAAAGCTTCAGAGTAGCCTGTGCCTGCATTGCTGATATCACCATGTTCCATGTGCAATGATATAGCACCAGACCATGCACAGGCTGCGCCAACTTCATCTCATAGTAATTACTTTTTACAAGAGACAGCCAAAGTTCAGTCAGGAAACAATTGAATCCACCTGATTATTTCAGATCAGCCAAATACTCTGATAGCATGAGTACTACTGCTTTACCCGGGAGGATTTCACACTCACAGGTTGCAGCAAAAATGAGACCCTCATCCTTGAGGAACAATTTCAAATGCAGCAGCAGCATGCCGCTGAGTCGCTGAGTAGACGTCACATAGCAACACCATGTTCCTGGACATGCACACTTATTGCTGCAATTGGCATTCACAAACCAAAAAAGGAAGTGCTAGAAATATTCAGCAGGTCATGTACTTCTGGGCAGAGAGGTAAACAGAGTCTAGTGACTGTTCATAAGAATAAGACAATTTCAGAGAAATGGAAATTTATAGCCAATTAATAGAGTCATGGAGATGTACAGCACGGAACAGACCCTTCGGTCCAACCCGTCCATGCCGACCAGATATCCCACCTGCCAGCACCTGGCCCACATCCCTCCACACCCTTCCTACTCATATACCCATCCAGATACCTTTTAGATGTTGCAATTGTACCAGCCTCCACCACTTCCTCTGGCAGCTCATTCCACACACATACTACCCTCTGAGTGATGAAGTTCCCCCTGAGGTCTCTTTTATATCTTTCCCCTCTCACCCTAAACATGTGCCTTCTAGTTCTGGACTCCCCCACCCAGGGAAAATACCTTGTCTATTTATCCTATCCATGCCCTTCGTGATTTTATAAACCTCTATAAGGTGCTCCTCAGCCTCTGATGCTCCAGGGAAAACAGTCCCAGCCTATTCAGCCTCTCCCTATAGCTCAAATCCTCTCACCCTGGCAACATCCTAATAAACCTTTTCTGAAAGCTATCAAATTTCACAACATCCTTCCAATAGGAAGGAGACCAGAATTGCATGCAACATTTTAAAAGTGGCCTAACCAATGTCCTGTACAGCCGCAACCTGACCTCCCAACTCCTGTACTCAATACTCTGACCAATAAAGGAAAGCATACCAAACACCTTCTTCATTATCCTATCAGTCTGCGACTCTACTTTCAAGGAGCTATGAACCTGCACTCCAAGGTATTCTTGGTTCTGCAACACTCCCTAGGACCTTACCATAAGTCCTGCTAAGATTCACTTTCCCAAAATGCAGCACCTTGCACTTATCTAAATTAAACTCCATCTGCCACTCCTCAGCCCATTGGCCCATCATACCAAGATCCAGTTGTAATCTGAGGTAACATTCTTTGCTGTCCACTGCACCTCCAATTCTTTGAAATGGAGTGAAGAGGCAAAGGAAGGGTAGATATAGGGCAGTAGTGATTAAATGATAAGAGAGATGATGGCATAAGGTAAAAGGTTCCACAAAGAAAGAGCCAATTCTGAGACAAAGTTCATTTACCTGAAAGCCTGTCTCTTTACATATGGATGCTGCTTGACTTGCTCAGTATTTCAGTTATTTTCTCATTGGATGTCAGATTTCTAATGTTGCCACGCTCCTCTGAAATCCTTTAGATTATGATTCCATCAGAGGCTTTTCCTCAATTAATGTGAACAGGCGAATGCTTCTGCTGAGGGTTGAACCATGGACATTTCAAACAAACATATTAAACATTTGTACATGGCAACATAATTAATTGGACACTAAAAGAAAAATAATTCTGTTTTGAAGGGCAAAAAGGAGATCCCGGTAATCCAGGCCAAAGGGGACCTTCAGGCACTCCAGGGAAACCAGGGAATGATGGCTTCCCAGGTTTACCAGGACCTCCAGGTGAACCTGTAAGTATCGTTAGAGTTTGATGTTGCTTGTCACACTAATGTTTTATTGCTGATGATGGAAATTGTTTGAATATTCTTAAGAATGGTTGACCTATTTATACCTCTTAAAACCTGATGAAGGGCTTATGCCCGAAATGTCGATTCTCCTGCTCCTCAGATGCTGCCTGACCTGCTGTGCTTTTCCAGCACCACACTCTCAACTCTGATCTCCAGCATCTGCAGTCCTCACTTTCTCCATACCTATTAATGCATAGCTTTCTGGATAAACAGCTATATTTATAATTCTGTTCCAGTCAGGCCACTTCTTCACTGCTTCGCTAGCCTTCCTGATGCAAAAGATTGAAGCAAAGTTATTGATGGATTGCTTCACAAATCCTCAACAAATTAGTGGGAATGTGTGATAGTCACTGAACACTGCTCTTGTCAGAGATTTGTTTGGTTTTGTGAAGGTCCAAATATTTTGTTGATACAGTATGCTACAATGTTCTCTTCTACACTGTGGCACAACCTGCCTTTGTTGAAGGCTGATGTCATTAAGACACAATGGAATTTTGGGAGAAATAATCCTTGCAACTCCAGCGAACAACCATTTCTTTTACATTATGATGCAACTGCACAGATCCATTGAGGTCTGGTGGCACAGTAGGTAGCGCACATGCCTCTGAGCCAGAAGTTCTGGATTCAAGTTCCACACCAGTTGTCCAAAGAAGATGTGTTCCTAACCAGGCCACACATACAGCTTCATCGTCAATCTGTAAATCCTCTTAACATATACTGAAGGCAGGGAGTAAGAGCACGAGAGATTCCTGGTCTTCCGTATGGTGTACAGGAAGTGAGCACCTCTAACATTGCTATCAATTGCTATAATGACGACAACATGCATGAAAAAGTTCAAGTTGCTACTGATTATTTGATACACCATAAGACGTAGGAGCAGAAGTAAACCATTCAGCCCATCCAGTGTGTTCTGTCATTCACTGAAATCATGACTGATCTGATAATTCTCAATTCTACTTCCCTGCCTTTTTCCCCATAACCCTTGATTCCCCTCCTGATTAAAATTCCTTCTGTCTGAAAAACAACCTCTGCATGCCTTTCTCGTAACAAAATCCACAGATTTACTCTGAGACCAAAAAAAACGCTCCTTATCTCTGGCATGATTGGGCGACTCCTTACTCTGAGATTATCCCTTCTGATAAAGGACTGTCCACAAGGGAAACCAACCAGTGTTCCTGCTCATTTATTTCTCTTTCGTAAGGAATTCTGAGCTTCATTCCTTGCTGCGACTTCCCAAATCGGACGTGAATGATGTGAATTGGCCACATTAGTGGCCATGCATGGGCCCTCAGAGGACATGCAGCCATGCAACTTAGAGGGAATGTAGGAAACAACCTTATGGTTTCTACTCTGTCAAGTCCCTTAAGAATCTTATGTTTCAATATGGTCAGCTCTCATTTTTCTTGACTCCAATTAATACAGGCCCAATGAAAACAGTGTCAGGGGCTCAACTATTTTCAGCTACTTCATCAATGAACCTCCCTTCAATGTCAGAAATAGGGATATTTGTTAATGATTGTACAATGTTCAATATCATTAGTGAATCCCCAGATTCTGAAACAGTCCATGTTCACATGCAGGAAGAGCTGGATATCATTTAGTATTGGGATGAAGTCATAAATTGCATTCAGCACCCACAAGTGCCAAACAATGACTATTTTCAACAAGAGAAAAGCAGTCAATGTTTCAGACTAACCTCTTGACATTTGATGGCACTGCCATCACTAAGCTCTATTCATCAACATCCTTGGTGTTAACACTGACCAGAAATTGAACTGGACCAACCAGTTGCAAGAGCAGGTTGGAGGCTACAAACCCTGCAGTGAGTAACTCATCTCTTGAATCTCCAAAGTCTGTCTACCAAGTCTCAAGTCAGGACTGTGATGGAATGCTCTTCACTTGCCTGGTTAAGTCTGAGTCCAATACTCAGCACTCAGGAAGCTCAACATCATCCAAGACAAGGTCGCCTGCTTAATGGGTATCCCATACACCATCTTAGATGTTCACTCCCTCTACAACCAGCTCTCAGTGACAGCAGAGTGTTCTATGTAGATAATGTGCTTCAGTAACTCACCAATGCTCCTTCAATGGCACTTCCCAAATGCAATCTCTACCACCTAGACAATCAAGGACAGTAGATGCTGAAGAAGAACCAAGAACCAAGAACCTTCTGGTTCCACTGCACGTCACTCTCCATCCTAACTTGAAACTGTATCACCACTCCTGAATTTGCCGCTGGGTGAAAATCCTGGAACTCTTTCCTAACAGGATGTGGTCTTATCCGTGACACATTGACTGCAGTAGTTCAAGAAAACAGAAAGCTCACAACATGCACAAGGGTAATGGGGAATGTGAAATCAATTCTGCCATGGCTAGCAATGGCTGACATCCCATAAGCTAATAAAAGAGAAAATGACATTTTCTTAAGCAGCCATTTTTCACACATAAGGTATAAAGTTATTTTGTCCTGTGGATGTATTGAAGACTAAAGTATATCTTTTCCAACCTGATTTCTGTGCACCTGGTTTTTAAATGCAAGTTCAACATGTCCTTCTCTTCCCTACTCCAGAGGGATGGCAGTCAGTCATATTATTCCAGTCTTTATCATAACTGAGACTAGTTAGCTCAACTCGGTGTTGTGTTCAAACCTAGAAGCATCCTAGTTTGTATACTCCAGCTCCCCACTGGATTATAGGAAGCAACACTTGTTTTACAAGAATTCCTGCCCACAGATGCTTTGAATAGTGTTTGCATGGCAAACCTTTTGAGGGTGATCATTCCATTAATCTTAAAAAAGCTTTTGAGGACTTATGACATAAACTACACTGAGTTTGACTGTGAATGGCTTTTCTGTTATACTCAATGATTGTGTTCACATGACTCAGGGTGACAGTGGAACAGGCATTCGTGGTGCTAAAGGTCTTCCAGGCAGGCGTGGTCCAAAGGGTCCCCCAGGTGAGATGGGTACAACGGGCGTTGGATTCCCAGGCCCTCCGGGTTTCCAGGGTCCTCCAGGTGATCCAGGAGTTGATGGTATACCAGGACCACCAGGATTACCAGGGGCACCAGGTATAGAAGATAATATAACCTGATATCCATTTATTTGTAGTCTGACTGAGAAAGTTTGATACAGTTGTTGGTATGTGCAACTCTATGTACTACGGCTTGTCATCAATGAAATGGACAAGCAGCTTTAAAATGTTGCAGTGATTTGTTTGATAACACTGTGGTTGTTAACATACATTAAACCATAATGTAATAAGTTACATGGTTAACAACAACATAAGTGAATGTCATGTAACCTGTGTTGGAGTGTGCACAATATAAGTTGTATCTGTGGTCTGTGAAGTAGTACTTGTGCAATAGTTATAATTTAGCATTTTGATGAGTCTTGTTGTTCTCATTACAATGTACAACATCCATGAATTACAATGGGAATTGAGTATATTCCAGTTTAAATCTTTTGCAATCCACCTGGAATCCAACATAATTCAGCTATCTTGGCTTTAGGTGGCAATCACAGTCAGACTTCAGCTTTTCTGGGAGCGTAGCCAACCATTATTTAAGCTTGGATAAACTGTTCGAGTGGAGGCAAGATCTGCACCTCAGACCAGCTCCATGACTGGCAAGTGGCATTTAGAACCCAGAAATAATGCAGGGACTCAAAAAGATGGAGTCCCTATCATTTTCAATGTTTACCAGTGACGCCTACCACAAGTGTAGCTGGAGTTCCAACCGACTACCCTGAAGAATTTGGGTCCGCAGCACTTTTTCCTATAGATTAATATGGTATTAATTAGTCTTTCCAGCAAATAACGGCTCATTTGGCCCATACTTGTGTTTATGCTTCACACAAGCTATCTCATATTCTCCTTCACCTAATAACTTCTATGTTTCTTCTCATTTATTTTTCCTCTTTTATTTGTGCTTAATCATTATTCCTTCAATGCATCAATGTCATTCACTTCAGTTATTCCTTGCACTGCTGTGTTCTACATTCCAAGCATTGTTAGAATAAGAAGATTACTCCTGAATTCCCTCATGAATTTAGGAATGGCACCTTGCCTCTAGTCTGGTCTCACTCAGAAGTAGAAATATGTTATTCATGACTACTCCATTTAACCTTTTCATAGACATAAATATGTCTCTCAGCTCATTGTATGGTCTTTTGAGCCCCAATCTGCTCACTCATTCTTGTAGGATATAACTTCATTCTCAAGTAGTTTCCAAATATTTCAATAGGATCATCTCTCATACTTCTAAGCTCCACTGGGTATAAGCCTGACCTCCTCAACCTTTTCACATAAATCAACTCATTCATTCCATTAATCAACCAATGAGTTTTCTCTGAACTATTTCTAATGTTTCTCCATAAAGAAAGACACCAACATTGTACATATCACAGTAGCCCCGTTGTACCCACAGGGGGATATGCACCATGACCTACCACAGATACCCGAAACCATTGGTAGGAGCGAACCCCATTCATTTAAATGGGAGTTTTACCGTCCTGGCAACCTCCCGGTCCCTGGTTCCAGAAATTTCCCTTTAATATGGTCAGCCCACAGTAAACCGTGGGTAACTGAAACTGTGGTAACTGGACCAACTGATTCAGGGGTCTTCCTGTACACCGGGTGTGATCTCATCAATACCATATATAGTTAGAGAATGACTTGCTTCTTTTACACTCTGTCCCTCTTGCAATAAAGAGCCACATTCCATTTGCCTCCTTAATTGTCATACTTGCATGCAAAAGCTTGTGTGATTCCAGGCATCCATTAACCTCTGTAACTCTGCAGACTGTCTCAATTTACATAATATTCTGCTTCCCTATTTTCCCTGTCAATGCGGACAACCTTACGTTTTCCTTGATAATAATCCATTTGACAAAGTTTGCCAAGTAAACCAACCTGTCTATCTCCTTTTGAAGACTCTTATGTATTCTTCTCACAACTTCTTTTTCAATCTTTCTTTGTACCATTCACAAATTTGGCTGCAATACAGTTGGCGCTATCATCTAATCACTAACAGAGAATGGAAAGCTGAGGCCCCAGCACCGATTCCTTCATTCCAGTTTTGCAATCCACTGATTCCAATTTGCCACTTCAGAATGAACTGCTTATCCTTTCTCTCTCAGTTTTGCATTAGTTTGTCAATCCTCTGTCTACGCTAATATATCTCCCATGCCATAATACATTATCCTATCTGGTTTTCTTTGTATGTCACCTTACTGATCACTTTTTGTCAAATCCAAATGGAGTATATCTACTGGTTCCATTTTAGCTATCCTGCTTGTTGTTGCCGCCTCGAAGACCTCTGATAAATTTGTCAAACGCAATTTGCCGTTCACGTGTTCCACTTGATGCTTCCTGATTGTATTATGATTTTTTAAAGGCTTTGCTGTTATTTCACTAAACATTTATTTTTCTTCACGGAATTTTCCCAACAGCAGGTGTTAGGCATCTCCCTCTTTTCTGAAATTGGAACGTCCCATTTGTTGTTCGTTTGACTTTGGCAGCCTTTTCAATTATGAAAGCATGGAAAGGAAGTCCATTTCTGTCCCCATCCAATATCCAACTGTGCGTGCACACCTCCCAGAAGAGACCACTGAAGAGTTAATAGGAAAGTGATCCAACTTGATATTGCTCATTGTCAGTTGCAGCACCTGAATGCAACATTGGCTCTGATCAGCTAATGAAGACCAGACATGCCAGAATCTTCCTTGAGTGAGTCAGAGATGGGTGGACTTGATTTAAATTCCAGGTGTGATTCATTTTGACCAGCGTTAGATTTAAATGGAACGCACATCAATTTCCATGTTTGCTATGAATCTGATTCAGTTTGGTTAGAAGAATATTAAGCGAATTGTGACAAGGATTGGTTAAAAAAAAACCCACTAAGGTGAACGAGTTACCTGTTCATTCCTGTCAGAAGAGAGAAATCAATCACATTTCCACTGCTGATCGTTCCCCTCTTGACTGATTTCACGTCCTTTGCATGGACACTACAGGTGACTGTTGCTGCGGGGAAACCGCTGGGGAAGGCGACCTTCATACAGAGGGAGGTGAGAGGCCACAATCCTCACAACAAAGGTTACCATGGCAATGATGGCAGGAGCTCCCAAACCCTTACATCATTGCCTAAAGACTTCAGTAACCATAATTTGCATGTTACTGTGCACTGCAGTAGTAACTCATGTTAATTGGAAATTAATTGCACCGACACTATTTCACTGTCTTCTTTCATGCATGCTATTAGTGCACACTGTTATACAGACTATTAAATCACTATGTTCTATCTGGGTAAATAGATGAAAGCGTTAATCTATTAATTAACTTTAGTTGTAATATTACTAGCCTGTCATGAAATAGGTGATTTTCTCATAAGTGTAAAATGCAAATAAAGTTGACCAATGCCCTTGCTAGACCAAATAAAAACCACAACAACCACAGATGCTAGAAATCAGAAACAAAAACAGAAATTGCTAGAAAAGCTCAGCAGTTCTGGCAGCATCTGTGGATAGAAATCAGACTTAATGTTTCAGGTCAAATGATATGTCCTCAGCTTGCTCAACCCTTGATAGACCAGATCGGTTTTGTAAACAATAATCCTGCCCTTTCAGTCTCCTGTTGTCCAATTCTGAAGATGCTGAATTAAGGTTGGGGTATCTTGTGCTACCTTTAGAATAAGATTAGATTCCCTACAATGTGGAAACAGGCCCTTCAGCCCAACAAGTCCATACCGGCCCTTTGAAGAGTAACCCATTTCCCTCTGACTAGTGCACCTAACATTCTGGGTAATTTAGCATGGCCAATCCACCTGACCTGCACATCTTTGGACTGTGGGAGGAAACCCACACAGACACAGTGAGAATGTACAAACTCCACACAGACAGTCACCCAAGGCTGGAATCAAACCCAGGTCCCTGGCATTGTGAGGCTGCAGTGCTAACCACTGAGCCACTGTGCAGCCCAAGGGATAATGTTACTGGAAACTGCTACTGCTGTATCACTCCAGCAGCCATTTGTTCTATATGAGCATAGACCTCAGGAGTGCTTCATCCCCTGGTTGTCATGTGTCTCAGGGGCCAATGTTGCAATCTTCTCAGGTCTAGTCGAAATTTCTTTGCAATTGCTGCATTGAGTTAGCTGCTAGAATTGGCTGATCCCAATATTAAGATTTAGGATTAGATTTTCCCATGAGCTTTGAGACCTTAATGCCTGGATGAGATGGTTTTCCAAGTGTTGTCAATCCTAAACCGATTAGTTACATATGAAATTAGACACGAATGTTTGACTCGATGCTGGGCTTAGTGATACATTGCATAATGTGTCCACCAGTATTTGAGCAGTCTTTCTATATAGGTGCTCTAGGTGTGTAATTAGATAATACCCTCCATCTGTGTATCTTAATAACTTCATTAATGCACTGTTGACACTAAGCCCACATTTACTAGAAAAGGCTTGCTGTGCAATTCTCCCTGAAATAGCCTCCACATGTGGTGGCTTCATCACTCACTATCCTATTGGATGTAAGCTGTAAATGCTGCTGGCTGAATCACACAGTCAGCAACTCCAGAGTCCTGGCAATCCCCAAAGTGAAAGGTAGTTTTTGAATAATAGGAAAACTTCAATGGTCTCTGAGGCACAGGCTTAAGGTTACAACTCTGGGGGGTGAAACAATTCCCTCTCTCTTCTGGAGGAGAGGAAACCCCACATAACTCTTTCGTGCTCCCCTCTACTCGGGATATGGAGCCTCCATCTTTGATAGCACATTCAACCTACTCCCATCACTATACCCAAGACAAAATGCCAATGAGGCTGCAAGACCAGATCTATCTGGGACATAATCATCTTTCTTGTCTGCCCATCATTCTGGTGCAAGCAGATGACCTAAATCCTGCCTGCCCATGGAAAACCTGCCCAGCTGCAAGACTGCAGTGGAGGTCTATCCTGACATTTACCCCCACCTCCTATTCCCCCAGCCCCACCCCCACACCTGGTATTAGTGAATGGGCTAAATTCAGACCTTAAATTTAAACCACCGCTGAAAGAGGTGGGGAGTGCGCTGAAACTCCTTGAAACTGTACGACTTGAGTTTGAAAACGGACAAACTAGTGGATCAAAACACTCACTTACAAATAAAGGCAAGTTGTTAAGAGCTTAGCCTATGTTTGGAATGGCATTGGCTTGTGACAGAGCAGCAGTCTGTCCTCACTTGAGTACTTTACAACATGGCTTACAATATTACAGTGAGCAGTTGGTGATTTGTCTGTCTGTTCCATCCCATCCCCATTTGTGATTTGTGAAGGCAGTTGTACTGCTGAATGCAGTCACAGTGAGTTGATCTTACTGTACAGCTGAGGTCTGAACACTCAGCTTAAAGCAGGGCCCTTTTTATTCGGCATGCAGAATACTGCATCTTTGGTGGATTTATCCATCACTGGTGTGTCACTAATCCGTACCAAGTCACTTCTTTAACCACCAAACAGATGAATGCAGATGACCTCTGTTGCTCACTGCACACAAGTAATCTTGGAATTACTCCTTCTGAAGTTCATACGTTGAAGGAGACAGTAAACAGCGAAATAATTATTTTTCAATAATGAACAGTGAGGTTATCTGTATTTATAACTCTTTCTGACAATGTTCCATTATAAGTTCCTATGTCAACATTGATAATGAAATTTGCTGATGTGAATTTGTCACATTGTAATTACATATTCCCACACATGCAAATGCAACCCAAGGGCTGGACCATGTAAATACAGAATGACAAGGGATAGTTCCTATTCCAAATATAAACATCGAAAATATGAACACAATGACAGAATATACGGCATCAAAATTGAGGTTTACTACATTTCCAAGTCCAGGGCAAATTGTTCCCCATACCCTAACCTTATCTTAAACTCTAATCGTGCTTTACCGAAATCTAAATGGAAAACTTTCTACATTTTTTGTTCTGTCTTGTTCATAGCTTTTCATTAAGGATACAAATTAGTCCACTAGTCACCCAGATTTGTCTTGGTGTGTTTCACTCATTCATTCTGCACAGTGTCACTGTGATATCTCTTTCTGTAGTAGATGCAAATACTGTGTGCAAATGGTATTCAGAGTCATGAAATAGCCATGAGCACAGATTTGCTTCATTATGGAAGATGACTTAGATTATGTTAATGGACTGGCAATGTGTCAGTGTGAGTTTATGTATGCATGGGTCTGCATGCATATGTGTATTTGTATGTCTTTGTGTATATCTGTGTATATTTTGTGCATTTGTGTGTGAGCTCTGAAACTATATCGAAAGGTAATGTTTCTGAACTCCTTATTCAATGTGATTTTGCAGGAATCACTCTGCCCTGTGTGATCCCAGGCAATGTAGGTTTGAGGGGTAGACCTGGAGTAACAGGACGCCCAGGTAAGCTCTTTGTGCAGTAACATTGGTATGTTGTATTACTGTAGTGTTTTCCAGACCAGTCCCTGTCTTTGATAACTATGCTAATCACTCAGTGAATGAGGTAACTTATTGCCAACTCAGTCTTCATGTTATGTTGTTCAGTTTTCATTCAGATTTTCAATGTTGAAAGAAATGTTTGCAATGACGCTGTTTGCTCATTTGACCCCATTTGCATAATACAACCTGCTTGGGAAGAAACTTGATCTACAAAAGGATTGCCCCTGGGCTGTATTACCTTATGAAAATGAATCCATGCAGCCCCTAGGACATTATTTCACCTTACTAGAAGGTGTGAGGAATCTGCTATGTAGCACTATGGGTTTCAGCCTCTTTGCAGTTTAAGAGTGGAACTTGGAGTATATCTTAACTCATAATTTCTAAGAAAAATATCAGACAGGAAATGTTTTTCCAATTTGAATTTTGAGGTCACGTTTCATTCTCACATGACTTGTAGGTCCAAAAGGTAGGCCAGGCTTCCCAGGTAGTCCAGGACGACCAGGAATTGATGGACCAAAAGGACCCCCTGGAGATCCAGGCTTGTTGGGAGAATCAGGCCGACCAGGTATGTGCCTAACAAACACAATTGGAGTTATTTTTCAAAATGCGTGGCAGTTGGCTATCTGTAAGCAGTTGTAAGTCGGAATTTATTGAGTATTTTTATTCATTCATGGGATTAGAGTGTCACTGGCTCTAATTAGGCATGGCATTTATTGGAGGAGAAAGTGAGAACTGCAGATGCTGGAGATCAGAGCTGAAAATGTGTTGCTGGAAAAGCGCAGCTGGTCAGGCAGCATCCAAAGAGCAGAAGAATTGACGTTTTGGGCATGAGCCCTTCTTCAGGAATGGCATTTATTCGTCATCCTTCATTGCCCAGAGGGCAGATAAGAGTCAATCATATTGCTGTATGTCTGGAGTCACATGTAGACCAGACCAGGTAAGGATGACAGTTTCCTTCTCTAAAGGACTTTTTTTTTGGGCAGTTGTATACCTAACATTTTATAGTCTGGACGTACATAGTCAGTTTCATGAGGGGAAATTAATTTTCTAAATTAATTGTAACACCATGAGTTAATGATAATTAACTGTACTTTTAGGACAGGCTTGGCTACCTTTGAGAAAGAGGTTGATAACTTTAGGCCTATGTAATTATATTCGTTTATCCAGTTAACAGGATTATCTACAATGAGATCACCATTTTCTGACAATTAGCAATGGTTTCATGATCACCATTGGGCTCTTAATTCCAGATTTTTCTTGAATTTAAATTCTGCCCTGACAGGATTTGAATCTGGGTCACTGGAGCATCAACTGGTTTTCTATATTAACAGTCCATGATAATACCACTAAACCTTCGCCCCCTCCCTCTGTTTTATGGCAATCCCAGGTGGTCAAGGTAAAAAGAAATGTGGGCAGAGACAGGTAGATGCATGTAAATGAGATGGTAGTATAGAGTGACATTGTTATCAGTAGGCATTAGTGTTGACCCTACCTTTGGACAGTGAGCATATTTTACAGGTTCCAAGAGTGTGGTGCTGGAAAAGCGTAGCCTGTCAGACAGCATCAGAGCTGCAGGAGAATCAACTTTCAGGCATAAGCCCTTCATCAGGAATTACTGGAGATCAGAGTTGGAGAATGTGGCAGTGGTAAAGCACAGCCTGTCAGGCAGCATCTGAGGAACAGGAGAATCGAAGGTGCCGGCATAAGCCCTTCATCAATCCTCACTTTCTCCATATTTTACAGGCTGTACTTTACCAGTTGAATCACAACCCCAACCAACATTAGCCTCAATTCTGTCATGAGGTTTGTCCTGCCATAGCATTTCTTCAGTTTCTCCTGTGACCCTCCCAGGAGATAGCCAGTTAAGAAGTTGCCTCCAGGAGCCCCATCCAATGACAAATGACAGGTAGACCATGGTGATAGCTGTTTGGCAGGTCCACTGGGAGAGTATAACTCCATGACTCCATAAGTGGGGTAGGCAGTAGACTGGCTGTGCCCTGGTCAGCCTCACCTGTATACTATAAGCATGTGGTTTTGAGACAGCATGTGAAGCAGTGACAACTTTAAAATACTACAGCAGGGATTTAGAAAAAGTAACAAATATCCTGTCCAATACTCTTGCTCAAATTAGAATCAAATGGATGGAAATTTTGTGGACATAGCCTGGCTCTTTAAATTGCTCAGTGTGATTTTCACTTGCTCCCCAGTGTAAAACACAAGAGATGAAGTGATTTCAGAATGATTTAAACAAGCCTGAACCCAAAAACCATGTTGTTGGTCAGATGTCTGGGTATCTGTCACTGGAAAGAGATCTCCTGCTCTATGTCTCTCGATTGGCTCCATCAGTGATTTTGCAATGTCTTACAAGGGACAGGAGCATAGGTCATGAACAGCAGAGGTCAGGGAGTCAAAAGGGCAAGGATGATGCATGGGAATGCAATTCGACCTCTTTCCTGACTGATGGGAAAGATTTCCAATGCTGGAAACCTGCAGCCGCTGTCGAATGGAAGCTTCCGTATTGGAGCCATAGCCCTGCTGCCCAACAGCCCATCACCTAAGAGGACACATCTATAAATGACACCTTAGATCCAGATGCAGTGACGTCCTTTTCTGGTTGGATCAAAGTGTCTGTTTCCATGCTGTGTGATTCTATGATTGCTTTCCCCAAAACGGCCACGCTGGAACTGAAACCTCCAAAATAACACTCTGACTGTGCACTAGGAATACTGATTTCTTTTTAGCTGCGCAAAACTGTTGCTGATAAGGAAGCGACAACTTGACAGGATTGCAAGTGGGTAACGTGAAAGATTTATGTTCTAGAATGTTCTGAACCATATTCTCGTGGAAAACATTTAACATTTGGCAGAATTCACTTACTGCACTCTTAATTGTTTTGGAGTGCACTGTGATTCTGCAATGAAATCATCAATGGTAGTGATCCAAAGGAGTTCTCATTTACAACCAACCTGCTACTGATTTAGCGATTGAGATTGAGAACAGGTTTAAACTGGCAATGCGGCAAGTTTGTTTCCCGGGACTTGTTTGGTTAGATGTCTCTCAGTCTGGATGGGAGAGATTAGGAAGCAACTCTGAAAACACATTTGTAAATAGTGTATTAGGTGAGATTCCTCATGTGTTCCTGCCTCAGAGCGATCTAGCCAAAGGCAGAATCTCTATGGCAGCAGTCTGACCTGAATAGCCAATTAATGGGCCTACTCGAGGAAGGGTGATGGAATCTTCTTATCACCAGAGGGTTCCCAAGCTGAGGTTGGTGCCCGTCATCCAAATGGAGGTTATTTGCCATTATTAGTCCAGGTACTGCTCAGTGCCATCTCTCACTTCTCCAAGTGACTCTCTCCTGGGGCATGTTGGCAACAATTCCAAGGGTCACTCTTCACCATGATGACTCAACAGCTGCCAGTCGACGAGAGGCAAGTAGCCAATCAAATCAATTACTGAGGCATGTCACTTTGTGCCTCTCCCATCTTGACATGGGTGGCATGGTGGCTTAGAGGGTGGCACGGTGGCTTAGTGGCTAGCACCATTGCCTAACAGTGCCTGGGACCCAGGTTCAATTTCAGCCTCGGGCGACTGTCTCTGTAGAGTTTGCAAGTTCTCCCTGTGTCGGCGTGAGTTTCCTCTGAGTGCTCTGGTTTTGTCCCACAGCCTAAAGATGTGCAGGTTAGGTAATTTGGCCATGCTAAGTTTCATATAGTGTTCAGAGATGTGCAGGTTAGGTGTATTGGCCAGAGGAAATGTAGAGTAATAGGATAGAGGAATGGGTCTGGGTGGGTTACTCTTTGGAGGGTTGGTGTGGACTTGTTGGGTCAAATGGCCTGTTTCCATACTCTAGGAATTTTATGGTCCTTCTGTGATGATTTGAGTGTTGTTGGGACAGTCGCTGCTGTTTTCAGCCTCAATGTTTTGGGTCTCCAGTGTTCATTGTCTTTGCCCTGTTGAGGGGGACGTGATTGAGGTGAGGTTACATAGTGAACATAAGTGGGCAGCACGGTGGCACAGTGCTTAGCACTGCTGCCTCACAGCGCCAGAGACCCGGGTTCAATTCCCGCCTCAGGCGACTGCCTGTGTGGAGTTTGCACATTCTCCCTGTGTCTGTGTGGGTTTTCTCTGATGTGCAAAGATGTGCAGGTCAGGTGAATTGGCCATGCTAAATTGCCTGTAGTGTTAGGTGAAGGGGTAAATGAATGGGTGGGTGGCGGGTTGGTGTGGACTTGTTGGGCCGAAGGGTCTGTTTCCACACTATAAGTAATCTAATAATGGCACTGGCCGTTGCTACTTTTTGAACTGTTGACAGTGGTGTCACTTTTGCTCTTGTCCAACATCAGTGTTGGAAGGCAGAATCGTGTAACCTGCTCTCATGTCATGCTGAGGGGTGGTAGCAGGTAGGTTGAAGGTGAGTGAAGTATGACACTGATGAAATGATTTCCAAGAAACTGGCAGTCATTTCTATATCAGTGATAGTACCGTATGAAAAAAAAACGGCTTTGAATATCCTAACTGTGGCAGGAGCTTTTGTGTTCAAATGTCCAATCACTATGATCCATGCAGGGGGCTGACAGGTGGAGAAACAAGTGACCTATCTGGGAAAGTAAGAATCCAGAGTGAAAGAAACTCAGAATTGCCTATTTAATTGTGTTAATAATTCGAAGCGAGGTCCCCATCCTTCTTGGAACCTATCCAGGGGAATCCTGGAATAGGGTGGGATGGAATGGTATCCAAACTCAATGCTAATTTCAGAAAAATTTAACTTTCTGTGGCATACAAGCCCACCTTCTCTTGGCTAAGAAAACTCTGTCCTTCTCCCCCGGCCCAAGAAACCCATTTGGTTTCTAGCCACGAGCTTGGACAATTACAGGCAATGTCAGAAATCCTGCCTTGTCCATGGCATGAATTAGATTAGATTCCCTACAGTGTGGAAACAGGCCCTTCAGTCCAACCAGTCGACACTGACCCTCCGAAGAGTAACCCACCCAGACCCATTTCCTTCTGACTAATGCACCTAACACTATGGGCAATTTAGCATGGCCAATTCACCTGAGCTGCACATCTTTAGACTATGGGAGGAAACCGGAGCACCCCAAGGAAACCCACACAGACACGGGGAGAATGTGCAAACTCCACACAGGCAGTTACCCGAGGCTGGAATCGACCCTGGGACCTGGTGTTGAGAGGTAGCCGTGCTAACCATTGAACCACCGTGCCACCCCAATTGATCTCAAATGAACGCTTGGAGTCCTCTGATGGCTTTTTCCTGTTCATTAGTCAGGGAGAGAGTTGAATTGAGAATATAACTTTTGATCAAAAACATTTTTGCTTTATGATGTATCATAAAAATTATATTTGGCTCAGTATACCATCTGAAGTAGCTGCTGTGCAATCATGGCCTCAATCTCTGTAGATCTTCCAGAATGTTTAACCCCATATTTGATTCCTACCAATGCCTGTCTCTCCACTAAAATTGGCAGATTATTACAGTCTTGTCATTTTTTTGATGTGTATACACGAGGAAGTAGTTTTTCAATATTTGTCTAAGAATGCGTTTCTAGAGAGTTGCACTAACCAATATTTTGCATGTTGAACAACATATTTTAATCATTCACGGGATGAAGGCATTGCTGGCTGGACCAACATTTATTGCCAATCCTTAATAATCCAGAGGCCATTTGAGAGTCAACTAAATTTCACCATCTGCCTTGGTGATAAAACCAAGGTCCCGTGAACAGTACCTGAGTATCTGGATTAATAGTTTAGTGATAATGCTACTAGACCATTACCTCCCCACCACATTACTAGATTAAAGTATCTGCCTTCAAATTTTCCATAAGTGCTGCAATTGTCAGGAGGGCATCTTGTGTTGTAAAGCCGAGCAACCTGACCTCTGAACCAGAGGCTCTGTGATCGAGTAGTTCTAGAAGGCGCATTCATGACATGGCCAATCAGATTGAGTATCACCGTAAAGAATCATGCAGAAGGCAGGTGGTATGAGTAGGAAAGGTTTGAGGTTAGCCATTTTATGGAAAGATATTGGAGCCTCATTCATCACTATTCAAAGCCTCCAGACTGCAACATGCATGTCAAAGGGTGTGTTGCCACAGCATCCAGCCTCCTTGAGTGATCTGTAACACACCACCACTCTCATTCATTTCTTACAAGGTGCTACTTGACTTATCTCCGGTTTAACTTTTACAGGGTTTCCTGGGCCACCGGGTGATCAGGGACGGCCTGGTCTCCCTGGGCTGGGTGGAAATGAAGGTTCTCCTGGAAAACAGGGTGCCCCAGGATTTCCAGGTCAGAAGGGACGCCCAGGTGATGTGTATGGTGCAGAAAGAGGTGCCCCAGGACAACCAGGTCCAAGTGGAAAACCAGGATTGAAAGGATTTCTCGGAGATCCTGGGTTTCCAGGAGCCAAAGGTAAAGTTTGCTTAAAATTAAAACTAATCCTGCCTCAATATTTTTAATTATTATTGAGACTTCCTTGGAGATTTGGTCTTTGAGTTAGTGTGCAGTTAACTGAAAATTGTTTATACATTGGTTTCAACCTATTCTTGTGCCTGAAATAGATCAGATGTCAGGAGCACAAGCCAGATTACTGAGACCCTGAAATTTTCCTTGTCGGCTTCTCCACCTCTGCACTCCTCCTCTGCATCTCCCCCTCTGTACTCCCCCAAGTACACCCCTATGCATCTCCTGCTCTGTATCTCCTGCTCTGTATCTCCCTCCCTGCACTCCCCCTCGCCACCTCCCGCTCTGCATCTCCAATTCTGCACCTCCCACTCTGCACCTTCCCCCTGCATCTCCCCCTCAGCATCTCCAAGTCTGCACCTCCCGCTCTGCACCTCCCCCTTTGCATCTTCCCCTCTGCAACTCCCCCTCTGTGCCTCCCCCCCGCACCTCCTCCTCTGCATCTCTCCCCCTGCACATCCCACTCTGCACATCCCACTCTGCACATCCCGCTCTGCACATCCCGCTCTGCACATCCCGCTCTGCACATCCCGCTCTGCATCTCTCCCCCTGCACATCCCACGCTGCATCTCCCCAACTACATCTCTCGCTCTGCATCTCCCCCTCTGCATCTCCCCAACTGCATCTCTCCCTCTGTATCTCCCCCTCTGTATCTCCCCCTCTGTATCTCCCCCTCTGCACATCCCGCTCTGCATCTCCCGCTCTGCATCTCCCCAACTACATCTCTCCCTCTGCATCTCCCACTCTGCATCTCCCCAACTACATCTCTCCCTCTGCATCTCCCGCTCTGCATCTCCCGCTCTGCATCTCCCGCTCTGCATCTCCCCAACTGCATCTCCCCAACTGCATCTCTCCCTCTGTATCTCCCGCTCTGCACCTCCCGCTCTGCATTTCCCCCTCTGTATCTCCCCCCCTGCACATCCCCCCCTGCACATCCCCCCCCCCTGCACATCCCCCCCTGCACATCCCGCTCTGCGCCTCCTGCTCTGCATCTCCCCCTCTGCACTTATGACTCTGCATTTCCCGCTCTGCACCTCCCCCTCTGCACCCACAACTCTGCACCTCCCCTTCTGCACCTCCCCCTCTGCACCCACAACTCTGCACCTCCCCCTCTGCACCCACAACTCTGCACCTCCCCTTCTGCACCTCCAACTCTGCATCTCCCCCTCTGCACTTACAATTCTTTTCATCCTGCTCTGCACGTCCCCCTCTGCATCTCTCCCTCTGCACGTCCCCCTCTGCATCTCTCCCTCTGCACGTCCCCCTCTGCATCTCTCCCTCTGCACTTCCCCCTCTGCATCTTCCCCACTGCACTTACAATTCTGCAGCTCCTCCTCTGCACCTCCCCCTCTGCAACTCCCCCTCTGCACCTCCTCCTTTGCACCTCCTCCTTTGCACCTCCTGCTCTGTTTCTCCCCCTCTGCATCTCCCCCTCTGCATCTCTCCCTCTGTATCTCCCCCTGAGTAACTCCCACTCTGTATCTCCCTTCCTTATCTCCCCTCTTGTTCCTCCTGCTCTGTTTCTCCCACTCTGTTTCTTCCCCTCCGTATCTCCTGCTCTGTATTTTCCACTGTGTGTCTACCCCTCCTGTTTCTCCCCCTCTGTTTCTCCCTCTATCTCCTTTTCTGTTTCTCCCCCTCTGTTCTCCAGCTCTGTATCTCCCACTCTGTTTCTCCCCCTCTATTTCTTACCCTGTGTTTCTCCAACCCCAAATTGGTCTTTGATCATGTTACACAATTACGGCAAACTATGGAAAAAGGTCAACATCCAGAGGCAGCTCGCCGATTGTCTGGCCCATTTAGTTGGACTGCCAATGGCCTCTCAGATTGGTATTGGAAGGGTGGAGGTCAGTTTTGTGAGTGAACTTGGTCTTAAACAGGCCTGCTCAAGGACCTTCTAAAAGTTGTTGGCAAATTGTTATATCCCTTCCAAGCAGATGATCACAAAGAGTCAGGTAGGAAATTCCTGGTGACAAAATTGATCCACCTCAACCCATTTGCCTCATGAAACTTCTTCACCCAGAGAATGGTGGCTGTGTGGGATGCTCTGCCCCAGAGGGCAGTGGAGGCCCAGTCTCTGGATTCATTTAAGAAAGAGTTGGATAGAGCTCTCAAAGATTGTGGAATCAAGGGTTATGGAAATAAGGCAGGAAGAGGATACTAATTAGGAATGATCAGCCATGATCATATTGAATGGTGGTGCAGGCTCGAAGGGCTGAATGGACTACTCCTGCACCTATTGTCTATTGTCTATGTGACCTCCTTTCTTGAGCTACGCATTCTGCAATGACACTTTGTGTGATAAATTAATTTTTAAATGAAATTTTTCTCACGAGTTAGAATTAAGCCTTGAGCTTCGTCCATTCCTTTTAAAATCAAAAGCATTTTTTCGTCCAGGTGTTGATGGTCGACCAGGATTTTCAAGTCTAAAAGGTGAAAGAGGAAATCCCGGCTACCCTGGCTCTCAAGGCTTGCCTGGTCCCCCAGGCCCGAATGGACCAGGTGTCATACCTGGTTTCCCAGGAGAAATGGGAAGGCCCGGTGAGCTTGGTCACCCAGGTAAGTCACTGAATGACTGGCTGCAACTGAAACTTATTCATTTGGCTCGACGACCATAAACAGTTGTCAGACGCTAGTAACAATCAAATGACATGCAATCCAGTTGAATGGAATGACAAACAATGGGAAAGTGTAAGGATTAAACCTGTACAATTATTGCTTGTAGGGTCTGCTGCTTTGGGATTAAAGGTCAGAGTATTTGCAAACAAAATGCACAACACCATGTTTCATGATGAACGAATACACGGTTCCAAATGAATTCTCAGGTCTGCAGCTTCAGCTCCAGTTGTACAGTTCAGTTGTCACCACTAGGTGTTGCTTGTGAGCTCTATTGAAAACAAGAGCGTATGATCTTAAAATGCCAGTTCACGAAGAATCCATCCCTGATCTCAAAGTTCTGAATTTTAACACCTCGAATACTTTTCACGACATTTTTTTCTGCTTTATTGTTAATTCCATTTCCATCCAATGCCACCTTACAAGCTGGCCTGTTTGAAGTGAATTCTTCATCTGGCAGAGCAAGACAGGTTACCCTATGTGTTTCTTGGTATTTGACCTTAGTAATGCTTTGCATTGGATGGCAGCTGGAGATTGGTGGCCATTGTCTACTGCACTCTGATTAAAACAGAGTGAGAGCCTTTTCAGGGGACCCTTGAACTGAGGGGAGGTGTTGTTTCAAAGTAAGGGGTTGTCCGCTTAAGACGCAGATAAAGAGCAATATCTCCTCTGAGGGTGTGAATTTGTGTGGTCTATTCCCACTCCTGTTTCTTTTACTATGATGTTAACTATCTTTTCCAGGCTGGAAAGGCTAGAGGGAACCAGAATTGTGCAGACAGTATTTCACTATGTATCTTCCTTACTGTTGAAGGATAGGGCAGAATACAGAACGAGCAGACCAATCTGAAACTAGGGGTCATTCTTTATGTGGAACAGCAGAATGACTTGAGCTATCCCACACTATAGTGAGTGATAGAGTATCCTGGATTTTTCATCCATTATTCTTCTCCAACAGGGATTTTCAAAGAGTTCTGCTGACAGGTTTTCTTTGCAATTACAACATTTAAAAGGCATCTGGATGGATGGAGAGATCACCACCCTTCAGGCACTCTGCCTGTATTCCTGATGAAGGGCTTTTGCCTGAAACGTCAATTTTCCTGCTCCTTGGATGCTGTCTGAACTGCTGTGCTTTTCCAGCACCGCTCTAATCTTAGAGGGATATGGGCCAAATGCTGACAAATGGGACTGGACCACATGGGGCAGCACGGTGGCTCAGTGGTTAGCACTGAACCAGGAACCTGGGTTCATTTCCACCTTCAGGCTACTGTCTGAGTGGAGTTTGCATATTCTCCCCACATCTGCGTGGGTTTCCTCCAGGTGCTCTGGTTTCCTCTCACAGTCAAAAAACATGCAGGTTAGATGGATTGGCCATGCTAAATTTCCCATTGTGTCCAGGGATATGTAGGTTAACGGCAGTGTTACAAGGATGGTTCTGGGTGAGATGCCTTCAAAGGGTTGGTATGAACTTGTTGGGCCGAATGATCTGCTTCCACACTGTATGGATTCTGTTGTATGAACTATCAGTTTGGGATATTTTGGTTGACATAGACAATTTGGACTGAAGGGTGTGTTTCCATTCAGTATGATTCTATGACTCCAAGTCCTCTCAGTGTCTTACCATGATCCACATATAGGAGTCAGTAATGACATGGTGCGTAGTGAACTGTGTCAGGAGCCTTTTTTCCCCCTCTTTTGCTGCTTGTGGTGGAACTTGAATGCTTCAGTGTGAGTATTTTATGGCCAATAAATTGTTGCTGCCCTTCTCTGCCTGAGGAAAGCACGTTGCAATCACAGACAACACTGGGGCTTGCTCTTGCTGCTTTCTGGTTCAGGGGTCAGGATTGCAATTTATTTGAGATAACGGTTCACTTGATTGCTTGATTTTGGAGGGAGGGGATCAGTTTCATCTCTTGATATATTTTAAGAGGGAAATTCTTCCTTTTTTTATCTGACTCTTTCTGTTCATCTGTTCACGCATGTTATATTTTTCCATGCTTCTGTTCCATTCATCACCCACCAACTTTCCACATCTGGTCTCAATCGAATTGGGTGTGCTTACTGCATGTAGGCTGCGAAGGTGAGAGGGAGTTGCCTCTAGCATTAAGCGAAATGGCCTAACACTCCTGCTTTATCAAGCTTTGACGTTGCTGTAATCATTCTGCCTGCAGAGTGGAGTCTGCTCATTATACCTCCATTGTACATTCAAGATTTTTTGAGAGGTACATTCTCTGTCTCTTCAATAGGCTCAAGGGCCTGGTGGAATTTGCTGAGGAGTTGCAGTTTTAAAATCACAGTTTGGGATTGGGAAAAAGAGAGTCAGAGAGGTGCTCATCACTTTACCAAGGTGTCAGAAAAAGAGTTGCAAAGAAATATTCCATTATTACTGTGAGGTAATTAAAAAAACACAAAACACACTCCTTGTATGTTGATTAGAAGAAAAACAGGTAACAGAAAGGGTTTGGGACTTGGTACTTTTGACCATAAGGTTTGGAGAAACTCCCTCAAACTATTTTTCAAATAAACAAAATTAGCTTGATTCTTGAAAATTGAACTGAAAGTTGAGTCACCGTTTTGATTTTTTTAAGCCAGTTTTAAACTTCATATTGCTTCAAATTTTCCCCCCAAACAATGAGCAGGCTCCACTGTAATTGTGCTTGTGGCTGAAGCTATACCAGTGGGTGGTCAACCACAGCAGTGAACATGTGGTTAATGTATAATCCTTCTGTTACCACCAGACTATTGATGTGATGCTTGTTTTCAAATTGTTCTAGCTTCTTAACATAACAGCTTAAATATCTGTGGTAGTGGTAGTGTTGTCTGGTATGGTGATATTCACACTCGTTCGTACAAAGCAGCTGTCACTTTTATGATTTCAAAATTCTTTTTTATAGCTGAATGATTTGAAAAATGTTTGCAGATTTAAGAGAATCTAGTGTGCTTATTTTTTTTTTACTCAAGGCAGGTGATCACCTCCTTGATTCAGGTAGTGGTTCAGCCAGTAATATATTCAATACACTTTATCTATCCTTACTTTCGGAGATGGTTTAGTGTTCCCTCAGTATTTTAGTCTTGCTAATGTGATTAAACTTGGCACAAAGGATGAGGCTCTGAGCATAATTCCTGCCACCAGTGGTGTACAGCGCGAAAGTACTGTCTCCACTGCTCCTGTTCTGAAGCGTAATGATAATGTTTTACAAATGTAAGTGCCTGACCAAAGGAGTTGTCATTCTTAATGTTTGAAGATATACCGTGAGTGTTGCTATGTGAGTGAACTCAGTCCTGTCTCCCCAATATTCTTCATTCCCATTAACATTGTGTTGCAAAAAAAAAGATTTGTGTGCCCCAGCTCCCTTGCCCAGGATACTTACTCACTTGATGATCTAGGTGAAAGTGAGGACTGCAGATGCTGGAGATCAGAGTCAGGATTAGAGTGGTGCTGGAAAAGCACAGCAGGTCTGGCAGCATCCGTCATTCCTGATGAAGAGCTTTTGCCCGAAATGTCGATTTTCCTGCTCCTCGGATGCTGCCTGACCTGTTGTGCTTTTCCAGCGCCACTCTAACTTTGACTCCCTTGATGATCTAGTTGAAACTCAGCACAGAGCAGAATTGAATCTGGATATTTGACATCAGGCATGTTAATATGCCAACAGAGTCAGTCTACACCTCTCTGCATTATGAGTGGAGTATGAAACTGAACGGGGTTTGTTTTCGTTTAATCTCTGAGTGTTATTAAAAAGCTGTTTTCTAATTTTGCATTTCTAAGAGAGACCTGGATGAGCACATTAGATACTCAGGCATATAAACTTATGCAATATATTTCACATTTCTGAATGTGGGCTTATCTCGAGAACAGCAAGTCAGAAAACCATCTTTCTAATTTTATACTGCTACAATTAAAGAGCATTTACCTGCAGGGCTACACTCCCAGCATAAACACAGACAAAGTATTGCGGCTACAATGTTTGTAAACCAACCACCAACCAATATAAATCTGTTTTCCATTTGATTTTGTAATTTAAAGCCTGTTTTTACAATATCCCATTTTACAATATTTGAGCAAGTTCGTAAAATTTACTTGATAAAATCAGATTTGGACCCGTCCTGCAAGTGAGATATATCACCAACTAACATGATTTTAGTGCTTTGTTTTTTGCCATTTCTGGGCAGGAAGCAGGGCCACCACTTTAATTCTCATGTGTAAAGTTCAGTAAACCAATGTCAAATTTTCCTCTGGGTTGGGCCCTTTCTCGGGGAAGTCTGTTCTGAATGGACCCAATCCTGTAAATAGTAAATGTTTGATGAATGTACATTGCCAGATCCCCGGCCAGATAGTGACTAGTTCAAAGAAACTCTTGTCTCCTTGTTCCAGAGATATAAAATTGGCTATAAAACTTTGCCACCACCCTATATACCTTTGCTGCATGTTACAGATCCCATTGGGCATTTGAATTGCAATGACTACATGCATTTTTACAGGGATATTGTATCCTGGAGCTGTGGGTAGTGATGGTTGAGGCTCCAAATTTGTTTCCATTTTCATGACTAACCAGGACCCTGCCCCACCCTTACCATCTGCTAGTAGTGTGTTGTGGAAAGTTGATAATCAAACTGTTAGGCCACGTTATGAATGTACTTTCCTTGGCCAGTCAGCTTTGGGTTGGGATTTAAACCCAGATCTTCCAGCTCAGAGGTATGGACACTACCCTCTGCCACGCAAGACCTCTAACATCTTTAATGTGTTCTTACAATAAGACATGTTGACTCAACCTTATTTTACCATGCACTTCCAAGTTCTCTGCAATCTCATCCTTAACACTGGATGCTAAACGTTTGCCAAAACCAAGGTCATTCTAACCAGCCTATAGTTTTCTGTCTTCTTCTTCCCTCCCTTCTGAAACAGGGACACACTTGGCTCTCGTGATTCTTGGAAGATCACACCAATGCCGCTACAATCTCTTCAACCGTCCCGTCTAGAAATCTAGGCTGTAATTCCTCTGGGCTAGGTGATTTATCTAGCTTTGGTCCTTTCAGCTTCCTCAGTACCTTCTCCTCAGCAATGGGTACAACATTCACTTCTGCCCCCGATTCCCTCGAAAATTCTGGTACACTACTGGGGTCCTCCATTGTGAAAATTGATGCAAAGTACCTATCCAGTTCATCCACTATTACTGCTTCTCCAGCCTCATTTTCCAATGATCCAATGTCCACTTGGCCTCTCTCATATTTGTTAGATAGCTAAAAAAATTGCAGTCTTTTATTATATCACGAGCTATTTTATATTCTCCATGCTTATTTGTTATTTTTATTGTCCTCTGCAGGTTTTAAAGGCTTCCCATTAATCTTCACCACATTATATACTTCTTTTTACTACTTTTATACTGTCCCTGACTTCCTTTGTCAGCCACAGTTACCTCATCCTCCTTTTAGTGTCTTTGTTTTTCCTTGGAGTGAATTTCTGCTGTGTCTCCTGAATTACTCCTGCATTGACTGACCCCCTTCTGTTAGTTGTTCCCTTGTCTGCTGTGCTCGATGTTATTAATTTCCTATTACTTGACTCTTTGTCTTATTATTTGTTCTGAAAACTTTAACAATCTCTGCTGAGCCTTCTCTACTTTAATTTTTCCATAATTTTCCATGCAACTAAGCCTTTTTAGTTTAAAGTCCTACCAGTTGTCATCTACGAAGATGACTTGATGAGGACTCCCCTTTGCCCTGAGCACTTGTTAATATACCTTATTTATGTGTACTGATATCTACATTCTGTCAGTCACTTTTGGCCAGTGACTATGGAGAACTACTCATGAAATCAGGATGACTGTTGTACACTCACCCGTCTTCATCTGAAGGTTAGTTTATTATTATTTCGAAGAGTAAAACTTACTTTCCCAAACAGTGCATTAACAAGAGGGTCCGTTTGCCCACAGAAATCTTTGCCTTCCAGTCAATGGAGCATCATAATCTCGGTGTAAGTTGCTGAAGAAGTCTTGTGGAGCAGTAGTAGTGTCCCTGCCTCTTTGCCAGATGGGTTCTGAGTTCAAATGCCATCTGCCTTAGAGTTATGTGAGAACAGGTTTACGTTTTTTTACATATTATTTTGGATGCTCTTCTGGCAGTGTCCCCACCTCTGGGTTAGAAGACTGGGGCTCATTCCCCACCTGCTCCTGAGTTAGCTCAAAGCACATATGAACAGGATGTTTGACAAAAGCTCCTAGTTTGTTGCTGATAGATTTGTATTGGCTCATTGCTGGGGGAGGTGATTAAATATCAAGATAAGTTTGTGTTTTAAGAAGGAAAGTATTACCCTAATTTTTTAGTAGTTTATTTGAATGATCCAGCACAGTAATCCCTTTGTTGGAAAATGTTGTTTCATTCTCTGGTAGATAGGCTAAAATATCGTTTCTAATTTCTTGTAGACCCAATCTCTGGTACTGAGCATTTGAGAAGCAACAAACACTTGGTCTGAAATATTATTAGGCATTAGTCTAACTTTCTGTTTGTATCTGCAGAAAGGGAACTGAACATAATGCTTTGCATTCCTGCCTTGTTGCTGAATTGAATTGAATCACAAGTTAAGAAATTTGACTGTCCATCTTTAAAACATTTAAAAGAAACAAGTTAAATCCCTTTTCTAAAATAGGCTTGATTTCAACATTTATATTTAACCTAGCTCAAGCCCAATTCCAATTTAAGCTCTTAAAAGTAATGGCATCATACCCTGAATATCACAATATACACTAATCATGAATACATGCAATAAATGCTACTAGATGCACATTTTGTTTATAGACAATGTATTTCTTAAGCTTGTCACTTCATTTGATGACTAAATGCTATTTCCTGTGAAAAGTGGAAATATTGAACCAGTGAATGACCCTTCTGAGACTTTATTTTCATTGTATTTCTTACAAGTCATTTTTTAAAAGACTTTCAGATTCATTTTCTGTATTTTTCTTTACTTATCCCAAGAGATGTGGTCATTGCTGGGGAAAGGGAAGGAAGTGTATTGTCATTATGTGGCAGACATTATGAATGTGGGCCAGGGATTATAGACCAGCTGGTCCTTTATTGCTTCTCATTTTCACACACTCAAATGTACAGTATAGCACTGAGGAATGGCATGGGATGAAGTTCTGTGCCTATTACATCCATATACCTGCTATCTATTAGAAATCTCAATGGATGTGTACTTGGATGGACTTGTGCTTGCAGCATTTTTTCAACTTAAACATGAAGTGGCAAATATGAACTGTAATCAGTTGGACCAAAAGGTGCCAGGTTTGATCCTAGTCTGTGCTGAGTTAGCTCATGTTATCAGAGGTTGTGGTCAGAGCAAGCTGTTCCTCTGTTCCTGAGAGAATAGAGGTCAGTCACTGTTTCTGTGTGCTTTGAAATGGACTCACTTGTCAACACTCACTCGCTGGGTTTAATATAGGGAATGACAACAGAATGAAGTGCTGGGGGATGGTAGGTGTCTGGTGATATTACACTTAAGTTTAGGGGGATATGGCCTAATAGCTGAGAGTATTTATTGGCACAGTTTGAAAGGGAAGAAAACAAAAGACTTAGATTTTGCTAGTGTCTTTCACTAACTCAGAACGTGTTTGAGAATTAAACGCTCAGTAGAACACAATGTCAAACAGTCACCGCAGAGCGAGTGGATTTTGTCACCCCAGCAAATGCTAACCCATTAAACCAGAAAGTTAAAAGAAAAACGCTGCCTACCTTAGTTGCTTCATCGCTTTGCAGTAGTTGAAAATGTTGAACCTTTTCCACCTTTTGTTATCCTCAAATCTTGAAATTGAAAGGTTAATGGTCTTTTCTGCAGGTTTTCCCGGACCGAAAGGTTTAGCTGGAGATCGTGGACCCCCAGGTCCTGCGGGTATGAAGGGATTTCCAGGATTTCCCGGAGATAGAGGTCTCCCTGGATCACCAGGCCGCCCTGGTCCTCCAGGAGAACCTGGTCGTCGAGCTCAATTTAATCGATATGGATTGAAAGGTACATAATTTTTTTTCTGCTCTAACAGGTTTATTATTAATTGTAGCAGTACTATTTGTAATTCAACAAATATTTTTGAGATTTTAGAGTTTAAAGAGGTAAAGTTCAGTAAAGGAATTAAGTGTTATGGTGAGCGGGTGGGAAGTGCAGCTGGGTACACAAAATAGAGCAGCCATGATCACATGCTTTTCCCCCCTCTGCCATCCAGACAGCCCTCCACTGCACTGCCTCCATTCCCCATTCCACTGCTCTAACGCAGCCCACCCCCCTCCAAATGCAACAAGGACAGAGACCCCCTTGTCCTCACCTACCACCTCACCAGCCTCAGCATCCAACGCATCATGTTAGATTAGATTCCCTACAGTATGGAAACAGGCCCTTTGGCCTAACAAGTCCACACTGACCCTCCGAAGAGTAATCTGCCCAGATCCATACCCCAACTAATGCACCTAACAGTATGGGCAATTTAGCATGGCTGTTTCACCTGACCTGCACATCTTTGGACTGTGGGAGGAAACCGGAGCACCCAGAGGAAACTCATGCAGACACGGGGAGAATGTGCAAACTCCACAGACAGTTACCCGAGATGGGAATCGAAGCCGGGTCCCTGGTGCTGTGAGGCAGCAGTGCTAACCACTGAGCCACTGGGCCGCCCCTCATCCTTATACATTTCTGCCAACTCCAACTAGACTTCACCATCAAGAAAATCTTCCCCTCTCCACCCCTCTCTGCTTGCCGCAAGGACTGTTCCCATCGACAGTTTTTGGTTTGTGTTATTCTCCCCACCAACCCCCTGAACCCCCAAGTACCTTCCCCTGCAACCAGAAAAGATGCAAAACCTGCCAGTACACTCCCCCTCTCACCTCCATCCAGGGCTCCAAACAGTCTTTCCAGGTGAGACAGAGGTTCACCTGCCTCTCTTCCAACCTAGCTTACTACATCAGGTGCTCCTGATGTGGTCTTCTCTATATTGGGGAGATCAAATGTAAACTCAGGGAAGGTTCACCGATCATCGCAGCCGGGTCCTCAGAGGCCAACCGGACTTCCCAGTCACCGCCCATTTTAAATTCCCTTCCCACTCCCTTTCCGACATAACCATCCCTGGAGGAACCATACCTCATCTTCTACCCGGGTAGCCTATAGCCCGGAGAACTCAGCATTGAGTTCTCCAATTTCAAATAACCTCCCTTCCCTTCCCCCGACTCCCTTCCCAGCTCTTCCCTCTCCCTTCCACTGCTCCCTGCCACCCAACTGGATTCATTCCTCCCACTGACCAACCAGGTTGTACCCTCTGCCTGTCTTCACCTATCCCCACCTCACCACCCTGCCCCTGCTACCCCCTTTATCTGCAGCTCCCTCCCACATCCACCCTCACTACTGAAGAAGGGTTACACCTAAAAAGTCGACTTCTCCAACTCCTGATACTGTCTGGCTTGCTGTGTTCTTCCAGCCTCCTGCCTGACTAACTTGGATTCCAGCATCTGCAGTTTCTTTGTCTCTAACCAATGATCTTATTGAATGGCGGAGCAGGCTCAAGGGACCAGACGTTCTATTCCTGCTCCTATATCTTATGTTCTTTCTTCTAATGCTGACTCTTGTGGCAAAACAAAATGGTGCTGGTGACCGCAATATTGGCTACCCATCTTATAGCCCAAAGGAAGAAGAAAATCAAATTGCAAGAAAAGGGGGTGACACAAGCTTTATTATGACTTTGAGTGACACCAAAACTCAGTTTAAGCCCACAGTTGCCCCAAATGTTTGAGTCTTTTCATGTTTGTTTTACCTTTGGGCCTATGTGGTTGGTGTGAAGCATTGTGATTGTCATGAGTTTGACTGTGTGTATAGCTTGGAGAAGATATAGGCATCTGTCCTGATGTCAGGGCTAAGTAGAGCCAGGCTTGCAGGCAGAGGGAGCATTCCTCCACTTTACATGGAGTTCATCTGGGCAGTATGCATAATTTACATAAACAGCACGGCATTGGTGCAAAACATTTTCATTTCCGCACCAACTGTGCCCTTTCACATTCAGGGCTGTGAGCTCAAAAGCTGCTAGAGCACATGTACTTTAATGGAAATGCTCAGCGTTCATGTGGATACGCATGCTGACACCAATTTCTATCTTCAAATCAAAGCTGGGAGTCAAACATCCATTGAAACTTGTCTTTCTTCTTCCATCACCTCACTGAGAGGATTAACTGGATTTCGAAATCAGGCTGGGGCAAATTACTCCAATTCTATCACTAAACCTGTTGAGATCATTACAGACTAAGAACATCACCATTCTGTAATAAAGTCAATTTATTACAATGTTATAAAACATTCTGATTTTGAGTTCTGATGAAACAGCCCCCATATATCATGAGTACAAAGTGGCCTGAGTTTCTGTTTGAAAATGATACAAATCTTGGCACATGGCAAGAGTAACAAATGTCTAGAGCAATGTGAATATAGATAGGCCAATGGAAATACCCAGCTGGATAACAGGACTATTCTTCTGTTGAGACTGAAGTTTCAGTACTTTGTTGAAAAGCGTTTAAGGAGCATTATATGCTGGTAGATTTGCCACACAAGTATTTCAGTACACGTGCATGGAAGTTGACAGTGTCTGTATGTGGTTCGAGATACAACCTTTGAAGAGTTGGACAACTGGCCCACAACTGTATGACACAAATATGTTTAGCTGAGATATGACACTATATGGAATGATATGAATTCACCAGATGGTTAATAGTCACCAATATGCATAGGATAAGATGTGTCTTATATGTTTCTGTTTTTGCCATGTTGCAACAAATAAATTGTAAAAAAATGAAAGAGAGCATGTTTTGGACTTGGTGTACTATCTACTTTGGGCAGTTTTCTGGGTCTTTTTGATCAGTATCCTTTCTCAGGTTTATACCTCATCCATGAAAAAAGGTGGATGAAGTAGCTTTTCTTTGTTCCATTCGCTCCAGTGCTGTCACCTGAGCTGCAAGCGCAATTTTATGTGTAGCTGTTAAAATCAACGAGCTTAGTTGGCCATGATCCATTTTCTCAGCGAGTCTATTCACACACGTGCCTACTTCTGTACTTCAGCAGTCCTCTTGATTCTGCATTAGTTTAATTTTTGTCCGTTATGAAAACTGACATCTGTGTGCATGTGTCCTCGTCCTCACAAACATTCCATTTTCATGTGTTTGCATGGAGCAGATGAAAAGTTCACCATCATTGCGTGCCTCCACAACTGGGCATTGTATGTCTCTTGTTGGCTCAGTATTTCCTAACCATATTGTTTCTGTTTTAATATTTACTATCTTTCCATTTCACTGCATAGAGTTTGGCCGCTGATTGATGTTTATACTGCGTGTTCTTTTGCATCTTGATTTACCACAGGCGAAAAAGGCTCTCCTGGTGTGGTTGGCTTCCCAGGCATTCCTGGTCGACAAGGCCAGCCAGGCTTTGATGGAAATAAAGGAGAAATGGGCAGCCCAGGTAGACCAGGCTTCCCCGGTTCCATAGGCAGGAAAGGAATGAAAGGTGAGCTGCAAATCCAAAGCTGTTTTACACTTCTGTCCCACTTCCAAGTGGATGCCATTTCCATCAATTTGTTTCAGGTAGATAAATGATGAAGCTTTTTTGCTGGGACTGTCTTGAATGTTAAGTCAGATTGGGCCTACAATGTAAGATGCAACATGTTTATAGCTTGTATTGTGCATGCGTAAGACAGCGTCTAAGGGGGTGATTTTAACTTTGTCAGACTTGTGGAAACTGCTTAATGTATCCAGGTTATTTGGCCACCTAGCCAGAGTTATGTTTCCATATTTTAAGGTGCTCATTTGCGTGGGACATCCAGCAGTGTCCTTCTTGAAATCTGTAGATCAGTCTTCAATGATGTTACAGGCAGTGTTTATCATAGAATCTCGAGTGTGTGGAAACAGACCATTTGGTCCATCAAGCTCACAAAGAGCATCCCACCCAGACCCACCCTTTGCTTAGAATGCTACATTTCCCATGGCTAATCCATCTAGCCCACATATCCCTGGGCACAATGGGCAATTTCCTCATGGCCAGTCCACCTAATCTGCATATCTTTAGACTGTGGGAGGAAACTGGACCACCCAGAGGAAACCCACGCAGACACAGGGAGAGCGTGCAAACCCCACACAGACTGTCAGCTGAGGGTGGAATTGAACCCGGGTCCCTGATGCTGTGAGGCAGCAGTGCTAACCACTAAGCCACCACGATGCTCTTCTAACCCTCTCCTCTTTGCAGTTTCTCACCCCTCTGCCAATCCCGCATATGAGGCTCTCCAGTGGCAGCCTCCTGTATTCAGACAGTGTGCTTCTGCCCATTGATGGAGAACAGCCTCACAGCATTACAGGCGAGACCTGGGAGGTAAAACTTGCAGTCCTTAAATGAGCAATATCAGGGTGATCTACCTTGCCCCCAACTCCCTGAATCGCAGCACTGGTTAAACCAAGGCTTAGAATTGTATTCACATTTATTGATAGAGATAAATCCTTCAGTGTCAAATGACAGAACGTTTTAGTTTTCTTTGTTTTCCCATGATTGAGTGCAGTGCTCAGTTGTAGTCTGTCTCTGTATTGTTGTCTGATTAGAGATCAACAAATTTTTCATCAAATGTGAATTAAACATTTTTAACTACAAAGTTCAATCTACGTTAAGCATGGCCTCCAATCATTAAGCTAATGGGGAACTTATATATCATAAACTAATTTCAAGTACAATCTTATTTGATTGATTGATTAACACAAACCAATGTTCAGATATGTAATAATTTCGTTGACAATATTTGGACCAATTCTGAACCACTTTATAATTGAAACCAGTGTAACAGTGCCCAGCTTATGTGGCAAATTGTGATCTGCGCTTTGGATACATTTAGTGTCTTGGATTTCATGTGAATAATTTTGGTGAGACAGTTAAATTCCCACTCATGTCTGCAATTGGCTGTTCACCACCTGATGCCTTTGTTCTCCTCCAGGTGATAGGGGTGATGTTGGATTCCCTGGGCGCCCGCCTCCTCTTGTAGGAGGCTTTCCAGGACCAAGAGGTGACCCTGGCAATCCTGGGAAACAAGGGTTTTCTGGGATGAGAGGTAATCTGTTTTAAATTTTAATATCATGCCATCTTGTCTGATTTTCATGGTATGTGGCATTTTGAGGTGGATGCATGCAGTACCTGCTATGGTTTCAGATGATAGTTGCACATTCTTGGATCCATTAATATGCAGTGTGCCAGTACATGCCTATTCATAGAGGCTTCAGAAAGTCCCAGTTTAGGATCTCAGGCCTCAGTTACATCTTCATTCTGCCTGAGTGCAATTATAGTAAAGATAGCAGCTATCAGTTTGGAGTGTGAAAGGAAGATCAGGTAACTGGGGCTGTGGGGGAGGGTGATGATCATTGAGATGTGGAGTTAGGGTTGGGGAATGTGTTTCTCCTGATTTAACATACTGACAGAGAACTACAGCATGGAAGGAGGCCTTTTGGCCTATTGTGTCTTAATCTTGGAATTTCCTCCCATATGGCATTGTGGGTCAACCCACTGCAGGATGGAGTGGTTGAAGAAGGCAGCTCACCCCCCACCTTCTCAAGGGCAATTAGGGATGGACAATAAATGCTGGCCTGGCCAGTGACGCCCACATCCCAGAAATGAATAAAACAATCAGTGACTTATCTGCTCAAGTCCCATTATCCAGTCTTTGGCCCATAGCCTGATTTGTTTCAGAACTTCAAATGCTCATCTAAATACTTCCTAAATGTTGTGATAGTTCCTGCTTCTACCATCCTTTCAAGCAGTGAATTGCAGATGCCCAGCACCCAAACGTTCCTTAAAACCCGCTCACCATAACCCTTAATTTCTTTACGTAAAATCTCCGGCAGCTAAAATTGATGCCTCCTCGTGATTGACATTTGTACGAAGGGCAAGGGCTTTCTTTTCATTCACAGGTTGAGGGTGTCTCTGGCTAGACCAGCATTTATTGTCCATCGCTAAATTAAAACTTGCTGTGTAATTCAGCCCAGGTTGGAATTCAGTTTCCTTCCCTTAAAGGACATTAGTGAATCAGACAACTGACAAAGGATTCATGATCATTGTTAGAGTCTTAAATCCAGATATTTATTGAATTCAAATTCCATCATCTACTGTGGCAGGATTCAACCCCGGGTCTCTGGAATATTACTTGGGTCCCTGGAATAGTGGTTCAATGATAAACACTAGGCCATTACCTCCCCTGAGGTTTCTTCTTATCTATGCCCTGCATAATTTTATACACCTAAAACAGGCTCCCCCCCACCCTGCTCTCAGGAAGAAAGACTGGACCTATCTACTCCTAGAGTGTGGTGAGAAAAAACTGCACACTATTCCAGCTGTGACTTAACTAGCATCTTGTACAGCTCTATTGTAATCTTGAATCCAGTAATTTGACCTTACAAACACCAGTATCCAATACACTTTCTCAATTGTATTAATCACCTGTCATGTTATCTTCAAGGATCTGTGGACATGCACATAAAGATCTCTGATCCTTTGTACTTCCCAAGTTCCTTCCGCTCATTGTGTATTCCACTGCCTTGTTAGTCCTGCAAAAATATATCACCTCCCACTTCCCCATGTTAAATTCCATTTACCATTGTTCTGCCTATCTGACCAGCCATCAGTACTGTCCTGTCGGTTAAGGCTTTCCTCGTCCTTATTTACCACACACACACCACTAATCTTCATGTCATTGTGAATGTACTGACCAGATCTCCTCAGGATTAAGGTGAGACCTGAGATGATGCACTATCACATGTAGAAAAATCTGAACGCAGCCAGAAAATAACTAGCAGGATTTGCTATTTGCCTTATCTGGAACAAGTATCATTAAGCTGAAAAGTGCTCAGAGACAACAGTGAGAATTACCTCTGACTGGAAGGCTGAAACAAGAGATATAACATGTAAAAGCATTCAAAGGGATTACACAGGCAATTAATGTGCTAATGTACTATGCCAACTGCATCCTCCTCAGAAGTACTTCATTAATTAAATTTCCCCCAAAACAATGTGTGGTTATAAATATTTCATCATAACTGATATTTTTACTTATGTGGTCAACACTTTGAATTAGTTTCAAAGCATGATGAAAACCCTGGAATTAATTTTGTGCTGTACATCTTTATGACTCTATGATGCCTAAGGGGTTCTTTCTGGAAGGATTAAATATTGGCTTCCTCATTCATATTCACCTTTTAATCTTGTGATTTGCTGGTTTTAATGACATGGACAAGATATACTGGTTTGAGTAGTCTATTGTTATTCTGGCTTAATCTCTGTACATTATTTCCCTCATAAAATCAGACTACACCATTTAATCCTTCGTTATTTATAAAATTATTGATGGTATTCAGAGATCTGCAAGAGAACTATATTTGGAATAAAAGTTACAAATGACCTTCCTGGTCTTTGTCAATGACTTTTACCATAAGGCGCACAATGCAGGCACCGCTCTGTGGACACCTCAATAAAGACTCTGCTCTAATCAGTCCGCTGCTTGTTCAACTCAGACCATGGAACTGAAATTGTGTATGTAAAAATTCACAACTACTGACAGAATGACAAAAGGATGCTCAGAGTGAAATCTATAAGCAATTCAAATAAACTAAGGTACAACAAAGGAACAAAATATAGTTGAAACACAGTTAAGTGATAATGGCAGCTAGTTTACTCTACCAGCTCCAATCAAAGTGAAAGGTGTCATTTTTCCCATGTGCACTGACTAAATTACAAAATAGCAATGTATATGTTGAAAAATCCAGAGCACTTACACATCACTTTACAATTATACTGGGAAGAGGCGATTTCAAAGTGTATTCTACCCTAATCTTCTGAGTGAATTTTGAGAAGATTTGTAGCTCAGGTTGAGGTTCTGGTTTAGGTTTGGTCCCTGAGCTGGAAGGTTCATTTCCAGACGTTTCGTCACCCTACCAGGTAACATCTTCAGTGGGCCTCTGGGCAAAGCACTGTTGATAAATCCTGTATTCTATTTATATGTTTGGGTTTCTTTGAGTTGATGATGTCATTTCCTGTGGTGACATCATTTCCTGTGGTGGTGTCACTTCTGGTTCTTTTTCAGAGGGGGTGATAGGTCGGGTCTGTTTGTTGTTAGAGTTCAGGTTGGAATGCTATGCTTCTAGGAATTCTCATACATGTCTCTTTTCGGCTTGTCCTAGAATGGATGTGTTGTCCTAGTCAAAGTGGTGTGCAAACTCATCTGTATGTGAGGATACTAATGAGAGAGGGTCATGTCATTTTGTGGCTAGTTAATGTTCATGTATCCTTCTCCTTGAAGAACAGAGTAAACAGACTGCAGAATTCTATAGGCATACTTTGAGCTCCAAGTTGATATAATTTATAAATAGCACATGTTCAATATTGGTGCCCAAGATGAAAAAGAGTCCATTGATCCATATGTTAAGCCATTAAACTCAGCTCACAGAATCCTCATAATTTGTGCAGCAATAAGATTCTCTAATTAAAGACAGAATTGTGTTAAGCTTAAGAGATTCCACAATAAGAGCACATCAACCAAGAGAGGAGATGCTCACTCTTAGGAAAGCATTTGACAAATGGAGAAGTGCTGAGGCAGTAAATCAGCAACTGGAGCACATTCATGGCAGAACCAACCAGGTCTTGCAGTAAGCTGAGATTGTCCAGCCATACAGGGCAGAACAAACATGGAGAAAAGCATCAACAGAAATTGCTGGGGAGGCTCGGCAGGTCTGTCAGCATCTGTGATGAGAAATCAGGGTTAACACTTCAAGTCGAGTGACCGTTCCTCAGAACTCAGTTCTTTCAGTTTTTAATGGGAGAAGGGCAGGATGTAAGTATTGCAGAAAAGAAAGAGAAGTGGGTCCAGCATGGAGAAGCAGTGATCTCTAACTAAGAAAATGATTCACGTTGCACTCATGTGAAGCTGAGAAGAAGCATAAAGGTCAAGTAATGATGGAGAGATATCATCTGAAGATTCTGACACATCACATACACCATACAACAGGTGCGTTCAGTCAAGCCGATAGGGGCAGCATAGTTTGTGACTGTTAGAATGAGGACTGTAGAAGGAGAACAAGATTAAGTGTCATGCAGATTTCAATGTGTCTGGCTAAAATATGACCTTCACAGACCTTTACAATGTAACTTAACATGGCTCCAAAATGAAGCCCTTGAAAGCAAGATTGAGGCTGTATAATAGCAGCAGAAATCTGTGAGAGAAATTGAGGACTGCAGATGCTGGCGATCAGAGGAAGCCCTGATCAAGATCTTTTTACCGAAACATTGACTCTTCTGCTCCTCAGATGCTGCCTGACGTGCTGTGCTTTTCCAGCACCACAGTCTCAACTCCCATACATCTGTGAGCACAATCCAATAGCAGGAGTGAAGATCGGGAGTTTCAGATTGTAGATAGTGGCATCTCACATATCTCACCATGTGCCTCAACTGAAACAATTCCAAAGCTTGGACTAGTGACCCTCAACTTGCCAAGAGAAATTTGTTCACATGTCACAACGCACTAAACCATTAACTGTGGAACATATTCTGGACGAGTACAGCAATGTGTTTACAGAGTTGTTATGTCTTTTAAGAGAGTATGATTTTCAAGTAGATGTGAATGCAAGACCAATTCAGTATCTGCCAAGGATAGTTCCAGCTGCCCTCAAGAGCAGCCTGAAAGAGAAGAACTGGGAAACAGGAAAGTAATCAAGGAACCGGCATTTCCTACAGAATGGACTCGCAGCATGGTAGCAGTGAAACAACTTGGAAAGCTGAGAACATTGATTAACCCAAAGGATCTAAATATTGAGATATATCATTGCCAAATGGAAACCATCAGAGGAAATAGGCCACTACTTGCAAAGGCAAACGTTCTCACGACCCTAGGAGGATGGTTACTGGCACGTGAAGCTGAAAGGAACAGCAGCTCTCTAACCAGATTCTGGAGGTCCATTTGGTATATCGATGACTCTGGCAGAATAACAGCATAGCCAGCGTAAGATTGTCAGCGATCCTCCCAGTATGGAAGCTGTAGTGGATGATTTTCTCATTTCTGGATGTGGAGACGCAGTGGAAGAATGCATTGTTGGCCACAGTCAGAATCTATCGTAACCACAGACAGAGATTACAAGACAAAGTTGAAGCTGACAAGAAAAAAATTCAGTTAAAGAAGCCTCAAGTCAAATCAAGTATGTTGGCAATGTCCTGACAACAAAATGTCTTTGCCTGCATCCAGAAAAAGTAAGACCTGTAGCAGCAATGCAGCAACCAATAGATGTAAACGCAGTGCAGCGACTTCTTGTCTAAGTTATTGCCATAGTGTGAAACATTATGCAAAGTCATGGTCAACAACAAGCAGTGGCATTGGGGCACAGAACCAGGAACACTGATCGCTAAAACCAAGCAACTACTGATGGCAATCAGTGCTAGTGCTCAAATACATGATGATCGCTCAAATCAAGCAAACAAGGTGCAAATCTCCCAAGTGTTGCAAACAATAATGGTGAAAAGATGGCCTGAAAGCATCAAGGACAAATGCGTTGCTATAAAGTGCATATTAGATTAGATTCCCTACAGTGTGGAAGCAGGCCCTTTGGCCCAACAAGTCCACACTGACCCTCCGAAGAGTAACCCATCCAGACCCATTTCCCTCTAACTAAGGTACGTAACACTATGGGTAATTTAGCGCTGCCAATTCATGTATCCTGCATATCTTTGGAGCGTGGGGGGAAACCAGAGCACCGGGAGGAAACCCATGCAGAAACAGGGAGAATGTGCAAATTCCACGCGGACAGTCGCCCAAGGCTGGAATTGAACATGGTCCCTGGTGCTGTGAGGCAGCAGTGCTAACCACTGAGCCACCATATTGGCCCAAACTGCCACCCCAGCCTCAACCTTACTTTTGAGGGCTTCATTTTGGAGCCGTGTTAAGTTACATTGTAAAGCTTTGTGAAGGTCATATTGTAGCAAGACACATTAGAGTCGGTGTAACACTTAATGTTGTTCCCCTTCTACAGTATAGTGGTCATATGCAGATGATTTTACAGCCCAAGGTGGCATTTAGTACAATGGAAATAGAGTCATTATCCCAATGGGGTTTGAGAGAAGAGATGTTAAAGTGCTTCCAAGGAAATCATCAAGAAGTTGAATTTAGTCTGAGACAGGCAAGAGCTGTTCTCTATTGGTCAAACATGAGCAAAGAAAGTAAGATGACATCAGCCTGCGCTTGTAATGAGTCCCAAGCTAAGCGAGCTGGAAAGCTGCTAATGATAATAACATTCCAGACACATAAAGCTAGGTGGAAACCTCTTCATACTTGCAGGAACTGATTACCTTCTCACAATAGACTACAATTCTGACTACTGGGAAGTGAACTAACTGGCTTCAATAACTACTGAGATTGCCAAATGCTGGAAAACACACTTCACCTGTTACAGTATATCCCAGCACAAGGATGAGCAACATCATCTTTCATTCATGAGCAGAGATTTTACCTGCTTCATAAAGGATTGAAATATTCAGTATCATACTTTTGTTCTATTTGACTGGGGATAGTATGGAGATGCTGTAGCAGCATTGAAAACCATCAAGGAATCATAAAGAAGTTGAATGAATTTAACACAGATGTATACAAGGAAATCCTCAAGTGTGGAAAACACACCAACTGAATACATGGAGGACAGTCCTGTACAAACACTCATACTAAGCTATACCCAATAACCATGTACATGGCAGGTACTCATGTGACTCTGCCAATGTTGTCTATCTCATAAGCTGCAAGCAAGGATACCCTGAGGCATGGTACATTGGTGAGACCAAGCAGATGCTACAACAATGGGTGATTGGACATAGGACACAGGACACCGTGCAACATTTGCCTAACAGGGATGTTCCCTCCCAGGCAGAGAACACTTCAGCAATCAGGGTCTTTTGACCTCGGACCTTCAGGTGACCATCCTCCAAGGCAGACTTCAGGACACGCAAAGAGGCCAAGCAGAGGCTGGTAGCAAAGTTCGATACCCATGAGGATGGCCTCAACCAGGACCTTTGGTTCATGTCGCATTACAGGTGACCCCACTACACACACACGCACACACCCTCTCACAGGGTTATACTCCATCACACTCACATACACATTCTACTAAGCATGCACACGCAAACACACTCACACTCACACGCACATACTCACATTCTCTCTGTCTCTCATGCATGCATGCACACATATAAGTCTATGGGGTGAATTTGTATTTGCAGAATTGTATTTGCAGATACATTCTATTTTGCTCAAAAAGTGCACAATCTGTTGGCAATCAATGCAGGCAAACAATCCATGTAACATTTTATAAATTCCTACTTTGGAAATAGAACCAATCTGACACAAGATTGGGAAACAGACAGACTCTAACCTCATATCTTCAATACATTGTCTGAGCTGAGATGTCACCTTTTTTTATATAAAATCTCAAGTTATCTCAAGAATGTGAAAAGAAGTGCTGGGATTTACATAGTAATGAACCGAAATCTGCAACCCATTCTAAAAGTTGAAAGACTTAACAGCAATCAAGGGTTTGTTCAATATAACATTACAGTTGCATGACATATAATCTTTTGCTTTTATATCTGTGTCTTATGATCCTGCTCCATGGCTACCTGATTAAGGAGCAATCCCTGAAAGCTGTTACTTTCAAATAAACCTGTTGGACCATAACCTGGTGTTGTGTGATTTTTAACTTTGTATAGCCAACCCGTTCTTCAAAAATGCTGCTGAAGCCAGACATAGCAGCAGGGAGCCAAATTTCATTTTGACACACTTGCTAAATCATTGCCATAGTACAACATGGGAGAGGCAGACAGGGTATAAAAATTGAAAAAATATAGAACTTGGGCCTGTGTAGAGTGGTTGTTACCTTGTTCATATGCAGTGGAAGTGAATAATCAGATATGCCATCACAACCGCAAGTATATGTCATGATTTGGAGATGCCGGTGTTGGACTGAGGTGTACAAAGTTAAAAATCACACAACACCAGGTTATAGTCCAACAGGTTTAATTGGAAACACGCTAGCTTTCGGAGCAACACTCCTTCATCAGGTGATTGTGGAGGGTTCGATCGTAACACAGAATTTATAACAAAAATTTGCAGTATGATGTAACTGAAATTATACATTGAAAAATTGATCATCTGTTAAGCTTTTCATCTGTTAGAATACAGTGATATGATGTTTTCACCCATACCTGTTGCTACGTCTGGCTTCAGCAGCATTTTTGAAGAACAGGTTAGCTATACAAAGTTAAAAATCACACAACACCAGGTTATAGTCCAACAGATTTATTTGAAAGTAACAGTTTTCAGAGATTGCTCCTTAATCAGGTAGCCATGGAGCAGGATCATAAGATACAAATTTATAGCAAAAGATTATAGTGTCAAGTATATGTGCCCAGCTGGAGAAGCTTAAGATCACCCTGGCAGGCAGGTGATCAGAAAGATATAAACTCACCATCAGCACTATCTACAGATCAACCATCAAGCCCAGAGACTCCCAGTAACCCAACAACTATGATGGAACAGCAATATCTACCATGGCAATAATAAATGATGCAGGAACAAGACTCCCTGGTGAAGGAAGATCACGCTGATGACCAGCAGAAAACAGCATGCATGTGTCCAATGTACAATATATATGCAGAAACTGATGAGAATAATGAATTGTTGAGGCATAGAACAATGGTGTGTGTATATTGGGAATCTTGATCACCTCCAAATCTAAACATAAGGCATCTATACTTTTTATAGAAAGGAGAATGTTCGGATTAAAATGCAATTATGTACAAAATGTCCATTCTGGTCTGCCATAGTCATGTGACCTCACAGATGAGGAACGCACACTTTAGCAGCCATCTCACAGATAATTAAATAAAGAATTCATTCTGACTAGACTCTTGGCTGTTTGAGTCAAGATTCAAGTGGTGCTGGAAAAGCACAGCAAGTCAGGCAGCATCCGAGGAGCAAGAAAATCGACGTTTCAGGCAAAAGCCCTCAGCTCCCTGTCTCATTCCTGGTGAAGTGCTTTTACCCGAAACATCAATTTTCCTGCTGCTCGGTGGCTGCCTGACCTGCTGTGCTTTTCCACCATCACTCTGATCTTGACTCTGATCTCCAGCATCTGCAGTCCTCATTTTTGCCTGTTGGCTGTTCAGGCATACTGAGTTTTGGCTCTTTTTGCTTAGTTTCCTCTCTACACTAATGGGCACAGAATTGGCAGTGATACTAAAGATGTGATACAAAGTTCTTTTTGTCTGTTTCTGACCTATTATAAACACTGCAGATAATGGTAAACATAGGCCAATGCCTGGTATTTTTCACCCAAGTCTATTGAGGTAAAATAAGTTGAATGTGCATGGGCCAAGATTCCAGTTTCTTGTTTTTAACCACAAAATGGACATAGCAAACATGCAGGATTCCAAATTTCAAGCACAAATTCAATCCATTGCAAGCTGTGTTTCTGAAAACATTTCCCTCAGTTTAAAATCTATTTTACTAGAAACTGGTCGTGTTCATGAAATTGATTTCACTCCCACCAGTGGGATTTTCTGCAAATTGCACTCACTCGCAGGTCTTCTACAAGTTTTGAAATTCTTTGAGTGCAGTGACAAAAATGGACAGTCTTTACAATATTTTTAACGTTCTTTTTATTTACTACGATATAAAACTGACTAATTGCTCCCAGTCATGACTAGCAAGTATTTTAATCATTCTCATTTAACCAAGATGGTGGCAAAGTAGGGCTCCCGTGCTGGAGCTTGTCTGCTGTGACTACATTTCTTTTTTTTTTCTATTTTCTTGGTTTTTTACATGTTTACACTTTTATTTATTTACCTCTTGAGCTCGGATGGCATCGGCAGTGAACGCCCAGGACGTCAAGTGAGCCCAGCACAGAGGGCAGTAGTCCCATAACGGAGGGCAGTAGTTCCAGTGTGGAGGGTAATAGGCCCAGCACGGAGGGCAGTAGTCCCATAACGGAGGGTAGTAGTCCCAGTGCGGGGGTTATAGGCCCAGCGTGGAGAGTAATATGCTCAGCACGGAGGGCAGTAGTCCCAGTGCGGAGGGCAGTAGGCCCAGCATGGAGGGCAGTAAGCCCAGCACAGAGGACAGTAGGCCCAGCGCGGAAGGCAGTAGTTCCAGTGTGGAGGCCAGTAGGCCCAGCGCGGAGGGCAGTAGGCCCAGCGTGGAGGGCAGTAAGCCCAGGACAGAGGACAGTAGGCCCAGCACGGAGGGCAGTAGTTCCAGTATGGAGGGCAATAGGCCCAGCGCGGTGGGCAGTAGGCCCAGCGCAGAGGACGACAGGCCCAACGTAGGGAATGGTTGTCCCAACACGGAGGACGACAGTCCCAGTGCAGAGGATGGTAGTCCCAGCGCAGACCTTGAGCCTTCGTAAAACTGGTGGTATGTGTGGTGACATGGTAGTCTTTTCACCGCAGTGGTGTACCCTATACTTGAGTACACATGACAATAAAACCTAAATCTAAATCAATTTATAGTTTTGAGGAAGGGTCACTGGATCCGAAATGTTAACTCTGGTTTCTCTTCATAAATGCTGCCAGACCTGATGAACATTTTCAACACCGTATGTTTTTGTTTCTGAATTGTGGAGTCTGCGGTTCTTTTGGCGTTCATTTAGTTTTCAATTTAACATCAATTTACTCACAAAATTTTGAACACTACCATTAAAAAACGCTTTGTTGTAAACCCAATATTGCATTTGGGTAAAAAATGAGGTCTGCAGATGCTGGAGATCACAGTTGAAGATGTGTTGCTGGTTAAAGCACAGCAGGTTAGGCAGCATCCAAGGAATAGGAAATTCGACGATGATGAAGGGCTTATGCCCGAAACATCGAATTTCCTATTCCTTGGATGCTGCCTAACCTGCTGTGCTTTAACCAGCAACACACTTTCAACCAATATTGCATTTACCAAGATGCTCCAACTTACCACTCTTGAATATATTTCAAAGTATTTCCTATTTTAAAAAGTCAAGTTTTAAAATGTTGCTTAGTCTCGCTAGTTCATGGAAAACTTTATATTTGGTGATATGAAAGTGAGCTTGAAGGAAATTTGGGAGGGGTGAATTTTCTAAGAATATTTTGTTTTAAGTGGACATCATGTTATTTGCACATGGCACCCATTTTGCCAATTGTACTGAAAGTGGAAATACTACCTTATGAAATTAATTCTAAATGATAAAGCGAATTCTTGTTTTCAAACAGGAAACAAAGGCTTCCCAGGGTCAATTGGTCGGCCTGGACTCCCAGGACCAAGTGGCCGTCCTGGGTTCGAGAAAGGTAGACCAGGTGATCAAGGGCCTCCGGGATATCCTGGACCACCAGGACAACCAGGGCCGAAAGGCTCCTTTGGCATTAATGGTTTCCCTGGATCGACGGGAGAAAAGGTAGGGATCTTGCTCAATCTTTGTCACTTATTTGCTGAAGAAGCTTCCTCATTTTCTATGCTCCAGTTGCAAAGGCAGTCAGTCAGGCTGAATTTGGTGATTACTGGGGGCAAAGCATGGTTCTTGTTTACATAACATCACAACCTCTTGGCATCCCAAAACACTTTACAATCAATTAAATCATTTTTCTGAAGTGTAGTCATTGATGTAATGTTAAAAAAAACACAACAATTGATTCCTGCACAGCAACCACCCTAAAAACAGCAACGTGATACTGACTAGGTAATGTGTCATCGTATTATTTTGCTTCAACCCCAGGGAATCAATGTGGACTTCAACAGTTTCCTCATTTCCCCTTCCCCCACCTCACCGCAGTTCCAAACTTCCAGCTCAGCACTGTCCCCATGATTTGTCCTACCTGCCTATCTTCTTTTCCACCTACCCACTCCACCCCTCCCAACCTATCACCTTCATTCCCTCCCCCACTCACCTATTGTACTCTATGCTACTTTCTCCCCATCCCACTCTCCTCTCACTTATCTCTCCAGCCTTCAGTTTCTCTGCATGTATTCCTTTTGCCTGAAATGTCGATTTTACTGCTCCTCGGATGCTGCCTGAACTGCTGTGCTCTTCCAGCACCACTGATCCAGAATCTGGTTTCCAGCATCTGCAGTCATTGTTTTTACTTAGTATTATTTTGCAGCAGATACTGAGGATAACTCTTCGACTCCTTTTCCAAAATAGCACCATTGGATCTTTTACATTGACCTGAGGGCCAATGGGGCTTTGGTGTAATGTTTCAGTCAAAAAAATCAACACCAGCAGCAAAGTAGCGCTCTGTCAGTATTAGCCTGGAGAGTTAACCTAGATTCTGTGCTCAGGTCTCTAGAGTGTGCCTTGAACTCTCCACTTTCCGACTCAAAGGCAAATGCTACAAAAGTGAGGGGGAAGTGAGGACTGCAAATGTTGAAGATCAGAGTTGAGAGTGTGGTGCTGGAAAAGCACAGCCAGTTAGGCAGCATCTGAGGAACAGGAGAATTGATGTTTCCTGATGAAGGGCTTAAGCCCAAAACTTTTAATTTTCCTGCCCCTCAGATGCTGCCTGACCTGCTGTGCTTTTCCAGCACCACACTCTTGGCTGCTACAAAAGTGATCACGGCTAAAACCATCTTTTATATTTGTATCATTCTTTGTATGTGAATTCAACAGGAAGATAGCTATAGATAGTGGGAGATATATATTAGGAATTGCTGACCTGGAGCAGGGCCCCTGGCTGATTTTTATGTTGGCACAGACCAGGAATGGAATCTGGGATTGTTTTGAACAGTTTCATACTATCAGGAATGAATTACACATTGACCCAGCTTACTACTGTAACTAGTGCTTTAGAGTTGTTTAAAAAAAGAGCAGAACATAACTCAACCAGGGATACCAGCAACATGTTCATTCCATATGGTGATTTGGAGGTTACGCTGTTTATTTCAGTGCAGTTTGATTGAAATCAGCAAAACCAGTGCAAATGATTGTGGAATTTCATGCTCAAATTAGGTCCAGAGCAAAGTTTCTGTGATGATTTGCATAGGTTCTGCTCACAAAATAAATTATAACTGTAATTTACTTCACCATTATTGCTAGATTCCGTTAATTGTCTGTATTTGTAAACCTTCGATGCTTTTAAAGTGATATTTTAGTCACAAGGGTACTAATACATACAAATTAAAAACTTTGAATAATTTATGGTTTATTAAAAAAAACTATGGCTCTGTAGAGTTTTAAAAATCATTTTCAGTTACTTAAAATGGTGCTACTCACGTGTGTGTGTGTGTGTGTGTGTGTCAGGAGGCGGGGGGAGAGGGGGAGAGAGGTCACATTGATTAAAAATACCGATCTCAGAATTCAATCAAACTGAACCAGGTAAGCCTTCTTAAATATATCAAAGAATATTTCTACAGCCAAAGACAATTAAAAAAAATTAAAATGCAGTCTAGTTTTACGTTTGGTGATATGCAAATGATGATGTGTGCTCCTATTACCAACTACGTCCAAAGCAGAAGCTCTACCTCAGAATAAATATGTAAAAATAAGTTTCATTTGTTTGCTAACCTGTATTAAATACTACTGTGTGCATGCCTGGTTTAGGAAAATATATTAAACATATCTAAAGATCTCTAAAAACAACAGATAAAAGCAATTGATTTTGAAATATTTTCCCCAAAACGTTTGAAGGATTTGCATTGCATTTAAAATATTGCAAATTTATTTCATGAAAAAATTATTAACCTTCTGAATATGGAGATAATCCCGAGTGATATTTTTACCATGTGACATTGATTTTGTCTTTGACATTCTGCACCAACATTTGGTTCCATATTGCTCTGATTAATTTGATTCATTGAGGTCAAGGTAGTATGGTTTCACCCATCTTTACAGCTACATTAATGTAGCTCTTGCATTGCTTGTGAAGACGATGAGTGAATGGTCCACAATTCTCTTGCTATTGGGCAATACCTTTTTATGTTGACTTGGCTGAGCATATCCCACCAACCTTTTGAACTGGAGCACTGAATTGATCAAATTGATCACCCCATTCCCCTCATTCTATACCAAAAGCTCAAGAAAGTGCACATATTGTGACCATTTCAAAGTGGCCTAGTGGTATTATTGCTAGACTATTAACCCAGAGACCCGGGTAATGTTCTCAGGACTTGGGTTTGAATTCCATCATGGTGAAGTTTGAATTCAATTAAAAGCTACAAGTACGTCTAATTGATTCACTAATGTCCTTGAGAGAAAGAAATTGCTGTCCTTCCCTGATCTACATGTGACTCCAAACCCATGGCAATACAATTGAATCTTAATTGCCTCTGACAGCTAGGGATGAGCAATAAATGCTGGCTAACCTGTGAATCAATTTCTTGAAAATATTTTCGGCAGAATGGTGGGGATGGTGTATTTAAGACTGGATGTTCAGCAAGAGGGAGTTCAAGCCTCCTTCCGTTCACTCAGCAAGACTGCAGGATGAATAAATCTCCACCATCCCAATATAGCATCAATAAGTAAGGTTCAAGACTCAGCAGAGTGGAGGATGGAGCTTGTGTCCCACTGCACCATATCGTCACACAATAGTGCTGAAGCAGTTATACTGACTAATAAGTTGAATCTCTCTGGTAATTATTGTAAAATGCATTCCTGATAATTAGTTAATCAGGTTGGGACTAGTCTGACATGGAGTCATAGTCACAGATATGTACAGCACTGAAACTTGTCCTTCAGTCCAACTCATCCTTGGAGACCAGATATTCTAAATTAGTCTAGTCCCATCTGCCAGCACTTGGCCCATATCCCTCTAAACCTTTCCTATTCATATACCCATCCAGATGTCTTTTAAATGTTGTAATTGTACCAGCCTCCACCACTTCCTCTGGCAGCTCATTCCATACAAGTACCACACTTCATGTGAAAAATTTGCCCCTTAAGCCCCTTTTAAATTTTTCCCTTAAACATATGCTCACTAGCTCTGAACTTCCCCACCCTAGGGAAAGGTTTTGTCTATTTACTCTATCCATGCCCCTCATGATTTTATAAACCTCTATAAGGTCACCCTGCATCCTCCGAAGCTCCAGGGAAAACAGCCCCAGCCTATTCAGCCTCTCCCTATAGCTCAAATCCTCCAACCCTGGCAATGTCCTTGTAAATCTTCTGTGAACCTTTTCAGGTTTCACAGCATCCTTCCTATAACTGTGTGGGAATGTTGAATAAGTGTGTGTCATGCAGATTGAATGCCCACCTAGAGCTCACTGTACAATGTTGTATCTAATAGGGTAATGATGGTCCACCGGGTCTTCCTGGATACCCTGGTGAATTGGGTTTTGTTGGTCCAAAAGGTAAGAAATTGGCAACTCTGCTTCCTTCTGATCTCTCGTTGCTGTAGGAGGCTTTTTCACTGCACTGTGTGGTTTCTTTACGATCACTGTGAGGCTGCTCCTGTGAATAAAATTGTTTGTTCATAGCCTGTTTGTTCCTTGCATGTTAAGTCCTGGATTGCTGTGCTGTTGCAAACCCACACAGCTGAGAGTGAAGGTCACTCCTTACCTGTTGTTACTTCTATACATTAAACATTGGACTCATCGCTAGAATCTCTGCTATAATTGCTACTACAAATTGCAAACTTGTATTTGTTTTGTTCAACACTCAATTTAAGAAACAAATCAAACTGTGCTTGGTAATACCAGCCTGTGTGAGTTACTTGTCAATCCCACCTTTGGGATTGACAATTCAGTAGAGCATGGAATCAAAGCTGTGACTCACCACACAATGAGGTCACAAATTTAACAACATGGGAGGAATCTCTGTCTCTGTTTAGTTGGAAGGAGCTGGAAGAATATCAGTTAACTACTGTATTGTTTAGCAGTGTGGTTTAGAAATATCTGAATTACTTTAGGTTGACAGAGAGAGAAAAATAGAATCAAAAAACAAATAAAAGATGCCAGAATTTTATAAATCATTGGTTTGGCCTCAGTTGGAGTATTTTGTATTAATCTGGGGACTACACTGCGGAATGCCCCTACGAAAGCAAAGAGGAGTGTCACCAGAACATTACAACAGATGAACTTGGAAATGTTCAGTGTGCTCTCCTTGAAATAGAGAAGGCGAAGACGTAACCTTATAGAGATTTTCAAGATGATGGGATAGAGATGAGGAGGAATTTCTTCTCTCAGAGAGTAATGAATCTTTACCCCGAAGGGAAATCAAGATAGGACATTAAATATATTCATGGCTGCGATAGATAGATTTTTAATCAGTACAGGAATCAAGGGCTATGGGGAAAAGGCAAAGTAGTATTGTAGATTATCAGATCAGCAATGATCTCATTGAATGGCAGAGGAGACTCAGTGGATGGAAGCCTGCTTCTCCTCCTACATCTTATGGTCTTATCATAGTGGTATATTTGGGAAGGCAAGTGAAATAACTCCACAGAGGCCAGTATCCCACCACCAAGTACCCTTTATTTCGATGTGCAGAGTCCTTAACACTGATCCAGTTCCCTCAGAGCCAGCTCTCAGAGTGAACAGAATCTCTGACACTCCTGTTTCATCAGGGATCCCTGACAGGAGCTATTAACCTGGCTCAATCAGGGAACTCATATTCTATGAAGTCTACCTGGCTGACCTTGTAACAATCACCACAACAGGATCAAACACTTGATGCCCTGCCAAGCTACACACTGTACCAAATGTGGTGTGGATAGGAGTCCCACAACTCTCCAACTCTCACTTGTGACTCCCTTCAGTTTCGGTTGGTGTGTGACCTTCCAGGGAAGAGTTGGAATGACAGGTGAGGTGGAAGATCTGAACAGCTCAGTACAGCTATGGCTTGGAACACAGAGACCTGGAAGGCGTGTGAAATATTCAGGATATTGTCATGACACCTGAGGCGCCAATTTTGTCCAGTGGCAAAAATAATGGAAATGCTCAACATTTCTGCCCCTGAGCATGATATCTCTCATTTTCACCAGAGCAGGAATGAGGACAGGGAATGTTTCATGCCTGTATGTTTTACAGAGGGAACTATATGTAGGTCATGAGTTGTCTTCACTGAAGTGGGGATTTGGTAGCTTTAGAGTGTGAAACCCAAAGTATGCTGCTTAAATATGGAAAGCGTGTGTCTGAACTCTGTGGATTTGTTTAGTTCATCAGGGTATGCCTTTTGAGTGATAAAGTATTCCTTTCTCTCTGGTGACAAGGCACCTTTGATAGAGATTGGGTGTATTTGGGGAGGACTTGAAGAGATAAGATGACTTTTGGAATCATTTAAAGCAGACATAAATACACATAAAAACTCATTACTGTCAAGCTCATTGGAAATGTCAATGCAATTGCCAAAAAGCATATAAAACTGTCACATGGACCTACCAAAAGGATCAGGAGGAACTGTCAAAATTACCTATCAAAGAAAACTGCCAATGGATTTAAAATACTCATTTATCAAATCATGTCTGGGAGTGTTAAAATATAAAGGTTGCTTGGTGTTCCACTGTGACTTTTTACATACTCCTGAGGTTTCCATTACTGGATTACTGCTGCAGGACTGATTTCACAACCATCCATTCTCACAATAGGGTCCTGGCTATTTCACAGTTTGACAATTACAAGCAGTTTTAGAAGCTTTGAAGCCAGACGATAAGAACATTCCATTGCTTATTATTATAAAGGATTGTGCATTTGAATTAAATGGTTTTCAAAGCCTTTTGCAGTTGGAGGAATGCAGATATAATAATTAAAAATGAGACAATGAGTTATAGGAGCAGAATAAGGCTACTTGGCCCATTGAGCCCCTTTAACATTTGATCATGGCTAACATGTTTCTGAACCCAATTCTCTTTCCCTCTCCCCATCGCCTTAATAATCAAAAACCTATCTATCTCTGTCTTAAACACACTCAATGACTTAGTCTCCACTGCCTTTTTTGGCAAAGAGTTCAATAGATGTCACACCCTCTAGCTGAAGACAATCCTCCTCATTTTAATTATAAAGGGTTGTTCTTTGACTCTGAGGCTGTGTCCTGAGGTCAAGTCTCTTCTCCAAGTGGAAATATCTTTTCAGTGTCCACTCTATCCAGGCCTCTCAGTAATCTGTAAGTTTCAATCAGATACCCCTCATCCTTCTAACCTCCATTGAGGACAGAGCCAGATTCCTCAACCACAAGCCTTTCATTCCCTGGGTCAGTATTGTAAATCTGCTCTGGACTCCTCCAAGGCCAACACATTCTTCCTTGAATTCAGGGTTCAAAACTGATTACAATGTTCCACATGTGATCTTACTACAGCCTTATACAGCCTCTACAATCTCTGTTCTTGAATTCTAGCTCTCTTGAAATGCTAACATTGAATTTGCCTTCCTAGTTGCTAACTGAGCCTGCATGTTCACCTTAAGAGAATCATGAACTAGAACTCCTTAAGTCCCTTTATGCTTCAGATTTCTGAAGCCTTTACCCATTTAGAAAATAATCTGCATGTCCAATCTTCCTACCAGAGTGTGTAACCTCACACTTTCCCACATTGTATTCCATCTGTTATTTCTTTGCCCACTCTCCTTGCCTCACAATTTCTTCTGTACTATTCCTCCTTCCTCAAAACAACTTGTCCCTGCACATATCTTTGTCTCATCTGCAAACTTAGTACTGATGCCTTCAGTTCCTTTGTCCAGATCGTTAATGTGTAACACGAATAGTTGTGGTCCCAATACTGACCCCTGTGGAACTCCACTAGTCACAGTTTGCCATCCTGAGAAAGACCCCTTTATCCCAACTCTCTGCCTTCTGTCATTCAGCTAATCCTCTGTCCATGCCAGTATCTTGTCCTTTACACCATTGACTCATCTTATTTAGCAGCCTCCTAGGCAGCATCTTGTCAAAGGCCTTCTGGAAATCCAAAGAGATCACGTCCACTGGCTGTCCTTTGTCTAACTTGGTTGTTACCTCCTCAAATAGTTCTACCAAATTTGAAAGGCATGACCTCCCCTTGATGAAGCTGTGCTGACTCAGCCCTATTTTACCATGCACTTCCAAGTACACCACAATCTCATCCTTCATAATTGACTCTAAAATCTTGCCAATGATTGAGGTCAGGCTAATTGACCAATAGTTTTCTGTCTTCTGCCTCTCTCCCCACCTCCTGAAACAGGAGAAGCAGTAGCTATTTTCCAGTCTGCTGGCACCCTCCCTGACTCTAGTGATTCCTGAAGGATCACCACCAATGCATCCACAACCTCCTCAGCTATCTGCTTCAGAAATCTGGGACATAGTTTCTCCAGCACCTTCCCCTTAATGTTGGCCACAGCACTCACCTCTGCCCCAATTCTCTTGAAGTTCTGGACTGCGGCTGGCGTCTCCCACTGTGATGTTATTCAGTTCCTTCACAATTTTATTGTTCCCCATTATTATTTCTCTAGCCTCATTTTCCAGAGGTCCAATGTCCATTCTCACCTTTGTCTTACCTTTTAAATATCTAAAAAAGCCTCTAACAATATCCTTTTATATTTCACACTACCTAACCCTCATCTTCCATCTTTTCCCTGCTTCATCATTGTATTATGAATATGCACCTGACAAAAATTCTCTTTTGACTACACAGGTGAACCTGGTGATAGAGTAACTGTGATAGGCCATATGGGAAGAAAAGGAGAACGTGGACAACCAGGGTATCCAGGTGAGGTGACTGGAGTTGTTCGAGTGTTCTGTTTTTCTCACATCTCATCCACACGCTCATGCATTCACTATCCGCTTTTGCTACTGTTCTGAAGGTGCAGACTGTCAAGTCTTTTGGCATCAGTTACCTGACTGGCTGGTGGGACTGGGACTTTGGGCAGCAGTAGACCACCAGAGGCTGGTGGGATTTGTCACCAGCTAGAAACCCAGCAGCCCATATTTGCCCAGCAAACTCTCATAGACAGCAATGTGATAACGACCAGATTATCTGTTTACATGGTCAACGGATGAATATTGGTCGGGACATCTCTGGTATCAACCTAGTGATCCTCTGCTGCACTTCCTGTATGTCAAGAGACCAAAGCTGCCTTAATACTCTAGATGTGGTCTCACCAAAGCCTAGTACAAGTAAAATAACGCAAGTCAACTTCTGAACTAAAATCCTCTTGTTCATTCTGGGATGTGGGTATTGGTGGCTGACCAATCCTGTAGATCATATTAACCCTGACTTCTGTTCATCGTATCAAGTTGTACCTCCCCATCATTGAAAGTCATTTATTTATTTAGATGCATAATCTTGCTGTTCCTTTCTCTAATTTCAGGTGGAAGAGGACAGACTGGTTTGCGTGGTGACCCTGGTCTCTCAGGTAGCCCTGGGCCTCCTGGACTTAAAGGATTGCCAGGTGAAAGAGGTCGACCAGCTGGCCCCGGTAAGAATCCTATAAACTGTTGTTTGACCATGGAAGTATAGCACAGAGGAGGACATTCTGCTCAACAGATCAGGGTTATTTAGTCATAGAGTCATTCAACATGGAAACAGACCCTTTGGTCTAACTAGTCCATGCTCTTCAAGGAATCTATCGGTCTCATCCTGTTCCTCTTGCTATCTCTCTGGTGTCACATATTGACTGAATTTGTCCTCTCCCAACATTGTTTGATGAGAGGTGCCTGCTATGTGCAGAATGCCTGAAGACTGCTGGAAGTCAAGCTCATGACCTATTTCTCTGATGTTACGGACACAGTGTACATTTTCAAATCCATAGAGTCCCTACAGTGTGGAAACAGGCCATTCGGCCGACGAGTCGACACCGGCCCTCCGAAAAGCATCCTGCCCAGACCCATCCCTCTACCCTGTCCCTGAAATCCTACATTTCCCATGGCAAATGCACCTAACTTACACATCCCTGAACACGATAGATAATTTAGCTTGGCCAATCCACTGAAAGCGCACATCTTTGCATGGTGGGAGGAAACCAGGGCACCCTGTGGAAACCCACGCAGCACGGGGCAAACATGCAAATTCCATACAGACAGTTGGCCAAAGGTGGAATCCAACCTGAGTCCCTGGTGCTGTGAAGCAGCAGTGGTAACCACTGAGCCACTGTGCATGTTGTCACTATGCTATTGTTTTTATGTCTGGTCTGTGCCTACTCAGTAGGTTTGTTTCAGTGAGTATAAACTGACCGTGTGACCACGAGATTTCCTGAGGTGCAACGTTTCTCAGCTTTATCATAAGGCACAATGATAAGGATGTTTGAAGTAATATTATTTTGCAATCATCTCACCAATCCATTTCTCCTGTGCTTAGGTGCTCCAGGTCTGCAAGGGATGGCTGGGACTCCAGGATACCAGGGACCTCGAGGATATCCAGGTCCTCCAGGACCTCCAGGTCAACTTTCTCAAGTAGGACAGAAAGGTGCTGACCATTACTGTCCAACTGTTACACTTGGTTATCAGAAGGATTGTAGTCAAGTAAAAATTTATTTTCATTGGTCTAATACCCACATGCTGGGTCAGGGTGCTGACAAATCATTGTATTGTTAACTTATTTCATATTTCATTTTACTCTTTTCTCTGAATCAGCCATCAATTAATCTCTCTCCAGAATGTGAAGCCAAAGAATGCACTGTTTTCTATTTGAAGAGTTGATTCATCAAAGCTTGAGATTGGTTTGCATACTCTTTAACCAGTAATTATACTGATTGTCTCCATCCTCTCAGATCTGTTAGGATCCCGGCTATGTCCCTGACAGGCATGGCATCATTGAGTCAGGCTGTATCTGCAACTTCAGGGGATTTCCCCGTTGTGGACCTTTGTCTCAGACTCCTGCAGGTTTGAGAAGCTGAGTCTGCCACTGACGTCTGCCTACCTTATGCACAGCTTTGACATAAAGACAGGGTTCGTGCGAAGTGTGCAATGCTCTGGCCGGCTGCTGCTAATTAGATTAGATTAGTTACAGTGTGGAAACAGCCCCTTCGACCCAACAAGTGCACACCGATCCTCCGAAAAGCAACCCACCCAGACATTTTCCCCTTCACCTAACATTAGAGGTAATTTAGCATGGCCAATTCACCCAACCTGTGGGAGGAAACCGGCGCAGACACCAGGAGAATGTGCAAACTCCCCACAGACAGTTGTCTGAGGCAGGCATTGAACCCGGGTCTCTGGCACTGTGAGGCAGCAGTGCTAACCACTGTGCCACCATGCCACTCATAAATTCTGGAGCAAGGAGAACCCATAGCATTGAGAAGCAGTCAGTTACTCACTACTCACCATCAGGTTGTTCTATGATATCTCCACAAACTCTCAAAGCACAAAGCCTAGCACCAGATTGCTTTAAGGATCCCTTTGCCGAGGTGATCAAGGGCAAACAGTAAGGAAATTGAACGAGGAGCCTGGGAATGGATCCTCTCATCTACTCACCTTTCTCAAGACCCTGTGAGACCCAAGCATGGGGAAGGCACACAAAATCCTCAAGCAAACCCACAAAATCCTGGAGCAGGATAGTGGAATTGGAAGAGAAAGAACTAACTTTTTCAATTTAATTCTTTTTTGCTGCAATTGGAAAGAAAGCATTCCGCGGATGTAAAATGATGATGGTTGCTCCTTTTAATACTTTATACGTAACACACATTCTGTGGCAGAGTCACACATGTATTTGTGACAGCCATTCCATCATACTTCCTGCACACAGTCAAGTCCAGTTATGCGAAAACAGTGCATCCTCCAAATCAAGGTGTGCAACAAATTGGGAGATTTGCTTGAAAGAATAAACTTGGCATCTCTTCCCTAGTTTTCTGAAAGTGAAAGGAGTACAGCTGCATGAGCAGCTTTCTAATGCCTTGAATGTCAAAGAAGGGGGCAAGTAGATAAGTTGGTTATTAATGCAGTAATACTGCAACTGGCAGTTTACTGGGGCTCATTGATGCTTGCATGAAGGGTATAAGCCTCTTCAATCTGACAGGAGAGTGTCAAACAGAGCAGAAGAAGATCATTTTGTTCCAGTTGTGCCCCTCAGTATTCCCACAGAGCTCAAAGACTATCCACTGTACACTACCTGTAACATTCAGTAGATTTTCCAGTATAAACCTCTCCAATTCCCTTGAAATTTACTGATATTTCAACCTCACTCAAAGTCCATTCCAAACATTCTATTTGATCCATTCACTTCTCCCTTTTGCAATTCCTTACTTGTCCCTTAGTGTCATTCACTGAACCATAATATAGTTTCTCAGTTTAAGGATCTGAAATGTCTCTTCTACTTCCTTACAATATCCTTTAATTTGACTTCATTTCCTTCAAGCCTTTCTTCATCCACTGTTCTTTCTGAGGTAAAACCCACTAATCTGGATGCAGCACAGCTTGGTGTGGTAACTGCTCTGTGCAGGGTCCATAAGAAACTATAGAGTTGTTGACACAGTCCAGTCCATCATCCAGGCCAACCTTCCATCCACTAGCTCCATCTACACTTCTCCCTGCCTCAGAAAAGCAACCAGTACCATCAAAGACCCCTCCCACCCCAGTTATCATCTCTTCTCACCTCTTCCATCATGCAGAAGATACAACAGCTTAACCACCCATACCAGCAGGTTCAAGAACAGTTTCTTCTCCATTGATAATAGATTTCTGAATAGATCTCACATATTTCAAGTCTAATGTTGATCTTGCTTTTGTGCAATTTCCTTACAGGTGTAACTTTGTGTTCCTCACCCTATGATCTTTGTATGTTATGATTTGTCTGTGCTGTATTTAGGTACATGTGACAATTATAAATCAAATCAAATAAGGTATTGATACAATAACACTGAACCTGGCATTTTACTGGGGCTCATTGATGTTTGAGTAAAGGATATAAACGACTTCAATCTGCAGTATATCATTATATGTTTAACAATGGTTGCACTGTTAATTTAGTTCCTTATATCAATAATAATATTTGGTTTTGTTCCACCAGGACTCCCAGGCTCTCCAGGACTAGATGGTTTGAATGGTTTGCCTGGACCTAAAGGACCCAGAGGAACACCAGGTACTTAGCAATAAGAGCTTTGTTATATTCTGTTTGGGATTGAGGTATAACCTCATCCTTATCAGACCATAAGATTTTGGAGCAGAAGTAGGAATCCCAGGACAATAATGACCTAAAATTTCCTGCTGAGGCATGGAGAGGGAGCTTCCACTCTTTCTAGTCTCACAAGAAATGCTTTATTTTTAAAAAGGAAAATGTTGTGTCTTGTTCTAGCTCAGTTTCTGCTACTTTAGGGCAGAAGCAGGGCATGAACAGTTGATTTTAATTGTTGATTCACTCAATTTTAGTCAGGCAAGTTTAGTCAAAATCATCACCTTTGTTTGTTTTCTGTACGCGAGAATGCTTTGCACAATGAAAAATGTAAGAAAAGCAATTTATTTAAGCGTATTGTGGAGTGTTCGCTGTCAATTCATTTAATGGACTGACTCAAGCAATGACGCTTGATGAAAACTATTCGTAAAAATCTAGAGCTCTGTGAACTTGCTCCTTCCCAAAGTGATTTTTAATCTTGAGCGAAATCAAAAGTGTTGCCAATCATCAGCAGCAGTGAGGTCATCAAGCAGACTGAGCAGCCAATCAGATTAAATTATCCTCACAGACAGCAAATGAGGAAATAAAAATCACAAATCCCTTTATGTTTGATTATAAATTTTACAGGTGGAGAGTGAAATAATTGAAGCAAATACAAGAAATTGACTTGAATTGTAAAGTAAACAAACTGTAAATACAAGTACTCTTTGATTTTAAAAAAAGGTGAAGTTTCTTAAAGCAATGGCAAAATTTTACATATGATAAATTTGAAATTCCACCTTTAGAAGGTGTGGCTGCAAGATTCATCTGTCCTGGAAGTGTGTCATGGAATGTCTAGACTGCTTAACTGAAATAATAAGAATTATACTTTCACAGTCATTAAGACTGTTCATCAAAAGTTATGAAATGTCAAGACATTGAAAATAGGAACAGGAGTAGGCCATTTGGCCTTTCGGGCATGCTCCAGTTTAATGCTATCATAGCCAATCATTCACTTCAGTATCCTGTTCCTGCTTTCTCCCCAATTAAAGATCCAGTTACCCTTCAGTAAAAAAGATGCAACATTTTGAAGGGATTTGACAGGGAGACTGAGAGTGCAAGAGTAGGAGCTCTCATGTCTTCCTTAAATTCTAATTGATTGTGATTTTTTTATTTATTCATAAGATATAACTATTTAGGTGAGCAATATTATGCAGAGGATAGCTAAAGGTCCATGATGCAATAAGTTTAGAGTCACATGAAAGCTAGAGATCAGCTAAGGATGGCTTGTTTTTCCCTCATGAACATTAATAAATCAGATTACCTTTACAACAATCAGCAGTGCTTAAATGGTTAACATTAGACAAGCTTTTAATTGCAGGATTTTATTGATTTAACTTTCACCACCTGCCATATGAAATTAAAACCAAAATTTCCACAACATTACTGGGGGTCAGAGAGTCATAGAGCTGTACAGCATGGAAACGGGTTCTTCATTCCAACTCATCCATGCCGACAGATAGCCTACATTAATCTAGTCCCATTTGCCAGCATTTGGCCCATATCCCTCTAAACCCTTCCTATTCATGTACCTATCCAGATGCCTTTTACATATTGTAATTGTACCAGCCTCCATCACTTCCTCTGGCAGTTCATTCCATACACGCACCACTCTCTGCGTGAAAAATTTGCCCCTTAGATCCCTTTTTAATCTTTCCCCTCTCACCTTAAACCTATGCCATTTAGTTTTGGAATTCCCACCCCAGGGAAAAGACTTTGGCTATTTACCCTGTCCATGCCCCTCATGATTTTATAAACCTCCGTAACATCACCTCTCAGCCTCCGATGCTCCAGAGAAAACAGCCCCAGCCTGTTCAGCCTCTCCCTATAGCTCAAATCCTCTAACCCTGGCAACATCCTTGTACATTTTTTCTGAACCCTTTCAAGATTCACAACATCCTTCCTGTAGCAGGGAGACCAGAACTGCATGCAACATTCCGAAAGTGGCTGAACCAATACCCTGTACAGCTGCAACATGACCGGTTCTGTGTTAAAAATCACACAACACCAGGTTATAGTCCAACAGGTTTAATTGGAAGCACTAGTATTTCGGAGCGCTGCTCCTTCATCAGGTGATTGTGAGGAGCAGTGCTCCGAAAGTTAATGCTTCCAAATGAACCTGTTGGACTATAATCTGTGTTGTGTGATTTTTAACTTTGTACACTCCAGTCCAACACCAGCACCTCCACATCCTGACTGGTTCTGGATTACTAGTGCAGTGACGTTGTCAAGTCATGCTTGTATTTGGGGGATCTTTAACAGCACACCCTCTGGAGAATTACTGGGAGCAACTTCTGGTGTTGAACATTTTAGTCTGCATGTGCAAACACAAGAGATTGCTGTTAATATAATGGAGTGGTAATGGTGAAACAAATGAACATGCTACATGAAAAGCAGATGCATTGGTGACTCTCACCATGTCATGTTTGATCTGATTATAGTCTCAAATCCAGTCTCCTGCCTATCCTCTATGTCCTTTAACTCTCTAGTTAGTCAAATACTGATTAAATACAGACTTAAAATTATTTTTAAAATCTTACCTCTACTAATCTCTGGTGAAGAGAATTCCACCAACTAATGACCCTAATACTTGTCCTCATCTCTCCCATAAATAGGAAACCCTTATTTTTAAACAATGCTCCCTGTTTCTGCTCTTTCCCAGAATGTGGAAACTTCCTCTTACCATCCACCCTGTCAGGACCCCTCAGGATCTTACATGTTTCAATAAGATCACCTTTGATTCTTCTAAACTCCAATACCTAACTTATCAAATCTTTCCTCATAAGATAACCTCTTCTTTCTAGGAACTAGAATAGCCTACCTTCTCTGAACTGCTTCTAATGTATTTGTATGCTTTATTAAGTGAGGAGACCAAAACTTTATGCAGTACTCCAACATGGTCTCACCAGTGCCCTGTAGAACTATAGCAAAACTTTCCTTTTTTAAAATTCTATTTACCATTTTAATAAATAACAATATTCCATTTGTCATCCTAATCACTTGCTGCATCTTTTATTTGTAGGATATGGATATCCCTAGCTAGGCCCGCATTGCTCATCCCTAATTGTCCTGGGGAAGGTGGTGGTGAGCTACCTTTTTGAATCACTTTAACTCTTGGAGCTTTAAGACACCCACAAATCTGTTAGGAAGGGAGTTCCAAGATTTGACCATGAAGTAGAAGTGATCTGCTTCCAAGCAACGTTGCAAGCTTCTTACGTCTGAGCTGTGTACCAGGACACCCAGATCCCTCTGCACAGCAAAGTTCTGCAATCTTCATTTAAACAAAATACTGCTTTTTCAATATTCCAGCCAAAGTGGACACATTCACATTTTCCTCATTACACTGGTTAGATGTGCACCATCATTACTGTTGCAAAATTCAGTCAAAAACGCTTTACAGATTCTGTTCCAGAGACAATAAACAAAGCATGAATAGGTTGTAAATGGAGCAGAGAATTCTTTTTGATTTAATTCAGAGTTAATGGTTGGCAATTTCTCCAAGAGCTGCTCCCTTGACTTTCCACCATCCATCTGCCCTCCATATGGCAGGAGCCACTTGGAGGAAATTCCCAGCCATTGGCTCGATCGCGAATGAATATTTATCTCCTGATGTTCTGTTTAGGTGCTGTTTTGGCGGCACCGCCAGGGCCTCCTGGTCTTCCTGGGTTAAAGGGTGAATACGGTGCACCAGGCATTGGTGTAGGTGCACCAGGATATCCAGGACAAAAAGGACCTCGAGGAGATCCAGGTAATTGAGAAAATTGACTGTTAATTGTTCACGATAGTTTTACAGGATTTTCTGCTGTCAAATCTGATGACAAACTTAGCAATTTTGTTCCTGACTATATAGTGACAATTGCATTATCACAGGGAACTTGTACCTCAGTATTTTCACTATAATGTTTCACTGTGCATCAAAAAAGCATGGTGTTTCACGTGGGGTTCCAGTGCATGTTCCATTTGTGAAAAAATATCCTATTGTATGGAGACTCAATGGTTTGAATCTTGGTAGGGAGTGGGAAGATGGGGAGGTTTAGAGTTATAGAGTCATAGAAATGTGCAGAACTGAAACAGACCCTTCAGTCCAACTTGTCCATGCCGACCAGATAACACAAATTAATTTCGTCCCATTTGCCGGCAATTGGCCCATGACCCTTCCTAATCATATACCCATCTAAGTGCCTTTTAAATGTTGAAATTGTACCAACCTCCACCACTTTCTCTGGCAGCTCATTCCATACATGCATCTCCCTCTACCTGAAAAAGTTGCCCCTTGTGCCCCTTCTAAATCTTTCCCCTTTCTCCCTAAACTTATGGCCTCTCATTCTAGACTCCACCACCCCAGTTGCTATCAGGCAATCCAAATATTTGGATTTCTCCACATGTTTTGGAGTTTTGAGTTGAGTCCCCCACTTGTCTACATTAGCCTAAACAGACTCAGCTTCCCTCTGAGCAGGGAGCACTCCAGAAGAAGCTGCCATTGCACTTCCATCATGTGCTGCTGATAGTGAGAATTGTGCTTCTGATAGCCGGTTGGTGAAGAAAAACTAATTGGCAGCCTTCACTTGAAAGAGATTTGTTCACAGACTGAAACATTACAGTCACATAACTCCTGACTCTGCTCTACTTTTGGGTCAGTAAATATCTCTCTTTATAAAAAAATGAAAGAACTACAGATGCTATAAATGAGAAATAGAAGTTGCTGGAAAAGCTCAGCATTTCGGGTGTGGTGACCCTTCCTCACTTCTGAGGAACCCGAAACATTAACTCTGATTTCTCTTCACAGATGCTGCCAGACCTGCTGAGCTTTTCCAGCAACTTTTGTTCATGTCTCTCTTATCTGTGCTCAAGTAACCATCCAGTCAATGGTTTTGACTTACATGTACTTATTGATCATCACGTGTATGATCTGAGTTTATGACCGTTAGATTGGGGTATGGGCAGTTATGTAAGGTGGTGTTCGCAATCACCTCAACTGAATCCTACGTACATTTCTTTCGTTCTTACGATTCAACCCACCAAGTTTGATACTGCAATTCTGTCATAAATTGTGCAGATATCTGTTCAATTGTTACACGTAACCAGCTGATAATTAAAATCTGTCAATTTCAAAATAGGTATCTAGCTCCCAGCAGAGACTGAGATAAGTGAACCAGTGTTATTGTTGCTGATTTTAGCCATTGACTCCTAGTGCTAAATAAAGGAGAGGCGAGATAAGGGCATGAATGAGAAAGGATTAGAAGGGTGTATAGATCTACTGAGTTGAAGTAGGGATGCAGGTGGCTTACACAGAGCCTAAATACTAGTATAGACCAGTTGGGCTGGAATCCTCCTGCTGCTGTAGTGTGATTGCAATGCAATTCTGTGATTGGACTATGAGTAAGAGTACTTTAGATGGGTCAGTTTTTGTCCAGTGTGTGCAGGACAGTTTCCTGACACAGTATGTAGACAGGCTAACAAGGGGCAAGGTGACATTACATTTGGTACTGGATGATGAACCTGGTCAGATGTTAGATTTGGAGGTAGGTGAGCACTTTGGTGTTAGTGACCACAATTCGGTTATGCTTACTTTAGTGATAGAAGGGGATAGAGTTATATCTTGGGGAAAGGCAATTGTGATCTGATTTAGCAAGATTTAGGATGCATAGGATGGGGCAGGAAACTGCAGGGGATGGACACAATTGAAATGTGGAGCTTATTCAAGAACCAGCTACTGTGAGTCCTTGATAAGTATGTACTGGTCAGGCCGGGAGGAAGTTGTTGAGTGTGGGAGCCATGGTTTACTGAGGAAGTTGAATCTCTTGTCAAGAAGAAGAAGACGGCTTATATTAGGATGAGACGTGATGGTTCAGTTAGGGCGCTTAAGTGTTACAGGTTAGCCAGGAAAGACAAAAGAGAGAGCTAAGAAGAGCCAGGAGGTGACATGAGAAGTCACTGGCGGATAGGATTCAGAAAAAACCCTAAGGCTTTCTTTAGCTATATCAGGAATAAAAGAATGACTGGAGTAAGATTCGCGCCAATCAAACATACTAGTGGGAAGTTGTGCACGCAGTCAGAGGAGATATGGGAAGTGCTAAATGTGTACTTTTTGTCAGTATTTGCACTAGAAAAAGACAATGTGGTCAAGGAGAATACTGAGAATAGATGCATAAGGAGGAGGTGTTAGCAATTCTGGAAAGTGTAAAAAATAGATAAGTCCCCTGGCCGGATGGGATTTATCCTAGGATTCTCTGTGAAGCCAGGAAGGAGATGCCCAAGTCTTTGGCTTTGATCTTTATGTCATCATTGTCTACGGGAATAGTGCCAATAGACTGGAGGATAGCAAATGTTGTTCCCTTGTTCAAGAAGAGGAGGAGAGACAGCCCTGGTAATTATATACCAGTGAGCCTTACTTCGGTTGTGGGTAAAGTGTTGAAAGGGTTATAAGAGATAGGATTAATAAAAATCTAGAGATGAATAAGTTGATTAGGGATAATTTTGTGAAGGGTAGGTCGTGCCTCACAAACCTTATTGACTTTTTTGCAAAGGTGACCAAACAGGTGGATGAGGGTAAAGCGGTTGATGTGGTGTATATGGATTCCAGTAAGGCGTTTGGTAAGGTCCCCCACGGTAGGCTATTGCACAAAATACGGATGCATGGGATTGAGGGTGATTTCGCATTTGGATCAGAAATTGGCCAGCTGAAAGAAGACAGGGGGTGCTGGTTGATGGGAAATATTCATCCTGGAGTTTATATACTAGTGGGCTAATGCAAGGATCTGTTTTGTGTCCACCGTTGTTTGTCATTTATATCAATGACCTGGATGAGGGAATAGAAGGATGGGTTAGTAAATTTGCAGGGGACATAAGGTTGGTAGAGTTGTGGATAGTGAAAATAAATGTTGTAGGTTACAGAGAGACATAGATAAGCTGCAGAGCTGGGCTGAGAAGTGGAAAATGGGATTTAAAGCAGAAAAGTGTGAGATGATTCACTTTGGATGGAGTGTCAGGAATGCAGACTACTGGGCTAATGGTAAGATTCTTGGTAATGTGAATGAGCAGAGAGATCTCGGTATCCAGGTACATAGATCCTTGAAAGTTGCCACCCATGTTGATAGGGTTGTTAAGAAGGTGTGTTAACTTTTATTGGTAGAGGGATTGAGTTTTGGAATCATGAGATCATGCTCCAGCTGTACAAAACTCTGGTACAGCCACATTTGGTGTATTGCTATAGTTCTGGCCACTGCATTAAAGGAAGGATGTGGAAGCTTGGAAAGGGTCCAGAGGAGATTTACTAGGATGTTGCCTGGGATGGAGGAAAGGTCTTATGAGGAAAGGCTGAAGGACTTGAAGCTGTTTTCGTGAAAGAGAAGGTTGAGAGGTAACTTAATTAAGACATATAAGATAATCAGGGGGTTAGAAAGGTTAGACAGTGAGAGCCTATTTCTTCGGATGGCGATGGCTAGCACAAGAGGACATAGCTTTAAATTAAGGGGTGATAGATATGGGTGATAGATGTCAGAGGTAGTTTCTTTACTCAGAGAATAGTAGGGACATGGAATGCACTGCCTGCAACTGTAGTAGACTCGCCAACTTTAATGGCATTTAAATGGTCATTGAATAGGCATATAGACAAGAATAGAAAAGTGTAGGTTAAATGGGCTTCAGAAAGTCAAAGGGCCTGTACTGTGCTGTAATGTTCTATGTTCTATTCTGTGTAAGTGATATATCTATGTTTCATTGTCCAAAAAGCCAATTATGGAGCACACGTAAATGTTGTTGTAGAGACTGCTTATTCATGCTCTAGTATAAACAGTGTGTCAAGGATAGGAAGAGAAAGAAGACAAAAAGGGGAAATTATAATTGGTTTCTTGGCCTGTTTCTATCCCTTGAGGTTTAAGCTCTCACTATCATTTATATCCAAAGGTTCCAAACTGTAGAATTACTTATTGGCTGAGTGATATTTACATCTCATTCAGTACTGCTGTATATGGCTGAAATATGTCACAGCCACATTATATTTAAATCACAATATATTTTGGTCATGGACCTATTAAAATGAAACTTACATGCTGGTGATCCAACCAACTGGTACAATAATTAGTGCTATGTAGTAATTAGAATTCTCTTATCGTAAGAGAAGTCCAAGGTAAAGAAATCCCTTTCAAATAGGAATGGAAAATTGTAATTCAGTAACTGGGTAAATATGACAGTAACTTTAATTCAATTCTCATAGTCAGAAGCTTATAAAATCAAATTGGCTACTGATTTCACACTTTTTAAAAAATTCACTCATTGCTTTGTTGGCATTGCTGGCTAGGCCAGCATTCATTGCTTATTCTTAGCTGTCCATGAGAAGGTATCAGTGAGTAATTTATAAGGCTATGGGATTTCCTGCCAGCCACGCATATTAATAATGCCTCAAGGTACTGCTCAGACTTAATGCATATTCTCCAGAATTGAGATTGGAAGATGTGCCCATCTTGTATTCCATGTTAGACATCTTTGAACCAGGCAATGAATTCTTCAGGAACACTCAGTTATGTCTCCACTTCAAAACTACAGTACCCCTGCTTCTTACTCAAACACTGTATGTTGGGCATTAGTTGAGGTAAAGGTTAAACACAATTCCAATGCCGTCCCACTCATTCTATCTCTTTGAAATCTGGTCAGAGTACAAAGAGGTCAGATACAATTACTGCAAACATTGCCACCAATGGAACTCCCGACAGCTATTTATGTGGGACAGAGACTCAGCAATATTGAGTCCTTTCCTATTTCTACGCTCACTTGCTCAGATTACTCCAGCTGAGCCCAAAGAAAATGTGGGACCGTGAAGTTGAGAGAAGGGCTGAGGAACAAGATGTTCAGCAAATGTCCATGAAGAGGGTACAGTGTATTATGCAGGGAGAGATGAGGAGAGCAGCTGATTTCTGGGGACCGAATCGTAGTTCTGAAAAATAACCAAAACAGACTTGAATTGTTAACTCTCTTTCTCTCTCCACAGATGTTGCCAGGCTTGCTGACTTTCTGGTTGTTTCAGATTTCTAACAGCTGTCATATTTTGTATTGTTGGACCCTTATTAGCACTTTAAAACTTCCATTGATTTATGCTGTTTAACAAAAATGGTGAAAAGAGATTAAATCTATTGTTTATAGCTGTGAGTCAAACCAATCGATCCATTCCATAACTCCTATTGCTCCATTAGGCCGTGCTGGATCAATGGGTCTTCCAGGGAAACCGGGTCCTCCAGGAGCCACCATCCCTTCAAACATTCCTGGGAAGCCAGGTGATGTTGGTCCTCCTGGATACGATGGTGAACAAGGTAAGGTATTGCTCGCTTCACAAAAATGCACAAGGGGAGTAAATCTTTTCTGTCAGTTTGTGCTGGCACATGTGTAAAATCAACATAATCAGTTAGTGAGTTTGTGTCCTCATATTCAGGATCACTAAGAATTATTCCAGGTGCGATATAGTTGCTAACCTCATCCGTACACACAAGCTATTATTTTTGCTTATTTTATATTAACAGGCTAACAGTCATCCAGCATCTTTACCGTTGAAAAGATTTATAAAGGGAAAACTAAAGTTAAGCCAAAGCAACAAGGTTTAGAGCTGTAAGCAATGCTTGCTAAAAGGGATAACTTGGCTGCAGGATGTTAAAAGAGCTGAGAGAGGAGAGGATATGGAGGCAGCAAAATAATGAAGTCCAATTTCAAACAACAACAGTGACTAAATTGAACTCTATTCAGTCCATATTTCAGGCATCTTTGGTGGTCACCTCAAACAGACATTAAGCCCATTATTTATACAAACGAAAGCCCTGGCATCTAACTGTCTCAGCTCAAAGTTCGGTTGTAACAGAGAAGTATGGGCCTGCACTGCCCAGGATTAGGCAGCTATTGCAACCTGAACAGTAACAACGTAAAGAACATTATATGTTTGTGTTTTTCAATTTAAAAGATCTTCCTGTGGAGCCAGAATATGAAGAATATTCCCCCAATTCCACAATCATCATGATTCTATCCTCTTACTAGTTTCTGCCCGTTCCAATCACTCACATAGATATACCTTTGAGTCACTGTTGGTCACAATGCCCAAACATTGATAATATTTACAGTTCTGCTCATGATCACACTAAGCTGCTTTGTCCTGACATCAAACTTCTTTAGTGTTGTTGGAGTTACACCTATCCAGGAAAATGAAGAATATTCCATCACATTCCTGATTTGTGCCTGGTAGATAATATATGAGCATAGAGGAGTCAGGAGGTGAGTTACTCACAGCAGATTTCCTTGTCTCTGATACACCTGTATAGCCACACCTTTTGTACTGGTGGTTCAGTACAGTTTCTTGTCAATGGTAACTCTCATAGAGTCTTACAGTCATAGAGATGTACAGCATGCAAACAGACCATTCGGTCCAACCCGTCCATGCCGACCAGATATCCCAATCCAATCTAGTCCCACCTGCCAGCACCCGGCCCATATCCCTCCAAACCCTTCCTATTCATATACCCATCCAAATGTCTCTTAAATGTTGCAATTGTACCGGCCTCCACCACTTCCTCTGGCGGCTCATTCCATATATGTACCATCCTCTGTTTGAAAAAGTTGCACTGTAAGTCTCTTTTATATCTTTCCCCTCTCACCCTAAACCTATGCCCTCTAGTTCTGGACTCCCCCACCCCAGGGAAAAGACTTTACCTATTTATCCTCTTCATGCCCCTCATAATTAAGGTCTATAAGGTCACCCCTCAGCCTCCGACGCTCCAGGGAAAACAGTCCCAGCCTGTTCAGCCTCTCCCTATAGCTCAAATCCTCCAACCCTGGCAATATTCTTGTAGATCTCTTCTGAACCCTTTCAAGTTTCACAACATCTTTCCGATAGGAAGGAGACCAGAAGTGCAAGCAATATTCCAACAGTGGCCTAGCCAATGTCCTGTACAACCGCAACATGACCTCCCAACTCCTGTACTCAATACTCTGACAAATAAAGGAAAGCATACCAAACACCTTCTTTACTATCCTATCTACCTGCGACTCTGCTTTCAAGGAGCAGCGCACTCCAAGGTCTCTTTGTTCAGCAACTCACCCGAGAACCTTACCATTAAGTCTATAAGTCCTGCTAAGATTTGCTTTCCCAAAATGCAGCACCTTGCATTTATCTGAATTAAACTCCATCTGCCACTTCTCAGCCACTGGCCAATCTGGTCAAGATCCTGTTGTAATCTGAGGTAACCCTCATCGCTGTCCACAACACCTCCAATTTTGGTGTCATCTGCAAACTTACTAACTGTACCTCTTATGCTCGCATCTAAATCATTTATGTAAATGATAAAAAGTATAGAACCCAGCACCGATCCTTGTTCAAAACCATTATTGTATAATGGAAATTGTCAGGGGCCAACACTTATTGCAGTGGAACTCAACTAGTGACCGCTGCCATCCTGAAAAAGACTCCTTTATCCCAACCCTCTGTCTTCTGCCAGTCAGCCAATCCGGTATCCATACCAGTACATTGCCCTAACACCCAGCAGCATCCTGTCTGCAGTGTCTTCTCAAAGGCCTAGTGGAAACCCAAATAGATCATGTTCACTGGCTGTCCTTCATCTAACTTGCTTGTTACCTCCTTAAAGAATTCTAACAAATTCATCAGACATGATCTCCCTTGGACGAAGCTGTGCAGACTCAGCCATATTTTACCATTCACTTCCAAGTATTCAACCATCTCATCCTTAATAGTGGACCCTAAAATCTTGCCAACAACCAAGATCAAGCTAACTGACTTATAATTTTGTGACTTCTAACTCCCTCTCTTCTTAAACAGAGTGTTATTTTGGCCAATTTCCAGTCCTTTGGGACCCTCCCTTACTCCAGTGATTCCTGAAAGATCACCACCAATGTCTCCATATTTCCTCAGATATTTCTTTTGGAACTCTGAGATGTCGTCCATCCAGTCTGAGTGATTTATCTGCCTTCAGATCTTTCAGCTCCCCCATCACCTTCTCCTTAGTGATGGTCACTACACTGTCTTCTGCTCCCTGACTCTCTTGAAATCTGGCATGGTGCTAAAGTCTTCCATTGTCAATGGTTAGATTTGGTCTTGTTGGAAATGAATGCTGCGTACCGATATGAACATACAAACTTAGGAATGAAAAACAAGAATAGGCCATTCAGCCGCCCTTTGAGCCCACTCCACCATTCAGTAAGATCATAGCTGATCAGATTTCAACCTCATCTCTACATTCCTGTATACCTTTGGGAATGAAGGATTTATGTACCTCTGCCTTAAAATTATTAAAGTTAAAAATCGCACATCAGGTTATAATCCAACAGGTTTATTTGGAAGTGCTAGCTTTCGAAGCGCTGCTCCTTGATTTTGAACTTTGTCCACCCCAGTCCAACACTAGCTCCTCCATATCATGATTAAAATTATTAGGGGAGGGGGCGACCTCGTGGTGTTATTATTAGACTATTAGTCTCGAGACCCAGGTAATGTTATGGGGATCTAGGTTTAAATACTGACTTGGCAGTTTGTGGATTTTGAATTCAGTAAAAATCTGGAATTGAGAGTCTTATAATGATCATGAAGCATAGAATGTAGAGAACATAGAACATAGAACAATATAGCACAGTACAGGCCCTTCAGCTCACAATGTTGTGTCGAGCATTTATCTTAATTTAAGATCAACCTAACCGACACACCCCTCAATTTACTGCTGTCCATGTGCTTGTCCTTAAATGTCCTGAATGTCTCTGACTTTACCACCACTGTTGGCAGTGCATTCCATACTTTCACCACTCTCTGCTTAAAGAACCTACTTCTGACTTCCCCCTGTACCTTCCTCCAATCTCCTTAACATGATGACCCCTCATGACAGCCATTTCTGCTTTGGGGAAATGTCTCTGGCTATCTACTCTACCAAGGCTTCTCATCACCTTGTACACATCTACGAAGTCACCTCTCTTCCTTCTTCTCTCCAGTTTGAAAAAGCCCGAGCTCACTCAACCTCTCTTCATAAGACAAGCCATCCAATCCAGGCAGCATCCTGGTAAATCTCCTCTGCACCCTCTCTAAAGCAGCAACATCCTTCCTATAATAAGGTGACCAGAACTGGACACATATTCCAAGTGTGGCCAAACCAGGGTTTTCTAGAGCTGCAGCAAAACCTCACGGCTCTTAAACACAATCCACCGTTAATGAAAGTCAAAGCACCATACGCCTTCTTAACAACCCTATCGACTTGGGTAGTAATTTTGAGGAATCTATGTACGTGGACCCCTGGATCGCGCTGTTCCTCCACATTGACAAGAATCCTGTCTTTAATCCTGTATTTAGCATTCAAATTCGACCTTCCAAAATTAATCACTTTGCATTTATCCAGGTTGAACTCAGCTGTCACTTCTCAGCTCAGCTCTACATCCTGTCAATTCTTGTTGTAGCCTGCAAAAGTCCTCAACAGTAACTACAACACCAGTGACATTTGTGTTATCAGTAAACATACTAACCCACCCTTCCATTTCTTCGTCTAAGTCATTTATAAAACTACAAAGAGCAGAGGCCCAAGAACAGATCCCTACGGGACACCACTGGTCTCCGAGCTCCAGGCGGAATACTCACCATCCACTGCCATTCGCTGTCTTTTTTCAGCCAACCAATTCTGTATCCAGACAGCCAAATTTCCCTGTATCCCATACCTTCTAACTTTCTGAACGAGCCAACCATGGGGAACCTTATCAAATGCCTGATTGAAATCCGTATCCACCACATCCACTGCTCAAACTTTGTCAACTTGTCTCATCACATCCTCAAAGAACTTGTGAGGCATGACCTGCCTCTCTCAAAGCCATGCTGACTCTCTTTTATCAAACTATGTTTTTACAAATAGTCATAAATCCTATCTCTCAGAATCCTTTCCAGTACCTTGCTTACCACAGATGTAAGACTGACTGATCTGTAATTCCCAGGGATTTCCCTGTTCACTTTCCTGAACAGAAGAACAACATGTGCCTCCCTCCATTCATCTGGTACTACTTCCATGGTCCGTGACGATGCAAAGATCATTGCCAGAGGCACAGCAGTCTCATTCCTTGCTTCCCTGAATTTCTAGCACATCCACTTCCTAAATATCAATCTGTTCAAGCCTATTATCTTGATCCATGGTGTTCTCGCTATCAACAAGGTCCATCTCTCTAGTGAATATTGAAGCAAAAAAAAACATTTAGGGCCTCCCCTGCCTCTTCAGACTTCAGGCACAAGTTGCCTCCACTCTCCTGATCTGCCCCACCCTTTCTCTGATCATTCTGTTATTCCTCAGTAAGTGTAGAACGCCTTTGGGTTTTTTCCCTAATCCCTCCTGCCAAGGCTTTCTCGTGCCCCTTCCTGGTTCTCCTCATTCCATTTCCTAGCTATCCTGGAAATCCTCTAAAGCTGTGCCAGATCCTTGCTTCCTTAACCTAAAGTGAGCTTCCTTCTTCCTTTTGACAAGGAGCTCCTCTGGTCTTGTCTTCCAAGACTCCTTCACCTTACCATTCCTTGCCCCTCTCAGTGGGTCAAAGTTATCCAACACTCGCAGCAAGTGCTCTTTAAACAGCCTCCACATTTCTGTTGTGCATTTCGCATAGAACAATTGTTCCCAATTTATACTCCACAGCTCCTGTCTATAGTATAATTCCTCTTCCCTCAATTAAATACCTTCCCATACTGTCTATTCCATGTTCTATTCTTCCCATACTGTCTGTCCTATTCCTCTCCATGGCTGTGGTAAAGGTGAGGCAGCTGTGGTCACTGTCACTGAAAAGCTCTCCCACCGAGAGACCTTGGACAATCTTTGCTGAGTGTCAGAAAACCCATCTAGTTCACCAACTCCTTTAGGGAAGGAAACTGCTATCCTTACCTGGTCTGGTCGACATGTGCCTTGCCCATCCCTCTGTGTGAAGGCAACAAAAATTTAAAGATTCTGCATCGGCAGCTTTGTGGGACTGGAAATTCCATAGGCTCACAACACTCTGAGAGAAACAAATGTATCCTCATCTTTGTTTTAAATGGGCACCCCCTTATTTTTAAACTGTGACCAATAGCTCTAGATTCTCCCCGTGGCATTCTCTTATTGTTCACTTAGCATGCCTGATTGTTGTTCATGTCTGGCTACATATGGACACTGTTTGCTTCAGTATTAGAAGGAGTGATGAATAGTCTGGAGTCATCAAAGAACACATCACTTGTGACCTTCTGAAAGAAATCTAATGAACTCCTGCAATGGAGCTGGGCTCAACCTTGTGGCTGAGATATTGACCTCAAATAATCACACTCATCTTCCTTTGTGTTGAGCATGATTCCAACCAGCGAAGAGCTCTCCCCGAATTCCTGTTAACTCCAGTTATCTTAGGGCTCCTTGATGCCACAATCAGTCAAATGTTGCCTTGATATCAAATGTACTCTCACCTCACTCTGGTGTTCAGACTTATAAATGGAAAGTTCTCACCACTGTCACTACCTTATAATGAGAGATATGATTTGGGATATCTTGGGTAGACTTGCTTACAAGTATTAGTCTAGGCAACTTATACTATGTGGTGAAAGATGCTCACACAACATCTGATTGAACAGCAAATGGGTTTAAGACAGATGTGCTGAGCAAATGCCCCTTGATTGAGGCATCTTTCAATTTGTACATGTTGCAATGTGAAGTAACTGATGTGTAACATCTTTAAATATGTACATATAGCAGTGTGAAGTAATGGATATGTACATATAACACTGTGAAGTAATGGATATGTATAATATCTATATATATAAAACAATTTGAAGTAAGTGACAGAATGCCACATCATTATTTTAATGGTCTTCAATGTAGGCAACACTTTTCATAAATCACATTTACTCTGTAATCTCAGCTCCCACCTCCTTATGAAAACTGGTATTTCTGAAATTAAGTATTTACACCTCGGTGCTTTCCTTAATAGTCAAATTATTTTTGTCTTGGGTTTTGAAGCAACTTGACGCAAATGAAAAGGTATTGGAAAATATTTGTATCATTCATATTTGCATGAGAAAAGAGATGAAATAGAAATTGCTTTTAGCCTCCATCAATTCTGTTTTTTTCAACTGTGTCATGTTTATCCACCTATTTATTTTTTTACCATCTATTCACTCTTTGTTGAGATCGCTGGCCAAACCGAGGTGATATGATTGTGATAAGGATTGAATTCCCTTTTTAATTCTTCCACTGTGGTGCTAAACCTGCAGCAGGAATTCATCTGAAATCCTGTTCATAGGGGTAAAAGTTTGAGGTGGTGGAGCAGGGAAAAAGATTCCAAGGAAATCCATCCCATTGGTTTAAGTTCATTTCACCTGACAAAGGAGCAGCACTCTGAAAGCTTGTGATTTCAAATAAACCTCTTGGACTATAATTGGGTGTCATGTGGCCTCTGACTTTGTCCATCCCAGTCCAACACCAGCACCTCCACATCATAACTTGGGTTTGTTGAAAATAATGCAGTGAGACTTTCCTCCAGTAGGTGGCAATCTATCCCTTGATGTTCAATAGCATTGTCATCTCTCAATCCCCACAATGAACTTCTTGGGGCCACCATTGGCCAGAACCTGAATGTCATCAGCCATGTAAATGAAAGAGCAACTCAGCTATCGGGAATTATGGAGCAAGTAAGCCATCTCCTGATTCTCCAAAGCTTGTTTACCATCTTTAGGACTCAAGCTTAGAGTATGATGGATTACTCCCAATTGCCTGGATCAGTGCAACTCCAACAACACCCAAGAACCTTAATACCATTTAGGACAAAGCAGCCTGTTTGATAAACACCCCAATCATCACCTTAAGCATTCACCCACTCTGCAACCAGTGACATCAGTGTGTGTCATTTACAAGTTGCACTATATCCACTTGTCAAACTTCTTTTGATAACTACTTCCACACCTCAACACACTACCACCTAGAAGTACAAAGGGAAACACATGGCAATACATCACCTGCAGGGGTGATGACCTAGTGGTATTATCGCTTGTCTATTACTCTAATCATCTATGTTATAATCCACAGACCCGGGTAATGTTCAGGGGACCTGGGTATGAAACCCACCATGGAGAAAGTGGAATTTGAATTCAGTAAAAAGAAAATCTGGATCTGAGAGTCTAATGATGACCATGAAAGTATTATTGATTGTTCTAAAAACTCATCTGGTTCCTTAATGTCCCTTAGGCAAGCTAACCACTGTCATTGCCTAGCCTACATGTGACTCCAGACCCATAGCACCAAGGTTGATTCTTACCCATCCTCTGCACAGTTAGGGATGGGCATCAGTTCCCTAGCCAGTGACATCTTCATCCCATGAATGAATATTTTTTGTTTCAAGAAGTTCATCCTCGAGAATACATCAGTCCGTCTTGGATCTATTCTATTGTTCCTTCGCCGTGGCAGGGTCAAAATCCTGGCACTCCCTTCCTAATTTCACTGTGTCTCTCCTTATACCACTTGGACCCCAGCAGTTTAAGAAGTTAACTCACTATCACCTTCTCAAGGCCAATTAGAGATAGCAATAGCTGTTGACTTCACCAGTCCAGCTCACATCAGACAAAGCAGGCATGATGACTCCATTTTCCTTTTTGCCCTACTCCCTCCACTTCCAATAACCCCAACCTCCTTGTCTACTGAAAATCAGCTGAGCGTTAAAAAAAAATTCAAAGACCAAATCGTCATTGCTTTTCTAATCTGTTTGAGGGAGAAAAAAGCTCTCCTTAATGCTGTCTTGAATATGTGACCGCTTATTCTTAAAACTGTTTTGTTTTGGTTCTAGTTTCTCCAACAATGCAGAAACATCCTTTCAGAACCCGTGCTTTCAACTCCCACAGGATATTTTGTGTTTCAATTCGATGTCCCATGATTGCTTGACTTAAATTTGTATTATTATCCAGGGGCTTGGTGGTGACTTTGTTCTTGGAGTATCGTGTGAGAAAATATTCTGCCGCCTGTATCATAACTTACATAGAATCTTGGTCAGCTTTTACCCTATACTTGGGCCCTAATATATTCAATTTAAAATAATCACTCCCATGTTTGTATGTGTTTTGTTGCTCTGTCTCTCTCTCTCTGTCTCTCTCTCTCTGTCTCTCTAATGTTTTTCACTTCCACAATCTTCTGAAAACACTGCATAGATCCAATTCCAGTTCTTCTCTTTTCCCCACGTCCTTCACCTCGCCATTGACAATTGTGTTTAGACTTGCTTGGAGACAATCTGCAACTCACTGCCTGAACTTGCCCACCCTTCTTCTCTCCTTTTACATCTCAGAGATCAAGTGTGTAGGTGCCTCTTGCAAAACAGAAATGCATGTCTTTGGCTCAGGTAGTATTGTTTCAAAAATTAGTTCTCCTGAATGGTTTGTTGAACAATTTGCTGAAAAATGTCAATCATTCACGCTGATGTTGACTTATTTTCATACACTCTGCAGGTCCTTCAGGTCCAGTTGGTCCTCCTGGGCCACCAGGCTTGGGTTTTGAAAGAGGAGATCCTGGTGACCCTGGCTTTCCTGGTACCCCTGGGCGACAAGGTGCAAGGGGGGACGTTGGGCCTCCTGGACTGCCAGGCGTTCCTGGTCCTCCAGGATTCAAAGGTGACTTTTCTCCATCCTAGTCAAACACTGCATTCATTACAACAAAGGGTTCAGTGTCCATTGAAAACTAAATGTATACATGCCAGTACTCTAATCCACTTTATGAACCTCCCTGGTCAATGTCTGTGATGCTTCACAATCCCTTGAGTTGCTTCTCCATGACAGAGTGAGAGGGATGGCAGGACAACATGAGGAAGGAAAAAGTGAGGTCTGCAGATGCTGGAGATCAAAGCTGAAAATGTGTTGCTGGAAAACCGCAGCAGGTCAGGCAGCATCCAAGGAACAGGAAATTCGATGTTTCGGTCTTAAGCCCTTCATCAGGAGCCAAGCACAACATTCTTGATGTACCGTTTGGAGAAGGTGTAGTTTATTCTGAAAATGGCCCTATCATTCATTTCTTTAATCTCCTACTTTGTATTGCATAAGTTGCCAAATTTGTGAAACAATCAGTTCTTTCTTATTTCAAGTGAACACTTGGTGTTTTTATATTTGGAACGGATGTTTTCTAATTGAGAGTTCTTTACATTTGACTGTAATTTGATACACTGTGAACTGTACTCTCCAGAGAAACTCCCTGATGGCACATTAGGCAAAAGTACTTCCTGATGAAAAAATAAGCCCGTGACCTTTGGAAGGGTTGATTTCTGCATTCAATGATGTTAGCTGGGCAGCAACTTGAGTGCACCATCTGGTCTTGGCTCTTTTGGGTAGGGATTGAAATAAATCAATAATTGATCCCTTTTGCTTTGATCACTGTCTCGAGACCTGCCCAATAGTGTCTGCATATAGGTATTGTGATAGGCTTGAAATGTTGTTGTCATTGAGTAGCTTGCTAATGACCAGCACTTAAGTGTATATATGAATGGTGACCATATCAGTATGGAGTTGGAAGTCAAAGTCCTAGTGGACCCATTCTGAACTGTAAAAGTTTGTCTGATGTCATTCCTGAACCCAGTTGTTAAAGTTATACCCCCTTGTTCCTGACTTTCCCACAAGAGGAAATAGTTTCTCTCTGTTTGCCTGTTCAGTCCATTAATCATCTTTAAGCACTTTAGATGATCACCTCTTAACCTTCTGTGCTCAAAACAATAGGAGGCCAGACTCCTAGTTGCCTGAGCAGGAGAGTTTCAGATATGAAAAGAGATTTGACAGAGTAAGGTTGTTTTTCTTAGAGCAGAAGAGACTGAGAGGGTAGACAGAGTTCAGAGAGGGTAGACAAGGAAAATTTGTCCCTTGTTGGATGAGTTAGAAGGTTTCAGAGGGTGATGGGAATTTGAACTCACTTCCTGTGGCGGCAGTGGTAGAGGCAGAAACCTTCATGCCATTTAAGGAGTAGTTAGTTGTGCACTTGTGACGCCAAAGCAAGTCTTTTCGACTGGTGTGGGCTTGATGGGCTGAATAGCCTTTTTCTGTGCTGTAGATCTCTATGACTCTGACATTAGGCAGTTTTTCTCAATGATTTAACATTTTTAGTCCTGGTATTGTTCCGGTTCCTTTTGGTGATAAATGACCTACGTGAAATGGGGTTGCAGAAATCCTAACAGGTCAGGCCGTATCCGAGGAGCAGGAAAATTGACGTTTGGAGCCGGCCCTTCATCAAGAATGGCATCCTTGGGAAAGGCTTTGCAGTTAGGTTGAAATCAACTAGTAGTCAGTGAGGTCTGTAGATGCTGGAGATCAGAGTTGAGAGTGTGTTGCTGGAAAAGCACAGCAGGTCAGGCAGCATCCGGGGAGCAGGAAAATTGACGTTTCAGGTTTAGCCGTTTATCAGGAAACGTTGATTCTCACTCTCAACTCTGACCTCCAGCATCTGCAGACCTCACTGTCTCCTTGCAGAACTCTTAGCCAAGTTACATGGCACAAGGCAAAGCTGCTATAAAATGTTCAGAATCTTGCTGCAAGAGGAGTTTTGGGTAGTGATACTGAAGTTACCAAGTAAGAGTATCTACCTACGTTTCTTGTTAAAACATATTGTGAAGACAAGGCAATAATAAGATCAAGTGGCTGTAAAAACACTGGGAGAGTACCCTTTACTTTGATGAAGCATTACGACAGTAGGAAAACTTTGAAATTCTATAAGAACGCTTGATTGGGGTTGATGTGGTTGGCTAATAAGTTGGATGTTGAGTGGCAATAATAAACAAAATAATAATAAATAATTAAATTCTTTGTTTTAGGTGAAAGGCCAGAACAAAGCTTCATGGGATTTCCAGGAACAAACGGCCCTCCTGGTGATCCAGGATACCCAGGACTCAAAGGGGATACTGGTCCTGAAGGTAAGAGGTGTCACTATTTCAGTAACTTACACATAGAGCTTTTTCTCTGGGAATCTGTTACTTATGGTAAACTTTGTTCAATCAATAAAGTGTAATCCTGAGAGTTGGGCAATTCGGTAAAATACCATATCATAATTTCTTCTCATTGGGAACATTATACAGTACTGGACTCAACACTGAGTTCAACAACATCAGATCACAAACAGTGAAACCTAGTTAGATATTTTCTCCCAATTCACAGTCTGTACCTCGTTTGGCTTCATTTGTTGCCAGTGCAATTGCAGGGAGGGCACTCACTTCACATGCCACGGCAGCGCCTTGGACACCACGGTATTTGATTGGAAATTTTGCAATAGCAATGTGAAGAACACCTCGGCTGTTCACTCTGAAAAATAGCACTTATAAAGACATATTCTCTGCTCTTTAAAATGTATTAATGTGTGAGTAGTATTAGATGTGTAAACATTGCAAGTTTAGCTGCGGGAATTGGGATGTGCCCTGTACATACTGAGGCTAGAGAACAAAGTAGTGAGGGGGCCAGCGAGAGGAGAACAGGGTGGTAAGGCAGCAATGACAGGCCCATTACATCCGGTTGATGTTCCATTTTCCGGTTGCACTGTGGGTGCACAACAACGATGTCAATGTTCTGCTTTAGTGAGTTGGTGGGAAGCATGTCATACTTCTGCATTTAGACAGACATTGCTGTATTCTGAGTCGAAAAGTGTGGTGCTGGAAAAGCACAGCCAGTCAGGCAGCATCGAGGAGCAGGAGACTCAACATGTTGAAGGGCTTATGTTCGGAACACTGACTCTCCTGCTGCTTGGATACTTCCTGACTGGCTGTGCTTTTCCAGTACCACACTTTTTGGCTCTGGTCTCTAGCATCCGCAGTTCTTACTTCCTCCTCCATTGCTGTACCTTGGTTGTGACAGAAGGTTCTCATAAGGCCAAGGGGATTGCTTTAGGGATGGCCTCCACCTCTGGGCCAAAACTTTGTTTCTTTGCTATTGCCATTCCCATTGATCTAGACTTTAATTCTGTGACATCTTTGGCAGTTAATCTCTTGCAACCTCTATATTATCATTGGCTTTTCTCATGACCTTGTCCATACTTTTCAGAAGATAACAATTTCTATTCTGAACTCTCTTAAGTTCCAAAGAAGAGTCCAATGGATTTGAAATGTTAACTTTATTTCTGTCTCAAGAGTTGCGGCCAGCCCTGCTATATCTTTACAGCACTTTCTGTTTTTATTTTTGATCTCTAGCATTTATAGTATTTTGCATTTATTATGTCATTTATACTTCATTTCGGAACTCAATGCAAAATTGATTGAAATTAATTACAATGGGGTAGAAATGAGCTCAAATGCAGCAAAATGCACAACTATATATGGGTCATTCTGATATAACACGCATTTCATCAACGCAAATTGATTATAATGTAATTGACGAATTGTAGACACGGTTTGGATAATACTGAATGGATATAACAACTTTCTAAAAGACCTACCTCAGCAATTTTCTCTAGGTTTTCACAAAATGATGCTCTGTCGTCAAAACCTGATTACAAAGAGGTAGGACCTTGTTGCAAAGAATTTCATTCATTTCACAAATTTCCTAAGTTGTAAAACAGTCAAATTCTAACTCTAAAAGAGACAAGTCAAATTCTGCACCACACTGTTTGCGGCTGAGATAGCTGCACTAGTGTGGCCGGCAGCTTTTTTGCTCAGTAGCTTGGCCAAACACAAGTACCATTTAAATACGTTAATTAGCATTGTGTACCTGAATGGAGAACTTTTTGTAAAATTGATGCCTGTATGTGCCTGAAATATCACTTCCATAACTCGCCCATAAGAATCATTACAGGAACAGTCAGAAAGCGGTGTTCTCATGCAGTGATCATCATCATTATTAAACTGAAGTGTCTGGTCAGTTGTTTTAGTAACTTTTGACAGGTGCTTATGTAGCATGCCCTCAAGACATCGCAATTATTTAGAATTTGAAGGCCAATGGCAGGATCTCAGTGTGGTGATAACTGATTGGGCTGACTGCATTGGGCTGGAGACTGCAGAATACAGAGACTGTGTGTTGTTGAATCTTGTTAAATTTCAGGAAGAAATCCCCCTGTAATGTTACAAATCTGTCAAGTCCAAAGAGCAGAGTTTTCAGCTGCTCTGAGGTAGTGGGCCAAGAGTAAGGCCTAGGGACTGTGTTAGAATGGCTTGCTCCTCACGTTTCCCTCTTTTTCTCTATATCCAAAAGTACTCTTCCACATCATTGAACGTTTGTTTTCTTTGCATCACCAAATCACCCGTGGCACTTTATTTCATCTAGTAACCACCATTTGTGAATCACTGGTGTTTTCCAATTGATCAATTTAAAGCCCATTGTAGACTGTGCAAAGAATCAAAGGCGAGGGAGAAGTAGAGAGTGGGGCAGAGTCTAAACAAAAATGGGATTGGAGCTCTCACGTTTCCCAGCTTTAGAACTTGCTGAGAAACAGCTTCCTTGTCAAATGAAGGTGAGGAGCTAATAAAGGCCCTGTGTTAAGAGTCTGTCTGACCTGTCTGCATTTTGCCACAGCCCTATCAGCCCATGTGGCAAAGCCGCCAGGTTTGTGGAGTGTCAGAGCACACAGAGGAGCTTGAGGACAGGGGAAGCAGACTCCAAAGTCCAATGAGGTTCCTCTCCACACTCAAACCACCTGCAGGTGGCACCAAGATCTCTGGTTTGTCTCAGCACCTCCCGCCTTTCACACTGATTGGGGCTTCTGACGTCTGATTGGACCAGCAGCATCTTGAGGCCACCTACTGCTCAGAATTGGGTGCCTTGCCAATTGGGATCTACCTCCAGTCGAGTGCCTTAGCCGATCCCACTAATGGCAAGTGCAGGGCCGGGATCCTGCCCTCTCCCGCTCCTTGCTTCGGGTAGTGGGGCCCTGAAGTCGAGAGTGAAACTCAGCCAAACAATTTGAGAGGTCATCCAAAGTGGCCCTATGTCTTTATGGAGTTTCGCAGAGTAACAGGTGATTCAGTTGAAAAGTATTGAATGCCCATGGGATTTGACACACTGTGATCTGGGAGACTGTATAGCACACACCCTACCCCGACCCCTAGCCGAACATTCTAGAATTACAGGCCCCATGCTCTCAACAAGGGACCAGTCATTGAGAAGTAAGATGGGGAGAAATCTCTTCTCTCAGAGAGCTATGAATATTTAGAATTCTCTACTTCAAAGAGCTGTGGGCATATATTCCAGACCAGTATTGATAGATTCTTGGATACAATGTGAATCAAGGTATTTGAGAATACGGTGGGAAACTAGACTCTGCATAGAGATTCAGGCATGGTCATATTGACTGGCAGAGCAGGCTTGCGTAGTTATATGTGACCTGGCCTACTGATTTCCTATGGTCTGACTACATTCTGCTTTAAAAATGATCCTTTTCAGTTGGTATCCAGCCATGCTCTTTCCTTGCACAGTAAATAATTAATGAATCACTGTGTTCTGCGCAGGTTTTCCAGGAGAACAAGGCTTACCGGGAGCGGTATCAGAAATTATACACACGACACCAGTCCCCGGTCCCCCAGGTCTGCCCGGACCTGCTGGTTTATCTGGTTCTTCGGGAAATCAAGGCATCCCTGGTTATTTAGGATTTCCAGGTATGCTTAACTTACTGTTAGATCGCATGTTTTCAATGTCACTGCTTTAGTTGTATTTCACAGTCAATCAAATGGTTTTTACTCGAGCAAACAGCTCGGGGTTATGGTACAGAAGTCAACAACTCAAAAATCAGACAGAAGATGAGCTAAATCTAGACCTTGTGGTGAAGTGTCCAGCTGGGGTATGAACTTGTAACAACCTTTTTAGAATGTAGGAAGAAGGTAGACTGAGGGAGATAAGGCTTGTCTTCACTGTATGGGTGGATCACCTGTCTGGTCAGTAATCCATTGGGTCTAATGGGATGAGAAAATTGGGCAGTTTCTGTCATGAGTAGATGTCCCTGTTCTGCAGTTCCCTGAGTTATTAGCTCAAACAAGTGCCTGGTGGAAGCTATCCAGGGAGGTGATGGCCCAGTGGAATTATCAGTGGTCTATTAGTCCAGTGACCCAGGTAATGCTCTGGAAATCTAAGTTCAAATCCTGCTACAGCATGTTAGAAAGGCAAGGTCACGGTGATCATGGGAGACTTCAATATGCAGGTGGACTGGGTAAATAATGTAGCCTGTGGATCCAAAGAAAGGGAATTCATGGAATGCTTACAGGATGGCTTTTTGGAACAGCTTGTCATGGAGCCCACAAGGGAGCAGGCTATTCTGGACCTAGTGCTATGTAATGAACCAGACTTTATAAAAAATCTTAAAGTAAGGGAACACTTAGGAAGCAGCGATCATAATATGGTAGAGTTCAGTCTGCAGTTTGAAAGATAGAAGGCAAAATCGAATGTAATGATGCTACAGTTAAATAAAGGTAATTATGAGGGCATGAGAGAGGAACTGACGAAAATAGACTGGAAGCAGAGCCTAGCGGGGAAGACAGTAGTTTGTGTATAATTGAGGACACTGTACAGAGGTTCATCCCCAAGAAAAGAAAGATTATCCGGGGAGGGATTAGACAGCCATGGCTGACAAAGGAAGTCAGGAAATGTATTAAAGAAAAAGAGAGATCCTATAAAGTGGCCAAGAGCAGTGGGAAAGCAGAAGATTGGGAAGGCTACAAAAACAAACAGAGGATAACAAAGAGAGAAATACGGAAGGAGAGGATCAAATATGAAGGTAGGCTAGCCAGTAATATTAGAAATGATAGTAAAAGTTTATTTCAATACGTAAGAAACAAACGACAGGCAAAAGTAGACATTGGGCCACTTCAAACTGATGCTGGATGCCTAGTGATGGGAGACAAGGAAATAGCAGGAGAACTTAACAAGTACTTTGCTTCAGTTTTCACAGTGGAAGACATGCGTAATATCCCAACAATTAAAGGGAGTCAAGGGGCTGAGTTGAGTATGGTTGCCATTACAAAAGAGAAAGTGCTAGAAAAGCTAAAAGGTTTTAAAATTGATAAATCTCCTGGCCCCGATGGGATACATCCTAGAGTTCTGAGGGAGGTGGCTGAGGAAATAGCAGAGGCGTTGGTTGAGATCTTTCAAAAGTCACTGGTCAGGGAAAGTCCCGGATGATTGGAAGATCGTTGTTGTAACCCCCTTGTTCAAGAAAGGATCTAGACAAAAGATGGAAAATTATAGGCCAATTAGCCTAACCTCGGTTGTTGGTAAAATTCTAGAATCCATCATTAAGGATGAGGTTTCTAAATTCTTGGAAGAGCAAACTCGGATTAGAACAAGTCAACATAGATTTAGTAAGAGAAGGTCGTGCCTGACAAACCTGTTGGAATTCTTTGAAGAGGTGACAAGTAGGTTAGACCAGGGAAACCCAGTGGATGTGGTCTATCGAGACTTCCAAAAGGCCTTTGATAAGGTGCCACACGGGAGGCTGCTGAGCAAGGTGAGGGTCCATGGTGTTCGAATTGTGAGCTACTGGGATGGATTGAGGATTGGCTGTCTGACAGAAGGAAGAGAGTTGGGATAAAAGGTTCTTTTTCGGAATGGCAGCCGGTGACAAGTGGTGCCCTGCAGGGTTCAGTGTTGGGGCCGCAGCTGTTCACGTTATATATTAATGATCTGGATGAAGGGACTGGGGGCATTCTAGCGAAGTTTGCTGATGATACAAAGTTAGGTGGACAGGCAGGTAGTACTGAGAAAGTGGGGAGGCTGCAGAAGGATCTAGAGAGTTTGGGAGAGTGGTCCAGGAAATGGCTGATGGAATTCAATGTGAGCAAATGCGAGGTCTTGCACTTTGGAAAAAAGAATACAAGCATGGACCATTTTCTAAACAGCGAGAAAATTCGTAAAGCCAAAGTACAAAGGGATCTGGGAGTGCTAGTCGCAGATTCTCTAAAGGTAAACATGCAGGTTGAGTCCGTGATTAAGAAAGCGAATACAATGTTGTCATTTATCTCAAGAGGGTTGGAATATAAAACACCGTTGTGCTACTGAGACTTTATAAAGCTCTGGTTAGGCCCCATTTGGAGTACTGTGTCCAGTTTTGGTCCCCACACCTCAGGAAGGACATATTGGCACTGGAACGTGACCAGTGGAGATTCACACGGATGATCCCTGGAATGGTAGGTCTAACATACGAGAAATGGCTGAGGATCCTGGTATTGTATTCATTGGAGTTTAGAAGATTAAGGGGAGATCTAGTAGAAACTTACAAGATAATACATGGCTTGGAAAGGGTGGACGCTAGCAAATTATTTCCGTTAGGCGAGGAGACTAGGACCTGAGGACACAGCCTTAGAATTAGAGGGGGTAAATTCAGAACAGAAATGCGGAGACATTTCTTCAGCCAGAGAGTGGTGGGCCTGTGGAATTCACTGCCGCAGAGTGCAGTGGAGGCCAGGACGCTAAATGTCTTCAAGGCAAAGATTAATAAATTCTTGATGTCACAAGGAATTAAGGGCTACGGGGAGAATGCTGATAAGTGGAGTTGAAATGCCCATCAGCCATGATTGAATGGCGGAGTGGACTCGATGGGCCGAATGGCCTTACTTCCACTCCTATGTCTTATGCTCTAATGGCTGATGGTAATATTTGAATTCAAATGAAAAAAAATATTTTGGATTAAGAGTCTAATTAAACCATTGTCAAGAAATGCCTATCTGGGTCACTAATGTCCTTTAGGGAAGGCAATTACCAGAATTTGTTCTCACATGTTGGAGTATAAATAGGTTAGGAATTTACCCCATTCTCTGGCTATTTATACATTGTGGATACATGAGGATTCATCTGACAGAATGTAAATGTTCTAAACTTACAAATAACTCGAGGGTAGATTATTCTATTCAATGTTCCCTCGCTGGTACAGAACAGCATTGTTGCTCATATTACACCATTATATGGTTCCACTTCTAAGTAGCTGTTGTGCACACCAGTACATTGAACCCTGGCGTGATTATGTTCCAGTTGTGATTTGCATTGTTAGAACATAGAACGTAGAACATTACAGCGAAGTACAGGCTCTTTGGCCCTCGATGTTGCACTGACCTGCAAAATTAATCTCTTGCCCATCTAACCTACACTGTTCCATTATTATCCATCTGTATGTCCAATGCCCATTTAAATGCCATTAGTGTTGGCGAATCTACTACTGTTACAGGCAGGTACTCCTCTAATACTCTCTGACTAAAGAAACTACCCTGATATCTGTCCTATATTTATCACCCCTCAATTTAAAGGTATGCCTCCTTGTGTTAACCTTCACCATCTGAGGGAAAAGGCTCTCACTGTGCACCCTATCTAAACCTCTGATTATCTTATACATCTCGATTAAATCACCTCTCAACCTTATTCTCTCCAACAAAAACAGCCTCAGTTCCCTCAGCCTTTCCTTGTAAGACCTTCCCTCCATACCAGGCAACATTCTAGTAAATCCCCTCTGAATCATTAGCCCAGTATTCTGCATTCCTGTTACTTCTACTGAAGTGAACTACCTCACATTTTCCACATTAAACTCCATTTGCCATTTCTCCGCCCAGCTCTGCATCTTACCTATGTCCCTCTGTAATCCACAACATTCTTCATCACTGTCCACAACTCTGCCTCCCTTAGTGTCATCCACAAATTTACTAACCCAGTCTTCTATGCCAATGTTCAGATCATTTATAAAAATGACAAATAATAGTGGCCCCAAAATAGATCCTTGCGGCGCACCGCTGGTAACTGAATATTTCCAATAAACCACCACCTTCTTTCTTCATCAGTTAGCCAATTTCTGATCCAAACCGCTAAATCACCTTCAAACCCAAAACTCCGTATTTTGTGCAATAGCCTGCCATGTGGAACCTTTTCAAACACCTTACTGAAATCCATATACACCACATCAACTGCTTTACCTTCATCCACCTGTTTTGTCACCTTCACAAAGAACTCAATGAGGTTAGTGAAGCACGACCTACCCTTCGCAAAACCATGTTGACTATCCCTAATCAAAATTATTCCTTTCCAGATGATTATAAATCGTATCTCTTATAACCTTCTCCAACACCTTACTCACAACTGAAGTAAGGCCCACAGGCCTATAATTACCAGGGTTGTCCCGACTCCCCTTCTTAAACAAGGGAACAACATTTGCTATCATTCTGGCACTACCCCTGTCAACAATGATGACATAAAGTACGAAGCCAAAGGCTCTGCAATCTCCTCCCTGGCTTCCCAGAAAATTCGAGGATAAATCCTATAGTCTTAACTATTTTCAGATCTTCCAAAGTTGCTAAAACCTCCTCTTTGTCAACCTCAATCCCATCTAATCTTGTAGCCTGTATCTCTGTATTCTCACTAACATTGTCCTTTTCCAATGTGTATACTGACAAAAAGACAATTGCGTAGCTATAAAGGTGTATGGGTGTAGTGTTACAACAGGGCATCTCAAACTAGCTCTACTTTGATACCAACTTAAGACAATTGCTTGCCTCCCTGTGTAAAATGCAAGCATCCACACTGCTGGAGTTATGTCGATGATAAATATTTGTTGTCTTCATTGTTAATTTAGGTGTCAAAGGCCAGCTTGGGAAACCAGGTAGAGTGGGACCAAATGGTTTACCTGGCCTTCCGGGTATGTCAGGAGATCCAGGCCTGAAGGGATATCCTGGACCACCTGGATTAGAAGGTAAGCCAAATATGGAAACAATTTAAAGCTAGCTCTCTGTGCTTAAACTCAACAGGATGGGGCTACCTAAACTCCTGAAATAACTTCATCAAGTTTGAAGAGATATGGATGCAGAATTACATTTATTGGAAATGTTTCTCATGTTGTTGTCAATTTTTTAAATTCATTTTGAGATTCCTTTGTACATGAGCTGCCTGAGCATCTTGCCACCAATGCAGTTTGTGGAAAATGATCATGCTCATCATTATGTTATTATTTTAAAATATTTTTGCTATACCATTTGACACCCTGTCACATGTTGCGGTATTAGGACTAGTGACCAAGTGCTAGAACAATAGCTTGATCCTGATGAGAGCTTCCAGCCAGTGAGAGGCTCATGATAGCTGATAATGCTACTGGAATTACCAAAGGATCCAATCAGATGGGCAAAGGTGGAAGAGGGGTGGTACGGTGGCTTAGTGGTTAATACTGCTGCCTGACAGCGCCGGGTTCAATTCCAGCCTCGGGTGAGTATCTGTGTGGAGTTCGCACATGCTCCCCTTGTCTGTGTGAGTTTCCTCTGGGTGCTCCAGTTTCCTCCCACAATCCAAAGATGTGCAGGTTAGGATGATTGGTAGCTAAATTGGCCACAGTGTTTAGGGATATGTAGTTTGGGTAAATAGATCTGGGTGGTTTACTCTCAGAGGATTGGTGAAGACTTGTTGGGCTGAAGGGCCTGCACTGTAGGGGTTCTATGTTTATATCGGGATTGTGGGCTGGGGACCGTGAGCAATGGAGAAGGGTCAGCACCAAGGCCCCCTCCTCAAAATATGGGTCCTCCCCCATCCCGAAGAAGTACTGGTGACCATGTCAGAGTTTACTTTGTACCCTCCATTATGGTGAGCTGCCCACATGGCACTGGGTAAAAATCAATTGCTTATTTAAGGGCTTTAACTGATAACAGGGTATAAAAGCAGTTTGTAGGAGAGTTAGGAAGGTGATGGGCTCCTTACCTGCCATCTTTCAGTCAGGTGAACCCCCTCTCCACCTGCCATCCCCCTCTGCCTGCAAACTCGCCACAAGGCAGGACATTGAAACCCATCTATCTCTTCAGCTCCCTGGTCCTCAGTCTGAAACTCTCTCCCTAAACCTCTCTGCGTCAATCAGCGTCTCCAGCATTACAATGCTCCTCAAAAACATTTTTTATTATTTGATTGATAATACTAATACCTCTTTAACTGACTACTTGACATTTTTTCTGTCTGCAGTTCTATAGCTGAAGCCTAAAGGTTTGGCATGTCTCCCTTGCATTGGCAGTTGATTTGGCTTTACCTATAAAGCCTAGAAATCTGTCTGCTCCTTTATAGTTCAAAGATTTGGATACGTGAATTCCTCCACCCGACATTTTGGCTGGACCATTTTAGTTTAGACTGTTTCTTGTAAACCTGTCTTTCAAAATATATCACTTCTCATTTTACCATGCTAAATTTAAATATTCATCTATTTTGTTTCTTGGTCCAATAGGATGTGTGCCTTACTGACTACTCCAGCATTTAATTCCTTGTCTTTATTACCCTTGAAATACTGGCAATAGGCAATTTTCTTGAAGTGCTGCTGTCGATTTACCATAGATACATCCATGGTGCTGTTAAGAATGGAGTTTCAGAATTTTGACTCTGTGATAGTGAAGTAATGGTGATATATTTCTAAGTCAGGATGGTGTGTAGCTTGAAGGGGAAATTGCAGATAGTGGTCCTCCCATGTGTCTACTCATCTTGAGTGTCTAGTTGGTAGATGTTGCATATTTGGAAGGTACTGTTGAAAGAGCCTTAGTGTGTTGCTATAGTGTGTCTTATAAATGGTATAAACAGAGGCCACTATGTACCTGTTGTGGAGGTGTCAGTCAAGTGGACTGCTTTGTCCTGAAGGCTATCAAAAGTGTTTGCATGCTGTTAGAGCTGCACTCATCCAGGCAAATGAACATATTCCATCATACTCTTGACTTGTACTTCTAAGTAACAGACATTCTTTGGGGAAATAGGTTCTTTTATTTGGAACAAAAGAGACTTGGGGGGACATAGAAAATTAAGGGGCATAGACGGGGTCAATGGGTTAAAAAAAGCTTTCCCATTGGTGGAGGGATCAATGACCGGGGGCAGAGGTTGAAGGTCAGGAGCAGGAGTTTAGAGGGATTGTAAGAATTTATTTTTCACCGAGAGGATGGTGGGAATCTGGAACTTACTGCCTGTAAGGAAAATGTTTAAGAAATGTTTAGGCATGAACTGATGGTCAAAGGGAGTGGACAAAACTGTGGCAGTTAGAGTTCAGTGTAAACAAGTCTGAAGTTTTCAATTTTAGACTGAGAAATGGATACTTTCTAGATGATATGAAGTTAAATACAGTGGATGTCCGAAGAGACTTGGTTGTTTGGATGTAAAAATATTTAATATGTCACAAACAGATACAGAAAATAGTCAAGCAATGCTAATATAATTCTAGCCTTTATATCTAGAGGGCTGGAATACAAGGATGAAAAAGTTATGCTGCAGTTACACAAAACCTAGTTAGGCCTCACTTGAAGTACTGTGAGCAGATCTGGCAACAACAGCTTTATAAAGATATATTGCCCTTGGAAAGAGTCAAGAATGATACCTGGACTTCAGAAGTTATGAGGAAATGTTGCACGCATTAGGCCTGTTTTCTCTAGAATTTAGAAGGGTAAGAGGTGATTGATCGAAGCCTACAAGATATTAACAGGAAAAGAGAGGGTAAAGATAAACTATTTCCACTGATTGGGGATTCTGGAACCAGGAGGCATTGTCTGAGAATTGGGGTCAGACCATGCAGGAGAGATATTAGGATGTGCTTCTACACACAAAGAATGGTAGATGTTTATAAATCTCTTCCCAAAGTTGCACTGGATGCTGGATCAGTTGTTAGTTTTAAATATGAGATAGATTTGTTCTGTTAAGCAAAGGCACTTGGATATATGGCCAAAGACTTTATGGAGTTATCAGATCAGCCATAAACCTATTGAATGGCTCAAGGGCTGAATGGCCTACTCCTGTTCCTATGTTTATATGTGCACTTGTGATGCCAAGGCTCTGGGCCAAGTACTGGCAAACGAGGTTAGAATAGTTAGGTGTTTGTTTTGACTATTGTGGAGATGATGGGTCAAAGAGTCTTCCTCTTTGCTGTAGATTTCTATGACTCTATGACTGTGATTCTATGAATTATTTGATCATTGTCTGGCACTTGTGTAATATGAAGGCTAATTGCGACTTATCAGCCAGCAGTTGTCCAGGTCATGCTACATATTGACGCTGACTGCTTCAGTGTCTGAGAAGTTGCAAACAGTGCTGATGCCCGTTAATCATCAGTCAACATCCCCACTTCTTATGACCTTAGGATAGAGGAAAGGTCATTGAGAAAGCAGTTGTAGCGTGTTCAGTCTAAGTCACTACCCCGAGGAACTCCTTCATTGATGTTCTTAATCTGATGTGATTCACTTTAAAGAACCACAACCATCTTTCTTGATGGAGAGCTTTCCCCAGTTCCCATTGACTTCAGTTTTGGCTCCTTGGTAAAATGCTTGACTTCCACCCTCACCCTTAAATTCAACTGTTTTATCCATGTTTGGAGAAAGGAAATTTTACATCCACCCAAGATGGCAGACAGGAGCCCAGATTAACGTCCGATAGCCAGCACTTCAACAGTGCAGGACTTAATGGAGTTGTCAGTTGAGGCTATGTTCTCAAGTCTCTGGCATAAAATCTGAATTTTCATCTGCCTGACTCAGAGTCTGGAGCGCCACCATTGAGTTCCAGCTTGCGAACAACATAAAGCTGAAAGAAATTATTGCCATTAGTGTGGATTTGAATTCTGACATTCATGCAGAGTTTGCATCACTTGAGACTTACATTAACTTCAATAATTGCCAAAAGCACAGTGGTATCCACATCATATACACAAGAAAGCAATCAGTAAACATATGGCCTTGGTATTTTGACATTTATAAAACCACAGAAATAACCACTAATTATTTCTTCGTCCCTGCCCCAACTTGCAACAGGTAGCCCTGGGAAGCCGGGAACAGCAGGATTTCCAGGAATGCCAGCTCGTAGTGTGAATGTGGGCTACACGCTGGTAAAACACAGTCAATCAGATAGCGTGCCTCCCTGCCCATTGGGAATGAACAGATTGTGGGATGGATACAGCTTACTGTTTGTGGAAGGTCAAGAAAAGACTCATAACCAGGATTTGGGTGAGTGCACAGACACTATGCCACAGAGCAAACCCATTTATCCAGGAATGCTGCTACAGTCATTATATTGTTTCAATTTTGCCCGAAAGTCCTGAAGTTCAGTTAAATGTCTCAGCTACATTTCCCATAAGTTGCTCAGGTGTCTCAGTTTTCACATTTTCAGTTTTCATCAGCAATAAATTGGCCTTTTGGGAAAAGACATCTGCTTGAAATTTCATGGTAAACACCAAGTACACTGCATTGCACTGCATACAATGGGTCTGTGCACCACTTACTCTGTTATTATCTACAGGGGACACTTTGTCTGGTGTCCACAACCCCATTACTGATGAAGCTTTTTAAACATTCTATAGAGTAAGGTTGCCAAACTTACCCTGGCAGATGTCATCACATGATCTCTTGCCTTCAATAATCGCTCCCTCAGACTCCTAAAATTGGTTGCCAAATACCCCAATCATTGTGGTGTTCCATCCTCCCATGGTTTGTTGATTTATCCTGGTTTTGACTTTTGAAAATCTGGTCACCCTAAAACTTGTGAAAGCCAGGAACACATCAATGTCATGATGCAAAGTACCAAATCTCAATGAGACAGTGTGAGAAAGCTGCAGTTTAGGCCTCTGACATCAATATCCACATGAAGCCAGTGCACCATGGCTAAAACTCATGATATCCAAATGCTTGTAGACTGTAGTTAAGTACCATGTATGAATTATTTCCACAGACAGGGATCTCAACATGCATTATTATGGCAAAAAAAAATTAAAAGCAACAAAAGGAAAAAAGAACATGAGTTTGAAGCAAAAGTTGGTCATTTGACTCTTGAACCTCCCTTGCTGTTCAATCTCGTCTCTGCTACTCTCTGGGGAAGAGGATTCCATAGACAAACAATTCTAAATAAGACGGATTCTCTTCATCTCAATCATAAATGGGAGGGATCTAATTCTTAATCTGTGTCCCTGGTTCCAGTACATGGAGTGGAAAAACCCATGCTTAAGGCATCTGGAAGAAATTGGGCCTGAATTTATCTGATTATTGATTGCATTTTAAAAGTTAATCATTGATAGTGAGGAATGAGGTTTATGTCATGCACAATGGTTGGCTTTAGGATTGCACGATTGACCTTGTGAAATATTCTTGAAACCATGTGAGACAGTGCACAGGATGCAATTTTAAAATAATCTCATCTTTGCTGTTCTGCAGGAATGGCTGGCTCATGCTTGCCCCGTTTCACCACTATGCCTTTCCTGTACTGCAATGTTGATGAGGTGTGCCATTACGCAAACAGGAATGACAAGTCTTACTGGCTTTCTACCACTGCCCCAATCCCCATGATGCCAGTCTCCAACCAGCAGATCCAACGCTACATCAGCCGCTGCTCAGTCTGCGAGGTGCCATCTCAGGCTATTGCTGTGCATAGCCAGGACATAACCATTCCACAGTGCCCTGAAGGCTGGCGGAGTCTGTGGATAGGTTACTCTTTCCTCATGGTTAGTGCTAACTTCTTTCGGCAATAATTGGTCCTACCATTGGCACTTCACTTGTGTTAAACAAGGTGTGGGAGGGATAGAGGACTTGAGTCAGCAGCAACAAGTATTGCAGGTAGGGTCAGCTCTGCATAATGTCCTGAGAGACAACACCCTCTTCCAACTCTGCTGAACAGGTCAGGAGCCTAGGTGCACAAAGTTATTGGCTCATGCAAAATCTATCCCAGTTATTAAGCATTAAAATGTGGATTTTTTTCCATCAGTGTTTTTCTCTTTTCTACCTAGTGGACAGATTGTATTGCATCGTTCAAGTGCCCATTCTTTATATAGATAATGAGTGTCAACAAGTCAATTTATCTTGGGTCCATAGTCAAACTTTATTGGGCCCTATGCCGATCTGTCTTGTATTTGCCACTATGTCCTCTACTATTGTATGAATGCATGTATTTATTTATTTAATTTTCACACCCACAAGGTTGAAAGAGAAAGTATGCATAGTTTTAGAGTCATACAGATGTACAACATGGAAACAGGCCCTATCTAATCTAGTCCCACTTACTAGCACTTGGCCCATGGAGGTCCTGGGCCTCCTTCACCGCCGCTCCCTCACCACCAGACGCCTGGAGGAAGAACGCCTCATCTTCCGCCTCGGAACACTTCAACCCCAGGGCATCAATGTGAACTTCAACAGTTTCCTCATTTCCCCTTCCTCCACCTCATCCTAGTTTCAAACTTCCAGCTCAGCACTGTCACCATGACTTGTCCGACCTGCCTAGCTCCTTTTCCACCTATCCACTCCACCCTTTCCTCCCTGACCTATCACCTTCATCTCCTCCCCCACTCACCTATTGTACTCTATGCTACTCTCTCCCCACCCCCACCCTCCCCTAGCTTATTTCTCCATGCTTCAGTCTCTCTGTCTTTATTCCTGATGAAGGGCTTTTGTCCGAAACGTCAATTTCGCTGCTCGTTGGATGCTGCCTGAACTGCTGTGCTCTTCCAGCACCACTGATCCAGAATCTGGTTTCCAGCATCTGCAGTCATTGTTTTTACCTTACCATATCCCTCCAAACCCTTCCTATTCATATACGCATCCAGATGCCTTTGTAATGCTGTAATTGTACCAGCCTATTCCACTTTCTCTGGCAGCTCATTCCACACACGCACCACCCTCTGTGTGAAAAAGTTGCTCCTTAACAACAATAACATCCTCAATAACAAAGAGGCATAATTTTAAAGTGAAAGGGAAAAGGTTTAGAGGTGAAACTTTTGTCACCCAAAGGCTGTTAAGGGTCTGGAGTGTATCGCTTGGGAGGGTAGTTGCGATGGGAAACCAGATGAGCACTTGAAGTGTTGCAACATTCAAGGCTAGGGACCTAATGAGGTAAAGTGGGACTAGTGTAGGTAGCAGTATATTTTATGTGGTACAGATGGTAGGCCAAAGAGCCTGTTCTGTACTGTATGATTCTTCCCTAGTGTAATGTTAACTCATTGCCTGAGTTCACTTGTTCAGTTCATCCCACTTTAAATTTATTTTGGCTGTCGTGTCTTCAGTTAGCATGAGATAAGACTTCCACGTCCCTTCAGGGACAAGTCCTGTTTCATGCAGTTCCTGACCAACTGGGGTCCAGCAGCTCTGCAGCCTCCACAGTGCCAATCAGAAATGGTGGCCTGTCTTGGTACTGCACCCAAAGTCAGCTATGGACCTGTATCTCCAGGATCTCAGGCAGGCCCCAGGAAGGGGCAGGGTTTCAGGACGTGTTAGACAGAGATGCCGAACACGGGAAGGCGTAACTACCTGGGGCCTGTCAGCTTTCAATTAGCACCAAGACAGAAAGTAGGCAACTTTACTGGGCCGCAGCGCACAGGGACAAACCTGGCATTTCCGCATTTCACACATGCCTGCCTTTTGAATCTAATGAGCAGTGAGATGAGGCCTCTCAGTAGCAATTAGTTTGGTATGCTTGCCTTCATTAATTGGTGAGTTGAGATGTCATGATGCGGCAATATAGGCCATGTTGGAGACCATTTTTAGAATACTGCATTTGATTCTGATCTCCCTGCCGTAGGAAAGATGTTGTTAAACTTGAAAGGGTTCAGAAAAGATTTGCATGGATATTGCTAGGATTGGAGTGTTTGAGCTATAGGAAAAGGCTGAATAGGCTGGGGCCGTCTTTCCTTGGAGCGATGGGGGTTTGTGCAATTAAGAGGAGCATGAATAGCTAAAGTCCTTTTCTGACAGTGGAGGAAATAGAGACCATTGGTTTAAGGTGAGAGAGAAGGATTAAAAGGGAGCTGGGAGGCAACTTTTTCATGCAGAGGGTGGCACATGTATGGAACAGGCTGCCAAAGGAAGTGGTAGAGGATGGCACAATTACAATTTAAAAGGCACCTGATGGATGGGTACATGAATAGGAAGGGTTTAAAGGACTGTGGGCCAAATGCCAGCAAATAGGACTTGATTAATTTAGGATATCTGGTCGGTGTGGACTGAAGGATCTGTTTCCGTGTGGAAAACTCTGGCTCTAGTTGCCCCTCAAATGCCTCAATAGAATCATGGTGGATAAACACTAATAAAATTGCAGCATTGGAGGAGAAGGGACAGAACTAGTGCAGCATCAATAGTTAAGCAGATACAATTCAGTCCACCTTTTCCTGGCCAAGAGTGGTTAATAGCACCACAGCCTTATTACAGGTGGCAGTCATCACTGAGAGAATGCAGTCGCTCGAAATATCTCTGCTGTCACTCACATGGATTCTTTCTCTTTCCAGCACACAGCTGCTGGTGCTGAAGGTGGAGGCCAGTCTCTTGTCTCGCCAGGCTCCTGCCTGGAGGACTTTCGCTCCACCCCCTTCATCGAATGCAATGGCGCCCGCGGCACGTGCCACTACTTTGCCAACAAGTACAGCTTCTGGCTGACCATTGTGGAGGAGGGCCAGCAGTTTGTGGAATCGCCACCCTCGGAGACGCTGAAAGCGGGTCAGCTGCGCACTCGGGTCAGTCGCTGTCAAGTCTGCATCAAGTATTTGTAGCGGCCAGCTTGCTCCAAGCTGCCTGACTGGCGTGACTGTTGGTCTGCTGACAAAGGCCTTTTTGATGAATCACCAGCCAGTTTTACAAACTTTGTAAATTAGGAGGAGAAGGTTTCTAACACAGATTGTATTTTTAAAAACAAATGAGCATAATTCATACAACTATGCAAAGTCCCCCCCACCCCATTTTATTAACCTACTAAGTTTCCACTTAACAAATAAAGGACCAGCTAAAGTCATTATTTAGTGGGCCTGCTCTGGTCCAACCTATTTAGTTGCAGTTTATTTTCAGTAGCTTCTTTAAGACTGATCAGGCTGATGCCATGCCTGAATATGGTATAGTTGGAGTTCACTACATTCTAAAAAGGTGTAGGATGTTGTGAATTCATTTGTGAATAGTAAAGCTAGGGAATGTCTCTTGAGCGTCTCATGTCTGTCTGATGGACTGTGCCACATGGTATGCCACCGCCCACTTGCAAGAAAATGCCAGTTCTTCCACAGGCATTTTTGAAAACTGGGCATGGGATTGAGTTATTTTAAGACATCTTTGCCAATTGTGTTTTTTCATATTCCTGACTGTTCAGTGCAAACTGCTACTACTCCTATAAATTATTCCTGGCATTATCACAATGGTGCCCTTCTCCAAGTTGGCATGACACTCGAGCATTTTCCTCTTTGCCATTATCTTTCAACTTATCTCAGTTGCAGCTTCCTTCCTCTAAGCTGTGTCCCAAAAGGCTTACATCAGGGCTGGGACAGAAGATGGCGTGCTTTAAGGCAAGAAAACCCATTTTTCAAATTTAGTCAGAAACAAATACCTGAAGAGATGTAATAATGTTACTCAGACACCAAAAACAATGAGAAAGAAGGCAAGCAGATTCCAAAAATATTTGTTTATTGAATGACTTTTTGAAAGTACAGTGTTAATAAAAGAAAAAAAATGAAATAACTCATTTGATTGCCCAAAGAAATTAGTTTGATCAATTTAGGTTGGGAGTTGCATGCATCATTAATGAGTTGCATGTGATTCAAGAACCAGAGGTTGCAGACATGGAGACAGGGCATAGGGATGCTGAACAAAAGATGTCTGACAGTTCAAAGTGGTTGCATTTCAATGTTAGCTACTGAAGATAAACTGGTCTATGTTTCAAAGGCTTTTATATATATACATACTGTAAATACATTTGTTTGCTTTATTGTGAAACTTAATTTTAAAAGATGTGTGCTGACCCAACTTCCCCATCCTCATTATAAAAAAAAACTAAAACTTACTCTCCTGAAATAGGAATGATTTGTGTAATTCTCACAAAGAAAAAAGTATTTTTAAAATACTCATTGTGCAAGAAATTTTTCCGCAATACAAATTGTGTGCGGGACTAGGTTTAAAGCTTAGATCATGAGCCACATTAGAAAAGGGCTGTAGAAGGAATAGCAGGAAATTAAAAATATTGCGGAGGTTCACGTTTACTTATCACAAAGGTGCTCTTACAGTTCACGGCTACCTCAGAAAGTGAAATTGTTGCCTTACTTTCTTTCTGCTACCACAGAATAGATCTGAGTCATTGACATCAATAAACACGTGTGTACCTGCACTGATATATCTAACTGGCTTTCATTCATATTTGCACAATGGAGTTTCTATTTTTTGTGTCGACTCCTTAAAAAACATACAGTTCTCTTAAGTGGAGATGTTGTAAATAAAAACCAAAGACTGTCTGCAATTAATTATCAAATTTATGACATATTATCAATTATCAAATTTATGACATATAACTGGCAGATGCAGTGAATTTTCCTCTATCACTATTAATCATTAACTCAGAATTCTTTAATACAGAATTATGCCCATCTTCTCCCCTCCCTACCCATAGGTCTAAATGATTTTGGCACATTTTTGGTGCATTTAACTGCTGCATTCACTGTTAATCATCACGTAATATGTAAATCCCAGGTGTATTCACTAAATGTGTTGCACTGGTTAAAATTTCAGCATTTAGCAATTAATACCAAAATAAAAATGAATGCAAATGTGGTGTTTCTGCATTCTGGCTTTGATTATAGGTTAAGAACCAGTCAGTAGAGAGATGCCAATAGACAGGGAGGGCTTTATTCTCCTACTTGCTTAGAGAAGAGATTTGGCAGTCTTTGATGAGAGCTTAGAAGGGAACTGGTGCTTGGTATGTAGATCAAATCCAATTAAAAGGGCTCTGTCACACCATAAACTACAAATGCCATAACTTTTATTATTTCTTCAATCTAAAACTGAGGAACGTTTGTTGTGTTGGTTGCATGTGACATCAATTTGAGCCATATTTGTCACAATTCAAATTACAGTGATTTACTGTCAGTCATTAGTGCTGCAATGCGGGATGAATGGTGCTATCAGTTTAGTGAACCACTGATTACTCCACCATTTACAAACCAAAAAAGCCATGGGTCACCAAACTTTATACTGCATACAGAAACTGTCTTCAATGAACATGCTGCTTTTCTTTCAGAGGTAGCTTTTATTATTACAATCGAAGGTTTTGTTTTTAATCCAGAATAAGCAATAGGGATATACCAGAGATAGAAAAGGCAATTACGCTGAAACAGAATTTCAGCTAAAAATGGACCTTCATAAAAAAGCTCTGCTTTTGAATTGAATAGCCAGTTCAAATGCACAGTATTTTAGGATGTGGAGATGCAATATTTTGCCATTTTCAAAAGCCAACAGAGAACGTAATTAGAGGCCTGGTAAGGATTTAAATCATGGCTTAAGTTCTGAGGGTAAAATTTCCAAATCCTCAAATGACTTAAGAGAATATTGGAAAATTGTGTGCACTTCAAAACCAGACAGTGGCAAACCCCTGTTGTGCCAAAGAAAAACAACATACTTTTTAAACCCACAAGTGTTTGTATTCAAAATGGTGCTATTTTATATTGCTTCACTGCATTTAGGGTATTCAACTCAATTTACTTATGGCAGGGCATCGTGTATTCAGTATGTAATCTCTTGAACCTGCTTCTGAGTCTCTGAAAACTTCAATCACCACAACCCCACCCAACCTCCACCAATTTGGAAAGAATGTGCATTTCAGAATTTAGATGAATTGGTTTTAATTGTGCTCTTGTCATTGTATCTGGAAATGATTTATGTCTGATTTCAAAGAAAATAATTCCAAACTTTATCTCCTTTTTGTTTGTTGTTGCTTAATACCTTGTCACATATAATTACTGTTATCAGGTTTCTATTTTGAATGGCATTTGGTACTACTGAAATTTAAAATTTAAATATTTGTACTAAAAAAAACTCTGAAGCTGTAGAAATTCAATTTATAATATTTTAAAACAAATAACCAAATGTTAAATGCTAAGAAGGCAACATTGCTTTCCCTAGGCCATTGATGTTGCAGAAATATATAAACTGCAGAATGATAGTAAACAATAAATTCATGTATTCTTGTCAAAAGGACTCTGTAAAGTCTCCTCTGTTTGCTGTCTCTAAGAGACTTGCCGAAACTCTGCTTGAGTTAGTCTCAGTTGAGATCCTGGAGGATGTGAGCACAAATGCAACATTATCTTAAATTTGGCACTGATTGGCAGTTCTGCTCCAAGTGGAATGGGAATGATAAATCATTGGGTTTTGAAGTCCTTTTCTATGACTGACATGAAGGCATTTGGCTGGAACAGAATATGGAAAGCTCAACCAAGCTGGAAACACTTGAAACAGGAGACAGTAACCTCTCCAGTCTGGAATGGTTGTGTCCAACGCATTTCTGGATTTTTACATTTTCTGGATCATAGAATGATACTGGAAGGTCTAACCATCAAGTGTGAAATCAGAAAACAATGCCGATGTAAATATTTGCGTTAACGAAAAAATGATATAAACAAGAGTTTTCCTCATCTAAACACCTTCTGTGGTTTCCCTCCCAAAATATTGTACAAAAGTGACATTGAACAAATGCTCAAAATATTTTCAAATAGCAGTTTTTTTCTGAATGATAGATTTTTGGATTAGAGAGGTTAGAATCTTCCAATTTGAGGGAAATATTCCATTTCCTAAATTAAAGGTCAGTATTGACATTGATTGAATGGTTATTTTATGTGTTATCTGTTCCATGGAATATCCCTCATCTCAATAAACTTAAAAGTTCACCAGAAAGTTAAGGATTGAACAAGAAATGCCTCCATGTAAGGTAAACGTATACTCATATTAAATTGGTGCCATCTGAGGTAATGTGTGAGGTGGAAGCACCATCGGTCTTCTCCTCTCAGTCTTCTCTCTTGCTTTGAAGAAGAATGGATTGGTTTCAGCTCTTAAGGCTTTTGTTCTCTTCAGGCATTTTTTTAATGTCTCGGTGCATCCAAGTGCTGAATTTACTTTATGCTCCAATTTCTTTTAATTACACAGAGTAAAATGGGATCTAAAACTTCATGAAGAAATATGATTTAATTATCTTCTATTTGCCTTTTTGATGGTTTTTGTTTCCCCAATACAACGGTAGCTCATTGAAAGCCTAACCTTCCTAGATCTCCCAGTGTCTGCGTGGGTTTCCTCCGGGTACTCCGTTTTCCTCTCACAGTCCAAAGATGTACAGGTCAGGTAAATTGGCCATGCTAAATTGCCCATAATGTTAGGGACTTTAGTCAGAGGGAAATGGGCCTGGATGGGTTACTCTTCGGAGGGTCGGTGTGGACTTGTTGGGCCGAAGGGCCTGTTTCCACACTGTAGGAAATCTAATCTAAAATCTCTGATTGGAAAGCACTGTTCAATAATCTGCCTGTTCTACAGCTGAAAGAAATTTTAGCTGAAGGAAGATTGATGTTCTTCCTAGTCTTGGAAATCTGTGAACAAATTTAGCCCTTATCAGAATTCCATTGATGCTATTCAAGTCAGATCTAGAGTCTGATTCTAAGGTAAGACAAGATACAAGGAATTTTGTTGGAGAGTTAGTAGGTCAAAGCTGGTGAAAATACCCATTAAAGAATCTTTACATTTTGTCTGGTGTTCGAATTTGCAAAAGATTCTGTACCATTCCTTTGGACAGATCAAATCTTCCAAAAACAATTTCTCAATATCCAAAGTTGTTTGGTTATAAAGAATCTGAAGCAGTAAGACTCGATAGTACAAAATAGAACAATCATTCTCTCTCTTTTCTCCGTGCAACTCTCAATTCCATTCCGTTAAAAATATTTTGGCCCTTTATCAGAAATCTACAGTTGTAATACAATAATGTGCTATATCTTCACATAAACAACATCGAGGCTAATGAGAACACACTGGAAAGATAACTAGATAGGATCAGCTGTCATTTTTGCAATGGCTTTCAGAGATATTGCAGTGACAGACTTTCTTGTGTGCACTTTTGATGATTGCCCCACATAATGATTTGGAAGACAGCCAACATCTATATTTTGTCAATATTTCTTTTGTCTTGGTGCTAATAGTCACCTCCTTAAAGGTAACTAGCCTTGATGGTGAAAGTACTATCTGCTCCTGTGACTCTGATTTGACCACTTAATTTTCTGCCAGATTTTCTTAAATGTCTATTATTAATGTAATTTTTTTTTGTGTGGTTGAATATTATTAAGCAGATGATTACTAAACTCTGTGTTATTCCATGTTGAACATATTGGAGCCATAATTGGGGAAACAATTCTAAGTACTGTATATGTCCTGGACCCTAAATCTCGGCTTTTGGTGTGCTACTATTGTAACAGGAGTGGGTGTGTGTGCATTTTAATGATACTCCAATAAATCATTATACTTTATTGTGTTTAATACCATTGTGCTTTTCCCTTCACTTTTTAACTTTCTGACTTGCCTTTCCCTGCATTCGTATTGGGAAAAGGGTCTGGTTTGTTTTTACTACACTCATAAAATTGCATTAATAGAGAAGCAATTTCAGAAGTCCTTAAGTAGGGGATCGCAGTCGAAATGCTGCAGTATGTAATTCTCCCAGCGGACCCGTGTAGCTTCTTAAAGTGTCATGTCCAATTGGGATCATACAGCAGGCATTCTAAAATGCCACTCTTTAAAAAGAAAAGAAGCCATGTCTAAAGAAAGGGAGTTTGGTCCTTGTCAGCAAGTGCTGAATGGGTAGTAATGATACAAAAAAGCCATTTCTACACCAGTCAATTTGCTGTTCTATTGATGTTGTCCTTCCACTGCACTCCTTTATTTTTGCACAGCTGGTGTAGTTATTAGGAGATCAAATCAAATAATGTGTTAGCCTCAGTAAATTTTGTGTTCTAGGCAATCCTTTAAATAATCACCATGTTTTAATCATTTAACAACCATGTGGAGATAACTGAATCATTGATGGGCTGTATTAGGTTTGAAGGATTGAATCAGTGTACTAATTCTGAGTAATAAACATTCAATCAAAATCACATTTTGGTGGATTATTTTGATAGTCTAGTCATTGTGCATCAATTTTTTAAGTACATGGAGAAGAATTAAGCACCAAGACATTGGGCCACACTATGTCCTATTTACAGATGTTTAAAAGAAACCCGAAGATCCAATATGGCAGAAAAGGTGGGCAAGCGTGTTTCACATTAGCTGTGTGCCATTTTCACGCAAACTGTTCCATGGTATTGAAATCCTTTTGCATATGCAAAATGATATCCCAGACTGAGGCCCTCTTTGCAAAGTTTGCTTGCCATTGAATATATCTTGTACTGAACTTATAGTGATGGCACCTCCAAACACCACCACTTTGGTGGTGAAAGTCACAGAGTTGAGAGATGCTGCAGAAGAAGTCGTGAAGGCCATACATACTGATATAATGTGAATTATGAAGGGAGTGAGCATTTAGGCTTTGAAGACATGGTACTAATTGTGTAGAACACTTTTTATCTGGATAGCATCAAATATTTTGATTGTCATTGCAAGTGGGCAAGTGGATGTATTCCATTAGACTTGTGCCTTGTATATGTTAAGAGGTGAACTATTCCTTACAGGTTATCCAGCCCCCAAATAGCTCCAGTACCTTAACAGGTTTATATGGCTAGTCAGCTGTATGTTTGGTCACTGATACCAGCTAAGCTTTAATCTGGTAGCACCCATCTAGCAAAGGAAGGAGCAAGAAATGGTTTGACTCCTACATATTGATGGAAAAATATATTTATATTCAAAGGCCATGGAGGACTGGAATAATAAACTATTTGGAAGTTCTGGATTTAAAAAAAGCATTTACCAATGTTTTACAGAGACATGAGATTTCTTCAACTGTGCACCAGTAGTGTGAGCTGCAAAGTAATGTGATTCACCTGATAATTACTGAAAGGTCAGGTAACTTTTGAGAGGAGACAGAACTTTAAAGAGAGAAGGAAAACTAGATTTATGGCTTTAATTGCTGGACAACTTCATTCGAAATGATGGGGTCTATATAATGAGGTTTGCCTGCTAGCAATCTTGTGAAATTGGTTTCTGTTTTTATCAGGACACCTGGGTGTGTCAGTAGAAAGAAAATACATCCAATCTGAGCAGTAAGCAAGTCTGTCTCCTAAATAAAGTAAAAAGAAACTTTCCAAGGACAAGACAAGCTGCACAGACCACATGAGCCTCATTAACACAGGCTGAACTGTTATTGCTCACTGACTTTCCTTCCGAACTAAAGTCTATTCTGAAGAATTTTCCTCACTCTACAGCAGTCAGTATTTCATTTCCATCAACAGGAGTCTTAGGGAAGTGTGAGAAGTCATCCTATTTTTATCCTTTGAGATCAGACCCTTGACCTGCAGTGTTTTTTTTTCAATTTGCTTTTTAAAAAAGATATCATCTTGGCAGAGCTACGTTACTTCGTTTATCACATGAATGTGTTTAGATTAAAGGGATATATTTTAATTCTGGATTTTGGCTTAGTTACTAAGTAGCTTTTCTACTTTTTTGCTTATAAGTTTGCTTATAATAAATGAGTTATTCTTGAGTTTATTAAAGACATCTTGTTAAAGTTTCTTTTCTTTTGGATAACAGTAACACAGAGAAGCAATTTGACTATTTCGGCAACTGAATCCAAAGTGTGTCATTTATGGTATGAGTCATGGAGGAAAGGGATTTGATTACCTGCTCATTTACCCTTTTAAAGTCATGGTAACAGGTTTATTCACCGTACTTAATTGAGCATACGTGACTAATTTTCCACAGAATGGCCCTGACCAGATGGGGCAGCACGATGTCTCAGTGGTTAGCATTGCTGCCTCACAGCACCAGGGAACAGGTTTGATTCCAGCCTTGGGCAACTGGCTGTGTGGAGCTTGCACGTTCTCCCTGTGTCTGCGTGGGTTTCCTCCGGGTGCTCCAGTATCCTCCCACAGTTCAAAGATGTGCAGGTCAGATGAATTGGCCATTCTAAATTCCCTAAGTGCATTAATCAGAGGGAAATGGGTCTGGGTGGGTTATTCTTCGGAGGGTCAGTGTGCACTTGTTGAACCGAAGGGCCTGTTTCCACACTGTAAAGAATCTAACCTAAAATTTGTTCTTATACAAGAACCTTTCTACAATTAGCACCATAACTGGAGGATGCATCTATCTATATCCAATTGATACAACATTTGAAATGTTGATATTATTGTTTGTGATCTTGAGAATGCTGTTGCATGACAAGGTAAGCTGTTTTGACTTCTTGTTGAAAATGTCCACTGTCTTGCACTTGGAGATACATAAGATGTCAGTTTTTGCTGTAAATTCTTATGGTTCTGAGGAAGGAACCTAAAGCATGAATATTTTTCTTCTCACCCTGGATCATGTCTGACATGCTGAGCCTTACTTATTTCATTATCCCCTTTATGTACCTTAATTCTCATATGGCTTGTGAAATAATTCCCAACACACTCTCAATGAAATCTCACTCACTGGCCAAGAGGTTTCATTGCAGATACCAGTCAATATTAGATTAGATTCCTTACAGTGTGGAAACAGGCCCTTCGGCCCAACAAGTTCACACCGACCTGCCGAAGCGCAACCCACCCATACCCCTGACCTAACACTATGGGCAATTTAGCATGGCCAATTCACCTGACCCGCACACCTTTGTGACTGTGGGAGGAAACCGGAGCACCCGGAGGAAACCCACGCAGACACGGGGAGAACGTGCAAACTCCACACAGTCAGTTGCCTGAGGCGGGAATTGAACCCAGGTCCCTGGCGCTGTGAGGCAGTAGTGCTAACCACCGTGCCGCCCCTATGATAGTTACATCATAACTATCAACAGTCAGTGTTGATAGTTATGATGTAATTGGGAGGAGTGCGCTAATAATTGAGCCACACTATTCCACAAGTGAGAAATATGGTTCACAAACTGTGCTAAACTGAAATAGGGATAATTACATTGGGATAAGGTTAAATTTGGCTGAAATGGAGCAGAAAGTGTTGCAGAAAAGATGGTGAGGAAGAATGGTAGACATTTAAGAAAATCATTCATGATTTAGAGCAAATATATATCCCAATGCAGAAGAAGCATGTTAGGAATGTTAAACTGACTATAGTTGCCCAAGAATGTTAAAGATAATATTAAATAGAAAGAGAAAAAACATACAATGAGGCAAAGATTGGAGAAGTTTAAAAGCCAAACGATGACTGAAAGAAAATAATCAAGAAGAAAGTAAACTATGTGGACAAGCTAGCATGTCATTTCAAAGTGATCTGCAAGGGCTTCTTTAAAGTTATAAGGAAGAGGTGGGTCAAAATGTACGTAAGCCCCTTAGAGAATAAGACTGGGGACTAGGAAATGGCAGAGGAGTTGGCTATTGGTGGTAATCTTCCAAGAATCCATGGATTCTGTAAATGTCCCAGAGTTTTGAAAAACTGTCAATGTAACAACCTTATTGAAAAAGGGATGTAGACAAAAAAAAAACACAGGTGACTATAGGCTGATTAGCATAGTATATGTCATTGTGAAAATGTTTGAGTCTATTGTGAAGGATGTCCTATTATTTAGGAATAGATAATATAATCAATCAGAGTCAGCAAAGGAGAAATCATATCTCATACGTTTATTAGAGTTCTCTGAGGAGACATCAGGCATGATAGATAAAAGTCAACCAGTAGATATAATATATTTAATCTTCCAAAATCATATTTAATAAGACACTCACATAAGGTTTTTAAATAAGTTTAAACCTCATGGTTTTGTCAATAGTATATTAACATTGATAGACAATTGGATATCTAATTGAAGACGAGAGAGTAGTGAGAAAGGGAACCTTGTCAGGATGGTGATGTGTAACTAGTGGAGTGACACAGGTATGAGTGCTGGGTCATAATTCTTTACAATATATATCAATCACTTAGAGAAGGAATATATTCAATAACAAGTATACCATTTTAGATAATTTTTTGGGGGGATGACTTACCAGGGTAAGCCATGGGTACAGGTCTCTGGCACAGAGTCAGAAGGGAAGGGGAGAGATCAGCAGAGCTTTAGTCACTGGGGACTCCATAGTTAGGGGGATAGATAGGAGGTTCTGTGGGAACAAGAGAGACTCAAGGTTGGCATGTTGCTGCCCAGATGCCAGGGTTAGTCGTGTCTTGAGGCATGTATTTGGGACCCTTGATGGGGAGGGGTAGGGAGAGAGAGGAGTTGAACACATGGATGGTGCAGGAGGAAGGGTTTCAGATAACTGGGCAATTGGGGTTTATTCGGGCGTAGGTGGTACCTCTACTAACAGGATGGTCTATGCCTGAACCAGAGGGGTGCCAATATCCTTGGTGGCGAGGGGGGGGAGAGAGATATGTGCTAATGCTCTTCAGGAGGGTTTAAACTAATTCAGCAGAGGGAGGCGAACCTCAATTGTAGTTCCAGTGGTCAAGAGATTGAGAGTAGTGAAGTCAGAAATAAGGTTTCAAGGTCATAAGGGTGCACCGGTAAACAGGAAGGTGGTTTGAAGTGTGTCTACTTCAATGCCAGGAGCATCAGGAATAAGGTAGGTGAACTGGCATCATGTGTTGGTACCTGGGACTTTGATGTTGTAGCCATTTTGGAGACATGGATAGAGCAGGGGCAGGAATGGTTATAGCAGGTTCCGAGATTTAGAAGTTTCAGTAATAACAGAAAAGATGGTAAAGAAAGGGAGGTGTGGCATTATTAGTCAAGGACAGTATCACGGTGGCTGAAAGGGCATTTAAAGACTCATCCAATTAGATCGTATGGGCTGAGGTTAGAAACAGGAAAGGAGGGATCACCCTGTTGGAAGTTTTTTATAAGCCTCCAAGTAGTTCCAGAGATGTAGGGAAAGGAGAGCAGAGATGATTTTGGATAGGAGTGAGAGTAATAGGGTAGTTGTTAAGGGGGACATAAACTTTCCAAATATTGACTGTAAATACTATAGTTTGAGTTCTTTAGATGGGTCAGTTTTTGTCCAATGTGTGCAGGATCGTTTCCTGACACAGTACGTGGACAGGCCAACAAGGGGCGAGGCCATTTTAGATTTGGTAGTGGTTAATGAACATGGCCAGGTATTAGATTTGGAGGTGGGTGAGCACTTTGGTGATAGTGACCACAATTTGGTTATGTTTACTTTAGTGATGGAAAGGGATTGCTATATATCGCAGGGTAAGAGATATAGCTGGGGGAGAGGCAATTATGATGCAATTAGGCAAGATTTAGGATGCATACGATGGGGGAGGAAACTGCAGGTGATAAGCACAATTGAAATGTGGCTTATTCAAGGACCAGCTACTTCATGTCCTTCGTAAGTATGCACCTATCAGGCAGGGAGGAAGTGGTTGAGCAAGGGAGCCGTGGTTCACTAAAGAAGTTGAATCTCTTGTCAAGAGGAAGCAGAAGGCTAATGTTCAGATAAGATGTGAAGGCTCAGTTAGGGCACTTGAAAGTTACAAGTTAGCCAGGAAGGACCTAAAGAGAGAGCTAAGAAGGGCCAAGACGGGTCATGAGAAGTCATTGGTGGATAGGATCACGGAAAACCTTGAAGCTTTTTATAGGTATAACAGGAATAAAAGAAAGACTAGAGTAAGATTAATGCCAATCAAGGACAGTAGTTGGAAGTTGTGTGTGGCATCCGAGGAGATAGGGGAAATGGTAAATGAATATTTTTCGTCAGTATTCACACTAGAAAAAGATGATATTGTTGAGGAGAATACTGAGATGCAGACTACTAGACTAGATGGGATTGAGGTTCACAAGGAGAAGGTGTTAGCAATTCTGGAAAGTATGAAAATAGATAAGTCCCCTGGGCCAGATAGGATTTATCCTAGGATTCTGTGGGAAGCCAGAAAATAGATTGCAGAGCTTTTGGCATTGATCTTTATGTCATCATTGTCAATATGAATAGTGCCAGAAGACTGGAGGATAGCGAATGTTATTCCCTTATTCAAGAAGGGGAATAGAGACAACCCTGGTAATTATACACCCGCGAGCCTTACTTAGTTGTGGTAAAGTGTTGGAAAAGGTTGTAAGAGATTGGATTTATAATCATCTAGAAAAGAATAAGTTGATTAGGGATAGTCAGCATAGTTTTGTGAGGGGTAGGTTGTTCCTCACAAACCCTATTGAGCTCTTTGAGAAGATGACCAAATAGGTGGATGAGAATAAAGCAGTTGATGTGGTGTATTTGGATTTCAGTAAGGCGTTTGGCAAGGTTCCCCATGGTAGGCTGTTGCACAAAATGTGGAAGCATGGGTTCGAGGGTGATTTAGCAATTTGGATCAGACATTAGTTAGCTGAAAGAAGACAGAAGGTGCTGACTGATGAGAAATGTTCATCCTGGAGTTCAGTTACTAGTGGTATATTGCAAGGATCTGTTTTGGGTCCACTGCTGTTTGTCATTTTTATAAATGAGCTGGATGAGGGTGTAGAAGGATGGATTAGTAAATTTGTGGATGACACTAAGATCAATGGAGTTGTGGATCGTGCTGAAAGGTGTTGCAGGTTATTAGGGGACATTGATAAGCTGCAGAGTTGGGCTGAGAGGTGGCAAATGGAGTTTAATGTAGAAATGTGTGAGATGACTCACTTTGGAAGAAGTGACAGGAATGCAGACTACTGGCTAATAGTAAGAATTTTGGTAGTGTAGATGAACAGAGAGATCTTGGAGTCCATGTATAAAGATCCCTGAAAGTTTCCACCCAAGTTGATAGGGTTGTTAAGAAGGCATACGGTGTGTTAGCTTTTATAGTTAGAGGAATAGAGTTTCAGAGCCATGAGGTCATGTTGCAGCTGTAAAAACTCTGGTACAGCCGCCTTTGGAGTATTGCGTACATTTCTGGTCACTGCATTATAAGAAGGATGTGGAAGGGTTGGAAAGAGTTCCAAGGAGATTTACTAGGATGTTGCCTGGTATGGAGGGAAGGTCTTTTAAGGAACGGCTGAGGGACTTGAGGCTGTTTTCACTCGAGAGAAGGTTGAGAGGCAACTTGTAAGATAATCAGAGGGTTAGGTGATGGATAGTGAGAGCATTTTTCCTTGTATGGTGATGTTTGGCATGAGGGGACATAGCTTTAAATTGAGTATTAATAGATATAGGACAGCTGTCAGACGTAGTTTATTTACTCAGAGAGTAGTGGAATGCCCTGCCTGCAACAGTAGTTGACTCAATAACTTTAAGGGCATTTAAATTGTCATTGGATAAACATATGGATGAAAATGGATTAGTGTAGGTTGGATGGGCTTCAGATTGGTTCCACAAGTTGGCACAACATCAAGGGCTGAAGTGTCTGTACTGCGCTGCAATGTTCTACGTTCTAAGGAAAGTGAATGTAATATTGCTAAGTTTGCAGATGGCACAGAAATACATGGCCCTTAATGAGGATGCCACAAAAGTCTACACAGCAATAGAGACAAGCTAACTGAATGCGCAAAGATTTGGCAGATGAAATATAATGTGGGAAGATATGAGGTTTTACAGTTTGGCAGAAAACAGAAGAGCTGAATATTATTTAAATGGAGAAAGTCAAAAAAAGCCAGTTTCAGAGGGAAGGTAAATAGACTGTTGGCCTTTGTTTTACAGGGATTGCAGTATAAAAATAGGGAATGTTTACTAAAACTGCACAATTCACTAGTCGGACCACAGCTAGATTTCTCTGAATAGCTTTGGTCCCCTTTTCAAAAGAAAGATATATTGGTGTTGGGGTTAGTTAAAAAATGGTTCATTAGATTGATTCCAGGTATGGAAGGATGTTATGATGAGTGGTTGACTCAGATGGGCTTGCACTCATTGGAGGTTAGAAGAATGAGAGGAAATCTTATTGACATGTAGAATTCTTAGGGGACTTGACAGGATAGATGACGGTTCTAGTGAATGGTCACTGAACTCTATGCATAAACTCTGCTTTTCTTTCCGAAGATTCTGCCAGTCCTGCTGAGTTTCTCCAGCACTTTGTTTTTGTTTTAGATGTTGAAAGTTTGCTTCCCCTTTAAGATAAAAATATAAGTCACTAGATGTTCCAGGTTGTAAAGCTCTCCTGGTATTTTAACTACATAGCAGTGTCTGATTTCTGCGCCAGTTCACAGTTCAAACTGAAAAAACAAGTATCTTCCTTTATGAGCTGAAGACTTAAAATCATCCAATTTATGACTTCCCACCCCATCCCCACCCTCCTCTAGCTTATCTCTCCACGCTTCAGGCTCACTGCCTTTATTCCTGATGAAGGGCTTTTGCCCGAAACATCGATTTCGCTGCTCGTTGGATGCTGCCTGAACTGCTGTGCTCTTCCAGCACCACTGATCCAGAATCTGGTTTCCAACATCTGCAGTCATTGTTTTTCCCAAAAAATGTCAAACTCTGGCTAATTGACTGTAATGCTGTTGGATATACTTAATGGTCTTCAAAAATGGGCATTTGAAAAATTCGACCCTTAGCAAATTCTCCAAAATTCCAGACAGCCAATTGCTTCTGACAATAATGTATTGCTTTTGCTGAAACCACCACTTTAAAAAAAATGGAACTACCAGGGTAATGCATGATCATGTCAGAATAATATGACCATATCAAGCTGACTATCCACTCGTGGGTCTTTTGCAATGCCTTCACTTGTGTCTAGATTTATTTGATTTAATTTATTGTCACATGTATTGTTACAAAATACAGTGTAAAGTGTTGTAAGATGTTGCCACTGTCAGGCATCATCTTGAAACACAGAAAAATCAACCAAAATATAGAATATAAAGGCAGAAAAATAAAGAAATAGAGTACAACTTTACACTCCTTCTTGTTCAGTGCTCTCACCTTAAACCTACATCCTCTAACTTTGGACTGCTCTACCCTGGGATAAAAACCTTGGCTATTCACCCTAGCCATGCCCCTTGTGATTTTATAAACATTCAGGTTTTGTAAACCTCAGGGAAAATAGTCCCAGTCTATTCAGCCTCTTGCCTCTCAAACCTTTCAGTCCTGGCAACATCCTTGCAAATCTTTTCTGCACACTCTCAAATTTAACACCATCTTTCTTAGAGAAGGATGACCAGAATTGTTTGCAGTATTCTAAGAGTGGCCTCACCAGTATTCTGTACAGCCACAAGCTGATGTCCCAACTCCTATATTCAATGTTCTGACCAACAAGGGCAAGCAAGCCAAATGTTTTCTTCATCATCTTATCTGCGACTTCACTTTTAAGGATCTATGCATCTGCATTTCTAGGTGTCTTTTTTGGACAACACTCCCCAGGGCCGTCCCATTAACTGTATATATCCTGCCTTTATTTGCCTTGCCAAAATGCAATACCTCACATTTATCTAAATTAAACTCCATTTGCTATTCCTCAGCCCATTGGCCCATTTGATCAAGGTCCCATTGTACTCTGAGATAATCTTCTTCACTGTCCATTACACCATTTATTTTAGTGTCATCTGTAAACTTACTAATCATACCACCTATATTCATATCCGAATCATTTAAATAAATTATAAAGAGCAGTGGACCCAGCATTTATTGTTGTGGCAGACCACGATTCACAGGCCTCCAGTCTGAAAAGCAAACCTTGACCACCACCCTCTGTCTTCAAACCAAATTTGTATGCAACTGGCTGTTTCCCTCGGATCCCATGTGACCTAACCTTACTAACCAGGAGAAAGTGAGGACTGCAGATGCTGGCGATCAGAGCTGAAAATGTGTTGCTGGAAAAGTGCAGCAGGTCAGGCAGCATCCAAGGAGGAGGAGAATCGAGCAGGAATTCCTGAAGAAGGGCTCATGCCCGAAACGTCAATTCTCCTGCTCCGTGGATGCTGCCTGACCTGCTGTGCTTTTCCAGCAACACATTTTCAGCTCTAACCTTACTAACCAGTTGATCATGCCAAATCTTGTTGAATACTTTACTGAAGTACATATAGACAATGTCAACTGCTCTGCCTTCATCAATCTTCCTTGTCACCTCTTCAAAAAATTCAATCAAGTTTGTGAGACATGATTTACCATGCACAAAGCCACGTTGACTATCCTTAATCAGTTCTTGCCTTTCCAAATGCATGTAAATCCTGTCACTTAGAATCCCCTCCAACAACTTGCTCACTACTGACCTAAGATTCAACAGCTTTTGCTTACAGCCTTTCTCAAATAATGGCACCCATTGGGCAACCTCCAATCTTTTGGCACTTTACTCGTGGCTGTTAATAATGCAAATACTTCAGCAAGGGGCGTAGCAATCCCTTCCCTCATTTCCAACAAAGTTCTGGGAATCACCTGATCAGGTCCTGATTGATGTGAGGAGTGTTATAAGTTACTGGGTGTTATAATTACTAGGCCAATGTCATTTTTGTAACATTATGACATTGGTGCCAATTAGTTTTCATGCAAAGCACAGGCAATTCCTTTACAAGTAAACATTTTAAAGAAGCTAATGTGATTCTGAGTCACTTTGCATTCTGACTCAAGAACAGCATAAGGAAAGAAAATTAATTCCATATAGTCGTTTGAAGAAGTATCCAGACTGAGTGACAAGAAATTGCAGACAATAACTCATTTCAGAGATTAAAATGATTCACAAGATTTTCAAGCTTCATTACATTTTGCTTTTAAACCCAATCATACAAAATAGACTGCTTTGTCGGCAACTATGAAAGAAAGATTTGAATTTACGTGACATCATTCACACACACTTAGAAAGTCTAAAACGATTTACAACCAATGCAATATCTTTGAACTGTGGTCATTGTTGTATCGGGAACACAGTAGCCAATTTGTGTGATAATAGTGATGAAGAGAATCACCAAGGTCATCTCTTTAAGGTGGTGATTATGCATTATGCCTTGTCATAATTTTGTTGTTAGATCTAGCAGAATGTATCTATGTTATACACATTTTCCCCACCAGTGGCTCATGCACTCTAATGCCTTTTTTTAATTTGCTAGATCTGTGCACATGTAGTGTGTTGTACGTGCACATTATTGTGTGCATATGATATGCAATGATCACAGATTTATGTTATGCAGCCAAAACTATTTAATGCCATTATTATTCATTTGGGACCAGACAATTTCGACTCCACGTTTTTCCCTTCTCTCTTGATTGAGTCTGGACTCACATATAAGGAATTTGTAAGTGAGTTTATTGACATAAATTCAGTGAACATTGACTGTTCTATGTGCTTGTAATATTCTCTATGATCTCGTTTGCAATGGTTCAATGGTCATTTGCACAAGCGGTGCCAAGTGCTTATATTTTTTGCAACCAATAGAAAGTATTTCTCCTCATGTCTACCTTAAAAAAGGAGACATCTTATTGTTAAACTCTGTCCCCTTGTACTAATCACCCCCACAAGAGGGACCCCCTGCATCCGCACCATTAAGTCTCCTCAGGATCATATATTGGTCAACAAGATCACTTGATGAGAAAGGAGGTTTCAAGGTGACACAGGTCTAAGTTCAGAGCAATGCATTATCCGTATTTCATATTTGTTACCTGGATATCATTTTGTGCGTATTGTGTTCCCCATGTGTGGATTTTTCAAGGTGGGGGTAGTCTCCCACAGATTTCTATTTTATGAAATAAAGGAGCATCCCATATTTGTGAGGAGATTCCAATAAAAGGCTGTCACAAATAATGCCAAGTCATGCTTCCTTTCTGATAGTTCTTTCACAGCATAGAGCAGATCGATGGAAGCAAACCACATCACCTCTTCCACAGTGGTCAGCTGCTGTATCCTGACATTTAAAGATCTCAATAGCCTCGTTGACAGCTGCTGTAAAGCTGTAAATACATAAGTTAAAAATCACACAACACCAGGTTATAGTCCAACAGGTTTATTTGGAAGCACTACCTTTCGGAGCACCGCTCCTTCATTAGGCAACCAGGTAAGTGTGATGTCGGAGTTGTTATGAAGGTGTAAGGGGTACTATTCCTTTAAGAAAGTTAGAAACTGGCAAGGACTTAGGAACAGAGAGTCTGGAACAGGGTAACAATGAAACATTTGCTCAGAACAGCTAGAGTACCTGGGTTGCTATGAGACAAAAACACATTCAAATTCAGCCAATCAGTTTAAATTAAACCATAAATACCAAACTCCAATCAAGTTTGAATTTAGTACTTTGACAATATTAAAACTAATGATCTGATGCTTTGGGGTTTAAATGTTAAACAAATTGAACAGTTGGGAGAGAACTGCCAAGCCAGCAACCTATGCAGATTGCCTGGAAAAGAGCTCTCTTAAAAGTACCTTTATCTATCAATGTCTGGTGAAACAGAAACCCTAAGAAGGAGAAGACAGAGGAAGAGAAGATTCGACAGTTGGCTGGTTTTGAAATTTGAATATTTCCGTAAATCTTAATCGGGGTTTTCATCAGACCAATATTGTAGAAGGGAAGGTAAAAGATAGATTTAGATAAAGGAGTTGTATATAGTTGTAAGTTAATATTCTATGTTAGACTTAAAGAATAAAGTTCTTAAAAATTTTGGGCTTTAAATAGTGATTTTGGGGATAGTCCTTTGCCTCTCAAATGTTAACAGATTACAGCATGGGGTGAATCTTTTCTGTGTTGCTGGTTTACATTAGCTTGGGTGGGTGGTGGGGGGGGGGGGGGCGGTGGTGTTTCCCCTGTGTCATGACAGAGTGCTGGAATGTTAAGGTGTCAGCTGGTTGGGGACTTAGGGTGCCAGGTACATAGGGTGTCAACTGGGTAAGGGTAGGATACTAGGGGTTAGAATACCAGTTGGACAGAGGTAGGGTGCTAGGTAAACATGGTTCCAGGTGGATAGGTGTCAGACAGTTTGACAATCAGCTAAGTAAGATGTTAACTGTGGAGTGTGTGCCACAAATAGGATGCAAGGAGGGCACTGGTTAGGGTGTCAGGTAAGAAGGCTGCCATCTGGATGGGGATGAAGGAGATAGCTGGGGAAGATGGCAAGTGGGAAGGTGACAATTGCAAGTGCTCCACATAACTGCTGCATTGCTTAGGGCAGGCCTTGGCGAGTGGGAGAAAGCGGGTCTAGGTGGGTGGTTGGGATGGGGGGGCATGAGCCCAGTACGTGTTGTGTCATGGTTTGGGGGTTTGAAAGGGTCCAAGGAAAATATGACATATATATGGGAGTCTGTGGAATAATTACTCAGGAGGTACAGAATTAATTTAATATTCTAATTTTCCCCAAGTAATGAGCAGCATAGTGGCTTAGTGGTCAGCATTGCTGCCTCACAGCACCAGGGACCCAGGTTTGATTCTGCCCTTGGGCAACTGTGTGGAATTTGCATGTTCTCCCTGTGTCTGCGTGGGTTTCCTCCAGGTGCTCTGGTTTACTTCGACAGTCCAAAGTTGTGCAGGTTGGTTAGATTAGCCATGCTAAATTGCCCATGATGTCCAGGCTAGGTGGGTTATCCATGGGAAATGCAGAGTTACAAGGAAAAGATAGGGGGGGATTGGATCTTAGTGGGATGCTCTTTGGCGGGTCAGTGTGAACTCAATGGGCTAAATGGCTTGCTTCCATACAGTAGGGATTCTATTCTATGAAACTGTTTTACTTAACTGGAACCCTCCAAATTCTCTAAATCAAATGGACACTTACAAAGGGTTCTGGGTGTAGAGGATTGTCCAGCTGAATCTTCAATTTCACAGATAATTCTTTCAGAATCTATTACAATGAGATTCCGCAGGTCCCTGTGTCCAAGTCCTGTCCACACTGTAATAATGACTGGCCATCAGATAATTTGGAGCATTGTTTTGGATGTGGAAGCTCCCACAGAATACAACTTTAGAGTCCTCCTCACCAGAATACTGCACAAACTCTAACTGACACTGTAGCCTTTCAGAAACAAAAGCCAATGTGCAGTGCAACCAAACTGAATGTGCTGCCCTCCTGGAGGAGTCTGTCCTCAACAAGAGATGTTTCAATGAAAGTTTAATATGAATATTTGGATAAGGTGATTGTGAGTGATGAGGTTCGTGGTGATCATGATAAAGAAAAGGTTACAAATACAGTTTTTCTCAATTTTTTTTATCAACCTGTTTGGAAATATAGTTACACACCGATGGAACAGATGGAACTTATGCAGGTCTCCTGGATCAGAGGTCGGGACACTATCACTGTGTCACATGAGCCCCTTTCTTTTAGCATGCGCCTCCACAGTCACTTTCTAAATAAAATGAACAATTTAGTGCCAATTTATATGATATTTTGTGCAATAATCATTGAATGCAACTGCCAGAGTTTTTGTTCACTGGATCACTGGTGGGTCACTGTATTTTCCAGAGAGGTGGGAAGAGAAGGCAGGGATTGATTGAAGCTCATAGTCTTCATATTCTTACCAAATTCACTAGGGTCTCTGCAGGGCTACCCTGTCTGAATCTATTCAAGTGAAAACTGCCAAACTGTAAACAAGATAGATTCTGGAGCTGATGATTGATATGTTCTGATTACTACCCATGATGACTAGACTGCAACTTAAACTGTCTTGACTAATTCATGCAAACGACAGCTCAGTTAATTGACACATTCATGCAGCCCTTCTTGAATTATATGAATACAGATATTTCGGCCATCCTAACAAGGGCTTTTATTTAATTGAGATTACGAACCTGGCTGGTCCGGGGCCCCTTGGGAGAGGAATCCCGCACGAATACGGGTTTTGTTAAATTTGATGTTAACACATTCTGAGCATGTTTTTTTTCTTTCTTTTATTTGAATAATGTAAGAGACTTAAATATACACTTGGTTAGTTGTAGATTATATTAGTAGTTAGTTGAGTTTTTTTCTCTCTGTATTTTCCTTTTGTTAAATTTTGGTTACTATATATTTAAGATTTAATTGTATATCAATGTTTGTACTTGAGAGTTTTGTTTATATTTGTAAACTTGTAAAAATATTAAATTTCTAATAAAAATATCTATATAAAAAAAATTGACACATTCATGGAACAGAAGAGATGAATTAGAAAACAGCAGATTCCATCTCCATCAAAAAATGTATAGACCATTCCAACATTGTTGAAATACTCATCCCTTCTGGTATACAATTTAATGAACACCAACAGCTTTCAGGAAATTATCTGAGCAAATTCTATACACGTATATGTCATCTAACTACGGACCACATCACCACTCGTAACCTAAGCATTTCCGGCAAAACTATATAGGGTGGCATTGTGGCTCAGTGGTTAGCACTCTAGCCTTACAGCACCAGGGTCCCAGATTCGATTCCAGCCTTGGGTAACTGTCTGTGTGGAGTTTGCACATTCTCCCCTTATCTGTGTGGGTTTCCTCCCACAGTCCGAAGATGTGCAGATCAAGTGAATTGGCCATGCTAAATTGCCCATAGTGTTAGATGCATTAGTCAAAGGAAAACAGGACTGGGTGGATTACTGTTCAGAGGGTCCGTTTGGGCTGAAGGGCCTCTTTCCACACTGTAGGAAATCTAATCTTAATTAGATGTTTTAAATCATAACTCAAAATGAATATCTGTCCAATAACTGGCATCAAGGCGGTGTAGCAAATACATTCTGAAGACAACCCTGAAAAAGGGTTACTGGACTTGAGACATTAACTCCGCTTTATATCCACAGATGCTGCTAGCTGAGTTTCTCCAGCAATTTCTGTTTTTGTTTCTGAATTCCAGCACCCGCGGTTCTTTGTTTCATTTTAGGTTTCGTAGAGGTTCCTTCTTTATTTCCTTCTTATTTTTCCTTCTTTATTTATTCCACAGCTGAGGACATAATCCAAATCTAATGTTCAAAATGAATGTGATCTGTTCATCTAGTTTAGGTCAGGATGCCCTGACATGTAAATAAGGAAGTATAAAACCACAAGCAGAGACTACTCACTGGCCTAGGATAAAAGGATAGAGCTTACAGTAAGTTTTAGCTGGTTTAAGTTTATTGTTTCAATAGCAGTTTGCTTTAAAATTCTTCCCACGTTTTTGAAGGCTTAACTTTAAGTTCCTCATCTCTTCATGAAATTAAGTGAATTAGAGAGGTAACCAATTAGTTCCAATTGTACATGACTATTTGATAGGCCAATTGGCCCTCACTATCTGTGATTCATATGTTCTAAGAAGGTTGGCAGTACATCTTTGGCTGTTGGTGGCCAAATGTGTGGGTAGAATGACATAACTATACTAAAATATCCAAGGACAGTTACTGTCTCTGACTCAGAAGGTTGTGGCTTCAAGTCCCGCCACAGGACTTGAGCACAACAATGAAAATGCAATTTGCAGTGAGTGCTACACAGACGAGAAGTTTCAGCAAGGTCTCATTTGTCCTTTCAAGTACATGTGAAATAATCCATAACTCTTTCAAAGATGACCAAGGGAGTTAACCCCAGAGGTATAACCAATATTTATTCCTCAATTAGTGGCACAATTCAGGTCATTATACATTGTTATTTGAGGTTTTGTGGTACATAACTGCATTACAATAGCAAACTTCACAACTGCTTCATTGGTGGCAAAGCATGAAAAGATGTTAGAATTCTTTGGCAAACTTTTAAAGGAAACCCATTATCGTGCCGGAAAGAGCTCAAACAGAATTCTCCAGTTTGCCAATATGACTCAGAGGACACCAAGGGATAAATGGGGAGGCCAGGCAACTCAACAGAATTTCTCTAAGCAGATAGCCACGATTGGTGATTGAATTGTCAGCTGCCATGACCCGGAACTTTAGAATTCCCACTTTAGCATCTCTGCCTCTCTAATTCCTTTGCATCCTCAGTCTGAGATTTGCCTCTTTGCCCAATTTTTTTTTATCACTCACCTTAATACTTCCTTATATCACATGATATCAAGTTTTATTGACGTCCCTGTGAATTCCCTTGAGACATTTTACCACCCATTAACACTCAGCTTGAATATGGTGTTCCCTTTTGTTTACAAAAGGAAGATCCTGAACCTTGGAAAAATTGGAAAGATGGAACACAAGATTGATCCTGAGAAAATTGAAAAATCCAACTGTTCAGGCATGCAATGAGCTGACCAGAAATAGATCTTTTCTTAAGCTAGTAGGTGATATGGAAAATAGAGCACTATTTCAAGTTAAGCCATGATTGAAGGACAATGGAATCCAGACGTAAACTGATAAAAGGCCAAAGTTTGGGATTCATGTCAAGAAATGCATTTAGATTATGTCTTTTATGTAGAGGCAAAAATTCTTGAGTAATTCAATGCTACTTGGAGGCTCAACATTTCTAAGTGAGGATGAGTTTTATGAGAAGAATAGTCTCTTTCACTTGCACTGCCATCAACCACTGTCTAACGTTTGAGCAAATTTGATAATTAAACCTAATGTAATATCATGTGGCGTCTGGGAGTGTTTCTTAATAAATAGCTACCACTGTTCACCCAGACCTTTAGCATGTCATGCTGCAAGAGGTCTTAGTAAAATGTGATATTGAGACCTATATGATATCAGGTCATACATCATGACACCTCATGCACAGGTGATATTGTATATTAGCCGTGAAACCTAAAACAACAAAACACACTGGTCAGAATATTATTTCAGCCTTCAATTAATAAAAGTTTACTTTTGCAAAGATTGTGTGCAACTTTATATCTATATTTTCAAAATCAAGAAGATCTGCATTGGTGCAAATCCATAGAAACACTGGGACAGGTTGAGTAAGTACTTGCTAGGTAAACTACAGCAGATATATTCAAAACAGTGGTCGGAGGATTACCTTGTAATTTGAAATAAACTATGAACACCAGATTTCTTGCAAGGCAAAATAATAATTTTGCTTCAATTTGGGGGAATGCAAGTTAGAAACACACTAAAGGGAGCATCCATTTTTTCAACCTTGAAGGGACAAAAAGCAAATTAATATCCTCTCAAGTGAACACAGAAGATCCAAAGGCACTTCATAAGGGTAGTTAAGAAGTCATACGGTGCGTTAGCCTTTATTAATAGAGGGATTGAGTTTCGGTGCTACGAGGTCATGCTGCAGCTGTACAAAACTCTGGTGCGGCTGCACTTAGAGTATTGTGTACAGTTCTGGTCACTGCATTATAGGGAGGATGTGGAAGCTTTGGAAAGGGTTCAGGGGAGATTTACTAGGATGTTGCCTGGTATGGAGGGAAGGTCTTACGAGGAAAGGCTGAGGGACTTGGGGCTGTTTTCATTAGAGAGAAGATTGAGAGGCGACTTAATTGAGACATATAAGATAATCAGAGAGTTAGATAGGGTGGTCGATATTGAGACCCTTTTTCCTGGGATGGTGATGGCTAGCATGAGGGGACATAGCTTTAAATTGAGGGGTAATAGATATAGGACAGATGTCAGAGGTAGTTTTTTTAGTCAGAGTAGTACTGGTGTGGAACACACTGCCTGCAACAGTAGTGGACCTGCCAACTTTAAGGACATTTAAATTGTCATTGCATAGTCATTTGAATCAAAATGAAATTGTGTAGGATAGATGGGCTTCAGATTGATTTCAGAGGTTGGTGCAACATCTGAAATCAATCTGAAGGCCCTGGCTTCCCAGAGGATCCTAGGATAAATCCCATCCTGCCCAGGGGACTTATCTATTTTCACACCTTCAGCAAATGGGGTGGGCGAATGGACCTGGGTGGAATACCCTTCAGTGGGTCAGTGTAAACAAGTTGGGCCAAATGGCCTATTTCCACGCTGGAGGGATTCTATGATGATGATGAGTAATATTGATGCTGGCCATAGCCAAGGAACCCTCTTGCTTATCAGTGAAGTTTGGATGGTTAACAAATTTCTGAAAAGATCAGGCATATGCATCAGCAAAGCTCCCCACCTTCAATACAAAGTTGTCAAATAATTGCCCCAAACTGTGGATTTTCCCTACAATAATTCAAAGAAACACGGAGCTGAATGGTGTTTTTCAAAATTATGAAATTGTAAAAGACTTCCTCATCAATAAGGAAATTAGGATGGTCATTTGCGAATGAAGAATACAAAGCTGTCAAGAAAGGGCTGCAAAGAGACAAAATTGCTCCAATGCAATTTACCCAGTGGGATACAGGGACTCCTTCTGAATGACAACTTGATAAATGTGCAAGAGAAGAGCTTGCCATCAGGTTAGGCTAGAAATTAATATTAGGAATCAGATTCTGGAACTTCAAACAGACTAACAGCAATATGTTCATAAATAAATAGTCATAGAAACGTACAGCATGGAAACAGACCCTTCCATCCCACTCATCCATGCTGACCAAATATCCCAAACCAACCTAGTCCCACGAGCCAGCACCCGGCCCATATCCCTCCAAACTCTTCTTATTCATACACCCATCCAGGTGCTTTTTAAATGTTTCAATTGTACTAACCTCTACCACTTCCTCTGGCAGCTCAAGTACCACCCTCTGCATGAAAATATTGCCCCTTATGTTTCTTTTATATCTTTCCCCTCTCACCCTAAACCTAAACCTAGTTCTGGACTCCCCATTCCAGGGAAGAGACTTTGTCTATTTATTCTATCCATGCCCCTCATGATTTTATAAACCTCTATAAAGGTCACCCCTCAGCCTCCGAAGTTCCAGGGAAAACAGTCCCAGCCTGTTCAGCCTCTCCTTATAGCTCAAATCCTCCAATTCTGGCAACATCCTTGTAAATCTTTTTTAAACCCTTTGAAGTTTCACAACATCCTTCCAATGGGAAGGAGACTGGAATTGCATGCAATATTCCAAAAGTGTCCTAAGGAATGTTCTGTATAGCCAGAACATGACCTCTCAACTCCTGTACTCAACACTTCTGACCAATAAAGGAAAGCATACCAAACGCTTTCTTCACTATCCTATCTACCTGCAACTCCACTTTCAAGGAGCTATGAACCTGAACTCCGGTAGAGTTAAGAAATTAAGAAAGAATTTTTAAAAAGTAACATTTTATTTTAAGGAATCTGTCAAAACTTATTCAACAAAACACAAGATCTAGAAGGGTAAGTTAGCCTAAAGATTAAACAGATGGTCAACTCATTTTGGAACAATAAAAGGAATGCTAGAATTAGGCAAAAGACATTTGCAGATAGTTAGCAAGATCATTAGCAGATTGTAATTGGAAACTGCCTCGCTAAAAACAATAGGATAAGTCCATATTTTAATGGACTATTAATAACCTGGGTTGGGGATGGGGAATATTTCCTCAGTTAAAAAATTGTATTCACTTGTGAAAAACAGATTTAAAATTTTGCTGCACCCAGGAAATCCTTCACACTGAAAAGGAATAAAAGTGGGAAAAGATTCAGAAAAAGCAGATGAATTCACTTGATTCTTCCCTTCAGTCTGAGGTCAAATTCAATCCAGCCAAATATTGCCCCATCAATCTACTCTCGATCATAAGCAAAGTGATGGAAGATGTCAACAGTGCTATCAAGCAGCACCTACTCAACAATAACCTGCTCAGTGATGCCCAATTTGGGCTCTGCCAGGGCCACTTAGCTCCTGACTCCTTATAGCTTTGGTTCAAACATGGACAAAAGAGCTGAATTTCAGAGGTGAGCTGAGAGTCACAGCCCTTGACATCAAGGCTGCATTTGACTGAGTGTGACCTCAAGGTCCCGAGCAAAACTGAAATCAATGGGTCTCGGACAAACTCTTCGTTGGTTAGAGTAATACCTGACACATAGGAAGATGGCTGTGGTCTTTGGAGATCAGTCATCTCAGCTCCAGAGAATCTCTGCAGGTGGTCCTTAGGGCATTGTCCTAGGCCCAAGCATCTTCAGCTGCTTCATCAATGACCTTTCCTGCATCAAAAAGGTCAGAAATGAGGATGCTCGCCAATGGTTGCCCAATATTCAGCATTCATTCATGACTCTTGAGATACCAAAGCAGTCCGTGAGCAAATTCAACAAGATCTAAACATTTTGCTCACCTAACTCCCCAAAGCCTATCCACCATCTACAAGGTACAAGTCAGGAGTGTGATGGAATATTCCCACTTACCTGGATGAGTGCAGCCTCAACAACACTCAAGAAGCTTGAAACTAGCCAGGACAAAGCAGACACTTGATAGACACAGTGGTTAGCACTGCTGCCTCACAGCACCTGAGACCTGGGTTCAATTCCTAACTCAGGCAACTGACTGTGTGGAGTTTGCACGTTCTCCCTGTGTCTGCGTGGGTTTCCTCCGGGTGCTCCGGTTTCCTCCCACAGTCCAAAGATGTGCGGGTCAGGTGAATTGGCCATGCTAAATTGCCCGTAGTGTCAGGTAAGGGGTAAATGTAGGGGTATGGGTGGGTTTCGCTTCGGCGGGTCGGTGTGGACTTGTTGGGCCGAAGGGCCTGTTTCCACACTGTAAGTCTAATCTAATCTACATCTACAAGGATTCACACCTTCCACCACCAATGCTCAAGAGCAGCAGTGTGTACTATTGAGAAGATGCAATGCAGAAATTCAACATCGTCAGGAACAGCACCTTCCAAAGCTGTGACCACTGTCATCTAGAAGGACAAGGGCAGCAATTATATGGGAATATCACCACTTTCAAGTTCCCCTCAAGCCATTTACTGGGTCAAAATCCTGAAATTCACTCCCAAATGGCAATGTAGGTCAAGCCACAGCAGGTGGACTGCAGAGGTTCAAGAAGGCAGCTCACCACCACCTTATCAAGGACTACTATGGCAACAAATGCAGGCCTAGCCAGAGAAATCCACATCCCACAAAATGAATAAATATAAAACAAAATCTTAGCAAAAAGGATGTGGTGAAACTGACTATTTCAATTCTAATTCTGGCCCCATTATGTGATAGAATGTGACCTGGTAGATGACAACAAAATGTTTGAGATTAATTAAAATAATTAAATGAGGTTGGCAAATTTCAAAGGACATGTACAGCTTTAATAATCATTATATGCACCCATTTTTTTAAACACTTTTAGCAACTCAGTGTACAGCAATGTGAGCTGATCCAAACATTTAAACTGCTGTGCAATTAATAGACAAAATATATACAATACAAATAAATTATGTCAAAGACTAAAGAACACACCTCAGCACTGACCCATTTCCACACAAACGTATCCCATGATTGGAACAAGATGGCTCCTTTGGCCAATTTGGTTGCTCAAGGATTAACATTCCAGAACACCTAAATTTAAACCGTTATATCATTGAGGCACATTATTATTACTTAAACAATATATTTACAATAAAATACAATACAGAAGCCGGAGCAAAACAGGACTAAGATGCAATGGAACTGGAAATCATCAAGAGTACAAGAAGTCCTCTATCATTTTGACCTTCAATCTTGTCCAGCATCACATCCTGGACCATTTCACCTCAGTCCAATTTATCCCCTTTTAAAAACCAATATCTCTCATTATTACAAGATGTTTGTCAGTTACCAAGCAAGAGCCAATTTGACAATACCAATTGTTGTAATCTGTTTGTGAGTGCAGGATGACATAATAAGGCAAATATTTAATGATTTCTATAGAATACACAATGTAACAGAAGAGTGCAGGAAGAAAACATCAGTGGACTAAGGAAGACCTCAGAACAATGAAAATTATACATGGGCAGGATTGTCAGAATGAGGAGAGATTGGGTTGACTGGGCCTGCATTCACTGAAGTTTAGACCAGAGTGGTGCTGGAAAAGCACAGCAGGTCAGGCAACGTCCGAGGAGCAGGAAGATTGACATTTTGGGCAAAAGCCCTTCATCAAGAATAGAGGCAGGAAGCCTCCAGGGTGGATAGATAAATGGGTGGGGGTGGGGTGGGGGGCTGGTGAGAAGTTAGCAAAGAGTACAGTAGGTGAATGGGGTTGGGGATAGAGGTGATAGGTCAGAGGGGAGGGTGGAGCGGATAGGTGGGAGGGTAGATAGGCAGGTAGGACAAGTCATGGGGACAGTGCAGAGCTGGAAGGAGGGGAAATGAGGAAACTGGTGAAGTCTACATTGACGCTCTGGGGTTGAAGTGTTTCGAGGCGGAGGATGAGGTGTTCTTCCTCCAGGTGGTGAGGAACAGTGGTGGAGGTGGTCCAGGATCTGCATGTCCTCAGCAGAGTGGGAGGAGGAATTGAAATGTTGGGCCGTGGGGCGGTGGGGTTGATTGGTGCGGGTGTCCCGGAGATGTTCCCTGAAGTGGTCTGTGAGGAGGTGTCCAGTCGCCCCAATGTAGAGGAGCCACGCTGGGAGCAACAGATATAATAAATTACATTGGTGGATGTTCTGCACAAAGGCTGGTGGAATTCTCTTTAAAAGGCCATGGAGGTCAAATCATTGAATATATCTCAGACAAAATATCGGCAATATTTCTCGAGGGTAAGGTGTTGAGGGGTTTGGAGAGACAGTGAGAGTATAGCATTGAGATACATGATTAGTTATGATCATGTTGGATGGCTTGATGGTCAAAACGGCCCACTCCTATTGTTATATTCTCTGGTTTGATGTTTACACAGCTTTAGTGGCTTAACCTCTTTCCCTTTCACTTTTCTGCCCATGTTCAGCCATGTAAGCCTAACAGTATTGCTAACTCTAGTTAAGGACTCAGTTAAAATTCCATTACATTTCTGACTGACGTAAACATTTGGGCTGAGTCCCTACTATCCACATGCAGCAGATAGCAGTGAGTCTCGGACCACTGGGGCTTGGTCTCAGAATTAAGGAGCACCAACTGAGATGAGGAGGAATTTCCTCTCAGAGAGTTGAGTGTCTTCAGAACTTCTTGCCACAGAGAATTGTGGGGACAGAGTCCTTGTGTCTCTTTAAGGAGGAGGCAAATAAGATTCTTGATCAGTAGGGGATCAAGGGTTATGGGGAAAGGGCAGGAAAGTGGATGTGAAGAAAATTGGATCAGCCGTGATCTTACTGAATGGCAGGACAGGCATAAGGATCTGGTTGGCCTATTCCTCCTCCTATTTCTTTTGATCAGTGAACATTCATGTGGAAATCCATACTGGCTCTTTATTTTCCAATCCCAGATGCAGCTGTCAATTGTCTTGCTTGCCCTGGTCAAACTAACTGACTAAATCAGCATGAGTTTCAAACCGCAGCCTTATTGGTTAGTAGAATAAGTTTTATAGCAGGCTTAGTCTTACCAACTGATTTATCAGAAAAACCAACTATTTAAGAAATAATCATCATATGTACAGAGCTTTATTATTTATGTGCTATTTTCTGATAAAGAAAGCATAAACGTTGACAATTTGTGTCTATGAGATTAGAAGCCATGTATTTTTTTAAATCACCATATCCATTCTGACTGCTTTATTACCAACACTTCTTTTCAGGTCTGAAAAGGGTTAGTTTCCACCACTCCACCCTGTCCAAAGTTTCATTTCTTTTGTTCAATTCAGATAATATCAGGAATTTTAAAAGCTGGCTGATTCATTGAGCAATGCACCAACAAATAATGTAGTTTTGATCTATTCAGTGCCACAGTATCTCCAGCACATCAGCACTTCAGATCTTTATTGTATCTTATTTTTATCTCCATCATTTCCTGACACAGTACCGATTTGGTATAAGATCGTCTCGCTAGCTTTTGCCTTTGATCATTTCATTGCAATATGCCACTTCCCAAACATCAGGGGTGACTATGTGAACATGTTCCAGGCAGGGAAATGTTTGTGCATGCAGACTGCACCAGACTCCAGACATCTTAAAACTGTAAAAAATCTATATTCTCATTCTCAGAAATTAGGCGATCAGTGCAGGCATGATCAGTAGAATAGCTTCCTTGTGCATCATAGCAGTTCTGTGATTAACTAATCCAATATTGTGACTCTAGACAAGTTAAAGACTTAACAGGATTCAAGCATGGCATGAATGCTAATATAATAGAATGATAATGAAGATACTCTATCACCAATGTATTTTTAGAACACATGTCTTTGCAATAAGGGTGAATTATTGCACTTTAGTTCACCTGCACTATTGCTAGTTTTGGAAATGTCAAGTAGGAATAATTTTTTTTCCGAATGGAGTGCAAAATTACCATGGGATCCTAATGTAATTGTTGGTTTCAAGCCAACTACTTAACCGGTCCAAAGCTGGAGTCACAACAGCTTTTTATTTAAATGTCTGCGAGGGAATTAGAAGTTGCTTATGTAGTTGTACATGCATAACTTTATACCAAAGTTTGGGAGAAGATTTGTAGCTCGGGTGCTCGTTGTTGTGGTTCTGTTCGCCGAGCTGGGAATTTGTGTTGCAGACACAAATTTGTGTTGTTGTGTTGTCAACCGGAAGGGGCAGATTCAAGCCACTACAAATGCCGGAGGAGAGATCACAGGAGGCTCCCAAGCACTGAGGATGTCACCTAGACAGGGGACGAAATGTCTGCAACACAAATTCCCAGCTCGGCAAACAGAACCACAATAACTTTACACCATTAGAGTGTCAACTAACATTGCAGAAAATCTCACAAAGCTGTACAGGGTTTAGTGAGAGAAGAAACTCCTTCTGGCACTCGCATGCCAATAATTCATAAGCGAAGGTTGTTTGTCAATAAAAATTTTGATTTGGACGGCATCCCCAGGTCAGGAACTGCTTGAGATAGAGTTTTTTCACTTGGTTCCAAGATTACACTTTAACTGCATCCGCAGGGTATTTACTGCTTTAAAAATACATTTTTCCACCGTTCACATTAACTCTCTCCTAACAAGGTAGGCAAATTTAGGTTTGAATTTGAGGTTAGTTTTGCCATGATCACTAGAAACTAGATAAAGACTTATCCTAAATCCATTTAATATTGAATCCATATAAAATCCAAACCTTCTCCTGAGCCCAGACTAGATTTGAAATCTCATCCCAGGTGAAATGATGGCTTAGTGATCAGAGTTTATGGATTCTGCAATTGATAAAATTACTGTGAAAATGTTGCCAGAACAAATATTGCAATAATGCAAAAACAAAATCAAAGAACTGTGGGTACAGGAACTGACACTGCTAAACTAGGCTCACTGGACCCAAAATATTAACTCCGCTTTCTCTCCACCGATGCTGCCAGACCAGCTGGATTTTCCCAGCAATTTCTGTTATTGAAATAATGCAATTATGTTCCAACTGGTTTATTTGACAGCGCTAGCGTTCAGCACGCTTGCTCCTTTACCCTGATGAAGGAGCAGCGCTCCGAAAACTAGTGCTTCCAAATAAACCTGTTGGACTATAACTTGACGTTGTGTGACCTTTAACTTTGTACACTCCAGTCCAACACCAGCACCTCCATCATCACAGTTATATTGGGAGATTATTTATCCAAACAACAATTCCCTACCAGTAAAAAAGATCCAGAATATTTGTCAGAGTATTGTTTTATATTCTCCCAGAAGAAGCTGCCTGTCTCATTGAGGTTATTCATCATATTCTCCCTCTGCTTCTCATTTCTAAACTGTCTAAACCCCAGTTAGTGGTGGGAAATTTGCAGTGGTGACAATAGCAAGGCTGTCAGTATTCATTGGCACGATCGAGTAAAACTTGAAGCAATTTCTGCCGTTTTCACATGAGCAGTTAAATCCAGAGAACCCTAAAGCTGCTGTCAAAGATATAGGGTAAACTGTCAGCAGGTTTGAGATAGAATAAGTGGTAAATCATATGTTTGTCATCAACTTAACTTGCAACATTTATAACTGATGTCAAACTCCCTCAGAACTTTAAGAATGATAGATATTTCACGTATTTTTTTTCTGATTTTTATATTTCTTTCTAAAACTTGTGCATGAGTTCTAATTTATGTTTTACTTCCTGTACAATGCTTTCAATGTAATAGGGAGTTCAAAACTTGGGGTGTATTTTTAAGGTGAGACGAGAAAGATTTAAAGAGGACCTGAGGGATCTTTTACACAGAGTAGTTGGTATGTGGAATTAACTGCAGAAGAGGCGAATGCAGGTACAGTTGCAATGTTTAAAAGACATTTGTATCGGTTTATGAATAAGAAAAGGTTTGGAGGGAAATGGATGAAATGCAGGCAAATGGAACTAGTTTAGTTTGAGAACAAGATCAGCATGGACTAGTTGAACCAAACAGTCTGTTTCCGTGCGGTATGACAATGTGATAAATATGCTCTCATTTTTACTCTTGGCTTTGCTGTACATTAAATATTTAAACCTGATTGGTTGATCAGCCTGTTCAGGTCCTGGATACCCTAAATCACCTCTAGAAGAGGGCAAAGGTGTGTAAGCACAGAGGAACCCTGCTCTCTGGAACCAACTAAAAGCTTTGCGGTCAGTTTTGTTTTGAGGGCAGTGGTAAACACCCTTGCTGTGTTAACTGCAAAATCTGGGTCAATATAGTGAACCATTCCATACCACATACAAACTGAACTAATTATCCTGTTTCTAGTCATGGAGGCCGATACGCAAGACCAAGTATGTAGTCAGTTTCGTACCCAACAGCCAAGTGTCTGACAGACCATTACCTATTGCGTTTCTCTCGAAGTAAACATAAAGCACTCATCCTGCCATGATTGACATTCCATATTCAGGAATCCCTTAAGTCCACTGCGTATATTCGCAGACCCCCTCATCTTGTAGCTGCAAGGAAAGCCATCTTTTGCATAGTTATAATGGAAGCTTGGTACAAGAATAATATCACACAAGGGCAAGAGTTTCAGCTTGGTGTTTAAGTATTAACTTCCCCACCCCCGTCCCCCGAAGCTAATGAATCAGTGATCCTCCAAGATGAACACCACTTGGAGGAAGCACTCAGAGGGTGGCAGAGGGGCAACACGTCTTCAATGTCAATCGCTAAGGTGACTCTGGAGCATCTCTGCTGCTGAAGGTGCTGAGTCCTAAAAGACAAAGCTGGGTCTGTGGTGAGGGAACCAACAAACTGCAAGCTGATAACAGCCTTCTTATGACTCCATGTTACACAGGCAATTTTGTTGTTCCGAGGTCTTAAACTGACAAGGACAGTTGTGATATCTGGATCAATAAGAGGGAAAAATCTACTTGACCTCATCCTATCAATCTGCGTGATACAGATACATCTGTCCATGACACGATCAGGAGAGTGGCCACGTCACAGTCCTTGTGGAGAAGGTATCCTGACTTCCCATTAATGATAAACTCCATGGTGTTGGGGATGGAACAATTACCATGAGATGTGGGATAGATTTTGAACAGATCTAGCAATTCAAGAGTGGGCATTCATGAGGCACTGTGGGCCATCAAAAGCAGCAGAATGGCATTCAACCATAAATTTTAACCACATGACTGAACAAACCTCCATTCTACCATTCCCATAAAACCAGGGGATCAACTCTGGTTCAGTGAGGAGTGCAGGATGGTATGCCAGGAGCAGCACAAAGGATACCAAAAAATGAGGTGTCAACTTGCTAAAGCTAAAACACTTGTGTTCCTAACATTGTAAGCAGCAAGTAATAGACAGGGCTATGTGATCTCCCAATCAACCAGTCAGATCCAGTTACTAATGGTGATGAACAATGTAGTTAGTGGAACTGTGACCAGGTGATCCCATTGACTATCAGATCCTTGATTGGGGTTGTTAAACTGGTCCAATCAAAGAGCCCTGGCTGACATATAAACAGGAGATTCAGAAGGTCTCCTCAGTCTAGATTCTGAGCTGGCTGGTCACAGCCCACGTACAGTGAACATGAAAATAAAGGGGGACTTGGTGACAGGATACCAGCTTCTGTGCTGTTATTTCAGACAACTGAACAACTCACTGGAGGGAAGACACCACAAATATCCCCAGGCACACAGTGATATCCCCAGACAAGTATATCAATGCAAAAGATAAGACTGAAACAAGAGGTTTATGAAACCATCTGGGACATAGTTAAGGTTAATAGCAAAGGTCTTTTCCCTGGGGTGGAAGAATTCAAAACCAGAGGGCATAATTTTAAGATGAGAGGATAATGATTTAAAAGGAACCTGAGGGCCAAAGTTTTCACACAGAGGGTGGTTTGTATGTGGGATGAATTGCCAGAGGAAGTGATAGGTGCAGGTACACTGACAACATTTTTGTAAAAAAACTGGATAGATAGATAAAAAGAAAAGGTTTAGAGGGATATGGGCCAAATGCAGGCAAATTGGACTAGTTTAATTTGGAAAACTTGATCAGAATGGAAGAGTTGGACAAAGCATCTATTTCCTTGCTGTATGACTCCATGACTCAATGAAGTGCTGACATGAATGAGCCACCTTGGCCTCTATCTTGAGATCTCCAGCAACAAAGATGTGAGTCCTCAGCCACTGATAATAATGTGCTGTCATGAAACAACTGACGGCATTGAATCCTGCAAAGGTTAGGACCCCGACAACATACTGATAGTAATACTGAAGACTTGCATCTCAGAGCTAAGCAGGCCCCTAGCCAAGATGTTCCAGTATAGTTAAAATACTGGTACCTACCCAACAATGTGGAAAATTGCCCTGGTATGTCATAAAAAGCAGGCCAATTATCACCCGGTCAATCTATCCAGCAAAATTATGGAAGGCGTCATCAACATTCCTGCCAAGAAGCACCCACAAAGGAAAAACTTGCTCAGTATCACCCAGTTTGGGTTCCACCAGGTCCACTCAGTTCCTCACTTCATTACAGCTTTGGTTCAAACGTGGACAAAAGAGCTGAATTTAACGAGGGAGTTGAGAATGACTGCATTTGACATCAAGGCAGCATTTAACTGAGTGTGGCATTGAGGACTCCAGCAAAATTAGAGTCAATGGGAAATTGGGGGAAAACTCTGTGCTGGTCGTAGTCATACCAAACATAAAGAAGCTGATTATGGTGGCACGAATCATCACTTCAGGTGTTTCTCAGGGTAGTTCCCAGCCCCAACCATCTTAAGCTGCTTCATCAACAATCTTCTCTTCATCATAAGGTCAGAAGTAGAGATGTTCACAGATAGTTGCACAATGTTCCACACCATTTGGGACTCCTCAGATACTGAAGCAGTCCAGGCCCAAATTCAGTACGTTAGAAGTCACACGACACCAGATTATAGTCAAGTTGTCACCTGATGAAGGGGCTAAGCTCTGAAAGCTTGTGATTTCAAATAAACCTGTTGGGACCATAACCTGATGTCATGTGACTTCTGACTTTGTCTAACCCAGTCCAACACCAGCATTTCCATAAAACAATTCAGCAAGACCTGGATAACTTGTGGCCCATGAATCAAGTAAATTTCTGCCATATAAGTGCCAGTTAATGATCAATCCTAATGAGAGAAAATCTAGCCATTAGCATTTGATGTTTAATGGTATTAACCAGTTATATAAACACTGTGGTTACAAGAACAACTCAGATGCTAGGGATTCTGTAGTGTGTAACCTACCTCTTGACCCACTTCTATGAGTCTCAATTAGGAATGCTGGATGGATGGAGCTCAAACAATACTCAAGCTGGTTACCAGGACAATCAACTTGGTTGACTGGAACCCCATCTATCACTTTGAACATTCACTCCTTTCACCACTGACACACAGTGGGCAGCAATGCATGCCATTGACAAGATGCCCCACAGCAACACACCAATGCACCTTTGACATCACCTTCCAAAACCTCTACCATCGTGAAGGAAAAGGACAGTGAAAGCATGGGGACATCACCACCTGTAAGTTCACCTTGAAGTGTTACATCATCCTTACTTGGAATTACACTATTGCTCCTTCCGTATCGCTGAGCCAAAATCCTGAAACATCGTTCCTAATTGCACCATTGGTATCTCTGCACCTCAGCGACTGCAGAGGCTAAGGAAGGTAGCTCATCACTGCCTTTTCCAGGCCATGACGTGGAGGAGCCGGTCTTGGACCAGTATGGACAAGGTTAAAAATCACGCAACACCTGGTTATAGTCCAACAGGTTTATTTGAAAGTGCAAGCTTTATAAATTGATCCTATGATCCTGCTCCACCTGCTACCTGATGAGGGAGCAACTCTCTGAAAGCTTCCAAATAAACCAATTGGGCTATAACCTGGTATTGTGTGAATATTAGTTTTTTCCCAATTAGGGATGGGCAATAAAAACAAGTCCATGCCAATGCTGGCAGCCAATGAATGAATAATGAAGGAAGTAAACTGGTATGGTTGCTTAGGTGCCCATCCTGATTTGCATATCCAAATAGTAAACTGAGAATCTGTCCTAATGTATTTTTATACCAATTCCATCTTTGCACAGAAAACTTCAGGACTGATCATTTTCTCACTAGTCAGACTCTTGAATTAACACTCCTCAAATTTAAATCTATTGTAAGAAAAGAAATGCTGATGTAAAATGGTGCAAAACTGCAAGCAGGAGGGTATTTCATAATGCAGAACTTGCATGGCAAACCTCAATTGCACTCCCACAAACAGTTATTATCCTCATTCATGCAGAATTTAAATGCATTTACTCTAAATTTCAGTTTTCAAATGTTTCTTCCACATTTCTGGCCACATATCGGAGTTGCTCAGAAGATAAGATATTTCTCTCTTATCCATACGAAGAATATCTCACTTCCCTCCCTTCAGTTTGTATATCCATCATGCTTGCAAAATGAACCAAAAGCTGCAACATCAATGTCAGTTGAATAATTTGCATTATTCCACCCTCCTGGGGACCAGAGGGACTACAGGAATCCAACTGGTTAGTAATGCAGTGCTAAACTCATCAAGAGAAACAGACGACAGAGTTTGCTACAAGGGTGACAGAACTTGTGCACGTCCTGCTGACTTCCAAATACAACTCAAAGTAAATTATGCTTGTTCACACAATTGCTTGTCAGGAAAACAGGAAACTATTTGATTTGGGTAAATAAAAGAAATTCTGCTCCAAACTCCCTTTGGTCGTTAACTCTTTACCCCTCCACCTAAACACTGCACTCCAATTTCATCCTTAGGTGATTTCTTTCAGGGTACTTTCTTGTCAGTTTTTCTTTTCCCATGCACTCTGCAGTCCCACAGATCCCATTCTATGGAGAGTCACTTAGTCGCACTGCTCCAAAGAAGGTTGTGTGTTGACTCATGTTAACGACCGTATCTTCGTATGTCATTTTGACTGTGATCTTCTGCCTTGCCTTGAGTAGGCAGACTCCTGCAGTGTAGCAAGTATTGAATTTTGACTTGCGGTTCTCAATGCTACGTGTGCATTGTAAGAATGGCTTATCATCCACCAGCACCTCGTGACTTGCGAAATCCGTGAAGTTAATGTAGTAAACCTAAAATATGAAAAATAAAATGTGAATACTTTGTGTACTCAGCCAACATTACGTCCTCTCATTTGTTACATTTTTTTCTTGTCTAAAATCCCCTTTCTAGTCCACTGCAAATAATATTATATTTTTGAAGATGCTTCAGAGAAGAATGGAAATTATCTGCTTCTGTAGCTGAGGGAAATGCATAGCTATGTTCCATAAATGCAATGCGATCTCAGAAAATTGTAGAGAGTGTTGGATGTCCTGTGTTGAGTGAAATAAAAGCAGTACTATTAACAAAAACATGCTGAATTTATCAGCTCTGTATATAACCACATTTAACAAGAACCACTTTAAATGAGGAAAGCAAAGAAACCAACTCCCAGAGATTCATCAAAACTGAAAAGAAAGAACTTGGTTCCCCTTAAGTGGACCATCTGATTTCTGATTCATTCAAGAAGGCAAGCATATGGTTTCCAAGCAGCTATCCCACTCAGAGAGAAGAGATAATCTTTCGGAAACATTTTGCACTTGCTGGCTGGAAATCCATTTCGATGCAAGTTAATCCTTTCTCAAAAGAAAATGCTGAAATACAAAGTCCTTGCTCACTATTCTTAAAAACAGTCTGATTACTACTGTAAAACTCATCTGCAACTGGGGGTTGGTTAAAATATCTCCAAAGCAAGCAGCAAATTTCTTCCCAATTTTGGCCATTTGGAAGCACAGATGGCAAAGGTTTTTTTTAGGAGGTTTGATGTTTGTTTCTCTCCAAAGATTGTGCTTACCAAACTGAACCATGTCAGAGCCTAAGAACGGAGCAATTTTCACTCAATTTTATTGTTTAAGTGTAGCATTCTTTTCTTTGTGGTAAAGCAACACTTTCCATAATCTGGAAACAGGTCATGAAGCTGTCCAAGGTCAGGTAACATGACTGAAGTAGGATCAAAGACATAGCAACTCGGTGCAGTTCAGTTCAGAGATGGCAATCAATCACTTCACTTATGAATGCTTAGTGTATATAACACACCAGCATCCTCATCTAGGTTTTAAATCTTTAGAACAGTAATATCCAACTTGGTACATTCACAGGTAGCAATCATTCTTAAAGTTCCAGTACACCTAACTCGTACCTCAACACTAAACCATATCAAAATCAGAGTCACACAATTTTAAAAAATCCTGTTTTCAGCATTTTTTCATAAAATTAGAGTCATAGAGATGTACAGCATGGAAACACACCCTTCAGTCCAACTCGCCCATGCCAACCAGGTATCCCAATCCAATCTTGTCCCACCTGTCAGCACCCAGCCCATATCCTTCCAAACCCCTCCTAATCATATACCCATCCAGATGCCTTTTAAATGCTGCAATTGTACCAGCTTTCACCACTTCCTCTGGCAGCTCATTCAATACACGCACTACCCTCTGTGTGAAAACGTTACCCCATAGGTCTTTTTTATATCTTTCTCTTCTCACCCTAAACCTATGCCCTCTAGTTCGGGACTCCCCCATCCCAGGGAAGAAACTTTGTCTACTTACCCTATCCAAGCCCCTCATAATTTTGTAAACCTCTATAAGGTCACCCTTCAGCCTCCAATGCTCCAGGGAAAACTCCATGCCCCAGCCTGTTAAGTCTCTCCATATAGCTCAAATCCTCTAATCCTGGGAACATCCTCCTAAATCTTTTCTGAACCCTTTCAAGGTTCACAATATCCTTTTGAAAGGAAGGAGACCAGAACTGCACACAATATTCCAAAAGTGGCCTAACCAATGTCCTGTACAGCGGCAACATGACCTCCCAACTCCTGTACTCAACACTCTGACCAATAAAGGAATACATACCAAATGCCTTCTTCACAACCCTATCTACCTGCACCTCTACTTTCAAGCAACTATGAACCTGCACTCCAAGGTCTCTTTGTTCAGCAACACTCCTCAGAACCTTACCATTAAATGTATAAGTCCTGTTAAGACCTATTTTTCCAAAATGCAACACCTCACATTTATCTAAATTAAACTCCATCTGCCACTTCTCAGCCCATTGGCCCATCTGGTCAAGATCCCATTGTAATCTGAGGTCACCTTCTTCACTGCCCACTACACCTCCGATTTTGGTGTCATTTGTAAACTTACTAACTGTACCTCTTATGCTTACAACCACATCATTTCTATAAATGACGAAAAGTAGTGGACCCAGCACTGATCTTTGTGGCACTCCACTGGTCACATGTCTCCAGTCTGAAAAACAACCCTCCACCACCACCCTCTCTCTTCTACCTTTGAGCCAGTTCTGTATCAAAATGGCTAGTTTTTCCTGCATTCCAAGAGATCTAACCTTGGTAACCAGTCTCCCATGGGAAACCTTGTCGGACACCTTACTGAAGTCCATATAGATCATATCTACCGATCTGCCCTTATCAATCCACATTGGCTTCTAGGTAATCCAAGATGGAGTACCCAATCTAGTCCCACCTACCAGCACCCGACCCATATCCCTCCAAACCCTTCCTATTCATATACCCATCCAGATGCCTTTTAACTTCTGGCTGTAACAGGCTGCTCCTTTATAGAAGTATTTTAGGTGCTGGAGGTGATTACTCCAGGAGCAGTAATTACTGTTTTATATGCTGTTGCATTGTTTTGGAACTTTGGAGGAAAAAAACCTCAAAACAACGGCACTTTAAAAAAAAGGGAGAAGGACAGACAATAGGCAGCACATGTCAGGGCAGGACAGAGAGAGAAAATTGACCACCTTATTTTCAACGCTATATGTTCCCATCAGTAGCTCAAAGACCAAACACAACTTGCTGTAAGATGGTGGCCAGCACACAAGGAAACAATGTCTTGAAGGCATCAACAGAAAATAGATAGAGAAGTGGATGCTGAGTTGTGGTAGGAAAGACATCAGAAGTTTGAACAAAAAGGTGGATGTTTGGAAACTTAGCAGGAGTTTAGGAGACATAGAGTCATACAGCACGGAAACAGACCCTTCCGACCAACTTGCCCATGCCAATCAAGTTTCCTAAACTAAACTAAACCCACTTGTCTGCGTTTGGCTCAGCCCTCACCAAATCCCTCTTATTCATGTACCTGTCCAAATCTGTTTTAAATGTTGTACCTGTACCTTCATCTACCACTGACAGTTCATTCTATGCATGAACTGCCCTCACGTGTTGTCCCTCAGGTCACTTTTAAACCTTTCTCTTCTCACTTTAGCATGGCCACTTCACCTAACCAGCACATCCAAAGATGTGATGGTGAGGTGAAATTGGCCAAGCTAAATTGCTCATAGTATTAGGTGCATTAATCAGGGGTAAATATAGGGTAGGGGAATGGGTCTGGCTGGGTTCTCTTCGGAGGGTCGGTGTGGACTTGTTGGGCTAAAGGGCCTGTTTCTATACTGTAGGGAATCTAATGATTTTAAAAATATGCCCCTTAGTTTTGAACTCCCCTCTCCTAGGGAATAGAACTTCAGAGTGGGAGGTCAAGACCACTGAATGCTCTGTCATCAAAGTTTGTCCTTTACCCTACTCCTCAGAGCACCAGTCCTAAACCCCTTCACCCCTGGACCTTCCTCTTCATGTTCCTTTGCTCAAAGGTCTGAAAATTATGTTAAATTTGAGAAAACTAAGGTTTAACATTTTTTTTTCTCTATGAATTCCATTATGTTCAGAATTGCTCTCTCTATTGGCACACATCCCTTTGAAAATCTAATGGCAACACTGAAAAGCATATTTTCAAACCTCTGTCAAATATTTTTCATGAGAAGTTTGAAAAAATGTAAATACATCTGCCTACTATTATTTCCTCTCCTTGCCAATCCTTTTCTCACCTGGTACACTGCTGCAAATGCATTTGTGCCTTATGCTGATAAATCCTTGTGAAATCATTCACAGAAGCTCAGGAGTATGAGAAGCATTGAGGAATACCAAGAGCAGATCAGAAAAACTGTGAGTATCAACCTACAAGTGAATCACTTGAGTGTTGCCATGTGCTAACCCTCTGCATCCAAGAGAATCTGACATTTTTGATCTCCATACATTGTGTGCAAATTTTGCCAGATCAAATGGTGCGTGTATTGAGCTTTAAGTCATACTAAAATAAACATTAGCCTGAGCTCTGATGATTTTACAGCAAACTCTTAAACCATAAATCCAAAAGACCCAGATATGTTATGAAAAACAGATCACATTAAGATCAAACAGTATATGGAGATCAGCTAGGCATAAATTTGTTTCTTTCTTGTTTAGTTCCAAGCTTAATCTTTGCAAGGTTTGCCAACATTCTCTGCTGTTGCTGTTTTCATTTTAAACAGTGTAGTTTCTCACCATCTCATCCACTGCTGCAGATAAATACAGTGGTCAGTGTCAACAGAGCACACTTTGCCTGTTCTTCCTTCGAGGCTTCTTCTGTCAGACTAATGATTTCTTGGCTCAAAGGTATGCGTCAGCAGCCAGCTGAGCTACAATATCATTTGCAATTTATAAGAAAATTATTTTCATCCCCCATCTTTTGTTTTAAATCTGTGCTGTTTTATGTTCTACTGTTATCACAGAAAGCAGACCATAAGATCTCAAAGGAGAAAGTGAAGACTGCAGACGCTGGAGATCAGAGTGGAGAATGTGGTGCTGGAAGGGCATACCAGGTCAGGCATAAGTCCTTCAGCATTCCTGATGAAGGGCTTATGCCCGAAACGTCGATTCTCCTGCTCCTGGGATGCTGCCTGACCTGCTGTGCTTTTCCAGCGCCACACTACCAACACAAGATCTCAAAGTCAATTACTATATCAGTTTTTAAATTCATGCTACTTTCCATGCTATTTTACCTTAACATTTTTGACTTTTCATTTATGAAATGACCTTTAACATAACAAAACATTCAATGGCTCCCCAGTGAAGAGTTATCAAATGAAATGGGACAGTAAGTCAGCTGATCAAAAGCTTGGCCTAAGAGTTAGGCTTTAAGGAGAGTCTTAAGGGAGGAAAGTGAGTCAGAGGGTCTTGGAGTAGGAATTCCAGAGCTTTGGACCTAGGCACCTAGGATGTTCATGACCAGAAAGACAGGGGTGCTGAAATCTCACAGTATTGTCGGGCTGAAGGAGATGAGAAAGGTTGGGAAATCCTGAAGGTATTAACTATTTTGTGGAGTATATTCTGTGTGCCACAGTCTTTCTGCTACACCACACTAATAACCTTTACATAAATTTGTATTGGATACCACAAACATCTTACCAAGCAAGCATTCACACTTAGAGCAAGTATCACAACCTCTACTTATTGTTTACAAGGTTTCTGCAAGACAGGACTAACCAACACAATGTGTGAAGATCATGCCTGGACATCTGTAAGAGCAATTGGTGTCAGAAATATTTGAGGAGCAACCACAAAAGCCTGTGTTCCTACATAAACAGAAGTTCTGTTTAGTTGCCAGCAACTCTTTGTGATCTTAATCCAGTCCTACACTCTTAAAAGCATTGATGGCACAACCATTTATCTTTGTTTTTGGCAAAATTATTTTAGATATATTAACTAGGGAGCTGTATTCCAGTAAGAAATTTCTTTAAAATATTCATAGTGACAGTGTGGGATGTTGGAGCCATTTGGGATGGTCCCACAGGAGGGGAACTTCACGAACTTTATGTGGCTGTTTGGAGTACTGCATCTTATTCCAGACCTCCACTCTCTCACAGACCACAATCATAGGCAGTGAAATGGGGCAGGTTAACTGAGCAGTTGGCTATCCTGTTGGGTTTCTGCCAGCGTGGTATTTTGACCAGGTAGTGCATGTCAGTAATACTCATCAACAATGGTTCTGTATTCACTAAAAACAAAAATACAGGCTTTACCTGCAACCTACTAAGCAGGGTCAGAATAATCCATCACTGAGAGGCTTAGTGGAGAGTCAGTGTCTAGGGTGTATGGTTGTAGGACATGCAAATACAGCTGACAATGACAAGCCAGGTAAAGAATTCTAAACTGAATTGAGTTGCGATCTACTTCGCTATGCCAGAGTCACTTCCCGGATGGTACATCCTTCCCATTTCCATTTCCTTCCTGATGTAGAATATGTACGTTAACTGAGCTGTCTTAATTGGAGTCAATTATTAGCATTGACTGAGAGTACAAGAGACGATACAATAGTGCACTTATTTTTTAATACCATTGAGGAGACTGGAGTATATTTTTGTCAAGGGAGTTCCAGAAAGTAGTGATTTCAATTTTCCAAGAGGATCCAATCACACCCCAAGATATACCTTCTTGCTTTCAATGTTTGCATTTCTCCCTTCGTGTATGTGTGCCTAACTTATAACTGACATTAAAATTTCAGTAGTTGCTTAAATTAAAAAGAAGTATCATTCCACATGTTTCACCTTGTGAAAAACCTTTTCCACAACAACATTTTAGACTACTGTTGTGTAACAGACCAGTATCTATTTGTTGAATTAGGCAGCAAAAGATTTTCAGAGAGTTATAATTGGTTCATTGTAGTTTGGCACAAACTAGTTACTACCTTGCCCTTATGGATCCTCTCCCTGTTCAGAATCTCACTACCAGAAACTGGATCTTTGTTGCTTTGTTAATAAACTCATCATCAAATTTACCCATTACTCAGAGAACAAGTTACAAGAACTGAGTTCTTGAATACAAAGTCCAAGGAGCCTCTTCAGCCCTGAAGCAATTCTGGACTTGTTCTGGTTCACCCTTAAAGGGACCCAGATTTCTCATATTCACAATTGCATGAAGCAGCTATTTATTCATCATTTTCCAGTCTCTGTAGAGCAATTTAATGAAGTTGAATACTTAACTCCTAACAAATACTCCGAATACTATGGATGTTGGAAATTTGAAATATGAACAGAAAATATTGGACACTTAACAGTTCTGGCAGCATCTGTGGACAAAGGGTTAATCTTTTGAACCAAATATTATTCCTTACTGAAGAGATGTGGAAATGTGATTGGTGTTATTCTGTTGAAAAGGAGCACAATATCAAATTGAACCAAAAGGAAGGATCAAAAATAAATTGGAAGGTGAAAGAAATTACATAGTAAGGGTGTCATCCAACAGAAGGCAAAGAGAACGGTTGTGTTTATAGTAAATCATCTTTCCAGAGTGCCAATGGCAGACAAAAACATAATTCTAAATGCAAAAAACATTAAACTAACATATGAATTAGCATTTGTGAGATGAAGATTTATGGTATGTTATTATTATTACATGGAAATTTGAGGTCTAAAGTGAACAGCACAAAATTTAAGTCTAATTTCTAAGGGAGGACTTAATCTCATCTTTGAGTTGCGTAAGTGATGGTCGGTATCTGAAAATTTGGTTCAGTGGGTTTAAATGAGGTTGTTCAAATCGCTCCAGTGCTTAAGTTAACAAAACTTTATTATAGACAATAAAATTGGGCCACTGCCCAGCAACAAGATGTTGTCTGATGCAGGGAGACAAAAACAGAAAGAGTCTCCATTAGAAAGGAAGTACCCGCACGGAGAGCGTTAATGAGCATGCATGTTCATTTCAGTGGGCATGCAGGCTTCCATTAGATCAGGTCTATGGCAGCAAAGATGCTAATTGCTTGGCAGGTTCCAAAGCAGATTGGGCCAAACAGACGTTCTAAATGGTTTAATGTCAAGGATAAAAAAACTCCAGAAACTGAAAGCTGTGAAACAGAAGTTAAAGCAATCCATGTTGAGAAATAAATGAGCTGTGTTAGAGGTTTTCATCGGGGTCTCAGAAAGAAACATCAACAAAAGACACCATTGAACTGAAAGCAGAGGTTTGCCAGAAAGAAGGCAAGTACAGATGCGTCTACTGGACTTTAAAGAGGGATTAAATGTGGACATTCAAAGCAGTTTCAGTATAGAGAAGATTGTGGTTAGGTACAATTACAATATTTAAAAGGTATCTGGATGGGTACATGAATAGGAAGGGTTTAGAGGAATATGGGCCAAATGCTGCTAAATGGGACCAGGTTAATTTAAGATATCTGGTTGGCATGGACGAGTTGGACCAAAAGGTTTGTTTCTGTGCTATGACTCTCACTCCAAGTGCTGAATCTTTATTTCCGATGCTTGTACTAAGACAACTTCAAACATTTCTTTGTAATTAACTTTGATCTTCTTTGTTAAAAGAACATTGGCAACCTCTTGGGGATAGACTGTGGCTGACCATGATAGCAAGCAAATATTGAAAATTAACCTGTGGTCTCATAAGCTATATTTTACTTTGGGATCTTACCTATCTAGTATCACCATCAGCTGGGATCATAACATTTGGCAAAAATTAAATCTCACTGGAGGACAGAATTCAATGTTTGGGGTCTTTGATCCATGTTGAGTCTCGAAGGTAATAACTAATTGTTTTCTCAGACCACATTCAAGACCTTTGGTAAACGGGCCAGGAATTTTTTAATCGTCAGGCTATACTATAGTTTAGGAATGTATCTGAATAGCTGGCATTTTTATTCATTAAAAAACTGCCTTATTCTTTTGTGTACTTGCTTTTAAAAATGATTAAAAGAAAGATCAACTCTGTTAACCCATCAGGAAATGTGGCATGGAATCCTGAAACTGATAGTTGGTCAATTCATTCCTGTGACTCCCATTCATCAAGAGTTGAACAAAGGGGCGCTCTACCATCTTTCTAAAGTTGATTTAAAGAACAAATATGTTCAGCAAAGTACAGCTTGTGTTACGCTAAATTTATCTATTGGGGATTATTTTGATCCTTTTGAAAATGTTAAACATACTTCCGGATTATGTCCAGCCTCTGATGGAGTCCAAGATCAATATTATTCCCAGATAAGTGTGGTAATGCGCTGGATGTTGTTTCCTATTAGTTGCACGATTTTCATCACCAGCTATCACTCATTCAGGAGGCATCTGCTTCTGATATAAAATAAACATGAGCTCTGTCTCTCTGTGCTTTCCAACAAAACAAGTGCAGAAAAGATAATTTTTGGAAGCCATCTGAGTCATATGCTCTATTACAGTTTTTCTAGGAATTATATTTTCTTGTCCTTAACAACAATAATGCTTGCAACCCCAAAAGAATTTATTCATGATTAGAGATGTGATTTGCCATTGAATAAATGCTGGTCTTTCTTGTGAATGTACTATCCTAATGAAAAGTGCTGATTTAGTCATACTACTTCCTTCAGAGAACGATGGAATTTATTTGTATCAATTTCATCTTTTTACATATGTCAAACATAATTGATTCTTCATTACTGTCTTAAGGCATTACTAATTTATATTGTGCCATTATCAAACTGGTAAAACATTCACCATGAAACCAATGGATTCAAGTTGCACCTTAGACTTGAGCACATTATGTAAAATGATGTCTCACTTAGTTTTGATTGTCAGGTGCACTACATTTTAGAACAGGTGGTTCACAAAGTTCCATGGTAGCACTCAAGTGCAGAGAATCATATTGGGGCGCTGGTCAATGTTCCATCCTCAACAAAGCACACAATGAATTGATAATATATTTGATCTAATTCATAATCAATTTGATCATTTCATGTGTTGGTTTGAGATTTACTGTATGCAAGCTAGCTGCCAATCTAAGCAACAGTGGCTGCATTTCTGTGTTAGATTAGATTACCTACAGTATGGAAACAGGCCCTTCAGCCCAACAAGTCCACACCAATCCTCTGAAGAGTAACCCACCCAGCCCTATTCCCCAACATTTACCCCTGACTAATGCACCTAACACTATGGGCAATTCAGCATAGCCAATTCACCTGACCTGCACGTCTTTGGATTGTGGGAGGAAATCAGAGCACCCGGAGGAAACCCATGCAGAAATGGGGAGAATTTGAAAACTCCAGATAGACAGTTGCCCGAGGTGAGAATCAAACCCGGGTCCCGAGTGCTGTGAGGCAGCAGTGCTAACCACTGAGCCACCGTGCTGTTAGCATAATGGACCTGTTACCAGACTCATAAACTCATGTCAGTCATGATGAAAATGAGACTACTGGATTATTATAAAAAGCTATCCAGTTTCCCAATGTCCTCTTGGAAAGAAAATCTGCCATCTTTACCTTGTCTGGCCTAAATTTGTAATCAGATCCAGCAATGTCTTGGCTGCTGGATAATCTCTAACTATTAATCAGTATCAAAGCTCACTATAAATAACTGTCTGAGTTTTACCAACTGTACATTGACTGCAACAGCTCAAAAAGGTGGCTAATCATCATTTCATTTGGAAGGGAAAATGGAAATGGAAACTAACATAGCTACCTTGCAGCCCATGTTTGGGAATATAAATCATAAGTAATCCTCTTGCAAAATGCTTTGGGTTATCCTAAATTCAGAAGAAGCATCACATCAATGGAGGATTTGGTTTATACATTGACTTGTGCACATTTATCTCTATTTTACATGGTTGCTCAGATTACATTGCATATAAATAAAGGAAGTTACTAAAAATGTTGAAACAGCGAGAAGTTTAATTGACTCACTTTGTCTATCCAGTGAGTATCTGATCATTACAAAACAGTAAAACTCCTGATTTCAACCAGAGGCTAATACTTGGCCTCAGCAACCACAGGATGTGGGAAGTGGTCAGCCCACATCAGGTCATTATCAAATTATCAATGCTAAAAGTGCATACGTGAGTATACCCTGCAGTCTACCAACTTGTTCACATGTGAATTACGATCATTAGGAGTTAAAACCCCTGGCTCTCAAGAGTTAGCATCCTCAGAGTAGGAAGACAATTAATCATGGGAAAATGCAGTAAGGGAAGCATTCAAAATTAACTACTACTTTCTAAAATTTATGTCTTTTTCTTAGTTGCAAGTTGTGGGATTAAAAAACACCCTCAAAGTTCAAATGCAAAATATTAGTTGTCAGAAATTAATTCTAAAATATCCCAAAGTCCACTGAGTCTGGTTAGCATTCATTCCTGAACTTTAATCTACCTGGCTGGTCAGGTTATGACACATTGCAGGAATGAGTGTGATTTGAAGCCAGATGTTCAAGTTCAGAATAGGAATACTACCACTGTGCCAGAAGAACCCTTCTGAACTTGGTTATAATATAGAAAACACAGACACATAGGGAAAACTCAGACTATTTTTTTTAAAGGAATGTAAACTAGATGAATCAATTTGCTTGCCCAATCTGGGAGATGGTCTACAGCTGATGCTAATAAGGTGATGAGTAAGTGAACAGGGAGGAAAAGGGCTTTCGTGACATGGTGGACGTTTCCCTGTCTCTGAGTTGTAATGACCAAGCTCAAGTCCCACCTGTTCCAGAGGTGTGTCATAACAATGCTGCATGGCTTGTTTTAAACATAATATGAACAGGGAAGAAACTGACTATTGAAATAGATTGTCGAGCTGCTGACTAACCACCTGTTTCCAAGAAACAATTTCACAGGCTGCAATTAATAATAAATTTAAAATCTCTTAAACTGCAGAGTACTGAATGGAAACCCAGTATTTTGCTGCTTCTTGTTGTATCAATTCAATAACTCAAGATAAGCACATTTAAAACATCTGAAGTGACTGTTGACTGTAACTAGTTGGTTCTAACCATCGCTGACCTACACTGGCTTCCAGTGAAACAAAGCTTCACTTTAAATGTTTTTATCCTCGTTTTCAAATCAATGCATGAGCCTGCCTCCCTCTATCTCTGTAAACCTCCCAAAACCACTCCTCAGCACTCCTCCAGCTCCAGCCTCTAAGGCATCTTTGATTTGATTTGATTTATTAGTGTTGCATGTACCTAAGTACAGTGAAACGTTTTGTGTTGTTTGCAGTACCGTCAGGTCATAACATACAAAGATCATAGGATGATTGAACAGAGCGAGGAATACAAAATTATGGGTGCGAAAATGATTCACAAAAGGAAGATCAATATTTGATTTGGAATTTCAGAAGCCCACTCAGAAATCTAATAACAGCAGGGAAGAGTTTCCAGTTGTGATCACTGCACAACTGGCAGTTGTGCCTTTGGTTCTAAGCTCTGGAATTCACTCCTTAAAACTCTCTACCCCTCTCTAACACGAACACTAACCTTAAGGAATTATCTCAACCTAACTTCTATCAGTTTTTCGTCACCTGCTCTACTATCTGCTTATGAAGCTTAGTATTGTATCTTATTTGACAACATTTATGTCCCATTGGACATTTTACTCTGTTAATAATGGACATATGAATGTAGGCTATTGTTGGGGGGGAAAAGGCTGGAAACTGAATATTCTTAAGGTTACAAGTAATACAAAAAACAAAGTACTGATGGAGAAGTCCACCCTTATTAGTAAAAGTTGCAAAATACGAATGGGGAGACCATTTGTACAGACTGGCAGCAATTGCAGAGAGAAACAGATTTAACATTTCAAATCTTTTCTCAATTCTGTTGAAGGGTCATCATCAACCTAATATGTTAACACTATCCCTCTCCATAGAAGTTGCTGAACCTGCTGAGTATTTCCAGCATTTTCTGTTTTCACAGATTTCCAGCATCTGCAATATTCGCTTTTGTAAGACCATAAACTCAATGGACAAAAATGGAAACAAAAGCTAATATATGTTTTTATTAAAAGGAATTACTAAAAATTCAGTAGAAAGACATTCCTTCAAGAGCAGGTGAAGAATAGAAGGCAAAATAGTTGGATATTAGAAATTGCGTCCATAAGAATACAAAATGTAGACAGAAGCAAAATATTTGTTCAGCCACTTCCTTTTGATCCACTATTGAATCTCCATTCTCAATCTCTAGAGGGGCAACACTTACTTTACCTACTCTTTCCCTTTTAAATATCTGCATAAACTATTGTTATCCAATTTACATTTCTAGCTTCCATCTTCTTGAGCATTACTTTCATTCTTCTGAATAACCTTTTAGAAATTCTTTGCTGTCCTTTATATGATGTCTAGTCATCTGATCTTCCACTCATTCTTGTACAGTTGTCCCGTTTTTTGATTAAATATGGTGCTTTTGTTAACTTCTTTAGTTAGCCACGGATAGCTTAGAAATTTACTTAATAGTCAGAATACATTTATTATGAGCATTCTGAGTTATCCCCTTAAAACTCCATTATGCCTCCTTATTGACCTGTTCCTTTCCCTAGTATTCCACTTCAGTTCAGCTAGCTCAGTTTACACACCAACACAGTTGCACTTATTTATATTTAAAAACCTGGTCTTAGACCCAATCTTCTCCCATTTAAACTAAACAGAAATATTACCCATAATTATGGTCAGTTCCTTTACTCTGCCATCACTAATTAGTCCTGTCACCTTCCACAATAACCAAACTAACATATCTTGCTCTGTAGTTGGTTCTGAAAACTATTGCTCTAAGAAACTGTCTTGGAAATACTTTTTTCATTCATTCACAAGATGAATCACATTTATTTCCTAGAGGTCAGTTACATTGTCAAACATGTTGCTGTGGGTCTGGAGTCACATATAAGCCAGACCAGGTAAGGATAGGAGTTTCCTTCCTGTGGCAAGATTTGAACCAGGGTGCTAGAGCATTAGTTTGGTCACTGGATTAACAGACCAGCAATAATACCACTAAACCATTTGAAAAGCTCATGGCTGATCTGACAATGGCAAATATGAACACTTACCCAGTCTACTCGTGCCAATCCAATTTTCTCATTGATATGTACATTATAGTCACCTATATTGTTGCTGATCCTTTCACACAGTACATAATATTTTGATTGCATAGTTTGGCCTATATTGTAGCTACTGTAAGGGAGCCTATTGATTACTCGCTCTAGTGACTTCCTTCCTCTAATATTCCTTAGCTTCACTCAAGCCAATTCTACTTTCTAATCTGCTGAGCTGAGCCATTTCCAACTACTGTGCCAATGTTATCCTTGATAAACAGTTACATCTTCTGCCATTGCTTAGCATTCTTGTTGAATGTCAATAACCAGGAATTAACCCTTGTCACCATACACCACATCTCTGTACTGGCTGTCAGATCGCATTTTCTTACTTCAATGTGTGCTGTCAATTCATTTACTTTCTTGTAAATGTTATGCACATTCAGACATAGAGCTTTTAATTTTACCTTTTTGTTTTCTTTGTAATATCTAGTCTTGATTGTCAGTGTTTACTTAGCTATGTTCCTCCAGTTCCTTCCTGTCATTCCAAAACTTTAATTTCCCATTTTACTATTTTGTTCTCTGGTCTTGATTATACCCTTTGATTTGCTATATCTGACCAAGTTTTATCTTAGAGATGTACAATTTTCCTGGAGATGGTATTTCCCAGATTATAAATATATGTAGCTTCTAGCTAGCAAAGTGAGCTACGATATAATCCCAATTGATAATCTTAAATTGGTTGCTAGTATAATTCTTTGCAAACTTGGGATTGTTTATCAAGTCCAATGGTGTAATGTTAGACATCATATTCTGAGATTTGCAAGCATGGGCTGATTGTGAGTATCACAGTGGAAATTGTTGTGAGACATAACAACGGTGATTGTTTCAAAGTTGGTGTGTTTGTGCAGAATGACAGAATTTGATTTATTTGTTCTGAATTGACAGTAGCTCATCAATTAGTAGAAACTGCTGATTTTGACAGATGGATAACAGAAACCAAGCAGCAACCACCCCAGCACGTCCCAGCAGCTAGTCATTAGGGACAAGACCGTACTCACTTCTACCTGACTATAGATGAAGTAGGTGCCATCCACGAGTACCTCCAGCTGTCCACTTCGGCTGTGCAACCGGAAGACTTTATGACTCAGTGAAGATCGGACCCAGTCAGCCAGAACACCACCTATGAGATCTCAGCGTGAGAAGGGCAGTCACTCAATATATGGAAAAATATTCAGAGAAGTTCTATAGCAAAAAAACACAAACAGCTAACATTGCTATTGTTACACATGCACCAGACTCTCATGGTTTCAATGATGAAGAGCAGATCAATTCCTGGAAATTTGATTACATCTTCATTCTAAAATGAAATGCATTGCCCCTTACTTGAAATGCATAGGTTCATGTCCAACATTAAATAAATATCTAATTCTCTCACAATAATACCACTTTCAACACCAATACTCATTCCCTCGCTTATTTTGAGTGAGAGTGTCAATTAGTACACAACGACCATTTTATTCTTGCAGCCTGAGCTACTTAAGAATTGGGTTACACTTTTTCAAACAAAATACCCTATCTATTTCCTGCAAAGGAACTGACATCCTTTTGAGTCCAAGCTGGTTTCCAAAAGTTCCCTGAAGCAAAAGCATTATGTTGTAATTAATTGATTTTGGTTAATTTTCAATGAGCAACTCTGCATGGTTAAAACAGATGTATGGAAATAATTCTCTGTTGACTCCTTAATAAATCAGTTATGCCTTATTACTTTGCTGCTTTAGCTCTAAACTAAATTTTAACGGCCTTTGAAATCTTGTGCAAATATGAAGAAAGATTAAAGGACTTCCCTCAGTATATTGTTAAGCCCAGTTTTCCAAATACTGCTGGAAGCAATAGTTGTTTAACATATGGTTTTGGTCACTGAGCAGATTAAAACAAGAGTATTATTCGGGTAAAGTAAAATTAGACCTTTTCCTATCACATCAATCATTGTTTCATGGTCTATTATGATTACTTTACGATTACTTTTGGAAATTGAAATATGGAGGAATGATTTAATAATTATTTGACAAACTGTTTAAAAACATGTCCTTTGGACCTGATCAGCTGGCTCAAGTTTTAATTTTAGGGCCCATGGTGTTCGAGGTGAGCTACTGGGATGGATTGAAGATTGGCTGTCTGACAGAAGGCAGAGAGTTGGGATAAAAGGTTCTTTTTCAGAATGGCAGCTGGTGACAAGCGATGTCCCGCAGGGTTCAGTGTTGGGGCCACAGCTGTTCGCATTATATATTAATGATTTGGATGAAGGGACTGGGGGCATTCTAGTGAAGTTTGCAGATGATACAAAGTTACGTGGACAGGCAGGTAGTACTGAGAAAGTGGGGAGGCTACAGAAGGATCTAGACAGTTTGGGAGAGTGGTCCAGGAAATGGCTGATGGAATTCAACGTGAGCAAATGCGAGGTCTTGCACTTTGGCAAAAAGAATAAAAGCATAGACTACATTCTAAATGGTGAGAAAATTAGTAAAGCCAAAGTACAAAGGGATCTGTGAGTGCTGGTCGAGGATTCTCTAAAGGTAAACATGCAGGTTGAGTCCGTGATTAAGAAAGTGAATGCAATGTTGTCATTTATCTCAAGAGGGTTGGAATATAAAAGCAGAGATGTGCTACTGAGACTTTATAAAGCTCTGGTTAGGCCCCATTTGGAGTACTGTGTCCAGTTTTGGTCCCCACACCTCAGGAAGGACATACTGGCACTGGAACGTGTCCAGCGGAGATTCACACGGATGATCCCTGGAATGGTAGGTCTAGCATATGAGGAACGGCTGAGGATCCTGGCATTGTATTCATTGGAGTTTAGAAGATTAAGGGGAGACTTAATAGAGATATACAAGATAATACATGGCTTGGAAAGAGTGGACGCTAGGAAATTGTTTCCATTAGGCGAGGAGACTAGGACCCGTGGACACAGCCTTAGAATTAGAGGGGGTCAATTCAGAACAGAAATGCGGAGACATTTCTTCAGCCAGAGAGTGGTGGGCCTGTGGAATTCATTGCCGCAGAGTGCAGTGGAGGCCAGGATGCTAAACGTCTTCAAGGCAGAGATTGATAAATTCTTGTTGTCTCGAGGAATTAAGGGTTACGGGGAGAACGCTGGTAAGTGGAGTTGAAATGCCCATCAGCCATGACTGAATGGCGGAGTGGACTCGATGGGCCGAATGGCCTTACTTCCACTCCTATGTCTTATGGTCTTATGGACTTTTAAGGAAGGGTTTTGGAAAATTAATTATCTCCATTGCCTTTCTAGAACAATCTGCATGAACAAGAATAGAGTAACGATTGCACTAAAGTAATTGTTTGTTCAAGGTTTACTTCACAACAGTCATTTGGGAATTGCCACTTCCAACTTACAGTCACATCTGAATATCTTTTAAAACTCACGTTTGATGGCTCTGATCAAACAGTACACGTGAAGCCATAAAATCAAGAGTCTTGTTTATGTTAATGTAATCACTTCATTCAGAAGATACTTTGTGAAGGGGGATTACAAGGTCAGTTTTTTTGTCAATCAACAATGGAATTAAAGATCAGGTAAACCTTAGAAAAACTCAGCAAGACAGGCAGCATCCGTGGAAAACACAGAGGCCACTGGACAGGCCCTAGGCACCAGAATGACAACAACAAACACAGCCTTGTCAACCTGCCTCAATTACACTCTCAAACACTATATTCAAGATTCAACTACTTCTTATTTCTAAGCTCTACTCTGAGGGTCTATGGATGCTGACTGACATAATGTAACATTCATTTCCACTTTCTCCAGGCTCTGCCACTTAGAGATCGTGGTATTCCATGCACTGGCTTGAGAAATTAGAGGAAACCTAGCTATTCAGCATCCTCAGCATTTTCTGTTTTTATTGCAGATTTCAAACATCTTCAGCATTTTGCATTTGCCTCGGGCTTACAGCTCATATTTCGAAATCTACCATCTCCACCCTCATCTTTAATCACCACCCTCATCCAACAATTAGATATTTAGTGAATGCAGTCATTCAGTCAGGATTTACTTTTGACAAGTGAATAAAAGCAATAGATTTACCACTGTGTCTAAAGTAGCCAGGTTTTAAGTCCTATTCCTACTAATGAGTACCCTAACCACTTTGTATCAGCTACAAAAAGAAACATATTTCCCTACTCGGCAGCCGCTAACCACTTTAAGGAGATCATCTTGTCAGCAGATCATCTGATCCTTTATCATCAGATTTAACTCATGTAACTATTGGACATATCCAGATTATTTTAAAAATTGTTCAGGAGAATGGAGATTTAGAGGACTAGCCCTGATTTAAAATATTTCCAAGTTCAGTATTCAGATAACAGCTTTTTTCAGACAAATCACAGAATCGTTTTAGTTACCTAATACCAATCACCTGCCTTTTCGCCATATCCCTGAGCAGCATTTCTATTCAAATAATCATCCAATGACCTCATGAATGTCTCAATTGAACCTGCCTCCAGCACACTCCCAGGCAGGACATTCCATAACCAACTACTCGCTGCATGAAAAAGTCAACCTCTATCAAATCACTCCAGGGAGAGCAGTCCCAACTTCTTCTATCTACCTCATAACTGAAGTCTCTCATCCCCAGAACTATTCATGTCAATCTCAAGTTGCATAATATACAGCACTTTTAATGTTCAAACATTGGGTGGCATGGTGGCTCAGCAGTTACCACTGCTACCTCACAGCACCAGAGACCTGGGTTCGATTCCAGCCTCAGGCGACTATCTGTGTGGAGTTTGCACATTGTCCCCATGCGTGTCTGCGTGGGTTTCTTCCAGGTGCTCTGGTTTCCTCCCACAATCCAAAGCTGTGCATGTTAGGTGAATTGGCCATCTGAATTGCCCATATTGTTTAGGGATGTAAAGGTTGGGTGCAGAAATCAGGGATAAGTGTAGGGAAATGGATACAGGTAGATTACTCTATGGAGGGTCATCGTGGACTTGTTGGATCAAATGCCCTGTTTCCACAGTACAGGGATTCCATGAAAATGTTGCAAACGCAATTCACAGGACCCAATCAAGACAATGGACAACAAATCAAATATGGCGATATATAGTGGAATGAATGAAGGTTTATTTGAGAAGGTGGTTTTGAAAGAATATCATAAGAAGTAGAGAGGTTTGGGGAAAACGGACAGAATCAGAAACAAATAGATCTCAGGAGAAGTTGTCCGCTAGAGGAGATTCCAATTAGAGTGAGGTTTGAAGTCATGTATTGATTTATATATGGGAAAATAAATGTTAGATTGAAAACTTTGACAGAATCAAGTATCTATGCTAGTAAACAGGATGAATTTTGATAAGAACTTATATGGGACACAATAGAAGTAACAATGTGCCAGTGTGGATGTGCTGATGTTGATGGAAGGTGGAAGATAGGTAACAGACCAGAAGAACTTTGAAATAATCAAGTTTGGTTGTGATGATGAATGTCTGAGCAGCAGAGCTGATAAAGGTGTTGCAATAGCTGAAGTATAAGGGATAAACTAAAAATATTTCCATAGGGAAGGAAAGTACATGGCATTCTTGGCAAGGCTTTCATTGAGGTGAAGCCACACTCTCGGTGTCTAATAGGATGTAGAGATTGCAAAAGTCTATTTCAAGTCTGAAACAGTGGTTGGGGAATTGGGAGGGATCAACAGCAGAAAATGGAGTTTACGATAGTTCTTGAAAATAGTATCTGAATCTGTTTAACTGGAGAAAAGTGCAGCCCCATCCAAACTGGCTTCCATACAAGCAGATTGACAAGAGAGGTAGTGAAATACATCAACGGGGCGGTGGACAGGATCTTGCATGGTGTTGTGGATTTACATGCGAAGCTGATGACATGGATGGCTAGGAGAATGATTCTTCTGAATAGCAGCGTTTAGAGCAGATAGTCACACAGCACAGAAACAGACCCTTTGGAGCAACCAGTCTATGCCAAACATAATTCCAAACTAAACTAGCCTCACCGGCTTGTTTCTCGTTCATATCCCTCTCAACCTTTCCTATTCATGTACTTATCCAAATGTCTTCTCAATGCTGTAATTGTACCCACATCCATTACTTCTTCAGGAAGTTCATTCCACACGTGACCCACCCTCTGTATTAAAAAAATGCCCCCTCCATGTCCTTTTTAAATCCTTCTCCTTTCACCTTAAAGATCTGCCCCCCATCCCACCTCCGGTCTTCAAATCTCCCATCGTAAGCAAAAAACTACTGGGATTAACCCTATCCATGTCCCTCATGATTTTATAAACTTCTATAAGGTCACCACTCAACATCCAATGCTCCAGTGAAAAAAAAGCCCATCCTATCCAGCCTTTCTTCATAACTCAAACCTTCCAAGCCAAGGAACATTCTGGTAAATCTCTTCTGAACCTTCTCCAGCCTAGTAATATCCTTCCTATAATTGGGTGACCAGAACTGGACATAGTATTCCAGAACAGGTCTCATTAAAGTCCTGTACAACCTCAATATTTATAGCAGAAAATGGTATGAATAGTTTAGGAATTGTAAGGACAGAACTAAGTGAGGGCAATCCCTCGGTGTTGACCTGCTTTGAGACTACCCAAACAGCTTTTTCAGATCGCCTCCTGAAAGGAGATGTTCCCAAACAATGGTACCCATAATCCTATGATACCAGAGACATATCTGACAATGTATAAGCAAGAAAAAATGTCTATTTTAATACTGAATGGAAACAATGAATCATTTTTATTCCTAATTTCTTTGCTTTTTCATTGTTTGTATGCAAAGAAGTAATAAGTTAGGATCTTTCCTGGTGCTATTTTTACTAAGCGCAAGGACAAATGGCATAGTCCACGATGGGTTGGGGAACTTGTCCCGTGGCGCAGGTCTCTGCTATTTGATCATCAGGAAGGCTTCAGCTCACCCTTTGACTGTCCTAGTTTGTCCCATTGAAGACTTGACATCTTTCAAACCTCCTGAGTCACCTAGAACAATGTCACCGTCCAGAAGGAGGAGAGCATCACACACAGGAGGAATGGGGCAAGCCACCCTCCTCTGTCCTGAAGGAATACACAGGATTCCAAAAAGCATTTGTGCCTCTGAACAGGCTACTTTGTAGAAGCAGCAGTGTATTGTCAGCTGCCATTGGAAGTCTCTACCTCCTGAGAATAGCCTGGTTCTTCCAGCATCTGAAGAAGATTGCATGTTCTAACTGTGATTAGTTCTGACCAAGGGGCTTTTTTAGAAGTTTAATTGATTTGAATAACAAATTCAGAATTTTCATAGACTTCTAGAAAAGCCTTACCTTTCACACCACAGCAATAGAATATATACGTCATTGAAATCTCTATTAATTAAACATATCACTTACATTTTATATAAAATTGTATATGATTGAATATCCCATTGATTGAGGAGAGTCAAGTTGAGTATGGTGGCCATTACAAAGGAGAAAGTACTTGATAAGCTAAAAGGCCTAAAAAAATTGATAAATCTCCTCGCCCAGATGGGTTACATCCTAGAGTTTTGAGGGATGTGGCTGAAGAAATGGCAGAAGCGCTGACTGTGATCTTTTAAAAATCACTGGACTCAGGGAAAGTCCCAGATGATTGGAAAATCGCTGTTGTAACCTCCTTGTTCAAGAAAGATCAAGACAAAAGCTGGAAAATTATAGGCCGATTAGCCTAAACTTGGTTGTAGGTAAAATTCTGGAATCTATCTTTAAGGATGAGGTATCTAAATTCTTTGAAGGGCAGGGTCGGATTAGAGCAAGTCAGCATGGATTAGTAAGGGGAGGTCGTGCCTGACAAACCTGTTAGAATTCATTGAAGGGATAACAAGTAGGTTATACCAGAGAAACCCAGTGGATGTCTATCTAGACTTCCAAAAGGCCTTTGATAAGGTGCCTCTCAGGAGGCTGCTGAGTAAATTGAGGGCCCATGGTATTCAAGATGAGCTGCGGGCATGGATTGAGGATTGGCTGTCTGACAGAAGGTAGAGAGTTGGGATAAAAGGTTCTTTTTTGGAATGGCAGCTAGTGACAAGTAGTGTCCCGCAGGGCTCAGTGTTGGGGCTATGGCTGTTCACTTTATATATTAATAATCTAGATGAAGAGACTGGGGCATTTTGGCGAAGTTCGCCGATGACACGAAATTAGGTGGGCAGACAGGTAGTTCTGAGGAGGTGGGGAGCTACAGAAAGATTTAGACAGTTTCGGTGAGTGGTTAAGGAAATGGCTGATGAAACTCAGTGTAAGCAAATGCAAGGTCTTGCACTTTGGAAAAAAGAATACAGGCATGGACTATTTTCTAAACGGTGAGAAAATTCATAAAGCCAAATTACAAAGGGATGTGGGAGTGCTTGTGCAGGATCCTCTAAAGGTTGACTTGTAGATTGAGTCCGTGGTTAAGAAAGCAAGTGTAATGTTGTTATTTATCTCAAGAGGGTTGGAATGTAAAAGCAGTAATGTGCTGCTGAGACTTTATAAAGCTGTGGCTAGGCCCCATTTAGAATACTGTGTCCAGTTTTGAGCCCCACACCTCAGGAAGGACATACTGGCACTGGGGTGTGTCCAGTGGAGATTCACATGCATGATCCCTGGAATGGTAGGCTCGACATGCGACGAATGGCTGAGGATCCTGGGATTATATTCATTAGAGTTTAGAAGGTTGACGGGAGATCTAATAGAAACTTACAAAATAATGCATGGCTTAGAAAGGGAGGATGCTGCGAAATTGTTTCCGTCAGGCGGGATACTGGGACTCATGAGCACACCTTAGAATTAGAGAGGGTCAATTTAGGAGACATTTCTTCAGCCAGAGAACGGTGGGCCTGTGGAATTCATTGCCCAGAGTGCAGCGGAGGCTGGGATGTTAAATGTCTTCAAGGCAGAGATTGATAAATTCTTAATCACACAAGGAATTAAGGGAAATGGGGAGAGTGCAGGTAAGTGGTGTTGAAATGTCCATCAGCCATGATTGAATGACAGAATGGACTAGATAGGCTGAATGGCCTCACTTCCACTCCTATTTCTAATGGTCCTATGATTTAAAGGGGTTCAGTCCTGATGATAACTACTCAAAATGATTTAGGTGCAGCTGTAATACAATAACCTTAACAGCAAATTAACACAAATGCTTGCATGCATATACATATAGCAACTCTAATGGAAATAAACATCTTCTCGTCAAGTTTAAAAATGAAATTTGGTCAGTAACATGGTTGCTGAGTGGACACTAAGAGATGACTAAAATTTGGCTAGGGTTTGGAGAAGACTGTTAAAAAGCAATGAAGTATGGGTAAACCTTTGTCCAACACTAATTTGACTGTAAGGGGAGTTTTCAATATCACACTGAAGGAAGAATGGGATGACCTTAGAAAGAGTACAAATATATACTGGAATGGGTTGAGGGATGAGAGACTCTCTGGACAGATAGACAAAGCTGAGGTTGTTCTTCTAAGCATAGAAAAGAGGAGCGTAGCGGAGATTTATAGAGCTTCTCTGTAATTATTAACGGTTTAGACAGGATACCTAGGGACAAACTACTTCCACTGTGAGAAAGTTTGAGAACTGGAGGACACAGAATCAATGTGTATAGCAAATTCAAATAGAGGAGAAACGTTTTTATGGCGTTGGATAGTCAACTGGAATGCATGGGAGAAAGAGCGATGGTCAGGATTAGCTGGATTGATCCTACAGAAAACAACAGGGAATTAACAGGTGGAATGGTCTCTTGTGCTGTAGCCATTCTATGATTAGTTGCTAGGGTTATATTGTTTTCAGTCATATAATGCAAAAAGAGATGATTAGTGAGTTCTTCATTTGCTTAGCATTGAACTGGCAGTTTTTATAATGCTGTTAATATATTAATATTATTAATAATTTCTTGAATTTAAATCTTACCTTGTTTCACTTGAATGACTGAGTCATGCCCCTGGAGGTGCACCACTGCCATCTGCAAGCAACAATGCAAATGTTACACATGGAATAGCAAACCAGCAAATGAACCAAGTCATTAGTACAAAGTTTTGAACTGAGAGTTGTCATGACAGCCTCACATCAAACATCAAATAATTAAAGATAAAGTTGATAAAAATAAAAATGCACATTGGACTAATTAGTACTGCAAAGAGGAAAGTTCACCTGTATTTCTCAGAACTAAAAACTGGGTTATATTCAATTCCATGTGTTAACCCAAAGAATCACCATATCATCAGCTAATTCAACATCTTCTGGCTACAGCATACTAATGATATGATTATCTTTCCTTTTAGGTGCTAATAGACCAATGTATATTTCCAGTACTTTGTACTTGCATCTCATATTTCAGATTTTCACAATGTTTTCCAAGTCTTAAAATTAAAAGATAATTTCTGTATGGCTGCTTCGAACACTTGTCAGAAACTTGCATCTGATAACATACAATGAACACAATGCTGTAGTAAACTAACTGCACTGGGATTGTTCTCCCAAGTCCAGCTCCATACAGTGCATGGTAGATTTTTAATATTTGTCAAAATCAACAAGCAGGTGTATTAAAGGTTAGGAAATCAAGGGAAGTAGATAGAGTTAAAATACCATTGGCCATCTCACTGCACAGCGCAGCCCTGAGGGCCCATATAGCTTCAGCTCCTAGATTCCTGCCAGTGGATCTTTGGACCATGCAACTTCATCATTATGTTTCATGATGTAATCTGGTTCACTAAAACAATTCTTTAAAAGCTGAGCTGCCATCTGAGTGAATGAAGGTCATAAAATCAATGCAGTTATAGAGTTCACTTTGATTCTTATGTCCCATTTCCTTGTGATAGTCCTGACCCTTGCTGATATATGGCTTCACCAAAACCCTATCTACATCTAATATCTGGTGATAAATCTGATAATACCACTGGCAAGGGGGTCAAAAGAGAAGAGTGATCAGTGATAGCCCAGGATGATTCTCTCCACCGTCTCTGTTTAGAAACAGTATGTGCAAACTTCCCAATCTCTGAACAATGCAGGCATTTGTGAGAAATTTCAAAGAATCACGTGAGATTACCATTGAGAGTATAAAGTCCCATTTTCCAACCAAATGGTGAGATGAGAATCTCACTAGTGAGCAGCGAGAGGCCTATTTTCATGCATTAGCAAGAATTGCATCAGATAATTATATCATCTTGCCTCAATGATAAGTAGTTTCCCATTCTCCCACCCCGACCAACATAGAAAGTAGACGGTGACAATTACCAACATGAAAGCCCAAACGCTAATTGGTGACTGCATCAATGCCACAGGCCTCCATCAATCAACAGCTCAGGGTACTTTCCTGGCTAGTGATCACACACATCCCATCTCCGTCTAGCAGGACCTCCAAGTCCCCATCAGAAAGACTGGATAACAATTACCATCTATCTAACATGTCCGGGCAAATAACATGAACTGTGCAGGGCAGCTGCAGACGGCAGATGCTTGACTGGCTGCACACTTGGGCTTTACAGATGGTGCTGGCACCCAGAATCCTGCGAGATGGGGGATGATAATGTGTAATCCGCCATAAGGGTGTAGTACATAGTTAATAAGGTGAGTTTGGAAAGAGAGCACAAGAAAACTCACTAAGACTCACAGACACAAATCTTCCATAAAATTCGCAAACATAACTGCCTATTCTGGCAAGATTCAGCCTAACATTACCAATAGGACTATCTGTACCTCGAACTACGATCCACTATCACTCTCCAACTCTTTAATCTACTGCACACTGAGGCAGACTCTCGCTTCAAAAGTTGCTAAGAATTTTTGGAGTATTGTGTCCAAATCTGGTTGCACTGTTAGGGTTCAGAAAAGATTTACCAGATGTTGCCAGGATTGAAGGTTGAGTTGTAGGAAGAGGCTGAGAATTTTTTCACTGTAGCATTGCAGATTGAGGGCCGACCTTAGAAAGGTTTTTCAAAACATGAGAGGTAGAAATAAGGTGAATGATAGGTGTCTTTTCCCTAAGGTGAGGAATATCAAAACTAGGTTGCATATTTTTAAGGTGAGAGGGGAAAGATTTGAAAAGGATTTGGGGGCAATTTTCTTTGTTTACAGACAGTGGTTTATCTGTGGAATGAATTTTCAGAGGAAATGGTGGATGAGGGTTCAGTTACACCATTTAAAAGACATTTGGATAAGTACATGAATAAGAAATATTTGGAGGGATATGGGCCAAGAACAAGCAGGTGGGACTAATTTAGTTTGCGATTATTGCCAGCATGGACTGGTTGGACTGAAGGGTCTCTTTCCATGCTGTATGACTCTGTAACACACTTCTGAGTTTCCCAATCACGTGTCTCCATGTTTATGCACATGCTGCGTTATTTTTCTAACTTAAGAGCTCCTCGTTGCTCCAAATCCTCTCCCTAGTCACTGCTCCTGAGGGTCTTTTCACACTGCCCCTGTGCTCTCAATTGTGCAGTGCTAAGGTTTATGTGGCCAGAGTCTGGAAAGTACAATTCAGAACACTAATGTTCAATTCCATGAACAACAGTTGGCTTCTATTTCCTCACTGAACTTGTGTTTGGATTGTGGCTGTCAACAAGTTATTCAACTGAAAGCCCCATCTCCACTGGGCTCAATCTTTTCCCTGTTTTCCGTTCATCCACTGAATCCGCACCAGCACTTCAGACACTAATCAAGTTAATGTCACTCTCCCAATGCTTCCCTTCTATTTCTGCAAATGATTCACCTTCAACTATTTCTCCAATCAAAGTCACAATTGAATCTATGTCCAGCATGCATTCTAACTCCTAACCAACCTGCGTGAAAGGAGTTTCTCAATATGTTGGTCCCTCAAATCCTTTTAATGAGTTTGCATGCCTCTATTTTAATAGTTTTGTTTTGTAACTGCTGCTGTCCATGTTTGCACAGGAATCCCAGTCGAGAAATGGAGGTGAGAAGCTCCTGGTACATGCTGGACGTGTCTTTCCGACTCTGCCTGTGGGCCATGTGGAGCAGGAGTGGTTATTCTGCCTTACTAACGTATCTCTGCAGCTACTCCCGTGATTCCTGATTTCTTTCTCAATTTGATGATACCTAATTCTCAGATGGTTTCCCAAATGACCATTTGGCAATATTTTTAGTATTAATCAGACAAAGAGACAGTGACTGCTGACAATTACAGCAATTTTTTTTAACCTTCTATCCTGGCTAAAGCTGCAATATTGGATCTAGGTGCAAGACAGGGCCTAGGAGAGTGAAATGTACAGTGCATTTGGTGTTAATTACCACAGTTGTGCTTCCAGGGCTGGGACTGTGCAACAATGATCTCAACATGTTCAGAAAGAAAAGGCAGATGATGAATGCTCCACCCTGGGACAAAGTTCTAGCACTTAAAGTGGGATTATCCTGGAACCAGAGTTTGACACCAAATGACCATTGCTCCTGACAGCAATGGTGTTGTCTGTAATAGGATAATCTACTCCGAGGCCGGGCTGCATCCTTCTGTGCAGGTGCTGACCCATTTTAAAAAAAATAGGAGCCACTGATGCTCAAAATACACACAAGCTCCAAACCCCAGCCTGGGGGCCACTATCAGAGAAAACCCAAAGCCCCTCCCCGTTTAGCTAAGTGGAATGAACTACTGTGCCCTGAAATGCATAGACGCTAAACAGGTCAGTTAACACTGACACCCCCCCACCCCACCTTAAAGTTGATGCCAGTTTTTGCCTTCCACATGAGTTTTAGAGATGTACTTGTCTTGTCCCCATCTTCTCAATTCCTTCACCCTTTTACTCAATCTCATGCTGACTTAGCTCTGGAAGTGCATTTACAGCCTCATTTCTCCGAGAACAAATCGCTCCTCCTCTTGATTGGAAACTTCTTAATGTTGTACTCCTATTTCCTCATTCTCGACCTTGGAAAACAAGGAACATTCCACAATTATCTACCCTTTGGGACTGACTTTGGTTTTACTTATTGGAATTTGAAATGTCAATCTTTGGTGGGTTTTGGAAGCTCAAATATTGATCATGGTCAAGCCAGAAACCTTCTGGCTGCTAATGACATCAAGACGTATATGGATAGTGTGGGAAACTAATGGCAGAGGGGCAGTTGATGAGCCGTGGTCCCTTTTAATGATGGCGCAGGCTTATTGAGGCGAATGGCCTAATCCTTCTGCAGTCTTCTTATCCTGTTCAATCATTTTATAATCTATCTGATCATCATTACAAAGAGAGACTAATTTCTTTCCCATCTTATCATAGAATCCCAACAGTGTGGAAAAAGGCCATTCAACCCAATGACCCACAAAGAGCATCCCATCCAGACCCAGCCCCCTGCCCTGTTCCTATAATTATCATGGCCAATCCACCTAACCTGCACACCCCTGGACACTATGGGCAATTTAGCACAGCCAATCCACCTAATCTGCACACCTTTGGACTGTGGGAGGTAACCAGAGTACCCTGAGGGAACCCACACAGACATAGTGAGACCATGCAAACTCCATACAGATAGCCGCCTGAGGGTGGAATTGCACCTGAGTCCCTGGCACTGTGAGGCAGCAGTGCTAACCACTGAGTCCATATGGATCGTTCTGCTTTAAATCTGTATTTCCTCATAGCATCTGGAATCTCAATAAGAAGAATAGAGTTCTGCCTGATTTTGATTGGCCTCTGATACAACTTATGGCAGGGCTCAATCACCTCAGACAATCTGACATGCATTTTCAAAATGCCAAAGGGATTCAGCCCTGGTAACTAAAAGGGAGTTGTGATTGCAGGTTGAAGTACCTTAAATGTATTTGAATGAAAGCTTTCCCAGTGAAAAGTCTGGAGCTCGGTTTGAGACAGCCCAAACATGGTCATTGCCAAAAACTACAAAATCCTGAAAAGTCTTATTCCTCTAATTTGTCTGTTGCCAAAATCGAAAAGAGATTAAAGTCAAAAGCCTTTAAAAATCATTGAATTTCTCAATGATATCCTTTTAAAATAAAAGCTAAATATGCATGACAATCACACGCGAACATTATATACTTACTGGTGGCCGACTGTCTGCAGCTTTGTCTGAAGTGCCTGAAAAATAAAAGTTAATCAGCGATGAGAAGAAAAAAACTTGGAAATGACAATGTACCTGTGACTGGTTATCTGTAGATTTAGTCTGCGTGTTCTTGAAATTATTAAGGTATTCATGTTGTTACCGAGGTTGAATTTCCTGCCAATGGAAATGGAACACTGAAGCTATTCACATTCCCTGCGGGATTTATTATTGATGATCAGCCAGTCCCAAGTTTCGCAGCCGCTTTCGTGAAATATGCAAGTATCATAGAGCATCCTACTGGGGACTGAATGCAATCCTTAGCCCAGCCTGAGATGTTTGTACATAGAGGAAGGACCAGAAACAGAAAAAAGCTATTCAAAGAGAGGATCTTTCCTTTCTCCTCCCTAAATTTACCTTTGAGAGGCCACGAGGAACTGAAGCACTCCCCTGGCATGGATTTTGATAATCCAGGTCCTTCAAGACTCAAACTCTCCATCCTACAACCTGTTCTAATCAGAGACACCTTCAAAATCCCTCTTCCAACATGTACCAACACGTCAGTGGATGATCAGGGGTTACTCAAATTTCTGCAGGTCTGTGACTTCACTTCCTACCAAAACCCTCTACCCAATCCTGTTCACCAGTGGCAAATTAACAACGCCACATCATTAACATAATTGCTAATTTATTCAGCTGAAAATTTCTCCTGGAGGAAAAGAATATCATCTCCCATGACATTGCAAAAAACCAACACATTCAGTTATTCAAGGTCATCTATGTAGGTATAAAAAACAAGAGAGTAGCCAGGGAAAACGTTGACCTACTCTAGGACAGAGGAGGGAATCTATGTGTGGAACCAGAAGAGGTTGGTGAGGTTCTTAAGGAATACTTTGTGTAAGTATTCACCAAAAAGGAGGAATTGGTGGAGGATGATCTCAGGAAAAGCAATGTCGAATTTCTAAGCAAAGTTTGCTATTAAAAAGCAAAAGGTGTTGTGCATCTTAACAAGGAATAAGGTAGATAATTCCCCAGGTCCTTATGGGATCTATTCCAGCATATTGAAGGAAGCAAGAGAACAAATTGGTGGAGCACTGACAGTCATCTTTGTATCCTCTTTGACCATAGGGGAGGTCCCATAGAATTAGGGAATAGCCAATGTTGTCCCATTGTTTAAGAAAGGTAGTAGAGATAATCTTGGAAACTATATTACCTGGGAGTGTCGCATTGATGGTAGGGAATTTATTGGAAAGATTCTCACGGACAAGATCTATAAGCATGAAGAAGGAAATGGACTTATTAGTGATAGACAGCCTGGTTTTGTGCAGAGGAAGTTGTGCCTCATGAATTTGATCAAGCTTTTTGAGGAGGTGACGAAGATGATTGATGAGGGGAAAACGGTTGATGCTGTCCACATGGAATTCAGTAAAGCCTGTGAAAAGGTCCTTCATGGTGGACTGGTACGAAAGGTGAAGTCATATGGTATTGGGGGGGATGGCAAGATGGATACAAAACTGGCTTAGTCATGGGAGACAGAAGGTAGCGGTGAAAGGATGCTTTTTGGAATGGAGGCTGTGACTAGTAGTGCTCCACAGGGATCAGTGTCGGGACCTCTATGGTTTGTGATTTGAGAGGATGATTTGGAGGAAAATGTAGCAAGCCTAATAAGTAAATTTGCTGACGATATGAAGATGGGTGGAGTTGCAGATAGCGAGGAGAATTGTCAGAGGATACAGAAGGATATTGATCAGTTGGAATCATGGGCAGAAAAATGGCAAATGGAGTTTAATCCAGATAAGTATGAGGCGATACATTTTACAAGGTCAAGCACAGGTTGAAATTATACAGTGAATGGTAGAACCCTTCTAAGTATTGATATGTGGAGGGATCTGGGTATGTAGGTCCACAGATCATTGAAAGCAGCAGTGCAGGTAGATAAGGTTGTAAAAAAGGTTTACGGCATGCTTGCCTTCATTGGAAGGGGCACTGAGTATTACGATAGACAAGTTATGCTGCAGCTTTATAAAACTTTAGTTAGGTCACAATTGGAATATTGCATGCAGTCCTGGTCATAACACTACCAGAAGGATGTGGAAGTTTTGGAGAGGGTACAGCAAAGATTTGCCAGGACGTTGCCTGGCATGGAAGATTTTAGCTATGAAGAAAGGTTGGATAGACTGGGTTTGTTTTCACTGGAATGCGAAAGGTTGAGGGGTAACCTGATAGAAGTTTATTAGATTGTGAATGGCATGGATAGAGTGGAAAATAAGAGGCTTTTTCCAAGGGGTCAATTACTAGTGGACACAGGTTCAGAGTGTGAGGGGGATGTTTTGAAAGAGATGTACGAGGCAGGTTTTTTACACAAAGGATGGTGAGTGTCTGGAATGCACTGCCAGAGGAGGTGGTGGAAGCAGACACAGGAGTAGTATTCAAGAAACATCTGGGTGAGTAAATGAATAAGAAGTGAATAGAGTGGCACAAATTTCTGTAAGTGAAGACAGTTTTAGTATGGAAGGGCAAACTGTGCTGGCTTGCAGGGCCGAACAGCTTGTTCCTATGCTGCATCATTCTTTGTTCTCTCAATTTTAAAAAACCATTTCAGAAATTGAAGTATCAATGATGGAATCAAATTAATTTATCCATTTGCATGGACCTCAAATACACTCACAGTATCCATTTGATCCATAATTGGTTAATGCTATTGTCTCCACGACCCTACACCGCAGCTAATGTTATGTACAATCACTTTGAAGGATGATACTTACCCAAAGTTAATTTTTCACCACTTTAGACAATAACTAAATGCAAAGAGGATGAGCATTTTATTTTAAATAATGTTTTGGATTCACCATTTCTGTAATATGTATTCTGATACATTAGTGCAGAATTATCTTTTTCATTGTTTTGTTGCAAAGCTGAACAATCCAAGTTTTCTCCAAACTCACAAACGTTAGGCTCAATATATGAATGTTTGCAGCTTGACTGATGAATTGATAGCGCACACCGAAATAAATATGTATTCCCTAACAGCTATTTCAGGGATGTGACTTAGATATTTCAGGGTAATTGACATTTCGATAAGAAGGGAAGGGAGGAAACTGTGATAGTGTAACTCTGTTATTTAAGGATTAGTTAACATTAGCACAGTAGAAAGATATTACCTCAGTTCGGAAGATCATGGCTCACTTAGATCTCTTTTTGTTTGACAAGGGAATCAAAGGGCATGTGGACAGTCAGGAGAGTGAAATTGTGGTTGCCATCAGATTAGTCATGATCTTAATGAATGGTTATGTAGTCTCAAGATCTACTCCTGCCTCTAGGACTTCAGTTCTTGTCTGGGGGAATCAATCTTAACTCGTTGTCGCACAGCTTTGGAAGTTTTCTTTGTGGTTAGATGACAATTTGATAATGAATTAACAGGCATGAATGAAAATGTTGCAAATGCAAAATTGAAATCATCTTGCCAACATTAAATGGCAAAGATACTGATTAAACAACTATGATTGCTGTCTTTTATTGCAACAAGTGTTATGTCTGGTTTTTAGCTTGACATACTTTGATTGCCAAATCTTATCTTCACAGCATGTCACTAATCAACTCACAGAAGTTATTTTATCAGACATTGCAATGCATGAAATAAGTCTCTTAATTCGACAACCAAATCCAATAGAAAATAAGCCAAGTTTAACTTCTTGGGCACCAATATGTGACAATATGTATACAATTAGCTCTCAATGAGAGTAACCTTTATAATTCTGGAAACTTTAGGAAATATGTCAAGGCATTAGAATGAATGGAGAAGAAATTTGCCAGATTGTTTCCATTAGTGAGATTCATCAGTTAAGTGGAGAGACTGGAGAAAGCTGGGCTGTTTTCCTTAGAGCACAGCAAATTAAGCAGAAAGTAAGAGGTGCTCAAAATTCTGAATGGTTATTATATAATAAACAAAGAGCACTGTTTCTTGTGATACAGGGTCACAAACCAGAAGTGATAGCTTTATAATTATTGGCAAACTAATCACAGACTACATCAAGAGTTTGTTTTATATAGTCCGAGGGTTGTTATTATCTGAGAAAAATTGGTGGAAAGTGCAATGGAAGTAAATTCAACAGTAATCTTTAAAATGATTTGAAAAGAATGCAAAGAGGTTTCTCAAATTCATAGATATATGTTCCTGTATTCTGAAATGTAATCTTTAACATAGGAACATAGGGACAGGGGTAGCTCATTCAACCCCTCGAGCCTGTTAAGCGACTCAAGGGGATCACAGCTGATCTCTGGCCTTACTCCATATTACTGTCTTTGGCCCATATCCCTTAATCTCAAACGTTTATCTATCTCAGATTTAAAATTACAACTGAGCCAGGATCCATTCCATTTGTGGAAGCGAATTCTAAACATTTAGCACCCTTTGTGTGCAGAAGGGCTACTGACCAGTTCTGCTGAACAGTCTAGCCAGTCTAATAGTTCTTTCCCACAAGAGACATCTTTTCAGCAAACAACATGTCCAGTCTCCTCAGGATCATGTGTTTCAATAAATTAATCTCTCATTCTTCTAATCTCTCATGGAGCCCTAACTATTAAATCTACTATCATAAGGGAACTCCTTCATCCAAACAAATCAGTTGAGTGAACCTTTTCTCATGTTACTATATCCTTCCTCAAGTAAAGAGACCAAAACTGTTCATAGTACTCCAGATATAGTCTGCATTATATAATTGTTGTAATATTTTTCTACTTTTACAATTCATTTCCCTGGCAATAAACAGCAATGCTACATTTGTTTTCCTAATCACTTGTTGCAACCTGCACACTTTATTAAATTTATGAGATTCATGCTGGAAAACATCCAGATCCCTCTATACCACATTTAATCTTTGTCAATCTAAATCATATTCTGTTTTTCTATTCCTCCTGCCAAAACGAATGATTTCAGTTTTCTCATATTATACTTCATCTTACAATTTTTTCCCTTTCACTCAGCCGACCTAAATCCTTTCGTTGAGTCTCTGGGCAAAAATCCCAGAGGGGTGTGAGTTGCATGGGCTGTGGTGAAATGCATGGACGAATCCGGTGACATTGAGGTCCATCTTTGTTAAACACCTTGTTAACAGCCCATCTCATCTTATGCATACAGCTACCTTGCCAGAAAAACTAGACATCAGGAAACACGGCAAAGAAACCACAGCAAGCACCTATCTGGTTCAAGTCACCATTTACTCTGAACAATCTCAGTGTTGGAAACCGGGTCCCGATACCTCAAGGCACACTCCATGGGAATGAGCTCCACACATGCTTGTCATATGCCAGCCCTTAAGATTCCTCACAGCACGTCTCTGAATCATTTGCAAAGTACTTCTGGACTTCACTGCAATATTGTACCTGTACCTAATATAGTCGGTTCTGCCAAAACATGTGTTTTTACAACATGGATTGGCTATACTGTGATTGAAGAATTTAGATGGCTAACTTTCCTTACCTGTATTAGCTGGAATGCAATCTGGTCCCATTGGTTTAAAATTGTGCTGTATTACATGATTAACTTATAACGTGGGAACGGAACTATCGCGTTATATTGGAACAGGCTCTCATTATAATGCGGCAACAAGGAGACTGTACACTCAGGCAGGACATGCACCTAGATCAAGGAGTAGAAATAGATTGAGAGTGAGTTTATTTTATTCATTTGTGGGATGTGAGACCCATTAGCTGGCCAACAATTAACGCCTGTTCTTAGCTGACCTGGAGAAGGTGGTGGTGAGCTGCCTTCATGAACCACTGCAGTCCATTTACTGTGAGTTGACTGACAATGCCCCCAGGGAGGGAATTCCAGGATTTTGACCCACAAACAGTGAAAGATATGGAGAGGAGATGGTGGCACTTGCTTGATGTAGTGGAGAAGGTCTTCCTATATCACTAGGCATTCGTTATGGATGGCTGAGATGGAGACTGTTTAATCTGTGTCACAACCCTGAACCATGCTGGCATGGTCTGGAAGCTCCTGGTCCTGGGAAAAGAGCATGTTCAGGCCTCTGCACCAATCATCCAGCAGACACCTGCCTGCACAGGCTGATTTCCCCAAGTCTGCCATTTCTTGGGGCAATGTCACGAACCGTACATAGCAGCTTTGGACTGATAGAGCTTGTTCAGGTCATGACAGGCTTTTAATAATGGTGCAGCCACAACGGATATTAGGGAATTCCAGGTGTCCACTGAGTAGTGAGTTGCTGTGGGAAGAGCGCTTGTTAACGTGGAGTCGGAATCAGATATGAGAAGTATCCTAGGATACGATAGGTGATTAATGAAACAAGTTTGTTAAGATACTGTGAGAGAAATCGTTGGCCCCATATCGATAACTCCAACTAAAAAAACTGACCGGAATTTAAATTTACATAAAAGGAAGAAAAGATTTAGCTCATGATGTCTTTCTCGCAATTTACTTCCCAACTTGCTTTTTGCCATCAGTAAATTTAGCAACAATACACTTGGCCCCTTTATTAAGTCATTCATGTAGATTGAGAATCATTGATGTCCTTGAACAGATCACTGCAGCATTCCCCTGGTCAACCTAAAAACCTCTACTCTGTTTCCTGTTTGCTAACCAATGCTCTACCCATGAGAGGTTTGCGAGGTACATCACAAGCTTCTATTTTGTGTAAGTGAGGATACTGCCTCATACCTTGACATGAAAAAAACCCCGCAAGGTTTCAAGGACTTTGTTACAATAACTAACATCAGGCTGGGAATTACTTTTTTAATATATTCATTCACAGGTTGTGGGTACCAGTGGCAGGACCAGCATTTTTTGCCCATGACACAGACATTCTCAAGTTCCTCCTTTAGTGCAAGCCAATTGATGTGCTGACGTACTGGGTTTCTGGTTTTGGAAGCTGAAGCTACTTATGAATCTTGGAAGTCTATATGCTGATAAGAAAAATCTACCATGGATTGCCTGCAAAGGCATGAAGGAGGGCATCCAGGATTTTGACCCAGCGACAGTGAAGGACTGGTGCTAAGTTTCTAAGTCAGGATGGTGAGTGACTTGGAGTGGACCTTGCAAATGGTGGTGTTCCCATGTCTCTTCTGTCTTAGTCCTTCTAGCTGCTAGTGGTCGTGGGTTTAGAAGGTGCTGTCTGAAAAACCATAATGAATTCCCGCAGTGTGTCTTCTTGTAGATAACACACATTGCCGCTATCGAACTTTGGTGGTGAAATGACAGAATATTTATGGATGTGGTGCAAATCAGGCAGATACTTTGTCCTGGGTAACATCAAAGGAGCATCACTAATTCAGGCAAGTGGGGAGTATTCTATAGAACTCCTGACTTGTGTTTTGTACATGGTGGGCAGGATTTGGAGATTCAGGAGGTGAGTCACTTGTTATAGAATTGCTAGCCTCTGGCCTGTTCATGTCACCATTGTATTTATATGACTAGTCCAGTTCAGCTGCTAGTCAGTAGTACTTCTTGGATATGGGGAGATTAAGTGATAGTGCTGTCATTGACTGTCAATGGGTGATGGTTAGATTATCTTTTATTGGAGATTGCACTTGAGTGGTGCAAAAGCTATTTGCACTTGTCAGCCCAAGCCTGAATATTGTCCAGGTCTTGCTGCATTTGGACATGGATTGCCTCAGTATCAGAGGAATCATGAATGACACTGCACACTGTGCAATTATTAGTGGATGCCTCCACTTCTGATAATCTGATGGACAAGAGTAATTGATGAAACAGTTGAAGATGGTTGCTATATTGTAAATGTGTTAGGATAAAGAAAATAAATAAGCAGCAATGATCAACTGCACAAGAGTTTAGAAGTCAGGAGAGGACAATGCACAATTATGATAGGCCCCATTGTCAAAGAGTTTGCCTACACTGTACCTGTTCAAGCAACGAGGCTGCTTTAAGGAACATTATAAATACAGTCCAGAGTGGCTCCTTTATCAACCTTCCCTATATATATCTTTGGCTTACACTTCATGCCTCCAAGAGTGTATGGAATCAAATCAATCCCACGTTGAAGGAGCAGATTGCCATGTCATAGTAGCATGACAATGATTTATATGGGAATTGTTGGTAAAGCTTTGTTTCACTCATAAATTTAAACAGTTCAACGGGTCCTTTATTGCAGCCAGGCCATTGACGGTACTGCACCAGCAGGAAACGATAGCTTCTCCGTAGATGTAAGTGACAGTCAAATGAGACTTGATTTGATTATTACCTTTGCACCTGAGACAAAACGTCATTGGTCAAAGTCTGCCAGGAAAGAGTTCAGATTGAGTCAGGGAATTGAAAGGTTATAGGCCCTCACATCAATTATTTAAGAAGTTGTAATACTTTTTTTTTCAAAGTTCTCTGGACAGTTAGCTAATCACAATTGAACGTAGCTAAGAAATGGAAAGGAAGCAATGTTGAGGAGAAACATTTAATGCACTCTGTGTCGTATTAAGTAATATGATCGCATGTCCAATTATTATCTTCCACAGCTTTTTTTTTGGAGAAATGTACGCTTTATCAGATGATTTGATGCATACATGTACCTTACGTCAAGTTGCAACTGGGAAGAAAATTCATGTTTCAACTTTGTCGGTGCTATTTTCAATGTGCACAATTGATGATATAACATTTTTTCTCCCCAGATATAATTAAGGAGGTGGAAATGAAATGGGGTGGGATTGAACAAGCTCTAAGATTATTCCATCTTTGGGGCAAATTGTGCTTAAAAAGGATACCGATCAACACACAGTAATTAATGCATTCAGAGTCTACTGAAGTGCTACTTTGGTTCCCCTACCGAGTTTGCAAATTCAATGGAGGCAAAGAGCAACATACAAAGTACTGAACTGCTCAGCAGGTTATATGCCATCTGACACAATGCTGAACATAAATGATTGCTCAGATCTAACTAATGTTCACTCACCTGGTGGTCCTGGGGGCCCTGGAGGTCCTGGCTGGCCAGGTGGACCCGGTGGCCCAGGTGCTGCCAACACTGCTGTTCCCGGTATGCCAGGGATACCTGGGATTCCTGGAGGGCCTTGGGGTCCTGGTGGACCTGGAGGGCCCTGAGGACCTTGCGGACCTGGGGGACCCATTTTTTTGCCTGTGAGGTAAGTCAAACAGAGAACGACATCAAAAACCAAATCTCGGAAGTGGGTGACTAGCAAGCAAACCTTAAGTTACATGGTTGAATTATGAAAACATCAATAGCATCATGATTCTCTTAAAAATGATATGGCAGTTGCCAAAGGGCTCAATGGTACTTCAGAGAAATACTGAGAAGCTATGGATCCGATTGAATGATGGAGCCAGATTGAGGGACTGAATAGCCTAGTCCTGTTCCTATGTCTTACAGTCTTCCAGCAGTTTTACAATTACATTTATGGTAAGGATTCCTTTCAAGATTTGATAAGTTGATTGAAGGTGATTTACAGTTTGTCGTTGACTTCAGGAAGAGGTGACATTCAACAAACCGTAACCAAAAAGGAACAAATCTTTTGCATCATTAACCCCATTCCCCCCCCACCCATCCACATTGTCCAGGTGTGAACATCTTTTTGATGTTGACATTTTAGATTGCTGAAGAATTCCAAAATGCTTATTCTTGAACCAATGAGATTTCCCAAGAACACAGAACTTAAAGTGACAGGCATCACAAACCATGTTCCCAGTTGTAAGACATCTTAAACTTACAGCTGTGAATGAATAGTCGCCTCCCACCACCATAGGGCATGTCATAGATGAAAGCTTTAATAAAATAATCATGGACAAAATAAACATTAATGGGATTTGAGAACAGATGATGGTTTGTTCTCACAGAGAAATAAGGTGAACTTAAGGTGAGATGAGTGACTTAAATTCAACTAATGAGGAGCAACTGAAAGTTTTTGATCCAAAATAGCTATACAAATTTAACAGATTTCAGCACTGTAATTTATATTTGTGATCAAAGCATCTCTATGTTCTACAATCAAGCAAACATTTGAGTTACTTCATTTGTGATCCACTGTCCAGTCATATCTTTTCAACTGTCTATTAACTTTCTGCCTCCTGTGGCCTGACCTAGGAGGTTTCTAGGCGTTCACTCACTTACTGATATTTCGTTGATTGATTCTGGAGCTCATTTCAGTCTGTGGCATCAATGAGAGTATATTACTGCTTTGTGTTAGGTATTCCCTGGGATTTTGGGCTATTCTGCTGATGACTTTGAATGTTCCTGCCATCAATCAGATGACCCAGCTGTTTAACCGAGCGAGGATTTCACTGCTGTTGTCACCATATTGTGAAGTCATCCCGAGGTTATGGAGAGAGGTCAGTCTCTCATCATACACCACCCTTATTAACTATTTACACTCAATAAGTGGGTAGGAGTGACCATTCTTCGAAGCCTGTAGCTTCAGACCTACTTCCAAGTGTGTCTTAGTAGGTATCATCAATGATATATGCTTTTTATTGGCAGAATGAAACTTACCCATTATCCTAGAGTGACCCCATCTTTTCAGTATCTTGGAATATGTTTCAAAAATTAAATTAGCTGGAGAAACTCATCAGGTCTGATGGCGCATGTAGGCAGAACGCAGACTTAATGTTTCGAGTCCAGTGACCCTTCTTCAGAACTGACTAGCTGGGAATAGATTGGGATATATGCTGAAGATGAGATGGCAGGGGAGAAGGAATTAATCATAGGTGGAGATGGAGCTAGAGAAAAACACCTGGGCAGACAAAAGAAAAGATGCTGCTGAGTCTGGGAGAAGGAAGAGCTGCTAATGGGGATGATGGGCAGTGAGGCTGGATTGGCTGTGGTAGCAGCCCATGTGATGTCAAGGCCTGGTTTGTGTGGGGATGGGGAGGGTGAAAGGAGGTGGGAGAAGGTGCTCAAGCCCTAAAATTATTTAACTGAAGGGTGCAGGGTGCCCAGGTGTAAAATGCACTGCAGGAAGCAAGAGTCAGAGATGTTGGCCAGGAAACATGGCAGGTGCTTTGAAGTTTCCTGAAGAAGGGCTTATGCCCGAAACATTGAATCTCCTGTTCCTAGGATGCTGCCTGACCTACTATGCTTTTCCAGCAACACATTTTCAGCTCTGATCTCCAGCATCTGCAGTCCTCACTTTTTCCTCGAGGTGCTTTGAAGTGGCAGGCAACCAGAGGCTCAGCATCATTTTTACGGACGGAATAGGTATTCCATAAATTGGTCACCCAGACTGCATTTTATCTACATTTTGAGCAGTGAATACAGTAGACAGTAAGCCTGGAGCCTTGGATAGTGAGGATGAAGGAAGTAATGATTGCATGGGAAGATGCAGGAGGGTATGGGGAAATGTTGGGAGTGGAGGTGGAGTGAAGCAAGGTTTCCCAGAGGAAACAGTTTTTGTGAAAAGCAGACAAGGGAGTGTGTGTCCGGTGGTGGCATTCCACTGGAAGGGGATGTATTTGGAAGGAGTGGAAATGGCAGCTTATGAACACTTGGATGCGGATGCTGTTGGGGTGGTAGCTGAGGACCAGGGACTTTAGTGGTGCTATGGAAAAGAAAAGGGGTAAGGTCAGTAGTGTAGGAAATCAGTGGGACGTAGCTGAGGGCCATGTAAAATATGGCGCTTGAGGGAAAACATGGATATTTGTGAGGCCTTGCTGTTGAAGGTGGTACCATCACAACAGATGAGATGGGGACGGAAAAATTCGGAGAATGGGAAGGAGCCCTTACAGGAAGCAGAGTGTGAGGATATACAGTCAAGGTAACTGTGGGAATAGGTTGGTTTGTTAAGCCTATCCATGGAAATGGGATGTCAATGAAGGGAAGGGAGGAGTCAAAGATGGACCAGGTGAAGGTGAGGGCAGAGTGGAAATTGGAAGTAAAATTAACGTGTATTTTCCAATTCTGGATGAGAGAGTGAAGCAGCATTGATGATGTACGGATGAAAGAGATGTGGATGGTGGCTGGAGGAGGTCTGGAACAATGAATGCATCTTTGACAGCTTTGTTTCCATTCCAGGGGACAGGCTGGCCACAGGTGCTGGCTGACCTGCTGAGAGTTTCCAGCGTTCAGGTTGTATTTCTGATTTTCAGCATCAATAGCCTTTTGCTTTTATCCGCCATTCAATCCATTTAGTTCACTGAATGACTTATTTGATCTCAGGCACACCTAGAGCACAGGCCTTGCAGTCAGCTTTAAGGATCCCGTGCTCAAGGAGCAGGTTTGGAAAGCATCAGGATTCTCACTTCTCATCAGCAAACTTCACCGGCAAGTGTGTGCATTGATGCCGGGCTAGGACAGAAGTCAATTTGGGTTATAATGCTGCATGATTACACTTATACTCTCATTGCCTCAGCTTGCACACTCAGTCAAACAATTTGTACAAGAGATATGCTCTGGCAAACTGGTATCCATGGAACCAGGCCAGAGTATGAGTCAGTAATCTAGGGAGTGGAAAGAAAAGATTTGTAAAAGAAACTGCTCCCAAAAAGATTGCAGAGCAGTGAAAGGCTGTAGCAAACTCATCCTTCTGTCTGAATTACAATGGGGTCAGAGGACATTAAAATCTTTAGTGGAAAACAGCAGCACATAAAAATATCACTTTGCCAATGAAGGGCTCCAACCCATATCTTGACATGTTTACGCTAGAGCTCAAAAGTTCCTGCAGATGGTCATGCATGGACGTTTTTACAAGTTACCAAAATCAATGACTCAATCTCTCAATCCTTACATAAAGAGATTTCTGGCCGCTACCTTGTATCTTTCATTCTGGCCCCTAGTTATTGATCTATGAACTATCTGGATCAATCAGTCTCCATTGAACCAATCTCGCACTTGCAAAATCTGAAACACCACCATTGCATTCTCCAGAAAGTAATGCTTCAATTATTCCATGGCTGTCTTTATACTTATATTTCCTTGTCAAAGGCAATGCCCAGTAAATTAGCACCACATCTTTATAAAAGCGTCAATATCGTTCATCTCGTGCACAGCCCAATACCATGACCCCATTAGGGCTGGCAACATTCCAGAATTTGCAAATGAATCTCTTGGATAGAGCTGCGTGCACCCTGAAGTAAAATCATAGTAATATTAAAATGATTTTTTTTGTCAGTTTCTTTGATCTTTTTTCACTAAGAATTAAAATATTAAAAATTGGGGTAAAAGTAGTTGGTTGGCTCATAGCCAAGCATCAGGTTGGATAATAAATCTTTTTGATTTCTAATTGGCAATGCATCACAAGGATGGATGTGATCGCTAACTAACGACTGCAGTGTGGGGCCAAGTCCACAATGCAATTAACTACAGTTGGTAAAACTGTGGAAAACACTGCAGTTTTGGATAATGTATTATTTCTGCTAGAATCATAAAATACAAGCCTGAGAGATAACGCTTGGTCCATTGGAGTGTGGCAGCTTTTCGGAATATCTATCCAATTTGTCCTCTTCTCTTTCCCTACAGCTGATTACATATCAGCTGGGGACTGGGGGCATTCTAGCGAAGTTTGCTGATGATACGAAGTTAGGTGGACAGGCAGGTAGCACTGAGGAAGTGGGGAGGCTGCAGAAGGATCTAGACAGTTTGGGAGAGTGGTCCAAGAAATGGCTGATGGAATTCAATGTGAGCAAATGCGAGGTCTTGCACTTTGGAAAAAAGAATACAAGCATGGACTATTTTCTAAATGGTGAGAAAATTTATAAAGCCAAAGTACAAAGGGATCTGGGAGTGCTAGTCGAGGATTCTCTAAAGGTAAACATGCAGGTTGAGTCCGTGATTAAGAAAGCGAATGCAATGTTGTCACTTATCTCAAGAGGGTTGGAATATAAAAGCACCGTTGTGCTACCGAGACTTTATAAAGCTCTGGTTAGGCCCCATTTGGAGTACTGTGTCCATTTATGGTCCCCACACCTCAGGAAGGACATACTGGCACTGGAGCGTGTCTAGCGGAGATTCACACGGATGATCCCTGGAATGGTAGGTCTAACATATGAGGAACGGCTGAGGATCCTGGTATTGTATTCATTGGAGTTTAGAAGATTAAGGGGAGATCTAATAGAAACTTACAAGATAATACATGGCTTGAAAAGGGTGGACGCTAAGAAATTGTTAGGCGAGGAGACTAGGACCCGCGGACACAGCCTTAGAATTAGAGGGGGTAAATTCAGAACAGAAATGCGGAGATATTTCTTAAGCCAGAGAGTGGTGGGCCTATGGAATTCATTGCCGCAGAGTGCAGAGTGGAGGCCGGGACGTTAAATGTCTTCAAGGCAGAGATTGATAAATTCTTGATGTCACAAGGAATTAAAGGCTACGGGGAGAATGCGAGTAAGTGGAGTTGAAATGCCCATCAGCCATGATTGAATGGTGGAGTGGACTCAATGGGCCGAATGACCTTACTTCCACTCCTATGTCTTATGGTCTTTGGTCTTATTCCCTTCATGTCTCAATCTCATGAGAATTATCGTTGGACTGCTTCTCCCACCCTTTCGGTCCAAATCAGAACAACTTGCCACATAAAATAATATCTTCACATTCTTTTTATCAGTCCTTTTATGAAGTAAGTTAAATCTGTAACTTCTGATTGCTGAAACCTTCAGTCATTAAAAACTATGCCTCCATATTTGCTTTACTAAAACTGTTCCACACTTTAAACAAATTTATGAGAACTCTCCTTAACCCTCTCCACATTTATAGTGTATAACATGATAACATCGAGGATTACATTCATCAACTTGATTTTACAATCCCTCATATTCACTATAGCACAACAGGATATCTCAGCATTGTTTAATGTTAGTGGATATAATTTGGCCATTCTCATGAACAGGGGTGGGACAAGTGTGGTGTGGGTCAAAGACAGCAGAGTTTGAGTAATCATGAATCATTTGATGGTCATGCCAACTTTGATAATCATTCGGTCCACATTGTAAGAGAAATTGACTTTGTAAAGAAATAATCTTTTAATGTTACCTTTTCCTTTTCCTTTGTTTTTACCTAGAAGAGGGGAAAAAAACACAAGTCAGAAAACAAACCTTTGGTTACCAATCATCTTTCCTTTATTTAAAGGATTACTTATTTTCAAAAGTACTTTATTGGCTGCAAAATGCTTTGAGACATCCCTTAGTCATTAGGGAGCTACATTGCTTTTTTCTGTAGTTACAATAATGATGTATCTGTTTGGAACTTGGTGAAGGAGATAAGCCCATTGTACCTGTGCCAAAGATGTCAACCTGTTCTGATATTATTAAGAATACAGAAAATCCTAGCATACACCGAAAGAATCAACATCCGCAATGCTTATTAACATCTCCAAGTGTGGCCTCTGCAACTATTTTTAAATAAAATAGATCATTAGGCATGGATAAACATGGATATTGTGCACAGTTTTGGTCCCCTTATTTGAGGAAAAATGTAGTAGCATTGGAGACAGCTCAGGGGAGGTTCACTAGATTGATGCCAGAGATGAGGGGTTTGTCGTATGAACAGAGATTGACCAGCTTGAAGTCTATAGTCTCTGGAATTTAAAAGAATGAGGGGAGATCAAATTGAGGTATCCAAGGTGATAAAAAGTGTTGATAAAATAGATGTGCATCAGATGCTTCCTCTTGTGGGGCAATCTAGGATGAGAGTCATAGTCTTAGGATATGGGGTAGCATATTTAATAGAGTTGTCGAGTAACCATTTCTCCCAAAGTGTTGTGAATCTGTGGAATTCACCACCCCAAAGTGTGGTGGTTGCTGGGACATTGAGTAAATTTAGGGAGAGGATGGATGGATTTTTAATTGGCAATGGGTTGAAGAGTTATGGGGAGAAGGCAGGAAAATGGAGATGAGTAAAGATATCAGCCATGATCGAATAGCAGAGCAAATCCGATGAGCCAAATAGCCTAATTCTGCTTCTATACCTTATGAATCTTTGAAACTTAAAAGACATTCGCTCAGTAGCTGAGTGACACTTCAATCTGTCAAGCAAATGCAAACGTTTGGACAGCAGTATTTCAGGTAGTCAAGATATGGAGGTGCCAGTTTTGGACTGGGATGGACAAAATCTGAAATCCTATGCATTTGGAGCATAGCCCCTTTGTCAGGTGAAGAACTTGGTATTGTAAAAGTGGAACCAAATTATAGATGGTCCTGCTCCAGAAATAGCAGATGAAATCTTTACAACTACATTGATTACATTACAATATAAAGCAACTGAAGAAACTCTGAGAAACAAAGGAAATACCACAGATGCTGAGTATCAGAAAAATCTGCTTTTAATTCAAAGTCAATCTTCCTTTACAGGTAATAATCAAAATGACAGACCTAGCTAAGTCTGTGCAAGCCTGTTCAGAAGATTCCTGCAATGCTTAACATTAAAATAACTGAGGTGATTGAGAGAAAATAGCATTAAATAAAAGATGAGTTGAAATGATATTAATCTTCCCAATGCAACATAAGAGTATAAGATACTGGTACAGAATTAGGCCATTTGTCCCATCAAGTATTCTCTGCTATTTGATCATGGTTGATATGTTTCTCAACCCCATCCTCCTGCCTTCTCCACATACCCATTGATCCCCTTACTCATCAAGAACCTATCTATCTCTGACTTAAATACACTCAATGACTTAACAGCCTCCGCCGCCTTTTGAGGCAATGAGTTCCACAGATTCACCTACCCACTGGCTGAAGAAATTCCTCCTCACTGTTCATTCATTCTAACACTGTGCCCTCACCTCCCAGTTTCTTCTACTGATGGAAACATCTTCTCCATATTCACTCTATCCAGGCCTCTTAGTATTCTGAAAGTTTCAATGAGATGCCCCTCATCCCTCCATCAAGTAGAGACCCAGAGACCTCAACTGCTCACCATACGACAAGCCCTTCATCCCGGCATCATTCTTGTGAACCTCCTCTAGAACCTGATTAAGGCCAGCATATCCTTCCTTAGATAGCAGAGCCGTGAGCAGATCTGTGCACCACACCTCAGCAAGAATGCTTTGGCTAGAGTGAGTTCAATGCAAGTTTACACGGATGATATCTGCACTTCAGGTGTTAGGTTATGAGGAGTGATTGAACAAATTCGGTCTTTTGTCTCCAGAAGTTAGAAGGTTAGGGGTTGATCTAATCAAGGTTTTCAGGATATTAATAGGGAAAGGTACTAGATGGAGATTCTAGAACCAGTGGGGACAGTCCAAGAATTACGGTCAGGCTATTCAGAAGTGATGTTAGAAAGCACTTCCAAATACAAAGAGTGGTGGAGGTTTGGAATTCTCTTCCCCAAATTGTGGTTGACACTAATTCAATTGGTAAATTTAAATCTGAGGTAGAGACTCTTTTTTGTTAGGGTCAAGAGTGTAGTGCTGGAAAAGCAGGTCAGGCAGCATCTGAGGAGCAGGAGAGTCATCGTTTCAGGCAAAAGCCCTTCATCAGGATTTCCTTTTCGACTCTGATTGCCAGCATCTGCAGTCCTCACTTTCTCCTTGTATGTAAAATTAGGCTGCAATCAGATCCACCCTGATCTTATTGAATGATGGAGCAGGCTCGAGGGGCTGAATGGCCTACTCTTTTTCATATGCCCCTCACATTGTTCAGGGGTAATACGTCTTTGATATAACAAAATTAAAAACAAAAAGTACTAACGTTTTACCCATCTCTGAAGAATCTAATATAAAGGGCCACTATGTTCTTGTCAAATAATGACACATCTGTCAACGTTGTTTGGCAGAATCATTGGAATATGGAAAAGGTAGAAAGCCTTCTGACTCCAACACTGCCCATTCTGGCTGGTGAACCGATCAAGGTATAAAAGGGAAATCAAACAAAGAACTGTGGATGATGGAAACTGGAGAAATTGCTGGAGAAACTCAGCAGGTCTGGAAGCATCTCTGGAGAGAAGGCCATGTTAATACAGCTTTCCCTCCACAGATGCTGCCAAACCTACCGAGTCTCTCCAGCAATTCCTGTCTTTGATGCAGTATGCAGGGGGTTTTCCTCACAAATATTTGCTTGTATGGTGGTTACAAGAGGACTCATTCAAACCTCGGGACTCAAAAGTTTTTCAGCTAACACAATACTTGAGCGTAATGTGGTTGATTGGTGCTTTGTTTCTGTACTGGTGATGTATCCAACAAAATACCATCCGGTACTTCACTTAACAGTTGCTTCCACAGGCCAGATTATACTTTCCCTCACTTGGAGGTTGGAAGGCAGAGGGCAAATTTTATGTCTGGTTGTCTTGCCTGTGCCCACCTGTCACTGCCACATTACTGGCAGCAGGGATGGGCACTGGGCATAGTCTGCCTGCCAGTGTGCTATTTGAGGCCTTTAAATAAGAAATTAGTTCCTGCTTAAGGGGTTCATCCTCTCAACACTGGGATTTAGCGTGTGGCAAATACCGAGAATGACACGTTTCCCGGGTTGTAGGCAAAGCAGTTGGATTTCACCTTCAGAATCCCCATAAGACATCATTGGGGAGGTGGGGCGGGTGTTCCCACAAATATAACCCACCAATTGGTTTCCATCCATCCTTGGTCTTTCCTTCACCCACCTGGTCTGGTAGACCATCAGGTAGACTTCTGGCTCCTTGCTAGTTGGAACACAGCATAGTTTATGATGGAAGATGCTTCCATTGGTAGGACAGACTGGGACCAGAGGGCACAGCCTCAGAGTAAAGGGAATAACTTTTTGAATGAATTAAGGAGAAACTTCTTCAGCCAGAGAGCGGTGAATCTATGGAATTCATTGCCATAGAAGGCTGTGGAGGCCACGTCATTGAGTATATTTAAGACTAAGGAAGACAGGTTCTTGATTATTAAGGGGATTAAGAGTTGTGAGGAGAAAGCAGGAGAATGGGGTTGAGAAACTTATCAGCCATGATTGAATGGCAGAGCAGACTCGATGGGCTGAATGGCCTAATTTCTGCTCCGATGTCTTATGGTCTTATAGTTTATCTGCTCAATCCACAAGTGCAGTACTTGCAGTGGGCATTGCTTCTGGTGGCACTGCCACCAGTGGAGAAGGGATTTCCTGTTCCTGAGGGGCAGGAATATTACCTCACCTTTCTTAATTAGTAACAAAGTCCATAGTGATTACTGTTAACTTGTAATGACAACCAAAAAGGTATTCTGCAAACATACTCGGCCTATAAGATGGCTGCTGCTACATGTGTGGAATCTCCCGTCAAATGGTGGGTGGTGCCGTGTTGCTGACAGGCCAGTTTAACGCCATGGATAGTCCAATTTGCATCATGTCTTTGACTATACCATAATATTTTTCTTTTCAGTTATCAGGCCAACTTGGACAACCAGTTGAAAAGGCTTTATGTTTAAGGTTCCTCCACAGCATGGTGAGCTTGGTAATAGGTGTGAAACTCTTGGTCCTTTGGTCAGAACTTTGAGCCCCACAATGCGTGATATGTCTTTTTTCTTCAATAAACTCCAATAATAAGAACTGGGTCTCTACGATTGATAATCACCCAAGCTACTCAGTCACCATGGGCCAATTAACCTGTCATGGAATGCACTCACTGAATAGATACCTGAAAAACAGTATTGTTCTTCTATAAGATGACAAGTGTAGCAGGTACATGGGAGCACCATGGCCTACAAGATGCCTTTCAAGTCAAAAACCGCCCGGACAGAGAACTATATCACTGTTCCTTCATTATCATTGGGTCAAAATTCTGAAACAACTTTCTAAAAGCACGGTGCATGCCTCTACATGCCAAAGACGATTGAAGAAAGCAGCTCATTGCCCCTTCTCAAAGGCAGTTAGGGCAGGGCAATAAATTAGCACAGCTAGCAACGGCCGCATCCCATGAACAAATAATTGTCGTTTCCTTCCTTCAATCAGCCCTCCAATAAATGCTCAGTCAAACTTTGAATACTGAAGAAAGATATTTTAGCATTGTTACAGTTGCAAACTTTTTATTCCCTCAGTAAGTATTTTACTGTAATGGACTCAGTTATATGACAGCAGCTTACAAAAGAAACGTCCTCACTCCCATGTAAAAACAGAGATGCATTTAATAACATCTCATATGATAGGCAGTGACAAGCTTTGACAATGCCACTGCATCTGCACATGGGAAGGAAATGCTGTCGCTAGTATTGAGGAACAAATAAACAATGTCACTGGGGCATCTGTCATTCTACTTGGGGTTGGGGTGTGAGGGTTGACAAAGCTGTAGCATGAATAAAAACTAGTACCTACGGGAGACCTAGAGACTGAAAAGTGAATTAAACAAATTGGCCCCTTCCTTCCCTCCAACCTCACCATGGGGCAGAAGGACCAATTGCAAGGTTTTTAACAGCCACTAAACCACAATGCAATAACTCAAGCAAAAAAAAAATGAGGATCGAGTCTTGCACCATCCTGGCTCCTGTGGCAAAGCATACATCAGGTAATGCAATTACTTGCTGAGCTATCAAATGAGTTGAAGCCTGTTCTTTTATTCCTTCTGCAGTCTAAATTGATATTTATGTAACTTTTAGTAAAATGTGAAAACAGGCATTTTTCCACCCCTGTTGGCAACATCTACAATGCAAATGTTCACTCTGGCCACTCCTCAGCTTTTACTTTGAGAGGCACATGCAACTACTTGTAGTTGAACGGTTTCTCAGTTCAACATGTGCACAGCAAGGGCTGTATGCCCCTGGGTTCTGTGCTTTTGGATGAACTGTGATTCCATCAATCCTCCCAGAGCAAGGCAAAAGATCCATTTGTGATAGTTTGAAGAAAGCACAAGAAGTTTGTTCAGGCACATTGAAGTTGATTGAGGGCTAATAATTAGCCAAACAAAAGGGCCAACTGGCTCAAGGTGCTTGTGCTAAAAGAGCTCTCCCACTCCCGAGAACTGTTCCCACAGCCCTGCCACTGTTTGTATCTTCCTAAGTTCTCTTTTGGAAATTATTTTGAATGTGCTCCCCTTTCAGGTACTGCATTCTACATCACAGCAACTCACTGCATGAGAAAACAAAATCCCAACCTTCAGAGTTTCACAAGGTGGGGCTTTGGGACTCCAAGTGGAGTCACGAGCTGAAGGTTTGGGGTTGTGAGCTGCCCTTCTCCTTCTAGGTTGGAAAGGTCAGGAGTTTTCAAAACGTTATCTAAGGAGTTTTGGGAATTTTTTTCGTGCATGTCTTAGTTGGTACACACAGCTGCTCCTGAGGACAAACTGAATGTTTGTGGCTATGGTCAAATCAAGCAAGCGATTTGTTCTGGATGGTGTCAAATTCTTTAGTGTTGTTGCAGCTGCACACATCCAGGCAAGTGAGGAGTATCCTTTCGCACTCCAACTTGTATTTTATTAATGATGGATAGGCATTGGTGAGTCAAGAAATTAGATATTCATTACAAAATTGCTTGTCTCTGACCTGTTCTTGTTGTCACATTACTTCTATTGCTAACCCAACTTAATTTCTGATGAATTTTTATCATGAACTCTTTATTTCTTTATATGGGCTCTGTTCCTTGTGTAACTACTGTTAGGGGACCTATAAACCACTCGCGTAAGTAATTTCTGACCTTTACAATTTCAAATCTCTACCCAAATTGATTCTAATAGCTTGACCTTCCAAGTTAAGATCATTTCATTGTACTGAACTAATGCCATCCTTAATTAGGAGAGGTTACCTACTATCTTTTAATTTTCAGCAATTTTGCTATGTAAAATACCCTTAAACATTCAGGTCTAGCCGTAGTCAACTTTCCACTATGTCTCTGTTATAGGTCTAACATATTTATCTCTGTCTGTACTATCAGCTCATCGCACTATTACTAATTGTATGTCCATTCAGATATAAAGCTTTAAATTCTCACAGAGTAAAGAGATCAACAGCACAGAAAAGGGTCTTTCAGCCATTTATGTATTTCTGCCCTTATCTGTTAATTTACTTTTAAGTTTGTTTCTTCTGCCCTTTCCTGTTACACTCTGATAATTTCTGCCCTCCATTACTATTTTGTTTTCTTTTCTTTTACATTACGAAATCTCCCCTCACTTGATCTCTTATTATCACAATTTAGCTTAAAGATCTCTCAATTAGTTTAATGACTCACCAGAACAGGTGTTGGCAATCCCAACTATACAGTTGCCACCTTCCCCGGTACTCATCCCAGTGTCTCAGAAATTGAAACCCATTTTTCCCACATGAATCTTAGCAACATCCATTCATCACTCTAATCTTACCTACTACACCTATTTATTCGTGTCTCAGAATTCAGCAATGGCAATGTCATTGCATATCAAGGGAAGGTGGTTAAATTCTCTCTTGTTGGAGGTAGTGATTACCTGACACTTGTGGGGTAGAAATGTTGCTTGTCACTTCTCATTCCCAAAGCCTGAAGTAGTCCAGATCTTTCTGAATGCAAAGCACAGACTGCTTCAGTGTCTGCGATATCACAAATAGTATTGAACAATGTGAAATCATCAGCAAACATAACTCCTTCAGATCTTACAATGGGAGGAAATGCCACTGGCACTACAGCTGAAGGTGGTTGGTCCTAGGACACTACCCTGATGAACTCTGCAGCCAAGCCACTGGATTGAAAAAAAAAATGGTTTCCAACAAGAACAACCATATTCATTTATGCTAGACATGACACAAATCATGGGACTAACATTTGAAATTTCCTAGTCATTTGGCAACAAGCCCATGGCTAAGGCGATTGCGGTCATTATTTTCATTGGACCAGGTTATTCCACTTTAAATACTGCCAAGTCTTTGACTAACACTCCTTCATTTATTTTTATCTGAATGTCAAAACAGACAGAGGTGTTTATATGGCATTACTGACTGTAAATAGGCTGCTGTGTTTCTCACATCACTTCAAACATATTTCAGTGGTGGTAAATAATTTGAGAATATCCTGAGAGGTAAATAAACACAAACTTTCATGTCATGAATTTGAAATTGGGTAACTTTTCCAGGAAACTAAACGTATTTGAGTATCAAGAACAGCTACAGCATGCTTACCAGTTTACAGCACGGCGTTGAAGTTTTACTCTTGATTTTGTGCAAGAAATTACATCAGACAAAACCTACAGTTGAACTGAAACCAATTTTCCCCTTGCTCTTCTTCTTCCTCCTTCCCCTTAGGTCATTGCCTTATGCTGAGCAATTGTCCATAATTGCTCAATCGTGAATGATAAGCAGCTGCCCTTTCTTCTTATGCAAGTCCAGGCGACAAACATTGGCACGTTACTCAAGCTTATTACAGTTCTATCTTTCCTCAATGGTGATGATACATCCTTAAACTGAAGGATTAACTCTGTTTCTCTGTCAAATTCCCAGATGCTGTCAGACATGCAGACTATCTCCAGCACTCTGCTTTATTTCAGACTTCCAGCGTCAGTGATATTTTGCTTTTGATGCAACCATGGAATTAGCTGAAAGAGTATCTAGCGTATCTTCAGTTCATGTTCAAGTAAATGAGGTTTTCCTCAAGGCTTCACTGAGCAGTGTGCAGAAGAAGGAATAGTTTTCTATTACCTGTGAATTACTGACCCAGTGTTGACCTGACTCTGATTGACTACCTCAGTACAGCGTGGCGATTGAATCCTGGAAGTTTCTGAGGTGAACGTACGCTTCATCGCAGAATTGGGTACTTCATAGAAAGGCAGAGATCCAATGGAAAGAGAAAGTGAAGTCACAAGGAGACAAAATTGTGGTCAAAAAGTAGAGCTCCAATGAGACTTTTAAAAGCCAGGGAAGAAGGCAGGAAAAGATGCCGAGAGGATTAGTGTGGGTGAAGAGGACAGCGCCTGATATAACATAGAATGCAAATTAAGCCATGTTTGTTGGAATGGAGCATGGCCAACTTGGAAAGCCTGAGTGGAGGATATTAAGCAAGACTTTGGACAGATTTAAAAGGGGGGCATAAGGATCTAATTCTCAAAGGCCCTGGAAAAATAGGTTTTTGCAATTATTACAGGTAATGAGGATATAGGAGTGAAGATAGATGAGAAGATGGACAACAGTCAGTTTTAGATTATGAAAACACAACGTGAGGAGATTATAGAAGTCATCCAGTTAAAAGCTACTGGTGGCAAGAAGGGATGAGGGCATGGTTGAAGACAGGTAACAATGCAGAAATAATGGACTGGAGGACTACTAGAGAGGATGAAACAGAGCTTAGAACAGAGTAGCATCAGCAAGATGCTACAGCTCTGAGCTTCATAACAGCTGCAAAGATTCATGGAGTCAAAGCCAAAGGAAATATGATATTTAAGGAAGCAATAAAGAAGGGTTAGAATTTACCACGCATTTTAGCTTAATAATGTGTCAATGTTAAAGGGAGTTGCAGCATTCCTGGGTTATCTGAGGATAGACATGAAGCAGAATTGTATACCATGTCCATAATGTCACCTCTTGTGTAGTAGCCAATAAACTATTCTTCTTCAACATTTATGTTAGTTCATAACAGTGCTGCCAAAAGATAATAAATAACAAAGGGGAGTAGGGTTGTGGATGGAACACAGAAAGGCAACAAAATGCCTTTATAGATGGAAGGAGAAAGACCAATAAAAGAGTTCACTTGTCTACATCATGACAGATTAAAGTGACATTATGAAAAGAGCAATGTTGGGAGTAGGGGTTGTGGACAGCAGATATTCATTGAGCATGTAATAGAGAATTTTTAAATGTTCAGTTAAATATCCATGTAATGAAAGCCTTAGAGGGTTGTTATTGGCTGTTTGCAGAAGCATTCTGTGCCTTTCTTTTCTGTGCTTTGCAAAGCTCCCAAATTGCAGTGTTTAGTCTTTCAGTCGCCTGTCCAACTTAAATTTGTTCCCCCAGTGTGTTTGTTAAAAGACAGTCATGCAAACCAAAATAAAGCACCAGTACCCTGCCTTGTTGCTGAGAGTGCAGCCAAAGGTATTTATACAGTCTCACAGTAAATGGCTGGGTGAAAGTTTTCTCTTGCTGCATTTACTTACTTGTATCATTGGGGATCAGACAGGAAGTCAACTGTTATTTTAAAAATTCATTCACAAGATCTGGGAGTCACTGGCCAGGCTATTATTGCCCTGCAATGACCTGCCTTCTTGAACAGCTGAGTTCTGTTAGTGAAAGAGTTACAGGATTTTAACCCAGTGACAGTAAAGGAATGGCAGTACAGTTCTAAGTCAGGATGGTGTGAGGCTTGAATGGAAACTTATAGGGGGCTGCTGTTCACATATATCCAACATACTTGTTCTTCTTAGTGTACTGTGTGAATCACTGTGTTGTCTCATGCTAGCCTTACATGTGATGGATCTTCCTCCCTCAACATAATCTGTCTCTGTCGTATTTCATGCTCATTAAGGCAATAGGCATCAATGCTCGGAATTTTTTAATATTCTAAATTGTCCAGCTTCAGCACTGCAGAGTTTCAGATTAATGGTTGGATTTTTGCAAAGTTGAAAACTTTTGCTATAACTTCTGTGTCTTATACTCCAGCCAGTGTTCCAAATAAACCTGATGGACCATAAACTGGTGTATGATTTTTAACTTTGAAAATTCCACAAACTTCCAAAAATGGTGTGGGGGATTCAGATGCGTAAAACTGAAAACAAGAGTAAGACCATTTGGCTCCTCTAGTCTGTTCTACCATTAAAGAACACCATCATTGATTTGAATGTTGCTTCAACTCTATTTTCCTCTCCATTTCATTTAACGTTGGACTGCTTTGTTGATCAGAAATCCTGACAGTACTGTATATGTATCTACATTGCATGGAATCTAAGAGTTCAAGAAATCAGCTCACTATCAAAATCTCAAGCCCATTGAGGAACAGGAAATAGATGCTGGCCTTGTCTTATAAAGGAATAATAAGTACTTAACTTAGCCTTGAATATATTCAATGACCCAACCTCCGCTGTTCTCTAGTGAAGAGAATTCCTCAGACTAATGAACCTCAGGGAATAAAAAAAACTTCTCATCGCTTAAATGAGATACTCTTAATCTTTTAAGCCACATTCTCTAGTTTTAGACTCCCCAGGAACAGGAAACATTGTCTCAGTATCTTCACTGTCAAGTCCCGCTCTGGATCTTAAATTCTTCAAAACTTCAATGAGGTATAGAATCAACTCGCCCAATTTTTTTTTAGAGAAGCCCTTCATTGAAAAAATCAGAATGAGCTCTGAAATGCCTGAATGCATTCAAGGAGTTAGTTATTCTCTCAAAGGTCTCCTGGTGAAGGACTTTTGCCCGAAAAGTTGATTTTCCTTTTCCTTGGATGCTGCCTGACCTGCTGTACTTTTCCAGCACCACTCTAATCTGGACCCTAATCTCCAGCTTCTGCAGTACCCACTTCCGCCTCGATGGTGTACTTCTGCTCTGTTCTCCTCTGGTCTTAAGTAAGAAGACCACAACTGTACATAGCAGTTCAAAATGCAATCTAACAAAGGCTTTACATAGTTATACCAATACTTTCCTCTATTTATTTTCCTAATCACTTGCAGCACCTGCATGACAAACTTCTCATGATACATCCACTGGATACCCTGTTCTGCTATCTCTCTGCATTCAGATAACCTCCTGCTTTTCTATTCACCTTGTGTATGCGGTCAAATTCCCACATTGTATACCATCAACCATTCCTGTGTTCACTTGCATAAACTGTTTAAACCTAGGTGTGGATGTATTAGCAACACTTGACAACTAACTTTCTCCACTAGCTTGGTGTCATTAACAAATCTAGCAAGTATACATTCAGTTCCTTCACCCCCATCATTGATAAAGGCTGTAAATAGTTAAGGACCCAACACAGATCCTCATGTGAGTCAATTCATAACAACTCACCAATCCCAATTTGCATTGATATTTCCCACAGGCCAGCTTTGCCAGTGATGGACTTCACACAGGAGGATATCCCAAATTCAGCACTTGAACACAGACTGGATAAAGTGGGACTGTCTGAACACTGTTCTAAGAGTTCTAAACTACAGCGTGGGAGTCACAAGCCTATGTAATAAGCAAACAAGACTAATCTAAATGAAGGATGTTTAGCTTTAGGTTTAATTTTTACTTCTATATTTTATGTGCCAAGATGCTAATTGTATGTGGCTTTCAGTTTCATGTTAAATCTGTTCTTTGCATTTGCTGCTCTTGAGAAGTTGGTCTGCTGCCTTTTCGATTGCCTCAATCCACGTAGTGTGGCTATGGCCAAGTGCTGCTTGGAAGGAAGCTCCACAAATTTAACCCAGCAATTGTAAAGGAACAATAATAGTTCCAAGACAGGACTGTGTTCAGTTTAAAGAGGAACCTACAGGTGGCAGTGTTCATCAGCTTCCCGATACCTCTATCCTTGCAGATCTTGGAGGGTGAAGCCTGGGAGACGATGTGGATTGAACTGAAGTGGGCCACTGCAGTGTATCATGCAGACTGCTGCCAGGTAGCAGGAAATGACATTCAATTATATTTACAAACGTGGATGGTGAGTCATATGGACTGCTTTGTCCAGAATGGTATCAAGGTTTTGGAGAGCCTTTGGAGCTTTACCTATCCACTCAAATGGGAAGTATTCCATCACACTCCTTACTGAAACCATGTAGATACGGAATACATTTTGGTGAGTCAGATGGTGAGTTACTTGCCACAAAATTCCCTGCCTTGGACTTTTTGTGGGAGCTACAGTATTGGTACGGCTGGATCATTTCAGTTTAATGTTAATGGAAACTCATGATGCTGATAATGAGGGTTACAGAGATGGTAATGACATTGAGCATTGATAAGCGATGGTTAGATTCGTTCTTTCGTTCGCAGTGGTCAATGCCCGGTACAAATATTACTAGCCATGTATCAGCCAGGCCTGATAGTTGTGGAATGGAGGGGGTTTGTAAGCAGTGATCACCAGTTATGATGATTGAAATGTCAGGTAGGGTCAACTCTTTAGCCTGTGGATTCCATAGGGGTGGGGCAGCTGACTCAAAGTAGGCTTTTGAAAATCCAAGGTGTCACCATAACACTTGGTGTTGCATAAGATTAGGCTCAAACAACTGGGGATAACACATTAACATGGAATCAGGATTGATAACTACATAAACAGGTTTCTCGAGAGTTGACAAGTTGAAATAAGTGGAACTCATTTGGCAGATCACAACAGAATCTTTGGCCTCAGGGCCCTTCATCCTAGGGGATGGCCTGCTATTGGCTGTCAAGTGGAAGAAGCAGTGGACCTTCCCAAAAAGAGACAACAAGAGACCCCCACTGACTCTTAAATTGGTAGCCAATGGGGTGGCAATGGTCCAGTGGTATTATCAGTAGGTGATTAATCAAGAGACTCAGGTAATGTTCTGAGGACCCTGGCAGATAGCAGGCTTTGAATTCAATGTAATAAAAAGGGATTAAGAGTCAAGATGACTATGAGACCATTGCCAGAAAAACTCAATGGGTTCACTAATGCCCTTTTGGGAAGGAAACTGCCGTCCTCAACACGTCTAACCTACATGTGACTCCAGATCCACAGCAATATGATTGACACTCAATTGTCCTCCGGACAATTAGAGGTGAGCAATGAATGTTGGCCCAGCTCGCGATGCCAATGTTCTGTGAATGAATAGAAAAAAGCTGAGTCCCCTTTGTCACACCTAAAGATTGTGGCTGGTAACTCTGATCTTCTCTCTGCGGATATTACCAGTTGTAAGGATTTTTTTAAACAATTTCTGGTTGTAATTTAGATGCCTGGCAGCTGACTTGCAAAATGCTGTTGATACGTGTTGCTAAATGTTTCACTTGTTCCAGTTTTTTAGATTTAAATAAATCTGATATTCCTAGAACAGATTACCCAGAATAAGGACAATATGATGACATGCGATTTATGACTTGTCCAAAGGAGCTGTCAACTGGGCAGTTCCCGTTGACTTGCTCATACCATAATAGAGGGTAACCTTAGTCATCTGGCATGGTCTTCCAAACAGAGCATGCATTGAGAGAGCAGACTGGTGACAGAATTGTACATTCCTCACTATCAATACAGACAAAACGCATGGGATGAAAGCCCAAATTACAACTGTATGTTGCAATTTCTGCATATGTAGTTGTGTAAAACATGTATATTAAATGATGATAGTAAAGGAACGTTTTTTTTTGGTTTCGAGAGGCAGAGCCTCTGATTTAACTATTTAAGTCCCTTGAAACAGTTTTTGTGCACTTTTATAAGATTTTGCATTTGAATAAGATTTTAATTCATGTTTTCTGAACTTCAAAGGTTTCAGTTTGAAGAAAACAGCATCACTACACTGTTGGATCACAATTTATTAATGGATGATCAGCTCCTTGTTTTCTTTTATTTTAGAAACACCTTTTTCATTGGAAAATGGGTACTTGGTTAACACTATACTTAATGTAATAATAGATCAGAACACCAAAAGACTATAAGGAAGAGGAACAGAATGAGGCTATTTGGCCCATTGAGTGTGCTGTGCCATTCAATCATGGCCCATTCTCCTGCATGCAACCCCATAACCTTTACTAATCAAGAACCTATCTCTGTCTTAAATATGCTGAATGACTTGGCCTCCACAGCCTTCTGTGGCACTGAATCCCACAGATTCACAATCCACTGGCTGAAGAAAATTCCCCCTCATCTCAGTTCTAAAGGGTTGATGCTTCACTCTGAGGCTGTGCCCTTGGGTCCTAGTCTCTTCTAATAATGGAAATATCTTCTCCACATCCATTCTATCCAGGCCTCTCAGCATTCTGTAAGTTTCAATGCGATCCCTCCTCATCCTTCTGAACTCCGTCAAATGCAGACTCACGAGTCCTCGACCAATGCTCGCATGGCAAGCCCTTCAACTGTGGGATCATTCTTGTCAATGGCTTCTGGACCCCCTCCAACACAAACCCGTCCTCCACTAGAAAAGGGGCCCAAAAATACTCCGCTTCCCTCCAACCACCAACCCCCCACCCCCGCATTGACAAAGTCACACTGAGTCAGCTCTATTTACCATGGACGTCCAAGTACTTCACAATCTCATCCTTAATAATGGATTGTAAGATCTTACTAATGACTAGGTCAGGCTAACCTGTCTATAGTTTCCTGTCTTCTCTTTCACTCCATGTCTTCGAATTCAGCATTTTCCAATTCTCTGACTCCAGTGATTCCTGAAAGATCATCACTAATGCCTCTACAAATTCCTGTGATTCTCCTACAGAGTCTTGTGGCGTAGTCCACCTGGTCTGGGTGATTTATCCACCTTGAGACCTTTCAGTTACCCCAGCCCCTTCTCCTTATTGATGGTCACTACATTCACTCCGCCCCTTGATTCTCTTGAAGCTCTGACCCTTTTCATACTCTCTGTCCTATTAATTAGGCTGGAAACTTTAATAACTTCTGCTCAGCCCTTCCCGCTCTTTAGGTTTTTCCATAAGTTTCCATGCAACTGGAATCCCACCTGACCCACCCCCACCAATCGAAACAGCCGCCTCCTTCTCCAGTGCTGGTACTAATTTCCCATGAGTTAAAACCAATTTCTCGCATACCAATCTTTGAGACATGCGTTTACCTCTTTAATCTTGTTGACCCTGTGCCAATTTGCTCATGGTTCAGATTGTAATCCGGACGTTAATCCCGTTATGTTTCTTTTTGGTTTTCTAAATAAAAAATTAGCCCCTAGCTACTCATATTTTAGTGGGCGGCACGGTGGCACAGTGGTTAGCACTGCTGCCTCACAGCGCTAGAGACCCGGGTTCAATTCCCGCCTCAGGTGACTGACTGTGTGGAGTTTGCATGTTCTCCCCGTGTCTGCGTGGGTTTCCTTTGGGTGCTCCGGTTTCCTCCCACAGTCCAAAGATCTGCGGGTCAGGTGAATTGGCCATGCTAAATTGCCCGTAGTGTTAGGTAAGGGGTAAATGTAGGGGTATGGGTGTGTTGCGCTTCGGCAGGTCGGTGTGGACTTGTTGGGCCGAAGGGCCTGTTTCCACACTGTGAGTAATCTAATCTAATTCCCTCAAAAGAAGATCTTTCTTCTTTCTGCCTATATTATTGGTATCTATATGGACAATGAAAATGGGATCTTTCCCTTCTCACCCCAAGGTTCCCCTGCAGCCTAGATGAGAAATCCTGAACCTGGGCGCCAGGTAGGCGATGCAGGCTTCACGACTCTCAATCCTAGCCACAGAGAACAGTGTTCATTCCCCTGTCTATATTCCCCCCAATCACAAGTACATTTCTCAAACATAAATTAAGGCTCCAAATTACAATGATTTTCTTAGAATTAAGCGATTCATTTTGTTATTCATTCTACAATTCATGGGCTGTGACAGCTTCACAGCTGTTTCTTATTTTCTATGTCAGAGCATTTTGTTAAAGTTACGTATTAAGGCTCCGATTATTGGATTATATTGAAAAATGAACATGAAGAACAGTTGCACAGTACAGCAGGCCAGGAAAAGCAAATAGGGAAGATGTTTCTCATTACTTAGACAAAGACAAGTCACTGGGGACCTGTGATCCTGTGAAGATTCCAGTCATGTGTTCATTGTTATAGTGAGTTTGTACAAATAAGGTTAATATCGTGGTACTTATATATTGCATTCACTTTCATGAGGTAAAAAGAGCCGAAATTCTACCATTCTACCCAGACGTCAGATGAAAATGCACAATTTCATTGCAAAATCACTACCCATTCATTTTTTAATATATTCAGATAGAAAGTAATCAAACCAATCTGCATTACAGAAATATCAGTTTAGGCTTTCATTATCCAGAATCTTTTAATTTCCATGGGGAAGCATTCACCCAGAGGTTATGGCAACTGATGAGCGGGCACCGCACAACAATCAACAGATAGGAGTATTCCCTCCCAGTCAGACGGCACTTCAGGAGTCCAGGACATTTGACCTCGGACCTTCAGGTAACCATCCTCCAAGGTGGACTTCGGGACAGGCAGCAGCGAAACATGGCCGAGCAGAGGCCGATAGCTAAGTTCGGTAACTACAGGGGAAATTACGGCTGACCACCATTGCGCCACACACACACACACACACACACACACACACACACACACACACACACACACACACACACACTCCAACATGAACCCTCTCACAGACTTAGACCCCTTTACACTCACACATATACACTTTCTCTCACAGACATTCACAACCCCCCACCTCAGACACACACACAAAAACAAACCCATATGCACATATACATATATACATTTGTGGGGTGATTTTGTACTTGCAGAGTTACATTGTACTTTGCTCAAAACTGCATGAATCCATTTAAGACTCTGTTAACTCATTTTTTAGATTAGAATCTGTCTAAACATTATGGCACAGACAACAGCACACAGGGGGCTAACACCGTTAACATATTATCTGGACTGACCACTAATTGTTAAAGGTAATCTGAGAATGCAACTTTTTAAAAAAGTTTTGTGATTTATCTACGAAAGAAGCGAAACTAACATGGTCATTCTAACAGATGAGAGACTTAACAATCAAGGTAATTTTCAATGTATAATTTCAGTTACATCACACTGTAAACTTTTGCTATAAATTCTGTGTCTGACAATTGTGTGCTCCACAACCACCTGATGAAGGAGCAGCGCTCCGAAAGCTTGTACTTCCAATTAAACCTGTTGGACTATAACCTGGTGTGTGATTTTTAATTTTGTACATCCCAGTCCAACACCGACATCTCCAAATCTCTTATTTTAAAATTATTTACTGAATCTCTGACAAACTGTGTTTTTATATTTCTGGCTAACGTGCTCTCAAGATGTAATTTTTCCTGAGAGAGATAGGGCGCGAGGGGGAAAGAGAGAGAGAAAGAGAGAGAGAGAAATGGTAGAGTCCTGGGAGTGTTGTTGAACAGAGGAATTTGCGGGTGCAGGTTCACAGTTCCTTGAAAGTGGAGTCTCAGGCAGCTAGGGTAGTGAAGTTTGGCGCAAGGATTTAAAAGTGACCTGTGGGACAACTTCTTCCCCACAGAGGGTGGTGCATGAATGGAATGAGCTGCCAGAGGAAGTGGTAGAGGTGAGTGCAATTACATCATTTAAAAGACATTTGGACAGGTACATGGATAGGGAAGGCTGAGACAGATATGGATCAAATATAGACAAATGGGACTAGTTAAGTTTGGAAATCTGGCCGGCATGGATGAATTTGACTAAAGGGTCTGTTTCTGTGTTATATGACTCCATGACATTCATTGTTTTGGCCTCAACTTCTTTCTGTGATACAGAATTCCACAGGTTCACTACCTTCTGGATAGAGACATTTCTCCGTATTTCAGTCTTAAATGGCCTATGCTCTATCCTTTGACTGCGAGCATGGTTCTGGGTTCCCTGGTTATTAGGAGCATCCTTTCTGCATTTACTCTCTCTAGTCCTGTTAGACTTATATCGATTTCTATGAGATCCTCTTTTGTTCTTTCTCAAATAGACATGGGTCCTATTCCTTGGATACTGCCTGACCTGCTGTGCTTTAACCAGCAACACATTTTCAACACATGGGTCTAACTGATCCAGTTTCTGTTCATACAGTAGTCTTACCATCTTGGGAATAAGTCTGGTAAACCTACATTGTACTCCCTCTACAGTCAGAATATCTTCCCTCAAATATGGAGACCAAAACTGCGCACAATACTCCAGGTATAGTCTCACTAAGTTCCCGTGCAATTGCAGCCAGACATCCCTGTTCCTGTACTCAAAACCTCTCACCATGAAGGTCAAGATACCATTTGCCTTCTTCGTCTGCATGCTTACTTTCAGTGACTGGTCTACAATGGTGTCTCAAAACCATTAACCGTCCCCTTTCCAAATCTATAAAGATTTGGAAATCAGTCTGCCTTTCTGATTTGGTATCAAAGTAGACAACTCCACATTTATCTACATTATGCTTCACCTGCCATTCACTTGCTAACTCACTTAACTTATCCAAATTAAACTAAAGCTTCTTGCACCCTCCAGCTTTGTGTTGTCTGTAAGTTTGAAGATATTGCATTTTGTTCCCCCATGTAAATCATGCATACATACTGTGAATAACTGGGTTACCAGCACTGTTTCCTGAGCTAACCCAGTAGTCACTCGCTGGCAATTGGAGAATATCCAGTTTATTCCTACTCTTTGTTTCCTGTCAGCTGACCAGTTTTCATGCCAGTACGCTTCAACCAATCCATGCACTTTAATTTTACATGCTAATTTCTTATGAGAAAGTCTTCTGAAAGTTGACTGGCCTAACCCTTCTGTACTTGTACCAGTGGCACAAGTACATCTCTATTTGTACTTTGCTATTCCCTAAGGTTCATTGAGCTATTTGCTGCAAGGGCAGGACATTGACCCAGAAAGTAGAGGTGAGCATAACAACACCTAAAATCCATCACTTAGAGAAACAGCACAATGCGGGAGAAAAAGACAAGTTGTGAACATTCTGCGGGGTGTGTCACACCTCACCAAAGATCCCCCACCAAAGATTTCTTGCAGTTTATTCAAAATAGATTCAACTGTGTCTACAGCTGGACAGAGGCAGGATGAGGTAGAACAGAAGAGCATAAAATTTCACTGAATTAAACTTTCAGACATTCCTACCAGAAAAGTGAAGGAATGAAAGAATGTTGGATGACCAAGAGAGGGGACTTAATTGAAACGCTCTGCAAACCATGTAGAAAGAAGTGTCAGATCTTTTCATTCCAAACGATCAACTACAAAAATATCCATTGACCCAAGAACAGTTCAACTTCTAAGTTTAAGATTGTGCTCTCTGTTTTGAAATTTCCTCATTATAGGTAATTGTCAATTTGACTGGATCCATGGATCATTTTGTCGAGACTTTGATTCAAATAAACAAAATGTTAAAATGAATGACACACTGAAAGAATTGCAGAGGCTGATATCCTATCACCATGTTGCCCTTTATTTACTTGCATACAGTACACCGGTTATGGCCAGCTAACTCAGAGTCAGTCCCTGAACTGAGGAAATTCTAATCTGAATTTTTTCTGTTTGTTTTTAATGTATGTTTTTTCTCCTTTTTTTCCCCTATTCCTCAACTGAGGAAATTCTAATCTCTTACCACCCCATCCCTGGGATAGACTGAAATCTCCTGGTTATAATATTGGTCAGTCAGGGCTTTCCTGATTGGTGGAAAAGTGCAGCAGGTCAGGCAGCATCCAAGTGCTGCCTGACCTCCTGCGCTTTTCCAGCAACACATTTTCAGCTCTGATCTCCAGCATCTGCAGTCCTCGTTCTCTCCTTTCCTGATTGGCCGAGGTTAAAAACCACAAGCAATGACCTCATAATCAATGAGGGCAACCTGGTTCCAATCACTACACATGGGCCTGTGAGAGGGGCACAACTGACACAAAAATGGTGACTGAAAACAAAAAATGCCAGGCATCATAATGGGTCAGCCAGCATCCATGGGGAGAAAGCAAGCTAATGTTTCGAGTCTGTATGACTCTTCATCACAGCTGAAATGAAGTGTGGAGGGGATAATATTTATGCAATTGTTGGAGTGGGGTGGGGAGTTGGGGGGGATTTGGCCGGAGTGCTGGGTGAGAAAAGATGTTGACAGTTCGGATTAAGTGATCAGAACGTGAGAATGGCAAAACTATGGTGTGTCCAACTGCCAGACTGGAAAGGGCAGACAGTCTCACCTTGGTGGGGGAGACAGGGAGACAGAGAATGTAACAAGCAAAGCTAAAAGAAGGTGTTGAACTCAATATTGTAAGCTGCCTAGTTTGAAGATCAGACATTGCTCCTCCAGTTTGTGCTATGATTCACTGGAGCATCACAGCACGCTGAGGACAGACAAGTGGGCTTGCGAGCAAGACCCATGTGTTAAGATGACTGGCTATGGGAAGGTCAAGGTCATGCCTGCTCATGAAGTCATCTAGACTCGAAACGTTAGCTTGCTTTCTCTCCATGCCTGAGCTGCTGTGGTCTCCAGCAGTTTTTGTTATCAGTTCAGATTCCAGCATCTGCAATAATCTGCTCATACCTGGCACAAAATGGTGGCTTCTTACAAAATACTTTAGCCTGAGGAGCTGTGACTCCCAACAAATATTGCAAATAACCCCAATGAATGGAGACAAAAGATTACTCGATAAATGTCCCCACCATCATAAACAACCTGCTCCATCATGGAAGGAATTCGCACTTTCTGGCCAATCTTTTAGTTATTCAATAACAAATTTAAATTTGCAAACTGCCATGCTTAATCTTATGATTGGATTAAACTGATTATTTTAAAATAAAGAACAAAATGTTTTTTTTAAATGCTTTCGATTAAAGCCACATGCTCTGTTCAATTTTCATGCAAAGGAAAGTAATTCAATACATGTTTGGAAACTTTAGTCAATTCTCTAATTCAAAACACTGCTCCTGACACAAATATAACACCAGAGTATGAGACTTTGGCAAGGGCAGAAGGACTTTTTAGTGAATAAATATGATTCAAAAGAAGAATTCATTATCATAGCAGTTCAACCATAGCACTCGGCATTTTCTATGGGCTCTGAGCCATGATCCATTGAAGTCACCCTCCAGATAATCTCAGGCAGCAATTCGCAGCCTACCTCTCATACTCCTACATCGCCTCAGAGTTGCTGCTTCATGTGTTCTCACTCATCACCTATGAATCTGTGGATTGTCAACAGAGATTAGGGCTGTCAATTCTCTGGGAGTCTTCAGAATTTAAAATTAGTCTCTCAGATGCGGTTGCATGCAACTCAAAGTAAAGAATTCATGAGGGAATTTAAGAAAAGTCTGAGATGTTTCTCACTGGAGCGTGGGAGGTTGATGGTTTACCTTATTGAGGTTTATAAAATCACAAGGGACATAGATAAGGTGAATGACAAGGGCATTTTCCTAACGTGGGGAGTTCAAAACAAGGGGGCATATTTTTAAGGTGAGAGGAGAAAAGATTTAAAAAGGACTCGAGGGGCAATCTTTTCACAGAGAGAGAGTGGTTCGTGTGTGGAATGAACTGCAGAGAACACAGTGGGTGCAGATACAGCTCCAACATTTAAAAGACATTTGGATCGGTATATGAATAGGAAAGGTATGAACTGGAGAGAAAGGTATGAAGGGATATGGGCCAAACGGGACTAGTTTAGTCTGAGAACATGGCCAACATGGACTGGTTGGACCGAAGAGTCAGTTTCCTTGCTGTATGACTCGAAAAATCCACACTTTTCATTTCTTGAGCACTCTTCTTTTGGTCGATGTAAAAACATTGGGGAAATAAGTTGGTTTAATTGAGCAAGAGTTGGAAGAAGGAAACGATTAGCAAAAAGACCAATCAAAGACAGCAACCCTAACCAACAGAATTAAGTGCCTCTCAAGAAGGAACTGTATCTCAAACAGGTTAGTGAGTAATCCAGACCACCCAGAATGTCACAACTAAAGCAGTTTCCTGTCAGTTTACAGCTCATTGTACAAGTTGACCCCTGACTTCCTTTCTCTCCTCAGTCTAACTAACTATGAATCATTCGGAAGGCAATAAAATTAAACTGAGTTTGTAGCATTTTCCTCCCCAGTCTCACAAAAGATGAGACATGAGAAAGATATCCACCCCCAACCCAACTGCACAGCAATCTTCCGCTGTTTTTGCAAAGCTACGTAAAACGATAAACACACAATCTTTGGAACAAATAAGACTGATGAGAATGTTGATTGTGACGGATAAGGTAGCCAAAGATCAGCTGACCCCATTAGTTGATGATACAAGATCCAGGTTTTTGGTCTCAGGCAGGATGTGTAGGGTAACATGAGGAAGATCTTTTTATTTAAAACATAATCCAACTTCTCTGCCTACAAGGGTCCTGGAACAGACAAATTTATTAACAGCATTAAAAGGAAACTTAATGGGTATTTGGAAGAAATAACAAGGACAGATACATTGGGATAAAATAAAGGAATGTGACCATTTTGATTTTTTTTTCACAAGGAGCCAATAAGGCACTAGTTAGCCGAAAGGTTTTTGTCCTCCGCTGTAATGTCTCTGTGACTCTAGATTCCTGATTTGGAGATGCCGGTGTTGGACTGGAGTGTACAAAGTTAAAAATCACACAACATCAGGTTATAGTCCAACAGGTTTAATTGGAAGCACACTAGCACACCGCTCTGAATCACAATCACCTGATAAAGGAGCGTCGCTCCGAAAGCTAGTGCTTCCAATTAAACCTGTTGGACTATAACCTGGTGTCATGTGATTTTTAAATCTAGATTCCCTTCTTGTTCTGTATACCATACTGAACTAGTCAATTAACAATATCCTTGCCCAGCTCATTTCGTACCAGGAAACATGGAACATCGCATTTTCATCAGTTCATCCCTCCTCATCCTCCTAAAACGCGCGATTTGTATCAATCCACAATTAAGAAAATTGTGAGAAGTTCCGTATCTATAATCACCCAGTGTCTGTAGAATTGTCATAGAATACCATTTTTCCAAATGTTTGTGCCAAATTATCAGAAGGCCTGATGAAGGTTTCTTGGTCACAACTTTTCAAATTATTCCTTTTGGGTGATGGCCAGGGAGGGGGAATGATTACACACCTCGACTGCATCTTCTTATTTTTGTTTCCTTTTCTGAAGACGCTGGTTCACATTCGAGTGCTGGGTCATGGCTGTAGTGAGACTCCCAGTAGTTCACCCAAGTGGCCACTCATCAGAAGCAAACTATCACCTCTCTGGTTCGATGACAGAGCCATGCGAAGGTTTTCTTGAATGAGTGTTTTTTTTTGCACTGCTACCATACAAAATGTGTGCGCTTGATTTTTGGCATATGTGCTCACCAATTGTTTTAACTAGAAAAGCTATTGAATAGCAATATCCCTGGACTCAGTATTTTAAAAAAAATGGCTAGAAAGCTTGTATATTTTTCCTTTACTTTATTTCGTGTACATGTGAGGATGGGTGGGATTGATTATTCGCCTTCAATCCATCCAATAAACCTGATGACAGCTGGAAAGAGCTGAAGAGTCTCTTGGTTAATCAGCACTTGCAGAAGGCAAAGGCAAGAGCATTGTAATATTTCACCAAGCCTAATCTAATGGAGAACTCCAATGGAAGTCCACAGTCGCCAAGGCTCTATTTGCAATGATACTTGAAGAGAAGGAGTGACAGCTGAAGGCGTTCAGGCCAATTTTAGCTTCTACCTCTGAGGTTGTTCTGCAACTAGATTGCTACACATAGAAATTCAACCCAGGAACCCTCAGTCCACATGTCTGAAATCATAAAATCATAGAGTTATACAGCATGGAATCAGAGTCTTTGGTTCAACTCGCTTATGCTAACCATTCGCCAGCATTCTGTCCCATTTCCCTCTAAACCCTTCCTATTCCTATACCCATTTCAAATGTTGTAATTGTACCAGCCTCCACCACTTACTTCCTCTAACAGTTTGTATCGCACGTGCACCACCCTTTGCATGAAAAACTTATCTCTCAGATCCCTTTTAAATATTTCCCCTCTCACCTTAAACTTATGTCCTCATGTTTTGAGCTCCCCTAGCTTAGGAAAAAGATCTTGATGCTTCACGTTATACATGCCCCCTCCCCGATTTTATAAACCTCCATCGGATCTTTTTGGCCATAAGTGCTTTGTCCTTTCCCTCCAGAGTGAATCTCTACAGGGATTAAGTTGTTTTTCCCTTTTACCCAATATGTATGTTTTAAATTAGGTATAAGGATAAACATTTACGTTTTCATGTTTAAACTAAGAATAATATTCAAAACATTAAAAAAGGAGAATCATTTTAATTACTAGCAAATATCTTTTTCTTCTAAAAAGTCAAAATATTTAAGAGTATTTTAAATCTAAAGTCATACTTGTTAAAAAATGAATATACTTCAGCTACTGCGTGTACATGTAGATACATGGAGAATCAAATTGTTGATTTTTAAGGTATGTAAAGTCTTAAATATAAATCCATCACTTCAGTCAGAGGCCTGTTTAAGAATTGGCAATCTTCCATCTCTTGGATATCTTTCCAAAAGCTTCAGGTAAAATGGTAAAGACTAGAGACAGAAAAAGCAATCCTCTTCGATGAGGGTAATGCAGAACAAGAGCACAATTGTAAAAAGCTGGAAATAAAATAGTTTAGAGTGAAATCAGGAGATACTTTTTATCCATACAAAGGTTAATGGAAACGTGTAACTTAACAGCCAAAAATATTCAGTAGGAATTTTCAAGATTGAAATTGGTACATTTTTGAGCAACAGTACCAAAGGATATGAGGAAATTAAACAAGCAAAGTGAATTTTGACTTAAAGACCAGCCACTACAATGGTGGAACTCCCCTGGGGAATGAATAGCATTTGATGTTCTGAGATTAAATGGGGACATTTGGTGCTCAAGTTACCACACCGAGTGAGGCAATATTCCCATCTCTGTTGCATGGCTATAGAAAAATTCTAAGCCTGCTGACACAAGTGTGATGTTGGAGTGTTGGTCTACAAGTCATGGTTAGTTGGCTGTATGGCTTTAAGGGACATGCCCATCGATGTATCACAGCATTGCCTCAGATCAGTTGAAGCATGACAATTACAATGGGCTCCCTTTTGATGCCAGGTACTTCACTGAGGCCGAAACATTGAATGTTTTCAAGAAGGAGTGAGATGTCATTCATAGTGCTTAACAGATCAAAGGATATGGGGTGAAAGTGGGAAGTTACTGAGTTGGATGATCGTATTAAATGGCAGAGCAGGCCCACGGGCTGAATGACCTATACCTGCTCCTACGTTTTGTGGTTTCTAAGTTTCCAAGTCTTTGTCCAATAGACCAACCTGGAATCTCCACGGCGACCTGATTGGGTGAAGTTTGCAGGTTCCCTGATGCTAGGTTCCCCTGTTTGCTGCTGGGCAAATACCAGTGGTGACAGAATGATGCCTTTAAGGGGGACTTAATTACCATTAGGAACAACATGCCAGGATATGTCTTGTATCACTTGCAGGACAGATACAGCAGAGGTGGGGACGCAGTGACATATAGTTGGGAGGAAGTTGCCCTCAACTTTGAAGTCTCATGGATTCAGGTTACACATGGCCAAGGAAACGTACCATGCTCCGTCAGCTGATGAATCAGTACTCCACTATATTGAGCAACACTTGGAGGAAGTACTGAAGATGGCAAGGCACAAAATGTACTCTGGTGGAGGATTTCAATGCAGCACTACAGATGGGAGCTGGTCAGATTGTTAAGGACATAACTGTTAGACTGGGTCAGTGGCAGATGGTGAGGGAACCAACAAGAGGGAAAAACATACTTGACCTCATCCTCAGCAATTTGCTAGCTGCAGATGGTTCTGTCCATGACAATATCAGGTAAGAGTGAACCATTGCACAGTTCTTGTGGAGCCAAAGTCCAAACCACTTCCCTATGTAAGCACAGCAGACATACCTGCTCCTGTGTCCCCTACTCACCAAGGCCCAAGCATACAATCCAAGTAAAACAGCAAGTTAAATCTTTCCTTTCTATTGTAATGGCTCATGTTGCAGTCTCCTCAATGTTTGAGAGACTGTGCATTGGTTGGGTCACTGCACTGCAGAACATCTGCATTCACAGCAAAAGCATAACCCAGATTCAGTTTTCTTGTCACTTTCATTCTCCATTCAACTCCCTCTGCTGCCTGCATTGTTCTGTTGAACCTTGATGTCAGCAACAGTGAACCTTTCCACTCTATACTTTACAGCCTCCTGGACTCAGAGTTAAAAAATTACAGGCTGCAGTGTTTAATCCTGGTTTATCTTCTTGCTTGCTTTTGGACGGCAGCTGTTGGTAACGATTCTGCATTTTTCTTTTACATCTCTCAATACCATGTCCCTTGCACCCAACATCTTTGTGCCATTTAATCAATTGTGTCTTCCACAGACCTTCCCTTTGGTTCTTTTGCTTCCCCTCTTCTGTACTTGTTCTACGAACTGTTGCATTGCTAACCTTTCCCAATCTTGATGAAAGATCACAAACCCAAAGGTTTCTCTTTCCAAATAGACTGCCAAATATTTCTCAAGCTTTCTGTTTCTTTTGAGTCGATAAATTCCAGGTGCGATAAGGAGTTGGCTGATCTCAGTCAGGGCATTGACTGCAATGTTATAATTATAAACATAAGAACATAAAGAAGGGGAAGATAGCCCTTTGAGGCTGCTCTGCCATTTAATAAGATTACAGCTGATCATCTATTTTAAATTCACCGCTGTCACCCCTTTAAGTAATGCTCCCCAATCTATCATAGCTCGCTCATGCCTCATACCATCGTAGTTTCCCCTATTTAGATTCAGCACTATAGAGTCAGAATCAACTATTCATTCTCCAACTTATTGAAGAATTCTGCAACATTATGGTCACTGTTTCCCAAGAGGCCTCACACAGCGAGAATGCAAATTATTCTTTTCTCATACAAAATACCCAACCTAGGATGACCTGTCCTTTGTTGTGGTTCTGTTCGCCGAGCTGGAAGTTTTTGTTGCAAACGTTTCGTCCCCTGGCTAGGCGACATCATCAGTGCTTTGACCTGTCCTTTACTGGTTCCTTGACATACTGACTCCGAAAACCATTCCATCCACACTCCAGGAATTCTTCCTTCCTGGATTATTACCGATTGAGAATGTAAGAACACTTGATTTGCCCAAACTACTTGCAGATTAAAGTCACCCATGCTACAGCTACATCTTTCTTGCTTGTGGTTCTAATTTCATGATTAATGTCTTCCCAAATGTTACCACTCCAATTTGGTGTTAATAGACAATCCTCATTATCATTTCATGCCCCTTGGTATTTCTAAGCTCTATCAATGCAGATTCCAGTTCACCAGAGCTAATATCCATCCTCATTGATGCTTTGATATCCTTTTTAACCCTAACTGCCTTCCCTCTTTGTCTGTCCATCTTAAAAACTGAATGCCTCAGGAGTAGCAATCCTGAGATCACTACGTTTGAGGTCTTATTTTTTAACTGCTTCCTATCATATGCTTTCTGGACCTCATCCCTTTTCTTACCCATGTCATTAGTTCCAATATGTCTACCACTGCAGAATATCCTCTAGCCAGTCGGAGACATCTGTGGTTAATTAAACAAGTTCAAGCTAATATCAAATTTAAAGAACCAGCATATAATTGCACAAAAGTCGATGGTACTTCAGAGGAATGAACAGAGTATTATAGTGAAGAATGATGAAAATATTAATAAGGACAGAGAAATAAGAGGACGAGAGAAAATAGATTAAAAGAATGTCCACCCTTGTTGTAAAACTGAAACGTTAATATAAGAAGCTTTGATCCAAATGAAGTGAGCCTGTGGGGATTAACAATGGAAAATATGGAGATGGCAAATGAACTAAGTAGGTATTCTACATAGGTCTTCATCAAGAATGATCATAGTACCATCCCAGAAGCAGCTGCAAACCAGGAAACGGAAGAGAAAATCAAGAAAATTACAATCACCAGAAAAGTGTTACTGAATAAATTATTGGAGCTGCAGCCCAGATTGACTACAGCCTAGGGTCTTAAAGGGAGTAGCTTGTGATAGAGTTGATGTGTTGTTTTCAATATTCCAAAGCTCCCCAGGTTTGGGAAGAGCTCCATTAGATTAGAAAATAACAAGTAGAGTCACAGAGTCATGGAGAGATACGCAGCATGGAATCAGACCCTTTGGTCCAACTCATCCATGTCGACCAGATATCCTAACCTAATCTAGTCCCATTTGCCAGCACTTGACCCATATCCCTCTTAACCCTTCCTACTCATATAGCCATCCAGATGCCTTTTAACTGCTGTAATTGTACCAGCCTCTACCACTTCATCTGGCAGCTCATTCCATACATGCACCACCCTCTGCGTGAAAAACTTGCTTCTCAGGTCCCTTTTAATTCTTTCTCCTCCCCTCCCAGTTTTGGATTCCCTCACCCCAGGGGATTGACCTTTTCTGTTTACCCTATCCATGCCCCACAGACTTATAAATGTCTATAAGATCACCCCTCAGCCTCCGACATTCCAGTGAAAATAGCCCCAGTGTATTCAGCCTCTGTCTGTAGCTCGAACCTATAGTTCAAGAAACTATGAACCTGCACTCCAAGGTCTCTTTGTTCAGCAACATTCTCCAGCACCTTACCATTAACTGTAAAAATCCTGCCCTGATTTGTCTTTTCAAAATGCAGCTCACATTTATCTAAATTAAACTGACTGCCACTTCTCATCCCATTGGCCCATTTGATCAAGATCCCATTGTACTCTGAGGTAACCTTCTTTGCTGTCCACTTCACCTCCAATTTTGGTGTCACCTGCAAAATTACTAACAATACTTCCTATGTTCACATCCAAATCATTTATATAAATGACCTAAAGCAGTAGACCAGCATTAATCCTTGTGGCATTTCACTGGTCACAGGCCTCCAGTCTGAATAGCAAACCTCTGCCACCACCCTCTGTCTTCTATTTTCTGTATCCAAATAGCTAATTCTCCCTCTGTTCCTTGTGGTCTAACCTTGCTAACCAGTCTATCACATGGAACCTTGATGAATGCCTGACTGAAGTCCATTTTGATCACACCCACTGCTCTGCTCTCATCAATCCTCTTTGTTACTTCTTCAAAAACTCAATGACGTTCCTGAGACATGATTTCCCATGCACAAAGCCATGCTGGCTATCTCTAATCAGTCCTTATCTTTCCAAATAAATGTAAATCCTGTCCCTCGGGATTCCCTCCAACAACTTGCCCACCACCAGCATCAGCTTACTGGCCTATAGTTCCCTGGCTTGTCCTTACCACTCTTCTTAAACAGTGGCACCACTTTAGCCAATCTCCAGTCTTCTGGCACCTCATCTGTTACTATCGATGATACAAATGTCTCAGCAAAGGGCCCAGCAATCTCTTCCCTAGCTTCATTCAGAAAGTGATGAAGACAGAAAACAGGAAGCTACAGGTTATTTAATTTAATATCTGTCATTGGGAAGATACCAGAATCTATTATTAAACACCGTATAGCAGGGCACTTGTAAAACGTCAAGCTAATTAGGTAGTCAGAGAGGCACAGCAGGTCAGGCAGTATTCCAGGTACATGAGAATCGACATTTGGGACATAAGCCTTTCATATATTTGATAAAAGGCTTATGCCCGAAACATCAATTCTCCTGCTCCTCAGATGCTGCCTGACTGGCTTTGCTTTTCCAGCACCACACTCAATTCTCATCTCCAGCATCTGCAGTCCTCACTTTCTCCTAATTAGGTAGTCAACATGGTTGGAGCATTTGAGGAAGTATCATGTGTTGAAAGGGAATCCGTGAATGTACTGTACCGTAACTTCGAATTCTAGAAGGAATATATTAAAGGAAATTATGATATTATCCATTTTTGCAAGAAAGATAAAAATAGGAACATAATATCAAAATCACGAGAGATTGCAGAGTCCTGAGATGAACAGGGATTTGGGTTCCTAGCACATGAACAGCAAAAGCTTAGAATGCGGGCATGGTTTGAGACAAATAAACTGCAGATGCTGGAATCCAAAGTATTCAAGCAGGTGGCTGCAAGACCCCAGCATCAGGAGGTGGAGAAGTCTGACATTTTGGGTATAACCCTTCTTCAGGGATGGAGGTAGGGGTAGGGGGAGTTGCAGATAAAGGTAGGTCGAGGAAAAGGTTATAGGTGGGGAGAAGAGCAGAGTGGTGAGGTGATAATAGGTGAATACAGCTGTTAGGTACAACCTGGTAGAATGCATGGACAGCAAGTAATTAGGAAAGCAAATAGAATAATTAATTATTGTGAGGGGAATTGAGAGATTATAACTGGAGAGATTATACTTCAGTTGTACAGGTGAGACTACATTTGGACTGTCATGGACAGTATTGGCCCTCTTGCTGAAGAAAGGATGAAAATGCATTTCATAGAAGGCTTATCAGACTAATATCTGGGATGAATGGGCTGTTTTAAGATAAAAGGCAAAAGTGAGGACTGCAGATATTGGAGATTAGAGTCGAGAGTGTGGTGCTGGAAAAGCACAGCAGGTCAGGCATCATCCGAGCAGCAGCAGAATCGACATTTCAGGCAAATGCCCTTCATTAATAATCATTCGGCAGATTCCTGATAAAGGGCTTTTGCCCGAAATGTCTAACTCTCCTGCTCCTTGGATGCTGCCTGAGCTGCTGTGCTTTTCCAGCATCACACTCTTGACTTTAATCTCCAGCATCTGCAGTCCTCCACCCACTGGTTTTTAGAAGATCTAAGAGGAGACTTGATGGAAATGCAGGATCCAGAGGGGTCTTGACAGACTAGATGTGGAGAGGATGTTTCCTATTGTGGGTGAACCTAGAGCCAAGCATCACTATTTTTAAAAAGTGGTCACTCCTTCAGAAAGAAATGCAGTGAGAAGAATTTTTCTTTTTCCACTGAGTCACAAGTCTTCGGAACTCTCTTCCTGGAAAGATTGTGGAATCCTTTAAGGCAGAGCTAGATAGACAAGAGGGTGAAAGAGCTAGGCAGGAATTTAAGTAATGAGTTCAGCTGTGATAATATTGAATGGAAGATGTATCTGAGGGCCTGAATGGTATATTCTATTGCCAATTTGTAAGCAAGCATTTTCCTTTCAAACATTTAGAAAGCTCCTCCAAGTTATCATTTTACTTTATTGTGAGGGAATACAGGCTGTAATTGCAGTTAGTGCAATTTCTTCTCATAAGCTAAATCATTGCAGTGAATAATGGTGACCTTGAAATGAGCAATGAATGTTAGAAAAAAGCTCTGTTTCACCAACTTCCTCAAGGAAGGAATGTCTACTACCTTTTCCTGGTCTTATCTACATGTGAGTGACTCCATATTCACTTCAATGATGCTTTACATGCCTCTGAAGCAGCTGAGTGCTACTTCTAGTACAAGGATAATTGTCAGGCCACAGAGACTGGCCTCACCAGCAATGCTCACATTCCAGGAAAGATTAGAAAATATATCGTGCCACTTTCTTTCCAAGGGTGGTATATGAATAATAAAGAGCTGTTTCCATGCCTGTACACAGTATTGCAGGTGTGCTCCAACCAGGGATATCTACAACGTCAGAGAAACTTCCTCTGTTACTTTTCTCAATCTCTAGACATAAGGCTGACATTATGGTCGCCAATTTTGATTACCATTTCGTCTGTGTAATATTTTGATCTGCTTAGAGTACAGACATCTGAAGACATAAAGAGTGTATAGAACAGCGCAGAAGATGGGACAAATGATGGGAACGATGTGAAAACTGAAAAATGGACTGGAGGCCCCAGACGCGGGGGTGCAGGAATAGATGTGATAGTCGATGGAACAGACAGGACCAGTGAAAGAAGGGTGGAGAGGAACAGCACAAGAACACCAGACAGGAATAACATGAAAGAGACAGACACAAATAGTGCAAGAATCAAGGAGCAAAAGACAGGAGGAGTGTAAAAGGGGGCAAACAGTAAAGGAGTAAGCAGTGTGCACAGGAACAGTGTAAGCAGAGTGCACTGGAACAATGTATGGAGAGTGCACAGGAACATTGTATGGAGAGTGCACAGGAACAGTGTAAGGACAGTGCACAGGAACAGTGTGAGGAGAGTGCACAGGAACAGTGCATGGAGAGTGCACAGGAACAGTGCATGGAGAGTGCACAGGAACAGTGCATGGAGAGTGCACAGGAACAGTGTAAGGAGACTGCATAGGAACAGTGAAAGGAGACTTCACAGGAACTCTGTATTGACAGTGCACAGGAACAGTGTAAGCAGAGTGGACAGGAACAGTGTAAGGAGACTGCACAGGAACAGTGTAAGGAGAGTGGGCAGGAACAGTGTATGGAGAGTGCACAGGAACAGTGTAAGGAGACTGCACAGGAACAGTGTGAGGAGATTGCACAGGAACAGTGTATGGAGAGTGCAAAGAACAGTGTAAGGAGAGACTGCACAGGAACTGTGTCAGGAGTGTAGACAGGAACAGTGTAAGAACAGTGGACAGGAATAGTGAAAGGAGAGTTAGCAGGAACAGCGCATGGAGAGTGCACAGGAACAGTGCATGGAGAGTGCACAGGAATAGTGTGAGGAGAGACTGCACAGGGACAGTGTATGGAGAGTGCACAGGAACAGTGTATGGAGAGTGCACAGGAACAGTGAAAGGAGAGACTGCACAGGAACTGTGTCAGAAGTGTAGACAGGAACAGTGTAAGAACAGTGGACAGGAATAGTGAAAGGAGAGTGGGCAGGAACAGCGCATGGAGGGTGCACAGGAACAGTGCATGGAGAGTGCACAGGAATAGTGTGAGGAGAGACTGCACAGGAACAGTGTATGGAGAGTGCACAGGAACAGTGTATGGAGGCTGCACAGGAACAGTGTATGGAGAGTGCACAGGAACAGTGTATGGAGGCTGCACAGGAACAGTGTAAGCAGAATGGACAGGAACAGTGAAAGAAGAGTGCACAGGAACAGAGTAAGGAGACTGCACAGGAACAGTTTATGGAGACTGCACAGGATCACTGTGAGGAGAGTTCACAGGAACAGCATAAGTAGAGTGCACAGGAACAATGTAAGCAGAGTGGACAAGAACAGTGGAAGGAGAGGGCACAGGAACAGTGCAAGGATACTGCACAGGAAAAGTGTTAAGAGACTGCACAGGAACAGTGTAATGAGAGTGCACAGGAACTGTGTAAGGAAGGTGCACAGGAACAGTGTATGGAGACTGCACAAGAACAGTGTAAGGAGAGTGCACAGAAAGAGTGCATGGAGAGTGCACAGGAACAATGTAAGCAGAGTGGACAGGAACAGTGGAAGAAGAGTGCACATTAGATTAGATTAGATTACTTACAGTGTGGAAACAGGCCCTTCGGCACACCAAGTCCACACCGACCCGCCGAAGCACAACCCACCCATACCCCTACATTTACCCTTTACCTAAGACTAGGGGCAATTTAGCATGACCAATTCACCTGACCCGCACATCTTTGGACTGTGGGAGGAAACCGGAGCACCCGGAGGAAACCCACGCAGACACGGGGAGAACGTGCAAACTCCACACAGTCTGTCGCCTGAGTCAGAAATTGAACCCGGGTCTCAGGCGCTGTGAGGCAGCAGTGCTAACCACTGTGCCACCGTGCCGCCCACATGAACAGTGTAAGGAGAGTGCACAGGAACAGTGTAAGTAGACTGCACAGGAAAATTGTGAGGAGAGTGCACAGGGAGAGTGTGAAGAGTCTGCACAGGAACTGTGTAAGGAGACTGCACAGGAACAGTGTGAGGAGAGTGCACAAGTACAGTGTATCGGGAGTGCACAGGAACAGTGTATGGAGACTGCTTTCGAACAGTGTAAGGAGAGTGCACAGGAACAGTGTAAGGAGAGTGCACAGGAACAGAGTGTGTAGAGAGCACAGGAACAGTGTAAGGAGACTGCTTTCGAACAGTGTAAGGAGAGTGCACAGGAACAGTGCATGGAGAGTGCACAGGAACAGTGTATGGAGACTGCACAGGAATAGTCTAAGGAGACTGCACTGGAACAGTGTAACGACAGTGCACAGGAACAGTGTATGGAGAGTGCACAGGAACAGTGTAAGGAGACTGCACAGGAACAGTGTATGAAGACTGCACAGTAATTGTGTAAGGAGTGCACAGGAAGAGTACAAGGACAGTGCACAGGAACAGTGTAAGGAGAGTGCACAGGAACAGTGTAAGGAGACTGCATAGGAACATTTTGTGAGGAGAGTGCACAGGGACAGTGTGAGAAGTCTGCAAGGAACTGTGTAAGGAGACTGCACAGGAACAGTGTATGGAGGGTGCACAGGAACAGTGTATGGAGAGTGCACAGGAACATTTTGTGAGGAGAGTGCACAGGGACAGTGTGAGGAGAGTGCACACGAACAGTGTATGGAGAGTGCACAGGAACAGTGTAAGGAGAGTGCAGAGTATCAGTGGAAGGAGAGTGCACAGGAACAGTGCATGGAGAGTGCACAGGGACAGTGTAAGGAGAGTGCACAGGAACAGTGCATGGAGAGTGCACAGGAACAGTGTAAGGAGAGTGCAGAGTATCAGTGGAAGGAGAGTGCACAGGAACAGTGTAAGGAGAGTGCACAGGGACAGTGTAAGGAGAGTGCACAGGAACAGTGCATGGAGAGTGCACAGGAACAGTGTAAGGAGAGTGCAGAGTATCAGTGGAAGGAGAGTGCACAGGAACAGTGTAAGGAGAGTGCACAGGGACAGTGTAAGGAGAGTGCACAGGAACAGTGTAAGGAGAGTGCACAGGAACAGTGCATGGAGAGTGCGCAGGAACAGTGTATGAAGACTGCCCAGCAACAGTGTAAGGAGAGTGCACAGGAACAGTGTAAGGAGAGTGCAAAGAACAGTGTAAGGAGAGTGCACAGGAACAGTGTAAGGAGAGTGCACAGGAACAGTGTGAGGAGAGTGCAGAGGGACAGTGAAAAGAAACTGCACAGGAACAGTGTAAGGAGAGTGCACAGGAACAGTGTGAGGAGAGTGCAGAGGGACAGTGAAAGGAAACTGCACAGGAACAGTGTGAGGAGAGTGCACAGGGACAGTGTGAGGAGTCTGCAAGGAACTGTGTAAGGAGACTGCACAGGAACAGTGTGAGGAGAGTGCACAGGAACAGTGTAAGGAGAGTGCACAGGAACAGTGTAAGGAGAGTGCACAGGAACAGTGCATGGAGAGTGCACAGGAACAGTGTATGGAGAGTGCACAGGAACATTTTGCGAGGAGAGTGCAGAGGGACAGTGTGAGGAGAGTGCAGAGGGACAGTGTAAGGAAACTGCACAGGAACATTTTGTAAGGAAACTGCACAGGAACATTTTGTGAGGAGAGTGCACAGGGACAGTGTGAGGAGTCTGCAAGGAACTGTGTAAGGAGACTGCACAGGAACAGTGTGAGGAGAGTGCACAGGGACAGTGTGAGGACAGTGCACAGGAACAGTGTATGCAGAGTGCACAGGAACAGTGTAAGGAGAGTGCACAGGAACAGTGCATGGAGAGTGCACAGGAACAGTGTAAGGAGAGTGCAGAGGATCAGTGTAAGGAGAGTTCACAGGAACAGTGTATGGAGAGTGCACAGGAACCGTGCATGGAGAGTGCACAGGAACAGTGTGAGGAGAGTGCACAGGAACAGTGTGAGGAGTCTGCAAGGAACTGTGTAAGGACACTGCACAGGAACAGTGCGAGGGGAGTGCACAGGAACAGTGCAAGGAGAGTGCACAGGGACAGTGTAAGGAGAGTGCACAGGAACAGTGTAAGGAGAGTGCACAGGAACAGTGCATGGAGAGTGCGCAGGAACAGTGTATGAAGACTGCCCAGCAACAGTGTAAGGAGAGTGCACAGGAACAGTGTAAGGAGAGTGCAAAGAACAGTGTAAGGAGAGTGCACAGGAACAGTGTGAGGAGAGTGCAGAGGGACAGTGAAAGGAAACTGCACAGGAACAGTGTAAGGAGAGTGCACAGGAACAGTGTAAGGAGAGTGCAAAGAACAGTGTAAGGGGAGTGCACAGGAACAGTGTATGAAGACTGCCCAGCAACAGTGTAAGGAGAGTGCACAGGAACAGTGTAAGGAGAGTGCAAAGAACAGTGTAAGGAGAGTGCATAGGAACAGTGTAAGGAGAGTGCACAGGAACAGTGTGAGGAGAGTGCAGAGGGACAGTGTAAGGAAACTGCACAGGAACAGTGTGAGGAGAGTGCACAGGGACAGTGTGAGGAGTCTGCAAGGAACTGTGGAAGGAGACTGCACAGGAACAGTGTGAGGAGAGTGCACAGGAACAGTGTGAGGAGAGTGCACAGGAACAGTGTAAGGAGAGTGCACAGGAACAGTGCATGGAGAGTGCACAGGAACAGTGTATGGAGAGTGCACAGGAGCAGCGTATGGAGAGTGCGCAGGAACAGTGTATGAAGACTGCCCAGCAACAGTGTAAGGAGACTGCACAGGAAAAGTGTGAGGAGAGTGCACAGGAACAGTGTGAGGAGAGTGCACAGGAACAGTGTAAGGAGAGTGCACAGGAACAGTGCATGGACAGTGCACAGGAACAGTGTAAGGAGAGTGCACAGGAACAGTGTAAGGAGAGTGCAAAGAACCGTGTAAGGAGCGTGCACAGGAACAGTGTAAGGAGAGTGCACACGAACAGTGCATGGAGAGTGCGCAGGAACAGTGTATGAAGACTGCCCAGCAACAGTGTAAGGAGAGTGCAGAGGAGCAGCGTATGGAGAGTGCGCAGGAACAGTGTATGAAGACTGCCCAGCAACAGTGTAAGGAGACTGCACAGGAAAAGTGTGAGGAGAGTGCACAGGAACAATGTATGGAGACTGCCCAGCAACAGTGTAAGGAGAGTGCACGGGAACAGTGTAAGGAGAGTGCACGGGAACAGTGTAAGGAGCGTGCAAAGAACAGTGTAAGGAGAGTGCACAGGAACAGTGTAAGGAGAGTGCACAGGAACAGTGCGAGGGGAGTGCACAGGAACAGTGTAAGGAGAGTGCACAGGAACAGTGCATGGAGAGTGCGCAGGAACAGTGTATGAAGACTGCCCAGCAACAGTGTAAGGAGAGTGCACAGGAACAGTGTAAGGAGAGTGCAAAGAACAGTGTAAGGAGAGTGCACAGGAACAGTGTAAGGAGAGTGCACAGGGACAGTGTGAGGAGAGTGCAGAGGGACAGTGAAAGGAAACTGCACAGGAACGGTGTAACGAGACTGCACAGGAACAGTGTGAGGGGAGTGCACAGGAACAGTGTGAGGAGAGTGCACAGGAACAGTGTAAGGAGACTGCACAGGAACGGTGTATGGAGAGTGCGCAGGAACAGTGTATGAAGACTGCCCAGCAACAGTGTAAGGAGAGTGCACAGGAACAGTGTAAGGAGAGTGCAAAGAACAGTGTAAGGAGAGTGCACAGGAATAGTGTAAGGAGAGTGCAAAGAACAGTGTAAGGAGAGCGCACAGGAACAGTGTAAGGAGAGTGCAAAGAACAGTGTAAGGAGAGTGCATAGGAACAGTGTAAGGAGAGTGCACAGGAACAGTGTGAGGAGAGTGCAGAGGGACAGTGAAAGTAAAGTGCACAGGAACAGTATAAGGAAACTGCACAGGAACTGTGTAACGAGACTGCACAGGAACAGTGTGAGGAGAGTGCACAGGAACAGTGTGAGGAGAGTGCACAGGAACAGTGTAAGGAGAGTGCAAAGAACAGTGTAAGGAGAGTGCACAGGAACAGTGTAAGGAGAGTGCGCAGAAACAGTGTGAGGGGAGTGCACAGGAACAGTGTAAGGAGAGTGCACAGGAACAGTGCATGGAGAGTGCACAGGAACAGTGCATGGAGAGTGCACAGGAACAGTGTGAGGAGAGTGCACAGGAACAGTGTAAGGAGAGTGCACTGGAACAGTGCATGGAGAGTGCACAGGAACAGTGTATGGAGAGTGCACAGGGACATTTTGTGAGGAGAATGCAGAGGGACAGTGTGAGGAGAGTGCAGAGGGACAGTGTAAGGAAACTGCACAGGAACATTTTGTAAGGAAACTGCACAGGAACATTTTGTGAGGAGAGTGCACAGGGACAGTGTGAGGAGTCTGCAAGGAACTGTGTAAGGAGACTGCACAGGAACAGTGTGAGGAGAGTGCACAGGGACAGTGTGAGGACAGTGCACAGGAACAGTGTATGCAGAGTGCACAGGAACAGTGTAAGGAGAGTGCACAGGAACAGTGCATGGAGAGTGCACAGGAACAGTGTAAGGAGAGTGCAGAGGATCAGTGTAAGGAGAGTGCACAGGAACAGTGTAAGGAGAATGCACAGGAACAGTGTATGGAGAGTGCACAGGAACAGTGCATGGAGAGTGCACAGGAACAGTGTGAGGAGAGTGCACAGGAACAGTGTGAGGAGTCTGCAAGGAACTGTGTAAGGAGACTGCACAGGAACAGTGCGAGGGGAGTGCACAGGAACAGTGTAAGGAGAGTGCACAGGAACAGTGCATGGAGAGTGCGCAGGAACAGTGTATGAAGACTGCCCAGCAACAGTGTAAGGAGAGTGCACAGGAACAGCGTATGGAGAGTGCGCAGGAACAGTGTATGAAGACTGCCCAGCAACAGTGTAAGGAGACTGCACAGGAAAAGTGTGAGGAGAGTGCACGGGAACAATGTATGGAGACTGCACAGGAATAGTGTAAGGAGAGTGCACAGGAACAGTGCGAGGGGAGTGCACAGGAACAGTGTAAGGAGAGTGCACAGGAACAGTGCATGGAGAGTGCGCAGGAACAGTGTATGAAGACTGCCCAGCAACAGTGTAAGGAGAGTGCACAGGAACAGTGTAAGGAGAGTGCAAAGAACCGTGTAAGGAGCGTGCACAGGAACAGTGTAAGGAGAGTGCACAGGAACAGTGTGAGGAGAGTGCAGAGGGACAGTGTAAGGAGAGTGCAAAGAACAGTGTAAGGAGAGTGCATAGGAAGAGTGTAAGGAGAGTGCACAGGAACAGTGTAAGGTGACTGCACAGGAACGGTGTATGGAGAGTGCGCAGGAACAGTGTATGAAGACTGCCCAGCAACAGTGTAAGGAGAGTGCACAGGAACAGTGTAAGGAGAGTGCAAAGAACAGTGTAAGGAGAGCGCACAGGAACAGTGTAAGGAGAGTGCAAAGAACAGTGTAAGGATAGTGCATAGGAACAGTGTAAGGAGAGTGCACAGGAACAGTGTGAGGAGAGTGCAGAGGGACAGTGAAAGTAAAGTGCACAGGAACAGTATAAGGAAACTGCACAGGAACTTTGTAACGAGACTGCACAGGAACAGTGTCAGGAGAGTGCACAGGAACAGTGTGAGGAGAGTGCACAGGAACAGTGTAAGGAGAGTGCAAAGAACAGTGTAAGGAGAATGCACAGGAACAGTGTAAGGAGAGTGCGCAGAAACAGTGTGAGGGGAGTGCACAGGAACAGTGTAAGGAGAGTGCACAGGAACAGTGCATGGAGAGTGCGCAGGAACAGTGTATGAAGACTGCCCAGCAACAGTGTAAGGAGAGTGCACAGGAACAGTGTAAGGAGAGTGCAAATAACAGTGTAAGGAGCGTGCACAGGAACAGTGTAAGGAGAGTGGAAAGAACAGTGTAAGGAGAGTGCACAGGAACAGTGTAAGGAGAGTGCACAGGAACAGTGCGAGGGGAGTGCACAGGAACAGTGTAAGGAGAGTGCACAGGAACAGTGCATGGAAAGTGCGCAGGAACAGTGTATGAAGACTGCCCAGCAACAGTGTAAGGAGAGTGCACAGGAACAGTGTAAGGAGAGTGCAAAGAACATTGTAAGGAGCGTGCACAGGAACAGTGTAAGGAGAGTGCACAGGAACAGTGTGAGGAGAGTGCAGAGGGACATTGAAAGGAAACTGCACAGGAACATTTTGTAAGGAGACTGCACAGGAACATTTTGTGAGGAGAGTGCACAGGGACAGTGTGAGGAGTCTGCAAGGAACTGTGTAAGGAGACTGCACAGGAACAGTGTGAGGAGAGTGCACAGGAACAGTGCATGGAGAGTGCACAGGAACAGTGTAAGGAGAGTGCAGAGGATCAGTGTAAGGAGAGTGCACAGGAACAGTGTAAGGAGAATGCACAGGAACAGTGCATGGAGAGTGCACAGGAACAGTGTGAGGAGAGTGCACAGGAACAGTGCATGGAGAGTGCACAGGAACTGTGTAAGGAGACTGCACAGGAACAGTGCGAGGGGAGTGCACAGGAACAGTGTAAGGAGAGTGCACAGGAACAGTGCATGGAGAGTGTGCAGGAACAGTGTATGAAGACTGCCCAGCAACAGTGTAAGGAGAGTGCACAGAAACAGTGTATGGAGAGTGCGCAGGAACAGTGTATGAAGACTGCCCAGCAACAGTGTAAGGAGACTGCACAGGAACAGTGTAAGGAGAGTGCAAAGAACAGTGTAAGGAGAGTGCATAGGAACAGTGTAAGGAGAGTGCAAAGAACAGTGTAAGGAGAGTGCACAGGAACAGTGTAAGGAGAGTGCACAGGAACAGTGTATGGAGAGTGCAGAGGGACAGTGAAAGGAAACTGCACAGGAACAGTGTGAGGAAACTGCACAGGAACAGTGTAACAAGACTGCACAGGAACAGTGTAACGAGGCTGCACAGGAACAGTGTGAGGGGAGTGCACAGGAACAGTGTATGGAGAGTGCACAGGAACAGTGTAAGGAGAGTGCACAGGAACAGTGTATGGAGAGTGCGCAGGAACAGTGTATGAAGACTGCCCAGCAACAGTGTAAGGAGAGTGCACAGGAACAGTGTAAGGAGAGTGCAAAGAACAGTGTAAGGAGAGTGCATAGGAACAGCGTAAGGAGAGTGCAAAGAACAGTGTAAGGAGAGTGCACCGGAACAGTGTAAGGAGAGTGCAAAGAACAGTGTAAGGAGAGTGCACAGGAACAGTGCATGGAGAGTGCACAGAAACAGTGTGAGGAGAGTGCACAGAAACAGTGTGAGGAGAGTGCACAGGGACAGTGAAAGGCAACTGCACAGGGACAGTGAAAGGAAACTGCACAGGAACAATATATGGAGACTGCACAGGAACAGTGTAAGGAGAGTGCACAGGCACAGTGTGAGGAGAGTGCACAGGGACAGTGTGAGGAGAGTGCACAGAGACAGTGTAAGGAAACTGCACAGGAACTGTGAAAGGAGAGTGCACAGGAACAATGTATGGAGAGTGCACAGGCACAGTGAATGGAGATGCACAGGAACAGTATAAGGAGACTGCCCAGGAACATTGCAAGGAGACTGCATAGGAACAGTGTAAGGAGAGTGCACAGGAACAGTGTATGGAAAGTGCACCATGAATAGTGTAAGGCGAGCGCACAGGAACTGACTGAGGAGTCTGCACAGGAACAGTGTATGGAGAGTGCACAGGAACAGTGCATGGAGACTGCACAGGAATAGTCTATAGAGAGTGCACAGGAACAGTGTATGAAGACTGCCCAGTAACTGTGTAAGGAGTGCACAGGAACAGTGCAAGGAGAGTGCACAGGAACAGTGTAAGGAGAGTGCACAGGAACAGTCTAAGGAGACTGCACAGGAACATTTTGTGAGGAGAGTGCACAGGGACAGTGTGAGGAGAGTGCACAGGAACAGTGCATGGAGAGTGCACTGGGACAGTGTATGAAGACTGCACAGGAACAGTGCAAGGAGAGTGCACAGGAACAGTGCAAGTAGAGTGCACAGGAATAGTGTAAGGAGAGTGCAAAGAACAGTGTAAGGAAACTGCACAGGAACTGTGTAAGGAGACTGCACAGGAACTGTGTAACAAGACTGCACAGGAGCAGTGTGAGGAGAGTGCACAGGAACAGTGTATGGAGAGTGCACAGGAATGGCGTATGGAGACTGCACAGGAACATTGCAAGAAGATTGCATAGGAACACTGTAAGCACTGTGATGGTGAAAAGTGTATTCGTGAGATCTCTGGTTTAACATTAAGTCAAGTCAGTTTGAAAAGAATGAAGATAGGGTTGAATAAAGTGCATTGGGAAAATAGCGATTATGTGGCCTGTTAGAGGAGCTATGGCAGACATTTGAAGGGGATATTTCATAATTCTTGGCAAAGGTATATTTCATTCAAAAAGAAAGGCGTCAATGACTTTTGGATTTCTTCAGACATTTTCATGCCTTTTCAAGATTAGTGGAGCCATTCACACATGGGGGTGGATTTGCTTTCATCATTTGCTCCATGACTGAATTTTCCACAGCTCTTTGAGATCTTTCCAGGGCAATGCTCTTGTGAATTTTAAACCCTGCTTACAGTGATATGGTTGGAAATGTGTATGGATCACAAACACAGCTGAATATTTGGTACACCAACATGCTCGAAGACTTGGACAGCATATGAGCATGGATTGATAAACAGCAAGCAACGCTCATGTGACAACTGCAGATATTCACCATTTCCAACCCTGAAACTAACAAATGCATGGTTTGCACTATCATGGTTCCAATTTCATGAACAGCCATCGCAAAATCTCAGGTGAAATCAACATCAATTTGTCTCTGACTTCCCAATTAAGGGGTCAGCATGGACGAGTTGTTTCTGTACTGTACAGCTCTATGACTCGCTGACTAAAAGAGAGAAAACAGGACCAAATTCTAAGGAACACCAAGCATGTTAGATCAGTGAAATGTAGGTTCTTATACAGACAAACGTTTGAGATTAGATGAGGATCTGCAGTTAATACCCTGTCCAAGAAGGAAGCATCAATATCATAGAATCAACAGAATTTCACAGTGTGAAAAGTGGTCCGTTGGCTCATTGCGTCCGGACCAGTCATCAAATATCGATCTACATTAGTTTCAAGATGTTAGAAGGGAGTCCTCAGAAATGGAAGCCACATTCTCTTGGAAGCATTTGTGCTTTATAGAAATGATGAGTTGTTGAGGAGAGAATAAACATTTACAGCAACCAGTAAACATTCTGCACATTAAAATGCTGCATGTGCAAAAACATTTCCCACGAAGGGTCAGCCACTCCTTCTACTTTATAGAGTCAATGTCAGAAGTTTCTGATACTCTATGTCAGCATGATTAAGGAGACACCATGTGGCCAGAATAACTAATAACATCTTTGAAACTAAATCTTTCTCATTTGTAGCTTAGATTCAGAAAACTTAGTTGACTCTTGACTGATGTGTGGACTGTGAGTTCCTCCTTTGGTAACTAGTTATTTAATCCTTCTCCTCTCCTTTTCTTGACTTAAACATAGTAAAGAACGTATGAAGCAAATACAGAGAATTCTGGAAAATATAGAAGTGGGTGGCACAGTGGTTAGCACTGCTGCCTCATACTGTCAGAGACCCGGGTTCAATTCCTGACTCAGGCGACTGACTGTGTGGAGTTTGCACATTCTCCCCGTGTCTGCGTGGGTTTCCTCTGGGTGCTCCGGTTTCCTCCCACAGTCCAAAAATGTGCAGGATAGGTGAATTGGTCATGCTGAATTGCCCGCAGTGTTGGGTAAAGGTAGGGGTATGGGTGGGTTGTGCTTCAGCGGGTTGGTGTGGTCTTGTTGGGCCGAAGGGCCTGTTTCCACACTGTAAGTAATCTAATCAAAAAGAACTGTGTTATTCTTGAAATATTAACCTTGCTTCTCTCTCCAGACATGCTGATTTTCTCCAACGTTTCCCTATGTTTGTTTCAGATTTCCAGCAATGACAACATTTTGCTTTTACTATAAGAATAATGTGTTATAATTCCAAACATCCTGGAGGAAGGTCTTTAAAGTTAGGTAACTGTGATCATCATTAAGGCACATGGAGTGTCAGGATACTTTGCAAGAGTAAATAAGGATGTAATATCAATATTATCCATCTGCTTAGTTTTATATATGACAGCACAGTTTGAAATGAATAACAAGGCAATGCTTTGTTAAGAAGATGACAGAATAATGCTCATAAGCAGTAACAGAGAAGAGACAAGACAGTCTGGATTAATATTCAGGAGCTTCAGTGTGTTATGAGGCAGTGACATGTCAAATTATTGTGATAGAAAAACACGACACGGCACCATATTTCTGAAGGCTTTAAGAGCAGATCTCTGGAACATAAACCTGGTGGGAGGGCTAGGAATTAAGCTGGGTTCCACTTCTGCTGCACGCCGGCTCCCATTCTGGTTTGAAATAGAATTTCTAGATTTTGAGTTTACATAGAGATATAGAAAATACAGAAGTAATCCATTCAGCCCTTTGAGACTGCTCTGCTATCCACTATGTCCTTGGCTGATCATCCAACTCAATTAGCCTGTTCCTCTTTTTCCCCTATCTGTTTTGATTCCTTTCGCCTCAAGTGCAATATCCAACTTCGTTATGATATCACACAACATTTTCATCTGTGGACGAGAATTCCACAGACTCACCATTCCTTGAGTGAAGAAATTTTTCCTCAGTCCAAAATGGTTTACTCCATATCTTTAGACTGTGACTCCTAGTTCTGGGTACCTCTCCCATAAGAAACATCCTTCCTGCAAATACCTTGTCCAGTCCTGTTGGAATTTTATAAGCTTCTATGAGTTTCCCCTCATATTTCTGACCTCCAGTAAATATATTTCTAACTAATCCAACCTCTCCTCATACATCAGTCCTGCCATCCCAGGAATCAGTCTGGTAAACTAGTGGATGGCACGATAGCACAGTGGTTAGTACTGCTGCTTCACAGTGCCAGGGATTCGGGTTTGATTCCTGCCTTGGGCGACTGTTCGTGTGGAGTTTGTGCATTCTCCCTCTGTCTGTGTGGGTTTCATCCCACAATCCAAAGATGTGCGGGTCAGGTGAATTGCCCATAGTGTTAGGTCCATTAGTTAGGGATAAATATAAGGTAGGGGAATGGTCTGGGCGGGTTGCCCTTTGGACGGTTGGTGTGGACTTGTTGGGCCGAAGGGCCTGTTTCCATACTGGAGGGAATATAATCTAAACCTTTACTGCATTCCCTCCATAGCAAAAACATCCTTCCTCAGATTGGTAGACCAACATTGCACACAATATTGCAGGTGTGGCCTTACCAGGGACTTGTGCTATTGCAGCAAGACATCCCTGTTCTGTTAATGAATGTCCAGTCCCCATATGAAGGAGGCCAATGTGCTGCACTTCCGGAGGGAAGAACTTGAATACTTATAAGTATATGACTACAATTAGAATCATGACAACTATTCCCAAACCTTTCTACCTTCGGAATGCTGATTTTCCCTGCATTGTTACCAGACCAAGCACTCGATTCCTTTTTTTCAGACATACAATTAAGAGTGCTGAAGGAATAGGTCACAGATGCACTTGAGAAAAATCTTGCCGCGACTTTTGAGATTGTTGAATTGCAGTGAATAACCTGCTAACTGGATACTGAATAACCATGCATGACCTTGTGAGACTGGGGGGCGCTAACAATGCATGGACACCATCATCCTTGACTGTCACATTTTCATGCCTAATTTATAATGTGTAGAGCCTACTAGACAAGCATAGAACAGAAAGAGTCCTGAAGAACAATTGATCAGAATTAAATGAGCAAACTTAAAACAACCCTTGGCATAAAACTGCTGAGATCGAACTTGTTGAAAAAATTAGAACATCTGTCTACAGAAAGCTCAGAATAATAAGATAGCTCAAGATGTTTGAGGGGTTAGAGGTGTTCTTATAAAGCTCTCAGAAACAGTTCACAGTGATGCCTAACAACGGTAGAATATGATCAAAATCAAATTTTCATGAACTTTAAATCACACTGCAATTAGAGGGTTTTTTTTCTTTCAGAGGTTTGCAAGTCTTTGAATTCTCTTCCACAACACACAATGGATACAGACTCTTTCAATATTTTTAAGGCAGTGATAATTAGATGCTTGATTACCAAGGGGATGAGAGATTACTAGGGAGATGCGAAGATAGGATGAAGGTGAAAATCACATCAGTCATGATCTTCCTGAATGGTAAGTGGTGTTCAAAGGGCTGAGTGGCCTAACCTTGTTCCTTGTTGTCTTCTGAACAGATGTGGCATTGCAATTACTACGAGAAGTGAACTCTCTACTGCCTTGACACTTGGTTTGAGGTCACATTATTGCTTGATGCATGAGTGATTTGTTACATCATGAAATATAACATTTGATGAACTAAATGACATAATCTTCAGATTTATTTGACCGACTATTGGTCAAGTGCATGAATCACTGGTATATCAGCAATATCACAGTGGTTATTACAATGTGGAATGTTACCTACAAGTAGATGCTGAACAGAGTTCATGCATTATTTGAAAGGAAAACCTGTTTTGTATCCAAAATGGACAAATAAAAAAAAATATGGAGAAAGACAGAACAAATGATAATACAACAAATAGCTCCATTTATCAAACCAGTGATCCTGTTCTCTGTGTAACTCTGTCCATTTTGCATGCAAGGAATAAACAAGGGATTATGCTGATGATGTGGATTGGGAAAGACAATGGTTTAAAGTAAATGCTCAACCACATAGCATATTTTTAAAATTTTACAGTTAATGGATCCTCATTAAAACACAAAAGCAACATAAAATATATATTCAGTATTTATAATTTTTACATTGCAAGTTTAATAAAGGACTCATTGGAAAAATTTTAAAGGTTTCCAGATAGCTCATAGGTTACAGCTTTACTTTAAAGCAAAATCCATACCTGTACCCACGTTCACACCTCTATCCCCTTTAACTGCTTGTTCACCTCTCTCTCCTGGTTCTTTGTTTTGACTTCGCTTCGCCCGATGAACCACTTCTGCTCGGTCTTCATGAGGAAGTACTTGAGTATCTGTGGTGAAGTAATTTAACCGAGGCATCTGGAGAAACAAGAATCAGAGTGACATAATTAGTAAAGTACTGAAAACCTCATTTGCAGGTTTGTTTTGCAAGTGTGATTGTTCATTTCCACACTGCCTTGGCAGATATCCCTGAGCTGACGTGCTTACACGCTAGATTTCATCTTCATCCCAACCTGCTGAAACTCATCTACATTGGCAATGCTCACTGCTAGCAACTGGGAGTGTCAGTAAATATTACTCTGTTACGATCCCCCAATTGCTAAGACTCAAAAATATATCTTGACTCCCCAAAACCTACAAAAGACTCCCATCTTCTTCACCATGCAATCTGCCTAATCCTACACCTTTTCACAAAAATAATCTTCACTTGCCTAATGCTCGAAGTTAAAGTTTAACTGAACTTTTCTTCCTTTAGTTGATATTTCTAGCTTCACCAGCTCCCAAATTGCCATGAACAAACAGAAGGTGCCAACTCAGGGTGGCATGGAGCCTCTGTGATTAGCACTGCTACCTCACAGTGCCAGGGACCCAGGTTCTATCCCACCTTCGGGTGACTGACTGTGTGGAGTTTGTACGTTTTCCCCAAATCTATGGGGATTTCCTTCGGGTGCTCGCACATTCCAGAGATGTGCTGGTTAGGTGGAAGGAGCTGACTAAACACAGAGGCCTGTGGCTCTCCACTGTAGGCAACACCAGTGAATGGGATAGCAGACAACGGTAATTCAGCCAGGGTGGCCGAGAGAACTCAGATGACTGATGAGGGAGGGTCAGATGGGGTAATGGAGTTGGGATGAAGGTAGAGATTGGGGGAGGATGTCATGACAACGAGGGCAGGTTCCTTGCTGAGCCCCTCATTTTTTTGACATTGTGTTGAGGCAACCTTGACTGAGATGTACCCCTACCCTCCAAATCTCTTTCTGGGAGTGGCTTTAAGGCTAGGCATTGGCAACGAGGCCACTCACTGCTGAATATCAACAGTGGCTCAATGGTATCAGCAACTGATACCATGTTCCTCAAGCAAAGACTGTCTGCTAGCCATATCACCATAGACTTAATCTAATTTGAGGTGTCATGATATGGAGGTGCCACTGTTGGACTGGCAAAGTTAAAAATCACACAGCACCAGGTTATGCCTCAAAAGCTAGTGCTTCCAAATAAACCTGTTGGACTATAACCTGGTGTTGTGTGATTTTTAACCTAATTCAAGATGGGAAGTTAGGGGAAATCCCAAACAGTATGTGACATACCCTATTTAATGCCTCATGCTTCCAAACTTACCAGGGTCAAAGTTATTAACTCACAGCTACATGCCCACCACAATCCCTGGCCCATCTGTCACAATTCTCCCACTAACACCATTCTTTCTCTGCTTCAAGGCAGGTTTTTTTTTCCCCATTAGAGTGTATGGTAATAAATTTCCTCGTTCATATTTGAAGCCCTTGTCCTCAATATTCCAATTCTACAACAAGAATCCAGATTTCTACCATCTGCCAGTCAAATTGAAAAGTGTTAATTCAGCACAGATTGTGTAAGAAACCAAAGAACTCCAGGCATGTGCAAAATAATTACTTGCTACTTTAACCATCTGAACCCCAACATGCAGCCCTCTTCACACTGGATGGAGTGTGAAACCTGGATCTCAAAACTGATTTCAAGGCAACCCATTTTCAAATGTTTGATTCTCAATCAGCACTGGTTGTTGACATAATTAAAGTTAAAACAAAAACACACAACACCAGGTTATAATCCAACAGGTTTATTTGGAAGTACAAGCTTTCGGGAGCGCTGCTCCTTCATCATGTTAACATCATGGACCATTCCAGAAATCAAGGCTGCCACAGGGCTATTTGTTAACTTGGATGAGCCTTCTTTCTCTCTCCAATATTCCAGGATACATATGTAGAAATGATAAGACAGTGGTGAGGTGCAAGCAAGGTCAAAAGGGAAGCAAGTTGCAGGATCTCAGGAATGAGCTTAGAAAGGGAAGTAACGTGGAGATTCACTTTCTATGAGGCGAGATCAAGCATTAGATGAAAGTTGTAAACAGTACATTTATCTTGATTTACCTTAATACATAAAAAAAGCTGCAGATTGTTCAATAAATTTGAATGATTAAAAAAAGTTATACATATTGTTACGCCTGAGGAGTGAGTAATCTTTCTCTAATCATATTTCTCTATAGGTGAAAACATAAAGGCAGTAGTTTTATCCAGTTGCCTATAAGGGCAATCATATGTTTTTGCTACATTAGACTTAAAAATTTAAAAAAATCTAAATATGCTGAAACACACACAAATAAACAAACACATACACACACACACACACACACACACACACACACACACACACACAAAATGTAAAAGGAAAACATGGATTGCTTTCTACAGGACATCATTTTGGGAAAAACACACTTTTGGCAAATAAGACTTAGTTCTTGAAAGTTTAAAGGTTAGTATTTGAAACAAAAACAGATAATGCTGGAAAAACTCTGCAAATCTAGCAGCCTCTTCGGAGAGAAAGTAGGGAGGCTCTTCAGTACAGGTTTGAGATGTTCAACAAGAAGCCATGAGTTGTGAGAATTGTCGCTGGGATCTTGGCAATTGTAGTTTGTTCAGGAAACACAGCATTGAGAACTCTTTTGGTTACTCTTTAAAAGGACAATAAAATTTCAGGAGCAGGGTACATGAGCTGAGGAACCTGTTCCCCAATTGAAAAATCCAACCATCTCCAAGCTAGCAAAACATTATCCACACACTACACCCATTAAAACCAAGAACAACTAGGGTGGCACGGTGGCTCAATGGTTAGCACTGCTACCTCACGATGCCAGGGACCTGGGTTTGATTCCCGCCTCGGGCAACTGTCTGTGTGGAGTTTGCATGTTCTCCCTGTTTCTGTGTGGGTTTCCTCCCACTATCCAAGGCCAGGTGAAGTGACCAGAGTGTTTGGTGTATTAGTTAGGGGTAAATGCAGGGGAATGGGTCTGGGTGGGTTACTCTTCAGAGGGGTATAGTGTGGACTTGTTGAGCCGAAAGGAATCTAAATCTGAAAAAAAAAGCGTTTTTCCTTTAAGTGAGTTCAAGTAACCAAAACTAGCAATTATCTGGAACCATGTAAGATTCTATGAAATGCCTTGTTAGAAAAAGTTCAAAGTGTCTTTTAAAACAAAAACCCAAGTATCTCCCCAATCCTTCAGATTCAAGTCCACAAAAAATATTAAATGTAAAGCCATTATAACCATGTTGCAAAGTCAAATGTTACCAGTAAAGCACCCACAGAACAAACTACTGGAACAGAGTAGCACCACTCTATCAGTATCCCATGTAAACAAGCCATGCAGTCCAATGTCTCATATAACATTGGGAAATGATGTTGGAACAATAGCATTGGTGCTCAAACTTTTGCAGTAAGTTATATAAATGTACATATAAATATTTAATTCTGATCACTGCACATGTAATAAATATCTAGACACTTCGCTGAATTTATAAATTGCTAAACAGAAACAGGAAGTCTAACATTGGTGTCTTGCACACATCAGGACTGAAATGCAAGAAAATCAATTTTAGAGATGAACAACAATTTATACAGCATGAGAAGTTAGAATGCTGGTAGGAATTGCATGTCTCCACAGCCTCTGCCTCATTGAAAAAAATATTTTGCCCACAAAGAATTGGGTCTGTGTGTGAATATATGTAGATACTATCAAATATAAATGTAGTGAAGTGCAAGCACAACTGAGTCATGAATTAGTTTCTGATGTAATTTTTAAACACAGTACTTTATTTAGTAAATGCCATCTAACAGCAGAATCACATCTAATGATGAACATTGTGGCCTGAGGTTTGCAAGCACAAAATTGTCAGTACATTACCTCCTGCAGATAAGTTAAAGGTGTAGTGATTGTAATGCAGTCAGCCAGGGGGTGCCTCACAGAATATGAGTTCCCTGATTGCAGCTGTTAATCTGGCCCAATCAGGGAGTCCTGGCTGACAGATAAGAACAGGCATGGCAGATATCCTGTTCACTCTGAGGGCTGGCTCTGAAGGTGCTGGATCATTGTCAAGGACTCTCCATGTGTAAATAAAGGGTGACTTAATGATGGGAAACTGGCTTCTGAGGAGTTTTTTCCAAAAAAAATGTTTGTGGTGACCAGTATGCCAGTCACTGAGATATACAGCTTACATTTGCAGCAGCACAACAGTATTGAAACTCATATACCACAATATTATGTTCTACTGCTAAATATATATACAATGTTACAACATGCTGCAGATGCTCACCATTCTGGAGAGATACCAGCTTTTTATACTTAGGAAACATTTACCACGCAGTGAAATTGGTCCTCAGTGGCACTTAAGTTATTTCAACGAGTAATTGGAAATTCAGATTGCTTGCCATGTGATCGCACCCAAGCATTGAGTGGGCTATTTAATCATCAGTCACAGTCAGAATAGAAATACTGTGCATGACTGAGAATAAGAACATTTGAAGGAACCTTCAAAGCAAATCTAACTTGATCGACAGTTAAGTGATCCAAAACTGCGCATCTATCCGCTGCAGTGGGATGAATGTTTGCTGCTCATGCTGATGCTTGAAGAGAATTAAACTAATAAAATCACAGCTCGCTAAAATCCCAGCCAGAGTACACCGTAAGTTTCATTTTCGAAAGTTTGGAATTGATTGGGCAGCCCTGCATTGTTTGTGAAGTCACAACGAGGTAACGCCTCACTATGACTGGATTGGGAGTTATTTTGCACTTGTAACTGCCAACTAATCATACAATGGATTTCTTAAAGAATGCTGAGTTTGAATTCTGATTTTTTTTTTAAGTTTTTTTTGGCACCCTTGTTGGTCTTTGTGACCAACAGTTCAGTTAGTAGTCATGATGCTCCCTAATATTCCATTTTCCATATTCCATTCTAATATGTTAGATGTGGAATGACATCATGTTACTGTGCCTCCATAAAGGTGGTAAAATCAGTGTAATGCTCTGCACACTTAGTAGTTGCAAAACAGAACAGTCGCCTGAGGCGGCACGGTGGCACAGTGGTTAGCACTGCTGCCTCACAGCGCCAGGGACCTGGGTTCAATTCCCGCCTCAGGCGACTGACTGTGTGGAGTTTGCACGTTCTCCCCGTGTCTGCGTGGGTTTCCTCCGGGTGCTCCGGTTTCCTCCCACAGTCCAAAGATGTGCGGGTCAGATGAATTGGCCATGCTAAATTGCCCGTAGTGTTAGGTAAGGGGTATATGTAGGGGTATGGGTGGGTTGCGCTTCGGCGGATCGGTGTGGACTTGTTGGGCCGAAGGGCCTGTTTCCACACTGTAAGTAATCTAATCTAAACCTTAAAGGAGCATGTTGGCAATATATGTAAAGCTGTAGGTTTGCTCTCAGGTTGTCCTGTATGGTATTTATGCGAGCAATCTAAAAAGTGAAACACATTCAGTATGTTGCGGTTTATTTCAGAATTACTACAAACTAAAGAACTGGTGTTTACAAGTGAAATCATTTGCACTGCAAGAAAATAAATCTGCTTTAAATCAACCTTAGATCAGCGAGATTAGCGGGAAAATAAATCCTACCGGGTAGCAACAGAAAATGCCAGATATGTTCAGCATATCACACACCATTTGTGAAAAGAGAAAAGTAGAGGAATAGAGTAAATTTTAACCTCAAAACACAGGTGGAATCACTTTTGGTGAGATGAGAACATTTTTAAAATCTTAATTTCAATCCCAAACTCAGCCCCAGCCTGTGCTTAACAGAAATAGATCATGGGACAATTAAAGATTCCTCTCTCAGGGATTGGCCTTTTAACTACTACCATGTGGTTGGAAACATCGCATTAAACTTCCTTTACAAATTTATCGCAGGCGTCAGGATAGTTGGGATCTCATGGGAGGAGAGCTCAGCCCGGAGCCCTTACAGCGCTGCTTGTGGCTCGATTCAAGCAGGAATGCTTCGCATAGTTCCTCCTCCAAGACTGTCAATCCTAAATTTACATGCTCCTCTTGAATTGGTCTCCCAACTATCCACCTCCCCAAACAGGGGATTGGAGCCAACCATTCACTGTATCATGGATTATAAATGCTGCAGATGATTGAACTAAGGAATTGGCAAGTGTGGTGATAAAAATGAATAAGAAGTATGAATGAGGAGATGGTAGTAGTATACTAAAAATGGATTGGCAATCCACAGGTCCAGAAAATGCTGCAAATACCACTTCAGAAGCTGGTGGAATTTAAGTTCATTTCATACATTCAGAACCTAAAAGCAAGGGGCAGTAATAATGACCATGACACCCATCACTGACTTTCATTTTAAAAAATCTAAATGTTTCACGGGTTAATTTTTAGGAAAGAAATCTACTAAACTTAACATTGTGCCAGATCCACAGCAATGTGGTTGACTTCTGAAATAACCTAACAAACTATTCTGTTCATGGGCAATCTGGGATAGGCTACAAATTCTGCCTGCACCAGATACACACATCCTCTGAGAGAATAAAACCATCTTGATTATCTTTGGGGGTGGTACTTATGAAGCAATTTTGTTAACTTTCCCTCAAGAAATTAAATCATTTTAATAACTGGGGTAGAAACCATCAGAGGATAAGATTAAACATGTATATGGCCCAATGGGTTTAATGAGTTTCTTGAGCATTTTGTTGCTTTATGCTACTTTTATGCGATTTGATTACTATAATTGCCAGGATTAGCCTCTGAAATATTAAATGTAATGTATTAAATTCACGAAGCAATTTTCTGATCATCTTTTTCATCCTCCCTGAGAATTCACTCCAATTTTTGTCTCGTTTCTTAGACCACCTTCGGACTTGATTATGGGAAGGAGTACAGGTTATATTTTATGGATAATCGTTAATTAATTGATCTTGATAGTTGTGAAAAAGTGAGCAAACATGATCTGTATTTGTGAAGGGGGTGGGAGGTAGAGGCAGAGAAGACACAGATCTCCTGGGAATGTGGAGGTCTTGCTGTATTTGTGAATACAATCTCATTATCTTCCTTTTAAAGAAAACATCCCTTGTTTTATGTTGCATCCCACTCAAAACCTACTTGATTGCTGGATTTTTTTTGTTGTCACATGTACCAAGATAAATGCTGCTCCCTCCACACATCACTTCAGCTCTGATGAAGAGTTATATAGACTTGAAACATTAGCTTACTTTCTCTCTGTGGATGCTGCCTGACCTGCTGTGATCTTCAGCAGTTTTCGTTTTCATTACAATGAAAATTGTTGTTTTGCATGCTACACAAATAGATCATAGCATACAAAGTGTATTAGTGTAGCGCACAGCACAGGATACCAGGCTAAAGCCATGGAGAAGATGCAGAGAAAGATCAGAATCAATATTGGAGAGGTATGTTCAAAAGTCTGATAGCTATTAGGAGACACTGTACTCAAATCTCCAAAAATGCAGGTGGTATTTCAATAATATCACTATAAGCCTCATCCAAGGAAATACCCAATATCTAGCACAGTTGAAACAGAAAGAACAGCACTCACAAATTTTCATGCTCCCTCCACCTCTGCCTTCACTTCTCATTTGATGTGTTGGGATTAAAATTGCACTTTATACAGGTTAAATATTAGTAGAAAAAAAAAGTGCAATCCAATGACAAATTCCATCTAAAAGGATGGCATTTCAAGATTTGATTAGAATGGATCATAATGGGAAGTGTTCTGGGTAAATCACAAGTTACTTTTAATTCAGCTACTTATTAAGAAATTTCACTAACGATCAAATATGAAACAATGATTTAAATTTTATTGTATATAACAACCAAAATAAGACCCCTCAAGAAAGTAAGTAAAGCCTCCCAACCCACACTGGCTATTACACAGTTAATGGTGGAATCTGGCCAGGATTCCAATCAAAGATAGATTAGAGTGGTGCTGGAAAAGCACAGCAAGTCAGGCAGCATCCGAGGAGCAGGAAAATAAGAGCATAAGCCCTTTCGGGCCTGATTTTCCTGCTCCTTGGATGCTGCCTGACCTGCTGTGCTTTTCCAGCACCACTCTAATCTTGACTCTGAGCTCCAGCATCTGCAGTCCTCACTTTCACCTTCCAGTCAAAGATGTCTGTCTCCAAGCATTCAGGGTTCGAGAATTATGTGAAGTTGTTCTCCAGAGTTCTGCTAAAGGTGACGTTTTGGTGTTTGATTCTTATACAGATTTTTGTCCTTCAGGTCATTACTGATGATTCTTTAAGTTGGCGAGTTTTGAAAAGATTAGTAGCTCAGGTTGAGGTTCTGGACGTAGGTTTGCTCACTGAGCTGGAAGGTTCATTTCCAGATGTTTCGTCACCCAACTAAGTAACATCTTCAGTGGGCCTCAGTCAAAGCAGAGTACATGACTCCTGCTTTCTATTTATATGTTTGGGGTTTTTTTGGGTTGGTGATGTTATTTTCTGTGGTGATGTCATTTCCTGTTCCTTTTCTCAGGGGGTGGTAGATGGGGTCTAACTCAATGTGTTTGTTGATAAGAGTTCCAGTTGGAACTCATCTACCACCCCCTGAGAAAAAGAACAGGATATTACATCACCACAGGAAATAACATCACCATAGCAAAGAACATCACCAATCCAAATAAGCCCAAGCATATAAATAGAAAGCAGGAATCATGTACACTGCTTCGCCTGAGGCCCACTGAAGATGCTGCCTAGTAGGGTGATGGAACATCTGGGAATAAACCTACTAGCTCAGCGAGCAAACTCGCATCCAGATTCTTTAACTTCTTTCATCTAAACTGTTGCAAGTCTGCAGCTTGCCTTCTTATCAAAATTAGCTTCCTTGTTCCATTTGGCCTTAACTATCTAATTGAAGACTCAGTTTTCTTTCAGTTAACTCTTTAAATTCTTCAGCAGCGCAATCAGTTCTCCTCGGAGCAACAAAACATCCAGTTTATCAAGCATGTGTTAAAGCAGTTTTGTTTATGTAAGGCATGGTGAATTGCTTTCAGTCTCTATGTAACAGCTTGTTTTTGTTTCTTAACAATTTATTCCACATAGTTATTGCTGCTTCTTTTGAGTATAACAATTTATCTCTTGTTGATTCTTTCAATCCATAAACAGTTTTTAAAGTTCTGAAGTCTATACTATCACAGAAAGCTGCCATAATGGAAGTTGCAAGTAATTTTAGATGCCTATTACCAAATATGTGTATCTAATCAATCAATTTGGAGTACAGTGTTTACAAAAAAATTCCTTCAGAAATCAGCATATGACATTAGATGCACTAAGTAATTTACTGGCTTCACAAGAGCACAATAAATAGGAGCAGATGTAGACCATATGGTCCATCATCCAAAATCAAGCAGTTACATAATTTGCCACCATCAAAAAGACAGAAAATAACACATTCAAGTTTGCTGATGATATAAAGCTCAGTAGAAAGGGAAGTTGTGAGGACACAAGGAGACGGTAAAGCAATAGAGACAGGATAACCGAGTGAGCAACATATTACCAAATGCAGTAGGATTTGGGGTTCTGGATGTAAAAGGGCTTGAATGCAGAAGATAAGGTCATCAGAGTCTGAAACGTCTGCTCTCTCATTAAAGAGAGATGCTGCTAAGGCACACTGGGCGAAGGTCTGAGGTCTTCTTGCTGAGATTAATTGGGGCTCTATTCAGTTATTGGAATGTCCTAGTGGCTAAATGCATGTAAAAGTATGTTTGTAGAGTCATAGAGATGTACAGCATGGAAATAGACCCTTCGGTCCAACCTATCCACGCCGACCAGATATCCCAACCCAATCTAGTCCCACCTGCCAGCACCTGGCCCATATCCCTCCAAACCCTTCCTATTCACATACCCATCCAAATGCCTCTTAAATATTGAAATTGTACCAGCCTCCACCACATCTTCTGGCAGCTCATTCCATACATGTACCACCCACTGCATGAAAAGGTTGCCCCGTAGGTGTCTTTTATATCTTTTCCTTCTCACCCTAAACCTATGCCCTCTAGGTCTGGACTCCCCGATCCCAGGGAAAAGACTTTGCCTATTTATCCTATCCATGCCCCTCATAATGTTGTAAACCTCTATAAGGTCACCCCTCAGCCTCCGACCCTCCAGGGAAAACAGCCCCAGCCTGTTCAGCCTCTCCCTATAGCTCAAATTCTCCAACCCTGGCAACATCCTTGTAAATCTTTTCTGAACCCTTTCAAGTTTCACAACATCTCTTCAATAGGAAGGAGACCAGAATTGCAAGCAATATTCCAATAGTGACCTAACCAATGTCCCGTACAGCCGCAACATGACCTCCCAACTCCTGTACTCAATACTCTGACTAATAAAGGAAAGCATACCAAACGCCTTCTTCACTATCTTATCCACCTGCGACTCCACTTTCAAGGAGCTATGAACCTGCACTCCAAGGTCTCTTTGTTCAGCAACACTACCTCGGATCTTACCATTAAGTGTATAAGTCCTGCTAAGATTTGCTTTCCCAAAATGCAGCACCTCACATTTATCTGAATTAAACTGCCACTTCGCAGACCATTGGCCCATCTGGTCCAGATCCTGTTGTAATCTGAGGTAACCCTCTTTGCTGTCCACTACACTCCAATTTTGGTGTCATCTGCAAACTTACTAACCTCTTAAGCTCGCATCCAAATCATTTATGTAAATTACAAAAAGTAGAGGACCCAACACTGATCCTTGTGGCACTCCACTGGTCACAGGTCTCCAGTCTGAAAAACAACCATCCACCACCACCCTCTGTCTTCTACCTTTGAGTCAGTTCTGTATCTAAATGGCTAGTTCTCCTTTTATTCCATAAGATCTAACCTCGCTAATCAGTCTCCCATGGAGAAACTTGCCGAATGCCTTACTGAACTCCATATTGATCACATCGACTGCTCTGCCCTCATCAATCTTCTTTGTTACTTCTTCAAAAAACTCAATCAAGTTTGTGAGACATGATTTCCCACACACAGAGCCATGTTGACTATCCCTAATCAGTCCTTGCCTTTCCAAATACATGTACATCCTGTCCCTCAGGATTCCCTCCAACAACTTGCCCACCACCGAGGTCAGGCTCACCAGTCTATAGTTCCCTGGCTTGTCTTTACCTCCCTTCTTGAACAGTGGCACCACTTTTGCCAATCTCTAGTCTTCCGGCACCTCACCTGTGACTATCGATGATCCAAATATCTCAGCAAGAGGCCCAGCAATCACTCCTTTAGCTTCCCACAGAGTTCTCAGGTACACCTGATCAGGTTCTGGGGATTTGTCGAGTAAAAAGTGAGGTCTGCAGATGCTGGAGATCAGCGCTGAAAATGTGTTGCTGGCTAAAGCACAGCAGGTCAGGCAGCATCCAAGGAACAGGAAATTCAACGTTTCAGGTCAGAGCCCTGCATCAGGAATTCCTGATGCAGGGCTCTGGCCCGAAACATCGAATTTCCTGTTCCTTGGATGCTGCCTGACCTGCTGTGCTTTAACCAGCAACACATTTTCAGCTCTGGGGATTTGTCCACCTTTAACTGTTTCAAGACATCCAGCACTTCCTCCTCTGTAATCTGGACATTTTGCAAGATATTACCATCTATTTCCCTGCAGTCTATATCTTCCATATCCTTTTCCACAGTAAATACTGATGCAAAATATTCATTTAGTGTCTCCCCAATTTTCTGTGGCTCCATACAAAGGTCACCTTGTTGATCTTTGAGGGGCCCTATTCTCTCCCTAGTTACCCTTTTGTCCTTAGTATATTTGTAAAAACCCTTTGGGTTCTCCTTAATTCTATTTGCCAACGCTATCTCATGTCCCCTTTTTGCCCTCCTGATTTCCCTCTTAAGTATACTCCAACTTCCATTATACTCTTCTAAGGATTCACTCAATTTATCCTGTCTATACCTGACATATGCTTCCTTCTTTTTCTTAACCAAACCCTCAATTTCTTTAGTCATCAAGCATTCCCTATACCTACCAGCCTTCCCTTTCACCCTGACAGGAATATACTTTCTCTGGATTTTTGTTATCTCATTTCTGAAGACTTCTCATTTTCCAGCCGTCCCTTTACCTGCAAACATCTGCCTCCAATCAGCTTTTGAAAGTTCTTGCTTAATAGTGCTGAATGAAGAAGAAATGCCTTTGGTATGTTGTGATAGAGTCAAGCTCAAATGCTTGTTTGTTTACTTGATATGCTACTGTACAGAACTGAGTTGCATTTGTGATAACGTGTGCATTTTATATGTATATATAAAATATATATATATATATACATACATACATATATACACACACACAAAGAGAACTTTAATGAATAAAATATATTTTTAAAGTGAAAACAAGACTCATACAACAACTGTTGCCAGGGTTGGAGGGTTTGCGCTATAAGGAGAGGTTGAATAGTCTGGGGCTATTTTCCCCGGAATTTTGGAGGCCTTATGAAAGTTTATAGAGTGACATGGACAATGTGATTAGTCAAGATCTTTTACCCAGACTAGGAGAATCCAAAACTAGAGGACATAGGCTTAAGGTAAGAGGGAAAAGCTTTAAAAGGAACTTAAGGGGTAAAGTTTTCATGCGGAGGGTGGTGCCTATATGGAATGAGCTGCCAGAGGAAGTGGCGATGGCTGGTTCAATTACATTTAAAAGGCATCTTGATGGGTATGTGAATAGAAAGAGTTTAGAGAGATACAGGCCAAGCGCTGGCAAATGGGACAAGATTAATTTAGGTTATCTGGTCGGTATGGATGAGTTGGACTGAAGGTTTCCATGCTGTACATCTCTAAGACTCTCTAACTCAAATTGCATTCAGCAAATAGGAAAGGTAAGGAATGTTGGCCTTTATTACAAGAGGATTGGAGTACAAGAAAACAAAATTTTGCTCCAATTGTGAAGAGCTTTGGTGAGATCACAACTGGGAAATTTCGTGTAATTTTGGTCTCCATATTTAAGGAAGAATATGCTTGTCTTGGAGAAAGTATTGTGAAAGCTCACTAGATTGATCCCTGGGATGAGAGGAATTATGATAAGGAATTGAGTAAACTGTGTCCACATTCTCTCAAACATAGTGAACGTGTTGAAACATACAAGATTCTGAATGGGGTTCAGCAGAGTAGACAGCAACAGGTTATTTCTCCTAATGGGAGTATTATCAAGGACTGAAGTGAGCTGAAATGTTTTCAGCCAAAGATAAAAAGATGTGAAAATCCTGGGATTCTTTACCTCATAGAGTAATGAATATATTGTTGTGTACTTTTATGACTGGATAGAGAATACTTTGGCTTAGAATAAGGGATAGAAAAGGTGGGAAAGTAGAGTTGAAGCCAAGATTAGTCATAATTAAACTGAATGGTTGTGCAATCTTGACAGGCTACACGGTCTACTCCTGTTCCTATTTCTTAGCTTGTAATGATCAGAAGGAAAAAAGAGCTGGTGAAATAAAACAGAAAGGCCATTCCAAAAAAAAAATCTAGAAAATACAGAGTTGTTTCTTCACCTGAATAGGACTATGTTGATATTTTCATTACTGCTTTGTCTGAATTTGATGATGCATTTTGGTAACTAGTTCTAAATTTAGCTCAATACCTGACAGTTGACAAACCATATCTGAAACTCTCTACATCCAACAAGCAGCAAAGACAAAGATTAGTGTTAATGCATCATGATATATGATCAGCTTCTTTCCAAAGAATTCAGAAAACCTGTTTCAAAACATTGCAAGTCATTTATCTTTTCTGACATCAAAGCCTCTCCCTGTAAAAGAATTCTCTGAAAACCAGGCAAGTTTAATAATTAATTGGAGAGGTACATGTTAGATTTGAATGTTCAGGTGCTCTTTTGTGCATCAGTTGAGATCCACCGTTTCTCAGGGAGGTCCCTTGTCCTAGGGTGGTATCTTAACTTAGAGGCAAAACACCCAGGCTCAAATCCCATCTAGATCTGGAGATATGCATAAACAGATGGAGAATATTTTATGCATTGTCATAATTTCAATGGTGTTTCTTTTACCTGGCCTCACCCTGGTTCAGTAAGTAAATTCTCTCCACAATGGGAAATTAGATGAATGTGTGCATGCGTTCTCCGTAGGGGAAACAGTTTGCAGGCATTCACCTTGTGCATACACACGCGCTTGAAAGTTTCTGTCCAGCCCAACAAATGTAAAAAGGTCTCCTTAAATTGATTAAGTGGAGTACAACGCTGAAAATGTGTTGCTGGAAAAGCGCAGCAGGTCAGGCAGCATTCAAGGAACAGGAGATTCGACGTTTCGGGCATAAGCCCTTCTTCAGGAATGAAGAAGGGCTTATGCCCGAAACGTCGAATCTCCTGTTCCTTGGATGCTGCCTGACCTGCTGTGCTTTTCCAGCAACACATTTTCACCTCTGATCTCCAGCATCTGCAGTCCTCACTTTCTCCTCTAAGTGGAGTACAAGTAAGTAATGTAGCAACTTGCATTCCTCACTCTCACATGCCCCTGACTCTTTCCCAGTTATCAGGTTACACTGCCAGCTGCTGCTGCTGCTTCTTGGAACATCAGCATTGCCCTCCAGCTGTAACCTGGTAGGCTTTTCTTGCACATTGCTAAATGTGGCTGCCCAAACACAGTCGTATTCAAATCACTGCCCCTAGCATAAGATTGCTTTGTTGATTATTGGGTGGGGTTGGATTCCAAATACCATGTAAGTTCAAGCACATTGAAACTAATTACCTACCACAAAGGGTTTGTCACAAGAGCTGCTGGAGTGCAGGCCATTTGGTACCTTATTCTTCAGGAAGAAGCACAGACCTGCATTTAAAAAGCACTTTTCAGAGCCTTCCACATTCCAAAGCACTTCACAAAAGTGCTTCACAACGAACGAAGGACTCTGGAATAAAGAACCGTAGTACTGGAGGAAACGCAAAAATAGGCCCACAAACAACATTGAAATACATAACTGAGATGGCATGCTTTTACTTATGTTGACTGATGATTACATATTGACCAGAAATTCAAAAGGAATTCCTCAGTTTGCGCTTTGCATTGAACCACAGGATCTACTCAGTACCAAGAGATGGAAGTGACAAATTCTCCATGTAGTCTTCTAAAAACATGGTTAAACAGCCAAACAAAGGCAGTACCATTGCTTCTTTGTAATTAAACAACACCCAGGAGACACAAGCAAATAAATAGAGAAGAATGTGTGAAAAGAATGCTTATGATGAGTATCTCTGTGACCTCCTCATTAGAACTTCAATTTTTAAACTGGGGTTCATCATCCCAATACTTCAGATAAAACTATCTCAAATAAGGTGTTTTATTATAAATAGCATCATAAAACAAAGTGAACTTGATTCCTCCTCTAAAAATTCTGCCACATGTGTGAATAACACACATACATGAAAATTAGCAAACTGTTGTCAATTGAAAGGCTACAGAATAGTGCAGAAGAGAAACGCAGGAAAAGTGACAAAGATATTCGTTGTGAAAGTTTTGGATGGAAGTTCATAGATATATATATATATGCTGCACAAAGCTCAATATATAAGATAATCATAGAACAGAGAAAGAACAAAGAAAATTTACTAGTCGAAAGTGAGGACTGCAGATGCTGGAGATCAGAGTCTAGATTAGTGTGGTGCTGGAAAAGCACAGCAATTTAGACAGCATCCAAGGATCAGGAATATCGATGTTTTGGGCAAAAGCCCTTCATTAGAAATAAGCTCTTCATCAGGAATGAAAATTTACAGGCCAGGATCAGGCCCTCCATCCCTCCAAGTCTGAGCCGATCCAAATCCACTGTCTAAACCTATCGCCCAATTCTTAAGGATCTGTATCACTCTGCTCCCCACCTACTCATGCATCTGTCCAGACACACCTTAAATGAACCTATTGTGCCTGCCTCTACTACCTCTGCTGACAACACATTCCAGGCACCTACCACCCTCTGTGTAAAGTACTTGACGCGTGTATCTCCCTTAAACTTTTCACCTCTCACCTTGAACGCATGGCCTCTCATTATTGAATCCCTCACCCTGGGAAAAAGCTTATCTCTATCTACCCTGTCTATACCTTCATGATTTTGTAGACCTCAAACAGGTTCCCCCTCAATCTCCTTTTTTCTAATGAAAACAATCCTAACATTCTCAATAGCTAGCATCTTCCATACATTCTCGTAAACCTTTTGCACTCTGTCAAAAGTGTCCACATCCTTTGGGAATGTGGCAACCAAAACTGAACACAGTATTTTAAATGTGGCCAAACCAAAAGTCTTGCACAATTTTAACATGACCTGTCAGCTCTTATACTCAATATCCTGTCTGATGAAGGCAAGCATACCATATGCCTTCTTGACCACTTTACCCACCTGTGCAGCAATCTTCAGGGTACAATGGACTTGCACTCCCAGATCTCTCTGCTCATCAATTTTTCCCAAAGTTCTTCCATTTACAGTATAGTTCACTCTGGAATTAGACTTCCCAAAATGCATCACCTCACATTTGCCTGGATTGAACTCCATCTGCCACTTCTCCGCCCAACTCTCCGGTCTATCTATATTCTCCTGTATTCTTTAACAGCTATTCCACCAATCTTCATGTCATCTGTAAACTTAATGATCAGACCAACAGTGCCCTCTTCCAGATAATTTATGTACATTATAAACACAGTGGCCCCAACACTGATCCTTGTGGAACACCACTGGTCACCTTTCTCCATATCGAGAAACTCCCTTCAACTACTACTCTCTGTCTCCTGTTGCTCAACCAGTTCTTTATCTACCTAGCTAGAACACCCTGCACACCATGTGACTTCACTTCCTCCATTAGTTTACCATGGAGAATCTTATCAAACACCTTACTAAAGTCCATGTATATTATGTATATTATGGCCCTTCAGCCCAACAAGTCCACAGCGACCCTCCGAAGAGTAACCCACCCAGAAACATTTCCCTCTGACTAATGCACCTAACACTAGGGGCAATTTAGCATGGCCAATTCACCTAACCTGCTCATCTTTGGACTGTGGGAGGAAACCGGAGCACCCGGAGGAAACCCACGCAGACACGAGGAGAATGTGCAAACTCCACACAGTCAGTCACCCGAGGCTGGAATTGAACCTGGGATCCTGGTGCTGTGAGGCAGCAGTGCTTACCACTGAGCCACCGTGCTGCCCAAACAACATCAACAGCCCTTCCTTCCTCTATCAACTTGGTCACTTCCTCAAAGAACTCAATTAAGTTGGTATGGCACAATCTCCCCAGACAAAACCATGATAAGCCCATTTTTTTCCAAATATAAATAGATTTTATCCCTCAGTATCTTTTCCAGCAACTTTCCCACCACTGACATCATGCTCACTGATCTGTAGTTATCTGAAATATCCCTACTACCCTTCTTGTACAGGGGGACAACATGAGCAACCCTCCAGTTCTCCGGAACCTCACCTGTGTTTAAGGATGCTCCAAAGATATCTGTCAGGGCCCCAGCTATTTCCTTTTTCACCTCCCTCAGCAATCTGGGATAGATCCAATCCGGTCCTAGGGATTTGTTCACCATAATCTCCTTTAGCCTACCCAACACATCTTCCCTCCTTATGTCAATGTGATCCAGAGTAAACAAACTTCAATCTCTAATCTCAACATTCATCAGGTCCCTTTCCTCAGTGAACACTGATGCAAAGTAATCATTGAGAATCTCAATGGTTTGAGACACAACCTTCCTTCCTATTCTTTAGTGGACCAATCCTTTCCCTAGTTACCCTCTTGCTTCTTATATAAGAATAAAAGGCCTTAGGATTCTCCTTAATTCTGCTTGCTAAAGTTAGCCCGCTTGATTCCTCGTTTAAGATTGGTCCTACTCTCCCGATATTCCTCCAAGGCCCGCTTTGTTCTGAGCTGCCTGGACCTTATGTATACTTCCCTTTTCCTCTTGGCTAGTCACACAATTTCTCCTGTCACCCACAATTCACGAGTCTTGCCTTTCCTATCTCTTATTTTGAAAGAGACATACCTATCCTACATTATCTTTAACCTATCTTCGAAATCATCGCATATATCAAATGTGGACTTCCCTTCAAATAGCTGTGTCCAATCCGCATTTCCCAGCTCCTGCCTAATTTTCATGCAATTGGCCTTGGCCCAGTTTAGTATTCTTCCCTTAGGACCACCTTTATCTACAAGACTACTAAAATTTACAGAACTGTGGTCACTATTCCCAAAGGAATCCCTCGCTGCAACTTCTACCACCTGGCCTGGCTCATTCCCCAATACCAGGTCCAATATGGTCCCTTCCCTTGTTGGACTATTGACATACTGCTCTAGAAAACTCTCCTGGACACTCCTTACAAATTCTGCCCCGGCCAGACTTGTGACACTAAGTGTAACCCAGTCAATGTTAGGAAAATTAAAATCTCTCATCACCACCACCCTATTGCCTTTATATCTTTCCATAATCTGTTTACCTATTTTTCTTCTACCTCATGCTCACTGTTGGGAGGCCTGTCATACAGCCCCAACAATGTAACTGCACCCTTCTTATTCCTCAGCTCCACCCATAATGCCTTACTGCTCAAGCCCTCCATAGTGTCCTCCTTTAGCACAGCCGTGATATCATCCCTGACCAGCATGCAACTCCACCAACCCCCCCCACCCTTTTCCTTCCCTTCCTGTCCTGTCTGAAACACCTATATCCTGGAACATGTAGCTGCCCATCATGTCCTTCCTTCAACCAAGTCTCTGTGATTTCAATAATGTCATACTCCCAGGCACCAATCCAAGCCCTAAGTTCATCTGCCTTACCACTCCTTGCATTAAAGTAATGCACTTCAGGCCACCAGTTCTTTTGCATTCATTAGTTCTCTGCCTACTCTTCCCCTTGGTAAGGCTAACTTCATGATCCCTACAGTCTCTAGTTTCCACCTCACTGACTAGTAACCTTTTCTTTTGCTTCCCAGGCCCCTGCCACATTAGTATAAAACCTCCCCAACAGCAGTAGTGAAAACTCCCCTAAGGACATTAGTTCCAGTCTGGTTCAGGTGTAGATCATCCAATTTGTAATAGTCCCACCTTCCCCAGAACTGGTCCCAATGTCCCACAAATCTGACCCCCTCCCTCCTACGCCATCCCTCAAGCCACGTGTTCATCCTGCTTATTCTTTCATTTCTACCCTGGCTAGCACGTGGCACTGGTAGCAATCCCGAGATCACTACCTTTGTGGTCCTCCTCTTTAACTTCGCTCCTAGCTCCCTGAATTCTGCTTTCAGGACCTTATCTCATTTTTCTACTTATATCATTAGTGCCTATATGCATCACGACAACTGGCTATTCACCCTCCCGTTTCAGAATGCTCTGCAGCCGATCAGTGACTTCCCTGACCCGAGCACCTGGGAGGCAACATACCAACCAGGAGCCCCGTGTTTGGCCACAGAACTGTCTATCTACTCCCCTTACAATAGAATCCTCTATGACTATGGCCCTACAAGTCTTTTTCCCGTCCTGTAGAATCCCTACAGTATGGAAATAGACCATTCAGCCCAACGAGTCCACACCAACCCTCTGAAGAGTAACCCACCCAGACACATTCCCCTACCTGATTACTTTACGTTTACCCCGACTAATGCATCTAACCCACGCATCCCGAACACTCTGGGCAATTTAGCATGGCCAATTCACCTAACCTGCACAGCTTTTGGATTGCGGGAGGAAACTGGAATACCTGGAGGAAACTCACACAGATATGGGGAGAATGCGCAAACTCCACACAGACAGGTGCCCAAGGCTGGAATCAAACCTGGGTCCCTGCCGCTGTGAGGCAGCAATGCTAACCACTGTGCCACCATGCCACCCCACATGAGGTTGAGAGCAATTTATTGGCTTGGTCAGAGGACTGGATAACCAACAGAAAGCAGGAAATATGGATCTTTTTCTGGTTGATAAATGTAACCAGTGGGGGTTTGGATCTCATCGAATGAAAAGCACTAATCCCTTAACAGCTGCAACAGAATTTATTTTCTAATTCTTCTTTTTGAAAAAAAGCACATTTCAGGAATGTCCCTGAAGTACTGACCAATCCAAAAAATCTTTGTTCTCTTCAGCATTTCTACATTTAAAACATAAAAACGTAGAACATAAGAACGATGAGCAGGAGTAAGCAATTTAAATCCTCGAGCCTGTTCTGCCATTCATTGCTGATCTTGTCTCGACTTTGGATCCTATCTACTTATAAATTTATGTTCATGGTTTAGATGCAGGAATAGAAGATACTCTAGCCAAATTTCCAGGTGACACTAAAATATATAAATGCTGTAAAGAGGTAAGACAAGTGGATATGGGTAGGTTTAAGAACTCACCAAAGTCCAGCAGATGAAGTTTAACATGTATAAGTGCAAAGTTACCCACTTTGGTCAGGAGAATAGAATGGCAACTTATTACCCACCTGGAGAGAAACGTCAGAGTACTTTGGTGCAGAGAGATTTGGGTGTCCCTGTGCATAAATCTCAGAAAATTTGTATGCAGATACAGCAGGTAGTGAGGAAAGCAAATGAAATATTGGCATTTATTGCTAAAGGAATAAAGTACAAAAGTAGTGAAATGTGCTGCGACTTTAAAGGGTATTAGTGAGACCAAAGCATACAGTTTTGGTCCCATTACCTGAGGAGGGATGCAGCTGCATTGGAGACAATTCAGAGGATGTTCATGAAGTTGATTCTAGAGGCAATGGGTTTGTCTTGTGAAGAGAGATTGAAAAGTTTAGGCCTCTGGAGTTTAGAAGAATGAGAGGAGATCTAATTCAGGGATATAAGATGCTAAAAGAATTGATAAGATTGACATCGAAAGAATGCTTCCTCTTGTCAGGCAAACCAGAATGATAGTTTTAGAATAAAGGGTAGCAGATTTAAAACAGAGATGAGGAGCAATTACATAGAGCAAAGGGCCATTATTCTGAGGAATTCACTACTCCAGCATACAGGGACATTGTCCAAATTCAAGGAGGGAATAGACAAGTTTTTAAATTAGTACTGAGCTGAAAGATTATGGGAAGTGAGCAGAAAAGTAAAGTTCAGGTTGAGATGAGATCAACTATGGTTATATTGAAAGGGAGAGCAGGCTCCAGGTGATAAACTGCTTATTCCGATTTCTCATTCTTACATTCTATGTTTTTATATATTTCCATGGGATATATAAATTCTAAAGAGATCAAGGATTTTAGGATTGGTTTGTATTGCAGGGACATTCCTGAAATGTGCTTCTTTTAAAAATAAAGAAAATATGTTCTGCTGCAGCTGTTAAAGGTTGAGTGCATTTTGTTAATGAGACCCATTCCTGATGTTACCTGCATGCTATTGGTTCTGGTTTTGGTTCTGGTTTTAAAGTTAGTTAGAAGAGTAGTAACCTTTCTTGGATCGATGACTTTGTTCTCCATTGCAATGATGTGTCTTGTAAGAAATGGGAACTAAAGATCTACATTTGCATGCTTGGGTAAGCATTGAAGTATCTTTCAACTGCTAACAGAAAAGTACAAACAAGTACATAGTTTGACAATGTTAGATAGACTAACTGACAGGTTTACAAAATAGATCCAGAAGTTATGAATGAAAAAAGTGCAGACTTTACTTTGGCTGAGCATACTGTTCATGGTGGCACACTCTATTCATGTAGCTACAGAATTTCAATTGACATGATAGGGCTCAATGAATCAAAAGAGACATGGGGCATTCAGCCAATTCAGTACATGTTTATGCTCCAGAATAGCTTCCTCCAGCTCCTTCTCTAGTTCTCTAAGTGCTATGTCTTGCCCTTTCCCTCTTAGTTTGATTCGTTCATAGGATGTGAGGATCACTGGCTTGGCCAGTGTTTGTTACCTAATCTAGGTGCCCTTGAGAAGGTGGAAATGCACTGTGTTCTGGAACTGCGGCATTCCATTTGTTGCAGGTACAGCAAGAACTGTATTACGGAAGGAAGTTTCGGATACTTCACCCAGTGAAAGTGAAAGAACAGTAATATTGTTCCAAGCTGGGCTGCAGTCCAAGTGGGTTACTTTGTCATGGATAGTATTGACATTCTTAAATGCTTTTAGAGCTGCACTTATCCTGGCAAGAGGTGAGTATTTCCATCACGCTTCTGACTTGTGCCTTGTAGACGGTGGACAGGTGGAGACATGGTTAGAACATGATCAAAGCTGGGAATTAAATATTCAAGGGTATCTGACTTCTTGAAAAGACAAGTAGAAGGAAAGCTTTGTGGGGTGAATTTCTTAGTACAAGATGGAATACACAAGACAGCAAGAAGTGATCTTTGATCAGAAGACACAGATTCCATGTGGCTGGAGCAAGAAATAATAAAAGGAAACACATTGACTGGAGTCAACTACAAACTCGGCAACAGAGGCCATGCAATAGGACAATGAATCAGGAGATCACAGAATCCCAACAGTGCAGAAGGAGGCCACTCGGCCAGTCAGGTCTGCACTGACCTCTGAAGGCTATCCCACTCAGACCCACTGCATCCCTGTCACTCTGAATTCCCTATGCTAACCCACATCCCTGGACACTCTGGGGCAATTTAGCAAGGCCAATCGACCAGACCTCCACATCTTTGGACTGTGGGAGGAAATCGGAGCACCTGGAGGAAAACCACACAGACATGAGGAGAATGTGCAAACTCCACACAGACAGTGGCCTGAGGCAGGAATTAAACCCTGGTCCCTTGACTGTGAGCCAGCAGGGCTATTCACTGTGCCACCTTGCTGCAGAACTCAGTAAAATGTGCTAAGGACAATGATTTCCTCCTCACCTCTGGATTTCAGCTTCATTGTCATAGATGGAAGATGGCTACAATGAGATCAGGAGCAGAATGGCCATGGCAGTACACAAACTGAGGACTGGTGAACAGGTACAGCAGCTGTATGGGAAGTGCTTGATAGACTGTAAACAACAAACTCCATAACTATGCTGATGATCATAAATAGACTGCAGGGCCATAAATGGTTGGCTTGGATCTGCCTACCTTCATCTGCTTCGATTGCATATGACATACAGTTTAGAAACAGAATTATGCCAATAGCTTATTCAATGACCTCCACAGCATTCTGAGGTTATAAATTCCAAAGACACACAGCCCTCTGAGAGAAACTAATTCTCCTCATTCCTGCTCTAAAGGTTGATGCCTAATGTTAAAACAAATGCCCCTCATTCTGGACTCATGCACAGGAGGAAACATTACTTCCGCATCCACCTTTTCTCTATACTATTCATCTCAATCATTCCCTGTTGTTATCTGTTCCATCTTCTCGCCAGCCTCTGCATAAACATGATGTTTTTCTTAACCTTCCGGTGTGCTGTAGTTTTGATACAATAATGAAAATACTTCATGAGGTGGATCAGACTTAGATTTTAACCTGGGTTGCACACATGATAAGGCCAGACAAGTGGAAAAGATAGCTTCTGGGAGATTCAAAGTAAACAGGGGAAATTATTACAAACCAAAAGATCAGTTGAAAATGTTTAAAAATCAAATTGAGAACTAAGTAATTAAAGTAGAGATGCCAGGCCAAGCAATATGTTGTACCTAAATAATGTGGGCACTGTTGGAGCCCACTGTGGTTCATGATCTATTGGAAATGTTGGTTGCTGCAGGAACTCCGGCTCAGAGTTGATGAGCTGAAGTCTAAGCTTCGAGCGCTGCAACACCTCAGGGAAGAAGGAGAGTTACCTGGACATTCTGTTTATCGAGACAGTCACATCCCTTAGATTAACTATCTCAAATTTGGTCTGTGCTCAGGGACAGGAGGGTGTGACGACGAGCGAGGCAGATAGAGGATCCAGGGAGGTTATGCTGTAGAAGCCTCAGCCATTATCTAGCAGGCTTGAGATATTTGTACTCTGTGGAGATGAGCGTGGTGACTGTGGGGAGGATGAGCAAACTGACCATAGCATCATAGTTCAGGAAGCCATTGAAGAGGAGAGAGAAAAGGTGCCGGGGAAGCTGAAAGGTCTGAAAGTGGATAAATCATCCTGGCCAGATGAACTACACTCCACACTTCTGAAGGAGATAACTGAGAGATTGTGAAGGCATTGGTGGCGATCTTTTAGGAATCACTCGAGTCAGGGAGAGACCCTGAAGGCTGAAAAATGGCTAATGTAACACCACCATTTAAGAAGGGAGAGGGCCAGAAGACAGGAAACTATAGGATAGCGAACCTGACCTTGGTCGCTGCTAAGATCCACTATTGAGGACGAGATTGCAGAGTACTTGGAAGGGCATGGTAAAATAGGGCTGAGTCAACATGGCTTCGTCAAGGGGAGGTCATGCCTGACAAATCTGTTAGAATTATTTGAGGAGCTAATGAGCACGTTAGACAAGTGAGAGCCATGTACATGATCTATTTGAATTTCCAGAAGGCTCTTGACAAGGCACAGCACAGGAGGCTGAGAACTAAGATAGGGCCCATGGTGTTAGAGGCAAGATAATGGCATGGGTAGAGGATTGGCAGAAGGGCAGAAGGCTGAGTACAGGAGAGACTTGGTCCCGAAAGCACAGGCTCAGAGTGAGTGAACAAATCTTTAGAACTGAAATGAGGAGGATAATCTTCAGGCAGAGGGTGGTGAATCTGTGGAAATCAGTGCCATATAAGGCTGTGGAGGCCAAGTCATTGAATATATTTGAGACAGAGATAGATTGGTTCTTGATTAGTAAGGGGATGAAGGATTACAAGGAGAAGGCAAGAGGATGGAGTTGAGAAACATATCAGCCATGGTCAAATGGTGAAGCAGACACAATGGGTTGAACAGCATAATTCTACTCTTATAGGTTACAAACATACAGCCACAGAGATGTGCATACAGAAACAGACCCTTTGGTCTAACTAATCTGCCAACCAGATATCCCAACCCAATCTAGTCCCATTTGTCAGCATTCAGCTCACACCCCTCCAAACCCTTCCTATTCATATACCCATCCAGATGCCTCTTAAATATTGCATTTGTATCAGCCTTCACCACTTCCTCTGGCAGCTCATTCCATACACGCACCACTCTCTGCATGAAAAAGTTGCCCCTTGGGTCTCTTTTATATCTTTCCCCTCTCACCCTAAACCTATGGCCTCTGGTTCTGGACTCCTGACCCCAGGGAAAAGACTTTGTCTATTTATCCTATCCATGCCCCTCATGATTTTATAAACCTCTATAACGTCACCCCTAAGCCTCCGGTGCTCCAGGGAAAACAGCCCCAACCTATTCAGCCTCTCCCTATAGCTCAAATCCTCTAACTCTGGCAACATCCTTATAAATCTTTTCTGAACCCCTTCAAGTTTTACAACATCCTTCCGATAGGAAGGAGACCAGAATTGCAGGCAATATTCCAAAAGTGGCCTAACCCAATGTCCTGTACAGCTGCAACATGACCTCCCAACTCCTGTACTCAATACTCTTGACAAATAAAGGAAAGCATACCAAACGCCTTCTTCAATATCCTATCTACCTGTGACTCCACTTTCAAGGAGCTATGAACTTGCTCTCCAAGGTCTCTTTGTTCAGAAACACTCCCCAGGACCTTACCATTAAGTGTATAAGTCTTACTAAGATTCACTTTCCCAAAATCCAGCACCTCACATTTATCTAAATTAAACTCCATCTGTCATTCCTAAGCCCATTGGCCCATCTGATCAAGATCCCATTGTAATCTGAGGTAACCTTCTTCGCTGTCCACTACATCTCTAATTTTGGTGTCATCTGCAAACTTACTAACTATACCTCTTGTGTTCATATCCAAATCATTTAGATGAATGATGAAAATTGGTGGACACAGCATTGATCCTTGTGGCACTCCACTGGTCACAGACCTGCAGTCTGAAAAACAATCCTTCACTACCACCCTCTGTCTTCTACTTTTGAGCCAGTTCTGTATCCAAATGGCTAGTTCTCCCTGTATTCCATGAGATCTAATCTTGCTAATCAGTCTCCCATGGGGAACCTTGTTGAACGCCTTACTGAAGTCCAAATAAATCACATCTACCACTCTGCACTCATCAATCCTCTTTGTTACCTTTTCAAAAAACTCTATCAAGTTCCTGAGACACGTTCCCTGCACACAAAGCCATGTTGACTGTCCTTCATCAGTCCTTGCCTTTCCAAATATATGTACATCCTGTCCCTCAGGATTCCCTCCAACAACTTGCCCACCACCGACATCAGACTCATTGGTCTATAGTTCCCTGGCTTTTCTTTACCACCTTTCTTAAATAACAGCACCACTTTAGCCAACCTCCAGTCTTCCGGCACTTCACCTGTGACTATTGATGATACAAATATCTCAGCGAGAGGCATAGCAATCACTTCCTTAGCTTCCCACAGAGCTCTAGGGTACACCTGATCAGGTCCTAGGGATTTCTGGATTCATGTCATAGTCCCACACTGATTGCTGTTCGCTCCTCATTCTTATTGATTGAAAAATACAAGAGAAGGCCCCGCAAAACAAGAGGAGTTGAATTTTTATGTATGAGTCATGGTCCATGCCCATCAGTGCCAAGATGTTAACTCAGTGTATTAAGTGATCTGCTGACAGTAAAACCAGCAGCTGGAGTAGATAGAGTGCCAGGAATGGCCAGATTAATTAATTTTATTTCTTATTTACGAGCATTCCTTCTGGGTCAGAAGACATATAATGGTCCCCTGAGTCCTCTAAGAAGTTTTAGGATCTCCCCAGGTCTGGCACCAATTTTAAAAACCCTCACAGTCCTCTCCCCTTCTAACGTCATAAACATTATTGTGAATGAAGCCTGGGAACTGAAAATAGCCTAGGCCTTGCCCTCAATGCTCCTGCTGTATTTCCTTCCTGCACCAATCTCAACCTTTCATGTTGAAATCGGCCTCAGTGAGTCTGTATTCCCAAATAGCGGAAAGCAGTTGGCAAAGATTGTGTCATGATGAAAGATAGCATCAAAACAATACTGCAGAATGCCATGTTAAGGAGTCAGTGGAAAAAGTGTTGCAACACATCATGGAGAGCAAATGGTGTTTTTGCACTTACTTGACTTCAGAGTGAAAAAATTAACTCCTGATGCAAAAAAAATCTTATACAGAAATGGGAGTGATGGTTTCAGAGGTCATGGCGATTATTTTTCAAAGCACTAGTAGGTCTGCAAATGGAGTTTGTAGATTGGGTTCCCACTGTTTAAAAAGAAGACTGGCTAATCTGACATCAGTAATCAGGAAAATACTGCAACATTTTGTAAAGGATGTGATTACAGGATATTAAGAAAGCAATTGATTGGGCATAATCAGTATGTACTTACGATGGAAACTAACCTGAGGGTTTTTTTGAGGACGTTGCTTGTAGAATTAATATGGGCGAACCAATGAATGTGTTGTATTTGGATTTTCAGAAGGCTTTTTATTAAAGTCTCAACACTGGGGATTAGAAAACAAAATGAAATGCATGGGATTTGGGGAAATACACTCGTCTGCATTGAGGATTAGTAAACAGGCAGCAAACCAAGTATAGACATGATTTTTCAGGCTGAGAGGCTGAGACTGTTGGGGTACCACATGGATCAGTGCAATGTCTCAGATGTTCACAACCTATACCCATGATTTGGACATAGAGGTCAAATTGTAGTATTTCCAAGTGGGGATATGAGTCATGAGGAAGATGCAAAGAGGCTTCATGGGAATTTAAACAGACTGAGTGAATGGGCAAGAGCTTGGCAGATGGAATACAATGTGGTTCCATGAAAAGTTATCCACTTTGGAGGTTGAATAATCTGCCTTCCTGTTCTTGTCACCAAAGTGGATAACCACACATTTATCCACATTAAACTGCATCCGCCATGCATCCGTCCAGCCACCTCACCTGTCCAAGTCGCACTGTATTCGCATAATATCCTTCTCACATTTTACCCTGCCACCCAGCTTTGTGTCATCAGCAAATCTGATAATATTACTTTTAATGCCTTCATCTATATCATTAATGTACATTGTAAACAGCTGCAGTCCCAGCACCGAACAGCCAATTTTCAATCAAAGTCAGTATTTTGCCCCCAACACCATGTGCCCTAATTTTGCTCACTAATCTCCTATGTGGGGCTTTATCAAAGACTTTCTGAAAGTTCAGGTACACTACATCCACTGGCTCTCCCTTGTCCATCTTCATAGTTACATCCTCAAAAAATTCCATATTAGTCAAGCACGATTTCCCTTTCATAAATCCATACTGACTCTGACCTATCCTGTTACTACTATCCAAATAAGTGATAATTTCATCTTTTCTAACTGACTCCAGCATTTTTCTCACCACTGACATCAGGCTAACTGGTCTATAATTCCTTGTTTTCACTCTCCCTCCTTCCTTGAAAAGTGGAACAACATTAGCCACCCTCCAATCCATAGGAACTGAACTTGAATCTATAGAACATTGGAAAATGATTACTAATATGTCCACAATTTCTAGAGCCACCTCCTTAAGTACCCTGGGATGCAGACCATCAGGTCCTGGGGACTTACCAGCCTTCAGACCTCACAGTCTATCCAACACCATTTCCTGACTAATATAAATTCCTTTCAGATCATCAATTACCCTAAGTCCTTCAGCCATTATTACATCTGGGAGATTGTTTGTGTCTTCCCCAGTGAAGATAGATCCAAAGTACCTATTCAACTTTTTTGCCATTTCTTTGTTCCCCATAATATATTCACCCGCTTCTGACTTCAAGGGCCCAATTTTAGTCTTAACCATTTTTTTTTCTTTTCATATACCTAAAAAAGCTTTCACCATCCGCCTTTACATTTTTGGCCAGTTTGGCTTCATACCTCATTTTTTTCACTGCGTATTATCTTTTTGCTCTGTTGCTCCTTAAAAGTTTTCCAGTCCTCCAGCTTCCTGGTCATTTTTGCTATTATACCCGTCTTCTCTTTTATCTTTATGCAGTCCTTAACTTCCCTCATTAGCCACGGCTGCCCCTGCCTTCCCTTAGGATCTATCTTCCTCTTTGGAATGAACTGATCCTGCACCTTCTGCATTATATCCAGAAATACTGGCCATTGTTGTTGCACTGCCATCCTTGCTACGGTATTGCACCATTGAACTTTAGCCAGCTCCTCCCTTTGTTCAACTGCAATACTGACACTTCCAATTCTCCCTTCTCCCTCTCAAATTGCAGATTAAAATTTATCATATTATGGTAATTTATCATATTATGGTAACCTCCTAATGGCTCCTTTACTTTGAGGTCCCTGATCAAATCACAACACCAGATCCAGAATTGCCTTCTCCCTGGTAGGTTCCAGTACAAGCTGTTCTCAGAATCCATCTTCGAGGCACTCCACAAACTCCCTTTCTTAGGGTCCAGTACCATCCTGATTCTCCCAGTCTACCTGCATGTTGAAATCCCCCATAACAGCTGGAGTAATACCTCTGGGACAGACCAATTTGAACTCCTTATTCAACTTACACCCTTCATCCAGACTACTGTATTAGGGGCCTGTAGATAACTCCCTGTAGGGTTTTTCTGCACTTTGAATTTCTCAGCTCTATCCATACTGACTCTACATCTCCTGATTCTATGTCCCCCCTCGCAAGGGACTGAATATCATTCCTTACCCACAGGGCCACTCCATCCCCTTTGCCTGTCATTCTGTCCTTTCGAAAGCACATATAGCCTTGAATATACATTTCCTAGGCCCTGTCCACTTGAAGCCACATCTCAGTTATACCCACAACATCGTACCTGCCAATTTCCAACTGAGCCTCAAGCTCATCCACCTTATTTCTTATGCTTTGTGTATTCATATGTAATATTTTAAATTTGTTACTCCTCTTACCCTTCCTATCAATCCCTATTTGACTTGACCATACTGTATGATCCCTTCTTGAGTTTTCTGTTCCGTTGATTCTGTTGTCTTTCTTAACTTCTCTTATTCTCACTTTCCCTCTAACTTCCTTCTTAAATTTCCAATTTGTCCCCTCCCCTCCACTACTTAGTTTAAACACATCTGTGTTGCAGTGGCAAACCTGCCTGCCAGACTGCTGGTCTCCCACCTACTAAGGTGCAACCCAACCCTCTTGTATAATTTATTCTTACTGAAAAACATACCCATTAATCCAAGAATTTAAATCTTTGCTTCCTGCGCCAGTTCCTCAGCCACACATTCAAGTCCATTACCTCCCTGTTCCTGCCCTCTCCATCCCGAGGAACTGGAAGCAAATCAGAAATAACCACCCTGGAAGTCCTGCTTTTCAGAATTCTTCCAAGTTCTCTGAAGTCCTGCTGTAGAATATCCCTCTCCTTCCTGACGTCATTTTTGCTGACATGCACCACCATCTCTGGCTCTTCACCTTCGCCCTTGAAGATTCCCTGCACTCTGTCAGTGACGTCCTGGATCCTGGCACCAGGAAGGCAACGCACCATCCTCAAATCCCGCCTGTTGCTGCAGAAACCCCTTTCAGTCCCTCTCACTATGGAGTTCCCTATTACCACAGCTCTGCAAGATGTCTGACTCTTCGGCTCTGCCTCCATGTCAATTTCTGAATGGCATTGTCAGCCTCTAAGACTGGCAGCGTCGTCTCTCACGAAAGTTACCAAGAGATTCAGGAAGGATATACTTTCAACAAGGCGAGTGCAGGGGAGATTCACCAAACTGATTTCTGGAATGTTGGGACTGGTCAAAAGGAGAGATTGAGGGAACCACGCTTGTATTCTCTGGAGTTTGGAAGGACGAAGGGTCATTTCACAGAAACTTGCGAAATTCATGAAGGAATAGAGAGTAGATGGAAAAAGGATATTTATTTTGACTGTGGGGTCTAATTAATCTCGGATTATGGAGGTGCAGTGTTGGACTGAGATAGACAAAGTCAGAAGTCACATGACAGCAGATTATAGTCCAAGAGGTTTATTTGAAATCAGAAGCTTTTAGAACACTGTTGGAATATTGTGTGCAATTCTGTTCTTCTTCCTATTGGAAACATGTGAAACTTGAAAGGGTTCAGAAAATATTTACAAGGATGTTGCCAGGGTTGGAGGTTGGAGGGAGAGGCTGAACAGGCTGGGGCTGTTTTCCCTGAAGCGTCGAAGACTGAGGGGTGACCTTATAGAGGTTTACAAAATTAGGAGGGGCATGGATTGGATAAATAGACAAAGTCTTTTCCCTGGAGTCGGGGAGTCCAGAACTAGAGGGCATAAGTTTAGGGTGAGAGGGGAAAGGTATAAAAGGGACCTAAGGGGCAACCTTTTCACGTAGACGATGGTACGTGCATGGAATGAGCTGCCAGAGGAAGTGGTGGAGGCTGGTACAATTGCAACATTTACAACACATTTGGATGGGTATCTGAATAGAAAGGGTTTGGTGGGATATGGGCCAGGTGCTGACAGGTGGGACGAGATTGGGTTGGGATATCTGGTCGGCATGAACAGGTTGGACCAAAGGGTTTGTTCCATGCTGTACATCTCTATGACTCTATGACACTGCTTCTCTGTCAGATAAACCAGGCAAATCTGTCCAACTATAAATTAGTGTTCTGTGACTTCTGACTCAGTCTCAGATTAAAAGATAAACCATTTTGCACTGATACGAGGAGGAACTTCTTCACTCAAGAGTGTGGTGATTCTTTGGAATTCTTTACTCTAGAGGGTACTGAAACTCGGTGATCAAGGAGCTTCAAGACTCAGTTTGATAAGATTTCTCATTATTAATTATAAGGGACATGGGGATAGCGAAGGAATATAGCTTTGGTGGACAGGCTTTGGGAGCAGAATGTCTACTCCTATTCCTCTGTTCCTAATTCTCTCAATGATCATTGGCAACATCAAAGACTCCACAAATATTTCCATACAGCTCATGAAATGGAGTCCAAGTATTTCAGTATTATTTTATTATGAACTAGACAATAGAGCTGGGAGCAGGCACAATGGGCTGAAAGGCTTCCTTCCATGCCATATTAATTCTGTGACGTAATATTTACGATACAAGCACAAACCATTTGGTCTAATAACATCCATGCCGGTGTTTAAGCTCCACATGAGCTTCTCTTCACCAATCTTAATCTAACCCTGTTTTATTGCTGTATTAGACCTAGGGCTACCTTAGAGGACGAGCCATGCAGATACAATAACTGACTATTCATTGTACCAGAAAATCCATCTGGGGGATTTCACCACCGTTATACATCGTTCCACCTCATTCCACCACTTGATGGAAAATTTTTGCTTATTCCTCCAGAAAATAGAGACTGGCCTAATAGGGGTCTTTCTAAATATGACATCATGATTAGATTGAATAGTTGTCGAGATATTTCCACTAGTGAGATAGATTAGATTGGAGATCATAAATGTAAGATTGGCACTAATAAATCTAATCAGGAATTCTGGCAAAAATATCTTTACCCAGGGAGTGCTTACAATGTAGAACGTACAACATATTGAGTCGCTAAAGTGAAAAGCACAGGTTTATTTGAGAAAGCACGAAAGTGAAAAGGAGGACATGTTGATGGAGTGGGAACAATCACAAAGACAGCATCAGTACCACCTTGAACCTATTGGTTGAATGTCCAGTTTCTGTGCTTTGGTTTATGTTTATTCACATGTGTAAGCACTGTTAGTCAAGCCGGTTTTTACTGGCCACCTCTTCATTTGCTTGAGAAGGTAATGAGGTGCTAGCTTAGTCACTTGTTAGGTCATTTAAAAGGCAATTAAGTACACATAGTTGAGATCAGATAGAGATGGAAGACTTTCATTCTAAAAGAAACATTAATACATGACTTGGATTTTTTTCATGAATCCAGTAGCTTTGTCGTCACCATGACTGATTCTCACCTTTCAGTCTACATTTCTATCACTGACTAAAATTAATTCATAAATTGTTGAGGTGGGATTTGAACACATTAATAATTACTTACTGGTCATTTGGTAATGTGAAACTTGAGTACTACTGAAAACATTTTGTCCAAGTTTTTTTGTCTGCACTCATTTATTTTTAGTCTATATAATTTTAGACTTTATAGTATCCACTTTGGGATTACTGGTGTAAATATAACCACAATGGGATTGTACCTCGATTCTCTGCTGTATTGGATATAGCAAAATATGCTGAAAATGTGTTGCTGGTCAAAGCACAGCAGGCCAGGCAGCATCTCAGGAATAGAGAATTCGACGTTTCGAGCATAAGCCCTTCATCAGGAATTCTGATCTTCACTGTTTTCATCCAATCTAATGAGATGTATGTAAATGCTCTAGGACTAAAACTGTACCTGATATAACTTTCAAGGCTATTTCATCTGCTTATAATCTTGAAGAAACAATGTAATTTTCTTTGAAGTTCAATTTGGTTTCCTTTCACTCTGATCTTTTCTCTCTATCCATTGGCCAAAAACTGTGGTCAATAAAATCTTATTAGATTTTGGCCTGGTTATCACCAGACTGATTTGAATATGTGTAGATTAGCTGCTGCAGCATCTGGATATACCGAGGATGTAACTAAAAGCATTTGTTATTGTTCCCAGAAATGGACACCTTGAACTGTCATGGTCTATTCCAGATAAAGAAGAAATATTGAACCCAAAAACTTAAATTAGACACTGGAATACCCCACAACTGGTTGACAGCAGAAGACATGGTACCAATGCATAAATAAGTTGAAGAGTTCAATGAAAGATACTGTGCTGTGAAAGTACTTCAGGCAAATGCCCATTGCAGATCTCATTCAAAGCCAAACAGAATCATAAATAACGTTGTCATGATTCTTTCGCAAACTCATGCATCCTTATTTGACTATGATGATGAGATTAAGCCTTTATACTTTCTGATATTTTACATTCTGTGCAATAGTGTTAACAACAGTGGAATAAGCAAATAGCTAGGAAATATACCTTTAATTCCATTCCTCAGCTGGGAATAAATACATTGGCAACAGCATTTTTAAGAAAAGTTGAAGATATCAAAGTCAAGAAACAAATATAAAGTACTGAATGTTCCCATACTGAAGGCTCACTTTTGAAATTGCAGATCTCGCTAATCTGCCTCATGAACATGCAACAAGAGGATTCAATTCAAGAAGAGAATCAGCAAATTAGTGACATTTTTCACACCAGCCAACATCAACGTCAAAGTAAAATTGCCTATTTGTACCCGATTATGGATAATATGTGAGAATTGCATTGCCTTCCGTGGTGATCAACATCAAGCCTGTTCTGCATCCATTTAATTTGTGCAAGAGAGGAGGAAGGAGATCTCCCTCCCCACTGACTTTTTGGATCCAAACCCAAAGTTCACCTAAAGCCCAATGCATTGATAATCACTCATTTCCCAGTTGTTTAAGAAAATTGTAAGCTTGCATTTGATTAAGTTGTTTCTCCACTTCAACATCTAAGTTAGTATCTAATCTAATCGGACTGGTGCAATGATGTAATAATTTAATGAAAATTATCCCTTTGATTGATAAAATCTTGCATGTTGCATTTCAACAGCTTGTACTTTCACCGCAAAAGCGTAATTTGCCAAAACCATTCAACATCGGATAATTAAAAGTTGCAGTTTGAGAGTTCAGATACCTTCCATAATCCAGAAATGCTGCTCAATTTGTTGAGAAATAATGAGAATTGGAGAGCACCCAGAGGTGGCTTTGACATTCATAGGGCAATTCATCTCATAACTCTCAAGTTAAAGTACCAACAATTCACCTTAATAAAAAACAAAAGAACTGCAGATGCTGCAAATCAGAAGCAAAAACAGAAAATGCTGAAAAAGCTCAGCAGATCTGGCAGCATCTGTGGTCAAAAATCAGCGTTTAACATTTCGCATCGGGTGACCCTTCCTCAGAACCATTCATCTTCTTCTCCTGTGCTGCTAAATCCCTTCAGTTTATGGCCACAATATTGACAAGGTGGTGGGGGTAGGAAAGAGGCTTTGCCTCAAAATATTTGGGAGAGGCTTGCTATTTATGTTTTATCTAATTATAATACAATTTTACCACGAGAAAGAGATCCTAAGAATTTCTTAACTATCAAACTTTCATCTGTTGAGATGGAATATGTTTCAGAGAAGCCAAACAGTTCGGTGACTAATGCATTCTTGTTAACCAGCATCTCTGTTAGTTCAGTACAGAGCAGCATCGAACATACAAAGAAAAATCCAGCTTTGATCTGTGGATGGTTAGTGTATCTGAGCACTGGGCAACAGTAAGAGAGTGACAATCTGCAAAAGGATTGGGTGCAAATAGGAATTTAAAAAAAACTATGAGAGAATTTATGGCTTCAGCTTTTGCTGCACTTTCCACAGAAGAGGAAGAAACTGCAGGAAAACAAACATTTGCCCAGTAACTTGGCAAAACCCATTACTATCAATGACAGAAAGCAGCCCCTTGGAGAGAAGGACTGAAAGGTGCCCTGACCTGGCAGCATCCTCCACGCTATATGTCAGCACAAGTCAGAGCCCTCAGGAAGTAGAATTAAAACATAATGTAATAGGAATGCAACACGTGATGACAAGACAGGCAAGAACAAGAGGTGTCAAAAATATGGAAAGAAGGCAGGGTAACAACAGTGAGACTACCAACATGAAAGCAAAAAAGAGAATATGAGAGGACTGACTTTGCTCACTTCTGTACATTAAAATATTAGTTGCCTTGATTTGGCAATAGCTAATCACGAGTGCTTTACAAGATGTTTAAAATGCACGTATAACACGTATGAAAATCAGAAAATATATTGAAATATATTAAAAGTCAGTCATTTCTTGCAGATGATTACTGTCTTGGCTGAAGATCAAACCAGTGAGCTGGATACTAAAAGGTTGATGGTATCTTTCCAGCAAATACTTCAGACAATTTGATGCCTTCAAGATAGGACAAGAAGAAGGGGTGTATTGTTTTATTCAAGTGTGGGGTGTCGATGTCATTAGCTAGGACAGCAATTCTTGTCCATCCCTTGGAAGGTGATGGCGAGCTGCCTTTGTGAACCATTGCAGCCCATGTACTGTAGGGATATTATAGAATTGCACTCTTTGAACAATATGACTGTTTCTGTGCACACCCACTCGTGGGTCTACGGACTGCAATTGGCATACCACTGCCATTCACAGCATTCACTCCCAGTTCCTGATGAGGCTGCTGTACATTTATTTTGAAAATTCACATCAAAGAAAAAAACATCAGTGGGAATACTGCACCACAGTATTGTGAGAGGGCAAGTTGCAGGACTTCACTGAACAACGCTGTCGAAATGGTGATTTATTTGCAAATCAAACTGGTACACGGCTTGGAGGGGAGCTTGCAGATAATGGTATTGTCATGCATCTGCTGTCCTTCTAGGTGATAATAGTCATAAGTTTAGATGGTGCTGCTGAAGCAACCTTGGTGATTTTATGCAATGCATCTTGTAGATAGTACACACAGTACAGTTGGTGGTGGAGGGAGTGAATGACTGCAGGTGTGGTACCACTCAAACAGGCTGCTTTGTCCTAGATGATCACGAGCATCTTGAACATTGTTGGAATTGCACTCATCAAGGCAAGCCATCACAAACCTGACTTGTGTCTTGTTGAGGACAGGCTTTGAGGAGTCAGGGGGTGATTTGCTCAACTCAAGATTCCTAGCCTCTGACCTGCTCTTGCGAATGTAGTATATTTACATGACTCGTGCAGTTCAATTTCTGGCCAATGGTAATCCCCGGGATGTTGATTGTGGGGGATTCCATGACAGTAATGCCACTCAATATCAAGGGTGAAGTTAGATTTTCTCTTGTTGGAAGTAGTCATTATCTGCCACGTGTGTGGAGTGACTGTTCCTTGTCACTTGTCAGTCCAAGTTAGCCCTGATCTGTTGAGCAGTGGAGGGTTTAGGGAATGTATGTAACATTACAAGACCATCCCTGTGGCAGTGTCAGAATCCCATTGACTGCCAACTTATCCTGCTAAACATCAAAGCACAAATGCACTCCTGTTATATTCTGTTTCAATTCTTTCCCTGGTGGCTGGCATACAGCATATAAGGGTGCTGCTCTAGTCAGAAACCTGGGCACTTTCACAGGAATATGCAATGTCACCTACTCGCAAAATCCTACAAATGGAAAATACTTGAGGAAACTTTGAATTCTGTTCCTCGTGAGGATTGGAGCCAGGGAAAACAAAGCCAGCAAACAGCGTGACAATAACCCACTGCCCAGCAACATAAGCAAACAGCAGTTTCTTGGAAAACTGCAGGAAATTGGCCTGGCCCCACACCTTCACATGCTGTTGTGCTCCAAGAATTGCTGTTTTCATTTAGTTATTATATTGCTCTTCACCAATAATTTGTTCAGTGCCCAGCAAACAAATTAGTTTCTGTCAAGCAGACTTTGCAGCTTCATACTGAAAGCTACTGAAGAACTTCTATGCATTTGTACTGTGTAGTTTAGTACAAGACGTTGCAGTGAGTTCAGCATGCTACAACAGGAACTGCCGTCTAGTGTGGGCTTTGCAATGCTCAATAGATCTGTCTTTCTTCAGCTCCTCTGCTAAATGCAGTAAATCTTCTGACATAATTGTTGCACTGGTACCTTCAACCCCTCTAGTTTCGTTTTGTTCCTCAGCCAAGACGGCAATCAGCAGCAAAAAGTGGCTGATCTTTTGCAAACTGCATCTCACTGACACACATTTGCTTTTTCTTAATGATTGTGCTCACATTATCTGATTAATCCAGACATGAATGGGATGAAAATAAAGAGATCATTCATTGGTGGATTGAACTACACCACAAAAACATGCAGTAATGCCATTACCACCAACCCACTAATGTGGTCTTTGATTTGAATGTGAAGGTATCTGCAAAACTCCCTTACTTGAAATATCTAGTTGGCTTTACCTTTCACTTCTGAGTCAGCAGGTTGTTGGCCCAAGTCTCACTTGAGATACTTTATTCTAGGCTCAGAGTGCAGAATAATATAGAGGGAGTGTCATACTGTTGGGAGGCATCACCTTTTAGATCAGTTATTAAACAGCAACTCTGTTTGCCATTTGAGGTTGTTGACAAAAAGTTCACCGCACTTTTTGAAGGGGAGTTCTCCCAGTCTTGTGTTTATTCTTTGACAAACATCACTCAAACTGTTAATATTGATGTGAACCTCCTTGCTGTTTGTGGCACTGTTTGTTGCTCAGTTGGTTTCTTCCTTTCCCTGCAGTGCAACAGTGACAAGAATTTACTGGAATGAAAAGTGCTTTATAATGGCAGGGGGTTGAGAGGGAGGACTTCGTAGATGTTTAAAATAAAATTCTGAAGGTTCAGACAGCAGTACAATGCTGTGTTGCTCATGATAGATATCTGATTAAAAAGATGGCATAAAAGATATTTGAGGATGCCACTTGGACTGGAAAGGTTTGATTTATAAGGAAAGGCTGGATAAGCTGGGACTTTTTTCCCCGCGCGTATGAGACCTTATAGAGGTCGATAAAGTTACCAGAGGTGTAGAAAAGGTAGATGGCCAATAGCTTTTCCCCATAGTTGGGGGGTCTAAAACTCGACTGCATAGGATTAAGGTGAAAGGGGAGAGATATGAAAGGGTCCACGGGGGCAATTCTTTTACACAGAGGGTGGTGAATGTCTGGCACAGGCTTCCAGGGGTGGTGATGGAGGTGAGTACAATTTTGTCATTTCAGTAACATTTGGACAGGAGGGATATGGACCAAACACAGGCAAATGGGGCTAGACTGATTATGAACACTGGGCAGCATGGACAAACTAGGCCAAAAGGCCTGTTTCCATGCTGTAACCCTCTAATGACTCTATGACTCTAAAAGGTGAGAGAGAGAGAGAGAGAGAGAGAGAGAGAGAGAGAGAGAGAAGCAGAACTGGTCATTGGACCACTGGAAAATGAGGCAGGAGAAGTAGTAATGAGGAACAAAGACATTGGGTTTAAGTGGAGGAACTGAAGAGAGACTTTGCATTAGTTTTCACAGTGGACGGTACCAGCAGCATGCTAGGACTTTAAGAGAGTCCAGGTCAGAGGTGAGTGTCGTGCACCTCATTAAGGAGAAAGTGCAGGGGAAGCTGAAAGGTCTGAAGACGTATAAATCACCCAGACTAGATGGACTGCAACGCCAAAACCCTATCACGTTTACCATGGTGACAGTGCCACACAACATGATGGAGGGTATTCTCAAGGTGAAAGCCGGACTTTGTCTCCCCAAGGATTAGTTGGTGGTCACTCTCATCAATTCTGTCATGGACAGATGCAGTTGGAGTTGGCAGAGCGGTAAGGGTGAGGTCAAGCATGTTTTCCCTCTTGTTAGTTCCCTCACCACCTGCTGTAGACCCAATCGAACTGCTATGCCCTTTAGAACTCAACCGGCTCAAACAATAGTGCTGCTGAGCCTGTCTTGGTGATAGACATTGAAATTGCCCACTCACCGTGCACCTTTGCCACTCACAGTGATTCCCCCAAGTATTCCTTGGAGGAGTTTCTGAGGAGATTTACAAGAATGATCCTGAAGATTAATGGCTCTTCACATGAGGAGCATCTTAAGACCCTGAGTCTGTACTCGATGGAGTTTAGAAGGAGGTTCATGGCACTGTGGCTGTCTCTGCTGTACAGAAGGGTGGGAAAAGAGTGGAAGGGCTACAGTCATAGGGGATTCAATTGTAAGGGGTGTAGATAGGTGATTTTATGGTGGAAAATGAGACTCCCAAATGGTATGTTGCCTCCTAGTTGCATGGGTCAGTGATACCTCAGATCGACTTCAGGACAATCTGAAGGGGGAGGGCGAATAGCCAGTTATCGTGGTCCATATAGGTACCAATGACATAAGCGATAAATAAGATGAGGTCCTACAGGCAGAAGTTAGGAACCAAGATAAAAAGTAGGACCTCAGATGTAGTATTCTCAGGATTGCTACCAGATTCACTTGCTAGTCAGAGCAGAGATGAAAGAATAGGTAGGATGATTGTGTGGCCTGAGAAATGGTGCAAGAGGGTGGGGGTTCAGACTTTTGGGACATTGGGACCAGTTCTGGGGAGATGGGACTTTTACAAATTGGACGGTCTACACCTTGGAAGGACTGGAACCAATGTCCTAGGGAGTGTTTTTGCTCATACTGTTTGGGAGGGTTTAAACTAATGTGGCAGGGGGGTGGGAACCAAATGAGGTGATTAGTGGACAGTAGGAGCTAGTAACTAGAGCCTGTAAGGAATCAAATAGTGAAGTCAGCGTGACTAAGGGGAATGGGAGGCAGGAAGCAGATGATGAATGCTAAGGGACTGGTGGTCTGAGGTGCACTTGTTTTAATGCAAGAAGTGTAGTAGGTAAGGCAGATGAAATTAGGGCTTGGATTAGTACCTGGGAGTTTGATGTTATTGCTATTACTGAGACTTAGTTGAAGGAAGGGCAAGATTGGCAACTAAATATCCAAGTGCATAGATGCGTCAAGTGGGATAGAGAAGGAGGAAAAAGGGTTGGAGGAATTGCATTACTAGTTAGAGAAGATATCACAGCTGTGCTGAAGGAGGACACTATGGAGGATTCAAGCAGTGAGTCAATATGGGCAGAGCTCAGAAATAGGAAGGGTACGGTAACAATGTTGGGGCTGTACTGCAGGCTTCCCAACAGCGAGCGTGAGATAGAGGTACAAATATGTAAACAGATTATGGAAAGATATAGCAGCAACAGGGTGGTGGTGATGGGATATTTTAATTTTCCCAACATTGACTGTGATTTACTGAGTGTTAGAGGTTTACGTTGAGCAGAATTTGTAAGGAGCATCCAGGAGAGTTTTCTAGATCAGTATGTTAATAGTCCAACTCAGGAAAGGCAGCATCCAAGGAACAGGAAATTTGACGTTTCGGGCCAGAGCCCTTCACAGCCCTTCCCATTCATTCCTGATGAAGGGCTCTGGCCCGAAACGTCGAATTTCCTGTTCCTTGGATGCTGCCTAACCTGCTGTGCTTTAACCAGCAACACATTTTCAGCTCTGATCTCCAGCATCTGCAGACCTCACTTTTTACTCAACTTAGGAAAGGGCCATACTGGAGCTGATGTTGGGGAATGTGCCCGGCCAGGTGGTTGAAGTTTCTGTAGGGGATTACTTTGGGAATAGTGACCACAATTCCACAAGTTTTAGAATACTCATGGACAAAGATTAGAGTGGTCCTAAAGGATGAGTACTAAACTGGGGGAAAACCAACTGTAGAAAAATTCGACAGGGGCTAGGGAATGTGGATTGGGAGCAGCGGTTTGAGGGTAAATCCACATTTGATATGTGGGAAGCTTTTAAAAAGGGATTGATTAGAGTGCAGGACAGAAATGACAAGATTAGGGAATCAAGGATAATAGGTGAAACCATGAGACTAGCGAAGAGAAAAAAGGAAGCGCACATAAGGTCTCAGTGACTGAAACAGACGAAGCTTCAGAAGAATATTGGAAAAGTAGGACCAATCTGAAATGAGGCATTAAGAGGACTAAACGGGGTCATGAAATATCTTTAGCAAGGAGGGTTAAGGAAAATTCCGAAGTGTTTTATTTGCATGTAAGGAGCAGGAGGGTAACTAGAGAAAGGGTTGGCTAACTCAAGGACAAAGGAAGGAAGTTTTGCATGGAGTCAGAGAAAATGGGTACGATTCTTAATGAGTACTTTGCATCGGTTTTCACCGAGGAGAATGACAGATAGAGTTATAGAATCAGAGAGAGGTACAGCATGGAAACAGACCCTTCGGTCCAACTCGTCCATGCCAACTACATATCCCAACCTAATCTAGTCCCATTTGCCAGCACCTGGCCCATATCGCTCTAAACCCTTCCTATTCATATACACATCCAGATGCCTTTTAAATGTTGCAATTGTACCAACCTCCAGCATTTCCTCTGGCAGCTCATTCCATACACGCACCACCCTCTGTGTGAAAAAGTTGCTCCACAGGTCACTTTTATATCTTTCCCCTCTCACCCTAAATCTATGCCCTCTAGTTCTGGACTCCCACACCCCATGGAAAATACTTTGTCTATTTACCCTATCCATGCCCTTCATGATGTTATTAACCTCTATAAGGTCACCCCTCAGCCTCCGATGCTCCAGAGAAAACAGCCCCAGCCAGTTCAGACTCTGCCATTAGGTCAAATCCTCCAAACCTGGTACCATTATTGTAAATCTTTTCTGAACCCTTTCAAGTTTTACAACATCCTTTTGATAGGAAGGAGACCATAACTGCATGCAATATTCCAAAAGTGGCCTAACCAACATCCTGTACAGCCGCAACATGATCTCCCAACTCTGATATTCAATGTTCTGACCAATAAAGGAAAGCATATCAAATGCTTTCTTCACTATCCCATCTATCTGCTTTCAAGGAGCTATGAACCTGCACTCCAAGGTCTCTTTGTTCAGCAACACTCCCGAAGACCTCATCAGTAAGTGTATAAGTCTTGCTTAGATTTGCTTTCCCAAAATGCAGCTCCTCGCATATATTTAAATTAAACTCCATCTGATATTCATCAGCCCATTGGCCCATCTGATCAAGATCTCTTTGTAATCTGAGGTAACCTTCTTTGCTGTCCACTACACCTACAAGTTTGGTGTTATCTGTAAACCTAATAACTATACCTCCTATGTTCATATCCAAATCATACATACAAATGACGAAAAGTGGTGGACCCAGCACTGATGTTTGTTACACTCCACTGGTCACAGGCCTCCAGTCTGAAAAACAATCCTCCACCACCACCCTCTGTCTTCTACCTTTGAGCTAGTTCTGTATCCAAATGGCTAGCTCTCCTTGTATTCCATGAGATCTAATCTTGCTAACTAGCCTCCCATGGGGAACCTTGTCAAACGCTTTTCTGAAGTCAATATAGATCACATTCACTGTTCTGCCCTCATCAATCCTCTTTGTTACTTTTTCAAAAACTCAGTCAAGTTTGTGACACATGATTTCCCATATGCAAAGCCATGTGGACTATCCTTAATCAGTTCTTGCCTTTCCAGAGTGTGGAAATCCTGTCCCTCAGGATTCCCTCCAACAACTTGCCTACCACTGACATCAGGCTCACTGGTCTATAATTCCTTGGCTTCTCCTTATCACCTTTCTTAAATAATGGTACCATATTGGCCAACGTCCAGTCTCTGACACCTCACCTGTGACTATTGATGATACAAATAAGAGGCCCATCAATCACTTCCTTAGCTTCCCATTGAGCTCTAGGGTACACCTGATCAGGTCCTGGGAATTTGTCCACCTTTATGCATTTCAAGACATTCAGCACTTCCTCCTCTGTAATATGGACATTTTTCAAGATGTCACTATTTATTTCCCCACATTCTTTCTCTTCCTGCCTTATTACCCAAGAGTAGGTCAAGTTTTGCACCTTCTCTAGTAGGTACACACATACTGAATCAGAAAATTTTCTCAGACGCACTTAACAAATTCCTCTCCATCTAAACCCTTAACATAATGGAAGTCCCAGTCTATATTTGGAAAGGTGAAATCCCCTACCATAACCACCCTATTATTCTTACAGATAACTGAAATCTCTTTGCAAATTTGTTTCTCAATTTCCCGCTGACTATTAGGTGGTCTATAATACAATCCCAATAAGGTGATTATCCCTTTCTTACTGCTCACTTCCACCCAAATAACCTCCCTGGATGTATTTCTGTGAATATTTTCCCTAAGTACAGCTGTAGTGCTATCTCTGATCAAAGACGCCACTCCCCCTCCTCTCTTGCCTCCCTTTCTATTTTTCCAATAGCATTTGTATCCTGGAACATTAAGACGCCAGTCCTGTCCATCCCTGAGATGCGTTTCTATAATTGCTATGATATCTCAGTCCCATGTTCCTAACCATGCCCTGAGTTCATCTGCCTTCCCTGTTAGGCCTCTTGCATTGAAATAAATGCAGTTTAATTTATCAGTCCTACCTTTTTCTCTGCTTTGTCCCTGCCTGTCCTGACTGTTTGACTCACATCTTTTCTCAACTGTACCAGTCTCAGTTTGGTCTCTTCAGTATCTCCCTGGATCCCACCCCCTCCTTACTAGTTTAAATCCTCCTGAGCAGCTCTAGCAAATCTCCCTGCCAGTTTATTAGTCCCCTTCCAGTTCAGGTGCAATCCATCCTTCTTACACAGGTCACTTCTACCCCAGAAGAGATTCCAATGATCCAAAAATGTGATGCATTCTCCCATACCAGCTCCTCAGCCATGCATTCATCTGCTCTATTCTCCTATTCCTACCCTCACTCGTTCATGGCACTGGGAGGATTCCAGATATTACTACCTTAGTGGAGCTCCTTTTTAATTTCCTGCTTACCCTTCCTGTGTTGTTGATTCCAATGTGTTCAATGACCTTCTGCTGGTCCTTCTCCCTTTGAGAACATTCTGCATCCTCTCTGAGACATCCTTGATCCTGGCATCAGGGAGGCAACACATTATTCTGAGTTTTCGCTGCTGGCCACAGAAGTGTCTGTCTGTGCACCTGACTAGAGAGTCCCCTATCACAATTGATCATTTAGAACCCAATGTACCCCTCATTACATTAGAGCCAGTTTTGATACCAGAAACTTGGCTGTTCATGCTACTCATGAAAGATTAATCAGAAAGTATTGAAGATACTGAAGTTAGGGATAGTTGTTTGATTGCTCTAGGGCGAGTTGGCATAAGGAGACAGGAAGTGTTGGGTATTCTAAAAGGCATTAAGATGGACAAATCCCCAGGTCTGGACAGGATGTATCCAGATTACTGAGGGAAGCAAGAGAGGAAATAACTGGGACCTTAACAGACATCTTTGCAGCATCCTTGAACACAGATGAGATCCTGGAGGACTGGAGAATTGTTAATATTGTCCCATTGTTTAAGAAGGGTAGCAGAGATAATCCAGGTAACTATAGACTGGTATGCCTGATGTCAGTCGTAGGGAAGCTGCTGAAGATACTGAGGAATAGGAGGGATCTTTGGAAGAAAATGGGCTTATCAGTGATGGGCAACATGGTTTTGTGCAGGGAAGGTCATGTCTTACCAACTTAATAGAATTCTTTGAGGAAGTGACAAAGTTGATTGATGAGAGAGGGGCTGTAGATGTCATATACATGGACTTCAGTAAGGTATTTGATAAGGTTCCCCATAGTAGGCTAATGGAGAAAGTGAAGTTGCATGGGGTCCAGGGTGTACTCATTAGGTGATAGAGAAGTGGCTGGGCAGCAGGAGACTGAGAGCAGTAGTGGAAGGGAACTTCTCAAAATGGAGAACTGTGACCAGTGGTGTTCCACAGGGATCCAAGTTGGAATCACTGATGTTTGTGATACACGTAAATGATCTGGAGAAAGGTACAGGTGGTCTGATTAGCAGGCTTGCAGATTACACTAAGATTGGTGGAGTAGCAGATACGGTGGCACTTTGGTTAGCACTGTTGTCTCACAGCGCCAGAGACCTGGGTTCAATTCCCACCTCAGGCAATTGACTGCATGGAGTTTGCACATTCTCCCCGTGGTCTGCGTGGGTTTCGTCCGGGTGCTCCAGGTTCCTCCCACAGTCCAAAGATGTGCAGGTCAGGTGAATTGGCCATGCTAAATTGCCCGTAGTATTAGGCGTAGGGGTATGTGTGGGTTGCGTTTCGCCGGGTTGGTGTGGACTTGTTGGGCCGAAGGGTCTGTTTCCACACTGTAAGTAATCTAATCTAATTTAAAGGGGACTATCAGAGAATGCAGCAGAACATAGATAGATTGGAGAGTTGGCCAAAGAAGTGGCAAATGGAGTTCAATCCGGACAAATGCGAGGTGATGTATTTTGGAAGATCCAATTCAAGAGCGAACTATGCGGTAAATGGAAAAGCCCAGGGAAAATTGATATACAGAGACATCTGGGTGTTCAGATTCATTGTACCCTGGAGGTAGCAATGCTAGTTGATAGAATGATCAATAAGGCATTCGGCATGCTTTCCTTCATCAGACGGGATATTGAGTACAAGAGTTGGCAGGTCATGTTACAATTGTATCGGACTTTGGTTTGGCCATATTTAAAATACTGCATGCAGTTCTGGTCACTACATTACCAAAAGGGTGTGGATTCTTTGGAGAGGGTGCACAGGAGGTTCACCAGAATGTTGCCTGGTATGGAGGGCGCTAGCTATGAAGAGAGGTTGAGTAGATTAGTACTATTTTCATAAGATAGTAGATTTCATAGTAGGTAGACGGAGGTTGAGGGGGAACTGATTGAGGTCCACAAAATCATGAGAGGTATAGATAGGGTGGGTAGCAAGAAGTTTTTTCCCAGAGTGGGGAACTCAATTACTAGGAGCCATGCGTTCAAGGGGAGAGGGGAAACATTTAGGGGAGATATGCGTGAACATTTCTTTACGCGGAGGGTGGTGGGTGCCTGGAACGCGTTGCCAGAGGAGGTGGTAGAGGTGGGCATGATAGCCTAATTTAAGATGTATTTAAGACAGATGCAAGAATGGGCAGGGAGCAGAGGGATACAGGTCCTTAGAAAATAGGTGACAGGTTTTGATAGAGAATTTGGATCAGTGCAGGCTTGAAGGGCTGAAGAGCCTGTTCTTGTGCTGTAATTTTCTTTATTCTTTACAGAATACTGAGAGGCCTGGATAGAGTGAACACTGAGGAAACATTTCCACCAGTAAAAGAGAATAGGACCTGAGGGCACAGTCTCAGAGCAAAGAGACGACCCTTTGGAATGGAGTTAAGGTAGAGTTTCTTTAGCCAAAGCATGGTAAATCTGTGCAACCCTTTGCCACAGAAGGTTGTGGGGGCTAAACCATTGAATATCTTTAAGAAAGAGACAAAAACATTCTTAACTGGTAAGAGGATCAAAGGTTACAGTGAGAAAGGGGTTGAGAAATCTATCAATCACGATTGAATGGTGGAACAGACTCAATGGGCTGAGTGGCCCAATTCTGCACCTGTATCACATGGTCCTTTAGAATGGCCTCACAATAATGTTCAGAGCAGAATATCTCTTCAGCTTTTCACATTGGGACCATCGGCTAGAAACATAAAAAGTAGGTGCAAGGCCATTTGGCTCTTGAAACGTGATCTCTGTCTTTTTCAATATGATCGTGTTTGATAATCCAACTCAGTATCCTGTTCCCACTTTCTCCCCATATCCTTTGATCCCTTTTAGCACACAGTACAATATCTGACTCCTTCCTGAACACACTCAGCACTTTGGCTGCAACCACTTTTTATGACAGAGAATTCCACAGGTTCCCAATTCTCAGCATGAAGACATTTTTCCTCATCTCAATCCTAAACGGCCTCACCTGTATCCTTCGCCTGTGACCCCTGTCAACAGAATGCTGACTATTAAAGACTGATTAAAAATTCTAAAATTATTAGAATGGAAGGAAATAAATTTCATTTGTTGGGATTTTAAAGAATTAAAACCAGTGGTTTGGCAACGTTTCAGTGGGGCGCAGCTGAAATTCCAGATGAGGCATTTTGGAACAAATTAACTGCACGAAAAAGCGTGGGCAATAGAGAAGAGCAAGAGAGTAGATCATTCGTGCCAAACTTCAGATAAAGATTAAAATAGCCTCAAGAGATTTTTAAATGTTTATTTGTTCTTAGCAAGGCAGGATTTACTGCCCAACCCTAGCAAACCCAATTTCATTAACAGTCAATATTGTCATACAAAGATGAAATCATGAATAGGGCAGATTGGATGATGAGGGTGTGTAGGTTCTGTTCTATGAAGGACCATTGTAAACTAGTTGGGTTTTTTGAATCGTTGTGTGAACTTGCATGAACATATTTCTTGATCTCAGCTCATAATGTGACAGATTTTATTGAAGTCAATGTCACATATTTCCCAGGTCAAATTTCAGCCCTTTCATTGCCAGTGTAATACCATAACCACTAGGTCACTCTACCCAGATTCAGGGACAAAGTCACAAATAGTTCACCTCAGTTGGATGAAAACGTTTTGGTTTTTCTTTTGCCAGATTGCTATGCACTCACTGTTCCTCTTGCAAGCTGTGATTACCATTGTGGAAAACTATAATGCCATTGTATCCCTTCAGGAATGGAAAAGTAACAAGACTCTAGCAGAATCAGAAGATATGGTTTCAAGTTCTGCTCAATGATAAATACTGGATTTGTTGGAAAATGTCCAACATAGAGTCCTAGTCATAGAGTCGTACAGCACAGAAACAGACCCTTCAGTTCAACCAGTCCATGCCAGACATAATCCCAAATTAAACCAGTCCCTGCTCCTGGTCCACATCACTTCAAACCTTTCCTATTCATGTCCTTATCCAAGTGTCTTTTAAACATTGTAATTGCACCCATATCCACCATTTCATCAGAGAGTTCATTCCACATGCAAATCACCCTCTGTGTAAAAAATGTGCCCCCTCCTGTCTTTTTTAAAATCTCTCCTTTCAATTTAAAAATGTGCTCGCTAGTCTTGAAATCTTCCATCTGAGGAAAAAGACAACTACCATCAATCTATCTATACCTACTATCATTTTATAAACTTCTATAACGTCACCTCTCACCCTCCTGCACTCCAGTGAAAAAACTTCACGCCCACTCAGCCCTTCTTTTGTAATAACTCAAAACTTCCATAGCCGGCAAAATCCTAGTAAATCTCTTCTGAACCCACTTTCACATAACTGGGTGACCAGAACTGGCAAATCTGTGGGACTTGTATGTCAAGGTCTACAACTTAGGATTTTATATTGCAAGTATAGGAATGAATGAATATACCCATTTTTCTTAACCATTTTGGGATATTCCTGCTTACAGTCCTGTTTCAGGAGGTTAAATGAGTAACATAGATTCTGTGATTGTATAAATTAGTAAATGGCCCTGAAAAGGATGGCACTAAAGGACTCAAGAGCCCTTTCATGTTTCATACTATATGTTCCAATGAAAATTAGCAATTTAGTGGTCATGATTGCTTCAACCAGGTTTGAGATTAGATGATTAGCTACTCTAGAGTTTGGAAACAGGTAATTCGGCCCAACGAATCCACACTGACCCTCTGAAGAGCAACCCACCCAGACCCATTCCCCGACCCTATACTTACCCCTGACTAATGCACCAAAAGTATGGGCAACTTAGTACTGCCAATTCACCTGGCTTGCACATCTTTGGATTGTGGGAGGAAACCGGAGCATCTAGAGGAAACCCATGCAGACACGAGGAGAATGTGCAAACTCCACACAAACAGTCGCCCGAGGCTGGAATCGAACTCGGGTCCCTGGCACTGTGAGGCAGCAGTGCCGCCCGCAGTGATTGGTCACCCTTCCATTTTCTCAGATTGGAATGAGTCATTGGCCAGCAGAAATTTTCAACAAAACAAAAATGTTGGCTCAAAAATTCTGGGCAGTGTAAAGAGCAGAAAGCTTAATTGAACTTGGAAGGTTGGTGGACAAAAGATGAGCAGACATTTGAGTTGAAATGCAGTTATCTTACAATTCTAATTCTGTACTTTCCAGTTCAGTGGGTGAACTCTTCAGGAAGCTTTCCCTTTCACACCTTTTAAAGGCCTCCTCTGGGAAGCACTTTTAAGTTCCTCTGAGAGATTCTAAAAGATTTGCTTTACCATGTATTATTGGACCTCTGTAGGCATCAACAGGGCCCAAATGAATCCACTCCCAAAGTTTTAGAATTAACATTTAGAATAACCTCTAATCTATACAATACTGTTTCCTTGAAGCCTAGCAATTAGCTGGAAGTGTTTTCATCCACAAAGGTTCGAAAAAATCAAACTCACCACTCCACTCCACTAAAACACCTCCTCAAAGACAGTAAACCTTTTGTTCGTGAAATATGATTCCAAGAGTTTGGGAAAAATGTACATTTTTCTTGGGAGTTTTTTCTTTCTTCTGTCTGAAAGGTGAATTTCCACAGTTGGGTACATGAGTGAACAGGAAGCTGATTGTCTGCAGGAACCTATCATTACCTTCTTTCCCCAAATTGTTGAGAAATTTGGATCATGAATATCTAGAGTGTTCTGTCTGTCTTACTATTGAATTAAAGAGGGATGTGTATATTTTGCATAGTAATTACAACAGTTTCAGGTCAAGGCAGTGATGAAGAAGTTCTCTGGAACATCTAGATGACATGACAGTGAAAAAAAAGTTTATTTTCTCTTTCATACCTCTCCACAACATTTTTACAGCATCTGCCTCTACACCTTGTACACACAACACTGTGCACCACATAGAACTAGGAACTGAATAGTAATCTCATTCAGTCAACTCTTCTAAATTCAGTTTGAACTCTCTAACACAATGTTCCAATGTCAATGTATCAACCAATTGAGTCAAATGTATGAATTAACCTTCTTTAAATTTTAATCTTTTTTTCAAACTTTTGAAAACTGTAATCAATTCAATACTATTTTAAAGTTTTCTGATCTGGTTTATGCACAGATCTTCAGCTGTACGCTTGCCATGGTAGTCTTCTATTTTTAACGTTAATGGACATGCATCTGGATTATATTCTTGTTTGTGGGCCCAAGCTGCATATTTGTGTCAAATTGCTCAACATGATTTTTATACATTGCCCAATAAATAATACTAAGTAGCAAAACAGACACCTCTAACTAAGGAACAAAAGCATGTTGGACAATAACAGATGCTTCACCCAATTCTATCCGCCAATTTTTTTCTCAGCATATTAACCTCATTTGCCTCCTATTCCTTCAAAACAGTATTCCGAAGAGCACTTCTCCTGAGCCTCTGTCACCTGTCCCTTGCAGTGGGAAATTTGCCATCTAACTCACATTTCTATGTGCACTCTAGGAAAATCACAATATAATCACGGTGGCTCATTGGTTGGCATGCTGCCTCACAGTGCCAGGGACCCAGGTTTGATTCCCGCCTCGAGCGACTGTCTCTGTGGAGTTTACACATTCTCCCCATGTCTACGTGGGCTTGCTCCGGTTTCCTCCCACAACCCAAAAATGTACAGGTTAGGTGAATTGGCCATGCTAAATTGCCTGTAATGTTGGTTATTAGTAAGGGGTAAATATAGGGTAGTGGAATGGGTCTGGGTGGTTACTCCAACTTCGTCTTCCTGGTGAACTTTTTCATTATTCTCAACTGTTCTTTATAGTCAGTCTGGTCATCTCACTTGTTACTCATGCTGCAAAACTGCATGATTTAATTCATTAAGCTCATTTTTTTAAAAAAAAACTTCATCAATGAACTATGGATTGTGGATTACCTCCATTTAATTTCAATTTTTAGTGGCAACTCTGGGTATTCTGAACTATCTTTCACTCATTTGACGTATCCTCATAGTCTATGTTCAGCTAGCTCAGGTTTCATGCCCACATAGTTGCCCTTGTTTAAGTTGAAAATACTAGTATTACACCCACTCTGCTCCTTTCAAACTAGATGTAAAATTCAATCATATTGTGGTTGCTGCTGCCTGAAGCCACCTTTACTTTGATGTCATTAATTAATCCTGTTACATTACACAATACCATATCTAATATAATGTGCTTCCTGTTGGTTCCAGAGGATGCAGTTCCAGGAAACTGCTTCAAAAGCATTTCATTGATGATTTAAAAAATCTCTGACCTTCATTTCCCATAACTCTCTGGTGCTTTCCTGCCTTGACCCAATTCTTGAATTGCTATATCTATCCAAGCTTGATCCTTTACTCCTATTCTCCCCAGCATGGTTCAGATGCAATCCAACCCAATGGTATGGCCCCACATGTCTCAATACTGATGGCCCATGAACCAGAGCCCACTTCTCCCCACAATTTTGATGAATGCATTCATTTTACTAATCTTCTGTGCAGGCAAATTGGTGCATGGTTCATGTAATAACCAGGAGGTTCAGCTCCTGTTTATTTTTCTATATTAGAGAGCCCAGAAATTTATCAATTTAATATTTGGTCTGTGGGATATACGGTGATCTATGCTACTGAAGTACAGGGGATTTCTAACATGACCACAGCAGCCCTACAAAAGGAGTCATAGAATTCCTACAGTGCAGAAAGAGGCCATTCAGCCTACTGAATCCATACTGACCCTCCAAAGAGCATCCCACCCAGACCTAGCTCCCAACCCTATCCCTGTAACTCTCCATTTCTGATGGCCAGTCCACCTAACCTGCACATCTTTGGGCTTTGAACGGAAATCGGAGCACCAGAGGAAACACACATAGACAAGGAGGAAACATGCAAACTTCACATAGACAGTTGCTCAAGGCTAGAATCGAATCTAGGTGTCTGGCACTGTGAGTGTCAACTATAGAGTGACCATGTCACCCAAATTGAAGGTGAGCAAACAGGAAAAGGTTAAAGAACTTCAAGCAAAGTTGCAATTTCTCACCTTATCCAATAGTTATTGCTTAGAATGTGCATAGTGTGCACAATGGATAAACATAGCATTGGGTTTTTTTAATGATTGCAAACCAGTCCTCCAAGTTTATGTTGCAATCTGGCAGGAATCCAATAACATTTGTGAAAGCAGACAAAATCTGTGATGCCACAAATTCACTAACATAAGAGTGCCACAAGACTCCACATTTTTGAATAAATAAAATTAACCAAACGGATAGGGAAAAAAGGATTTAATCACAGATTCAACCTAACTGATGACCGTATGGATCAAATATTTTGCTGGCACACAGCTAAGCAATCCTTCAAATAAGGAACGGGGCAGGAGGGAAGCCAGTGCCTGAGGATCAGGAGGGCAGTACCACATCACAAAACTGTTCCCAGCAGAGAGAAATTTAAACACTGGCAAGTAAAGCAAAAATATTCTTTGTTTTTAATTCATTAAATAATACTGGATTTAGAAATGAGCTTTGCTTGGCAGTCCCAGCTCCCAGTAGCTAAAATTCACATGACACAAAGACCTTCTGAGTAATTCTTTAATAAGTGCGCACACCTCAAGGCATTAATTTGAATCCAATTTCACAACAATTTTGAAAATAAAGTTCTGTTTTTGGGACACAGCTTAAGAATAGTTTGAACAAACAAGTTTTAAGTATCATCATGGTCCTGGCTACTCTTAATGATTAATTCAAAGCAGAGATAGAGATGCATCAACCACCTACATCTTGTGTTGTCAGTGGGCCAATTTAGTGCACAATTTAGATCCCAAATTGCATTTGTGAACAAATTACAAGTTTGCAGTACTGTAAACAAAGCTCAATCACATTTTGGAAGCAATCACTGAAACAGGTAAAATCTGCAGGTCAAAAAAGGGTCACAGTGGCTCAGTGAGTAGCACTGCTTCCTCACAGCGCCAGTGACCCTGATTTGATTCCAACCTCAGGTGACTGTCTTTACATTCTCTCAGTGTATGTGGGTTTTCCCTGAATGCTCCAGTTCCCTCTACAGTCCAAACATGTGCAGGTTAGGTGGATAGGCCATGCCAAATTGCCCATAGTCTGCAGAGATGTGCAGGGTGAGATGCTCTCCAAAGGGTCAGTGTGGATTTGATGGGCTGAATTGCCTCTTTCCACGCTGTTAGGATTCTAAGAATGCAAAATACTCAAGGATTTCGTTTTGGGCTGGGAGGTGGTCTGTGAAATGGATAGCAAGATGGGCAAAAAAAATTTGTTTTAATACTCTTTAAAGTAGGCAGGCACTTTTCTTGCCCATGGTATCAGGAGGTATAAAGAAGTGTAATGGAGTGTTTATTGTACTTTACTAACAACCCGAAACATCTGCCATTAAACATCATCTTAGGGGAGGACTGAGAGATAAACTTTGCTCTACTAATCATGTCCAACTAACATAAATCAATGAAAAAAATTTAGTCAACTTTAATAGATGTACAATCTTCCCTCCAGGATTCTCCTCTTCAAATTCAACCCAGATGATGCTTAATGTTCAGTTGTTAAAAGGCACTTTTTGACCACAGACCTTGTCTAGTTCAATAATCCAGTCAGTTGTTGGCTGTTAAAACCATAAAAAAAACAAATGGCCACAGAAGCTGCTGAGTCATCATGAATTATTGAACTCGATCACTGACATTCTTCAAAGGGAATCTGTCGTGCACACATAGTGTGGCCTGCATCTGATTCCAGTCACATAACAAGGCCTTGCTTCTTAATAGTCTTTAACATGCAGCTTCTCTAAGTATCTCAAATTGGCAAAGTCACCATGGTGGTGGTTTAACCAGAAAGTCATCATGCCTCAGGCAAGGAGAGAAGTTGAAAATGAGAGTCCTTCAGAGTAACTTCAATCAGTGTGGGAACTGAACTCATGCTGTTGGCATCACTCTCCATTACAAACCAGCCAACCAAGCAACTCAACTAACGTCTGGTGGGTAATGCTAATGGTTAAATAAAATATAGAAAATAACTGCAGGAGTAGGTCATTTAGCTCATTGAGCTCACTCCAACGTACGTATGGACAATTTTCGTGTTTTATACAGTTTTAGCAAAACTTCATTATTTTACGTTCCTTTCCATTTGAAATAAAGGCTGACATTCCCATTTGTCTTCTCTGTTACTCTGAACTTTATTGTTAGCTTTTTGTAATTCATGGACAAATACTCCCAAATTGTTCTGTTCCTAGCTTTCTGCAGTCTTTTTCCATTTAAATAATATTCAGTTCTGCTATTCTTCCTGCCAAAGTGCATAAACTCATATTTCCCAACATGATGTTCATTCTGCCAAGTTTTTGCCCATTTACTTAATCTCTCTGTACTTTTCTGCAGACTCATTGTGTCATTCTCACGACTTGCTGTCCTATTTTTTGTGACATGCGCATTTACAGTACATTTACTATCTTCAACCAAGTCATTAAAACGAGGTGTAAATAATTGTGATCCTTGTGATACACCACTCATCATAGACTGCCAGTCTGAAAATGCCCCCTATAGCACAACTCTCTGTCTTCTATTAGTCAGCCAGTTATCCATGCTAATATCCTACCTCCAACACCATGGCTCTTATCTTATTGAGTAGCCTAACATGTGCTACTTTATCAAATGCCTCCTGAAAATCCAAATATACTACATTACCCTTTATCTACCTTGCTTGTTACATCCACAATGAATTCTAATAAATTGGCCAGGCACAGTTTTCCCTTCATGACACCATGCTTGATAATATACATTTCTAAATGCTCATTTAGTGCATTATTTACAATATTCTTTATTATTTTCCCAATAACAAACTTTAAGCTAACTGGCATATAGTACCTGTGTTTTTTTTTGATCTTCTAATTCTTAAAAATAAAGATGTAACATTGGCAGTTTTCCAATCCTTTGGCACTTTTCCAGAATATACCAGTGTATTCACTACCTCTGCAGCTACTTGAATTAACGTGCAAGGGTGCATCCCACCGTGTCCAGCAGGTTTCTGTCTTTAGCCCCATTCCTTTCCCAAGCACATTTTCTCTAGCAATAGTTAATATATTTACTTCCTATTCTATCGCCCCTTGAATATTTAGTAATTTTGTTTTGCTATTGATGTCCCATGCAGTGAAAATGGATACTAAAGTTTTTAATCAACTCCTCTGAACCCTTCCTGGATTCTCTCACTTGCTATCCCACAACTGCCAAATTTCTCTCCTTTTATCAATTCATTTACATGCTCAGCTCATGATTTCCCTCTTCTCCCTCCTACTTACCTTATATTCCTCTATCCTTCATTGTTTTTGCATTGTTTCCTTTTCTCTTTACCAACTTATTGTTTTCTTGAGTGTTTTAGCCAACATTACCACATGCACATTGAACACTAGTATGATGCATCTCTGGGCTATGTGTGTTTGCATAAATGTTATTCCTGATGCTGTGAGCTCCTCATCACTAACAAAGGGTTCTTCAGCTCCTTGTCTATGATGACACTGGTGTGTAGCCATTTTCAATGGTGTTATACTGGAACTGACTAGAGTTAATTTCCACTCTGGACTCTTATGCAGTGAGTTCACAGTCTTGACCACTCTTTTTCTGTTCTACTGCATCATTCATTCATATCACTTCTGAACTGATAATATCCTCAACTCTGCTGTCCTGTGTTCTTCCAATGACCTTGGGTGCATCCCCAGCTCACCTTTATGACAAGGAGGAAGATACAGGTTGTCCTACTCTAACACGGGTGGCATGGTGGCTCAGTGGTTAGCACTGCTGCCTCACATCACCAGGGTCCCAGGTTCAATTCCAGCCTCAGGCAACTGTCTGTGTGGAGTTTGCACATTCCCCTGTGTCTGTGTAGGTTTCCTCCAGGTGCTCCGGTTTCCTCTCATAGTCCAAAGATGTGTAGGTCAGGTGAATTGGCCACGCTAAATTGCCCATAGTGATAGGTGCATTAGTCAGAGGGAAATGGGTCTGGGTGAGTTACTCTTCGGAGGGTTAGTGTGGACTTGGTGGGTTGAAAGGCCTGTTTCCACGCTGTAGGGAATCAAATCTAACATGTATTTCATCAGTGCGAATTGGCATGTAACATGATTGATGAATATTGGATAATGTGAACATCTGCTGAATGTGGATAGTCATTTTTTTAACTTGTGATTTTCTATAGCGATTTTCCATTGCATGATTTTCTATAGCAGTTTACCATTGCACGATTTTCTATAGCGGTTTACCATGGCATGATTTTCTATAGCAGTTTACCATCGCATGATTTTCTATAGTGGTTTTCCATGGCATGATTTTCTACAGGGGTTTTCCATTGCATGATTTTCTATAGCAGTTTACCATTGCATGATTTTCTATAGCGGTTTTCCATGGCATGATTTTCTATAGCAGTTTACCATGGCATGATTTTCTATAGCGGTTTACCATCGCATGATTTTCTATAGCGGTTTACCATTGCGTGATTTTCTATAGCGGTTTACCATTGCATGATTTTCTATAGAGGTTTACCATGGCATGATTTTCTATAGCAGTTTACCATTGCATGATTTTCTATAGAGGTTTACCATGGCATGATTTTCTATAGCGGTTTACCATTGCGTGATTTTCTATAGCAGTTTACCATTGCATGATTTTCTGCCTCTGCAAGGTTGCAGAAGAACTCAATTGTTGCATTATTGCAGAACAACCTGTAATTAATGAAGTAACTGATGATGGTCGGACCTAAGACACTACCCTGAGGAATTACTGTCACAGTGGACCTGAGATGACTGGTATCCAACAACCAATTTGACTCCAACTAGAGGAGATATTGCCCCCCCCCAACTTTTCTTTCCAATCCTCCCACTTCCTCCAAACCAAAGCAGTAGCCATGAGCACCCGCATGGGCCCCAGCTATGCCTGCCTCTTTGTCGGGTATGTAGAACAGCCCATCTTCCGCAGCTACACTGGCACCACCCCTCACCTTTTTCTCCGCTACATTGATGGCTGTATCGGCGCTACCTAGTGCTCCCATGAGGAGGTTGAACAGTTCATCCAGTTTACTAACACCTTCCACCCTGACCTCAAATTTACCTGGACCATCTCAGACTCCTCCCTCCCCTTCCTAGACCTCTCCATTTCTATCTCGGGCGACCGACTCAACACGGACATTTACTATAAAGCGACCGACTCCCACAGCTACCTAGATTACACCTTCTCCCACCCTGTAAAAATGCCTTCCCATATTCCCAATTCCTTCGCCTCCACTGCATCTGCTCCCAGGAGGACCAATTCCAATACCAAACAACCCAGATGTCCTCTTTCTTCAAAGACCGCAATTTCCCCTCAAACATGGGTGACGATGTTTTCTACCACATCTCCTCCACTTCCCACTCCTCCGCCCTTGAACCCCGCCCTCCAATCGCCACCAGGACAGAACCCCACTGGTCCTCACCTACCACCCCACCAACCTCCAGATAAATCATATCATCCTTCGTCATTTCCGCCACCTCCAAATAGACCCCACCACCAGCGATATATTTCCCTCCCCTCCCCTATCAGTGTTCCAGAAAGACCCATCCCTCCGCGACTCCCTTGTCAGGTCCACACCCCCCACCAACCCAATCTCCACTCCCGGCACCTTCCCCTGCAACCTCAAGAAATCCAAAGCTTGCACCCACACCTCCTCCCTTACTTCCCTCCAAGGCCCCAAGGGATCCTTCCATATCCATCACAAATTCACCTGCACCTCCACACACATCATTTACTGCATCCACTGCACCCGATGTGGCCTCCTCTACACTGGGGAGACAGGCCGCCTACTTGCAGAATGCTTCAGAGAACACCTCTGGGACACCCGCACCAACCAACCCAACCACCCCGTGGCTGAACACTTTAAATCCCCCTCCCATGCCCGTCCTTGGCCTCCTCCATCGCCAGACCATAGCAACACTATGCCTGAAGGATGAGTGCCTCATCTTCTGCCTAGGAACCCTCCAACCACGAGGGATGAATGCAGATTTCTCCAGCTTCCTCATTTCCCCTCCCCCCACCTTTTCTCAGTCCCAACCCTCGGACTCAGCACCGCCTTCTTGACCTGCAATCTTCTTCCCGACCTCTCCGCCCCCACTCCTTCTCCAGCCTATCACCCTCACCTTAACCTCCTTCCACCTATCACATTCTCAACGCCCCTCCCCCAAGTCACTCCTCCCTGCCTTTTATCTTAGCCTGCTTGGCACACCCTCCTCATTCCTGAAGAAGGGCTTATGCCCGAAACATTGATTCTCCTGCTCCTTGGATGCTGCCTGACCTGCAGCGCTTTTCCAGCAATGCATTATTCAGTTCAGTTTCTTTATGCCAAATCTAGCCAAATGCTACCTTCCTGACTAGGGTAGTCACTGTCACCTCTCCCAGCAATAGGATCACCAGCAGATAGAAACTTTAAAGTGACACAGCACTCACAAATGGCCCGAGTACACTGACAATCTGAACAAGTGGAATGCACTCACTTATTTTGATTTTAACAGTGCAGCTATGGTATTACTTCTCACTTAATAATGAGCCTTAAAACATATGATAAATGTTATGCTAAAACCTATAACAAAGTTGAAAGTTTGTGTTTTTAAATGGTTGGAAGAACTGCTTTCATATTGTTCGATTTCTCTTTTATAATGAAATCAGAACTACCAGCAATATCCATCATTCCTACTCTGAACTGAGAGAAACCTCAGATGTCTCCAGAAAACCTGAATTTCCTTTCAGTCATTCTATTACATTCTACAGAACAGAGGACTGTAAAGGACTCCCATTCTCTTTTAAAACTTCAAGCAATGAAAAAACAATTGAATTGCTAAGAAATTCAATGTTAATGCTGTTACAAGTCCTTGAAAATGTCACAGCTGATTGAACAATACTTTACTCGGCTTTTAGCTGCATACTACTTTCATCATTGCAGCTAAAAGCCTCATTAATCTTGAAAGTTTCTTATAAATATTTGTCAAATGTCACATTTCTCAACTATGAAAAGCAAATCATATTTTTAAAAAATTTTTTCTCGAGATTTTTTCTTTATTTTTGCTTCGATTTTAAACTAATCATAATGATTGTTTCTACTTTCTGAAATATTTTTTAAAAAATGAAAGGTTTTCTGTGGTCTTACCATTTTGGTTTTCTTAAGGGCAAGTACTTCAATGTTTACATACATATTGACTTCATTGCTGCTGTATGCTAACGTATCTCCTAATGGCTGACAGTCTTAAACAACTGTTGAGGAAGAGGAAAACCAGACAACATAAAAGGCTAGATTTTGTGGTCAGCTTTGCTCAGGATTGATGGTTAAAGCCTTTGTTTCACTGCTGAAAGAAATGCTCAGTTAATCTCTCTTTTACAAATAGTTTCCCTAGTCTATGAATAATTTTCACAAGAAAACAAAGTGATGTTCCTATATCGGAATATGTGTTTCAAGTGGGGTGGGGAATGAAAAGTGATTATAACTTTAGAAAGAGATGTTAAAAGCATATACAACAGTTGGCGATTAGTGATTTGGCAGAACAACATGATTCAAAGAATGCTATGGGAGCAATAGTTAATCAGCAAAACCACAACGACCCAAACAACTTGAATAACTGCAAAACATGAGGATCTCATAATTAATGTTTCCACCCACCTCCTACTCTCAAGTCTTTAGTTTTCCATTTTTTCCCCACAAGTTGCTTGTGACAAAATGCTGTTCAGCGTTAAAACTAATCTGTTGCCACAACAGCATCTTGATCTGCCATGCTGAAATTTGAACATACATTCCACAAAGAAATCTTATGTCTCGTAGTAAATACATCAATGTAACTTTACTAGACATCTTGCAATAACATCTCCATATCCCAGCGCAGGACCTGAGTACATATAGGTCTGATACTCCATTTTAACTGGGATCACTTGAAGCATGAAATGCTACTAAAAACATGCTCCTCAGTGGTAATGTAATAATTTAGTGTCAGCCCAGACACTCGTATGGGAAAAATGGAATGTCCATATGCAATAAATAGTTGTAATAAAGTCTATTGGACTCTCATAATCGTGATATCCACATTTGTATTCATGTGTTACAGCAGATCAAATAAGCATTGCTGCATCAGATAAAATACCATGCTGCTGGCAAAACTCACATTATGGTTAGTATCAGAAGCCACCTATAAAAATCAACAGGGAATAAGAAAGAAAAACAGATACAATAAAGGGGTAAAATAAAAGGAGAGAACAGAAAGAGACATAAGAAGAAATAAATAAACACTCCAACCTTCTTCTGAAAATGCACAGATCTATGTTACTGAAAAGCAAAAGGCAAACACTTACTTAAGAATTAAAGGCTCAGTGATACCTTTACTAAGTTCCAACTGTTCAAATAATGTATGGTCCTATGTTACAGGTCAAGTGAGAGCTGATCAAGAAATGGGCTCTGAAAATTTTGCTTGTGTTGTTGGCAATGAGGGCTTTCACAAAATTAAAAATAAAAGAACTGTATGGATGCTAGAGATCAGAAACAAAAACAGAAATTGTTGGAAAACCACAGGGGGTCTGACAGCATGTGCAGAGAGAGAAAGCAGCATTAATACTTCAGGTCCAGAGACCCTTCTTCGGAACTGTTCATGCAAGTACCTAAGATGATACAACATTATAACACTAGGAACAAGGAAGGTATCCCAAAGGGGTACATATAAACATATCAAAGATGTTCTGAGCTAAGTGAAAGGCAAATTTCAGAAGATAACTAAACTTTCTACATTGTTAATCACAGACAATGCTGATGGCATTGGAAGCTTTTACAAACATTAATATGACATGTTCTGGAAAGAAGAACAAACACCAAGAGCTAAAGGTGACATGGGTGCCAGTGCCAACATATCACCATGTGAATCCTAAAAGATATGTATCACATTAAGTGGTGTTCCACCAGTCTATAACAGACTGTCTCACGGAAAATAATAGATCATCAATTTATGTCATTAACAGAATTCCAGTGCCATTACACAAATTCATCTTGCTTCCTGAAATCTTCTGAACTGAAAATGTGTTAATGGAAAAACACAGCAACAGAATTCCTGAAGAAGGGCTCATGCCCGAAACGTCGATTCTCCTGCTCCTTGGATGCTGCCTGACCTGCTGCGCTTTTCCAGCAACACATTTTCAACTCTGATCTCCAGCATCTGCAGTCCTCACTTTCTCCTGAAATCTTTTCCTGAAATCATAAGACTATCAACAGAATGATCAATATGCACCACTGTAAAAACTCAAGCTACACCACAGTATTGGAATACTGCAGCATGTGATGGAATCAAATCAGACAATGGTCTCCAATTAAATGACTTTGAAGTCAGATATAAGCCAGGCACCAGGATGAATGCAAATGATATTCTGAGCAGATTACCTAACCCACACAAATACTAAGATATTACTCTTAATCTACACAATTTTGTTCTTTATTACCAGGTTGGAGGTATTCTTAAAGTTGATCTGTTACACTTTGGCAAGAGCCACTGAACACAGTCACATTTGGCAACTGAAGATGAGCAACTACAGGAGTTGCAAAGTAACATTATTTGGGGATATTCTGACATTATGAAAGACTTTCATGAGAAAATTTCTCAACTTTGGCCAAACAGAGATAATCTCGATTAATCATACCAAGTGATTTTCAACAGCAAACAAGTCCTAATACTTAAGACATCATGTCAAGGAAACATGGATATTGAACATGCCAGATAGTTAGCACATGAATTAGAGTATTGGCCAGGAATGAACACAGATGAAGGGCGTTTGCCCGAACGCTGATTTCGCTGCTCATTGGATGCTGCCTGAACTGCTGTGCTCTTCCAGCACCACTGATCCAGAATCTGGTTTCCAGCATCTGCAGTTATTGTTTTTACCTCGTTGATTTTAACCCTACTGCGAATCCTCTTGCAAGGATGCCGGCCTTGAAGAAGTTTTCCTCCTCTCTCTACAAGAATCTCAGGAGTCCCTCTCCCACTGCAACTCCCAGGTCATTTCCTACTCTATGCTACTCTCTCCCCACCCCCACCCTCCCCTAGCTTATCTCTCCATGCTTCAGGCTCACTGCCTTTATTCCTGATGAAGGGCTTTTGCCCGAAATGTCAAATTCGCTGCTCGTTGGATGCTGCCTGAACTGCTGTGCTCTTCCAGCACCACTGATCCAGAATCTGGTTTCCAGCATGTGCAGTCATTGTTTTTACCTCACAGATATGAAATGCCTTGTGAACTTATGTGAGGTGTTCCAGACGTATCAACAGAAGCAGACTGAGCTTCTATGGGTCCATAAGATATTCCATTAACTCATTGGACAAAAATAGCCATAGATCTACTCATAATGTATGAGGAAGGCTTCATCTTCATAACAGGTTACTTCTCTGAATTTCTCACTACTTGACAATTTATAAATACAAAGAGTGCAACAGCCACTGACACGATTAACACTTTTGTCTGTTTATTTGGTATCCCAGATCAGGTAGTATCTGGCAATGGGTTATAATACACTGACAGTGCCATATAACGACATGCATAGTAAGTAGGGAGTGACCATATTACATTGTTGCTCCACAGACTACTAGCTGTTCTAAAGCAGGGTCGCTGGATTTACAACTCTGCTTTGTTTCCACAGATGCTGCCAGACCTGCTGAGATTTTCCAGCAAATGCAGTTTTTGTTTCTGATTTCCAGCATCCATAATCTTTGTTTGTCTTTTAACGAGGATGTATGTTATACCCTGTCAAATCAATTATCATTAAGCTTTGAGCAAAGAAATAAGAAATTCAGATTGCATTACTACAGTTTCACAGGTACAGCAGGTAATCAGGAAAGCTAATGGAACGTTGGCCCTATTTCAAGGGGTTTGGAGTAGGGAAGACTTACAGCAACTATATGAGGCATTGGTGAGACCACTTCTGGAGTTTTGATCCTCTTATTTAAGGAAAAATATCAAGTCATTGAAGGCAGTTCACTCAGATGATCTTAGGTTTGGAGGGATTGCCTATGAACAAAGGCTAAGCAGGCTGGGACTGTACTCACTGGAGTTTAGAAATATGAGGGGTGATTGCATTGAAACATATCGATTATCAAGGAACTTGACAGGGTGAATGCTGACAGAATGTTTCCCCTCATAGGAGAGTCTAGGACCAGAGAACATTGTCTCAGAATAAAGTGGTGCCAATGTAAGATTGAGATGAGAAGGAATATCTTTTCTCAGAGGATTCTGAGCCTTTGGAAATTCTTGCCACAGACAGCTGTGTGGCAGAGTCATTGAATATATTTAAAGCTGAGATAGATAAACCACAACGCCATAAACAAACACATAGGTCTAGATACCATCTATCAACCCCTCAGCAAACAAACAGGAAATGACATCACCACAAACCCCAGGAACCCCATCCAGGACAAACATATAAATAGAAAGCAGGAAATAACAGCTTCGCTTTACTTAGAGGTTGCCACTGATGATGTTACCTAGCCAGGTAATGAAACGTCTGGATATCAAACCTCCAGCTCAGCGAGCAAACCTATACCCTAGATCAGGATGTGTTGTTACCTTCGAAGTCATCATATGTATTAGAGTGAGGTTTGAAATGTTAGTATTGTAAAGTCTTCTTGTTTTACCAGTTATAATAATCATTACATAATAATTGACAACACATGCTTATGTACATCCATCTATATTTGTTTCCAAGTCTTTTTCTTTGGACTAAGAGTAATATCGCGCTACATCTCACAGTTGCTACACCAGTTTACCTTTTAAAGCCAACCCCATTATACCATCATTATATCAAAGCATATGACCTGAGCGTCTAATGGTCCCATACTCCACCTTAGGTAAGATCTCAAGATGCTTGACATGCTACCTGAAGCATGCTACTCAGTTGTCATCTACTTAAAACTAGCTCAGACCCTGATGTGTATGAATAATGTAATATTTACATAAATAAAGAAGCTAAATGCTACACTAGTTAGTAGCAAGTCTAGGTAGTAGCTAGATATTTTAAAAAAAACTTTCTTATGTAATGAATTCCACGTTATAAACCATTTCATCAGTTGTAATTTATTGTGGAATTTTTAAAATGTGTTTATTCATTTTTACATATTTTGGTAATTAAGAACTTTCAGAGGTTAACTAGGCCCGCCAAATGAGTTGACTAATTTTTATATACTTTACAGCAATACATTTATTTGCAATAACCTCTAATCAAAGATTGTATAATCACTGTAAATACAAGCTCACATTTCATTACTACATCATTTCATTTGCTACATCATTGAGCAATAGCACCGACAACATATCATTTTTATTTTGCTTTTAATTCTTCAGTCATTGGTGATTTTCAAGACCATAGTTTCCTTTTTTTTAAGACGTTGACAATATTTTAGTGCTGTTGTTCAGCTTTTGCTAATTTCCTGGTTGCACAGATGCTGCTGTGAGTGGCAAATGAAACTCTGCTCTTAATAGTCCAGAAATTCCGATCAGAGTTAGGAATGTTATTTTTGACTCTGACCACACAAAAAAAACACTTACATTCTGATGATATCTACTCAAAGTTGCTGGATAGAAGCCTTCTGTTACAAAACAATAGCAGTCTATTCATCAATCTTCACAGTTGAGTGGTTTGTCATCTAGATTAGAGTGGTGCTGGAAAAGCACACCAGGTCAGGCAGCATCCGAGGAGTAGGAGGATCGATGTTTTGTGCCAAAGCCCTTCATCAGGATTCCTGATGAAGGACTTTTGCCCAAAACATCAATTTTCCTGCACCTCAGATGCTGCCTGACCTGCTGTGCTTTTCCCGCACCACTCTAATGTCTAGCATCTGCAGTACCCACTTTTGCCTAGATTGTCATCCAGTCTATCCTCTCTTTTGCAGCAGTTTGTATTCCATGTTTAAATGTCCAGCAGCACAACTTTGACAGGTATTGTGAAACGGTCAGCATATAAGGTCAGAGTAGGGGTAAGGGTAGCAGAAACCCAGGTTGTCAGGGGGTAGGGCTCAGCAGGGGCTGGTTCAGGGTATTTTGGCAAGTGGTAAATCAGTAATATTTACTCAAAATTTACAGTAGGCTTTTAACTTTATGTAATTGTAATTGGAACACTCTGAAATCTCCGATTTAAGAGATATTCTCAAAGGGCTCCAGATGTTTGTTTCATTTCCCTGGCAATTATCTCGGAGTCAATTGAGTTGGGGTTTCCACACAGACACAACGTGCAATGACTACCTTCCATTATAATTTCTGAGCTAATATCATGCTGAAAAGCCTGTAAAGACTGTTCCATGACTCAAAGTGTGTTGCTGATAAGATCCTTTCAAATTTCGATGTTAAATAAGATTCCTTTGCTCAGAGCAATTTGTGTTCCAGAACCAGAGGTTCAGTGAAGGTGAAATTTGTTTCAGTCTATTTAAATTGTTGGGTCGTTGGTCACAACTACTCCACAATTTGACAGAACAAATGACTAATTTGTTATTAACATGTAAACACTTTTCAAATCTCTGTCTTGACTATGAAAGGTATAAATGTTAATCATAACATTGTACCAAGCACCTTTAGCCAGAGAGGATTGCTAAGGCAGAGTATTGAAAATAAAAATGGTTTCAGCTTGCTTCAAGCATGTAATAGCTGGTATTGATACTTAGAGAAAACAAAACCGATGGCACTTCATACAAGGTAAAAGATACATCGCCAGTCAAAGAAGGTGATAGCAAGGGTGACCAAAAACCAGCTCAGAATGCATTACAAGGAGATCAACCTGAAAAGTAACAAATTCTCACAAAGTCCTCCAAAACAGACAATGTTATTGTGAACTTAACATTGGTCCTGGCATGTGAAAACAAGTCACTTACTTAGATGTTTAACTTAATTGATAGGTATTTACCACATTCCTAGTCTTGCATTTGAGAATCAAAACATAAGCAAGTGAAAGCCTGAGGGGTAAATCTGAATGATGAAGATTCAAATATTGAGGGTGTACTTCTCACCTGGTGACACAAACCCCTGGAAAAGTTTTAGAAGTTTTACATTTCAATTTGTTGTTTCCTTTTCTGAATCACAGTCTTATATAGATAATATTGACATAACAAGTGGGAATCAAAGCAAGGTTTGGATTTTGAACACCACATCCATAAAAACACTAAGTGAGTTCACAGAGGTCACCTACTCCAGATCCAGTTTGTCTTCAGTAGAGATTTGTAGGTGACATGAAAAGTGGTGGAATTGGATAGTGAGGAGGTTTATCAAAGGATATGGCAGGATACAGATCAGTTGGAAAATTGAGTGGAGAAATGGCAGATGGACTTTAACACAGACAAGTATGAGGCAATGCCTTTTGAGAAGTAAAATACAAGAAGAAAGTTTAGAGTTAATGGCAGTACACTTAGGGAGACTGATATACAGAGGGATCTTGGGGTCCAAGGCCATAGCTCCCTGAAACTGGCAACACAAATGGATAAGGTGGTCAAGAAGGTGTATGGCATGCTTGCCTTCATTGGTCAGGACAATGAGTATAAATGTTGACAAGTCATGTTACAGCTGTTTAAAACTTTAGTTAGGTCACAGTTGGAGTATTGTGTTCAGTTTTAGTTGTCACACTAAAGGAAGGACGTGGAGGCTTTGAAGAGGGTGCAGAAGAGGTCTACCAGGATGTTGCCCTGGATCAGATTATATTACTTTTAAGTAGAGGTTGGACAAACATGGATTCTTTTCACGAGAGCATCAGAAGCTGAGGGGTGACCTGATAGAAGTATATAAAATTTTGAGAGGCATAGTTTGGATGGAAAGTTGGTGTCTTTTTCCCAGGGTGGAAATTTCAAATACTAGGGGGCACAGGTTAAAGGTGGGGGGGGGGAATGAATACTTAAAGGAGATGCGCAGGGCAAGTTTTCTCGCACAGAAGGTTTTAGGCGCCTGGAACACAACACCATGGGAGATGATGGAAGCAGATATGATAGCAACATTTACGATGTATTTAGAGAGACACATGAACAGACAGGGAAAAAGAGGGTATGGACCATATTCAGGCAGATGGGATTTGTTCAGAATGACATCATGATCAGTACAAACATGGTGGGCTGAAAGGTCTGTTTCTCTGCTATACTGTTCTATGTAAGTTGCCTCTGCAAAATCATCCAGTGATGGGCTATATAGATGTCAAATGTCATTGAATATTAGTGAGTTTTGAGAAGATTTGTAGCTCAGATTGAGGTTCTGGATGTAAGTTTGCTCACTGAGCTGCAAGGTTCGTTTTCAGACATTCCATCACCATACTAGGTAACATCGTCAGTGAGCCTCCAGTGAAGCACTGGTGTTAGTGACCCTCTTTCTATTTACGAGTTTAGGTTTGGGTTGGTGATGCCATTTCCTGGTCTTTTTCTCAGAGGATGGTAAATAAGGTCTACATCAATGTGTTTATTGATAGAGCTCCAGTTGGAATGCCATGCTTCTCGGAATTCTCATGCATGTCTCTGTTTGGCTTGTCCTAGGATGGATGTGTTGTCCCAGTCGAAGTGGTGTCCTTCCTCATCAGCATGTAAGGATCCAAGTGAGAACGAATTATGTCTTTTTGTGGCTAGTTCATGATCATGTATTCCGGTGGCTAGTTTTCTGCTTGTTTGTCCAATGTAGTGTTTGTTACAGTTTTTGCAAGGTATTTTGTAAATGAGATTAATTTTGCTTCAAGAGTGTGGTGCTGAAAAAGCACAGCAGATCAGGCAGTATCCAAGGAGCAGGAGAATCGATGTTTCGGGCAAAAGCCCTTCATCAGGAATTAGTTTTGTTTGTTGTCTGTGTAGGGTCTTTCAAGTTCATTAGCTGCTGTTTTAGTGTGTGGGTGGGTTTGTGGGCTACCATGATGCCAAGAGGTCTGAGTAGTCTGGCAGACATTTCCACAATGTCTTTGATGTAAGGAGAGTGGCTAGGGTTTCTGGACATGTTTTGCTTGCTTGTTTGGGTTTGTTGTTGAAAAGCTGGCAGACTGTGTTCATTGGGTACCCATTCACTTTGAATACGCTGTCTAGGTGATATTTCTCTGTACCCAATGAACATAGCCCACTGATTTCTTAGCAACAAACCTAAACAAGCAGACAAAATGCACCCAGAAACCCCAGCCACTCTCCCCTACATCAAAGACATCTCAGAAATGATTGCCAGACTACTCAGATCCCTTGGCATCATGTTAGCCCACAAACCCCACCAACACACTCAAACAGCAGCTAATGAACTTGAAAGACTCTATACAGACAAGAAGCAAAACTAATGTCATTTGCAAAATACTTTGCAAGAACTGGAACAAACACTACATTGGACAAACATGCAGAAAACTAGCCACCAGGATACATGAACATCAACTAGCCACAAAATGACATGACCCACTCTCACTCGTATCCACACATACGGATGAGGAAAGACACCACCTTGTTTGGGACAACACATCCATCTTAGGACAAGCCAAACAGAGACATGCATGAGAATTCCTAGAAGCATGGTATTCCAACCAGAACTCTATCAACAAACACATTGGCTTTGACCCCATTTACCAAGCTCTGAGAAAAAGAATGGGAAATGACATCATCCCAGGAAATGACATCACAAACCTAAACACAAATAGAAATCAGGTCACTAACACCAGTGCTTCACTGAAGGCTCACTGATGATGTTATCTAGTATGGTGAATAAACATCTAAAAATGAATTTTCCAGCTTACATTTATTCATTGAATATTTCCCCTGGTGAACCTAGCCTAATACTTGCTTAGCTGGATTGTGTTCCTCAGAGGGCTCTTCTCCAGCCCCCTAGTATGTACTCGACTGTTCTCTTTGGTCAGTTTGATTTGGCATCTTTCTTCTTAAAAAATCGGTACCCTACATCAAGTTTTACCTCACCCCTTACCTCTATTTCAATCAATGTCATTGTCCTTGCTCACACCTTCTGCTACATGCATTAAGCACAGAAGTTTCTGCCTGCAATTGCTACCTCTGAATAAACAAATATATGACGAGGAGGTGCCGGTGTTGGACTGGGTGGATAAAGTTAAAAACCACACAACACCAGGTTATAGTTGTGTGACACAATGATCTTTTGCTATAAATTCTGTGTCCTCTAATCCTGCTTCATTAGCTACCTGACAAAAGAGCAGTGCTCTGAAAGCTTGTACTTCCAAATAATCCTGTTGGACTATAATCTGGTGTTGTGTGATTTTTAACTTTGAACAAAAACAGACATCCTTAGCTATAACGTTTTGGTAGATTTCTGATTTGTGGAAAATATCAAGTAGTTTTGACATAATTTTAATCATCAAAAGAAGCTGTTTTAAACTATGAGTAACAAATAAACAGAGGGCCAGGCACAGAGAGAAAGAGACTGAGAGACATAGAGAGAGTGACAGTCAGAAAAGAGTGCGGAAACAGAGTGGGACTCACATGCACAGTCTGGGAAACAACTAACAAATATTTTGCTAAACACCTACCTGTCTTCAAATAGACTATTTTAACTATTTTCCCATAGGAAACCTTCATTGTGTTACAGAAAAGTTTTGAGATCCGAAGCAGTGTTTGATTAAATACATATTTGAGGTTATGAGGTGGCCTATTCTCTGTATTGATTCTACGTTTGCCATCTGCAGGCTTGTTCAATAACTACAATGTTTCACCCATCACCAACAGCATCATGCTGGAATTATTCAAATTTATTTATTATGTATTTGATCATCTGTGAGCCTCATATACATAAACCCAGACCTTGGGATGCTCACCATTGCTCCTCAATGCCTCAGTTTTTCTGGAATATTAAATCATTATCATTCCCATCACTCTGCTGCCATGAAAATGAAACAAAACAAAGACAAAAAAGAAAATTGTGGAGGACATTACTATTTAAAAAGCTGTTCAATATTTATTCATTTAATCCTATGAGTTATTTCATTTCTTTCCACTGCACAGTTCCTTCAAATACATTCCATGTCACCTGACAAAACCTGACAGTCCCAAAAATAAGCACAAAGTTCAAACAAGAGCAAAAGGTTTATTAGCCATGTTAGATATATGACCATATTTTACAATGCTGGAGCAAGGCAAACTGATTATTCGTCCACAGGATATGTGCATCACTGGCTGGGCCAGCATTTATTGTCCATCCCTGACTGCCCAGAAGGCACTTAAGAGTCAACCAATTGCCATAGGGTTGGAGTCACATGTAGGCCAGACCAGATAAGGATGAGGTTTTCTTGTTATGAGTGAACCAGTTGGGTTCCCCCCAGTCATTCCCCCAAAATGATTATCATTAAAGTCTTCAAATTCTCCCATCTGATATGGCAGGATTTGAACCCTGATCCCTAGAACAATACCTAAGATTGTGGATTAATAGTCTGGCAATAATACCACTAAGCTATTGCCTCCCAATTTTGCATGGTATAAACATTTTCACTAGTGTGAAAAATTCACATATTAAATCCCTCTTTTTAGCACAGAGTAAATCATAAAGGTTTTACTTAGGAAGTGGTAAGTAGCCGTAATGCTGTGCATGTAAATGTATGAAAAGAGGAGTCTGCTTCATTTATTTGTACACCAGTGAGGTAACAGGACCCCAATGGTCTCAAACACCGGGAAGTACATAATCTCCTTGGGATGGGCTAAGAGGGGAGATTTGTCTAAAAAGGTTCTATCCTAATTCAGAGAAAACAAAAATTCTGAGCTCTAATTCCTGAAGGGATTCACAAGTTATATCGCCCACAATCATGACTATTTTTTTACTGACAGTAATTCCAGCTGCCTTTAAATGTTTGTTAATAGTAACATTTGCACTGTGTTTCAAAACATAACCTTGCATTCTCCCTAACTTACCTAATAAAAATTATAGCACACACATGCACAGTTCAATTGTTCCATTGTCTTAATCAAATCAGCCCCAAGCCTGCACTTAGCTAGAAGCTTTGAACCAATCGTGATAAGGTTTTTATGGAGGTATAAATCTGCTTGCTCTCTGCAGAATTTTTCACAGACAGTATCCACTATGGGGAAGAAAATAATTGAACAGCTTTCAAGATAATATTCAATTAAGCTCTTCTATTGAGATGTCAATTTTTTTTGTTTCATTTTCATGGGAGCAGAGTGATGAGAATGATAATGGGCTAAAATGCCAGGAAAACGGAGGTATTCTGGATTGATAGATAGCATCCCAAGCTCTGGGTTCAAGTGCCACCCCCTTGATGGTCAATGAAAGTGAAATCTGGATGTGGTCATAAGCATGATTATCAACTTGCAAATCTTTCCAATGCGCTTATGGTCAGTGATAAGAGTGAGAGTGTGTCCTGGTCAGACAGAACCACATGGTAGCTGTAGCACAACAGCCTCCACATGTTCAAAGACTCCATATGCTGGTTCTTGCCACAGTGTATACTCCATAGGAAGGTTCATCTCTATTTCAGAGATTTCTGGAAGAAGTAATAAAATGTGCTGAATCAAATAATCCAAAGACATATGAGCCTAAATTTCACCATGATATCCACTCAGAATGTTTTACTCATTTACGGGATGTAGGCATCACTGGCTAGGCCAGCATTTATTGCCCATCACTAATTGCCCAGAGGGTAATTAAGAGTCAACCATATTGGGTCACATGTAGTCCGGACCATGTGAGGATGGCAGATTTCCTTCCCTAAAGGACATCAGTAAACCAGACAATGGATTCATAAAAACAGGAAGAATCGCAGAAGCTGGAAATCAGAAACAAAAACAGGAACAGCAAGTCTGGCAGCATCTGTGGAAAGAAATCAGAGTTAATGCTTTGGGTCCAGTGACCGTTCCTCAGAACAATGGATTCACGGTCATTATTAGACTAATAATTCCGGATTTTTAATTAAATCAAAATTAATTACATAGAAACCTGAAATTAAAAAAACCTTGTTTTAGTCATGATGACCGTGAAATTACCAGGTTGTCACAAATGTCCATTTCGTTCACTCCTGCATTTTTACCCAGAATGTTCAATTTGTGACTCCACGCTAACAACAATGCGGTTGTCTCTAACTGCCCTCTCTAATGGCCAGGCAAGCCACTTGGCTTTGCTCAAGAAGGGAGCCCAATACTACCTTCTGAAGGGCAATTATGGATGGGAAATAGTTGCTAGCCTCACCAGCGATATCCACACTCCCTGAACTTATATTTTAAAAACTGCATCAGCTGAAATGTATGCCATTATACTCTCTTATTATAGCCTATTAGTTATGAGGATTTACAAATTCAAGTAAGGATATCAATGTCTTTTTTCCTCTCAACAACACAGCATGGTATACATATGCTTAGTATTAGATTCATCCTTGTATGCAACATTAAATTTATCTCACAGTAAATGTCATCCACGCAGATGAGACTCATTCCCTTATTATATTTGAATCAGGTGGTGATCTTTTTCTCTTCCAGGAGTCATGTACGAGCACAGGTTTTGGTGTCAACCTCAAATCAAGAGCCATTTTTCTGAATATCTTTGTTCAGATTACGAATATAGATTGAGAAGATCCTTATACCAATCCACACATTTTCACTGAATTTTCATTGAATCCTGACAGTGTGGAAACAGGCCTTTGAGCCCAACAAGTCCACACCTCATTTCTGAAGACCATCCCACCCAGACTCCATCTTACCTACACATCCCTGGACACCACGGGCAATCTGGCAAGGCCAATTCACCTAAACTGTACACCTTTTTACTACAAGAGGAAACCAGACCACCCAGTAGAAACTCATGCAGGGACAGGGAGAACATACAAACTACACATATTCACCCGAGGCTTGAATTGAACCCGGGTCCCTGGCACTATGCTAAGCACTAAGCCACCTTGTCACCCACATGGATAACACCAGATCAAAGCTACTATACTAAGGACCCTGTATCTTTGAGAATGGAACTAATTGCCAAATAAACCCAAGGTTTGTCTTGTGAATCTGTAGGAGCTCAACATATGCAATGGGATCTGAATTTATTGCAACTTTAGGCTGAAAAATATCAAATTAATCCATCACTTTTGCTACAGGAAAGAAATAGATGTGAAGACAAATGATTATCAGCAGTAATTATCACATGATAACTGAGATCACGAGGACCCGAATTGTTTATTCAGCTTTGGAGCTGCTGTGCTCAATCCTGACCCATCACAAACTGTGCACTTACCCAAAGACACTTAAAAACACACCAGAGGTCCAACACAATTACCAGAAGAGTTCCCTCAGCATAGGAAGGCCACACAGAGAGCAATGAGAATCAATGCAGAACACAAGAACCCTTTTTAAACAGGATTAGCTGCTATAAGGTAAATTTAAATGTCCACTCTTTGAATTTTAATAAACAGGTATGTTTATGACAGGGTGAGCGGGCAAATGAATGAATGAGTGGGTTGAGTGGGTGAGATGGATAATTGGGTAAAAAATGAGGTCTGCAGATGCTGGAGATCACAGCTGAAAATGTGTTGCTGGTTAAATCACAGCAGGTTAGGCAGCATCCAAGGAATAGGAAATTCGACGTTTCGGGCATAAGCCGAAACATCCTGATGAAGGGCTTATGCCCGAAATGTCGAATTTCCTATTCCTTGGATGCTGCCTAACCTGCTGTGCTTTAACCAGCAACACATTTTCAGATGGATAATTGGGTCAGACTGGGAGGTAGTCATGTGTAGGGGAGTCAGTGTTTGGAAGGATAATTATGCAGGTTACTGATGTGGTTGACTAGATTTTCCAACAGTTTCTGGATGACTATTCAGGACTGTATCATGGAATGGTCCAAAGTCACTGGCTCTAGCTAAGATATAGCAGTGGAAGGACCCTGGGGGAGCAGTAGAGTTGCCCATCAGGACTTCTAAGCTCCCTGAGTATTTCTCAGGCAGCGCCAACATGCACTTTCAACATACATATGGTTTCTGACAAGCTGGAAACCACAACATATGGCCCAACGTTTATTTGGGTGTAGCAGAGGAGAGGACATAGCCAGCTTTTTAAAGTGTTGTGAAACTCAACCTTTGAAATCAAATAAAATTTATTCTGCATGGGCCAGAGATTATTAAAAGAAAAACATTTGCTGCAAGATGACCCTTGATATATCTATCACTGAATATGCCAGTATAACACACAGAGGAACAAGTTTAATGTTTGGACATGGAATTATCTAAACCACAACAGTAGTGGCGTAATAACACAAGGAATATATTTCTCAGAAATAATGAACCTCAGTCTTGCAGTGAAGTTCACAAAAGTTCAAGAAAATATTCAAAGGTTATCAGTCTCCCTTTACCTATCTACTGCCAAATCCCTGTTGTTGGACCATCTCAGATACCTCCCTTCCCTTCCAGGCCCATCTCGGACACCTCCCTACCCTTCCTGAACTATCTCAGAAACTTCCCTCACCTTGCAGGATGATCTCAGACACCTCCCTCCCCTTCATCATCCCAATCTCCAATGTACATGAACCAATTTGCAGGCTTGGTTTGTACCCTGAATTTCAGCAAGCTATACAAGCTTTACAGATTTAATCAAATCACAGACAGTGTGGCATAGGAGGTTATTTAGCCCTTCAATTCTGTGGCAGGTCTTTTAAGGAAAAAAATCTCTATAAGTGCTTGTCCAATTCCCTTTAGAAGTCTATTATTAAATCTATATTTACCAATCTATCTAGCGAGTTTTGAGAAGATTTGTAGCTCAGGTTGAGGTTCTGGATGTAGGTTTACTACCAAGTTACCCATTCCAAAGCCTACATACACGTTATATAAACATTTCTCCATTCCTTTTGCTAACCACTTTACCCCTGAATCCCTATGTTACTGACCTTTCAGCCACTGTGGACAGAATTTTGCTTTACCTGAAGTCCTAGGAGAAAGTGAGGACTGCAGATGCTGGAGATCAGAGTTTAATAATGTGTGGCTGGAAAAGCGCAGCAGGTCAGGCGGCATTAAAGGAGCAGGAGAATCGACGTTTCGGGCATAAGCCCTTCTTCAGGAATGAGGAACTTTTACCTGAAGCCCTTCATGATTTCAAGCCTTTCTACCAAATCTCTCTCACGCCTTTGCTGCTCTGAGGAGAACAATGCTATCTTTTATCCAAATAACTGCATTCCCTTGATCTTTGGATCATCTTTTCTGCACACTCTCAAAACACCAATTTTTTAAACTATGGTGACCAGTATTGCTTATAATTCTCCAAATTAGTTCAAGTTAATGTTTTACTTTGATGGTGTAAAACGTCTTGCCTTCTGCACATGTATGGGCTATATTGTCGCGGAGTCAGGAACATTCCTTAGACATTGATAAGTGAAACTTTTGTGGCACTTATGTGAGGAACAAGAGGATGGTCAGGATGAGGGTAGCGCTGATCAAGGATAGTGGAGGGACCTTGTGCCTGGAGTTGGAGGAGGTAGATGAGGTCCTTAAATGAATACTTTGCTTCAGTATTCACTACTGAGACGGATCTTGACATTTGTGAGGACAATGTGAAACAGTTGGTCGATGTTAAGGAAGAGGAGGATGTGCTGAAAAGTTTGAAAAACATAAGGATGGATAAGTGCCCTGGGCCAAATGGGATATTTCCAAGCTGAGTACAGAGAGCGAGGGATGAGATTGCTGAGTCTTTGGCGATGATCTTTGCTTCCTCACTATCCACTAGATTGGAGGCTGGTAAATGTTATTTAAAAAAGGGAATAGGGATGACCCTGAGAATTACAGACTAGTCAGTCTCACGTCTATAGTGGGCAAATAGTTGGAAAGGATTCTGAGAAACAACAGGACATTAACAGGATGCAGAACTGGGCTGATAAAAGGCAGACAGAGTTCAACAAGAAAAGGTTGAAGTGATTCATTTTGGAAAGTTGAACTTGAATACAGAATACAGGGTTAAAGGCAGGTTTCTTGGCAGTTTGGAGGAACAGAGGGATCTTGGGGTGCATGTTCACAGTTCCCTCAAAGCTGCCACCCAAGTTTATTGGGTTGTTAAAAAGACAAATGGTGTGTTGGCTTTCATTAGCAGGGGAATTGAATTTAAGAGCTATGCCACAGCTCTATAGAGCCCTAAGTAGACCACTCTAATGAAGCAAGGTTGAGGGAGCTAGGGCTGAGAAGGATGAGAGGTGACTTGATCGAAGTGTACAAGATGATGAGAGGCATAGGTAGAGTAAACTGTCAGAGACTTTTTCCCAGGGCAGAAATGGCTATCACAAGGGGGCATAATTTTAAGGTGATTGGAGGAAATTTTATGGGAAATGTCAGAAGTTGGTTCATTACACAGAGAGTGGTGGGTATGCGGAAGGCACTGCTAGTGATAGTAATAGAGTCAGTTACATTAAAGACATTTAAGCGACTCTTGGAATAAGCACATGGAAGATAGTAAAATTAAGGGTATGTAGGTTAGTTTGATCTTAGAGTAGGATAAAAGGTCAGCACAACATCGAGGGCTGAAGGGCCTGTACTGTGCTGTGATGTCCTACGTTCTATGGAATCTGTTTCTCATTTCCGCCAGATCCAATTTTTACTCCTGGGGAAATGGCATGGAGTACAGGAAAATCTGAACTCAGAGCCATTTGAATCACTCATCACTGTACTCCAACCCCAGATTCCTGCTCCCAGTAAAAGGCATTCCCTTAGTGGATCCCTCAATACCAGCACTGATTTCATAGCTTCTTGCTGCTTCTCCAATCACGGGAGGTTTCTCTCCTGAGTTTGCTGCCCTTAGGTGAGCCAGGCTGGGAGAGAACTAGCTTGCAACTGGAGAACTGGATCCTTACTATTTCCTTCAATTCTCCTTCCAGGGACTACTATCTTTTATCAGGCACCTCCCAGAGATGGATTCTCCTGAACAATTTGGAGGCGTGGGGGAGAAATCCACCCACATTTCTTGTGTATTGCTAATGTTAATATCTGAGCTCTCAGCCAAACCTCATTGCAGATTTTTGTTTCAGAGCCCAGCCGACTGTGAGATTGTGGAAATGCCGCACCCCAGCCCTAGCTTGACTGACAGTTTTGGCAGCTTGTTCTGTAACAATTTCACAATGCCTGTTTACATAAGATTAAGTGGTTTTAAGTGCCTTGTGCTTCCAAGTCTTGAAATTTTAAGCATCTGGTTGATTAACACTTTTATTTTTCACCCTGTGGTTAAAAAGATGGTTTAAGCTACCATGAACGTTGCAGAGGAAAAGGCGATGTCAATCCCAGAATGATGCCAGTCGAGTGGGGAGTGCATGTTGCCAACCCACACACTGAAAAGGCAAACGCAGAAATTGTAAGGTTTGGGAATCTCAAATCATGTCCTGGCTGTTCTTTGTAAAGGGATCCCAAATTGTCCAGACTCAGCGAAAACCCAGCTGGCTAACTGGGTTTTTCTCTCTCCCCCAGATGCTGGCTGATCTGCTGAGTGTTCACAGTATTTTCCATTAATGCTTTGTGAAGCACATTATAAATTTGTCCTGCTGCCTTCAAGCAATCACACATAAGCAGTCTCAGGCCTCTCTCGTGCACAAACTTGGCCATGTGCCGATGATGGGAGCAAATGAGGACTGCTGTGGCTCACAGTCGAGAGTGTGGCGCAGGAAAAGCGCAGTAGGTCAGGCAGCATCCGAGGAGCAGGAGAATCGACGTTTCGGGCAGAAGCCCTTCGATCAGGAATTCATGCCGATGATGCTAAAGAGTGACTCTGCCCAGAGACACTTGAATGCAAGGAAAATTCCAGGTATTCTAGGGGAATTGGCTGCCATGATTTCAATGAAAGAAGCGCAGGAGCTTGTGCAAAACAGCACTACCTTGCACTGTTCTTTCGGATATTTGTGGGGGACTTCTAACCCAATCAAATTTCCCCCCGCCTAATATAAAAACAATAGGAAACAGCATAGGTCGATGTGAATGAAGGACAGCAATTAGCAGTTTGATTCCTCATTAGAAGCAGATTTTAAAAACGCATTTGAATTCAAAAGAGAGAGTTCTGATAGCTTAATATTAGTGTCTTCTCTCCTACAATTATTAATCCAGCTACAGACATCTTTTCCTGCATATTGATATCTGGAAATGAATATTGAGTATTGACAATCTCCAATCTTAGGCAGTAACAAATGCCATTATTGCCTAACAATGATCCAAGCATCCTTTCCAGCTGGGTTCAGACTCAGTCACTAGATGAACCAGTCCTGCTTAAAGTATTCAGATTCATTCTCCTTCGCCAACTGGGCTGAATTAATTTAAAAAAGATCTTCATCTTTATATCTTCTGACACCCACATGATGCATTCATTTACTGAGCCAACAGGGAGTCTTTAAAACTTCAAACTTAAATCTAAAAGGACATTTAAAGGTAATTTATCTGCCAGCACTAAACCTTTTGATCATTGAGGCCACAGCAATAAACCTTTGAATATTATACCAAATTTTTCTTGCTCCCACTTGTCATTTGGAAGTCTTCCAAGCGTTAAAAACAAGGTGGGCTCCTTCTTTTCCAGTGAAGGACCATGTCAAACTGCTCCACCAAGACTGCACTCTCTGAGGTAAGATATTTTTCACGGCTGCATTAGTAATAGTCTGTAAGCATGCACAGAGGGAAAAGCTTGAGTCTGACACATGTTGAGATTTTGAAAGCCCTTCACTTTGGTCTCAGAATTGTCTTCGCTCAAGTTTAACAAATGATTTGGATGCAAGCATAAGAGGTACAGTTAGTAAGTTTGCAGATGACATCAAAATTGGAGGTGTAGTGGACAGCGAAAAAGGTTACCTTCGATTACAACAGAATCTTGATCAAATGGGCCAATCGGCTGAGGAGTGACAGATGGAGTTTAATTTAGATAAATGTGAGGTGCTGCATTTTGGGGAAGCAAAGCTTAGCAGGACTTATACACTTAATGGTAAGGTCCTAGGGAGTGTTGCTGAACAAAGAGACCTTGGAGTGCAGGTTCATAGTTCCTTGAAAGTAGAATTGCAGGTAGATAGGATAATGAAGAAGGCGTTTGATATGCTTTCCCTTATTGGTCAGAATATTGAGTACAGGAGGTGGGAGGTCAAGTTGCAGCTATACAAGACATTTGATAGGCCACTGTTGCAATATTGCATGCAATACTCATCTCCTTCCTATTGGAAGGATGTTGTGAAACTTGAAAGGGTTCTGAAAAGATTTACAAGGATGTTGCCAGGTTTGGAGGATTTGAGCTATAGGGAGAGGTTGAATAGGCTGGACCTGTTTTCCCTGGAGCATCAGAGGCTGAGGAGAGACCTTATAGAGGTTTATAAAATCATGAAGGACATGGGTAGAGTAAATAGACAAGGTCTTTTCACTGGGGAGGGGGAGTCCAGAACTAGAGGGCATAGGTTTAGGGTGAGAGGGGAAACGATATTTATGGTTTTCTTGTCCCAAATGTTGTGATTGTTATCTTTTACTGTGCACACTCACTTGACCGAAGAAGCATAGTGCAGCTCTATGCAGAGGCTGGTATGTGTGTGGAATGGGCTACCAGAGAAAGTGGTGCAACATTTAAAAGGTACCTGGATGGGTATATGAATAGGAAGGGTTTGGAGGGATATGAGCCGGGTGTTGGCAGGTGGGGCTAGATTGGGTTGGGATATCTTGTCAGCATGGACGGGTTGGACCGAAGGGTTTGTTTCTGTGCTGTACATCTCTCTGACTCTATGACTCTATGTCAAAGCAGCAAAAAAATTATGGTAGTTAACAGATTGATTATGATTTGAAAAGTGACTGGTGCTAACAAGTAAGCCACTATTTGCAATAAATAAAGCAGCAATAAACACACAGAGGAACAAATAAACAACCAAGGAATCAAATTTCTCAATTTCATTCAAGCTTACTATTGAGACAGTGAGCACCCCAAAACTAAATCTCACAAATACTTCCTCCATAGAGCTGCACTTTGCTTCTTCGGTCTAGTGAGTGTGCACAGTAAAAGTTAACGATCACAAAACTTGAGACAAGAAAACAATAAATATCCCTGAAGAAGCCTGGTCTCTTCAGTTCTCCAATTTTACAGGGTGATGGTAGCACATTGGTAATAGCATGGGACTAGTTATTCAGGAGTCAATCTAATGGTCTGGGGACGTAGGTTTAAAAATCACCATTGCAGATGGTGAAATTTGAATTCAATTAAAATCTGGAATAAAATCCTTACAAAAAAAGTCATAAAAAGCCATCTAAATAACTAATGTTCCTAGGAAAGGAAATCTGTCATTCATATCTGGTCTGGCCAAAATGTGACTTCAGACCCACAGCAAATGTGGTTAATTAACAACTTCACTCTGAGCAATTAGGCAAGAGCAATAAATGCTGGTCTCAATTGCAATATCTACAGCCCACAACAATTAAATAAAATACTCAGCCAGACCCCAAGCCCTGGGATACCCAACCTAAACCTCTGGAAGGTAAAAGTAGGACACATACGACACTGTTGCTGCTCTGCACTTTTCTTGCAATTGTCTTGCTATGCCTCTTAATGAACACAGCGCTCAGGATCTTCACATAAGGCCTTGTAATAATACAAGATCACCTGCAGCATGAAGAAGACTGCAAATAAGTACAAAAAAGATAAAAGTCATCCACTTCAAACAATAACTATTTCTCTCCACAGATGATCTGTTGAGAGTTTCCAGCAGTTTTAGTTCTTCTTTCAGAACTTCAAATATCCAATCCCTTTTAGTTTTTGGACAAATTAATAATTGGAAGCAAAATAATCATGGTGTGTTTCATTTTGGTGAGAGTAGAAAATTGGTGAAGAAGGACTTTGTAAAAGTACAGCAAAATGGCAGATGAAGTTAACTCAGCTAAATGTAAGGTGTTGCATTTTGGTGACACAACCAGGGCAAGACTGGTAGGGCCCTGGGGTGTGTTGTTAAACAGAGAGATCTAGGAGTGCCGGTACATAGTTCCTTCAAAGTAGTGCCACAGATGGTAAAGAAGGCATTTAGCACATTGGTCAAAGCACTGAGTAACAGAGTTGGGATGTCATGTTATAGCTGTACAAGAGACTGAAAAGGCCACATTCGGAGGACTGCATCCAACTCTGCTTGCTCTATTATAGGAAGGATGTTATTCAACTGAAAAGGGTGCTAAAATATTGATGAGGATGTTGGGGTTGGACAGGGTTTGAGTTTTAAGGGGAGGCTGGATAGGCTGGGATTTTTTTTCCAAGACCATGGGAGGTTGAGGGGTGACCTTATAGAGGTTTTATAAAATCATGAGGGGCATAGATAAGATGAACAGCCAAGGCCTTTTCCTCAGGTTGGGGGTGGGGTGGGGGATCCAAAACTAGAGTGAACAGGTTTAGGCTGAGAGAGGATTTGCTTAGAAGCCTGAGGGGCAACATTTTCAAGCAGAGGGGGGTGCGTATATGGAATGAGCTGCCAGAGGAAGTGGTAGAAGTGGGTACAATTACAACATTTAAAAGACAGGAACATGGATAGGAAAGATTTAGAGGGATATGGGCCAAACTCAGGCAAATGGGACCAGTCCAGTTTATGAAACCTGGCTGAGATGGACGAGTTGGGCCAAAGGGCCTGATTCTGTGTTTAGATTAGATTAGACTAGACTTACAGTGTGGAAACAGGCCCTTCGGCCCAACAAGTCCACACCGACCCGCCGAAGCGCAACCCACCCATACCCCTACATTTACCCCTTACCTAACACTACGGGCAATTTAGCTTGGCCAATTCACCTGACCCGCACATCTTTGGACTGTGGGAGGAAACCGGAGCACCCGGAGGAAACCCACGCAGACACGGGGAGAACATGCAAACTCCACACAGTCAGTCGCCTGAGTCGGGAATTGAGCCCGGGTCTACAGGCGCTGTGAGGCAGCAGTGCTAACCACTGTGCCACCGTGCCGCCCACACCACTGTGCCACCGTGCCGCCCACTACCACTGTGCCACCGTGCCGCCCACGACCACTGTGCCACCGTGCCGCCCACACCACTGTGCCACCCACACCACTGTGCCACCGTGCCGTTGTTTGACTCTGACTCTAAGTTCACCAATAGATGCAGAAAATCAACTTTAATGTAAGCAACTCAGAATTAATGACTTGATAATAGAAAAACAAAATACAACTTTTGGACAATAATAAACAAGCAATGTTGGAAATGATTAACTGGCAGTCTTTAAATGCCAGTCAAATTGAATGATTTGGAGATGCCGGTGTTGGACTGGGGTGTACAAAGTTAAAAATCACACAACACCAGGTTATAGTCCAACAGGTTTAATTGGAAGCACACTAGCTTTCAGAGCGATGCTCCTTCATCACTATTACTTGATGAAGGAGCGTCGCTCTGAAAGCTAGTGTGCTTCCAATTAAACCTGTTGGACTATAACCTGGTGTTGTGTAGTCAAATTGAAGTTTATCATTCAGAAATTATACATGACTGCACTTCACCCAATTATATAAAAACATCAAATCGATGAAAACTAATTCGGTAATTCAAGGATCTGATGTTTGACTATTTGCAGTTATATAACAATTTTAGCATCCCAATGTGCCTCAAAGAAATTCAAAAGATAAAAACTGCCACTATTCCAAAGACAGAAACATCAGGGTAGATGACTCAATGATCAAGACCATCTTTGCACGGCTTTGATTTTATTTGCTTGCTGTACCACTCCCTCACTGACTCAACTCACACAGCAGTTTTCCAGCTCCCCTGCTTGATAGGAATCAGAAGCTGGAGTACACCATTTGGCTTCTTTTGACAAAGTCCCACAGATGAGGTTAATGTGCAAAACTAAAGCATGTTGGATTGGGGATAAAAAAAAATGGGTTTGCGGACAGGAAACAAAGTGTACAAATAAATGGGTCTCTTTCTGAATGACAGGCAGTGACTAGTGGAGTACTGAAAGGATCGGTATTAGGACCACAGCTATTCACAATATACATTAATGATTTAGATGAGGGAACTAAATGCAACATTGGGAAATTTGTAGATGATGCAAAACTGGATGGGAAGGTGAGCTGTGAGGAGGATGTAGAGATATTTCAATGTGATCTGGAAAGCTGAGTGCTTGGGCAAATGCAATATAATATGGATAGATAGGAGGTTATCCACTTTGCTAACAAATACAAGAAGACAGAATATTTGAATGGCTGTAAATTGAGAGAGGGGAATGTTCAACAGGACCTGACTGCCCTCGTGCACCAATCATTGAATGTAACCTTGCAGGTGCAGCCTATAGAAGGCTGTAAGTTGGCCTCCATAGTGAGATGAATTGAGTACAGCAGCAAGCACGTCTTGCTGCTATTATACAGGATATTGATGAGGCCATAGCTGGAACATTGTGTTCTTGCTATAGCGGCAATGCAGGAAAAGTTTATCAAATTGATTCCTGAAATGGGAGAACTGACGTATGAGGAGAGATTGACTCAGTTAGGATTGTATTCACTGGAGTCCGGATGGAATCGCACAGAAATCTGTAAAATTCTAACAGGACTAGACAGATTTGATGCAGGAAGGATCTTCCTGATAATGGGAGAGTTCAGAATCAGGGGCCATAGTTTAAAGATAAGGAGTAAGTGTTTTGGGAGTGAGATTACGAGAGATTTGTTCACCCAGAGAGTGATGGGCCTGTGAAATTCACTATCATAGAAAGTAGTCGAGGCCAAAACATGATGTGTTTTCAAGAAGAAGGTGGAGATAACTCTTGTGGCTAAAGTGATATGGGGAAGGGTGGATTAAAGTATTGAGCTCATTGATCAGTCACAATAATTTTGAACGGTGGAGCAGGATCGAGGGATCGAGTAGCCTGCTCCTGCTCCTATCTTCAATATTTCAAAATCCTCCATTACCGTTCTGTCCCTATGTTATGCCTTTATCACTCTGCCCCTTTATACACCCAGCAAGACTTATCTGTATCTGGGCCTCTGTAAACATAGTTCACCAGAGTCAGCTTATTCAGCAATGGCTTCTTCTCGTATCCCTGCAGTGTTTGTCATTGACCTTTTCTTTTTTCTCATTTGTAACCTACCATTACAGATACATGATCAGTGTGCTTTTTACTGTCTGAACTGGCAGCATTGAGCTCTGCCTGTCCACTTCCATCATTAAGCAGACCATTCGATATCAAGTCCCATTAGGCAATAATACCATGCACTGACATTGCATAGCCATGGAGTCATACAGCACAGAAACAGACCCTTCAGTTCAACCAGTCCGAGCCGACCATGTTTCCAAACTAAACCATTCCTGCCTGCCTGCATTTGGCCCATATCCCTTCAAACGTTTCCTATTCATGTACTTATATAAAGGTATTTTAAACGCTGTAGCCGTACCTGCAACCACCACTTTTTTGGGCAGTTCATTCTAGATACAACACACTCTCTTGTGTAAAAATGTTGCCCCTCATGTTCTTTTTAAAATCTTTCTCCACTCACCTTGAAAGTACACCCTTTAATTTTGAACTCCTCCACCTCAAGGTGGACAGCAAAGGTCTTTTCTCTATCTATGTCCCTCATGGCTTTATAAACCTCTATAAAGTCAGCCCTCAACCTCCTGCGCTCCAATGAAAAAGAAGCCAAGACTATTCAGCCTATTTTTATAACTCAAACCTTCCATTCTAGACATCTTCTTGATAAATCTTTCCTGAACCCTCTCCAATTTAATAATATCCCTCCTATAACAGGGTGACCTGAACTACACACAGTAGGGCGGCACGGTGGCACAGTGGTTAGCACTGCTGCCTCACAGCGCCAGGGACCTGGGTTCAATTCCCGACTCAGGCGACTGACTGTGTGGAGTTTGCACGTTCTCCCCGTGTCTGCGTGGGTTTCCTCCGGGTGCTCCGGTTTCCTCCCACAGTCCAAAGATGTGCGGGTCAGGTGTATTGGCCATGCTAAATTGCCCATAGTGTTAGGTAAGGGGTAAATGTAGGGGTATGGGTGGATTGCGCTTCGGCGGGTCGGTGTGGACTTGTTGGGCCGAAGGGCCTGTTTCCACACTGTAAGTAATCTAATCTACTCCAGAAGAGGCCTCACTACTCCAGAAGAGGCCTCACCAACATGCTGTACAACTTCAACATGACGTCCCAACCCAGCAATGAAGGCAAGCGTGCTAAATGCCTTCTTAACCATCCAGTCTACATATGATGCAAATTTCAAAGACTTATGTACTTGAACCCTTAGGTCTCTGTTCTACAGCAGTACTCAGTTTCCTATCATGAACTGAATACGTCTTGCCCTTGTTCATAAAGTCATAGAGTCAGACAGCACAGAATTAGACCCTTCGGTCCATGCCGAATATAATCTTAAACTAAACTACCTGCCTACTTCCTGGCCCATATCCTGCCAAACCTTATTTTGCCAAAATGCATTTGTCCAAATTTGACTCCATCTGCCACTCCTCAGTCCATTGACTCAATTGATCAAGATCCCTTCGTAATCTTTCATAAGCTTCTTAATTGTGCACTGTATCAACTTTGGTGTCATCTGCAAGCTTATGAACCATGCTTCTGATATTCTCATTTACATTGCATATATAAATGACAAACAAAAGTGGACCCAATACTCATCGCCGTGGAACACAACTGGTCACAGGCGACCAGTCCGAAAAACAACCCTCCACTCATTTAAGTGATAGGTATAAACAGAAAAAAAATCGAGACCCCCCCGACATTGTCCCCATTAATCTCTCCCAGGACAGGGACAACACCGGGTGAAAAACAGAGCAAAGCCCACTCTGTTCTTTCAAAATGGAAAATAAAGCTGCCATGACGTTGTTGAACAAAAATAAAGACCCTATTACTCTGGGGAAAAAACACAAAAACGAATATTCAGACAAATAAGCTCTGTCCCCACCAATCACTTTTGGGCATGGACCACAAGGGGCCAAAATAAAATTAAACTCAAGCAAAATTGAAGCAAACAAATAAACAACTAAATAAATAAATTCCCTCTGCTCTGTCCCCATTGGATATTCCTGGCACAGGGACAATGGTTTAATATCCAGAGGACTTTCCTCTGCTCATTTCACCAAAAAATAAAACTTCCCTCTCACTGATCCCCATCAATCACATTTGAGACAGGGACAGTGATAAAACAAAAGTCCTCCTGGCTCTTTCCAAGGAGTTCAAAATTGGAACAAAAGGAAATAAAACAGCCCCCTTCCTGAGGCGCCAAACCAAAAACAAATGCAAGCTCAAAAGACAAAATGGAAACTCATACGACAGATGCAACAAACTATATCAGAATCTCATTATTCAGGTTGATGATGCACTCTGGCTCCCACTGCGCCCAGCAACACCCAAGCACAGACGTAACCGTGAAAGGTGGGCAGACAGTCAGGAATGATGAGCTCCTCTTCAGCCCACTGCCTGGACTTGCTGATAGCCATCTTGGCCAGGCCCAGGAACAAAGCCATGAGAAGGCTCACAGAATTAAGTAAAACTTAAAAAGGGCATCAGATGAACACCCTCAATGTATGAGTGGAAGACCGTCTCCTCCAGGCCACAGAACGAGCCTGTGGTCTGGTACCCCGTGAACTCACTCAGTCTCCTGTTGCACAGGACTACCATGTGCATCACTCCCCACCCCAGATCCCCAGTGGATGAGGGAGGTACCCCTTCATAGAGGGCCCTCCACTAGGGACCATCGCTGCCAGAGGGCAAAACATTACACCACACTGTGCCTGGGCGGTGGGCGAAGGCATGGTAATGGAGAGTGTGCAGCATCATCCTGTACAAATATGGCTCTGTGCCATTCGAAAGGGCAGCGGGAGGAGATTCCTGGGATGGCTCAGATCGCGGGGCAGCGTGTCACAGGGAGAGGGTCCATGGTATAGGGCCAACATCCAGTTCCGGATGGACAGGGGTCAGTCGTCCAGACGCCCAGCCATACCTGAGCCTCCCTCCCCCGGGTATACATGACATGTCAGGGCAGAATACCTCATCCGTCAGACTCCAGATGGCTCAGTTCGGGGACCGGAGATGGACCGTCACCCTCGCAGTCAACTGGGCTGGTGTTATCCATCCCGCTCCTCTGGACAGCCCTGCGTCCCGAGCTCTCTCCTTTGGACAGCCCTGCGTCCCGAGCTCTCTCCTTTGGACAGCCCTGTGTCCTGAGCTCTCCCCTCCCTTGGCCAGTGCAAACTGCGCTGAAGGCTGAAGCTGTTCCTGAGCAGCGGCTCCCTGACTCCATGTCCTGGACTGTGATCAGCTCCAGATAGAAGACAGGCAATTCCTGGCAGATGACCTGAGCCCGGGTCCACTCCATGAACAGGAACTGTGTGTCATCACAGATGGTGTGCACCTGAAGGAAGAAATACGCCATCAGGGTGCAGAACCTTGGAGGAAGCTTGATGTAAAGGTATTGCTGCAAGTTCCGAAGATGGAATGCCGCTCCCTGGGTGTGAAGGTACACCAGTCACTGACTATCCTCCTCAAGCGGGAGACTCCAAACTGTGGCAGTGATCCAGTGCAGCCTTATATCCCAGAAAAACCCGAGGAGCGTTTACTAGTGACAGAGCCAGGGAGAGGGAGCACAGTAACCAGCCAGGACCACAACATGGCGGCCACCAGTTAGTTAATGAGCAGCACTGTCGGACAGCACTCGGAACAGTCCTGTCCAGCCTGCTAGGTGAAGCGGTTTCCTTGGTCTCCAACTCATGCCAATTCGCAGGCCAGGATTCCTCAGCAGGGCAAAGATAGGCTCCACCTAAAGGACTGGAACTCCTGTGACAGGGGGTCCATCCACACAGACCGACCAGAATTCCCGAACACTTGCTCCAGGTGATCCTTGCGGAAGACGCCACAGAGTAGGCCTCCAGACACTCGCGCATCCTCCATAAGTCAGCTGGGAATGAGGAGCACATCGCCAGTGTACGTGAAAAGAATCACCTCCAGCCCCTGCTCGTGGAGAGCCAAACCCCACAGCCGCTTACACGGGAGTTGCAGGAACGGCTCCACGCAGAGAGAGTAAAGCTGGCCAAAGAGGGGGAGCCCTGATGTACTCCTCTCTTAAACCGTCCAGGCCCCATCATGGACACAGTAACCTTCATTAGGCACTCTGCAGCAGTGTACACAAATCAGCTCTGGGCGATAAAGTGCGTCTCGAACCCAGAAGCTCGCAGAGTTCTGCGCAGATACTCATGATCCACTCAGTTGGACAGCTTTTTCTGATCAACAGAGAGATAGGCGCTCGACAGGCCAGCCCTCTGGGAATAACGGATCATGTCCCAGATCATATGGATAGTGACCTGGATGCTCCAGCCCAGGATGGGGTAGAACTGGACTGGGTGGATCATGTGGTCCAGCATTGTGCCAAGATGTGGTGAAAATGCCCTGGGAAGAGTTTGTGTTGAGAAGAGAGACCAGACAGCAATTCTTTAACAATTAGAGATCCCCTTTTTTAGGCAATAGAGTGATGACGGCCCTGTGCCAAGAAAGGGGCATCTCTCCAGGCGTGATACATTCCTCTATGACCTGTGCTTGGTCACCCCCCCAGATCAGAACGTCCGGAAGAACTCCGTGGTCAGCCAATCTAGGCCCAAGGACTTGCTCGTGGATTGGTGGACAAGGGTTCCAGTCAGCTCCGCCAAGCTCAGAGGGAGGTCATATCTCTCAGCGCCCTCAGGGCTGACCTGCGGCAGATCCTCCCACAGAAGTCTGTGATTTTCCTCGCTGATTGGATCTAGAGAGAACAGAGCCTGAAAATAGTCCCTCATTTGGGCCCTGATGCCTTCTGGATCCGAGATGAGAGATCTGTCATCAGCTAGCAACACCATGAGCTGCTAGTCGATCCTGTGACTTTTCTCCAGTAAATAGAAAAAGGGGCAGCCACGGTCAAGATCTCGAAAGAACTGGACCCGTTACCTCATGTATGTGTCCAGGGACATGAAGAGATGCAGATCCCAGAGTGCAGCCTTCATCTCCTTGTACGTCCCTCACACCCCGCAGCACCGCCCTCCATCCCCCCAACCGGCAGGGCTGAGTCAACATCAGGCTGACCAAGACATGACTCCAAGTTGAGCACCTCCTTCTCCAACCCCTCAATCCTGGATTTCTGCCTCTTCATCAACCCCACGTGTACTAATGACAGAAGACACGGATGTGACTCTCGCCCACATCCCACCATAGTCTCCAAGAGGGGATGTCCCCTTGCTTTCTTCTCTAGCCAGTCCAGATGTGATGAAATGAACCTTGGAACCACCCGTCCTCCAGTAGCAGGTTGGTTAAGGGCCAGTATGCTGACCTCGCTCTGGTGCTGATAAGAACAAGCTCCATCCACCCCTCCAGGTTGTCATCGGAGAATGCACCTGCGGTGTGGAGGCCGCTGGAACACAGGAGGTGTACACCCTGGAAGTGTAGAGGCGGTCAATTCTGGACTCTCTGACCCCAGGCCTCACAAAGTTGAAGGCAATGGAATTGGAATTGGGATGGGGATTTCACCAGACGTCTACCAAGTTAAAGGCCTTACCCAAGTCTCTCAACTTCCCCTCCAATGCTGAGCTTGTCTGGGTACCATCATGCTCCTGTCTCCTGAGGGTGCAATAGAAATCTCCCCAAGAGAGGATGGGTTCACCCTCACCAATGGAGCCAAAAAAGAGTAGAGACTTCGTCAAAGCAGCATGTTGCTTGGGTCCCATCCAAGGTGCGTATTCGTTCACAAAGTGAAGTACCGTGTCTCTGAAATGAACCGTGATTTGGAGCAGACTGCCTGGCACGTGCTCCTTGACCCTTATGATCTGAGAAAAAAAGGGGCCAACAAGATGGTGAGAATTAGAGGCTGCGTGACTCCTGAATACCCTTCCCTGCCATTTCAGGAGCCATGTAGCTTCATCTCCTGAAACAGGAGGTTCAAGGCATACTTTCATTCCCTGAGGAGTGAGAGGATACAAAATCTGCATTGGGCCTTCAGGCTGCCATTGATATTGAGGTTGGCTGTGGATGTCTTCATGGCTGCAGTACGTGCCATCACTGCCAGTTAAAATAATGAAACCCAATTTGCTGAGCGGAGGGAGAGACTCTTTATTCCCTCCATTCCCTGAGGATACTTCAAAAGAGTCCCAAGCCTCTTTTGGAATACTGTGTCCTGGCTGTAGGAAGGATATTATCAAGCTGGAGAGGGTTCAGAAGACATTTACTAGGGTGTAGAAGATGTGAGTTATAAGGAAAGGCTGGGACTTCTTTCACTGGAGCACAGGAGTCAGAGGTGACCTGATAGAAGTTTATAAAATAATGAGAGGTATAGATTGAGTTGATGGTATTTGGCTTTTCCCTAAAGTGAAGAGCTTCAAGACTAGCGGTTGCATTAAGGTGAGAGGAGGGAGATTTTTAAAAGACATAAAAGGCAATTTTTTTACACAGAGGGTGGTTTGAGTGTTGAATGAACCTCATGTGGAAGTAGTGGATGCAGGCACAATTACAGCATTTAAAAAAACATTGGGATGGAACATTAATATGAAAGATTTGGAGGGGCACAGGCCAGTCTTTTCCATTATAAAATATCCCACATTTCACAGGAGTGAAGGCAAAGTTTGACACCAAGCCATATATGGAAACCTTAAGTCTGATGACCAAAACCAAGGTTTTAAAGAGCAATAAAAATGTTTGATCCCAACCTGCAATCTAATTACACACCAAAATGCATTAATGTTACTGTCTTCAAGCAATTACCTGGTTTCCTTCAAAAGTATTTATGGGTATGCTTCACCAACCATTCATGACAAAGAATTCCACATTCTGAATGACAGTCTGGATAAAATCTTTTTGTCAAGCTTCTCTTTACTTATTTTACATTTTTTATTAATTTTTGCCCTCTCAATACTCTCTCAGCAATTGCTACTTAGCCATCATGTCACTTTTTTTAAATCTTAAAAGCCTCTATTTAGTGAACAAAGAAGAAACTTGAACAATGGCTGAGCCGTATTAGTTGTAAACTGAGGTACAGCTGAGGTAACAAACATTGACAGACATTATCTGCCACACAATAGCAGCTAGTAACCAAGCACACATCTTAAACTGCACTGGGATCAGCAGGCAGTGGTGGAACATTTGTGAGATAAGACATAATTGAACAGCAACAAGTGACAGACATGATTAAATGATCCCATTTAACTTCAGTTAAAAATCACACAATACCAGGTTACAGTCCAACAGGTTTATTTGGAAACATTTGCTTTCTCGGTGCTGCCTCTTCATCAGGTGGTTGTGGAACATGACCGTACGACACAGAATTTATATCAAAAGGGTTAGGGTGTCATGGAGTTGAATTGATACACTAAACAACTTTGGTTAAAAATCACACAACACCAGGTTATAGTACTTAAAGAAATTTACATTAAGTCTTTCATCTTTTAGAATGGAATATGGAGGTTTAGGCTCTTTAATATGTAAATCCCAGAATTACATTCTCAAGGTGGCGTTAAAAATCACACAACACTGGATTATAGACAACAGGTTTATTTGGAAACACTAGCTTTCGGAGCGCTGCTCCTTAATCAGGTAGTTGTGGAGCATAAGATCGTAAAACACAGAATTTGTAGCAAAGGTTTACAGTGTGATGTAACTGAAATTATACATTGAAAAATACCTTGATTGTTTGTTAAGTCTCTCATCTTTTAGAATGAACATGTTGGATTCAGTTCTTTCATATGTAAATTACAGAACATTTTTAAAAGTAAGATTCTCAAGTGAACTTTAACAATTGGTGACATGTTAGCCCAGGTAATACATTTAAGGTGTGAGGTGCCCTGTGTGAGACTGACTCTGCCCCAATGTTCAGACTGATTCTAATCTAAAAAACAGACTTACAGAACCTTACATGAATTCATGCAGTTTTTGAGCAAAATGAAATGTAATTCTGAAAGTATAAATTCACCCCATAAACGTGTGTGTGTGTGTGTAAAGGGGTATAAGTCTGTGAGAGGGTACGTGTGTGAGAGTGTGGGAGTGTATATATGAGTGTATGAGAGAGAGCTCGTGTGTGAGAGAGGGTCTGCGTGAGTGTGTGTGTGTCTGTAGGAGTGCGTGTGCGTGTGCAGGAGTGTGTGTGTGTAGGAGTGTATGTCTATGTGCATGCATGCGTCTGTCTGTCTGTCCATGTGTGTCTGTCCGTGCGTGTGCAGTGGGGTCACCTGTAGTGTGACATGGACCTGTTGGACCTGTTGGTCCTGGTGTTGTGCGTGATTTTTAACCGGGTTTATTTGGTAGGATTAACTTTTGCGGTGCTGCCTCTTCATCAGGTTGTTGTGGAATGATCATATGACACAATGTATAGCAAAAGGTACATTGGTACAGACTTTACTTTCACATATTTAATGTTAAAAATCACACGACTCCTGGTTATAGTCCAACAGGTTTAATGGAAGCACACTAGCTTTCGGAGCGACACTCCTTCATCAGGTGACTATCACCTGATGAAGGAGCGTCGCTCCGAAACTAGTGTACTTCCAATTAAACCTGTTGGATTATAACCTGGTGTTGTGTGATTTTTAACTTTGTACACCCCAGTCCAACACCGGTATCTCCGAATAATGACATATTTAATGCATTGTCTGAACTGAGATGACACCTATTAGTTGACGCCACCTTGAGAATGTAATTCTGGGATTTACATATTAAAGGACCGAAACCATCATATCCCATTCTAAAAGATGAAAAACAATCCAAATTTGAGAATTTTAAGAATTATAACCTAGTGTTCATGATTTGGAGATGCCGATGTTGGACTGGGGTGTACAAAGTTAAAAAGACCTTTGGTTAAAAATCACACAACTCCAGGTTAAAAATCACACAGCACCAGGTCATAGTCTAACAGGTTTAATTGGTAGCCCTAGCTTTCGGAGCACTGCTTCTCCATCAGGTGGTTGTACCTGATGAAGGAGCGACGCTCCGAAAGCTAGTGCTTCCAAATAAACCTGTTAGACTATAACCTGGTGCTGTGTGATTTTTAACCAGGTGTTGTGTGATTTTTAACCTGGTGGTGTTTAATTTGTAACCAAATTTGTTTAATATGCCCTGGGCAGCACAATGGCTCAGTGGCTAGCATTGTTGCCTCACAGAGCCAGGGATTTAGGTTCGATTCCAGTCTCAGGTGACTGTCTGTGTGGAGTTTGCACATTCTCCCCGTGCCTGCATGGGTTTACTCTGGGTGCTCCGGTTTATTCCCACAGTCCAAAGATGTGCAGGTCAGGTGAATTGGGCATGCTAAATTGTCCATAATGTTAGGTGCATTAGTCAAAAAGAAATAGGTCTGGGAGGGTTACCCTTTGGAGGGTTGGTAAGGGCCTGATTCCACACTGTCGGGAATCTAATTTAAAAATATCATTACAATCCATGACACTGTAACCCTTTTGCTACAAATTCTGTATTGTATGGTCATGCTCCACAACCACATGATGAAGAGAGAGCGCCTCGAAAGGTAGTGCTTCCAAATAAACCTGTTGGCCTATAACCTGGTGTTGTATGATTTTCAACTTTGTCCACCCTAGTCCAACACTGGCATCTCCAAATCATTAGACATTAAACCAATTGCAAACAAGGGGCAAAGATTTGCCTGAAGGAAAACATCATGAAGATACACATGTGGGAAACATGAAAGGAACTGTGGACAAAAAGAATATAAGAACTGAACTACATCCACAACCTCCACTGCTGTCAACCAGAATGGACAGACAGTTCAAACTTCATCAGACTTTGGGTGAGTGTAGCCACTTGTTCCCAGGGCAGGCTTAATTGTGTTTCCTATAGTCTGTTCTGTTATAATGCAGCAGTTATACTAGTAACAACCTTGTGTTATAGAAAATCACACAACAGAAATAATGGGGATTATGGGGAAAAATAGGATTGGGGTGAACCACCAAAAACATCAGTAAAAAATCGAAAGATAAATTGTAATTAGTCCACACAAATGGTAGCGCAGTTTAAGTAAAGGGTAGAATCATATATTTTAATTAAATAATACAATAAATTTAACACATAAAGGGGGTTTCCAGTTTGCCAAGTTACAGTACTGTATTAAGACAGGGGCTGACAGTCATCGTCCCCATCATCATCACTTTCACATGCAGTTCTGGGTGCAGGGTTACATCGAAAGAATTTATTTAGTCCAGAAGTGGATAGCTGAGGTTCAATGTTCTCAGACTGTTTCTTGGGGATTGGCTTAAAAAAAGTCATCTACTGCCATTTTTCTTCTTTTATAAAGCAGCTGTTCATAGGGTGCCTAATAAGCTACAAGCTGCTAGCCTGCTGCGGTCTGCATTGTAATCACTGACTTCTATGAGCTGCAATTGTTTCTCAACTTCCCTCGGGATGCAACACAGAAGAGAAGTGGAAAGCTCTCATGATGCTGCATCCTGACTACTTCATCTTCTTCTCCAGGTTCAATTGTCACCACAGCAAGTTGTTGCAGATCATTCTCCACTTCTTCAAATCCAATTTGCTTTGCAAGAGTGTCATAATGTTCTTTGATTGCTGGAAGCTCCTCTGACTGTTCAATGCCTTTAAAATCATTAAAAAATCTGGAAGAAGCTTCTGCCCAGCTGCATGTAAGCAGTCCTTACTGACATCACCCCAGGCCTCCACAATGATGACAATGGCATTCTTAATGCTGAAGCTCTTCCAAAATTAAGAACACTTTCCTCATTACCTCTCTTAGTACCTGCAAACAGCTTCCTGCATTTGTGCCTTAAAATAGTAAGCTTTAAAAGCTTCTGTTGCACCCTGGTCCATGGGTTGATTGAGAGAAGTTATGTTTAAAGGTAAAAATGACACTTTGATGTTTTCCAAAAGCTCAGCAATGGTGGAAGGATGGTTTTGTGCATTGTCCAAAATGAGGGGAGTGTTGAAATCTAAACTTTACGCATTGCAATAATTTCTAAAAACATTTCTCAAAAACATCAAGAATAAGGTCAGAAAAAAATCTTCTCCATCATCCAACCGCTTTTGTTTGACATGAAGTCAACGTCTCGAGGGGACTTAAGGTAACCAGAAATGGAACCGTGTAATAGCCAATGGGAGTTTTTTTAAAAAATCATTTCCCAATTCACCAATTGCGCATTATAGGAGAACAACATGTATTTAACTTGTGTAGCATCAGTTACACAAGGGTCAATTTCTGGGTGTATCTGTATGTTTTTGTTAAAGTGGAATTAAGTCCAACTAAATGTACAAGGATAGCAGAGTTTAGATAAGGTTGATGGAGTGTGGGAGACCAGCCAGAACAGCACTGGAATAGTCAAGTCTACAAGTAAGGGAGGAGGGAATAAGCATTTCATCGTTTCATCAGACGATCTGAGACAGGGACAATTTTAGCTAAGATTTAGGGGTAATAGCCCAAACTTATGATTGGAAGCTCACCCTGGGATCAAATGTGACACCAAGGCAACAAACAAGCAAGGATGGAGCTAAGAACCTAATTAAAACCTTAATCAGTGAGGGGTGAGAATCATAAATAATTCTTAGCTGTAGTCCTCAGAACTGAGGAAGGGTGACTCAACTCAAAACATGAATTCTGATTTCTCTCCACTGATGCTGCTCAACCTGCTGAGCTTTTCCAGCAATTTCGGTTTTGTTTCTGATTTACAGCATCCATGGTTCTTTCGATCCCAATTTCTCCAATCTTCCTTTGTAACTTATAACTTCACATCCAAGGCAACTATTGGTTGAATCAAATGGTACCATTCGCGGGCAATTCTGCATTATTCCCTAAGTGTTCTTAAAACCTTACAATGATCCAACGGTGCTATAACTAAGACCATCATGAAATAATGTAGCATTTTCTCATTTGAATTCTGTGCTACATATAAAAGCATATGTTGCTAACTTTAATGGCCCAGATTTTGCTCATCAAAGTGAAGGAACACTGTTCCCCATTCCCTGCGATGATAGCTTTTGACACAACTCTCACAGGCTTGGCAGAGTATTTCTCCATTGATGTAGTTTCTGGCATAGAGCCCTCTTCAGGCGATCTCTGGCATTTGTGAGTACAGCAAGTTGCAATAAGACTCTTCGGCAATCAAATGAAAACCCCGTCACTGAGCTAACTAATTTGCACAGATTAAAGAGGTAAATGTGTGGCTCAAAGATTGGTGTGGGAAAAACAGATACAAAGTCTTGGGACCTAGGCACCATACTGGGATAGTAGGGAACAGGTTCCACCTGAATTAGGCTTGCACCAGAGTCCTGGAGAAATGCATAACGAGGGCTGGAAGACATCAGTAGCATACCATAACTTCAGAATCAGGGGCAAAGGTGAGTGTAGTGGCTGTAGTTGCTAAGGAGAAGATGCTGAGGGATGCTGACAGATCTGAAGGTGGATAAGCCACCTGGACTGGATGGACTACATCCCAGGGTTCTGCTAGTGGAGGAGATTGTAGGGCATCAGTAGTGAGCTTTGAGGAATCATTGGAGTCAGAGAGAGCCACAGAGGACTAGTAAATGTCTAATGTAACATCTCTGATCAAGAAGGGAGGGAAGCGGAAGATGGGAAACTATGGGCTGGTTAGACTAACCTTGGTCATTCATAAGAGATTTAAGAGGCCATTATTAAGGATAAAGTTGCAGAGTGCTTGGATATACACAGAAAAATAAGGTTGAATCAGTATAGCTTCATCAAGGAAAGGCCAGGTCTGACAGATCTGTCGGAATTCTTTGAGGAGCTAACATGTAAGCTAGATAAAGGAGAGCCAGTAGATGTGATTTATTTGGATTTCCAGAAAGTCTTTGACAAGGTGCCACACAGAAGGCTGCTAAATAAGATAAGAGCCCAAGATAAAAGGAGGCAAGGTACAGGAAAGGATAAAAGATTGGCTGACTGGCAGAAGATGGAGAATGGGGATGAAGGGATTTTTTTTCAGGATGGCAGCCATGGACCAGTAGAGTTCCTCAGAGTTAGAGTGGTGCTGGAAAAGCACAGCAGGTCAGGCAACAGGAAAATTGATGTTTCAGGCAAAAGCCCTTCATGAACAATCTGGATGAAAGCACTAAAGACATTGTTGATAAGTTTTATTTCACTTACTCTTGAAATGTGGGCATCACTAGCTGGCCAGCATTTATTGCCCATCCTTAAGTGCCTTTGAAAAGGAGGTAGTGAGCCGTCTTCTTGAGTCCTCTGTGGCCCTCTCTGACTCCAATGATTCCTCAAAGCTCACTATCAATACCCTACAATCTCCTCCACTAGCAGAACCCTGGGATGTAGTCCATCCAGTCCAAGTAGCTTATCCACCTTCAGATCTGTCCATATGCTGTAGGCAGACCCACAATGCCATTAGAAAAGGAATTCCAGGAGTTTGACCCAGCATCAGTGAAAGAATGACAATATATTTCCAAGTCAGGATGGTGAGTGACTTGGAGGTAAACATGCAAGTGGTAATGTTCCCATGCATCTGCTGCCCTTGTCTTTCTAGATGGAAGTGGTCGTGGGTTTGAAAGGTGCTATCTCTGGACTGTCGACGAATCTCTGCAATGCCAATCAAGTCAGGTGAAAGGACAGGTAGTGTTGATAAAGTGGGAGGCTGCAGAAGGACTTGTGCAAGCAAGGAGTGTGCAAAAAGTGTCAGGTGGAATACAATGTGGAAAAGTTTGAGGTTATGCACTTTGTTGGGAAGAATAGAGGCATAGGCTATTTTCTAAATGGGGAAAGGCTTCAGAAAGTTGCAGCACAAAGGGACTTGGGGAGTCCTTGTTCAGGATTCTCTTAAGGTTAATGTGCAGGCTCAGGTGAATGGAATTGAATGAGGTTTATTATCACGTGTACTCAAATTACAAAAGAACATGAGTACATGTCACCAACACATGGCACCATCTTAGGTACAAAGTACCTAGATACAAATCTTAGGTACAAGAAAAGAGAAAATAAAGAAAAAAGATACATTACCTTACAGATTTACACAGTATAGGTTAGGGAAATACGAAATAAAGCTAAAAAGATGGACAGTTGGCAGTTAAGAGGCATATATAAGGTAGCATGAATTTGAATACAAGAATACAAAAGCAGAGATGTATGCTGAGTTTGCACAAGGCTCTAGTCAGATTGTATGTGGAATATTGTGAGCAGTTTTGGGCCCCGTATCTAAGGAAGGATGTGCTGGCCTTGGAAAGAGTCCATTGGAGATTTACAAGAATGATCTCCGAAATGAAGGGCTGGTAACATGGGGAGCAGTTGAGGACGTTGGGTCTGTACGCAGTGGAGTTGAGAAGCATGAGGAGTGATCTCATTGAAACTTACAGAACACTGAAAGGCCTGGGTAGAGTGAACTTGGAGAAAATGTTCCCACTAGTAGGAGAGACGAGGACCTGAGGGCACAACCTCAGAGTGAAAGGATGATTCTTTAGAACTGAGATGAGAGGGGATTTCATCAGCCTGAGAGTGGTGAGTCTGTGGGACTCATTGCTGCAGGGGGCTGGGGAGGCAAAGTAATTGAGTCTATTTGAGACAGGAATAAGTTCTAGATTAGTCAGGGGATCAAATGTTACAGGTAGAAGGTAGAAGAATGGGCTGAGAAATATGTCAGGCATGACCAAATGGTGGAGAAGACATGATAGGGTGAATGGCCTAATTTTGCTCTGATACTTTCTGGTCTTATGGTCTAGTTGTTCAGGTTGTCCATAAGAAAATGGCTTGAATGAGTTTCAAGGCTAAATGATCAGAAGTGAAGAGCAGTGATCCCTTGTAAACTTCTAAAGAGAGTTGATGACCTACCATGTCACCATCTGAAAACTATTACTGAGAAATCAGTGGGATCTGATTTATTTGTATCTCCTTGCTGTGCTGTGATGTTAGAAGGTGTAAATATATTGTAGATTTTATTACTGTTATAACTTTTTGTAATATTGTTTACTTGTTTGTTTAAAACAGTAGAATCTTTATTCTTTTAGTAATGCCTAGATGCTATAATTTGTAGACTTTAAAAACTTTTTGTTAAAGCTTAACAGGCTGGGGCTGTTTTCCCTGGAGTGTTGGAGGCTGAGGGGTGACCTTATAGAGGTTTGCAAAATTATGAGGGACATGGATAGGGTAAATAGGCAAAGTATTTTCCCTGGGGTCGGGGTGTCCAGAACTAGAGGGCGTGGGTTTAGGGTGAGAGGGGAAAGATATAGAAGAGACCTATGGGGCAATTTTTTCACACAGAGAGTGGTACGTGTATGGAATGAGCTGCCAGAGGAAATGGTGGAGGCTGGTACAATTGTGACATTTAAGATGCATTTGGATGGGTATATGAATAGGAAGGGTTTGGATGGATATGGGCCGGGTGCTGGCAGGTGGGACTAAATTAGGTTGGGATATCTGGTTGGCATGGATGGGTTGGACTGAAGGGTCTGTTTTCCATGCTGTACATCTCTATGACTCTACGACTCTATGAGCATAAGAGGTACAGTTAGTAAGTTTGCGGATAACACCAAAATTGTAGGTGTAGTGGACAACAAACAGGGTTACCTCAGATTATAACAGGATCTTGACCAGATGGGCCAATGGGCTGAGAAGTGGCAGATGAAGTTTAATTCAGATAAATGCGTGGTGCTGCATTTTGGGAAAGCAAATCTTAGCAGGACTTATACATTAATGGTAAGGTCCTAGGGAGTGTTGCTGAACAAAGAGACCTTGGAGTGCAGGTTCATAGCTCCTTGAAAGTGGAGTCGCAGGTAGATAGGATAGTGAAGAAGGCATTTCCTTTATTGGTCAGAGTATTGAGTACAGGAATTGGGAGTCATATTGCGGCTGTACAGGACATTGGTCAGGCCATTGTTGGAATATTGCATGCAATTCTGATCTCCTTCCTATTGGAATGATGTTGTGAAACTTGAAAGGGTTCAGAGGAGATTTACAAGGATGTTGCCAGGGTTGGAGGATCTGAGCTACAGGGAGAGGCTGAACAGGCTAGGGCTGTTTTCCCTGGAGCATCGGAGGCTGAGGGGGTGACCTTATAGAGGTTTGCAAAATTATGAGGGGCATGGATAGGATGAATAGGCAAAGTCTTTTTCCTGGGGTCGGGGAGTCCAGAACTAGAGGGCATAGGTTTAGGGTGAGAGGGGAAAGATATAAAAAAGACTTAAGGGGCAACGTTTTCATGCAGAGGGTGGTACGTGTATGAGATGAGCTGCCAGAGGATGTGGTGGAGGCTGGTACAATTGCAACATTTAAGAGGCATTTGGATGGGTATATGAATAGGAAGGGTTTGGAGGGATATGGGCTGGGTGCTGGCAGGTTGGACTAGATTGGGTGGGATATCTGGTTGGTATGGATGGGTTGGACCGAAGGGTCTGTTTCCATGCTGTACATCTCTATGACTCTAAATCGCACAATGCCAGGTTATAGTCCATCAGGTTCATTCGGGAGTATTAGCTTTCGGAGCGCTGCTCCTTCATCAGGTAGCTGTGGGGCCAGCACTCCAAAAGCTGATACTTCCAAGTAAACCTAGTGTTGTGCGATTTTTATCTTTGTCCACCTCAGTCCAACACAAGCACCTCCACATCATTTAAAAACTATGTTATAATTCTCTAGCCAGATCATAACATAAATTTGGTCTTCTGGTCTGGGTTCAGAACAGAAGTATTGATTGATTAATGAAAAAATAAGAAGAAAGAATGAACTTGATTTATGTATGTTAGTGCTTTTCATTTTCTCAGAATGTCCTGAAATGCTTCAGAGCCAAAAAGTACTTTTGAAATCAAGTCACTGTTGAAATGTAGGAAGAAAGGTAGCCAATTTTCACACACAAGGTCCAACCAATAGCAATGAGCAGATAATCTTTTTCAGTAAATATTAGTCAAAGGAAAGTACTTCACTTTGAAATAGTTCCACTGGATCATTTACACCTATGTTTGAGGATAGATAAGGCCTTGGTTTAATAGTCAGTCAAAAAATGCTACTCCTAACAAAATTGTACTGCCTTGGTCCTGCAGGAAGTCAGAAGTCACATGACATCACATTATTGTCCAACATGTTCATTTAAAATCACAAGTTTCAGAGTGTTGCTCTTGCGTCAGGTGAAGTGGTTCTGCACTGGGTGTCTCATTCTCAATCTTGATTTGGAGACACAGGTGTTGGACTGGGGTGTACAAAGTTAAAAATCACACAACACTAGGTTATAGTCCGACAGGTTTAGTTGGAAGCACTAGCTTTCGGAGCGCTGCTCCTTCATCAGGTGGTTGTGGAGTACACGATTGTGAGACACAGAATTTATAGCAAAAGTTTACAGTGTGATCTAACTGAAATTATACATTGAAAAATAACTTGATTGTTTGTTATGTCTCTCATCTGTTAGAATGACCATGTTAGTTGCACTATTTTCATACGTAAATCACAAAACTTTTTTTTAAAACTTACATTATCAAGTGAACTGGGCTGACAACAATTGTTAAAGTTCACTTGATAATGTAACTTTTAAAAAACAATTTTGCGATTTACATATGAAAAGTGAAATTAACATGGTCATTCTAATAGATGAGAGACTTAACAAACAATCAAGTTTTTTTTGTGTATGATTTCAGTTACATCACACTGTAAACTTTTGCTATAAATTCTGTGTCTTACAATAATGTACTCCACAACCACCTGATGAAGGAGCAGCGCTCCGAAAGCGAGTGCTTCCAATCAAACCTGTTGGACTATAACCTAGTGTTGTGTGATTTTTAAATCTCAATTTTGTTCTTTAGTCTCTACTAGAATTTAAACCCGCCACCTTTTGGACTCAGATGCGAGAGAGCTTATAAAGTCCAATAACCCGTTGTTGTTGCTGAAATCTTTTAGCATGATAAATATACTATAATCAGATCCATTACAGAGATCTGTGGTTAGATCTTACTGTGCATTGGCATTAATTCAAGAAATGTTCCACAATTGTTGTGTAAGAGATGATTGACAATATGATTTGGTGTACCTGCATAAGAACTAGCTTGTAAGGTGTGATAAATACACCAACAGGAAATTAAACTTTACTTTAATAAAAAAAACATTAATGGTCATAAGTATGATTATGTTCACAAAGTAGTTTTGGTTTCTCTGCACCTTGTTTAAATATTATCTCTGCAGAAAACTATGAGGGAACTTTTCTGCTCAAGTCTCCTCTATTGAGTGCACCTGCCTCCAATCTAGGAATCCACCTGCCATTTGTAAACTCTCACACAGTTACTTTTCCAATTTAATAAGAAGCCTGCAGCTTCAGGCAAGAAACTCCAGTTATGTGGCTTTGTGAACCCTTCAGTTTTAATTACTCACAAACCACATAAAATAGAAATTCTGATCATCTTTAGCAGCTGGAGGAAATTAATAACCTTTGACATTCAAACAATACGACACAAACTAACACAGTTGAGGTAGCCAATAAAGGAGATGTTAAATGTTGTTTGCTTTTTGTGGCAAACAAGATTTTTATACTAATCATTGTAATCTTATTTGTGTTAACTGTTTGTTGGCAAAGCTTGCTGCTTCATTTAACAGCAGCTTAATAAACATCACAAAGCATTGCATAGAAGTGTTACCAAAGCAATTTTGACAGAGTCACATAAGGAGGTCATAAGGTAAATAATCAAAAGCTTGGTCAAGGAGGCAAGTTTTATGCAACAGCCTAAAGGCAGATGAAGGATAACTGATCAGACAAAGAGGTTGGGGAGAAGGGGCAGAGGCAGTTAATCAGATGGTCAGATGAATTCCTCACATTGTGTTGAAAGTGAGCGTGGACAGACAGATATGAGGATTTAAGTCAACAATCTGGAGGACAGAAAAGCAGCCTGGGTTATCTTTATATGTCAAGGTGACCCTAGGAATAACAAGCACCTAAGCAGTGAGATGTGAGTTGTTGTTCACATTAGAATAATGATGTCCTCTTTCTCGCTGCTTAATTTATTTGCAGCATTTCCTTGCATTTCAGAATTCCATGATTCAGTATTTTGCTCTTCAGATGTGATGCTCTGTTATCTCTCTCAAGATTAACATGTTTCTGTAAAGAAGCATGAAGGTCCAGCAGTTATTGCAATTCATAGCAGAACACAACAAAAAGTTGGCCATAGAGTCCATCATGCCAGCTTTGCCATTCAGTACAATCAGGATTGACCTGGGGCTCCAACACCACTTTCCAGATTCTCTGATTCCTGGAGACACTAAATATCTGACTATCCCAGCCTTAAATATACTCAATAATGGAGCACAGACAAACCTTGGAAGTAGAGATTATCAGTTATTCATAATATTATTTCTGCTCTTCTCAGTCTGAAAAAATCAGTCTCATAGTTAAAGACTCTGCCCAGTTCCTCCATCCATGTTTAAGATTCTCCAACAAGGCGAAACATTCTGTGTCTACCTTCACTACACTGTTTGTTTCAACTAAATAATCTCTCAATCTTTGGAACTATGGTAAATACAGAACCAATTTTATATAAAACGAAGAACTGGGAATAGTGGAAATCTGAAACAAACAAAAAGAAATTGATGAAGGTAGTCAGTAGATCTGACAACATCTCACCACAGATACTGCCACACCTGCTGACTTCTGCTGACTCACCCCAGCAATTTCTGTTTTCACTTGTTTAAGCAGCCAATTTAGTCAGCATTTCATCATTGGACAACCCGTCATAAAGGGAACAATTAAATGAAGTTTTGTTGCACAGTCTCCAATGCAAGTAAACATTTACTTAAATATAAGACACCAAAACCGTATACTACATATGCTCTTATCAAAGCCCAGTGCAATTGAAGTCCCTTGTTCCAGTATTCCAATGAATTCCAACATGACATTTTTCTTAATTGCTTGCTGCATCTACATGCTAATTCTCTTCTCAAAGGATTATCCAAATGTTGCAGTTGGTAAAAAAAATAATAAAATTCCAACGAGAAAAGTAGCAAAGAGAGGAGAGTGAAATATTATTTTCTGATGGAAAATGTTATAATGCCTCTTCAGGTCTCAGATAAACCAAATTATACAGGCAAACAAACAAAAGTAATTGTGTGTGACAGGATTTCACCAACAGCGCTGAGATGCAGGTTAATTTTAGGGCTGTTTGGTGAGACCGAAATCCTGGCTTGGGGACCAATGTCTTGTGATCTTTGAACAAGGGAAATAAGCATTAGCTGAATGATACATCTTTCACAGTGCAGCACATTCTGAGCCCTCGTGCTAACCAGATTATGAATTTGAATCCTTCAATGCACTTAATGTTGAAACCACAAATCTGTGACTCAAATGGGAATGTTACCAACAGAGCATAGCAGACATTGGACTGTATGAGGGAACACAATCAACTTTTTGATGAAATGGAGACAGTCATGAGCTTTGTTTCATTTGCTGTTAAATCATCTCAACTTGAAAAATGTGACATTTTCCATAGTGATTTAGGATTACCCTGAATTCGATTGTAGGTCCTGCCTTTGAAGGTTGTCAAGCAGATGTGGAAGACATTCTTTGTGATTTTAAAGAAACCATCAAAATCAGAACTTGTTATTTGTATTTAAACTGGAATATTCGATGCAAGAAAGATATTATTACAACCGTCAATATGCAACTTAGATTCGACAGTTTTCTTGATGACACTGATTTTCATTTAAGAAGGTTAAAAATCACACAACACCCGGTCATCGTCCAACAGGTTTATTTAGGAGTGCTAGCTTTCAGAGTGCTGCTCCTTTACCTGCTGAAGGAGCAGCACTCTGAAAGCTAGTGCTTCCAAGTAAACCCATTGGACTATAACCTAGTGGAGAAAGTGAGGTCTGCAGATGCTGGAGATCAGAGCTGAAAATGTGTTGCTGGAAAAGCGCAGCAGGTCAGGCAGCATCCAAGGAACAGGAGATTCGACGTTTCGGGCATAGGCCCTTCTTCAGGAATCATCAGAGCTGAAAATGTGTTGCTGGAAAAGCACGGCAGATGAGGCAGCATCCAAGGAACAGGAGATTCGACATTTCGGGCATAAGCCCTTCTTCAGGATTCCTGAAGAAGGGCTTATGCCCGAAACGTCGAATCTCCTGTTCCTTGGATGCTGCCTCACCTGCTGCGCTTTTCCAGCAACACATTTTCAGGACTATAACCTGGTGTTGAGTGATTTTTTTAAAGCTTTGTCCACCCCAATCCAACACCAGCGCCTACACTTCATTTAGGAAGTGTAACCTTCTGTTATGAGTTTATTTAGCAAAGGTTGAGCAAAACCTGAACAGTTTAGAAGCACCATCCTGTACGTAAACTGAGGTAAAGGCACTCCTCATTCATTCAGTATCCAGGGCACCAACTGCTACCCAATGATTCTCTTGACTTTTCACTATACCTTGATTGGTTGCATTACAGCTATTATTAAAAATAAAGTCTGGAAACAAAAGTTGAATCTTGTTTAATACAATATGGAAGTTAGTGAAAATATTCTGTGGTTGTGTGATGGAAACAGTATGTGTGTAAAATGAGCTCTAATTACAATCCTAAGCTTGAGGCACTTTCCATGCTTTTATTTTGTTTTTAAAGTCTCACTTTTTGGCTGAAAAGACGAAACATTTCTATAAGTATCAGCCACAACAAACACTTAATGCCTAACTATATTTAAATGCCACGATCCTAATGTTACACATCATCAGAACAACCAGTGTTAGTGACTTGCCAGGAAACTGGACATGGAATCATGGATTACAGCCATTCGGCCAACTGTGTCTTGCTGCCTCTTTGTAGGAGCTGAAAATATGTTGCTGGAAAAGCGCAGCAGATCAGGCAGCATCCAAGGAGCAGGAGAATCGACATTTTGGGTATGAGCCCTTCTTCAGGAATGAGGAGAGTGTGCCAAGCAGGCTAAGATAAAAGGTAGGGAGGAGGGACTTGGGGGAGGGGCATTGGAAATGCGATAGGTGGAAGGAGGTTAAGGTGAGGGTGATAGGCCAGAGTGGGGGTGGACTCCAGTTTTTTCATTTCCCCTCCCCCCACCTTGTCTCAGTCCCAACCCACGAACTCAGCACTATCTTCCTAACCTGCAATCGTCTTCCTGACCTCTCTGCCCCCACCCCTACCCCACTCCGGCCTGTCACCCTCACCTTAACCTCCTTCCACCTATTGCATTTCCAATGCCCCTCCCCCAAGTCCCTACTCCCTACCTTTTATCTTAGCCTGCTTGGCACACTCTCCTCATTCCTGAAGAAGGGCTCATGCCCGAAACGGCGATTCTCCTACTCCTTGGACGCTGCCTGACCTGCTGCGCCTTTCCAGCAACACATTTTCAGCTCTGATCTCCAGCATCTGCAGTCCTCACTTTCTGCCTCTTTGTCGGAGCAACAGTAAGAGTTTAAAAATATGATCCTAGTTGATTCTGCTACTGGACACACCAATTCCCAAAGTTAAAACTGACTTGATAAACCATACATTTAATTGTTTGTTTAGATATCTAATGTGGTTAGTCACTAAAACATATTCATACAAGTTTGCAAGCATTCTTTAGCCACAGGATGTTTGATTATTACCAAAAGAGAAAATCAACAAACTAAGTGATACACGTATCGAAGACAATGAGAAAGATCTCAACAGAAATGGCAATACAAAGTTTCGACCTGTTTTCCAACAATAAACATTGCAGAGGTTCAGGTCCAAAGAAATTACACACCTATCTCAAATCTTGTAAAGTTTTATTTAATCAACTCTTTCTGGACTGTGGAGATTGACTTAACAATTCCTTTCATAGTGTTTGAGCATGAACTTCTCATAGTTCTGAAGGCCTAACCTGTCTCAGTACTAACAATTTGAAGATTTCCACATTAGCTCTGCTGACTTATAATTATCACAGACAAGAAAACATTTCTACTGAAGAGACCGGTTCCCCTGAACTTAACTGTATTCTGCCTTCTTCTGAAGGATAGCCGAACGTTGATGTCTCTGCCCTTATTATAAACAAAACTAATGTTTTTATTCTGCTTACTCAGATTATTGGACTCAACAGTGTAAATGTCTTATCCACTACTCTGACTGCTGGGGTGGTTGGTTTATTCAGTTGGCTAGGTAGCTAGTTTGTGATATAGAGTGATACTAACAGCATGGCTTCAATTTCTACACTGGCTGTGGTTACCACGAAGGGCACTCCTTCTCAATCTCACCCCTCATTTGAGGTGTGGTAACCCTCATGTTAAACCACCACCAGTTACGTCTCTCCAATGACAGAGCAGGCCTATGGTCTGGTAAGACTACAGCAACTTTACAGGTGTTCTCTCAAGCACTTGACTGCAGTCACATGCTTTCCTCACAAAGATGAAGTTAGGTCACTAGTCGAAAATGACATGCCTATGTTTCGAACAAGCCTTCACAGTGCTGACCAAAATCCCTCTGCCTCTATTTTAAAATCTAAAAATGATTGTATTTAACATCTTCCATCACAACTCTCCACCAGTCAAAAGTAGAAAGGCATCCTCAACAGGCATTTTCATCTTTCAAAAAAGTTCTTTACACCATTGTCGATGTTACATCATCAGCAATAATGAACAAACACAGGCTGCTAAGGAACTGGCTGTTTCTGTGCTTTAAGTTTTTATGTCAAACTGACTTTATTCAAAAACTATTTATTCCATTTGTTGCTGTTTATCCTCCATGTATGTGCTGATGATAACTAACACCAGCAGCTTGCATGATCAGCTTCAGGATTTTGGCATATACCATTATTGTTTCTCAGGCTTTTGAAAATGTGCCTGTATCTTCTGAAAGCCATCCTATTTTTAATTCTCCTGACATAGAGTATAAAAGGATCCTTCATGACATTCTGAAGTTATTTGCTATTGCTCATTGGGTAGACATGTGGATGAAAATGGAATGGTGTAGGTTAGATGGGCTTCAGATTGGTTGCACAGGTCAGAGCAACAGAGGGCCGAAGGGCCTGTACTGCGTCGTAATGTTCTATGGAGATCTCCAGGTGAGCGTGGTTATGCCGTTATTATCCCTTCAACACCAGTGGTTTAGTAGTGCTTGAATATTCCATATATAATGCATATATATGAGCTATTTGCAACTCCTGAACGTGAGATTGGTATCATGCTTAGAACTCTCAAACAAAAAGTGTGGTCAAAATTTTCCTGCAGATTTGAAGTGTGTGATGACCTTGATACGACATCAAGACAGACATTTTCATCAATCTTTTGAATATATAGTTGGCTTCTGTGTTGCAGGAACTTATTTCACCTATATCTACATAACCTGCTGACAAGGTATTTTAGTAAACGAATCACTTGACATTCAATTCAGAATCTCCTGCCAACTGCGATCCTTTGTGTAACATGGTTTCCAGATGGAAGGCATTTGTCTTCTTTCTGCAGGTAACTGATAAGGCCACAGTTGCTACTATGGCAAAAATGTTGGTGAAAACTTTAGTTCCTGTGCCATTTGTGCTTTCAGGATGCAGGTGACTGCAAACAAATACTTTAATACAATCTCGACTGAGATCATTGTCTTCTGAGTTTGTTCAATATACTGTATCAGTTGCATGACATTATGATCTTTTGATATAGATTCTGTGTCTTATGATCTTACTCAACTAGTTACCTGATGAAGGAGCAGTGCTCTGAAAGCTAGTGCTTCCAAATAAACCTGTTGAACTATAACCTGGTGTTATGTGATTTTCAACTTTGTTCACCCCAGGCCAACAGCAGCACCTCCACATCATGTCTAGAGTTTAAAGACATTTCTGGATACCCAGCTTTGGCCAGACTAAAGACTACATAGAGGCGAGACTTTGCACTGATGCAACACCTTTCCTGACTCTGCTGAAAGTCATGTCAGTATTGCTGCATTGTGTCCTCAGCAGAAGACAGAGAAGATGTTTTGCCTGGAACTCCCCCCAAAATTTAAGGAAATAGAGTTTTGGAATAGCTCACCATTTCTAACCATATGCAGTTGGTAAAATTTCAAAGCTTCTGGTCTTTTAAGGACATTGATTTTTCCAGATGACACTGAGTAATCCATTGGCCAATGAGAGCAAAACAACATTTATAGGTCTCTGCTTTGCAATCTCCGCTGACTGTGAGGTTTGATCACTCTGTTGGACTGGAACCTCGGTCGGAGAACTACGATGCTATTAGCTTTTCTCACTACCAGTGTAAATTTTAAAAAAACAATTGAAAGGAAACTATTTCACACATGCAACAGAACATCCCAGTACCTGCATGATATAATAACTGAGGTAATGATTAACTATGGCAATTCATTGTTAACAATTAATTGACGTGATTGTCATGATTAGCCAACAGCACAGCCAGACATCAGGCAATCATAATCCAAGCAATGGAAAGCCTTAAAGATTCAAGGTCTATCTATTCATCCAAAGTACGTTACACTTAGTCATACAGGCATTAAGTCATAGAGCTGTACAGCACAGCAACAGACCCTTCGGTCCAACTTGTCCATGCTGACTAGATATCCTAACCTAATCTAGTTCCATTTGCCAGCGCTTGGCTCATATACTCCTATAAAAAATGAGGTCTGCAGATGCTGGAGATCACAGCTGAAAATGTGTTGCTGGTTAAAGCACAGCAGGTCAGGCAGCATCCAAGGAATAGGAAATTCGACGTTTCGGGCATAAGCCCTTCATCAGGAATGAGGAGAGTGTGCCAAGCAGGCTAAAATAAAAGGTAGGAAGAAGGGACTTGGGGGAGGGGCGATGGAGATGTGATAGGTGGAAGGAGGTCAAGGTGAGGGTGATAGGCCGGAGTGGGGTGGGGGTGGAGAGGTCAGGAAGAAGATTGCAGGTTAGAAGGACGGTGCTGAGTTGAGGGAACCGACTGAGACAAGGTGGGCGGAGGGGAAATGAGGAAACTGGAGAAATCTGAGTTCATCCCTTGTGGTTGGAGGGTTCCCAGGCGGAAGATGAGGCGCTCCTCCTCCAGCCGTCGTGTTGTTATGTTCTGCCGGTGGAGGAGTCCAAGGACCTGCATGTCCTCGGTGGAGTGGGAGGGAGAGTTAAAGTGTTGAGCCACGAGGTGGTTGGGTTGGTTGGTCCGGGCGTCCCTGAGGTGTGCTCTGAAGCGTTCCGCAAGTAAGCTGCCCGTCTCCCCAATATAGAGGAGGCCACATCGGGTGCAGCGGATGCAATAGATGATGTGTGTGGAGGTACAGGTGAACTTGTGGCGGATATGGAAGGATCCCTTGGGGCCTTGCAGGGAAGTGAGGGAGGAGGTGTGGGTGCAAGTTTTACATTTCCTGCGGTTGCAGGGGAAGGTGCCGGGAGTGGAGGTTGTGTTGGTGGGGTGTGTGGACCTGACGAGGGAGTCACGAAGGGAGTGGTCTTTGCGGAACGCTGATAGGGGAGGGGAGGGTAATATATCCCTGGTGGTGGGGTCCGTTTGGAGGTGGCGGAAATGACGGCAGATGTAAGTTGTATACGGAGGTTGGTGGGGTGGTAGGTGAGAACCAGTGGGGTTCTGTCTTGGTGGCGGTTCGAGGAGCGGGGCTCAAGTGCGGAGGAGCGGGAAGTAGAGGAGATGCGGTGGAGGGCATCGTAGATCACGTTTGGGGGAATCTGTGGTCCTTGAAGAAGGAGGCCATCTGGGCTGTGCGGTGTTGGAACTGGTCCTCCTGGGAGCAGATGCGGCGGAGACGAAGGAATTGGGAATATGGGATGGAGTTTTTACAGGGGGCAGGGTGGGAGGAGGTGTAGTCCAGATAGCTGTGGGAGTCAGTCGGTTTATAGTAGATGTCTGTGTTGAGTCGGTCGCCTGAGATAGAAATGGAAAGGTCTAGGAAGGGGAGGGAGGAGTCTGAGACAGTCCAGGTGAATTTGAGGTCGCGATGGAAGGTGTTAGTAAAGTTGATGAACTGTTCAACCTCCTCGTGGGAGCACGAGGCAGCGCCGATACAGTCATCGATGTAGCGGAGGAAAAGGTGGGGGGTGGTGCCAGTGTAGTTGCGGAAGATGGATTGTTCCACATATCCTACGAAGAGGCAGGCATAGCTGGGGCCCATGCGGGTGCCAATGGCAACTCCTTTAGTTTGGAGGAAGTGAGAGGATTGAAAAGAGAAGTTATTCAGGGTGAGGACCAGTCCAGTCAGTCGAAGGAGGGTGTCAGTGGAAGGGTACTGGTTGGTGCGGTGGGAAAGGAAGAAGCGGAGGGCTCTGAGTCCTTCGTGATGGGGGATGGAGGTGTACAGGGACTGGATGTCCATCGTGAAAATAAGGCGTTGGGGACCGGGGAAGTGAAAATCCTGGAGGAGGTGGAGGGCGTGGGTGGTGTCCCGAACGTAGGTGGGGAGTTCTTGGACTAAAGGGGACAGAACCTTGTCAAGGTACCGTGTCAACCGTGTCACCGTTTCTACCTCCTGCCCAAAATCCACAAACCTGAATGCCCCGGCCGACCCATTGTCTCAGCCTGCTCCTGCCCCACCGAACTCATCTCCGCATACCTTGACACGGTTCTGTCCCCTTTAGTCCAAGAACTCCCCACCTACGTTCGGGACACCACCCACGCCCTCCACCTCCTCCAGGATTTTCGCTTCCCCGGTCCCCAACGCCTTATTTTCACGATGGACATCCAGTCCCTGTACACCTCCATCCCCCATCACGAAGGACTCAAAGCCCTCCGCTTCTTCCTTTCCCGCCGCACCAACCAGTACCCTTCCACTGACACCCTCCTTCAACTGACTGAACTGGTCCTCACCCTGAATAACTTCTCTTTTCAATCCTCCCACTTCCTCCAAACTAACGGAGTTGCCATGGGCACCCGCATGGGCCCCAGCTATGCCTGTCCTTCGTAGGATATGTGGAACAATCCATCTTCCGCAACTACACTGGCACCACCCCCCACCTTTTCCTCCGCTACATCGATGACTGTATCGGCGCTGCCTCGTGCTCCCAAGAGGAGGTTGAACAGTTCATCAACTTTACTAACACCTTCCATCGCGACCTCAAATTCACCTGGACTGTCTCAGACTCCTCCCTCCCCTTCCTAGACCTTTCCATTTCTATCTCAGGCGACCGACTCAACACAGACATCTACTATAAACCGACTGTCTCCCACAGCTATCTGGACTACACCTCCTCCCACCCTGCCCCCTGTAAAAACACCATCCCATATTCCCAATTCCTTTGTCTCCGCTGCATCTGCTCCCAGGAGGACCAGTTCCAACACCGCACAGATGGCCTCCTTCTTCAAGGACCGCAGATTCCCCCCAAACATGATCGACGATGCCCTCCACCGCATCTCCTCCACTTCCCGCTCCTCCGCCCTTGAGCCCCGCTCCTCGAACCGCCACCAAGACAGAACCCCACTGGTTCTCACCTACCACCCCACCAACCTCCATATACAACGTATCATCCGCCGTCATTTCCGCCACCTCCAAACGGACCCCACCACCAGGGAGATATTACCCTCCCCTCCCCTATCAGCGTTCCGCAAAGACCACTCCCTTCGTGACTCCCTCGTCAGGTCCACACACCCCACCAACCCAACCTCCACTCCCGGCACCTTCCCCTGCAACCGCAGGAAATGTAAATCTTGCACCCACACCTCCTCCCTCACTTCCCTGCAAGGCCCCAAGGGATCCTTCCATATCCGCCACAAGTTCACCTGTACCTCCACACACATCATCTATTGCATCCGCTGCACCCGATGTGGCCTCCTCTATATTGGGGAGACGGGCCGCTTACTTGCGGAACGCTTCAGAGAACACCTCAGGGACGCCCGGACCAACCAACCCAACCACCTCGTGGCTCAACACTTTAACTCTCCCTCCCACTCCACCGAGGACATGCAGGTCCTTGGACTCCTCCACCGGCAAAACATAACAACACGACGGCTGGAGGAGGAGCGCCTCATCTTCCGCCTGGGAACTCTCCAACCACAAGGGATGAACTCAGATTTCTCCAGTTTCCTCATTTCCCCTCCCCCCACCTTGTCTCAGTCGGTTCCCTCAACTCAGCACCGCCCTCCTAACCTGCAATCTTCTTCCTGACCTCTCCACCCCCACCCCACTCCGGCCTATCACCCTCACCTTGACCTCCTTCCACCTATCACATCTCCATCGCCCCTCCCCCAAGTCCCTCCTCCCTACCTTTTATCTTAGCCTGCTTGGCACACTCTCCTCATTCCTGATGAAGGGCTTATGCCCGAAACGTCGAATTTCCTATTCCTTGGATGCTGCCTGACCTGCTGTGCTTTAACCAGCAACACATTTTCAGCTCATATACTCCTGTACTCAATGCTCTGACCAATAAAGGAAAGCATACCAAACACCTCCTTCATTATTCTATCTACCTGCGACTCTACTTTCAGGGAACTATGAACTTTAATATATATTGTTTTGAGTTCCGCAATACTGCACTTTAATCTAACTTTCATTTGAGCAAATGAATATTATCTTCTTTGACCATCTCCCATGGTAGTGCATTCCAAATGCTCTTTCTGGTCAGTCACTTAAGAAGGTATTCAGTTGTCTAACACAAAAGCAAGGGAAACATTTAGCTTGCATAGGGTATCTACTGACCAGGAATGGTTAGAAAGATACACTATGATGGAAGGATAGAGTTAATGTGATGAATGCAGGAAAATGAATACAACATAAATACAAGGTCTTTATTCTCTAGAATTTAGCAGGGTGATCTTGTCAAGGTCTTCTAGATATTAACAGGGAAAGAGAGAGTAAATAAAGATAAATTATTTCCACTGGTTGAAGATTCTAGAACCAGGAGATGTAGTCTAAGAATTAGGGCCAGACCATTTAGAAGCGATGTTAGAAAGCACTTCTACAAGAGTGGAGATTTGGAACTCTCTTCCTCAAATAGCAGTGGGATGTAAATTCAATTGTTAAAATTAAATAGGTGATTGACAGGTTTTTATTAAGCAAGTGTCCCATGGGATATGAGCCCAAGACAAGCATAAAGATGTTAGGCCAAAGATCAGCCAGGATCTTATTGAATGGCAAAGCAGGCCTCAAGGGGCTGAATGGCCTACTCCCATTTCTACGTTCCTAAGAAAAGGGAGTCAGCGCTAGGAATGGACTTGAACACAATTCAAATTCCATTTATGCTGCTCACATCGATATAAAAGAGAGTTTGGTTATTGTCCAATGCAAATTTATGAAGCATCTTGCAGACGTTTGAACATGTTCATGTTCTGGCACAAGTTCTACAGAATGTATTTGACAGAAGGTTGGAAAAACATGAAAAAAAAATAGCGATGATTTAGAAATGGTTCATTACTTTATGAACTAATTACGTATCAACCATGGATCAGTTAGTAGCACTTTTGTCTCTTGATCTAATAGGTTCTAGGCAAAGACCCATTCCAGGACCTGAGAACAAATACATGAAGGCTGACACTCCAGTGCAGTAATTTGGAGTGCTACAGATACTGTTTGTTGGTTGGTGTGTTAAATGCATTAAACCCAACTGGAGCCCACTTATTGTAGCCCTTCCTGCAGTTCACCTCATACTCTAAGGCTGAACCCCAGCCACCATAACAATCAGATCTTCATTTCAACATAAACCAAAACCTTTGGTTTATCAAATATTTGCAAGATTTGATCGCAAATATTTTGAAATCTGAGGACCAAACATTTCCCCCAATCTGGAATCCAAGTCTTTCCTCTGAGTCTTGTACTGCTTTTTGTCTCTCATTGACTGAAACTTTACCCAAATAACGCGAGCTTCATTTCACCAACCATTCGCAGTGTACAATATTGGTGAAATAGTGGCAATCATTCTAAGGGGTCTGCAGAGTGTGAAAAGGTATAAGCGAGTAAAATTTGTACAACTGATGTAATCATGGAAGACACTGGTCAATAGAAACAAAACCCAGCATACTAATAAGGCAACAGGTTGGAAATAGATCCTTTCCTCAAGATTTATGGAATTCCTTGCAATGGAAAAAAATGCCACAATTGTATTTTTGTAGCATCATATATCTCCCAAGCTATATACAGGCCGCACAGGAGTATAAAATGGAATACATAGGTGGCCTGGGTGGCTCAGTAATTGGCAATGCTGCCTCACAGTGATAGGGACCCACATTCAATTCCAGCCTTGGGCAACAGTCCGTGTGGAGTTTGCATGTTATTCCCATGACTGTGTGGATTTCCTCCAGGTGCTCCGGTTTCCTCCCACAGTCCAAAGTTGTGTAGGTTAGGTGGATTGGCCATGCTAAATTGTCGTTAGTGTCCAAGAGTGTGCAGGCTAGGTGGATTAGCCATGCTAAATGCAAGGTTACAGGGATAGAGGTTCAGGTGAGATGTGTTTTGGACGGTCAGTGCAGACTTAATGGGCTGAATGGCCTTTTTCCACATTGTTATGATTCTCTGCATGTTTTTTGTCCACCCATAAAATCTCTATGTCTATGTCTGTCTCCATGTGTGTATAGGGGTTTACAAAGGGGTAGAATTAAGTTAAAAGTGATAAGTTAGAACATAGTACATAGAAAAGTACAGCACAGAACAGGCCCTTTGGCCCATGATGTTGTGCCAAGGTTTAACCCAAATGTAAAATGTAATAACTTAACCTACGCGCCCTTCAACTCACTGCTATCCATGTGCCTGTCTAGCAGTCGCTAAAATGTCCCCACTGACTCTGTTTCCACCACCACAGCTGGCAACGCATTCCATGCATTCACAACTCTCTGCATAAAGAACCTAACTCTGACGTCTCCTTTTTACCTTCCTCCTAATATCTTCAAGCTATGACTCCTCGTACCAGTCCATCCTGCCCTGGGGAAAAGTCTCTGGCTATTGACTCTATCTATTCCACTCATTATTTTGTACACCTCGATCAGGTCACCTCTCTTCCTTCTTCTCTCCAGGGAGAAAAGTCCAAACTTATTCAACCTCTCTTCATAAGGCAAGCCCTCCAGTCCAGGCAGCATCCTGGTAAACCTTCTTTGCACCCTCTCCAAAGCCTCTGTATCTTTCCTATAGTAGGGCGACCAGTACTGGACACAATATTCCAAGTGTGGTCTCACCAGGGACTTGTAGAGCTGCAACAAAACCTCACGGCTCTTAAACCCGATTCCCCCGTTAATGAAAGCCAAAACACCATATGCTTTCTTAACAACCCTATCCATCTGGGTGGCAACTTTGAGGGATCTATGTATTTGCACACCCAAATCCCTCTTTTCCTCCACATTGCCAAGAATCCTGTCTTTAATTCTATATTCAGCATTCGAGTTCGACCTTCCAAAATGCATCACCTCGCATTTATTCATATTGAACTCCATCTGCCATTTCTCAGCCCAGTTCTGCATCCTGTCTATGTCACACTGCAGCCTGCAGTAGCCCTCGAAACTATCGACGATGTCGCCTACATTTGTTCATCTGCATATTTACGAACCCACCCCTCAACCTCCTCATCTAAGTCATTTATAAAAACTACAAAGAGCAGAGGCCCAAGAACAGAGCCCTGCGGGACCCCACTCAACACTGACCTCCAGGCAGAATACTTTCCATCTACAACCACTCTCTGCCTTCTGTCAGCCAGCCAATTCTGAATCCAGATAGCTAAATCTCCCTGTATCCCATACTTCCTGACTTTATGAATGAGCCTACCATGGGGAACCTTATCAAATGCCTTGCTGAAGTCCATATACACCACATCCACTGCTCGACTGTTGTCGACCTGTCTTGACATCTTCTCAAAGAACTCAATAAGATTTGTGAGGCATGACCTGCCCCTCACAATGCCATGCTGACTGCCTTTAATCACACTATGCTTTGACAAATAGTCATAAATCCTATCCCTCAAAATTCTTTCCAAAACTTTGCTGACCACAGACGTAAGACTGACAGGTCTGTAATTGCCAGGAATGTCCCTATTACCCTTCTTGAAAAGACGAACAACATTCACCTCCTTCCAATCCTTTGGCACGACTCCTGTGGAGAGGGAGGATGCAAATATCCTCGCCAGAGGCTTAGCAACCTCCCTTCTCGCTTCCCAGAGCAGCCTAGGATAAATCTGGTCTGGCCGTGGGACTTTGAGCAATCTTAATATTTTCCAAAGTTTCTAGCACATCAATTTCATTGTTCTTACTCTGGTCAAGACTGTATCCCAGCCCCATTAAGTTTTCATTTACAACAAGTTCCCTTTCCTTGGTGAAAACCAAAGCAAAAAACTCATTTAGGGCTTCCCCTATCTGCTCAGACTCCACACACAAGTTCCCTCCGCTATCTCTGATCAGCCCCATCTTCTCCCTGATCATTCTCTTATTCCTCACGTATGAGTAAAATGCCTTTGGGTTCTCCCTAATCCTTCTTGCCAAGCCTTTTTTGTGCCCTCTCCTGGCTTTCCTCAGTCCATTTCTGAGCTACTTTCTAGCAAGCCTGTAATCCTCTAAAGCTGTGCTAGATCCTTGTTTTCTCCACTTTACGTAAGCTGCCTTCTTCCTTTTGACAAGAAGTTCCTCTGTTCTGGTCATCCAAGGTTCCTTAATCTTACCCCTTCTTACCTATCTCAGATGAACAAATTCGTGCAACACATTTGTGTTGTCACATTATTTTTTATTTGCCTACAATTAGAACTGATTTATTTGTAATAAATGGTATTACTTATTCAGTACGGAAATCTAGTGATGTAGTCTATTAGACTAAGTTTGTCAGTAAGGCAAATTGGGGATTTTGAGCAATTTCCTTTAGTTTTTGTAACAACCCAGGAGTAATGGGGCTGTAGCTCAAGTGCACTTTCCCAAGGTAGTTATGATGATTTATGAAACACAGAAGGGGAGAGTAAGCAGAAAACTAGTGGTCAGTTAGCCTCATATCTGTCTGAGGAAAATATCAGAAACTATAAGTAAGAAATTTATGAATGGATATGGATAGATTAGGTGAATAGCCAAAATCTGGCAGATGACGTTTAATGTGGCTAAGTGAGAGGTTATTCATTTTGGTTGGAGGAATGAAAGAGCAACTTATTATCAAAATGGAAAGAATCTTCAGATTGCTTTGCTGCACAAAGCTCTTGGTATCTTCTTGCTTGATTCACCGAAAATCAGTATGCAGATACAACAGGCAACAAGGAAGGCAAACAGAATCTAGTATTTAGGAACAGAATACTAGATTTTTTTGAGGTATTTTAGGTGCTGGAGGTGATTTCCTCGAATTACAGGAGCAGCAATTACTGTTTTATATGCTGTTGCGTTGTTTTGGAACTTTGGAAAAAAAAGTCAAAACAACAGCAGTTTTAAAAGGGAGAAGAACAGACAAAGGAAGCACATGTTGAGGACAGTGCAGGAGAGAGAGAGAGAGAGAGAGAGAGAGAGAAGCTGCACAGCTACTGCCTTTGCTGTTTTTGAATTCATGTGTCTCTGGACATCAGTGTGCATCTGGGAAAATTAACAAACAGTGAAATTCACAACTAATCTTGGAGGAATTGTGGGCGAAGTTCGGAACACAGAATCAGATAAGTTAATTGTTGTTTTAAGTCTGTCCGAGAGAAAGGCTGTATTAGTGAGTACAGTGGGTTCTTTCTTGATTATATGTTTTTGAAGATAAGTCTCTTGATTAAACTTAAAATATAAGCCATATCTCTTAATTTAATCTGGTGCAATGTTTTGTAGAGGAATAAGACGGTATTTTTTGGGTCTGTAGATTGTGAAGGAACAAAAATGGCCTTTGCAGTGATATGTACTTCTTGTCAGATGTGGGAGTTTAAAGAGAGTTTAAGGGTTACTGCGGATTATATCTGCCATAAATTCTGTTGGATGCGAATCTTATCAGATCGAGTGGATCGGTTGGAGAGACAGATAGAAACGATGAGGAATTTGCAACAGCAACAGTATATGATGGATGGCTGTTATAGGAAGTGGGGAAATTCTCAGATACAGTCACATAGATGGGTTAACTCCAGGAAGGGTTAGAGAGGTAGGCACCTAGGGCAGGAGTCTTTTGTGGATATACCCATTTCAAACAGGTATGCTGTTTTGGAAAATGTAGGGGATGATGGATTCTTAGGGGGAACGTTGCTGTTCATGCTAAGTTTCTGGTATTGAGACTGGCTCTAATGCAACGAGGAGTACATTGGCTGCTAAGAGATCAATTGTGTTAGGGGATTTATATTAGATTAGATTAGATTACTTCCAGTGAGGAAACAGGCCCTTAGGCCCAACAAGTCCACACCTAACACTTCGGGCAATTTAGCATAACCAATTCACCTGACCTGCATATCTTTGGACTGTGGGAAGAAACCGGAAAGAAACCCATGCAGACGCGGGGAGAATGTGCAAACTCCACACATTCAGTCGCCTGAGTCGGGAATTGAACCCGGGTCTCTGGCGCTGTGAGGCATCAGTGCTAACCACTGTGCCACCATCCTGCCCATTGTGCCACCGTGCCGCCACAGATTCTGTAGTCCGAGATACAGACAGACATTTCTATGGCCAGCAGAGAAAAAGCAGAATGGTGTGTTGTTTCCCTGGTGCTAGGATCAAGGATGTCTCAGAGAGGGTGCAGAATGTTCTCACGGGGGAGAGGGTCCAGCAAGAGGTCATTGTCCACATTGGAGCCAACGATATAGGAAGGGAAAAGGTTGAGATTCTGAAGGGAGATTACAGAGAGTTAGGCAGGAATTTAAAAAGGAGGTCCTCAAGGATAGTAATATCTGGATTACTCCCAGTGCTACGAGCTAGTGAGGGCAGGAATAGGAGGATAGAGCAGATGAATGCATGGCTGAGGAGCTGGTATATGGGAGAAGGATTCACATTTTTGGATCATTACAATCTCTTCTGGGGTAGAAGTGACCTGTACAAGAAGGACGGATTGCACCTAAATTGGAAGAGGACTAATATACTGGCAGGGAAATTTGCTAGAACTGTTTGGGAGGATTTAAACGAGTAAGGTGGGGAGTGGGGGCGCAGGGGGGTGGTGGTGGGACCCAGGGACATAGTGAGAAAAGAGATCGATCTGAGACTGGTACAGCTGAGAGCAGAAGTGAGTCAAACAGTCAGGGCAGGCAGGGACAAGGTAGGACTAATAAATTAAACTGCATTTATTTCAATGCAAAGGGCCTAATGGGGAAGGCAGATGCACTCAGGGCAAGGTTAGGAACATGGGACTGGGATATCATAGCAATTACAGAAACATGGCTCAGGGATGGGCAGGACTGGCAGCTGAATGTTCCAGGATACAAATGCTACAGGAAGGATAGAAAGGGAGGCAAGAGAGGAGTGGGAGTGGCATTTTTGATAAGGGATAGCATTATAGCTGTGCTGAGGGAGGATATTCCCGGAAATACATCCAGGGAAGTTATTTGGATGGAACTGAGAAATAAGAAAGGGATGATCACCTTACAGGGATTGTATTATAGACCCCCCAATAGTCCGAGGGAAATTGCAAAACAAACTTGTAAGAAGATCTCAGCTATCTGTAAGAATAATAGGGTGGTTATGGTAGGGGATTTTAACTTTCCAAACATAGACTGGGACTGCCATAGTGTTAAAGGTTTAGATGGAGAGGAATTTCTTAAGTGTGTACAAGACAATTTTCTGATTCATTATGCGGATCAGAAGGTGTAAAACTTGACCTATTCTTGGGAAATAAGGCAGGGCAGGTGACTGAGGTGTCAGTGGGGGAGCACTTTGGGGCCAGCGACCATAATTCTATTTGTTTTAAAATAGTGATGGAAAAGGAAAGACCAGATCTAAAAGTTGAAGTTCTAAATTGGAGAAAGGCCAATTTTGACGGCATTAGGCAAGAACTTTCGAAAGTTGATTGGAGGCAGATGTTCACAGGTAAAGGGACGGCTGGAAAATGGGAAGCCTTCAGAAATGAGATAACAAGAATCCAGAGAAAGTATATTCCTGTTAGAGTGAAAGGGAAGGCTGGTAACTATAGGGAATGCTGGATGACTAAAGAAATTGAGGGTTTGGTTAAGAAAAAGAAGGAAGCATATGTCAGGTATAGACAGGATAGATTGAGTGAATCGGAGTATTCCTAAGAGGGAAATCAGGAGGGGAAAACGGGGACATGAGATAGCTTTGACAAATAGAATTAAGGAGAATCCAAATGGTTTTTACAAATATATTAAGAACAAAAGGGTTACGAGGGAGAGATTAGGGCCCCTCAAAGATCAACAAAGTGGCCTTTGTGTGGAGCCGCAGAAAATGGGGGAGATACTAAATGAATATTTTGCATCAGTATTTACTGTGGAAAAGGATATGGAAGATATAGACTGTAGGGAAATATACGGTGACATCTTGCAAAATGTCCAGATTACAGAGGAGGAAGTGCTGGATGTCTTGAAACAGTTAAAGGTGGATAAATCCCCAAAACCTGATCAAGTGTACCCGAGAACTCCATGGGAAGCTAGAGAAGTGATTGCTGGGCCTCTTGCTGAGATATTTGGATCATTGATAGTCACAGGTGAGATGCCAGAAGACTGGAGGTTGGCAAATGTGGTGCCACTGTTTAAGAAGGAATGTAAAGAAAGCCAGGGAACTATGGACTGGTGAGCCTGACCTCGGTGGTGGGCAAGTTGTTGGAGGGAATCCTGAGGGACAGGATGTACATGTATTTGGAAAGGCAAGGACTGGTTAGGGATAGTCAACATGGCTCTGTGTGTGGTAAATCATGTCTCACAAACTTGATTTGAGTTTTTTGAAGAAATAACAAAGAAGATTGATGAGGGCAGAGCAGTCGATGTGATCAATATGGACTTCAGTAAGGCGTTCAACAAGGTTCCCCATGGGAGACTGATTAGCAAGGTTAGATCTCATGGAATACAGGGAGAACTAGCCATTTGGATACAGAACAGGCTCAAAGGTAGAAGACAGAGGGTGGTGGTAGAGGGTTGTGTTTCAGACTGGAGGCATTAAGAGGTATTTGGATGGGTATATGAATAGGAAGGGTTTGGAGGGATATGGGCCAGGTGCTGGCAGGTGGGACTAGATTGGGTTGGGGTATCTGGTCGGCATGGACGGGTTGGACCGAAGGGTCTGTTTCCAGGCTGTACATCTCTATGCCTCTATGACTCTATAACTGAAGTATCTCTGCAACTGTACGAGACATTACTGAGACCACACCAGGAATACTGCACACAATACTGGTCCTTTTACTTGAGAAGGGATGTCGTTACACTGGAAGCAGTTCAGAGGGGGTCACAAGATTTATTCCAGATATTAAGGAGGTTTGCCTTTTGAAGAGAGACTGGTTAGGTTTGAACACTCTGGAGTTTAGAAGAATGAGAGATGATTGCATTAAGGTAAAAGGAGATGCTAAAAGGAATAGACAAAAGAGATGTAGAAAGTAGGTTTTCTCATGTGGGAGAGTGTCGAATGAGAGGTCACAGTTTTAGGATAAGGAATGGCAGATTTAAAACAGAAATGATGAGTTATTGCTTATCTAAACGGGAGAAGGTCTACCAGACTAATAACTGGAAAGGGCAGCTTGTCATATGAGGAAAGGTTGGACAGTCTAAGTTTGTAATCACTAAAGTTCAGAAGAATAATGTATGACACTTTTGAAGAAGGAAAGATCAGAGTGGTCTGGACAGGATAGTTTTAAAGAAAATGTTTTCACATCATAAAGAACTAGAGATCGCTGTTTAAAACTAAGGCATAATCTATTTAAAACAGCAAGGATGTAAATTTTATCTTGGAGATTTGTTTGGCATTTGGACCTGATGGGATGCATTCGAGGAGCTTAAAACAAATAGCTACAGAGATGGTGGATACACAGGTGGTAATCGCCCAAGAATTCTCAGAGTCTGGAAGCATCCCAATGGATTGGAAAACTGGCGATGTAATTCCTTTATTTGGAAAAAGGAGTCAAAACACAGATAACTCTATACCAGTTAGCTTGACGCTGGCCATTGGCAAAATGTAACATTATAACAAGATGTAATAGCAGAGAATTTAGAAATATATAATATGAACAAGTAGAGTCAGCATGGCTTCATGGCTGACAAATTTGTTAGAATACTCTGAGGAAGTTAAAAGCAAATAAAGGGGAGGGACATTTGGATTTTCAGAAGATATTGATAAGTTACTACATGTTAGGCCACTTAATAAGATAAGAACCATTGGCTATGTTGGATTTTTATTAGCATTGGGAGAGGATTGTCTAACGAATAGAAGACAAACAGTTGGGATAGGGATAGCAACCTGTAACTAGTGGAGTGCCACAAGAATGAACGCTGAAGCATTTATAATATACACAAATGACTTGGATGAGGTAAGTGAATGTACTTTAGCCAAGTTTGCAGATGACAGAAAATTGGTAGGAAGATTAGTGCTGAGAGTGGCCCAAGGAATCCACAGAGGGACATAGACAAGTTAAGTGAATGGGCAAAAACTCATCAGATAGAATATAATGTGGGAAAATCTGAGATTATGTATTTCGGCAGGAAGAATAGAGGAACTTAAATTGAGGAAAACTGCAGAAATGTGCAGCATGGAGGGATTTGCATGAATTGCAAAAAGCTTCCATCCAACTTCAGCAGTTAATAGGGAAGGAAAATGGAATCCTGACCTTAATTCCCAAGGAAATCGATTTTAAACATAGTTTGCTTAAACTATACAAGGCACTAGTTAGACCATAGCTGGAATACTGTAAACGGTTTAGGCACCTTATCAAAGAAAAGATATACTGGCTTTGGGGGCATGTCCAAGAAAAGCTCATGAGGCCGATCCTGGGGACGGAGGAGAAGTTGAGTAGGTTAGTTTTGTATTCGTTGGAGTTTAGAAGTATTCAAGGCAACTTCAGTGAAACAAAAATTCTCAGGGGCGTGATAGGTTAGATGTGGTAAAGTAGTTTCCCCTTGTAGGTAAGTCTAAGACCAGAAGGTTTAATATCAGAATAAAGAATTGCCTTTTTAAGACAGAGATGAGGGCGAATTTCTTCGCTCAGAGGGTAATGAATTTGTGGAATTGTTTTCTGCAGAGGACGGTAGAGGCCGAACAATGAAGTACACTCAAGGTTTAGATACAGATTTTTAATCAGTAACAGAATCAAGAGTTAGAGGGAAAAGGCAGAATGGTGGAGCTGAGGATTATTAGGGCAGCCATTATCTCATTGAATGGAGAGTTGAATTGATGGGCTGAAACAGCCAGCTTCTACTTCTTGATCTTATGGTCTAATGGCATTATGGTCTTTGGAACTACCTTCCTGAACAAATGGCAGAAGCAGAAGTGTGTAGATTCTTGGTAAGCGAGGTAGCATATAGTGTATCAGAGGTTACAATCAAATCCTGATTGAATCCATATTCCTGATGAAGGGCTTATGCTCAAAACATCGATTCTTGTGCACCTCGAATGCTGCCTGACCTGCTGTGCTTTTCTAGCACCACACTCTTTGACTCTGATCTCCAGCACCTGCAGTCCTCACTTTGTCCTAGTTACAATCAGATCAGCCACGATCTTATTTAATGGTAGAGCAAGGGATTGAGTGGCCTCCTCCTGTTCTTGATTCACATTTTCAAATATCTACCATTGGTAAGTGATAGGAGGCAAAATCTCTAAACAAGTCACTGCAGGAATTTTGGCTAAATGGCTTACTTTATTGCAAGAAAGAACAATTTGGACAACTTGAAAAATTGTGAAATCATTATCTGACTGCATTTTGTTTTTGTACACTGTGCTATCGCTAGTGATATGTGATTTGGAGGTATTTTAGAGTGAACTACTCCTTAATGCGTTCTACATGCAGCATCCCCTCTGAAAGAAAAAGCCAGAACTTTGCAATATCTGCTTCTGCTGGAACCCTGCACTCAATTTCACTCCAAGTCACTTTAAAAGGTGTCACAAAGCTATTTGTGAACACCTCAAGTCATTATAAGTGAGCTGGCTCCTAAAAATAACAAAGTTGATTTATATACAAACACATGCAAAATTCGCAAAGTTCAACTGCACCTTGCCATTAAGTGAGGTTTTAAATTAGTATGGCAGAGAATGGGAACCTATGTGTAGGCTTAGATGGGTCAGATTCATATCAGGAAACAGGAGGTAGAACATTAGCAAGTGATGGAATCAGTGACTCAGAAAGACAAAAGAAACAAGGATCACATTATTAGGGCTATGCTACAAATTACACCCCCTCTGAAAAATAGAATAAAGGAAGATAGAAGAACATAGATGAAGACAAATTACACCCTGTAGGAATAAGGGTAAAAGAATACTGCAATTGCTGGAATCCAAGGTAGACCAGCAGGAGACTGGAAGAGCACAGCAAGTCAAGCAGCATCAGAGGTGAAAGTGAGGTCTGCAGATGCTGGAGATCAGAATCGTGAGTGGAGAAGCACAGCAGGTCAGGCAGAACCCGAGAAGCAGGAGAATTGAGGTTTCTGGCAAGAGCCCTTCATCAGGAGGTGGGGAAGTCAACATTTCGGGAGTAACTCAATAATAATAGGAGACTTTAACTATCCCAATATCAAAAATATAAGGGCCACTGAGGGTGAAAAATTAATGCACTATGTCCAGAACCTTTTTTTTCAACAATATGTGACACACCCAATGAGAGGAAATGCAAATCTGGATTTAGTTTTGAGAAATGAAGATGGGCAAGTGGGTAAAGCAACAAGAGGTACCAAATCGAGGATAGTGACCATAATTTGATTAGATGTCATATTATTATGGAAAAGACAGATATAAATTAGGAGTAAAAGCTTTTAAACTGAGGAAAGGCAAAACTGAGGAGCAGTGTGGCCAAGGTAGACTGGACAGGACTGCTAAAGGATAAAATCAGTGGGAAACCACAAAAAGCGAGATCTCTGGGGACAAAGCCGGCATGTCCCTTCCAAAAATAAGAATGGTACTGTCAAATCTAGACACCTGTGGTTGTCTAGAACAACACAGGGGAAAATCAAACAGAAAAAGAAAGCTGATGATCTTCACAAAAAATTCAAGACTGCAGATAACCTAAAGGAGTAGAAAGTACAGTAATCAAGTTTAAGAAAAGGGAAATCAAAGAGAGGGCGTGAAAAAATATTAGCAAGCAATTTGAAGAAAAACCCAAAGATGTTTTACTAGGATATAAAGAGGAAAAGGATAGTTAAGGAAAAAGCAGGACGGATCAAAGATGAAGGGAACTTGCGTGAAGATGCATAGAACATGGGAAGAATTTTAGATTAATTTTTTGATATGGTATTCGCAAAGGAAAGGAAGGATGTGGATATAGCAATCCAAGAGGGGCAGTGCAAAATATTGGACAAAATAATCATAACAAGAGAGGAAATGTCAGAGGATTTGGAATCCTTGAAAGTGGATAATTCTCCAGGGCCAGATGGATTGTTCTTTGGGATAATGAAGGAGGTCAGAGAGGTGCTTTTGAATCACCTATCTCAAATCCCTCAATGAGCATTGACTTCTCAGTGTCGCTGATAGATGAAAGACATGAGAGGTTGTTGGAGGAGACAGTGGTGTGTTGGTAATATCATGGGGCCAGGCTAATATTCTGGGGGATGTGTTTGATTCCTACATGGTAGATAGTGACATTTATATTTAATAAAACACAAATCTGGAACATATAGATAACACAATGGTGACAGTGCAGTGACCAATATCAACTTTTGTTAAAAAAATAAATAATCAGGTTTACTCATGACAGAGTCATAAACAGACTCTTCGATCCAACTTATCCATGCTAACCAGATATCCTAAATCAATCAAGTCCCATTTGCCAGCACCTGGCCCACATCCCACTAAACCTTTCCCATTCATACACCCATCCAGGTGCATTTTAAATGTTGCAACTGTACCAGTCTCCACCACTTCCTCTGGCAGCTCATTCCAAATATAGTTTAAGAAAGGAACCTAGCATCTTTACCTGAGCTGCCTATATATGTGACAATATGGTTAAATCTTAACCGCCATCTGGGCAATTAGGGCTGGCTTATTTTATTTGGAAATATGCACACAATCACAGAGTGCAAAGGATCAAGATGTGCTTTAAGTTAATTTGTTTCAACAAACTTCAGGGAAAGATGAAGACAATGAAGTGAAATGTTAATGTTAATATTGGGAAACATATTTTTACACCAGTAACAGTGACTGCTATACATGGTGGGCTCATACAAGGGAAACTTATTTCTTTCTTGAGCTTACCTCAGTGTTGATTGACATAGTGTGTCCAACCTGCAGCAGGCTATCCAGTAAAGTCATACACCAGGTTAAGATTTATGCAATAGGAAATGAAGGCTACACAATCAAAGTCAAATGTTTCAGGAAGAACAATTAATGAAGTTCCTTCAGGATGGAAGGAAGACAGCCCATAGACACAAAGCAACAGCAGGTTATAACAAACCTTAAGCTTAAATTTAGATAATAAATATATTCTGTTCAATCTGCAAGTTCCATTTGTTTGCTTATGATAAGCATTACATTTGGAATGCAAAATGTACACTAGATAGGGATTTTATTCAGAGAGTGTGGTGCTGGAAAAGCACAGCTGGTCAGGCAGCATCCAAGGAACAGGAGAGTCAATGTTTCTAGCGTAAGCTCTGCATCATCCTGATGAAGGGCTCATGCTCAAAATGCCGATTCTCCTGCTCCTCAGATGCTGCCTGACCGGCTGTGCTTTTCTAGCACCACACTCTTCGACTCTGATCTCCAGCATCTGCAGTCCTCACTTTCTCCTGGAGGATTTCACTATCCACCACTAACAGTAGCTTGGCAGTCGGACTATTGATTAAGCTCACCAGGTCCTATTGCACACAGCTGCTAGACTGAGTCTGCAGCAGATAGAGATGGAACCACAAGATGGAAAAGTATTTTGGACCTCATCCTTACCAACCTGCCGGCTGATGCACCTGTCTATGACGGTATTGGCAAGAGTTATCACAGTGCTTCTGGAGACAAAGTCCCACCTTCGCGTTGAGAATAATCTCCATCGTGTCATAGAAACATAGAATCCTTACAGTGTGGAAACAGGCTCTTTGGCTCAATACGTCCATACCAACCCTCCAAAGAGTAACCCACCCAGACCCATTTCCCTACCCTATCGCTTTACATTTATCTATGACTAATGCACCTAACCTACATATCCCTGAGGACTATGGGCAATTTAGCATGGCCAATTTGCCTAAACTGCACATCTTTGGATTTGAAGCACTATACTGTGCAAAATGGGGCAGCATGGTGGCTCAGTGGTTAGCACTGATGCCTCAAAGCACCAGGGACCCAGGTTCAATTCCAGCCTCTGTGTGGAGTTTGCACATTCTCCCCGGGTCTGCGTGGGTCTCCTCCAGTTGCTCCGCTTTCCTCCCACAGTCCCAAGATGTGCAGGTCAGGTGAATTGGCCACGCTAAATCACCCATTGTGTTTGACGCATTAGTCAGAGGGAAATGGGTCTGGGTGGGTTACTTAACGGAGGGTCGGTGAGGACTTGTTGGGCCGAAGAGTCTGTTTCCACACTGTAGGGAATCTAATCTAAATGGAACAGACTTCAAAAAGATGGAGCAACTCAAGACTGGGCATCCATGCGGTGTTCTGGGCCATCAACAGCAGGAGAATTATACTTCAGCACAATTAGCAATCTCATGGCCCGGAATATTCCCCATTCAACTATTACCAAACTAGGGGATCAACACTGGTTCAATGGAGATTGTAGGAGGAGATGCCAGGAACAGCAGCAGGCATACCTAAAAATGAGGTGTCAACCTGGTGAAGCTACCAAACAGGACTGCTTGCATGCTAAACAACATAAGCAGCAAGTGATAGACAGAGGTAAGCAATCCCACAACCAACTGATTAGATACAAGCTCTGCAGTCCTACCACACCCAGTCATAGATTGTGGTGGACAATGAGACAGCTCACTGGAGGAGGAGGCTCCACAAACATTCCCATCCTCAATGGTGGAAGAGGCCAAAACATCAGAGCAAAAGGTAAGGGTAAAGTTTTCACAGCGATCTTCAGCTAGAAGTGCCAAGTGGATGTTTAATCTCTGTCTCCCCCAGTGGTCCCCAGCATCACAGATACCAGTCTTCTGCCAATTTACTTCACTGCACATGATATCAACAAATGATTGGAGGCATTGAATAGTGCAAGGGCCATAGGCCCTGCCAACATTGTGGCAATAATACCGGAGACCTATGCTCCAAGCTGTTCCAGTACAGTTACAACACTGGTATCTGTTTGACAATGTAGAAAATTGCCAAGGTACATCCTGTACATAAAGAGCAGGACAAATCTAACCTGCCCAATTACCAACCCATCAGTCTGCTGTTGATCATTAGTAAAGCAATGGAAGGTATCAAAGGTGCTATCAGGCAGTACTTGTTCAGCAATAACCTGTTCAGTGACACCCAGTTTGGGTTCCGCCAGGGACACTCAGCTTCTGACGACATTACAACCTTGCTACAAACATGGATGAAGGAGCTGAATTCCAGAGGAGAGGTGAGAGTGCCAGTCCTTGACATCAAGGCTGCATTCAACAGAGCGTGGGCTTCAAGGAAAACTGGAATCAATAGGTATCGGGAGCAAACTCTCCTCTGGTTGCAGTCATACCTAACACATAGGAAGATGGTTGTGGTTGGTCAAGGTTGTTCAGGACATCTCTGCAGGAATTCCTCAAGATAGTGTCTGAGGTCGAACCATCTTCAGATGCTTTATCAATGACCTTCCGTCCATCACAAGCTCAGAAGTGGGAACACTCACCAGTGATTGCACAATGTTCAACACCATTCGCAACTCCTCAAACACTGAAGCAGTCCATGATCAAATGCAACATGATCTAGGTATTATCCAGATGTGGGCTGACAAGTGGCAAGCAACATTCAAGCTGCTCAAATACCAAGCAATCTCCAATAAGAGACAATTGAACCACCGCCCCATGACATTCAATGGTGTTACCATCACTGAATCCCCACTATCAACAGCCTGGTGGTTACCATTGACCGAAAACTCAACTGGGCTCACTACATAATCACACTGGCTACAAGGACATGTGACAAGGCTTGGAATATGGCGGAGAGTAATTCACCTCCTGACTCCCCAAAGCTGTCCATGATCTACAAATCACAAGTCAGGAGTGTGATAGAATATTCACCACTTTGCAGGATGGATGCAGCTTCGACTCAATCAAGAAGCTTGACACCATCCAAGGCAAAGCAGCTGCTTGATTGGCACCACTACCACAAGCATCCACTCCCTCCATCACCATTGCTCAGTAGCCGCAGTGTGATTTATCTGCAAGATGTAATGCAGAAATTCACCAAAGATGCTCAGACAGCACCTCCCTACCCCCGACCACTTCCATCTGGAAGAACAAGGGCAGCAGATAGTTGGGAACACCATCAAGCCACTCACTATGCTGAATTGTAAATGTATTTCCATTCCTTCACTGTCACTGGGTTAAAATCCTGGAATTCCCTCTTGACAGGCATTGTGGGTCAACCCACAGCAAGTGGACTGCAGCAATTCAAGAAGGCAGCTCACCACCACCTTCGAGGGCAAATAGGGATGGGTAACCTCAAGTCAGAACAGTTTTCCTAGAAATCTTTCTTGAGTAATTGTGGATGTTTGTAAGTACTTCTTTTCCATTTACTCCTTGTTTTTCTATTGTAATGGGGCTGTACTTTCTGTGAAGACAGATACAAACACTTGTTCAAAGTACCTGCCATTCCCACATTTCCCATTGTGGATTCTCTAGCCTAATCCTTTAGTAGGTAAAGGGCTTTAGTAGGTAAATGTACACTCTCTCACTTACCTACAGGGAGATTACTTTAATAATTGTATATCCACTCAGCTAGTTTAATAGATCTTCAATATTTTGTAGCTGTCCACCTGAGTATTAACTGCACCACCATAAATTGATAGCATCAGCCAATTCTGAAATTGTATGTTCAATTCTAATGCCCAAATCAAAAAGACCAGGGACTATATTCTGCAGCTGCAGAGCATCTCTTTAACATATTATTTGCAGTTACAAACTTTCACCAGTCTTATCATGTTATCATGATAAAAGCCCCAAAATAAAATTATATCAAGCAAAGTAAGAGCTATGTTTTTGGGGGGCAAAAGGCAAATCATTATACTGCATTTTATGGTTTCAAGCAGTTGTTTTAACGAAAAACGTGATCGTGTTCTAATTAAACCTATTCAAATTGTACACCCACTGTGATTAAACATAATATTTAAGAAACGGGGTTTATAGTTGCAGCCAGTATTGCTTCCGACAGTATAAATTATTCATATGAATGCACATGAAACATATTTTCCAACCACAAAAACATCAATAGCCCAAAAATTTGTCCCAATTCTATTTGGCTTGAATTAAGTTTTTGTTTCAAAGTTGACTGCATTTGCAAAAGTATGATCAAAGATTCCACTTATCGCAGGGCCTGATATAAAAACAAAGGTGAACGGCATTATTCAGCTTTACACTTACATTTCATATTATTGTTTTACTCAAAGTGGAAACATGCTGTTTTCTATGATATTATTGTGGTTTATCATTTTTACATATTTACATCTTGATTTATCGCCTCATCCATAAAAGGCAGTTTTGACATTGCAGCTGTCCTTCTGTACTATAACGGTGTGTTAGCCTTGAGTTTTGTGCTCAGATCTGGAATGGAAATGAACTTCAAATCTGCTGAATTAGAGACTACAGTGCTATGGACTAATCCATTACTGACACTTCATTCGATTAAAAGTTAAATCACTTTGTTGGATGAGTTTGTTTGTGCTGATGAGTCAACTCCTCCAGTGCTATCTTGTTCATCTGTTTTGAGTTGCACATGTTCATTTGTCTGTCTTTTGTTCTATGTGGCAATGAACTTTTTTTATATGCCATTCTTGTTCTGTAAACATCAGCATTTGTTATCCTTCCTTAAATGCACTTGAACTGACACGGCCATTTTAAAGGACAATAAAGAGTCAACTGTATGTGTGGTGGATCTGGGGTAACATGTCGGTTAAAGAGGACATTAATAACCTGCAATCATTCAAGAGGCTTTCACAGCCACCTGACATTATCTCAAAGTAGTTTACAGCCAACTGCAGTTCTTTTAAGGTGTAGCCACTGTTGTATAATATAGATTAGATTAGATTCCTTACAGTGTGGAAATGGGCCCTTCAGCCCACACCGACTCTCTGAAGAATAACCCACCCAGACCCATTTCTCTCTGACTAATGCATCTAACACTAAGGGCAATTTAGGACAGCCAACTCACCTGACCTGCACATCTTTAGACTGTGGGAGGAAACTGGAACACCTGGAGTGTACCCACATAGACATGGGGAGAATGTGCAAACTCCACACAGACAGTTGCCCAAGGCTGGAATCAAACCTGGGACCCTGGTGCTGTGAGGTAGCAGTGCCAACCACTGAGCCACCGCGCCACCCTGGAAACGGCATTGCCAGTTTTTGCAAAGCAAGCTCGCACAACAGAGTAAACGTCACGATAACTTTTTTGATGTTGATAGTGAGTTCAATATTGGCGAGGAAACTGGGGATAAATAAGTGCCTTCAGGAGGAAAGAGACAGAGGGATAGAGGTTTACGTAAGGAACAGTCAGTTAAAGGAATGGCTGTCAGCAATGGAGTGTTTAAAATTTGGGATGCTTAAAAGGACTGAAATTAGAGATTCCTTTGGGGTTTTTGGCGCTGAGGTGGGAGAGAGAGAGTGAAAGAGAAAGACAGAGAGTGCAAGAGGGAAAGCGAGAGAAAGCGAGCGCGAGCCATCAGTGACTACCTATGTGGAGTTTATGTATTCTCCTTATGTATGCATAGGTTCTCTTCAGGGATTCCAGTTTCCTCCCACAGTCCAAAGACGTGCTGGTTAGGTGAATCGGCCATGCTAAATTGCCCATAGTGTTCAGGGATGTGTAGGTTAGGTGCATTCGTCAGGGGAAATATAGAGTAATAGGGATGGGGGAATGGGTTTGGGTGGGATACTCTTCGGAGGGTCGAGGGTCCTGTTTCCACACTGTACAGATTCTATGATAAGAAGAGGAAAGGCAATGGAGGGATTTGAAAATAAGGAAAAGAATTTTAAAATCAACACCTTGCTTAGCCAGAAGCCAATGTAGGTTAATGAGAACAGGGGTAACAGATGAATGGAAGTCACCGCAAGTTAACAAATGACTAACAAAGTTTTGCAAACATCATCAGTCAAACCTTACACCTGTTTCAATTGAGGTCCCAAATTTTAATCTTCTAAGGGAAAATCCAGACAATGCTCAAGAAAAGATGTGACCACTTGCTGCATAAATGGAACATGAAGAACAGTATACATTGTGAATGTAGTCATTTGAGTCAGATTGTCAACCATGCCCTGGGAGATCCATTCATGGTGACATGAAACCACACATATTATGTCAGCTGAAACCATTGAATGGATTGCTAACTTTGATATCAAATAATGACTGTGCCCCAGCCATAAGAGGAAAAGTAAACAGACCAAGGAAGAAAATGACTCAAAAAAGACATGCATGTTCTGACTATAGACCTAGAACATAACAATACAGTACGTATTGCCTTCAATGTTGTGCTGACCTGTGAAACCAATCTGAAGCCCACCTTACCTACACTATTCCATTTTCATCCATATGTCTATCCAGTGACCATTTAAATGCCCTTAATGTTGGTGAGTCTACTACTGTTGCAGGCAGTGCGTTCCATACCCCTACTACTCTCTGAGTAAAAGAAACTACCTCTGATATCTGTCCTAAAACTCTTACCCCTCAATTTAAATCTATGCCCCCTCATGCTAGCTATCACCATCCCAGGAAAAAGGCTCTCACTGTCCACCCTATCTAATCCTCTCAATTAAATCATCACTCAACCTCAAGTCCCTCAGCCTTTCCTTGAAAGACCTTCCCTCCATACCAGGCAACATTCTAGTAAATCTCCTCTGAACCCTTTCCAAAGCTTCCACATCCTTCCTATAATGTGGTGACCAGACCTGTACACAATACTCCAAGTGTGGTCGCACCAGAGTTTTGTACGACCGCAGCATGACCTCATGGTTCCAAAACTCAATTCCTCTACTAATAAAAGCTAACACACTGTATGTCTTCTTAAAAACCGTATCAACCTGGGTGGCAACTTTCAGGGATCTATGTAATGGATACAGACTTCTCTCTGGTCATCTACACTACCAAGAATCTTACCATTAGCTCAGTACTCTGCATTCCTATTGCTCCTTCCAAAGCGAATCACCTCATATCTTCTGCATTAAACTCCATTTGCCACCTCTCAGCCCAGCTCTGCAGTTTATCAATGTCCCCTTGTAACCTGCAACATCCTTCAGCACTATCCACAACTCTTCCAACCTTAGTATCATTTTCAAATTTACTAACCCATCCTTTTGCACCCTCATCCAAGTCATTTATAAAAATGACAAACAACAGTGGTCCCAAAACAGATCCTTGTAGAACACCATTAGTAACTAAACTCCAGGATCAATATTTCCCATCAACCACCACCCTCTGTCTTCTTGCAGCTCACCAATTGCTGATCCAAACCGCTAAATCATCCTCAATCCCACACTTCCTTATTTTGTGCAACAGCCTACCTTATCAAATGCCTTACTGAAATCCACGTATACCACATCAACTGCTTTACCTTCATCCACCTGCTTGGTCACCTTCGCAAAGAACTCAATAAGGTTTGTGAGGCACGACCAACCCTTCACAAAACTGTATTGACTATCCCTAATAAACTTATTCCTTTCTAGACAATTATAAATCTTATCTCTTATAACCTTTTTGAACACTGTTCTTACAAGTAAGGCTCACTAGTCTAAAATTTCTAGGGTTGTCTCTTCTATCCTTCTTGAATAAGGGAATACATTTGCTATCCTCCAGTCTTCTGGCAATATTCCTGTAGACAATGATGACATAAAGATCAAAGTGAATGGCTCAGCAATCTCCTCCCTGACTTCCCAGAGAATCCTAGGATAAATCCTATCTGGCCTTTCACACTTTCCAGAATTGCTAACATCTCCTCCAAGTGAACCTCAATCACATCTCGTCTCAGTAGCCTGTATCTCAGTATCCTCCTCGACAACACTGTCTTTTTCCAGTGTGAATATTGACGGAAAATATTCATTTAGCGCTTCCCCCATCTTCTCTGACTCCATGCACAACTTCTCACTACTATCCTTGATTGGCCCTAATCATACTCCAGTCATTTCTTTTTATTTCTGATATACCTACCTTACCTTTTCAGTAATAAAAAGACAAAAGTTAAAGTGTACATGTTGTTATACTATATGAGTATTGAGATAATTTGCTCAATTGTGACTATCGTTCAATTATTTATTAAGAAATGTAATTAGTCACTACTAACCACAATTGACTACAAACTAATGTAATAGACAATGCTGTTCCAATTAATGTATTATCTCACTAACTGAGCAGTACAAAAGAACAATCTGTGTTCTGTGCAATAATCTGTCATACTCATTTATTACAAATATATCATATCAAACCAAACTCAGACCAGACTTGAGTGCTAAGAAAGAAAGGATTCTGATTTTACATTCCCTTAAAAAGAGATAAAATATGATTTAATCCACAAGTAGAGACTTGTAATTTCTAAACTTTGAATTCCCAGCAATTAATTGAAAAGACCACACAAGATTTCACATAGAGTCATGGAGTCATAGAGATGTACAGCAAAGAAACAGGCCCTTTGGACCAATTCACATTATAAGCGAAATGCTTTAACTGACAAAACGAACAAGCCTTCTTAAATTTAACACCATGTCTCAAAACCAATTATATGTTAAACCAAGATTCTGAACAGAACTCTCCCTATCTTACTTTTAGCCTAAAAAATAAACTGTTTTTATGTTAGTTTCTTGAGTATCCCTTCAAATCTTTTGTAACCAAACCAGTGAGAGTCTCAGCTCCTAAAGACAGAATGTTTTATTTCTTCTTTTCCCAGTTATCTGCCAAAGTGAGGGGTTTCCTGATAGACCTCTGCTCCTCAATCAACTCCCAGCAGGGATGAGGTAGGATGTTCTTCGGAGGGTCAGCACAAAGAGCCAAATGGCCTCTTTCTGCACTGCAGGGATTTTATCATTGTATGATATGAAGCCGTTGCTGACATTGACTGACTAATATAGTTGAGAGGAGATAATCCCCTCTACCTATCTCCATAGCAACCTGGCACATCTGGTCTGTTTCTGGATAGAAATACAAATTGATTATCTTGAATTTTAAATATATCCTTTGATTTGGAAAGTATATGGATGTTTTAAAACTTTATCAATTGCTTTCAAACTTTTATCTGGATAAATTACATACACATGACAATAAATAAATTAAATCAAAACTACTCATGATTTAGACCTTAACATTAAATCTTGTCCCAAGATGTTGACAGATAGCCTATCCCCTCATGAAATATTCAGAAAAGCCATATAATGTTCCGTACGAATACCTCTCATTCCCAACAAGATAATGGGACTCTCTCTTTGATTTACAATTCCTGGCCTATCAATAAAACTATCCAGGCCAAGCTTGCTATGCATTTAAAAAATTACAATGAAATGATCTTTTTAGCAAGGTGGCACACAGAAACATTACAGGATGATTCTTTCTCACATATCCTGCCAAACATTCACTCAGCAATATTCATAATAGGGTTCCAGGAAATGGTTGAAAAAGCTCAACAGGTTTAGCAGCCTTTGTGGAGAGTATAAGAGTTAATAAACTGAGTTATACTATTCTTTTTCAGACCGGGCAGGGGAACGTAACTAATGCCCCTCACCTCTATATAACTTGTAAATATGATTTTTACATTTTCCCTCAAGTTTTCACAACCTCCCTATAGAGCAATGTCTAGAATTGGATGTGATGTGGAGATGCTGGCATTGGACTGTGAATAAAACTCACATAACACCAGCTTATAGTTTGAATACTCCGATTGAGGCTGAACCAGAATTTCATAAAAGCATTTCACTTTTTTTTTTCCTTTGCCTCTACAGAGGAACCTCAATTATCCGACATTCAGTTATCCAAATTTCAGATTATCCAACAAGATCGCAAGGTCCTGATTCTTAGCTAAAGTATGCTATCCAGCATTCAATTAACCGAATGAAATACTCCCCACCCATGTCCTTCAAATAATCGAGGTACCTCTACAAAGTGTGGTGCTGGAAAAGCACAGCAGGTCAGCCATTTCCAGCACCCAACTTTCTGACCAGCATCTGATGTCCTTACTTCCTCTATTTTATAAAGCCCAGAGTCCCAAATGCTTCATATTTAACTATTTTTTCAACCCCTGTGGTCATGTCCAATGATTTGTGCTCATATGCCCTTAGATCCCATTTCTTTGCACTGGCTTTAGAATTGTCCCTTTTATGGTAACTTTCAATGCTCTTCCTACTGAAATACATCACAGTGGCACGGTGGCTCAGCACGGTTAGTGCTGTCAGGGACCCAAGTTTGATTCCAGCCTCGGGCGACTGTCTTGTGTGGAGTTTGCACATTCTCCGCGTGTCTGCATGGGTTTCCTCTGGGTGCTCCGGTTTCCTCCCACATTCCAAAGATGTGCAGGCAAGGTGAACTGACCGTGCTAAATTGCCCATAGTATTTAGTGATGCGTAGCTTAGGTGCATTAGTCAGTGGAAAATGTAATTATAGCATAGGGGTCTGGGTGGGTTACTCTTCGGAGGGTCGGTGTGGACTTGTTGGGCTGAATGGCCTGTTTCCACATTATAGCCTGATTCTCTGTATTAAGTTTCAGATGTCAATCATTCTCCCAGATTATATTTTTTGCAGTCTAAAACTTGGCAAAACTTGCAAATTGTGCTCCAAGCACAGTTTATTAATATATATTTAAGACAAAAAACAGTCCTAATACAAACCTCTAGGCACCCTACTGTTTGGGAGTGTATATTATCAGTCAATCTGAAACATAACCATTCAACACAACCTTTAATGTCCTGTAAAACAAACAACTTCATATATACACTGCCATTGTCCTTGTTATTCTATAGACTTCACCTTTACTGCAAACCTATTCTGTGACACCTCACAAAATGCCTTTTGGAAGTTTGTCTCTATGTTTAGCCTCATCAATCATCTATTACCTCTTTATAAAATCTCACTCTTATTAGTTGGACATGATTTGTCTTTAACACATCTATACGGGTTTTCCTTTATTAATACATGTTTATTCAAAAAAATTAGTTTTGCCCCAATTATTATTTCAAAAGCTTTCCCACCAGTGAGGGTAAACTGATCATCGTGAACTTATATCATTCCTTGAACAATGTCTTCACATTTGTAATTTTCTGGACCTCTATCAACTACCCATATCTAAGCAAGATTCGAAGATTTTGGTCAGTATTTCCACCCTTGCTTTGCTGTATCAAGTTCTGAAGGGGTGGTTATTGGAGATCACCTTCAGTTCTACCCAATTTGTTGACATTACACAGACCTGGGTGGAGAACGCGCAGTCTAGCATGAAATCCTAATGGAGACAGACATGCTATTTGTGACTCTGAGAGTAGACCTCATTATTCAGTCAGTCAATGTAACATGTGCACATTGCTTTTCTGCATTTTGTCCTCAACAATAGTTTATACATCCCCACTGTGAATTAAGATGGACCTTTAGACTCAACATTGAAAGGAGAATTAGAGGTAGCACTCTTTCCAAATTATTACATGGTTGATTTGCAACATATAACAACTTTCTCACTTACATCTATTGATTTATTTTTCATTTAATAAATAGTCAAGCTTTAGCCAGTTAAACGCATAGCTTAAACATATAGGTAGGTCCTGTGTCACATTTATATTGTCTCTACTTTGAGGTCAGAGGTCTCTAGTTCAAGTTCCCTGCTCTAAAGATGTGTCATCATACGTCTATGTAGATTGATCCTATTCTCTGCAGCACTGATCCTATTCTCTGCAGATATCTTTAATTACTTTCCTAATCCTACGGCTTGCTTACACATTTGTATATAAATTTAGTGACAGGTACAGTAGCGCCTCAACATACGAATGACCCCGTTCACAAACAATCGGTTTACGAGCAGGACTGTACGTAAAATTTTCCTTCAACCTACGTACAAAATTCAAGGTATGAACGAAGGTACGAATGCAAAAAGCCTGTGTGCGACCACGTGGTTTCATTGTTCTGCTTTGCTACGCGCTTGTTGAACGCAAAAGCTCTCAGGCCCCGCGTGATCTCATTCAGTTCATCTTTGGTGCGTGCGCTGTGAACAGCGTTCGTTGCTACGTCCAAGCATTCTTACGCTATCCGAACAATGGGAAAAATTGATTCAGTTCGCGAACTGGGTCCGGAACGGATTAAGTTCGTAAGTCAAGGCGCTACTGTATTTGCTTTCTGATAATGTTAAAGTTGCCAATGTAGTCTCATGTCTTTTCAACTTGCTCACAGCTTCTGGATTAGTGGTGCTGGAAGAGCACAACAGTTCAGGCAGCATCTAAGGAGCAGTAAAAGGCTTCTCTCACTTATCTTTCATACCTTCAGGCTCTCTGCTTGTATTCCTGATGAAGGGCTTTTGCCCGAAACGTCGATTTTACTGCTCCTCGGATGCTGCCTGAACTGCTGTGCTCTTCCAGCACCACTAATCCAGAATCTGGTTTCCAGCATCTGCAGTCATTGTTTTTACCTTGCTTACGACTTGTCTTGTCGTTTCCCACAAATAGACTGCTTGGCAATTCTACACTATTCAGGCAGGGACAAAAATGGCTCAGCAGTAAGTCAATTTCGTGCCGGTGTATTGGGTACATTATTAAAAAGATACATGCTAAACTTACATGATAATTACCAAACATTATCCAAGCTAGAAGAGTGAGGATCTTGTGATGTCAGGCACTAAGCATTTCCCAGCATCATTCAAAGGGGTTGACTTACAGAGTCTAGTGTGAATTAGTAGTATTGGTTTTCTATGGGTGAGGCAGGGATGAGATGGGATTTCATCCATAAGTCTTTTTCCCATCGAGAAATATGATTAACACACATCCCCAAAAAAAAACCTAGCCTTGCTAGATTTCACTGACTAAGATCAGGTTACAGTTCCTAACATATTATTGAATCCAGATGGTCTTTGTGACGAATGAATGAAGTATTCTTACTCTGGTTTGACTTCTCTGATTACTGCTACATTTTATACTTAGACTCCAATCTTCCACAACTGCTGTAATGCAGTCTCAGAATCCCCTGAGATGGTGTGTGAATTTTCCCTTTCAAGACACTGACTCAGTAAGAGTACTTCACTTGTGCCCGCAGGCCACTGGCAGCATATCCAAGTAGCCATTCTTGGATGAACAAGCAGCAGCAACTGCATTTATATAGCACCTTTAAGTCAGGAAAACTTTACATGTCATTTCCCAGGAATACTTGACAACAAGATGTGGCACAGTGGTTCAGTGGTTAGCACTGCTGCCTCACAGCACCAGGGACCTGGGTTTGATTCCAGCCTCAGGCGACTCTCTGTGTGGAGTTTGCACATTCTCACCGTATCTACGTGGGTTTCCTCCGGGTACTCCAGTTTCCTCCCATAGTCCAATGATGTGCAAGTCAGGTGAATTGGCCATGCTAAATTGCCCATAGAGTTAGATGCATTAGTCAAGGGTAAATATGGGGAATGGGTCTGGGTAGGTTACTCTTTGGAGGGTTGGTGTGGACTAGTTGGGCAGAAGGGCCTGTTTCCACACTGGAGGGAATCTAATCTAATCTAATGCGCTATTGAGACACACAAGGTAATATTTGAGGAAATGGCCAAGATGTAGGCTTTTCGAAGCATTTTAGAGGAGAAAAGAGGGTTCAAAAGGTAGAGAAGTTTAAGGAGATATTAAATTCCAGAGCTTAAGGCCTAAGCATCTGAGGCACTGATGGTAGTACAATTAAAATCAGGGCAACTCAACAGGCTGGAGCTAGAGGGATACAGATATGTGAGGATTATGGAGCCAGGCATGATTACAAGTGTATGGCCGAGCAGGGATTTGGTAAACAAAGATGAAGATGTTAACATCAACGTGTGTTTAACCAGGAGCCAGTGTAAGTGGTGAGCCCAGGAGTTATAGCTGAGCCAGATTTGGTCAGAGTTAGGACCTCAGGAGTAGAGGTTTGGACAATTTCAGGTTTGTGAAGAATAGAAAGTGGGAGAACCGGTTCAGAATGTCCAGGAATTGTTGAGTCTTTAAGAAACAAAGGCATGAGGGTTTGGGCACACAAGTAGGAGGCTGGAAAATCACAGCAAGCCAGGCAGCATCAGGAGGTGGAGAAGTCAACGTTTCAGGTGTAATCCTTCTTCAGGACTGGGGGTGAGTGCAAGGGGACATGAGGGTCTAGGCAGCAGAATACTGAGGCAGGCAGGGGAAGCTGTGCGATATTATGTAGGTGGAAATGGCCAGCCAAAACAAGCCTCTTTGATCAAAAATTAAACAAAATGTTTCTTTCTTTAGTTGGGTGTCTATTTTTTTGAATTGTCAGAACGAGCCAGAAATACTCTACAGATCTGACAGTATTCTGTGAAAGGAGAAACAGAGGTAACATTTCGTGTCAGTGATCTTGCCTCAGAATTTTTTTTTTGTTTTGTTTATACCAATGGAATTGGACAGAGCAAAGTAACCTGCGTTTACGGAGCCCAGTGGAGAAAGGGCATGTCTCATCAACAAGGAGAGAGTGAGAACTGCAGATGCTGGAGATCAGAGTCCAGAGTTAAGTGCTGGAAAAGCACAGCAGATCAGGCAGCATCTGAGGAGCAGGAAAATCAATGTTTTGGGCAAAAGCCCTTCATCCTGACGAAGGACTTTTGCCCGAAGCGTTGATTTTCCTGCTCCTTGGATGGTGCCTGACCTGCTGTGCTTTTCCATCACCACACTCTCGATGCCTAATGTACAGGCTGGGTATAACTGACACCTTTGAGGAGAAACTGAGGACTGCAGATGCTGGCGATCAGAGCTGAAATGTGTTGCTGGAAAAGTGCAGCAGGTCAGGCAGCATCCAAGGAGAAGAAGAGTCGACGTTTCGGGCATAAGCCCTTCTTTATGCCCAAAACGTCGATTCTCCTGTTCCTTGGATGCTGCCTGACTGCTGCGCTTTTCCAGCAACACATTTTCAGCTATAACTGACATCTTGACAATGTAACAGCCTGCAAACATTCAGATAGGAAAAGTGAAAAGCGAGGGGACATTTAGGGAAAAAGTGCTGGTCTCAATAACGTCATCAAGTCTCAAAGTACTTAACATCTGTTCAAATTTCATTTCAGGATGAAGGCCTGTTTGAAAACAACAAAATCCCACAAGCAGATGATGAAATAAAATTACAAGATAAGTTAAAACCAAAAAAAACTGCAGATGCTGTAAATCAAAGACAAAAATAAAAATTACTAGAAAGGCTCAGCAGGTGTGGAGAGAAATCAGACTTAACATTTCAAGTTACCCTTCCTCAGAACTCAACAGGGTCACCTGAGCTGAAACATTATCTCTGATTTCTCTCCACAGCTGCTGACAGAACTGCCGAGTTTTTTCCAGCAATTTGTATTTTCGATTCTGATTTACAGCCTCTGCAGTTCTTTTGTTTTTTTATCCAGCATTCTATAACGTGGTTTATCACCCACCTCATTGACATTTTACCATACAATCCCCACAATTCTAGCTGTCAGTAATATAGAGAAATATATCAATCTCGACCCTTCAAGCCTGCGCCATAATTCAATAACATCATGGCTGGTCTGATTTCTCTACATTCCTGCACACCCCCAATAATTTTTCATTTTGTAGAGTCATAGAGTTAGACAGTATGGAAACAGACACTTCAGTCCAACTCGTCCATGCCAACCAAGTTTCCCAAACTAAACCAATTCCACTTGCCTGCCTTTGGCCCATATCTCTCTGAATCTTTCAGATTCAATGTTATGGACCAAATCAAACCCCCTTAAAATATATCAAGATAATCTAGACCCTAACTTTTTCTTATTTTGATGGTAAGTGTAAGATGCGGCATTCCAAATGCAATTTGGTTGGTCAAACTACTCAGCATTAAGCACAATTTATTTTGACATTACATTAAAATACAGACAAAATCAAAATAAAATTGGCTTAACTATAACTCTATTGAAATTCTTATCAAACTAAAATATACATTAACCACTAATAAGAGGCAGCACGGTGGCACTGCTGCCTCATAGCGCCAGAGACCCGGGTTCATTTCCCGCCTCAGGCAACTGTCTGTGTGGATTTTGCACATTCTCCCCGAGTCTGTGTGGGTTTTCTCCAGGAGCTCCGGTTTCCTCCCACAGTCCAAAAATAAAATGTGCAGGTTAGGTGAATTGGCTGTGATAAATTGCCTATAGTGTTAGGTGAAGGGGTAAATGTTGGAGAATGGATCTGGGTGGGTTGCTCTTCAGAGGGTCGGTGTGGACTTGTTGGGCTGAAGGGCCTGTTTCCACACTGTAAGTAATCTAAAAAATGAACTGTCCCAATACAGGAACATCCCACAAACACATCCTTGGCAGATGAAAATTTAGTGAAATAGATTGTCTTACATGCAATTCTAGCAATAGGAAGAGAACTGTGGCTTTTAGCTGTAACACAGAAAGGAATAAAGGCTTCCACATCCAGTTTCATGACCCAGCAATTGCAGAATGCTGCAACTAAAGATCCTGGTTTAATGGGAGCTTGATCCCACCCATTCAGGCTGCATATAATGTTCCAACTTCAAAAATAACCAAGGCCTCATAAGCTGTTGACTCTATTAGATTTGAGCAGACTGCTTTTCACTTCTGCCACAAGCTTTCTTCAAAAAAAAGGACAATATACATCTTTTAAGTATCATTACATCACCCCCCTTCAAAAAAAGGAACCATTAATACACGAAGAATGTTTCATTTTTAAAAACCTTTAGCCATACGCTACTAGTACACTACTTTATATAAATTGACTCTAAGCATGCAATATTCACTATTACACAGTTCATTTGTCTGTTTTCTTTTCTCGCCACCAAACCCCTCCATCTTCCTTCATCAAAATCACAATATATCAGCAATTACATTCTGTCACCCTGCCAAGTGTATAATGTTTAAACTGAATGGCTGCAAATAAGAAGTTACACCTAAAGGTTTTGGAATTTTCATCCTTAAAGTTTTCCAAAATCTCTAATAGGTTATGCTCACTACTGCCTCAGATATATTACTAGACACACAAAACAAAAACTGAAGATGCTGGAATCCAAGGTAGGCAAGCAGGAGGCTGGAAAAAACACAGCTTTCATGTCCTCTAACAAAAGTATGAAATTGAATCCCTACAGCTTGGAAACAGGCCCTTCAAGTCCACATTGACTCTCTGAAGAGTAACCCACCTAGACCCATTTCCCTACATTTACCCCTGACTAATGCACCTAACCTACACATCTCTGACACTACAGGCAATTTAACATGGCCAATTCATCTAACTTGCCCATCTTTGGATTGTGGAGCACTTGGAGGAAACCCACACAGACACAGGGTGAACGTGCAAACTTGACAGTCACCCGAGGCTGGAATCGAAATCAGGTCCCTGGTGCTGAGATGCAGCAGTGCTAACCACTAAGCCACCGTGCCACCCCTTCCTGCTTCGTCACATGCTATGTTACTTTTAGATGATGTCTCCTCAACTCACCCACTTTACTTAGTCTTTCACTAAAATTTGACACATAGTCCAAATATGTGTTCTCTGAACTCTAATTTACCAATTTCTCCTTAATTAATTTCAGTCGTCCTCTCAACTCGTGCCCAAAAAACTAATTCAAATCGACTGAATATAGTTCATTAATGAGGTGTATCCCTAATCCTGTAAAAAACAACAAATGGAATTCCTTCATCCCATTCCGCTGGACAGTCTTGATTATATGCTACCAACATGCTCTTTAAAGGTTCATTCCCTCTTCCTCACCGGCAACTCCAACTCCAACTTGTTTGCCAATTCTAAAAGCTTTGCCTTGCTCAATTTCTGTAAAACACCCACTCCCAGGAAACTCTTAGCAACTGAAAGAGCCATTATTACACAAGGCACACCCTGTTTAAACCAACCAAATGCAACGTCCAAAGTAAAAAATAATTACCACTCATTGCCTTTGATTCCAAAATCCTAAACCCAAACTGCAATTAGAGATTTTGATGCCAAATAATACCCCAATCTGCTATGGACCATACCAAACCCCCTCAAAATATATTAAGAAAATTGTCTAGACCTTAGTGAGTTTTGAGAAAATTTGTAGCTCAGGTTGAGGTTCCGGATGTAGGTTTGCTCCTGAGCTGGGAGGTTCATTTCCAGACGTTTCGTCATCCTACTAAGTAACATCTTCAGTGGGCCTCACACGAAGCAGTGCACATGATTCCTGTTTTCTATTTATATGTTTGGGTTTCTTTGGGTTGGAAATGACATCACCAACCCAAACAAACCCAAACATATAAACAGAAAGCAGGGATCATGTGCACTGCTTCGCCTGAGGCCCATTGAAGATGTTACCTAGGAGGATGACGAAACGTCTGGAAATGAACCTCCCAGCTCAGGAGCAAACCTACATCCAATTGTCTAGACCCTAATATTTTCTTATTTTGGAAGTAAAAAAGCAAGTGTAAAGCATTATAATCCAGATGCAATTCGATTCGTCAAGCTACCAGATTTAAAGCAGAAAACACTTCATTGTTCCATTATTGTTCAAATACAATAAAAGAAAGGAAGAATTGGAATTACAAATCTATTGGAAAACTTAATAGAATAATAGATACAGTAACTATTACTAATTAACTGTTCCAATATAGTAACATCTTGTAGATACATGTTTGGCAAAGGCACATTCAGTAAAATAGATTGACTCACATACAATTCTAACAACTGGAAGAGAACCCCAGTTTTTAGGTACAACAGAGAGGAATAACAGCTTCCACATCCAGCTTCATGACCCCAGCAACTGCAGAAAGCTAAAACTAAAAATCTTGGTTCAGTAAGAACTTGACTCCATTCATTCAGGCTGCTTCTATTGTTTCAACTTTTAAAGAAACCTCAAGGCCTGACAAGCTTTTACTCCATTGGCTTTGAGCAAATTGCTCAGCACATCTATCTCAACCTTTCTTCACAAAAAAAAGAATAAAATAAATCCCTTAAAGACGTAGTATGCCATGTACATACAGCAGTTAAACGTTGTAACTATACCTGTATCTATCACTTCCTCTGGCAGTTCATTTCATACATAAACCACGATGTGAAAAGGCTGCCCCAGGTCCCTTATAATTTTTTCTCCTCTCACCTTGAAAATATTCCCCTTAGCTTTGAACCCAGCAAAGGAAAACAAAACTCTTGTCATTCACCTTACCTATGTCCCTAATGATCTTATAAACCTCTATAACCTCCTATGCTCCAGTGAAAAGTCCCAGCCTATCCAGCCTATCCTTATAACTCAAACTTTCCAGTCTTGGCAACATCCTGGGAATTCTTTTCTGAACCCTCTCCAGTTTAATAATATTCTTCCTATAACACGGCAACCAGAACGGTGCACAGTATTCCAAACGGTGGCATCACCAAAGTCCTGTACAAACCCAACATGACATCCCAACTCCTAAACTCAATGGTCTGAACAAATCTCCTTAGTAATCATGATCCAATCCTGTTCTGCCTTAATTTTTTTAAAGGATCTGCATCCACTGCATTTTGAGAAAGGGACTCACAACCCTCTCACAGAAAAAAAGGTTTCCTCAACTCTGTTCTAAACAGGTAACCCCTCATTTGTAAACTATAATCCATAGAATTTTTTTCCCCTTGCTTTCCCAAAGCACAGAGTTGAAGAAAAATTAAAACTATAATCCTCCATTTTTTTCATCAGTTTAATACTGTATTGTTCATGTAAATTAATTTCAAATACTTAACTCGCGAGATTGTCTTTATTGTTGGTGTGCAATATGTGAAAGCCCACTCAAAGACAATCTCAGTAAAATGTAATAACTGATATCATACTAAGTCTTTGAGTAAATAAACAGGTTCCCAGTACTTAAACTGTAAATATCAAGACTTTCTGAATTGCTATTTGACTATCAGGATCTGTAAGCAATTTGATTTAGTATTTAGAAAACTATTACAATAACAATTAACTTTCTTAAAAAAGTTGCAGGGAAGTATCAGCATATGACATGAACATGCCATATCAAAGTAACAGCCTAGCTGAGCGGGCTGCCCAAAAGCCAGAAGATAATCTGCTTTAATTATACAAATGCTCCTCTATTTAATGATAATTACATTTAAAAATGCAGTAACTTTGATACAGCAATAGAGTACATTGGACATGTTGCATGTTGTGAAACCAAAGTAATGCAATAGATATGATGATTAGCATGTTCAATTTGACACTGGTCCATAAACTGCTTGTAGTGATGTCGAAATTTGTTTTATCTTAATGCCCAGATTTTGAAAATTATCTTTTTGGGTGGCTTTTTGTGCGAGTTTCCCAATTTTTTATAAATGCTATTAGAGGGTCAGACATTCAGCAGACCAAGAATGGAGGATAGGCATCCATGAGCCTCTTGTTCCCTTGATAACTACATGTATTTCTTGATATCTGGTCAAGTCAGCCAGGCAGGATTTAGTAAAGGATGGAATGAAAATCTTCCAATTGTTCATCTTAGTGATAATCAAAGAGCTTGAAAATACAAAAGCAACATTGATTGCAAACTTAGTTATCTATGCTGTACAGTAAACGTAAGCCAATAAAATACCTGAAGGACAATGCTCAGAGTTAATTTTGAGAGCCTTCATTGGCTATCTGTATAGTCCAGTATTTTTCCTTTATTATCACAATCTTTCAAAAGTTCTCACAATTATTCAATGGTTTGATTGACCTCAGTCTTCACCATAATAGTTCTGTGATTTTTTTTTAAAGGTTACTATGGAACAGGAATATTTGTTCACTTGTTGCCAACTCACTGACCACAATTGTTTCCATGCAGAGGAAGGCCAAACAACCCATTGTTCCTGTACTGGAGGGCCGATCTTTTGCCATTTTCCTATATCCTTGAACACTTTTACTCTCCAAATAATGACCCAATGTCCTCTTGAATATCTCAATTTTGAACCTATCTCCACCACATTGCTAAGCAGTGCATTCCAAGGCAAGGAGTTTGCCTTCAAGTCATATTGCCTAATTTTGGAAATTATTAACAGATCCTTTCAATCTTCTAATAAAAAGATAGCCAGTTTCTCCTCACAGCTAAAGCTTCTCATTGCTGGAATCACCTTTGTATCTTTTCCACAGTTTAATATTCTTCATATAACTTCAGGATTTAAATCTCCTATATAAAGTAATACGAAATTTCACAACTGTAGTCTAACCAGTGATTTGTATAAGATTAGCATCACTTTGCTGTTAGATCTTAATACCCAAAATTCTTTGTACTTTTTAAAGCAGTTGCCTCTGCCATTTTTTTGTTTCAGATTTGGGTTTGTGAACTCCAGTAAGTTTCTGCTTCCCTTCCCCGTTTAAGGTGTTACAGTTGAATGTATGTGTTTTATTAAGTTGGTCTTTCTAATTTATAATCACCTCACAATCCTCCATGTTAAATTTCAACTAATATTCTTCTGTCCAGTTGGCTATTTAAGTCCTTCGAAAATTACCTTAAACTTCTTCACAGTAAAATCATTCTCTCTGTCTTTGTTTTATATCCAAACATGACCTTGTAAAGATTAGAAGGTGCTGCTTAATCAAAGATATTTTCCAATGTTAAATTCCAGCAATCTCTTGGGCAACCTAATAAATGCTATTTAGCACTGCCAACAAAGTGATACAGCCGTATTCCCACATTCCCTGCATACCCCTTGGTACCTTTAATATTTAAACAGTTATCAATCTCTTGAATACATTCAATGGCTTTGCTTCCGCTACCTTCTGTGACAGAGAATTCTACAAGTTGGTGACTGAGAGTGAAAAAGTGTTTCCTCATCTCAGTTCTAAACAGCCAACTTCATATCCTGAGGCTGTGGCCCCCGGTCCTAGACTCCCCAGACAGAGAAAGCATTCTCCCTTCAGCTAGCCTGTCTAGCCCTGTTAGAATTTTATGAGATTCAAGATCCCCTTTCCATTCTTTTAAACTCTAGTGAATACAGACAGTTAAACCAAGATTTCCTCATACAACAACAGTCATGCTGTCCCTGCAGTCAGCCCAGTAAATCTCCACTGCACTTCCCTCGATTGCTGGTATATCCTCTCTTATGGAGGGAGATCAAAATTGCACACAATCCTCCCAGTGCAGTCTTGCCAATCCCCTATATTATTGCACTAAGATAATCCTACTTCTGAACTCAAATCCTTCCCAATTGCTTGTTGCACTTAGTTGTTTAATTGACTGATGTACAAAGCCACCCTTTACAAGATTCCTTTGTACATCGATTTTTCCCAGTACATCACCACACACGGGGCTCAGTGGTTAGCACTGCTACCTCACATCACTAGGCACCCAGGTTCGATTCTAGCCTCGGACGACTGTGTGGAGTTTGCACATTCTCCCCATGTCTGCGTGGGTTTGCTCCGGTTTCCTTCCACAGTCCAAAGATATGCAGGTCAGGTGAATTGCCCATAGTATTAGGTGCATTAGTCAGAGGGAAATGGGTCTGGGTGGGTTGCTCTTCGGAGGGTCGGTGTGGACTTGTTGGGCCGAAGGGCCTGTATCCACACTGTAAGTAATCTGATCTAATCTAAACATAATGCTCAGCCTTTCTGTTTTTCACTCCAAAGTGTGCAACTTCACACTTATCCACATTAAAATGCATCTGATGTGTATCTTCCCACACACTCAATTTGTCTAGATCACCATGAGGCTTCATTACATCCTTCTTACAACTCTCAAACCCAACTAATCATATCATCAGCAAACTTGGAATTAAGGGGGAACCTTGATTATTCTAATACCAATTATCCGAAAATCGAATTATCTGAAGGAGATCTCGAGGTCTCGAAAGAAACATTACCTCAAAGACGTGTTTCCAGCAGTGATGGCGTCTTTTGTTTAAAGTGATTAAACAGGCACCATCTCCAAATGACCGACTGCCCGCCTTCTCTCTCTCCCCACACTTTCTAAAGAGGGATGTACCCTAACCATCCCCCCTGCTTCCCAGGAATAATCTCTCCAACATTGTCCTGTGCAGGGCAAACGTGGAACCTGTCAAAAATTCACAGTAAAAGGGTGTGTTTGTGTGTGTGTGTGTGTATGCTGTTTGGAGACTTACCCCACAAAGGCAGCTGCAGCAGCAGTCTTGTTGGTGTGCTGTCCAGATGCCCCGGAGAGGGTCGGGAGTAGGAGCAGTGGCAGGAGGCTGTGTTAGGAACAGGGGGGCTCGCGTGCTTTGTGCTGGGGAGTGGAACTGGACCGCGTTGGGGCCTGGGTTTGGGGGCAACTTTGGACGGGGTTCGACTGGGTTGAGGGAGCAAGTTTGGTGGTGGGTTTACAGGTGAGGTTGGACAGAGTTCTGCATGGGCAGGGTTGGAATGAGTTGAAGGGGGCGGGTCTGGACAGGGTTTGGGGGAGAGGTTGGATGGGGATGGTGGGCGGGCACTGTTGGACAGGGGGCCAGCAGGGGGCAGTGTGGTTTGGGGTGACAGGCAGGGGGTGTTGTTGGACAGGTGGGCAGGCAGGGGGCGGTTTTGGACAGGGGTGGGGTTAGTGACAGGGGCTCACGCGTCATGTGCTGCTGCTAGTCTCCTGAATGGGGAGCAGACTTTAAAAACTCCGAGCCCCAGAGGAAAGGCATTTAATCAATTTTTCAAATAATTGATCATCCAAACAAAATAATGCCCACCATCTCGTTCGGATAATCAAGTTTCCACTGTATTGCAATTGGTTGCCTCACCCAAGTCATATATGGGTATCTGGAGTCCAAGAATTGATCCCTGTGGTACACCACCAGTGTGGATGGCCTGCCACCCAGAAAATGGCCCATTTATTCTTACTCTCTGGTTCTAGTTAATTAAAAATTCTCAATTGATACCAGCATCTTACCCCATATTCTCTGTGCTTTAATTTTGCCCACTTGCCCCCTATTTTAAAAGCCTTAGTGCCCCAAATACACCACATCCACTGGTTCTCCCTTATCTAGTCTTCAGGTTACATGCTGAACGAACTCCAGAAGTGTAGTTAAGCATGTGTTCCCTCTGATGTACCCACATTGACTTTACTTAATCCTGTTAGTGCTTTCCAAGTGTTCTGTTATCACATCTTTTATAATATGCTAACATTCTCTCTACTGCTGATGTCAGGCTAAGGGATCTGGAAGTCAGCCGTTTTCTTTCTCTCTCTCTTTTCAAGTAGTGGGCTCACATTTTTAATATCCAATCATTGGGAACTGCTCCAGTTTTTAGCATTTGAAATGACCATTCAATATTACCAAGGCCATTCCTCTGGGGTACAGACTATGAGACCTGGAGATTTTAACTAGAATCATTTCCCCAACAACAATTTGTTTTTTATGCTGATTTTCTTCAATTCCTGTATTGCATCAGGCCCTTTGTTTCCCCACATTTCTTGGAAATTATTTGTGCCCTCTATTGCAAAAAGAGAATCTAAGTATCTGTTCAATTCTTCTGTATTTCTTTGCTCTCCATTATAATTTCTGCCATTTCTGATTCAAAGGGCTTTATGTATGTATTTGCTAATCTTTTGATCTTTATATATTTACACAATCATTATGTTCGACAAAATGGTTACAGACCATCCTGTTTTGGAAGTACATCACCATCCTTTCATTGTTGTTGGATCAAAATTGTGGAAATCTCTCATTAACGACACCGATTGCTCACTGCTGCAGTTCAAACAGACCATCAGATTCTCAAAAACAATGGCTTTTGGGAGATAAATGCTAGTCTTTTTGGTGATGCCCATATTCTATGAATCAACTAACAAAGTCTTCGGCATTGCTAAATCTTACTTCTGGCACTGAAGAGTGTCCTCCATAAGTATAGAGTTTCATTCTTTTGGATTTTAATTATGGTAGGAGGTGTTTCAGAAATTATTCATTTTGTTTATAACTTAATCCTTTCTCATTATGAAAAAAATTACATTCTGTACTTGATTCAACATGGAGTTAATTATTCTAACTACACTTCCTAGTTTAGATTCTGGCTGCTCAGTAGCAACCTTCAAGTTGATTAGCTATGTAAACAGACATTTGACTACTCTTTTCATACAGGTACCTGCTGGTCTGCAGAAGACACTGTGCTTTTTGGATATGAATCTCCAGTGCAAATACCCAGAGAGTCATTATTGACTTTTGTGGGATGTTACTCATGCCCCGCTGCACATTAACGGCACAGAGGTGGAACAAGTGGAAAGTGTCAAGCTCCTAGTACTGGTCATCCACAACAAGTTTTCTTAGACTCTTCATGTAGATGCACTGGTTACAAAGACCCAACAATGTCTCTTCTTCCTCAGGCAGGTGAGGAAATTTGGCCTGACGGCGAATACCCTTGCCAACTTTTACAGGTGCGCCATCAAGAGTGTTCTGTCTGGATGTACCACTACCTGATATGGCAACTGTACCATTCATGGTCCGAGACGGTTACAGAGAGTGGTGAACTCAGCCCAGACAATCACAAACACCAACCTCCTATCTATAGAATCCATCAATCAGGCCCACTGTCAAGGACAAGTCGCCAACATTCTCAAAGATCCATCCCGCACTGGCAATGTTTTTCGACAACCTCTACCATCGGGGAGAAGGTGCAGAAGCCTGAACACACGCACCAGCCAGTTTCGTAACAGTTTCTATCCTACTGTTGTTAGAATACTGAATGAACTCCCAAACTCTTAACGTTCGCCTGTACTTGTCTTTTTGTTTTTGCCGCTGTTTACCTATTATTTACTATCTATGTTACTTAACTCTGTGATTTGCCTGTATTGCTTGCAAGACAAAGCTTTTCACTATGCCTCGGTACACGTGACAATAAATTTAATTCAATCCAATTCAAATTCATGAGAAGAATGAACGAGTCAGTTATGGAGGAGTACACATATTTTAAGCTCCGGGTTTTTTAAAGCTATATTCAGATATACGAGGTTACCAAGCCAAAAAGTTTATTTCACCACAAGACTTCAGATTTTGAAATCCTAGGAGTTATCTGTTACATCGTTAACCTTGATGAAATACAGACTTGGAAGTATTGTAATAAAAACATGTTGGACACACTCAGCAAGTCTGGCAGCATCTGTGGAAAGAGAAATGGCATGAACAACTCAAGTCCAATAATTCTTCTATGGATATGAAAGGAGCTAGAAAATGGTGGTTTTGATGTTGTAAACAGATAATACTAAGATGTAGGAGCAGAAACTGGCCTAATCATGGCTGTTCTGATAGTCCTCAACTCCACTTCCCTGCTTTTTCCTCATGCAAGGGCCCAAACTGCTCACAGTGCTCCAGCTGTGGTCTGACTCATGCCTTGTGTAGTTTTAGAGAGGCTTCCCTATACTTATATTACATTGCCTTTGAAATAACGGCCAACATTCGATGTGTCATCCCTTTTACCTGCTGATGTTGGCTGCCAGCTTTTTGTGATTCATGCACAAGGACTCCCTTGTAGCTTTTTGCAGTCTTTCTCAATTTAAATAATATTCAGCTCTTTTTCCCTTCCAGCCAAAGTACAAACATCATTTATCCACATTATCCACTCACTACACCTGTCATTATCCCTCTGCAGACTCTTTGTCATCCTCCCAATTTGCTTTCCCACCTATTTTGGTGCCATCTGAATGTTTATCTTTAGTACATTCACTTACCTCATCCAAGACAGAAATATATATGGTGGTTAATTGTGGATCCAGTACTGATCCCTCCGGCACTCCATTAGTTACAGGTTGCTATCCTGAAAACGGCCCCCTTATTCCAATTCTCTATTCATGCTAATATGCCATTTCCAACATCATGAGCTACTATTTTATCAAATATTCTAACATGTCTTCCTTATCATACAACTTCTGAAAAATCCAACTATATATTGCTTCCCCTTTGTCTATCCTCATATTACTTCCTCAAAGAACATAAATAGATTTATCAAGCATGATGTCCCCTTTGCTCTCTGTTCACTCTGGCTGATCATACCATGTATTTCTAAATGTTCTGCTGTTACGTCCTTTATTATAGTTGCTAATACTTTCTCAATAACAAATGTTAAGCTAATTGGCCTATAATTATTTGTATTTTGTCTCCTTCCATTTTTAAATAATAATGTTACAGTTTAGAAAGGATAAGCAAGTGGTACAGATTGTGAGAGTGCCCAGAGACTAAGGGACCAATAATAGCAATAATGGAGAAATGTAAATGTAAAATAAGTGTACGTGCTGGTCATGTAAAAGGAAGACAGGGTCTGCTTCTGAGACCAAGCCAACAAGACAAAGTAAGCCGTGACACAGGCAGCATGGGGCATTTACGAAAAATGCAGTACACCCTCACCCAGCCATGTCTTGTTTGCAGTTTAAATGAAGGTCCAGACAATTAAGTGGGTAGCTGCAGCATGACTTCCATGTTGGGAATTCACGCCATCTTGTTCAGTTGGGAAGGAAAAGTGAATTGAATGTGGCATGTAAAACAAACAATCCATGTACTGTCCAAGTTTGTTTCCTTCTGTGTGGACTTCAGAGGTTCAGTGAAGTTCTCATGCAGAGTCACCCTGGATGTGAAACATTAACTGTGATTTCACCCCTTAAATACTGACAGACCTGCCAAGTTCCACCAGCAACTTTTGTTTTTGTCTCTGCAATAATGCCCAGCATAACGATTCAGTGTGTCACTAGTTCCTAATCTGCAATGTCATATTTCTTGCTCAATACAAAAAGTCTTGCTCCCCAGTTAAACTAGTAAGTGATTTTGCCCTAACACATTATAGGCCCTATGGGATACCTACATTTCAAGAGGACGATATCTGCACAGCTATCACATGGTATGGATGCAGATTCAATTTTGCTGCTCTCACAACAGAAGGTAGGAAAGGGGAAGCAATCACCAAATGGCATTAGAATCTTAGAGTCATAGAGACGTACAGCATGGCAACAGACCCTTCGGTCCAACCCGTCCATGCCGTCCAGATATCCCAACCCAATCTAGTCCCACCTGCCAGCACCCGGCCCATATCCCTCCAAACCCTTCCTATTCATATACCCATCCAAATGCCTCTTAAGTGTTGCAATTGCACCAGCCTCCACCACTTCCTCTGGCAGCTTATCATATAAACCCAGAGACTGGGAAACTGGTTTCAATTCCTACCATGATGGAACTTGCATTCAATTTGTTTTTAAAATCTGGAATTATTAATCTAATGATGAATGTGAAACCATTGTCTTTTATCAGGAAAAACGCAGCTGATTCAGTAGTGTCCTTTAGGGAAAGGAATCTAACATCCTTACCTACTCTGACTGACTGGTGACTCCAGATCCACAGCAATGTGTTTGATTCTTAAGCGCCCTGTGAGCAACTGGGGATTGGCAAAAAAATGACTGCCCAGCCCACATCCCTTGGATGAGTGAGAAGGTAAATTTGAGAGAAAAGACTTGGAAAATGTTACCAGGAAAATGACAGCAATTTTGCACTCACCTGTTACATGAGTGTCAACATTCTTTTAGCACTTCATCTTCTTTGGTAAATCCAGACAGTGAAGGTCAATAGCTTAGTTAAACCCTTGTGGGCACCCTCAAACAGACACAAAGTCATTGCTCCTTGGAAAGATTTATTTGAGTTGGAATGGGATTTGGCATGCTAACCAAATAGAAAAGTTTTTTGATTTCAGATAATGTCTTGTCTCAATGCAAAGAGCCTAAAGCAATTTCAGATATATATGCCATATTTTGTCCAAATCAAAAGAGTGGACAACTCAGCTATTGCATACAGTGTGCAGCATAACTTCACTCCAAGTGCACAGCAGTAAATTTCCATCTTTGAGAAAGTTAATTATCCAATGTTTGATTTATATGGTGCATATTGATTGGGGTCTAAGGAACTGATTGGTGACAAAACATTTCTCATCACCCTGCCCCAGGTCAAATTGTTAAAATCACTTTCAAACACAAAATGAATCGGTTCTTGTAAACACTTTGTTGTACTACAAATAAGTGTTATTCACTTGTATCTCACTCACTCAATATTGCTGCCATCTATTTTAAAGATCAAAATTGCTTCATGCAGCATTTAGTCGCACCCACTCCCACAGACGCATTGTGATTGCAACAGGCAGTAAGTGCCCCATGCTGAGATTACTGAAACAGAGCCTCACTGAGGTGGGGGAGGGGGCATTGGATGTACTGCACCAACTGAATGTTAAGGCACCTCCAAAAAGTAGCTTCCAGCATAAACTATGATGAAGACCTACTGAGATACCGACAAATTACAGATGACTGCTGATGTGCTGCATTTCGACCCAACGTGATAATTCAACACAGCAAATTTTCCGAAACTAATCTGTCTCAGACACAGTTTTTATTTCAGAGTCAAAACGTGTGGCACTGGAAAAGTGCAGCCGGTCAGGTAGCATCCCAGGAACATGATAGTCAATGTTTCAAGCATAAGCTTTTCATCAGGAAGAGGGCTGAGAGAGAAATGGGAGTGGAGTGGGGCTGGGAGGAAGGTAGCTAGGAATGCAATAGGTGGATGAAAGTGAGGAGGTGAAGGTGATACTGATAGGTCAGAGAGATGGGTGGGACTGATAGGTGGGAAGGAAAATGGACAGGTAGGACAGTTCGAGAAGGCCAAATTGTGATGGTCTGAATGTAGTCCGGAATCCATGCAGGATCAGTCAGTTGCACAGGCAGGCGCTGAGGAAGGAGATGTGGCTGTCCTAGTGGGTCCCCCCTCCCACTTATTGCTCAGCCCCCTTGGGGCCCCCCACATTCCTGATACTCAAAACATCAGCAGTCCTGCTTCTTGGATGCTGCCTGATCAGCTGTGGTTTTCCAGCGCCACACTTTTTGATTCTGATCTCCAGCATCCACAGTCCCAACCTTCTCAAAATTGATGATAACCTGACTGTGGAGTCTCTTCCTAGGACTTGGAAGAATTTCACCTCCTCCCTTCACAAGGATGTGTGAGTCTCCCTGTCACTACACCCCCAGGTCATCTCCTCTACCCTGAAGCTCTTCAGCCATGTCCTGAAGTAGACCACTATAACAGCTACATCTCCTTCCTCAGTGCCTCCCTGTGCAACTGACTGATCCCGCAAGGACTCTAGATTACATTCAGACCTTCATAATTTGGCCTTCTTGAACTGTCCTACCTGTCCATCTTCCTTCTCACCGATCCGGTCCACCCTAGTCTCCGACCTATCACCTTCACTCCCCACCTTCATCCACCTATCGCATTCCTAGCTACCTTCTTCCTAGCCCCACTCCCCTTCCATATATCTCGCAGCCCTTTGGGGCCCCCCACATTCCTGATGAACGGCTGATGCTTGAAACCTCAATTCTCCTGCTCTTCCAATGCTGCATAACTGGCTGTGCTTTTCCAGTACCACAGTCTTTGATGCTGATCTCCAGGATCAGCAGTGCTCACTTTCTCAGTTTCCACTTCTGTTGCTTTTCCCATATTTGCTTTCCCTGTTTTCTGATGTTTGCTTTGCCCACGGCCAGGAGCATTACAGGAAAACTGTCCTTCCAACACCAAACACAGTAAACATTCAGGACTTTGCAGCCCCATCCATGACTTTAAGCAAACCCCATCTTCATCACAGCCACAATGCAGCTGCACTTCCTTTCATAAGAACAAGGAACGCTGTAGCAACTCATCAACATTTCTTTGACACCTTTTCCCAAATTGTGATCTCTGGCTCTTTGAAAGACAAGCACAGTAAATGCACTGGAACACTCCATTTCAAAAATCACTTGCCCGAAAAAATATATTGCCATTGCCATTGCTGCATTTTCACGGAGTCAAAGTCCTGGAACTTCTGTCCTCCTATCTCTGTGGATAAATCAAAACCAGCATTTGGAGAGGAGTAGTTAAAGAATGTTGCCTTTTTAGGAAGACTTGGGGATGGTAAATAGTCACTATAGCAAGGAATGAATGAAAGAATTGAAAATAAATAACGCTTGAGATCACAAGGTTAGGCAGCATCAATGAAAAAAAAGCTCATGTTTCAAGTCTAGATGACCCTTCATCAAATCTGAAGTTCAGACTCCAGCATCTGCAGTAATTTGCTCCTACAATGAATTAAAGAAATTGGTTTCCCTTAGTATTTAAAACTTGCCATTAATCAAGCCCACCACCTGCATTAGGTCCTGGCCACATGCACTGATGTCGTTTATTTAAGTTTTAGTTTCCCTACAGTGTGGAAACAGGCCCTTCGGCCCAACAAGTCCACACCCACCCTCTGAAGAGCAACCCATCCAGACCCATTTCTCTCTGACTAATGCACCTAACACTATGGACAATTTAGCATGGCCAGTTCACCTGGCCTGCACATCTTTGGACTGAGGGAGGAAACCGGAGCACCCGGAGGAAACCCATGCAGACACGAGGAGATTGTGCAAACTCCACACAGACAGTCACCCGAGGCTGGAATCGAACCCGGGTCCTTGGTGCTGTGAGGCAGCAATACTAACCACTGAGCCATCGTGCCACCCCAAAGACACAAGCCTGAGACTACTGCACATAATTGGAAATTAGATTAGATTAGATTCCCTACAGTGTGGAAACAGGCCCTTTGGCCCAACCAATCCACACCGACCCTCTGAAGAATAACCCACCTAGACCCATTTCCCTCTGACTAATGCCCCTAACACTATGGGCAATTTAGCATGGCCAATTTAATGTAAAATAATTGCACCCGAGGCGTGAAAGAAAAGGCAAACTCGGGTTAAAAGTTAAAAATCTGATTTTTAAGGTCTGTTTTATAGATGCAAATTTGGAGGAGATTAGAGAGTTGTTGTTATCAGGCTTATATTAAGGGGCTTGCAATGGATGATGAGGTTTGATGAAGCAAGGTGGGGAATGGGGCAGTATATGGCTGGAGGTGATTACTGACATTGGGAGGGGCCTTGTTACAAAGGGAACTGAAGACAAAGTCAGAATATTAGATTGAATGTGTCAGGGTAATGTAGCCCAATGTTCACCCCTAAGGGAAGTACCGATGATTGAGTGGCCTTTGGTATCAGATTGGGCACAAGCACCAGAGATTTGTACAGAATAGAAGGTTATTATTATGTGTATTTTTACATGAAAGATACAGGGAAAAGCTTCGTCAATCACCACACCACAGAGCCAATGTCAATGACAGGAGTCATGCATAATAACTTAAGTAAAATTAATACAATATTAATGGCTCCTGGGCTTAGGGAAGGCCGAGGAAGGAATACCCTGAAGACATAGCCCGAATAAGACTGCCGGATCATGGGAATACTGCATTGAAAGCCTCTGAAGAGGACTGCCACTCCTGGATGAGACTGCCTGTCAGACCACTGGAATACCTGGAAACTGAAGACAAGGACCACCTCCTCATGAGGACGAGACCTCCACACCAGGGAACCACCATGCTGGGCTGACAATTCCATGTAGTCTGGCAGGAGAGAATACAGTTTGGAGCATTTAGACATCAGTAACTGATGGGTTACGTAAAGGGCAGTGAAAGGCAATATTAGAATGGAAAGTTGGGTATGGAATTCTAAGCTCCAACCAGATCTATGTCAACAGTCAAACCTTTCCATGTAAAAGCACTGACATCAAAGCAGGTATCTGTAATGTTTTCTCTTCCTTTTCCACTAAATCCATCAGAAAAGAACACAACTGTAAGATCCAGATACTGCCAACCTGAAGGGAAGATGCAGAATGTTGGTCAGATTCATAAGTCTTCTAAGTCTAATTAACTTCAAAGTCATTGCCAAGTTATGACAAAAACATTTCTGCTTCATGAAGCCTTAATGATTTGTAAGAATGATTCCAGGAATAAGAAACTTCAACAACATAGATTGATTTGAGAAGTTGGAACTCTTCACTTTGGAGAAGAAGGCCGAGAAGAGATTTTCAAAATCATGAGCAGAATGGATAGAGCAGAGAGGGAGAAGCTATTCATGCTTGCAAAAGGAAAAAGACCATGAGGGCACAAAAGCAAGGATGATGTGAGAAAGAAATGTTTTCACACAGCAAGTAGACAGGATATGGAATGCACTGCCTGGAAATGTGGTGGAGGTTGGTTCAACAGAGGCATTTCAGAGGGTGTTGGATGATTTTTTTAGATAGAAATAGGCTTCTAACTACCAGAGGAAGTGGCGGAGGTACAATTACAACATTTAAAAGGCATCTGGACAGGTACATGAATAGGAAGGATTTGGAGGGATATGGGCTAAGTGCTGGCAAATGGGATTAGATTAGGTTAGGATGTTGGGTCGGCATGGACGAGTTGGACCGAAGGGTCTGTTTCCGGGCTGTACATCTCTATGACTCTACATTCTCCTCTGCAATGTCCACAGGTTGATCACCCTCTCAGTGATTAATGTTTTCTCAAATGCAGTTCAAAATGGCCTACCCTGTATCCTGAGACAGACAGTGACTCCTGGTTCTAGTCTCTCCAACCACGGGAAACACCCTTTCAACACCTAGTCTGCCTAGCCTGTATTAGGACGGTATATGTTTCAATCACATCCCCGCTCAATCTTCTAAACTCCGTAAATATAGACCCAGTCGAACTAAACGTCCTCATGCAACAGATGTGTCATTCAAGTATCAACCTAGTGAGCCTCCAGTGCTGTCCCTCTATGGCAAGAATATCCTCTCTTCGTTAGGGAGACGAATATTGCATTTCACTGCATACAATGATACAGTTGCAGCCTTGTCAAGGCTGTCCATAACTGCACTAAGATATACCCATTTTCAACACAAATTCTCTTGCAATGAAAGCTAATATACTATTTGCTTTCCTAATTGCTTGCTGTAATTTGTATACCGGGGACACTGAGATCCCTTCGTGCATCTCCATTTTCCAATATATTACCATTTACATAATACTCTGCCTTCTTGTTTTCTTTTACAATGAAGTGCAGAATTTCACATTTATACACATTATACTGCATTGGCTTCTTGCCCACACACTTCACTTGCCTGACACATCCTTACAACCTTGTCACAATCACAATTCCACCTCATTTTGTGGTGTTAGCAAACTTAGAAATATTGCATTTGAAACACACCTCCAGCGTATATAACTGGGCTCCAAGCACTGATCCCTGTGGTCCACCACTAGTCACTGTCTGTCTTCAGCATCCATTCTGTTTAATGGGCAGTCCCAGGACAGATGTTAGGGGACCTCTGTGTTACTCAACAACCTTGCTGTCTGAATACCTCCAAGGTCTTCAGTCATGGTCTTTCTATCTCAAAATGTGAGCAGAATGGAATACATTAATATTTCCTCATTTCTGAGAGAAGCAATAAGATTAGGAGAACAGCTACTCTGATTTCCATAAAGCATAAAAGATCCCAATTAAAATAAGCCTATTAGTCCATTAGAAATATGGTAAACTGAGGACAGATTGTATTATACCGATGATGTCATCAAATTCATAGTCTAGAGGCCCAGACTAATGTTTTGGGGACATGGGTTCAGGTCAGAACCTGCAGCTGGTTGTACTTAAATTCAATTAAGAAAGTCTAAAGTGAAGAGCATCGCTGATATTTGTCAAAACCAACTGGTTCACTAATGTCCATTAGCGAATGAAATCTGCCATCCTTACCAGTTGGGGCTACAGGTAACCCCAGGTGCCAGAGCAATGTGCTCACTCTTAAATGCCCATTAGGCAATTGGGAATGGACAACAATTAGGCGTGGTCAACAAATGCTGGCCTTGACAGTGGTGCCCAGATCTGGATGAAGGGGCATTAAAAAAAATGACCTTCATGTACAACTTAGAACAATGATATATGACACTCCAATTGAAGGTTTGTAATCCAATTGTCAACTTGTCACCTGAATATCACACACTATATTACAGCAAGAGGTCCAAGTGTTGCAATGCATTTCATATTTTGTAAACTATTGTCTGTACTGACTGCAGTTTTGAAGCTTTTATTTTTGATACATCTATATCTGAAAAGAACACTAAACTCCCTAGGAACAGTCAGTGACACTCAGCGCTGCTGACTCTATTGCTGTCCAGAACAGGTAGTTGCATCCTGGTCACCAATAGACACATGCACAGTGTCACTGATGTCATTGTTACACTAAAGATTCCATCACTGCCCTATCCACCTTGCCGCCTGATTTTGGTGCTCAGTTCACTACTCATCACTCTGCTGTGAATTTGGTTCGCTATCCTATTACTTATCCCCCATCTACATCTGCACATTGTTACCATCCCAAGTGGTGTAATATAGATTTTTTAAAAAATCGAGCAAAGTAGATTCTAGCCCGAAATGTGGAGTCGATAAAATGTGGAGCCGGAGAAAGCACAGCAGGTCAAGCAGCATCAGAGCAGCAGGACAGTCGATGTTTCGGGCAAGATCTAATATAAGCATGCAATGCTACATATTTGATATTAACAATAAATAGAAGCTTATTCTATAAAATAAATCAGATAAATAGAATATACATTAAAAAATTTGAGAGATTTCAAAACACATTAAAAGTACAATCCTATCTATTCTAACACCAACAATTTATCAGTACTCATAAGAAAGAGCTCCCTTCTCTATCACATCAATGGGTTTGACTTGACTATTTTTTAAAATTCCTTGTCTTTAGAGCTTGATGGTCTTTCCATTTATTCCTCACACTACTGTGCTTTAAATTTCTTAGCCTTGAATAACCCCTTCAGGCTCTTAAGCAAACTATTCTCACCTTGAACTTTGGAAGTAAAACTTATACACTGAGATAACCTATTTCCTGACGGTCATGAACTAATCCCTTCTCCAGGAGAAACTGTCTTACATCTAACTTCAAGCAAGACTTCTGTGAACTGAAACCAAAAACTTTACTGCCCATAAGTTTTAGTTAGGTTTCTGATCTGCTAAAGTGAAAGCAAGCGAATGTTTTCCAAAGTTTGCTTTCTCCAATTATTTTGGCTTGATTGTTACAGTGAGAGATTTTAAAGAGTGAAGTTTACATTTAAGTTTGATGTCTTTTTTTTGTAAGTTCAGTTCCTTAATGTTAATCATACCAATGTGTTTCATGATGTTTACAAAAGGAGCAGGCACAGAATTGAAATTGGTGTTTGAACTTAATAAATATCTAGATTGCAAACTCAGCAATGACCATGAAGTGATTGTGAGAAAAACCTATTTGTATCTCGCTCGATGGAGGGATTCTGTGACTCTTACTTACACATGACTCTAGTTACACATGACTCTACTTACACATCCATACCCTTCTAGGTAATAAATGCTGGCCTAGATGGTGAGTGACTTCCCATGACTGAACAATAATAAAAAAAAATCTCTGTCTCTAAAGTCTCCAGCCATACATTCCTCCAATTCTGGACTTTTGTGCATTTCTGATTCTCATAATTCTCATAAGGCTTCAAGTTCTAGAAATCACTGCTTCATCTGCTCCCCTCACCATCCAACCCTTTAAATTACATTCCTCAAAATTTAATTTTTTGTCCAAACTTTTGGTTACCCAATATTGCCATAAATTGTTCAGAGTTGAATCTTGTTTGATAAGTTGTGTGAAATGTTTCAAAATATTTCAGACATTCGGAGAACTGAACAAATCTGCTTTTTTTTTATGAAGTATGGTTTGAAGGAACAATTGGGATGCACATAGGACCAAGAGACAAAGAAGCAAAAGTAGACCATTCTGCCCATTGAGTTTGCTCCACCATGGAATGAGATCATGGACAGATTTGAAAATCCTCAATTCCACTTTTCTGTCTTTTCCCTATAACTCTTATTGATTAAAAACCTATTTTCTTAGCTTTGATTGTACTTAAATGACCCATCTTCAACAGATTTCTGTGGTAAAGAATTCCAAACATTTGTAATCCTCTGGGAGAAGAAATTCCTACTCATTTGTGCCTTGAATGTACAACTTCTGAATCTGAGTTTATGCCCTCTGTTCTGGACTCTCACAAGGGGAAGGAACTTTTACACATCTACCCTGTCAATTCCTCTAATAATCTTGTATGTTTCAACAAGATTGGCTTTCATTCTTTTATATTCCAATGAGTACAGTTCCAATTTACTGGACCTCTCCTCATATGACAGTCCATGATACCTGCTGCCAGTCTATCTGCTACTAGTGAACATTGGAGACAACTGGGAGTAACAAGACATTGACAAATGTAGTCCAGACTATGGACACAGTGGACAGAGTGGGCAGTGCAGAAAGGAAGAGCAACAGGTAGAAATGTAGTCAGTACAGGATATTCTATAGTTTGGAGAATGGATGCATACTTCGGTAAACTATCATGGCAAGCCACATGGCACCACGGGAAAGATGTTGTCACATCCACTTCCAATGCTGAGTACTGTTCTTATTGTTCTCATATGTTCACTGAAAACTCCTTTAAAACCATACTAATAAATGAGCTCAGCTTGCATTTGTATAACAGTGGATGGGAGTGAGCTCAAAGATGTGGTACACCTCAGACAATATGAAAATGAGTACAGGTACAGATGGCCTTTAGTCAGCCTTTCAGAAGCTGGGAGAGAATGTCAGAGTGGAATCACAAAGGTAACAATTACTTGATTACTCCTAGTGTTGCCCATTAGCAAAAGTAGAAATAAGTCAATAGGGAGTATCAATGCATGGCTCAGTGATGCAGGAGATAGATCTTCTCATTTTTAGAGCAAGAGCACATAGTAGAAAAAAATGGGCTACACCTCAACTGGACTGAAACTAATCCTACTCACTACTGCAGATGTACTGTAATGCCGTACTTAAATATTCAGTTCTGTTTTTATGCTGTGACCTCTCCAAAACAGGTTCCTCCAAAATTAGTTCTGAATTTCACTATTTGTTCATTTTCCCAGACGCACTCCATAGTCCAGCAATACATGAATTCAAAAAGCAAAGGCAGTAACTGCGCAGTTCATTGCTGTGTCAGTTAGCAGTGTACGTTTCTTTTTTTCTCTCTCTCCTGAACTGACCTCACCATGTACTTCCTTTGTCTGTTCCTCTCCCTTTTAAATGTGCTGTTGTTTGACTTCTTTTTCTTCAAAGTTTCAAAACAATGCAACAGCATATAAAACAGTAATTACTGCTCCTGGAATTCAAGGAAATCACCTCCAACACCTAAAATACCTCAAAAAAGGGGCAGCTGTTACAGCCAGAAATTTTTCTTGCCCTCCATCTTGGATTACCCAGAATCCTCGATATTGAACTCTTACCTCTTGATCAGTTGTGTCAATTCTTCAAATATGGAACAGCAGTGAAAGTCCTGCACTCAGTGATAACCATCGCACATTTGAAAGAATATGAGCAAGGATGGAAGTGACTAGCAGCAATTAGAATTCGCAGCCTAAGCCTGATACCATCTCACAGCAAAGTGATGAAAGCAAAAAGACCCGGAGTTTGTGTCCTGTGTCTGAGCGACAGAAATGCTCACATTAAGGTCCCATCATCATTATAGATTTGGGTAAAACATTGACAAACAAACCAATTTCACACAAGTGATCAAATTGGCAGCACTTGATATCAATACATGTGGTGCTGGAAAAGCACAGCAGGTCAGGCAGCATATGAGGAGCAGGAAAGTCAATATTTCAGGAATAAGCCCTTCATCAAGAATGTGGAGGGGGGAAAAGGGACGGAGAGATAAATAGGAGGTTGGGGGAGAGGTAGCTGAGAATGTAATAGGTAGATGGAGGTGGGGTGGGATGGTGGTAGGTCAGAGAGGAGGAGGGAGCAGATAGGTGGAAAGGAAGATGGACATGTAGGACAGTTCAAGAGGGCAGTGCCAAATTGAAGGGTTGGATCTGATATGAGGTGGGGGGGGGAGAGATGAGATGATAAAACTGGTGAAATCAATGTTGATGACATGTAGTTGGACGGGCAAAGGTGAAAGATGAAGCATTCTTCCTCCAGGTGTCGGGTGGCTTGGATTTTGTGGTAGAGGATTTCAAGAAGGCAGTACCAAGTTGGAGGTTGGATCTAAGATAAGATGGTGGGTTTTCAACCCTCTAACCTCATGACATCAAAGTTGATTTCACCAGTTTCCTTATCCTACCCCACCCCCACCTCACCCAGATTCAAGCCTCCAACATGAATGTTTCCAGGTATTTTCCAACACCCAAACATCTTCAACTGTCCGCTTGGACTGTCCTACCTATCCAGCTTCCTTCCCACCTACTTGCCCCACCCTGCTCTCCAACCTATTACCATTACACCCCTCCATCACCTGCATCCACCTATCACCTTCCCAGCTACCTCTTCTCAAGCCCCATCCCCACTCTCCTCTTTATTTCTCAGCTCCCTTCACTCCACCAGATTCCTGATGAAGGGCTTATGCCCGAATCGTCGATCTTCCTGCTCCTTGGATGCTGCCTGACCTGCTGGTCTTTTCCTGCACCATATGTTTCGACTCTCACCTCCAGCGTCTGCAGTCCTCATTTTCTCCTTGATATTAATACCACATTTGACCAAGTGTGGCATCAAGGAGACCTAGCAAAGCTAGAATCAATGGGAACCAGGGTCAAATGTTCTTCTGGTTGGAGGCAAACCTGGCAAAAAAAAGATGATTATTGGTGATCAATCATCTCAGCTATGGGAAATCACAGCAGGTCTGCTTCAGGGTATTTTCCTATGTCTAAGAATCTTCAACTGTTTTAGCAATGACCTTCCTTTTATCTTAAGTCCAGAATGGAGTGCCACAAGGATCGTTGCTGGGTCCACTACTTTTCATCATTTATAAAAATGATTTGGATGTGAGCATAAGAGGTATAGTTAGTAAGGTTGCAGATGTCACCAAAATTAGAGGTGTAGTGGACAGCGAAGAAGGTTCGATCAGATTACAACGTGATCTTGATCAAATGGGCCAGTGGGCGAAGTGGCAGATGGAGTTTAATTTAGATAAATGTGAGGTGCTAAATTTTGGGAAATCAAATCTTAGCGGGACATATACACTTAATGGTAAGGTTCTTGGGACTGTTGCTGAACAAAGAGACCTTGGAGTGCAGGTTCATAGCTCCTTGAAAGTGGAGTCGCAGTTAGATAGGATAGTGAAGAAGGTGTTTGGTATGCTTTCCTTTATTGGTCAGAGTATTGAGTACAGGAGTTGGAAGGTCATGTTGCAGATGTACAGGATATTGGTTAGGCCACTTTTGGAATATTGCATGCAATTCTGGTCTCCTTCCTATCGAAGAGATGTTGTGAAACTTGAAAGAGTTCAGAAAAGATTTACAAGGATGTTGCCAGGGTTGGAGGATCTGAGCTACAGGGAGAGGCTGAATAGGCTGGGACTGTTTTCCCTGGAGTGTCAAAAGATGAGGGGTGACCTTATAGAGGTTTCAAAATCATGAGGGGCATGGTTAGGATAAATAGACAAAGTATTTTCCCTGGGGTGGGGGAGTACTGAACTAGAGAGCATAGGTTTAGGGTGAGAGGGAAAAGATATAAAAGAGACCGAAGGGGCAACCTTTTCACGCAGAGGATGGTACGTGTATGAAATGAGCTGCCTGAGGAAGTGGTAGAGGCTGATACAATTGCAACATTTAAAAGGCATTTGGATGGGTATATGAATAGGAAGGGTTTGGAGGGATATGGGCCAGGTGCTGGCAGGTGGGACTAGATTGGGTTTGGATATCTGGTCGGCATGGACGGGTTGGACCGAAGGCTCTGTTTCCGTGCTGTACATCTCTATGACTCTAAGTGGAGATGCTTGCTGATGATTACACAAGGTCTGAGACAATTCACAACTCTTCAGGTACTCCAACAGTTATCGTATAAAATATCCAGGCTTGTTTCACAGCAGCAAGTAATACTTGTGCTGCACAAATGTCAGGCAATGACTATCTCCAGTGAGAAACTTTAATCCTTGCCCTTCTCATTCAGTGAATTATTATCGCTGAATGCCCCAATGTCAATATCCAGGGAGTTATCATTGACCAGCAATCGAATAGAACATGGCAAATAAATATTATGGCTACAAATGCTGGCAGAGGCTAAGAATTCTGCAACATTAATCTTTTGATTCTCCAAAGCCTATCCACCATCAAGGTGGCAGAAGTCAGAGGTGTGATGGAATACTTCCTACTTGCCTGGATGAGTGCAGCTCCAACAACACAAGCAGCTCGTCATGATCCAGTTGGTTGGTACCATATACTCAAATATTCATTCCCTATAGCATCAACAATCAGTAACAGCTGTGTGCACAATCTACAAGTTGCACGGTCAAAGTTCACCAAGGCTTTTTGCATTGACCATGATCATTTGGAAGGACAAGGGCAGCACATATGTGGAAATGACACCATCTGCAAGTTTCCCTCTCAGCCACTCACCATCCTGATTTGGAAACTCAGTTAGTGTCAAAATCATGGAACTCCCTCCCTATCAGTATTGTCAGGAAACAAATGGACTGCAGTGATTCATGAAGTGGAGAAGCCAATGTTGGACTGGGGTGGAAAGTTAAAAATCACACAAACACCAGGTTATAGTCCAACAGGTTTATTTGAAGGCACTAGCTTTCGAAGCGCTGACCCTTCAGGTAGCTGTTGAATGGGATCATAAAACAGAATTTATAGCAAAAGATTACAGTATTATGTATGACATTTTGGACCCCCCTGCCCTCGGAAAAGACTTTGTCATCATGTTCCACAGCTAAATGATGAAGGAGCAGTGCTCTGAAAGCTAGTGCTTCCAAATAAACTTGTTGGACTATAACCTGGTGTTGTGTAATTTTTATTACAGTTTAAGAAGACAGCTCATCACCACCTCCTCAAGGGCTACAAAGATAGGTGACACAGGTTGGCCTAACCAGCAGTGCCTACATCCAGAAATGAATTTTTAAAAAGGCCTAGGATTGAGTTATCCATTTTAGATTAGATTCTTCGGCCCAATAAGGGCATACTGACCCTCTGAAGAGTAGGTAAAGTGAGGAGTGCAGATGCTGGAGATCAGAGTCTAGATTAGAGTGGTGCTAGAAAAGCACAGCAGGTCAGGCAGCATCTAAGGAACAGGAAAATCAACATTTCAGGCAAAAGCTCTTCGAAGACCATCTACACAGACCCATTTTCCTCTTGACTAATGCACCTAACATTATGGGCAATTGAGCATGGCCAATTCATCTTTAGACTGTGGGAGGAAATCTACGCAGACACAGGGAGAATGTGCAAACTCCACACACAGACAGTCACCCAAAGCTACAATCGAGTCTGGGACCCTGGGACAATGAAGCAGCAGTGCTAACCACTGAGCCATCATACTACCCAGCAAACTCCCTATTCAAACTTAATAACGCTTGCACTACAACTGATAATGGTTATAGATATCTGGATTACGCATAACAATTACTTCAGTTTCAGCATTTAAAATACAGTTCGGAGACACTCTTCCGGTTTAAGGCATCATCTGACCCCCCTCAGGGTAGTGTGCTTTGTTTCACCCTTCTTTATATCCATTGCTCTTTACTTAATGTTGCACTGATACCTCAATTACCAAGGAGACGGGTTTGTCTCTCCAAATCAGCAGGTCTTTCCTTTCATAAAATTACACTGAACAGAAGCTTTTCCTTTGTGAGGCTAAAACCCATTCACTGATGAACAGGAAATTAACCAATCTCCCCTGTCACTTCTTGGTCGTAACTGAGGTTGTTTTACAAAAGTAATTGTCTGCCTATCCCTCAACGTATTGCCAAAGGCAACACAATGCTATTCTGAAGCCAGGACTTCAGCAGGGCAAGTACAGAACATGGCTGATTAAAAGTGAAGAAAAAACACAAAGAAAGGAGAGACAATGATGTGTAAACGTAAATCTCACCACTTTATAGTGCAATGTACCGGTGCTCTAATCCATTTTATTATAACATATAACAGCCAAAAAATGGTCAAGAATATTTTCTCAGAAATTGCAGTTTACTGCCAAACGTATTTCCCTTGTGCAAGTGACCAGGCTTCATCCAACCACAACTTTAAAACATTAATCTCCAAACTGCTATTATGGTTTAGCATGATCCAAACCCTGTCTCAGCTCATCTGCTGTTGAATCCCTCATTCCCGTGTAAACACAAATCTTCTTCTGACACTGACGGCATGGTCCACTTTGGAAACTAAGGTCATCCAAAACTCGCACCAAGTCCCATTCATCCATCAATCCTGTGAAGCAATGCTTTAGATTTTATATTCTTCAACCTTGTATACAACTCTCCTTGGCATCTCCCCTCCCTATCCCTATGCTCCACCAGTGCTTCCAAGATGCTTCTCCAGTTTTGACATTCTTGCATATCCCTGATTTTAGTCAATCAATTGTTGTCGTTAATCACCAAGGATCTGGGCTTCATACTGTAAACATCCTTTAAGACACCATCAAAACCTATGTCGATCAAACATTTGCTTATTATTTCTAATATTTCCTTAAGTGGGTCAGTGTTAAAGTTTATTTGATAATGTTCCTAGAAAATGACTGGACATATTTTATACCATCAGGCAGTATCTAAATAAAAAATACCATTGTCATTTGCTTTATCTTTTGAAAATATAAACTACAGTCTTTAGAAAAGGTAAAATTGTATTTATGTGGATCATAAAAGTGGTTAAAAAGTATTTAGGCTGGCAACTTTTCACATATTTAATCAGTATATGTCTGCCATAAATTTTACAACTTAAAACAATTATCATATACTTTGCAGCTGTTCAGGAAGGTGACTCAATTCATGATAGACAGCAAAAGCCGGAGAAGGCAACATCTCATAAACAAGTAAACAATAATTTCCCTTACGCTTATTTTTAATAAAAAATAGAATCTCTGATCCATCTCGCACACAAAAAATTTGCATTTCACAACAAGAACAGAAATTGCTGGAAAAACTCAACAGGTCTGGCTGCATTTGTGGAGAGAAATCAGAGTTAACAGTTCAGATCTAGTGACCCTACGTCAGACTAATGGTAGCTAGGAAAGGGATTTTTTTTATATACAGAAGATGGTTGAGGCTAGGGGGTGGATATGTGGAGGTAAAAGCTCAATGAAAAAGAAAATCATGTGGACAGACAAAGGAGTGGTTAAAGGTCAGTCAGAGGGAAGGAATAGTTGCTAATCGGGACTACAAACTCACCTGTCTCCCACAGTTACCTCCACTTTACATCCTCACACCCTGCTTCCTGTAAAGACTCTACTCAATTCTCCCAGTTACTCCATATTTCCGCTGATGCCAACTTCAACAAAGGAGGCATCCGAAATGTCCACCTTCCCCAACTGAGGATTCCCCAGCACCATAATTGACAGAGCCCTTAATTGTTTGTCTGACCCATCTCGCACCTCAGCCCTTACCCCTGCTCTTCCCTCCCACAAAAGTAATCGGGTCCATCCCACCGGAATCCACATCCAGAGGATCATTAGCCACCATTTCTGTCACCTCTAGTGAAATGCCACTACCAAACACATAGCCCTCTCCCCTCCCTTGTCATCACTCTGCCCGGACTGTCCCCTCCATGGTACCCTGGTCAGCTCCTCCGTCACTCCCAACACCCAACCACAGCCTCACGACACCTTCCCCTGCAACAGCAGAAGGTGTAAGACCTGCCAGTTAACTTCCTCTCTCCTCACTATCCAAGATCCCAAACACACCTTCCAGGTGAAATAGCACTTTACCTGCACTTCACTCAATCTAGTCCACTGTATTCGCTGCTCACAATTGGTCTCCTCTACACTGGGGAAATGAAGCGCAGACTTGGGTGTCTGCTTCACACAGCACCTACATTCTGCCCAGAAAAATGAGTCTGAGCATCCAGTTTCTTGCCACTTTGACACACACCCCTGTTCCCTGGCCAACATCACTGTCTCAGGCCTGCTGCAGTGCTCTAGTGAAGCTCAGCGCAAGCTGGAAGAACAGCATCTCATTTTCTACATGGGGACCCAGCAGCCTTTCTGGCTTAATATTGAGTTCAACAATTTTAGGGCTTAAGCACTTTTTGCCAGACGTTCCCCCATTGCCTCAGACCCTCCTAGTACCTTGAATGTATGTAAATATAGCCTTGATAAGTAAGAAATGCCTTTGGTTTGCTTCCCATATACTCTGCTGTTTTAGTAACTGTATGCATATAAAGATATTTTCATAATTAAAACAGACATAACAGATTTCTCTCCACAGATGCTGCCAGACCTGCTGAGAATTTCCAGAAATTTCTGGGTCCTTTCCCCTAGATTCTATCATCCATAATTCTTTCAGTTTTGTGCATTTCAAAAGCAGTTTACAAACTCAGATGTTCCAAAGTATTTCACAGGAAATAAGTACATCTGTATGGCAATCACATCTGTAATGATTTGGAAATGCTGCCTTGGATTGGGTTGGATAAAGTTAAAAATCACACAACCCGAGATTATAGTTTATTTGGAAGCACTAGCTTTCGGAGCGACAATCACCTGATGAAGGAGCGGCACTCCGAAAGCTAGTGTGCTTCCGAATAAACCTGTTGGATTATAACCTGGTGTTGTGTAATTTTTAAACTTTGTACACTTCTGTAATTAAGTGCAAGATAAGATTCCACTGACAACAACTGAATCAATGATCAAATAATGTCTTTCCATCGTAGTGGAAGAATAAAGTAAATAAATGGAGAGCACGATATAGCCATTGTTACAAAACCAAATTACTTATTCCAAGACTCTGTTCACTCCGTTGGTTCTATTTTTCTAGACTTGTTTCAACTTTTAGTTTTGAGGTCTTTGATCAACATTTACTCATTCTCCTGGTTGAACTATGTGCAGAGTGGACAGAACACTCATCCTCATTTACTTTTCCCATGCCTTAAACAAACATGATTGCATTATGTACAACATTTCAACACAGAACTAATGATCAGTGCAAAAGGACCATCTGTCTAATAACACTAGTATTCATTCACCTACTCAACTGAAGAGTTTTTTTTATCAGATATTTATTTAATCTCCTCACTTTTATGCTTATTTAGCCATTGGGTAATTTACAATCTTTATACAATCTAATTATTTCTGGAACCACATTCTTTCAACAGAGTTAAAATTGTAACACTTTATTATCTTAGCAGAAATGTTGAACACCAGACTTTGCATCAATTGTAGATATGTAATAATACAAGCACATGTAGAAATATGGAACTGTTTTCATTGATACCCAAAACAAAATTCTTAAAAAAATATTTTCATGATTTCTCATCGCTTTTGGATATCCTAAAGTATTGTGATCTCATTGGCATGTTGACTAGTAATTGTGGTGACACGTCACTTCAAAACAATTAACAAGTTATTACAGGCACATGATACTTGTCTTGTGCCTACACATTAGTAGGATTAATGCTGAATGTATTCTCCCAGCTGGGAGTTCCTAGGTTTAATATCACTGAAAACTTGGACCGATTTCCAGAGCAGGAGAAAGCACACAGCACCATTATTACAACGTTGCTCTACAGAACAGAACATGTTACTGCCAGTTAACCAGTTACTGTCATGGAAGAGTCATTGAAAAACACTGTACTGAGCAAGATGTGGAGATGCTGGTGTTGGACTGGGGTGTACAAAGTTAAAAATCACACAACACCAGGTTATAGTCCAACAGGTTTAATTGGAAGCAAACTAGCTTTCGAGTTCCACAACCACCTGATGAAGGAGCAGCGCTCCAAAAGCTAGTGCTTCCAATTAAACCTGTTGGACTATAACCTGGTGTTGTGTGACTTCTAACTTTGTACTGAGCAATATTGTGTAACATGAAGTTGGCTGTACACATCTAATTTAAAAAGGGACGGAGGATAAGGAATTATGAGAAGAACTCTTTTAACAAACCAGCACTACAAGATGGGTCTGTCACACTAAAATTCAATGATTTTGGTTTGAACCTCAATAATTACTGAAAAAATGCACTGTGTAACTCTCAAAAACAATCATAGCATGTATTTCAATCAATGACACCTTTCCCATGAATACAAACTGTCAGTAGTTAATTTTATCTATAGCACTTTTCATATGAATTAAACTTTACAAACTACTGACATTTTTAATCAGAGACTGTATTGGTAATTCTATACCTGATAGTTATAACATCTATTCAGTTTTAATGCACAAAAATAGTGAATCTTACTGTCCTTACTGAGTCCTTACATTGAGTCTTTCTTCCCTCGCATCATAAATTTATCATTGGTACTTCAACTTTAGGTGATAAAAAATAGTTCCATAGCATTCGTAAAAACACAAATGACAATAAATTACCATTCCATTCAAGTCACCAAATCATTTGGATTACAAAGTATAACTGTTCTTCCATTACACCCATTGCTGAAAGACTATGTTTCAGGTTTGAGGCTACATCAGCGAAAGTGAGGACTGCAGAAGCTGCAGATTAAAGTTGAGAGTGTGGTGCTGGAGAAGCACAGCAGGCCAGGCAGCATCAGAGGAGCTGGAAAATCGATGAAGGGCTTTTGCCTGAAAAATTGATTTTTCTGGTCCTGGGATGCTGCCTGACCTGCTGTACTTTTCCAGCACAACACTCTCGACTTTTGAGTCTGCGTACTGAGTGATAGGCAATTAATGTGACCAAGTTAGTTCTAAACGTCTATCAATGTGTACTTTCCAGCAACAATCCGGAACAATGGCCTTACTGATTACTCCCCACGTAGACTAACTCCTGTAACTTCTGTGGTTTATTGTGTGTGTTGAGGGGTCATGGTAGCTGCTGCAAGATCATGTGAGTGCTTCCAAATAAACCTGTTGGACTATAAGCTCGTGTTGTGTGATTTTTAACTTTATCCACCCCAATCCAAGGCAGCATTTCCAAATCATTACAGAAGTGATTGCCATACAGAGCCAAACTTCATCTCAGATTGTAGCACAAAACAGGCAAATGTTAAAATCTGGCAGTGTGTGACTTTAATTCCAATGGAGTATCCTTTCAAATTCTTCACATTGAGCTAAGCTGCTAGATAACCCTTCACCTAAAGGTTGAGTCATGTTAATACAAACTTGTGATGACTGTTGACCCAATACCCTTCTCAAGGGCAACAAGAAATGCATCCTATTAAAGAAATAAGCTCTTTTTTTGCCCATTAACTAGTGAAACAAACGTAAGTTATTCTTGTATAGCATAACTGATAATCACCTGTTCACCAGGAAGCCAAACAGTCAAATACCTAACAGAAGGCTGTTGCGGTGCGGTGGTAGTGTCCCAACCTCTAAGCTACAAGACTTGCGCTCAAGTTCCACCTCCTCCTTAGGTGAACGATAACATGACTGAATGGGTTGATTAAAAATAAATGATGGAGAGAGAGAGCGATTCCACAAAAGATGGAAGCAAATGTTTGATTTAAAAATTGCTCTACAGACAAAATAAACAGCGATATTTAACGTATTAGCCCAAAGTACGTAGGCTTACTAACTCCCCGCTTCATCACATATCTGGGGGGATAAAAACAAATCTCTTGCTGAATTTACATACGATATATTCCTCGGGTTATGCACTGTGGTAATAAATGGGCTGGCTAGACATTGAATTACATCAGGGAAGTTTAACCGGGGGATCATTTACAGCTCCGAGACAGTGTCAGATGTTTTGGGGAGGGAAGAGGGGGGAGTGCTGCAAGGGAGATCTCCCGAGTCCCACTCACCCGGTCAGCGGCAGCAGCTGATGCTCTGTCCAGGAAATGCTGCTCGCCCGGCTCCAGCGACAGAAAGGAAGCATCCTGTGAGTGCTCGGCTGGACCCTCGCTCCTGCTCTGCGGCCTCAGTTCCCGTTTCACCTCGGAGCGTAAATCCAAGTAACAGAGCAGCGTGACCAGGTGCAGGCACAAGGACAAGGCGAAGAAACCCAGGAACATCCCACAGTTGGTGCACTGCTTCTTACAGTTGCTGCAGGCGGAGGGCAGCTCTTTCCCGTAGTTTGATAACTTGCCTTCGAAACTTTTCGATGTCATCTTTTCCTGATGAGGATCAATCCCAGATCTTAAAAGCACCGCTCCCTTGCCTCATTGAACCATATTCAATCGTCCATTTCTTAACCAAAGCCCAACGCAGAGAGAAAAGAAACATTCAGTTGATTATAAGCAGCAACAACTTCCTGCGCTGAAGAGGGTCTCATGTAAATGCCTCCTGAGACAGTGAAACTGACTGAGGTTACATGCTCCCTGCCAATCAAACCTCTAAGTCCCACCCTAAGGAGAGGAGCTTCTCCTCAATTGGTCCATTGCAACGCCCATCATTGAGCATCGGTCAGAATTAGATACAAAAAAAGAATAGAAAATGTTGCCAGTCTTCAGCGATATCTGTGGAGATGTTCGAGGCAGTCAAAAGGAAGTCATCTTAGACAGAGTATTTCTGCTTTCTTTTCTCTCGTTCGGCATTCCAGTGTCCGCCTCTGCAGCTTCTGTCCGATCAATTCATGAACGATTTCCCTGTTTCTTACTGCGATAATGGGGCCAGCAAATTGATCATGATCCCCCCCCCCCCGACACCATTTGGACCTTTCCCCCTCGAACCTTGCAGAGCCAACTTAAAGTCCTAACAGTAGGGCAGCACTGTGACTCAGTGGTTACCAACTGCTGCCTCACAGCGCCAGGGATCTGGATTCGATTCTAGCCTTGGGCGACTGTGTGGGGTTTGCACATTCTCCCGTGTCTGCGTGGGTCCCTTCCAAGTGCTCCGGTTATCTCCGTCTATAGATGAATTGGCCACGGTAATGGGACTGGGTGGGTTACTCTTCGGAGGGTCGTTGTGGACTTGTTGGGCCGAAGGGCCTGTTTCCACACTGTAGGAGATCTAGACCTATAGGTTCCATCACTTCACATCTTAAGGTTATGAAGTGTGCCCCCACCATTAGAGGTGGGTCATTTGCATTACAGTATTCATTATAAACAAACGTTGCCTGTTTTATTTTTTCTTGTTTTCCTCGCTGAGTTCCTTTAAACGTTATCCTGCATAGTATGACCAAACTATCCAAATATTCAAACTTTCAGGTTAAAGAAGAGCAGTTAGAGGGAATGGTGGTTTTGTCCCTTGAGTCCCTTACAAAATAAGTGCAAATATTATTCCCTGAATTATGTTTTAGTAAAATAGCACCATCTTCTCATTCTTTTCCGACAAGTTTTAGTCCTTGCTTTGGAAAATACACAAAGATGTTTATACGCTAAAACAAATCAACACATCTCCACCCTTCAGGCACTCTGCCTGTATTCCTGAAACGTCGATTTCGCTGACCCTCGGATGCTGCCTGAAATGCTGTGCTCTTCCAGCACCACTAATCCGAAATCAACAACCCGGCCTTTCCTTCTCTCTTGTTCGTATTTGCTAGCACTCCTTCAGATTTTGGAAGAAGTCTTTTGAATTTGTACTGTTTGAACAGCAGCAAGGCATTTCTCTCGGTAAACACAGATCCGAGTTAACGTGTTGTACGATTAAAGTTGCTGCCTTTCAGATGATACCACTAATCGGGGCCTCATCTCACTCATAAAAGATCCTGTGACCCTGTTACACTGTTTTGAAAAACAGCAGGGGTGTTATACCTGGTGAATTGGCTATTACTCCTGAGCTGAAAATGTGTTGCTGGAAAAGCGCAGCAGATCAGGCAGCATCCAAGGAGCAGGAGAATTGACGTTTCGGGCATAAGCTGAAAATGTGTTGCTGGTTAAAGCACAGCAGGTTAGGCAACATCCAAGGAATAGGAAATTCTACGTTTCGGGCATAAGCCCTTCATCAGGAATGAGGAGAGTGTGCCAAGCAGGCTAAGATAAAAGGTAGGGAGGAGGGACTTGGGGGAGAGGCGATGGAGATGTGATAGGTGGAAGGAGGTCAAGGTGAGGGTGATAGGCCGGAATGGGGTGGGGGCGGAGAGGTCAGGAAGAAGATTGCAGGTGAGGAGGGCGGTGCTGAGTTGAGGGAACCGACTGAGACAAGGTGGGGGGAGGGGAAATGAGGAAACTGGAGAAATCTGAGTTCATTCCTTGTGGTTGGAGGGTTCCCAGGCGGAAGATGAGGCGCTCCTCCTCCAGCCGTCGTGTTGTTATGTTCTGCCAATGGAGGAGTCCAAGGACCTGCATGTCCTCGGTGGAGTGGGAGGGAGAGTTAAAGTGTTGAGCCACGGGGTGGTTGGGTTGGTTGGTCCGGGCATCCCAGAGGTGTTCTCTGAAGCGTTCCGCAAGTAAGCGGCCCGTCTCCCCAATATAGAGGAGGCCACATCGGGTGCAGCGGATGCAATAGATGACGTGTGTGGAGGTACAGGTGAACTTGTGGCGGATATGGAAGGATCCCTTGGGGCCTTGGAGGGAAGTGAGGGAGGAGGTGTGGGCGCAAGTTTTACATTTCCTGCGGTTGCAGGGGAAGGTGCCAGGAGTGGAGGTTGGGTTGGTGGGGGGTGTGGACCTGACGAGGGAGTCACGAAGGGAGTGGTCTTTGCAGAAATCCAAGCATTCAAGGAGCAGGAGAATCAACATTTTGGGCATAAGCCCTTCTTCAGGAATGAGCCCTGAAGAAAGGGCTGAAGAAGGGGTCATGCCCGAAATGTTGATTCTCCTGCTCCTTGGATGCTGCCTGACCTGCTGCGCTTTCCCAGCAACACATTTTCAGCTCTGACCTCCAGCATCTGCAGTCCTCTCTTTCTCCTAACTATTACTCCTGCCAAAACAAAGCCCACAGATTGTCTGCTCACAAACAAATAGCTGCTGTGCTTTCTGTATTATGACCATAAGATCAAGGAAGACATGGGAGCAGAAGAAGGCCATTCAGCCCATGGAGTTTGCTCTCCCATCCAATGAGAACATGACTGTTATAATTGTCTTCAATTTCACTTTCCTGTCTATTCTTCACAACCCTTAATTCCCTTACTGATTAAAAATCTGTCTACTTCAGCCTTGAATATACTTAAAGACCTGGCCTCAAAACTCCTCTGTGGTAAATGACTGAACAGGTTCTTAACCTGCTGGAGAAATTTCTTCGATCTGTGTCTTAAATGTATGATCCCTTGTTCTGAAATTATGTCCTCTCAGTCTAGATTCTCTCACAAAAAGAAAAATGTTTCTATATTTACTCTTTCAAGTCCTCTTTTCTATGTTTCAGTAAGGCCATCTTTCAATCTTCAATATTCCAATAAATGCATACCAATCTATTGAACTTCTCATATGACAAGGGGCCCAAAAAAATTTATTGCATTCCATCTGATTGACTGTAAAGTGTTTTGGGAAATCCTGAAATCATCAAAGGGTATTTAATTAGCAAGGGTTATGTTCTGCTGTCAACAGTCATTGAGTCATTCATTCCTGATGAAGGGCTTATGCTCGAAACGTCGAATTCTCTATTCCTGAGATGCTGCCTGGCCTGCTGTGCTTTAACCAGCAACACATTTGCAGCTGTGATCTCCAGCATCTGCAGACCTCATTTTTTACTCATAGAACTGTACAGCACATAAAAAGACTCTTCAGTCCAACTCGTCCATACTGATCAGGTATTCCAAATTAATTTTGCCCCATTTGCCAGCATTTGACCCATATCTCTCTAAACCCTTCATATTCATATACCCATCCAGATGTCTTTTAAATGTTATAATTGTTCCAGCTTCCACCACTCCCTCTGGCAACTCATTCCACACAGTTTTCTCTTTTCAGTAGTCATGCTCTCAGATCGTTTATAGATTATCTGCACTGATACATCAGAAATGATGGAAAACCTCTCAGTTTAGCTCTCCTGAGATTCAAGACTGAAATGTGGCAAGTCCTCAGAGAGTTGTTCTGTACAACTAATGTTGCACAAATGTTGTATACTGGGTAACATGTGCAGCAGTCAATGGTAGAAATGGTGAGGATAATCATTTGAATGCAGAGACTAGTGGGGTGGAAAGTAAGGAAAAGAGGAACCCTAGCATGATTCTGGGAAGGAGGGGAATGGGTGAGAGCAGAACTGTGAAAGATGGGTTGGACATGGCTGAAGGTCCTGCCAACTCCAATGGGGTAGTCCTCATTGATGAAAAAAGAGATCATGCTGGAGGCAGTCCAGTGGAAGGCAGAATCACCAGAACAGATGAGATGGAGAGATTGGGAGAAGAGAGTAGGTTCTTGCAGGAAGCAGACTATGAAGAGATCCAGACAAGTTAACCATGAGAATTGGACTCAGAATGGATATTGGTGGACAGTCTATCCTCATAAATGGAAATGGCAAATGAATTGAACAGGTGCTTTGCATCAATCTTTAGTATAGAGAATGCAAATAGCACCCAAAAGCAACTGGAAATCAAAAAAAGGAAGGAAAAGAGGAGCTCAACAAAACTACAAATAGCAGGAGAGTGGTGCTGAGCAATTAATTGGAACAGTGGGCTGGTAAGTGCCTGGGTCCCGACTGATGTCATTCTGGAGTCTTAAAAAAAACTGCGAGAAAGTGAGGACTGCAGTTGGTGGAGATCAGAGCTGGAAAATGTGGTGCTGGAAAAGCACAGCAGGTCAGGCAGCATCCGAGGAACTGGACAGTCAACGTATTGGACATAAGCCCTTCAATATTCCTGCTGAAGAACATATGCCTGAAACACTGACTCTCCTGCTCCTCAGATGCTGCCTGAACTGCTGTGCTTTTCCAGTGCCACACTTTTCAACTCTTAAAAGAATCGACAAGCGAGCGAACTGCTGTACTGGTTTAAAGTTTCCACAGGTTCCTAGATTTAGTGAAGCTCCGTTCAATTGGAAATCAAATCAATAACTTTATTTAAAAGCAAAGAGAAAGAAAGCAGTAAACTCTAGGCTAGTTAACTTAATACCTGACATAGGGGAGGTATTAAAAGCTATTCTTAAAGATGTCATGGAAGGGTTCTTCACAACATTCAAGGTAATAGGGCAGAATGGTGTTGTAGGAAGGAGACAAGCTTCACCAATTTACTTGAGGTTTTGAACGATGTAACATCTGCAGGGAAGCTGATCAATGTACTGCACTTAGACTTCCATAAGACATTTGGTATGTGCCACATCGAAGGTCAATACAGAAAATAAAAGTTAGTTGTGTCAGGGTAACATATTGGCATGGATAGAAGTTTGGCTGAAGAGCAGGAAACAGAATAGACATAAATGGGTCTTTTTTTGGTTGTAAGATATAATGGGAATTTGCCACAAATGAGGCCTAGGAGAAAGTGAGGACTGCAGATGCTGGAGATCAGAGGAGAGGGTGGTGCTGGAAAAGCACAGCAGGTCAGGCAGCATCCAAGGAGCAGGAGAATCGACATTTTGGGCAGAAGCCTTTCATCAGAAGTGAAGCGCATTCCTAGTGAAGGGCTTTTGCCCGAAATATCGATTGTCCTGCTCCTTGGATGCTGCCTGACCTGCTGTGCTTTTCCAGCAACACATTCTCGACACAAATGAGGCCTCAACTGTTTACAATTTATCAAAATGATTTTGATGAAGGGACCAAAGGCATGGTTTACTGATGACACAGAGATAGGTAGAAAAGTAAGTTGTGAAAAGGAAGCTTTAAAGGGATATAGATAGGTTAAGTGAGAGGGAAAAGATGTGGCAAACGGAGTATAATATTAGGAAAATGTAAATTATCTATTTTGCCAGGAAGAATAAAAAGAATCATCTAAGTGGTGAGAAGTTGCAGAACTCGAAGATGCAAAAAGGAACTGGGTGTCCTAGTGCATGAATCACAAGCAGTTAGTATGCAGGTAAAGCAAGTAATTACAAAAGCTAAAAATAAAACAAAACAACTGCGGATGCTGCAAACCAGAAACAACATCAGAAATTACTGGAAAAACTCAAAAGTCTGGCAGCTCTGAACGGGTCTTGAAGAAGAGTCATTGGACCTGAAAAATATTTTCTCTACAGATGCTGCCAGACCTGCTGAGTTTTTTCAGTAAGTTCTGTTGTCGTTTTCAATTAGGAAAGCTAATAGAATGTCATTATTTATTGTGAGGGGAATTAAATGCAAAACATGGGAGGATATGCTTCAGTTATACAGGACATTGGTACTAGCATACCTGGAGTGATGTGTATTGAATCGACCTCTTTTCTTGAGAAAGGATGTAGATGCACTAGAATCAGACCAGGGAAGATTGACTTGGTCACTACTTAGAATGGGTGGATTGACTTATGGGAAAAGATGGGATACATGAGGTATGTATGCACTAATGTTTAGAAAAATAAGAGATGAGTCGGTTGAAAACTGACTGAAGATCCTGTTTTAATATTCTGTAGCTTCCTTCATAATGCTCCTGCAAAACATTTTAGAATATTTTATACTGTTAAAGTTGTTAAATATATCTAAGTTATTGCTGTTATTCTGCACTGGTCAATTCATTCTGGGTAATTGCATTTAAACAACAATAAAATTTTCATTTAAAATCATAAGCATGGCGACGTTGATACTGTTTCCATTTCCCTCTAGCTCAAAAATGTTTAAAGCCAAGTTTCTTTGCTAGCATGTAGGAAGGCAGCCTATAATGTTCTGGGTCCTGAGTTTAAAGAAAATGGATAACTCCACCTACTAGGGATTTCCACTTTATTTTTATTTATTCATGGGATCTGGGCTTCAATAGCTAGACCAACATTTAATGTCCATCCCTAGTTGCCCTGGAAAATTGGTGATGAGTTGCCTCTGCCGTCCATGCACTGTATATACACCCACACTGATGTTAAGGAGAGAGTTCCAGGATTTTGACCCAGTGACAATGCAGCAACAGCGATATATTTCCAAGTCAGGACGGTGAATAGCTTGGAGAGAAACTTGCAGGCGGTGGTTCCCATGTATTTTCAGGGTGGCAGTGGTTGTGGTTTTACAGGGTGTTATCTCAGGATATGAATCAAGGTTTCAGCAGAACTTGATTGAAGACAATATGGTGACTGCAATGTTATGGAGATATAAGTAGGTGGTCTCACTAATGTAAGACTATATTGGTGTGAAAGGAGAAAGTGAGGACTGCAGATGCTGGAGATCAGAGCTGAAAATGTGTTGCTGGAAAAGCGCAGCAGGTCAGGCAGCATCCAAAGAGCAGGAGAATCGACGTTTCGGGCATGAGCCCTTCTTCAGGAATCAGCCCTTCTTCACTTTCCTCATTCCTGAAGAAGGGCACATGCCCGAAACATCGATTCTCTTGCTCTTTGGATGCTGCCTGACCTGCTGCGCTTTTCCAGCAACACATTTTCATCCCTGGAAAATTACCTGGTCTCTGGGTTAAGAGTCCAGCAATAATACCATTAGGCAATTGCTTCCCTTTGCAGAATGATCATTATCTTGGCGTTTTCTGGTAAATAATACACAGATACTAAGAAGAAACAGAGAAGCACAAATGGTGCAGCAGACAAGTGTTCAGCTTCCTGTCAGGCTTTCCTCTTTGGCATTTCTTCAGGATAGATGACAAATTGCTTCCACTGTCCTTCAGTGAGTTCTGGTCCAAAGCATAGTCTGCAGCCTCTATCAAATGTGAGTTAGGCGTGCTTGAAGAATGGGTTCGGTCTGTTGTTTGAAGGTTTGTGTGCTCCCTCCCTCAGCTTGACTGAGACTCTGCCCATTCTCAATGAAGCCTTCCGATGTTCTCATTGCCTGTCCCAGTGACTATTTTCCATTTTGTTCAATCACAAGCTGAACATTCCCCCGTGTTGGAGGAGATGTTTGAACTTCTCAGCGAAGTTTTTGTGATCATATATAAAATGTCTCACAGTCCACCGTGAAGTTTCCCACTGTGTGCCAGTTTCAAGTACAGATCTTACTTCCTAAGTCTAGTTTCAAATGCAAGAAAAGCATACCTCTTCCAGCAGAGTTGGTTTTGAATTGTTAGTGCCTCGCTGCTAGACAAATAAGATGGGCCATCTCGCTTGCTGCCAGATTTGGAGGATTTGAGGGGGCTCACTGTAGGTCGTATAATTCCAAGTCAATCAATTGACATAGGGGACTAATGAAACACGTCTTATTTTTCACAAACCATTACTTGCATGCACCTGAGTTTATCACTTTTACAGTTAAAGTGCTGTTGAATTTTGGTGAAGGTACTAATGGGGATGCTTTGAAAGGCTATTAAGTGACCCACATAGTGTTGGATTTTTTTTTATTGTCACATTCTCTGGATGTTTCAAAGGAAATATCCAACATAACTTTAATGAATGGAAAGTCAGGAAACAGCAATTTGCATTCCTGCAGTATTTTCATTCAGTGTTGGGATTCCTGAGGTTTGTACATTGTGTCAGACATCTGTGGGGTTCCAGAAGCTTCTGAATTTCATTTCCTACAACTATTGTTCCTACTGATTCTATATATGAGGCTGCTAAATCAATGCCAAATAATAAAAAAATTATAGGTTTGTTTTAATGCTGTAGTTCTACATTCACTGGGGACTGAAGTAAAACCTTCAACTTAACTTCAAAAGGATTCTAAATAGCTGACAGTGAGGATTTTTTATGAACTGTCTCATGGGACCAATTTGAAACTCAATTCCAGAGGTGAAATGTCAGTGTCTTACTGAATACAATTTCTCATCAAGGAAACATATGGGGTGAATAGCTGCTGGGATATGATACTGGACGGTGGCTGACATTTTGTTGACTTGTTTCAGAGTGGTGTTCAGCACTGTCAGTACAGAGGGAAGAAATTGGCAAGGGGAAAGGAAGAGACATAAAAAGAATAAAAGAAGTTTATTTCCTTCATTATTTTTGTTATAAATGATGAAGGTATTCTTTGCCAACTGGGGGAGGGCTAGGATTCCAATACAATTGGATGCTCATCTTCCAGACATGCCAGACTTCTCTGACAATCTTGGTGGTCATGTTGGTAGCTGTCCCCACAGGGCACTGATGCATGTTAATTGTCTGGCCCATTGCTACAGCAAGCCCCCAGTGTTGGGAAGGGTAAACCCTTCAGCTGTGATAATTTCCCTTAAGGGGAAGACTAGAATTAAGGGGCACAGTTATAAATAGTCTCCCATTTAAAATAGGAATTTTGTTTTATTTCATGATTGGATGTGGATTTCATTAAATGGGCATTTAACGGTTTTATTAAATCAGCATTTATGAACCATCTTAACTGTTTTGGGGGAGATGTTGATGAATTGATTTGATAAAGCTCTGAAATCTATACAGTATAGGCACATCACATTCATGACACCCATCCACCTCCTCTAACTTTATACACCAGGGACACATCAGGTAAGCTTCTCTTTTTTTTATTTTCTGATAAGGGGACTAGTAGGAATGGCAGTGCAGGGAGAGGGATGTTCCTCCTGCATGATGTTTGAGGTGAGGGACACCATTAGTGTCCAATCCAAGTCCATCTGCAGCAAGTGCAGCCAACTCTTGCTCCTCCAAGACCGCATTAGGGACCTGGAGTGGGAGCTGGATGAACTTCGGATCATTCGGGAGGCAAAGTTTGTGATACAGAAGAGTTACAGGGATGTAGTTACACCTAGGCACAAAGAAAGCTGGGTTACTGTTAGAAGGGGGGAGAAACAGTCAATGCAGGGATCCCATGTAGTTGTTCCCCTCAAAATCAAGTATACCATTTTGGATACTATTGGGGGGGGGGGGGGGGGGGGGTGAATGACTTGCCAGGAGAATGCACTGGGCTGCAGGTCTCTAGAACAGAGTCTGTCTCTGTTGCACAGAATGGAAGAGGGGAAAGGAGGAGAGTGTTAGTCATCGGGGACTCAAAAGTTGAATTGAACTGAATTTATTATCATGTGTACCGAGGCACAGTGAAAAACTTTGTCTTGCGAGCAATACAGGCAGATCGCATAGTTACGTAGCATAGATAAGTATACAATAGGTAAACAGCAGCAAAAACAAAAACACAGGTATAGGTGAATGTTCAGAGTTTCAGAGTCCATTCAGTATTCTAACAACATTAGGATAGAAACTGTTTTGAAACCGGCTGGTGTGTGTGTGTTCAGGCTTCTGCACCTTCACCCCGTAGGAAGAGGTTGGAGAAAAACATTTCCAGGGTGGGAAGGACCTTTGAGAATGCTGGCAGCCTTTCCTTGACAGTGGGCCTGGTAGTTGGATTCTATAGATGGGAGATTGGCCTTTGTGATTGTCTGGGTCGAGTTCACCACTCTCTCTAACCATTTCTGATCTTGAATAGTACAGTTGCCAAACCAGGTAGTGATACACCCAGACAGAATGCTCTCGATGGCAGACCTATAAAAGTTGGCAAGGGTATTCGCCATCATGCCAGATTTCCTCAGCTGCCTGAGGAAGAAGAGACATTGTTGGGCCTTTATAACCAGTGCATTCACATGAAGAGTCCAAGAAAGATTGTTGTGGATCAGTTAGAGGGTCAGATCGAAAGAGACTCACAGTTGGTACGTTGCCTCCCAGGTGCCAGGGTTCGAGATGTCTCGGATCGTGTCTTTGGGGTCCTGAAGGGAGAGGGTGACCAACCCCAAGTTGTGGTCCAGATAGGTACCAACGACATTGGTAGAAAGAGGGATAGGGATGTAAGGCAGGATTTCAGGGAGCTCGGGTGGAGGCTGAGAGGTAGAACAAACAGAGTTGTTACCTCTGGATTGTTACCCATGTCACATGCTAATGAGGCAAAGAACAGGGAGAGATATCAGCTGAACGCGTGGCTGTAGGGATGGTCCAGGAGGAAGGGTTTCAGATTTATGGATTTTAGGGACTCATTCTGGGGAAGGTGGGACCTCCACAAACAGGATGATCTTCATTTGAACCAAACTGTACTAATATTCTGGGTGGGAAATTTGCTAGTGCTGTTCGGGTGGGTTTAAACTTGCTCAGTAGTGGGTTGGGAGCCTGTGTTGTAGTTCCAGTGCACAGGAGGATGAGAGAAGGGAAGACATGGACAGGATTTCACCGTCACAGGAATGTGCTGGAAGACAGCAAGCTGGTTTGAAGTGTGTCTACTTCAACACCAGGGATATCTGGAATAAAGTAAGTGAGCTTGCTGCATGGATAGGTACCTGGGACTTCGATATTGTGGCCATTTTGGAGACATGGATAGAGCAAGGTCAGGAATGGAAGTTGTAGGTGCCAGGATTTAAATCTTTCATTAAGATCAGGGAAGGCGGTAAAAGAGGGGGAGGCATGGCTTTGTTAGTCAAGGACAGTATAACGATGGCTGAAAGAACTTTTGACAAGGACTTGTCTACTGAGATGGTATGGGCTGAGGTTAGAAACAGGAGAGGAGAGGTCTCACTGCTGGGAGTTCTTTATAGGCCTCTGCAAAGTTCCAGTAATGTGGAGGACAGGAATCTGGGCAGGAGTGAAAGGAACAGGGTGGTCTTTATGGGAGACTCTGACTTCCCCAACATTGACTGAAAATGCTATAATTCTAGTACGTTGGATGGATCAGTTTTTGTCTAATGTGTGCAGAAGGGTTTCCTGACACAGATTGAAGGGCCCTACAAGAGAGGAGGCCATATTGGATCTGGTACTTGGTAATGAACCAGGCCAGGTGTTTGATTTAGTGATAGACGAGAACTTTGGAGAGAATGGTCATAATTCAGTTATATTTAATTTAGGGATGGAAAAGGATAGGTACATGCCACAGGGCAAGTGTTATAGATGGGGGAAGGGCAATTGTAATGCGATTAGGCAAGACTTAGGAGGCATAGAATGGGCAGCAAAATGCAGGGGATGGGGACAATCGAAATGTGGAGCTGGTTTAAGGAATAGATATTGCGTGTCTTTGATAGGTATGTCCCTGTCAGTCAAGGAAGAAGTGATAAGGTAAGGGAACTGCGGTTTATGAGAGAAATTGTGTCTCTTGTTAAGCAGAAGAGGGAGGCATAAGTGATCTTGAGGCGAGTTGGTTCAGATGAGGCAATGGAGAGATATATAGTAGCTAGGAAGGATTTAAAGAAAGAATTAAGAAGAGCAAGGAGGGGACATGAGCAGTCTTTAGCAGATAGAATAAAAGAGAACCCTAAAGCTTTCTATAGGTATGTGAGGAATAAAAGGATGAATAGGGTGGGAATACGGCCTGTCAAAGACAGAAGTGGGAAGTTGTGTGTGGACGCTGTGGAGATCAGAATGGTGCTAAATAAATATTTCTCATCTATTTTCACTCAGGAAAAGGAGAATATTGTAGGGGAGAAGACTGAGATATGGGCTATTAGACTTGAAAGGATTGAGGTTAGTAAGGAAGAGGTGTTGTAAACTCTAGAAGGAGTGAAAGTAAATTAGTCCCTGGGCCAGATGGGATTCTTCCAAGAATTCTCTGGGAAGCTAGGGAGGAGATTGCGGAGCCTTTAACCTTGATCTTTGAGTCATCATTGTCCACAGGTTTAGTATCAGAGGAGTGGAGGATTGCAAATGTGCCCTTGGTCAAGAAGGGCAGTAGAGATGACCCAGGTAATTATAGACCAGTGAGCTTTATGTCTGTTGTAAGAAAACTTTTGGAAAGGATTATAAGAGATGGGATTTAAAATCATCTAGCACACAAAAATTTTATTGGAAATAGTCAACATGGATTCGTCAAAAATCACTGAATGTTTTGAGACAGTGATCAAGCATGTGGACGAGAGTAGGGCAGTTAACGTGATGTACATGGACTTCAGTAAAGTCTTTGATAAGGTCCCGCATGGTAGTCTATTGGAGAAAATATGGAAGTATGGCATTGAAGATGATTTTGCAGTTTGAATTAGAAACCTGCTTTTTGTAAGAAGGCAGTAAGTGGTGGTTGATGGAAAATATTCAGCCTGCAGTCCAATTACCAGTAGTGTGCCACAAGGATCTGTTTTGGAACCATTGCTATTTGTCATTTTTATAAACGACTTGGACACAGGCAAAGGTGGATGGGTTAGTAAGTTTGCAGATGATACTAAAGTTGGTAGAGTGGTGGACAGTGTGGAAGAATGTTGCAGGTTGCCGGGAGACTTGGATAAACTGCAGAATTGGACTGAAGGGTGGAAAATGGAGTTCAGTGCAGAGAAATGTGAGGTGATTCATTTTGGGAAAAATAACAGGAAGGCAGAATACTGGGTCAATGGGAAGATTCTTGGTAGTGTGGATGTGCAGAAGGATCTTGGAGTCCATGTACATAGATCCCTGAAAGTTGCTACCCAGGTTGACAGTGCTGTTGAGAAGGCATACAGTGTGTTAGGTTTCATTGGTGGAGTGATTAAGTTCTGGAGTTGTGATGTCATGCTCCAACTATACAAAATGCTAGTGCGGCCTCATTTGGAATACTGTGTACAGTTCTGGTCGCCCCATTACAGGAAGGATGTGGAAGCATTGGAAAAGGTGCAGAGGAGATTTATCAGGATGTCACCTAGTTTGGAGCGAAAGTCTTATGAGGAAAGGCTGAGAGACTTGGGTCTGTTCTCATTGGAGAGAAAAAGGCTTAGAGGGGACTTGATAGAGACACACAAGATGATCAGAGGATTAGATAGGATAGGCAGTGAAAGTCTTTTCCCTAGGATGACGACATCTGTTTGTACGAGGGGGCATAGCTTCGAATTGAGGGGTGATGGCTTTAAGACAGACGTCAGAGGCAGGTTTTTACTCAGAGAGTGGTGAGGATATTGAATGCCCTGCCTGCCAATGTAGTTAACTCAGCCATATTAGGGGCATTTAAACAGTCCTTGGATAAGCACATGGATGATGATGGGATAGTGTAGGGGGATGGGCTTAGATTAGTTCACAGGTCGGTGCAACATTGAGGACTGAAGTGCCTGCTGTGTGCTGTTTTGTTCTATGTTCTATGTTCTAATGTGGCAGGATGACAGACCTTAGATCAGATCTTAGTTTTCTATACATGTTGATTGTGTCATTTGACTTATTGTACAGGTAGTCCCGTGTTACAGCTTGACCAGGTCAACACCTCATAGGGCTGCTCATAGATTCCAAAGTATAGAAGAGGCACTTCAGCATATTGAGTCTGCATTGACATAATCTACTCTAAATCTACATTAATCCAACTTCCCTGCATTTGGTCCATAATCTTGAATGTTATCATATTTCACGTGCCCATCCAAGTACTTTTCAAAGGTTGTGAGGTTTCCTGCCTCAACTATTCTCTCAGATACTGCACTCAACATTCCCATAACCCTCTGTGTAAAAAAAGGTTTGCTTAATTTCCCTCTAAACATCGAGCCTTTCACCTTAAATTCAATTCCCTTGTTATTGACTCTTCAACAATGAGAGCACTGCTTTCTATCCATCCTGTTCATGCCTCTCATAGTCTTATATTGCTTAATCAGGTCCACCTCAGCCTTCTTTGCTCCAACGAAAACAACATGCACTTATACAACCCCTTTTTAAAGGTAAACCGCTCCAGATTGGGTGACATCTTGGTGAATCTCCTCTGCATCCTCTCCACTGCAAGCAAATCCTTCACATAGTGCAGTGATCACAATTGCACACAATACTCCAGCTGGTGCCTAAGCAGTGTTTCAGTGATTGATATCAATATTTGGGTCAGTGTTTCAGTGATTGATGTCTGTAGTTGGGTCAGTGTTTCAGTGATTGATGTCAGTGATTGGGTCAGTATTTTAGTGGTTGATGTCAGTGTCTGGGTCAGTGTTTCAGTGATTGATGTCTGTGTTTGGGTCAGTATTTCAGTAATATCTGTGTTTGGTTTAGCGATTCAGTGATTGACATCTTTGCTTGGGTCAGTGCTTCATTGATTGATATCTGTGTTTGGGTCAGAGTTTCAGTGAGTGATGTCTGTGTTTGGGTCAGAGTTTCACTGAGTGATGTCTGTGTTTGGGTCAGAGTTTCAGTGATGTCTATGTTTGGGTCATTGTTTCAGTAATGTCTACATATGGTTCAGCACTTCAGTGATTGACATCTATGTTTGGGTCAGTGCTTTATTGATTGATGTCTGTGTTTGGGACAATGATTCAATGACGGATGTCTATATTTGGATAAGTGTTTCAGTGATTGATGTCTGTTTTGGGCCATTGTTTCAGTGAATGATGTCTGTTTTTGGGTCAGTTTTTCAATGATTCATGACAGTGTTCAGTTCTGTGTTTCAGTGATTGATGTCAGTATTTGGGTCAGTGTTTCAGAGATTGATGTCAGTGGTTGGATCTGAGTTTCAGTGATTGATGTTTGTATTTAGGTCAGTGTTACAGAGCTTGATGTCAGTGTTCGTGTCTGTGTTTCAGTATTGATGTCTGTGTTTGGGTCTCTGTTTCAGTGATGTCTGAGTTAGGGTCAGTGTTTCAGTGACTGATGTCTGTGTTTGGCTCAGTGATTCAGCTATGCAAGACTGTTTTTGGTCAGTTTTTCTGTGACTGATGTCTGTGTTTAGGTCAATATTTCAATGATTGATGTCTGTTATTCACTCAGTGTTTCAATGATTGATGTCTATGTTTGGCTCAATGTTTCTGTGATTAATGTCTGTGTTTGGGTCAGTGTTTCAGTGATTGATGTCTGTGTTTGGGTTAGTGTTTCAGTGATTGATGTCAAATTTCTTGTCAGTGATTGAGTGATTAATATTTGTGGTTGGATCAGTGTTTCGGTAATGAGTCTGTTTAGATCAGTGGTTCAATGATTGTTGTCTTTGGTTTGGTCAGTGTATGGGTCAGTGTCTCAGTGGTTGATATCAATGATTGGTTCAGTGTTTCTGTGATTGATGTCTGTAATTGGGTGAGTGTTTCAGTGATTGATGTCAGTGTTTGGGTCAGTGCTTCAGTTATGCAATACTGTTTTTGGTCAGTTTTTCTGTGATGTTTGAGTTTGGGTCAGTGTTTCAGTGATTGATGTCTGTGTTTAGATTAATGTTTCAGTGATTGATGTCTGTGTTTGCATCACTGTGTCATTGATGTTTGTGTTTAGTCAGTGTTTCAGTTTTGATGTCAATGTTTGGGTCAATGTTTCTGTGATCGATGTCAATGTTTAGATCAGTGTTTCTGTGATATCTGTTTTTGGATCAGTGATTTATTGATTGACATTTGTTTTTTTTGTCAATATTTCAGTGATTAATTTTTGTGTTTGCGTCAGTATTTTAGTGATTAATGTCCATGTTTGTGTCAGTGATTCGAGGATTGATGTCTGTGTTTAGGTCAGTGTTTCAGTGACTGATGTCTATGTTTGGGTCAATATTTCAGTCATTTATGTCTGGTTTTGGGTCAGTGCTTCAGTGATTGATGTCAGTTTTGGCATCAGTGTTTCAGTGATTGATGTCTGTGTTTAGGTCAGTGTTTCAGTGACTGATGTCTGTGTTTGGGTCAATATTTCAGTAATTGATGTCTATGTTTGGGTCAGTGTTTCATTGAGTGATGTCTGTGTTTGTGTCAGTGTTTCAGTGTTCCTGTGGATCAGTGCTTCAGTGGTTTATGACTGTATTTGGGACAGTGTTTCAGTGATTGATGTCTTTGTTTGGGTAAGCGTTTCAGTGATTGATGTCAGTGTTTCGGTCAGTGTTTCAGTGCTTGATGTCGTTCATTTTGTCAGTGTTTTTGTCATTGATATCAATGTATGGGTTAATGTTTCAGTGATTGATGTCTGTGTTTGCGTCAGTTTTTCAGGATTGATGTCTGTATTTAGGTCAGTGTTCCAGTGATTGATGTCAGTGTTTGGGTCAGTGTTTCAGTGGTTGATGACTCTATTTGGGTCAGTCTCTCAGTTATTGATGTCAGTGTTTGGGTGATTGTATCTGTGATTGATGTCTGTGTTTGTGCCAGTGTTTCAGTGATTGATGTCTATATTTGGGTCAGTGTTTCAGTGATGTCAGTGTTTGGGTCAGTGTTTTAGTGGTTGATGTCAAAGTTCGTGTCAGTGATTGAGTGATTGATGTTTGTGTTTGGATCAGTGTTTCATTGATTGATGTCAGTGTTTGGGTCAGATTTTGAGAGGTTGATGACTCTATTTAGGTCAGTGTTTCAGTGATTGATGTCTGTGTTTAGATCAGTGTTTCCATGGTTGATGACTGTATTTGGAACAGTGTTTCAGTGATTGATGACAGTATTTGAGTCAGTGTTTCAGTGATTGATGACTCATTTTGGGTAACTGTTTCAGTGATTGATGACTTTCATTTTTTCAGTGTATTTGTGATCGATGTCAATGTATGGGTCAGTGTTTCAGTGATTGATGTCTGTATTTAGGTCAGTGTTCCAGTGATTGATGTCAGTGTTTGGGTCGTTGTATCAGTGATTGATGTCTGTGTTTGTCCCAGTGTTTCAGTGATGTCAGTGTTTGGGTTAGTGTTTCAGTCATTGATGTCAGTGTTTGGGTCAGTGCTTCAATTAGGCAAGACTATTTTGGGTCAGTTTTTCTGTGACTGATGTTTGTGTTTAGGTCAATGTTTCAAAGATTGATGTCTGTGTTTCACTCAGTGTTTCAGTGATTGATGATTATGTTTGGCTCAGTGTTTCTGTGATTAATGTCTGTGTTTGGTCAGTGTTTCAGTGATTGATGTCTGTTTTTGGAAATTGTGTTTCAGTAATTAATGTCAGTGTTTGGACCAGTGTTTTAGTGATTGATGTCTGTTTTTCACTCAGTGTTTCTGTGATTGATGTCTTTCATTTTGTCAGTGTATTTGTGATCGATGTCAATGTATGGGTCAATGTTTCAGTGATTGATGTCTGTATTTGCGTCAGTGTTTCAGTGATTGATGTTTGTGTTTAAGTCAGTGCTTCAAGTGATATCTATGTTAAGGTCAGTGCTTCATTGAGTGATGACTGTGTTTGCGTCAGTGTTAAATTGATGTCAGTGTTTAGCTCTGTGTTTCAGTGATTGGTGTTTGTGTTTGTGTCAGTGTTTCAGTGACTGATGTCTGTATTTGGGTTAGTTTTTCAGTGATTGATGTCAGTGTTTGGGTCAGTGCTTCAGTTATGCAAGGCTATTTATGGATTGGTGTTTCTGTGATTGATGTCTGTGTTAAGGTCAATATTTCAATGATTGATGTCTGTGTTTCAATCCATGTTTCAGTGATTGATATCTATGTTTGTCTGAGTGTTTCTGTGATTAATGTCTGTGTGTGGATCAGTGTTTCAGTGATCGATGTCCGTGTTTGGTCAGTGCTTCAAGGGATACCTGTGTTTGGGTTAGTGTTTCCGATATTAATGTATGTTTTTCAATCAGTGTGTCAGTGATGTCAGTGTTTGGATTAGTGTTTCAGTGATTGATGTTAATGGTTGGGTCAATGTTTCAGTGACTGATGTCTGTGTTAGGTCAGTGCTTCAAGTGATGTCTATGTTTGTGCCAGTGTTTCAGTGATTGATGACAGTGTTTGGGTCAGTATTTCAGGGACTGATGTTTGTGTTTAAGTCAGTGCTTCAAGTGAAATCTGTGTTTAGGTCAGTGCTTCATTGATGGATGACTGTGTTTGGGTCAGTGTTTCAGTGCTGTCAGTGTATGGGTCAGTGCTTCAGTGACAAATGACAGTGTTTGGTTCAGTATTTAAATAAATGATGCTTGTGTTTCGATCAGTGCTTCATGTGATGTCTGTGTTTGTGTCAGTGCTACATTGATTGATGACTGTGTTTAGTTTGTTTTTTCAGTGATGTCTGTGTTTAGGTCATTGTTTCAGTGACTGATGTCTGTGTTTGGCTCAGTGTTTCTGTGATTGATGTCTGTGTTTGGTCAGTGCTTCAAATGATATCTGTGTTTGGGTCAGTGTTTCAGTGACTGATGTCTGTTTTTGGACCAGTGTGTCGGTGATGTCAGTGTTTGGGTCAGTGTTTCAGTGATTGCTGTCAATGGTTGGGTCAGTGTTGCAATGACTGATAACTGTGTTAGGTCAGTGCTTCAAGTGGTGTCTGTGTTTGTATCAATGTTTCAGTGATTAATGTCTGTGTGTGGATCAGTGTTTCAGTGATTGATGTCCGTGTTTGGTCAGTGCTTCAAGTGATACCTGTGTTTGGGTTAGTGTTTCCGATATTAATGTGTGTTTTTCAATCAGTGTGTCAGTGATGTCGGTGTTTGGATCAGTGTTTCAGTGATTGATGTTAATGGTTTGTTCAATGTTTCAGTGACTGATGTCTGTGTTAGGTCAGTGCTTCAAGTGATGTCAGTGTTTGTATCAGTGTTTCAGTGATTGATGGCAGTGTTTGGGTCAGTGTTTCAGTGATTGATGACTGTGTTTAGGTCAGTGCTTCAGTGACTCATGTTTGTGTTTAAGTCAGTGCTTAAAATGATATCTATGGTTAAATCAGTGCTTCATTGATTGATGACTGTGTTTAGGTCAGATTTTCAGTGATGTCTATGGGTCAGTGTTTCAGTGATTGATGGCTGTTTTTACGTCAGTGTTTCAGTGATTGATGTCTTTCATTTTGTCACTATTTGTAATCGATGTCAATGTATGGGTCAGTGTTTCACTGAATGATGTCTGTGTTTCAGTCAGTGTTACATTGGGTGTTGCCAGTGTTTGGGTTAGTGTTTCAGTGGCTGATGTCTGTATTTGGGTCAGTGTTTCAGTGACTGATGTCAGTGTTTGGGTCAGTGTTTCAGTGATTGATGTCAATGTTTGGATCAGTGTGTCTGTAATTGATGTTTGTATTTGGTGAGTGATTTAGTGATATCTGAGTTTGGGTCAGTGTTTCAGTCATTGATGCTTGTGCTTGCGTCAGTGTTTGAGTGATTGTTGCCTTTTATTTGGGTCAGTGTTTGAGTGATTGATGTCAGCATTTAGGTCAGTGTTTCAGTGGTTGTTGTCTGTGTTTGGGTCAGTGTTTCAGTGGTTGTTGTCTGTGTTTGTGCCAGTGTTTCAGTGATCGATGTCAATGGTTCAGTCAGTGTTTCAGTGATTGATGTTTGTGTTTGGATCAGTGTTTCAATGATCCCGGAGTTTAAATCAGTGTTTCAGTGATTGATGACAGTGTTTGGGTCAGTGTGTCAGTGATTGTTGTCTTTCATTTGGTCAGTGTTTTTGTGATCAGTGTCAATGTTTGGATCAATGTTTCAGTGATGTCTGTGTTTGGGTCAATGATTCAGTGATTGATGTCTGTGTTTGGGTCAATGATTCAGTGATTGATGTCTGTGTTTGGTTCAGTGTTTCAGTGATTGACCTCTATGTTTGGGTCAGCATTTCAGTGATTGTTGTCTTTGGTTTGGTCAGTATTTAAGTGATCGATGTCAATGTTTGGATCAGTGTTTCAGTGATGTCTATGTTTGCTTCAGTGTTTCAGTGATTGTTGCCTTTGGTTTGGTTAGTGTTTCAGTGATTGATGACAATGTTTGGATTAGTGTTTCAGTGATGTCTGTGTTTGATTCAGTGTAGAAATGATCGACGTCTGTGTTTAGTTCAGTGTTTCAGTGATTGATGTCTTTTGATTACCAGTATGTAATATATTTGCAAATTCAAAGTTTGTGAGAAGATTTGTAGCTCGGGTGCTCGTTGTTGTGGTTCTGTTCACCGAGCTGGGAGATTTTGTTGCAAATGTTTTGTCCCCTTTCTAGGTGACATCCTCAGTGCTTGGGAGCCTCCTGTGAAGCGCTTCTGTGCTGATTCCTCCGGCATTTACCACTATAAATGCAGGAGGAATCAGCACAGAAGTGCTTCACAGGAGGCTCCCAAGCACTGAGGATGTCACCTAGAAAGGGGACGAAATGTTTGCAACAAAAACTCCCAGCTCGCAAACAGAACCACAACATATTTGCAAATTAAATGACTAACCTGATACACACCAGAATTTCAATAGAGAGTTGTGTTATTTTTAGGTGATCCATTTTTCATGTAGTTACTACTTTATTGTGAAATGATTTGGTATAATTAATTCAGTAGTGTGACGTTTCCATTAGCATGCCAGACAATTTTGTGAGTTGCATTCAACTAGGATCTGCTTTGACTTTTCACCTTTGTGATCTGTATAATGAGTGCTTCAATTCATCTAATGTCCCCTTCACTTGATTTTTCTCCAGTGTCTCGGGTGAGAGAAGTCAGTTAACTTATGTTCGACACCAACTAGGTCCATTGTCTTGACTCTAACTCAGTGGGAAAAGAAATGGAATTCTCCCTTGAAGAGATACATGATGGAAAACAAAGACATGAAACAAAATCTGACTTGGGAATGGCACCAATATGTTCTGACACTGGGAATCCAAATTAAAAAGAGAAAATACTAACACAGAAACTTCTCCTATGAAGCATTAACTTAGAGTCATCGAGTCCTTCATCACGGAGACAGGCCCTTTGGCCCCAACTGATCCATGCTGACCAACATATCTATCCATGCACTTGGCCTATGTATTTGTCCAAATGCCTTTTAAATGTTGTTAATGTACCAGCCTCAACAACTTCCACTGGCACCTCATTCCACAGGCATATCATCCTCTGAGTAAAAAAGTTGCCCCTCAGAGTCCCCTTTATTCTTTACCTCTAACTTTAAACTGATGCCCTCTAGTCCTCAATTCCCCAACCCTGGGAAAAGGACTGAGTGCATTCACCCTATCCATGCCTTTTATGATTTTATACGTCTCTATGTCGCCTCTTAGCCTTCTATGCTCGAAAGAAAAAAGTCCTAGCTTGTCTAACCACTCCCTATAACTCAGACCATTGAGTCCAGGCTACATCTTTTTAGATTTCTTTTGCACCCTTTCCAGTTTAAAAACATCCTTCTTATAGCAAGATGACCAAAACTGAACACAATACTCCAAGTGCAGCCTCACCAATGTCCTGTATAACTGACACATAACTTCCTAACTTCTCTGCTCAACTTGTTTCTGTCTCCATAAATGACATCTGGACTGATGACTTTTTCCACCATTTTTGTCTTGTTTTAGTAATTGAAGAATTTTTAAAGTCTATGGAGGTGCTTAGAACAGTATTGGAATGGATGGGATTCCAGGATTCCATTTATCGCTGGTTTTGTTATGTACGACCTGACCCTGTCAGCGTAAGCTTGAGTTCCTTTAAGCCACAACACAAAATGTTTTTGCAAAATCTGTATAAATCATTCAAACATGAGGGGAGCAGGCAATCCTTCTCTGTGATCTTGGTCCGACTCCTTCTTCAAGTGGTATTATCAGAAACAGATTATCTCATCACACATTCCACCCTTGGCATTTTATTCTGCGCAACACCACTTTAAACAAATGACATTCCCAGTACGTTGGAAGGAGGCAGAGTGGGGGGCAGGGCAGCTGAAGATGTTATTTAATGCACATTGTTAGATGCCTTTGAGATGCTGACAGTAAAACGTCTTCTTGAACCGCAGCAGCCTGCACAGTTATGGTGCTCCCACAGTGTCATTATTTCAGGCATTCCAGGATTTTCATTCAGTGGTGATGAAGGAATGACAATAGATATCCAAATCAGGATGGTGTGTGAACTGAACAGGGACAGCTTGGAGCTGATGCCACTGCTGTCCTTCAATATGGTGGCAGTCACTGATTTTGGACTGTCCCTGCCAAACGAATGGGTGCACTGCATTCTGTATACAGGGCACATTGTCAAAACTGCATCATTCATGGTGTTGATGGAAGGACTTTTCAGTTGAATGAATTGAATATTTCACTGGCTTTATCACCACAACAATAGCAACCAACAATACGGTGCCTTAGTAGTCAGCACTGCTGTCTCACAGCGCCAGGGGCCCGGGTTTGATTTCACCCTCGGGTGGCTGTCAGTGTGGAGTTTGCACATTCTCCCCGTGTCTGTGTGGGTTTCCTCTGGGTGCTCCAGTTACTTCCCACAGTCCAAAGATGTGCAGGTCAGGTGAATTGGCCATGCTATAGTGTGCAGGCTAGCTGGATTAGCCATGGGAAATGCAAGATTGCAAGGGGATGATAATGGGAGTGGGATGCTCTGCAGAGGTCAGTGTGGACTCAATGGTCCAAATGGCCTGCTTCCTCATTGTAGGGTTTTTTTGAAACTGCAAAATAATGCATTGTCTCTGGAGCTACTTTAGCTGTTTTTCTTTCGGAAAAATGAAAGAAGTAAGTGGAAGTCTTTTAGCCGAAAACCAGACGGCATAGGTTTTTGGTGAGAAGGGAAAAGTTTAAAAGGGACCTAAGGGGCAATGTTTTACACAAAGGGTGCTGAGTGTATGGAACGAGCTGCCAGAGGGAGTGTTGGAGACTGGTGTTACAGCATTTAAAAGGTATCTGGATGAGTATATGAATAGGAAGGTGCTGGCAAATGGGATTAAATTAGTTTAGGATATCTAGTCGGCATGGACGAGTTGGACTGAAGGGTCTGTTTCTGTGATGTACATCACTATGACTCGATAGCAGCAAAATATATTTTTAAGTAAAATTTACACTGACCCCTCTTCTTCCTTAGGAGCTGGTAAAGCTTTCGCATCATCTCATTAATTGTCCAGTCTTTTTATTTCTGAGAAAATGCTGTGCTTAAAATATTGTCCGTACAATTCTATTCACATTTCTTAAAGTCAATTCAGAATCTGCCTACATTGGAGACAGGCTGAACCATTCTCTCCAGCACGATGGAGTCATCAAAGGACTGTAATGACACTACTATGTCTCAGTGTTCCAGAAAACATCTATTCACACTTCGACACAGATCCATGCCTCCAGCTGATACCACAGCAAAGTCTTCAGTATATACTTGGGTTGCAACCATGAGTGTCAACTGTCTTTCCTGATGTTCAGAGAATTGACAGCAATAGTCTGGAGCGCATTCACAATTTCAGAACTGGTGTCTCCATGCCCCATTTCCACCTGCTTGATTAAATAGGCAGCACATTCAGACTGGAGTGAGATAATCTAAGTTATGATCCTCCACTGTATCTAAGAAAAGGCTGTTGGTGGTTTGTGTATCAAGCAGTGGATGGATTCATTTCTGTGACTTCCTGCTGCATCATGAATGCTGCCATGTGTTGCTTCTCCTTCTTTACATCTGTACTGATTCTACCATTTACAGATATGGTATAAACATACCCTGGCAATGTAAGCTGTTTCAACAAATCACTTACCACAATCCTTTTAAAATATCTTTTTCCTCTGATCCATTAAAAACCGGACTGAAAGACCTGCATTTATGTAGCACCTTTTCAGACCTCAATGTATCCTATCTTTACAGAAAATTGAGTATTTTTGAGGTACAGTATTTGCAAATGTTACCAGGAGGCATAAAAGCCCTAGGTTCTAAAAAGAACCTGACACTGTACAGGAGTCTATATCATCAACATTTATAGTTCAAAACAATTGCATATTTAATTTGGAGGACATCAGTTTGTCAGGTCAAAGATATATTAGTTGGCAGGAGATATACGTGTAGCTAAAATTTGGAACCTGTAACCTGCTGTACAGAAGGCCAACTGAAGAACTGATTCAAGGCCAGATCTTCCAATTCATTCCTCACAATGCATACAATCTGGCAGTCCATCAGGAGCACTTAGAATCATTTGAAAATCTACCAACCACCCCCTGCATTTGAAGAATTGTACAGTACTTCATGACCAGCATGTATATGGCCATATTAAACCATCACGATGGTATGGTGGCTCAGTGGTTAGCACTGCTGCATCACAGTGCTGGGGACCTGGGTTTGATTACAGCCTTGGTCTGTGTGGAATTTGCACATTTCCCCTATTTCTGTGTGGATTTCTTCTGAGTGCTCCAGTTTCCAGGTTAGGTAGATTGGCTAGCCTAAATTGTCCATAATGTGCGGGTTAGCGAGATTAGCTATGGGAAATGCAGGATTGTGAGGATGGGGTGGTGGGGTGGGTGTGGGTGAGATGCTCTTTGGAGAGTCAGTGTTGAGTTGATGGGCCAAATGGCCTGCTTCCATAGTGTAGGGATTCTATGATTTACGAATAATGGCATTCCCATTGACAATGCCTTGAGGTCAAGCATAGCTTTGAATGGAAATGTTTCCTTTGGGTATCAAATTACACCAGGTTACAAGTCAAGATCCATGTGTTAAAAGTACACAGTTAAAAATCACACAACACCAGGTTATAGTCCAACAGGTTTAATTGGAAGCACACTAGCTTTCGGAGCGACGCTCCTTCATCAGGTGATTGTGGAGGGATCGATCATAACACAGAATTTATAGCAAAAATTTGCAGTGTGATGTAACTGAAATGATACTCACAATGAAATCACACTCACAACCCCCACCCCAGACAGACACACACACACAGACAGACAAAGATCCACATGCACACATATATTTTGTGGGGTGAATTTGTACTTGCAGAGTTACATTGCACTTTGCTCAAAAACTGCATACACTCATATAGAACTCTGAGCTCAAAAACTGCATGAATTTATGTAAAGCACGGTTATCTCACTTTTTAGATTAGAATCAATCTAAACATCAGGTCATAGACAGAGAACACAGGTGGCTATTGTCTAGCTATTACCATTGTTAACAGCTAACCTGAGAATGCAACTTTAAAAAAAACGGTTTTGTGATTTACACATGAAAGAAGTGAAACTATCACTGTATTCTAACAGATGAAAGCCTTAACAGACAATCAATTTTTTAATGTATAATTTCAGTTACATCACATCGCAAACTTTTGCTATAAATTCTGTGTTACGATCGAGCCCTCCACAATCACCTGATGAAGGAGCGTCGCTCCGAAAGCTAGTGTGCTTCCAATTAAACCTGTTGGACTATAACCTGGTGTTGTGTGATTTTTAACTTTGCACACCCCAGTCCAACACCGGCATCTCCAAATCATTAAAAGTACTCAGTTTCCAACAATTCCAATTACATTCAGCAATCTACTCCAATACATCTCTTGGGGCCAGTTGGAAGGCTGAGGAAGGGATGATCTCAAGATTTAGTAGACTTAATTGGCAAGAAGAAAATCAAACTGGGACTTGGAGAATACTGAAACATAAATCTTTAATGCAGCATGTTAGCTCTTGCTCATCAACTAATTAGCTCCCTATCAATGGTGCTCCTGAACCCTTGAGGGAGCATACAATATTCAACATAGACTAACAAAAGAATTCTATGACTGGTGCAGTCCACTTCGTTTTGAAGAGGTGTGAGTATTGCTGTGTATATGCAGGATTTCACCTGATTGACAACTCCAGACTTGCGTGACTATTGTGGAAAGTTTAAATGCCTCAGTAAAAACTTATAAAAAGAACAACAGAACAGTTGGCAATGTTAGAGCATTCTCCTCTGGGATGGTGTGTCAATTAGGATGTGAAGAATTGCTAAGGAGTACTAAAAGTTCGCATTGTAAAATGAAGCCACATGTTAGCATACTTACTGCAAGAACTTGGACAGTTCAGCAAGTTTCTTCCTCACCTGTTCCCAGACTCAAGGCAGAGGACCATACAGTGTGTCACATCCACCTTATGTCACACACACAGACACACACAGACACACACACAGACACACACACACACACACACACACACACACACACACACAGTTTTCTGTCAAAATTCTCCTCTTGTTTGCCTCTTAATGCTCACTCCTTCAGTGGTTTCACAAGCTACTAAAGACCCTTGAAGAGCTGCCAGTGCTAAATAGTCCACTGATCTATTTTGCTCTGAAGAACTCACCACACTTTGTAGCACAAGATCAGCCAAAGGAATTCTATATGCACCGAAAGATCTAAGTTCCCAGTGTCAAACTCCTTGGAATTATCTACCTAAATATTATTGGACATGCTTTCCACTTCAATACTTCGCATTCAGCGCTTTCTCAAATTTATGCAGAACCATTTATTAAGTCTCCTGTCTCTGTTCTGCACCACTCTCTATTTCTCCACTCTCTATTTAATCTCTCATTCTGTTGCCCACTTGCTGATTTGGTCCAGTTCCTTCTGCAATTCATTATCTATTTTCCTGAACTGCCCAATGTTGCACCATTCAAGTAATTCAGCTGTTTGACCAGTTAGTTGCACCAAAAATATAACCCACTTTGGAAGGTTTAAACTAGAAACAGACCATTTATGTAGCCCTTCATCAGGGGGCTTATGGCTGAAACGTCGATCCACCTGCTCCTCCGTTGCTGCCTGACCTGCTGTGCTTTTCCAGCACCACACTCTCATTTATGTAGCCCTGTCAAAGTCAACCCATGAGAACTAAATGAAAGATAGTTGGAATATTGACTTCTGACATTCTTCTCCCATTGTGTTGGTGCCACTCATAAAGTCATAGTGTCCTAGAGATGTACAGCATGGAAACAAACCCTTCAGTCCAACTTGTCCATGCCCCAGATATCCCAACCCAATCTAGTCCCACCTGCCAGCACCTGGCCCATATCCCTCCAAACCCTTCCTATTCAAATACCCATCCAGATGCCTTTCAAATGTTGCAATTGTACCAGCCTCCACCACTTCCTCTGGTAGCTCATTCCATACGATTGCCATTCTCTGAATGAAAAAGTTGCCCTTTAGGTCTCTTTTATATCTTTCCCCACTCACCAAAACCTATGCCCTCTAGTTCTGGACTCACCCACCCCTGGGAAAAGACTTTGTCTATTTATCCTATCCACGCCCCTCATGATTTTATAAACCTCTATAAGCCTCCGATGTTCCAGGGAAAATAGCCCTAACCTATTCAACCTCTCTTTAAAGCTCAAATCCTTCAACCCTGGCAACATCTTTGTAAATCTTTTCTGAACACTTTCAAGTTTCACAACATCTTTCTGGTAGGAAGGAGACCAGAATTGCACGCAGTATTCCTACAGTGGCCTAACCAATGCCCTGTACAGCCACAACATGACCTCCCAACTCTTGTACTCAATACTCTGACTAATAAAGGAAAGCATACCAAATGCCTTCTTCACTATCCTGTCTACCTACGACTCCGCTTTCAAGGAACTATGAACCTGCACCCCGGTCTCTTTGTTCAGCAACACTTCCTAACACCTTACCATTAAGTGTATAAGTCCTGCTAAGATTTGCTTTCCCAAACTGCAGCACGTCACATTAATCTAAATGAAACTCCATCTGCCATTTCTCAGCCCATCTGATCAAGATCCCATTGTAATCTGAGGTAACCTTCTTCGCTGTCCACTGCACCTCCAATTTTGGTGTCATCTGCAAATTTACTAACTATACCTCTTATGCTCACATCCAAAGAACAAAGAACAAAGAAAATTTACAGCCAAGGAACAGGCCCTTCAGTCCTCCAAGCCTGAGCTGATCCAAATCTACTGTCTAAACCTGTCGCCAAATTCCTAAGCATCTGTCTCTCTCTGCTCCCCATCTACTCATGCATCTGTCCAGACGCATCTTAAATGAATCTACCATGCCTGACTCTACCACCTCTGCTGGTAACGTGTTTCAGACACCCACCACCCTCTGTGTAAAGTACTTGCCGCGTGTATCCCCCTTAAACTTTTCACCTCTCACCTTGAAAGCATGACCTCTCGCTATTGAATTCTTCACCCTGGGAAAAAGCTTGTCTCTATCCATCCTGTCCATACCTTTCATGATTTTGTAAACCTCAATCAAGTCCCTCCTCAATCCACTTTTTTCTAATGAAAACAAACCTAATCTACTCAACCTCTCTTCATAGCTAGCACCTTCCATAGCAGGCAACATCCTTGTGAACCTTCTCTGCACCCTCTCCAAAGTGTCCACATCCTTTTGGTAATGTGGCGATCAGAACTGTACACAGTATTCTAAATGTGTCCGAACCAATGTCCTGTACAATTCTAACATGACCTGCCAACTCTTATACTCAATACCCCATCCAATGAAGGCAAGCATACCATATGCCTTCCTGTATTCTAACAGATGAAAGGCTTAACACAATCATTTTTTCAATGTATAATTTCAGTTACATCACACTGTAAATTTTTGCTGTAAATTCTATGTGTTAGGATTGAGCCCTCCACTACCACCTGATGAAGGAGCGTTGCTCCGAAAGCTAGTGTGCTTCCAATTAAACCTGTTGGACTATAACCTGGTGTTGTGTGATTTTTAACTTGGTACACCCCAGTCCAACATCAAATCATCCCTCTAAGATACCCTAGTTCACTGTATGACCTTCCCTTCTCAGGAGCACCGATATACACAGGTATCCTATTCCAAGCACTTTGTACTGCCTCATTCAAAGTCAGAATTAAACCAAAAATCTCCCTTCTAAACTATGGTTGTCTCCCTTAAGCTTAAAAAAAGTTAAGGAATTCTCTAACAAATGTTGAAGCACCATCATTATGTCTTGTTGGATTTCAAAACAATCAAAGGCAAACAAATATCCATTAGGAGAAGGAAAATTCCTCATTCCTGATGAAAGTCTTTTGTCCGAAATGTCAATTTACCTGCTCCTCGGGTGCTGCCTGACCTGCTGTGCATTTCCAGTACCATGCTAATCAAAGACTCTAATCTCCAGCATCTGCAGTCCTCACTTTCGCCTCAATATCCATTCAAAACACATTCACAATAAATCCAGATCTCCAAGTCTGTTTTAAAATAAATTATCTTGATTATAGAAATAACTTCATGTAAACTGAAAAACCTCTGATTATAAAGTCAAAAACCAGAAATTCAAACTTAAATAATACTCATTCCACAGTTTAGAGTAAGCCATCAATAGAAGACAAGTAAGTACAGCAAAAGATAGCACTTATCTTCATTCAGATTTATCTAGGGCTCTGCTGAATACAGGTTATTTATTTGTATGACTGGTGGATCAGTTCTAGTTTGGTGTCCACGTTAACAATTCATGTGATGGCTTCAGCTGACTCAAAGTGAACGTGTGTGATGTTACCAAGAATCAAGATTTCTTTAATATATCCACTCATGGGATGTAGCCATCAATGGGTAGGCCAGCATTTATCCGCCATCCCTGATTGTCCAGAGGGTAGTTGAGAGTCAACTACATTGCTGTGGATCTGGAGTCACATGTAGACCAGACCATGTAAGGATGGCAGATTTCCTTTCCTGAAGCTCATAATTGAACCAGATGGGTTTTTCTTAATGATCGACAATGGTTTCCTGGTTATCATTAAACTCTTATTTCCAGACTCTTTGTTAAATTCATAAATGCAAAAGAAATATTCACTCCTGCAAACACACAAGCATACACAAACAAAAGAAAGAATGAATCCTAGAAATGAATATACACATAGACTGCCAACAGAGTAACAAGAAATAAGCCATGTTTCAAATTAAAAGCTCTGAAGGGTTTTCTGTCCTGGTTCTTAGAAAACAATGAAGGTTGGCCATTTCTGGCTTGTTATTCAAAATGGTGACTTTAAAACGTCTGGCTTTGGCGCATGAGATGACTGCTTGTTCTATCAGGGTTACTCATATTTAGAAGAATCTTCCATTTGAACATAGGCTTCATTCCTTTATTTATCTGCCACTGCTCTGCCTCATCATTATGGCATTTGGATGCAAAGCAGCCTGCATCTTAATTGTCAAATTGCTGCCATTTTTATTGATTGGTATCAATCTCCTCCCATCATTGTCAATGTTGTCATTCTTTAGCGAGGGCTCCTGAGTGATTTTGGAGCACTTACTTTGCCCTCCCATGAAATGCTGACCATTTACGATTTGTGAAAGGCAGAACTTGGCAGGAAGGATGCCATTCAGACAGTGTCCAGACTATTTCTGTGGATTTTTGCAGGAGTTTTACCTGCATGTTTAGAGACCTGCCTTCACGAATGACCAATCATCGTCCTGTTGAATCCAGAGAATGGGGTGAAGGCATTGCTGGTGGAATTTCTCTCATGCTCTTACATGTCACTGATACACATTCCAGGTCTCACTGTAGTACAGAATTGTGGTGATATAGAAACATAGAAGCAAAAGAAAAAGGAGGCGGAATAGGCCATTCAATCTTTAGATTCTCCTCTGCCATTCAATATGATCAGTGTTGACCATCCTAATCAGTACCTTGTTCCTGCTTTGGCCCTATATCATTTGATCTGTTTCGCCCAAACATCTTTGAAAATTATGGCCTCACCCACTTTCCATGGTGGAGACTCTCACAGATTCACCACCCTCTGGCTGAAGATATTTATCCTCATCTCAGTCTTAAATGGCCTTCCCAATATCCTTAGCTTGTGACCCTTGGTTCTGGACTTATCAGGAGCATCCATCTTATCCTATTAGAACTTTAGAATTTTTAATGAATCCCCACCTCATTCTTCTGAATTACAATGACTGTAGTCCTAACCATTCCAATTTCTCTTCATATATCTGTCCTGCCTTCTCAGGAATCAGTCCAGCAAATCTTCATTGCAATCCCTTCAGATCCAGAACAGCCTTCCTTAGATAAGGAGATGAAAACTGCACACAATGCTTCAGATGTGGTTTTGCCAAAGCTCAGTGCAAGACATCCCTCCAGTACTCAAATTCTCGCACTATGACGTATATCAGACCATTTACCTTGTTCACTGCCTGCTGCATTTGCCTGTTTACTTCCAGTGACTAGTTACAAGGATACCCAGGTCTGGTTGCTCCTTCCCCTTTCCCAGTCTAGTGCCATTGAGGTAATAATCAGCCTTTCCATTCTGTTACAAGATACATAACCTCACATTGATCCGCATTATGCAACCACTAAAAAAAAAGGACTGTAGAGGCTGGTAATCTGAAACAAAAACAGAAATTGTTGGAGAAACTTAGCAGGGCTGGCAGCATCTGTGGAGAGAAAGCTGTGCCCCTTCTTCAAGCATTGTTTGTTGTTTATGCAGCTGCTGCTGTCTCTTTGTGAACTGGAAGAAATGAGAATTTGACCCACATCCCAAAAGTGTTAGTCAGGGCTTCTGGATAAGCAGTCCAGTGACATTTCAACAGTTTGGTCAGGTCAATGAACCAATATTGCATTCCTGTTCTTATTCCAACATTTTTCTTGGAGCTCTTCAGCAAAAAATACCAGGTCAGATGTTTCTCTGGAAGGTTTAAAACCATATTTTATCTGACAGCTTTTCCTTAGATATAGGATGCAGGTATTTAGAGTCATAGAGTCATAGAGATGCACAGCATGGAAACAGACCCTTCGGTCCAACTGGTCCATGCCGACCAGATATCCCAACCCAATCTAGACCATCCTGCCAGCACCCAGCCCATATCCTTCCAAAGCCTTCCTATTCACATACCCGTCCAAATGCCTTTTAAATGATGAAATTGTACCAGCCTCCACCACTACATCTGACAGCTCATTCCATGCACGAACACCCTCTGCATGAAAATGTTGTCTCTTAGGCCTCTTCTATATCTTTCCCCTTCCCCTAAATCTATGCCCTCAAGTTTTGGACTCCCCCACCCCACAGAAGAGACTTTGCCTATTTACCCTATCCATGCTCCTCATGATTTTATAAACCTCTATAGGGTCACCCTTCAGCCTCTGATGCTCCAGAAAAACAATCCAAGCCTATTCAACCTCTCCTTATAGCTCAAACCCTCCAACTTTGTCAGGACAACAGGAGATATCTTGATAGATTCTGGACCATGCTTTATCCCCCTTGTTGTTACAATTGTCACAGTTCAGAAGTCATGGAGGTGACGGTGTGGCCTGTTCTTTCCCTCCCACATCCACAGGATGAGTGCATGGAGTCTGTCAAGTTTGCAAGCTTTCCCATGTTTGATCGCTTGTTGTGACTCTCTTTGATGGTGGTCCATGCATGAACTGGGTATGGAGAATAGCCTAACTTGTATCAGCTGTCAGTGTGGTTTCACAGTTGAGGAGTTGTTGGAAATGTTTTTTCCTGCATTGACAAATGGCACTATCAATTTTAAAAAGAAAGACACTATCCAGTGAGTGAAGGGAAGTTTGGTCTATTCTTTGATCCTTTGGAGTCCATGCTAATTCAACTTTTGTGATGTATTTTGAAGGTTCCTTTGTCAACATTACATGTTGGATCTGAAGTGATTGGACCAAAGATGATTGGTGCATGAAAGTTGGGAGGGGTATGATTAATGTCTCATCAATAACCAGATGAAATGATTTTAAGGTGAAAAGCAAGTGGTTTGTAGGGATTTGAGAAAACATTTTAATTACCTAGACAGTGATGGGAGTCTGGAATGCAGTTCCTGGGAAGACAGTTGAGGCAGGTACCATCATGACATTTATCAGGTGCTTGAAGGAGAACTTGAAATGTTCTAACATTAAGGAGTTTTGATCTAGTGCTGGAAGGTGGGGCTAGTGTAGATTTAGCATGGCTTTGACAGTAGAGATTTGATGGGTTAAAGGGTCTCTTCTGCACAGTATGATTCGCTGACACCAGTTACAATTAACTCACTGAATTACCTAATTTGATATCCATCTTCATGATGCCAAGAATTCTGGCATCCATGGCCTTGTAAATCTCTTCAACGGAAATGGCGTGGGGCAGTTGTTACATACCTGGAAAATCCATTTTTATTTTTTAAATAATATTTTGTCTCTGTTTGTCCAGAAACCAGGGGTGGTACGGTGGCTCAGTGGTTAGTATCGCTGCTTCACAGCACCAGTTACCCAGGTTCAATTCCTGCCTCGGGCAACAGTCTGTGTGGAGTTTGCATATTCTCCCAGCGTCTGTGCGGGTTTCCTCCAAGTGCTCCAATTTCCTCCCACAATCCAAAGATGTGCAGGTCAGGTGAATTGACTGTGCTAAATTGCCCATAGTGTTAGGTGCATTAGTCAGGGGTGAATATAGGGTAGGAGAATGGGTCTGGGTGGGTAACTCTTCGGAGGGACAGTGTGGGCCAAAGGGCCTGCTTCCATACTGTAGGGAAACTAATCTAAAAAAAAGTCATCCAATTTTCCACGCAACATGTTGAGAAAGTATTCCATGGTTGTTTCTGACAGGTTGAGTTGGTTGGCTTGAAGTGGATCTTGGTGAACAGCTTCTCCTCAGAAATGGAAACAGTAAAATACAAATGCTTCATAAGAATGTACCAAAAAGGGAGAGATGGCTCAAGACGTCAAGAAAAATATTTTTTTTTGGAGATGGACAAGGAAAATCAGACTGTGATCTCTTTTCACTTCAAATCGGAGGGGTAGGCCAATAAAAATAATGGGAGATATGAGAGTAAGTCGGTCACTGATGTGTTAGCTGATGATACAGTTTGCCCTCCACAGGGGTTAATGAAGGAGGAAATATTAATTTGAGATGTCCATGGAGTTTGCAAACCAATTTTGTTGTATAGAGTTGAGTTATGAGGTAACTTGGTAAATGGAGAAATTCTACTGGGAGTAGTAAAACAAATTTCTATCGAAGAGTTAACTTTATTTGAGGAAATGACCTGTTCAGCTCAAGAACATGAGAATGGTGAAGCAATGAGTGGAGGCAAAATAAACTGAAATCTTACTATAGGACCATGCTGCATTGTTTCCTGACTAGATCTTAGTCCCATAGATTTAGATAGGAAGAAAAGGAATCTTAGAAGCAGTTAGTAGTTACAATTTTAAAAAAAACTTAACTAAAAAGGACTATGTCGAAAAGAATGAGGTTGATACGTTTACCCCATCTTCCTTACCGGATTTACAACAAACAGATATGCCATTGAAAGAGTTATACAAAACAGTCCTCGCAGACAGGAAATCAGAAAAAAAATCAGAAGCAAAGAAGGCAAGAAAGAAGTACTAGTTTTAGAGAACTAGTCAAAATGTCAAAACAATAGAGGGGAAAGTTTGGAACCACAAGCTGAAATAAAGAGGTTTACTTGCTTCTGTTGGAATAACAGTGAGATCAGAGTCAGTGTACCGAATGGAGGTGTTCCACAAAGCAGTCACCCAATCTGTGTTTGATATTGTCAAAGAAACCAACATTGTGAGCTGCAAATATGGTAGGAATAGATTGAAATGAATGCAAGTGTAAAATGCAAGTGAATGGATAACTGTTACACCTTGTGTGGTTGCATGGGAAAGTACCATGGTGGAGTAAGTTAAAGATCACACAACACCACGTTATAGTCCAACAGGTTTATTTGGAAGCACTAGCTTTCAAGGAGCTTCCTCTTTATCAGGTGGTCAACCACCTGATGAAGGAGCAGTGCTCCGAAAGCTAGTGCTTCCAAATAAACCTGTTGGACTATAACCTAGTATTATGTGATTTTTAACTTTGTTCCACCTCAGTCCAACACCGGCATCTCCAAATGATGGAGGAGTGAAGAAGTGTAAGGAGTGAAGGAGGAATGAATCAGTTTCGCAGAATCAGTGGACCCTATAGAATTCAGATAGTGAGGGGAGAGGAAGAACTTTTTGGTGGAAGCAAAAAGAATGGGATGTTGAGACTGAACAGTATCACGAATCTTTCAAGTAACCAGAATTCAGCCGGGCAACAGTACTCTGGTTGGGCTACAAAGTGTTAAAAAGCTGTAAATGCCAAAAACAGGAAAGAGTGAAAACACTCAGTCAGCGGCCATCACTCTCCATCTCCCTCTCTCTCCCAATCCCTATCGCTTTCTGTGTGGGGAAGTGGACAGAAAACCCCAGTTAACTTTAAAGAAATAATTCCAACAATAAAAGACTTTTCCACCTGATCAGCTATCCAAGGTTGTCTCAGGGGAGATGGCAACTTATTTTTCCTGGACTAGTAATGTTGAACCCTAGTTTAATGCTCTAGTGACATGAGTTCAAATCCCACTATGACAGATGGTAAAATTTGAATTCAACAGAATTCTGGAATAAAGAATTGGCCTAAAAGCGAGTCCTGATACTGAGAGATCTGTATTGGGCACTCCATTGGCGAAGGAGCTGCAAATGGTTATTACAAGTAATATAAAGAGGAAAAGGGCTATCTCAAAATGGAGGAGTTTATCAGCACAACTAATACTGTGAAAGTGGCCATGGCTACCAGGTTAGCTTTAGTAGTGGTGATGTTCATGGGGATTTAATTCTCCACAGGATGGGGTGCAGTCACTTTTCATCATTGGAATTGGATGGGGAGTTGTGGGGTGGAGCGGGTGCCAAGGTGCGGGAAAAATGCGGTTTGAAAATATTTGGAGTGTTCGAACCCTGGTCTGATGCCAGGAGTCTCCCTCTGTTCTCTGGCCATTTGGTAGCCCTTAATTAGTTGTTGCTTCCTGAGCTGGTAACCATTCCTGGTACAACTTAACTTCCTGGAAATGGATGGCATTTATTCCCCTGGTCGAAAGGCAGCTTCGATTGGTCATAAATGGTCATACCAGATAATTAATCGACTTATGCCTTATTATCATGGCCTTTTGTATATTTTAGTCATGGGTGACCATGTATATAGCTTCCAATCATTTCCCAGTCACATATACATAAATATAATACGCACTTACAAAGCAGGCACATGCCTTATACTCCCCCGGCAATTACATCGTTCTCTTGACCCTTGATTCTATTGAGTCCACAATTGCAACTGCATCTTGTTACTTCAATAATTTTAGGCTTAAATTGCACGTTGTCCTGACTGGGGAGCAATGCCATCAATATGACTCAACTTATAACATTTCCTCTTTCAGCTCGGTGATTGGACAAGAGGAAACCTGGAGATTTGAGTGGTGCATACTATGACAGACATATTACGTCATATGGTCTGAACCCGCACTGTAAATTATGTTTAATTTTATATAAATTTGGTTGATATCTGCTTTGGGTTAATCATCTTTACTGTCAACTGCTACACCACCTAAATGCTAAAAGGTAGCTTTAACTCTAAAAGGGCACTTGTAGAAATTATTGATTTTTCCAATATAGTTACACATTCTGTTTTGTTATTGCAAGTTTTATTTTACTTTGGTTAAGAATATAAGAAAGTACAGAGAATGAGAACAAGCCATATGGGAGTAAAACCATCTCCTTCTGCAGACTGACCTATATTTTCCACTCTTCCATTGCTGAATGTTATTAATGGTATGAAATCTGTTGGGGATATGTTCTGCTGGCTTCTCAATCATTATTGCATTCATGAAATTTTCCGCTGGAAGCAACATTGGGTGCATGAAGTGCTCGCCCACTTTCTGGGAAGAATTATTGAATAATAAACTGAAGTCATGCTTCACATTTTCCATCATTGTGCCTTAGTTTACAATGAACTGCATAGCATTTTCTGTTGCTAAGATATGACCAGTCAAGGTAATGGTGCTTATAAATGTCAATTCTACTGATAGTCTGAAAAGAAAATTCTGAAAGACTTGGCAGATCTGGCAAAGTTAAAAATCACACACCAGGTCATAGTCCAACAGGTTTAATTGGAAGCATTAGCTTTCGGAGCACCGCTCCTTCATCAGGTGGTTGTGGAGGACACAATTGTAAGACACAGAATTTATAGCAAAAGTTTACAGTGTAATGTAACTGGAATTATACATTGAAAAGTACCTTGATTGTTTGTTGAGTCTTTCATCTGTTCGAATACCATGATAGTTTCACATCTTTCATATGTAAATCACAAAACTTTTTTAAAAAAAAGTTGTATTCTCAGGTTAACTGTAGCAATTGGTGTCAACTAGATAGTATGTTGAAGGTGTTAGCCCCCTGTGTTCTCTGTCTGTGCCATAATGTTTAGACTGATTCTCATCTTGACAGAGTCTTACATGAATTCATGTAGTTTTTGAGCAAAGTACAATGTAACTCTGCAAATACAAATTCACTCCACAAATGTATATGTATATGTGTGCATGTGTGTGTGTGTGTGTCTGTCTGTCTGTCTGGGTTGAGGGGTTGTGAGTGTAAGAGAGAGTTTATATGTCTGTGTGTGTGAGTGTAGAGTGCCTTAAGTCTGTGAAGCGGTGCATGTGGGAGTGTGGGAGTGTTTGTGTTTGTAGGTGTGTGTGTGTGTTGGTGTGGGGAGTTGTGAGTGTCTGTGAGAGATTGTATATGCGTGTGTGTGTGAGTGTGGAGTGGTCTAAGTCTCTGAGAGGATGCATGTATGAGTGTGGGAGTATGTGTGTCTGTAAGGGTATGTGTGAGTGTCTGTATGCATGTCTGTCTATATGTGTGTCCGTGTGTATAGAAGTGCCTCTGTGTGTGTGTGCAGGAGTGCCTGTGTGTGTGTATAGTGCAATGTGACATGAATCCAAGGTCCCATTTGAGGCCCTCCCTATGGGTACGGAACCGACCTATCTCACACACACGCACACATACACACACACACACACTACACACACACACATATGTGTTTGTGGGGTGAATTTGTACTTGCAGAGTTACATTGTACTTTGCTCAAAAACTGCATGAATTTATGGAAGACTCTGTTATCTCACTTTTTAGATGAGAATCAGTCTAAACATTATGGCACAGACAGAGAACACAGGGGGGCTAACACCTTCAACATACTATCTAGCTGACACCAATTGTTACAGTTAACCTGAGAATGCAACTTTTAAAAATAAGTTTTGTGATTTGCATATGAAAGAAGTGAAACTATCATGGTATTCGAACAGATGAAAGACTCAACAAACAATCAAGGTATTTTTCAATGTATAATTCCAGTTACATCACACTGTAAATTCTTGCTATAAATTCTGTGTCTTACAATTGAGTACTCCACAACCACCTGATGAAGGAGCAGTGCTCTGAAAGCTAGTGCTTCCAATTAAACCTGTTGGACTATAACCTGGTGTGGTGTGATTTTAAACTTTGTACACTCCTGTCCAACACTGGCATCTCCAAATCAGATCTGGCAGCATTTGTAGATGGAGGAACGGAGTTAACATGTCAGATTAGCAGCCTTTCATCAGAAGTGGAAACAGCTAGAGATATATTAGCTTCAAGTAAGTGAAAGAGGGTTGGGTTGGAAGATAAAGTCTGTCGGGATGGAGGGCAGGAGAAATTAAATGACTGCAAGTTTCATAGAGCGGCTGTGTTTGTTGCCAACATGTCCGCTAGATGGAGCACTGCACTTATATCACTTATCACAATTGCAATATTTCTGTGGCTGGTACAGTAGGTTGCTGCACACGGATTCATCCTGAGTTTTACCAGTGAAATCGCTTCGTGAAATGCTTAGTTTGATTGGCACACACTGGAAATATTGCAGTAAAACTTTGATTTTACTACAAAATAGTTACCTTACTATAACCGTCTCTGGAAATTTCAGGTGACATACAATTTCTCATTGCAATTTATTCATTGCAGTCCCACCAATTGTCAAATGCGAAATATAATTCAGGAGAAAGAAGTCACCATCTGGAATTGATTGGTTGGTTATGTATTGCATGGCAGTGTTTCTAGCATCTGTGGCACAGTTAAAGAAACAGGATTCAATCTGTTGAATTATCACAGAATTCGTTTGTGCATACATGCGAAACCGCACATGTGCAGATGGCCCTAGGCTGCAGCAGTCCGTGTTGGGAAAACATATTCCCTTCGTGGTTCATGGCTAAAGGCAGTGGAAATGGGAACTGTAAAGAAACAGAAGATGTGACTCGAGGAAGTGTAAATGGCATAATTCTGAGTAGCTTCTGTCTGAAAGCAATGAAATGAAAATTGGAAACAAAAAAGGAACGGGCAGCTCAGAGCACCCAAGCCTACCACTGCTATCCAGATGCAGGCTCATCCTCCTCAGTTTGACCTTCCGCAGGCTTTGTGATCACAGGCAATGGGGGAGGTCAAGAGGTCAGTCACATCTGGACAATCCTGAGGAAAATCTTCCACGTGAGTGGTTTCTGGCAACACCCTGACTCCATAAGTCCAGAGGTACCTGGAATAACATCAAGGTTCCTCATTCTCCTCTTGCCCACGCATTGATGCTGAGCACTTTGGTGACAGTGATGGGCTGTCAGTTTATGAGCATGTCGAGAGGCAGAATCTGAGAGTGCTGGACCTTGTTTGTCATGGCAGTTGCCAACCTCTCCATGGAGGCAGTCAGTTTGGAGATGCGATGACCCAGTGGTATTATTGATTAACCACAAATCAAGGGACCCGAGTAGTGTTCTGGGGATTCAAATCCTGCCATGAAAGATGGTTGAATTTGAATTCAATGAAAATGTGGAACTAAGAGTCTAATAATGACCATAAATCTGTTGTTGATTGTTCGAAAAACCCATCTGGTTCACTCATGTCCTTTAGGGAAGGAAACTACCATTCCTTATCTGGTCTGGCCGACATCTGACTCCATATCCACAGTAATGTGGAAGATTCTTAACTACCCTCTGGGAAATTAGGATGGGCAATAAACGCTGGCCTAGCCAGCGATGCCTTCATCCTTGAATGAGGTGACAGTGGGGAACCACTTTGGGACAGGTGACCATAGTTCTATTAATTTTAAAATAGTTATGGAGAGGGACAAAACCGGTCCACAAATTCCAGTTCTAAACTCGGGTAAGGTGAATTTTGATGGAATTAGACAGGAGCTTGCAAGGATTGATTAGAGTAGCTTGTTTGCAGGCAAAGGGACCTCTGGCAAGTGGGAGATCTTTAAAAGTGAGATAGCGAAAGTTCAAGGTCTATATGTTCCTCTGAGGGTGAAAGACAAGGTTGGCAAGAATAGGGAACCCTGGAGAACAAGAGATATTGAGGCTTTGACCAGAAAAAAGTAGGCATGGCTCAGATACAGACAGATGGGATCAAGGGAATCCCTGGAGGTATACAGGGAAAACTGGAGTTTACTGATAAAGGAAATCAGGAGGGTGAAAAGGGGGAATGAGATAGCCTTGACTGAGAAGGTTAGGGTGAATCTGAAGAGGTTCTTTAAGTATATTAAAGGAAAAAGAATAACTAGAGAGAGAATAGGGCCCCTCAAGGACCAAAGTGGACATATATGTGTAGAACCGCAGTAGGTGGGCAAGGTCTCAATGAATATTTCTCCTCTGCATTTACTGTGGAGCAAGGCATGAAGACTTGGAAACTTGGGGAAGTGAATCATGATATCTTGGGGACAGTCCATTTCACAGGAGAAGAGATGTTGGATGTATTAGTATTATGAAGATGGATAAATCTTCTGGTCCTGACCAAATATATCCAAGAACACTGGAAGAGGCTAGAGAAGAAATTGCAGGGGCCCTGGCTGATATTTTTGCATCGTTGTTAACCAGGAGTAAGGTCCCGGAAGACTGGAGGTTCGCAAATTTGTGCAATTATTTAAGAAGGGCTGCAAAGAAAAACCTGGGAACTATAGACCAGTAAGCTCAACATTTGTGGTGGGTAAGTTACTTGAGAAGAATCTGAGGATAAGATATACATACATTTGGAAAGACAGGGTTTGATTAGAATTAATCAGCATGGCTTTATGAATGGAAGATCATGTCTCGCAAATTTGATGAAGTGACTGGACGGTTGGCGAGGGCAGAGTGGTAGACATAGTCTATACAGAATTCAGTAAGGATTTTGATAAGGTAACACATGGTAAGCTGCTCTAGAAGGTTAGATCGCATGGAATCCAGGACGAGCTGGCAAATTGGATACAAAATTGGCTTGATGGTAGGAAGCAGAGGGCAATAGTAGAAGGATGTTTGTCAGACTGGAGACCTGTGACTAGTGGAGTGTCTCAGGGGTCGGTGCTGGGCCCATTGCTGTTTGGTATCTCTATCAATGATATGCATGAGAATGTACAAGGCGTGACTAGTAAGTTTGCTGATGACACTAAAATAGGTTTTACCGTGGACAGTGAAGAAGGTTATCAGAAATTACAGCCAGGACCTTGATCAGCTGGGGAAGTGAGCCAAGAATGGTAACTGGAGATTAATATGGATAAGTGTGAGGTCTTGCATTTTGGAAAATCAAATCAAGGTAGGAGTTTTATGGTGAATAGTAGGGCCTTAAGGAATGTAGTGGAACAGAGGGATCTTGGCGTTCATGCCCACAGTTCTCTAAAAGTGGAGTCACAGGTAGACAGGGCAGTGAAGAAGGTTTTTGGCACACTGGCCTTCATCAGTTAGGGCACAGAGTCTAGAAGTTGGGAAGTTATGTTGCAGTTATACAGGAAGGTGGTGAGGCTGCACTTGTTCAGTTGTGGTCACCTTGCTGTAGAAAGGATGTTATGAAACTGAAAAGAGTGCAGAAGAAGTTCACAAGGATGTTGCCAGGACTCAGTGGCCTGAGTTAAAGGTAAAAACAAAGGCTGGAGATGCTGGAAACCAGTTTCTAGATCAGTGTGATACTGGAAAAGCACAGCAGTTCAGGCAGCATCTGAGGAGCAGGAAAATCAATGTTTCGGGCAAAAGCCCTTCATCAGGAATCAGGGCCTGAGTTATAGGCAGAGGTTGGACAATCTAGTACTTTTTTCCTTAGAGCATAGGAGACTGAGGGGGGGGAGTGTTATAGAGGCATGGATAGGGTGAATACACTCAGTCTTTTTCCCAGGGTTGGGGAATCGAGAAATAAAGCCTATCAGTTTAAGGTTGAGGGAAAAAAAAGGGAACCTAAGGGGCAATGTTTTTACACAGAAGGTGGTACATATATGGAATGAGCTGCCAGCGGAAGTGGTTGAAGTGGGTACGTTAACAACATTTAAAAGGCATTTGGACAAATACATGGATAGGAAAGGATTAGAAAGATATGGAGAAAGTGAGGACTGCAGATGCTGGAGATCAGAGTTGAAAGTTTGGTGTTGGAAAAGCACAGCAGGTCAGGCAGCATCCGAGGAGCAGGAGAATCGATGTTTTGGGCAACAGCCCTCCATCAGCCCTTCCTGATAAAGGATTTTTCCCGAAACGTCGATTCTCCTGCTCCTCAGATGTTGCCTGATTTACGGTGCTTTTCCAGCACCACGCTCCCGAATTAGAAGGATATGGGCCAAGTGCAGCGAGATGGGTATAGCATGGATGAACATTTTCGTGAGCGTGGACAAGTTTGGGCCAAAGAGCTGGTCTCCATGCTGTAGGACTCTATTACTCCATCTCTAATTAAAATAAGACACATGCGTAGCAGAGCCAACATGGCACCGATCACATTAGTTGCCTCTGCCATTCTTTGATCCACCTTACCAACTGCCTTTGTCAAACCTGCTAGCTCTTCCTGCGCTATTTTGTCCATTTTAATGAAGTAATTAATGGCTGTGACTCTGGGATTGTCTCCTGCCTGGGCTGAGCAGGTACCTAATCTCTGGCAGTCCTCTCAGTGCCAGAGACCTGGGGTATTCCTTCCTTGTCCCACTTGCAGAGCAGTGTCAATGATGTGCTCAGTAGATGGTGCTCCTGCATCCAAACTGGGAAGAGCATTCACTGAAGGAAAAGTCTCTGAATGGGTGGTGGGTGCAGGTGAAGTTCTTGCCAGTGTATCCTGTGAGTGTTAAGTGGCTTCACCCTCGAAATGGGAGTGGAGCTGAGGGTCTCCACATTGGTATCTTCTTGACTGAGGCTTGCTGATGCTCTGAATTCCTGCTGAAGAGATGCAGAAAATGTGAAATAGGATTGAAGCTTATTTAGATTAAGAATTGAATTGACGCTGACATTAATGGGAGACTAGTGCAGCACATCACAATGATACATAATGGGTGGGTTTACCATTGATGTCTCTCCATCTCCACATGAACAGCCCTGCTCTCCTGCAATAAGACCAGATTTCCAACAGTATGGAAACAGACCCTTCGGCCCAACAAATCCATCCTGACCCACCGAAGTGTAACCCACCCAGACCCATTCCCCCACATTTACTCCTGATATGGCAATTTACCATGGCCAATCTACCTAATCTACGCATCTTTGGACTGGAGGAGGAAACCAGAGCACCTGGAGGAAACCCATGCAGAGACAGGGAGAATGTACAAACTTCACACAGACAGTCACCCAAGGTGGGAATCAAACCCGGGACCCTGGCACTGTGAGGCAGTAGTGCTAACCACTGAGTCACTGTACTGCCCACTAAGGCAGAGGAAATGAACTAGGCCATTCAGCTCATTGGGCCTGCTCCACCATAATCAGCAATTCCACTCTCCAGTCTTTTCCCATAATCTTTGAATCCCCACTGATTAAAAATCTACCCATCTTGGCTTTGGATAAGCTGTAACCCAGCTTCTGCTGCCCTCTACAGTAAACATTCTGGAGATACACTATCCTCAGAGAGAAGAAATTCATCTTCATCTCTGTCTTAAATGGGTAACTCCTTATGCTGAGATTATGCCCTCCGGTCCTAACCTTTCTAAAAAGGGAAAGCAACCTCTTAGTCAAGCTCCCAAGAATCTTGTATGCTTAATAAGATCACTACTCCTTCGAAATGCCAGTGAATGTAGAAGCTCAATCTACTCAACCTCCTCCCATAAACAATCCCTCGTATGCAGGAGCAACACAGAGAACCTTCTCTGCACTGCCTCTAATGCCAGTGTTTCCTCCCTGAGATCGGGGAGAAAAACTGTTCCAGGTATGGATTGACTAACACTTTGCACAGTTTCAACAAGGACCCCCTGTTTTATAACCTTTGTAATAAAGGATAAAATAAAATGAATCCTGCCAGTCTTCACCCTCTCAGGCTATTGATGGGCCAATCCTTCTAGCAATGAAGCAAAAGAGGAATATACATGATCATACCAAAATGGTGGAGCAGGCTCAATGGGTTGACTGACCTAGTCCTGCTCCTATTTTCTATGTTTCCATGAAGTGTGATGCAAAAGAGATTCGTGCTGGTGCAGGAACAGGAGAGGTGGTGAGGTGTCCCCAGTGTGGAAGCAAGAAGAACAGAGAGCAGGAAGCGTTAGTAGTTTGGTAGGTTGAGGGCAGGGAGAGTGCTGGCAATAGTGAGTCCATGAGCTTTGGTGAGAACCATTTGCAGTAGCAGGGTTGGAGTGAGTGGTGGCCCAGTCAATGAGAGGTAGCAATGGCATGCAGAGCATAGACTTTCATAGACTATTGTCCTGCACTACTTTGTACTCCACTTATTCCGGGGCACAATCCTGACCTAGATCCTTATTTGTGGCTGTGTGTAGCGGCACAGCGTCTTTTGGTGGAATACAAGAAAAAGAACAGCCCTCCTCAGGTCTCCTTCACTGCCAACTCCAGGTGCCTGCCTGCAAAGCTAAAAGATAACTTGGTTTCCTGGGTCCCATCCTTGGGAAGAATGGTGCAGTTCAACAGTGTGAAGGCCAGTTCCTGCTTTTCACCAGCTGAGGTGATGTGCATTAATTGTTGGGTTTTAAGTATGGTGTCAGCAGTGTGAACCCGAAAGGATGCTGGCTGTGGTGAACAATTCTCTCACTCTGTTACATGAATCCACGCAAAAAGTACCAAGAGAGTCTGCTTGCAGAATAAATATGGCGAAAGGTAGAGGATTTTGTGAGGAAACTCATTCCAAGCTATGATGGACTGGGTGCCATGAATCACACTCAACAAAACCCTAAATGAAAATGGGAAAATTCCATTGCTAACTCTCTTTTGATTCCTCAGATGCTCCCAAACATGCTAGATATTTTCAGCAGTTTGCGTTTTCAGATTTACAGCATCCACAATAGTTTACCTCTGTATTAATGTTATTGATAACTTGGACTGGGAAATATTTGCGACTCAGCCTTTTGTTGTTGGCAATTTTTGTGCTATTTAGATCCTACAGCAGTGGAAATGAGCATGTAAAACCTCTGAAAAATGCCATTGTTCTCTAATTGTAAAATTACTATATCAACAATAAGGAATACAGAGAAAGCCCATGTTGATTCATCCTGATTGTGTCACCATAGAAATTTTTATTGTGCTCATTAAAGCACTCCCTCTATCTGGCTGGCATACAAGAATATAGCAGGAGCAGCAGAAGAGAATGTAGGCACATAAGACTGCACACTTTCATCTGTAATCCATAGTGGTCTCATTATCTATAGAACTGAACATGTGTTGCTGGTTAAAGCACAGCAGGTCAGGCAGCACCCATAGACCCTGTTGATTGATTTTATCTGTGCATTATGCAGGAGCATTATGTTGGGAGATGTTACTTCCAAAAAAGCTACTCATTTGCTGAGTTGCATGTTGCAGGACATGTTGTGCATTGTTGTACTTCCAGTTGCAGACAGTCCTTCAACATACTGAGATTATTTTTGCTCAGGGCTCCTTTCAGGCTGCTTTGGCAATATATAAACTCTAAGCCTGCAGACCATTTCTGTATACAGCTAATACTTTATTTTCCCACATAGACGAACACACCACCTTCACCGTAGATAACAGATATCAACATGTGACAGCAGGGGAACTTATCTGAGCAGAAAGATTTCTTAAAATTCAAGGGGCCATCGATGGGACCCATATGGTTGTGCAAAGATTCTTCATTGGCACAATGGTCGCCATCAGTAGCAAAGGATATTTCTCTGTCAATGTCCAACTTGTTGCAAGAGGTAATAAGGTTTTGAAAGGGTTATTGTTGCAGACTGGACTAAGTTCCAATCAATCTAACAATTATTTATGGCCTTGGGTGAGAATAAGTAATGTTCCCTTGCCATGGCAAGCAGATGCTCCAAGGTTCCACACATGGCGATTAGTGTTGGCACGCTAATCGCAGTATTGCCTTCTGGTTCTGAAAGTTGCTGGCACGCATGGACCTCAGAAACCAGTACAGCTGGAATGAAAACAGATGGAACGAGAGGGATGAGACAGAACAGGTTACAATCTCTTGGCAGAAAATTATATGGGAGTAGCTGGCTGCTCTGCCAGAAAAAAATGTTTGCAATTAGTCAACCTACCTGGAAGAAGTCTGTCCTGTAAACATCCACACAGTGCTCTCTTGGTTCCATGGGGATTCTCAATCTAACTGAGCAGCAGTTCTAGTCGTGCCAATGCTCCATAATGCTCCAGGACTGCTGGCATTACTCACACAGCAGGCTTGATGGATGCCCAGAGTCAGGTAAATCTGGGAGTTTTGGGTAGAAGGAGGTTTGGCACTATTCAGAAGGTGTCTGCAGGGAATTGGGGTGTTGGGTCTAAGGTCATATAGGAAAGAAGGAAGGGATTCACTATCTTCTCATTTTCTCAGAAGGTACCTCTCCCCACCCCAATGGAAAAGGGGCACCCTTCAACAACAATGCCCTCCTTCCTTTCAGCCATTTTAACCGCTAAAAAGAACAAATATATTATGGCATGGGCACTATCATATTCAATTCAATTGAATTATCAAGAAAGTCCATTGATGCTTAATTATTTATCTACACATGGTGGTTGACGGCTGAATTTAGCACCATCACCCTCTGTATTATGGAGTGAGCTCAAGGGCAGGTGTAAAGGTGGTAGGCTGGCCACCCACCAATATTACATGCTCTTCTGGTCAAAACATACCTGGTGGGGACACAGTGTTCAGCTCCATCTCACTTTCTTGATGTAGTTTACGTTTATTCATACACTGGATGTGGGCACCACTGGCTAAGCCAGCATCAATTGCTTAGAGATCAGTTGCTGTAGATCTGGAGTCACATGTCAGCCAGACCAGGTAAGAATGGTTGTTTCCCTCCCTAAAGGACATGAGAGACCAAAGTGATAGATGTTTTCCCAACAACTAACAACGATCTTATGATCAGCATTGATTGAAGATTTTATTGAATATAAATTACACCATCTGTCCTGGCGGGATTCAAATCTCGGTCTCCAAGTCATTACTTGGATCTCTGGATTATAGTCTCCTGAAAATATCACTAGGCCACAATCTCCTAGCACCTGATCACTAACATGCAATAAATTACATTGCGTTTAGGGCAAGATCCTCTTCTCACTAAGACTCACTTGATAGCAGCAGACGACCTCAAGTGTAAACTGGTCATGAATGGCATCCCAAAGCATTCAACACAGCTCACATTGGACCGTACCACCAGATCTGCAGGATGTTTAACACAACACCCATAATACAATATATTATATCATTGTAAACTGCCCAAACTCTTTCAAAGCCAAAGGATAAAATACACCTTTTCTTCAACGCTCTCCTGAAACCCACTGGAGGTAAGTAATAATGAGTTCCTTTCTGCTATACAGTCCAACGTGAATGTTTCCATTCAGACACATGCAGCATGCTCCACAACTTAGCTCTGATAAATGGTCAACCCCTGTGGGATAAACAAACATAAATCATCTAATGTACCAAAGGAAGGCATTCAATCTATTGTCTCTCAGCCAGAGATATCCAGCTAATCTAAAACAGTTTCTGATCACCTTGTTTAAGACACCTCAGTGCATAAGCAAATATTTTTAAATGTGTTGAAGGTTTCTGCCCCTACCATCCCAACAGGTAGTTCAGATCCATATCACCATTTAGGTGAAAAAAGTATTATTTCTAACCTCATAACTTCAGATCCTTCTCCTAACTATTTGGAAAGATGTAGATAACCAAAGTTAGTATGGGAAAGAAGGTGACTATCAGTGAGAGCGAGAGGATACTTAGAGAATCTCTGGATGCCACTGATTCTTTCAAAGTAGTTTCATTACTGGCTCATCCTGAGAAACACTCTTCCCTCCCAATGAAGATAAAGTGCCACCCATTTGGTTTTCCACTGTGCCCATTATCTTGTGGTACGTAATTCCACTGAACAAGAAGAACTTATATTTTCATCATACATTTAACATAATTAAACTGCCTTATCAAACAAAATTTGACACTGATCTACATCAGGAGATATTGACTTGAAGCTTCATCCAATAGCTTTGAAAGGGATAGAGTGAAAACCCTCTCCATCACTGATGCTCTGTAGCAGGTGTGCATTGTATCTACAGGATGTATTGAAGAAATTCACCAAAGATCCTCCGACAGCATCTTCCAAACCCATGACCACTTCTGTCCAGAATGGCAACAGCAGTGGATACATGGGAATACCACCATCTTCAAGTTTCCCACCATGGCACTCACCCAACTTAACTTTGAAAATAATTTATCGTTTCTTCACTGTTGCTGAGTCAAATTCTTGGAATTCTCTCCGTAATGACATTGTGGGTCAATGCACAGCAGGTAGATCACAACAATTCAAGAAGGTGGGTTATCTTCAACTTCTCAAAGGCAACGAAGGATGGGCAATAAATACTGGCCCAGCCAGTGACACCCACAACACATAAATATGAATTTTGAAAAAAGCCAGGTTTAAGAATGGAATTCCAGAGCTTAGGGCTTAGCCGGCTGAAGTCAAGCAAATAAAAATCAAGAGTTTCAAGGGGCCAGAATTTGAGCAGAAATATATCACAGATGTTGGTTGGACTAGAAGAAATAATAGACGTAGGAGGGAAGAGTGCAGGATTAGTCTGAAAACATAGTTATAGCATTCCCCCATACCAAAGCGAGCCATATTCCTCTTCATGATATTATATGTTTCTTTAATTTTGCTTAATTGACTGTTCCTCTGGCCATCTCCTCAGTTGACTGTCTGGATGAGCCTTTGATTCTGCAGTCACTCTTTTTCTCTGTTATCTATGTTTGGAGAAAGATTGTGAGCTTTGTGCATTTCTAGTAGTTTTCCGAGACATCTTGGCCTGGCATATTACTGCCCCATCTACAGATTTTCCTTCATTCTACTAAGCTTCAAAGAACATCATTCCAATATATTGTGTCTTTCATTACAAGACACATCTATCTCCCAAACTTAGGGAACCTTCAGAGTGCCACTAGGATGCCCTTCCTTAAACAAGAAGTTTAAAACTGCACACAATATTCCAGCTTTGGTCTCAGCAGAGCCTTGGAACTGGTGAATGGATCTTCCTAACTGCATTCCTACGCCCAGTGACAAACCCTGAGACCAGAACCTGTCACTTAAACTGATGGCTTCCCACTGTAGCTCAGGGCGATATTGGCAACCTCCTCTGTATTGCCTTAGAATGGAGCTGCCAAGATCAATCCTCTTCTGCAATGATGACCAAACAGCTGAAGGCCATATCCAATATTCATTTTTTCATAATGCCACACAGAATGCTTTCATGTTACGATTCCTTCATTGTCTCCTGCCTGCCTCAGCATGACCCACCTCACCGTTGGAGCTGGCGAATGGACTTTGCTGAGGCATTTGTCATTGTGCCTCCTGCTTCTATCTATGTTATTCACAGGACAGAGCTAGTGGAAACAACTTCCTAATTGGCTGGTTCTGGAAAGATCATGACTGATGTCCCAAACAGCTTCTTCCAGCTGGGCTTTCTTGAGCTGAAATTGAATCCGCCCAACAGGATAGCAGACTCAATATGTAGAATCCCTATTGTGTAGATGTAGGCCATTTGGCCCATCAATTCCTCACTGATTCTTTCGAAGAACATCCTACCCAGACCCGCCCTATCCTTGCAGTGTAACACTGCATTCTCCATTGCTAATCCACCTAACCTCTACATTTGTGGATGCTACAGGTCAACCTGCACATATTTGATTGGTAACATTCTGTCCAAGAATACAGAAACATAAAAAGCTTTTATTTTGAGAGGAATATGAAGCAGAATTAGATAGCAGACTAAGCCAAGACACAATAGAAAATCCCAGGTCTGTCTCAAAAGGTGAGCAGTGCTTTTGTCTGTCCATTGTGAACCATCCCTTTAACTGATGTCATTCTTTTAAATTTTATTTGAAAACACTTTTCTGTTCCCATTTTCACCTTACTCTTCAAATTTCTAGTCGAACCAATCTTTCCACACTGCTTCACTTTCAAAACATCTCATTGGTATTAAAATTGGCATCAATAATGTTTCTGAACACTTTCAAATCTGACCCCAAAATGTCATTCTTTACTTATGAGCTACAGTTATAAACTAATGTGGAAAAATTTACATTTCTCAGTATTAACTTGACATTGAGAGCACATTCCAGAAACAAACTATGCTGCCTAACTAGTCTAATACTGCATTTACACCTCCCATGATCCTCCTCTCCTGTAACTGTTACCAGCATAACTTTCTACTGCTTTCACAGTTGTATATTCATTTGCTGCTTGTCTCTCAAATCCTGTGGCTGATACAAATTCTTTGGCAAATCTAAAACTACATTTGTTGCCTCTGGTGCTGTGGCTTCCTCAATATAGTCACCATAATTAACAACCTCACAATTTGAGATGCGGTTCGTTTCTGTCGATTGGAAGCAGCTGGAATCCAAGGAATAGCACCTGCAAGATTCTAGTCAACACTGTTCCCAGTCTCACAACAAATGGGGGTGGCATGGTGGCTCAGTGGTTAGCACTGCTGCCTCACACACCAGGGATCTGGATTTGATTTCACCCTCAGGTGATTGTGTTGTGTGGAGTTTGCATATTCTCCCAATGCCTGAGTGGGTTTCTTCTGGGTTTTCTCCCACAGTCCAAAGCTGTGCAGGTTAGGTGGACTGGCCATGCTAAATTGCCAATAGTGTCCAGGGATTAGCCATGAGGGGTGGGTCTGGGTAGGATGCTGCTCAAACAGTCAATGTAGACTCAATAGGCCCGATAGTCTGCTTTCACACTGCAGGGATTGTATGATTCTAATCTTGCATGTATATCCCATTCCTCCTCCATTCCTCTGTAGTTTAATTGTATTGGAGGTCTGTCATGCGTACCTTGAAGCAAACTTTTCTGTGAATTATGCAACCATGACTCAAATTTATGTATAAAGTTTTCAAAGAAGCAAGTTGATCATGTTGAATCATTCCATTGCAAATTCACGCATAAAAAAGTCAAATTCATAAAATGTGAGCATCATTGGCAAGGTCAGCATTCATTGTTAATCTCTATTTAACATTGAGAAGGTCAGAAAGCTGTCATGCTGTGTAATTTGCTAGGCTGCAGGTATAAATGAAATTATAAATTATAATTACTAAAGCAGCAAAGAAAGCTTTCAGTATCCTTGGTTTTATCAATAGAAGCATAGGGTACAACAGCGAGGAGGAGATGTTGAAGTTACACAAAACATTTATTAGACCTCAGCTGGAAGACTGTGTAGAGTTCTGACTCTCACATTAAAAGAAAGATGTGAACGTGTTGTAAAGAGTACAGAGGTTGTATACAAGAATGGTTGCAAGGATGAGAAATTTCAATAATGAGGCCTTATTGAGGAAGATGGGACTGTTCTTGCAAAAAGGTCTTAGAGGAGCTCTGCTAGCAGTTTTCAAAATCATGAGCAGCTTGGAGAGGCTAGGGAGAAAACTATCCCCGCTAGTGAGAAAAACAAGAGCAAAATCATTTGATTTAAAGGGATTTGCAACAGGAGTAAGGGTGGTATAAGAAAAAAGCTTTTTCACTCAGCAATTAGTAATAGCATGAGAGGATGTGGTGGAGGCAGATTCAGTTAAGGCATTCAGGCATTAGACAATTATTTGTGTACAAATATTCAGCAAGGGTATGCAGGAAAACCAAGGGTTGACATGAGGTTAAGATGCTCACTTGAAGAGCCAGTGATGGGTCAAATAACCTCCTCCAATGCCATAAGACTTGCTTGATTCTATTATTGATTCTGTTTCAAAAGAAGTTTAGGGACAACCATTTGTCTTTGTTTATTCAAAGTTCGTGTTTAAATTCCTACAACTTCTGCTGTAGGAATCCCCACTTCATATTTATATTCAGTGATTACATTGCATCACTGGAGTAAACCATTGAACATCCCTGGGGAGAGACAACTTAGCCTATTTGCATTAAATGTTCACACCATGAACCAAGGTTTAAGTTTCCACTAAGATGAATGCAACTGAATAGGAAAGTGAGAGCTGATTTTGGAGCAGTGAGTCTCTTCAAGATAAGCATCTATGTCAAGATTAGAGTGGTGCTGGAAAAGCACAGCAGGTCAGGCAGCATCCGAAGAGCAGGAAAATTGACATTTCGGGCAAAAGCCCTTCATCAGGCCCAAAACATTGATTTCCCTGCTCCTCGGATGCTGCCTGACCTGCTGTGCGTTTCCAGCACTACTCTAATCTTGATTGATCTCCAGCATCTGCAGTCCTCACTTTCACCACATAAGCATCTATGCGTCGATGCTTAAATCGAACAGGTATGTCTGTTGAAGAGGTTGCATTGTTACAGAAAGGCCTTGGTCTTGTATGCACCTACCTATTTAGTGGCACACAGCAAGTCTGAAGTTACTTTCACTGAACACTGGATATACTTGTCCAAATACTGTACTGAAGTACAGTAACTACTTATGCAACAATTAGTATGCATACACAAAATAGAAATTCCATATGGCTCAAAATGTGGCAAGTCTGGACATTTTCCAAATGAGTTGTGTTGTTGTTTAACAAATCGCAGAGATAGTGTCACTTAAATGTAGAGAGGGTCACTTACGGACAAATGCCTACAATAGAGATGCTCACTCCACTGAGGAGGGACAGTACAGTGTGATTCAGAGGGCGCTGTCTTTACAATGTAATTGAAGCCTGTCCTCAACAGGCACAGGTTCCACTGGACCAACCAAAGTAGACCTCAGGAGAATTAAGGGCAATGCAGTGACTCAGTAGTTAGCACTGCCGCCTCAAGCAAGAGGGACCTGGATTCAATTCCAGCCTTGAGTGGCTGTCTACATGGAGTATACGCATTCTCCCATGTCTGTGTGGGTGTCTACCAGGCAATCTAGTTTCCTTTCACTGTCCACGGATGTGCAGGTTAGCTAGACTGGCCATGCTGAATTACTCTGTCGTGTCCTGGGAAGTCCAGGCATTGTCCAAAGTGACATCAGGCATATTCTAACTGTGCTGAATAACACAATTGACCATGAGCAGAGTATTTGCATATCTAGGGGCAAATTGGATGAGGTAGATAAGTAATCAGTGCAGTAAAACACTGTATCCCGGCAATTACTAGAATTGTGTCTTAGTGCCCCTCACTAACCCATCCCTCAAATATGGAATTTGGCAGGATTTGGAATTGCTTGGGCAAGTAGAGACTTTTTAACCATGAACCCTGGGTGCCTCTGAGAAAAAATATATTATTGTGAGAGTGAACAATTTCTACATTCTTGGAATGGTACTTTGGATATAATCTATGAGAGCTCAGACATATTTGCTGTACCTGCAAGAAGAATGGCCACTTTCAGCTGCCAAAGGCACCTGCTTAACTTGGAAAGTTTACATTCCACCTTCTTTACACCTTTGGAAATTCCGTTATAAACTTCAACTGTATTTAGTAGAATTAGACTATGTCTGGAAAGTTTGAGTTGCAGTAGCCCAAATTATTCTGATTATTCACACAGAGCCCATTGCTTGCTGACTTGCATTGGCTCCCAGTCAAGCAGTGTTAAACGTTTTGCCCTGTTTTCAAACTCTCCCTGTCCCTTCAGTCCCAACCTTCCAAGGTATCTGTGGTCCTCCAATTCAGGGCTCTTAGCCAGTTCCAATTTTAACCACTCAACCAGTGGTGGACAAGCCTTCACCTGTCAAGGCCCTAAGCTTTGAAATATCATTACTTCACCTGTCCACAGGTCCACCTCACTTCCTTCTTTTAAACTGCTGTTTGAAACTCACCCTTTAAGCCAAGCTTTAGACTGTCTGGACAATGATTTTGTTGTGTGGTTTTTAACACTGGTGAAGCACCTTTAGGTGTTTTAATCCATTAAAGGTGCTGCATATATATAACTATTGTTGTTAGAGATCTTCCTTCAGCCTATCCAGCTAGTTGAAGCAGTAAGGATGATGTAACCCAAAGCTGCATTACAACAACTCTAGCTTCTGTAATGTCTGTTCCTTTGGGACCCAGCAAAGTTCTGAGTTACTAGGACAACAAAAACTACCACAAGCACTGGGCATGTATCTTCCTTGGATGATTTAACCTGCTTTAGATTATAAATTGGTGTTGCTCCAATCGCTTGTCATCAGACACAATTCATTTTCCAAGTGATTGGGCCCATCAGGTTTGACATTATTTGGTTATTGTTAAGATCTTATCAAATGAACAGCAGATAGGAAGTCTTTGAATCATGGAGATGTGCAGCACGGAAACACACCCTTCAGTCCAATTCATCCATGTTGACCAGATATCCTAACCTAATCTAGTCACATTTGCCAGCATTTACCCCATATCCCTTCCTATTCAGACACCCATCAAGATGCCTTTAAAATGTTGTAATTGGACGAGCCTCCACCACTTCCTCTGGCAGCTCATTCCATTCACGCAACACCCTTTGCATTAAAAAGTTGCCCCTTAGGGTCCTTTTAAATTTTTTCCTTTCACCCTAAACCTATAACCCTCTCGTTCTGGACTTCCTCATCTCGAGGAAAAAACTTTGTCTATTTATCCTATTAATGTCCCTCATGATTTTATAGATCTCTATAAGGTCACTCCTCAGCCTCCGACGGTCCAGGGAAAACAGCCCCAGACTATTCAGCCTCTCCCTATAGCTCAAATACTCCAACCTTGACAGCATCCTTGTAAATCTCTTCTGAGCCCTTTCAAGTTTCACAAGATCCTTCCAATATGAAGGAAACCAGAACTGCATGCAATATTCCAAATGTTGTCTAACCAAAGGCTTGTACAGCTGCAACATGAATTCCTAACACCTATGTTTAATACTCTGACCAACAAAGAAAAGCATACCAAATGCCTTCTTCACTATCCTATCCTGCGACTCTATTTTCAAGAAACTATGAATCTACACTCCAAGGTCTCTTTGTTCATCAACACTCCCCAGGAATTTACCATTAAGTGCACAAGTCCTGCTCTGATTTGCTTTTCCACGTTTATCTAAATTAAACTCCATCTGCCATTCCTCAGCCCATTGGCTCATCTTAACAACCTCCCATTGAAGGTATCCTTCTTCACCATCTACTACACCTCTAATTTTGGTGTCATCTGCAAACTTACTAACTGTACCTCATTTGTTCACATCCAAGTCATTTATATAACTGATGAGAAACAGTGGGCCCAGCACCAATCCTTGTAGCAAACCACTGGTCACAGGCCTCCAGTCTGAAAAACAACCCTCCACCACTATCCTCTGCTTTTTACCTTTGATCCAGTTCTGTATCCAAATAGCTAGTTCTCCCTGTATGCCATGAGATCGAACCTTGCTAACCAGTCTCTCATGGGGAACCTTGTCAAACACCTTACTGAAGTCCATGTAGATCACGTCCGCTGCACTGTCCTCATCAATCCTTTTTGTTACTTCTTCAAAAAACCCAATCAAGTTCGTGAGACATGATTTCCCATGCACAAAGCCATGCTGACTATCCCTAATCAGTCCTTGCCTTTCCAAATACGTGTTAATCCTGTCCCTCAGAATTCCCTCCAAGAATTTGTCCACCACTGAGGTCAGGCTCACCGGTCTATAGTTCCCTGGCTTTTCCTTGCCATCTTTCTTAAGTAGGGCCACCATGTTAGTCAACCTCCAGTCCTCCAGCACCTCACCTGTGACTATTAATGATCAAATTATCTCAGCAAGGGGCCCAGCAATCACTTCCCTAGCTTCACAGAGATCAGGTCTTGGGGATTTATCCACTTTTACGTGTTTCAAGATATCCAGCACCTCCTCCTCTGTAATATGGGCATTTTTCAAGATATCACCATGTATTTCACTACATTTTATATCTTCCATGTTCTTCGCTACAATAAACACTGGTGCAAAATACTCATCAAGTATCTTCCCCATCTCCTGTGGCTTCACGCATAGGCTGCCTTGCTGATCTTTGAGGGGCACTATTCTATCTCTAGTTACCTTTTTGCCTTTAATATAGTTATAAAATCCCTTTGGATTCTTCTTCATCCTATTTGCTAAAGCTATATCATGTTTCCTTTTTTTGCCTCCTGACTTCCCTCTTAAGTTTATTCCTACTGTTTTTATACTCTTCAAAGGATTCACTCGATCTATCCTGGCTGTACCTGACATATACTTCCTTCTTTTTCTAAACCAAAACCTTAATTTCTCAAATCATCCAGCATTCCCTATACCTAGCAGCCTTTCCTTTCAACCTAACAGGAATAGACTGTCTCTGGACTCTTGTTGTCTCATTTTTTAAGCTTTCCCATTTGCCAGTCGTCCCTTTACCTTTGAACATTTGTCCCCAATCAGCTTTTGAAAGTTCTTGCCAAATACCATCAAAATTGGCTTTTCTCCAATTTAGAATGTCAAATTTTAAATCCAGCCTATCCTTTTCCACCACTTTTTAAAAATGAATAGAATTCTGCTCACTGGCCCCAAAGTGCTCCCCCACTGACACCTCAGTCACCTGCCCTGCCTTATTTCCCAAGAGTTGGTCAAGTTTTGCACCTTCTCTAGTAGGTACATCCACATAATGAATCAGAAAATTTTTTTATACACACTTAACAAGTTCCTCTCCATCTAAACCCTTAACACTATGGCAATCCCTGTCTACATTTGGAAAATTAAAATCTCTGACAACCACCCTATTATTCTTATAGATAACTGAAATCTCCTAACAAATTTGTTTCTCAATTTCCTATTGACTATTAAGGGATCTATAATACAACCATAACAAGATGATCATCCCTTTCTTATCTCTCAGTTCCACCCAAATAACCTCCCCGGATATATTCCCAGGAATATCCTAAGTATAGCCATAGTTCTATCCCTTATCAAAAGTGCCAGGCCCCCTCCTTTCTTGCTCCCCTTTCTATCTTTCCTATAGCATTTGTATCCTGGAAAATTAAGCTGCCAGTCCTGCCCATCCCTGAGCCATGTTTCTGTAATTGCTATGATATCGCAGTCCCATGTTCCTGACCATGCCCTGAGTTCATCTGCCTTTCCTGTTAAGTTTCTTGCATTGAAATAAATGGAGTTTGATTTATCAGTCCTACATTGTTCTCTGCTTTGTTCCTGCCTGCCCTGACTGTTTGACTCATTCTCTTTCCTAAATGTGCCACTTTCAGATTGATCACTTTCCTCACTATCTGCCTGGGTCCCACACTCCCACCATACTAGTTTATATCCACTTGAGCAGCTCTAGCAAATCTCCCTGTCCCCTTCCAGTTCAGGTGCAATCCATCCTTCTTGGACAGGTCACTTCCACCCCAGAAGAGATTCCAATGATCCAAAAATGTGAACCATTCTCTCCTGCACCAGCTCCTCATCCACTCAGTCATCTGCTCTATCCTCATATTCCTGCCCTCACTAGCTCCAAGCACCAGGAGTAATCCCAATATTTCTACCCCGAGGACTTCCTTTATAAATTCTTGCCTAATTTGCTGTATTCTCCCTTCAGAATCTCATCCTTTTCCCTTCCTACGTTGTTAGTTCCAAAGTGCACAATGACCTCCCGCTGGGCCCTCTCCTCCTTGAGAACATTCTGCACCTGTTCCGAGATATCCTTGATCCTGGCACCAGGGAACCAATTCTGATTTTTCGCTGCCAGCCACAGAAAAGTCTGTCTATGCCTTGGACTAGACAGTCCCCTAACACAATCGATTGCTTGGAATCTGACATACGCTTCATTACAGTAGAGCCAGTCCCAATACCAGAAACTTGGCTGTGCTTGCTACATTCCCCTAAGAATCCATCACCCGCTACATTTTCCAAAACAGCATACATGTTTGAGATGAGCATAGCCACAGGAGACTCCTGCGTGACCTGCCCACCCCTACTACCTTTCTTGGAGTTAACCCATCTACCTGACTGTATTTGCAGCTTCTTTCCCTTCCTATAACTGCCATCCATCACACCAGCTAGTTTTTGTAAATTCTTCATTGCCTCTAACTGCCATTGCAACTGATCCATGCGATCTGATAAGATTTGCAACTAAAGATACTTCTTGCAGACATAATCATCAGTAACATGGAAACTTTCCATAAATTTCCACATCTGACAGGAAGAACACATCACTCTAGTAAAGGCCATCTTTGCTCCTTCACAATTGACAGACCCAGAAAGTAGCACCATCTTATTGCCCTAAAAGAAACAGTGCTCCAGGCTAACTTAGTACTTACAGTTTATATTTTTAAAATTTAGTCAAGAGACAGAACTCAATAAAACATAAAATCAAGAAAGAACCCACACTACTCACTACTGTACACTCACAGCAAGATTACATGTAAAAGATATGTACTTATCTGTTCCTGTGCTGTGAGCCCACCCACACTGGTTCCTCCAACATCAGCTGTGAAATTTGCTGTTTGCTAATTTTTCCTAGATGCACTCTGATGTCCAGAGATACATGAACTCAAACAGCAAAGGCAGTAAATGAGCAAATTCACTGTGCCGGTGAGCAGTGCAGGTTTCTTTCTCTCTCTACCTCACTGACCACGATTGATGACTTTTGTCTGTCTTCCTCCTTTTAAAAGTGCCAGTTTCGATCTATTTTTCCCAAAGTTCCAAAACAATGCAGAAGCATATAAAACAGTAATTGCTGTTCCTGGAATTCAAGGAAATCACTTCCAACACATAAAACACCTCAAAAAAGGAGCAGCTCTTACAGACACCGACTTTTTCCTGTCCTCCATCTTGGATTACTCAGAACTGGTATTTGTATAAACTACTTGGAATGAACAACAGTATTTGCATTGCTTATTGCATTACATTGCTGTTTTCCTCCTAACTGTAATATAAGGTTCCTCAAGAAGGAGGTGCAGGAGAAACCTCTCGCTTTTCTGCAATCTACTCAAAGGAACAGGAGAATCAATGTTTCGGGCATAAGCCCTTCTTCAGTTTCTCCTGTTCCTTTGATGCTGCCTGACCTGCTGTGCTTTTCCAGCAACACATTTTTAAGCTCTGATCTCCAGCATCTACAGTCCTCACTTTCTCCCTGCAATCTACTCAAGACAGGCACAAACACCGAAGCATCTTTACACGGGATTGCATCACCATCCTCATGTTAATCACTTCCAGCAAATGTCAGTTCAGTGTAGAAATATTGAAAATAGGAGCAGAAGTAGGTCATTTGGTCCTTCCAGTCTGCTTTGCTATTCATTAAGATTGTGGCTGATCAGCCAAGTTGTCCTGCTTTTGCTCCAAATCCTTTAATCAGTTTAGTTCCACGTGCTCTATAGCCAACTCCTCCTTGAAAAAAAACAATGTTTTAATCTTGGCTGTCTTCTGTGGTAGTGAATTTCACAGACTCACCATTCTCTGTATGGAAACATTTGTTCTCATCTCAGTACCAAACGGTTTAACCCATGTTCTTGGATTGTGACCCCTGTGTATGAACTGCCCTGTCATCAGGAACATTCTCTCTGCATTTACTCTCTCTAGTCCTGTTGGAACTTTACAGGTTTCTATGAGATCTCCCCGCAATCTTCTGAACTTCAGCAAATACAGTACAAACAAATTCAACCTCTCTGCATACATTAATCCTACCATCTCAGAAATCAGTCTGATAAACCTTCCCTCTATAGCAAAAGTACCCAAATGGGAATCGTGGCACAGTGGCGTTGTTAACTTAAAGTCATAGGGCTGGATGAGTGCTCCAGAGACAGTTCAAATTGCAGCTTGGGGATTTTGTTTTATTCATTCACATTATGATAACATCTCTGGTGAGGCCAGCTTTGCCCATTCCAACTGCCCACTGATGATTTAAGTGTCAATCATATTGCTGTGGGTCAGGAGTCACTTGTCAGCCAGATTAGCTAAAGTTGGCAGTTTCCTTCCTTAAAGGGCATAGGATAACCAGATGGGTACTTTGTCTGAGAATAAACAATGGCTTCATGGCCATCATTAGACTCTTAAATCCAGATTTTAATGAATTCAAAATCCACTAGCCGCCATGGTGGGATTTGAATTGAGGATTCCAGAGCATGACCCGAGTCTCTGGATTAATAGTTCAGCAATAATGCCACTAGTCTACTGCCTCCTCATTTAAATGCATGATTTGGAAATGCAAGTAACAAATAAATGTGAAATAAAATATCACTGTCATTAATAATGACAATGAAACTATGAGGATGATGTTAAAAATCTATCTGCCACTCTAACCCGATGTGGCCTCCAAATGACTCCAGATCCATTGCAATGTGATTGCCTCTTAGATACCATGCTTTTCTCTCGAGTAGTGAAGTAAAAAACTAGAGGGCATAAGTTTAAGATGATAAAGGAAAGATTTAAAAGGGACCTAAGGGGCAACTTTTTTCACATAGAGGGTGGTGTGTGTATGGAATGAGCTGCCAGAGGATATGGTGAAGGCTGGAACAATTACAGCATTTAAAAGGCATCTGGATGGGTATTTGAATAGAAAGGTTTTAGAGGGATATGGGCCAAATGCTGGCAAATGAGACTAGATTAATTTAGGATATCTGGTTAGCATGGACAAGTTGGACCGAAGGTTGTGCTTCCATGCTCTATGACTTAATGTGAAATTGTGTAGTAATCCACTCAGCTCACTATCTCCTGATCAAGGGTAATTAGGGATGTGCAATAAATCCTGACTTTGCCAGTGATGCTTACATCCCAAGACTACTTCTTCAAAAAAATTATAATGGATGAAAGACTTTTAACACCTTGAAAAGAGTTATGTAGAGCAACTCACAACATGACTACATACCCTGTCCAATCTCCCATGATCTTATGAATCACCAATAATTAATCTAAATTCAAATAAGAGGATTCTTCCAAAGAGACATGCAAACAAACAGATGCAGTGAAAAGGATTAATCTGGAGACTTCTTCTTTTAATCACAAATCCATGCACAATTTGGTACTGGATTGTACATTCACTAATGGAAAGTTTTCTCTTATATTTCTAGAGCGTCAAACGATGAAGAAACATTTAGTTCGACAAAAAGCTTAATGGTCACAAGCTGAAGCTGTTTTCAAAACTTTGTTGTCATTAAGAAAGACTACACTAAAGTTCGTGTTAGTTCTCAACACAATCTGAAAAAAATTGTATCCAAGCTTAAATTAGCATTCACCAGAAAAGAATGCTGACATTTATGTAGCACTTCTCATAACCTCAGGAGCCTTTTACTGTCCATTAATTACTTTTTGAGGTGAAGCCACTGTTGTAATGTTGGAAATCTACCCAGTTTGGCCATGAGCATCTGATGTAAATCAATGATTGAAACAGATGCTCTCTGCAGCACTGTATCTTCAAATTTATCTTTTGCTCATTTCTTCTTCCTCACCTCAAATTACGCTTCTATTTTCCTCAATTATCCTTTCTTCTTCTCTAGTAATATTTGCAATATTACTTTGTCCCTGAACTCTTTCTTTCAAGTTTTTCATTTTGTTTTTCTTCTGTAAATTATGATTAGATTCCCTACAGTGTGGAAACAGGCCCTTTGGCCCAACAAGTCCACACTGACCCTCCAAAGGATAACCCACCCAGACCCGTTCCCTTACATTAACCCCTTCAACTAACACTACGGGCAATTTAGCATGGCCAATTCACCTAACCTGCACATCGTTGGACTGTGGGAGGAAACCCATACAGACACAGGGTGAATGTGTAAACTCCACACAGACAGTTGCCTGAGGCGGGAATTGAACCCAGGTCTCTGGCACTGTGAAGCTGCAATGCTAACCACTGTGCTACTGTGGACAATAGAAGTGTTCTAAAATAAAATATTGGGAAGAACAAAGTCACAGTCTTCAGTCTGATAGCCATTAATACTTTGCAACCTTGGTGCTATATTTAATGTCGGAGTCCACTGTGATGTGGTACAGTTGAACATCATCAATGTATGTGTGGAAACTGACACTGTGCATTTGGATAACATACCCAAAAGCAGTACGTCAATGGGAAATAGCAAAGGGCCAAGGCCAAATCCTGAGAGGTGTCCACAGCAAACGATTTGGGAACAAAGAGACAAGTCATTCCAGGAGATTCTCTTAAACCCCGTCTCATCTCTTCCTTCAACTCCTTGAATGGAAAGAAAAGCTCACAACAATCTTACCTCTGTTGCCAATCTTTAAATGATTAAAGGTTCAGAATAGCCTTAAACTACAGTCCTGATCAAATACCATCCCTTAATACTTTTGCCAGATGCTTTCTGACATTGACTACGCTTTAAGTGGGTAAGTAAAAAGAACACAGCGGTTTGAGTTTGCAACGAAAAAAAATTACCTTTCCTGAACTTTGTGTTCCAGTTTGATGGCTTGTTTCTCCCAATTATGAAGATTTCTACAGTCTTAAATGAATAAACCATTGGGCAAAATGACAGCATTGGGTTCACTCCAGCTGACTTTGTGATGTTGCCAAACCCACCAGTCACTTAACTTTTATGGGGTGGGAAAACAGCAAGAATGACGTCTTGACCTGCTTCTTTTCTCTTCCACTAAATTTCTGTTTTCCTGAAGGCACTAATGGATGTGAGGTATAGTTCCATTGCTATTGGCAGCCCTCTAGGCCCTTTACGCAGATAACCATTCATCACAGTAAGTGCTGGCAGCTAGTGAAAGGATGGTGGCTGGATGTCACAGGCACTCTCAGTAACGAACACATGGTTTCCAGCAGAAGTCACAATGTAGCAGTCAGAAATTTAAAAAATGCTTCTTTGCTTAGCCCAGTGACCTTTGGCAAAATTATTGCACCCCTGCCTCAGCTTGCTGACATCAATTAACCAAGGTACATATTGGGAATTGTCAGGGTTTTCTTCCAGCTTTGCATTGCTCCCTTTCACATTGTATCTGTGATTTATTCTGACCAGAGAAATCTGAGTCTATTGACCATTAAAGAATGAAAGAACTTTACTGCCTTTCCAATAACAAACATCATTGCCATTGGCTTTTGAGTGAAAATGATATCCCAGCAGGAGAAAAAGGAGAGCAACACTTAAACCATGTTGAACATGCCTTTATTTATGGTACACTCCGAAGAAAATAGAAATTCTTATTGTGTATATCTGGACATGGTGCAGAACTGCAAACGCACTCCTTAAAGGACCATTCCATCTCTATCCCAGAAACAATCTTTTACAGTAATGAAATCACAAAACCATGGATTTGAAATCACACACTGAGGAATAAATCACATTGGTAAGCTCCCTGGTCGATACATCTACCACTCCCAACAGGATAGGGATTGCGTCTGGGATCTTCCTGGTCCCTTTCGCTCAGCTCCACTCTGGGCAGGGCATGTACCCGCAGTGCCAACATTGTGCACTCCCCCTCCTCCTTCTGCTTGTTCCTTCCCTCCCTCCTTCCTACAACAATCTCCCAGCTGTCAAGGACAGAAAGAAAAATAAAGTGCTACATTTCGAAAATATCTTCTTTGATTTTTCTTTAAAACAATGAACTTCTGACTGCACTTATAATGGAATGAAGCTTCAAATGGGGAGGTAGAAAAGAACCTAAGAAGAATTATCTTGTGTGGTGAGGCGTGGAGATCATCGAATGCTTATCCCTACCTTCAAGTCATGGAAAATACATAAAAAGGATTCAGATTTAAAATGTCAAAGCATCATTGTCTACAGATACTTCTCTACATACACCCATCCCTGGATTGCTATCAAGTAGTAATAGGATACTATTACAAGTTGATGTGTGCATGGAATTTTCCCATGAATTGCTTGGGGTGGGGGTGTGGAAGGGTTGAGGTGGTGCACATTAATTACTATTTTTGAATTTATTTTGGTGATTAGTTCTCGGGGATAAGGTAAACTAAGGGAGATCTGTCAGAATAAAAGTTGTACACTGTCCATTTTCATTCACTGCTTCGATATATTTGGCAATTCCTGCATAAAAAAATGCCCTTTATGTCCCTCATTGCACATTCATTAGTTTGTCTTTGGGTAATTTATTTTCGTGCTCATCAGTGCACAAGCATTGCCTGACGAAAGGAATACTTCTGCTTTTGCAAGGAACAGCATGACCAGATGCAAGGGAAAATTTCCTTCACTTAGCCCCAGAGATGCACATCAACTCCAACACTGGCAGAGTATCAGTACAAATCTCTTAATTTTTTCTATACATCATTTCTGGTCTTTATAAATGGGATGGATAACTTAGACTCAATTATTATCATTTGCTTTCACCAGTCCACAGAGGAACCAGAAGTGAAATGACCTTACTACAGTAAGAATTGCCGGAGGATTATTCAAACTGAGGGGATCCTTGAAGCCAGCAAACAGGGACAATGGATGTGTTGAAAATCTTTTGTGATGAGAAGAATTGAACATAAAGTTAAGGATGTTATGCTTTAACTGCACCGCTTATTTAAGGAAGGATGTCATTGCGTGTTCAGGGAATGTTGACCAGATTGATATCTGGAATGAGCAGGTTGTCATATGATGATATATTGGCCAGGCTGGATTTGTTCTGCTGAAGTGTGGAAGAATGAGGGGGCGACTTGGTTGAAATGAATATGATCCTGAATTGTCTCGATAACTGGAATGTTGGGAGGATTCGGTGAGGGAAATTCAGAATGAGGAAGATCTGCATTAAAACTAGGGCTTCTAAAGACAGGGGTAACAAGAAAATGCTTCTCTGGAACTCTCAGGCTCAGAAAGCGGTGAAGTCGTGAAATATTTTTAAGGCAAGATTAGGTAGAATATTTTCAGGCAAAGGAATGAAAAGCTATTAGTGGTGGGGGGGCGGCGGTGAATGGGAAATTTAGGAATGTGGAATTTGGAACAGAAATACATCAGCTATAACCTCATTGATTGACAAAGCAGGTTCAAGGGTTTCCTAATTTGTATGCTCGTATTTATGAACTGGATTCAAACCAAGGGCCCCAGAGATGAAAAGGTGCTGATCAAGCTAATACTTCATTAAATTTCCTCAGCTGGGTCATGGATTTGTAATTAAAAACTGGTCAATGTATCCAAATGTGCTTCTGCATAAACTCTGCAAAATGAGAGAATTATTTGAAGGTCAGCGATAATATTGACATAACAATGCCGACAGACTAAAAATTGTTCCCCCTAGTGGTAGAAAAGAGAATTGACAGAACTGAAGGAAGCTGATCCAGGTTATAATCAGGCAGTGAATATGTTATTCCTTTAAATAGTGAAGCACCCTTGATAACAACTTGTGACAATAGTTTCACGTACGACAACAACCTGCATATAAGGAGTGCTTTTAATACAGCAGGACAGTTCACTGGAGCAGAAAGAGTGAAAAAGAATGCACAGTAGTGAAGGAGATATTGGGGAGGGGTGACAAGAAAATGAGATTGAGAAATCAATCTTAAGGACAGAGTTAAAGATCCAGAAGGAGCCAGATGCTTCCAGGAGTGAGGAAACATGGCCCTGCATTGTGTTCTGGAGGGACCTGAGTGTATAAAAAGGCAGAGTTATGAGGGTCAGAGAAGTCTGGTGTAGGTCAGGAGTTTCTGGAGAGGTTTTAGGCCTCATAGAGTTCACAGAGATGGTGAGAAGTGAGGCCATGAATGGATTTAGATGTGAACATGTGAACTTTAATTCTGAAATGTTAGAAGATCAAAAGCCACAATAGGACAATGATGTGAAGGTGAACAGGACTTATTACAGGATGACAAAACCACTGTAAGCTTGGATATGGTACAGAGGGAAGACGGCATGGAATAGAAAAGAATGCTGAATACTCACATGTGGAGTTCACAAAGACTTGATGCAACAAGTGAGCTCATATTGAGGTGGGAATTGATGGTTATATGCAAGTTCTAATCGGCAAGATCAGTATAAAGAGAAGGGAAGAATGAGCTATTTGGTCCATCAAACCTGGTCTGCCATTTTATATCATCATCTGATTGTGGCTTTAACCTCAGTTTACTTGCAGATCCCTAAACCCTTGACCTCTTAGTTGATGAGAAAACCTATCTGCCTCTTTCTGACCACGTGGTCAAGAATGTAGCTCAGAAATGAGGGTACAGAGGTTATGAACAGTTTATTTCCATTGGTAGCAGTGGGATGGAATCAAAGGGAAAGTTGTGAGATTATGGCGAGGAGGATGTGGGGTTGAACACAATGGCTTTCTTCCTAATATTTAGCTGGAGCATACTGTTGCCTGTAATGTGTTGTTCAATCCGTTGATTATGTTGAGGTTCTGGGAAGGAGTCAAGACACTAGGAATTCGAAGTCAAGATGGGGTGTAAGGAGAGCCCGTATTTGTGGATCAGATTGCTAAGGAGCAAACTGCACCCAAGAAGAATGAGCAAAGGACGGACAGAGTTTAGGAGAAATCTGAAGATGGTGATGGCAGTGGTGGGGTTGGTGCGTGTGGGTACTGGTAGGAGCAGGAAAATAAACAATTTCTGGAGATTTTTCGATTGGCAAGAGAATGTCAGAGATGAGAAACAGTAAAGGAAACTATTTTACACAATTAATGCTTATTCCTGTATGCTACAAATCCTAAATTGAAAGACTGCATTTTGGCTTCTGTATGAAGGTTGTGTTCATTTAAAGTTGTTTTATTAGCCCCAGTTGGAAACCCAGTCCACTTGAGTACCTCAATAACTCAAACACCATCATGTTTAGTATAACTATGAGATTATAATATTTAGCAGACTTGGAGAAGAATCTTGGTAGGAACTAGCACTAAAAGTGAGTAAAGGCTTATGGATTTAGCAAGTCTGAGATTTAGCACAGTTTAGAAACACTGGGTCATTATTTTGAATAACAGGTGATAGAACATATAACATTGAACAGTATAGTACAGGAACAGACCTTTCGGCCCACTTTGTCTGTTCTGACCATGATGCCAGTATTAACTATTCCCATTTGCCTGCACATGGTCTACATACCTCTATTCCCTGCCTGTTCACATGTCTGTCCTTATGCCTTTTAAACAATGCTGTTGCATTTGCTTCTATCAATTCCCCTGCAGTGCATTCCAGGGACCTACCAGCCTCTGTGCAAAAACTTGCCTCACACATCTCCTTCAAACTCTCGCCCTCTCACCTTAAACATATGCCCCCTAGTATTTGGCATTTCCACCGTGGGAAAAAGAGTCCGACTACCCACCCTATCTATGCCTTTCATAATGTTATATATTCCTATCAGGTTACCCCTCAGCCTCCAACACTGTCTACAACCTCTGATAAGTGAGAGCTTTTCCTGCTGAAATATCTGATTCTGGCCTGCAAATTGGTGTCTAATAGCCAGATGTTATAATTTAACCATACTTGGGGGCAACACACTCACATATTTACCACTCAAGCATTGGCCGTTGTCAATTTTCCTGGTGTGATTTGTATAGCCTTCCCCATCCTCACACTTACTGCAAAGTTGTGGAGTGTGTTGGCTGATGTATTTCAGGATACCTCAGGGCCTGAGACAGAGGATTCATAGATTCTCAGACACGGCATTAGAGGTCATGATGGAGTAGGTATAGTGAAGATAACACATCTTTTACTCAGGAAGGTGAGGGGCAAGGTGATGAATGAGTTGTGGCTGGCATGCATAAAGCAGCTTATATTGTATAGGTGTGGGAAGACAATTAAGGAGGGCATCCAGAGCTGTGAAAAGTGCAATGGTTTAACATGAGTAGTCAAGCTATGATGCCAATCACACTTCTCAGTTACTGTAGCACCAATGTCAGAACCCTAAAACATCACTCAACTGCACACTGATACTCACACACCTTACACACCTCAAACATGTCTCACAGCTTTTATTTATTTCTTTGAAGATTGCTGAAAAGAGACACGTGTTGCCGAAGCCTTTTGTCTTGTACTCATGAGGACAAACGCAAGAATGCACAAATTTCAAATCATCACAGCAATTTGTACTGTGGAGAAAGGGGTGCTGGTAGTTTGCCAGGTCAACTCTGATTGATCAAGGCAAGGCATTAATAAAGCAATGGGAAACATTAGGCTCCTCATATTCCTGGCAATTTCAGTAAAGGCATAGGCTGAGACATATTCCTTTTGTTTTCTCTGTCTGTGAATGCATGTCACTTCTAGTGAGCATAAAGGAGCTTCACAACCTCCCTCACAGTTGAAATATCTCATTTCTGAACTCAATGCCTGTATGATGTCAGATGCATAGATTGCAAGTCTCATTGACTCGCTGATCGATTGATGTTTCTCCAGTTGTTAGCAACAGACTGCACTCAAACAAACCCCGCTGGCAAAACTCAAATAAATACACCAAGTGATCGGGCAGCACTTGCTGAATAATAGAATGTGCTAATTGCTACACTATGACCAATTTAAAGTAATCAGTTAAGTTTGTAACATGGCTCATTGATGCTTCCTACAAGTGACAGGCAGTCATGAGATGTGGATGGCACCGGCAAGGTCAGGATTTGTTGTCACATCTTACTGCCCTTACCATGGTGATGGTGAGCTTCTAGTTATAGCTGATCTGGCGCAGATACACCTACAGTGTTCTTAAGGAGGGTGTTCCACATTTTTGACCCAGTACAATGAAAGAACAGCGATATCTTTGTAAGTTAGGATGGTGTTTGGCTTGAAGGGTGCTGGAGCTCCCATGTACCTGCTAACCTTCTCCTGGGTGGTAGATATCTTGAGTTTGGAATGCAGTCTGGAAGGAGCCTTGGTGAGTTTTTACAGCGTGTCCTGTGTCAGGTACACACTGTGCTTCAGTTATGGAGGGACTGTATCTTTACAATGAGGGATGGGATGCCGATCAACTAGTCTGTGTTTTATATTGTATGAGCCACTCTCAACCAAGTAAGTAAGGAGTGTTCCATTACATTCCTGACTTGTGTCTTGTAAATGGTGGATTGACTTTAAGGAGTTAGGAAGTGAGTTACTTGCCACAGAACTCCCCAGCCTCTGACCTGCTTTTATAACTAATGTATTTATATGGCCGGTCCACTGAAGGTTCTGGCTTATGGTAACCACTACTGCCCTCACCCCAGATGTTGATGGCAGGGTATTCATGAAGGGTAATGCCATTGAATGTCAAAGAGTGATGATTACATTCTTTGTAGTGAAAGATGTCCATTGTTTGGCAATTGTGGAGTGCAAATGCTCCTTGTCACGTATCAGACCAAACAGGAATATTTTCCAGGTCCTGATGCTTATGGACATGAACCGCTTCAGTTTTGTTGTTGGTGACAATAATGGCTGGTTTGTTATCATTACTGGATTGTGCAGCATGCAGTCTGTCACCATAAATCTAGGATCCTCTTCACCCTCCTGCCTCACTTTCCTTCAGCAGTTGATGATACTACTCAAAGCCTCTGCTCTTTCACCCCTTCCTACCACTGCATAAGCAGCATCCCTAACAGGATCCTGATGACCAACCATCTCCTTTTCCCCAGTGGTGTTCACCTCTCCAGAGAGGTATTCATTCACTTTGTGTAAAGTTATCAGACAGTGTGGAGGAAGACTTGGCAAAGCCTATAAAAAGTCTCCCATTGAGTTTCAAAGTTTAAATGCATTCCAGTCATTCAACTTCAATCAGTAAATTATTAGTGAAATACTGAGCATAGCTTTTAAAGTATGAGAAATCATGAACAATGACTTATTTACTCCTGTTCATTTAGTTGCTGTTAGTAGAGTGTGTTAACTGGAGTCTGAACCAGGAAGATCGTGTGCAGACATTTTTAATACTTTGGACCATAATCAGAGGCTTAATTAATCACAAGGCAGTCATTCCTATCAGGTGTTGAAACCCCTGTTCCACATGTGCAGAGGAAACAGGCATTTCAAGACTCTGTGTGTGTGTGTGTGTGAGTAGAACTTTGATATTTGCTGTGACTTTAATTAAATAACGACTGTTTTTGATCTTGTCTATTTACTTATTTTTAAATCCAGTGTAGGATTTCAAACTTCATCCAAATATTGTAATAAAAACCAACATTAGCAGTAACAGTGCCATTCAGCTGGGAGGAGTTAGTGCATGCAAAAGAGTGAGTAATTAACTGTGTTCGCGAATGAAAAGAAGTCGAAGATGAATAGTTGAGCATTGTTCCAGTCATGGATTATACTTGACTCTATGGCTAGGGCCATTTCATTGTTGTGTAGTGCTGGATATGATAGGTCCTCAATCACGATTCAAAAGGCCTCATGAATAGCCACTTCCTTTGAAGCATCATCACCCTGAGTCTCCTAATCTCTGAACCCGTTTGCTTCCAAATCTTTGTTTGGAAAAGTTCTCTCCCAAGTCATATATAATGCCCTTTTCAAATTCTCAGTGCCCATTCAAATTGCTCTTTCAGCTGCTAATTTTCTTTACGCCATTTACCTTCATCTTCACTGTTTCACAATCCTGGAACTCATGGTAGCTCAAAAGGTGGCACACCACCATCTCCGTGGGGCAAGTGGAGAGCTGCAATAATCATTGGCCTTTGTGAGCGATGACCCTATCCAGAGAACTCGTAAAGCAATTTGTTTCAAAAATCGTCCCTGTCCTTCAAAGTTTTATTCTCTCTCATCATTCTCCCTGTGACTGCTATCCTCCAAGGCTGATGAATGTACTTACATAGTGCACAACTGGTTTAGGTTTTCATCCATCATTTGACCTGGCTGGATAACATGAAGTGCTGTAGAAATGACAAGTTACAGATGATGGCAACAACATGGATTGGCTTGTATGGCTGCTGAGTCTACAAGAAGGGCTAAGTTAGGGAACATTGTCTGACCATTGCAGTAGAGAGGGCAAGTGATGCTGGGATAAATGCTAAGTGCTCAGTGTGGGGACTTGGAAAGCCAAGGAAGATGGATATCTCAATGAGGACCTTGGTCTGAAGAGACAATGGACAAATGATAAGTTTGGATGATTTTAAAGGAGAAGGGAAGGATTGTAAAAGTAAAGAGTTTGAAGTAGAACAAAATACTGGAGGAGTAAAAACAATATCAAGATAAGATGTAATGGTAAGAGTTCAACTACCACAATTATGGTTTGGGTCTTGTGGATACCAGTAAATAAATCATGTGATGGTAGAGTGGAGTTGTTTTGGTAAGCACATGGTGATGTTTCCCATTGGTCAAGTTTCAGTTCAAGCCAAGATGTCAATGCAGTCAACTACAATAAGATTGTGCACAACAAGAGCCATTTTTATGTGTTCACAGACATTAATGGGGTGGCAGGGAGAAAGATTATTGAACTACTGCCAGAGCCCAAGGGATGATGCTGGTCACGTTGAGTGGAATGGAAAGAGTTTTGGAGATGTGAACTTCTAAAAGGCATTCACCGTTGAAGAGAGGGGAGAACCAGAATAGAAGGTACAGCTCATTAGGAGTCAATGATATGTGACAGACAGACATGAGAGGGGGAGGTTGTATGGGCTGATTCATTAGTGATTCAAAACTGGGCAGGAAAGTAAGAAGGCAGAGAACCATTCAGGATGATAGGGATGTGGTGAAAGATTCAAGCAGAGAGAAACAAATAACAGAAGGACCAGAAACAAATGGATAAGAAGAGACCAAATAAGAAAGATAGAAGTAATCTTCAACAGTGAAATAAGGCATTTCTCATGTTAAATGATTCACTATGTAACTGAAGCCCAATTTCTTCACCCTTATGCCAATCCAGTAAAATTGACAACACAATGGTGTCCAACGTGAGTGTATGTATTTCTCCTGACCTCATCCAGTTAGGTTTAGGTGCCAATCTAGTGGCATGAAAGGGCCCTCCCAAAACAAGGCACATGAGTTAATTCCATGCCATGGAAACAATAATATTTCTCATAGCTTCTAATCACAAGCCCATTCCCAAGAAGATCATTACTAAGAATATAGTCCCAGTCTCTGCTTCCATTTACAGTGTTAATGGCAAAAGAAAATTAAATGGTTTACATCCTAAACACAATTATATAAACTGACTTGTTTTGACAGATCCTTTCTTTGTTTTGATTGGAGGGAAGAGAACATTGAATCTGCACCTCCCAAATAATGCAATAACATAATTCTATCATTGCAAGATATTTAATTCTAGAGTTCACTTGGAATCTATTTCAATGGTAACTGATCTGCACTTGGTTGTGGTAACTAATATGAATGCTTTTAAATGGGAATGACATCAAACTCAGATGGGAAAATAAACTACTTTTCTGGAAGAAATTCTCTACTTTTTAAGGTGAGGGAGGAGGCAATTTCCTATTTTGGCATCCAGCGTGTGTCTGCTACCCTCACATCAGGTAACTCTTAACTTGGTCGAATTTTCAGGGTAGCAATTCATTTTCTGCACCAAACATCCTTGAGAGCTCGATGAGTGAGATTGACAATTGATGTGCAATTTTTTGCTGTAGGCCCACACATTCTAAAAACTGGGCTGAGGTTGTTATAACGGTCGCCAATCAACAGGTGTCAACTGACAGCACTATATCGGTCTGATGTACTAGCTCGAGAGCACAAAATCCACTGATGGCTAGTGACATTTATAATTTTGCTCCTACTCTTTTTTTTAACTTTGGTGGTGTCCTGCACAAAGAGCTATGGCCTTTATCTGTACTCTTAACAATTGAAAGATCTATTTAAACTCCTGTAATGTTGGCACTCAAATTTAAGAGTTTCATAAAGGTAACAGGTGACAGCAGAATGGATACTCAGGTTAAGAATCAAATACATGACTATAAAGGACAGTTAACTGAAAGTGTTATTATAAAATCTTCTTTAAGTTTTTGCCCTTATTGTCAATGATTATTTTTGTTTATAAAAGTGTTTATTTGTTTTTGAGTGTTTCACTAGGCTGCTGCTGAGTTGCTTTTTGCTATGCAATGCACCTGGTGATGCATGCTGTAAGACATACTCATAGGAATTTTAAATCTCCACATTTAATGGCTAGGTATCCAACCTGCACTAACTCAAAAAATCCACGTATTAGCATTAGGTTCTAACGAGCAGTAGATAGGACACATATATCTACCACTTTGGCCACTGTAAAAGGGACCCAAACATCTGATTTTTAAAAACATTGTACCATAGCTTCCCACCTTCTCCCTCTACCAACCCTATTTCTCTCATAATACTCATATCAGTAGTGATAGGATTATAAGCTGACTCCTAGGCTACCATTAACTGTTTCATTCCTAGACCATCTAGCAGATGGTTTATATTTGAGTTAGGTAGCCACAATAACCATGCCAAGTAGCCTGCTGGGAATCGAGGAAGCACATTGCATATACATTGGTAAGCAGGAGGGTGCATTAAGTTTTTGGTCCATTGAATGTCCAATCATTCTGTTTAGAACAAGTGCCTACCTATCCTGCAACTGAGATGTTCACAGTCACTTTTGCTGGTGTTCCTCACAATAATGGGTAACAAATTTTAACTAGTTGTTTAACATTAAGATGACAGACCAGTACTGGTTTGATATGAGGAGAAACATTACCAGGGTTGCTTGGGCAAGTAAACTATTGAGGGATTTAGACACCTATCCGACTCTCTGATACAGGCAAAATGTACTTTGTTCAAGCACAGGATTATTGCTATCTGTCCCTGGGACAACTAAGTCATGTTCATAGGAATAGACACCACAAAGAATTCAATGAAGTCTACTGTGTTAGAGATTAGCTTGACTACAAACTGAAAAGACAAAAGAAAACATCCTGTGATTGTTCAGTGCGTTTATACATCTGAAACCTTTCTAGTTGCATGTGGAACAGATGGAATTTACAGTAACTGTCTATTTCTAGTATCTGTCCCAGAGACAGCTATGCTTTTTACCAAATTATTTTTACCCTTGTTGTATCAGTAGCCTGACTCTGTAGAGTAACATTTTAAACCATCTATCCTTATCAGAGCAGATAAGCATTTCTGGACCTGCCATGGCCAGATTATTGTTTCCTTAGCCTTACTGCACACCGTTATGCATGGCTGCCTGCAGCCCAGCTCTTCATTTGGATGGTCTTCTGAAAACCCTTTGAGCTTCTTTGCTGCTCGGTACCATGGCCCTGTACGAACTGTTGAAAAAAAAAGAAAATAAGAAGACATCTTTTTCTACTCTTCGCTTGAGGAACTGTCGTCCAGTGCGCTCATTGTCTCCATGCCAACTCTGCTATTGTTCTGAAAACCAGTAAATGTCACCACAGTGTGTAGAAGAATTAATACTAAAACACACAGCTTAAGTCTGCTGTTGCACAGTCGAGATGCTGCTGAGACAGGCAGTGAAGACTTATGATGCAACATGGAGTCCATGGATTTGGTAGATATATTATAACCTTTGTCCCAGGATAGATCACAGGTGTTCCATCTGACATCACAGCATTCTGGCTCTGCATTGGTTAAATGGTTTTCTAGTAGCCCTGTTACATAAAGAGAAAAGAAGTCAATTAGAAAGAGTGTAGAGGCACAATAAATCTTTCCTCCAATTTTCTCACTTGTTTGAACGTTGACCAAAGTCATTTTAGTCACCCCTTGTACCCAGATACCTCAGGCCTGAAAGGGGCAAAGCCAAGAAGGTTCAAATAATACAGGGTCCTTGCTTTGCAAAAAGGTTCTCCAGGCAACTGCTGCCGATCGCCAGCCCTGGGGCCATCTGGGTAATTTTGCCTGGCACTGAGAAAGCATCCAAAGCTGATGGCCACTATTGCAGCAGTGATTGGCCTTTTGGCCCCAAAGCTGGGTGAGGTCATTGCAATAGCGGCACGTTGGGTTCAGGCGAGTTCTAGTTAGCTGTACCACACTTTGAATATGTCGTCTTTCAATATTATAGAGTCAAAGAGAAAACAGCCCCTTTCGTCCAACCAGTGTGTAATCCTAAACTAAACTAGTCCCACCTGCCTGCTTCTGGCACACATCCCTCTAAACCCTTCCTATTCATGTACTTATCCAAATGTCTTTTAAATATTATAATTGTGCCCACATCAACACTTCCTTAGGAAGTTCATTCCACACGCAAATTACTTTTGGTGTAAAAAATTTGTCCTATATGCCTTTTTAAAATCTCTCTCCTCTCAGCCTAAAAATGTGTCCTCTCGTTTTGAACTCTCCCATCCAAGAGAAAAGACACCAAGAATTAACCTTATTTATACCCCTCAAGATTTTGTAAACTTCTATAGGTCACCTCTCAGCCTCCTACACTCTAGTGAAAAAACGTCCCAGCCTATCCACCTTTCTTTATAACTCAAACCTTCCATATCCAGCAACATCCTGGTAAATCTCTTCTGAACCCTCTCCAGATTAATAATATATTTCCCATAACAGGGATACCATAACTGGACACAGAATATCAGAGAGGCCTCACCAATGTCCTGTACAACCTCAGCATGACCTGCTAACTGCTATACTCAAAAGATTGAGCAGTGAAGGCAAATGTGCTAAATGCCTTTTTAACTGTCCTGTCTAGATAGGAAGCAAATTTTAAAGAATTATGTACCTGATCCCCTGGATCCATGTCATATTGCCCTGTCATGGGGTACAAAGAATTTTCAGACCTGAACCACCAGGACATTAAATCATCGTAGAAATTATTGCATAGAATGTCTGTTTAGAGATGTTATTACATACCTCCGCAGCAAGTGGGACTTAAACTTGAGAAGCTGGAACAGAGGTAGGAACACTACCCTGACCACAACAGCCCTATTTTAATCAACCTGTTCAGACATATAATGACAATACTCCGAGGCAGGTGGGATTTGAAACCAGGCCTTCTGCCTCAAGCGCAGATGTTCACTTGGATAATACATCAACTGGACCAGTAGATGGCACTTTTGACAGAGTCTTTGTCTTTCTAAACAATGGACACCATTACCAGTTGTAAAAAGCCATTTCAATATCTTGTATGAGATCAGCTAACCAAAGTCGAAAAGTTTGTCACTGGACAGCACATTCCTGATGAGAGGCTTATGCCTGAAATATCGACTCTCTTGCTCCTCGGATGCTGCCTGACTTGCCACAACACTTTCCGATTCTGATCTCCAGCATCTGCAGTCTTCACTTTCTCTCATCAGCTAACCAAGCACAGACCAAAAAGGAAACAACAAGTAAGGGGAAATTTTGAATTCATTGATAATCTTTCTAATATGGAAGGTAGATATGAATATTGAAGGCAAGACAGAGCCAATTTAAGAGCATTGAAGCATGCTAAGGTAGGAGTTTGAATGCATGGAAATAGTAAAATAGAGGAGATGCTGGAAAGAAAAGATTGTTGAAGGAAACTGGAACAGTTTCAAAGGGTTAGCTTTTAAAATGCAATAAAAAAAACCTCTTAAAATAGGTCAGGTATAAAAGAGTAGGACCAATGTAAGGAATTATAGGGAAAGAGGCAGTGTGGAGGACAGTTAAATGTTCAGGAGGAATGAGAAAGATCTATAAAGCTAGACTAAGGAATGCCATGAAATTGACAAGGGACACAATGAGGAATCATGAGAATAGCATGGCTAGAAAGACAAAGTGCGGTGGTCAAAGAATCCTTCAAATACGTCAGATTAAAAAGAAAATGTGTAAGGAGAGATTAGCCCTGAAGAATTATCATGAGTTGAAGGAGAGGACACTTGAGACACTCTTTTCAATACTTAGTTTCTCTCTGTCTTTTCTAGGGAATGTCATTTCTTGGGAAAACCCAGGGAATGGGTAAATAATGCGAGGAAAAACAAAAAAAATTAATAAATATTGTTGCTGTGGTTGATAGAAAGAAGACTCACTAACAGTTTTGTTCAATTGTCCGAAAGGAATATTTCACTAATAGGATATCGTGCCACTGACTGAAATGCATCATTCGATATATAAATGCATTGAAGCTTCACAGCAATGAAAGGAATCTCTAGTGAGTTGTGGTCAATGTCAAACAAAATGATGAGTTAATATCACACAGATGGAACACTGGCTTATTTAGATCTATTCTAATCTCAACTACATATTGTATATACATTTAGTTGAAGCATATGCAAGTTAGTTCCCCAGTGAATGGCATGTGCGTGTACTGAAATTGCAGAATGTTCACAGATTGATACAATAACAGACAGGCAGAATTATTATGAACATCTGTTGATTGCATAACAGATAGACCAGAAGCTACTAGAGGGCAGAAATCTTACCAGGTTTGGGGCCAAAGTTCAGAACACTCAAAAGTGAACCCTAAGAACAAAGTTCAGGTGGTTTAAAGAGATAACTCATAAAAGCTCTGGCTCACTAATGTCCTTTTGGGACAGAAACTGCTACCTTACCTGGTCTGGCCTACATATGATTCCAGACTCTCAGCAATGTGGTTGACTCTTAATGCCCTAAGGATTGGCAATAAATCTGGCCTAACCAGCAAAGCCCACATCCCGTGAATGAATTACACACGAACAGGTTACACTAGTTGAAGTTCAATGCCTATTCGAACAAAAAGCAGCAACCAACTTTAGTACATAACCGACCAATAGCAGTAATTTGGTGTCAGTTTTGGTTGAATGTTAACATGCAGGAAGATGCCTCTAATCAACTTCTTGTGGTGTCTTTGGATCTTATGCATTGATTGGAGTAGGAGCATGATAGAGTTCCAGTTTAACATCTTACCTGTGTGACAACATCTCCATCTGACTAGACTACAGTTCTTGTCTGTGGTAGGACTTGAGCTTGCAACCTTATCACTCAGAAGCTAGAATGCTGAGCGTGAATGACAACTGATGATTAATAACCATCATTTAAACGTTCTGACACATTACAGCCATGAAATCACATTGCAGTAATGGAAGAAACAAAACTTTACTCTTCACCCTGGAATGGAATGGATCTCATGGAGGTTTGTAAAAAGGCAGAGAATAAAGGAATCTGGAAAGGTGACTAACTTGATGCAGATTTAGCAGAATTTAACACTGATGTCAGCCAGGTCTTAACAGAAAGAGTGATCATTAGGTCAAATAAGTTTCCTGGGATGAGACAAATCTTAGTGCATAATTTAAGAAACAATAGATGCCATGTGAGAGAAACTATAATCTCTTTCCATGCAGATATGCAGAAATGATCTCTTTTCTTCTTCCTTCATCATTTCCAGCTTGAGATTTATTTTCACTGCGAATGCAAACAGTCAACAGATTGCTGGGTCAAAGGTGAACACAGTCTCATTATTTTAAACGACCTGTGAACACAGAGTAGCCTAATTTCTGGACCTTCGCTGATCACTGTTTCACCTGAAAGAAACACAATTGCCAGAAATAAATTGATAGCTGAGGAAGTTGTGATCTACTCTGAGAATCTGTGTTTCACTCGAAGAAGCAAGTTCAGAAAATACTTATTCACACAGCAGAGTGAAAATATTCAGCACATAGCCCAAGAAGCCAGATTTGTAAAATCAATTAATGTATTTTAAAAGGGGAAAAAAATGTTATTGGCTGTGGGGAGAAAACAGAGAGATGATTCTTATGTTTTTTTGGTTAATTGCACGTTACCTCAAGTTTGGTGGAGTAATTCACGCGACAACATGGAACAAGTTTTCTTTGCTGCATTAACTGGTGTTTAGCAGTAATGGTGAGTATCATGTCCACCCTATCTTACCATGCTCTGTTCCTGTAGCAACATGCCACTCACTGGAGATCCTGGAAATGACTGGCCTCCATGGTGTTGGTGCCATATTAAATAGCCTATTGTGCACCCTGACAAGCACAGTCAGTCCAGAGCTGCCCTACACAGTCCTGATGTTTACTCAGGTACAGCAAAGAAGCAGAAATCAGTACCCGGTTTCATGGAAATGGCCTAGGAGGTCCTGATGGATGGAATAGTTCCCCCCAAGACCATAGTGGAGGCCATGACACCAGACCATGCCAACCTTGCCCGAGATTATCACCCAGGTTAAAGCATCTGGAGAAATGCCCAGCAATGTAGGAAGAGGGTCAATGTCCTTCTTCACTTCACCAACCTAAGTGCTACTACCTTCTCTCTGACACCTTGTAAGCACTCTATCACTGCTAATGGACCCACATCCCACCAAGACCCGTATTCCACCACTTTTACTAATGAATGCAGCAACTTTTCCATTCACACTCATCCACCCCAGCTTGCGTCACTACTAAACCTGTACATCCTCTGCATGTACTCACTCACTTGGAGGGCCCCGAGTAGGACTGGAACAAGGAATATTCCACAAAACCCACAAAGAGACAAGCAAAACTGGGATACTCATGTAGATAACCACTACCACGCCATGACAAGCTTGCTGGCTTTGCATCTGTGCTAACCAGCAAAACAAGACAGAAGTAACACAAACCTAGTATCTCTGGCTGAGGGGCCAATGTACAGAAAGGTAAAGGCAAGGTAATGCAAGATTGGAACGCTTTCAGGAAGGGTCAGAATGAGGGAGCGTGATGATGGCAAGCAGAAAGTCTGGAGATGTAGCGTGGTTCAGTCTATGAGCCGAGTGCATGTCCATAAACAAAGCTGTCCCTGCTGCAGCATTAAAATGATAGTTCCCAGTGCAGCTCAAAGTACAATGCCATAGTGCACAACTGTCCTGTAAGTGGATCAGATACATGCCAATGAGGGTTCATAGAGGCTGCTAAATGTTGTATGCCAATGTCCATGAATGTGGGATGTGTAAGGCTTGTGGCTTTGAAGCATGCCTGAGACAAACAAAAACAGAAATTTCTACAGAAACTCAGCAATATCTGTGGAGCCAAATCAGACATCGCCAGACCTGCTGAGTTTCTCCAGCAATTTCAGTTTCTGTTTGTTCCAGATCTGCAGCATCTGTAGTTCTTTGTTTTATTTATTGAGTTGGTAGATGTTGGTATCTGGTGTCCGACACAGAGGTCTCTGGACCAAGTGGTGAGTTGAGCCCACCAAGAACCCATTCTGGTCCATGTCAAGTCTTCTTGGCGTCTGATTTGTACGGTAAGGGTTGGGTAGTTAACAAAGAGTTTGATAAGCAGGAACAAACGCCAATCAGGAAGTTGCTGTTGCCATTGAGAGCCTCATATGCCAGCTGAGAAAAACACAAAAGATGGTCTCAAAATCGAGATGGGACTTGTCAACGTCTCGTCCCATTTTACCACTCACCTCGCCAAAGTTCACATTGCTCAAGGGGAAATGGAATGTCTAACTAAAACGGCAGGACAGATTCCTTGGGCTAAATGTAAACAAAAGGCAAAATTTGTATCTACTGGGTGTTCATGGCTCCCTCATGTTGAAGGGAGAACAATGATTATAAACATCTTCAAGTAATGTGAGGAGTGGGGAGGCAGCAGCCAAAATCCAACTTTGAAATAAAAACAAATAAAATTTCAACTTGCCTTTTTCCCCAGTAAGGTTGTTGTCTCAATCTAATCATATATACCATCTTCAATTCATTAAAAATAAGGCAGGGTACCCTTGCATAAACACAGCTGTTAATAGTTTAAGAACTAGTGTGAGATTTGTTACATGAAAACTAGAAAAGCTAGTTTAAATCTGTTTACGTAAAACAAATTATGCAAGAGTGCTGAAAATGATTGTTTGACTATATACAGTTTCCCTTCAACTTGGTGCCAGAATAAATACATGGAACTGATTTCTGTTGCTTTTACAAAAGCATTATGAAATTAGTGGGCTGTGGGTTTGTGCCTGCAACAAGTAAAAGGAAAGGGAAGGAAATACTGCAATTGGATGGAGATGTATCCCAGGGGTATATCTAATTGAATCACTTGAATTATGGGATGCAGTTAAGAACAAGAGGGTTCCCTTTTACAATGGAAAGGAAGAGAATTTTTTTTTTTCTCAGAAGGTTGTTCATCTGAAGAATTCTCCAGGCAATAGTCTGGCAGGATCATCAAATTTATTCCAGGCTGAGTTAGATAAATCGTTGATCGATGAGACTCTCAAGGATTCTACATGAGCAGACGTGAAAGTTGAATTGAGGTGACAACCACGGATATTTCTTACTGAACGGCAGAGCAGATTTGAAGGACTGAATGGCCTACTCTTGCTCCTAAGTTCTATGTTATTTACTTTTGGTGGCAGATCACTGCTACTTTGGGTGAGTCGGCCAGGAAGATGAATGCAGAAATGAAAGGGACATTGAACATTGTGAATAATTATGCAATTGTGAGAAATACATCTATTCTTCTCCCTCCATTTTCATTCTGTGCCCTGAATCTTCGTGTGAACAAGTCTTTTTTTTCATGAATTTGCTTTTTATAATTAAATTCAGACAAGAATGGACTACCAATGCTAATGAACAGCTTAATGGTGTTTAAACAATGATCTAATAATGATCATCATATGATAAAGTTCATATGTACAAGTGAATGGGATGGTGCAATGATATTGTCACTGGACTCATAATTCAACAACCCAGGTAATGCTTTGAAACCCCACCATGACAGCTGGTAAACTTATAGTTAAAAAAAAAGTTAACAATCTCCATGATGTTCACAAAACCATTATCTGAAGAAGGGTCACTGAACATGAAATGTTAACTCTGCTTTCTCTCCACAAATGCTGTCGGACCTTCAAAGTTTCTCCTGTATGTATGTTTTTATTTCAGAATTTCAGCACCTGCAGTTTGATTTTACCATGGTCATTTGTTTTGTAAAAACCTATCTGGCTCACTCAACTCATATATAAGAAAGGAAATCTGCCATCCTTACGTAGTGCTACATATGACTTCATGAAATAAGCACTTACAACTGAGATGTGAAAGAATCTTTTCACTGAGAAGGTAGTGAGCGCCTGGAATTCTGTACTCTAGAGAGTTGTGGAGATTAGATCACTGTGAGTATTTAAAGAGGACGATAGATTTTTGATAAGCTGAGGAATTGAGGGCTATGAGGAGCTGGCATAAATGAAGAGTTGAGGCCTGGGACAGATCACTGAGACTAATTACTAAACTTAGTGATCTCAGACTAAGCCCTACTCTCTGCTACTGGATCCTCAGTTTCCTGACCCACAGGTCACAATCAGTGAAGATTGGGGACAATATTTCATCCTCACTAGCACTCAACACTGGAGCCCCCCAGGGGTGCATACTCAGCCCCCTACTGTACTCGCGGTATACCCATGACTCTGTCGCCAAATACCAGACTTATGCCATTTACCAGGGTGTGATACCACCATAGTCGGTCGAATCTCAGATGGCAATGAAACAGGCTACAGACAAGAGATGGAAGACCTGGAGAAATGGTGCACTGAGAACAACCTAGCTCTCAATGCCGACAAAACCAAGAAACTCATTATTGACTTTCGGTGGGATGTTACTCATGCCCCCTACACATTAACAGCACAGAGGTGGAACGAATGGGCAGTGTCAAGCTCCTGGGAGTGGTCATCCATAACAAGCTTTCTTGGACTTTTCACGTGGATGCACTGGTTACAAAGGCCCAACAATGTATCTTCTTCCTCAGGCAGCTGAGGAAATTTGGCATGATGGTGAATACCCTTGCCAACTTTTATAGGTGTGCCAGTGAGAGCATTCTGTCTGGTACGGCAACTGTACCATTCGAGATCAGAGATGGTTACAGAGAGTGGTGAACTCTGCCCGGACAATCACAAAGGACAACCTCCCATCTATAGATTCCATCTACCAGGCCCACTGTCAAGAAAAGGCCGCCAGCATTCTCAAAGATCCATCCCGCACTGGCCAATGTTTTTCTACAACCTCCACCATCAGGGAGAAGATACAGAAGCCTGAATTCAGGCACCAACTGGTTTCGTAACAGTTTCTACCTCACTGGTGTCAGAACACCTAATGGACTCAGAAACTCTTAGCATTTGCCTGTATCTATGCTTTTGTTTTTGCTGCTGTTTACCTATTATTCACTTATCTATGCTACTTAACAATGTGATTTGTCTGTATTGCATGCAGGACAAGCTTTTCATTGTGCCTCAGCACATGTGACAATAAATACAATTCAATTCAATTCAATCAGCCATAATCGTGTTGGATGTTGGGATAGGGTGAGCAGTTGAATATCTCTCTCCTGTTTCTATTTCTTATGTACTTATGTTCACACAGTATTGCTTTTTTTTCACAAAAAAGGATGAAAAATATTTAAGACTTTTTGATGCAAATTATCATTAGCAGGATTGGTATAAAAATAGGCTTAAGTTGTAGAATAATTTCTGTATTATGTGCAATGCAGGAAATGGTAAACATAACTGATTTACAATGTTGGTGAGGTTCTGCATTCCTTAAGCACAATACAACATACAACCAGGAAACCCACAAACTGGGCTTTGATTCCTTTCGTCCTAAGAATTATATCTAATCCTTCTTGAAAACATTCAATGGTTTGACCTCAACTGCTTTCTGTGGCAGAGAATTCCACAGGCTCGCCACTGTTTGGGTGAAGAAATTTCTCTTTTTTTTCTCAATCCTAAATGGCCTACTGTGTGTCTTGTTTTATTCACTCATGGGATGTGATTGTCGCTGGTCGGCCAGTATTTATTACCCAGTTGCTCTTGAGAAGGTGATAATAAGTTGCCAACTTGAACCACTGCAGTCCATGTGCTGTAGATAGAGCCACACAACCTTTAGGGAGGGAATGCCAGGACCTTTACCTAATACAGTGAAGGAACTGTGACATATTCCCAAATCAGAATGGTGAGTGACTTGGAGGGGAATTTGAAGGTGGTAGTGTTCCCATCTCTCTGCTGCCTTTGTTCTTCTAGATGTAGGGGTAAGCCCATTAGTAGGAGAGACTAGGACCCGAGGGCACAGCCTCAGGAGGAAGGGGTGACCCTTTGAACTGAGATAAGGAGGAATTTCTTCAGCCAGAGAATGGTAAATCTGTGGAATTATTTTCCAGAGGATGCTGTGGAGACCAAGTCATTGAGTGTATTTAAAACAGAGTTAGATAGATTAAGGACTAATAAGGGGATCAAGGGTTATGCGGAGAAGGTGGGAGAGTGGTGTGGAGAAACATATCAGCTATGATTGAATGGTGGAGCAGACCTGATGGGCTGAATGGTCTAATTCTGCTTCTGAATCTTTTGTTCTTATGGTCTTCAGGTGTTCTTAGCAAAGTCAGCAAACCCACCTTTGGTCTTTTCATCCAAGTCATTTGTATATATCATGAACAATTGATGTCCCAGCACCTATGTCTGTGACATTCCACTTGTCACATCTTGTCAACTTAAAAGAGGTCATTGATTTCTTCCCTCTGCTTCCTGCCAGCTGCTCCTCGATCTTTGCCACTATGCCATCCCTACATTATGAGTTTTTATTTTTGGCAATATACTTTCACGTCACTCTTTATGAAAGGCCTTTGGGAAATCTACTTACTGTACTGTTCCTCTTCATGAACAGTATATATTATCTTCATGGAGAACTCCGATAGATTAGTCAATCATGATTTCTTTCCCACAATATCACGTTGACACTGCTGGAGTAGCTTGAACATACTTAAGTGCCTTGCTATACCTTCTTTAATAATAGCTTTCAATACTTCTCCTTATGACAGATGTTAAGCTAGCTTGCATATAGGTTCTTGCTTTCTGTGTCCCTCCCTTTTTAAATGACAGCATACCACTGGCCATTTTCTATAAAATTGGACCTTTCCCCACTCAAGGGGTTTAAACACAGGAAGCTCCCAAAAACAGCAATGTTTAAAATGACTTGGTAATTTGCTCATCATATCGCTTGAAGGAAAAATAGTGAGCAAGAAATGCTCACTTATTTGTCTTCAAACTGATGCCATGGGATCTTTTATGTGGGATCTGTGCTGACAGGGGTTTTGATGTAACAATTCATTCAAATGATTTACCTTCAGCTACACATCACATCCATTGGATGATGAACTTGGAGTTATGCATTCAAGACCTAGTGTGAGACTTAAAACCGGCTCATAGGCAAGCAAGCTGTCAACTAATTAGAGATCATTCTCCAATATATCCAGTTTCTGGAGCTCAGAGAGTGGCATCCCTGGAGCTGACAACTTCTACAAACTCTCCTTGTACGACAGATTGAGCTCTTAACCTTACTTTTTTTGGCTGTGTTAGTTTCAAAGAACAAAGAACAAAGAAAATTTACAGCCCAGGAACAGGCCCTTCAGTACTCCAAACTTGAGCCGATCTGTATTCCTCTACTCCCCACCTACTCATGAAGCTGTCCAGATGCATCTTAAATGAATTTACTGTGCCTGCCTTTACTACCTCTGCTGGCAACTTGTTCCAAACGCCCACCACCCTCTGTGTGAAGTACTTGCTGCATATATCCCCCTTAAATTTTCCACCTCTCACCTTGAAAGCATGACCTCTCGTTATTGAATCCTTCACCCTGGGAAAAAGCTTGTCTCTATCCACCCTGTCTATACCCTTCATGATTTTGTAAACCTCAATCAGGTCCCCCCTCAATCTCCTTTTTTCTAATGAAAATAAACCTAACCTACTCAACCTCTCTTCATAGCCAGCACCTTCCATACCAGGCAACATCCTTGTAATTCTTCTCTGCACCCTCTCCAAAGTGCGCACATCCTTTTGGTAATTTTGTCGAGATTTTTTTGGAGGGTTTTTCAGCATGAGGCCTAACAAGATCTCCTCGCTTTATCTCACCAAACACCCATCGTCTCCTACATAACCCACCCCCATGGCATCCCTTTGGCCTGACTGTAGCCCCATTTTACCATACACCGTTCATGGAAGAATATCCAGGAAAAGACCAGCATTCCTGGCCATATTTAAAATGTATACCCAGACTGACATTCTGAAGCTGCCTTGCTGCATTATGGATATTCATCCAGACGATGTCAAAGAATTGGAAAAGAGCATAGCTGATTCTGGAGAACCTCGTAACATGATGGTGCAAGGGAGGTACATACTTGCCTCTTGTTCTGGAAGACGCGTTCATGCCAGCAGGACTCTGATAACGCTCCCTGAGGTTCCCATCCATGTCAATATGTCTGAGTACCGAGCTGAAGTTACAACTACAAGTAAAACTAAAGCACTATGACCAAACTTTAAGGTTATAAACCTGTACTAAGGTCCAGTAGGTTCTCTATTCATCCGTGGAAGAAAGTGAGGACTGCAGTTGCTGGACATCAGAGTCAAAGGGTATAGTGCTGGAAAAACACAGCTGGTCAGGCAGCATCTGAGGAACAGGAGAGTGGATGTTTTTAACATAAACTCTTGAGGGTTTAACCTTATTTTTTTTGGCTGTATGAGTTTCATCGAGGTTTTTTTGGAGAGATTTTCGAGAATACGACACATTCCTGATGAAGAGCTTATACTCGAAACGTTAATTCTCCTGCTCCTCAAATGCTGCTTGACTGGCTGTGCTTTTCCAGCACCACACTTTTTGACTGTCTACTCATCCCTCTCTCTTTAAAACTAAACATCATTTAAGAGACCAAGGATGCCATATAAAAATAACAGTTTACAATGCTAAAGGACAGCATTGATCTCAGAAAATGCTCCTTGACCAAAATACACCAAGACCCTAAAATAACATTAAAATAAAACAAAAAGCTGCAGATTCTGGAAATCTGAAACAAAAAAAAACAGAAATTGCTGGTGAAACCCAACAGCTCTGGCTGCATCTGTGGGAAGAAAGCAATGTTAACCTTTCAAGTCCATTTTTCTTAAAAAAAACCTTTATTGTGCCCAGCCAACAGTCAATTCTGCTATTTTGGTTTGTGCTTGCGATTTCTAAAGAATGTAAAACTACCCAAAAGAAAGACATAGAGCAAAAATCTCACCATGGACTGCAAATCCAATGGCATTCTGTCTGAAATCCAATTGTTCAACTGAATAATTACTATTTATTTTGTAGAGCAGCAAATAGCTGACACAGAATGACAGTGAAACATCTTCTCATGTTGGGCACCAAATAGCTAAGAAGAATAAAATCCTTTGGCATTTCTGACAATGATTGAACAGATCCTGATCTACATGTTCAGATTTTGGAAAATCAATTTAAAGTTTGAGTCAATTTCAGGACACACAGGAACAAAAACAGAAGTTGCTGGAAAAGCTCAGCAAGTCCGGCAGCATCTGTGAAAGGAAATCAGATTTATGTACCAGGTTCAGTGACCTTGCCTCAGAACTGGACCCGAAATGTTACCTCTGATTTCTCTTTAGAAATGCTGCCATACCTGCTGAGTTTTTTCAGCAACTTCAATTTTTGTTTCTGAATTATAACATACGCAGTTCTTTCAGTTTTTATTCAGGACACCCAGACTTAGATTAGATTAGATTACTTACAGTGTGGAAACAGGCCCTTCGGCCCAACAAGTCCACACCGACCCGCCGAAGCGCAACCCACCCATTCCCCTACATTTACCCCTTTACCCAACACTATGGACAATTTAGCATGGCCAATCCACCTGACCTGCACATCTTTGGACTGTGGGAGGAAACCGGAGCACCCGGAGGAAACCCACGCAGACACGGGGAGAATGTGCAAACTCCACACAGTCAGTCGCCTGAGTCGGGAATTGAACCCGAGTCTCTAGCGCTGTGAGGCAGCAGTGCTAACCACTGTGCTTAATTTCATGTCATACTGACAATGGTTATCTGTAACAACTAACCAATTAATTGGCAGATGTTGACGCCTTCTTGCAGAAGCTAATTCAGCTGAAACATTTACAGAATTAATCATTGCATCTACACATGCAAAATCCTTCAGAAAAGCACATCTGGACAAACAAATATTACTGAGACTGCATTGGAAAAAGGATGCAAAGTTATCACAATTGGAGCAGGCAGACAGCTTAGTGTAGCTCAGTTGGCCTCATCTACCAACTCATTGTACAGCAAACACATGCAAACAACAGAACATTAGGCTAAAGTTTATAGGAAATCCAATCACTCGGTGAAGCCTTCAAGGTCCGTGTGCCACAAGCTTCTACCAGTGGAGGCCATACATGAACAATCCAATCAGTGCATGCACAGCCTTCTGGCAGGTGCAAAACTCCATGGCCATGCACCTGAGATGCAACATTGCTTGCAGTCCCCAGTCAGACAGCACATGTGGTAAACGTGACACACACCACATAAATGCCATTCGAAAACTTTAAGCCTTTGCCTCCACCCAAGTGATCTATCCTGAAGGGAATGGACAATATGCACTGTATGCCAACCATGACACTGACACCAGGAAAATATCATCCCCTTATATATCTTATATGGGATGTCGTCAACAAATGACACAAAGTGGTGCAGTCCACACAAGATAAGCTAACTACTTATAACTGGTCCAGCATCCCACACATTGACAATATCTACCTTAACTGTCAATACAGAGCCTTGGGATAGACACATGAAACCTGTCACATCATTGAAACAAATGGACCTATATATGCTGATGATATAAAACTAAATGGAATGTGAGTTGTGAGGAAGTACAAGGAGGCTTCAAGAGAAGTTGGACAATAGTTTGCGTGTGGAATGGACTTGCTGAGGAAATAGTAGATGTAGGCACAGTTACAATGTTTAAAAGATACTTGGATAAGGACGTGAATAGGAAAGGAGCCAGGGAATAGGAAAGGAGCCAAGAGCAGGCATGTGGGACTAATTTAGTTTGGGACTATGTTTGGCATGGACAAGTTGGACTGAAGAGTCTGATTTATGCTATATGATTCTCTATGACTGTAACCAGTTAGATCTGACTGTATTTTACATCCATCAAAGTGTTACTTCAAATTAAATTGATTCACCTTTTTAAATGTTTTCCAGAGAAAAAGCAAAAGGAGTAAGATGTTATGTCAAGGTGTTCGGTCAATGGTCCACCAGTATGCACAGACTTACATATCATGATAAACCACTGGTGACAACCCTATCTGTTGCAATTCCAAAGATTCCAGACTGATCTCACACTTGTTGGTCACAGCCAAGCAGAACAAATTCAGCAAGCTACATACATGAAGACTAGCTGCAGCAGCTGCCAAAGATCATTATCATTCAGTGGCATGAACACATCCAAGTGGTACCTGAACTAGTATGTTCTTTTTTGGTTAGAGACAAATTAGGTCTTTCTAAGGATATAACCTTTAAAGTTAAACAAGGCATAATTCTACAAGCTCTATGTCAAATTGTGCTGGACCATATGCATACAGGTCACAAGGGTGAAACCACCCCAAATGTTGATACATAAATCCATATATTGTCCAAGCATCAGTAAGATTATTGATCAACCGATCAAGTTTTGTGAAACGTATTAATTCTATCAACATCAGCAATCAAGAGAATTTACCCCTGAACATGGAATTCCTTCTGAACCAATGGAGTAATATTGCAATGATATCTTCCCTGTTCATGATCACGATTACATTCTAGGCCTGACTATGTGACCAAATTCCCTTTTGCATGACAAATCAAAGATACCAATAGTGTAATTGCTGGTGACATATGGAGTGCTACGTTCAGGATATGTGGTGGATCTCAACAAATTGTGTCTGACTATAAACCACAGCACATTAATGCATCCTTCCAAGGTATATGGGAAATGGGATGTTCAGCATAATATTTCTTTTCCTTGTTATCCTTAGTTAAACATCATCAGCCATGAGTTTTGGATAGTTATGTTAAATCTATGCACTTTTCATCCAGGCAATGGTTTACTCTCATTGAGAGGTTTTCTGTGTCAGTGACCAATCCAAAGTGTTCCTCCTGCACATAATCTCACCACCCAGCCACATGAATATGAAGCATTTTGGTAAGAAATGGGGAAATGATACAAGAATGTGATCAACTAATATGGAGTTATCCCAACTTTAACAGGAAAAGGTATACAAGTTCAAGATTTTCATATGAACACAGGGTTTATTGAAAGTCATTTTGTTCAGCCTGTATATGACATTGTAACAAGCAATGGTTAAATGCTGTGAAGAAATAAAAGACATATTCAAATTTTGTATCATCAATCACCGGTCCCACAAGATAATCACTTAGATACGGAGGTTATCAACAAGAGAGTGGCTGCACATCAATGACGAATGACACACATCCATCAGTCACAACAGATAGCCCACAGCAAACTGAAGCTACACGACCAAGTTATAACCCATGGGTATACACTCCCCATTGCTTTGATATTCACAAATATGTCCTTATTTAGCTGTTTCCCACGTCATTATTTTGGTGTCTTGCTGAAAATTCATCATTAATTCTTGTAACAAATAAATCGCTGTTTTTTTATTCTGTTGCTATCATCAGACTTCTTCTTCTGAAAAGTACATCTTACAAATAGCGAGGAACTCCTGTAACTGCATAAGAACTAGATCTGGCTGCATTGTGCATCATCAAAATGTCACCTCAAATTAGATCAATTCACCTTTTTAGGTATTTTTCATTAAAAAGGGTTCCCGTTCTTTAAAGGGAAGGGGTGAGATGTTGTGTTATGGTGTAGATCCTACACCAGAAAGACATACACTTTTCAGATGGTTGTGTATCATCCGAATATGTGACATTCCAGTACAAATGCATCCATCTTGCCTTCAGTCCATCTCACTGTTCTAGGGTCAGAGTAACGTGTTCAGTCAGTCAGATGTGTGTCTGAAGGGTACAGTAACATCAGACAGCACAAAACCTGTGTGTAGCCCTGTGGTATTGTAGCAGTGTAAATAATTTTTGCTGCTAAAATTTCTCAACAAGAATCCAACATTTTATGTTATATATTGTTATGTGCTAACATATAGAATATCACAAAGTGTATCAGTAAGAATACACTGTCATAGAGTATCTGCAAAAGAGGCACTATTCTGAAATAATAAGATTGTTTATTTCATGATAACAATAATTATAATCACATCAGGTTAGGCATAATTACTAGGACGACAAGAAGCTGACATTGATATTTAGATGGTCTCTCCAAACGTGAGTCAAACTCCTCATCTCCACCCACAGACTGCATGAGACATAAGTAGAAGGGTTAGAACTAATGTGAAAATTAAACGCTTCAAATCTCCACCGTATAGAGCATCTCTCCACCAACTACTGTTATCCCCACAGTTGACATATTGTAAAACTGTGTATATAGCTATTGTGCACATTTCCCATCTCACTCCAAGTCTCTAGTTTCAGAAATGCAAGTAGTCTTGATGTTCCACACTATTCTTAGACAACAGCTTCTTCAAATTTGGAAATATGTTATGCCACTTACTTCAGCATCATTTGCATTAGTTTGGATCTATGGTTAATTTCTATGCTGGAGGATTGTTCAAGTATCAGATATCCTTCCCAGAGGATGTCATACTTCAGATAAATTTTATTTGCCCATTACCTTATCTTAAGGTCCTATAATCTCCTGAATTTTCTTCCAGAAAGCCAGCTGCTCTATTGAAATCAAGACTTCCTTTCAGCATCCTGGTTTTCTAGGTCAGAGAATCATTTTCGAAATGGAACATGATTTTTCTTTTTTGCAGTATCCTGTAGACCAGCAGTTTCATTTCTTAATGTTGTCCATATCCTTGATATCTGGAGGGTAGTGTGGCTCACACAGAGGCTTGTGCAGCTTATTTCCCTTGAGTTATTGATCAGGCTAGATGTCTTCTGCTGCTCATTGATAAAGTACATTTTTTAGATTCTCTGATTTGTTATTGTATATTGCTGTTGGCTTCGCTCTATTTCTGTCACTGTCATTGGCTGTTCTGTTTATGAGACAGAAAATTGGAAGTTTCCACCAGTTCTGTGAAGTCTGTGACTTCCTCTGTGCTGGCAATGTTAAACAGCTGAGTCAAGATTAGAGCAGTGCTGGAAAGGCACAGCAGGTCAGGCAGCATCCGAGGAGCAGGAAAATCGACATTTCGAGCAAAAGCCCTTCATCAGGAATTAAACAGCTCTCTAACACTAACGCGAGTGACGTCATTGGGCTGTTTCTTCTGTTTGGGTTCTGCAATGAATCTAGGATGTCCAATGAAATTTCTAGTGGTTGTGTCTTGACTGGTTGGTCAAATCCAGTTTGCTCCTGGACCAGTATTTCTGGACCAGCTGTTTTCAAGGAGAATGTCACCTTGAAGGTAGTTGGATAGTGAAGACGGCGTTTGGTATGCTTTCCTTTATTGGTCAAAGCATTGAGTATAGGAGTTGGGAGGTCACGTTGCACCTGTACAGGACATTTGGAATGTTGTGTGCAGTTCTGGTCTCCTTTCTATCAGAAGGATGTTATGAAATATGAAAGGGTTCAGAAAAGATTTAAAAGGATGTTGCCAGGTTGGAGGATCTGAGCTATAGGGAGAGGCTGAATAGGCTGAGGCTGTTTTCCCTGGGGAATCAGAGGCTGAGGGGTGATTTTATAGAGATGTATAAAATCATGAGAGGCATGGATAGGGTGAATAGACAATTTTTTTTTCCCTTGGGTGTGTGAATTCAGAACTAGAGGGCATAGGTTTTGGGTGAGAGGATAAAGATATAAAAGAGCCCTAAGGGGAAACTTTGGCATGCAGAGCGTGTTGTGTCTATGGAATGAGCTGCCAGAGGAAGTGATGGAGACTGGTACAATTAATTACAGCACTTAAAAAGCATCTGGATGGGTATATGAATAGGAAGGGTTTAGCGGGATATGGGCCAAGTGCTAGCAAATGGGACTAGATTAGGGTAGGATATCTGATCAGCATGGATGAGTAGGACCAAAGGGTTTATTTTCATGCTGTATATCTCTATGACTCGATGAGTCTTCTCACGAAGCTGAGCTCGAGACATATAGACTCAAAAGTGAAATTGGTTAATTGAGTACAGTGTGCAGATTTTCAATGCCCTAATTTGCTTTGCATTGTAGTCTAACATATAACATTATAATATTTCTGACAGTCACTCCAGCTGTGCCATGTATATTTATTTCTCCAGGCTATACCTTCTGCTTCGTCAGTGATGGTAACTGGTCTGATAGAACTGTAAAATGTGCTCCTGTATCAAGTATCAAATCAACAGAATGTTCAGTAAGATAGATAAATTCTGTCTCTTCTGACTTGATTAGCTGGTTCTCCTAAGAATGATTCTGGTATCTTTTCCAATGGAAGTATCTTGTAAAATGCAAGCATTTCTTTAAAAAGAAGTGTGTGCTGTTTTGTGTAGACTCCTTTACATGTGCTAGCACTATTACTTTCTTTGTTCTTGCACTATGTCTTATTTCTGCACATCATCTGGAAGGGACCCACAGTTTTGCAAATGTAGCATTCCTTAGTGATGGCTGGACCGTGTATCAGCCCATGAGCCCTTGCTATTTCACTGGGCTGATACTGTTTTTTTAGCAGAAGGTATTTGGCTCATTCTCTGTTCCAGGCATGTCACGTTCTTCTTTAGAGTCACCATACCATTTAAAGTGAGTCTTCTCCTCTCAGGATCTGTCTCTGAGTTTTTCTGATTTCTATTTCCAGCACAATTTGAATAGATTTTTCCAAAGTTAAATTGTCCTTGGACTGTAAGTATTCCAACAAAGTTTCATGAAGAAATGAAACAACAATTCTGTCTTTTACAAATGCTGATTCTAAACTCAATTGTCAGTTTTTCTCCTATTTATAGAATTCATTATCAAAATTGTTTATGAATTCTCCTGGAAGTGGAACTTTTCTGTTAAATCTTATTTGTTCAGTAAGTTTATTTGCTCTTAAAGTGAAGCATATTATAAGCCTTCAGGACATTTTGAAAAGTCTTTGATATTTTGTCTGTTAATCATATCGTCCACAATTGGACCCACTGAATATTGAATATAATAGTGAATTAACATGCACCAATATTAATATTAGTGATTAATTTTGAGACAATGCTGCACCTTAAGATTTGTGACCTCTCTAAAGTACGAACTTGGGTTCTGAAACAGTCTGGAGGAGAAAGTGAGGACTGCAGATGCTGGAGATCACAGCTGAAAAATGTGTTGCTGGAAAAGCGCAGCAGGTCAGGCAGCATCCAAGGAGCAGGAGAATCGACGTTTCGGGCATAAGCCCTTCTTCAGCCCTTTCCTGAAGAAGGGCTTATGCCCGAAACGTCGATTCTCCTGCTCCTTGGATACTGCCTGACCTGCTGCGCTTTTCCAGCAACACATTTTTCAGTTCTGAAACAGTCCTCTGACCTTGAATCTATTAGGATGTGTGATATCCTTTTCCATTTCTTCTCAATGTGCAGGTTAATCGTATAAGCACAGGAAGCTAGGAAAAGGTTAAATGATATACGCTCAATAGAGAGGCCTTAGTTTAGGAAATCAGGATGTAGAAGTGGCTTTGGTGGAGCTGATAAATGATAAGAGCAAGAAGCACTTCTGGAGTCATGTGCAGACCCCCTAGGAGTAGCTGGAAGATAGGATTGAGTATAAAGGAATTAAGAATGAGAACTTGTCAGAGCAGTAAGGTAACAGTAATGTTGGATTTGATGGGCAAAGTTAGTCTAGTTGAAGAGTTCACAGAATGCATTCCAGATAGTTTCTAAGAACAACAAATTCTGGAGCTAGCCCCTAGACAGCAGGCTATACTCGAGCTGATATGGTGCAACAACACGGGATTAGAACATCAGCTTTCACTCTTGAGAATACAGATAACATCCCAGATATAGCTGTGAAACATCAAATAGAAGGGATGGAGGTACTCAGGAACATTACAATCATCTCAGAAGTACAAGCATTTGAATTTAGACGAGATTAGATTCCCTACAGTGTGGAAACAGGCCCTTCGGCACAACAAGTTCACACCGACCCTCTGAAGAGTAACCCACCTAGATCCATTTCCCCTCTGACTAACACACCTAACCTATGGGCAATTTAGCAGACCAATTCACCTGACCTGCACATCTTCGGACTGTGGGAGGAAACCAGAGCACACCCGTGCAGACACGGGGAGAATGTGCAAACTCCACACACAGCCGCCCAAGGTCGGGATTGAACCTGGGACCCTGGTGCTGCAAGGCAACAGTGCTAACCACTGAGCACCATGCCACTTCTTCTATAAAGTGATGGTTGCATTCTTATGCAACCTCGCATTGTAGAAAAATCGAGCTTAGAAACGGCGCTTAAAGTGTTGATGATGTAATCATGTTACAGCTAACACAGTTTAAAAGTTTGCACTTCAGAAACAGTGTCCCCAATTTGGCAATAGCATTACAGCGAATTCACATTAACAAAATACGCGTTACAGCATTGAGTAAATAATTAGAATTGTAGTTGACAAGTTCCTGCTCTGATGAGTATCACCTCGAGATCTTCAAAGAATTGTCTGATGAAATAGTTAATGTATTGGTTTTAATTTTCCAAAACTTCCTGGATTTGGGGAAGGTTCCATTGAATTGTAAAATATTGAAGTTAACTCTTTTACTCTCACAGTGGAGAAACAGAAACCAGGAAACTACAGGCTAGTTGGTTTGTCATCAGTCATATGGAAAATGTTCAAGCTATTATTAAAGAAGTTATGGCAGCGCACTTAGAAAAGTTCAGGGTAATCAGGCAGAGTCAATAAGTTTTTTTCAAAATTGGAATCTCATTTCTAACTAATTTATCGAAGTTCTTTGGGGAAGTAACGTGCTGTGCATAAAGGTGAACTAGTGGATGTAATGTACTTGAATTTCCAGAATAGATTTGATTAGGTGTCACATCAAAGTTCATTGCGGAAAAATAAAAGTTTCATAGTGTGGGGTGTAACATAATGGCATTGAACGAGGATTGTCTGGAAATCAGGAAATAGTGTAAACATATGTGAATCTTTTATTGGTTGGCAAGTTGTAATAAGTAATGTGCTATATGGATTAGAGCTTGTGTCTCTAACTGTTCACCATTTATATAAATGGCTGATGAAGGATCAAGAATGTAGGAGCTAAATTTGCAGTACAGCCTCCCACCAGGGACCTGGTTTCAATTCCACACTCTGGTGACTGTCTGTGCCGAGTTGACATATTCTCTCCATGTCTGTGTGGGTTTCCTTTGGGTGCTTAGTTTTCTCCCAAAGTCCAAAGCTCTATGGGTTAGGTGGATTGGCCATGGGAAATGAAGCGTTGCAGGCTTGGGGAAGGGAGGGTGGGTCTGGTTGGGATGCTCTTTGATGTGGATTTGATGGGCTGCATGTCCTGCTTCCACACTGTAGAGATTTATTATTGTCACATGTGCAGAGATACAGTGAAAAGTACTGTTTTGCGTGCTCACCAGACAAGTCAATCAACCACATCTCTTACATACTAACATAATTACATCAGGGTAATAGAACAGAATGTAGAAATATGTTGTCACAGCTACATAGAAGGTGCAAAGAAAAATTGATCTGACAAACAGAGTATCATGTAGGAAAATGTAAATTGCACATTTTGACAGCAAGAATGAAAAAATGTATAATCAAGTTGGTAAGAGATTGTAGAAGCTATGAGGTGCATGAGGACATAGATGTCCTGGTGCATGAATTGCAAATGGCTACTATGGAGGTAAAGCAGGTAATTAGCAAACCTAATATAATATCACTGCTTATTGCAAGAAGATTTAAATACAAATGTAGGCAGACTATCCTTCAATCATACAGATATTCGATGAAACTATATCTGGAATATTGATTACATTATTGGACTCTTTACTGAAGGATGAATTGCAAAATCACTGAAAGATGGCTACTGTAGTGCAGTGGCAATGTCCCTACCTCTGAGTTAGGAAGTCTGGGTTCAAGTCCAACTTTTTCTAGAGGGTTTTCTAGAAAATATCTACAAGTACAATGGAAGCAGTTTAGAAAAGATTTACTAGATTAATACCTGGAATGAGTGGGCTGCCTTATAAAGGTAAAATCACCATAGTGTTATCAGATCATAGGGCTGCTCTCTCATTTGGGAGAGATAACTGGTAGCAGTGCAACCTGAGGGTCACCAGGCCTTGTGTGAGGGAAGAGGTTGAGAAGGAGAGTCCTTTGTAGCAATCTCAGGAATTGAACCCACAGGGTTGGTGTCATTGCTAGAGTTTAGAAAAGTAATTCAATTGAAGAATAAGAAGTTCCGGGGGGTCTTGATTGGATACATGTGGTAATGATGTACCCTCTTATGGGAGAATTTAGAAGTAGAGTCCCTGTTTCAGAATAAGTGGTCACCCATTTAATGCACAGTTAAGGACAATTCTTTTGTCACAGACAGTCAGGTATCTTTGGAACTCTGAACGAAGAGTAGGCTCCAGGGCTGTGGGCCCCTCTTCAGCTCTTAACTCGTAAGTTGGCATGTATGTACGCTTGGATCTCCATGCTTACTGTAAAGATATTATAAATCTGCAATCTCTCAGTACTGTTTTAAATCAACAGCTTGTGTTCTTGTATTCATCAATGCTACTTAAACTGCAATGGTTCTAGAGTTTGCTAGACTCTGCCAAACATTTCGCTAGCCATTTTATAAATGTCTGCATTGCTTTGCTACTGTTTTAAATTCTTAAATAATTGCATTAAGTAGATGTTCTGCAGTGATTGATTCTTTTCAACCTTTCAAATTTGTGTACTTGTGATACTTTATGCCAATATTGTTAACCAGAGTCTCTTAATGATTATTTGGGGTTTTTTGTGCCTTTTTATTGGTCATGATGCTAGCTATTGGATTCTTCTCTAGGACTTCCCACTTTCTGGAGTCAAGGAAGAATTTTCCCACTTCTTCCTTCACAAAATGGACATTTTCCAACCTTTTATAGTCTAAAACACCACTCACTTTCTTCTCAAAGTTTTTTAAAGATAAAACCATTGGTCTGCCACCTTTGTGCCCAAACTAGGGCTTTATTACTGAGTGGTGAAAGTGAGGACTGCAGATGCTGGAGATCAGAGCTGAAAATGTGTTGCTGGAAAAGCGCAGCAGGTCAGGCAGCATCCAAGGAACAGGAAATTCGATGCTTCGGGCATAAGCCCTTCATCAGGAAGGGCTTGTGCCCGAAACATCGAATTTCCTGTTCATTGGATGCTGCCTGACCTGCTGCGCTTTTCCAGCAACACATTTTCAGCTTTATTACTGAGTCCCAGTCCATTGAAACCTATAATGTTTCCCGACGTTTTTCTTCTGTTTGATGTTTTGTTAGAGTTCTTCAAATTTGCTTCTTTACAAATTAAATAAATTCTGAAGGCCTTCTTGATTGTGTAGGCCTGTTGGAAGTTATGTTGATTGTGTAGGCCTGTTGGAAGTTATGTTGAGGGATTTTCTCTGAGGCCTTGCATCATGAAGCCTAATGTTAATGGTGGTGAAGTCAATTATAATAGGTGAGAACTCACTTTTGCACTCCTTTGCCTTTCCTTTCAGGTCCTTACACTCTTTCTCTTAACATTATTACTTTTATTTTCATTTCGAGATCTCTAACTTTACTTCCTGGACCCTTCAGTTGTCCTTTAGAGCTTCCTTTGTTAAAGCCTCCGAATCCTTCACTATGGCTGCCTTTTCTCTTGTTCCCTAGCTCACACTCATGCTTCTTACCAGCTTCTACATGAAGTTTTGCCTTTGGAGTACGGCATTTGGCTTTTTGCTGCTTCCTCTGCTTCAGTGGTCCCTCTGTGGGAAATAGTCTTTGAGCTGCTGATTGCTGATCCCAGGTGGCACGGTGGCTCAGTGGTTAGCACTGCTATCACACAGCACCAGGGATCTGGGTTCAATGTTGGCTCTCAGGTTACTGACTGTGTGGAGTTTGTACATTTTCCCTGTGTGTGGGTTTCCTCTGGGTGCTCCGGTTTCCTCCCACAGACTGAAAGATGTGTAGATTAGATGGATCGGCCATGGGAAATTGTTAGTTATGTCCAGGAATGTGCAGGCTAGGTGGATTAACTGTGGGGAATGCAGGGTTATAGAGGTAGGGGGCTATGTTCAGGCAGGCGGTGTGGATTTGATGGGCCAAATAGCCTGCTTCCACATGATAGGGATTCTATGATAGTGTGTGTCTTTACAAAGTGGTCATGCTTTTAAAGTGGTAAAGTAGCATGGTTTACACTTTTTCTCTGGGCCTTCTGAATCTTCTCTCTTTGTGATTGGGTCAAAACGTCATTCGGCTACCGCTAGTTTTCCAGGTGACCACTGCTGGCATCTTGTGGTATTTGCCATCTCTGTCCTTCTGTGATACTGGGGAGTGTTTGTTTGAGGTAGTTCACTGCTTTCAGTCCTCCTTTGTCTTTGCATGCCCAGGATCTGTCTAGTGTCGAGAGTGTGGAGCTGGAAAAGCACAACAGGTCAGGCAGCATCCAAGGAGCAGGAAAATCGACGCTTTGGGCAAACGCCCTTCATCAGGAACTTTGCCTGAAACGTTGATTTTCCTGCTCCACAAATGCTGCCTAACCTGCAGTGCTTTTCCAGTTCCACACTCTCGACTCTAGTCTCCAGCATCTGCAGTCCTCATTTTCATCAGAACTGTCTAGTGACCAGTGGCAGAGGAATACACTACCACAGCATAGGACCAGAAGAGGCAGGTTTATTCTAAGATGGCAATAAAAACAATTGGTTTTGTTCAGGCATAACTATCAGGACCTTAGGAAGCTGTTTGTCAGTTTTTTCTGCACATTTAGTTTGACATGTACTCATTATGCTCATATGTACTTAAAAAAAATGGCATCTTCCAAGTCAGCTGAGGCTTTCACAAAATGCTGAGAAAAAAAATTAAGAGAAGCACAGAGTTAATTTGTTTTCTGTTCCAATTTAAAGAAAATTCTGATCTTATTCGAATTTTGCAACGCAATCCAAATCTTGATTTGCTCCACTTGCGTTCTATGGCAATGAAGAGCATTGTTAAAACTGCATCAGTTATTTCTTTCCATCAGAATGTTAGTACAGTTAGATACTATTGAAGTAGAGTGAGAACACATGCACACAATTAACCCAGTTTTGAAAGCGGAGACTGCCAATAAAGGGTCTCGAATAGGATTTGAAAAATATGTTTTCAGTGCTGTCCCACTGAAACAGCCTGCTTTGTTGATGTTTTAAATGTGATCCCCTTTCATGCAATATTTAAAAAGATTCTGTCATGTGACATAGGCATAATTGGCAAAGCCAGCATTTGTTGACAATCCCTAAACAACTTTGAACTGAATAGTTTTCTGGGACATTTCAAAATGCAATTAAAAATCAAATACTTTACTCTGGGTCAGGAGACATGTGTAGGTGAGACTAGGTCAGGATGACAGATTTTGTTCCTGAATATATGTTAGTGGACCAGATGATTTTTTTTTACAGCAATCAATCATAGCTGTCATGGTCACCATCATTAAGTATAACTCAGAGTATTTCACAGAATTGTTCATTGAATTCAAATGCTGTGGTGAGATTCAAAATCCATGTCCACACGACATTAATCGTAGATTCCCCTACAGTGTGGAAACAGGCTCTTTGGTCCAACAAGTCCACAATGACCCTCCAAAGTGTAACCCACCCAGACCCATTCCCCTACCCTATATTACCCCTGACTAATGCACCTAACCTACAAATCCCTGAACACTGGGCCATTTAGCAATGCCAATTCGCCTAACCTGCACATCTTTGGATTGTGGGAGGAAACTGGACCACCCAAAGGAAACCCACGCAGACATGGGTGAAACGTACAAACTTCACACAATCACCTGAGGCTGGAATCAAACTTGGGTCCCTGATGCTGTGAGGTAGCAGTGCTAACCACTGAGCTACCTGAGCCTTTTGATTGTCAGTTCAGTAACATTACCATGACAACACTGTCTCCTCAAGAGAAGCAGTAGCTGAACTTCTATAATTAGGGGCAGCGCTTCATGTTAGACAGTGGAAGTTCCATGCTGGATCTGTCGAAAAACATGTCATGAGTAGAAATCAACTCAGGACAAGGACTGTGTTATAATACACCATCCCCCAATACAAATGACCCCACTGACACTCAATGCTCTACCTCATCCGTTAAGTGTGGAGATTTGATTGGAGTAATATAGGACGAGTAAAAAATGAGGTCTGCAGATGCTGGAGATCACAGCTGCAAATGTGTTGCTGGTCAAAGCACAGCAGGTTAGGCAGCATCTCAGGAATAGAGAATTCGACGTTTCGAGCATAAGCCCTTCATCAGGAATATAGGACGAGCAAGGAAGAAAGCCAGAACTCAACATAAACCCCTACTGTCAAGTGAGGAAAAGAAAGTTTTACTACAAAGTATCTTCATTTGATGAGGTGATTCCTTAGCAACATTTATCATCAGCCTGTGATGTCATAATGGTCACAAAGGACTGTAGTTACACAGAAACATAGAATACTGGCAGTGTGGAAGCAGGCCGTTTGACCCATTGAGTCCATACTGACCCTCCAAAGAGCATTCCACCCAGACCCACCATCCCTCTACCATATCCCTGTAACCCTGCCCACCTAGCCCACACATCCCTGGACACTATGGGCAACGTGGCATGGCTAATCCACCTCACCAGCACATCTTTGGACTGTGGCGGGGAGCAGGAGGAAACCCACACAGACACGGGGAGAATGCGCAAACTCCACACAGATTGTCATCCAGGGATTGAATTGATATTGGGTCCCTGGTGCTGAGGGGGCACTAAGCCACCGTGGCACCCCAAACAGAGGATGGACATGTTTTCAGAGGTTTATATTAATGCTCACTCATCAAAGTAATGGTTGAGTAGAAGAGGGGTCATATAAAATATATATAAAATAAAAGAAAATTATGACAGCAATGCCAAATGCCTGTTAGTTTTGAACTTTTGCAATTGACATGGACTAAATCTCTTGAAAAAACTCATTTTCACTGCACTAATAGCACACTATGGGATATTGCAAACTGCTGCAACTATCAGATTATAAAATACTGCAGCTATTGGTAATTTGAGGTAAAAACAGTGAGTGCTGTGATCATTTGGAAGGTCAGGTGGTGTCTGCAGTGATGGTGACAGATTTAAAATTCCAGACCAATGCTGACCCTTCCACAGGAATGAGAAAAGACAGAAAAGTAATTGGTTTTGAGCAGCCGAATGACAGGGGCATGGAGGGGCTGGAGAGAGTGAAAGGGAAAATCGGTATTAGGTGGAGGGCAGGAGAGATTAAATAACAAAAGGTTTTGCGGCAATAGATGAAACAAAAGATGTGCTCAAATAGGGTGTGAATGGCTGGGGAGGAGCAATGTAAATACAAAGTGAACACATACAGAATGAAACAAGACAACACGGAGGCAGGGGTTTTGATGTAAAATTGTTGAACTCAGTATTGAGCCTGGAAAACTGTGAAGTACTCAGTTAAAAGAGGAATTTCTGTTCCTTGTTGAGCATCATTGGAACATTATAACAGGCCAAGGTGACAGCAAGGTTACTGAAAGAACAAGTGACAGGAAACTCAGGGTTAAGCTTGGGGTCTGAGCAAAGGTGTAACACAAAGCAATTGCCTCAGTCTGCGTTTGGTCTGTGTGGTGTACAGGAGACCAAATTGCGATCAGCGAACACAAGGCACTAAATCGCAAGAGGCACAAGTAAATTTTAGGAGCAGTCGCAATGTTGGGAGGGTTGCTGCAGACAGCACTTATCAATGGGCAGTACCAACCGTCTCTCACACTCTGAGTCAATGGACGAGTGCTGCATATTCTTAGGAGGTCCGTGGCCCTGGGCTTCGTTTCAGAGGTTATGGTCCACCAGCAGCCTTGTGACTTGTGCAGATAGCAGATGTTATAACACATCAATAGGCTATACTGAACATGTGGACTCCGAAACAAGGTCATTTTCTCCAACAGAGCTCCTGGCCATAGCATCCTAACTGGCCGTACACCAGTAAAGTGTTCTGTTGCTCGATGCTGTCCCCCACTGGCCTTGGCCAGTTGCCCTTGCTGTATGCAGACTCCACAAAGAGCACAGATGAAGCGAATTCTGTTCCGTAGTTGCCTTGGGCAAAAGCTACAAGAACTTCACATGAAGTGGTCTATAAACATTCTCCATCTCAATGTGACCAGGTCAGGAGTCGCAACACCTTCTCCCCATCCTCAAAAAAATCTTCAAGACGCTAATTAGATTTGCTCAATCCTTTGGAGGATTCACATTAAAAACAACTGGTCAGCTTGAAACAGCGGAAGGGGAGAAAAATCAGATGAATTTCTAAAAATGTGTAGAATCTTTAGACTTCAATGTTAGAGACAAAAATTAAAAGAAAAATGTTGCTTTTTCACTTATACAAATTATTTACAAAGATTTAGCTTACTTTAGACCATAAGGTATAGGAGCAGAATTTCAACCATTTAGCCCATTAGTCTGCTCCACTATTCGATCATGGCTGATACGTTTCTCAACCTGTCTACATTCTCCCGCCTTCTCCTGTAACCCTAGATCCATTTACTAATCCAGAACCTATCTTTCTTAGTACACTTAATGATTTGGCCTCCATGGCCTTCTGTGGCAATGAGCTCCACAGAGTCACCACCCTCTGTCTGAAGAAATTGATTCGCATCTCAATTCTAAAAGGGTTATCACTTCACTCTGAGGCTGTGCCCTCAGGTCCTTGTCTCTCCTATGATTGGAAACATCTCCTCCATGTCCACTCTGTCCACCCCTCTCAATATTTCGTACGTTTCAATCAGACTCCCCGTCATCCTTCTAATCTCTATCAATTACAGACCCAGGGTCCTCATACGGCACCAGAGACAAATATGAGGTCAGTGTTAATTAAATCCACTCCTTAACTTAACCCAGGTTCCCTTCCCATTTCCTGGTCAGTGTCCAGGATTTGAAATCTTTTCTGTCTCTCGCCAGCTCTGCATCTTAAGTGAAAGGCAAAAAAGAATATATTATTTAGCCGTGCTGCTTGTTTTGTAACGGTCATTTTTTTTAGCAATTACTATTTCTTTTAAATTGTTCATTTATTGTTTTGATTTATTTCGCTCATCAAGTTGCTTCTGTTTACTTCATACCTTAACTATATTTCTGGGATTCACATTTCATGTTGGGAAAGCTGCCAAACCAGATCTGAGGCAGCTGTTGCTGGGTTCACAAGAAGTCGGATTGCTTTTTGGAGGGCTGGCAAAAGTTTTTTTTTCCCCAAATTGAAACAAGAAGTATTGGAAATTCTCAGCACATCTGGCAGTATCTGCGCAGAGGGAAACAGCAGTCCATGACCCTTTGTCATAGTAACTGCAGATCATGGCCCTTAAGTATTGAACCTGTTTCTCTCTTCTTTGATGTTTCCTGACCTGCTGAATGTTTCCAGAACTTTCTGTTTTTGTTTCAAATTTTTAGCGTCTGTGGTACTTTGGTCACTTACATACTTGATGTTGAGTATATGCATGTATGGATGACTTTAATTTAAAAGGAGAATATTCATCATTCAATGTAAAATGTAATATTTCTGGACATTGAGAAGGGAAGACTTAAAAGGGCAATTGCTGCATCTCCTACGCTCACATGAATAGGCACTCTCAGAAACTTGAGGACTCTTTGAGGAATGGAAAATGGTGTCATAGGATGAACATGCCCTTTAGAGTCCTGAAAGGGAAGAGGAGGCAAAAGAGTATTTGGTAGTGGTATGGTACTTGGGGCTATGATGTTGTGGCCATGACGGAAACGTGGGTTTCACAAGGAGCAGGAATGGTTGCTAGATGTTCCAAGGTTTAGAACATTTAAAAAGAACACGGAGGATGGAAAAAGGAGGGGGTGTAGCATTGCTAATCAGAGAGTGCATCGCAGCAACAGAAACAAAGGTTGTTGAGGAGGGTTTGTCTACTGAGTCAGTATGGATGGAAGTTAGGAACAGCAAGGGAGCAGCCACCTCATTGCGGGTTTCCTACAGACCCCCTAAAAGCAGTAGAGAGATTGAAGAACTCATAGGCTGGCAGAATTTGGAAAAATGCAGATGTAGCAGGTTATTGTTATGGGAGATTTCAACTTTCCCAATATCGACTGGAACCTCCTCAGTGCAGATGGTTTGGATGGAGCCCATTTTGTCAGGTGTATTCAGGAAGGTCTCCTTACTCAGTATGTAGATAGACCGATGAGGGGAGAGGCCATTTTGGATTTGGTGCTCAGCAATGAACTAGGACAAGTGTCAGGTCTCGCGGTGGGTGAACACTTTGGTGACAGTGACCACAACTGCCTCACATTTACCATAGCCTTGGAGAGGGAAAGGAGCAGTTACCAAGGGAAGATATTTAATTCGGAAAAGGAAATTATGATGCTATCAGACAGGAGTTGGGAAGTACATACTGGGAGCAATTGTTCCACAGAAAGGGCACAGCAGACATGTGGAGACTGTTTAAGAAGCAGTTGTTGTGAGTGATGCACAAATTTGCCCCTCTGAGACAGGTAAGCAGGGGTAAGATTAAGGAACCTGGGATGATGAGAACAGAGGAGCTTCTCATCAAAAGAAAGAAGGTGGAGGAAGCAAGGATCTAGCACAGCTTTAAAGAATTACAGGCTTGCTGGAAAGGAGCTCAGAAATGGACTGAAGAGAGCCTGTAGTGGGCATGAAAAAGGCTTGGCAAGAAGGATTAGGGAGAACCAAAAGGCATTTTACTTACATGTGAGGAATAAGAGAATGATCTAGGGAGAAGGGACAGCGGACCAGAGATAGCATAGGGAGCATGTACGTGGAATCTGAGCAGATAGGGAAAGCCCTAAATGAGTTTTTTGCTTTGATTTTCACTAAGGAAAGGACCTTATTGTGAATGAGAACTTTGAAGAGCTGGGAAACAGGCTTGAACACATTAAGATTGATGAAGTTGATGTACTAGAAATTTTGGCAAACATTAAGATTGATAAGTCCCCAGGGCCAGACCAGATTTATCCTAGGCTGCTCCAGGAATCGAGAAAGGAGATTGCTAAGCCGCTGGCAAAGATCTTTGCTTCCTCAATCTCCATGGGGGTCGTACCAGAGGATTGGAAGGAGTTGAATGTTGTTCCTCTTTTCAAGAAAGGGAATAGGGAAATCCCTGGCAATTACAGACCAGTCAGTCTTATGTCTGTGGTCAGCAAATTTTTCAAAGAATTCTGAGGGATAGGATTTATGACTAATTGGAAAAGCATAGTGTGATTAAAGGCAGTCAGCATGGCTTTGTGAGGGGCAGGTCATGCCTCATAAATCTTTTTGAAATCTTTGAGGAGGTGACAAGATAGTTTAACGAAGATTGAGCAGTGGATGTGGTGTATGTGGACTTCAGCAAGGCATTCAAAAGGTTCTCCATAGTAGGGTCATTCATAAAGTCAGGAAGTATGGGATATAGGGAGATTTAGCTATCTGGATTCAGAATTGGTTGGCTGAAAGAAGGCAAAGAGTGGTTGTAGATGGCAAGTATTCTGCCTTGAGGTCAGTGTTGAGTGGGGTCCTGCAGGGCTCTGTTTTTGGGCCTCTGCTCTTTGTAGCTTTTATAAATGACCTGGATGAGGAGGTTGAGGGGTGGGTTAGTAAATTTGCAGATGACACAAAGGTTGGAGGTGCCGTTGATAGTATCGAGGGCTATTGCAGGCTGCAGCGTGACATAGACAGAATGCAGAGCTGAGCTGAGAAATGGCAGATGGAGTTAAACCTGGATAAATGCGAAGTGATGCATTTTGGAAGGTCAAACTCAAATGCTGAATGCAGGATTAAAGACAGGATTCTTGGCACTGTGGAAGAACAGAGGGATCTTGGTGTTCAAGTGCATAGATCCCTCAAAGTTGCCACCCAAGTGGATAAGTTGTTAAGAAAGCATATGGTATTTTGGCTTTCATTAACAAGGGGATTGAGTTTAAGAGCCGTGAGGTTTTACTACAGTTCTACAAGTTCTTGGTGAGACCACACTTGGAATATTGTGTCCAGTTCTGGTCGCCCTACTATAGGAAAGATACAGAGGCTTTGGAGATGGTACAAAGAAGGTTTACCAGGACGCTGACTAGATTGGAGGGCTTACCTTAAGAAGAGAGGTTGACTCAGCTTGGACTTTTCTCTCTGGAGAGGAGGAAGGGAGGTGACCTGATTGAGGTATACAAGGTAATGAGAGGCATGGATAGAGTCAATAGCCAGACACTTTTCCCCAGGACAGAATTGATGGGCACGTAGGGTCATAGCCTTAAGATATTAGGAGAAAGGTTTCAAGGGGGCATCAGAGGAAGGTTCTTTATGCAGAGAGTTGTGAATGCATGGAATGCGTTGCCAGCGGTGGTGGTGGAAGTAGTGTCATTAGGGACATTTAAGCAAATGCTGGACATGCACATGGACAGCAGTGGATTGAGGGGTGCGTAGGTTTTTTTTGACATTGGGATTAATTCTCGGCACAACATCGTGGACCAAAAGGCCTGTTCTGTGCTGTACTTTTCTATGTTCTATGCATCATACTGGAAATGATGCACATGCTGGAGTATGATCCATGGAACCTAGGGCAGTGGGGACTGGTGAGGTTGGGGGAGCCCTATCATATTTGAGAGAGGATTGGAAAATGATGAGTGAGGAAGTACATGAAAGTACAAGAACAAAGAGCTGGGGATGCTGGAGGTCTGAAACAAGCGAGGAAACAGAAATGGTGAAGCAACTCAGCAAGTCTGGTATCATCTGTGGAAAGAATGCAGAGTTAATGTTATGAATCCAGAGACTCTTCTTCAGAAAAGACCCTACTGTTCTGAAGAAGGGTCTCTGAGCTTGAAACATTAACTCTGTTTTCTCCTCGCAGGTGCTGTACATGATGGAATTCAGCCTGTGGGAGGGAAATCTTGGTTGAGGTCAAAGGAAGACAAATCAGAAACACTGGTATAGAAATTTGGATTGTCTAAAAGGATGAAACAGAAAAGAGAAACAGGGAGAATGGAGTGGAGTTACTGGAAATTATTGTAAAGTGGTATAGTTAAGATTGCAATGGGAGTCCATGAGTTTGTAGTCAATATTGGTTGTTAGCCTATCCCCAGTATTGAGACAGAGAAGTTAAGGGAAGGGAAGAGTCAGAGATGGACTAAAAAAAAGACTGATGGATAACATTTTTAAACTCATGTTGGAAGAAGGAAGAGAAACCAATAGTCACTAAGGTAACGAAAAAGAGCTTTTTGAGGGGGTTTGTCTGTAAGATTGGAACAAGCAGCATTCCATATATCCCATAAAAGAAGCCTAGTATAGATAAAATAATGCAGGCAGCTACAGCAGTATCCTTCATTCACAGAAAGTAATGAAGAAAAAGGTTTTTTATTCATGTTTGTGGGTATCATTGCCTACCCCAACTGCCCTGGAGAAGATGGTGTTGAGCTACCTTCTTGAACTGTCCATGTGCTGTAGATAGATCACAATGCGATTAGAGAAGCGGTTCCAGGATTCTGACACAGAGACACTGAGATTTGACATGAGAAGAGCTTATCTAATTGGATGAGGGTACTGGAAGATTACAGAGTGGCAGTATCTTGTTTTGAAGAACCAAGTTTCTGGCAGAATGTAATATAGAACACACGGGAATTGTTAGCATGCAATTCAAAGCCAGACGTTTTGTGTATTAGTCTGGTCAGAATAGTGATTGAGAATGATTGATTAGCAGATGTACTGTCAAAATTGTAGAGGTGAGCTGCCAAAACTGCTTTACACCAGTCATGGGTAAGTCAACTATTTCAAAAAGTGAAGATGGACTTCATGAAATGGAAATCAAAAGATTGCAACTGGAATTGAACCAAGAGATGAAGGATGACTTGTACAACATGAAAGCTAGTTAGAAAAAGAAAACTAACCAAAAAACGTAGGCTGTTCATAAACTCGCTGAGATCATAACCCACAAAATCATAAAAATGGATTGAAGGAAAGCAAGTAAAGTGATTGTCTGAAAGAAAGAAACAAAATCTTCTTGCAAGTAATGAATTTAAACCACAAGTTGTGAGGTCAGAAAGACTTCATAAACTAGTTGGTTGGCTCAATTCATAGGTATGAACTGAAGAAGAAAACAATTCCATTGTCGTTTTGTCAAGTGTGCCTATTCTCAAAGATTGGATTGTTTTCCAGTTCTACGTAAAATAGGTTAGTTTAGCAAAATACAACTTTTCAAAAGATGGGAAGCAGTGTAATTTATTCATATGTTACGAGCATTCCCATTGCATTATGATGCTATTCAAAAGTGATTGAACCATTTTGGTGTGAATTCCTCTTTCCCTAATTCTGCTGATTTATGACTGAAACCTGAAACATTATAACCCTGATTCAGCATTCTACACATGAAACACTCAAGATTCCAAATCAGAGCACTGACTCACAAATTTAACCTTCATGCATTACTTTGCTGTTTGCGGCTATAGCAATTAATACATCATCAGGCCTGATCTCTCTCTGTCCGGTTTCTAATAGTAATCTGTATTGAACGAGGGTTCTCATGCTTTCTCTTGGAAGACAGTGGGAGAAAGCAGGAGAAATAGGTCTCATGAAGCAGATGCCAATCCCTTATGTAGATAGGTTGCAAAGCAACTGAGAGATGGCAAAGCAGAGGAAGGAATTACATAGAGAAAGAGTGTATCACTAAAGCTATTGCTTTCATGTTTCAGTAAAAGATATAGTATTGGCTTATTTTCACAGCCCTGCTAATGATAGTCATGTTTTCAATGTCTCTCCACAGCATTATAAGGTTGAGGAATGTTGGACTCTGCACATGGTACTCAAACTGTGCATGGCATACCTCACCAGCACAAACTGTGGCTTTTAATGATTGAAAACAGCTGACAAGATTCTAACAATTGTAAAAGCTAAAAGTAGCCTACGGTATTGAAACTTTGCACCAGTGGTACTACTTTATTCAATGTTAAACATCACCAAATAAACTTTTTACAAGCAGCTACTCTACAGCATTTCATCAATCCAGTACAAATCCAGTTCAAAAAAAAAGGTACAAATAGAAGGAATAAATATTCGCAGCATATTCTCAACTTCTGTCCCTGAACTAAATATGCCCTTATATGCGCCATGGCTGTAGCTAAAACCTGTGGAAGTTTCATCTGCTGACCTGCAGCGATCAGATTGCATTTAAATTTCTGCAGTCAGGGATATGCCATAAGATATTATGGACATTTGTGTGAATGATGGCGGAGCTGGAATATTCAATGGATGGGAATTTGTTTGGGTGGGGGGGGGGGGGGTGAATGCAGTGGGGAATGGGTCAGGCTGAACTGGGCTACGCATGATTTGGAGGAGCTGGTATTGGACTGGGGTGGACAAAGTTAAAAGTCACACAACATCAGGTTATAGCCCAACAGGTTTACTTGGAAGCACTAGCTTTCAAAGCGCTGCTTCTTCATCGGGTGGTTGTGAAGCAGGACCATAAGACACAGAATTGAGAGCAAAAGAATTTATAGCATAACGGCTATGCATTCGACTAATCTAAAATAATCAAATTCAACATAATTCGGGGCCTCTTGTGGCGCAGTGGTAGCTCCCCCTACCTGTTGGGGCAGGAGGCTTGTGTTCAAGTGTGTAATAACATCTCTGGATAGGTTGATTAGAAAACATCTCGAGTGAAATTACAGCAGTCAGCTTCTAGGGGACATTGTAATAAAAAGAAAACCTCAGCAAAATTCCGAAGGAAACTTACTAAATTCTAAACATTTTGGAGGTGATGAGATAGCCCAGATCCTATTGTACCTACCAACTACAAAAGGTGGGAATCATTCTGGCAAACACATCATTCGTTCTCTCTAAGAGCCATGTAATGTATTCTATGTTGGTGTCAGATGATAAACTTTAAAGATATGTGTCTCCCTCACATAACCAGTGACAATGCAATCAGTTAAGCTACAAACTACAGATACTCACATTCTTCTTAAGTGCAAACAGTGGCCAGTTAGGAAACAGTTAGGGCATTTATATGGCACCTTTTCGATTCTCTTCAAAGCATATCATCTTCATTCATATTTAGCTCGGGACAACAGACAAAAAGATGAAGAAAGTAGCTACTGAGACCATTCTTGCCCTCATCTAGTGCTTGCTGATTGCATCCCAGAATTATCTCTTGGACTTGCTACCTGGTATCAAAGAATATATTCCAACATTTTCCCTTCTGATGGTGCATGAGAGGAACTTCCTCTGCTACCTTAACCCTTCTTTAAGGAGATGTCACAATGAGTGCAAACAAGTTACTTGGTCATGGGAAGCATCGTCGTTGAACCAACCATGTCTTCAGTGAATGCACTTTCCTGTAGGAATCATTGGGTATGCAATAGGAATGACAGTATTGGCTGCTTTTCTCCATTCCACAGAGAATGGGCCTGCCACCACATGGACTGAACTGAACTAAGTCAGCAAAAACCTCCAGGGCTCCTGGGAATAGGTTACATAGTTTATGGCATGGGCCCAGAGGCTTAACAGTTTGCCAACCAATGTACCCTGTCCATTGGGCAAGGGGAAGAAAAGGTAGCAGGCAGATGAAATAACAGGAAATAGATGCAAAAGATAACAGACATGGCCCCATTATAAATGGGCACACAGAGGAAACAAACAAATGAAATGAGGCATTTTTGCATTCCTCAGACTCATTTCAGAAAATGGCACAAGGGTATCTCCTCACAGAATAGTTTTGAGTTCACATCAGCTCTTTCAGCATAGATTTGGGGCGGCACAGTGGCTCAGTGGTTAGCACTGCTGCCTCACAGCACCAAGGACCAGGGTTCAATTTCCGCCTCGGGCAACTGTCTGTGTGGAGTTTGCAGATTCTGCTCGTGTCTGCGTGGGTTTCCTCCGGGTGCTCTGATTTCTTCCCATAGTCCAAAGATGTGCAGTTTAGGTGAGTTGGCCATGCTAAATTGCCTGTAGTGTTTGGTGTAGAGGAATGGATCTGGGCGGGTTGCTTTTTGGAGGGTCAGTGTGGACCTGTTGGGCCAAAGGGCCTGTTTCCACACTGTAGGGAATCTAATCAATAATGACAGAATTCTTACATTAGCACTCTTGGCCTTGCAAAGGAGAAATAATGAAGGAAGATCTGCTCAGTCTAGAACCCTTAAAGGGTTATGTCCAAAACCAAAGTAAGAGAGATATTGGGATCTCATTCAAGGCACTAAAATGGTCATTATTATGATTACCCAAAACTTTAGAATTGCTTTTCTGTGCATATGCAGCCAATTATTTCAGCTGGCCACAAAAGGCTGCAGTAAATGTCTACAGGTGCTGCTGATGTTATTAGATTCGGCTGGGAATGAGGGGCTAGGGATGGAGGGAATAGATTTGAGAGAGAGATGGGGATGAGAGAAGGATGGAAAAGAGAGAGCTGGAGATCAGGGATTAAGGGACAAGGAGTTGGGGAGACAGAAATGGGAATGGGGCTGGGGTTGGTGAAGTGGTATTTCCTTCTCACTAATGGTATCTGCCAATGGGTCTCCATGGCTGTGCACCCTTTGCCATACTTGCTCCACCTTCACTACAATGGCATCTCCACCTGCTGCTTTACTGGGGAAGTGGCCCTGACAGAGGTTGCACCCAGGCATTGGGTTTTGCTGCTGTACCTGTACCCCAAAACCCCCTCCTCCCTTCCCCCCATTTGTCAACTCCCAACTCCCCCCTCTGCTGCCTGTCAACTCCCAGCTCCATTTTCCCACCCCCTCACACTCCCATAGCCCTTTGCTGCCTGCTGCTGACACCTGGTTGTTGGTTATCTCCACTTCCTCCATGTCCCACAACTCCACACCCTCTTGGGCTGTAAATTTTCTTTGTTCTTTGTTCTAAGACCATGACTTGGTTGGGAGCACTCTTGGAGGAATCTGTGCAGCGATATTGACAGGTTCAACAAATGAGCAAACACTTGCCTAATGCGATGTAATGTGGGGAAATATGAGGCAGTGCACTTTGACAGAAAGAATGGAGGAGCTGAATATTATTCAAATGGAGAAAGACTGCAGAAAACTACAGAACAGAAAGATTTGAGAATCCTTGTGCATGAATCAGAAAAAGCTAGCATCCAAATTCAAGAGGTAATAGGGATGACAAATGAAATGTTGGCCTTCACTTCAAAGAGATTGAAGCATAAATATCAGGAGATTTTGCTAAAACTACACAAGGCAGTAATCAGACTATGGTTGGAATACATGAACAGTTTTGGGTGCTTGAACCTGAGAAAATTACTGGCATTGCCCACAGTCGAGAGAAAATTCACCACACTCATCCTGAGTCTTATGAAGTAAGGTTAGGTAGGTTGGGCCTGTTCTTGTTGGAATATAGAAGAATAAGAGACAACCTTTTTGAAACATAGATGATTCTTAAGGACTTACCGCGTAGATGCAGAAAGAGATTATTTCCTTTGTGCGAGAGTCTAGGACCAGAGACCATAAAGGGGGTCACAAATTTAAGATAAATAAGAAGGAATTTCCACTCTCAGAAGATAGTGAATCTGTGGACAAAACCAGATGTTGCTGGAAAAGCTTTGGCAGTACCTGTGAAGGGGAATCAGAGTTAATGTTTCAGGTCCAGTGACCCTTGTGTCACTGGATCTGAAATGTTAACTCTGATTTCTCTTCACAGATGCTGCTAAACCTGCTGAACTTTCTCAGCAACTTCAGTCTTTGTTTCTGATTTACTGCATTCGTAGCTCTTTAGGTTTTAAGTAGAGAAACTGTGGAATTCTTTTCCACAAAAGGATGTTGAGGCTGGGTTGTTAAGGCTGGGACAGATTTTTTGATCTGTCGGGGAATAAAGGATAATGGGGTAAAGGCATGATCTAATTGAATGTTAGAGCAGACTCAATGGGCTGAATGGCCCACTTCTGCTCTTACGTCTTTTGGTCTTTTAGGTAACTCCAGTAATTAGATTAATGAGGGAGTGTGATGTGTTTGATCAAGTCACATTAAACGAAGTTGGTTTCAAGTCAAGATCGAGTGTGGTTTGGAAGGGAACTTGCAGTTTGTTGAATTCCCATCCATCACTAATTTGTCATTGTAAATTGTAGAAGTTATGGTTTGGAAGGTGCTGTCAAAGGAACCCTGGTGAGTTAAATTACAGTGAATCCTGTGAATAGTGCAGACGGCTGTCACTGCATCAGTGTTGCAGGGAATGAATGGCTAAGGTGGCTATTAAATCAAGTTAGCTGATTTGTCCTGAGCTGAGTCTCTTGAGCGTTGCTGCAGGTAAGTAGAGAATATTTCATAAAACTCCTGACCAGTGCTGTGTGGATGATGGGCAGGGGTTGAGAGTCAGAAGGCGAACACTTACCACAGAATTCCAAGCCTCTGATCTGGTCGCTGTGTACATGGCTGGTCCAGCTCAATTTCTGGTCAATGGCAAGGTGATGACAAGGATGCAGCGATGCTAATGCTATTGAATTCTGAGAGGAAATACTGAAATTTTCTCAACATAAAGGATCCAATGCATAAGTATTTGCATAAGTGCTGTTAGCTCAGTATCTTTTTCACTGTGTGAATGGGGTCTAACTAGCTTTGGCCTTAAATACTGTTTCTTGAGTCCAACATGCTATCCTCAAAACTCTCCATTGAGAGCGTTGTACAGATACAGATTTTCCTACACACAGATAAAGCTTCTGCCTACTTATGGATGTCTCTACATAATTAGGGCCCCTACAGCTATATTGCATCATATGTATCATCACTGTTACACATGTGCTGACACTTAATTCCTTTATATTGTCCTGGCCAATACTTATCCCTAAAACAACATTGCAAAAAACAGTTCTCAGATTGTTATCCTATGCTGTTCGCAGGAGTGTGCTGTAAGTTATTGGCTGCTGTATTCTCATTGGCTTTGGGGTGGCTGTAAAAGTCATTATGTCCATGCAAGTCTTTCTTTTCCCCAAGAGTTGGCGACTGATATGCTTCCAATGTTGTCTGATTGTGTTTCACATTTCCAGCATCCACAGCTTATAGCTATTTAGTGTCTTTGAGTGTTGGGTGAGTTACGGGATCAAGCTCAGCAGTGACTGAATCGGTTATTCACTGTCTAAATGCAGCAAGGGATTAGAGATGGTGGAAGAAGCGCTGGAGAATGCCTTTGAGTATTTTGTAAACATAGAGCTAGAGTCATATTGTTTTTACCAATGATGGATCTGTACCTGTGCAGATGAAGCTTGGCAACCCGCCATAGATTAGGTCTTCATTGTCTGGTAGAATAAATGGACACCGGGCCTGGACTTCCAGGCAGTATTGCTTACAAGGAATCCTGCGAGGACACAGCAGCTGTGTGGCTTTGAAATATTCCGAGCACAGCCACGCTTTGTAGACTGCCTAAAGAAACAAGGGAGGGGAGATTTGGGTTGGGGTTAGAGGTTAGAGAAAGAAAGAAAAAAGACACATTTTTAAATATTCTGGCATCTGGACAAATCAATACATTTCAGTTATAAGTATTTGTAATGGATAAACAAGGTCAATCCATTAAACTATCAATAAGTCCGATGCAGGATTCACCCATGTCCGTATTTTCCCGTTGTCTCCAAGTTCTGATCCAATTTCACTATCTGGCATTACATCTAAGCCCAGTAAAGTATTCCAGTTCCTCTGACACAGTTGTGACCTGACAGACTCACTTGTTTTCTAAGCTGACATTTTAGTGGTTTCCAAAAATAAGTTTCCAAATGTTTTTGATAATCATTTCCAGTAAGAGTAATTGATTGGCATTGGATCACAAATCTGAAACGCAATGTGATAAATAAAATGTTTATTTTTTTTGTGTTGATGGAAGAATCCATCTTATTAAAGCATCTTATTCTCTTATTTTAGATTTTCTGAGCCATGACCTAGAGAGAGAGAGGTTCTTCCTATTCCCACAGTGCAGCCCCGACATTAAGGAGAGTCCAGTGGCATGCACTTGCTCTAACTTTGCTTTTTTTCCCCCTTTCGTTTTCTCTCTCTCTCTTCTTTGTGGAGACATTAATCATTTTACATTTTCAGTGCCTCCCATCAGTTCCCAGTGACTGGACCTCATCCACCATAATCCAGATATTACGGAAGGCAATTTTTAACTCCAGTGTAAATCTGGTGGACAGCTGGCAGGGAGCATAATAGCATGAATCTATCAGTACCAATGGAACCAGTCTCAAGGTTGAAGCGAAGCCAGAACAATGCATTGAAAACAGATGGGGAAGCCAAAGTATGCTGGGTGGATGGACAAAAGGAAATGCGGCAAGACAAAATCTTGACCCTGTAAACATCACTTAGAAAACGTATGTGTGCCATTTCTGGAGTAGATCCTGTGAGCCCCTTGGAAACTGCTCATGAGGTTGCCTTACATCAAGTACCAATGGGTGTCTTCTCATATTATTGAACAGTTGTATAAATGTCCTGAACTGGGACACGTATAGAAGCAAGGTTGTTTTCGGCTGAATCGCTCCTCACCCAGTGCGTGAAGACTCAAACTTTGAACTAGGCAGTCCATGGGTGGAAGATTTTTATTGTCTGCCCATTGCCTGATCTGTCAGTGGGACTGGGCAGCAGGCAAACCAAAATCTCCCATTGTATGTTTTATGCGTCTGACCTTCGCAGAGTTTATGTGATTTTTGAATGAGCATTCCCGTTGTAATGGTTGGCACATTCTTTATATCTTGCATTGTTTATTGCTTTACCAGATGTATTTGAGGCCATGGATCTTACAATATGTACTTAAAACCTAATGAGCATGGCAAGATGTAAAAGCAGGATTAAGACTGGATAAATACCACATGGTACCATCACCTCCCTTCATGGAGATCACAAGGGGTTTGTTTGCTGCTTCCAAAAATGTTTGCTGGGGCAGACTGGAGAATTGTGTGAATTCAATTTGCAAACAGTTCACTAAACACTCAGTTTTTACCTCCAGCTTTCTTTCATCAATACAAGATAATAGACACATAATAAACAAATACAATTTGGATGGGCTGTCTTCATATGGAGTGCCTTTTCTGGCAGCTGAAGAGTCCAATCCTTGAGATGCAAGTCCTGTCCTAAGTATCATTATGGGATATTGTTTTCAGCTTTGGTGACTATTATCAAGTAACTTCAACCATTGGCCATCTTGGTGGTGTATACCATGCTACAGGAGGTGGTTGTCAACTGTTTCTGTTGACAGCTAGTGACCCTCTGCTGATATAACTGGCAACCATCTTCTTTCCCACACACATACTGGAGGTCACAAAGCCAAATCTGATTGTTGAGCGAGGACCTAGGGGCTCTGCCTTTGGGAAGGTGCACCTGGAATGTGCTGCAGACAGAAAAAATGGAAATTGTTTTAAGCTTCTTTTCTTGATAGTTGCAAGTAACCCACATTGCACAACCATGCAAGAAGGGATTGAGAAGGTAGACTATTTAGGTTTAATCTTAAGCATCAGCCGAATGATAGTCCATGTATGTTTCATAACTTGGCCAATGGTAATAGCTGCTGTCCCTATGTATGTGTCAATTTCTGCATCAAGGGACTGAACTTGTTGTAGCAGTGTTTGCCAACCAGTCGGGCAGGACACTAAATAGTGTGGTCAGTAGAGGATATCCAAGATGGTCCTATGACCAAGATTATCTCAATGTTTACTGCCAATCATCAGTAGCTTTCTGATTTCATGGGAACTAACCTGTTTCTGGATCGAGTGAGGTTTCTTGAGAGAGCTTTTCTAGGAACAGTAAGTGGCTCCAATTTAATAGAATCAGCACTGAGGGAGACAATTTTGTCTGTGCTGGCTCTCTGCAAGACTAACTTAGCCCAACTAGGCAAACTCAACCATTTCTTCCCCCAACAACGCTTGAACAGATTTTTTTCAGATTAATTTCAATTGAAATGGCTTCTACCAGACTCTTCGACATTGATTCCATTTCTTAACGGCTCACCGAGTGAATTTGTTTTCCTCATGTCGCTATTTCCCCTTTTTGTCATTGACTTTAAATTGGTGTCTTCTGGTTCTTGACCCTTCCACCATTGGGAACAGTCTCTCTCCATCAACTTTGTCGAGATCTCTCATGATTTTGATCACCTCAATCAAATCTCCTTATAATTCTCTCTTCTCTCAACTTTACCGATTTGTTCAGATAACCAAGCTTCCTTCTCTCCAGCCCCGTGTTTTTTCCCTGCATCCTTTCCAATGCTTTCACATCCTTTCTAAAATGGCATTGCTTTTTGATGTATGCATTCATTGAATTACATGTAATATGTGACAAAAGCACTGAAGTATAAATTAATTTGTCAAGTACCATTCTCAGTTAAATAGCAAGCATACAATGGTGATCACAACTGCATGAAAATGTTTACATACCTCCAGCCAAAAACTAAAACAGTGCAGCTGCTGTTTTCATCTAATCATTAACCTGCTTCAATTACCAGAACAAAGTAGACAACCTTCTGGTTTACTTAGATTACTTACTTAAATTACTTACAGTGTGGAAACAGGCCCTTCGGCCCAACAAGTCCACACCGACCCGCCGAAGCGCAACCCACCCATACCCCTACATATACCCCTTACCTAACACTACGGGCAATTTAGCATGGCCAATTCACCTGACCCCCACATCTTTGGACTGTGGGAGGAAACCGGAGCACCCGGAGGAAACCCACGCAGACACGGGGAGAATGTGCAAACTCCACACAGTCAGTCGCCTGAGGCGGGAATTGAACCCAGGTCCCTGGCGCTGTGAGGCAGCAGTGCTAACCACTGTGCCACCGTGCTGCCCACTGAAGTGAACAATGTGTATCATTTGGGATTTTACAGCAGAAAACATCACTTTGTTATTCATGCCTATTTTGTTGCTAAAATTCATGAGCAGTTTGAAAGTATTCCTTAAACAGTTTAAAATATCATGCTGTACTTGCCAATGCCCCAGTCAATAGGTCAACAATAATAATGTTGTAGCATCACTTCAGTGTATGATCGAACTGCTGGGGAGACCGTAATTAGAATGGGTTTGTTGCTATCTACAGCCACAGCCAGGTTTCACAATAAAGAGGCCACAACTGTTAGCTTAGAGCCCAAGAGAGTTGGTTCAAGAAACAGAGGAGAAAGATAACCGAGGTGTTGGTACTGTTCATTTGAAGATTTTCTCTGACATGAGCAGCAGAAATGCCAGTACAATAATGTGTTCGGATATGTGCAATCAAGATGATCCTCTCCATCAGACCATTGCTTCAGACCTTTGAGTATAGGAGTTGGGACATCATGTTGAGGCTGTATAGGAAGTTGATGAAGTTTCCTCTGGAGTACTGTGTGCAGTCCTGCTCACCTTGTTATATGAAGGGTTCAGAAAAGATTTACCAGCACATTGCTGGGAATGGAGGGTTTGAGTTATAAAAATAGGCTGAGACTTTTGTCACTGGAGAACAGGAGGTTGAAGGGTAACCTTATAGAGGTTCATAAAATTATGAGAAGTATAGATAAAGTGAATAGCAAGGGTCTTTTCCCCAGGGTGGAAGAGTTCAAAACTATGGGGCATATCTTTAAGGTGAGAGGAGAAGTTTTTGAAAGGACATGAGGGGCAATATTCTTACACAGAGTGTTTCATGTGTGGAATGAACTGCCAGATGAAGTAATAAATGTGGGTACAGTTACAACATTTAAAAGACATTTGAATAAGAAGATGAATAAGAAAGGTTTGGAGGAATATAGGCCATACAGAGGCAATTGGGACTGGTTTAGTTTGGAAAATGGTCGGTGTGGACTAGTTGGACTGAAGAGTCTGTTTCTATGATGTATCACTCTATCTGACTTTGCTGAAGGGCCTTTTATAAGATTCTCTTTTACTAGGAAGAAAGAAAAGTATTTAATGCAAGATTTGTATGTTTGCCAAATTTGTCACAAGAAGCCCGTACATTGTCGGCCACTAGCTTAAATGAAATAGCAGAGAGTAGACTGTGGTTTTGAGGCTTGGATTTAAGAGGCTATGCAGTAGTTAGCCCACAGGCATCAGTGACTAGGGGCAACATAGAAAAATAATAAACACAGATAGCTCGTGCATTATCTAAGTGCTTTCACTAGCCCAAGGATGGAAAGGAGGAAGATCAAATAGTCATCACATTGTGCCAGTTTGTGTTCCTGAGATTGAAAGATTTAGTCTTAATGAAATTTTATTTTCAGGTAGATGATTTATTTCAGGATGAAGGCCCAGTGAGACTTACCTGATTTAATGGAATCAATCCTGGGGATCAGGTGCAGAACCAGGGTTTCATTATGGCAGTGTTTTGCATAGCTAGAAAGAGACCAAGGACCCGAATTTATATAGCCCCTTCTATGATCTAAGTCTGTCCTAAACTTCTTTGCAATCAATGGAGTACATTGGCATGTAGTCACTTGTAAAATAGGAAATACAGCAATTGACTGTACAGATCAAGCTCCATGAAGATAAATAAGTTAATGATCAAAAAAGTCTTTTTTAGCTAGTTTGGAAATTAAAATTTTGTGTATTCTAGGGAGTAGTATTGAATGAGGGAAGAGGCTAGGCAGATCCTTGAAAAATATTATGTTATTTTAATAAGTCCAAAAATGGAAGCTGAACTAAGCCATTTCACTAAATTAAAAATCATTTCACTTGGATTATATTGCTTTTTGACTCTTAATTGCCTTCTGTGAAGTAGATTTACACTGTCTAACTTGGATTACGGTAATGCAGCAGTGTAAGGGGAAGCTGGGGCATAGAATAAAGAAGCTGAATGTCAGGAGATATCAGGAGCAGTAAACTCAGGAAATCCTTCATTTCAACTAATTCTCTTGAATTTTGAATGCCCAAAAGCAGTATTCTTCGTGCATTGGTGCAGCCATCATTATGAACCTGTACTATAGTTCACCCATTAGGAGTAACTTCAAAATGATAAGCACCAAGTCTCATTAATAAACTAAAGTGCAATTGTGAGAAATTTAATGATGAAAACAGGTGTTTCATGTGGTGTTCCCTTTGGTCACAATGTGTGTTGCGAGTGTGTTGATTCTTATCTGAAAGATTGTGCCACCATATAGGAGAAAGAAAGTTGTGGCTTTCTCTGAAGATTTTCAGCGATGGGTATGGCTGGGTGCATTCCTGGTAGGAAACCTATGGCCATCTTCCGCTCTGTTTGCTTTAGCTTCTGCATATTTCTGACCATTGCCTTCCCTGTAGATATGGAAGGAGTCAATCTGCATGCTGGGTTAGATCGTAAACTCTACAATCGATCAAGGTGACAGCCATATCTATCCTCTATGCTAATAGTGCTGTGTGAGTTATCCACAGGTTCTAGATTTTCTGTCCCATCCTTGTGACCTGCTCTCCCACAACTCCTGGCCTCAGCACAGGTCCGGTTTTAGTGGCTTCCTGGCCTGGCATGGAGTCATCTCAGTCCAACATGACATCCTCTCGGCCTGGCATGGTGATCTCCCAGCAGCCATGTGTGGTAGTCTCTCGGCCTGGCATGGCGAACTCCCTGCAGCCCAGCGTGGTGGTCTCTTGGCAAGGCGTGGCCTTGGTGTGGATGTAATGTCTAGACGTGATATCAGAGTGATCTCTTGACCTGGTGAATCCTGAGGCAAAGCCAGGCGTGGTCTGGAGACATGGCATTCCAATTTGTAATTTATTCCTAAAATCTGCAATGCTGGACTTGTTTGCCTCCCTATTTTTCCAAGAACTGTAACCGAGAAAGCTGTACCTAGGGACCTTTATACCTAAGACGGTGCCATATGCAGTGACTTGTACACTTTAGACTGTGAGATAGTGAGGATTGCAGATGCTGGAGATGTCAGTGTCAACAAAGCATGGTGCTGGAAAAAAGCACAGCAGGTCAGGCAGCATCTGAGGAGCAAGAGAGTTGATGTTTCGGGCTTAACCTTTCATCAGGACTGGGGAGGGGCTAGGGGCTGAAAGATAAATAGGGGTGGGAGATGGGCTAGGGGAAAGGTAGGTGGGATGGCGATAGGTGGGCAAAAGTAGGGTGGAGCAGATAGATGGGAAAGAAGATGGACAGATAGGTCAGTCAAGAGGGCAGATCCAAGTAGGAGGGTTGGATCTGGGATGGGAAAGGTGGCGAAAAGATTTGAAAACCGGTGAATTCAATGTTGAGACCATGTGATTGTCGGCCTCTAAGGCAGAAGATGAGGTGTTCTTCCTCCAGTTTGTGGTAGGCTTGTTTAGGTGGTGGAGGAGGCCCAGGATGAATATTGGGAGGAGTGGGATCAGGGTGTTGAAATGGATGGCCACAGGAAGGTAGGGTTATTTGTTGCTTACGGACCAGAGATGTTCCCTGAATCGTTCCATGAGAGACCGAGAGAAAACTCACCTTGTCCACCAGAATCTTGTTCATTGACTTAATGTTGGAATGGCAGGATAATTTTCTGATCAAGAGGTTGATTTTCTAACAAGTGAACTTTGCCAAGGCTTCGTTCTCTGAGCAGTATTGTTCTCACTCCTTCCCCAGATGATAGGCTCTTCTGTCCAAGGAAGGATTTCGAATTAAAGGGACCGTGGTCTGTCTTTCAAGGTCTCACCAGCACTTGGAGTTTTGAGGTTGCAGTAACTACTGGCATGGAGAAGTGCCTGTTTTAATCCTTCCCAAGGTGAATATGCCAGTTTTTATCAGTGCCACCGCCGACTGGTACAAATTTGTCAAGGAGACCACTTACTCTCATGGGAAGGACCCCACACAGATTCATGAACTTCTTGCTCTAGAGTTTTTGAAGCAGAAACTATTTCCTGTATTGTGGCAGCTCCAGGATTTCAGTCCAAAAAACACTTTCCCCATAAATATTGTGATTCATCGTAAAACAAACATCATTAACCTGCGAGAGATTTCTCTTTACCATAAGGACATCTGGCCTACATGTGACCCCAGACTCACAGCAATGTGGTTGACTCTTAAATGCCCAATAGGTATTAGATGCCAGTCTCACCAATAAAACATGTGAAGAGCTGCAGAACCCATCTTCACCTGGCATGGAAGATTGTGCCCAATGTATGCAAAAGGCACAATTTTGCTTACAGGTAGTCCAAACTATAAATTGAATCAGCCTACACAGCATCTCGTTTCTTATCTTCTTTCACCTTCGTCCATCGGTCATTTCATTCTCAACCTGTGCTTGTTCACAAATGTTCATGTGATCCATCATTGTCTCAGTTTGAAAATTTTCACTGTCTGTTCAAATCCCTGCATGAACTTGCTCTTCTCCATCTCTGTAAAATCCTGTTGACTTAGAATCTTGCTGAAGTTCTGTGTTCCTCACATTAAAGTCTGTAATGCACTAAACCAGTTAATTTGCCTCCGTTGTTGGTGACAGTGCTTTCAGCACCCACATGTCCCAAGTCCTGGAAACCCCTTTCCAAACCCTTCAGCTTCCCCAGCTCTCTCCTGGTGCTGTTTATAGCTGAAATTGCAAGCAAAATACTGCAGCTGCTGCAAATCTGCAAAGAGTTAGAAACACTCAGCAACATCTGCAGAGTCTTCATCCTATCTGATCTGGCAATACAATCCTCCACAACAGTGCTTCTTCCTTTTGCATTGACCAAGATTTCTCCCAGGCCTTAACGGTGCAGTGGCAGCAAAGATTTGAGTTCAGGTCTCACCAGCTCCAAAAATGTTTCCTAACTGGTCAGAACCAGTTGGTTAAAAATAACCAAAACTGGCCTCAATATTCTGCCACTGCCGTTTTCAGCAGAGAAGTTGAAGAATTCCCTCCACTGGAGCCTTTAACTCCATCAGACCATTTCCTGCACATTTTCCCTCATGACTTGCCCTCCCTCCCAGAACCATGAACAGGTTTCTCCTGTCTCTTGTTTCTATCTTCCACCCCACCAGTGTCTGCTTTAAAAGGAACATCTTCCACCATTCTCACCTCCTCCAGCCACAGCAAACACATCTCCCCTTTCCCCTCCCATCAGTACTCTGAACAGGCCATTCCATTCATAACAGCCTGGTCTACTCCTCAATTACTGAAAGCACCTTTGTCCTTTCCCATAGACCATCCTATGCAATAGCAGGAGGCATAGCATCTGTCCTTATACTTCCTCCTTCGTCCAAAGCTCCAAATAGTCTTAATTGCACTTCTTTCACTTTAATTCACTATTTGTTTCTGACGATGATGTCTCCTCTACATTAGGGAAACTAGACACTGACTTGGTAATCACTTTGCAGAATGAATCTGCAGAGTCTGCAAGCATATTGCACTCCAGTCTCTTGCCATTTTAATTCATCACCTAGCTCCCCAATAGGTTTCTGTCCCAGGTCAGTACAATATACCTAAACCGAATCCTATTGTAATGTTCCAGTGAAACCCAACATAAATTTAATAGGAGGAGCGACTTCCTCTGGACTCAACATTGAGCTCAACAACCTCAGGACATGAACTTTGTCCTTCATTTTCATTCTGATTTTTGACCATGTTCTGGTCTGTTCATTATCCTGTCATTCACATTTACTCTGGACACTTGTTTTGTATCATTGCAACTATCATTCTCATTCCCTCAGGTTCTATTATTTTACTATTCCACAGATGCGAGTGTTGCTGACTAAAGCAACATTTATTAGTCATCTACAATTGCGACTGAGGAGGTGGTTTTGAGCAGCCTTCTTGAACTGCTGCAGTCTATGTTCCATAACAATCTTTGTCATTTAACCTCACCTCCTCATCTCCAGACATTTCCATTTGCCATTTCTTTATCTTCCCCCATTGAATGGGATAAAGCCCCTCACGTTTATCCCTTCCTTCAGTTCTGAAAAAGATTCATATTCAAGTTGATGTGCTAACTTTGCTTTGCTCTCCACAGATGCTGCTACCTCAGCAGTTTCCACGTGTTATGTCTGGTTCCAGTGCTACTGTAGAATGATAGAATCGCTACAGTATGGAACAGGCCATTCAGCCCATTGAGTTCACCCCAACTCTCCAAACAGCATCCCACCCAGACCTACCCCCACCTGCATATCCAATCCCTGGAGTCATGCATTTCCATGGTTAATTCACCTAACCTACACAGCTTTGGATTGTGGGAAGCTATCAGCCTATTTGGAGGAAACCTGTGCAGACATGGGGAGAGTGTGCAAATTCCACACAACTGTTGCCCGAGGCTGGAATCAAACCCTGTTCCCTAGCACTGTGAGGCGGTTATGCTAACCACTGAGCCACAGTGCTGCCCTATAATGTTTCCTACTTTGTTTCATTGTCAATTATTGCCTGTTAAACCTCCTTTAAAGTGCACTGGACTGGTTTACTGAGTTAAACATAATAGCAATGGAACATAAGACCAAGCAAGTGAAAAATAAAAACATTGAGAGTAACTTGCTACACTGTGAACTGTTCCTTTGGGATTGCTGCTTTTAAAGTGAATTTTAATCCCCCAGAAATGGATAGGTTAAGGTTAGGTGCAAACTTCAAACATCTCAAACCCAACCACAAGCCATTGACAATCCGACATCTAGCTTTAATGTAAGTGGGACATAGATCTGGTCATAACACACACCCCGAAAGAAAGTTGGCTAATTAACCTTTTAAAGGTTAGCCAGCAACCACAGCTTTAATCCACTTCACAGGATGAACATTGACTGGATTTCCCAAGCCTCTGGAAGTCAGCAGCTGAAGGGAGAGTGTAAGTAGTGGAGGTAATGTCGCCAGGCGAGTAATCCAGAAAGCCTGAGCTAATACTCTGGGGGAATGAGTTCAAATTCCACATTGTAGCTGGACGATATTCAATAAAATTTGGGAAAGTAAAACTACTCTTGACAATTGGTAATCATGAAGCCATCATTGATTGCTGTAAAAACTCATTTCATTCCCTAACATACTTTAGGGAAGGAAATTTGGTGTCTTGCGTGTGACCTCTGAATTAAGGATGGGTATCGAATGCTTCCCTTACTGGTGAGGAATATCTCCCATTAAAGAATACATTTTTAAAACTTCATAATTTATAGTAAGTTTTAAAAACCAGCAACAATTTTGTTGTGAGTTAAAAACAAACATTGCTTATTATACATCAATCTATATCCATGTTAAAAGTCTTTCCTGTCGCGCTACTTCCTGTGTCACTTGCATTTCTCACACTTCAGTTGTCACACTTCTGGCATTAAGTTTTCTTTATATCTTGTGACTCATTAGGAGCAATGTCCTCGGAGCATGCTGGTGTATAAATAATTATAAATCGCTTGTCGTTTCTGCACTCTTCCACAACATGTTTTACAAACTAGCAACAATGTGAATTTATGTAGCACACAGAATATAATAAGAAGTGTTTCAGTTATAGGACAGAGCCAGATTCATCCCCTAAGCAGGTACTAGAACACATGACTAAAAGCTTAGTCAAAGCATCTGAAAGGGAGAGAGAGATAGTGACCTGGTGAGGTTTTGGGAGTGAATTCCAGACCTTAGGGCAAGAGGCAGCTCAAAGCTCTATGCGTATTCCAAGGTCAAGGACTACACGCTGAGGGACTAAAAAGAGCTCAGTGCAGCCACTGCCAAGGCTCAGTGGGGAAAGACCACAGTCTGAGGTCTTTCTGCTGAAGTTAAATGAGTATCTATTCACTTATCTGACACACCCAGTGCCTGAAAAATATCTATCTATCTATCTATCTATCTATCTATCTCTCTCTCTCTCTCTCTCTCTCTATATATATATATATATATATATATATACACACACACACAATCTCATACAAGTAAGATATTTCTTTGGTTTGTTTCGTTGGATACAGAGGATTCCTGATGAAGGGCTTGTGCCCGAAACGTCGAATTTCCTGTTCCTTGGATGCTGCCTGACCTGCTGTGCTTTAACCAGCAACACATTTTCAGCTTCGTTGGATACAGTCAAACTCCAATGTTGGTTTGTTTCCTTCAGAAGCTACTGCACACAACCTAACTGTTTTAGTGACTTTGGAGATTTTTTTGAAAAAGAATGAAGTATATTTTTGAAATAAGAAAGTTTCTGAAAGCTGAGCACACACAGTTCTACTGAAACCTGAAGGCTCAGCATGACCTGCACTGTAGAAATCCTCTTTAGTGGATATGGAGAGGAGCCTCTAAGGTAAGCTGTAACATAGCTATGAGTAGTCATGTACTGGCACACCCCGCTGGGAAGTGGGAACCTGTGAAGGACAGAGCTGACAGCACTACAGCTGCACCATCCTGTGTGCTCTCATGGAATCATGTAACCAACCTAGGCTTGTACAAAGATTTGAAAAACTCATCTTGGTACATTTTACAACATGCTCAAATGTTCCTTTGGAGACCCTCTATGTATAAGGGACTACAGCATAGATGCCTGAAAATACCCACTGCCTGAACCAGTGCTGGAATTAAATCCTTTGTGTGCAAGGAATGACAAACAAACCAAACTCCAAGAAGGTGTTGAAGTTTTTAACTGAAGCCTGTTGGCACCTTTAAGATGATTTGCAGTTCGGAGAAGCAAATAGAACCTGACCTAACAGTTAAAAATAGATTTAGAGTGGGAAGAGTTATTTCAACTAAACACTCAGAGCTTGAGAAAAATGTTACTTTACAGCTTGCTTGGTTTTAATTGTTATTGGCTTCTATTTCAACAAATTAAACAAATGTCTCTTTATAGCAAACAGTTTCCCATTTGGAAGAAACCTCCAGGATACCACTGAAGTCAAACATAATCTTATCTGTCTAGCAGGGAGAATTCTGCTGATAACAGCTCTTTAAATAGGGAGACAAAGTGAAAAATATTGACAACTGAAAATAGGCAAAAGTGGCTGGAGCAATCCCAGCAAATAAGATCAGAGTGATGAAGCTGCAAACAAGTTTCATTCAATTATCCAGGAACTTGGAAATGTTTTACCCCTCCTGTGAGGAAACCTGGACGGAATCTGATGCCTGTGACCTGGAGAAATGGTACTTCATTTAATGAGTACAAGTATATAATTTCTGAATAAAACTGCAGGCAGCACATCAAACAAAACCCCACACAACTGCAACAAGAATTCAACATTTGTGCACTGCAGTAAAGTATAGAATTATAATTAGGCTTATTGTCGTGTGTACTCAAGAACATAAGTACAGGAGTACAGTGAAGAGATTACAATGTCACCCTACATTACACCATCTTAGATACAAATCTTAGATACAAAACAGAGAAGTAGAGAAAAAAGAGTTATGTTACCTTACTATTATTCATACTATAAGTTCAAAAGATAAGAAATTGATGTGTCACATGATAACTGTATTGCTTTTTGATTTTCATTTTGATTTTGATTTTACTATTGTCACCTGTATTGAAATACAGTGAAAAATATTGTTTTGTGTGCTCACCAGGCTCACTATTCTGTAAATAAGTACTTCAGGTTAATGGAACAGAATGAAGTATGTAGTGTTTTTGCTGCAGAGAAGGTGCCGAGAAAGTTCAACTTCAGTATATAAGAAGTCTGACAATAGCTGTCCCTTAATCCATATCTCTGTAAACCCCGCAAGACCACTCTCAAATCTCTTTGAATACCAACACTTTCAAGTTTCATACCTTTCAAACAATAGCCTATCTTTTGATCATTATGACCAAACTTCAAACCTCCTACACTATAATCCATCTTCCACCTAACCTGTCCATATGTCTTCACAGCTTTCTTGCACTCTCCACACAGCTCATTCCACCCTGCTCAATCAACAGAACATTTAGATACACTGCTCTGTATCTTTTCATTTAAGTCATTAGTAAATGGCTGAGGCCTCAGCATGACCATTGTAACACCCCATTCACTGGCCACCAAACATCTCACTTCCTGTCCATTGACCACTTTTCTGTCCCTGTGAAAACATTATCCCCAACTCCATGGTTCTCCATCTTGCCCATTAACCTCCCTGTGGTATCTTATTGAATGCTTTCTGAAAAGTTATATCACGCTTCTCTAAGTGTATTGCGAAGACTTCCTTCCTTCCCAGCATTCTCTCAACAATGTTAGGTTAACTGGCCTGTATATCCTTATTTCCTCTATTCCTTTCATTCTTAGGAAATGGCATAACATTTGCCAACTTCCAATCCATTGGTACCTTTCTTGAGTCTAAGAAAATTCGATAAATAATATCCAGCAATCCTTTTAGCTCTGCAGCTTTCTCTTTTGAAACCTTAGGGTATAGGCCATCAGGTTCTGAGGTTAGATTAGATTCCCTACAGTGTGGAAATAGACACTTCGGCTCAAAATGTCCACACCAACCCTCCGGAGAGTAACCCACCCAAACCCGGTCCTCTACAATTACTGCTGACTTATGCTCCTAACCTACACATCCCTGACACTATGGGGCAATTTGGCTTGGTCAGTTCACCTGGTCTGCACATCTTTGGATTGTGGGAGAAAACGGGAGCACAAGGAGGAAACCCACGCTGACATGGGGAAAATGTGCAAACGCCACACAGACAGTCGCCCGAGGCTGGAATCGAACCCAGGTCCCTGGCGCTGTGAGGCAGCAGTGCTAACCATTGAGCCACCATGTCTCCCAAATTTGTCAAATTTTAGCCCTTTAAGTTTTTGATACTTTTTCTCTGTTGATACAATCCTGTAACTCGTTTTAGCTCCTTTGGTAACATCTATTTCTGGAATGAAATATGCCTCGTCTCCTGCAAAGACAAACACAACTTATTTGTGCAATTTCTCTGCCATTTCATTATTTCCTACAATGACTTCTCCTGTCCCTGTGAAGGGCTTGTGCCTGAAACGTTGAATTTCCTGTTCCTTGGATGCTGCCTGACCTGCTGTGCTTTAACCAGTAACACATTTTCAGCTCTGATCTCCAGCATCTGCAGTCCTCACTTTTTACTCTGTTTCTAAGTGGCCAAAGTTTGCTTTCGTTACACTCTTTCTTTTTATTTACTTATGAAAAGCTCTAAAAATCTGGTTTTCTATTTCTGGCTGATTTGCTGTCATATTCCACATTTTTCCTTTTTAACAACTTGCTGGTAGCCCTTTGCTGATTGCTGAAACAGTTGGACTTCTTAATGCATTTTAAAACTATTAAAATCTAATGCTATCTTTAACTTCCTGAGTCAGTTGTAAAGATTAGTCTTTCTTCTTGATTTTTTGTTTTAGTAATAGAATGTACATTTTTTGGATATTTTAAACTTTTTAAAAAAAAGAATCAAATTCTTCATGAACAGCCATCCCTTTTAGCCTGTACGCTTAACTAACCTTAGGCTTCCTCTCATAATTATGTAATTGACTTTGTTTGGTTTAAGATTGGGGTTTGCATTTGTCACACATCACTTTCAAACTTACCATGTAATTTAATGTCATTATGGTCACTATTCCACAGAAGATCTTTTACTATGACATTACTAATTAACCCTGCTTTATTACACAATACTAGATCTACTTCTAGTTTCCTGATGAAGGGCTTATGCTCGAAACGTCGAATTCTCTATTCCTGAGATGCTGCCTGGCCTGCTGTGCTTTGACCAGCAACACATTTGCAGCTACTTCTACCAATGTCATCTCCTTCATCCATTGCACCCGGTGTGGTCTCCACTACATCAGGAAGACTGGACGCCTTCTTGTGGATCATTTCAAAAAACATCTCTAGGACACCGACACCCACCAACCTCACCGCCCCATAGGTGAACACTTCAACTCCCCCTCCTACTTCATCAAGGACATGCAGGTCCTGGGCCTCTCCACCGCCAAACCGTTATTACCTGACGCTTGGAGGAGGAACGCTTCATATTCTGCCTTGGGACCCTGCAACCACATAGCATAAATGTGGATTTCAACAGCTTCCTCATTTCCCCTCGCCCACATTATCCCAGTCCCAAGCCTCCAACTCGGCACCGCTCTCCGGACCCGTCTTTCATTTCCACCTCTGACCTATCACCTTCTCCCTCACCTTTATCCACTTATCGCTTTCCCAGCTACCTTCCCCCTAACCCCACATCCCTTCCCATTTATCTCTTAGCCCCATTCCTGATGAAGGGCTTATGCCCGAAACGTTGATTCTCCCACTCCTCGGATGCTGCCTGACCTGCTGTGCTTTTCCAGCACCACTCTCGACATTGCTTTATCCTTGTTTGATTCCATAACATATATCTCCAAGACACATTCACATAAACATTCCACAAACTCATCTTCTACCGCACTCTTGCTGACTTGATTGTTCCAATTTTTTTGAAGTTTAAGTGCCCCACAACTGCCACATTGCTTTGTCACAAGTTCCAATAATTTCTTATGTAATCTCTGTCCAATGTTATAAATATTGCTAGCAGTCCTACAAATTGTTCCTGCTGGTGTTTTAGGACTCTTGCTCTTCCTGGTTTCCATCCATTCTCATCCTGCTTCTTCTGATCTTCTGCAGCCAAGTCTTTTTTCACCAATTTCCATGTATCATCTTTTATGATCAGGGATACTCGTCTTTCTTTGCCAGTCTCTCTGTTTCTCTGAAGTGTTTTGTCACCTGGAATAGTTACAGTGCTGTATTTTTTTTTAACGTAAATGAGAGAAGATAGATTGGTTTCATGCTTCAACTCAAACACAGCACCTTCAATATTGCACTCAAGTGTCCAAATTTGGATTTGGTGTCCAAATTTCTGAAGTGGGCACATTAATGGTGAGAAAGGAAAGGAGACACTTTACATGGAGATTTGTGAGGCTATGGAAATCACTTCTTGGTTTAGTAACTCAGGTAAAATCCTCGACAATTTTCAAGGTTAGATGGGTAGATGAGGGTAAATGTCAGAGACAATGGGATGAATGTTTACAGGATAGGTCATAGCGATAGGTCTTTTTACTGGCATGAAGGATATTCATTGATGTGGAACAGATAAACCAAATGACCTGTTTCCATATTGTAATTTCCATGAGAACAACTGAAATCTAGAAGCATTATAAAAAGAAAGTGGTGATAGCGTGTCCACTTCTGGTGATCTAACCATAGAAAGATTTTTATTGTCTTTCTGGGAGTAAAATTCTGAGGAGCTAAGAGAAGTTATGCTATTAAGAGTCAATTTATGCAGTTAGAATATTGGATCTTTCTTTTGGAAAAACAATTTTAGGATGACTTGAGAAAGCTCTGGAGATTATGAAGCAAATTGGTGAGGTTGATCTAAGCAAATTTATTACCGTCACACGGCATTCAACTATCAAAGAATACAACTTCAAATGGGCTAGTTTGAAGGAAAATGGGAAAGCCAAGTTCTTCATTTTTATTTTTACCCAAGGGGCAGTAAACTTGTGGCATAAATGTTTGGGGCAGCTACTAAAAAAGCAATTAATAACATTTCTGAAAGTAAATGGAGGTGATAGGTAATTGGTCTTCATCCATCAAGAAAGAATTGGCATTTTAAATGTAATGGTTTTTCCATGTTCTTAAAAATAATGTTCTTATACAGTTTGACATGGATACATTCTCAAAAGATTTGCATTAGGAACTTATTGTGCTTCAAAGCAATGCAAGCAACTTTTGTCTGCAGATATAAATCAAACAGTAGAAACAACTTGCATTTACAAAGTCCTTGGCAAAATTAAAGAGCAATAAAAGAGTCAACTCTGAGCTGAAAGAAATAATAAGAAGGTGTTTTTAAATTCAGTTAATGAGACAAATTTGCAAAAAATAAAGTATCCATAATGACTGCCATGAACTGATCAAATTATTCGAAAACCCAGTTGATTCACTCGTGTCCTTCAGGAAAGAAATCTATTGTCCAGACTCAATTTGGCTAACACCTAACTCCACAATGTGGGTGACTCTTAAACACCTGAGAAAAGGTCTGGAAGTCTACTAAATTATATCTAATAAGAATAAAACTAATTGGAGTATCAGACATTGATTGAGGCATTGGGCACAAAAAGGCACACCCAGTAAACCCGATAATGTCTGCTGCACCAATCTCTGGAGACTTTCAGCAAAGACCTTCCACAGCTGAGTCAAATAAACAGAGGCACAGCATTTCTGTTCCATGGAATACCAATTTCATTCCATGTGGCAACTTGACACACTTCCCAACTTTTGCCCATTCACATATACAGGAAGTGTTTCCATCTGAAGAGTTTAAATTCTGTGTTTTGCAACTGGAGCAGCAGTTCGCATCACTAAAACACATCCAAAAGGTTGGAAGCTTACGTGTCTCTGGATTTTGGGACCCGTTATGGCTTCACTATATTTTTTAAAATCCTCTCATCCATAAAAGCCTGGTAAGTACATTTAAATGTTTAACTAGCTAATCTTAAAAACAAACATTTTCATTCATAATCTTATATCAGAGACAAATAATCCTTTAATGACCTCTTTAAGCTGATAATCAAGCTGTGAATGTATACGAATCAGTTATGCATCAGTAAAGTTGTCACAATGTTTTAATGATAGTATTTAAGATTGTATCGACAAATAGCAACTGAAACTGCTAATGCCAAATCTTTTATCAATTATTCTTTTATTTAAAAATGTAAAAGTTATGGGCTGAAGTAACTTGACAGTTTGCCAGTTCTGTGGTCTTTATCTTCCATCATGAGCTTTTATGCCTCCATTAAAAATTCATAACACATACTAAAGGATAAGACCCTCACTCCAGTAAAAATAAGATCTCCTGAATTTGCATCTGCCTCGTGTGTAAATTCTCTCATGTGTTCCATTTCCCAATGCCATTTGGGATCTGTAACTGGGAAAATCTAAGGCATACAGTACAAAAGCAAATATGTTTCAGGTGGGCCTCAACTAAATATTGTGTCCTGTTTTGGGACAGCATTAGAGAGGATGCAAAAAATATTTTTAAGAATGGCTCTGCAATGAGAGGTTTGATTACATGGATCGATTAGTGAAGCTGAAACTGATATCCTTAGAGAAAGTTGAGAAAGATATGATGAAAGGGTTCAAATGATGTGGGATGTGGACAGAGTAAAGGAGAAGGACTGCTTCCATGAGATTAAATGACTGGACCCAGAGGACATTGATTTAAAGAACCAGGAGTGTGCTGAAGAAAAACCTTTTTTGCGTAATGAGTGGGTAGGATCTATTTTACACTGCCTGAGTGTGTGGTGGAATTAGACCCGATTGTAGCTTTCAAAAGTGAAATCAATCATCATCTAAAGTGAAAAGATTTGTAGGGCCAAAGGAAAAGTTGGTGAGCTGGTAAAAGCCGAATTACTTACTGAGACAGCCAGCACAGCCACCAAACGGCTAAATGTCCTCCATCTGTTGTTATGATCACAGCTGATAGCAATTGGACAATTCAGATCCGAGAGTGAAACAATGCCAGATCATATGTCTTAATGTTTTTTTGCAGTTGGTTAATGTGGAGGTTAGTCACTGAAACATAGTTAATGAGGTGATCTTTAACAATAGAATATGTTTATAACACAAAAGAAGAAATAAACATATAAAACAATATAAATGACAATAGAATATGTTTATAACACAAAAGAAGAAATAAACAAATAAAACAATATAGATGACAATAACAAAGATCTTAACCCAAACATCAAAACTATATTTCAATCTGTTTCCCAACAGGGCCAGCGAGGGGGTGGGGTGGGGGGTGGGTGGGGCGGCAGAGAGTTGAATTATTGATTAGGGTGAATATCATAGCTATACTAAGAAAGGACATCTTGGATGGCTCATCCAGTGGGTAGAACTCAGAAATAAGAAATGTAAATCATGATGGGGTTATATTATAGGTCTCCCAATAGCCTGCAGGAGATAGAGCTACAGGTATGTAAGTAGATCAGGGAATGATGTAAAAACAGATTGTTATTTCTGGGTGATTTTATTTTCCACAATGTTGACTTGGATCCCCTTAATATGGGCCAGAATGTGTCATGTGTATCCAGAAGGATTTCTTGAAACAATATACAGATATTCCAATTAGGGAAGGGGCTGTACTATGATTAGATTCCCTACAGTATGGAAACAGACCATTTGGCCCAACAAGTCCACACCAACCCTCTGAACAGTAACCCACCCAGACCCATTTCCCACTGATTAATGCACCTAATACTATGGCAATTTACCATGGCCAATTCATATAACCTGTACATCTTTGGACTGTGGGAGGAAACCAGAGCACCTGGAAGAAACCCACGCTGGCACGGGGAGAATGTGCAAACTCCACACAGGCAGTCACCCAAGGCTGGAATCAAACCCAAGGCTCTGGTGCTGTGAGGCAGCCCTGCTAACCACTGTGCCACCGTGCTGCCCTACTAGACCTTTTATTGGGGAATGAGCCTGGTCAAGATGGTCAAAGTTTCAGTGGGGAAGCATTTTGAGAACACTGATCATAATCCTGCAAGTTTTAAGATAATTATGGATATAGATAAGACTGGTCCCCGGGTGAAAGTGCTAAATTGGGGAATGCTAATTACAATAGTATTAAGCAGGAATGGGAAAAATTAGATTTGTCCACATCTGACATGTGAGAATCTTTTAAATGCCAGTTGATCAGAGTTCAGGATTAGCAAGTTCCGGTGAGGATGAAAGATAAGGATGGCAAGATTCAGGAACCTTGGATGACAAGAGAAACTGAAAGTTTTTTTTTAAATTCATTCACTGAATGTGGGCATTTCAGTCTAGGTCAGCATTTATTGCCAATCCCTAATGGCCTAAAAGGCAGATAAGAGTCAAACCACATGGCTGTGGAGCTGGAGTCAACTGCAAGCCAGACCAGGTAAGGATGGCAAATTTCCTTCCCTAGAGGACATTAATGAACCAGATGTTTTTTTCTGACAATCAACAATGGCTTCATGGTCATTAGATGCTTGACTCAAAATTCTTTATTGAAGTTGAATTCCACCATCTGCCATGGCAGAATCCGAACCCAGAATGTTAGCTGAGTTTCAGGATTAATAATTCTAACCATAATAGCACCAGGCCATTGCCTCCTCATTTAGGTAACAAGAAAAAGAGAAAGGAATTATATGTAAAGTTTAGGAAACTGAAATCATACAAGACCCTTAAGGAACATAAAGGAAGCAGAAAAGGGCTTAAACAAGAAATTAGGAGGGATATATGGGGCCACAAAAAGTCCTTGGCAAGCAGGATGAAGGAGAATTCCAACACATTTCAAAATATATTAGGAACAATAGGGTATCTAGGGAAAGAAAGGGTCCACTGAAGGGCAAAGGAAGGAATTTATGTGTGGATCCAGACGAAGTGGGTGAGATACTTAATGAGCACTTCACATCAGTATTCACCAAGGGGAAGGACATGGATGATAATAAGATTAAGGAGGGGATTGTTGATATTCTGGGGCATTTTGATATTGAGGAGGAAGTGGTGTTATGGTAGATTAAGTAGTTAAAATTAAGGTAGATAAGTTTCCAGGGCCTGAAGGGAGGAGATTGCCAGGGTCTTGACAGAGATCTTTGTATCATCGTTAGTCACAGACAGCGTTTCAGGAAACTCGAGAATAGCCAATATTGTTCCTTTGTTTAAAAAGGGCAACAGGGATAATCCAGGAAATTATAGGCCGGAGAGTCTTGCATCAGTGGGAGGGAAATTATTGAAGAAAAGCCTTTGGGACAGGATTTATTCACATATGTAAAAGCTTGGACATATTAGCGATAATCAGCATGGCTTTGTGAGGAGGAGGTCTCATGTCATAAACTTGATTGAGCTGTTTGTGGAAGTGATGAAGATAATTGATCAGGGTGGGGTATTTGATGTTCTCTAAATGAACTTTACTAAAACATTTGATAAGGTCCCTCATTGTGGGCTAGTCTAGAAGTTGAAGTCACATGGGATCCATGGTAAGTTGATAAATTGGTTACAAAATTGGCTTGGTCTTAGGAGATAGACGGTAGTTGTGGAGGGGTGTTTTTCCGACTGGAGGTCTGTAACCAATGCCACAGCAATAATTAGTGATGGGACCTGTGTTGTTTGTAATATATATAAATGATTTGGATGAAAATGTCAGTGATCTGATTAGTAAGTTTGCAAATGACATGAAAATTGGTGAAGTTGTGGATAGTGGGGAAGGTTGTCAAAAGCTGAAAAATGTGTTGCTGGAAAAGTGCAACAGGTCAGGCAGCATCAAAGGAGCAGGAGAATCAACATTTCGGGCATAAGCTCTTCTGCCTGACTTGCTGCGCTTTTCCAGCAACACATTTTTCAGCTCTGATCTCCAACATCTGCAGTCGTCACTTTCTCCAAGGTTGTCGAAAGATACAGCAGAATGTAGACGGTTGGAAAGTTGAGTAGGGAAATAACAGATAAGTGTGAAGTGATGCATTTTGGGAGGTCAAATGCAAGAGGAATGTAAACAGTAAAGGGCAAAACCCTTAGGAGTATTGATTTACCGAGGGTTCTTGGTGTGCAAATCCATAGTTCCATGAAAGTGGCAACACAAGTAAATAAGCTGATAAAGAAGGCATATGGCATGTTTCCCTTAATCGGTTGGGACTATGATATAAAAGTTAACAAGTCATGTTGGAGCTGTACAAGAATTTATTGAAATCTCTTTTGGAGTATTATGCACAGTTCTGAACACCACACCATGGGAAAGACATGGAGGCTTTGGAGATGTTTACCAGGATGTTGTCTGGATTGGAGAGCATTAGCTATAAGGAAAGGTTGGACAAATGTGGATTGATTTCACTAGAGTGATGGTGGCTGAAGGAAGACCTGCTAGAAATATATACAGTTATGGGAAGTATGGAATATGGGGTTCGTCAAGACTTTTTCCCAGGGTGGAAATGTCAAACATTAGGGGACACAGGTTTAAAGTGAGAGAGGAAAAATTTAAATGAGGTATGATTACTTACAGTGTGGAAACAGGCCCTTCAGCCCAACAAGTCCACACTGATGCACAACCCACCCAGACCCATTCCCCTACACCTAACACTGCAGGCAATTTAGCATGGCCAATTCACCTAACCTGCACATTTTTCGACTGTGGGAGGAAACCCACGCAGACACAGAGAGAATGTACAAATTCCACACACTCAGTCACCTGAGGCAGGAATTGAACCCAGGTCTCTGGCACTATGAGGCAGCAGTGCCAACCACTGCGCCAATGTGCTGAGGCAAGCTTTTTTTGACACAGAGATTAGTAGGTACCTGGAATGTGTTGCCAGTGTAGGTAGTATAAGCAGATATAATAGCAATGTTTAAGAGGCATTTGGACAGACATATGAACAAGCAGGGAATAGAGGGATGTGCATCATGTGTAGGCTTAGGGGATTAGTTTTTTATGGCATCAGGGTCGGCATAGACATGTTGGGCTGAAGGGCCTGTTCCGGTGCTGTATTATTCTACGTTCTACGCTGATGCACTTACATCACATATTACTTTCTGACCTGTTTAAAATAGCACCTTCCTTTGCAAAACTGACCCATACCCACCTGCCTCTGCTTTGAAAGCCAAATCCAAAACATAATATATAAATTTCCCATCATCACATTCATCACATTCAATTTTCCAATTCTATGCAAATATATAATTGTTCATTCTTATTGCGGAGTCAAAATCCTGTGAGCCTCCCTAAATCAGACAAACTACCATGCTTCAAAAATTCAGTTAGTTTACCATCAAATTCTCAATACAACTTGGGATATTGGTTTTGTCAGTGACACCCAATTCCATGAGTAGATAAAAAAGGAAAATCATGTCTCACAAACTTGATTGAGTTTTTTGAAGAAGTAACAAAGAGGATTGATGAGGGCAAAGCGGTGGATGTGATCTATATGGACTTCAGTAAGGCGTGCGACAAGGTTCCCCATGGGAGACAGGTTAGCAAGGTTAGATCTCACGGAATACAGGGAGAACTAGCCATTTGGATATAGAACTGGCTCAAAGGTAGAAGATAGAGGGTGGTGGTGGAGGGTTTGAGGCCTGTGACCAGTGGAGTGCCACAAGAATTGGTGCTGCGTTCACTACTTTTCGTCATTTATATAAATTATTTGAATATGAGCAGAACAGGTATAGTTAGTAAGTTTGCTGATGACATCAAAATTGGAGGTGCAATGGACAGCGTAGAACGTTACCTCAGATTACAACAGGATCTTGATGAGATGGGCCAATGGGCTAAGAAGTGGCAGATGGAGTTTAATTCAGATAAATGTGAGGTGTTGCATTTTGGGAAAGCAAATCTTAGCAGGACTCATAGACTTAATGGTAAGGTCTTAGGGAGTGTTGCTGAACAAAGAGACCTTGGAGTGCTGGTTTATAGCCCATTGAAAGAGGAGTCGCAGGTAGATAGGATAGTGAAGAAGGCGTTTGGTGTGCTTTCCTTTATTGGTCAGAGTATTGAGTACAGGGGTTGGGAGGTCATGTAGCGACTGTGCAGGACACTGGCTAGACCACTGTTGGAATATTGTGTGCAATTCTGGTCTCCTTCCTACCAGAAAGATGTTGTGAAACGTGAAAGGGGTCAGAAAAAATTTACAAGGATGTGGCCAGAGCTGGAGGATTTGAGCTATAGGGAGGGGCTGAACAGGCTGGGGCTGTTTTCCTTGGAGTGTCAGAGGCTGAGGGGTGACCTTATAGAGGTTTACAAAATTATGAGGAGCATGGATAGGATAAATAGACCAAGTCTTAGGATGTAGGTTTGCTCGCTGAGCTGTAGGTTTGATATCCAGACGTTTCATTATCTGGCTAGGTAACATCATCAGTGGCGACCTCCAAATGAAGTGAAGCTGTTGTCTCCTGCTTTCTATTTATATGTTTGTCCTGGATGGGGTTCCTGGGGTTTGTGGTGATGTCATTTCCTGTTCATTTTCTGAGGGGTTGATAGATGGTATCTAGATCTATGTGTTTGTTTATGGTGTTGTGGTTGGAGTGCCAGGCCTCTAGGAATTCTCTGGCATGTCTTTGCTTAGCCTGTCCCAGGACAGATGTATTGTCCCAGTCGAAATGGTATTTTTTTTTCCTTCATGTGTAGGGCTACAAGGGAGAGAGGCTCGTGTCTTTTTGTGGCTAGCTGGTGTTCATGTATCCTGGTGGCTAACTTTCTTTCTGTTTGTGGCAGTCCTTGCATGGAATTTTGTAGACGATGTTGGTTTTGTCCATGGGTTGTACTGGGTCTTTTAAGTTTGTTAGTTTTTGTTTGTGTGGTGATGGGTTTGTGTGCTACTAGGATTCCGAGGGGTCTTAGTAGTCTGGCTGTCATTTCTGAAACTTCTTTGATGTATGGTAAGGTGGTTAGGGTTTCTGGCTGTGTTTGGTCTGCTTGTCATGGTTTGTTCTTGAGGAATCTGCGGATTGTATTTTTTTTTGAGTATCCGTTCTTCTTGAATACGTTGTATAGGTGGTTCTCTTCTGTTTTCCGAAGTTCGTCTGTGCTGCAATGTGTGGTGGTTCGTTGGAATAGTGTTCTGATACAGCTTTGTTTGTGTGTGTTGGGATGGTTGCTGGTGTAGTTAAGTATTTGGTCAGTGTTTGTCGGTTTTCTGTATACGCAGGTTTGTAGTTCTCCGTTGTTCGTTCTTTTCACCTGTGACGTCCAGGAATGCGAGTCTGTTGTCGGTTTCTTCCTCCTTGGTGAACTTTATGCTTGTGAGGGTGTTGTTGATGATGTTAACTGTCTCTTCTATCGTGTTTCGCTTTGTGATGACAAAGGTGTCATCCAAGTAGCGGACCCACTCTTTTCCCTGGGGTGGAGAAATCCAGAACTAGAGGGCATTGGATTAGGATGAGAGGGGAAAGGTATAAAAGAGACCTAAGGGGCAACTTTTTCACACAGAGGGTGGTACGTGTGTGGAATGAGCTGCCAGAGGAAGTGGAGGCTGATACAATTGCAACAGTTAAAAGGAATTTGGATGGGTATAAGAATAGGAAGGGTTAATGGGGATATGGGCTGGGTGCTGGCATGTGGGACTTTATTGGGTTGGGATATCTGGTTGGCATGCACATGTTGGACTGAAGGGTCTGTTTCCATACATCTCTATGACTCTATGATGGACAGGTGGCTGTAAAGGAGGAGAGGAAAGTGGAGGGGGGGGTGGGGTTTATGAATGAAATTGCATAACATGAGGTCTAGATAATTGAACATACAATCAGCAAGAGCACTGTCATAAGAGTGGATGATATGCAAGAGGCAGTAACCTGAGAACAAGATGTCTATGATTGGATGGACTAGTCAGGGGTGGTGTATGCTGCAGGGTCAAGGGTGCGATATGACAGATGTAGTGATGAGGCTGTGGACATGAGGAAGGGAATTTTATACCTGAGTGCTTGGGTCACAGGGGGCCAATATATTTGCTCATGGAGAACAGGACATCTTGTGGGATCGGACATATAACATGTGTGAGTGAAATTTCACCAAAGATTAAGTTAGGAGGTGAACTTAAAAAGCAAAAGATTGGAAGGGCAGTAGATGGTGCTGAAGTGGATTGAGTTGCTATTTTCTTTGTGAAGGGAAGGACATGGGATCTAAAGATCAGCTTGCCCTTGAATAGAATGCTCCAGCTGTGAGCAGCCAATTCAGACTAAGCCAAATGTCAATGAGGATTACTCGGATTAAATTCACCACTCCAACTTCAACTTTCCATTAAGGGCATCTCAACAAACCACTCTCCAAATGTGACAAAATGAAGTGATCATTTCAGAGCACAGCTGTGTGAAGACATAAGTTGGGCTCATGTCAGTGACACATATGGAGCTGCTACGCGGCATAAATCACCAGGTTGTATCCCACTCCAGGCCTTTGTGGCAGAAAGCAAAATAATGGAAGCTGTAATGTTTTAGATGAAGTAAGTGCAACATTAAATCTTTTCAGGCTGCGCTGACTCACAGTGTGATCCAACCTGTTGCATCATTCCACCATAATTCACTCACAAAGAGCTGCTATGTTAATCCTTAAATTACTGAACGAATAGGAATAGGTTTGTTGTGACTAACAACTTAATCTGTAACAAACGGAATAAACATACAGTACCTTGGTTATATTTTTCTCTGGAAGGAAAAACTGTGTGCTGACACAAATCAGAAAACTTGATAAGGTGAACAATGAAAGGAAAGAAATCAATGGGAGATGGACGCTTTATACAATTCATTACTCACTGGCCCTACGCATCCCTCTCACAACTCACTCTTCAACAATACTTACTTTCAACAATGTCACCTGCTGCTTTCCTTCAGAGCTCTAGACTTGGCCTGCTTCAGGAGCATCTCATGTCCTTTTTGTCATAGAGTCATAGAGTCATACAATTGGGAAACAGACCCTTCGGTCCAACCAGTCCATACAATCCATAATCCCCAAGTAAACTAGCCCCACCTGCCTGCTTTTGGCCCATAACCCTTGAAGCATTTCTTATTCATGTACTTATCAAAATGTCTTTTAAACATTGTAACTGTGTCCATATCCATCACTCCCTCTGGAAGTTCACTCCCTGCGTAAAAACAAAATCCCCCACATGTCTTTTTTAAATCTTTCTCCTCTCCCTTAAAGATATGTCACCTCATCTTGAAATCCCCCACTCCAGAGAGAAGACACTTGCTATTCACCTTATTTATATTCCTCATAATTTTATAGACATTTGTAATGTGTGACAATGCTGCTCCTTTAACAAGGTTAGGTTGTTCTTGGGTTTTGTCAGAGGGGTTGTAAAGACAGAGGCTCCATTTTGTCTTGGTTGATTGACTCAAAGAAGCTTTTGAGTTTAAGAAAAAACACTTGTGCAATGGAAGAGGAGTGGCCAGTTCTCCCAGCTCAGCTTTTCTCTAGTTTGGTTTTGGTTTGATTTTCACAGCCAGTCAATTTTGAGGCAGCTGGTCAAAGAAACAGTGACATAGAAGAAGGTATTCCATGCTGAATCTCTCTGCCATCTCCCTCTCTCTTGTAAGACCCAGTGTTTGACTTTTCCTTTTTTGCCAAGGGGTCTTTATGGGAATTGTTGCAGGAAATTGGAACAGCCTCATCAAGTTGGGATAATCTGTTGGGTTTTCGGATGGGTTACGTTATTCTATATTCTGTTTACTTTTGTTTGCATTTCATTTGGTAATCTTGCAAATAAATTCTGTTTTGTCTAAAACTACGTGTTTGGGCAAGCTGCATCACTCCTGGAATATCTATGTTACACCTGCTTAAAACAACAAAGTTAGGGTCTGGGCTACTTTCTTGAAATGTTTTGAGGGCATCCGGCCTGGTCCATAACAAATGTCACCTCTCAACCTCCTATATTCTTGTGAAAAAAAAACTCCCAGTCTATCCAGTCTCTCCTCGTAACTCAAATGCTCCATTCTCAGCAACATCCTGGTGAATCTTTTCTGAACTGTCTCCAGCTTAATAATATCGTTCTGTGAGAGGGAGACCAGAACTGGACACAGTATTCCAAAAGATGCCTCACCAACAGCCTGTACAATCTCAACATAACGTCCCAACTCCGACATTCAAAGGTCTGAGCAATGAAGGCGTGCATGCTAAAAGGCTTCTTCACCACCCTATCTATATGTGGTATAGAGTTCAAAGAATTATGTACCTGAACCTCTAGGTCTCTCAAAACACTACCCAAGGCACTATTTTTATTTTAATAAGTCTTGACTTTGTTTGTTTTACTAAAATGTAATACCTTGCATTTATCCAAATTAAAATCTACTTGTCATTCTTCAGCCCATTGATCCAATTGAACAAGATCTCTTTGTAATCTTAGATAACCTTCTTTACTTTCCACTATATCACGCACTCTTGGTGTCTCCCACAAACTTACTAACCATGCTTTCTATATTCTCATCCAAATCATTTATATATATGAGAAAGAAAAGAGGTCTCAGCACCAATCACTGTGGAACACTGCTAGTCTCAGGCCTCCAGTTCAAAAAACAACCCTCCACCATCACTCTTTATCTCCTGCTGTTAAGCCAATTTTGTATCCAATAGGCCAGCTTATGATTCTAACTTTACTTATTGGTCTACCATGTGGTACCTTGTGAAAAGCTTTACTAAAGTCCAAGTAACAATGTCTGTGGCTCTTGCCTCATCAATGAGGTAATTGATGAGCTAGCCACTGAGGAACTGGGCAAATGGGAGCAATTTTCCAATGAGGAGGAGCAGAAGAAAGGAAGCTTTCCTTTGTCCGTGTCTGAGCTCAGCTACATTGGATGCTACAAGCAGCTTCCAACTATTGACAGCATCTTTGCAGCAGCCCATCGTATAAAGTAGTCATTGGTCATGATGCTGAAATCTAGTTTGTATCGTCAGGGCAGATTTAAGCCTCGACTGGCTTTGTTTGTGTTCCCTTTTGCCTTCTGTAAATGCTTCAGTTTGTATTTGTCCAATTGCTCGCACATTTGTGATGTTCCCCTCCTGGACAATGGCAAGCTGTAGCAGTATTGTGAGCATTCAGAACAGGGGTAGCACTGACTTTGAGGATATTCTGACATTCTGAAGCAATTAGCAGGTAATGTGTGCACAGTTAGACATTGATGCAGATGTGAGAATGGAATGGAGTATCAGCCTTGCCAGCTTTGTGCTGTGGGCAGTGTGACTCTGTTGGTGCTGTGCCTTGGTAATGATCGTTAGGGGCATTGTCAGATTGTCAGCACTTGTCTGGGTGGACAGTGGCCTTTTAAAGTTGACATAGGTACAAGGGATGCCAGTCCTTTTGGTGGATACCCATTGAGTGGCAATTTGTGCTGCAAACACCATGTGGTTTAAGATGAGGCTAGAATCGAATTTGCTGAGTGTCATTGGGGATGAGAGTTCAGGTGGGGGAGGGGAATCATTAATGAGGTGATTTTGATAAGAACAGTAGGCCTAATGGCAGAAGTCCCTCCATAACACAAGGCACAACTCAAAGTTAGACAAAAAAAAAGCTCCAGGTCAAAAAGCAATCCTCCATCATCACTCTTTGTCTCCTGCTGTTAAGCCAATTTTGGAACCAATTGACCAGCTTATGATTCTAACTTTAGTTATTGTTTACCATGTGGGCAGCACGGTGGCACAGTGGTTAGCACTGCTGCCTCACAGCGCCAGAGACCCGGGTTCAATTCCCGCCTCAGGCGACTGACTGTGGAGTTTGCACGTTCTCCCCGTGTCTGCGTGGGTTTCCTCCGGGTGCTCCGGTTTCCTCCCACAGTCCAAAGATGTGGGGGTCAGGTGAATTGGCCATGGGAAATTGCCCGTAGTGTTAGGTAAGGGGTAAATGTAGGGGTATGGGTGGGTTGCGCTCCGGCGGGTTGGTGTGGACTTGTTGGGCCGAAGGGCCTGTTTCCACACTGTAAGTAATCTAATCTAATCAAAAAAAAAATGTGGTACCTTGTCAAAGGCTTCACTAAAGTGCAAGAAAGCAATGTCTATGGCTCTTGCCTCATCAATGAGGTAATTGATGAGCTAGACATTGAGGAACTGGGCAAATGGGAGCAATTTTCCAATGAGGAGGAGCAGAAGGAAGGAAGCTCTCCCTTGTCCATGACTGAGCTCAGCTACACTGAGTGCAATTCACCCCGTTCTTCTGTCTTTTTCTCTTTACCAAGCAAAATAAAAGGTTTGTTTGGCTGAGATTCAAGCAAGTTCCAAATGGGCAATTAATCTTTTTGCTTTCCAATTTCTTTCAGAAGGCAGTGCATCAAAAGATGTGTTGGCCGACACATATCTGGAGGGTGAGGGCAGGTGAACAATGAAATCTCCAGGAATATATTTAATTACATTTGGCAATCCTAAATAGGAGCAGGAGTAGGTCATAAAAGCTCTTTGAGCTGACACTGCTTTTCAATATGATTATTTATCACATAAAACCCAAAAGGACTGCAGATGCTGTAAATCAGAGGCAAAATAGAAATTGCTGGAAAAGCTTAGCAGGTCTGACAGCATCTGTGAAGAGAAATCAGAATTAACACTTCGGGTCGAGTGACCCTTCCTCAGAGGGTTAACTCTGATTTCTCTCCACTGATGCTGTCACACCCGCCGATCTTTTCCAGCAATTTCTATTTTTGTGATGATCGTTTATCACAGGCTGGTGGCCTCAAGTTAACATGCAACTCACCAGAATGTTGCCTCTGGGGTTCCAAATGTAGGAAATAGAACTTGAAGGTTCCACAAGGAACTCCATTCTCCCAATCAGATGCTGCTTCCCTCCCGCATTTGTTGCTGACCAGTTTTGTAATTAATATCATAATGAATTAATTAATTGCACAGAGAGCAGATTGCCTCATTCAGGCTGAGGCATTCACAGAGTGATTGGAAACTGGGGTGAAGAGAGACTGCACAGAATGGGACATCTATTGAATCGATGTGTGGAATGGATACAGAGTCCTCAGGTCAGTCCAGTGGAAGATACGGCTATGTCCTCACCAGCTCCTCCTACCCTGGCAACAGGATTCCAGTAAAAAGTGAGGTCTGCAGATGCTGGAGATCAGAGCTGAAAACGTGTTGCTGGTTAAAGCACAGCAGGTTAGGCAGCATCCAAGGAACAGGAAATTCGACGTTTCAGGCCAGAACCCTTCATCAGGAATTCCAGTGGTGGGCAGGGGTTTCCAATTACCTGGCGTTGTAGCAGGTGTCCATTTATGTGACTGAACCAGGGAGAGTGATGGTCTTATGGTTTTATTGGAAGCAGGAAACTGGGTTTGAAAAACCTATCAGCCATGACTGAATGGTGGAGCAGACTTGATGAGCCAGATGGCCTAATTTCTGCACCTATGTCTTATAGTCCTAGGGGAGGAAGAGAGTGAAGGAGTAAGGGAGGGAGAAAGGGCAACAGAGAGAGTGAGGGAACAGGAGTCTTCAAAAGGGGACAAAAAGGAGGAGGAGTAAACGAAGGAGACTAAATGAAGATTTGCAGCAGATTAGATTACTTATAGTGTGGAAACAGGCCCTTCGGCCCAATATGTCCACACCGACCCGCCGTAGCACAACCCACCCAGACCCATTCCCCTACACTTAACACTACCGGCAATTTAGCATGGCCAATTCACTTAACCTGCACATTTTTGGATTGTGGGACGAAACCGGAGCACCGGGAGGAAACCCACGCAGACATGGGGGGAATGTGCAAACTCCACACAGAGAATCGCCTGAGGCGGGAAATGAACCCTAGGGAGAGAAAGTACAAGGCAGGGAAAGGGAGAGAAAGAATGTGAGAGATGGAGAGAGAATCTGAGGGAGGGGAAGAGTTGTGAGGTTGGAGAACACGCGTGGGAGGCAGAGGGCAAAGAGGTGAAACAATGTGGAGAAATTTGTGTGTGCCCTTGTGAATGTGCAGGTGTGTGTGTGTGTGTGTGTGTGTGTGTGTATGTGTGTGTGTGGCGTGAGAGAGAGTGAGAGACGTACACACACCCACACTTACCCATTGCCTCCTCAACAACCTTTGCACATAGTAGGCTGGGAGAGAATAGCCAGGCTAAAGGATAACCTGCTTCCAAACCCCAGTATTGTACAAACCCTGTTGAAGCTATTCCAGAGCGCATATCACCAGAGGTGAATGTTATAAAGTTGAAGGAAGGTACTGTACCTTTAAGAGAGAGTGAAAGCTGGCAGGCACCTGTCATGTGACAGACTAGCAGGAACAAAGTGTATGGGACAATTTAAAGATGTAACATTTGGCTATAACCTAGATGCCTGAGTGTTTTCACAGCAGTTCAAAGTGATCCAATCAGTTTAAATTATGCCCCAAGATACTAAAACTCAATCAAAAATTTGAATTTTACTGTTTTGGCAATATCAAATGAATGAGATGACCCAATGGTTGGGGTATCAAAAGCAGGCATTTTGGACAGTTAGCCAGCAAGAGCATCAACTACCATTGAAAGACTGCTATTCACCACACTCTGTTAAAGGGGCCTTCTTCACATGAAATATCTTAGCAACAGATGACGGAAGATGACCCAGGGGAATCTACAAACAGAGGAAGGTCAACTCTGGAGATGACAGCTGCTGTCTGCTTTTGAGAATTGAGTTGCTGCAAATTTAATAGGTGCTTTATTGGATCAGTATGTTATTATAGAGTGGGAGGTAGGTAACAAACCTTTAAGAAGAAGGAGGCTTACAGCTGTAAATAGTTGTTGTTTAATGTTCACTTTTGGAATTAGAGAATAAAATTGTTATTTCTTCTTTAAATAGTGGAATTAGGGTAGTTCTCTGTCACTCATACCTTAACAGATTTCAAGGTGAGCTGAGCTTTTCTGTGGGTTTGGTTTAATTAGCAGAGGGTTTTACTGCTGTGTTGTAACATGAATGAAAGTCAGTGTTACTTGAAGCCAAGTCCTACATTCGCATTTTAATTGTTATTTTTACTAAATACTGATGGAAATTCCTGATATACTGATTGGAATTACTTTCTCCCCCTGAAACTCATACTGCTGTCCCAAAACTTACCTTTCTGGAATTTCTCAGTAGCCTGTCGAGTGAGAGAAACTCAAAAAGGACCTCCTATGTGACAGTGTTACACAGGCCTGATCTATTAAAACCATATCTTCCTGCCCTTTATCCAATGACCTTCAAATTTCCTTTGTGATCAAAAATCAATCAATTTCTGTCTCGAATATACCAAACAACTGGATATTCACAGCTCTCTGGGCAAACAATTCTAACATCAGAGCTGTCTAAGTGAAGATATTTCTTGTCATGTCAGTTGTAAATATCTGATCCTCCAGCCAGGAAAATCAACCTTTCAGAATCAAGCCTTCAAAGAATTTTGAAAATTTCAATAATATCTCTTTCCAGGGAATTTTAATCCATTTTAAATCCAGGGAATTTAATCCAATCTTTCCTTCTTTGGATACCTTCCCATTCGATCAATCAACTTTGTGAACATTCGTTGTAACCTCTGTAAGGTAAACACATCTTTCTTGAGAGAATGAAATGTTCTTGGTGTGATCTCATCTAGGACCTGTGTATTTACGGCAAGGCTTCCTTAATTGTATAACAATTTCCAGCTCTGACACTCTTCCTTATTTCTGTAACCTGTATGAATGCATAAACAAACTAGCTTTTTAGTGCGACGTTTTTCTGTTCTTGCTACCAAAGAGGATAAGTTCATGTTCGCCCACATTATACTCCCTCTGCCACTTTCTTGCTCACACACCTAACCTGTCTTTATCTCTTTGCAACCACATTTGCATCATCATCATCATGGCTTACTGACATAACCAGTGAATTTGTGTTGCATCTTATCAAATCACAATATACAATTCTCCATCCATTAGTTTTGTGTTCCCTCCTGAGATTTCCTTGGTCCTATTAGGTAAGTTTGGAACTAAGTAATTGCTACTGCTTGTCTTCCGCCAATGTAATGATTGTAACAATAAATCTTTTTATGTTAGGTATGTATTAATGACTAGAGATCTGGATAAGCCACTGAGTTCGTGGCTGGAGCCTGTTTGCTACCATTTTTAATTAGGCTATAAATATGTAGAATAACTACACATAATTCGACATTGACCTTTAAGGCCATCACTGAGGAAAAAAAAATGTTCAAAATAAGAAAGAACCCTGATGCAAGGTTTTGCTAAGTATCTTATCACCAGAATGAGAATGAACCAAGTGAGGTTATATACATTTTTGTGTTCTTATGGCTAAGTTGGTTGCAATTGGTAGCAGGAAAGACTTTGATGAAAAATTGCAATCGTTTTTTCAAGAATGATGTTGCTAGATCAATTGAACTAAGACTCTCGTGTTCTAACTGTTTTATTATTTTAAGAGCTATGTATGTTAATTAAGCAAGGACTAGGAAGATACCATGTGACGTGGACAGCAGTCATGAAGTATCTAAGCAGACTCTGGGAGAACAAAAGATCACTACACACAATGTGATAGCTAATCTGAGTACTTTATTTGTAATTGGGACAGATTAGTGATCTGACTGGGTGGTGAGTTGATTCTAAATTGGATTGTAGAATGGCAGAGCTGTCAAAACAGCCTTGGGTGCTATTTCAATGCAAGAAGAAATGCATGCAAAACAGAAAAGTTTGAGCCATAGCCAATAAAAGCACTGGGATTTTGTTAAAAAGCATTCATGTTTCTTTCATGGACTGGTCTTACAGCCTTGCTACCAAAGATCATTTACACATTGTCACATGTGCAAAAGATGGAATATCAGCAAATTGACTCCCAAATTCCCTACCATGAATTGGAAGGCCGCAGATATCCTAGCTGACATCAGGTTGTTTTTAAACAAAAGATGGAACTACGTTATTTAGATTTAATCACTGCAGAATCGAAAATAAAATTTGTAAAAATAAGGATAGTCATTGAAAACAAAGAGTAGCAGAGTAAATTCTTCTGACTTCTCTTAGATGACCAGATAAATCTTGCTAAAGAATAGGAATTGCTGGAGAATCAGTGTCATGCAAAAGTGAACTTTAGAAATTCACCACTGAGAGCCAAATTCTTCCAGGCAAAGGCTACAATAATCAATTTGATCAGTAGAAGAAAAGATAGGAAGGGAGGCAAGAGAGGAGTGGGAGAGGCATTTTTGATAAGGGATAGCATTATAGCTGTGCTGAGGGAGAATATTCCCGGAAATACATCCAGGGAAGTTATTTGGATGGAGCTGAGAAATAAGAAAGGGATGATAACCTTATTGGGATTGTATTATTGACCTCTAATAGTCAGAGGGAAATTGAGAAACAAACTTGTAAGGTGATCTCAGCTATCTGTATGAATAATGGGGTGGTTATAGTAGGGGATTTTAACTTTCCAAACATCAACTGGGACTGCCATAGTGTTAAGGGTTTAGATGGAGAGGAATTTTTTAAGTGTGTACGAGACAATTTTCTAATTCAATATGTGGATGTACCTATTAGAGAAGGTGCAAAACTTGACGTACTCTTGGGAAATAAGACAGGGCAGGTGACTGAGGTGTCAGTGGGGGAGCACTTTGGAGCCAGCGACCATAATTCTATTAGATTTAAAATAATGATGGAAAAGGATAGACCAGATCTAAAGTTGAAGTGCTAAATTGGAGAAAGGCCAATTTTGATGGTATTAGGCAAGAACTTTCGAAAGCTGATTGGAGGCAGATGTTCACAAGTAAAGGGACAGCTGGAAAATGGGAAGCCTTCAGAAGTGAGATAACGAGAATCCAGAGAGAGTATATTCCTGTTCGGGTGAAAGGAAAGGCTGGTAGGTACAGACAATGCTGGATGACTAAAGAAATTGAGGGTTTGGTTAAGAAAAAGTAGGAAGCATATGTAAGATATAGACAGGATAGATCGAGTGAATTCTTAGAAGAGTATAAAGGCAGTCAGGGTATACTTAAAAGAGAAATCAGGAGGGCAAAAAGGGGACATGAGATAGCTTTGGCAAATAGAATTAAGGAGAATCCAAAGAATGTTTACAAATACATTAAAGACAAAAGGGTAACTAGGGAGAGGATAGGGCCCCTCAAAGATCAGCAAGGTTGCCTTTGTGTGGAGCCACAGAAAATGGGGGGATACTAAATGAATATTTTGCATCAGTATTTACTATGGAAAAGGTTATGGAAGATATAGACTGTAGGGAAATAGATAGTGACATCTTGCAAAATGTCCAGATTACAGAGGAGGAAGTGCTGGGTGTCTTGAAATGGTTAAAGGTGGATAAAACCCCAGGACCTGATCAGGTGTACCTGAGAACTCTGTGGGAAGCTAGAGAAGTGATTGCTGGGCTTTGTGCTGACATATTTGTATCATCAGTAGTCACAGGTGAGGTGCTGGAAGACTGGAGGTTAGCTAATGTGGTGCCACTGTTTAAGAAGGGTAGTAAGAACAAGCCAGGGAACTATAGACCAGTGAACCTGACCTTGGTGGTGGGCAAGTTGTTGGAGAAGATCCTGAAGGACAGGATGTACATGTATTTGGAAAGGCAAATACTGATTAGGGATAGTCAACATGGGTTTATGTGTGGGAAATCATGTCTCACAAATTGAATTGAGTTTTTTGAGGAAGTAACAAAGAGGATTGATGAGGGCAGAGCGGTAGATGTGATCTATATGGACTTCAGTAAGGCGTTTGACAATGTTCCCCATGGGAGCCTGTTTAGCAAGGTTGGATCTCACAGAACACAGGGAAAACTAGCCATTTGGATATATAACTGGCTCAAAGGTAGAAGACAGAGGGTGGTGGTGGAGGGTTGTTTTTCAGACTGGAGGCCTGTGACCAGTGGAGTGCCACAAGGATCGGTGCAGGATCCTCTACTTTTTGTCATTTACATAAATGAATTGGATGCGAGCATAAGAGGTCCAGTTAGTAAGTTTGCAGATGGCACCAAAATTAGAGGTGTAGTGGACAGCGAAGAGGGTTACCACAGATTACAACAGGATCTTGACCAGATGGGCCAATGGGCTGAGAATTGGCAGATGGAATTTAATTCAGATAAATGTGGCATGCTGCACTTTGGGAAAGCAAATCTTAGCAGGACTTATACACTTAATGGTAAGGTCCTAGGGATTGTTTCTGAACAAAGAGACCTTGAAGTGCAGGTTCATAGCTCCTTGAAAGTGGAGTCGCAGGTAGATAGGATAGTGTAGAAGGCGTTTGGTATGCTTTCCTTTATTGGTCAGAGTATTGAGTACAGGATTTGGGAGGTCATGTTGCAGCTGTACAGGACATTGGGTAGGCCACTGTTGGAATACTGCGTGCAGTTCTGGTCTCCTTCCTATTGGAAAGATGTCATGAAACTTGAAAGGGTTCAGAAAAGATTTAAAGGAGGTTGCCAGGGTTGGAGGATTTGAGCTACAGGGAGAGGCTGAACAGGCTGGGGCTGTTTTCCCTGGATCCTCGGAGGCTGAGGGGTGACTTTACAGAGGTTTATAAAATTATGAGGAGCACGGATAGGGTAAATAGGCAAAGTCTTTTCCCTGGGGTCAGGGAGTCCAGAACTAGAGGGCATAGGTTTAAGGTGAGAGGGGAAAGGTATAAAAGAGACCTACGGGGCAACTTGTTCACACAGAGAATGGTAAATATATGGAATTAGCTACCAGAGGAAGTGATGGAGGCTGGTACAGTTGCAACATTTAAGAGGCATTTGGATGGGTATATGAATAGGAAGGGTTTGGAGGGATATGGGCCGGGTGCTGGCAGGTGGGACTAGATTGGGTTGGAGTATCTGCTCGGCATGGACGAGTAGGACCGAAGGGTCTGTTTCCATGCTGTACATCTCTATGACTCTAGTTGATGCTGTGACAAGAACAAGGACTGTGAATTCTCAGAGACTGAGCAATCTGAGAAGACAATGGGGCTGATAATAAATTCAACTGTCATCAAAAATGTCCAAAAAGAATACTTACAAAAAAGAAAGGGCAAGACATTGCTGAAACTTGGCAGAAAGAATATAATAAATTTCACTGGTTAACAACATAGGCAAACAAAGGGAACATTTACCAGCATAGACATAGTAAGTAGGATACAAAAGCAAACTGGAAGAGGCAACACCTGGTGGTAATGTTACTGGGCTAGTAATCCAATGGCCCTGGTTAATATCTGCTTGGTGGATATAAATGGACCAGTGACAGCAGCACTGCAAGAGTGCACAGAATTCAACACTGTGAACATTGATGAACTCATCAAGATAACAACTGCTGCAAGAGAGAACAAAAATGCTTGCATTGATTCAGTCTAGGATATAAACAAATTTATGCAGACAGATTTGACACTGTAGGAAATGTCAAAGATGATATTATATTACATTTCAGAGAAGATCCAATTCTGTCAATTGACCCTCCCGAGAGGTGGCAGTGTTCCTGTACATGCCAAGCTTAAACTTGAGTGGGATGTTCCACAGTGGCATGCTATTACCAGTACTCTATATCAGTACAGAGACTTGTGCAGTCCCATTATGTGTATGCTGAAGAAAGGTGTCATAATCAGGGTATGTTTGAACCCAACACATTTAAATTGTCCTCTGATGAGATGCCCACACAAAATGTCAGTTTTAGAAGAACTGAATGACAAATTCACAGGTGTGAAATTCTTTTGAAATCTGAATGTCAAGCATGGTTCTTGGTCAATTCACATGGAAAAGGAATCTGAAGTTGGAATGTATTATTTCCACATACTATCCTTTATTTCTTCTGTTTTTCAGAACCTATTCCAGAAGTATAAGGACAGAATTACAGGCAATATTCCTGGATGTGTACTGTCAATGATATTGCAAAAATGAGCAAAACCAAAGCAGAGCACAACCAAACTTCACACACTAACGGCCGCAGATCATTGTGAACGAACTGTCTTGAACAACAAGAATTGCCAGGTGATTATGAATCAGGTTAACATTATTTATTCTCATTTTCAGATTATTCGATTTGCCCTGACCCAGGCAAATTTGAAGTTGTATGATGCATGCCAACTCTCCAAGACAAAGAAGACCTTAGATTTTTAAACTTCCAGCAGCACGAATACCGAATATTTCCAGCAATTTCTTGTTGTTAAGAGAGTCCTGAAGGAAAGACATCTCAGCTGTATGACAGGAGACCATAAGACTGTTGAATATAGGAAAAATAGGCCATTCAGTCCATTGAGAATGCTCTAACATTCACTGACAGCATGGTTAATCTAATAATCTTAAACTCCACTTTCCTGACATATGTCCAGGGCCTGTAATTCTCTTACTGATTACAGATCTGTCTGTCATAACCTTGAATACACTTAAGCACCCAGCCATGTTAGCCCATGACAGTAGTGGATTTCACAGATTCACTACCTTCTGAGAGAAGAAATTGTATGACCCCTTATTTTGATGCTTTGCTTTCTGGTTCCATTAGGGAAGTGTTGTGACACAGGTAGCAAGCCAAATCAAAGCAGCCTCACTATCACTGGATTTGCAATACAGTGAAATTAAGACATACAATGACCCTCCAAACTGTCAGATTGTTCATAAACAGATTTGAGGAGTAACTAATCTTGGACACCATGTTTATAACTTAAACAAAAATTAATAATTTACTCCTAATAATGTAACTGTAGCAGAACACTGATAAAATAATTAATACCTATGATGAAGTATAAAGGAAAATAATCATAATTTGCCAGTTTAATAGTTAGTTTTGAACAGTTGATACCAGGGCTTCATGAAATCCTTAGACAATGAGTTACTCACAGGCAACTAGAACTGTATACTTCACTTCAATTCTGAAGTCATTGGTTAATGCAGTTTCACCAGACTTTTAGAAACATTCCTTACTTCTTACAGTCTGGGATTATTTTCTTAGAATATTCAACAACTCAATAACTGAAGGGAAACTTTCAAGAGAGAAAGAAAATCAAGCAGTGTTAAGTCTGGAAGTCACTAAAATTCACTTCCTCCTGCCAAACCCAGTTAGATCCAGCTCTGTTTGAGAGACCGATTCAACATCCAGTCAGCTACCAGGCTCGAGTACAACAATAGCACAGTGCCAATTTGTCTATTGTATCTTTAGATCAGTAATTAAGTTTCCAGGCCATTTCCTAGCATTAACATCTGTTTTTGTTCTCTTGTCTTTTAAACAAGCTGCTGCTCAAAGTTCAAACTTCAATTCTTAGCTTGCGCTCACAGCTCCAAACCAATAAATGAGAAAAAAAAACATTGTGATACTCAGTACAAGAGACAGGCTTTCCTCATCAACCCTTTCAAGACTCCTAAGAATATTATATGTTTAAATAATTCTTCTAAACTCCAGTGAATATGTGTCCAACTTATTCAATCTGTCCTTGTTGGAAAAGCCCACCAGACCCAGAATCAAATTAGTGAGCTTTCTCTGCACTGCCTCCATTGCCAGTATATCTTTCCTTAGATAAGTGTTTACATTATTCCAGGTGTGACCTTACTAGTGTCTTTAATAGTTTCAACAAGACTTCCATTTTCCTTATATTTTAGAACCATCAACATATGTTTTAAACACTCACACAAGGTCTATTAGCAGAATCTTTTATACTTCAGTATAATGACTCAAGGCAGAAGATAATCCTGGAAGTCAGTGTATGTTGGGAAGAGCTAGGGGGGAGCAAGATTGCAAACAAATTGCATTTTGATTCAAAGGTCAATCACAAGCACAATCCAATTATTCAAACACAGACCATAAAACACTCTGAATGCCCTGGCATTCATTATCACATGATTCCATACATTGTTGTTTAATAAGCAATTCAGTGTGGAACCCAATTACAAACTATGACTGGAGGCAAACCACAAACAAATGCACATATAGACTACAACAACTTAAATATTAGTAGATGGCTACAATAACAACAATTGCTATGAACCTGGTGCTAAAATGGAAACATTGAACAGATGACCAAATCTAAAAATTAATGCAAAAACTACTAGATTTTTCTTATTTATTCATTCACAGGATGTGGATGTTATTGGCTAGGCCAACATTTATTGACCATCTCTAATTTCCTGGACAGCATGTAAGAGTCTACCACATTAGCTGTGGCTCTTGGGTCACATGTTGGCCAGACCAAATGAAAACATGATGAACCAGATAGGATTTTCTGTGAATCAACAATGGTTTCATGGTCATCATTGGACTGTAATTTCAGCTCTTTTAAAAACTGAATTCAAAATCCCCTGTCAGTCATAGCAAGGTTTGAATGCAGTGTCCAGAACATTACCTTGGTCTCTGGATTAATAGTTCAGTGAAAATACCACTAGGCCGTTGCCTCACGGTTTCAAGTAGCAGTAACTATTGTGAACAAAGATGTAAAATTTGAATATATTGATATCATTTTTGGAATTTGTATTTCAAAATCAAGACAAATGGGTCCTAGTTACTTCAATGCAAAACTTACTTCAGAAAGCAAAGTCAGAGAGTCCTTCTAGAACTGTGACTCAATCCAGTTTATTTGTCAGAAGGACACCTCTGGTGTTAATGGAAAGATATTGATATTGTTGGGTTTAAGACAGGTAGAGTAATCACGTCAGATCATGCGGTTTGATTTTAGTTCTGAAAAATTGATGATGAGCAAGTTCTTTTTTTAAAAAAATCCATTCAGAAGATACCAGTGGTGACTTTAAATACCAGGTTAGTTTTTAACCAGGAGACATGTTAGCTCAGCAGCAAGAGTTAGTTTATGAAACTTTTAAGACAGCGAAATCTGCAGGTTATCAGAATGGAGGAAGTATTGGCTCTCAGGTTTGTGAAAAGTTCAAAAGTGTTGGCAAATTTGGAACAGATTCATTTAATTGTGTCTACAATCCAAGACAGGAAGCTGATCAGATGTGATATAAGTAGAACCCTAAAATATTGAGATAAAGGCATAAATTGTCTGGACTTGATTCTTTGTAGCAGATTGTGTTGGGAAACAAGCTAAATCTTTGCTGTGTATTTTGAGATAAATTCAATCATCATATATATTTAGGTAGCTTTGTTTTATTTCCTCTTTTGAGTAAGGAATTTTTGTTTTTAACGAAGATGTGCAGGCTGAAGTGGATCAGACTCAGTGAAATCCAACACATTAACAAACTAAACAAGGAATAAAAAACTGTCAAGTCAGACTTAACTTTGGGCTCTGACTTGTCCAGTAGAGTAGGGAAATCAGGAGGGCAAAACGGCAACATGAGATAGCTTTGGCAAATAGGGTTAAGAAGAATCCAAAGGGTTTTACCAAATACATTAAGGACAAAAGGAGAATGAGGGAGAGAATAGGGCCCCTCAAAGATCAACAAGGCGGCCTTTGTGTGGAAAACGCAGGAGATGGGGAAGATACTAAATAAGTATTTTTGCATCAATCTTTACTGTGAAGAAGGTCATGGAAGATATAGAATGTGAAGAAATACATGATGACATCTTGAAAAATGTCTACACTACAGAGGAGGAGGAGGTGCTGGATGTCTTAAAACACCTAAAAGTGAATAAATTCCTAGGATGTGATCAGGTGTATCCTAGAGCTCTGAGAAGCTCGGGATGTGATTGCTGGGCTCCGTGCCAATATATTTGTATCATTGATAGGAACAGGTGAGGTGCTGGAAGAATGGATGTTGGCTAACATGGTGCCACCATTTAAACAAGGTGATCAGGAAAAACCAAGGAACTATAGACAGGTGAGCCTGACATCAGTGGTAGGCAAGTTTTTTTCAGAGTTTTAGAGATGTACAGTACAGAGACAGACCCTTCTGTCCAACTTGTCCATGCTGACCAGTTATCCCATACCAATCTACTTCCACCTTCCAGCACCCAGCCCGTATCCCTCCAAACCCTTCCTATTCATATACCCATCCAAATGAGTTTTAAATGATGTAATTGTACCAGCCTCCAACACTTCCTCTGGCAACTCATTCCATATATATACCACCCTCTTCATGAAAACTTGCCCCTTAGGTCTCTTTTATATCTTTCCCCTCTCACCCTAAACCTATGCCCTCTAGTTCTGGACTCCTCCACCCCAGGGAAAAGACTTTGTCTATTTATCCTATCCATGCCCCTCATGATTTTATGAATCTCTATAAGATCACCCCTCAGCCTCTGATGCTCCAGGGAAAACAGCCCCAGCCTGTTCAGCTTCTCCCGATAGCTCAAATCCTCCAGCCCTCGCAACAACCTTGTAAACCTTTTCTGAACCTTCTGAATCTATCTGTGACTTCACTTTCAAAGAGCTATGAACCTGTACTCTAAGGTCTCTTTGTTCAGCAACACTCCCGAGGACCTTATCATTAAGTGTACAAGTCCTGCTAAGATTTGCTTTCCCAAAATGTAGCACCTCACATTTATCTGAATTAAACTCCATCTGCCACTTCTCAGCCTATTGGCTCATCTGGTCAAGATCCTGTTGTAATCTGAGGTAACCTTCTTCGCTGTCCACTACACCTCCAATTTTTGTGTCATCTGCAAACTTACTAACTGGACCTCTTATGCTCACATCCAAATCATTTATATAAATGATGAAAAGTAGAGGATCCAGCACCAATCCTTGTGGCAAACCACTGGTCACAGGCCTCCAGTCTGAAAAACAACTCTCCACCACCACCCTCTGTCTTCTACCTTATGTTGGAGAGAATCCTGAAGGACAGGCTTTACATTTATTTAGATCAGAAAGGACACATTAGGGATACTCAACATGGCTTTGTGCACGGGATATCATGTTTCAATAACTTGATTGAGATTTTTGAGGAAATAATAAAGAGGATTGATGAGGGCAGAGCAGTGGATGTGGTCCATATAGACTTCAGTAAGGCATTCGACAGGATTCCTCATGGTAAACTGGTGAGCAAAGAATTAGAGCACATGGAACACAGAGAGAACTAACCATTTGGACACAGAACTGGTTCGAATGTAGAAGACAGAGGGTGGTGGTGGAGAGTTATACTTCAGACTGGAGGCCTGTGACCAATGATTTGCCACAAGGATTGGTGCTGGGCCCACTGCTTTTCATCATTTCTAAATGATTTGGATGTAAATAAAAGAGGTATAGTTAGTAAGTTTGTAGATGACATCAAAATTGGAGGTGTAGTGGACAGCAAAGAAAGTTACTTCAGAGTATAACGGGATCTTGATCAGATGGGCCAATGGGCTGAGGAGTGGCAGACAGAGTTTAACTTACATAAACGTGAAGTGCTGCATTCTGGAAAGGCAAATCAGGGCAGGACATATACACTTAATGGTAAGGTCCTTGGGAGTGTTGCTGAGGAAAAAGACCTTAGATTGCAGGTTCATAGTTACTTGAAAGTGGAGTCGCAGGTAGATAGAATAGTGAAGAAGGCATTTGGTCTACTTTCCTTTGTTGGTCAGAGCATTGAGTACAGGAGCTGAGAGGTTACATTTTAGTTAACATTGGTTAGACCACTTTTGGAAGGCTATGAGCAATTCTGGTCTCCCTCCTATGGAAAGGATGTTTTGAACTTGAAAGAGTTCAGAAATGACTTACAAGGATGTTGTCAGGATTGGAGGGTTTGAGATATAGGGAGAAGCCAAAGAGGCTGGGGCTGTTTTCCCTGGAGCATTGGAGGCTGAGGGATGAACTTATAGAGGTTTATAAAATCATGAGGGACATCAGTAGGGAAAATAGACAAGGTCTTTTCCCTGGGGTGGGGGATTCCACAACGAGAGGGCATAGATTTAAGGTGAGAGGAGAAAGATTTAAAAGGGACCTAAGGGGCAACATTTTCATAGAAAGAATGGTGCATATATGGAATGAACTGCCGGAAGAAGTGGTGGAGGCTGGTACAATTATAACATTTAAAAGGCAACTGTGATGGGTATATGAATAGTAAGGGTTTAGGGGGATATGGACCAAATGCTGGCAAATGGGATTAGATTAGGTTAGGAAATTTGGGTTGCCATAGATGGGTTGGATTGAAGGGTCTGTTTCAGTGCTGTACATCTCTATGACTCTGGTCATCTATTAGCTATGATCACAAATTAGGGGTTCACCTCGGATTTGAATTGAGTGGCTTGAAAAGGGACCTGTGTCTCTTTCAAAGAAATAGTTGAGGACATTAAACAGGAGTTTTGTGCTGACATTTATTACACAAGTTGAATTGTGAATATGGCTTGAAATGTTGTTAAATTCTTTTTGGAATAAAGACATAACAGTGGATTATTTGAAATCTTTATTGAAAATCAGCACAATATAAAAATAAAAGCAGGATCTCATAGGGATGACCCAACATTTATAATTAGATGGAGTGAGATCTCAATTGAAATGTCATAGCTATACTTAGCTAAGATTCGGTTAGAAATAAATAATAGCATGATTTAGAGGTAAAAGGAAGAAAATGAAAAGGCTTGAACTGAAGGAAAAAGAGGAAAGTTAAGAGTTACAATATTGGAAGGAGAAAAGCAATAAAAATCCATGAGAAAGAATGGAAATTGAATTAAAAATAAGAAAGTATAAATTGGAAATAAGAAGAAAAACAGAAATAATGGAAAAGAAAGTGGAAGTTAACAGCTTGAACCTCAAAGAGAGAGAGAGAGGGAAAGAAGAGAAACTGCAAAAGAGGAAGAAGGAAGAAAAAGAATGAGAGAGGGAGAAAGAAGGAAGAAAGAGGAAGAGAGAGAAAAAAGATAGAGAGGGAAAGAAGGTAGAGAGAGAAAGAGCTTACATTCAGGAAGAAAGAAGAGGTGTCGTTTGCAGAACATACAACAGCACAGCACAGAACAGGCCCTTCAGCCCTTTTTGTTGCACCGACCTGTGAACTAATCTAAGCTCATCCCCCTACACTATCCCATCATCATTCATGTGCTTATCCAAGGATTGTTTAAATCACACTAATGTTTTTGAGTTAACTACATTGGCAGGTAGGGCATTCTATGCCCTTACCACTCTCTGAGTAAAGACCCTGCTTCTGACATCTGTCTTAATTCTATCACCCTTCAATTTGTAGCTATGCCCCCTCGTACAAGCTGACATCATCATCCTAGGAAAAAGACTGTCTACCCTATCTAACCCTCTGATCATCTTGGATGTCTCTATCAAATCCCCTCTTAGCCGCCTTCTTTCCAATGAGAACAGACCCATATCTCTCAACCTTTCCTCATATGACCTTCCCTCCAGACCAGGCAACATCCTGGTAAATCTCCTCCTCACCTTTTCCAATGCTTCCACATCCTTCCTGTAATGGGGCGACCAAAACTGTACACAGTATTCCAAATGAGGCCAGACTAGCGTTTTGTATAGTTGCATGATATCGCTGCTCTGGAACTTAATCCCTCTACCAATAAACATAACACATCGTATGCCTTCTTAATAGCACTAGTAACTTGGGCGGCAACTTTCAGGGATCTATATACATGGACTCCAAGATCACTGTGCACATCCACACAGCAAGAACCTTTCCATATGACCCATTATTCTGCCTTCCTGTTATTCTTCCAAAAGTGAATCACCTCACATTTCTCCATATTGAACTCCATTTGCCACCTCTCTGCAGCCCAATTCTGCAGTTTATCCAAGTCTTCCTGTAACCTGCAACATTCTTCCACACTGTCCACTACTTTACCAACTTTAGTATCATCTGCAAACTTACTAATCCATCCACCTATGTCTGCATCCAAGTCATTTATAAAAATGACAAACAGCAGCGGTCCCAAAACAGATCCTTGTGGCACACCACTAGTTCAGAGAATGATCCTGATCCCAAGGACAGTTCTGATTTCATGAACAATCTATGATCAGTTCTAAATTTACTGAGGATGAAATTGAAAGATACTTAAAGTAATTAAAAATTCCATAAACATGAGGGCAGATGGATTGGCCAGACTAAATGGCCTATAGTTTCCAGTATGTGCATGGATTAGCCATGGGAAATACAGGATTACAGGGCTAGGGTAGGGGGTTAGTCTGGGTGGGATAGTCTTCGGAAGGTTTGTGTGGACTCAATGGGCCAAATGGCCTGCTTCCACACTATAGGGATGCTATAATTCTAAGTGGTCAGTTGATTTGGGTATTCCTGAAAATAGACATACTCTATCTAAGCTTTTCATCTTGCACTCAATAATACAAATTCAAGTGGGGAACTAACGTTTTTTCTATATGAGAGGAGAGCACTGATTCTTTAATAATTAGATTCTGATTGGCAGAATGCACTCATTAATGCTGATTGACAATTAACAGCCAGGCTTTATTACATTTGAAACCAAGGAGCCACCAAATGGTCAGGGCATTGTTCTGAGAAATGATTTGAGTTGAAAATATGCAGTAATGACATATGTTCTTTCTGTCTGCAAAGAACAGGGACCTGTGTTTAATATATGGAGCTTCCAATCTGTGCAAATGCACAACTCTGTGAATGTAACTGACAACCCGAAATTCTTTAGAAACAAAAAAACTGTAGATGCTGGAATCCAAAGTAGACAGGCATGAAGCTGGAAGAATACAACAAGCCAAGCAGCATCAGGAGGCGGAGAAGTCAATGTTTTCGGTGTAACCTTCTTCTGGACTGTTGGTGGGTGTGGGGGAAGCTGCAGACAAAGGGGGTGGGGGGGGTTGCAGGGTGGTGATGTGCAGATAGATGAAGACGGGTAGAGGGTACAGCCTGGTTGGTCAATGGGAGGAATGAATCTGGTTGGTGGCAGGGAACAGTGGAAGGGGTGGGGAGGCTGGTCAGTATAATTTCTCACCCATGGAGGATTATATAGCCAATGCTGTCCAATTGCAGAATCATACAGAATGTTTAACTCTTGCAAATTTACAAGGGCCCACTGGTTGAGTATGGTCAATACCTTGTTTGTTGTGAACACCTGAATGAACATACTGTTTGATTAGATGTACAAGTCTTTTTGGAGTATGGTCTAAATAACTGTGATCATACTAGCACTCAAATTTATACACTATATTACTTATATGAGAGCTAGGTACGTGTCAGGAAAATTATTGTGTAGATTACTGCTAGCCTCAAGAGAGGTCATGGAATGTTGCACCAGAAAGCGTGTCAGATGGAATTTTCACAGAAGAGAGACAATGCAAAACCTGAGTCACATTCTGTGAGTTATATCTCGAGGCTTTGTGAAGTCTGGGCTAAAATTATGTTTGTGTTTTCTCTTGCCAGGGATACACAAGAGAAGGGATTCAAATACAACTGAATCATTGGTGTGTGTGTGTGCGCGCGCTAGTCTGGAGATTTAATACGACTGGGCTAGAAGGTGCTATCAAGATTATAGCTGAGAATATCTACGAGACGCCCCTAAGGAAGGGATCTTTTGCTTTTTAGATAACCTTGGTGTAACTAAATGAGGTATGGGGGGTGGTGAGATGAATACAGAAGGGAAACCAGTTCATCCCTCCTCACCCAAGAATCATAACAAATTTAAGGCCTTTGCGGGATCCATTATATTGACATCACAATATAAAGAAAATAATATGCTGCCATTGCCATAAGTCTATCCCAAAAACAATTGCTGAAAATTAGATATGAGGCCAATTGTAGTAGTTGGCACATCTAAGGAACTGTCAGAAAATAGGACATCAAGATAGTAAATAGGTGTGAAAACTGCAGCTGTAGTAAAAAGAGAACATGTGTAATTAAGATCTAATGAGAAGGGGGCGATGACTGCAAAGAGTCAAGAAAATTCCTCCTAGATTGTCTTCATCAATAATCAGACCACCGGAGATTTTGAATATTTTATTTCAAAAAGACATGCATTTCCTTATGCTTCTCATCGAGGAGATAAACCAATGAAGAGACTGAGAGACACTGGAGCGAGTCAATCAATGTTGCTAGCTAATGATAGTGTTGATCTTCCAGAGAGGCCTATATAGGCCATAGAAAATTAGACAGGAAGAGGAGGATTCTATTAAAAAGGGAAATTACTTGGAAAGTCAGATTCTGTATTATATTTTTGAATATGGAAATGAAAAGCATGAAGGTAAAGGTAATGAGCTGACATGTTTCGCCCATATCGGTTAATAGAAATGCAACAAATGCACATTGTATTGCGAGAGTTTTATCAAATGGCCTACTCAGAAATTGAATCAGAACCATTACTTAGTATTTGAAAGGCAAAGTGTTAATGAGGAAACAAAGATGACCTCAAGTGCCAGCTAATGATGTGGTAGATCCATCTCAGTAATGTAAAAAGAAAATGAATGTCACGCAAAATTTCAGTGGTATGTCACCAAAGTATCAGGAAAACATAGGATAAAATATTGAAACAATTTAATAAAGATGTGATCACATTTTGCCAGCAGATCATATCTGTCAGCTAGTGGGGAATCCTTAACATCAATGAAATGTGTGTCTTTAATCTCAATTCTAGCTTTCAAACAGCCTTTTATCAGGATCATAATGGATTAGCTGGAAACAGTAGATTTGAACGCCCCTACTTAAAACCAGAATGATGATTCAGTACTTTTTGACAGTTACTGATGTGTAAACAACAGCTCCTGAAATAGGGCCTTATAGAAAAGATAATGCAAAATGGGATGGAAAAAGTTTGCTCAATTGTTTACAAGATATGGGTTACTCAAAGAAGTACAATCAGATTAATATTCAAAGATAAAGTCACAAAGGTTAAAGAAATAAAGCACTTTAACGCTCTCTCTTATTATCCATATTCTAAAGGTACAATGGAAAGATGTTATCAAACATTAAAGACGATGATGAGAACTTACTGTCAAAAATGTCCTCATGAATGAGATCAAAAATATTCTCTTCTTATTGATTGTCATTAGGAATATTCCCAATAAGTCCAAAATGTTCAGCCATTTTCAAATGAGGAGGCACAAAACGAGAGGACCATTTAAATAGATTATAGAAAAAAATATAAATTGAGATTCAGATACTATGCTTCAAGCCTTTGTTTTTAGTTTCAGAGAGAAAACACAGTCAATGTATTATGTTAATATAGTAAATAAATATTTTGACAGGGAAGATAGTCAGGAGAAAAGTGTAGTGAAAGAAGTAAGGAGTGAAATAAAAGTATTAGAACAATTAAATAATTAATAATTCCACCATGCCAGCAATATTGTTGGGAGTCGTTCTGATCTTTCAGAACTACAATGGCTCCTTACACAAAATTATTAGAAAAGAACACAAAATCTGACTGGACAAAAGAATATCAGAGTGCTTTTGAAAATCTGAAAACTTGAACTGTTTGAGCAACACCAAATTTTAAGTCATTTAAAGTGTCATTGGTATGGGTACAATTTCACTACCAGAAGATGAAACTGAGGATCAAATGAGCTGTCTGCTATTTTTCAGAAACAGGAGGGCATTGAAATGATACAGGTGTGGCAGAACTGCTTAATCTGTGCACAGGAGAGATGTTCAGATGTTCTGATTCATACATTCTACCTAAAAACCTGGTTACCAACAGAAGTATCCAAAGTGTGCAGTGAGCCCAGATCCTATAAAGCCACAACACAGAGAAACATTGAGAAACAAAAGCTAGATCAGGGTACAGCTATCCACTTGTACACAAACTACTCAAAAGATAGCTCTGGGTATTGAAGTTATGGAAACTGTAATAATGACAAACAATAAGAGACCAACAAACATACAAATTGAGAACAGCCAAGTGTAAAGTCTAGATCTCTGGAAAGTTGCATCATTGTGAGATCCAGATGGATAGTCCAATGATCTTGTGGTGGCATCCATTAGTCTTGCAAGACTATGGATTTGCACCTGGAAAGTCTTGTTTCAATCTTTGTTGTTAGGGCAGCGTCTGTTGTGGCTACGATAAATATTTAGACTTTTAAGCATAGACATGTAAAATCCTAAATTTTGCAATTCAAATGGTACTAAATTTATTTAGGATATCTGGTCAGCATGGAAGAGTTGAACCGAAGAGTCTGTTTCCGTGCTGTATATCTCTATGATTCTTATGACTGTAAATGCAAACAACGAATTTAGGCAGGAGGAGGCAATTAAAGACCCACCAGTTTCTCTCTGTTTCGTAACTCTCTTTAAAATTCCACCACTTAGTTAGCATGGGATTACACAGGATAAGTGATATAGAGACATTCCATTCTGCTCAGCGAGTGATTTTTACACTTCACTTCAACCTCTTCGCATTTTTCCTCAGCTAAATATGTTATTGTTACCCAGTATCTCTTCGCCTTTGTATGTCCGTCCAGTTTCTCCTGGACCACATTTACATTATTCAACCAGTGTAGGTAGTGAGTCCCACATTTGCACTACTCTTTGCGTTAAGAAGTATCTTCTGAATTTCCTATTCCTTCTTAGTGGCCATCTTTTATTGATGGACTTCAAAAATGTGTTTTTTTTTAGATTAGATTACTTACAGTATGGAAACAGGCCCTTCGGCCCAACAAGTCCACACCGACCCGCATACCACCCAGACCCATACTCCTACATTTACCCCTTCACCTAACACTACGGGCAATTTAGCACGGCCAATTCACCTAACCTACACATTTTTGGATTGTGGGAGGAAATCGGAGCACCCGGAGGAAACCTACGCAGACATGGGGAGAATGTGCAAACACCACACAGAGTCGCCTGAGGTAGGAATTGAACCCGGGTCTCTGGCGCTGTGAGGCAGCAGTGCTAACCACTGTGCCACCATGCTGCCCAAAGAAAGATAATGCGTAAGGTGGCAAAGGTCATGGACTTGCCTTCTCTGAGGATTGAACTCAGGACCTTCAGGTTATGAGACTGACACGCTGCCTACTAAGCTAAGAAGGCCTGTTCTTCCTCGCAATGAGAAAAGAATTATCTCGACGTCTACTCTATTAAAATTTTCTCATGATTTTAAGTTCCTCTGTGAGCCTTTTGTAATTTAGTCTGCCATTTTTTCTGAACAAAATAAAGTCATTTCACATTTTTTGGTTAAATTTCTTCTAACATGCGCTTCCCCAGCCTATATCATAGGGTCGGACAGCACAGAATCTAAAAGTTGAAGTTCTAAATTGGAGGAAGGCTAATTTTGACGGTATTGGGCAAGAACTTTCAAAACTGAAAATATGTTGCTGGAAAAGCGCAGCAGGTCAGGCAGCATCCAATGAGCAGGAGAATCGACGTTTCGGGCATAAGCCCTTCTTCAGGAAACGTCAAATCTCCTGCTCCTTGGATGCTGCCTGACCTGCTGCGCTTTTCCAGCAACACTTTTTTCAGCTCTGATCTCCAGCATCTGCAGTCCTCACTTTCTCTAAGAACTTTCAAAAGTTGACTGGGGGCAGATGTTCGCAGGTAAAGGGACAGCTACAAAATGGGAAGCCTTCAGAAAATGGGATAACAAGTGTCCGGAGAGCGTATATTTCTGTTAGGATGAAAGGAAAGGCTGATAGGTGTAGGCAATGCTGGATGATGAAAGAAATTGATGGGTTGGTTAGGAAAAAGAAGGAAGCATATGTAAGGTTTAGACAGGATAGATTGAATTAACCCTGAGAAGAGTATAAAGGCAGTAGGAGTATACTTAAGAAAGAAATCAGGAGGGCAAAAAGGGGACATGAGATAGCTTTGGCAAATAGAGTTAAGGAGAAGTCAAAGAGTTTTTACAAATACATTAAGGACAAAAGGGTAACTATAGAGAAAATAGGGCCCATTAAAGAACAGCAAGGCAGCCTTTGTGTGGAGCCGTAGGAGATGGGGGAGATATTAAATGAGTATTTTGCATCAGTGTTTACTGATGAAAAGGACATGGAAGATATAGAATGTAGGGAAATAGATACTGACATCTTGAATAATCTCCATAGTACAGAGGAGGAAGTGCTGGATGTCTTGAAACACATAAACGTGGATAAATCCCCAGGACCTGATCAGGTGTACCCTAGAACTCTGTGGGTAGCTGGGGAAGTGATTGCTGGGCCTCATACTGAGATATTTGTATTATCGATAGTCACAGGTGAGGTGCCGGAAGACTGGAGGTTGGCTAACATGGTGCCACTGTTTAAGAAAGATATTAAGAAAAGGCCAGGGAACTATAGACCGGTGAGCTTGACATTGGTGGTGGGCAAGTTGTTGGAGAAAATCCTGAAGGACAGGATGTACACGTATTTGGAAAGGCAAGGATTGATTAGGGATAGTGAACATGGCTTTGTGTGTGGGAAATCATGCCTCACAAACTTGATTGAATTTTTTGAAGAAGTAACAAAGAGGATTGATGAGGGCAGAGGGTTGGATGTGATCTATATGGGACTTCAGTAAGGCATTCAACAAGGTTCCCCATGGGAGACTGGTTGACAAGGTTAGATCTCATGGAATACAGGGAGAATTAGACATTTGGATACAGAATTTGCTCAAAGGTAAAAGACAGAGGGTGGTGGTGGAGGGTTGCCTTTCAGACTGGAGGCCTGTGACCAGTGGAGTGCCACAAGGATTGGTGCTGGGTTCACTACTTATCATCATTTATATAAATGATTTGGATGTGAGCATTAGGAGTATAGTTAGTAAGTTTGCAGATGACACCAAAATTGGAGGTGTAGTGGACAGCAAAGAAGGTTACCTCAGATTACATTGGGATCTTGATCAGATGGGCCAATGGACTGAGAAGTGGCAGATGGAATTTAATTTAGATAAATGCGAGTTGCTGCAGTTTGGGAAAACAAGTCTTAGCAGACTGATGCGCTTAATAGTAAGGTCCTAGGGAATGTTGCTGAACAAAGAGACCTTGGAGTGCAGGTTCATTGCTCCTTGAAAGTGGAGTCGCAGGTCGATAGACAGTGAAGAAGGCATTTGGTATACTTTCCTTTATTGGTCAGAGTATTGAGTACAGGAGTTGGGAGGTTATGTTGCAGCTGTATAGGACATTGGTTAAGCCACTTTTGGAATATTGCATGCAATTCTGATCTCGTGCCTATCAGAAGGATATTGTGAAACTTGAAAGGTTTCAGAAAAGATATACAAGGATGTTGCCAGGGTTGGAGGATTTGAGCTATAGGGAGAGGCCAGGGTTGTTTTCCCTGGAGCATCGAAGGCTGAAGGGTGACCTTATATGGGTTTATAAAATCATGAGGGGCTTAAATAGGATAAATAGACAAAGTCTATTCCCTGGGGTGGGGGAGTCCAGACCTAGAGGGCATAGGCTTAGGGTGAATGTGGAAAGGGACAACGTTTTCACACAGAGGGTGGTACATGTATGGAATGAGCTACCAGAGGAAGTGGTGGAGGCTAGTACAATTGCAACATTTAAAAGGCATCTAGATGATATATGAACAGGAAGAGTTTGGAGGGATATGGGCTGGGTGTTGGCAAGTGGGACTAGATTTGGTTTGCATATCTGGCTGGCATGGACGAGTTGGACCGAAGGATCTGTTTCTGTGCTGTACATCTCGATGACGTTATAACAGAAACAGACTCTTTAGTATGTCTGTTACTATCACTCTCACTTTTCACATTTCCAAGCTTCATGCCATCTGAGAACATTGTCATTATGCTCCAACACAAAAATCTATTCGCACATTAATTCATTTATATGCATCTGAAGGGGCAGTGGTCCTTATACTGATCTTTGAGAACACCATCGTGCACTCCTCCACACTGGAAAAGAATTCTTCCTCACTAAACTTTAAACCTGAGCTGATTTCATTGTCACACTGCTACAGTTTCTTTAATTCCATGTGATTTTTTTTGATGAGTTTTTTGAGACACTTTTTCAAAGTACCTATGCACAATATCATACACACTGCCCACATCTATATGCTTTATTATTTCATTGAAGAACCTCATTACTGCATTTTGGGAGACCAAATGATAAGGAAAATTATACAGTTAATGGCAGGACCCTGAACAGCATTGATGTACAGAGAGATCTTGGGGTTCAGGTCCATAATTCCCTGAAAGTGGCCAGGCAAGTGAATAGGCTGGTGAAGAAGGTGTTACAATTCAAGGTTAAACCCACCCTGCTAATTTAAACCTGCAGCACAGAAGAGATTCACCCATGCTGTCATGTGTGCAAATTCGAGAGGCCAAGAACTATTTAAATTTTTTTTAAAATTCTTAAAGTAAAGCAGAGAATTAACTAATAACTAATTACAACTTCTTGTACAATACCTATCACTTACCTTCCCTTCTATAATACTAGTCTGATAAAACCCCCAATTATGATTTACCAAAATTCAAAGTTCAAAACCAGGCAGTTGTCGAATCTTCCTTTTGAATCTTCTTCTGTAGATTTTCTACTTCTTAGGGGTTTCTGTTTCACAGGTCGTTGATACATAAAGGTACATTTAAGAGAGCAATTCTCTGGGCAGTCTGCATATGTTGTTATCTTGGCAGTTCTCCTCCCATCTGTTCAATTTTCCCCAGTCTTACATCCCAAAGCATCGGATCGTTTCATTGGTTTTTCATATTGTCAATATCCTAAATTCAAACTTGATTGGAGATTGGTTTATTTCAGAGTATAATTTAAACTGATTGGCTGAATTTGAATTTGTTTTTGCCTCTAGGCAACCCAGCCAGTGCTAGCTGTTCAGAACCAAACATTGCATTGTACATTCTCCAGTATTCTGTGTGTTTCTCTAAGTCCTTCAACTCTCTTAAAGGTACAGTACACTTCTACACCTTCATAACAAAGGCATATGATATGCTTGCCTTTATTGGTTGGGGCATTTAGTGCAAGAGTCAGGATGTCATTTTGCAGCTTTATGAGACTTCGGTTCATCCACACTATGGTGTCTATCATTCAATTTTGGTCGCCACATTACATTGGAGAGGGTACAGATGAGGTTTACCAGGATGCTGCTTGCATTAGAGGGTATGAGCTATAAGAAAAGGTTGGTAAAACATGGGTTATTTTCTCTGGAGCAATGGAGGCTGAGGGAAACTTGATAAAAGTCTCTAAAATTATGAGATGCGTAGATAGAATTGACTGTCAGAATCTTTTTCCCAGAGTTGAAATGTCTAATACTGAGGGGCATGCATTTAAGGTGAGGGGGAAAGTTCAAAGGAGATGTGGGGGCACATTTTTTTTACACGGAAAGTGGTAGGAGTCTGGATTGCACTGCTAGGGGTAGTTGTGGAGGCAGATATGATAGAGGCATTTAAGGGACGTTTAGAGAAGCATATAAATATGAAAGGAATGAGGAGATATGGACCAAGGGCAGATAGAAGGGATTAGTTTGATTTGGTATCTTGTTTGGCACAACACTGCGCTGAAGGGACTGTTCTATGCTGTACTGTTTTATGTTCTCTATAATTAGTTTTGCAATAATTTATATATAGCATTAAATAAGTTCCATGCCTAATTTTATCTCTGAAGAAAAGGCATACTGTCTTATTGCTTTAATTATCATCAAGGTAGACACCTTGTGTAAGACATCGTTCAATGTGAGAATACTGCTACACATCAACACACACATTGTCCATGACAGAAGGTAGGTCTAGGTCCAGTGACCAGGAAAGTTTGATGACTGGGGACGTAATGGTGGCTCAGTGGTTAGCACTGCTGCCTCACAGTGCTAGGGACCCAGATTCGATTTCCGCCTCGGGCAGCAGTCTGTGTGGAGTTTGCACATTCTCCCAGTGTCTGCGTGCGTTTCCTCCGGGTGCTCTGTTTTCCTCCCACAGTCCAAAGATGTGCAGGTCAGGTGAATTGGCCAAGCTAAATTGCCCAGAGTGCTTGGTGCATTAGTCAGGGATGAATATAGGGTAGGGGAATGGGTCTAGGTGGGTTACTCTTCGGAGGGTCAGTGTGGGCTTGTTGGGCCGAATGGCTTGTTTCCTTACTGTAGGGAATCTAATCTAAATAATTAATCACCGGGGATCTTCCTACTCCTGCAGGCCTTCTCCACCATTTTAATTGTTGATTGTTTTACTTCAGAAATATAATTTATGCATAAATTATCTGTAAGTAAATACGAGTACTGATCAGTTCATTCCTGACTTTGCAGAAAATACAGTGGAATTTTGATATTCTCCATTACAGCTTCAAGCCAGTCGCAACAGAAAAGGGATTTTCTAAACATAAAAGGAAACCATTTACATTCCCATTTAAGCTATGAGGGGAGGGTAACAGACCCTCATTTTATTTTGGCAAAAAGGCTTCAGATAGTGGTCTTTCCCTACTGTTCCTTGGTGACAGCTGTTCCAAGCTTTAGTGCATCGCTCAGCGTGTAGTCCTGGACTTTGGAATGTCCTAGTCTGCAATTCTTGGTCAATGTCAACTCTTTGCGCTGGAAAATGAAAAAGTTTTGGCCGGCCCCAAGAGCATTTTCACTGAGTTCATGGTCCTTCAGGCACAGTTGATGTTTGTCTCAGTATGTGTCCCGGAGAACAGACCATAAAGCACAAAGTTGCTTGGGATGAAACTCAATGAAAACCATTGCATCTCTCTCCAGACTTCCTTTACAAAGACACATTCCAGCAACAGATGTCTGACATCCGCTACACCTCAATTTTCTATTTCAACAACATACATTATTCATTAAAAATATCTTAGAATCTATACAGACACTCACAGTTCTGTTCTGTACAGTAGCATATCAAGTAAACAAACAACAGTTGAGTTTGGCTCTGTCCCAACAAACTAAAGGCATCTCTGAAACACACAAGATTATATTTAAATACATTGAGACATTAGAAGGGTCCAATAACTGAACAGACTCCATTCGCTGGAAGACCTCAGACAGTGCTCTTTCCCCACTGCGCCTAGGCAGCAGCTGCCCCAAGCTTTAGTGCGTCCCTCAGCACATAATCCTGGACCTTGTAGTGTGCCACTCTACAACACTTTGAGTGCAACACTCAAAGCTGCTCCAAGCTTTAGGATGTCCCTCAGCATGTAGTCCTAGACCTTGGAATGTGCCACTCTGCAATACTCGGTCGGGGTCAACTCCTTGCTCTGGAAGACCTGCAAGCTTTGGGTAGATCAAAGATTGTCTTTCACTGAGTTGATGGTCCTCCATATACAGTCATTGTTTGTCTTGGTGTTGGTCCCAGGGAACAGACCCTGGAGCATGGAGTCCCACATTATGAAGCTGCTCATGACGAACTTCGACACAAACCACTGCATTTTCCTCCAGGCTTTCTTTGTAAGGCCCTTTCGAGGACAGCGTGCGATGGCGCAGACCATGCGGGGGTATATGAAGCATCTCACAGAGAGTGCCCTTCTCACCACCAGACAAGTGATGTCTTGATGCTTGTTGGAAGGTTCTGGTTATGAGACATTCTGCCAAATGACTTCGATAGTCTGCTCAGGGAAGCACACAATAAGATCCACCCTCTTCTTTTCCCACAGGGTCTCAAGGGTGCTATGTGCTGACCTACCTGATGCATTGTGGTCAAAAGTGAGTCTCTTTGCAAATTTCTCAATGAAGAACAGGTGATATGGAAGGGTCCAGCTACTTGGAGTGTTCTGCAACAGCGAGGCCAGGCCTATCCTTCACAATACCGGGGACAGGTAGAATCTCAGTACATAGTGACATTTGGTAGCTATGCATTGAAGATCTATGCACAAGTTGATAGAGCTACACACAAAGGTAGCCATCAGGATGAAGGTGATGTTGGGTATGTTCTTCCCCACCTTATCCAGGGTTTTGTACATGGAGTCCCTGCAGACCCAGTCTACCTGAGGCTTCCAGATGAAGTAGAATATGGCTCAGGTGACTGAAACAGCATTGTTTGGGGGGAATGAACCAGACTTATGCCACTTACAAAAGAGACCATGCTTCACACCTGATGACCAGGTTTTTACCCGCAATGGAGAGGAAGCGGTGCTCCCAGAAATTCAGTTTCTGCTTCATTTTGGTAATGCACCCCACTCAAGATTTTGTGTATGCCCCAGTCTGGCTGAACTATATTCCCATCACATCCTGGTAATCCATCCTGATGGTGAAGGGAATAAAGGATTGGTCGGCCCAGTTCCCAAAGAACATGGCCTTGCTTTGGCTTCGATTTACTTTGGCTCCCACGGCTAGTGCTCATGAGTCTGTGCCCTGATAGCGGATCTGAGCAGAAAACAGCGATGTCATCCATGTACAGACAGGCCTTAACCTGTAGGTTCCTGCTGCCAGGAATAGTCACTCCTCTCAGGCTCACATCACTCCTGATGGACTCAGCAAATGCATCTATACAACACATAGACAAAGCAGGAGAGAGTGGGCAGCCCTGCCTGATTCCAGATTGACTCAGGAAGCTTTCTGATTCCCACCCATTGATTGAGACTATGGTAAAAATACAGCAGTCAGATCCAATTGAAGATTCCCTCCCCAAAGCCTAATTATGGACGGCATGTCCCACATGTATGCATGTGATATCCTGTCAAAGGCCTTCGTCTGGTTTAGGCTTAAGGGACAGGCATCCACCCCTCCTTTCCCACACCCCCAACCCTGGTTTTCACATGGGTGTCCTCTGAATCATTGTCGAGGGCTTGTTTTGGACTGCTCTTGTCTGGTTCCTCCCCTCCAACCTTACCATCATGGGTGGGTCTGCCAGGATTTGAGAACCCCTGACAGTTTTGCTCTCAGGAGCAACAGAACACTCTAGCATCTCCACCACAACAGGATGGCAATCCATGGAAAGGATAGCTTTAAGGATTGTGTTGGTTTAAGAGCTGAAAATGTTAATGAGCTCAGGAGTCAGATGAGACCATATGACTTACATGAGGAGTCCATGCAGCAGCATGCTGGACTAACATTGTGTTCATACGTTTCTCTGCCACTACAAATGACCATTTGATCTGTTAAGTAAACCTATTTGAGATCATTTTTGGCAGTCCCTCGAGATCAGGATGACTTGTTTCCACTTAAGGAGAGTCATACAGCATGAAAACAGACCCTTCAGTCTAATTTGTCCATGCCAACCAGGTATCCTGAACTAAACTAGTCCCATTTGCCAGTGTTTGGCCCATATCCCTCTGAACATTTCCTGTTCACATGTCTAAATGGCTTTTAATTGTTGCATGAGCCACTGAGTCACTGAGTCAGCAGCTCCTGTATTACCCCATCCTGGAACTGCAGCCTCTACCACAGATGGGGCAGGTGGTGTTTGAGGATGCAAAGGGGTGGGACCTATGTAGGTGATCTCTGGATTTGGCACACTCTTTCTGCTGCTTCTGCCTGGCCTCCATGTGTTCTACTCAGTGATGCTCAAAGTAGCTGGTGCCAGTTTGCACATTTAAGGGCAAGTGATTCCCACATGTAGGTGGGATGTTCCATTTATTTAGGGAGCCTTTTGGAGTGTAACAGCTCCACTGCCCTCTGAGTGATTACTTCTCATTGTGGAGCATGGAGTGGAACACTTGTTTCAGGAGTGTTTTGTTGGCCATGTAGGCAATATGGCCCACCCATCACCGCTGGGTCATGCATAACCAGTATCTTGACACTGGGGATATTATCCTGGGTGAGGATCTTCATATTGGTACCTATTCAACTAGTGAATTTATTGGTGAAAGCACTCCAAGGATTTGAGGTGTCTACTTTCCATGGTTTATGTGTCTGATGCATATGGGGGGGGGAATTGGAATCATGGTATCTGTTAAAACCATGAGCTTCAAGCAAGGTGTGAGGTTTGTGATTTCAAACATTCCATTCCTCAAGCAACCAAAGGTTCCACTGGTGCATTGGAGTTGGGTTGGAAATGCTTTGAGATGGCAATGTACAGTGTATTGCAGGATAGTGCCAAGACTACTTGTGTTGGAAGATTTCATTTTAGTTGAGGAGGTCCTCAAAGTGCTTTCCCCAGAGGGTGTTCACTGCCTCTTGGTTTTTAATAAATGAGTCCGTCTTTTTGCTTCTTAGAGAGGTAGTTCCCTGGTTACTCTGTGTAAGCTTGTCATTCCTCAGAAAATCTGGTCCATTATTACTTTCTCATTTAACTTACTATTCTCTATCCTTGTGCTATCAATTGCTATGATCCCAGTTGATGGTAATACTGGACAAATCCAGTCCCAGAATGAAACGTGATTTGATAGATCATAGAATTGATTTTTATCATTAGTTATCATGGTGGTTAGTCAATGAAATATATTCGCATGAGGCTGCAGATGTTCTTTGACAACACAGCAAAAGTATATAATGCAAAAGAAAGAAAAAGCTACATATAGACGATAGTTAGAAGGTTCTTATTACAAACAGCAAAACAAAGTGTCACATTGTCCCCAAGATTACTCTTACACAGGTACTTTATTCCAGAGAAATGTCACTCCAATCTCAACTCTTTATGCTATTGCATAACTGAATCATCTTAAATTTCTTTCCTTGGAATGTGGAGACAGCTGCAGAAACAATTTACTAAAACTTCCTTTGGCTGCTGAATCTGTCCTGTACCTCCACAGGATTGATCTTTTCTCATGTCAGAAAGTGTGCAGGGTCACAATATTAAGTCACATTTTAAACTTTAGCTTTTACCAAATTGCATCAGTTTGAAAGAAGGATAATAAATATTTGCCTTCTCTGTTGAAACCTCACCAACCTGACCTGATCTACTTCTGAAAGTTGATATCAACCCAAAAATCTTTGAAAAATTGCTGTTCTTCACTGCCTAGAAACGCTTTGAAGAACAGGCTATTTGTTTCACGCCCATAACTCAGTCAGTCACACAACAAGGTTCCTGATTGAATTATGTATCGGTGCATTTCTCAAATTGATAATCTTGGGGACAACTGAACAAATCTTTATATTATGTGGATTGAGTCATGCTAGGGATTTAAATTTGTAATCATTTGATTTTTAGATTCCCTTCATTTTGCGACGAAATTGAAAGGATCAGTACCAAACTAAAAATTGGTAAAAGGTGTCCTTTTTTTCATATCTACAAAAGAATTACAAGAATAGACCTTCAAGCACAGGAAAATGGCTACATCCAGTTGATGGTGCAACTGTCCATGCACTTTTGAACAGACCAGTTTCCTGGCAGAAACAAAGGAAGAACAAAATCACAGTCTGTGCTGAGCCAATCTTAAACTGAGCACAGCTGGGATGTTGCTACTCAGATTTCAATGTCCCCCTGCCACTCCCAGTCCAAATGATCATAAGATCAAGTATGGTTTCCATTCCTAATTGCTTGGTGTGGCCAGCTAATGACTTGGCTGTGATAACTCCCGCAGTCAGTCAGCCTGCTGACACACCACTGCATTTGTAAACAGATTGAGAATAGTAGTGTGGAAGAGGTGTCAAAGGACTGCTGAACGGTTTGGAATTGCAGGTCATAATCAGGATGGGAAAAGGAGGAATTAACTTTGGATTCAAAAAAGAGAATAATGCATGTTTAGCACATAAATTTCAGAAGAATTTGAAAGTCATAATGAATCTAACATGTGTACTCTTTGAAGCTGAGATGCTGCATTTCGACTCTGCACAGTCCACACATCAATCAAATGAGATAATAAAAAATGAACTGATGTGCTGTACTCGCAGTTGGATGCTTTTCTCCACATTCACACTTGAAGAGCTGCACAACCATGCACGCTTTGATATAGTTTGGCATCCTCCTTTGCACTGCAGCTGTGTGAGCTGAACAACCAGGGACAAAAAAGGTAAGACCTGCTTAATTTGCTTCAATTTATCATTTCACTCCCTATGATTCATTGGTGTTTCCATACAATCATTTTTGGCAGCAAGAAACTGACCAGTTGGATCAAGATGAATCCATCTACTCTTCCAGTCTGAAGCCAAAATATGATGGAACAGTGTCGACAATGGTCAATATACCTGACACTGTAGCATTGCATAAGGATTTCTGGAAGTCAAAAACTAAAGTTTGGCTTGTTAACTTCAAATCTGAGAAAAGTGGGCTCACATTCCCAACATTATCACTTTGAATATCTTTAGACTCCCAAATTCTTTTGAATTTACTTTCAGATCCCTGCCCCAATTTTCATTTGGCCCTTGTTTGTCCCATGAGACTTTAATCTCCCTATTTTATCATTTCTTCTTATTTAATATTCCCTCTAATCCATCCATTGAGACCAATGTTCTCACTTTTGCTTTCTGGCAACTTTTTAACTAGCCACTTTCAAATTTTCTTTCAAAGACATCCTCAAACCTTCTTATTTTTATCTGTATCTTTGGTTTCCAAGCTTTTCTTTTTAATTTCTTATTTCTGCTGGCTGGCGTCTATTCAACATTCTTCTGTGTAAGTGTTTTGAAGCATTGTTAAAAATGTAATGTCATGTGGAGAGCTGGAAAATCAGATATTAATGAATACGACATGCCCCCACCCGTCTTCCATCAAAAATTCTAGCTTGTTGCTTTTGTTTCCCTATGGTAATTAGGAAATAACTCCAATTCCAAAGTTGTCGGACTCATAAGAGAGTACAGTTTGTAGAAACTGGCTACAGTCTCATCGAAATGCTTATTCTCAGCATTGGCAACATTGGGCAAATGTGAGGTGCACAATTTTCCTGTAGACTTTGTAACTCTGGATCAAATGGAGTTCCCAATCTGCTACTCACCAAAAGCATGATGGGAACATGAATATTTTTGAAGGTGGAACCCTCATTGGCTGTCTCCAAGATTGCCATCTAATGAGGGATGACAGACACATTCCTGGAGTTCCTGGTCCAATCAGTCGGCACAAAACTTCTGCCATTCCATCAGGAGAGTTGAGCATTCCTAAAGTATGGCAGGATTCGAGAAGGTGCATCAAATGGTATGGAACCCGCTCTGTCCAGGATCATAGGAAACCACAGAGAGTGGTGTGCACAGCCCAGGGCATTATGGAAGCCAATCTTCCATCCATGAACTCCATTCACATGGTTGTCTGCCACAGAAATGCTGCCAACATTATCAAAGATCCTTCGCACTTCGGTAATGATCTCCTGCAACATCTTTCATCAGGCAAAAGATATACACACCAATAGATCTAGGGACAGCTTCTTTCCAGCAATTATTAGACTATTCAAAGGGCCCTCTAGACTCAGATAATGCTGATCTTGTTGATGTTGATCTCTCTTGTACGTCCTGTGCAATGTTACCTGTATGCCTCCGTCCAAATCTTTTGTTCTGTATATCCTTACTTACTATGATCCGCCTGTACTGCTTGTAAACAAAGCTTTTCACTGTACAATGTTAAATGTGACAATAAATAAATCAATCAATCATAGAAGGATCGCAGGAAATGTAACTCTAAAACAATTATCAGAGATACCAAGCGGACAGGTCTCTCTTCCTGATCACTTCCTGGAGTTGTTGACATTGCCTTTCCTACTGTCACTCCCTCAACTCCAATACTTTGGGGGATAGGTCCTTTCATTCTGGTAGATCCTAGACTGCTGCCTGTAGAGGCTATCTGTTGGCCTTTATTTATGGCATTAGACCATCTAAATAGCCCCTTATAGGGGCCTTAAGTATTGTGCCTGGCTGCCCATCTCTTCTCAGGACATCTGTAATAGTTTAGAATAACTTCGGTGTTGAGTCATGAATTTATTCCAGAATTTTTTTCAGGGTAGATATACAAATAAATGTTATAATGTGTTTTTTTTATCTCTTCAGAGCTTTAAATGCAAATTTTCTAATTTGTACGATTCTAGTTTTATTCATTTTCAAAATTTGTTTTTAAAATAAGAGCTGGTGACAATTTTGCAACAATTTTCCAAAGACAATTAACCTGACAGGACAATAGGGTTGGATTAATAAATGTACAGGCAGTCTGAACTCCATGTTTGCAAAGTTGTGTTATTTTGCTTCTTGCATAAACAAACATTCCTCAACTGTTGAACACAGTATCTTGCTCCATCAGGATTAATCCCTTTTGCAAAATTGCACTGCCACCAAGCACCTTTTACCACACCCAAGAACCACTAAGGCGTGTGTTGTTGCACACACATTACTATTGACACTCTAATCAAAAATTATAAACCCATGACCTCTATCACCGAGAAGACCGAAGGCAGCAGATACATGGCAATGTCACTACTTTCAAGTTTCCATCCAAGCAATACACCGCCCTGCCTTACAACTATATTGCCCATTCCTTCCTTGTGGCTGGGTCAAAATTCTAGTGCTCCCTTCCTAACAGTGCCTTGGGTGATACCCATACCTCACAGATGGCAGTGGTTCAAGAAGGCAGATTACCCACATCTTTTCCAGAGCATTTAGGGGTGGGCAATAAATGCAGGCTAAGCCAGAGACACCCAAATGCCACGAATGAATAAAATAACAGCCAAAAGAGGATAATAGTGACAGCTTCAGCAGAGGGTAGCAGGATTGACAATTTTCTCTAACATATATATATTACAATAGGCTCTCCTGTTCAATTTAACTTATCATAATTCATTGACAGGACAATTTTCTAAATGGGTATAATCTTAAAATAAGAACTAGGTCATTTGGAAATGAAATCAAGAAGCAATTTTTCACATAAAATGGTTGTGGAAATCTAAAACTTGCTCTTTTAGGAGATTAGATACTGAGTCAAATTAAATTTCCAACACTGAGATTGATAGATTTTTATTCAATAACACTTTTAAGAGATATGAAATTTAAGTAAATGTTAATCATAATCTAATTGAAGGCTTGAGGAGCTGAAAGGTTCCCATGTTCCTACTTGAATTTTCTCCCTAAATTCACCTATTAGATTCTCCAGCATTTCCCTATTTCTATACAAGACAGACAAGAATTCCACACTACAGAACAAAAACCTTCCTGTCAACCACTGAGCCACTTGATTATCTTCCCGGTGCCTTCAAACACCTGAACTTAATTTTTTTTAGCTTCAAACAATCCCTTCAGAGAATCCTACAGTCCATAAAAGGCTATTCAGCCCATCAAGTCTGCATCAACAAGAAAATTACTCTAAATCTCCATTAGGCCTATCTTCCAACATTTTGGTCCATAGCTTTGCATGTCATGACATTTCAAATGCTCATCCAAGTACTTTTCAAAGGTTGTGGGGTGTCCTGCCTCAATAACCATACAAGGCAGCACATTCCAGATTCCCACCATTCTCTGGGTGTGAAACTAATTTTCAGATCCCTCCTACATCTCCTGCCTTTCCCTTTAAAATTATGCTTCCTTGTTATGAAGCTTCAGCTAAGGGGATGAGTTGCTTTTTATCCACCTTGTCCATGCCTCTTATAATCTTATACATCTCAATCTGGTCCCCCATCAGCCTTCTCTGCTCTAAACAAAACAACCAGAGTTTGTCCATCATCTCGTCAATGCCAAAACATTCCATCCCAGGCAATATCTTAGGGAATCTCCTCTGTATCTCTCCTCCAGTCCAATCACATCCATCCTGTATTGTAGTGACCAGAACTGTGCACAGTACTCCAGCTGTGATCTAACCAAAGCCTGATACACCTCCATTGGAAAAACCAATCTCAAACTACCTAAACAGAAACCAAATGCACATCACTATTTATTCATTTTGCTCTTAATACTCACCTAATTAAAAAAAAACCTCATTAATCTTCAGGAAGTATCTCGCTCCAACTGTGTTTTTAAATAGTTCACCATGGCTACAAAAATATGAGTTAATCATCAAACCCCTTCAAAACCCACATGCCACTAGCTTGAATAAAAATTCTAAAATTATTGGCATTAAAATACATATAAAAACATGCCTTACAACAGAGTTATCGTTATGAAGGTGTAGAGGTACTGTACTTTAAGAGAGTTGAAAAGCTAGCAAGGGTAAAACACAGAGAGTCAGGAACAAAGTAATGATGTAACACTTGGTCAAAACAGCTAGCAGCAACATCTGGGTTGCCATGAAGCCAAAAAAAATTCAAATTTACCCAATCAGTTTAAATTATTCCCCAAGACACGAGAATCCAATCAAAGTTGAATTTAATATTTTGATAATATTAAAACCAATGAAATGATCTGTTGTTTTGGGGTATAAAACCAGACATTTTGAACAGTTGGGGGAGAACTGCCGAGACCAACAAGTGCAGACTGCCAACAGAACAGCTGTCTGAGAGGTACCTGATTATAAGGAGTTTGTGCAGCACAACATCAAAAAGACGACAGAGGAAAATCTGCAGAGGAAGATACAAAGAGAAGATTTGATAGCTGACTGGCTTTGAAAGTTGAATTTTGTTTGTAAATCTTAATCTGGATATTTTAGCAGACTAGTATTATAGAGTGGGAGGTAAAAGATAGGTTTAAGAGAAAGGAGTTGGAAATAGATGTTGGTTTAAATATTCTCTATTGGACTTAAATAATGATGTTGTTAATTTTTATATTAAATAGTGACCTCTGGGATAGCTATTTGCCTCTTGAATTTTAACAGATTACAGCACGGTGTGAATCTTTTCTGTGTTGCTGGTTTAAATTACCAGGGGGTGTTTACCCCATGTCATAACACCATCAACAAACAAATGAACAAAAATAATCATTTAAAATAGTCCTTTGAACAGCCTTGACAATAACAGCACAGCCAATTGCATTTTAAAGCTGTGTATGTCTCACATGTTCACAGTAGCATTATTCTGCTTCATCACTGTGTTTGAACAATTAAGGGATTTTTCATATTTATATTATTGCTATATTGCCTATGTTCTTTGATCTTTAATACATTGCCAGATAAACACAAAATTCTGCATGTCCCAAACATGCCCCCTCCATCTTTCTGAAGGCCTTGTATTCCAGCCCATGGAGGACATTTTGGGGAAAGGGTTCCTGCTCTCAGTTGACTTTGCTCAGAACCAGCTGCTATACAGGGTATTGCACCTGTCCATGGATGACATTGAATTGTAACCTGGACACAATGGCTTATCCATCAAAGCTGCCCCACTCTCCACAACGGCATGAGTACACCATTTTAAGAAAAATCAACTGATGTGGTAAGAAAAAAAAGATTATGCATATTTGAAAGCTGATATTTAAGGAAACCTCAGAACCTTTGGAAGGGTGACAGTATACACATGCGTTATCATTATTTAAGAGCTTTCCGTTGAGGCCACTCTTGAAAAGTGACCTCCTATTCAGTGGGTTACAGTTAGGTTTCACACGATCTCAGAATTGAGAATGTAGGTCTCTGTGTCATTCCTGCCGAACATGCAGTTCTGCCAAAGTTTTTGAAATATCGCTAGAAACTGGAACGTGCTAAAGTGACCTCTTTTTTTGAGGTATGGCCCTCATTCCCGAGGTCTATGGCAATTATAAATTCAAAAAGGGGTTGGCTAGAGGAATACCCTGAGAGGGACAGAATTCCATGGAGGAGCATTGAGTTGATTGAAGGATAGCTCAGACACAACCATCTTTGGCAGCCCACCTTGCTGCAACAATTTAGAGGATCAGGTCAATAAGATGAAGCCTACTTCATACTGCCGTGGCTATTCAGCCAGTCACAATACTCCATATTAAAGCAAAATAAACATGAGAGACTCTTGCATGCACCCAGAACATACTCAATGCTTCAATGCATTATTACCAATAATGTAACTCTCTTTCGACATTGGTCTCCTTCCAATGTTTCTGCAGGACTTAAGGCCACTTGGTGGGTGAATAGGGCAATCTAACAGGCACCAAGTGGTCAGCACCTTGAAAAATCAAAACCTCAACTTTCTTTCCTCCTGTCAGTAATACTACCCTTGTGGATATTCAGGCATTTAAATGGGATCGCAGATCCTTTCAGACATTGAAATGCAATCCGTCTGTCATCAAGATTCTTATAAACCAGTCTCCATGCAGCCAAAAGCTTTCAAACCTTGATCATAAATGTCTACTGAGCTAATAATATTGAATGTGCTTGCAGACATGGCATTCAAATGTGATTTGGATCACAAAAATGTTATGATGTTGCTTGTGTATGATATAACACTCTTTCATTCCCCAGAGCAGCAGGAATAAACCTAGCATGGATTCCAGACACTGTCTAAGTTTAGAAAGGAGAACTAGGAGTTTACTTTGACATGTATCATGCCCCAGTATATAATGAAACAAAAACAGAAATTGCTGGAAAATCTCAGCAGGTCTGGCAACATCTGTGAAGAGAAATCAGTGTTAGTGTTTCAGGTTCAGTGACCCTTCTTCAGAATTGCACATTCTGCATTTGTGGTCAATCCTTTTAAAACAGGACACAACAGACAATTAAAATGGTCATTGCAAAACATGTGGCTCAAGACATTTGAGTGACAGATATCTTAAGTGTCAAGCAAGTACCAAACTAAATGTGAATATTCAAAATCATCCAAACATTAATGGATGTTGCCTGACCCATTGTGATTTCCAGCTTGTTTTGATTTCAGTACAGATGCCAGCATCTGCAGTAATTCACTCCAACACTAAAATCTGTGGCAGGCAGAAGTGAACAGGTACTATTAACCTTGCCTTGTATAATAGTTATCGCCTTCCAGCTGAGACTGGGTCAATCTCGAAGGTGTTAAACAGGATTTGGGAATCACCATTAACACTATTCCTTTTGATTTTGGAAAAGAACATTGCACTTATCAAGGTAACGTCGTGAGGAAGCCATGTTGTTGTCTGCTTTAAAATCAGCTGGAAGCTGTTTGCAGACAGTTTCACCGAATCCATTAAACCAGATCCAATGAATCAAGGCAACCAAGTACCTTAAAATCATGAGATTATTATATTATAAGACCATAAGAACATAAGATATAAAAACAGAATTTGGCCATATAGCCCATCAGGTCTGCTCTGCTATTCAATCATTGCTGATATGTTTCTTAATCCCATTCTCCTGTCGTCTCCCCATGATCCTTCATATCCTTATTAATCAAGAACCAGTCAATCTTTGTTTTAAAACACTCAAAGACCTGATTTCCACAGCCTCCTGCAGCAATCAGTTCCACAAATTAACCACCCTTTGGTTGAAGAAATTCATCCCTATCTCAGTTCTAAAGGGTCATCCCTTCACTTTGAGGCTGTGATTTTGGACCCTATCTCTCCTACTAATGGAAACATATTCTCTATGTCCATTGTACTCAGGCCTTTCAGTATTCTGAGTCGAGAGTGGGATGCTGGAAAAGCACAGCAGGTCAAGCAGCATCTGAGGAGCAGGAGAAGCGATGTTTCGGGTAAGAGCCCTTCATCAGGATCCTGATGAAAGGATCTTGCCTGAAACGTCATTTCGCCTGCTCCTTGGATGCTGCCTGACCTGCTGTGCGTTTTCAGCACCCCACTCTGGACTCTGATCTCCAGCGTCTGCAATCCTCACTTTTCCCTTTCAGTATTCTGTAAGTTTCAGTCAGATCCCCCCTTATCCTTCTGAACTACATTGAGTATAGACCCACAGTCCTCAACTGGTCCTCAAGTGATAAGCTCTTCATCAGCTGGATCATTCTTGTAAAAGTCCTCTGGATCACTTCCAAGGCAACACATTCTTCCTTGGGTACAGAGCCCAAAACTGCTGATAATATTCCATTCTTACCTGAATCTTATACAACTTCAGCTATACATCTCTGCTCTTGTATTCTAGCCATCTTGAAATGAATGCTAATGTTGCATATGCCTTCTTAACTGCCAACTAAATCTACATGTTAACTTTAAGAGAATCCTGAACTAGGACTCCCAAGTCACTTTGTGTTTCAGATTTCTGAAGCCTTTCCCCATTTAGAAAATAATATAAACCTCTATTCTTCCGACAAAAGTGCATAATTTCACACATTCCCACATTAGTATTCCACCTGCCACTTCTTTGCCCTCCGTCCTAGCCTGTCCAAATCCTTCTGCAGCTCCCCCCTTCCCAACACTACCTACCCCTCCACCTATCTTTATGTCATCTGCAAATGTAGCAACAATGCTCTCAGTTCCTTCAACAGGTTCAATGGAAAGAAGGACTCTCTCAAATTTCATTTTCACCTGAGACCCAACCGGCTCGAAAGTTGGCTACAGGCAATCTCACAGCCTTCACAAGACACACAAGACCCTCACTTCCACTAAAGCAACAACTTCATTCAAGAAACTGACCTGTCATGTTGGACCAGTGATCATAAGCCAGTGGCTGACTTAACTATAATTTGCAACAGATTAATTACCTTTGTAGCCTTTACCTGCAACAAGTCTGTGTATGTTTGTGAAAATTTGAGTGAGAAACAGTGAGTGAGACATCACATTTAATTCGGGTTAATATTTTGAGAATAAACAATCTTTATTTTAAAATTCACAGTAAGTTTGCTACTGCTATAATCAATTGGGATAGATATTCTGAGGGGAAGAGAGCACACATCTCTTTACATGCAAAGCAAACCTATTCCAGGCAGTAAAGGTAACATTAATGCTCTTACTGTGACATATCCATTGCAGCTCCACATACTCAAAGCCTGGAATGTGTATGATTGGTTCAATCATTTCATTCTGACAGCGAGGCAGAAGAACTAAACAAATCCAACAACCCTGTCTTGGATAGCAAATTGAAATTAGTGGTTTGAGTGAGCAAAAGACAAAATGCAGGATTTTTCTTCTTCTTTATAATTTATTCCCTGGTGGCATCAGAAAACTGGATAGAGAGGGATGCTGTTAGATCAATATCATTAACAGAAGTCAACACCTGGATGGTAAGGTAGCTCATCTGCAAATCAGTGTCACCAGATGTCAGGGTCTTCATGATGTTAGGAATGTCTGTGCACAACATGTGTTCATCTTGCCCAGCAATGTGAAATGCAAAAATAAAAAGCATAAAAGGCCGCAGCAAGGTATTCAAACATTGCAAGGAGTGATTGATGGACATTTTTTTGCATTCCTGGATTTATGATACTTCAGCAAAGCAACATGTGGGTCCTAACCTAGTACATGTCTACCAGTGTTCAGACGAAGAAGGATACTCCAAAGAAGACCTGATGTTAGAGCAATATAACAATTTGTACACTTACAAGTCAACATATGCTTCTTGACCAGTTTGTACTCCTAGTTCCTTGTTGGAACTTGCTGCTAAAAGTTGTTTTCAGCAGCTGATTGTTTACTATAAGCGTTCCTTCTAGTCCCTTTGGGATTAAATGTCTGGGATGGGAAAAATTTCTGGCTGTAACCTGACAGAATGTTCTGCAATTTGACAGTAGTATTGTAAGTCCTCAGAATTAGCCTCAGGCGACTTTCTATGTGGAGTTTGCACATTCTCCACGTGTCTGCGTGGGTTTCCTCCGGGTGCTCGGTTTCCTCGCATAATCCAAAAATGTGCAGGTTAGGGAATTGGCCATGCTAAATTGCCCATAGTGTTAGATGAAGGGGTAAATGTACGGAATGGGTCTGGGTGGGTTGCGCTTCGGCAGGTCGGTGTGAACTTGTTGGGCCGAAGGGCCTGTTTCCACACTGTAAGTAATCTAATCTAATCTAATTAATGCATCAGACCTTTCAGCAAAACCTTCACAAATTATATTACATGGTAGGGTGGTAGGATGGTGCATTGGCAATTCCACAGGCAAAGATCAAAGGCTCTTTTCAAATACACAGAAATTACAAGGTAGGTCAGTCAGCAAATTATCCATATTTGTGTTGTATCATCCACATGAGCAAACAGTGTGAAACACATTTAGTTACTCTGCTTCCATTTCGTTCCAAATCCTGTGTTACTGCTATGTACAGGTACCATTGGATCTCAGAGAATTCTATTAGCTTTGCAGTTTGAAGTGAAACTTAAGTGCCATCCTTTTCATGCTGCCTGCTACTGAATCCCAATCACAAGAACTGGAACTGACTGCTTTGCTTTGCTGGTTTGCATCCATCACATTGTTTTCTTCACATAACTGCAATCATTCTTTTGTGCTGAGTTTGTTTTGCAACACATTGAACCTTATCAGTTATTAACTTCAACTGCTCAGCGCTGGAAGCAGGAAGAAGGTTTCAATCAGATGGGGGAAAAAGGAGCAGGCTGGTGTGGTTTGTTTACTTTGAAATTGCGTTCGACATGGACTGCTTGGACTGAAGGGTCTGTTTTCATGTATATGATTCTAGAATTTGATGTCTGAAGAAAACTTCATTTGATGTCTCCATAGTCACCAACTATGTCATCTACTGCAGCTTGCATGTAGGCAATATTGGACCACCTTCAGCCGTTGCAGTGGAATTTGGCATCATGTTGAATCTTTTCATCACTCTGGAGCCAAATCTGGGCATATCAAACAGGCAGGGAAAGACCAGCTAAATTATCCAGCTTGCCCTAAACAATGAGGGCATCATGACTAAGCACTCCCTTCCTGCACTCCCGCAACACCCCCATCTGCAGGAATCTCCTGGAAGAAGCAAAGTAAAACAGAAAATGTCACAGCCATCAAGGAGCACAGTCAGACTTTAATTCACTAATCCAAACAAAAGGGGAGTGAAGCTTTTCTTTCCTGAACTTCTGTGGAAAGGGACAATTGGACAATAGAAAGAAGCAGCTATTATTGGTGGTGTTATTGCTTAAAGCGTAGAGGCTCACTGATAGCACATGTATAGCCAACAAGGCTCCAATGGTAATCCCTCTGACATCTGTGAAACAGGAGGTTTTCCAGTAATCCAGCCGCAAGAACAGAATGTTGCACAATATGCATCCCAAATGCCTTCTCTTTTATGAGACGATAAGGAGTCAGCGATGGGTATTTGAAGCACTTCAAAGCTCCTTTCCAGGAATAAATCTACAATGTATATTTCTGAACGAGGCAACACGTTTAATTCTAGTACTTGAGTACTGCTAAAATCAGACACATTTTCTCAAGGCTTTTCATCTTCAGGACAATTCACAAGAAATACTAATGTAAAAGGAAAACAACCATTTATACTATATGAGACAGAGTGGTTGACAACTGGAATCTGACTGTCAGAGATGTTGCTCAGGAGAATGCACCAGTTAATGAGGACTGGCTGACAACGGCCAAAGTTTAATTGCATTTAAGGCAAATGTACTCAGGTAGGTTGATTCTGATTGGTCATGGTATTGTCTTGAGAAATGAAGCAGTGATGACTTACTTATTTTGTAGAGTAGAAAAAGGAGATGTATGTCTGTTTAAAAAAAAAGGGACAGCATGGACTCTCAGTGGTTAGCACTGCTGCCTCAGTGCCAAGTACCCAGGTTTGATTCTGCCCTTGGGTAGCTGTCTGTGTGGAGTTTGCACATTTTCTCCACGTCAGTGCGGGTTTCCTCTGGGTGCTCCGGTTTCCTCCCACAGTCAAAAGATATATAGGTTAGGTGGATTGGCCATGGGAAATTGTCCATGGTGTTCAGGAATATAGAAGTGCAGGGTTAAAAGTATGGGGAGGGGGCTGGGTTTGGGTGGGATGTTCTTCAGAAGGTCAGTGTGGACTTGATGGGCTGAATGGCCTGTTTCCACAAAATAGGGGCTCTATGATCTAAGGGTGCAGGTTCTTTCTGAGAGTGGACTTGCCAACCAATGAACAATAGATAAATAACAAATGCTGGACCAGACAACAATGTCCATATCCCATCAGTAAATTAAAATAGCACTCTCCCCTTACATCGGATAAATGGACTTTTTTTTCTCTTTTATATTGGCATTTTTTTTAATTGTCCCTTAGATTACTTACAGTGTGGAAACAGGCCCTTCAGCCCAACAAGTCCATACCGACCCTCTGAAGAGCAACTCATCCAGACCCATTCCCCTATACCTAACACTACAGGCAATTTAGCATGACCAATTCACCTAACTTGCACATTTTTGGACTGTGGGAGGAAACCGGAGCACCCGAAGGAAACCCACGCAGACACGGGGAGAATGTGCAAACTCCACACAGACAGTTGCCTGAGGTGGGAATTGAACCCAGGTCTCTGGCACTGTGAGGCAGCAGTGCTAACCACTGTGCCACCGTGCCGCCCTGATGAGTGGAAAACTGAAAACTGGCAACAAAATATGCCCTTTATTCAGCAAAACACAAGTTTGATTCTTTTGCAAAGTTGTATGATTTCTTTAAAGTTTGGTTTCTTTGCAATTTTCCTGGCCAAAGGCATAAGCTTAGTTTCATCAGGTTCCCTATCTAGTCCACTATCTTCTTGCAAATAATAACAAGTGATCTTTTACAAGTGATCTGCAGAAGTTCCTCAGGCTGGTGTCCTAGGCCCAAACATCTTCAACTGTTCAATCAATGACCTTCCCTCCAATGTCAGGTCAGCAGTGGGGATGTTTGCCAGTGATTGCTCAATGTTCAGCCCTATTCATGACTCCTCAGAAACTGAAGCAGTCCATGTCCAAATGCAACACGATTTTGGTAATATCCAGGCTTGGGCTGACAAGTGGCAAGTAACATTCATGCCACACAAATGCTAGGTAATGACCATCTCCAACAAGAGACAATCCACTTCCTTTGACATTCAATGGTGTTACCATCACTGACTCTTGCATCATCTATATACCTGGGGGTTACATTGACCAGAAACTTAACTGGACTTGTCATATAAACTCAGTGGTTACAAGGGGCAGGTCAGAGGTTAATAACATCTAGTGCAGTGAGTAACATCTCTTGACTCTCCATGACCTGTCTATCAGCGACATGGTGGCACAGTGGTTAGCACTGCAGCTTCACAGCGCCTGCCTCAGGTGACTCTCTGTGTGGAGTTTGCACATTCTCCCTGTGTCTGCATGGGGGTGCTCCGGTTTCCTCCCACAATCCAAAAATGTGTAGGTTGGGTGAATTGGCCATGCTAAATTGCCCGTAGTGTTAGGTGAAGGGGTAAATGTTGGGGTCTGGGTGGGTTGCGTGTCGGTGTGGACTTGTTGGGCCAAAGGCCTGTTTCCACATGTAAGTAATCTAATCTAAAGTACTAGACACAAAACAAGAGAGTGTTGAAATACTCCCCAAATATCTGAATGGTGCAGCTCCAACAACACTCAATAAGCTGGAAACCATCTGTGACAAAGCAATCTGCTTGAGTGGCACCTTATCAACAAGCAGCCACTCCCTCCACCACTGGCACTCAGTAACAGCTGTGTGTCCTATCAACAAGATGCACTGAAGAATTCTAAAGATCCTTAGACACAACCTTCCAAACCCACAATCAGTTCCATCTAGCAGGACAAGGGTGGCAGATACGGAGGAGCACCAACTCCTGCAAGTTCCCCTTCCAAGCCATTCCCTACCCTGACTTGGATATGTATTGCCATTCCTTGAATGTCATTCAATCAAAATCCTGGCATTCCGTTCTTAATGACATTGTGGGTCTACCTGCAGCGCTTACAAAATTGCAGTTCATCACCACCTTCTCACCGGCAACTAGGGAGGGGCAATAAATGCTGGCCAGCCTGCGACATCCACATCCCACGAGCGAATGATAAATAATAAATGAAAATGTCTTATATGTGATTAGTAACTTGGTAAACAGAAGGAAAATACCCAAGGCTTATCCAGCACATTAGATAATTTTAAACAAGGATGAAATTGGAGCATAAATCCTTCCATGATTATTTAAAAATTGGAGTTGTCATTTTTCCTCATTCCTAATATATTTTTGCAATACTATGACAAATTAAAGGATGCTCTATGGATACTGGAAAGAAAGAAGTGATCCTGGAGCCTTATTGTATACCCATGATGGGTCACCAAATACCAGACTAATGCCATTTCCAAGTTCGCTGATGACACCACCATAGTCGGTCGAATCTCAGATGGCGACCAAACAGACTACAGACGGAAGGCATCTGTTGCTCTCAATGCCAGCAAAACCAAGGAACTCATTGTTGACTTTCAGCGAGATGTTATTCATGCCTCCCTACACATTAGCAGCACAGAGGTGGAATGAATGGAGACTGTCAAGCTCCTGGGAGTGGTCATCCATAACAAGCTTTCTTGGATTTCTCATTTGGATGCACGGGTTATAAAGAACCAACACCATCTCTTCTTCCTCAGGCAGCTGAGGAAATTTGGCATGATGGTGAATACCCTTGCCAACATTTTTAGGTGCCAACGAGAGCATTCTATCTGGATGTATCACTACCTGATATGGCAACTGTACCATTTAAGATTGGAGACAGTTACAGAGAGTGGTGAATCACAAAGGCCAACCTCCCATCTCTAAAATCCATCTACCAGACCTGCTGTCAAGGAAAGGCCTCCACCATTCTCAAAGATCCATCCCACCCTGGCCATGTTTTTCTATAACCTCTACCATCGGGGAGAAGGTACAGAAGCCTGAACACAGGTACCAGCTGGTTTCGAAAGTTTCGACTCCACTGTTGTTATAGAATACTGAATGGACCAACAAAATCTTCACATTCACCTGTACCTTCATTTTTGTTTTTGCCGCTGTTTACCTATTATTATCTATGCGACTTAAATCTGTGATCTGCCTGTATTGCTCGCAAGACAAAGCTTTTCACTGTGCCTCAGTACATGTGACAATAAATACAACACAATTCAATTCAATTTATTGATTTCTATGTTTCAAGAATATCTGCCAAAGCATGCAAAATTTGAACCAAATATTTTCAAGAGTCAACACGTAACTTGGAAAGGATTTCCAAGTTTTTCAGTTGGCACCTGCTAAGAGTCAGAGCAGCTTCAAGGAAGATTTCATTCTTTGCTATTGGCACTCAGTCTAAAAGTCTTTATTAGTGCAACTAAAATTATGCAAATGAGCAAACATTAAATATTTGTGTGTGAACAGTGATCTTTATTCAAGTTCTCCTGAAAGCCATCTATATCCATCTGGATTCAACCTGGACACACAGTGTGGAATTTAAAGCAGCCCTTGACAGCAGGCCAGTCTTAGATATAGAGCTGAAAATGTGTTGCTGGAAAAGCGTAGCAGGTCAGGCAGCATCCAAGGAACAGGAAATTCAACGTTTCGGGCATAAGCCCTTCATCAGGAATCCTTTTCCAGCAACACATTTTCAGCTCTGATCTCCAGCATCTGCAGACCTCACTTCCTCCTCAGTCTTAGATATAGGCATGGAGGAAGGAAGGCAAGGAATGAAGCTCCTATTGCTTTCCCAGCTCCCTGCTATTAACTCAGGGTTGTGAAAAATAGACAATTAAGGGCTTTAGAAAGCTCAGCTTTCTGCTGCTGCTATTCTGCCAGCTTTAGGAAGGGTCACGTGTGGACATCCCCAGTAAAAGCTGCCGTTTTCAGAGGGAAAGGGTGTGATTCCTCTCACTATGCACCCTGTGGCTCATGGAGACTCTCCATGGTGGAACGGGCACACCCGGCTGAAATAACGCCTGCCTGTTCTCAACATGGATTACCCTCCTTCCCCTCACAGGGGTATGCTTGCGTGTTCTTGATGAGTCTGAGCCCCCGACACCATTATTGCTCTGCTTGGCTGGCTGCAGTACCAGCAGTGACCACCTCTTGGTTGGGGGAGCTGCCGGCCATCTCACTGGCTGACATCAGGTGAACTTTCCCTCCTGTAGAGATGCATTTGGAGATATGACCCAAAGCAAAATGAGAGAATCTTGAATTTGAGTAGCTCCTTGGCATGTGGAACCCCTGAGCAATCTTTTCAGCATGCTGACTATGCTGTTACATTGTCCAAGGAAAACTTTTCCAATATACATGACCATCTTTTGAACAATCTGGTTGAAACTTCAGATGGTTTTGATGAACCTGGAAATTCTTGAAACAGAACATTCAATGGTGATCCAAAATACAGCTGCTTCCTATCATTGCAACATCTGTAAAAGTTAGAGCTGTGATTTTTTTTGTTACCATTTGCTTTCAAAAATGTAGAAGAAGTCATAAAGATAACAGATGTGAATACAGTTATTTGATTCAACAACATTTTAATTCTGTTATCAAAACAAAGCTTCAGAATAACGTGAAATGATAGCACTTGCAGTTATTAAGCAGTCATGCAAGGATATTGTCTCTTCTAATCTCCCATCCTTCTGGAAGAATGCAATGAAGGGTCTTATTGGTGGCAAATTCCGACCAGCACAGGCAGCTAATTAGGCTCAATTACAGCTTCGGGTCAAATTGGTGATGCTGCTAGAAGCTTCTGGAAGGTCAAACGGGCCTGCGCTGAGGCTGAAGATTGGCTTTTAATAGCCAGGACGTAACATCACTGAGACAGACCAGCAGTTAAGGGGGAAGTGTCACTGATGCTTATCTCAAGCTTTTCCCTACATCCAGGATCCATAGGTTTCACAAGCACTTTGAGGAGAGGCTTTCCCTTCTGAGCGATGATCTGTGATCACACTAATCCCTTTTGGAGGTAGGTTCTAAGCTGGTTGTCTTAAGGGAGGTTGTGTCTAACTTCCCACCCTGGCCACTTCCGGCTTCCTGATCAGCCTCTGAGCCATAGGAGTAGGAGTTTAATAATCTCAACAAAATCGAGTCCTTGTGGAATTAGGTGGGCTGACTGGTAATTCCATTACATTCGTACCACCCAACATTCTATTACCATTGGTTGATGTTGCATAATTTACAAGCTTCAAGTTCAGGAATTCCCCAAGCCTCATTTCCTGCTTTGTATTTCCATAATCTATTGAGTTTTATTGAGAACCTTGTTCAGCCAGTATATTTAAATTGAGAAAATAATCAAAACGTAGATGCTAAGATTCCTATGCTTTCTTCCAGGTGCACAGTAGAACAAAAAGGCTTGAAATTTGGCCTATGCTCTTTGTTATAACTCAGAAAGCGAGGTGGTGAAAGATACAGCTGGTACCAATTGTTACACAATTGAGCACTAATTCACAGAGACATGCATTGCAAGAGTAAACTCCCTAACCTCTGAAAAACAGTTACCTCCTCATCCAAACGCTAGAGTTATTTTCTATATATATGCTTATTTTTTGGTCTGTATCTATTATTGGGGAGAAAGTATTTTTAATCACCTTAACAAAGGTGTTATGACCCAACTCTGCTGAAGGTGGACTTGAATCCAGGCCTCCTGACTTTGAGGTGTGGACACTACCACCCTCCAGTGGCATTGAGGGATATGGCACTGCAATAGTAGTATCTCTACCGCTGGGCCAAAGGTTCAGGCTCACTTCTAACCTGCTCTGGAGGTGTGCTGTGATCTATCCAAGCTGTTGATATGTAAATACTTTATAAAAGCAGCATAGTCTCAAGAATGAAACAGCACCTGGTCTGGAGTGAAAGTGACTGTGATGGATCTGTGCCATTGCAGGCACGATGGGCTAAATGGTCTCCTTCAGCATGGTAAGAATTCTGGGATTGGGGCCAGAGGACATCCTGTTGCCCCTTCAGCAGGCATGTATGAAAGGGGAGATAGTAATGCAGAGCTAATATTACTAGAATGGCGATTGGACAGCATGAATTCAAATACTACTCGAGAGAGCAGCTGGTCGGTTTCACTGCATAAAAATGGAATATAAACCCTACCTCAGTAATAGTGACCATGACAACCACCATCAACTGTTGTAAAACCCATCTGGTTTACTAATGCAATCATCCTTAGCTTGTCTTCCCCACCTACCTCCCTCTGCCCCCTGCCAACAACGTGTGACTTTTGACCCACATTGATATGGGTAAGTCTGAAAGGCCCTCAGAAATGGCCTAGCAAGCTATTCATTTGCAAGGGCAATTAGAGGTTTGAACAAGTGCTGGCCTTGTCAATAACGAATAGAAAAGAATGGAAGAATTTTCTTGACCGTGCCTCTGATGCAACAGCAAATTGCAGACTGTAATCAAACAACAAAAATGAGTAGATCTGGAAACCATTTTGCTTTAGGTTGTAGTTTAAAGTAATAGTTTGAAAGGGGTTAGTGGTCACATTGCTGAAAATTTGTTGCTGGTTAAAGCACAGCAGGTCAGGCAGCATCCAAGGAACAGGAAATTCGACGTTTCGGGCCAGAGCCCTTCATTGCAAAGGCTTCACCCATTCTACAGATCGCATACATAGTATGCGAGTGGAGACAAAGAATTCAATGCTACCTTATGGAGGGAATACTTGCATCTGTACCAGCTCCCTAAGATCCTATTAATTATGCCTGAGCTAATGTATTTTTACTTATTGCAATCATGTTTTCTCTAAAAAACAGTGCTTCTTCTGTAGATGCAGTATGGGGTGTGTTCTTCACCACTGGCTGCTAGATATATCCAAGACAGAGGTGGACTGGTGTTGGTAAACTACCTCAAACAATGCTATCCAATAACAGTAGAAGTGGCACACACAATGTGCAAGATGTAGTCACATGGGAAAATACTTCAGAAGCCCTCTTGAACATGCTGATGTTCAAAAGGACCTTGGTGTCCTTGTTGATGAGTCACTAAAAGCAAGTATATGGGTGCAGAAAGCAAATGGCACGCTTGCCTTTGTTCAAAAAAGATTTGAGTACAGGAGTGAAGATGTCTCACTGCACTTACATACAGCCTTGGTGTCTGGATTATTGTGTACAATGTTGGTCTTCTCATGTAATGAAAAATCAACTTACCATAATGGAAGGGCAACAGAGGTTTACCAGATTAATCCTTGGGATAGCAAGATTGTCAAATGAGTGAGGATTGGGCAAACTGGGCCTGTATTCGATGAAGTTTTGAAGAATGAGAAGTGATCTCATTGAAACTCAGAAAATGCCTTTCAGGTTATGACAGGATGAAGAATAATAGGTTGCTTCCATTGGCTGGTGACTCAAGATGTAAGGGACAAGATCTTAAAATGAGGAGTAGGAGATGTAAGAGTGAGATGAGGGGGAATTTCTTCACTCAGATGGTGATGAAACATTGACATTCTCTACTTCAGAGAACAATGGAAGCTCAGTCACTGAAAATGTTCGAATGACATCAAGTTTTGTAGGGAACTTGCAGGAAAATATCAGCCGTGTTCTAATTGAATGGAACAGCAGGCCCTAAGGGCAGAGTGGCTGTTTCCTCCACCTTTGTTCCTCAGGACAACAACCAGAAAGTCCTGAAGGCTTTATACCCGCAGCAACTTACCAAGAGTCATAGAGTAGTACAGATCTTTAGTCCAATCAGTCCACGCTGAACTTAATCCCAAACTAAATTGGTGCCACCTTCCTGCTTCTGGCCCATATCCCTCCAAACCTTTCCTATTCATGTATCCATCCAAATGGTCTTTTAAATGCTGTAATTGTACCTGCATCCACCACTTCCTCAGGAAGTTCATTCCACACACAAACCACCCACACAGAACCATCCTCTGTGTAAAAAAAAATGCCTCTTCGGTGTTTTTTAAACCTCACTCCTCTCTTACCTTAAAAGTATATCCGTTAGTCTTGAAATTCCATCTTAGGAAAAGACAGCTTCCATCAACTCTACCTATACCTCTTATTATTTTATACATTTCTATCACATCACCTCTCAACATCCAGTGAAAAAAGTCCCAGTCCATCCAATCTTTCTTTACAACTCAAACCTTCCATACCCACAACATCCTGGTAAATCTCTTTTGAACCCTCTCCAATTTGATAATATCCTTCCTATAACTGGCAAACAGAACTGGACACAATATTCCAGAAGAGGCCTCACCGATCCTGTACAACCTCAACATAATGTTCCAACTTCTACACTCAAAGACTGAGCAATGAAGGCAAGCATGTCAAATCCAACCATCCTGTCTATATGTGACACAAACTTTGAAGTCCTAAGTCTCTCTGCTCTTCAACACTACCCAAGGCCCTACCACTAATTGTACAAGCCCAACCCTTGTTTGTTGTACCAAAACGCAACATCTCACATTTATCCCAATTGAACTCCATCTGCCTTTTTTCAGCCCATTGACCAATTTGATCAAGATCCTTCTGTAATCTTAGGAAATCATCTTCACTGTCTACTATGAAACCAATTTTGATGTCACCTACAAACTTCCTAACCATGTTTTATGTCAAGGTTTGAGAAGATTTTTAGCTCAGTTTGAGGTTCTGGAAGTAAGTTTGCTCACTGAGCTGGAAGGTTCATTTGCAAACGTTTCATCACCATGCTAGGTAACACCATCTGTGAGCCTCCGGATGAAGCACTGGTGGTATGGTTCATTTTTTATTTATGTGTTTGGGTTGCTGATGTCATTTCCTGTGGTGATGCCATTTCCTGTTCTTTTTATCAGGGGTTGGTAAATGGGATCCAAGTCAATGAATGCTTGATATTCTCATCCAAATCATTTATATAAATGACAAACAAAAGAGGACCCAGAACTGATCCCTGTGGAGCACTGCTGGTTGCAGGCCTCCAGGCTGAAAAGCAAACCCTCCACCATTACTATCTGCCTCCTGTCGTTAATCCAATTGGCAAGCTCACCCTGAATCCCATGTGACCTAACTTTACTAATTAGTCTACCGTGTGGAACCTTATCAAAGGCTTTACTAAAATCCAAATAAACAACATTCCAAACATACTGCAGGTCTTCTTTCAAGAAGGGGTGAACCCTACCTGGTTTGAAATTAGAAAGATCGTAGGAGGCCTGGTAGGGTGGAGGTGGTGGGCCGGGCCACCTCTGGAGTGTCCTCATAGGAGGATTCTGAGGAGTCTTTGTGCTGCTTCTCCTGAAGCTGGGTGTCTCCTGGCATCACCCTGTCTCCTTGTAGGGAAGGGGGCAACTGGAGGCCATGTCAGTTTCTCTGTCCTGTGATGCCAAGCTGCTATTCCTGATGCTCAGAGGCTGGCACGATGGAGTGACGAATGTGTGCACCTCTCCAGCAGACCCTGAGGGAGTTGGACCTGCCTCTCTGTGCCAGCTGCCAATCTGTGAAGGCCAGTATTCTCCGGTGGGGCTTAAGGAACCTCATGTTGGGTGCTCGTCCAACCATCAGGCCCTTTCTACCTTCTTTTGGACTATCTTTTCCTGGAATGAGACAAGGAAAGTTTTCCCCGGAGGGTCGGAGGCTGAGGGGGTGACCTTATAGAGGTTTACAAAATTATGAGGGGCATGGATAGGATAAATAGGCAAAGTCTTTTCCCTGGGGACAGGGAGTCCAGAACTAGAGGGCATAGATTTAGGGTGAGAGGGGAAAGATATAAAAGAGACATATGGGGCAACTTTTTCATTCAGAGGGTGATATGTGTATGGAATGAGCTGCCAGAGAAAGTGGTGGAGGCTGGTACAATTGCAACATTTAAGAGGCATTTGGATGGGTATATGAATAGGAAGGGTTTGGAGGGATATGGGCCGGGTGCTGGCAGGTGGGACTAGATTGGGTTAGGATATCTGGTCAGCATGGACAGGTTGGACAGAAGGGTCTGTTTCTATGCTGTACATCTCTGTGACTCTATGAGAGTGGTGAAAGCAGGCAGCAGGGCTGTTTGTGCTGGTGTAGGTGGAGGAAAGGTGGGGATGGAGTGAGTAGGCAGCACAGAGGCCAAACATAGTTAGTGCTCTGGAAGATTGGGTGGGTGAATGTGGGAAGATGTCACAGATGATTATTAGATTGGTAGCACAAGAGTCATGGTGGGACGTGGCTGCAGTAGCAGAGATAGACCGAGTGTCAGGTGTTGGAGAGAAGACTTAACCTGGCACATTAGATGAAAATCATTGATATTCATGCAGTACTGCTGGATGTTCCTCTTCAGTTAGAGACAAAAAGACTGCAGATGCTGGAATCCAAGGTAGACAAGCAGGAGGCTGGAAGAACACAGCAAGCTAGGCAGCATCAGGAGGTAGAGAAGGCAATATTTTGAGTGTAACCCTTCTTCAGGACCTGAAGAAGGGTTATACTTGAAACGTTGACTTCTCCATCTTCTGATGCTGCCTGGCTTGGATGTTCCTCCTCATCACTGAGTTGGCACTGACCTGGGTGGTGACCTTGGACCACGCTGCCAGGAAATAATGCTTTCACCTCTTTTTCCAGTCATCCAGGAAAAGAATGTCCTTCCTTTGTGCCAACAACCCTATCAGCACCTCCAGATCTCCGTTGGAGAATGGCAGTGCCATCTTTTCAAAGAACAAAGAAAAGTTACAGCCCAGGAACAGGCCCTTCAGCCCTCCAAGCCTGAGCCGATCCAAATGTACTGTCTAAACCTGTCGGTCAATTCCTAAGCATCTGTATCCCTCTACTCCCCACCTACTCATGCATTTATCCAGACGCATCTTAAGTGAATCTACCATGCCTGCCTCAACTACCTCTACTGGCAACGCATTCCAAATGCCCACGACCTTCTGTGTGAAGTACTTACTTTGTGTGTCCCCCTTAAACTTTCCACCTCTCACCTTGAAAGCATGACTTCTCATTCTTGAATCTTTCAACCTGGGAAAAAGCTTGTCTCCATCCACCCTGTGTGTATACCCTTCATGATTTTGTAAGCCTCAATCAGGTCCCCCCTCTATCTCCTTTTTTCTTATGAAAATAAACCTAACTTACGCAATCTTTCTTCTTAGCTAGCTCCTTCCATAACAGGCAATATCCTCGCAAACCTTCTCTGCACCCTCTCCAAAGTGTTCACATCCTTTTGATAATGTGGTGACTAGAACTGTACACAGTATTTTAAATGCAGCTGAATCAATGTCTTTGTACAATGTTAACTTGACTTGTCAGATCTTATATTAATACCCCGTCCAATGAAGGCAAACATACTGTATGCCTTCTTGACCATTCTATCCACTTGTGCAGCAACCTTCAGGGTACAATGGACTTGCAGTCCCAGATCTTTCTGCCCATCAACTTTTCCCAAGGCTCTTCCGTTCATTGTATAAATCACTTGAGAATTAGTCTTGCCTAAATGCATCACCTCACATTTGTCTCGATTGAAATCCATCTGACATGTTTCCGCTCAACTCTCCAGTCTATGTATATCCTCCTGTATTCTCTGACAATCCCTAATGCTTTCTGCTACTCCACCAATCTTCGTGTCATCTGCTAACTTGCTGATCTCTTCCAGATCATTTATGTATATTACAAACAACAGTGGCCCCAACACTGACCCCTGTGGGACACCACTGGTCACCTTTCTCCATTTCGAGAAACTCCTACTACTACTCTCTGTCTCCTGTTGCTCAGCCACCCTGCACACCATATGACTTCGCTTTCTCCATTAGTCTACAATGGGGAACCTTATCAAACGCCTTACTAAAGTCCATGTATATGACATCAACAGCCCTTCCTTCATCTATCAACTTGGTCACTGCTTTGAAGAACTCTATTAAGTTGGTAAGGCACAATCTCCCCTGCACAAAACCATGTTGCCTATCACTAGGCCCATTCATTTCTAAATATAAATAGATCCTATCCTTCAGTCGTTCTCCAGCAACTGTCCCAACACTGATGTCAGGCTCACTGGTCTGTAGTTACCCAGTATATCCCTACTACCCTTCTTGTACAGGGGGACAACATGAGCAACCTTCCAGTCCTCCGGCACTTCACCTGTATTTAAGGATGCCACAAAGATATCTGTCAGGTCCCCAGCTATTTCCTCTCTCGCCTCCCTCAGCAACCCGGGATAGATCCCATCCGGTCCTGAGAATGTGTATATCTTAATAACCTCCCGACTACCCAACACATCTTCCCTACTTCTGTCAATGTGATCCATACTAATCAAACTTCTATCTCTAATCTCAACATTCATCATGTTCCAATATGGCCCCTTCCCTCGTTGGACTATTTATATATTGCTCTAGAAAGCCTTCCTGGATGCTTCTTACAAATTCTACCCCATCCAGACCTCTGACATTAAGTGTATCCCCGTCAATGTTGAGAAAATTAAAATCTCCCATCACCACTATCCTATTGCCTCTACATCATTCCATAATCTGTTTACCGATTTGTTTTTCTACCTCATGCTCACTGTTGGGAGGCCTGTCATATAGCTCTAACAATGCAACTGCACCCTTCTTATTTCTCAGCTCCACCCATAATGCCTCACTACCCAAGACCTCCATAGTGTGCTCCTTTAGTACAGCTGTGATATCATCCTTGACCAGCAACGCAACTCCACACACCCCTTTTACTTCCCTCCCTGAACTGTCTGAAGCGTCTATATCCTGGAAGATTTAACTGCCAATCATCATGCCCTTCCTTCAACCACGTCTCTGTGATTGCAATCACATCATACTCCCAGGCACCAATCCAAGCCCTAAGTTTATCTGCCTTACCCACTATACTCCTTGCATTAAAGTAGATGCATTTCATGCCACCAGTTTTTTTTTTGCGTTCATCTGCTCTCTGCCTACTCTTCCCTTTATTAATGCTAGCTTCATAATTCTTACAGTCTCCACCTCACTGCCTACTTGTTTTCTCTTCTGGTTCCCAGCCCCCTGCCACATTAGTTTAAAACCTCCCCTACAGTAGTAGCAAAAACTCCCCCAATGACACTGGTTCCTGTCTGATTCAGATGTAGACCATCCTTTTAGTAATAGTCCCACCTTCCCCAGAACCGGTCCCAATGTCCAACAAATCTGAACCCCCTCCCTCCTACACCATCTCTCAAGCCATGGTCTCATTCTTTGACATGGTCAGATTCTGTTTGTTAATGAGCAGAGCAACTGTGGAATGCCAGTGCTCATCTGGATGTGCAGCAGTCTTTTAAATATAGCATGTGTGTCAAGGATGCCAGCCTCTCAGTCGATATCTGCTCAGTGGCGAGTTATTCTGGGTAAGCTGGGGTGAGGATCAGATGTGAGGGATATCATTTGGATAAGGCCGATAACTAATGTGGTGCATTTGGTAAAATAGACTGAGAAATCTCAAAGGTTCTCATCTCAAAAATCCCTCCAGAAAACTCAGTGCTACATGCACTTATCAGTAAAAGCATATGATTCATTGCTAAGATATGAATACCACATAGGGAGCCATTCTGTATGGAGCCTTCAGCAGGAGACAGACTCAATCATGATGAACAGTAAAGGGGTTTATTCCATAATACTTACTAGCTAGTTGCATTTCAGATCAGATGGAGACATCAGGCTCAACATAACAGTAACTATATGTTACTGTTGACTACACTGATTAAACACTAAAACAACAACTTGCAGATACCTTGCAAACACTGGTAAAGGTACATTAACACCTCTCATGCATCTTGTTCACTCCTGCCAGCAAATATCCTTTAGGCTCTGTACATCAGAATATATCTCATGATGTCAGTTCACCCTCTCAGGTGTTAACTACCTTATAGAACATGATGTACTTAGCAATTTGCCCCACACATCTTCTGGACATGTATCATCAAAATGACTTTAAAAGATGTCTTTTGCATAATATTGTTGATATAATGTTGGACAAGATTGCACTTCAGGTAATAAATATACTTTAATGTTCTGTGACAGAGAGTGTAACTGTAACTCACATTTATATCAAATTGCAGAATTTGTTTTTACATTTTCACATTGCCTCCACATGGAGCTGTATCCTGAATTGTGAGTCAGTATCTGATCTGATTCTGGAATCAGACAGGATGCAATCTCACACAGCTTTGCTTGGAAGTCAGTTTCTGTCAGACTTAAGATTTCACGCTAAGTGTTGTTGCAGCTTTATATGAATACTAAACTTGTCGTGTGTGAATATATCATCAATATCATCACCTCGAAGCACTTCCAACACCACAGTTAACACTGACATACCTCGAACAGCCATCACTTCTAACGTTACAAAGTGTGAAAAATTGTCTCCAAATGCAAGCTAACTTTGAAAGAACAGAGAAATCTATAATTGTACTGCTCAGTATTTACTGTAGTTCAATTGGATACTGTATAAATATTTCACAGACTTAATTTTAAGTGGGGTATGGTGTTCTCAACATTATCCCCCCCCCTCCACAAACTGTTTATACAAAGGTGAGGGCTCAAAGCCATTTATGAATGTGGGACATATGCCCTTATGAGAGAGGAAGTCTGCCTCTGAGAGCTACTGGCCAATCAAATGGCTGGCAGCTCCCTTGTCTCAGCAGGGCCACTCTGAGTGGTTGTTAGTACTGGGACTACAGTAATTTGAGAAATGAGTCTGGCAATTTTATAAGGCAGGTTGGCCAGTTATGGCAAGGAGTTTGGGAACTGGAGTCAACAGAGTAGGAGGGGAGGAAACTACGTGTGTGGGAGTGGTGGGAGGTGTGTGAACCTTGGTCCAAGTCTTTGATGGGCCCAGGACCCACAAAGAAAAGTCACCCACACTGGCCCAGCCAACAGGGTACCCGTGTTTCCTGAAGGATGGTTCCCCTGCCACAGACAAAATGCAGTGGTGGGTGAGGTCTTTTAAATCAGCAGTAGACTCTAAGACCATACGACGTAGAGCCATTTGGCCCATCGAGTTCAGAGTTCATTGGCTGAACAACAACTCCCTTGCAGGGTGGGGGTGGGGATGTGGTTAAATAGCTGAGGGGCAGGTGGGAAGAATGTTTAGGGGATGGTCACAATGCCACTGCCAAGGTGCCAAATGTCACATAATTCCACCTTGATCCCGGTAGGGGAGGGGGGGGGGGGGTGAGAAAATGCAGTCAGATTTTAGGTTTCATGCTGAGTGTTGCTACAAAGTAGTTACAGTTTCACTAAGCTTGTAAACTTTTATAATCACTTCACAGCACTTCCAACATTACAATTCGCACTGACAGTTGACCTACTTCCCCTAATCATATAGGGTTTTACCGAAACCCTGCTTTAACTTAAAATAATAAGTGACTATGAAATAATTAGAAAACACCCTTAAGAGGAACGTAATTTTCATTGGGAAGAACCTCCATTTCCTTTTCACACTGGCAACATTGTCTAGTGTTTATACCATTCCATGTGGAACAATATTGTTGCTGAAGAAGTAATGATGGTGTAAAGATATTGTCAGTGTCAGCTTAGATGAACAAAAATGTTATCAATAGTTGATTGACAGGACATTTCAAGGCTGGAATCTATTTAATAATCTATTTATGCAACGAATAAAACTCCAGTTAAACTTCAATAAAGATGAATTGAATTAAAAACTAAAAAAAATGAGAACAAATGTGCTTTTTGATGGTACTTAAAATATTTAAGAGCCCACTACACCACACTGCTTAAAAATTTCCTTTGAAGTAATTTTCATTTAATGAGTAGTCACTACTCATTTAAATGAGTACCTTACTTCACAAATTAATTCAAGCGAATTGTTAAATAGAGGTATTCGGCTGAGAAGTCAATGGGAATCATTGAAAAGCACTCTGTTACATTTGCTTTCTAATTCCAAAGAACATGACACAAGGAGTTATAATAGCATGGTTTCAAAATTGCCTTGAGTGGATCCCTGAATTGCACTTATTTTTTCAGTTCAGGCTTTGGGCCACATTTTCTACATTTAATGAACTTGATCGAAAAGACACAGGTAAAGAGAGATATGATGACAGAAATGCAACGGTACATTATTTATTTGAAGCTAAAGTTCATTGGCACTTAATTATGGATGAGCAATAACCCACATCCCAGGAACAAATTAAACAAAAATTCTGAAAATAGATTTGCAAATGCTCATGACCAGTGAGTTGAAAAAGAAATCTGCTTTGAGCTTCTGAATGTTTCACTATTCATTTAATAACTGCAATACTGTCCTGGCTGGTATCCCATGCTCCTTCATCAGCTGTCCCACCCATCGCCAGACCTTCATCATCAGAACTCACTGGTTTGCTTCTGAAATCCTTAATTACCTTCTGCGTTTGTGTTGGTACTGGTTTCAAATACGGACAGTGATGGCACTTTGAGCAGATGATACTTTGGGGCTTTATCTTGATCTGACATCAGTAAGGAGAGATTTATCCTTGTGAGCACTAGTTTACATTGACCTGTAGTTACCGAGCATTTGTTAACTTTGTATTGGCACAATCATATACTCTATAAATCAGAGCATATGACTAATATTTTACAACAAGTGATGAAGTGTACTCTTTAAGTAGCACGGGACTTTTGAATCTGTTCCACCTTTAAGTGAGATCATTGGCTAGTGGGATAGATATTTGCACATTTCATTTCTTTTTATATTTTATGTAAAACCCTTTGATTCACATTGTAAAAAATCTTAACATAGAGAACAAAAAGATTGAGAAAAACTGAATGTTTCTGTATCAATTTCAAATGTAAAATAAAAATCATTGATGGAGACCAATCACTTTTTTTAAACATTTGTGACCAAAGAAAGTTCTTAAATAAAGATTAATGAAGACAAATCAGAAACAAGGAAAATTACAATGGGGAACAAAGAGACGGGAGACCAATTAAATGTATATTTTGCCTTTGTCTTCACAAAGAGGCAGGCATTAATGTCTCACAAATGTTAGGAAAGACATTGCACCTTTGGGAGAGGACTGAAGGAAATCACTATTAGTAGGGCAATGGTGTTGGAGAAACTGGGACTAAAAGCTGATAAATTCCCAGGGCTGGACAATATACATCGCAGAGGAATTATGGAAGTAGCCCAAAAAAATAATGGATGAATTGGCAATTATGTTTCAAGATTGTATAGACTCTGGAACAATTCCTAATGATTGGAGATAACGATGGGCTGAATGGCCTAGTGGCCTAATTCAGCTCCCCCATCTTACAGTTTTTTCCAAGTCATTGAGTGCATTTAAGGTAGAGATAGATAATGTCCACCCTAGCTACCATCAGTTCTGAGGAAGTTTCACTGGATCCGAAACCTTAACTCTGATTTCTCTCCACAGATGATGAAAGATTTGCTGAGCTTTTCCTGCAATTTCTATTTTTGTTTCTGATTTGCAGCATCTGCAGTTCTTTCAGTTTTTAGGTACTTTCTTGATTAATAAGGGATCAAAGGCAGGAAAATGGAGTTGAGAAACATATCAGCCACGATTGAATGGCAGAACAGGGTCAAATGGCTTAATTCTGCTCCTATATCTAATCGTAATATGGTCTTATGGTCTAATGTAACCTCATTATTTGTAAAAAGGAGGCTGAGTGAAAACAAGGAATTATATCCCAGTTAACCTAACATCAGTAGTGTGGAAACTGCTAGATTCCACAATAAAAGACTCAAAAGCAGCCAACTGAGAAAAGAGAGAGAGGCTTGGACAGAGTCATCATGGATTTACAAAAGGAAATTATGCTTGATAAATTGACTCAAAGTTTTTGAAGATGCAACTAGTCGAGTTGATAAGGGAGAATCGGTGGATGTGGTATACTTGGACCTTCAGAAGTTGTTTAAGAAGGTATATATTTACAAAGAGATTAGTGTGTAAAGTTGAAGTGCATGGGATTGAGGGTCATGTACTGAATGGATAGGAATTAGCTGGCATGTAGGAAACGAGGAGTTGAAATAAATGGGTCATATTCTGACTGGCAGCCTTGTGGGATTCCGTAAGGATCAGATCTTGGGTCCCAGCTGATTACAATATATATCAGTGATGTAGATGAGGGAACTGAATGTAATATCTCCAAGTTTGCAGATGACACAGAGCTGAGTGGGAGGGTGAACTGTGAGGTGGATGCAGCGATGCTTCAGCATGATTTGGACAAGTTGGGTGAGTGGACAAATAAAGTATAACATAGATAAATGTGAGGTTATCCACTTTGGTTTAATGTAATCTAATCTAATCTAACTAAGTTGCAGAAACAGGAATACATTATCACCTGAGTGGGAGATGGATTGGGAAAGGAGGACATGCAATGAGATACCTTTGTACACCGTCACTGATAGTAACTATGGAGATGCCAGCAGACAATGAAAAAGCTACATGGTATGTTAGCCTTCATGGCGAAAGGATTTGAGTACAGGAGCAGGGATGTCTTGCTGCAATTGTACGGGGCCTTGGTGAGACCCCACCTAGAGTATGGAGTGTAGTTTAGGCCTCCTTATCTGAGGATGGATGTTCTGGCTATGGTGAGTGTATAATAAAGGTTTACCAAACCGATTCCTGTGATGGCAGGACTGATGTATGACAAGTAGAGTTGCAGGTAGATAGGTTAGTGAAGAAGGTGTTTGGTATGTTTTCCTTTATTCGTCAGAGTATTGAGTACAGGAGTTGGGAGATCATGTTGCAGTTAGACAGGACATTGGTTAGGCCACTGTTGGAATATTGCGTGTCTTCTTCCTATTGGAAAGGTGTTGTGGAACTTGAAAGGGTTCAGAAAAGATTTACAAGGATATTGTCAGGGTTGGAGGATTGAGCTATAGGGAGAGGCTGGACAGGCTGGGGCTGTTTTCCCTGTAGTGTCGGAGGCTGAGGAGTGATCTTATCGAGGTTTACAAAATTACAAGGGGCATGGATAGGGTAAATAGGCAAAGTCTTTTGCCTGAGGTCAGGGAGTCCAGAACTAGAAGGCATAGGTTAAGGGTGAGAGGGGAAAGATATAAAAGAGACCTAAGGGGCAACTTTTTCATGCAGAGAGTGGTACGTGTATGGAATGAGCTTCCAGAGGAAGTGGTGAACCCTAGGTTGCAATTATTGACAACATTTAAGAGGCATTTGGATGGGTATATGAATAGGAAGGGTTTGGAGGGATGTGGGCCGGGTGCTGGCAGTTGGACTAGATTGGGTTGAGATATCTGGTTAGTATGGAGGGGTTGGACCAAAGGGTCTGTTTCTATGCTGTACATCTCTACGACTCTAAGACTCTGTGAGACTGGATTGCTCACAACTACATTCGCTGGAGTTTAGAAGAATGAGGGAGGATCTCACAGAAACCTATAAAATTATAACACAACTAGACTGGGTGAATACAGGACAGATGTTCCCAATGAGCAGGGAGTTCAGAACCAGGGGTTTCTGTCTAAAGATGCAGAGTAGACCATTTAGGCCTGTGATAAGACTGTTGAGCCTATGGAATTCTCTGCCATTGAGTCCAAAACATTGACTGTTTTCAGATGGAGTTATGTGTAGTTCTTAGGCTAAAGAGAATGGGATGAAGAGGAGGATCAAAAGGCTGAATGGCCTGCTTCTGTTCCTATTTTCTATTTTTTTCATTTACTTGTTCAGTTTTTTTTACAAACATAGTTTCCCTGATTGCCTGCTCCTCATTTCTGAGGATTAATGTCAATAATTCTCTGGTGCGGCTGCATCTGGAGTATTGTGTGCAGTTTTGGTCGCCATACTATAGGAAGGATGTGGAGGCACTGGAACGGGTGCAGAGGAGGTTTACCAGGATGTTGCCTGGTATGGTAGGAAGATCGTATGAGGAAAGGCTGAGGCACTTGGGGCTGTTTTCATTGGAGAAAAGAAGGTTTAGGGGTGACTTGATAGAGGTGTACAAGAAGATTAGGGGTTTAGATAGGGTTGACCATGAGAACCTATTTCCACGTATGGAGTCAGATATTACGAGGGGGCATAGTTTTAAATTAAGGGGTGGTAGGTATAGGACAGATGTTAGGGGTAGATTCTTTACTCAGCGAGTCGTGAGTTCATGGAATGCCCTGCCAGTAACAGTGGTGGACTCTCCCTCTTTATAGGCATTTAAACGGGCATTGGATAGGCATATGGAGGAAAGTGGGCTAGTGTAGGTTAGGTGGGCTTGGATCGGCGCAACATCGAGGGCCAAAGGGCCTGTACTGCGCTGTATTTTTCTATGTTCTTTGTTCTATGTTCTATAATTCAACCTGCAAACCATATCAGAATGGCTGGTTCATTTCAGAAGAGTAAAGCTGGCCTTTTCTGTGGAGCATCGTGAGCAGATTCGTAGTTGACTGGGATACTGACGACTTTCTTTCTGTACAGTTCACAGAGATGGCAGGAGGTCTCGAAGTTTCCAACTTAAAGGAGATCCCAAAGTAAGTCCGAGTATTACTTAGAGTAAAGGTAGAAAATAGAGGAAGGAAACAGTGGCTGTGGAATAAAACAGTTTATGAGTAGAAACACATTGCCTCATTTATTGAAAGTCAGGCAGAAATAAAAATGGGGTTATGAAAGTTATAAGGAAACAGAGCCAAGTTGTGTATGAAGAAATTCCATGTCCTAATACAGTAAAAAAGGGAGGCAATGTTTAGAGGATGCCATGCCATGATGTCTAGCAATGCCACACCTTCTTTCCCAGAGTTAAATTAACACAATCTATGTGAATTCTCAATGCTTTTATGTTTAAAGATGAGAATGTCTCATGACCGGAGGTTTTGGGGGGCAACTGCTGCAAGGCATGATAAAACTAATAAACCATCAAAGACAAAATTTTTATCTACAGAGACACAGCAAGGCTAATGAAATATTAACCTTTTCATTGAGAAGACTACAGCATAAAGTGATTTTGCAAAATCTACACAATACCATGGTTAGACCACATCAGTTTTATGGTACATAGTTTCTGGACACTACATCTTGGAAACAATATTTTGGTCTCTGAGAGTGCACTGCTGTAGATTCACCTGCCTGTTCCCAAGGCTCTGAAGATTCAAGTATAGGATTCAAACTAGGATTGTACTTCATCGATTAAAGAAGGTTAAGGGGTAATTTGATTCAGCTTTGCTGAATAATTAAAGGTAGACATCCTTTCTCAGCAGCCAGGAAGACAAGGACAAGAGTTCGCAACCTTACACTTATAGCTAGCAGAGTACTCAAGAGAGATTTGCAGAAAGGTTTCCTCATACAATGTGTTATAGAACTGTAGTACCCTTTCTCAAAGATAGTATGGGAGCACAACTTAATTTTTAAATTAGAATTTGAAATGGACAGGTTTACCTATGACCAATTTTACAAAAAGGGAGTAGTCCTCAAGTTCAAGTGGTCTGTCAGTCAGGCAGAACTAGACAGGCAGGTGGCTGGAAGAACACAGCAAGCCAGGTAACATCAGAAGGTGGAAAAGTTGACGTTTCGGGTACCCAAACCCCAAACATCAACTTCTCCACCTGCTGATGCTGCCTGTGTTCTTCCAGCCCGCTACTTTTGGATTCCAGCACCTGAAGTTTTTCAGTCTCTAACCAAGTCCGGCAGAATTAACATGGTAAGCTAAGGGCATTGACTGATCTCAGTGCAGGGCTTCGACATGAGTCATCATTCCAAGTCAGTCGGGTGTGCCCCATGGTCAGTCCAGGACGTCTATTCAAGGAGTGAGGCATGGATGACACAGTGGCTCACAGAGCCAGGGACCAGATTCGATTCCACCCTCGGGCAACTGACTGTGTGAAGTTTGCATATTCTCCCTGTGTCTATGGGAGCTTCCTCTGGGTGCTCTGGATTCCTCTCACAGTTCAAAGTTGTGCAGGTTAGGTGGATTGGCCACACTAAATTGCCCACAGTGTCCAGGGATGTACAGGCTAGCTGGATTAGCTATGGGAAAGCCATGGGAAAGACAGGGTGAAGGGTAGGGTAGTGGGGGTCGTCTGAGGCGGTCTGCTCTTCAGAAGGTTGGTGTGCATTCAATGGGCCAAATAGCCTGCTTCCACACGATGGGGTGAGGGTTTATTGACAGCTCGCAGTGCTGCGATGGGGAATGCTGGTAAAGTCAGTTGTGGGGAGGAATTGGAGGTAGCATGATGCAATACAAAGAGGATAAAAATTGTGAATGGGAACAACTCAAAGATCAAAGCTGATGAAGCTGGCAGGGAAGGCAAGGCAGAATGGAACATTAAAGTTTGACGGATCAGTTGGATTGAGAGACTGAGTCTCTGACTCGCAACTGAGATGTGTTACCTGTGTTGTCCTTGTGATATGGAGACCCACAGTTGCTGATCTTCCATGAAAGGGTCTATGAGAGTAAGACGATGGCACCACACTCTGTTGAGAGATTGGGGTCAGAAATGTCATGATGTCCCGCAATGTAACACTTTCTTCCCTGAGGCCAACAAGGGCCATAGGCTATCTCCTTCATATCAGGTTCTCATGTATGTCAAGCCTTGGTTGGGGGACTCTCTTGCTATATAGTACATACAGAGGATGCCATTTCATCTGAGGATACTTTATGCTGGACTGCAGCATAGGATGCACTGAAGGTAACATGATGGACAGCAATAATCAGTGAGAGCCGCGGTATTGTATTGAGTAGTAAAATGAAGACTTTCTTCAGAAAGAACCTTTCATATTCAACAATGGAGCAACATTGTTAAAGCAACACAGGCAGGACGTGGACCTCATGTGATGGAACTGAATTGCATGATGTCATTCTTCAGTGACTAAATGTTTTGATGCTGCTGCCATTTAATCCCAATTGCAGTTTGTCCTTTCCGTGTTGTTTAGTTCGAGTTAAGGTTACAATGGAGGAATGTTATGCTGGAACAATATGTTGTGTAAGCAGTATTCCCCCTCCATTTTCTTTTCTACTGTGTGTGCCTCTGAGATCCGTGTACGGCAGCGACTTCCAGAACCGGAAACCAAAGCTGTGATCCGTGTTGGCATCCAATCACTTTGCACAGAATGTCAAGTGGCCGTAAACACATTGGTGCTCATCTTTCCAGCTTTATTCTTGTGGCTGCAGCTAAAATGACTGTTACTTGCACAACCATTGATGCAAATTGAATATATATTTCAATATGTGATGCATTTACAATGAAGTTCTATATGCGCCACCTATGTACCCTCAAAAGGTTCTATTTTCTCTTACCTTCCTTCCAATCATGTCAGGTGTGGTTCCGAGGTCTGCAGGTGTGTGTGTGTGTGTGTGTGTGTGTGTGTGTGTGTGTTTGGTGGATTTTTTTTTGGGGGGGGGGGCTCGCGAAGGTAGGCGTCGATTCTCCTGCTTCTAGGATGCTGCCTGACCCACTGTGCTTTTCCCCCCACCACACTCTCGACTCTGATCTCCAGCATCTGCAGTCCTCACTTTTTCCGGGTAGGGAACCTGTGCCATAGGGGAGCCAGCGTTTGTAGTGGGCGGAACCAGACATCCTGAGCGCGTTCTGCCTGATGCAGCTAACCCTCCTTGGCTTGTGCTCCCATGGTTGAAAATTGCCGGCAGACTGGAGGTGAAAGGAGCCAGGCACTTCTGGAGTATTAAGTAAAAAGCGAAAGAACTGCAGATGCTGTAAATCAGAAATTAAAACTGAAGTTACTGGAAAAACTCAGCAGGTCTGGCAGCATTTCTGAAGTGAAATCAGAATTAATCTTAGGGAAGAAAGTGAGGACTGCAGATGCTGGAGATCAGAGCTGAAAATGTGTTGCTGGAAAAGCGCAGCAGGTCAGGCAGCATCCAAGGAACAGGAAATTCGACGTTTCGGGCATAAGCCCTTCTTCAGGAATCCTGAAGAAGGGCTTATACCCGAAACGTAGAATTTCCTGTTCCTTGGATGCTGCCTGACCTGCTGCGCTTTTCCAGCAATACATTTTCAGCATTAATCCTTAGGGTCCAATGACCCTTCTTCAGATCTGATGCCAGCCAGGAAAATGTCAGTTTATATGCAGAAGATAGGGTTGAGGGAGGGGTTAAGGAGTAAATGATAGGTGAAGGTGGAGCCCAAAGAGAGAGAGAAAAACAGCTGGACAGACAAAGGAGTGGATAATGATCTGGCTGGGAGGGTGAATAGCTCTTAATGGACATTGTTAGTGACTAACAATAGGTAGTGTGTAATGGCAGGGTATGTGATGAAAAGGTCTGGTGTGTGGGGTTGCAGGCTAAGACATGGGAGCACTCAGGCCCTATAATTGTTGAACTCGATATTGAGTCCAGAGAGCTGCAGGGTCCCCAAGCGCAAAACCTGCGCTGAGCTTTGCTGGAGCACTGCAGCAAGCCTGAGATAGAGATGTGGTCCAGGGAACAGGGTAGGCAAGCAACTGGAGGCTCACGGTCTTTTTTGAGGCCAGAACGTAGATAGAGTCAGAAAGATGTACAGCATGGAAACAGACCCTTCGGTCCAACTCGTCCATGCCAACCAGATATACCAACCTAATCTAGTCCCACTTGCCAGCACCCAGCCCATACCCCTCCAAACCCTTCCTATTCATCTACCTATTTGGATTCCTTTTAAATGTTGCAATTGTACCAGCCTCCACCACATCCTCTGGCAGCTCATTCCATACACGCACTACCCACTGCATGAAAAGGTTGTCCCTTAGGTCCCTTTTATATCTTTCCCCTCTCACCCTAAACCTATGCCCTTTAGTTCTGGACTCCTCTGTGCCAGGGAAAAGATTTTGTCTATTTATCCTATCCATAACCTTCATGATTTTATAAACCTCTATAAGGTCACCCCTCAGCCTTTGATGATCCAGGGACACCAGCCCCAGTCTCTCCCTACAGCTCAAATCCTCCAACCCTGTCAACATCCTTGTAAATCTTTTCTGAACACTTCCAAATTTCACAAAACCTTTCCAATAGGAAGGAGGCCAGAATTGTACAAAATATTCCAAAAGTGGTCTAACCAATATCCTGTACAGCTGTGACATGACCGCTCAGCTCCTATACTTAATGCTCTGACCAATAAAGGAAAGCATACCAAACTCCTTCTTCACTATACTATTTACCCGTGACTCTACTTTCAAGGAGCTGTTGAGCTGCACTCCAAGGTCTCTTTGTTCAGCAACATTCCCTAGGATCTTACCATTAAGTGTATAAGTCCTGCTAAGATTTGCTTTTCCAAAATGCAGCACCTCACATTTATTTAAATTAAACTCCATCTGCCACTTCTCAGCCCATTGACCCAAGTGATCAACATCATGTTGTAATCTGAGGTTACCTTCTTCGCTGTCCTCTACTCTTCCAATTTTGGTGTCATCTGCAAACTTATTAACTATACCTTCTCTGTTCATATCCAAATCATTTATGTAAATGATGAAAAGTAGTGGACCCAGCACCGATCCTGTGGTACTCCACTGGTCACAGGCTTCCAGTCTGAAAGACAACCCTCCACCACCACCCTCTGTCTTCTACCTTTGAGATAGTTCTGTATCCAAATGGCTAGTTCTCCCTGTATTCCATGAGATCAAACTTTGCTAACCAACCTCCCATGGGGAACCTTGTCGAACGCCTTACTGGAGTCCATATAGATCACATCCACTGCTCTGCCCTCATCAATCCTCTTTGTTGCTTCTTCAAAAAAAACTCAATCACGTTTGTGAGACATGATTTCCCACGCACAAAGCCATGTTGACTATCCCTAATCAGTCCTTGCCTTTCCAAATATGTGTACATCCTGTCCCTTAGGATTCTCTCCAACAACTTGCCCACCATCAACATCAGGCTCTCTGGTCTGTAGCTCCCTGATGTGTCCTTACCACTTTTCTTAAATAGTGGCATCACGTTAGCCAACCTCCACTGCAATTCCACTTCATATGCTGTGTCTGGGACCTCCTGACAGCTACCCATGGAGCTAGTCAAATGCAAATATCTGCATTATCATAGAATCCCTGCTGTGTCATAACTGGCCCTTTGGCCCAACAAGTCCACCCTGATCCTCCAAAGAGTAACCCACCCATACCCATTCCCCTACCTTATTACTCTACATTTACCCCGATGAATGCACTAACCTACACAACCCTGAACACTACGGACACTTTAGCATGGCCAATTCACCTAACCTACACATCTTTGGATTGTGGGAGGAAACTGTAGCACCCGGAAGAAGCCCACGCAAACACAGGCAGAATGTGCGAACTCCACGCAGACAGTCACTCGTGGCTGGAATCGAACCTGGGACTCTGGTGCTGTGAGGCAGCAGTGCTAACCACTGCATGAGACAAGGGGAAGAATTGTATGAGATGAAAGCTCCTGGTGCAGCTATTCGAGTTGGTGTAGGTGGGGGAAAGGTGGTGAGATAGCCCAAGTGACTGGGAGTGCAGAAGGTTAGTAGCCTGAGGGGCTGGTGAAAGCCATTGACAGAACTTGCTGCTGGCACTTGTGAAAGCAGTTGACCATGAACTGTTGAGTTCAGTGCCGCAGTTAGATTGTGGGCAAGAGAAGATGATGGCACTTACCATTTGAAAAGCACAGAAGGTCACTTGCCTTCCTACACTGCTGGACATTTGCCTGGCCAGTGGTCACTACGTTGACCTAGGTGGCAACTTCAGACCAGCCTGGCAGGGTCTGGTGCTGTGGCCTCCTCTCGTGATCCTGAGGAAAGAAGTCTGCCCATCACTCCAGCCACCAGGACCCTGTGGGTAAAGTGGGGTGTCAATTTCCCTTTCTTCCATATCCTTTCATATTGTATAGCAGTCCTGGCTTGCAGTGATTGAATTAGTCCACAATTGGTATTCCTGATTAGCATTCCTGTGAAGGGCTTATGCCCAAAACATGGATTCTCCTGTTCCTTGGATGCTGCCTGACTGACTGTGCTTTTCCAGCACCACACTCTCAACCCACAATTGGTATCAGCAGGATGAAGCCAGAAGCTCTTGGCTGCAGCCAATACTTCCACCACTGCTGACTGCAAGATATGGTCAATAATAATGCCATAGAGATGAGGTGCATACATAATGAAGTCAGCAATGGAAAATTGCATGATATAACTCTCTAGATCTCAGAGAGAGAAATGCTCCATCGAACTCTCCAAAATTGACAATTTGCCAATTTTTGGTAAAATTCAGCCCCAGATATTTGTTCACGTGACACTTACCCACTGTTTGTAAATGTTGCTGCACTTATTTGAGCTCATTCAGAGTTCTGTGGTTCACATGGTAACTTGCACCAAGTTCTGTTCACTCATCGCCCCAGTCCTCACTGACCTATGTTGGCCAGCATTGTGAAATGCCTCGGTTTAACTCTTTTTATTTTTGTTTTCAAACCTTCCCCAGCTCTCTAATCTCCTCCATCCCTACAACTCACAAGATCGATAAAGTGCTCCAATACTGGCATCTTATATCTACAATTTTGAACAATTCTTCTGTACCTCTCTCTCTTTCCACCTCAAAGACCCACCTATTACTTTGGGAGAAAGTGAGGACTGCAGATGCTGGAGATCAGAGCTGAAAACGTGTTGCTGGAAAAGCGCAGCAGGTCAGGCAGCATCCAAGGAGCAGGAGAATTGACGTTTCGGTCATGAGCCCTTCTTCAGGCTTCTTTTGGCTTTCTGAAGAAGGGCTCATGCCAGAAATGTCGATTCTCCTGCTCCTTGGATGCTGCCTGACCTGCTGCGCTTTTCCAGCAACACGTTTTCAGCACCTATTACTTTGACCAAGATTCGGTTTTACTATCCTGATACCTCCTTATATCGCTTGGCGGCAAATATTAGTCTGACAGTTCCTGTAAATCACTTTGCTAATGATGCTACATAAATGCAAATTGTGATTATTGCATTTCTTTCAGTGATCTTATTAACAGCAAGAGATGAATAAAATATTTCAATTTTTACGAAAACAACAAAAATGTAAGTGAGGTGAATTATGGCATTTTACGAATCAAAGAAAAGCGCAAAGGAATGGAAATAATTAAGAGTGAGTGACATTGAAATAAAATCCACTCCTCTGGTGTTTTTTTCAGGCACCGATGAAGAGTCATCCAGACTCGAAACATCAGCTTGTTGTCTCACTACAGATGCCGCCTGACCCATTGTGATTTCCAGCATTTTTCGTTTTTAGTACAGATTCCAACATCTTCAATAATTTATTCCACATTACTGTAAGTTACTTTGAACCAGATTGCTTATGCATTTTGTTATATGTTCTTAAGACATAACGATATAAAAGAATAAGAAATAAAACAGAAGGTAATCCTTTCCGAAACCAGATTTCCGAAGCAGAATGGGGGAAGTCATTCAATTGAATAAAGTTTAATTTCAAATGGCCAATATTAGGAGTCTGGAGTGTTCCAACCATTCAATCTAGTGTCTGTCCTGGAGAAGATAGTCCATGGCCAACTAGTAGCTTTTTTGAGAAGGTTAAGTGGGGCAATGTTTTCCAAATAGAAAGCAAGTTGAATGCCTTTATTTTTTGGCTTTTCCTAACCTGAGGCTGGTGTTCCCCCAGGTACTCCAGTTTCCTCCCACAATCCAAAGATGTGCAGGTTACGTGGATTGGCCATGCTGAATTGCCCATTGTATTAGGTGCACTATTCAGGAGAAATGCAGAGAAATAAGGGAATGGATCTGGGTGGGCTACTCTTCAAAGGATCATATTAGATTTAGATTCGAATACTTACAGATTTAGATTAGATTACTTACAGTGTGGAAACAGGCCCTTCGGCCCAACAAGTTCACACCGGCCCTCCGAAGAGCAACCCACCCAAACCCATTCCCCTACATTTACCCCATTCACTAACACTATAGGAATTTAGCATGGCCAATCCACCTAACCTGCACATCTTTGGACTGTGGGAGGAAACTGGAGCACCCAGAGGAAACCCACACAGACAAGGGGAGCATGTGCAAACTCCACAGAGACAGTTGCCTGAGGTGGGAATTGAAGCCGGGTCTCTGGCGCTGTGAGGCAGCAGTGCTAACCACGGTGCCACCGTGCTGCCCATAGTGTGGACTTGTTGGGCCAAAGGGCCTGTTTTCACTCTGTAGGGATTCTAACTTCCAGAATCCTCTGGCTGCTGTGCAGTACACCATCAAACAAAACAAGGTCAACTCGACCAAAGTTTGAGTAGCCCCCAGCCACCCTCCTGCAATGGCACCAAGCAATGGTAGGAAGGTGGGTTAGTACCGATAGCCTGAATGCACCAGCAAAGAATTCTGAAAACTGAATGGGCGAATGGCAAGGATCCTGAAATAGGCATATTTTAAGGCCTCCTATTTCAGTTCAACTTCTCAGACAACCAGGCTTAAATCCCCAGGGAGATGGACCAAAACTGTAATTACTGGAACAGCATATTGCAAAGAGAAAAGAAAGAAAGACTTGTATTTTTTGAGCACTTCATTCATTTATGTTGTGTGTTTCATGATGTCTCAAAGTGGTTAACAGTTAATAAAGGGTCATCGATGTTGCAATATTGGAAACTTCCATAAACAGTAAAGTGGTAATAATCAGATAATGTGGTCCTGATTGGGGAATAAATATTGGTGAGGTTAACTTACTACTCTTCTTAAAAAAAGGCTCACGGGATGCCAATCAGGTGGGAGGGCCTCAGATTAAATTCTCAAGTGAAAGGGAGTAGTGCTCACTCAGGACTTGCACTAGAGTTGCAGCCTTGATCATTCTGCTCAAGGCTTGGAAAGGAGGGGATGTGAAGAGGCTGCTGTGCACAGGTTGCTCATAAAGAGCTGATCTATAGGGGGTAAACACTGATAGACGCACAGAGTCATGGAGATATATAGCATGGAAACAGACCCTTCGGTCCAAATCATCTATGTCGACCAGACATCCTAACCTAATCTAGTCCCATTTGCCAGCACTTGGCCCATATCCCTCTAAGGGGTAAAAACAATGACTGCAGATGCTGGAAACCAGATTCCGGATTAGTGGTGCTGGAAGAACACAGCAGTTCAGGCAGCATCCAAGGAGCAGCGAAATCGACGTTTCGGGCAAAAGCCCTTCATCAGGAATAAAGGCAGAGAGTCTGAAGCGTGGAGAGATAAGCTAGAAGAGGGTGGGGATGGGGATGGGGAGAAAGTAGCATAGAGTACAATTGGTGAGTGGGGGAGGGGATGAGGCCGATAGATCAGGGAGGAGAGGGTGGAGTGGATAGTGGAAAAGGGGATAGGCAGGTAGGACAAGTCCGGACAAGTCATGGGGACAGTGCTGAGCTGGAAGTTTGGAACTAGGGTGAGGTGGGGGAAGGGGAAATGAGGAAACTGTTGAAGTCCACATTGATGCCCATCGGATTGAAGTGTTCCGAGACGGAAGATGAGGCGTTCTTCCTCCAGGCGTCTAGTGGTGAGGGAGTGGCGGTGAAGGAGGCCCAGGATCTCCATGTCCTCGGCAGAGTGGGAGGGGGAGTTGAAATATTGGGCCACAGGGCGGTGTGGTTGATTGGTGCGGGTGTCCCAGAGATGTTCCCTAAAGTGCTCTGCTAGGAGGTGCCCAGTCTCCCCAATGTAGAGGAGACCGCATCGGGAGCAACGGATACAATAAATGATATTAGTGGATGTGCAGGTAAAACTTTGATGGATGTGGAAGGCTCCTTCAGGGCCTTGGATAGAGGTGAGGGAGGAGGTGTGGGCGCAGGTTTTACAGTTCCTGCGGTGGCAGGGGAAAGTGCCAGGATGAGAGGGTGGGTTGTAGGGGGGCATGGACCTGACCAGGTAGTCACGGAGGGAACAGTATATCCCTCTAAACCCTTCCTATTCATATTCCCATTCAGATGCCTTTTAAATGTTGCAGTTGTACTACCCTCCACCCCTTCCTCTGGGAGCTCATTCCATACACGTACCACCCTCTGCATGAAAAAGTTGCCACTCAGGTCCCTTTTATATCTTTCCCCTCTCAACCTAAACCTGTGCCCTCTAGTTCTGGATTTCCCCACCCAGGGAAAAAGGACCTTGTCTATTTATCCTATCCCATCATGATTTTATAAGGTCACCCCCCAGCCTCCGATGCTCCAGGGAAAACAGCCCCTGCCTATTAGCCCGTCCCTATCACTCAAACCCTCCAACCCTGGCAACATCCTTGCAAATCTTTTCTGAACTGTTGCAACTTTCACAACATCCTTCTGATAGGAGGGAGACCAGAATATTGCACGCAGTATTCCAAAAATGGCCAAACTTTCCAAAAGGGTGGCATGGTGGCTCAGTGGTTAGCACTGCTGCCTCACGGGACCTTGGTTTGATTCCCACCTCGGGCAACTGTCTGTGTGGAGTTTGCACATTCTCTCTGTGTCTATGTGGGTTTACTTCCGGTTTCCTCCTACAGTCCAAAGATGTACAGGTCCGGTGATTTGGCCATGCTAAATTGCCCATAGTGTTAGATGCGTTAGTCAGAGGGAAATAGGTCCGGGTGGGTTACTCTTTGGAGGGTAGGTGTGGACTGATTGGGCTGAAGGGCTTCTTTTCATACTGTAGGGAATCTAATCAATGTCTTGTACACCCGCAACGTGACCTCTCAACTCCTATACTCAATGTTCTGACCATTTAAGGAAAGCAAGTCAGCAATTGCCAGTTTTGGATCAATGCCTTGTTAGGCAGGATTTCTACATCAATAATTAAAGATTGAACAGATAATGAGGTGGGGGATGTGTAGTGAAGGGGCTTTTTACAGACCAGTACAAATGTAGGATGTGGAGATGGATACAGTCAGCAGTAGCAGTGGGAGAGGCAAGATTAGTGCCACTGCGCATTGCTGTTGTAATGCCAGTGGTTGGGGAGACTCCATCTTCTACCACTTTTTATCAGGAGCCTTTGTAAAGCAGGTCTGGGAAGAGTTGTGGTGGTTCTTTTTGAGGGTCATCCTGAGCAGCTCAGTAACAAGGGGTCCTGTGTTCTAATACCCAGGTACAAGCAGACACATTGAAATAAACTGCAATGTGGCTGGAGGATCACTAACTCAATTTTGCTGAAACACGCTAACCTTCCAGTGCTAAGAGCTGTCTGTGACTGAGTATTACAGATGGCCATGTTCCAAGGTTCAGGAATACACAGTGAAGGATACACGAAAGACTGAGCAGTTACCACAAAGGGAAAGATAATTGTTTAAGCTCTTCCTGCAACAATACACTGAGGAGCTGGATTCTGTGTAAAAGACCCATGGGCTGTGTGCATCAGATTGACATAAAATGTAAATAAAATCTGACAAGTGTCATCATGAGTGAAATAATCTTCACTCCGGGTCATAGTAATATGTAAAATCATGAGCTTTTACAAATGTTTAATTTCACATATTTCTGTATGAAAAATGTAAGTTTCCCTCTTTTCTGTCAATACAACTTAACTGCTGAGTAGCATGTGTATAAGACAGTCTATTGTTGAAAATGTGTTGCTGGAAAAGCGCAGCAGGTCAGGCAGCATCCAAGGAGCAGGGGAGTCGACGTTTCGGGCATGAGCCCTTCTTCAGGAATGAGGAAGAGGTGCGGTGGTTCTTTTTGAGGTTCATTCTGAGCAGCTCAGTAACAAGGGGTCCTGTGTTCTAATACCCAGTTACAAACGGACACACTGAGATAAACTGCAATGTGGCTGGAGGATCACTAACTCTTCTCGTCATTCCTGAAGAAGGGCTCATGCCCGAAACGTCGATTCTCCTGCTCCTTGGATGCTGCCTGACTTGCTGCGCTTTTCCAGCAACACATTTTCAACTCTGATCTCCAGCATCTGCAGTCCTCACTTTCTCCTAATCTATTGTTGTATAAGGTGTACACTGTTTTTATACAGGAGAAGAATGCTTAGTTCCTCAAAATAGTTTTGATCCAGATTGTTCAGAGAATGTTCACAACAGTAGCCCTCAGTATTCAGAATGCACTGAGATAGCTGGTTAGATTTTTAGAATGTGTTGATCTTAGTGGCATCTCCAGTTATCATGAAAGCCTTTGAATTTGGAAAGAGGGAACTATTATTGAAGGGTGTCTGACTTATCAATCCCCATTGACTTTTTTTTTGGCGAACCTACATCAGTTGACCTTTGGTGAGAGTCGAGATTGTGGTGCCAGAAAAACACAGCAGGTCGGGCAGCATCCGAGGAGCAGAAGAATTGACGTTTCGGGCAAAAGCCCCTTATCAGGAATGAGGCTGTGAGCCGAGGTGTGGTGAGATAAATGGGAGGGAGGGTGAGGGCTGAGGGGAATGTAGCTGAGAGTGCGATAATTGATTGGAGGTGGGGTAATGCTGATACTCAGAGAGGAGGGTGGAGCAAATAGGTCAGAAGGAAGATGGACAGGTCATGAGGGCCGTGCAAAGCTGGAAGATTGGATCTAGGATAAGTTGGGGGGAGTGAAATGAGGAAACTGGTGAAATCCACATTGATGCCGTGGGATTGGAGGGTCTGAAGGCAGAAGATGAAATGTTCTTCCTCCAGGTGGTGAGGGAGTGGCGATGGAGGAGGCCCAGGACCTGCATGTCCTTGGCGGAGTTGGGAGGAGGATAACTGAAGTGTTAGGGGATAGTAAGACTGGATCTTCTGACTGCCAAATAGCTACTATTTATGGGAGATTGGAAAATAGGAACGATATATTTTTACAATTTTCGGGAAATTTGTAAATGCATTCAGTAGTGTGTTGGGTGATCTGACCATTTTATTATAGTGGCTTCCTGCACCCATCTCTGTTAAGGATTTGTAATTTAATATTTGATTGCCTGATGTCAATGAAAGCCATTCCAGTGCACACCATAGTCCATGCTTTTTATCTACACATTCCATTGACCAAAAAAAAGGGGGTAGAAAATAGAAAAGTAAAAATGAAACACCCATTAGAAAGTTAGGACCAGGGTCACAATCTCCTCTCCCAACCCTACAACTGAGGAAATGAACAAGCAAGAAATTCTCCCACAAGCAACCCCCGCTCCCCCACCTCCCCCACCACCACCCCCCCCACTCCCCACCTCCCCCATATCTGGTTTCCTCCGGATGCGCCGGTTTCCTCCAACAGCCCAAAAATGTGCAGGTTAGGTGAATTGGCCATGCTAAATTGCCCGTAGTGTTAGGTAAAAGGGTAAATGTAGGGGAATGGATCTGGGTGGATTGCTGTTTGGAGGGTCGGTGTGGACTTGTTGGGCCGAAGGGCCTGTTTCCACACTGTAAGTAATCTGATCTAGTCTTTTCCAAAAGAGACAAGAAATAAAACCAGTGTGTTTTTCTCATCCTTTCAACCAGTTCCACTGCACTCCAGCAGAGGGCAACATATCAACGTTCCAAACTCTGCCTTATTGCAGACAGGCTGAAAATGGCCCATTGCTGAGTGACCTGTCACTTGGGTACATGTACATGCTGACCAGGAGTCTCCTGCAATAGCATAAATGCTACATTGTACTAAAATTTTTGCCGGCTTCGATGCAGATCTTGCCAAAAAGTGTTTACGCTGAAATGCCATGCTAATTTCATGAGCATATGCCAGAATACAAAAACTAGTGGGAGAAGGAGGAAAGCAGGGTAATCAATCATGGATATGAGGAGATGGGAGCAAGCACCATTATCCATCCTTACATATGGAAATGAAAATATTTGAAGCTATAAAACAGGATGTGATGAGCAGAAACACTTGTAAGTAGTGGGCTCTTAATGCATGGGAAACCCAAAAATATGTGAAACTCATCTGTTGGGCGTTTTCTAACATTGTCAAATCATTCACTTGTGATTTCTGAGTTTCTCACTCAATTAACATCAGCAGTCATGATGACATCCTGCATGATATAATCTGGGACGCAGAAGCCAGCTAGTTGACTGGAAAATGAGAAGTAGACAGAAAGAAGTGTTTCTCTGGATGGAAATTAGTCAACTCCTTTGTGTCTCTTCAGTGTGCGGACTTAGAGAAAAGTACATTTCCTAGCAGTAGGAGGAAGAGGCTTATTTGGAGGTTGCACAAGTGCTCTATGTAGGTGTTGCTGCCTGGGCCAGCATTTGTTGTCCATGTCCAGTTGCCCTTGAGATGATGGTGAGTTGCCTTCTTGAACTGCTGCATTCCATTTGATTACAGTGCAGAGCATCTTGTAGATGTTACATGCTGCTGCTACTGAACATCAGGGGTGCAGGGAGTCAATGTTTATGGATGTGATAGCAATTGGTTGAGCTCCTTTGTCCTGGATGGTGCCAAGCTTTTTAAATGCTGGTGGAGTTGCACCCATCAAGGCAAATGGACAGTGTCCCATCACACTCCTGACTTGTGGCTCATAAATGGTGGACAGGTTTTGGAGGGTCAGGAGGTCAGTTACCCTCCAATGCTCTTATAGCTTTGATAGTCAAACATAGCCTTGATAGTCAAACATAGCCTTGATGTCAAGGGCAGTGCCTCTCAACTCACCTCTGGAATTCAGCTCTTTTGTCCATGTTTGAACCAAGGCTGTGATGGCATCAGAAGCTGAGTGACCCTGGAAGAACTCAAACTGGGTGTCAGTGAATCAGTTATTGCCTCTTCAGCAAGGTCTCCTACTGTATGAATTGATACCTATCCTAGAAATTTGAGGACAAAGCACTCCTACATCATCCTATTTCTTGCAGGAAGTGGTTCAATGAACTCAGTAGGACAGGCAAGGTAAGAGCACTGGCATATTTACCTACATCTTGATGTGTGTATCCCCAACCACCCTTGCTACAACCTCAAACTTCTCTTAGAGAAATCCACCATAGTTCCTCAGACAACACCTTCCAAATAGCATAACCACTTCCATCTCAAAGCACAGAGGCAGCAGGTACACAGGGGCACCACCAAATGCAATTTTCCCTCCAAGCCACTCACCATCCTGACTTGGAAGTATATGGCTTGCATTTCAGTGCAGCTGGGTCATTGTCATAGAGCTCCCTCGCTGATGGCACTCTTGTCGACCTGGAGCACGTGGGACTATAGCAGCTGAAGAAGGTAACACACCACCACGTTGTCAAGGGCAACTAGGGTTGGGCAATACATTCTGACACAACCAGCATGTCCCATGAATTAATAACTCCAGCAGATTACTCCACACACCCACTGTGCATGCAAGTATACCCATCCCTCTGTCTATATACTTGCTCACATCATTATCTATCTATCCTTCACTCTCACTCACCCTTTTACAACACTGTGGGCCTCCTTCATAGTTACCCTCAACAAAAGATCGCCATCCTGTTTGTTGAACATGTAATTACACTTACTCACTTGTCTTTTTCCTCTTTGACTGAAGAAGAAAGCATAGAACACTAGGGGGAAGAAGAGAAACAGAGGTGGACCTCCATTCGGCAAGGAGATAGTGAGGACTGCAGATGCTGGAGATCAGAGCTGAAAATGTGTTGCTGGAAAAGCGCAGCAGGTCAGGCAGCATCCAAGGAGCAGGAGAATCGACTTTTCGGGCATAAGCCCTTCTTCAGGAATGAGGAAGGTGTGCCAAGCAGGCTAAGATAAAAGGTAGGGAGGAGGGACTTGGGGGAGGGGCGTTGGGAATGCAATAGGTGGAAGGAGGTTAAGGTGAGGGTGATAGGCCAGAGTGGGGGATGGGGTCGGAGAGGTCAGGAAGAAGATTGCAATTCAAGAAGATGGTGCTGAGTCCGAGGGTTGGGACTGAGAAAAGGTGGGGGGAGGGGAAATGAGGAAACTTGAGAAATCTGCATTCATCCCTTGTGGGTTGGAGGGTTCTGAACCGGAAGATGAGGCGCTCTTCCTCCAGGCGTCTCATGTCCTTGGCGGAGTGGGAGGGGGCTTGGAGGGAAGTGAGGGGGGAGGTGTATCATCCGTCGTCATTTCCGCCACCTCCAAACAGACCCCACCACCAGGGATGTATTTCCCTCCCTTCCGCTTTCAGCGTTCCGGAAAGACCACTCCCTCCGCGACTCCCTCGTCAGGTCCACATCACCCACCAACCCAACCTCCACTCCCGGCACCTTCCCCTGCAACCGCAAGAAATGCAAAACTTGCGCCCACACCTCCCCCCTTACTTCCCTTCAAGGCCCCAAGGGATCCTTCCATATCCGTCACAAATTCACCTGCACCTCCACACACATCATTTACTGTATCCGCTGCACCCGATGTGGCCTCCTATACATTGGGGAGACAGGCCGCCTACTTGCAGAACGTTTCAGAGAACACCTCTGGGACACCCGCATCAACCAACCCAACCGCCCCGTGGCTGAACACTTTAACTCCCCCTCCCACTCTGCCAAGGACATGCAGGTCCTTGGCCTCCTCCATCGCCAGACCATGGCAACACTGTGCCTGGAAGAAGAGTGTCTCATTTTCCGCTCAGGAACCCTCCAACCACAAGGGATGAATGCAGATTTCTCCAGCCTCCTCATTTCCCCTCCCCCCATCTTTTCTCAGTCCCAACCCTCGGACTCAGCACTGCCTTCTTGACCTGCAATCTTCCTCCTGACATCTCCGCCCCCATCCCCTCTCCGGCCTATCACCCTCACCTTAACCTCCTTCCACCTATCGCATTCCCAATGCCCCTCCCCCAAGTTCCTCCTCCCTACCTTTTATCTTAGCCTGCTTGTCACACCCTCCCGTTCCTGAAGAAGGGCTTATGCCCGAAACGTTGATTCTTCTTTGATGCTGCCTGACCTGCTGCGCTTTTCCAGCAACACATTTTTCAGCTCCATTCTGCAAGTAACAGCTTTGGAGGGGAAAGGGCTGGACAGTCTCAGTGTGCCTGGCCATCAGAGGTGGCCTACACCCACATAGGTACCTGGCACCAGGCACTCTAATGACAAGCAACTCTCAGTCACGGGACTCAAAATCAACAATGAGCAACAATGTGCCATAATGATGGTGAAGCATTCATACCTCGGCGGTATTCATTCATGTCTTCCTTCACTCTGCATGAACCAGGCCAGTTGGCTACTGAGGATAACTCATCAGGGAGTGAGCTCCCTCTGAGGGCACACCGTCACATGATCCATTGAGACTATCTACCAGCTCTGACACTCATTCTTTTGTGGGACCAGCAATGTAGTTTTCACTTGGTGACTCACTTCACAAGTGAGCGAGAGCAGATGGCGGAGGCAGGGACAGCAGGGCAGGATTTGCATTGAAAAGCACAGGACTCAGCTGGGCACAGATGCTGTACCTTGGGAGGGTGTTGATAAACAGGACACTTCTTTAGCAGCAGGAGAGACGCTGCAACATATCGTCTGGGGTTCCAGCCCCATTCTGCACCTTTGCAGAGCGCTTGGACAAGTCAATCTCAAGGACGAGGTGGAGCACACCTTTGGCATGATGTTTACTTATGTGAAAGAGAACGGCCAATGGCATGCAACACTAACTGTGGAAACACAGGCTTTCACCAATAGCCACCTGGTTAAAAACAAACAGCCACCTCAAACAGGACAACTGCATCCGAGCTTTGTATCACTGATCCTCAACAAAGTATTAGCTGGGGGGGGGTACTGCTGCAGTGCAAGAGAAGTATGGGGAGTAGACTTAGCTCAGAATGCCTCGACATTTCACCCAATGGCTGCACCTACAAGCATCCATGCATTAGTACTCACACACAACTTCATAGCCCAACTGGAGCTCAGAGAACATCAGCAAGAACAAGTCAGCGATCAGAGCAGAAATCTGAGCAAGCTGCCTCCACACCACTTCCGAGACTCCACCAGACTGAAGTGCTGTTAAAATGAAGATGGAAGTGTGCAACTGCACAAGAGCTTGCCCATGTTTTTGCGGCACACTATTCGCTAGCTGAGTCTCTGATTGAATTGCACAAATCTGATTGGGGTACAGTGCTTCCCTGCTTAAACTGCTCTTAGCTGCTGGCTGTAAAATGGTCTTTCTGGGCGTGACGGGATGGGTGGGAACAGGAGGTTATTGCTGGGCTGCTTATTGTTGGTATCATTCAGACTGTAATCTCTGATACAAGCAGCAGGTTGTTGGATAGATCAATTGCCAGTACTAAAATGAATCGTGCAACAAAGAAACGTAAGAATATCTAAAACAGGAGCAGGAGTAGGCCCTTTGAGCCCGCTCTGCCATTCAATATCATCATGGCTGATCATCCAACTCAGTACCCTGTTCCCACTTTCTCCCCGTACCCTTTGATAGAATGACATCCATCTCCTACTTGAAAACATTCAATGTTTTGGTCTCGACTGCTTTCTGTGGTAGAGAATTCCATAGGATCATCACTCACTGGATGAAAATAATTCACCTCACCTCAGACCCAAATGGCCTAGCCTCTATCTTTCGAATATGACCAATGGCTCAGGAATCACCAAAAATAATTGGTTCGGGAGCGTTTGAACTAGTTTGGCAAGGGGGTGGGAACAAGAGCTACATATCTGAGAGGGGGGGTAGTTGTAGATGGGGCAGTGGCAGGATATAGCAAATCTACTGGGAAGGCTTTTCACGCGATGAAACAAAGGGATTGGTTAAAGTGTGTCTGCTTTAATGTAAGGAGTGTCAGAAATAAGAGTGATGAACTGAGAGCATGAATTAGTACTTGGGAATATGATGTTGTGGCCATGACAGAGACGTGGGTTTCACAGAGGCGAATGGCTGCTAGATGTTCCAGGGTTTAGAACGTTTAAAAAGAACAGGGAAGGTGGAAAAAGAGGTGGAAGTGTAGCATTGTTAATCAGAGAGTGCATCACAGCTACAGAAATGAAGGTTGTTGAGGAAAGTTTGTCGACTGAGTCAGTATGGGTGGAAGTCAGGAACAGCAAAGGAGCAGCCACCTCATTGGGGGTTTTCTACAGACCCCCTAATAGCAGTAGGGAGATTGAAGATCTCATAGGCCAGCAGATTTTGGAGAAATGCAGATGTAGCATGGTTGTCATTATGGGTGACTTCAACTTTCCCAATATTGACTGGAACCTCCTTAGTGCAGATGGTTTGGACGGAGGTGTTTTTGTCAGATGCGTACAGGAAGGTTTCCTTACTCAGTATGGAAAGGAGGAGGGGAGAGGCCATTTTGGATTTGGTGCTCGGCAATGAACCAAGACAGTTGTCAGATCTCTGTCAGTGAGAGAACACTTTGGTGACAGTGACCACAACTGCCTCACAATTACCATTGCCTTGGAGAGGGAAAGGAGCAGTTACCAAGGGAAGATATTTACTTGGGGAAAAGGAAATTATGACATTATCAGACAGGAGTTGGGAGCAATTGTTCCACAGAAAGGGCACAACAGACATGTGGAGACTGATTAAGGAGCAAATGTTGCGAGTGTTGCGAGTGTTTCTCTGAGACAGGCAAGAAGGGATAAGATTAAGGAACCTTGGATGACAAGAACAGAGGTGCATCTTGTCAAAAGGAAGAAGGCAACTTACGTCAGGTGGAAGACACAAGGATCTAGCACAGCTTTACATTATTACAGGCTTGCTAGAAAGAAGATCAGAAATGGACTGAGGAGAGCCAGGAGGGGTAAGGAATAGGGAGAACCCAAAGGCATTTTACTCATATGTGAGGAATAAGAGAATGATCAGGGAGAGGGTAGGACAAGTCAGGATAATGTAGGGAACTGATGCGTGGAATCTGAGCAGATAGCGGAAGCCCCAAATGAGTTTTTTTGCTTTGGTTTTCATTGAGGAAAGGGACCTTGTTTTGAATGAGAACTTTGAGTAGTTGGGAAACAGGCACGAACAGATCAGGATTTATGAAGTTGATGTACTGGAAATTTTGTCAAACATTAAGATTCATAAGTCCCCAGGGCCAGACCAGATTTATCCACGGTTGCTCCGGGAAACAAGAAAGGAGGTTGCTAAGTCGCTGGTGAAGATCTTTGCTTCCTCATTCTCCACGGAAGGATTGGAGGGAGGTAAATGTTGTTCCTCTTTTTAAGAAGGGGAATAGGGAAATCCCTGGCAATTACAGACCTGTCAGTCTTACGTCTGTGGTCAGCAAGGTTTTGGAAAGAATTCTGAGGGATAAGATTTATGACTATTTGGAAAAGCACAGCATGATTAAAATCAGTCAGCATGGCTTTGTGAGGGACAGGTCATGCCTCACAAATCTTATTGAGTTCTTTGAGGAGGTGACAAGATAGGTCGATGAAGGTTGAGCAGTGGATGTGGTGTATGTGGACTTCAGCAAGGCATGATAGGCTCATTCATAATGTCAGGAGGTATGGGATACAGGGAGATTTAGCTATCTGGATTCGGAATTGGTCAGCTGACAGAAGGCAGAGAGTGGTTGTAGATGGAAAGTATTCTGCCTGGAGGTCAGTGGTGAGTGGTGTCCTGCAGGGCCCTGTTCTTGGGCCTCTGCTCTTCGTAGTTTTTACAAATGACTTGGATGAGGAGGTTGAGGGGTGGGTTAGTAAATTTGCTGATGACACAAAAGTTAGAGGTGCCGTTGATAGTATCGAGGGCTATTTCAAGCTGCAGCATGACATAGACAGGATGCAGGGCTGGGATGACAAATGGCAGATGGAGTTCAACCTGGATAAATGTGAAGTGATGCATTTTGGAAGGTCGAACTCGAATGCTGAATATAGGATTAAAGACAGGATTCTTGGCAGTGTGGAGGGACAGAGAGGTCTTGGTATTCATGTGCATAGATCCCACAAAGTGGATAGGGTTGTTAAGAAAGCAGATCGTGTATAGGCTTTCAACTGGGATCGAGTTTAAGAGCCACGAGATTTTGCTGCAACTCTACAAGTCACTGGTGAGACCACACTTGGAATATTGTGTCCAGTTCTGGTTGCCCTATTATAGGAAAGATACGGAGGCTTTGGAGAGGGTGCAAAGAAGGTTTACCAGGATGCTGCCTGGACTGGAGGGCTTGTCTTATGAAGAAAGCTCAGACTTTTCTCTCTGGAGAGAAGGACGAAGAGAGGTGACCTGATCAAGGTATACAGGTAATAAGAGGCATGGAGAGAGTCAATAGCCAGAGACTTTTCCCCAGGGCAGGATTGACTGGCACGAGGGGTCATAATTTTAAGATATTAGGAGGAAGGTATAGAGGAGACGTCAGAGGTAGGTTCTTTACACAGAGAGGTGTGAATGCACGGAATGCGTGACAGTGGTGATGGTGGAAGCAGAGTCATTAGGGACATTTAAGACACTGCTGAACATGTACATGGACTCAGTGAATTGAGGGGTGCGTAGGTTACTGTATTTTATTTTAGATTAGGAATAATCCTCGGCACAACATCGTGGGCCCAAGGGCCTATTCTGTGCTGTACCTTTCTATGTTCTATCATGAACATTGTTCCTGAGTTTACCTTTTCTAGTCCTGTCTCGAGTTTATCAGTTTTTATGAGATCCCTCCTCATTCTTCTAAGCTCCAGTGAATATCATCCTAACTAGTTCAGCGTTTTCTTTTTCAAACGTTAGTCCTGCCATTCCAGATATCAGTCTGGTAAATCTTTGCTGCACTTCCTCTGTAGCCTGAACATCCTTCCTCTGATGAGGAGATTAAAATGACATGCAATTCTCCAGGTGTGGTCTCCCCAAGGCCCATTACTGTTCCAGACATCTCTGAGGGCATTCTGCACATCCGATGGGGCATAGCCTGCATCAGATTCCACCTGATCCTCCTCTGCTTTACCCTCCCCCTTTCCTTTCCTGGAATTGTCTAAAGAGGCTCTGTGCCAAGTCCAACCCTCGATCTTAACAAACATTAATCAAATTACAGCACATCACATCCATCCCCTTGCCGGTGTGGATATTCCAGATGCCAATAATTTGTTCTCAGACTCATCTGTTGGTCAAATGCCTATCATTTCAGAGCTCTTGGAATGTGTTAGTCCAGTTTCTGGGAGTCATAGTCAACCACCAGTCAAGCAGCAGCTGATAACTGTGCCACAAGTTTACGAAGAGATACAGACATAAAGCCTCAGGGCAGCTGATCAGAAACCTTGTGGCTGTGTCCTTGATGTACTGTGAGCCTTTGCTCCGAGAATCCTTACAGTGTGGAAGCAGGCTATTTGGATTGAGAGTGAGGTGCTGGAAAAACATAGCGGGTCAGGCAGCATCCGAGAAGTAGGCCATTTGGCCCATCGAGTCCACACCAACTCTCCAAGGAACATCCCATGCAGATGCAGCCACTATCCTATCCCTGTACCCCTGCATTTCCCATGGCTAGTCCACCTAACCTGCTCGTCTCTGTGAGAGAAAACCTACACAGGCACAGGGAGAGTGAACAAACTCCCCAAAGGCAGCTGCCTGTGGGTGGAATCAGGGTCCCCAGGACTGTGTGTGGCACGTAGATGTACCTGGGTTTTCCTATGGGTGTCTCAGTAGCCACAACCATGCAGTTCATGAGTCCTATCCCAGTGAAGAGCTAAGGAAAGGCACAAACATGAGCAGCTGTTCATACAGATTGGCATCAATAGTGTAAAACCCACATACTTGGTGACCCTGGTAAAGACGACATCAGTCAATGTGTGCTACCAACTATGGCTGCTACAAATGTTTTCAGTCGTGGTCCACACCAATCCAGAAAGCAAAAAGCTGAAGATGATAGTGAAAGAGACTTATAAAGTATGGATGGCAGGTCAGTCAAGCAGCTGGATATGTTTTAATAGCAAGCTATAGGCCGTGACATCAACCTGGCAATAGTACTGAAAACATGTGCTCCAGAACTGGCCGCACTCTTTAGTTGTTTCAGTGCAGTTATAACCATGGTCAACCACCTGACATTGTGAAAACTTGCTTGTATATGTTCAGTCCTCAAAAATAAAGGCCAATCTGACCAAGTTTTTAAAATCAGCTAAACCTCAGCCATTAGTGAAGTAATGCAAGTTGTTGACTGTTCCAGTTCCTTAGCACTTTGGCAGCAAGGCCACATAGATGCATGCCTCAATACAGCCTCTGTCTAAACAAGGAGAAAAGAACTTAACTCCTCTGTTGAGGTGAGAGTCAAGATCCTAGATATCAAGACAGTGTTCAACTGAATGTAGCATTAAGGAGACTGAAGAAAATGCAATTAGTGAGAATCAGGGGAATATTCTGCATCCCAGATCCACACTCAGACCCACACTTGCAGCCATGTTAAAATTACTCCTTTTATATTTGTACATCTAAACACATGTTTAACAGAATGAATAAAACTCAGACTGTAAAAGAACATGCAAAGATTGAGGAAGTTCAGGTCTCAGTGATGAAAAGTAATTTCAAGAATTGTTTAAAGAGCCTATCAACACATTGTGTGCTGTTGCACAGCCTGTACATTGGATTGATAATGCTAGCTTTGGCAACAAGAAAAGCTAAACAAAGGTTAATGTGGCGTATTCTACGTGGGCAACATCTGGGGCAAAATGGCTACAAGAATAGTTGTCTCTCCCAACAGATAACATCGAGAATGATGCACATCCCTTTCTGAATGAACAATCAATCCAGGATCTCCGCAACGACTGAATGACTCAGTTTAGAGTTGAGCCACTGGTAACGTAGTCTCTCCTCTGGTTTAAAGGTGACCATTTAGTAGAAGGTAACAGATGCAGCCTCCTGTTGAAGAGAAAGTTAAGGTTTACAAAGTACTCCATGATGTGGGCATCTCTGTGGATACAAGCTCCTGCACAGAACCCTCCTCTGTCACCTTTTTATCACTTCTTTTGATCTGTGTTGTCTTCCGTGTAACACCCTATGGTCATTCAGCCTCCCAGAGGTGGCCCTTTCGAGGTCCCCTTTGTTGTTAGTGTTTCTGAGGCAAAGCAACAACAGCGTAGGAGCAGTGTAAGTTTCCTCTGCGCAGACAAAAGTGTACTGCCCAGTGTAATACTACACATGGACAAATGTCCAGAAATCAACCAGCAGCCATCAATGATAAAAGCATGAATTGGCATCCAATTACTGCTTTGTTCCTGTGAGTGGCACTGGTGAGAAGACCTTCCGGAAGTGTAGCTGTGTGATCTCAGTATGTGTCAAGGGAAACCCTCAAGCAATTGAAAATTTAACATGAGTCATGCAAGAAGTTCGGGGACCTAACTTACTTGCATTTCTTTTTAATTTGAATATTGTTAACGTGCCCAGTATGCTGCCCAATATTATCTCCCCACACATATGACAAGTCGCGCCAAAAATGAACTTATGCCAGCTGCTCACCATAATGGGAAATGGGGTAAGTTGGTAATTGTGTGAAGATGAAATCTCGCGCTCTTAGGGACACAATATGCTTTTGTAATGCTGAGTGGGAAAATGGGAAGACCAGAATTGAATTTTCATAAGAGTCATAAGAGGGCTACAACTCAGAAAAAGACCCTTCAGCCCATCAAGTCTGCAATGATCAAAAATAATCAACAAACTATTCTGATTCCATTTGCCAGCACTTGGTCCATTGTCTTGACTTTGCAAGTGCACATCTAAGTATGTCTTTAATGTTATGAGGCTTTCTGCCTCTACTACCCTTACAGGCAGTGAGTTTCAGATTCCCACAACCCTCGACATGAAAATTGTTTTCCTCACATCGCCTCTAAACCTCCCATCCCTTACCTTAAATCTATGCCTCTGGTCATTGATCGCTCCATCCAGGGGAAAAAAAAAGTTGCTTTCTGTCTACTTTGCCCCTCATAATTTATACATCTCAATCATGTCTCCACTCTGTATACTCCGGTTCAAGATGACTGTAACTCTCCAGCCCAGGCAACATGCAGGGAAATTTCCTTTGAACCTTCTCCAGTACAATCACATCCCTTCTGTAATGTGAGCTCTAGAACTGCACTCTATACTCTAGCTGTGACCAAACCAACATTTTATACAGTGCCAGCATCACCTCCCTACTCTCCAAACTCTTTGCTTCAGCTAATAAAGGCAAGTATACCATATTGTTTCTTAACCACCTGTCCGTCTAGTTTAGGGGACTTGTGGACATTCACACCCAGGTCCCTCGGACCCTCAGTGCTTCCCAGGATCCTACCATTCATCATTTACTTCTTTGCTTTGATTGTCCTGCCCAGGTGCATCACCTTACACTTAACTGGACTGAATTCCATTTGCCACTGATCAGTTCATCTGGCCAACCTATTGATACCCTCCAGTAATCCAAGGCTATCCTCCTCACTATTTACCACTCCATCAATTTTCATATCATTTGCAAACTTATTGATAGATCCTCTAGTCTAAATCATTTCCATATAGTATGAACCGCATGTGTTCCAAAACTGATCTTGTGGAATCCACTTGGACACTGGCTTCCAGTTACAAAGACATCATTCAAACATTACTCTCTGCTTCCCACCGCTAGTCATTTGTGGATCCAATTAGCCAGATTTCCTGGGATCCTGTGGAATCTTACCTTCGTTATCAGTGTCCCATGTGGGACTTTTTCAAAAGTCTTGCTGAAGTCCAAGTAGTTTACACTGAATGCCTTGCCCCCATCAGCATAGGGCAGCTCAGTGACTCAGTTTTTAGCACTGCTGCCTCACAGCGCCAAGGACCCAGGTTCAATTCCAGCCTCAGGCAACTGTTTACATTCTCCCCTTGTCTGCGTGGGTTTCCTCCAGGTGCTCCAGTTTTCTCCCACATTCCAAAGATGTGCAGGTCAGGTAGATTGGCCATGCTAAATTGCCCTGTAGTGTCCTGGGATGTGCAAGTTGAGGTGGGAAATGCAGGGATAGGTTAGGAGGTAGGTCTGGATGGGATACTCTTTGGAGGCCTGCTTCCATACTGTAGGGACTCTAAGGTTACCACCATGAAAAGCTCAATCAAGATGGTCGGATGGAAGTAAGAAGTGCAAACAATTGTCACTTATCTCAAGAGGGTTGGAATATAAAAGCAGAGATGTGCTACTGAGACTTTATAAAGCTCTGGTTAGGCCCCATTTGGACTACTGTGTCCAGTTTTGGTCCCCACACCTCAGGAAGGACATACTGGCACTGGAACGTGTCCAGCGGAGATTCACACGGATGATCCCTGGAATGGTAGGTCTAACATACGAGGAATGGCTGAGGATCCTGGGATTGTATTCATTGGAGTTTAGAAGATTAAGGGGAGACTTAATAGAGACGTACAAGATAATACATGGCTTGGAAAGGGTGGATGCTAGGAAGTTGTTTCTGTTAGGCGAGGAGACTAGGACCCGTGGACACAGCCTTACAATTAGAGGGGGTCAATTCAGAACAGAAATGCGGAGACATTTCTTCAGCCAGAGAGTGGTGTGCCTGTGGAATTCATTGCCGCAGAGTGCAGTGGAGGCCGGGACGCTAAATGTCTTCAAGGCAGAGATCGATAGATTCTTGTTGTCTCGAGGAATTAAGGGCTACGGGGAGAATGCTGGTAAGTGGAGTTGAAATGCCCATCAGCCATGATTGAATGGCGGAGTGGACTCGATGGGCCGAATGGCCTTACTTCCACTCCTATGTCTTATGGTCTTATAGAGTTTGTAAAAGATGTAAAAATGTGGTGTTTTCTTCCTGAGAGAAACCACTCTATCTGTTCCCCCCATTTAACTCTTAATCCTTTCTTGCTGCAGAAAGACATCCAACATTTAATGAAGTGCATGGAGTGTTAGTCTTTTCTGTTGCAATGAGCTTCTCTGAGAATGCATTGCACCATGTCTTCCCCATGTGCATTGGAGCATGATGAACATTGCTCAGTTGTATTCTGAAAGTCCAGCAGCACTGGATTTCGGTTAATGGCTCCTCCAAGTGATCAAATGGGTCAGGATACAGTCACTAACATAGAAGATAGTTCATAATATGACAAACTAACGGGCTGAATGGCCTTTCTGGTTCTATGCTTCTTACATGCTTATAATTTATGTTTGGCATATTTCTGGTATACTTGTGTGACTCAAATTGACAGTTCCACTAAGTGAAATCCCAGCAGTGTCAAACATTTCAAACACTGATTCAGAAAAGAGTTGGCAAGCCAGATGTGGCAATAAGATTTTTTTGCTATAAAATATAGTTGCCCTAATCCTATAGATGCCTTGTTACAAGAAAGTCATTGCTGGTATAAATCCTCACCTACATCTAATAAACTAGTGTAGAACACAATGGTGGAACTTTAGCTGCTTTGAAACTTTTCTGCTGTTGGGATCAAATCTGAGTTCCAATCTCACTTATACTATTTAGCTACTGCCAATGTTAATTGTTCAAAACAGACAATGATGGGAGTGGGGAATTCCCAGTGCAGGAAGCCTAATCTAAGGACCTTTAAACTATGGATAACAGCTCCAGTAGAAAAGGGGGATATTCTTAAGTCAGGTATGAAAACTGCGTGTCTCAAAGTGGAGGTGCTCTCTGAAGCTTCATGAAGACTGGAAAATGAATAAAAAAAGAAATGGCCACAGATGGCTCACTGCTTTTCTGTAAAGCATGTCTCTGTGGGATTTCTTGCGGCTGTGGTTAGGTCTGTCCTCACTCCTGAAGCTTCATTGAGATGGTATGAGAGGGGGCATCATTGTCAGCGTCAATGCTGGGAGTTGGGTTTCAGGTGCCAACATCAGGAAGGTCCCTGTATCATCATCAATTTGCCTCCCCTGCCCCCTCTCAATGGGTTTTTAATGGAACGTAACCTTGGCTACCCTGTTTCCTGACTCTGGCAAGATTGCTGGGAGGCAAGAACATTTTAGGGACCCAAACAGTTAGTTTATTTCTGATGTTACTTCTAAACCCCACATGTCAAGATTCTACCCAGTATGTGCTGAAAAAAAAACAGTTTTCTGTCTTTTTTGTCAAATGTAACTGTACAATGTGGTCCAGTCAAGAGTTATCACTGGAGTTCAAAAGAAGAGTCATATCAGATTGAAAACGTTAACTCTGATTTTCTTCTCTGTGGATTCTGCCAGACCTGATGAGATTCTGCAGCACGTTCTGTGCTTCATCAATATAGCTTTGGGGTTGCTTATTACAATAAACATCTCGTGAAGTTTTGCTTCGTGATTTTTTTCAGTCAGTCACTGGAAGTTCAAATCTCTTTGCAATCTCCTTTTTGGGATTATAACTGTGGGCTTGAAGAGGTTAAATGCAGTTAGCACCATGGCCTTGAACAAATACTGCAGGGTAGCAGCATACAGTTGACTAAAGTGATTGCATGAAGCTTTGTCTGAGTTGGCATCTCCACAAAAAAATGGCCCAAGAGATTTAATATAAACACATTCACTTTTCTTTGATCATTATGAGTTGGCACATTTTCAAGGCAGTGTGCATGTGATGGAACTGCCAAATTTTCCATATAATCTTAATGTCAGACAATCAATGGTACAGGGTATCAGTAGAGGTGTGTAATAGATAACTGAACGTAGCTGTCCCAACACAGCCAGCAAATCTCATTGTCAAGTCACCTTGATAGTCTTTGTACAAAAACAGGAAGCGTTCCTACAAACCATCAGTCATACTGTCAGTGTAAAAATTCTGTTGTGACCCTGCTTTAAGAATTAGGCAGCAAGAATTACGTTCAAAGCCTTTGATTTTGCAGGGAATTAGACAATTGCAAAATCCAACCAATCAAAGCATTGGTAAAAAAAAATCCTACACAGTTCTTTAATTCTTTTCAATAAAAATGACATTTCATTTATACAGACACTGTAAAGCAGCAGGTCATGTTATAAAAGGAAGAATCATGGATTGTGATTCATAAGACACTGCTGCAAATCCTGGAATCCGTACAATAAAAACAACATTTGTGTTACTCAGTCACTATAAAACGGTGATCTCAATTATGAGTAAATATAAGGAAGAGAGACTTCTCATCAAACATACTCCTTCCATCTCTTCTGCAATGTCCTGACCTTCATTTATATCCTAATTAACATCACTGAAGCAATTTATCTGGTCATTTACATTGTTGCAGTTTGTAAGATTTTGCTCTGCATAAATTGGTTACCATGATACAACAGTGACTACACTTCACATATACTTCATTGACTGTAAGTACTTTGGGATATCTTGAAGATGTGAAGGGTGTAATACATATGCAAGTTCCGCCTTTCTCTCCATGTAGATTTTTTAAAAAGAAAAGGCTTAAGAATCTGCCAATCAAATAAATATCTGGTAAGCAATTGCTGTTATTAGCTGGTAGGATCTAGCGAGCTGGATCAGCAACACTCTAGTTTTCTCCTTCCCCCTCTCCAGCTTCTATTACAGTTTCATTTCAGCTGTCAATGCTACCTCTCCTCTGTATGTTTTTGGTTCACTCGTACCTGTTCCAATACATTTGGCACATACCTTGGAATGGATAGCTCCTTCCGCTGTTGATTCATTACTTCAGTCGTTTCCTTATTTATAAACACTTCTTCTGCGTTTCTCCTCACTGACACACTCTTTGAAAATGAGGACCTGCCCCACGCACATGTAGCATTTACATTTCACTGCCACCAATCTAAACTATACAACCCTTGGTCTGCTCTTAGACTGTTAATTTAACATTGTGTGAGGGATGGACCACTTAATATGAGTAGGACTTAAAGGCAATCTACATAATTTCAAACCAAAAAACGTCTCTACTCTAGACTAGATTATGTGCCTACCCGTGACTGTTCACAGAGGCTGAAGCCAAGAACATGCGCCCTCTCTTTCTTGTTTGATTCCAAGCTGACTTTTAAGTCCCAAATCCTTTTTATTACTGTTCCCTTTCTGAATCCTGCTCCCTATCACACCTGACTCCATCTCTCCTGAATGTGTTAAATTCAAATTCTTCATCCAATTTTATAAAGCTCTTGATGACCTTCTTCTCTCATAAGTCAGAAACCATATCTAACATCTCTATCACCTTACCCTCTTGTTGTGTCCATCTTTGCATCATCTTATTCAACATCACCATCACCAGCCTGGAAGAGATTCAACCAAACTACAGCCCAAGAGTTTGAGTAGTCACACTTCTTTTGGCAATTCTCCTTCCATTTTCATCTTATACTAACGGTGAAAGGAGCTTTAAAAAGAAAATTGCTCCATTGGACACATCTGTGCTGTGGGAGCAAGTGAGGACTGCAGATGCTGAAGATCAGAGTGGAGCGTGTGGTGCTGGAAAAGCGCAGCAGGTTAGACAGCATCTGAGGAGCAGGAGAATTGACGTTTCAGGCATAAGCTTTGATGAAGGGCTTATGCCCGAAATGTTGATTCTCCTCTCCTCAGATGCTGCCTAACCTGCTGTGCTTTTCAGGCACCACACGCCACATCTGTACTGTAGACAAACTAAAACAGTGGTCAGTACAACAGCTCTTTCAAGGCATTCAAAAATAATTGAATTTGAAGCAAAGCTGATCCAGAAATCTTGAAATGGTAAATAAAGAGGTATCAAATATTACACTAATATTCACTTTGGCAAAATAGATCATGATTCACTGCAGATGTGCCCTTTCTTTAGCCATGCTATACCTCCTACAATAATCACGCTCCTTTATAATTGGCCCATGCAATCTCCAGAAATCATGAACACCTCACTCCTTTTTTAATCCATGACATTATAGGCAGGGAATCAAGAATAAATACAGTCTTCAGGCAAACCATGGTTAAAAGATGATGAAATATCGGAGCTGAATGTGTACAAAAGATTTATTTTAAAATTATATGTTCTGTCCTTACTTTCATTTTGTATTGTAATTTTGCAGCACAATGGGAAAACCTACTGCAGCTTGGAAACCAATGGTTTGAGCAAAGGATTTGTGCAGATGGTGAATCAAGGGTATGCAAAACTCAGGTGCTGCATCATTACAACGTTGACAGGGTGTAATTGCAACATGACAAGCTCATATCGGAAGTTTTAGCAGTCAGTAAGGGCGGAGGTATTTACGACGGGAAAGTAGCAAATCTCTGTTTGTTGTCCTTCCTCTTTGCTTGAGAAAACCACAGCGGCTTCCCTACATAGGTCGCAAGATCAGAAGAAGTAGGAGCTGGGGTGGGCCAGACGACCAGTTGTACCTGCTTTGCCATTAACCCTGACCACAGCTAATTTTGGGCTTCAACTCCACTGTCTGACCCACTGAAATACATTAAAAAAAACATAACTTGCTGGCTATAATTCACCCCAACTCCTAATCTATGATGCAATCACAAGTTCAATGAAATGTATGCGAGTGCTGCCGAAATGGTGGCTCAGTGTTTAGCATCTACACCTGAAGAAGGATTACACCCCAACACATTAACTTTCCCACCTCCTGATGCTGCCCGGCTTGCTGTGTTCTTCCAGCCTCCTGCTTGTCCACATTGTTTAGCACCAGGGAGCCGGGTTGGATTTCATCTTCGGGTGACTGTCTGTGTGGGGTTTGCACATTCTCCCCGTGTCTGCGTGGGTTTCCTCCGGGTGCTCCAGTTTCTTCTGACAGTCCAAAGATGTGCAGTTTGGATGGATTGGCTATGCTAAGTTTCCACATTGTGTACAGGTGGATTAGCCAAGAGATATGCAGGGTTACAGGAACAGAGTAGTGGGCTGGGACTCAGTGGGATGCTCTTCAGGCGGTTGGTTTAGATTTGATGGGCAGAATGGCCTGCTTCCACACTTTAGGGATTCTATGATTCTTAGACTCAATCCAGTGTATTCGAGCTTAGTGCATGGAGGTTCTGCACAGTCTGGATATTCATTTGCTTGATAGTTGGGTCTTTACTCCCAACTCATCATTTTGAGCCTCACGTTAGATAATTTTTTTTTCTTAAATATCTCAATCAAATAGTTTTTCATTTTGTTTAATCAAAAAACATCTTCTTAGAGGCAGAAAGTCATAGAGCTGTACAGCATGGAAACAGACCCTTCGGTCCAACTTGTCCATGCTAACCAGATATCCTAAATAATCTAATTCCATTTACCTACACCTGGCCCATATCCCTCTAAGCCCTTCCTATTTATATACCTATCCAGATGCCTTTTAAATGCTGTGATTGTACCAGCCTCCACCACTTCCTCTGGCAGCTCATTCCATACACGCACCTCCCTTTGCGTGAAAAAGGTTGCCCCTTAGGTCCCTTTTATATCTTTCCCCTCCCACCTTAAAACTATGCCCTCTAGTTCAGGACTCCCCCACCCCAGGGAAAAGACATTGTCTATTTATCATGATTTTATAAACCTCTATAAGGTTACACCTCAGCCTCCAACGCTCCAGGGAAAACAGCCCCAGCCAATGTAGCCTCTCACTATAGCTCAAATCCTCCAACCCTGGCAACATCCTTGCAAATCTCTTTCTGAACCCTTTCAAGTCTCATAACATCCTTCCGATAGTAAGGAAGCCAGAACTGCACGCACTATTCCAAAAGTGGCCTTACCAATGTCCTGTACAGCCGCAACATGACCTCTCAATTCTTATACTCAATGCTCTGACCAATAAAGGAAAGCAAGTTCTCTCCAACAACTTGCCCACCATTGATGTCAGGCTCAGCAGTCTATAGTTTCCTGGCTTTACCGTGCCACCTTGCTTAAACAGTGGTACCACGTTAGCCAACCTCCAGTCTTCTGGCACTTCACCTGTGGCTGTCAATGATACAAATATCTCAGCAAGACACCCAGCAAACAGCATACCAAACGCCTTCTTCACTATCCTATCCACCTGCAACTCTACTTTCAGGGAACTATGAACCTGCACTCCAAGGTCTCTTTGTTCAGCAACTCTCCTCAGGACCTGACCACTAAGTGTGTAAGTCCTGCTTTGATTTGCTTTTCCAAAATGCAGCACCTCACATTTATCTAAATTAAACTCCATCTGCCACTTCTCAGCCCATTGGCCCATCTGATCAACATCACTGAGGTAACCTTCTTCGCTGCGCACTACACATCCAATTTTGGTGTCATCTGCAAACATCTAGCTTCTCACAGAATTCTAGGGTGCACCTGATCAGGTCCTGGGGATTTATCCCCTTTTATGCATTTCAAGACATCCAGCACTTCCTCCTCTATATTATGGACGTTTTTCAAGATGCCACCATCCATTTCCCCACATTCTATATCTTCCATGTCCTTCTCCACAGTAAACACTGATGGAAAATGCTCATTTAGTATCTCACCCATCTCCTGCGGCTCCGCACATAGGCTCCCCTGCTGATCTTTGAGGGGCCCTATTCTATCCCTAGTTACTGCTTTGTCCTTAATATTTTTATCAAATCCCTTTGGATTCTCCTTCACTCTACTTGCCAGAGCTATCTCATGACCCCTTTTTGCTCTTGTGGTTTCCCTCTTTACTACCTTTATACTCTTAGAGTCATCAAGATATACAGCACAGAAACAGACCCTTCAGTCCAACTCATCAATACCAACCAGATGTTCTAACCTATTCGAGTCCCATTTGCCAGCACTTGGCCCATATCCCTCAAAACCCTTCCTTCTTCTAAGGATTCATTCGATCTCTCCTGTCTATACCTGACATATGCTTTCTTTTTTTAACCAATACCTCAATTTCTCTCGTCATCCAGCATTCCCTAAACCCACCAGCCATTCCTTTCACCCTAACAGGAACATAAGGTCTCTGGCCTCTCATTATTTCATTTTTAAAGGCTTCCCATTTTCCAGCCATTCCTTTATCTGCCCCCAATCAGCTTTTGAAAGTTGTTGCCTCATACCATCAAAATTAGCCTTCTTCCAAGTTAGAACTTCAACTTTTAGATCAGGTCTATCCTTTTCCATCACTATTTTAAAATTAATAGAGTTACAGTCGTTGGCCCCAATGTGCTCGCCCTCTGCCTTTCCTGTTAAGCCTCTTGCATTTAAGTAAAGGCAATTAAATTTATCAGTCCTACCTTGTTCTCTGTGTCGTGCTAAATTTTACAACCAATCCTCCACGCTGGAAGTTGGAAACCAGATCTGGTGAAATTTCCTTTTGGCAGGCCTTCATTATTTACTGAATGGGAGATGCACTTTCGAGACAGAACAGTTGCTAAATGAAATGGAGACTAAGTACACAAGTCTGCAATTAGTTATGGTCTGCACAAATCAAAAAGAAAGGTTGTTTGAAATTTCTTGTTAGTTTATGTCAAGCCAACTTATTTATTCTAATGCTGCTAGCTCATACTTGTACAGTGAAACTGCAACTCAGTGTGTAGGGGAAATACTCCCACAGTTAGTGTGGCTCAAGTAAACATAGCCACACACAAAACATAATCAGGATTACTCATGAAATGTTGACTTTAATATCCACACGAGAAATATATAATGGAAGAAATGTCATTCTTCAATTATTGCAGAGTTCAGTTCAATGATGCTAAATACCAGTTCTCGGTATGACAGCTTAGGAATGATGTAGTAGACAAGCAGGAAGCTGGAATAACACAGCAAGCCAGGCAGCATCAGCTGGTGGAAGTGTCAACATTTCGGATATAACCTTTCTTCCTGAATACTTTGGATTTCGGCATCTGCAGTTTTTCTTTTGTCTCTAGGAAGGATATAGTGGCTTTGGAATGATGTAGCAAGGGTTTAATAAAATTATACATGTCCTCAAAGGGTGATATTGCATAATCCAGTTTCCTAGAATTTTGATAGTACAGGGTGAGTTGATTAAGGAGTATGGATTACGTATGTGAAGGTTGTGCCTCCTGGTTTGTGCATCCAGAACTAACTAACAGAGGTGAAAAATTAGAGCCAGACCTTGTAGGAATGAATTTAAGAAGGATCGAAGTTCAGAACTGTCCTTTGCAATTGACAGTTGATGTTGGGGTCAGTTCAAACTCCAAGACGGATAATTGTGAAGGTATTGAAAGATATGGGGAAAAAGCAGGTAATTACAATTAGATCACAGAGCCGCTATGATCTCACTGAACGATGAAACATAGCTGAGCATCCAGATGACCCTCTTGCCATTCCTTCGCTCCTGCTGCAGCTATTAGAACAACATCCCTTTGCAGTTTTAAAGTGAATGGTACTGGTACAAACACAAGTTGCTGCATCAAAGCGGGTGCTAGAATGTGCAGCTGCAATTGAGGTACATATCTGTAGTGAAATAATGCGGATAATAATAAACATGTCCTCAAGCCACCGCAGCTGTTTTTATATTTAAACTAAACAGAGAACAGGTGTTCACATCAAGTGGCTTTGTCTGTCAGTGTTATTCTCTTTTGGAAAGAGCATGCATTAGAATAGCTTTCATGTGAAACTTAAAAAAAGGCTTCTTTTTGTCATCTTGTTTTCGCATAATTTGTTCAGCTCTGAACAAAGAGACAATGTATTTGTGCTGAGAAATATAATTTTCAGAAAACAATAATTATTTCCGTTGTTTAAACATAAACAAATATAAAAAGCGTATGTGCCAAAATCACTCCTTTACTCACATCTCTTTCCTTGCTCACCTAGAACTAATGGATTGTCTATTGTTATCAGCCATTTATGCAAACTAAGTAATTATATTCCACTGTACTCAAAAGCGGTAGAGTTTATAAACAGCAGGTTCTGGCACACAAGCTGTCTCTAAAATAAAAATAAATACCTGATCATAGGTTGAATGTGTAACTCCGCCTGACAAAAGCTGTTAAAATTCATCCTTTATTTGTTTGGGGAGAAAATAATTCTGACATTTAGTTGTAGTGGGAGTAAGAAAACATAGTGTTAATATTACTGGACTAATAATCCAGAGACCTGGATTAGTGATGTGGAGATGTGAGTTTAAATCCCCACCATGGCAGCTGATGAATTTAAATGCAATTCATTTAATAACAAAGCACACAATCAAATTATTATCTAAAAGATTATAGTAAAAATAAAATCATCTGGTTCACTAATGCTGGTTAACCAACTGGCCCATAACAACATGGTTGACTTAAATCATCAGAATGTGTTATCTGTGTGGGTGTCACCAGAATTGCAAAGCAACTGATCCATTTGGGAATTCAGTAGCAGTAAGAGGGACCCAGGAAGACAGCATAAACACATGGGGGTTGTACTCAAAGCATCCTTGAGGAGATCAAACATCCCACCTCTGTTTTTGTCCTGTGACCAACTAAAATGGAGGCTCATTCTACAACGTGCCAAAATCATTGAGGCACATCATGGGGAACCCAAAGAGGTAAAGCTGAGGCATCAAAGAGATCGTTTGCCTGATCCTTCTATTATTACTCATTCGACAATCTGCAGATGATGCATTGCACGTATCTACCATCTCTCAATGCATCGAAATGGTATGTTAGCAAGTTTCCAATTTCAAAGAAAATCATATCCATCTCAAGAAGTCTTCTCTCTCTACAGATGCTGCCAAACCTATTGAGTTTCTCCACACTTTATGTTTTCATTTCAGATCTCTGCGGGACTTCGCTTTTTGTACAGAAGCATTCATCATTGACCCTAAGGGACTTCCTAAGAACAAAGTTAACTCTTAGACCACCTTCCGAAATGGCCTATTAGGCTATTCAGTTATAGGAAAGAAAAATGAAAATATTGTCAATGCTGTAACTTAGAGACAAAAACAGAAATTGCTGAAAAAGCTTAGCATCAGTGGAGAGAAATCAGAGTTAATACTGCAGATCGAGTGATCCTTTCTCAGTTATAGAGATGGGCAATCAATGCGAATTTTTCAAGCAAGATCCACATTCCATAAATGTCTGAAAAACCAGTACTGGCAATGTTTAAGCAATCACTTTGCACATGATCAGACTGCAAGATTCATTACAGTGAAAACAGGGTGAAGGATGAGGGGCCATAATCAATAATAGTTCCAGCATTTTACCTCAGGCTAAGGCTTTCAGAGCTTTTAGTGTGGTGCTGGAAAAACACAGCCGGTCAGGCAGCATCTGAGGAGCAGGAGAATCGACGTTTTAGGCATAAGCCCTTCATCAGGAAAGAGGCTTGTGGGTCAAGGGGGCAGAGAGATAAATGGGAGAGGGGTGAGGCTGGGGGGGAAGGTAGCTGAGAATGTGATAGGTAGATGAAGGCGGGGGTGAAAGTAATAGGTCAGAGAGGAGGGTGGAGTGGATAGGTGGGAAGAAAGATGGACAGGTAGGACTGTTCAGGGGGGCGGTGCCGAGTTGGAAGATTGGGACAGGGATAAGGTGGGGTGAGGAGAAATGAGGAAACTGGTGAAATCCACATTGATCATGTGTGGTTGGATTTCAAATACAATCTGAATTAAAGTACTCAAGATGTATAACTTTCTATATAAATTCAGTTATGTTATTGTCAAATATGTCTTGTTCCACATGTAATTATTTTATTGGGAGTCTTATTTTCAGCTTCCAGTTTAGTATGACTGTTAGAAGATATAAGATGATGATGAGATATTTTCATAAAAAAGCTTTTTGGCCAGCTTATGGGATGGCTACCTTCTCTACTTCAAAAACAAACCGTACATCTGAATAACTTGTAAGAATAATTAACTTGAAATCTAATGAAGTTTTCTTTCCCACCTGCCAAATGGAGTAAATTTAACTTTAAATTGTACACTCAGAACAAATTTGCAGCTTAGCTAATCAGCTTGAATAGAGTTATGCACAGTTTGGTTATAAGAAAGTGTGATGCCTCAAGTAAGACAAATAAAATGATAACCAGAATGTGTCAGATAGAAAGGCCTACTGAAGTAAGGCTGTTACTATACACCTTACTGCTTTGCCATGTTCTCAGGAGCAGCTAAGGACAGGGAATCAATACTTGCACAGCCAGTGGCACCCATATCCTATGAATCAATACATTAAAGGAATGTATGTATAAATTATGTAAATTAGCCTCAACATTTCCAGGCTGAGGAAGTGTAAATATTAAATCCACTGATCATTATCTCTTGATTCCTCTGAAAAATATATAGATATAATGTTTATGAAAGGACAATTCCAATCTTGCATGAGATTACCTTGTATTTGAATAACTGTTCTTATAAATCCAGCCTAGTTGGAACTGAGTAGTTGTTGAGAGTGTGGTGCTGGAAAAGCACAGCAGGTCAGGCAGCATCTGAGGAGCTTTGGGCTTCAGGCATAAGCCCTTCATTAGGAATGATTGGGCTGATTCCTGATGAAGGGCTTATGCCCGAAATGTCAATTCTCCTGCTCCTCGTATGCTGTCTGACCTGCTGTGCTTTCCGCCACCACACTCTCGGAGTCTGATTTCCAGCATCTGCAGTTCTCACCATCCACTAGGAGATGAGTGGTTGTCAAGCAGAAGTCACCACAGTGAATTAGCAACATTTGGGGAAGGAGGGTGTGGAGTAGGAGGCTTTGGTTTAAATGTATCCTGTATTGATAGTTTGAGAATTCCCTCTGCTGGCTTTGAGTATTCTCAGTGGATTGCATGAAGCAAGCAGAGCTTGGTTTCTTGTGGGCGTGCAAGTGCATTCAGAAAAGCATACAATATCATGTACAAAATAGGCCTGGAGGAATCTGTGATTATAGTTCTTTTGTACTTACCATTTTAGACATTCTAACACTCTGTGGAACTGCAACTGCCTTGTTCCCTAACATTCAAATTGAATAATTTATTTTTCATTCACACAACAGAAACTTACAGAACAAAGAACAGTACAGAAAAGGAACAAGCCCTTCAGCCCACCAAGACCCTGCCAATGCTTGATGCCTTTCAAAACTAAATCTCTTGTCTCTTAGGCAGTCCAAATCCCTATTTTCTTTGTATCTGTTAAGATGCCTCTTAAACGTTGCTATTGTACTTGCCTCCAACACCTTCTCTGACAGCACAATCCAGGCACTTACTACCTTCTGTATAAAAATCTTGCCTCTCACATCTCCTTTAGACTTTTCTCTTTTTACCTTAAACATGGTGGGTGGCTCGGTAGCTAGCACTGCTGCCCTACAGCGCCAGAGACCTGGGTTCAATTCCCACCTCAGGTGACTGACTGTGTGGAGTTTGCACATTCTCCCCATATCTGCATGGGTGTGCTCCGGTTTCCTCACACAGTCCAAAAATGTGCAGATTAGGTGAACTGGCCATGCTAAATTGCCCATAGTGTTCGGTGTAGGGGAATGGGTCTGGATGGGTTGCACTTTGGCAGGTCAGTGTGGACTTGTTGGGCCAAAGGTCCAGTTTCCACACTGTAAGTAATCTAATCTAATCATATATCCTGTAGTAATTTCAATTTCTACAATGGGAAAACAATTCCAATGATCTATTCTACCAGTGCTTCTCATAATTTTGTAAACCTCTATCAATCCCTTAAATGAAAACAAACCAAGCTTTTCCAATGTTGTCATAGCTAATACGCCATCCCATACCAGCACCTTGGAAAATCTTTTCTGTTCCCTCTCCAAAGTCTCCACGTCTTTCTGATCATGTAGCGACTAGAACTGTATGCAACATCTATTAAATAATTAGTGTCTCAGATTTTCTACTAATGTAACAGTATTATTAACCTGTAAAATTCCCCCCCCCCAACCCCCCACCTTGTGATAAGGAGGAGGTATCTCATGAATCTGGACTACTACAGGTTTCTGGATGATTCCTATTGCTGTGAAAATGCTGACTCCCCTTTAACCTCCTTGCTGCATTTTCACATTAATTGTTAATTAAATTAATTGGAGAAAGTTAGATCTGGAATTTAGCGATGTAAATAGATTTTCAATGATAAGATCAATATTTCTGCAGTGTCATTTAACCTTTCTAAACCAGAGAGGGAACAAGTGAATCTCATTTGGAATCTCATTCCTACATGGGTACTCAGTTGTTAAGAGATTTTTAAAATTCCCATTTATTTTCATTTTTTTTTGCATTCTTTCTCTTCTCTCGCAATCCAATCTTTTTTTCTCTTTACTTCTCTTTTATAAATGATTTAACAATAAGGGCTGGATAGGCTTGGCTTGTATCTGCAGGAGTTTACAAGACTAAGGGGTGCCCAAAGATCCTGATGGGTCTTGCCAGGTTGGATGTGGGAGAATCTAGAATTAAGAGTCATAGTTCAAAAATCAGAGGTCACCCATTTATGACAGAGATTAGTCAAAGTCCTTTCTCTCAGTGGATTTTGAGTCTTTAGAACCCTTGCTGAAAAGATAGTGAAAGCAGTGTCCTTAAGGCACAGTTATATAGAGTTCTGTTAAGCATGGGGTTGAAGGATTAACAGGGGCAATTGGGAATGCAGACTTGAAGTTCAATCAGATCAACCATAACCTATGAATGGCAATGCAGGCTCAATCAGCTGAATGGCCTTCTCTTGCTCCTTGTTCGAATGTTGCTACAATCCTAGCTGCAAAGATGAGATAAATCAGATTTCATAGGACATGATCACAGAAATAGGCCGCTTGGTGCATGTCGTCCATGTTGCTATTTGTGCTCCACTTGACCTTCCTTCCATTTTGACTCAACTAAATTTACTGTGGTAAACTTTTATTCCCCTCTCTTTCATATGCTTTCTTAGCTTCCCTTTTAAAAAGGAATGCTAATACGTGTTCACTGCACTTAGTACTGGGCTACTTAAACTTCCAGTTCACCACTTTCTTCCGAAGGCAGTAGCTTGATTTTCAAGTCTAAAAGCATTCACACCGAGATATTTAGAAAATTACTTGGGGGACCATGCACAAGGGAATGCATCAAGGGAGGTGAGTACATTAAGTTGGGGAAACCAAGGTGAAAAAAGCAAGCACTTGTCAGAGACACAGTTCACAAGTTTCTCTGTTGGAAGATAGGGATCTGATAGGGGGTTGGGGGGGGGGGGGGGGGGGAATTTTACAGGTTAATAATACTGTTACATTAGTAGAAAATCTGAGACACTAATTATTTAATAGATGTTGCATACAGTTCTAGTCGCTACATGATCAGAAAGACGTGGAGACTTTGGAGAGGGAACAGAAAAGGTTTTCCAATGTCCTGTCCCTGGTTAAAAATTAGACTGCATTTTTGATTACATTAGATTACTTACAGTGTGGAAACAGGCCCTTCGGCCCAACAAGTCCACACCGACCCGCCAAAGCGCAACCCACCCATACCCTTACATTTACCCCTTACCTAACACTACGGGCAATTTAGCATGGCCAATTCACCTGACCCGCACATCTTTGGACTGTGGGAGGAAACTGGAGCACCCGGAGGAAACCCACGCAGACACAGGGAGAATGTGCAAACTCCACACAGTCAGTCGCCTGAGTCGGGAATTGAACCCGGGTCTCAGGCGCTGTGAGGCAGCAGTGCTAACCACTGTGCCACCGTGCCGCCCACTTATTTTGAGCAAGATAAATTAGTTAGGAGCTTTCACTACATGATTGCTAATGTGGAAAGTTATGCAATCTACAAATAAGAACATGAGAAATAAGAGAAGATATGAGGCTAGTCCCTCAAGTTCCTTGATTCAATAAGATCAACGATGATTGCTGAGCACAATATTATTTTCCTATTTGATCTCCAAATCCTTACCTTCTTCCAGAGGTCCAGACATGAATTGATCACTGTTGTGAACATGCTCATTAAGTGAGCATTCACAGACTTCTTGTGTAGGGAACTCCAGACAACCTTGAAGTGAAGACATTTCTCCTCAGCTTGGTTTGAAATGCTCAAATCCTTATTCTAAGACTAAGTCCCCTATTTCCAGCCTCTTCAGCCAAGTGAAAAAACCGCACAACATCTAACCCTAGCTTAACTTCTGTTGTTCAGATATTGATAGACATTACAATTAACAATAAACTTTTTTAAAAACAATGTGAACATTTTCTGTAGATTGATGAGAGTTAATATAAATTTGCAAAGGGTAGGTCATACCTGATGAATCTCTGTGAATTTTCTGAAGTGGTCACTAAAGTAGAGGAAAGGGGAAATTATACAAATATTGTTGGTGTGACATTGCAAAAGACATTTGATAAAGTGCCTCACAAGAAATTAGAGTCATAGAACCAGAGAGATGTACAACACGGATACAGACCCGTTGGTCCAACTCTTCCATGCCCACCAGATATCCCAACCTAATCTAGTCCCATTTGCCAGCACTTTGCCCATATCCCTCTAAACCCTTCCTATTCAAATACCCATCCAGATACCTTTTAAATGTTGTAATTGCACTAGCCTGCACCACTTCCTCTGGCAGTTCATTCCATACACGCACTACCCTCTGCGTGAAAAAGTTGCCCCTTAGGTCCCTTTTATATCTTTTCCCTCGCACCCTAAACCTATGACTTCTAGTTCTGGATTCCCCCACCCTACAGAAAAGACTTTGTTTATTTATCCTGCCAATACCCCTCATGATCTTTTGAACCTCTATAAGTTCGCCCCTCAGCCTTCGACGCTCCAGGGAAAACAACCCCAGCCTCTCTCTATACCTCAAATCCTCCAACCCTGGCAACATCCTTGTAAATCTTTTCTGAACACTTTCAAATTTCACAAAACCTTTCCAATAGGAAGGAGACCAAAACTGCACACAATATTCCAACAGTGGCCTAACCAATGTCCTGTACAGCCGCAACATGACCTCCCAACTCCTGTACTCAATACTCTGACCAATAAAGGAAAGCAAACCAAATGCCTTCTTCACTATCCTATCTATCTGCGATTCTACTGTCAAGGAGCTATGAACCTGCGCTCCAAGGTCTCTTTGTTCAGCAACACTCCCTCAGACCTTACCATTAAGTGTATAGGCCCTGCTAAGATTTCCTTTCCCAAAATGCAGCACCTCACATTTATCTAAATTAAACTCCATCTGCCACCGCTCAGCCCATTGACCCATCTAATTAACATCCTATTGTAACCTGAAGTAACCTTCTTCGCTGTCCACTGCATTTCCAATTTTGGTGTCATCTGCAAACTTATTAACTCTACCTCCTCTGTTCATTTCCAAATCATTTATATAAATCACGAAAAGTAGTGGGCCCAGCACCGATCCTTGTGGCACTCTCCTGGTCACAGGCCTCTAGTCTGAAAAACAACCCTCCACCACCATCCTCTGTCTATTAACTTTGAGCCAGTTCTGTATCCAAACGGCTAGTTCTCCCTGTATTCCATGAGCTCCAACCTTGCTAATCAGTCTCCCATTGGGAACATTGTTGAGTGCCTTACTGAAGTCCACCACTCTTCCCTCATCAATCCTCTTTGTTCCTTTTTCAAAAATCTCAAATCAAGTTTGTGAGACATGATTTCCCACACACAAAGCCATGTTGACTATCCCTAATCAGTCCTTGCCTTTCCAAATACATGTAAATCTTGTCCCTCAGGATTCCCTCCAAAGACTTGCCCACAGCCAACGTCAGGATCATTGTCTATAGTTCCCTGGCTAGTCCTTCTCACCTTTTTAAAATAGTGGTACTGCGTTAGCCAACCTCCTGTCTTCTGGCACCTCATCTGTGACTAGTGATGATACAAATTGTTAGCAAATGTTGAAGCTCATGGAATTGAAGGTACACTTTTGTCCATGAAGGGAAATTGGTTGAGCAAAAGGGCACAAAGAGGTAGAAACATGCATTGGTAGTCTAACTGATGTAAGCTGTATTGTAGACCCTCAACTATTTACTGCATATATCAATTACCTTTTTTTAAAAAAAAGGTGACTATTTATATTTATGAGGGTAGTGCAGTTGATGTGGTTTATACGAACTTCATTAAGACTATTGACAAGGTCCCACATAGAAGGCTGCTCCAAAGAGCACATGGGATTAAAGGCACGTTGGCAAACTGGACCCAAACTCAACTTATAACTAGGGGGCAAAGGGCATTGCTGGAGGGTTGTTTTCTTCATTGAAAGCCTATGACCAGCAGAATACCACAGTGATTGATGCTGAGACCCTTGCTGTTTGTTATTTACCTTAACAAGTTGGATGTGAATGTACAAGGTATAATTACTACATTTTCAGGTGACACAAATATTGGCATTGTTGTGATGGCGAGGAGGATGGTGTTTGGCTAAAGTCTGATATTGATCAACTTGTAAATTGGGCAGAACAATGGTAGATGGAATTTAATCCTGATTAATGTGAGTTGATCCATTTTGAGAAGTCTAATAAGGGAAGGGTACACACATGAATGGTAGGTCCATAAGGAGCATTGAGGGACCTTGACGTCCAAGTCCACAGATTCCTGAAGGTACCAGTGCAGGTAGATACAATGGTGAAGAAGCCTTGCAGGGTACTTGACTTCATTCACCAAAGCATAGAATATAGCAGTAGCAATTTCTTGTTATAACTTTTTAAAACATTGGTTCGGCCACAGATGGAATAGTGTGTGCAATTCTTGTCCTGACATTATAGGCAGGACATGTTTGCACTGGACAGAGCGCAGAGGAGATTCATTAGGATTGTGCCTGGGATGAAGTCTCAGTTATGAGGAGAGACTGGATAGGCTCAGTTTGTTTTTGTGAGGACAGAGAAGGCTGTGGGGGGCATCTGATTGAAGCATACAAAATTATGACAGGCAAAGATAGCGAATATCATGAAAATAATTCCCCCATGACAGACATGTCTAAGACCAGATAGCTTATGTTTAAGGTAAGGAATAAGTTGTTCACAGGGGATTTCAGGAAAATGTTTTTCACCCAGAGGGTAGTAGAAATATGGAACAACACTGCAGAAGAATCGTGATGAGCACATAAAATGCCAGGGCAGAGCCGACTATGGGCCAAGTGCAAGTAAATGAGATTAGCACAGTTTGATACTTGTTGGTTGGCACAGACATGGTGGGCTGAAGGGCCTGTTTCTGCGCTGTATGGATCTGGATAGGATAGAGAAACATGTATCCATGTCTGAAGATTTAACACAACTTCTTCTGGGGGTGCCAGGCATTCACCAGCAAGATGCTCTGTGCTTGATCACACACTGTATGCTGAGGCAATGGAATCCTTTGTAGCTTCAGTGCAAGGTCTCATTGAAATATCAGACCCTTACAGCCACATGTACGAGGTTGGTTGTTCCTTGAGTCACTGAGAATACTGCTATCCTCGCAAAGGCATGTACCTTCTCTTTCTATTCCACTCCAATAACTTATGAGTTGTTTTACTCAGCAGTCAGTATTTCAGATGTAGTGCAGGTATGTAAGGGAGAATGATGCCACTCAAGCTGAGTTGCATCCCAACGCTGTCTTGAATTCATAACAGTCAGACACAGCACAGTATCAGTTCACCGCTTATATAACCTGTTAATGTAATCCAGGCAATGGATAGATTTACGATCTTTATCACCATCAAGGAGATGTCATCATTTTTAAGTAACACTCTACAGGAAGTACAGTTCTTACAGGGTTAGTCGAGGTCAGCTGCAATAAAGATACGATCACCACTTTCTGGTGAGCTCTCTGTCAAATTCTGAATTAATTGATTTCTCTATACTTCAATCAGATTCAGAAGGGTTTGGTTTGATATAAACTGGGCTTATAGTTTGTTTAGGTCAACAACTGTATCTTCTGAAAATCTGGTTATGTTGCTCAAGGTGTAATCTCAGTGCATCCTGTATATGACAGTGGGGAAGTGGAACTCAAAAAAATGTGTGTGAGGGGACATTTCCTTTGTGTGCTGCTTTTATTCAGATTGCAAACATGTCTCTGAATACATTCTTGCAGTGCAGAGGAGCATTCAAATAAAAGCTACCTGTAAAGACTCAGTTCCATTCTCCAGTTTCTCCAGCCCTGTCATATGCTTTCAGTAATGCTACCTTACAAACCAGCACTTCTGACCTGTCTTCCTTTTCCCTTAACCATGGATTCCCACCTAGCCTGCATGATAACCTTACTTGGTCTAGCCTGCATGTGACTGCAGTATGGTTGACTCTGGAATGGATAAGCAAGCCCTCAGTTCAAAAGCATTTAGAGATGGACAACAAATGCTGCTTTGCCAGGAACACCTGCAATCCATGAAGATATCGAGAAAATAAACATTATTTCATCACACTTTGACAGCTGAGGTTGGAAATCATAGAATCTTGTATATTTGTACATCTTAAATGCCATTGTTTTCTCCAATATTACTCTTTACTGCATTAAGTTCAATACGTCTTGTCACTCTAATTGTGGATAAAATCTGAAGACACACAGTTTGGGATCACACAGTGGCTCAATGCCAGGTATCTGGGTTCAATTCCATCCTCGGCCAACTATCTGTATGGAGTTTGCACGTTCCCCTGTAACTGCATGGGTTTCCTCCAAATGCTCCGGTTTTCTACCTCAGTCCAAAAATGTGCAGTTTAGGTAGATTGGCTATGCTAAATTGCCCCATAGTGTCCAGAGATGTGTAGGCTAGAGGGATTATCCACGATAAAGTGGGGTTTATGAGGATAGGGTGGGAGACTGGGTCTGAGTGAGGTTGCTCTTCGATGGGTCAGTGCAGACTCACGAGGCTGAATGGCCTCTTTCTGCACTGTAGACATTCTAGGAGTGAAGTTAACCATTATAGTAGATACAAATTTTGGCACCATCTTGGTGTCTTTGAAATGGCAGTTCATAAAACTACCTGAACACCTTGTGGGTTTAATGGTTCCATTTTCACTGAAAACAAAAGAGCTCTGTCATTCCCCATGAGCAAAACAATGCTGAAGAATACTGAAAGGACAGAAAAGCATGTCCTGCAAATGTAACTTTATTGCCTGGCAGCATTTGTGAAGAAAAATCAAAATTAATGTTTCAAGTCCAAGGAACCCTTCCTCAGAATGGTCACTGAACCTGAAACGTTAACTCTGATTTCTCTTCACAGATACTGCCAGACTTGCGGAGCTTTTCCAGCAAATTTTGTTTTTATTTCGGATTCACAGCATCTGCAGTTCTTTAAGGATTTTTTAAAACGTGATTGCCTATTTGATCATGTGACAACAAGATGGAAGCCTGATCCTGTCCTCACCTGAGCTTGCATTTCATAACACAGGCCACTGGATAGTGATTACACATTGAAAATTTGGGTACTTGGCTTCCTCGACAGCCAACATGGAGCTGATTCCGACAGCTTACTCCTGGCAGAAATGGGGTGGAGGAAGTCTACAAACTGTTCTATTTACATTTGCAATAGTATTCTTGGTCTTGTTGTATTGCTAAAGAACATTCACAGAGTCTTCTGAGGTAAAGAAAGCATTAAGTTTTTGTTTTAAAAATCCTACTATGACTTCACCTTTCCACAAGATCATGTGACACTGCAGGACTTCCTGTTATGATATATGTTGTGGCTCAGTAACATATCATATAGTCAGACTTAAACACTCACACTACAATAGGCATGGACTTTGCATGATCATGTTTTAGGCCGCAAGTTATTTAGAGTATGTTAACTAGCTCAGTTGGCTGGATCGCTGGTTTGTGATGTAGAATAATGATAACAGTATGGGTTCAATTCCTGCACCAAAAGAGGTTACTTTGAAGGACTCCCCTTAGCAACCTTTCCCTTTGTTGAGATGTGCTGACCGTCAGGTCAAACTAATACCAAGGTCAGGATTAAAATGGTGTTGGAGAAGCACAGCAGGTCAGGCAGCATCCAAGGATCAGGACAACTCGATGTTTCGGGCAAAGGTTCTTCATCAGGAATCTTGACTCTAATCTCCAGCATCTGCAGTACCCACTTCCATCTAGTTGATTTTAAACTACTTCCAGTTGTCTACCTCATGAGATAGCAGCCCTATGGTCTGGCAAATTTAATATGTTAACAGCGATTCTATAAAAGGAAAGTTGGACCCTTCTTCCCCAAACCAAGCATTTCTGAGGTATTTACGAGCATAATCGAAGGTTTTCTGAAAGGATTGCTTCACTTTTCACTCATAAAATGGCCCAAGAAAGTTTTCTAATGATTCTTGTTGCAGACAGGTATTGGCCTCTCTCCATCACTTGTCCTTTAAGAAACAACTTCTGGTTTGATTCCAGTGGGATTCCTATCCTATTCCTCCACCAGCTGGAATGACAATCTGACTGATACACTGCTTGTAGCCAGTGCCAGCGACCAGATGAGTCCCATCCCAAAGAATGCACAATCCCAGTAAGAAGGACTTCAATTGTACAGCAAGGATGCACACCCCATCTGCCCAAGACCTGCTCCAAGTGAAAATTTATCTAACTGCAGGATCCAAATGCCATTTAGCTGTGATCAATATCACACTCACTAACCCACTGAGCTATTGATCAAATGATGAATTGAAAATGATAAAATAACTACTTTGGAAAAAAGAGAAGCTTTTATGTTGCAAATTATTTTTAAGTTCAATCCTAAATTATTTCTTATATATGTGTATGCATTTTACATTTATGAATATATTCACAAGTAAACATTTGTCAATTAAAATGTTTCTTATTAATTTACATGTCTTTAAAGTGACAAATTAATTAATTCAATGTTGAATTAATTTGCAAGCTAATTTCCAAAATTAATTAATTCTGCATAACTTGAGTTTGGCCTTGAAAGTGCTCCATACAGTATATCAATCCAATGGACAAGTGAAGTGTATTTGAATTTCTAATGCAGCTGATTGGTAAGAACAGATTCTAATTATCAACTGACCATTTACTAAATGATTAGATTCCCTGCAGTAGGGAAATAGGTCCTTCGGCCCAACAAGTCCACACCGACCCTCTGATGAGTTACCCACCCACCCCATTTTTACCCCTGACTAATGCACCTAACGCTATGGGCAGATTAGCATGGCCAATTCACCTGACCTGCACATCTTTGGATTGTGGGAGGAAACCGGAGCACCCGGAGGAAACCATGCAGGGAACGTGCAAACTCCACACAGTCAATCACCCGAGGCGGACCTTTAACCCGGAAGCAGCAGTGCTAACCACTAAACCACCGTGCCGCCCCCAATTAACCAATGAAGTGAATGCAGCGCTCGCTCCATCCCTGGGTTGTCTCGAACCACCAACCTTTCAGTCAATGGCCAAATGCATTGACCAATTGTGCCACAGAGATTGGCACAATTGAAAGTCAGTCGACCAGCATAACCAGGAGCAAAAGTGTTCAATAACCCAGACATATAAAATAATAGGGTATATTCTTTTTACAATTGAACTGTGAATTAAGTAAGTTACAAAAGTCACTGAACTTATTTAAAAAAGAAACAACCTGGGCTTTGTGAAGCACCACTTGGTGGATCTCATTTTCTTTCTTTTTTCGCTCCACACACACACATGGATCTAGAGATCTCATTTACACTCATTGATTTTCTCAATTTGCCCACCTTTTTGCTTATCAGATTTGGTTAGTCCACAGTGAGGCTTCCACCCTTTACATTCCAAGGACATATGTCGATTTCCTTCAAGCAGTTAGGTTTGAAGTATTGCATGTTGAGATGTACTTTGCTGAGTCTTTCCGTCAGTCTCATATCCTTTCCTTTCCTGGCCTCTAGGCACGGACTCAGGTTACAGCTACACCCAAGCGACTGTCCGGAGTTTGCACATTCTCCCTATTTCCTCCGGGTGCTCCAGTTTCCTCCCACAGTCCAAAGATGTGCAGGTCAGGTGAATTGGCCATACTAAATTGCCCATTGTGTTAGGTAAATATAGGGTAGTGGGATGTGTCTAGTTGGGTTGCTGTTTGGAGGGTCGGTGTGGACTGGTTGGGCCGAAGGGCCTGTTTCCACGCTGTAGGGAATCCAATCTAGTCTAATCAGATGCTTTTCACAAACCTGTCCAAGTCCCAGTGCTTCAAGTGTGAGCTGAAACTGAGGCGTTAGTTATGAATGGCATCACAATTTCATTCTGTATTCACAAACAACAGGAGGAGCAATTTAATGGTTTGTGGTTGAAGCAGTTGCATTCTCATCTTTGAGTTGGAAGTTTGCGGGGTCATGCTGTGTTTCAGAGACTCAAACACATTAGCTGGGCTGACACTCCAGCACAATACTGAAGGAATGTTACATTAACGTAGCTGTATTTGACAGAGGCACATTCTGCCCACTTTGGTGGAAGCAGAACATCTCTTGGCACTATTTTAAAGAGGAGCTGGGAATTTGCTCTGGTTTGCTGTCCACACTTACAACAATACCACAACCAGTTTCTGTGCAAGCTAGCAACCTACCTAATAATCACCATGGGGAACTGTCTTCCCAAGATCTGTGTCCAGCAGAGGGTGGAAGAAACTATCTTCCATCTGTTACTTGCAAGTTATTGGGCAGCAAGAGGTTCAGCACATGTACTGACTGTCCCCTCAATGCAAACACTATGCAACTCTAATCTAGAGAGATGGTGACTTAGACAGTGACTGAGAGTTCTCTACTGAGCAATCATTTTAAGCATTTGTGATACTACAGTTTAGTGTGATGGTTTTGTTACTTGCCAGAAAACTCAGGGCAGGAACTTGGAGGAGGAAATGCCAATTTTTTTGGCCCACTAGAAGTTAGTGATGTGGTGGGCAGGGGTAAGTGTGTGTGGAGGATGGGGGTGGGGGAAGGGAGGGGTGGTTGGTTGCGGGGGGGGGGGGGTGGGCGGGGGGAGGTTGGTTGATGGTGGCTTGCCTATAGTGCATGGACTTTTTCGAAATGAAGAATTGATGTTTAAACCCCATAGTGTTGCATGTAACATCAACCACAGGTTCTCCGTATGGATATCAGGCTGGTCGATACATTTTGCTTCAGATGTAGTGGGAGATTTGAGCACTGACGAGTGTGGGATGGGATGGGCTGGAGGGCATACAAGATTTCCAGTCCTGGGCAAGATATAAAAGAGACCTATGGGGCAACATTTTCACACAGAGGATGATACGTGTATGGAATGAGCTGCTAGAGAAAGTGGTGGAGACTTGTACAACTGCAACATTTAAGAGGCATTTGGATGGGCATATGAATAGGAAAGGTTTGGAGGGATTGGGCCGGGTTGCTGGCAGGTGGGTCCAAAGGGTCTGGGTTGGGATATCTGGTCGGCTTGGGTGGGTTGGTCCAAAGGGTCTGTTTCCATATTGTACACCTCTATGACTCTATGACTCTATAAGTGCTGCCACATTAGCCTGCCCTTAATTGGACATCACCTCCATTTTGATCTCTGCTGACCTCCTAACAACAATATTATTCCCTCTTTGCAACTCCGTACGTCCTCACTGATGTTTCTAATCCTACGCCCTCAGATCAACTCCACACATGCATATCCCTGCTGACACCAAATCGACTGCAGCACTTCAAGAAGGCCGTTCACCTTCATGTTCTCAAGGGCAACTAGAGACAGGCAAGAAATGCTGCCTCAGCCAGTGATGCCTATGTCCCACAAGAGAACTCCAGACCTCAATTACCCCAGCTCACTAAAGGTAGCATTTATAGGGTCATGCAGCAAGGATACAGACTCTTCGATCAAACCAGTCCATGCCGATCATAATCCCAAACTAAACTAGTCCCAACTGCCTGTGCATGGCTCATGTCCCCCCCCAAACATTTCTAGTTATGTACTTATCCAAATGCTTTTTAAATGTTGTATCAGTACCTGCATCTACCACTTCCTCTGGAAGTTCATGTCACACACAAGCCACACTCTGTCACAAATTCCGCCTCATGTCTTTTTCAAAATCTTTCTCCTTTCACCTTAAAAATATGCCCCCAGTCTTGAAATCTTCCATTCTATGGAACAAAAATATCGGCCTTTCACCATATCTATACCCCTAATGCTTTTATAAACCTCTGTAAGGTCACCTCTCAACCTCTTATGCTCCAGTGAAAAAGGTCCCAGCCTATCCAACCTCTCCTTATAACTCAAGGAGGTGTTCACTGATGATTATACAGTGTTCAGCACCATTGACACCACTTCACAGGTATAAAGCAGGCCATACATAGCACCATCTGGGCAAAATCTGTCTGGGATGGTGGCAGAGTGGTTAGCGCTGCTGCCACACAGCACGAGGGATCCAGGTTCAGTTCCTGCCCTGGGTGACTGTGTGGAGTTTGCACATTCTTCCCGTGTCTGTGTGGGTTTCCTCCGGGTGCTCTGGTTTCTTCCGACAATCCAAAGATTTGCAGGTTAGGTGAATTGGTCATGCTAAATTGCTCATAGTCAGGAGTGAATATGGGGAATGGATGGGCTACTCTTCGGTGGATCGGTGTGGACTTGTTGGGCCAAAGGGCTTGTTTCCATACTGGAGAGAACCTAATCTAACCTAAAATGTCTGCGAATGGAGAATAACATTTATAGCACACAATTTGCCAGGCAATAACTATTTCCAACGAGAGAAAGCAACTTTCTCCACTCACCATCCAATAGTATTGCCATTGCTGAATTGCCCACTAACTGGGCATATCCATTGATGAGAAACTGAAGTGAAATAGCCATATACACATTATGGCCACAGAGCTGGTCAGAGTTTGGGAATTTTGTAGGAAGTAACCCACTCGCTGACTCTCCTCATGTCTGTATACCACTTATAAGGCAAAGTTGGGAGTATAGAGCCATACAGTCATAAAGTCATAGAGATGTACAGCATGGAAACAGCCCCTTTGGTCCAAACCATCCATGCCGACCAGATATCCCAACCCAATCTAGTACCACCTGCCAGCACCTGGCCCATATCCCTTCAAACCCTTCCTATTCATATACCCATCCAAATGCCTCTTAAATGTTGCAATTGTACAAGCCTCCACCACACCCTCTGGCAGCTCATTCCACATGCGTACCATCCTCTGTGTGAAAATGTTGCCCCGCAGGTCTCTTTTATATCTTTTCCCTCTCAACCAAAACCTATGCCCTCTAGTTCTGGATTCCCTGATCCCAGGGAAAAAGATTTTGCCTATTTACCCTATCCATGCCCCTCATAATTTGGTAAACCTCTATAGGGTCACCCCTTAGCCTCCGACACTCCAGGGAAAACAGCCCCAGCCTGTTCAGCCTCTCCCTATAGCTCAAATCCTTCAACTCTGGCAACATCCTTGTAAATCTTTTCTGAACACTTTCAAGTTTCACAACATCTTTCCAATAGGAAGGAGACCAGAATTGCATGCAATATTCCAATAGTGGCCTAACGAATATCTTGGCTGAAAATGTGTTGCTGGTCAAAGCACAGCAGGCCAGGCAGCATCTCAGGAAAAGAGAATTCGACGTTTCGAGCATAAGCCCTTCATCCTGATGAAGGGCTTATGCTCGAAACGTCGAATTCTCTTTTCCTGAGATGCTGCCTGGCCTGCTGTGCTTTGACCAGCAACACATTTTCAGCTGTGATCTCCAGCATCTGCAGACCTCATTTTTTACTTAACGAATATCTTGTACAGCCACAACATGACCTCCCAACCCCTGTATTCAATACTGTGACCAATAAAGGAAAGCATATCAAATGCCTTCTTCACTATTCTATCTACCTGCGACTCCACTTTCAAGGAGCTATGAACCTGCACTCCAAGGTCGCCTTGTTCAGCAACACCCCCTAGGACCTTACCATTAAGTGTATAAGTCCAGCTAAGAATTGCTTTCCCAAAATGCAGCATCTCGCATTTATCTGAATTAAACTCCATCTGCTACTTCTCAACCCATTGGCCCATCTGGTCCAGATCCTGTTGTAATCTGAGGTCACCCTTTTCACTGTCCACTACACCTCCAATTTTGGTGTCATCTGCAAACTTACTAACTGTACCTCTTATGCTCGCATCCAAATCATTTATGTAAATGACAAAAAGTAGAGGACCCAGCACCAATCCTTGTGGGACTCCACTGGTCACAGACCTCCAGTCTAAAATACAACCCTCCACCACCACCCTCTGTCTCCTACCTTTGAGCCAGTTCTGTATCCAAATGGTAGTTCTCCCTGTATTTCATGAGGTCTAACCTTACTAATCAGTCTCCCATGGGGAGCCTTGTTGAACACCTTACTGAAGTTCATATAGATCACATCCACTGCTCTGCCCTCATCAATCCTCTTTGTTACTTCCTCAAAAAACCCAATCAAGTTTGTGAGACATGATTTCCCACGCACAAAGCCATGTTGACTATCCCTAATCAGTCCTTGCCTTTCCAAATACATGTACATCCTATCCCTCAGGCTTCCCTCCAACAACTTGCCCTCCACCGACATCAGGCTCACTGGCCTACAGTTGCCTGGCTTGTCCTTACCACCCTTCTTAAACAGTAGCACCACGTTTGCCAACCTCCAGTCTTCTGGCACCTCACCTGTGACTATCGATGATACAAATATCTCAGCAAGAGGCCCAGCAATCACTTCTCTAGCTTCCCACAGAGTTCTCGGGTACACCTGATCAGGTCCTGGGGATTAATCCATCTTTACCTCTTTCAAGACATCCAGCACTTCCTCCTCTGTAATATAAACATTTTGCAAGATGTCACTATCTATTTCTTTACATTCTATATCTTCCATATCCTTTTCCACAATAAATACTGATGCAAAACACTCTGTGTCTCTGTATTTTCTGTGTCTCCACCCAAAGGCTGCCTTGCTGATCCTTGAGGGGCCCTATTCTCTCCCTAGTTACCCTTTTGTCCTTAAAGTATTTGTAAAAACGTTTTGGATTCTCCTTAATTCTATTTTCCAAAGCTATCTCATGTCCCCTTTTTGCCCTCCTAATTTCCCTCTTAAGTATACTTCTACTTTCTTGATGCTTTTCTAAGGATTCACTCGATCTATCCTGTCTATACCTTCTACATGCTTCCTTCTTTTTCTTAACCAAACCCTCAATTTCTTTAGTCATCCAGCATTCCCTGTACCTACCAGTCTTTCCTTTTCCAAACAGACCCCACTACCAGGGATATATTTCCCTCCCCACCCCTATCAGCGTTGCGGAGAGATCACTCCCTCCGCGACTCCCTCGTCAGGTCCACACCCCCACAACCCAACCTCCATTCCCGGCACCTTCCCCTGCAACCGCAAGAAGTGCAAAACTTGCGCTCACACCTCCTCCCTCACCTACCTCCAAAGCCCCAGTGGATCCATCCATATCCATCACAAATTCACCTGCACCTCTATACACATCAGTTACTGTATCCGTTGCACCCGAAGTGGTCTCCTCTACATTGGGGAGACAGACCGCCTACTTGCGGAACGTTTCAGGGAACACCTTTGGGACACCCGCACCAACCAACCCAACCGCCCCGTGGCTCAACACTTTAACTCCCTCTCCCACTCCGCCCAGGACATGCAGGTCCTTGCCTCCTCCATCGCCAGACCCTGACCACAGGACGCCTGGAGGAAGAGCGCCTCATCTTCCGCCTAGGAACCCTCCAACCACAAGGGATGAACTCAGATTTCTCCAGTTTCCTCATTTCCCCTCCCCCCACCTTGTCTCAGTCAAATCCCTCGAACTCAGCACCACCTTCCTAACCTGCAATCTTCTTCCTGACCTCTCTGCCCCCACCCCTCTCCAGCCTATCACCCTCACCTCCTTCCACCTATCGTATTCCCAGCACGCCTCCCCCAAATCCCCTCCCCCCCTACCTTTTATCTAAGCCCACCTGGCACACCAGCCTCATTCCTGAAGAAGGGCTTATGCCAGAAACTTTGATTCTCCTGCTCCTCGTATGCTGCCTGGCCTGCTGTGCTTTTCCAGCATTACATTTTTCAACTCTGGTCTCCAGCATCTGCAGTCCTCACTTTCTCCTAGCCTTTCTTTTCACCCTAACAGGAATATACTTTCTCTGGATTCTCGTTAAATCATTTCTGAAGGCTTCCCATTTTCTAGCCGTCCCTTTACCTGCGAACATCTGCCCCAAATCAGCTTTCAAAAATTCTTGCCGAATACCATCAAAATTGGCCTTTCTCCAATTTAGAACTTCAAGTTTTAGATCTGGTCTATCTGTTTCCATTATTATTTTACATCTAATAGAATTCTGGTCGCTGGTCCCAAAGTGCTCCCCCACTGACACCTCAGCCACCTACCCTGCCTTGTTTCCCAAGAGTCAGTCAAGTTTTGCATCTTCTCTAGTAGGTCCATTCACATACTGAATCAGAAATATTTTTTGTCCACACTTAACAAATTCCTCCTCATCTATACCCTTAACCTATGGCAGTCCCAGTCTATGATTGGAAAGTTAAAACCACCCTATTATTCTTACAGATAGCTGAGATCTCCTTCTCAGTCTGTTTCTCAATTTCCCTCTGACTATTAGGGGGTCTATAATACAATCCCAATAAGGTTATCATCCTTTCTTATTTCTCATTTCCACCCAAATAACTTCCATGGATGTATTTCCGGGAATATCCTACCTCAGCACAGCTGGTCCTCTAGTTCCTTGTCTCCGTATCATTGATGTGTTTCCATAAAGTGAGAATTCATCTGAAGTTAAATTAGAAACTATGGCCAAAAATGAGACATGCAGCCTCGTTAGGATATTTAACTTGTCAACTCAACTCATGGAGCAGGTTGGCTGCTGGGGACCACGACTAATCCCAATTAAAAATGGCAGTGGACAGTTTGGAGGCAGATTTGTCAGGATTCAGATTTTTTCGAATGCAAACCCCCTACTTCATCCAAATCTGTTTATTTTCCGGCAATGAAACTCCCCATTGTTTTTCATTCCCACCACAGGATTATTCTTTCGAAATGGAAAAAAGTATCCCATTCCCTTTTGAACACCACCTTAAACTCCTGACTCCCTCTCCACTATGACACATTTGTTGTACCCAACACCCTCAAAAACACTTTTCTTTAACACTTCAAGGGATGTGCAAGCACTTTTAGCTTTAAATAATGCTCCTTCATGTAAAACATAACACTATTGGTTTTAATATTCCAGTGTGCACGGTGCCTGTGAGGGGAGCTCACAGCTCTTTCTGCCAAATGAGCTCTTTTCCAATTTATTCACCATGGTCTTAAACTGTCAACTCAAAATGTAAATTTTCGGTGAAGTGATTCTTGTTCTGCATACTGTCGGTCACTGGATCCAGCACTCAGCGTCCAGTGAACTGCTAACCAGCAGTATTGTTGAATCAGCTACAAATGACAAGGGTAATAAAGGCTCAGCTCCATCACATAACCAGGGGTCATTGCTAAGTGACATAATGCCTGATGGGCTGTCCAATTAGCACAGTCTCTTAAATTGTGCACAGCATCCATTTCATTTGCTCCTTTCGGCTACATTGGTGCTTCAGACACACAGGAAATTCATGGATGTTTAAGAGAAGTGGAAAGGAGGGATAGTTTTATGAAATGATAATTTATTTTTGTATTTTTAGTGGAATTGTTAATCTGAAATAAAATATACTTGTCGATTGCAATGGATTTACAAATGAGCAGAGATCCTCTAACGGCTGTCCAATCTGTCCGATTGCATTACTGCCCCAATAGGAATAAGAATATTTATTGTGTCAAACTTGGGAGCTAAAGCTTGTTTAAGTACATCCAAGTTTGCTCCTCAGGCCTGATTGCCAGATGTCTCCAATATTACCTGGTTTGCTTCGATATCCTTGTTGGATCAAACAGGGCATTAAACTGTTCTTCGTAGAATCAGTATTTCTGTACCTTCTTTGAACTCCTACAAAATGGATATAAGGAGAAATTTATTCTGTCAGAGAGTAACAAATCTGTGAAATTCTTTATTGCAGAGGGCTATGAGGCTGTGTCATTAAATATGTTCATAGCTGAGATAGACAGAATTTTAATCATTCATAGAATCAGGAAAATGGAGTTGAGAATGATCAGGCCAGCTGTGATCCCATTGAATAGTGGAGCAGATTCAATGGGCTGAATGGCTTGTTTCTGCTCATATGTTTTATAATCTCATGGCATACAAATCCTTAATTAAGAAAAGGATCTATTCCTTTGTTTTTGTCAGTGTTGCTATGAGCTGCCTGGTTAGAAGCACCCCTGCTATCCCAATACTTTATAAACACAGTGATACATGCACGTGTAAGAGATTGTACATACATGTCCATGCCTAACGTGTAATGGAGCATCCAGATCATTGAAAGTTTGAGCTGAACAGCATCTGGTTACAAGGCAAATGTAAGAATTGCTAAGAAACAATTGTAAAAGCTGTGAAATAAAACTTTGACTTGGCAGTGGGCCAAACCCCTGGTTGGAGAAGGTCACCAATGTGTGGAAAATGCCTTAATGGCCTGTGTGAGCTGCACGACTACTCAGTCTTTCTGCTGCCAGGAGCAAAAACTGCGAGACACAGCTGCCTGTGGCTTTATTTATGTTTCCTGGGGCTCCTTCACAAGCAGCCCAGTCAAATCCCTTTATGAGAAACATTCTCCATTTCTCCTGAGGCAACAGGAGACGTACATTCATCTGCAGCAACACGCATTTACATAGCACCTTTAACTTGGTAACGTGGCCTGAGGCGTTTCATTGAATATGATACCGAGCTGCATAAGGAGGCACGAGAACAGGTGGAAACGTGGGTTTTAATGAATATTTATAAAGACAGAGGAGGTGTGGCATTTTCACAGATGACCACTGCTGGTAGCTTGTGGTAGCCTTTGCCAGTGTGTGGTACTGGGTACTCGTTGTTTAAGGAAATTCACTGCTACTAGAAATTCACTTCTTTGTCTCTTTTTGCCCCAAGCCTTTCCAGTAATTAACAGTTGAGAATGCAACACTGTAGAGTATCTACAGAAGAGGCGTCACTCATAGATAACAAGAAGGTTTATTGCATTATAGCAACAGGTACTGTTTTCAGTTGTGTACAATTTCCAGCATCTTCAGGAGCTGATACAGGTATACCTGCTTCATCTGAAAACCAGAGTAGTACTCCTTGTCTCTATCAACATACTGTGTGTAACAATAAAATGGGGGGAGCCAATGCAACATGAACCTTAACTCCTTCAGAACTGCTACGTTTTTCAATTGGTGGAGAATTTATGGTTAGAATTGCAGAATTTAGGGATTTTACAGGTTATGGCACAGATGTCAATGATGGCATGAATAAAACAAAGCATTTGTCCTCGGGCATAATTTGACTGAGGCAGTGATCAGAGATCCTGTAAGTTTGTAGAATGCAGGACATGACAAAGAATGAGAGGGCCAAGACCATGGATTTGAAAAGGAGGAGAATCTTAAAATTAAGCATGGCCTTATTCCACCAAGAACGAATGTAGGTTAGCAAGCACAGGTAAACCAATGGGTGAAGAAGACTTGTGAATAGGGCCAACAAAGATTTGACAAGCTCAAAGTTACAGTGACCAGACAGGAGTATTGGAAATGTGCTAATGCCAAGACTGGGGCTGCCTCCAGCAATTTACAAAGATGTAAGAAGTTTAAAATTTCAATGGAATTTATTGAGTAGGTAAGGGAAAAGTACAACTCTATACGGATACAGACATGTGGTACTGTGCAATCCAATCATCAGCTAATGTGATGATCGCTATGGTTCACAAACAACATTATCTTTGAGATACTCTGTATTACTGGTACACAGGAATGACTGAGATAAAGAATAACGGGAAACCTGGATGACTGAAGCTTATATACACAATCACTTCCAATCACAGAATTGTTATGATGCAGAAGTAAGCCAGTCAGCCCATCATGTCTCCATTGGCTCCCTCAGCATTTTAACTCAGTGCCACTCTCATACCTTTTCTCTCACCACATTGTTTCTATTTAAATAATCATCAATACCTTCTTGAATGCCTCAGTTGAATTGAAGTGTTTGTTGGGACCCTTGCTGAGACATTTGTATCATCAATAGTCACAGGTGAGGTGCCAGAAGACTCGAGGTTGGCTAACATGGTGCCACTGTTTGAGAAGGGTGTAAAAGCAAGCCTGGGAAGTAAACACTAGTGAGCCAGACATTGGTGGTGGGCAAGTCTTTGGAGAGAATCCTGAGGGACAGGATATGCATGTATTTGGAAAGGCAAGGACTAATTAGGGATAGTCAACATGGCTTTGCGCTTGGGAAATCATGTCTCACAAACTTGATTGAGTTTCCTGAAGAACTAACAAAGAGGATTATTGAGGGCAGAACAGTGGACATGATCTATACAGACTTCAGTAAGGCGTTCGACAAGGTTCTCCATGGGAGACTGGTTAGCAAGGCTGGATCTCATGGTATACAGGGAGAATTAGCCATTTGGATATAGAACTGACTCAAAGGTAGAAGACCGGGTGGTGGTGGAGGGTTGTTTTTTAGACTGTAGGCCTGTGACCAGTGGAGTGCCACAAGGATTGGAACTGGGTCCACTACTTTTCGCCATTGGTATAAATGATTTCGATGTGAACATAGGAGGTATAGTTAATAAGTTTTCAGATGATACCAAAATTGGAGGTCATAGAGTCATAGTCATAGAGATGTACAGCATGGAAACAGACCCTTCGGTCCAACTCATCCATGCTGATATATCCCAACCCAATCTAGTCCCACCTGCCAGCACCCGGCCCATATCCCTCCAAATCCTTCCTATTCATATACCCATCCAAATGTCTTTTAAATGTTGCAATTGTACCAGCCTCCACCACGTCCTCTGGCAGCTCATTCCATACACATACCACCCTCAGTGTGAAAAAGTTGCCCCTTAGGTCTGTTTTATATCTTTCCACTCTCACCCTAAGCCTATGCCCTCTAGTCCTGGAATCCCTGACCCCAGAGAAAATACTTTGACGATTTATCCTACCTATGCCCCTCATAATTTTGTAAACCTCGATAAGGTCACCCCTCAGCCTCCGACGCTCCAGGAAAAACAGCCACAGCCTGTTCAGCCTCTCCCTATAGCTCCAATCCTCCAATGCTGGCAACATCCTTGTAAATCTTTTCTGAGCTCTTTCAAGTTTAGCAACATCTTTCTGATAGGATTAGATTAGATTACTTACAGTGTGGAAACAGGCCCTTCGGCCCAACAAGTCCACACCGACCCGCCGAAGCACAACCCATCCATACCCCTACATATGCCCCTTACCTAACACCACGGGCAATTTAGCGTGGCCAATTCACCTGACCCGCACATCTTTGGACTGTGGGAGGAAACCGGAGCACCCGGAGGAAACCCACGCAGACATGGGGAGAACGTGCAAACTTCACACAGTCAGTCGCCTGAGGCGGGAATTGAACCCAGGTCCCTGGCACTGTGAGGCAGCAGTGCTAACCACTGTACCACCGTGCCGCCCATCACAGAAGGGCCAGGAAGGAGACCAGAATTGCACGCAATATCCCAACAGTGGCCTAACCAATGTCCTGTACAGCCGCAACGTGACCTCCCAACTCCTGTACTCAATACTCTGACCAATAATAGCAAGCATACCAAATTCTTTCTTCACTATCCTACCTACCTGCGACTCCACTTTCAAGGAGCTACGAACTTGCACTCCAAGGTCTCTTCTTTATCCAGCAACACTCCCTCAGACCTTACCATTAAATGTGAAGTGGACAGCGAAGAAGGTTATCTCAGATTACAATGGGATTTTGATTGGATGGGCCAATGGGTTGAGTGGCAGATGGAGTTTAATTTAAATAAATGGGAGGTGCAAATCTTAGCATGACTTATACACTTAATGGGAAGGTCCTAGGGAGTGTTGCTGAACAAAGAGACCTTGGAGTGCAGGTTCATAGCTCCTTGAAAGTGGAGTCGCAGGTAGATAGGATAGTGAAGAAGGCGTTTGGTATGTTTTCCTTTACTGGTCAGGGTATTGAGTATAGGAGGTGGGAGGTCATGTTGCAGCTGTTCAGGACATTGGTTAGGCCACTTTTGGAATATTGCGTGCAATTCTGGTCTCCTTCCTATCAGAAAGATGTGAAACTGAAAATGTTCAGAAAAGATTTACAAGGATGTTGCCAGGGTTGGAGTACTTGAGCTATAGGGAGAGTCTGAACAGGCTAGGGCTGTTTTCCCTGAAGCGCCAGAGGCTGTGGGGTGACCTTATAGAGGTTTATAAAATCATGAGGTACATAGATAGGATAAATAGACTTTTCCCTGGGGTGGAAGAGTCCGGAACAAAATGCCATAAGTTTAGGCTGAGAGAGGAAAGATATAAAAGAGACCTGAGGGGTGACATTTTTACGCAGAGTGGTACATGTATGGAATGAGCTGTCAGAGGAAGTGGTGGAGGCTAGTACAATTGCAACATTAAAAAGGCATCTGGATGGGTATATAAATAGGAAGGGTTTGGAAGGATATGGGCCAGGTGCTGGTGGGTGGGAGTAAATTGGGTTGGGATATCTGGTCGGCATGGACAGGTTGGATCGTAGGGTCTGTTTCCGTGCTGTACATCTCTATGACTCTATGAGTGTTTCCCCCACGCTTCCAGACAGTGCATTCCAGATCCTTGCTACTCACCATGCAGAAAAGCTCTTCTCATCTGACATTTGCTCTTTTTTGCAGACTGTGCCCTCTGGTTCGCAATCATTTTATGAGTGGGAAACAATTTCTCTCTGTCCAAACTGTCCATACATATCCACTTTTCTGCAATTGTCTACTAACTTGCTCCTCTCCAAGGACATAGTCCCAGCTTCTCCAATCTTTTCTCCTGGCATAAAAGTCGTGTCCCTGGATCTATTCTCTTAAACTTCTTCTATGCTCTCAATGCATTCACACTCTTCCTAACAACGTGTTGCTCAGAACTGTATATAATATTCCACCTGAGCTTGAACTAGTGTCCAAGTTCATCATAACCTTCCTGCTCTTGTCCCTATTTATGAAGCCTACAATACTGAATGATTTATAGACAGTTCTCTCTCTCCCTTTCTTGACATCTTAATGTCTTATGTACGTATACAGGGAGAAAGTGAGGACTGCAGATGCCAGAGATCAGAGATGAAAAGTGTGGCACTGGAAAAGCACAGCAAGTCAGGCAGTATCTGAGGAGCAGGAGAATTGAAGGAGCTGGGAAGATGATACCTGTCATGAATACCTATCACCTTCCCAGATACCTTCCCCACCCTTGTATTTACCTCTCAGTCACCTTCCATCCCTCCCCCAACCCCATTCCTGCTGAAGGGCTTCTGCCCGAAATGTTGATTCTCCTGCTCCTCGGAGGCTGCCTGACCTGCTGTGCTTTTCCAGTGCCACACTTCTCAACGATCACACACACACAGGTCCTCTGCTCCTACACACTCTTTACAATATTGCTCTTTATTTTGGCTCTCTATGTTCTTTGTACCAAAGTGCATCACCTCATATTTCTCCACATTGAACTTCATCTGCCACCTATCTGCCCACTCCCTAAACTGGTCAATGTCTTCTTGAGTTCTGTGATATTCTCACAGTTTACAATTCTCCCAAATTTAGTTTCATTTACAAACTTTGAAATTGTCTTCTGCACTGTAAGATCTAGATCATTAAAAGCAAAGGACCCAAAGCTTACCCCTGAATAATTCCAACACATGCATTCTTACAGCCTGAAAAATGCCCATTTGCTATTACTGTCTGTTCCCTATCACTCAATTAACTTTGTATCCATACTGTCACATGTAATATCCAACCTATTACTTTCCTCACAAGCTTGTTGTGTGGCACATTATCAAACATCTTTTGGAAGTTCATGATCACCACAGTAAAAGACTTCCTCCTCATCAACCCTCTCTGTTACTTCTTTTAAACAAAAACCCCAGCAAGCTAGTGAGACACAACTTTCCCTGAACAAATCATGACTGATTCTTCTGAATTAATCCACATTTTTCCTTAAGACTCTTAATTCTATTCTGAATAATTGTTTCCAAGTCAACCAAGGTTAAACTGACTGGTCTGTAACTGTTGGGTTGATTTTACAATGTTTTCTGAACAAGAGCATACTGTTTGCAAGTATCCGATACTCTGGCACCACTCCAAATCCAGGAAAAATTGGAAGTCTACTACCAAAGCTCTGTAATTTTTACTTTCACTTTCTTCAATATTCTTGGATGCATCTCATCTGGTCTCTGTAACTGTAAGCTGAAAATGTGTTGCTGGAAAAGCGCAGCAGGTCAGGCAGCATCCAAGGAACAGGAAATTCGATGTTTCGGGCATAAGCCTTTCTTCCTGAAGAAGGGCTTATGCCCGAAACGTCAAATTTCCCATTCCTTGGATGCTGCCTGACCTGCTGCGCTTTTCCAGCAACACATTTTCAGCTCTGATCTCCAGCATCTGCAGACCTCACTTTCTCCTCTGTAACTGTAAATAATAAGCCTTTCTTGTTATCCCCACCTGTCAATCTTCCTTCCCACCTATCTGCTTCGCCTTCCTCTCTGATCTATCACCTTTACCCCTTCCTCCATCCACCTACTGCACTCCCAACTACCTTTTCCCTGGCCCCATCCCCTCCCATTTATCTCTCCACCCCCAAGTTTTCCAGCCTCATTCCTGATGAAGGGCTTATGCCCAAAACATTGATTTTCCTGCTCCTTGGATGCTGCCTGATCTGCTGTGCTTTATCAGCACCATACTAATCTTCAGCTTAAATAATGAGCCTGTCTCCTCAATTATAAATCCTCCTGGTGACTGCATTTCCCGCTCTATCACCATGGTTTGGCCAGCATCTGCCTCAAAGGCAAGAATAGATATAAAATATTTATTTAACACCTTAGCCAGGCCTCCTGTCGCGAAATGTAAATCCCCTTATTGGTCCCGAGCTGGCCTTTGTCCCCCTTTTACAACCCTTTTATTGTTTAATGTTTATAGAAGACTTTAAGATTCCTTTTCATATTAGCGGCTGGTCTTTTCTCATCATCCATCTTTGTTTTTTGTGCCTGCATTTTCACCTCCCTTCTATCCGGCCAGTTCTCTTCATGCCGCAGTGAAATCACTTCTCCACAGCTGATTATTTTAACTTTGGATTGACTCATAACATATTCAATAATTATCCTAAGCTTCATGATTCAATGGTCACTATCCTCTAAACGGTCCCCTACTGTCACTTGATCTATTAGGCTCAACTCAGATTAGAACCAGGTCTACCAGGAGTCCTTCCCTATTGGACATGACACATATTGTTACAGGAAATTCTTCTGAGCATTATCTAGGACCATTTGTCCCTCACTATCTCCTACACTCTTAGTCAATATACAGTTAATTAAAGTTTCCTATTGTAACTACTCCATGAAGTTTACATCTCTCTGTGATTTCTTTGCAGGTTTATTCCTCTGTATATTTCTCACTAGCTGGTGGTTTGAATATTACACTGAGCAATGTGATTGCAAGCTTCTCATTCCTCAGGTCAAACCAAATTGATTCTTTCCTTGAACTCTTTGAAACAGTCTGTCTCAAACAGCAATGCTGCCCCAACCAACAAATACCACTCCTCCTTCTTCTATCACCCCTTTCCTGGCCGTTCTGAACACTTCCTAATCAAGAATATATAACATCCAGATCTGCTTTTCTTGAAGTCTGATCTCCATTGTCACCACAACATCATCATCCCACAAGGAAAACTATGCCTTTAACATCCTAGTTTTATTAGCAATACTCTATGTATCCACAGACGCACAGTATAAGCCTGATTTAGACTTCATTATTTTCTCCTGGTAGTGTATTATTCTCTATCTTAATGTTATCAGCTTCTCCTTGCATCTTGTGCACCCTAATTACTTTTTGTTATTCTCTCCTGGTTCTTACATCCTTGCTGAGTTAGTTTCAAATCTTTCCAGTAGCATTAGCAAAATGCCTGCAAGGGACTCAGCCTGGGTTCAGTTCAGATGTAACCTGTCCAGTTTATACCTGTGCTCTCCATCACCCCCCACCCAAAGTCTGTTCCAGGGTCCTAAAAATAAAAGGCCCTTCCTCTTGCATCATCTTTCCAACCATGAATTCATCTGCCTTATCTTCTGCTTTCTGCACTCACTTACACATGGCGCTGGGAGTAATCTGAATGTTACTACTTTGGAGAGCCTGCTTCTAATTTTCTGCTACGCTTCTGAAATTCTGATTGCAGGACAACATCCATTTCCAACCTATGGTCACTAGATGTGGTTCTGGATTTCAACATTCCCCCTGTAGAATACCCTGCAGCTGTTCTGTGACATCTCTAATCCTAGCACTATGAAGGCAATTAAATATCCTGGGTTAACAGTAATGGTCACAGAAGCACCTGACTGTTCCACAGCTAAAGAATGCCCTATCATGACTGCTCTTCAGCAGTTCATCTTCGTTACTACAGAGTTGGGCCATTCATGATCCTGTGTGCTGCACTCCTTCAAGGATCCATTGCCCTCACTGATATCCATAATAGAAAAACTGGTTTGTGAGTGAGATTTCTGGTGACATCTGCATGTATCTGCCTGGTTCTCCTGGAGTGGGCTGGTGTTCACTCACTCCCTGCTTGCTGTTAGCCTGTGTGGTGACCACCTCTCTGAATGTGTCACCCAGGGGAGGCTCTGCCTCATTGGTGCACCTCAGTGACTCCACTCACTGGTCAAGTTCTGCAATGTGAAGTTCCAGCTTGTCCAGCCAGTGACCCATCCTGCACTTGGGATCATCTTGGTCACAACAAGTCTCCTATATGCTCCACATAGCACTGGATGGCTGTTCAACATAGGAATAACACGGTCCAGAATAAATGGCACATTGGAGCGGGTGGAGTTTTGGAAGAGTTGGAGCTCTGGATTTGTTGGATCACATGGATAACTGGAAGGTAGGACTAACCCAAGCACAGGAGTAACTGGAACAAAGGGAGTAAATAGAATTCAGGAACAGTTGGACGACAGCAATTATTAGAACTCGGGACCAAGTCAAAAATCACACAACACAGGTTATAGTCCAACAGGTTTATTTGAAACCACAAGCTTTCAGAGCCCTGCTCCTTTCTCAAGCAGCGAGTCCCCATCATGGAACACAGGAATTACTGGAGCACAGATGAGTATAAAAAGCCGCTTTCTGTTTGTCAGTTTTTCAGATGCTCTGGCTCTCAACTCAGTACATGGGTGTGGGAGGTTAGTGAGAATTCAAATGACACTAATATTACCAGACAGATCCTTCTGTGGCCTGAAGGTTTTTTACGTCAGTAAACATCATTAATCAAAGGCTAATACGCAAGGCACTCCAGGGGCTCAGTTTGTTAACATTTAAGAATGTGAAAAATTATCAGTGACAACTGGGAAATGTGACCATACCTCAGCTAAGTCCCTGGAAATGAGGACTGATTTATTGGGGATGATGGCTATATAGGTCAGGGTGGAAAATATTAGGCTGGCAAGGGGTTAGGGTGCTGGGGGGGAAGGGGGTTAGTTGGTGGGCAGTGGGGTAGACAAACCAATCAAGGCTCACATGGAGTCAGGGAAGATTTGGAGTGAGCAGACTGCCGAAACATTCTGAGTGACAAATGTGGTGATTGTAACAAAGTCAGCCAAGTGAACCTCATAAAATATGGGTTTCCTGATTGGGGCTGTTAACCCGGTCCAATCAGAGAGCCCTGGCTGATTGATAAACACACAAGTGTCTCGTTAGAGCCAACTGCCTGCCCCTCTTACGCGGTTGCATTAGAGCCCGGGTGTCCCTGGAGAAGGAGCATGCGGTGTCCACCGACACCCTGGAGTTGTTCAGGGAGAGGTGGGCGCCACAGGGAGGGGAGTGCATTATTTCCCTCGCCAATTCTATTTTGGTTTCACCTCTGTCCTGCCCTACCCTTCACTGTTTGATCACACTGCATTGCCCTTTGATGTGAAGGGCACTGCTTGTCACTGGCCACTCGGGTGTTACTTTTCTTCCTGGTGATGGAAACTGAATAAAGATTTGTGCACCTTGTGTCTTTAAAAAAAAAACAAGTGTCTTATTAGGGCCGACTGCCTGCCCCTCTTCTGCGGTTACGTTAGGGCCCGGGTGTCTCTAGAGAAGGAGCACGTGGTGTCCACCGACACTCTGGAGTAGTTCAAGGAGAGGTGGGCACCGCAGGGAGTGGAGTGCATTTTTTCCCCCTCCAACCTTATTTTGATTTAACCTCTGCCCTGCCTTTCACTGTCTGATCATGCAGCAATGCCCTTTGAGAAGGACACTGCTTGTCACTGGCCACTCGGGTGTTTCTTTTCTTCCTGGTGGTGGAAGTTTGAATAAAGATTCGTGCACCTTGTGTCTTTCACTGTGTCTCACAGCTGTGACACACAGCATGGGAGTGGGGGGAAAATAAGCACTACCGCTGCCAGGCAGCAGCGTGGGGAAGAAGAAAAAAAGACAAAAAAGAAGAACGAAAAGAAACAGGAGTGTCCGACATCCTGTTTACTCTGAAAGCTGGCTCAAACAAAGAACACGAGTGTCTTGTTAGGGCCGATTGCCTGCCCCTCTTCTGTGGTTACATTCAAGGCTGCGTGTCCCTAAGAAGTAGCACACGGTGTCCACCAACACCTTGTGCTGTTCAGGGAGAGGTGGGCGCCGCAGGGAGTGGAGTGTTTTATTTCCCCCTCCAACTCTATTATGATCTAATCCCTGCCCCCCACCCCTTCACTTTTTTTTTGATCACGCAACATTGCCATTTGTTGAGAAGGGCACTGCTTGTCACTGGCCACTCGGGTGTTTCCTTTCTTCCTGGTGGTGGAATATAAATAAAGATTTACACACTTGTTGTTCTTCTCTGTATCCTATACCTGCACATACACGACATGGGTGTTGGGGAAAAACAAGCACAACCAACATGTTATATTCCACTATCAGAAAGAAAGGAAACACCAGAGTGGCCAGTAACAAGCAGGGCCCTTCTCGACAAATGGCAATGTGGCTGTTAGGTGGTAGTGTGGGGGAGAAAAGAATACGAGTGTCAGCCATTTTGACTCTGAGAGCTGGATCCAAAGAAGCCCGACTAGTATCAAGGACTTGCCATGTGTCTTATGGGGTGTTGGTGACAGGATCCTCTGTGGAGTTATTTCAGAAAATCTGCAAAGGGTTTGCAAAATCTCCTCCCTTAACTAATAAAAGGGGAATGTTGCCCTCTCTCATTATCTCGACTTGATTGCTAGGTGACCACTTCATTTGTAAATGATCGGGATTTTCTCTTAATGCTGAAGTTACCGCATCAGTTTAAGTAGTTGATTTGTTGCTGTATTTTCTTTTTCCTTTTCATTACCCAGCACACCTGCTACATAGGACTTCTCTAAACATTCAGCCTTTATTCATAACTTTGTGCACCCAGCCCATCACCATCCTTTGGGTTACCATTACTTGGACCATATCTTTGCCTTCTAAATTATTTTTTACTATTCATTCATGGGATGAGGGCATCACTGGCTGGGCTAGCATTTATTGCCCATTTCATTGCTGTGGGTCTAGAATAATATGTAGGCCAGACCAAGTAAGGACAGCAGTTACTTTGTCTATAGGACATGAATGAATCAGATCAGATTTTCTGATAATCAATTAAGGTTTTATTAGACTCTTCATTCCAGATATTTATTGAATTCAAGTTCTATAATTCCATAAATTCCGCTGTTGCAGGATTTGAACCTAAGCCCCCAGAACATTATGTGGGAGCCTGGATTAACAGCCCAGTACCACTAGGCAACTATAACTGGGAATACTGACATGAATACCTGACTCCCCAAAGCCCTTTTATCATTTGTAAAGAAGAATTAGGAGTATAATCCATTGTCTGCATGAGCGCGAATCCAACAACAGGATGTTGCCAGGGTCAGAGGATTTGAGCTATAGGGAGAGGCTGAACAGGCTGGGGCTGTTTTCCATGGAGCGTTGGAGGCTGAGGGGTGACCTTATAGAGGTTTACAAAATTATGAGGGGCATGGATAGGATAAATAGACAAAGTCTTTTCCCTGGGGTCAGGGAGTCCAGAACTAGAGGGCATAGGTTTAGGTTGAGAAGAGAAAGATATAAAAGAGACCTAAGGGGCAACATTTTCACGCAGAGAGTGGTACGTGTATGGAATGAGCTGCCAGAGGATGCGGTGGAGGCTGGTACAATTCCAACATTTAAGAGGCATTTGGATGGGTATATGAATAGGAAGGGTTTGGAGGGATATGGGCCGGATGCTGGCAGGTGGGACTAGATTGGGTTGGGATATCTGATCAGCATGGACAGGTCGGACCAATGGGTCTGTTTCCATGCTGTACATCTCTATGACTCTATGACATCCAAAAAGCGGAGTGCCATCCAAGACAATGTAGCCTTCTTGATCAGAACCCCATCATCACCTTAAACATTCAATCTCTCCACAACTGGGACACAGTCGCAGCAGTGAGTAATAGCTACAAGATTCACTGAACCAACTCACAAAGACTCCTTCAACATACCTTATTTGACCTCAAATAACTAGAAGGTCAAGGACTGAAGATGCAGGGGAACACCATCAACTGCAAACTCCTCTCCAAGCCCCACATCATGTTGGCTTGTAAACAAATCACTGTTTCTTCACTATGCTGGGTCAAAGCCCTGGCACTCCCTTCCGAACAATCCACACTACGTGGGCAACAATCATTCACTAAGTTGGCTCACATCCACTCAAGCTATTTAGACACAGGCAATAAAAACTGGGTTTGCCAATGACACCCACATCCCATGAACACATTTTTACAATGTAATTTTCAACATGTAAGGACAGAAAAAAAGACCCAAAAAAACCATTTTTTTTTGACAGAATACAGAGTAATGCTTGCACCTCAAATCTTTCACTTCACTGGTAAATATCTACTGCCACAAAAACCTATTCAATCTAATCAATTTCTTATGTTGGATGACCATTGTCTCACAGAGTATCAAGGTAAATCAAAAGGTTTTCAGAACTTACTGTGGCATGAATAGACAACAGATTTTCCAGAACCTATTATTTGTTAAGTCTGGTTCAGAAACCTGTTTTTAGTCTTACATTAACACTTCAATACAGAAGGAACAGCGTTTCAGGCTATGAAAATGCCTGGGAGAGAGCTTGACTGAGAGGAGTAACAGAGTGTGAAACTTTACTGCTGGTGTTTTGTGTGCAGTGTTTGGATTGATGTTTGTTGCAAAGTGTAATGAATAAATCAGACCACGTGAAAACAAACTGCTGTGAAGATTCAGCGTTGGTGCTAATACCGGAATGCATTAGCATTCAGGTTTTTATTGAGTGCTGAATTTCACTTCCCATCCATCATCAAACTCCAGAGGATAGCACTTACAGACCTGCATATTAGTTTGGATGCCATCATCCAAGAACTCTGAAGAAGGGTCACTGGAACATTAACTTTGCTTGCGCTCCACAGATGCTGCCAGGCCTGCAGAGTTGTTTCCAGCAGTTTCTGTTCAAGTTGGTTGACGTTGGTTGGATCGCAAGCTGAACTGCTCGCATGCCAGGATTTAAGTGGTTGGGAAATATAGAGAGGTGAGAGGCAATCCGGAAGTGAGAGGTACCCTGGACCTTGTGATAACTCTGCAACATACTTGTTTTGTCATGGATAGCTTTCTTGTCCAGATGTCAGCTTGACTTCCAGCTGAGTAGGAAGAAGGCCTGAGAAGGTTGCAGGTCAAGGAGAGCTGCACTTCCTCAGAAAGGGGTCAAGCCAGAGTGGGAGCAATCCTGTACAATGTACAGGATTCATTCACGGGAGAGATGGGTAGCTGTTTATGAAGGGAAGGCTAATCGCAAGGAGGGTGTTTGCTTTGCTGGGGAGGAAGTGAGTAGGACATCCTGTCTGTCTTTTCTTTAGCCTTTCATAGGATGGTGAGCATTGCTAAGCATTTATCGTCCATCCCTAATTGCCCTTGAATTGAGTGACTTGCTCATCCACTTGAGAGAGAGCAGCTCAGAATCAACCATACTGCTGTGGAGTCACACACAGACTATACTGTAAAAGGAAGGCAGATTTCCTTCCCTAAAGGACATTAATGAAACATATAGGATTTTACAATAATCAATGATAATTTCATGGTCACCGTCAAAGAGACTAGCTTTTAATCCTGGACTTGTTAATTAAATTTATCAGCTGTCATTGTAGGATTTGAACTCCTAGTGGGCAGCACAGTGGCAAGCACTGCTGCCTCACAGCGCCAGAGACCCAGGTTCAATTCCCACCTCAGGCGACTCTCTGTGTGGAGTTTGCACATTCTCCCCTTGTCTGTGTGGGTTTCCTCCGGGTGCTCCAGTTTCCTCCCACAGTCCAAAAATGTGCAGGTTAGGTGAATTGGCCATGATAAATTGTCCGTAGTGTTAGGTAAGGGGTAAATGCAGGAGTATGGGTCTGGTGGTATACGTTTTGGCGGGTCAGTGTGGACTTGTTGGGCCGAAGGGCCTGTTTCCACACTGTAAGTAATCTAATCTAATCTATACACAGGGTATCAACCAGAATCTGCATGAACCCAATGATATTACCAGTATAACACCATTTATTGATCTTCTCAGCACACTGACCAATTTCTTTTTGGTCAAGGACTGCACCTTTGTCTTTGCTTCTGACACTGTTTGTTAATTTTACTGGCTGAGCTTTATGTACATTACTTTGGCTAGCTGCTTGGACAAAACAGGGGTTAAGAGGCACCTGGAAGTCTTTGGGAAAGGTTTGAACTCTGCCCTGCTGTACCACAAAAAAGTTACAAGGACTGTTTCATGGTCAGAAAGGATGAGTAGGGGATGATACATGATAGAACCACAAGCAGCAGTGAACCAGAATTTCCCTTCCATGTCTTGGGTGAAGCTTAACTTCATGCTTCCCAGCTTTTCCTGAATGAATCTTCTAAAATAGGTACCTCACTCAACATGCTATTAAAATGCAATGCATGTCCTTTTAACAGCACAGGATCCCTATTCAGATCGATTCATGAAACAATCGCACTGTCGAAATGGTAAACGGTGGGGATTGAATGGTAAATATTTTACTGTCTGAATGAGTTGGTTAAGATTTCCAGGTCACTGTCTGAGTTCACTTATAAAGCACACAGTGAAATAACTCCATCTGGTATCCTATCACCAAATCACCATTTATTTACATATGCACAGTTCATGGACTCGAGATTAGAGTGGTGCTGGAAAAGCACAGCAGGGCAGGCAGCATCTGAGGAGTAGGAAAATCGATGTTTCAAGCAAGTGTCCTTGGATGCTGTCTGACCTGCTGTGCTTGTCCAGCATGACTCTAATCTAGACTTTGATTTCCAGCATCTGCAGTCTTCACTTTTGCCTAGTGCATGGACTCTGATCAGTCTGCTCAGAGCTAGTCCCTGAGACTCCTGTTGAAATCTTTCAGTCAGGGCTCCCTGATTGGCCCAGGTTAACTGCCCAAATTAGGGAACACATACTCAATGCCCAACCTGCCCAACCTCGTTCCAAACACTGCACAGGGCCACTTTGATAAGATACTGGCAGGTTGATAATACTTGAGGAACTATCAGTGCCAAGGAGCATTAGATATATAATAATGGTGCAATCTGGTACATAGGTTGCACAGCAGGTGTAATCATTAAGTAAAAAGTGAGGTCTGCAGATGCTGGAGATCAGAGCTGAAAATGTATTGCTGGTTAAAGCACAGCAGGTCAGGCAGCATCCAAGGAACAGGAAATTCGACGTTTCGGGCCAGAGCCCTTCATCAGGATTCATTCATCATCATTCCTGATGAAGGGCTCTGGCCCGAAACGTCGAATTTCCTGTTCCTTGGATGCTGCCTGACCTGCTGTGCTTTAACCAGCTACACATTTTCAGCAGGTGTAATCATTAGTCCTGTATGTGGTGTGTAACCCTACATTATCCTGGATTTTGCAGTCAGCAATGAGGCTTTGGAAAAGTCACGCTGATTGATCTAGTGATCTCTGTGGCACAAACTCTCTCCCAATGTTTAACTGTGCTGCTGTTTAATTAAGATTGTAGTTCAAGCTGTAGTGATGCCATCATGCTATACAAGCAGCCAATCACATTAAAGATTCCTCATTGACAGCCAACCAACAACACAGATTTATATTGTGCCTTTAATACATTGAAACATGTCAAGATCCTTCTGAGTAGCAATTAAAGCACAATATAACACTAAGTCAGAAAAAGAAAAGCACTCATAATCAAATTGCTTTTAACAGAGCAAAATAAAACGTGGGGCATGGGCACGGAGTTAAGATAGGAGGTGAAATAATATGAATCACGTTTTAAAAAACGTTTTAAATTTAAAAATCAAGCATTGATCATAATGAAGAGATTTAACAATAACCCACAGACTTAAAATAATATTTCTTAGGCTCAGACCTACTGTATAGCAATAGTTGCTTTTTGGATCACTGTTAAAAACTCAGTTACAGCTCAATCAAGGAAGCTTAATGTCTTTATGAGGTGATTTGAGGGGAAAAGGACAAGTCCTCGCCAGATCATTTCAATCCCCTGTTGGTGGCTCTGTGGAGAGTGGGGTCCATAGTGCAGAGTGTGACATGCAGGCAATGATAGACCATTACTTCAGGATTTCCACATTAATCTGAGCTTGTGTTCAATCCTGCAGTTAAAGTCAGATTCAGAGGGGCGGTGTTGGTGAAGGCTGACAGTTCATTATCAGAAATCCTGCAAAGTCCACATCATGGCACTCTCAAATACTATTGAAACTGAAGACACCAAACAAAAGAGAGAAACTGAAGTCAGAAATGAAAAGATTCATGCTTAAGAGACATCATGATTGCAAACACTAAAAAAAGGAATTTGAATCATTGGGAACATCCAGAGAAACACCTCCCACTCTTGCTGGAAGGAAGAGAAATTGGTTTTCAGTTAGAGATAGTGCTGGGCGGCTCAATGAAGTACAAGCTGTGCTGGAACAAAATGTTCTTCGTGTTTGTGTTAAAGGGGCAGCCACTATCTAGAAGAGTATTATCTTAATTGCTATAATTTCAACCTGAGCTGAGTAACCCTCACGAAGGGATGGACAGACGTTATGATCCCAGGTAGTGTTATTACCTGACAAAACAGATTCTCGTCTGAAATCTGGCTTGATGGATCATTTTAAAATGTGTTATGGATTTAACAAACTGACCTTTTGCTGAAACATAAGCATGTAATGCTGCAGGTTTAAAAAAAAGAATTCATTAACAAAAGAAATTAAGTTAAAATAGAATAAATCAAACCATCTGCTTATAATACAAATTCAATAATGTTTAAATGCACAGTAAGAGTATAATTCCATTTCCCAAACTACTCTTTTTATGAATTAAAAAGAAAGAAAAACAGTGTTTGCGTGGTACTAAGGACACACCCCTGGAATAGTATACCACTCAAACAATACTCACAGCAGTGTTCAGGCATCTCACACCTTGGGAGCTATATGTCACTTGTGACTTCAACTTTTAGACTCAAACCGTAGATAGCTTCTTCCTGGAACAATTATACACCTGGTCTTAAATTTCCTCAATTACAAGTAACCTCATCAGGAATTATCTGAATGACTTTGGTCTGGGACAAACACTAACTCTTCATATTAAAGTAACCCACTTCATTACATCATTCCCCTCTCAGAAGCGCAGGTCTACGTAACCATCGTCCCCAAGACCTTCACAGAATTCCTTTCCTCAAAGTAAGACTGAAACTAAAGATCTCTCTCTCTAAGTTATGGGTCACAGAGTCACAGACACACAGACGAGGTCGCTCAGCCTATCAAGTCTGTGCTGATCTATTTACACTAATCTCACTTTTCAGCACTTAGCCCATGGCCCTGACAGTTATGAATTTCAAATACTCATCCAAGTAATTTTTAAAGCTGGATGTAAGTTTGCTCAGTGAGCTGGAAGGTTCATTTTTTAAAGCTTGTGAGGTTTTGCCCCTCAACTACCCTCCCAGGATAGTGCATTGCATAATCTGGGTGAAATGATTTTTCTCAAGTCCCCGCTAAGCCTCCTGCATTTCACCTTAAAATAATGTTCCCTTGTTAATAACCTTACAACTAAGAGGATTTCATATATATATAGACACACATATGCTTTATAAGCAACTTGCCCATTCCCCTCCTAATCTTATAGATCTCTATCAAGCTCCCCTTCTGCCTTCTGTCTTCTGAAGAATTCAGCCCAAGTCTGTCCAGCTTGTCTTCATAGTTAAAATGCTGTATGTTAATAATTCCTCTCCAATGCCATTAGATTCTTCCTAGTGCGGTAACCAGAACTACACACAGCACTCGAGTTGTGCCCAAACCACAAATGTGGTTAGGACATACAGAATCTGCTAAACACCAGGTGTGGGGCCTTTAGATCAGGACACCCACTCAAATGTATGGAATCTAAGTAGGACCTTCGCAGAGCCATCAAGACAGCCAAGGGCCAATACTAATCCAAACTAGAGACCCAGACAGACACCCGGCGACTATGGCAAGGACTGAATGACATCACAGGTTCCAAAAGAGACAGTGCAAGATAGCAGGCAATGACACCTCCCTTCTGGATTGTCTCACAGCCTTCTACGCTCGCTTTGAGCAGAATTTTGGTGCAAAGGTAACATCTATTCCGATAAGTCCTGATGAACCTATCCCAATAGTCACTGCATCAGAGGTCAGGTCAGTTTTCCTTCATGTGAATCTAAGGAAAGCAATGGGACCAGTCAGAGTACCAGGCCGCGCACTCAGAACATGTGCAGATCAACTGGCTGAGGTCTTCTTAGACATCTTCAACCTCTCCCTGAAGTAGGCCACTGTCCCTGCCTATTTCAAGAGGGCCAAAATCATCCCTGTGCCTAAGAACATTCATGCAGCATGTCTCAATGACAACTGCTCAGTGACCCTAACTTCGATGGTTATGAAGTGCTTTGAAAGGCTGGTCATGGCATTAATCAACTCCAGCCTAGTCTTGACCGATTCCAATTTGCCTTTTGGACCAATAGATCCACGTCAGATGCCATATCACTTGCCCATCACTCCACCCCAGAACATCTTGACACCAAGAACAGCTCCATAAGAATCCTACTCATTGGCTACAGTTCAGCCTTCAACACTATTATCTCCTCGAGACTGATTACCAAACTTAGTGATCTTGGACTAAGCCCCACTCTCTGCAACTAGATCCTCAGTTTGCTGACCCACAGTCAGTGAAGATTGCGGACAATATTTCATCCTCACTAATACTCAACACTGGAGCCCCCCAGGGGTGCATACTTAGTCCCCTAATGTACTCACGGCATACCCATTACTGCATCGCCAAATACCAGACTAATGCCATTTACAAGTTTGCTCATGATCCCACCATAGTCAGTTGAATCTCAGATAGCGACAAAACAGACAACAGACGAGAGGTGGAAGACCTGGAAAAATGGTGCACTGAGAACAACCTAGCTCTCGATGCCAGCAAAACCAAGGAAATCATTATTGACTTTTGGAGGGATGTTACTCACATTAATAGCACAGATATCATTACCTGGTATGGTAACTGTACCATTCAAGATCCAAGACAGTTGCAGAGAGTGGTGAACTCAGCCCAGACAATCACAAAGGCCAACCTTCCATCTATAGAATCCATCTACCAGTCCCGCTGTCAAGGAAAGGCCGCCAGCATTCTCAAAGATCCATCCCACCCTGGCAATGGTTTTCTACCACTGGGGAGAAGGTACAGAAGCCTGAATACGCACACCAGCCGGTTTCGTAACAGTTTCTACCCTACTGTTGTTAGAAGGGTGGCACGGTGGCACAGTGGTTGGCACGGTGGCACAGTGGTTAGCACTGCTGCCTCACAGCACCAGAGACCTAGGTTCAATTCCCGCCTCAGGCAACTGACTGTGTGGAGTTTGCACATTCTCCCCGTGTCTGCGTGGGTTTCTCCGGGTGCTCCGGTTTCCTCCCACAATCACAAAGATGTGCAGTTCAGGTGAATTGGCCATGCTAAATTGCCCATAGTATTAGATAAGGGATAAATGTAGGGGTATGAGTGGGTTGCGTGTTGGTGTGGACTTGTTGGGCCGAGGGGCCTGTTTCCACACTGTAAGTAATCTAATCTAATACTAAATGGACTCACAAACTCTTAACATTTGCCTGTACCTGTGTTTTTGTTTTTGCTGCTGTTTACCCTATTATTTACTATCTATGTTACTTAACTCTGTGATCTGCCTGTATTGTCCACAAGACAAAGCTTTTCACTGTGCCTCGGTACACATGACAATAAATTCAATTCAGTTCAATTCAATGTTCTATATGTGTTCTTTGCTGTCATATTAATGTGCCTTTCTACCTTCAGGGATACCCCAAGATGCTTCTGTTCCTCTGAGCTTCCTTGTGGATATTCCCGTTAAGCTTAAAAAAAATAAAAGTTCCAAAAGTCTTTAACAAACCTTGCGATCCATTATTTACCTTGCTGGATCGTAAAACAATCTAAATTCATCAAAAATCAATTACTAGTGCCCAAAACCCCATTGCTCCCAAGCCAGCCTCAAAAACTATTTTAAAATAAATCACATAGCTACAATAATACTTACAAGTTTATTACTAACTTCAGGCACACAGAAGGCCAGATGTTACTAAGACAAAAACTGAAACCATAAACTTATAATAAACTATATTGAAAATATCTATGTAAATCACAGTGTACATGATGCAGAGTAGATGCAGAAGGCTGTGTGATCTGGAATCAGAGCTCAGACTCTCAGAATAAAAGGTGAGCTAGTTATGTCGGAAATGTGAAAGCCCATTTGGTAAGATCAAGACAGAGATTGATTGCTCTCTGGTTACTGATGATATCAAGAGATATGAGGATCATAGGAATATGGTGTTAATGTTGATGGTTAGCCCCGGGTTAGAATGGTAATGCAGGTTCAGGTGGCTGAATGGTTCACTTTCGCTCCTATACTCATCTTAGCATGACTGAGAAATACCATGTTTTGTCAAAGGCTGCTGTGTTTTTTGGAAATGAAAATAACCACGCTAGCTCCCAAAGTGAATGAAGAATGGAAATTGTCATGTCCAACTATTGGATGTTCGATTATGTGTGCCTGTTGACTGTTCACTGAGCTGTGCACTTGTGGCCAGACCTGTGGCTATGGTTACGGGGAGAGAAAAAAAATGAAACCAAGCTAAAAGCCTGTGGAGCAGACATGTTAAAATCTTTTATAATACAATCCTGTTCACACATAGAGCCTGATCTCTGTCATTTCTGTACATTTCCAAGTCACAACACACATTAGACATTCTTGCATTTCTTTTATGGTCTAATTGTGAAACACCAGGGTTATTGTAGGTTATTATTAACAGCAGTACCTATACTATGTAGTGATCATACTCTAAAGTGGCAAAAAAAAATAGGCAGTATTTCAAGCTCGTGATTAGCATTAATAAGCTATGGCATTGATTGAAGCCTGGGTAGCTCAATTGGTTAGACAGTTCATTGTGCAGAACCAACAGCATAAGGTCTGATCCCTGTTCTGACTGAGGTATATTGAGAGGCCACCACTTTTCTCCAAACTAGGAAAGATCATGGTCCTTTGCTGTTGTTTAGCAAATCATCGCCAAGGATTTACCTTCAGGCAGGAAATTTAAGATTAGATTCTCTGCAGTGCGGAAACAGGCCCTTCGGCCCAACCAGTCCACATCGACCCTCCGAAGAGTAACCCACCCAGACCCATCTCCTGCATGCACTTAACACTATGGGCAAGTTAGCATGGCCAATTCACCTGACCTGCACATCTTTGGACTGTGAGAGGAAACCGGAACACCTGGAAGAAACCCATGCAGACACGGGGAGAAACTGCAAACTCCACACAGACAGTCACCCGAGCTGGAATCGAACCTGGGACACTAGTGCTGTGGGTCAGCAGTGCTAGCCAATGCGCCACCGTTAAAAGATTGATTCATTAGAATTTCTACTCTCTCATTTGCTCCTTGCTTTCCTGTTGCTGGAGCTTCTCCAGTAACTCGGAAATGTCATTTGTAATTAAAAATGCAATCATTGACACATTTCTTCAGCTTTTTATTTAAGTATTTATCAAATGCAGGCAGAACTCCAATAGCTTTGTTTACACTGGGTCGCTGGTTAGCATTTTGGTAAGTGATGATGCTGAGAGTGGAAGTTTGACAGGATGCTTATCTTAAACAAAAAACATCCACAAAGTTGTTGAGGGATTTCCTTAGACATTGAAAAATACATGTGAATCACTTCCTGGAAATAATACGTTCCTTCACTCCTGCAGAAGAATAAATAGATTAATTTATTACCAAACAGATACATAAGTTGAATTTAAGATGAAAGTATCTTGTACATTTTGGTACTGAATCAGAATTATATTGATCCATAATGGATGTTGTATTTTCAACATTTTGCAATATATCCAGCTTTGCAACACAATATCAGATTCGAGCTATTATTTGAGTTGAGAGATGTGAGCATAAGAGGTATAGTTAGAAAGTTTGCAGATGACACCAAAATTGAAGATGTAGTGCACAGCGAAGAAGGTTACCTCAGATTACAGCGGGATCTTGATCGGACGGGCCAATGGGCTGAGACGTGGCAGATCGAGTTTAATTTAGATAAATGTGAGGTGCTGCATTTTGGGAAAGCAAATCTTAGCAGGACTTATACTCTTAATGGTAAGGTCCGAGGGAGTGTTGCTGAACAGAGACCTTGGAGTGCAGGTTCATAGCTCCTTGAAAGTGGAGCTGCAGGTAGATAGGATAGTGAAGAAGGCGTTTGGTATGCGTTCCTTTACTGGTTAGAGTATTGAGTACAGGAGTTGGGAGGTCATGTTGCGGCTGTATGGGACATTGGTTAGGCCACTGTTGGAATACTGCGTGCAATTCTGGTCTCCTTCCTATCGGAAAGAAATTGTGAAGCTTGGAAGGTTTCAGAAAAGGTTTACATGGATGTTGCCAGCATTGGAGGATTTGAGCTGTAGGGAGAGGTTGAACAGGCTGGGGCTGTTTTCTCTGGAGCGTCGGGTGACCTTATAGAAATTTATAAAATCATGAGGGGCATGGATTGGATAAATAGACAAAGTCTTTTCCCTAGGGTCAAGGAATCCAGAAATAGAGGGCATAGGTTTAGTGTGGGAGGGGAATGATATAAAAGAGACTTAGGGGGCAACATTTTCACACAGAGGGTGGTATGTGTATGGAATGAGTTGCCAGAAGAAGTGGAGGAGGGTAGTACAATTGCATTTCAAAGGTATCTGGATGGGTATATGAATAGGAAGGGTTTGGAGGGATATGGGCCAAGTGCTAGCAGGTGGGACTAGATGGGGTTGGGATATCTGGTCAGCATGGACGGTTTGGACTGAAGGGTCTATTTCCATGCTGTATGACTCTAAGACTCAATGACTATGGTGTGATATCTAGTTTCGTTTAGGCGTGAGAGGCTGATTCTCTCTGAATCCCAGGTGGGATTCTCTCTGTCTCTCCCACAGACACATAACTACAGACTAACTCATTAACTCTTTCTAGCCCTCCTCCTCGAACTGCTGGAACATGTTAAGACATCGTTCCAGCTCTCACAGCTTTCAATTTAGTTTCAGTGATAGAAACTTGCTCACTGGTTGAAGACCTGTACCTGCTGGTCTCGATGGAGATAAGTGCACATCACGCAATTAACTGGTTAATATCAGGCCTTCCCATGCTTCGGGACCTCAACAGTGGAAATCTAAACCATTGGGAGCTGGTGTCAATCAGAAGTTGACAGGTCTCATTGGTAGCAGCACCGCTGGTAGTTGTGGCTCTGGAGGTAATACACCCGGGGATAGGTCTTGCTGAAGGGTCAAGGCCATGGGTGAGTGAGGGCCGAATGAAGGGCACGGGCAGAATGAGGGGCACAGGCAAAATTAGGGTTGCTAACTCAGTGGTGGAAGGAGTCAGAAGAAATGCAAAGGAAATCTTTCAATAGATCACACATTCTCAATGTTGGGCCCCTCACTCCCACATGTTTATTAAATATCAGAGGTTGTGGATGAGGCCCTTTCGTGAGAAATGAATGCCCACTTTTTTCTTTTCTCACTTAAGGGCCTCAATTAGCATACAGGCAAGAATATCCTCCTTGAGTTTCCAAAGCTGGATGTACTGCAGGAAGACTAAGGGATACCCAACCCACACACTCCTGCCCAATCAAAGCCCCTCTCCCTCCAAACTTATCTCCATGGGGAGAACCATTAAATTCTACCCTTCAGTGTGAGATATGCCTGCTTGCCTTAAACATACAGACTTATAACTAGCAAGATTCATGTGGTACTACCTGAATTACAACATTGCCAGGAGATCAGTGTTGGGGGCATGAAAGTCAGTAGATGTACAAATTGCTATTAAAACAATTGGAAAGAAATCCCAGGATGTCAAACAAAATGGATTTTGAATAGATTTGCAAAATAACAGCACCTTCTTCAAGCACAGGCGGTGTGATAAAATGAATCCAGCTACTGTCACCATTTACAATACTTTACAAAAGAGAGATCTAATGAAAGTTTTCACCCAGTGCTGCTCTTCACCCTAATTATATCTAGATCAAGTACTCCTGTGCAAACTATGGTAGGCGGACATTAGCTAATTAATAATATTTTTGTTTTCCTCAGAAGAAGTTAAAAAATTCACAACTAGTCATCTTCTGATATTTTATACAAAGCTATCCAATTACTTTAGTTGGTTCCTTGGAAGGGTTTTAATCACTAATTAGATTAGATTCCCTACAATGTGGAAACAGGCCCTTCGGCCCAGCAAGTCTACACTGTCCCTCCAAAGAGTAACCAACCCAGTCCCATTTCCCTCTGACTAATGCACCTAATACTACCGGCAATTTAGCATGGCCAATTCACCTGACCTGCACATCTTTGGACTGTGGGAGGAAACCCACGCAGACACAGAGAGAATGTGCAAACTCCACACGGACAGTCACCCGAGGCTGGAATCAAACCTGGGACCCTGGTGCGATGAGGCAGCAGTGCTAACCACTGAGCCACCATGCCACCCCAGATGTGGGCAGACCTATTTTTATGATCCCAGCTGATGGTGATACTCAATAATTCCCAGGTTGGAATGTAGCTCACTAAATCAGACATTTTTATGTTTGCAGTTTGGTTACTGTCGTGGTCAGCAATTAGCTTATTCACGTGAGACTGTCAATCTAATTTTAAAAAATAACACAACAGGAAAATAAAATGCAACATGTAAATGACAATTTATAAAGATCTTAACCTAAACAGTGAAAGAATGAGTCAACCATTTCTGTTCAACATCCTTTATAGACTTTCTACTCCAGGGAAGTACCTTCACTTAAAGATTTCTAACTCAATTGACTTTTTGTACATTTCCCAGATGTGACTCTCTCTGTCTCTCCTACAAACACATAACTACAGACTAACTCACTGATGCTTTCTAGCCCTCCTCCTTGAACTGCTGGAACATATTAAGACATCTTTCCAGCTCTCACAGCCTGGAGACTTTGGATCAATGAAACTCTCACTGTCTAGCTACTTTTACAGACTAAAACAGCTACCTTTCTGCTGGTATAGGAGCAGATGTAGACTATTCAGTCCATTGACAGGTCTACCATTCAATGACATTATGGCTGTTATGATGATCTTCATCTCTAGTTTCCGCCTTTTCCCTATAACCTTCATTTCCTTATTTATTGAATTCTGTCTATCTCAGCCTTAAATTTACAAAATAGTGCAGCCTTGACAGTTCTCTGTGCTGAAAAATACAACAGATTCACCACCCTCAGAGACAAAATTCTACCTCATCTCTGTCTTATAAATGTAACCCCATACTCTGAGATGAAACCCACTGGTCCTAGACTCTCCCACAAGGAAATTAACCTTTCCATGTCCACTCTGTCAAGTTCGATAAAATCTTGCAATGTTTCAATAATGTCACCTTTCATTGTTTTAAATTTTAATGAATACTGGCGGGATACTGCCAGGATATCTTTCCTTTGATGAGGGGTCCAAATCTGTTCTTAGATTTCCAGTTGCCTGGTGTCTGGTATGGATTTAGAATTCAAATTCAAAGTAGAGTTAGCTTTATTGCCATGTGTACTTGAATGAGTGTAGTGAAACGTTTGCACTATTGCCACTTATGGCACCATCTTAGGTACAAGATACTTAAGTATTTGAAAAGAAATTGAAAAAATAATAAGTACAAGTCCAGCATAAGAATAAAATGGAAAAATAAGTACTCAAATTACAGTGCTTTTCACTCTTGTCTGTGCCAAAGACATTGGAAGTTTGCTCGGATTGAGGAGGGGCCCACACAGTGTCTGCAACCCACCACCCCACAGGAGACAAGTGCATAATGGGAGTTCAGAGCAATATGGATGTGACATGTGATCTGAACCTTAAAGGTGTATTTCAGGAAGCCTGAAGTCATCTGCAGTATGTCGATGGCTCCTGGAGGATGTTGTCACAGATAGTGTTTGGAATGTAAAGATGGTAGGCAGTTTCTTCAACTTATCTCACATTCGGCTCAGCCCACCCTCTTCTGTGTCTGTCACGTTCAGCAAGATACTCAGTGCAGCTGCAGTGAAGGTTGCACTTGCTATTTTCTCCTCCCTCTCCCTCAAAATGCTCTCTATCCTGAAAAGGAAGTAATCTAGGAGGCTGGTTCTCAATTGTAATCCATCTTGAAGATTCCAATGAATGTGGAGGTGCCGATATTGGATTAGGGAGAATACAGTCAAACCTCACACCACACTGGGTTATAGTCCAACAGGTTTATTTGAAACTGCAAGTTTTTGAAGCCCTTGTTCCTTCCTCAGCCAGCTAGCAAGTCGTGGGATTTTTAACCTTGTTCTAACGGAAGGTACGCTACTCTCACTTTGAAGTCACAGATCCAGAAATAAAATCCTCTTATGCTTAAAAACTAACATGGAAAAAACTCAGTATCCTATTTAGCAATCGTTTGATTTCTGAAGTAATAAATGTAGTTAGCATCTTCTATTTGTTTTAATTTGACTAGTTTACAATCAAAAATTCTAAGATGATATTCAGGAGCTTGGTAAAGACTGAGACCTTCAAATGAAAACATTTTAAAGATACTCAAAAATACAAAAGTGGACTTTATTGTTATATTTTGCAGAATATTCATGTTATTTCTTTTTCAAGTCTGTACGATTTTAAATTAGAATCAAGGCATTTCAATTACAAATTCAATTAAGTTTTGTTTGATTAGTTTGGCTAATTTTTTACATTTTTTTTAATACAAGGTATTCTTGGCTCAAGATTAGCTCAATGCATTAAATTATTAGCAGTCTGTTATTCTGGCAATTTCCCTGACCTTTGATTTGTGCATTCCTTCTCCTCAACACTGATTTTACTTCTGGTCAATTAACACAGGACAGGAAAAGATAGCTGTAACACTATGATGCAAGAAGTGTTGAAATAGGAAATAAACGTGGAAGTTGAAGGAAATGTGTGAATGCGCAGGATGTTTAAAATATGATTTGTACAAGATGTGTACATAACTTGGCATCTCTCAATCATGATACATGAAGCATAATGAATGCAAGAACAAGCCAAATGTACCAGCTGTTCATTTCAATATATAGATGAGTGCAATATTTCAGCAAAAAGAATTTAAGCAAGTATGTTATATAAAGGTGAGAGATGGTTGAGCTCTGAGATGTAGACAGATCTGGTGTGTCCTAGTGCATTAATCTCAAAAGGTTAGCATATAGGGATAGCAAATGATTACCAACGTTAACAGAATGAGGCAAGTCAGAGAAGGTTTACTGGACACATACGTGGAATAGACAAGATGTCTTGAGGAGAGTTTGGAAAGTCTAGATGTATAAAAGCTGAAGTTAAGAAGAGAAAGAGGTGATGACTGAAATGATAAACTCATGATGGGTTTTGGTTGGGTGCACGCAGAATGGATATTTCTTCTGGGCAATGCATTGAGAACTAGATATCACTGTTTACGAATAAAGGGGTGGCCATTTAAGACAGAGATAGAGCAATCATTTTTCTCACTGAGCGTGAGTGTTTGGAACTCCCTTATTCAAAAGGCGGTGGAAGCGCTGTCCGAATATTTTATTAGATTAGTAATGAACATTGGGCTGAAAGCATTTCAGGGTTAGGAAAGAGATTGAAGCCATCAGTTCAGTCATGGTCTTACCGAATGGCAGAGCAACCCTGAGGGGCCAAGATAACTACTCTTGCTTCTATTTCAGTTCTGTCTAATTTTGTAAAGAAAGAGTGACTGTTGAAAGTACCCTGCTGTTCTATTAATGTACTAATTCTTCAGCTCATTGATTTTGACTTTTCATATTATTTTTCAATTTTAGTAAACAAGTAGAGTAGGTTCCTATATGATAGCGCCCGCTGCTTCTGTCCATGTGTTTGGAAGAATAGAATTGATGAACTTCTAAAGCTTAGTTTCTGCATCCCAAACCTGCTTGTAGAGACCTATGCTGTCAGCTTTACAATGGAAAATGGTAAACAAACAACCGGAGGAGGGAAAGGGCAAAGCGACTTTGTTCATGGATGAAGGGATGGACAGGGAGACATTTAATGTTTTGTACCTAATAGCTGATAGTTATAGAACAGCATCTCACAGAATTGTAAGGACAGATTTAACTGCCCATCCTAATGGGCAAAGGTCAAAATGTAACATAGAGATGACAAAAATAACAAATTAAAAATATCCCTGGGGTATTTATTTTTTTAAGCCATCATATATATACCAATATATTTTCATAAAAATCCCATGAAAATTATGGCCATAAATGGCTAGGCCACTGATGCCCACATTCTGTGAATGAATAAAAAATGCTGGCAATTATAAAATGCTAATATATGAAGGAAAAATAGGCCATTTCTGCGCAATATGAATGGTACTGAAATCGTTGTGTTTGAAGCTGAGAAACACAGTCTGAGTGCATAACATGCTCAGTATGTCCAACCAATACAGCAATGCCAACAGAACTATGTCTACTTCTGGTTACTAAGAAACGTAGGAGATAATCCAATCCTGGAGACAGTGTGGAAAAGCACTATGAAGCTTCTTTCTAGTTTCCAGGATGTGAGGAGTGAAAAAAATAAAGACTGTCGAGGCTTGAGATTTACAATGTGACAAGGTGCCTGAGAGATGACCTTTTACAGGCATACAAAAATAATGAAGGGAACAGAAATGATAGTGGCATGTGGACAATTTCAAGTTCATATATGAAAAATACAGAGCTAATGTCAGATAATAAGTATTCACACAAAAAGTAAGTAATACACAGAATGGAATTCTAGCTGCTGCCTCAACTACTTGAGATGTCATCTGAGACTTGGCTTGTGTGTCTACATCCAGATTGAGGATGCAATGAGGTGAAGAGTGGGATGGTTTCGGCAGAATCTAAGCCAATCATCATTGAGCCACTTATTTGTGAGTAAGTCTTGGTGATGGACTTGATAGATGACTCCTTGACTTCTGCCACTTCACTTACTATTTACTTCTTTTAATCTCTCTGAGAATCCCATCACTATTATACTCCCTGAACTCATTCAAACTGCATGGGACTGTGAATATTTATTCAACCTGCCATGCACAAAAATAGAGTGGAATTGTCACATTTCCATTGCTGGAGAGATGGGCACTAGTTTCAAACTATTTAAAATTGACCTATACGTCTGCAGGAAATATGACACTCCTGTTCCTTGCAAAGTCTGTGCGTAAATTTCCAAAGTGATCAAATAAGCGTGCTGACCTCCCCCAAAGATTGGCTCTTCCTGAATAATGTGGATGCATGAAAGTCATGCAAAACTAGGATGAGATTCATTTGGGAAGTCATTCGTGTTTGAGTAACTATGAGACTGAGTCCATCCCAGGGTGTTGAATAACAGGCTAACACTATCCCTCTTGGCAACCATTTGTTTTGTTTTGCTGCCTCTCTACCTTACAGCTTATTCCCAGAGCTTGAATATATACTTAGTGCCAACCAATGGTGGTTTCTTCTGAATATCCTTCTTGAAAATCTTGCCACTGCTTAAAATTGCCAGAGTGGTGTGCATCATCTCTGCCCTAACCTATCACAAATGAATATAATCGCATAGGTGTGAGTCATGCACCTTGCTCTCAATTAATGTGGGAGAATAAACAAGCCTGCCCAATTCCCATGAATGAATGCAACCAAAACACAAACTGGAGCGGAATGCCATATAATTAAACACATTGAAACCTCCGTAGCTGAGCAAATCAACAGATGGGAGATCAACCCAGGCCTAGGCTCTAATGAAACACTTCATGTTAATTAACAGCATGATCCTGCCAATTATCTCCACGGCAACAAGACCCTGTCTCAAAATTGAGGAAATGGATGGCATTTGTAATTGAAATGGAAAACATGATGAAACAAATCAAGAGCCATTAAAGGGATAGAGGAAACGTATATTGATTCTGACAACATGCATTTTGAAGTAAACTTAACAAAATAATCATTGCAACAGCCAAACTGCTGGTGAAAGATTATTTCAAGTTGGCTCTAATTACTCTTTACAAGAAAGACTGTTGATAAAATATTTAATTGCAAGAGTTGTGGCTAGTGAAAAATTATTGTCCATAAGAACCATGAAAAAACGCGCTCAAAGATAGGAGTGTGAACAGACAATCCAACAGTGTCAGTGGAACGTTCTTTACTCTCAAATCCTTTGCCTGTCTTTTCCATCTACTATCTTTCCCTCTTTTACTGTCTTTCCTTTTTTAACTACAGCAGAGAGAACATAGTTTTTTCGTCCATTAAATGTAGTCCATCAATGCATTCTGCTTGTTAAATATGCAGAACATGCTGAATGATTGGCACACTGCAAACAAGGAGAAAGTGAGGACTGCAGATGCTGGAGATCAGAGCTGAAAATGTGTTGCTGGAAAAGCGCAACAGGTCAGGCAGCATCCAAAGAGCAGGAGAATCGACGTTTCGGGCATGAGCCCTTCTTCAGGAATCAAACAAGGCAATGGAAGGATTTGAAAGCAAGGCTGAGAATTTTAAAATAAAGGCATTTCTTAACAGGGAGCCACTGTGGATCAGTGGAACACTGGGAATATGAGTGAACAGTGCAAGGTACAACACAGAGTCATAGGAGTATACAGCACAGAAACAGACCCTTCAGTCCAACTCATCTATGCCAACCAGGTACACCATCCCAATCTAATCCCACCTGCCAGCACCCAGCCCATATCCCTCCAAACCCTTCCTATTCATGTACCTATCCAGATGCTTTTTAAATGTTGCAATTGCATTAGTCTCCACCACTTCCTCTGGCAGCCCATTCCTCACATGTACCACCCTCTGTGTGAAAAGGTTGCCCCGTAGCTCTCTTTTAAATCTTTCCCCTCTCACTCTAAACCTAATCTTTCTAGTTCTGGACTCCCCTAACCCAGGGAAAATTCCTTGTCTATTTATCCATGCCCCTCATGATTTTATAAACCTCTATAAGGTCACCCCTCAGCCTTCGACGCTCCAGCCTAGGGAAAACAGCTTCAGCCTGTTCAGCCACTCCCTATAGCTCGAAGCCTCCAAACCTGGCAACATCCTGGTAAATCCTTTCTGAATTCTTTCAAGTTTCACAACATCCTTCCCATAGGAAGGAGACCAGAATTGCACGCAGTATTCCATATTCCAAAAGTGGCTAACTAATGTCCTGTATAGTCGCAACATGACCAGAGAATTGGATGGCTTCAACTTAACAACGGGCAGAATGTGACTGATCGTTTGGCGCATTGCAATAGTCAAGTCTCGACTGATGGCTGATGATTTCCAAGGCACCTTGAAAGATGGTATGGACGTGGTAGGAAGAGACTTGACTTGCACTACAGGGAATTGACCATCTTTGGAACTGGTTTGCTCAAGTTTTATTAATTCTCTGCCAAGCCACTATACAGCACCTTTGAAGTGCTTAGCGTGAGAGGTAATGGAAGTAAGTAACTGTTTCACTCTGCAGGGACTAATCTCTTGGCATGTCATATATTGACAGGTGTATGTGCTTAGATATTGGAGGGAGAATGGATTGGACTCAGATGCAACATATTCTCATAGCCAGATGTCATGGGAACAACAGTATCATGCCTTGTACGGATAAGACGGAAGCAAAGATGGAAATTTCCTCGCGCCTATTGATCACAAGACCAATCAGCACCTTCCAAAGAAGGAGTGAGTGAATGGAAACATTAACTGGAGAGAGCAGAACACCACAAAACTATGATCAGTCACTGCATGCGCTGTTAAATCATTTATCAGTCAATGAAAAGAGAGATACGTGGCCACCTCTTGAGAAATCCTGTTGTCCCGCTAAATTGGAAGATGAAGAGAATCATTTACCAAATATAAATGATTTTATTTGTTAAATTGGCTCATTTGAAAGAGCATCTTCTTGCAAGACAGTCTGACTGGCTTGTAAATAGAGAAGAGTACAATGGTGTGATGATTGATGCCAATTAGGCCATTCTATTGTAGCAGACGTGACCTAAATTTATGGTTTTAATAAAAATGAAGATAAAGAAACAGCAACTGCGATACAGTGCTATATAACTCATCAGGGACAGATCTTGAAATGAAACACTGCATTGTGATGTTTAATTAATCTGATTGCTATAAACTCAATACCAGCCAGAGGACATGTTGCATGGGAATACACTGCCCAAAATCAGTCAAGTGTGAGAATTTTGGAATATAGCATTTGAGTTCCAACATTAGGAAGGTTTTTCAATAAAACAAATTCCCTTGTTTCATTTAATGCAGTGTTAGTATCCAGCATTCCCCATGTCGGATGAAATACAAGTTGGATCTGAAGAACTACAATGCCTAATAATGTTACTTAATCCCAGCACTGCTTCACCAGATATTTCTCTTTCCTAAACGAGTTACACTATGAAATCTCTGGGGTGATACTATGGAACTTGTATGATGTGGATAAATAATGGTCGGGACCAGGTGCATTTTCTCAAGTGCATTTCATTTAGGTCACTCACTTTCACCCCATGGTTCTGGATGCGTTCAAATCCACAGGAACAATGGGGAAAAAGTAAATGTCACATTGGCCATGAGTCCCAGTGCACTAACGCTCAGAAAATTCTCAAAGGGAATAAAAATCTTTATTCCATTAATTTCTAAACCTTAAAGTTACAAAGCGCGAAACCAACAGAAGACATTGTGGGTGAGAGGAATGGGAGGAATGAAGCAAAATCAATGTGAAACATCCAATAAATCCAAGATGGGGCACTGGTGGCTATTAGAAACAGTCTGCAGACCCACTGAGTGGGTGTGGTTTCAAAGCTGATTTGAGTAAAGATAACATTATGCAAATAAAAGACGAAAATTATATTAAAGGAGAAAAAAAACAAGAGTAAAGGTGCAAGGCTAACTGAGTACCTTGTGGTACAATACAACCCAACTGCTATTCGTATTCATAACCAACCAGAACAAATGCATCCGTTTACTTCTGTTAAGTGAGTGCATCTTTGACCAGGTCACATAATTCATGTTACACCACATTTGCCACTTGCACAACTTGTGCTATTTCAATAAACAAAACATTATTGTCGGCTACAAGTCAGGAATATGTCATCAAGCTCTTAATACACAGGGATTATGTAAAAAGAGAATCATATTCTAAATGTTTCCCAATGAACCCTGGAGAAGGAGATAATTGCCTCAGAAAGTGTTTGCTTATTCAACTCCAATTGACCACATTAAAGTAATACAATCCAGTCTGCTTTTAAGATGCCTTGACATTTAGCCCGTGAATCAGCTAAAATTGGTCTTTTGTTTTGATTATTTTCAGTATTTCTGTGAAGCCCACACATCTACATTGCGGAATAGATTTCAGAGCATGGTTAGGAATTCGTTTCACAGGTACTTTGCTTCTCTTGCAATACACTTCACCCCTTCCCCCTATCCCTCAAGCATGGGGATGTGTCTGTACAGCCAGACCATCAAAAGTGAAAGCTGACATCTTTGCCTTGCCACTGTTAATAGTGTTTATCATTACCATCAGCAACATGTAAGAGAGAAACTGGGGGAAACCTTTTTACCTTTAGAACACTGAACTCACTACCACATGGAGTATATGAGATGCATTGAAGGTTATGTTAGATCAGCGCATGAGGGGAGAAGAAATAGTAAGATAGGCTGATGGACTAGAATAAGGAAGAGTCAGAGGAGGCTCTTGTGAAAGATGGATGGGTCAATTGAGGCGAATGGTCTGTCTTAGGGTTCTAAATTCTATGCAAAATGTTTGTAAAATGTAAGAAAGTCAGTATGGATTGTGAGAATTGGAAATGAGGCGATCTAGTCTAAGACCCATGTGCAGTGTGACTGATCTGCAACAGCAGTGGCAAGGATCTCTTGCTGAAGGGGTGCTCAGTGTGGAAAAGTTACATGGGCAAGGAGATGGTGCTGAGGATCAATTATGATTTCTTTATAACTTGGGTAAAGCTTGAGGGCTTACTCCTGTCACTTCTTTCTGAGGTGCTAATGCTCTTGTGAGCCTCTTCCCACCCTTCTCCACTGAACTATATGTACATATTCTTCAATTCCTTTCTACTTTATGTGGCTACCTAACTTCAATTCAAATGCATCTATAACGTGCCATCTCAACTACTCCCTGTGGTAGACAGCTCCACAATCTAAACACTGCACATAAATATTGCCCTGAATCTCTGGTACATTTATGACCATCTTTTGTTATAATCTGAGATTTTTGAACCATTCCACCTCACAAGTGGAAACAACTGGGGCGACACAGTGGCTCAGTGGCTAGCAGTGCTGCCTCACAGCACCAGGGTCCCACGTTCAATTCCAGTCTCAGGTGACCATCTGTGTGGAGTTTACACATTCTTTCCATGTCTGCGTGGGTTTCCTCCCACAATCCAAAGATGCGCAGGTCAGGTAAATTGGCCATGCTAAGTTGCCCATAGGTTAGGTGCGTTATTCAGTGGGAGGTGGGTCTCGGTGGGTTACTCTTCAGAGGGTCGGTGTGGACTTGTTGGGCCGAAGTGCCTGTTTCTACATTGTAGGGAATCTAATCTAAATCCATCCTATCAGACCCCTTCATAACTTCAACGATATATGATAGCATACTTTTTAGCCTTCTTTTTATCTCGAGAAAAGAACCCCAGCTTGATAAATCTTTTCTGCTAGTTATAACCTAGCAATTCTAGCATTGTCCTTCAAAGCCTTCTTTGCAGTCCCCCATGAGCTTTTTTGTAATTATATGGGTCATAACTCTGCATGGTGCTCTTGTGCTTTGTGTAGAAACTAGTGTTTCTCCCTCTCCTTTGCAGTTTAACCAGTTACTCTTTGCCAATCCAATCTTAGTGAACTGGTACACGGCCCTCCCCGCCACTAACCCCAGTGTTAACTACCTTCTTCCCTTAACCAATTCTTGCCATTGTATCCTTTGCAACTACCTCTCAGTTAATAACATTGCTATCCATTTTCCCAATCTGAGGTGCCATTCCAAGCATCTCCTCTCAAACGAATTGCACCAAATTTCTGCTCTTTCCTCATTTTCTTTTCCTCTTCTCTTCATTGAAATCTAGTCGCCTCTTCTATCACCCATCCTGCATTGAAAACCCAGCCTGCATTTCCTGCCTCATCAAGCATTCTTCCTTGTCTTAAAGCCTGGTCATGAATTCTGCTGGGCGGGTGGGCAGCTTACATTGCCCAAGTTAATGATTACTTGTCAGAAGGAGAGCAGGATCTCATCATCGATGAGCTTCACCTACATGCAGTGAAGGTATAACTGTCCAAACCTAATAAGGTCCTTCTTTTTCTTTTTACATACTGGGGCTCGATTGCTGTCAGTGGGTCCTGACTACAGATCTAACTGAAGTGGGGAAGTTGCTGTAGTCTTTTTGGCTGGGCTGCACCAAGTTAGAAAAGGTTCAATGACAGACAACACTGGGAAAAAAAACGCCTCTTCACTCATTCATTTGTGGGCCTAGGAGATACCGGATTTCCGAGCCTTCCAGAATGCGAGACACACTTTATCACCACCTCGTTCCACATGTTGGTGGGTAACCTCAAAGCTGTGCGATATTCCTCCACTTCCCATTTACTTACAGCTTATTTCAATGTCAGTTTCTCTCGTCCCTGCTACACTCCACCTCCACCCACTCATCCTGCAACCACCAACACCAATGCCAGGCAGATTGTACAATAGAAACCTATTCCACCATGGCAGTTATGTCAACTGAAAATGTGTTGCTGGTCAAAGCACAGCAGGCCAGGCAGCATCTCAGGAATAGGGAATTCGATGTTTCGAGCATAAGCCCTTCATCAACTGAACATATTTTCACTTGATGATCACCTACAAAGTTTTCAGTTATGGTAATAGATTGAAATCAGGTGAGTCCACCTGAACCACTCTTACTGCAAGGCTAATGATAACATTCTCACTGTCGCAGTGGCAGAGGCTGGCTAACTTAGCAAAAGTATGAAAGAGATTTCTAGTAAATACATAGACTACAGGAAGAATGTGGAAGCTTTGGAGGGAGTGCAGAAGTGGTTTATTAGGATACTGCCTGGATTAGAGGGTATGAGCTGTAAGGAGAGGCTAGAGAAACTCAGGTTGTTTTCTCTGGAGTGATGGTAGCTGAGGGGAGACTTGAAGGAAGTCTATAAAGTTGTGAGATGCGTAGATATGGTTGATGATCAGAATCATTTCATTCGAATTGAAATGTTTAATACTAATGGACATATATCTAAGGTGAGAGGGCAATGTTCAAAGGTGACATGTGGGGCAAGCTTTTTACACAGAGAGTGGTAGGAATCTGAAACGCTTTGTTGGAGTGGTACTGGAGGCAGATACGATAGGGACATTTAAGGGACTTTTAGATAAGCATATGACTATGCAAGAAATGGAGGGATGTGGACGAAGGGTAGGCAGAAGGGATTAGTTTAATTTGGCATCATGTTTGGCATAACATTGTGAGCCAAAAGGCCCATTCCTGTGCTGTACTGTCTATGTTTTATGCTCTCGTTTCATGTTTCACCCCTGCAGAAGTTCAGCAACTGCTCCATCTTTCTCAGAATAAAGAGTGCTTCATTGGCTATTTTTGATCGTCTTCAAACTTGCATTACTAGTTTTAGATATTTCTACACCTGTTTGCTTTTTCCAAGGAATCTGCAGACTCCTTAATCTTTAAACTTAAATATACAGCCTCACATCCATCTAAAGTGAGGCTCATTGTCATGCATATTCTGCATGTGTATTCTCCCTGCCTTCCTGCATTTTGTTTTAGACCCCTTAATTAGTTCCTTAGTTGAGTGCTGTCCCTAGATTTTGAAATTATGTTTCCAATTCTTGAGTCCAAATGGTTTATAAGCCTGGTGAACAAAAGTGTTCTCACTACTGATTCCTGTAAAATACCACTTCTTAACAGTAGTCAGTTTAAGTATCTTCATTTAGCCTCTAATATAAGAAAAGACCAGTGTTTCTGTAACACTGGTCTGGCGGCATATGTGGAGACAGAAACAGAAACAGAAACAAAATATATTTTGTTTTAAGTCTGATCTGACTCATTCAGTTCTGGAGAATAATCACATTGGACTGCTGAGTTTCTCCAGCAATTTCCGATTTTTAAAAATAATTCCAGTATCGACAGTATTTTGCTTTTATCTTCAGCCTCGACTGCTTTTTCTACTTTTTACGACTTTTCTGTTTTTGCAACCGGCTTGCTATCTGCTTCACAGCTTGTCCCTGATTCCATATGTTCTGAATGTGTCATGTTTTGACTCCCAAATATATTTTGTTTACTGCATCACCCTTGTCTACTTAGCCTTGATCTAAGTTAATGGTAGCATGGATTTTTGAGGGACTTAATGTTCTATCTTTGTTCCTAATAATTGCTAACTGAAAATGTCTATGCAATTGCGTGCAATTCTGGTTTCCTTACTATCGGAAAGATGTTGTGAAACTTGAAAGGGTTCAGAAAAGATTTACAGGGATGTTGCCAGCATTGGAGAGGCTGAATAGGTTGGGGCTGTTTTCCCTGGAGCGTCGGAGGCTGAGGGGTGACCTTATAGATGTTTACAAAATTATGAGGGGAATGGATAGGGTAAATAGACAAAGTCTTCCCTGGGGTTGGGGAGTCCAGAACTAGAGGGCATAGATTTAGGGTGAGAGGGGAAAGATATAAAAGAGACCTATGGGGCAACTTTTTCATACAGAGGGTAGTGCGTGTATGGAATGAGCTGCCATAGGATGTGGTGGAGGCTGGTACAAGTGCAACATTTAAGAGGCATTTGGATGGGTATATGAATAGGAAGGGTTTGGAGGGATATGGGCCGGGTGCTGGCAGGTTGGGATATCTGGTCGGCGTGGATGAGTTGGACCGAAGGGTCTGTTTCCATGCTGTACATTTCTATGACTCTATGACTTTGATGAGATGCTGATTTGTAGGGTCCAGGTCAGGCAACTCTGAACCATCCTGAACTGGCGATGCATTATAAATACAGACTCAAGCTCTCTCTTTTATACAATTTCTCTTGCCTACTTCAAGCACAAAGGATTGTCAATTCCAGGCAGGTAACTTTGTGAGGTGTTGAGTTTAAATTTACAGCTCAGATGCTCAACTGAATTTGAAACTGAAAGGTAACGTTCTTCAGCTCCTCTCTCATACCTCTTTTTCCACATTATGCCCAATCTTTGCTTATGAACTCCAGATAAGAGATTCGGAAAGGACATGTTAATGACTCGCTAACAGTTGGATCATTTTTGAAAAGCATCTGAAAGTATGCAATACATATCCAAATATTGCAAGCCTGAAAACTGACAGCTTTCATAATTAACAGCATAAACAATATGTTCAGCATTAACGAGAGTGAGTTGTATAAGGTTTGGATTGGCAATAATGCTTAATGGAAAAACAGAAAGGTCTGTTGTTTATAAATTTAATATTAGTTGCTGTGTAATCACAGTGCTACATGGGCAGATTGAATGCAAAGAAATCGACATTACTCATGCTATCCATAAAGACCCATTGTTTCAACACCTCTAGAAAACAAAGTCACTCGATCTTAAATAGCACTTTATCAGAACAGTTGGTGATAATGTAAGGTGCAGCACGTGCATCTCAAATTGAATTGCCTGTTATTTATACATATGCAGCAAGCATTCAGAGTAGAACAATTAGAGGATTTTGATTTGATTTGGTTATTGCAAATGTACTGAGATTCAGTGAAAATTGTTTTGTGTGCTAACTAGACAAATCATACCTTATAAAAGTATATCAAGACCACAGAACAGAAAGTAGAATATACTGTTACGGCTGTAGAGAAAGTGCAGAGAAAAGCCAACTCTAATATATAAGAGGACTGTTCATAAGTCTGATAACAAAAGGGAAGAAGCTGGTCTTGAATCTGTTGGTATGTGTTTTCAAACTTTCATACCTTCTGCCTGATGGAAGATAGGGAAAAGAGTATAACCAGGAATGGCAGGCTCTTTGATGATGTTGGCTGCTTTCCCGAGGCAGTGGGAAGTGTTGATGGAGTTAACAGAAAGAAGGCTTGTTTGTGTGATGGACTGGGCTGTGTGCAAAACTCTGTGTAATTTCTTGTAGGATCGACTTGTGTTTTTCAGTGCTGGGCAAAAGCATAGCCTTGGCTAGGATACAGGTAAATAGGTGAATAGGGAATTACAGTAACATTCAAACTAAAGCAAGGCATAACTCCCACAAGACCCATTCACACCCTGCACAGCATAATACACATTCCCATGCTCTGGGTTATCAATGTCAACTAACTCCCAGAATGACATGTAAGTCACTTTTATAGAGCTCTATCACTTCGATTGTAGCTTTGGCCTAATTTGCTTGCACTCTGCAACAAATTCCTTTGCTTTCTGATCATTGTCCACCAACTGCTTCCACATTCCCAACTCACTTCCTCTATCCTTACTGTAAAGTGCACGCAATTCCTCTTTTGCGTAAATATGAGTTGCTACAAGAAGAAACATGGGAGGTTGTGCTTAGTTGAAGCTCAATTAGCAATATTCTTGTCTCTGAGTTGGAAGGTTGTAAGTTCAAATCCTATCTCAGGCAGGGTGGCACACCAAAATAGGAGACACAGACTACTGCAATATCAGAAGTTTCATGACTTTTTAATGAGGCATTAGATTGAAGTTTTAAGTGATATATTTATATAAAATATATGTACTGGAATTATTCCTAATGTCCTAATCAATATTTATATCTCTTGCCATAATACAAAATGGACATCATCTATTTATTATCACATTGGTGCCTGTGGGGGATTTCATTGAATCCCTACAATGAGAAAGCAGAGAATAAAATTGCTCACTCATCAGCTCCATTTGGCCCATTGAGTTCACACTGACCCTTTAGAGAGCATCCCACCATATCCACCTAATCCTTGTGCATTTCCCAAGGCCAATCTATCTAGCCTGCAGATCCCTGGACACTATGGGCAATTTAGCATAGTGAATCCACATAACCTGCACATATTTGGACTGTGGGAGGAAAACCACACAGACACGGGGAGTATGTGCAAGTCTACACGGTTGCGTAAGGGTGGAATCGATCCTGGGTCCCTGGTGCTGTGAGGCAGCAATGCTAACCACTGAGCCACTGTGCCCTTTGGTGTGTGTAAATTGGCTGCCTTGTTTCTTATTGTATATGGGTGTGAAGGCTGATTCTGGAGAGTACCAGAAGCACCAACAACTATGATGATGTCATATAGACCTGTGGACAAATTAGCTTCAAATCTCAAAGAAGTGAGACGTAACTTTTGATTGTCCACAAAGTCTTTGTTAATGTGCCAATCATACCAATGGAAGTTGTATCTGGTTGCAAACATGAATAAACTATATCTTGTTAACTACAAATGACTCATTTCATTAGAAGAAGTAATGTCTTCTACCAGATTAGAGCAAACAGGCCCTGTAGTTTCCTACACTTGAAAAGGATAGTAGCAGCCTTCATCATGAGCAGTAGCTCATAGAATGCAATGATCTGGTTTATACATAACTACAGCATTGCACACCTTAGCACATAAAGTACACTTCAAAAATACCTAATTGGCTGTAAAGCAGTTTAGGATGCTCTTAGGTGATGCTTGGAGCTATGTACACACATATATATATATTTATATATATAAAAAGAATAAATAGATAGATAGTTAGATAAACACACCATTATTTCAAAACGATTCTTCTGTTGTTTAAGATGATGAAGAGTTTAATTTTTATGTTACTTTAGCTTTACCCATTCTACTAATGTTACACACAGTCCATGAATACAGAAAGGATTTTTACTCTCGCTTTTGGAAGAATGAGATAAGGGGAGTAGGTGTGAGGAGGAACCTGAATCAGGCAGTCAGCATCCACTATAAAAGCAGGAAAAATGAGGACTCTACAACAGGAAGTTAGGCAATATTAGCTAGAGGAACAGGAGAGAGAAGGACCCAAGGCAGGTTGTCAGTAGTAACGAGAGGATCAGGCATGGCGTGGACACCATGCAAGGGGTTACATAGAGGATCAGACAAGGGATGGACCCAAGACAGGCAGTCTGCAGCACCAAGAGGAGGACACCATGACAGAGAATGCATGGAGGAATATGTAAGAGGAAGAACTCAAGACACGCAATCAGGAGCAGGCGAGAAAAACATCCCAAGATGACAGTTACAGACAAAGCTGGATTTTTTGGAGCTGATTAGTGAGCAATTTTATTCTCTGCTTTCTCATTTCCAGTTGAAAGTAAATAGTCTTAAAACACTTAATGGCATAGTAGGATAGCTCAGCTGTGCAGAATGCCCAGCCTGTGTCATGCGGGAAGTTAAGGATGTTTTATATGGCCTCGTCAATCACATCTGCAGCAATGTGTCCAGCTGGAAAAACCTGAGCTCTAGGTTTTGGAGGTCGAGCAATGGCTGGATCCATGAAGCTCAGAAATACGTGGATGCTACATTTAACAAAATGATCACATTATACAGTAAGATAAGACCATAAGACATAGGAGTGGAAGTAAGGCCATTCGGCCCATCGAGTCCACTCCACCATTCAATCATGGCTGATGGGCATTTCAACTTCACTTAACAGCATTCTCCCCGTAGCCCTTAATTCCTCGAGACAACAAGAATCTATCGATCTCTGCCTTGAAGATATTTAGCGTCCCGGCCTCCACTGCACTGCGTGGCAATGAATTCCATAGGCCAACCACCCTCTGGCTGAAGAAATGTCTCCACATTTCTGTTCTGAATTGACCCCCTCTAATTCTAAGGCTGTGTCCACGGGTCCTAGTCTCCTTGCCTAATGGAAACAATTTCCTAGCGTCCACTCTTTCCAAGCCATGTATTATCTTGTACGTTGCTATTAAGTCTCCCCTCAATCTTCTAAACTCCAATGAATTCAATCCCAGGATCCTCAGCCGATCCTCATATATTAGACCTACGATTCCAGGGATCATCCAGGGATGATCAGGCAGAGGGTGAGTGGATGGCAGGTGTGGGAGTCTAGAAAGACTAGGCAAGTAGTTCAGAGTCTACCTCACTGACTGATTGCTGAGCATGTAGATTTAGATATCGAGTTAGAAATGGGGGTAAGGTTTAACTGAAGTTGAAGCATCTATATTGCTGGAATGAAAGGGATGAATCCTCCTTTTTGATGTTTGTAGAGGGAGAATTCAAACATTTTTTGTCTACAGTAATAAGCCCTATGGTTTTCATTTGTGTAATATATTATGATGCTCTTTTGTTAAAAGCACATTGATAGCATACAGTGAATACATTCTGTTACTGACCTCTGCAGTTAAAAAAAAAACTTATGGTCTATGAAACCAGGTTTTATCATCTGACTTGTCCAATATTACCATCAGGTAGGATAATAACACTTTCATGCGACAAACATGTATCTATGAACAGTGCCTATGTACATACAGTAGTGATGTATCCTCTATCACTAATCACTATACAGTCCCACGATAAAGTAAAGTCAAAGGAGGATTGGTGTCAGTTAATTACCTCAAACAGCCTTCAGCTAGTACAACATCCCTGGTTGAGTTGATAAGTACCACAAGGTGCCAGCAGTGGTCATCCAGGAAAACACCAGTATCCTGTCTCTTTATCTTTTCCTGAGTTACAGTATATTCCAACCAAGAGGAAATAAAATGACAGAGAGCAACTAATCCTACTTCTCAGTATAGGATAATGAGAATGATCTCAGTGTACCAGGGTTAAAGCCAGGGAAGGGGAAGCCAATGTCATACTGCCACTGATTTGACAATCTGACAATTGTCGGTTGTTGTGGAACTGTACCCTCAACATGAGGGGCCTCCTCTAACAATGAGGGGGAAAGTAAGTAATTGGAAAGGAAAAGTGTCATACGAGAAATATTTCTTTTCGTGTGCATCAATTGCTCTAACCAGTTTGTCCATTGTTTCACAACAATTCTAAAATATTACTGAACACCTGTAGTATTGCTTTGCAATTTCACTGCCAACTTGAACCAATTGCTTTCTCATATACTTAATTTGTGCCTCATTATACAGCAAGTCACACCCTGTCAGTTTCAAAGACAAACTAGTTACATCTGGATGCAACGTAACTCATCCTGACATGTACCAGTAAAACCTTCACCTCCTTGTTGTCAGTGCAGCAACTAGGAATCTGAAAAAGTGAGGCAAAGGGAGCTTGGCAATGCATATGATGAAGTGGCTAAGGGACAGAAGGGGGAACAAGAGAAAGGGGGATGGAGTAAGTGAGAGAAGGAAGAGCATTTTTAAGGTCAAATAAAACAGACCAGAAACACTGGTATGGAAAGCCATATATTGCGGACCAGACTAATCCCCATAAAATATATCATGAAGATCACCTCTTCCCCAACTTTTTCTTATTTTAAAGGTAAATGTAAGGTGCTGTGTTCTAGATGCAATTCAATAGTCAAACTATCAGTCTTGAAGTAAAACGTCCTTTATTCATACACTATGTTATAAAATACCAATAAAACAAAGAAAAATTGGAATAACTTGGCTCTACTAGAAAAATGAACAGAATAATACATTATTTAACTACTAAACGGCAACTGTTCCCTTATGGCAACAATCCATAAACACTCCCTTGACAAAGGCAAATTCAAAAAAATATTTAGTCTCACATACAATTCTCCACTCTAGATGAAAGAACACCAAGAGAAAACTTTGTGTGTGAGAGAGAACCTTAGTGTTTTGTTGTAGCAGGGAGAATATATAGCAGCTTCCAAACCTCAACAGCTACTGAGAGTTAAACTAAGATCCCAGTTCTATGGGAACTTGACCCCACCCCTTCATGCTGCTTCTATTGTTCTAACTTTTAAAAAAAATCCAAGGCCTCAAAAGCTGTTTTCTTTATTGGCTGGGAACAGACCACTTAGTCCCTCTGTTTCAACCTCTTTTCAGAAAAAAACCAGGACAAAATATACCTCTTTAAGCGATGATATCATCACTCATATGAGTAATGGACAATATATGGGCAATAGTGACATAGTGATGACACCACTGGAGTAATAATCCCAAATCTCAGGCTGATACTCTGGGGAAGTGGATTCAAATCCTAAATCTACAGCTGGAAGAGTTAAAATTTAATTAATAAAATCTGGAATTGGAAACTAGTCTCAGTCATGGTCACCATGAGACTATTATTCATAGTTGCAAACACCCATTTGGTTCTCTAATGTTCTTTGGGGAAGGAAATGTACCATCCTGACTTGGTTTGGCCTGCATATTTCTCCAGCTCCACAGCAGTTGACTGACTCTTAAACCCACAGTGAAATGAGCAATTGGTCTTGCTGGAGATACCCAAATCTCTCTCTCTCTCTCTCTCTCTCTCTCTTTCTCTCTCTCTCACACACACACACACTCCCACACACACACACACACACACTCACACAAAACAATCAATCAGAAAACTCATAGGTTCATGGCAGGGATGAAAAGGGAAATAATGGACAGCAAGAGCAAGGTTAATACAGCATGAAAACATTGCATATTGGAAGCAGAGAGTGAACTAGAGTAAAGGATACAGACATAAAAAATAAAAGCTGTTTGGCTATACAACAGCACTAAGCATATTTATTGCCATGGAGAAATCAATGAGGGACTGGTTAGTTTAACAAGAGCCGAGAGAAAAGTAAAGATGTTTAAAACCACAGCAAGTCTCCTACACAAGAGGATATGGAACTTAGTCAAATTCCTTTTGATTTAAAAAAAAGATATTATTCACTTAAAAATGAAGGAGATAAAGACAATGTTTGTGAAGTTGCCAGAAGGGCAATGACTCCCACCTAAAACATTAGGATTTGGGATTATTTGGATTTAAGTGCATAAGCAACATGCAATTATTGGTACTAGATGGCCATCTGCCCAGTGAGAGCCAGTGGAATTTCAGAATGATACTTTTATACTTTAATTGGCAGTGGAGACAGGCAAGGTTTCCGCTTCACTGCTTTTCATTGAGTCTGATTTATGGGGCCTGGAAGACCATTTTGCATCCATCAGTTCGGAGAATTTTGAGTTTGCCAGCACTGAGTGGAAGAAGTTGTGGCTTCTTCAGATTCTACATCCAGCCTGTTCTGTGGCATCCTGATAGATGGGGTGAAGCTGAAAGAAATATCCTAACCCCTGTAGGTTATGATTTACCCATAGAGGGGAAAAAGCCCAGTTGAAGTGTTCCCACCTTAAAATTTTCCCTGTCCTGCTCACCCAACTGTTGTCCCCTACTAACCAGCTTACAGCCAGTTCCAGATTCAAGTTAGAATTTCTTCCCTCAGATGTCCCATACTCATTGTAAGACAATACTTCAATGTCGGGATGAGGTTGGTGTTTGGCAAACACGTACAGCTTACTGCTTATGACATTGTCAAAGCTGCTTATTTGCATTCGTGTCTTGTTACACAGTGCCAACCATCTGTTATCCTGTGCTTAGATCACTCTGCTCACAATCACAGCTTTGTCGACCACTGATGTACTCATCGAGAAAGAACACTCTGTTTAGGTTACTTATTAAAAAACACTTTCACCCTTCCTTTCCCAAAGACATAAGGTTTAGGCCAAGGTACTGTTCTGTGGGGTCCAGAGGAAGAGCATACGATAAAGTAAATGAGCTTTTTCAGATTTTGCACATGAGATGGAAACAGTAAACAAGAGCTAAGAATAGATGAAAATGGAGAGAGCCGACGGTTTTGTAAATCCTTCACATTAAATAAATTAACTTCATTAAACACAAAAACATTAATTTGGCACTTACCAATATATGATTGGATACATTGGTTTCACTGAATATTTGAGCTCAGGTATTGCACGTGTAACAGCCCAGAGGAGAGTCAAAGAACCTCCAATGTACCTGAAAGACCTACATCAATTCTGCATCTTGTTCAGTAAGGGTTAAGATAAAGGGTCATGTATTCGGCTGAAGAAACTTGTCCATTCTGAGAAACTAGGCGAAGCTTTTCTTAAAAAAGATATCAGCTGCATTGTTTCACATCAGCTAATGACACCCAAACATAAGAAAGATCTAGACTATAATACCTTGTGGAATGCTTCCAGATACAGTATACCATTAATATACTATGTCATATTTTACAACTTGCACTGATAAATTGTCTGCAACATGGTATAATATACCAAGACATGTCATAGGAGCATGAATCAGATAAGAAAATCTAATACTGAACCAGAACACCAATTCCTGCCATCCAACACTCCCAGTGAGGGGCAGCACCCTCAAGGAGTGCTACTTGTGAAATCATACCAATACATATCGGAATGCAATATGTTTATTCTCTGATTTTACTTTAAGTAAATCCCTTCATGTAGCTTTGGAGATATAATAGCGAATGCACCATTTAATATTTTCCAGATGGACAGCTTTGCCACGGGATGTGGCCATATGGTTAAATATCAATCCTGGGTTACTCACAATGAGATCTGTGGCTCACCTTTTGGATTTCGGCTTTAATGTATAGGACCTGCTGTGATAGTTCATTTCAACGGGGCATCAATTTGGACATCACAAATGTCCTCAGCACCATTCACCTTGACCTCATTAAAAGCAAAGCTAAAAATCACACAACACCAGGTTATGGTCCAACGGGTTTATTGAGAAAGCTAGTGCTTTGGTGTTGTGTGATTTTTAACTTTGCCCATCCCAGTCCAACACCGGTTCCTCCAAATCATTAAAAGCAGAAATGGCTCCAATTTCCGAATGCTTTTAGGAGCCTTTGTTCTGAGTCTTTAGCTGGGCATTGGCCATGGGCAGGATTCAGTTCAGGTATTATATCCTTTCCTCCATAAATTATTAACCTTGCCACTACTCACTGTCCTTACATTGAAGGCTGTTTGGTAAAAGGTGACTGGATTAATTACTGGGAACTCTTGTGAGGAGAAGTTACACTCGTTTGGCCTGTATTTAGTGGAGTTTTAAAAAATGACACATAATCCTAAAAACAGGTAAACTGAGGTGGTGAGGTGTGAGGGGGGTTGGGTTGGGGAGATTGCCCAGATATTTACTGAGGTTTTCTTCCTTGTTGGGGAAGCTAAAATTAAGGTTTCAAAATGAGGAATCTTCCATTTAGGAAAGCGATGATGAGGACTATTCTTCTTTGGAATTCTGCACTGCAGGGAGAGGTGGAGAATGGTTCATTGAATACATGCATGGCTGAGATGGACAGATTTCTAACCTGCAAAAATGTCAAGCATAAAGGGGGTGTGAGGGGTTAGGGAGGAATTGATGGGAAGGCAGCGAGGTGGAGTCAATGTCACAATTGAATCATCATGATCTTATTGGATAGTGGAGAAGGCTGGAAGGTCCAAATGACCTAATTCTGATCTTATTAGTTACATGGAAACATAGAAAATAGGAAGAGGAATTATCAACATGTCTGCTCATCCAAATCTATAGCCAGTTCCTACATTTCTCCCCATACCCTTTGATTAGGAATTATCTCTAACTCCTTGAAAATATTCATTGTTTTGCCCTCATCCGAGTCTGTTGCAGAGAATTCCACAGATTCATCATTCTCTGGGTGAAAATATTTCCTCATCCATGTCCTAACGACTTATCGTGTATTCTTAGACTGGGACTCATATTTCTGGATTCCCCCACCATCTGGAACATCATTTCTGCATTATACCTGTCCAGCCCTGTTAGAATTTTACAGGTTTCGATGAGACCCCTTTCATTCTCCGAAAGCCCCGAGAATATCATCCTAACTAATCCAGTCTCTCTTCATATGTCAGTCTGCCATCCCAGGAATCAGTCTGGAAAATTTTGTTGCACTCCTGAACTTACGTCAATGCCTGCACCAAACACAAGGTGAATGAACACTGAGGTAAGATTTAAGAATGCAGTTTTTGCCTGAAGAACCGTCCTGGACGTTAAATTAACATCTTTTCAGGGAAAGAAGGAAATAAACCAACAAAAAAACTAACAAAAACAAATTTGAATTTGGAGCAATCATTAAGAAAGGAATTACACAGACAAGTGCAGATAACACAGCGAATCGAACATCTGACTCTTGGTGACTTACCATTCAAGCTTTTGTAAATTTCAAGAGATTTCTTAGGAACACAAGAGCATGAATGGGAATTTTTCATCAAGCCTTTTCTCCCAGTCAGTGGCTAATCTATGACCTAACCTCAGATGTCACTTTCCTTCGCATCCCCTTACCATTAGTGGATAACAAAAGATCCATCAATCTCATTTTTAAAAATGAACAACTGATCCAGAATCAATTGCTTGCTCAGAGAGTTCTAAACTAATATCACCCTGGTTTCACTCCTGAACGACCTAGCTAGAAGTCTGGCAATGCTCCTTTGCTGTAGATGTCTCAAACAGCTATCATAGTTTATCTAAGTAACTCATCTTAACATCTTGAATACTTTGATCAAATTACATCTTAAGCTGATAAATTCCACGGATTTTCCAGGAGCTACCTGTTTGGCTCTTGTCCCCTCTGCATCTACAACTGGAATATTTGATGGAATCTGTCCTGACAGAGCTGCAGTTGTGGGAGTTGAAATGATCATGCCTTGCAGTGATCTGAATATGGGATTGAATATATTCTCATGCATTATAAAATATATTTGCATACAGCATACAACTAAAGTCAAGTGCACAGAAAGAAGTCATTCAGCTTAATGGACTTTGCTGCCATTGAGGGAAAGAAATGGTAAGTGTTAGATTCTGAGAGGCCACTGGGGTGGCACAGTGGCTCAGTGGTTAGCACTGCTGCCTCACAGTGCTCAGGGACCTGGGTTCGATTGTATGCTCAGGCCACTGTCTGTGTGGAGTTTGCATTTTCTCCCCGTGGTTTCCTCCCACAGTCCAAAGATGTGCAGCTTAGGTGGATTTGCCATGCTTAATTGCCCATAGTGTCCAGGGATGCGTAGGCTAGGTGGATTGGCCATGGGATATGTGGAGTTACAGGGTTTGGTTGGGTCTGGGTGAGATGCCCTTCAAAGGGGTGGTGTGGAGTTGATGGGCCAAATGGCGTGCTTCCACACCGTAGGGATTCTACACTGTAAATAATATTCAAAATAAAAAAGGCTTGGGATATGGGCATTCCTGACAAGACTGTCACTAATTGTCTTGAGAAGTTAATGGTGAGCTATGCAATCCATATTTGGCTAGAGACTCACATAGTAGCTGTCATGCAGGGAATTCCAATAATTTGACCCCATGATACTGAAGGAAAGACAATAAATGTCCAAATCAGGACTGTGAGCATTTTGGAGGGGGTTCTTGCAGGTCACTGTGTTGCCATGTATTTGCTGCCCTTGTCCTCCCTGGTGGTAGAGTAAATATTGACGGTGGTAGCACTAAAGTGGGTTGCTTTTATCCTGGATAGTATGCAGCTTCCTGGATGTTGTTAGATCTGCACTCAGCCAGGCAGGAGGGGATGGCTTTACTGTGCCAACATTCCCATGCATAATTCAAAAACAATTTCAGGCCATGCATGGTCTGCCCATAAGCATTATTTCCTATCTCTGTGGTTTTCATTCACAACGATCATTTTGCCAACATTACCAATCCAATTTTCCTATTCCAACGACCACAATGTAATGGCACTCTCTTACCACTGGGTGGCCCAGTGGGCTGAGTTTCGAACATCTTTCTTCTAACTCAAATTCTATCTTTTACTGTACACAGAGAAGTTTATTCCTCACGTGATTGTGTGCAATACCAACGGAAACATAGTTGTTTACTTTTAATTAAAACATCTGCAAACTGACTGCAATGTCGGTTACTTTGAGGGGTCTTTACATTGTCTTCGGGGCCTCCCGGGCAAACTCTGTGCATTCCTCGGATGATGGAGTTTGCTGAATTGAGCTGTAAGTGTAAATAGATTTAATAGTTTGCGTGAGGTATCAAGGGAGTCAAGTCTCAGGGAGGCCAGATTCACAAACTCAATGTCTCCAGTGTGTGCATTCACCTGTAGGAGCACATTACTTCTCTCTTATTTCAGGTTGATGTGAAAGATCCTTTATCACTTTATCAGGCACCACAGGGTAGTTCCCCTCATCACCTTGCCAACCTTTATCCTTACACCAACATCACTGAATGAAACTAGATTACCTGCTCATTGCTGTTTCTGAGTGTTTACTTTCCACTCATTGACTCCTGTTTTTCCTACATTAACAACATTTCAAAAGTACTTCAGCAGCGTTTAGATGTCGTGAGGTCAGGAAAGGAGCTACTTAAATGCCTAACTTCCTTTTTGTTACTTGCTACAACAAATAAAGTTTATAACTGATTAATTTTACTTTCTCAGCTTTAACTATGAGTGACAGCAGACAGAAGGATTCCATGCAAACCTCTAACGTGAAATGGCGATAGGTATTATAAAATAGAACTCAAACCTCAAATTTGATTGAGTTTCAATGATCTTGCATCATCCTTGATGTCTTCAAACAACAAATTACATGTAAGCTTTGCAGCTAGTCTAACATTAGGGTTTGCAAATCTTTTCAATGTTTCGGCTTTATTTACTCAAATCTTTTGAGGTGGAGCTTTTAGATCAAGTTAACAACGATTGAATTCATAAACAAAGAAGACACAATGAACAGGCCAAGCACATGCACAAACACAGGCAATGGGGCCTTTCCTGAAAACGGGCCTTTTGTACCAATGACAAGTACAACCACAGCAGCAAACCCTGGGCCCTCATTCAAAGGAACTCAGCGGGTGTTGTTTTCACAACAAGCACCAACTTCCTGGTGGTGCTGTTGTGCAAAAGAGCTGCCAAAACCAGTCAAAACTGGGAACGGTGGAACTAGTCTGAGCTCATCTGGTATACATAAAAAATGGAACTCCATTTCAGACCAATACCATCATTTCCAAGTTTTAGAGTCAGAGAGATGTAAGGGCTTATGCTCGAAACGTCGAATTCTCTATTCCTGAGATGCTGCCTAACCTGCTGTGCTTTGACCAGCAACACATTTGCAGCCATGGAAACAGACCCTTCGGTCCAACTCGTCCATGCCGACCAAATATCCCAACCCAATCTCATCCCACCTGCCAGCACCTGACCCATCTCCCCCCAAACCCTTCCTATTCATAGATCCATCCAGATGCCTTTTAAATATTGCAATTGTACCAGCCTCTACCACTTCCTCTGGCAGCCTATTCTGGGAATTGATGGCCTCAAGGTGCTAATGATGGAGGCCACATGGTGCCATTGAAGGTTTTTGATGAGATTAGACTCCCTATAGTATGGAAACAGGTCCTTTGGCCCAACAAGTCCACATCAACTTTCCGAAGAGTAACGCACCCAGACCCATTCCCCAACCCTATATTTACCCCTGACTAATGGACCTAATACAATGGGAAATTAAGCAAGACCAATTCACCTGACCTGCACATCTTTGCCTTGTGGGATGAAACCAGAGCACCCGGAGGAAACCCATGCAGGCACCGGGAACATGTCCAAAATCCACACAGACAGTAACCCAAGGCAAGGGTTGAACTTGGATCTCTGGTGCTGTGAGGCCACAGTGGTAACCACTGAGCCACTGTGCTGCCCAAGGTTGGTGAGAGTGATGGGCATTTTCTTGTCATAGAGTCATACAGTTCTACAGCATAGTTTGGCCCAAACTGGTCCATGTTGACCATGTCTGGATGGTATTACTCGACAATTAAATGACATGCAATTTATATGCCAATTGTCAATTTTGTTCCCTTCTTAATTATAAAATGCAGATATTGTTAGTGAGACCATAAGGCAATTAAGAGACAATCACATTGTTGTGAGTCTGAAGTCATATCTAAGCCAGATACCATGTGGGTACATGGTAAACACTTAGCTGGCTTTTGTTTCATTCCAGGGTTTCACTGCATTCATATTTTACCAGCTGCCATGTCTCCAGAATATTAGCCTGAAGTTCTAGATTACCAGTCTAGTGGTGTTATCTCTATATGACTATCTCCCCTAAAACTGAATTTTGGATAATCTAACTTATGCTGGAGGCTGGCATTGTATGCTTCATTAAAGAATGAATTGTGACTGTTGCTGAACACTGTGGAATCGTCAGTAAACAGTCAGTGGTGAATAGGTTGAAGACAAAGGGTCAAAGATATGTGAATTCTTGCAGGGATGTCCTCAGGCATCATCTGAGACGATGATGGACCCCAGGCAGCCACACCCATCTTCATCTGTTTCAGACTGAGGGATCTACAGGAGGAGTTTACCTTTGATGCCCACTGAGCTTGACCTTGCTGAAGGCCATCATCAGTCAAAGACATCCTGATCTTGCCATGCATGAGTCTTGAATTTTTGGGTTGTAAGTTTGCTCGTGGAGCTGATGGGGTTGTTCTCAGACATTTTATCACCAGGCGAGGTAACCTCATCAGTGAACCTCCAGTGAAGCACTGGTGTTCTGTCCAGCTTGCTATTTATGTGTCTTGGTTTCTTATGGTGGGTGATATAATTTCCGGTTCTGTTTCTGAGAGGTTGGTAAATGGGTTCCAAATCGATATGCTTGTTAATGGAGTTCTGGTTTGAATACCAGGCCTCCAGGAATTCCTGTGCTTGTCTTTGTTCAGCCTTGTTCAATGAGCAAACTTACAAGCTGACCCACAACCTAAGCTGGAATCTTCGAGGAGAAAGTGAGGTCTGCAGATCAGAGCTGAAAACGTGTTGCTGGAAAAGCGCAGCAGGTCAGGCAGCATCCAAGGAACAAGAAATTCGACGTTTTGGGCATAAGCCCTTCATCAGGAATTCCTGAAACGTCGAATTTCCTGTTCCTTGGATGCTGCCTGACCTGCTGCGCTTTTCCAGCAACACATTTTCAGCCACAACCTAAGCTACAAATCTTCTCCAAACTCTCTTGAATTCCTGTTTGAATCAAGAGATTTTGATAGCCCTGTGTGTGAAAATCCATCAGGTGGACTGGTATAAATCTGCCCACTCTCAGAGTTGCAGAGTTTAAGATTTCAAAGGCAGTGTTTGACCTAGTTTTTTTTCCCAATCAGCCTGTTCAGAGATGTCATTACACACCTCTGCAGCAGATGGGTCTTGAACCTGGGTCTCTCAGTCCAGGGGTAGGAGCACTCACTGTATCAGAGGAGAGCTTTTATTCTCAATCAGAATGTTTTTTTTTTCTGATTTACCGTTGTAGTGAATGCATTGATTTAACTCACAGAAAGCTCTTGTCAAGGGACAACAGTGGCATGTAATGTCACCAGACTGGAAATGCAGAAACAGCCATTAATGGTTCTGATGACATGGCCCAAATCTCATTGGGAATTCACTGCCAACAAATGGAATTTAAATGCAACTATTGGAAAACTATTAAATGCGAACAATTTTTCTTCATTGCAATCCCTGTCACAAGAGTGAGTGACTGACCCCTCCGTTGCCAGCCCATCCAATAGACCTCTATTACATTGACAAGTCTGTAAGGTTACTTTGACAGCAGCTGCCTCCCCTGTGGCCTTTAACACCTTGAAAGCCAAGTACAAAAATGTTCCAGGAACATTAAGTTCTTCACAAAATATTGTTGTTTCTTTGTTGCAGCTGAGTCAAAAAACCTGTAGTTCCAATGTACCACTGGAGGAGAGCCATCATGACGCCACTAATCCAGAGAACGACAAATGATGGAGATCACGGTGGGTCAAGCAGCAAGCTAACATTTCCAGTCTAAATGACTCTTCATCAGAGCTTTGTGTCAGCTTGACTCGAAACGTTATCTTGCTCTCTCTCTCTCCGTGGATGCTGTCTGACTCACTGTGATCTTCAGCATTTGCTGCTTTCAATACAGATTCCAGCCTTTGTTCCTAGTAATCCAGAGATCCTGGCTAATAATCTGAAGGCATGGCTGCAAATTTTATCATAGTACTTGATAGATTTTAAATTTAATTATTCAACATCTGGAATTGAAACCTTCTCATTGCAATAGGGACCATGATACTACCATGTGACTGTAGTTGCAATCACCCTAGTTTGCTAATATACTTCAGGAAAGGACTTCAGCCTCCCTCAGCTGGTTTGACCTACATGTGACTCCAGGCCCACAGATATGTGGCTGGCATTTAACTGGTCCGGCAAGTCACCCAATACAAAGACAGTTAGGGATAGACAACAGATGTGAATGATATCCACATCCTACGAAAGAACATAAAGGAGGCTAGCCATTACCATTGAGAAGCAACTATTGATGGGCATCACCTTCCCTGTATTGACTCCATCTCAAAAACAATTGGGAAAGACCAGGTGTGTTCTTACCCATTTTATTTTACTTATTCACACAATCGCAACAGCGGCCAACAAAAGTAACTCAGCTAGAATCATCTAACTTTATGAATTATGGATCCGTTTCCAGAATCTTTTGGCAGAAATGGGACAGCTTAGCAGACTCTATTTCTCCCCCCCAGCTCAGTCACTGCTCTGTGTTGATTTTCTCTGGTCGTTTTCTGGCAACACTATCAGCTCCTTCTGACAGTGAATCCTGAGCTGCTGCTACTTCTCCATGCAGGAGCTAATGACAAGCTCTGGCTGAACAGACTAATTACTGTGTGATTGGTGGCCGCCTGCAAGGTGAGCAGGAACTGTGCTGCAGTAGCCAAAGGCAGAAGGTCTCGTCAGCTTTAACAAAACCTAAGAAAACTTGCAGAGATTTTCCACCTGAGAGATGGGATTGTGTACGTTGATAAAAGTGCATGACGGTGTTGAGCAGTGTAGATGGGTCTTGCTCATTTCTTCCCTCACCTAACACATGCATACTTCCCATCAGTTAAGAATTGCAGTTAAAAATTTTCCCACACTACACAAAAACTTGCAAAGTAATGTTCTTAGTTAGGTCACTTTGAAATGTCACTAAAATGTTTGCTGATTGCATATTTTATGTTCTACTGACTGCAACTTAAGGGAAGCAAAATCTTACAGTGAGGGGTTCATTCTTTGTGTCTCTTTCCATCAAGATTATCCAAACTTAGATTAATTTAGATTATCTTCTCTCACTCTCTTCCTGACAGTGTGTACCACCTGCAAGATGCAAAGCAACAACTTGCCAGTTCTCCTTCCAAAGGAATTTCCAAATGACACACCCTCTCGCCTCAAAGCACAAGAGACACATTGGAACGCCATTACCTGTAAACTCTCCTCCAAGTCAATGCTACCCTCATTATAACACCTTCCCTTTGCTGACACTGCATCAAATACTTAGAAGTTTCTTTGTCACACCACTTGGATTACAATGGCTCATGAAGCTCACCATAACTTCTCAAGGACAAGTGAGAATAGACAACAGATGTGACCCAGCTAGTGACTGTTGCAACCCATCATTGAACTAAAAACAACCTCTCCACCAATGGTGGTTATAACTTTGCCTAGATTCTAAGCTCTCAAATTTTCTCCTAAACCTCTCCCCCGCATTCATGTCTCTTTTCTCTTTAAAGGTAATCCTTAAAACACTTGGCTTTTGACTATTAGTACACAAGAGGCAAAGTTATCAAGTAATTTAAACAGAAAACATGAAACTTAAGATTTAATGGATTGGGGATAGTCAGCCAATCTGGGTCTATAGATAGTTCGTTGAAGGCAATGCATTGGGATGGTCAGATTGAGAGGAGATCAAGGCATGAATACAGGTTTCAGTGGCAGGTAGGCTGCGGTTGACATGGAGTCAGGCAACATTGTACAGGTGTAAGAAAAGAAACTGTGTGATGAAGAGGATATGAACAGGAGGTGCCACTTGGAGTTGAACAGTATCCTAAGATCGCAAACAATCTGCTTCAATTCAAGGCACTGGCTAGAAGGGTGATGGAATCAGCGATGAAAGTACGGAGCTTGTGGCAGATGTGAAAAGTCATGGCTTCATTCTTTAGAAAGTCCAACTCGATGAAATTGCAGATCATCCAAGACTCAAGGTCATACAGCAGAGACACTGGATGGGTTAGAGAGGTGATTGTAGGATAGTGCTGAAGTTCTCCCATATGTATATGGTAGATGACCCCAATATTTTTGTGCAATCTCACCAAGGGACAATACACCAATGAAGATGAAGGGATCAAGAGCTGATACTTCATGGACTCTCGAGATAAGGATGTGAGGGCAGGAATTGAAGCTGTACGTACTCTGTACATCAGATCTCGAAGACCGGGGCTCCATAAGGACAATGCCACTGAGCTGCATAACAAAGGGAAACTGTGTCAGATGGTGGTATTAACTGTTTTAAAGACTGCAGCAAGTACAGGATGATGAAGAAGACTAAAGCACCATTCTCATGCCTTTGAAGATGGCAATTGTGCGTTTGGCAGGTGGATGAGTTTGGCAGGTGGATGGGGGTGAGTGCGTGATGATGAGGGGGTAAACTAGATACCAGAATACTTGAGAAAGAATAGGAAATGATTTGATGATGAGGGCCAAAGTGGCAATTCAGGGTCAGGTAACTGGTTAAAAATGTAGCCAGGAAGGGAATGGATTACAGTTAACCAGAGAAAGGGGTGTAGGACTGCTCACCGTGAGTGACTGAAACCAGCGATGCTATGCTGCAAGTGGCATTAACAAGATGATTGTGAGACTTTCGCACCTTCACATCTACCGATCAGATTGACCAGTAACTCTTGTTGCCTTAACGGTGCTGGAGAACTTAAGATGTAGGAGTCTGCTCAACCATAAATGGTGCCATAGCTGATTTGATAATCCTCAACTCCACTCTCCCACCTTTCCTGTATAACCCTTGATTCTTTTACTGTCTGTCTGAACCTTGAATATATGTAACCACTCAGCCTTGAGAGCCCTCTACGCTAAAGAATTCTGCAGATTGTAACTTCTGAGAGAAGAAATTCTTCCTCATGTCTGTCATAAACGAACAGTCCCTGACTTTGAAATTATGCCCTTTAGTTCAAGACTCTCTTGCACAGGAGGAAACATTCCTACAGCATCAATCCTGTCAAGCTGCCTGAGAATCTCATGACTGGGCACTGCTGAGACTGAGGGCAGGCTCACAAAGCTCTACATCCTGAAGCGATGTAAATCCAGAGAAATTGGGCAGGGAGCAATCCTAAGGGGGAGGATTCGACTTGGGTTTAAAATGCTTGTGGGGTAGAAGGCAAGGGACGATGTTGTCTTCTGGACAAGCTTTACCCTGTTTGTACAAAGGGGACTCCTCCCCTGTCCTACCCTACCCACTATTTCAAAAACACTTTTAAAAGCAAAGGCTGCTCACTCTTGCCCACCTACCCGTGTCAATCATATTATAACATGTTGTTTTTGTTGCAAACGTTTCGTCCCCTTTCTAGGTGACATCCTCAGTGCTTGGGAGCCTCCTGTGAAGCCCTTCTGTCATGTTTCCTTCGGTAGTTATAGTGGCTTGTCTCTGCTGCTTCCCATTGTCAGTTGCTGTCCGCTGCAGTGACCGGTATATAGGGTCCAGGTTGATGTGTTTGTTGTGATGTCACCTAGAAAGGGGACGAAACGTTTGCAACAGAAACTCCCAGCTCGGCGAACAGAACCACAACAACGAGCACCCGAGCTACAAATCTTCTCCCAAACTTTGAATATTATAACATGGGCAGAGTAATATCCATTCCAATGACTCAGCTTCATCCAACACTGCTCCACAATAAGTTTACAGATGGCACAGGCTATCTTTATGAGTGAATGGAGTTTCTCGAGAGGAACAGTGACCCAGTTTTCACTGAAAGAGTCAAGGACTGACTGGGACAGGAAGGAATTGGCAACTTGAGGAAGGCAATTAGAAAGTTATCGCAAGAGTGCAGGAATAGTGAAATATTTCTCCAATTATATAGAAGCCTGGATAAACTGCGCCTGGAGTATGGCATCAGAAAACATATCATTGCCTCACGGAGAGTGCAATGAAGGTTCACCAGATGTGTTCCTGGATGGCAGGATATTCCAGTGAAGAGACACAATAAATTGGACCTGTATCCTCTACAGCATTGTAGAATGAGAATTGATCTTATTGAAACAACTTACACAATACGTATAAAGTGGATGCAGATGTTTCCCATTGTTGTGGAGTCTTGAACCAGAAGGTACAAGTTAAAAACAAGGGGGGTGGCGTTTAGGACCAAGGAGAGATTTTTTTTTATTCAGGGGATTTTTGAATCTTTGGAATTCTCTGCCACAAAGAGCTGTGGAAGCTCAGTCTTGGAGTATGTTTAAAGTAGAGATTGATGCATTGCTGATTACCAATGAGTTAAAGGATTATGAAGTTAATGTGTGTAAAAGGCATTGAAGTGTGCGATTAGCTGTGATGATATTAACTCACAGAGCTGGCCTACTCCTGATCCTGCGGTATTGCCACCAGTAAACAAGCTGAGTGTGAAACCTGGCAAGAAGTCGAGGATAAAAATTGAGGTCTGCAGATGCTGGAGATCACAGTTGAAAATGTGTTGCTGCTTAAAGCACAGCAGGTTAGGTAGCATCCAAGGAATAGGAAATTCGACGTTTCGGGCATAAGCCCTTCATCAAGAAGTCGAGGATGATGAGGCTACTGCTATTCAGAGCTAGGCTGCTTTCATTGGTTCTTTGAAAAAAAAATGAGAGGCCCATTCTTGCTCCAACTTAGAACAAAGCTGATACTTCATTACAGTTCATTGTCTCCTCGAGCACAAGGCTGGGTACATAACATCTGAGGAAGTGTTGTAACGGCCATTGTTCTATAACAGAGTATGGTGATATTCAGGATCTTGGCTAACAGTCATTCATTCCTGATGAAGGGCTTTTGCTCGAAACGTCGATTTTCCTGCACCTTGGATGCTGCCTGACTTGCTGTGCTTTTCCAGCGCCACACTCTTGACTGTAACCAGGTGTTGTGTGATTTTTAACTTTGTCCACCCAAGTCCAACTCCGGCACCTCCACGTCTTGTTTCCCTATGTCAACAGCATTAAATCCATCCCATGTTCTGGGGAGATGGTGGCATTGTGTCAATGTACTGGACTGATGATACAGCACTCTGGGCTAATGGTCTGGGGACATAGGTTCAAATACCACTTCAGCAGATGATACAATCTGAATTCAGTGAGGGGAAAAACATAGCTGGAAAAAACAACGTAAGTCTAATGACAACCATTGTCAATGGTTGTTAAAACCTGTCTGGTTCACTAGTGCCTCTTAGGAGCAGAAATCAGCTGTCTTTCCCAGGCTTGATATGATTCCAGACCCGCAGCAATATGGCTGATTTTTACGGGCTGGCAACAAGTGCCAGTCAAATCAGCAATACCCCCCTCCCACAAATGAACATAAAACAAAATTCCAACCCTTTTCAGTTCTGAAGAAGTCATACTGGACTCAAAGTGTTAACTCTGCTTCTCCATCCGTAGATGCTGCCAGAGCCATTGCGTTTCTCCAGCAATTTGTGCTTTAATTACGAAACAAAATTGGCTCCTGAGTTAACCAAAGTTCCTATACTTCAAAATGAGTAATTCAATAGCTGTGTAATGCTTTGAAATGTACTAATGACGGAAACTAATGCAAGTTCTTTACTTAAGTTTTCAATAGAATTTTAACAATCCTTACAATATGAAATTCTGTAATAAGGCACATTATATTTCAGAATAAAGCCATTTAGCCTACCTTTCAAAAAGCTGTCCAATTAACCCACTTGCCTACTGTTCCTCTACATTGCCACAAAATTTTCCTTTGCAAGTATTTGTCAAAGGACTTCCATTTACTTAACTTAATGCTACGTTTCGTCTGATCGTGAAATTATATTTTGCAAATTTGTAGATTTTGCAGAAGATATGTGACAAGCATGAAGAATTTTAATCGCGTGGGACCAAAACAGATTGAATGGTAAAAACAGGATTGTACATGCTCATTTTCTGCCCAAAGGTGTCTTCCATTGAAAACGCTTTGATTCAACCCATCTGTCTGTCACACTATTATTAAGAGATATGTTAGGTGTGAAACCTGTCACTCATAGTTCTGAAGTGATATGACAATTGCCATCCCACAATACAGACCAGTGATATTCCCAATGCTACATTCAGTTGGCTCCGTCAAAGAGGGAGGGAGTTGGTGGAACAGGGACAGTTTTGCGATACTGGCTTGCAGCTGAATACATTGGCTTTGACTACAGGGAAATAATGGGCCCGCCGCTAGTCAATTTTAATGACAGGAAATTGTGGGCTGTGTGCCTGTGATTTCCCAAACATGTACAACCAGAAAGCTAGGCCCCCTGTTGATACTGAAAGCTTGGAAAATCAAAAGATGGGAAAATGAGGGTTATTTATGAGTCACACAGCTCATTTACAACAAATGAAAAGTAAATGGAAAATGATCCTCTTCAGGTCTCCAATGCGACACACTGGGGCTTTCTGTTTGGTAGGTGATGCTGTTCACAGTTATAGCTCAGTTCCCACCTTCATGTATCGTGATCGGTTTTGCTTTTCCCTACGTTATCTGCAGTACTTGCCTTGCATCCTTCGATATAGGGCATTCACCAAATGTAAATAGTGGCTTCTCACTGAGACCTATACACCCCACGCTGAGAAAAACGATAGGTAAATTCATCAAAGTGCATAAACTTCACCAGGGCATTTCAAGGTAGATGCTGACATAATGTTAGCCCTCCTGGCTGAGGAGTTGAGGACGAGGGAGCACAGCCCTTAGAGTTACTATTTATAGTGGAAATGAGGAGGAACTTCTTTATTCAAAGAGTTGTAAATTATTGGGATTCTCTACTCCAGAGAGTGGTGGCTGTTTAGTTGTTAAGTAATTCAGAATAGAGATGAATAGGTTGTGGGAGTGCTAAAGAAATTAAAGGATATGCGAATTGCATTAGAAAGTAGAATTAAGGTAGATACTCAATTTATTGAATAGAGAATACTGAGAAGCCTGGTTGGTGAACACAGAGAAGATGTTTTCACTGGGAGGACAAAGATCAGAGGGCACAGCCTCAGAGTGAATGGATGGCAATTAAGGACGGAGATGAGGAGGAATTTCTTCAGCCAGAGGGTGGGGAATCTATGGTAATCATTGCTGCAAACGGCTGTGGAGACCAAATCATTAAGTGTCTCTAAGACAGAAATGGATATGTACTTGATCAATAAGGGCATCAAGGATTACAGGGAGAAGGCAGGAGAATGGGAGTGAGAAATGTCTCAGCCACAATCGAATAGTGAAGCACATTCTATGGGCTGAATGGTCTAAATATGCTCCTCCATCTTATTGTCTGAATAAAAGATTCAGAAGATCTGATAGCAGCGTTTCTGCTGTCCCCGTGTTCCTGCTCCCCACATGCTCTCACTCTCCACATGCTCTCTCTCTCCTCTGCTCTCTCTCACCCCATGCTCTCACACACCCCATGCCCTCTCTCTCTCCCCCACTCTCACACACCCCATGCTCTCACTCTCCCTGTGCTCTCACTATCACCGTGCTCTCACTCTCCCCTGCTCTCACTCTCTCCGGCTTTCACTCTCTCCTGCTCTCACTGTCTTCTGCTCTCACTCTCCACATGCTCTCATACACCCCGTGCTCTCACTCTCCCCCTGCTCTCGCTCTCCCCATGCTCTCACTCTCTCCCCGTGCTCTCACACACACCGTGCTCTCTCCTCTCCCGATGCTCTCACTCTCCCCGTAATCTCACACATGCCGTGCTCTCATTCTCCCCGTGCTCTCATACACCCAATGCTCTCACTCTCCCCGTGCTTTCACCCTCCACATGCTGTCACCCTCCCGGTGCTCTCTCTCTCCCCGTGCTCTCACTCTTCCCGTGCTCACACACACCCCATGTTCTCACTCTAACCATGCTCTCACACACCCGGTGTTCTCACTGTATCCTGCTCTCATTCTCCCCGTGCTCTCACCCTCCCGGTGCGTGCTCTCACTCTCCCCGTGCGCTCACTCTCCCCGTGGTCTCACCCTCCACATGCTGTCACCCTCACGTGCTGTCACCCTCCAGTGCTCACACTCTCCCCGTGCTCTCACTCTCCCCGTGCTCTAACTCTTCCGGTGCTCTCACACTCCCACTGTGCTCTCTCTCTCCCCGTGCTCTCACCCTTCCGGTGCTCTCACTCTCCCCGTGTTCTCACACACCCCATGCTCTCACACTCCCCGTGCTCTCACACTCCCCGTGCTCGCACTCTCTCCCTGTGCTCTCACTCCCTGTGCTCACACACACCCCGTGCTCTCACTCTCCCAATGCTTTCTCCCTCCCCGTGTTCTCTCACACACCGTGCTCTCAGTCTCCCCGTGCTCTCACTCTCCCCATGCTCTCTCTCTCTCCCCATGTTCTCACACACCCCGTGCTCTCACACACCCCGTGCTCTCACTCTCCCCGTATTCTCACACTCCCCGTGCTCTCACTCTCTCTGGCTCTCACTCTCTCCGGCTCTCACTCTCCCCCTGCTCTCGCTCTCCCCGTGCTCTGACTCTCTCCCTGTGCTCTCACACACATCGTGCTCTCTCCTCTCCCCGTGCTCTCACTCTCCCCGTGCTCTCATTCTCGCCCTATTTTCGCTCTCTCCATGCTCTCACTCTCTCCTGCTCTCACACTCCACGTGATCTCAGAGAGCCCGTGCTCTCACTCTCCCCGTGCTCTCACATTCCCCGTCGTCTCATTCTCCCCATACTCTCACACAACCCATGTTCTCACTCTATCCTCTCACTCACCCCGTGTTCTCACTCTCCCCATACTCTCAAAGAACCCGTGTTCTCACTCGATCCTGCTCTCACTCTCCACGTGCTCTCACACGTCCTGTGCTCTGACTCTCTCCATGCTCTCACACACTGCAGGTTCTCATTCTATCCTGCTCTCACTCTCACTCTCCCCATGCTCTCACTCTCCACATGCCCTCACCCACCCCGTGCTCTCACCCTCCCTGTGCTCTCACCCTTTCCTGCTCTCACTCTCTCCTGCTCTCACCCTCTCTGTGCTCTCACTCTGTCCTGCTCTCACTCTCTCCTGCTCTCACCCTCCCTGTGCTCTCATTCTGTCCTGCTCTCACTCTCTCCTGCTCTCACTCTCCACATGCTCTCACTCTCCCCATGCTCTCACTATGACCGTTCTTTCGCTCTCCCCATGCTCTCTCTATCCCTGTTCTCTCACAATCCCCATGCACTCACACCACCTGTGCTCTCACTCTCCCCGTGCTATCGCTCTCCCCGTGCTCTCACTCTCCCCGTGCTCTCACACACCCTGTGCTCTCACTCTCCCCATGCTCTCACACACCCTGTGCTCTCATTCTCCCCGTGCTCTCACTCTCTCCGTGCTCTCACACACCCCGTGCTCTCATTCTCCCCTTGCTCTGACTCACCCCGTGCTCTCAGGCACCCCGTGCTCTCACTTCCCTCATGCTCTCACTCTTGCCCTATTTTCGCTCTCTCCATGCTCTCACTCTCTCCTGCTCTCACTCTCCCCATGCTCTCACTCTCTCCTGCTCTAACCCGCCCTGTGCTCTCACACACCCCGTGCTCTCATTCTCCCTGTGCTCTCACACACCCTGTGCTCTCATTCTCCCCATGCTCTCACTCTCCCCGTGCTCTGACTCACCGAGTGCTCTCAGGCACCCCGTGCTCTCACTTCCCTCGTGCTCTCACTCTCGCCCTATTCGTGCTCTCCCCATGCTCTCCCTCTCTCCCCATGCCCTCACACACCCCGTGCTCTCATCCTCCCGTATTCTCACACACCCCGTCTTCTAACTCGCCCCGTGCTCTCACTCTCACTGTGCTCTCACTCTCCCGTGCTCTCACACACCCCATGCCGTCTCTCTCTCTCTCTCTCTCTCTCCTTGCTCTCTCACACCCCGTGCTCTCACTCTCCTCTTGCTTTCACTCTCCCCATGCTCTGACTAACCCAGTGCTCTCAGGCAACCCGTGCTCTCACTCCCCTCGTGCTCTCACTCTCGCTCTATTCTTGCGTTCCCCATGCTCTCACTCTCTCCCCATGCCCTCACACACCCCGTGCTCTCACTCTCCCCGTGCTCTCACATTCCCTGTGTTCTCATTCTTCCCGTGCTCTCTCTCACGCCGTGTTCTCACTCTGCCCATACTCTCAAAGAACACTTGTTCTCACTCGATCCTGCTCTCACTCTCCCCGTGCTCTCACCCTCCCCTTACTCTCACTCTATCCTGCTCTCACTCTCCCCATGCTCTCACTCTCTCCTGCTCTCACTCACCACGTGCTTTCACACACCCTGTGCTCTGACTCTCCCCATGCTCTCACACACTGTGTTCTCACTCTATCCTGCTCTCATTCTCCCCATGCTCTCACCCTCGCCGTGCTCTCACTCTCCCTGTGCTCTCACTATCCCCGTGCTCTCACTCTCCCCATGCATTCACACCCCCCGTGTTCTCAATCTCCTCGTGCTCTCACCCTGACCGTTCTCTCGCTCTCCCCATGCTCTCACTCTCCTCATGCTCTCACTCTCCCCGTGCTCTCACTATCCCCGTGCTCTCACTCTGACCGTTCTTTTGCTCTCCCCATGCTCTCTCTATCCCTCTGCTCTCATTATCCCCCTGCTCTCCTCTCCCCATGCACTCACACCCCCTATGCTCTCACTCTCCCCTTGCTCTGACTCACCCCGTGCTCTCAGGCAGCCCGTGCTCTCACTTCCCTCGTGCTCTCACTCTCGCCCTATTTTCACTCTCTCCATGCTCTCACTCTCTCCTGCCTTCACTCTCCCCATGCTCTCACTCTCTCCTGCTCTCACTCTCGCCGTGCTCTCACTCTCCACGTGATCTCACACAGCCTGTGTTCTCACTCTCCCCGTGCTCTCACTTTCCCCATGTTCTCACTCTTCCCGTGCTCTCACTCTTCCCACTCACTCACACCCCGTGCTCTCACACACCCAATGCTCTCACTTCCCTTGTGCTCTCACTCTCGCCCTATTTTCGCGCTCTCCATGCTCTCACTCTCTCCTGCTCTAACTCGCCCTGTGCTCTCACTCTCTCCTGCTCTCACACACCCTGCGCTCTCACACACCCCGTGCTCTCACTCTCCACGTGCTCTCACTCTCGCGGTGGTCTCATTCTCCCCGTGTTCTCACACACCTCGTGCTCTCATTCTCCCCATGCTCTCACTCTCCCCGTGCTCTGACTCACCGAGTGCTCTCAGTCACCCCGTGCTCTCACTTCCCTCGTGCTCTCACTCTCGCCCTATTCTCGCTCTCCCTATGCTCTCACTCTCACCCCATGCCCTCACACACCCCGTGCTCTCATCCTCCCTGTGCTCTCACACACCCCATGCCGTCTCTCTCTCTCTCTCTTCTTGCTCTCACTGTCCCCGTGCTCTCACACCCCGTGCTCTCACTCTCCTCATGCTCTCACTCTCCCCGTGCTCTGACTCACCCAGTGCTCTCAGGCACCTCGTGCTCTCACTCTCTCGTGCTCTCACTCTCTCGTGCTCTCACTCTTGCTCTATTCTCGCTTTCCCCATGCTCCCACTCTCTCCCAATTCCGTCACACACCCCGTGCTCTCACTCCCCCATATTCTCACACACCACGCGCTCTAACTCGCCCCGTGCTCTCATTCTTCCCGTGCTCTCTCTTACCCAGTGTTCACACCCTCCCCTTACTCTCACTCTATCCTGCTCTCAGTCTCACCTACTCTCACTCTCCACGTGCTCTCACACACCCCGTGCTCTGACTCTCCCCATGCTCTCACACACTGCGTGTTCTCACTCTGTCCTGCTCTCACTCTCCCCGTGCTCTCACTCTCCACGTGCTCTCACCCTCCCCGTGCTCTCACTCTGCCCGTGCTCTCAATCTCCCCGTGCTCTCACCCTCCCCATGCTCTCACTCTCCACGTGCTCTCACTCTCCCCGTGCTCTCACTCTGGCCGTTCCCTCGCTCTCCCCATGCTCTCACTCTCCCCGTGCTCTCACTCTCCCCGTGCTCTCACACCCCCCATGCTCGCATTCTCCCTGTGCTCTCACTCTCTCCTGCTCTCACTCTCCCTGTGCTCTCACACACCCCGTGCTCTCACACATAACGTGTTCTCACTCTCTCCTGCTCTCACTCTCGCCGTGCTCTCACTCTCTCCTGCTCTCACACACCCTGCGCTCTCACACACCCCGTGCTCTCACTCTCCCCGTGCTCTCACTCTCCCCGTGCTCTCACACACCCCGTGCTCTCACACACCCCGTGCTCTCAATCTGACCGTTCCCTCGCTCTCCCCATGATCTCACTCTCCCCGTGCTCTCACTCTCCCCGTGCACTCACACCCCCCATGCTCGCATTCTCCCTGTGCTCTCACTCTCTCCTGCTCTCACTCTCCACGTGCTCTCACTCTCTCCTGCTCTCACACACCCCATGTGCTCTCATTCTCCCCGTGCTCTCACTCTCGCCCTATTTTCGCTCTCTCCATGCTCTCACTCTCTCCTGCTCTCACTCTCCACGTGATACATAGAACATAGAACATAGAAGGATACAGCGCAGTACAGGCCCTTCGGCCCTCGATGTTGCGCCGACCGAGTCCTACCTAACCTATACTAGCCCAATAACTTCCAAATGCCTATCCAATGCCCGCTTAAATGAACATAAAGAAGGAGAGTTCACCACTGATACGGGCAGGGCATTCCATGAACTCACATCCCGCTGTGTGAAGAATCTACCCCTAACATCTGTCCTATACCTACCACCCCTTAGTTTAAAGCTATGTCCCCTAGTAACACCTGACTCCATTAGCGGTAAAAGGTTCTTAGTATCTACCCTATCTAAACCCCTAATCATCTTATACACTTCTATCAGATCTCCCCTAAACCTTCTCTTCTCCAATGAGAACAGCCCCAAGTGCCTCAGCCTTTCCTCATAAGATTTTCCTACCATTCCAGGCAACATCCTGGTAAACCTCCTCTGCACTCGTTCTAAAGCTTCCACATCCTTCCTATAGTATGGCGACCAAAACTGCACACAATACTCCAGATGAGGCCTCACCAGAGTCTTATACAACTGCAACATGCAGTGAGAGCCTGTGCTCTCACTCTCCCCATGCTCTCACTCTCCCCGTGCCCTCACTCTCCCCGTGCTCTCACTCTACCCGAGTTCTCACATTCCCCGTGCTCAGTCTCCCCGTGCTCTTACTCTGTCCTGCTCTTACTCTCTCCTGCTCTCACTCTCCCCATGCTCTCACACAACTCGTGTTCTCACTCTGTCCTGTTCTCACTCACCTCATGCTCGCACTCTCCCCGTGCTCTGACTCTCTCCTGCTCTCACTCTCCAAGTGCTCTCACACACCCCGTGCTCTCATTCTCCCTATGCTCTCACTCTCCCCGTGCTCTAACTCACCCAGTGCTCTCAGGCACCCCATGCTCTCACTCCCCTCATGCTCTCACTCTTGCCCTATTCTTGCTCTCCCCATGCTCTCACTCTCTCCCCATGCCCTCACACACCCAGTGCTCTCGCTCCCCCCGTATTCTCATACACCCCGTGCTCTCACTCTCCCATGCTCTCACTCTCCCTGTGCTCTAACTCTCTCCTGCTCTCACTCTCCTCGTGCTCTCATTCTCTCCTGCTCTCAGGCACCCCGTGCTCTCACTCCCCTCATGCTCTCACTCTCGCCCTATTCTCTCTCTACCCAATATCTCACTCTCTCCCCATGCCCACACACACCCAGTGCTCTCGCTCCCCCCATATTCTCATACACCCCGTGCTCTAACTCGCCCCGTGCTCTCACTCTCTCCTGCTCTCACTCTCCCCGTACACTCACTTTCCCCGTGTTCTCACTCTCCCTGTGCTCTCACTCTCCCGGTGCTCTCACACCTCCCCGTGCTCTCATTCACCCTGTACTCTCACTCTCTCACACAATCCGTGTTCTCACTCTCCCTGTGCTCTCACTCTCCCTCTCCTCTCACTCTCTCCTGCTCACACTCTCCCCATGCTGTCACTCTCCCCATGCTCTCACTCTGTCCTGCTCTTTCTCTCTCCTGCTCTCACTCTCCCCATGCTCTCACACAACCCGTGTTTTCACTCTATCCTGCTCTCACTCTTCCCGTGCTCTCACTCCCCACGTGCTCTCACACAGCCCGTGCTCTATCACACCCCGTGCTCTCATTCTCCCCATGCTATCACTCTCCCCGTGCTCTCACTGTGACCGTTCTCTCACTCTCCCCATGCTCTCTCTATCCCCGTGCTCTCACTAACCCCGTGCTCTCACTGTCCCCATGCACTCACACCCCCCATGCTTGCATTCTCCCTGTGCTCTCACTCTCTCCTGCTCTCACACACCCCGTGCTCTCACACATAACGTGTTCTCACTCTCTCCTGCTCTCACTCTCACGTGCTCTCCCTATCCCCGTGCTCTCACTCTCGCCATGCATTCACACCCCCCGTACTCTCAATCTCCCCGTGCTCTCACCCTGACCGTTCTCTCACTCTCCCCGTGCTCTCACTCTCCCCGTGCTCTCACTCTCCCCATGCACTCACACACCCCATGCTCTCATTCTCCCTGTGCTCTCACACACCACGTGCTCTCACTCTGACTTTCTCTCGCTCTCCTCATGCTCTCACTCTCACCGTGCTCTCACTATCCCTGTGCTCTCACTCTCCCCGTGCTCTCACTCTGACCGTTCTCTCACTCTCCCCATGCTCTCACTCTCCCCATGCTCTCACTCTCCCCATGCTCTCACTCTCCCCATGCTCTCACTCTGACCGTTCTTTCGCTCTCCCCATGCTCTCTCTATCCCTGTGCTCTCACTATCCCTGTGCTCTCACTATCCCCGTGCTCTCACTCTCCCCATGCACTCACACCCCCTGTGCTCTCACTCTCGCCGTGCTCTCACTCTCCCCATGCTCTCACTCTCCCCGTGCCCTCACTCTCCCCGTGCCCTCACATTCCCCATGTTCTCACTCTTCCCGTGCTCTCTCTCGCCCCGTGCTCTCACTCTCTCCTCGTCTCACTCTCCCTATGCTCTCTCTCTCTCCCCGTGCTCTCACACACCCCATGCCATCGCTCCCTCTGTTTGCTCTCTCACACCCTCTGCTCTCACTCTCCTCATGCTCTCACTCTCCCCGTGCTCTGATTCACCCAGTGCTCTCAGGCACCCCGTGCTCTCACTCCCCTCGTGCTCTTACTCCCGCCCTATTCTCGCTCTCCCCATGTTCTCACTCTCTCCCCATGTCCTCACACACCCCGTGCTCTCACTCCCCCCGTATTCTCACACACCCCGTGCTCTAACTCGCCCCGTGCTCTCACTGTCCCCATGCTTTCACATTCCCCGTGGTCTCCTTCTCCCCGTGCTCTCACTCTCCCCATACTCTCACACAACCCGTGTTCTCCCTCTATCCTCTCACTCTCACCGTGCTCTCACTCTCTCCTGCTCCCACTCTCCACGTGCTCTCACTCTTTCCTGTTCTCACACTCCCCGTGCTCTCACGCTCCCCGTGTTCTCACTCTCTCCATGCTCTCACACACCCCATGCTCTCACTCTACCCGAGCTCTCATTCTCTCCATACTCTCACTCTCCCGGTACTCTCTCACATCCCGTGTTCTCACTCTACCCGAGCTCTCACATTCCCCTGTTCTCAATCACCCCGTGCTCTGTTTCTCCCTGTGCTCTCACTCTCTCCAGCTCACACTCTCCCCTTGCTAAGAGTCTCCCCGTGCTCTTACTCTGTCCTGCTCTTACTCTCTCCTGCTCTCACTCTCCCCATGCTCTCACACAACTTGTGTTCTCACTCTATCCTGTTCTCACTCTCCTCGTGCTCTCACTCTCACCATGCTCTCACCCTCCACGTGCTCTCACACAGCCTGTGCTCTCACTCTCCCCGTGCTCTCATTCTCCCTATGCTCTCACTCTCCCCATGCTCTCACATTCCCCATGTTCTCACTCTCCCCGTGCTCTCTCTCGCCCTGTGCTCTCACTCTCCCCATGCTCTCACACAACCCGTTTTCTCACTCTATCCTGTTCTCACTCTCCCCATGCTCTCACTCGCCCCGTGCTCTCACTCGCCCCGTGCACTCACACCCTCCGTGCTCTCACTCTCTCGCGCTCTCACACAACCCGTGTTCTCACTCTCCCTGTGCTCTCTCTCCCTCTCCTCTCACTCTCTCCTGCTCACACTCTCCCCATGCTGTCACTCTCCCCATGCTCTCACTCTGTCCTGCTCTTTCTCTCTCCTGCTCTCACTCTCCCGATGCTCTCAGACAAGCTGTGTTCTCACTCTATCCTGCTCTCACTCTTCCCGTGCTCTCACTCCCCAAGTGCTCTCACACAGCCTGTGCTCTCACTCTCCCCGTGCTCTATCACACCCCGTGCTCTCATTCTCCCCATGCTATCACTCTCCCCGTGCTCTCACTGGGACCATTCTCTCGCTCTCCCCATGCTCTCTCTATCCCCGTGCTCTCACTAACCCCGTGCTCTCAATCTCCCCATGTACTCACACCCCGCATGCTCGCATTCTCCCTGTGCTCTCACTCTCTCCTGCTCTCACACATAACGTGTTCTCACTCTCTCCTGCTCTCACTCTCTCCTGCTCTCACTCTCGCCGTGCTCTCACTCTCTCTCCTGCTCTCACACACCCTGCGCTCTCCCACACCCCGTGACCTCACTCTCCCCGTTCTCTCACGCATCCCATGCTCTCACACTCCCCGTACTCTCACAATCCCCGTGCTCTCACACACCCCATGCTCTCGCACACCCCGTGCTCTCTCTCTCTCTCTCCCCATGCTCTCACTCTCCTCATGCTCTCACTCTCCCCGTGCTCTGATTCACCCAGTGCTCTCAGGCACCCCGTGCTCTCACTCCCCTCGTGCTCTTACTCTCGCCCTATTCTCGCTCTCCCCATGTTCTCACTCTCTCCCCATGTCCTCACACACCCCGTGCTCTCACTCCCCCCGTATTCTCACACACCCCGTGCTCTAACTCGTCCCGTGCTCTCACTCTCCCCGTGCTCTCACTCTCCCCATGCACTCACACACCCCATGCTCTCATTCTCCCTGTGCTCTCACACACCACGTGCTCTCACTCTGACCGTTCTCTCGCTCTCCCCATGCTCTCACTCGCCCCGTGCTCTCACTCTCCCCGTTCTCTCACGCACTCCGTGCTCTCACACTCCCCGTGCTCCCACACTCCCCATGCTCCCACACTCCCCATGCTCTCACACTCCCCGTGCTCTCACTCTGACCATTCTCTCACTCTCCCTGTTCTCTCCCTATCCCCGTGCTCTCCCTATCCCCGTGCTCTCCCCATCCCCGTGCACTCACTATCCCCGTGCACTCACTCTCCCCGTGCACTCACTCTCCCCGTGCTCTCACTCTCCCCGTGCTCTCACTCTCCCAATGCACTCACACACCCCTTGCTCTCATTCTCCCTGTGCTCTCACACACCACGTCTCTCATTCTGACCGTTCTATCGCTCTCCCCATGCTCTCTCTATCCCTGTGCTCTCACTATCCCCCTGCTCTCACTCTCCCCATGCACTCACACCCCATGTGCTCTCACTCTCCCCGTGCTCTCACACACCCCGTGCTCTCACTCTCCCCGTGCTCTCAGGTGCCCCGTGCTCTCACTCTCGCCCTATTTTCGCTCTCTCCATGCTCTCACTCTTGCCGTGCTCTCACTGTCTCCTGCTCTCACTCTCCACGCGACCTCAGAGAGCCCATGCTGTCACTCTCCCCGTGCCCTCACTCTCCCCGTGCTTTCACATTCCCCATGTTCTCTCTCTCACCGTGCTCTCACACACCCCATGCCGTCGCTCCCTCTGCTTGCTCTCTCACACCCCGTGCTCTCACTCTCCCCATACTCTCACACAACTCGGGTTCTCACTCTATCCTCTCACTCTCCCCGTGCTCTCACTCTCCCTGTGCTCTCACTCTCTCCTGCTCCCACTCTTCCCGTGCTCTCACTCTCCCCGTGCTCTCACTCTCCCCATGCCCTCACACCCCACGTGCTCTCAATCTCCCCGTTCTCTCACCCTGACTGTTCTTTCACTCTCCCCGTGCTATCACTATCCCCGTGCTCTGACTATCCCCGTGCTCTCACTCTCCCCATGCACTCATACCCCACCGTGCTCTCATTCACCCCGTGCTCTCACTTTCTCGTGCTCTCACACACCCCATGCTCTCACTCTCCCCTTGCACTCACACCCCACGTGCTCTCAATCTCCTCGTTCTCTCACCCTGACTGTTCTTTCACTCTCCCCGTGCTCTCACTAGCCCCGTGCTCTCACTCTCCCCATGCACTCATACCCCACCGTGCTCTCATTCACCCTGTGCTCTCACACTCGTGCTCTCACACACCTCGTGCTCTCACAAACCCGTGCTCTCTCACACCCATGCTCTCACTCTCACCTGCTCACACTCTCCCCGTGCTCTCACACTCCCCATGCTCTCATGCTCCCCGTGCTCTCATGCTCCCCGTGCTCTCACACTCCCCGTGCTCTCACTCTCCCAGTGCTCTCACTCTCCCAGTGCTCTCTCACATCCCGTGCTCTCACTCTACCCGAGCTCTCACATTCCCCTTGTTCTCATTCACCCCGTGCTCTGTTTCTCCCCATGCTCTCACTCTCCCTGCCCTCTCACTCTCTCCTGCTCACACTCTCCCCTTGCTCACAGTCTCCCCGTGCTCTTACTCTCTCCTGCTCTTACTCTCTCCTGCTCTCACTCTCCCCATGCTCTCACACAACTCATGTTCTCACTCTCTCCTGCTCTCACTCTCCCCCTGCTCTCATTCTCCCTATGGTCTCACTCTCCCCGTTCTCTGACTCACCCAGTGCTCTCAGGCACCCTGTGCTCTCAGTTCCCTCGTGCCCTCACTCTCTCCTAGACTCACTCACCCTCTGCTCTCTCTCTCTCTCCTCGTGCTCTCACACATCCCATGCCGTCTCTGTCTCCCCGTGCTCTCACACGCCCGTGCTCTCACTCTCCCTGTGCTCTCTCACACCCCGTGCTCTGACTCTCCCCATGCTCTCAGGCACCCCATGCTCTCACTCCCCTCGCGCTCTCACTCTCGCCCTATTCTTGCTCTCCCCATGCTCTCACTCTCTCCCCATGCCCTCACACACCCAGTGTTCTCGCTCCGCCCGTATTCTCATACACCCTGTGCTCTCACTCTCCACGTGCTCTCACTCTCTCTTGCTCTCACTGTCTCCTGCTCTCACTCTCCCCGTGTTCTCATTCTCCCCATGCTCTCTCTTGCCCCGTGCTCTCACACAACCCGTTTTCTCACTCTATCCTGCTCTCACCCTCCTCATGCTCTCACTCTCCCCGTACTCTTACTCTCTCCTGCTCTCACTCTCCCCATGCTCTCATTCACTCCTGCTTTCACTCACCCCATGCTCTCACTCTCTCCCCATGCCCTCACACACCCAGTGCTCTCGCTTCCCCCGTATTCTCATACACCCCGTGCTTTAACTCGCCCCGTGCTCTCACTCTCCACGTGCTCTCACTCTCTCTTGCTCTCACTGTCTCCTGCTCTCACTCTCCACAGGCTCTCATTCACTCCTGCTCTCACTCTCTCCGTGCTCTCACTTTCCCCGTGCTCTCACTCACCCCATGCACTCACACCCCCCGTGCTCTCATTCACCCTGTGCTCTCACTCTCCCCGTGCTCTCACTCTCCCTCTCCTCTCACTCTCTCCTGCTCACACTCTCCCATGCTGTCACTCTCCCCATGCTCTCACTCTGTCCTGCTCTTTCTCTCTCCTGCTCTCACTCTCCCCATGCTCTCATTCACTCCTGCTTTCACTCACCCCATGCTCTCACTCTCTCCCCATGCCCTCACACACCCAGTGCTCTCGCTTCCCCCGTATTCTCATACACCCCGTGCTTTAACTCGCCCCGTGCTCTCACTCTCCACGTGCTCTCACTCTCTCTTGCTCTCACTGTCTCCTGCTCTCACTCTCCACAGGCTCTCATTCACTCCTGCTCTCACTCTCTCCGTGCTCTCACTTTCCCCGTGCTCTCACTCACCCCATGCACTCACACCCCCCGTGCTCTCATTCACCCTGTGCTCTCACTCTCCCCGTGCTCTCACTCTCCCTCTCCTCTCACTCTCTCCTGCTCACACTCTCCCATGCTGTCACTCTCCCCATGCTCTCACTCTGTCCTGCTCTTTCTCTCTCCTGCTCTCACTCTCCCCATGCTCTCACACAACCCGTGTTTTCACTCTATCCTGCTCTCACTCTTCCCGTGCTCTCACTCCCCACGTGCTCTCACACAGCCCGTGCTCTCACTCTCCCCGTGCTCTATCACACCCCGTGCTCTCATTCTCCCCATGCTATCACTCTCCCCGTGCTCTCACTGTGACCGTTCTCTCGCTCTCCCCATTCTCTCTCTATCCCCGTGCTCTCACTAACCCCGTGCTCTCACTCTCCCCATGCACTCACACCCCCCATGCTCGCATTCTCCCTGTGCTCTCACTCTCTCCTGCTCTCACTCTCCCTGTGCTCTCACACACCCCGTGCTCTCACTTTCCCAGTGCTCTCTAACACCCCGTGCTCTCACTCTCCCCATGCTCTCACTCTCTCCATGCTCTCACTCTCTCCATGCTCTCACTCTCCCGGTGCTCTCTCACACTCCGTGTTCTCATTCACCCCGTGCTCTGTTTCTGCCCGTGCTCTCACTCTCCCTGGCCTCTCACTCTCTCCTGCTCATACTCTCCCCTTGCTCACAGTCTCCCCGTGCTCTTACTCTGTCCTTCTCTTACTCTCCCCATGCTCTCACACAACTCGTGTTCTCACTCTATCCTGTTCTCACTCTCCTCGTGCTCTCACTCTCCCCATGCTCTCACTCTCTCCTGCTCTCACTCTCCAAGTGCTCTCACACAGCCTGTGCTCTCACTCTCCCCGTGCTCTCATTCTCCCTATGCTCTCACTCTCCCCGTGCTCTGACTCACCCAGTGCTTTCAGGCACCCTGTGCTCTCATTTCCCTCGTGCCCTCAATCTGTCCTAGACTCACTCACCCCCTGCTCTCTCTCTCTCCCCGTGCTCTCACACATCCCATGCCGTCTCTGTCTCCCCTTGCTCTCTCACAGCCCGTGCTCTCACACAGCCCGTGCTCTCACTCTCCCTGTGCTCTGACTCACCCAGTGCTCTCAGGCACCCCGTGCTCTCACTCCCCTCGCGCTCTCACTCTCGCCGTATTCTTGCTCTCCCCATGCTCTCACTCTCTCCCCATACCCTCACACACCCAGTGCTCTCGCTCCCCCCGTATTCTCATACACCCTGTGCTCTCACTCTCCCCGTGCTCTCACATTCCCCGTGTTCTCATTCTCCCCGTGCTCTCACACAATCCGTTTTCTCACTCTATCCTGCTCTCATTCTCCCCATGGTCTCACTCTCTCCTGCTCTCACTCTCCCCGTGCTCTCACTCTCCCCATGCTCTCACTCTCTCCCCATGCCCTCCTACACCCAGTGCTCTCGCTGCCCCCGTATTTTCATACACCCCGTGCTCTAACTCGCCCCGTGTTCTCATTCTCCCCGTGCTCTCTCTCGCCCCGTGCTCTCACTCTCCACGTGCTCTCACCCTCCTCATGCTCTCACTCTCCCCGTGCTCTTACTCTCTCCTGCTCTCACTCTCCCCATGCTCTCATCCACTCCTGATCTCACTCACCCCGTGCTCTCACTCTCCCCATGCACTCACTCTCCCCATGCACTCACACCCCCGTGGTCTCACTCTCCCCGTGCTCTCACTCTCCCCGTGCTCTCACTCTGACAGTTCTCTTGCTCTGACCATTCTCTCGCTCTCCCCATGCTCTCACTCTCCCCGTGCTCTCACTCGCCCCATGCACTCACACCCCCCGTGCTCTCATTCACCCTGTGCTCTCACTCTCTCGCGCTCTCACACAACCCGTGTTCTCACTCTCCCCGTGCTCTCACTCTCCGTCTCCTCTCACTCTCTCCTGCTCACACTCTCCCCATGCCCTCAGACAACCCATGTTCTCACTCTATCCTGCTCTCACTCTTCCCGTGCTCTCACTCCCCACGTGCTCTCACACAGCCCGTGCTCTCACTCTCCCTGTGCTCTATCACACCCCGTGCTCTCATTCTCCCCATGCTATCACTCTCGCCGTGCTCTCACTCTCTCCTGCTCTCACACACCCTGCGCTCTCACACCCCCCCATGCTCACATTCTCCCTGTGCCCTCATTCTCCCCATGCTATCACTCTCGTCGTGCTCTCACTCTCTCCTGCTCTCACACACCCTGCGCTCTCACACACCACATGCTCTCACTCTCCCCATGCTCTCACTCTCCCCGTTCTCTCATGCACCCCGTGCTCTCACACTCCCTGTGCTCTCACTCTCTCGTACTCTTACTTTCCCAATGCTCTCACTCACCCTGTGCTCTCGCACACCCCGTGCTCTCTCTCTCCCCATGCTCTCACTCTGCACGTGCTCTCACCCTCCCCGTGCTCTCACTCTGACCATTCTCTCACTCTCCCCGTTCTCTCCCTATCCCCGTGCTCTCCCTATCCCTGTGCGCTCACTCTCCCCGTGCACTCACTCTCCCCGTGCTCTCACTCTCCCCGTGCTCTCACTCTCCCTCTACTCTCACTCTCTCCTGCTCACACTCTCCCCAAGCTGTCACTCTCCCCATGCTCTCAGACAATCCGTGTTCTCACTCTATCCTGCTCTTACACTTCCCGTGCTCTCACTCTCCACATGCTCTCACAGAGCCCATGCTCTCACTCTTCCCGTGCTCTATCACACCCTGTGCTCTCATTCTCCCCATGCTATCACTCTCCCCGTGCTCTCACTGTGACCGTTCTCTTGCTCTCCCCATGCTCTCTCTATCCCTGTGCTCTCACTAACCCCGTGCTCTCAGTCTCCCCATGTTCTCACTCTCCCCATGCACTCACACCCCGCATGCTCACATTCTCCCTGTGCTCTCACACATAATGTGCTCTCACTCTCCCCATGCCCTCACACACCCCGTGCTCTCATCCTCCCCATATTCTCACACACCCTGTGCTCTAACTCGCCCCATGCTCTCACTCTCGCTGGCATATGGGCAGCACGGTGGCACAGTGGTTAGCACTGCTGCCTCACAGCGCCTGGAGACCCGGGTTCAATTCCCGACTCAGGCGACTAACTGTGTGGAGTTTGCACGTTCTCGCCGTGTCTGCGTGGGTTTCCTCCGGGTGCTCCGGTTTCCTCCCACAGTCCAAAGATGTGCGGGTCAGGTGAATTGGCCAGGATAAATTGCCCGTAGTGTTAGGTAAAAGGGGGTAAATGTAGGGGTATGGGTGGGTTGCGCTTCGGCGGGTTGGTGTGGACTTGTTGGGCCGAAGGGCCTGTTTCCACACTGTAAGTAATCTAATCTAATCTAATCTCTCCCTGTACTCTCACTCTCACCATGCTCTCACTCTCCCCATGCTCTCATTCACTCCTGCTCTCACTCTCCCCGTGCTCTCACTCTCCCCGTGCACTGACACCCCCGTGCTCTCACTCTCCCCGTGCTCTCATTCTCCCCGTGCTCTCACTCTGACCGTTCTCTTGCTCTGACCGTTCTCTTGCTCTCCCCATGCACTCACACCCCCCCGTGCTCTCATTCACCCTGTGCTCTCACTCTCGCGCGCTCTCACACAACCCGTGCTCTCACTCTCCCCGTGCTCTCACTCTCCCTCTCCTCTCACTCTCTCCTGCTCACACTCTCCCCATGCTGTCACTCTCCCCATTCTCTCAGACAACCTGTGTTCTCACTCTATCCTGCTCTCACTCTTCCCGTGCTCTCACTCCCCCCGTGCTCTCACACAGCCCGTGCTCTCACTCTCCCCGTGCTCTATCACACCCCGTGCTCTCACTCTCCTCAAGCTCTCACTCTCGCCGTGCTCTCACTCTCTCCTGCTCTCACACACCCTGCGCTCTCACACACTCCGTGCTCTCACTCTCCCCATGCTCTCACTCTCCCCGTTCTCTCACGCACCCCGTGCTCTCACACTCCCCGTGCTCTCACTCTCTCCTACTCTTACTTTCCCCATGCTTTCACTCACCCTGTGCTCTCGCACACCCCGTGCTCTCTCTCTCCCCATGCTCTCACTCTGCACGTGCTCTCACCTCCCCGTGCTCTCACTCTGACCATTCTCTCACTCTCCCTGTTCTCTCCCTATCCCCGTGCTCTCCCTATCCCCGTGCGCTCAATCTCCCCGTGCTCTCACTCTCCCTCTCATCTCACTCAGTCCTGCTCACACTCTCCCCATGCTGTCACTCTCCCCATGCTCTCAGACAATCCGTGTTCTCACTCTATCGTGCTCTCACTCTCCACGTGCTCTCACAGAGCCCGTGCTCTCACTCTCCCCGTGCTCTATCACACCCCGTGCTCTCATTCTCCCCATGCTATCACTCTCCCCATGCTCTCACTGTGACTGTTCTCTCGCTCTCCCCATGCTCTCTCTATCCCTGTGCTCTCACTAACCCCCTGCTCTCACTCTCCCCATGCACTCACACCCCCCATGTTCGCATTATCCCTGTGCTCTCACACATAACATGCTCTCACTCTCCCCATGCCCTCACACACTCCGTGCTCTCATCCTCCCCGTATTCTCACACACCCTGTGCTCTAACTCGCCCCGTGCTCTCACTCTCGCTCTCCCCATGCTCTCACTCTCTCGTGCTCTCACTCTCCACGTGCTCTCACATACCCCGTGCACTGACTCTCCCCATGCTCTCACACACTGCGTGTTCTCACTCTATCCTGCTCTCACTCTCCCCATGCTCTCACTCTCCACGTGCTCTCACCCTCCCCGTGCTCTTACACTCTCCTGCTCTCACCCTCTCCTGCTCTCTCTCCCTGTGCTCTTACTCTCTCCTGCTCTCACTCTCTCCTGCTCTCACTCTCCCTGTGCTCTCACTCTCTCCTGCTCTCACTCTCTCCTGCTCTCACTCTCTCCTGCTCTCACTCTGCCTGTGCTCTCACACTTCCTGTGCTCTCACTCTCCCCATGCATTCACACCCCCCATGCTCTCAATCTCCCCGTGCTCTCACCCTTACCGTTCTCTCACTCTCCCCGTGCTCTCAATCTCCCCGTGTTCTCACCCTTACCGTTCTCTCACTCTCCCCGTGCTCTCAATCTCCCCGTGCTCTCACCCTTACCGTTCTCTCACTCTCCCCGTGCTCTCAATCTCCCCGTGCTCTCACCCTTACCGTTCTCTCACTCTCCCCGTGCTCTCAATCTCCCCGTGTTCTCACCCTGACCGTTTTCTCACTCTCCCCGTGCTCTCACTATCCCCGTGCTCTCACTCGCTCGATGCAATCACACCCCCTGTGCTCTCATTCTCCCTGTGCTCTCACACACCCCGTGCTCTCACTCTGACCATTCTCTCGCTCTCCCCATGCTCTCACTCTCCCCGTGCTCTCACTATCCCCATGCACTCACACCCCGCGTGCTCACATTCTCCCTGTGCTCTCACGCTCACCGTGCTCTCACTCTAACCGTTCTTTCACTCTCCCCATGATCTCTTTATCCCCCTGCTCTCCTCTCGCCATGCATTCACACCCCCCGCACTCTCAATCTCCCCATGCTCTCACCCTGACCGTTCTCTCACTCTCCCCGTGGTCTCACTCTCCCCGTGCTCTCACTCTCCCCGTGCACTCACACACCCCATGCTCTCATTCTCCCTGTGCTCTCACTCCCCCCGTGCTCTCACTCTCCCCGTTCTCTCACGCACCCTGTGCTCTCGCACACCCTGTGCTCTCTCTCTCTCCCCATGCTCTCACTCTCCACGTGCTCTCACTATCCCCATGCACTCACACCCCGCGTGCTCACATTCTCCCTGTGCTCTCACGCTCACCGTGCTCTCACTCTGACCATTCTCTCACTCTCCCTGTTCTCTCCCTATCCCCGTGCTCTCCCTATCCCCGTGCTCTCCCTATCCCCGTGCACTCACTCTCCCCGTGCTCTCACTCTCCCTGTGCTCTCACTCTCCCAAAGCACTCACACACCCCTTGCTCTCATTCTCCCTGTGCTCTAACTCACCCCGTTCTCTAACTCTCCCCATGCTCTCACACAACCCGTTTTCTCACTCTATCCTGCTCTCACTCTCCCCATGCTCTCTCTCTATCCCAATGCTCTCACTCTCCATGTGGCTCTCACCCTCCTCCTGCTCTCACTCTCTCCTGCTCTCACTCTCCCCGTGCTCTCACACCCCCGTGCTCTCATTCTCCCCGTGCTCTCACTCTCCCCGTGCTCTCACTCTGACCGTTCTCTCGCTCTCCCCATGCTCTCACTTTCCCGTGCTCTCACTCTCCCCATGCACTCACACCCCCCGTGCTCTCATTCATCCTGTGCTCTCACTCTCTCATGCTCTCACACAACCCGTGTTCTCACTCTCCCCGTGCTCTCACTCTCCCTGTACTCTCACTCTCTCCTGCTCACACTCTCCCTATGCTGTCACTCTCCCCGAGCTCTCACTCTGTCCTGCTCTTTCCCTCTCCTGCTCTCACTCTCCCCATGCTCTCACACAACCCCTGTTCTCACTCTATCCTGCTCTCACTCTTCCTGTGCTCTCACTCCCCACGTGCTCTCACATTCCCCGTGGTCTCATTCTCCCCGTGCTCTCACTCTCCCCATGCTCTCACTCTCCCTGTGCTCTCACTCCGACCGTTCTTTCGCTCTCCCCATGCTCTCTCTATCCCTGTGCTCTCAGTATCCCCTGCTCTCACTCTCCCCATGCTCTCACTCTCCCCATGCTCTGACTCACCCAGTGCTCTCAGGCGCCCCATGCTCTCACTCTCACCCTATTTTCGCTCTCTCCATGCTCTCACTCTCTCCTGCTCTCACTCGCGCCGTGCTCTCACTCTCTCCTGCTCTCACACAACCCGTGCTCTCACTCTCCCCGTGCTCTCCCTCTCCCCGTGCTCTCACATTCCCCATGTTCTCACTCTTCCCTTGCTCTCTCTCGCTCCGTGTTCTCACCCACCCCGTGTTCTCACTCTATCCTGCTCTCACTCTCCCCATGCTCTCACTCTCCCCTTGCACTCACACACCGCGTGCTCACATTTTTCCCATGCTCTCACTCTCCCTGTGCTCTCACTCTGACCGTTCTTTCGCTCTCCCCATGCTCTCTCTATCCCTGTGCTCTCAGTATGCCCCTGCTCTCACTCTCCCCGTGCACTCCCTCTCCCCGTGCTCTCACACACCCCATGACTTCTCTCTCTCCTCTGGCTCTCACACAGACCGTGCTCTCACTCTCGCCCTATTTTCACTCTCCCCATGCCCTCACTCTCCCCATGCACTCACACCTCCCCGTTCTCTCACCCTGACCGTTCTCTCATTCTCTCTGTGCTCTCACACTCCCTGTGCTCTCACTCTCCCTGTGCTCTCACTCTCCCCATGCACTCATACCCCACCGTGCTCTCATTCACCCTGTGCTCTCACTCTCTCGTGCTCTCACACACCCCGTGCTCTCATTCTCCCCATGCTCTCACTCTCCCCATGCTCTGACTCACCCAGTGCTCTCAGGCACCCCGTGCTCTCACTCTCACCATATTTTCGCTCTCTCCATGCTCTCACTCTCTCCTGCTCTCACTCTCGCCGTGTTCTCACTCTCTCCTGCTCTCACTCTCCACGTGTTCTCACACAGCCCGTGCTCTCACTCTCCCCGTGCTCTCACATTCCCCATGTTCTCACTCTTCCCGTGCTCTCTCTCGCTCCGTGTTCTCACCCTCCCCGTGCTCTCACTCTATCCTGCTTTCACTCTCCCCATGCTCTCACTCTCTCCTCGTCTCACTCTCCCTATGCTCTCTCTCTCCCCGTGCTCTCACACACCCCATAACGTCTCTCTCCTCTTGCTCTCATACAGACCATGCTCTCACTCTCCCCGTGCTCTCACTCTCCCCATGCACTCACACCTCCGCGTTCTCTCACCCTGACCGTTCTCTCACTCTCCCCGTGCTCTCACTATCCCCGTGCTCTCACTCTCCCCATGCACCCATACCCCACCGTGCTCTCATTCACCCTGTGCTCACACTCTCTCGTGCTCTCACACACCCTGTGCTCTCACAAACCCCGTGCTCTCTCACACCCCATGCTCTCACTCTCTCCTGCTCACACTCTCCCCATGCTCTCACACTCCCCATGCTCTCACGCTCCCCGTGCTCTCACTCACCCCATGCTCTCTCACACCCCATGCTCTCACTCTCTCCTGCTCACACTCTCCCCATGCTCTCACACTCCCCGTGCTCTCACTCTCTCCTGCTCTCACTCTCCACATGCTCTCACACAGCCTGTGCTCTCGCTCTCCCCGTGCTCTCATTCTCCCTATGCTCTCACTCTCCCCATGCTCTGACTCACCCTGTGCTCTCACTCTCCCCATGCTCTCACTCTGACCGTTCTTTCGCTCTCCCCATGCTCTCTATCCCTGTGCTCTCACTATCCCCCTGCTCTCATCTCCCCATGCACTCACACCCCCGTGCTCTCACTCTCCCCGTGCTCTCACACACCCCGCGCTCTCACTCTCCCTGTGCTCTCTCACACCCTGTGCTCTGACTCACCCAGTGCTCTCAGGCACCCCGTGCTCTCACTCCCCTTGCGCTCTCACTCTCGCCCTATTCTTGCTCTCCCCATGCTCTCACTCTCTCCCCATGCCCTCACACACCCAGTGCTCTCGCTCCCCCTGTATTCTCATACACCCGTGCTCTAAATCGCCCCATGCTCTCACTCTCCCCATGCTCTCACACAACCCGTTTTCTCACTCTATCCTGCTCTCACTCTCTCTTGCTCTCACTCTACCCGTGCTCTCACTCTCCCCATGCACTCACACCCCGTGCTCTCACTCTCCCCGTGCTCTCACTCTGACCGTTCTCTCGCTCTGCCCATGCTCTCATTATCCCCGTGCTCTCACTTTCCCCGTGCTCACACTCTCCCCATGCACTCTCACCCCCTGTGCTCTCATTCACCCTGTGCTCTCACTCTCTCATGCTCTCACACAACCCGTGTTCTCACTCTCCCCGTGCTCTCACTCTCCCCGTGCTCTCACTCTCCCCGTACTCTCACCCTCTCTTGCTCACACTCTCCCTATGCTGTCACTCTCCCCGAGCTCTCACTCTGTCCTGCCCTTTCTCTCTCCTGCTCTCACTCTCCCCATGCTCTCACACAACCCGTGTTCTCACTCTATCCTGCTCTCACTCTTCCCATGCTCTCACTCCCCACGTGCTCTTACACAGCCCGTGCTCTCACTCTCCATGTGCTCTATCACACCCCGTGCTCTCATTCTCCCCATGCTATCACTCTCCCGGTGCTCTCACTGTGACCGTTCTCTCGCTCTCCCCATGGTCTCTCTATCCCCTTGCTCTCACTAACCCCGTGCTCTCACTCTCCCCATGCACTCACAACCCCCATGCTCGCATTCTCCCTGTGCTCTCACTCTCTCCTGCTCTCACTCTCACCGTGCTCTCATTCTCTCCTGCTCTCACACACCCTGCACTCTCACACACCCCGTGCTCTCACACTCCCTGGGCTCTTACACTCCCCTTGCTCTCACTCACCCCGTGCTCTCACACACCCCGTGCTCTCACACACCCCGTGCTCTCACACACCCCGTGCTCTCACACTCCCTGGGCTCTCACACACCCCGTGCTCTCACACACCCCGTGCTCTCACACACCCCGTGCTCTCACTCTCCCCGTGCTCTCACATTCCCCATGTTCTCACTCTTCCCGTGCTCTCTCTCGCTCTGTGTTCTCACCCTCTCCGTGCTCTCACTCTATCCTGCTCACACTCTCCCCTCGTCTCACTCTCCCTATGCTCTCTCTCTCCCAGTGCTCCCACACACCCCATGACGTCTCTCTCTCCTCTTGCTCTCACACAGACCGTGCTCTCACTCTCCCCGTGCTCTCACTCTCCCCATGCACTCACACCTCCCCGTTCTCTCACCCTGACCGTTCTCTCACTCTCCCCGTGCTCTCACTATCCCCGTGCTCTCACTCTCTCCATGCACTCATACCCCACCGTGCTCTCATTCACCCTGTGCTCTCACTGTCTCGTGCTCTCACTATCCCCGTGCTCTCACTCTCCCCATGCACTCACACCTCCGTGCTCTCATTCACCCTGTGCTCTCATTCACCCTGTGCTCTCACTCTCTCATGCTCTCACACACCCCGTGCTCTCACAAACCCCGTGCTCTCACAAAACCCGTGCTCTCACTCTCTCCTTCTCACACTCTCCCCATGCTCTCACACTCCCCGTGCTCTCACGCTCCCCGTACTCTCATTCTCCCCGTGCTCTCTCACACCCCGTGCTTCACTCTCCCCATGCTCTCACACAACTCGTGTTCTCACTCTACCCTGTTCTCACTCTCGTCGTGCTCTCACTCTCCCCATGCTCTCACTCTCTCCTGCTCTCACTCTCCCTGTGCTCTGACTCACCCTGTGCTCTCACTCTCCCCGTGCTCTCACTCTCCCTGTGATCTTACTCTGACCGTTCTTTCGCTCTCCCCATGCTCTCTATCCCTGTGCTCTCACTATCCCCCATGCTCTCATCTCCCCATGCACTCACACCCCTGTGCTCTCACTCTTCCCGTGCTCTATCACACCCCGTGCTCTCATTCTCCCCATGCTATCACTCTCCCCGTGCTCTCACTCTGTCCTGCTCTTTCTCTCTCCTGCTCTCACTCTCCCCATGCTCTCACACAACCCGTGTTCTCACTCTATTCTGCTCTCACTCTTCCCATGCTCTCACTCCCCATGTGCTCTTACACAGCCCGTGCTCTCACTCTCCCTGTGCTCTATCACATCCCGTGCTCTCATTCTCCCCATGCTATCACTCCTCCGGTGCTCTCACTGTGACCGTTCTCTCGCTCTCCCCATGGTCTCTCTATCCCCTTGCTCTCACTAACCCCGTGCTCTCACTCTCCCCATGCACTCACACCCCCCATGCTCACATTCTCCCTGTGCTCTCACTCTCGCCGTGCTCTCATTCTCTCCTGCTCTCACACACCCTGCACTCTCACACACCCCGTGCTCTCACACTCCCTGGGCTCTTACACTCCCTATGCTCTCACACACGCCGTGCTCTCACACACCATGTGCTCTCACTCTCCCCGTGCTCTCACATTCCCCATGTTCTCACTCTTCCCGTGCTCTCTCTCGCTCCGTGTTCTCACCCTCTCCGTGCTCTCACTCTATCCTGCTCACACTCTCCCCTCGTCTCACTCTCCCTATGTTCTCTCTCTCCCAGTGCTCTCACACACCCCATGACGTCTCTCTCTCCTCTTGCTCTCACACAGACCGTGCTCTCACTCTCCCCTCGTCTCACTCTCCCTATGCTCTCTCTCTCTCCCCGTGCTCTCACACACCCCATGACGTCTCTCTCTCCTCTTGCTCTCACACAGACCGTGCTCTCACTCTCCCCATGCTCTCACTCTCCCCATGCACTCACACCTCCCCGTTCTCTCACCCTGACCGTTCTCTCACTCTCCCCATGCTCTCACTATCCCCGTGCTCTCACTCTCCCCATGCACTCATACCCCTGTGCTCTCATTCACCCTGTGCTCTCACTCTCTCATGCTCTCACACACCCCGTGCTCTCACAAACCCCGTGCTCTCACTCTCTCCTGCTCACACTCTCCCCATGCTCTCACACTCCCCGTGCTCTCTCACACCCCGTGCTTCACTCTCCCCATGCTCTCACACAACTCGTGTTCTCACTCTATCCTGTTCTCACTCTCGTCGTGCTCTCACTCTCCCCATGCTCTCACTCTCTCCTGCTCTCACTCTCCCTGTGCTCTGACTCACCCTGTGCTCTCACTCTCCCCGTGCTCTCACTCTCCCTGTGATCTTACTCTGACCGTTCTTTCGCTCTCCCCATGCTCTCTATCCCTGTGCTCTCACTATCACCCTGCTCTCATCTCCCCATGCACTCACACCCCCTGTGCTCTCACTCTTCCCGTGCTCTCACTCCCGAAGTGCTCTCACACAGCCCGTGCTCTCACTCTCCCCGTGCTCTATCACACCCCGTGCTCTCAATCTCCCCATGCTATCACTCTCCCGGTGCTCTCACTGTGACCGTTCTCTCGCTCTTCCCACTCTCTCTCTATCCCCGTGCTCTCACTAACCCCGTGCTCTCACTCTCCCCATGCACTCACACCCCCATGCTCGCATTCTCCCTGTGCTCTCACTCTCTCCTGCTCTCACTCTCGCCGTGCCCTCATTCTCTCCTGCTCTCACACACCCTGCACTCTTACACACCCCGTGCTCTCACACTCCCTGGGCTCTCACACACCCCTTGCTCTCACTCACCCCGTGCTCTCACACACGCCGTGCTCTCACACTCCCTGGGCTCTTACACACCCCTTGCTCTCACACACCCCATGCTCTCACACACGCCGTGCTCTCACTCTCCCCGTGCTCTCACATTCCCCATGTTCTCACTCTTCCCGTGCTCTCTCTCGCTCCGTGTTCTCACCCTCTCCGCGCTCTCACTCTATCCTGCTCACACTCTCCCCTCGTCTCACTCTCCCTATGCTCTCTCTCTCCCTATGCTCTCACATACCCCATGACGTCTCTCTCTCCTCTTGCTCTCACACAGACCGTGCTCTCACTCTCCCCTCGTCTTACTCTCCCTATGCTCTCTCTCTCCCCGTGCTCTCACACACCCCATGACGTCTCTCTCTCCTCTTGCTCTCACACAGACCGTGCTCTCACTCTCCCCGTGCTCTCACTCTCCCCGTGCTCTCACTCTCCCCATGCACTCACACCTCCCCGTTCTCTCACCCTGACTGTTCTCTCACTCTCCCCGTGCTCCCACTATCCCCGTGCTCTCACTCTTACCATGCACTCATACCCCCCGTGCTCTCATTCACCCTGTGCTCTCACTCTCTCGTGCTCTCACACACCCCGTGCTCTCACAAACCCCGTGCTCTCTCACACCCCATGCTCTCTCTCTCTCCTGCTCACACTCCCCATGCTCTCACGCTCCCCGTGCTCTCACGCTCCCCGTGCTCTCATTCTCCCAGTGCTCTCTCACACCCCGTGCTTCACTCTCCCCATGCTCTCACACAACTCGTGTTCTCACTCTATCCTGTTCTCACTCTCCTCTTGCTCTCACTCTCCCCATGCTCTCACTCTCTCCTGCTCTCACTCTCCCCGTGCTCTGACTCACCCTGTGCTCTCACTCTCCCCGTGCTCTCACTCTCCCTGTGAACTTACTCTGACCGTTCTTTCGCTCTCCCCATGCTCTCTATCCCTGTGCTCTCACTATCCCCCATGCTCTCATCTCCCCATGCACTCACACCCCCTGTGCTCTCACTCTTCCCGTGCTCTCACTCCCGAAGTGCTCTCACACAGCCCGTGCTCTCACTCTCCCCGTGCTCTATCACACCCCGTGCTCTCATTCTCCCCATGCTATCACTCTCCCCGTGCTCTCACTCTGTCCTGCTCTTTCTCTCTCCTGCTCTCACTCTCCCCATGCTCTCACACAACCCGTGTTCTCACTCTATTCTGCTCTCACTCTTCCCATGCTCTCACTCCCCATGTGCTCTTACACAGCCCGTGCTCTCACTCTCCCTGTGCTCTATCACATCCCGTGCTCTCATTCTCCCCATGCTATCACTCTCCCGGTGCTCTCACTGTGACCGTTCTCTCGCTCTCCCCATGGTCTCTCTATCCCCTTGCTCTCACTAACCCCGTGCTCTCACTCTCCCCATGCACTCACACCCCCCATGCTCGCATTCTCCCTGTGCTCTCACTCTCTCCTGCTCTCACTCTCGCCGTGCTCTCATTCTCTCCTGCTCTCACACACCCTGCACTCTCACACACCCCGTACTCTCACACTCCCTGGGCTCTTACACCCCCTATGCTCTCACACACCCCTTGCTCTCACACACGCCGTGCTCTCACACACCATGTGCTCTCACTCTCCCCGTGCTCTCACATTCCCCATGTTCTCACTCTTCCCGTGCTCTCTCTCGCTCCGTGTTCTCACCCTCTCCGTGCTCTCACTCTATCCTGCTCACACTCTCCCCTCGTCTCACTCTCCCTATGCTCTCTCTCTCCCAGTGCTCTCACACACCCCATGACGTCTCTCTCTCCTCTTGCTCTCACACAGACCGTGCTCTCACTCTCCCCTCGTCTCACTCTCCCTATGCTCTCTCTCTCTCCCCGTGCTCTCACACACCCCATGACGTCTCTCTCTCCTCTTGCTCTCACACAGACCGTGCTCTCACTCTCCCCGTGCTCTCACTCTCCCCATGCACTCACACCTCCCCGTTCTCTCACCCTGACCGTTCTCTCACTCTCCCCGTGCTCTCACTATCCCCGTGCTCTCACTCTCCCCATGCACTCATACCCCTGTGCTCTCATTCACCCTGTGCTCTCACTCTCTCATGCTCTCACACACCCCGTGCTCTCACAAACCCCGTGCTCTCACTCTCTCCTGCTCACACTCTCCCCATGCTCTCACACTCCCCGTGCTCTCTCACACCCCGTGCTTCACTCTCCCCATGCTCTCACACAACTCGTGTTCTCACTCTATCCTGTTCTCACTCTCGTCGTGCTCTCACTCTCCCCATGCTCTCACTCGCTCCTGCTCTCACTCTCCCTGTGCTCTGACTCACCCTGTGCTCTCACTCTCCCCGTGCTCTCACTCTCCCTGTGATCTTACTCTGACCGTTCTTTCGCTCTCCCCATGCTCTCTATCCCTGTGCTCTCACTATCACCCTGCTCTCATCTCCCCATGCACTCACACCCCCTGTGCTCTCACTCTTCCCGTGCTCTCACTCCCGAAGTGCTCTCACACAGCCCGTGCTCTCACTCTCCCCGTGCTCTATCACACCCCGTGCTCTCATTCTCCCCATGCTATCACTCTCCCGGTGCTCTCACTGTGACCGTTCTCTCGCTCTTCCCACTCTCTCTTTATCCCCGTGCTCTCACTAACCCCGTGCTCTCACTCTCCCCATGCACTCACACCCCCCATGCTCGCATTCTCCCTGTGCTCTCACTCTCTCCTGCTCTCACTCTCGCCGTGCCCTCATTCTCTCCTGCTCTCACACACCCTGCACTCTTACACACCCCGTGCTCTCACACTCCCTGGGCTCTCACACACCCCTTGCTCTCACTCACCCCGTGCTCTCACACACGCCGTGCTCTCACACTCCCTGGGCTCTTACACACCCCTTGCTCTCACACACCCCATGCTCTCACACACGCCGTGCTCTCACTCTCCCCGTGCTCTCACATTCCCCATGTTCTCACTCTTCCCGTGCTCTCTCTCGCTCCGTGTTCTCACCCTCTCCGCGCTCTCACTCTATCCTGCTCACACTCTCCCCTCGTCTCACTCTCCCTATGCTCTCTCTCTCCCTATGCTCTCACATACCCCATGACGTCTCTCTCTCCTCTTGCTCTCACACAGACCGTGCTCTCACTCTCCCCTCGTCTTACTCTCCCTATGCTCTCTCTCTCCCCGTGCTCTCACACACCCCATGACGTCTCTCTCTCCTCTTGCTCTCACACAGACCGTGCTCTCACTCTCCCCGTGCTCTCACTCTCCCCGTGCTCTCACTCTCCCCATGCACTCACACCTCCCCGTTCTCTCACCCTGACTGTTCTCTCACTCTCCCCGTGCTCCCACTATCCCCGTGCTCTCACTCTTACCATGCACTCATATCCCCCGTGCTCTCATTCACCCTGTGCTCTCACTCTCTCGTGCTCTCACACACCCCGTGCTCTCTCTCTCTCCTGCTCACACTCCCCATGCTCTCACGCTCCCCGTGCTCTCATGCTCCCCGTGCTCTCATTCTCCCAGTGCTCTCTCACACCCCGTGCTTCACTCTCCCCATGCTCTCACACAACTCGTGTTCTCACTCTATCCTGTTCTCACTCTCCTCTTGCTCTCACTCTCCCCATGCTCTCACTCTCTCCTGCTCTCACTCTCCCCGTGCTCTGACTCACCCTGTGCTCTCACTCTCCCCGTGCTCTCACTCTCCCTGTGAACTTACTCTGACCGTTCTTTCGCTCTCCCCATGCTCTCTACCCCGGGGCTCTCACTATCCCCCTGCTCTCATCTCCCCATGCACTCACACCCCCTGTGCTCTCACTCTCCCTGTGCTCTCACTCTCCCTGTGCTCTCACACACCCTGTGCTCTCACTCTCCCTGTGGTCTCACGCTGCCTGTGCTCTCTCACACCCCGTACTCTGACTCACCCAGCGCTCTCAGGCACCCCATGCTCTCACTCCCCTCGCGCTCTTACTCTCGCCCTATTCTTGATCTCCCCATGCTCTCACTCTCTCCCCATGCCCTCACACACCCAGTGCTCTCGCTCCCCCCGTATTCTCATACACCCCGTGCTCTAACTCGCCCCGTGCTCTCACTCTCCCCATGCTCTCACACAACCCGTTTTCGCACTCTATCCTGCTCTCACTCTCTCCTGCTCTCACTCCCCCCGTGCTCTCACTCTCCCCATGCACTCACACTCACCGTGCTCTCATTCTCCCCGTGCTCTCACTCTGACCGTTCTCTCACTCTGCCCATGCTCTCACTTTCCCCGTGCTCACACTCTCCCCATGCACTCACACCTCCCGTGCTCTCATTCACCCTGTGCTCTCACTCTCTCATGCTCTCACACAACCCGTGTTCTCACTCTCTCTGTACTCTCACTCTCTCCTGCTCACACTCTCCCTATGCTGTCACTCTCCCCGAGCTCTCACTCTGTCCTGCTCTTTCTCTCTCCTGCTCTCACTCTCCCCATGCTCTCACACAACCCGTGTTCTCACTCTTCCCGTGCTCTCACTCCCCACGTGCTCTTACACAGCCCGTGCTCTCACTATCCCCGTGCTCTCATTCTCCCCGTGCTCTCACTGTGACCGTTCTCTCACTCTCCCCATGCTCTCTCTATCCCCGTGCTCTCACTAACCCCGTGCTCTCACTCTCCCTATGCACTCACACCCCACCATGCTCGCATTCTCCCTGTGCTCTCACTCTCTCCTGCTCTCACTCTCCCTGTGCTCTCACACACCCCGTGCTCTCACACATAACGTGTTCTCACTCTCTCCTGCTCTCACTCTCGCCGTGCTCTCACTCTCTCCTGCTCTCACACACCCCGTGCTCTCACTCTACCCGTTCTCTCTCACTCCGTGCTCTCACACACCCCGTGCTCTCACACACCCCGTGCTCTCACACACCCCGTGCTCTCACACTCCCCGTGATCTCACACACCCTGCGCTCTCACTCTCCCCGTGCTCTCACACACCCCGTGGTCTCACACTCCCCGTGCTCTCACGCACCCCGTGCTCTCACACACCCCGTGCTCTCACACTCCCCGTGCTCTCACACTCCCCGTGCTCTCACACTCCCCGTGCTCTCACACACCCTGCGCTCTCACACACTCTGCGCTCTCACTCTCCCCGTGCTCTCACACACCCCGTGCTCTCACTCTCCCCGTGCTCTCACTCACCCCATGCTCTCACTCTCCCCGTGCTCTCACACACCCCGTGCTCTCACACTCCCCGTGCTCTCACACTCCCCGTGCTCTCACACACCCTGCGCTCTCACACACCCTGCGCTCTCACTCTCCCCGTGCTCTCACACACCCCGTGCTCTCACTCTCTCCTGCTCTCACACACCCCGTGCTCTCACTCTACCCGTTCTCTCTCACTGCGTGCTCTCACACACCCCGTGCTCTCACACTCCCCGTGATCTCACACACCCTGCGCTCTCACTCTCCCCGTGCTCTCACACACCCGTGCTCTCACTCTCCCCGTGCTCTCACACAACCCGTGCTCTCACACACCCCGTGCTCTCACACTCCCCGTGCTCTCACACACCCTGTGCTCTCACACACCCTGCGCTCTCACTCTCCCCGTGCTCTCACACACCCCGTGCTCTCACTCTCCCCGTGCTCTCACTCACCCCATGCTCTTACTCTCCCCGTGCTCTCTCACACCCCATGCTTCACTCTCCCCATGCTCTCACACAACTCGGGTTCTCACTCTATCCTGTTCTCACTCTCCTCGTGCTCTCACTCTCCCCATGCTCTCACTCTCTCCTGCTCTCACTCTCCCTGTGCTCTGACTCACCCTGTGCTCTCACTCTCCCCGTGCTCTCATTCTCCCTGTGATCTTACTCTGACCGTTCTTTCGCTCTCCCCAAGGTCTCTATCCCTGTGCTCTCACTATCCCCCTGCTCTCATCTCCCCATGCACTCACACCCCCTGTGCTCTCACTCTTCCCGTGCTCTCACTCCCGAAGTGCTCTCACACAGCCCGTGCTCTCACTCTCCCCGTGCTCTATCACACCCCGTGCTCTCATTCTCCCCATGCTATCACTCTCCCCGTGCTCTCACTGTGACCGTTCTCTCGCTCTCCCCACTCTCTCTCTATCCCCGTGCTCTCACTAACCCCGTGCTCTCACTCTCCCCATGCACTCACACCCCCCATGCTCGCATTCTCCCTGTGCTCTCACTCTCTCCTGCTCTCACTCTCGCCGTGCCCTCATTCTCTCCTGCTCTCACACACCCTGCACTCTCACACACCCCGTGCTCTCACACTCCCTGGGCTCTCACACACCCCTTGCTCTCACTCACCCCGTGCTCTCACACACGCCGTGCTCTCACTCACCCCGTGCTCTCACATTCCCCATGTTCTCACTCTTCCCGTGCTCTCTCTCGCTCCGTGTTCTCACCCTCTCCGTGCTCTCACTCTATCCTGCTCACACTCTCCCCTCGTCTCACTCTCCCTATGCTCTCTCTCTCCCTATGCTCTCACACACCCCATGACGTCTCTCTCTCCTCTTGCTCTCACAAAGACCGTGCTCTCACTCTCCCCTCGTCTTACTCTCCCTATGCTCTCTCTCGCCCCGTGCTCTCACACACCCCATGACGTCTCTCTCTCCTCTTGCTCTCACACAGACCGTGCTCTCACTCTCCCCGTGCTCTCACTCTCCCCATGCACTCACACCACCCTGTTCTCTCACCCTGACCGTTCTCTCACTCTCCCCGTGCTCTCACTATCCCCTTGCTCTCACTATCCCCATGCACTCATACCCCCCGTGCTCTCATTCACCCTGTGCTCTCACTCTCTCGTGCTCTCACACACCCCGTGCTCTCACAAACCCCATGCTCTCTCACACCCCATGTTCTCACTCTATCCTGCTCTCACTCTTCCCGTGCTCTCACTCCCCACGTGCTCTTACACAGCCCGTGCTCTCACTATCCCCGTGCTCTCATTCTCCCCGTGCTCTCACTGTGACCGTTCTCTCACTCTCCCCATGCTCTCTCTATCCCCGTGCTCTCACTAACCCCGTGCTCTCACTCTCCCTATGCACTCACACCCCACCATGCTCGCATTCTCCCTGTGCTCTCACTCTCTCCTGCTCTCACTCTCCCTGTGCTCTCACACACCCCGTGCTCTCACACATAACGTGTTCTCATTCTCTCCTGCTCTCACTCTCGCCGTGCTCTCACTCTCTCCTGCTCTCACACACCCCGTGCTCTCACTCTACCTGTTCTCTCTCACTCCGTGCTCTCACACACCCCGTGCTCTCACACTCCCCGTGATCTCACACACCCTGCGCTCTCACTCTCCCCGTGCTCTCACACACTCCGTGGTCTCACTCTCCCCGTGCTCTCACGCACCCCGTGCTCTCACACACCCCGTGCTCTCACACTCCCCGTGCTCTCACACTCCCCGTGCTCTCACACTCCCCGTGCTCTCACACACCCTGCGCTCTCACACACCCTGCGCTCTCACTCTCCCCGTGCTCTCACACACCCCGTGCTCTCACTCTACCCGTTCTCTCTCACTGCGTGCTCTCACACACCCCGTGCTCTCACACTCCCCGTGATCTCACACACCCTGCGCTCTCACTCTCCCCGTGCTCTCACACTCCCCGTGCTCTCACTCTCCCCGTGCTCTCACACAACCCGTGCTCTCACACACCCCGTGCTCTCACACTCCCCGTGCTCTCACACTCCCCGTGCTCTCATACACCCTGTGCTCTCACACACCCTGCGCTCTCACTCTCCCCGTGCTCTCACTCTCCCCGTGCTCTCACACAACCCGTGCTCTCACACACCCCGTGCTCTCACTCTCCCCATGCACTCACACCCCCCATGCTCGCATTCTCCCTGTGCTCTCACTCTCTCCTGCTCTCACTCTCGCCGTGCCCTCATTCTCTCCTGCTCTCACACACCCTGCACTCTCACACACCCCGTGCTCTCACACTCCCTGGGCTCTCACACACCCCTTGCTCTCACTCACCCCGTGCTCTCACACACGCCGTGCTCTCACTCTCCCCGTGCTCTCACATTCCCCATGTTCTCACTCTTCCCGTGCTCTCTCTCGCTCCGTGTTCTCACCCTCTCCGTGCTCTCACTCTATCCTGCTCACACTCTCCCCTCGTCTCACTCTCCCTATGCTCTCTCTCTCCCCGTGCTCTCACACACCCCATGACGTCTCTCTCTCCTCTTGCTCTCACACAGACCGTGCTCTCACTCTCCCCGTGCTCTCACTCTCCCCATGCACTCACACCACCCCGTTCTCTCACCCTGACCGTTCTCTCACTCTCCCCGTGCTCTCACTATCCCCGTGCTCTCACTATCCCCATGCACTCATACCCCCCGTGCTCTCATTCACCCTGTGCTCTCACTCTCTCGTGCTCTCACACACCCCGTGCTCTCACAAACCCCATGCTCTCTCACACCCCATGCTCTCACTCTCTCCTGCTCACACTCCCCGTGCTCTCACGCTCCCCGTGCTCTCATTCTCCCAGTGCTCTCTCACACCCCATGCTTCACTCTCCCCATGCTCTCACACAACTCGTGTTCTCACTCTATCCTGTTCTCACTCTCGTCGTGCTCTCACTCTCCCCATGCTCTCACTCTCTCCTGCTCTCACTCTCCACGTGCTCTCACACAGCCTGTGCTCTCACTCTCCCCATGCTCTCTCACACCCCATGCTTCACTCTCCCCATGCTCTCACACAACTCATGTTCTCACTCTATCCTGTTCTCACTCTCCTCTTGCTCTCACTCTCCCCATGCTCTCACTCTCTCCTGCTCTCACTCTCCACGTGCTCTGACTCACCCTGTGCTCTCACTCTCCCCGTGCTCTCACTCTCCCTGTGATCTTACTCTGACCGTTCTTTCGCTCTCCCAATGCTCTCTATCCCTGTGCTCTCACTATCCCCCTGCTCTCATCTCCCCATGCACTCACACTCCCTGTGCTCTCACTCTCCCCGTGCTCTCACACACCCTGTGCGCTCACTCTCTCTGTGCTCTCTCACCCCCCGTACTCTGACTCACCCAGCGCTCTCAGGCACCCCATGCTCTCACTCCCCTCGCGCTCTTACTCTTGCCCTATTCTTGATCTCCCCATGCTCTCACTCTCTCCCCATGCTCTCACTCTCTCCCCATGCCCTCACACACCCAGTGCTCTCGCTCCCCCCGTATTCTCATACACCCCGTGCTCTAACTCGCCCCGTGCTCTCACTCTCCCCATGCTCTCACACAACCCGTTTTCGCACTCTATCCTGCTCTCACTCTCTCCTGTCTCACTCTCCCCGTGCTCTCACTCTCCCCATGCACTCACACTCACCGTGCTCTCATTCTCCCCGTGCTCTCACTCTGACCGTTCTCTCACTCTGCCCATGCTCTCACTTTCCCCGTGCTCACACTCTCCCCATGCACTCACACCTCCCGTGCTCTCATTCACCCTGTGCTCTCACTCTCTCATGCTCTCACACAACCCGTGTTCTCACTCTCCCTGTACTCTCACTCTCTCCTGCTCACACTCTCCCTATGCTGTCACTCTCCCCGAGCTCTCACTCTGTCCTGCTCTTTCTCTCTCCTGCTCTCACTCTCCCCATGCTCTCACACAACCCGTGTTCTCACTCTATCCTGCTCTCACTCTTCCTGTGCTCTCACTCCCCACGTGCTCTTACACAGCCCGTGCTCTCACTATCCCCGTGCTCTATCACACCCCGTGCTCTCATTCTCCCCGTGCTCTCACTGTGACCGTTCTCTCACTCTCCCCATGCTCTCTCTATCCCCGTGCTCTCACTAACCCCATGCTCTCACTCTCCCTATGCACTCACACCCCCCCATGCTCGCATTCTCCCTGTGCTCTCACTCTCTCCTGCTCTCACTCTCCCTGTGCTCTCACACACCCCGCGCTCTCACACACCCCATGCTCTCACACTCCCCCTGCTCTCACTCTCCCCGTGCTCTCACATTCCCCGTGTTCTCATTCACCCCGTGCTCTCTCTCCCCATGCTGTCACTCTCCCTGCACTCTCACTCTCTCCTGCTCACACTCTCTCCTGCTCACACTCCCCTCATGCTCACAGTCTCCCCGTGCTCTCACATTCCCCTTGCTCTCACTCTCTCCTACTCTTACTCTCCCCATGCTCTCACTCTCCCGGTGCTTTCTCACACCCCGTGCTTTCACTCTCCCCATGCGTTCACACAGCCCATGCTCTCATTCTCCCTGTGGTCTCATTCTCTCCTGCTCTCACTCTCCCCATGCTCTCACTCTCTCCTGCTCTCACTCTCCCCGTGCTCACACACTCTCCTGCTCTTACTCTTTCCTGCTCTCACTCTCCCTGTGCTCTCACCCTGACCGTTCTCTCAGTCTCCCCATGCTCTCACTCTCCCTGTGCTCTCACTCTCCCATGCACTCACACCCCCGTGCTCCAATTCATCCTGTGCTCTCACTCTCTTGTGGTCTCACACACCCCGTGCTCTCACTCTCTCCTGCTCGCACTCTCCCCATGCTCACAGTCTCCTCGTGCTCTCACTCTGTCCTGCTCTTACTCTCTCCTGCTCTCACTCTCCCCATTCTCTCACACAACCCGTGTTCTCACTCTATCATGCTCTCACTCTCCCCATGCTCTCACACAGCCGGTGCTCTCACACACCCCGTGCTCTCATTCTCCCCATGCTCTCACTCTCCCCGTGCTCTGACTCACCCAGTGCTCTCAGGCACCCCGTGCTCTCACTTCCCTCATTCTCTCACTCTCCCCATGCACTCACACCCTCCGTGCTCTCATTCTCCCCGTGCTCTCACTCTCCCCGTGCTCTCACACACACTGTGCTCTCACACATCTTGTCCTCTCATCCTCCCCTTGCTCTCACTCTCCCCGTGCTCTCACTCTCCCCGTACTCTCACTTTCCCCGTACTCTCACTCTCCCCGTACTCTCACTCTCCCTGTACTCTCACTCTCCCTGTGCTCTCACTCTCCCTGTGCTCTCACACATCCCGTGCTGTCACACACACCGTGCTCTCACACATCCTGTGCTCTCACCCTCCCCTTCCTCTCACTCGCCCCGTGGTCTCACCCTCCCTGTACTCTCACTCGCCCCGTACTCTCACTCTCCCCGTACTCTCACTTTCTCCGTACTCTCACTCTCCCTATACTCTCACTCTCCCCATGCTCACAGTCTCCCCTTGCTCTCACTCTGTCCTGCTCTTACTCTCCCCATGCTCTCACACATCCCGTGTTCTCACCCTCTCCATGCTCTCACCCTCCCCTTGCTCTCACTCTCCCTGTACTCTCACTCTCCCTGTACTCTCACTCTCCCCATGCTCACAGTCTCCCCGTGCTCTAACTCTCCCCTTCCCTGACTCACCCAGTGCTCTCAGGCATCCCGTGCTCTCACTTCCCTCGTGCTCTCACTCTCGCCCTATTCTCGCTCTCCCCATGCTGTCACTCTCTCCTGCCCTCACTCTCCCCATTCTCTCGCTCTCCCCATGCTCTCACACACCCTGTGCTCTTACTCTCCCCGTGCTCTCACACACCCCACGCTCTCAGTCTCCCCATGTTCTCACACAACCCGTGGTCTCACTCTCCCCATGCTCTCCCTCTCCCCATGCTCTCACTCTCCCCGTGCTCTCGCTATCCCCTGCTCTCACTCTCTCAGTGCTCTCACGCTCCCTGTGCTCTAGCTCACCCTGTGCTCTCACACACTCCGTGCTCTGACTCTCCCCATGCTCTCACACAGTGTGCTCTCACTCTATCCTGCTCTCACTCTCCCGATGTTCTCTCTCTCCCCGTGCTCTCACTCTCCCCGTGCTCTTACTCTCCCCTGCTGTCACTCTCCCTACGCTCTCACCCTCCCTGTGCTCTCACTCTCCCCGTGCTCTCACTCTCACCATGCTCTCACTCTCCCCGTGCTCTCACTCTCCACGTGCTCTCACTCTCCACGTGCTCTCACACACCCCACGCTCTGACTCTCCCCATGCGCTCATACACTGCGTGTTCTCATTCTATCCTGCTCTTACTCTCCCCAAGCTCTCCCTCTCCCAGTGCACTCACTCTCCCGTGCTCTCACTCTCCCCACGCTCTCTCTCCCTGTGCTCTCACTCTCCCCGTGCTCTCACTCTCCCCGTGCTCCCACTCTTCCCATATTATCACACACCCTGCACTCTCACTCTCCTCTTGCTCTCACTCTCCCCCGTGCTCTCACTCTCCCCATGCTCTCACTCTCTCCTGCTCTGACTCTCCCCGTGCTCTCACTCTCTCCTGGTCTCACTCTCCCTATGCTCTCTCTCCCTCCACATGTTTCACACCCTTTGCCCTCTCGTTCTCCCCCTGCTCTCACACACCCCTTGCTCTCACTCTGCCCGTGCTCTCATTCTCCCCATTTTATCACACACCCTGCGCTCTCACTCTCCCCGTGCTCTCACATTCCCCATGCTCTCACCCTCCCCATGCTCTCATACACTCCGTGCTCTCACTCTCCCCGTGCTCTCACACACCCTGTGCTTTCACTCTCCCCGTATTCCCACACAATCCGTGCTCTAACTCCCCCAGTGCTCTCAATCTCCCCGTGCTCTCATTCTCCCTGTGCTCTCGTACTCCCCGTGCTCTCATACTCCCCGTGCTCTCACTCTCTCCTGCTCTCACTCTCCTGGTGCTCTCACACAACCCGTGATCTCACTCTCCCCACGCTCTCACTCCCCCCGTGCTCTCACTCTCCCTGTGCTCTCACTCTCTCCGTGCTCTCATGTTCCCTGTGCTCTCACACACCCCGTGCTCTGACTGTGTGTTCTCACTCTATCCTGCTCTCCCGATGCTCTCTCTCTCCCCGTGCACTCACTCACCCCGTGCTCTCACTCTTCCCATGCTCTCTCTCCCACTGCTCTCACTCTCTCCGTGCTCTTACTCTCTCCTGCTCTCGCTCTCCCCATGCTCTCACTCTCCCCGTGCTCTCACACACCCTGTGCTCTAACTCTCCCCGTGCTCTCACTCTCCCGGTGCTCTCACATTCCCCGTGTATTCACTCTCCCCGTGCTCTCACTCTCCCCGTATTATCACAAACCCTGCGCTCTCACTCTCCCTTCCTCTCACCCTCCCTGTGCTCTCACTCTCCACATGCTCTCTCTCTCCCCATGCTCTCACTCTCCCCATGCTCTCTCACTCTCCCCATGCTCTTACTCTCTCCTGCTCTCACTCTCCCCATGCTCTCACCATCCCTGTGCTCTCACTCTCCCCGTGCTCTCACTCACCCTGTGCTCCTTCTTTTCAGATGCTTTCGTTTTCCCCATGTTCCTGTTCTGCCTGTGCTCCTGCTCTCTTTTAAGCTGCATAACCTATTTGTCCTCTCTCTTGTATAACTGTTCCTACTTGCAATGTTTCTGTAATACGCTTGAGTTCCTGTTCTCTGCTTCCTGTCCCAACAATGTGGTGGGGCTCAGGAGGGGCTCACAGTAATCTGTACATGTGTGTGGCCTCAATGGGTGGAAGTGATGTTCTAGTCAATGCACAAATAAAAAATGTTTGTGAAATATTTCCTATGAAGACTCTACTCTTTTAACATAATCATCAGAATTCAAGCCACAAATATCGGTTGTTAGTCTGTCATTTCAATGTTGAGCCTTTGTCTCACTCACCACTCAGTTTGCCATCATAGAATCAGAGGACCACAGGAGTGTCATGGTGCAGGAGGAGGCCAGTGGGCCTACTGTGTCTGCACCAGCTCTCCAAATGAACATTGTGACTTAATATCATTCTGCTGCCTTTCGCCATCTCCTTGCACATTATTTGAATGGAAGCAATCTTTCAATATGCTCTTGAATTCCTCAGTTGAATTTGCCTCAATTACACTGACAGATCGTGCATTCTAGACCCATACTACTACTTCTGTGAAAAGCATTTTTCTCGCATCACACTTGCATCTTTTGCAAATCATTTTAAATTTATGCCGTCTTGTTCGTGATACTTTTACAAGCTGTTGTTTCCTATCTACTCATTCATCAGCAACTGAACTGGACTAGCCAAAATAATACTGTGGCTATGGCCGCAGGTCAGAGGCTAGGAATGCCTCAGTCAGTCACCATCTGACTCCAAAGCCTGTCCACTACCTGCAAGGCACAAGTTGGGAGTGTGATAGAATATTCCCCACTCGTCTGGTTGAGGGCTGCTCCAACAACAGGCAAGCAGCTTGACATTATCTGGGACAAAGCAGCACATTTGACCGGTACCACTTCCACACTCATCCAATCCCTCCACCACAACACTCAACAGCAGTGGTCAGTACTATCTACAAGGTCCACTGTAGAAATTCACCAAAGATCCTTAGACAGCATCTTCCAATTCCATGACCATTTCTATCTAGGTGGACAAGGGCAGCAGCAAATAAAAAAGAACACCACCAGATGAGAGTTCCCCTCGAACCCACCCACTATCCTGACTTGGAAATACAACATCATTCCTTCAGTGTTCTGGGTTAAAATGCTGGAATTCCAGCCTTAGCAGCACAGTTCAAGAAAGCAGCTCATCACTGCCACCTCAAGGGCAACTAGGGATGAGCAATAAGTGCTGACCACATCCCATGAATGAATACTAAATCTCTACCTAGCTTACTCATGATTTTAAGAACTTCCATCAAATTTCCTCTTAAACCTCTTTTCTCCAAGGCAACCTAGTTAACCTATCCTCATAAAGAAAATTTCTCATCTCTGAAACCATTCTTGTAAATCTCTTCAGTAAGTTCATGTCCTTCCTTAAGCTTCCAGTACTGGGCACAATCTTGCAGCTGAGGTCTAACAAGTATCTTAAACTGCTCTTGGACTCTAGGCCTAGCCCAAGATACTATGTTTTATTAATTGCTCCCACCAGCTGTCCTGCCACCCTTGGTGATCTGTGCACCCATGTAGAAAGATCCCTCTACTCCTGCCCTCTTCGTGAATTATATCCCTTATTTTATTGTTTTTTTTCTCACTGAAGTTCCTGAGCTTGCCATCAAGTTGTCTCCACAAAAAAAGGCATCCTGCAATTACATGGAATTTTTCACAATCTCAGGAGATTTCAAAGTGCTTCATAGCCCATACGCACAACCGCTGCAATGTGAGAAACCCACTGTTAGTTCGTACGCAAGAAGCTCCCACGAGCAGCAATGTGAGAATGATCATCTTTTACAGCGATTGCCCAGGACAGGGGGTTAACTCCCTACTCTTCTTCAAATTAGTGCAGTGGGATTTTGTTTTTCCGTTGAGCTGGGACAGCAGATGATGCCTCAGTTAATGCATCTCACTTGAAAGATGAGTGCAGTGATTCCAAGATTGAGAAACTGAATACCTGTCTCCTGCTCCCATTTCTTCAATACTGCACCTAGCATGAGACTAAATCTTGTGTTTGCTGGAATGGGACTTGAACCAAAATTTCAAACTCAGAGAGCACTGCCACAACTGTGTCATGGGTGACACTAAACCAATAGCAGTCAAGCTTTCTGTCTTTACGAACTACCTAGCTTTGCACAACAGAACCTCTATATAGATTGTACCTATTACGTGTAAGTCAATGTTCTGCTTAAGTTGTACATATCTCATAGTGCCGATGGTTCTGCTATTGGGAGTTGGCAATTATCCAGCATTGAGAAGAGTTCTTTCCTGTGGGCCAATGAAGATCAAACACTGAATTAGCAACTAAGACTGAGTTACCTTGATTTCGCAGTGTGGTTTCAAGGCTTTGGGAACTACGTCAGCCACAAGTCAGAGCTTGAATTTCTATGCTGCACCACATTTGAAAATGCGTAATTTGCGCGACACTGGGAGCTCAAATATGTATTCTAGAAACAGTTGAAAACTGCCTATCCCCTCATGGAGTAATTTATCAAACGCCTGATCTAACAGTTGCTTTGCAATCTCTTGGGATCTGGACCGAAAATTGCAGCTGCGCCAGTCTTCGACGATGTTGGTCTAGGCCACAGCACTTATCGAGTGCTGCTGTTCAAGCCTCTCGGCTCCAGGTTGCAAATGGGAATTCCTGACCTTGCAATAGATCTGAAACTCCCAGGAGGATTGAGCCTGAGCTGTGAACACTGTGAACTGCTGCTGATGGGATCAGGGGTCTCAACAAGTTGGTGCTGTTAGAGAAGAAGAATTTTTTTTGAAATGGGGGAGTCAGAGGACATGTTTCTTTGGTTGGGGTGGCAGAGGTGTAGCAGAAGGAATTGAGAATAGAGTGCTTCAGACAATTTGAAAATGAAGAAACATTCAAAAGAATTTGCATTTGCTTGGCACCTTTCATGAACTCTGAAACTTTCAAGCGCTTCATAGCCAGTTCGGTTATTTTGTGGGGTAGTCACTATTATTATGTAGAAAATGCAGCACCCAATTGACACATAGTAAGGTCCTCAAAACATTGAGCAAATATCTGGATTTTGTTAATGTTGCTCTAGGGGTAAATATTGACCAGGACTAAGAGCATATCTCCATGGGATTTTTCACTTTTCATTGAGAGGGTAGATGGTGTTTCATATAATTCTGAGTCGAAAAGTGTGGTGTTGAAAAAGCACAGGCATTCAGGCAGCGTCCGAGCAGCAGGAGAGTCGATGTTATAGCAGGAGCTCTTCATCAGGACAACATAGACAGCAGCAGTGTTCTAGAGAGCATGCCGGAACAAACTGTAAAGATATTAATGAAATTATAATATTTATAAATCACACATCTTACATCAAAACACTCTTCAAGAAGAAGACCTATTCCCTATTGGACATAGTAGCTTCATTCCTGATGAAGAGATCATGCTCGAAACGTCGACTCTCCTGTTCCTTGGATGCTGCCAGACCGGCTGTGTTGTTTGAGCACCGTGCTTTTCGACTCCGATCTCCAGTGTCTACAGTCCTTACTTTCTCCCACATAACGCTGAGTCAGAAAAGTTGTACCTCCAATAGTGCAACACTTGCTCAATATTACATGGAAGTACCAGTCTGAATTATGCTCTAGTGTCTTCATTCACGAACGGCAGAATCAAAGGAATAGATTTTACCTTTTTACAATGAATACATCAAGGACTTACAATGTCTTTGTGAATTAGATTGTGCATTAGAAGGGGAAATGTTTCCCTGGGAACTTGAAAGTGTCACTCAAGGGGAACAAAGTTGCAGTGAACAGAGAGGGTTAGAGAAACAGTGAGGTGTAATTTATTCGGTGTTATAATTAACTGGACAAACTTACAATGCTTGTGAAATCACAGCAAGCAAATAAGCCATTGATATAAATGAATAATCTGTCCTTTCTCACTGATTGAGGGTAAGAAAGTTGCATGAGGTGGGGAAGAGGAGGGGGTTGATCAACAACCATGGAGATGAGGTGAGGGAGAGGAGTGATCTTCTGCTCTCTCTGACTTCACAGTATGGATTTGTTTTCACAAAATTTTCTTTTATGCTCATCATGCACTTACAGCTCAGCATGATCAGCTTATTTTCACCTCTGCAGGGAGGTCTCCTAGAATCTATGAATTCTAGAACAGGCAGTTGTCAGCATATATGCACACACATAAAGGGCACGATGCCTGCTTTGGTAGCCTTTAGGGATCTTGAAAAAAATACTGAATAAATAATGGATTTACATCTTTCTGTCTGCTGTTTTTTTTTGTGAAGTGGACTTCCAGTCCTGACATCGGTCCTTGCTTTGTTGATTCTGTGTCCATAAAATAGCTACCTTAAAGTTTCATGTGAACTGTTCTGTCTCTGTTGAGGATAAGATCTGTTTGTGAAAAGAGGAAAAGCTTCCTGTCACTTGCTTTCCAATAATATTTTAGATTTATGAAGTAAAAACTTGTTTCAAATTAGCTAGAGTTTGCAATTATTAATGTAACAATTGTAAATTCTCATGGGTAGCAGTCCCCTGGAACTCTGCCCTAGAAACCCATATGCCAGTGGCTGCAAGCAGTTGAGAACATGATTTGAATACAGTGTGTTAAATCTAAAACATTCTGACTAAAAATCGAATCTAAACTCCAACAACAAAAGCCCACAGGCTTTGGTTGCTACCCAAAGTGTTTAATTTCAGTGAGACAGAATCTCCATAATTTTTTCCTGCTGTTCTCCTTCCTTTTCATCCATGTGCACATCATCTGGCTATATCCTTAGCCTTTTACTACACAGAGGTTAACCAGAGATGCCTTTTACCTTTTTACGTTTTACCGAGTGCAAAACTAGCACTCCTTCCACACCTCCGCAATGTAAATGGAAGGAGGAGAATGGCTGAAATCCCTGGAGACATTTCCTTGTATCTGCCCGGTAAGAATTTCAGTACTTGCTTTGATCGAGTCTTCAGGGCATGTTTGATCTTTTAACGTCCCTTGCTTCATCTTGTGCCACTGCAGCAGGGAGACAGTGGTGGAGCGATAGCGGCCCTGTTCTGGTGCTGCTGGTTCCCAGGCTAATGTCCAAACATGGGTTTAAATGACAGAGAAATTTGAACTCCATTAATAAAACAAAAATCTAGATGGTTGTAAAAACTTGCCTGGTGCACCAGTGCCCTTTAAGGAAGACAATCTGCCATCCTGCTGACTTTCAAACTCACAGCAAAGTGGTTTACTCATAATTGCCCTCTGAAATGGCCTATCAATCTGCTACAAAGCCTGAAGCAATAAATTAAGCTGGATGGTTCAGCCAAGCATTGACAGCAGTGAATGCAGCCCTCCTTAATAACATTGTTGGACTTGCACCGAACTTGGGGTAGCTGTCATACAGACTAGTCAAGCAACAGCCTGACCTTCCAGACAATGTATCAGACAACACTATCCCCATCCCTGGTCATGCCCTGTCCCATAGCTAGATAGGAGAACAGTTGTATACAGATCAAAAGGAATTGCCCTGGGAATTCTCAGCATTGATTCTGGATCCTAGTGAAGTCTAATAACATGATGTCAAACATGGATGAGGAAGCCTCGTGCTGATTACCACCTTCTGTCATATTACAGAGTCATAGAATCCCATCGGTGTGGAAAGAGGTCATTCTGGACATCTGTACTGACTATTTGAAGAGCATCCTGCAGACCCACCTACTCACCCTATCCTCGTAACCCTGTATTTACTATGGCTAATCCCCAACTAGCCTGCACATCACTGGACATTACAGAGTAATTTAGCACAACCAATCCACCTAGTTTGCGCAACTTTGGACTCCTTGATTTATGACTCAGTATTCCTCCAGGTTGAACAACAGTTGGAAGAAGCACTGAGGGTTTTAACAGCACTCTGGGTGGGGGACTTCAATGTCAATCACCAAAAGTAGCTGAGTAGCACCACTACCGATCAAAGGGAACAGCTGCTAGACTGGATCTGTGGCAGGTGTTTAGGGAACCAACAAATGGGAAAAAAAACACTTGACTTGTGGGCGGCACGGTGGCACAGTGGTTAGCATTGCTGCCTCACAGCGCCTGAAACCCGGGTTCAATTCCCGACTCAGGCAACTGACTTTGTGGAGTTTGCACGTTCTCCCCGTGTCTGTGTGGGTTTCCTCCGGGTGCTCCGGTTTCCTCCCACAGTCCAAAGATGTGCGGGTCAGGTGAATTGGCCATGCTAAATTGCCCGTAGTGTTAGGTAAGGGGTAAATGTAGGGGTATGGGTGGGTTGCGCTTCGGCGGGTCGGTGTGGACTTGTTGGGCCGAAGGGCCTGTTTCCACACTGTAAGTAATCTAATCTAATCTAAAACCTTGGGTTTACTAATCTACTTGTGACAGATTAATCTGTCCATGATAGTATTGGTAGCAGTGACCACCACTTAGTCCTTGTGAAGAATGAAGTCCTGCTTTCATGTTGAAGTACTTCCATCTGTTGTGTGGCACTATGACCATGCAAAATGGAATAGACTTCGAACAAGTCTAGCAACTAATAACTGTGCATTCATAATACTCTATAGACCACCACTAGCAGCAGAATTACATTCAAACACAATCAACAACCTCACCATCCAACATATCTCACTCCACTAAAGACCTGGATTCGATCCCACCTTGGAGATTGGCTATGTGGAATGTGACACTCTCATTTGTTTGGCTGAACTGGTCCTCGCCCTTACCAATTTCTCCTTTGAATCCTCCCACTTCCTCCTGACCAAAGGGGTAGCCATGGACACACGTATGGGCCCCAGCTATGCCTGTCTCTTTGTTGGCTACGTAGAACAGTTGATCTTCCGTAATTACACCAGCACCACTCCCCACCTCTTCCTCCGCTACATTGATACCTGCATTGGCGCCACCTTGTGCTCCCGCGAGGAGGTTGAGCAATTCATCAACTTCACCAACACATTCCACCCTGACCTTAAACTTACCTGGACCATCTCTGACACCTTCCTCCCCTTCCTGGACCTCTCCATCTCCATTAATGATGACTGACTTGACACCGACATTTTTTACAAACCCATCGACTCCCACAGCTAGCTGGATTACACCTCTTCCCACTCTACCTCCTGCAAAAATTCCAGCCCGTATTCCCAATTCCTCCGCCTCTGCCGTATCTGCTCCAGGAGGACCAGTTCTACCACAGAACACACCAGATGGCTTCCTTCTTTAGAGACTGCAATTTCCCTTCCCACATGGTTAAAAATGCCCTCCAACACATCTCGTTCACATCCCGCACCTCCACCCTCAGACCCCACCTCTCCAACCATAACAAGGACAGAACCCCCCTGGTGCTCACCTTCCACCTCACCAACCTTTGCATAAACCAAATCATCCGACATTTCCACCACCTCCAAACAGACCCCACCACCAGGGATATATTTCCCTCCCCACCCCCTTCCGCCTTCCGCAAAGACCATTCTCTCCGTGACTACCTGGTCAGGTCCACGCCCCCCCTACAACCCACCCTCCTGTCCTGGCACCTTCCCCTGCCACTGCAGGAATTGCAAAACCTGCACCCACACCTTCTCCCTCACCTCCATCCAAGGCCCTAAAGGAGCCTTCCACATCCATCAAAGTTTTACCTGCACATCCACCAATAACATTTATTGTATCCATTGTTCCCAATGCGGTCTCCCCTACATTGGGGAGACTGGATGCCTCCTAGCAGAGCGCTAGGGAACATCTCTGGGACACCCCCACCAATCAACCACACTACCCTGTGGCTTAACATTTCAATTCACCCTCCCACTCAGCCGAAGACATGGAGGTCCTGGGCCTCGTTCACCGCCGCTCCCTCACCATCCGAAGCCTGGAGGAAGTATACCTCATCTCCTCCTCGGAATACTTCAACCCCAGGACATCAATGTGGTCTTCACCAGTTTCCTCATTTCCCCTTCCCCCAGCTCACCCCAGTTCCAAACTTCCAGCTCAGCACCGCCCTCATGACCTGTCCTACCTATCTTCCTTTCCACTCCACCCTCCTCTCTGACCTATCACCTCTAACCTCACCCCCATTCACCTATCGTACTCTGTGCTACTTTTTCCCCACCCCCACCCTCCTCTCATTTATCTCTCCACTCTGCAGGAACTCTGCCTCTATTCCTGATGAAGGGCTTTTGCCCAAAACATCGATTTTCCTGCTCCCTAGATGCTGCCTGACCTGCTGTGCTTTTCCAGCACCACTATAATCTAGTATGTGGAGTTTGCACATTCTCCCCGTGTTTGTGCGGTTTTCCTCTGGGTCCTCTGGTTTCCTCCCACAGTCCAAAGATGGTTAGGTCGATTGGCCATGTAAAATTGCCCTGTAATGTCCAAGGACGTGCAGGTTTGGTGGATTAGCTATAATAAATGTGAGATTGTGGGGATAGGGTTGGGGGAGCTTGGTCTATGTGAGATGCTGCTTGGAGATTGGTGTGAACTTGATGTGCTTTTTCCACACTGTGGGGATTCTATGAAACGCTAACTCTATACCTCTTCCTGCAGCTACTGTAATATTTCAAGCATTTTTGGCTCAACTTCTACATGTTTGACAACCCTTTTCTGGCAGCTATCAAGCTTCCATATAAGAGCACAAAACCAATGTGCAGATGTTGTAATGGATTTATATAAATGATGCTGAAAGAATCAGAACGTGATGGTATGTTGAACAGATGGGTAACAATTGGTGAGATGAACAACATTATGCATAGAATCATACAGCACAGAAACAGACTCTACAGTCCAACCAGTCCATGGGGAACATAATCCCAAACTAAACTAGTTCCACATGCTTGCTCCTGGCCCACATCCCTCCAAATCTTTCTCAATCATGGACTTATCCAAATGTCTCCTAAATGTTGCGATTGTACCCACATCCACCACTTCGTCAGGAAATTCATTCCACACAAGAACCACCTTTTGTGTAAAAAATTACCCCTCATGTCCTTTTAAAATCTGTCTTCTCATATTAACAACGTGCCCCCTAGTCTTGTAAATCCCATCTGAGGGAAAAGATACCTACCATTTGCTGTACATTAATACTTTTGAAGTTAATTTCTGTGACGACGAGCATTGGAATTATCTTTGAGAAGATGGTGCTGAGGTTTCTCAAATCTCCATAATCCACATAGTGCAGGGCCACCCACATTGCTTTTACTGAGGGAATTCTGGGTTTTTGACACAGCAACCATAAAGAAACAGCCATGTTGTTCGAAGTCAGGACAGTGTCATTTTAAGAGAAGCCAGTGGGGCGGCTGGTATTCCTGTACACCTACTGCCCTTGAGTGGAGGAGGTCTCAGGTTTGGAAGGTTTGATGATACAATGGCTTTAAGAAGTGTATTTCGTTTTGAAGACAGACGTTAAGACAGAGATGATGAGCAGTCTACACACAGCTATTGAGCCTTACAGTTTTTTGGAAAAAGTTGGAACGATAGAAGTTGGGATAGCTGGCCGGCATGGATGGGTTGGACCGCAGGGTCTGTTCCCATGCTGTACATCACTATCACTCTAAGCAGCCTGAATGGGTGTGATCAAGCTCTCACTGAAACAGGGTTTTTAGCTTTTTTTAGTTTTTCTGTAGAAGTTGCAGCTGGGGTCTTGAAGAAGTGGAAGCTGTTTAATTAACAGCTAAAAGTTACAGTTCATAGAATTCCTAGTGTGGAAACTGGCTGTTTGGCCTAACAAGTCCACACTGACCCGCTGAAGAGTATCCCACCCAGACCCATTCCTCTATCCTATCATTCTACATTGCCCTGAATGATGCACCTAATCCCTGCATTCCTGAACACTACGAGCAAATTTAGCATGGTCAATTCACCTAACCTGCACATCTTTGTGACTGTGGGAGGAAACCGGAGCACCCGGAGAAAACCTGCACAGACACAGGGAGAGTGTACAAACTCCACACAGTCACCTGAGGCTGGAATCAAACCTAGGTCCCTGACACTGTGAGGCAGCAGTGCTAACCACTGAGTCAACATTCTCTTCCTGCTGCCAGAGTTGCATATGAGACGATCTGTTTTTCTGAATTTGCCTTTGTCAAGGCCACATTTATGGACTATTCCTATATTGGAATAGTTACTGTCTGGTGGTTAAATAATCTATTATTTTGTTAAGTTTTCCAATATAATCAAATTATTCCAATTTACTCTTTCCTTTGTTGTATTTTAACTATAGTTTATGAATAAAGTATTTTTTTCCTTCAAAACTGGCAGTTTGACCAATTGAATTGCACCTGGAACACAAAACCTTACGCTTGAAAGTAAGAAAAAATTAGGTTTCTGGACTAAATATATTTCGAGAAGTGAGGTTGAAAGAGTCTTAATGAGTTGCTACTTTGCTGCGTCTTTTCTACAGTGGCATAAAATACATATTTTATCTAGAATTTACATAGACTGCGAAACTAGGCTGAGAAATGGTAAATGGAAGTCAGTGTCAGCAAGTGCAAAGGAGGCTGGGGAAAAGGAATAAATACTTAATGGTACACTGATTAACAGGACATAGAGAAACAGGTTCAAAGAGCATATTCCCCTTGTAATGCACCATAACATCTGAGGGACAGATTGTGCAAGCTATCTACGTGGTATGAAGTAGCAATAAACAAGCCTAATACCTGGCATGACAGAACTGAGCTACAAAAAAAAACTGCAGGAAGTGAGTGTTTTTGTTCTCAGGACGAGCAGGACTCTTACTGAGATATTGAACATTCTCAAGGGTATCAACAAGATAAGCCATTTAAAGCTTAGAACTGAAAAGATGAATGGACAGATCCCACAACATTCAACACAGAAGGCAGTGAACGTTTGAAGTGGACTTCCTAGTGAGGTAATCACAGCTGATTGCAGCTCTATCTTTCAGTTTTTGGGCAGGCACTTCAATTCTTAAGATATAAAACGGTGAGCTGAATTCTGGGGATAGTCAAATAGAATAAAAATAAGTCTTTCCTGATGACACACATGCTTGCATTCTGAAATCAGTATGAATATGTACTTTTGAGATGTTATCGTGAAGTTCAATCGCTGCCCGAAATGAGGGAAAGGTGAGAGTTCCTGCAGCTCGACTCCAGGGCTTCAGTCCAAACCTCATCGTTGAGAAGGGGCCAGTAAACAGGAACTTTGCCACAGCACAGCTGGGTCAGAAAGGGAGACATTGTCTCACCCTTGTGCTAAGCTGACAAGCTAGTCAGTCCTAGGGAGTGTTAGCAGGAAAGAGGCAATCCCTTTGTGGGCCTTTCATACATTAGGTCAAAGGAATTCTTATAGAATCCCTACAGCATGGAAAAAGGCCATTCGGCCCATTGCATCTACACCAACACTCCAAAGAGCATCCCACCCAGACCTAGCCTCCACCCTATCCCTGTAACCCACCTTTCCCATGGCTGATCCACCCAGCCTGCACATCCCTGGACACCAAGGAGAAATTTAGCATGGCCAATCCATCTAAGCTGCAGATCTTTGGACTGTAGAAAGAAGCCAGAGCACCTAGAGGAAACCCACACAGACACAGGACCAACATGAAAACGCCACACAGACACTCACCCAAGACTGGAACTGAACTTGGGTCCCTGGCACTATGAGGCAGCCATGTTAACCACTAGGACACCATGCCACCCAGGAGGGCCCTGTAGGTGGGGAAAATCTGCTTCCCTGGATCTATAAGCACTATCGAAACTCAAAATCTTTGAGCAACGTAGGTATGGTATTCAGCAGTGAGTTATTCTGTCAGACCTTGGCTGCTCAGTGCCTCAACTCTAATCCTCCTCCTTAGCTCCATACCTCTTGGTACACTTACTTAACATACAATGATCAGTGTAGGTTTGAAACCTTTAATTGACCAATGCACCCATGACCTGTAGCACCTTGATGAAGTCTTATTCCTAACATGGCCCAACTCAGTTTCAGATGACACCCCTTTGGACTTGAATATCCCACCAGATGTAATAGCTTCTCGGAGTATCCCTGATTGAATCTGTTTGACATCTTAGACATTCCGATCAACATACTTCACAATATGCCACCCTCAAATATCGTGAACGTTTCTGCAAACTATCCTGGTCAAATCATCTCAAGGTCTTGATGCAAAATGAACAACTTGGAGTTGAATTCGTCAACTGATTTCAAAGAGGTTAGTGAATAAAGAGCACCAGAGAAGGATTTGTGTTACTGCTGTATGCACGCAATATCTTAATTCCTTTTCATTCAAGCCTGAGTTACAGTCGACCCTGAAAGCAATTCAGAATAATAACACCGCAGGCAGAAAGTTCTGTTTAAAATCAGGAAAATACAAAGCAGAATGTTTCTGTAAATGCTTAAACCAAATAGCAGGAGGTTTGCTACAGTGGAAATAAAGCAGTGCTATCCTGTGTGGAGCACTTATGAAATGCACAATTGTACAAAGTTATTAAAGTATAGAATTCTGAAAAGCAGTATTTGAAATCTGATACTCTGCATCATAAAAAACTGAGAAAAGTAGATTAAAGGGATTTTGACATTTACATTTTCGAAATTATATAGTCCTGAAAATGAGCATCATAATGGTTGACAGCTTACTGAACCATATGGTCAGTTTCAAAACTGGTTAGTTGCCACTCGTATTTATATAAGTGTCGGCCATGTCTCAGTTGGTAGCCCCATTGTCTCAGAGTTAAACAATTATGCACAAAGGTCATATCCAGGATTGGACCCAAAACTCTCACTGGACACAGCAGTTCAGTCCTGAGGGAGGAGAGCTCTGTCTGAGATGCCATCTTTCAGGTGAGGTATAAAAAGAAGCCTTGATTTAGTTGGATATAAAAATCCTACTGAAAATGTGTTGCTGGAAAAGCGCAGCAGGTCAGGCAGCATCCAAAGAGCAGGAGATTCGACGTTTCGGGCATGAGCCCTTCTTCAGGAAATATAAAAATCCTACATCTCCATGCATGACAGTTATTTTTGTTTCCCTGGACAACATCTCTCAACCAATAAGGTGGACTATCTGGTCCTTCTTACACTGTTGTGTCTGAGAGTTTGCTGCGTTCAAATTGGTTGCTGTCTTTCCCAAATTATAACAGGGACACCCATTCAAAGGTACTGGATATAAAGAGATTTGTGGCCATGAAAAGTATCACATGAATTCAATTGTTTATTTTAATCTCCACAGTCTTTCCTGGAAACATGCAGCGAATAATAATCACAGGACATAGACTCTAAGTGCTCTTCATAAGAGATGAAACTTAGCCCAAATAATTTGGAACAGCATTTAATGACCACTTAAAAAAAACAATTGATCAAACTGTGTACTCTATTACAGCTTACTCCTTTAAAAATAGTGCGGGCATGACAGTCCAAGTGTCACACTTCAGATAAAATACCAACAAATTGCAATTTGTTTTAAAAGGTGTACTAAAAGTGTATTTTCTGCTGTCCTTACAACTTTTGAGACAATCTGGAGATGTTACTGACATCAAAAGCAGTCTTGCTGCTGCCATCCACAGAAATTTACCTCTCACTGACTTCAAGACAACTCACCAAACAGTAACAAAGATGCTGACATTAAAGAGACAGGTCAGATTTGTAATGAACCATACCTGGGGTTTTATGGATGTTTGGAATTGCGAGCCTGTCACTCGAAATGTGGGGAAGACAATGTGCCACTGACTGGTGATAATGGCTGCACTGTACTGCAGCCATTTTGGATGGAAATGGGATTGCAGCCCCACTCTCACGAGGAAGCCCAGCCTCAGACAGTGGCTGGCCAGTTTGATTGACTGGCAGAAGCTGCAGTAGGCGAGACTGGGATTACAAGCAGTTCCCAGAGTCTTGAATCCAAAATCTGGGAAGTATAAGGATCTCAGTGTAGGGAGGGGAAGCTGAAGCTGAGTGGGGGCATTGTGGAGCTGTTCATGGAGAGGCTGGTGGTGGACGGGGAGACCAAGCACTTCAGGTGCAGATGTTTTGAGGGGTACCAATGTTAAACGGAGTCGGTGACGGAGATGCCGCAACCCTCCCACCTGAGGCTTGAACAAAGTCACTGGGCAAGGGCCTCCTGGAAGTTTAATAATTGTGACCAGACAGAAAAAGGCTCATAAGTGGGAATTAATTGGCCTGTAGCAGAGACAGGTCAGCCAGCCCTAGTCCTCAGTTTTCCCACTGTAAAGTTGTGAAGACGTCAGGCCTGAAAGCCATTTGTCAAATTTTCTGGGGCTCCCTCACGTCCTTTCACACACCTGCTGGTGAAGGGGACATAAAACAAAGAACAAAGAAGGAGTACAGCCCCGGAACAGGCCCTTCGGCCCTCCAAGCCTGAGCCAATCCAAATCCACGGTCTAAACCTATCGCCCAATTCCTAAGCATCTGTGTCCCTCTGCTCCACACCCAATCATGCATCTGTCTAGACGCATCTTAAATGAATCTACCGTGCCTGCCTTAGATTACTTACTTAGATTAGATTACTTACAGTGTGGAACCAGGCCCTTCGGCCCAACAAGTCCACACCGACCCGCCAAAGCGCAACTCACCCAGACCCATTCCCCCACATTTATCCCTTCACCTAACGCTACGGGCAATTTAGCATGTCCAATTCACCTAACCTGCACATTTTTGGACCGTGGAGAAAATCGGAGGAAACCCACGCAGAGACGGGGAGAATGTGCAAACTCCACACAGCCAGTCACCTGAGGCAGGAATTGAACCCGGGTCTCTGGCGCTGTAAGGCAGCAGTGCTAACCACTGTGCCACGTGCCACTACCACCTCTGCTGGCAATGCGTTCCAGACGTCAACCACGCTCTGTGTGAAGTATTTGCCACGTGTATCCACCTTAAACTTTCCACCTCCCACCTTGAACGCGTGACCTCTTATTACCTTCACCCTGGGGAAAAAGCTTGTCTCTATCCACCCTACCGATATCCTTCATGATTTTGTAGACCTCAATCAGGACCCCTCGATCTCCTTTTTTCTAATGAAAACAAACCTAACCTACTCAACCTCTCTTCATAGCTAGCACCTTCCATACCAGGCAACATCCTCGTAAACCTTCTCTGCACCCTCTCCAAAGCGTCCACATCCTTTTGGTAATGTGGCGACTAGAACTGTACACAGTATTCTAAATGTTGCCGAACCAATGTCTTGTACAATTTTAACATGACTTGCCAGGTCTTCTACTCAATATCCCGTCCAATGAAGGCAAGCATACTATGTGCCTTCTTGACCACTCTATCCACCTGTGCAGCCACCTTCAGGGTACAATGGACCTGCACTCCCAGATCTCTCTGCCCATCAACTTTTCCCAAGGCTCTTCTGTTCATCGTATAATTCGCTCGAGAATTAGACTTGCCTAAATGCATCACCTCACATTTGTCTGGATTGAAGTTTATCTGCCACTTTTTCAACCAACTCTCCAGTCTATCTATATCCTCCTGTATTCTCTGACAGTCCCTTATGCTTTCTGCTACTCCACCAATCTTTGTATCATCTGCAAACTTGCTGATTATACCAACAGTGCCCTCTTCCAGATCATTTATGTATATTACGAACAACAGAGGTCCCAACACTGACCCCTGTGGGACACAACTGGTCACTTTTCTCCATTTCGAGAAACTCCCTTCAACTATTACTCTCTGTCTCTTGTTGCTCAACCAGTTTTTTATCCTCCTAGCTCGAACACCCTGCACACCATGTGACTTCACTTTCTCCATTAGTCTACAATGTGGAACCTTATCAAACGCCTTACTAAAGTCCATGTGTATGACACCAATAGCCCTTCCTTCATCTATCAATTTGGTCACTTCCTCGAAGAACTTTATTAAGTTGATAAAGCACAATCTACCCCGCACAGAACCATGTTGCCTATCACAAATAAGCCCATTCTGTTCTGAATATAAATAGATCCTAACCCTCAGTGCCGACAATGTTCATCCCAAATGATAGAACACATAGGGATATGAGAATCCACCATGCAGAGAGCCATAATTTGTTATCAAAAGAACGTTGAGGCTCATGCTGTTTATTGAACGTGAATATTACAGTAACTATTGGCTTAGGCTGAGCTATGAATAATGAACAGAAGCTACATTGCGGAATAAACATGTCATTTTCAGCTTAGTAAAACATAACCTTTGAGCTACTGCAAGGATTATGTTGGACCTTATTGATTTCAAATCTAAATCAACAATTTGGAGAAGGTGACTAAATGTAATATATTCAAATTTACAAATGGTCACAGACTAATTAGAAAGGAAAGCTGTGGGAAGGACACAAAGAGTCTGGAAAGGGACAAAGACAGGTTAATCACTGGGAAAGAAGATGGAAGATGGAGTGTAATGTGGGGAAATTTGTACTTACCTATTTTGGTCATAAGAATGGAAAAGTGGCTATTTTTAATATAAAGCTAAGGGGTGAATAAACAATAGTATCTCAGAAGACTAATAGTATATTCTTTTTTATTGAGAGGAGTTTAGTGTGTGAGAGTAAGGAAGGTTTACTGCAATTGTACAGGGCCTTGATGAGAGCACACTTTCTGATTTAGCTGTCCAAGAAAATCTTGTCTTAGAGAGACTGCAACCAAGGTGGCCTAGATTGATTATAGGAATAACTGGACTGTCTTAGGGGTACAGGATGAGGAGAATGAGTGTTGGAAGTTGAGGGGTGACCTTATAGAAGCTTACAAAATCATGAGGAGCATGGATAGGGTAAGTAGACAAGGTCTTTTACTTGGGGTGGGGGAGTCCAGGACTCGAGGGCTCTGGGTGAGAGGAGAAAGATTTAAAAGGAGCAACTTTTTCATGCAGAAGGTAGTGCATGTATGGAATGAGCTGCCAGATGAAGAGGTGGAGACTGGTACAATTAAAACATTTACAAGGCATTGAGATGGATATGTGAATAGGAAGGATTTGGAGGGATATAGGCCAAATCTTGACAAATGAGCCTAGATTAATTTAGGATATCTGGTTGGCATGAATGAGTTGGATTGAAGGGTCTGTTTCCATGCTATACATCTCAATGACTTTGACTCTATATAAACATAGAACATAGGACATTACTCTGCAGTACAGGTCCTTCGGCCCTTGATATTGCACCACCCTGTGAAACCAATCTGAAGCCCATCTAACCTATGTTATATGCTTTAGAGTTTAAAAGATTGTCAAGCGATTTTATTTAAACATTCTCAGAGGCTTGCTAAATAAATGTTTAGAAGCTGTTTAACTCTGTTAGAGAGTCATGGTCAAAGAACTATAATCTCAAGATGAGGAGTCAACCATTTAAAACTAGGATTCAAAGAATTTTCTTCATTTGGAAGGTTGTGAATCTGTGGAATTCCCTACCGCAGAGGTTTGTGAATCTACACTCAATGAGCATTTAAAGCTCAAATTGAGAATGGTTGAAACCAGGAAAATCAATGATGGCAAGATGGATTTGGTGTCGGCATTTAGAGTTTATCTTGAATGATGATGTAGGCTCAAGAGGCCTTGACCATTATGGAGGTTGACACCAGAGGAAATCACAGGAATGCAGCACCAACCCCTGTCCTCCACCTCTCCCCTAACAGAGGAATATGCATAAAACAGTTGCATCTTGCTAGAATTGGGCCCCAAAGAAATTAAAATATCACTTAACATTTACATCGTTAATCAAAACAAAACTTAATGACATGCTGGTTGAAAGTAGCCAATGGCACACAGCAAGACCGTCACATGTAATTTTGACAAAAAATTACTTAACAGCAATTTTCCATCTTGTAGTATTTCCTACTGTGTGTTGTGGCAGCCTCAAATTTATGTTTAAATTAAGGGCAATTTGCACTTATGCACAATCTATGTCTGGTAAATTATGTCTAGTGCCGAGTCATCTCAAACAACTGGCAATTACACAGGAAGTCAGCCAGAAGAATAGCTGTTTGTATCAGGGAGCTTTCATGGCTGCTCCTGTTGTCAGAGCTGTACCTTGGAAGAGAAATGCAAAACTGTCAAGCTGCAAAAGGAAGTTAAAGGTAGTCCCTTCTGCTTTCAATTTATAGCGTAAATTGCATTTTTCCAGATCGATAAGCACATGAGAAACAGGAATGGGAATAAGCCATTCAGCTCACAGAGACAGAAGGTGGAGTAGCTACTGGGAGGGTTGGTGAGCATGATCGTAGGTAATTGTGATGGCTGGGGAGTGGGAGAAACAGTGAGTTGAAGGTTTTGGGAGCCAGGGAGGCAGCGAGTAAGAGAAGCAGAAACCTGGGGAGCAAGGAGAGAGTAGGGGTGGCAAGCCGGAGGGTGGGAAAGCTGGAGAAGGGGCAAGGCATTGTTTCAGGGAATTATGGGAATCCTGGGCTTGGGGAATGAGCGTGGTGTCAAACTGGTATGTTGGGGAGCTGAAGAGGTAGCAAGCCAAAAATAAATAGCAGGAGTCAGAATATTTCTTCCATTTTTCTAAATTTATTTTATTTCAGAAGTTATTTCATTTATGAATAAAGATTATTTCAGCTTAGAAAACGTTATTTTTACTGTTTTTTTTTCCTGATGCAAACAATCCTGCAGAATGTAAGTATAGCCTACACATTGAGTGAATCTGGTTTTCATATTATAACCAATGATGTTTTATTTAATGTTGAATTTCGAGAAATGCAACCAAAATGTGAAGCAAAAAATTACTTCTTGTTTCCATAAGGTTCCCTCTCATCCTTCCAGTATAGCCCCAAGCTGCTTAAATTTTTGTCATAAGGCAACCCTGTAATCCTAGGAATCAACCTATTGAATCTTCTTTGAATTTTCGCTATAGCAAATGCATCTCTCCTTAAATAAGTCTAGGACGACTAAAACTGTATACAATCCTTGAGATGTGCTCACTAATGCTCTGTACATCTGCAACAAGAATTCCATGCTGTATACTCCATTGCCTTTGCAGTAAAGGTTAATGTTTCAGTTTCCTTACTTGCTGTACCTGTGTGCTGATGTTTTATGATTCACAGTCAAAAGACATCCAGGTCCCTCAGTACTGCGGCATTCTGTCATCTCTCCATTTAAAGAATATATTTTGTCTTTCTATTGTTCCTAATAAACTGGATAACATCATATTTTTCATTTTTTTTGGAGGCATTTTTTTTCCCTCCCAGCCTAAACTATCTGTATCCCTCAGCAGATACTTTGTCTTCATCTCACAATTTGCTTCCTTTCCTATCTTCACAACCATCGGCAAATATAGATTCAATACAGTTAATCCCATCAGCCACTTCATTAGTATATATGATAAGTGGTTGTAGCCCAAGCAGTAATCCCTGTGGCATTTCACTTCTTGCAGTTTGCCAATCTAAAATGAGACAGCAGACTCAATGGGCTGAATGGCTGCACATAACAAGCTAATCTGCCTCTAAGCAAAAGTGTTATGCACTTGACAAGTCCTGTTGTCAGAACCCTTGATATAAGAAGATTCCACTGACTTTTTCCAATTATCAATTCCACAGTTTCATACTCTAAGAGGCCATTGTTTGCTTTAGCTACTCCCTTCCCTTTTAGAAGCTTTTTGGAATTTTATTTCCTGCCAGTTCATTCTCATGATCTAATCTTGTCTTCTTTGTTGTGTCCAGTTATGTTGTCATGATATACTGTTTTAATGTCATAACAAACACCTACAACACTTATTAACAGTTTTGGGTAACTCAGAGCTGAATATTTTCTCAGGCAAGCTGATGTTAAGTTTTCTTTTCCAGATCCAGACCCCCACTCTGGGTGATGTGGTCACAAGTTGTGGAGGTGGAGTGCTAATTGACTGAAGGGCAGGTTGGGTAGCCAATCGGCAGCAGGTATTGGCTGGAAATGGGATCTCAAAAGTGCAATAAGACAAAAGAACTGCTGGGAATCTGAAACCAAAAAGCAGAAATTGCTGGAAAAACTCAGCTGGTCTGGCAGCATCTGTGGAGGGAAAGCGAAGTCAATGTTTCAGATCAAGTTATCTTTCATTAAAAATTCAAACGTGCAAGTCCAATTTAAAGAAGTCATGGCAGTCATTACTGAGTAGCCAACTGGCAGTAAGATGCAAGTAACAGAGCAACAGGAAGAGAAGCAGAGTTTTGAGATCCACAGCAGAGCTGCCCTTTGCTTTAATGCTAGTGATCACACACTGCCTTCCAGAGGGAATGAAGAAAGGGTGGGAGAGCATCTTTCCAGGAAAAAGCTTGAAAACTCTCCTTGTGCACCGTCTGTATAAGTTAGGGCATTGCTCTTTGTAGCAGCTTTGGAGGCATACCAGGGCAGGACTGATACATTTAATGGTAGCATCCAAGGGAGTGTTACCGTACAAAGGGACCTTGGAATGCAAGTGCATAGTTCCTTGAAAGTGGAGTCGCAGATAGACAGGATGGTGAAGAAGGCATTTGATATGCTTGCTTTTAATGGTCAGTGTATTGAGGATAGGAGTTGTGATGTTATGTTGCAGTTGTACAACATTGGTTAGGCTACTTTTGGAATACCACATTCAATTCTGGTCTTCCTGCTATAGGAAAGATGTTGTTAAACCTGAAAGGGTTCAGAAGAGATTTACAAGGATTTTGCCATAGTTGGGAAGTTTGAGCTATAGGGAGAGGCCGAATAGGATGGGGCTATTTTTGGAATATCGAAGGCTGAGGGGGTGACCTTATAGAGATCTAAAAAATCATTAGGGTCATGAACAGTTGAAAAGTCAAGGTCTTTTCCCCATGATAGGAGAGTCCAACACTGGAGAGCATAGGTTTAAGGTGAGAGGGCAAAGATTTAAAAGGGACGCAAGGGGCAATTTTTAATGCAGAGGGTGGTACGTGTATGAAATGAGCTGCCAGAGGAAGTGGTGGAGGCTGATACAGTTACAACATTTAAAAGGCATCTGGATGTGTTTATGAATAAGAAGGTTTGGAGGGATGTTGGCCAAAACCTGGAAAAAGGGACTAGATTAATTTCAGATATCTGGTCTGCACGAATGAGTTGGACTGAAGAGTCTGTTTCCATGCTGTACACCTCTCTGACTCGATGATTGCCTGTAGAGTCCGGGCACAGGCACTTGCTTTCAGCATCAAATTCATCACCCGCATCATTCTCCTACCTTCCTTCTTCCTCCAATGAACCAAGTTACTTGAGCGCCTCATCCTCTGCCGGGTTCTGAAATTGCAAAAGAGCAATGCTGTGGAACAGAGCGTACCATCCCACAATGCACTTGGAAAGTGTCAGGGTGGCCCATCTCCAGAGCATTGCTGCTCCCAGCACCTTGGAAAGGGGCAGAAAATAGAACTAATCGTCAGGGCATCTGCCTTCAGGTTGGGGCCTAGGATCTGGCAGCACCGCACTTTCAGTGACCAATTTGAGAAAGTCTGTGTCCACAAAATCTGTGAGCTGCTGTTCCACCAATTAGAGATTCTATCTGCCATGCTGCTCTGATCACAATCGCAGTGTTTCCTCTCCTGCATTTGCGGCTGAGAAAATTGGATCGCCAAAGAACTGACTAAATGTAGAAGAGAACCAGATCGTCATTGGGACTAGAAGCTTGGAAGGTGAGTGTACCTGGTCTGGGCCTCAGGCAATGTGTTCAGCTGGGGACTGAGGGGTTACCACTTACTAGTGGGGTTAGGAGGAGACTGTAAGGTGGAGTGTGGGGGTGTAGATGGCTGCCAATGTGGCAACACATTGTCCTATAGTAAGGTAACTTAGACAAGATACCGAATGGTAAATGGAAGTTTTACCACTTAGAGAAGAATAATAGGAGTCTCCAGAGGACTATGACATACACATGGCTTCCTCATAGAAGTAATAACTTAAAGATATCAAAATGTGTAAGAGTTTATGTATAGCACATGGGGGTATGAACTACTGTGTTAACTTAATCACATTTGCTGCTTAATTTATTCCATTTGCAATAAAGTTTGTATTTGTTTGAAAGATGTAAAATCTTGTGGCATACTTCTATTGCTTGAAACAAAGTGATCAAATTTCTGTTTGTATATTAATGGTCCCTAATTGGATCATAACACGCACTGAACCAGCAGTGCAGCTCTGAACTTCATGCTGACGGCAGTGTGTTGAGGGGGTACAGAGGCTCCTTAGCATCGAAAGTGTCAGGGAAAATTGCTCCTCAGGTATGGTCAAGTTGAAACCAATTGCTGAACCTAACTGCAAACATACCTTCTTGGGACCACGGAAGGTGATAACAGCATAAGCCCATTCTGAATCCCATTTTCAGGCTACGGCAAAGAGATGGGGTGGGAGGCTGTCACAATGTGCTGACTGAAGCAGCTACTGGCCTTGACCAGCCAGAACTAATGGCTAAAGCTCTTGTGGCTTCTTTATTGAATGTAGCTGGCTGTTCTCAGCGCTTCTATTAGCTTTCTGGTTAATCTCACACTTTTTACAATTAAACAGCTGCTCCCTCAAAACCCAGGGTGAAATCTGGCCGACTGAAATGATTAAAGGCATATGTACAGGCGTTGCACACAAAACAGACGCCAGCTGCATTCAAATGTTGACAAATATCCACTACATCTTCCAAACGTGGAGGCAAATAATACAGTGTGTGACTCTATTGTCCAGTAATATGCTTTCAATAGCTTGATTTCATATAATTGTACTGTAGGCATATGCTGGAGTTCCCACAGAAAGAATGAAAGCAATTGCCAATATCAATGGGAATTGACTGAGATATGAATGAATGTCATGAAAAGAAAGCTGCTCTCTTCTCTACTATTGAAACTAGAAAATCTGGCCTTCCTGGCGTAAGGGTAGGTACAAATGGCATGGTGGCTCAGTGGCTAGCGCTGCTGCCTCACAGTGCCAGGGACCCAGGTTTGATTCCTGCCTCGGGCGACCGTTTGTGCGGAGTTTGCACGTTCCGTGTGGGTTTCCTCCGGGTGGTGCAGTTTCCTCCCACATTCCAAAGATGTGCAGGTCAGGTGAATTGGCCATAGTGTTAGGTGCATTAGTCAGGGGTAAATATAGGGTTGGGGAATGGGTCTGGGTGGGATACTGTTTGGAGGGTCAGTGTGGACTTGTTGGGCCAAATGGCCTGCTTCCATACTATAGGGAAACTAATATCCCTATAACCAGCTGAGTGAAATATTGAGCTAGAGATTGCTCTGCTCCAATGCAGAGACTGCCGATTGCATCTTCATTGTCCTGCCACAATGAGGATGTTGAGATCTGTCAAAGATACTTGCTTTCCTGTCCCACAGGGGTCCAAAAGGAAGAGAATGAATAGAGACCATGGGCGATCAGAAGATTAGAGAAAATGACTGAGCCATTGGCTTCCTATCTATTTCTTAAGGCTAACCTGATTTTCTTTTGGAGAAGAAAGCCAAATGTATATTTTTGACAAAAATCCCTTCAGCGCTCTTGTGCTCCTTTAGTAGTGCATTCTCCCCCTTTCCTTATGACACAACAGGTATTCTGCTCAACACTGCCGACTTTTATCTCCATGGCAACAGCAGGCTCCCTTTTGGTGGTGGGATCCCACTGGAAAGTTGCCCGTCATTTCTAATTAGGCTGATGAAGGAAACTGGGCTGGAGTCATGGCAGGATTCGAGCATATGACCTGCTTCTAGTGATGAAATTTCCCCAGAGAGAAATTCAGGTCTCTGCTTCTCAAATGAAGAATGAAGTCAATATAATCAAATTAACAATGAAAACCTTCACAGATCCAAAATTATTTCTCACCATGTATCCATACAAATATATAATCACTGAAAATAGGAGTAGGAATGGGCTGAAAACAAAAAATAATGCTTGAGATCACAATGGGTCAGGCATCATCCATGGAGCGAAAGCAGGCTAACGTTTCAAATCTAAATGACTTGGTATCAGAGCTCTGATTACGACTCATGTCGACTCGAAACGTTAGCTTGCTTTCTCTTCATGGATGATGTCTGACCCACTGTGATCTCGAGCATTTTTTGTTTTCAGTAGATTCCAACACCAGCAGTAAGTTGCTCCTACATTGGGAATAAGCCAATGGAGCAGTCATTATGATCCTGGCTGATCATACAAGTTAATAGTCTGTTCCTCCATTTCTCCCATATCTTTAGGTCCTTCTCCTTCTTGGAATCGTGCAATGTTTTTGACCACAGTTTTGAGCATGAGTCACTCAACCCAAAATGTTAACTCTGATTTCTCTCCACAGATGCTGCTAGAAATCTTCCAGCAATTTCTGTTTTTGTCTCTGATTTACAGCATCCACTGTTCTTTGGGTTTTTATCCAATGTTTTGACCTCGACTGCTCTCTATGGTAGTGAATTCCACAGGATCACCATTCTCTATGTAAAGAAATTTCTCTTCAGTCCTAAATAGTGTACTCCATAACCTTAGACTGTGATCTCTCGTCTTGGACTCCCACATCATTGGAAGCAATCCTTCCTGCACTTACCCTGTCTCGTCCAGTTAGAATTTTATAGATTTTAAAGAGATCCCACTCACATTTCTGAATTCCAATAAATATAATCTTGATTCAACCTCTCCTCATGAAAATCTTGCCTTCCCAGGAATTAGTTTAGTAAATTGTTGCTGAGATCCCTCTACAACAAGGAGATTAGATTAGATTACTTACAGTGTGGAAACAGGCCCTTCGGCCCAACAAGTCCACACCGACCCCCCGAAGCGCAACCCACCCATACCCCTACATTTACCCCTTACCTAACACTAAGGGCAATTTAGCATGGCCAATTCACCTGACCCGCACATCTTTGGGCTGTGGGAGGAAACCGGAGCACCCGGAGGAAACCCACGCAGACACGGGGAGAACATGCAAACTCCACACAGACAGTCGCCTGAGGCGGGAATTGAATCCAAGAACATCCTTCCTCAGATACGGTGACCAAAAATAGTATTACAGGTGTGACCTCATCAAGGTCCTGTATAATCGCAGCAATACATCCCTGCTTCTGTACTTGAATCCTCTTACTGTGGAAGCTAACATATTATTTGCTGCCTGTTGCCCCTTAAGTATGTTACTGACTGGTGTACGAGTACATCAGGTCTCATTGCACATTTCCCTTTCTCAATTTATAGCCAATAAGATAATAATCCACCTTACTGTTTTTGCTCCCAAACTGGACAACGTGCAAGAAAATACAGGTCCCGGCCTCCCCATGACATGGCCACAAAACTGACAACACAAAATGTCTGCACTTAGCCACTAAGCCTACCCATAATGCTTCAATTTGGCCAAACCAGCCACCCCAGCCAACACACATACCTCAGGACAGGACTCATTCAGTCCAAACCAAAAGAATATACCTCTTCAGATTAACTGATAATGCGCCTCCCACTTCACAATAGCCCAGCATCTCTAATGTCCCTCGGGCACAGCTGCTCCCACTAGAGTCAAGCCTTCACAAAAGATACCAGACACGAAGGTACCAAAAGTGCTTTGCTTGCCCGCTCAACAATACGAACACCTTGCTACCAGTATGAAACCCATTAACACCTACTCCAGCCAAGGATCAGAATCTCCTGAGTCAATTAAGAAACTCATTGTCAGATACCAGACACTTGAAACTCTTCAATGTATGAATTTTATTCCTCTTTGTTGTACAACTCATACCGTTGTCTCATAGCTCACCCTTCATTGTTGTAAGAGTATAAAACTCCACTGTATTCTCTGTTCGGGGAAGAAGCTGTGGTTCCTTCTGAACAGCCTGTTTGTGACTGTTTCAGTGGGGTCAAGTCACTTCCACGATATCGCTGTTTGTTAAATAAATCCTTGTCAGTTCTTAGTTTGTAATCTCTGATTAATTGGGCTATATTCTCCAACAGAGAGTGGTAAGGGCGTGGAATGCTCTACCTGCTAATGTAGTCAACTCAACTACATTAGATAACAATCTTTAGATAAACACATGGATGATGATGGGATAGTGTAGGGGGACGAGCTGAGAATAGTTCACAGGTCAGCACAACATTGAAGGTCAAAGGGCCTGTTCTGCGCTGTATTGTTCTATGTTCTATAACCTCACATTTAACCATATTATGCTGCATCTACCATAGGGTTATAGTCATATAGTCATACAGCATTGATACAGAACCTTGGGTGCAACTAGGGCTTAGGCCCGAAACGTCGATTCTCCCGCTCCTTGGATGCTGCCTGACCTGCTGTGCTTTTCCAGCAACACATTTTTCAGCTCTGATCTCCAGCATCTGCAGTCCTCACTTTCTCCAACTAGTCCATGCCAATCATGTTCCCAAACTAAACTTCGTCCCACCAGGCTGTGGTTGGCTTATACCTCTCCAAACATTTTCTATTCATATACTTATCCAAATGTTTTTTAAATGTTGTAACTGTAACTGCATCCACCACTTTCTCTGGAGTTCATTCCACACGTGAATCACTCAGTGTGTAAAAAATAGTTGTCCCTCATGTTCTTTTTAGAACTTCTCCTCTCACCTAGTTTTGAACTCCTCCACCCCAGGGCAAAGACCCTTGCTCTTTTTGTCTACACCCCTCATGATTTTATAAACCTCGATAAGAGTCTCCAGTGAATAAAGTCCCAGCCTATCCAGCCTATTTTTATAACTCAAATGTTCCGTTCCCAGCAACATTCTGGTAAATCTTTTCCAAACCCTCTTCAATGTAATAATATCTGTACTTCGCACTCCAGAAAAGGCATCACCAATGTCCTGTACAACCTCAAAATTTTCTCTCCCACTCAGCATGGCCAAATCAGACTAGAGCACAGCTCCATATTCCTCACAGCTCAATTTCCGACTCAGCTTTGTGTCACCTGCAAATTTGGAGATAACATATTGTTTCCTTACATAAATCATTAACATATTCTGAATGGCTAGGTTCTGCAAACTGCAAAATCCAAAAAAGATCCATTTAATCCAGCTCTTTGTTTCCTGCTTGCCAACCAGTTTACTATCCATTTCCACACATGACTAACAATCCCATGTATTTTCATTTTACACAATTAATCTGTTATGTGAGACTTTGTCAAACATCTTCTGAAAGTTCAAAAAAAGCACAACCAATGGCTCCCTCTCATCAAACGTCACATAGAACGTACAATAGTACAGCACAGGAATGGGCCCTTTAGCTTGTGATGTTATGGCAAACCTCAATGAATTCCAATAGATGTGTCAAGCAGGATTTCCCGTTCGTACCCTCATGCTGACTGTGTCTAATTCTGCCCCCGTTTTCCAAGTTCTCACCTATTAAGTCTTTGAGAGTGGACTTTAGCATTTTCCCCACTGCTGATGACAGGCTTTAACTCCTGGCGTTCGCTGATGATGAGTTGACTGCATACGCAATGGCTCACTTTATAAATGCATTGCCCAGAGTATAATTGAGTCATATGATTCGGATTTTTAAGTGCCAGTGGATTCCCTGGGGGAAGGTGCAGCAGGCAAATTAACTTCCTGCCTGTTCACAACTACTGGGTCTCATTCAAATTCCTGATCTGGAGCTAACATCCTGGGCCTGACATTTAGGATGGAGTGGGGAAACATTTCTCTTTAGGAAGCTAGAGAAGTGATTATTGGGCCTCTTGCTGAGATATTTGTATCATCAATAGTCACAGGTGAGGTGCCAGGAGACTGGAGGTTGGCAAACATAGCGCCACTGTTTAAGAAGGGCGGTAAAGACAAGCCAGGGAACTATAGACCAGTGAGCCTGACGTTGGTGGTGGGCAAGTTGTTGGAGAGAATCCTGAGGGAGAGGATGTCCATGTATTTCGAAAGGCAAGGACTGATCTGGGATAGTCAACACGGCTTTGTGCATGGGAAATCATGTCTCACAAACTTGATTGAGTTTTTTGAAGAAGTAACGAAGAGGATTGATGAGGGCAGAGCAGTAGATGTGATCTAGATGGAGTGCAGTCAGGCATTCAACAACGTTCCCCATGGGGGATTGGTTAGCAAGGTTAGATCTCACGGAATACAATGAGAACTAGCCATTTGGATTCAGAACTGGCTCGGGGTAGAAGACAGAGGGTGGTGGTTGTTTTTCAGACTTGAGGCCTGTGACTAGTGGAGTGCCACAAGGATCAGTGCTGAGTCCTCTACTTTTTGTCATTTACATAAATGATTTGGATGTGAGCATAAGAGGTACAGTTAGTAAGTTTACAGATGACACCAAAATTGGAGGTATAGTAGACAGCTAAGAGGGTTACCTCAGATTACAAAGTGATCTGGACCAGATGGGCTAATGGGCTGAGAAGTGGCAGATGGAGTTTAATTCAGATAAATGTGAGGTGCTGCATTTTGGGAAAGCAAATCTTATCAGGACTTATACACTTAATGGTACGGTCCTAAAGAGTTTTGCTGAACAAAGAGACCTTGGAGTGCAGGTTCATAGCTCCTTGAAAGTGGAGTCACAGGTAGATAGGATAGTGAAGAAGGCATTTGGTATGCTTTCCTTTATTGGTCAGAATACTGAGTACAGGAGTTGGGAGGTCATGTTGTGGCTGTAAGGACATTAGTTAGGCCACTGTTGGAATATTACTTGCAATTCTGGTCTCCTTCCTATTGGAAGGATGTTGTGAAACTTGAAAGGGTTCAGAAAAGATTTACAAGGATGCTGCTAAGGTTAGAGAATTTGAGCTACAGGGAGAGGCTAAACAGTCTGGGGCTGTTTTCCCTGGAGTGTCGGAGACTGAGGGATGACCTTATAGAGGTTTACAAAATTATGAGGGGCATGGATAGGGTAAATAGACAAAGTCTTTTCCCTGGGATCGAGGAGTCCAGAACTAGAGGGCATAGGTTTAGAGTGAGAGGGGCAAGATATAAAAGAGACCTAAGGGGTAACTTTTTCATGCAAAGAGTGGTACGTGTATGGAATGAGCTACCAGAGGAAGTGGTGGAGGCTGGTACAATTGCAACATTTAAAAGGCATTTGGATGGGTATATGAATAGGAAGGGTTTGGAGGGATAAGGGCCGGGTGCTGGCAGGTGGGACTAGATTGGGTTGGGATATCTGGTCGGCATGGACGGGTTGGACCTAAGAGTCTGTTTCCATGCAGAGAGAGCAGGAAATCCAGTTGGGGCCTAAAGGAATATTTCTTTAGGTTCCAGGTTCCATGAGGGATGTTTATTTGTTTGTTTGTTTTGTTCTATGACCTTAATGGGAAATCTCCATTTAGCTTCCCCTTAGGCCACCAGATTTAATAGCAGTCAAATTCCAAGAGGTTTCAACAGAATGTCAAGAGTATGTGAAAATGTAGAATGCTGAATTCTTGATGGGAAGTAGCCAGAGTGATTTTAAGTGCCTGCTTTCCAACAGGCCTATAGGATTAAAATGACATCTATTTCCCTAGACTTCTCCACAATCAATACTGAGTTGACAATAATAGGTGGCAGTTGGACTCAGCATTCCAATTTTTATCACATTTGTTTTGTGAAATATCTAGGACATTTAACAACATTAAAAGCATTACATATATATGAGTGAGGGAAAGAAGATGCTGCAGTTGTCCTTCCATTAGAAAATGATAATCAACCAATATTCCCATTCCTGCTCATTTTCAGCCAGAGATTTTTCATGTGCTGGTGTCATATGAGAGCATCAGTAGACTCTGATGTAATGGCCCAATGTTGAATATTTTAATAAACAAATCTTCTCATCAACCTGATCAGGGATATTTGCATACACCTCGAAAACAATTGGGATTATGAACCCAGGTGTCCTGGCTCAGAATTAAAAATACGTTTTACTCAGAGATTAGTAGAGTAGTAAGGGCGTGGAATGCCCTGCCTGCAACAGCAGGAGACTTGCCAACTTCAAAGGCATTTAAGTGGTCATTGGATAAACATGGGATGATTATGGAATAATGTAGGTTAGATAGACTTCAGAGTGGTTTAACAGGTCAGCGCAACATCGAGGGCCAAAAAGCCTGTACTGCACTGTAATATTCTATGTTTTATGACATTTCCACTGCACCACAAAAGCCCATCCTAACCCTAATGCTGAGTATCATTTTGTTAGTCTGTGGGTGATCCAGTGATGAATGAGCACTTGGTTCAATTACTGGAAGGTGGCAAGTCTCTACCTGATGCTAAATTAGGTGAGCAGCAGAACATTGGAGAAGGATAAAGATGATGTGAGTGTGTTGTCTTCCCACGTGCATTCAATCAGTTGATAATGCCTAATGCATAATTTGTGCTAAAAAGGAGAATTGTTTTCCACAAGCAACGCTGACTTGCCTATTGATATTTTTCTACCAGAGTTACCTCCACTGCACGGTGGCTCAGTGGTCAGTACCAGTGCCTTATGGCACCAGGAACCCAGTTTGATTCCAACCTTGAGTGGCTGTCTGTGTGGAGTTTTCACATTCTCCATGTCTGCATGGGTTTCCTCTGGGTGTTCTGGTTTCCTCCCAGAGTCCAAAGATTTGCAGGTTAGGCAAATTGGCCATGCTAAATTGCCCATTGTGTCCAGGGATGTGCAGGTTCAGTGGATTAGCCAGGAGTGATCTGGGTGGGATACTCTTCAGATGGTTGGTGTGGTGAAGTTTGCATATTCACCTTGTGTCTGTTGAGTTTCCTCCTAAAGTCCAAAGATGTGCAGTGTAGGTGGATTGGCCAAGCTAAGTTGCCCTGTTATGTTCAGGTTTGTAGGTTAGGTGGATAAGCCATGGGGAACACAGCGTTACAGTGATAGGATGGGTCTGGGTGGGATGCTCTTTAGTGGGTTAGTGTGGACTGATGGGCCAAATGCCTGCTTCACATTGTCGAGATTCTATGATATTATGAACATACCTTCCGTGGTTAACATGTCCTGGGGTGGGACTAAAACCTGAAAATCCTGGTTTAGAGATTGGGACACTTTTATATGGACTACAAGACAGCAAGTTTGATAAATGGAAATATAGTTCTTAACCAGAAGACCTGGGGATTATGGGAAGTCATCTAATACAATTTGGAGAAGTAGAAATGATGCAATATGGCCAAATGAAAGGACTAACTGTGCTGGTAACTGAAATAGAAAATGGAAAATGCGTGGACAATCTAGTGTTATACATAAGAATCTAGCTATAATTGTAGTGTAAAACATAGACCATTCAGTCAGCATCATTGAGCAGGGTACTTTAGAGATCTACATAGCCCTCCCATCCCATTTCTCTTTTGTCTTACACCCACGTGGTGCCTTAGGCTCAAGCGCTAAAGATCAAAATCTGCCCCATCTCCAACTCAACCACAAAAAAATAAGGAGACTGTTTCAGAAAATACTGGCAGGAAGTGAAGATTGATTTAAAGAATTATACACTTGTGAAGTTTATGGTATATTATTATTGCTCAGAGCAACTCAATCACCTTATCAGTAATTACTGTGCTTTTAAAAATGGGCAGACTTGTAGCCAGGGAAACACACAAAGTAAGTTTCCAGATGGCAGCAGCGCTGAATGCTAAAACACCAATGGACCTCAAATTAGCAGAGAGGTCGTGTCTATCGATTGCTGGTTTGAAGAAGGTTTATTTAGTATAATCCATTCTGTATATGACCTTGAAGTCCTTGATGGGATTTTGACCCAAACCATACTTGACCTTGAAGCATTTGATGGGCCAGTATGGTGAAATTTTACTTCTATATTAAGTTCAGAGGATCTGAGTGTGCGAGTACAGGCGAGTGACCCGGAGTAGGGACTTCACATTCTGCCATAATGTTGGGAAATTAAATCCAATAAACCTGTTCATTTACCACCAGACAATTAATCCTGAAACTCCCTGGTTCAACTAACTGCTGTGAATTGGAAAGAAAAACATGACTGACCACTGAATTGGAAGAATACTAAGAATTTTAAGCTAGTTGATGCTGCACTGGTCTCCTAATGATGATTAAAAATGTTAGAGGACCTGTACTGCAGACCAGCTAAACAAAACACCGGCCGACTGTTCTTACACCATTATGTTTTGCCTTGCACATTCCAGTTCTTCCGACACTAGGGTAGTCCTACTAGAACTGAGGTGGTGAGGAGAGAGACCAGTAGTCAATGTTTAGGGAAGTAGCATCCTGGGAGTCCTCAATATTAACTGTAGAACTCATGAAATACCAAGGCTACAGGTCAGATAAAACTGAAGAACCTCATGATGATTACCCCAACTGATAAATTTTACTCCACCATGATAAACATCACTTAAGGGAAGCAAACATTGAGCTGTGGGGAGCTCTAGCTATCACACTGGGGAAAAATGTCAGTGTCCAGTTACTGGTCTGCTCCTCAATGATCCATTTGTAAGTCAAGCATGTAGGTCAGCAGTGCCCTGGAGTACCAAGGACCCATTTTGCGCTGGATCCTCTTGTCTTACTTGCTAATTGCAAGGCCAAAAAACAAGGAATATTCACTGTTTGAAAGGAAGTTGCTTGTTTAGTCAGACAACAAGGGATCAAAATTTGACCACATCCTTGAGGTATACTGATATCTCAGAGTGAGGTGAAAGGAGGGAATCCCTAATCACAGAACTGATATTTCACCCCAAAATAGGCAACATTTCCAATCATTCCTGACATTCCTGATGAAGGGCTAATGCCCGAAACGTTGACTGTCTTGCTCCTCAGATGCTGCCTGACCTGCTGTGGTTTTCCAGCGACATACTTGCGACTCTGATCTGCAGTACTCACATTCTCCTCACATTTCCAATCAGTGCATTTACAGCATTAAATGACCCATAAAATATAAATCAAATCAAGTTATAATTTATGAAATAGGATTGATTCAAATCTTGATAAATCGACAAGGACTGATAAACGCTGAGCTGCCGAAAGAGTAGTTTGGAGGCCGTGTAAAGAAACTGTCCTATAAATCAGTCACTGGTTTGGGGACCTGTTGGAATTTTGTGAGACACAAATTATCTTGTTGCTTAAGTAATCAGTGTGTGATGAAGCTGCTCCTTGAACAAGGTTATGCAGTCCTTTTTTTTTAGAGAGGTCATAAGTCTGGGTTTGAAGGGTTTTAGGGCCAATTTGATAATAAAGCCTCAGGCAGAAGGCTTTCAAGTTTGAAAAAAATCACTTATACAATGAAAGAGGTTTGGCCAGTTCTCCCAGCTCGGTTTTTGTCTGGCTTGGTTTTTTTTTCAGTAGTGTGAAGATCCATAGAAACAGGTCTAGGCTGGTATTCTCTCTCTGACTTCGCACCTGTAAGAACCTGTGTTGGATTTTTTTTTTGTGCCAAGGGGTGTTTATGGGGATTGTTGCTAGTATTTAGGACAGCATCATTAAGTTGGAATAATCTGTTAGGTTTTCAGAAAGGTAAATTATTTGGTATTCTGTTTTCTACTGTTTGTGTTTCATTCAGTATTCTTTTAAATAAATTCTGTCTTTTTAAAACAAAGTGGTTTGACCAGCTGATGTCCTCCTGCTTAAAACAATTAGCAAAGTTAGGGTCGGGGCTACTTTCTCAAAATGTCTCGAGGGGGTCTGGCCTGGTCAATAACAAGTGAATCCTGAATTAAAACACAGATCTGTAACTACCTGCCACGTTACTTATGTCCTGCATGTGCACCAGTAAATTTCACTCAGGGTCATCAAGAAAAATGCTCAGCTACTCACTCTATGAAGAACATTGTTTCACTGACTCCATGGAGATTTTGGTTGGAGGTAAGGAAATTAGTTCCCTTCTGAGGAGACAACAAATGAAAGAGACTGGAGAAGAATGAGGATATCAAAAAGACAAGCATCCTTTGCAAATTACAAGTAGAGATTGGTGCTTATTTAATAGGCATACAACTCCCTGTAAGATCCCCTCCAAGCCAGAAACCTTCCTGACTTAGATCAATATCATGGTTCCTTCACTGTCACTGAATCAAAATTCAGGAACCTTCAGGCAGCACTATGGGTGTGCCTGCACCACATGGATTTCAGCATTCAAGAAGGCCTCTCAGCATCAGCTTCTCCAGGGCAATTAGGGTGAGCATCAAACACCCACATAACAAATTACAGTGATATTAAAGAAATGGAATTTAGGTCACTCAGCAACAAGAAAGACTTCCTTTGAAACTGGAGGGTTTCTTAATCAGGAAACCTCGGCTCAGATTAAAGTTGTTGAAAGATTAAACTGATTAAGGAAGTCCCATGAATTTCACATTCAGAATCTAATTAGCACCTTTTTGTGCAGCTGTAGCTCGTAACCCAGTTTCTCTGCATGATGGAAGTTGCAGTTCGCAGCAGATGGGTTTGGTGTGGAAAAGAGCCTTGGAACAACCTGAAAGAGGGTATTTTTCCCTGCACTGGATTAATTGTTCGTGGATCAAGTATACATTGGAGCTCAAAGCTATGCAAATGTTAACACACAGAAAAAATAGGGGGAATTAAATTTAGTTCCTGTAACCCCTGGAGTGGGGTGAGACATGGGCACACAATCGTGTGGGATGACGAGGGGTGCTGTGCCTATTACCTTTCTGTTGCCGTGGAGAATTTTATCAGTGGCACAGTATGTTGGGGGAGAGCCTATCATTAAACCAATCACTGCAGTGGCCAGTCGCCTGCATTTAAGGCTCTCTTTCCCATGTTGCTGGTGGCAGATGGGCAGCTTGGCATTTGGGGAAGCTGCCCAGTAAAACCTGGTGACTTCCTATTAGACTCAGGTGGAATGCGAGGGAGGTTTCACCACTCAGCAGTTCTGAAGTGTCCCTAGTGCCCATGGCTGCCTCGGTGAAAGAGCCACCCGACTTCCCTTCTACAAACTCAAGTGACACACTCACCCTTGCTGGGACCTGACAAGCCTTCACCTCATTTACCTGAATTCAAGACCTTCCCCACTCTGCCTGGTCTGGGCACTGCAGCAGTCTCAACAGTGGCCACCACTCATAGAGGCGGTACTAACACTAAAGAACTAATGGGCCTTTAATGACTGGAGGATGTGGGATGCTGAACATCTCGAACATAGAACATTACAGCGCAGTACAGGGTTCGATGTTGAGCTGACCTGTGGAATCAATGTGAAACCCATCTATCCTACACTATTCCATGTTCATCTATACTGCTCCTCGGATGCTGCTTGAGCTGCTGTGCTCTTCCAGCACCACTAATCCAGAATCTGGTTTCCAGCATCTGCAGTCATTGTTTTTACCATGTTCATCTATATGTTTAAAATATTTGAGTAAAACGTGATTGTCCAATGACCAGTTAAATGCCCTTAAAGTTGGGAGCATCTTTCCTTAGCAGGGCAGATCTATGATTGCACATAACTGATTGCCCGAAGATCATAAAATCCAATCATGGCTTTCAGGTGGAGTCAGAGTCTGTGATTTTCCTGGAAAGAGCTACTGCCCGCACACAAAATCCTGGCCAATATTTCAGCGAGCAATTGAATGGAAGACAACAGAAGCACTTCTGGTTTATTGAAATACAATCAATGGACTTCAATCAGAAAATAACACTTTGCAATACACTTTAGAAGTAATTTAAGACATTAGTTTAGTGTGCCAAAGAAAAAGATAACTTTGTTCTGATGTCTCTACCAGTAGGTGCTTATGTCAGAATCTGTCATTGACTAACTGATAGAGATTGATTGCTGAGAATAGTCAAGAATTTTCTTTCTAAAGCAAGCTGCCATAAGGCAAACCAGATAGACTATACTATAATATCTAGGTAAAAACAAGGACTGCAGATGCTGGAAACCAGAGTCTAGATTAGAGTGGTGCTGGAAAAGCAGGTCAGGCAGCATCAGAGCAGCAGGAAAATCGACGTGTCGGGCAAAAGCCCTTCATCAGGAATACAAGCAGGATGCCTGCAGAGTGGAGAGATAAGTAAGAGGAGGGTGAGGGTGGGGAGAAAGTAGCATAGAGTACAATAGGTGAATGGGGGTGGGGATGGAGGTGATAGGTCAGAGAGGAGGGTGGAGTGGATAGGTGGAAAGGAAGATAGGCAGGTAGGACAGGTCATGGGGACGCCGCTGAGCTGGAAGATTGGAACTGTGGGGAGGTGGGGGAAGGGGAAATGAGGAAACTGGTGAAATCCACATTGATGCCCTGGTGTTGAAGTGTTCCAAGGCAGAAGATGAGGCGTTATTCCTCCAGGCGTCGGGTGCTGAGGGAGCGATGGTGGAGCAGGCCCAGGACCTGCATGTCCTCGGCAGAGTGGGAGGGGCAGATGAAATGTTGGGCCACAGGGCAGTGGGATTGATTGGCGTGGGTGTCCCGAAGATGTTCCCTAAAGCGCTCTGCTAGGAGGTGTCCAGTCTCCCCAATGTAGAGGAGACCGCATTGGGAGCAACAGACACAATAAATGACATTGGTGGATGTGCAGGTGAAACTTTGATGGATGTGCAAGGCTCCTTTGGGGCCTTGGATGGAGGTGAGGGAGGAGGTATGGGATGAAGTGTCGGAAAACTTCAACACCTTGGCATCAATGTGGATTTCACCAGTTTCCTTATATCCCCTTCCCCCACCTCACCCCAGATCTAACCCTCCAGCTCAGCACCATTCCCATGACCTGTCCTACCGGCCTATCTTCCTTTCCACCTATCCACTCCACCCTCCTCTCTGACCTTCTCCCACCCTCGTCTCTGACCTATCACCTTCATCCCCACCCCCATTCACCTATTGTACTCTATGCTACTTTCTCCCCACCCCCACCCCCCTCTCATTTATGTCTCCACTCTGCAGGCACCCTGCCTCTATTCCTGAAGGGCTTTTACCTGAAATGTCGATTTCCCTACGCCTTGGATGCTGCCTGACCTGCTGTGTTTTTCCAGCACCACTCTAATCTATACTATAATATCTATCCAGCAAGACTGATTCTATCCCCATCAGGTGGGATAGACAATTTCTGTTCTTGCACTGGATAATAATCCACAGTGGGGAAACCTTGGTAAATTATTACACTTCAAGTCTATTGTTAGTGAGAACCATTTCGGTATCCAGTCATTATTGCTGTTCAAAGAAAAGTTGGCCTAGTCCCCCAGACACTGGAGCCAACTCAAATCTAACTGGGATTCCAAAAGTACATTGCCCAGTGGTGAAAATGCACCTCCTATTGAACCACTAGGTACCTACAAAAAAAAAGACTTTCTTTAATCTTCAATTGGAATTTTTCTTGAATTTGGCCTTTTATTCTAGTCTCGCCCTTTCCGATAAGCCATTCAATGGGCAAAAAAAAATGTGGGAGTCTTCTATGAACTGCGAGGAGGATGCAGAGATACTTCAGCATGATTTGTACAGGTTCAGCGAGTGCGCATGGCAGATGAAGTATAATGTGGATATGTGTTAGGTTATCCAATTTGGTAGCAAAAATGGGAAGGCAGATTATAATCTGAATGGTGACAGATTGGGAAATGGAGATGTGTAATGAGACCTGGGATAATGAGAATACACAGGCAGCTGCAACAGTCATTGAAGAAGACAAATGGTTTGTTGACTTTCACAATGAAAGAATTCAAGCAAGGAGCAGGTATGTCCTGCTGCAGTTGTGTGTGGCCTTGGTGAGACCACATCTGGAACATTGTACGTAGTTTTGGTCTCTTTCACTGAGGAAGAATACTCTAGCTGTGAAAGGAGTGCAACAAAGGTTTACCAGACTGATACAAAAACAGAAATTATTGGAAAAGCCATGCAGCTCTGGCAACATCAGTGGAGAGAAATCAGAGTTAACATTTTGGGTCTGAGGAAGAGTCACTTGATCAGAAGCATTAACTTTGATTTCTCTCCATTGTTGCTGCCAGACCTGCTGAGCTTTTCCAGCACTTCCTGTTGTTGTTTCTGATCTACAGCATCTGCAGTTCTTTCAGTTTTTATTTAGTATTTACCAGACTGATTCCTGGGATGGCAGGACTGATACGTGAAGAGACATCAGCTTGGTTAGAACAATGTTCACTGGTGTTTCAAAGAGTGAGAGGGAGTCTCGCAGAAAAACTTATAAAATTCGAAAAGACTAGACAGCATAAATGCAGGAGGGTGGTCTCCAATGATCAGAGTTCAGCACTAGAGGTCACAGAATAAAAATTCAGGGTAGGCCATTTAGGATGAGGATGAGGGAACATTTCTTCGCCCAGGGAGTGGTGAGTCTTTGGAATTCCCTGCCATCTGAGAATGCCCACTGTTAGGAAACAGGCCCTTTCACCCAACAAGTCCACACTGACCTTCCGAAGAGTATCCCACCCAAACCCATTCCCCATTACTCCACATTTATCCTGACTGATACATCTAACCTACACATCCCTGAACACTATCAGCAATTTAACAAGGCTAATTCACCTCACCTGCACATTTTTGGATCTTTGGACAGTGAATGTTTTCAAGAAAGAGATAGACATCGTCCTCAGATCTTAAGAGATCAAAAGGGTATGGCGAGAAAGTGGGAACAGGATACTGAGTTGGATGATTGGCTTGATCATATTGAATGGCCTATAACTGCTCTTATATTCTGTGTTTCTACAACTCAACATGACCCCCAACCCCCTGCTTGGTTGCCCGGAATTAAATATTAAAACTAAAGGCTAATTCTCTTTGGATTAATGCTCCCAGGAAGGGATTGACACAATAGTGCAAGTCAGCCAGAGTGGAGAATACTTGGCAACCATTGTAAATTCAGCTGCCTCTGCAATTGCACTTGGGGAAGGTGATATCGGAAGATGGTTAAGATTGGGATTTCACTCAGGTGTCTCATATAGCCAATGTAGTCATTGACGTTTCAAGTTTTTAAAAAATTATTTACTGGTTGTTGGTGAACGGTTTTAACTACAATTATGTTTTCTTAAGGCGGCAATGACAAGGCTATCAAGCAGAACCTTCAATGTATTTTTGCCTCTTGGGAGCACCCAATGGGAGATTCCATTGTACCTGCCAAGGTAGATACAAGTACATTTTATGTTCATCATATTTACCATCAAGAGTAACAACATACTCCAGAAAACTGTGTCTTGATAAGGCTAGAAATATTCTTATGATGCGTAGCTGAGGCATGATGTTGCACAATACATTTCCTGAAGATACCTGCCAAATTTAATTTAGGAGAGGATGTCTCCCCTTGTGAGAGAGACTAGAACTATGGGACACTGTTTAAGAATAAAAGGTCTTCTTTTAAAATGGAGTTGAGTTTCCTTAGCTCTCAGGCAGTCATTAGTTTGTGTCCTCCCTCCAGGTAAAGCAACAATTTATTTTATGGTCTTTTAATGTGGTCACATCTACAAAGGGGAGACCAAATGCCGACTGGACGACTGCCTTGTCGAACACCTCCATTCACTTCACAAGCATCACCTTCTTGAATCAAGAAACCATCTTTCATTAATGCTCACATTTCTCTGCTGCTCAATGATCCAATGAATCCCAATACAAGCTGGACGCTCAGCAGATCATTTGCCACTTGGCACATTACAGCCTTCTGGACTCAACACTGAGTTCAATACTTTCAGGTCTGGTGAAGAGCAGGCCAGGTGAATTGGTCATCTAAATTGCCCATAGTTTTAGGTGCATTAGTCAGGTGTAAATATAGGCTAGGGGAATGGGTCCGGGTGGGTTACTCTTCGGAGGGTCAGTGTGGACTTGTTGGGCTGAAGGGCTTGTTTCCATACTGTAGGGATTCTAATCTAATCTAATCTAATCTAATCTAATCATCTCCTTTAACTTTTGAAGAATTTTTGTCCTCCAGCATCTGTATCTTTACTTTCAGTCAAAGCCGATCTTTGTTTTGTTATTAACACTTCTGTTCCATTCCTTTTCTCTTTTCTACAAACCATCACACTCCCCTTGTCATTTGATATTTTTGTTCTCTAATCTATTTTGCCCTCTGATCTTTTCATGACCTTCCCTTCTCTTACACTTACTCCCCTTATTTGAAAATCATGATCACTTTTCTACTTCTTTTGAGTTCAAAAGAAGATTCGTGTTGAACTTGAAATGTCATCTCTGTTTCTGTCTTCACCAATGCTGAAAGACCTGTTGGATTTCTCCAGCACTTACCACTTTTATTTCATTTGTGAAATTCTCTTACCCAGAAAACAGAAGTGATTAGAAAAATTAACTTATTCAAGGCAGATTTACATGGACTTTCGATAGAACAATCATAGGGGTGTGAAATTTGACCACAATCAGACATATCTTCTTGCATAGCAGTGCAAACTGAAAGGGCCAAATGATCTATTCCTTCCTCTAAGTTATTTGTTACCCTATTTTCTTTGAGAATACTAGATGTTAGGTATATTTGCACCCAACAGATGCCCAGCATTCCTCAGAAAGGCAGACTGCAAGAAAACTTAATATGTTTGATTCAGACTGCCAGATTGGTAGTAGGATTATCTTAGCAGAAACCAATGCAGTGTCATTAAAAGCCCTGCAGTGAAAGCAGAAACCACTAAGTTTTCCTGGAAGTCACCTGTCAGTTTAAGTAGACATGAATAATCACCATAAAATAGCATCACCACAGGAAATGGCATCACCATAGGAAATGACATCACCACAGGAAATGATATCACTAACCCAAGGAAACCCAAACACATCAATAGAAAGTGGGCAGCACCACCAGTGCTTCATCCAGAGGCTTACTGAAGATGTTATCTAGTATGGTGATGAAACGTCTGAAAAATGAACCTTCCAGCTCAGTGAGCAAACCTACATCCATGAACAATCAGTTCCTAAGGCAGAGATTCGGCAAAACCCTCAATGGTGATCGTGCAGCTACAAATGGGTTAATTAAGAAAAAACTGTAACCAGAGAATACATAGCTCAAATAATTGCCAAAGAATTAGAAGGGATGAGATTTTTTTTTATGCAGCAAATTATTCTGATTTGGAAGACACTCCTTTAGATGGCGATGGAAACAAATTTAATTGGAATTTTTGAAGGGAAATTAGATATATCCTTCAAAAAGGAAAATAGCCTACAAGGCTATAAAGAAAGACCAAATTAGGAAGTCTAAGTGGATTAAAAACAGCTTGCTGCTGAAATTCATCCAGGCCAACAGCATCTATGGATAAATAAACTGAGTTAATGTTTCAAGCCCAATTTGACACTTCTTTGGAACACTACTGCTTCTCTCTCCACAGGTGCTGCCAGAACTGTTGAATTTCTCTAGTACTGTTTTTATTTCAGATCTCTAGTATCCACAGTACTTTTGGTTTTATTTGAAGTCCAATTAGATGTCTCTTTCAAAAAACTAGCACTGGTGCAATAGGCTGAATGGCCTCATAGAGTTCAATGGTTTTATGATAAAATAGCTGGATAGAAGTGTTGTCTTGTTCACACCCACAAACAATTACACCTGAGTGGGTTGTTTTGCTTATTATTTAATTATAATAACTATCCAATGATGAGTGATGAAAGTGTGCATTTGTAAACTATTTGTGACTAATAGGGGATGTAGCTTGTGATATCCCACAATCATTGCCAGCAATTTTGTGACATATTGATTTCTAGGTTCACAGCTCAAGGATATCCGTTTGGGCGAGGTCTCTTGAATCTACACCCCACAAATCTCCACCTTATGAAGGTAGAACAGCTATAGGCTAAAGAACAAAAGCAGCACATTATCAACCGAGTCATCCACAGTTAATCACGTCAAAGCTATGCAGCCGTATCATGTCTATTCATGGGCAATTAGTAAGAGCAGGAGACTCAATGAATGTCCCCATTGAACCCAACACAGTGGTGAGAAGGTAAGACTGAAATATTCACAATAGTTTACAGTGAGAAGAGCCAGGTGGATGATCAAACTTGATCTCCTCCCGACAGCACCACAGGTATATTTTCAGCCATCGGAGAACTTGACTCATACTATGTACTAATGAGGAATAGTGGGAGAATAGCTGGTCACTGTAAAGTCTATAAGTACTGACAACATCCTGTATCATAGAATCAGTAAATTAATACTGTGCAGAATAGCTGATTCAGCCCATAGCACATGCAACCAGTTCTGTCACCTGTCATGCTGAAAATAGAAAATAGAACATAGAACATAGAACAATACAGTGCAGAACAGACCCTTCGGCCCTCAATGTTGAGCTGACCTGTGAACTATTCTCAGCTTGTCCCCCTTCACTATCCTATCTTCATCCATGTGCTTATTCAAGGATTGTTTAAATCTCCCTAATGTGGCATTCCACGCCCTCACCACTTTCTGAGTAAATTTGTGTTGTGGTTTGTTCTGGCACAGTTACAAGATAAGCATGTACCCACTAATGTGGAATTTTGCCCAGTTATATCCTGTCCACCAAAAGCAGGACAAATCCAATCAGGCCAGTCACTATCCCATCAGCAAAGAGATGGAAGATCTTGTTGACAGTGCTATCAAGTAGCATGCACGCACTAATAACTTGCTGACTGATGTTCAGTTTGGGTTCCATTAAGACTGCTGTGTTCTACACCTCAATTTGTTTTTCCAGGCTTGGACAAGACTGCCTTAAATTCCAGTGAAGAGGCACATTTTCCTTCATATGAATCAAAAGAAAAATGATGGGACTGGCTGGAGTACCAGACCGTGCACGCAGAGCATGCACAAATCAACTGGCAGAGATCTTCTTGGACATTTTCAACCTCTCCCTGTAGGAGGCCAATGTCACTGCCTGTTTCAAGAGGGCCAACATCATCCCTATGCTATGAAGGCTCATGCAGCATGTCTCAATGACTATTGCCCAGTGGCCCTAACTTTGATGGTCATGAAGAGCTTTGAAAGGCTGGTCATGGCATTAATCAACTCCAGCCTCCCCACTACTCTTGACCCACTACAATTTGCCTATCAGACCTACAGATCCACATCAGATCACTTGCCCATCACTCCTCCCTGGAACATCTTGACACCAAGAGCAGCTACGTAAGAATCTTACTCATTGACTACCATTCAGTTTTCAACAATATTATCCCCTCGAGACTGATAACTAAACTTAATGATCTCAGACTAAGTCCCACGCTCTGCAACTGGATCCTCAGTTTCCTGACCCACAGGCCACAATCAGTGAAAATTGGGGACAATATTTCATCCTCACTAACACTCAACACTGGAGCCCCTCAGGGGTGTGTATTCAGCCCCCTACTGTATGGACTATATACCCATGACTGCGTTGCCAAATACCAGACTAATGCCATTTACAACTTCGTTGATGATACCACCATAGTTGGTTGCATCTCTGATGGCAACAAAACAGACTACAGACAGGAGATGGAAGACCTGGAAAAATGGTGCATTGAGAACAACCTAGCTCTCAATGCCGGCAAAACCAAGGAACTCATTATTGACTTTCGTCAGGATGTTACTCATGCCCCCTCTACACATTAACAGCACAGAGGTGGAACAAGTGGAGAGTGATGAGCTCCTGGGAGTGGTCATCCACAACAAACTTTCTTGGACTCTTCATGTGGACGCACTGGTTACAAAGGCCCAACAATGTACCTTCTTCCTCAGGCAGCTGAGGAAATTTGGCATGATGGGGAATACCTTTGCCAACTTTTATAAGCGTGCCATTGAAATCATTCTTTCTGGATGTATCACTACCTAATATGGCAACTGTACCATTCAAAATCGGAGACGGTTACAGAGAGTGGTGAACTCGGCCCAAGAAATCACAAAAGCCAACCTCCCAAATATCAAATCCATCTACAAGGCCTGCTGTCAAAAAAAGGCCACCAGCACACTCAAAGATCCATCCCACCCTGGAAATTTAGATTAGATTACGTTGAAAAGCATTTAGATTAGATCACTTACAGTGTGAAAACAGGCCCTTCGGCCCAACAAGTCCACACCAATCCGCCAAAGCACAGCCCACCCAGACCCACATTTATCCCTTCACCTAACACTACAGGCAATTTAGCACAGCTAATTCACCTAGCCTGCACATTTTTGGACCGTGGGAGGAAACCTACACAGTCACAGGGAGAATGTGCAAACTCCACACACACAGTCGCCTGAGGTGGGAATTGAACCCAGGTCTCTGGCACTGTGAGGCAGCAGTGCTAACCACTGTGCCACCTTGCTGCAATATCTTTCTATAGCCTCTACCATCGTGGAGAAGATACAGAAGTCTGAACACATGCACCAGCCAGTTTTGTAACAGTTTTTCCCTACTGTTGTTAGAATACTGAATGGACTCGTACACACTGAACATTCGCCTGTACCTGTATTTTTGTTTTTGCTGGTGTTTACCTATTATTTACTATCTATGCTACTTAACTCTGATCTGCCTGTATTGCTCGCAAGACAAAGCTTTTCACTGTGCCTCGGTACATGTGATGACAAATTTAATCAGAAGAAAGCTCCCTATTTGTTGGAGTCATAGCTACCAGAAAGGAAGATGACTGTGGTACTTGGAGACAAATCATTGAAGCCTCTAAATTTGGTTGTAGGAATTCTTTAATGTCAGCTGTCACCTGTCGCTTCATCAGTGACCTTCCTTCCATGGTAACATCAAAAGTGGGGGGTTTTCATAATGATTGTAAAATGTTCAGTCCCTTTCACAAATCCTCACATTCTGAAGCACTCTGTGTCATGCAGCAGACTAGGAAAGGCTACGGGGTTTGGATGACACGTAGCAGGGAACATTTGGGTCATAAGTGTCAGATGATGACCATCTCCAAACAAAACAGAATCTAAGTACACTGTTTTGACTTTTGTCATGTCTCACTGGGGTACTGTTCTGAAAATAAAACCCTGCTATTCTTGGAGTCATCACACAAGTTAAAGATTGTAAAATATTTACACAACTTTCCCCAATTTACCTGATTTTCAGACCCAGATTAATAGAAAGCAAGGTTTCTGTACTTAACAAAATTTTTTACCTATAACAAGTAATAATACTGTACCTCCAGATAAATAGTTATAAACAGTCAACATGTAAACAACTCATTAAAACTCCAATCCCCTTATAGACAGGTCCTTCCATTTACAGACAGGGAAATATAGGTCATGGTAGAAGAAAATTGAAAGGCAGTTCAATGGTTCCTATTTGCAGGTTTTGATTCTTATGTCGATCAAAACATTCCTTTTCGAAAATCTTTCTCCAGGTATTTCCACCAGTTTGCAAGAGACAAAAAAAAGGTTCATTTATAAAAGGCCTCTGACTTGTCAATTAAGAGTCACAGCTTACAATAACAGCTGGTTTTCTTCAGGTTTAAAATGGATTTTGATTGCAGAGAACAGAGAGACAGCAGCTCTGCTGGGGGAAATCAAAACCTTTCTCTCTATATCTTGTTCCCACTTCCAAGCTGTTCAGTTACATGAGAACAACTCACAGGTGGTAGGGAAAAGGCTTTTGTCATCACTGGCCCATAGACCATTCAACTTCTTCTTGCCACCTGGCTGCATTTAGGGAGGTGATGAACTAGTGGTATTATTGCTAGACAATTGCTAGACTATTAATCCATGAACTCAGGTAATGTTCTGGGGACTTGCAATTGCAACCTACCAAATCTGCATTTAAAAATCTAAGAATGACCATGAACCCATCGTTGATTGTTGGAAAAACCCATCTGGTTCACTAACATGCATTAAGGAAAGTAACTGCTATCCCTTCCTGCTTGGCTCTATGTGTGAGTCCAGACCCACAACAATGTGGTTGATTCTTAAATGTCTTCTGGGTAATTAGAGATGGGTAAGAAATGTTGGCATAGCCAGCAACACCTACGTCCCATGACTGAATGAAAAAGAAACCTTCAGCAACCTGAACTTCAATTCCTGCTTGTTTAAGCAGCGGTTTATACAATACTTGCCATGGAGTGTCGACTTATTCAAAACAGGCAGCAGGCCTTTAAAACATTGGTTTTAAAACAAGTTTTTTTCTCATTTCAGTCAACAAATTTTTAAAAGCACAAAAATAGACCGTCATGGTAAGTATGTAAGTTAGCTCTCTGAGCTTGTAGGTTTGTTTGCAGACGTTTCATAACCATACTAGGTAACATCAGTGAGAGTCTCCGATGAAGTGCTGATCTTGGTCTTTACAAATTAACTCACTCTCCATCAACATTGTGGAGAGCTACATTGATCAGAAAATTTAATGCGTCAAAATTATAAACACTGTGGTTACAAAAGTAGGTCAGAGGTTGCATATTTTGTGGTTTGTAACCCACCTTCTAATTCTTCAAAGTATTCCCATTATCTACACCGATAAGGCTTGTCAGAAATGTGGTTGAATTCTTTCCATTTGCCTGGATGACTGCAACACAAGAAACGTAACACCATCCAGAACAACAGACCCTGCTTGATGGTTACTACATTCTCTATATTAAACATTCACTTGCTGTACGATCAACACAAAGCCAATAGTGTTTACCAACTACAAGAGACACTTCAGCATTTTGCCAAGCATCCTTCAACTGCACCTTGTAAACCCATGACCTCGATCACCTTGAAAGGCATGGGCAGCAGACGTGTGGAAACGCACCCAGCTCTAAGATTTCCTCTAAGTCATGTACAATCCTGCTGAAGGTTTATGCTGTTCTTCCTTGTGCAATAGCTAAATGAAATTATTTTCAGCACACTATCTAGAACAATTCAAGAAGGTGACTCACTACCACCCTCTCGAGGATAATTTGGGATGGGCAATCAATATTGGCCTTACCTGCAATGCCGACACCCCATGGTTGAATGACGGAAGTAAAAAGCTAGCTTTTATTTAAAAATCTAAAGCATTCTATTTGAAGTTCACATCTATTCCCCTTTACTTTGTCCTTTCCTCTTTTCTACATCTACATGAGGAAGAGTCTCTATCTCTATGGAAGACAGAGCCAAAATCAAATCAAAACATATCACCCATCGGCAGGTAGTTTAAAGTTGTAAAGTTTCACTGGCAGCCAACATGCTTCTGCAGTGGTTTCAAGATATCTATGCATGTCTGGGCTGAGATTTCAGTTGAGTTGTGAGGGAGTGTTGCACTGTCCGAGGTGGCAATTTTTGCAATAAGATGCTCAACTGAAACCCACTCTATCATCTCAGGTGGATGCTAAAAATCCTGCAATACTATATGGAACAACAGGAAGGGAAATTTCTCATGCCAAGGCCAATATTAACCAATGTTAATCATCAATGAACCGACAACACAAAAAGAGATGAATTGGGCATTAATCTCATTGCTTTCCATGTGATTGTAGTTGGTGATGACCTTATTGCTGCATTCTCCTACATTTGAAATGTAATGCATTGGCTGGGATCCAATTCTCAATGCTGTGTAAGATGCTATATAAATGCAAGCTCTTTGGTGTCAGATTAAAGAAGAAACAAAGTGCTACAAAACCATTAGCTGACAAGTGCCAATGATCCCACAATATATTGCAATAAAAATCTCCCACACACTGATTAAAAGCCGTTTAAACTTGGCAACAGAGCCAGTTGTATTGTATACTGTGTTGCTCAAAAATTAAAGCATAAAATAGGGGGAAAAAAAACACTTGGCAGACTTTCATCTTGGCATCTGGTCAACTTTTTTTTGTAATGGAAGCTGCCAACTACTAGTGAACAAGATAGGCAGATTATTCCCTCATTGCAACAGCCTGTTTGACTGGGCTAGTTCGATGGTCAGCTGATGCAAGAGGCCCAATGTAAATATCACAATTGATACCACTCAGCAGTTCCAATTGATTCATCATAACAGCATATTGTCAAACAGAGGCCACCTTGACGCTGTTGATTGAACAGGTTATTCATTTATTTTCGTTCTTTCTGTTCTGAATCACGGTGAGAGGCAACTCTTGCAGTGTGGCCTGTCTTTAGTGCCTCTCTCAAGAAGCTATACCAGTATGAGTCAGGAGTTTGAATTGACATATTCAACTGCATGAAATTGAAGCTACAAATATGTATTAAACTCAGGATTACAATTCCTGACTGATTGGCTTCACCCAGGGCTACTCAAGTCAATTTTACTAGATGTAAAAAAAATTGGTTTATTTTTCTGAAGAAGGACCCAAAACAATAACTATGCTTTCTCTCCACAGATGCTGTCAGACCTGCTGAGTTTTCCCATTAATTTTTGTTTTTGTTTCTGATTTCAAGCATTCTCAGTTCTTTGGTTGCTTTTCTCTATCAGTGTATTTTTCTTTATTTTTGATTGCGGGCTAAAATGGAAAAAGGTCAGTTTTAACATCAAGGACTGAGGAAGGAATGGCTGCTCTTTCATAACCAAGTTACTTGAGCATATTGGGAACTGTTTTTACACTACTGCTTTGTAAGTAGTGTGGGAAGTGAGAGAAGATGGCATGTCTGAATGCAGAATGAAATTTGGTCAGCAACATGATGCTGATTGATTGTACAATTGTTGCAGATACAGAGGTCAGCAACCTGTCAGCAACTCTCTTATTGGTGCCCAGGCAGCTGGAGAGCTGGTGTATGTGAATGAAGCAGAGGCAGATGAAAAGCCAGACTGGGAGAAACTCGACCTCTCTGAACAAAGCAAGCCTGAAAGCAGTCAGTTATTCTTCTGCACCTTTTGCAAAAAGCTGTTGTTTCTAACCAGTGACTGTGAAACTGAACAATTAATGTGTAAATCCTCTGCGTCTTCAAAGAGCTGAAAGATCATGAAAGTGAGATTAGAGAACAGAAAGTCCAGAAATGTAAATACAACATCATATCAAGCCCTGTGGTCTGGTGCTATTGAACTGTGCTTTCCCAGTTAGTTTTCCTCCATCTACAACACCAGTGTGTTTGTGTGTCTATCTGTGGAGTGCAAGGATTTTAAACGGGGGCTGAAGATTCACCTCATAGAGTTATATATTGATAGTGGAGAGTTTATACTTGAAATGTAAACTCTCCTGTTCCTCGGACCTGCTGTGCTTTTCCAGCGCCACACTTTTTGACTCTTATATGTTGATAGGCCATTGTTACCTGTGGCAAGAATTTATTTGTTTGTTATATACAGTAGTTCATGTTATGTACAGGCATCTGATCAGTATTTCCTGATAACCTGATTTTATCAGGCAAATAAACTTTGTGGAGTTTGGCTAAATCCCTTAGCTTTTGTGGTGATGCCAGGAGTAGTGGGGCTCAAGTATCAGTGCACTTTCCCAAATGACGCATAGCAAAGTCCTGACAACCTCTATTAATTTAGCACTTACAAGGGTTTTAACCTGGGGTTAAGGTAATCATGCACAAATTCATGAAAGGCTCTAACGCATTACCCTTAGTCTGAAAAATACCCTGTTTATGTCAGGTTACCTTGGAAAAGTAAGTAAGATCTCTAAACGTTTGGAATGAGAGATGAAGTGAGCTATTTCATTCTACACAGTACAAACAACAGTTTGCAACCAACAAGATGCTGCCTTCAAGCTAAAGTGTCATTTTGTCTCTTGCACAAATGAGTCATGTGGTATATGAATTCAGTGTCAGTGACAAGCCAGGGATGTAGCCTGTATGTCCAAGGATTGGCAAATCACATGAGACAATATATCTCTTCAGCTGTTCACAATAAATGAAGGAATGACCATACACAACAGCTCATACTTGTAAAACTCAAACACAATGTCCAATACTGGATGAGATTCTACAATTGGATAACATTTGCTAAATAATCTTGAGTGTGCGAAGCCTATGCTGACAACCAATTTAGGGTTATCAGTTGAGCTCACAGTGTGTTGCACCTACTAGTGCCTGGAAGTTGGAAGCAATGGTGAAAAACATGGACATGCATTCCATCTGCTTCAACTCCACAAAATAGGTGACAGCCATTTGTTGGTTCATTTCTCAGTGTAATGCTCTAATCAATTCTTAAGACCATAAGATCATTAGTTATCAAAGAGAATAGGCCACTCAGCACATCGAGTCTGCTCCACCATTTGATCATGGCTGTTGTGATTCCCATCCTCCTACCTTCTCCCCATAAACCCTTGATCTGCTTACTGATCAAGAACCTATCTATCTCTGTCTTAAATACACTCAGTGACTTGTCCTCCACAGCCCTCTGCACAAAGAGTGCTACAGATGGGTGATATGGTGGCTCATGGTTAGCACTGCTGCCTTACAGCACCAGGGACCTGGGTTCGATTCCTCTAATTCTAAAAATTTATATTTCATCTTCTCTGCATCTTATTGCTTTTTTTAGTTATCTTCCGCTGGTTTTTGAAAGGTTTCCCAATCCTTTGGTTTCCCACCAATCTTCACCATGTCGTATGCTTTTTCATTTGCTTAATTTGTCCCTGATTTCCCTTGTCAACCATGGTTGTCTCATCCTCCCCTTAATTTGTCAATCTGCCGGTTTAAAATTCAAACAAAGGCTGACTGTGGACAATTATTGGATCAATGGATGCATTGCGTGTGGTGGCATCTCTACCAATTAGAGCCATCTTGCCAACCAATAAACACACTCTTCTCTAACAGTATAACATCTGGTCTTGCTCTTTAAATGATATTCTAGTAAGATGTCCGGATGAGTACAAGATGAAAAGTTTTGATGAAGCTGTGTCTTTTTCAGCAATACTCATGTTCAGTACGACCAAAGACTAGTTATGGTTCAGTTATAAAATAGAAATAACCACTTTAGACTTCAATAGATTTATGACATTTCTCTTTCAATTGTTTCTCAAGACTGGGTGATCGCTGGCAAACATGCAACTTCCTGTCATGTGACTATATTCTAAATCTTGAACTCCAAGAGCAAAATGTCAATACTGAACTTAGAAGGAAATAACAAGGGTGGCCAATCAAAGTCGGCATTCCGACAGCAGTGATGTGAACAGTGGGAATGGTGGCATTGTCCACATGATCCATCAGTCATACTTTGACAGAAAGAAAACCTGTCAATCATTACTTTTAAAGCTTATTCAACCTGGGTTGCAAATTACCTCACGTGTCAATGCTAAGGTTGGTAGGGGATTCAAATTATGTTGTTATTGTCAGTTTGTTTTATTTCTCTTTCAGTCATCTGAAGCCACCACTGTTAGTCACTTGAATGGTGAAGTTAACGGCACAGCTGGAGTCTGCAACACGTGAGCTAGAAAAGACGAACAATTGGACTGATTTCTCTTTCCACCTCTATGGGGAATAGTCTCACTTTATTTCTTGCTAATATTGGAACCCTCCAACTGGAGAGAGAATGTAAACCTGAAGACTCAACCGTGCTGTCTAAAAGGGAGGTTAATTTGCTTTCTTTCCTGTCCCTCTTCTTTCTATAATGATTCCTCCTCTCTGTACCATTTGCAACAACTAACTAAACATGACACACGGATGGCTTGAACAGAGAATGGGTGCACTGCCCATGAGAGAAAGACATGGATACAGGAAGGTTAGGATAGGTAGATGAAAGATTGGTATTTGGATAAATGTGAAGTGTTGCAATTTGGCAAGATGAACAAGGGCAGGAACAATACAGTTAATGGTAAGCCTGGGGAGTGTTGTTGAACAGAGAGACTTAAGGGTTCAGGTACATAGTTGAAAGTTGCATCATAGGTGGACAAATTGTGTTGGGAGGCTTGCCTTCATTACTCAAACCACTGAACAGAGGAGTTGGGACATCAGGTTGGGATGTTGGTGAGGCCACTTTTAGAGTACAAATCACAGTTCTGGTCACCCTGCTGTAGGAAGGATATTCTTAAGTTGGAGAAGGTCTGGAGAAGAGTTACAGGATATTACCAGGACTGGGGGGGTTTGAATTATCGAAAGAAGCTGGATTAGCTGGGACTTTTCTCACGAGAGCTTAAGAGATCGAGGATTGACCTTTTGGAGGTTTATAAAAACATGAGGAGTATAGATAAGGTCTTTTCCCAAGGGTAGGGGAGTTTAGAACTAGAGGATATATTTTTAATGTGAGAGGAGAAAGTTTTAACAGGGACATGAGGGGAAACCTTTTCACACAGATGGTAGTTCGTATGTAGATGAACTGCCAAAGGAAGTGGTATACGCAGCTACAGTAATAATATTTAAAAGAAACTTGGATAGGTAGATGAATAGAAAAGGTTTAAAGGGATACAGGCCAAATGCAAACAAATAGGATTAGTTTAGTTCGGGTACTTGGTCGGCATGGATGAGTGGGACCAAAGGATCTGTTTCCATGCTGTATGACTCTACGTCACTATGAGTGTAAGACATATTTTGTGAGAAACCTTTGAATGGTGAGACCCTAGCTGTGTTTGGACAATAATTACATTTCACTAGATTAAAGCAGCTGAATATCTTCAAAGTCAGCAGATGGGACGGGGTTCAAATGGAAACACAAAGGAACCAAAGGAGAACTGAAAAAATAGTGCAGACATAAAACTGGCAAACGCTGCAGAAGGGGGTAAACACGGAGCAATCTGAATTAAGGATAAGGATTTTACCCTTGATGCAATTTTGTGAGGCATTTTGGAATGGCCAAGATGGTTGGCAGATACAGAGAATCATACAGGAAGCCCCACTTCTGCTTTCCAATGGCAGGAAAATTGTCCCACATTAAGTGAATGGCAGTAGGGACTGATGCATGAGACTTGCCCACTAACAGTAGCCAAGCAATTGATGAGCCACCGGTGCCCAATAATCCCTTAGTCCAATGGGATGTAAAAGTACTACTGTGGTTAAATGAGATTCATATTGTTCTCTATGTTTTAACATGGATGCACAAATTAAAAGGAGTTGGCAACTCAGCCTCCTCAAACTTGCTCACCATTCAATAAATTATGACCAATCTGACTACTCCACATTCCCACCAATCCCCAAAAAACCTTTCATCCTTTTCATATCTGGAATGGACTTTTCAAGAACGCTGCTGCCACCACTTTTTGAGGAGAAGAGTTCAAATCTTTGTGAGAAAATGTTTTGTCTAATCTCTGTCTTAAATGGGTAAATGCTTATTTTTAAACAGTGAACCACTAATCCTAGATTCTTCCATAAAAATAGATGGTCTGTTCCTGTGCTGTATAACCCTAGAATACCCTTACCACATCTACCTCAGAGTCTCATGTGCTTCAACTGAGCTGCATCTTACTCTTCTTAACTCTAGTAGACAGAAGTTTTCTTCATGAGACAATCCACCCATTTCAAACATGAGACTGATAAGTCTTTTCTGAACTGCTAAAATGCATTTACATCCTTCCTAAATAAGGAGACCAGTTCTGTGCATGATGTGGTCTCACTAATACCCTGAATAACTGATCCCAAAACGTTACCTTGCTCTCTCTCCATGGATTCTGCCTGACCCACTGTGTCTTCAGCATTTATTGTTTTCTGTACAAATTCCAGCATTTGCAGTAATTTGCTCCTACATAACCTTCCTATCTTTGTTTTTGATTCCTCTTGCAATAAATGATAACATTCTATCAGCTTTCTTAATTACTTATTGTGTCTGCATACTAACTGGTGTGTTCTTTGGGCTTCACTGCAATGTTAGCTCTCAAATCATGAACACTAAGAGTAGGTTCTTATAGAGAGCAAGTGTACAAAGATTTATTTATAGAACAATGAAATATGTGACAACTCTATCACATTCATTGCTACAGCGTGGGTTCAAGCTGGTTGACACAATGACTTTCCTGATGGATTATAACGTTCAGCAGTAACGATTCAAGATGGAGTTGACAATTTTCAAGAAGAATATCACTTGCCATGATATTACAAGGATGTCACTGTTTAAATCTCTTAACAGTACATGCTTGCCTGATCATAGATATATGTAGAATCATAATATTAATCTATCATATTTCATACAGTAGGACATCCAGATTCTTCTGCATCTCAGGATTTTGAAATCTCTCACCAGAAAATGGGCAGCACAGTGGCTCGGTGGTTAGCACTGCTGCCTCTCAATGCCAGGGAACCATGTTTGATTCCAGTCTTGGGTGACTGTCTTGCACATTCTTCCCCTGTCTGTGTAGGTTTCCTCTCATGATCCAAGGATGTGCAGCTTAGGTAGATTGGCTACGGCTGGGTGAGATAGCTTTGGTAAATGTGGGTTTATAAGGTAAGGGTCTGGGTAGGATGCTTTTCGTAGGGTCAGTGTGGACTCAATGGACCAAATGACTACTTTCAGCACTATAGGGATTCAATAAGATGCTTCATTTTTATTCTTGCTGCCAAAATAGACAATTTCACATTTCCCTGCTTCCCAAGACCTTTCCTACCTACCCTTGTACCATCAGTAAATTTATTAAACACCCCTTCATCCGAATCATTGGTGTAAACTGTAAGAAGCTGAAACTCCAGCACTGAGCTTAGTGACACAACTCGCTACATCTAGCCAAACTGAAAAGGACACCTTTATGCCTGTGCTCTGATTCCTGTGAATGAGCCAATTTCCTATCCATGTTAATATGTTACATCCTACATCAAGAGCTTTTATTTTTCACAATAGCCTTTGATGTGATCCCTTAACAAATGCCTTCTGGAAATCTAAGTACCATAGATTTATTAGCTCCCCTTCATCCACAGGACATGTTATTTCCTCAAAGGAATCTAATAAATCGGTTAAACGTGAATTCTCTTTCACAAAACTGTGCCAACTCTGCCTGATTGCTGTGAACTTTTCAAATATAGTCTTTATGATAGATGTTAAGCTAACTGACCCATGGTGGCTTATTATCTGTTACCCTCCCATTTTGAAAAATGGAGTGATATTCACTTTTTTCAAACTTGCCCAAATCTAGAGAATTTTAAAAATTAAAACCAATGCATCATCTATCACGTTGGCTATTTTTTTTAAGACCATAGGCTAAAGTCCATCAAAACTGTAGGCTTGTTAACTTCCAGCTTCACCAATTGAATCAGTGACACTTTCCCGATGATTGCCATTTTCTTGAAATCCTCTGTTCTATTGAACCCAGCCCAGGTGCCCCATCCTGACAAGAAGGCAAGGTGATGCCAGGAGGCACCCAGCTGAAGGAAGAGTCACACGTGGTCCCCTCAGCAGTTTTCACTTGGAGGGCTGCAGGGGGTAGACAGGTCCTTCACTGCCATTCTGCCTGTACCCCTCCAATTCTTGAAGGTTCAGGCCAACCAGGGTCAAATTTTCCCTGGCAATTCTGGGTGAACTGGATGAACCTCCAGGGCCAAAGGCCTCTACAATGGAGCAGGATTCCCCAACACCATCTGCAGAACATGGTGACACAGTGCAGCATAGTCCAGATGAGAAGGTGGAAATTCTACCAAAGCCACAGCCAACATTTCCGTAATTAGTTTATTTTGATAATAAATGTTTGTTTTCAACTTTTCATGTCATTGTTATCCAGGTCTCTGTGTAGGGCCTAGATGCATCATTGTGAAATCCTTCCTTGGACAGTAATGAGTTGAGAGTCAATGTTCATCACCAGTTACCTCATGTGGGCCCAGGGAAGCAGTGTGCGTACATAGCATTGACTTGCTGTGAAGTCTTCAACTCTCCCTTCTTTCAACACTGCCTACTGCTCAGCTCTCCGTATGCGCAGGAGTGTATATCTCAGAGAGATCCCCAGCAGTGATGGTATCTGAGAGATGCAACACACTGAGACAATCAATGCTGCAGGTTGGAGTCGGCACCCCTGTGTGGCAAGGTAGGCATGCTGTGGGAATGCACATCAGCACCAGTAAATACATATGTAGGAAGCAAGGGAACATCCTGGACAGATAGCCTGGTCTATGCTGCGTAATGGGTGCCAGCCCACATGCGGTAACTTTACCCAAAGTAGCTGAGTGCCAATGTGCACAGGAGACAAGTCTGACATTGTGGGGCACACTGGTAAAGCAATGGAGAGATGCCAGGAAGATGGCAATGGCTCCCTGAAAGTCAAGTGTCAGTGTCCGCGATGGAAGGATGCGTGTGATGCTCATGGCCGAAGATAAGATGGAGACCATTCAGAGGAAGCAGTGAGTTCACCATGGCCCGTCTCTGGTTTCTGTGGTGGGTCTTCATGATGGTTTGTGTGTTTGCCACAATAATATAACTAATACCAATAAGGTACACACTGGGCTGTCAACAAGGATTGTAATAATTGATTATATCTCTCAATTAGCAACTGCCACTGACCAGACAGTATCTCACCATGCCGCTTGTGAAAAGTGTAAAAGATGGTGGTGAGAGGCTGTCAACATTGACCTGGGCCTCGCCAGACTTCTCGCCTGACTCTGCCACTTTGCTCAGGTCCCTTTAAGATTCTGCCCTCTTTACACTATCAAATCCTGTAATCCTCTCAAGAACCTCAACACTCTGGAGTCTGACTGATTAGATTAGATTACTTACAGTGTGGAAACAGGCCCTTCAACCCAACAAGTCCACACCGACCCGCCGAAGCGCAACCCACCCATACCCCTACATTTACCCCTTACCTAACACTACGGGCAATTTAGCATGGCCAATTCACCTGACCCGCACATCTTTGGACTGTGGGAGGAAACCGGAGCACCCGGGGGAAACCCACGCAGACACGGGGAGAACGTGCAAACTCCACACAGTCAGTCGCCTGAGTCGGGAATTGAACGCGGGTCTCAGGCGCTGTGAGGCAGCAGTGCTAACTACTGTGCCACCACTACCACCGTGCCGCTGTTGGGAATTGAAAAGAGAAATCAGGTGAAGTAAACAGATGGCAGCATTTTTCAAATTTTGAAAGATTATCCAACTGTTTCATTGAAAATTTCAAAACTGAGGTTGCTGGATTTTGGCTCAGGAAGTCCAGGAGCTGGAGACAGGTAAATCAAATTGAGACATCAATTAATCACAGATTATTGTAACCAGCTCAAAGGACTCATTCGCCTACCACTGTTTCTACATTCCAGGCATCCATCTATGGACCATTTTTCATTCAGTGACTATTTAAAACAATAAGAAGTAGCACTTGCTCAATGCAACACTACTCTGAAGCAGGCTGTCAATGAAGAGGTGAGATAAACTGCTGTTACTCTTGGTTAATCCTGGGATCCCCTGTCCTGCTGTGCGTGGCTGGTTTGCCAGATGAAGGTATGACTACACCTAATCCAATTACAACAACATCAATCCTTAACCTGACTACATGACCACCGTGGATGCTGCCTCAAGACGAGATTACTGATGGAGCTTTACAGCATCTGTGAACAGTCTGCATTCAGAGGCTCACTCAAAAATATCCCTTCAGAATTTTTCCTCCAGATAATTTTCCTTCAAACCAGCTTCAATGTTCCTCTACTTGTGTGATTCCATGGAAACGCCACTAATCTAATTCTAAATAGTGACAATTGTTGATCAATGTATTCATTGCACAAGGGAGCGAGGGATCGAAGCCAATCCTATTTGAACACCAAATCCACGTGTGCTCATGTTTTGGAAAGTCAGTTGATAGATAGTAACCCAAATTAAGATGGCTCAAGGCCAACTCTAGCACTTTAGCCCTACAATGCCTAAGATCAGCTAACTTAGTGTGGATAAGCGTCTGAACTTGATACTTTGCTGCTCTGATTAACTCCTACTGGGCAACAGTTTTAGGAATTACTGAAATAATTTTAACACATGCGGCTCCATATAAGCAAGTTGGCATTTTTAAAATATGCTTTTTGTTGAATGGGATTAAATCAGATCAATCCAAGTAATATTGTCAGCCAAGCAGCATAAAATAGAGCCAAGGAAGATTTTGTTTCATATGGACTCAGACTTCATAAAAATGCTACATCAACCAGTCAACAGTCAGATTTTGTCAGCAGTCAGACTGCACAGAGCTGCTCCCAATGGGATTCTAAATAGATCATCAAAATGCAGCACTGCGATTCCTCTTCATTTGTATTACAATAGCCTGGCAGCAATCAGAAATTCTACGAAGTTGCTATAGTAACCCACAGGAAGTGGAGGCAGAGGGGCCTGGGACTTCAACTGCAAATTAATTAACAAAAAAAAGAATAAACCTTAACTTCACTATGATTGGCAAATGCACTGAGAAACTAGTCCTTTCAGTGTTGTATAGAAATGAGACTTCACAGAGATGAGTGCTCACAAAGAGGTCTTTCTCTGATTTTCATGGACAATAAGGATAGGATCTTAACTTACTGTTTGAGAGGTTCTAAGTGTGCTGATCAGTCTTAAGTAGAAGCTAGAGAAACAGAGCAGTATTAAATAAAGTGGAGGCAGACAGCAAGTTTAGATAAAGTGAAGGAGAAAGTAGCAGCAGTAGATAAGATGAAAAGAGAGTCCAGAATTAGATAAATGGAAAGAGAAACTAGAATTGGATAAGGTGGAGAAGACACCAACATTAGATAAATTGTTGATGTGGATCTTTGCTACAAATAATGTGGTCAAATATTGTTTTATTATTTGAAATTATGCACTTGACCAGTCTTGGACTGGCTGAAATAGAGCAGAACACAAACAATATCATCCATTTCTGATAAACAAAGGAGCCAAAGTTTTTGGACGGAAGATCAGAAAGCGGAATTGGAATCACAACCAGATTAGCCATGATTGGATTAAATGTCGGGACAGGCTCAGGTGGGCAAACAGTTTACTTCTGCTCCTAAATCCTTTCTTCGTACATATACCATCAGTTCTATTATTGGGAAGCACAGCACTGAATCTCACTCTCTGCTGCAGTGGCCTTTCATTTGCTGTTTAACTTATTGAAGAATATATACCATAACCATTTATAAATACTGGGCAGGACTGGAAATGAAACATATGGCCTTTTATTTTGTTGTCAGCTCTTTAGAGACACTGATACCTGCTGTTACCAGCCGTTGTGTATTACTTTGCTCAAATGACCATTCTTCATGTGTGAGTATAAACCTCATGTAGTAGACTACTAGATACAGGACACCTCGGAGCTAAATCTGATTACAGCTTCGTCTAAATGTCCAGTACTTGTAGAGTGAGAAACTTGGTTGATTTTTTTTCCCACCTTAATCCTGGGATGATAAGGGCAACTAAACCAGTCCTGCTGAGATCACCTAACTCAGCAGACACCAAAGATTGAAGTGATAGCCTTCTGGTGCATAGGCTAAACATAGAAACATTTTTTAAAAAAGGAGGAGTAGGCCATTTGGCCTTTCGAGCCTGTTCTGCCAACAAATTATGGACATTGCTGACCGTCCAATTCAATAGCCTGTTCCTGCTTCCTTCTTCATATCATTTGGTCTCTTTAGCCCCTAGTGAGATATCCAACTCTTTCTTGAGGTCATACAATGTACTAGCCTCAACTGTGGTGGTGAACTCTACAAGCTCACCACTCTCAGGCTGAAGAGGTTTCTTGTCATTTCAGTTCTAAATGGTTTATCCCATATACTTAGAATGTGACCTCTGATTCTGGATTCCCCACGACTGGAACATTTTTCCTGCATTTACCCTGTTTAGTCCTGTTAGAATTTTATAGATTTCTATATTATCCCCCCTCACTCTTCTGAACTCCAGCAGGTACCTACCAGGCAGCAGCTCCATTAACTAAACTACTGTGAATTCCTGGCTTCGGTCTTCCCATATGAAACCATTTTATTTAAATAAAGCAATATTTTACTTTATATAAAACCTGATGGGTTTCATAAACATGAAACCTGAGTACAATCCAACTGAATGCGATAAAGGATAACGGGATTCACTTGGAAACCCTGAAACGTATTTCACAGGCAATATTGCAGATTTGCAGCGAAATATTCAAAACAGTTCCCAATTACAATAATTTCAACGTAAGATGTAACACCATTTTTGAATGCACATTGTCTTCTTTCCTGCCCTTCCCTTTCTACATGACTGACCTAGTTTCCTCTGTAATGATGTACGTTTCAAGTTTGGCAGAGTGGGTGCCCACCTTCATCTCCAATAACCTACTTGATATTGATTCTGGATTAGTGGTGCTGGAAGAGCACAGCAGTTCAGGCAGCATCCGAGGAGCAGTAAAATCATCAGGAAGGGCTTTTGCCCGAAATGTCGATTTTACTGCTCCTCGGATGCTGCCTGAACTGCTGTGCTCTTCCAGCACCACTAATCCAGAATCTGGTTTCCAGCATCTGCAGTCATTGTTTTTACCTACTTGATATTGAGCCAGGACTGCACATAATGCAATTATTGGTGGGCACAGTAGGTTTAAAATGATATGTCAAAGGGAATAATAATGAAAGCAGCAGGGGATGGATCATCACTCCTTTCTTTGAACAAAGGAAGTAAAGCTCTGACTGAGTAGCAAGCCTTCACTGGGAGACCACAAATGTTTTGCTCTCTCACCATGCTGTTGCTAACACAAAAACGTAGTGTAGTGTTTGCTCCTCAAATGAAGACTCGCAGCATTTCTTGAATTCAGAGTTCACTGATCGCAATTGAGAACAAATTTTGGTTCGACAATGATAAAGTATCAGGCAGCTGATGAGGAAAAGAAACCCTCAATTAAATTGTAATCCTTTTATTTAGTCCCAATGATCCATCCTGTTATTCACTGCAACAAAAAAAAAGAGAATGTTGTGCTATTTTATGACTGCTAACTTGGACCATTGCATTCAGATGCTCATAGAATGCTTTACACTTCCCTGGCCGCACAAAATCACACAGGCACGAACAAATCTTCTTTAGAGAAAATAAATTCCAGTCTTCTGTGATAACCAAAAACAAATCTGACCAAGTAAAGAAAAATGCCAAGTTGATTCTTAGGTTTTTTTTCAAAGTTCTAACAATATTCAAATCCCATGAGTCAGAATTGACTGTAAAACTGATGACAAGGCTGAAAGTTATGAATACACAGATCAGGAAACAACTTCCAAGCAAGTGCTTGATCTACTCACAACTCCGGACATTGCTGTCCAAAACTGTTACACCTAAGAAAATTATGCAAAAATAGCATCTTGCCCTCTGGCTCCCCAGTTAAGTGCGCTGAAAGCTGTAAAGTTCCTGTATGGATATTGTGTATGTGGACTAAGTTCACCACAAAATATTAAGGGTTTTCCATTTCAACCTAAGCAACCTATTAACACAAGTTTATTCATTACTAATGTTAAACCTCTGTAGCACTGAATCATAAACTTCCACAATTTATGGATGACCATTCCTTCAAATTTTAATTGTTGTCACAGATTGATAGACTTTTGTTTTTCTTATTCCTTTTGTCTTTTCTCTTCTCCTAATTCAGTCTTTCCTTACCTCTCTATGTTCAGCATTCTGTACCTGATTTGATGTAGAATTCATTTTTCTAATTATCAGTTCCTTGTACTTATGTTTTCTCTTTCACAGGATATATTACTGAGAGGGCCAGCATTTGTAACCTCTTTCGAACTGCTCTTGAAATGAATGACTTGCTAGACCCATTTCATTGAATCATAGAATTCCTACAGTGTGGAAGCAGGTCACCAACCCATTAAGTCCACAGTGACCCTTCAAAAAGCATCCCACCCAGATCCAGCCCCATGACTCTATCCCTGTAACCTTGCATTTTCCATCACTAATCCATCCAGCCTACACATCCTTTGACACTATGATCAATTTAGCATGGTCAATCCACATAACCTGCACATCTTTGGACTGTGTGAGGAAATTGGAGCACCAGGAGGAAACCTATACAGACACAAGGAGAGTGTGCAAATTTTACACAGATAGTTGCTGAGGCTGGAATCAAACCTGGGTCCTGGTGCTGTGAGGCAACAGTGCTAACCACTGAGCCACTGTGCTGCCCAGAAGTAGATTAAGAGTCAATACCATTCTTACCTGGTCAGGACTGCCATGTAGGTCAGACCAGGCAAGAATGGCGGATTTCCTTCACTAAAGGACATTAGTGAGCTCAGTGGGATTTTATGATAACTGATGGCCACCATTACTGATCTAACTTTGAATTCCAGATTCCATTAGCTGAATCGAAATTCAACCAGCTGTCACGATGGAGCTTAAATCTTTAAATGTATTAATGATCAAAGTTAAGTAGATTTTTAGCAGACAAGAGCATCAGTGGTTATGGGATTCAGATAGAAAAGTAGAGCTGAGACCATAGCCAGAGAAAGTTTGATGACATGGAAGGGTGGAACAAGTTTGAAGAATCATATGGTCTACTCCTGATCCTAAGTTCTATGTTTCTGTGTCTCTGGAAAGTAATCGAGACAGCCAGAATTCATGTTCCAGGGATGTGAATGTATGGCACCTTAGAACTGGTCATCAACTGAAATACAGCTGTGAGATTCAACAAGAAGGACGGGTAGATGAAACAGAAGTGGTACTTTGAAGGTTCTCTTCTGTCTTTAGAGTGTAAGTCTATATGTTGGGACAACTCTCATTATTTCTTGGGCATCTGATTATGTTTTAACTGACTTCAGAGCTGAGCACCTTCCCATATCTGACAGCCGTGTCCAGATTTTGAGGGAGGATGGGTCCTGTCACCCAGTCTGGAGGTGAGCAGCAGTACTGCTTTAGCAAGTAGTAGTTACCTAGACCATATTTTTACTACCAAGGCTGCCATTTATTTCAGATTGTGGCTCTCCCCAAAGAGCTGCCATCTTACTTGGCAGTTTCAGCAGCACAGCCAGGAGAAGTTACCTTGGGCTGATCTCCCCCTTTCCAGCTTAGGGCTATCAATGCATTCCTCATCTAGATTTGCAACAGCTGGTCATCAAAGCCGGTCTGGATGACTGAGTTCTCCAAACAGCACTGCTCATTGTTCAGAGGTGTTGAGCAGACTCATTCAGAGTTTCAATGAGAATTCCTTGGAGTCATTTTGTTGGATTGTGAAGCTATATTCCTTGGGTTATATTTTGTTGAAGTGTGTTTCTTTTTTGATGTATGTTCTTGTAATTCCAACAATCGTTTACCTAGTTGGTCTCTCCTTCCTGGTGGGTATGGAAGTAATCGTGTTGTCTTTTTCATGGATGCTTCAGTTCAATGAAATCAGAAAGTTTTGGCGGATCAAATCCCACTCTGGTCACTTGGTTATATAATCTAGGTACAGAGTACACAGGCTCCTTTTGTTCTCTTGATTGAATGTAAAAGCTCCCAAGGTACTATTCAAAGAGAAGCGGGTAAGTCTGACCATAAGTTGTAACATTAAAACTCACTAAAAACATAGTTTGCATTGTTCGTTGGATGTGAGTATCACTGGCTAAGCCTGCATTTATTGCCCTTGAACTGAGTGGCTCTGGAGTCCCATATGGACCAGACCAGGTAAGGAGAGCAGATTATGTTTCATTGAAAGTCATTAATAATGACAGTAAGTTAAATGTTTTTAAGTCCAGATTTTAGTTTCAATATTAAGTTCAAATTTCACCATCTGCCATTGTGGGATTTGAACTCATATCCCCAGAACATTAGCCTGGGGTTCTGGATACAGCAACACTAGCCTCAGTGACATTACCGCTACTATATCGTCTCTCCTTAAATTAGAACATTGCAGTTTATAACGTCTCTTGTGGACAAACTGACTGCTTCATTTAATAAATTTGTAATATACCTTGTAAGTGCTTCACTGACTGTAAGGTACACTGTTTAAAGATGTCCTACTGTGATGAAAAATGCGACATAAAAATATCTTCATATCGCTTTCTCTCTCTGTCTCTTACACACTCTCTCTGAAATTACATGTAGTGAAGGGTCTTACAGTAAATGCCATTTCACTGTGGCTTAATCAAAGAAAAGTAACTTTGTAAGCTAATCTCTGATCTGGAGACAACCAACACAAGTGTAATGGGCAGGATGGAAGGCTGCAAGCAATAATTTTGCAACAATGATTAGGAACAAATTGAAACTAAGTAAATAAATGCACTTAAAGAATAGTAAGGTTTTGAATTGAAAAGAATCACAGTTTAAATGTGATACTTAACACGAGAAAATGCTGTTTCTTTTTATTTATCCTTGTATTGGATGTAGACGTGGCCAGCAATGCTGGCATTTATTGTTCATTCCGAATTGCCATTGACTGGATTTGCTGTCTATGTCATTTCAGAGGGGAGTTAAGTCTGGGCCAAACCAAGTAAATATGGCAGATTTCCTTCTTTAAAGGGCATGAGTGAACTAGATGAGTTTAAGGGTTCTTTCCTGATGGGAGCTTCTTGGTTTGTGTTATCTTGTCTGAAACTGTAAGAAGTGAGAAAACCTAGCCTGGGATCTATTCATAAATCACCACCTCCCCATTTCCAGCAGCTCTTCGGACTCCCAATAGCAAATACTTTGCACCCCAGTGAAAACTGGGATCATGTAAGGCTATGTCATCACACTAACTCTCTTCTCCATTTAGATCACTGCAGTAGTGCACTTCACCAACGGCAAGTTACACATGGACGTGGAAACAATCTTCAGAACATACAGAAACCATTCAACCAACACGGCCTCTTAATCAAACCAAAGCCATGTACAGACTAACCCTTCAGTCCACAGATATGCAGATATCACTTGTGAGCACGCTCACTCAAAAACTGAGCTCCAGTCAATATCAACTCTTTCTCCTATTCTTATAATCAAATAGACCTTTCACTAAACAAGTGGAAAATGAATGTCCTGTTTTATCCAGATCCAAGAACAAAACACCTGCTCAGTTCAATAAGATAACAGCAAGATGCGGGAAAATATAGATGGTTTTCCAATATCTTGGGAACCTTTTCAATGAAGACAAAAATAATGACAAAATCTAACAACCACTTCAATTCACCAGATGGTTTTGGCTGACAGAGGAAAAGAGAATTTGAGGATCTCAAACCCAGGACCAATGTCATGGTTTATCTGCTACACTGATCCCTGCGCTCCTATATGTTTTGGAGATTGGGTTGCCCTCCAGCTGGCACCTCAAAGCACTGAACGAGTAACACCAGCTGTGCCTTTGCAAGGTCTTCCAAAGTCCAGTGGCAGGAAAGGCAAATACCCAACAGCATCCTCTCCAAAGATAAACCCAGCATCAAGGTGCAAAGCATTTCAAAATCAGCAGTGCTAAGTGGGCCATATAATTGTGTGTCTACTGCAGAGACGTAAGGCAAGTACGCTACTTAGAACCCAGTTACTTCTGCTTTTTCCTATTGTTGTGTCAGCAACACTGACTGGTACCTACATCCTGTGCTGGCAGGAGATTCCCAGTGGACAACTGAAATGCTTTAGGGGAAACTCTGCAAAGCATTGCTAAAAGAGATCAAACATGCCTACCCATTCATGGGAGCCCTGAGAATGTGACTGTTGAAAATGGAGAATGTTAGTTTGGGGAAGCACTGAACACATTAAAAGACTCTGTTAGGAATCACCGAGGGAAAGTCGAAGTATTGGAGGGAGTATACAAACCTTCAAGCAACTCATTCACACAGCACTACCTGTCCCCCAAGTAGCTGAGTCTGCAGATCACATATTGGATTATCGGCCAGCTCAAAACCCATCAAAAACAAATAGAAACCAGTCAGTCTGAATCCCAAGAGATAGCAAAAGAAGGACATTTTTTTTTCTCACACATGTCTCCTGTAAATCTGTCCTTCACAGGCAGATATTCACAGGATGTATCCAAGTATTCATTTAATGAAAAACAATAGAAAAGAAATCCACCAGAACTAATGACAAAATCCTAAAGAGGAACCCTTTGGCTAAGTGCCTATCAGTGACTCTGTCAACAAAAAGACACGGTCACTGAGCACAGCATGGAAATAATCAATAAATCAATCACAGCTTTTAAAGATACTGTTAAAGGTCACATTCTCATGAGCAAAATCGAGGAGGCCCTTACTTTAATGGTCCCAAAGGGAGACGCAAGGAATCTGTTTTCCACTGAAAGAAAACTATTAAGACAGATTGTGCATTTTATCATAAATAGTGAAAAGAACATGCAAACTTTGGGATCCTAGAATGAATATTTTCTTCTCCATATAGCATCCTTGATTACTTAAAGATTGCCAAACTATGGCTTATGCAATAAGTTGACAATGGGAAGGGAAAGAAAGGAGCCTGCTATAGCCAGAAAAAGGACAAAGTTCGCACCCTTGGTGTTATTCTATCTAGCCAACTGAGCTCAGTGGCCCCCAAAATGAACATAAGCTGTTGAAATGCACAACAAATCAATTTGCATCTGGCATAAAAAGCAACATTTTAAGGTTTTGTCTCACTCCTGAAAATAGTAATTTTTTTTTCAGATTCTCTCTCCCTGCTGTGTATTTCAAGTTTCTTAGTTTAATTCAACCTTGCGTAAGAAATTGCTACCTATAAGAAATCATTACAGGGACATTTTAGTACTGTCATAGACCTATTTATTTTAACACAGCTGAAGAATTAGATCTGAGAAAAATCTGGATTACTTATGCACTGATAGGAAGAGGTTGCACTATTGGTTATGTAAACATCTGATCTATGTGTAATTTGTCTGATATGTATAAAATACAGATAAGCTTTCCCATTATTACAAGGCATTCCCAAATTTCTTCCTTCAGTAACCAAACATCACTAACATTTTAAATGGATTTGCAGCACTTACACCTTTTCTTTCAAAATAGCTTTCTCTAAGAACCTACTCTTAAACCTTTGACTCTCTTGATATACTGTTGCAATTTCCATCACCCTTTCTTCAGCAGGATTCTTAAATTAATTCTCACACTGCAGCACTCTGATCACCTGTCGCAAAATCTGATTTTGCATAAATAAAGCAGGGACATTATTCTAATCTTTCATTTAATCTTTATTCTAATCACTGCCTAAGCTACAGATGGAACACTGTGGACAGCACGTGGCACTACATATTCAGAAAGATGTCAAGGCCTTTGAGATGGGCCGATGAGCTTTACTGGAATGATGCCAGGGGCTAAAGGATTGCAACATTGAAGAGAGATTTTATAAGAAGGGATTGTTCTTCTGAGAGTAGACAATCCAAAAGCAGAATTAATGAGGGCATTAAGAATTATGAAAGCTTTTGAGCAAATAGGAGAAACAGCTTTCCATTAGCAGAAGAGTCAGTCACTTGAGGGCACAGCCGTTAGTTAATTGACAAGAGAATTCAAGGGGAGATACAGGGACATTTAGTATCACAGAGAATTGTTAGGGTGTGGACTGCAATGAATGCAAGGGTTTGAAGTAGATGCAGAAATGTGATGTTGATATTCTTCTAAGTGAATATTGACATATTTTATTAAAAATAATTCTTTCCAATATATGGACACTCCCATTAATAGTTGACCCTTCACATCCATTTCCTCCAGCCTCAACTCTCTTTGGCTTGAAGCATTAATCTTCAAGAGTACTTTGAGTTCTCTTGAAGGACCCATAGAGTGCATGAGATGTCTTGTAATTGTCTGTGAGAGTGAGCACAGGGGTGGGAGTGACTTCAGTGAAGAATGATGCACTGAATGGCCTTTGGTGTCTCTAGCAAAGTACAACATTTACCCCCATCCTTTCACTCCAATTTTAATACTTTTACCTGTTTTTATAGCTAAATGTAAGATGGTCCAATTTGTTTGTTTATTTCTTGAAGAATTGAGACATATGACCTATATTCAATTTAAAATGAGTTTTCTTTTTATTTCCATCTCTAACTATCCACCAGAAATGAGGAGAATAAGTGCAATGAGGGGAAATCTTACATTGGGTTTCTCACATGCCCCATGGAGAGGACATTGAGAACCAAATAATTTGCACAGCTAAGGAAAAACGACAAAATGGAAAGCTTTTTCAAATTTGAGTAAAGGTGTGATGGATGGAATGGTCCCCTCTTTAATATAAAATGAAAATATTTGAAACACTCGGTCTGTCATTCTGTATAGAGAAAAACAAAATGAAAGGTTATCAAAATATACAGGAATAATTTAACTCTGTTTCTCTCTCTGCAGACTGTGTCTGATAGGCTGAGAGTTTCCACTCTTTTATGTTTATATTTAAAGTTTTCAGTATTTTTCTTTCATCATCATTCTGCGATGCAAACCTGTATCATTTCAGACATGTACTTGTCTGAAAACAGGAGGCTTCTTGATAATCTTTTTCTCTTCTCTCACCTAGTGCCATATGATGTACCAACTTAGAACTGTTTCCCCATTGGGATTCTTCTGAAACAAGTCACTTGCCTGTCATTGAGCCTACAGCTTAACATGCACCTATCTTTATAAAGCATGGCCAGCCAGAGGACCTTTCCACTCTTACCACCTTCCACAAGCACACTGGAAGGAACTTTCCATAATTGACGTGTTTAGCCATGTTATAAATGCTGGAGTGAGACTCAAACATGGAGCTTCTCAGTGACAGGAATATAACTACTGATTTCCTCTGTTGATCTTGCATTTTGCATTGCACAACTCTACAGAATCTGCTGGAGACTCAACCTCAGAAAATAACGGAGATTGGCTAGAGATGGCTTCCGATCTTTTGTGAGGCCAATTTTAAAGGCATTTAAATGGTCATTGGATAAACATATTGGTGATAATGGAATAGTGTGGGTTAGATGGGCTTCAGATTGGTTTCACAGGTCAGTGCAACATCAATGGCCGAAAGACTGTGCACTGCGCTGTAACACTCTAAGTTCTATCTGTTAGAAATCTTTTAATTCACGAAGGCAATTGACAAAATCAGTCTGGATAAATCTTTCAGGTAATTGATTTCAGAAGTTAATAGACATCTGGAATAAGTTATCAGTCATTTCAGATACCAAAGGCATTTACATGGGATGAAGAGATGCAGTGGGAAGATGGGATTGAAATCATTCCAAAAGAGACCAGCTGTGTTGAGCTGAAAGGTTGATCCCAGAGCTGAAATGTCCTGTAATTCAGTCTGTTGTTGAATTTAATTGGATGCCTTTGATGACCTTCTCAACCTCTGAAAAGCATTTAAATTATAAAAATATCCCAACCAAATGTTTATATAGCTGAGAAGTAATTTGAGTATGAAGTCAAGTTTCAGTCTTGCAGAGCATGTATTGATGAAAAATTTATTCCATCAATTATGGAAACAGGAAGCTTAGTGTAGGATTAGTTTAGTTATATTTTCACACTGCAGGATTTCTGCAATACACAAGAGACTCCAAAGCAGCTTAGCTGGGAGTCTGTTCAACCCGGGCAATAGAGGTAGCATTGCCTATGAAACACTTCTAATCTAACATTGCATTCAGCCTGATGTTTGAAATCAGCTAGTTGCAAGGTGAAAGACTTTAAAGTTGAAGCTGTTTACATCAACTGTGAATTGATGGAAAGGGTAAAGCAGTGGCTTCATATTCACAGATGCTTTCCACCAAAGCATTTGCCTCCATTAAAACTGCAAATATAGGTTCCTACTGTGTCTAGACAGGTTATATTGAAATCTCTTTATTTGAAAACTGTGCTGGGTCAGTCCCAGTGTGAATTGACTTAAAATAAAGTTGCTTTAAATGGACACAAGGTTCAAAGCCATGTGCCCAAGGAGAATAAAGCGTGACTCTGGAAACAGAACAGTGAATTGTTGGCCGAGCACAGAGGTCTCCTTTGAGGTGGTAGGCACCTTCGTGTATGCAAGTCAGAGTCTTGTCAATGGGGAGAAAGTGAGGTCTGCAGATGCTGGAGATCAGAGCTGAAAATGTGTTGCTAGAAAAGCGCAGCAGGTCAGGCAGCATCCAAGGGACAGGAGATTCGACGTTTCGGGCATAAGCCCTTCCTCAGGAAGCCATTCCTGAGGAAGGGTTTATGCCGGAAACGTCGAATCTCCTGTTCCTTGGATGCTGCCTGACCTGCTGCGCTTTTCCAGCAACACATTTTCAGCTTAGAGTCTTGTCAATGAAGAGCATAGCTGGAATTGGTTTGGGAGATGTGAGTACAGTCAGTTGTGCTACAACATGTGCTTCTTCAACACTAACTGGTTTTAATGCGATTGAAGAATTTAGACCATTATTTGTAGAATAACAACTTTCCTTACCTGTATTGGCTATAGTGTGATTGCCGCACCATTAGTTTAAATGGTGGAGCTATTGCGCGATTTTCTTATAATGTGAAATCGCTTGAGAATGAAACTGTTATATCAGAACCGACTGTATTTAAATTTTTCCATAAGCATTTCAAGGGCCATGAGGAAAGAGCAGGGGACAGGGGTTAATTGGATAAGCAGCTGTCATGATGGGCCAGGTGCCCTTCCTTTATCCTGTGTCATTCTAAGATTCTGTAAAGAATGTTAAACTTGACGGATTGGACACATAACAACCAATTAAGTCGGTGAGGACAAAGTTGAAAGGTAAATAGGACCTGATCCAGTATAAAGGACAAACAGTACGCTTTTTGGTTGAGCTGAATGTATAAAAGTTGTGGGATGGGAGTTACCTGGAAAACATCAAGAGTGTGGCGGTGACACAAACATGGACAAGTGTTTCATCTTAAGTGAGATGGAGAAGGATGAAGTCACAGAGTTAGGTATTTGCTATAATAGACATGGCATGTGGTCAGACACTGATTCTTAGGTTGCAGGGCACAGGCTGCAAAATGTCTGATTTAGACCAAGACAACAGCCTGGGAAGGGGATGGAATCATTGGTCAGGCTGCAATATTTGTGGTGAGGTCCAAAAGGTACCTATGGATGTTTCTAATGTTCCCAATGAGAAAATGAGAGAATATCTAAAACTGGATATTGAACATAGCCTGACAACAGGCAATAAAATAGCTCAGATAGGTGGCACCTAAAACAAGGTATTGTTAGCTGACCTATGCTCAAGTCATTTTCTGTTTTATTTCTCTCAAGTGTATCGCCCTCTGCAGTCTGAAGAGAGCCTGTTCTTTGGTCTTGTATATTTATGCCTTTGTTTCTCTTGTATTCCAACTGTAGACTTGACCTTTTCTCTCTCAGTAAACTGCTCTTCACATTCTTAAGTCTATCTGTTTTACTAACTCTTTTTGTATGGATTTGTCACTCCCTTTCAAACTGCATGCATTTTTTTTTATCCGTTGCCATTTTTAATTCTTTTTTATGTCTTCTTGTTTAGTGTTACAGTTGAGATAGTTGACAGAATATTCAGAAATAGCCTATTCTCCATAGGAGAGCTTGAATAATTTGGATGACTTAAGTCACTGTACCAAACAGATAAAAAGGGCTGAGACTGTGATTACACTTTTTATTCATTTATGGGACTTGAGCATCACTTGCTGTCCAGCATTGATAGGCCATCCCTATTTGCTCTTAAGAAGGTTGTGGTGAGCTAATTGCTGCAGTTCACTTGCTGTGGGTTGACCTACAGTGCCAGTAGGGAGGCAATCCCAGGATTTTGATCCAACGACTGTGAAGCAACGGCAGTATATTTCCAAGACAGGGTGGTGAGTGGCTTCGAGGGGAACTTGCAGGTGGTGGTGTTCCCAAGTACCTGCTGTCCTTGTCCTTCTCGATGGAAGTGGTCATGGATTTGGGAGGTGCTGTCTACATGTTTTTGCCAGTAACTAGACAGCAGGTGTAGACTGTAGTACACTGTTAAACAGAACAGGTTGAGGTCATGAAAGGCTCATGAGACATCACAAGTTCAGAAGTCAGACAACACCAGGTTACAGTACAACAGGTTTATTTGAAATACAAAGCTTTCAGAACAGTCCTCCGCCATCAGGTGAAGGAGCAGCACTCTGTAAACTTGTGATTTCAAATAAATCTGCTGGACTATAACTTGGTGTTCTCCATCATCTGATCTTGTCCACCCAGTCCAACCCCTGTACCTCCACATCATGGCAAACATTAGAGGGATGCCCAGGGATAATTGGAAATGTTAACTTTGGAGTTGGCCATTTAGCCCTTCAAGTCTCATCCAAAGATTTCGATGTATTTCTTGAGTTTAATTTTAACTGGTGAGTGAACTTAGTCAAGAATCTGTGAAGTTATGGAGAAAGAATGCATTTGCATTTATACACCCTGAGAGTGTCACACAATGCATCATGACCAACCTAGTACTGTTGAAAAGTCGTCATGATTTCAATGTAGGAAACACAGTCAAGTTACACACTGCAAGTTTCCATAAATAGCATCCTGATAATAAGCACGGTGCATTTTAGTAATGGTATTGGAGGGATAAATATTAGCCAGCAAATGTAATGGCATTTGATGTTTTTTATTTGTGAGATGTCGTCATCACTGGCTGGCCACTCCTTCCGTGCCCTTGAGAAGATGATGGTGAGCTGCCTTCTTGACCCACAATGCTATTAGAGGGAGAATTACAGGATTTTGACCCAGTGACAGTGAAGGAACAGTGATATATTTCCAAGTCAGGATGGTGAGTGACTTGGAGGGTTAACTTGCAGGTGTGGTCTTGCCAGGGTTGGAGGCTGAATAGGCTGGGGCTATTTTCTCTGGAGGCTGAGGGGTGACTTTATAGAGGTTTATACAATCATGAAGGGCCTGGGCTGGGTGAATAGTCAAGGTCTTTTCCCCAGGGGTATTGCAGTCCAAAACTAGAGAGCATAGGTTTAAGGTGAGAGGAATGATTGTAAAAGGACCTTTGGACAACTTATTCATGCAGACTGTAGTTCATGAATGGAATGGGCTACTAGATGAAGTGGTGGAGGCTGGTACAATTACAACATTTTAAAGGCAACTGGATCGGTATATGGATAGGATAGGTTTAGCCAGATATGGGTCAAGTGCTGGTAAATGGGACTAGATTAATTTGAGATATCAGGTCGACATGGATGAGTTGGACCAAAGGGTCTGTTTCCATGCGCACAGCTCTACGACTCTGACTATGACTTTACTGATAACAAAGAGTAGATTGATGGAGCAGTTATTGAACAGGTTGGATTTATCCTGCTTTTTATTTACAAGACATACAACTGTCAATTTTCCACATTGCTGGATAGGTACTAGTGATGTAAGTGTACTGGAACAGTTTGGCTAGTGGAGTAGTAAGTTCTGGAGCACAAGTCTTCAGTACCATTGCTGGATGTTGTCAGGGTCCATAGTCTTTGCAATATCCAGTGTCTTCAACAGTTTCTTGATATCACGGGGAGTGAATTGAATTGGCATCTGTGATGCTGGAGACCATTGGAGTTGGATCATCCACTCTGCACTTCTGCCTGTAGATTGCTCTGAGTGCTTTAGCTTTATCTTTTGCACTGAGGTGTTGGGCTCTTCCATCATTGAGAATGGGATGTGTGTGGAGCAGCCTCCTCCAGTGAGTCATTTAATTGTCCACCATCATTCACGATTGAATGTAGCAGGACTGCAGAGCTTAGAGCTGATACATTGGCCGTGGGTTTGCTTAGCTCCGACCTTCACCCACTGCTTATGCTGCTTGCCTCGCAAGTAATCTTGTTTGGTGGCCGCACCAGGTTGGCACCTCATTTTTTAGGCATGCCTGGTACCACTCTTGCCATGCCCTTCTGCACCTGCATTGAACTAGGGTTAATCCCCTGGCTTGATGGTAATGGTTGAGTGGGGCATATGCATAGGCCCTGAGTTTACAGATTATGATGGAATATAATTCTGCTGCTGTTGATGGCCCACAATGCCTCATGTCTTGAGTTGTTCGATCTGTTTGAAGACTGTCCCATTTAGCATGGAGGTAGTACCACACCACACAATGGATGGTATTCTCACTGTTATGGTTGGACTTTGTCTCCACAAGGACTGTCTGATGGTCACTCTTACTAATAGTGCTACGGTCAGATGGAGCTGCAGCTGGCAGATTGGTAAGGATGAGGTCAACTATGTTTTTCCCTCTTGTTGATTCTCTCATCACCTACTGCAGATCCTGTCTAGTAGCTATGTCCTTCAGGACCTGACCAGTTCAATCAGTAGTGCTGCTGCTGAGCCACTCTTGGTGTTGGACACTGAAATCCCAACCTGGAGTAAATTTTGCACCGTTGTCACTCTCTGTGCTTTTTCCAAGTGTTGTTCAACATGGAGTCGTACTGATTCAGCTGATGGAGATGGTACGTGGGAATCAGCAGGAGGTTGCCTTGCCCATGTTTAACTTGAAACCATGAGACCTTTTGGGGTCCAGAGTCAATGTTGAGGATTACCAGGACAATTCCTTTCTGACTGTATACAACTGTGCTGCCATCTCTGTTTGGTCTGTCCTGCTTGTGGGACAGGGATGGGGGTGTCCAGGACATTGTCTGTCAGGTATGATTCCCTGAGTATGACTTTGTCAGGCTGATTGGTCTGTGTTGCAAATGTGTTGCTGGTCAAAGCACAGCAGGTTAGGCAGCATCTCAGGAATAGAGAATTCGACGTTTCGAGGTCTGTGTGACAGCTCTTCCAATATTGGCACTCTCCCCCAGATGTTAGGCAGGAGGATTTTGCAGGTTTGACAGGGCTGTTTCTGCTATAGTCTTTTCTGATGCCTTGGTCGATGCCACATGATCTATTCACTTTCATTTCTTTGAGACTTCATAGCCATTGATATAATTGGGTGGTTTCCTAGGCTATTTGAGAGGGCAATTGAAAGTCAACCATGCACTGGTGTGGCTCTGGAGTCACATGTAGGCCAGACCAGATGGAGATGATAGATTTCCTTCCCTGAAGGACGTTAGAGAGATAGATGTTTTTCCCCAACATTGGATAATGGTTTCATTGTCAATTTTTAATTGAATTAAAATTCTACCATCTGCCATGGCAAGATTGGAACCTGGATCCTCAGAATATTAGCTGAGTTCTTAGATTAATAGTCTGGCGATGATACCTCGAGGCCGTTACGTCCCCTAGTTTAGGTGAAGTGTTTGTGTTCACTTGAGGAAGTTGAGATGGCAACTGCTAAAGTCTCAGCCCTGTTAGTACAACATAATTTCAATAATGCAGTGGATCATTAGACTGGACATTGTGCTCACATTGTGAGAGTGGTGCATTCCCCTGAGACCTCCTAACCCATAATCAAGAGTGCGACCCATTGTAACAAAGAACAAAAAGAACAAAGAAAATTACAGTACAGGAACAGGCCCTTTGGCCATCCAAGCCTGTACTGATCCGTATCCTCGATCGAAACCTGTTGCCTATTTTCTAAGGACTTGCATTCCTTTGCTCCCTGTCCATTTATGTGTCTGTTCAGATACATCTCAAATGATGCTATTGTTCCCGCCCCTTGTACCTCCGCTGGCAACACATTCCAGGACCCACCACCCTCTGCGTAAAGAACTTTCCACACAATCTCCTCCAAACATTTCCACCCTCACTTTGAATTGTGACCCCTAGTAAGTGAGTCCTCCACTCTGGGAAAAAGCTTCTTGCTATCCACCCTGTCTACACCTCTCATGATTTTGTAGGCCCCAGTGAGGTATCCCCCCAACCTCCTTCTTTCCAATGAAAATAACCCTAGTCTACTCAAGCTTTCCTTATAGCTAACATCCTCCATACCAGGCAATATCCTGGTGAACTTCCTCTGCACCCTCTCCAAAATCTTTTGCTAATGTGACGACCAGAACTGTACACGTTATTCCAAATGTGGCCAAACCAAAGTCCTATAACAACTGTAACATGACCTGCCAACTCTTTTACTCGATACCCCATCCAATGAAGGAAAGCATGCCGTATGCTGTCTTGACCACTCTACTGACCTGCATTGCCACCTTCAGTGAACAATAGACCTGAACACCCAGATCTCTCTGCACATCAATTTTCCCCAGGATGTTCCCATTTGCTGTATAGTTCACTCCAAAATGCATCACCTTGGATTTGTCCGGATTGAACTCCATCTGCCACTTCTCTGCCCGACTCTCCAATCTATCTATCTATATTCTGCTGTAGTCTCTGACAGGCCCCTTCACTGTCTGCTACTCCACCAATCTTAGTGTCACCTGCAAACTTGTTATTGAGGCAACCTATACCTTCCTCCAAATCATTTATGGATCAGATCAGACACCATACATGATTTCATATTAAGCCCATCAACTGGGGAGATTTTTAAACTGGTGCTAAAAAGGATTCACAATAATAGTTCCCAGTTGCGGTCAGGGATGGGTGAACCGAATCATTGTTAAATATTTTTAGGCAAAAGTAGGATGCTTTGCCAATCCATCCTCAAGTCAAGTTGTGTTTTTGATGATATATGCAAATCTGTATCAATGTTTGGCACACCACATTCTACGAACCTCACTGTTTTTCTGTGAAAGTGAAACCTGCTTTGGTTCTTGAAAATATGCAAAGAGCTAATGGAAACGTGGCAGTGAATACAGGATAGAATTTAATCAAAGGCTTCAGTTACGTCAAATATGATAGTGCAGAATTAGTGTGGCACGGTGGCTGAGTGGTTAGCTCTGCTGCCTCACAGCGCCAGGGACCCAGGTTTGATTCCAGCCTCGGGTGACTGACTGCGTGGAATTTGCACCCTCTCCCCATATCTATATGGGCTTTCTCTGGGTGCTCTGGTTTCCTCCCACAGTCCAAAGATGTGCAAGTGAGGTCAATTGGTCATGCTAAGCTGCCCATCGGGAGGTGTTAGTCAGGGGCAAATGTAGGGGAATGAGTCTGGGTGGGTTACTCTTCGGAGGGTCTGTGTGGGCTTGTTGAGTTGAAGAGCCCGCTTCCACACTGTAGGGATTCTAATCCTCGTGTACGGGATGAAATCAGAGATTTGCTTTCATTGCTCATACCTTTGAGTACAGGGACATCATGTTGAGTTTGTACAGGATGCCTCTTCTGTAGTACTGTGCGCAGTTTTTGATTAGATTACTTACAGTGTGGAAACAGGCCCTTCAGCCCAACAAGTCCACACCGACCCGCCGAAGCGAAACCCACCCATACCCCTACATTTACCCCATTACCTAACACTACGGGCAATTTAGGATGGCCAATTCACCTGACCCGCACATCTTTGGACTGTGGGAGGAAACCGGAGCACCCGGAGGAAACCCACGCAGACACGGGGAGAACGTGCAAACTCCACACAGTCAGTCGCCTGAGTCGGGAATTGAACCCGGGTCTCAAGCGCTGTGAGACAGCAGTGCTAACCACTGTGCCACCGTGCCGTTCTGGTAACGCTGTTACAGGAAGGCTATTATTAAACTGGAGAGGGTTCAGAAAAAGTTTACCAGAATGTGGCCAGGAATGGAGAGGTTGAGTTATAAAAATAGGCTGGATAGGCTGGGATTCCTTTCACTGAAGTTGTGGAGGTTTATAAAATCACGAGAGACATAGATAAGATGAAGAGCAAAGGTCTTTTGCCTAGGGTGGGAGAATTTAAAACTAGGTGGCATATTTTCAAGATAAGAGGAGAAAGATTTTAAAAAAGACATGAGGAGTAACTTTTTTACACAGAGAGGGTAGTTAGTGTGTGGAATGTTCAGCCAGAGGAAGTGGTGAATGCAGGCACAATTACAACGTTTAAAAGACAATTAGATAAGTAGATGAATAGGTAAGGTTTGGTGGGATATGGGCCAAATGCAGTCAGGTGGGACTAGTTTAGTCCAGGAACACAGTTGGTGTGGACTAGTTGGACCGAAAGGTGTGATTCAATATTGTTTGACTCTATATGTAGAATAATGGATATTAATCAGGATTGGAAATTCTCCCTCACCATGTTTACTCTGTCAACTGAAGCAATGAGGCCAGCTGGAATCCCTAAATCAGTACTGAGTTAGAACATAGAACATAGAACAATACAGCGCAGAACAGGCCCTTCGACCCTCGATGTTGCGCCGACCTGTGAACTATTCTCAGCTCGTCCCCCTGCACTATCCCAAAAGCATCCATCTAATGATTGTTTAAATCTCCCTAATGTAGCTGAGTTAACTGCATTAGCAGGTAGGGCATTCCACGCCCTTACCACTCTCTGTGTACACATCAATGTAACTCATGCAGACTAGGAAAAGGGTCTCACTCTGATAACTTGACAACTCAAAGAGCAAGCTCAGCATACCATTTACAGAAGGCAAAACAACAACATGACAACACAGGTTTTTGCCCCAGATAATAATTACCTCTCAGCCAAAATCTCCAAAACAGTGATGGTTTGGTTATTATCTCATTGCTACTTCTGGAGCTTGCTGTGTGCAAACTGGCTGGCTGCATTGATGACAATTCATAATTCTGAAATACTTTGGGTGTTCAGATGGCATGGAGGGTGTTATATGAATAGGAGTTCTTTATTTCATACTTGCAGTCGAATCATCAGTTCTCCAAAGCTGTTTACCCTTTCTTTTGTATAACATTCCCTACATTCCAAAAGTCCCCATGATTGCAAAACATAACCCCTTTATTCAGAAAAAGGAAAGGGAGCAAAAACAGAGGATGATAGGCTCGTCAGCCTGACAGCCATAATAGGAAAGACACAATAGAATCCATTGTCAGTGTTTCATATTAAGGAAATCGAAGGACATGGGGATGGTGCGAGAAGGTGTGATTGACATAGGTGATCAGCTGTGACCTTATTGAATGGAAGGGCAGTTCTTTATTTTTCAGAAAAGTGTAAGTAAGTGTTAACAGATTTTCCTTTTATTTCATTCCCGTCATAAGATTAAACATGAAATTTGCTGGAAAGCAGGAGACTCTCAGTGCAGGTTAACATTCCTCTGTTGGTGCATAAATAAACAATGAATACAACAATTGGGTGCTGACATAATCTTCCTTCTATAACCTCTCAATACAGAGCAGAAAGGAATAGCTGGGAGACTGGAAGGGGTAAGTGATTCCTGAAGAAGGGCTTCTCCTGTTCCTTGGATGCTGCCTGATCTGCTGCGCTTTTCCAGCAACACATTTTCAGACTAGAAGGGGTAGCTAGAATGTGCAGCAAAATGAACAAAGCATAGTTTTTTGTTTGGCAGTTTAAAAGAGTAGTTCCAATACAAATACAGACATAATCACAGGAAAGACTGGAAGGGGAAAAATAAATCAAACAGGTTTGACAAAGCTCATCAGCAAGCTTCACATCCGGGGGATTGATTCTCAGCCTGGGCTGAGATGGTTTGTCTTAATATGTTGACAGCAATGATGTATTGGGGATGTCTCACCACCCTCTGGCTAATAAGGGGGCTAAAAAATTAGACAGAGACATTTCCTGGTCATTGTTGGCTGATTGTAGTTGAAAGCTCCATGTCTATAGGTGATGTTCTTCACAGTTAGAGCAGCCTGTCTAAAATTCACTCTCCATTTACATTTTAAAAAACAGTGAATTGGGCAACTTCAAGAACCCATGGTGCTTTAGTCCCTGCATTACAGCCTTCAAGAGAGAGGATAAGGATTGGGAGAAATAAAGGGATAAATTGACCTGATTAAAAGGGATGAGAAGCTCAAGAGTGCTGCATCATGAAATGGCTTCATGGGGATTTTGAGCACACAATGCTCCCCATGCGAAACTGTTGCCAGGGTAACTATCTAAATGCTTCGTCTGTCTGGATGGATATAGATCAGGATCTTTTTATGATGGTCCAACAGAAATTGTGAAATCATCATGGCAGAGGCAAATCATAAGCTGCAAATGCAAGTCAGTACCCGAGCATGTTTACACATCACTGATGAAAATCTAAACAAAAACTAGATAATTATAAGTACAAAAGTTGAAGTGTCAAGCAGACAAGGTTTTACGGTTTGGATTTCAAGCCAGACAGTCCCGCCCCTTTAAGATGAATGCATGACATCATAACATGCAAGGCAGTCTTTGTGTGGAGCCACAGAAAATGGGGGAGATACTAAATGAATATTTTGCATCAGTATTTACTGTGGAAAAGGATATGGAAGATATAGAATGTAATGAAATAGATGATGACACCTTGCAAAGTGTCCATATTACAGAGGAGGAAGTGCTGGATGTCTTGAAATGCATAAAGGTGGATAAATCCCCAGGACCTGATCAGGTGTACCTGAGAACTCTGTGGGAAACTAGAGAAGTGATTGCTGGGCCTCTTACTGAGGCATTTGTATCATCGATATTCACAGGTGAAGTGCTGGAAGACTGGACGTTGGCTAACGTGCTGCCTCTCTTTAAGAAGGATAGTAAGGACAAGTCAGGGAACTGTAGACCAGTGAGTGTGATGTCAGTGGTGGGCAAGTTGTTGGAGGGAATCCTGAGGGATAGGATGTACATGTATTTGAAAAGACAAGGACTGATTAGGGATAGTCAACATGGCTTTGTGCGTGGGAAATCATGTCTCATAAACTTGATTGAGCTTTTCGAGGAAGTAACAAAAGGATTGATGAGGGCAGAGCGGTAGATGTGATCTATATGGACTTCAGTAAGGCGTTCGACAAGGTTCCCCATGGGAGACTGGTTAGCAAGGTTAGGTCTCATGGAATACAGGGAGAACTAGCCATTTGAATACAGAACTAGCTCAAAGGTAGAAGAGGGTGGTGGTGGAGGGTTGTTTTTCAGACTTGAGGCTTGTGATCAGTGGAGTGCCACAAGGATTGGTGCTGGATCCTTTAATTTTTGTCATTTATATAAATGATTTGGATGCGGGCGTAAGACGTACAGTTAGTAAGTTTGCAGATGACACCAAAATTGGAGGTGTAGTGGACAGCGAAGAAGGTTACCTCAGAATACAACAGGATCTTGATCAGATGAGCCAATGGGCTGAGAAGTGGCAGACGGAGTTTAATTCAGATAAATGCGAGGAGCTGCATTTTGGGAAAGCAAATCTTCGCAGGACTTATACACTTAATGGTACTGTCCTAAAGAGTGTTGCTGAACAAAAGAGACCTTGGAGTGCAGGTTCATAGCTCCTTGAAAGTGGTGTCGTAGGTAGATAGGATAGTGTAGAAGGCGTTTGTTATGCTTTCTTTTATTGGTCAGAGTATTGAGTACAGGAGTTGGGAGGTCATGTTGAGGCTGTATAGGACATTGGTTAGGCCACTGTTGGAATATTGCATGCAATTCTGGTCTCCTTCCTATTGGAAAGATGTTGTGAAACTTGAAAGGATTCAGAAAAGATTTACAAGGATGTTGTCAGGGTTGGAGGATTTGAGCTATGGGGAGAGACTGAACATGCTGGGGCTGTTTTCCCTGGAATGTTGGAGGCTGAGGGGTGACCTTATAGAGGTTTACAAAATTATGAGGGGCATGGATAGGATAAATAGACAAAGTCTTTTCCCTGGGGTAGGCGAGTCCAGAACTAGAGGGCATAGGTTTAAGGTGAGAGGGGAAAGATATAAAAGAGACCTAAGGGGCAACTTGTTCACACAGAGGGTGATACGTGTATGGAATGAGCTGCTAGAGGAGGTGGTGGAGTACAATTGCAACATTTAAAAGGCAACTGGATAGGTATATGAATAGGAAGGGTTTGGAGGGATATGGGCCGGGTCCTGGCAGGTGGGACTGGATTGGGCTGAGATATCTGCTTGGCATGGACTGATTGGACTGAAGAGTCTGTTTCCATACTGTACATCTCCATGACTCTATGTGACATTCCAGTATACATGCACAAACATTGCCTTCGTTCATGCATTCTGTGTCAAGGGATCAGTATAGTACCATCTGTCAGCTATATGTATGTGTGATGTACAATAATGTCAGTTAGCACAGAACCCAGAATATGGCTGTGATAGTGCAGCAATGAAGTTAGTGTTATTAATAAAGCTCCACCAATGTATCTACCTCAACAAGAACTTAAATCTCTATGATACTTGTTATGCAGACTACCATTTGGAAAATCACATGTTGTTAGCAATGGTGGCCACAACTGGGGACTAAACACTAGTCATCACAGCTAGTTCATGACAGTTAGAAACAGTAAGTGGATGCTAAAGATGACAATAACATGGCAGTTATGAAATGTCTTTTTCCAAACTGTTATTCATGTCCAAGTTCAGGGTAATAGTTACAACTACAATCAAAACTAAGTGCAACAGCCAAACAAAGTGGACAAATTTGCAATGAAGTAAAATGAGTATTTAACATTTCTTTACTATTTCAAAAATAATGGCATTTTACAAAAGGTCCAAGATAGTTATGATCTCGACAAAACAGCACTTTAAAAACCTGAAGGACAGCTCAAACGTAACAAAACGCTTGTAGATTAAAATACAAACATTAATAATAAATACAGGTTTTCTACATTAAGCACTTTTTACTTATGTCCATACAACCATCAATTAATCGATTTTCATTTTCCAAATAACATGAAAATTCGAAAAACAAACAAAACAATGTGGCATTATAACTACTTCCTTTTAGGCTTGATCACCACCTTCAGGCAAAGGCCTGTAACTTTTAATGACACAGCAATATTAAATAAAAGAGCAAAAAAAAGCTGACAACAAACAAAAAGAAACCAGACAAAGTTTTTTCCCTGGGGTCGGAGAGTCCAGAACTAGAGGGCATAAGTTTAGGGTGAGAGGAGACCTAAGGGACAACATTTTCACACAGATGGTGGTACATGTATGGAATGAGCTGCCAGAGGAAGTGGCGGAGGCTGGTACAATTGCAACATTTAAAAGGCATCTGAATGGGTATATAAATAGGCAGGGTTTGGAAGGATATGGACCAGGTGTTGGCAGGTGGGACTAGATTGGGTCAGCATGGACGAGTTGGACTGAAGGGTCTGTTTCCGTACCGTACATCTCTATGACTCTAAAAACAGAGGCACTGCACCATAATACTGATGGTTATTCTGGCCTTTTTGATAGCATAAAGGTACACAAAAATGGAAACTAAACAGCTCATCAGGGATTGGCAATTCATTGATAACCCATCAGATGTTCACTTGTGAAGTAAAGAGTCAATATTCACTTTCGAGATAAGCAGATTGCTGACAAGAAGAGTAGTAGTCAAACTTTGTCTCACTTTGGACATTGAATGATTAAGAAGAATAAAGTCCAAGTCAACTTCAGAAGACATGTGATGTGGAGGTGCCGGTGTTAGACTGGGTTGGACACGGTCAAAAATCACAACACACTAGGTTATAGTTCAACGGTTTTATTTGAAAACATTTGCTTTTGGAGTGCTGCTCCTCCATCAGGGCTAACACCTTGCCAGAATACATGATTTCATGCCATATTTACAATCAAACAATTTGGAGGAAGGTGCTGACTTAACGATGCAAGAATGTGATTTCACCAAAGCTAATAGCTGAAAGACTTGTGCACCTGGTAATCTGCCTACAGCCAACAAATTCTTCAGAATAAGCATGTCTAAATCGACCCGAAGAATTTCCTATTGATGCCGTATTTGAAGGAGTATTCAAGTTAGAAGCATTTGTGACAGGTCAGCAGCATCTGGAAGTGCTTAACTCTGGAACAACTACTGTCGCCATCAACAAGGTCAGAAGAACTCACATTTGGTACCAGGTGTGGTTTATCTCACCCAGCAAGGTAATGGCCAGTATTTTGACCTTTGCAAGCTATGTTTCACAAAGGACATTAGGCTAAAATCTGTAAGAAATCACCCAGAGAAATGTGAAAAAAAAACAGCACACTGTTCCACAGCAGCTTGTGAAGAAGGACCAATGAAGGAAAAATGCCAAAAGAAGTTTCCAATTTCTGTCCTTTGCAGGCAAGCTTATCAACAAATTCCAAGTAGTGGGCACTACTTGTAGACTGCAGTCAAAAGTATAACACACCACATGGAAGCTATCAGAAAAGCTGAAGCTATCATCCTCATCCAAGTGATAAACTGTAAAAGAACGGACAACATGCATTATTTACCAAGGTTAACATTGGTGCCAATGCGGATATCATTCATTTATGCATCTTATATGAATTTTTTTCAGGAAACTGGCACAGTATGTGCAGTCCACACAAGATAAACAAACTGCTTCCAATGGGTTTAACATCCAGTGCATTAGCATTAACTGTCTTAAGTATCAATACAAATTCCAAGGATGGACATCCGAAACCTTTTACGTCATTGAAGCAGATGGACCTGCACACATTGACCTGCCACGATGCATAAATCTGCATTTCTCATGATCCATTGAAGTAACAAACCTATTAGTTGAAACACCAAAGATATCAGACTACAATCTTATGAATTCGGTTATGACCAAAGAATATTAATGAAACGAGCTCTGTCAGATAATGGCTAACCAGAACAGCCACTATTGAAGGAGAAATAAACCATCTTTCAAGACAGTGAATTCTCAACCAGTGAATGAAAAAAGCATCGGTGTGCAAATAATCTTGAGTCAAAGGCAAAGAATGTGAAAGGAATTAAAAGAGAAACATAGCAAGTCATTAAATCCTATGGTCCAGACTGGTGCTGTCAAACTATGTTTCTGATTTTTATTTCTTTTATCCACCCATAATAACCTTATCTTCTCTGTCTTTGTGTACCTGTCTGTTTGTGAAAGGGGAATTTAAGAAGGGGAAGAGTTTACTTTGTAGAGTTATAAGTTAGCAATTCATTTTCCCTCACGGTCATTGGTTACAGACAATCTTTTCATAACAAACCATTTTTTTTAATGGTTAAATGTCCTTCTCCCCGTGCCATGGAGAAAGTGTGGTTCCATGCATTTAGTCTGTCAGCTATATGATGCACAGTAACATCAGTAAGCATAGAAATAGTCTATGTGTGTAAATCTGTGATTTTAGACACATGTAAATAGTTAGTGTTGTAAATACATTTCAAGACATCTGCTTCAACAAGAACCTGATTCTGCTACAGATGTTATGTAACTAACATATAGAAGACTCCAAAGCACATCTAGGTACTTTCAACAATTCTCTGGCACACATCATAGTTTGATCATTTTCTTTAGGCACAACAATCAGTTGTCACACTCAAAAACACCATTTGCTTGTAATAATCTCCCACCCACCACTTTTGCCATCAATGTTTCTCTATCTAGAAGTGCATTTTAGTTTCATATACACTCTTGATCATCCTGACACTAATTAGAACTCTGATTTGTTTGTAGTCTGAACTTAGCCTTGAATTTCCCCTGGGACAGGTTTGCCTTTGGAGAAGAGGAACTATCCTAGCCTAACTGTGTGGTAGCTCAGTGTCATCTATTCATTAACATTTAAAATACAAATGAGCTCTCTGCTAGCAGAAAGAAGCCGGCTGCTAGCAAAGGTGGATATTTTCAGTAGTCCTGGTACAGAGTGCAACGAAAGAAATAAGAGAACAGAAAGTACTGTTAGAGGTACTCACCCACCGAGAAGTGGAACAATATCTCCAAATCAGATTAAAGTGAGGACTGCAGATGCTGGAGATCAGAGTTGGCAGTGTAGTGCTGGAAAAGCACAGGAGGTCAGGCAGCATCCAAGGAGCAGGAAAATCGACGTTTTGAACAAGATTCCTTCATCAGAAATGCTCTTCCCCGAAATATCAATCCTCCTGCTCCTCGAATGCTGCCTGACCTGCTCGTTTTTCCAGCATCACGCTCTCAACTCTGAACCAGGTTACACTAGCTCTAGGGGAGCTGAAAAGCTTCAAAGGACAGAGACTACCTCAGGGGACACAATGGTCTGGTGGTATTATCACTAGACTGTTAATCCAGAGATGCAAGTAACGTTCTGGGGACCTGTATTTGAATCTCGCCATGGTGGAATTTGAATGCAATAAAAGAACCCTGGAATTATGAGTCTAATGATGACCACTAATCCATTTTTGGTTGTCATGAAATGCTCATCTGGTTCACTAATACCCTTTAAGGAAGGAATCTCCCATCCTTATCTGGCCTGGCCTAGATGTGACTTATTACAGCAATGTGTTTGACTCTTAACTGGCGTCTGGGCAAGTAGGGAAGGTCAATCAACAGCAATGCCCTCAACCCATGAATAAATTTGAAATAAAGCTCATTTCTTCAAGTTGTCGCTCATGACAGTGCTAATCAAGTTTGTTGCCTGCAGCTTACCATCAGGCTTATCCTGGGATCTCTGCTGCCATACACAAAGGCAGGATAATTGTATCAGTTACAAAGCTCCTGCTCTCTGCTACTGTCACTCACATGTGCAGAGTGGTACTGAAGTGCCCTGTGGGTCCCTTGCTGTGATGACAAGAGAAATATTTATGTTCCAGAGGAGATGCAGCAGTTACGATCTCCCAGCATAATTTCTTTGCATTTGTCCCTGCCATAACAGTTAATTCAGGGCCGTATAACAGATGAAAATCCAAGTGTCAATTACATGCTTTCCTATACTTGAAACCTTCAACACCTTAGATTGTATCAAATTTGCCTAATTTTAGAGCGTTTAATTAGGTCATTTCAAATGCTCCTTTTCAAGAAAATGAACTGAACTTCATTAACCTTTCGAAGGAACACATATTCAATACCTGGAATCACCTTCAGAGATTGTTTTCATTTTGCCCAACAGTTTAATAATTTCCTCCCTATATGACGGTGACCAAAACTGTGCAAAGTTAAACCTTAACCCATATCTATATCTACATCCATTAAGATTGTCTTGTTGAGTTTCGAGAGCCTGTGTTACAGAGAGGTTATGTTAGGGTAAAAAGCAATACTCACACACCATAATAAAAAAAAACACTGAATATGTAGGTAACAATATCAGTTCGTGCAGAAACAATGAATGGGAAAACTTTAAAGTATTACCTATGTCCATGAAACAAATTGTGCAAGAATGGTCGATACTGGAAAATCCTGTTTAATGTGCATTATTTTAATGTCTTTCCCATCTTGTACATAGGTCTTGAAATCCATTCCAGCACAGACCTAGAGACTCTCAGTCAGACAGCTGGCAAAGGGGGAGGAAAGGTGGGGACTTACAGAAACAGGTTCCAATTACAAGACTCCCTCATTCAGAACTATATACAAACATCTGAATAAATATGTAAATACATTCTCCTGTTTGACCTCAGTAGTGAGAGCACTTAAATAGAATTGCTGTCTGTTTCACTGCAGATAAAGTGCACTTTCTCTGCTGAGATTTCAACCTGGTACTCAAAGGTTCAATGATTTTGCTATTGGTCAAAACACCCATGTGTCATTTGGCTTGAGAGGTATTAAAAAAGACAGTCACACCTTTAATCATGAGTGACATCATCGCACCAAATGCCTGGCAAGCAATTTAAAAGGATTGGCTGAAAAGAAAACTGCATCTCTTTGAAGCTCAGAAGGAGGCCAAGATTTTGTGATATGTTTTAATGCGTTACATTTATCCATTCTTGTGACAGGTGCATTTTCATGGAAAATTTGCCTCTTCCAAACCAGTTTCAATAAGCAACCTTAATAGCTTTAATACGTGTGACTTAATACCAAATGAAAAGAAAGAACTGTTACATGTCACCTTTAATATAATACCTCCACCTGTGACATTTTAGTATTGTAACACTAACGTTCCTTCTCAAAATTAATAATAGATCATGTCACACTTGTGGTACAATAATCTGACACAGATCTTATATAAACATTTGTTTTCACATGCAAAAATCAGCCTGCAATGCCATTTATTGCTTTTAGGTATTTCTGATGGAGATCCTCTTACAGGATTAAAACAAAATCTTCCTCCAAGTCACTGCCCTTCAAATAGCTGTTGAACCATGCTCAGTCAACTTGGCATTACACAGCGGTAGCAGTAGCAACAGCAGCATCTTAAATCTTTGTGATTGATAGCCTCTCAAACCAAACAAGAGCAGAGCAGCAAACAGATAGTCCCTGACTGGCTCGTGAGAAGAGTCCTTAGACCAATGATGAGAGTGGGTGGTGCTGTGGAGTTGCTGAGTCCCCTGGAGCTATGGATGGTGCAAATACGTATCGCATTGATATTTGAGCAGTCTGACTGCAGCAGCCTTTGATTGACAGTCTTTCACAGCCACCCGAAGGAACCTGAAACCAAACATTTAAGTCGTAGACTTGTCCCACTAATACCTACCTATGCCAGTAATTCTTTCTGGCTATGCAAGTGTCCTTCAGATGCTAATAAAGTCAGGCTTCAAAGAGCAAAACAACAGATGGGCAAAGTCGTCACTTTTCACCAAGTTCAAAATTTGACAGAGGGCAGGACAGAAGTGCGACAGGATAAGAACTTGGCTCAGGTTCTGATGTTTGCTAATTATAAAAATTCATCGATAATCTTAATAATTCATGGCCCTGCATCAAAAAAATACTGTTGTGAGAAAGAATTAGCTATTTCACTAAAAAGACTTCTGAGGCCAGAAATAATTATTGATGATATTAGAGGATGACTGCTTAGCAGTATGGCATTCTACATCTCCAGTTTTAACAGTGCAGGAAACCTGCTGGTTTTAAGCAGTTTACAATACGCCTCCACATGCAGTCCTCCCAAGCAAAGAGACCAATGTTGGTCTGCCTGCCTTGCTGACAGCAGCGTGCATTTCAGTTCCAGGAGCTGGAAACTGGACTGGACCAGGCTACTCGAGGGGAGTAATTGTGACCCCAGCAAGACTAGATTACATTACATTACAGTGTGGAAACAGGCCCTTCGGCCCAACAAGTCCACACCGACCCGCCGAAACGCAACGCACCCATACCCCTACATTTACCCCTTACCTAACACTATGGGCAATTTAGCATGGCCAATCCACCTGACCTGCACATCTTTGGACTGTGGGAGGAAACCGGAGCACCCGGAGGAAACCCACGCAGACACGGGGAGAACGTGCAAACTCCACACAGTCAGTCGCCTGAGTCGGGAACCTGCTCCCTTACCACTGAAGACAGATGAGAACCTGCTCCCTTACCACTGCAGAATCATTTGTTTAGCTAACTTTGCATTGGAGCGGAGTGATTTCTGAATGGGATCTGTTAATAGGCACCAGGCCAGTTATTCACACATTTAAGAGGCCCCACATCCACTTGATGTGTGCACCAGGCATCAAAAGAAAGGGTTCAGGAATTTAGCAACATTAAGCTCAGATGCATGCAGGCCTACAGCAAACCCTCCATGCTTAATGCTCTGTTTATACTAGAGAAACAGCACAACAAACAACAGTTTCTCTGCCTACATTCTTCTGCTAACTGATGGTAAGGAAATAATTTGGTGCACACAATGTATGCCAAAAAGATAATGACAAGGATTCACTTGGCTATTTCAAAATTCTCCAGGCTGGCCTCCCTTCCTCCACCCTCCTTGAACTTTACCCCATCTGAAACGCTCCCAACCAAATTCAATCTTGCTTCATGACCTACTCTCACCTCTGCATTTTTGCTGATCTACTTTGTCACCCGGTCCCCCAATATTTCATATTTTAATTCTTCCATGTCCTAAACAATTCCCATCTCTTTAACTGCCTCCAACACAACAATGACATTCCCCTCTCAAAGCTCTTTATTTCTCTGGTTCTGACCTCATCTTCAGATAAGAGCCATATAAACAATATGTATGCATTGGAACTGAGGCAGGAGCAAACCATTTGGACTTGCAAATCTGCTCTGCTGTTCAGCGAGATCTTGCCTGATCTGTTGGCATTTCAGGCACCACAATCCCAGCTATCCCCAATAACCTTTGATTCCTGTGCCAGATAAGAAGGTGGAGAAAGTGACGACTGCAGCTGTTGGAGATCTGAGTTGAGTATGGTGCTGGAAAAGACAGCAGGTCAGGCAGCATCCAAGGAACAGGAGAATCGACATTTTAGGCAGAAGCCCTCCTTCAGGATGAAAGGTTCATACCCGAAATGTCGATTCTCCTGCTCCTGGGATGCTGCTTGACCTGCTGTGCTTTTCCAGCAACACACTCTCGACCCAAATGAGAATGCCGCCATCTCCGCCTTCGAAAATATTGAAAAACCCTGACTCCACTGCCTTCTGGGGCAGAGAGGTCCAAAATGACACAACCATCTGAGAGAAAACCAAAACTCCCCATCCCTGTCTAGAAAGAGTGGCCCCTGATTTTAAACAGTGCCCCCTAGTTCAGGACTCATCCACAAGAATAAATATCTTTCCTGTGTCCACCTTGTTACAATTTACCAGGATCTTGCACACTTCAATCAAGTTACCCCAAACTCATCTTAACTCCAATGGAAATAGGCATAGTCTTTCCAACCTATCCTCATAACGCAAACTATTTTTCAGGTACCAAGTCCAGTAAACCTCCTCTGAACTGCCTTCAATATGTTTAAGCACAGGTGTAGCAGGCAGTCAAGGAGGCAAACGGTGTGTTGGCCTTCAGATGATAGGATTCAAGTACAGGAGCAGGGATGACTCATTGCAATTATACAGAGCCTTGGAGAGACCACACTTGGAGTGTAGAGCACAGGTTTGGTTCCCTCATCTGAGGAAGGATGCTCTGACCATGCAGGAAGTGCAACAAAGGTTTATCAGACTGAGTTCCTGGGACGGTATGACTGGTGAATGAATAAACACCGGATTGGTTTGGACTATATCCACTGGAGTTTAGAAGAATGAGGGGGAATCTTATAGAAACTGATAAAATTCTAACAGGACCAGACAGGAAAAATCTAGAAAGGATATTCCTGATGACTGGGGAGTCCAGACCAGGGGGTCAAAGTATAAAGATATGGTGTAGACCTTTTAGGACTGAGATGTAAAACCTTTTCAAACTGAGAGATGGTGAGACTGTGGAATTTTCTGCAACAGAAACCAGTTGAGGCCAAAACATTGAATTCTTTCAAGAAAGAGATAGACATAGTTTTATAGACAAAGGGATCAAAGGGTAGGGGCCAAAAGAGGGAACAGAGTATGAAGTAGATTGATCAGCCATGATCATATTGAATGGCGGCTCAGGCTCAAAAGACCAAATGGCCTACTCATGTTCCTGTTTTATACTTCTCTATTCTTCCATCCTTCCTGAAATATGGTCACCAAGAACTGCACACAGTCTTGGAGATGTGGTCTCACCAATGCCCTGTACAACAGAAGCATACCATCTTACAACTATACAAAAACAGAAATTGCTGGAGCCACTCGGTAGGTTTGGCAGCACCAGTGGAGAGAAATCAAAGTCTTTATAAGAACCTTGGATTCAAAACATGAACTCTGTTTTCTTTCCACAGGTGCTGCCAGCCCTGCTGAGTTTCTCCAGCACTTTCTGTTCTGGTTTCAGATCTTCAGCATCCGCAGTTATCTTATTTTAGTGTACCATCTTCAATTCCTCTTGTAATAAAGGACAGCATTCCATTAGCCTTCTTGATTATGTGTTGTCCCTGCATACTAATTTTTTGTGAGTCATGCACGAGAACACCTAAATCCCTCTGCATCTCTGAGTTTCACATTTATTCTCAGTAAAATTCTGCTTTCTCATTCTTGCTAACAAAGTGAATAACTTCACATTTTCCCACATTGTGTTCCATCTGCCTGATTTTTGCCCAATCTACCAATATCTATCTGCAACATTCTTAGTCTTTCTCACAATGTAGTTTCTTACCTATCCCAGTGTCATCCGTGAATTTAGCTAACATGCCTTTGCTCTCTAATCTAAGTCATCGATGTAAATTGTAAAAGATTGAAATCCCAGCACAAAGCCCTGTGGGAGGCCACATGTCACATCCTGTCAATGAAATACCTATTTATGCATAATAAAAACCGAAAGAACTGTGGATGCTGTAAATCAGAAACAAAACGGAAATTGCTGGAAAGGCTCAGCAGTTTGGCAGCATCTGTGGAGAGAAATCAGAGTTAATGTTTTGGGTTCAGTGATTCTTTCTCAGACCATTTTCTTTCCAGTACATAGTACAAGGCTAAAGGATTAATTGTATTACCTGGACTCTTTATTCATTACAGAGAAATTAAAGCACTGAAACAAAGGATTTGACTTAACTTGTTTATGCGCTAACTACCTTCTACTTTGATTCATCTAACCTTAGTCTCCTTCTACATCATGCACATATCCAGTTACATCTTAATTGCAGTGGAACCTTGGCCAGTATCTGAGGAAAAGGCATTTTGCCCATTTTCCCAATACACAAGACACCCCAGTAATCTCTATGCATCAACTTTATAATTTTCAGTTCTTACTATTTCACTCAGTATATCATATATTCAGGTGATATTTACAGTAATGAACCCACAAACAAACTTCAGTACAATGTCCCCACTACTGAACCTTCCAGTAGCTGCATGGTATCACTTGATGAACACTCGCTGATATTTGACAATTATGTCTTAAGTACTCAGTCCATCATCCAACTCCTGTCACACAGGAGTTATACCAAGACGTTATGAGTTGTACAATTCTTAATCTATATTTTACTAGTCATTTGCATTTTAAAAATATATTCTTTCTATGTTGACTTAATCAGTTCTGAAGCTGATAATTCCTTTTTACAACGATCTGCCAACTTTAGGTCAATTCCATAACTCTAAAACCAAGTCAACATGCCACTCTCTTTATAATCTCTAATTGAAGACCATTGAGGAAATATGTCATGGGAAAAAAAAAGTTGAATATTCTTGCAGTAGGCATTCTAGTATTTGCTTTCACTACAAAACTGAAATTTTAAACACTAATCAGCAAGTACAAACCAAAAGAACTATAAATCAGAAACAAAAACATAATTTGCTGGAAAAGCTTAGCAGATCTGGCAGTATCTGTGGAGAGGAATCAGAGTTGATGTTTCAGGCTGAGTGACCCTTCCTCAGAACTAATCAGCAAAGCTTGGTGACTCGGACTCTTACATCATTGAAAGTGTCCGACAAATTGAAAGAAGCTGACACCATGTTGTAGAGATGAACTTTGTCTCCTTTATCTCAGCTAGAAAGCCAAATCTATTTCTGACTCCAGATATAATTATGAGGAACAGCTTTGAGACAAAATGATCAACTTTGTGCTGAGTTTGTCAGCTGTCTGCATGTTGGGTCAAGTTCAGGGTTCATGTGGCTGCAACAACATGCCAGCATGTGTTAAAACTTCACAACAATGGCTTTAATGTTCTGTTTGTAAAATTTTCATGACGACTGTCTGCAAAAAGTCAATGCAGATCATTAAAATTTAGCTCTATTTGGATAAAATGCGTATGAGATTGATTCTCTGGATTTGATGCTCTCAGTTCCGGGGGAAAGAAGGGAAAGACAGAATAAAGTGATTGTCCTAAAGATTAACATCAGTAGCAAATCTTACTTAACTTAAAAACAAATTAAATCAGTGAAGAGGAATCATTTCTTCACTCAAAGCGTGGTGAGCCTGTGGAATCCATTACCATAGAAATTAGTTGATGATAAAACATTGAATGTATTCAGGAGGCAGCTCGAGATAGTATTTGGAGCGAATGGGATCAAAGGTTATGGGGAGAAAGCAGTTTTAGGCTGTTAAGTTGGACAATCAGCCATGATCGTGATGAATGGCAGAGCAGGCTCAAAGGGCTGAATGGCCTCCTCCTATCTTCTCTGTTTCTATGTTTCCACATAAAGGGCTTCATGATGAGAGCACCATTAAACAAAGAAAATAATGGCATTTAGGCAGCAACTTTGAGGATTATTGGATGTCTCAAACAACTGAATTCTATTTCAGTGCAGGTACTTTGCAATAACAAATATGTGACAGCCAAACTTGGCATACAAACATTCCATGGAAAGATCTATTTAGTAATGTTGGTTGTGGGTTAAATGCAAGGATATTTGAGAGGGTGCCAGCTCAAAGGCTATTGCACAAAATAAAAATGCATGGTGTAAAAGTTCACACATTAATATGGATAGGAAATTGGCTGGCTTATAGAAAGCAGAGATTATGCATAAATCTTTGCCTGACATTAACAACAATAAGTCTTTGTCTGATCAACAGGACACGATGAGCGGAGTTCCAGTTGGGGTCTGTTTTGGGGCATTAGCTGTTTACAGTTTACATCAATGAGTTAGATGAGGGGAGCGAAGACATAGTGAGCTAAATTTGCAGACAGCACTGATATAGGTAAAAACGTACCTGTGAAGAAGGAAGAGATAGTTAGATTCTTGTTCGGCAGCAGAATAAAGGGTTATGGGGGTAGATGGGAATGTGGAATTAGAAACACAACAGATCTGACTGAATGACAGAGCAGAGTCAAGCGGCTAAATGGTATATATCATATCGAGAGCTTCTCTGCTCTTCCTTAATGTCCACCTGAAAGATGACCTTGTTTCATTAACTCATTTAAAATTCAGCATTTTGAATAGTACTCCACTCTCTTAGGATAGGACAAGTGAATATCAAACAAGGAGCATGAGTAGGCCTTTCAGCCCATTCAAGCCTGGTCTGCCATTCAATAAGATCATGACTGGTCTGATTCTACCAGAATATGTCTCTATTACCTGTGGTAGCCTTTCAACCCTAGCTTATCAAGGACCTGGCTCCTAGCATCTTTTCAGGGACCGCGTTCGAAACTCTCACAACCCTCTGAGAGAGAAAAAAAATTACCTCATCTGTGTTTTAAATGCTCATTGTCCGATTTTTAAACATTAATCCATTGACCCTCATTCTAGGTTCACAAGGCACAATCCACTCCCCATCTACTCTATTAAGAACCCCCAGGACACAAAGATTAGCCAACATCAGAGAAGCAGGAGAGTCAATATTTTGGGCATATGCCCTTCATCAGGAAGATGAAGAGCTTATGCCTGAAATGTTGATTCTCGTGCTCCTCAGATGCTGCTTGACTTGCTGTGCTTTTCCAGCACCACACTCTTTGACTCTGACTTGCCAACATCTGCAGCCCTCACTTTCTCCTACACTGAAAGGTTAGCCATGACTATAGGTTCCAATTCTGGAGTGGAATTTGAATCTATAACCTCCTGACTCAGAATGAGCACGTTGCCACTGATATACAATTAATATCTGCCTAGTTATTCTTTTGCCCCATGTTATTACGGACCAGGCCAGACCCCCTCAAAACATTTCAAGAAGGCAGCCCAGACCCTAACTTTGCTAGTTGCTTTGAGCAGGTGTAGGGTGGATATGTCAGGAGTGATTCAGCTGGCCAAAACCCCTCAGTTTAAAGAAGCAATGCCAGGAAGAGCAAGATGACAGAGAGATTCAGCATGGAACACCTTCTTCCATGTAGCTATTTATTTGATCAGCAGCCTCAAAAACTGATTGCTTGCACAAAACCAAACCCAAACAAAACCAGAGCAAGGGAGAACTAGCCACTCCCCTTTCATTGTACAAGTGATCCTTTTTAAACTTAAAAACTTCTTCCCATCGATAAACGCAGACAAAACTGAGCCTCCGTCTTTATGACCCCTCTGAAAAAACCCCAAGGACAACCTAACCTTGTTAAAGGAGCAGAATCGTCACAAGATGCGATGAGATGACAATGCACGAACATCAAAACAAAGTACAGCAGATGTTGGAAATCTGAAATAAAAGCAGCAATTTCTTGAGAAACTCATCAGGTCTGGCAGCATCTGTGTCGAGAGAAACAGTTATTTTTTTAAGCTTGAGATGACTTCCTTCACTGCACTTATTTCACATCCCTATTCCTCCTTTACTACCACTAGCAACACCTTTATTTTTTGCTCTGGGTGCCCTCACATTCTGTTCTGCCATTTCACCTCCCCTTCTACAACAGCACCATTTTCCAAATGCTTTCGATTGGAAAGAAGAGTTACATTGAACTTGAAACAGAAACTGTTTCTCTCACTAAGATGCTGCCAGATCTGCTGAGTTTCTTTCAGAACTTCCTATTTTTATCTTTGATAACACACTATAATCCTCTTACAATAGCCATGTGGCTAGAACAAATAAGCAAATAAATTGGACAGTTCCTATGACTTGATTGCTAAATGCCTGACTCAGTATCAACCTTTAGCCATACACCAGTTGGATTCCAACACAACGCACTCTAAGTGCTGTACATCTAGAGTATTTAAGCAGCACTACCATAGTTGTCCTGGACTAGTGACGGAGAAGACAAAGAAAATAAGCTACTCCATTTATGATTGCTTTGTAGTAATAATGAAAAATGTGCCTGATTGTATTGAGAAAAGACAGGATTAGGCTCAGCCGTAATGGTCTTCCTGATCAAATATACTGCCAAAAAAAGCATTGCCTAAACTCAAAGATTTAAAAAATAACCAAATACATAACACGCTGAAGGGATTGCTTCTGATATTTTGCCATATCCAGCACAAATCAGTGTCCTCAAGAGAGGAGAAAATTGGAAAAGAGCAGATATATAAAGATGGTAATAATTTGCCTTCAAGAAAACAGCTTTTGCACTATAAAGTGAGACTATTTTGACGGCATTTTTGGCATTCAGAGAAAGAAAGGATAATAAATAATCATCAATGCTAATCTCTTGCTCCTGACAAATTAGGAAAAAATACTGAATATATATCAAAAGGTGTGATATGTCTCACTGCACAGGTATGGTGCAAATTCACAGGATGTTGCCAGAAATTAATAGGTACAAATAGGAATATAGTTTTGAAAATAGAGTTAGCTTTCATTTGAGTGAGCCATTGGGGGTGATTTGACAGACATGTTCAAAATGATGAAACAATGAGAAAGAGATTGGACATTTCCACATCAGCAGAAATTCCACCATGTCTGCATTTTTGGACAAATTTCATACAAAGTCATGTTCACTACTTGGAAGAAACTCAGGAAAGTTCCTTGTGAGATTATTGCTGTTACTTGAGAGGGCCAGCATTGGGATATACGCAGAAAGTTGAATTGACTAGGTTTAGGTCAGAAAGGCAAAGAAGGCTCTTTACATAAAGGTATGGCATGTTGCAGAATGCATGAGTGAGGGAGTCAATTTTTAAATTTATACAAGTTGAGGAGGAAACTAGAGGTTAAAAAGTCAGGAGAGCAATATAGACATATCAAATCAGAACTAGTATGAAAGATAAAAACCAATTTAGATTGTTTGACGTGAATGCACTACTGTAGTTTCTGTGTAATTCCTTATAAATTTTGGCTTTTAGTAATAAAGTTCTTTGCTTTAGTGCGTTCTGTGATATTTAGCACATTAAACAAACCAAAGCTAAAGAAATCAAATGGCTATTATAATTTTAATCGAATGAAGCAATCATTTTACTCCCTTAAATCTCCCAACACTGATTGTTAGAGGTACTAGTCAAAAAGCTTGGTCTTGGTGACAATCAATTAAAGAGTTCATGCCACTGCAGTGTATTATGTGGCAACATTTTCTATATGAGGAGGAACAGCAACAAGAATGGGTGTCCATCCCATTTGTCACAATGATGTTGCATGTAATTGTGTATTTCAATGGGATTTATCATTCATACACAAGATACAAATCATATTGCTAACATTTTTTCTGTAGCGATGCTGGCCCTTTAATGGCATTGTCAGTCAGAAGTGAAGTGCTTTGCCTTCAATTAAGTGTCGTCACTGCTGTCATATCAGAATAAAGGGACAGTCTAACATGCCAATCTGATTTAACACATGTATTTTCTCAATATTTTTCATTACTCATGGATGTATAAAGCTCCCTTTTATTTATCTGTGGTGCTCGTAGGGAGAACAATTGGATTGTCTTGTTTGCTGCTAAAACAAAATTAAGAATGCATTGGTTCAACATGGTTGGGGTTGGTGGACCTCATTAACAAAGAAGTGCACTTTCACAATGGGTTGCATGCATTCATATTTCTCATTTGGTGTTGCCTGGTTACATTGTTGTTCTTGAGGATTTACATATCCAGCCTGCTCTGTTGCATATACTCTGTAGTGTTCCATTTTTAACATGACTACAAACCTGTTAATAGGACACCATTTCTCTCACACACAAATTAATTCCTCTATAGGGTATCAGTTGTCCTTATTCTTCTCTGCTCTCTACCAACTCTCCCTTCTTTCAGAAACACTTAGAAAACAGATAATTTCAGATCCTTTTGATCCATCCACTTACCCACAGTCTTAATGCAAACACACAGAATCTTACGGCCTTACAGCACATGAGGCCACTCATCCTTTCACTTCTAGGACAGTTCTTTGTACTGTACCTTATCCACAACCCTGAAATTTTTACCTTTTCAAGTATGCATGCACCTAATTCTCCTGAACGTTCTGACTGAATCTGCTTTCACCAGTTTTTCATGATTTAGAGATGCCGGTGTTGGACTGCAATGTACAAAGTTAAAAATCACACAACATTAGGTTATAGTCCAACAGGTTTAATTGGAAGCAGACTAGCTTTCGGAGCGACAACCACCTGGTAGAGGAGCAGTGCTCCGAAAGCTAGTGTGCTTCCAATTAAACCTGTTGGACTCTAACCTGGTGTTGTGTGATTTGTAACCAGTTTTTCCAGGTAGTGAGCTCCAGACCATAACAACCATCGTGTAAAATATTTTTCTTTCCCTTGGAGTTTTCATTGTCAATTATATTAAACCTGGATGCTCTGGTTAATGATGCAGGATACAATTTCTTTGCAATTGGATCTGTCAATCCCCTTCATAGTTTTGAACTCCTCCATTAAATTGTTGTTAAACATCTTTGCTCTAAAGGGAACATAATAAACAGAGACAGAGAGTGGGGGAGTGATATCAAAAACTCAGTTCTAAGTACCACCTTTATAATCACTGTTACAGGGGAACGAGCTGAAGTGGTGAATTAGAACAGATTGGTAGCTCTTCTCATATGCAGCTCAAACTTTTGAGTTGAATGAGAAGACCCATGAGGAATATATACTTTTCCCTGTAAATACTTCCCTTCTTCAATTAAAAGCTTTTATTATTTATCGTCTGGTTCCACTGATTTTTTTTTTATTTTTTGCTTAAGCAACCATTTTATTCATTTGGGAATCTAGAAGTATAGTGCAGTAAGTGCTGTTCCAGTCTGCCTACATCACAGCTGAGGCCAAAGTTATTCCTTCTCCAATAGCCACACCCGTGCAGTCTAAAAACCCGGCATTGGATTGTGAAGAAAAAGTAATTCCCTGACTAATTTCCCTTACTCCAGTCGAACTGAGGTTAGTCAATGTCCCATAACTCAGCATTGGTGATATTCTAGTGCAGTCATTAAGGGCTGGGAGGAACGTCAGGTGAGCTACCCTGCTAGACATTCGGATGGATACTAGGATTTCACGGCATTATTCTAGGATGTATCTATTTATTTATTTATTGTCCTATGTATTTTGCAACAAAGTCATTCAAAAGTATTATATCGTTTCACCACTCTCTGCACCATCATAAAACGCAGAAAAATGAAACAAAACATAGGACATAAGGGCAGAAAAATAAATAAAGAAAGAAAAACTGTTCAACTTTACAGTCCTTGTTAAGTGCTCTGCTGTGGGCATGGGCCTGTTGGTCAACATGAGATCCCTTTACCATACCACCCCTGCTGGAATAAGAGGCACTGCTTTTCAGACCCATCTCATCCCCACTGCCATCCTCACTCTCACGCTTATATAGTGTGGAAACAGGCACTTTGGTCCAACTCATCTACACCGACCAGACATCCCAATTTGATCTAGTCCAATTTGTCAGCATTTGGTCCATTCCCCTCTAAGCTCTTCCCATTCATATCCAAATGTCTCTTAAATATTAAATATTTAAATGTAAATCTCCCTCTGGCAGCTCGTTTCAGTCATTCGCCACCCACTACGTGAAAATGTTACCCCTCAGGTCCTCGCTGGACTTTGTACCAGATTGGCCTAACTTGCCTCCATGAATCAGTGCTGGACACTGACCCCACCAGGAACTCACACTCGCCTGGTGCTGCTGCAGCTGAGTCAGCACTAGGATAATTTGCTGCCAATGCCGTCGAGACGACCAAGCTCAAGGAATAAGTAAAATAAAAAGAGAAAGGAAGACAAAAAAAAAGAGAGGAAAGAACAGCAAAGGGACCGGATGAGCCCCAGGCTCAGAAACCCTATTGCATCGCCATCTTACCAGAAGGTAATCCAAGGAGCTGTTCCAGCATCCTGACAATATTTCACCGTCCAACAATAACCACAAAAGCAGAGTCACTCATTATTTTATTTCTGTTTATATTTGTCACATTTGCCCACATAATAACATCTACTTCCTTTCAAAACAATTCACAATGTGTGAAGTGCTTAGAAATGCTTTTAATAGACCGAGTGCAACATAATGCAAATCTTTCATAGGAATAGGAGCTTGTCCTCAGAATCTGCTCCACCATTCAGTGACTTCATGTTCATTAACATTCTGAAGCCAGATGGTGAAGTAGGAAACAGGATGCTAATTTTCCTTCATGTTGTATCTATTTTGCAGGCATTGCCTCCTCCCCAATCAACACCCAGTGTCCCATACATTTCTCCATCTACCTCTTTCCATAACAATAAACCAAGTAATTGCCCCATGTGGAAGCAGAGTTCTTAACTCACATCAACAAAAATTAACTTGTGTCAACTTTAAAAGAAATTTATCAAATTAAAATGTCATTCCCAGTCTCAATGATACATTCCAGCTCTTGCCCCAGCTCCTGGCCAATAGTTCAAGGTTTATATGTATAAATTATTATATGTTCATTTGCTTTCTTTATATGTGCTTGAGATATTTGATTAATTAGTACCCTTCATCTGCGGATTAGTGACCTTAATTATTCAACTAATGTCTCAAAAACAATAGTTAATCTGTACTTCAACTCCTGTGACTTGTTACCATCCTATATTCCTTGTTATTTAATCTGGAAAAAAAATTACCCAATCAAAATGCTACTTAATCACAGTCTTTAGGGACTGGAAATTCCAGATTTCCACCACCGTTTGTGTTTCCTGATTTTCCTCACACATGGCCCAGCCTTAATTGTCAGATTGTCTTTCTCTGTTCATGTTTGTCCAATCAGAAGAAATAGTTTCTTTCATATTTTACACACCTTGACCAGACCACAGTTTAATTTTCTGTACACAACAATGGACAACAAATATACACAATCTATGTTCATTACCGGCATGGATGAGTTGGACTGAAGGGTCTGTTTCCATGTTGCACAGCTCTATGACTCTATTATTTAACCTCCACTTCCTATAAACTGGAATTCAGTTCTAGAAATTAATTGTTGGCTACCCATTGGTTCAGCAAAGTGATCAATTAGGGCAACTTGTGTGAAGTCTGCGAATGCAATTTTAATCCTGTTCTTTCTCCCTTTCAAACAAATTAAGTGCAACTCAAAACAGCTATCTAATCCTATTCTATATTACTCATCCCTGGTTTGACATGTTCCTTTTCCCAGCTACTTATGAGCCATCATGTTGTGCAAAGCATTTGATCATCTCTGTCCATACTGTTATTACTGTCAACTTTGTTTCGAACAACATATTAATCTGCTTCTTTTTTAAAATCTAGCTTTGATGTAAGTCTATTTTATGTGCCTAGTAACCCGCAGAAATAAAATTCTTCAAAGGATTGGGTACTTTTCAGGAGATGTCGAATGCAGAATGAATTTGAAAGTTTGTTTTAACAGTAAAAAAGCTGTATCCTTCATTCCCCTGTTTTTGGCACCTTCAGAATTCATCCTATTTGAATCCAAATTATTTGAACCGGGTCTGTTGTGCCAAAACTTTAGAAATATTTTTAGTTTTCCTTCAGTTCGAACCTAGCAGCAATGAGGATTCCATGAAGTGCTGCCAATTGCTACTGCAATGTAAAACCAAGGAACTATTTCATAGAGATAGCACATCATTAAAATGCACAGAATTGATTCTCCCTAAACTAAGGTAAATTCTTGTTTGTATCACCTTTCCTGCCAGAAAACCTGAGCAAATGTATGTATGGCCATTATGGGAATATTTCACAGGAATCGATATGGAACATTACTGGATTTTCCATATTCCTTGTTACCTTTTAAATGATCGGGTAAAAAATGAGGTCTGCAGATGCTGGAGATCACGGCTGAAAATGTGTTGCTGGTTAAAGCACAGCAGGTTAGGCAGCATCCAAGGAATAGGAAATTCGACGTTTCGGGCATAAGCCCTTCATCAGGATGAAGGGCTTATGCCCGAAACGTCGAATTTCCTATTCCTTGGATGCTGCCTAACCTGCTGTGCTTTAACCAGCAACACATTTTCACCTTTTAAATGATACCTATTGGCTTCTTCCTGATCTATAGTCACGTGTGATCATAATCAAATGGTGGTAAGGGGCTGACACATTGCAAACTACATGCACCAAAGCATGGGGCACAGATCCTAGATTTGTAACTATCAGACAATGGGAAATTTGTTCTTTTCTCTTCATCATCTTTCTTCAAGTCTCCTTTTCTCTGAGCCGTAAGCTAACAAGTAAACACTACCATTTTTTCAGGTCGAAATAAACACAACATGTTAAGCCACTGCACACAATAACTTTGAAAATTTTATTATTGCAAATGAAAAATGTTTATCAGCTTTTTCACCGAAGACTCTTAGTCAATGAAAGAATCAAAGGATAAGGGGATAGGGCAAGAAAGTCGCACTGAAGTACAAGCTCAAATGTAATATTATTGCACGGGACGAAATGGTTTATTTCTACTCCGAGGAGAAAATGAGGACTGCAGATTCTGGAGATCAGAGCCAAGAGAGTCAGCAGGTCAGACAGCATTCCTGGGAAACGTCGTTCAGGCTTATTCAGGCTTAGGCCTGAAACGTCAATTCTCCTGCTCCTTGGATGCCTGATTTGCTGTGCTTTTCCAGCATCACACTCTCGACAATTAGTTCTGCTCCTGTCTTAATATTCTCAGTGGTGTAGCCCATTGTAAATGGTGATTTTTTAAATGACTGTCCCAACACTAATTCCACGCAATGTTACAAATTTCTATCTTTATAGATTGAATCCAACACAATGGTCTGAATTTTATAGCATCCCTGGGGGCTACGATGGTAAGCAAGGAAGGACAAATTTCCACTGTAAGGAAGGTACTTCCCCACTGCCATGGCAAAGTGTGAGGTGATACACTTTGGTTGGAAGAATAGAGGTGAAAGTCGTGTTTTAAATGGGCAAAAGCTTTGGAAATCTGAAGGAGAAAAGGGATTTGTGAGACCTAGTTCAGGATTCTCTTAAGGTTCAGTTGGCAGTTAGGAAGGCAAATGCAATGTTAGTTTTCATTTCAAGAGGGAGAGAATACAAAATCAGGAATGTACTGCTGAGGCTGGGTAAGGTGCTGGCAGTACCGCATTTGGAATATTGTGAACTGTTTTGAGCTCTATATCACAGGAATAATATGCTGACATTGGACAGGGTCCAGAGGAGGTTGGTAAGAATGATCCTGAGGATGAAGGGTTTGTCATATGAGGAACAGTCGAGCATTCTGTCTGTATTGAATCGAGTTTAGAAGGATGAGGGGGTTCTAATTCAAACTTACAGAATACTGAGAGGCCTGGATAGTGAATGTGGAGTAGGTGTTTCTACCAGTAGGGAAGATGATGACCTGAGGGCACAGACTCAGTGTAAAGAGACGGCCTTTAGAACTGAGATGAGAAAGAATTTGTTCAGTCAGAGGGCGATTAATCTGTGGAACTGATTGCTGCAGACGGCTGGGGAGGCCAAGTCATTGAGTGTATTTAAGGCAGAGACAGATAGATTGTTGATTGGCAAGGGGATCAAAGGTTATGGGGAGAAGGCAGGAGATCAGGGCTGAAAAATATGTCAGCCATGATTGAATGACGGAGTAGGCCAATGGGCTGAATAGCGTAATTCTGCTCCTATATCTTTTGGTCTTTCTGTCCATCTCAGACACCCAGCCCAGCACTGGGTCCTACTAGCCAGGTCTTGGTGAGATCCCAGATTCAACATGTTCTGAGTTCCTGAATCCTCTTCTCAGGAAACCCACTGGAGTCTCACACCCTGCAGTGCTGCTGGGACAAGAGAGGTGTTGACTATTTAGTTGGTTGGCAACTATTAGAGACGGGACTTCCTGTCAAATGGAATCTCATCTCAAGCCATGACAGGCCTAATGATTATTAGATGACTGTGGGGTGTGATTATAATGGAGTTCTGGAATTCATGTAAAGTTCAGCCCAATGTTGCACGTAGCTGCCTGGAGGATGACTTAAACAAATGCTGTGCAACAGTTTCTAGCTGTTAATGCTTGACCTGTTTTAATGTAGTCATTGTCGCAAGAGCTCCCACTGAGGATGTGTAAAGTATTAAAAATATGTCAGAAAATGTACTGATCCATTTGAAATGGCTGATGGAGAGAAAAACAGTTTGAATTTTCAAGGAACAGTTTGATTAGATTCCACGGCCATTTTAGATCAAAGAAAAAGTAACAGAGAAAGAGTTGTCTTAATTTGTAGAATTGTGGGTGCTGGGGCCTCTTTCAAAGGAAAATGATAAATGGCCTTGGGAGGTATTTGCACATGGGTGTCCTGCTCATACTAATTCCCATTGGAGGTAGCAATAGGATAATAGCTCTGTAAAATGGGCTGAAATAGGCAAGAGGCCTGAGAATCTCTTTGCAGCCTTTAGAAAGATAATTTAAATGGCTGATTGGTGGATAATAGCCACCTTGTTCAGGAACAGTGGTTGTCTCTTTTGCTTCACTCTAATAATTTCACTGAATAATGCAGCAATATCTTTTGATTACACTTGGACAGAATTATGACTATGTAGACACCATCTGTGAACAGAGGGCAGCAGTGTGTGGCATGAAGCCAAATCCTCACTGATTTTGACCTTCAACCCCTCCTCCAGAGGGAATCAAAGGAAAATAGCATCGAATCTTGGGAGTAAGTATTGCCGAACTACTCAGGAACTGAGGAACTTACCAGTTCACCCACCTACACTACAATACCAAAACCGCAGGTTAATGCAATGCTTGCCACAATCTCCTCTTCTTCCTTGCCTACCATGGGTACCAGCAACTTTCCATCTTTGTACATGACTCTGGTGTCTCTCATTGCACAGGCTTATGTTATAGCTACTCAACACCCCCACACTCCCCACTACTTCCAAAGCCCAGAAAACCCATCCACAAGTAACAGGCTTAAAAACCCATGTCTCCTACTGCACTGCTTCCATGTCACACCTCCCTCAACTGCCAACCTTCCTTTATGTGATACCATGAAGGCGAGTTAACATATCATGCACTCCACCTCTAAAGCCCTCACTCCTTTGAGGATAAGTTTCTGAAGCAAGGATGGGCGTAATTTATTTCTTATATGGGTGGTGGTGAGATCAGCAGCATGTTGCACATCCCAAAACCAAGCACCTACACAACTCCCAGTATGGAGCATCTCTCCATCTCCTTAATCCCAAGAGAACAATGATCACGCACCCTTAGCTACTGCCATCTTTCCCGAAGAAACTGCAACAGATTATGAGTACAGGACTCAGGAGACTTCTGAACGGCAGCTCCTTCATGCTACCCTCTTTCTCATGACCACCAACTCATCACCATGCCCCCTCAAACCCAGGCACCAGAAGGATTGATTCAGGCAGGAATGGGAATTGAACAGAGGAACTGGTTAAAAATGTGTGACCTCCCCAGGTCTCTTACAACAATGTAGGTGACCCTGATTGCAAATGGTCCTCAGAAAAGCCATCTACCTTGACAAACTATATGTCACTTTCTCTCTGCTGCATTCGAGGAGCTCAGGTGCGTGTGCCCTCAGCTGTTGTCATGCAAAAGCCTCAGTGATCTTCTTAACAGATATTCAGACCTGCTCCCTTGCATATGTTGTAGACACTTCCTATGGTTACCTGAACTAGGTGTTTGTTGTAGATCTTAAAGGGGGTGGGTCACTTCCATGGCCTCTTGGAGACATGTGCAGTCATAGGTGTATAGCCTGACATTACGTTGCAGGAATGCACTGGTAACTGCATCTGTCGTAAAACACACTCGTCTCACTTTGAACTCTTCAAATGTCATCATATGAGATGCACTTTCTGTTCATTCTTTATGGAGGACAATAGTTTATGAACTGCATCCTACTTGAATGATGCTGAAACGTCCTCAGTCTTTGCAAACACCATAATAAGCTTAAACAGGTGCCACACCACTCTCTACTTGGATTTTCAATTTGAGGTCCCTCCCTCCAAAGTTATGAGAATCCATGTACCTCTGTAACAAGCGCCACTATCTTTTCAGTTCCTGGCTGGCCTGTGTGGGAAAGGAAAGCAAAAAATGTACAAGCAGCCAGACTCCCGAACAGGAAAATCAACATCTTATCAGATGTACTGTAGTTCCAAGCCCATAGAGTGGCATGGTGGCACAGTGATTAGCGTTGCTACCTCACAGTGCCGGGGACCGGGATTCCATATCATTCTCGGGCGACTGTCTGTGTGGAGTTTGCATGCTCTCCCAGTATCTGCATGGGTTTTCTCCAGGTGCTCCAGTTTCCTCCCAAAGTCCAAAGATGTGCAAGTTAGGTGATTAGCTATGTTAAAAAAAAACACCCAGTCAGTGTTATGGGGACGGGGTGCTCTTTGGAGTGTTGGTGCACACTCAATGGGCCGAATGGGCCCTTTCTATATTTGTCGGCATTCAATGTCTCAAAATCAAAGACCAATTCTCATGGTTACCTGCCACACTTCAAGTGATGCCCAGGATGTGAACCCAGGTCTATGAGTTCCTGGCAGCAGTTACTAGTTTGATCATCCATGCTGTGGTTGCCATGAACAAGCAGTGTCGGCCAATTTCAAAGCGATACATGAAGTCAGCTAAACTTTCACTGTCATTAAAGTTGACCTCATATCTCTCATAAAATTAGAATGAAACTGCACTGACTTGTGGCTCTTCAACTAGATTTGAATACAGAGGTAGGAGGGCACACAACATCTGGCCTACCTAGGAGACAAGATCTCTGCCAATTATAGTAATGGATCTGGGTGAAGAGAAAGCGAGGGGCCTTGACTTCTCCAACATCAGCAGCAGTATGGCACTACATCAACCCAACCTTGCATCCAACATTGAATTACAGAGAGGTGCACTGTTAGAAATTACACAGAAGTAGATTGTAGACTTGTTACAATGGGAGATCTTAATTATATAAACATTAACTGTGATAGAAATGGTGTAAAGGATAGACAGGAGTGAGAATTAAATGCTTTTTTTCCTGATGTTGGGGAATTCAAAACTAGAAGGCATAGTTTTAAGGTGAAAGGAAAGATTTAAAAGAGATTCTTTTTCACACAGAGAGTGGAATCAACTGCCCAAGGAAATGATAGATGCAGGTACAGTTACAACATTTAAAAGCCATTTGGACAGATACATGAATACGAATATGGGTCAAATGCCGGCAAAAGGAACTAGTTTATTTTGGAAAACCTGGTCGGCATGAATGAGTTGGACTGAACATGGACTGGGTCCATGCTGTATGACTCTATGTTCAAGGAGTGACGGTTAAGTAAATCAAAAGTTAATTGCAGAACATTCAGTAGATAATGGTCACTGTATTGTTAGGTTTGGGGTCACAATGGTGAAGGATAACGAACAATCCAGAATAAGTAAAACCAATTGGAAAGGAACCAACTTCAACGGGGTAATAATGGATCTGTATTTAATTGGTATCACATGTTGGCAAGGAAAAGGGTTGCTGCACAATGGGCAACCTTCAAAAGAGAGATAGTTTGGACACAGTCAAGGCATAATATTGGAAAAGGAAAAGGTTGGGCAAATAAATTCAGCTCCCAGAATGGCAAAAGAGGTAGAGATCAAGATAAAGAAGTAAAAGTGTGTTTATGACACATCAGATAGAAAACACAATTAAGTGCCAGAATTATTATGGAAGTTTTGGAGAGGAGATGAAAAAACAAATAAGAGAAACAAAGTGGGAATACATAAAGAGATTGTCAGCTAACATAATAGTGAAAAGCAAATTCTTTGGTTGGCACATAAATAGTAAAAGGATGGAGAGGGCAACTAGGGATGAAAAGGAAATTTACAGATGGAGACTAAGGTATTAAACAAATACTTTGAGGTTGTCTTTACTAAAGAAGATACCACCCAAGCCATTATGAAAGGTGAGCAAATGCAGTCACAAGAAGATCTAAAATTGATAAAGTTAAAAATCACACAACACTAGGTTATAATCCAACAAGTTTATTTGAAAGCACTAACTTTCGAAGCACTGCCCCTTCATCAGGTGGTTGTGGAGAATAAGATTGTAAGACACTGAATTTATAGCAAAAATTCTGCGTCTTACAATCTTTTACGCCACAACCACCTGATGAAGGAGCGGCGTTCCGAAAGTTAGTGCTTCCAATTAAACCTGTTGGACTATAACCTGGTGTTGTGTGATTTTTAACTTTGTACACCCCAGTCCAACACCGGCATCTCCAAATCATAAAATTGATAAAGGTATTGACTAGGCTGTCTGCAGGAGAGTCTTAACATACCAGGCCTAGGTGCGACGTAACCGAGGATACTCAGGGAAGTGAGAATGGAAAAGGAAGAGATTGTTAATAATTTTACTGTCTTCCTCGGGTACAAGAATAGTGCCAGAAGACTGGAGAATTATAAACATTCGCCTTTGTTCTGAAAAGGTTCAAGAATAAAGAGCTGAATTACGTAGAGTTATTGGAAAAGCTGAGACTGTTCTCTTTGGAGAGGTGAAGGCCAAGAGAAAATTTGATTATAGTATTCAAAATCATGAGAGGTGTGGACAGAGTAAGTAGGAAGAAAATGTTCTCACTCCTGTAAAAATCAAGAATGAGAGGGCACAGGTTGAAAGTAATTCCAACAAGGAGCAAATGTGATCTGAGAAAAACCTTTTACATGCAGTGAGTAGTTCGAGTCTGAAATGTACTGCCTGAGAACGTGATAGTGCAGGGTTAATTGAGGCATTCAGAAGATTTTGTAATGGTTATTTGCAAAGGAATAATGTGCAGGGTTATGAGGAAAAGGCAGGAAAATGACACTGGGTGAAATTCTCATTTCAAGAGTGAGCACAGACACAATGGACTGAAGTGGCCTCCTTTGATGCAGAAACAATTCTTGGATTTTGTGGCTACGTAGTGACACCTCTTTTGGGAGGTGCGTGAGAACATATTGATGGTTGAACATTGAGTAAGTTCTTCAGCAGGGATGGGTTTAGTAGAAATGTGACTGGACAAATGACTGAACCCCAGGGTAAGTTTCTAAGGACAAGGCTTCAAATCCCACAGTAGAAGCTAGTGAAATTTGGACTCAATAACATTTGTGCATTTAATGTTAATCTCAGGGTGACTATATTTTAATTGTTGATTGTTATAAAAACCTACGCTTTTACGAAATGTGGAAGCAAGGCCCAGCACAGTCTGCAGACAGGGCTTGGCACAGTCTGCAGGTAAGGCCCAGCATAGTCTGCAGGTAAGGCCCAGCGCGGTCTGCAAAGAAGGCTTGGTGCGGTTTGCAGATAAGGCCCAACGCAGTCTGCAGTTAAGGCCCGGCAAAGTCTGCAGATAAGGCCGGCACAGTGTGCAGATAATATTCGGCACAGTCTGCAAGTAAGGCCAACACATTGTGCAGATGAGGCCCGGCACAGTCTGTAGGTAAAGTTGGCGCAGGCTGCAGGTAAGGCCCAGCACAGTCTGCAAGTAAGGCTCGACACAATCTGCAGAAAATACCTGGCACAGTCTGCAGATGTGGCCTGGCACGGTCTGCAGGTAAGGCCCGGCAGAGTCTGCGGGTAAGGGCCGGCGCAGTCTGCAGGTAAGGGCCGGCAGAGTCTGCGGGTAAGGGCCGGCGCAGTCTGTGGGTAAGGGCCGGCAGAGTCTGCGGGTAAGGGCCGGCGCAGTCTGCAGATAAGGCCTGGCACAGTCTGCAGATAAGGCCTGGCGCAGTCTGCAGGTAAGGGCCAGTACAGTCTGCAGTTAAGGGCCGGCACAGTCTGCAGGTAAGGCCCGGCACAGTCTGCAGGAAAGGGCTGGCACAGTCTGCAGGTAAGGCCCGGCACAGTCTGCAGGTAAGGGTCAGCACTGTCTGCAGGTAAGATACCACTGATATAGAGGGGGAATGATCATTGAGAAGAAAGTGAGGACTGCAGATGCTGAAGATCAGAGCTGAAAATGTGTTGCTGGGAAAGCGCAGCAGGTCAGGCAGCATCCAAGGAGCAGGAGGTTCGACATTTCAGGCATGAGCCCTTCTTCAGGAATGAGGAAAGTGTGTCCAGCAGACTAAGATAAAAGGTAGGGAGGAGGGACTTGGGGGAGGGGCGTTGGAAATGCGATAGGTGGAAGGAAGTGGGAATGATCATTGTCAATGTTTTGTTTTTGTCCCTGCTTATGAAATTGGATAGTTTTAACAAAACCATGGAAAATACTTCTTTCAGATGTTGATAGTGGACAAATCAATGATGATAATACCTTTGAATATCCAAGGGGTGATTATTGGATATTCTCATTTTGGGGAATAGTCATTGTCTTGGATTATTGCAATGTAATACTTCTTGCAACTTATTAGCCTAAGCATGAATCTCTTCCAGGTCCTGCTGCAATATGGACATTGCCTTTTCAGAATCTGACACGTGTAATCATCAACCAAAATTGTCACTTCTGATACTTTATGTAAGAGGGATTGTCATTGATGAAGCAACTGAAGATGGTTGGCAATACCCTGATATTAAGATAATTAACTTAGACTAACCATCTTTCATTGTGTTTGGTTTAACTCCAAGCAGTGTAGAGAATTAATTAATGACCCCCAAAGTAAAACACACCTTGGTAATAGTGACCACAATATGACTGGATTTTATATTTAGTTTGAAAGAGAGATGATTAGTGCTGATATTAAAAGCATAAAAGCTGAACTAGCTGAAGAAAACTGACATTTGGACTAAGGGATAAATCAATAAAGACACATTGGAAGACATTTATGTGGATATTTCAGAATGGATATATTTATACTATGAATAAAAACTCCAAGTGGAAGGTTTACCATCTGTGGTTTATTAAAGAAGTTGATTGAGTTTTTTTGAAGAAGTAACAAAGAGGATTGATGAGGTCAGAACAGTAGGTGTGATCTATATGGACTTCAGCAAGGCATTCAACAAAGTTCTCCATGAGAGACTGGTGAGCAAGGTTAGACCTCAGGCCATTTGGATACAGAACTGGCTCAAAGGTAGAAGACAGAGGGTGGTGGTGCAGGGTTGTTATTCAGACTGGAGGCCTATGACAAGTGGAGTGCCACAAGGATCGGTGCTGGGTCCACTATTTTTCATCATTTATATAAATGATTTGGTCGTGAGCATAAGAGGAACAGTTAGAAAGTTTGCAGATGACACCAAAATTGGAGGCGTAGTGGACAGGTTACCTCAGATTACAACGGGATTTGATCAGATGGGCCAATGGGCTGAGAAGTGGCAGATGGAGTTTAATTTATATAAATGCAAGGTGCTGCATTTCGGGAAAGCAAAGCTTAGCAGGATTTACACATTTAATGGTAAGGTCCCAGGTAGTGCTGCTGAACAAAGAGACCTTGGAGTGCAGGTTCATAGCCCCTTGAAAGTGGAGTTGCAGGTAGATAGGATAGTGAAGAAGGCGTTTGGTGTGATTTCCTTTATTGGTCAGAGTATTGAGTACAAGAGTTGGGAAGTCATGTTGCAGCTGTACAGGACATTGGTGAGGCCATTGTTGGAATATTGTGTGCAATTCTGGTCTCCTTCCCGTCAGAAAGGTGTTGTGAAACTTAAAAGGGCTCAGACAAGATTTATAAGGATATTGTCAGGGTTGGAAGATTTGAGCTATAGGGAGAGGTTGAATAGGCTAGGGCTGCTTTCTCTGGAGCGTCGGAGGCTGAGGGGTGACTTTAAAGAGGTCTATAAAATCATGAGGGGCATGGATAGGATAAATAGACAAAGTCTTTTCCCTGGGTGGGGGTGTCCAGAACTAGAGGGCTTAGGTTTAAGGTGAGAGGGGAAAGATATAAAAGGAAACTTAGCGACAACTTTTCACTCAGAGGGTGGTACGTGTATGGAATGAGCTACCAGAGAAAGTGGAGGAGGCTGGTACAATTGCAACATTTATGAGCATATGAATAGGAAGGGTTTAGAGGGATATGGGCCAGGTTCTGGCAGGTGGGACTAGATTGGGTGGGATATCTGGTCAGCATGGACGATTTGGACTGAAGGGTCTGTTTCCGTGCTGTACATCTCTATGACTCTAAGTTTGGCAAACTTAAGGAAAAAGCATACAGAACTGCACAAAGAAGAGTAGCAGATCAGATGGTTGTTCAGGATATAAAGAAAAACAGAGAATGGCAAGAAATTAATCAGCAGGAAGACTTTGGATTATGAGAAAATGAATAGCAAGAGTTTCTGTGATGTTTAAAAAGGAATAGTAAATACTGTGATTGCTGGTCTTTTAGAGAGTGGGAAGACATTGGTCGATAAAAAGAAAATGCTGTAGGAAATGAACAAATGTTCTACTTCTGTCTTCATTATAGACCATGCAAAACCATGTTCAAGTAATAGGTGAGAAACAGGGAGTCGAAGGGACAGAAGAACTAAGAAACATTACAATCACAAGGCATATGATACTAAGCAAACAAGATAACAAATCTTTGAGTCTAAATGGATTTCATCCTAAATAGGTTGTTAATGAGATAGTGGCTATATTAGTGTTAATTTTTCAAAATTCCTTACATTCAGGAAAGGGTTCATCAGACTAAAAAGAAGCAAAGATAACGCCGATATTCATGAAGGGAGGGAGGTAGGAAACTATAGGTCCAACTTGATGCCCATCATTGAGAAGCCGTGAGAATTGATTATTAAAGAAATTATAGCTGCATTCTTAGGCAAACTCGGCAATCAGGAAAAGTTATGTCAAAGAAAATTACAGTTAACCAAATTACTGGAGTTCCTCGAAGTAGTAACTATTGTAGATAAAAGGTAGCCTGTAGACGTGCTATACTTGGACTCCCAGAAGGCACTTGATAAAGTGTAACATTAAACAGTTCGTGCGGAATATAGAAGTCATGGTGTCAAGGGTGACAAAATAACATATTTGGAAAATTGGCTGGCTGGCAGAAAACAGAGTGCACATGTAAATGGGCCTTTGGCTGATTGGAACAATGTGATGAGTGGCATCCTGTGCTCAAGCCTCAGCTTTTTACAAATTACTTCCCTGAATTAGATTAGGGGAATGAAGCATGGTGAGCTAAATTCGCAGATGACAACGCGCTAGGTAGGATTGTGACAGAGACATAAGGATGCTGCAGACAGATATAGATTGGTAGATTGAATCGACAAAATCTGCTAGATAGAATGCAATGAGGAGGGGGAATCACTCTGCCAGGAAGAATAAAATTTGAGAGTATTGCTTAAATGAAGAATAACTGCAGAGTTCTGAGGTGCATCGTGATTTCGGCATTCTGTTCCATGAGTTGCAAAACGTTAAGGGTCAAGTACAGCACATAATCCAGAAGGCTCATCGGATGCTTTCTTTTATAATGAGAGGAATTGAGCATAAAAATAAGGATGTTACACTTCAGTTATACAGAGCTTTGGTAAGACCACAACTCAAATAGTGTGTGTAATTTTGGTCTCCTGAGGAAGGTAGCAACAGAGGAACAGTCATTGTGCATTCAGCTCATCGAGTTTACTCCACCATTTAACACAATCACGGTTGATCAAACTCTTTATGCCATTGATAATCAAATATTTATCAAACTCCACTTTAAATATAGTCAAAGACTAAGCTTCCACAGCCCTCTGGGATAAAGAATTCCAAAGCTGCACTTCCCTTTGAGTCAGACGATTTCTCCCCATCTCTATCTTAAATTGGATTCCCCTCTTTTTACATTGTGCCCCAGGTTCGAGATTTCACAAACAAGAGAAATGTCTTGCCTGCATGTATTCTATTAATCTCTTTAAGGATTTTGTAAGTTTCAATAATAACACCTCTCATTCTTTGAAACTCTGGAGAATAAAGGCTCAATTTGCCCAATCTTTCTTAATAAGACACTGCCACTCTCCCAGAAACAAGACTAGTGAATCTTTGATGTCCTCTCTCAATGCTGTAATAGCTTTCTTGCACTAAGAAGACTAAAATTGCTCATAATTCTCCAGGAGTAGTGTAACAAACTTCCTATACAATTGATGCAAGATTTCACTAAACCTGTCCTCTTACAATAAAGTCTAACATTTCATTCACCTTTCTGATTGCTACAGCTTCATGTTAGCTTTCAGTAGCTTATTGACAAGGATACTTTTCATGTCTACACTTTCCAATCTCTCACCATTTAAGAAATACTCTGTCCATCTGTTCTTCCCACCTCACAATTTTTCACATTATACTTGCTCTGCCATGTTCCTACCTATCCATTAAGCCTATCTGAATCCTTCTGAAAACTTATTGTATTTTCCTCACAACACACATTTTCACTTTGCTTTGTGATATCTTCAAATGTGGAAATATTACATTTAATCCCCACATCCAAAACATTGACATACACTGTAAACAGTTAGGGTAGTACTAATGTTTGCAGTACATCACAGCCTGGCACCATGCAAATGACTTATTTACTCCTATGCTCTGCTTATTAGCCAATTCTTAATCCATGCCAATACATTCACTCCTGTACCATGTCCTTTAATCTTGCTAAGCTCCTCCAGTGTCTGAAACTACTGCCGCACACAGTTCTTGGAGATCTGCAGGGCAGCAGAATAAAATCTAGAGGAAATGTCGACTACCTACTCGATCACTCAGGACACCTCCCCACTTGCATTAAAAGTAACAGTTGTGTCACTAACTTTCATCTCCCTAAATACCTGCTACTGCCTCACTCCAAATGAAAAACAGCCCATAAATAGGACAGAAAGAATCATCTCCCAGAAGGCATTAAAGTGTGGGCACAATAGGAAGGACCACTGGCTGAGGTCTTCTCGCTGAAGTTAAATGGAGGTCCATCCAGTTTTGGACCCTCCTGATGCCTCAACTGCATGTAATTACAGTCTGAAAAGTCAAACTCCAGTGTTTGCGTGTTTTCTTCATCTCTGATTGTACAGAACCAAACTGCATTTATGAATATGTATATATAGAGAGATGTTTTTGAAATGAAAAAAGAATCATGATGGATAGAGGGCCTCTGAAATTCATGCCTTAAGAGGGGAGCATCCTTACTCAGAGCACCCACAAGGCTGACTGTGTTTATTTAAGTCATTGGTATTAGAAACTGTCCATAACTACTGCACTGAGACCTTCCACACTCCTGAAAGCTATCCCCTTTGACTGTTGACAACCACATTAAGCTTGCTGGTTTTGTGTCTGTGTTAATTGGCAATCAATACAGCAGTGCTGTGAGCCTCTGGCTGTGGGGTAAGGCATATTAAGACAAAGCAAGGCTGGAATGCTGTGAGCATCTAGTAGACTCAAAGTGGGGGAGTGTGAAGAGAGTGAGTGAACAGGCTGGAGATGCAGCCTGGTCCAGTTCATGAACCAGGTGCATGTCCCTGAACACACAGTGTCCTTGCTGCAGCATTTCAATAAGAGTTACCAGTGCATGCCAAGGTGCAGCACTGAAGTGCAGATGCATCCTGTAAGTGGATCAGAGGTGTGCCATGAGGGTTCTTGGAGGCTGGCATGTATTGTTTGCCAATGTCTCTTTGTAATTTTATGCTGTCATCAACACTATCTACAATAATGCCTGATGAAGGGCTTCTGCCTGAAGCATCACTTTTCCTTCTCCTCGGATGCTGCCTGACCTGCTGTGCTTTTCCAGCAGCACTCTAATCTCCAGCACCTGCAGTCCTAACTTTCACTATGGGCTACGTGTGGCTGGTGCCCATGAAGTGTGCCCTGAGATGCTGTTGCCTGGTCTCCAACATGTATATCCATTGGAGCAAGCGGCAATCTGTAAATCGCTGGGTACCCGCTCTGGCTTTCATGTTGAAAATTCTCAACGTCTATGTTTGCTCACGGTGGGTGGTCCAATAGGTAAAAAAATGCAGTTACGAAGGTCAAAAACAAGCACTAATCACCTCCTTCCTTAAAAGACAGCTCTCTACTGCCTAGCGAGAATCTTGCCCGAATGTAGCTCAAAGTCGCGGCAAGTTGTTCCTGACATCAAGATAGGCCTCATCGATTTCTCAGGTGTTTTTACACATTTCCCACCAAGGCTCAAGTCATTCAGGCCCTTGTAACATCCCATGAGATGTGTCTGGACATTATAAACAGGAAGAAGCTGTTCCCATTGACAGAAGGATCGGGAGCCAGAGGTCACAGATTTGAGGGAATTTTCAAAAGAACCAATGGTGCCATGAGAAATTAAAATTTTCATGCCATGAATAATTGGATCTGAAAATGACTGCTTGAGATGGTGGTGGTGGGAGGTTCAATGGGGATTTTTTAAGTGGAACTGATTCATTAAGGTAGAAACCCATGGAATTGAGGGAAAATCATTCTTATGGCTGGGGACGAGGATGAATGACAGGTGACAGAAAGTAGGGATAAATGGGTATATCCTCAAACTGGCAGAATGTGACTAGTGGTGTCCCACAGGGATCTGTGTTGGGGCCTCAGTTCTTCACATTATTTAGTAACAATTTGGATAATAACACAGAAATTCACATATCCAGAAGGATGACACAAGTTTAGGCATTATTGTAGGTAGTGTTGATGAAAGCACAAAATTACAAAGAGACATTTATAGACCAGGTGAATGGACAAAATTGTGACAAGTGAATTACAGTGTAAGGAAGTGAGAGATTATCCATTTTTGACTGGAAAGGGATTGATCAGGATACTTTCTAGATGGTATAAAGTTCAATACAATGGATGTCCAAAGAAACTTGGAGGTTCAGGTGCACCAATCTTTAAAATGACACAAACAGATGCAGAAAATAGTCAAGAGGGTGAATAGAATGCTAGCCTTTGTATCTGGAGGACTGAAGTAGAAAGATACCGAAGTTATGCTGCAGTTATACAAAACCCTGGTTAGACCACACTCGCTGTGCTGTAAGCTGACCTGTCCACCAGACTTTAGGAAGGATAAATTGACCTTGGAGGGAGTACAACATAGGTTTACAAGAATGATACCTGGACTTCAGGGGCTAAGTTATAAAGAGAGACTATATAAAATTAGCCCTGTTGTTTCTCAAATTTAGAAGATTAGGGGATGATTGATCGAAGTCTTCAAGATTTTAACAGGAAAAGAAGAGTAGATAAAGATAAAACTATTTCTGCTGGTTGAGGATTTTAAAACTAAGGGGCACAATCTCAAAATCAGGGCCAGGCCATCCAGGAGAGATGTTAGGAAACACTTCTACAGTGGAAGGGTGGTGGAAGCTTGGACTCTCTTCCACAAATAGCCCTGGATGCTGGATCCATTAATTTTAAATCTGAGATAGATAAATGTTTGCTTTGCACAGGTTGAAAGGAATATGGGCATAGGATGTAGGAATAAGGAACAGAAATTGGCAATTCATCCCTTCAAGCCCTTTCTGCCATTTAGCATGATCATGACTGATCTTATCCAGGTCTTAGCTCCACTTTCCTGCCTGCTCCCCATAGCACTTTATCCTGCTTTTCATCAGAAACATACCTATTTATTTCTTGAATCTGATTGATTCTGTTTCCTTTGTACTCTGTGGCAGTGAGTTCCACAGATTCACAATCAACTGAGAGAAGTTGTTTCCCCTCATCTCCATTTTGAACCTACCTCCTCTCAGTCTACATCAATGACCTCTTGTTCAATACTGTCCCACACGGGGGGAATATCTGTTCAATGACTACCTTATCAATCCCCTTTAGCATTTCATAGACTCCAGCAAGTACAAGCCCAAGCCATTCAACTTCTCCTCATACCTCAGCCCTTTCATCTCTGGAATCAACCTTGTGAACCTCCTCTGAACTGCTTCCAGTGCCACCACATCCTTCGTCAAATAAGGAGATCAAAACTGGACACAGTCCTCCAGGTATGCTCTCAACAATGTCTTAGATAATTGTAACACTTGTTTACCTTTATAATCTAGTCCTTTTGCAATAATTGCCAGGATTCCATTTGCCTTTGTTATTGTATGCCACACTTGCACACTTAGTTTCTGCAATTCATGCACGAGGACACCCAGATCCTTTGCACTGATGTACCTTAAATCTGCTTCCCATTTAAATTATAATTTGCCCTTTTATTTTTCTATCCTAAAATGGATAACCTCACATCTATCCACATTAAACTCCATCTGCCAGATTCGGGTCTATTCTCCTAGCCTATCAATATTCATCTCTGTAAACTCTGTATTTTGTCATCACAGCTTGCTTTCCCACATATTTTCGTATTATCCATGACTTTTTTCTACAGTACACTCTGTTCCTGTTTGTAGATCATTTAGAAAGATTGTGAATAGTTGAGGTTCAAGACCTGAACCCTGTGGCACCCCACTAGTTGGTTATCTAGGGCAAGACCCATTTATCTCGACCCTCTGCTTTCTGTCAGTCAGTCAATCCTCTATCCAAGCCAATACCCAGGCATACGGAGTTGCACGACAGCCAAGTATATAAAGTTAGGCCACAGTTCAGCCATTATCTCAATGAATGGCGAAACAGGCTTGAAGGGTTGAATGGCCTACTACTGTTCCTATGAAGTGAAAAGAAAAATCAGGGCTATGGACAAAGCCAGAGGGGTGGTATTTCTGTTCTGCTTTTGCTTCCATCAGTTTTTTTTTAACCTCATGTGGCAATGCTCATGTTATCTCCCATAACATAAGAAACTGAGCGTGGATATTGTGGAACTAAATAATCCAACATTTATTGCAGCTAGTTATTACATACCATCATTATATTTCTCAGAAACCTAAGTTGCTGAGTTAATATTAAGTGAATAGTTTCAACAGAGGAGCATGCTTCCAGCAATGTGTGATCTCTGGGGTACAATGGAGTATGAGACCTTCCGACCCTCAGGTCTGATGCTATGATACAACAAGATACCAGAGCTTGTCTCTGAAAGATAGACTGATGTACTGACTGTAAAACATAATACAACAAGTTGAATTATTCTTGCAGAAAGCCAGCACAAACACAACTTGCCAAATGGTCTTCGATGTTACAGCTATTCTACAATTTGTGGGCGGCACAGTGGCACAGTGGTTCAATTGAGACCCGGGTTCAATTCCGACTCAGGCGACTGACTGTGTGGAGTTTGCACGTTCTCCCCGTGTCTGCATGGGTTTCCTCCGGGTGCTCTGGTTTCCTCCCACAATCCAAAGATGTGTGGGTCAGGTGAATTGGCCATGCTAAATTGCCCGTAGTGTTAGGTAAGGGGTAAATGTAGGGGTATGGGTGGGCTGCGCTTCGGCGGGTCGGTGTGGACTTGTTGGGCCGAAGGGCCTGTTTCCACACTGTAAGTAATCTAATCTAATCTAATTCTTGGAAGGGAATGACCTGGACCTCACTGTTTATCGGGACCGATGCAAGCAAAAATGGTGATTGATTTTGAAAGGAAATAGGATGGGGTTATAAGTTAAGCAAACATGCAGCTCTATGAGATAAAGCAGAGAAAAGGGACTGATTGCATTGCTCTACAGAGTGGCCGGCATGGACTGGATGGGCCAAATGGCCTCCTTCTGTGCTGTAATGACTTTTTGACTCTATGACATCACTGAAACAGGTTTTCTGGCGATTATCACAGTGCTGCTTGTGGAACCTTGCTGTGTGCAAATTGGTTGGCAAGATTCCTGCATTACAACTGTGACTACACTTCAAAAGTTCTTGCTTTCTTTCCCCACACTGAGTATTGTACAGAACCAGCATTGGCACACAGTGAGGTCCAATTAGTGAATAGATATATAACCTCCACTGTGATCTAGAAGGAACAAACTCATACCCTGATTAGAAACAGATTCTCCAAATCAAGAGGAACTTTAAAGATATGAGCTTTCCTGTTAAACAGTGAAAACATCACTAAGTTCTTCCACACAAAATCCTGCTGCAGATAATTGCCTTATGATCCATAAATTCTAAAGCGAAGAGATGCAGTATTTATATCACAACTCTGTCTCTCGAGGGACCAAAGCCCACCTCCTAAGATGAATGAACAAGGGATTTCCAGAGATAAATCATTATTTTTTGCAAATTTAACTTGCCTTTACCAGCACTGGTGCTGCTTGAAATGATTTCTTGGCCACACACAGTTCTAGCTGCCAGCCCATCTGTACAGGTCAGCAGTGTCATTTCGAGGTGGCTCGTCTATATTTGTCTTTTTGCCACCCCTTTAAAGACCTGCAGCCAGAAACCAGAAGTTGAACACACGCGATTTGAACGGCGCCAGGTCAAAGCTAAACCCATCCCTCAATGGAATTTATAAATGGATAAAAATTCAGTCTGACTACATTATGGATTCTCCAGCTTTGTCCTCCTGCACCCCATGGCTGGGATTTCACGTCTCAGGCTTGGAATGAAAGCCAGAAGAAAATAAACTAATGCATACCACTGTGCAGCCCTTTGGTAGTATGTGCCTCAGAAATAAAAATTCCTATTTTGGAGTTTGACACAGGTTGAAGTGCCAATCTTAGCTCAGCCTGGGAGATATTCCTTGTCTGAACGCTCAGCATCGCATGGGTGAAAGAAAATCTCATTGCGTGCTTTCAACAGAATGCTTCAGACTCCTTCTCTTGAATACAGACATGTCCTGTTAGGATAGAGTTAATCTGCCATGTTTCGCCTTCTGGACTTCAGTCATCTGACTTTTAAGGTTAAGGCAGTCAAGATTAAAATCATCATTGTTTGCTTTAACTCCAACTCTCCGGATGCTTACCAATGTGCCCGAGTGACATTTAGCTTTTCCTGCTAGAATGAATCTGACAGAAATAACCAATTTAAGGCCAGTTAGCACTGCATTCTAGGGAATCTTATTTTATTGGAATGTTGACACCAGGTCCTACGATGGAATGTTATTTTTGAGTCATGATTGTGGGAATATAGCATCAGCCACTCAGGGAGAATGGGTAGTTGCTGTGTTACAACTATTTTGTAACTCTATATAATATTTAGCCAAATTAAAATCCAGCTGTTGGAGGAAAAATCAAATAAGGTTAGATTTTCGTTTGTTTTTGGTATTGAAAAATAGAAATACAGAAAATAGGTGCAGGAATAGACCATTCAGCCCTTCCTGATGGAGAGCTTATGCTCAAAACATTGATTCTCCTTCTCCTCGGATGCTGCCTGACCAGCTGTGCTTTTCCAGCACCACACTGTCGACCCACAGGTGGCCCTTCAAGCCTGCATCACATTCAATGTGATCATGGCTGATCGTGCAACCTCATTATCCCATTCCCGCTTCCTCTCCATACTCCCTGCTTTCTTTAGCTGAAGGGGCCATGTCCAGCTCCCTCTTGAGTGTATCTAATGAACTGCCCCCAACGGCTTCCTGTGAGAGAGAATTCCACAGCTTCACAATTCTCTGAGTGAAGAATTCTTCCTTATGTCAGTCATGAATGGCTTACCCCTTATTCTTAGAGTGTGACCCCTAGTTCTGGACTCCCCCCAACGTCAGAAACATTCTTCATGGATCTAGCTTGTCCAGTCCCTCGGAATTTTATATGTTTCTCCCCTCAATCTTCTAAATTCCAGACAGTACAGCAATCCAGTCTTTCCTCATATGTCAGTCCTACCATTCTAGAAATCAGTCTGATGAACCTTCACTGGACTCCCTGAATAACAAGGTAAAAACAATGACTGCAGATGCTGGAAACCAGATTCTGGATTAGTGGTGCTGGAAGAGCATAGCAGTTCAGGCAGCATCCAACTGGATGCTGCCTGAACTGCTGTGCTCTTCCAGCACCACTAATCCAGAATCCCTGAATAACAAGAATGTCCTTCCCCAGACTAATGGGCCAAAACTGCATACAATATTCAAGATGTGGCCTCACCAAAGCCCTGTTCAACTGCAGCAAGATTAAATATTGACAGAATGACTGTCACCAGGTTTAAGACAGGGCAAAATGGAAATGACCTGTTTACACCTGATTTTGCCTGTGTTAACTTATCTGCATAGCTTCGGAAATAAACCTGGACGAATGTACTGATGCGGGATATAATTTCCATGGGCATTCTCTCGACTGATCACAATAACCCGAGTAAACAGCATGAAATGCATGATGTTCGTCCACTGTTTGTTCCAGTTATCAGCCAAAATCAGTGAGTATTTGGCAATAATCCTCACCGAAATTATAGGCACACCTTGGGGCGGGAAGAGAGAAGCTGTGTATAAGCTAAATCTCAAGTGATGCGTACAACCAAAGGTGAATATCGCAAAGGAACAAAAATTTGGAAAGTTTTGGAGGGAGAAAGGAAGAGAAAAATATGAAAATTGCCTTATCATCATATGGTAAAAGCACGGAATGCTTAAAGTGCATGAACCCCATTCGGTCTGTTGAGTTTGTGATAGTTCTCTAAGAATATGCAATTAGTCCCATTCTTTCACTGTACCCCATAAGATTAAATGAGGTATAGGCATTTCTGAATAATCATTCTATTCAATTTGAAAAGCCTTTGAAGAGTTGCAAGAGAAAAAATTATACTCCAGGTAAAATTGAATGGGATAGGAAGAAGACAAGGGAGGAAGGGGAAAGATAATTTGTTGGACAGGTTAGAGTCTGTGGGTAAGTCATTGAGTTGTACAGCAAAGAAACAGACCCTTCGGTCCAATTTGTCCATGCTGACCAGATATCCTAAATTAATCTAGTGCTATTTGCCGGCATCAGGCTCATATCCCTCTAAACTCTTCCTATTCACGAACCCATCCAGATGTTTTGATTAGATTAGATTAGATTACCGACAGTGTGGAAACAGGTTCTTTGGCCCAACAAATCCACACCGACCCTCCAAAGAGTAACCCACCCAGATCCACTTCCCTTTGACTCATGCACCTAACATTATGAGCAATTTAGCATGGCCAATTCACCTGGCCTGCACATCTTTGTGGCTGTGGGAGGAAACTGGCGCACCTGGAGGAAACTCATGCAGACACAGGGAGAATGTGCAAACACCACACAGACAGTCATTCGAGGCTGGAATTGAACCTGGGTCCCTGGCACTGGGAGGCAAGAACGCTAACCACTGAGCCACTGTGCCACCATTTTGAGTCATGGCACAGTCCCACACTAGGCTCCTTGTTTGATGGTTTCTGCAGTTGGCATGGTGGTACATAATGTACTTGTAAGGACCCTTGCCTCCAATCAACAGTACAAATCCTGTCATGCAGCTTGCCTGCAAATAGGTTGAACATGCATCATACCATGGCGGCATATTCCTCCTTATCACTCTACTTCTGTCTCTGCTGACCCTACCCTGAGAAGTTAGACACTGACAAACATTGCCAGGACTGGAGAAATGACTAATCGTACTTCAATAGTCACAGCCAATCAGACAATGACAATTGTTGATTTCTCCTTGCTCTTAGTGCCACTCTAAGCAAGCTAACAACATGTTGCATTTATATAACAACTTTATTGAAGAGAAGTATACCAAGCTGCTTCTCAGAGATGAAAGGTGGAAAATAAAATTAATATTAAGCCAAAAAAAGAGGTATCAGGTGGGGGAAACTGAAACATCGGTTAGAGGCAGTGGAGGTTTGAAGTGTTACAGGGGGATTTGTGGAAAGTATTTCAAGGTGTTCGACTCAGACAATGAGAATGCAGCCTTCAGTGATGGGCAGAAGGGAGGAGGTAAACACAGGGATTGGGGAAATCAGAAGAAGAGAGATTACACAAAATGTGCTGAAATGAAAATCGTGATTAGGATGGTAAAGCCATCGCATAATGTTTGGTTTGTTTTTGATTCAGGTGCTTGTATACTTCAATAATCTATCTAAATTCTGTTGGAATATTTTCCCTTGAGAAGAGTTGGCCTCACGAGTAATACATCTGTCAAAGTCACAACATTAGCATATATTGTTCAACAGGGGTAGTAAAGAAGCATTTGTCCTGATGCCTGATCTATTTGGCATTCGTCCATCACTCCTTTCCTCCTTCCAGCTATGCCAGAAGAGGATTCCCACTGCCGGGAGGTGTTCTTGATATTTATCAATTGACACAAAGCTCAAGGATCAGAGTACCTGGAGGCAAAAACAAATTGGCATGCACAAGAAAGAATGAATGAAAATAGTTAAGAAATGTCAAATAAAAGTAAAATACTGTGTACGTTGGAAATCTGAAACGCAAAAAGGAAAGTGCTGCAGAAATGCAACAGGTCTGGCAGCATCTCTGGAGTGAGAAGGAAAGTTAATATTTTGAGTTCAATGGCTTTTTGGATTTTACTTTTGCAAGAAATGGCACGTCACTTTCCTGTGTCCTTTGCATGATATTTGATTGCGTATTGCTGCTTGCAATGCTAGACGTCCATTAAAACAAGCATTCAATGTGTCAAGTTCTTTTAGAGGCACATTTGGTTGATTCCTGGTGTGGTTGCAGTATAAGGAAGTGACAAGCTTGACGTGTCAACAGATTAATATTTAAGCTGCACACTTCAAACATTGCTGCAGCCACACTTTAGAATCTGTGTTGGCGTGCAAACATGGTCTGCTTACAAAGCATTGGTCTCAGTACAGCCCAAATGCTGAGCTGGTAAACGGAGAAATCCAGGGCCTCCAGTTCAACAGGTCTGAGGAGACAGAAAATCGTCTCAAGAATGCTAACACTGAGACGTGTTGATGCCAGTACTCTGCTTCTGAGTGACGCTGATTTAAGAACACCTTTACACCTGACAAATTAGGTTGTAGCTGTCAGTAACATCAGGCATGGACAAACACACACGGCCGAATACAAGGAAGGTGCAGCGTAGCAGGAAATAATTACAGACCTCAGCAACAACACTGAGGCACATTGATTGATGGATTTCAATGCAAAACAGCACTTAACCGACAGGGATTAAAGAGATCGAGAAAGGAGAAAGCTGAAATGCTTTGCAAGTAGAGTTGTAGGTCCAAAACTCACTGGCAACTGTTTTATTTATTGATGTCAAACAGCTTACCATGGCAAAGCCTGACCAAATATGTGAGCAAAAGGAGATTGGCACTTTGTAACAAAACCAGCATGCTGACATCCCATTTGAAAATGGTTTTGCTAATATATAACACAGATTTCAATATCCAATGCTCTGCCTTTAACTTGAGAGAAAAGGTCTCAAGTAATGAAGGCAGAGGCACTGGGATTTGAAGTGTAACTTGGATCGACAGAGATTTTTCCCAAATTTCAAAACAAAAGTAAAATTACAATGGGATTGTTGGATATGAGTACTCTTTCTGCCCATATCCCCTCTTCCAATATCCCAGCAGCAATTTGGAGATGGGTTTGGAAGGATTCTCAAGCTATTTGGGTAAGCCATCAGCATTACCCCTAGCAACTGAAAGTAGGTGTAAGTGCTGTTTTAGGCCACAGTGAATCCCCCAAGTACACTGGCTCACTGTCAATAAAGTGAAGGAAGAATTAATAGCATTCAATTCAGTGTATTGACCTTGCACTCACTTGACTATAGACTTCTATTTTCCCGTGTAATGAAGATCAAAGGATGCTCTAATTGAAGCGGTTTAAATAAGTAAAGGAATCAATAGTATAGATGGAAGGATTCTGTTTTCCATGTTGGGGGGATCCAGAATCAGGCAGCACAACCTTAAAGTTAGAGCCAGGCCATTTATGGGCGATATTACAAAGATCAAAAGATAGTGAAAATCAAAATCAGTCTCCACCAAAAATTGTTGAGGCCGAAGGTCAATTGGAAATTTCAAACCTGAAATTGATAGCTGTAAAAATGGTGACTAAAGGTTGTGGAACCAAAACAGGTGGTTGCAATTCAGAATTGGATGCTGGAAAGAAATTGACATGATACCTCGCCCTATATTACTGCTTATGGTTTATCAGCATGAGCAATTCACTGATGGATTTGACAAGCCTTTAAGACCTTTGACATAAGGTCTCTTCAAAGCAACATTGCGGCATTTGATATTCCTACATTAAGACTGGGTGTGTTCTCCTGCTGATTGCAGGAATCTTGATGCATGATGTTCGCAGCTCCCCACCTAGGATTTGGGACAGGGCCATTGGAAGGCCAAAGTGGTAAACAGATATTCTTCAGCAGGCTTTCGAGAGACACCAGTCATCCGGTATCAAAATGATCTGGAGCTGGTCTGGAAATGTTTTGGATTTTTGTATTTAATGCCTTGATTGTAATCCCAATGGAGAGTGCCATCCCAACATTTCTGGGCACAGGCTCTTTATTATCAGGCAGGGATCCTGATGGATGCAGGGCTGTTCAAGGTGAACAGAAAAATACCTAATACACTGCAAGTCTACACTGACTAAACACAAGGTTCAATGATACTGGGGATGCTCCCTTAAGTTCTTTGAACACCAGGGTAGATCTGCAGACACTTAACATCCATTAACAGAGACATCTGAATGGAGAAGACCTCTTGTTGAATTATAACAACATGCAATTACATTGCACCTTTAGTGCAGAAAAGGTTACAAAAAGCTTCACAGTGACACAAACTAAGATCATGATCAAACAAGGAAGATGACATTAGGTGGGAATGATCAAATACTGGGTTCAGCAGCTAGCTTTTAGAGAGGGCTTACTAACAGGAAATGTAGCAGGGAGACCAGAGAGGAAGAAGATATTAGGATGGGAATTTTAAAGGTTGAGACCTGCATGATCAGGGGTCAGCCAAAACTCTGAGAGTATTGTTCCAAATCACATTCACCGAATTCAGCAACATCTTAGGAATAATCTGTTTTCAAGTCGCACTAAAAGCATAAAGATGATGTTAGGGTGCACGGGAAAGGAAGTGCACAGTTCAGTGAGAATTAGTCAGCACATCTTGCTTCAAGCTGGGAATTTCTTGTAGCTCTAAACCACTACTTACAAATCTACGTTCACATATAGTCCACCTTTCACTTTGGTATCCTGCATTAAAATTGCTAACTTTAAAATTCATATACTATTGAACAACTAAATTCTGCAAACTCTTATTTCAAGCTGTTTTGATTTGCTTTACTTACCTTGAATGAGGGCACGAGTAGATTCAAACAGATAAGACCTGGGAGCATGACACACACAAAAGCAAATTCTCATCTATTTTGCACGTGCGTCCGACAGTAAGGGAGTGATAAATGTGGAATCATTTAATAGAAGTATTGAAACTTATAAATGCTTTTAATCACATGAGACAAGGGATAGCGCAGTGGCTTGGTGGTTAGTACCACTACTGCATAATACTGGGAACTTGGGTTCAATTCCACCTTCAGGTAACTATCGGTGTGGAGTCTGCACATTCTCCCCATGTCTGCAAGGGTTTACTCCTATAGTCCAAAGATGTGAAGCTTAGGTGGATTGGCCACGCTAAATTGTGGATAGTACCAGGGGTGTGTAGATTACAGGGGTGGGATGCTCTTTAGAGGGTCAACGTGGACTTGATAGGCTGAATGGCCTTCTTTCGCACTGTAGGGATTCTATGAAATGCTTTCCACTGGCAGGAGGATCAGAGAAGGCATTAAGCAGAATTTGTTTTTGGAGCAAGCTGTTATGATTTGGAATGTGTTATCCAAAAGGGTATTATTCTACCCAACATATGTTTGTGTAAAGAGCTAATGATTGCTGAGGTCTGGGGAAAGGAAACCATTGAAAATGTCTTTGAAAGAGGCAGCACCATGGAGCCAAATGGTCTCGAGCAGTGCTGCATGACCCAATGTTGAATCAAAAGGCCGCTTTCAAAAAAAAAGAGATAAGTATTGATTGAATGTGAGTGAGAGCTGATATATGAGAAAGGTGTTATACATTACCATCTTAAGGAATATCAAATGATGCAGGATTCTTTTGCAGTGACTGATACCATTTTTACACCACTGAGAAAAGATCTGTGCATATTTGATGGCCTCAGGATGTATTTACACCAGGTATTCCAGTTATTTTAGTAACTATTTGGTGTGTAAAGCAAGTACAATCAGCAGGAGGTGTAAAGTCAGGTGCTCTGGAGGATTGTGACAGCAGATATGTAAAGAGCTGTACTTAGCTCATTGACCTGTCATCCTGCTCAGCTTGATGGCTTTGACTTCCCTTAAAGTGAGTTAAACTATTGTTGCACCTTCCAAAATAAAATGTGTTTGCAGAGGAAATTACACATGACTTCCCCAGGCATGTTCATTTGCAAGCCTATTGAGGAAATCTTCAATATAAAACACAAATTAGCAGCTGGACTAAAAAGAACCTCCTTTGTGGTTGGTAATAAGGCAGTTCAGCCTCTGCTCTTCAGAAGGGCAGCAAATAAGAGAAGGCTTTTTTTTTTCAGTTCACTGCAATTCTTACTTTTTTAAATTTCATACTTTAAATTCAGGGATTTAGAAACACTTGGAACAGGTGTAGACCATTCTGCCCTTCAGTCCTGCTTTGCACTGTAATTCAAATTCTTATGGTTGATCTACATGAGAACTCTGTTATTCCCCCTTAGTTCTGCATTTATTGAGCCATTACAGAAACTTGGTTGAGAGAAGGGCAGGACTGGCTGCTCAATGTTCCAGGATTTAGATGCTTTGGGGGAGATTAACAGGGAGTTGCATTACTTATTAATAAGAATTTCACAGCTATACTAAGAGACGCTATCTTGGAGGGCTTGTCCAGTGAGGCAGTATGATAGAACTCAGGGATAAGAAAAGTGCAGTCACTATATATGGGCTTATACTGACAGCCTCACAAATGCCAATGGGAGATAGAGCAGATAGTGGAAAGATGGCTGTTGCTGTGGGTGATTTTAACTTCCCCAATATTGACTGGGACTCCCTCAGTGCCAGGGGCTTAGATGGTGCAGAATTTGTTACATGCATCCAGGAGGGTTTCTTGAAACAATGTATAGATAGTCAAACTTGGGAAGGGACCATACCAGACTTTGTATTTGGGAAATGAGTCTGGCCATGTGATTGAAGTTTCAGTGGGGGAGCATTTTGGGAACAGTGATCATAATTCCTTATGTTTTAAGATAGTTATGGATAAGCAGAACATTGGTCTTCGGATGAAAGTAGTAAATTGGGGGAAGGCTAAGTACAACAGTATTAGGCAGGAACTGGAGAAATTAGATTGGGGGTGGCTGTTTGAGAATCCATATCTGACAGGTAAGTTTTTTAACGGCCAGTTGATCAGAGTTCAGAACCAGTATATTCCTGTGAGGAGGAAAGATAAGGATGGCAAGATTTAGGAACTTTGATCGACAAGAGATATTGAAAGTTTAGTAAACAAGAAAGGAATTATATGTAAGTTTCAAGAAAGTGAAATCGGACAAGGCTCTAAAGGAATATAAAAGAAACAAGAAAAAATGTAAACAAGGAATAAGGAGGGCTAAAAGTGGCCATGAAATATTCTTGGAAAGTAGGATTAAGGAGTAAATCAAGGTGATTTATACATACATATGGAGCAAAGGGGTAACTAGGGAAAGGATACATCGAGGCGAAAGTGAGGACTGCAGATGCTAAAGGTTAGAGTGGAGAGTGTGGTGCTGGAAAAGTACAACAGGTCAAGCAGTATCTGAGAAGGAAAATCGATGTTTCGGGCAAAAGCCCTTCATCAGGAATGATGAAGGGCTTTTGCCCAAGAGGATATGTCTATTCAAGGACAAAGAAGGGAACTTAAGCTTGGACTAGGGGAAATGGGTGAGGAACTTAATTAATAATTTGCATCAGAATTAACAAAGTAGAAGGACATGAATGATGGTAGGATTAGGGATGGGTATATTGATGTTCTCGCGGATGTCGATATTAAGGAAGAGGAGGTGATGGGTGTCTTGAAAAACATAAAGATAGATAAGTTCCAAAGTCCTGGGGTATTTTACTTTCTGATATTGAGGGGGGCAAGGGAGGAGGTTGCTGGGGCCTTGACAGAGATCCTTGTATCTTCTTTAGCCAAAGGTGAGGTCCCAGAAGGCTGGAGAATCATCAATTTGGTTCTTTTGTTTAAGAAGGGCAAAAGGGATAATCCAGGGGATTTTAGGCTGGTGAGCCTTACATGATGGTAAAAACAATGACTGCAGATGCTGGAAACCAGATTCTGGATCAGTGGTGCTGGAAGAGCACAGCAGTTCAGGCAGCATCCAGCGAGCAGCGAAATCATGAGTCATAGGGAAATTTTTGGAGAAGATTGTTAGGTACACGATTACTCACATTTGGAAAAGAATATATTTATTTGATATAGTCAGCGTAGCTTTATGTGGGGAGGGGGTCTTCTCTAACAATTTTGATTGTTTATTTTGAAAAAGTAACAGAAATAATTAATGAGGGCAGGGCGGGAGACGTTGTTAATATTGCCTTTACTAAAGCAACTGTAAAGGTCTCATGGTCGGTTAGTTCAGAAGATTAAGTCACATGGGATTCATGATGAGTTAGTATGTTAGTGGGCGGCACGGTGGCACAGTGGTTAGCACTGCTGCCTCACAGCGCCTGAGACCCGGGTTCATTTCCCGCCTCAGGCGACTGACTGTGTGGAGTTTGCACGTTCTCCCCGTGTCTGCGTAGGTTTCCTCCCACAGTCCAAAGATGTGCGGGTCAGGTGAATTGGCCATGCTAAATTGCCTGTAGTGTTAGGTAAGGGGTAAATGTAGGGGTATGGGTGGGTTGCACTTCGGCGGGTCGGTGTGGACTTGTTGGGCTGAAGGGCCTGTTTCCACACAGTAAGTAATCTAATCTAATCTAAAAATATTAGCTTGGTCATAAAAACAGAGGGTAGTTGTGGGGGTTTGTCTTTCTAATTGGAGGTCAGTGTCCAGTGGTGTTCTGCAAAGGATCAGTGATGGAACCGCTGTCATTTGTAATTTATGTAAGTAATTTGGATGAAAATGTAGGTGGTCTGATTAGTACATTTGCAGACAACACAAAAATTGCCTGAAGACTTATGTGATTGATTGACACGTGGATACCTATGGCTGCCATGTTTCTGCACCTGCTTTAGAACTGTGTTTTTTTTAATATATTGCCTCGCTTTGTCCTTCTGACCAAAATTTATCTCTTCAGATTTTATCCACCAGATATTTCCTATCCTGTCCTTGATCACTCGAACTATGCCATAGTCCTCTTCACAATTGACAATACCCCCAATTTTTGGCTAACTTGGGTGTCCAGGGCACAGTTAAGGTCAATAATCTAAGCTACAAAAAGCAATGGTTGAAATGACTCTGTGGTACTTCACTATATATCTTCCTCCTGTCTGTTTACTGCTCTACTTTGTTTTGTAACACTCAGCCAATTTTGTATCCATCCTAACACTTTTCCCTTTAGTTAAATGGTAGTACAGAGATTGATTACTAATGGTAAAAGACACATTTTGTTTCAGTATATTGTCTTGCACTCAAGATCATTTTGCAAGAATAGAAATATTAAAGGAAACACCATTTTTAGGCTGCACGCAAAGAACGTCCTGGTTGTTGACAAGTGGACTCTGATAGTTAGGCATGTTGTCACGGAGAATGCATCAATAAGGTGATGACTGACAGTTAACTGACAGAGGGAGAAATTGAGGACTGCAGATGCTGGAGATCAGAGTCAAGAGTGTGGTGCTGGAAAAGCACAGCAGGTCAGGCAGCATCCAAGGAGTAGGAGGATCAATGTTTCAGGCATAAGCCTGAAGCCTTCCTAATGTAGGGTTCATGTCTGAAACATCGATTATCCTGCTCCTCGGATGCTGCCTGACCTGCTATGCTTTTCCAGCATTACACTCTCCACAGTTAATTGCAATTGTTTACATTGAGATCAAGCAGTTTGACTCTAATTGACCAAGGCATTGCAATGAGAGTGAAGTGAACAAGTAAGTGGCCATCACCTATTTTGTTTATTAGAAGTAGAGACATCATGTGTACATGTTATTTCTGCCTACAAAGCCAAGGGCCTGTATATTAATATTTGTAGCTTCGAATATGTGCAGCTGCACCCCACTGCGATCCCCTTTAGATCTTTAACAGCTACCATAGAAGGCAGACAGGATCTTGGTTTAACATTTCATCTGAATGACACTCCAGTGACAGTTGAGCATTTTCTCTGTACAGCACCAGGAGTGCCAGCTTAGATTTGTCTTTAGGTCTCTGTATTAGTGCTTATAATCACAATAGCCAGGTTCAGTGGTAACAGTGTTACCAACAGAGCACAGTTGACACGTGAGTGGATAAGCATAAATATATGTATTAAAAAAATTAAGATGTTAAATAAAACACAGCCCCTCTTACTGTGGGAAAGACTTCTCCAAGGTAAATAAAAATAGAACAATGGAACTTATGCGACAGTGCTCATGAAGGTAATAATTAAACATTAATTGATTATATAAATAAATAACAAGCACCTCAGCTATTAAGAGCTGGAATTTGCTTCTCTAACATGTCACACATAATATAGTCACATAACAAGCTAAAGTACTGTCATAGGGATACAGTTGTCAGGAACTATCCTGTTCCCCTATAATATCTGAGTACTAATTATCGGGTCATTCTCTAACTGCACACATTCATTGGTTTGGTTTGATACCACCAATCAGAATTGGTGAGTGCAGTCCATAACAGGATTGCTGTGATCAACTCCTCCTCAATCTGTATGTTTACTCTGTGCCATGTACCCTGCATCTCCAGTCTCTCTGTGTGGACTGACTGGACTTGGGGAGAGACAGGTGAAAGTAATGGGGAAACAAACAGGAATTAGGTGGTAAAACTGAAGAGTAGGAAAGGGGATGTGAGAAGACACAAAAGAGAAGGAAAGAAACGAAAGAGAAGTATATCACAAACAGTGACATTGAAAGCTACAGGTGAACTGCCCCTTTATTTCAGGATGTCAGGAAATAGAGAAAAAGGAGAGGAAACAGACATTTGTGGAGGTGGAGTAGAAAGAAGGGCAGGAGAGAAGGTGAGTGAGAGACCATAAGACCATAAGACTATAAGACCATAAGACTGGCCAATACATAAGAAACAAACGACAGGCAAAAGTAGACATTGGGCCACTTCAAACTGATGTAGGAAGCCTAATGATGGGAGATAAGGAAATAGCAGGAGAACTTAACAAGTACTTTGCGTCAGTTTTCACAGTGGAAGACATGAGTAATATCCCAACAATTAAAGGGAGTCAGGGGGCTGAGTTGAGTATGGTTGCCATTACAAAAGAGATAGTGCTAGAAAAGTTTAAAAGTCTTAAAATTGATAAATCTCCTGGTCCCGATGGGATACACCCTAGAGTTCTGAGAGAGGTGGCTGAGGAAATAGCGGAGGCATTGGTTGAGATCTTTTAAGAATCACTGGAGTCAGGGAAGATCCGGGATGATTGGAAGATTGCTGTTGTAACCCCCTTGTTCAAGAAAGGATCAAGACAAAAGATGGAAAATTATAGGCCAATTAGCCTAACCTCAGTTGTTGGTAAAATTCTATAATCCATCATTAAGATGAGGTTTCTAAATTCTTAGAAGAGCAGAGTCTGATTAGAACAAGTCAACATGGATTTAGTAAGGGGAGGTCATGCCTGACAAACCTGTTGGAATTCTTTGAAGAGGTGACAAGTAGGTTAGACCAGGGAAACCCAGTGGATGTGGTCTATCTAGACTTTCAAAAGGCATTTGATAAGGTGCCACACGGGAGGCTGCTGAGCAAGGTGAGGGCCCATGGTGTTCGAGGTGAGCTACTGGGATGGATTGAGGATTGGCTGTCTGACAGATGGCAGAGAGTTGGGATAAAAGGTTCTTTTTCAGAATGGCAGCCGGTGACGAGTGGTGTCCCACAGGGTTCAGTGCTGAGGCCACAGCTGTTTGCATTATATATTAATGATTTGGATAAAGGGACTGGGGGCATTCTAGCGAAGTTTGCAGATGATACGAAGTTAGGTGGACAGGCAGGTAGTACTGAGGAAGTGGGGAGGCTACAGAAGGATCTCGACAGTTTGGGAGAGTGGTCCAGGAAATGGCTGATGGAATTCAACGTGAGCAAATGCGAGGTCTTGCACTTTGGCAAAAACAATAAAAGCATAGACTACTTTCTAAATGGTGAGAAAATTCGTAAAGCCAAAGTACAAAGGGATCTGGGAGTGCTAGTCGAGGATTCTCTAAAGGTAAACATGCAGGTTGAGTCCGTGATTAAGAAAGCGAATGCAATGTTGTCACTTATCTCAAGGGGGTTGGAATGTAAAAGCAGCAATGTGCTACTGAGACTTTATAAAGCTCTGGTTAGGCCCCATTTGGAGTACTGTGTCCAGTTTTGGTCCCCACACCTCAGGAAGGACATACTGGCACTGGAACGTGTCCAGCGGAGATTCACATGGATGATCCCTGGAATGGTAGGTCCCTGGAATATGAGGAATGGCTGAGGATCCTGGGATTGTATTCATTGGAGTTTAGAAGATTAAGGGGAGACTTAATAGAGACGTACAAGATAATACATGGCTTGGAAAGGGTGGACGCTCGGAAATTGTTTCCATTAGACGAGGAGACTAGGACCTGTGGACACAGCCTTAGAATTAGAGGGGGTAAATTCAGAACAGAAATGCGGAGACATTTCTTCAGCCAGAGAGTGGTGGGCCTGTGGAATTCATTGCCACAGAGTGCAGTAGAGGCCGAGATGCTAAATGTCTTCAAGGCAGAGATTGATAGATTCTTGTTGTCTCGAGGAATTAAGGGCTACGGGGAGAATGCGGGTAAGTGGAGTTGAAATGCCCATCAGCCATGATTGAATGGTGGAGTGGACTTGATGGGCCGAGTGGCCTTACTTCCACTCCTATGTCTTATGGTCTTATGGTGAGAGACAAATACACTTTACAAGATCAGCAAAGGTAAGACTTTCAAGTGTATCACTCTTCTGCCTATCCTGTACAATCTGCGAATATATTCATCAGTTTCATCTGCAAGGCAGCATCGCACAAAAAGGCACAAACAAAAATCAGATGGTAATGGTTTCAATTCACAGTAATAATCAGCTTCGAGCAAAGAATGAGACATGCATATTGAAAAGACAAAGGGCTGGATTTTCTCATCCTCCAATGTGAAAATAACATATCATAAAAATTGCAAATGCAACAGAAAACATTGGCATTCTATTTGTGAAAATCTGTGTATAATTTGAGGATTCCCTAGGTACACCAAAGTATTACTGATCTACACTGTGGGTTGAACGCACACACAAGCATATTTATACCAGTGAGGGCTGCTGTTGTATAAATGTCACATCATGTGATAGTCAATGTTTAGAGACACTAAATATCACTAATGCTTCTGTGCAGTTGAAATCTTTCAAGCTCTATTTGTGTTTAGTAATTTTTATGACAGAGCACTGGACTTTTCTTATGTTCCTACCTGACACATCCCAGCAAGGCTGTTTAACATGTGGTTACAATTCTTTCCTGCCCTGTCAGACAGTATATATTAGAGCCACTTCTCATTACGTAATTTTATCACTGTGGCTCTTCAAACATTTCGCAAAGAGAGCCATTTAAAAGGGGCAGTGTCGTCTGATTCAGCAATCACAACTCATGTTGATCCTATCATGAAATAATAAATCAATGAGACGATGAATTCAAAGCTATTCATCCCAATTCTCAACAGCAGACAAAAACTGAGGTGATACCGTCCCAATAGACAGGCATGCACCTGTGCCCATAGCAACACGGACGCGATCTGATGGATTTTGCCAGACAATCCTATTCCTTTCTTTTGACAAGGTTGCAGCAACAGAAAAAAAAGCTTTCCAGAGAAGATGCTTCGAGGGTTGCAAAATGTAACAAAGACAAATGTTATTTGCAACAGAAGAAAGACAGACTTACATTTATCCAGTATTTTTGTGACCGCCTGATATCCCAAAGTGTCTTTCAACCACTTAAGTACTTTGGAAGTATGGTCACTATTGTCTTGTAGGAAGTGAGACAACCAATGTGTGCACTGCAATCTTCCAAATACAGTAATCTGATGATAACCAGATAATTTGCTCTGAGAGCACTGATTAAGGGTTAATATTGGCCTGGGCATCAAGTGGAATTGCTCTGCCATTAACAAAAATAGAGGTTGCTGGAAAAGCTCAATAGGTCTGGCAGCATTAATGTTATGGTTAACGTTTCCACAGAACTGCTCCGAGGAAGGGTCACTTGACCCGAAACGTTAATTCTTGATTTCTCTCCGCAGATGCTGCCAGACCTGCTGAGCTTTTCCTGTAACCTCTAGAACATAGAACAGTACAACACATTACAGACCCTCCAACCCTCGATGTTGTTCTGGCCTTTTATCCTCCACTAAGGTCAGACTAACCTACATACCCTTCACTGTACTATCTTCCATGTCCTACCCAAGAGTCACTTAAATGTCCCTAATGAACCTGACTGTACTACCACTGCCTGCAATGCATTCCACACACCCACCACTCTCTGTATAACGAATCTGCCTCTGACATCTCCGCTTAATCTCCCTCCAATCACTTTAAAATTATGCCCCCTCATGATAGACATTTCCACCATGGGAAAAAGTCTTTGGCTATCCACTCTCAACGTCTTGTATACCTGTTTCAAGTCACCTCTCACCCTTCTTCACTCCATTGAGAAAAGCCCTAGCTCCCCCAACCTTTCTTCATAAGACATGCCCTCCAATCCAGGCAGCATCCTGATAAATCTCCTCTGCACCCTCTCTAAAGCTTCCACATCCTTCCTATAATGAGGCAACCAGAACTGAACACAATATTCCAATTGTGATCTAACCAGGACTCGACAGAGCTGCAGCATAACTTCACGGCTCTTAAACTCAATCGCCGTGTTATTTTTGTTTCTGATTTACAGCATCCACAGTTCTTTTGATTTTTATTTTAGAAATGCACTGCCCCCTCTTTGAAATAATGATTAGGACTGAAGATTGAAGGGATCTTGATTTCACATCTCATCCAAAAGATAGCACCTCCTCCAGTGCAGCTCTCCTTCAGTACTGCACAGGACTGCCACAGATTTTGCATTCAAGCCTTGAACACAAAATTATTTTGACGTGGAAGTAAGATCTCTGCCAACTGAATCAATGATGCATCTACAGGAAAACTGTTGGTAACAGAAAAATGGACATGTTGTTCACTGTTACATTTCTGCTCAGGATAAATGAGCAGAAGCTGTAGGGGTTACTTTAAAGGAGGCTGTTTTGGGGTTCAAGGCCATCTTCCAATAAACACAGAGACTCCAGTTGGATGGAAGCACAAGGCCAAATGAATTAATGCAGCCAACCAATTTCTTTCTACTCAGTTGCAAAGAAATAGTCTGAATTATGCCATCCTGTCTACATCAAAAGCTGAAAAAACTGTGGATGTTGTATAAATCAGAAACAAAAACAGAGATTGTTGGAAAAGCTCAGCAGGTCTGGCAGCATCTGTGAAGAGAAATCAAATTCCAAGCTTTGAGTCCAGAGACATCAGTTCTGAGGAAGTTCTGTTTTTGTTTCCGATTTCTCTTCACAGATGCTGCCAGACCTGCTGAGCTTTTCTGAAAATTTCTATGTTCTGATACACTTACACACACCATCCTCCTTCAACACTGCTCACTCTACCCTTCTCACCATAGCCAAAGGATCACCTGCAATGGCTTTCCTTCCTGTTCTTGCTCTTTTATCTCTGTTGCCCATCACAATTCCCTGCTGCTCCCCATCCTATTTCTCACCGATATATCCCTTAGCAACAAGGCAGCTTTTACATTGACAACACTTCACAAATACTAAATTGTCCAAATCTAGTACAATATTAACAGATATTTTCTCCTACTAATATTCAGAAGACCAAGTGTTCCACTTGCTGGCCATCAATTCTATTCTTCTCTTAAGCAGTTACTTGAAGTGAACCAGATTCTTCGAATAGTGTGTTCAAGATGAAATTCTGCTTGACAGAGAAGTGATGTGTCCAGTGGTTCTCCACAGGACCATCCTTCAAAGCAACAAAATGGCTGACGCATGATGAAGCATAGTGGTTCGTTTCCAAATAATGATCATTACGAATCAAGGTGAAGCCACGGTGGAGAGATATTACCTGAATATAACTGAGCACAAACTCTTTATTTTGCCCAAAACCAAGGGGTTGATACTTAGAAGTCATGGTATCACTTTTCGATCACGTGATTCTTTGTACTTAATTAAAAAAAAGCATTTGGTGAAAGTGGCTTGTCCTACTCACTTGATGTCTCCTTTGTATCGAAAAAACTATGAACGTGTTTTGCTACTTACAAACATAGCAGCTGTCAATTCCCTGAAACATGTGCACACTGCAGAATGTCTGGTGAAGCAGATGTCCCCAGGGGTGTCTTAGCGGGATATATTTCCATGAAAGATTCATGCTGCAATAACTCCTTGTTCCATGGAATATATAATGGACCTGTTGACCTGCCAATTGAATGGCCCAAGCTACTGATTGGAAATTTGGATATTCAGTCACACATTTGATTTTTGAACAAGAGACTGCAGGGTTTGAGATGTCAGTATGGGCACAGATTCTCACAAAGTGTTGCTCTAATGTAAAGTTAAACTTCCCTGCTGTGGTTAGTAACCTAATGTAAACACTTGTGATCACTTTATTATTTTATTAACACAGAGAACATGCAGATGCCCTCAGGTTGATGCGTATTTTTGAGGCACAGCATTACACATTATGTTCTGTTTTTGAATTAGCACATTGTTGCATGTTAGTTCAGCTTTTTTTAATGTTTGATTGAGACATAAAAATGTCAAGTAATAAATTATTATTAGTCTTTAAATGTATGTCAACAAAAAAGCAAGGAATTGAGAAAACTGATTTGCCCCATTTATCCAAACTGATTCAATCCATCAAATAAAGAAAAAAACATACATTTAGGTTACACTTTTCACAATCTCAGGGTATAACCAATGAAATACTTATAAATTGTAGTCCCTACAATAACGTTGGAATGCAGTGCCAATCAGCCCACAACAATGTGGTAATGACAAGGTATGCTGCTTTTTTTTGTGTGAGATGTTGAGTTGCCCAAGCTTGTGACAGGTGCTATGTAAATGCAAGTGTTCTTAAAATAAAATGTCTGCTATGTTGAACAAATGAAATTTATGGAGCAAATCACTTTTCCCAATCTCAAGCTGCTGTACACATGCTTAGGGACCAATAAATATTGGCCACAATTCCAACTTCATTGCTTTTCTCCATGATAAGTTTAAATACCTCACCCAAAATACATCCCCAAGTCACTTTATTAACTTCCTGTGCAAGATCTCCTCTAAGACAGTGAAGTAAAATTCCACTGTATCTGTTTACACTTCTATTACTTCAACCTGTCCTGTTGCTTTCCACAGATGGCATTTCCATGGCCACAGCAGGACTGCAACCATTGTGTTCCATACAGTAATCTCAGTCTGTACTTATCTCTATAGACTGCAGTCCCATTCCAAATACTTATCCCAGTGTGAACTGCTTTTGATGGGAATCAATTCCACATAGCCACTGATCTGTTGGGAAAAGATATATTTCTTGGTATTTCTGACTACAATATGTTAATACGTTTATGTGCAAATTAATTTAAAATTAAATTAGATGCATCAGCTGTAGCTCAGTTGGGAGCACTATTTTCTCTGTGCCATGAGGTTGTGGGTTCAAGGCACATCCCAGAGTGATGTTAATCTAGGTTGCTACTCCAGTGCTGTACCAATGTAGTGCTGCATTGTTTACTGAGCGAGCTGTTCATAAATGTTATGACACACCTCCAGAACAGGTGGGACTTGAACCTTAGTCCAGAGGTATGGACACTACCACTGCACCACAAGCACTAAACTGAGGCCTGGTCTCCTCTCTAAGTTGGACCCATGGTATCTTGTGTTATCATTTCAAAGAACAGAGGGTCTGATTCCTCAATAGTTAGCAATCAATCCTCAATCAACACCAAAAGTCAAATTAACTGGGATTTTGCTGCATCTTTCCTTACGTTACAGCTGACAGGACACTTAAAAACTATTTCATGCTTTCAAAGTACTTTGAGACATCCTGACAGGTGAAACATCCACAAAAATGCCAGCCTTTCTTTCAAATAATCTGATCCTTTTCCTATCATCTACTTTCATACAATTGAAAGGAGGGAGTTGCAGAGTTTGGGTAAATATTGGAAAGACGCAGAAACCTGTCATGAGCAATTATATGTAAAATGGATATGCATAGTGTCAGCCTTAGCTCACTGGCAACATTGAGTCAGAAAGTTGCAGATTCAAGCCCCAGTTCAGACATCAAAGCACATAACATAAGCTGACACTTCAATGCACTGCAATCTGAATGTCATACTGTCTTTCCAGTGAGGTATTAAATGAAGGCATGATATGGCATCCCAAGTGGTTACAAAAAACCCCACATCATTTATATTTAAGAAGAGCAGTGAGTTATCTCAATATCACAGCTGAGATATATTCCTCGAACAATATCACTGAAAAGGATTGCAAAGATGATTCTGGATAGGAGCAAAAGTAACAGGTAGTTATTATGGGGTCTTTAACTTTCTAAGAATTGACTGGAAACGCTATAGTTTATGTACTTTAGACAGGTCAGTTTTTGTCCAATGTGTGCAGGAGGGTTTCCTGACGCAGTATGTAGATAGGTCCGTAAGACACAAAGCCACATTGGACTTGGTACTGGGTAATGAAACCAGTCAGGTGTTAGATCAGTAGGTAGGTGAGCACTTTGGTAATCGTGACCACAATTTGGTTATGTTTACTTTAGCGATGGAAAGGGAGAGATATATACCACAGGGCAAGAGTTATAACTGAGGGAAAGGCAATTGTGATGCGATTAGGCAAGATTTAGGATGCATAGGATGGGGAATGAAACAGCATGGGATGGGCACAATTGAAATGTGGAGCATATTCAAGGAACAGCTACTGCGTGTCCTTGATAAGTATGTACCGGTCAGGCAGGGAGGAAGTGGCTGAGTGAGGGAACCGTGGTTTACTTTCCAACTGTGGTAAAGCTTTCCAAAGGCATGTCAGGAATAAAAGATTAGGGCCAGTCAAGGACACTAGTGGGAAATTGTGCATGGAGTCTGAAGAGATAGGAAAGGTGCTAAATGAATATTTTTTGTCAGTATTGACACAGGAATAAGGCAATATTGTTGAGAATAATACTGAGATACAGGCTACTAGACTAGATAGGATTGAGGTTCATAAGGAAAAGGTGTTAGAAATTCTGCAAAGTGTGAAAATAGATAAGTCCCCTGGGCCGGAGGGAATTTATCCTAGGATTCTCTTGGAAGGTAGGGAGGAGATTGTAGAGTCTTTGGCTTTGATCTTTATGTCATCATTGTCTACAAGAATAGTGCCAGAAGACTGGAGGATAGAAAATGTTGTCCCCTTGTTCAAGAAGGGGAGTAGATACAACCCTGGAAGTTATAAATCCCTGAGCCTTACTTTGGTTGTGGGTAAAGTGCTGGAACAGATTTTGAGATAGGATTTATAATCATTTCGAAAGGAAAAATTTGATTAGAGATAGTCAACAGGGTTTTGTGAAGGTAGGTCATGCCTCATAAAACCTATTGAGTTCTTCAAGAAGGTGACCAAATGTGGATGAGGGTAAAGTAGTTGATGTGGTGGAAATGGATTTCAGTAAGGCATTTGATAAGGTTTGCCACAGCAGGCTATTGCAGAAAATATGGAGGCATGGGATTGAGGGTGATTTAATGGTTTGAATCAGAAATTGGCTACTGTACGAAGGTGGTGGTTGATGGGAAATATTCATCCTGGAGTTCAGTTACTAGTGGTGTCCCGCAAGGATCTGTTTTGGGTCCACTGTTGTTTTTCATTTTTTATAAATGACCTGGATGAGGGTGTAGAAGGATGGCTTAGTAAATTTGTGGATGACACTAAAGTGGAGTTGTAGACATTGCGGAAGGATGTTGCAGAATACAGAGGGAGATAGATATGCTACAGTGCTGGGCTGAGAGGTGGCAAATGAAGTTTAATACAGAAAAGTATGAGGTGATTCACTTTGGAAGGAGTAACTGGAATACAGAGTACTGGGCTAATGGTAAGATTCTTGGTAGTGTGGATGAGCGGAGGGATCTTGGTGTCCATGTGCAAAGATCCCTGAAAGTTGCCACCCAGCTTGATAGGGTTGTTAAGATGGCATACGTTGTGTGAGCTTTTACTGGTAGAGGGATTGAGTTTCAGAGCCATGAGGTCATGTTACAGCTGTACAAAACTCTAGTACAGCCGCACTTGGGAATATTGCGTACAATTCCAGGTGCCACATTATAGGAAGGATGTGGAAGCACTGGAAAGGGTTCAGAAGAGATTTACCAAGATGTTACCTGTTATGGAGGGAAGGCTTATGGGGAAAGGCTGAGAGGCTTGAGGCTGTTTTCGTTAGAGAGAAGAAGTTTAAGAGGTGACTTAATAGAGGCATACAAGATGATCAGAGGATTAGATGGGGTGACAGTGAGAGCCTTTTTCCTCAGATGGTGATGGATAGTACAAGGGGACACAGCTTTAAATGAGGGGTGATAGATAAAGGACAGTTGTCAAAGGCAGTTTCTTTACTCACAGAGTAGAATGTGCGCATGGAATGCCCTGCCTGCAACAGTAGTGGACTCACCTACTTTAAGGCATTTAAATGGTCATTGGATAAACATATGGATGATGATAATGGGATAGTGTAGTCTAGGTGAGCTTTAGACTGGCTTCACAGGTCAGCACAACACCGAGGGCTGAAGGGCCTGTATTGCACTGACCCGTGAAACCAGTCTAAAGCCCACTTAACCTACACTATTCCATTATCATCCATATGTTTATCCAAGGACCATTTAAATGTCCTTAATGTTTTCAAAGAACATATGTTCTATGTTCAATAAAAATCAGGTGATCTGCTCATTATCACATTGATGTTTCTCAGGCCTTACAGTCTGTAAATTGTCTGTTTTCTAAATTATGAAAGAGACTGTGCTTCAAAAACTGGCTATTTGATGCCTTTTGAGGTCAAGAAAGACATCAGATAAATGAAAGATTCTTTTCTTCAATGACCAAAATCAGTTAGAAATACACATAATTTTCCAAGTGCAAACTGATAGAGTCACAGAGTCATGGAGATGTACAGCACGGAAACAGACCCTTTGGTCCAACTCGTCCATGCCGACCAGATATCCTAACCCAATTTAGTCCTACCTGCCAGCACCCGGCCCATATCCCTCCAAACCCTTCCCATTCATAAACCCATCCAGATGCCTTTTAAGTTTTGCAATTGTACTAGCCTCCACCACATCCTCTGGCAGCTCCACAAGCACCACCACCTGCATGAAAAAGCTGCCCCTTAAGTTTCTTTTATATCTTTCCCCTCTCACCCGAAACCTATGCCCTCTAGATCTGACCTCCCCACTCCAGGGAAGAGACTTTGTCTATTTCCCCTATCCATGATTTTATAAACGTCTATAAGGTCACCCCTCAGCCTCCGATGCTCCAGGGAAAACAGCCCCAGCCTATTCAACCTCTCCTTATAGCTCAAATCCTCCAACCTTGACAACATCCTTGTAAATCTTTTCTGAACCCTTTCAGGTTTCACAACATCTTTCCGGTAGAAAGGAGACCAGAATTGCATGCAATATTCCAACAGTGGCCTAACCAATGTCCTGTACAGCTGCAGCTTAACCTCCCAACTCCTGTACTCAGTACTCTGACTAATAAAGGAAAGCATACCAAACACCTTCTTCACTATCCTATCTATCTGTGATTCTACTTTCAAAGAGTTATGAAACTGCACTCCAAGGTCACTTTGTGCAGCAACATTCCCTAGGACCTTACCATTAAGCCCTGTTAAGATTTGCTTTCACAAAATGCAGCACCTCACATTTATCTATATTCAACTCCATCTACCACTCCTCAGCCCATTGGCCCACCTGATCAAGAACTCATTATAATCTGAGATAACTTTCTTCGCTGTCCACTACACTTCCAATTTTGGTGTCATCTGAAAACTTACTAACTATACCTCCTATGTTCACATCCAAATCATTTATATAAATGACGAAATGTAGTGCACTCAGCACCAACCCTTGTGGCACTCCACTGGTCACAGGCCTCCAGTCTGAAAAACAACCCTCCATCACCGCTCTCTATCTTCTACCTTTGAGCCAGTTCTGTATCCAAAATGGCTAGTTCTCCCTGTATTCCATGAAATTTAACCTTGCTAACCAGTGTCTCATGGGGAACTTTGTCGAATGCCTTACTGAAGTCCATATAGATCATGTCTACCAATGGTGAGAAGTCTCAAAAGGTAGGAACAAACAAAGCAAGAGAAGAGCATTCAGTCCCTCAATTCTGCTCTGTCATTCAGTCATGACTGGACTGCACACACTTTGATACCTCAGCCTTGAAAGTCTAATTGTCTCTGAATTAAAAGATTTTTGGAAAAGATGGCTGCTGATCCCAACTTCCCTTCATGTAAAAAGTGCTTCCTGATTCCCATCTGAACAGGAGAAAGTGAGGACTGCAGATGCTGGAGATCAGAGCTGAAAATGTGTTGCTGGAAAAGCACAGCATCCAAGGAACAGGAGAATTGACGTTTCGGGTTTCCTGAAGGAGGGCTTATGCCCGAAACGTCGAATTTCCTGTTCCTTGGATGCTGCCTGACCTGCTGCGCTTTTCCTGCAACATATTTTCAGCTCCCATCTGAACAGCTCAACAGTCATTTTTAGACTATGCCCTCTCAATTTTGAGTCTCACATCAGAAAAGTTTCCTTCCATCTGCTGTATTGAATCCTTTTGACATTTTCATCACTTTGTTCAGATTGCCCCACGGTGTATTATACTCAAAGGTATGTATGACTATATTATGGATGTTGGATGCACAATATAACTCTGTAATTCCTGACATCAATCTAATGAATCTGTGTTACAGATTCAAAGGCTAGTGTTCTACAAACAAATGATATTGACAGGCATTTGTTGGCCAGTGCTTTGAAATGTGGTGAGAGGTGAGCAAGGATGAAACGTTTGTTGCAAAACATGAGACCGGCAATGCAATACAATCATCGATCTTATTTCTAAGAATGATGAAGCATTGGTATTCATTCAGATTTTTAAATAAAGGTTGGTTTTGGGGAAAATACCTCATTAGAACATCTGCCAGTCAAACAAAGATACTCCAATCAATATCTACACACACCACTGACTGAAAATCAATGTGCACCTCCCCCCTATAAATATATCAATAAATCAATTTAGAAATGCTGCACTCCTTTTAAAGAGTACATCAAAAGAAATAAAAATCCTTTCTGCCCTATCGTGGTATCAAGAGCAACTGCCAACGTCCCACGATGAATTAAAGAAAAGTGTCATCCTAAAAAATGCTTTCTATTAATGTTCAAAGCTGAAAATGTGGTGCTGGAAAAGCGCAGCTGGTCAGGCAGCATCCAAGGAGTAGGAGAATCGAGTTTCGGGCATGAGCCCTTCTTCAGCCCTTTCTTCAGGGCTCATTCCTGAAAAGGGCTCATGCCCGAAACGTCAATTCTCCTGCTCCTTGGATGCTGCCTGACCTGCTGCGCTTTTCCAGCAACACATTTTCAGCTCTGATCTCCAGCATCTGCAGTCCTCACTTTCTCCTATTAATGTTCCAAGTCTAACTCACTACAAATTTACAAGTACATGAACCTGTTGCCAAACAGATCATTCAAGGAAGAGCCTAGTGCACTACTTGACTCAACCAGAGTTTCAAAGTGCATCATTGCCCCAGCTCAGTTCCTTTACTCCCCTGAGGGAGTACAAACTAGCACTGCTGTGATGTTCAGAGGAGTCCATATGGCAGATCTACCAACTTCAGGTACATGGGGGACTTCCAGTTGACAGGTTCAAGCAAGCACTTGTTCCAGCTCCATGGAGACAAGCTCAGGGACAGTATGAGTCCAGACTATTAAAAGCTGCAATTGGTATTTAGCAAGATAATCACATACATTTATAGTGCAGATGGTCATCAAGTGAAGGATGTTGCCTGTGCTGGAAGACGCAGAGGGAAACAATAAGATAAAAATAAATAAAACTAAAGATGAGCTGTACATTCGAGGGGAGATGCGCAAACCTGCATTCTTCTTTCCCCTTCCTCCAAAGAAGCACAAGTCATGTTATTAATGTTAGGGTTTTTTTCCATAGTTTCCACAGATCCTATTCTTTTAGTACAGAGCTTTACTTACTTCTGCAAATTTTACAATAGTTTTGCAGACAATATGACTGCTTTATTCCAAGCAAAATCATAACCAGCAGGGCAGGAGGGCAAATGAAAGTAATACAAAAACAAAGGGATGCAGATGAAGAGTTAGGATCAAGAAGGAGAAAAGAAAACGAACATCGATACAAGCTAGTTACCACTTGTGGCCCACCTTTTCTTGGTTTTTATTTACATATTTGACACTTTAAATATATTTAATGAGTTTTGAGTAGATTTGTAACTCAGGTTGAGGCTCTGGATGTAATTTTGCTTGCTGAGCTGGAAGGTTTGTTTTCAGATGTTTCGTCACCATACTAGGTAACAGTGAGCCTCCAGTAAAGCACTGGTGGTATGGCCCACTTTTTATTTATGTGCTTAGGTTTCCTTGGGTTGGTGAAGCCATTTCCTGTAGTGATGACATTTCCTGTGATGATGCCATGTCCTGTTGTCTTTCTCGGGGGTGCTAAATGAGATCCACGTCCATGTATTTGTTGATAGAGTTCCTGTTGGCATTCCAAGGCATTCCAACTGGAACTCTATCAACAAACACATTGACTTGGATGCCACTTACCACGCCCTGAGAAAAAGAACAGGAAATGACATCAGTACAGGAACTGGCATCACCAACCCAAGGAAACCTAAGCACATAAATAAAAAGTGGGTCATATCACCAGTGCATCACCAGAGACTCGCTGATGATGTTACTTAGTATAGTGACAAAACTTCTGAAAATACATCTTCCAGCTCAGCGAGCAAACTTACATCCAGAACTTTACATATATGACTTGTGACTGAAAATTTAACACCTAGGATTTGTCCAATATTGACAGTGTTACTAATGTGTCCATTTTAGACTTCATTTTCAGGCTGTAGGCCTGCCTGAAATGTCTACAAACACAGAATTTATACATTTTTAAAAGAGAGTAATTTTATGGTTCTATAGACATGTTACGACATAGAAGGAGGCCTTCTCACCCACACTGAATCTTGGTTGAGCCATCTAATCGGTTCCATTCTTGTACTCCATGATTAAAGCCTTGTATGATTTTTCCCATCAAGTGACCATTCAACTTCCATTTGAAATCATTCATTGTCTCTGCTAACACCATCCTTTTTGGCAACAAGTTCCAGATCATTACCATTCACTCTGTAAAAACATTACTCCTTACATTCACCCCACATTGCTAATCCAAACTTTTACATGTGTGCCCTCTAACATTGGCAACATCAACTGATGGGAACAGCTTTTATTTGCCATGAAAACTTGCCCTAGTTTAGTTCACCTCAATCAAATTTCTCAATTTCCCTTGCCCTCCAGTTTCTCCAACCTAACTTTGTGGCTGAAATTCCTTTATCTCTGATAAATCTCTTTTGCACCCTCTCAAGGATCCTCAAATCCTCTCTAACGTTTGCGAAACAGAACGGGATACAATACTCTAATTGTGACCTAACCAGAGCTTTGTAAACGTTCGACATGAATTTCCTGCTTTTGCACCCAATACCTCAATGTGTGGACACAAGATCACAATTGCTTTGCTAATTATATTCTTAAAGTATCCTTCCTTCTTCAAAGTATGATGCACATGAATCCCATATCAATCTGCTTCTGCACATACTTTAGAACTGTGGTTTTACATGTATGTTACCTTCTATTCTTTCTGCCACAATACATCACCTCCATTTCCCTGTATTAAACTTCATCTGCCACTTGTCTGCCCATCTGCCAATCTAACTATGCTTCAAACTGTTTCCTTTATTCCTTGTTTTATTTCTCAAACATCCTCCTTCATTCCAGTTTCTTTTTGTCCCTTAAGGTCCAATTGTACAAATAAACTAGTATAAAAGCTCCGTGGTTTTGTGTTTTGGCACAGTATAGCAAGTGACATTCCAGTTTCCTATGAAATGTCCACGGCAATCCTCGAAGCAGAGGAAGACTCACAGTTTTTCACAGTAAGAGATGAGTAAAATCACTCCTTAATGGACTCGAGTTCACTTCTTTGTGGCAAAATAAAGAATGCTGTCAGAAACCCACTACCAAGTCATCTGCCTACCCCACTGATGGATTGGGAAATAATGAGAAATGGGATGAAAGATCTTCCTTTCTAGCTTGAGTGAATTTTCCTCAATTAAAATTAGAGCACTTCAGAGTTAGCAATACTCAGATAAACTCCTTGAAGAAACAGAACAATTTTAGTTTACTTCCAGTGCCAAGTTCTAATGAGGGAAGGAATGAAAGGATAGGGGAGATCAATCAAAGGCTGAAGAGAGGAGATGCAATGTGCAGGGATTCAGTTTCTTGCATCATTGGGATCTCTTCTGGGACAGAAAAGACATATTCAAAAAGGATAGATTTCACCTCAACTAGAGAATTATCAATAATCTGGCAGAAAGATTTGCTAGTTTTATTTTGAGGGCCTGTAAACCTTTGGAGAGATGGTGCATGCTTCCGAAGTAACAGGGAAAATAGAAAGAAACGTGAGGATGGTCCTCAATCAGAAAAGAGCAAATTAATTAGGAAAGACAGACAAGAGCGAGTCAGATAACAAAGTAACTCTGAAGAATTAAACTGCATTTATTTCAATGCAAGAAGTCTTACAGGTAAGGCTGATAAATTCAGGGCATGTACAGGAACGTGGGACTGGGATGTCTTAGCTGTTACAGAAACTCGGCTGAGGAAAGGACAGGCATGGCGGTTCAATGTTCTGGGTTTTCGATGTTATGGGAAGATCAGGAAGAAAGGCAAGAGAGGAGGGGGAGTGGCATTTTTGATTAAGAAAATCTTTACTACTGCAATTAGAGAAGATATTTCTGAGGGATCACGTCGTGAAAATACATATGTTGAAATTAGAAATAAGAAAGGGATGTTCACCTTGATGGGATTGTGCAATAGATTCCCCACCCCACCCCACCCAAGTAGTCACAGGGAAATTGAGAAACAACTATGTAGAGAGATCTCACACATATGCAATAATAATAACGTTGTAATAGTAGGGGATTTTAATTTTCCAAGCATTGACTGGGACTGCCAGTGTTAAAGGTTTGGATGGTGAAGAATTTGTTAGATGTGTTCAAGAAAGTTTTCTTGATCAATATGTAAATGTTCCTACTAGAAATGAAGCAACACTTGACCTTCTCTTGGGAAACAAGGCAGGGCTGAAGTGTTGGTAGGGGAAACCTTTGGAACTCGTGATCATAATACAATTATTATTAAAATAGCTGTGGAAAAATATAAGTCTTCCATGAAAGTTAAAGTTCATAATTAGAACCAGGCAAATTTTAAGGTTATGAAACAAGAACTTTCAAAAGTCAATTGGAGTAGTCTGTTCACAGGTAAAGGAACCGACCGACAAGTGGGAGGTTTTCAGAAGTGTGATAATGAGATTTCAGAATCATTATGTTCCTGTTAGAGTGAAAGGCAAGGCTGATACGATTAGGGGACAATGGATGAATAAAGAGATTGAAGATCTAGTCAAGAATAAAAAAAAAATCATATATTGGATCTGGAACAGTGGGATCAACTGAATCTCTTGAAGAGTATAGGGGCATTCTTAAGAAAGGAATCAGGAAGGCAAAGACAGGATATAAGACAGCTTTGACAGATAAGGTTAAAGTTAATCAAAAAAGATTCTACAAATACATTAAGAGGAAGAGAGCAACTAAAGAGAAAGTTAGGCCTGTTAAAGAGTACTATGCATCAGTTTTTACTGTTGAGAAATAAATGGAGGCTAGAGACCTCAGGAAAATAAACATTGATGTTTTGAAAACAGTTCGCATTATAAAAGCGATGGAAGTCTTAGAACACATAAATGTAGATAAATCTCAACTGTATCCCAGAAAGCTGTGGGAAGTTAAGGAGGAAATTGCGGGGCCCCTAGCAGAAATAGTTGCATCATCTATTAACATGGGTGAAGTTCCAAAGGATTAGAGGGTGACTAATGTTGTGCCATTGTTTAAGAAAGGCTGTAAGGAGAAGCCTGGAAACCTGTGACTCTGACATCGGTAGTGGGTAAGTTGTTGGACGTGATTTTGAAAGATAGGATTTACATGCATTTGGAGAGGCAAAGAACAATTAGGGAAAGTCAGCATAGTTTTGTGCAAGGAAAATCTCACAAATTACACTGAGTTTTTTTAATGAGAAAAGATTGATAAGGGCAGAAGAGTAGACACTGTTTACTTGGACTTTAGCAAAGCATTTGTCAAGGTTTTGCTTGGTACACTAATTCATAAAGTTAGATTACAAGGGATTCAGGGTGAGCTTGCCAATTGGATACAAAATTGGCTTTATTGTAGGAGACAGAGGGTTGTGGTGAAGGTTGTTTTTTGGACTGGATGCCTGGGTCCAGTTCCACAGGGATCAGTACTGGGTCCACTTTTATTTGTCACTTACATAAATGATTTGGATGAGAATATAGGAGGCACGGTTATTAAATTTGCAGATGACATCAAAATAGGTGGTGTAGTGGACAACAAAGAAGGCTATCTAAGATCACAATGAAATCTTGACCAATTGGGTCAATGGGCTAAGGAATGGCAAATGGAATTTAATTTGGATAAATGTGAGGTATTGTGTTTTGGTAAAACAAACCTTATACAATTAATGGAAGGGCATTGGGTAGTGTTAGAGAACAGAGAGACCTAGGGTTTCATGTATATAATTCATTTAGTATGCTTGCCTTCATTGCTCAGACTTTTAAGTATAAGATTTGGGATGACATATTGAGGTTGTATTGAACGAGGCCTCTCATGGAATACTGTGTGCAGTTCTGGTTGTCCTGTTAACGGAAGAGTATAATTAATTTGGAGAGGATTCAGAAAAGATTTACCAAGATGTTGCCAGGAATGGAGAGTTTGATATATAAAAATAGACTGAAAAAACTGGGAATGTTTTTCACTGGAGCATGGGAGGTTGAGGGGTCACTTTATTAAGGTTTATAAAACCATCAGGGGCATAGGTAAAGTGAATGACAAGGTTATCTTCCCTCAGGTGGGGAGTGTTCAAAACTTGAGGGCATATTTTTGAGGTGAGAGGGGAAAGATTTGCAAAGGGCATGAGAGGCAACGTTTTTACACAGAGAGTGGTTCATGTGTGAAATGAACTGCCAGAGAAAGTGGTGGATGCAGGTACAGTTACAATGTTTAAAAACATTTGGATAAGTTCACGAATAGGAAAAGGTGGGAGGGATAAGTGCAGCCTGTTGGGACTAGTTTAGTTTGGGAACATGGTCAGCATGGACTGTTTGGACTGAAGGGTTTGCTTCGTCACTGTATGATTCTCTGTCCCTCTAACCATGACATAAAGAAATCCCGCTTTTCAATCAGAAAAGAATCAATTTTGGGGTTAGATATGAGGACGCTGATGCACAAACACAAAAATGTTTGACTAATCTTATTCCTTTTTAAATCACAATAATGTTCAACTAATTTGAATGTAATTGAATTTTAATTTTAATTAACAAGCCATCAAATCACTACAATTTACCTTTTCAGAATGCAACATATAGTACTGTGCTGTACACAGCCATTATAGGTCAAAGCAGTCTTGCTCACCATAACTATTAGGGATTTAATAGCATTACCCACAACTAATTTTAGATATGCACTGTGTTGAATAATACTGAATAAAGTATAACAATACACATAGAAAAATGAAATAACTTGTAAGTACATACTACCTTTCACATTTTCAGAATGACTTGAAGTGCTGATTAGAGATAAAAATTTGGTTGGGTATATGGGTAATACAAATGTCGAAAGTGTGATGTACACAACTGTTCAAGCTATTCATATCTTATTCCATTATTAACTACTTAGATTATTACATTAAGAAAGTAAAATCTTAATGCATTCATCAATAACTTCAACAATTTGCATTTCGGTAGTGCCTTTAACATACTGAAAATGTTGGAATGAAACTTGTGGCAAAAAAGGCAGAGAGGTTTGGGTGGGAATATTCCAGAGTATTGCATGAGATAAGAGGGGAAGGAAAGAGGTGAGTTCACAAATGGAATTGAAAACAAGGATGCAAACTGCCCTCAGGGAACCAATGTGTTTCGTGAACATAAAGGTGAGAATGAACAGTACTTTGGTGACAGTTGGGAAACAAGCAGAATAATTTTGGATAAAATTAAATGTGCTTGAAACCAGGGCATTGGAAAGATACTGACATGCACATTGTTTCAGTAAGTGGGGGTGGACCATGTTTGCATGACAGTGAGAGGTTAATATCCACTTTTATCCTCAACAGAATTTTATTAGATGTCTGTTTTAAGGATAAATATAAACTAAATTATTTTTACCATTGTTTCAAGGGTGCAGTTGGAAAAAAATCTGATGTTACATTCTTTCACTCTGTAAGTCGGTCTTACTCCAGGGGGCCAGGAGTGTGCAAGTGTGGCATTCAGCCATTTAAATGTTGCAATGTACAAAATATTATTCATCATTTCTAATAATCGATGCAGATCTGATTATTAATGTAATTTTCCAGTACAGTTCCAAAATAACAGCAGCCAGTGAAACCCAAGATGACCCTTAATTGTAATATATTTCAATAATGAAGCGATAATTGACAATGTAATTTCCTGTCAATTTATGGAAAACTATTTCTCACTAAACTCTCAATAGCTGTTGTTGCTACCTAAACGTACTGATTGGTAATTCAACCTGACAGGGAAGTCTGGATTTGAAACTGAATAAAAACACTTAAGAAATTAACAACAATTACTGCAAAAACACACAAAATTAAAACTTCAAGCCTTTCACATCAATCAGGCAATTATCAGCCAATCAGGCTAAGACGTCGTATGAACCTCTTAACTAAATTAGTGTTTCCAGTCATTCCCAAGAAGCCATTTGCCTATTTATAAACCCTATCTAAATCCCGTCATTATGTTCCAGGCTGTAAATGATTTCCGGGATCTATCCACTGACTTGTTATCTGTATGATTATAGGTTTGTGTCTTTAATAATGCATAATTGCAGTATCTCTTCAATCAAACCCAGTCCAGATCCCAGAGACCATTGCCCTTTTAATTATTCTTTCAGCCAATAATCTCCCATTGCCAGTCATCAATTTGATTCCAGAAGCACATATCTGGTGTAATTTCTCATTTCTGTGACCAAATCGATGATAGTATATCAAAATTAAAATTTTCTGTAATTTTAAAATTGTGCAGATAATCACTACAAAAGTTTCCCCATTCTCACCTCCTCTACAACTGAAGGCAAAATACTGCAAAGGTTGCAAGTCCGAAAAAAAAACAGAAAATGCTCGTGAAACTCAGCATCTGTGAAGAGAGAAACAGTTAACATTTTGAGTCCAGTATGATTCCACTTCAGAACAAATCAGAACGTTAACTCTGTTTCTCTCTCCACAGATGCTGACAGACCTGCTGGGTTTCTCCAGCATGTCTTGTTCTTATTCTCTTCAACGACCCAATGACTTCAGATCCTGTTGCTACCACCTTCAGTTCCAGACTTGCTCCCTGGCATTCTCCATGGCTCTAAATCCTGCAATAGACCCCAGACCATACTGCTGTTTAACGGATTATTGATATCAATGCCTACGCAGACTTTTTACTCTTCAGCTCCAAATCTTACTCTAACCACTTCTGTGACCATTCTGTCGACTTAAATGCAGTTGGAGTAAATTCAGTCAGGGAGTTGGAGCAAAGTCTAGAATGTAATGAGTTATGTGCAAAACTCAGAACACAATATAGCTAGATCCTTACAAGTGGTTCTCAACGAGATATGAAATACAACTTCATTCAGTGCACTGAATGAAGCTTTCAAGACAATGATGGGAGTAGAGCAAGACAATCCAGGAAAAAAAGGCATGTGCACTGTCGTCATTGCTTCACAATTACTTATTGAGGCAAGATTTCTTGTGCATCTAACAGTTGATCTATAAGATAAGCTACCAGTAAATATATGTTCAAAATGTTGTTATTTCATAGGGGTGCTGTCTTTTGAGGCAGTGGGATGAAGAGAGTAATCTGAAAGCTTCCTTAAATGTCCAATATCTCCTTTCGTATCATACTTACCAATACGTTCAATCTAAAAGCCATCTGATTGACTCCTGAACCAATTCTCCCTGTTCATCTTGGTTCCTTTATCCCTCTAACTCCCTACTTTTAACTTTAATTCCTGAAATCTATTCTCAGCCATGCTGAAAAATGTTTCAAGATCAATTTTACCTATCTCCTTCATAAAATTGAAAATTATGAAATCTAACCAGCCTTTCTTTCCTGAGGCGGACAAGGCCAATACGTTTAAACTTTACGCCATCAGTTATGAATCCTGATAACTGGAACATTCTTGATCACTCAAGACTTTGCCTCTTGGAAGTTACTGTAAACTTCTTTTTAGCTCATCTCCCCAGGCTACACACAGAAATATGCAAGCATCTTCGTCCAAGTCTTTGTCAGTACAATTCAGAATTGGCTATTGAGAATGTGAATCAATGACACAAATATGAGTCTCCAGCTGAAATTCCCTTGACCTTCTTTCACACCTCCATAAAGCAATGTAGCTCACATTATGAATTCAGTGTTGTGCAGGAAATCATGTTCAATCATACAATGGATGCTGCCACATTTTGGCATTTCAACGGATTTAAATATCTCCCCCTTTCTTTTCTCTTTTCCACACATCTTCTAATTCCAGAACCAATTGCTAGAACCGTGATGGCAATATGGACTGTAGCTAATTATTTGGAAATGAAAAGAACCAGGAGGACTCACTGATTTTCCTCATTTTGTTGCTGTGCCTGTGGGAAGGCCTCTGCTCAAAATCTGCAGCAGGAGATATGATGACCATCAGCAACTTAGTGTACACATGCGTAGAAATTATAACGTTCTTTCTTGTTTTTGAAAGCAATTTTTAGTATTTGCTTAATACATTTGAATCTTTAAATCTACTTATTGTGAAAATGGCCTGCTTAGGGTCATACATTAATATCTTCTTGAAGATACAACAGGTAACATTCAGACAGCACATCCCAGTCCAACCTTCTTCTCTCATGGGAGAATTTGCATCTTACTTTTCCTGACTGTAAGTTGCGCTGCTCAGACAGAAAAATGTTCAAAACTGGAGAACTGAACCTCATGAGACTATGTGCTAGTATTCCAACACATTGCATTATAATGCCACCCACCCACACCTCCCAGATTTATTGACACAGTAACCTTATTTCAAATTTTCCAAAGTTTCTTCTTACTTTTTGGCCACCATTTTGTCACCAAATGAATCTTCAAACAGAAGTTAGGACAAGTACCCATCAATAATCTAAATCTAATCACACAGCATGACTGAAACTCATAATGAGTAAAGTACCAATCCTCCTGATATTGGGTCATATTATCAAATAGTGCTACTGACAGACAGGATATTTGCATGAGATTTTGCTCATCAAGGTCAATTCCCAACTGTTTATTTACATAACATATTGCCATTTGGCCTACAAATCTGACTTCCCATTGTGTAATCCTGTACTTTACAGAATATAGAATTAACACCTGCTTTCCCTGTAGGATGTCAAAACAAGTTGAAGATAATGTATTTAATGCTATCTTATTTTTATAGTCAAGAAGTCCAAAAGCACAACTTGCTGATTGGAGAAGTTAGTAGAGATATATTCAACATTACTGAGCCCCAAATCCTTCCAATGTAGGCTTAATTTTATAACCCAACATAATGCACAATAATATGATAACAAAGCAATAAACAAACACATGGGAAGTGCTATGATCCAAATCGAGTACTATTTTGCACACTTCATCTTCAGACTAGCAGATGGCTAAGAGTGCACTGTGAGGCTGTTGCATCAAGGACTCAGTGATGTTTGTGAGCATACAAGAGCGAAGCATACCAGAGCGATACCCCAACTGTTTGTCAACCTCATACAAACCTGAGAAGTGTAACAAGGCTATCTACATGTCTGCAATTTTTTAACCTTATTTACTATAAGAAATTCAAGTTTCCTCTTCAAGTTTTGGGGAAAGCTTCGTATGTTGATTTGCCAGGAGCAATACTACCCTTAACTTCCAGGTGTCCTTATGCTACTTAGTCTTGCTCCATGTCTTTACACCTTATGGCATATGTCTCTTTTATCACATACCATTTTATTGGAGCTTATTTAATAAAGAAATCATTATCAAACAGAAAGACATCTGGAAATCATGTATTCCCAGTGTTCTTAGCCTTGAAATAAAATATTCTTTGATCTCAAGTGGAAAGGGTATTCTACTGAATTCTAGAACCGTTCTCTATTATAACATTTCCATGCATATTATATCCATATTTCACACAGATAACATCACAAGGCAGAGTAGTTGGCACAGTGAATCAAAAAGTTTTAAAGTAACATGATCTAACCAGCTCATAATCTGTGCATTTCAATAAATCAGAAACATAAACTTTTTGTTGCCTAATTACTGGCTTTAATTTGAACCCAAATTCATGATGCTGACAACTTTGTGACCTGTGAATAATCAGATGGGCACAGTGATGGCATGCAAATCCTATCCTCTCATCATGCACACTTTTTTAAAAACATATTTCCCAAAGGACTGTGAGAAAATGTGCCAAATTTGCTAGCCTAACTGTTCAGTACCTGTTGTGGCATGATGATGAGTATCATAAAACATCTGCCAAGAATATCCTTCAATAAGGACCTTCCACATAGTTCACTTGGCATCTGATAAATGATCCTTTAATCAGTTCCAACTTTTCCTGTCTAGCTTTTCACCTTCCCCTGCAACCCAATGCCTGCAGACCAAGACGTTGCTCTCTTGTATTTCCCTCTCTTTTCTCCTGAGTCCTAAACATAGTATTCCGTCCCCTCACCCAGCTCCACATCCCTGTGTTGAGATAATGAATGATCCCACAATCTGCGGGGTTCCATGGAACTGAGGACTGTTGTTTCCAAGTAGTCTTCAAACTCTCCCCTCGCCCCACCCCCATTCTCTTTTTAAAAAAAAACACCTGCCACCCACCCATTATCCCCATGACTTTTTCCGACCTTGTGGGCACTTTTTCCACTGAAAGGGTTCCTTCATCTCTATTTCTTTTTTTGCTGCTGACAGACTGTGCACAGATCAACACTGCAAGAGAACGAAGCCCAGACTTATCACCTTGAACTACATGGTGTTCAGCGTCTGCTGTTCTAACCCGGAGCTTTGAGCATGGATTTTCGAATGGCCAAGTGGGAATTTAGATTAATCTTACCATACAGTCGCTCGGACAAGATTTGACTGAATACCCCGATTCCAAGTACTTGTGTAGCATTGCTTCGAACTCCTCGTATTTTTCCTGAGCATGTTGGTCTTCCATCTGGTAAGCTTTGATGCATTCACTGCAGACAGCCATAGCCCCTCCATCATCACTGATCCGCATATCCAAACTGCAGTTTAACCCATTCGGGTTGACATAATCCCGCAAAAGATCAGCAATGGTATAAGAATTGCAGAAGGACAGCCGAAGATGACTGAAGTAAGACCACAGGCAGGCGGAATCCAGACCCTTGGGAATTAACCGACAGGCTCTTTCCAACTCCTCACCGGGGTCAGTCAAATTGGTCAGAGACAGATCACACTGAGCCCGCCGATGGCTCTGGTCGTGTGGTGTTGCCAAGTTCTGCCTCGATGCGGGGTCACTCCAGATCCTGCCCGCTGTTTCCCCGCTCCTCAATTTCGTTCCAGCGCAAGAGCAAAAATAATCAGACAACAGGACAGCGAAAAGAAACATAGACGCTAAAGACATTTGCCATTTCTCTGCCCTCTGTGAGTCGACGCAGGGTTTCTCGTTTGCTGTGGGTGCAAAACAGATTTTCAGGACGGCATTACACATCCAAGCACCCCTGATCATATTTTGGAGGGGAGGGCAAGGGTGGGGGGAGAAAAGGGCGGCTTTCCAATTTCCCCTAGTTCCCAATGTCACTTTAGCAGCCTGACTGTGTGCAGAGTTGCTAACGAGGGGTGTAAGTGCCCCCCCATCACCGGCTGGTCAAAATATAATCCATGGCATTTTGCAGGAGCTTGCATCCTCCGTCTGGACAAAACAGAAAAGGGGAGATTTGTTTTTATTTTGGTTGAATTTTTAAAAAAAAATAAATAAACAAACAAGCCCAGCTAGCATCCCTCCCTTCACCCCCTCCCCCCAATACACAATCCCCCCCTCCTCCTCCAACCTTCCTGCTGTTGTAGGCTACCTGATTAAAATTAAAATAAAAACCAGCGCGCACCCACTATTGGTGACAGAAGGTGCACGGCTCCTTTAGGAATAAATAGCGTTCATCGGTGTTTTTTTTCCCCTGCTCTCCTCCGCCGGTGTCCTTGTCCGTTTCCTGGGTCTCATCTTCGTTCCTTGACCCTTGTTGCCTCTTCCCTTTTCCCCACCCCTCTCTCTCTCTCTCTCTCTTTTTCCCTCCCCACCACCACCAGCACCACCACTCCCCCTCAGCTTTCCAACCTCAAATTGTCGCCATCTTCAACGCGATGAGTACACCTTGAGATGTTTGGGGCAGGTCCAGGCGCCTGCGCTCTCCTCTGGTTTAGGGGGAAATTGACAGGGCCATTCAGAGAGACAGAAATTGACAGGGCCATTCACTTGCAGTGATCACACACACACACACACACACAGACAGCGACTCAGCATCACAAACCGCATACAACCAACCCCACTTGCAATCTGCCATTCTCCCCCCCCCCCCCCCCCCCCCCCCCACACCCACCACTCTCTCTCTCTCTCTCTGTGTTAAGATTCACGTCTTTGGAAGTGAGATGCCGCTTGGCAAAAATGCAGAAGAGGAGGGGCCGTTTTAATGGGAGACCAGAAATGCGGCTAAGCTTTTCCGGACCGGCTATTCACATCACCAGAAAGTATTCGCCTGTAGCGTAAATGACATTGGGGAGGGAGTGGGGATGTTTACTCCTACCCAGAGATATCATAAATAGGCAGCGTACAGATGACAGCCAGAAGCCCAAAGGATCTGAAACGATCTCAGAAATGAACTGAAGGGTGACAATTGGGTGCTATTACAGGTGTACACAGAAACGTGCGGCTGTGTGTGGATTTGGAAGATTAAATTCAAATAGTTTTTTTTAAATTTTAGAATATGGCTGTCAGTAAAGGACAAGGTGGTTTTGGACGTTTCATGTCTTCACTGAAAGATATTCTATGTGTAGTGGTTGTGAATGAAACTAATCAGGTACTGAGGTTCATCCAAACAGCATCTCAGAATGAATGGAGTCTAATTATTTAACTTCCACATATTCTTGGTGAATTGTCATCTGGAATCCTGCACATAATTTTGACTCTTCTGCTTTTAAAAGAACGTTGTGGCTTATCCATAATTATGTTGGTGCCCCCACATTTGTGACTGTAATTCTCATAACTCCATACCAATAACTCTCAGTTGTCTTTCCACTCTAGCTCCAATACTGAAATTGTACTAATCAAATTCGCGATTGGAATCCTCTGTGAATGCAAATGTGATGCCCTTCTGCTCAATCTCCTTAACTCCCTCTGGTCTTTGACACAGCCAGCAACCAACATTCTTTTTACTTTTTTTCTTTAATGGGATGTAAGTGTGGCTGGTTGGACTAGCATTTATTACCAATCCCAAATTGTGCTTGAGAAAGTGGTGGTGAGCTGCCTTTCTGAACTGGTGAAGTCTATGTGGTATAAATACACCCACAATGCTCCATTGGCTGCATATGATTCAAATATGCCTTGAACTTCCTTCCTATTCTTAGAATGTCATTTTTCAACCATGGAGTATCTAAATTGCTGAGGCAAATTACTGCAGATGCTGGAATCTATACTGAAAACAGCCAATGCTAGAGATCACAATGGGTCAGACAGCATCTACTGAGATAGAGCAAGCTAACATTTAGAGTTTTGATGACTCCTCATCAGAGCTGAAGTGAATTGTGGAGGAGACAGTGTATATGCAATAGTTTGGTGTGTGGGGGGTATGTTGAGGTGGTGAGTGCAGAGTGTTGGTAGAGGAACAACATCTCATCTTCAGACGAGGCACTTTCCAGCCTTCTGCACTTAATATCGAGTTCAATACCTTCAAATTGTGAACCATTTCTCCCTTATCTTTTAGCTTGTTGAATTCTGTTGTTATGTCCTCTCCCCTTCCCCCAACCCAAGGTGGACTGTCTGTCCTTTCAAGTCTGGCAGGAGACACACTGTTGATCTGCCATTCTCACATTCCGATCACTTAATCTGAACTGTCGACATCTTTTCTCCAGCAACACCCTACACCCACGACTCCCACCCCCTCCACCCCAAACTGAAGCAGAAATATTGTTCCCCTCCATACTTCAGTTCTGATGAAGAATCATGGAATATTCAAGTTTGTTAAAGAGTTCATATGATGTTTGTGGAAAATTTTTAAAACATCATTTGTCTGCAGCAGTCAATCTTTATGTGTCTGTAAGAAGAAGCTGGAGCACACATATTCCTGAATCTAGGAAGTTCAAGGACACGCTGCTCTAAAAATTAATTGAACTGAAACTCACTTTCCAGAAGAAGGAAGCAAACATATTGTTGAAGTAGAAAGATAAATGACAGGTGGCATTGCATGCCATAAAGTGTGCAGTGACACATTTTTGTAGAAAGAATGAAATAGCAAAATGTCGATAAAATGCTACAGTTTTCAAATGGGTATGGCACAGAGAGATCTGTGGGTCGCTCCACAGAATTCTTTGAAGATAGCAGCACAGCTTGATAAAGCTATTTAAATGTTTTATAAATAGTGTCATGGATTATAAAAGCAAGGAATTTGGGTTGAACCTTTAGACGTTAAAACTTATCCTCTAGCTGCAGTATTATTAGCCATTCTGCACAATTTGGGAAGAGCTTTAAGGCCTCAAAAAGAGCACAAAGGTAGTTTACTTAAAGTGTACTATGGGGTGACACGGTGGCTAGCACTGCAGCCTCACAGCACCAGTGTCCTAGGTTCAATTCCAGCCTTGGGTGATTGTGTGAAGTTTTCACATTCTCCCCGTGTCTGTGTGAGTTTCCTCTCACAATTCAAAGATGTGCAGGTCAGGTGAATTGGCCATGCTAAATTACCCATAGTACTGGGTGCATAGTCAGAAGGAAATGGGCCTGGGTGGGTTACTCTTTGGAGGGTCAATGTGGACTGATTGAGCCAAAGGGCCTGTTTCCACACTGTAGGGAATCTAATCTAATTTTGGGGGGGAGGGGGGGCTTGAGAAGTGCTGTATTTGCTTCTCTTTAGCAGAGTGGGTTTAAAGCAAGATTCAATCAAGGTGTTCAAAATTGTGAAGAACTTTGATTGAAATATTAAGGGTTTCCACTGATAGAAGGATCCATAAGCAGAGGACACTGTTATAAATTAATGAGTAAAACGTCTGCTGGTGTAAAGGAGAAGATGCTTTGGCGAATTTCGTTGTGCAGTGAGTTGTGATTTGGAAGCACGAGCTAAGATGGATATGGAAATAGATTTATCATGAATTTCTAAAGAAACTTAGATGAATACTTGAGGGTGAAATGTTTGCAGGGCTGTGGGGAAGAGTCAAGAGAATGGATCCAACTGGATTATTCTGTCAAAAAGACTGCAAAGGTACAATGGGCCAAAATGATCCTTCTGTGCAATTGTTAATTTGTGATTCTAAATTTGGATCAGTGTATAGCATTGCAGTCAAATTGAGAGCAAAAAGCTCTTTTGGAGAAGTTTTGATACACAGATTCATCTGTTTATCTTTAAAGAAACTTCTAAAGTATCACCTAATAGATTTGGAGGTGCCAGTGTTAGACTGGGTTATACAAAGTTAAAAATCACACACAACACTAGGTTATATCATTAATAATCACCCGGTGAAGGAGCAGCGTCCCAAAAGTTAGTACTTCCAAATAAACCTGTTGAACTATAACCTTATGTTCAGAGTGCAGTGCTGGAAAAGCACAGCAGGTCAGGCAGCATCCACAGAGCAGGTGAATTAATGTTTTGGGCGTAAGTCCTTCATTAGGAATGAGGCTGAGAGATAAATGGGAGGGAGTGGGGTTAGGGGAAAGAGAGCTGGGAAAGTGATAGGTGAGGGAGAAAGTGGGTGGCACTGCTGCCTCACAGCTCCAGAGACCAGGGTTCAATTCCCACCGAAGGCAACTGTCTGTGTGGAGTTTACACATTCTCCCTGCATCTATATGGGTTTCCTTTGGCTGCTCCGGTTTCCTCCCACAGTCCAAAGATGTGCAGGTCAGGTGAATTTGCTATGCTAAATTGCCCATTGTGTTAGGTGAAAGGGTAAATGAATGGGTCTGGGTGGGTTGCTCTTGGGAGGGTCAGTGTGGACTTGTTGGGCCGAAGGGCCTGTTTTCACACTGTAAGTAATCTAAATCTAAATCTAAAGTGATATGGTGGGGGGAGAGTGCTGGACACGCCAAGAGGGCGATGCCGAGTTGGAGGCTTGGGACTGGGATAATGTGAGGGTTGGGGAAAGTTGACCTGCTGTGCTTTTCCAGCACTACACTCTCGGCACAACCTGCTGTGCTTTTTCAGCACCATACTCTCAACATTATGCCCGAAATATCGATTCGCCTGCTCCTCGGATGCTGCCTGAACTGCTGTGCTTTTCCAGCACCACACTCTCGACTCTGATCTCCAGCATCTGCAGTCCTCACTTTCTCCTATAACCTGGTGTTGTGTGATTTTTAACTTTGTTCACCTAATAGAGCTTCTGATGTCCATTCACTCCAGAGATCTGCTAAGAGAACATTTTGAACAGGACAAAAGCTATCAATCATTTCTTATAAGATACAGCAGAAAATCTTTGTGCACAAACTATGGACTTTTGCGCTCTCCGTAAAAGATGAAATGCATACTTGGCCAAATTCATCCATATTAATAATCATGTAGAACAATATTTAACATGCCAAGTGGTTTGATGTACATCTGCATGTAAACCCTAATCCTAATCCTAACACAGAATCAATATATTTGATACATTACTTCTTAATACAGAGATTTAAGCTTGAGGTGTCTTTATTTGTAATTTATTACAGACTATCAGGCAAAACAGAAAATAATTCTGATGCTTACATTTTCTGTATGTGTTGTCACAAAGCTGGTTTCTTTTTTCTAAAAGCTGTTCCTTTCCTCAAGGATACTATGTCCTTGGTTTTATCAGAGGGATAATAAACTGCTCTCAGTGCCAATTAGTCTGGTTTGGTACAGAGATTTAAGGGTGTTGAGAGGCCTTTTTGTTTATATGTTAACAGATGAGACTTCAGGCCAAAGTGGTCATGTTTTAGAAGTGACCTGTATAATGAAAAGGGAGTGTAATTTTGTGAATACATTTTTTATCTGTTTTAAACCTAGTAGTCAACCTCACTAACTTAATCTGGGTAATTTTCACTGTACACTTACTGAAACAAATTACAAAGTTATGGTCTGGGCCGCCTGCTTAAGGATATTTTGACTGGTCTGGCCTAGTCCATAACAGTGTTCTCAATCATATCTTCCAAGTGAGGGCATTATTTAAGCCCTTACCTGACCAAGTGTACATGAGAGTGACCATAATCTCACACTCAATCTTTGACATTACAAATTCAGGAATCAAAGACTTCACTATTATTTCAGAACATGATCTATTTGGACTTAGAATCGTTGTAACTTGTTGAGTAGAAGTAAGTTCTGTTGATATGTCTTCTTGATGGTCTGAGCCTTAATTTTCTCCTCTGCTGACAAGTATACCATTTGGTTCACCCTAATCATTAATCTGTGGATGGCTCAATCCTAATGGGATGAGGTTCTGGCAGTTCCTTCAGACAACCTCTTCACTGGTCTACAAAAAGAGGTTCATAACACTGCAGGTATAGTACCTTTTCTGCTTAAATCCCTAATCCACATTAGTTGCCCATTCTTGGCTCTGGCAAATTCCTCACACAATCATATTTATTGTAATGTGAGTCATATTGAGCACAATAGGTTTACTCCTTATAATGTACTGCTTGATAATCAGGAAGATACTACAGTGAAGCCAGTTGGTTAGGTATGGTAGGGATCTGACTCTTTCAGTTTCTGCCCGTCAGTAACTAAGATAGTGCTAGGCTATATTGGAGTGGGGTGAACCTATAATTCAATAGGGTTGCATAGAAATCAAAATCCTTCAATAGAAAGTCCATAAACAGCCTACCCAATTGATTGCAAGTATCATACGCAAGTCCAATTTGGCTGTGAAGTGGTTGGAGCATTCATTCACAACTTTTTGCATGGCATGGTGGCACAGTGATTAGCACTGCTGCCTCACAGGGCTAGAGACTTGGGTTCAATTCCCGCCTCAGGCAACTGACTGTGTGGAGTTTGCACATTCTCCCGGTGTCTGTGTGGGTTTCTTCAGGTGCTCCGGTTTCTTCCCACAGTCCAAAATGTGCAGGTTAGGTGAATTAGACGTGCTAAAATTGCCCCTAGTGTTAGGTGAATGGATCTGGGTGGGTTGCGGGTCGGTGTGGGCTTGTTGGGCTGAAGGGCCTATTTCCACACTGTTTGTAATCTAATCATTGCATTATGGACTGTTGTCTGAACAACTACATTAGGAAACCCATCCATTGTAAATATCCCACATAAGACTCAGATAATCACTTTTGTAGTCATATATCATTTCGAGAAAAAAACCCTAGTAACAAGATTAAAACTCAAAGACTATGGGCTTTTGCCTCATGGGGAAACAGCTTCTCCCCACCTAAGGCCGTCACAACCTCTAAGAATCTTATATGTTTCATTAGGTTTCTTTCACTGTTTTAAATTAACAAGTACAAGCTCCACCTATTCAAGATCTCCTCATAAGACAATCCCTCCATACCCAGCATCAACCTAGTGAGCCTTCACTGGAAAGTCTTCAATGCCAGTTCATCTTTCCTTAGATAAAGGCACCAAAACTGTTCACAGTATTCTAGGTGTGGTCTGTCTAGTACCTTATATAGTTTGAACAAGACCTCCCAAGTTGTATATTCCATTCCCTTTGAAATAAATGTGAACATTCCATTTGCCTTTTCTAGTCCCCTTTGAACATGAATGCTAATTTACTTGTGATTCAGGCACCAGGTACCCCAAAGTCTCTCTGTGCTGCAGATTTCACAAGTTTTTCCCCATTTCAATAAAATTCACATTGGCTAGGGCACAGTTGGAATATTGCGTGCAATTCTGGCCTCCTTCTTATCGGAAGGATATTGTGAAACTTGGAAGGGTTCAGAAAAGATTTACAAGGATGTTGCCAGGATTGGAGGATCTGAGCTATAGACAGAGATTGAACAGGCTGGGGCTGTTTTCCCGAGAGTGTAGAAGGCTGAGGGGTGACCTTATAGAGGTTAACAAAATCATGTGGGGCATAGATAGGATAAATAGATAAAGTCTTTTCCCTGGGGTGAGGGAGTCCAGAACTAGGGGGCATAGATTTAAGGTGAGCGGGGGAAATTATAAAAGAGACCTAAGGGGCAAGGCTTTCATGCAAAGGATGGTACGTGTATGGAATGAGCTGCCAGAGGAAGTGGTGGAGGCTGGTGCAATTGCAACATTTAAAAGGCATCTGGATGGGTACATGAATAGGAAGCGTTTAAGGGGATATGGGCCAGGTGCTGGCAGGTGGAACTTGATTGGGTTGGAATATCTGGTCGGCATGGACAATTTGGACCGAAAGGTCTGTTTCCGTGCCGTACCTCTCTATGACTCTAATTCTTTTTTTCTTCCTGCCAAATGTGCATGATTCCACATTTCCACACATTAACTTCTATCTGCCATTTTTCCCCCACTTGTTCATTCTGTTGAGACAAAGATTCTTTGTTATCTTCAGTACTTGCAATCCTACCCATTTCTATGTCATAAGTCCTGCACAAAGAGTGTTGGAACATAGAACATAGAACAATACAGTGCAGAACAAGCTCTTCAGCCCTCAATGTTGCACCAACCTGTGAACTAATCTAAGCCCATCATCCTACACTATCTCATTTTCATTCATATGCCTATCCAAGGACTGTGTAAATGCTCCTAAATGTGGCTGAGTTAACTACATTGGCATTCCACGCCCTTACCACTCTCTATGTAAAGATCCTGCCTCTGACATCTGGCTTAATTTTTTTTTTCTTTTTCTTTGTGAGACACAGTGAGAGACACAAGGTGTACTAACCTTTATTCAATTTCCACCACCAGGGAGAAAGGAAACACCCGACATCTGTCTTAAATCTGTCACCCCTCAATTTGCAGCTATGCCCCACCCCCAACCCCATACAAGCAGAGGTCATCAGCCTAGGAAAAAGACTCTCACTGTCCACCTTATCTAATCCTCTGATCATCTTGCATGCCTCTATTAAATCTCCTCTTAGACTTCTTCTCTCCAATTAGAACAGACCCAAGTCCCTCAGCCTTTCCTCATAAGAATTTCGCTCCAGACCAGGCAACATCCTGGTAACTCTCCTTTACATTCACATCCTTCCTGTAATGGGGCGACCAGAACTGTACAAAATACTCCAAGTGAGGCTGCACTATTGTTTTGTACAGTTGCAGCATGACATCACGGCTCCAGAACTCAAACCTTCTACCAATAAAACCTAACACACTATATGCCTTCTTAACAGCACTATCAACCTGGGTGGCAACTTTCAGGAATCTATGGACATTGACACCAAGATCCCTCTGCACATCCACACCACTAAGAATCTTTCCATTGACCCAGTATTCTGCAGTTTTTGGACACTGTCAATGGATTGCTTTGGGATTAATGTGATTATACTTCTGGCATGTATTTCAAAATCTTTAAAGGCATGTTGTGTGTAAATTGTTTGGTCTACTCTATTTTTCTCATAATTTCTTTTACTTAATAAGCTTTCATTTTATTGTTAATACCAAATGTGCCAATATTGCATGTTTATGTTTCAGCAAGAGGCTATCTTGTTAAAACAAAATTAACCCAAATTATAGTTTATAAAGACAGATTTCAGTCTGGAATCTGATTTGCCCAGTAATAAAATAGCTGGAAATGTAACAATTGCTTTTTTATACTCTTTGGTGAGCAATATTGTTAATTTTTGCAGTATTGCATTGACTTATTCAGCTTCTGATTTAGTATCTAGTCTGGAGTTTATTATGCCACTAGGAATGTTTTCTCCAGGCTGTCCAATTTCATGTTCTGTATGGATCACGAATCATCCTAACAGTAGATCTCCTGATGTCATGGCTCCCAAATGTGATTCAGTTTTTTGTCTTTAAAGGCTCTTATTTTGGAGTGTTGACTGGTTTCCCACATATACTGGAGGATTCCTGTGCTTTTGAAGCTACGATAAATACCTTAAACTGGAGATTTCTTCTGTTCGAAAGCATCTCTTAACGGGTCGGACATATTTTCTGTCATTCTTTGAAGTATTCTTTGACCACTCAGATTTTTTTAGGGTGTGCTGTCCTCAGCAATCAACAATAGTTGTTTTCATGGAAGTTGTCTGGGTTACCAACATCTTTGCCTCATTAAGACTAATCCCAATAAATTAAGTCTTCAGTGCCATGCTAATTGTCAAATTGTAGGTGTTAATGTGTATTCACTAAATATGTGAGTCCCTAAGTTTTTTACATGGTGTAATGTGTGCAAGGGTAGCCACCATCTAGACTCATGAGAAGAGTTTTGTAGAGGAAACAATGTTAACTTTATTGCTTTTCTGAACTATTCACAGGCTATAATAGGCTCTAGATTATTATAACAATTGCTGTAAGGACCCAGTGTTGCGTTGGTCTTTCACAAAATCCTGCTGTGCTGTCCAAACAAGGTCTCCTGGCATCACCATCGTGCTTTATACTTATTGCGCTCTATCAGGTATGAACTCTTTCAGACTCTATCAAACCTCTATACAATAATATTGCCTGAGGCAAAAGACAGGGAATGTACATGTAGTGTGTAAAGCTACGTCAGCAGTTTGTACAATGTAATCAAATATCAGATGCAGAAATGCAACAATAAGGCAAATTTATATGACAATTACTGTCTGTTAAATTGACCTCAGCAAATGAAATGACTCAGAATTTTTATTCACCTGAATCTCCTAATTTCTTTTTATCACAGTGTCTGAAATACAAAGATAAATTTCTGTTACAGTTGCCGCTTCCCATATGCTTGGCTGAAAACTACTGTACATCATTGATGCAGACCTTATATGGAGCCAGAAATAGTACAATCCATTCAGTGACCCTTAATCTTGCCCATTGTAATTTTAACCTCCGTAATCACAACCGAACTATGCTCCCTGTCAGGAAAAATGAAAATCTAACAGTAAAACGCCAAGGATTTGAACAAGCACAGCTATACCAGAGAAATAGTATTCCTGACCTTTCAAATAAATTCTGAGGACATATTGTCAAGCTTGGATTAATATAAATGTTCAATTGATCTCAGGCATAGATTTATTGATTTCCTGTAATATCATAGTTTCTCATTGATAACCTGATATTTCACAGTTCACACATATACTCAGGTATAATATTTATTTAAATTCCTTTTGTAGTTGACCCCAATATTTATAGTGCTCTTCCATTTCAAGTTTTAGTTATTCTTGATTAAATTCTCTACACCACCATGTCTTTATCATACTGAAACTGTTTAAAGTTTCAGGATTTTGTTCATGAAAATGAGCATCATAACTTTTTATTTGATGGTGGTAGTTTGGGGAACAAGAGAAAATAGCCAGACAATGAGTCACCTTTTCACAATAAATGCTAAAGCAAATGAAACAGTGATGCATTTTTGTGCTTTGTTTTATATATAAACAAATGAAAACAAAACCAGTTTGACAAACATTTTCACTGCTCCTTTAGGATTTAATCGATATTTGGTAGCAATTGACCTTTAGATCATGCTTTTGTTAGAAAAAAGTTGTTTTGTGTGTTTGGGACCTAGGTGTAAAGAAAGATAATAAGTCACTTTCCCAGTAAGTAGCTTATGTATAGGGAGAGAATATAAGGAAGGTATTATGATCAATAGAAATGGTGGAACAGCTTGATGGGACCTATTTCTATTCTGAGATTACTATAGAATATAACAATGGATATCAAAAGTATCCTGTGGCAGGGGGGAGGTTGCTGTGCATGGACCTAATTGTATAAGTTTCATCCTTGCACTCTCTCTGGATATCCTTCAATGATCTCCGAATTCGCTTTGCAATGTTTTACTGAATTAATGTACTGCAGAAATGTGAGTTGCTATTCTATTTCAAGCAACTATCTACTTCCCTTTTGAAAGTACTTCTTGACTGCTGAACATTTAAGTTCTGTTCAATTATTCATGAGGTTAGGAATTTGGATCAGTAGCTTTGCTGGAAAGAAACATCTTTACCCAAAAGCACATCAATTGTCCAAACAAAAAGAAATTGTTCATCCTTGTACATTCCCTAAGTTACTGCTTTAAAGGTGGCCTTGCCTGGCCTAGTGCTCTCATACAGTGCTAGCCCACAATTGCAGTTTGGCTGGTCAAATGCTCTTGACATTCACTGAGGGAGACTGCAGATGGTTTTTCAGGCCTGGCCTTGAGGGCACAGCTTCTGACTGCACCTTCCAGTGTGGCCTGGCTAGGTTACAGACAAGGGCAAGGCCTCTGCTGGGTGGCAGCGATAGTTGCACAATTTCTGAGAGAGGACAGAAGCTTTGTGCTCCATGGTGCCAACACCATCCTCTGAGGGTAGCACCTCAATGAGAATTGACTGCTGGACTGCTCTGAATGTCTACATCTCCCTTTCAGCACTGAGTTCTTGAGTTATGATGGCAGCAGTCTGAATCTGGATGGCAGTAAACATGGGTCTCAGGACACCCTGCCGATTCAAGCCCACCTAACCTACACTAGCCCACTATCATCCATATGTCTATCCAATGCCCGTTTAAATGCCCATAAAGAGGGAGAGTCCACCACTGCTACTGGCAGGGCATTCCATGAACTCACGACTCGCTGAGTAAAGAATCTACCTCTAACATCTGTCCTATACCTACCACCCCTTAATTTAAAGCTATGCCCCCTCGTAATAGCTGACTCCATACGTGGTAAAAGGTTCTCATGGTCAACCCTATCTCAACCCCTAATCATCTTGTACACCTCTATCAACTCACCCCTAAACCTTCTTTTCTCCAATGAAAACAGCCCCAAGTGCCTCAGCTTTTCCTCATACGATCTTCCTACCATACCAGGCAACATCCTGGTAAACCTCTTCTGCACCCGTTCCAGTGCCTCCACATCCTTCCTATAGTATGGCGACCAAAACTGCACAAAATACTCCAGATGCAGCTGCACCAGAGTCTTATACAACTGCAAAATGACCTCAAGACTCCGGAACTCCATTCCTCTACCAATAAAAGCCAGTACGCCATACGCCTTCTTTACCTGGGTGACAACTTTCAGAGATCTGTGTACATGGACACCAAGATCCCTCTGCTCATCCAAGTATCTGACCATTAGCCCAGTACCCCATCTTCTTGTTACTCTTACCAAAATGAATCACCTCACACTTACCTACATTGAACTCCATTTGCCACCTTTCTGCCCAGCTCTGCAGCTTATCCATATCCCGCTGTAACCTGCCACATCCTTCCTCACTGTCAACAACTCCACCGACTTTCGTATCATCCGCAAACTTGCTCACCCAACCTTCTAGCCCCTCCTCCAGGTCATTTATAAAAATGACAAACAGCAATGGTCCCAAAACAGATCCTTGAGGAACACCGCTAGTAACTGCACTCCAAGATGAACCTTTACCATCAACTACTACCCTCTGTCTTCTTCCAGCCAGCCAATTCCTAATCCAAACCTCCAACTCACCCTCAATGCCATACCTCCGTATTTTTTGCAGTAGCCTACCATGGGGAACCTTATCAAACGCCTTAATAAAATCCATATACACCACATCTACAGCTTTAACCTCATCCACCTCCTTCGTCACCTTCTCAAAGAATTCAATAAGGTTTGTGAGGCACGACCTGCCCTTCACAAACCATGCTGACTATCCTTGATCACATTATTCCTATCCAGATGTTCATAAATCCTATTCTTTACAATTCTCTCTAAGACTTTGCCCACAACAGAAATGAGACTCACGGGCCTATAGTTACTAGGGTTATCCCTACTCCCCTTCTTGAACAAGGGAACCACATTTGCTATCCTCCAGTCTTCTGGAACTATTCCTGTAGACAACGAGGACATAAAAATCAAGGCCAATGGCTCTTCAATCTCCTCCCTTGCTTCCCAGAGAATCCTAGGATAAATGCCATCAGGCCCAGGAGACTTATCTATTTTCACCCTTTCCAGAATTTCCAACACCTCTTCCCTACATACCTCAAAGCCATCCATTCTAATTAATTGTGACTCAATATTCACATCGGCAACAATGTCCTGTTCCTGAGTGAATACTGACGAAAAGTATTCATTCAGTGTCTCCCCAATCTCTTCAGCCTCCACACGCAACTTCCCACTACTATCCTTGACTGGACCTATTCCTACCCTAGTCATTCTTTTATTCCTGACATACCTATAGAAAGCCTTTGGGTTTTCCCTAATCCTACCAACCAAGGACTTTGCATGTCCCCTTCTTGCTGCTCGTAGCTCTCTCTTTAGATCTTTCCTGGCTACCTTATAACTCTCAATGAGGAAAGATAAAATAGTTTTGGAGGCAGTATTGGCAGTACTGGATAAAGAGTACCATTGTGACAAAGGTAATTAATTCAAGCTCCTCAGCAGATCATGGTTTTTGAAAGACTGTCACACTGTAAGCATGCTCCCTTCGCGAAGACCAATTAAAGATCAAAAGCTTCAAGTTTATTAAAGTCTAGTGCAATTTAACCTTATTTCTTTGCTTGCTGCTCTGGGCCAATGCAATTGTTGTCCCTATTTGCTATTAGTTCTACGTAGAGTTGAAAAACATTCTGGATGAATGCAAGGATGCCAGTGAAAATTGTTATCCCACCATCACCACAATCCTACATATCACACAATCCTCCTCTCGGTAGATACAAAACCTGATAAACTTATCCTTTCCTGACGAACTAAGCAGATAAATTTCATTTTTCTGTTTTCTCTGCTGCAGGGATTTCAAACTAAATTCTTTTCGGAATTTCTAATCGTTTTGATGGGCTTTAGTACATGGCACAATGCTGCCTATAGTTCAGCATGTAAATAACAGCCTTACTTTGAGAAGTTACAATGCTGCTTGTTGTGTCAGAAATGAAAACACTGCATTGACAGAGTAGGAGATCCTGGGAGGCTTTATCCAAGTGTTAAAGCAGAAGAAAAAGAGATCTGTACTATCCCTGACTTAGATTGGTTTGATACTGGGTGAAAAAAAAATAAAATTCTATTCCTGGCAATCGCATCTTATGCTTTGATGAGTGGAAGAATTTAAGCTTTTAGTAAAATGTGGTATAATGATTTTAGTGGTAACAATATAAAAAGGAAGGCTTGTATTTATTATGTGGAACTTTTCACGATCACTGAAAGTCTCAAAGGATTTTATTGGCAATTAAATACTTTTGGAAGTGGAGTTACTGTTGTGATATAAGAAACTAACAGACTCTGACAAACAGCAATATGACAGTAATGCAGTAATCATTGAATTTGTTTACAATTTACAGATTAACCCTGGCCACTCGATTGCTCTTCTTTGAAATAGTGCAATTGGATACTTTACATCCACTGAACCACCCAGACAAGGACTCAGTTTAACATCTCAGTCTAGTGATGGCACATCCATCAGTACAGAGCTCCCTCAGCGTGGGCTGGATTTTCAGTCTCGAGTTTTGTGCTCAAGCCCTGGAGTGGGACTTGAATGTGGAACCTTGTAATTCAGAAACAAGCATTCTATCAACTATGGCTGACACTCAACTTTCATTATCAAGTATGGCAACTTATGGTAATGCAGCTAAAAATAAATGTGGTTGAATTATACTATCATATGGTTCTTTCTTACAGGAGAAAGTGAGGACTGCAGATTCTGGAGATCAGGGTCGAGAGTGTGGTGCTGGAAATGCACAGCAGGTCAGGTAGTATCCAAGGAGCAGGAGAATCGACGTTTGGGGCATAAGCCGTTCATCAGGAATTAGGCTTTTGGGCTGGAGGGGCTGAGAGATAAGCTGGAGGGGGTTGGAATGGGGAGGAAGGTAGCTGAGAATGCAATAGGTAGATGAAAGTGGGGGAGAAGGTGATAGGTCAAAGAGGTGGGTGGTGCAGATGGGTGGGAAAGACGATGGACAGGTCATGAGGGCAGTGACGGGTCAGAGGCTTGGGACTGGGATAATGTCAGGGGAGGGGAAATGAGGAAACGGTTGAAATCTTTGTCAATCCCATGTCGTTGCAGGGTCCCAAGGCGAAATATGAGGCGTTCTTCCTCTGGGCATCAGGTGGTAAGGGTTTGATGATGCATGTCCTTGACGGAGTGGGAGGAGCCATGGGGCAGTGGGGTTGGTTGGACCAGGTGTCCCAGAGATGTTCTCTGAAACGGTCTGCACATTGGCATCCTGCCTCCCTGATGTAGAGGAGACCACATTGGGTGCAGCAGACACAGTACATGACATTGGTGGAGGTACAGGTAAATTTCTGTCAGATGTGGATGGATCCTTTGTGATTGTCAGATGTGGAAGATTTGGCTGAAAAGTGGCAGTAACATTTGCATCACAGACGTTCCAGGCAATAACCATCTCCAACAAGATAGAATCTAATCATTGTCCTTTGATGTTCAAGGGCAGAACTGTCACTGAATCTTCCATTATCAACATCCTGGGAGGTAACCATTGACCATAAACTGAATTGGACCAGCCATATAAATATTATGGCTACAAAAACAAGTCAGAGACCAGAAATTCTGCAAAAAGTAACTCACCTCATGGCTTCCTAATGCCTGTCCACCATCCACAATGCCCAGGTCAGGAGTGTAGTGGAATATTCCTCACTTGACTCGACTCCTCACTCCAACAACACTCAAAACACCATTCTGGACAACCTGCATGATCAGCAATCCTTCATCTTGAAAATTGATTCCTTCACCACGGAAGCACAATGACACACCATCATTTCCAAACCCATGATCTCTATTATTTAGAAGGACTAGGGCAGCAGATACATGGAAACACCATCGCCTCCAAGGTCTCCTCCAAGCCACTCACCATCCTGACTTGGAACCATATCACTGTTCCTTCACTGCCTCTTGGTCAAAATACTGTAACGTCTTCCCTCACATTATGTGAGTGTAGCTCACCCCCATGGACTCGGTAACAGTTCAAGTCAGCAGTTCAGTCCCACTTTCTCAAGAGCAATTGGAGATGAGCAAGAAACGTTGGCCTAGCCACTGATACCCACATCCTTTGAACAAATGTTAAAAAGAGGCTATTCAGTAATTCTTAATCTCTTGTTTTATAAATTTTGTTTTAGTTGAGGCAGTTTATTCTGGATAACCTTTGTCTGCCCTCATTATTCATTCAATTATCCCCCACATTTGTTGTTCCTTTCTATTGAAAAGCATATGCTATCTGACTTATTTTCATAAAACAGAATAAGTCAATTCCAACACAAATAGCATACTCACATTAGGATTGACTCACTGTATGCCTTTATATTGGTTAAGTGGTTATTCATCTAGTTATTCTGTGCCCCAGCACCATTAAACATTCTGACTGGCTCTTCAGTTGAGCATTAGTTGCAACGAGTTCTTTGATGCATAAAAAAAAGATCTGAATTAATTGATTCCCTGAGTGCTGAAAGTAATGCTAGCCCTTTAGGATTTTAAAATCTAAATTCATCCATGCACCTCTTCCCTGAGCCTTCCCCAACACATCAGTATGCTTCGAAAGGTGTGGTGGGAAAAAGTACAACCACATTACACATGTATACTTGCTAATAAATTATACTTAATTTAAACAAGCTTTTTAAACCTAATCATGTATTCCAGAAGTAAATTAGTCTTCTTCTTGATACAAGTTTGTATTAAGTAATCATATTTAACAAATGGTCAGTAATCATCTTCAAGGCATTTTCGTATTTGACACCCTCTGCTCTGAATGTATTTATTATAAAATTATATTTTTCTCTGCACTTTTTCTCTTCTGTGGCTAGTAGCATACAAATTACTTAGAATAATGTAGTATTGCTGAAAAAGTACATATTTTGGTAAAACTCATCAGATCTATTCACAAGAAATATCAATGTAAGAAAAACAATATTTTATACTGTATGAGAATGGAGTACTGATTGGTTGACAAGAGGACTATGATTGGTAGAAGCATTGTTTAGATTAGATTACTTACAGTGTGGAAACAGGCCCTTCGGCCCAACAAGTCCACACCGACCCGCCGAAGCGCAACCCACCCATACCCCTATATTTACATCTTACCTAACACTACGGGCAATTTAGCATGGCCAATTCACCTGACCCGCACATCTTTGGACTGTGGGAGGAAACCGGAGCACCCGGAGGAAACCCACGCAGACACGGGGAGAACGTGCAAACTCCACACAGTCAGTCGCCTGAGTCGGGAATTGAACCCGGGTCTCAGGCGCTGTGAGACAGCAGTGCTAACCACTGTGCCACCATGCCACCCATTGTTGGAAGAATATATCTATAAAATGGTGACTGATAGTTAACTGCTAAACGTTGTTTATATTTTAAACTTGGTTAGACACAAAAAAAAACTACAGATACTGGAATCCAAAGTAGACAGTCAGGAAGGGGGAAGAACACAGCAAGCCAGGCAACTTCAAGAGGTGGAGAAGTCGACGTTTCAGAGGCAACTCTTCTTCAGGACTCGGGGTGGGTGTGTGGAGGAGCTGCAGATAAAGGGGGTGGTGGAAGCAGGGTGGTGAAGTGGGGAGAGGTGGAGATAGGCAGAGGGTGCAATCTGGTTGGTCAGTGGCAGAAATGAATCCGGTAGGTGGCTGGGAGGAGTTGATTGGACAGGGTGGGGTGGGGGAGGAGCTGGGAAGGATATCGGGGGATGGGAAGGGAGATTATTTGAAATTGGATAACTTAATGTTGAGTCCTCAGGGCTGTAGGCTACCCAGGCAGAAGATGAGGTGTTATTCCTCCAATTTGCGGTTTGGTTCATTGAGGAAATGGAGGAGGCCAAGGATGGTCATGTCGGAAAGAAAATGGGAAAGGGAATTAAAATGGACGTTCGGTCGGCCCCTGCGGGCCCTGCTGCAATGCTTGGTGAACTGTTCCCTAAGTTTACATTTGGTCTCCCCGATGTAGAGAAGACCACATTGGGAGCACCTGATGCAGTAAACTAGGTTGGAAGAGTCCTTGGTTTGAGCCACTCTCCCCACCAAACCCCTGAACCCCCAGGGACCATCCTTTGCAACCGGAAAAGATGCAAAACCTGCTGGTACATCAACCTCCTCACCTCCATCCAATGTCCCAATCAGTCTTTTCAGGTGAGACAGAGGTTCACCTGCCTCTCTTCCAACCCTGCTCCCTTCACCCCCTTTAACTGCAGCTCCCCCTACACCCACTCCCAGTCCTGAAAAAGGGTTACACCCGAAACATCAACTTCTCCACCTCCTGATGCTGCCTGGTTTGCTGTGCTCGTCCAGCCTCCTGCCTATCTTTAAATGTTAAAGTAGGCAGGTTTACTCTGATTGGTTGAGGCATTGCCATTAGGAATGAACTCGAGATTGGTTGATTCCTGCTTTGTTAGTGTCAAATATAAAAATCTGTGTACACGCACCATCTGTCTGCAAAGAACAAGGTGATTCTAATTAATATATGTAACTTCCAATCCATGCAAGTGCATTATACTGCAAGCTTACTGGCCATCTTACATTTGTTGTCAGCAAAACCCTTCTCATATTCAGGAGAACTTAGCAAGTGTTGTTTAACTGTGGAATCCCACCTAATATCGGAAGGCATGTTTTGATTTGATTTGATTTATTGTTGCCATATATACCTAAGCACAATGAAAAGTTTTGTTTTGCGTGCCACACAGGCAGATCATGCCATACAAAGATCATAGCATGATTGAATCATGCGAGGAATACAAAGTACCAGCTGCAAAGAAGGGACACAAAAAGCAAGATCAACATTAGATTTGAAATTTGAGAGGTCTATTTACAAGTCTAATAACAACTGGGAAAAAGCTGTTCCTGATCCTTTGTTTCCAGTTTTTGTATCTTCTGCCTAATGGAAGAGGTTGAAAGAGATTATAACCAAGGTGGGATGGGTCTTTGATGAGCTGGCTGCCTTTCTGTGGCAATAATAAGTGTGGATGGAGTCAATGGATGGCTTGGGTGATGTTCTGGGCTGTGTCCACAACTTTCTGCAGTTTCTTATGGTCCTGGGCAGAGTAGTTGCCAAACCAAGCCACGAAGCATCCCGATAGAATGCTACTTATGTGTAAGATGTCGCTCCTTTAACAAGGTTTGGTCTTTGGTCTTTTTTTACAGAGGGGTTGTAAATGCATAGGTTCCAATATGTCTGGGTTTATCTACTTGATGAAGCTTTTAAGTTTTTAAACAAACACTTGTTCAACAAAAGGGGAGTGGCCAGTTCTCCCAGCTCAGCTTTACTCTGGTTTGGTTTGATTTAGTTTTAACAGCCTGGCTGTTGATAGCTGCTTGTCAGTTTAAGCTGGTCAGAGCAGCAGCTACATGGAAGTAGGCTTTCCATGCTGAATCTCTTTGCCATCTCTCTCTCCTGTAGGATCCCGTGTTTGATTTTGCTTTTATTTGCCATGGGGTGTTTATGGGGATTGATGTAGGAATTTGGTACAGCACCATTAAGTTTAGGTAGCCTCTTGGATTTTTGGATATGTTAAGGTTATTCTGTATTCTGTTCTCTTTTGTTTGTGTTTCATTCGGTACTCTGTCAATAAATGCTGTTTTGTTTAAAACCAAGGAGTTATGACCAGCTGCATTACTCCTGGCATATCCACTGCTCAAAACAACAAGAAAAGCTAGGGTCTCGGCTACCTCCTTGAAATGTTTTGAAAGGTCTGGCCTCCCATAACAGATTGGGAGCTCTTTGTGGGACGTGTTCTTTAGTTCAGATTTGGGACTAGGGTTGTCAGACTCAAAGGCTGCAAGTGGCAGTGTTCGTGCTTTTTGTTCTGGGTGTTGAATTCAGTTGGTTTAAATAGTGCTTGTTGCAATAATGGCTTTTTCAGTCACTATGAGTTTATTCTGGGGGTGGAAGAAGTGACGTTGGGGGTTTTCCAAAAGGTGAATAAGGCAAAGCTGCTTGAATTGGCAATCAAGCTGGAGTTGGAGTTACCTTTGTCCATGAGAAAGGGAGAGATAATTTCAGCAAAAGCTCAGCATTTACATTTGGTGGAAATGCCTTCAGAATCTTTCTAGATGGCTAAAATACAAGTGAAAATGAAGCAGCTTGAGTTAAAGGCAAAAGATAAGGAAAGACCAAAAGAAATGAAACTGTTTAAATTACAATTAAAAGCAGAGGAAAGAGAAAAAGAATGAATCGTTTTAGCAGGCAAAAAAAAGAGAAAGAAAGAGAGAAAGAAGAGAGGGGAAGAGAGGAAAGGAAGAAAGAGAAGGAGTTTGAGCTTCAGAAATTGGCACTTAGACAGAATAGCTGGTGTAAAACGATGGAGATGAAGGCTGAAGGTAAGCTTCCTGAGGAAGAGAGTGAGGGTGAACAAACCAATGGTTGCCAAAGGCCTGATGAGAAACTGCTTAAATATATTCAAGCATCACCTACATTTGATGAGAAGGATGTAGAAGCCTTTTTCGTCTCATTTGAGAAGGTGGCTAAATAAATGCAATGGCCAGTAACCATGTGGGTTTTGTTTATCCAAATAAAACTTGTGGCTAGAGCTAGTGAGGAGGTATCTGGAGGAGGTATCTGGGGCATATGATGAGCTGAAGAAAGCCATCTTAAGTGCATATGAGCTTCTGCCAGAAGCCTACAGACAACGGACCCTGGTCAAACCTACATTGAGTTTGAAAGGATCAAACAGTAATTTTGAGAGGTGGGTAAGGGCATTCAAAATAGAGCAAATCTATGACACTCTTTGAGAGGTAATTATTTTGGAGGAGTTCAACAATTCATTTCCTGAAGTAGTGAAAACTCATGTGGAAGAGCAGAGAGTTCAAATGGCAAGATTCGCAGCTGAAATGGCTGATGAGTACGAGTTGGTCCATAAATCAAAGTTTGGCTTCCAAACTCAATTTTAATCCATGAGGGATAGAAATTGGGGAAAAGAGAAATCCTCAGATGGAACGGGAAAGGTAGAAATCAATGAAGATCATAAGGATAACTTACCACAGAGTGAAAGGGAAACTCTTGAAGGAGAAAGAGAAGTGAATAAGCCCTGGTGTTTTCATTGCAATAAAATAGGCCACATGAAATCACAGTGTTGGTGGGTCAGGAAAAGCACCGGGAAGCCTTGTGTAGGAAAACAGGATAATTCAGTGAATTTAGTTGGAGTGGTAACAGAAAGCACAATGGAGGCTAGAAAGCTGCACCAGAATGTACAAGCTGGTCAGAGGTTGGTAAAGGAGAAAGTGCCAGATCTTCTTAAACCATATACCTATGAACGTAAGGTTTACTCACATAAACCAGGAACAACAGGTAAAGAGGTTACAATGTTAAGAGATACAGACTCCTCTCAATCTTTGCTGTTGAAAGGTGAGGAGATATGTACCTCTGAAGGATTATTGCCAGAAAAAGTACTAGTAACGGGAATTCACAGTGCGACAAGAAGTGCTCAATTATGTCGAATGAGGTTAGAGTGTCTAGTGAATAATGGAGGAGTGGTGGTGGGTGGGAGTACTGGACAAACTCTCAGCTCCAGGAATACAATTTGTCCTTGCAAGCAATATTGTTGGTTCACAGGTAGGAGTAAAAAGTGAGGTCTGCAGATGCTGGAGATCAGAGCTGAAAATGTGTTGCTGGTTAAAGCGCGGCAGGTCAGGCAGCATCCAAGGAACAGGAAAAAAATTATTCCTGATGAAGGGCTTATGCCCGAAACATGGAATTTCCTGTTCCTTGGATGCTGCCTGACCTGCTGCGCTTTAACCAGCAACACATTTTCAACTCACAGGTAGGAGTGCTGCCTATTGTGATTGAAAAGCCAGTGGAAACTGAGGAAACTGAACTACTGCAGGCCACACATCCTGAGATTTTTCCAGACTGCATGGTAATGAGGTCACAAACTCATCAGTTGAAACAGGAGAGATCAAAAAGCTCAGATAAGAAAATTGAAGTGGAATTAGCAGAGAGACTGTTTGATCAAATGGTTGACACAAAACAGGAACAATGGACAACAAAGTTGGCATCTTTCGCTCAGATAAATGAACTGAATTACAGCAGAAAAATGAGAAGTTAAACCAATTATATCAAAAATCGTACATGGTTGAAGAATCTAGATATGTCCCAGAATACTGCTAACTTAAAAATGATGTCTTAATGAGGAAATGGAGACCATCACATATTCAAGCAAATGAGAAATTCATCAAGTCATATTACTGGTGGGTTATAGAAAGGAGATATTGTGAGTGGTGCATGAATTACCAGTAGGAGTCATTTAAAGATAAGAAAAACTGAAGCTAAAATACAAAAACATTTTTATTGGCCTGGACTGCACAAGGATGTAGTTGAATTTTGCCAGACATGTCTACATGTCAAGTAATTGGAAAACCACAGGCAGTAATAAAACCTGCAAATTTAACACCTATTCCTAGATTCGAGGAACCTTTTACAGGAGTCTTCATTGATTGCCTACCTAAAACAAGAAGTGGGAATCAGGATTTGGTAACAATAATGGATGTGTCCATTAGATTTCCAGAGGCCTTCCCATTACGCAATATCACAGCTGAAAGGGTTGGAGAGGTGTTAGTCAAACCTTTCACGAGAGACAGACAACTGGCAGAGATACAATCAGATCAAGAGTCAGACTTCACATCAAAATTGTTCAAGGAAGTTATGGATAGTTCAGGAATAAATCAATTCAAATCTACAGAGTATAATCCAGAGTTGTGGGGAGAACTCAAAAGGTGGCATCTGATGTTCAAGGCCATGTTGAGGGCTTACAGTCAAGACTATCCAGATATTTGGTATAAGGGAATTCCATTTGTGTTTTTTGCGATCAGAGATGCACCAAATTAATTGACCAAATGCAATCGATTTGCATTAGTTTTTAGGCATGAAGTGAAAGGACTGCTAAAATTGATTAAGGAGAAATTGGTAACCCAGAATTCAGAGACAACTTATTTGGACTACGTGGCAAATTTTAGGGAATGATTAACTAGAGCAGGGGAGTTGACTGGACAGGATTTCAAAGTATCATAGTATTCAATGAAACAGGAAGAAGACAAGAAATCAAAGCCATCAATTTTGCTATCGGAGTCAAAATATTAGTGTTATTTTCAATGATAGGTGAACCTTCAAAAGCAAGGTTTAGTGGACCTTATCAAGTTGAAAGGAGATTGAGTGAGGTGAACAATTTGATAAGGATTCCAGACAGAAAGAAAACTCACAGAGAGTGTCATGTGAATATGCTCAAAAGGTATTTTGCCAGGGAAGGAAAATAAAAGGAGACTGTATTACTGATTACAACATGGAGTGAAGAACCAAGTTTAGAGGATTCTGAATTAGGCATTTTTCAAATTAAATTGGACAATGAGGAATTGTCAGAAATTGGAATAAAATATTGAGTTACTTTCCAGAAGAAAATCAAACTAACCTGAAATAGTTATTGCTATCGCATGGGGAGTTATGTGGAACTAAGATGAGAAGTACTAACCTAATTAGAGTCAGAGAGTCATAGAGATGTACAGTGTAGAAACAAACCCTTCGGTCCAACCCGTCCATGCCAACCAGATATCCCAACCCAATCTAGTCCCACCTGCCAGCACCCGGCCCATATCCCTCCAAACCCTTCCTATTCATACACCCATCCAAATGCCTCTTAAATGTTGCAATTGTACCAGCCTCCACCACATCCTCTGGCAGCTCATTCCTTACATGTACCACCCTCTGTGTGAAACAATTGCTCCTTAGGTCTCTTTTATATCTTTCCCCTCTCACCCTAAACCTATGTCCTCTAGTTCTGGACTCCCCGACCCCAGGGAAAGGACTTTGCCTATTTACCCGATCCATGCCCCTCATAATTTTGAAGATCTCTATAAGGTCACCCCTCAGCCCTCAGTCGCTCCAGGGAAAACAGCCACACCCTGTTCAGCCTCTCCCTATAACTCAAATCCTCCAACCCTGGCAACACCCTGGTAAATCTTTTCTGAACTCTTTCAAGTTTCACAAGATCTTTCCGATAGGAAGGAGATCAGAATTGCATGCAATATTCCAACAGTGACCTAACCAATGCTCTGTACAGCCACAGCATGACCTCCCAACTCCTGTACTCAAAACTCTGGCCAATAAAGGAAAGCATACCAAACGCCTTCTTCACTATCCTATCTACCTGCGACTCCACTTTTAAAGAGCTATGAACTTGCACTCCAGGGTGTCTTTGTTCAGCAACACTCCCTAGGACCTTATCATTAAGTGTATAAGTCCTGCTAAGATTTGCTTTCCCAAAATGCAGCACCTCACATTTATCTGAATTAAACTGTCTCTGCCACTTCTAAGCCCATTGACCCATCTGGTCAAGATCCTGTTGTAATCTGAGTAACCCTGTTCATTGTCCACTACACCTCCAATTTTGGTGTCATCTGCAAACTTACTAACTAGACCTCTTATGCTCGCATCCAAATCATTTTTGTAAATGACAAAAAGTAGAGGACCCAGCACCGATCCTTGTGGTACTCCACTAGTCACAGGCCTCCAGTCTGAAAAACAACCCTCCGCCATCACCCTCTGTATTATACATGATGTAGAGATTGGAGATGCAGTTTGGATTAAACAATGTCCTTATAAGCATAAGGACATTGTCTAAAGTTGGCACAGGCTCAAAGGAGATTGAACACATGCTCCAAGATGGGCTAATCAATGTAAATTACAGTGACTGGAGCTCACCCATTGTAATGGTGCCAAAAGCAGATGTTACCCAATGGTTATGTGTGGACTATCACAAAGTCAATGCAGTTACAAAGACTGCTGCATATCTGATTTCACATTTGGAAGACTGTGTTGAAAAGTGGGACAAGCAACTTACATTTCTCAGTTGGACTTGCTCAAAGGATACTGGCAGAAAGATATTTATCAGAAAGCATGAAGACAATTTCAGCTCTTGTAACGTCGAATGGACTGTATCAGTTTAAAGTCATGCAGTTTGGTATGAAAAATGTGCCAGCCACATTTCAAAGACCAATCGGTTTACCCAATTGTGTCATATATATGTAGATGATCTTTTAGTCATCCATGGAAGGAACATGTGCAATATTTATCAGACTTCTTCAATCGACTTCGGGAGGCAGGTTGGCGCTAAACTGGGCTAAATGTGTATTTGCCAAAACCCAAGTCACATTCCTGGGCCAAGTTATTGGATGCGGACAAATGGCCCCACAGATTGGAAAAACAAAAGAAATTGGGGAATTTCCCATGCCATTAACAAAAAGAGCAGTACTACAATATTTGGGATTGAATGGATTTTATTGGAAATTCACACCAAATGTTGGCAGTGTGGCTGTTTCATCACGGAATTACTAAAGAAAGGCAAGAAGATTCAGTGGTCAACAGACTGTCAGAAGTCATTTGACAGCCTGACAGCTGTATTAACCACTGCCCCTGTGTGAGCCACAGCTAATTCCACAAAGCCATTCAATGTGGCTATTGATGCGAGTGATGTGGGTTCCAATGCTGTTACAGAAGGATGATAACTAGATAAAAAGATCTGTGGGGTATTTCTCCAGGAAATTGAACATTCATCAGCAGAAATATTCAATGGTTGAGAAGAAGACTTTGAGCTTGGTGTTGGCATTACAACATTTCAATGTTTATGTTACCTGTCATGTATCTGAGACAATCATATTCGTTGATCATAACCCATTGAAGTTTGTGGAGGAATTTAAGGACAATAATTCCAGACTGTTTAGATGTAGCTTGTTGTTACAGCCATTCAATTTGAAAACTGTGCATGTAGCAGGGCAAGAAAATGTGATTGCCGACGCATTGTTGACACGTGGATGAGAAACAGAGGCGTTTGATAATGGGAGTAAAACAGACTGTTATAGAATTTAGTGATGCTCTCGACCATCTCCACCTCCGCTTCGTTGATTTAGATAGATGTGTGTCCTTCTCCTTGCTTCCTCAAGTCAACAAGCACTTCTTTAGTTTTGCTGACACTGAAGGAGAGATTATCTTTCCACTATGTCACCAAGCATTCTATCCCTTACTGGTATTCTCTCTCACCATTGTGGTGGTGTCTTCAGCAAACTTTTAGATGGAGTTTGGATGAAATTGGACCACATGGTCTTGATTGTACAGGGTGTGCAGCAGGGGGCTGAGTACATATCCTTGCAGGGTATCATTGTTGGGGATTGTCATGGAGGAGATGCCATTGCCTATCTTAATTGATTGAACTCTGTGGATCAGGAAGTTGAGGATCCAGTTGCAGAGGGCAGCGCTGGGGCCCAGGTCTCAGAATTTGGTTGGAATTATAGTGTTGAAGGCAGAGCTGCAGTCAATAAGCAGAAGCCTGGTGTAGGTATCCTTATTGTCCAGATGTTCTAGGGATGAGTGTAGAATGAGGGAAGTGGCATCTATCATGGGATCTATTGCACCGGCAAATTGCAAGGGATTGAGGTAGACTGGGTGGCTAGAGTTGATGTGAGCTATGATTAACCTCCTGAAGCACTTTGTAGTTATGGAGGTCAGAGCCACTGGGCATTGAGGCACATTGCATCTGTTTTCTTTAGTACTGGAACGATGGAGGTCATTTGAAGCAGGTAAGGACTTCACATTGAAGCAAGGAGAAGAGAATGATGTCAGTGAATACTCCCGCCAGCTGGTCTGCACAGGATCGGAATGCACAGCTGGGGTCTCCATCTGGGCCAGTCACATTCCGTGGGATCACTCGCAAGAAGGCCAATCTGATATCTGCAGCAGTGACTGTGGGTACAGGAGCTATCGGGGCAGGTGACATTGCTTTACTGACCTTTGAACTGAGTGTAAAAAACATTGATTGCATCAGTGAGGGATGTACTTTTGTCTGCTGCTCTGCCCTTCTCCATTTTGTAGCCTGTTATGTTGTGTGGGCCTTGCCAAAGGTGGTGGGTGTCCGTGTGCTTTATTTGAGTCTCTAACTTGGTCCAGTCTTGCCTCTTCGCTTCTCTAGTGGCCTTGTGGAGGCATATCTGGATTTTTTGTAAAGGGTTGAGTTGTCTGACTTGTCCAGATGTTCCAGAGATGAGTGAAGAATGAGGGAAATGGCATCTACCATGAGTCTATTGCACTGGCAAATTGCAAGGGATCGAGGCAGGCAGGATGGCTAGAGTTGATGTGAGCCATGATTAACCTCCTGAAGCACTTCATAATTTTGGAGGTCAGAGCCACTGGGTAGTAGTCTGTACTTTTGGTCTTCAGCAAGCAATGGATTTCCTGGTTCATCCACGGCATCCAGTTGGGGAACAAATAGATTGACTTCTTTGGCGTGCAGTTCACTACGCACTTGCTAATGAAGTTAGTGATGGTGGTGGCATACTCATCCAGTTTGCCTCCTAAATATTTGAATGTGGACCAGTCCACTGATTCCAGGCAATCCCACAGAAGCTTTTCTGCTGTCTCACGCCATCACTGGTCTACGTTCTGTACTGGATCCTCACGTTTCAACTTCTGCTTGTAAGCCAGGAAAAAGTACACAGCGTTGTGATCTGATTTTCTGAAGTGCAGATGGGGTATGGAATGGTAGGCATCTTTGATGGTTATGGAGCAATGGTCAAGGGTGTTCGGCCCCTGTGGTGGGATTGGAGACATGTTGGTGGTATTTTGGTAGCACCTTCTTGAGGTTGGCCTGGTTGAAGGCATTGGCTATGACGAGTAAGGCCTCAGGGTAATCAGTTTCAAGTGCCTTTGTCGGAGTATAAATTTAATCCAGAGCACTCTTTACTTCTGCATGGGGTGGAATGTAGACTGTTGTTAGGATGGCAGGTGTGAACTTGTACAGCAGGTGAGGTATTCTCGGTCTGGAGAGCCGTAACTCCCTGGATTGTAAGCATGGGGCTGGTTAGATAAGGTAAATATCTTTCCTTTTAAGAACTGCTGAAGGGATATAGTGTTTCATCCTATTCCTCGGTTATTCGGACATATCCTCGATACACATGGTATTACATCGATACTGAAATTCATACACTCCATTTAACATTTATGTAATAGGCACGGCACTTTTTTGGCTTGATGGCAGCTTTGTGTTAGAGGTAAGCACTGTTAGTGTTGTTACTACATAGTACAACTTGATACAGCTAACATCACCCATGATTGAAAGCTTTGAGATTCCATACCCTTTCAGGGTAATCAGAGGTACACTGGGTCTGTTTCAGAACCAAGCATGATGAATGGCCACAAATAGGTCATGAGTTTAAGTGTCAATGGCAGGAAATGATCTAAATAAGGTAGTTGTCATCCCATTGGATATCTTTGACATGTTTTATTTCATACAGGTCCCATCTGTGTGCAAAGTGTTTAGCACTAAAATATTCATGTTTATATCCAGATGAATATTATCCTGTTGGTGTATTTTATTCATGTAGTTTTCTATTTCCTTTGCACTCATAACTAGTTCAGTTCAAGCATGCATTATGAAGCATCTGTAAATTCCAAGTGTATGATTGGGGCTCTCAAACTACACAGAAGTAGCATGTGCACCTTATATTCCTCAGTGGTTGGCCTGCTCAGCCATTTGTGAAGAGCTGTCCAGTTCATTGATTAAATGCTCTGCAGATCCTCTTAGTTAGTACAATCATTCATTGTGTACCCCGACAGGACAAGATAAAGTGATTGTGCACCTGCTGATCCATGCAATACAACTTATCTCAAACCTTTCACTAAACAGCCTCTCTTGTCTTTGCTCATGTACTGTAATGTGTACACGTCACCAATTTCTGGCATCAAAAGATGAAAATAAAATTGCAAAGTGAATTATCTTGAGGATAAGGAGTTTAGTGCTCCATTAGTGACAGATGTTATGCAGCCATCAGCAACATACCTAAGATCATTCACGTTTAAAAAGTCTATTGTCCTTTGTAGGCGTTTTAAGTGAGTCAGTTTTGCAATTGCTGTAAAACATGGATTTGAACCAGTAATGGAGGAAAGTATTTTCAATGGAATGTTATTCATAGAGAGGATAGCTGGTGGTAAGTTTACTGCTCTTTATTTCAGCACCAACTCAAAAGTGTCACCGAGCAAATACAACAACTTTTCAACAAGTACATCCAGGACTAGAATCTCCCATAACTGGAAATCTTTTCTAGTAACTCTATCATATTCCTGGACAATATCCAAAATAAACTTGTAGCCTGCTTTTGCTTACAGCTTTCGACTCTCCCTATTGTATTTTCTCTTGCTTATTTCCTCCCCTTGAATTTCTGACTATGCTAAGCTTTAAGTAGAAAAATCACACACCAGGTTATCGTCCAACAGGTTTAATTGGAAGCACACTAGCTTTCGGAGCGACGCTCCTTCATCAGGTGATTGTCACAGCCACCTGATGAAGGAGCGTCGCTCTGAAAGCTAGTGTGCTTCCAATTAAACCTGTTGGGCTATAACCTAGTGTTGTGTGATTTTTAACTTTGTACACCCCAGTCCAACACTGGCATCTCAAAATCATAAGCTTTAAGTAAATCATGTGTGCTCCTTCTCTTCCTACCATTCCTACCACATCTACTTGAATCTTTCAGAGCCTCAAAACTGAGAAACTTCCATATTCAATCAACAGACATTTATAAGAAAGCTTTAGGAAGAGCTAACTGTTACATTTTCCACGGGAGCTTCCTTTCATCTTTGGTCATATTCAATATGATGTAGTATTCAGCTCACATTTTCTAAACCAAAAGAAACATTTTTATAACCATGCAAAGATTTCAGTGGACACACAAGCCCCACAGGGGGTTCAGTTTAAAGAAAATAAAACAATTTATAGAGACAGTGAAAAATCATGGTTTTACATAATAAACTAAAATGTATTATTTCATGGATGCATTTCATAATATAATTTTGTGAGATTCGTTTGAAGTGCTTACTTTTCGAGTTAGTTTTAATAAGAAGTTAAAATCTCTTTCAAATAAATATGGATAATGGGTTCTTTTATGTTGTCAAAGATCATTCCTAAAACTCTCTGCTTCACTTTCTTCACTTTTTCTTCAAAATACTTCCTACAGCCTCCACTGATGGTTGTGAGGAGCTGGAGAGCAAACCTATTCCTCAGAAAGGGACAAAGAAGCCTACTGCTAGCAGCATTACAAGGAATGGCTGAACAATCCAACGCCATGCTTTTGGATTCAGTGCAGGAGTTTCTTTCTTGACCAAAGCAGTTCATGAGATGTAAGCAAACCTCCATATTCACTTCCAACCTGCTGATAAGGAAGTATCCGCTTCCTTACTCCTAATACTGCTTCATTAAATTGACTCCACCATCTCTCTCCTCACACTCACTTATGGAGAGGTCATTCCTCCTAAAGGTTGAAGTGCGAAGCCTAATGTTTATTTTGCACCTGCTTGGATACTTGGAGACATCGGTGCAAATGGTTAGACAGATGTTTGGGTTTTCAATACTTCACTCTTCACAAGTGACCAAGAACAGATGATAGCAGCATAGCCAGCAGTCAAGAGTCTGCCTAAGTAGCTAAATCTTTCTTTCAGCTGTGCTCTACTGCAAACCAATGCTAGGCTTCTGGGAGCCATTGATGAAAACAGTCAAAGAGAATGTGTGATGTGCTAATGCACTGATTCCAAGCAAACTGACCATGACTGCTGGAAGAATGGAAGTGTCCACATCGAGTGACAGAGGACTAATATTGCAGATCATTGCAATGATTTCTTTTGTCAGCTTAGAGTGATCACTCTAAAGGAGTATCAAATGATGCAACTAACTGAGTCCCTGCATTTTCTGACCACAGGATGCTAACATGCCTGGGATCTTAAATAAGATGCTTAAGTCACATAATATCAAAATGATCTGTACCAAAGTACCCGACAGTAGACTGACAGCAGAGAACTACAGTTGGGTACTTGAAAAGAATGAGTGTAAAAGGGGGCATGGGATTGTGCTTTCACATTTTCCCCATTGCCTTCTCACTCCTCAGTTGGTGCCTGGCTAATTTCTTCAACACCCAAGGATCCAAAGTGCCCCTGCAGCAGTGGAGGTGGACTGATCATTCGTGGTGTCGAAATCCCAGAGCAGGGTTGGAGGGAATTGGGCCAAATGCTGGTAAATGGAACTAGATTAGTTTATGATATCTGGTCAGCATGGATGAGTTGGACTGAATGGTCTGTTTCTATACCGTACCTCTCAATGACCCTCTGGCTGTATGCCAAGTCAGAGCAACTCAGCAGTGAGGGCAAGAATCTGAGCAGCCTATCTCTAGCTTTGCTTAAGAGACTGAGATTGATCTATCAAGAGCAGGAGGAAAAGGAAGGACAACATTTTCGATTTACACTAAACTATGAAAATTGGAGTAGAAGGTAATAGGAGGATTCTTTGTTTACTAGTAGAATTGCATCAAATGTATAGCTGTTCTTATTTTCTTATAAGCTTGTTATTTGCATCTTAATCCTGAGAATGCAAGGTGAAAAGCTTTCCTTTTTTGTTTCCTTTTAGCAACGTTTAAAATGTATTATGTTGCAGTATTCTCATCTTGCCCAATTATTGATGCTGTGAAACTACCTGCCTTTCATCTTGATGATGAATGGAAAAAAAACATGAATTGATGGGGGCCCATGAGAGAATGTGAAAAGTGTGTTGGTTGATTTTCAAATTGCTTTATAGCAGTGTCATAATGGGTGGGTAGATAGAATGATTGTTGTAGGTTGTGAGGAATGCAGCCCATTGGTGCAATTCAAATCAACATTACATTACAGTAATGAGGCTTCGAGGCAAAGATATAAACAATTCCTACTGTACTGCTCTCATCACTTTCCTCATCATCTTCCTCATCTTCTCATTCTCTCAGAATCTCTGTGGAGAAACGTTGCCATTCGCTTGTTTCAGCAAGGGTTGAAACATTGCAACTGCATAGTGTTTTCTAGAAAGCAGCTCTCCATAGGAATTCCAAATACAGTAGCGCCTTGACTTGCGAACTTAATCCGTTCCGGGACCTAGTTCGCGAACTGAAAAATTCGTGAACTGAATCAATTTTCCCATTGTTCAGATAGCATAAGAATGCTTGGATGGCTGTTCACAGTTCATGCGCCAAAGACGAACTGAATGAGATCATGCGGGGCCCAAGAGCTTTTGCATTCAACAAGCGCGTAGCAAAGCAGAACAATGAAACCACATGGTCGCACATGGGCTTTTTAACATTCGTACCTTCGTCGTACCTTGAATTTCATACGTACGTTAAAGCAAAATTTTACGTATAATCCTGTTCGTAAACTGATTTGTTTGTGAATGGGATCATTCGTATGTCGAGGCGCTACTGTACTGAGAAATGAAAGATACATCTAGTATTGTCCAACCATCTGAAATATGCCTTCAACATGCCAATAATCTGTTCAATGGCACACCTTGTTGGCAAGTGGGTATTCATTGTAGTATTGTTGATCTTCTTTGGTTGGGTCTCTGATGGATGTAATCAAGTTCAAAGTTAGTATTCCTTGCTTCCTCTCTTTTGTGTTTATGTTGTTCTGAAGAATTCTGAGGACTCAGCCTGCTGCAAGATGTAACCAACATACTGTCACACTGGGTCTAAGGAAATATTACTAACAAAGCCCTGGAAGGAACCCGAATCAAAAATCTTGAGGTTGATGGTCAGTTTAACATCTGCTGTTAATGTAGCTACGATGAGAAAGTGCGGACTACAGATGCTGGAGATCAGAGTCGAGAGTGTGGTGCTGGAAAAGCACAGCTGGTCAGGCGGCATCTGAGGAGCAGGAGAATTGACGTTTCGAGCATAAGCCCTTCATCAGGAATGTAGCTTCTATGTCCAATAGGGAACAGGTCTTCTTCTTGAAGAGGGTGTTTGTTGTTGCGTTCTCTCTCGAACACTGCAGTTGTCTATGTTGTTCATATTACTCTTTGTGCAAAGTCCAACCTCTCTGAAGTAACCGAGGGAGCACCCATTCTGATGTGATTCAGGAAACCTCCAAAGTACAGAAAGTAAATTCAAAGCAGAAACACTCTGAAAAAATCCTTTCGCACAAGTGAATGAGAAAGCAGCTTTGAATACAATAAGCAGTGTTTTCATAAGCTTTAGTCAGCCTCATCAATTACCATTGAGTTCTTGCCTTGTTTGCAATGGCCAGTTTCAGAATGCCTGGCTATGATGTTAAATGCAAAAGCACATTATAATATCTGTGTGAGTAGCACATGTTCATAAGAACACTTGATCGCCCAAGGCACATAACCAGTTTTATATGCCTGGGTTAAACATTGTAGTCAGCAAATGAAAATTGTTCCACCTGCTATGTATTATGACAAACCCCCTCCCATACCACCAACCCCCACCCCTAACCCATTGCTTAATGTTTCTTAAACATAATGTGAACTAAAACATTCATCTTTTATCAGTTGCTGCATTGAGTTAGTGTAGTCCAAATCAGATACTTAATCTGATTGTGATAAACTGCCTGCTGACGAGTGTCCAGGATGCCCACTATATTTTCTGTTAATTTGGAAGATGGAATTTATTATAACACCAGACCATCTTGAACAGCCTAAAGCTTCTGTTGAAAAGGTTTCAAATGAGCCAACAGAAAATAGGGAGAAAAGAAAATTAGGCAGTATTGACAGGAAACTGAAAAATAAAGCCTTTTCAAAATGCTGTTTTCAGCTGTTCTGATGTTCTCTTGAGTTGGAACAGTTTTATTTTACATAAATCATTCATTGTGCTTTGCTTTACTCTTTCATTCACCATATATATCTTTTGAGAAGAGACATTGTAGGGAAATTCATCAGCTTCTAGTATGTGTAGTATATTGATGAGACCCTGATGACTGTAATGTATAAATCTCCTAACAGTTTTGAGGACAGAGAGCAGAAAACAAATCAGGAGATAGAAAAGGCATGTAATATGGACACTATTGCAATAATCATTGGGGTCTTTAATGTGCAGGTGGACTGGGAAAGTCAAATTGCTACCAAATCCTAAAAGAAAAGGAATTAGTGGAATGTATTTAAGATTGCTTTTCAGAGCAGTTTGTGGGAAAGCTTTAAGTGAACAGGCAGTTCTGGATTTGGTGATGTGTAATAAGACAGACTTGATTAGAGAGCTCAAGGTTATGGAACCCCAAGGGGCAGAGACAATAATATGATAGAATCAATCTGCAGTTTGAGAGGGAGAAGCTTGACTTATATGTAACAGTATTGCAATTGAGTAAAGGTAGCTACAAAGACATGAGGGAGGAGATGGCTAGAGTTGCTTGGAAAGTAAGTTCAGCAGGAATGAAAGAAGCTTTTAGGGATAATTCAGGAGGTACAGCAGAAAGTCATCCCAGGGAAGAAGAAACATGCTAAGGAGAGAACCACAATTGACAAGGGAACCCAGGACTGAAGGAAAACAAGTAATGTTTGGAGGATTCATGGGAAGCCAAAGGATTGGGAAGATTTTCAAGCCCAGCAGAGGATAACAAAAAAAAGGGGAAGGAGAGGAAATATGACAGTAAGCTAGCTAGCAAAATAAAATAAGATTGCAAGATTTTACTTTAGATATATAACAGGTAAGAGAGAGGCAAAAGTGGACAGTGGACCACTGAAAAGTGAGGGTAGAGCAGTAATAATGGGGTACAAAGAAATAGCAAAGGAACTAAATATGATACGTTGCATCAGTTTTCACGGTGGACGACATCTGGAGCAAAGCAAAACTTCAAAAGAGTGAGGGGCCAGAGGTCAATTTAGTGACCATCACTAAAGAGAAGGTGCGGTCTGAAATTACCCAGACCAGATGGACTACATCCTAGGGTTCCAAAGGAGATAATTGAGGAAATTGTAGAGGCATTGGCAACAACCTTTAAGGAATCAGTCAAGGATGAGTGGAAAATGGCTAACATAACACTCCCGACAAAGAGCTTATGCTTGAAACGTCGATTCTCCTGCTCCTCGGATGCTACTTTTCCAGCAGCACACTCTTTGACTCTGATCTCCAGCATCTGCAGTCCTCACTTTCTCCTAACATAACACCCCTGTCCAAGAAGGGAGGGAGGCAGAAGATGGGAAATTATTGGCCGGTTCACCTGACCTTCGTCGTTGGTACGATCTTAGAGTCTATTGTTAAGGATGAGATTGTGGAGTATTTGGAACTGCCTGGTAAAATAGGTCTGAATCAAGTGGAGATCATGCCTGACAAATCTGCTGGATCTGTATTTCCAGAAGGCCTTTCACAAGTTGCCACACAGGAGGCTGTTAAACAAGATAAGAGTCCATTGGGGTCAAGTGACTGGCATGGATAGAGGATTGGCTGATTGGCCAGAAGGCAGAGAATGGGGAAAAAGGGAGTCTTTTTCAGGATGGCAGCTGGAGATTAGTGGAAATGTAAAAATCACACCACACCAGGCTATAGTCCAACAGGTTTAATTGGAAGCACTAGCCTTCGGACCACTGCTTCCTCATCAGGTGGTTGTGGAGGACACAATTGTAAGACACAGAATTTATAGCAGAAGTTTACAGTGTGATGTAACTGAAATTATACATTGAAAAATACCTTGATTGTTCGTTGAGTCTTTCATCTGTTAGAATGACCATGACAGTTTGAACATATTATCGAGCTGACACTAATTGATACAGTCAACCTGAGAATGTAACTTCTTTTAAAAGTTGTTGTTGTTGTTTACATATGAAAGAAGTGAAGCTAACATGGTCATTCTAACAGATGAGAGACTTAACAAACAATCAAGGTATTTTTCAATTTATAATTTCAGTTACATCACACTGTAAACTTTTGCTATAAATTCTGTGTCTTACAATTGTGCCCTCCACAACCAGCTGATGAAGGAGTGGTGCTTTGAAAGCTAGTGCTTTCAATTAAACCTGTTGGACTATAACCTGGTGTGGTGTGATTTTTAACTTTGTACACCCCAGTCCAACACCGGCATCTCCAAATCATGGAGATTAGTGGAGGTCTGCAGGGACCAGTGTTGGGATGACAGTTATTTATGTTCTCCATTAACAATCTGGATGAAAGAACTGAGGGCATTGTTGCTAAATTTACAGGTGACTCAAAGATAGCTGCAGGGGCAGGTAATGTTGAGGAAGTGGAGAAGCCACAGAAGGACTTGGACAGACTAGGAGAGTGGGCAAAGAACTGGCAGGTGGAAAACAAAGTGGGAAAATTTGATGTTATACACTTTGGTAGAAAGAATAGAGGCTTAAACTATTTTCTAAGTGGAAATGACCTCAGAAATCTGAAACACAAAGGGACTTGGAAGTGTCAGTACAGGATTCTCTGAAAGTTACCAGTCGGGTTCAGTTGGCAGGAAGGAAGGCAAATGCAATGTTAGCATTCATTTCAAGAGGGCGAGAATATAAGAGCAGAATGTACTGCTGAGGCTGGATAATGTCCTGGTCAGACTGCAATTGACATTTGTGAGCGGTTTTGAGCTCAATGTCAAAGGAAGGACATGCTGGCCTGAGAGGATGTCCAGAGAAGGTTTAAAAGAATGAGCCCAGGGATGAAGAGCTTGTCATATAAGGAGCAGTTGAAGACTCTGGGACTGTAATTGATGGAGTTTAGAAAGATGAGGGGAATTTCATTGAAACTTACAGAATATTGAAATAGCCCAGATAAAGTTGACATGGAAATGATGTTCCCACTAGTAGGAGAGACTTCAGAATGAAGGCACAGCCTCACACTGAAGAGAGAACTATATAGAACTGAAATGAGAAGGAATTTCTTCAGACAGAGGGTGGTAAATCTGTGGAACTCATTCGGCCTGCTCTGGGAAGGATGTTATTAAACTAGAAAGGATACAGAAAAGATTTACAAGGATATTGCTGGAACTAGAGGATTTCTATTATAAGGAGAGGCTGGATTCACTGGGACTTTCTTCTCTGGAGTGTCAGAGGCTGAGGGATGACCTTATAGAGGTTTATAAAATCACGAGAGGCATGGAGAGGCTGAATAGCCAAGATCTTTTCCCCAGGATAAAGGTGTCCAAAACTAGATAGTATAGGTTTAAGATGAAAGGGGAAAAAAATTAAAAGGGATTTGACAAACAAGTATTTCACAAAGAGTATGTTTGGAATGAGCTGCAAGAAGAATTGGTAAATGCAAGTACAATTACAACACTTAAAAGACATTTAGGCAGGTACACGAATATAAAATGACCAAATGCAGACAAATGGGACTAGTTCAGTTCGAATAACTGATTGGTATATGATGAGTTGGACTGAAAGGTCTGTTTCTGTGCTGTATGACTATGACTCAATGACTCAATACTTAACTCAGAGACACAAAGGTTCTTGATTAGTGAGGGGATCAAGGGTTATGGGGAGAAGGCAGGAGAATAGGGTTGAGGCAGGAGAATAGGGTTGAGAAAGATATTAGCCATGAGCGAATGTTGGAGCAGATTCAATGGGCCAATTAACCTAGTTCAAATTCGATATCATATGGTCTAATAACATAACATGGCTGCACCAGGAATCTGTTCCTGTAAGGTTTAAGCAATTTCTTCAAAAAAGTCAAATAACAATCTTAAAAGTCTTCCCAGATTAGGAACTGATTAAGTAATGATGTTGTTTCTTTCACGATATTTCAGTTCAACTATATTGTCACAACATAATCAGAAAAGACAGCCTTGATTTTATGTGTCTCCAGAAGGTTGACCAGTTCACTCATGTACTGTACTCCTGCAGAAAAACATGACAATTCACTGCAGAAATCAAGGGAATGCCATCCAGCTTGTAATAAATGGCTCTTGGTATGATGACAGAGTTATGAAGCACATCAGCTACAATCCGACTAAATAGCTACAAGAGATTTGAGGGGCTGATTGATCTCATCTTCTTCTGATATTTGTGTGACCCAAAGTTTGCTGACAGTAATTACTTCTGTCATTCATGTGGGATAAAATTGCGGCCCTCTCTTTATGACTCGCCTGCTACTTTATAATTCTTTTGGTCCCTCCAATTGTACATGGAACTGGCCTGCTAGTACACAAAAATAATTTTTAAAACACATTATATCTGTTGCTAATGAGAAAAGGTCCTTTAATAGTCCAAGCAGTGTGTACGCACTCATATTTCATCCCTATGGGAACCAACACTAGCCTTTGCTGTTAGTACAATGTTTGTCTTGTCAATATTGCATATAACTGAAAATGGCAATCACTGTTACTAAATGCTACTAAATATTACTAAATACCTAAAACTTACAGAAGCAAAACAAGCCTTTCTAGTCTTTGTGGGTGTTTATACTCTACATGAGTCTCCTACCCTACTTTATCTGATTATCTGATCACCATACCCTTTTAGTCTCTACTTCCTCTTAGTTTTATATAGTCTCTCATGAAATGCATCAGCATTATTAACTGTACTATCTGCCGTGTTATACAGTAGATATAGAATTGGCACTTTGCATGAAAACAGGTTCTTGGCTTATTGTCTGCTGATGCTTTCGCCTGAGCTGTTTTCATGGCAGCTTTTTGACAATGCTGATTTACTTTAACATTCATTCTCGGGGGCAGGGCAAGGAGATATGTCCCAGAACCACTAGAGTCAGCAAAAGTGAAAAGAGGGATACTTGCTTGGTTTGCTCTCCGCCTGAGGTTGCAAGGGGGAGAAAGCTTGAGCTTGTATAATGGAGGATGGCCCTGTCTTCACACAACTTTAAAACATTCCTTCTTAATTGCACGCACAAGGAGCAGAACTACTGAATGATTGTCTCCAGGTGTCTTATACCACTCTTGTCTCAGGAGGATGGATATCTGCCATGTAAGCATCAAGTCTTCATGCTTGAAACTCATAGAAGCTGAACATCAAGCTTCCATCAGTGAATGGATGTTCTGAATCAAAGAATCATGGAGCATGGAAGATGCCCTCTGACCTTTGATTTCTTCTGCTAAGATTTCTTTTGAAGCGAAATTCTCATGCAACAAGCAAGTGTTGGTTAGGATAAAAAGTCCTTCCCTTTAAGAGCCATTTTTAACATCTGTCAGCTGCTTTGGCTGGCATTCAGTAGAGCTCCTGACTTGATTACCCGTCTGCATTTTCAAAGTTCTTCAAGTCCAATGACGACTTTATACACAACTAAAAAGAAATGACCTCCTGTTGCTATTTTATCGGTGTTCTTGCACCACAGTACAAAGCTGGATGGGAATGTCAGCTGTGATGAGGAACCAATAAGGTGAAAGAGGGATCATTGACAGGTTACTTTGTTGACGAGATGGTGCCAGATGGAGTACAATGTGGGGAAAAATGAGATCATTTACACCGATAAGAGAAACAGGAAAATGGAGTGCTCCATAGATCACTAGCTTGAAATTGAGGAGAGATTTGCATGTATCAATAATCCCTTGAGCCAAGCCTGCAGGCACACATGGTAACAAAATTGGTGGGGAGTACGGTGAAGGATGGAGAGATACCAGACAAAGTGCAGATTAAAAAGTCCTCAATGGCAGAAAACACAAAGGAAGATGGTGCATTTCACCAGCTGTGAATTTTTAGAAATTCATTTGTACGATTTGGTCATCTGTAGCATTTAATGCCCATCCCTAGTTGCCCTTGAGAAGGTGGTAGTGATCTGCATTCTTGAACTGGGCATTCCACCTGCTGTGGTTAGCCCACAATGCCCTTAGGGAGGGAATTCCAGAATTTTGACCCAATGACAGTGAAAGAATGGCAATATATTTCTAAATCAGGATGGTAAGTTGCCTGGAATGGAACTTGAAGGCAATGACATTCCCATGTATCTGCTGCCCTTGTCCTTCTAGGTGGAAGTAATTATAGATTTGGAAGGTACTGTCTGAGTATCTTTGGTGAATTTCTGCAGTGCATCTTGTTGATAGTACACAAGATGCTTTTGAGCATCAGTGGTAGAGGAAGTGGATGTTTGTGGAGATGGTGTCAATCAAGCAGCAGATTTTCCTGGATGGTGTCAAGCTTTTTGTCTTGGAGCTGCATTTACCCAGGCAAGTGAAGGATATTCCATTACACTCTTGACTTGTTTCTTGTAGATGTTAGATAGGCTTGGGAAGTCAGGAGGTAAAGTCCTAGCTTCTGATCTGTTCTTGGAGCTACTGTGCTTATGTTGCAAGTTCAGTTCATTTTCTGGTCAATGGTAATCCCACGGACATTGATAGTACGGGATTAATTGATAGAGACACCATTGAATGTCAAGGGCCAGTGGTTCGACCTTCTCTGATTGGTCATATCCTGGCATTTTGTGTGGCACAAATGTTACTTGCCATTTGTCCTCTGAAGCCTGGATGTCATCCAGATCTTTTTACACTTGTACATAGATTGCTTCAGGATCTGAGGAGTCACAAATGGTGCTGAACATTGTGCAATCATTGGTGAACACCCCTACTTCTGACCTTATGGAGGGAAGGTCATTGATGAAGCTGGAAATGGTTGGGCCTTGGACACTAACCTGAGGAATTCCTGCAGAGATTACCAGGAGCTAAGGTGACTGATCTCTAACAACCACAACCATCTTCTTATGTGTCAGGTATGACTCCAGGCAGTGCAGAGTTTGTCCCCAATACCCATTGATTCCAGTTTTTCCAGAGTTCCTTTATGTGACATTCAATCAAATTAAAATAACCTTTATTGTCATGTGTATTCCATATAGCATACAGTGAAAAGTGGGTGCCATACATGGGTGCTATTCACACATAAGTTTAGAATAAAATTTTAATAAGATAACTTAAAAAAAATTCAGCTTTTCCTTCTCTTAAAATGCAGCATTGTGCCTGGAGGGTCTCACTCTGGGATTCCCATCCTATGTCATGTTGCTGAGAGTGTCCCACTCTGAGATTCCCAGCCCACGGCAAGTTGCTGAGAGTGTCCCACCCTGGGATTCCCAGCCCACGCCATGTTGCTGAGAGTATCCCACTCTGGGATTCCCAGCCCAGGGCAAGTTGCTGAGAGTGTCCCGCCCTGGGATTCCCAGCCCACGCCATGTTGCTGAGAGTATCCCACTCTGGGATTCCCAGCCCAGGGCAAGTTGCTGAGAGTGTCCCGCCCTGGGATTCCCAGCCCACGCCATGTTGCTGAGAGTATCCCACTCTGGGATTCCCAGCCCAGGGCAAGTTGCTGAGAGTGTCCCGCTCTGGGATTCCCAGCCCACGCCATGTTGCTGAGAGTGTCCCACTCTGGGATTCCCAGCCCAGGGCAAGTTGCTGAGAGTGTCCTGCTCTGGGATTCCCAGCCCATGCCATGTTGTTGAGAGTGTCCTACCCAGGAATTCCCAGCCCACGCCATGTTGCTGAAAGTGTCCTACTCTGGAATTCCCAGCCCACGCCATGTTGCTGAGAGTGTCCCACTCTGGGATTCCCAGCCCACGCCATGTTGCTGAGAGTGTCCCACTCTGAGATTCCCAGCCCACGGCAAGTTGCTGAGAGTGTCCCACCCTGGGATTCCCAGCCCACGGCATGTTGCTGAGAGTATCCCACTCTGGGATTCCCAGCCCAGGGCAAGTTGCTGAGAGTGTCCCGCTCTGGGATTCCCAGCTCACGCCATGTTGCTGAGAGTATCCCACTCTGGGATTCCCAGCCCAGGGAAAGTTGCTGAGAGTGTCCTGCTCTGGGATTCCCAGCCCATGCCATGTTGTTGAGAGTGTCCTACCCAGGAATTCCCAGCCCACGCCATGTTGCTGAAAGTGTCCTACTCTGGAATTCCCAGCTCACGGCAAGTTGCTGAGAGTGTCCCACTCTGGGATTCCCAGCCCACGGCATGTTGCTGAGAGTGTCCCACTCTGGGATTCCCAGCCCACGGCATGTTGCTGAGAGTGTCCTGCTCTGGGATTCCCAGCCCATGTAATGTTGCTGAGAGTGTCCCACCCTAGGATTCCCAGTCCACGGCCAGTTGCTGAGAGTGTCCCACCCTGGGATTCCCAGTCCATGGCAAGTTGCTGAGAGTGTCCTGCTCTGGGATTCCCAGCCCATGTAATGTTGCTGAGAGTGTCCCACCCTAGGATTCCCAGTCCACGGCCACTTGCTGAGAGTGTCCCACCCTGGGATTCCCAGTCCATGGCAAGTTGCTGAGAGTGTCCAACACTGGGATTCCCAGCCCATGTCATGTTGCTGAGAGTGTCCCACTCTGGAAATCCCAGCCCACGCCATGTTGCTGATCGTGCAATGCTCTAGGATTCCCAGCCCACGGCATGTTGCTGAGAGTGTCCCACTCTGGGATTCCCAGCCCATGCCATGTTGCTGAGAGTATCCCACTCTGGGATTCCCAGCCCACGCCATGTTGCTGAGAGTATCCCACTCTGGGATTCCCAGCCCACGCCATGTTGCTGAGAGTATCCCACTCTGGGATTCCCAGCCCACGCCATGTTGCTGAGAGTGTCCCACTCTGGGATTCCCAGACCAGGGCAAGTTGCTGAGAGTGTCCCGCTTTGGGATTCCCAGCCCACGCCATGTTGCTGAGAGTGTCACGCTCTGGGATTCCCAGCCCACACCATGTTGCTGATCGTGCAATGCTCTGGGATTCCCAGCCCACAGCATGTTGCTGAGAGTGTCCCACTCTGGGATTTCCAGCCCATGCCATGTTGCTGAGAGTATCCCACTCTGGGATTCCCAGCCCACGGCATGTTGCTGAGAGTGTCCCACTCTGGGATTCCCAGCCCACGGCATGTTGCTGAGAGTGTCCCACTCTGGGATTCCCAGCCCACGCCATGTTGCTGAGAGTATCCCACTCTGGGATTCCCAGCCCACGGCATGTTGCTGAGAGTGTCCCACTCTGGGATTCCCAGCCCACGGCATATTGCTGAGAGTGTCCTGCTCTGGGATTCCCAGCCCACGCCATGTTGCTGAGAGTGTCCCACCCTAGGATTCCCAGTCCACGGCCAGTTGCTGAGAGTGTCCCACCCTGGGATTCCCAGTCCACGGCAAGTTGCTGAGAGTGTCCCACACTGGGATTTCCAGCCCATGTCATGTTGCTGAGAGTGTCCCACTCTGGGATTCCCAGTTCATGCCATGTTGCTGAGAGTGTCCCACTCTGGGATTCCCAGCCCATGTCATGTTGCTGAGAGTGTCCCACTCTGGAAATCCCAGCCCATGTCATGTTGCTGAGAGTGTCCCACTCTGGAAATCCCAGCCCACGCCATGTTGCTGAGAGTGTCCCACTCTGAAATCCCAGCCCACGGCATGTTGCTGAGAGTGTCCCACTCTGGGATTCCCAGCCCATGTCATGTTGCCACCAGGGGTGATTTCGACGTCACTTGGAAGTGAGTGTCCTGCTCCAGGTTTCACAGGTTGCCTGGCTGACTCTGTAGCCATGCTGCCTCTGTGGACACCGCCACTGCTCCGGAACCCTGCTGCCATGATGTCATGGCTGTCACTCCCACCTCGTCTCTGGAATTCAGCTTCTTTGTTCATGTTTGAATCAAGGCTATAATGAAGTCAGGAGCTGAGTGGCCCTGGTGGAATCTAAACTGGGTGTTACTGAGTAGGTTATTGTTGAGTAGGTGCTGCTTGACAGAACTGTTGGTGACACCTTCCATCACTTTACTGAAAATCAAGAATAGACTGATGGGGGTGGGGCAGGGGGAGGAAATAGGTGGGTTACATTTGTTCTGCTTTTTACATAGGACACATCTGGGCAACTTTCCACATTGTGGGATAAACGTCACTGTTTTAACTGCACTGGAAGCGCTTGCATCAGAGTATCCAGCTTATCACCATTCTCTCAAGAGCAACTTGGGCTGGGCGATAAATGCTGGCCCAGCCAGTGGTACCCACATTCCTGATGAGGGGCTTATGCCTGAAATGTCGATCCTCCTGCTCCTCAGATGCTGCTTGACCTGCTGTGATCTCCAGCATCTGCAGTCCTCACTTTCTTCCAGTGACACCCTCGTGTCAGGAATGAATAAAAGAAGCTGTCTTGTCACAAAGCTGGTTCCATTTTTTTTCTAAAAGCTGTTCCTTTTCTCAAAGTTACTGTGTCCTTGACTTTCTTCAGAGGAGTCGTAAACAGGCCAGGCTCTGATTAGATTAGTTTGGTACCGAAATGAAAAGGATTTTGTTTATATATAAACAGATGAGACTTCAGACCAAAGTGGTCATATTTTAGAAGTGACATGTATAACGAAAGGGGAATAGTCAGCTCTCTAGCTGAGCAGTTTAGTTCAGTCCAGAATTGGTTGGGAGTTCAATAGTGAGCTGTGTGGAAACTCTCTCTCTCTTTCTGCCCTTCTAACTTCAACCTGTAAGCATCTATTCCATTTCTTAAACTGTTTTTTAAGGGGGTTTGCTTATTGGGACTGTTGTGTCTATTCAGAACAGTATAATTAAGTTAATGTTGATGCACTGAGTTCTGTAGGGTTTTTTTTATTCTGTCCTTTATGGTTCATTGTGTAATTTTGTGAATAAATTTCTGTCTGTTTTTAAAACCTGGTAGTCAACTTCGCTAACTTAATCCAGGGCATTTTCACTGTACACTCACTGAAACAGATTGCAAAGCTATGGTCTGGGCCACCTACTTAAGAATGTTCTGGGTGGTCTAGTCCATAACAGTGTTCAACAGAAGATCATGAAGGTTGTTTATGGCTTTCTTGGACAGAAACAAACGCAGAGTATGTTGGAAAAAACTCAATAAATCTGGCGGTGTCTATGGACTAGGAAAAGGAGCTAACATAGCTCCATTCTGAAGATGTCATCTCGGGCTTGAAACATTTAACTATGTTTTTCTCTTCACAGATGCTGCCAGAACTTGCTGAGTTTCTCCAGCACTTTGGTTCAGATTCCCAGCGTATGTAATATTTTGCTTTTATTTTTGTGTTCGGGCAGAGGTGTCTCTCAGCAGAAATATCTGTGTCTGAGCAGTCCAATTCAGGATACCCTCTCCCCGCTATGAGGTAGGGGCTGGAAAAGGTACCCGAAAAATGGAGCATCCCATGTTTCCCAGCCGGAGAACCATTGTCAATCAAGCTACGTCATGCTTTGAGTCCAAATACATGAATAATCGCAGAAAAAGAAAGGGAAAGGAAGAAATTCTGACTATTGGTTTCACAACCTCATGGGACATCCTGCACCATATATCCAAACATCTACAGGTCATGAATCAATCTGGTCAGTCGCATTTAAAAACCATGTCACAAAGCCATGTGGCTTAATCACCATCATCCTTGAATCAGGTTACAGCTAATAAATTAAAAAAATGAATGCTTTTCAGGGTACAGAGATGAGTAAATGTTGGTGTTCAAAGGGATCTCTGTGCCCTCGTAAATGAATAGCAAAATGTTACTATGCAATGGCAACAAAAAATTAAGAATTAAAGTAATAGGACAGCCATTTTTGCTTCCAGTTCAGATGGGAATTGCACAGAATGAATCTGCAGAATTCCCATCATGACATGTTCTGATGGAATTGTCTGAGGAGTTGAAGATTTCACTTAGCAACCCCTCTGTGCAAAATTCCTCTGAAATTCTCCATCTAAAGTGGAGACTACAAATGCTTCAGATGCAATTAAGTAAAATAGTAACTCAGGAAAGGTGAGACATTAAGTACAACTTGAATTACAGCTTCCTCATATGCTTACAGTGTAGAGGGCGAAAGTGAGGATTGCAGATGCTGGAGATTAGTGTCAAGGTGTGGTGCTGGAAAGGCACAGCAGATCAGGCAGCATCTGAGGAACAGGAAAAGCGATATTTCGGGCATAAGGATGAAGGGGTTTTGCCCAAAATGTTAGTTTTCCTGCTCCCTCGGATGCTGCCTGACTTGCTGTGCTTTTCCAGCACCACACTCTCAACACTACTTACTGTGTACCCCCAGTCTCCCCTTCTGATCACAGACCCTTCCCAATTCCTATCAGACCCTTCCTCCAGCAGGACTCAAAATCCCTTCACTCACTCACCAGACTCTGAACAAATCCCCTCCCCACCCCCACCAAAGCTCCAATCACAGCACCCAACTTTGCTGACCAACCCCAAAGGACTGGGAGCCAAACCCTCCAGCCAACACCCTGCCAGTTCTGATTCTACTCCCCCCAAAACATGACTCCACTCCCATCCAATGGACCTGACCACCCTCACTTTACCCACCATTGAACTCTTCCCAACACCCTGCCAACAAATTCGTACCATTGCTCTCTTCCCCTTCCAGACCTAACGCACCTCTCTCTCCAAACAACCTTCCTCCCCACCTGACTCAACATGACATTCACTAGGAGCTGAACCTCTCTTTCCATCACCAGATCTGATCACCCCTTCCCCGGCTGCTGGACCTAACCCTATCCCACCTCTTCCACCCCTATCAGACCCAATCAGCCTTCTCCCTGTTACATCTCCTGACCCAACACCTGAACATTGTCCCCAGCACCTTGCTCCCAACCGCACCCCACTGGGTTTGATCCAAACTTGACCTCCTCCTGCATCCCTCTGCAGTCCAGACCTGAATGCCCTTGACCTGAGAGCCATCCTTTACTGATGGAGCCAGTTTCTTCTGATCTACACCAAATATTGAACCACTTATCTCTCTGCCCACTTTCACCCCAACACAGCACCCTTTTACCCTGGCACCATTCTCACTTGACATTCTGACCCCTTCCTGCAGAATCATACCCAGCTGACACATTACCCAGCTAGCATTATTCTCCTAGCCAAGCTGATAACCTACCAGTTGGCAACCTAATCCCACACCAGCTGAAATCCCACTTCCCTGGCACAGTATCCATATAGAATATATCCACTGGCACCCTATCCCCACTCCAGATGGTACCTGGCACCCTACCCACCTGGCACTATCTTACTCCTACTTACCCATCTGGCAACCTGACAGCATACTGACTTTATATACTTACCCACTGACAGCAGTTGTGAAAGTAGCTGTAAAAACTTTTAACTCTCAGAATACTGCAACTGACTGGCATGGTTTGCCTTCTTCTCTCAGTTTTACGCTACAAAAAGTACTGTGAGAATGGAAGTATAACTCTGCATTTCTGGAGGAGCCCTGAGCAGAATCTCCTCTCAGGAATTCAGAGTTCCCTTCTTGTGTAAAAAGGGAAGGGCTGGAGTTGCAATCTGCATGGGATTGCAACCCCCTGACATATCTGACCCAATATGTTACCTTTCATTGCATAGGATCTGCTGTCTGAATGTAAGAAACTCTTGCTTCAGTTATTAGGTAAGGTGGTGATTGGACTATCACATACAGTTTTGGTCACTTATCAAGGGCAGGTTATATATTTTTTTCTTTTTCTTCTTTTTATCTTCAGCAGGAAGAAAGACAACACCTGAGTGGCCAGTGACAAGCAGTGCCCTTCTCATCAAAGGGAAATGCGGTGTGATTAAAAAAGTGAAGGGGAGGGCAGGGATTAAATCAAAATAATTGGAGGGGGAAATAAAACTCTCCACTCCCTGCGGTGCCCACCTCTCAACTGGGCTCGGATGTAGCCATGGAGGAGGGGCAGCCATAATGACCCTCTCCATGGCCCACTACCGGGACGTGGGTATGGCCAGTTTGACCAGGCCCAGGAGCAGACCCATGAGGATATCCTCTCACCTACCATCCAAGGGCAGGTTATATTGTGTTAGAGGGCAGCAACAAAAAAATCAATGTGTTCATTCCTGGGATGAGCGTGCTGTCAAATGAGCAGATATTTTGACTACAATATGCTCTGGAGTTTAGAAGTATAAAAGCAAGTGTCATTAAAACATATAAAATGTATGCAGGCATTTGCAGGCTGAATTGTTAGAAGCTGTTTCCCATCATGCCTAAAACTAGTGACATCGATTCAGGATTAGGTTTATCCCTAATTTTCGACTGATTTCTTGGGACACTTTTCCCAGAGATTTATGAATTGTCTCCTTCAGTGGAATGTAGATGCTAATTGGTTGAGTCTATTCAAAACATAATTGATAGAATGCTGTATATTGAGGGGCTGAAGGACAATGGAAATAGTGCAGGAAATTGAGGTTGAGAAAGTACATCACCTGTGATCACAGTGAGTGGGCAAGTCACCTCAAAGTGCCAGATAGCTCTTATTTCTTACAAGTGGGTGCAGCACAATAATTCATCAGTCTGATTCTAGCCGACTTAATACTTTAATCAAACTGCCATTGTCCAGCCCTTCACAGCAGACAAAATACCTTTCATCAAAAAAAATTTATAAAGCAAATCTGCTTGGCCCTCAAAATCAGAATGTTCTCAATCCACCATCCTGTCCGGATCCTAGTTATTTAAACTGCACAAAATCAAATGATGGAACTTCCAATTTTCCTTTAAAATGATCATGTTATGTAACACTTCACATTTCTGTACTGTTACATCTTTACTAATTCATTAGAAACGTTATGTTGGCTGAGGACAGGTACATAGCCGAAACAGAGTCTATATTTCAGAAAAATATAACAGTGTTCAGTATCACATTTTTGGTCAGAAAAATAAGTAAGCAATATAATAACTTAAAATAAAGAACCCAAATGTGGAAGAGGATCAAAGTGATCCAAGAGTACAAATGTATAAGTCATTAAAAATAGGAACAGAAGTTAATAAGGCCATTAAACGAATGGCTCCAGACTGTTCGAATTAAAAAGAGAAGTTAATCCAAACTTCATTCCTGATGAAGGGTTTTTGCCCGAAACGTCGACTCTCCAGCTCCCCAGATGCCACCTGACCTGCTGTGCTTTTCCAGCACCACTCTTTTCAACCCTGACTTCTCCGGCATCTGCAGACCTCACTTTCTCCTAAACCTGATTGAATCCTGGTTAGATCTTATTGTGTACAATTTTGGTCTCTACATTATTAAGGATGTCGGGGCAGTGGAGAGTGTGCCAAAGGATTTGGAAGGATTGTATCAGAAATACCAGGCAATAACAGTGAAGACAAAGAGGAACAGACTTGATCTTTCTGCCCTTGAATAAAAGGGTTGAGAATGATTGATTAAAGATCTTTAAAATTCTGAATCATTTGATAGAGCAGGCACAGGTTGAGGACTTTCCCTTTTGGGAAGAGCCATTGATAAAAAAAATTGTCAAAAAAAAGTCAAGAGGAGGTCCTTTATACTGAGCCTGGTGAGAATGGGGGGATTGTCACAGGGAGTAATTGAGGCAAATGATATTGATGCATTTAAGGAGAGATTAGTTCAAAGTCCTGTTATCAAGATAAGTTATCGAAAATATTAACTTTATAATGCCATCTGTTGGCAATACATATCTTAAACAATTTGGAAAGAACATTTTCCAAAGCAAAGGACACTGGCTACTGCAGCAATAATGATGTCTCAGCAAAGAAAAAGTTGCTTGAATGGTTTTAATGAGTCTGCAACAATTTGAGAGATAGGCCACAAGACCCAGTTTGTGGTGTATAATGTAACAACACCTCCAACAGCAGGTGTCAATAGAGAGGAAGGGCAGCTAGAGCATTTGGATGGGCCTTCTCTGGAAACAATGTGTGATGGGAGGGAGAAGAAGTCTCATAGGAACAAGGAGTGGACAGACAGACAAGGGATTTCTCAGCCCAGTACAAACACAGATTTCTTGGTAACCTTAATTCCCCTTCTTGCATGTATCGGCTCGATGCTTATGGAATCAGGAGTTGCTCTACATGATTTAACGGCCATCCATGTGTTCAAATCGCACAGCACAATTAAATAAAATTAGTTTTGAACACAGGAAGTCAGACAATTTGCCACAGGTTAAGTGCCTTTGCTCCTTCTCATTTCTCTTTTGAGATCCTTATCAATGAAGATGGTAGTTGAAAATGCATGGAAGAGTTCATCATCACAAGTGAAGCATTCTTAAAGAAGAAGTCTGAATTTACGTCGTTATTTCCAGAAACAGACATTCAGCCATAACGTATCTAAGAAGATATCCTCATGAAAATAACGTGTGTGGAAATGAAACAAAAATAGAAATTGCTGGAAAAGCTCAGTGGGTCTGGCTGCAGCTTTGGAGAGAAACCAGAGATAACATTTCGGTTAAGTGACCTTTCCTCAGAGCCTGTCTGACTTCTCTGCACAGATGCTGCCAGACCTGCTGAGCTTTTCCAGTAATTTCTGATTTTGTTTCTATTTTACACCATCCACAGTTCTTTCAGTTTTTATTTCTGTGGAAATGACTTTAGCTGCTGACCAGCAAGTGGACAATCTGGCGATGTCCTTCCACACACTTAGATGCTACTTGGTCAGCTTACTTTTAAAATAATGCAAAAAAATTATTTTTTTTCTTTGAAACTTGGAGGTGGTTGTGTGTGTGTGTGTGTGTGTGTGTGTGTGTGTGTGTGTGTGTGTGTGTGTGTGTGTGTGTGTGTGTGATTAAGCAAAAAAAATGTTATTGGCAGTATGTGCATATTTTGAAAGCTTCTACCATTGCTGAAGTAAGTTTGTTTTTCTTCAATGAATGAATTCTTTTTCTGTTAATTTAAGGAACCTGGCTGACTTGTTTCTGATACCCAACTGCATACAGTCTAATACATAATTGGCATTATTAGTTCTTTTAAATGCAAATTTTAATGCGGCCAGTGGAGGAGTGGACAAGGAAAGGAATCAGGTAGGTAAAAACGAAGATTACAGATGCTGGAAACCAGAGTCTAGATTAGAGTGGTGCTGGAAAAGCACAACAGGTCAGTCAGCATCCAAGAAGCCGGAAAATCAACATTTCGGGCATTTGCCCTTCATCAAGAATAGATGCAGGGAACCTGCAGAGTGGAGAGATAAATGAGCGGGGGGTGGGGGTGGGGAGAAAGTAGCATAGAGTAGAATAGATGAATGGAGGTGGGGATGGAGGTGATAGGTCAGGGAGGAGGGTGGGGGAAAGTAGCAAAGAGTACAATGAGTGAATGGGGGTGGGGATGAAGGTGATAGGTCAGAGAGGCGGGTGGAATGGATAAGTGGAAAGGAAGGTAGGCCGGTAGGACAGGTCATGGGGACAGTGCTGAGCTGGCAAGTTGGAACTGGGGTAAGGTGGGGGGAGGGAAAATGAGGAAACCGGTGAACTCCACATTGATGCCCTGGGGTTGATGTGTTCCGAGGCGTAAGACGAAGCGTTCTTCCTCCAGGTGTCGGGTGGTGAGGGAGTGATAGTGGAGGCAGGAGAATCAGTCCACCTTGCTAACAGGGTCATAATAAATATTTAAGTTGAACATTGAATCCACACATGAACAGGTTTGATTTGAAATACGGACATAACTTTATAAAAAAAATGCCAGTGTGGCTTTCCTTCATACTGTTCAGTTTATAGAGGTATTTTTTTTTGTGGAATACACTCATACAATTGAAAGATATTGACCAGTGACCAACTGAAAAAGTGTGGCTTAGTGTTTGGAGATAGAGCTTCAACCAAAGGTAAGAACATTCAAAGATTAGTGGCTGACAATTTGGACATTTGATTAGGAGAACCACATGGAAGCGGAAGCAAAGATTCAATTAAATCAGGTGAGGCTAGAACTAGAATCTCAAATGAAAGGAGAGGAAAGAGAAAGAACATTTTCAAGAGACAGACCAAAGTATGTCAATGTTTGTGAAGAATGCTTAAACTAAGAGGGAGGTACTCTTGAGCCTCACGAGGATATGGTTATGGAGCAGTGGAGGGCTATTTAACCTCACTCAAACAATCCTAAAATTTGAGGAGAATGCTGTAGAGGCATTTTTATCATTTAATTTGAGAAAACTGCAAAATAAATAAAATGATTCTTGGAAAGTTGACTACTACTGTTACAAAGCAGGCCCATGGCTTTTATATTCCTGAAAAAAAGTAATACCCAAAACATTGACTTCTCCATCTCCTGATGCTGCCTGGCTTGCTGTGTACTTCCAGCCTTCTGCTTGTCTACCATACATTCTGAGAAGACTTCCTTAGATTACAAGATAACCAAAAGGTAGCGTCAGAGCTGATGAGTTATTGCTCGAATCTTAGAGATGGAAATTTTGAAATTTGCGAAAGCAGCCTGGAGCAGACTTGCATAAAATTTGACAGGGTCCAGCAACTTCCTTTGCATGTGAGGACCTACCTCTGTAAGGACACACATGGAGAACCAAATGTTTCAAAAGCTGAACAAGTAGCCAAGGCAATTGATTATTACAAGCTTGTCCACAATTCCTTAATACAAGAGAAGTTCCTTGTGGACGGACCATGCAGGTCAGGATTCTCTGAAGATTAACATGCAGGTTCAGTTGGCAGTCAGGAAGGCAAATGCAGTGTTTGGCTTCATTTCAAGAGGGCTAGAATACAAGGACAGGGATCTATTGTTGAGTCTGTATAAAGGTCTAGTCAGATCACATTTGGAATATTGTGAGCAGTTTTGAACCCTGTATCTAAGGAAGGATGTGTTGGCCTTGGAGGCAGCCAGAGGAAGTTCGCAAGAATGATCCTGGCAATGCAGGGCTTGTCATTCAATGAAGTTTAGAAAGATGAGGGCAATCTCATTGAAACCTACAGAATACTGAAAGATATGGATAGAGTAGATGTGGGGAAGATGTATCCACTTGTAGGAGAAACTAGGACCCGTGTGAAGGGAAGACCCTGTTGATCTGAGGTGAGGAGGAACACCTTCAGCCAGATGGTGGCGATTCTGTGGAACTCATTGCCACATGAAATTATAGAGGCCAGGTTACTGAATGTGTCTAAGGCAGAGCTAGATAGATTCGTCATTAATAAGAGGATCAAAGGATACAGGGAGAAGGCAGGAGAACAGTGCTGAGAAATATATAAACCATGATTGAATGGTGGAGCAGGTGTGATGGGTCAAATGGCCTAATTCTGCTCCTATATTTTATGGTCTTCTGTTCTTATTGTCTTAGTACTCTGTTTACCCTTCTTCCCCGTACCCTTTGATCTTTTTAGTCTTAAGAACTATGTCCAACTCTTTCTTAAAAGTGTTCAATATTTTGAAGTCAGCCACTTTCAGTGCCTGAGAATGCCCAGGCTCTCCACTCTCTGTGTGGCAGGTCAATATATTACAATCACCCACTCATGGTCCTCATTCCAGAAAGAAATAATTCAATAGGGTGATGCTTTGGCCAGAATTTAACTCCAGCCTGAATTACCTGGGGACCTAGACTATAAAGGGCATAGCTATAGTTATTAGACTTGATCAGTAGACGAATGTATACGTATTTCTTATTTTTTTTATTATTATGTTTTGACAACCTGTAAGTTAACAGTCCACAAACTATGTTTCATTTCCTCTGAGGATGGATAGGTTATGAAGATTATCCAAAATAGTAATTTATTATATGACCAGCTGGTCATCAATATAAATCTTGAACTCTTTGAAAAGAACAACTTATGAGGTAAGAAACACTGCGTGACAGCATCAATAAAGTTGCAAAGGAGAGGTTGTTTGAATACATTGAAATTGCAAATATTTCAGAGAGCAATCCCATGACTCAGTTTGTGGGTATAAAAGAAATATTAGTTTTGAACACAGTGAGTCGGTGGGAAATTACCATAATTTCCTGTCTTCCTCTTCTCTGTAAACCCTCTCATCACAGATTGTGAATTCAAAATTCACTGGAAAACCTCATTGCTTCAAATGGGAATTATGAAAGGAGACGTTTGAATCTACACCACTGTTTCCAGAAATAAAAAATTCAAATAGTCAAAACTATCCCGAAACGAACATGTGTCCTAATTGTGGGTAAGTGACATCAGCAATAAGTCAGCATTCAGATAATCTGGTGATTAAGTTTTTTTCTAAATTTAACCAGTGCTTGGTCAAAATATTTTTAAGATAGCACCACAAAATTTTACTTATTTTTTATGTATATTTCTATGTGTAAGTGTGAGTTTGTGCGCCTACATTTCAAAGTCTTCATTGATAATTTTTGCATTGAGTAATATGAGTGCTTACAAATATATGAAGTAGGAGCAGAAATAATTCATGATTCCTCAAGATTTGAACTGGAGTGTACAAAGTTAAAAATTACACAACACCAGGTTATAGTCCAACTGATTTATTTGGAAGGACTAGCTTTTGGAGCCCTGCTCCTTCATCGCGTGGTTGAAGAAGCAGTGCTCCAAAAGCTAGTGCTTCCAAATAAATCTGTTGGACCATTACCTGGGGTTGTGTGTTTTTAACATGATTCTCAAGCTTTTGCTGTGTTTGGTTACTTCACATTCCGGCCTACCCCAATTAACCTTTCACTCGTTTTTTATTAAGGATATAAATGAGCACACAGTTTTATGAAAAGAACCTGGAATATGCAATTTAATTTATTGATGAATAGCCATTAATAGTTCCAGGCAGTGGGCTGAGGAGGGGTTTGTCATTTCTGACTGTTAGCCTGCCCACTTCCATGAGTAACCTCTTTCACATGCATTTGGGTGTCCACACTGTGCTCACCAGTACAGCCAAGGCCTTTCATGATCAATGGGCCCCTCTGGGAGCTGGAGTGCATCATGAGCTGGACAGTGATATTTTGATTTAGTAAAGATTTTGTTTTCCATGGGATATGTTACTGTTTTTACGTTTTGAGACTCTGTTTGTTTTTGGTTTGATACCCCAGGAAGTAGGCTGTTTTATTTCTCCTTTGTTTCAATTTTGAACTTCTTGAGACAAGGGGACCATTTTTTTAAATGAAGCTGAGGGGCTTTGCTTTTAGCTTCCTTCGAATGAATTGAGAACAATTTATTCTGCTTTTTGATCCCTTATTGTCCCTGCCCCAAGAGTGGTTGATGGAGACGGAGTCAAGCGAAAAACATTTTTTGTTTATCTAATTATTTTTTCCCCCAACTGTAATAGAGACTTTATTCTAGCTCAAGAAGGTCGAGGAAACTCTACTTTCTGTTTTGAAAGAGCAAAGTGGGCTTTACTCTGTATTTTACCTGGTGCTGTCTCTGTTACCAGGAGTGTCAGATGGGGCCAGTGTCTGAGAGTCTGGACAGTTTCGTCGAAATCTCTATTTAAAAGAGCATTTTATCTCATAAGCCTGCTGTAACTTCTAACAAGATCATGGCCCATCTGATTGTGACCTCAAATCCACTCTCCAGCTCGCTGTTGCCAACCTATAGCCCTTTGTCTGCATAGAATCTATCCACCTCTGCACCTCCATATCTCCCAAAATATTCAAAGACTCTATAGAACATAGAACATAGAAGGATACAGCGCAGTACAGGCCCTTCGGCCCTCGATGTTGCGCCGACCGAATCCTACCTAACCTATACTAGCCCAATAACTTCCAAATGCCTATCCAATGCCCGCTTAAATGACCATAAAGAAGAAGAGTTCACCACTGATACGGGCAGGGCATTCCATGAACTCACAACCCGCTGTGTGAAGAATCTACCCCTAACATCTGTCCTATACCTACCACCCCTTAATTTAAAGCTATGTCCCCTAGTAACACCTGACTCCATTAGCGGTAAAAGGTTCTTAGTATCTACCCTATCTAAACCCCTAATCATCTTATACACTTCTATCAGATCTCCCCTAAACCTTCTCTTCTCCAATGAGAACAGCCCCAAGTGCCTCAGCCTTTCCTCATAAGATTTTCCTACCATGCCAGGCAACATCCTGGTAAACCTCCTCTGCACTCGTTCTAAAGCTTCCACATCCTTCCTATAGTAAGGCGACCAAAACTGCACACAATACTCCAGATGAGGCTTCACCAGAGTCTTATACAACTGCAACATGAGTTGCAGTTAACTGCAACTATCTCCACTACTTCTTCAGGAAAAGAGTTACAAATTCCTACAACCCACCGTGAGAAAAAAACTTGCTCACTGCTAGCTGACTTGTTTCTGATGCTGAGCTAAATACAGTCTAATTTATAGCTGGCAATAAATATTTTAGCTTGGCAGTGGGCTAGGGGGGTGGAGGGGACAAGGAAAGGAATCAGTTCACCTTCATCATTGCCCCAAAACTGTGACATTCTCTTTTTAATCAATGATCCTCTGTCCCAGGCTCTCCCATAAAAGAAAGCATTTCCTCCCCGACCATCCTGTCAAGAGTTTCCATTCAGATTGACCCTTTCACCTCCAACTCCAGTGGATGCAAACTCAGCCTTTCCCATAAAACAAGCTGCCAACGATTGGTATTAGATAGGTAAACCTTCTACGGATTATTTCCAGTGCACCTTCCTCAAATCAAATGGCCAATATCGTATGTAGTGCACCAGATGAGCTTGCAACAATATCCTGTACAAATGAAGTACAGCCTCTCCAACCCTGACGTTCACTCCACCTCACAGAAAACAAAACACTCTTCTTTGCAATAAACGACTTTTGATTTGTTAATTGAAAGAATATAGCTGACTCGTTACTGATGGTACTGAGCTATATACAGTCTAATATATAATTGGCAATATCATTACCTTTTTAAATTTAATCTTTGTTGTAACTAGTGGAGGAGTGGGACAAGGAAAATATCAGACCACACTCCAAACTGGGTCGTAGCAATATGAGACAATGGAAAATGCTGACAGAATTGTATGGGAAGATGAGCTAACTCTTGAGTGGAGTATAGCACAGTGGCTCAGTGGTTAGCACTGCTGCTTCATAGCACCAGCGTCCTAGGTTTGATTCCAGCTGTCTGTGTGAAGTTTGCATGTTCTCCCTGTGTCTGTGAGGGTTTGCTCTGGCTTCCTCCCACAGTCCAAAGATGTGCAAATGAGGTGAATTAGCCATGCTAAATTGCCCATAGTGTTAGCTGTATTAGTCAGAGGGAACTGGGTTACTCTTCAGAGGGTCAGTGTGGACATGTTGGGCCAAAGGGCCTGTTTCCATGCTGTAGGGAATCTAATCTAAATATTGGCATTGACTGGATGGGCCAAATGGCCTGTTTTTGTCCTTTATATTCTATGTAATATCTTGTCCCATTGAGTGCTAAAACCAAAAGGAGAACTGCTGAGTTTCATGTTGCCTTGCATTATATCCCTGCACTCAGTTCCAACAGATGGAAAATGTTACACAGAGTCAAAAATTTCAACAGGTTAAAAAGAAAATATTTACAATCAAGTAGAGTTATGAAACACAGCCAAATAGTTTCATCCAAGAGCACAAGGAGATTATATGTAATACAAAGCTGATTAAACCTTTCACCAGCAGTTCGAACAGGCTACAGGAATTAATCTTGAGCCAAGAAAGCCAGCATAGTGAATATTAATGATCAAGTCTTTTCAAATCACTTGGTAATAGAATATTATCTCAAGTCATATCCTACAGGGATATGGTTTGTCTGAATGCAAGAGCCTCATGATCACAAGCTGTAATTATTCCTGAGGAACCTTCAAATTCCAGCCAAGACTTTGTTTTTATCTGCTTAATTTTCTTTCCAAAAAGAAAACAAATAAAGTTTATAGAACTAAGTCAAATGCAACTGTTAGGAAATAATACTACATCAAAGCTACTACTTGTATATTGTCTTTCATTTGCAAAGGCATTCTAGGTTTGCACCTACATTTATTAACATGTCTTCTACTATGTTTCTTACTAATTCATGTGATGTGGGTGTTACTGGATTCCTCTGTATTTACTGCCCATCTCTAATTCGTCTAGAGAAGGTGATGGTGAGCTGCCTTTATGAAGCACTTTAATGTTCACACCCTCTTAATTTTCCTTGTTGCAGGGACACCTACAACACTGTTATGAAGGGAGTTCCAGGATTTCGAACCAGCAAAGGAATGATGACAGGGTTCCAAGTGAGGATGCTGTGTGGATGGGAAAAGAGCTTATAGATAGCGTGTCTCTTTCTAGCTGCTACTTTTGCCCTTTTAGCTGGTAAAAGATGGCATTGAAGGAGACCAGGTGCACCTTGTAGATGGTATGCATTGCTGGGACTGTGCATTAGCAGTAATGGGAGATGAATGTTGAAGGTGGTTGACAGAATGCTAATGAGGGAGGATGCTCTAGCATGGATGATGCTCGGTTGTTGGAGCTTCACCCCTTACTATGAACTGGGAGGCTCATAGGTTGCCCCGAAAGCTGTCACCTTGAGAGCCAATGGGTTGGTAGACTGTCCTGAGAACTGAGATGGAGTAATCAGGATGGGCTGTCCTAGAGGTGGCTGGAAGGGCAGTTAGCGAAGCTAGAAGGAGCATAAGTTATCCTGAAACAGTGGGGAAACAGGACAGGGCAGACCTAGAAATGGCCAGAAGGTGCTGAAGGGCAGTTAGGGAAGCTAGAAGGTGGGTAGCCCGTCCTGATCGCTGTCGTCCTGGGGGGAGGTGCTGTGGGGAAACTGGAGTGGCTGTCCGAGAGGAGGCCGGAAGGTGCAGAAGGGCAGTTAGGGAAGCTAGAAAGTGGGTAGGCCATCCTGATCGCTGTCGTCCTGGGGGGGTGGGGGGTGGGGGGGAGGCGGTGGTGGTGTACGTGTGGGGGTTGGGGGTGTTGTAGGGAAACAGGACTGGCTGCCCTAGAGGTGGCCAGAAGGTGTGTCAGGGCAGACCAAGAGCCGAAAGGGGTATAGGGCTGGATAGCCTTTGAGTGGCTGGAGAGTGGGAAGGATGAGGAAGTTTGCTGGGTTGCCAGGGGTGTCTATTATCCGCACTGTCTATATCTGATTGTGTTTACTGGTTCCTTTTTGATATGATAAGGTGGGATTTGAGGTTCATCCTCTCTTCCCTGTGAACTGGTTTCATGCTGGGGTTTGGGGGTCTGACTTTGCTGTCCCTTTCCCCTGTAAATTGCTGTTTCTTCTAACCTGCTGTGCATTGTTAACTTTTTTTTTTGTAATTTGTACTGGTTAATACAAATAAAAAACACAGGAAAAAAACTATAAATAGAGATTCAGAATCTCCTCAGTTCAGGGACTGGCTGTGAGCTGGCTGGGCACAGCCAGTGTGTTCAATTATTGGTTACTATTTTATGGGGGGATCTTAATTCCCAAACTGGCTAATCTACACAACCAGTTTGTTAACTGGTATTCCCTTTGTTTTTATTGAGGACTGGTTTCTAAACTGTCTGATCTACATAATGAATGTGTTACAGGTGTAATTCAGTGTCCTCATTATGGCACTGTTGTTTCATTGGGGCTGGTTATGGCGTGTGTGTTATTCTTTTCTCTTTTACTTTGAGAAAAGGATTATGTTGATTTTGTGGCAGAGCTTGGCTTTTGCACTCTGGCTTTCTTTGTTTTTTTTGCATGTGTCTTTACGTTTTTGGTGTTGGACTGAGCCCCTGCGAGATACTGCACCTTTCCAGATGAACTGCTCCTCTGTGGGTAGGCCTGGCTTTCTGGGTATACTATGTCTATGTAAAGACTGGATATGTGTGTGCATGCTGGGAGGTGAGCATTTGTTGCCTTTTGGAGTGGACCATCCCCTGTAAGTTAATTGCACCTTTTATAATGAACTGTATTCCTGTGAGTGGGCCTGGTCCTCTCTGGATAGACCAGCCCTCAATGGAGACTTAACACCTGTGGGGTGTGCTTTTGCTGCCATCAGGAGTGGACTCTGTCTTCCGTTGTGCAATCTATTTCTGGCAACGGAGTCTGTACATTGGAGTGGACTCTGTTCCTGCGAATAGATTCTGCATTCTGAAGAGAATTGTTTATGGTAATGGACTCTGTACCAAAAGGGACCCTGTTTGTTGATAATTGACTGTTTTGTTGTTTGTTGGGTCTATCACCTGCACTGTCTTGTGTGTCCCTGGGTCTGGCAGGCCTCACTGGGAGCTGGGAGACTCATAGGTCATCCAGAAAGCTGTCACCCAAAGGGCTGGAGGGTGGGTAGGCCATCCTGAGAACCAGAAGGCAGGTAGGTCTCCCCAAAAGCCAGAAGGTGTGTAGGCCACCCTGATGCCAGTTGCCCAGAGAGCCGGAAGGTAGGTAAGCTGTTCTGAGTGCTGCTGCATTGAGAAGGGGTAATCTGGATGGGCTGTCCTAGAGGTGGCTGGAAGGTGTCTCAGAGCGGCCGAGAGCCAGAAGGCACATAGGGGCAAGCAGAGATCTGGAAGGTTTGTGAGCTGCCCTGCACACTGTTGTCCCAGGGAAGGAGTCGGACTGTCCTAGAGGTGGCCAGAAGCTGTGTCAGGACAGTCCATGGGCCTGATGGCAGGTCAGGTTGGGCAAGGGTGGGGAAACTGGACGGGCTGTCCTCGAGTTGGACAGAAGGTGTGTCAGGGTTCAACGAGAGCCGGAAGGGACATAGGATCAGGCTGCCTTTGGGTGGCCAGAAGGTGGGAGGGACTCCATTTCAAAGATATGCAGGCTGTATGGGTTGGCTACGCTAAATTGCCTGTAGTGTTCAGGGATGTGTCGGCGAAGTGGATTAGCCAAGGGAAATGCATGGTTATGGGGATAGTGTTCGCGAGGTGGGATGCTCTTCAGAGGGTTGATGTGGACTCGGGCTGAATGGCCTACTTCCACATGGTAAGGACTCTATTTTAAAAAAAATCTTTTGCAGCAACACGGCAACTCAGTGGTTAACACTGCTGCCTCAAAAGTGCCAGGGATCCAGGTTTAATTCCAGCCTTGGGCGACTGTGGAGCTTGCATCCTCTCCCACATGTCTGTATGGGTTTCCTCTGGGTGCTCTGGCTTTCTCCCGCAGTCCAAAGATGTGCAGGTTAGGTGGATTGACCATGCTAAATTAACCATTGTGTCTAGTGATGTGTAAGCTAGGGGAGTTAGCCACGGTAAATATGGGGATAGGGAGTGGTTCTGGGTCTGGGTGGGATGCTGTTCAGAAGGTTAGTGCGTATTCAATAAGCCAGATAGGCTCTTTCTGCACTGTCAGGATTCTACATTGAACCATTTTAAAATGAATTTGATTCTGATTTGTAAAATTGGCACATATTAATGTTAGAAGGAAAACAGTAGATTGTGAGAAAACGAGAAACATAATATTAACTAGCAGACTAATGAATGTACACTTCCAGCCATAATGAACTGGGACAGTGCTGATGTTGATGTATTTGGGAATTTTAAACAATACTTCAATTTGACTTTCAGTAGGTCCCTAAAAAACAGGAGCAATGGAGAGAGGATCTGTTATATCCTTAATTGAGCAGGAGACAAAGGGCTGAACTTATTTCACAGCTGGGAGAAGACAGCATAAATTCCGATAACATTTTTGAAAGATTCAGCACTTATCTCCTGCCAAGATCAAACCGTCAGATCCACCCGGATGAATATCAGAGCCTCAGGCATGAGTTCATGGAAGCTATTGACAGAACTTTGTAACAGGACTGAAAAATGCAGCCAGAAAATATGGGACACAAGCAAAAAGCTGAGAGAACAACTAATTTGGGATTCTGCTTGCCCTGAATTGCACAAAGTGCTAAGTGGAAAGGACAAGCTGATAATGCCATCGGCTGTAGAAGCTGCCAAAGCACATGGAATCATGGATAGGTAAACGAGGATGCAGATGCCCAAGTAGCTAGTGTTCAGTAAAGCCAAGAGAAAAGCATCAGGGTAGAGGCAAGGAAACAGCAACAAAAGAGTCTGACCTTCCACTTCTCCATTCCCATATGGCCTTTATGCATCTTCTGGTGAAGTTTTCCACCATTGCTTTACCTGATTGTTCTGGATCTGAGTAGCAGAATGCCATCTTCCAGTGAGATGTCATCACTGATTGACCAACACTGCTATATGGAGAAAAAGACATGAAGGAGATCTGGATGACCGCATCAATCCACAGATTGAAGGAACTCTCCCAATGTTTACTATTGTGATGGACTAGGCCAGACCACTCAAAACATTGTTCAGCAGGCAGCCCAGACCGTAACTTTGCAATTTGTTTCAGTTAAGTGTACAATGTAAATTACCCAAAGTTAGGTAGATTGACTACCAGGTTTTATAACAGACAAACATTTATTCACAAAATTGCACAATGAAACACAAAGAACAGAATAAAGACACAACTTGGTCTATCCAAACTAGACTTAATTATATTGTTCTGAACATACACCACAGTCCCAATAAGCAAGCCCCCTTTAAAAGAAAACAGTAAAAATGGAACAAATGCTAACAGGTTGAAGTTAGAAGGGCAGAAGGGAAAGAGAGAAGCCTGTTTTTGCACAGCTGAACTCCTGACTGGTTCTGGACTGAACCGCTCAGCTAGAGAGCTGACCACTCCCCATTCATTATACAGGTCATTTCTAAAACATGACAACTTTGGCCTGAAGTCTCATCTGTTTACATATAAACAAAAGGCTTCTCAACATCCTTTTTTTCATCTTTATACCAATCTAGCCTAATTGGAACCAGGAGCTGTTTACAATGCCTCTAGAAAAAAAACAAGGACATGGCATCCTTGAGAAAAGCAACAGCTTTTAGATAAAAGGGACCAGCTTTGTGGCATCATTCTGTAGAGGTGTAGAAATGTCAATCAATGGGAATAATATGCAGAACAAAAGAAGGACGTGGCAGATGAAGCAACGGAACTATAGCAACTAAGTGAATGAGTAGGAAATGAAAGATGCTGGTGAGTTAGAGAACATGGTAGACACGTAAATGGAATAATTACATGTAAAACGTCTCTATTATAGTTCCCAGAGAAAGCAAATGCACACAGCCTTTCAGATCAGGAAAATTCAGAACTACACCACACAACCTAAACAGGAATATGAAGGTTGAGCGCAGATTAACATCATCCCACTCAGACTACACCAGAAGATCTTTCATGAAGATTTGAAAGAAAATTATTATCTGAGGAAAGGTGTCCTGAAACTGAGCAATAACGGGAAAGTGAAGTCTGACAGCCAGGAATAAGCCAAGTCAAAGGGACACATGAAGGAAAAGATGGTAACTGTATGTTCTACAACACTGTTTTCCTGGGATTGAGTAGCTGTGAAGATCTGCAGATTAGTTCAGTAAACCATGAGGTGAAAGAGGGCGACATTGAGTGTTGAAGATAGTGTACCCACTGGAAAGCACCCTCCAATCAGTGCAAAAAAGATTTGGCACAAATGTACCCAGAATGATTTGATGTTTTGAAGATTTTGAGTATCACATCACCATGGACCCAGTCTAGAAACCAACGATTCATTCTCCATGCAAACGTTATCGAACTAAATTGAAAACTTAAAGGACAGCTCCAAGAGATTGAAGAAAAACAGGTAATCACAAGGTCTACAGCTCGGGTAAAGTCCATTGTGGTGAGAGGGAAGCCTCGTGGACTGCACAGAATTTGCCTGGGTCCCAAAGATCTTGTCAAGTAATTAAGAGGGTAATTTTTTAATAAGTCATTAAAAAAGAAGTAATCACTACCAAAAATTCCAATACTGAAAGAGTTCAGAAGAGCGCTGTCAAGGGCATGAATTTCAGCAAACTTAATGTAGCAACCAGCTACTCTGATGTGAAGCTCGATTTTTGAATCCTCCCAGTTGACAACATTCAATGCAGCCTTTAGACAATGCAAATACAATAGAGGAGGCAACAGTCTTGCTGGATTATTAATCCAGTGACCCAGGTAATGTTCTGGGAACTCTGGATTCAAATTTGCCATAGCAGACGGTGGAATTTAAATTCAATAAAATATTGGAATTAAGAGTCTAATGGCAATCATGAGTACATTGCCGAATGTCAGAAAAGCCCACCTGCTTCACTAATGCCATTTAGGGAAGGAAGCTGTCATCCTTACCTGGTCTGGCTGATGTGTGGTTGATGTTTAACTGCCCTCTGAACAATTAGGGATGGGCAATAAATGCTGACATAGTCAGTGATGTCCTCATCCTGTGATTAAATTAAATAAAATCCAGCACCTTCCTTTGTGAATGTGACAGAAAAGTCAGTGCTTCACTCTAGATTGAGTCAAGCTGAGTCTTGAAAATATCATGGCTGTCTCAGGGCTGGAGCCCCTGAGAAATAAAACAGAATTGAAAAGATCCTTGGCTTGATCCAATAACTGAGCTCCTTCATATTACATTCTTCAGGCACGCAACCAATCTGCATGAGCTAATGAAAGAAATTGGAGAGTGTCAGCGATCAAAATCAAATGACAGGAGTTTCAGACTTCAAACTGGACTTTGCAAAGAGACTGTTATGTGAGTCTTCAAGGAGGTGATTCTATACTAGGACATGGGTACAGCTCTGAAACAGGAAGGAAAGCCAAAAACATGCACACTCAAGACTCTGAACTTCAACTGAGAACAGAAATGTCAACGTATAGGGCTCACAAAAGATCACTTTCTATGAATATGTAATTTGTGCATAGCAGTAACAGGACTGCAAAGGTTATGAGTGAGACATTAGGGTTACAATTTCTGTCCAGAATACAAGTCAGGAGGAGAAATGGTGCTGGCAGGCACCCTGTTTTTGTGATCACTGTAGAAAAAAAGCAAGTTAGATGATATGGGTATACCATGTGGCGAATTTAAGACTGTTGCTGGTCTCATGTATTTTTTGGCAATGAGGATTTGCAGATTCTTCCTCAGCATGTAGTTCAGGAATTGCTTGTATGATACAGCATGGTATTTGAGCAACATGGCAGCATTGGTTAATCAGAGAGGACATCTCATCGAAGATGGTGTTCTGCTAGTCAGATCCAGTACAATCATAGTTAAAGCAATACAGGAAAACTTCTCCAGGAAATACGTGAAGGTCATTTGGGGATGGAAAAGTGTAAGCTCAGAGCCAGATATCAAAGACAAAGTATCTACATGCAGTGTATGTTAGAAATAACATAAACATTCCATAGAAAGAGGCAACAACAGCTACTAAGTTCTGCCTAGTATACTGTGGGAGCCAATTCATTCACTTGTAATCAAGAATGGTACCTCATACTCACAGAATACTATTCAAAGTTTTGTTTTATCTGAAAGATGAATGACCTGAGAGCTACAGCAGCCATCTCAGCAGTGCAGTCATCTCAGTAGTACAATCATTGTTTTCTGAAAAAGGGATTTTGAAAGAATAGTGCGTAACAATAGCATCCAGTTCAAATCCAGGGAATTTAAGGAATTCACTGAACAATGATATCCTTAACCCCACCACCTCATCACCACATTACCCTCAGGGACATTGGTTAATAGAAATTCATTCTGGATCAGTGGTGCTGGAAGAGCACAGCAGTTCAGGCAGCATCCAACGAGCAATGAAATCAACGTTTTGGGCAAAAGCCCTTCATCAGGAATAAAGGCAGTGAGCCTAAAGTGTGGAGAGATAAGCTAGAGGAGGGTGGGGGTGGGGAGAGAGTAGCATAGAGTACAATGGGTGAGTGGGGGAGGAGATGAAGGTGCTGGGTCAGGGATGAGATGTCCAGACAGTCAAAAGGAGCTTCACAAAATGCTGAGAGACAAAGGAAGATACAAACTTTACCTGTTTTTAGTCTGATCTACACCTCTCCAGGTTGACATGAAATCAACTGCAGAGCTGTTGGCAGGAAAAAAATGGACTACTCTAATTCCAAGCAAATTTCATTTTCTAAGTGGCCAGGAAGAAGTGAGACAACTCCTTATTGAACCAAAGCAAAAAGGTGATCAGCACTCCGACAAACATGCAAACACCCAATCTCATCTGTTCTCTGTTCTGAAATTGGGTCACTGAATCAAAATATTAACTCTGCTTTCTCTCCACAGATGCTTCCTGATCTGCTGAATTTTTCCAGCAATTTATGATTTCAGTTTCTGGGTAATCCAAAATGTAGGGCAGGAAAAACTTGTGGCTCTGCTTTTTTTTTGAGGTATTTTAAGGGCTGGAGGTGATTTCCTGAAATTCTAGAAGCAGTATTTAATGCTTTATAAGCTGATGCATTGTTTTGGAAGTTTGGGAAAAAAGATCAAAATAACAGCACTTTAAAAAGGAGGAATAGAACAAAGGTAGTCACCATATGGTCAGTGTGTGAGTGTTTGAGAGAAAGAGAGAGAACGCGTGCGAAAGAGAGAAAGGAATCTACACTGCTGTCTGCACAGCAGTCAATCTGCACAGCTACTGCCTTTGCTGTTTGAGTTCAGTATTTCTGGACATCGAAGTGAGTCTAAAAAAAATTAACAAACAGCAAACTTCACACCTGATCTTTCAGGAACCTGTGAGTAAGAGCTCACAGCACTAGAGCAGATGAGTGCATCGTTTTTCAGTGTAACCTTGCTGTCTTTTTTTAATCATGAATAGAGTAGGTTCTTTTTGGTTATATGTTTTATTGAGGTCTGTTCCTTGATTTAAAATTTGAAAATATAAAACCTAGATACTACATTAGCCTGGAGCAGTGTTTTTTATAGTAGTAAGGCTGTGCTATTTTCTGTAGATTGTCAAGGTGGCCTTTAATAGAGTGATGTGCTCTTCCGGTCAGATATGGGAGATTAGGCAGGATTTCTATGTTACTGATGATTATGCCTGCAGTAATTGTGTTTGGTTATGAATCCTGTCAGATCACATGGATCGATTGGCTTGGCAATTTGAAGCAGTGAGAAGTTTACAGAAGTTAGGGATGTGATAGCAGTTATAGAAAGGGAGAAAAGCCACAAATACAGTCACGTAGGTGGCTAACGCCAGGAAAGGTAGGATAGGGAGTGCAGGAGTCTCCTGTGGCTATCCCCATCTCAAACAAGTATACTGTTTTGGAAAATATAGGGGGTTATGGACTCTCAGGGCTATGTATCATGAGCAGCCGGGTTTCTGGTATTGAGACCGGCTCTAATGTAATGAAGGGTATCAATTGTGATCAGGGACTCTGTAGTCAGAGGCACAGACAGATGTTTCTGCGACTGATAGAGAGAAATCAGAGTGCTGTGTTCCTCCCTGGTGCCAGAATAAAGGATATCTCAGAGTACAGAATATTCTTAAAGGTGAGAGGGACTAGCAGGAGGTTATTGTATACATTGGAACTAATGTATAAGAAGGAAAAAGGATGAGATTCTGAAGGGAGAATATAGGAAGTTAGGCAGGAATTTAAAAAGGAATTTCCTGAGAGTAGTAATATCTGGATTACTCCTGGTGCTACGAGCTAGTGAGGGTAAGATTAGGAGGATCGAGCAGATTAATGCATGGCTGAGGAGCTGTTGCAGGGGAGAAGGGTTCACATTTTTGGATCATTGGAGTCTCTTCTGAGATAGAAGTGATCTGTAAAAGAAGGACAGATTGCACCTGAATTGGAAGGGGCCTAATATACTGGCAGGGAGATTTCTTAGAGCTGCTTGGGAGGATTTAAACTGGTTCAAACATGGACAAAAGAGCTGAATTCCAGGGATGAGGCAAGAGTGACAGCTCTCAGCATCAAGGCCACATTTGACCGAGTGTGGTATCAAGGAGCCCTGGCAAAACTGGAATCAATGGATACCTGGGGCAAACACTCCGCTGGTCAGTGTCATACTTGGCAAAAAGCAAGATGGTTGTAGAAGGTCCGTCAACTCCGCTCCAAGACATCTCTACAGGAGTCCCTCAGAGTAGTGTCTGAGGCACAACAATCTTCAGCTGCTTCAGTGACCTTCCCTCTGTCATAAGATCAGAAATGGGGATGCTCGCAGATGATTGCACAGTGTTCAGCACCAATCGTGACTGCTCAGATACTGAAGCAGTCTGTGCTCAAATGCAATAAGATCTGGACAATGTCCAGGCTTGGGCCGACAAGTGGCAAGTGACATTTGTGCCACACAAATGCCAGATAATGACCATCACCTATAAGAGACACTCTAACCATCACTCCTTGACATTCAAATATACTACCAGTACTGAATCGCCCACTGTCAACATCCTTGGGGTTACCATTGAACAGAAACTCAACTGGACTCACCACATAAACACAGTGGCTACAAGAGCAGGTTAGAGACGAGGGATACTACAGTGAGTAACTCACCTCCTAACACCCCAAGTCTATCCACCATCTACAAGGCACAAGTCAGGAGTGAGATGGAATATTCCCCACTTGCCCAGATGAGTGCAGCTCCAACAACACTCAGAGCTTGACATCATTCAAGACAAAACAACCTGCCTGATTGGCACCACATTCACAAATATTCAATTCCCTCTACCATCGGTGTTCAGTAGCAGCAGTGTGTACTGTCTACAAGATGCACTGCAGAAATTCACAACAGATGCTTGGTCAGCACCTTCCAAACCCACGACCACTTCCTCTTAGATGGACAAGGGCAGCAGGTACTTGGGAATACAGTCACCTGCAAGTTCCCCTCCAAGCCACTCACCACCCTGACTTGGAAATATACCGCCATTCCTTTGCAGTCGTTGGGTGAAAATCTGAGAACTGCCTCCCTACCAGCATAGTGTGTCAACCCACGGCAAGTGGAGTGCAGCAATTCAAGAAGCCAGCTCACCACCACTTTCTTGAGGCAAATAGGGATGGGCTGCCAATGTTGGCCCAGCCAGCGATGCCCTAGTCTGACAAATGAATTTTTAAAAATGAGTAAGGTTGGGGGTGGGGGGAGCAGATGGGAACCGGGCTGATAGTGAGGAAGGCAATCAATCTGAGACTGGTTCAGTTCGGAAAAGGAACAAGTCAAACAGTCACGGCAGGCAGGAGCAAACCAGAGTGCAAGGTAAGTTAAACTGCAATTATTTCAATGCAAGAGGCCTAACAGGGAAGACAGATAAACTCAGGGTATGGTTAGGAACATGGGACTGGGATATCCTAGCAATTACAGAGATTTGGCTCAGGGATGGACAGGACTAGCAACTTAATGCTCCAGGATACAAATGTTGCAGGAAAGATAGAAGGGGTGGGGAGCAGCAAGAGAGATGGGGAAGTGTTTTTTTATATATATAAGGGATAATGTTACAGCTGTACTTATGGAGAATATTCCTGGGAATACATACAGGGAAGTTGTTTGGGAGAACTGAGTAATAAGAAAGAGATGATAACCTTATTGGAATTGTACTGTAAATACTATAGTCAGCAACAAATTGAAAAACAAATAGGGAATTTCAACTTTCCAAATTTAGACTGGAACTGCCATAGTTTTAAGGGTTTAGATGGAGGGGAATTTAAGTGTGGAGAAGATAATTTTCTGATTCAGTATGTAGATGTACCTACTAGAGAAGGTGCAAAACTTGATTTATTCTTGGGGAAATAAGGCAGGGCAGGTGACTGAGGTGTCAGTGGGGGAGCACTTTGGGGCCAGTGACCATAATTCTATTAGTTTTAAAATTATGATGGAAAGGGACAGACATGATCTAAAAGTTAAAGTTCTAAATTGGAGGAAAGCTCATTTTGACAGTATTAGCGAGTTGATTGGGGGTGGATTTCAAAAGTTGATTGGGTGGGGGAGTGTGGATGTTCGCAGGCAAAGGGATGGCTGGAAAATGGGAAGCCTTCAGATATGAGATAACGAGTGTTCAGAGACAGCATGTTCCTGAAAGGGTAAAAGGAAAGGCTGGTAGGTGTAGGGAATGCTGGATGATGAGAAAAAATGAAGTTTTAGTCATGAAAAAGAAGGAAGCATATGTCAGGTTTAGACAACAGAGATTAAGTATATCCTTAGAAGACTGTAAAGGCAGTAGGAGTATACTGAAGAGGGAAATCGGGGGTGGGGGTGCAAAAAGGGGACATGAGATGGATTTGGCAAATAAAGAGAATCCAAAGGGATTTTATAAATTCATTAAGGATAAAAGTGTACTCGGGAGAGAATAAGACTTCTCAAAGATCAGCAAGGCAGTCAATGTGTGGAATGGCAGGAGGTGGAGGAGATACTAAACAAATACTTTGTACCAATGTTTAGTATGGAGAAGGACATGGAAGACAGAATGTGGGGAAATAGATGGTGACATCTTGGGAAATGTCCATAATACAAAGAAAGATGGGCTGGATGTCTTAATTAGCATAAAGGTGGATAAATCGACAAAATCTGATCAGGTGTACTCTAGAATTCTGTGGCAAGCTAGGGAAGTGATTGCTGGGCCTCTTACTGAGATATTTGTATCATCGATAGTCACAGGTGTGGTGTCAGAAGACTGAAGGTTGGCTAATGTGGTGCCACTATTTAAGAAAGGTGGTAAGGAAAACCAGGAAAATATAGACCGGTAAGCCTGACATCAGTGGTGGGCAAGTTGTTGGAGGGACAGGATTTATCTAAATTTGGATAGGCAAGGACCGATTAGGGATCATCAACATGGCTTTGTGCATGAGAAATCGTGTCTCACTAACTCAACTGAGTTTTTTGAATAAGTAACAGAGGATTAATGAAGACAGAGCAGTGGACTTGAGCTATATGGACTTTAATAAGGGGTTTGACAAGGTTCCTCATGATAAACTGGTTAGCAAGGTTAAATCACATGGAATTCAGAGAACTAGCCATTTGGATACAGTATGGCTCGAAGGTAGAAGACAGAGGGTGGTGGTACAGGGTTACTTCTCAGACTGGAGGCCTGTGACCAGTGGTGTGCCTCGAGGATCAATGCTGTGTCCACTGCTATTTGTCATTGATATAAATTATTTGGATATGTACAAAGGAGGCATAATTAGTAAGTTTGCAAGTGACACCAAAATTAGTGGAATAGTGGACAGCGAAGAGGGTTACTTCAGATTACAATGCAATTTTGATCAGATGGGCCAATTGGCCGAGGAGTGGCAATTGGAGTTTCATTTAGATAAATGTGAGGTGCTACATTTTGGGAAAGCAAATCTTAGCAGGATGTATGCACTAAATGATAGGGTCCGAGGTAGTGTTGCTGAACAAAGATCTTGGAGTTCAGGTTCATAGCTCCTTGAAAGTGGAGTCTCAGGTAAATAGGATAGTGAAGAAGGCATTTGGTATGCTTTCCTTTATTGGTCAGAGTATTGAGCATACGATTTAGGATGTCATGTTGCGGCTGTGCAGGACATTGGTTAGGTCACTGTTGGAATATTATGTGCAATTCTAGTCTCCTTCCTATTAGAAGGATGTTGTAAAACATGAAAGGGTTCAGAAAAGATTGATGAGAATGTTGCAGGGTTGGAGGGTTTGAGCTATAGGGAAAGACTGAATAGGCTAGGGCTGTTTTCCTTGGAGCATTGGAAGCTAAGGGGTGACCTTATAGAGGTTTATAAAATCATGAGGGGTATGGATAGAGTAAATAGACAATATCTTTTCCCTGGACTGGTGGAGTCCAGAACGAGAGAACATAGGTTTAGGGTGAGAAGGGAAAGAATTAAAAGGGACCTAAGGGGCAACTTTTTCACGCAAAGGGTGATGCATGTATGGAATGGGCTGCCAGAGGAAGTGGTGGAGGCTGGTACAATTACAATATTTAAAAGGCATCTGGATGGGTACGTGAATAGGAAGAGTTTAGAGGGATATAGGTCAAGTGCTGGCAAATGGATTAATTTAGGATATCTGGTTGGCATGAATGAGTTGGATCAAAGGGTTTGTTTCTGTGTTGCTCATCTGTGAGTCTATGACTCTATTACCTGATCTGTTGTCTGATGAGCCATTGGCTGATAGTTTAACCTCATTACACATCTTTGTGTTTGTCACGTTAATAGCAAATCTTTTAAACAGTTAGATCAACGTCTGTACTGGAACTCAGTTTAAGATCTCTACCATGTATTCAAGCATGGACCTTAAAGACAAAAATGAAAAACTAGGTTTGATTTCTGGTCAGTTGCGCCATCTAGTCCTTGAAATTATCATGGAAAGCAAGAATTACTGAATTATTGAATGGTTTTAAGAAATTTGCCCTTGTTTCTGCTTCAGTTTATTTTTAAGATTAGATTACTTAGTATGGAAACAGGCCTTTCGGCCCAACAAGACCACACCGACCCTCCAAAGAGCATCTCACCCAGACCTATTCCCCTAAGTTAACGGGCAATTTAGCACGGTCAATTCACCTAATCTGCACATTTTTGGGCTGTGGGAGGAAACCTACGCAAACACTGGGAGAATGTGCAAATGCCACACAGAAAGTTGCCTGAGGTGGGAATTGAACCTAGGTCTCTGGCACTGTGAGGCAGCAGGGCTAACCACTGTGCCACCATGCCACCCAGTTGTATCAGTATCATCAAATTCTGGCAACATTTCTATTAGCAGCACGAGTTAAACAAGACATTGTTTCCTGGAATGGGAGGACTGTTAATGAAAGCTTTCTCATGAAAATAATCTGGAGATGTGTGTTGAAGATTTAAAGAGATGGAGCTGTCGTATTTCCTTTGTCAGCTTGTTCCATTGTGGATTATCCTTGGGAAGAAAATGTGTTGAAACACGGCCTTGGAAACAAATAGTTCTTGTAGATTGTGTGAATGGCAACCAGATGTTTTGTTCATTGCTGGAGGGCACCAGGTACTTGTTTCTGTCAATTTCTACCAGTCCTTTTCATACTTTACAAAACATGGTCAGTCTATTTTTGTTCCCTTGCCGTCTGAAAGCAAAAAGCTGCAGCATGCTAATACTTCACTCTCTGGTAGATTTGTATCCACGCATCCCTATACAGTGGCTCGTATAAGATAAGTCATAAATATTTGATTTGTTCTCGGATAAGAGAACAAGAGAGTAGAAGTGTAGGATGGCAAAGGCATTAGTTGAAAATGTGTTGCTGGTTAAAGCACAGCAGGTTAGGCAGCATCCAAGGAATAGGAAATTCGACGTTTCGGGCATAAGCCCTTCATCAGGAATGAGGAGAGTGTGCCAAGCAGGCTAAGATAAAAGGTAGGGAGGAGGGACTTGGGGGAGAGGCGATGGAGATGTGATAGGTGGAAGGAGGTCAAGGTGAGGGTGATAGGCCGGAGTGGGGTGGGGGCGGAGAGGTCAGGAAGAAGATTGCAGGTTAGGAGGGCGGTGCTGAGTTGAGGGAACCGACTGAGACAAGGTAGGGGGAGGGGAAATGAGGAAACTGGAGAAATCTGAGTTCATCCCTTGTGGTTGGAGGGTTCCCAGGCGGAAGATGAGGCGCTCCTCCTTCAGCCGTCGTGTTGTTATGTTCTGCCGGTGGAGGAGTCCAAGGACCTGCATGTCCTCGGTGGAGTGGGAGGGAGAGTTAAAGTGTTGAGCCACGGGGTGGTTGGGTTGGTTGGTCCGGGCGTCCCTGAGGTGTTCTCTGAAGCGTTCCGCAAGTAAGCGGCCCGTCTCCCCAATATAGAGGAGGCCACACCGGGTGCAGCGGATGCAATAGATGATGTGTGTGGAGGTACAGGTGAACTTGTGGCGGATATGGAAGGATCCCTTGGGGCCTTGGAGGGAAGTGAGGGAGGAGGTGTGGGCGCAAGTTTTATATTTCCTGCGGTTGCAGGGGAAGAGCATGCCTTTGGCAAAGGCATTAATCAATGAAATGTAATCTTCATTCTGAGCCCTACAATCTCTGAAGATTTCCACAAATCTCCAGTTTTGAACTCCTGTGCATCCATCATTATCACTACTCCACCAAAAGCTGGTGTACCTTCCATTACCTCAACTCTCAGATCTTGAATTCCCTTCCTAGACTTCCTCAGTTTGACTTCACCTGCCTCCTTTTAGATGCCTCTTCAAGCCTACCTCTTAGACCAACTAATGGCTGACCTGTTTGAATATCTCCTTATGTGGATCTGTGTCAAATTTCATCTAATAATGCTTTGGGCCATTTCACAACATTAATATGAAAGGAAGTTGTGGTCCAAAGAAAGCATAACCTTACAGTGGGTGGATGTGTGTTCAGAATAATGAGCAGAGGCAGGTAGGAAGCAGCTTACTTGCTCCAGGGTTAAATTGAATGAGCAGCAGGAAAGGTCTCAGAGTAGGTTCATAGCTCATTTCACCTCGTGGGGGAAAAAAAATCAGGTCTGGTGGAAAGTAGTTTGCTTGTGTTTGATAAGCAATACTTCATCAGAATGGCAAAGATCAATTTCACTGCCTTAACCCGAAAGATAACATCATTGGATATAGGAGGAGAGTAGGAAGATAGACTCAATGAACTTATTAGGTGATGAAAAATATCAGGAGAGGAAGAGAACCTATACAGCGAGACAGAACAGAGGGAAACAAAAAACTGGAGCATGCTAATATATCACTGTAGTAGATTTGCATTCATGCAAATCAAAAGACAGAATAGGAAATTAGAAAAATTAGAAAAATTCAAGGACAAGAATCAAATAGGACAACAGCGCAAATTGATGACAACAGGATTAAGAATGTTAAAAGGTCAACGCTTGACTTTTAATGCATGGAATATTCACAGTAACATGGATGAATTAATCATGCAAATAGAGATGAACAAGCATGAAATAGTAAGATTACACAGAAGTAGCTGCAGGGTGACCAAAGATGGGAACAGAACATCTAGGTGCATTCAGCTTTTTGGAAAGACAGGTGGAAAGGAAAAGGAGTTGGATTAAAATTGCTGATTAAAGAGGAAATTAGCTGAAGGGTGAGGGTGGATATTAGCTACAATGAAGTAGAATCTGTTTGAGATTTTAAAATCACCAACCGGCAACAAATGATTGTGGGAGTTGAAAAGATGCTCCCTGGGGATAGCATGTAGATCCTCAAATCATCACAGAACCACTGGGGAAGGCATTTAACAGAAAATTAGAGATACAAGGAATAAAATTACAGTTGTAATTGCGGGTGACTTGAATCTGCATATAGATTGGGCAAGTTAGTCACAATACCATAGAGGAGTAATTTCTGGAGTGCATATGAAATGATTTACATTGAGGGATCAATGAGAAACCAGATCATGCTGGTCTGTGTATTATATAATGAGAAAGGAATAATTGTCAAACTATCTGTGTGATGTCCTTTGGGCAAAAAACTGACCATAATTTGATAGAATGTGTCATTAAGATGACAAGTGACATGGTTGATTGCGACTACAGTCCTGAACCGAAATAGTATGTGGTTTGAGGGATGATGGTGGATAGGCATAGAAAGCATTTACATAGTGCATGAGGAACTGTAACAATTACCCATTCCTCAATGTCATAAAAATAAAACAGGAAAGGTTACTTGACCATTGCTAACACGGGAGATTAGGAATTGTATTAGATCCAAGAAAGGGCAAAAACATTGACTAAAATGTAACAGCAGAACTGAGAATAGGAGCAGTTTAGACAAAGGGTGTGATTAAAAGAGAAAAATAGAGCACGTGGGTAAGATTGCAAGAAACATAAAAACTGATTGCAAAATCATCTACAGGTTTGTGAAAAGAAGAAGATTAGTGAAGACAAATGTAGGTCCCTTTATAGTCCGAACCAGGGAACTTTATAATATGAAACAAAGAGATTGCTGACCAATTAAATACATACTTTGGTTCTGTCTTCATGGAGATGAATGCAAATGACACCAGAAATGTTGGAGAACACTGGGTCCAGTGAGAGGGAGGAAATGAAGGGAACCAGTCTTCAGAGAATGGTGTTCGGGAATTTGATTGGATTAAAAGCCACATTCTTGCACTTACTCTGTAACTCTTGATTTAGTTGAGGGAGCTAAATGAGTATTTCCAAGTTTGCAGAAGAGTTAAAGCTGTGTAGGAGGGTGATCAATGAGGAGGTGCTTCAGTGTGATTTGGGCAAATATGTAGCAGATGTAGTATAATGTGGATAAATGTGTAATTGTCTACTTTGATAGCAAAAACAGGAAGTCAGATAGTTATTTGAATGGCAATAGATCAGAAATAGGGCAGCTGCAATATTCTTGTCCACCAGCCATTGAAAGGAAGCAACTGAAACCTGAAAGGGCTGTGGATGCTGTAAATGAGAAACAAAGACAGAAATTGCTGGAAAAGCTCAACAGGTCTGGCAACATATGTGGAAAGAAATCAGAGATAATGATGTTCTGAGGAAGGGTCACTCAACCTGAAACATCTCTCCAGAGATGCTGCCAGATTTGCTGAGCTTTTTCAGCAATTTCTGTTTTTGTTACTGAAAGGAAGCATGTAGGTGCAGCAGGTGGTAAAGAAGGCAAGCTGTATGTTGACCTTCATAGCGAAAAGATTTGAGTACAGGAGCAGAGATCTCTCACTGTGTTTGTACAGAGCATTGGTGAGACCAGACCTGGAATATTGTATACAGCTTTGGTCTCCTAATCTAAGGAAGGATGTTCTAGTTATGAAGTGAGTGCAGCGAATGTTTACCAGACTGTTTAATGGCGCATGAAGAGAAACTTGATCAATTGGGACTGATTCACTGATGTTTAGATGAATGAGGGAGGAACTCAGAATTTTAAAGGATTTTATAACAGGACAAGGTAAATACAGGAAGAATGTTCTTGATGACCAGGGAGTTCAGAAGCAAGGTCATAGTCTAAGGATTTGGGGTAAGTCATTTAGGACTGACGAGAGGAGAAACTTCAGAGTGGTAAGCCTGTGAAATTCATTACCACAGAAACCAGTTGAGATGAAAACATTGAATGTCTTAAAGAAGGTGCTAAATATAGTTCTAAGAGTGAAACGGACCAACGGGTATGAGGAGAAAGTAGGAACAGGGGATTGAATTGGATCATCATCATCATCTATGATTGCGTTGAAGGGTGGAGGTGATGGCCTAGTGGTATTGTTGCTAATCTGGTAGTCCAGACACCCATGTAATATCATAGGGAAAGTGAGGACTGCAGATGCTGGAGATCAGAGCTGAAAATGTGTTGCTGGAAAAGCGCAGCAGGTCAGGCATCATCCAAGGAGCAGGAGAATTGATGTCATTCCTGAAGAAGGGCTCATGCCCGAAACATCGATTTTCCTGCTCCTTGGATGCTGCCTAACCTACTGCGTTTTTCCAGCAACACATTTTCAGCTAATAAGATGGGGACTCAGGTTCAGTTCCTGCCAGGGCAAATGGTGGTGTTTGAATTCAATAGAAATCTGAAATTAAGATCCTAATGATGACCATGGATCCATTGTCAAAAAAGCCCTTCTGGATTGCTGGTGTCCTTTAGAGAAGGAAACAGTTGTCTTTACCTGGTCGAGCCGACATATAACTACAGACCCACAGCAATGTGGTTGACTCTTAGTTGCCTGATGGATAATAAATGTTGACCTAGCAGTGATGCCCTCATCCCATAAATTAATCCTTTAAAAGAGACCTTGCTCAACAGGTTGAATGGTTTATTCTTGCTTCTATTTTCTACATTTCTGTGTCTATGTTTCATGATTGTTAACTGCTTTGTATTCAGCAGAAAGAAACAGGCAGCAAGTAGTGAAAATATACTTGAATAAAGTGTTTCGGGCATCCTGTTGATGCACAAAGCCTATTTGATTTTTTAAAATCAAAAATAGGGACTACTAAGGTTATTCCAGTTAGAAAGAGGCAGTAACTCACAGCAATCTGTACTGGAGGTAGGACCTTGACTTCAATTTTCTGGTGCAGATTGAAAAAAAATTGTAGCGTGATACAGTGGTTAGCACTGCTACCTCACAGCACCAGGGTCCCAGGTTCAATTCGAGCCTTGGGTGACTATCTGTGTGGAGTTGCACGTTCTCCCTCTGTATGTGTGGGTTTCCTCCCGTAATCCAAAGATGTGTAGGTTAGGTGAATTGGCCATGCTAAATTGCCCATAGTGTTAGGTGCATTAGCCAGAGGAAATGGGTCTGGGTGGGTTATTCTTTGGAGGGTCGGTGTGGACTGATTGGGCCCGAAGGGCCTGTTTCCACACTGTAGGGAATCTAATCTAATCTGTTAATTTAGCAGTAGTGGGGTCAAGTGAAGTACCCCAATGGAATTATTGTGGGCATTCATAAAATAGCAAGCAAAAGTGTTTTTGTTGATAAGAAATCTGAGAATGAACCCGGAATGCATTACAGTCCAGGACTCTCACCTCCGCAGTGTCATGCATCCAGAGAGCCGGAGACCACTCGTGCATCAAGTGAGAATTGATCTTCAGTGTCGCTGGTCAAAGTCCTACACTGAATGAACTGCAGCACTTGAAAAAAGCAGATCACCATCACCTTTTCAGGGGCTACTAAAACTGGGCAATAAATCCTGGTCCAATCAGCGATGCTCAAATCCCATGAGTGAATTGAAAATGTGTCTTCGGTAGCAATCAGGTATTCGTGAGACTAAACTGGGAACTTGAATCAAAAGTGAGAAACTGATAACCACTAAAAAGCCAATAATTAAACCCCTTATTTTATTTACAAAACTACTAATGAAGAAACAATCAAATACTACAAAACACACACAATTGAAATAATGTTGTACCTGTTTGATTTTTGCCAGACATTTTCCATTAAATTAGTGGAGACCTTTAAGCACACTTAGACTTGAATCAACACAGAAAAGTTCTCAATTTTGGAAGTGAATCACAAAGTGAAAGCTATCGAATTGTTTTTTTGAATGTCACAAATGTCTGAAAGAACGTTGCCTCACAGCCTGGCCTTTGAAAAAAATAGTGGTACAAAAATAAGAAGATTCCCAACATCTAAAAACCATTCACAATGATTGATGGCATTCAAAGGTCACTGAAGAGTGAGAAGTTTTATCTCTTCATGTATTGGAGTTTTCGAGCAATGACTAGGCATTCTGGTCTCTGAAGCTGTAAATTGTAACATATTAAGGTAAAGGTAAAATCACCGTAATCCTATTGCATCATAGGGCTGCTCTCTCATTAGACAGAGATGATTGGTGGTGGTTTAACCTGAGGGTCATCACGCCTCAAGGAGAGGAGAGGAGAGTTTGAAAAACAAAGTCTTTCATTGTAACCTCAGCCAGTGAGGGGATTGAACACAAGCTGCTGGTGTCATTCTGCATCACCTGTATAACTAAAGAGGCAAGGTCTGTAAGTACATATGACACACTTAAAAAAAACTCTTTGAAATCTGAACCATAGAGGCATCGTTGCAACATAAATTAACCCGACAAAACCACTGAATTTTCATTTCTCTTAAACAGAGTGAATGACTTGAAGTAATGAATTAAAAATGTTCGATCATGGTTGGACAATTAAATAGAATTCTCTTCTGAAAGCTTTTTTTTCCCCTAAAGCACTGAATGTTCTTTCTGAATTGTCTCATAATTGTTAGCATGTGAAAAGAAACATGAAGATCTGTTGGGAAACCTTAGTTTCTGGTAAATCATTGACAGTTTTAATACTGGGAGCGTAGTAAGACGAATAAAGTAGACAGTAAATCTTGCCATGTCATGTTTCTTAGCTCATGTAATCTAAAACACAAGAAGAGGACAAGAAAAGAAAAATAATTAGTACAAGATTATTCATAGCCATTTAGTTATCACAGCATTAAATACATGCCACATCCTTTGAATGTAAAGTTATTACTGTTTAATTTCTGGGAAAGAATGTGACTCACAGCTAAATGCATGATTTGAAGTTAGTTGCAAGCTAAAATATGTTTTAGTTTCAAAGTTTTAAGTATTTTTGCACAAAAGTACTGACCTATATAGATAATTGTTTTCTTTCTCACGCTTAGACCTGAATGTTCACAAAATTGCAAAAACTCTGTGCAGCAGCCAAAGTGGAAGTTCACAAGTTTTGAAAAAATTTGTAGCTCGGGTTGAGGTTCCAGGATATAAGTTTGCTCACTGAGCTGGAAGGTTTGTTTTCAAATATTTCATCTCTATATTAGGTCACATCATTCAAGTGAAGCACTAGTGTTATGACCAGCTTTCTATTCATGTGTTTAGGTTTCCTTGAGTTGGTGATGCCATTTCCTGTGGTGATGTCATTTCCAGCTTTTTTTCACAAACGGTAGTAAATGGGGTCCAAATCGATGTGTTTGTTGAGAGAGTTCCGGTTAGAATGCAGTGCTTCTAGGAATGCTTGTGTGTGTCTCTGTTTGGCTTGTCGTAGGATGGATATGTTGTCTCAGCTGAAATGGTGTGCTTCGACATCACTTCGACCAGGAGAACGCATCCATCTGAGGGCAAGCCAAACAGAGACACACATGAGAATTCCTAGAAGCGTGTCATTCTAACTGGCACTCTCTCAATAAACACATCAACTTGGACCCAATTTACCACCCTCTGAGAGAAAGAACAGGAGATGATGTCATCAACCCAAGGAAACCTAAACATACAAATAGAAAATGAGTCAGCAATTTCAATGCTTCACTGGAGGCTCACTGATGATGTTACTTGGTATAGTGACAAAACATTTGAAAATGAACCTTCCAGCTCAGTGAGCAAACTTACATCCTGGAAGTTCATATATTGACTGACAACTCCGAGTAATTATCAAATGTTGGACATGGGGCTATGAAGATGAAGGGTTTGAAGGAATTTAAGAATAAGGAATGAGCTTTTATGATGTGAACCTTTAATGGAAAAATAAGTTTTCAATAGACACTAAGGACTTCTTTAAAATTGAATTGCACTATGACCCTGAGGTCTGTCCATTGTGAACACTGGGGGATTTGGCATAGAGGGAGAAACGGTAGTTTGGTAGGACTCATGGCATGAGTTGGTGCGAAATTAGTATCAGGCTATGAATAGCCATGAGAGTTAAAGGCTCACAGGCTGGCATGGGTGGTGTGAGGGACCATGGGAGTGGGTATAAAGTCATTGTTTAGCATGGAGGGTATGGGAGGCTGTTGTGTTAAGTGGGGGAAATGAGTGGAGAGATCTGAGTCTGTGTTTTGTTTTCTTGTTTCTTTTATACCTGGAATGAAGTCCTGGAGTATGTTTGCAAATCATTTAAATGGATCTGAGCACTACCTCAAGGCTGCATGTGTTGGGTCTGACTTCCAATAACACACTCATTGCCACCAGCTGACCCCCCCCCCCCCCCCCACACACACACACACACACACACACACCCCAACAGCAAACATCACTGGACACTTTTCACTGTATTCCTATACTTTTGAACTTGAGTACACATGACAATAAAACTGAATTTTATTTCTAATCCTAAGCTGAGGAATAGGACGCATCTTTTCCTGAGCGGGGTTTGCAGAGTTGAGACTTTTCTAGATGCTGTGCTCCAGTGTCATGGGGGCAGCATGTTGGCTAGGTGGATAGCACTGCTGCCAACCCAGGGTGACCATGCATGTGGACTTTGCACATTCTCCCTGTGTCTATGCAGGTTTCCTCTGGGTTGCTCCGGTTTCCTCTCACAGTCCAAAGATGTGCAGGTTAGGTGAGTTGGTCATGCTAATTTGTCCATAGTGTTCATGGATGTGTAGGTTAGGTGCATTAGTCAGGGTTAATATGGGATAATAGGATAGGGGAATGGGTCCGGGTGGGTTACTCTTCGGATGGTTGGTGTGGACTTGTTGGGCGGAAGGGCCTGTTTCCACACTGAGTAGGGATTCTATGATTTTGTAGAGATTCTAAAATTTGTTCCTTGTTGTTAGTTTGAGTTTTTTTGTAACCACACTCACAGATGTGATTCATAGTATTACAACATGGTGAACTGTCAATAGACATTCACAACTGAACATTAAGCAATTAATTGAACGATTAAACAAACCAAAAGGATCTTATTTTAAATTTAACTATCCTAATCACCATCAATGTGTATTCAGTCGTTTTTTTTGCGTTCAGATTGTTAACTTTCTCAGTGGGGTGATAGTGTCTGAGCTATGAAGGTTGCTGATGCCAGTGCTGTGATCTATGAACTTGAGCTTGTAACTCTGCAGAGCCAGCTTGCTGAAGCAGATAATCAATATCTTTGTTGCTCATTGGAAAAGGATATATACCCTCACGGTTACTGTCCCCAAATATATCTTGGCCTGCTTGCTATCAAGTGCTTCATGCCTCATTCCATGTCACAATTCAACAGATAAGGATGTCTAAAGATGTAAAGGCTTTGCATCTTTATTCAGTGGAATGTTGATTTCAAGTTTTAACCTTCCTAACTATGAACAAATTGTGATATTCCTCTCGAAAGGAACTCTTTGTGTTGCTTAGTCTTTTCCACCTTTTGAAATGCTTGAGACCAATGCACACCTTTTCATTTAGGAAAAGGAATTCTTAATTGTGTGCAACTTTCCAGTTTTTAATTGTCCTTATGTTGGAGTCTAATATTTAAGTGTGATACCTCCTGGACTGTGTACTTAAACTTTTGCTTTCTGTGAAGTGTTTAATCAGCCAACACTTACTACCTGACAATGTTATACCATTTGTTCCCATTTGTTTTTTGACATAATAAAGCACTGCAGATGCTGGAAATCTGAAACAAAACACTGAAAATGCTGGAGAAACTTAGTAGGTCCAGCAACATCTGAGTCTGGTATGACTCTTCTTCATGGTTCTTCCGAACCATGCTGATGGCTTAAAACTGTTTATCAGCAGCTAGAATCTAATTACTTTTAATAAATAAAAATCCTTGTTAAGTACAGAAACCTGGCTGATGCTTTCTGTCTACCTGAGTCTGAAAATCAGGTAAATTGGGGAATTTTATGCACTTTTTTTTCCAAATCTTTAACATTTGTGATAATTCTAGGAATACCAGGGCTTGCTTTCTGGTGCGTGCTTCAGTGAGTCGTGACAGTACGCACATGACACTGAGAGGGTCGTATCACAACGCTACGGAATTCATCAATAGGAAAGGCTTTCATTTGCTTCTGTTCAGATGATCTTGGATCACTGTTACCACTTCCTGAAGGTGTGTGTCCACTACACTAGCAGCTGTCTATAGCATGCAGCACTCGCACACCTTTGTGCATTTCAGGGTCTGGTGCCTTATAAGGCTGATTACTAGGAGAAAATGACTATTCACAGTGCTTATGTTTGATGACACTATTGGCTGTCCTCATAACTGATGCAGAGTGCAGATACAATGCCATCCATGGTGGAGCTGAGTATGGGGCTGCTGAAGATGTGGTTTTCCTGTTTGGGCTGGTTTGGTGGAGCCCCCATCTCGTATAGTCTGGACAGAGTGTGTCCTAGTATGCCGTACTATGCACACCTGGAGCCAACAATGAGGTGATAAGCTGGATGTTGAGGAACTGGAGAAACTGCAGTCTTCCACTGAGGAGGAGCACAAGGACATTGGAGAAAAGGATGCTGCCATTATCCATGACAGAGCTCAATTGTGTTGAGAGCTACAGGCCAGACAGAGCCTCATTGACTCATGTTATTGTAGATGAGAGCTGGGTGCAGCAGAAAATTGTGAAATGTCAAATTATCATTGGTTTTTATTTTGGGTCTAATCTATACCCTCTAGTCAGTGCTTCTGTTTCCTTTTGCTGGCTCTAAATAAAAACTCAATTAAAAACTCTGATTGTTTGCCTGTGTATGATGTTCCCCCAATGGACAATGACAGGTTACAGGTATACAGCGGATATTGGTAACAAAATTGTTATGTGACTACTGTGCTAGTACATTACCAGTGAGCGGCAATGCCAGATTGCCAATGCTTTTCCGTGTATAAGACCGAATTTTAAAGAAGACACAAGTTGCCAGTCTTTTGGTAGATGTCTGGTGAGTGGTAATTTATTCTCGGAACACAGGGTGGTAAAATGAGACTGGAAGCAGGCAAGAGGGGAAGCATAGGGGCAGGTAGTTATTAAGGCTAGTTTTGTAAAGTGTGGCAATGAATCTTACCAGGCCTCAAGGGAAAGCAACACTGTGAATTTCAAGGAAACTGACACTTCACCAAAAAAGTAAGCTTTGAGTCTTAGCATTTTATCTTCTTTAAACAATGTTATTTTGCAGCAATGACATTTCTCCCAGGCCTTCCTGCTTTGAGGAGAGTTTTCTTGCATTTTGCAGCGTTATTGGGGAATCCCTGCATTATTGTCACTGTAATGGAAGGTTTCTCAAACGTATTTGAACATTAGAGCGGAATCACTTGTTAAGTGACAGGATTGATGACTTCTCCAGCTCCCTGCTCCTTGATTATGCAAGTTTTTCTCTGAAGCTCTTAGTTCTGTTTTTCAGCCTTGTGGAGTCTGTACACTATGGTGGAAACTGAGCTGAGCAATCAGAGCTGCAGCTCACTTTTTAAATTCCTGGCTTTTCAGCCTGAATTGCTATACTTTCAAAACTTCCCCTTTGTGCCACAGATTTTTAGTTTTAATTGAGACAATCTCTGGTGTTGGTTAGCTCACTGCCCCTGGCCTTGTGTTATGGGTCTGACCAAACCCCCTCAAAATATTCAGGTGTTCATCTTGTAACTAACTTTTTCTTATTTTAAAGGTAACTGTGAAGTGTTATGTTCCAGGTACAATTCAATTGGTCAAACTACTGGATTTAAAGCAAAACACATTAATTCATCCACTAAAGTTAAAATATAAATAAAGAAAGAATGAAATGGAATCACATAATTTATTGGAAAACTTAATAGAATAATATATTGTTATGGATAAAGCCAGACCCACTGAAAACATTTCAAGAAGGTAGCAAGACTTTAAAATTCTAGTTGTTTGAACCAGGTGTGTGGTGGATACTCCAGGAGTGAGGCAGCTGAGTCAACCGGTTAGTTTAAAACAAAACAGAATTTATTTACACAAGAACAAAAGAAAACCAAATTTAAATAACTATTTGAAAATTTAATCAACTCTGTCTCCAACTTAATGATGCAGATCCAAATACTTGCAACATCCCCATAAACACCCCCTTGGCCAAAAAAAAAGGTAAAGCCAAACACAGGTTCTTACAAGAGAGATATCAGAGAGAGAGAGAGAGAGAGAGAGAGAGGATCAGCATGGAACTGTTTTGTTGACCAGTAGCCTCAAAAAAAAAACTGATCAGCAACTGCAAAACAACAAGACTGCTAAAACCAAAACAAACCAAAGAAAAGCTGAGCTGGGAGAACTGGCCATTCCCCTTTCATTGTCCAAGGTTTTTATAATAAAACTGAAAAGCTTCTTCAAGTAGATAAGCCCAGACATACCGTAACCTGTGTCTTTACGATCCCTCGGGGGAAAAAAAGGAAAACATAACCTTGTTAAAGGAGCAGTATCATCACAAGATACTATAATTATTACTAATTAACTGTTCCAACATAGAAACATCTCATAAACATCCCCTTGGAAAAAGACAAATTCAGGAATATATTGTTTTATATGAAACTCCTCCTAGCAGGCAGAGAACCCCAGATTTCCACGATAACTGAGAAAGTGGAAAAAAAAGCTTTCACTTCTTCAAGACCCCAATAGCAACTGCTGAAAGCTAAACTAAAGATTCTGATTCTGTGGGTGGGAGCTTGACCACACCCATTCAGGCTGCTTCTATTGTTACAACTTTTGAAAAAAAAACACCCAAGCTTTCACAAGTTGTTTATCTTCTTATAGATTGCTCACCACCCTGTCCCTCAATCTCCCTCTGAAACAAACCAGTACAAAACACATCTTTTCAAACCACATTATCATCACATTGGGGACTGGTGTCCCTGACTCACTTTTCATGATGTAGTCACTCCTTTTGCCTTGGAGCAGTAGATTTCTTCCATTCCAACAGGACAGAAGGGCTTCCTGTCCTCCTTTGATGCATTCTTCAGTATCGGTGTAAGGTTATTTGGGATTCACTGTCCTCAGCCTGTTTTCCTTGAGATCTTCTGGTTAGCAGCATTTTGCTCTCTTGTGATTTGTGCTGTTAAACTAAAGCTTCAGATCCGCACTGATCATCTGTTGTGTTTGCTGCTGTCTATATCTTCCAAGTGTGTGGGTCTTTAGGGACTTGCATGGTCCAGTATTTGTAAGGTTAGCTACCTTCTGACCTCAAGAGAAAAGTTTCGCATGGTAAACAAGGTATTCCGGCTTTCATTCTTCTTACATAATAGGATTCAAATGTAAAAATCATAGCAATCATGTAGTCTTCAAAGTTGCAAGCTAGCAACGCTGTCTACAACTGTTGCATAGCTGAGCAATTCAACTACCTGATATCTGAGTCTGCAAGATATTGCCCTCAAAATCATAATGACAAAAATAAGACCATCCATGAAGAGATTGATGACCACATTCTGGGTCACAATGTCATATCTGTATCCACCAAGGAGAAGGATATGATGATTATAGGATTAGGGATGGGTATATTGATGTTCTCAGCATATATCAGTATTAAGAAGGAGGAGGTGCTGTACAGCATTAAGGTAGTTAAGCCCCCAGGGCCTGATGGGATCTATCCAAGGCTACTGAAGGAGGCAAGGCGGAGATTGTTGGGGGCTTAACAGAGATATGTGCATCCTCTTTAGCCACAGACAGTCTCAGAAGACTGGAGAATAATCAACATTATTCCCTTATTTAAGAATAGCAACAGAGATAATCCCAAGAAATTAGAATTTTTCAGAATCTTTTCAAATAGTTTCTCTACCATAGATATTAAACTCACTGACCGTGTAGTTCCCCAATTTATTTTAACCACCCGTCTTGAATAATAGTCCCACATTTATCCACTGTTTAACATATTAAAACACCAATGTCTCCTCCTTCTCAGTGGTAATGTTTTCAAGTATATCACTGGCCCCTCTCTGATTTCTAGACCTACATTGTCTTTTTCTAATGTGAATACAGACGCAAAGCACTCTGTTAAAACCGCAGCTATGTCTCCATCTCCACATATAGATAGCAACTTTGGTCCTTAATGGGCCCTATCTTTCCCTGGATATTATTCCCTTGTTACTAATACACTTATAAAACACATTTAGATTTTCCTTACTATTACCCACCAGTGTTTTTTCATGTTCTCTCTTTGATCTTCTAATTTTATTTTTTTTTTAAACTCCTGCACTTTCTGTACTCCTCTAGGGCATCCATTGTTTTGGAACAGCGGTACCAACCATACACTTCCTTTCTTTAATCTTATGAAATCCTGTACATGACTTCCCAGCTGGGGTACTCTGGGTTTGTTGATCCCACTCTTCACCTTTTACAGAATCATGTTAGCCTTGTTCTATCATTACTGCACTTATGACTATCGCCCATTACTTTATGCATTTTCCTGCAAGTACCTGCTCCCAATCCATTCCAGTCTTATAGAGTTATAGAGTCATACAACGTGGAAACAGATCCTTTAATCCAATCAGTCCATGCTGACCATAATCCCAAACCAGACCGTTTTATTAAATTGGCCTTCACCACACCCCCCCCCTCCAATTCAGAACTTTAATTTCCAGACCATCTTTGTCCTTATCCATAATAACCTTAAATCTGACTGAATTATGGGTCACTGTCACCAAAGTAATTCCCTCGCTGCTATATATAACATTTGCCTGGTTTTATTCCAAAATTAGGTCCAGTAGTGCTGCCTGTCTTGTAGGACCATCATCATCCCCATAGCTAGGAAGGCACATGCATTGCACCTTAAAGACAATCGCCCAGTGGCTCTAACTTCCATAATCATGAAATGCTTTGAGAGGCTGGACATTGATCTCAAAACTCCACAACTTTGGTCTCAGCTCCTCCCTCTGCAACAGGATCCTTAGCATCCTAACCCACAGAGCGCAATCAGTGAAGATAGACAACTGCACCTCCTCCACAATAACACTCAACACTGCAGTCCCAGAAGGATATGTCCTCAGCCCCTACTGTCCTCCCTGTATACCCAGCATTGTGTTGCCAAATTCTGAATGAACGCTATCATAGTAACACAGATATCTAACAACGATGAGTCAAAATACAGAAAGGAGACAGACGGCTTGGTTACACAGAGCAATGAAAACAACCTCTCTCACAACCTCGGCAAAACTAAAGAACTGAGCATTGACTTCAGAAAGAAATGGGGAGAACACAACTCCATCTCCCTCAATGGAACTGAGGATGAGAGGACGGAGTGCATAAAGTTTCTCAGACTGATGATAACTGACAACTTCTCCTGGATTTTGCACGTAGACGCAATGATCAAGAAGGCATAACAACACCTCTCCTTCCTCAGGCTGCTCAGGAAATTTGGCATGTCCAGAAGGATCCTTGCTAACTTCTACAGATGCACCATTGAAAGCATACTATTTGGATGTATAATGGCTGGTACGGCAACTGCATTGCTCAGGATGGTAGGAAACTACAAAATGTTGTGTGCACAGCCCAGAGCATCACAGAAGCCAACCTTCCATCTATGGACTCCATTTTCATGACTCACCGCTGTGGAAAGGCTGCTAACATCATCAAAGATCCATCGCACCCCAGTAATGCTCTCTTACAACCTCTTCCATCAGGCAGAAGATACAGAAGCTTGAACACAGACAGTAACAGGTGCTGGTCACTATTACAGGGATGAATGGACTTTCAAGCCTCAAATAATGCTGATATTGCTAACATTGATGTCACCCACCACACGCCCTGTATGCCTCTGTCTAAATCTTTTTCCAACCTCTGGACTGTGTACCCTTGCTTACTATGATCTACCTGCACTGCTTGTAAACAAAGCTTTTCACTGTACTTTCAATCAATCAATCATACAAGGGCTTTCTATGTACTGGCTCTCCTGGATGCATTTTAAGAATTTTCCCTCCTCTAAGCTTTTCACACTTTGTTTATCTGAATTAACATTGGGGAAGTTGAAATCCTCTATAGTTAGAAAAGCAGAAACACAGAATATAGGAGTAGGAGGGGCTATTTTATCTTCAATTCTGTTCCAACATTCAGTATCACCATGACCACCCATAAAACTCATTACTCTGTTTCTGTTTATTCTCCATTCCCTTTAATACAATTATACTTGAGAACTTTATCTACGTCTTTCTTGAAAACCATTTAATGTTTTAGTTTCAACGGTTTCTTGAGAGAATTTCACCACTCTCTGGGTGAGGAAATATTTCCTCATCTCTGTCCTAAAAGGCGTATCCCTTATCCTCAGACTGTGGCCCATGGTTCTGGACTTCCTGGTCATTAAGGGTATTCTTCTTGCATCAACTCTGTCTAATTCTGTTGGAATTTTATTGATTCTTACGGGACTCCCGCTGTCTTTTCTAAATGCTAGTGAATTAGTCCTAACCAATCCAATCTTTCCCCATATGTCAGTCCTTCTATTCTTCTAAACTCCAGTGAATGCAGTCCAGCAGATCCAGTTTACTTCATTCGTCAGTCCTAGCTTGCCAAGAATCAGTCTGCACTCATTCTACAGACAGAACATCTTTCTTTAGATTAGATCAGATTGGATTAGGGAGACCAAAACTGCACATGATATTCCAGGTGTCGTCTCTCCAATTCCCTGGATGACTGCAGCAAGATATCCCTGCTCCTGTACTTAAATCCTCTTGCTATGAAGGCAAATGTACCATTTTTCTCCCTCACTGCCTGCTGCACCTGCATGCTCCCTTTAAGTTACTGGTGTAAACACAACTCTTACTGAACCTCTCCTTTGCCCAACCTATTGCCATTCTGATAAGATCATACTAACATAAGAACTGGGAGCAAGAGTAGGCCATCTGGCCCTTCGAGCCTGCTCCATTATTCAATGAGAATATGGCTGCGATGTCTGTGACCTCAGGTCCACTTACCTGCCCTCTCACCATTACCCTTAATTCCTTCATTGTTCAAAAAAATCTTAGCTTTAAAAACATTTACTGAAATAGTGTCAACTACTTCACTGGGCAGGGAATTCCATAGACTAACAACCTTCTGGGTGAAGAAATTCCTTCTCAATTCAGTCCTAAATCAGCTTCCCCTAAACTTGAGGCTATACCCTCTTGTCTTAGTTTCATTTGACAGTGGAAACATCCTCTCTACATCTATCTGATCTACTCCCTTCATAATTTTATATGTTTCTGTAAGATTCCCTCTCATTGTTCTAAATTCCAATGAATATAATCCTAGTCCACTCAATCTTTTCTCATGAACCAACCCCCTCAATTCCAGAATCAAACTAGTGAACCTCTTCTGTACCCCCTCTACTGCCAGTACATCCTTTCGCAGGTAAGGAAACCAAAACTGCACACAGTACTCCAGGTGTGGCCTCACCAGTACTCTGTATAGCTGCATCATAATCTCCTTGATTAGATTAAATTACTTGGTGTGGAAACAGACCCTTCGGCCCAGCAAGTCCACACCGATCCGTCGAAGCGCAAACCACACAGACCCATTCCCCTACATTAACCCCTTCACCTAACACTACGGGCAATTTAGCATGGCCAATTCACCTAACTAGCACATTTTTGGACTGTGGGAGGAAACCGGAGCACCCAGAGGAGACCCTCGCAGACACAGGGAGAGTGTGCAAACTCCACACAGTCAGTTGCCTGAGGGAGGAATTGAATCCGGGTCTCTGGCGCTATGAGGCAGCAGTGCTAACCACTGTGCCCCATGCTTTTAAACTTTTAGCAATGAAGGACAAAATTCCATTTACCTCCCTAATTTCCTGTTGTACCTGCAGACCATAATAATCTGTCTTCCTGTTTTTGCTACTGAAGTGGATAATCTCACCTTCCTCAATATTAGGCTGCATTTGCCACTCACTCAATTTGTCCAAATTGCACTGAAGTATCTGTGCATCCTCCTCATTGGTCACCTCCCACACAGCTTTGTGACTCCTGCAAATTTGGAAATATTACAATTAACTCCTTCATCTAATTCATTAATATATAATGTGAATCAATATGGTTCAGCACTGATCCCTGTGGTACCCCACTAGTCACAATCTCCCCACTTGGGAAAAAAAACCTAATTATTATTTCTTTGTTTGCTGTCTGCCAACCAGTTCTCAGTCCATATCAGTACACTACCCACAATCCCATGTGTTTTAACTTTACATGTGAATCTGGTATGTGGAACATTATTGAAAGCCTCCTGAAAATCCGAATGACCCATAGTACATCTGAGAAAAGTGATTGTCCCCTTTTTTGCTTTAGATTCTACCCATACGGCCTCATTTGATAAACCTTTTAAGATATCATCCCTCCTTACTGAAGTAATTGACTCATTTGTCAATACTGAGACACCACCTCCTCTTTCATAACTTCCCATTTTGCCTAACGATTCTTTATTCCAGAATATTAAGCTGTCAGTCCTTTCCCTTCCTCAGGTAGGAGCAAATTACTAAAGGCGCTGGAATCTGTACAGAAAACAAAAAATGTTAGAAATCTCAACAGGTCAGGCAGCATCCATACATAGAGATCAATCTTGATGACTCTTCATCAGACATTCCTGATGAAGGGTTTATGCCCGACCCATTGACTCTCCTACTCCTCACTTGCTGCCTGACCTGCTGTACTTTTCCAGCTTCATACTTTTCGACTCTGATCTCCAGCATCTGCAGCCCTCCATTCCTCCTCTTCAGGTTTGAAGCTAAGTTTATCAAACAATCTTGGCAGGTTATCCCATAAATTAGCTAGATGTCTCCCTACCAGCCTATAATCCACACTCCGATCAAACCCATGCTACCCTTAGCTGCTAAATGTGTAGCCACTTTGGGTGATATTTTGGATTAGCTCCACCGATCCCTGAGCCAACAAGTTATTTAGTGTTGCCCTGCAGGGTTCTCTGTAAAGTGTTTTTGCTAAAATACTTATTTGTATAGATATTTAATAAAAGATAGCACTGATTACAAGGCTAGAATGTTGCACAGAGTTTGAATGATAGATATTTACCTTTTGAACTACTTAATCAGATTATTTCTTTGTGATAAATCATAGGTGTTTATTATTCGGTGTAGATAAGCTTCCGTGCAATGGCAATAGAAACAGATTTCACCGTGCAAAAAGGGATGTACTGTAGCTCGTCCATTAAGTGTATTTTTTTAACCATTATGGAATTAAATAATACTACTATGTCGTAAAATATGGTCTGTTCTCCCTGTATTGTGCAGAAAAAAATTGTCACAGCTCTCTTTGAGATCATAGCCAGTAAGTAGGCATATAAATGGCCTAAGTCATTATCTCTTAAAAACAGAAAAGATGATAATGATTAATTGACAGGTTGCCAGGAGACTTCACAGTGGGGCATATGTTATTTCAGTCGCTAGGCCTTATGTCTTGCAGGGTTAAAGCAAGGTCAGCCAAGCACAGTAATACCCTTTCAATCTTGTCTGTTCATTAATAAAACATCATGTGTCTCCAGTTTTTTTTATATAAAATGCCATTCTGTGCTTGCCTGCTGCTGTGTCTGGGCAATATGGTTGCAGGCTCTAATCTAAGTGGCTGCAAGGCAATTTGCATGTTGCATTAAGGGAACTGACTCTACTGTTTGAGTGATAACTGCTTGCCATTTAGCATTTAGCTAAAAACTGTCCAATTTCCCTGATAGTGCCACTGCTGAACACAATACTAGATATTATGCATGTTCACCTCGTACATTCAGAACAACAGTTCAAACAGTTGACAAATTGACAACAGCATAGAATGGACAACCAATGAATGCCAAAAGAAATACAGATGCTGCAAGTCAGAAACAAGAGCAGAAGTTGCGGAAAAGCTCAACAGGTCTGGCAGCATCTGTGCAGAGAAATCAAAGTTAATGTTTCAGATCCAGTGACTTTCCTCAAAAAATGCTGAGCTTTTCCAGCAACTTCTGTATTTGAACCTATGAACGCTGGTCACCTCTGCCTTTTCATGGGATTCATGAGTTTTCACCAATGTTTCAGCAACAGTTTGCATTTATATAGTACCTTTCATATAATAAAACATGTTTCACAGAGGAATTACAAACAATGTAAGGCAATAAGCCAATTATTGATATTTTTCGCCGATGATCAAAAGCATGGCTGAAAGAGCAGGTTTTAATGGGACTCTTAAAGGAGGGAAGTTATAGAAAGACTAAAAGGTGAACGGAAGGAATTCCAATGCTTTTGTCCTTGGTAACTGAAGACACAGCCTCTGTGATGCAGCAGTTTTCATTGAGGTCACTAAATGGGCCGCTTTCAGAGGAGGGCAGCTATCTTTGAGTATAGTAGGACTGGAGAAAATTGCAGAGATATGAAGCATATTTTCCTCCAAAATCAAAAATCTCAAGGGCCTGTCTACGAAACGATACATGGTTCGATTGAAAGTGAGTGCCTTTTCATTTGCAGGTGCAGTCAACTTTGTTTAAACGGATACCTTATGAACTAGCACTCTTGATAAACATGCAAAACTTATATATCTTAAGTGATGTGAAGTTTACTGTATTGTTCTGTCCAACTATCATAGTTTTTAAAGTTAGTTACCTCAGTGTAAATATATTTATTGCTCAATCGAACAGCCACATGAAATATCAACAGTTGATTCCATTTGGAGTCAATTTCTCCTCAAATACCACGATCTGATTAGTGCGCTGAGGGCGCAGGTGAGAAGGGTTTCTGCCTCTGTTTAAGGCAAAGTTGCATCATTTAAGTGATTTATGCTGTAAATAAAGTATAACAGTGATGCGTATACCCCTAGATTATTTAATTTCTATTGCTTAATGTGTGTTTTTACATTGATTATGTGAACTTCTTAATCACAAACTCCTGTTCCCGTAGGTACTAGATAATCAAAAGATTTTGGTAGATCCATCACATATATTGCAGTGAACAGCTGAGTAAACAAGGTTTATGTCATGGGATAATAAAGAGATACATTCTTCCAGGAAATGTTAACTTTTGCCACAGTTTTTGTGCATTTTCTAGCATTTCAAGTGTACTGTGCTTATGAAATCAAAAATTATCTTATTGAAAATAGCTATAAATAGCCAAAGCTGTGACAAATTATAACTGAGTCTCACATTTTATATTTTTAACTGGGTGTAGTTTAGTATGATGTGTGTACAACACTGGAAGATGTTGTTAATACCGGAATAATTTCTAGCATGATATTGCTAATGGTATTAACAGAGGCATTGGAATGAAAGAACAGAAAAGCTTTCCAGACCTGTGTTTTCACTAACGCAACTAATGGACTTACCAACAAATACGCAGTGTGTGCTTTTCTGCACAGGTTTGCATGACATTTTGCACATAGTGAGCTTCCTGCCTTTGACCGCATCATTGTTTTTGCAAACAGTTTGACACTTGTGAGACTTTGGGGTGACTTTCGCAAAATGTGAGTAAAATTTTACTGATTCCAATCAAAAAACGCTGTCATGCTAACAAAGCTGGGTGAATACGATCAGGGCAGCCTGTAGTATGTACTTGAGTTATATCAACAGAGAAGTTCAATTGATTCTGTGCTGAGTTGACTGTTCTCAGTTGGAGAGGCAACAGGAGTGCTACAGTGGGCTCAATAGCCATATGCTAAAGAAGGAGAACTTTGTCTGGCCATCCAACTTCAAATCTGAGCATCAGATGCTGGAAGATGCCTGCATCACAGACTGGCTCCAGCACAAAAGGAGGCTATTTAGTCTGTTATGTCCATGTTGGCTCTCTGCAAGAGCAATTCACCTCATGCAATCTTTTCCTCATAGCCCTGAATATGCTTCATCTTCAGAAAGTGAGTCAATTCTCTCTTGAGTGACTCGGTTTAATCTACTTCCACCACACTCTCATGCAGTGCATTCCAGATCCAAACACTGAGTGAACAGCATTTAGGTCATGTTGCCATTGCTTATTTTGGAATTGTTTTAAGTGCCTTCTGGTTCTTGGGTTCAATGAGGTAATATTCAAGACAGCACTAGGTAGTTGTTTGGATGGTAATGGTGCTGAAAATGTGTTGCTGGAAAAGCGCAGCAAGTCAGGCAGCATCTAAGGAGCAGGAGAATCAACGATTTGGGCATGAAGAACTGAAGAAGGGCTCATGCCCGAAATGTCGATTCTCCTGCTCCTTGGATGCTGCCTGACTTGCTGCGCTTTTCTAGCAACACATTTTCAGCTCTGATCTCCAGCATCTGCAGTCCTCACTTTCTCCTGGATGGTAATGGTGTCTAGGGATTGATGGACTTTCGGCTCCCTCTCCACGCTTATTTTCTTTCCGTGTGAGCCAAGTCCTGCGTGCTCTTTAAAATAAAGCAATAAGAAAAACATTTAATCTTGCACTTTTAGTTTTATTCTAACAATAAGTGGATAAAGTATACAGAGCTCTGGGTCTAAACCTTTCTGTCCCTGACAAACTACTAAGTCAGTCAGTTCACAAAGAAAAAAGACCTCTCTCTGTCCCTGATCCAGTCTTTTATACTATACAAAACATCATACCATCACTCAAGTGAAATTGTCTTCTAATTGGCTGTTGCTCCGACTCCATTCCCCACCTCCTCGCATTTCCGGCTGTCCGATCTCACGTGACCTTCCCTTTTTCGGAGACAAAGGACCACCATGCGGCCTCCTTTCGAGTGCGAAACAGCAGTCTCGCCCACTTCCGGGGCGCGAAACGGCCGATCACGTGACCTCCCGGAGCTCAAAACAGGGAGACCACGTGACCGCGCCTGCATCCCGGAGCATCACGTGATCATCCTCTGCGCGCGCATCAGAAGACCACGTGACCTCCGAGTGCCGAGGACACGCCCCTCAGACTCGACAATTTAGTTTCCAGGTAAGTTTTTTATATATATAGTTATAGGATATGGAAAAAAGGCAGGAGATTCACATCAGATAAAAGAGTGAGATTAGATTCTAGAACTGGTTGTAGACATGATGGGCTGAATAACCCTGATTATAATTCTGTGATTCTGAGTTAAGGAGATGATTGTGCATGACTATTGGCGCTTCTACTCAATCAAATAGTCTGTCAAACTCATCACAAGAATCACACATGATAAAATGCTACAGGGCCACATACAGACATTACAGAACGTGCGCCTGACATGAACCAACACTTATTTCAGGGAAAGAGAGAAAATTACAGATGGGGTGTGGCTTGCTTGTGCAGTAGCAGGTCTACTAATAATGATAAAAGTGGTCAACACAACACATGTCCGACAGTTGTTAGAAAAGATGAATCCATGACCTCCATTCTATATGTTGTAAATATTTCCTCAGCTGTTCCATTACAAGGGGAAAAAAGCTTAGCAGGAGAACAAAGGTATTTAACTCAAATATGGACTTTGGTCTCCCACCATGACTTGCAATGCTGGGAGATGATGAAAAATATGCAATGTTGACTGTTCATATTATTTATCTTGCCGAATTTCCATTCAATTACATCACCATTGTCAAAAGCCAAGATGTCATCATTTACAATCTGTTTGCCTATACTAGGTTAAGAGCTATTGGAGGATCTGAGTCAACCTGCAAAACAAGGCTTGTAAAATTAGGACAAAGCACTCATTTTTCAGTTATGAATCATAATTTATTGAGAAAATTTGATTGGGACTTTCAGCCATCTCCTCAATGTAAAAATATTATTTACAAGGCTAATCAACTGTTGGGACATGTTACAAGGGCATTTGAATATAAGTCGAAGCAGACTACTCTAAACCTATATGAATCATCACTGAGGCCACACTTGGAATATTGAATGCAACATCGTGACCTTACCTTCAAAAGGATATTGATATGTTTCGGAGAATTCAAGCATTGTGATAAGGCTTGGGGCACAAGCCTCTTAGTCGATGATAATAAAATAGCGTTATGTTTTTGATACTAGGATGGTTATCCAAAGACTTTGACTGATGTGTTCAAATTCCACCATAACAGCTGGAGAATTTAAATTCAAGAGATAAGTATCTAATAATTGAATAAGAACTAGGAATAAAAATCTAAGATCAAAACTGATGATCATGAAAAGCACTGAATTGTTTTAAAAGCCATCTGCTTCATTAATGGCCTTTAGAGAGGACGTCTGTCATCCTTACCTGGTCTGGCATATGTGTGACTCCAGATCCATAAACATGAGGTTGACTCATTACTGACCTCTGAAATGGTCCAGTAAGCTACTCAGTTGCATCAAGTCACCATAAGAAACAGTGCGAATAAAATTCAATGAATCCTGTAAAATAGATTTTGGCATCAGACATGAATAAAGAACACCAAGCTGAGTCAACATTTCAAGATCCTCCACATTAAACATCTGCAGACATCTGAGAAAATTGGGAGAATTGTACCAGATTTTCCATGCATATGCAATGCCTTTCAGACAATGCAATGTTAATCACCATCATCTACTCCCTTCATCCTCTGCCTCTGTCTAAAGTAATAAAAACAATTTTCCTAACACCTTTCAGTGCTGAAGGAGTCTGATATGACTTGAAATGTTAACTCTTGCTGTCTCTCCACAGAGGAGTCCAGACCTTCAAAGTTTCTCCAGCCTTTTCTTTGCTTGTTTAGATTTCCAACATCCCCAGTATTTAGCCTTTATTCAATCAATCATCACTATTCCTGGTTTGAATCTTTGTCCTATGGACAAGGCACTAGAATAGATTGTGACACAGGTGATGGCACAGTGGTATACAGTTTGGAAGGAATTATCCTTTGAATCCTCAACATTAGTTCCCAATCCAATGAACTGGCCCCGATGAAATACTGGCGCAGAAACCTCCAGCTGATTAACATTCTGTCTCAGCTGATGAGCCATACAGAACACTGGAAAGGAGCACAGAGCTTAGCGATAGTATAAGACGCACTCGTGTGGATGATTTTAATGCCCATTGCCAACAGTAATTTGGTAAAATCCCTCCTCACCATGCTGATGAAATATTGTAGGATATATCTGCCAGACTGTGTTTGCAGCAAATGGTGAGAATAACAGCAAGTGTCAAAAATCGAGCAGATATCGTACTCAGCAATTTATCTGTAGCTGGTGCTTTTGTCCAAGGCAGTATTGCTAGTTATTGATAAAGCTGGTGGGCTGCAATCTCTTGCCTTTTGGCTAAGTCTGAGATGCATTGAGTATTTTGGATAGTTTTCACCATGAAGCCCAGTGAATTTCTTCATCCTATCTCGTCAAACTCACTGCATCATCTACCCATCCTGCCCCTACGGCATCTCTCATGTCCAATATTTGCCCTAAATTACCATGGACTGTTCTCACAATAATTCAGTGAATATCTGCCCCACCCCTCCCACCCGTGTCATCTTTACATGCCCATGTGCACATGGACAAATGTTTGCATTCTCAGGCTGTTCTTCGGTAAATCTCACCACCTATCGCCCACAGCAATGACATGCAGGCCACCCACCATAATCTCACTCATTGGCCTTCTCCTCATTACAGGAGAAGACTGTCCATAAGAGGGAAGAGAGAGCCCGTACAAGTGGAGAGATGCTGGATATTACCCTCCGATGAGGAGAGAATGCTACCCCTCACAGGAGATAACCAGGACTGCTATAGAATGGATGCAGAAATATCCATGCCCTGTCAAACGAGTAAGTGCCAATCTTCATTCCATGACAACTCTCACGTTGACCCTGCTGTCCCGTTTGATCTTTGCACACAACTTCAAACTACTGGCCACAATGCCCCCTCTCTCTTTTGGTTTTTAGCCTGGCCTCAATCTCCACTCCTCCATCAGCCTCACCCTCCACTTCTGAGGACTGAGGACTGAGCCTCAGATTGAACATTGGCAAACCTACTTCCTTTACCCCCACCAGCCCAGGCACTGACCCCTCAGAGGAAACTCAGGCAGAGAGAGTGTGGGTGTACCATGTGGTGACAACCGCAGAATGACAGCTCCACAGCTTGTCAATGGCCTGGGCAGCTGGCACTCGGAGGACTGCCAGGGGACAAGGCACTTGTTCAGCTCCAGCTAGCAGATCCTGTGGTCTCTGCAATCACATGTAGAGGGAGGAGCAGCAGTGGCAGATAGGTAGACAACACCCTGTGTGCAGAAGTGTGCAGAAGTAGCAGTCGCTCAGCAGACCCATGATGATTATCTGGCTGACTCCACAGACAGGTTGGTATTAGCCATGGTGAATCAGGCCCAGCATCCTGAGGCACTGCTGGAGAGAAGCACACACCAGCTCTCCCTCGGCCCAGCCATTAATTGTCAGGAATGGAAGCACGACGATGGAATGGGGATGGAATCCTGACCAACAGGAGGCACCTAGCTGAAGGTGGAACCAGACTCAGGGCTCTCTGCACTTCAGAAGAGGCAGACCCTCCACCTCAGCCCTGCCAGCCACCCCTCTCACCCTTCAAAGTTCAACATGCAAAGCATGTAAAAAGACCTCTGTGAGTCTGGCCAGTTCAGGCACAAGCATCCTGGGGTTCAACCTAACAAGCATCCAGGGTCAAATGGCTCCACTTCTGAGTAGGTTCCCTTCCATCCTAGCTAAAGAATCTGGGACTATACTAAACGGTAACTGTGGGGACATAAAAAGAAAATTGATTGCAGACACTTTGGTGACACAGGTGCAAAAGGCTTTTACGTGACTATTCGTTTCTGCATAAATGTCCTGAAGGTGAACTGTAATGTGTTTGGGATCAGCTTGTGAAGGTGCTACATACATCTCAGCACCACCCAACAGGCACATGGGAGGCTCCATGGACAAATAGCCTGTTGCACCAACTGGAAACAGGGAGATCAATGTGTACACACAGAATTATGACACCTTTGTGACACCTTTGTCCTTTCCTGTTCTACATGCCTCTGTGTGCAAAGTTGTGGTTGTCAAAGAGTTATTTAGCAGTGGCTTTGTCAGGAACAATCAACATACAGAGTGGGTCAACAGTCAGGAAGGTCAGGGAGAGAACATAGAAAATAGGTGCAGGAGTAAGTTATTTGACCCTTTGAGCCTGCACCATGATTCATGGCTGATCATGCAATCTCAGTATCCAACACCCACTTTCATTACATACCCCTTGATTTCTTTAGCCAATAGGGCCACATCCAGCTCCCTCTTGAATATATCTAATGAACTGGCCCCAACAGCTTCCTGTGGGAGAGAATTCCACAGGTTTGCAACTCTATGAGTGAAGAAATTCTTCCTCATCTCAGTCCTGAATGGCTTATCCCTTATTCTTAGGCCGTGACGTTTTGTTCTAGACTTCCCCAACATGGGGAACATCTTTCCTGCATCTAGCTTGTCCAGCCCCGCCACCATTCTTCTGAATTCGGATAAGTACATGCCAAGTCAATCCAATTTATCTTCATATGTCAGTCCTGCCATCCCGGGAATCAGTCTGGTGAACATTTGCTGGACTCCATCAATTGCAAGACTGTGAACTATATGTTGTGTGGGCCTGTGACTGATGTCTCTTTGCTTTTAAAAGCTGTATGATTGGTGTTAGCTGCAGCCCTCTCCTTCTCAGACTGAGTCACTGCCCTCGATTGTGCTTCCAGCCATTTTCTTCTCCCATTGCACAGTTTCAATTTACACCACTGCGGAAGGCAACAGTGAATATTCCTCTGCCAGTGGCTTCCAGCCTCACGTTGAGTATGCCAGTCAGTACCCACTGACTACATTCTCTTCCCAGCAGCTCAACCTGTAAATCTCACAAATTTCACACTCCCCAAGATCACCTCTTCCCACCAACCTACCAACCTGTCTGCATCACCTGTTTACCTCTCCCTCCTGGCTTCTGGGATGTGAGATGACCATATATGGTGTGGTCATTCACTGCCTCCCCATGAAGCCAGAGTGCTCCTGGTACACTTTCCCCAGCCCCATGAGGTCCCAATTGTACTGTGCCCCTTCCCAGACCCTGCAGCCTCCAGTCCTGAAGACTAATCTTGCCCCTTCTCCCTGAGTTTCTGTGGACCATCCCCATTACTGATATAGCTTTACAGCAAGATATACCAGTCCCATGACTGCTGCACACATATCCCCCCCAACCATATCAGCCAAGTACCTGGACTTGAGGTAATAGAGCCCATAGGGGCTGTATGTAACCCCTTCCCTCATGGAAAAAGCATGGACCACCCTGACCAGACACCTGACTGTGTCAAATCCACTGGACTGGTAGTGGAGGTGCCCTTGCCTTACTGTGCCATTACCCCAATGAGTGATTGGTACCTCCATTGGCTTGTTAGAGGGCGCGTCTCCTGAGATGTTCAGACATGGCTCCTTGCTACTGTGCATGCAGTATGCTTGCTGTGTAAGTTACTGGCACATGAGTAGGTTTGAGATTAATTGGTTCCGGGTCTTACTGCAAGACGTATACCTCCGAGACTGCAGTCTGCTAAAAAGAAAGCTTAGCTGCCTCTTTCTGTGACTACACTAAATGACCTGTCAAGGCAAGGCAGGGATGCTATAAACATGCAGGAAGGTGCTAAGTGAGCAAGTGTTAAGACAGAAAGCAAACATCCCAAGGTGCTGTTTGATCCATTGAGTGAGCTGTGTTTCGGTCCCTGGGCATAAAATGTCACCATAGCAGCCTTTCAATGCTATCTGCTGGTGTGCCTTAGAATGGAAGTCTGTCCTTTCACAGCACACTGCTAGTGCACAGTAGAAGTGCCAGGGATAGTCACAATGAGTTGGCAAATGACAGATGCCATCATCGCTGGAAGAGGAGTGCAATCAGCTGGTGCCTGTTGATCATGCTCTGGACTGCAGTTATGGTCGCAGCTAACAGTGTGGAGTAAGCGGCCAGCTGAATTTGTAAGGCACCTGGTCTTGATTCCTCCTCCAATGGGTGTTTAGTCATCACCAAAACCCCCGCCCCTCAAAATACCCAAAGTCCCTAGGAGAATTCACTTGCAGGTGGAAATAACCAAAGAAATATCAGCCATCAGAAATAGAATGGAAAGAGATGGTTATCGGCTGGTTCTCTCCTGAGCTTGCTGCTAGGAGGCTCCCATGACACCATCGCTAACCAGTATGGGAATGATGCAGGCTGTGATGGAGGAGTGAAATGCAGTCAGCAAAACTGGAGAAAAGGGAGCAGGAGTGGGATGTGAGGTCACTAGGTAGGGGAGCAAGGTTAGGGAGAAAGGTCAGTGAGTCTGTGGAGGAAGGCCCAGGAATGAGGCTGAGGGCCTGGGGAGTGAGACTGAGGCTTTGGTGGGTTGCGTTGGCAGGGCAGACTGCTGTTTGAGAGAGAGGAGTGATGCTATAAAGGGTGAAGGATTCCCATTGGCAATCATTCATTTTCTGATTTTTCAGTGGTTCGAATCACCTCCAGATCCCTGGATCTAGATGCTGGACTTATTTAGGGAATGTGAAATAAAGAAGCTCTACATTTATTTAAAAACAAAAAGATACACATAATACAGGAAATAAAGATAAATTCAACAAACAGGGAAATTGACTCAACTATACAGAGGATAGTAATCCTATTAAATACACTATTAGCTAGATTAAATATTATTAGAACCTAAAAACAACCGTTAGAATTACAGAAACTTTAATCAGACTTCCAATCGTTGGGGTCCCAGTGCACTGTCACCACCCACCTTCCCCACCCTGCTAGCCATGGTGGAACTTTGGGGTCTCGAGAGTTTCTGATCACCACTGAGGAAAACGTGATTTTGAAATACATCTGGCTGTTCCTGCTTGCCATGCATGGAGCCTGGATGAAGACATTAGACTGCCCATGCTTTTCAGTTTGGGTTGAGTCCACAGATGCGGTAAGGTGCGTGTTGGATCTATGGGGTAAGTACTTAGTTTTCTTTCCTTTCTGCTGGTTTTGTAGGCCTGGTGTTCCCCGCAGAATGTGTCTGTGGTGTTGGCTGAGTCCGTTGGTTTTTGCATTTTGTTGGTTATTGGATCTGATGGTCGTGGTTGGTTGCCATTTGTTCCTCTGTTTTGAAAGAGACTTGCATCTAATAGCTCCTACTCGGAAGTGCTGGGAACGTTCTTAGATTGTTCTTGGGATTGCTGCTGGGAATTAGCTCTTGGAACGCTACCAGAAAATAGCTCTTGGGAGTTGCTCTCGAGAAATAGCTGTTGGAGTTAACCATTGGAATTTTCCTTCTCAGGTAAGATCGGGGTCTGAAATTATACTGATTGTGGGCCCCATATCTTTGCACCAAATCTGCGTTGTCCATTGTGTTTTTGTTGTTTCCTTCTGAAGTCAACTGGTTTCCCAATCATTAAGAAAATGTGTGAATAGATTTCAGTTGAAGTTGAATATGCAGTATCTCTGTGAATGGATTTCAACTGAAGTTGAACATTTGGTATCTTTGTGCTGGGTAGGCTGGTTTAGAGTCTTATTACTGCCAGTTGATTGTACTTTTAGAGTGAAAGTTGGAATTCCAGGCTGAGCAATAACCTCCGACAGAAATCCCTATTCTGCTGGCATTGTTTGTTGCAGCCTCAGTCCAGCATTTTGCCCAGTATTTTACATATCGGAAAAGTCTAGGGTCTTGTCCAGTATTTTAGATGATGAGGATTTTTGCGTGATCTTAAAAGGGAGAGCCAGGAGCGCCAATATGATAGTGAGTGGCTGCAGAATGGTAAGAGAAACTGGAGAGGGACAAAGCGCTGTAAAGGGGATGGCTACAAAGGTGGGGACAGAGGCTGCAAAATGGGAGAGATGCCAGAAGGAGGTGAGAGGGACTTCAAAAGAAGGTAAGGGATTACAAAGCAGAATGAGGGTTTGCAAAATGGAGAGAGGGTCTGCTTTAAGCCGACCTGGGCTACGTAGGGTGTGAAGGTTCTGAGAGGGTAAATATACACAGCAAAGGGGAGAAAGCAGTTTTAAACTTCTGAACAAAGGATTACTCATCTCAGTGGGAACAGGCTGAGGTAATTAATTCCATGTAAATTAATGTGGAATCTCTAGGTTAGAACTGTGGAAATTCAAATGGTAGAAAATGTATTACATGTACTTGTGATGAACACAGTATCAAAGTGTCAATTGTACAATTTAAGACTGGGGTAGTTTTATTTTGTAACAATTTATATTTATGCGTTTTCAATTACAAAGTGTTTTATGTACTTTGAACAGCTCATCAGCAGAATTGTGTTCAACCATGTTCTTTAAACTCATGGCTTAACATATCCCTCATCCTCCTATTACCATCAAACCTGAGGAACAAACATTGTTCTGTAAGCAATGTTGACGAGCATGCCCTGACAAGTGGAAAATGGTGAAGCTACGATAAAGAACTGCACACATATTAAACAGCAGAAGGAGATTGCTAGAGAGATCCAACTCTTATGCTGCAACCATTCAGGGAGCATCTTGAAGATGGTTTAGAGTAAGTAAGGGAGACCTTAAGAGTAGCATGAAAGGCGAATGTGATATGAGTTTGCAGAAAAGGAACCACCAAAATAAAAACAGAAAATAGAAAATATATCCAACTTCTTCTTGAAATCATACAATGTTTTGGCCTCGACTGCATCTAGTGGGAGTGAATTCCTCAGATTCACCACTCTCTCGGTGAAAAAGATTCTCCTCATTTCAGTCCTAAAATGGCGTACTCCATTTTCTTAGACAGTGACCCCTGGTTCTGGACTCTTTTGCCTTTGGGAATATCCTTCTAGCATCTACTCTGTCTAGCCCTGTTGGAGTAGTATAGCTATCTCTGAGGTCTCCCTCATTCTTCAGGAGGTAATCTCAACCATTTCAACCTCTCCTCATACATCAGTCCTGCCATCTCAGGAATCCACTTGGTAAACTTTCACTGCATTCCTTCTACAGCAAGAACATTGTTCCTCAGATAGAGAGGCAAAAACAGCACACAATATTCCAGGTGTGGCCTCACCAATGTCATATATATTTGCAGTAAACAATCCTTGCTCCTTACTTGAATCCACTTGCTATGAAGGCCAACATACAATTTGCCTTCCTATTGCCTCCTGCACCTGTACACTTAACTTCAGTAACTGTCATACAAGGACATCTAGGTCTCATATTACCCTCTCTCAATTTATAGCCATTGAAATAATAATCTGCCTTCCTGTTTTTGCTTCCCAAGTGGATAATCTCACATTTATCCATATTCTACATGCATTTCCCCTCTCACTCAGCTTTGTGACTCAAACTGAAATGATTGCCTTTTTAGAAATCACTGTGCGACAGTGTGTTTGTACAAGATCTGGGGACCCTTCCATTTTAGTTGATATCACATGTTGGTCTTTGGTCAGCTATAGCTTATTTTTGAGGGTGCAAGGATTTGGAGAGATGTTCAAGATGTCTGTTAGCTGAGTAGGGAGCATTTAGCTAATAGTCTCTTCAATGAGCTGCTGCTGAAATACCCTGTAGAAGTCTCTCACCTTCTTGCTATTCTATCTGTTATCAGCATTCTCTTCCTCTTCATGCTGAAGGACTATATGTCCAGTGATGTGACTACATGTTGCTGTAACGCAGAGGAAATATTTACTAACATGTGACGAACTGATGTCAATGGAATGAAAGTTGCTAAAAGTCAGAGGCCGCCCCATTAGGTGGGGAGTTTAACCTGAGGGTGTCCACGCCTCAGATGAGGGCACGGTAGAGAAGGCCACCTTATGGTAACCCCTCATCCAAATGAACACACTGTAGACCAGATTGTTGTTCCCCTGAATCTTGCCCATGTGCCAGAATTGTTGCTTGAGAACTCCAGTGATATGTTTGATGTTGGCAATAGTTGACGCAGAGAGTGGATTGTTGTGCAGTTGGGCTGCCAAGCATGAGTGCTTGAGAGGGATTGGAATCCATGTCTGCAGAGAGTCACACTTGTCCATATGTAGCCAGCTTCTCACTTGTTGTGTAGGGTCAGAGAGTCGATCAATGAAGAATTTCTGCCAAGGTGAAAAGCATCATGGTTGTTGCCAATGCTGATCGGAGAATGGACACAAGTCTTCATGATATACCGCCATTGGTTGCATAGCAATGGAAGCCTACCTATTTCATGGAGTCAGTGAGATTGAATGAAGAAGCTGTCTGGGTGATGTCTGGAGTCAATGGTGTCTGGCATTGGAAGGAGTTCTGACAAACTGTATGATCCCTATCTGTTATCTATGGGGAGAGTGATGAATGTGTTCATATATCATCAAATACCTATTGCATGCAAAAATGAACAACAAACTGTCCAATGCCATTGATGTCTCTGGCAGCAGCCCAGTGCAGCCCCTGGCAAAGAGGTTCATAGTTGCTCCCACAGCAACAATCAATGCCGTGCTTGCCAATTCAGTTGATTGCAGATTTTCTTGTAGGAGATGAGACAGGTATGTCACAGCCTCCACAGGGCGTACTTGAGCATTACTTGTCAGACACACACAGGCATGTTATCTTGATGTGGTAAGGCTGCTGGGAGGATAGACATTCCTGAAATTTCATCTCCTAACTGCTGTCAATTGGAAACAAAATTGGCTTGACTGGAGAAGACAGACGGTGGTGGTGTTATTTCTCAGACTGGAGGCCTGTGCCCAGCTGTATTCTGCAGGTCTAGGTGCTGGGCCCACTGTTATTTGCCATTTATTTAAATGATTTTGATGATAATTTTGGAGGCATGGTAGGCAAATTTGAGGATGACACCAAAATTGGTAGTATAGTAGACAGTGAAAAAAGTTATCTAAGATTACAAATGGATCTTGATCAATGGGTCAATGGGCCGAGGAATGGTAGATGGAATTTAATTTGGATAATTGCAAGGTATTGTGTTTTGGTAAAACAGACAAGGGCAGGACTTATGCAATTAGTGGTAAGGCCTAGGTAATGTTTTCAAACAGAGAGACCTGGGGGTTCAGCTGCATAGTTCTTTTAAAATTGCATCATAGGTAGACATGATGATGAAGAAGACATTTGGCATGGTTGCCTACATTGCTGAGACCATTGGCTATAAGAGTTGGGATGTCCTGCTGAGGATATACTAGACACAGGTGTGGTTACTTTTGGAATACTGTGTGCAATTCTGGTCACCCTGCTATATGAAGGATATTATTAAATTGGACAGAGTTCAAAAAGATTTACCAGGATGTTGCCAGGAATGGAGGGTTTGAGTTATCAGGAGAGACTGGATAGTACAGGACTTTTCCCACTGGAGTGCAGATGGTTGAGGGGTGACCTTATTGAGGCTTATAAAGTCATGAGGGGCATGGATAAAGTGAATAGCAAAGGTCTTTTCCTTCAGGTGGGAAAGTTCAAAACTAGGGTGCATATGTTTAAGGTGAGAGGAGAAAGGTACAAAAGGGTCCTGAGGGGCAACATTTTCATACAGAAAGTGCCACAGGAGACAAGTGCAGTTACAACATTTAAAAGACATTTAGATAAGTACATAAATAGGAAAGGTTTAGAGAGATATGGGTCAAACGCAGGCAAGTGGGATTGGTTTAGTTTGGGATAATGGTTGGCATGGACTATTTGCACCAAAAGGTCTGTTTCTGTGCTGTCTGACTCTATGACTGTGAGCTGTCCAATGCTCTAGCTGGAGCTGTTTGTCTCTTCCGTGTGCAAACAGGTCGGGGAGAAGCAATGCTTGTCTTTTTCACTTCACTCTCTAATAAATACACTGAATGCCTTTGCAATATATTATAGACTTGTATGGACTATGCAGACACCATCTGGGCTCAGAGGGCAGCAGGACGTGGCTGCAAGCCAACAGGGATGCAGCAGCTATCCGCTGGTGGTCTGACTCTGTGAGAAGCCGTCAGCAGTGAGTGCAGGTAGCTGCAGCGGAGTGGCAGAAGGGAACACTTTAAAAATCACTTCCTAAATTCAGAGATCACTTCTGCTTTAATAGCTGAGCCTGACAGCTGCTGTGTCTCACAGAACTCAATGGAACTTACCCTCAGTACATCTACAGTCCAAATACAGGAAACATCGAAGTGTTTGAGAACTGGCTGTCACTAACTGTGACATGTACAAATGAGAGCAGTGGCAACTCAGAGGGCAAATGACGGTAGGGATTCACAGTAAGCACAGGAAATATGGTGAGAAGCTTTTATAAAGTGGAAATCAAGCATAAATGGCTTCTGCCCAAATTTGTTTTCATTTTTATTTTGAAAGCTATGCTCTCCTTCCATGATTAATTCCTTAGCAAAGACAAGGAATTCACTCCTTATATTATTCATGCTGGCTTTTGTATTAGCAATAGGTAAATATCATTTTTGTTTGTTATAATATGTAAACAATATGGTTTTTAATACATTATTTTATTTAATTGTAGGACGTAGGCATCACTGACCAGGCCAGCATTTATTGGCCATATCTAATTGCCCAGGGTCAACCACATTGCTGTGGGTCCGGAGTCACATGTAGGCCAGATCGGATAAGGAAAGCCTTTCCTTCCCTAAAGGACATCAGTGAATCAAATGGGCTTTTCCCCAACAAAGGTTTCAAGGCCGTCATTTGACCCTTAATTCCAGATTTTTTGTTAAATTTAAAATCTGCCAGGATTCAAATCTGGGTCCCTAAAACATTCCAAACAAAAACAGAAATTGATGGAGGAACTCAGCATGTCTGGCAGCATCTGTGGAGAGATGGTACAATAGGGTAAAGTCAACATCGTTCCACCAAGGGATGGTCATGCCTGACAAATGTGCTAGAATTTTTTGAGGAAGTAACGAGCAGGTTAGAGCAAGGAGAGCCAATGGATGTTATTTACCTGGACATCAAGAAGGCCTTTGACATGGTGCCGCAGAGGAGGCTACTGAGTAAGGTAAGGGCCCACGGTATTCGAAGCAAGATGCTAGCATACAAAGGAGTTTGGCTGTCTGGCAGAAAGCAGAGAGTGGGAACAAAAGGGTCTTTCTCAGGATAACAGCCAGTAGTAAGTGGTGTTCCATAAGGGTCAGTGTTGGCACCACAACTTTTCACTCTATACATTAATGATCTAAATGAATGAACTGAAGGCATTCTGGCTAAGTTTGCAGATGATACAAGGATAGGTAGGAGGACAGATAGTATTGTGGAGGCGGGGAAGCTGCAGAAGAATTTGGACAGGTTAAGAGAGTGGGCAAAGAAGTGGCCGACAGAGTACGATGTGGGAAAGTGTGTGGTCATGCATATTGATAAGAAGAATAGAAACATGGATTATTTTCTAAATGGGGTGAAAATTCAGAGTCTGAAGTGCAAAGAGACTTGGAAGTTCTAATCAGTATTCTGTCAAGGTAACTTGTAGGTTGAGGCAGTAGTTAGAACATAGAACATAGAAAAATACAGCGCAGTACAGGCCCTTCGGCCCTCGATGTTACGCCGATCCAAGCCCACCTAACCTACACTAGCCCACTTTCCTCCATATGCCTATCCAATGCCCATTTAAATGCCCATAAAGAGGGAGAGTCCACCACTGTTACTGGCCGAAGGCAAATAAAATGTTGTCATTTATTTTGAGACGACTTGAATATAGAAGCAGCAATGTATTTCTGAGGTTCTATAAGGCTCTGGTCAGACCACATTTGGAGTATTGTGCACAGTTTTGGGCACCATACTTCAGAAGTGATGTACTAGCCCTTGAGTGTGTTCAGAAAACGTTCATGAGGATGACCACAGGAATGAAAAGCTTAACAGATGAGGAACATTTGAACACTCAGGGTCTATATTTGATGGAGTTTAGAAGGATGAGGGGGTCCTAATTGAAATCACAAGAATACTGAATGCCGTCGGCTATGTTTTAATATTTTCTCCGTGTCTGCAGGGGCTCCCTCCAGATACTCAGGTTTCCTCCCACAGTCCAAAGATGTGCAGGCTAGGTGGATTGGCCATGCTAAATTGTCACAGGGTGTGCAGGCTAGGTGGATTAGTCATGGGAAATGCAGGGTTACACGTATGGAGTGAGTGGATCTGGGTGCAATGCTCTTTGGAAGGTTGGCATGGGCTGGATGGCCTGCTTCCACATTGTAGGGATTCTATTCTATGTTTTCCAGGGGGACCTTTGGGTTGGAGGAGGTTCCAGGAAAAGGGAAGGAAAGATTTGGAAACAAGGAATATCAAAAGCATGCTGTTGCTGGACTAGGAACCAATGTAGATCAGGTCAGGCAACATTCGAGGAGCAGGAGAATCAATGTTCCGGGCAAAAGCCCTTCATCGGGAATCCTGATGAAGGTCTTATGCCTGAAACGTCAATTCTCCTGCTCCTCGGATGCTGCCTGACCTGCTGTGCTTTTCCAGCTCCACATTCGGAACTCTAATCTCCAGCATCTGCAATCCTCACTTTCGCCCACCAATTTAGATCAGCAAACTCCTGGATGAAGTGTGAATGTGACTCAGTGTGAGTTAGCGTCTGTATGGGGAGGGGGTGGAGACGGTGGGGAACGAAGTTTTAGACAATGTACTATCCACTTGTAAGTGAGGCTGCGTTCTGCAGACTCTGATAGGATCAGTGTTGGAGGTTACTGATGACATGACCCTGATGTACCTCCTGGATTACAGCTCGCTAATTTTCATGGTCAACTGCCCTTGCTATTGAATCTAATTCCCATTCATTAGGCATGAAAGTACCCACTCAAGCTGGGATAAGAAATCCTTGGCAGCACTTTGGCTGTCAACATTTAGCAGCAGCATCTAACGGTAAATGATACTTTCCTGCTGCTTTCCCACTTCTTATGCATAGTCGGGAAACTCTTACAGAAAACAGCAAGACAGCCATCAATCCACATTATAATAACGAGATATCTGCAACAAATTGTTTCAAGCCTGTTCAAAACATTTGTCATTCAGAGTATGCAGATTTCCTCTCTTTGTAGTTTATTTTCAGATTTGGTATTTTAAAAACGTATTTTGCTTGTGGATGTTTTCTCTCTCTCGTGGTTTGAAGGGACACTGCTGCCTCACAGCTCCAGGGACCCAGGTTCGATTCCAGCCTCTGGCGACTGCCTGTGTGGAGTTTTCACATTCTCCCCATGTCTGCGTGGGTTTCCTCCGGGTGCTGCAGTTTCCTCCCACAAGCCAATGATGTGCAGGTTTGGTGAACTGGCGATGCTAACTTACCCATAGTAATCAGGGATGTATAGGTTAGGTGCATTAGTCAGGGGTAAATATAGGATAACAAGGTAGGGAAATGGGTTTGGTTAGATAACTCTTCGGAGGATCGGTGTGAACTTGTTGGGCTGAAAGGCCTGTTTCCACATTGTAGGGATTGTGTGATTCTATGATTTGCTTGCCTAACGATGTGATCAGTAGGAAGCCAGTCAGTTAGGGGAAACTTCGCAGGCAAACGCACTCAGCTTAGCATTCATGCATTTTCTTTTAGTATGAGACACTGGGGAATAAAATAGAATAATGACGATTGTTCCCCACCTTTTCCAGTTCAGGGACACTGAGACAAATCATGTGGTGCAATGACCAGCCTTGATATCTGAGATGAGCCAAGTATAGATTGGCTCTTGATCCTGTGTCCTCCTTCATTCTGTGGCTTACTGTTTCACACTGGATAGTTGCTTTAAGCACTAAGCAGTGTTTGTGCTTTTAATATAGTATCACTCCAATTGTTTCTCAAAGATGGGTGGGAATTTAACTGCTGGGAACATGATGCTTTTTTTTGAGGAGATGCAAATGGGAGAGGTAAGGAGGCACAATTGTTGGTAGAATGAGGGGATCCAGGAAGCAGGGGCTTTATCTAACATTTAGAGTAGCTGAATAGTGATAATACTGGATTAGAATTCTAGAGACAAGCATAGAGAATGCTGGAGAAACTCAGCAGGCCTGGCAGTCTCCTGTGGAGAGAAATAGAGTCAAGAATGGCTCTTCTTCAGAAGATCTAGTAATTTTGAGGCCTGTACGAATGCTCCGGAATCATGAGTTCAAATCCCATTGTGGCTACAACAGCATTCAAACTTGTTTGTGCATTGTTTAAGGCTCAGATGAGTCTTGCCCCAGAATCACAACTTTCCAGGTTCAATTCCCCCCTCAGGGCCTGGGCACAATAGTTGAGACTGATACTCCTGTGAGGTAGTATTATGTTAGCCAGGTCCCAACTGCTGATGTTGGTTGATGCAAAGAATGTCTACCCTCCTGGATGACAAGCAAGAAAGTGGAGTTGAGGCCACTGTCAGATTAGACATGATCTTATCTAATGGCAAAGCAGGCTAGAGGGGCTGAATAGCCTACTCCTAATCCTAATTCTTGTGTTGAGCATTGTGGAGTTTAAATCTTGCACAGTATCTGAAATGTCCACTGAGAGATCAGTGTGGTTGATGGAAAAAACTTCAAAAAAGCAGGAGTAGGCCATTCAGCCCTTCAAGGAGGAGAAAGTGAGGACTGCAGATGCTGGAGATCAGAGTCAAGAGTGTGGTGCTGGAAAAGCACAGCAGGTCAGGCAGCATCCGAGAAGCAGGAGAATCAATGTTTCGGGCATAAACCCTTCATCAGGAATGACTTTTGCCTGCAACATCAATTCTCCTGCACCTCAGATGCTGCCTGACCAGCTGTGCTTTTCCAGCACCACACTCTCGCCCCTCATTCTGCACTTCAAGCCTGCTTAACTACTCAATATAATCATAGCTGATTCTCCAATTCAGTACCCTATTAACAATTTCTCTCCACAGCTTGTGATTCCTTCAGCCCTAAAGTCTTTGTCTAACTTCTTCTTGAAAACATCCAATATTTTGGCTTCCACCACTTTCTGTAGCAGGGAATTCACACATTCACCATTCTCTGCGTAAAGAAATTCCTCCTCATCCTAGTCTGAATTGGGATGCCTTTCCTTAACTCTGACCTCTGGTTCTGGACTCTCTGTCATCAAGAACATTCTTCCTGTAACTACCCTGTCTTGTCCTGTTAGAATTTTATAGGTTTCTACTGCTTCCTCCATTGTTCTTCTAATCCCAGAGAATATAGTCCTAGTTTATCCAGTCTCTTTTCAGACATCAGTACTGTGATTCCCAGGAAACGGTCTGGTAAACTTTCTTCTCACTTCGTCCATACTTAGAACATCCGAACACAGATAATGAGACCAAATCTGCACAATACCCTCCATACATGGTCTCACCAAGGTCCTGAACAATTTCAACATGGTAAGAATTGCTCAAGGAAAAGCTTTAGGTCCAGCAAGGAGGGGAGTAGAGTCATCATAATATTTCAAGGCCTCATCCATCTCTTTCGAATGAGTGGGCTGTCCAGTCTATTCTTGTCTCATCACCCTTAAAACTGTAAGTTGTGGGTTGAGGGATGAAGGCAAGTTAGACAATAGACAATAAAGAATAGATAATAGGTATAGGAGTAGGCCATTCGGCCCTTTGAGCCAGCCCCACTATTCATTACGATCATGGCTGGTCAGCCCCATTGATGTCTGGTTTCAGATTTTTTTAACCCTACTCAATCTCTCCATCCCACCATGTATTCCTGTCTGGTTAAAAATCCCATTCATTGGCCCAGAATTACATTCTGACATGCTAAAATCTGCTTACGCTCTCAACTTATTCCTCCCTGCTTCCTCAGCTTTATGCGAGTCTTGAAGGAAAATCTAACAAACAAATTGATGATCGCCTGTGGTCGAAATATTCATACCTGTATTCATCCCGAATGTAACTGCTGCTGGCTCTCCTTGTTTCAATTGATATGTGAACAGTTTCCCTACTCCATACCACACTGTAAAAATGTTGACTCATTCTGTAAAGGGCAATCTCTGCTTGATCCATCATTAAAGCATTTAGAGTGTACACATTCTCCTCCCTTGTCATCATATGCTCCTTCTCAACAGTAATTATCTCAGCAGTTAGTCTTTTTCCCTTCCTCTTGCATTACTAATTATGGACCCCCTTGGTACTGCTTTAAGTGCTTCTCACTTTGTTCCCTTACAGCACAATGTACTGCTGTTAGCATCTATGAAATATCCATGCGTCTCAATATCAGTGCAAGTACTGCTTTGACACCAGTTGCTATTGTAAAGTGGGACCAGACAGCAGCATGTAGTTAGACTGCCAACTGTGCACCACATTTCTCACGAGTTGAGGCAAGAGTGCGCTCATTCAGGTTTTCAGGATGCTAGTGACATTTATGATACTAATAAAGTGCAAACAGAACAGTTGGCTCCTAACTTACAGTCAAATGTGCTCTGAAATAGTGTGCTTGAGCTCCAGGGAAATTCTTAAACACTGTTGGAACCACTGCAAAAAGTTAATGTTGCACGAATTGTAGCCATGTGTTAGCTTACGTGTAATGGAAGTTTTTTGCACAAGCTTATCACCTCAAAGTTGGCTCAGGCCATGAGTATAAAATGACTTGTGTTCTAAGTTGCTCCATTGTCAGTTTAACATTGCTTTTGCACTTAATCAATACATGAGCTAAATATAGCCATTGGAGTTGGTTCTTTCCAGTGCTGTTTGTGAGCATTTTACCAGCTAATAGACTCTTTGTCACACCACGAGTAGTCAGGGATGCAGTTAATGAACAGAAAAGGCTTGCTATAGCAGCTTGTTCATCTCAGCATGCTCTCTCTAGGCCTCTGTGCATGAACATGGTGATTATATGGGTACAGGTCTAGCTCATAACTCAACCTGGCATTGGCTGCTCATTTAAGAAAACTGCATGCATTCAACAATTACAGCAGGGGGTTTCATGGAGATTTTAAAGGTGCTTACCCTACTGAGATAATTAGTAGTTCTACTGTGAGAAGCATGCCTCGAATTACCAGCACTAAGTCTATGTGTGAATACCATTTGCAAGGGAAATAAAAGTACTGTGGTATGCGTTATCCTTGCGTTGATGTTCAGAAGCTTTGACTTCCCTCTAAAAGAGTGGTGTTGAATTCAATAAGGGAGATTTTCTTCAGTTTTATGCATTGAAATATACATTTTTTTATGGTGCATCAAAAGGGAAATATAAATGAAGACCCATTGGCTCTAGACTTCATCGACACAAGGTTTTTATGATTACTCCAAGGTGATATTACAGACTTTTCATGAACAAATCGAATGACTCAATAATCAACTAAACCACCATTTTCCTCCCATCCCCAATAGTTTTAAGAGAATGTCTGCTGACACCCTGGAAATGCTGTGAGTGAGTACATGCTCCATACCTCTGCCAGTACTGTCCATGATGTCATTTGGCCAATTCAAGCATTGTGCTTATTTGGGAACTACCATGGTTTTTTTTAACTGGCAAAGTGTTTCATAAAATCAGCATGTTTATGTGTAATCTGAACCTTTCAGGGTTTTTAAAAAACCTAATGAGAAACAACACTTACCAGTTATTTATTTGAGATGTGGAGAAGGAGATGCAGGTGGAATATTCTCCTCCCCAGTGGATTTTTTGATTCAATCATGGGCCAGCATTTAATGTCCATCCCTAATTGCCCTTGATTTCAGTGTCTTTCTTGATCATTTTAGAGGGCAGTTATGAATCAACCACATTGCTGTGGATCTGGTGACACATGTAGACCAGATTGGTAAATTTCAAATTTCCAAATATTGTCTGGGAACACTATAGTACGAGTACTATAGATGGATCAGTTTTTATCCAGTGTGTGCAGGAGGGCCTCCTGACACAGTATGTAGACAAGCCAACAAAGGGTGAAGCCACATTAGATTTTGTACTGGGAGTGAGCCCGGCCAGGTGTTAGACTTGGAAGTAGGTGAGCACTTTGGTGATAGCGATCACAATTCTGTTATGTTTACTTTAGTAATAGAAAGGAATAGGTGTATACCACTGGGCAAGAGTTACAGCTGGGGGAAAAGCAATTACGATGCGATTAGACAAGATTTAGGAAGCGTAGGATGGAAAAGGAAACTGCAGGGGATAGGCACATTAGAAATGTGGAGCTTATTCAAGGAAAAGCTACTGTGTGTCCCAGATAAGTATGTACCTGTCAGGCAGGGAGGAAGCTGTAGAGCACGGGAGCTGTGGTTTACAAAGGAAGTGGAATCTTTGGTCAAGAGGAAGTAGAAGGCTTATGTTAGGATGAGACGTGAAGACTTGAGGATTACAAGGGAGCCAGGAATGGCCTAAAGAGAGAGCTAGAAGAGCCAGGAGGAGACATGAGAAGTTGTTGGTGGATAGGATCAGGGTAAACCCTAAGGCTTTGTACAGGTATTTAAGGAATAAAAGAATGACGAGAGTAAGATTAGGGCCAATCAGGGATAGTAGTGGGAAGTTGCATGTGGAGTGAGAGGAGATAGGGGAAGCACTAAATGAATATTTTTCAACAGTATTCACTATAGAAAATGACAATGTTGTCGAGGAGACTACTGAGATACAGGCTACTAGACTAGGTGGGATTAAGGTTCACAAGGAGGAGGTATTAGAAATCCTGCAGAGTATGAAAATAGATTAGTCCCCTGAGCCAGATGGGATTTATCCTAGAATCCTCTGGGAAGCCAGGGAGGAGATCGCTGAGCCTTTGGCACTGATCTTTAAATCGTTATTGTCTACAGGAATAGTGCCAGAAGACTGGAGGATAGCAAATGTGGTTCCCCTGTTCAAGAAGGGGAGTAGAGACAACCCTGGTAATTATAGACCAGTGAGCCTTACTTCAGTTATTGGGTAAAGTGTTGGAAAAGGTTATAAGAGATAGGATTTATAATCATCTAAAAAAGAATAATTTGATTATGGATAGTTAGCACAGTTTTGTGAAGGGTGGGTTGTGCCTCACAAACCTTATTGACTTCTTTGAGAAGGTGACCAAACAGGTAGATGAGAGTAAACCGGTTGATGTGGTGTATATGGATTTCAGCAAGGCGTTTGACAAGGTTCCCCACAGTAGGCTATTTTACAAAATGCAGAGGAATGGGATTGTGGGAGAGATAGCAGTTTGGATCAGTAATTGGCTTGCTGAAAGAAAACAGAGGGTGGTGGTTGATGGGTAATGTTCATCCTGGAGTCCAGTTACCAGTGGTCTACCGCAAGGGTCAGTGTTGGGTCCACTGCTGTTCGTCATTTTTATACATGACCTGGATGAGGGCGTAAAAGGGTGGGTTCATAAATTTGCAGATGACACTAAGGTCGGTGGAATTGTGGATAGTGACAAAGGATGTTATAGGTTACAGAGAGACATAGATAAGCTGCAGAGCTGGGCTGAGATGTGGCAAATGGAGTTTAATGTGGACAAATGTGAAGTGTTTCACTTAGGTCAGAGTAACCAGAATGCAAAATACTGGGCTAATGGTAAGATTCTTGGTAGTGTAGATAAGCAGAGAGATCTCAGTGTCCAGCTACACAGATCCTTGAAAGTTGCCACCCAGGTTGACAGGGTTGTTAAGAAGACATACAGTGTTTTAGCTTTTATTAATAGAGGGATCGAGTTTCGGAATCATGGGGGCATATTTTTACTACCAGGCATATTTTTAAGGTGAGAGGAGAAAGATTTTTAAAAAAGGCTCGAAATGTAACCTTTATACACATAGAATGGTTCCTGTGTAGAATAACTTCTAGAGAAAGAGATGGATGTGGTACAGTTACAAGTTAAGAGACATTTGGATAAGTAAATAAATAAGAAACATTTGGTGGGATATGAACCAAGCGCAGGCAGGTAGGAATGGTCGGCATGAAAGGGTCTGTTTCATGCTTTATGACTCTACGACTCTTGTCCAGATCAAAATCTCTAATTCCAGGTTTTGTTTAGGAGTATTGGACTCAAAGACAGTGAGTGAGAGAAAATGAGGACTGCAGATGTGGGAGATCAGAGTCAAAAAGCGAGTGAGTGGTGAGTGCTGGGGTTCTCCTTTCAGGTGTTGCAGTCAGTTGGTAAATAAGGTGTGCTTTGTGGAGTAATGACTCCTTCAGTCAGTGTGAGTTTCCTGGGGATGGAAGAACTCACTTTGGGAGAGACTTTGCAGAAAGTGAGCAAGGCAAAGTTTTTGGAATTGTCCTGACCTTCACCTTATCTATAATCCTCACGGTTTTATGATCATTTAAAAGGGTATCTCTTAAGTTTTGGTGAAAACTATCCCAGCCTGTGCAGCCTCTCCTATAACTCAAATCCTTCATTCCAAGTAACATCCTGGTAAATTTTTCCTGAACCCTCTCAATCTTAATAATATCCTTCCTATAACAGGGTGATCAGAACTGGACATAGTGCTCCAAAGAGGCCTCACCAATGTCCAGTACAACTTCAACATGACCTCTCAACTTGTGGGCTCAAAGGTCTGAACATTGAAGGCAAACATACTAAATGCCTTCTTAACCACCTTGTCTACATGTGACACAAACTTCAAAGAATTATGTACCTGAATCCCTCGGTCTCTTTGTTCTACAGCACTACCCAATGCTCCTCTTTAAATTGTATACCTCCTGTCCTTGTTTGTTTTATCAAAACACAATACCTTACATTTAACCAAATTAAATTCCATCCGCCACTCCTCAGCCCATTGACCCAATTAATCAACATCTCTTTATAATCTTAGATAACCTACTTCAGTGTCCAGTGTACCACCAATTGTGATGTCTTCAGCAAACTTACTAAATATGCCTCTATGTTCTCATCTAAATCATTACTATAAATGAAAAACAAAAGTGGATCTAGCACTGATCCTAATGGAACACTGCCGGTAACAGGCCTCCAGTCTGAAAAACAACCTTCTACCACCATTCTTTGTCTCCTGCCGCTCAGCCATTCTATATCGGAGATGCCAATTTATTATGAACTGGACCAAGCCCCCTCAACACATATTGAGAAGATACCCTAGACCCCAAAAGCTTCCTATTTTTAAAGGCAAGTGTAAGATGTCAAACTACCAGGCTTGAAGCAAAACATACTTTATTCTTACACTATGGTTAAAATACAGACAAAAGAAGAATATAAAAAGCTTAACTGTAATTGTATCAAAATACTGATAAAATTAATGTATAAGTTAACTTCCACTGGTTAGCTGTTCCAAGATAGTAACATCCCATAAACACGTCCTTGGCAAAACCACATTCAATAAAATAGATTAGTCTCACATGCAATTCTCCAGTCGAGGGCAGAATATCAAGAGAAATTTCTGAGAGGGAAAGAACTCATGTGTTTCACTGTAGAAGGGAGAGGTATTTGACATCTTCCAAACCTCAAAAGCTATGGAAAGTTAAACAATAATCCTGGTGCTGTGGGAATTTGATCTGACCTCTTCATTCTGCTTCTATTGTTCCAACTTTGGGGAAAAAAATCAGAAGCCTCACAGGCTGTTTAATTTCTTGGCTGGGAACACATCACTTGTGACCTCTGTTTCAATCTAGCTTCATAAAAAAAGGACAAAATATACCCAGTAAAGGCATAATATCATCACATTTGCCTTCACTAATTACTCAGAGAGCTATTAAGAGTCAATTACATTGCTGTGAGCCACACCAGATAGGGATGGCAGATTCTTTCCTTAAAGGGCCTTACAAAACCAAATGGTTTCACCCCATAATAATCATTGTTAAACTCTTAATTCTAGATATTTTTTGAAATTGAATTCAAAGCCCACTATCTGCCATGGTGGGATTCAAATCTCAGGCCTTAGTACATTACCCAGGTCTCTGGAATCCATAGCCTAGCAATAACACCACTTGACCATCTCTTCCCCTGTGGTAGACTATTACTGAAATATAGGCACATAAGGCTGCAGATTTTGTTTTAACAATGAGACTGAAATTTATTCCAAAATAAAAGATAAAAAAAACCTTTCTTAAAGAAAGAGCGAGCTAAATGTAACACAATTTGAAAGATTTCAAAATACATGACAAAATAATATCTCACCTATTCCCAATAACATAACTTCGCGTTAACGAAAACCCGAAGAAATTTTCCATCCCTATTCAATTTGTCGGTTTGTCTTAACTGCTTTTTTCACAGTTCTGTCCTGGGAGTTGGAAAATATTTTCCTTGAAATGTAAGACAGTCAAGATCTTAAGCATTCTCAGCTTTGAATAACCCATTCAAATTTCTAACCAAATGCTCTTCATTTTGAATTTTCACAAACTACATTTTTTCACTGAGATAACGTATTTCTTTAATTGCTCTGAAAATACTCCCTTTTCTGGGAGGGACTGTACTGGCAACTGACTCCAGTCAGGTTTCCTTTGAATTATGCAAAATAGTTCCAAACTCATGCTTTTCCTAAGTTAAAATCAATCTTTGATTATTCAAAGCAAGCTCATGTCTCTCAATGTTTTCTATCGACTGTCAGAAATCCCCACAATATAAACCAAATTTTGTGAGCATTCCAGGTGGCACATACTCAAACAAAGCCATGGCTTTGGGAAGACTGAATCGCAAATTATGAAACCCTTTCATAAAAATTGACCACCACCCATATCACAATTTTTAAAAGCCCTTTACAAAAGTAGACTCCACTCATATTCTGCCAGCTTAAAATCAAACTCATATACTTTTCAACACCGGCATCTCCAAATCATATACTTTACACCACAGTACCATGTCATTTTTGCAGTCCTTTATCTTTTGCATAGCTTGAATAAGCATCTTGTTACCCATGTGGCTCTAAGTATGATATATTTTGGTGATCCCAATTTAGAGTATTGAAATAATCTGGCCACTATGACCCTTATGGAAATCTTGACAGTAAGTGAGTTCATTAGCATCCATGGTATGAACATTAGGCAGCTTTTATGGTATTCAAAAGGATTAAATATCCAAATAATGTGAGGAGCAGTCCATTTTAATAGCCACCAGTTAGACAAGAATATTGAGGAATTTGTTTGACTCTTCGATTATCAGCCTTTAGTGTTCAGAATGTATTAATATGCCTTTAAGTGCTTGAGCTTCCCTTGCAATGCTGTTGAACCTGACATAGGCAGGATTTTTGAAGTTTTATTTAGCAGATCTTTGTGTTTTTGAGTGATAGCAGATATGTAATTTCCTCACTGTCCATCTCAGCTCTGAATGGCAATGTATTCCACTAAAAAGCTGACATACAGGGTGAATCTATTTCTGCAGAAATGTGTGAAATCATCAAATATATTCTCATTCATAAGATGGATGTTAAGTGTGGATTGATGCTAATATTGCTCAATATTCAATAATGCTAATTTAATTAGCCAGTGCCAGCATGATGGGCTGCATCGCCTATTTCTATACTATAAGACTTCTGTAATTCTGCAGATCAGGGCCTACCCTATTCCCGCCACATTGGGTTTGGGTTCAATGTTGTCCGCATTAAAATTTCCTCAAAATCAGAATTCAAGTTTCCATGAGAGCTAAGGTCAACAGCATTTGGTTTATCGAGTCACAGAGTCACAGAGATATACAGCATGGAAACAGATCCCTCAGCCCAACTTGTTCATGCTGACCAGATATCTAAACTTAGCTGAAAATGTGTTGCTCATGCCCAAAACGTCAACTCTCCTGCTCCTTGGACGCTGCCTGACTTGCTGCGCTTTTCCAGCAACACATTTTCAGCTCTGATCTCCAGCATCTGCAGTCCTCACTTTCTCCTAGATATCTAAACTAAATCTAGTCCTAATCACCAGCACGTGGTCCATATGCCTCTAAATCCTTCCTATTCATATACCCATCTGGTATATGTTCCAATTGTATCAGCCTCCACACTTCCTCTGGCAACTCATTCCATGCATGTACCACCCTCTGCATGAAAAAGTTGCTCCTTAGGCCCCTTTTATATCTTTCCCCTCTCACCCTAAACCTATGCCCTCTAGTTCTGGACTCCTCAGCCTCCAACACTTCAGGGAAAACAGCCCTAACCTATTCAGCCTCTTCTTATAGCTCAAACCCTCCAACCCTGGCAACATTCTTACAAATCTTTTCTGAACCCTTTCAAGTTTCACAATAGCCTTCCTATAAGAGGGAGATCAGAAATGCACACAATATTCCAAAAGTGATCTAACCAATGTTCTGTACAGCTGCAACATGACCTGCCAACTCCTATACTCAATGCTCTGACTATTAAAGGAAAGCTTACTAAATGCCTCCTCACTATCCTATCTACCTGAGAATCCACTTTCAAGTAACTATGAACTTGCACTCCAAGGTCTCTTTGATGAGCAGCACTCCCCAGGACTTTACCATTAAGTGTATCAGTCCTGCTCTGATTTCCTTTTCCAAAATGCAGCATCTCACATTTATCTAAATTAAATTCCTTAGCCCATTTGCCCATCTGATCAAGATCCCGTTGTACTCTGAGGTAACCTTCTTCGCTGTCCACTACATCTTTAATTTTGGTGTCATCTGCAAACTTACTAACTATACCTCTTATGTTCACATCCAAATCATTTATATAAATGACAAAGTAGTGGATCCAGCACTGATCTTTGTGGCACACCACTGGTCACAGGCCTCCAGTCTGAAAAACAACCCTCCACCACCACCTTCTGTCTTCTACTTTCAAGCCAGTTCCATGTGATTTATTATTGTCACATATACTGAGATACATGTGATAAGTTTTGTTTTGCGTAATATCAAAAGGACATGACTATCCTACACCATCTTCAACCTATCTTTGAAAGCCTCCCACATATCAAATGTGCACAATCATTCAAGTGCACATGACAATAAAGCTAATTCATAATTATGTCTTAGAGTTCATCAGGGTAATAGAGCAAATGTAGAACACAGTGTTACAGTTACAGAGATGGTGCAGATAGAGATCAACTTTAATATGAGAGGTTCATTCATAAGTCTGATAATGGTGGGGTAGAAGCTGTTCTTGAATCTATTGGTAGGTGTTTTCAACATTTGTTATCTTCTGGCCAATGGAAGAGATTGTAATTGGGGTAAGAGGGATGTTTGAATATATTGGCTGCTTTCTCGAGGCAGCAGGAAGTGTAGGCAGGATAGAAGACCGGCTTTCATAATGGACTGGGCCATTACCCTCCGTACATTCTTACAGTCTCAGGTACAGCAGTTTCCATACTAAGTTGTGATGCAACCAGTTGGAACATATGGTGCATCTATTAAAAATTGTAAGAGTCATTGTGGACATGCCAAATTTCCTGAGCCTTGGGAAGAAGTAGAGCATTAGTATGCTTTTTTGACTGTTGCATCCATCAAAATGGACCAGGACAGATTGTTGATGATATTTACTCCTAGGAACCTGAAACCTTCAACAGATTCCACCTCAGCACCATTGATTCAGACAGGGGTGTGTCGTCCACTCTGCTTCCTGAAGTCGATGACCAGTTCCTTCATTTAGCTGACTTTGAGGGAGAGACTGTTGTCTTTACACTTAGCCATTAAGCTGTCTATCTCTTTCTTGAACTCGGTCTCATTATTGTTTGAGATCTAATCTGCTATAGTGGTGTCATCAGCAAATTTGTAAATGGAGTTAGAACTGAATTTGGCCACGCAGTTGTGAGTGTATAAGGAGTATGTAGCCTTGTGGGGCACCAGTGTTGAGGATTATTGTGAAGGAGGTGTTGTCACCTATCCTTACTGACTGTGGTTTGCACGGCAGGAAGACAAAGAACCAGTTGCAGAGGCGGGAGAAGAATCCTAGGTCTCGAAGTCTGGAGATGAGTTTAGTTGGAATTCTGGTGACGGAGGCAGAGCTTGAGAGAGATGAGCAATGCTTGCGTCTGATAGAACTGGATGCAAGAGCACTCAATGCTGATGTAGGAGCAGGAGGGGTCATGACATGTCCCCCAGTGAACAAGTGGAAAGCACAGAGGGCATGAAGCATCCATAGTTTGGACGAAGAAGTGACTGAGAGGCCTTTTTCAGTGGACATGATACATACAGTACTGAGGTGTATAATCCATTGGTCTTAGTCAGAGGCTTGTGCAGTGGTAGAGGAAGAGTGAATGATCACTGTGGGAGGATGAGGTCACAGAGACAGGATGTGGAACGCAAGAGATCGTTGACATTCATCCTACATCCCTTCTGCCTTGCACGCAGCACTGACCTAAACACATCTGTTCAAACCGGCTGGAACTGGGGGTGTGGACTTCTTTGTCGTAAGCAGGTTAAAGAACTACCCTACTCTCCATTCACCACTACCTCAATATCCCTGTCCTGAAAGAGAGGGACGAGCTTGTCTTTCTTTTATAACATTCTCTGTGATGAGCACTGAAATGTAATGAGCAGCCTCTGGCAGCCTCTAATGTGCTATGCAGCTAGGCTCCAAAATCTTGTGCCGGAGGTGTCTGGATCAGAAGGTCTCAACAATTCTGAGCATTTCTGTCTTTCTCACCAAGCGATTCATGGAGAATCGTGCCCAACGAGTAAAAAATGAGGTCTGCAGATGCTGGAGATCACAGCTGCAAATGTGTTGCTGGTCAAAGCACAGCAGGTTAGGCAGCATCTCAGGAATAGAGAATTCGACGTTTCGAGCATAAGCCCTTCATCAGGAATAGGGCTTATGCTCGAAACGTCGAATTCTCTATTCCTGAGATGCTGCCTAACCTGCTGTGCTTTGACCAGCAACACATTTGGAATCGTGCCCAACACCTTGGCTGCATAATTAATGAGGTGAAATGTGGAAGGTTGCATGAGGAAATTCACCCTGGGTCAAAGCAGACTGGACTGGATGTTGGTGGAAGGTGGTGGCTAATATGCCCAATGGCCAAAAGCATGTATATGGGTCAGAGCAGTTGGCAGGAGGAGGCCATGTGACGAGGCTTTCTGTGACTTCTAGGGTTGGCAATTCTAACCAGGTGCCGTGAGACTCGCCATAGCCAAAAGTTTCAATGGTAATCCTGGTGTCTGGTTAAATAAATGCAGTCAAACCATTTTCAATATTTCATGTGTCAGATGAGCTAAAGGCTGCTACTCCCAATGAATAGGCAGCATGTACCATTGTCAGTGGTCAGGAGTACAGCTAAAGTCCTTTTCTTTTAATTCAGTCATACGATGAAGGTGTCACTGATTAGGCCAACATTTATTGCCTTTCCCTAATTGTCCAGAGGGCTGTTAAGATTTAGCCAATTGCTGTGGCTCTGGAGTCACACGTAGGCCAGGCCAGGTAATGATGGCAGATTCCTTCCCTAATGATGCCAGATGGGTTTTGCTGACAATTGGTCATGGATTTATGGTCATCATTAGACTCCTAATTCCAGATTTGTATTCGATTCAAATTCTATCATCTACCAAGGCAGGATTCAAACCCAAATCCCCAGAACATTATCTGGGTCTTTGGATTAGCAGCTCAACAATCATACCACTAAGCCATCACCTTCTCTTAAACTTGAGGTGGTGTTCACATTTCTGTCCCCCTCACTCCCCTATTAATGGCCCTGCCAACAGTTTATAAATGATCTGAATCAAGAAACTTGCGGGTACAAGGTATCCTTACTTAAATCTGGGGTTATATGCTACAGTAAACTCCAACAGCTTTACGTGAAGTGTGGTTTTCAGTGTGAATCAAGGTTGCTGAGGACAATGTTTCCTGGAAAACACAATGTTAAAGTTGAAATAGTGTGCCGTACTTATGTGCCACTGTGCGTACCCGGCTAAAACAACTTACACAGCAAATCAAGGAAAGCTTCAGTGAAGAAACTAGGCTTCTTGCCTCCACAAACATCTCTAAGGAAATTTATAGTACAGAGCAATTATAGAACAAGTTTTTCAACCATTGTACGTGGACAGGAACAGTACTAGGAGAAAGTGAGGACTACAGATTCTGGAGATCAGAGTCGAAGAGTGTGGTGTTGGAAAAGCACAGCCAGTCAGGCAGCATCTGAAGAACAGGAGAATCGACATTTCAAGCGAATATTCCTGATGAAGGGCTTATGCCCAAAATGTCGATTCACCTGCTCCTCAGATGCTGCCTGACAGGCTGTGCTTTTCCAGCAGCACACTCTTCAACTCAGGAACAGTACTGTACAGAATACAACTGGGGAGCTTCTTTTGAAAATCTAAGTTCTCAGCAGTTCTTCCTGCCAGTATAGATGCAAACAATAGAGAAACTTAAAAACAAATTTAACTTCAGAACCTGAGGGGTGTAGATGGCATCAACTCAAAGGTGGAAGACAGAAGGTGGAGGTGAAGGGTTGTTTTTCAGACTAGAATTCTGTGACCATGAGGATCAGTGCTCAGTCCACTGCTTTTTGTTGTTTATATAAATGATTTGGATGTGAAAGTAGCAGATATGATTAATAGGTTTGCCAATGATACCAAAATTGGTAGTGTAGTGGACAGTCAAGAAGATTATCTCAGAGTACAACAGGGTCTTGATCAAATGGGCGAATGGGCCGAGGAGTGGCAGATAGAGTTTAATTTAGATAAATGTGAGGTGTTTCATTTTGGAAAGGCAAATCAGGGCAGGACTTATACAGTTAATGGTAAGGTCCTGGGCAAAATCGCTGAACAAAGAAACCTTGGAGTGCAGGTTTGTAGTTCCTTGAAAGTAGAATCGCAGGTAGACAGGATAGTGAAGAAGGTGTTTGGTATGCTTGCCTTTATTGGTCAGAGCACTGCGTATAGTTTGAGCTATAAGGAGAGACTGAATAGTCTGGGGCTATTTTCCTTGAAGTGTCGGAGGTAGAGGGATGACTTAGTAGAAGTTTATAAAATCATGACGGGCATAAATAGGGTGAACAGCCAAGATCTTTTCCCCAGGGTAGACCCATCCAAAACTAAATGGCACAAGTTTGAAGTGAGAGGGGAAAGATTTAAAAGAAGCCTAAGGGGCAACTTTTTCACACAGAGAATGGTGCATGTATGGAATGATCTGCCGAAGGAAGTGTTGAAGGCTGGTACAAATACAATATTTAAAAGACATCTGGATGGGTATATCAACTGGAAGGGTTTAGAAGGATATGGGCCAAATGCTGGAAAATGGGATTAGATTAATTTAGGATATTTGATTGGCACAGATGTTTTGGAATGAAGGGTCTGTTTCCATGCTGTACAGCTCTATGACACTATGACTGTATAATCAACCAATCAGGAGGCTAAGCTGATGATGCATTCCTGTGACACATGCAATGAGGCAATGACACAAGATGCAATCTGGAGGTGAGAGACGTTAAACTGAGGATTGGCATTCAACAAGGAAATGGGACTTTAAGAAGTAATAGCTTTATAACGAGAAAACATTAAAAGGGGAGACTTAAGAGAAGATTTCCCTACATTTGTCTCTCTACAGTATTAGTCCATTTCCAATAGCATCTGTTAGATGACTAGTAAGATCCGAAGTGAAAATGAACCGTTCTGCAACATTCATTTATAATTTGGTCGCTCATCAATTTTGTAAGGATCCCAGCAGCAGCAATATTTTTAATTATAAATCATAAACTGCCATTAACAAGTGGTCTCCATACATTATAAACGCATACATACAATGAGCATTCCAACACATACTTGTTCCATTACTAAGGCATCTATTTCCATTTTTGTAATACACTTGTGTTCATCCCTGGCTCAGCTCATCTGCTATTGAAACCCTTATGCCTTTGTTATCTCTACCCTATGATATTGTGACATTCTTCTGGCCAGCCTCCCACATTCTATCCTCTGTGTACTTGAGGTCATTCAAATTTGGCTGTGTCCTAACTCCTGCCAATGCTTTCATGCTCACATCAGTTCTCAATTACCTGTATTGGCCAATAGTTAAAAACCTTCTCACTTTTAAATTTAATCCTGGTCTTGAAACCCCTTGCCAATCTGGAATGTCCTAATGTCCTCCAACATACCTGAGCTTCTCTAATTCTGGTCTCTTGAGCATTTCCCCTGTTATTTACTCACGTATATTTATGCCTGTGTAAAGCACCTTAGGAAATTTTACCACATTTTAAATTGCCATTTTAATGCAAATTGTTGTTTTAGCTTTTGCTTTGTTGATTGTATCTAACCTAACTTAGTGAAATCAACATGCGTTTGACCGCAGTATTGTTCTCTCTGTTTTAGCTTCATATTTTTAATCTCATTCCTAAGAAAGGAGCATTTTCCAGCAAGGCTGTTTTTTTGTTTTTCTATTGTTGAGAGGATGGTAGTTGACCATCTTCTGGAATCACTGGGAGGCAGCCTCAGAGAGAGCAGCAAAGAGTTGGCTTGGAGCTGGAGTCACATATTGGCGAAACCAAGACACTGGAGAATCACTTGCCACTGTCTGACAACGGACAGCTTTATTGACTTTTAAAAATTCTCAAAATTGATATGGTGGGATTTTAACACACATGTTGGAGAAAGTGAGGACTGCAGATGCTGGAGATCAGAGTCGAGAGAGTAGTGCTGGAAAGGCACAGCAGGTCAGGCAACATCCGAGGAGCAGGAGAATCGACTGATGAAGGGCTTATGCCCAAAATATTGATTGTCCTGCTCCTCGGATGCTCCCAGACCTGCTGTGCCTTCCCAGTACTACACTCTCAACCTTTAACACATGTGTGGATTACTGGTCTAGAGCCCTGGGTTCATATTGTAACAACATGGTCAAGTCCATTGACTAGGAAGAGGGATGTGTTTTTATATTAGCTTCAGTTCTGTGTGGAAGATATTTTTTACAGAGTGACAGTGCATCGAATCACTGTCTGTCAACACCTGTAACAGGTGTAAAATTGCACGTTGCGTTTAACCAGCTTCTGCTCTGTTGCTAATCATTATGAGGCCTTTCCTTGACATGCCCTTTACTTTTATTTGAGTTTGAGATTTTTTTTAAGCACATGGGGGATTTTAATCACAGCAGACAAGCCTGAGTGGTTTCTAATGTTGCATAAAAGCAGGCAAATCAAGCGTGTAAATGTAAGGTCTGGTTTCAGCTAACTCACTCTCTGTATAACCAAAGGGGAGGGGAGTAGGAGCCCATGAAGCAGACTATAGTTCAAATGTGTGAAGGGAAGTAGATCAAGCTGAAGAACATTACCACTAATGGCCATTGGCTCTCATCCATTACACTGCATTTTATATTGAGCAAAGTCTGTGAGGTATTCTAATTCTTTTATCTTCTGTATTAGGGGTCAGCAACTCCTCTCTTTTTCTCCATTTTACTAATTGTGGGCTCCATATTACAAACTGCTAATAGCACTGTCAATGACTCAGTTGTTTGGTAAAAGATTTTTATTGCATTAAATACAGGGCACTATTGTTTTGTCTTAGTGGAGCATTGATAAGCGGTGCCACATTCATATTCAAATTACCCATATCATGATATTCCTGACGCACTTAACCACTGGGTGCTAAAGCCACCATTTCCAGGTAGTCAGTCCTGAGGAAATACGACACTCATGAACAGGCAGTGTAAGCAATTGTGAAAAGACATTTAAAGACATGCAGAACTCTGTTTTTCAGAAAACATGGATTAAAATAGCCATGACAATTTATTCTCCTTATATTGAAGCTTATAAATTGTGCAAGAATAAAGTTCTCAGAATCATAGAATCTCTACAAATGTGGAAAGAGGCCACTCAGCCCATTGAGTCGGCAACAATCGTCCGAAGAGCATCATACCCAGACCCACCCTAACCTCTTAACCCTGCCTTGAGTGCTCCCTGGACACGACAAGGCAATTTAATATGGCCTATCCACCAAACCTTTGGACTGTGTGAAGAAACCAGAGCACCTGGCTGAGGCCCACACAGACAGTCACCTAAGGTTAGAATTGAACCCAGGTCTCTGGTACTGTGAGGCAACAGTCTGAACCACTGAGCCTCCATGTCATTCCTCACAATCCATCTATCTGCTTGAAATAGTTGGCCAAGTCATTTTCAATTGTAAACCCAGATGACTAATTAATCATGGCAGCAGATGTTGTCCTAATCCAACATCTACATTGGGAGTTCTCTCACATACAATAGAGCGTGGGCACAGAATCCTGTGCTCCCAGAAGTAATGAATTTTTAGGAAGAAAGGCCACTAAATTTTATGGGATGATGGTGTACCGAATACCACTGCCTTCTTATTTCCTCCTGAATTAGGGTTAGATTGGGAAGGCCCAGGATTGCTAATAGAAATAGTACAGGATTGCAAGATTTTAAGCAAGGAAAAATGGACTTTATAGAATGAATTTACTTCCAATAGATATATTACGAATACTATGAAGCAGTCAATTCTGATCTTCCTGTTATCGGAAAGATATTATTAAACTGGAAAGGAGGTAAAAAGAAGTTTTGAGTTATAAGGAGAGGCTAGACTGCAACCTTTTTCCCTGGAGTGTAGGAGGCTGAGCAGCGACCTTGTAGAGGTCTATAAAATCATGAGGGGCATAGATAAGGTGAATAGCCAAGTTCTTTTCCCAGAGTTGGGGAGTACAAAACTAGAGGGTGTAGTTTGAAGGGGAGCGGGAAAAGATGAAAAAGAGACCTGAGGGGCAACTTTTTCACACAGAGGCTATATGGAACGAGCTGCCAGAGGAAGTAACAGACGTGAGTACAATTACAAAGTTTAAAAAAGTTTGAACTGTGCGCATGGATAGAAAAGATTTAGAAGGATATGCATCAAGTGCAGGCAAATGGGACTTGCTCAGTTCAGCAAACCTGGTCGGCATGGACAAATTGAGCCAAAGAACATGTTTCTATGCTGTACAACTCTTGGACTTCTATGACTCTATGTTACAACTCCTTGGAATTCTGTTTCCTGACTGTTTTACATATTGTTGCAAGCACAAATTTTATGGAACAAAATGGTTTAATCACCTGCATAGAGCAAAAGTTGAATAAAGTGAGATGGAAATTGTCATTCATTCTCAGGAGGTTTGATAGTCTTTACCCCTCTCTCAGCTTTGCTATTGATATGACAGCTGTTCAGCGGATTGTAACATGAAAAAAATCAATATATGGTTGAAAATTATGGCTCATTTTAGGAGACTTCTATGTCCAGGATTCCATGCATGAAAATTTTGATTTACAAAGAGATTATCAAGGCCTCTAAGATTGGATAATTGATCTTCTGTGCTTTGATCTATCAGGAATAATAGTCAACCACAATGGAGAAAACTATTCCCTTTAAACTTGAAAAAAAATCAATGCCAAGGTAATCCCATGGTCGGAAGTCACATGGCAACAGGTTTTAGATTAGATTACTTACAGTGCGGAAACAGGCCCTTCGACCCTATAAGTCCACACCGACCCTCCGAAGAGCAACTCATCCAGACCCATTCCTCTACATTTACCCCTCACCTAATACTACAGGCAATTTAGCATGGCCAATTCACCTAACCTGCACATTTTTGGACTGTGGGAGGGAACCAGAGCACCCGGAGGAAACCCACGCAGACACTGGGAGAATGTGCAAACTCCACACAGACAGTTGCCTGAGGTGGGAATTGAACCCAGGTCTCTGGCACTGTGAAGCAGCAGTGCTAACCACTGTGCCACTGTGCCACCCACTGTTATAGTCCAACAGGTTTATTCAAAATCCCAAGGTTTCGGTGTGCTGCTCCTTCATCAGGTACACTACACCTGACGAAGGAGAAGCATTCCTAAAGCTTGTGATTTCCAAATAAACCTGCTGGTCTATAACTTGTTGTCATGTGACTTCTGACTTTGTCAACCCCAGTACAACACCGGTACCTCCACATCAAGGTTATTTGTTGCCTAAATCAAAAAGAAGAGCACGAAATAGGTTCTGTTGATTTTTTTTATGGGATCCTTAATAGAAAATCAGCTGTAGGCTGATATTTTTCCTGTTTACATTCTGTAACCAAGTCATACTGCTTTAGCCACAAACAAAACCTTTGGATTCTGGGAAGCATCTTTGCAAGCTCCTTTGTGGTTAATAAGGTCATCAACAATCTATGAAGAGTACAATTCTCTGTAGCATGGGGATTCCATGCACAGCATTCCCCTTTCCCAAGACCCCAAGAAACATCACCTTCACCTCATCCACTATTATCTACATTCACTTGTAGCACTGTTTTTACATCATTGGTGAGAAGTCTCAGGGCTGCCTGATCTTTGCTTGCACGACCACTTTCCAACACCAATTTCCACCCAATCGACTGCCCATCTGACCAAGTTAGCCAACACTTTGACTAGAACACTTAGTTCAGGGCATTTTTCTCCATTCCCGATAGCCTCAAACAAGAGTTCAATTCATTCTGATGGACACTAACTTTAAATGTAAGTCATGGGAGGAAGGAAGGGCAATGGCATGTGAGAGAGAGAATTAGATATGGGGATGGTATATGAATAAGGGTTGGGATGAGGAAAGACACAAATAATATGAGAGGGATGAAAAGAACGGGATGGATATTGTGTGTTAGAGATGGCATGCGAGTGATGGAATAACACAGGATAAGAATTTAAAGGTATACTATTGAAACAAAGATAGTAATTTCACTATAACATTTTGTACATCTTGGCTAGTTTATTGAAAAACAACAATTTATGAACTCTTAAAATGTTATTCCCTAAAGAACAGTAATTGTAGTAATCAATTATAAAAACAATCTTTGCTCAACATATAATTGAATGGTTCTGAGCTGACCTATGTTTGACAGCAATGACTAAATACACTAGTGAATGGCTAATAATTACACTCAAAACCTTTATATTTTCCATTATGTGCATATGTAGGAGAAATTAATCAAAATTTAGGTTTGAGTCTTGCATTATATTGTGATGATTAATTCGGCTATTGAATCTTCCTTTGAGACCATCAAAAAGACCACAATTTAGCTGCCTATTGCAGGCAGGAGAGACTTTAACTCGTTGTTTCACTTTGAAATATCAACAAGGACTTGCCATGTGGATACACTAACTGTATCTCTGTTCCTGCTGGATAGGTAGTGCTGGCGACCTTTCCTGACATCACTAAGGTAAAAGGGCACTTTGCTGTCATACTGATAATAATTGTATTCACTGCTTGCAAATTACACAAAGTGAACCATTATGAACCCTCATCATAGCAATACTGCATAAGTCAAATCAATTTTATTTTGCAATTTGGTTACCACGGTGGTCATGCTCACAAGAGTCTGCCAATATACTTTTAACAAAAGAATGTCAACGTTATTACATACAAGAAAAATATGCCCTATAAATAAGAATTCATGAAGATTTTATCTTAAACAGCAAAAGGATTCAATATTTTTTACCCAGTAATATCCTTTACAGATACTCAAACCCAGTGAATTATCGCTCTAATTTCCACTTTAAAATTCCTTACTCAACTGGTGAGGTCCCAAGTGTTTATACAGTACATTGCAGTAATTCTCTCCATTACTGTCTGTCACTGAGATATACTGCCAGAGGCTAACTAACAGACTTTTCTAGCTGATCTCCAGTAAATCTGCAAGACTTTTTCCAATCTTTTCTGGCTTACTAAACAGCACATCTGCTCATATGGACCTTTTCTTCCCAACTGACCCTGATTCTGATTTCTGGTCCTTTTTGTTTATGTGTCAAAAAAGCTCAACTTAGGAAAGATTTTAACTATTATCTCACCGGGTAGTTTATCTAATCATTTTGCTTAAGTCACATGATTTTGTAGAAATGCTGTTTAACTCACTGGTAAAAGAAAAATTGAATTTTGTCATTTTATGGCTATCTGTCAATATTATTGAGTTTCATAGAAGGTTTCTCTATCCAAGGCCCAGTGAGATTTCTCACCATATCATCCCAAACCTATTTCATTAACTACCTACGCTGTCCCTATGGTGACATTCACTTCCAATGCTCACCTACTTCGACCACTCATTATTCTGTTGTTTCCCTCACAGCCTGTCACAGGCTGAGCCCGGCAGCTGTGTCCTTTAGGTCTAAACAACTCAGTCAGTGGTAGTGCTGCTGAGCCACTCTTGGTGATGGACATTGAAGTCCCCCAACCAGAGTACATTCTCTGCCTTTGCTGCCCTCAGTGCTTCCTCCAAGTTTGGTTCATCGTGGAGGAGTAGTGATTGATCAGCCAAGGAAGTGCACTGTGTGGTAATTGGAAATATATTTCTTTGTCCATGTTTGGCCTCATCCTAAGAGTCTTCATGAGGCCCAGACTCAATATTGAAGACTCCTGGAGTGGTTTCCTTCAGATTGTTTACTGCTGCCACCACATCAACTGGCTTCTCAGCAGTCAGGTTTATGCAGTAAGTATCTGACATCATTACATTGCTGATTGTGGATCTTCATGTGTGAGACCTAGCTGCGTATTTTCTAATTTTTTTGCTTCTCTTGTGGTTGCATGGATATTGTCAGCTGGTCCAGCAGTTATTGCACATTCCTAGTTGCTGTGTATTACAAGAGTGCCTCAAAAGTACTTCATTAGTTGTAAGCCCATTTATAAATAGTCCTGTATAAATTACAGAATCACAGTGGTGCTACAGCACAGAAGGAGGCAATTTAGTCCACCATGCCTGCATTGCCATCTTGAACTGAGCATCATAACTTAGTGCCATTTCCTGCCTTTTGTCCATACTCTTGCGCATTGCTTCTGTTTAACTAATCATTTAATGCCCTCCTAAATACTTCAATTGGGCCTCTCTTGACCACACCTCCAGGAAATGCGCTCCAGATCCGAATCACTCACTGTATGAAAAAAAGATTTTTCTTCCATCAGATTTGCTTCTTTTGCAAAGGACAATTTTGAATCTGTACCTTCTCATCTTGATCATTTTACCAGCCCAGTTTCTCACTATTGACTTTACCCTGCCTCCTCATAATCTTGAAAAACTCTGATAGATCTCCTCTTAGCCTTCTTCCATCCAAGAAGAAAAAGTGCAATCTCTTCAATCTATCCTCATAATAGAAGCTTCTCATACCTGGAACTATTAATGCAGAAACAATTTGCATAGTCTCCAATGCATTCACATCCTGCTTATATTTTTGTGCTCAGACTTGCACAAGGTACTTCAGCTGAACCACAAGTGTCTTGTTCAAGATCAGAATGTCCTTCTTGTTTTTACTAACTGCTCACTCCATCTCACGTGCCACCTTCAATGATTTGTGTACATAGACACAGAAATGTTAATCTTGTTAAGTTCATTAGAAAATGAATGCAAGAAGCCAACAAGGAAGAAAAGGGAAAATTTACATCTGCTGGTGGCAAAACCATTAAGAATGGTTTCTATTGAATAGAAGAACGTGGACAGATACAGGAAAAAGAAATATTCAGGAGTCTGAACATGTTTGATGATGAATGTTTATAATATATAATTAGTACTTGGGAGCTTGGGTTCTAAAGTAGAAGGAAATGGAATTTTGGTGTTCAGATCTGTGAAGGTGTTTTTCTGAAGGGTCAGAAACTCAGGGCAGAATTCTTTTGGCACCTGAACAATGTGGGCTATGATGAGAACTCTGGGAGAATATCATGAAATATCCAGCAAGACTTACATCTCTGGGTCTCCATCCAGGACAGCTGGCAACAACGCTTCAAGCCATTCCCCAGGTACCAGCCAAGTGTACCCCTCTTTCATGCTGGAATTCAACACTTGCCAGTCTTTCAGAAACTGAGTGTGTGTTGTGGGAAAAGCACAGCAAGTCAGGCAGCATCCGAGGAGCAGGAGAATCAATGTTTCAGGCGTAAGCCCTTCATCAGGAATGAGGCTGGAAACCTCAAGGATGTTGAGATAAGTGGGAGGGCAGTGGGGCTGGGCAGAAGGTAGTTAAGAGTGCAATAGGTGGAAAGAGGTAGGGGTAAAGGGGATAGGTCGGAGAGGAGGGTGGTAGGAATAGATGGGAAGGAAGATTGACAAGTGGGACAGGTCATGAGAATGGTGCTGAGCTGGAGGGTTAGAACTGGGATAGGTGGGGGAGAGGAAATGAGGAAACTGGTGAAGTCCACATTGATGCCCTGGGGTTGAAGGTTCCCAAGGTGGAAGATGAGGCGTTCTTCCTCCAGGCGTCGGGTGGCGAGGGAGTGGTGATGGAGGAGGCCCAGGGTGTGCATGTTCTCGGCAGAGTGGGAGGGAGAGTTATTCCTCATATTGTTCTTCATACTCAATGACCCACAGGATTGGCCTTCCCTTCCCACTCTGCCGAAGACATGCAGGTCCTGGGCCTCCTCCATCGCCACTCCCTCACCACCCGACATCTTAGCTACCTTCTCCCCAACCCCACCCCAGTCCCATTTATCTCTCCACCCCTGGGTCTCTCAGGCTCATTCCTGATGGGCTCTGGCCTGAAACATCGGTTCTCCTGCTCCTCAGATACTGCTTGACCTACTGTGCAACACACTCTCAACCCTGTTCGCTAGCATCTGCAGACCTCACTTTCTCCTAGTCTCTCAGAAACTCTCATAGCTCCTCGCTGACACAGTTCAGGCTGTATCATAGTACCATCATCGTAATGCAGCAAATTTGTCCTGTATGGAGAGACAGGCACTCAGCTCATGGATTGGACAAGGCTGCTTCACAGCGATATTTGCCTGTTCTCTTAATGATCACTTGCTTTGAGTCTACCTGACTGCTCACAGGATCCCTCCCTTGCACTTTGCTTCTTCAGCCAGAATGGTCAGATTCTGAGCACTTCTGTCTTTCCTAGCTGTTTAGTCCAGACACAAGACCAGGATGCTTGTTGTAGTTGTCAGCAGTCCCCAGTCACGTCAAGGGAGACACCTTTCAGTCAGGGATCCTGGCACAATATGATAAGGGCAGCCTCCACTCTCAATCCAGGAGCTTGGACATAGTCAGCCAGCTACTTGGGGATGGTCCTCTCCTTATAAGGAATTAAGATTTTTTTTCATAAGAGTTCAGGTAGCATACCACCTTTCTTAGCACTTTCTCGCATTTTCTGGGCTGGTGCTTTTTCGTGGAATGAGAGAAAGGAGCGATTGAGTGAGATGAAAGTGGGTGAACCAGCTGCTAGTGCTGGTGCATGTTGAGGAGAGGTGGTGATGTGCCTCAGTGGAGTATGTTTGCAGCTCAAAGGACATGCAGGGTTAGCGGTGTTGGTTGTTAGAGTGGGTGAGTGCGAGTGAGGGAGGATATTCTATGTATGAGAGAAATACTCAAGAAGTTTGACACCATCCAGGTCAAAACAGCTAATTTAATTAGCACTATATCCACAAACATCAGGCATTCCACGACTGAAGTTCAGGCAGCACCTTCCAAGCCCATGGCCACTACCACTAGAAAGACAAGGACAGCAGATACATAGGAACACCAATACCTGCCAGGTCCAGCTCTTAAATACAAATTCCAATTAAGTCAAAATTCCTCTCCAAGTCCGTCACCATCCTGGCTTGGAGATATGTCACCACTGTTTCAGTATCACTGGGTCAAAACCCTGCAACTCCCTCCTAATGGCATTGTGAGTCCACTGACAGCAAGTGGACTACAACGGTTCATGAAACCCCACCTTCTCAAGGACCACTAGGGATGGACAAAAAATGTTGGTCCAGCCACTGAAATGTACTTTCTGTGAATGAATAAAGATAAAACAGTGTAAGTGAAAGTAGAGAAAGCAGAACCCTAGCTCAAGGACCACTGCTCCCTCATGAGAACTATTGCTCCTCCTTCTCAATGACCTGCAGGGTTGGCCTGCTTGAGTTATGTCTTATGATGACAGTTCACCTGCCCTTGGGTTAATTCCTTTCGTGGCAAGATGAGGTCCTTAAGAGGTCATTAATTATCTATTTGAGCACCCCAGTAGTGCCAGTGCAGGATGGTCGACAATGGGATTTAGGCCAAACGGCAGCAGGGTACTCATCTGCCACCCTCCTGCATCAAGAAGTGCCCTCCCCGCCTGCCAATGTGTTGCTAAAGAGGACAAATTATTCCACCCATTAATTCTGTTTCTCTTTCTGTTTATAACTGCTCCCAGGTCTGCTGAGTATTTCCAGTGTTTCCTGTTTTAATTACAAATTCCCAGAATCTGCAGTGTTTTATTTTTGTCTTCATTGGTAATACTGACCACTTCCCTGTTTTACTAACTTGGTTAGGGCATCAAACAATGAAGTTTTGTTGCATTAAGGCATTATACAATTACAAATGGCGGTCCAATGTCATCAATGCCATTTCTTGATTTCCGGAATTATAATGGAACCACAATAACTGGGTTCACTTTAAAGCAAAATAGTTCGAATTTCAAGATCTAGAAGTGCAGCTTTAGCTGCTTTAACTTAATATGATAAGAATAACATTCAATTTTCAGCATTAAAGTAACTCCTTAAGCATAACCTTTGGAACAGATATAAATTGTACCCTTCTGCTGCCAAGTCTATAATTTTGTGAGTCTAGTATAAAGCACACTGTCTTGACATCCTCAATGTGTTGCCATTGAAATACATGACATCATACTAAACCTAAAAGTGGTTCTCCAGCAAATGGCAGGTTTAAGGTGTCTGTAAAACTGTATAAAGGCCTACTTCTGCCCATCTCTGCTTATGCAACAATACTGATAGTGAAGCTCAAAAGAGTTATTGAGGCTGTTGTTCTCTGACAGAGACAAGTGAAACTTTGGTGGGAGTTGGCAAGAGGTGAAACCCTTTTCCTTCCCCTGACTGCAAGCTCCTCCCACCAGGGTCAGTGTTTAAAATGCAGATCCCTTAAAGGGTCAACCAGTTCAGAGCAGAGTTGAGTTGAGATCAGGTGACTTTGACTTTATAGGACTTTGTATTTAAGAGCAGGATTTTTGGTCTGTGAGCAGTTGGCTTCTGGGTAGATAAAGGGTTAAGACTCAAAAACAGAAACTGGTTAAAAATGGATTTTTACTTGGACTTCAGTAAAATTTTTTCGCATGGTAGACTAATTTGTAAAGTTAGATCATGTGGGATTTAGGATATGATTGTAAATTGGATACAAAATTGGCTTTATGATAGGTGATAGAAGGTGGTGGTAGGTAATTCTTTTTGGACTGGATACTTGTGACTAGTGGTGTTTCACAAATATTGGTATTTGGTCCATTTATGTTTGTTTACAGAAATTATTTAGATGAAAATAAGTGAGGCATGGTTAGTAAGTTTGCAGATGACACCAGAATTGGTGGGATAGTGGATAGTGAAGAAGGTTATCTAAGATTATAAACGTTTGCAATCAATTGGTTGAATTCTCCAAGGAGTGACAGATGAACTTTAATTTGGATAAAAGTGAGATGTTGCATTGGTTAGACAACATTATCAGGATTTATACAATTAATGGTAGAGGCCTGGGTAGTATTATTGAACAGAAACCTAAGGTTTCAGGTACATATTTATATGAAACTTGTTCCAGGTAAGGTGGTTAAGGTGTTTTGATGCTTTCCTTCATTGCTTATTCTTTTGAGTATCAGAGTTGGGAAGTCATGTTGAGGTTGTACAGGACATTGGTGAGGCCTCTTCTGGAATACTGTGTCCAGTTCTGATCACCCTGTTATCGAAAGGATATTATTAAACTGGAGAGGGTTCAGAAAAGACTTACCAGGATGGTGCTGGCAGTGGAGTGTTTGAGATAAGGAGAGGTTGGATAGGCTGGGATTTTTCATTGGAATGGAGAAGATTGGGGAGGGCAGGGGGGTGATAGATAAGGTAAATTATAAGGGTCTTTTCCCTAAGGTGGGGGAGTTTGTAACTAAGGTATATTTTTTTAAGGTGAGGAAAAGATTTAAGAAGGACATAAGGTGCAACTTGTTTAGTGATCTGTGTCTAGAATTAACTACTAGAGTGAATGGTGGATGTGGGTACAGTTGCAATGTTTAAAAGATATTTGGATAAGGACATGAATAGGAAAGGTTTGGAGGGATAAGCGTCAAGTGTGGGCCAATGGGACTACTTTAAGTTTGGGAACATGGTGTGGACCTCCTGATGAAGGGCTGATGCCTGAAACATTGATTCTTCTGCTTCTCAGATGCTGCCTGACTTGCTGTGCTTTTCCAGCACCACACTCTTGACCAACGTGGTGTGATTGGTTGGACCAAAGGGTCTGTTCCTGTGCTTTATGACTGTATGGTGTTTGTGCCATGCTAATATTTGAGTCTTTTGCTGCCTAAAACAACAAGTGGTCTGTTCATCACCTCAATCTATGACTGGGCTAGCCTAGAAGTATGGTTAATAATCCTTTTCAAAGAATCCTTTGGTAGCTGAGAAAAAAATGAGTCCTAATTCTGATCCAAATCACTACAACTTCAAAGGAAGCAATTATACCCAGAGATGTCTGATTGCCTTTGATTTGATGTCTACTTGATCCAGGAGGAGTAGAAGGAGAGCAAAAAAAGTATTTGTGCTCTCTTTTGCCCTTGGAGCAGAATTTTCTTCTGCATGACACCCAGGTCAAATCATCTGCATTTATTTAAATTAGCTGATTCTGCACTTTATTGTAAGTTTAATGTAAAAACCTCAATGGATTTGTGTTGTTTGGCAATGGAAATTTAGACTAAGTACTTTAATTAAAAAGCTTGTGCTGTGTTCTAGCCAAACTAATACCTGAAATGGATAGATTTTTAAAAAACTTTTCTACACCAACATTTCTGCATTCCAACTTGTGTGAAATAACTTTTTCCAGTAATAGTAGAGCTTTCAATGAGTTGCTTGCAATACACCAGGGAGCATATTCTCTCTTATCTCTCTCGACTCTTTGAGCTCTTTCATTTTCATGTTGCTTTAAATGCCACTATTAGCTCAGTGCTTGCACCTCTTGCCTCTTTAATGAAGGTCATGGATTTAAGTTTCTTTCCAGGCACTGGATCACAAAGTCCAGGCTGGGCCTTCAGTACAGTGCTGTACTCATGGATTGCTATATTGTAGGAAATGTTTGTTTGTGGAAAGATGTGAAACCCAGGACCTGCCCACCTCTTGCATGCAAATGATCCCACCAGCACTGAAGAATATGGAACTATTTTCACTCGACCAGCTTATACCACAATCAACCTCATAAAAATAGAAAACTTGATTGCTGTGGTAAAGAATTTGTTGGTGTAGGTATTTCTTGCATTACAGCATCACATCCAAAATTGATTGAAAATTACTTTAAGAGATTAAATGAATGAGTAGGGGCATTGCTCCAGGAGAGATCTGGCAGGTGCAGGAGATGGTCGGTGGGAGACAGACAGCCAAGAGAGCTGCAGCTGGCTAATGATCTGAATTTGTTCATAATTGACATATAGGTGTCTCTTTGCTCAGTTTGTGGTGGGTAATTCATTGTGATTGTTGATGGTAACTTCAGGCTTTGATGATAAAAGCAGTCATGTTGATTATCGGAACAGACTCCAGGGATTCCATGGCCTGTTCCAGTTCCTATAGTCGAGTCAGAAGTGAGCAAATTGCAAAGGTAGGGAAAAAAAAAAGGTGAATATCAAGAAGGCGCAAGTACTTGGTGTGCTTTGAGTATCAGATGATAGAGAGTACAGAGAAAGAGGAAGATCCATGCTTTGCATCGAGCATGTTCAAGTGTAACATACAATAATAATTAATGGGCATTTATCACCATCAAAATGTGTTTTAGAAAATTTCTTAAGTTTTGTGAGAGCAAAACTAGAAAAATATTCTACAGGTTTATTTCTAATATAATCAGCCTGTACAACCAATGCACAATAAACAACTTCATTAAAATCCTGCCTAAAATACTAGCATATCTCTGCTTTCAACAAGCTTGATATTTCCTGTAAAATAGAACCCAAGCTAATCTTAAACCATATTCAATAAAATGTCATGTCTGCCAACAGCTGTAACCTATTGCTTATATCTGAGAGTGAGCAACAGGCTGTTTTGTCAAAGTAGGCTTCAATACAAAGCCAGCCTTTGATCTGTGCGCCAAGCTACAACTGCAAGATCTGAGTGAGTTCAGAATGAACATTAATGCAAAGCTCTTGAGGAGCTACATTTATAGTTACAGGCAGGTTTAGGTTATCCCTTTGGTAATGTTTCCTGCCTCAAATGGGAGATCCCTGGTGGACCCTTTCTGCTTTCCTGCTATTTTGTCAATATTTGAATTTCACTGCTGCTCTGAGCATTGTGGTCATCATCTTTCAGTTACTATGTGTTCTTTATTGATACAGCCTGAAAATCATGGCTCTTGAAACCGTTCACCAGCTCATATTCATTCTTTACGAGCACTTCAGAGCCCTTCCTTGTCACCAACTCCACTATTCTTTCCCTTTAGAGTTTCAAGATTCAACCAACTGTTACCTTTTGGATGAGATGGTATAAACAAGCCAATTGACCCTTTCAGTTGAAGGATCCTATTTCAAAAAATAAGAAGAGTTAGTTGCAGTGATCAGGCCAATATTTAACCCTCCCTTGATATCACAAAAATAGACCTGGAATCATTTTAATGGTTTATTTCATCAGTTCAAAGAATATATGGATCTAATTCAGAAACTAAAGGACATTTTGCAGCAATTTATTAGTAAGGTAATATTAAGAAGGGGCTTGGTTATGTTTACTAGAAATATAGAAAAGCACTATTTTATATTTATCATTTCAATTTGGGTAAATGGGCATCAGGACTGATGCAAATCAAAAAGCCCCTATTGCATTAGGGCTTCAGGACCCTGGAGCGTCTCTGCAATACTGTCGCGGAGTTTCACATCACTGAGTATAAATAGCATGGTGTAGGCAGAATTTTAACACACAATTCTGCACTCTAGAATGAGTATTCAGAATGCATGACATAAACATATGCAAAAAATAGTCCAGTCCTTACCTAATATAACTATAATACCAGAGATTGGCATATGTATGATGACCATGTATAGCAGTATTTAGTATTCATATATAATAAATAATGTTACTTTGAAATCTAAGTCTAAAGATAGTTCTTGACTTCAACATTTCCTCAACCAGTCTCATTCAAAATGAGACTCATAATGTGGCATCAAATCACATGATAAAAGAGATCCCAGATTTAAATCCTGGATTGGGCTGAGTTAGCTAAAATGAGTCAGGGTAGTGGAAGGATCATGCAGCTGGTATTAATGTTCCCTAAGCTTAGATGTGGAAAATTAATCAGAGTCCCTGATCCTGGTTTCTGTGCTCTCACCCAGCTTGGATATTTCTAATGGTAGAATGAATCTCAGCCATCTCCTCTTTCTTGAAGCTGAGACTTAAAGGTTAGTCATTTTAGACAAATCAATACAACCAGTTTCTGCAGAAGCATATTACAGCAAGAACGTCTGGAAGATAGGTCGGTAAGAACACAGGAAATGGGAACAGGAAAAACTCATCATACCTGTCAAGTTTGTTCTGCCATTCAATGTCTAATTTGTGGATTCAAGTTCACCTTCCTACCCATTTCCTTTATCCCTTGATTCCCTGGAAGATTTCCCTGAGACATTCCCTCTTCACCTTAAATATGTTCAAGAATGGGGCATATTAACACTTTAGGATAGAGAGTTCCAAAGGAATTTAAGTGAAGAAACTTTTCCTCATATCAGTACTAAACAATCACCCTCTTACCCTGTAACAATGTAAAATATAAATACAACAGGATGTTGTTCAGATTTATTGATTATCAACTTGCAGATTTTTTATGAAGTACCACTCTTCAGTCTCTCTGTCCCACATTGTATGCATAATTAAATAAGAAGATAAAAGAACACAATGAAAATATTCATCAAAGTAACCGGATGAATCATTAACCCCTTGATCTTAACTTCTTATCAAGGGATTTGCTTGTTTCTACTTAGGAACGTCAATGACATTTTACTCACTAAATTGGTTGCATTGACCAATCCAAATTATATTAACACTTACAGGTCTAACCTTTCCCCAAGTCTAGCACACCTATTCTGTGAAGGCATTTATCCTTCGTAATTATCAAGTGAAGCAGCCTCATGAGGTCTCATCCACAATTGTTTCTTGACGTTATTTTTCTTGTTCACAGCGCTTAAATCAAACATTGAGTACATTTCTAATTAGTAGAAAAAATTAATTGACAAAATGAATAAGATAGGTGATGAAGCAAGTTCAGCTATGTCTACAGGCATTTACATGGACTGTGAGGGGATTATGAATTGAGAGTTGAGATCAGTTTTTGAATATTGACATGAATTGATGAGATTAATTTAGGATTAACCAATTTAGATAGTTGGCAAGTTAACAACATCAGATGTCCAAACCATTGAATAGATTAAAGTCTCTTTGCTTGTAAACAATCTCTGCATAATTGGACTGCTTGACCTGTGTTCATTCTGATGGATCAGAATGCTCTCCAATTACAGATTGGACAGATTGTCTTCACAGTGGTGACAAAATCTGCTTCCTTGTCATTGATCGACTTCTCTCCCTTTTTGAGGCCAAATCAAAATCTTTGTAAATTGGCATTTTATTTGAGCTAAGCTTTCAATTCCTTTTTCTTTTCAGCACCAAGAGCATCTGATTGCAATTGGTGACTACACCCTTCCCTGCACTGCTTTGGCCCATTTCCTGGAACTCTCCTCAATGTTTTACTGTCTCCTGACTGGACTATTCTAATGATCTGATAACCAGCCACACAATTTCCACTCTCCACACATTTGAGCTGTCTGCATTCTAACCCATATCAAACTTTAATTGTTCCATTGGCATTAGTCATTTCCACTACCATTCATTTTGGCTACAATTTCTACTTTGAAGACTTCTTTAAATCAATATTTCTCCCACAAAGGTCAAAGACAAACCACACTAAACTGGGTGGCACGGTGGCTCAGTAGTTAGCCCTGTCGCTTCACAACACCACAAACCCAGGTTTGATCCTAGCCTTTGGTGGCTCTCTGTGTAGAGTTTGCACATTCTCCCTGAGTCTGTGTGGGTTTCCTCCAGGTGCTCTGTTTTCCTCCTACAATCCAAAGATGTGCAGGTTAGGTGAATTGGCCATGCTAAATTGCCCCTAGTGTTCAGGGACCTGGAAGTTAAGTACATTAGTAAGGGGTAAATGTAGAGTAATAGGGGAATGGGTCTGGGTGGGTTGTATGGACTTGTTGGGCTGAAGCACCTATTTCCGCACTGTAGGGATTCTTGATTCAATATTCTATTACCGATTTCTCTGAGTGTAATGCTTGGCTACATTTAGAATGTCCTGATATTTTGAATCAATATTCCCTTGCCTAAAAAATGATTGTAAATATTTGTCAGTGTTGGAGTAAACAAGTTCCTTCTAAGACTTGATTGATTCTCTTCCATTAAGTTCCAATCTATCCTGCACCTCATGATGAATGCTGAATCCTTCCAATCCCACTAAACCAGCCTTGTTTCATTGCATAAGTGGGGAGCAAGCATTATTCAGGTTACCCTTTTCTAATACTTGAAATAAGTGATCATAATGAAGTAAAAGACTTACTCTCCACAATATGTGTTATCACACTCATTAAGATACTTAATAGATGATATGATTCCACAGATATTACTACCCAACAAGTCAGATTCCAAAATGAAATCTGGCTTAAAAGATATCTTTTTAAAGTAATGGTCTTTCACTGAAACATTAATACATTAGGCTGCAGGTTTGGTTTTAACAATAAACCAGAAGTTTATTTCACAAAGCAAAACAAATAAAATAAACAATCAAATCAACCAAAAATAACACATGTCAAAACAAAATCCTATCTACTTTCTACACCATCACTTCAAGGTTACTTAAAAATCCAGAGATATTCCTTCCCTATCAAATCTGTAGGTTTGGCTTAACTGCTTATTCTCAGTTCCAAACCAATGTGCTGTGAGGCCTGTTCCCTTGACTATCCACAGACCTGAAATCTTAGCCTTTCTCAGTTTTGAATAACCAATGCAGATTTCTATTGAATCACTTTAAGCCTGGAAGTTTAACAAACTACACCATTTCACAGAAGTAACTTATTTCCTTAAGTATTCTGAACATTTTTTTGGGAGGCATTATACTTGCATCAGGCCCCATGCCTTCGAAATGCTCAAAAACTTTTAAACTAAATTTTTAACTATGACCTTGCTCATCCTATCTTCCATTAAGTTAATGGTTAACATTTTCTGTATCTGGTCATAAGACACCATCATATAAAGTTCTTTAAATACTTCAGGCCAGACAGACAGATTGATTTAAAATCATGGTTCTGGACAGACTGATCAAATTTTTTTTTAAAACCCTTCACAAAAATAAACATAACATTCATATGCCACCAGTTTGAAATCCAAATTTTTTAAAAGTTCAAAATTATATCTGGTCAGATTCATTCTTGGCACAAAAGAAGATTATTGTGATTGTTGGAGGTCAGTCATCTCAACTGCATGGACCTTTCTGCAGGAGTTCCTCAGGGTAGTGTACTGGACTAAACAATCTTTAGCTGTGTCATCAATGACCTGCCCTCCATCATAAGGTTAGAAGCAGGGAACTTGATGATGATTGCACAATGCTTAGCATCATTTGCAACTCCTCATATACTGCAGCAGTCTGTGACCAAATGCAGCAAAACCTTGCTAATATCCAGACTTAGTCTGACATGTGGCAAGTAAGCATCATACCATACAAATGTCAGTCAGTGCCTATCTCCAGTAAGAGACAACCCCTTGACATTCAGTGGTATCACCATCACTGAATCCCTCACTTTCAACATCCTTGAGGATACTACTGACCAAAAACTCAACTGGACTCTCCACATAAACACGGTGGATACAACAGCAAGTCAGAGGTTAGGAATGCTGTGGCGAGTAACTGCCTCCCAATTCCCCAAAGCCTTTCCACCATCTAGAGGTGCAAGACAGAAGTGTGATGCAATACTGTCCACTTGCCTTGATGGGTATAACTCCAACAACACTTGAGAAGCTTGACACAATCCAGGACAAAGTAATTACCACTTAGGCATCACTTCCACAAATATCCACTCCCTTCACCAACGACACTCAGTTGCAGCAATGTGTACCATCTTCAAAATGACAAAAACTCACCAAGGATCTATAGACAATACCTTCGAAATATACAATCACTTCCATCTAAAAGGACAGGGAAAGCAAATACATGGTAAAATCACCATCTGCAAGTCTCCCTCCAAACCACCTGAAAGTATATCATTGTGTCTTCATTGTCAAAACCTAAGAATTTCCTCCTCAGCAGCAGTATGGCCGTACTTACACTAAACTGACTGCAGCGATTTAAGGCAGCAGCTCACTGCCACCGTCTCAAAGGCAACTTGCTAAACACAGGCCAAGTGAGCAAAACTCACATCCCAGGAATTAATGACAAGACAGAGGCATATAAACCACAAATAATTCATCATTTGGATATTGTGAAGATCCTTAGTAATTATGAATTACTTTCAACACTTTTCTGGGGTCACTTCATCTACAGATTATAAAATATATCTGACAACATTTGTCCCTTTTATCCTCCATACTGTTTCTCAAACTTTTAATTTGGAGACAGTTCTCTTGGTTTCCCTTTATATTATTCATACAATGGTGAAATATTTTTTCCACGGAGAAGGTGAATAGAGAACTCGACCTCTATAACCTCTGTAGAAACACAAGGGAATTGACATAAAGGTACTTATGAATTCTTTAGAATTTCTACAACCCTCATGTTGAGGTTACAGCTAATGAATAGTTATAATTCTACATAGTCCTCGAATTCTTAGAGAAATGTGTGCTTTATTTAATTTTGTAATCTGCAGACCAAAACCAAATAAAATGCTCTGGGCCTCTGGCTATAGCTTCCTGGCTATAACTTCCTGGTTGGATCCCTGTCTTTGATACCAGGTTATGGGAGTCAAGCTGGATGTCCTTAGAGGAGATTTAAGTCTCAAACTTGCCCAGTTTTCACTTACATTTGAAACTTCAAATTCAATATTACCATTCACCATTTTATCAGAGTTCCTTTTCCTATTTATTCTTTAATCAAATGTGAGCATCATTGGCAAGACCAGCATGTATTTTTATCCTTAATACCACTTTAACTGCAGGCTCACCAGGCCAACTGATTGTCAACCCCATTATTGAGGATCCGGTGTCACACTTAGGTGAGGCCTGGTAAGGAGGGATGATTTTCTTTCCCTAAAGGACAAAAGTGAACCAGGTGACTTTTAAAAACAATCAGTGATAGCTTAATGATCATTATTACAAAGAACAGTTTCAATTCGATTAACAATTTTATTTAATTTCCATCAGCTGCCTTTGTATATTTGAACCCCATACTCAGAGCATCAGCATGGGCCTCTGGATCACTCATGTTGTTTTACAGCACAAATTCCAGACCAGATAGGTCTGTATCTTTAATAATCATGTGATGTTCTGTGAGGTATCTGTCTCACCTTCAGTCACCAACTTGTGTCAAGGGTCTATGTAGCATCTCCAGTCATTCAGTTTATGTACATGTGATATAACATCACTAAGCACAAAGCGCAGACTTATGTTTGTAAGGTCATAATGTTGTAGTAGTGTAAGTAGTTAGTATTATTAATAAACTTCAAGACATCTGCATCAACAAGAACCCCACTCAATGGTATATGATTACAGACTAATATAGAAAGATCAGAAAGTGCATCTACTAATTCAGTGACATTAGCACTGTCTCCTTAAATAATTGCACAAAAATTGAACGGGGGGATAAGTTCTTCCTTGTAGGAGCAAGCAGAATAATGTCCCGGTTCTAATTTAACAATTTTATTAGTTTAATTCTTTTATTGTTGAAACCTGCACTTAGCAATTGCTCACAAAAGCACCATTGAAATTTAGTGCTCTCTCTCCATGGAAAATTGAAGGGGCAGACTCACATCGCATCATTCTGTTTTAGCTGATTTCATGAGAAAGACCCTGAAGCAAGGGATTAGTCATAACTGAGGCCCTCCACAAAATATCACCGAATAAAATAATACTAAAGGAAAGCTCAAAACCCTCTCTAAACACCTCGAGGAAATCTGCTGGCAGAGACTTTGCAGCATCTGCGACTACTTCCAGATTCAGAAGAAAACATGACACATCATCTGGCAGGCAACTTGTGTTGAGGATCAAATAATATGTTGCCGAAGTGTTTGGGTTTCCCTGGTGTTTTCTTGTTGTCTTTCATCTTTGATGGGAGTCTCAATTTTGCAACCAATCTCCCACGACAGTCAGATATTTCAAATATTTTTGTGCTCAGTAATGTTTTTAGCAACTTGTCATTGCCTTCTGATGAGAGACACTGCCGTGAGAAGTGTACCCATTCCTTCTGCCAAAATTCTGTGCAGAACAAAGATTGCTCCTTTCATTAATTACTAAGATCCATAAGCTGCTTTACTGTTCCATTTCTGTCCCTCCACCCGCAAGCAATTATTTACTGGGGTAAAGCCTCCTGGGTGCTGGTACTTAAGCATTGTTTATAAAACACTACATGGTCCTCTGACAGGAGTAAGCAAAATTATCATAACTGTACTCCAAATCTCTCTTGTAATGTTTCGATTATTCTTTGACTGGAATGTTTTAGAGAATCTGGAAATAAAAACAACTGGAGATTACCTCATTAATTTGAGTATTTCTTCAAAGATAAGGGTGGCCCATCTTTAGCTTCATTCCTACATAGCCTTTCTTCATATCTGAACACAGGCTACCCATGTCAGGAAGCAAATAAAAATGCTGGTGGATGGCACAGCCATACATGGTAATATACTTAAAGTAACATTCACATGTTAATTATTTTCCAGCAAGGACATCAGAAAATGTATTTGGCTCTCTCCCTTCCATAATCCAGGGGTACTGGGGACAGTTGTTGCAGAAATTGCTCTTGTATCTGCTTCTACCATCTTTCTGGCAGGGCATTCCAGCCAGTTACCACCTTTGGGTGAAAAACACTTTACTCTCAGGTCTCTTTTACACTTTCCCCTTTTGAATATGAACTTGTGTCCCCCTATAATTGATGTTTCTACCCTGGGAAAAAGACTCCGAATGTCCATCCTCTCCATGCCTTTCATAGTTTTGTAAACATCTATCAGGTCACCCCTTGTCTGTCAACATTCAAGCGAAAGCAGACGAAGTTTGTCCAATCTTTCCTCATTGCTGAGACCCTCCCAACCAGGCACCATCCTGATAAATCTTTTCTGGTGTCCTCCAAGTTCTAGTGGAAGTGTGAATGCCAGAAGTGAACACAATATTCCATTTAATGCTGAGTAATGTGTTCCTCAGTGGGTCTTAGTTTATTATTGTTAGCATGTTTGTCATGGTATAAATACTATCTGGCATGATATCATTGTGCGTATGGTTTGTATCCATTGAAGAATCTACAATTGTCAGGTATGTTAGGCACGTTCATTGTTTTTTTGAACAAGAATGCCATGAATACAGCCAACCATCTATAGTCAACGGAGATCAAGCACCCGTTCTATTCATGGCACAATCACCATGCCAACATCTTCATTAGAGCAAGCATTCAGTATTGACTTCACAACATATGTGTGAACCAGCTGGTACTCAGGTTTATATCAGGTTTATGATACCGGAGATAGTCAAGGTGTTAGTGTTTGCCTGTTGTGCAATGTTTATGTATAGCAATGAACAGAAACAAACATAGGTTAAACAGTAGCAGTTGGGAATGAGATTTTTCATTTTTACCAATTCTAAACGCTGTGAATGCTGAGCATCAGAAATAAAAATTGAAAATGCTGAAATACTCAATACGTCTGGTAGCATCTGTATAGAAAGGAATGGGATTGATGGGTTGATGAACCTTCTGCTACCCTGGAAGGTGTAGGTTGGAGGTGAACAGGCACTTAATTAATTGGGCATAGTGGCATGCCCAAAACCCACTCCTTTCAGCCTTTGATCAGAATTAAGTTTCAGGCAGGAAAGTCTTTGGTTAAACTTCTAGCCCCATAATCAAGTAATGTCCTTAAGTGTCTGTTTATGAACATTTACAGACCTCAGTCTGCCTCATAAGAATTGACCCAGCTGAAAGCAGGCCTGGCACCACATGGCATTCCAGACAGCTGCTACCCTGCAAGCAGCTTGTCACCTTGGTGAAGTTCGGAGAAGGGGGGGTGATAACTGTCTGATCAAGGGATTGGACAGCTGATAAAAGGGGAGGTGCCTGCTGGGCGAATCCTCTTCTGTCTCTGCTTTTGATTCCCTGTTCCCACCAGGCCATGGCGACCAGTCTGATAAACAATCACCCATCTCCTGAGCTATCTGTGATCTGAGCTGTTCTTCCACCAGCAGTATGGCCTTCTCCAGAGTGATGCTGAGTGCAAGAACTGCCAGCCTGCAATCATTTTGCATGATGGGGCCTTGTTTCTAGCTAAAGGCTCATTAGTGGCCTCATCAATGCCTGATTTGTGTATTGTTGGACAAGACTTCCTGGAAAAATACATCAGGATCTCTCAGCAGGCTTCCAAACAAGTGAGACACCCAATGCCTTGATGAGATTTTGTCCAGATTGATAACCTTTCATGTTGTGCTAAGGTATTGATATTGTAAATAGACAATAGGTGCAGGAGTAGGCCATTCTGCCCTTCGAGCCTGCACCACCATTCAATATGATCATGGCTGATCATCCTTAATCAGTATCCTGTTCCTGCCTTATCTCCATAACACTAGATTCCACTTTCCTTGAGAGCTCTATCCAACTCTTTCTTAAATGAATCCAGAGACTGGGCCTCCACTGCCCTCAAAGTATCAATTGTAGTTAAATTCTTCCAGCCATGTGGCTCCACAGATTATAAACTACTTCTGCTGAAGTGTTTGATTCCCTGAACTGAACTGACAAAATTTGGTTCACTTGCTAGTACAAAAGAATGGTTCTCTTCTGAACTCAATGGTATAGTTAGTTTATTGATTAACATTACAGAAATTCTCTCAGGACATGTGACTGCAATCATATGCCTTTTAGAAATGTTGCATTTTTTTTAAAATAACCTGTTCAGAGATGTTATTATCTACTGTGGAGCAGGTGGGAGTTGAACCCAGACCTCACAGTCCAGGAGTAGGAGCACTGTCACTGCCTCAGAAGACAGCCTTGTAGGCTTGTCCAGCTGACATTTTGACATTCTTAAAAAAAGAATCATCAAACTAACTGTCTCTATTTTAATCCAAATCTCAAAATTGGAACAATGTATTATACAAGTTGATTACACTTAATATGTCTTATGAGTATGTTTTACACAAGGAATAAAATTCAGTTAGAGGGCCCTGATGTTCTCCCTTTAATCTTGTGTTAATAGTATATAAACCTTTCACTGGAGGTCTAATGAATTATTGATTGTATTGCTAAAACAAAACTGTAGTTGAGTTACATGTTCAGTTGCTTAAAATGCTACAAAGCCCTTGAAATGTGATATTTTAAGGATAATCAACAAAATATTACAGTATAAAATGTTGACAGGATTTCATTGATGAATACCAATGGACAACTGAAATATAAGTTCCACAGTCCCAGATCTGTTATGCGGAGGCTGGGCTCACTTGGTGTGTGTTACAATTGGCTTCATAGGGTGGGATGGGTATTGGTGCTGAGGTTGGGGATATATCAGCCAGGGATCCAAATCCTAATTATTGTGCAATGACTGCTGTTGGTCAGAGTCACATCTCTATATTTCAGGATCAATCTCAGCCCCTGTGATTAATGTTGCTAGGGTTTGTTTCAGCGTCATCTTCTGAACGAGCACTACAAATGCATGATAACATTGTATACTCAACAGGAACTAACACTGACACGCTCTCAAGTTGCACAGCATCAAATCTAAATGAGTTATCCTCTTTCCCCAAAATGTGCTGCATATGTGTGAATTGATGCCAAGCTGCACTAGTCGAATCGAACCAGATGGGCCTTCAATGAATCATGTCCTATAATACTCAGGCCCATCTCAAGCTCAGAAAGCTTTTGTGCACAGCTCTGCAAGTTTGGAGAACTCAGATCCTCCGTGCACTGTGCTATTATATTATTTAAGAGATATCTGTCAGCTATGATGCTTCACCCTATCTCATACAGACCTAATTGTTTTCATTGTAAGACCTATATACAAACTAATTGTTTTCATTGAAAGACCTACACATAGGTGTGCAACAACCACAAATATTTCCCCTGCACCTTCATTCAGATGATTATTGAATATGAACCATAAAAGCATTGATAGTGAACATACAAGATTCAACTAGTAATCAGAGTTTACAAAGATTTTATATCATTGGTAAATATATTCAAGTATGCAAGTGCACCTAATTTCTTATGTCATCCAAATTTGCTCATCAACCCTACAACTACTAGCTTGTATACACTGCTTTATCAAAAGCATTGTAAAAGTCCAGATGCAGAATATATGCCAGGATAATATTATCGACTAACACAGCCATTCCAACAAAAAAATCAATTAACTTGATAAGGGACAAATTTCTGGCCCTTTGAATCAGTTCATCCAGCCAATGACGTTATAAATTATCATTTTGAATAAGACATCTTTCTCATAGTAAATGCAGTTGACTGTATTAAAATTCATCTGAATTTGTTCTATCTGCACTAATTGTGGGCCAAAAGTACACAAGCTGTTGTAGTCACTGGGGATCTGCCTTCTTATTGCCCCCAACACTGAAGTATTTGAAAAGAAAATAGGAAGTCTCTGATTACCATTGAACCATAAGACATCTGATCTAGTGCAGCTGTGCTTCAAGCTCCCCATAATCCATGTCAGATACATGTCATAACTTTGGGTAAATGGACACCCCAGAGAAAAGATGGCTTTCTGAACCTTGGATGTTGATAAATAAAAATCTTCTTTTCCAGAAGTCATATTTAAATTCCCTTATATGTCCGCTCTTTCAAAAGTATTATTCTGTGCAAATCTGATTACCCTTTCTAACAACGTAACACATCCAGAGCCTTGAGAAATGAGTGAAGAGACCTGTGAGGGTTTGACAATCAATGAGATAGTCAATAGACCCCAGGGAAGTAATTATAGTTTGTGAGAGGTTTATTATGATCTTTGTGCTAAAAAGAATGATACAACAGACAAAGACAACTACAAATGCCTTATTGTGTAAAATGACAGAATCAATTATTGATGGTGACCTTTAGATTATTTGTACAATAACAAACTCATAAACAGCAGCCAGCATGGGTTGAGAATGTGACAATCCTGCCTGATCATCTCCTTCATTTCTTTGAGCAAGTGGCAACCCACAGTAAAATCTCGCATACTGTGCAGTTGAATTTACAAAAGCCACTTGAAAAATGTCCATACATAAGATCATTGGTTAAGCTCAAAGCTGTGTGAATTCAGAGCAAAATCTACACTCAATAAGAAATTAACTGAAGATGATAATACAAGTTGCCACCCACATGGCACAGTGGGTTTTATCGCTGTCTCTAAGCCAGAAGGAGTCACATTCCAGGAACTGGTAACCAAACAAAGCATGTTAATTCTCAACTTGTAAATCTTTCTAAAAAGCCTATGAAAGGTAGTAAGTGCAGGAGAATCTCCTGGTTAGCCAGACTTGGTGTTGGAACAGTGTCCTAAGTCTCAAGGCCTTGGCTGAAAGCTTAACAACCCTGTTTCAGACAAAAGAAAAATCTAGCCACAGCAGTAATCAAACACATACCAACCTCATGCACCACAAGGCATGAGAAAGGAACTGACATAGACATAGAATTCCTACAGTGTGGAAACAGGCCCTTTGGCTTAATAGGTCCACACTGACTCTTCAAAGAGTAACCCAGTCAGATCCATTCCCCTACACTACAACTAATACACCTAACTCACACATCCCTGAACACAATGGGGCAATTTAGCATAGCCAATCCACCTAACCTGCACACGTTTGGATTGTGGGAGGAAACCAGGGCACCCAGAGGAAATCTGCGCAGACACGGGAAGAATATGCAAACCCCACACAATCACCTGAGGCTGGAATAAAACCCTGCTCCCTGGTGCTATGAGGCAGCAGTGCTAAGCACTGAGCCACTGTGCTACCCCTACCTGCTACAGAAACTAGTGAGAAAAATAATGTGGCAAAATGGGGAAATCATGAGAGGAGTTAATTCAGAGTTCAGTGTTACTTAGTTATTGACATCTGAAGATTGAGAAAGCCATCTTTCTCTGGGATGTCCATTGACCTGAAGTTGTGAAATGCACGAAACATGGGTTAGGGGGAGCTTAAGACACAGCTGTTCGGGATCAGAGGTCTTCTCGTTCCATTGAAATTCAATGACTTAACCTCTCCAAACATGTCAGTGCTGGGAAGTACTGGGCAGAGCAGGGTCACTGATAGATCCATGTATTTGGTAGTTAAGTTAAAAGTAAAGGCACCCCAGCCTTACCAGACCTTAAGGTTGCTGCCTCATTAGAAAACTGAGATGACTGGCTGGTTTTAACACCTCAAGGGAGGGGAGGGGTTGGGTAGGAGAGTCCTAGGTTTATGGCAACCTTGGCAGGTACAATCACAGTGGTTACATCATATCATTCCTTTGAGCACAACAATCCCAATAAACTTCCCATATACTATAATTACTACCTCGACTACCTCATTGATTGTCAAGTCCTCACAGATCTCTTCATTCATCTCTCAAGCATTTTAGTGTCAATGTAAGTGTGTGAGAATGAGTATGAATGTGAATGATGACAAATTACACGGACAACCATAAAACTCTGCATACTATATTAGAAAGATGTGCTATTTAAAATATTGATTTATAGTGCTATTGGCTGTATGTATTTCGACATCTGCCAAGAGTTACACATTGGGATTGTACAAACCTCCCTATTACCTGAAACCACAGGAACTGCCCAGAAAATTGAAATTTCATTGGAATCTGGATCTCTTTGTTAAGTCCCTTAGAGTAAGAGATTTTGGAGTGTTCTGACTTGCGTAAGCAGAATAGAAACCCTAAGGAAATGGCCAAGGATTAAAAACCGATTAAAACTTCTGGGCAGCTATTAACCTCAGCTTGCCACTGATACCTTCTCCCTAGCAATCTCACCACGTAAACTCTCTGACCCCTGATTTGTTGCTCCTTTTCTCAATAGATGTCAAAGAGGCTGCAGAATTCAGCATATTTACTGTTCGACAAAATGGGTCTGGTTTCCATACAGATCAACTCTGCCGCTGCAGCAAGTATTGTGGATTAGTCTTTGCTATTCTATAACAGGAGGTTCCAGTCCAGGAAATCCCAGAGCAAAACTGATCAAAACTTAAGTGTTTATTTATTTGTCTGACCAAGGGCTGAAAGAAAGTTTCCAGTTTGACTGAATCTGAGTTATAAATTTATAACATCATTGGCTGGACATGTGTGTGTCTTGAGCTTTTTGAAGAGAATACTCTTTAAGGCAAACGGTAGTGGCTATTGGAACAACATTACATTTGTAAAGATCATAAACTGCCTTAATGGAGTTGCCAAGTCTTCAACATTTTCAGAGAGAGGTCTCAAGATGAAGTTTGAGGAAATAAGATATATTGGTTTTGAACAGAGATAACCGGCCACAGAATTAACCAACTTTGTCCTCTCTAGCTTTCTGTAAAACCTCTACCATTCTGTGTAAAATGGAAATCTACTGGAAGACTTTACCACTACATATCAAGAGTTATAGAGTTATAGAGATGTACAGCATGAAAACAAACCTTTCGGTTCAACTCGTCCATGCTGACCAGATATCCCAACTCGATCCAGTCCCACCTGCCAGCACCTGGCCCATATCTCTCCAAATCCTTCCTATTCATATACCCATTCAGACTTCTTAAAGGGGGAGTCTAAATTTACACTGTCTCCAGATAAAGAGACAGAAACCAGCCATAACTGAGAGAGGAGGAAATCGCAGAGCAAGTAATGTGCAGAAAATGATTTCAACTTCAGACGGCATGGTCTCTCAGTGGTCAGCACTGCTGCCTCACAGTGCCAGGGACCTGCATTCAATTCCACCCTTACGCAACTGAATGTGTGGAGTTTTCATGTTGTCCCCATAACTGAGTGGATTCCTGCTGGGTGCTCTGGTTTCCTCCCACAGTTCAAAGGTGTGCAGGTGAGGTGGATTGGCCATGCTAAATTACCCATCATGTTCAGAGACGCATAGGTTAGGTGCATTAGCCATGGAAAATGCAGGGTTACAAAATGGGTCTGGATGGGATGCCCTTCAGTGAGTTGGTATGAACTTATTGGGCTGCGTGACCTGTCTCTGCACTGTCGAGATTCTATGAAACTACAAATCAGCATTTGGCTAGTTTTAGCGTTTTATTTGCTTATTTTAACTGTATATCATCCAAAATAACTTTTAAGATAATGATCTGCAGAAGTGCATATTCTTTCAGGCTTCCAGGGATATGTGTCTTCTGTCCAGAAGGGTATTTGGACATTTTAGCTCATTTTAAATCTTTTGCTGATTCTTCATCTAAATTAACTTTTGTTTTATTTCAGTGTGGTAATATGAAATATTAACTTGTTAATTTAATGAATTTACCTGGCTTATCTTTAACACTGAGCTTTTATTTGTTCATGGGATGTGAGCATCGCTGGCTTGGATAGCATTTATTTCTCATCCCTAATGCCCAAAGGACAGTCAAGAGTTAACCACATCACTGTGGGTCTGGAATCACATTTAGGCCAGGCCAGGTAGGGACTGCAGTTTTCTTCCCTAAGTGACATTAGTGAACCAGATGAGTTTGTCTCATTGACAATGGTTGCATAGTCAATACTAGACGCCTAATTCCAGATATTTAATGAATTTGAATTCCACCATTTGCCACGGCAAGAGTCAAATCCAGGTCCTCAGAACATTACCCGGAATGTTGAATTTATAGTTTAGCGATAATACCACCAAGCCATCACCTCCCCTAATATTTATGAACATATATAACCAATAACAACATCTCCCTTTTACATCCAAACACTCTTCTGGCTAGAGGGGAATGAACCCTGCACACTTCCTCACATGACTCTTAACAATAGAAAGTAGTATTGGGAGGCATACAATGTCTTTTGATGTGTGTTTCTAAGTTAAAGCCAGTTGTTATTTGCCTATCCATAGTTGCTCTTGAAAATGTAGCGGTGAGTCAATTTCTTAAGCCACTTTAGGTGGTGCAGTCAAGATTAGATTTGTGCTGTTAGGTATGGGACTCCAGGACTTTGATCCAACGATGCTGAAAGAACACAAAATATCTCCAAGTCAAAACGGTATGTTACATGGAAGGCAGCTTAGAGTTCGTCAACTTCTCAAATATCTGTCTGCCTTGTTCATTTCATTCTATAAACTGTATTGAGTGGAGTTGAATAAGGAATGTTTAGGAACTGGGGGCTGGGATGACCCAGTTGTGACCCTAGGGCTGGGTGGAGTTGTAGCGTTGTTCAAGGTGGGTGAATTAAGACAGGATGCAGGTACGATTCTTGTGAGCAACACAGTCACAGGCGTGTATTTTTTAAAATAAACTTCTTTCTTGCATGACGGGTTTTTTTTTCATTTTTTGCAATCAAGTCATCAACAGGAAAAGCATATTTGTTAATGGCTGTGCTAATTTTTCTGATGATGGACATAGAGGCATTGTTCGGCAGATTGATTTTCTCAATGCATTTCCTTGCGATGAAATCTACACGAAGGACTTAAACAAATGAAATTTGATCTTCTGATCAATGACATCTTAACAGTAGTGGTAATCCATTCTGAATAGAGTTGTTGCTGTCAGGATAAAATAAGACTGAATGGAAAAGCTAGACCCTCAAGGCAACCATCACATTTAAAAAAAAGAGGAGAAAGGAAGATGATAAATAAAAACATGGAGTGTAAGTTATGCACTTAGCTTAGGGTTTAAAAATTAGGTTTAAAAGTTACAAAGGCAATGTGGATAATGAATATGTTTCTAGACGAAAAGCCCAGGGTTTAGGATTTCGCTCTGCATCATAGCAATATAATTGATTTTATTAATTCAATTGAATTGTGGTTTAATGTGAGAAAAAAAATCAATAAGAAATTCACCAGTAAAGGCCCAACGGAGATTATTAATAGCCATTGAGACCTTCCAGTCATACCTGCCAGACCCAAATGTGATGTTAGTCAATATCAGATGGTTGCGTTTTAATGCCTACTGGAGTGATCGATCAAGCCACTTAGTTGTACATTCATTGCTTTGAAGAATGTCCACCACTGGACAATAAATATGACATCGCTCTCAACCCAAAAGCAACAGAGAAGGGTGAAGGAGATGATGAGTTGCATAGGTTTGGATTCTTGAGAAAGAGTGATGACCAACGTTAACTAAATATATACAGTGACAGAACTGAGTGGGATTGTGTAACTGAACAAATAAAGGCAGGCTTGAAGGTATGATGCCCATCACAATATTAATGACATAAGGAAGGGTACAAAAATGTTAAGACAGTAAATCAGGTTGAGGAAAAGAATTATTGGACCGCCTGCCTTTTACTCTTATTTTATGCAGCAGTGCTTCTAATTATGTAAATTATTTGTTAAATGAATGTAGTGATTTTGATATAATTTTGCCAAGTACTACCTGGGGGTTGTACATTTGACGCAACTCTTTTTTTGATAACTGACTGCTGCAGGATTAAAAAGATTTCATCCAGAAATTACCTAGTCACCTTCAACCAGAAAAACAAAATCCTCAACAACAAATTCTTTATAATAAAAGTCATTAGTTATACATTTAACATATACGATTCCACATTCTGAGATTCAGTATCCTGATCATTATTTCTTAAATTCTTTAATGGTCAACTATTTAGTTAACATTATTAGCTGGTTCTTAAAAAATCCTACCGTGTTATCAAAGTATTTAATTTTCAGTGCAGTGTTCTGGTGGAACTCTACAGCTCAAATATGAGAATCTGTGGCCACCTCATGGAGATTAGTATGAAGTGCAGATTTCATTTCATTTTTATTTGTTTCTGAAAGTGATGCATTTTGCCCCAAACCCCAGAAATCTCTGTTTAACATTTCACCACTTGATCTCTCCAGTGACTCTGTGGGTTCTATATTGAGGAATAACAAACCCCGTGGTTTGGTTCAAATCAGTGTTGAGGTAGCTGAATTTAACTTGGACATCAGCAAAATAGAACAGAGTAGCATTGAAGATGTCATTGAGGTAGGCATGAAAGCAGGGATAACCAGGACTCTTGTAGCAGAGGACTATCTCATGACCATCAATGGAAACCCCGAGTGTGAACAAATCTGAATCACAGACAAAGATAAAATATTATAGGGAGAAAAAAAAATCAGAGAAATCGAATACAAATTTGCTGCTTTCACTTAATGACATTCAGAAAAGATTATATTCAATAATTTATAAGTATTGACTGGTGCGAAGATGGCTCTGCAACTGTATTTACTTTATTATAACATTTAATGGCAATCACAAACTAAATTACTTAAAGACATACAAAATTAGTTGACAGTTTAAATATATTAGCTGTGAGAATTCTTTCTAATTGGGAATTGTTATTACTTTAAATGGGTTTAGTTGATAAAGCAATCAAATCTCACTACCTAATAAACATTATCCTTGAACAATGACAGCACATCATGTCATTTCAAAGAACCGTCACTGATTAGTATTTTGCTATTTTAACAGAAGCTAAAATTAATGTCTAAAGTATTATCCCTAACCCATTCTCATAGCTACATCTTCTTGGGAGTCAAACTTATTCTATTTTGATTTAAAAGTCTCAGTTTACTTTAATATTACATTTAGATACTGTCAAAAGAAACAATTTTCTTAGCTCAGTCATTTGCTACCATGATGAAGCTATTATCCATTCATTTCATGTCATGACAGCACCAGATATACAAAACAACGAATTGTCCACCCACCAGACTTGCTGAGCAGCACAGCAGACTAACAAAATGTACCAAAACTAGAGATTTATTTACTTATTTTGAGCTGTCAACTAGAAATTAGCTGCGATAATATTGTATATATGTTTTTTTTTCCAAATTACCGATTAAATTTAACATTGCATTACACGTTGATCAAAACATGTCTGGTAAGTGTACCACAATTTGGATTCACTTAGTGCAGCACAACTTAGAAAGAGACCTCATTCAAGGAGAATTGCCACTTTCCAATATTTATACAAAGTGGCAATTAAACAAAACTCATTAGAAAACTGAGATCCACTCTGGAATAGACAGCCAACCAGCATGAGCTGTACTGAGGCATTACAATGCACTCTGTTCAATTTTGGATACCACACCAATCACAAAATGCTTTGTGTGTCTTACAAAGGTGACCAATAGGACAGATCTGAGGTATTCAGGAATTGAACTAAAATATGCTTTTACAGCAAGTCAAGACCTACAAATCAGAAGAAAGTACAAAACTTCATTTGTTTATATAAATGATCAAATATACAAATTAACCAAAACAAACTAGAAAAGTAAAACAAAGGATCATAAATTGAGTGATGTGTAACTTTAAAATAGACAGTCTGTTTGGACATATCAGCCATATCAAATAATTTGGAGTCAAAAAACTAAAAAGGTCAACTGGATGCTAAAACTGGTACCAGAGTGGCAATGAGTGGACATTTTTACATCACTCACTTTGGTTATCTTGATATCACTGATGGGAATAGAAAGATTTTTAAAAAGCTTGTTTAATACTAAATATTTTTTCTGAACATCACTTTGAAAGCGTTAGTGCTACTTGAAAAATGAACTCAGAACATTGAACTGTAAACCTGAACAACATGCTTTAGCTGAATTTTACTGATCAGAAAAAAAAATACCCTTTTTTTTAATGGTTTGCTATGACAAGTCATCTAAAATGTACCAGAGTCATTACATTTATTCAAATCCAAAGTGGAATGGGAATAGAATGGACTAGACAGTGAACCAACCATGTCTTGAATTCTAACATTATTTTCAATGTTGAAAATTGACTGAAAATGTGACTAACTGCTAGATCTAAATTTCACACTTCATATAAAAAAGTAGCAAAATCTGGACATTTCTCCCAAAAATTTATTGATGCTGGATCTATTGAAAATTTCAAACATAAGATTGATAGACTTATGTTAAGCAAGGGCATTAAGGGATATCAATTAAAGCTGATAAACGGAGTTTATTTTTTTCCCACTACCAGGAAGATAGGAAAACACCTGGGTGGCCACTGACAAGCAGTGCCCTTCACATCAAAGGGCAATGCTGTGTGATCAAACAGTGAAGAGGAGGGCAGGGACTAAATCAAAATAGAGTTGGAGGGGGAAATGATGCACTCCACTCCCTGTGGTGCCCACCTCTCCCTGAACAACTCCAGAGTGTTGGTGGACACCGCGTGATAAACGGAGTTTAAGATGCAGATTAGCATTAATTTACTTTGTGGAATCAGATTGAATGGTCTCCTTCTATTCTGATCTTCCTCTAAGAAGCAGAGGAAAGTGGAAAAGTCAACTTCCTACTGAAGTAGAAGACTTGAAAGAGAATCTGTCTCAACTAGTGTAGTGTCAGACAGCCTGTCCAACCAGCAACACAGATTAGAAATAGAGCTGAGTGTTGAATTTATTTACAAGTATTAAACGATTGAAAAATTGCATTTTTAAAAATTCCTTGATGGGGTGTGGGTACCACTGGCAAGGTCAACATTTCATAGAATCATAGAATCACAGAATCCATACAGTATGGAAACAGGCCATTCTGCCCAACAAGTTCACACCGATCCTCAAAAGAGTAACCCACCCAGACCTATTCCCCCTACCCTATTTGTTGCCCATTTGTAATTAGGAAGCTACATCGGCTATTTCAAAGGGAAGCTGGGTGCCAGCCACATTGCCGTGGGTCTGGAGACACATATAATCCAGTCTGGTAACGGCAACAAAATTCCTTCCTGACAGGCTGGAAAGAACAACAATGAACCAGGTGAGTCTTTTAAACAACTAACTGTAGGTTCATGATCACCTTTACTAAGATGACCTTTAAATTCCAGATTTTATATTGGCTGAAATCAAATTTCACCAGCATTTAGGTCTTGCCCCGTTGTTCCTTGATAGCCCACTTGATAGGTCCCAAGCTCAATAACAATACCAGTATGCCACCATATGGACAATGGGCTTAAATCTCCAATCTGTGTTCTTGGTGATGAAGGGTGTCTATCATATCCTTCAGAAGCATTCCAATAGCATTGCCAAACACCAGATGGTGCAACTTAAAACTGGATGGATGACTACCCTGAAAGAGTAGTTCTTGGATAGGAAGGAAAGTTTCTGGTTATTTTTGGATAATCTGATTGAGCAGCTCAAAACCATGCATGAACTTAAGACCTCCTGTCTACTGTCCATCTGATTTCCTGCATTTAATTTTCTCTTTCCATGGCTGCGTGTTCTTCATCTTCATCATCTTGCTCTTCATCAAGCTTTGGACGATTGAATTCTTCAATCACAATGTCTTCAGCACTAGGAGAAAAGGGAATGCAAGTTTTTTCAACTTTTTCAATTGCAGCTTCACCAGTGATTTCATAGTTCTTGACATATTAGAAAAACTTGATGTAAATCAATGTGCCAATCCTTAAGGAGGCTTAATTCTAGTTGAAGAGGTTCAGGTTTTAATGACATTCTCTTGCCAATATTGTGAACCATTTTTAATTACTATATTGTAAAAAGAACTCAAGAGTCTTGCAACATTTTAACACTTCAATGATATTGTGAAACAACTAAATATAAAGAAGGCAAATGGTATGTTGGCCTTCATTGTGAGACGTTTCGAGTACAGGATCAAGGATGTGTTGCTGCAGTTATACAACCTCAAATTTACCTGGACCGTCTCAGACTCCTCCCTCCCCTTCCTAGACCTTTCCATTTCTATCTCGGTCGAACGAATCAACACGGACATTTACTATAAACCAACCGACTCCCACAGCTACTTAGACTACACCTCCTCTCACCCTGCCCCCTGTAAAAACGCCATCCCATACTCCCAATTCCTTTGTCTCTGCCCCATCTGCTCCCAAGAGGACCAGTTCCAATACCGTACAACCCAGATGGCCTCCTTCTCCAGTTTCTCCTGTTTCTCCAGTTTCCTCATTTCCTCTCCCCCCACCTTGTCTCAGTCAAATCCCTCGAACTCAGCACCACCTTCCTAACCTGCAATCTTCTTCCTGACCTCTCCGCCCCCACACCCACTCCGGCCTATCACCCTCACCTTGACCTCCTTCCACCTATTGCATTTCCAACACTCCTCCCCCAAGTCCCTCCTCCCTACCTTTTATCTTAGCCTGCTGGACACACTTTCCTCATTCCTGAAGAAGGGCTCATGCCCAAAACGTCGATTCTCCTGCTCCTTGGATGCTGCCTGACCTGCTGCGCTTTTCCAGCAACACATTTTCAGCTCTGATCTCCAGCATCTGCAGTCCTCACTTTCTCCTTGCAGTTATACAGAGCCTTGGTGAGGCCACACCTAGAATATTGTCTGCAGTTTTGGTCTCCTTTTCTGAGGAAGGATGCTCTTCCTCTTGAGGGAGTGCAGCCAAGGTTTACCAGGCTGTTTGCAGGGATGGCGGGACTGACATATGACAAGAGATTGACAAGGTTAGGATTGTTTTCACTGAAGTTCAGATCTGTGAGGGGGAATATCATAGAGACTTATAAAGTTCTAACAGGTCTAGACAGGGTAGATGCAGACAGGATGTTCTTGATGGTGAGTGCATCCAGAACCAGGGGTCACAGTCTGAGGATTCTGAGTGGACCATTTAGGATGGAGATGAGACTTTTCTTCACCAAAGAGTGGTGAGCCTGTGGAATTCATTACCACAAGAAGCAATTGATGCCGAAACATTAAATGGATTCAAGGGATGGTTTGATAAAGCACTGAGGATAAATGGGACCAAAGGTTATGGGGAGAAAACAGGATTAGGCTATTGAATTAGATGATCAGCCACGATCATGATGAATGGTGGAGCAGGCTCGAAGGGCTGAATGGCCTCCTCCTGTCTTCTAAGTTTCTATTTAGGGCAGAGTATTGCAGCCCAGTGTGCTTGCAGGCTGGAGAATGGGGTGAGGGATTAAAATGTCTCAGGTACGCATTCTTCTGCATTCTCAGCTGCATCTGCCCCTGACCAGTTGACAGTTTTGTTTGTGATTGGTGTGGCTTTGGGCAGCCTAGTTGCCTTTGTCCCGCTTGAGGTCCTTCCAAAGGCAATTAACAGCCACAAAGTCACTTCCTGGCCACAATTTGAGGTCAGTGGGAGAGTTTCAGGGACAGACTTCAGATGTAGGAGCAGAAATAAACTATTCAGCCCCATTCAGGTCTCCTCTCTTATTCGATGAGATCATGGCTGATTTGATAAATCTCAACTCCCCATTCCTGCCTCTTCTCAATAACCCTTCATTCCCTTATTGGGGTAAAGGGACAAGGGAAAAACCTAAGAGGTTCTCCAGTTCCAGCTGGAGCCCAGGATCCACCATTAATGGCAAAAGTGAGGACCGCAGATGCTGGAAATCAGAGTCTAGATCACAGCAGGTCAGGCAGCATCCGTGGAGCAGGAAAATCGACGTTTCAGGCAAAAGCCCTTGGGTGTGCTGTCCCCGCCCCCTCCTCACACTGGGTGCTCCCTTCCTGCCTGGCCTTGTAAGATGATCTCCAATGTTCCTCCCCACACCCCATGGCAATCGCCTCTATGGCACCCAATTTTGACTCCATCCTGAAGGTTCTGTAATTTGACTGGTCAGGTTATTTGAAGAAATGTAAGTGCATGGCTCTGGTTAACAATGGTCACACGACTTGTCCTGAAAGTTGCTGTCACTTTCATTTGAAAAGCCATTATAGCACTGCATGGAATATGGGTTGGATATTACATGCAGCATCATTGTTGTTTTTTTTTAGGGGGGACGGGCAGAGCATGTAAAATAGGTCAGGGGCCCAGCCTGCCATTCTTCTTGCCCATCCCAGTAATGTGGAATGTGGGCAAGTGCCAGAGGTCAGCAGCCCTGTCTCCAGATGCAGATGTGCAATTGAGGCTCAGTTGTGACTTTGAAAACTCAATTGATCCTGGACAAACTCCTGCCGGTGCCAGTCTAGCTGATGTGGGCAGTGAAACCGGAGTGAGCTTACTGTGTGTTTTTAAACGTGTATGTGAAGAAAATGTGGGAAGGAAAGGGCATCCAGGGCACTTACACAAGATGCCACCAGACCATTCCTTCCATGCTGTCTGCCCAATAGAACCTGGGCCCCCAGTGCCCACAGTGTCCCCAGCGCCCTCTCTCTATTCCCTGAGCTCTAGGATTCTTTCTTTCTGTAAGCCCATTTTCTAAATTTGGAAATTAGAGTACAATGACACCTTGGCGTCCAACTACATTTCTAAACCCAACTAACCCGAAATCAGGAAGGAAACAAAATGCTTATTTGGTTTTTTTCTCTTCCTTAGTTCTTTTCTCCATGTGTGGTTGTTCTAGAATCACCAATGCTGGAAACAGTCTATTTCCATATACCCTGTCTAAATTCCTGCCTCAAATCCCTGCATTATTGCTTGATAAATGGAGCCCCAATTTTTTTAAGTCTGTCTTTGTATCTGTATTTTCTCAAGCCAGAACCTAATGAATCTGCACTGTCTTCTTCCTATTGCTTCATGACTCTAAAACACGAATGCAAAAATGATACATAGTATTCAAATGACTCAATGGGGATTTCACGTAGATTTCTTAGTACATGGCAAGTTTTGTGTTCCATATGCCTTGGTCTAAAGGTTAGTATTCACCTGGATCATTTAAGTAGTCCTGTCCATTTAAGACATTGGAAAATAAAAACATTGCAAAATATCCCAATGCTTTTCCCACTGGAGCCCCATTTCAGGACTGGAAAATTGTTGTGACCTCTCAGTGAGAATTGGGACTCTATGGGGGGGAGGGACAGGGTATGAGCTGCAAGACCAGGGCAAGGGTGAAGGTGCCTGGAGGTAGAAAGGTGAACTATGAAAGTCAGAGACCTGTTAGAGGAAGAGACATGGAACAAATAGAGGATTATGAACAGATTTCATAGTTTTGTGGAAATATGTTAAGTGTACCTTTTTGAGATTACAGGAGCTAAGTCTCAATGTGGGTCACTGGAGCAATGCCAACAATTCGAAAGCAAAATAAAATTGCACAAAGCTGCCTCACATCTATTTATCTCAGTTCATCAATAATACAGAGATTAATGGAATTGAAGAGTGACAAATATCCAGGACCTGATGATTTCCATCCACGGGTGTTCAAGGAGATAGTAGAGCACAATGCCAATGCCCTAGCCATAATCTTCCAGATTCCCAGGATTTGGGAGTTGTATCTCTAGTTTAGAAATTCAATCATGTTATTCTTCTCTTTAAGAAGGATGACAGAGGGAAATGAGGAAGTTTCAGGTCAATTAGCCTGACATCTGTTGGTGGAGACATTGCTGCAATCTATAAGCAAGGATAAGCTAACTCTTCACTTCAAAAAATTTCACGGAGAGTCAGCTTGCATTTATGTAGGGTAGTCATGCCTGACAAACCTCAGAGATTTTTGATGAGGTGACAAAGGTGGTAGATAGACGTAAATTGATGGATGTTGTTTATGTGGACTTCCAGAAGAATGTTGATAAAGTCCAACACATGAAACTATTAGTTAAGGGGGAGGCTGAAGGAACTGAGGGCAAATTACTGAATTAGGAAAATGTTTGAGAGGCAGGAAACAAAGTTGGAATAATAGGGTAGTACTCAAATTGGCACAATGTGACTCGTGGGCTCCAGTAGGGATCTGTGTTGGTGTCTCAATTATTCACAATATTCATTAATTAGATAATGGCTGAAAAAAATCAAATATCAAATTTTCTGATGACACAAAATTAGAGAGCATTGTAGACAGAGTTGACAACAGCATAAAATGATTACAAGATTTTGATAGACTAGATGAATGGGCAAAGCTGAGCCAAGTGAATTGTAATATTAGCAAGAACGAGGCTATCCATGTTGGACTGAGAAAAGATTAGATCAGGGTTGCTTTCAGGAGGCACAAAGTTAAATACAGTGGATATCCAAGGATTTTGGGGTTCAGGTGCATAGCTCTTTAAAATACCATGAACAGCTGCAGAAAGCAGTCAGGAAGATTAATAGAATGATAGCCTTCATATCTAAATGGCTGGAATACAACATTACAGGCATATGCTGCAGTTAGACCCCACTTAGAATACAGTGAGCAGGTCTGTACACCACACCTTAGGAAAGATGTTTTGTCCCGGGAGGGGGTTCAACACAGGTTTACAAGAATAATATCTGCACTTCAGGAGTTAAGGTACAAAGAAAGATAAGACAAATTAGGCCTTTATTCTTGAGAGTTTAGAAGGTTAGTGGGTGATATAATTGAGGTCTTCAGGTAAGGACGGGTGAGATGAAGATAAACTATTTCCACTCAATGAAGATTCTATAACCAGGGGGGATAGTCTAAGATGGGGGAGTCCAGAACTGGAAGGCAAAGGTTTAGGGTGAGAGGGGAAAGATATAAAAGAGACCTAAGGGGCAACGTTTTCACGCAGAGGGTGGTACATGTATGGAATGAGCTGCCAGAGGAAGTGGTGGAGGCCAGTACAATTGCAGCACTTAAAAGAAATCTGGATGGGTATATGAATAGGAAGGGATTTGAGGGATATGGGCCAGATGCTGAAAGGTGGGACTAGGTTGGGTTGGGATATCTGGTCGGCATGGACAAGCTGGACCAAAGGGTCTCTTCCATGCTGCACATCTCTATGACTATGAGTCTATAATTAGGGTCAAAGTCATTCAGGAGAGATGTTAGAAAGCACTTCTATGTGCAAAGAGTAGAGAAGATTTGGAACTCTCTCCCTCAGGTAGTGGTTAATGCTAATTCAATTATTAGATTTAAATCTGAGATAGACACATTTTTAATAAGCAAGGGTATCAAGGGATATGGGCCCAAGGCAGACACATGGAGTTAGGCCACAGATCAGCTGGGATCTTGTTGAATGGCGGAACAGGCTTGAGGGACTGAATGGCTGACTCCTGCTCTGATTCCCATGATCCATGGCAGCCGTTACTATCTTGCACCTAAAAATTTAAATCCATGACAGCATTTGAGGTCACCACTCTCACTTTGGGAAGCACTGCTCTAATGAAGCCAGGTCTGAAATCCTTTGCTCTTCCACATTCCCAAGCCTCCAGCACTTAAACATAAATCTTGGTTTGTCTCATGAAAAATGTATCTCCTGACACTAATTACCAATGACCACCGATCTGCCCATCAGCTATCTTGCCGATATTGCAGAAAAATAAAGCGTGTTGCCAAAGTATTTATCTTGTTGTAATCAGGACAAAATTCTTGAAGAAGGGTGGTTTTGGATTAGAGTCATTAACCCTATTTATCATCACACAGATCCAGCCAGACCTGCTGATTCTCTTCCTGTTTTCATGGAAGCAACAAGAAGCAATTTTGAATAAGTGGCCATTGTTTACCCAAGATTTTTACAATCCAACAGGTACCACAGAACTGACTGACCAAAATTAGTGGGCTCGATGATAGCTGGCCTTCAGGAGTTAACTTATGAGGAGAGATTAGACCAAATGAGCTTGTTTTTTTCAGAATTTAGAAGGTTAAACGGTGGATCTGAACGAAGTCTTTGACATATTAAAAGGATAAAATAGGATATATTAAAAAAAATTTTGGGAAATGTATAACAAGGGTATATAGTCCGAGAATTAGGGCCAGACCATTCAGGAGCGATTAGGAAGCACCTGTATACATGAAGGGTGGTGGAGGTTTGGAATATCCATAAACAGCAGTAGATGCAGAATCAGATGTTAATTTTTAAATCAGCCATAGGTAAATTTTTGTTAAGCAAAGGCACATATATGGAGTTAGGGCACAGATCAGCCAGGATCTCATTGAGTGGTAGAACAGGCTCGATGAGCTGAATGGCCTACTCCTGTCCTTATTTTTCTATGTTCTATGATGAAAATCCGCATTGAAAAAATAAAGCATTTTCAACCCTAAGATCTTTGGTGCTGAAGCAAGAATTTTTAATCTGTAATTATATGGCTCTCTCATGCCAATTATAGAGCCCTAGGATTTGGAAAGGATAATATTCAGCAGTGTCCTCTCAACTGGCTAAACATCCAACTTAATCACCTTTAATAAGGGAACAGCCGTAAGGGCAGGGCTTTGCAGAGCTGCAAGCCTGCGAAAATCATAGAAGACCAGCTGAGAGAAAATGAGATCAGAGCAGAAAGCAGTGTGGAGGAGAACAGACTTGATTATTCCTGGTATTTTTGATTCAAATAATTGAATGGAATTCTGTTGGAAATTAAAAAAAAATGCAGGACCAGAGCTCGACATGGCCTGTGTTATTTGTGCTAAATATGAGCATTAGTTTAAATTGGGATGATGGAATCGCACTAAATCAGTCCAAGCCTAGGTTTAGAAGAGATGCAGCCAGAATTACCAAAATGTTTCCATTTTGTGCTCTCAGTTAACAGGATGTGCTCTTCTCTTTACATTTTAAATAAAAAGCCATCACTCTCAGTGCTTTACAAATGTGGATTTGACACATATTCATTATCCTATTAAGCAAACAGTGGGAGTAGTGGAACAACTTAGAGACCAGATCAGCATAAAAATCGCTGAGATAAAACTGCAGCAGATAATACTCAAATGGAGTAACTACAGAGAAAAATCATTGCCATGTATTTACACAGGATCCGACAAATGGATAAAGATGATGGTGCAGATCAGGCCAGCAATGTATGGAGTGAAGTATAACCTGCAGGGACAGAGAGAGGCCGATATATCTCAGTCTGGAAAATTGGAAATCTGGAAATAAATTTCCCATGAATCCTATTCACTAGTTCTTTCTTTATCACCTCACACTTTCTTATCAATTACTTACTCAAATTTTGTTCAAAAGTTATGAGTGAATCTGCTTCCATCAGCTTTTTCGACAGTGCATGTCACATCATAATAATTTGATGAATCAAAAGAGTTTCTCCATCTTCCCTCTGGTACTTTACTTGGCTATCTTTCTTACAGCTGTAAACATACTTAAATCGGAACATGTTCCAGTTTACTTTCTCCAATAATAGGCAAGCTCCACTATGTTTCCAACCTCTGAGTGAATCTATTTGTCAAGCAAACCCAAGATGTTTACATTTAGCTGAACCTACTATTCATTTCAAGAACACAAGACCAGTAAATCTTAAGCATAATAATGTGAGTATCTACTCCACTCTGACACTTCAGTCTAGTACTGTGAGAATGCTATACTGAAGAAGCTTTACACCTGAACCCTGATGCTGCCTGACTTGCTGTGTTCTTCCAGTCACCTGCTTGTCTTCCTTGGATTCTAGCATCTGCAGTTTTTGTTGTCTCTAACACAGTCAGTGATGTTGGTATTTTGGGTGAGACAGTAAATCTCCACTTCTTTTAGGTAGACAGAAATGTGTCAATATTTAAGAAAGAGCATGACCATTCTATTTGGGGATTTGACCAATACTGATCCCCCAGTTTTAAACACCAGAAGTCTCTCTTATTGCTATTTATGGGACGTTATGGCTTCTAAATTGGCTGTCACATTTCTAAACTTAAAACAATCACAATGTATTCTTCCAAAATAATTCATTGGTTGAAAAACAATGTCCTTAGTTTGTGAAAGGTGTTATATATATTTTTATATGTATATATGATAGAGTCACAGAGTCACAGAGCTATAGAGATGTACAGCACAGAAATATATTTGAAATTATATACAGTGTATTTACATGGAATATTGAATGCTCTTTTTCTTATGAAATATACCTTCTCTAAACTAATGTCAGCAATGATGGAGCAGATTTATGATATAACAAGCCATAGGCAGGACATCCAATACCATCTATCATTTGTCAAACCCAATCTTGTACCTTTTTGATTTTTTTTTGTGTGTGGATTGTTGCTGCAATCATGAACTGGTAACATGACAAAATTTGAGTGAGCATGGCAACCAACTGTTTACTTCTGTATCAAAGGCTTAATGCTATTGTCGCTAGACTGTTAATCGGGTAACCAGGTAACTTTCTGGGTTCCAATCTTGCAACAGCAGATGGTGAAATTTGAATTCAGTAAATATCTGAAATTAAGAATCTACTGGTGGCCTTGAATCTATTGTCTGATGGATCACTTTTGGGAAGCAATCTGACATCTTTACCTGGTCTGGCCTACATGTGACTCCAGACGGACAGCAATGTGGTTGACTCTTAACTTCCCCCTAGCCAATTAGGCATGGGCAATAAATGTTGGCCTGGCCAGGGTTGACCACATCCCCTGGATTAAACTTTTTAAAAAAATTAAAGGATTGTGGTATTGACAGCATCATGACTGAGGTGGGGAACCTCACAACCTTTAAAAAGTACATGAATGAGCATTTGAAATAATAATATTCACAGCAATGGGCCATGTGCTGGAAACTGGGACTAGTGTAAATAGGTCAGCATCAGACTCAATGGACCAAAGGGCCTCTTCTGTGCTGTGTGTCTCTGTAACTCTTGACTGAAAAGGAAGTGTAAATTAGTAAGGATAAATGCAATGTAAAATCACAGAGGGAAATAAAGAGAGCAAGAATGATTAGATTAAAGAAGAGAATAGAAAAGAAACAGAAAAGAAAATTAAAGACATTTTATGTTACGTTTTCCAGTTTTTAAATCTTCAAACTAATTAAAACTTGAAGTAATCAGGCAACATAGAGAGTTCAACATAATATTTAAGCACATATACTATTGACTGAAATAGATAAAATTCAACTTTCATCAATGGGTTTAGTTTGTATTTCTTGTGCGAATATAGCAACTTCACGGTTTCCATGGTGAGAGGTGGTAGGAAGAAGATGGCAGTTAGTGCAAATCAGTTTTCACAAAGCTAATGATTGATTGATATGACTGAGACAACAAATTTTGAATTTTCACATATAATCTTGCCTCTGCTTCATCTCTGAAGTTCAACATTTATTTATTTATAACAGCGAGTGCCATTATTTTGAAGGCAAGATATGATCAATAGCTGTTTTTCAATGAGTATATAACCCATTCATATATCATGCAAGAACAACTCTCTTTCTTTATTGCAGACTTACCAGACATTGACTGGAAATTAATTGAAGCGGTGAAAGAAATGAAAAGGGAGAAGATAGCAGGTTAGTAAGTGGTAGTGGGCACTTCACAAATGTCAAATCTGCAATACTTTGTTCATGATCATTTTTAATGAAGACCCATCAGACAATAGCAATACTGAGTGCCATATGATATATATCCTCTAGGCTGAGTCTGCTGCAAGGGTCAATCGTGTGACTATATCAAAAGGCTGGATTAGTCCGATTAACTTTAGTTGCCAAGACTCCAAGGGCAGCACAGTGGGTCAGTGGTTAGCACTGCTGCCTCACAGCACTTGGGACCTAGATTTGATTTCAGCCTCAGGCAACTCTGTATGGACTTTGCATATTCTCCCTATGTCTCGAGGGTTTCCTTCAGGTGCTCGAGTTTCCTCGCACAGTCCAAAGATGTGCAGGTTAGGTAGATTGGCTATGCTAAGTTGCCCATAGTGTCCAGGGATGTGTAGGCTAGGTGGATATGCCATGCGAAATGCAGGGTTATGGGGATAGGGTAGGGAGTTGGTTCTGGATGGGATGCTCTTCGAAGACTCGATGGGCAGAATGTCCTGCTTTCGCACTGTAGGGATGCTATGATCACGGAGGGGAAGTAGTTCTGATTGCAATTGTAGTCCTGTAATTCCTATAGTAACATTTATGTTTGCAGATGCTAAAATTAAAGTTCAAATATGTTACTTTCTACCACCCACCTTCCACTGCTTTGAAAAGTGGGGGAAAAATGAATGCTATTTTTCACGTAAATTAAAAGCAAAGCTTTGCAGCCACTTTTGTAGAAACAAAGCAAGAATTGCTGGAGAAATTTAACAGGTTAGGGAGCATGCCAAAAAAGAGAAACAGTTAATGTTTTGAGGTTGATATAGGTTCCGAAGAAAAGATGTATTGCATTTGAAATGTAAACGTTGTTTCTCTCTCTACACATGCTGCCAGACCTGTTGGTTTTCTGCAATATTTTCTGTTTCAATTCCCGATTCTGTCTATTTTAAATGGAACTCCTCATCCTGTATGCATCGATATGAGATTCCCGATTTTTCAGTTTTCAAGGGACAGTTCTGACAGGCTCAACACAATACAATGCAGAATACTAAAGGTTAGTATAAGATTACAAATTTCATTTGAATTCTTTGTGGATGTGAAAGCATCATTTTAGAAAACAAGGCTTAGAATTAAAGACAATAATCCAGGCCTCACCGCGTTTAAAATGAGTAGTCAGTAAATTAAACTATCAATCTGTGTGACAGATTGTGCAGTCTGCAATTTTGGAGAGTGGACAGGCAGGAGGCTAGAAGAACCCAGCAAGCCAGGCAGCATCAGCAGGTGGAGAGGTCAACATTCCGGGTGTAACCCTTATTTAGGACCCGAAAAGTCCACTTCTCCACCACCTGATGCTGCCTGGCATGCAAGGCTCTTCCAGCCTCCTGCCTGTCTACTTTGGATTCCAGTATCTGCAGGTATTTTTTGTCCCTAATATAGTTTTGGAAAAGCTTCTGAGGAAATGGCAGCATCTGTGGAAGGAAAGAAACATTTGGGTCTGTGGACTTCATCAAAATGGAAGGCCAGACAGCTGAAGCATTAACTCTATTTCTCTGTCCACAGACGCTGCCAGATCTGTTGAGTATTTTTGGCCTTTTCAGTTTTGATTTCAGATCTCCGGCATCCACCATATTTTATTTTCATGATCAGGAAATGGTGTGCGGTATAGGAGAGAAGAAAAGTGTGTCAGGCTGTGAACATGCAAAGGTCTAACAGTAGTGAGCAGAAAGACAACAGTACAATACTGGTAAGTAGCTTGAGTTTAATTCCGTTTTCAATGGGTGGTGGTTTGACAACGGGTGGCATGTTAGTGGGAGGTAATGGAAAAATTACACAGTGGAGATTACCCATTAAGACCAAACTGTCAGCAATGTCTTTTGGATGTTTGCTTGAATGGTAAGCAGAGGGGTAGGAGCAATGCCTTACTGGAAATATCTAAGCTTCCCTTGTGAGCCTGAATGAATATTCTTCTGTTCATTTTCTGGCTGCACAAAAGAATTTAACAACAAAACCTCTTTCTGTGGTTTTAAGCTGATAGATTAGCCTGACAGGAAACACATTCCAGCTTTTCCCACAGGCTGCTGAACTGTATGGCTCATTTTCAGCCCAGTTAAAATCTGCCTCCGAGCAGAAGATTACAATCAGGCCCAACATTGCAACTCATCTCAATAATGTATTCTCTAAAGCTGGGATTGTAAGATCTCCTGGTGTTGGAATTAGTCTCTGTGTAAATGAAAAGTGGGTTCTGGTGTCTGAACATTACTTACCCTCTGAAGGTTTCGGGTGCATCAGGTAAAAGGGAATTTCGACAGACACCTCACTAAAATGAAATAGAAACAGAGTCACATAAAAGAGGAAAATATTGGAATAATCAGACTACTAAACCACTGAAAAATATCAATTGACCACAAAATTCACTGAATCAGCCATTTAAATACTGTGTCTACAAGAGCAGGTCAAAAGCTTGGAATTTGACAAAGTTCTCCTGATTCAGCAATGCTTGTCCACCATCAAGGACACAATTCAGGAGTGTTATGAAACACTATCCACTTGGTTGGATGAGTAGAGCTACATCAACACTCAAGAAACTGAATATCGTCAAAGACAAAGCAATATAATTCATTGATACCCCAATCACCTTGAACATTCACTTCTTCCTTTACTGTTGTAGAATGGCAGTAGTTTGTATTATCTGCTGCCAAACCCACAATGTCTAACACCTAGAAGGGCACGGACAGCAGACTCATGGGAACACCAACAATTGCAAGTGCCCTTCCAAGTCTCACACCCATTCTAACTTGGAAATATATCACTGTTCTTTCACTGTGCAAAATCCTGGAATGTCTTTCTCATCAGCGCTGTGGGTATACCACAGTTCAAGAAGATAGCTCACCACCTCAACTGCAAGGGCAACATGTTCACTCAACCAGTGATATTCACATGTATTGAACAAGCAAAGATAAAACCTGACAGTATATTCAGCTGCAGCACTGTCCCCATGAAAGCAATGCTCAGGATTGTTGAGTATTGATCGATGATGTTTGCTTACTTACCTTGAAGTGAGGTCTCCCAAGATCCTGAGGAGGAAAGAGAGTCAGGAAAAACAAAGGAAAAAATGAGGAAACAAGCACAACAAGACTGATTAAAAAAACATTTTCAAAAGATATTGGCCTTGAAATATGATCCAAACACTGCCCTTTAAGGGCACTACTTGGTTATTCCACTATGAGCAGTGAGTGTGAGCCCTTTTCCAGCTGGAAATATGTCACCCATATTAAAAATGAACAAGAGACCTGAAGCATGTATTTTGTACATTTCAATAAGAGGCTACTGTTCAGATCAGACAAAAGCTTCTCTGAGCTATATTTGCTTTATCTCACCATATCAAACTTATCTTTTTATCCCTTCCTCCTTATCTGCCTAACCTTAAAGTGAAGAGTTTATCGAATGAAACAAGGAAGCCTTTAGGTTCTATGCTGAGGTGGCCTGGGAACAGTGAAGATTGAGAGGGGACATAATAATGGGGCAGTCTCAGTCCTGAGCACTGCAGTCTCACAGCACCAGGGAACTTGAGTTCAATTCCACCTCGGGTAACTGTCTGTGTGGAATTTGCACATTCTCTCCATGGGTTTGCTCCAGTTTCCTCCCACAATCCAAAGATGTGCAGTTAAGTGGATTGGCCACACTAAAATTGCCCATAGTGTCCAGGGATATACAGGCTAGATGGATTAGTCATGGGAAGTATAGGATGGGTCGGGGTCGAATGCTCTTTGGAGAGTTGATGTGGGCTCAGTAGCATTCAGAAATGGGTCTCTTTTCCAATCCTCTGATCCACACTCACAGCCATGCGCCGTCACCTACTCTGTCTACAGTCAGCCCTGCCTCAGCTCAGGGCCACACTCTCCCAGACTTGCAAACGACCTCTGCTGTTTTACATCCTCAGAAGAATTTACATGTTCAACAAACACTTTTTCTCCCCTCATTCCTGATGAAGGGCTTATGCCTGAAATGTCAATTCTCTTGCTTCTCGGATTCTGCCTGACCTGTGCTTTCCCAGCACCACAGCCTCGACTCAATGGGTTGAATGGCCTGCTACCACACTGTAGGGATTCCATGAATGAATTCTATGAATAAACTAAGTGCATAAGACTATGAGATGGTGGATGGTATGTCACCTTTTACATTATCAGAGAGGACACTACCAGGGGGCAGAGATTTATGGTAAAAGGTAGAAAGCTGGGAGAAGAGATGAGGAGAAATGTTTTAACTCAGAAAGTGGTGAGAACCTGAAAGTCATTGCATGAAAGGATGGTTGACTCTCAAAACATTTAAGTATTTGCATTGCTATAGCCCGAGAGGTTTGAGCCAATAGCTGGAAAATGGGATTAGTGCAGTCAGACTTTTGCTGACCAACTGGACATGAAGAGACGAATGGCCTCATTGAGTGCTGTAAATGTTTCTGAGGCTTACCTCAGCTGGAATGGTATTAGCGTTCTACTACTGAGCCAAGGAGGGAGAAAAGCTAATTGGTCTTCACAACATCGAAATATGCACTAGTCGTTGTCAGGGTGAAGATAATATGAGTATTGGCACAGATAGGAAGGATGTTGTGAAACTTGCAAGGGTTCACAAAAGATTTACAAGGATGTTGCCAACATTGGAGGGTTTGAGCTATAGGGAGAGGCTGAGTAAACTGGGGTTATTTTCCCTGGAGCGTCGGAAGCTGAGGCATGACCTTATAGAGGTTTATAAAATCATGAGGGGAATGGATAGGATAAATAGACAAGATCTTTTCCCCAGGGTCGGGGAGTCCAGAACTGGAGGGCATAGCCTTAGGGTGAGAAGAGAAAAGTTTAAAAGGGACCTAAGGAGCAACTTTTGTATGCAGAAGGTGGTGCGTGTATGGAATGAGCTGCCAGAGGAAGTGGTGGACGCTGGTACAATTACATTATTTAAAAGGCACCTGGATGGATAAATGAATAGGAAGGATTTACAGGCATATTGGGCCAAATGCTGGCAAACGGCACTAGATTAGTTTAAGATATTTGGTTGGCATGAACGAGTTGGAACAAAGGATCTGTTTCCATGCTGTACATCTCTCTGACTCTATGACATAGTACCCCATGGCTGAATGCATCATGGGAGTTCACTGTTGAGGCCTTACATATGGAATAATTACTTGAACCTGATCCATACCCAAACAATGGTCGATACGTTCAGGAGACCAGGAGAAAAAAATTGTAGAAAGGAAAAATGTCCAAATACAGAACAGGACATGGTGGAGTCATTCTATACAATGCTTTGGGAAGCTGTAATTGTTAAAATCAGTCTCAACAGCAATCTGTATTCAGAGTTGTGCCGAAAATGTCTAAAATCTAATCCAGATATCAAAGCCTTATTTTAAAATCAATATCGAATTTCACCTCATCTAGCTTTGCATTTTGCATAAGACAGCAAAAAATAATGCTTGAAATATGGAGACTTACCCTCCCCGTGAAACTATCACCTTCACCCTGAGCAGATAAGACACAAGAATTCCAAGGACCTCTTTGTCCAGTTGTGGCCTGAGTCTATGAAAAGATTCAGATGCAGAAACACAAGTGAGAAAGCAGTCGTGGTGAGGAAAGGAGATTGTTATCCCAGACTGGAGAGATTTATCAATCCCCTTGAGATGCCTTTGGAGTTTCAGGGGCAAGTAGAATTAAATAACCATTTGTCAGCTGCAAATGTGTTGCTGGTCAAAGCACAGCAGGTTAGGCAGCATCTCAGGAATAGAGAATTCGACGTTTCGAGCATAAGCCCTTCATCAGGAATAAGAGAGAGAGAGCCAAGCCGGCTGAGATAAAAGGTAGGGAGGAGGGACTAGGGGGAGGGGCGATGGAGGTGGGATAGGTGGAAGGAGGTCAAGGTGAGGGTGATAGGCCGGAGTGGGGTGGGGGCGGAGAGGTCAGGAAGAGGATTGCAGGTTAGGAGGGCGGTGCTGAGTTGAGGGAACCGACTGAGACAAGGTGGGGGGAGGGGAAATGAGGAAGCTGGAGAAATCTGAATTCATACCTTGTGGTTGGAGGGTTCCCAGGCCTCTCCGCCCCCACCCCACTCCGGCCTATCACCCTCACCTTGACCTCCTTCCACCTATCCCACCTCCATCGCCCCTCCCCCTAGTCCCTCCTCCCTACCTTTTATCTCAGCCGGCTTGGCTCTCTCTCTCTTATTCCTGATGAAGGGCTTATGCTCGAAACGTCGAATTCTCTATTCCTGAGATGCTGCCTAACCTGCTGTGCTTTGACCAGCAACACATTTGCAGCTGTGATCTCCAGCATCTGCAGACCTCATTTTTTACTCGAAGATACTAACCATTTGTCAGGCCAGGTTTTGCTGATGTAATTCCACCTTCAGCCACTTTCCCAGGACAGGCAGCGTACAATGTCAGCAACCCACCCACCCAACAGTGGCGGGAAGCCTCATTCAAGTGACAAATCATCAATTAACTATAATCTTCCCACCACCACTTTTCCAGCATCACAGGCACAAAATGGCAGTGTTAACTTTCAGCCGGGAACAATCATAACCCAATCAGTTTTGAGGTGAAAATGCAGAACTTTAATACTGCCATCAAAATGTCATCAGTAAGTGGTGACGATGGCCTAAGGGAATTATTAGTGGATTATTAATCTGAGGAATTTAGCTGGGGACTTGGGTTTGAATCCCACAGCAGCAGAAGGTGGAACTTAAATTCAACTTTTTTTTAAAAATCTGGAATTAAGAGTCAAATGATGACTTGTGAAACCCCAATTGGAAATATTCATCTGGTTCACTGACATACTTTGGGGAAGGAAACTATAGTCCTTATCTGGTCTAGCCTACATATGACTCCAGACCCACTGCTCTCTAAAATGACCTAGCAAACCACTCAGTTGTAAAGATTGCTCGAAAGTCTCATGTAAATGTAAAACTTGAAGGACCATCTGGCTACCTTCAAGTACGGGGATTGCAACAGTTCAAGAAGGTAGCTCAACACAACTTTCTTAACGGTAACTGGGGATGGATACTGAATATTGTCCCAGCCAATGGCATCTCATGAACAAATCTTTAAAAAGTGGTTGCACTCTTGAAGGAACACTGGGCTCCCAGCCACTAGAGGGTAGTGATGAGCTTCATAAACTATCAGCACCTCCACAATTTAGAGAAGGCAGGCGAGTTCAGAAGAGACTGATATGTCAAGGCCTTTTCATTTTTAAATAGGAAGGCTGCTGCATTCTGCTGGTGGGGGCTAGTTATTGCATGATAATCTCCAGGAGCTCTATTGGTAGTACTGACGGCAATACGGTGGTAACTATTTTCTAATACTTACAATGCCTCCACAATATCTATCTGTTACCTGCTGCATTTCCTTCACGAGCATTCTCATCTCACTCCAGTGAAAGCTGCCCTTGTGTTCTTCATCTTCTAAGCTGACTATCAATCCATTGAACCATGTTGGGAAAGCTCATTTTATGGCCAACCAGTCCCTAATTGGTATTCAAACCTGGAGCCTCTGGTCCACAGATAGGGACACTACCCACTGTACTACAAGGCCTCACTATCCCTGGAAATGGTGTGTACTAAATTAGTCTCCTGCCTGATCAGTCCCCTTGATGTTCCTCATTGGATACTAAGCCCAAAAGCAGGCTTTTAGTTGGTTGCTTTTGTGTGAATTGAACCAAAAAATGTACCACATGAACAAATGAGTTTGGAACTAAAAATGATATGGACACCCGAACATTTTCCAAATCTCCAAAATTCTCTTCAGTGAGGCAGTATACAGAATGTTTGGGTGTTTACTTTCACTCAGTCTAACTTATTATCACCAACTACCTTCCATATACATTGCAAATTATCTCTTACATTTCTTTTCACATTTTATGGTATCCCATTGGCCCTAGTACACCACATTATGAACTGGAAGGAAAGGATTAGGGGGTGTTTGATTGGAGGAGAGGACAGATTGGACAGGCCCAGGACAAGGGTTTGCATAGGCAAGTATATCAGGGCATGCTGAAGGTTCAAGAAAAATACTAGTAGATTGAGTTCATGATGAGCCTGGAAAGAACTGAGATGGATCAGAGGCTAGGCAGGGCTACAATAGGATGAGATCTCGAGTAAGGCTGAGATAAGGGTTGCTGTCAGACTTGAAGTAACGCTGAGACAGCCAGCTTGAGAGAGAGGGAATTGGTAATGATAGTTGTTCAGGGTTAAACTGGTGGTCAAAATACAAAGTGAAATCAGGAGAATGGGAGATAGCAGGACAAAATTACGATAGAGGTGTTACACCGCAAACAAAAGTTTACATATGATATTGTGAAAAAAAATCCTATTTTTTCAATGGTCATTTGGTGACACTTAGATATTTCTGAAAGAAAAACAAGAAAAATTTTGTCAAAGCTTTTGTTTGCAGGATAATTTACAAGAACTGTCCTGATGAATTCAAGATGGAAAGAAAATGTCATTCAGCAATACTTTACTATTCTATTGTAACTATCAGCATCCAGGAAAACACAAATGGATTTTGTGGGACAGCGCTAGTGTCCCTACCTCCAAACCATGAAGTGTGAATTCAAGTCCCACCTGCTTTAGAGATATATGACAATATTGCTGAACTTTGTTTGGAATATATCTGAATGCTATTGACCAACTTGATTCAATTAAGATCAAATTACTTCTAAATCTTAATTTATATTGAGTATCAGTTTCTTGAGTAAGTTACTGTGTTTGTTTTATGGTGCGTACACCAGGAGCAGACTCTCATCGATATAACTTACATAGTGCTCGAGGCCAGGTTGGTGTCCTGATGTTTGAGTTTGCCATCCAAGGCCAGGCCACGTTTTTGTCGGTTATTCGCCAGAGTAGGGGTCAGGCTGTAAACTTTGGTGAAGGTAGAATTGGGAGCCACAGTGTCGCTGAAATCACACATGGTTTACATGATAAAATCAAAATATTTTTACCATATGAATAATAATGTTAAAGAGATCTTGTTACAAACCATTTCCAAAATGGGTTAGGCAGGCATGGAGTTAGGGCCACAACATTTATATTTCACTGGTACCATAATATCCAGCTCTTTTATCTTAACAAGGTATTAATTATTTTCTCCTTGGGTCAACTAGACTACAGATAAGTGCCAGCTCCCTCTACGAACTAACAACTAAACTGAAAGTTACCTTAATGTCACCTCCATTTTCCTTTGTGAAGGAGGTGCTTAATTTTCTTTGTGGATTCCCACAGTGGGATGGATGAAACCCATGAGTCACTGTTGAGGGAACTGAAGTGACACAGACACTCGAACTAATGACTTCAGATATTTTTTGTGGTTCATACTTAAACAGGAAATGTTAGACAAGGCCTGGGTAACAACAACACAAAGTTCCCCAGTTATTCCCACCCCTATCCTCTGATTCCCTGACGACCTCCTCAATCTCACTTTCAACCCAACCCAACGACACCCTGAACCCAACCCAATTGTCTATCTGAGCTCAGCCAGACAACTAATCCCCCGACCCAGTCTGACTGCAAACCCAAACACCTGGCTGCCTCTCTGATCACCCAATTACTCACCTGCACCCACCCCAACCTGATACATCTACCAACCTGACTTCCTGACCAACTTCCAACCACACAGTCTCCTGACCACTCTCCTGACTACTCAATTGGCTCCTGACCCAATCTGAATTGAGTATAGGAATTAAGTGGTCATGCTGCCACTGTACAGGACATTGGTTAGGCTACTTTTGGAATATTGTGTGCAATTCTGGTTTCCCTGCTGTAGGAAGGATGTCGTGAAACTTGCAAGGGTTCAGAAAAGATTTACAAGGATGAGTTGAGGAGTTGGTCTATCACGAGAGGCTGAATAGGCTAGGGCTGTTTTCCTTAGAGCGTCGGAGGCTGAGGGAGGATCTTAATGAGTTTTATAAAATCACGAGGGGCACGGAGAGGGTATATAATCAAGCTTTTTTCCCTGGGTTGGGAAAGTTCAGAACTATAGGGCATAAGTTTAGGATGAGAGGGGGAAGATGTAAAAGAGACTTAAGGGGTGACTTTTTCATGCAAAAGGTGGTGCGTGTATAGAATAAGATGCCAGAGGATGTGATGGAGGCTGGTACAATTACAACATTTAAAATACATCTGGCTGAGTACATCAACGTCAGGTCACCCATCAGGTTTCAATGCTTTAGCAAAAACAATCCAAGTTTGTCCAACCTCTCCTTATAACTAATACTCTCCAATCCAACAACATCCCTGTGAACATCTTTGGAATGCCCTCCAAAGCCTCTACGTTGTTCCTACCGTGTGGCAACCAGAACTGCACACAATACTCCAAATGAGGCCTGACTAAAGTGTTGTACAGCTGCAACATGACTTTCCAACTTTTATACTCAGTGTCCCAACCAATGAAAAATGTTTGCATTCTTTAACATCTTTTCCACTTGTGTTGCTACTTTCAGGGAGCATGGACTTGCAGCCTAAGATCCCTTTCTGAATGGATTTTTACTGTATACCTTCCTCTTGCATTTGGTCTTCCAAAATGCATCACCTCATACTTGTCCAGATTAAACTCCATCTGCCATTTCTTCACCCAGTTTTCCAGGAGATCTATATTGTGCTGTATCCCCTGATGACCTTCCTCAATATCCACATCACCACCAACTTTGATGTCTGCAAACCTACTAATCAGATCACCTACCTTTACATCTAAATCACTTATACAAATTACAAACAACAGAATGTCCTGGTGTTGAACCTTGTAGAGCGTCACTGGTCACAGCATCCAGTCAGACAAACACCCGCCTGCAACTACCTCTGGCAATTTTGTATCTAACTTACCAACTAAAGATAGACTCCATGCGACTTAATCTCCTGGACCAGCCTACAATGAGGGACCTTGTCAAATGCTTTAGTGAAGTCCATGCGCTCTACATCCACTACCTACCCTGATCCACCACCTTTGTCACTTCCTCAAAGAAAACTCAATCATATTTGTGAGACAAAACTTCCCCTGCATAAAGCCATGTTGACTAGCCCTAATAAGTAAATTCTTGTTACTCATAATCTGTCTCTCACAATCTTCTCCAATCATTTTCCTACCATTGATGCAAGGCTCAGCAGCCCATAATGCTCTGGATAATGGAACAACATTGGCTATTCTTTAGTCATTTGGATATCACTTGTGGCTAAAGAAGATACAGAAATCTTTGTCAAGTCCACAGCAATCTTCTCCCCTGCCTCCTTCAGTACCCTGGGATAGATCCCATCAGGTTCAGGGGATTTATCTAACTTAATGTTTTTTTAAGACACCCAGCACCACCTCCTTTTTAATATTGATATGTCCCAGAATATCAACAAACCCCATCCTAATCTTACCATCATCCATGTCCTTCTTTGTTGCTGAATACCATACAAAGTACTCATGAAGGACCTCACCTACTTCCTCTGACACCATGCATAAACTTCTGCCATAGTCCTTGAGTGGACCTATCCTTTTTCTGGTTACCTTCTTGCTCCAAATATATGAAGAAAATTATTTTGGATTCTCCTTAATCTCACTTGCTAAGGACATTTCATAGCCCCTTCTAACCTTCTCAATTTCTTGTTTACGTTCTTTTCTACTCCTTTTCTACTCCTCAAGGGCCTTGTTTGATTTTAATTTTCTAAACCTTCCATATGTTTGCTTTTCCTTTTTGAATTAACTTATAAATCTCTTGTCATCCAGGGTTTCTGAATCTTCTCATCCTCATTTTTCTTCCTTAGAGGATGGTCAACTGGCCTGTCAAAATCGCCCACATGTCAGATGTGGATTTACCGTCAAACAGCTGCCCCAAATCTCTAGTTCCTGCCTAATTCTGTTGTAATTAGCCTTACTCCAGTTTAGCACTTTCACCTGAAGACCAGACATATCCTTGTCCATGACTGTCATAAAACTTACAGAATTATGATCACTGCTCCCAAAAGGCAATCCCAATTAAACTTCAACCAACTGGCTGAGTTCATTCCTCAATGCAAGGTTTAGTACAGTACCTTCCCTAATTGGACAATCCACATATAGTTTCAGGAAACCCTGCTGTATGCATCTAACAAATTCTACCCCATCAAAGCCCCTGGCACCAAGGAAGTTCCAGACAATATTAGGGAAGTTAAAATCACCCATCACCCTGCCATTCTTACACCTTCCAAAGATCTGCTTGCATGTTGCTCCACTATCTCCTACTGGCTACTGAGAGCCTACAATATAACCCCACCATGGTGACAGCATTTTTCTTATTCCTGAGTAGTACCCATATTGTCTTGTTGGATGTGCTGTCCAAGATGTCCTTACTTAGTGCAGCTGTGACATTTCCTTTAGTCAGGAAGGCAATTCCCATACTCCTTTTCAATCTTTCTCTATCACATTGGAAGCATCCAGCCAGCAGGAAACATTGAGTTTTGACCTTCTCTCAAAAGTCATTCAGAGAAACAAACTCAGACAATCAAATCAATTAAAATGCTGATTTCAAATAATAGGCTTTAAAAAAATTAGAGACAGAATGCTGATAATTGTTTTGGTACAATTACCATAATAATGAATTAATAGTTTTGTAGTAGACATCTTGGGGGCACCTATTTTGCATAACAACAAAGGGAATTTTTAATCTCGGTCCTCCCACAAAGGAATTCTAGAGATTTCTGGATGGTTTTTCCCCATATTTTACCACAACTTGCTCTGATTTGTAAAACCAAATGAAAACCCCATTCATGAAATGGTGTTTACATTTAAATGAATATAATTCTCTTTCTCTTTCTTCTTTTCTGTCTGCAAAGGTATAATTAATCTAAACCCTTATGTTCCCCAGTGCCCCGCCAATGTGGTTCTATCCCCATACAACAATATGAAGACATGTGTGGGAGGGCACTATCACACCCAGACTAGTAATGCAGAGGCACAGGCTCATGGTCCATAATAGCTTGTTGATTTTAATTCTGTGTTAAAAGAAATAAATAATAGTGGCCATTAGACTACCATTAATTGTTCTTCTAAAAATCCATCTGGTATTCTAGCATTAAGGATAACAATCTGTTGTCCAGACTAGCCTACATGTAGCAAGTTGTGAGTTCATGTCCCACCCAAAGGTCTGAGTACTAAAATGCAGAGTGACACTCTGCTACATTACTGAGGGAGCACTGCCCTGTGAAAGGTTTGGGTAAAACTGAGTGCATTGTGGTGAAATGAGTTTTGTGCCAAATTGCATTTTACTTTCACAACTAAAATGCATCTAATTGCACGACAATGTCTAACATACCACAAAGTGCAAAGGCACACACATATGTATAGATGTATGCATGTATGCAATTGCAAACAAAACAGTGGCAGAGCAATGAAGTGAATAATTTCACAATATAGTTGTAACTTACTTTGGTTCTTCTGAACATACCATCTTCGCATATTTGTCAAGTTGATAGAGGACTACATCTGTGATCTGATCAACTGATTAGACAAGAGGACAATGTAACTTGCAGTTGCTAACAGAAAGCACTCATAGCACAATACCAGTAAAGTCCCACAGCTAAGCAAATGTTGAAAACCACGTTTCCTCTGTAGGTTTTGCTGCTGACACTCTCTGTATCATTTTCCTGTCTTGGTTTTTCACACTTTGGCGTCTGATAATGTTCTACCTCTTCAAACTATCTGGGAGAATGTTTTTGAGCATGCAATGTAATTTACTGACAAGTGCAAATAAAAGGTTGTGGGTTAGTGGAACAAAATACTGCTTAACGCTATTGCAAAATGAATGGAATTTTCACAAGATGACTGAAGGAACTTAACACAGCCAATGTGTTGGCAATGTGGCGAAGCAATTAATAACGCTTGCAAGTACATGGATATATATAGTCAGGATAGTGAATACAAGCTTATCCGGGCTACATAATACATTAGCTGCTCACTGGATAGTTCTCATTACAATACAATTAACTGCTTAACATGATTAGGTCTGCCATGTTTGGGGTGGGGGAAAATAACTGAGGTTCAGTGAAAGTTGGGGAGAACTCCTGCCCTTCCTGACCCACGTGAACAGCTAAAATCAAATTTAAATTAGCTATCTAGCTGTGCCTCCTCTTTCCCTCTAGCAGGTCTGATCTAAAGCTGTAGCTCCCGCCCTCTATTATAGCAGAAAGTGTTCTGAGCATGATGTCAGGAATCTATCTGTACATTTAAAGTTGGAGCTTGACTCGACCCAAGAAGGGGACTCTTTTTGTCTATTCAAATTAACATCAGTTCACAGTGGGAACACAATCCCCATGTGGGTCGTTACCTTTAATTTAACCAGACTCGCAGATTGCATCAGTTGCTGTGTGTTAAATTTGCAGCCATTGTGTCATGCTTTGTACAGAAGCATTTTCATGTCATGGAAAACTAATTAGATTACTTACAGTGTAGAAACAGGCCCTTCGGCCCAACAAGTCCACACCGACCCGCCGAAGCGCAACCCATCCATACCCCTACATTTACCCCTTCACCTAACACTAGGGGCAATTTAGCATGGCCAATTCACCTGACCCGCACATCTTTGGACTGTGGGAGGAAACCGGAGCACCCGGAGGAAACCCACGCAGACACGAGGAGAATGTGCAAACTCCACACAGTCAGTCCCCTGAGTCGGGAATTGAACCCGGGTCTCTGGCGCTGTGAGGCAGCAGTGCTAACCACTGTGCCACCGTGCCGCCCTAATACAATTGTGTAAATGGGAAGTTGTACTTACCAGACAACTTAATCTTCTTAACCACCTTACTTGTGTTATTGTTAATGTGGACAGTGACTTGGATAGGTTCACCATGATAATACATCTGTAAAGAAATCATATTCAGTTTATATCATGCTGTTGATTTTTTGCAAAGCATTTTATTTTGCATGCAGCGCTGTTTGGTCCTTAGAAACATGCCAATTAAATTATAGTGAGATTAAGGAACTAAATTCTCTTGTTCAGAAGAAGTTGTCTCTGAAAATTTCACACCCATGCGCCCCACCCCATAAAAACCTCAGGCCTAACTGTCACCTCTTGAATTCAAATTTTTTTTAGGTGGCTGAGGAATTCCCTTGACTCGTGAAGATAAGAAAATAGGAATTCTATGGTTAATAGGATCCTCATCATATTTAAAGAAGAAAGAACAATACAGACAGGAACAAGTTCTTTTGCCACCAAGACTATGCTGACACAGGATGCTGTTATAAACTAAGATCCTTTGCCTGTAGGAGTTCCATATCCCTCTATTTTCTGCGAATTCATATCTCTGTGAAGGTTCCTCTGAAATGTTACTATTGTTTCTCCTCTAGCAGCACACTTCAGCCACCTTACCACCTTCTAAGTTAAAACAAGAATTTGCCACTCTCAGCTCCTTTAAATTTTCCCCCTTTGATTAGACATGCATATATCATGGAAAAACAATACAATTGTGTAAATGGGGAGTTGTACCAACCAGACAACTTAATCTTCTTCACCACCTTACTTGTGTTATTGTTAATGTGGACAGTGACTAACACGTGGTTCAGAATGTCAACAGCTTGGAGCTCAATCCCCACTACCCATTGGAGCTGACATAGACTTGAGGCCTGCCTTGCAGCAAAACTACAGCATGAACTGTGGTTTGATGACCCCCCCCCCCCCAAGTAATTAAGTATACTACTTTGTGAAAAAGCTTATGTTATTTCTTAAATATTGTAGCACCTTTTAGAGACCAAAAGAAATGAATTGACAGCAAGGCTGCTGTTATTAATTTGACCATTGAATCCTTAAAAATAGAATATAGAGCATTATAGCGCAGTATAGGTCCTTCGTCCCTCAATGTTGCGCCAAACTGTGAAACCCATCCGAACCTATCTAACCTACACACCATCCATATGCCTATCCAATGACCATTTAAATGCTCTTAAAGTTGGCAAGTTTCTACTGTTGCAGGCAGTGCATTCCACGCCCCTAATACTCTCTGAGTGCCTCTGACACCTGTCTGATATCTATTAGCCCTCCATTTAAAGCTATGTCCCCTTAAGCTAGCCATTGCCATCCAAGGAAAAAGGCTCTCACTACCCACCCTATCTAACCCTCTGATTATCTTATATGTCTCAATTAAGTCATCTCTCAACCTTCTTCTCTTTAAACATGTAACTCATTATGACCTCCAGATAATTTTCTTTCAGTTTAGGTGCCCCATGCATGCTAACTGTCTTTTACAGACCAGGTTTAATGTCATAACACATCCTCCACTAATTGTCTAGCTTTTTGTTCGACCTGGACAGGATTTATGTAATGAACAACAGCAAAGTCACAACAATGCAATAGTTGCATAAAATGTGAATATTAGTACAAACAGTTTTACTTCAGGATTTAATCAGGGCTTGAATATATATATATATATATATATATAAGTTTCAAAGCTATTCCATGTGGTTTGGATTGACTATGTACAGGACTCAGAAAATCTGCAGATTACAGAAGGATTATTACTTAGCAAAGCATCATCCAACACTGCCCTCCATCCTCTAATTAGATTAAAAAGGGATTATTTAATGCTTTGCTTCCTGCTTTTTAAAAATGTGAATACATTTCTCAGAAAAAAAATAGATTGAAAGAAAGTTCTTTATTGTTTTTGTGTATGTTTGCAGCATTCTTGAACGTGATAATGTGAAATACTGGAAATTGCACTTACTTGGATTAATATACCAGTTAAATAATGTCTGGGGCTAAGGTAATTGGCAGGACAAAGACAGAAAGCCCTTGAATATTAGATGGAGCCCTGTACTGGCTCTACCTCTGTCCAGCCATACCCTTACACCCCCTTCTTAATGTCATACACAGCTAATGATAGGCAAAAGTTTGCAGCAATTATATCATCGACAGCTGTGACTGCCCTCCAATTCTGATGTAGACTATTCACTGGCTCAAAGGACCAGTGTGTGACATGCAACCTACAACGAAGAGTCATACCAGATTTGTCGAAAGCAACCTATTGTTTAATATTCTCCACATTTGTGTCAAAATTGTTCCTTTGGGAGCAACAATTACAAGGCTGACAATTTCAGCCCAGGCCTAAAAAAAAGAACAGCTCCTATTCATATCTGTCCTTTCCTGATTTTAGGTAGTCAAGAAGTGCTTTCCAGCCAATTAATTACCTTTTAAGTGTAGTCACTGTTGTAAAGTGGGAAAAATGTACAGAGCAAGGGTCCAGAACAAAATAGTAACTCAATAATCATTTTTAGTGATTTGTTGAGGGTCAAGAATTGGCCAGCTCACTAGAAAAAACAATTGTTTGATATACTTTGAAATATTTAACATACTTGGAAAGATAAGGCCTTGGTATAATATCTCACTTGGAAAATAACTCCAATTCTGTAACACTCCATTAAGATGTTCTTTTTAATTCTTTCATAGGATGCAGGTGTCACTGGCTGGGCCAGCATTTATTGCACTTCCTCAGTTGCCCTTCAGAAGGTTGTGGTGAGCTGCCATCTTGAACTGCTACAGTCCATATACTGTAGGTAGATCCACAATGCCATTGGAGAGGGAATTCCAGACTTTTGATTCAGCATCTGTGAAGGGACAGCAATATATTTCTCCCTTTGGATAGTGAGTGGCTTGGAGGGGAAATTGCAGGTCATGGTTTTCCAATATATCTGCTGCTATGGACCTTCTAGATGGAAATGGTTGTGTGTTTGGAAGGTTCTGTCAAAGGATCTTTGGTGAATTTCTACTATCAATCTTGTAGAAAGTGCACACTGCTGCTACTGAGCATTGGTGGTGGAGGGACTGTTTGGTGTCAGTCAAGGGGGCTGATTTATCTTGGATGGTGTCAAGCGTTTTGGATGATGTTGAAACTTAGAATTACAATCAGCTTTATTGTCACATGTATGTAAATGAGTACAGTGAAAAATCTACAAGTCGTCACTGACAGCGCTATCTTAGGTACAAAGGTACTTCTGTATAGATTCTTAAGTACAAACTCTTAGGGGAAAAGCAAATTAGAAAATAGAGAAATAAAAAGTGCAGAATAACAATCCTTTCAATCCAGTTCACTCCAGTACCTAGACGCTAGTCTGCATTGGGCCTTGACTCCAGGCCACACCTGGCTTCACTTCAAGGATCTTGAGGCCAGGTGACTGCTGTGGAATCACCTCAAGGATGGATGTCCTGGACTGTACCTATCCAGGCAAACAGGGAGTATTTCATCACACTCCAGCTTGTGCCTTGTCTGTGATTGAGAGGTCGGGAATGGTGCTGAACATTGCACAATCATCGATGAACATTCCCATTTCTGAACTTTTGATGGAAGGAAGGACATTGGTGAAGCAACTGAAGATAGTTGGGCCTAAGATACTACCCTGAGGATCTTTTGCAGAGACGTCCCAGAGCTGAGCTGACTGACCTTCCACAACCATCTTCCTTTGTACCAGGTATGACTCCAACCAGCAGACACTTTGTCTCATGATTCCCATTGATTCTAGTTTTGCTGGGGCTTCTTGATGCCACGCTTAGTCAAAGGTGGCCTTGATGTCAAGGGCTGTCAGTCTCACCTCACCTCTGAAATTCAGTTCTTTTCTCCATATTAGGACCAAGGGTGTAATAAGATCAGGAGCTGACTCATGCCAGTACCAAACTAGGCGTCACTGAGCAAGTTATTGCTGAGTTGGTGCTGCTTGATAGCACAATAGATGACACCTTCCATCACTTTAATGATAATCAAGAGTAGCCTGATTGGTAATTGGTTGGGTTGGATTGTCCTACTTTGTAGGAAAAGCTTGGCTGGGGGAGTGGCAAGTTCGGGTGCTCAAGTCTTCAGTACTACTGCTGGAATGTTGTCAGGGCCAAAGCTTTCGCAATATCCGGTGCATCCAAACATTTCACATGGTGTGAATTGAAATGGCGTAGACTGGCAACTGGGTTCACTGAGATGGATTATTCACTTGGCATTTCTGACTGAACATTGCTGCAAAAGCGTCAGCATTATTTTTGATCAAGATTTTGTACTCAAGTAGGGCTTGAAGTGTCAGTCATCTGACTCATAAGTTCTGCTGCTACAAACTGAACAGTCACACTAAGGCAGTCACCCTGAACTTTAATCAAGATGATTTTGGTGACTGTCCAGTTTGTTGGCATTGTCTGACCTGATAATTGAACTGACCTCTTTGCCAAGCGAGGCCTCCAGTTGTAACGGCTTGTCTGACATGAGGAATTGCCGAGTTATTTCTGCTTTGGGCTGCACTGTGCTTTTCTCTGGGGCGTACTGGATCTTGCGGATGATCAGCTTCACTGAATTCCTGTCATGTGAAACAAAACGACACATTAATGTCACCATGCCACAGAAAATTAAGCTTGATTCACACCCAACTGAGGTGAATAAAATATAAAACGCTGAAAACTGTGCGTTGATCATTGATGCTTGGTTTTCAAAGTTGCTCCCATGCTCTAATTATCTCAGCTCCTTTTCAAAAACACCAGGAGCATGTTTTTTTTAGATTACTTACAGTGTGGAAACAGGCCCTTCGGCCAAACAAGTCCACACCGACCCGCCGAAGCGCAACCCACCCATACCCCTACATTTACCTCTTACCTAACACTATGAGCAATTTAGCATGGCCAATTCACCTGAGCCGCACATCTTTGGACTGTGGGAGGAAACCGGAGCACCCGAAGGAAACTCATGCAGACACGGGGAGAACGTGCAAACTCCACACAGTCAGTTTTGTTCACATGACAGCCTTCAAGATTGTGAGCCCATTGGTAGGGAGTTGAAGTGCTTTGTCCTGATTTCCACCACTTCCCTTTAACAGTTCCCATCCCTTTATATCTGATTACCTCTCCCGAGGTGTCACCGGGGCTTGCAAATTATTACAAAATTCAGGTTAGGCTTGAAACATTCATGTCATTAATGCTTGATTTTCAGTTAAATGATGCAAACACAATTGGAACTGAGAATAAATAACACCATCTTCCCAGTATGAAGGAGGGTCAACTTTAAATCTGCTATTTATTTACTTTTATTTATAAACACCCCATCTAAAAGTCCATGGATTAAACAGACAATGGAAATATGAAATAAATGTATTTAAGAAACTGAAAGCAGGTAATTGTGGTGAACAATTACTGGCCAGGTGAATGTATACTATTGTAGATGACAAATGACCATATTCAGACAACTGCTCGTTTAACATATATTCTTCTTCCTAAAGGTAGTTATGAACCACAATGCTATGAACACCATGTTGGAGATGGCAAGGAGGCAGGTCTTAAAGTAACCCCAGCTGGATTCAGGATCAAACTCATTGGCTGTTGACACCATTCTGACCAAATCAATCACCTTTCATTATCACTGGGTCAAAGTCCTGGAGCTCTCTTCCGAAAGGAACCTTGGGTGTACATTTTTATTCATTCGTGGGATGTGGCCAACACTGATTGGGCCAGCATTAATTGCTCATCCCTAGATGAGTTTGAGAATGTGATGGTGGCCTGTTTCTTAAACCAATGCTGATTTTGATTTGATTTATTATTGTCACATTCACTAAGGTACAGTGAAAAGTTTTGTTTTGCCTGCAGAACAAAGATAATAGGGTGATAAAACGGAGTGAGGAGTGTAAAATTATACCTGCAAAGAAGAGGTCCATTTAGAAGTCTAATAACAGTGGGGAAGCTGTTCGTATATGGTGTGCTTAGGTTTTTGTATCTCCTGTCTGATGGAAGGGATTATAACCAGGATAGGAAGGGTCTTCGATGATGTTGGCTGCCTTTCTGAGGCAGCGAGAAGGGTAGATGGAGTCAATGGATGGAAGGTTGGCTTGCATGATGGACTGGGCTGTGTTCTCAACTCTGTAGTTTCTTACTGTCCTGGGCAGAGCAATTTCCATACCAAGCCCTGATGCATCCAGATAAAATATTTTCTATGGTGCATCAATAAAAAATGGTGAGAGTCCTCATGGACATGCTGGAGATATACACACAGTACCATTACAGAAAGAGTTCCAGGATTTACCCTAGCGACAATGTAAAAATGGCAATATATATCTAAATCAGGACAGTGAATGACTTGGAGGAGAAGCTTGCAAGTGGTAATGATATGCACTGCCCTTGTCTTTTTAGAAGGTAGAGGTCATGGGTTTTGAAGATGCTGCCCAAGGGGCCTTGGTGAATTTCTGAGGTGTATCTGAGTGTTGGTGGTGGAGGGAGTGAATGTTTGTGGATATGGTCTCAATTGAATGGGCTGCTTTATCCTGAATGGTTTCAAGCTTCTTGAGTGTTGTTGGAGCTGCACTCACTCACCATTGAAGTATCCTTTGGTGTAGGTTGGGATTAGAGTGGTGCTGGAAAAGCACAGCAGTTCAGGCAGCATCCGAGGAGCAGGAAAATTGACGTTTCGGACAAAAGCCCTTCATCAGGAATACCTGATGAAGGGCTTTTGCCCAAAAGATATTCCTGATGAAGGGCTTTTGCCCAAAATGTTGATTTTCTTGCTCCTCAGATGCTGCCTGAACTGCCGTGCTTTTCCAGCACCACGCTAATCCAGATCTGGTTTCCAAGCATCTGCAGTCATTGTTTTTAACTGCTTTGGTGTAGGTAGGTGGGCCCACTGATTCAGAGAATTGAAGACATCATAAAAATCAGAAGCAACTGGTCAGCAAACTGAATAAAATCTAAGTGGCAATGAGGAAAAGGAAGGACAAGCAAAAATATACAGTGGGTCATTTGAAGGTTTCATATACACTTAACTTAAACTTTGTGAGATGTTTTAAAGATACATTCTAATTTGCAGGTTTGTTTCCCTTCAGTTTTCACCATCACTGTGGAAAGATGATCGCCTGTTTTTGCCACGTTAGCAATTAGGAATGTAGCTGTACCTTTTATGAATCTTTTCCTCCAGATTATCTGCGCAGAATCCTTTCACCTCAAAGTCCACACCACAGGCCTGTAAAAGAAGTAAAATACATTTTAGTTTAAGCTCACTGGGATAAAGACGTCACTAAAACTAAATTTCTAATTTTAACAAAGTCATTGTCCTTCCTTAATTATTAAGCTTTTAAGCAAACACTGTTAATCAAACTGTAAACTATACACCACCCTGTTCCCTGGAGAACATCTCTGTCTCAAGTTTGCTGCAGTGTTCCAGCTAAGCTCAGTGCAAGCTGGAAGAACAGCATCTCGTTTTCCACTTGGGGTCCCTGCAGCCTCTGAACTCAATATTGAGTTCAATAATTTTAGGGCCTGAACTCTCTTATGTCCCAGTCTGCAACCCCACACACCAGGCCTATTATCACAAAACCTGCCATTTCACCTATTGTTAACCACTAACAATCTCCATTAACAGCTATTCACCCTCCCAGCCAGATTGTTATCCATTCCTGTGCCTGTCCAGCTGTGCTCCTCTCTCTTTGGGCTCTATCCTTACCTATATGTTTACTCTTTCCCACCCTATCTTCTGCATATAAACTAACATTTTCCTAGCTCCCATCAGTTCTGAGGAAAGATCACCAGACCTGAAACATTAACGTTGATTTCCCTGCACAGATGTTGCCAGACCCGCTGAGCTCTTCCAGTAACTTCTGCATTTGTTTATAATCTATGCAAGTTACCAATCAATGGCAGGCTGTCATGATAACACTAAGTATGTCAATATATTATTTGATGTGAGGTTCCATTGGCCTTTCCTTGTCCCTAGGATGGACATTGACTGCACTTTTGGATTATGTTTACTGCAGCCCCTAACCCCAGAGAGTGTAAGAAATTGACAGAAACAGGTCAATTTCTGAGAAGGGACAGCATTCAAAGAGGTTTTGGTGTTGAGCTTCATTTTGTGTGACAGTGTGAAACAGTGACAGAATGTCAGAAGCTTGTCCTACATCTTTCCCTATCTGTTATTTCCCCAAAAATGTTAAAAGAAATTCAGGAGAAGAGGTGCAAACTGTTCTAGCAAAGTCAAAAACTACTCCAATTTTCATTGCTTCTTCTCCCCTGCTTTAACCTGGATTGTTCTTACTGCAAGAATGGTCAATGTGTTTTTAGTTTAAAACCAGATTTTTCAGATTTCTGTGACACTGAAGCCCTAAGCTCCTTTGCTCTGGTTGACAGATAGCTATATATAGGGCAACATGTGACTGAGGTTTATTTTTGAGATAGTGTGTTGCTACTTGCAACGTTTGCTGAGCTCTCGAACTGGAGTATAGTTTACTCTGCACTGAACTGCTTACCAAATAATGGGAAACACATTTAAAATAACTTTAGAATGTTTTTGCACTTGGCAGAATTTTAGCAATGTTTTTGGAAGTAAAATCACCATAGTCTTACCATACCATAGAGCTGCTCACTCATTTGAGAGAGATGATTGGTTGTGGTTTAACCTGAGGGTCACCATGCTTCAGGCGAGAAGAGAGGTCGAGAAGGGGAATCTTTCATAGTGGCCTCAGCCAGTGCAGAAGTTGAACCGCCATGTTGGCATCACTCTGCAGTGCAAGCCAGCTTTCCAGCTAAGTTTTGGGAATGTGTCCCACGACATATAACTATTTCTTCAAAAGCTAAAAACAATTGCTTTCAAGCTGATATAGGTATATGTCACCAACAGATCCCATGTTTGTGACAGAAATCTTTAATGTCTCCAGTACGTGGTACTAATATAGTCCGTGCCTACCTCCTCGATAGTGTGGCACACTTTGTAAAGTTCACTGATGCAATTTTAACAGCAAGAACATCCTGGTGGGTAAAAAGTATAATACAACTTTTTTTTCAATACTATCCATCAGTGAATGTTATCAAACAGTAAAGGCTACAATGTTTCAATGCTGCTATCATTTTGTCACCTCAACCGAAAGAAAAGCTTTCCTCCAGGCAAGAAAAAACCTTGCAAAGGATTAAATATTTGCTGCCTTATTTACCAATCAGCAGATGGTGCTGTTGCTTCTTATGAATTACTGCTCAGCTGTTCACATCAAAGGATTATACTTCTGTGGAAGATCCCTCCATTTCTCCCTTATTTTTGTGTGTGTTACATTTCCCCCATGGATCCTTTGTGATGAAAGGTTCAAGCTTGAGAGGGTACTGGTTTAAGGCGGTTGGCATAAGAAGCAATGCAGATGTGAAAAAAAATGTCTTATACCACAGATTTACAACCTGGTCTACATTGTCTGAGTATGAGACTGAGACCCATTCATTCCTGAATTTTCCCAAGAAGATTAGTTAAGAAGCTGAAGAGATTTTTTTAAAAAAATCAAGTTACTGGGAAAGCTTGTGGGAATGGGACTAGTTGAGTTGCTCCTGACGTGGGCTGGTTTAACCTCAATGGATGTGACTGGTGTGGTGGTGCAGTGATCTTGAAAGATCCAGGCTAATTTCTGAAGGCATGGCTTCAAATCCCACGATGACAGGTGGTGGAATTTAAATTCACTTTATTAATTATTCTGGAATTAGAAACTTGTTTCCAGCCTGGTGAGCATGAAACTATTGATGATTGTTAGAACCATATGGTTCACAAATGCCCTTCAGGCAAGGAAATATGCCATTCTTACCCAGTTCGGTCTACATTTAACTCCAGCTGAAAATTGCCTTCAGTGGATCTATAAACCAGTACTTAACTGCCCCGACCTAGCAAGTCTCTCAGTTAAAGGTCATTTAGGAATGGGCAACAATATTGCACCGTTGGCAATGCCCACATTGCATTAAAGAATAAAGAAAAAGTGTCATCTTGCTGTGCTGTAACCATTCTATAATTCTGCGTTCTCATGTGTGCATCTGGGCTTATTGGTTGCAAAGCCAATGGAAAGTGACTCATTCATTGTTGGTCCTTCACAGACAAGGATGACTCTCTTCCATTGTCCGTAGTTGGAAGTACAGGCCGATGCAGCTACTGTAAGCTCTGTTACATTTGGGGCAGAGGGCGATTGTGGGAAGAGGTGGGTAGGGGCATTGATGTGGCAACGGGCTCCTTTCATTGTTTTTGCCTGGGTAGGAACAGGCTGGCCTGCCTTATCCTCGTTGTCAGGAGTCTTCGATGACCAGGATTAGGTTGTTGATGATTGATCAATACTCTTTGAACTGAAACCCAGCATGAATACACATCATCAGGGCAAATTAAAATTGGCAAAAAGGGAGAGGATAAAAAAAAAATTGTCTCTGCCTGTTGTTACGCTATGGGAGATGATTGAGTCAACTGCCTTGCCTGTTCATGTTCTCTAGTGGTGTTGAGAATGTTCTGACACAACTTTGCTGTACTCCAAATCTAGCAGAAGCTAATCAAAAACATTACATGTCTATAACAGCCCTTGCAAAAAAATAATGATGGTTCAAATGCAGCCCAGAATGTGACTTGGCTGAAAACATTCTGGGTCACTGGCTTATAACTGTAGGCACAGGCATACAGCCAACATTCCCTCAGTTGTATGAGAGAGGATTTTGGTAACAATTGGAATGATCTGCTCTTGATTCCAGTATAGATGCTGTTGGGAATATAAACTCATGTTCTCTGTTGGTGAAGCTAAGCTGTTTTAAATCTGTTTGTTCTATTTGCACTTTTCTAATTGTGGCTGGTTTATAGGCATGCTGAGGGCAACTTTTAGCTGTTGATCACCTAGAATATGGGAAGACATATGTTCAACAGCTCAGTATCAAGTGAGATGGGGTATTGCTGCATCTTAACCATTCCGTTGGATGACAATATTTATCAAATGGTATTTCCCCACAGAGCTGAAACTGAGTGAGCAACAGAAACAGGTGACAGTGAAATTGTACAAATAAAGGGTTAATATTCAGGGGCAAAGTGATGCTCAGAGTGTTACACATGGTTTATACAATTAATGAATCTTAATTGATGGTCCTAAAAGGGATGCCTCTCAGAATGCCTCAAAAAGCTTTGAACTTAGAAATAACCTTTGCAGGCTATCATTATCTTCCACATCCACTTCTCTCCTACCCACTCCATCCATCTGCCAGGACCTGACCTGCCAGCCAGCTCAGTAAAGCATTTGGTCATTGCTGCCTTGAACTATGGCAAAGCCCCATCTGGAGTATGCAGTCAAAGTAGGTGCAACATTATTAAGGTTGGGATGTAGAGGGAGCATTGACTTTGAGGAGGAGACGTAGTCACTTTGTCAGCATCCTGCCAAGTACAGGTGGAGTTTGAAGATCATTCTTCATCCCCAATCCATGTTTCTTCATTTTCAATTAGGAAGTGCTTATCTAGCCAGGAGGTATTTCACTGAATTTATATTTACCTTCCCGTGATCTTCTGGTCCTGGCTGCAGGGTGATTGAACATGGCAGATTTGGAGGGATCTGGAAAGATTTAAATAATTTCAAAGCAAAATAAATTTCAAAATGACCTTCAAATTATTGTCCTTGAGTCACAAATACTATTTTTACAAATAAACTCTTATGAGCCACTAAAAATCGAGAATTACTGAGTTAAATATGCCTTTCTTAAAGAAAGTAATACAATTCTGCAAGACATGCATACTAAAGGCATGGTGGCTCAGTGGGGTGCGATTCCAGCTTCAGTCTGTGTGGAGTTTGTACATTCTCCCCATGTCTATGTGGCTTTCCTCTGGGTGCTCCCGTTTCCTCCCACAATCCAAAGTTGTAGATTGGCCATGCTAAATTGCCTGTAGTGTTAGGTGCATTAGTCAGGGGACATGTAGAGAAGTAAGGGAGTGGGTCTGGGTGGGTTACTTTTTGGAGGGTCGATGTGGACTTGCTGGGACGAAGGGCCTGTTTCCACACTGTAAGGGTTCTAAGTAGTTCATTGCGCTTAGATTATTAACAGACCTTAAGTAAGATCATAAGGGATCAGTGTTCACATAAACCTGAGCAGATGTAGAAAGCTGAGGTATTTTAATCTTTTAAAAGTGACCTTTTCAATAATCAGAGCTCAAGAGCTGCAGAGATCTCTGTTTTAATGCAAAGTGGAGTGCAACAAAATGAGGGGTCAACCAAAGTGTAGCTGGATGACAGAATGGCTGCAAACAAACAATGGTGTAAAGATGCTGCAAGTTAGAGGAGTGAGACAAACTGTGAGCAGTAGTCCTTCTGGCAGAAGCACCTATAAGCAGCAGCAGCTAGTTATGTGAGGTGTTAGCCAGTTTGTGGCTCATGTTCATGACGGCTATGATGAGACACAGGAAGGTATTGTAAATTTGGAAACTAGCCTTGTGATTGGCAAATGCATTTCTGTATAGATAATTATCAGTTGGTACATTTTGGTAAGAAAAATAGGGAGGTCAGAATGAGCTGCAACAGTCTCCAATCCTACAAATGTTCCATGATTCTACAGATTTATCAAAACATAAGGGGAATGTGTTTTAAGTCCCAGAAGCAGGTAGCATTAGAGTTAGATCTGAGGGTAAATACAAAAAACACTGAACGGAAGTCATCTCAATTGCAGGTTTGACTGAGGCAGACGGAACATTCAGTCACGTGAGTGTTGGTCATTTCAATATTACAATGGGGTTGCATGGCTTCATTTTAATATTCTTTGTATTTTTCCATTGTATGCACAACCCCCACAATCTAGGTCCCAGGATGAAAAATTACCATGACTCGTTCACCACCCCACCACCAAAACTGTCCAGAATCTGCACTTTCAGACCTTCTATTCCTGGCAATCTAGTCGTCTATCATTGGGAATCCCACTCAAAGCAGCCTCACCAGGAAATTCTGCGGGATATTGAGTAAACCTCTTCTATGGGTCTTCCCACCTCCCATGAGCAGTGGGTCATGTCCCTTGCCCTGAGCCAGAGGCTCTGGCTTCAAGTCCTAAATCAGGGTCTAACATCCAAAGAACGTGTGCCCATTGTGTGGTCCAACAGGTGGAGGATCAACCAATAATTCTTTCCAACAGTTGCCAACACCAAGTGGTATGAGTGAGAGAGATTACTGGTCACTGATGTGGTGGAATGAGAGTTGGAGCCTCTCCCAATTCCAATCCATAATTCCAGATGTCAAAATGCCTGTAAAAATGCATGTTGACACAGCAACTCATCTCCCTGGGTGATCCTGCCACCATACTTGTTCAGAACTTGGCCACGGCATGATGAGATCATCATTTTGGTCTCTCCATTTTGAGAAAATAAGTATTGGAGAAGGTGCAAAGAAGATTTATTCAAATCATACCAGAACTGAGAGGTCATAACTTTTAGGAAATATTGGAAATAAAATCCTGTGGTTAATTTTAGCAGGAAGCCCAGGAAATCCATAATTCTGGGTTAGTTATCAGAACTGACGGCTTTGATAACAACAAAAGCGATCTGGTAGCATTACAGTCATACCTGAAAGAGGAAAGGATAGCAGTTTTCTTTCAGCTTGTCAGCCAGCTGCTCCTGTAGGGGAGTCAGTGGCTTTTTGTTGTCTGTAACTGGTGGATAGACCTGGATTGTCTCACAGTAAATATCTTTTCGGAAACTAAGGCCCATGACATCCAAATCTTCCCGTCCATATCGGAACGCACATGTCAACATCACATAAGCTGTTTAAACAGGGAAATGAGAAAAGCATTTTCAGCAAATGAATTACTAATACTTTTATGTTTATAGGGAATTAAATGTAATGGTTTAATGGTTGTACATAGTACTATTAGCAAAGTAAAATTGGGCTTGTGGTTCTGTAAAGAAGCATATTTGGGACACAAAGCCACATATTCAGGTATTTGGACATGAGATCAACAGCTTGATCAAACATGTAGGTTTTAAGATGTGTTTTTCTAAAGCAGTTTCTATCAACCAGAGAACAGGGGCAATGCTGGTTCATACAGATTAACACTGGCTATTGTTTTAAGCTCCATCTGTAAGTTTGTTTATCTTAGAATGCCTTTTAGGGGAAGGTGACATCATGGAACTTCCTGACTCCAAATATGACTGCCAAACCTTCCTTCTTTATCAGTATTTTCACTCTGTATTAGCTAACGTCCTGGATGCATACACATTGGGTGTTCCTCTCCATTGGGCCACCTATGAGCTAATTCTACCGCAATGCTCTATGGAGAGGCATTGCATGTCAATCTTGCTAGGGGTCATAGAGTACCAGCACCTGAGAGGGTGATAGCTTTTTCTTCACGAATCTGAAAGTTATGGCTTGGCTACGTGACCATTTCCAAGGCTGACTCTTTTTTTTCAGGAACTGATGCAAAAGTGGCTGGAAGGAGGTCAGGTTAAGTATACATTTTCGGTAATAATTCACCAGCCCAAGGAAAGGCCCAAGCTCCGGTACAGACATGGGAACTGGGGAACCTTTGATCACCCACCCTTTATCCTGTCGACTCTGTAGTCCAATTAGGGTACTAGGGGTGCCTGAAATACACATTTTTCCCTTTGGCATATAACCATCTGGGAGAGCTATCTAAGGACTATGTCCAAATTCTCGAAGTGCTCTTTATTGGTCTTCCCTTTTATTACCATGTCATCTGGACAGGTAGTGACCTGGGGTAGACTTTGCAAAATGTTCTCCATCATTCACTGAAAATTTTTCTGGCAAACCTTGTATAGTGGTACAAACCCTTATGGGTATTAATTATAGCATACTTCTGGGAATCTTCCTTTAAAGACAATTACAAGTACGCATGGCTCCACAGAGACCAGTATCCCATTACCAAGGCATCCTTTATTTAAATGTGGAGAGTCTTTGACACTGGTCCAGTTCCCTAAGAGCTAGCTCTCAGATCGAAAAGGATGTCTGACACTCCTGTTTTTACATGTCAGCCAGGGCTCCCATATTGGACAGATTAACAGCCCCAATCATGGAACTCAAATTCTGTGAGGTCCAGCTGACTGACCTCGTTAGAATCACATCTTTTTCCATGTAGTTGGCAGAGACCAGTGGGGTACCACAGGGATCAGTGCTTAGACCCCAGCTTGTTCATGATATATATTAATGATTAGATTAGATTAGACTTACAGTGTGGAAACAGGCCCTTCGGCCCAACAAGTCCACACCGACCCGCCGAAGCGCAACCCACCCATACCCCTACATTTACCCCTTACCTAACACTACGGGCAATTTAGCTTGGCCAATTCACCTGACCCGCACATCTTTGTGACTGTGGGAGGAAACCGGAGCACCCGGAGGAAACCCACGCAGACACGGGGAGAACGTGCAAACTCCACACAGTCAGTCGCCTGAGTCGGGAATTGAACCCGGGTCTACAGGCGCTGTGAGGCAGCAGTGCTAACCACTGTGCCACCGTGCCGCCCATTAATGAGTTAAATGAGGGAGCTAAATGTAATGTCTCTGAGTTTGCAGACTACACAATGCTGAAAGGAAGGGTGAACTGTGAGGTGAATGAAGAAGCTTCAGTGTGATTTGGATTAGTTGAGTTCGTGGACAAATGCATGGCAGTTGACATATAATATAGATAAACGTTGCCACTTTGGTAACAAAGATATGAAGTCAGGTGATGTAATAACTGGTAATTGATTAGGAATAGAAAGTGACTCAATGGTTAGCAATGCTGCCTCACAGCACCAGGGTCCCAGGTTTGATTCCAGCCTCGGGTGACTGTCTTTGTGGAGTTTGCACATTCTCCCCGTGTCTGCGTGGGTTTCCTCCGGGTGCTCCAGTTTCCTCCCATAGTCCAAAGATGCGCAGGTTAGGTGAATTGGCCATGCTAAATTGCCATACTGTTAGGTGCATTAGTCAGAGGGAAATGGGTCTGGCTGGGTTATTCTTCGGAGTGTCGGTGTGGACTGGTTGGGCCAAAGGGCCTGTTTCCACACTGTAGGGAATCTAATCTAATCTAATCTAAAAAAAAGGGGAGGTACAACATGACCAGATGTCCTTGTATACCAGTCTCTGAAAGTAAGCATGCAGGTGCAAGAGGCAATGAAAAAGGCAAATGGTATTTTGGCCCTTATGGTGGAAGGATTTGAGTACAGGAGCCAGGATGCTATGCTGCACCTATCCAGGGCCTTGTTGAGACTGTGTGCAGTCTTGGTCGCCTTATCTGAGGAAGGATGGTCTGGTTTTGGACGGAGTACAATGAAGGTATACCAAACTGGTGCCTGGGATGACAGGACTGACACACAATGAGAGACTGGATTTATTAGGACTATATTCACTGGAATTCAGAAGAATGAGGGGTTATCTCATAGAAACCTATAAAATTCTAATAGGGCCGGATAGGGTAAATGTAAGAAGGATGTTCCTGATGATCAGTGAGGCGAGATCTAAGTGTCATAGTTTAAGGTTGTGGGGAAGGCCATTTAGGACTGAGGTAAGGAGAACTTTTATTTCACCCAGAGACCAGTGAGCTTATCAAATTCTCTGCCACAGAAAGCAATCAAGGCCAAACATTGGATGTTTTCAAAATGCAGTTAGATTTAGTTTTTGGGGCATTGGAATCAAAGGTTATGGAGAGAAATTTGGAACAGTTGGATAATTAGCCATGATCACATTGAATAGTGGAGCAGGCTCAAAGAGCTACTTCTGCTCCTGGTTTCTGTGTTTCTGTTTCTACATGAAGTTAATACATGAAGGAGTCCTAATCTAATTGAGACATGTACAAATTCAAAGGGCTGAATGGCCTCCTTTTCCTCAGTTGCTCAGATTTAGATTTTCAAACCAGAGTCTAAGAGTCGCAAAAAGCCTTCAAAGGGATCATGGGAATACCCAAATCAGCATATTGATGACTTTTCTTCATTGCAGTTGTTGACTGAACTTTACCTTTGTCTAAGTAATAATACTACATTATTTATAAAAGTGATCTATAAAAATCTGAAATGTTTGTCCTGAAGGTCTGAATTTGGATCCAAGTGTGCCACTTTTGTTTTCCTGACTCTGTAGAACACAGCATCTTCACTGAGTTGATGTCTGATGGGCACACAAGTCTGCTACAGTTTTTGAACTGTATCAAATATATTGTTGGGCTATTGAGTCTGCCTAATATTCTACACAGTGGCTGCATACTTCACAAGAAGTCATCGTGAATGCAAGAAAGCTTTCATTAAGCATGGGTTCAGTTCCCAGATAAATCCCTAATAATTTATCAATAACTTACTTCTCAGAGTTACCTTGGTGCCAGTAGAGGGAAGCAACCAAATTCAAACTGGACATTAGATCTTTCTCATCAACATTTGGTGACAGCTGGTTTACAGCTCAGCAACAGAGCACTGGAGTCAGCAGAAAACCAGAGATGGGAGGAGAAAGTTGTGTGGTGGGCCCACATTAGTGTCTCCATTGAGTAATCAAAACATGGAATGGAAAGTCTGTTAACTCCTTACCTCTTCTGTCCTTTAAATAATCTGGATCAAGCAGCAACATGCCATCTGTACGAAATAAATCAACACTGATTAAATTAACAACATGAATACAATCTACTGAACAAAAATTGTGCTTCGTGAATTCTAACACCAGTTAGGATTAGAACTCCCTTAGGTATAACTTTAACATAAAATTATTAAGATGCATATATTTCTGCCCATTTATTACCCTGACTGAGATACAGAAATTCAAAAGTCTGATTTCCTGAAATACTTGCAAGACATATCCTTTGTTTACTTAGCCTTGTTCTAACCTTCTCAAGATGCTTCCCTCCTGCCAATTAGGTCTATGAGCAATGAGGATCTTCAGGACAATGTCCAAATAACCAACCTCTGTGTGTGATTATACTACAGCCTATCTGGATGAAGGTGATAGGTCAGAGGGGGCAGTGATGGACTGGTCCGAAGGGTGGTGCTGAGTTGGAGGGTAAGGACTGGGATAATGTGAGGAGAGGGGAAATGAGGAAGCTATTCAAATCCACATTTATTCTGTGTGGTTGCAGGGTCCCAAGGTGAAATATGAGGTGTTCCTCCTCCAGGCATCAGATGGTCATGGTCTGGCGGTGAAGGAGGCCCAGGAACTGCATGCCCTTGATGAAGTGGGAGGAGGAGTTGAATTGTTCACCATGGAGCAGTAGGGTTGGTGTTGCGGGGTGTCACAGAAACGTTCTCTGAAACAATCCACAAGAAGGCGTCCTGTATCCTCGATGTCGAGGAGACCACACCGGGTGCAATGGATGCAGTCCATGCCCAAAAGTCCGTATGGCATCATTATAATGGTTGATGCTTATAACACTCTTCTGTATGAACCTATTTCAATAAATGTACATCATTAGTCCATGTAGTATGGAACGGTGTATTCCTGGCTCTGTATTGAACATTTTTTTCTTGAAGCTGTACCATCTATTGAACAGTCTCCATCAGCTCTGAGCTCCAGGATGTTAGCAGACTCAGTAAACATCACACCCCAGGACAGTGATACAGACACATTCTCACAGGGGCTCCTGGAGGGTTTGGCTCACTGGTGCTGACTCCCCAGCATCAGCTGTCAGTCACCCCATGGTGCCTCCCCCAAGCCCGGCTGCATCTTATCTCAACTTACATTCAAGAAGCATTAGGATCCAATGCTGTCTTTTTCCCATTGACCTCATTCAAAGAATTTTTCCAAGTAGGAAAAAGTTGGAATCCATGACATTTTGGATATTTTTGAGAATAGTATTGGGAGTCTGGGGCATTCCATGCAAACCACAGGGCTATCCCAGCAAACCTGGTACGTCTGACCATTATGACCAAGGAAGGAAATCATGGGCTTTGATTCCTCTCCAACTGCTGAGCCCCCTATGGACAGCATGACTGCTCAGTGATCAGCAATGCTGCCTCACAGTGCTAAGGACCTGGGTTCAATTCTACCCTTTGGTGACTGTGTGAAGTTGTACATTCTCCCTCTGGGTGCTCCGGTTTCCTCCCACTGTCAAAAGGTGTGCAGGTTAAACGGCTTGGTCATGTGAAATGCAATGTTATAGGGCAAGGTGGGAGGTGCGGGTCGCTCCGGCTTGGATGCTCTTCGGACAGTCATTGTGGACACAATGAACTAAATGGTCTGCTTCCACACTGTAAGGATTCTTAGATTTTTCAAATATCTACCTCATGCTCACTTTAACTCTGGACAACCTCTGTTGAGCACCTTCTCAATCCACTTCAGGTGTTACAGAATAAGATGGTGCCCCACTAATTTATCTGGAAATAGTCATGCAGTAATAGTATTTTCCACATGTGAGTTAGCTGATTATATATTTGATTTGACACAGAAGAAGTCAGAAGAATATGTTTGTGTCCTTATCCTTAATCATCAACCTTCCATGGACACAAGTAAAGCATTTTTTTCCTCAGCATCACAATATTTTAAAATAGCGTGAGGCAACAAGCTTATTAGAAACAAAAGTTTTCTTTTCAAAGTAGCTGACACACAGTTCTACGCAAGAAAGCCCACCACCCAAATTACACCTTTCCAAACTGGTGAGGTTCATGCATTTGTATTGCATATGCATAAAGCTGGAGCACTTTAACCAGACAGTCATTATACCTTTGAATACAACACCTTCTTAATCCCCAATTCAGAGAGCATCGAATTCTCCTGCATAAGTTATAATCCAAAAAAACTACTCCACCCCAGAACCGAAGGAACTTCTGGTAATTTCTGCAGTGGTCACGTTAATGGGAATAAGGTTACAGAATATATATTCATTTACTAGAAACAGGAGTGAGATCATTGTAATTTTGTTTTTTTAACATACATTTAATAGAGGAGGTTTTTGTTCCAACGTTCTAGGTTCTGAGTTAGACTTGAAACACGTTTGTCTTGCCACTGGCAATCTTCCCTTCTTTTCTTATTCTCTTCCACCTACCTTGAAGATGAGAACTTAAGCTGGGTTTTCACTAACCCTTTTGCACACTGCTCATACTACCTTAGAAACGATAACAAGCAGAAAATTCAACTGCTTATGGTTTCAAAGCCAACTTGGTCCTTCACCCGTCCAGTATTCACGTGATGGGAGTCTGTTAGCTCATTTGGCTGGATGGCTAGTTTGTAAGAGAGAGTGACATCATCCACGTGGGTTCAATTCCCACAGTAACTGAGTTAAAAATCACACAACACCAGTCCAACACTGGCATCTCCAAATCACAGTAGCTGAGGTCACCATGCCTCTTGACCTTGATTTTCACCTGAGACATGATGACCGTCAGGTTAAAGTTACCCTCCAATTATCTCTCTCTAAAGGAGAAGTAGCCCTATAGTCTTCTGGGACTGTGGTGACTACTGCTATCTGTACTTCAAAAGAGAACAATAATTGGATTCTGATCAACTCTCACTCTCATTGTCCAGGCAGGAATAAATTCCGCTTGTGAAGTCTTATTACCACTGTGGCTGTGAACAGAGATTGAACCTAGAATATTTCTAGTTTTCAATTATCGTTTATTCACTAGTCTACAGAGGGAACTTGAAACTTGAAACTTCCATTGAAAAAGACTGAATGGAAAGATATTCGATCTATTAGAACTTTACAAGTGCTTACTCATATACACTTTGCTATGTGCATTGCACAGGCAGAAGGAATACATATACAGTCATACTGCACACCATCACTTCTGATTCATAGATGGTTGTCCTCAAGGTACTTACCAACTGGGTCCACAGTGTCGACATGATCTACAAAGTCTCGCTTTCCCAGATAAAGTGAGAGCTGTTGATAGAATATTTCACACAAGACTGTAAATCAATCTCCAACACTACACTTATCACAGATGTCAAAACTACCTCAAAGCTTTCCTGCTGGGAGAGAAATAATAGAATTACAGGGAACCAAAAAGGAAGGAGCTACAAATGGAACAGTGAAATTAAAAATGTCCAACAGTGATATCATGACAAAAGATTAAATGAACAGTCAATCAGATTCTCAGACAAGAGCCTGAAGATACTAACCTTGGCATTGGGGCTTGTCTTTTTGAAAACTCTGGAAATTGAAAAGTAAAGAATTACCCAATATAGTACATACTTTCTAACTGTACAATAATGTGTCAGGTGTGCCTCTTGCAATAAAAAGAGGAGTTGTTTAAAGATTCCTTAAGTTGAAGAGTTTAATTGGAAAATAGACTATCAATTTTCATTATAATGGTCTTTTAACCACCCAAAAAATTCAATCCCAAATATATTTTTCCAAGAAAAACATCAGCTAGTTTACTTGATCTTTCCATGTGACTTAAACGTTTGGCAGCTACGATTATGTTTTCCTCTGGTCCTTCCTAAGAGTAAAAGTATTTTTTCTCTGATTTGGGGATCAGAATCATATGAAGCCCTCCATATTATGATGTGATCTGATGATAGTTCCATATACTATAGCAATGCTTCATAGGAACATGGGAAATAGGAGCAGGAGTATGCTCTTCCACCTCTTCAGCCTGTTTCACCATTCAGTGAGATCATGGCTGATCGTCAACCTTGACGCTATTTCCCCCCACTATTCCCCTCTCACAAGATGCTATCAATATACAGAAATCTGAGTTTTCTATCTTGAAGATGATTGAATTTCCAAAGCGCTCTGCAGTAAAGAATTCCACATACTGACCACCCTCAAAGTCAAGGGATTTCTCCTCATCTCTGATTTATATGCTGGGGATCCTGAACTTGAACTGTAATATTGGTTCACAGAAAAAGGCACAGACACTCACAGGGTACCAACATGGAAATGGAATGTGTGAAAACTCCAACTGATGTTAAATTAGCAAAAATGTGTGTCACATTATGCCACTGTGAAGAACATCCCTCCAGGGGGCACCACGTACCACATTGCACAAGTTGGCCAAATCTTGAGTCATTCAGTTGGTAAGTGTCATTTTTTATTTGGGGTGTGTTTTAGGGTGGACAGGGTCTTGGAAGGGATACCCCAGTACACTCTTTAATCCGGGCCATTTTTAATCCAGGTCCTCATTTGAACAGTTCAATTCTGACACCTTCGCAGAACCAGGGGGCATGAGGCCATGATGCGTTTGGGAATTGGGGTGGCATGGGGAGTTTGGGAAGGTTGCTTGTTGCAATTCCACCTTTGTTCATTCATTTTGATCCAATATCAACGCATCTGCACTGGAGCTTGTAAAGGTAAAAGCTGAAGGCAGTTTTCAGAATGAAATAATTCATACTCACTGTCCTGGTTTTTGTGTCATGCTGATGGAAGTTGATGAATATGATGATCTATAAAATAGAATAATACTCATAATACACCATTAACATGAGTATTTGTCTTTGAATATAGGTTATCAATAATAATATGTAAATCAACAAATCTTTACAATATTAATTATGTATGCTTTCTCGATAATCCTCAGGACAGAGTTAGCATAAGCACAAACTTGGCGAAAGTGAGTACTGCAGATGCTGGAGATTAGAGTCGAGGGTGTAGTACTGGAAAAACACAGCAGGCCGAGGAGCAGGAAAATTGACATTTCCGGCAAAGCCCTTCAACAGGAATGATGCTGGGAGCCTCGGGGGTGGAGAGATAAATGGGAGGGCGGTGGGGCTTGGAGAAAGGTAGCTGAGAGTGCAATAGGTGGATGGAGGTGGAGGTAAAGGTGATAGTTCAAAGGGGAGGGTGGAGCGGATAGGTGGGAAGGAAGATGGACAGGTAAGACATATCATGAGGACGGTGCTGAGCTGGAAGGTTGGAACTAGGATCAGGTGGAGGGAGGGGAAATGAGGAAACTGGTGAAATCCACATTGATATCATGGGGTTGGAGGGTCCAGAGGCATACCTGCACTCACACCTCCCCCCTCACCTCCGTCCAAGCCCCCAAAGGAGCCTTCCACATCCATCAAAGTTTTACCTGCACCTCCACATTTACTGTAATCTGTTGCTCCAGATGTGGTCTCCTCTACATTGGGGAGACAGGACATCTACTTGCAGAACACTTCAGAGAACACCTCCAAGACACCCACACCAAACAACTCCACCCCCCGTTCCCAAACACTTCAACTCCCCCTCCCACTCCACCTAGGACACGCAGGTTATGGGGCTCCTCCATCCCCACTCCCTTTCCACTCGATGCCTGGAGGAAGAGCGTGTCTTCTTCCACTCGGGGCCCTCCAACTCCATGGTGTCGATGTGTATTTCACCGGTTTCCTCATTTTCCCTCCCCCCACCTTATCCCAGTTCCAACATTCCAGCTCAGCACCGTCCTTATGACCTGTCCCACCTGTCCATCTTCCTTCCCACTGATCTGCTCCACCCTCCCGTCTGATCTATTACCATTACCCCCATCTCAACCTAACTATCGCAGTCTCAGCTAACTTCCCCCCAGCCCCAACCCCCCTCCAATTTATCTCTCCACTTCTTCAGCTCACAAGCCTCATTCCTGATGAAGGACTTTTGCCTGAAATGTCGATTTTCCTGCTCCTCGGATGCTTTTCCAGCACTGCCCTCTTGACTATAAGCACCAGCTTGAACTAACGGTTGTCTAGGGTGGCAAAGGTTTGGGCTGGAATGATGACAAAATACTGTCAGCCTTTGTTAAAAAGGAGAATTGAAAGTTGGCTGGATTTCTATCAATGAACAAACAGCAAACATGTTTCTACAGTCCAATGCATCAGGTAATTCATACTAAACAGAAGGGATTGTGATCACTGCTCTAGCTGTTTTTCCTTTTAGAAATAGCAGTATTACTTTATTTTGATCCCGACTTCAATAGTCTTTCAAAATGAGTTGTGGCATCAACTGGGCTATCCAGCGTGGTCATTGTCAGCATGCCTTAGTGTGTCAGCATCCTTTGATTAGATAAACCAAACTACCATAGATGCTGGAGATCTGAACTAAAGACAAAATGCTGAAGAAATTCGGTAGGTTTGACAGCACCCATCGAGAAAGAAACAGGGTTCACATTTCAAGTCTGATAAGGTTTCTGCATAAGCAAAGTACTGACTCTGTTTCTTTCTCCACAAATACTATCAGGCCTGCTGAGTTTCTCCAGCACTTTGTGATTTTTATCCCATATTTAAATACATATTGAGGCATCTTGCAATCACAGTCAATGCACTTTAGAAAAGCAGTTAATGTAATGCAAATTACATACACATGGCCATAAAACCTAATTCTAATTTTAATTCTACAATACTCTCATTGCTAATAATTTGCACTGTCTGGAATTAGCTTTTTGATTGTCTTTGTTGCTAAACTCAGTTGAGTAATTTATTTCTCTTCCACAATAGAAGTAATGGAATAGAAGGGAACTGAGTAGAGAGAGTGCAATATTTCAGAACAGGAGAGAACAGTGCTACTGGATTTAATAACATACAGAAGTGAAATGGAAATATTTAAAATTAAGTTTTTGACAAAATGTTCAAAGTTTAGCAACTCACAATATTTGTAAACTTATAACATTAAAGAATGCTTTTCTATTTTGAATGATTACTAGCTTGGCACAGTACTGATGGAGTGTGGCAATTTGATACTATATTTTTAGATTTCCTATTAAATGACAATTAAAGCTGTGTACTATAATTTAGCTTAACCACTATATTAAAAGTTGTGGTGTACAGAGCTGCCAATATATATGCATTTACTTGCATGTTAATGTAGTATAATATATTTCATTATTGATATTCTAGCTATAACATTCTTTATTATCTCAATGTCTGCAAAAATATTATTTTGTTTTAACTCTTTATGCTGTTTGTCTATTCAGCACATAAAGGAAATAATCAAATGTTGTTTAATCAAAAATATCAGTTCCACATTTTCAACCACTGAGATGTGTGGAGTATAACAGTTACTCTGGTGAACAGTGGTGAGGGACTGTGGTGCCACTGAACAACAGGCAGGACAATATTACCTGTGAGTAATTCATTTTGAAAGTTAATTATCTTTTTCTGTGTGTTTTAGGGGTGGAGAGGGGTACAGATAGCTGAAGTTTCGCCTAAGGTGATAAATGCTCTCATTTCACTGACTCTGCCTGAGTGGTGCATGTCAATGGTAAGGATTGTAAAATATCCAATCTGATATTCAGTAGCAATACAATGAAACACACTGAAACTGCAGCTCAGAGTTTAATTTGGATTGACTGGTATAAAACTGGCCTACTTGTCCATCTTCCTTCCCACCTTTCCACTCCACCTTCCCCTCTGACCAGCGCTCCCCTATCACCATCACCTGCTACCTGCATCGACCTATTGCCTTCTCAGCTACGTTCCCTGCAGCCCCACCCCAATCCTCCTATTTATGTCTCAGTCCGTTTCTCCCCACAACTTCACTGATGAAGGGCTTATGCCCGAAACATCGATTCTCCTGTTCCCCTGATGCTGCTTGACCTGCTGTGCTTTTCTAGGGCCACACTTTTTGACACTGATCTCCAGCATCTGCAGTCCTCACTTCCTCCTGGTATAAATCTAGTCAAGTGAACATCACATCAAAGAACATCCAAATGCCTTATTAGCTGGAACCACTTTAAAAATTTTCATTGAGTCTTTTAAATGGCTTGACAAGTGGTTTGTCATTCCTTTCAGAATTTGACCAGTTTATTTGGACCTCACTGGAAATAATGATTGTAGAATACTGATGGATTAGAGACTCACATAGTAAACTGAACACTTGATTTTGATACTGGTGTGAGTTTCTTAGACATGCTGAGGCCTTGCTGAAAATGAAGTCTTATTGACTATTCACTCTTTGTGACATTCTCAGTATAGATTTGCATCATTGACAATGGATTGACTTTCATCAAGATTATTAGAGAAAAGATATTCTGCACCATGTTTCTCAGGAGCATCTTGAATACTTGAATATTTGCTTTGAGGTGGGCGCTTCCAATTGTTTATGGCAGTCATGTTGCTCTGGCAACGTTTCTTTCACATTAATGTGTGGTCTGAAGATTTTGAGAGTGATGCTGGAGGCATCACCATTCTTTCTATCAAATGGCTGATAGGGAATCTATCCTGCTGTTACTGTTTGCCATTGACATATGCTGCCATGATTTGCAACGTGACAATCAATCTGTTTGGCTATATCAAAAAACACATCCCAAAAAAGCATTGTGCAATGCTCCAAAATCTGTTTCTCTGATGTTGTTGCTCCATCCTTTTGTCCATAATGTTGGAGTGATTTAGTATGCTAATTTAAATATAATGTGTCTTTTATGTACATTGAAAATACGTTGCTGTGTCCGAGATGTTTTGTTTGTTGAATTTATGGTCAGCACATTGTGTCTGCAGGTGCAACTATTTCTGTTGGGCAAACTCAACTTTTTTTTTGACATTTGGGGGCTGGGTTTTAAATCTCTTGCTGGTGTATGTGCTTCATTAAGCATACTGCACGATTGATTGCACTGCTGCACATTCAGAGCTGTGTGAGGTTTCATTATGAAGCACCAGTCGTGCTTATTGCATTTGACTTGGCTCCAACGAGCATCTGGGTCGCTTTAGGCGAAAGTGGGGTCAGCTGATGCTGGAGAGTTAGAGTCGAAATGTATGGCACTGGAAAAGCACAGCAGGTCAGGCAACATCCAAGGAACAGGAATGCTGAAGGGCTCATACCCGAAACGTCGACTCCACTCCTCAGATGCTGCCTGGCCTGCTGTGCTTTTCCAGTGCCATACTTTTCAACATGTGTTGCTTTATGTTGAATCATGGAGGTGGTGGCTGATTTTTCTAATTGGTCAATACATTTTCCCATTACTCTGAAACAGTCATCTAATTGCTCCTTTCTAGGAAGGTTTTGGCAATTTTAAGTGTTCAGTGTTTACCCTATCCATTGTGGTGCACATTTTTTTAGATTAGATTCCTCACAGTGTGGAAACAGGCCATTTGGCCCAATCAGTCCACACCAACCCTCTGAAGAGTAACCCACCCAGACCCATTTCCCTCCATTTACCCCTGACTAATGGACTAACCTACACACCATGGACAATTTAGCATGGCCAGTTCACCTGACCTGCACATCTTTGGACTGTGAGAAAACCGGAGCACCCAGAGGAAACCCACACAGACACGGGGAGAATGTGCAAACTCCACACAGACAGTGGCCCGAGGCAGGAATCTATCCTGGATTCCTGGCACTGTAAGGCAGCAGTGTTCACCACTGAGCAACCGTGCCAACCCTTGACGTATTCTGGATGAATGTCACCGCAGGAAGGTGCAGGTCATTGTTTCTCTTGTGGTTGTTGAGTGAGTGACTGACGAGTTGCCTTTAGATTAGCATTTGTCATTAGCCACATGTCTCCTGATTTTTATAAGATCATAGAAGCATGGACAGCAAAGGACAATCCCATATGGTCCATCATGTCCACTCCAACTGATATACCCACCTGGAATAGTCCCACTATCCTGATTCTGCCCTGTAAGCTTGTTGGTGTTTGCGCTACAAATTCTTACCCAAATTCTTTCTAAACTTTAAGTGGGATTCTACCTCTCCAACTTTTCAGGCTGTACATTCCAGGTGCCCATCTCACTCTGGGTGAAAACTCACGTAATATCTCCAAATCTGCAGCACACACAAAATGGATGGAAGGGTGAGCTGTGACGAGGATGCAGAGGTGCTTCAGTTTGATTCGGACAAGTTGAGTGAATGAGTAAATACATGGCAGACAAAGTATAATGTGGATAAATGTGAGGTTATCCACTCCGGTCTCAAAAGCAGGAAAGCAGATTAGTATCTGAATGGTGACAGGTGGGTAAAGGCAAGAATGGTTCTTATACACCCAGTCACTGAAAGTAAGTACGCAAGTGCAGTAGGCAGCTAAGAGAGAAAATGGGATATTGACCTTCATAGCGAAAGGTTTTGAATACTAGAGGAGGGATGTCTTACTACAATTATACAGGGCTTTAGTTAGACACTGCCTGAAGTATTGTGTGCAGTTTCGGGAAGAATGGTTTGGGCTATGGAGAGAACATGTCAAAGTTTTATCAGACTGGTTCCTATGTGAAGGGACACTGCAACGGTTAGAACTGTATTCTCAGCGTTTAGAAGAAAGTAGGTGTTTTCAAAGAAACTTCGAAATCCAACAGGACCAGACAGGATAAACACAGGAAGGATATTCCTAATGACTGAGGAGACCAGAACAAGGGGTCACATTTTAAGGATACGGGGTAGGCCATTTAGGACTGACATGGGGAGAAATGTTTTCAGCCAGGGAGTGCAGACACTGTGGAATTCTCTGCCACAGAAAGCAATTGAGGTCAAAACATTGAATATTTACAAAAAGGAGTTAGATATTGTTCTTAGGGCTAAAGGAGTCAAAATGTTTGAGTAAAGCAGGAACAAGATACTGAGTGGGATGGTCAAACATGATTATATTGATTGGAGAAGCAGGATCAAAGGGCCAAATAGCCTGCTCTTATTTTGTGGTTTCTATATTTCTAACCAAACACATATTACCAAGATGGTAAAACTAGCAAGGAAGAAATGATTAAGAACATGTGCAAACACATAAACATGATGAAGTGTACTGGTGACCTGTTAAAAGCTATGTGATCTAACTTTCCATTTAATTAATTTCATACCTTTTGTGGACAGTTTAAGGCAATCTGAAGGTTTTTGAACCATTAACATTATCTGTCTTGAAAAGGCTGGATAACATACCCTCAAAGGTGAAAATTGACAGAGGATCTAATGCAACACATTACTACCACACAGGTAAGAATTACAACCCATGAATTACAAATTACAACCCATAAAAGGTAGAGTCACAGTGGTCAATCCATAATTCTGCAGAGTCACAGAGTCACAGTACAGTGCCAACACACAAGCTTATTGTGGTTTCTCAAAATCTTCTATCTGGTAGATACCAGCAGTTCAGCAGTAGCAGGATTACCAGTTGGCACAAATCTCTATACAGTCACAATTTATGAGATAGGACCCATACCCATTGTGGTAGGACAGAGCACACATGACACAATCAAAATAGTTGAGGATGGAGAGGTTCTTAAGGTAGATGTGTTGCACTTTGTCCAAAACCAGTGTAAACAGTTGTAATCAGCAACTGCCAAAAATGAATAATTCTCAGAGTTGTTAGAAACCATTATCTAGGGATCAGTTGACAGTATTAAAGAAATTCTTGAGAACATTGGATCATTGCAGCCATATAAAAATGAACTTGGTGTATTATGACAAGTAATTGTTGAGACAAACATGTCCTAATTCCAGAAGCATTACACTAGAAACCCATGACATGTTACACCAAGGACATATAGCTATTGAATGCAAAAGATGGCTAGTACATATGCCATTGTATATGTTATGGACCAGGCCAGACCTCCTCAAAACAATTCAAGAACATAGCCCAGCCCCTAACTTTGCTAGTTGTTTTAATCAGGTGTAACGTGGATGTTCCAGGTGGCATGCAGTTGGTCAAACCACTTAGCTTTAAGTGAAACAGAATTTATTTACAAGATTACTGAATAAAACACAAACAAAAGAGAACAGAATACCAAATAACAACCTATCCAAAAACCCAACAGAGTATCCCAGCTTAATGATGCTGTTCACAATACTTGCAACAATCCCCATAAACACCCTTTGGCACAAAATGTAAAATCAAACCCAGGGTCTTACAGGAGAGATGGGAGAGAGAGAGAGAGAGAGAAAGAGAGGACCAGCATGGATCTGCTTCTTGGGTCCAGCAGCTTCACAACTACCTGACTGCTTTCAGTGAACAGCCAAACTTTTTCCTGAGACAGTATCTGTTAGGTATGGCCCTAAAACCCATCAAAATTAGAATTTTCAGAGTCTGTGTCTTTTACAACCTCTCTGAAAAAGAAACCAAGACAATATAACCTTGTTAAAGGAGCAGCATCATTAGATTTGAATCAGAACATGTAATGATTCGTGAATGTGTGTGAGGCTTCAAACATATCAATCCCAATGGCAGAGGAAGCCTCCAATCCACATGATGTTCCTTGTGCTACGTGGTTGAAAATAGCAACAGATTTATTCACAGAGTATAAGGAAGATCAGAATTTGTGATGAATTGCATCTCCAAATGCAAAGAGTACAACTGTAGTTGACACTAAGGCCACTATTTTCAGTTTACTCGGTGCCTGAGGACAGCACAGCTCAATGTTGAACTATGTATAATCAGTGGGGAGTGACCCATAATATATGGTCACTCTACTATGTGTGCTGAAATATCCAGGCTGAACATGTAATACATCCCATCAAATCAAACATTTTTAAGTGTTGAGCACTGAAACACTGGTCAGTCCCATTGTCACAATGAGCAAGCTTAAGAGAACAATGAAATTGCATATTGGGCAGGGAGTGAGTCAGAAATGCAAATATCAACACTTGGATAACAGCAACACTTTCTCGATTATGCTCCAAGCCTACATTATGCCAGGTTGCCACTAATCATGCTGTATTGTAAAGAAACAGAAGCCAGCTCAGGCCAATGACTGGTGCACCTAATAAACACACGTGAGTGAGGATTCTGAGTGACAGCAAACAGCAGCACAACAACCAAGCTGTCAACCAAGAGCAATCAGGTTGTTGGTAAAATTCGAGAATCCATCATTAAGGATGAGGTTTCTAAATTCTTGAAAGAGCAGAGTCTGATTAGAACAAGTCAACATGGATTTAGTAAGGGGAGGTCGTGTCTGACAAACCTGTTGGAATTCTTTGAAGAGGTGACAAGTAGGTTAGACCAGGGAAACCCAGTCGATGTGGTCTATCTAGACATCCAAAAGGCCTTTGATAAGGTGCCACACGAGAGGCTGCTGAGCAAGGTAAGGGCCCATGGTGTTCGAGGTGAGCTACTGGTATGGATTGAGGATTGGCTGTCTGACAGAAGGCAGAGAGTTGGGATAAAAGGTTCTTTTTCAGAATGGTAGCCGGTGACAAGCGGTGTCCCGCAGGGTTCGGTGTTGGGGCCGCAGCTGTTCACATTATATATTAATGATCTGGATGAAGGGACTGGGGGCATTCCAGCGAAGTTTGCTGATGATATAAAGTTAGGTGGACAGGCAGGTAGTACTGAGGAAGTGGGGAGGCTGCAGAAGGATCTAGACAGTTTGGGAGAGTGGTCCAGGAAATGGCTGATGGAATTCAACGTGAGCAAATGCGAGGTCTTGCACTTTGGAAAAGAGAATAAAAGCATAGATTACTTTCTAAACGGTGAGAAAATTCATAAAGCCAAGGTACAAAGGGATCTGGGAGTGCTAGTCCAGGATTCTCTAAAGGTAAACATGCAGGTTGAGTCCGTGATTAAGAAAGCGGATGCAATGTTGTCATTTATCTCAAGAGGGTTGAAATATAAAAGCACTGTTGTGCTACTGAAACTTTATAAAGCTCTGGTTAGGCCCCATTTGGAGTACTGTGTCCAGTACTGTGTCAGGAAGGACATACTGACACTGGAGCATGTCCAGCAGAGATTCACACGGACGATCCCTGGAATGGTAGGTCTAACATATGAGAATGAGGATCCTGGGATTGTATTCACTGGAGTTTAGAAGATTAAGGGGAGATTTAATAGAAACTTACAAGATAATACATGGCTTGGAAAGGGTGGACGCTAGGAAATTGTTTCCATTAGACAAGGAGACTAGGACCCGTGGACACAGCCTTAGAATTAGAGGGGGTCAATTCAGAACAGAAATGCGGAGACATTTTTTTAGATTAGATTAGATTACTTACAGTGTGGAAATAGACCCTTTGGCCCAACAAGTCCACACTGACCCGCCAAACCGCAACCCACCCATACCCTTACATTTACCCTTTACCTAACTCTACGGGCAATTTAGCATGGCCAATTCACCTGACCCGCACATCTTTGGACTGTGGGAGGAAACCGGAGCACCCGGAGGAAACCCACGCAGACACGGGGAGAATGTGCAAACTCCACACAGTCAGTCGCCTGAGGCGGGAATTGAACCTGGCTCTCTGGCGCTGTGAGACAGCAGTGCTAACCACTGTGCCGCCGTGCCGCCCAGAGAGTGGTGGGCCTGTGGAATTCATTGCTGCAGAGTGCAGTGGAGCCCGGGACGCTAAGTGTCTTCAAGGCAGAGATTGATAAATTCTTGATGTCACAAGGAATTAAGGGCTACGGGGAGAATGCTGGTAAGTGGAATTGAAATGCCCATCAGCCATGATTGAATGGCGGAGTGGACTCGATGGGCCGAATGGCCTTACTTCCGCTGCTATGTCTTATGGCCTTATGGTCTTATCTGGTGACCTTTAAGCGCAATTGGATAGGTACATGGATAGGTGCTTAAGCTAGGACAAATGTTCGGCACAACATCATAGGCCGAAGAGCCTTTTCTGTGCTGTATTGTTCTATGTTCTATGTTCTATGTAATATTATCCTAGATACTCAAAAGTCAGTGACTGCAATAAAAGTAGGAAGGTTACATAAGACACTGGAATGCTGTGAACTGTTTTGAGCCCCTTTTCTCAGAAAAGATACACTGCTATTCAAGGCAATCCAAAGAATGTTCACTAGTTGATACTAGGTATGGAGGAATTGCTTTATGAGGAGAGGTGGAGTATATTGAGCTCAGATGAATTAGAATTTAGAAAAATTAGTGCTGCTTTTATTGAATCCTGTCAGATTTTTAGGGGACTTGACAGGGCATATGCACTTTCCTCTTGTGGGAGAGACCAGGACCAGAAAGCATAATCTCTGAATAAAGGGTTGAACATTTAAGAAAAGGATGAGGAGAAAGAGGAGATGTGCACCACTGTGGCTCACAGTGCCAAGGGCCTGAGTTCAATTCCAGCCTCAGGCGACTGTCTGCATGGAGTTTGCACATTCCCGCCATGTCTGTATGGGTTTTATCCAGGTGCTCCGGTATCCTCCCACAGCCCAAAGATGGACAGGTTAGGTGGATTGGCCATGCTAAATTGTTCCATAGTGTGCAGTTAGGTGGATTAGCCATGGGAAATGCTGTGTCATGGGGGTGTTCTTTGGAGGGTCAGTGTGGAATTGATGGGCCAAATGGCCTGCTTCCACCCTGTCGAGATTCTGTTTTTCCAATTTCTTCTCTCAGAGAGTAGTGAATCTGTGAAATTCTTTGCCACAGAGAGCTGTTGAGGCTGAGTGAAGTGCTGTTTCTCAGTGATGTTAAGGGCAGACCTGGTCAAATTTGGGTTGAACTATACTAATGTTCCATGCATTGTATGCCAAACTAAATTCAGGTTTCATCTTCCCTCCCAGGCAAACGTAAAAAACTATCCAGAGATTTACTTTGAAGAAAAGCAGACAAGTTCTTTCTCGTTGGCTTGCTCAATATTTGTACCTCAATATACACAACACAGATCACCTTTTCTTTTCCTTTATTTATTCATAGGATGAAGGCATCACTGCTGATTTCCAGCTCATCACTAATTGCCTGGAGGGCAGTTAAGAGTGGGCCACATTGCTGTAGGTCTGGAGTCACATGTAAACCAGACCTGATGAAGATGGCAGATCTCCTTCCTTAAAGAGCAGGAATTAACTAGATGTTTTTTCTTTCTTTTTCAACAATCAGCAATAAATTCTTAATCATCATCAGACACTTAATTCCAGTTTTTATTGAATTCAAATTCCACCATCTGGCTGCGGCCAGATTTAAACCCAGGTTCCCACACTGGGTGTCTGAATGTACATCTCAGTGGTAGTACCACGAGGCTGTCACCTCCCTGTATCTATCGCAGTGCTGTCTGTTAAGCCTCTCCACCCTGTAAATTGTGCCCTTCCCTGTGGTGAGGTTGATGGCAGAGAAGGCATTTAATCAGGAGAGAGGGTTACAATTCAAGACCTACCACCCTCCCATCTCCACCGTGATGATGTTCGTGGCAAACAGGCACATGGACATCCTTGATGACCTGGCCCCAGTTGTTTCTAGGTTCCAGAAATGGCTACACTTCGAAATAATTATTGTTTGCAGAATTCCTGGATGCTTGCTGAGACTGTTTAAAAAAAACTGTGTGAGATGCAAGATCTTCACTTGCAAACTATTTTTCCACTGTGACGGCCAAGAAAAAGCAGTTATCAACAGGCTGTAATGCTTTAATGGCACTTAGTGAGAAATAGTTTGAAATTTCACAATTGTATATTTAATATCTAATGGTTTTAATACATACTATTAATCTTCATGAAAGAGAAAGGACATGTATTCAAAACATAGCTCATTTTGTTTTGAAAACTCACCATGAGGTACAAACGTTGATACGTTTACTACCAAGTGGCAAATAGAAAAAATGCTTCAAACTGATTTTCATAAACACAGTACAGCATTTTGCATCTGAATAATTAAAATGATTTTGTCCAGAAATGTTCTAGTAAACTACATTGACTTGTAAAATTCAGGTTAGTGTTAAACACATGAACAAGAAGCAGGAGGAGGTCATTCAGCCCCTTGTGTCTGCTCTCATCACTTCTAAGACTTTGCCCTGGTAACCTTTCACAATATTGCTTAAAAGGAATATAACAAACTGCTTTAAAAATATTCGGGTGGCAATTGTGGGTGCCAATCAAGTGAACTGCTTTGTCCTGGATGGTGTCAAGCTTCTTGAGTGTTTTGGAGCTGCAACCTTCCAGACAAGTGTGGAGTATTCCATCACACTCCTGCCTTGTGTCTTGTAGATGTGGACAGGCTTTGGGGGGGGTCAGGAAGTGTGTTACTCACAACAGTATTCCTAGATTCTGACCTGCTTTTGTAGCCACTGTGTTTATGCGATAGCGGGGATTCAGTGATGGTAACGTTATTGAATAACAAGGGGCAGTGATTAGATTGTCTCTTATTAGAGATGGTCATTGCCAGGTATTTGTGTGGTGTGAATGTTACTTATAATTTGTCAGCCCAAGCATGGATATTGCTCAGATCTTATTGCATTTGATCACGGACTGCTTCAGTATTTGAGGAGTCATGAATGGTGCTGAACATTGCACAATCATAGGTGAACATTTCCACTTCTGGCCTTTTGATAGAGGCAGCTGAAAATGGTTGAGCCTAGGATACTACTCTAAGGAACTCCTGCAAAGGTGTCTTGGAGCTGAGATGACTGACCTCTAACAATCACAATGATCTTCCTAAGTACAAGGTATGATTCCAATCAGCAAAGAGTTTTCCCCCTCATACCCATGAATTCCAGTTTTACAGGCACGCCTTGATGCCATCCTCAGTTGAACGCAGCTTGATGTCAAGGGCTGTTACTCTCACCTCACCTCAGAAATTCAGTTCTTTAGTCCATGTTTGAATCAAGGCTGCAATGAGGTCCAAAGCCGAGTGGCCCTTGTACAACCCAAAACTGGGCATCGCTGAGCAGGTTATTGCTGAGCAGGTGCTGCTTGGTTGCACAGTTGGTGACACCTTCCATCATTTTACTGATAATCGAGAGTAAACTGATAGGGCGATAATTAACTGAGTTGGATTTGTTCTGATTTTTACATACAGGACATCCTGGGCAATTTTCCACACTGTTGTGTAGATGCCCATGTTATAACTGTATTGGTAGAGTTTGGCTAGGGGAGTGGCAAGTTCCGGAGACAAGTCTTCAGTACTATTGCCAGAATGCTGTCAGAGCATCCAATGCATCCAACCATTTCTTGATATCACGTAGAGTGGATCGAATTGTCTAAAGCCTGGTGTGGGTGATGCTGGGGACCATTGGAGGAGGTCAAGATGGATCATCCACTCGGCACTTGTGGCTGAAGATTGCTGCAAGTGCTTCAGCCTTATTTTTTGCACTTTATTACAGTCACCCATAAAACATAATGGTGCATTGTGTAATGACCATGTTTTATATTTGAATTATGGACTAAATTTACCACATCTACATGGGATTCAGATATAAATTCCACGTGCATATAACTGCTTTGTTCCTGTCACTCGTGTGACTCTTGCATAGACCTAATTCAATATATGAAAATACTACAACATCAACAATTTGTCTTTCTATATCACCCTCTCAGCATACCAACATGTTTCAAGGCACTTCACAGGAATGTTACTAAACAAAATTTGACACTGAGGAGTCATTAATGTAGATGATCAAATGTTTGGTCAAAGAGGCACATTTCTTGGAATGTCTTAAAGGGGAATGGAAAGGAGGAAAGGTGAAGAGGTTTCGAAAAGAATTGAAGGTTGTAGGGGCCTAGGTGCTTGAACATTGGACTGAGTAATATTGGAAATATGGAATCAACCCTAATCTGATGAGCATTTAGGTCTTGGAAGATTGTCGTGCTGGAGGAGATAACAGAAATAGGGGAGACATGAGGCCATCAAGGGATGGGCATTTCGTAATTGGGGAGTTTTGATTCTAGAAGCCAAACAAGTGAATAGGCAGATGGAAGATGGATGAACAGAACCTGATGAATTGTGGAAGAAAGCAGAAGAGTTTCAGATAATTTTACATTTACGGGTGGTAGCCCCTGAGAGGCTGACCTGATGTCCATTGGTTTAGTCCAATGTAGAGTTAATAGTTTCAGAGAAAGGATTCAGAAGCAGGGAAACTGCTAAGTGGGTAGGGTGGGGAAATGTTTTGGAGGTGAAAATCAACAATGGTGGTGGTGAAGCAGATTTTCAATCAGAAGTGCATCTCAAGGTCAAAGACAACACTGGAATTGCATATAATCTCATTGTTTACCTACCCTTTGCATATGTCTCTTTCTCTGGGCTCCATCTCCATCTATCTATTCACTTCTTCTTATCTCAATCCTTCTGCAAACTGTGGCTTCAGCTGAAGCACCACATTTTCCTAACTGCTAACAGTTCTGATGAAGACTTTCTTCCCACAGATGCAACCAGACCAGCTGAGTTTCTCCAATAATTTCTGTTTATGTTGCACTTAGTCTTGTTTGGCCTCAGACAGTAGCTAGGGAGAGGACTGGAGTTTATGACACAGGAATGGAGTGTCTGTTGGGGAAATGAAGGTGATAACTTGAGTCTTCTCACTATTTAGTTGGAGACAATCCATCTGGTAACTGATGTTGGAGAAATAGTGTGACAAGTTTAAAACCATGAAAAATTTGAGCTGCGTATGATTGTGATAATGAGTATGGTGGCACATTGCAGATTTCCATTCATGTAAGTGGTAAACTCAATGTTGAACTGCAGTTATGTCAATATAGATATATGTTAATCTTCATCTTGCATCATGATATCATGTGAACACTGAAGTAAATTGAGAAAAATGGACTTGTCTAAATGTTCTATCCTTTCTGTTTCTGGCGTTCTGTTGCTGATTCCCATTCCTATGATTTATATCACATGTTGGCAATGGAATTCCACAGAAATGTTGCTTTTTTTGAATTAGCACCAGCAGTGACCAATGGGACACCAGGGGTTGGGAAGGAACTCTGCTATTCCAGCAATTTTCTGAAACGTCTTTGTGCAGGGTGAACAAAACAATGGTTATCAGGGGATTGTAATGTTTCCAGGAACAGACAGATGGTTGAGGTAAGGTGTATTGAATCTGTGGATGTCTGGTAGTGGACTCAACTTAAAAAACAGTAATCCTGTAAACATTGGCAGGGAGAAATTGCATAGGCTTCTACCCCACAGATCTGATGCAAACTTTACCAACCCATGAAAGGGGCTGCTTTCCGATCTTGGATTCTTTTTGTTTTCTGTAAGTACTATTAATCCTCAAATGTAATCCAACACCAGAATATTCAATCATTGTCAGATATCCACAATTTGATTCCTTCCTTTCCTCTGAACTACTCATATTCACTTACATATGCATGTTTTGTAAACCATTATCCTTGTTCAACCTCCAACCTCAAGCCTACTTTAATACAATTTTCCTTTTTTTTTCTGCTTTATCAATGCTATACTGGCCACTGGTTCCAAATGCATCAAATTCATCATGGTCTTCGTCCTCACTATATCCCATGTGTTGAAAACACCAATGAATTCAACTCAGTCTCTTCCTTGACCTCAACACCCATTTTTTTTGATACCTTCTCTTCTTATAACGTATATGAGTTCAACAAACAAAATTGAATGTCACTTAACCAATACTTAATTTGTCTTGTCTCTGTCCTGCTGTTTCCAACCTTTAGAAAGATAAAAGAGGATGCATTTATTTGGGAGTAGGTTAGCTGAATATACACAGAGCATGAGTCAGACCTATTTTGAGAGTAAAAAAAAATGTCATGTCTTAGGATATAGAACAACAAAAATATAATTAAAAGAAAATGTATCCAAAAATCACAAAGTAATATGTTATTATACAGTCCATGGGTCGAACTTTACTGTAATGATTACATTGTAAGGGTGTGAATAATTTGTGTTCCTGGTACTTTTTTGTGTTAATCAAAGTTATAAATATCAATGTTTAGAACGCAAACTTTGTTTCTTTGTTCATTGGATGTGAGCATCCCAATTGCCCTTGACAAAAATCATTCAACCATAAGACATAGGAACAGAAGTTAGGCCGTTCAGCCCATCAAGTCTGCTCCAATCACGACTGATAAGTTTCTCTTTCCCATTCTCCAGCCTTTAGTCTGTAACCCTTGATCCCTTTGACAATCAAAAACCTATCAATCTCAATCTTTAATACACTCAATGACCTGGTCTCCCACATGCTTCTGTGGAAATGGATTCCATAAATTCACCATTCCCTGGCTGAAGAAGTTTCTCCTTATCTCCATTCTATAAGGTCTTCCCTTTACTCTTAGGCTGTGCCTTCGGGCCGTAGTCTCCTTTATCAATGGAAACATCTTCCCAACATCTACCTTGTCCAAGCTATTCAGTATTCTGTATGTTTCAATTAGATCCCACCCCCCCCCATCCTTCCAAACTCCATCAAGTATCTACCCAGAGTCCTCAAACATTCCGCATCTGTCAAGCTTTTCATTCCCTGGACTATTCTCATGAACTTCCTTTGAGCCTCCTCTGGACAAGGTGGTGGTAAGTCATCTTCTTGAACATAGGAGTACATGGTATAGGTACACCTACAGTGCTATTAGAGTGGGAATTCCTAAAAAGCTTCATCTAACAATAGTGAAGGTGCAGTGACATAGTTACAATTCAGGATGGTGAGTGACTTAAAGGATTAAGTGGTGGTGTCCCCATTTGCCTGCTACCCTTGTTCATCTCAGTGGTGGAACCCATGGTTTGGAAGGCATAATCATGGGAGCTTTGGTGAGTTGCTACAATGCATCATGAAAATAGTGCACACTGTTGCCTCGGTGGTGGGGCAAGTGAAGTTGAAGATGATGGATGGAGTATACTTTAAGTGAATTGCTTTGTTTCAAATGGTGTTAAAATTTCTTGGCTGGAGCTGCAGTCACCAACAGCACCACCATCACAGTGTCCTCAATGGCACAGGAACATTTACCTCCCATGGAACAATTGATTACTTCTGTCCAAACTTTTTACTACATGCTTCAGTCTGATACCAAACTGATTATTTAATGAGTTGTTTTTAAAAGAATCAACTTCTGAGACTTTTTCCATGCTTTCTTGTGTGGCATTCTCCTGCAAGATAAACAAACTAAACCCAACAGTTCCTGCATTGGTTTATTATGAACACATGGTTTTAGTTCTGAACTGGATTGCTTATGCATTCTTTTCAATAGTTAAAAAAGGGTCTCACATCCTCCCCCTGCCTCGTGACCCAACTCTCTTCTCAAATTCATTTCAATGGGTCTTTCATCATGATTTATGTCTCTCTCTAATCTTTGTAATTTTTCTCTCAATTCTCTCTGATGCATAAAACTCTTTCCAAGTCGGGAGATTCAGTACTGCACATTAATGTTTTTATTAATGGCCTCATCAGTAGTCCATGTAAGGGTTGAGTTACATATTTTAACTTTGAAATGCATCCAAGCATTTGGCTCACATTATTTATAGCAACTTCAATCAAAATATGTTGCTAACGCATTTCTAACGCATGTTTAGAATTGAACAGTTGTTATAAGATTGTAGTGAAACTACAGGAACAAGACATTTGACTAAACACCTGTAACCCTTGTCTTTGTTTTCTGTCCTGCAGTTTTGTTTCCAGATTTAAACAATCTCGATTACTTCAAAAATTTCTTTCGCTTGCTGAGGGCAGTGATAATGCCAGGTACAACTTGCCAGAACAGATTTCTGCAGACTTTTTTTGTTAAGTTAGCTCAGATGAAAACTTCTTGGATGATAATCTGACATTAGAGTTCACATAACTGAAACTTGATTGATTACATTTCATAGATGCTATCCTTAAGTCCTTTTAAGACTGCAGCTATCATATGCCACAGAGTTTATCCTGACCACCTTAAATCAGTTTCATAACTGGATGTTGTCCTGAGTTGGTACTTGTGGAGTGAGAAGAAAAGGTTTTTTGAATGTATACACGAAGCATTCCAACAACAAGATGCAGCCTCAGATAATTAGAAAACAGGAGCAAATGTCTCAAACATTGGAAGAGCATGATTGTTAGCAGCACATGCAGGGGCACTTGGTGATGCTGGAGAGTGGGGAATGCCAAATGCAAAAGATACATTGGAATATTGTTGTAAACGTGAAGGAGCTCAGCGCTCCTTTGAAAGGAAGGACAGGTCAAATTAAGAGGAAACAAAAAGTTACGAATCTCATTCAGGTGTATAAGCAGCAGCATGCACAGAGCACAGTCCGCAAACGAAGTGGCGGAATGCTACTCTCTCATTTGGAAAGAGGCATCTTGCCGTTTGTCCATTTTAATTTATGCCAGCTTTCTTCGGGCACAACCAGCACTCAGTCTCTACCCTGTCCTCCTTGGAGTGGGATCAGATCTAAGACCTGCCTCTTTTGCAGGACTGTTCAGAACAAAGGAGAAAGATTACAGGCAGGGGGGGTTCAGATTTAATTGCTTTACAGAGAGAGAGAGGTAAATAGTTTTAATTGCTACTAGAATGGCGTCATATTCTGTATAGACAATAACATGCAGTTTCAGTAAATACACATATCATTACCTTGACGAGTTTTTTTTTGACTTCACGGGTGGATAATGTTGCATCGACTTATTCCGACTGTAACAATCCCAACGTGTCTCCAAATGTCACACTTGGTGTCTGCTTTATAGCCTTGACCTCCCACTCAGGAGTGCAGCTTGCCTCGACACTGTTTTCATTCGAATCCTATTAATTTATTAACTGGATAAAGTTTGTGTTATAAATAACTGCCTGCTTCAGAGCAACTGAAGAGTTTTGAAGAGCCAGAAGAGATGCAGAGATTATCCTGGCACTCAGTGAAATGACTGAGGACAATCCACAAAGATTAATCAAGCGTATTACATTGTTGCAATGTTATGTATGCCACACAGTGTGTGAAACCTGGACAGGTTTCAATGACAGTGCAGAAAGAGAGATTTATATCAAGGATACTTTGCCCTTTGGTTGAACCAGACAAGGACATATATTTAAAACATATGGTTTTTGTCTACTGGTTAGGTAACTCACTGAAAGGTTAGGCAGCATGTTCCTTGGATGCTGCCTAACCTGCTGTGCTTTAACCAGCAGCACATTTTCAGCTCTGATCTCCAGCGTCTGCAGACCTCACTTTTTAACTCACTGAAAGATCTTGCATCTTTAATCTTGCCTGTTTATTTCATGAGGAGGGCTGCACTGTTGGAGCTGCATCTTTCTGGTGAAGTATTAAACCAGGCGGTGCCATCCGAACACTAAAGTGGATGGAAAAGTGCCCATGATATTTATCTCAGGGGACTTCTCCAGCAATATCTTGTCCAATCCTTGCCCCTCAACCAACTTTTGTGTTTTTTTTAATCATTCTAAACTTTTACTGTCTATTTCATGTAAAACTCACAGCTCTAAGATCAGCAATCAGTAATTTGACTAAAAACAATGAAAGCAAAACACTGTGGGTGCTGAAAATCCAACAAAAAACATGGAAAATGCTGGAGAAACTCAGCAGGTCTGCAAGCATCTGCGGCGAGAGACATGGAGTTAATGATTCAAATCCAGTCATGATTCTTGACTCTAAGCCCTAATTCTGAGAGTCATACAGTTATAGTCGTAGAGATGTTGGTAGGTTGGTAAAAGGGCACTGTTGGTATGATCAGCAAGTTTGCAGATGACATGAAGATCGGTGGAGTAGCAGAAAGCATAAGGGACTGTCAAAGAATACAGGAGAATATAGATAGCCTGGAGAGTTGGACGGAGGAGTAGCAGATGGAGTTCAATCCAGGCAAATGTGAGGTGATGCATTTTGGCAAGCCTAATTCTAGAGCAAATTATACAATGAACAGAAGATCCTTAGAGAAAGTTGATGGGCAGAGAGATCTGGGATTGCAGGTCCATTGTACCCTGAAGGTTGCTGCACAGGTGGATAGAGTGGTCAAGAAGGCATATGGTATGCTTGTCTTCATTGGATGGGGTATTGTGTATAAGAGCTAGCAGATCATGTTAAAATTGTACACGACATTGTTTCGGCTGCATTTAGAATACTGTGTGCTGTTCTGGTCGCCACATTACCAAAAGGATGTGGATGCTTTCGAGAGGGTGCAGAGATGGTTTACGAGGATGTTGCCTGGTTTGCAAGGTGCTAGCTATGAAGAGAGGTTGAGTAGGATAGGTTTGTTTTCATTAGAAAAAAAGGAGATTGAGGGGGGATCTCATGAAGGGTATAGGCAGGGTAGATAGACATAAGCTTTGTCCCGGAGGAAGGATTCAATAACGAGAGGTCACGCTGTCAAGGTGAGAGGTGAAAAGTTTAAGGGGGATACACAGAGGGTGGTAGGTGCCTGGAATGTGTTGCCAGCAGATGTGGTAGAGGCAGGCACAGTAAATTCATTTAAGATGCATCTGGGCAAATACATGAGTAGGTGGGGAGCAGAGGGATACAGATGCTTAGGAATTGGGCGACAGGTTTAGACAGTTGATTTGGATCGGCTCAGGCTTCGAGGGCCGAAGGGCCTGTTTCTGGGCTGTAAATTTTTTTTGTTCTCTTTGTTCTATGTATTACACAGAAACAGACACTTTGGTCCAACCAGATTATCCCACCCAATCTAGTCCCACCTGCCAGCACCCAGCTCATATTCCTCCAAACCCTTCCTATTCATATACCCATCCAAAGGCCAGAATAGCCTCCTCTTGTTTTTTTGGCTGTATGTCACATAATCCTGAAGGGTAGATAATTTTAATCCAACTGTTTAGAATGGTTATGACTCTAGAGAAATTGAGTCTTGAATCCAGTTCTTTTGGCCCAGAAATAGAGACACTACCTCTGCACTTAAAGAGCTCCCAATCCTAATACAGAACACAGAACAGTACAGTACAGGTACAGATCACTAGGCCCATCTACTCTGTGTCGACCATAATGCTGTTCTAACCTAATCCCATCTGCCTCCACGTGGTCCATTTCCCTCTATTCGCTGCCTGTTCATGTGTTTGTCTAAATGCCTCTGAAACATTGCTATTGTATCTGCCACCTCCCTTGGCAGTGTGTTCCAGGCAACTACCATCCTTTCTGCAAAACAAAACTTGCCTCATATATCTCCTTTAAACTTTCCCCCTCTCGTTTTAAACCTATGCCCAGTAGTATTTGACATTTCCACCTTGGGAAAGTGACTCCCACTATTGACCATATCCATGCCTCTCATAATTTTATATGCCCTATGAGTTCACCTCTCAGCCTCTGGCAAAAAATATCCAAGTTTGTCCAACTTCTCCTTATAGGTAATATGTTCCATTCCAGACAATATCCTGGTAAATACTTTTGAACCCTTTCCGAAGCCTCCACATCCTTCCTAAAGTGTGGCAACCAGAAGTGCACACAATACTCCAAATCTGGCTTTACTAAAGTTTTACACAGCTGCAACATGACTTGCTAAATTTTATACACAAAGCCCTGACATGCAGTACGTCTTCTTTCCCATCTTATCCACCTGTATTATTATCTTCAGGGAACAGTGTTCTTGCACCCCAGCATCCTCCTGTATATCAATGCTCCTAAGGGTCCTGTCACTTACTGTATACTTTCCTCTTGCATTTGACCTCCCAAAATGCATCACCTCACACTTGTCCGGATAAAACTCCAGCTGCCATTTCTTCACCCAACTTTCTAACTGGTCTATATCTTGCTGTATCTTTTGACAACTTTCCCCACTAACTACAATATCAACAATTTCTGTGTCATCTGCAAATTTACTAATCAGATCACTGGCATTTTGTATCCATATTGTTTATTTAATTATAAACAACAGAGATCCAAGCACTGATCCTTGAGGAACATCGCTGGTCACAGACCTTCAGTTAGAAAACACGCTTTCACAACCACTCTCTGTCTTTCTGACCAAGTCAACCTTGTGGGCAAAAATAAGGACCGTAGATGCTGGAAAACAGACTCTAGATTAGAGTGGTGCTGGAAAAGCACAGCAGGTCAGGTAGCATCCAAGGAGCAAGAAAATTGACGTTTCGGGCATTCCTGATGAAAGGCTTTTGCTCGAAACGTTGATTTTCTTGCTCCTCGGATGCTGCCTGACCTGCTGTGCTTTTCCAGCACCACTCTAATCAAATCAATGTTGTATCCAACCTGCCAACCCACCATGGATCCCATGTGATTTAATCTTCTGGGCCAGCCTATCATGAAGGACTTTGCCAAATGCTGTAGCAAAACCCCTGTCGACAATATCAACTGCCAGACCATCATCAATTAACTTTGTTATTTTGTCAAAAAGCTTATCAAATTTGCAAGGCAACATCTTCCCTACAAAAAGCTACACCAACTATCCCTAAAGAGTCCATTCTTTTCCAAATGTAAGTAAATCTTGTCCCTAAGAATCTTCTCCAATGATTTCCCTGCCAATGATCTAAGGTTCACCAGTCTATAGTTTCCTGGGATTATCACTGCTGCCCTTCTTAAACAAAGGAACAACATTGACTATTCTCCAGTCCTCTGGGACCTCACCTGTGGCTAAAGAGGATACAAAGATCTCTGTCAATTCCCCCACAATCTTGTCGCCTTTGGTGTCATGGGAGACATTAATACATTGAAAAAGAAATCTCCATCTCCTTGGAGAACGTATATGGGAGCAAAGCTTTAAACAATTTGAGGGTCAGATATCACTTTTGGGAATTCTTAACTCATGTCTGGACCGTAAAGGCAGTTCTCCACAATCAGTGATACCGTCCATCCCAACAGGTGCAACCTAACAGGAAAGATACTTTCATATTCTCAATTCATGTGATTCAGACAGAGGAGAGAGTATTGGAACATGGAGAATCTTAGATTTGGCAAAGAGTAGATTCACACCCATGATATAAGCTGAATGTAATGTTGCAATTGTCCTTCTGTCAAATTAGAGAGAGATGACTGGTAGTGGTTTTACCTGAGGTTCACCATGCCTCAGACAAAGGGTTGAGATGGAGAGTCCTTCATGGTAAATACAGCCAATTATCCTCAGCTTTGTTGACTTTTGAAAGTATCTGGCAGAGAAGGCAATGCTCACCCCATATTTGTTCCTGTTTATCTATTGATTCTTATCTATTGATAGGTTACATGGGGAAACAGATGGAGCACAAATATTCATCTGCTACATTTTATGTTCATAGTTTGTATGTGTAAGTAATTGCCAGTGTTGAAAAAGACATATTTTCATATCTTCTTACCAGGAGACATTTCTTCGAAAATGGGGTATGAAGATTAGACTGAAATTTCAGTAACAGCATTAATCATTTTGCATTCCATCTTTACCCTGACTCAAGTAGCTAATGGACTGGGTCTCTAACATTATATTATCTGATGGACGAATGGGTGATATATGCAGTAGCCTCAGTAAAGTGCCTCCATGAATTTTTGCAAGCTAATGTTTCACCTAATTATAGAAAGTCAAACAGTGTTCAAGCAGACCTTCCATTGTCACATGCAAAGTCAGGCAGTCTTTGGCATTGGTGAGATGGATCTCTAAATTAGAATTTGTTGATTCAGTCATGAGGTACAAGGTGTCCTTAGAAGCTTTGATATGTGATTTTATGCCTGACAATGCTACAGCTTAAAAATAAAACCCAGACAATTTATGTCTTGTTCAAAAAAATTCAAAAACTGGGACAGATACAAAGGGAATAGACAAGTATGAAGGAGAAATATTGTAACTACAAAGCTTCTATTTAATTGAATTGTAAATAATAAAAGTTTGAATTACAGACAGTTAATATCAGAAAATATACAACAAGGCAGTCATAGTTCAGATGAAACATTAGTCACTTCTATGTTATATAATACTTTATTTAGGTCTAACATATTGGTAAGTACCACTTATCTGATGTTTTATCAGCTTGCTCCAGTTGCTATCATGGCAGCTAGAAATAACTATGGTTGTGCTTTCTCATTTACTTGAATAGTTCAAGAGGAATTGAGGTTGGCCACTTGAGCACTTAGTAGGGGTGTAGCCCATCTGCACCTGTCTCTCTGAAAGGTAAGCTGCCAGTGACTCCATGATTCTTTTTGTTTCCTCTTCCATTGTGGGAAAAGTCAGCTCTAGGAGGGATATGGTTTCCTGACGGTGACGTTAGTCAGGCACCACCCAATGCTATAACACCTTCAACAGATCAATGTGTTTCCATTTCAGTTAGTCTCAATTGGGTTCAGTTAATTCCAAGCAGGCAATAGTAGAGATACTGCGTCTGATATTAGCAAATGGAAAATATAACCAAGCCTCACAATATTGATGATAATTGAATCAAGCACAAGAAAGGATAAAAGTTTTTTTTATTTAAAACTCTTTGAAATATTTAATCTATCTAACATGAATATATTTTTGCTTTAATATTCAGAAATATATTATCTTTGATTAAGGATGAGAGGATAGATATTTTCATCAAGGTGACCATGATGGGTAAATCATTTTATCCATTTGTTCAGACTAACGTGTTTCCTCTAACTAAGCCTCTTGTTTCACAATCCCGAGCATGAGATGAATGGAGCTCAAAAAGAGACAGATGGTGCTTGTTCTATCTCTAATTAGCAATGATTTTTCTTAATCCTCTTAGTGCATCTCTGTAAGCTCCTCCACTCATATGCTAACTCAATGCTTGACAGTTCTGTAATTGTTCAAGTCATTTATTCTGAGATTGGTACATTAATGAATTGGTCGGAAAATATTCCTCTGGCTTTTGATGAACAATGTATGTACTATAAGGGCACCATATGTCAAATAATGGAATGAAACTAAAGCAATTTAGCAGGCAAAGAGATTTTATATGCTCATATTTAATGCAGGCATTCTAACATCACACAGTGTCATTTCAAGGCCAAAAAGAATCAATTATTTCCATTTCTTCAGCCGACAGAATAAATCACTTCTGGCTCATTTCTCTAACTGTCAGAAGGATTAATAATAGGTTTCAAACTTAGTTTTCTGGATTCTGCCAAATATTTTGTGGATGCTTTCCCTTTTATAGTGAGATTTTCATCTAGTTTACTTCACCTGCCAAATCTTACTCCTGGAGGTAAGTGTACAACAAGCCAGGGTCCTCTTGCTGTCCACCAAATGAAATTCAGAAACAATTCTCCTCATGAAGAACACCTTCAGGATAAAGCATTGAAGTTGAATTTAATAAATATATGGAATTAAGAATCTAATAATGGCTATGAATTCATTGGAAAAGCCTAGCTGGTTCTCTCATGTACTTTAGAGAAGAAACTGCCATTCTTACCTCATATGAACACTATGTGACTCTAGACCCACGGCAATGTGGATGACTGTAATGACCCTCTGGTATGGACAATAAATGCTAGCATAGCCAGCAATATCTTCACCACCTTCTGCATGAAAAAGTTTCCCCTCAGGTCTCTTTCACATCTTTTCTATATCACCTTAAACCTATGCCCTCTAGCTTTGGACTCCCATATTCTGGGAAACTACTTTGGCTGTGACTTTATAAACCTCATTAAGGTCACTTCTTAGTCTCTGATGCTCCAGGGAATAAAGAGACCTGAGTCTATTCAGCCTTTACCTACAGCTCAAGCCCTCCAATCCCAGCAACATAATTTTAAATCTTTTCTGAATCCTTTCAAGTTTAATAATATCTTTCCTATAGCATGGTGACCAAAACTGTCTGCAGTATTCTAAGAGTGGCCTCACCAATGTCCTGTACAACCACAACATGACATCCCAACTCCTATACTCAGTACAATAGACAATAGACAATAGGTGCAGGAGTAGGCTATTCTTCCCTTCGAGCCTGCACCACCATTCAATATGATCATGGCTGATCATTCTTAATTAGTATCCTGTTCCTGCCTTATCTCCATAACCCTTGATTCCACTGTCCTCGAGAGCTCTATCCAACTCTTTCTTAAATGAATCCAGAGACTGGGCCTCCACTGCCCTCTGGAGCGGAGCATTCCACACAGCCACCACTCTCTGGGTGAAGAAGTTTCTCCTCATCTCTGTCCTAAATGGTCTACTGCATATTTTTAAGTTGTGTCCTTTGGTTCAGCACTCACCGATCAGTGGAAACATGTTTCCTGCCTCCAGAGTGTCCAATCCTTTAATAATCTTATATGTCTCAATCAGATCCCCTCTCAGTCTTCTAAACTCAAGGGTATACAAGCCCAGTCGCTCCAGTCTTTCAGCGTAAGGTAGTCCCGCCATTCCAGGAATTGAACTCGTGAACCTACGCAGCACTACCTCAATAGCCAGAATGTCTTTCCTCAAATTTGGAGACCAGAACTGCACACAATACTCCAGGTGTGGTCTCACCAGGGCACTGTACCGTTGCAGAAGAACCTCTTTGCTTCTATACTCAATCCCTCTTGTTATGAAGGCCAGCATGCTATTAGCCTTCTTCACTACCTGCTGTACCTGCATGCTTACCTTCATTGACTGGTGTACAAGAACACTAAGATTTCTTTGTACTGCCCCTTTACCTAAATTGATTCCATTTAGGTAGTAATCTGCCTTCCTGTTCTTGCCACCAAAGTGAATAACCATACATTTATCCACATTAAACTGCATCTGCCATGCATCTGACCACTCACCTAACTTGTCCAGGTCACCTTGTAATCTCCTAACATCCTCCTCACATTTCACCCTGCCACCCAGCTTAGTATCATCAGCAAATTTTCTAATGTTATTACTAATACCATCTTCTATATCATTAATATATATTGTACAAAGCTGCGGTCTCAGCACTGATCCCTGCAGTACCCCACTGGTCACTGCCTGCCAGTGGGAGCCGTTTATCACTACTCTTTGTTTCCTGTCAGTCAACCAACTTTCAATCCAAGTTAGTACTTTGCCCCAGTACCATGTGCCCTAATTTTGCTCACTAACCTCCTATGTGGGACTTTATCAAAAGCTTTCTGAAAGTCCAGGTACACTACATCTACAGGATCTCCCTCATCCCTCTTCAGAGTTACATCCTCAAACAATTCCAATGAGGTCAAGCTTGCCAATGCTACCCTATCTACCTACGGCTCTACTTTCAAAGAACTATGATCATGCTTCCCTAGGCCTCTTTGTTTGGCAACATGCCCCAGGGCTTGGCCATTAAGCTTGTATTTTCAAATAACTCTGTTGGACTATAACCTTGTGTCATGTGAGTTTTAACTTTGTTCACCCCAGTCACCTCCACATCATTAACATACCATCAAGAAAGTTGCAAACATCTCCTACCCTTTGTGTGTAGAAGTGCTTCCTAACATCTATCCTGAACAGTCTGGCCCTGGTTCTCCGAAGGATCTTTTCCATGCTGTTCATCTCTATGGCTTTATGTCCCCGATGTTCTTGAATCTCCAATCAGTGAAAATAGTTTGTCTTGATTTATTCTGTATTTTCCTGTTAATATCTTGAAGCCTTCAAATAGATCACCTCATAACTTTCTAAATTTGAAAGAAAATAGGCCTGATTTATATAGTCTCTCTTTATAACTAAACCCCTGAAGTCCAGGTATTTTTCTTGTCCACCCACATTGTATTATCTCCAAGGCAAATATATCCTTCCATACCTGTGGTGCCCAGATCTACTCCAAGTGAGATCTACCCAGAGTTTTGTGTAATTGTAATATAACTCCTATATCCTTGTACTCCAGTCCTCTAGACATAAAGACCACCCATTAGCTTCCTTGATTATTTTCTGCATCTGTTTATGATATTTTGAAGATCTATGCATCTGAACCTCAAAGTGTCTTTGGATATCTATTATATTTGAATTCATACGATTTGGAAAGTGTCCTGATCTAAATTTTCTTGGTCCAAAATAGGTAACCTCACATTTGCTTACATTGAATTCCATCTGATACAGTTTTGTCCATTCACTTAACATATCAATATCCCTTTGTCTACACGATCTAAAATGCCACCTAACTTTGTGTTACCAGCAAATTAGGACAAATGATTTTCTATTTGATTTGTTTTATTGTAGTCACATGTACCTAAGTACAGTGAAAAGTTTGTTTTGCAGGCAGTACAGGCTGATCAGAAAAAACAAGGACATACAGATAATAATAGTGAGGCAAACAAGGTCATGACTGCGCAGGATGTGCACAAAAGCAAGGTCAACATTAGATTTGAAATTAGACAGGTCCATTCAGAAACCTAATGACAGCAGGGAAGAAGCTGTTCTTGATCCTGCTGATGCACGAGTTCAAGCTTCTGTATCTTCTGCCTGGAGGAAGAGATAGTAAGAGAGATTACTGGGATGGGCGGGGTCTTTGATGATGTAGGCTGCCTTTCTGAGGCAATGGGAAGTATAGATGGAGTCAATGGATAGAAGGTTGGCTTTCCTGGTGGTCTGAACTGTACACTCAACTTCCTGTAATTTCTGTGCCATGATTTATTAATAGTTATTAATAGATCATGTGAATAATTGAGGCCCTAACACTGATCTCAACTGGACATAACAGGTCACAGCCTGCCAATTTGGGTACCCACCCATTAGCTCTACTTTCTGTTGCCTGACACTCAACCAAGTTGCCAAGCTTGTCAGTATTTTGCCCTCAATCCCATGGGTTTATACCTGAGTTAACAGTTTTTTTTTATGTGGGACTTTATTAAGTGCTTTCTGGAAATCGATGTACACAACATTCACAGACATTCCCCTGTCCATAACTGTTGACACTTTTTCCAAACATTCACTGAGTTTTGTCAGGCATGGCCTATTTGTCATGAATCCATGCTGGCTCTCCATGATTCACTGAAAAGGTATTCAATTGCCCAGTCCTTGGGTTATGGACTCCAACAATTTCCCTCGGTTTCCTCTTTTGCATTCCTTAACAAGTGGAGTAATGTGCAATTTTACAATCCAGAAGGGTGACTGCTCCATCTACAGATGGTGTATTTGAAAGATTATAGTTAGGGCATCTATAATGTGCTCCTATACTTATTTTAATACCTGGGATGGGAATATCGGGTACTGGAGTTTTGTCACTGTTTAATCAATTACTTTCATAATTACCAATGCTTTAATTCTGTTATTATTCAGTATGTCTGTTATTTCCCCATAGTCATTATCAGTATCCTCACTTTCAGTTTTTATTGGGCCAATATTGTTCCTGACCCACTTTCACTTTATGCAGCTATAACATTTTTTATTGATAGCGAGTTTTGAGAAAATTTGTAGCTCAGGTTGAGGTTCTGAACGTAGGCTTGCTTGTTGAGCTGGAAGGTTCAATTTCAGACGTTTCATCACCGTACAAGGTAACGTCTTCAGTGGGCCTCCAGTTAGGGCTTCGTCCAGATGCTCACTGAAGATATGACCTAATATGGTGACAAAATGCCTGAAATTGAACCTTCCAGCTCAGCAAGCGAACCCACATCCATTTCTTATTGATTTTGATGTCCCTAGCAATTTTCATTTCATTATCCCTTTCAGTGTTTTTAAAAAACTGCTTTGTGGCTCTTTGCTGGTCTTTGTATCTTTCCCATTCTGCAGGACTCATGCTGGTATTTTTTTGCATTTTTGGAAGCTCGTTCTTTTGTTTCATGATGTCTCTATCTCTTTAGATTTCCATCACTGTAGTTTCTGTGAAGTGGAGCTTTTCCCTCCCTGGTTTTGTGTTATTTTCCATGTTTCTTTAAACATGCTCCTCTATTCTTCAGTTATTTTACACATTAGCAGATATTTCCACTTTACTGTGGACAGTCTGTCTCATTGCAGTAAAATTAAACCTTAAACAGCAGTAGCTGATTCATGCTTTTTGCTTTCAACTGCTACATTGAACTTAATCATGTTATGATCTCTATTTGAAAAATGTTCACGCACAATTAGGTTACTAATCGAATTGGCTCCTTACTGTGTTCAGTTCTGGTCACCACAGAATAGATAATTGGATTGCACTGGAGGGGGTGCAGAGGAGATTCACCAGAATGTTGCCTGGGATGCAGTAGTTTAGTTATGAAGATTGGCTCGATAAGCTTGGGTTGTTTTCTTTAGAGCAGAGAAGGCTGATTGAATTGTATAAGATTATGACAAGCATGGGCATGGTGAATATAAAGTAGCTCTTTCCCTGAGTTGAATGGGGCATAATTTTAAGGTGAAAGGTAGGATGTTTAGGGGGCATTTGAGGAAAAATGTTTTTACCCAAAGGACAGTGGGAATATGATGTGTACTGCCTGGAAGGGTAGTTTAGATTAGATTTCGTGCAGTATGGAAACAGGCCCTTCAACCCAACAATTCCACAGAATAACCCACCCAGACCCATTCCCCAACCCTACATTTATCCCTGACTAATGCACCTAACACAATGGGCAATTTAGCATGGCCAATTCACCTATTCTGCACATCCTTGTGGACTGTGGGAGGAAACACAGGGAGAATGTGCAAACTCCACACAGACAGTCGCCCGAGGCCAGAATCGAACCCGGGGGTCCCTGGTGCTGTGAGGCAGCAGTGCTAACCACTGAGCCATCATGTCACTCAGTTGAAGTGGGAAACCTCACAACCTTTAACCACTGCTTAGACGAGTGACTGAAATGTCCTAACATTCAGGGCTATGAACCAAGTTCTGGATGGTGGGACCAGTGTAGATTTTGAGGAGATTTTGTCGCTGCTAAAAGAGCCTCTTCTGAGCTGTATGATTCTATGATTCTGTGACTTTAACTTCAGAAGGATATGGGCAATTCATTAGATGGAGCAAACAAGAAATTTAATGCAGGAGTGTGTGAAATGATTCATTTCAGTAAGAAGATCTTAGAGAGACAAAATAAAGGGAAATTCAAAAGGGAATGCAAGAGCAGAGGGTACCTGGGTCTGGATTTAGTTATAATTGTGGTAAGAAGAGGCAAGCAATATTCACCTTTCATCATTGGCCTTTAATGTCTGAGACTTTCATGGAGTAAAAATGCTTTAAAGGAAGAATATTACTGATCTAAAATGGCTTCTGTGTTGACTTGATAAGCTCAGGAAAGTCACATGGTATATATGAAACCAGCTGCATTAGAATGACCACTTCAAACATGATACACTGAAACTCAGTAAGGCATCAAGATTTTTGCATCTCTTTCGTTACTCACTGATGAATTCACAAAGTGGAGATGAAAAGCTGCCTACAACCCTCCTTTTTGAAATTAAACAATGACACAACACCGTCATCCAGAAAGCATATCAACAGCAGTCTTTGAGCAAAACAGCAGAGAGAAAGCTCACAGTAAGCATACCTGAAAGCTCTTCTTTCCCTTTCTCTGTCAATAACAGAAGCAAGGAAACGTAGAGAAACTACCATAAGCTGAGAAAGCAAGGTTATCTGCTCACTCCTGAGAAAACAGGACAACAGTAAAATGGTTCAGGCTTCATTATTGCAACTCAAGTATTTTAAAACTTTAAACTGCAACTGCCTTTACTGTCCCCCCAAGACACTTTCTCCCTTCTTTTTAAACTTATCTCCTGTGTTCCTGTCTGTTTGACATCACACGATATTGTTGTTTTTGTCTTTTTACTCAAGTTATTCTCTATATGAAATTTTCATCCAAACATGATACCTGCATGGTAAAGAGGATTGCCAGCAAACAATGGAGGTTTAAATAGAAATGAGCCGCTTCCTCACCTGCTAGTACCAACATGCATAAATCATTGAACATGATATGATATGTTGAAAGATTTATTAATAAAGCCTGTAGCATCCTGGGCTTTATCAGTAGGGAATAGAGAACAAAAGCAAGGAGGTTATGTTAATGTGTATGAAAACAATCACTGGCTTGATCTCAGCCAGTGCTGAGTTTTGTTTACCACACCTTAAGAATTACAAGAATATTTTCAGAGGTAAGAAACATAAGTTATGTTGACAAAAATACAAGACTGTGGATGTTGGAAATCTGAAATAAAAACAGGAAGCACTGGAGAAATTCAGCAGGTCAGGCAGAAATATAGCCATCTTATGGCATTATCACTCCAAGGTTCCTTCAAAGTCCTTGTTTTCATTTGCTTGTCTTCTTGGAACTGATGTATTTCAGTCACTTATGTTCCAGAATGACTTTCTGACCTTTTGTTTTAGAAACCTCCTCACAGCACCAAACCACATTTATACACTTCTCTTTTAAAACAATGGAAGTTCCAAAAAAAGAGGTGATTTACTTAGTACTCCTTTCATCACAAAGGCATCTGGTAATGTGGTCCAAAAAGTGACCAATGTTTTGATTCTTTGAACCAATAATATGTTGTTTTTCACCATAAAAACATGTGCGATGTATTGTGGACTCACATACAGGGTTTTAAAGCTGAGGCCCAAGGAGATTTATGTCCCGTTGATCCAGTGACTAGCCATTTACTGTTTTGTGGCAGATGTGCCATGCATGTTACTGTCCTATACACATGCTGGGTGGTTATTTACAATCTGGTGATTGTATGATATTTCAAAAGATTAATTGCAGACTGTGTTACATTCTGGCCTATCTTTGATGGGAAATTTTGATACTTTTTTCAAAGCTCAGTCCTTCTGCCAAAAAAAATCATATATTTCATTTCTGAGGATTTGTTTTAAATGCCCTTGACTGTCATTCCATACTTTCTCGAGAGTTTTAAGCTATTGGGGTTTTCAGGAAAATCCCTCCTATTGGCTAGGTTGCAGGTATGGGCGAGAAGAAAGACAAGTTTGGGTGGAAGATACAATGGAAAAGGGTTGGGGGATTGGGGAGAAGAAGCCTTAATATTTTCTTGTGGAAGCCAGAGGGATACTCTTCCACTTTCACAGGGAATCTGGGTTTTAGATTGTTCAACTTTGGATATAAGTAAGAATGGGATGGGCTGTTTTCACTGCTGTGAACATACACTATCTGTATTTGCATGAAAGATAACTATTTGAACAACAAAGGTAATGGAAAGCTCCTCAAATTCAAGGAAATAAACTGGAGCCGAAGTTGACATATGCATTGGAAGGGGAGATGCAAAATAAGAGAATCGGTAAGTTTATCCTTCTTAAAAATGTGGCTCAATTCCACATTTCCATGAATTCCCATGAATTCAATGGCAGGACTGGGTTCTTTGTGTGGATAGAATATTGTTAAAAATCACACAACACTAGGTTATAGTCCAACAGCTTTATTTAGAATCACTAGGTTTCAGAGCACAGCTCTTACAACCATCTGTTGTGCGATTTTTAACTTTCTCCACCCCAGCCCAACAGCAGCATCTCCAAGTCGTGGATAGAATATGTTGTCTATGGATAATGGGTCATGGAAACAAAGATGATGAGTCTTTAATCAATCTGTTGAAGTATGCATAGAAAGGAAATTAATTCAAGCAATACTTTAATCTCTTTATCTGAATAAGTAAATCAACAGATCATTCTAAATTTATAACCCACACAGCCTAGATGAAGAAAAGTAGCAGATGTAGTGGAAAAGCACCAGCTGCAGGTTCACATCAAACTCATACTCTTTCCTTAACTGAGATAATATTACTGTTAATTTATTATCAAAGTCCTGGAACTCCATCCTGAACAGTGCTGTGGAAATATGTACAGCAAATGAACTCCAGTAGTTCGTGAAGATGACTCACTACCAACCTCTCAAAGGTGATTAGTGTAGCGAATGCTGGTCCAAGCATGCCCACTTCCCATGAGCATATCAAAAGGAATAGATGGACAGCCTACATTAGTTTGAAAGTAAATCTTTAAGTTGTTGGGCCAATTGTTATTTGTTTTAAACCATTTTGTTGAATAGACAGGATAGAAAAGAGACAATTGCAGTTCCCTTTTAAATTTGGTATTCTTGCTTCTGGTCCTGCTTAATGCAAGACAAAATCTATGGCAGCGTGTCTGTTTTCTTCAGCAATTGCCAAGTTTTGAATTACCAAGCTACTGTTTTTCTCATTTGTACTTTACTGATGACTTTTTTTTAATAAACTCATACCAGCTGAAGAATGGTTGAATTGAGAATAGAATATATTCTATTCCAGAAAGTATATATCATCATTTTGCTTTCATTACTTCAATTCCCCAAAGCCACTTGGCCCACACTCCTTAGCTGCTGGCCTTCCTCCCATTTATTCAATTGCTTGTAGAAGAAATCGGGATACAGCATCAATCAGCAGGGGCCATGAGAGTCAGCATACATCCACCATTATAGATTTCATACCATTTAAGGTAAAGATAATTGAACACTTCTTGACAGGCTGTGGCTGGAGGAAGCAGAGAGTTTGGTAATGTTTTGCCAAGGGCAGGATAGTGCCTGAGCATCTATATTGCTGGTCTAACCTCCGTATGATGGTTCACATCAATGGAAGATTTTACGCTCCCTCTCTGTCTGAAGGTGGCAAATCTCTGAGATATTGCCTTCCCTCCCTGTACTGGGAGACACAGGAAGAGGAACATGCTGATAATTGAGAGGAGGAGGGGAAAGCACAGAGACTTTTGGCAGAATCTCATTGGTGTCTGAACTAAGTGGGCTATGGCAAGATGTGGTAGAATTCAATAAAAATTCTAGCAAGACTTCATCTGTTAAGTGTTGCTGTCTGGGCAGCGATGAGTTGCTAATTAAGCTCAATGATAGTTTTTTTTGTTAAATGCCCAACTCACATCATTAGTATTCAGTTTTCTCTGTTACTAAGTTAGCCATTGAGAAGACTCAATTTGGAAACTAGAGTAGGGGAAAGTGAGGACTGCAGATGCTGGAGATCAGGATCAATAAGTGTGGTGCTGGAAAAGCACAGCCAGTCAGGTAGCATCTGAGGAGCAGGAGAGTTGATGTTTTGAGCATAAGCTGTTCATCACCTAATGAACTGCTTATGCTCAAAATGTCAAGTCTCCTGCTCCTCAATACTGTCTGACCGGCTGTGCTTTTCCAGCGCCACACTTTTTAACTTGAATGGCCTGCCTCTGATTTTATTTTCTGTGAAAATTCAGTAAAAGCATGGGTTCTTTGTGTGGATAGAATATTGTTAAAAATCACACAACACTAGGTTATTAGATTAGATTAGACTTACAGTGTGGAAACAGGCCCTTCAGCCCAACAAGTCCACACCGACCCACCGAAGCGCAACCCACCCATACCCCTACATTTACCCCTTACCTAACACTACGGGCAATTTAGCTTGGCCAATTCACCTGACCCGCACATCTTTGTGACTGTGGGAGGAAACCGGAGCACCCGGAGGAAACCCACGCAGACACGGGGCGAACGTGCAAACTCCACACAGTCAGTCGCCTGAGTCGGGAATTGAACCCAGGTCTACAGGCGCTGTGAGGCAGCAGTGCTAACCACTGTGCCACCGTGCCGCCCAACAGCTTTATTTAGAATCACTAGGTTTCAGAATATATAGTCCAACAGCTTTATTTAGAATCACTAGGTTTCAGAACACAGCTCCTACAACAACTTGACTAACTGGTGTTGAGTGATTTTTAACTTTCTCCACCCCAGCCCAACAGCAGCATCTATGCTTATGCTCAAAATGTCAAGTCTCCTGCTCCTCAATGCTGTCTGACCTGCTGTGCTTTTCCAGCGCCACACTTTTTAACTTGGAAACCAGAGTGACTATCTGACAGATTTAGGTTGCTACTTGCCACAAATGACCTCTGTGTTGGACTCTGGGCTCCAACATATCAGGGCACGCTCCTTGGGCACCGGCCAAGTGGACCCCATGCCCATGGACATTGGCATAAGAAAGGTTAGAAACCATGTGGCATATCTTCAGTCCACTTATAGGAACCTTCAGCACTTCAATGTTTGCACTTTGGGCTGCACCAGCCACTATCATTGAAATGCTGCAGCAAAGATGCTCTGCTCAGGTCACACATCCAGTTCATGGGCTGGAACAGGCTGTATCTCCAGGTTCTTCACTTACTTTCATAACATTCACTTACTTTGACCAAACTGTATGCTCACAGCATCCCTGCCTTGTGTTGCCTTGCCTTGTCTTTTTGCAAAGTAAAATCCAAAATAATTGCGGATGCTGGAAGTCAGGAACAAAAAGTTAAATTACTGGGAAAGCTCAGCAGCATCTGTGGACAGAATGCAGAATTAAGGTTTTGGTTCCGGTAATACTTCCCTGGTTCTGAGGAAGGATCGCTGGATGAAACGTTAACTCTGATTTCACTCCACAGATGCTGTCTGACCCGATGAGCTTTTCCAGCAATTTCCATTTTTGTCCTTGGCTTTTTGCACTTTGCTGTCTGAGTTAGATGTACCAGGCTCAAATTACTTCTGTTTCTCCTTGCCATTTAGTGCAGACACAAAACCACAGGGAAAGGAGCAAGTAGAGGTTGATGGTAAAGCAAAGCTGAACCTTATTGCAAACATTTTATTGATGGAAAAATCTCAAGGAGATTAAGGAATGGTGGTTGAGTTTGGTGGCAGTTTAGAGGTGTCTATTGAGGGGATTTAGGATTCCTGCAGTGACTTGTCTCTGTTGTGGAATAGTGTTATTGACAGGGATTGTATTGGATGGCAGTGGGAGTCTTTAGATGTGTGAGCTTGCTGGGCGAATTTTCTCTCTGACTGAAAGTGAGTAACAGTGTCATCTGCCTTAAAGGCTGGGAAATGTTCAAGTGAAACATGGTTAGATTAGGACCCAGCCTTTCTGCTTCTCACTGAGAGACCTGGCAACTCATTCAATGATGTTACAGACAACCTGCTACAAAAAAGCCTTACTTTTATACAATAGAATATTTTCCTAAACAACAGCGTTATGACACATGAAGTTGAACCATGTAAAAATCTTGCAACTAGTGCCTACTTCCTGTTCGTCACATTTCCTATCATCTGACTGTAAAAATGTTCTCTCATATAAACTCTTCTTAGATTTCAGTCTGCCAACACTAGATGGAGTTACTGCTTCCCCCAAATCAAAACTAGAGTAGCCAATCCCTCCAAATACTATTGTAGATATTTGACAAAGGGTCAGTTAGACTCAAAACGTCTGCTCTTTTCTCTCCTTACAGATGCTGATGACCTGCTGAGATTTTCCAGCATTTTCTCTTTTGATTAACTCAATATTGTTTACTTTTAATATCTCCATTTGCCTTCAGTTAAGCATTTTTTTTCAAAGCAATGATTAAATATTTTCCATTGTCATGGGACAGCTTTGTAACATGTATATATATTTGTTCTGCTGAATTGTTTCTGTCTTAAACAATTGTTTACTCATATTTTGGTCCACATTTCCCGACTGGAGTTCCAATGTGCCAAAGGGTATAGACTGCCGACCAACCCCTCTGCTCCCCTTCCCCTCTCATCAGTTCTAGAATTTGCCACTTTGTTTGTATTGCCTTTAGCCTACTCTATTTCCCATTCTGCACCTCCTTAGTCATTCACCTGTCAGCAAGACCATTTTTCTCCAGTGCAAACAAGAAACGTCCCTTTCTGTTAGCCAATCTCAAGGTTCCTCCTTTGTACTATTAAATGTCAGGACCCTAATCACTTAAATATGTGCAGTGCAAATTGACTTATTTCTTATTTATAAAATTAACTTGGGAGGTCAAGCACTGCAAATTTAATAGTTTTTATTAGAGATCACAAGATCTTGCAATTCAACACAGGAATGACACATATCCCCTTTCAAAGCTCACCTCTACTTATATTGGTTTTCTCACACCAAGGAGGTGATTGCTGATCACTGCCACTGAGGAGTCCCACCACTGGAGGGCCTGTGTGACACACAGGACTGCTAGTGAACAACATGCATTGCAGGCATGCGGGAAAGCTCATGATTGAAGCAACAGGACAGACAGACGAGGCTATCTCCTCAGAAGCTGCAGCGACAGAGGAGTTGTCCAAAGCCTAAACACCAAGCAAGCAACAGGGCAAAAGGGTAAGTGTATGGCTTCATCACAAAGAGTGCTGTTCAGTGAAACTCTCGCTTCATACATTTGCTTTTAGATAAAGGACATGAAAGAATGGAAAGTATTATTTATGTTCAAGCTAGGTTTAATGAATATGCTTCACATAAGACTTTTAACATCAGATGGTTGTAAGACTGACTCTTGTGTTTCTGTTTGGTTGGATTCTTAGAATAAAACAGTTTCTGTTTGAAGTAGATAACATTGTAGAGATAAATATCAGACATGTTGCACTCTGAAAGTAACAAAGACGTTCGCCTCAGTTGTCCACCATGTTGATCAATACCGATTGTTCTTCTGCGTCAGGGTATGGATGGTGTGTGACATGCTTTGTTGTGGGTTACTAGTGTTTGGGAAAGAATATTGAGTTGCTACACTTTTGTCTTTTGGATTTAATAAAGAATGCTTTAATGGTTAGTGCTCAGCCTCTCACCAAGTAGCCATTTGGTGAAGTGCAATTTTACATCCAGTGTTCTTTCACTTTGACAACAATTATTAAATTCGTATCAGTTTCATATTTTTCCACGATTGCTTTCTGATTCAGCTATTTCATTGTTTGGCATTTAATTTTGCTAGATTTTGGAGATTCTCACTTTTCAAAAAAATATTTTGATTGCCAGTTTGAATGTGACCTAATGAAAACTGACCGTGGTATTTTGTGACTCTGTGTAAAACAGATAATGCAGAATTTTCATTGACTTCAATGGAAGTATAAAATTGGGAGCGATGTAACATGGGCTGCTAAATCCCCCGTCAGCAGTTTGCCACGGTTGTATGACATTGAGATCTATCTCATTGGGATTCCCCATTGATTCTTCAAGATTATCAAGTTTAAACTGCAAAATAGAGAGTCCCAGATTCCACACTCCTGGTTGATGTTGAGTTAGCTGATTGCAATCGTGGTCGTGACAGGGATACTATAATTGGTCTACACAGGTTTGAAGTGGAAGAAAAATGAACTGCCAAGATTAAAAGCAGACCTGAGGGGCTGAATGGTCTTCCTCATTGTACGATTCCATAATTAATATCATTGACACTGCCCCTCCAACTTACTAGATGATGCCCATACATGGAAAGTATCTATGATACTCTCTGCTTGACAATTGGTTACTTATATCGAACATGATAAATGGTTACTCAGGTAAGTGGAAATACACACAAATCAATCAGCATTAATGGATGTTTTAAGGAGCAGAGAGAATTGCAAAGGATAAACAATAATCCTTCTTTGATTGTTTGTTAAGGATCATATCAAGAGTGCAACAGCTTTCACTTAATTGTTGATAATACATGAACACACACTGTAATGGCGACCTTTAAACCCTACACAACATTCAGCACCAATAGTCAGAAATTAATGCCAGTGGGAAATATGTTACTTCAACCTGTTCAATTCAGAGTGTTTTTGACCCCTTGATTATTGAGTTTCACAAATTCTGAAATAGTTAGGATGCACACCATGGATGGTTCTGTCACCACTTGATTTATATATTTGACAGCCTGGTTGATATCTTCCATTTCTGCAGTCCTGTGTTAAAGAGTCAGATAGTCACACAGCACGGAAACAGACCTTTCAGCTCAGCTTGTCCATGAAGACCAGGTTTCCTAAACTGAGCTAGTCCCATTTGCCTGCATTTGGCCCATATCCCTCCAAACCCTTCCTATCCACCTACAAATGTCATTTGAATGTTGTAATTGTACTCACCTTTCCTACCCCTGTCTGGCAGCTCGTTTCATATCCTCACTAACCTCTTTGTGAAAAGGTTACCCCTCAGGTCACTATTTGCCTGTTACATCCTTTTCCTCTCACCTTAAACCTGTGCACTCTATTTTTGGATACTCCAACGCTGGAGAAAATACCTTGGCTATTCACTTTTTGTATGCCCGACTATAAACCTCTATAAAGTCACATCTCAACCTCCAGCACTCCAGGCGAGACTATCCAGAGAAATCGTGAACGAAGTGGTAAAACGATGGGATTGAAGTTCTGGGCAAGGCAATATTAAAGCAGACAAGTTGATGTATTTGGAGCCATTCATGACAGGTTGCTATAACCTTTGTGGCAAAATATTGTCACAGCAATTTCATCACATGAGACCCTTCCCAGTATGCTTTTACTTGCTGGTACGGTCGAACTAAAAACAAGTGGAGAAAGGGAAAGCAACTACAGGTATAGTTCAACAAGGGAAAGGAAGCACTCTGGCAGGGCAGTTAGAGAGGATGATGAGCAGACAGAGGGGTTCGAGTCTTTCACACACATGGTCTTAGTGGTGAAATTGGCTGAGAGGAATATCCAGACTTTGAAATCTGCTGTTGAAGTAAACAGATCATTTTTTCAATTTACGAGTCCTTTATGTTACATATTATTATCAATGTTTCAAATAAATTTAATCCACAGTAAAAAGCTTAGCCTTAATTGCATCCTTTCCTGCCTTCTGCTTAAACAGACCAATAGCGAAAAATCAAATAATTGGAATTGTAATTATTTATCTTTCAGACTCTGCTTGAACAGTCTCTTTCATATTGTTCTTTAATATATTTTATAATAGATATTTCATAGAAAGTTATTTTATTGTCCTGTTCACCTGATAATGGCTCTGAGAGTACTTTGTCAATCAAATGCCCAACACTTGGGTAGCCTAATGTGCCTTTAGTATTAGACTATAAATCTTCCATTTGTTTTGAGGTTGTGTATCAGATGCCTTGATTGTTCACTTGACATTTTAATTACTAATTTTATAATCAGGTTTCAGAGCATAAAATCAGAAGAGTAGGAACAGAAGTCGGCCATTTACCCCATCAATTTCACTCCACCATTCAATGACATCATGGTGGATCTGAAAATCCTCAATTCTGCTTCCTTGCTGTTGTCCATAACTTTGATTCCTTTACTGATTGCAAATTTGTTTCTCTCTGCCTTAAAGATACTTAAAGGCTCACCTTCAATACTCCTCTCCAGCAAGTAATGCCAGATTCTCCACCCTCTGAGAGAAAAAAAATGTCCTCCTCATATCTGTCTTACACCTTACTTCTGACAGAAGTCACCTGATGAAGGAACAGCGCTCCAAAGGCCTGTGATTTCAAATAAACCCATTGGACTATAACCTGGTGTCGTGTGACTTCTGAATTTGTCCACCCCAGTCCAACACTGGCACCTTCACATCATCCTTATTCTGATATTATGTATCCTGCTTGTAGAGTCTTCCATAAAAGGAAGCAACCTCTTGTTATCTTCCCTGCCAAGGCCCCTACAATTAATACATATTTCAATGAGGTGACCTCACAATCTCCTAAACTCCAATGAGTAAAGGCCCAACTTGCTCAACTATTTGTCATAAGGCAGACCTGCCATTTCCAAGTTCAATCAGTGACAATGCTGTCACTTTAATAAGGTTATATTGCCCTTGGGTTTTTTTTAAGAGAGGTTGTCAAGGCAGAGGTGCGGAAATGTCTGGAAAGACTCTAGGTTAACAATGGCAGGGGAGTGGCCAGATCTCCCAATTCTTTTTCTCTATTTTGGCTTAGTTGTAGCAGAAAAGCTGCAGAAAAGCAGAAAACATGCTCCAACAGATGATTCTTGACTGGCTTCTGTCTCTGAAATCAGTCCTGCCTGTAAGAACCTGTGTTTGAATTGACCTTTCCCAAGGGATGTTACTGGAATAGGAACAGCTCCAAGCCAACTGCAGCGATTCAAGAAGGCAGTTCACCACCTCCTATCAAGGGCAAATAGAGATGGGCTACCAATGCTGGCCAACCGGTAATGCCCAAATCCCACAAATGAATGAAAAGAAAATTTAAAATTAAGTTGCTGTTTTGGGTCGGTTGAATTTTCCAATAGTTAAGCTATTCTAGATTTCATTTTCTTTTGTTCGTTTTTCAACTGTTTTGCTTTGTTTAAAGCCGAGTGGTTAGGCCAGTTGCATCACACCCTGAATATCCACCTCACATCTGCCTTTAAAATAAGAAAAGTTAGGGTCTTCTTAAAAATATTTTGAGGGGGGTCTGGCTTGGTCAACAACAGATCTAATGAGCCTACTCCAGACTGCCTCAATATCAGTGCATCTTTCCTTAGATAAAGGGAGTAAAACTGTTCACAGTATTCCATCTGTGACCTTGCATAATTTTAGCAAGACTTCCCTTTGTACACCATTCCCTTCGAAATAAAGAACAACAGCCCATTTTCCCTCCCTATTACCTGCTGGTCTTTTTGTGATGGAATCCCCAAACCTTTTGTGCTGCAGCTTTTCTATTCTTCCTGCCAAAATGCACAATCTCACATTTTCCCATAATATGTTCCATCTGCAAAAATTTTCCACACTCACTTCATCTTTCTATATTCTGCTGGAGAATCTATATGCCATCTGCACTACTTGCCTTCCCATTTTCTTTTATGCCTTCCAAAAACATAGCTATAATACATTCACTTCCATCATACAAGTCATTAATATGTATTGTAAATAACTGTGGCCCCAGCACTAACAACTGCGGCATTCCAATAGTACTGTGTTGCCATCCTGAGAATTCTCCTTTTATCCTAACTCTGTCTTATATTAGTTAGTCAATCCTCCATTCAAGCTAATTTACTACCCTAACACCATGTACTTTCATCTTATTAAGTAGCATTATGTGTGGTGCCTTAACAAATACATTTTTTGAAATCCAGATGTAATACATCTACTGGATATCCTTTATCTATCCCACTTGATACCTCCTCAAAGATCTGTAATAATTTGTCAGGCATGATTTCCCTGTAATCATACACATACAGCATACAGACTTTGCTTGATTATGCTGTGTTTCTAAATGCTCGGCTATTAAATCCTTTGAAGATCAGTTTAATACATATCCAATGACAGATAATAAGCCAACTGGCCTATAGTTACTTGTTTATGTCTCTCTCTCTCTTTTTTAATAAGAGTATTAAATTGTTGCTTGGTTGTGGTCTTTCAAGGTTGTTTGCTTTATGCATTTAGAAACAGTCTGAGATGCAGCTCACTCTTGTCTATGTAAAACAGGACAGCTCTATTTATAAAGGGTAAAGCAAAAAACTGCCAATGCTGCAGATCGGAGACAAAAACAGAATTTACTGGTGAATCTCAACTGCTCTGATAGCATCTGTAGGTTGGAAACAGAGTTTATGTTTTGAGTCCAATGATTCTTCATCGGAACCCTTCAGAAGAGTGGCTGGATTCAAAATGCCGATTCTGCTTTCTTCTCACATTTATAAAGGAAATGGATGGACTTGTGCATTTGGGGTTATCTCAATGTCATGATAGTCAATCACATTGAGCTCATTGAACAAAATAATTGTGGAACATAGCTCAAAAGCTCCTGGAAGTAATGAGTTCTCATGTCCGTGTAGGCAGTCAGTGAAAGATTAATTATGTGAGACTTGTGTCTGATGGATATTGAGGAAGTTAGCTGCTTGTCTATTGAAAAAGCAGGTTGATAGTGCACAAACATGTCCTTAAAGATTAAAGACAAATGTAGAGTGAATCGTAATAAAAATAGAAAGTACTGAGATACTCATTTGATCTGACATCATCTAGACAAAAAGAGTTAATATTTGGAATCCAATATGGTTCTTTTGCAAGAGCTAAAAAAAATGGAGATATCATCTTTGCTGGTGACACAAAAGTTGGTGAAGTTGTGGATAGTGTGGGTGGCTGGTGACCAGTGGTGTTCCACAGGGATCGGTTCTGGGACCTCTGCTCTTTGTGATTTTTAAAAATGACTTGGATGAAGGAGTGGATGGATAAGTTAGTAAATTTTACAATGACACGAAGATTGGTGGAGTGGTGGGTTCTGTGGAGGACTGTTGTAGTTTGCAACAGGACATTGCAGGATGCAGAGTTGGACTGATAGGTAGCAGATGGAGTTCAACCTGGAAAAGTGTGAAGTGATTCATTTTGGAAGGTTGAATTTAAATGCAGAATACTGGGTTAAAGGCAGGATTTTTGGCAGTGTGGAGAAACAGAGACAACAGTATATGGGCTTTCATTAGCGGGGGGACTGAGTTTAAGAGCTGCAAGGTTATGCTGCAGCTCTATAGAGTCCTGGTTAGACCATAGTTGGAATATTGTATTCGGTTCTGGTTGCCTCATTATAGGAAAGATGTGGAAGCTTTAGAAAGGGGGCAGAAGGGGTTTACCAGGATGCTGCCTGGACTGGAGGGCATGTATTATGAAGAAAGTTTGAGGGAGCTAGGGCTTTTCTCATTGGAGCAAAGGTGGATGAGAAGGTGACTTGATAGAGGAGTACAAGTTGTTGAGAGTCATAGATGGAGTGGATAGCCAGAGACATTTTCCTTGGGCAGAATTATCTATCACATGGAGACATAATTTGAAGATACATGGAGGAAGGTTTAGGGAAGATGTCAGAGGCAGGTTCTTTACTCAGAGAGTGGTGGGTACATGAAATGCACTGGCAGCAGTGGTAATAGAGTCAGAGACATCAGGGACATTTAAGCAACTCTTGAATAGGCACATGGAAGTTAGTACAATGAAGAGTATGTAGGTTAGTCTGACCTTAGAATTTGATAAAAAAAAACGGCACATCATTGAGGGCCAAAGGCCCTGTACTGTGCTGCACTGTTCCATGTTATATATTCTATGTTTTCCCATGTTATATTTGTTTTAATTTAATGGTCTATCAGTGTTGGATAGAATAGGGAATATAGCATAATGTACATCTTAGTATGTTCGTTATATTATTTTGGCAATTCTATGTTTTCCCATGTTATATTTGTTTTAATTTAATGGTCTATCAGTGTTGGATAGAATAGGGAATATAGCATAATGTACATCTTAGTATGTTCGTTATATTATTTTGGCAATTCATGTTCTAATTCTCTTGCCCTAGACCATTCTACTACTGGAAACAGTCTGTTTTTAGTCTGAAGGAGATGAACTAACAATGCACACATGAACTACCCTGGACACTTTACAGTTCTAATTTCAAATAATTGGCAGAAGGACACATTCCAAAGTTTCTCAGGGTGATTTAATCACAATGAATTATGAAGAGCCTGATTAGGAAAGAATAAGGAAGACTGTTGCCTAGAAGAGAGGCCAATATCTTGGACCATTGATTTAAAGTAGTTGGTGGAAGGATTTTACAGAATTGAGGAGTAACATTTCACCCAAAGTGTGGTGGAGGTCTGGACTCAAAGATTAAAATGGTGGTAGAGGCAGAAACTCTCACTATTTTAAATATTAGAAATGCCATAACCTTTAGGTTTAAAAGCCAAGAGGTAGATGGCACTTTTTTTTTAGTTGACACAAAAAATGATGGGCTAAATAACCTCTTATGCTGTGAATCCCTATGATTGGATACTTTATTGCCACAGTTGTATGTTATTATATCCATCAATGATGTGTGCACTGCCTTTTTATTTAAACAACCTAAATTTGTGTTGGTGTCTTGCTGACCAGGATGGAAAAGATAAAGAATATGGTTTGATCAACATCACAATGCACTGTTTTTTTTCCACTGTGCAAAGTCCGAAGCTTGTTATGTCTATGCTTTGCCAGACTACTGTTTGCAAACTCTGACCGTACTTTCTGTAAGGTTGCAGAATTACATAAATATGGCAAATATTATTCAAGCAATCTAAACTCATCCGTCCAAAAGATGTCGAAGGGCTGCAATCATAGTTTCCCTTTGCTTATTGAATAGTTCCAGGGCTCTTGTTTCTATATTCTATCTGAAAGTCCAGATAAATTGGTCACTTTTTAATTGCAGAAAACTCATAACTAAAGTCGTAGGATTGTTCGTTATGAGTTTAAAATTGTTCTTGTTCTCTGCTCTCCCAATTCAGCCCGTAGCCATTTTGCAGATCTACCCTTTCCATCTCATCTCCATTGTTTGATACCTGTTTGTCCCTCAGAGTGTAAAACCTAGTTCTTTCCATTATTTTCCCATGAATCAGATCTTTGATACTTGGGATAAACCCTGTCGCTTTTCTCAGAGATGCATCATGTATGTTCATTTTTCTCCGTGGTTTTGTGATCAGACGTAACACTTAAGATTGAATTTGACCAGAGGACTATACAGCTTGAACATTCAGGAGAGAATGAAGTTATTATTCAAAAAGAAAAACTGTGCAAGGTTACAGGGAGAAGGTAGGATTAGTTCACAAAGCCAGCATACATACAACAGGCCAAATGGACTCCTACTGTGCTGCAATGATTCTGTAATTTTGTCTGGCTCATGCTACGTACTGGATGACCTTCACCTCACACTAATCACAGGAATGTTCAAGGACCTTTCCTTGCTCTGGTTGTGTGAGTCTTACATGGATTGAACTGTGGCACCTGGATTTAACTCTGTCTAATAGTTAAAGAGTTAAAAGATATAACGAAACTAGAACCAGGCTACATAATGAAAGTGGAAGCAGGTCTTTGTGATGGAGAGATTAGGTGGAATTTAAAGAGAGGCTGTGAGGCATGTCATTTGTCATTACAGGCACTGATGTATCCACTGAGAATTTCTAGATGTCGCATGGGGATTAGTTCCCGAATTGACAGTGGGAATCCTATCACTGGGATTCTTGAATTCTCATGGATATTTATTCCCAGGACTTGCCCCAGTGTGATGGAGAACGTGTCCTAAGAGCTCCCACTCAGTCAGACATCAATAGCTGTCCATTAAGGATAATACGACCGGCACCGGTGCCCACTGCTGGTAATTCACTTCTGCCTGGAATCACTGGAGAAAGTTAAGTGAGAGCAGGGTGGGGCCCGTGAGAGAGGGTCACCAGCAGTAAAGGGGAGGAGGTAGGGCAAGGTGAGAGCATGGGATCTGAGGAAGTGGCTTTCAAATGCCTGTCGCTTAATAAGTCCCCCTCTTCTGATACTGGTTCCCTCATTCAAGCCTTTTATTAGCCCCACAAATCTGTCAGCAAAGCTGATGGGGTCCCAGGGTGATCTCAGTACTTAGTGAATCCACCCTGTTAGTCAATGGTTGAGTGCCACAAGAGTTGCTGTCACAGACTTAATCAGAGTGAAGCAGGAATGCAATGCGATCACCTCTGTATTGATCATTCAGACAACACTCTCCTACACATTCTGAAACAGAGGGGGCACTGATCTCTGCCCAACAGCATTGAATACATTCTGGCATTCATCACTTTTGCAGAGTAAGAGATTTAATTAGGTGACACCATTTCTTATTAAACAGATGCTCATTCAAAATGGGATATGAACTTGGATTCTTAAGGCTAAAGGGATCAAAGGGTATGAGATTAAAACAGGAATAGGATACTGAGTTAGATAATCAACTATGATAATGTTGAACGGCAGCATGGTTTGATGGGCTGAATCGCCTCCTTCTGTCCTTTTTTTGATTTGCTGAGCAGACAATGTACGAGTGACAAACTCCAGGCCGAGTCAGCCTTAGGAGTGGAAATGATTACCATATAATATTACAGCCAGTAGCATATTCTAAAAAAAAGGCCAGAACCTTTATAGGATTAAAACATGATACGTCCCAGATTGGAATTCACTTGGCTCATTGTGTTTGTGCTGGCTCTGTGAAAGAGCCACTGAATTAACCGCATGGCCCTGTTCTTTCCCCACATTCCTGCAAATGTTTCCTTTTCTATTGAATTCTCATTTGCCAATAGCTCTTTAATCAGTCCCACCATCCTTTCACACAATGCATTCCAGGTCATAACAACACAGCGCATGAAAAAATTATCTCCTTCTCTCATCCTTTCACCAACCATTTTAAACATGTCCTCTGACTACCGACTAACCTGTCAATGAAAACAGTTTCTTCTTATTTACCCAACAACATACCTTTACATATTTTGAACTCTCTATTGAGCCTTTTGCTTTCTTTAGTTTAAGGAGAACAATCCCACCTTTTCCAGTCTCGAATGTAAATAAAGGCCCTCATCCCTATTCTAGTCTCATAAAAAATTTGTGTGCACTCTCCAAGACCTGGTTATTTATCCTAAAGTGTGGTGCTTGAACAAAGAACTCTAGCTGAGATCTCATTTGTGTTTTATAAAATTTGCATATCATTTCCTTGCTCTGTATTCCACCCCGATGCTTATAAAGCCAAGGCTCTTATATCAGTCCTCTACAAGTCAATTTATTTTCCCCACTCTTCAGTCTTTCTTTCCAAACACTGCACTGCATCTCTCTGTACTAAAATTCATTGAAATGTTCCCATCTATTTCACTTGTCTGTTTTTTTTCAAAACATTGAGTAACCTGAGTGAACAGTGAAAGTTTGAGGGGCTGGATCATATGGGGTGCCACAGTCCATACTTTTGTGTTGGGTTGCCAACTGTGTTTGGATGTATTCATGGACGTTTAATCACTTGACCTACCTTCATGCTCCCAGCTATTAGTTGATGATTATAAACATCTTTGCCAACTTTAAGTATATTTAAGTTGTCATTGGACAAGCATATGAACATACATGGAATAGTGTAGGTTAGATGGGCTTCAGATTGGTATGACAGGTCGGTGCAACATCGAGGGCCAAAGGGCCTGTACTGTGCTGTAATGTTCTATGTTCTATATATCCCTGTGACACGCTATTTTGCTCCATCAATTGGAAAGCAAAATTTCTCATTACACACAAGGCATGAACATTAACTGCAGACCAAGCAGTTTCTTTGTTCCCACCAATATCCAATATCATTTGCCTGGTAAAGAGAAATGTTCTAAGAGAATGACAAAAAAAAAATTAATGTTGCCATGACCTTTTTAAATACACTTATGGGATGTGGGCTTCCTTGCTGAAAAATGCATTGGTGGAAAAACGCAGCAGGTGAAGCAGCACCCAAGGAGCAGGAGAATCGATGTTTCGGGCATAAGCCCTTCTTCAGGAATGTGGGCTTCCTTGGCCAAACCCAGCCATAGTTGCCCTGGAGAAGGTGTTAGTGAGCTGCCTTCTTGAACCACGGTGATGCCTGTGCTGTGGGTAGACCCATAATGCCATTAGGGAGGGAATTCCAGGATTTTGAACCAATGAAATTGAAGGAATAGTGATATCTTTCCAAGTCTTTCTCCACAGTCTCACAGACCAATGTCCTGAAGGTTGATTTTCAATTCCTGGAGACTCCAGGTTGGCACCTCTACTCCCAAGGCCACCTCACAATCCTGTAAATGGCCTCCCACCCAGGTAATCCTGACAGCGGAGCTCATTGCTTTTAGACAAGACTTCCAGTATTAAATTATCAATCAGGTAGCTGGCAGCTTTGAAGTGTTAACAGAGCAAGCTGGGAGAGGTTTACTACAGAAAGCATCACCTTGATAAGGAGGCCAGGTAAAACTATCATCAAGGATGAAATAGTAAGACCTCTAAGTAGAAATTGTCCCATTGGGCAGACGCAGCTTAGGTTAATGAAGGGCAGGTCGTGCTTGACTAATTTTACTGGAATTCTATGAAGATATTATGAATGTGGAGAACAATGGGGACTGATGTGGTGTATCTGGATTTCCTGATTTTTGCTGCACAAAAAGCTGCTGCATAAGGTAAAGGTGCACGATGGTATGCGCAATGTATTAGCTTGGATAGAAGATTAGCTATATAACAGGAAGCAAAGAGTGCGGATAAAACAGTGTTTTTCTGGCTGGCAATCAGTAACTACTGGTGTGCCTAATGATTATAAATGTGAACCTCCATTTTGGTTTGTATAACAGTAAAAAAGATTATTATTTGAATGGTGAAAAATTGTAGCATTCTGGTATGCAGAGGGATCTGGGAGTCCTAGTCCATGAATTGCTGAAGGTTGGTCTGCAGGTACAACAGGTAATTAAGAAGGCCAATGGAACTTTGTCCTTCATTGCTAAAGAGATTGAGTTTAAAAGCAGGGAGGTTATGTTGCAGCTGTACAGGGTGTTGGTGAGGCCATACCCGGAGTACTGTGTGCAGTTTTGATCTCCTTACTTGAGAAAGGATGTACTGGCAGGAGACAGAGTGCAGAGAGGTTCACTAGATTCATTCCGGAGTCAAGGGGATTGGTTTATGAGGAGAGCCCGAGTAGACTGGGATTATATTCATTGGAATTTAGAAAAATGAAGGGTATCTTATAAAAACACATAAAATAATGAAGGGAATAGTTAAAATAGAAGTAGGGAGGTAGTTTCCACTGGCAGGTGAAACTAGAACAAGGGGGCACAAACTCAAACTAAGGGGCCCATAGGTGCCGACCGGACCTTCCAGTCACCTCCCATTATAATTCCCCTTCCCACTCCCTTTCCGACATGACCATCTTTGACCCCCTCGATTGCCACAATGAACCAAACCACAAATTGGGGGAACAACACTTCATCTTCCACCTGTGCAGTCTACAGCCTGGAGGACTCAACATTGAGTTCTCCAATTTCAAATAAACTCCCTTCCCTTCTTCCAACTCCCTTCCCAGCCCCTCCTCATCCATTCCAATCCTCCCAACCACCAACTGGATTCATTCCTCCCATCAACCAACCAGGTCATACCCTCTACCTGTCTTCACTGATTCCCCACCTCACTAACCTGGGTCCCCTCACTACCTTTATCTGAGCTCCCCCTTACACCCACCCCCAGCCCTGAAGAAGGGTGAAACCTGAAACATCAACTTCTCCACCTCCTGATGCTTCCTGCCTTGCTGTGTTCTTCCAGCCCCCTGCTTTCTACCTTGGACTCCAGCATTTGCAGTTTATTTTTGTCTCTAACAAAAATAAGGATGAGCAGATTTAGCACTGAATTGAGCTGTAACTTCTTGCCCCAAAGAGTTGTGAATCCCTGCTCAGTAAAGTGGTTGAGGTTTCCTCATTGCATGTTTTTAAAGCTTAGATAGATCATTTTTGAACAGTCAAGGAATTATGGGTTATGGTGAGAGGGCAAGTAAGTGGAGCTGATGCCACAAGAAGATCAGCCATGATCTTATTGAATGACAGAACAGGCTTGAAGGGCCGGATGGCCTACTGCTGATCCTGGTTCTTATGTTCTTACATTCCTACTTTCTTCAGACTAAACCATTCTGACACCATAATCGTTTGTGGTGTTTACATCAATTCAACCAAATATTAAGCTTTTCAGTCTCTCTCAAACCCAGATACAACATGTACCAGAGGGGAAGACCTGAAATATTTGGTTTCTGTCACACTTTCACTTAATCTACATTCCCTACAATTGATGGAGGCATTAAAATTTAACCTAAGTGCAGTATATATTTTCCTTTGATTTTTCATGAGTCATTTTTCTGGATCCCAGCATTCAAAGACAAGAAAGAGTGCTGAGAGCAGGTAGATGTTGGAGATTGATGCTTGCTCCTTTTGGATCAAGGGGACTGCCAATGAGAAAGTAAGTTGAAAATGCCAATCTTGGCCAATCACAGGAGTAAGGGGTTGGAGGTCATTGAGAAACATGGAAAACAGGAACAGGAGGAGGCCATTTGATCCTTCCTCATTACTGGAGGCTGATGGCCCAACTGGGGTTGGAAGGGAAAGAGGAAGATCAGTGGCCAATTCTTTATAAGTTGACTTTTCATGAGGTGATGCACAACCAAGGGTCCGACATTGGATCATGAAGTCAAATATAATTCACAGGAAAGTTAGAGGGAAAGACTTGCATTTATATAGCACCCATCACAATCGAGTGCTGGCCCAAAGTGTCATATAGCCAATGAAGTACTGTTGTAGTAAATTCACCTCCATTATGTAACAAAATTGCGCACCAATTTGCACACAAATAACTATTTGGAAGTAACCAGCCAATCCATCCCAGTAATGTTGGTTGATGAATAAATATTAGCTGAGACACCAGGGAGAATTCCATTGCTGTTCTTTGAAACTGTGATATGGGACTTTTTGCATCTATCAGAAAGAGAAGAAAGTCATCCTCAACTCTACAACAGTAAACTCGATTTTGTCCTCAAATTGTCTACCTATAACCTTCTTACTCTGCAACAACAGTGCTATCATGTGAACCATAATGACAGCACCAGTTTACAACTATTTACACACGTTCATTAACATCTTGCTGATGGCTTTTTTCTTTCCTTCCAGGGTTTCGCTGATTGGTTTGTATTGGGTGTGGTCAGAATGGCTACAGCAGGTCCACCATGGTATCACTTGGACATTAGCCGAGCTCAAGCTGAGGAACTGCTCGCCAAAGCTGGAATGGATGGGAGCTTCCTGGTGAGAGGCAGCGAGTCAGTGGTTGGAGCGTATGCACTTTGTCTGCTGTGAGTATTACTGAGCCTATTGGTGAAAGTACTAATGGTGATACAGGAAACTTCCAAAACAAATATTCTGATGTCTTGGCATCCCCACTTTGGATTTAGCATGTGAGGATTGGTGATGTTCATGTGGGGCTGATGAGTTGACCTCTGTTGTCTTTAGTTTATTTTGAAGTATGAGACTAAGGAAAAGCAAACTAGAAATGCAGGAGGAACCTTTAACTGAAAGAATGGTTTGGGTGATGAGACAAGAGATCTTTGTGGGTTTCGAGAACAAACTGAATACAATTTGCCAACAAATGGAGAAACATCAGGTGATCACTTTGGATGGATGGGATTGAAGAGGTCATGTCTACAATTGTTACTCAAGTTGTTGGAGTAGAAACTTGAGATGAGAAAATTGATTGGATATTTATTTATTCATTCAATGGATGTCAATTTTACAGTTTGGGCCAAACTGTAGCAGTATACTGGCGATCTGAACAGCTGCAGCCTATGTGGCATCATATTCCCACATTTTTCTTTAAAAACAGATGCAGTGAATAGATGTAATAATGTGAATAATTTATCAGTTAACAATTAGTGATTGTGCAGTGTAAATGCCATTCAGTTGATTGAGCAACACAGGGTGGCCTGGTGACTCAGTGGTTAGCACTGCTGCCTCACAGCGCCAGGGACCTGGGTTCAATCCCAACCTTGGGTGACTGTCTGTGTAGAGTTTGCACATTTCCCTGTGTCTGTGTGGGTTTCCTCTTGGTGCTCTGGTTTCTTCCTACAATCCAAAATGTGCAGGTCAGGTGAATTGGCTATGCTAAATTGTCTCTCGTAGTGATAGGTGCATTAGTTGTTCATCCCCAAATGCCCTGGATGATGTAGTGGTGAGCTCCCCTAGAGCAGAATCTTTGGTTTCCTTTGCGTGCTCCGCTCGGTGGTCAAAAAGTGCAGAGACACCCAAACTCTCTCTTCAGGATATCTTCTTCCTATCAGCAGTTGAGAGGATACTTCTGGGTCTTTCTCCACAATCCAGGAGAGAGAGAGAGAGAGGTTTCAGTGGTATGAGTTAACATGGGAGAGGGGGGTTTACAATGTGTCAGAAGCTCAGCAGAGGTGTCCCCTTGCTGACAGCTCCTTGCCCATTGCCCATGCCTTCAATCAGCTACTGAGTGTGTTTTATTGACACATCCCTCCCTCCTCTCTCAGGCAATGTGCTCCACATTGTTTGGTCAGTCATGCAGACCACTTATCATTAGACCCGCCTGGAGCTGGGTTACTCCCAGCAATGGCAGGAAGACATCATTAAGTAACAACTTAGAGATGACGTAAGAGACCATTTACAGGTCTCAATCAGCATTGAGCTGGAAGGGAATCTACTCAGAATGTAATTCTAGTAAAATCAAAATGGTAGTGTGGTTCAGGCACACCCTCCCATACCATCTCATGAAACTGCTTTCTCACCTCCAGCTATGCCACCACTGGGAGCTCAAGATTCAAGACGCCCTTCCTTTACATTCAGCAGTATGTCCTTTACCCAGCATGCCCCTAGCTTTCAAAATTATTGCCTTTTATGTGTTCCACTTTCATAGGGAGAGGGGTTTTCAGGTGTGTTGTAAGGGTGGCACAGTGGTCCAGTGGTTAGCAGTGCTGCCTCACAAAACCAGGAACCCGGGTTTGTTCCTACCCTCGGGCACCTGTCTGTTTGGAGCTTCCATGTTACCCTCATGTCTGCATAGGTTTCCTTCGGATGTTCCAGTTTCCTTCCAGAGTCAAAAGATGTGCAAGTTCGGTGTATTGGCCATGCTAAAGTGTCCAGAGATATGAGGCTAGGTGGATTAGCCATGGAAAATGTAGGGATAGGGCTGGGTCTGGGTGGGATACTCTTTATGGGGGTGGTGGTGGTTCAATGTGCTGAATGGTCTGCTTTCATACTGTAGGGATTCTCTGATCTTTCTTTCAATACCTCATCTTCGCACTTTTGAAATCAATTTATTTTCAATCATTCACACAGTGCAGATGTTGCTGATAGAGCATTTATTCAAATCTTGTTGTGGTTGCAACAGATTGCAATACTGGACAAGAAATGTTCTAGGTGAAACATTGTTTGATAGAATTTAATGGAATTTTGCAGTTGGTTATTGTGGTGGTTAGGTTGAACATGCATGAAATTGCAAATGTTCTTTAACAAAAGGACAGTCTATTGCATAAAAGAAAAATAGTAAATTTATACTACTTTTTTATTTAGTATTTATGAAAATGATGGATTGGAAGATCTTAACACTTGTATCAAAACAGAGTTTCAATCTGCTTCCAAGGAATATCCTTTCACAGGTGCTCTATCCCAGAGAGATAGCACTCCTATCTGCTACCTTTATTTTCTTGGTTGATTGACTATTTCCAGTTCTCCTCCTTGGAATGATGAGGTAGCTTTACAATTTGAAATTCCTATTCAAACTCTCATAACTTGGAGTCTTCTCCAACTAAATCCCTTCAATTACAGTGACTGATCTCCTGAAATAGAAACTTGATTCTTCTGCTATGACTGAGGAAGATTCTCTTCTAAACTGAACTCCTGAGTCATCCACAACAAGCTTTCTTGGACTCTTCATGTGGATGGACTGGTTACAAAGACCCAACAACATCTCTTCTTCCTCAGGTAGCTGAGGAAATTTGGCCTGATGGTGAATATCCTTGCCAACTTTTATGGGTGCGCCATCGAAAGCATTCTGCCTGGATGTATCACTATCTGGTTATGTAACTGTGCCATTCAAGATCGGAGACGATTACAGAGTGTGGTGAACTCTGCCCAGACAATCACCAAAGCTGACCTCTCATCTATAGAATCCATCTACCAGGCCCGCTGTCAAGGAAAGGCCATCAGCATTTTCAAAGATTCATCCCACCCTGGAAATGTTTTTCTACAACCTCTACCATTGGAGAGAAGGTACAGAAGCCTGAACTGGTTTCATAACAGTTTCTACCCCGCTGTTGTTAGAATACTGAATGGACTCACAAACTCTTAACATTCGTCTGTACCTGTGTTTTTGTTTTTGCCGGTTTACCTGTTATTTACTATCTATGCTACTTAACTCTTGATCAGCCTGTATTGCTCACTAGACAAAGCTTTTCACTGTGCCTCAGTACACGTGACAATAAATTCAATTCAATTCAATTCAACTCAATGCAATTCATTTTAATTTAATTCAGTTCAGAACCAAAGTCAAAACTAACCTAATAGTCCCGATCTGTTCTCTTCATTGCAAATGCAGCAAAGTAAACATTCCATAAATTAAGACCACATGCATCCAACTGAGCACTTAATATGCTTTCTTGGAAATAAAGTATTTAGGCCACTGTTCCACAAGACTTTCTGACCTGTTTAAAAAAGCAGTTACCTTTACAGAACTGAAACCAAAATCCATCCATCTTTTAAATAATAGATTCCCAATGGTCACATACATTATACACATTTATTACAATCCCTAATTGTACCTGCAAAGTTGGTGGTGAGCTAAAGTCTTAACAACTGAGTGGTTTGCTATGCCATGTCAAGGGACAATTGATGGTCATTAATCCCTGATTGTGAACGTAAACCCTGGAGTCACAGAACAACCACACCAAGTAAGGGTAGCAGATATCATTCATTGAAAAGAGACAAGAGAATCAGACAAGCTTTTGTAAATATCTGATAGCTTTTTTTCTTTATTCATTCAGAAGATGAGGGTCTCACTGGCTAGGCAGCATTTAATACCCATCCCATGGCAGTTAAGAGTCAACCACATTGCTGAGGGTTTGGAGTCACATGAAGGCCAGACCGGGAAAGGATGTCAGTTTCCTTCCCTCAAGGACATTAGTGAACCAAATGGGGTTTTTCCAGACATTCAGCAATGGAGTCATGGTCATCATTAGATCCTTAATTACAGATATTTATTGAATTCAAAATCCACCATCTGCCATGACGTGATTCAAGCCTGGGTTCCCAGAACATTATCTGGGTCTCTGGATTAACAGTCCAACAAAAATACTTTAAGACCATCACCTTCCCGTTAAATACTCACCATTACTGATAATAGTATTTTATTAACATTGTGGTAAATTTAAGCTCATGACTCTACTCTAAGCCTCTAGATGACCAGGACCATAACACAACTTATAGAATCATGGAGCCACACAGCACAGAAACAAACCTTTTTGTCCAACCAGTCCATGCTGAACATCAGCCCAAACTAAACTAGTCCTATCTGCCTGCTCCTGGACCATATCCCACTAAATCTTTCCTATTGATGTTCTTATCCGAATGTCTTTTTAACATAATTGTACCTAAATCCACCACTTCCTCACAAAGTTCATTCCACACATAAAACATCCTCTGCATAAAAAGAAATTCCCTCTCATGTCTTTTTAAAATCTCTCTCATCTCACCTTAAAAATGTGGTACCTGGTCTTGAAACTCCCCCATTCTAAAAAAAAGACAACTACCATTAACTCTATCTATACTTGTCATTATCTTAAAAATTTCTATAAGTAGGCACGGTGTTCAGTGGTTATGGTTAAGGTGCTCATGGTCCTTTAGGATGGCACAGTGGTGCAGTTGATTCATGTTTCATCATGTAGTTTAGGATTCATGCTTGTGCTGTTGTACACAAAAGGCTCTGGACTTAGAAACTGAAGGAAGAACACAACACGGTGGCACAGTGGTTAGCACTGCTGCCTCACAGCACCAGAGACCAGGGTTCGATTCCAGCCTTGAGCAACTGTCTGTGTGGAGTTTGCACGTTCTCCCTGTGTCTGCGTGGGTTTTCTCCAGGTGGTCGCGTTTCCTCCCACAGTCCAAAGATGTGAGTTTCGGTAGATTGGCCATGCTAAATTGCCCATTGTGTTCGGTGCATTAGTCAGAGGGAAATAGGTCCGGGTGGGTTACTCTTCGGAGGGTCAGTGTGGACTTATTGGGCCAAAGGGTTGGGAATCTTAAAAAAAAACTGCTCTCGGCTATTATCTCCATTTGGGATACAAACTGCACATAGTGTTTGCCATTGTTATTTCCTTATTTATTTACGTTGTCCTTGATAGTGACTAGCTAAGGCAGCCCTGACTATGTTCTCCTACATTATTTCAAATTTTTCATCATAATATTCCACAATCTATCAGCAGCAGTTTCACTGTTTTAGATTACTTACAGTGTGGAAACAGGCCCTTCGGCCAAACAAGTCCACACCGACCCGCCGGAGCGCAACCCACCCATTCCGCTACATTTACCCCTTTACCCAACACTACAGGCAATTTAGCATGGCCAATTCACCTGGCCTGCACATCTCTGGACTGTGGGAGGAAACCCACGCAGACACGGGGAGAATGTGCAAACTCCACACAGTCAGTCGCCTGAGTCGGGAATTGAGCCCGGGTCTCTTGTGCTGAGAGGCAGCAGTGCTAACCACTGTGTCACTGTGCCATGTTCTTCCTTCAGTTTCTAAGTCCAGAGCCTTTTGTGTACAACAGCACAAGCACGAGTCCTAAACTACATGATGAAACATGAATCAACTGCATCTTTGTGTATTTTAATGATATAATGAACATACAATTAGCAATCAGCATCAGCTCACTTAGATCATCATTCTATAAGACGTCGGAACACAAGGAGGAGATTCAGCCCATCAAGTTCACTCCACCATTCAATGAGGTCGTGGCTGATCTGATAATCCTCTAGTCCACGTTCCTCATTTTTCCCCATCGCCCTTAATTTCCTTACCATTTGACTTTTCCACTTTGAATATGGCACAATGACCCTGCCTCAACAGCCCTCTGCAGTAAAGAATTCCAGAGATTCAATTTCCTCTGAGATAAGAAATTCCTCCTCACGTCTGCCTTAAATGAGTTACCCCTTATTCTGAGACTATGCCTTCTGGTCCTAGACTCTTCCAAAAGAGGAAACAACCTTGCTGCATATACCCTTTCATGTCCCTTTAGAATCCCTTAAGACCATATTTTAACAGTCTTATAAACTATCTCAAACCCCGAGTCTTGGCTATTTCACCCTCCTCCAAAAGGCTTTCTGTTCCTGTCATCACAGTCCCTTCAGTTCAGCATGCCATCATCTGCAGGTGTCAATTGTGGTAGTTTATCATATTATTTTTCAACCCCCTTGCATACCACACCCTTTGCAATTCTAGGGTCTGTGCTTTGCCTGGATTTTTTAAAGTTTCAAGTTGAAGAAAGACTTAGCTGTTGGAAATCCACATTTCCTAGTCTCAATTATGATTCTGAATTCTTCTGCCATTACAGTGTGGCCCTAAGTTGTAGCCTGAGCTGAGATCAGCTACGCACAGTGCAAAGATCGAAACTGAGTAATCAAGCCCTTAACTTGTTTTAAGGAGTTTTTGCAAAGTTGAGCTGAACTACATTAATAATTATTTGATTTAATCCTCTCAAACAGTAACAGCAATGGTCAGATTAGAGTCGTAGAGCTAGACAGCATGGAAACAAACTCTTTGGTCTAAGTTGTCCATGTCGACTAAGTTTTCCAAAGTAAGTGAGTCCCCTTTGTCTGCATTTGGTCCATATCCCTCTAAACCTTTCTTATTCATATGCCTATCCAAATGTCTTTTAAATGTTGTAACTGTATCGGACTCCATCAACTCTTCAGGTAGTTCATTTCACACAAAAACCACCCTCTGTGTGAAAACATTTTATTTTTTGCAAACTCACGAAAATAAGACAAGTCTTTCTAATTTCCCATATTTGTTGTGGTCAAAAGTTTTTTTTTTGGATGCAAGCACCAGTTGCTGCTGCTGGGAAATTGAGAGTTACAGGAAATCCAAAGAAATATTTTCTTTGGGAAATTGTAAACTGTAAGTCCCGCTATCTAACCAGAGTAGTAATTGTGCATGCTGTACAGTATTTTTCTCAGTGGAGACAGTACACCAACACAGTTTTGAACACTCAATGGTATTGAACATTGACTGCTTTTTGGGCCTAATACTTCCTGTATATAACAGAGATTGTCAGCGATGATAACACTTTGCATTTCCTCAAACAATTGTCAGCAACAGCTTCTAACTGTTGATCAGTTCCTTTTTATCACTAATTTGAATAAACCTCAAGCAGGCACAATTTTTTCATTCTCCCCAATAACAATAATCAATTCAAGCTTGTCAAATGCATTATGTAATCATTGTAGAAATTTTAATTGCGATCCAAGCTGTTGCATTGGGAAACCAGAGCAGTCCACCTGTGCTCAGTAAGATTCCAAAGACTGCACATCGACAAGCAGAAATATTAACCTATACAACTGGAAAACTCTTTACTTAGAATAGTATCTTTGGACTTTTACATTGATGAGACATGGCTTCAGTATATTTCATCTGAAAGACAGCATCTCCAACAACTTTCAAGCTTCAATATAAGTCTAGATCGAGATGTGAAAGTGCTCTTAACTAAGCTGTGGGGATTGTTTAGAGTACAAAGGAAGTCAAACGACTGCAAGTATTTCACTCACAGTTGAATGGAAAGGATGTGGTCATTTTAAAATGTGTTGAATGTTGCTTCCATTTAACTGTTTCCACGCTGGCACCTAGAATTGGTATGTCTTTGCTAAAAGTTTCCATTTCTCTTGCAATTGGTTAGTACTGTCATAAGAATCATTTACTCAGTAATTGGTATTTTAGATCGGCATTAAAAACATACAGGCAAGAGATTATTTATTTAGATTATGTTTTCAGATTATTTATTTACATTAAAACATAAATTGAATGCACAAATTGCATTCTTGCAAATGATACAGTTCCTCAGTATTTTTGTACTTTTTTTTGTCTCTTAACTGACAAGATTAAAGTAAAATTAAAGTGAGAGGCATAGATCAAAGCAACTTCGACATTGCAATTTAAAGACAAGTCTGGCTTTTTGTCTTGGAAGTACTTTGCATTTGGTTTAAATTACAGTTGAGCTGATCTCTCAAACCGCAGTCATATTGTGTTGGAAGAGAATGGAGAGTAAATGATATCAAATTGACTTGCAACTGAATTAGAAGCACAAGATTAAATCAATGTTTAGCACACTTGGTGGAGATCTCAGATAGCTTTTTCAGATGCTGTGTTTTTATTTAAAACACAAGTTCAGATCTGAAGCAAGAAAGGGTGGAGTGCACAGAACATTGACAAGGCAATTTCGGCCAACTTTGTCTTGCTGTTCTCCTTGGATTTACAAACAGCAATGATATAATTTAACTGGTTAACTTACCATAAACCAGTTAGTGACATAATCATAATTTTAGCCGAATCCTTTTTACAACCATTAAAAGTTTTTTGTTCCATTGCAGCTATAATAGTTGCAATAGTACAAAGATATCATGAGTCACAGATTTGATAACATGGCAGCTGAATTATTTGAATAGACTGCAGTTCTGAGAACTTGACCAAACCCATCCTCATGAATAGAATGATGCTCCTTTAATGGATAAGATCATAAGACCATAAGACATAGGAGCAGACATTTGGCCATTCAGTCCATCAAGTCCGCTCCGTCATTCAATCATGGCTGATAATCATTTCTCAAACCCATTCTCCAACTTTCTGCCCATGACCTTTCATCCCTTTGACAATCAATAATCTATCTACCTCCATCTTAATTATACTCAATGACCTGGCCTCCACAGCCTTCTGCGGCAGTGAATTCCATAGATTCACCATTGTCTGGCTGAAGAAGTTTCTTTTCGTCTCTGTTTTAAAGGGTTTTCCCATACTCTAAGGTTGTGCCCTCAGGCTTAATCTCTCCTTCTAATGGAAATATCTTCCCAATGTCCACTCTGTCCAGGCTGTTCAATATTCTGCAAGTTTCAATTATACACCTTCTAATCCTTCTAAATTCCATCAAATATAGATCCAGAGTCCTCAACCATTCCTCATATGTTAAGCCTTTCATTGCTGGAACCCTTCTTATGAACCTCCTCTGGACCTGTTCCAGGGCCAATACATGCTTCCTGAGATATGGGGCCCAAAATTGCTAACAGTACTCCCAATGCAGTCTGACCAGAACCTTACAGAGCCTCAGTAGACTATCCCTGCTTTTATATTCTAGTCATCTCAAAATAAATGCTAACAGTGTATTTGCCTTGCTAACTGTCAACTCAATTGGCAAGTTTACCTGAGAGAAACCTAGACTAGGATTCCCAAGTCCCTTTGCACTTCATTTTTCTGAATTTTCTCCCCATTTAGGAAATATTCCACGCCTTGATTCTTCCTATCAAACTGCATTACCTCACACTTTCCCACATTGTACTCCATCTGCCACTTTTTTGCCCCAATTTCCGAACATATTCAAATCTTTCTTCAGCCTCCCCACCTCCTCAATACTACCTCTCCCTCTGCTGTCTTTGTATCATCTGCAAACTTTACAAGAATGACCTGAGTTCCTTCATCTAGATTGTTAATGTATAAAGTGAAAAGTTTGTGGTCCCAAAACTGAATCCTGTAGAACACTACTTGCACTGAATGCATCCTGAGAAGGACCCTTTTTATCCCCGCTTCTACCCATGTTAGCACCTTGCCTCTAACACCATGAGCACTTATCTTACGGAGCAGTCTCCTGTGCGGCACCTTGTTGAAGGCTTTTTGGAACTCCAGTTAGATTATATCCATTGGCTCTGTTTGGCCTAACCTGCTCATTACCTCCTCAAAGAATTCTAACAGATTTGTCAGGCATGACTGCCCCTTGATCAAACCATGCAGGCTTTGCCCTATTTTACCTTGCACTTCCAAGTACTCAGAAATCTCATCCTTCACCATGGACTCCAAAATCTTACCAACATAACTGATGCTTGTTTACAAAGTTGTTTCTCAACTTCCCACTGACTACTGGGGGTCTTTAGTTCAATCCCAATGAGGTAATCATCCCTTTCTTACTTCTCAGTTCCACCCACGTAACTTCCCTTGATGTATTCCCAGGAATATCTTCCCTAAGTACAGCTGTAATGTTATTTTTAATCAAAAATGCAACACAGCCCTTTCTTGCCCCCTTCTTATTCTTCCTATTCCATTTATATAACGGACTTAGATAGGAGGTATGGTTAATAAGTTTATAGATAACACCAAATTGGAGATGTAGTGGACAGTGAAGAAAGTTATCTCTGAGTATAGTGGGGCGTTGATCAGATGGGCCAATGGGCAGATGGAGTGGCAGATGGGAATTTAATTTAGATAAATGTGAGGTGCTGCATTTGGAAAGGTAAATCAATGCAGGACCTTTACACTTAATAGTAAGGTCCTGGGGAGTGCTGATGAACAAAGGGACCTTGGAGCGCAGGTTCATAGTTCCTTGAAAGTGGAGTCCAATGTAGATAGGATAGTGAAGAAGGCATTTGGTATACTTGCCTTTATTGTTCAGTGCATTGAGTATAGGAGTTAGGAGGTCATATTCTGGCTGTACAGGACATTGGTTAGACCACTTTTGGAATACTGCATGCAGTTTGGGTCTCCATGCTACATGAAGGACATTGTGATACTTGAAAGGGTTCAGAAAAGATTTACAAGGATGTTGTCAGGTTTGGAGGGTTTGAGCTATAGGGAGAGGTTGAATAGGCTAGGGCTGTATTTCCTGGAGTGTTGGAGGCTGAGGGGTGACCATAGAGGTTAATAAAAACATGAGGCGCATGGATAGGTTGAATAGACAAATTCTTTTCCCTAGGGTGGGAGAGTCCAAAACTTGATAGCATAGGTTTAGGGTGAGAGGAGAAAGACTTAATAGGGAACTAAGGGGCATCTTTTTTCATGCAGAAGCTGGTGATGTATGGAATGAGCTGCTAGAGGAAGTGATGGAGGCTGGTACAATTACAGCATTTAAAGCATCTGGATGGGTATATGATTAGGAAGGATTTGGAGGAAATGGACCAAATGCCGACAAATGGGATTAGATTAATTTAGAATATCTGGTCGGCATGGACGAGTTGGACTGAAGGGTTTGTTTCCGTGCTGTACCTCTCTATGACTCTATTAGACCGATGTGTTTATTTTCTCCCTTGGACTTGGGCCATCTACAAAAATAAGCTGCATTTTACGAGTTTCTAATGAAGTTATATGTTCCAAACACTTTCATGGGTGCATTATCAAACACATTTTGCAACTAGCCAGCTAAGACAAATTTGTGAAGGAGATAGTATTTAAATACCAGAAAGGTTCAGTAAGGCAAACTCCCAAGTTGAAACATCTTATTCTGATTTCTCCTACAAGGACAGAGTCACAACAGCACTGTCTGTGTTGCTTTCTACATATATTTTCAGAATATAGAACAGTATAGCAATAGGACAGGCCCTTCAGCCCACCCTGTCTGTACCAACCATGATGCAATTCTGTAGTAATCCCCTCTGCACCTTCCTCTATTTTCGTGTGTCAGTCTAAACATCTCATAAATGTTGCTCTTGTACCTGCTTTTATCACCTCCACTGGATGTGTTTCAGACATCTACTATCCTCTAGCATAAAAAAAATTGTTTTGCACATCTACTTTAAATTCTACCCCTCTCACTTTAAATCTTTTTCTCCTAGTATTTGACATTTCCACCCTGGGATAAAGACTCTAACTATCCACCCTCACCATGTCTCTGATAATTTTATGTATTTCTATCAGGTTGCTCGTCAGTCTCCAATACTCTAATGAAAACAATCCAAGTTTTTTCAAGCTCTCCTTACAGCTAATACACTCCAATTCAAGCAACATCCTGGTAAACCTCTTTTGCATCTTCTCCTAAGCCTCCATATCCTTCCTATAGTGTGATGACCAGAATTACATACAATACTCCAAATGTGGCCAAAGTTTTACACAGCTGCAACATGACTTGCCAACCTTTCTACTCAATGCCCTGACCAATAAGGTAAGAGTGCTGTATGCCTTCCTTACCACCTTTATCCACTTGTGTTGTTACTTTCAGGGAACTTTGGACTTACACTCCAAGGTCCCTTTATTTGTCAATGCTACCCTGCCATTTACATATAGTTTCCTCTAGGATTTGACCTCCAGAAATGCATCACCTCACACTTGTCCAGATTAAACTCCATGTGCCATTTCTCCACCCAAATTTCCAACTGTTCTAGACCCTACAGCATCTTTTGACAACCTTCCTCGCTATCTGCAATCTTACTCATTTCCATATTGTCTGCAAACTTACTGAACAGACCATCTACATTTTCATCCAAATCATTTGTAACTATCATCATTTGAATCTTATAATCTATGTTGATGAAAATAATTGATATGAAATGGAACACTTTTCAATAATTAATTACACAAGAAATAAAACAAAGTCAATTCACCAATTGGAGGATAAGGTATTTTCCTGAGGAAAACCAAAAGTTCCCTGTAGGAGTAGGAAAAATTGTTGCCTTTTGTTAACAAGAACTCATTGGATTCAGGGATTTCAGAAGCATTCAAGTGGATTGGATAGCTACAAATGTGATACCACTGAGCTGATCAGGAGGATTTAAACTAGTAAGGTGGGGGTGTGGGACCCAGGGAGATAGTGAGGTAAGAGATCAGTCTGAGACTGGTACACTTGAGAATCAAACAGTCTGGGCAAGCAGGGACAAGATACGACTAATAAATTAAACTGCATTTATTTCAATGGAAGGGGCCTAACAGAGAAGGCAGATAAACTCAGGGCATGGTGAGGAACATGGGACTGGGATTTTAGATTTTATTCCCTACAGTGTGGAAATAGGCCCTTCGGCCCAACAAGTCCACACTGATCCTCCGGAGAGCAACCCACCAAGACCTATTCCCCTACCTTTATCCCTGACTAATGCACCTAACACTATGGGCAATTTAGCATGGCTAATTCACTTAACCTGCACATCTTTGGATTGTGGGAGGAAACTGGAGCATCCGGACGAAACCCACGCAGACACAGGGAGAATGTGCAAACTCCGCACAGACAGTCATCCAAGGCTGGAATTGAACCTGGGATGGTGGTGCTGTAAGTCAGCAGTGCTAACCACTGAGCCACCATGCCGCCTCAATTACAGAAACATGGCTCATTCCTCAAAGCCAATTAAGGGACAATTAACCCATATCCAAAAGAAATTGGATTGAATCTGCTTAAATGTATTCCTTACAGAGGTCCTGACAGCACAGAGATGGAGTATGTTTCTAATCTACAAGAGGGCAACAGATATGAACCCAAGTTGAAAGGTCAAAGGCAATATCTAACATTAGCGCAGTGTAAGCTTTAACGGAGCCCACTAGAGTGGGCAAGGTGACAGACAAGCTTGCATAACTACAGACAGAGTCATGCAGTTTCTTCCTGCAAGTGAGAAAAGTGATTCCTCTTTAGTCAGTAGTGAGAATGCAGGGAATCTACCTGCTGGTTAAAGGGTTATTATTGGGTCACTAAAAAGGCCATTATCTCTAAACTCACAGGGATTTAGTGGTGGCTCAGGGAATCTTTTGAACTGGGACAGGGTGCCCCAAGTTAGATTTCCACTCCGGGGTGGGGATGGGGGGGGGGGCAGCGGTGGTAAGAGAAGGGGTATTTGTAGTCAGGTTGGGTGACCCAAGAAACACTGTGGAGGACACCAGGTGCATGACCAGGCTAACCCAACTTGACACAACAGTTGTCTTTTGAGGATGTGCAAAACAACCTCCACAAATCAGCCCTCATCTAAAGCAACAATTCACCTCCCCCAGACACTGCCATCTTAAGCCCCCTCCCTCCATCATTGCCTTTCATACCTTCCTTGCTGATCTACACATCTGTTCCCACCCTCGAGGCAACATCTTGACACCAAGAACAGCAATGTAAGAATCCTACTCATTGACTACAGTTCAGCCTTCAACACTATTACCCCTCATGACTGATTACTCAACTTAGTGATCTCAGACTAAGCCCCACGCTCTGCAACTGGATCCTCAGTCTCCTGACTCACAGGTCTCAATCAGTGAAGATTGGGGACAATATTTCATCTCTCTAACACTTAACACTGGAGCACACCAGGTGCTCAGCTCCCTACTATACTCACTGTATATCCATGACTGCGTTGCCAAATACCAGACTAATGCCATTTACAATTTCGTCGCCATCTGAGATTCGACCACCATAGTCGATCAAATCTCAGATGGCAACAAAACAGACTACACACAGGAGATGGAAGACCTGGAGATATGGTGCACTGAGAGCAACCTAGCTCTTAGTGCTAGCAAAACCAAGGAACTTATTATTGGCTTTCAGAGGGATGTTACTTATGCCCCCTTCACATTAACAGCACAGAGGTAGAACAAGTGGAGAGTGTCAAGCTTCTGGAGTGGTTATCCACAGGTTTTCATGGACTCTTCATGTGGATGCACTGGTTACAAAGGCCAAACAATGTCTCTTCTTCCTCAGGCAGCTGAGAAAATTTGGCATCACGGCGAATACCCTTGCCAACTTTTATAGGTGAGCCATCGAGAGCACTCTGTCTGGATGTATCACTACCCGGTATGGCAACTGTACCATTCAAGATCAGAGACTATTACAGAGAGGGGTGAACTCAGCCTGGATAATCACAAAGGCCAACCTCCCATCTCTCGAATCCATCTACCTAGCCCACTGTCAAGCAAAAGCTGCCAGCATTCTCAAAGATCCATCCCACCCTGGCAATGCTTTACTACAAACTTTACCATTGGGGAGAAGGTACAGAAGCCTGAAAACACTCACCAACTGGTTTCAAAACAGTTTCTACCCTACTGTTGTTAAAATACTGAATGAATTCACAAACTCCTAGCATTCGCCTGTTTTTGCTGCTGTTTATCTACTATTTACTTATTTGTGCTATTTAACTCTGTGATCAGCCTGTATTGCTTGCAAGACAAAGCTTTTCACTGCGCCTCAGCACACGTGACAATAAATTCAATTCAATTCAATATACTCTTGTAGTCACTCCCTTTTCCCCTTATAGTCTCATATGTGACAACAAAACCTAATTCTACTTCTGACTCTGTGACTGGCCTGACACAGCCCAGTTCAATGCCTGATTGCACTTGAGTTGGCTGTTCTCCGTAAAGGGACATGGGTTCCCAAGCAGTTTTTCCACAAGTCCATTGAATCAAATAACCCCCTATATTTTGATAAAGTCAGTCTTGGGATGTGGGCATCACTGGCTGAGCCAGCATTAATTGCCCATCCCTAATTAACCTGAGAAAGTGGTGGTGAGCTATCTGTGAAACTACTGCCCAGGATTTTAAAATATGTCCCAGGACTTCACAAGTTAATGATGTACCAATATCTTTCCTTCCAGTTGCAATCCACAGTAAATTTAGAACTCATGTTACTCCCCAAGAATTAATATTTCTTTATCTCTCATCTTTTGTACCTTGGAATGTTGAATTTGAATCTTTATTCTGTATCTCACCAAAAGATGCTGTGACTTGGTAAACTGCCCTCCCACTGGAACAGAATGCTTCTAAACCTTACATCATGATGTTTCATTGTAGAATTCTTCAGCTCTTCCTCATCCAGAAAGAGTGATGGTCCCTTTAAGCTGAGGAACACAGTCAAGTCTCTTCTGATTGAAATACTGATAAATTGAGTAATTTATTTTTTTCTCCAATAATTTGCATTAATTGAATTCATTCATTCGGGGGCGGCACGGTGGCTCAGTGGTTAGCACTGCTACCTCACAGCACCAAGGACCAGGCTTCAATTCCAGCCTTGGGCGACTGTCTGTGTGGAGTTTCCATATTCTCCCTGTGTCTGCGTGGGTTTCCTCCCACAGTTCAAAGATATGCAGATCAGGTGAATTGGCCATAGTGTCAGGAACACTAGTCAGAGGGAAATGGGTCTGAGTGGGTTACTCTTCGGAAGGTAGGTGTGGACTTGTTGGGCTGAAGGGCCTGTTTCCACATTGTAGGGAATCAATCAAAAATCATCTTGAATATGAACTTGTTTTAACTTCAAAAGTGTATTACCGTTAAGGGCAGCTTCCCCATTTATGCTGATAATAGAACCAAGGAAAAAGATTAGGAAGAGCAGAGAAGAGAGTAACTAAGAGTGAGGTGAGGTAAACAAGAGGGAATTGGATTGTCTCCTGGAAAGGATGAACTTGCAGAGTTATGGGGAGGAGGTAGGGAATTGCATTAGTTACATTGTCCCCCAGAATGCCAACACAGATATAATGGACTGAGTGACCTCCTTCTATGCTGTAACAATTCTGTATACTTAGCTTTACCTGGTCTGCCCGCACATTGGTCTCATGACCATCACTGTACACAGTAAAAGGGTTCGCCCATCAGCAAGTCAGATATGGAATCACAGAAGTGTACAGAACACAATGGGGCCACTTAACCTGATCTGGCTCTTTGGTAAAGTTAAACAATATGTTCACTGCTCTTGCACCACCTCCACTGCTCCCCTGCTCTTTCCCCATCACCTTCTAAATGTTTTCCGTTTAAGTTTATATTAGTTTTCTTTTAAATGTTGTTACTGACACTACTTTCACTATCAATTCAGGCAGTGCACAACAATTCACAATATAAAGGAAACCTTTGTTGTGTCACCTCTGGTTCTTAAGGCAAAGCACATGCTCAGTAGTTATTATTAGAGTAAAGGCTTGGTTAACCTTTACCTTACAAGAGAGAAACTTTAAACCCTATAACCTACTTATCAAAGAACCTGCTGACTGCCATCTTCTATTATTATTCACTGTCACAGAAACTTTTGTTCATGTTTTGTTCAAGTCCATCAACACTTCCTTTGCTTTCTTCCAAGAGGATGTGTACAAAGCCATAAAGCCGTATGGTCATGTCCTACCTTAATAAAGTAACCTACTCAAACATTACCCATGTCCTTTTGTCCACTTTGTAGCTCTCCATGTATTCTCCAGTTCCCTATCAGATGAAAAATCTTTGAGCAATCCTGACTGTACACCCTGGGACTCTCCCCAGCTTTCAATTTGATTACTCCCTCCTTATCTTTAAAATCATCTTCAGCGCCTATTTCTTCAAACATATATTTGGTTAACTTTTCTTTCTCAACCTGACATCTGTTTTTCCTCTTTGAAATGCCTAAGGTTACTGAACACATTGAAGAAGTTTTATCAATGCAAATGATGTTATTAATTTGGTTAAATAAAGTTGCAAGGGCTGTGCAAATTAAATCAAAGTGGAAAGCCCCTTTTATCCAAAGGAAGTTAGAATCTGCATTCATTCAAAGCCTTAGCAAATGCACATGAATTCTCAAAATGTTTTACAATAAATAGATTACTTTTGACATCACTATTATTATTATGTAGAGGATCCCATTAGCCAGTTTGTAAAAATGAATTAATAATGAGTGCCATCCTGTAATCTTGACTGGATGTCGTAAGATTCACACAGTTCGACAATGCCACAAACATGAAATTCTAGTCAGTGAACAAACCTTGTTTTCCTTGTCAAGGTCAGATAAAAATCTTAATCTGAAATCCTGAGAAAGAAAAGTGGACTCAGAATACTGTGAGAATTTCCTGTTCTGCTTCAGAAGAAAAGGGCAAACGTTTTGGGATTGAAATTCTATTGCACTTTCATTCAGGCAAAAAGAAATCTGCAAATGATTTTCAACACAGACACTGCCAAAATCTTCAGAATCAGAGAAAGTTGGCTTCATTTAAATGAAGGCAATAGATTTCTGGTTCGTTAATAGTATACATTAAGAGCACTTCTGAAGTCTTTGATGTTCTGAGATTGAAAATCAAAATGACAAGCCTGGGGCCTGAGATTTGGTGTGCTTACTCTCCTGAAAAGATCAAGAAAACTCATCCAATGACTCCTAAATCATTAAATAAATAAAGTATTTTTATAAACTTCCCAGATCATCCATACAATTAGCGTAGGCTGAATTGCATACATCATAGTGCACCACGATACACCACAAGAATGGGCCCAGGAAACCCTCTGACTGAGAATCTTTACTTCCAACCCGGCTTCCCCCAGCCTTTTTTGAACTGCATGGTGACTCCACCCAGAACAAAGCATCTCTTACACTTCAGGGGAAGACCCAACCAGAAATAATCGTCTTTATTCAGTATCCTTCAATGGCATTTTGAAAATGATTGTCTCATTATTAATGTCATGAGAGGAACTGAATTATCCACAACACCCAGCTAATACTGAAGAGGATTGGCTATCCCCAGGGATGGGACGAAACTACCAGGTTGAGAAAAGTACTCAATTAGTTGTGATTTTTAGTACGAATTAAGCTATGTGAAAATCATTTTCGCACTGCACATTCTCTGGAGCAGAATCCATCTGTAAAAACTGCTCTCAGATCTCAGTTAGAAAGGTAAGAGGAGCTATAAGCCGTTAAGGTGTTGTTTTTGGATCTCTGCTAATTCAAAGCAGGGTGGGTGGGTTGTGGTAGGCGAGGATAGGATGGGGGAGTAGACATGATTCTTTACAATGGATACCAGGAAACTTTCCGGTCTGCAGCAGACAGCACATTTAATATCTACCATTCTTTTCGTAAAGACCATATGAATTGGGGACAAGAATAGGCCATTTGTTCCCTGTAATCCCTTTAACCCTATGAATTATATCACAGAATCCGCACAGTGTGGAAACAGACTATTTGGCCCAACGAATCCACACTGATCATCCGAAAAGTAATGCGCCCAGAACCATTCCCCTACCCTATTATTCTACATTTCCCCTGACTAGCCTACGTACCCCTGAACACTATGGACAATCTTTTAGCATGGCCAATTCACCTAACCTGCTTGACTTTGGACTGTGGGAAGAAACTGGAACACCCAGAGGAAACCCACGCAGATACGAGGAGAGTGTGCAAACTCCACACAGTCGCCTGAGGCTGGAATAAAATCTGGGTCCCTGGCACTGTGAGGCAGCAGTGCTAATCACTGAGCCACCATGCCGTCAAATCTCCTTTTAAAATTATTCAAAGTTTTGGCCTCAACAGCTTCTGCGGCAGAGAGTTCCCCAGGCTTACAACTCTCTGGGTGAAGAAATTTCTCCTCTCAATCCTAAATGGCCTAAATCATATCCTTAAACGGTGACCCTTGGTTCCGCACTCTCCAGATGACCAGAAACATTCTTCTTGCACTCATCCTGTCAATCCTGTTAGACTTTTATAGGCTGCTAAGACATTCCTCCTGCTCTCCACTCCCATCATTCTTTTAAACTCCTGTGAATATAATCCTTATTAATCCAATCTTTCTTCACCTGTCAGTCTTGCCAACTCAGGAATCAGTCAAGGTTCAATGGTGTATTCCGTTTATTTTGTTCTTTTTTTAATTTCAAAAATATACTTTATTCATAAAATAATTTGATGGCCTGTACAGTTGGTCATGCCATACAAATGTAAACATTTACAAACAGAGATCAGAATTTATCATTTTTATATACAGATCTGTACATTTTTCAAACATATGTCCATATATTGAGCTGAGGCGTCAGCAGAGCCCAAATGACTGTGTGGGCCCCCTGTTCTTTGTTAGGCAGGCAGATGTTACACTGTGGGCTTTCCCCACCGCGCCTTGGCGGCAGCTGCCCCAAGCTTCAGCGCGTCCCTCAACACATAGTCCTGGACCTTGGAATGTGCCAGTCTGCAACATTCAGTTGGGGTCAACTCCTTCAGCTAGAAGATCAACAGGTTTCGGACCACCCAGAGAGCGTCCTTCACCGAGTTGATGATCCTCCAGGCGCAGTTGATGTTCGTCTCGGTGTGTGTCCCGGGGAACAGGCCGTAGAGCACGGAGTCCCGCTTCACGGCGCTGCTCGGGACGAACCTCAACAAACACCACTGCATTCCTCTCCAGACTTCCTCTGCATAGGCACATTCCAGAAGGAGGTGTGTGACAGTCTCGTCCCCCCCGCAGTCACTTCGAGGGCAGCATGCGGTGCGGCAGAGAGTCTGGGCATGCATAAACGATCTCACAGGCAAAGCCCTTCTCACCACCAGCCAAGTCATGTCTTGGTGCTTGTTGGAAAGTTCTGGCGATGAGGCATTTTGCCAAATGGCTTTGACAGTCTGCTCAGGGAACCGTTCGATAGGATCCGTCCTCTCTTTTTCCCGAAGGATCTCAAGGACACTACGTGCTGACCACTTCCTGATGTACTTGTGGTCAAAGGTGTTTTTCTTCATAAACTTCTCCACGTAGGACAGGTGATACAGAACCGTCCAACTACTCGGAGCGTTCCGCGGCAGTGAGGCCAGGCCCATCCTTCGCAACACCGGGGACAGGTAGAACCTCAGTACGTAGTGACACTTGGTGTTTGCGTACCGGGGATCCACGCACAGCTTGATGCAGCCACACACAAAGGTGGCAATCAGGGTGAGGGTGGCATTGGGTATATTTCTTCCCCCGTTGCCCAGATCTTTGTACATCGAGTCCCTTTGGACCCAGTCCATCTTTGATCTCCATATAAACTGGAAGATGGCCTGGGTGACTGCAGCGGCACAGCTTCTGGGAATAGTCCAGACCTGTGCCACGTATAATAGCAATGACCAGTTTTTTCCCCCGATGGAGAGCGACCGTAGCTTCCATCTGCTTAGTTTCTGCCTCACTTTGCTGGTACGCTCCTCCCAAGACTTGGCGCACGCCCCAGCGCCCCCGAACCAAATGCCCAGCACCTTCAGGTGGTCGGTCCTGACAGTGAAGGGATCGAGGATTGGTCGGCCCAGTTCCCAAAGAGCATGGCCTCGCTCTTGCCTCGGTTTACCTTGGCCCCCGAGGCTCATTCGAACTGGTCACATATGCACATGAGTCTGCGAACGGACAGTGGATCCGAGCAGAAAACGGCGACGTCATCCATGTACAGGGAGGCCTTAACCTGCAGGTCCCTGCTGCCAGGAATAGTCACCCCTCTCAGGCTCGCATCCTTCCTGATGGACTCGACAAATGGCTCTATGCAGCACACAAACAAGGCAGGAGAGAGAGGGCAGCCCTGCCTGACTCCAGATCTGACTGGGAAGCTATCTGATTCCCACCCATTGATTGAGACTGCACTGACAATGTTGGTGTAGAGCAGTCTGATCCAATTGCAGATTCCCTCCCCAAAGCCCATTTTGGAGAGAACATCTCTCATATACCTGTGTGATTTCCTGTCAAAGGCTTTCTCATGGTCCAGGCTGATGACGCAGGTGTCCACCCCACTGTCCTGCACGTAGGTGATCGTGTCCCTGAGGAGTGCGAGACTCTCAGCGATCTTCCTGCCCGGTACAGCACAGGTTTGGTCGGAGTGAATCACCGACCCCAGAGCAGACCTGACCCGGTTGGCGATTACCTTTGACAGAATTTTGTAATCCGCATTCAACAGTGAGATTGGTCTCCAATTTTTGAGTTCCTTCCTCTCCCCCTTCCGCTTGTAGATGAGGGTGATGATGCCTTTCCTCATGGATTCACTCATGGTACCTGTCCGAAGCAGACTGACATACACCTCCAGCAGGTCCTGGCCAATCAAGTCCCACAGAGCGGAATAGAGCTCGACCGGTAAGCCGTCGCTTCCGGGAGTTTTATTCTTTTCGAAGGACTCGAGCACCTTGGTCAGCTCATCCAGAGATAGCGGCTGGTCCAGCCTCTCTCCTGTTCTGTCGTTTAAGACCTCCGTGTTGGAGGACAGAAACGACTGGGAGGCCGCACTGTCGGTCAGCTTCGTGTCATACAGACTGGCATAGAAGGATTTACTGATCCTCATGACGTCAGCCTGAGATGACGTTATCGAACCGTCTTCTTCCTTCAGGCTGCTGAGCAGAGAGCTCTCTTTGTGCACCTTCTGGAAGAAGAAACGTGAGCATGTCTCGTCCTGCTCCACCAGCAGACCCTGGACGGAAGATTATTTTGGAGGCCTCCGAGGCAAAGAGCGAGGCTTGCTGGCCCTTCACCTCTTTGAGGTCCTCCGTGACATTGACTTCCATCGTCTGCAGCAGGAGCAGGTTCTGCATACTTTCCTGGAGCTGGGACAGTTTTCCCCGCCTCTCTCTCATCTCCCGAATACCTTTGAGGATGAAGAACTTCTTGATGTTCCCTTTTACTGTTTCCCACCAGTCCGCTGGAGACTCAAAGAGGGGCTTCACGGTTCTCCAACCTCTTGAGCTCCTCAATGTTTCCTGGGGTCAACAGCTTTGTGTTCAGCTTCCGCGTTCTCTTACCTGCCCGCTGCTCGTCCTGTAGGTGACAGTAGGCCAGCAGGAGGCAGTGGTCAGACAAGAACACCGTTTATTTTGCTCTTGTGTAAAGGTGGAGGAAGAAGCCACTATGTTCTCTCTGAATACAGTGAAATACAAAAAGTGTGAAAGTGACTTTAACAGGTCATCCTACAGTACCACTGACTGCACAAATGTGTAACTTTCGGGTTATCCTACTGTCTATAGAGGAAGTCACCACTAGGGCAAAGTCTGGTTGACATGTGAGCAGGGCACATTACGTTGGTGAATGCGCCTTATCCTGATTGTTTTTATTCTGTCAATGTATTGTTGCCTCAGTCATACAGCGCTATGGTCAAATCAAAAGCCAGCAGCTGTGCTGCAAAGGCCATCCTCCCACCGAGCAATCCCCATGTGAAACATGATAGAGCAGACCATTGGGGTCCTGTAAGAAAGGCTCTGCTGACTGTATCATTCTGGAAGAGGCCTGATGTATTTGTTGGAGTCAGAGTGTCATGATTCTTGTGGTGGTCTGGTGTATCCTTCAATATCCTGGGTGGGAGGTTTGCTAGATTTCTTCAGGAACATTTAAACCAGTTTGGCAGGGGGATAGGAACTGGAGCTATGGTTCATAGGATGGGGTGAGCAGGCAAATACAGCAAGCAGACAGTCTGTGAGGAAGGATAGGCAGTTGATAGGGCAAAGTTGCAGACAGTGCAATGGGTTAAACAAGAAGTGTCAGGAAAAAGGGTGATGAACTTCGAGAATGGTTCAGTACTTGGAGCTACGATGTTGTGGCCATTACGGGTATCACAGTGTCAGCAATGGTTGTTGGATGTTCTGGTGTTTAGATTTTTTCAAAAGGAATAGGGAGAGATGTAAAAGAGGTGGGGGAATGGCATTGATGATCAGGGAGAAAGGGAGGGCATCGAGGAGGGTTTGTCTACTGAGTCAGTATGGATGGAAGTCAGAAAAAGGAAAGGAAAAGTTACTTTATTGCAAATTTTCTGTGGACCCAGCCCAAGAGCAGCACAGACATGGAGGAGCAGATAGGGAGACAGATTTTGGAAAGGTGCAGAAGTGACAGGTTTGTTGTCATAGGTGACTTCAACTTCCCTAATATTGATTGGAACCTCCTTAGTGTGGATAGTTTGGATGGAGCAGATTTTTCAGGTGTGTCCAAAAAGGATTCCTGACTTAAAATGTAGATAGCCTGACGGGAAGAGAGGCCATATTGGATTTGGTGCTTGACAACGAATGAGGTCAGGTGTCAGATCTCTCGGTAAGAGAGCATTTCGGTAATAGTGATCACAACTCCCTGACCTTAACGATAGTCATGGAGAAGGGTAGGAGCTGGCGATATGGGGAAGTATGTAAGCGGGGGAGGGGGAATTACAATGCTATTAGGCAGTAACTGTGAAGCATAAATTAGGAACAGATATTCTCAGGGAAATGCATGTCCGAAATGTGGAGGCTTTTCAGGGAGCACTTGCTGCAAGTGATGGATAGATTTGTCCCACGAGGCAAGGAAGGGATGGTAGGGTGAAGGAACCTTGAGTGATAAGGGATGTGGAACATCTAGTCAAGAGGAAGAAGCAAGTTTACTTAAGGCTGAATAGGCAAGGATCAGACAGGGCTTTGGAGGGTTGCAAGGTAGCCAGGAAGGAACTGAAGAATGGAGTAGGAGAGCTAGAAGGGGGCATGAAAAAGCCTTAGCAGGTAGGATTAAGGAAACCCAAAGTCATTCTACACTTATGTGAGGAACAAGAGGATGGCCAGAGCGAGGTTAGGGCTGATCATTATAGTGAAGGGAACTTGTGCCTGGAGTCGGGGCGGTAGGGGACATCCTTAGTGAGTACTTTGCTTCCGTATTCACTACTGAGAGGGACTTTGTCATTTGTGAGGACAGCATAAAACAAGCTGATTAGCTTGAAAAGGCTGATTTTAAGAAGAGAATGTGCTGAATACTTTGGAATTCATAAGGATAGATAAATCCCCTGGGCCAGATGGAATATACCCAAGGTTACTATGGGAAGCAAAGGAAGAAATTGCCACACCTTTGGCGCTGATCCTCACTGTCCACTGGAGTAGTGCCAGATGGTTGGAAAGTGACGAATGTTATTCCCTTGTTCAAGAAAGGGAATAGGGATAATCCTGGGAATTATAGACCAGTCAGTCTTGCATTTGTTGTGGGCAAATTATTGAAGAGGATTCTGAGAGACAGAGTTTATGATTACTTGGAAAGCCATAGTTTTATTACAGATATCAGCGTGGTTTTGTGAGAGGCAAGTCATGCCTCACAAACCTTATTGAATTATTTGAGGATGTCACAAAACACATTGATGAAAAGAGAGTGGTGGCTGTGGTGTATATGGATCTTAGTAAAGCATTTGATAGGTTTCCACATGATAAGCTTATTCAGAAAGTAAGAAGGCATGGAATACAGGGGAATGTGGCTATCTGGATATAGAATTGGCTGGCCATAGAAGACAGAGGATGGGAGTAGATAGAATGCATTCAGCCTAGAGCTCCGTGACCAGTGGTGTTCCACAGGGATCAGTTCTGAGATGTCTGCTCTTTATGATTTTCATCATGGTTTGGATGAAGAAATGGAAGAATGGGTTAGTAAGACTTCCCATGACATGAAGGTTGGTGGAGTTGTGGATAGTGGGGAGGACTGTTGTAGGTTGCAACGGGACATTGACAGGATGCAGCACTGGGCTGAGAAGTGGTAGATGGAATTCAACCTGGAAAAGTGTGAAATTATTCATTTTGGAAGGTTGAATTTGAATGCAAATTACAGCGTTAAAGACATGATTCTTGGCAGTCTGGAGGAACAGAGGGATCTTGGGGTCCATGTCGATAGATCCCTCAAAGTTGCCACCCAAGTAAATAGGATTGCGGTATGTTGGCTTTCATTAGCAGAGGATTGAGTTTATGAGCTGTGAGGTTATGCTGCAGCTCTATAAATCCCTGGTTAGACCACAATTGGACTATTGTGTTCTGTTCTGTTTGCCTCATTATAGGAAGGATGTGGGAGCTTTAAAAAAGGTGCAGAGAAGATTTACCAGATTGCTGACTGGGCTGGAGGGCATGTCTTATGAAGAAAGATTGAGGGACCTTGGGCTTTTTTCACTGGAGCAAAGAAGGACGAAAGGTGACTTAATAGAAGTGTACAAGATGATGAGAGGCATAATTAGAGTGGTTAGCCAGAGACCTTTTCTCAGGGGATGAAATGACTATCACAAGGAGGCAAAATCTTAAGGTGTTTGGAAGAAGGTTTAGGGGAGATGTCAGAGGTGGTTTCTTTACACAGAAAGTAGTGGGTGTGTGGAATGCAGTGGTAATGGAGGCAGATACATTGAGGACATTAAAGCCCCTCTTGGATAGGCACATGGATGATTGTGAAATGAAGGGCTTGTTGGTTAGTTTGATCTTAGAGTAGGATAAAAGGTCAGCACAACATCAAGGGTCAAAGGGCCTACACGATGCTGTACTGTTCTACGTTCTATGTTTTAAAACCTCACGATCAAGAGGGCACTACCCTTATCACCAAAAATCTGGAAGCATTTCAGGAGAAAGGGAAGGGAAAGGGCAGTGGCAGCTGGCATATTCATGTTCAGTTAGTTGTTCATGATGCCTTAATTCAACAATAGTTTCCAGGAACATGATCCTAAATATCATTATACAGTAGGCTTAGACTTTAGCATCCCTCTTCATTGGAACACTGCAATGTCCTATAATACCACAGGTGGCACGATGGTTAGCACTGCTGCTTCACAGCACCGGGACCTGTGTTCAATTCCCACCACAGGCAACTGTCTGTGTGAAGTTTGCACATTCTCCCTGTGTCAGTATGGGTTTCCACTGGATATCCTGGTTTCTTCCCACAGTCCCAAAATGTGCAAGTCAGATGAATTGGCCATGCTAAATTGCCTGTAGTGTTAGGTGGATTAGTCAGGGGTAAACATAGGGGAACGGGTCTGGGTGGGTTGCTCTTCAGAGGGTTGGTATGGACTTGTTGGGCTGAAGGCTTGTTTCCACGCTTTAGGTAATCTAATCCTCTCTGTTATAATACTGGAAGAAAGGCCACCCCAAAATATAACTTCTAACTTTGCTATATCCAACTAACCAGAAAAATTTCCACACAAAACTCAACAAATATCCCTTTTGTATTCATTGAGCATCTGATATCTTTCACTGGAACACCACACTGACCACTGACACAATGCTATCCTACTGGTTACAGCAGGTTGCAAATGTTTCGTTTGACAACCTCAAGTAACTTGCAGTCAATATCAGTCTGTATAATCTCAGTTTAGGGCCAACTGCAAGAACACTGCTAGAGAGGCAGTGCTGGAGGGGCAGTGCTGGAGGAGCATTGCTGAGAAGACAAATGCTGTCCCGCTGGCGAGGTCAGAAGACTTGAATACTATGGAGATCCTGCCCTTTCCCTGATGCCTGCCCAACCTTCGTAACCTGCTGAAGGCCAGTCTACTGGACTGTGATGAAATGTTGAAAGCTCCCTGAAGCACCAGCAATCTGAGCCTGCAAGGCAACACGTTGAGAGTTCATGTCTCCCGTGTGAGTTCTCACTGCAACACTTGGAGATTGTGTCGAATCTTTGACTATCATACTGTGTGTCATGTTCTCACAAGTGTTTCCGGGGAATTGATAACATTCCAAGTCTGGAAAAGATGGGCTCAAATCTTTGTGCAAAACCCTTAGCTAACTGGGAACTATGCTGTTCCAAACTCCTTGATAGTGAAAGCATGCTTTCTGGTTGATCTTGCTTGTTATTTATTCAGTCACTGGGTAGTTGATGTCATTGACTATATATTGCCCTTCCCTAATTACCCTTAAGGAGCTTTGATGATGAATTGTTTTCTTGAGCCACTACAATATCTGGGGCACTGTGGCATCTACAAAACTATTGGCAGAAGCGTGGGGATGTTTCAGGATTTCAACCTGTTAATAATGAAAGGATGGCAATATCATTCCAAGTCAGGATGATGTGTGATTTTGAAGGCAACCTACAGGATGTGGTATACCTCACGTCTGCTACCCATACCTTTATAGGTGGTAGAAAGGTCTGGAAAGTACTATCAAAGGAACCTTGGTGAGTTGCTGCACTGTATTTTATCTACAGTACACACATCACTATGCATCAGTTGTTTATAGGGTAGTGGATGTGAAGCTGATCAAGCAGCCTGCTTTGTCCCAGATGGTGTCGAGCTTCTTCAGTGTTATTGGAGCTGCACTCATCCAGGCAAATTAGAAGTATTCCCTTCTGCAAACATCAGTGCATATTCCCACTTCTGGTCCGAGCATAACAGGAAGGTCATTGATAAAGCAAATGAAGCTACCAAAACCACCAGCATCTCATTGTGTTTTCACATCAGAAGTCTCGTGAACGTTCCCCCATTATAACGTCATAATGATAAGGGAGTTTTTGGTACGAGTGGTGCTTGATTGAAACTGGAGGGGATGTGGTGAATTAGCAGTTCAAGTCTGTAAGGCCAATGGTGCAGTTGTGACGAAAGTGTTGTGTACAGTTGCATTCACTGACCTTAACCACATGAATGATATTAATTAACATTTTGCAAAAGTATATAGAGTCATAGAGTCATAGAGATGTACAGAATGGAAACAGAGCCTTTGGTCCAACCCATCCATGCTGACCAGATATCCCAACCTAATCTAATCCCACCTGGCAGCCCACGGCCCATATTCCTCCAAACCCTTCCTATTCATATATCCATCCAAACGCTTTTTAAATGTTGCAATTGTACCAGCCTACACCACTACAGCTCATTCCATACATGTACCACCCTCTTCCTTGGAGTTCAGCTGCTGTCATTGAGCACAAAAGCTATTCCCACCCATTGCTTTTATAATGCCTGACTGGAGAGTGTGCTAGGCACCTGAGGAAAAATGCCTTCTCTCCTCCTGTCCTCCACTGTGACCTCCATCAAAGACTCTTGGGAATGCTCTCCTGCCAGTTTCAACTCTTTTCTACACGTATCAACTCTTTTAAAAGAAACAAAAGCTGCACCAGCTAAAATGGACCTTGCATTTAGACGGGACAGGCTTGCTTCAAATACAGCAGGCTGGCTTTAATGGTAGCAGCCTTTCAGCAAAGGCTCCAAGCTGCTGAGGTCTACATGCATTCCACAGCACATCGACCAATGTGGGTTGGAAGCCACTATCATTTAAATTAATAAGCAGAATGAAATATCGATGTTGAAGGGCATGCGTTGTGATCCCTTTGCCTGATTACCAGCCTTATCCAAGTGTTCCCCTTCATAACTTTTACAGTTAATGGGATGGAAATTAATGAAAAATAATGATAGATGATAGATGAACAGTACTAGCAAATATTAGTTCATTCTAAAGATCTAGCCATTTGTGTTGAAGAACAGTACACTGAATTGTGACAAATTGCAGGACAATTTGTCTCCACTTTTAGCCTCAGCAACATTGACAGAAATTACGATCTCTCCCCACTGGAGAGCAAGGAGTGCCAGGAAATTGTTGGATTTACAGCATTAATAAAAAAAAACACATTGTTGTAACCATTTAGGACTGTTAATTCATGCCATAAGGAGGTTGTCAATAATGTGATGTATGACCGTGACACAACACTTGAAGGTTCTGAAGGGAATCAAGGTGAGATGTCACCCCAACAGCAAGTGAATTATTTCCAGATATTATTTACCTATTATGACATTGTGTCATTTTTAGATTAGATTCCCTACAGTGTGGAAACAGGCCCTTCAGCCCAACAAGTCCACACCAACCCTCCAAAGGGTAACCCACCCAGGCCCATTTTCCTCTGACTAATGCGCCTCACACTATGGGCAATTTAGCATGGCCAACTCACCTGACCTGCACATCTTTGGGTTATAGGAGGAAACCCACACAGACACAGGGAGAATGTGCAAACTCCACACAGACAGTCACCCAAGGTTGGAATTGAACCCAGGACCTTAGCACTGTGAGGCAGCAGTGCTAATAAATGAGCCACTCTGTCACCCTTACCAAAGGTTAAAGTGTCATGGGAAATTAAAGCAACAAATGATAAAAACTCCGAGGGTGCTGTTACAGATGAAACAGATGTTTTTGGCAATGGAGTCATCCCATTTACACGTGGTCTCTTTGGGATGACAACTGTGACATATGCAGCCAAAAGGCATATTAAGAGGGATATTAGGAGGTTCTGAACCAAATCCAGTAACACACTCAGGATTCTGCTAATTGAAATACAGAGGTCTGCCATATCTTAGAATACAGCTGATAATTGATAAGGTAGCCCAACAAAGGAATATGGAAGGCTAGATCTGTCTTTGAAGTTGACATTTCCCAAATATCTTCACTGGTTGGGTGATACTAATTAGATGAGCTGGGGCAGTTTGTCAGTGCTCTCACTGGTAATTGAGGTGCTTCTTTCTAATTAAACCCCTGTAGAATCTGTGTGCACACTGAGAGGCCACAAAGCCCTGTCTTGACAATCTGCTGCTAAGTCTAGGTTTGATAAGATGGCAATGTCCATAAGACACGACATGCCACGTTCTGACAAAGTGAAACAAAAGTAGATTTTCACACTGTTTACCTCACTGTCACCAGAAGGGCAAAGCCTGGCAGTCTCTTTAAACATATGCAATAGTGAACTAGGTAACCCTGCTCTGATATACTGTGTTAATTCACAAACAAAATATTCTTGGTTTCTGCATATATCCCACAGTTACTGCAGATGCTTATAAGTTTCGTTCAAACTCATTTAAAACTTTGTTGAAAACTTTAACTATAATAGCAAGAAAATAAGATCATTAACTTTAAGTGAATTATTAGAAGAAACGTTTATCAGTTAATAGGGAATAATCAGCTCTCGCAGCTCATTCAATTCTGGAACCCAATCCTGTTATTATTTATTATTAAACCAACTTGCTGCCACATTATGCTGTAAGCATAATGGCATTCATAGAAGCCCTATGGTGTGGAAATGGGCCATTCAGCCCATCAGATGCACACTGAGCTTCCCACGATTATCCCACACAGACCAACCCAATCCCTGTAACCCTGCATTTTCTGTGGATAATCCTCCAAGCCTGCTCATCCCTGGATAATATACTATAGCCAATCCAGCTAATCTGCACATCTATGGACTGTGGGAGGAAGCTGGAGCACCTGGTGGCAACCCATGCAGGCACAGGAAGAATGTGCAAATTCTACACAGACACTCGCCCGGGGCTGGAATCAAACCCTGGTTCCTGGCACTGTGAGGCAGCAGTGCTAACCACTGAGACACCCTGCCAACCTGTAGCTGGACTGTTAATCCAAAGGCCCAGGTAATGTTCTGGGGACCTGGGTTCAAATCCCAAGCAGCATATGGTGGAATTTGAATTCAGTAAAAAATCTGGAATCCAGAGTCTAATGATGATCATGAATCCATTGACAATTGTTGAAAAAAACCATCTTATTTACTAATGTCCTTTCGGAAAGGAAGCTGCCTTTCTTACCTTTTCTGGCCTACATGTCACTCCAGATTCAAAGCAATGTGATTGACTCTTAACTGCCCTCTGGGCCATTAGAGATGGGCAATAAATGCTAGCCTAGCCAGTAAAGCTGTCATCCTGCGAATGATTTTTTAAAAAAAATCAGAATAAATACATTATGTCGACCATATGAATTTCAACAATTTCCCATTAATATGTTGAGACACTGTGCCAATTGGCAAATGGAGTCATGACCCTCCCTTAAGGCACTTCCCAATGTAAGTGATTAAAACACAGAGCACAGATTGTATGTCTTGGAAACTCATCTGTAATTGTCAATCATGTTTGATTCTGAAAGACAACCTTATCATCTTTTGCTCCAGTGTGGACTCTGAAAGTAACAACAGTTTATTTTGGAGTCACATATCATGACTTATTTTCAGACTCTGCTCTCGTGACTGTAGCAAAGACCACTGTGAAAATCCAATTTTACGTGTAACATTCTGGCTGAAGTTGCAAATTATGAGTTTCTGGATGTTTATAAATTAGAAATAAGTGTAAACTGCTTTTGAAAAATGCAGAGATTCCTTTGCACTTTCTACTGAAATCCATTTTGTTTGGTATTTTCATATTATTTTTATATCATTGAATAAAACTCATTCCATCCCCCCAATTTAAGGGATTAGTGCATACCAAAGAGACAGAGGTTATGCAGCACACTTTTTTTTCCCATCGATTAGTTTTAATTGATTGTGATTTCAACTTGCTGCAGTAAATACCATGCATGTACTACCCTCTGCACCAATAGACCCTATGCATTTAAGGTGTGTCAGCCCTATTTTGTTCAATGTAAAATTCAATAATTAAAGTGATCAGGTGTTCAGTAGAAAAGGCAGGAAAGCAGAATTGAGGATTATTAGATCAACTGTGATTGCATTGGATGGTGGAGCCATAGGATAGGCCAAAAGGCTTTCTTCTCCTATTATGCCTTATGGTCTTAGGTAAAGACGTTAATAGCAAATGGGCATATTAACTGAGACATTATCTTGCACATCTTGTTGATTTTCAGCAAATGCTAGTCTTCCTTTGCTTTCAATAACCCACGTCAATAATATATCCACTTCAAAAATATTTCATTGGCTATAAAAACAAAGTACTGCATTTCTGAAATTTCTTTCTCTCTCAAAAGGATGGTGCAACTAGGAACTAGATTGCTGTCTATAGTGCATTGCAGAGAAAGCAACGGGGGAAAAAGACGAAAAATAAATTCAAAGAGGTTTCTTTCCCATCGTCTGAAAACAAAACAACATGAAATGGAAGCTTCCCTGATGCAATCTGATATTTAACCAAAGCATGCATCTGCTCTGATAATCAGCGTGGTTTTCTTATTATTTTTATGTGTGGCTGGGACCGTGTCTCTACTTTCAAGAGAATGTGTCATTTTCCTAAAATAACTGTACTATCATTTGAGGAGACATATCATTTTTGATGAGAAATAAGAAAAAATGTGCAACACATCAAAAAATATATTAATTACACAGGAAGTGGATTGCAGTTGAGTAATCCGAGCAGACATCATAACAGAAAGATCTTGGCCAACAGTTATATAGTTGATTTTTGTTTTGAAGGGCTGGATGATGATTTAATAGCTTCCTTTACCTCTTACCCCTTTATTTGAAACAATTTATTGGCAATTCCACTATTTGCTATTCTGATCAGATCTTTCTGAACTTAAGCTTAAGAGCAATGTAGCACAGATGCTGGAAACCAGAAACAAAAATAGCAAATTATGAAAATGCTGAGCAGGTCAGGCATCATCTGTGGAGAGAAGAATCGTTATGTTTCGGGTTGATTTTCTGTTCTGTTTCAGAAAGATTATATATTGTTCCTTTGATAGAGCAATACATTTACTGAGATTGGGGTGGTCTGGTAGTTCAGTGGTTAGCACTGCTGCTTCATAGCACCAGGGACCCAGGTTCGATTCCAGCCTCGGGTGACTGTCTGTGTGTGGTTTGCACATTCTCCCTTTGTCTGCGTGGGTTTCCTCCGGGTGCTGTGCATGTTAGGTGAATTGGCCATGCTAAGTTGCCCATCGTGTTCAGGGGTGTGTAGGTTACATGCCTTAGTCAGGAGCAAATGGAGTGTAATGGGGAATGGTTTTAGGTGGGTGACTCTGCGGAGGGTCAGTGTGGATATGTTGGGCTAGTGGGCCTGTTTCCACACTGCAAGGATTCTAATTCTAATTCTGACATTAATTCTATCTGCCAGTACAGGTTCAAATAATGTAAAGCACATTGAAGAAGGATGCAGCATCCATTCTTTGAACTTTGTTTCTATAGAGACAGCTGTTGAGTGAGATTTCTCAATGGAATAATGTCAGATGTGACAGAATTGAGACAGATTGGGAAAGTGTGTCCACTGTGTAAGGCTTTCTGATCAATGTAATTAAAGTAAGCTTTGTACAATATTGCAAGGACAAATGACCACAATGAAATTGCAAAATTATTAAAAGTAGACATGGTATTCAGATATGATTAAGGACCGAAGCTTGGGCTAAGGTCCAGTAGTGCAAAATCAAACCAGGTTCTCTTGAAGCCAAAGTAGTTGAAGTCAGATGGCACATTGAAATGAAATGGGTTATTATCTTGCTTTAGGTCTTAGATTTAATATAATGGATTGAGATACTTTTATTCATGGAAACTGGAAGATGCAGGTACAGTTCATATCCAATCCTAATGGAGCATCATTCACTAGTTTTGGTCCCTATTATTTATTGGTCAAATTTCAGCAAACTTTTTCGGTAATTCTACGTCTGTGCAGAGGTATGTTAGCAGCACCCACAAATTTGTTCCACTTGACTCTTCTACAAAAGAGAAGATGCAAGCTTGAAAAAGAGGAAGACAAAAAGAAAGATAACTGACTTGGAGAAGGCAAAGAGAAGGCAGAGACATTTTGGTGTATAGTGTTTGAAATCAACTTCATAACTCAGAGTTGAAAGGACTGCACTGCCTGTCTCTTTTACATGCTGATCCTTTTCAGTAAGTTAAAGTCACTTTTATCATAGCTAATCAACAGTACCATGTCTGTTCTTTCCATACAGGTATCTAAAACAAGTTTATACATACAGAATTTTGCAAGATGAGGAAGGGTTTCTGGCTGTACAGGTAAGTTGAATGTCATAGCACATTTAAAATAACACACTTCACTTTTTTCTTATTCAGCACGTAGTATTCAGTTTGCCTCTGTTTTGTGTATTTTTATTTAAATCATTCACAGAAAGAAGGTATGGTTCGCAAGACCAACATTTATTGACCTTGAGAAGATAATGATGAGGTGTCTTTTTGAGCTCTATTATGAAAGGACACCCACGGTCCTATTAGAAAGGGAGTCCCAGGAATTTGACCTAGGGACAGTATGACCAGACTAAGAATTACTAGCTTTCTTTTCCTTCTCGGTAGTGCTGTTAAAGTTATATGGCACATTGCTGTGATGCATCTTGTAGCTGATACACATTGCACCACAATGGCAGAGGGAGTGAATGTTGAATATGGTGAATACGCTGCTGATCAAGCAAGCTGATTTGCCATCAGTCGTGCTGAGCTCTTCGAATACTGATAAATCTGTTACTTGATGCAAATATTCAGCCCTGAACCACCTTTATATCCACCCACCTTTATTTATGTGATCTGTCCAGTTAAGTTTCTTATCAATGGTGATGGTGGGGAAGTCACTGTGAAGACAACTGTGCTGAAAATCAAAGTGAGGGGTCTTGACCTACTCTTATTGGGGATGGTCATTCTGTGGCATTTTGCATACTATTTAGTACTTAGCATCCAAGCCAGAATGATGTCAATGTTGTTGTGGTTCTATGTTTGTTCAACACAAACTTACCAATCCTACATCAGGACCAAATCTAGATTTTGTATTTGTGAAGATATTTTGAAGGGCTACCCAGCAAATATGCTCACAAGAAAGGTTCACCTACTATTTTTAACAGAAATGCCAACTATACCCCCTCACACAACATACAACCAGCAAGTCTATGCAGTGGCTGGGAGTCACATGTTCTACATCCTGGTACTTGCTTATTATCATATTCCCTCTTAAAGTGTTAAAATAACTCATCTTTTAGCAAGTGGGCACAAACATTTATACAGGCATCAGTATAGATGTGTTTTATGTAAAACTGGAAATAAAGAGCAGGACGTCTCAAGTACATAAATAAATACCATTTGATATATTTGGATGGCAACAAATTAGTTTCTTGCAGATAAGAGATGCAAATTATTAGAAAAATAATCATTTTGACGAGCAAGTTCTTTTGGAATTAACATTATTGCTTGCTTACAGTATTTATTTCCACATGCAGGTCTATAAGCATTTGCCCTTAAATATCATCTTTACAAGTCTGCCATGCTGACCAAAAACCCAAATTTCCTCAGAATGGATTTCACTAGAATTCACATTGCATGGTGTTGATCAGTCTTCAATTTCACCTGCAAAATTGTGAAAAATATAGCACAGAATGAGGCCATTCACACCATCATGCCTTTGCCAGCTCTTTGAAAGTATTATTTGAATTTAATGACACGAAGATTGGTGGAGTGGCAGAAAGCATAAGGGACTTTCAGAGAATACAGGAGGATAGTACTTCATACAGAGAGTGGTGGACGTTTGGAATGAGTTGCCAGCAGAGGTGGTAGAGGCAGACACAGTAGATTCATTTAAGATACGTCTGGACAGATGTGTGAGTAGGTGGGGAACAGAGGGATACAGATGCTGAGGAATTGATCGACAGGTTTAGATAGTACATTAGGATCGGCTCAGGCTTGGAGGGCCGAAAGGCATGTTCCTGGGCTGTAAATTTTCTTTGTTCTTTGGTCATTTTAAAATTCTTCAATTAATCCCACTGTCCTACTTTTTAACCATAACCTTTGTTTTATTTTAAGGTATGTATCCATTTTAATTTTAAGCCTTGTTGGCTCTGTTACCTGATTCCCTGCCTATCCTTAAGTGTATTTTGTGGTTTTGCCAAGTGCAGTGCCTTTGGCATGCAAGTCTTTTAAGGAGATAGTAAGCAACAAGAATCCTTGCATACATCCCACATGTGACACCCAGGGAATGTATTCCCCCTGTCTTTGTCTAGATCTGTCTGAAAACTTGTGTCTCACGTTTGAGATGTGTAGTCACTCCAAATACTCTTTTCATCACTGCTGTTCTAAAAGGAAGATGTTAGCTAGCATCAGTAATATCACAAGACTATAAAATAATTGCTCAATGGAACTCAGCAAATTCAAATGTCAAATTGATAATTAAAGTGTCTTCACGTAGGCTTGTACTTGCATCTGAGGCTCAAATTGAACATTCCACTTGAAACTGCTGCTGATATCTAGTTGCTTTGCATCAGACAGAAAGATGCAAGGGGAGTCAAACTCAACTTGCATGGTAGAGAAAACTAACAATAATGAATAAGCAGCCTATTATATACCGTCTCTGCTTTACTTCCATCAGGAAAAGAAAGTTCAGAGGAACGGAAGGCAGACTTATGATTCCTTTTCACATGTTTTTCAACTTCTCCACCATTATGTGATTTGTTGTGTTTGGTACGTCCTTGTGGAACTATAGTGTCCACAGTGGGTTGAGGCAACTAGGCAATAATGTGATAGATAATAATATATTGGACAGACAACCATTTGAAGATAAGGCAGGCATTGACAACTATTTTTTGATTCCCTGCTCAATGCAAGAGAAAGCTGAAGAGAGATACAATTCGGATGTCTAAATATTTCCAAACTCCTTAAGAGAAATTGGCAAATCAAGCCCAGCCATCATGCAACATGATCTAGGAGAGACCATGTGATTGAAGCTTTCAATCCAGAAGGCTCAAGAATTGTTTTGAATAACATACCTTGTATAGAAGCTGATGAATATATATAATCCACATCCAGGAGATGTTGAAAAGTGAAAACACTTCAGGAAGAATTGGATATTTGAGTGAATATATTTTTTGATTGGCCACAAAGTCTTTTCAGAGCTTGTACCTCCCCAAGTTCAGTGGAATATTTTAGGTAGAAACATTATCCAAACACATATGTTTTTGGTTGTTTGAACTTATATATTAATTAGACATTCAGGAATAGACTAGTATTGCTGTTTGCTTTAAGGTCTGTGTTTAATACTGGAGACATGTTTCACATTGATCTGAGAAAATTAGCCAGTCTACGGTCAGGATTTTTCACTGATTTCAAATTACTGCCTTTAATGGGCAAATATTTGCGGGCACACAGAGATAATTCTACCCAAACCAATGGTTATGGTCACCTGCTCAGACACAGTGTTGTTCACTGGAGTCTTGAAAGTAGGAAGATTTCTCCGGGGCAGCATCAACAGCTTCAACAAGGCATTTTCTTTTAAGATTAGATTACTTACAGTGTAGAAACAGGCCCTTTGACCCAACAAGTCCACACCGACCCTCCGAAGAGCGACCCACCCAGACCCATTCCCCTACATTTACCCCTTCACCTAACCTGCACATATTTGGACTGTGGGAGGAAACCAGAGCACCCAGAGGAAACCCATGCAAACACGGGGAGAATGTGCAAACTCTACACAGGCAGTTGCCTGAGGCGCGAATTGAACCCAGGTCTCTGGCGCTGTGAGGCAGCAGTACTAACCACTATGCCACCATGTGTTGATTCAATCCAGCCTCAAAGCTAACTTAAAACCAGGAACTGAAATGAATATTCCTGGCTATATTATGTAGTATCATGACACACAGTGCATTTTCCCATTAATACAACAAAAAAAATCCAAATTTTTTGAAGTGTTTTGAAACATTTTTAATTTCAGTTTTGTACCCCTGGGCTGAGGAGCAGAAAACCAGCTCCCAATTCCTCCTCAAAATGGTGCAAGTCTGGATGTCAAAAGGCTGAATAAAATAGCTTTTAGTCAGCTAATGTACTGTCCCAGTCTGTGATCTGGGTAGATGCTCATTGACCAGTTTTGTACACAAAGAACAGGTCAAGCAACATTAGGATGCACAGTATCCCAACAAAAAGGAAGCCCTTTTAACAGGGAGAGGAAACTTATTTTCCGTTTCATTCTGCTTTCAAGCCAATTATTCTTTTTTGTACGCCAGCTCAGCAAGAAATTTCAAAACACGACAATCCAAACCTTCTTTGGGATTTTAAGACTTTAGCTTGGCTAGGACTTTTTTAAATTACAGAAATGCTTAGTCACCACAGTTTTCAGTCCACTCCCATCCCATCCATGTATGGCACTGCCTTTGCTGCAGTTTGGCAGTGGACAGATGCCAGGTGGCACCTATAGCACTGCTGTGCTGATTAAATTCAAACATTAGAACATGCAACTACCATCTAGAACCAAGCAGTGAACAAATAAACACCAGTGATTCTCAGAAACTTAATTATAAAGTCATAATCAAAGGGATGTACAGCACGGAAACAGACCCTTCGGTCTAACACTTCCATGCTGATCAGTTATCCCAACCCAATCTAGTTCCACTTGCCAACACCCGGCCTCTATCCCTTCAAACCCTTCCTATTCATATACCCACTCAGATTAATTTTAAATGTTGCAATTGTACTACCCTCCGCCATTTCCTCCGGCAGCTTATTCCATACACATACCACCCTCTGAGTGAAAACGTTGCCCCTTAGATCTCTTTTATATCTTTCCCTCTCAACCTAAACCTATGCCCTCTAGTTCTGGACTCCCCCACCCCAGTGAAGAGACATTGTCTATTTATCCTACCCATGCCCCTCGTGATTTTATAAATCTCTAAAAGGTCGCCCTTTAGCCTCTGATGCTCCAGCGAAAACATCCCCAGCCTATCCAACCTCTCCCTTTAGCTCAAACTCTCCTTTCCTCGTAACATCCTTGTAAATCTTTTCTGACCATTTTCAAGTTTCACAACATCTTTCCAAAGGACGGAGACTAGAATTGCACACAATATTCCAACATGGCCTAACCAATGCCCTGTATAGTCACAACATGACTTCCAAACTCCTGTACTCAATACTCTGACCAATAAAGAAAAACATAGCAAAGGCCTTCTTCACTATCCTATAAAACTGCTACTCTACTTTCAAGGAGCGATGAACCTGCACTCCAAGATCTCTTTGTTCAGTGACACTCTCTTGGACCTTACCATTAAGTGTGTAAGTCCTGTTAAGATTTGCTTTTCCAAAATGCAGCACCTTGCATTCATCTAAATTAAACTTCATCTGCCACTTCTCAGCCCATTGGCCCATCTGATCAAGATCCCATTGTAATCTGAGGTAACCTCCTTCATTGTCCACTACACTTCCAACTTTAGTGGCATCTGCAAACTTACTACCTCTTATGCTCACATCCAAACATTTATATAATTGATGAAATGTGTGGACCCAGCACTGATCCTTGTGGCACTCCACTGATCATAGACCTCCTGTCTTCCAACTTTGAGCCAGTTCTGTATCCAAATAGCTAGTTCTCCCTGTATGCCATAAGATCTAATCTTGCTAACCAGATTTTCATGGGGAACCTTGTCGAACGCCTTACTAAAGTCCTTAATAGATCACGACTACCACTCTGCCCTCATCAATCCTCTTTGTTACTTCTTCAAAAAATTCAATCAAGTTTGTGGGAAATGATTGCCCATGCACAAAGGCATGTTAACTATCCTTAATCAGCCCTTGCCTTTCCAAATGCATGTACTTCCTGTCCCTCAGGATTCTCTCCAACAACTTGCCCACCACCGACGTCAGGTTCACTGGTCAATCGCTCCCTGGCTTATCCTTACCACATTTCTTAAACAGTGGCACCACATCAGTCAACCTTCAATCTTCTGGCACCTCACTTGTGACTAGCAATGATACAAATGTCTCAGCAAGAGGCCCAGCATTCACTTCCCTAGCTTCCCTTGGAGACCTAGGGTACACCTGATGAGTTTCTGGGGATTTATCCACTTTTATGCATTTCAAGACATCCAGCACTTCCTCCTCTGTAATATGAGCAATTTTCAAGATGTCACCATCTAGTTCGCTGCATTCTTTATCTTCCATGTCCTTTTCCACAGTAAATACTGATGCAAAATACTTATTTAGTATGTCCCCCATTTTCTGCGGCTCCGCACAATGGCCGCCTTGCTGATCTGTGAGGGGCCCTATTTTCTCCCTAATTACCCTTTTGTCCTTAAGGTATTTGTAAAAACTCTTTGGATTCTCCTGAGCTCTTTATGCCAAAGCCGTCTCATGTCCCCTTTTTGTCCTCCTGATTTCCTTCTTAAGTATACTCATCCTGCCTTAATTCTCTTCTAAGGATTCACTTGATCTGTCTTGTCTATACCTGACATATGCTTCCTTCTTTTTCTTCACCAAACCCTCAACTTCTCGAGTCATCTAGAATTCCCTACACCAACTTTTAGATCTGGTCTTTCTTTTCTATCAGTATTTGAAAACTTTGTTTTGAATTAGATGTCATATCTATTCCAGAAAACCTATTTGATGGGCGACACAGTGGCACAGTGGTTAGCACTGCTGCCTCACAGCGCCAGAGACCCGGGTGCAATTCCCGCCTCAAATGACTGACTGTGTGGAGTTTGCACATTCTCCCCTTGTCTGTTTCCTCCGGGTGTTCCAGTTTCCTCCCACAGTCCAAAAATGTGCAGGTTCGGTGAATTGATCATGCTATATTGCCCTTGGTGTTAGGTGTGGGGGAATGGGTGTGGGTCGGTTGCTCTTCGGAGGGTCAGTGTGGATTTGTTGGGCCGAAGGGCCTGTTTCCTCACTGTAAGTAATCTAATCTAATCTAAATACTATATTTACTTCAGAAGGCTTTTTGAATTTGAACCAAATGTCAATCACATGGTATGCATTATATATCAGCATCTTCATTTATAAGCAGTAGTGGCTTCTAGCATCTGATATCTGGTGTGTTAAAAAACAGGACAAGACACTGAATAAACTTTCCCTACTGCACACTCAAACGACTTCATCTCAAGTGCAGAATTCTGTAGAAGTAGAATAACACTCCATCTCTCACCTGTGAATAAGCACTGCCAATATTTAACTACTGAGTGAATCTTCCTGTAGCCTAACAATACATTTTGACTCCTACTTCAGTCAGGCATGACCTACTAAATCAGGTTCATGTTTCTGTCTGTCTGACATCTCCCAGCAGTTTCACTTGTGATTTCTTTGAATGTGATTGCCAATTTAGCAGGCTTCATTACCCATACCCATGGTTTCTAATATTTATAGAAATAGAACAGGCAGGAGAAGGGAAGATAGTTTCATCATGCCACTGAGGATCTGAGTCAAACTCTGATCTCAGCTGAAGTGTGAAAGAGTAAAACTTTAATTCCCTGCTGTCTTCTTCCATTAAAAGTATGTTTCCATCTGAATTTGTTTTTAGTCTCTCATCTCCAGTGCCTGCCTTTGTTGTGAACATTCCTTAGCACAGCTCTGCCTTTTCGGTGATAACAATGCAGCCACTTGACAGATGCATTTCCTACCAAGATTTTAAGGTTTGTTTTTACACAACCAAGTGTTGATGTGCCCACAGAGCCTGATGTATTTCCTCTCAGATCAAACAGTGAACATCAACCGAGCCACTTTGCTACTTGCTGACTTTATTGAAGATTCATAAAATTAAATGCTCATTTTTACTTAAAGGCAACTGCTCCAGAAATTATAGCATTGTCTGTGTAAAATATATGTGTAATTATAAATTATTAATTGTCAACGGTTTAAGGAAAACTTCAAATTTTACACCCAAAGAAAACTGCAATTGCAGGACTCCTCTTTGCAGGGAGGGCTGGTTCCACCCAATAGGTTTTATTGTGAGTGTAGGTTTGCTCGCTGAGCAGGAAGGTTCATTTTCAGATGTTTCGTCACTGTACTAGATAATATCTTCAGTGAACCTCTAGACGAAGCTTTGTCCAGAGGCTCACTGAAGATGTTACCTAGTATGGTGACGAAACATCTGAAAATGAACCTCCCAGCTCAGCGAGCAACCTACACCAGTACCTCAACCTGAGCTACAAACTTTCTCAAAACTCTCTAGGTTTTTTTGTGATTACAATGAGTCCAGTAATGCAAGGCATTGCAAAAGTTATTCTGCAAAATGTGTATTGCTGTTGTTTCAGTTTCAAGCAAAGTCTAAAACTTGAATAATTGATCAAAGGCATGGAAATGTGTCTGGTGGCTTTATACAATGATTTCTTAGTTGAAGCTGTTGACGAACAATAACTTACCCTTACATTCCACCATGCCTGCTGATGATTGTTTCAAAATTCTTAAATGGGCCAGGCAGTGTCAGCTTTGTTGGAAATGAGATGAGAGGGATGGATAGAGCAGTTTTAGGGAGATTTTTGAACAGAGGGAGAGGTAGTGAGGCAATTTTCACAGAATTACAATATTGTTATAAGGGAGAAGGAGGCCATTCAAACCCTTATGTCTGCTTTAGTTATCTAAATGAACACTTCACCCAGCCATGTTCTTACAATCTTTCATGATTTCCTATTAAGTCCTGATCTCTTTTGAATGCTTCAATTGAACCTACATCCAGTAGACTTTCAGCAAGTGCATCTCAGTTTTGAATCAATTGCTTTGTGAAAGAATTATTCCCCATGTCAGTTTTGCTTCAGTTACCAGTTATTTCAAGTCTGCGTTTTGTTGTTAATCCTCCTTTCATGATTGAGAACATTTGTTCCTGATCTGCTCTGTCCAAACTTCTAATGATTTTGAACACATCTATCAAATTTCCTCTCGGTCTCTGAGGAGAAAGTGAGGACTGCAGATGCTGGTGATCAAAGTCGAAGAGTGTGGTGCTGGAAAAGCACACCGATCAGGCAGCATCAGAAAAGCAGGAGAGTTGATGTTTTGGGCCTAAGCCCTTCATCAGGAAGGACAATAGTCCCAATGTCTACAACTTGTCTTCATAACTGAAGTTCCTCACACTTAGAATCATTCTTCATCAATCTGTTCTTCATGCTTTCCAATGTCTTCACATCTTTCCCAAAGTGAGGTAGCCAGAACCTGATGTAAAACTCCAGTAGAGGCTGAACTGATGTCTTAGACAACACACTTCAACATGACCTTCTCACCCTATACTCTTATTCAGTGCAGCTCACATGCTGTGCATTGATTTGAGGATCACAAGCTCAGGGTCAGGGGTTTCTACCAGGTCTCTTCAGGTGCCTAAACAGGCTGATGTTAACCCACAGATGTTGGGCCGAAGGACCTGTTTCCACACTGTTGGGAATCTAATCTAATCTAATCCAAAAGAGACAGGATTTCTTTTATCATTATTTTATGGGATGTGGGTGTCTGACTGGACCATGCTCAGTTGCTCCTGAGAAGGTGATGGTGAACCACCTTCTTGAACCGCTGCAGTTCATTGCTAGCGATGGACCCACCTTGCCATGAGAGAGGGAACTGCAGGATTTTGACCCAGTGACACTGAAGGAACAGTGATATATTTCTGAATTAGAATAATGAATGCTTTGGTGGGGAACGTACAGCTAGTTCCCATGTTCCCATGTATTTGCTGCTTGCATCCTTCTAAATGGTTGTAGTTTTGGAAGATGTTGTCAAAGGAATTTTAGTAAATATTTTTGGTGCATTTTGTAAATGGAACCTCCGTAGGAGGTCAAGATGGATCATCTGCTTGGCACTTCTGGCTGACGATTGTTGCGAATATTTCAGCCTTATCTATTGAACTGATGTTCTGCGCCTCTTCCATCATTTAGCGCAGAGATATTTGTGGAGCCTCCTCCTTCAGTGAATTGTTTAGTTGTCCACCACCATTCATGACTGGATGTGGTAGCACAGCAGAGCTTAGGTCTGATCCATTGTTGTGGAATTGTCTGTCTCTCACTTGCTGCCTATGCTAGGTGGCACACAAGCAGTCCTGCTTGGTAGCTTCAGCAGGTTGACACCTCATTTTTAGATATGCCTAATCCTGTTCCTGTTATGCCCTCCTGAACTCTTTATTGTACCAGAATTGATCCACTGCATTGATACTGATGGTAAAGAGCATACGCCAGGCTATGATGTCACATATTGTGATTGAGTATATTTCTATAGTTGCTAATGGCCCTCATGATTATCTACTGCTGAGTTACTATATCTGTTCAAATCTAACCCGTTTAACGTGATGATAGTGCCACACAACATGGTGGAGGGTGTCTCCAATGTCAAAACAGAACTGTACCTTCACAAGGACAATATGATGGTCACTCCGTCTGTCCCATGACATATTTTGACAATTTAAACAAAAAACTTGTTTCAGGTTGTGTTCAATATGCTTACTTCGTAGTTTAAGGTGTTACAGCACTAAATCCAATCCTGACATTTTAAAAAAATTATTACCATAATATTTGCATTTACTCAAATCAATACAGTATGTGACTTAACAACCTGAAAATTTGAAAACAAAATTGACTGAATGTTGTACCTTTTAGCACCCTAAAAAAAAGACTTTTTAAAAATTTGTGGGATGGATGCATAGTTGACTGGGCCATTACTGGTGAGACAGGTGGATTTTCCCAACGGTTGACTATGTTTTTTTTGTCGTCATTAGACTTTTAATCCAGATTTTTATAAAATTCAAATTCCATCATCTGCCATGGCAGGATTCAAAATCCAGTCCCTGGGAACATGACTTAGTTCTCTGGATTAATAGGCTGGTACTCATACCACTAAGGTCAACACTGCCCCTTTTAATTCCTGCTTATCTTATTTTCTCTACTTACAGTTTTTTGACCAAGCGTTAATGGAGGCAGATTGTTAAACTCTCAGCTTTTGCTGTACTACAGGTGGAGTGATGAGTTCCATAGAATCAGAGAACCACAGACAGATGATGTGCAGTGAATTTAATTTGAGAGTCACCGAGCTTTAGGTGAGATTGAGAAATTGGGAGCTTCATGGTGACCTTAGCTAGTATTGGAGTTGAGTCCGCTCTGTTGGCATGACTGTGTATTGAAAACTAGCCATCTATCCAACTGGGCTACCTGACCTCTATAAACAGCTGATAGATGATCACTAACAGAAGGAAATTGCAATTAGGTAGTATCTTATCACATCGTCAGGACATTTCTTGAGGCTTCATTAGCAAAGAATTATTCTTGAAATTCAGCGATTGTTAAAATGCAAGCAAATGTGACTGCCATTTGGGCACAGCGAGCTCCCACAACTGAGGTGACTGACCCAAAAATCATTTCTTGTTGACGCAGGTTATTGAGCAGGCTCAGAGATGAGTCATAGAGTCATAGAGATGTATAGCATGGAAACAGACCCTACGGTCCAACCCATCCATGCCAACCAGATATCCCAACCCAAACTAGGCCCACCTGCCAGCACTTGGCCAATATCCCTCTAAACTCTTCCTATTCATATACCCATCTAGATACCTTTTAAATTTTGCAGTTGTTCCAGCCTCCACCACATCCTCTGGCAGCTCATTCCATACACGTACCATCCTCTGTGTGGAAAAGTTGCCCCTCAGGTCTCTTTTATATCTTTCCCCTCTCACCCTAAACCAATGCCCTCTAGTTCTGGACTTCCCAACCCCAGGGAAAAGACTTTATCTATTTATCCTATCCATGCCAGTCATAATTTTGTAAACCTCTATAAGGTCACCCCTCAGCCTCCGAAGCTCTAGGGAAAACAGACCCAGCCTGTTAAGCCTCTGCCTATAGCTCAAATCCTCCAACCCTGGCAACATCCTTGTAAATCTTTTCTGAACCCTTTCACAACTAGAAATGTGGTTAATAAACCTGGATGAGAAAGCTAGCACCAGTGCAGGTGACTATGGATTGTTGTAAAAACCCCATCTTGTTCATGATTGCCCTTAAGGAAAGGAAATCTGCCTTCCTGATCAGCTCTGGCTTTTGTAGTACTCCTAGCCCAAAGCGATGTGGTTGACTCTGAAACTGTTCTCTGAAATGGTTGAGCAATCCATTCAGCTGTCATAAAGGCCTTATCAACGACCTTATCAACGTCAATTCAGAATAGGCAATGACTGCTGGCCTAGCCAGTGACGCTAATATTCTAGGGCTCTAACAACAAAAGATGTAAATGGTAAACAGTGGATTGTTGCGATTTACTTTTTTTTAATTCCCTGGCTTTTTGTGCAGAATAGGTTGATCTGTGAAATGCATAGTTGCACTTAAAAGTAACTGCAAAAGCTTACAACTAGGTCAAACATCTTTCCACTGTTCACAAGTGCAATATAAAATTAACATTGTGGTTTCATACAATTTCTCTCCTGATTTGTTGAGTTGAAATGTGGTCAGGATCTTCATTTTATTTCTCCGTTGCTATATTTTGTTAATTTTTGAGCTGCAGTATTTTGTTGAAGTGATATTTTTAGTTGAGGATATTTGCATTTCACTTTGTTGTTGCAGTTTAGGGTTAGTAGTTTATCAATGTGCTGTGCCATTTCCTGCTAGAAAGCTCCAGCACAGAGAGTGACTATTCAGGAGATGTTCAAATCAACTGAACCCTCGTAATGAAGTAAGGGAGACCAAGATTATTGCCAACACTTCTGAAAGGAAACAAAGATTGCCCCAAAGATAGAGGATTAAAATTTGATTGTTTTGGAAAGGGGTGCAATTTTCCCTGCCTCAGATGGTAAAAAGGGGAAATGGTTAGGCAAGTTGTGATATCAAGTGGTTGATCTCTGGAAGCCATGCATTGGGCTTTGCATCAAGCCCCTTGATAACACCTTTCCACACCATATTATCTCCACAGGAAGAGAAGGGAAAAGAAAAAGGCCTCCCATGTTGCTGTTGGGTCTCCTAAGGATTAAGTCTCCATCAATGATTTTCATAACACGGAGGCTGCCGGACTCTTACTGGCTGGCACCTTCTGGGAAGCTGGGACACCACTAACGAGACCTGTGATTGGCCAAAATGTTCACTAAATCTCTCCAGGTTCTCAACAAGCAATGTTTGATTGAGTTTTCGTGGTGATGGGGCGAGACAAATTAGTTTTTTACTTTGCAGGCCCACCTCCACACTTCACCTCAAACAGGGAAAATTGTGGCTGCTATCATTTTAATTTTTGATAAATTATGTCCTTCTCTAATTTTGATCCAGTTTTAGTTGTTGCAACTGTCTACTGGTGTTTCCCTTATCTAATCATTTATCGTATGTGATTTAGGAAGTGTTTTTTTGGCCAACATTTATTTCACTGTCAGGCCGCTTGTGTATACAAGTTTTCCTTTACCTTTCTAGCCACTTCAGCAGAAATCTGAAGGATTTAGAATCAACTTTAGCACTGATCTAAAGGAGCTCTTCACCTTGTGGCTGTAATCAGTTCTGGACCTGAAACATTATTCACCCCAAAATTTCACTTGCCCTAACTCTGTACTCTGCTGTGCCCCTGCCTCCTTTTATCGATGATATAGAGGAGCCAGTGTTGGACTGGGGAGGACAAAGTTAAAACTCACGCAACACTCAGGTTATAGTCCAACAGGTTTATTTGGAAGCATTAGCTCTCAGAGCACTGTTCCTTCATCAGGTAGCTGTGGAGCAGCGCCCCTAAAGCTAGTGTTTCCAAATAAATCTGTTGGACTATAACCCAGTGTTGTGTGATTTTTATCTTTTTATTTCACCATTGATAAAGGAGCCTTCAACTGCCTCAGACCCATTTTCAGGAATTCACTCTGAATTCATCTTAAGCCCATAAGACCATAAGAAATAGGAACAGGAGTAGGCCATTTGACCCCTCAGGAATGCTCCACCATTCAGTAAGATCATGGATGTTGTAACCTCCCGCAGGTCCACTTTCCCTCCCTCTTCCTGGAACCTTTGATTGCCTACTGATTCTCCTGAATAAGAATCTATTGATTTCAGTCTTAAAAGTACACAAGGACCCAGCCCCCACAGTTCTCTATGGCAACGAGTTCCAAAGACTCACAACTCTCTAAGAGCGGAAACTTATCCTCATCACAGACTTGAATTGGTGCACCTTTATTCTGAGACCATGTCCTCTGATCCTAGACTCTGCCATGAGGGGAAATATACCCTCAGAATTTACTCAGTAAGCCTTCACAAATCCAATATATTTCAATGCCTCATCTTTCAATAAGGGAACCAAAACAGCTCACAGTACTTGAGATATGGTCTCACCAGCACCTAGTATATTTGCAGTAAGACTTCTCTACTCTTAAACTCCAAGGTCCTTGAAGTAAAGCCAAAATTCCACGAGCCTTTCTGATTATCTTCTTCATCTGTGTATCAGCTCTCTGTGCTTCATGGGCAATAACACCAAGTCCTTATGGGTTACAGCTTTCTACAGTATTTTTTTCTCTATTTAAGTAATATCCTGTTCCTATGTTCTCCCTTCCAAAATGAACAACTTTGTATTTTCCCACATTATACTCAATTTGCCAACTTTTTGTCCATTTATCTAACCTATCATTATCTCTCTAAACTGTTGGTATCCCTCTCACAATCTACCTTTCTACATATTTTCTGTTGTTTGCAAATTTGGTTAAACTGCATTCACTTCCTCCCTCCAAGTTATTAATACATATTGTAAGTAGGTGTGGTTCCAGCACTGACTCCTGTGGAACTCGACTGGTCCTAGGTCACCACCCAGAAAATTTCCCCACCTGCTGTTTCCTGTCCATGAGTCAATTCTTAAAACATGCTAATATACTGTCTCCGGCACCATGGATACTTACCTAATGACTTAATCTTTTGTGAGATACCTTGTCAAACGCATTCTGAGAATCTAAATACAACATATAGAGATTTATAAAATCATGAGGGGCATGGATAGGATAAATAGACAAGGTTTTTTCCCTGATGTGGGGAGACCAGAACTGGAGGGCACAGGTTTAAGGTGAGAGGAAAAAAATTAAAAGATACCTAAGGGACAACTTTTCCATGCAGAGGGTGGTGCACGTATGGAATGAGCGGCCAGAGGAAGTGGTGGAGGCTGGTACAATATAAAGGAAGCAGGAAATATGTTAAACAAGGAATTGAGAGGGCAAAAATGAGCCATGAAATTTCCTTAGCAAGTAGGATTAAGGAGAATCCCAAAGCACTTTTTCTGTGTATTTGGAGCATAGCAAAGGAAAATGTAGGACCACTGAAGGACAAATTAGGGAAATTATATATGGATCCAGGGGAAGTGGGTGAGGTCTTTAATGAGTACTTCACATTGGTAGTCACCATGGAGGAGGACATGGATGATGGTGAGATTGTGAAGGGGGATATTGATGTTCTAGGGCATGTCACTAGTTAGATAAGGGGTAGTTGAGTGTCTTGAAAACTTTAAAGTGGATATGTCCCATAGTCTTTTGGGAATATTCCCAAAATATTAAGAGAGACATGGGTGGAGATTGCTGCGGCCTTGACAGAAATCTTTGTATCCTCTTTAGCCACAGGTGAGGCTCCAGAAAATTGGAGAATAGCCAGTGATGTTCTTGTTTTTAAGAAGGGCTACAGAAATAATCCAGGAAATTATGGGCCAATTTATGTCAGTAGAAAGGAAATTATTGGAGAAGATTCTTAGGCATTTGATTTACTCACACTTGGAAAAGGATGGATTTATTAGGGATAATTAACACGGCTTTGTGTGGAGAGGTATTGTTTCACAAACTTGTTTGAGACTATTTTAAAGAAGTGACAAAGAGGATTGATGAGGATAGGGTAATGGATTTTATATACGTGGACTTTATGTATGTAGAAAACATTTGACAAGGTCCCTCATGGTGGTCTAGTCCAGAAGATTAACATACATGGGATCCACAATTAATTGGAAAGAAAATTGGCTTGATCAGAGAAGACAAAAGGTAATTGTGGAAGGGTGTTTTTCTGACTTGAGGTGTGTGACCACTGGAGTTCTGCAACAATCAATGCTGGGATTTCTGTTGTTTGACATGTATCTGAAGAATTTGAATGAAAATGTAAATGATTTGATTAGTAAGCTTACAGATGAAACAAAAATTGGTGGAGTTGTGGACAGGAAGAAGAGTTGTCAAAGATCACAGCAGGATATAGATCAGCTGTAAAGTTGGGCAGGAAAATGACAAGAGGGAGTTTAATCCAGACAAATGTGAGGTGATGCATTTTGTGAGGTCAAATGAAAGAGAGAAATATGCAGTTAATGGCAGGACCCTTTAGATGATTGATATACAGAGAGATCCTGGAGTGCAAGTCCATAGTTCCCTGGAAGTAGCAACACAAGTAGATAGGATGGTAAAGTAGGTGTACGGTATGCTTGCTGGCATTGAGTAGAAAGGTTGCAAGCAATGTTGGAGCTGCATAGGACTTTAGTTGGGCTTCATTTGGAGAAACATGTGCAGATGTGGCTGCCACACCATAGGAAGAAGGTACAGGCTTCAGAAAGAATGCAAAGTGCTTTATCAGGGTGTTGCCTAGATTGGAGTGTCTTAGTTATAAGGAGAGGTTAGATAAACTTGAATTGTTTTCATTGGAACAGCAGAAGCTGCCAAGTGAACCTGATAGAAGTAGCTAAAATTTTGAAAGGCATGGATATGGTATCATTTTCCCAGAGTAGAAATGTCAAATACTAGAGGCACAGTTTTAAGGTGAGAGGGGGAAAGTTTAAAGGAGATGTGGAGGACGGGAAAAATTTCTGGCTGTAAGAGCTGCTCCTTTTTTTTGAGGTATTTTAGGTGCTGGAGGTGATTTCCTCAAATTACAGGAGCAGCAATCACTGTTTTATATGCTGTTGCATTGTTTTGGAACTTTGGAAAAAAAAGTCAAAACAACAGCAGTTTTAAAAGGGAGAAGAACAGACAAAGGAAGCACATAGTGAGGACAGTGCAGGAGAGAGAGAGAGAGAGAGAGAAAACCTGCACAGTTACTGCCTTTGCTGTATCACTGGACATCGGAGTGCATCTGGGAAAATTAACAAACAGTGAAATTCACAACTAATCTTGGAGGAACCGGTTTGGGCGAAGTTCACAGCACAGAATCAGATAAATTAATTGTTGTTTTAAGTCTGTCCAAGAGAAAGGCTGTATTAGTGAGCACAGTGGGTTCTTTCTTGATTATATATTTTTGGAAATAAGTCTCTTGATTAAACTTAAATTATAAACCATAGCTACTAATTTAAACTGGTGCAATGTTTTGTAGAGGAATAAGATAGTGTTATTTTCTGGGTCTGTAGATTGTGAAGGAGCAAAAATGGCCTTTGCAGTGATATGTACTTCTTGTCAGATGTGGGAGTTTAAAGAGAGTTTAAGGGTTACTGCGGATTATATCTGCCATAAATGCTGTTGGATGCGAATCTTACCACATCGAGTGGATTGGATGCAGACAGACAGATAGAAGCGATGAGGAATTTGCAACAGCAACAGTATGTGATGGATGGCAGTTATAGGAAGGGGGAAAAGTCTCAGATACAGTCACATAGATGGGTTAACTTCAGGAAGGGTGAGAGAAGTCGGCACCTAGGGCAGGAGTCTTTTGTGGATATACCCATTTCAAACAGGTATGCTGTTTTGGAAAATGTAGGGGGTGATAGATAGCACGAACAGCCACGTTTCTAGCACTGAGACTGGCTCTAATGCAACGAGGGGTACGTCGGCTTCCACGAGATCAATTGTGTTAGGGGATTCTGTAGTCAGAGGTACAGACAGATGTTTCTATGGCCAGCAGAGAAAAAGCAGAATGGTGTATTGTTTCCCTGGTGCCAGGATCAAGGATGTCTCAGAGAGGGTGCAGAATGTTCTCAAGGGGGAGAGGGGCCAGCAAGAGGTCATTGTCCGCATTGGAACCAACAATATAGGAAGGGAAAAGGTTGAGATTCCGAAGAGGGATTACAGAGAGTTAGGCAGACATTTAAAAAGGAGGTCCTCAAGGATAGTAATATCTGGATTACTCTCAGTGTTACGAGCTAGTGAGGGCAGGAATAGGAGGATAGAGCAGATGAATGCATGGCTGAGGAGCTAGTGTATGGGAGAAGGATTCACATTTTTGGATCATTGGAATCTCTTTTGAGGTAGAAGTGACTTGTACAAGAAGAACGGATTGCATCTAAATTAGAAGGGGAGTAATATACTGGCAGGGAAATTTGCTAGAACTGCTTGGGAGAATTTAAACTAGTAAGGTGGAAGGGTGGGACCCAGGGAGATAGTGAGGAAAGAGATCAATCTGAGACTGGTACTGTTGAGAATAGAAGCGAGTCAAACAGTCAGGGACAAGGTAGGACCAATAAATTAAACTGCATTTATTTCGATGCAAGGGGCCTAACAGGGAAGGCAGATGAACTCAGGGCATGGTTAGGAACATGGGATTGGGATATCATAGCAATTACAGAAACATGGCTCAGGGATGGGCAGGATACAATTGCTGCAGGAAGGACAGAGAGGGAGGCAAGAGAGGAGGGGGAGTGGCATTTTTGATAAGGGATAGCATTACAGCTATGCTGAGGGAGGATATTCCTGGAAATACACCCAGGGAAGTTATTTGGGTGGAAATGAGAAATAAGAAAGGGATGATACCCTCATTGGGATTGTATTATAGACCCCATAATAGTCAGAGGCAAATTGAGAAGCAAATTTGTAAGGAGCTCTCAGCTATTTGTAAGAATAATAGGGTGATTATGGTAGAGGATTTAAAATTTCTAAACATTGATTGGGACTGTCATAGTGTTAAAGGTTTAGATGGAGAGGAACTTCTTAAGTACGTACAAGACAATTTTCTGATTCAGTTTGTGGATGTACCTACTAGAGAAGGTGCAAAACTTGACCTACTCTTGGGAAATAAGGCAGGGCAGGTGACTGAGGTGACAGTGGGGGAACACTTTGGAGCCAGCGACCATAATTCTATTAATTTTAAAATAGTGATGGAAAAGGACAGACCAGGTCTAAAAGTTGAAGTTCTAAATTGGAGAAAGGCCAATTTTGACAGTATTAGGCAAGAACTTTCAAAAGCTGATTGGAGGCAGATGTTCACAGGTAAAGGGACGGCTGGAAAATGGGAAGCCTTCAGAAATGAGATGACTTTTTTATGTAATTTTTTTATGTTCTATGTTTAACTTCTTTGCCATTTCCTTGTTCCCCAAGACTATCTTCCAAATTCATTTTTGAAGGGATCTATGTACACTTTGACCTCTCTGTTCCTTTCTACATATTTAAAGAAACTTTTATTATCAGTTTTTAGAGTTCTCACCAGTTTGCCCCCCTAGCTTATTTTCTCTGTCTTTTTTTAAAATCATTTTCATCCTCCTTTGCTGGATTCTGAATTTATCCCAGTCTGCTGGGCTATCTTTGAATTTAATCTATGCGTCCTCTGCATGAGTAGTCATGGTTGGTTTATCCCACTTTTTGAATTTTGTTTCCATACTGGGATATATTTTTATTGAGACTCATGAATTACCTCCTTAAATGTTTGCCACTATTTGTTCAGTCATTCTTGCTGATCTATCCACCTAGTTCACTTTAGTTAACTCTCTTCCCATTTCATTTCAATTCCCTTGATTTAAGCTAATCACAGTTGTTTACAACATAGGTTTCCCATTCTCAAACTGAATATTAATTACTTCCTAGTGGTTCTTTTACTCAGAGGTCATTCATTAAACCTATCTCATTGCTGATTACCGCATTCAAGATAACTGGTTCCCTGGTTGGTTCCATGATATATTGTTTTAAGAAACTATCCCTCATAGACTCTATGACTTTTTTTGTTATAGCTACCCTTTCCAATCCAATTGACATGAAGATTAAAATCACCCTTGACTATTGTTCCATGATTTTTACCTGCCCCTATTACTTATTGATTTGTAACCTTTCCTACAGAGTGGCTACTGTTTAGGGGTCTGTACACTACCCCTATCAATGTCTTCTTTCCCTTCTGTTTTAGTGCCTCCACTCAAATGGGCTCTACATGTCCTCATTTCATTTCTTATTAACAGTGTTATCCCATCACTGTTTTTATCCCTCCTATCTCTTCAAAAAGTCAAATATCCATGAATGTTAGGCTCCCAAGTCTGGTCTTCTTATAACCATGTTTCTGTAATGGCTATGAGATTGTATTCATGTAATTTGATTTGCACTGTCAGTTTATCTACCTTATTCCAAATGTTTCAGGTATTACAATACAAAACCTTTATGTTTGTTCTATTATTGCATTTCCCTACACTTTAGGGTTCCTTGATACAACATGGCATTCACACATTCCATCCCTTATTTTTATTTTCTGGTAACAGTCAACCCCATCATTAACTTATAATTCTGCACTCTCCTTCACGTTTGGCATTCTAATATTCCATACACACTCCCTGCCCCCTTCCCTGCACACTGTTGTGTTTACAACCCTATCTACAACTTTAAATATATGATTTGCCTCAGGAAAAAAATGAGGGGAGCATCTCATAGAAACCTACCAAATTCTAACAGGGCTCGACAGGGTACACACAGAAAGGATGTTCCCGATGACCAGGGAGTCCAGAATTGGCTAAGGAGGTGGGGTAGGCTGTTTCGGACTGAGATGAGAGTGGTGAGCCTGTAGAATTCTCTGCCACAGGAAATAGAAATTATTTTCAAGGAAGAGTTAGATATCATTCTTAGGGCAAAGGGGATCCAGGAGTGTAGGGATAAAGCAGAAGCAGAGTATTCATTTGGATGATCAAGCATGATCGTATTGAAGAGCAGAGCAGGCTTGAGGGGCTGAAAGACTTCCTCCTGCCCCTATTTTCTGCATATCTATGTTTCTAAGTATTTTACACTTGGCATCAGGTTGACACACCAGCATCTCTTTCCAGAATCCCTCTGCCGTGTGATCTCTTACACCACAAGTGATATAGGTGACTGGAGATATTTGAGTATTAGTCCTTTACTGTAAATAAATATTAAGGGTGAAAGAGAATATGAGTCTGTCTGTTTTTGCCCCATTCCCCTCAGATGTTTCAGGCTAGCCCTGTCACAGCAGGTGGCTTACAGGACATGGCTAATTTCCAGGTCATAATTTGGAGGTGCCGGTGTTGGACTGGGGAGGACAAAGTTTTAAAAAAATCACACAACACCAGGTTATAACACTGCTATTAAGACTAGTAAAAATTTTTACTGGTCTTAGTAGCAGTGTTGCTCAGGTGAATTCATCAGAAGGAAGTTTTGAACTGGAATTTTGCCTTTGTCACACTAATTAGATACATCAGCCTCGAGATTTGGATTTACGAGCCTGAAATTTAACATTATTAGATTGCAGTCAAATGCTGGAAAGTTTATCATCTCACCTAAAGTAAACTTTCTTCATGTGCCACATGCCTTTGATTAACTAGGATTTTTATGTGTGAAGTACAGGTTACCTTTTAAGGTAACTGTTCTGTATGACATTACAAAGACCACAATAGTTCAGTCAGCACAATGCATTTTAGAGTAGAGTAAAGTTCATCTGTTGACAGTGACCACATCCTGGTGACTTCGCTGTTTAGAGAGACCTCAGATAGCATGAGAATGGACTGAAATGGGCTGAACCTGTGAGTTTCAAAACTATGGAGGAGATTCTCTTGTAACTGACTCTGTCACACGGAAGTGGTAATAGGAGAGTGTGTGAGTCCATCATCTGCCCAATGGGACAATAGAAAGTCTCTTCACTTTTTGCGATTGAGCCATGCGAGAATAATTCCGGAGAATAGGCAGCACTGGTTAAAGGCTGAGAGTTAAGTTAACAAGATTTCATGTATTGTCAAAAAGTGTGGTGCTAGAAAAGTGCAGCCGGCCAGGCAGCATCCGAGGAGCAGGAGAGTCGATGGTTTGAGCATAAACTTTTCATCAGGAATGCCGCCTGACCAGCTGTGCTTTTCCAGCGCTACACTTTTTGACTCTGATCTCCAGCAGCTGCAGTCCTCACTTTCTCTAAGGTATCATTTATTGCATTTTAGCAGCTAGTTACAGATGACATTGATGTGATGACATTGGTACAGAGCCATAGCCGAAGATCAAATGACAGGTCTCAGTTCTTTGAGATCCTGGCTATTCTACCCAGCACTCCAAGTAACATCAATATTGGGGGCAATGCTTATAGCACTCTGTAGCATTAATTCTTCCAAACTCATACTCAACATCTTCCTGCAAGCTTTTTGTTCATAATTTTAATTCTTATTTTGTGTATATAATTACCTTTACCACTATCCTATGTCCCCACAAGTCTGTAACTTTACAAATTCAGGTAATCTGGAGGTTTCTCTCTTCTCCTTGAACATATTCTCTTTGGACTAAGAGAGCTTGTAGCTTTCTGGGTGGAAAACCATTGACTTTCTTCTTCTTTCTGGCTGTCTGAAATCTGGAGGAGCCTTCCTTTATAAAGTTCTCCATTGGCTTTCAGGCCTATTCTACCATTCAGTCAAATCCTGGCTGAAACAAACAGAGAAACTCAGCAGGTCTGGCAGCATCTGTGGAGAAAGACAACGAGTTAACGTTTTGAGTCCCGTGACATTTCTTCAGAACTAACAGTAGTTAGTTAAAGGAAGTATAAATGCCACAGATACAGAGACAAAGGGATGGGTGATAAGGTCACAGAATCCTGACACTGTAGAAGCAAGCCATTCGGACTGTCAAGTCTACACTGACCCTCTGAAGAGCATCCCACCCAGACCCACTCCATCCCTGTAATGCTGCATTTCCCATGGCTAATCCACCTAATTTGTACATCCCCAGACACTATGGGCAAGTTAGTATTGCCAATCCACCGAACCTACACATCTTTGGACTGTGGGAGAAAAACAGCATATCTGGAGGAAGCCCATGCAGATACAGGGAGAATGTACAAACTCCGCACAGACAGAGTGGAATTGAACCTGTGCTCCCAGTGTTATGAGGCAGCAGTGCTAGCCACTGAGCCACCATACCACCCCAGGCTGTGTGCAAAGGAAAGAAAAGCTGATAATAGGGACAATGAGTAGGCGAAAATGTGATGGCTGTGCTGAAAACAGCGTAAGTCATGACATGGCCTGGGGTGTGTGTGGGTAAAGGGCGTAGAAGAAGGTGTTCAGGTTCTAAAATTATTGAACTCAGTGTTGAGTCCTGAAATTGAGTCTCCTGAGCATACTAGTATCTACCTTTTATCTGTCAAACCATTGTTCTCTCTCTCTTTGGTCTCCATCTCCACCTAACCATTCACTCCTTTACTCCCCAAAAACCCCACCTTCAGTATAAATACCACCCTTTCCTAGCTACTATCAGCTCTGAAGAACGGTCACTGGTCTCAAAGCATTAGCTCTGTCTTCTCTTCATAGCTGCCGCCAGACCTGTTGAGTTTCTCCAGCAGCTTCTGTTTCTGTTTCAGATTTCCAGCATTCGCAGTTACTTGTTTTATTTAATGTTAACGGTTATAGAGTCATAGAGTCATAGAGATGTACAGCATGGAAACAGACTGTACGGTCCAACCTCATGCTGATCAGATATCCCAACCCAATCTAGTCCCACCTGGCAGCACCTGGCCCATATCCGTCCAAACCCTTCCTATTCATATACCCATCCAAATGCCTCTTAAATGTTGCAATTGTACCAGCCTCCCCCACATCCTCTGGCAGCTCATACCATACATGTACCACCCTCTGCGTGAAAAAGTTGCCCTGTAGATCTCTTTTATATCTTTCCCCTCTCACCATAAGCCGATGTGCTCTAGTTCTGGACTCTCCGATCCCAGAGAAAAGACTTTGCCTATTTATCCTATCCATGCCCCTCATAATTTTATAAACCTCTATAAGGTCACCCCTCAGCCTCCGATGCTCCAGGGAAAATAGCCCCAGCCTGTTCAGCCTCTCCCTGTAGCTCAGATCTTCCAACCCTGGCAACATCCTTGTAAATCTTTTCTGAACCCTTTCATGTTTCACAACATCTTTCCGATAGGAAGGAGACCAGAATTGCATGCAATATTCCAACAGTGGCCTAACCAATGTCCTGTACAGCCGCAACATGACCTCCCAACGCCTGTACTCAATACTCTGACCAATAAATGAAAGCATATCAAACGCCTTCTTCACTATCCTATCTACCCGCGACTCCACTTTCAAGGAGTTATGAACCTGCACCATTAAGTGTATAAGTCCTGCTAAGATTTGCTTTCCCAAAATGCAGCACCTCGCATTTAGCTGAATTAAACTCCATCTGCCACTTCTCAGCCCATTGGCCCATCTGGTCAAGATCCTGTTGTAATCTGAGGTAACCCTCTTCGCTGTCCACTACACCTCCAATTTTGGTGTCATCTGCAAACTTACTAACTGTACCTCTTATGCTCGCATCCAAATCATTTATGTAAATGACAAAAAGTAGAGGGCCCAGCACTGATCCTTGTGGCACTCCACTGGTCACAGGCCTCCAGTCTGATAAACAACCCTCCACCAACACCCTATGTCTTCTACCTTTGAGCCAGTTCTGTATCCAAATGGCTAGTTCTCCCTGTATTCCATGAGATCTAACCTTGCTAATCAGTCTCCCATGGGGAACCTTGTCGAACGCCTTACTGAAGTCCATATAGATCACATCTACTGCTCTGCCCTCATCAATCTTCTTTGTTGATCTGTTTGTGGTCTCAGCTCCACTTTCCTGTCGGCCCTGAAAACATTCTTGTCCATCAAAACTCTCTCTAACGCAGCCTTGAATAAATTTAAAGAGCTAACCTCTTCTCCCTTCTGCAGTAGAGAATTTCACACTCATAATGGCCCTCTGAGAGAAAATCTTTCTCTTCACGTCTATCTTAAATGGGAGACCTCTTATTCATATCTATGTCCCTAATTTAATATCCTCCATAAAAGGAACCATCCTTCTGGTAACCACCTTACCCAAGCACCTCACAATCTTATGTGTTTCCACCAGATCACTTGTCATTCTGCTAAACTCTGGCGTATTAAGGCTTAATTTATTTAATCTTTCTTCACAAGATAAGCCCACAGGGTTGGGTTTCAACAGCTTCAAAAACAGTAGTACTTTTTTTGTTTCAAAATAAAGAGATCAAACTATACGCAGTAACCCAAACATGGTCACACTGACACTCTGCAGAACTTCAGTGAAACTTTCTTACATCTTTTCCATTTCCCTTTGCAATAAGTGGCAACATTCTATTTGCCTCTGAATGACTCACTGTATGTGTATCATAACTTTGTGTTTCACGCGCCAGGTCACTCTGTACTCCTGAGTTCTCTAACCTCTCACCATTAAATTAACACTGTATAATGCTTTTCAATTCCTCCTGCCAAAAGTTCACATTTCCCTACATTATCGACTCATAGAGTCATAGAGCTGTACAGAATGGAAGCAGACTCTTTGGTCCAACTTATTCATGCTGACCGGATATTCTAAATTAATCTAGTCCCATTTGCCAGCACTTGGCATATGTCCTTCTATATCTTTCCTGTTCATGTACCCATCTAGCTGCCTTTTAAATATTGTAATTGTACTAGCCTCTACCATTTCCTCCAGCAGCTCGTTCCATATACGCACCACCCTCTGCATGAAAATGTTCCCCCTAGATCCCTTATAAAACCTTTCCCCTCTTACCTTAAACCTATGCCCTCTAGTTTTGGCTCCCCTACCCTTGGAAAAAGACCCTGGCTATGCACACTCTCCATGCCCTCCATGATTTTATAAGTAAACCTCTGTAGAGTCACCACTCAGCCTCCAACGTTCTAGGGTAAATAACCTCAGCCTATTCAGCCTCCCCCTACAGCTCAAATCCTCCATTTTCCAAACTTCTGACATGTAATTGTTTGTCCCTATCCCTTTCTTGTTATCTTTCTATCTACTCTTAATAACTTGATAGATTCCCACTTTGTTTTTGGTGTCATTGGTAAATTTAACCATCATACATTCTGCTGTTATTACTGTGATAGTTGAGGTCCCAGTACTCATCTTGACCTGAGATTCAAGAAGACCCCTTGACAGGTTCTGAAGGGCAAGGAGGGATGAGCAACAAATGCTGACTTTCCCACAATATTCACATAAAAAAAAGAACAAAAATCCCTCCAGAATCAGACTTTCTGCAAGATTGCTGTACCATTTGTTATTCATTAACTAATAAACTCAATGGAACCAATAAGTATCCTTAGTGACACATTGTAATTATATTACAGACTGAAAAGGGTGTCCCAGTGAGGAAATTCTCATGTCTCACCGATCTAATGTTAAACTATCAGCAACCCTTTCAAGGGCTGGTCACACCGCTACAATATCCAGTGGAGAGAGAAAATGAAAAAGAGATGATGGATGATTTTTCAGGTAATTTTTCATAAACTTGACTGATGTTTGGGTCTAGTTTGATTTGTCAGCACGAGTGCTGTTGATGCTATCAATGCGATATTTGACTTGTATTGCAGTCAGCCCTGTATCAGTAACTCGCAGATTTAATACAAGCAAGATACAAAGTAATATTCCTTCAGTATGATTCAATGAAACTCTCATCCTTGACACTGGTATCGGATAAATTAGTCACAGGATAAAGTCAGCAGACTTTTCATAGGGTATGCATGAGATTGGGCACCAAACAGCTGCTGAGAAAATACAACTTAGTGAAACTCTAGGTATAGCACACAGTTTTGGTCTTATTGCTGATCTCCATAATTTGAACTTGCCTGTAAGTGCAAAATAAAACAGCTGCAAGCTTTGCAAATACTAAATGCATAACAAATTTTATGAAATCGTAATTGTGGGCTCTATGTTTCCAATTGGACTGGAGATGTGGAATGCACCGGTTGACGCACAAGGGCATGTTGTAGGATTGCTCAAGGCCTGAGGGAGAGGGCACGCATGTTCTTAGACTGGGTACTAGCAGTCTGACTGGTCTAGGATCAGAGTGCAAAAATGCTTGAGTGCACTTACTCTCTCTCTCGTGAAAGAATTTGCAATATCAATGTTGCCAACATATTGGTAAGTCCTGAGAAAGTGTTCCAGAAAATCTCAGATGAGTTTCAGAGATCCTCCACATAATCACAACAGCAAGGGAAGATGGAATAAGGGACGACACTTGACTAATGCAAGAAATAAAGGCCTGTTTACTCCATCAACTGTCCATTGTTAAGAAGGAAGTCAATTCAAACATCTAACCAATAAAATGCCATGTAACCTCTTTAATGAACAAACACAGGTATTCAAGTGAGTCAGCCCATTCATCAGCATTAGGTAATCATTTCTAGCACAACCTTTAACTGATATACCAGTTTTGTCTCTATGTTACGTGCAGGCTGATCTGATATTTAACTCAGAACTTCGGTTATTTAAAGATTTACTCAACCAGCATTGTTATCACACACCTCTGGATCTTCAACCCAAGCCTCCAGGTCTAGAGGTAGGGTTATTACCTCTGCACCACCACACAACTCCGGAATTGTCAGCTCACAGGATCTTTACCATCTGGACACACAACTGATAATTATTCCTCCAACACCCACTATTTAGTAGAACAGCAGTTGTTACAAATCTGATGGGAGAAATGCCCTAAGAATTAAGTCCCATTACTCCATGAGCCACACAATAATGTAAATGCTTCGTTCATTCACTAAAATGGCTGAATTGTTTCGCTTTATTCCTATCCTCCAGAATAAAAAAGACTTCACAACATTTCTTTGATAAACTTAAGAATAACTGGCTTATTGTAAACAAAGCTTATTCTTTAAACAATTGGCAAAACCATTAACAACTAAACTATCATCTGAAATTAAACAATATTCCCTAATTCCAAACAATTAGATTCACATGACAAGCAAGATATATGGTACTGCAGAGATGGTATAGTTTTTATAAGAAGGGCGCAAAAGGGGGAAAAAAAAGACCCTGTGGGCCAATGATCAAACTCAAATGATAAAATTGGACGATTTTTCACTGTTTCCTGACTTTCCTGCTGAAGAGGTTGAAATGCTGACCATTGTGGAGGGATTGAAAGTCTTTAGATCAGCTTTCAGTTCAGGTGAAAGGTCAGTTAAACTTAGGTCTATGAACAGAAATAACAGCTCAGCTTTCGGAATTTATCACATCTTCAGATGCTGATATTTGGAATTTTCTCAACTTCTCAGAAATATTTCAGTGAGAGAGAATTCTGCTGCTTATGCTGCTTTTGGACTTTTCTGACTTTTTCCTAGGGTGAGAGAGATTTGCTAACTCCAAACTTGGGAGGCCTTTGACTTTTACTGACGCAACCAGGTGCCCTGGAAAGACAGAAAACAATCCACACTAGTATTGCTTGGCAACTTTTAATACATAAGCCCTGTCTACTCCAATTGCGTTTGTCCAGCAACGAAGGCAATGAAGACCAATTCTTACTTCACAAAACCTTTGCTTGTCTCCTTTGCAAAGTTACTTCAACTTTCAGTAATGATCAGTTTCAAGTAAGCCCTTCAAAACATCCCTTCAAAACCTTAGAAACCCGTTTTTAAAATCTGGAACACATGAGCAGTTCCATATTCCAGTACTTCATGGGCCTCATCTCTAAATATGAATTCTCAAGCAGGAGAATTCCTATTCACTCATTGGCTTGTAGCCATTTTAATTTTCATGTTGGTCAGATGCCAAGTAATTCCCTTGAGAGAAACACTTCTGATATCTGAAACGTGCAACCACTATATAGTTGAGATTGATACTTGGAAATTTCTGAAGATGAAATTTAAAGAATTGGTTTTTAGAACTGTGAGATAGGTAGTGGGTAAGTATACAATGGAAATATAAGACAGTTCCATATAACATTGTTTATTTTTCTTGTAAAATAAATTCAGTTGATAGTTTAGCTTCATGTGCGCTATAAGTATGCCATTGATAGTTAGTGAAAGTTTCATCATCTCTGTTGCTGAGATAACAATCCAACTCCAGATTTATTAATTGAATTCACCTTCCATCAGTGGGCATAATGGAGTATGAACCCATGCCCCAAGCCATTAGCCTTAGCCCCTAGAAAATGTTGAATGTCTAGTAACATTACCACTGTGCCCTGTCTCCTTCATTACATGTAACAGTCTCAGAGGTTATACAGATGTCTTCTTATTTGTAGATGGTGAGGATGAGAAACCAGCCTTGCCTCCTCGTCCATTGAGTACCTCCATCACTTCACCAGAAGCAAAAAACACCTTAAGTCAACAGCTACAGGAACGTTTACAGGAGGGGTCTTTGAAAAGGTAATGTTGTGAGACATGGGTGTTTAAATATCCACGTACTAACTGGAACAGAGAGGGAGCAAATAAAGAAAAAGGGGATGATGTACTTGGAATGTATAACGGACAATGTGACATTTGTGGTTCTATAAGGGCAGGTGTGTAGTTAAATTTGGTTATGAGTAACAAAATAAGTCAGATATTGAGTTATGTGTGTGGATATTTCAGCAAAGTAATGATTACAGGACATTAATGTTTGCATGATAATAAAATATCAGCGACAAAAGGAGCAACAAACATACAACACTTGCGTTTATATGGTATCTTTAATATGGAACCACAAGAGCATGATCAAATAAGATGTAATACCCAGCCATATCAAAAAAATATTAGGACAGATTGCCATAAGCTTTGATCAAGTCACAGAATTATTACAGTGCAGAAGGAGGCCATTTGGCCCATCGTGCCTGTATCAGCTCTATTATCTAGATTCAATCTTCTCTGTTTCCTGTATCCCTGAACATCACCACTGTCCAAATGACTAAGTACTGCTGTTTGAATGCCTTAATTGAAACTGCCTGCAACATATTGTAAGATAATGCATTTCATAACTATCAATATTGTTAGTGAAGATTTTTTGCACATCGCCTCTGCTTCGTTTGCACATCACTTTAAATCTATGCTGTCTCCTTCCTGTTTGCTTACAAGCCGAAACAGTTACACCCTATCTACTTTGTCCAGCTTCATAGGTTTAAGGAGCATCTTAATAGAGGAAATGAGGTAGAGAATCGGTGAAGTTCAGGAAAGGAAATCCAGAGCATAGAGTGTGCTAGCTGAAGTCAGGACTATGAATGAAAGAGTGGTTATAATTAAGGATGTAAGAGTTGGGGCAGAGCAGATATCACAAAGGACTGGAGGACTACAGGAATTTACAAGAATAGGGAGTAGGGAGGCCATGGAGTGATTTGAAAACAAAGATGAATATTTTAAAATTGAGATATCGCTTAAACACGAGCCAGTGTGTGTCAGCAAGCACACTGGGAATGGGATTTGGCATGGAGAAGAACGTTTGGATAACCTTCAGTTTAGAGAGAATATTGAGTTTGGTCCGTGCAGTTGAGGTTGGTCACTGATCCTAGAATCCCTACAGTGTGGAACCAGACCATTTGAGTCCACATCGACCTTCCAAAGAGTATCCCCACCTGGACTTACGCAACTAGCCTATCCCTGTAACACTGCATTTCCCATGGTTAATCCATCTAATCTGCACATCTTTGAACTGTGGGAGGAAATCAAAGCACCGGAGGAAATCCACACAGACGTGGAGAGGTTGTGCCAACACCATACAGACAGTTGCCTGAAGCTCAATTGAACTCTAGCCCCTGATGCTATGAGGCAGTAGCGCTAACTACTGTGCTGCCCATGATGAAATGCCCAAATCCCAGTAATAGCATTGCCTTGGCTGTTCAGGGAATTCTGGCTGAATGTTTGGTCTGCCCAGCAAGATATTAGTTATATTGAGGCTCCTGGCCCTTTTGAGGATGAGATGGGCCTCTCAGAGCTAATGGCTAATTGGAGGGCTGGGGGTTGTTTAATCTCAGCAGCGCCACTAAGAAGAGTGGTCACTGCCAGGATTACACCCAAGTGAGAAGAGTCTGTGATGATAACCAGGACAAGGTGCAGAAGCATGATTACATACAGTGATAAACCTTGGGGGGATGGACAATAAAAGAGTAGGGAGTGTAGAAATTGAGTTGTGTGGTTCTACTGGGTAATACTGCAGGACTGGAAAATGACCAGTGTCTTACCTATTTTCAAATAAAGAGATGGAAATAATAGAGATCATTCAAAATCAGTGAGTTTAATAGATGCAATGGAGATAATTTTAACATCTCTAGATCATGATGCAATATTAAGATATATACATAATTAGAAGCATTCAATATCTCAGAAAGGAAGATATGTTTGGCAAACCTAACTGAGTTCCTTCAGGAGGGGGAGGCCATGGTTGACAGGGGAAATGCATTTTTGCTGGTGTACATGGACTTTAAGATAACCTTTGAAAAGGTATCTCACAGACACTACTGAAGTAAATTAGGTACTAAGGAGGTTGAAGAAAAGATAAAGTCACCATCGTCCAGCTCTCTCATTGGGGTGAGGAGACTGGTGGTGGTTTAACTTGAAGGTCACCATACCTTAGGTAAATGGACAGATTGAGAAGGAACATTTTTCCTGGTAACCTCAACCTCTATAGGAATTGAACTCATGCTGTTGGTATGACTTTGCAAGCCAGCCATCAGCCAACTGAGCTAACTAACCTCCTGCTAAGGCAATAGAAGGGAGATGCTAGAGGAAATAGTGATAACTTTTATCACCAACAATTATAAGTGACAAAGAACTGGCAGCCTGTTTTACATTTCCACTAATTTTTTTTCAGCTTTAATAGTGTCAAGCCAGTGAAATGTCAACTAAATGTTACAGCCAAGAAACTGAAGGAACAGGAGGAGTATAATGTTAAGCATGGTGGCAGAGTTAACTTTTCAAGAGGATCTGGAATTGAAGACAAAAGTGTTAATTCAGAGAAAATCTAAGGTGGGAGGGAAGACAGGGAAGAATGCAGGTCAGGAAGCAAAATTTAATATTAACAAGACAATTTGATGTTGACGGTGACAGATCGGGCACCAGCAATAAGCATACTGAAGAAAGTGTTAATTTTTGATTATTCATGTGATGCTGCATTACTGGCTAACCCAATGTTAGTTACCCATGAAGCTGCCTTCTTAAACTGTTATAGTCTTTAGTGTGTAGGCACACACAATGCCGTTAGCCAGAGAGTTCCAAGATGTTGACCTCTGCTAACAGTGAAGGACTTGTGAAATATTTCAAGTCAAGTTGGTATGTGATTTCGAGGGGAAATTGCAGGTAGTGTGTCTCATGCATTTGCTGCCCATGTCCTTTGAGGTGCTAGAGCTTGCAGATTTACCAATGAAGAAGATGCAACCCCGTCCATGGTGAAACAGAAGAAAATTCAGTTGCTAGATGTTCTTCAAATTTAGATGGAGGAGGTGTTGGGTATGTTGTTTATACTTTAGGTTGAAAAGACACCAGGACCAGATAAGATGAATCCAAGAAGACTGAAGCAGTAAGAGTCAAAATTGTGAGGCAATGGCAAGAATTTTTCCATCATCTTTAGACTCAGCGATGATGGCAGAAGACTGGAGAATTGTAACCATTATGAACTTGATCAAAGAGGCAGTAGCATAAGCCACTGTAGATCAGTCAGTCCAAATTCAGAGACTGAGAAACAATAATTCAGGACAAAGTTAATAGTTGAGCAAAAGAAGGTTAATTAAGGAGAAGCAGCATGCATTTTTTTTCATAGAAAATCAGGTTTAACTAACTTGCTGAAGCTTTTTGAAGATGGATTGGAAAGGATTGATTATGGCAATGCTGTTAAGATAGTCTACATGGACTTTCAGAAGACATTTGATGCAGTACTGCATCATGACCAACAGGCTTATGAGCAAAGTTAGAGCTTATTGAATAAAAGGGATTTTAGCAACAAGGATACATAATCGGCAAAGCGAAAACAAACAGAGAGAAATGGTAATGGCTATTTTCTTGGGCTCGGAGAAGGTTTGCAATGGAGTTCTCTATGGATCTGTATTTGGACTCCTGATTTTTTTTTACATATATTAATGATCTAGATCTTGGTGTAAGGGCACAATTTCAAAATTTGCAACGGATAAAGAAATTTGCAAATATTATAAACCATGAGTGGACAGTTTGCAATGTCAAAAGGATTAAGACAAGTTGGTGGAGTCTATAGAAAGGTTTCAGGTGAAGTTCAGTATGGAGAACAGGGAGATGATTGATCTTGGTCAGGAGAACATGAGAAACAATGTACAATAAGTGGTACAACTCAAAAGGGAGTGCTGGAGTAGACAGCCCTGGGTATATATGAGCAGGAAGTTATTAAGGCTGGTGGCACAGATTGAAAGAGCAGTTAATAAAAGATACAATATTCAAGGCTTTGTTCTTCAGGACAGTGTACAACAAAAAGGAAGTTATGATCAACTTGTATAAGACACTAGTTCGGCCTCAGCTGAAACAGTTCTGGGCACTGCACTTTGGAAACATGTGAAAGAATTGGGGAGTGTGCAGAAGACATTTCTGAGAATGGCTCCAGGCTTGAGGAATTTCAGTAATGAAGATAGATTGGAGAAGTTGGGACTACTCTGGAGAACAGATGGCTGCCATTAATAAAGAAGCAGAATTGATATGAAGAGAATGTTTTTCACGGAATGGTTTGTTAGGGTCTGGAATGGTTTGCCATGCAGTATGGAGAAGGCAGTGAATTGATGATTTCACAGGGGCATTCAGACTATTATTTAGGAAGGAATCTGTTCTGATGAAGTGTCACCAGACTAGAAAAGTTAACTCTGCTTTTCTCCCAATAAGATGCTGCCAGACCTGCTGAGTTTCGCCAGCAATTTTGATTTTTGTTTCAGATCTCCAGCATCTGCAGTTCTTTGTTTTATTTGGGAAGGAAGATATTCAGGGTTACAGGAAAAAGCAGGAGAATGGCAGATAATGAGATGTTCATTTGAAGAGTCAGTGCAGATATGATGGGTTCCCTTCTGCACTGTGAGAATTGTGTAATTTTGTGAAATGTGCGAGTTGTTTCGATATCTGAGGACACACAAATTGAGCTGAAAATTGTGCTTTCATCGCCACTTCTGACCTTTTAGTTGAGTTCATTGATGAAGCAACTGAAGATAGTCAGGCCGAGGAGACTGCCCTGAGAAAATTGAAAGTCATTAATGGTGCAATGGTAGTGCCCCTATCTTTGATCCAGAAGCTCAATTCCTACCAGTACCAGAGATGTTTACTAATATGTCTGAACAGGTTGTTTTGTTTTTAAAAAAAGAAATGCCCCAAGAGCTGAACACTGACTGAGTTGGAGCAAAGGGACCTTGGTGATAAATAAAATGCAGGGTTTGAAACTCAAACCTTGGTTTAGCAGGATCTATTTGTTTTTTATTAGGAGAAAGTGAGGACTGCAGATGCTGGAGAACAGAGTCGAGAGAGTGTTGTTGGAAATGCACAGCAAATCAGGCAGCATCTGAGAAGCAGGAGAATCGACGTTTTGGGCATAAGCCCTTCATCAGGAAGGGCTTGTACCCGAACTGTTGATTGTCCTACTCCCCAGATGCTGCTTGCCCAGTTGTGTTTTTCCAGCACCAAAACCTTGGTCTTTATTAGTCTGACTCAGATGGAGCATGTGGTAAGAATAACGTTCAAATTAACAACAAGGAAGAAGAGTACTTGGTCTGTAAAGGAATCAAAGGCTTTGATCTTTCTGAAGTGTATGGGCGCATTACCCATTTCACAATGTCAATCAAAACAAAACTCAGTAAATTAAAATGAATTTTTATACTGATGCACTTATACTGTCAGGTATCTTGAATTGATTCACACTGAGCAGCTTTTGGACTAGATTACATCTGAACATTTACTGACTATAAATGCTTGAATAACTAATGATCTTTGGAATGTGACAATGTTGAAAATACTTAATAAGTAGTCTAAGCTTTTGAGGGTATGTGAATGTATTTTGTGCAGTAATACAATTGCCTTATTTACTACAGTGAGTGTGCTGCTTTGCTGAGTGATTACTTGAAGATGAGTCTTCATAAAGACCTTGATGCTATTGGTGCAGGGAACATAGCACTGGTACATCTCAACAAGACCATTATGAAGTTATGCAAAGACCTGGACAGGTAAGTTTCAGACCCTGCCTAGGCACTCGCATCCTTTTATATTATGGGAGTAGTGCTATGGATCAGACCAGTACTCCTCAGAATATTTTAAGAAGGCATCCTAGACCCTAAATTTTTTTTTATTTTAAAGGCAAATTTAACTTATTGTGTTATAGATGTAATTCCCTTGGTCAAACTACTGTACATTAAACAAAATACAATACATTTAAACATTATAGTTAAAATAAATCACAAGAAAGAAGAACTTAGAATAACTTAACACTATTGGAAAACTTGCCAGAATAAAAGATAAAGTAACTATTACTAATTAACAGTTCTAATATCGCATACATACACCCCTTGGCAAAAAGGCAAATTCAGAAAAAATGACTTGTCTGACAAATAACCCAGCAGCAGAGAGAAACTTCAGTTTCTTACAGTAACCAAAAGAGGGAAAAATAGTTTTGACTTTTTCAAGCCCACAACAGCAATTGCTTAAATCTAAACCTAAAAATAAAAACAAAAGACTGGTCTGAAGAAATCCTGGTCACACCCATCTAGGCTGCTTCTATTGTTCCAACTTTTCAAAAAAACACCGAGGTCCCACAAGCTGTTTACTTCAGTGGTTTTGGTAGACTGCTCTAAACCTCTGGCTTACAACATCTCTTTAAAAAAGAAAGCAAGGACAAAATAACCTCTTAAAGCCACAGAACCGTCACAGTAGTAAACACCAAAATAAGATTATCCATTGAATTGAAGAGACAGATCCAAACATAAAGCAAGTTTCAAATATCCTAAAATAAATTTGAAAAGCAGCAAATTCTTTATGCTAACATAAATATAGAAAATTCTGGCAATGCGTGGATAGTTCATCAGTGCCTAAAAAGTAAAAAAGATAGACTATTTATTTTGAGGTATAACAACATTATGTTCCAACAATGATTCTCTGCGTGAGCTAACAGCCAGTCTTCTGTTTCCTTTTAGACTGCTATAATCAGAATCAGGGTGTCATTACAGCACAAAAAAAGACCATCATGGACTATTGATTCCTACTGTTTATTACCAAGATCAGTACACTTAACAGACTGACTCTTGATCTGCATAACAACATAATAGACCATAAGAATTTCAGAAAAAGCAGCAGAAGTTGACCTTTTGACCCATCGATCCTGCTGTGTCTTGCAAAGATCAGAGTTTCATCTGATTGTGACCTTCACACCATTTTCCTGTCAACACGCTCATTACTTTTGATTCCCATCCAAAGCAACATTCTGTTTCACTCGACTTTGAATATATTCACTGACCTAGCCTCTATTCCTGGGTTAGTGAATCCTGTCCTGTGAGGAACCCCTAAACCCTCTCTTACTCGGGAACATAACTTTGGGTCACCTGTTAGGAAATGGAACAAATTGGCAAAGTTTGTCCAGAAGCTTGTTGCAAAAAGTTCAAAAATTAAAAACACACAGAGACTATTCCTTCTACTGTCTGTCTTAGATAGGAGACTCCTTATTTTGAAACTTAGTCCCCTAAATCTCATTTACCTCATTAGATGAAAACTCCCCTCATCATCAACCTTGCCAGGCACCCCTCAAGATCTTATATGTTTCATTAAGATCACTTCTAATTCTTCTAAACTACAATGAGTATAGGGTGAATCTGCTCTTTTTCCTTCAAACAAGAACACCTTAGTCCCAACAATCATTCTCTGAATTGCATCTGCTGTAAGTATATTCCCACTGAAATAAGCAAATCAAAACCAAATGTAGTTCGCCGAACTGGTTTTCAGTCTTGCTCTATGCAGTTGTTACAAACTTCCCTACCTTTATACACCTTTTCCCACTTGCATTAAAGGAATTTGATTTCTTAAGAATTTGCTGTATCTCTATGCTAAGGTTTTGTAACTTGGCCTCTGAACTACAGCATTCTGTAGTCTAGCAGAATTAGATTACTTACAGTGTGGAAACAGGCCCTTCTGCCCAACAAGTCCACACCAACCCTCCGAAGAGTAACCCACCCAGACCCATTTCCCTCTGACTGATGTACCTAAATGTGGGCAATTTAGCATGCCCAATTCACCTGACCTGTACATCTTTGGACTGTGGGAGAAAACCAGGGCACCCGGAGGAAACCCACACAGACACGGGGAGAATGTGCAAACTCCACGCAGACAATCACCCGAGGCTGGAATCGAACATGGGACCCTGATGCTGTGAGGCAGCAGTGCTGATCATTGAGCCACCGTGCTGCCCTTGGCCCATCTTGGAATATCTTGGACCATCTTTTCCAGCATGTCCTTTTAGTCAGAGTTATTACGTACGACTTTCAAATTTGTCAGAGAGACATGATGATTGATGAAACCACAACGTTGTCTTACCAGATATTTATGTTCCAATTAAGCTCATAAGACCATAAGATATAAGAGCAGAATTGGGCCAATTGAGTCTGCTTCATCATTCGATCATGATTGATATATTTCTCCATCCCACTTGCCTGCCTTCTCCCCATAATCCTTGATCCCCTTACTGAACGGGGAGGAGATGGCCTTGTAGTATTATCACTGAACTGTTAATCCAGAGACCCAGGTAACGCTCTGGGGACCTGGGTTCAAATCACGCCATGGTAGATGGTGGAATCTGAATTCAATATTAAAAAAAATATTGAATTAAGAATCTTTTAATGACCATGAATCCATTGACGATTGTTAGAAAAGTCCCATCTGGTTCACTCATGCCCTTTAGGGAAGGAAGCTACCAACGTGTTAGCCCAGAATCAAGCAATGTGGTTGACAGCCCTCTGGATAATTAAGGACAGGCAATAAATGCTGGAATATCCTGTGACACTCTCATCTTGTGAATGTATGACTGAATAAAACAAACATAAAGAAATTAATTGAGGACTAATTTAAAAAAGGCATTGGCTCATTTGGTATTGAAGATAACTTGCTTCCACTATGGTTCAATTGATCTGAGGTAGCTGATAAGTCCAATGCCCGACCTGAAGACTCTACCACAGGTGATGCTGGATAGATTGGCTGGATAGGCTGTTTGGAGAGTTTCTGTACTCCCTCCAACATTTTGACTTTGCTCGTGTAACTTTCCATCAAGGTCTCTTGACAGATTTGGTGCTTTCCAGATATCTCCATTTTACCCAGCTTCAAGACAGGGAATCCCATGATTTGATACTAATGTTGATCACTTTAGGGGAACTTTGAAAGCATCCCCAATTGTTAAATGCTTCAGAGATTCAAGTTCAGGATGAACCTTTTAGAATGGACTAATTACGATTTTGTTCCTCTATCTGTTTCAACTCACTGTCAGTTTCTCTCACCAGGGAGATAGATCTGGTGTACAGCAACCTTGAGGCAATAGTGCAAGTGTTTGGTGGGAATACCCATTTCAACACAGCCAAAAAAGAGGTAAGGTACGAATGGCACTCAAAAACAATGACCTGAAGTTCAATTCCAAATATAATTTTTCCATTCAGTTTTTACTCTTTTAAATGCTGGGGCTGTGATCGGGGTGCTGACAGATTTTTCTGTCCTCAGCATCTCCCCCACGCACCCCCCCCCACCAAACCCACCCCCCACCAGTCACATGTACATTGTTTGCCTGTGACACTTCTGCACTGTCCAGGATACACTGCCTTTCACATGCAGCACAGTTCCATGTGAGTACCAATAGACAACCTAGAATCTTTGGAAAGAAAGTAGATTGGTTGCAGAAAGAGGATTGATTATCATTTCATTGAGACATGCACCTTGAGTTGACCCTGAGGAAATTTGATGCAACATGATGAGAAAATGGGGCTGACATTAACTCAGTCCCACTTTGTGTAATGTAACTGGAAAAGCTGTGCAATTGTCATATAAGCGAAATTTCTGCTGAACTTCCAGTGAAGCTACTCCAGTGGCGTAGGAGCATCAGTCCTGATCTTCGGAAGTGTTGTGTCCATTACATTTCTTGCATTTGTCTAGTTGAGACAATAGACACTGGAGCTGTCTGTGAAACACTTGCATCCAATGATCAAAAGTTACTGCTGGGTTTCTTTGTACATGAAGTGTAATGCTTGTGCACAGGCTCCATCATCAAATGTTGAAATGTTCAGATTAATATGTAAGATATTTCCATACAATTTCTAACCACGTTCTGAACAAGTCTTCAGGGTCCTGAAAACATCAAGGTTTATGATAGAAGTGCAGGGGTTACTGCTATGGCCTTATTGACTGTGGCAATGTCAAGGTCACTGAATGAATAACAACAATTAACACAAAATCTGTGTGCCATGAGGTTTTACAAATCCAACTTTCCTGCTCTTATTAGCAGTCCAAATTTAAATGCAATTAAAAAAGACAAGATGACAAAACAATTTGGATGTATAAAAATTTTAAATCAATATTTTTAGTTGCTAATTTTGAGAATAGTTGCTAAATTTGAAAGCAAACTACTGTAGATGCTGGCTACGCTATACAGGCCAGGGCAGTATCTATTCAGAGTTAATGTTTCAGCGCAGATCACACTTTTCTTCTTATATCTCTCTTATATTAAGCTTTATTTTGTACCTGTTCTCAGGATGTTGGTAATTTATTTTATTACTATTTATTCCCAGTCTAAAACTAGAGGGCATAGATTTGATGAGAGCGAAGAGATAAAAAAAAAAGGGTCCAGTGGGGAAATGTTTTCATACAGAGTGGTGAGTGTCTGGAATGGGCTGTTGGTTGTGGTGGTGGAGTCGAATACATTTTTGTCATAGAAGACATATTTGAATAGATACATGGATGGGATAGGTATGGAGGGACATGGAACAAACACAGGCAAATGGGACTAGATTAATTGTGAAAACTGGGTGACATGGGCAAATTGGCCAAAGGGCCTGTTTCCACACTGTCACCCTCGATGACTCAGTCCTTCAAAGGCACTTCTGATAGTGATAATTCTTCAAGAAGAGTGTCTGAGTTTGGAGCCATGCACATAATATGGGCGTGAAGAATGCAAATTAGTCAGAACTGGCAGATCAGTTGGAGCAGAAAATTGGAGTCAAGTGTGGTAAAATTTGAGGCCATTCATCTTATGAAAATCATGACGACTTGGATTGACAGATTTAGGAGGTGAGGTTTAAAGAATTCTTGGAGTTCAGATGCATCAAGAACTATATTCAAATTGACTGTTGGAATAGATTCAAGGGTCTAATTATGTTCTTATAGTACTTTCTTCCTTTAATGTGAAGGATATTGGTTTGTTAGAATGATTTGAGGTTTCACATCAATTTGTCAACGTTTACTTCTGGGTTGTTGTCCATGACATGATCATGCCCTGTTGTTGATTAAATTAGACGAAAAATCTTGGAAGCCAAAGTTTTTTTATGTCCAATGTTTAATAACTCATGTTTCAATTTTCACAGGAGCCTCTCAGTCCAAGTGGTTCTAATGAACTGGAAATCCTCATCAGTAAAATTAAAAATCTGGGCAATATGCTGCCGAACATGGAAGAAAGGGTACTGTTTCCATATCTGATTTGAGACTGTATTGGGGCTGGTGTATTGTTTCGTGGGCTAGTATATTAAACTTTCATCTTTTATATCCAGTCAAATGAAAGGTTCTTCTCTCTTCAGGCTGTACGAAGTAAGAAATGAACTTGAGTGCATACAGTCTGATTCCTATTTCTGTTCACATTTCAGCAACATCTTGCAATTACATAATGTCTTTAATGGAGGATCAGGATATAAAAATTCTTTAGAAAGGTGTGAGAAACATTGGCTAAAATAAAGTGAGCTTAAGATGTGTGACCAATCACTCAGGAAAAGGTGTGAATTTGTAAGGAGGAAAGGGTGGAGTTTGGGGGGGGGGAGCAGAATGGCTCAGATGAGAAATTCTAGATGAAGAATATGATTTACCTGGTTGAAGGTATGACTGCCATTGATGCATGAATCTCCAATAGAAGCAGGTTCAAAGGCCAATGACTTACTCCTGCTCCTATTTTCTGTGATAGGGCAAAAGGAGGAAGGGATGCATATGAGGTAGTGGGCAGAGATCAGGAGCTCAGAATTAGATGTAGGGTTGTCGATGATGAAAATAGAGGTCATAGTGGCAGAGCAAGACAGAATCAGCAATGTTGATACCAATGTGCTGTCTCATATGGACAGGCCACAACAATGCGATATTAAGAAGCAGTTGTGTTGCAGTGGGACATTGTAGATTTTATTCAAAATGGCAACTTCTTTAAAGGATCTCTATCAATGTAGGAAATGGTTTAAGAAATCATTCTTCATATTTGGGAAATGAAAAGAACCAGAAAATATAGTTATCAGTTTATATCCCAGTTAGGTAGTCAATAACTCATTTTGATATTTATTGTATCTCATTATAGTTTTGTAAGCAAGTTGGAAAGGAAATGATTTTCCATGATGTTATGTCATGAAGATGGTGCTGCTTTAAGAATCAAACAGATTTTTGACTTAAATTCCACAGATTCACAACCCTTTGAGAGACAAGATTCCTCCTTGTCTCAGTTTGAAACATGATCTCTTGTTCCAGTATTCTAATTTGACCAACAAGGGGAACTATCCTTTCTACAGCTACTTTAATTTGATTCGTTATTGTCACATGTACCGAGGTACAGTGAAAAATTTTGTTTTGTGTGCAGTACATGCAGATTGTGCCATGCAAAGTGCATTAGGGAAATAGAACAGAGCAAAGAATACAATGTTATGGCTGCAGAGAAAGTGAACGAGGAGAGAGATCAACATTAAATTAAAAATTTGAAAGGTCCATTCAGGAGTCTATTAACAGTGGGGAAGAAACTGTTCTTGAATCTGTGTGTGTTTTAAGTTTTTGTGTCTTCCACCTGAGGGAAGAGGTTTGAAGAGATAATAACCAGGGTGGGATGGGCCTTTTATTATATTGGCAGAGTTCTTGAAGCAGTGAGCATAGATGGAGTCAGTGGATAGAAGATTGGCTTGTGTGATGTACTGGACTGTTTTCTCAACTCTCTGTAGATTCTTATGGTTTTGGGCAAAGCGGTTGCCAGACCAAGCCATGATGCATCCAGATAGGATACTTTCTATTGTGCATCTATACAAATTGATCATAGTCTTTGTGCACATGCCAAATTTCCTTAGCCTCCTGAGAAAGTAGACATATTGTTGTGCTTTCCTGACCATAGCATCAACGTCAATCTTCCTTAGCATCTTTTTTTACCTCAGTTGAATCTCCTCTCATCCTTCCAGCATGAGAAGGGAGGGAATCCTGCTGGGACTCTACAAACATGGACACCAGTTCCATGTGATCTCACATCACTATGACATGGCTGTTTACCCACCCACCCTATTGCAATCCTCAGTGTAAAAGTATAATGAGCCCTTTACCTTCCATGGCTTCTGATGGCACAGCTAAGCTGGCACATCTCGATTTCTTGGGTGGGGTGGCAGGAAAACCAAAGATAAATGTTCCTGTGATTGGAATCATGTGACTAGGGGACCCACAGGCAGCTGGGAGAGATTTAACTTGCTTTGCTGGCAAAGTTCTTGCACCACTGTAGGACAAGATATAAATAGCTACATTTTGGATATGTTGCAGTTGATGAAGTTTATAAGAAAAATGTTCCTGATGAAAACTTTCTCGTATCACATGTAGGCTGGACTGGATGGGGCAGGAAGGTTCCCTTGTACAAGGACATTTGTGAGTCAGAAGGTCTTCCAACATACAGACATGTTTCACAGCCAAATACATTGCCTTCCTGGGCAGAATTTAAGCTTGCAACCTTTAAGTTGCTATCACAGTTCTCTGACCACTGGACATTGTATCCTGTCACTGATAGGGAATGTCCAAAATGAACATTGAGGAACCAAGGGTTATCTTGGAGCTGGGTGAAGTCATATGATTGATTTCTGAAATGTTATTCTGTTAGCATTCCTTCCTTGCACTGTCCACCAATTTCAATTTACATGGAACCTTTAGAATGTCCTTCCCATATTCTTTCGCTCTTTAACAATACCAGCAAATTGTCACTGCTTATACATCATTGCCAAAATATGAAAAGATACAGATGATCTATTTGTATTCTCAAGACAAAGTTCAGGTGGGCTTCATTCAGTGTACTTTTGTTTATTGACAGGTGTTGAAGGGGTTGCAGCTTATGATGATCACAAACGGGGTGGAATTACCTGTTCACTTAACATCTCCTGAAAACAATGGCAGGAATGCATCCAAACCCATCCCAATCCAGAGCTTCGAGGTAAAAGAGAAAAAGCTTTCTTTTTTTTAAGCAAATGTAAGTTCTAATGCATAAGTTTTTATCATGGAAGAAATTGAAGCTATGAGGAATGGAGTATTTCTCTCCTGTTATTCCATCAAGCTTGGATCAGGTGTGAAGCAAGGCTGTTTAGAAGAAAATCTCTTCATGTAAAAGCAGCTTGTAACATATTGCCTGCTTGTCTCTACCCTTCTCCCAATGCTATTCAGTGTCTCTGCTGTTCGCGGATAGGACAGACAGGTTACATCTCATGGTCCCTGATTTTACTCCAGTCTATTACTCCAAATTATCAAAATTTTACTCCAATTCTTTGCTCTGGTATTTGTCCATGGGAAGAGTTACAGAAACCTTTCAGCATGTCTTCAATGTAACATGGCTACAATCTTGAACTCATGCAATCATGAGTGGGCCTCGGCATAATGAGCACATGCACTACTATGCTGTGGACATTTCAAAGTCTCTTTTTATGCGGAGGATGATCATTTACCCTATTGAACTCTCTTACCCTAAAAGGTACAAAACTTTGGCAGAGTTAAAACATCACAAGGCCACTGGTCTGTGCACAACTAATCTTTTTTTTTCTTTTGTGAGTTCAGGATGTGTACACCATCAGCCTGTATAAACCTTTCTGTTGACCATTATCCTGAATCTCTCTTCACATTATGCTCAAAGCAGAGGTCACTGGATGTTGAGCAGAAGTGGGAGCCCCAACTGATTTTCATGCTGCCTAAACTTCAGTTACTAATTCTGGCTGAGATCAACTAATTCATCATAATGCATCAATCAAATCCAATCCTTCTCAGGACGACATGAGCAATGCAATTTTTGTCACAAAATCAGCAAATGAGACAAAGAAGGATCTTAATGGCCATGTGAAATGAGCTTGCTCAGCTAACACTATCTGTTTCTTCTTACATTTTAGGTAAAGTTTGGAAAGACTCAGAAATATACATTGAGTGTTGATGTGGATGGGGGAAAACTTCAAATCTCAAAGAAAGCCGCCGGATCACCCGAGGAATCTATTTCAAATGATAAGAGTAAGGAGAATCGGTTATTGATCAAGCCCAGTATCGGTCCTCAACAACAAACACACAAATCACTGGAAAGTTCAGATGTTCTGCAGCATCTGTGGAGAGTAATCAGAGTTAAGGTTTCAGGTCGAGTGATCCTTCCTCAGAACTGGAATATCCCAGGATCTAGTCTTCATTTGTGGCTGCAGTCTATGCACTTCTTACTTAGCATTTTTATCATCTTAAAAATACTTAAGGGAAAATTCAAAGCATCAAGGTTTTAAGTTAATAGCAAATTATTACATATGCTGGAATCTAAACTGAAAGCAAAAAGTGCTGGAAATCACAGCAAGTCAGACAGCATCTATGGAAACCAAGCAAGCTCATGTTTCCAGTCTAGGTCACTTTTCATCGGAGCTGAAGTGAATGTTGACAGGGCGGTATTTATACAATAGTGGGACAGAAGGGATTGGAGTGCTGGGGGGAGAAAGGATGTTGATAGTTCAAAACGTGATCTGAATGTGAGAAAGGCAGAACTGTGGTGGGTCCACCTGCCAGATTGGAAAGAACAGACAGTCCCACTGGGGTGGGGGGAGGAGACCAAAGGTGACAGAGAATGTAACAAGTAAAGCTAAAAGGAAGGGAAGGAATGGGTTCACAATTTGGAAGTGTTAAACTCAATATTGAGCACAGATGGTTGTAAACTACCTAGTTCCGCAGAAAGAAGTTATGTTCATCCGTCCTTAACCTATTCATTCTGATAGCCCTATGTTGAGTCATATCATTTTTTACAATTATTGTTTCAGTTTACCCAGACATCTGTTTCACACATTAATCTCTATGTGAAAGCAGAATTTTTGATATCAACTTGAAACCATAATTTCTTGTTTTACTCTCGGAATTTATTTTAATATTTTGAGTTAGGTTGCTCTATACCTGTAATGATCTAATACTATATACCTCTATAAGATCTCCTGTCAGAGATTTATGTTCTAGGCTGGAGAGATGAAGCACCTTCAGATTTCCTTTCTAAGTCTGACCTGTAAGCTGCTGATAAATATGGAGCATTGACTTTCCTCTTAAATCTCTTTGCTTTACAGTTTTGCAATTGGTTAAATATCAGAGCACACCAAACACACTACAGATTGTGACTGACAAAGAAAATCAGAAAAATCAGCAGAGGGATTTCATTTTTGAAAACGCAAGGGTAAGTTATGAGCATAACCGACTTGTGTTGAATAGGGGCTCAGTTGCTTGCACTCTACTCTTTACATCATAACACATAAATGCTCATGTACCCAAGGAATGCTGCCCTGTCAGAGGTGTAACCTTTCAGAGAAATGTTCAAATCAGGATCCACTTGCCTGCTAGGGTGCATGTAAGAGATTTGGCAACATGGTTATGCAGAAGAGCTGAACAAAAAACAAAATATTTTGGATACTGGGAATCTGAAACGTAAGCAGAAATTGCTAGTGAAACACAGAAGGTATGGCAGCATTCTGGAGAAAAGGCAGAAGAGAGTTCTGAAGAAGGATCACTGGACCTGAAACATTGACTCTACTTTCTCTCCACAGATGCAGCTAGACCTGTGCGTTTCTCCAGCAATTTCTGTTCTTTTATGCAGAAGATTCCCCTGATTGAGATGTAAATCTCAATCAACATCACCAAAACAGATCACATTACAGTCTCTGGGAATTTGCTGTGTGTATATCAGTTGTTGTGTTTCCTAAATTATCATAGCAACTGCAAATCAAAAATCTGTTATTAACTGTAGTGTATTTTGAGACATCAGGTGCCTGTGAAAAGCTCTGTAGCAGCGTAAGGTGGCATGGTGGCACAGTGGTTAGCACTGCTGCCTCACAGCGCCAGGGACCTGGGTTCAATTCCCGACTCAGGCGACTGTCTGTGTGGAGTTTGCACGTTCTCCCCATGTCTGCGTGGGTTTCCTCCGGGTGCTCCGGTTTCCTCCCACAGTCACAAAGATGTGTGGGTTAGGTGAATTGGCCATGCTAAATTGCCCGTAGTGTTAGGTAAGGGGTATATGTAGGGATATGGGTGGGTTGCGCTTCGGCGGGTCGGTGTGGACTTGTTGGGCCGAAGGGCCTGTTTCCACACTGTAAGTAATCTAATCTAAGGTTTTTTTTCTGGTTATTTGCATAAATAGAATATTTTAAAAATTCATTATCAAATAGAAGAAGTCATTGCTAAATAGTTGGAGACTTCTTTCCATTTCAGGCAACTTGTGCTCACATTGTTCATTTACAATGGCATTCAAAACAATCTTAAAAGTTGTAGAATGATAATTGCAGCATTTTCCATAACCAATATTCATCAGCAACCAATAAATGTCTATATTTACTATAGTGTAGCTGTGTCCTGTATTATCCACAGGATGCAGAGCAGCACATTGTCAAGCTTTGTGAAGCCTCTCAGGACTTCCAGCAACCAAAGGGTCAAGGGGACAGTTTATAGGAATACCATCAATTGTAAATCATGTTGAAGAGCTGCATTGCACCTGCCCCTGACAGGTGTAACTTCAGTGAGGGAGGATATGTAAAATAGGTGAGGACTACACTTGGAATGTTGTGTACACTTTTGGTCTCCGTATCTCAGAAGCATATTTTCACAGAGGAAGTTTAACTTAGATAAATGTGAAGTATTGCATTTGGTAAGGCAAATCAGGGCAGGAATTAGACAATTAATGGTAGGGCCCTTGGAATTGTTGCTGAACAAAGAGACCATGAGGTTCAGGTTCAAAGTTCGTTGAAGGTGAAGTCACAGGTAGATAGGGCAGTGAAGAAGGTGTTTGGTGTTTTTGCTTTTATTGGTCAGTGCATTGAGTATAGGAGTTGGGAGATCATGTTTCAGCTGTACAGGACATTAGTTAGACCACTTTTGGACTGCTGCACTGAATTCCCTGCTATAGAAAGATGTTGTGAAACTTGAAAAGGTTCGGAAAAGACTGACAAGAATGTTGCCAGGGTTGGAGGATTTGAGGGATAGGGAGAGGTTGAATAGGTGAGGGCTGTTTTCCCTGGAGTGTTGGAGGCTGAGGGATGACCTTAAAGAGGTTTGTAAAATCATGAGGGGCACAGATCAGGTAAATACACAAGGTTTTTTCTCTGGGTTGGGTACTCCAAAACTAGATAGTATAGGTTTAGAGTGAGAGGGGAAAGAGACCCAAAGGGCAACTTTTTCACACAGAGGGTGGTGTGTATGTGGAATGAGCTGCCAGAGGAAGTGGTGGAGGTTTGTATAATTACAGCAATTAAAAGGCATCTGATGGGTACATGAATAGGAAGGGTTTGGAGCAATATGGACCAAATGCTGGCAAATGGAACCAGATTAATTTAGGATCTCTGGCTGGCATGAATGAGTTGGTCCAATGTGTCCGTTTCCGAGCTGTGCAACTTTATGACTCTGACTGTTCCCAGGATGGAGGGTGTGGAGGAGAAATTAGGTAAACTGGCCCTGTATTCTCAAGAGTTTTTAAGACTGAGAAGAGATCTCATTGAAACCTGCAAAATTCTTAGAAGAACATACAGGTAAGATGTTTCCCCTGGTTTGGAAATCAAAAACCATGGGTCAGAAATTAAAACTATGGGGGATAATACTTAGGTCCAAGATGAAACCATTTTATTTTAGTCAGAGTTCTGAATTTTGGTGTTCAGTCTATGGAAATCCAATCTTTGAGTATGCTGAAGTAGAGATTGATAGATTTCTGATTACCAATGGCATAAAGAGTTATTGGGATAAGGTGGCAAAATGGCATTGAAGTGATTGATTAGACATGATCATACCATAGTGGAGCAGGCTGAATGAGCTGAATAACTTAGTACAGTTCCTATGTTCTTGATATGTTGTGGCCATTATTATTTCTCCGGTGAGTATGAAGCTGACTTGTGCATTTCATAAAGGTGGTCATCGTTTTTGCTGCTCTTGTGGATTATGCAAAAGTTTTTATCATTCTAATAGTGACACTCCTGGATCTTTTCCCTGCAGAAGCGTGAAGCTTTCTGTCAGCTCCTTCAGCTTATGAAGAACATACACTCTCAGCAGGATGAACCAGACATGATATCCATCTTTATTGGAACCTGGAACATGGGTAAGTTATTGAAGGATTGTGCACACCTAGAAAAACACTGTACCAGGGAATTATACTGTATGTGCAATGGGCTGCATGCATTCCTAAGGATGGCGTTCCTGGATCAGTTCCTAGACCAGTCTAATCTATGTGCAAGCTGCTTGCACATGAAGGCAAATACTCCTTGCCAGTATTATGAACAGTGTAGAGACAACAGGATGGTTTTCTGTTTATTTTCTACTTCCATACTAACCACAGAAAGAAAGAAGTCTTTTCACCTCTTGAATGCTGTGTTCCTCAAATGCATGCACAAGACCAATTTACTCATAAGTTTAACAAAAGAAACAGTAAATCTATATTTTTCATTATGTAGAATGCTTTTGCAACAGCATCCACTCTTACATTCATAAGAGTCATGCATACAAGTAAAGATGATTGTGAAAGAAGTAGGTTTTTATAAAGTTCATAAAGTCGCTATGGCTCTTGTCTTACAAAATGGAAGTTGAAAGTATTCCTGCCTGATTTTTGGATCACTGAAGAAAATACAGGTTGGAAGTTCCTGGTAGCACACTTCTTGCAACAGCACATTTCTCTTCTATTCAAAGTAATAGCTGAGTTCTCTGTTGTAAAGATCAGGCTTCATTCTACAAGCCTTATGTAAAAGGCTAGCCCACTACTTTATTTTTTCACAGACACTATGCAAGGCTCTTCCTTAGGTATGTGGAATCTCTTGCTTCTGTGATTGCTTTGTCTGACTGAGAAGATACTTATGAAATTGTTTGTCAAGATATGTGTTCATTAATATTTCTTATCACAAGCTGGCTTCTGTCAAGGGCTGTGCTATCAATTCTCCTACTGTCCACATGAATGTTTCCTTGGAAACATTAACACTGGCACACAGTGGGGTGTGATTCTCAGTCTTTGCATTTTCTTGCGCGAGAATGCTTTAGCCTCACCCTAGCCTCACCTTTAGCCAGAATAAAAAAACCTGGCTATTTTTATTCTGCTGTCATCAAGTCTGTGTGATTATTATGCATTAGTTTTTTTAGGCATTGACAATATCAGCTGTTAAATCTGTAGGGAAAATCTGTCACATTTTTAATGTGTTCTCAAAGATGTGTTCCAAAGTAGTCATTTACATTGTTCGCCTCTTGTCCAAAAAAGCCAGCTATTTCCATCCTTGTGAAATTCCATTTTTATCCCCAGACAATGAGAGAGACCACTTGATCCTCTTCACTCCATCTTGTCACAATACAGATTGTCAATGTTTTGCATGGGTGTATCGGAGGGAGCAGGATCTAATCAGGCAGCAAGTTTGTTTCTTTTAGAAATAGAAAATACTTTAATAATTCCATAGGCGTAAACTTTTTTTTTTAAAATGAGAAACCTTTTATTTATATTCATTCATGGGATGTGGCATTGCTGGAATCCATTTGGCGCAGATATACGTACAATGCTGTTAGGGAGTGAGTTCAGAGATAATGAAGGCACAGAAATATATTTCTAAGTCAAGATGGTGACTGATTTGGAGGGGAACATTCAGGTGGTGACGTTTCCATGTACCTACTGTCCTTGTCCTTTCAGTTGGCAGTAATCATGGATTTACAAGGTGCTGTCTAAAATGCCATGGTAAGTTTTGCAATGCATTTAGTAGAAGGGTACACACCATTTCTATTGAGCATTGATGGTTCTGGATAAGATACCAATCAAGTATGTTGCTTTGTCTTCAGTGATGTCAAGTTTCTTGAGTGTTGTTGGAGCTGACTCAACTAGGCAAGTCCAACAATACTGCAACAATTTTCTGATACTGGTTTGAGTCACCTATAAACGGTTAAGACGTTTTACCATTCTCAACATCAGGGCGACATGCTACTGGAACTCAAATGTCAGCATTTGTGCAACTTAGATTTAGCTACAAATTTGGGTAGGTTTCAGGTCAACACTATCAGTGAGAATGGAAAATTGCACTCAAGTGATATTTTTAAAAGGATGGAGAAAATTGAAGAGGAGTTTTGCAGTTGGCGACAAAAAAAACTTTGATATACCATCTCAGCCCAATTTCTGCCTTTTTCATGCAGAAATTGAACTAAGATAGTAAATCAGAGCTTTTGTCACCAATTGCAAAACTCCTCTTCAATTATCTCCATCCTTTTAAAAATATCACTTGAGTGTGGAAAATTAATCTGAAAAATCAAATGACCAAGACATTAATGGAAGATCTTTTGAAATACTTAACAGGTGCTGCTAATCCTCCAAAAAGCATTGCTTCTTGGCTAATGTCAAAGGGCCTTGGACGTACAAGAGATGAAACAACAGCCACTATACCCCATGATATCTATGTGATTGGCACCCAGGAGAACTCGCTAGGTGACAAGGAATGGGTGGATTTCCTGAGAGCCGGAATAAAAGATGTAACAGAATTGGACTTCAAAGTGGTAAGGACCGAAATTTCAGGGACGATAACTTTCATAGCAGAACAAAAATGTGTCAGTTTATATAATAGGAATCTGTGAGTAATAACACATTGTATACTATCACCTGTTTGTATTTTAATTTGGCAGTCAAATTGGAAAACAGTTGGTGGTAGTGAAATATAAGCAGATCATAGAGTCACAGAGTCAGAGAGATGTACAGCATGGAAACAGACCCTTCAGTCCAACCTATCCATGCCAACCAGATATCCCAACCCAATTAGTCCCACCTGCCATAAATGAAGGCCAGCACAATTATCAAACTGAATTAAATTAGTGGGCTTCCTTGAGGTTTCTATTTACAGATACAAAAGAGAATTTGTATTAAATGCAGAGAGATAGGATGTGAAGTGCCAAGAAATCTGAACAAGTGCTTAATTGACAAGAACTCATTCTAAACAAGCAGATTAGTAGTTGACATCAAATTGATAATCCTCATTTAATAGGATATCGGAAACAAACGTGCTGTATTGGCCCGCTTGGCAGGGTGATATTGGCAGGCACTGCTCATGGGCTGATCCATAATTCTAAATCCTACAAAGGTGAGGCCAATCCAGAAATGGATAATGTCCTCTGCTTCTGACTTCTGACATTCCCATCACCTTGATGCGATCAAAATTCAACAAAAATACCATTTTAAATTCAAAATCGTCACACATCATGCCAATTTATTTTTTATTTTGTTAATATTTCACAAGAGGTGACTGCTCTGTAAATTTGTGAAATTTTATCCTTTCAGAGCTTCGTTAGTGACTGGTACAATCATAGTTACATTGGTATATCCACCTAGTAGCAGCAAAAGGCATGCATCAGTATAGAAACTAGGAAAAGGAAGAGGCCATTTACCCCTTCAAACATGGTCTGTCATTCAATCTGATCATGGTTGATCCTTTATCTCAATACCATAATCTTGCTTTCTCTCCATATCTCTTGATGCCTTTAATATATATTTTAAAAATCTATCTCTTCCTTGAATATGCTCAGTGATCTGGCCTCAATAGGTAGCACATTCCACAGGTTGACCACTCTCTGAGTGAAGAAATGTTCCCTCATCTCAGTCACAAATGGCCTATGTTGTATTCTGAGACTGTGACCCCCGATTCTAGACTCTCCAACCAGGGGAAACATCTTCTCTGCCCAAGATCTATTAAAATTTTATATGTTTCAATCTTTTTTCCTTCTCATTTTTCTACACACTAGTGAACACAGACCAAGCGGAATCAAGTTATCCTGCCATTCTGAGTATCAGCCTCATAAACATGAAGTATTTTTGGTAATTTCCACCAATTAGAATCATATTTGTGGATGATAGTTTGTAATTTAGTTGTATCATTCCAGCAATAATTGTATTTATGATATTTGAGTAGGTGGAATATTGTTGACTTACTGTCACATAACTGATCTGAAGTTGATCTGAGTCAATGGAAAGAGGCTGGAATTTACTGAAATGTGTACTGGATTACCCAGTTGCTATTCTCTCTGTTACGTTGCTGTGCCACTCAATAATGTATCTGTATTATAGATTGCCACACATTCATTATGGAGTATTAAAATTGCAGTGTTGATCAAACCAGACCATGAGAACCGAATCAGTCACATCAACATGTCCAGTGTTAAAACAGGCATAGCAAATACGTTCGGTAAGTCATTGTATTGTAGAAAATGCCCTGAGATGAACGGGTTGATGGGAAAGTATTCTTTTCTGGAAGTAAAATTAGAAGTGAGCTGGAGTGAAATGGGAATAAAGTGAAAAGACTGAAATGATGATACACACTTCACTAATCACAATTTATCAGAGTGCTTTTTTATTATATCAAAATAACTATGTAAAGTTGGATAGTCATTCCTGCAATTTCCACAGCTGTTCTTTTCAATCCCCATTTTAACTTTGATGGAAAATGAGTGGAAAGCCCTGGTGGAGCTTATTGGTAATGTCACTAAACTGGGAATCCGAAGCCCAGGCTGATGCTCTTGGTCATGAGTTCAAAATGTTAAAATTTAATTTCAATTCATAAACCTGAAATTAATCTCTTGTCTAATGTCCATATTTGCTGCCTGTTTTCAAAAACATTAGATAAAACTCATTGGGTTAGATATTTATCTGATCAAAATCATGAGTAAAAAGAGAGACCTTGATCCAGCCCAAAATTAAGCTTTGGGTCTTGTTGAAATACCTGTATTCTGGAAAAAGCTGTGATCCACACAAGCAGCTTGTTCTTTCGATATTTGGTATTGAACTGATGGTCTGTAACACAGAACGCCAATTTTTTTCTCTCGGGAAAGGAAAGTGGAAATGATGTTAAAAAAAAAGCCTGTTCTGCATTTCCAACACAGTTTCATTTTCTGTGACTACTTAGCCAAAACCTACTTTTTTTTTGTCTTGTTTTACTTTTCTCTGCAGGTAATAAAGGTGCAGTTGGGGTTTCATTCTTATTTAATGGAACATCCCTGGGTTTTGTCAACTGCCATTTGACATCTGGTAGTGAAAAAGTCCTCAGGTACATGCATTCATTTACTTAAACAAGTAAACAAAGTCAGACCATGTTCTGCAATCTTGAAACATAAGGTGGGACTTTCAAAGGTAACTGCATACCATTAATTTCCTGTTTATTAGTTAATGGATGGAAAAGAAATCACAGGCTGTGGTGCAATATTTCCTCACATGTGCTCCTGGTGTGTGGTAGATCCGGTTAAAGTGTAAATTGCCTCCTGTTTTTCAGCTGAATGAAATGTCGCCGTGCTGACTAAGTCTGTGAATGCCCATATTCTTAAAGGACAGCGTGTCTGAATATAAACGGTGTCTACTGGTGTCAGAAGGGTTGGTTCTTATTTCTCGAAATGAGATGCAGTATCCATATAAACAGCATTCTCCAATACACATCTCAGACATCTGAGTGTTGCATAACATAAATTTAACTTTTTCTATACATAATCCTGTTCACAGTGAAATTTATCTTAAATTTTGCAGCTCATTCAACTGCGCTGTGTTTTAAGTGATAAATAGTCTTTGCTATGGAACCAGAATGTAGGTTTTCAATATGGACAGACTTGCAAGATGAAAACATGAAAAAGATGTCTGATCTTTTTTTCCCCGGATCAATAAAAGACTCACATAAACAAGCTAGACAGGAACCATTGTCTAAATTTTTCTTACTGTGTTGAAGTACCTGATGTCTGTTGTTTCTGTCATCACACCGAGGCCAAACACTCAGTGCAGGGGAAGAATGAATGGGTGATGCAGGTGGCAGTACCACTCTGGGCCACTTTCTCATAAAGCAATAGCATTCAGTTAGCTTTATTACCAATGCAACAGAGTGCTTCAGCATGGAGAAAGCTGTAAAATCGACTTAAATCTTCCAAACTTGGCACCAGAATTGCATTCGATTGGGCACTTCTGATCCAGGAAATTTACCTTATTTTCAAAATTGGTTGTAAAGTAAGAACAGAAATAGCTCGGTATACCAGTGTGGCACGCAAGGCAATTTCAGCATCAGGCCTCATCATTCTAACAGCATCAAGTCAGGGAAAACTGGATATATCATCTGGTTCTTACCTGAAGCCTCCAGGAAATTTGAGTGAGGGAAAGGGAAGGACTGCAAGTAGTTGCCACCAAACTGGAGATACTTTGCATCTCTCAGAGTGACAATAATTTAAACCAAAGATTTCATGGGGCATTTTCATGTCTTTGGCACAAGTTGAATTTCTTAGCTTATGTTTCTGAGACGGAGATGCCTTGGCTGTAATCTTCCATCATCTTTTGTTTTAGGCGAAACCAGAATTACTTGGACATACTCCGTTTGTTATCACTGGGGGATAAGCAGCTCAGCTCATTTGATATTGCTCTGCGCTTCACCCATATCTTCTGGTTCGGAGATCTTAATTATCGTCTGGATATGGATATCCAGGTACAGATCATTTTTTGCTGCTTCATTGGAATCCGTATTTCAGGAAAATAAGACTTTTTAGGACTAAGTGTAAAAGCCAATTCTCTATTTTTTGTTTTCTTGTAATTTGACCTACCTGAATTCTCAGCTTATCCCTTGGCTCTCTTCTTCCAGAAATCTATTTTCTTTACACTTGTGCCAATTTTCAGAGTTATTGCCTACCTAATTAATTAGTCAATCCAAACTCACATGTGTATCTAATTCAAGTTGGGGAGTCACAAATTATTTAGTTGAAAGGTTTCATGCAGTCTAATGAAGAGCATTAGTTCCAATACGTCATATAAACAGAATGGATATAGTGGACATACAATCAATGATAGTGAAGATTTACCAGTCCAGCATTTAGATAGATTCAATGGCATTCTCTCTATCTTAGGCAGAAAATTACATTAAGCAAAAGCTAGCAGCCCTAAATAGCTTCCTACCTCACATCCCCCCGCCCCCCCCCCCCTCCACACACACACACACACACACACACACACACACCATACTCTTCTGTTCTCATAACTGCCTGTTTACAGACTTTATCTTTAGGAGACTTATGGATGTCTCAATCTGGTCACTCAGTCAATTACATTTTTCCATTCAATCTTCCAGTTATGAGATATGAATACCCAAGGTTTCTTTCCCTATTCAGCCAGGGCTGGCATTTGAAATGACCTGATTACTTATCATGTAAAATTATCTTATTTATTTAATGGGCATATGACTTGATTTATTCAGGCCTAGGACTGTCACCCTGAACACCTGTGCCTGAAGGAGCAATGGAACCTAAGTAAAAACTGTCTGGCGAACAATGAGCACTTGACTGTGCTGTGTCTTTGTTATATCCAGTAAAGACTACAGGGTGCCTTGAAAATAAATGGAGATAATCCTTTGGGCTCCACAGGTTCATCATTTCCATTGGTATTACTAAAGCTATCATTTCAGCATTTCTGTAAAATTCTCAGAACTGCTATAACTTCCAACTATATTATTAAAATTACCATTTTCCTGTGGGTCTAAAGGGTTGGGCCTTCTTGCTGGCATCAGTAGAAGTCACGCTAATTGGCAGCTGGTGTGAAGCCTATAGTGGAAAGAATGGGGAATTCCTTTCATTTTGATAGTGTATAGCATATTCATCCATGATCTCCTTTCAGAAAATAGATTGATGAAAACTCCTGGTGAAACTGCTTACGTCTATATTTTAGCGCCCAAGATGGCAAACTGATGGAATTCCAATTTAATTGACATTGGAGAGGGGCCTTAATAGGGACTTTAATTGGCCTATATGGTCACCCTTAAATTGTAAACTAGATTGTGCCAAAACAATCAAGTGGTAGAAATATGCATTGTAGCATACCAATTGGTTACTGGAAATTACCATCTTTCCCATTTTCAGCCCTGTCTCCACAGCACCATTTGTCTACTGCTGTCTGTGAAAATTAGCCAGTGGATGAGATTTGAAAGTGGATGAAATAATTACGATGGGAGGGTCAAGAAATTAAAGCATAAGTTGATCATTTGGAGAGACTCAATGGCTGATAATGCAATGCTGAAAAGCTTCAAATAATTCAAATACTTTATCATTCAGGATATTTTAAGTCACATCAGCAAAAAGGAATTTGAGCCATTATTGAGTGTAGACCAACTGAACCTGGAGCAAGACAAAAGAAAGGTGTTTCTGAAATTCTGTAAGTAAATTTCCGATGATTCCAAATGTATTAATTTTTTCCATGTCATTGTAAAATACATAAACTACCACTATGGCATAAATTGCATTTATACTAATTCTTCGGGTTTTCTGGAGAGTTTCCACCAAAGTTACAGGAAATGTTCAGTAGAACTCAACACCAACCCTTCAACAACCTCCAGATGTTAGGTCCACATATGTCCTATTGACATTTGGTGGCAGCATAGTCAGATATTTTGTTGACAAAGAGTGGTATTTAATGGATTAATTCATCATGTCAAACAGCACCACATCACAAAATTATATTTTTTTCCCAGGGAAAAATATTTTTGAAGTGCTAATGCCACTAAAATTGGAAAATTACAATAAAACTGTTAAGCCTGAAGATTGTGGTAGTATGAAATTCAGTTGGGTTCCAAAAGCTGGATAAAATATTTGATTCCTTTTTGATTTTTTTCATGGGATATGAGCATCGCTGATTTGGTCAGCATTTGCTGTTCATCCCTGGTTTGCCAGAGGGTAGTTAAAAGTCAACCACATTGCTATGGGTCTGGAGTCACATGTAGGGTCGACCAGGAAAGGAAGGCAGATTTCATTGTGAAAAATGCAAAATATGGTGGAAATCTGAAACAAAGACAGAAAATGCTGGAAAAACTCATCAAGGCAGATCACATCTGTGGAGAGCAAAACAAAATTAGTGTTTCAAGGCTGTTCTGGGGAAAAGTCACGGTGGACTCAAAATGTTCACTCTCTTTCTCTCTCGCTACAGATGTTGCAAGATATGCTGAGTTTCTCCAGCTTCTCTGTTCTTGTGGTCAACTTCCTTCCTTAAAGGTCATTAACAAACCAGATGGGTGTTCTTGCCACAATTAGAATAGAATCCCTACAGTGTGAAAACAGGCCCTTTGGCCTAACAAGTCCACACTGACCCTCCAAAGAGTATCTCATCCAGACCCATTCCCCTATTACTGTACATTTACCTCTGATTATTGCACCTAGCCTACACATCCCTGAACACTATTTGCAATTTAGCACTGTCAATCCTCCTAACCTGCACATCTTTGGAATGTGAGAGGAAACTGGAGCATCTGAAGGAAACTCAAGTAGACACGGGGAGAATTTGCAAACTCCACACAGACAGTCATCCGAGGCTGGAATCGAACCTGGGTCCCTGGTGCTGTGAGGTAGCAGTGTGGACCACTGAGCAACTGTACTGCCCTAGATTGAAGTTGACTCTGGTTATGTGGCTGTCTTGCAGCTATCCTTATATTCCAGATATTGTATTCATATTCAAATTTCACCATCTGCCATGGTGATATTCCAACCCATAACCTGGGATCTTGGATTGCCCATGCAATAACATTCCATTCATCACCACCATTGTGCCTACTCCAGCATTCAGTAAGATGATGGTTGATCAGGTTGTGGTTTCACCTCCATTTACTTGTCTGTCCTGTCACCCTTGACTCCCTTGTCTGTCATTCACTGCAGAAGGAATAGCAGATATTGAAGGCCATTCAATTTTCCCTTGGCATTATGGTGGTGTGCAGGGATCAGGTCGAAGCCGAAACACTATCCCTATCATTCTTACAAAAGGCTCTAAACTTGTGACACGGTGTTCTCAAATTTTCTTTTCCATATCTCTCAGATGAGGAAGAAATCACGTTTCCTCCTACTTATCGATACGAGCGAAATACCAGAGACATCTACTCATGGCAAAAACATAAAACCACTGGGGTAAGGATCATCAAGCTGATTATTTTCTCATTTTCTCCTTTGTGAGAAAGTGTGAGAAAATGATGGAAAGGTCTTAGAGGTATCATGAAGATTGCTAGGACTCCCAAAAGCATAAGAAATAAAATAATTGAGGTTGACAAACAGACTGCCCTTCCACAATACGATGGGACTGCAGAGACCTAGCTACAAACTGAGCATGATAAAGGGCCACATATCAAATCTTTAGAAAGGAAAGAGAAATTGAGAAAGGATGTAAGTAATAGCTATATTGATAAAATACTTAATGAAAGCTGTAGAAAGAAAAGATTTTGATAAGGGTGATCAGGCACTGGAAACACCATTAGAGTTAAGGAACAGCTAGGGATGCAAGACTCTGGTAGGAATTGTCTACAGATCACCTAATAGCAATTATGCAGTGGGGAAGAGATGGTGAGGATGATTCCATGAGTGAATAAGAATGCAGTGTAGTTCAATAGGTAATTTAAACTTTAACATTGAATGGGAGAAGTACATGATGAGGGCAATTAATGTCTAAAATGTGATAGGGATAGTTTTGTTGAACAATTTTAACCTAATTCCTTGTCCATCACCTACCGCATCTTAACGATGGAGAGAACTAAGGGATCAGATCATCTTTAACCCCTGTGTGATTTTAATTTGCATTAAAAAGTGTTGTTCTTGAGTGTTGTTTTACAAGAGAATAGACATGGACATGATAGGAATATCTTGGAAATAGTTGTTCTTGGTAAGCAGTGGTCTTGGTATGTTTGAGTGTGACAAGGGAGGCTAGAGCATTTGTGTAATATATATACATACTTATTTTTGAGTTTGAATTTCAACTAGTGGTATGTAGGTTTTGGTCTGTAACCTGAAGGTGTTATATTATTAACTTGTAAGATTTTATGAAGCTATGACTTTAAAAAATAAAATACGATAGTTTTTGAAGGCTTTTGCAAACTTGTTGACATTGGGAAAATTCCCATAAGTGAACCAAGTGATCGGTGTATTCATTGGACTTTAGTTAGAAATTAGACTTTAGTTAGGAGGATCCGGAATTGTAGATTTTTTTTACTTAAAGGAAGCACCAACACTTTGTTTCCTTCTTATGTCAAACAGTTACTCCTGAAGAAAGGGAATTGATTAGAACTGTTAAGCAATAGGCTACCTTAGTTAGGAGTTTTGTTTACAATTTCTAGACCTTAGAAATGTTTGGGTAAAATACTGAAGGAGTTACTTGAAGCTGAGAAAGTTTAATCTCAGTTGTGTGAATACTCAAAAAAGAGGCTAGCAGATTTTCAAAAACAGAAATTGAAGCATCTATTCAGTTAAACCCTATAGATGTCATAAGGGAATTCTCTCTGGTATTTGAGTCCTGTAAAGGCTGTGTTGAAATGAATGCGATTATATATTATCATGTCTTTCAAAATCTTCAAACTTGTGCTATATGAAAATAATTTGGTATATTGTATTCTTTTATCAATTTCTCTTAGAGTCATAAAGTCACAGAGATGTACAGCACAGAAACAGATCCTTTGATCCAACTCATCCATGCCGATCAGATATCCCAACCCATTCTAGTCCCACCTGCCAGCACCTGGCCCATATCTTTCAAACCCTTCCTATTCATATACTCATCCATATGACTTTTAAATGTTGCAATCATACTAGCCTCCACTACTTCCTCTGGCAGCTCATTCCATACACAAACCATCTTCTGCGTGAAAAAGTTGCCCCAAAGGTCCTTTTTATATCTTTCTGCTCTCACTCTAAACCTATGCCCTCTAGTTCTGGACTCCCCCAACCCCAGGGAAAAGACTTTGTCTATTTATCCTATTCATGTCCCTATAAGATCACCCCTCAGCCTCCGACGCTCCAGGGAAAACAGCCCCAGCCTGTTCAACCTCTCCCTACAGCTCAAATCCTCCAACTCTGGCAACATCCTTATCAATCTTTTCTGAACCCTTCCAAGTTTCACAACATTCTTCCAATAGGAAGGAGACCAGAATTGCATACAATATTCCAAAATTGGCCAAACCAATGCCCATGTTACAGCCGCAACATGACCACCTAACTCCTATACTCAACACTCTGACCAATAAAGGAATGCATACCAAACGCCACCTTCACTATCCTATCTATCTGCGACACCACTTTCAAGGAGCTATGAACTTGCACTCCAATATCTCTTTGATCAGCAACACTCCCAGGACCTTACCATTAAGTGTATAAGTCCTACTAAGATTTGCTTTCCCAAAATGCAGCACCTCTCATTTATCTAAATTCAACTCCATCTGCCACTTCTCAGCCCATTGGCCCATCTGATCAAGATCCCATTGTAATCAGAGGTAACCTTGGTCGCTGTCTGCTACACCTCCAAATGTGGTGTCATCTGCAAACTTACTAACTATATCTCTTATGCTCACATCCGAATAAATATAAATGAAGAAAAGTAATGGACCCAGCACTGATTCTTGTGGCACTCCACTGATCACAGACCTCCAGTCTGCATAATCCAATTCTATTTTATTGTTAACATCAGATCTGAAACATTGTGTGTTTATATTTCAGTAAAAGACCACCTTGTTAAAAACAAAAAAAAATCCATGAAGCCAGATTTCAGTCTGTGTTCAGAGTTTTCCAGTAATAACATGAGCTGAAATTGTAACAAGTCTCAGACTACAGATTAAAGTTTAAGCAAGACAATCTTTTCTAACATAAGGAATGAATTATCCATAGTAGATTGTTAATGGGTAAAATAAAAACCAATAGTACAAAAGCAAAATATATTCCTGAAAGGCAAAGATTCCACTTGTGTAATCTAGCAACCAGAATTAGTAAGCGAGGTCAGGAAGAGCATTTATTAACAGTCTTAACAAAAGCAAAACTAATGCATCCAGCAAGTTGTGAGATCTATGAATAGAAGAAACAGTTTCTGAACATAAGGGTAAAGGACATTGAAGTTAGCAGCAAAGGTGTTTGTAAATATATTAAGAGAAAGAGATTCAGGGAAGGTACAAAGAGCTAATTTAAGGTTGAAGTCTGCCTGACCATAATGAACTATATGGAAGTTGGAGACTTGCTTACATGAGTATTAAACAAGGAGAAATAGAAGAAACCTAAAAATAAGTCAAAGGGAAGGACTATCTAGATCTAATATGAATAAGGAAAACAGTAATGGGACTTAAGGCAGAAAATCTCTTAAGACCTTGTGGTTTCCAATCCAGAACATGAGAAAAATTAGGTGAGGGAAGTACAGATGCATTAATCGTAATTTTTCAAAGCTTTCTAGATCTTTGAAATGTGTTTTTAGTTAGAAAATTGCAAATATACCTCCATCATTTAAAAATAGTGAGAAGGAGGAAGGAAGCAACTTCAGACTCAAAAGTTTGACATCATTTGAAGCCACATTCAAGCTTATTATTCATATCTTTGTTCATTGTTTTTAATTATAGATACGAATAAATGTTCCTTCTTGGTGTGATAGAGTCCTGTGGAAATCTTACCCAGAGACATATAATCAATGTACCTCATATGGTGAGTATAATCATTTATCATTGAAATAAATGGATACTTTGCAGCTTAGGGCAAGGATATTTCCATGGTATCCTGGCCATTACTGTGCTGGTGAACAAAGACATGTCACTTATGAAGTTTTTGGAAATATTTTGCATCAACTTTCCAAACTTGAATAATTTTGTTATTCATTCTCAGGCCAGCTGATACAGAGCTGAAAATGTGTTGCTGGAAAAGCGCAGCAGGTCAGGTAGCATCCAAGGAACAGGAAATTCGACGTTTTGGGCATAAGCCCTTCTTCCTGTTCCTTGGATGCTGCCTGACCTGCTGTGCTTTTCCAGCAACACATTTTCAGCTCTGATCTCCAGCATCTGCAGACCTCACTTTCTCCAGCTGATACTGAGAAAATATTTTACAAATTTTTATCACATCTAATATTTAAAATAAGCAAACTTAATCGATGTTTTAGACGAGACAGAGGAGGAAGCAAAAGTCACATTACTGGTATCACAGCTGTGTTGAGGGAGGTCACCTCAGTGGCATCTTGCAGTGAGGCATTATGGGCAGAGCTGAAAAATAGGACGGGTACAATCACAATGTTGGGATTGGAATTCAGACTTCCCAGCTGCCAGTGGGTGATAGAGGAAGAGATATGTCATCAGATTCTGGAAAGATGTGAAACTGACAGTGTTGTTGTGGTGGATGATTTTAACTTACCCCATATTAACTGGGACTCCCTTAGCACCAGGGGTTTGGATGGAGAACAATTTGTTAGGTGAAAAAGTTTTTTGGAACAATAGTAAATAGTTCAAAGAAGGAGGCAGCCATACTGGACCTGACATTGGGAAACGAGCCTGACCGGGTGATCAAAGTTTTAGTGGGGGAGCATTTTGGAAATAGAACATAGAACAGTACAGCACAGTACAGTCCCTTCAGCCCTCAATGTTGTGCCAACATATTATCCTACTCTAAGATCAAAGTGCTCTACATATCCTTCATTGCACTATCTTCCATGTGCCTATCCAAGAGTTGCTCAAATATCCCAAATGTCTCTGGCTCTACTACTATTGCTGGCAGTGCATTCCATGCACCCACCACTCTCTGTGTAAATAACCCACTTCTGGATCTCCCCTAACCCTTCCTTCAACCACCTTAAAATCATGCTCCCTCATGATAGCCATTTTCACCCTGGGAAAAAGTCTCTGGTATCCACAATATCTATGCCTCTCATAATCTTGTACACCTTTATCAAGTCACCTCTCACCCTTTTTCACTCCAATGAGAAAAGCCCAAGCTCCCTCAATCTTTCTTCCTAAAGATACTGTGGGAGGCAAGGAAGGAAATAGCTGGGGCCTCAACAAATATCTTTGCATCCTCTTTGGCCACAGTCAAGGTTCCACAGGACTGGAGAATGGCCAATGTTGTTCCTTTGTTGAAGAAGGGAAATAGGTATAATCCAGATAATTGTAGGTAGGAGGGCCTGACATCAGTGATGGGGAACCTATTGGAGAAGATACTACAAGACAGGACTTATTTACATTTGGAAGGAAATGAAATTGTTAGTGAAAGGAAGCATAGTTTTGTACAGGGAAAGTCATGTCTCACCAACTTGATTGAGTTTTTTAAGAAGGTGACAAGAATAACTGATGAGGGAAGATCAGTGGATGTTGTCTACATGGACTTCAGTCAGGCATTTAATAAGGTATCTCATAGCAAGCTGATACCAAAGGTAGAGTCTCATGGAACTAGGATGAGCCATCCAGATCAATACAAAATTTGCTTGGTCAGAGAAGTGAGAGTAACGGTGGATAGGTACTTTTCAAAATAGAAATCAGTAACTAGCGGTGTTGGCAGGGATCAATGTTAGGTCGTGAATGCAATTTTAATAACTACAAGTGGAGGACATGTCCATCACCCAAACTCTTCAGGGAAATCACGATTATTTGCAGAAATAGCAAACAGTAGTATATAAGGAGATTATTGTTGTGTGTTTTGGGAATGTCAACTATTACCAGACTGCATTTGGGATAATTTGCTGTCATCAAGTGTGTCTTAATGAGAAGAGGCATTGTAGTTTGTTACACTGTTAGCAATCAGATACAAATTACATTCATAAGATGGACATTATTACTATGACTAAATTAAATTCTACAATAGAGATCCTAAAGGAATTAAAGCTTTTCTATATAAAGGTAATTGGTTTACTGGGCTAATTATCTTTGTCTTGAAACTCTCTGAAGCATTCTCAAGTTCCTCAGTGGAACACCAACCACATCTCACCTGATGAGAGGTTTGTTTAGACCCTAGCCTGTGACCTCCTTGTGCACTCCCTTTGAATGTCATAGGAAGGGTGGAAGATTTGTTTAATTCCTTTCAGTGGAATAGAAAACAGAACTTTGTACTGGATGGAATGATAGTAACTCTGTTTCTACCACAACTTTCACCCATGTTACAGGGCTTTTCCCACTTTCTGTCCCACCTTTTGTTCATAGTTTGAAACTAGCACCATTTTAGATCATCACATCGGATGGACATCAAAAGGAAATTGGTTTTACTTGACGAAAGGATTTTGCGGAACCATCTTAGCAATGTTTTAATGAACACAATTAGTTCAGATTTTTGTGGAGTAGAAGGAGCTTGAATGGGATACCTGCTGAACTACGTCCGAGAAAATTCCCCTTGCCTGCCTTCTTTTTGTGATGGAGGTGGTGGAATGGGATAGATCCAGTCCACAATGTCCAGAGGTAGCAATGTCATGGGTAATGGCCAAGCAGCAGGCTGGAATGTGTTCATACATTTACTGGGATGTTGGTCTGGTTTTCAACATGAGTTTCAGGTCCTTAAACCCTCCCCTACTCACTTCTACCTGACATGACCCCTCATATTTCCCATGAATCCTTTGTGCCTCCTCATCTTAAGTGTGCTTCACTGCCAATCATCCAATATCTACGATGGGTAAACCTTATAAGCCATGACATTGGAAGATAGACTAAAATTTCAACTATTAATTCAGCTCTCCCTGAAGCAAACTGACTGACAACAAACTCAAATTCATAAGGATGCCTGCCTTGAAGAAGTTTTCCTCTCCTCTCTATCTCTCCATGCTTCAGGCTCACTGCCTTTATTCCTGATGAAGGGCTTTTGCCCGAAACGTCGATTTTGCTGCTCCTTGGATGCTGCCTGAACTGCTGTGCTCTCCAGCACTACTAATCCAGAATCCTCGAATTCATAAAACTCATTCAAAAAATGTAAACCCTTTCAAGTAGTCAACCTGTTGTGAAACAATAAATCAATCAATTCACTAATTGCATCAAAAACAAATAACACTTGAATTCCCTCTTTAGCCACCAGGTAAAATGTGAGGTAAGTGGTTCTGGACTTTTGGGACTCAACCAACCATTCAGCACGTGTTCAATTGTATTAACCTTGGGAAATATAAGGAGCTGACAAGGGGTGTGTGTGCGTGTGTGCGTGTGTGTGTGTGTGTGCGTGTGTGTGTGTGTGTGTGTGTGTGTGTGTGTGTGTGTGTGTGTGTGTGTTACAGATACCTTTATCCCATACAAGTGAAAGTTGCAAGATGTGAGAATGGGGGTAAGAATTCAAGAATCTGGTCCTAACCACGATTTTTAGAAAGCAGTTGAAAGTTCAAGGTATTATTTTCCTCTTTTTTAAAGGTGTGTGCCACTCATCACTACTTACTGTGGTACAATAATGACAGAATTGTGCCAGATCACCTGTCTCAGAAGAAGCAAGAGTATGATAATTCATTTTCACATTTTCATGCTATTTCATTTTTCTGCAGGTTGCACTGATGACATTATGACCAGCGACCATTCACCTGTCTTTTCCACATTTGAAATTGGGGTAACTTCCCAGTTTGTGTCTAAAAAAGGTAAAAAGAGCAACGTACTGCAAAAAACATGTTCATCAGTTCGAGGGTGGGGAGAGCGCGTGGGGGGGAGTGATTCCTGAATCATTCTGCAAGTGATATTGAACAGTGTGAATTGATTAGAGTGGGTTGTTACTGCAAATTGTCCACTGATCTTTCATCTTCTGCATTTGGCTGTGAACCTAGATCAAGGTGAATGAATTAAAGTCTCCTTGTCTGAGGTCAGGTTAAGCAGCACGGGCAGCAGCGTACACATAAGTCCAGAGGCAACGAAAATTGCTAGTTATTGCTTAAAGATTGTCATTGGCACATTAGGGAGATGAGCATTATGGGAATACAACAAGGCTGCAATAAACAATACATTCTCCACTTGGTCCATTGTTGAGATGGAGCAGAGAGATCTCGAAATTTCACAGGAGAGCTGCCCTTTACCTTCTCTTTCCCAGCCCTTTTTATATGTCTGCTCGAACTTCCACTGCCCAAGCTACAATCTCCCAACCCAACCCAATCCAAATAGCTAGTAAAAAGCAGCCATTGAGTGCAAGTCAGACAAGGTTCTATTACTGGATACTGTGTGCCATTCTCCTGAAATCAGGCAAAGATATTGTCATGCTTAAACTGTATAGACGTGAGCAACAAATGTGGTTGTGGGTATTGAGTAATAAAATAATAAGATGTTAAGGGAAATTAAATTTGTGTTTGATTGAAGCTATGACACTTTGAGGTTTCATAATTATTTGCTTGCAAAATTATAAAGGAATTTACAAAGGAGAGAATGATTTTAGGGAAGTACAAATTAAAATTAGGAAACTATGAGTGAAGTCAGTGAGTCATTCAAATTACCAATTGGAGCTTTTGAAAAATGCTGTGCATAAATGTAAAAGCAACTTCTAGGCTTGTTCCTACAGAAACAAAGTAATGAGTATTATTGTGAGAGGGTGGTAGAGAGACATCCATTTAAAAAACATGGCTATAATTGTGGAGCTAAGTAAATTTAGGTGCTTCCTGAAAGTTTGTGTTTTCTTTTTATTTTATAATTGACCATAGCTTGGGCTAGGAGTATATAACACTGACATTGTTTCATTTTCCAGCAATGACATATATCAACTTAGTGAGTACGCACGCACACACACACATACATATACATGCACACACACACAGGCACACATATACACTGACGCACATGCATGCAAACACACTACTCAAAGGCTAGTCTGCATAAGGTATGATATGCACTCATATATTGGTGAGTTTGGTTTAGAGACACTATAAAATGCAGGTTATTGTTGCCGCTGACTTTTTCTCGTTTACAATTAATTATACTTATGTTGTTTGCAGGTCCTGGTAACAGCTCTGGGCAGGCCTGCATTGAGTTTGAACTCATTGAAGCCATTGTGAAGACAACATGCAAAACAAAATTTTTCATTGAATTTCACTCAAGCTGTCTGGAAGGTTTGGGATATTCAATACTCACATTGCAACCAATTATAGGGTGATACCTCCCAATTAAATGTCCCCAATATTGGTTAGATATAAAAACGCCACTGTAGCATTGACATCCACAGGACAAGACCGTTTTGAATTCCTTACTTTGGTAATGTTAAACAATTTGTTTATAATACACGTAGCGATAGGTTCATTACAATTGGCCACAATGTCTTTGAATAAAAAAAGGAAAATTTCACATCCATGCATATATCAGTGACTGATTACTTTGCATTACTGACTGAAACACTGTGAGTGGGAAGCACATGTAAATTTCAGGTCAGCACTGGTTGTAAAACACTTTGCCCAAAGGGTCCAAGATCATGCATGAGCAATAGTAACTTGGAGGGGCAGTGGGTGGTTTTCTGATGAACGGCTTATGCCCAAAATGTCGACATTCCTGCTCCTTTGATGCTGCTTGACCTGTTGTGCCATACTTTTTGACTCTGACCTCCAGCATCTGCAATCCTCACTTTCTCTCAGTTTTGTATACTGAAGGTTTTGCTTTTGACTCGTGGAGTTAATGATTGAAGCAGCTTGAGTCAATATTTAAATATTTATATATAGTTAAAGAAAAACGTGATAGTGATGGGAAAACAATGCAGCATGTCAAATCAGACTTATTGTCTGTGGGTATGCAGCATATATACCAACATAGCCTGGTTGTGTAAATTCATATGATTATAATTCATGCACAATCCAGAATGGGCATTGGTGGTCTGGCCACCCTCTCTACCCTGTTTCTTTGTATTGACTTCAGTTGACCTTTGAATAATGGGCAGCTGAATTACTGTCACACATTTCACATCCCGAACAAATTTCACCCCTCAATGCATTTCTGCGCCAGATTGTTTGAAGAACAGCCAGAAAATATGGAACAAAAACATCAAAAGGAACAAAATTCCATCAATACAGGAAGGGAGAATGAAGATAATCATTCAAGGACAAATGTTCTTACTCATAATTTACTCTTCCACTAAATAGGATTCACAATAATACATGGCACAAGTTTATTATAATAGTATTTATTTGGAGTAATAACACATTTAATAGCAGCACTTAAGATAATAAAACTTGCAGGATTTTAATGGGAAATTTTAAACACATTGCAGTAAGGAGATTGGTTATTCAGGCTGATCAGAGTTTAATTGAGACCCAACTTATTGATTGACACTCTCATTTTGTTCCTTGTTTAAAATTAATTTCCTTCTTTATAATAACTTTAAATCAAACCAGTTATTTTTTTCTGTAAATTATCACATCTCCCATTTAATTTCACTCCCTAACTTTGTGATATTTATGAGAGGTGACAGGCGTCTCACCCACAGCCCAGGGTGCTGACAAAAGCCCCATGACTTTCAGGAAAGGTGTACCCACTCACAGCAGAGTTGCTAGTTGGAAAACTCCTATCTCATCCACTGCACTCCCCTTCCTCCACCCACCACACTCATTCTGGGGGAGGGTATTCAATTCCATTCAAAGGAACAAAGACAGCTTTTCTAGCTGTTCTGTGCCTGTGTCATATCAGTTGTTATTACTCCTATACTGGGTGAACAAATCTGCTGTAAATCTTTGCCATTGTTTACTGATCTCCTGTTTCTGTAAATGACCGTAACGGGTTTATCAGGTGGAAGATTGGTAAGTGGAGATCCCAGCAGCTTCCAATCTCAACTGCAGTTAAAAGAAATACAGAAGATAGGAGCAAGACTGGGCCATTTGACTCAGTCCTGCTCCACCATTCAATATGATCAATAAATGTGAACAAGGTTTCTGACTGTCTGCAATCGTTGACTTCTGGACTTAACACCAATCGAACAATTGGTGCAGAATCCTTACAGTCAAATGAAGAGCGCAATTTGTTCTGTAAACAGTAACTAACAATTTTAATACCATTATTGTGGCTTATTTGTTTTTGTGCCTCAGTGATATCTTGTGCAGGAATCAAATTTCTAGCTGGACAAAGATAATGCGCAAGGTATTGTCAAACCTGACTCTACCTTTTCAATGTAGACATGGCAATGCAAGGACAATAGGAAAAATTTGCACTCAGTGTAGATGAAAATCTCTGTTTGAAATTACAACAAAGATATTCACAGGCGAACAGAAAAGTACACATTTTGAAAACAATAATGCTCACTTTTCCAAAATTCACTTTTTTTTGACAGAATTTAAGAAAAGTTTGGATAATGCTTTGCAGATTTGTATTAAACATGGATTCCTGAGAGTTCAGTGGTCTGCACACCAGTTGCCAATGGTAGGTCACTGTTTTAGCCTGATGAAAGATGATAACTAAAATATATAATATTTATTTTATACATAATACAACAGTCATTTACTGTAAACTCAACCAGGTCTTTATGTTTCGATCTGAACAGTGAGAAATGCTATTTGGTTATTTGATCAATATCTAGAGCAAACAAAACGGCACGGTGGCACAGTGGTTAGCATTGCTGCCTCACAGCGCCCGAGACCCGGGTTCAATTCCCGACTCAGGCGACTGACTGTGTGGAGTTTGCACGTTCTCCCCGTGTCTGCGTGGGTTTCCTCCGGGTGCTCCGGTTTCCTCCCACAGTCCAAAGATGTGCGGGTCAGGTGAATTGGCCATGCTAAATTGCCCGTAGTGTTAGGTAAGGGGTAACTGTAAGGGTATGGGTGGGTTGTGCTTCGGCGGGTCGGTGGGCCTGTTTCCACACTATAAGTAATCTAAAAAGCTTAGTTAGTTAGGATTCAATCCTTGCCCTTAACTGGTCTCAGCCAAGGTTGTGTTAGAAGCAACACAGGAACCTTAGTGTCACTAATCAGTAAAGACCTCTATTGGGAATCCAGAAGGATAAACTATCCTACCATTTTCCCATCCTAATAGTTTCGTGTCAGGCTAGTCACCTGGGATTAATACATCAAAGACAGACAGGAAAAACTTACTTTTCTTGACTGCTACATTTGGAAATAAACTGGACATGTGTAAGAGTGAATGAGCTTTGTATTTGTATGCAGAAGCTCAAAGTTATCTCAGATTTAAACATGCCCAAGTGTACATAGACCTTTTAAAAAAAAAGTTGACTCTATCTAATTTTCATTTGGGGAGCAGGTTATTGTCCAAGGTGAGCACAATGTTGGCTTTAATGGGATGAACCTAAATATTGTTTCAAAACAGACTAAATTTAGTTTTCAATGAGTGGTCATTCATTCCTTATAGAATTGGGGCTGACAATACACTCTTGAAATCATGGAATCTCCACAATGTGCAAGCAGATCATTTGGCCTATCGAGTCCAAAATGACTCTCCAAAGAGCATTCCATCCAGAACCAACCCTGCACCCTACCCCTGTAACCTTGCATTTCCTACGGCCAATCCACCTAACCTACACATCCCTAGATGCCCTGGGTAATTTACCATGGCCAATCCATCAAACCTGAACATCTTTGGACTGTGGGAGCAAACCAGACCATCCCGGAGGAAACCCACTCAGACCCAGGGAGAATATGAAAACTGAACACAGACAGTCTCCAAAGGGTATAATCGAACCTGATGCCTGGTGCTGTGAGGCAGCAGTGTTAACCACTGAGCCACCATGCCGCCCCACTAATGAAGGAACACAGAGATGTAGGACCTGTAGAACAACAAGAACACGCTGTGCACCAGTTTCTGGCAATTCACAGGAACGTCTTTCCCTTGTGTTTCAGGTTCATTAATGCTCCAGCTGACTGAATCAACCACCATACAAATTCCCTTTTTAGACACTCACCATCCTGACTTGGATATATATATCATCATCCCTTCAGTGTCGCTGGGTCAAAATCCAGGAAGCCCCACTATGATTGCATTGTTAGTCTGTCTAGAACATTGTGAGTCTGTGAGTCTGTCCACTGCACATAGATTGCAGTGGTACAAGAAAGAAATAAATGCTGACCTAGCTCAAGATACCCATGTCCCACAGGTGAATAAAAAAGTTCTGATAATTCCCACAATTTGATGGAAGACATGGGAGGCCTCTTTGAAGCCATTTCTAAGCCAGGAGGACTTGCTGCAGTTCACTCTCCTGACTAATGTTTCCCAAATATGTATGACAGCCGTCAATCAAATACTTTGAGCATTAGGTACAGGATGGCACAATGGTTCAGTGGTTAGCATTGCTGCCTCACAGTGCCAGGGACCCAGTTTAAATTTCCACTCAGGGCGACTGTCTGTGTGGAGTTTGCACATTCTCCCCGTGTCTGCATGGGTTTCTTCTGGGTGCTGTGGTTTCCTCCCACAATCCAAAGATGCGCAGATTAGGTGAATTGGCTATGCTAAATTTCCCATTGTGTTCAGGGACATGTAGGTCAGGTGCATTAGTCAGGGTAAATGTAGAGTAGTAGGGGAATGGATCCGGGTGGGTTACTTTTTGAAGGGTCGGTATGGACTTGTTGGGCCAAAGGGCCTGTATCCACACTCTAGGGATTCTTTATATCTATGATGGGTCTGATCCAGTGTAACATTCCCAATAAGGTGTCTCATCAAGGACATTCAAACTAGGTATATCATAAATCTAATGCAGAATAAAATTGTTGAACTACTCTCTCAAGAACACTAGGATCAAATAGGGTTAAATGTGGAATAAAACCTCCTATCTTCTGATGCATCCATTTATGTGAACATGACTCCAATACTCTTAAAATCCTTTAAATTAATCACTATCATTTAGAAATTGGTGTGCCTTATGATACACAGTATTCTAATTCTGACTTCACCAAAGCATAATTTAACCTTTTGATTTATAATGAAAAGCTGTTGATAGAGACATTGACCCGAAGCAAAGATTTTCCAAATCCTGGTTAATATATCATTACTAATTTAAACTCACTGAACTCTTTGCCATGTCTCATTATTCACTGTTGTTGCTTTTAGTTGTCTCCAATTCTGTCTGATATTGAGTACTTACAAGACCAACACCTCCTGCTGACCATAAAATCCACAGATGGATACGAATCCTATGGTAAGTTAAAACCAAGTTCCAACTAGCCTTTAAAGACAGTAAAAGTATAAATTAATGAGGGAAAGATGTGCTTAAGCAACCTTCTATCAATAGCAACTGACGACAAAATAATTGAAGGACCAAGGAAAAGTAACTCACTGAAGCCTGTGGTCCAGACATGTGTTCAAACTGTGATTTTGATTTTCTTTTTCCAATCCTAATATTTATGTCTTGCCTGTCTTCATATGTCTGTCTGTTTGTAAAGGCAGAATGTCTAAGGGGAAGAATTTAAGGTGTAGAGTTATAATTCAGCAATTCATACTTCCTACTTGCAAACAACCAATTTGAAACGTATCTGATTCAATATTGATACTTTTCAGGTATGTTGTTGTCTTAACCAGGTGTTAGGCCCTTGAATAGACCAATTAGGAGACCAGACGGTACATTTTTAATGAACCTTCTGGGGAATGGAGATGCCCTAAGCAGGATTATGTTGCATGTTCAATGCACATCACCCATCTTGAGTGCATTGTACTCCAGCAACCCATCCTGCTTTGTCCTGTCCCCATTAAATCAGGAGTAACTGCTGCGAAGTTACCTCCAAACAATGCTCTAAAGCAAAACAAAAGTCAAAAGTAACAGAAGAATGCTGATAATAACAGTACAGAAATCTCTCATAATACTACTGAAGGCCATAAATCAATCCAACATGAACTTCAATTACACTGTTGTAAGGCTGATCTCTGCTGTGTTCTCACTTCTCACTCTTTGGCAGGAGAGTGTTGTATTGCACTGAAGTCCCTCATTGGAAACACACCACAGATGTTTGAGACAGGTTTGTCTCACCTGGGAGATGAGTCGGGCTCTATCCGTGTTACGATGAGGGTCGTTGTTCCTGCTGAACGCAAAAGAACTCGGGAACGTCTTTATGGTGAGTTCCTCAGACATCGGAGTTCCCAGTACAATAAAATGACACAGTAATATGTACAGAAGCACATTACCTCTTTGTTATGGTCTCAAAATTTAATACATCACCTACACAGTAAGCAATGATTGGACAACAATGCAACTTGCAATACCATTAAAAATATCCGCAAAGTGGTCCAGGAGGTAATGTGCCTAATTGTCTTTCCCTCTATCGAAGTTTGGGGTCTCCATCTGGCATCTCCTTCTTACCAAATGCTGACTGAAAGTTATTTTTTCAGCCTTTGGTGGGAGATTGCTGGCATGAACTCAGTCACATTACTTGTTGGTACTCTCATAATGTTGTCCTCAGATATTTTCTTCCTTCCAAAACAAAAGTGGTTTGGATCAGAAATTGGCTAGCGCAAAGAAGACAGGGGCTGGTGGTTGATGGGAAATGTTCATCCTGGTGTTCAGTTATTAGTGGTGTACCGCAAGGATCTGTTTTGGGGCCACAGCTGGTTGTCATTTTGAGAAATGACATGGATGAGGGTGTAGAAAAATGGGTTAGGAAATTTGTGGATGGCACTAAAGTCAGTGGAGTTGTGGATAGTGCTGAAGGACGTTGCTGATTACAGAGAGACATAGACTTGCTGCAGAGCTGAGCTCAAAGGTGGTAAATGGAGTTTAATGCAGAAAAGTATGAGGTAATACACTTTGGAAGGAGTAATAGGAATAAAGAGTATTGGGCTAATGGTAAGATTCTTGGTAGTGTGGAAGAGCAGAGAGATCTCGGTGTCCATGTACATCCATCCCTGAAAGTTGCCACACAGATCGATAGGGTTGTTAAGAAAGAGTACGGTGTGTTAGGTTTTATTGGTAAAGGGATTGAGTTTTGGAGTCACGAGCTAATGCTGCAGCTGTACAAAACTGTGGTGCGGCCGAACTTGGAGTATTGTGTATAGTTCTGGTCACTGCAATATAGGAAGAATGTGGAAGCTTTGGAAAGGGTTCAAAGGAGATTTACTAGGATGTTGCCTGGTATGGAGGGAAGGCTATATGAGGAAAGGCTGAGGAACTTAAGGCTGTTTTCGTTAGAGAGAAGAATGTTGAGAGGTTACTTAATTGAGACATATAAGATAATCAGAGGGTTAGAAAGGATGGTCACTGAGAGCCTTTTTTCTTGGATGGTGATGGCTAGCCCAAGGGAAATAGCTATAAATTGAGGGGTGATAGATAGATAGATAGATAGATGTCACAGGTGGTTTCTTTACTCAAAGAGTACTAGGGGCATAGAACACACTGCCTGCAACTGTAGTAGACTCGCCTATCTTAAGGACTTTTAAATGGAATAGTGTAGGTTAGATGGGCTTCAGATTGGTTCCGCAGGTCGGCACAAGATTGAGGGCCAAAGAATCTGTCATGTTTTATGTCTATGTCTAAAAACATCTTGGATATCTTTGTTCTTGATTAAATTCACACAACATATAAATTAGCAAAAGTTCTATTTTTGTAAAATGTTATCGTTCAAGCATAAATTTTCAAAAACTTTTGCAAATTGGTTGACTATTTAGTGCATTTGCAACCTACTAACATTTCTTCATTTTATTTCTAACAGAATGGATTAGTTCAGAGAGAGATGGCATCCGGTCCCTGAAAGATAAGTCGATATCTTCCAAACCAATCCAGCACAACCCTGGGTAGGTAACATTGGAACAGGCTTGTGGGATAGGTGCTGGAAAATTGTTGAATTTCCAGTTTTGCATTTATAACGTGCATTTTTCCCTGGAAAATTGGAGGCTGAGAGGTGACCTTATCGAGGTTTATAAGATCATGAGGGACATGCAGATGGTGAGTAGCCAAGATCTTTTTCCCAAGGTGTGGGGAGTTCAAAACTAGGTTTAAGGTGAGAGTGGAAAGATTTAAAAGGGACCTGAGGGCTAGCTTTTTCATGCCGAGGGTGGTGGGTGTGTGGAACGAGCATCTGGATCGGCACATGATTAAGAAGGGTTTAGGGGGATATGGGCCAAATGCTGACAAATGGGACTAGAACAGTTTACGATATCTGGTCAGAGAAGACGATTTGGACTGAAGGGTCTGTTTCCGTGCTGTATAACTCTTAAGTCCATTTTTAATAGTCTCCTGTTTCTATTCATAGCGTTTCTTTTATTTAACCTTTTTTTTCTATATCAACCTGTTCTGGAGCAGGCGGGACATGAAACCAGGCCTCTCGGCCCAGAGAGTAGGGGCAGTATTAGTGCGCCACAAGAGGACCCCTACCCCCGAGAACGTTTTTTTCTTCTTCACTGGAATCAGTGACTTGATTGGGTACACTTCCATTAGCGTTCTCACATTCATGTAGCTTGTTCAAGCAGTCTTTCTTCATCCGTGAGGCAGGATTGTAATTATTGGAAACTATTCAAACTTGTAAGACCTCATACTTTCTAGACTCATACAGACTTAGAACCCAGTAGGATGCCATTTGACCTATTGAGTCTTTGAAGGTGCAATCATGCTTCGTCCTGCATCCTCACTTTTTTTCCATTTCCCTATAATTACCTCATCCTTGAGTAGCTATCCAATTCCCTTCTCAAATCACTTATGGAATCAAGTACAACTGCATTTTCAGGTGCTTTCAATGTCCTGCCTATACTCTGATTGAAAAAATATCTTATCAACTCTCCTCTCGATTGTGTTGGGACATCTGGTCAGGATGGACGAGTTGGACGAAGGTCTGTTTCCGTGTTGCGCATCTCTATGACTCTATAACTCTGGACCTTTGCCAATATATCTTAATCTGTTTATTCACCCACTCACCAGAGTTTTTCTTGGTCCACTGTATGAAACTCATCTTATTATCTTAAAACCTCAATCTGGTCTCTTCATTTACTATTGTGGGCCAGTGCAGATGTTGAGGGCACTGACTTCAAATTTGGGCTTTCCCTTTCAGGACAGAGATCAGGGGAAATGGCCTCTTGTGTGACTTTGGAACTCTGCCTCGGAAGATGGTGGAGACAGGAGCCATTGAATATTTTAAAAGTGGAGATGGGTATATTATTTTAGGGAAGGTTAATCAAAGGTAGAATTTCAAGCATGAACAGATAAGCCATAGCCTCATTGAATTTTGGAGCAGGTTTTAAGGGCTAAATGGTCTACTTCTGATCCTAGTTTCTATGCAAATATGTTCTTCATCAAACACAGAAATTATTAGAAATGTAGCGTGGACCAGATAGCATTTCAAAAAGAGAGGGATTAATATTTCAAAAGTAAGCCTTCATCAGAACATGAAAACGAGGCAATTAATACCATCTTTGGCCATCCTGGTAGACACATTAAAAATAACAATGGAATTTTGGAAAATCAGGAAGTTTATTCCTAACCCACAGCAGATCCAAGCATAATACAGAGAATGGTGGAAAATTTGGAAATCATTAGTGTCAAACATACTATATTTTGTCTGTATATATTATGCAGGAAGAACATTCCTGATAACCAGGAAGTCCAGAAACAGGAGTCACAGTCTAAGGATATGGGATAAACCATTCAGGACTGAGATGAAGTGTATTTTTTTCACCCAGAGAGTGGTGAGCCTGTGGAATTCTCTGCTACAGTAAACAGTTGAGCCCAAAACATTGAATGTTTTCTAAATATAGCTTCTGGGAATAAGGGGATCAAAGGGTATAGAGAGAAAGTGGGATCAGGGTACTGAGTTGCATGATCATGTTTTATGGCAGAGCACATTTGATGGACCAAATGGCTTACTCCTGCTCCTATTTTCTATGTTCCTCTTATACATCTTACCTTAAATATATCTCAAAATATTAATAGACAATAGACAATAGGTGCAGGAGTAGACCATTCTACCCTTCGAGCCAGCACCACCATTCATTATGATCATGGCTGATCATCCTCAATCAGTGTCCTGTTCCTGCCTTATCCCCATAACCCTTGATTCCACTATCCTTAACAGCTCTATCCAACTCTTTCCTGAAAGTATCCAGAGACTTGGCCTCCACTGCCCTCTGGGGTAGAGCATTCCATACACTCACCACTCTCTGGGTGAAGAAGTTTCTCCTCAACTCTGCTCTAAGTGGCCTACCGCTTATTTTTAAACTGTGTCCTCTGGTTCGGGACTCACCCATCAGCAGCAACATGCTCCCTGCCTCCAGAGTGTCCAATCCTTTAATAATCTTATACGTCTCAATCAGATCCCCTCTCAGTCTTCTAAACCCAAGCATTTACAAGCCCAGTCGCTCCAATCTTTCAGCGTAAGATAGTCCCACCATTCCGGGAATTGACCTCGTAATTCCTGGAATTGACCTTGTAAGAATTTTCTGAAAGAATCTTGCATTTAAATGATTGAACAGTGCATGGTTCTGCTGCCTTCCTCCCTGGTTATACCAATCTTGCTGTTACATGTTGCAAACACTTCAGTGAGTGTGAATAGCATTACTGTTTTTAAAAAAAATCATTTGAGACTCAAACAACTGAAGATTACCTCCGTTCCTGCTTAAATCTATCAATTTAATAAACAGAACAGATACCCAAAACATCACCCTCTTGCCCTTCTTTAGATGCAGAATTTTGCTTGCACGGCCAGTTTTATTTCGAAATGAACTGTTAAACTGGTCCTCACATTGCAATTTGAAACGTTTTCAAACTGTGAGGACAGTGATGCTATCATTTCTTAAAAGACCATTAGCATTGAATGCTCCTTGGCATTTGTGATCCACAGTGGCACACTGATGCCTGTCTGACGTCTCTCACACAAGTTCCTGACCTCAGCCATTGGGAAGTGGCACTGAATGGACAAAGGAAGAGAAAGAAAGATCCAGCGACTAGTCGCAGATGCCTCTGACACATCTCCATATTGATACAGAGAACTGGACGAATCAGGGGCCAAGGAATGAAGGAAAAACAATTTGCAAAAAAGATTATTTAAAATAAAAATAATTTTCTTACATTCCATTCCCTCACCTCCTTTGCAGCTAGTGACTGATTCTGAACAGGGTTTCCCAGCTGCCAGTAGCTTTTTCTTTGTGCCATCTGGATACCATACAACAAAGCAAGCTATTAGTTATGTAACATGCAGATGCTGAGCACCTGTAGGGTACTTAATGATAGGGCCAACATCAGCGAAGCCTGATCTCTCTTTCCTAGTATTTCTACTTGCAGCAGCAATTCAGGGCAGGGACCCCAGCTGGTATTATTCTCTCCTTTTCTTACTACACATGCAAGCAGACAATTTGTAACTGGCTGAACGCTTTTTAACTGAAATCAGAAAGCTCAAGAGAAGCAAGGAATCAGAATGTATTTTTTGCGCTGATTCATAAGGAATCTTGTGGGGGAGTCTTGAGGGACTTATGAGGGATTGGAATGTTTTTTTGGCAACAAACTATGATGGTTTGAACTGGAAAAAAGTCACTATAAAGAAGAATGCTACAATATAAAGCTAGCAGAACTATTTGGTAGCATTTATGCTTTGAGCTCATGTGAGGGACGACCAGGATTTTGGTAGCACTGAAACTGAAAGAATATTTTTCATGGTTTTTTAACATTTGTCTGTTACTCCACAGAGGCAGTGAGAAAAAATGTGGTCAGAATTCAGCGTTCTCTGAAGTCATCAGCTCCATGTTTTCCAATTGGCCTGATGATGGCCCTCACCCTGGGAGTACTGGTGTGGGAATTAAAGGGAAAGGCAATGAAGAGGTCATTCAATCAAGGTATGTCAACCCATCATCACACCTGAGGTTAGGCTGAAAGGGAACTCTTACCTTCTTCTCATATACACCAGGAAATCTGGGTTCAAGACCCACCTACTCCAGTGGTGTGCAATAACATCTCTGAACAAGTTAATTAAAAAACATCTACACTCGCAGAAAGACAACCCTTTATGGACTGTTATGAATCCAGCATGCAACCAATTTGAGATCTCCTGCCCTATGATAGCATAAAAAAACCAAAAGAATTATGGATGCTGAAATCAGAAACAGAAACATGTTTTTCCCCTTGTCCAGTCGCTTCCCACTTACATCTTCAATTCTCTGACACTTTACGTCAGTTCCAGAATTTCCAGTTTGCGGGCTCCAGCCACCTCCCCTTCACTATGGAAGTGCCAGCCCTTTACACGTCCACCCCCCATTAGGATCGTCTGAGTGCTCTCTGCTTCTTCCTGGAACAAAGGCTTGAACTCGCCCCACCCACCAGCACACTCCTCCGCAGGGCTGAGCTTCTCCTTCTCTTTTAACTCCTTTCATTTTCTTCAGGTCAGAAAGGTGGCCGGGGTACGATTCTTCCTGCTCCTCGGATGCTGCCTGACCTGCTGTGCTTTTCCAGCACCACTCTAATCTAGACTCTGGTTTACAGCATCTGCAGCCCTTGTTTTTACTCACATAGGCCCCAGTTATGTCTGCCTCTTTGTGGTATAAGTGGAACATTGCTTGTTGTAGTTCTACTCCTGTCCCCACCCACAGTCTTTCTCCAATATATCCAGCAATGGAAATATTTATGAATTTTGATTCCAATTCCCACCCTGACCTCATCTTTACCTGGTCCATCTCTGAGTCTTGAGATGAAAATGTGTGGCTGGAAAAGCACAGCAGGTCAGGCAGCATCCAAGGAACAGGAGATTCAACGTTTCGGGCATAAGCCCTGAAGAAGGGCTTATGCCCGAAACGTTGAATCTCCTGTTCCTTGGATGCTGCCTGACCTGCTGCACTTTTCCAGCCACACATTTCCAGCTCTGATCTCCAACATCTGCAGACCTCACTTTCTCCATCTCTGAGTCCTCCCTTTCTTCTTTGACGTTTCTATTTCCATTTCTGAGGATAGACTAGCTACCAATATCCATGACAAACCAAGTGATTCCCACAGTTACCTTGACTATACATTCTCACCCTGTTTCCCGTAAAGACTCTATTCCATTCTCCTAGTTCTTCTAACTCCGTTGCATCTGTTTTAAAGTCAACTTCAACAAGAGGGCATCCGAAACGTCCAACTTTTCCCTCAATCGAGCATTCCCCAGTACCATGGTCAACAAGAGTCTCAACCAGGTCCAACCCATCCCCCGCACTTCCGCCCTCACTCAATCTCTCTCCCACAGCAGCGGTACGGTCCTCCGTGTCCTCACCTACCATCCCAACTGAATTCACATCCAAAGGATCATTTCAGCCATTTCAGCCACCTCCAGTGAGATGCCATAAACAGGCACATATTCATCTCCCTTCCCTTACCAGCCTTCTGCAGGAAACATTCCTTCCAGAATCCGCTAGTCCACTCCTCCTTCAACCCAACACAGCCCCTCCACTCATGGCATCTATCTAGCACTGAGAGAAGGTGTAAAACCTGCCCATTTACTTCATCCCTCCTCAATGTCCAAGGACACACACACAGCTTCCAGGTGAAGCAGCTCTTTACCTGTACCTCACTCAATCTCCCATTTATCTTTACCTTTGTTTTTGGACAGACTCTGCAACCTCTCACCCCGACAACTTACGCTCACAGTCCCCAACCCCCAATTCCCTGCAGTCACAGTTCCTGCCCCAACCCTGACACCTCACCCTCACAGGTCCTGCCCTCTCCCTGAGCCTTATCATCGCAGGTCCTTCCCTCTCCCTAACTCCCTACCCTCACAAATCCTGCCCTCTTTCTCACTCCGTACCCTCACAGGTCCTGTCCCCTCCCTCACTCCCTACCCTCACAGGTCCTGCCCCCTCCCTCACTCTCTACCCTCACAGATCCTGTCCCAACCCTGACCCTTACCCTAGCAGGTCCTGCCCTCTCCCTCACTCCCTACCCTCACAGATCCTGCCCTCTCCCTGACCCTTACCCTTGCAGATCCTGTCCTCTCCCTCATTCCCTACCCTCACAGGTCCTGTCCTCTCCCTCACTCCCTACCCTCACTGGTTCTGCCCTCCCCCTCACTCCCTACCCTCACAGGTCCTGTCCTCTCCCTCACTCCCTACATTCACAGATCCTGCCCTCTCCCTCACTCCCTACCCTCACAGGTCCTTTACTCTCCCTCACTCCCTACCCTCACAGATCCTGCCCTCTCCCTCATTACCTTCCCTCACAGGTCCTGTCCTCTCCCCCACTCCCTACCCTCACAGATCCTGTCCTCTCCCTCACTCTCTACCCTCACAGGTCCTGTCCTCTCCCTCAATCCCAACCCTCACAGGTCCTGTCCTCTCCCTCACTCTCCACCCTCACAGATCCTGCCCTCTCCCTCACTCCCTACCCTCACAGGTCCTGCCCTCTCCCTCACTCCCTACCCTCACAGGTCCTGTCCTCTCCCTCACTCTCTACCCTCACAGGTCCTGTCCACTCCTTCAAACCCTACCCTCACAGATCCTGCCCTCTCCCTCACTCCCCACCCTCACAGGTCCTGTCCTATCCCTCACTCTCTACTCTCACAGGTCCTGTCCTCTCCCCCACACCCTACCCTCACAGGTCCTGTCCTCTCCCTCACTCTCCACCCTCACAGATCCTGCCCTCTCCCTCACTCCCTACCCTCACAGGTCCTGCCCTCTCCCTCACTCCCTACCCTCACAGATCCTGTCCTCTCCCTCACTCCTACCCTCACAGTTACTGTCCTCTCCCTCACCCCCTACCCTCACAGATCCTGCCCTCTCCCTGACCCTTACCCTCGCAGATCCTGTCCTCTCCCTCATTCCCTACCCTCACAGGTCCTGTCCTCTCCCTCACTCCCTAAATTCACAGATCCTGCCCTCTCCCTCACTCCCTACCCTCACGGGTCCTGTACTCTCTCTCACTCCCTACCCTCACAGATCCTGCCCTCTCCCTCACTCCCTTCTCTCACAGGTCCTGTCCTCTCCCTCACTCCCTACCCTCAGAGTTCCTGTCCTCTCCCTCACTCCCTACCCTCACAGATCCTGCCCTCTCCCTCATTACCTTCCCTCACAGGTCCTGTCCTCTCCCCCACTCCCTACCCTCACAGGTCCTGTCCTCTCCCTCAATCCCTACCCTCACAGATCCTGCCCTCTCCCTCACTCCCCACCCTCACGGGTCCTGTCCTATCCCTCACTCTCTACCCTCACAGGTCCTGCCCTCTCCCTCACTCCCTACCCTCACAGATCCTGTCCTCTCCCTCACTCCTACCCTCACAGTTCCTGTCCTCTCCCTCACTCCCTACTCTCACAGATCCTGTCCTCTCCCTCACTCCCTACCCTCACAGATCCTGCCCTCTCCCTCACTCCCTACTCTCACAGGTCCTGTCCTCTCCCTCACTCCCTACCCTCACGGGACCTGCCCTCTCCCTCACTCCCTACCCTCACAGGTCCTGCCCTCTCCCTCACTCCCTACCTTCACAGATCCTGTCCTCTCCCTCACTCCTACCCTCACAGTTCCCGTCCTCTCCCTCACTCCCTACCCTCACAAGTCCTGTCCTCTCCCTCACTCCCTACCCTCACAAGTCCTGTCCTCTCCCTCACTCCTACCCTCACAAGTCCTGTCCTCTCCCTCACTCCTACCCTCACAGGTCCTGCCCTCTCCCTCACTCCCTACCCTCAGAGATCCTGTCCTCTCCCTCACTCCCTACCCTCACAGGTCCTGCCCTCTCCCTCACTCCCTACCCTCACAGATCCTGTCCTCTCCCTCACTCCCTACCCTCACAGATCCTGCCCTCTTCCTCACCCCCTACCCTCACAGGTCCTGTACTCTCCCTCACTCCCTACAATCACAGATCCTGCCCTCTCCCTGACCCTTACCCTCACAGATCCTGTCCTCTCCCTCATTCCCTACCCTCACAGATCCTGTCCTCTCCCTCACTCCCTACCCTCACAGATCCTGCCCTCTTCCTCACCCCCTACCCTCACAGGTCCTGTACTCTCCCTCACTCCCTACAATCACAGATCCTGCCCTCTCCCTGACCCTTACCCTCACAGATCCTGTCCTCTCCCTCACTCCCTACCCTCACTGGTTCTGCCCTTCCCCTCACTCCCTACTCTCACAAGTCCTGTCCTCTCCCTCACTCCCTACATTCACAGATCCTGCCCTCTCCCTCACTCCCTACCCTCACAGGTCCTGTACTCTCCCTCACTCCCTACCCTCACAAATCCTGCCCTCTCCCTGACCCTTACCCTCACAGATCCTGCCCTCTCCCTCACTCCCTTCACTCACAGGACCTGTCCTCTCCCTCACTCCCTACCCTCACAGGTCCGGTCCTCTCCCTCACTCCCTACCCTCACTGATCCTGTCCTCTCCCTCACTCTCTACCCTCACAGGTCCTGGCCTCTCCCTCACTCCCTACCCACACAGATCCGGTCCTCTCCCTCACTCCCTACCCTCACAGATCCTGCCCTCTCCCTCACTCCCCACCCTCACAGATCCTGCCCTCTCCCTTACTCCCTTCCCTCACAGGTCCTGTCCTCTCCCCCACTCCCTACCCTCACAGGTCCTGTCCTCTCCCTCACTCTCTACCCTCACAGGTCCTGTCCTATCCCTCACTCTGTACTCTCACAGGTCCTGTCCTCTCCCTCACTCCCTACCCTCACAGATCCTGTCCTCTCCCTCACTCCCTACCCTCACAGATCCTGCCCTCTCCCTGACCCTTACCCTCAGAGGTCCTGCCCTCTCCCTCACTCCCTACCCTCACAGGTCCTGTCTTCTCCCTCACCCCCTACCCTCACAGATCCTGCCCTCTCCCTCACTCCCTACTCTCACAGGTCCTGTCCTCTCCCTCACCCCTTACCCTCACAGATCCTGTCCTCTCCCTCATTCCCTACCCTCACAGATCCTGTCCTCTCCCTCACTCCCTACCCTCACAGATCCTGCCCTCTTCCTCACCCCCTACCCTCACAGGTCCTGTACCCTCCCTCACTCCCTACAATCACAGATCCTGCCCTCTCCCTGACCCTTACCCTCACAGATCCTGTCCTCTCCCTCACTCCCTACCCTCACTGGTTCTGCCCTTCCCCTCACTCCCTACTCTCACAAGTCCTGTCCTCTCCCTCACTCCCTACATTCACAGATCCTGCCCTCTCCCTCACTCCCTACCCTCACAGATCCTGTACTCTCCCTCACTCCCTACCCTCACAGATCCTGCCCTCTCCCTCACTCCCTTCACTCACAGGACCTGTCCTCTCCCTCACTCCCTACCCTCACAGGTCCTGGCCTCTCCCTCACTCCCTACCCACACAGATCCTGTCCTCTCCCTCACTCTCTACCCTCACAGGTCCTGGCCTCTCCCTCACTCCCTACCCACACAGATCCGGTCCTCTCCCTCACTCCCTACCCTCACAGATCCTGCCCTCTCCCTCACTCCCCACCCTCACAGATCCTGCCCTCTCCCTTACTCCCTTCCCTCACAGGTCCTGTCCTCTCCCCCACTCCCTACCCTCACAGGTCCTGTCCTCTCCCTCACTCTCTACCCTCACAGGTCCTGTCCTATCCCTCACTCTCTACTCTCACAGGTCCTGTCCTCTCCCTCACTCCCTACCCTCACAGATCCTGTCCTCTCCCTCACTCCCTACCCTCACAGATCCTGCCCTCTCCCTGACCCTTACCCTCAGAGGTCCTGCCCTCTCCCTCACTCCCTACCCTCACAGGTCCTGTCTTCTCCCTCACCCCCTACCCTCACAGATCCTGCCCTCTCCCTCACTCCCTACTCTCACAGGTCCTGTCCTCTCCCTCACCCCCTACCCTCACAGATCCTGCCCTCTCCCTCACTCCCTACTCTCACAGGTCCTGCCCTCTCCCTCACTCCCTACCCTCACAGTTCCTGTCCTCTCCCTCACTCCCTACTCTCACAGATCCTGCCCTCTCCCTCACTCCCTACCCTCACAGGTCCTGCACTCTGCCTCACTCCCTACCCTCACAGATCCTGCCCTCTTCCTCACTCCCTACCCTCACAGTTCCTGTCCTCTCCCTCACTCCCTACCCTCACAGATCCTGCCCTCTTCCTCACTCCCTACCCTCACAAGTCCTGCCCTCTTCCTCACTCCCTACCCTCACAGGTCCTGCCCTCTCCCTCACTCCCTATACTCACAGATCCTGTCTTCTCCCTCACTCCGTACCCTCACAGCTCCTGTCCTCTCCCTCACTCCCTACCCTCACAGATCCTGCCCTCTTCCTCACTCCCTACCCTCACAAGTCCTGTCCTCTCCCTCACTCCCTACCCTCATAGATCCTGTCCTCTCCCTCACTCCCTACCCTCACAGGTCCTGCCCTCTCCCTCACTCCCTACCCTCACAGATCCTGCCCTCTTCCTCACTCCCTACCCTCACAGGTCCTGTCCTCTCCCTCACTCCCTACCCTCACAGATCCTGCCCTCTTCCTCACTCCCTACCCTCACAAGTCCTGTCCTCTCCCTCACTCCCTACCCTCATAGATCCTGTCCTCTCCCTCACTCCCTACCCTCACAGGTCCTGCCCTCTCCCTCACTCCCTACCCTCACAGATCCTGTCCTCTCCATCACTCCCTACCCTCACAGATCCTGCCCTCTCCCTCATTCCCAACTCTCACAGGTCCTGTCCTCTCCCTCACTCCCTACCCTCACAGGTCCTGTCCTCTCCTTCACTCCCTACCCTCACAGGTCCTGTCCTCTCTCTCACTCCCTACCCTCACAGTTCCTGTCGTCTCCCTCACTCCCTACCCTCACAGGTCCTGTCCTCTCCCTCACTCCCTACCCTCACAGTTCCTGTCCTCTCCCTCACTCCCTACCCTCACAGATCCTGCCCTCTCCCTCACTCCCTACCCTCACAAGTCCTGTCCTCTCCCTCACTCCCTACCCTCACAGATCCTGTCCTATCCCTCACTCTCTACTCTCACAGATCCTGTCCTCTCCCTCACTCCCTACCCTCACAGATCCTGCCCTCTCCCTGACCCTTACCCTCAGAGGTCCTGCCCTCTCCCTCACTCCCTACCCTCACAGGTCCTGTCTTCTCCCTCACTCCCTACCCTCACAGATCCTGCCCTCTCCCTGACCCTTACCCTCAGAGGTCCTGCCCTCTCCCTCACTCCCTACCCTCACAGGTCCTGTCTTCTCCCTCACTCTCTACCCTCACAGATCCTGTCCTCTCCCTCACTCCTACCCTCACAGTTCCTGTCCTCTCCCTCACTCCCTACTCTCACAGATCCTGTCCTCTCCCTCACTCCCTACCCTCACAGGTCCTGTCCTCTCCCTCATTCCCTACTCTCACAGGTCCTGTCCTCTCCCTCACTCCCTACCCTCACAGGTCCTGTCCTCTCCCTCACTCCCTACCCTCACAGGTCCTGTCCTCTCCTTCACTCCCTACCCTCACAGGTCCTGCCCTCTCCCTCACTCCCTACCCTCACAAGTCCTGTACTCTCCCTCACTCCCTACCCTCACAGATCCTGCCCTCTCCCTCACTCCCTTCCCTCACAGGTCCTGTCCTCTCCCTCACTCCCTACCCTCAGAGTTCCTGTCCTCTCCCTCACTCCCTACCCTCACAGATCCTGCCCTCTCCCTCATTCCCTTCCCTCACAGGTCCTGCCCTCTCCCCCACTCCCTACCCTCATAGGTCCTGTCCTCTCCCTCACTCTCTACCCTCACAGGTCCTGCCCTCTCCCTCACTCCCTACCCTCACAGATCCTGTCCTCTCCCTCACTCCCTACCCTCACAGGTCCTGCCCTCTCCCTCACTCCCTACCCTCACAGATCCTGTCCTCTCCCTCACTCTCCACTCTTACAGTGTTGTGTCATTTAAAAAATGGAGTGCTGATGAGATGGAAGGTGCAGGGGACTGGCACCTTGTCCTGTCATTGTTCCAGCTCCTGGGATGAAAGCCAACATGGAATAAAAGAATCTTTATGCTCTCTCTATGATTTTTTAAAATAATGATTTGGGACAATGTTGACTCAATTGTTTTGAGGGCGTAAGTTCATAATAAAAACACTGGCAATGAATTCTCTGCTGTAATTCCATTTTCCCGACTAGCTAAGGAAAACTGGAACTATTATTGAATTACTTTCACCACATCTCCAATATGTTGTTGGAATAACGTGACCTTTACTGCACTTTGTCTGCACTGAGAGTTTTTGCTCAGCGTCTGAATTAGAAAATGTTTCATTATTCAATATTGATGTCCCACACAACGCAGCGAGACCAGAAATGTTACTTAATAAACAAAAGGTTAAAAGGTGGAAAAGCTGTCTGAAAGAATCAAAATGATTGCTTGGTGTTGGCTTTAGTATTCTCTCATTCACTCTGTGCTCACCACAGGAGGGAGCGGAGTGAATGTAAAAGAGGAGAAATCTGAAGTCAAAGAGTTTTGCCAAAGTGTCTTGCAACAATTATGAAGAGGATTCTGTTTTTAGCTTGTGTATAATAAAACTAGGAGAAAGTGAGGACCGCAGATGCTGGAGATCAGAGCTGAAAATGTGTTGCTGGAAAAGCGCAGCAGGTCAGGCAGCATCCAAGGAGCAGGAGAATCGACGTTTCAGGCATAAGCCCTTCTTCAGAAATGTGACCATAGCAACACGACGGCTGGAGGAAGAGCGCCTCATCTTCCGCCTAGGGACCCTCGAACCACAAGGGATGAACTCAGATTTCTCCAGTTTCCTCATTTCCCCTCCCCCCACCTTGTGTCAGTCAAATTCCTCAAACTCAGCACCGCCTTCCTAACCTGCAATCTTCTTCCTGACCTCTCTGCCCCCAACCCCCACTCTGGCCTATCACTCTCACCTTGACCTCCTTCCACCTATCGCATTTCCAACACTATAATAAAACTATGTTGCTGGTTAAAGCACAGCAGGTTAGGCAACATCCAAGGAACAGGAAATTCGACGTTTCGGGCCAGAGCCCTTCATCAGGAATGAGGCTCATTCCTGATGAAGGGCTCTGGCCTGAAACGTTGAATTTCCTGTTCCTTGGATGTTGCCTAACCTGCTGTGCTTTAACCAGCAACACATTTTCAGCTCTGATCTCCAACATCTGCAGACCTCACTTTTTACACTATAATAAAACTACTCAGACTATAGGCTTGAAAGGTTAATATGTAACCTTTTATTAAACTGATCTTGAACTGGAGAGACAGAATTGTGTTTTGAGTGAAAGATCTTTATATGGAGCACCTGAGACTGAACTGAATAGATCTTAGAGGTATCTACAACTGAATTAAAACTAAACCACAGAGGGCTTCCCTGCACTTGTGTATTGTGCTGTTTACAGCATGCTGACAGAAATTCAGACAACTTGGGCAAGAATATTCTTCCAACTTCAGATCAAAAGATCACTTTTATTTTGGATGATGTTAAAATTTGTTCAGTCTTCTTTCTCTTTCTCTAAAGGTAATGACGTGTGCTGGGCTCTGATACGTTTCCATTTAAAAAAAATAATTTTCTGTGTCACCTGAGTCAATGCGCAGTACCATTATATTTGTTTGCACAGCCACAGTATAGAAGCAATCACAGAATCCCTACACTATGAAAAGAGGCCATTCAAACCATCGACCTTCTGAAGACCATCCCACTCAGACCTAGCCGTCTACCCTGTCCAGGTAACCCTGCATTTCCCATGACGAATCTATCTAACTGCACATTCTTGGACTGTAAGTCCAGTGTGAACAAACTCAAACACTGGTATCCCACAAGGATGTGTCTTCAGCCCCCTACTGTACTCCCTGTACATCCATGATTGTGTGGCCAAATTCCATATGAATGCCATTGACAAGCTTGCTGGTGATACCACTGTGGTAGGCCAGTTATCAAACAATGATGAGTCAAAATACAGGAAGGAGATCGACAGCTTGGTGTCATGGTGCAATCATAACAATCTCTCTCTCAATGTTGGCAAAACAAAAGAATTGATCATTGACTTCAAGAAGAAAGGGGGAGGACATACCCCAATCTACATCAACAGAGCTGATGTGGAGAGAGTCGAGACTGTCAAGTTCCTAGGAGTGATGATACCCGACCGTCTGTCCTGGACCCCCATGTAGATGCAACGGTCAAGAGTTGAGGTGACTCCTGGCCAAGGAGTCTCTAGGGTCTTTCAAGGAGAAGTTGAAATGTGGCAATTGAGGACAGTAGCAGCAAATTTCAGCGGGTACTCTTAATTTTATATTCTATGTCCTGAATAAGTAGCACTGAGGAGTGGTTTCCTTATGTGGCTTTGGAAGAGTAGTGACACTACATCTGGGGAGTAATTTTGAATTGAGATGTAATAGAGTTTTCCACAATGATAATGAGAATCCCTTTATGGACAGCTAGTCTTTTGTCCTGGATTCAAAACTATCTCATACTGAGGGTAAATGATAAGCTTGTACACTGAAGATGACACACATAATCTAAGTTGTACCTTTATTATTTTGTTTTTTTAGGATGAAACAAAATATTCCTGCCGACGATGATTCCTATTTGAACAGTTTCAACAACCCAGCCTACTTTGTACTTGAAGGAGTTCCTTTCCCCCAGTCTGGAACAGGCAGTCAGGAAAATTCAGTGTCAAAAACTATTCCCAGGAATATGCCACAACCTTTTCCTCCAACAGTGGCGGAAAAACCGAGAGACCCCTCCTTCCGACACTTGAACAGTGAAGGAGGCTCCTTAGACCACGAAGGTCTGCGCGGCTCTTACGATCAGTCCCAGCACACTTTCCCCAAAGTAGGGGAGGTTGAAATGCAGAACAACCCACTTTATGCCAGTTCTGCTGATGTATGGGGTAAAACTCACCAGCCTGTGCCATCCAAAACTAACCAAGAGTGGCACAAGGCTGCAACGACAACCAGGGATTCCCAGGAATTCAAAGCGCCTACCACAGCACCTAGGAGCTTCTCCAGGGCTCAGCTGGCAGGCAAGAGTGGGCCTCAGGCATCACTGATCAATGAGGTCCGAGACAAACTCTCTGAAAGAAAACTGGACGACTTCCATTCGACAAAATCACTGAGCAGCAAAGACCGCCAAGTCAACAAATATGAACTCCCCCTTCCTGTTCGAGAACGGCCAGCAGTGAGTCCTCGGTTACCAGCCAGAAACAAAGTAACAGCAGAGTTTCAACCTCGGCCTACACGAACGGATGTACCTCCACCACTACCTGTCAAGAGCAGAACAATGGAGGCTGGGGTACGTACTTAAAACAATAAAACATTGCGGTGTGAACCATGGAATAGTTTGTTTCACCCACAACGGTGTCATTTGAGAAGCTACATTTGGAACACAGAAGTAACATGATTTCCAAACGTCTTAGTGGAAAAATGTATTGCCCAGTAAGCTACTAAAATGTACAGAGCAAATAATTTGAGGATCAATTCCCAATTTGTGATGAGTTGGATGATCTCAAGGTTAGCAGTGAGAGCATAACAATTGAAATGTGTGCCCCTGAGCTAAAGAGGGAAATATTACCTGATTGTCCTTGATCATTGTACATGACTACCTCTGTGGACAGTGTATGCATGAATAACAGGGAATCTGCATGTTTGTTTCATTGCATAATAACACACTTTTCAATTAGATGTACTTAATTTACTCCTTTTTAGCTTAAACTTATGGGGTTTGTCCCAGCTATTCTGTTGAGAACAGACATCAACCGCAGATTGGAGGTAGCACTCTTACCCTAAGCCTAGGGCTTGTGGGTTCAAGCCTCACTCCTGAGATTTGAATACAAAATCTAAGCTTACACTCCAGTGCAGTACTGAGTGCTGCACTTTAAGCGTGGGTGGGAAATTACAGCTTGGTTCCTGCCCAGGACAAAAGTTGGCAGCCAGCTGACTGAACAGTTAGAAGCTTGACCAGCAACACACATTGGGCCAAACACACTCCGCGTTGAGTTTACGTCTTTCACTGGAAGCTGCATCTATACTTGGGGGCTGCCAGAGACAACCATTTTAAAGAGGCGGTTTGTGATGTTATCTTCTCTAGGGGTGCCTCAATGGGCAAGAGGTCCACTTCAATGATAGCCCCTTCATTCCTGTTATTTTTAGCACTTTTTAAAAAAGAAATTGTGAATCCTACTCGCACCTGACTACCATGTTATGGCATTGGCAGTGTAACACTGGGTGATTTGAGCTTTTACCATGCTCAATTGACCCTGAATTATTTAGCTACATGGGGGTTCAGTTAGCTCAGTTGGCTGGATAATATAATCTGATGCAGTCCTGTTCAATGTCCATACTGGCTGTGAGCTGTACCATGTCACCTTAACTCATGCTGATGGAGGTACTTACTTTCAATCTGAATGTACCAACTGGGTCTTCTCCAATGAATAGAGATGCCGATGGTCATTTATGGGTTGTGACTCGATACCATTTATTTTCATATTATAGCCCAGGCTACTGGTTTAACTGCCCATCCTATACATTATAGGGATGAACATGAGTGTGAGTGGGAACCATCCTCTCTACATTATGCACACTCCCCTCCCCCCACCCCTCCACCACCCAAATCAGAAGAAGTGATGGCTTAGTGATATTATCGCTGGGCTGTTAATCCAGCAATCCAGGAAATGTTCTGGGGACCTGAGTTCAAATTATGCCACAACAGATGGTGGAATTTGAATTCTCTAAAAAAAATCTTGGATCAAGAGTCTAATGATGACCATCGTATGTTGGAAAAGCCCATTTGATTCACTGATATCTTTTAGGGAAGGAAATTACTATCCTTACCTGTTTGGCCCACATGTGACTCCAGACCCACATCAATGTAGTTGACCCTGAACTGGGCAAGTAGGGATGGGCGATAAATGCTGGTCTAGCCAGCAATCCCCCTGAATGAATAAAACAAGTCACATTTGGAAGGCAGAAGTAACATCCAGCCTTTTAAATTAGATATTAAGTCAAAACCTGTCATTGTTATTATGGAGGGTAATGTTTCCAAAGTGGTTAATGTGAATGTCACATTGACTCCTCTCATTTTATTGATATCATATACAGTCTGTGCCTGGAGACACTGTGTTCCGTTCCAACTTTCAAAGCAAACTGATGAACCTATATTAGCACCCTAACATATTAGTAGTTCCAGCTAACCAAAGGTTTTTCAATACTACCATGCAATAAATCTTTGTGTTATAAGACTATAAGTTGTAGGAGCGGATGGTAGCCCATTCAGCCCATCGGATGTGTTCCACTATTCAATGAGATCATGTTTGATCTGATGGTCTTCAAATCCATCTCACTGCCTTTTCCCATAACTCTTGATGGGTGACTTCTCATCCTGAAATTATGCCCTGTGGCCCGAGGTGCTCCCAGAAGAGCAAACAACCTTTCATTATTGACTCTGTCAAGTCCCCTAAGAATCTTGTGTATATCTAAGAACTGTGGCAATTCTATAGATATTCCACTGTGGTGTATTCTCTCCCACTAATCACTAGATAGGCCCAAGGGCAAAACAAAAACAAAGGAGGTAAAAACGAGGACTGCAGATTAGAGTGGTGTTGGGAAAGCACAGCAGGCCAGGCAGCATCAAGGAGCAGGCGAATAGACGTTTCGGGCAAAAGGAATAGAGGCAGGGAGCCTGCAGGGTAGAGAGATAAATGAGAGGGAGGTAGGGGTGGGGAGAAAGTAGCATAGAGTACAATAGGTGAATGGGGGTAGGGATGAAGGTAATAGGTCAGAGAGGTGGGTGGAGTGGATAGGTGGAAAGGAAGATAGGCAGGTAGGACAGGTCATGGGGACAGTGCTGAGCTGGAAGTTAGGAACTGAGGTAAGGTGGGAGTGGAGAAATGTGAAAACTGGTGAAGACAACATTGATGCCCTGGGGTTGAAGTGTTCCGAGGCAGAAGATGAGGCGTTCTTCCTCCAGGCATTGAGTGGTGAGGGAGCGGCGGTGGAGGTGGCCCAGGACCTGCATGTCCTCGGCAGAGTGGGAGGGGGAGTTGAAATGGTGGGCCACAAGGCGGTGGGGATAATTGGTGCGGGTGTCCCGGAGATGTTCCCTAAAGCGCTCTGCGAGGAGGCGTCCAGTGTCCCCAATGTAGGGGAGACCACATCGGGAGCAACGGATACAATAAATGACATTGGTGGATGTGCAGGTAAAACTTTGATGGATGTGGAAGGCTCCTTTGGGGCCTTGGATAGAGGTGAGAGAGGAGGTGTGAGTGCAGGTTTTGCAATTCCTGCGGTGGGAGGGGAAGGTGCCAGGAAGGGAGGGTGGGTTATTGGAGGGTGTGGACTTGACTAGTTAGTCACAGAAGGAACGGTCTTTGCAGAAAGTGAAAAGGGGTAGGGAGGGAAATATATCTCTGGTGGTGGGGTCCGTTTGGAGGTGGCAGAAATGTTGGTGGATGATGCGGTTAATGCGAAGGTTGGTAGGGTGGAAGGTGAGCACCAGGGGTTTCTGTCCTTGTTAGGTTGGAAGGGTGGGGTTCGAGGGCGGAGGTGCGGGTTGTGGACGAGATGCGCTGGAGGGCATCTTTAACCACGCGGGAAGGGAAATTGCAGTCACTCATCTACCGACATTTCCGCCACCTCCAAACGGACCCCACCACCAGAGATATATTTCCCTCCCCACCCCTTTCCGCTTTCCACAAAGACCATTCCCTCCATGACTAACTGGTCAGGTCCAAGCCCCCACAACAACGGATGAGAGACCACAATTTCTCCAGCATCTACAATCCTCACTTTCATCCAGCCAACTGAACTAACCATCCCTCTGGGTATGAAAATGCGTGCTCTAAACATTCATAACAACTACTGCACATGCACTCCAAATGTAGTTCCATTTTTATAGATGCAAGAAATAGTAATGTAATGATGAAAATTATAATCTTTCTGTATCTTCAAAAGATAAAATATTTTTCTCTATCTTTTAGAACTTTGACAATCGTAGCAACTCAAGTTCTCTGTCTGAGTTCCTGAAGCATTTGGGTTTGGAAAAATATGAAGCAGGTTTGGTTGAGAACGGATGGGATAAATTGGAATACTGGAGGTAATTACAGCAAAAGAACACCTAAATAATATGAATAATTGTCTGCTTATTTGTATTTACACAAATAAATCCAAGTGGTTATTATGGTGGTGAGTGTTGTAATGTTCCCAGGGAAAGGGAGGAGGTGGGAGCTTGGAGAGAAAGGGAAGTGCTGTAGTGACGGATGATTCAAGCCACTTCCTTTCACTATCAGCAAACTGAGTGGCACTCTAGTACAGATTGGTGTGATATTGAGGATTCAGGTTCAACTCAGTTGTAGTGGGCATCCATAGCCAAAAACTAGATGCATGGCTGGCATGGTGCACAGATCCAGGGACCCAGGTTCACTTCCAGCATTATCTGTGTGGAGTTTGCACATTCTGCCCATATCTGCATGAGTTTCCTTTGGGTGCTCCAGTTTCCTCCCAAAGTCTAAAAGGCATGGAGGGTAGGTGGATTGTCCATGCTAAATTGTCCATAGTGTCCAGGGATGTACAAACCAGGTGTGTTAACTGTGGTAAATGTGAGGTTATGGAATAGGGTGGAGGTCTGGGTGGAATGCTCTTTGGAGGGTAGATGCAAACTTATTGGGCCAAATGGCCTCTTCCCACAGTGTAGGGATTCTAACTACTTTATAAAGCAGCACAAATTGGCTGTAAATTAGCAAATTGATTAATGTACTGTCATTTCCCTGTAGAGTTTTGATCCCTTCCAGCAAATGTTCAGGCTGTGTCCCTGCCCTTTCCCTGTGCCCTCATCTAATTACTGCAGCAGCTTGTGAGAATTCTCAGGATCCTCGAGAAATTCTGATTAATGCATCTCCCTATTGCCAGCAATTTTCATATCTGATGCTAACAGCTATGAATCCCAATTTAGGTCTAACACAGGCCTAAGGATGTTGAATTTCAAATGGAGCAAATACTGTCCCAGTTGACCAACAGATTCCCGTGGGTCATTACAACCCAATCAGACTTGGTCTGTGTCTTTTCCATCCAACAACCCTGGCACTGCCCCTCTAGTCTGGATTGGCATCCTATCAGAACCCCTGGAGATGCACTGGGGACACTGATTACTGTTGTGCCTCTACAAACACATCACTGTGATCCTTGAAAAATGATGTGTGATACATGATAGATTTTACAAGAGGTTGATTTAGCGCACCTAGCTGATGAAAGTGATAATTATAATGATTTTAACTGAGTGCTAAATTACTGCTGTTAAGAGTCTAATGTCTTTTTTCTTCACCTTCACGTTCAGTGGCATTGCTGAAGAGGATTTGCTGGAGGCTGGCATCATTGATCCCATTCACAGGAAGTTGCTTCTGGAAATAGCGTCCCAACACAAGCCTTGACGAGCAACCCAGGCAAGAAAGACAGCAGACTACATAAATGTACTTTATCGTTTCTCTCAATTCAGAAATGATTCTTAAACTGAACAAAAACGAATATTGTGTAAATATCAAATCAGAGCATATTCTGATAGTTCTTTGATATGTTTGGAAGGGGTTAACATTCAATCAAGCTTCCAGCATCACTCTGGCCAAGAGACCAGGAGGAAAACAGCAATGACCGCACTGCGTTTGGAATTGTCCCTTTCGTCACTTCTGTAAATCCTTTACCACACACAGATGATAGCTAGGGATCAGAATCAGGGATGTAATCTGGAAGTCAAGCTTCCCAAGCTAGGAATGGAATCCAATGTTGGCAGATCTTAACACCTAGTAATTCAATGGTTTTACTTCCATTTTTCAAGCTCAGGTACACAATCTAATACGGCTGACAAGAACTGCACCCTCAATACAAGCCAGAAGCTTCAAATGAGTATGGACCAAGCAACAGAAAATGAAGCCAAGGGCACATGCCTGAAATAGACCCTTTGCATAAGAAACTGAGGAGTCTAAGACCTACCTATCCAGGGTCTCCTCTGGAAAATTGGTTTACTTTGGACACAGTGAGCACTGGGTTAGCTGTGTTCAGGAAATCCTGGTTTGCAAATAACCTGTGCAGTAGTAAATGGTGGGGCTACTGAAGGCTGCTGTCAAAAAGATAAACCTTTTAAGAAAAAAAAACACACTTTCTTGACTATAGATGAACTGGAGGAAAGAAACTGGACAAATTGTATTTTTTATGCTGTGCCTAAGCTTTCCTGGGCTTCCTGTTGATTTCACAACAACTTCATCAGAATCCTTTTGTTGCTCATCAACATCACTCCAACTCCATATAAAAGTATAGGGAAGGTGGTTTTCCTTCATTTATATCTGTGCGCTGTAAGTTTATGGCCAAAAGCAGAGGCATAACTGGAACCAGTCGTACTTCTGGTGTTTTCTGATTTTTTTTAAAAAAAAAGCTTCTCCTCACAAAGACTTGAATCTTTATCTTTGAAAATATTTTAATGAAAACTTGGAAAATGTCCGTGATTGCCTTTCCCTAAATGTTGCACTGGAAGTGTTTGAAAACATAAAGTTTTGATGGCTCCGAAATTTAATTTTCATAAAGAGAGAAGATGTTAACAAAGGGATGTGGAGTAAGTTTAGAGTTTCCTGAGGATCCTACTTATTCTCATTGATTTTCCTTTGTACAATTAAGTAGTCGCAAATTTCTCAGGTTTAGTGAGACCACTATTGGAGTATGATACAGCTTTCATCTTTTTACCTGAGAAGAGAAGAACTGCTCCGTAGGAGGCACAACAAAGGGTCACTCGGCATGATTCCTAGAATGCACCAACAGTCTCTGGAAGCCAAGGTGCCTTCATTGAAAGATTTTAAGTCTCTGAAAGATGATGAAAGGGTAACTTGGGAAAGGCTGTTCTCAAGTTCAATGAAAATGGGCTGAAAGTTGGGAGGAATGGTGAATTGGTAGGAGGTGCTCTTTGCCTTACTGCCAAAATGCCATATTGCCTGTGTTGGTAAAGTTGGCATCCCACCTGCCCACAAAATGAATGGGTTAAATCACTTAAAAGAGGTCTATTTCCTGTTTCTGGCTGGCCTTAGAGAGACTGCTGCCATGAGTAGAGACCTACCAAATAAACCCTAGTGACGTTCTAGTGCATACCCATGGATGTCGCAGGGCCCTCTATTTTGGGTAGTCTTCAGCCTGTGGAAGAGCCCCAATGGGCATGTTCATTGGTGATGGCATCTCAATGCACTTGCTAACCACTGCACTCCTCTAACCGTCCCATTCCTCTCTGACTCTGGTCACCAGGCTCCACTTCCTCCAACCACACTTGCATTTCTACATTGGTGCCCCAGCATTGATGCACCCTATTTGTGCATCCTGACCAGTGCCCACCGCTGAGTAGCAAGCCATCAGCCCTGAGATTGGGCCAGCTCTTCTTGTGCTGTGTCTCCACCCTGACCCCAGACCCTGCAGAAACCTCTTAATTAGCTGCTGCTGGGGATTGCTGTTGATTAAAGCAGGGTCAGCAGAGGCACTTTGTCATCTCATACACAGTTCAATGAGGCATCACCCCTGGCTGGAGAGCCGAGAACACAGGGACACTGTCACTGGACAAGGCGTTCACCAGTTCAGACTGAGAGGAGGAGGAAACTCTTCACTTGCTGAGTTGCCACCATTTGAAATTTTCTATGCAGAGGACTCAGCATTTGAGTACATTCTAGGCTGAGATTGGTAGACTTCTGGAGCTGAGGGAAAAGTGGAGATGTGGTCAATAATAAACTGTTATCTTATTGATGGTGTCACGGCAGTGTGGCCCAGTATTGCTCCTATTTATTGTGTTATGCTTGTTTTATGTTCAGAAATTCTTGGTGTCAATTGCTAATAAAAGATTGACAGAAATTTGAATGTAAACCTTAGACTAATCTAGCTTTTCTTGTTCAAGCACAATCTAACAGTTTTCTAATTCTAACATTTTAATTTTGGCCGTGATCTCTCTTGAGGCTTCCCAGTTTTTTTTAGGTCTAATACAGTGGGCAAACAAGGCAGTAGGAAATAGGAACAGGCCCATCAAGCCTGCTCCACCCATCAAGATCCAACATACCTCACCTCCACTTTCCTGCCCTTACTCCGAAAGCCTTGATTCCTTATCGTTCTAGAATCTATCTATCTCAGCCACAGTGTCTTTGATATGAATGTGACTGGTTTCAAATTGATCGATTCTTCAGTAAAGATGGGCTATGGTAAATTCCTCCAACTCTTCTGGCATAGTAATCGCGGAGAATAAATTGCACCCTCTTTCTAGATCCCATCTGAGACTCTTGTCATTGAAATTAATGGATAAGACATTGAAGGGATTTAAAATAGGCAGAATGGACCAGACAGAGTTAAAATCAGGTGTTCTAGCTGTCCAGATACTTTAGAGAAACGACACTGGATTTGAAAGACAAAAAAAACCTGTGAATATGTGATCTGCCTGTATTGCTCGCAAGACAAAGCTTTTCACTATGCCTCAGTACATGTGACAATAAATTCAATTCATTACAATTCACACCATTGCATAAACACAAAAGTGAGGAAAGCAGCGCATTCAGGAAAGGAATCCTTTGACTTCCATGGTTGCTGCAAATTTATGTTTCATTTTCTGAATTTATTACATTAATGTAGATTACCTTCAAGTTCTGAGAGGGTTAAATTGAATTACACAATGGACCATCATGCTACATAGGTAAGACCTACACCAAACAACAATGCCTTACTTATCATGAGCTTGAAAAGTGGTAACTTCATGATGGCGATTTTGACAACATTTTTGTAAACATGTGCTGCCATGTCAGCATGTGCATATGAACAATAATGCATTTCATTGCTAGAATCTTATTGAGACAATACTACTCTAAAAAAGCTTGTTATTATTGATTGTTGCACACTGTATAGGCTTTTCAGAATGTTTGATTTTAATATATATTATGGAATGAAACCTTACTTGAGATTTGTTATTAATAGCAGTCCACAGATCAGTTTGATTTCATCATTTCTTTAGACATTTTTAATTGACATATTGCTTGGAGTTCTGAGATGTTATGACATGAGGTGAACCCCTCTGTTACTTAAACAAAACACCCAGCAAAGCTCACCTTACCTGTTAAAATATGAATGACAGAGAACTCCCAAATTCCTCTATTTAAAGAAAAAAATATCAATTTTTTTCTTAACTCTAAAACTGAACATGAAACAACAACTATTTACAATTCTAAGCCTACTTTCTCTTCAATGTTTCTTATCTACCTCCGTCCCTATAATAATGTACTGTTCTAATCAAAACCCCTATTACAATTACATCAACTTAATTTCAAAACCACATAGTGGCTGTCGTTCTTGCTGTCTGTCTTCCTCTGGCTGAAGATTCCTTGGGTCATCTTCAGTCTTTTGCTACAAAGATGTCTCATATGAAAAAGGTGACTTTGATATAAAGTTAAAAATCATGCAACATCAGGTTATAGTCTAACAGGGTTAATTGGAAGCACTAGCTTTCGGAGCGCTGCACCTTCACCAGGTAGTTGACGAGTATAAGATCATAGGACACAGAAATGCCCTACTATCTTAAACTCTACAACCAGCTGACACAGGAGCAGCAATCCAAAAGCTTGTGTTTCCAATTAAACCTGTTGGACTATAATCTAGTGTTGTGTGATTTTTAACTCTGTACACCCCGGTCCAACACTGGCACCTCCAAATCATGAATACCTTTGATAGAGAGTGCTTTGAATGACAGTCTCTCTCAATGGCAGGGACTCTGTCTGACTTCTAAAACGTTTGCTTTTCTTATACCCAAACATCAGATCATCTCATTGGTTCAATGTTGACAAAAACAATGAATTCAAACTTGATTGAGTTTTAGTATCCTGGGGCATAATTTAAACTGATTGGTTAAATTCAAATTGTTGTCAAAACAGCAGCCAACTCAGATATCTATTTCACAGTGAAATGTTAAATATTTTCAATTGTCCAATATACTCTGAGACTGCTAGTTAGTCATATGATAGGTGCTTGTCAGCTGTCAGTGCAAAACAGCATTCACTCTTTCTTAATAGTACTGTACATTCCTTCAACTTCATAACCAAAATGCATATAAGTATGTTGGGATTAAAAAATACTTTTTGAGAACATGAAGCTCCAGCTTGCTTGAATATCTCACATGGTCAGTTAGGGTCAAACAATCTTCTTCAACAAATGGTTAACCAATATTTCCTTAAGGACGCAATTGGAAACTGACACATTTGGCTAAAGCGATCAAGGGAAATGGGGGAAAGTAGGATTGGGGTATTCAGCTTGATGTACAGAGTGTGATTACTATCATTTTTGCATTGATGTTTGTGGGACGTGAGATAAAATTAATGCCCCACTTCACCCCAAAGGTATTTAAAATAGACAGGAATGTGTGGGTGTATGTTTAGTTATCCTCAACCAGAGAGTAATTGACCTCTTGAATCCCAACGTCTATCCTCACCTACAAGGCACAAGTCAGCAGTGTGATGAAGTATTCCCCACTTGCCCAGATGGGTATAGCTCCAACAACAGTCAAGAAGCCTGACACCATGAAGACAAATCAACCAGCTTGATTGGCACCACATGCACAAACATCCATTCCTTCCACCACTAATGCTCAGGGCAGCAGTCTGTACTATCCACTGCAGAAATTCACCAAAGATTCTCAGACAGCACCTTTGAAACCGACGATCACTTCCATTTAGAAGGACAAGGGATGCCAAGATGGAGGACAGGAAAACTTTCTGGCTGTAAGAGCTGCTCCCTTTTTGAGGTATTTTAGGTGCTGGAGGTGATTTCCTTGAACTCCAGGAGCAGCAATTACTGTTTTATTTGCTGTTGCATTGTTTTGGAATTTTGGGAATAAAAAGTCAAAACAATAGCAGTTTTAAAAGGGAGAAGAACAGACAAAGGAAGCACATGGTGAAGACAGTGCAGGAGAGAGAGAGAGAGGGAAAACTTGCACAGTTACTGCCTTTGCTGTTTGAATTCATGTATCGCTGGACAATGGAGTGTGTCTGGGAAAATTAACAAACATTAAAATTCACAACTGATCTTGGATGGAGGAAATTCTGAGAGAAAGGCAAGGACTGATTCGGGATATTCAACATGGCTTTGTGCATAGGAAATCATGTCTCACAAACTTGATTGAGCTTTTTGAAGAAGTAACAAAGAGGATTGATGAGGGCAGAGCAGTGGATGTGATCTATATGGACTTCAGTAAGGCGTTCGACAAGGTTCCCCATGGGAGACTGATTAGCAAGGTTAGATCTCATGGAATACAGGGAGAACTAACCATTTGGACACAGAACTGGCTCAAAGGTAGAAGACAGAGGGGTGGTGGTGGAGGGTTGCTTTACAGACTGGAGGCCTGTGACCAGTGGAGTGCCACAAGGATCGGTGCTGAGTACTCTACTTTTTGTCATTTACATAAATGATTTTGATGCGAGCATAAGAGGTATATTTAGTAAATTTGTAGGTGACACCAAAATTAGAGGTGCAGTAGGCAGTGAAGAGGATTACCTCAGATTACAACAGAATTTTGATCTGATAAGCCAAGAGCAGAGAAGTGGCAGATGCAGTTTAATTCAGATAAATGCAAGGTGCTGCATTTTGGGAAAGCAAATCTTAGCAGGACTTATACACTTAATGGTAAGGTCCTAGGGAGTGTTGCTGAATAAAGAGACCTTGGAGTGCAGGTTCATAGCTTCTTGAAAGTAGAGTCGCAGGTGGATAGGATATTGAAGAAAGCATTTGGTATGCTTTCTTTTATTGGTCAGAGTATTGAGTACAAGAGTTGGGAGATCATGTTGCGGCTGTACAGGACATTGGTTAGGCCACTGTTGGAATATTGCGTGCAATTCTGGTCTCCTTTCTATTAGAAAGATGTTGTGAAACCTGAAAGGGCTCAGAAAAGATTTACAACAATGTTGCCAGGGTTGGAGGATTTGAGTTATAGGGAGAACCTGAACAGGCTGGGGCTGTTTTCCCTGAAGCATCGGAGGCTGAGGGGTGACTTTATAGAGGTTTACAAAATTATGAGGGGCATGGATAGGATAAATAGACAAAGTCTTTTCCCTGGGGTCGGGGAATCCAGAACTAGAGGGCATAGGTTTAGAGTGAGGGGGGAAAGATATAAACGAGATCTAAAGGGCAACTTTTTCACACAGAGGGTGGTATGTGTATAGAATGAGCTGCCAGAGGAAGTGATGGAGGCTGGTACAATTGCAACATTTAAGAGGCATTTAGATGGATATATGAACAGGAAGGTGTTGGAGAGATATGGGCAGGATGTTGGCAGGTGGGACTAGATTGGGTTGGGATATCTGATCGGCATGGACGAGTTGGACCAAATGATCTGTTTCCATGCTGTACATCTCTATGACTCTGTGACTCTATGACACCACAACCTTCAAAGTGCCCTCCAAACCACTCACCATCCTGACTCAAAAGTATATGGCTGGGACAAAATCCTGGGATTCTCTCCTGAATGACATTGTGGGATAGACCATAGCAGGTGGACTGCAGCAGTTCAAGAAAGCAACTCACCACCACCTTCTCAAGGGCAACTACGGATGGGCAATAAATGCCGGCCAGCCAGTAATGCCGACAGAAAATGGCTGAGGCTAAAACAATGTGTTTTGAAGAAGGAGGTAGATTTAACTCTTTTGGCTAAATGGATCAAGGGAAATGGGGGAGAGTAGGGTCAGGGTATTGAGCTTGATGATCAGCCATGATCATATTGAATGGTGGAGCAGGCTCAAGAAGTTGAATCGCCGACTCTAGCTCTTATTGTCTATGTTTCTACATATTTGAACTGTGGGCAGAGAAGCCTAAGGGCAGCATATCTATTCCTAGGCCATTGAGGTACTTTAATAACCAGTTAAAGGCTCATCAAAGACCTTATCCTACTGCCATTGTTTGAAGCCCAAACCACATAAATGGCAGTCTAATATACCCTGTTTGGTTCCATGTCAGCTCAGTGAGAGGGCCAATTCTGATCAGTGTCCTGTGCCCCACAGAGGGCTCACACAACACTGAGGGGGTCCCCTGCTGGCCTCCATAACAACCCTTTCCCTTTATCACAGCCTGCCTGACTGGCTCCAATAGCCACTCATAATAAGCCTCCCTTGCTGGATACTGCTCTGGGTTCCCTGCAGTACCAGCATAGGCCACCTCGCTTCTGGTGGGCACTGCTGAGACTGAAGGACAGATGGCTATCTGATTGGGCAGCAGCTCTTGGAGGCAGACCCATTGCCTCGAAGATACAGAAACCTTGTTAGAAGGCAGCACATTCCTCACAGGCATTTAATTGTCTCGAGACTCTTGGTATTGACCTGACCGGAGTTTCCAGCTGGTCATTGGAGTCACTGTCACCACATTCACTTCAGCCATGTGTGTGCCACTTTTCACCTCATTGCAACAGAGAATACTTTGTAAATACTTCAATGGCTGCAAGGTCCTTGTGAGCAGGAGGTCGATGACAGGTGAAGCAGATTCCAATGTCTAAAGGGGGTTCCTCTCCAACCTCAAAGCGGGGTGACACGGTGGCTCAGCGATTTGCAGTGCTGCCTCACAATGCCAGGGAGCAGGATTCTATTCCAGCTTCGACCAACTGTCTGCGTGGAGTTTGCTCCAGATGTTCTGGTTTCCTCCCACAATCCAAAGATGCACAGGTCAGGTGAGCTGGCCATGCTAATTTACCCATAGTATTAAGTGTATTAGTCAGGAGTAAATATCGGGTACGGGAATCAGTCTGGGTGGATTTCCTTTTGGAGGGTTGGTGTGGACTTGTTGAGTCAAAGGGCCTGTTTCCATACTGTAGGGAATCGAATCTTATCAAACCATCCGTGGGTGACTCCAAGGTCTCTGGTGTGCCTCAGCACCTCCTGTCTCACTGATTGAGGCTTCAGACCTCAGATTAGACCAACACCATCTTGAATCCACCTACTGACCAGAATTGGGCACGCTGCCAATTGGGAACTACCTCCAGGGGAGCAGCTGAGCTGATCCTACTGACGGCAAGTGCAGGGATAGGAACCACTACCTTCCCTTCACCCTTAGCTTCAGATAGTGGGGTCCTGAAGCCTACAGTAAAATCCAGCAAAACGATTTGAGAGATTGTCTAAAGTGGCCCCATGTCATTATGGAGTTTCGAAGAGTAACTAGTGATTCGATTGAAACATATTGAATGCTCAGGGAGTTTGGGAGACTGTGTAGCTGAACATTCTAGAACTATAGGTTCCAGGCTCTAAATGGGGTCTGCATGATGGCTTGGTGGCTAGCATTGCAGTCTCACAGCGCCAGGGATCTGGGTTTGATTCCAGCCTCGGGTGTCTGTCTTTGTGGAGTTTGCACGTTCTCCCCGTGTCTGCGTGAGCTTCCTCCAGGTGCTCTGGTTTATCTCCCACAACCCAAAAGATATACAGGTCAGGTGGATTGGCCAAGCTAAATTACCCTGTAGTATCAGGTGCATGAGTCAGAGGGGGATGGGTCTATGTGGACTGGTGGGGCTGAATTTCTCCACAAGGGATCAATCATTTCATGAAAGGCACTACATAAAAACTTCATCTAATCGGCAGTAAAGTATATTTAAAGCATTCAAAAGTCATTTGGGAACATCAACACTAACTCTACTCCTGCTGCCATTCAGCAGGTTTAATTTCAGATTTTCAGCATCCACAGTTTTTGGCCTTTATTGGATTATCAAAGAAAAAGATGTTTCATGTCCAACAGAACTGATGACCTAAACATAAACTGGCATTTTAGCAAGAACAGAATGATGTAGAGATAGGCACTTAACGGATCCAACAATCTGTTAGTGGATTAAATGAGCATCAAAGATCAAGTAATATAAAAGATTGTGAGTGACGCAATAAAGTGTTATTAGGACAACAGGAAATGTAACTACTGGAGCAAAAATGTTGAAGAGATGCATAGAAATGAAAAAGAAGATATGAAAAAATAGCAGGAATAAAAACTACAAGTGAAATAAATAAGATCAACATTAAACTTATCACTGTGAAAGTTTCAACAAAGACTGTAAATTCAGTGCAGAGATGAGTTGAAGAGTGCAGAATGCCAGGATCTTCCGACATAGCAGAAGAGGCAACATTTGCAATGATTGTAAAATAAATCCTGCACTTATTACTGAAATTTTGCTATGGACGGATTTAGTTGTTTGTTTGAAGTTAATCCAAGGATGACCCAGTTCACTATCAGACTGCATCAAACATTTGTTCTCAAAGCTGTTTAAAAAGGCGACAATATTTTTCGACCACAAGAGGGCGTTCTGACGTGAAATAGAAACCTGGAGGTTTGCAATTTCACAAATTCTTTTTGGTGATTTGAGCATTGTTGCCAAGGTCTGCTTCCATTGCCAATCCCTAATTGACTTTGAATTGATTGACTTGCTAGTGGACCATCTCTAGTAGCTGAGTAGTTTAAATGTTGACAGATGAATTTGAACTGGTGAAAGTAAAAGCTCTATTCAAGTCAATGTGACTGGCAGGTGTGGGAACAGAGGGCTAATCCTTGTTATATTTTTGGCTACGTGACAGTTTTGAAGAGCTTCATGGAGGTGTTTGGTCTGAAAGGTGCAATGAGATTTCCCACCACATTATTTTGTATTTCTCTCATTAACTATCTACGCTTGGTCACTGTTTGCTTGATTCTGCCACTTGCTGCTGCCAGAATATCCCAGAATAGACAGTCAACCCTGGGCCTGCACAAGCACTATCAGTCTGGAGATGCCCAGCACATTGATTGGCAGGGAATGAGAAAATGGTGCCTTGCTTTGCAGACAGCAATCTGGAGGTCCTGGTGCATGGGGTGAACCATCTGCTTCCTCCACGATGGGCAGGGGAGGCCACAGCACCAAACCCTGCCAACCTCGGAACCAAGATCAATGCTGTCTCAGACATCTGATGTCATGCACAGCTGTGTAGGAAGAAGGTCAATGACATTCTCCACTCTGCCATGTGCTCACTGCTACTACGCACTCACTGTATCTCTGCTATTGCATAAGCCTCCCACCAAGGCTCATGCTTTACCAATCATGCTACTGGCCTGCAACATCTTCCCTCACTCGCTCCCACCCACTCTAACACTGAAAGAACAATGACGGGTAATGGGCTGCCAGAACTTTGATCATTCACCTGCCATGAGGAACATTACCTGTCCAAGTCTTTGGTCTTCAGATGTTGTCCTGTGCCAACACCCGGACTGAAGTATGTCTCCCTTGACTTGATGGAGGACTGCTGGCAGCCATGATAAACTTTACTGGTTTTGTATCTTTGCTCAGAGTGAGTGAGCACTAAGAGAGCAAGTGAAAAGGCCTGGCGTGGAACCTGGTCCAGTCTATCAGCTGAGTGCCTGTCCCTGCGTGTGTAATGTTCCAGCTGCAGCATTTCAAAGTTAATTGCTGATGTGGTATAAGGTGCAGCTTTAAAGTGTAGGAACATCCTGTGAGTTGGTCAGTGAGGTGTAGTGAGGGTCCTGAGAAGCTGTCAGATGTCAGATGCCAGCTCCATGGCAGCACGGTGGATCAGTGGTTACCACAGCTGCCTCACAGCTCCAGGGACCCGAGTTCGATTCCCATCTCGGGTGATTGTCTGTGTGGAGTTTGCACATTCTCTGTGTGGATGTGCTCCAGTTTCCTCCCACAAATCAGGTGAATTGGCCATGCTAAATTGCCCATGGTGTTAGGTACATTAGTTGGGGTAAACATAGTGTTGGAAATTGGTCTGGGTGGGTTACTCTTCAAAGGGTTGGTGAGGACTTGTTGGGCTAAGTGGCCTGTTTTTATACTGGAGCAAATCTAATCTAAATAAGTCCATGAATGTGGCATACATACAGTTAATACATTGGACCATGCCCTGAAATGCTGCTGCCTGGTGTCTAAGATGACAGTCTGGAGTCATCAGTTATCTTTTCAGACTTTCAGGTCAGGAATAGTCAATGTCTGGTTTCCTCACAGTGGGTTGTAGGATAAGAAGCTGGATGTTAACAAATCAAGATTCAGTGCTAAATAAGGCTATTAACAAGCAGTGATCGCCATTAATATGCATCTCATTGTTGTCTAATGAGAAGCTCATCTCAATGTCTGGAATGTAATTGGAAAATGCAGCTAGTTGCTCCCAACATTAAGACAGGCGTCACTGGACTTTTCATGGAATTCTCTTGGATTTCTCATTGTGGCCCATGTCATTCAAGCTGGTAACATTTCCACCCAGAGTTTTCATCTCTGGATTTTGAGTTTGAATGCAGCCTGGATAAACAGAGCAGGTGTTGCCAGTATTGTGTCAGTTAAAAAAAGATGGTGTAGGACTTGGGACCTTAATTCAGCATGTCTTTGGGTTCATGACTACACAAGCAGAGAGGAGGTTTTCACTTGCCAGCGGTTTGGGAATCCAATAGCTCATGGTGAATCCTGAGGCCTGCGTGTGCCCACATGCTGTGGAGTTGAACTTTGACCTTTTAGCACAGTCTAGTTCCCTACCTTGAAGTCATCCTGATTGTTAAGTGGTGAACACTGCAAAGAAGGCCACGTTCTGACCACAGCAGGAATCCTTGAAGGAAGGATTATATTGCAAGGGGAGTCTGATCTCCGATATGAGCGATGGGGAGAATTCACACACCAGAGCAGCTGAGCTGCTGTGCCTAATGGTGGGGGCCAAGAAGGAGAATTCCTCATCCTCCGGGCTAGAGTGCATGGTGTACAGCTTCCTTAATAAGATTATTCTCACTCTGCTTTAGCTACTGGATTTCCAATGCAAGTTAAACTTGCAAAGTGGGTTTTATCTTTGGCTTCTAGTGTCATTATTATATTGAAAATGCCACGCTGCTTTCTGGGAGCAGTAAAGTTCCCTGCTCCTAGATCTACATCAGAAAAGTTTGGGAGCTGTGTCCAATCCTATTCAGTCCACCATTTTACGATTCTCTAAGTAAGGATAGAAACATTAAAAATACGAGCAAGAGTCAGCCATATGACTTTCTGAGATTACTCCACCATTCATTATAGTCATGGCTGATTATTCAGCTCAATACTCTAATCCTGCACTCCCTCAAATCCCTTGACCCCTTTAGTCATAATAGCTATATCTACCTCCTTCTTGAATACACATAATATTTTAGCTTCAATCACTTCCTGTGATAGTGAATACCACAGGCTCACCACTTTCTGGGTGAAGAGATTTCAGTCAAGCAGAACTATTTCTACAGTAAAATGTAGTCAGTGGAGGAAGAGCTGCATAATATGAATGATGTGTAATGTTAATCCCAGACTCCAAATAAACAATATCAAGGTGTGCTTGATGGGTGCTATATGCAGTCATTTCCATCCTCGCACTGTTTGTCAATGCAGCCTGTAGTTCTGTCATCCATGAATATTACTAAGTGCATCCAATTTCCCACTTTCAAGAAATGGTTTGAACAAAGACAATGACCTTTTAACCTGATGATGATTATTTATGCTGCACATTTGCTGAACCTGTCATGTGCTCTTCATTGTCTCATCAGCACTGCCTCTTGGTGACAGCAGTAGCACAGCTCACAGGGAATAGTCTTAATTGGATGACTGTCAGTGTAAGAAAATAAGAAATAAAAACAGAAATAGAAAGCACCATTCCCCAATCCTACTCTATCACCCTGTACAATCACAGCTGAACTTGCTCTTCCCATATACGCCTTGATTCCCTGAGAAACCCTGAACACCGTCACTCTTCTGGGGTTGAGAATTTCAAAGATTCACAAGTCTACAAAAGGAGACATTTCTTCACATCTCAAAAAACAATTTATTACCCTGAGGCTGTGCCCCTTCGGTTTAGATTCTCCAACTAGAGGTGTCAGACCTTCAGCAGCCAGTCTATCAAGGTGACTAAATGATATATGTTGCATTGACGCCACCTCTCACTCTTCTACACTGGAGGGAATATAGGCCTTTTCTACCACTCATCTGCATGTTCAGAGGTTGAGCGGCAAGAATGGTGAAAAGTGATATGCATTCCAGTTTAGAAAAGAAATATCAGCATCCAGTACTCTTAGCATAAGTGAATTATGCAGTAATATACTTTATGCTATGCTTTGGCATAATCCTTCTCCTGGCATAGTTAAATATACTCCTTAATATTTCTGGCCTGTGAGTTCTACATATACACACTATGTGGCATGATGTTGTTGGCTCCTTACCCTTGAGTAAGGCTCTGTCACTCCTGATGGGTTGTAACTATTAAATACAGTTCCCTCGTGCAGTGTCTAAGGTCTCTCTCCTTAGAAACTTCTTTCAGTCTGATACCTTCTCTCACCCTCTCTTACAGATTCAGAGGTACATCTGCAGTTGTATCATCATCAATTGCAAATTCTGTTATAGTACCAAAGCTTCATGTACACAATAATTTGCCTTAATTATTCCTGCAGAAATGCATGCTGCATTCCATTTTCAATGTTGTGAGCTTCCTGCTTGGCATTAGCAATTAGTTCCAAATTTTCCAAAGTTTAGGGCGTACAATGTGAGAAGCAAACTTGCAGATAGCATCAACAAGGCAAACACTAAAATCATTGAAAAATCAATTGGATTGCTATAATGGAGATATTAGAAGTGATTTAGATAACTGAATCAAGATGAATTGAACAGCCTGCTGCATTTGTTATTAATTCACTATCATGTTATAGAGTCAGAGAGGTGTTGTGACCCTAAGGTTAAATCAATACCAGTCAGCTCTCTTTAATGAGAGAACAGCTGTAGAATCATAGAGGCAAAAGTGAGGACTGCAGATGTTGGAGATCAGAGTCTAGATTTTGAGTGATGCTGGAAAAACACAGCAGGTCAGGCAGCATCCGAGGTGCAGGCAAAGCCCTTCATCAGGAATGAAGGCAGGGAGCCTCCAAGGTCGAGACATAAATGGGAGGGGAGGGGTGGGGTTGGGGAGAAGGTAGTCAAATGTACAATAGGTGAATGGGGGTGGGGATGAAGGTGATAGGTCAGAGAGGAGGGTAGAGTGGCGAGGTGAGAAGGAAGATTGGCAGGTAGGACAGGTCATGTGGATGGTGATGAGCTGGAAGGTTGGAACTGGGGTGAGGTGGGGGAAGGGGCAATGAGGAAACTGGTGAAGTCCACATTGATGTCCTGGGGTTGAAGTGTTCCGAGGCAGAAGATGAGGTGTTCTTCCTCCAGGCGTCGGGTGATGATGGAGTGGCAGTGGAGGAGGCTCAGGACCTGCATGTCCTCGGCAGAGTAGGAGGGAGAGTTGAAATGTTGGGCCACTGGGTGGTGGGGTTGGTTTGTGCGGGTGTCCCGGAGATGTTCCCTAAAGCACTGCGCTAGAAGGTGTCCTGTCTCCACAATGTAAAGGAGACCACATCGGGAGCAACGGATACAATAAATGACATGTTGGAAGTGCAGATGAAACTTTGATGGATGTGGAAGACACCTTTGTGGCCTTGGACGAGGTGAGGGGGGAGATGTGCGCACAGGTTTTGCAATTCCTGCAGTGGCAGGGGAAAGTGCTAGGAGGGGAGGGTGGGTTGTTGGGGTGTGTGGACCTGACCAGGTAGTCACGGAGGGAACAGTCTTTGCGGAAAGTGGAAAGGGATAGGGAGGGAAATATATCCCTGGTGGTGGGGTTTGTTCGGAGGTGGTGGAAATGTTGGCGGATAATGCAGTTTATACAAATGTTGGTGGGGTGGAAGGTGAGGACTAGGGAGGTTCTGTCGTTGTTGCATTTGGAGGGGTGGAGTTTGAGGGTGGAGGTGCATGACATGGGAAGGGAAATTGCGGTCTTTAAAGAAGGAGGCCAGCTGATGAGTTTTGTGGTGGAACTGGTCCTCCTGGGAGCAGATACCGTGGAAGTGGAGGAATTGGGAATATGGGATAGTATTTTGCAGGAGGTAGGGTGGGAACAGGTGTAATCCAGGTAGCTGCAGGAGTCGGTGGGTTTATAAAAAATGTCAGTGTCAAGTAGGTCATCATTGACGGAGAAAGAGAGGTCCAGGAAGGGGAGGGAGGTGTCAGAGATGGTCCAGGTGAATTTAAGGTCAGGGTGGAATGTGTTGGTGGAGTTGATGAACTGCTCAACCTCCTCGCAAAAGCATGAGGTGGCGCTGATGCAGTCATCAATGTAGCAGAAGAAGAGGTAGGGAGTGGTGCCGGTGTAACTACGGAAGATGGACTGGTCTATGTGGCCGACAAAGAGACAGACATAGCTGGGGCCTATGCCGGTGCCCATGGCTACCTGTTTGGTCTGCAGGAAGTGAGGGGATTCGAAGGAGAAATTGTAAAGGGTGAGGACCAGTTCAGCCAAACAAATGAGAGTGTCAGTAGAAGGGTACTGTTGGGGATGTTGGGAGATGAAGAAATGGAGGGCTTGGAGGCCCTGGTCATGGCAGATGGAGGTGTAGAGGAATTGGATGTCATGGTGAAGATGAGGCATTGGGGGCAGGGGAAACGGAAGTCTTTGAGGAGGTGGAGGGCGTCTGTGTTGTCTCGAACGTATGTAGGGAGTTCTGGACAAGGGGGGATAGGACAGTATCGAGGTAGGTGGAGATGAGTTCAGTGGGGCAGGAGCAGGCTGAGACAATGGGTCAGCTAGGGTGGTCAGGCTTGTAGATCTTGGGAAGGAGGTAGAATCGGGCAGTGCGGGGTTCCCGGACTATGAGGTTGGAAGCTGTGGGTGGGAGATCTCCTGAGGTGATGAGGTTCTGTGTGGTCTGGGAGATAATGGTTTGGTGATGGGGGGGGGGGGGTGGGTGGGATTATGGTCAAGGGGGCGGTAGGAAGAGGTGTCTTCGAGTTGGCATCTGGCTTCAGCGGTGTAGAGGTTAGTGCACCAAACTTTGTCCGCTGGTTTGGTGGTGAGGTCGGGATTGGAGCAGAGGGAGTGGATGGATGCGTGTTGTGAGGGTGAGAGGTCGGAGTGGGGGAGAGGGGTAGACAGGTTGAGGCAGTTAATGTCTCGGTGGCAGTTGGAAATGAAGAGGTCGAGGGTGGGTAATAGGCCAGCACGGTGTGTCCAGGTGGATGCAGTGTGGTGGAGGTGAGTGAAAGGGTCCTCTGAAAGTGGGTGGGAGTCCTGATTGTAAAAGTAAGCACAGAGGTGGAAGTGGCGGAAGAGGTGTTTGACATTACGATGCGTATTGAATTCATTGATGTGTGGACAGAGGGGGATAAAGGTAAGGGCTTTGCTGAGGACTGATTGTTCTTCCTCAGAGAGGGAGAGATCTGAGGGACTGGTGAAAACTCGGCAGGGCTGGAGCTAGGACCTGGTGTAGGTGTGGAGCTGGGAGTGGGGGCAGAGCCTGTAACTGGAGTGGGCGTGGTTGTAGGGAAATGGGGTGGAGTCATGAGCAGGGGTGATGTTCCCCTTAAGGTTCTGGGGGCGGGGATGGTGACAGTGGGATCTGTGGGGGTGGGGGAAACGTGTCAGCAGTGTGCAGGTGAGTGACATTGGTGGGTGAGGAAGTGGTGGCGAACACGGCAGTGGGTGGGCGGGAGTCGCTGAGCATGTGACGTCAGCAATGACGTGAGGGGTGGAAGTGATATCATGCCTGGTATATGTGAAATTGTGAGGCGTGCAAGTGGCTGCGGAAGTGGTCACGATGGGGGTGGAAGTGACGTCATCGATCGCTGTGGGGATGGTAGCTGTACCAGCCTCATGGCTAATGGTGGCCGAGTTGTTCTGGAGGGCCGGGGAACCTTCTGGAATGTCTGAGGAATGCTGATTATGGAGGTGGGTATATAAATATTTGTTGTACTCAGTTTTTGATGGAAACAGACCCTTCGGTCCAATTAGCCCATAGCAGCCGTGTTCCCAAACGAAACTATCCCCACTTGCCTGCAAATCTGTCCTACTCATTTATTTATCCTAATGTTTTTTAAATGTTGTTGTAATTGTACCTGCATCGACCACTTCTCTGCAGTTAATTCCACACAATCTGTGTAAAAAAGTTGCCCCTCATGTTGTTTTTTAAAACTTAGTCCTCTCACCTTAAAAATATGTCCCTTAGTTTTGAAATCCCCCATCTCAGGGAAAAGACCCTTGCTACTCACCTTATCGATGCCCCTCATGATTTTATAAATATCTATAAGGTCACCTCTCAACCTCCTATACTCCAGTGAAAAACGTCCCAGCCTATCCATTAATTTTTATAGCTCAAATCCTCCATTCCCAGCAAAATCCTGGTAAATCTCAAGAATTTAATAATATCCTTTCAATAGCTGGGTGACCAGAACTGCCCCACAGCCCTCCTGAAGAGGCCTCACCAACACCCTGCAAGACCTCAACATGACATCCCAACTCCAATACTCAAAGGCCTCAGCAATGAGGTAAGCATGCTAAATGCCTTCTTAACCACCCTGTCTATCTGTGATGCAAATTCCGAAAAAATTATGTATTGAACCCCTAGGTTACTCTGTTCTACAGCACTGCTCAAGTCCCTCCCATTAATTGTATAGGTCCTCCCTTGTTTGTTTTGCCAAAATGCAATACCTCACATTTATCCAAATTAAACCCCAAAAGCCACTCCTCAGCCCATTGACCCAATTGTAATCTTTGTATTCTTAGATAACCTTCTTCACAGTCCATTATACCACCAATTTTGGTGCCATCTGCAAACTTACTAACCGTACCTCTTATATTCTCATGCAAATTATTTATATAAATGACAAGCAGGAGTGAACCCAGTATTGATCCCTGTGGAACGCCAGTGATCACAAGCCTCCAGTCCGAAAAACAGTTCTCGACCACCACCCTCTGTCTCCTAACGTAACTTCTAAACCTATAACCACCATAATTTAAAAGGACAAGGGCATCAGATACATGGACCCCACCACTTACAAATTCACCTCCAAGCCCCACACCATCTTGACTCGGATGTATACTACCATTCCTTTCATATTATTGGATCAAAATCCTGGAATTCCCTCCTGATGGCACCTGTAGCACATATCTATAATAGATCATGAAAGCAGCTCACCATTGATTTTAAGAAGTTCATGACCGCAGTTACCTAATGTAGGCAATTGGCAATTTGTAAGCAATTTTAGAGTCATAGAGTCATAGAGATGTTCAGCGTGGAAACAGACCCTTCGGTCCAACCCGTCCATGCCAACCAGATATCCCAACCCAATCTAGGCCAGTACCAGGCCAATATCCCTCCAAACCCTTCCTATTCATATACCCATCTAAATGCCTTTTAAATGTTGCAGTTTTTGAGTTTATTAGGAAGCAGTACTTTTGATATGATACATTAGTTATGTTTACAAATGTCACAATTGGGGAGGTTCATTGATACCAGAAGAAAAATGACTGTGGGTGTGGAACGTTTTGATCTCATTAAAGGGATGGGGACACTATCCTACTCTTTAGCCGAGGTGTTAGGGAACTCTTCCCTGGTTGTTCATATGGCCAGTCCTCCATCTGCCTGATTAGGGCTGCTCTTTGAAGACCACCCAATGACAACAGCTGCCTACAAGGTCTGCTTGACAAGGACTCCCTAAGAGGAACTCCCCGCTACACCCGAACACTTCTTGCTATATCATAAACTGCCTCCATATTATATTCCTAGGGGCAGTTTATTTTCTCTGTGTCAAACAATTTGCCTGAAGACTTTTGATCAATGGCCATTCATGAACATTGTCTCCCATCTGCCTTCATCTGAGGGTTAGATTACCATTCTTCCTAAGAACAAAGCTTTCTTATTTTTGAAAACAACATACTGATAATAGGAATTGCTTGAGAAACTCAACAAATCTGGCTGTATCTGTGGAGAGAAAACTGAATTAATGTTTTCAGCCCAGTGACTCTTCATCGGAATTGATAGCAGTTAAGAGAAAATGGTATCTGTGGTGACGATGGGAATGGGGGTTTTTGGTTTGAGGGGGAAAGGTAAGTGGATAGATGGTGACGGAATCTTGAGCATGGGAGATATGAAAGTAATAGGTAAACAAGGGGATTATCGATAGTAAGCCAAGACAGAACATAAACTGAATAAGTGATATTGAGGACTAAGAGCAGAAGAGAACAGGGAGGCTGTGCTGGAATCATTCCTTGTCATAACAAGACCTGGGTATGGTGGTTGGAATGATCGGACTCTAGTTATTAAACTCAATATTGATTCTCAGGGCCAAACTCAGGTCCTGTCAGATTTTAAGGGATCACAATACCCAACACAACCACCTTCTCAGGGGCAGCTAGGGATGGGCAAATCATATTGGCTCCGACAGCAACATGCACATCCCATGAATGAACAAAAACAACTTATCGGTCAAAACAGATCTTGTAGGACTCAGATAAGAAGGAATGAATTGTTATGATGTGCTTGAGAAATAGATTGATTTTAGATTTACGGTTTCTGTTCCACCACATGTGCATGAATGATCCTATTCGTTCATAATCTTCGAAGGGTAGCCATCTGAAAACACGTTGATAGAGAATAAAACGAGTTAGTGTTAGACCAAGGTTAGTTGAAGACATATAGCTTGCTATTGCACTGACATGTGTGACAGTGCTGCCACCCTGTGATCTAGCAGCTGGGCTGAAGTAATTAAAGAACACATCAGGCAACATCAGTGGATAGAAAACAAAGTTAATGTTTCAAGTTCAGTTTGAGGGTTTAAGCGATAGGGAGAGGCTGGATAGGCTAGGGCTGTTTTCCCTGGCACATCAGAGGCTGAGGGGTGACCTTATAGAGGTTTATAAATTCATAAGGGGCCATGAATAGGGTAGGTAGACAAGGCATTTTCACTGAGATGGTGAATTCCAGAACTAGACGGCATAGGTTTAGGGTGAGAGGGAAAAGATTTAAAAAGGTCCTAAGGGGCAATATTTTCATGCAAGGGTGCTGTGTGAATAGAATAAGCTGTCAGAGGAAGTAGTGGAGGCTTGTACAATTGCAACATTTAAAAGGCATCTGGATGGTTATATGAATAGAAAGGGTTTAGAGGGATATGGGCCAAGTGCTGGCAAATGGGACTAGATTAGGTTGGGATATCTAGTTAGCATGGATGTATTGTCCCAAAGAGTCTGTTTCCGTGCTATACATCTCGATGGCTTTATGACTCAATGACCCTTCTTCAGAACTGAATAAAATGGTTCTGAAACAGGGTCACATGACTCAGAACACTAAATCTATTTTCACTCCACACATGCTGCCCGACCTGCTGAGTTTCTTTTTATCTGCATCAGATTTCCAGCACCTGAAGTTCTTTGTTTTATTTTAATTAAAGAGCATCCTGTTGTTATGGGTAGGCAGAGCATTGTCAAAGCTTGTTGTGTATTGTGAAAGATTCAGGACTTGTCAGGAACAGGAGGGTGGCATTCCCCTGAAGCAAGTAACACATTTTATTATGCATCTTCCTGGGTTGTCTGCAGCAAATAAATCATACCAGCAAATTCATTATTTCAACCTCTGCTAATTACCATCCTCATTTCTGTGTTAACAATGGCACTTCAATATTGTAATAAATTAATGCTCTTTCCACTCGTATTGCTAATAAACACTGAAATTAATATTGCAATGCTCAGCAGCAGTCATTCAATCTGCATAAAATATTACTTCTTTCTTGCAGTCAGATTTTTCTAGATGGCTTGTAAAACTGATTTCAATTTCATTAACTTTTACTGTAATTTAGTTTTAGCAAAAAAAGCATGAATACAATAAGTTACTGAAGAATTAACCAAAGTCCCTTGAAGAATATATCATGATTCATTTACTTAAAATGTAGGCAGCATGGTGGCTAATTGGTTAGCACTGCTGCCTCACAGTGCCAGGGATCTGGGTTCGATTCCATCCTCAGGTGATTGTGTGGAGTTCCGCAATCTCCCTGTGTCTGCATGGATTTCCTTAGGGTGCTCCAGTTTCCTCCTGTGGTCCAAATATGTGCAGGTTAGGTTGAGTGACCATGGGAATTGCAGGGTTGCAAGGTTAGGATGGGGGTTTTGGTCTGGGTGGAATGCTCTTCAGCAGGTTAGTGTGAACTCAATGGACCAAATGGCCTACTTCCACATTGAAGGGATTCTATGAAACTCTTGACAGTAGAAAATGCCTTAACGTAGAAAATGTTGCACATACTGAGCATGAATACAGCAACTGTGTGCCAAGAGACAGAGGGCAGAAATGATTATGCACCCTCTGGTTAGTTTTGTGGGGGATGGAGGAGTTGTATTTAACCAGACACAGTTGTACCAGGTTGTGCCCTGATCACTTTCCTGCTTCCAGTACAATGCAGCCCATGGTGGGAAGGGGAATCATCAATAGTTCTCCTGCCTCATTGTCATTTGAGGCCTTTACTGGACAATTAAAGCCCACTTAAGGGCTTTACCCTACTGGCACTGTGTTAACCCAACAATGTGCAGAGTGTTCACCATGAGGGCAACTTGAAAAGAAAGCTGGTACAAATAAGAGGTTTTCCGTTAAAGTCAGAGAAGAGGAAGGATCTTTTTTCTGCTCTTTGGAAGCATCTTGCTCAGAGAATGGAGGAGGCAGAGTCATAAATATTTAGCAGGCTGAATTAGATAGATTCTTAACTAATAAATTAGCGGAGGTGATAGGTGGAAAGGTAGAGTTGGGGTCAAGAACAGGTCAATCATATTGAATGGCAGAAGAGGCTTGAAGAGCCAAATGTTAAAGTTAATGAATGGTTTAGCCATCAAGCAACATTTATGGATGGTGTTGAACTTCCTGATTGGAACTGGCATCACATTCATCCAGGCAAAGAGCAAGGATTGCTGTCCTGGCTTGAGCCTTCTAATCGGTGGGAAGGAATTAGGTGCTGGATTAATTGTAACAAATACTCAGTTTTTCTTCAAACTGTAAGAGGTACATCTTTACAATTACTTTGGTGCAATCTATCTTCTCTTATCCTATTCTCACCTCGCAGCCACAATTGGATCTGCCTTCACCACACAATGACCCAATGATATCATTGCGAGACTATTAATCCAGACACCTCGTTTATTCTATGGAGCTAGGCTCAAATCCTGCCCTGGCCATCAGTGGAAGTTGAATTAAATAAAAATCTGGAATTAAGAGTCTAATGATGCCCATGAAACCATTGCCAGTTGTTGGAAAAACCAACCTGGTCCATGAATGTACTTTAGGGAAGGAAATCTACCATCCTTATCTGGTCTGGCCTGTCTCTTAAGTATTAACTGCCTTAAGTCCTTAAGGCTCAAGTCCTGTGAACAATTTTCTCCAATCTAGCAGTTCAGACCCTTGATAATTTTGATCGTTCCTCAACTCACTTCTCTCCAGGAGGGACAGTTTCCTCTAATTTATCTAGTAACTCAATTCCCCTCATCCTTGACCCATTTTTGGAAACCTTTTCTGATCCCTCACTAATTCCATCATATTCACATTTTAATGGCAGGCTACGTGATAACAGGGCCTTGTGTTTGGGGTAGGGGCTAGGGCATAGGAGACTTCAGGCCTTCAAATTATTTCCTACAGCTACCTGGACTATACATCCTCACACCCTGCTTCCTGCCAAGACTCCATTCCATTCTCTTAGTTCCTCTGTCTCTGTTGCATATGTTCCGACGAAGCCAACTTTGACAAGGCAACCTTCAAAATATCCATCTTCTTCCTTAACTGAGGATTCCTAGCACCATTATTGACAGGACCCTCAACCGGGTCTGAACCATCTCCCAGACTTCCCTCTCTTCGTCCAGCAACAGCGATAGGTTTCCCCTTGTCCTTACCTACCATCCCACCAGCATTCACATCCAGAAAATTATCAGCCACCATTTCTGCCACCTCCAGCAAATTGCTACCACCAGACACATATTCCCTTCTCCTCCCTTGTCCATGTTCCACAGGGATTGTCCCCTCTGGGATATCCTAGTCCATCCTTCCTCCCATTACCCTCCCACAGCCCCATGGCACCTTCCACTGCAATTGCCACAGGTGTAACACTTGCCCATTTACCTTCACCCTCCTCACAATGAAAGGGCACAAACATACTTTCCAGGTAAAGCAATATTTTCCTGTACTTCTTACAATCTAATCTACTGCATTTGCTGCTCACAATATGGTCTCCTCTACATTGGGACTGAAGTGGAGACTGCTTGACCGCTTCGCAGAATGTCTATGTTCCGGCCGCAAAAAACACACTGAGCTTCCAGTTGCCTGCCACTTGAGCACACCACCCTGTTCCCTGGCCAGCATCACTGTCTCAGACCTGCTGCAGTGCTCCAGTGAAGCTCAGTGCAAGCTGGAAGAACAGCACCTCATTTTCTACTTGGGGACCTTGCAGCCCTCTGGACTCAATATGAAGTTTTAGGGCCTGAACTCTCCCATGTCCTAGCCCCCAACCCCTCAGTCCAGGCCTTGTTATCACATTGTCTGCTATTACACACTACCTATTGTTGGCAAAAGTGAGGACTGCAGATGCTGGAGATCAGAGTCGAGAGTGTGGTGCTGGAAAAGCACCACTGGTCAGGCGGCATTTGAGGAGCAGGAGATTTGACATTTCAGACAAAAGCCCTTCATCCGGAAAGCCTATTATTGGCTTCCAATGATCTCCATTAACAGCTAGTCACCCTCCCAGCCAGATCACTATCACCTCCTTTGTCTGTCCAACTGTTCTTTTCTCTCTTTGAGCTCTATCCCCACATACCATTTACTCCTTTACACCCTCTCCCCACACTATCTTCTGTATATAAACCAACTTTTTCCTAGCTACCATCAGTTCCGAGGATCACTGGACCCAAAACTTTAACTCTGATTTTTCTTCACAGATGCTACCAGAGCTTGTGAGCTTTTCCTGCAACATCTGTTTTTGTCAGCATGAACTAGTTGGACCAAAAGGTCTGTTTACCTGCTGTATGACTCTATGACACTCTGGTTGCTCACTCATTAGAAACAGATGACTAGTGGTGGTTTAACCTGAGGGTCACCACATCTTGGGCAAGGGGAGATGTTGAGAATGACAGTCTTTCATAGTAACCATAATCATTGTGGGAATTCAACCACGCTTTTGGTATAACCCTGCATCACAAACCCTCCCCTGCGTCTGAGGACAATTAAAAGATTACAGCCAGTGCCACAATGATGTTCACTTTTACTTCCTGCATACCCCTTGTTGCAACTCATTGGCTTTTTTGTGTCTTATCAGTTTTAAGCATAGGCACCACCTCTTTATCAGCTGTGGTCTGACAAATGTTTACGAACCTTTGGAAAACAACAAGTTTAGAAGATGAAATTATTCACATTTTACATGGTGGCACATTGGCTCAGTGGTTAGCACTGTTACCTCACAGCACCCGGGTCCCAGCTTCGATTCCAGCCTCGGTTGACTGTCTGTGTGGAGTTTGCACATTCTCCCCGTATCTGCAGGGTTTCCTTCGGGTCCTCTGGTTTTCTCCCACAATCCAAGGATGTGCAGGTCAGGTGAATTGGCCATGTTAAATTGCTCATAGTGTTAGATGCATTAGTCAGAGGGAAATGGGTCTGGATGGGTTACTCTTCGGAAGGTCAACATGGCTGAAGGGTCTGTTTCCACACTGAAGGGAATCTAATCTTATTAAGTATTCAGAAACAAGAGTTCATGATTTGAAACATTGATAGTGAATCATTTGACATAAATAGTAATAGTTTGTACCTCAGAAAATTCGTCTGGAGCTTCTGGAGAAGGACAGAATTGTTCACGCAGTGAGCAAGGATAAATGAAGAGCTGAGACCAATTGAATAACTTGCTGGAATAGTTTAGATATTCCGGTTTGGAAGCAATTCTCATGTTTCAAGAAGTTAGCTGGTCCAGCTCACTTCAACAAGCCATGTTTGCACATTGTCTGGACTATTTCTCCATTATTTAATCTATACTGAGAAAATTTTCAGTTGAACAACTACTGTCTCTGTAAAGTGAATTGCATATAAACGTAAGGATGTAAGCTAATATTATAAACTATTATTCAGTAAGGACTATCAAAAAATAATTTTTAAAATTAATTTGGAATTAAATATTCAGCACAAAAATAAGAAAGCTCAAGAATCTTAACAGCCAAACTTTAATAAATATTTAAAGACACTGCCAAAAATTGTTGGAACAAGGTTTAGTTAAACAACACATGAAAGAGGAATTTTTACAGTGATGCAATCTGATCAAAGATTCCACAAAAAGAAACGTTCAAATTAGTTATTATTAGTTCTCATTTTCATCCATCTACCTCTGTATCTAAGGTGTCAACTACAGTTCACTGATCGCATTCTTGCGTCTCAGTCATAAGGTTGTTGTTTGAAATCCCACTCAAGAGACCTGAGAACATAATTCAGGCTGTCACTCCAGAACAGTGCTAAGGGATTGCTATATTGTTTGCTTAACTTAACTGTAAGGGGCATGATTAAGAAGTTTGCAGAAGAAATCAAAACTCTGTTTGATAACAAGAAAGAAAGCTGTAGACTGCAAGAAGATATCAATGGTCCAGCCAGATGGTCAGAAAAGTGGCAAATGTAATTCAATGTGGAGAAGTGTGATCATATACTTGGAAAAGGCAAATAAGCCAAGGGTATGCAGAAGAGATGGAAGTATTCATTCATCCATAGAAGGACCTCATTTGCAGACAGACAGGAGACATTCCTACATTAGGCAAGGCAGAGATCAGGTGAGCAGGGAAGTTATGTTAGAGATGGAAAAAACAGTAAGTTAAACCTCAACTAACATTTCTGAGCATCATACTACAGAAAGTATGTGACTGCACAAGAGATGGTAAAAGGAAATATTTCCTGAAATGAGGAACTTTAATTACAAGAAAAGGAATATCCAAAGTCTCGGGCAGTTTCGTCTGGAACAGAAGACAATGAGGGAAGATTTAGCAAACAGATCTCCTCTGCTTCTTCTGTCTTTTTATTTCCCATTTCCTTCTTTTTTTCCCAATTTGTTTCCCTTTTGGTGTGTTCCTCTGATGCAGAGTGGGCTGGAGGCATGGAGCGTAGTGGACTAAAGGCCTGAGTGATGTGGGGACAGCCAGCAGGCTGGATATCTGAGTGATGCAGGACCATTGTTGGACTGGGAACCGTTTTGGGCAGTCAGTGGCTTGTGAGCCCAGTCAGGCCATGTGTGGAAGTCCATTGCCTGGATGTGCTACAGACCCTTTATGGAGAGTCTGTAATAGTTATCTTTTTAACTTTACTTCTTATTTTTCAAATGTTAACCATGAAGAACTGCAAAGTAATGTAACTTTTTTTTCCCTATTTCTCTTCCTTGTATCTAAGATTTGTACCTAGGTGCTTTGTACCTAAGATGGTGTCATGTGGGGTGACATTGTAAACGTTTCACTATATTCCTGTACTTCTGTACTTGACAATAAAGGATATTCTTGGGGTGGCACAGTGGTTAGCACTGCTGCCTCACCGCATCAGGGTCATAGGTTCGATTCCACCCTCGGGCAACTGTCTGTGTGGAGTTTGCATGTTCTCCCCATATCTGTGTGGCTTTCCTCCCACAATCCAAGGATGTGCAGGTCAGGTGAATTGGCCATGCTAAGTTGTCCATAGCGTTAGGGAAATGGGTCTGGGCGGGTTACTCTTTGAGGGTCAGTGTGGACTGGTTAGGCCGAAGGGCCTGTTTCCACAATGTAGGGAATCTAATCTATTCTAAAATTATGAGGGCCCTAGATAAATAGAATGGCTATGAAGAACATGTCTCCATGAGGTATTGATTTGATGTGTGATGTACTATGTGTAACTTACATAATTTTCAATATCATTCAGTTTTGATTTATGATTGTTGTATATGAACTAGTGGCATTTGGATTTTCTGTGTGTTGAAGGGATTTACTGATTAACTTGTAAATATTTCAGTAGCTATGGTGATTTATTTGAAAAAGATAGTCTGAGTGACAGTTTTGGAGAGTAATGAGATTATTTTTACACAGGTAGATTTTACTAGGGAGCAAGAAAAGACAAAGTCAACAGAGTAATAAAAGCTACAGATGCTGGAAATCCAAAATAAAATAAAAATATAAAGTGCTGGAGAAACTCAACAAGTCTGATAGCATTTACAGAACATAGAACATTACAACACAGTACAGGCCCTTCGGCCCTCGATGTTGCGCCGTCCTGTCATACTAATCTGAAGCCCTTCCCACCTACACTATTCCATATATGTCCATATGCCTGTCCAATGACGACTTAAATGCACTTAGACTTGGCGAATCTACTATCTTGGCAGGCAAAGCATTCCATACCGTTACTACTCTCTGGGAAGACAATCAGAGTTAATATTTTAAGTCTAATGTGACTCTCCTTCAGGGATTCTTTCCCACCACCCCTCCTCATAGAAAGCCAGCAATTGGCATTGATCTTGGTGCAGTCTAAGGCTGTTGACCATTTTTCCTGCTATCCCATCTCGGTTCTGCACTGATTCAGGAATGGCCTTAGATCTGGACATTGCTTGATTATGGCTTTGCCGTTTGTTTCTGCGTCATTAGTGCTGAGATTGTAGGATTTCAGCTCTGTGAACCCATCCTTTAAAAATGACCACATGGACGTCTTGTTTCTGGTTCAGAGGATTGGAGGAGATACAAACTGGATTTGATGTCATGCAGATACTCTGGAAGAGGATGCCCCATTGCGGAGTTGTGCACACAAAAAAAGTGTGCTTGGGGGCTCCAGCAATGTGTTTAATGTTTAAAAATAAGGATTAACAAATAAATCATCCCTCCAATCCTCACTCTCAAGCCCGCATCCATGCCGCCTAATGCCTTTCATCCAGCCCAAACCTCCACACACTCCACGTCCACCTATGCCCCTGTACTGCCCCCACTCAATTTTGGCCCTTATGTCCACTTAGTGCATATGCTTGTCAATTCAGGCTACCACCTACAACTAGACGAAAGTGAGGACTGCAGATGCTGGACATCAGAGTCAAGATTAGTGGTACTGGAAAAGCACAGCAGGTCATTCCTGATGAAGGGCTTATGCACAAAGCATTGATTTACTGCTCCTATCTGACCTGCTGTGTTTTTCCAGCACCTCTCTAATCTTGACTACCACCTACAACTTGCAGTCCTTTCACCCAACCTGCCAACTCATCTAATATCCACCATGAGCAGACCTAAGGACTCATGCATAGATTATATAAAAAAAAACTATTAAGCAAAATAAGTGCATTACTGTTTCACTCATTAATTAAAAAAACAAATGTAGCACATTTAACTGTGGCATCACCTCAATAACAGCCTTATAAAACATTTCATTCAAAATAGAAGTAACATTGGAATTCAAATTCTCAAATTAATTCTGAAATCACTTATAACTTTTAATCAAACTAGGAAATAGAAACCATCTCACTGAGATGATGGATCATGATGAAATCAGTGTTTCTACAGTAATTAAGTAACAGAAGCAGTCAGGCTAATGTCAACAGATATTAAAAATGGCAAGCAAACTTTTTGTTTATCTCCCCATTTTTCAAAACTTAAAAGGCAATGAATGTTCGAGGCTTTATAATCTTGATCGGTCCCTTGGACGGCTTTGATAGTCCGAATGAGTTTATGTACCTTTAAGCAATTACAAGCAGCACCTGATCTCACCAAAGGGGTACGTTAACACTCCAAAATAATCCTCTGGCTATCTCAGTGAATCCATAAGATTATCTGGTTTAATCCTCACATTTCCATCTTCTGGCATTTATCCCTGTAAAACCACACAGGAATGGAGATAGCAGATAGGAACATAGGAAAATGAGTAGGCCCTTCAGCCCATCAAGCCTGCTTCCCCATTTGATATGATCATGGATTATTGAACACATCAAAGCCTTTTCACAGTTTCACCATTGGTCATCAAACATTTATCAACCATTACTTTAACTATACTCAAAGACTGGGTTTCCACTGACATCTGGGTCAGAGAACTTCGCAGGGACACCACCCACTGAGTAATGAAATGTTTTATTTTTAAATTGTGATCCCTGATTCTGTACCCTCCAATCAGGGAAAATATCTTACTGGCATCTTTCCTTTTAAACATATTGTGGAGGTGCTGGTGTTGGACTGGATTGAATAAGGTCAAAAATCACACAATACCAGGTTATAGCACAAAGGGCTTGTTTGAAAACACTAGCTGGTGTCGTGCGATTTTTGACCTTTATAGGTTAGTCCCACCATTCTGGAGACAATTCTGGTGAACCTTTGTTGCACTCCCTCTATGACAGTAATATCATTCCTAAGATAAGGAGATCAAAACTGGATACATTTCAGGGTTACATGCAATTGAAACAAAACTTCATTATTACTTTACTCGAACCCTAATGATTTAAATGGCAAGCTGTCTTCATAAACCATGATTTGGAGATGCCGGTGTTGGACTGAGGTGGACAAAGTTAAAAATCACACAATACCAGTTTATAGTCCAACAGGTTTAATTGGAAGCACTAGCTTTCGGAGAGCCACTCTTTCATCAGGTGGTTGAAGGAGCAGTGCTCCGAAAGCTAGTGCTTCCAATTAAACCTGTTGGACTATAACCTGGTGTTGTGTGATTTTTAATTTCATCAACCATGCAGCATGAATCCAGAGCCAATTCCATTCCTGCCCATTACCCCCAAACAAATCAGAAATGCTGTGTTCACAGGGCAAGATTTTTGAGGAATTCCACTATTTTCCCATGTTGGAAAGTCCCCCCGATATACTGAAAATCTGGGGCCCTTTCTTCATACGTTCACTTGTGCTTTTGAGGCAAGTGTTCATGAATGGAACAATTACCTTTTTTTCTTCTTGTCTACCAAAGACAATTATAATTCCTTCTCACAGCTGAGCTTAGCTTATTGCAATTAACCCTGTCATTTAGTTATCCAAATCTTTCCACGTATTTCTGCTGCACCTAATACAGTTCTGAAATAAAACTGGTGGTGATCTTAAGGACGAGATAACATGCAAAAATATATTGCACAACAACAGAATTAGTGAATTGGCACTAAATGACTCATGGATAAATACAGACTTCTGCAAAATACAAATAAAAGTAATTGAGCTTTTCATGTGTCATTTATAATTACATCGCAACTCAGACAGCTTCACAATACCTGCTTTCTGAATTATCAAAACGACTTTCGTATCAGCGCTTTGGCCCAATTTGACAAAAGAAATTGCAATGTTTTTTGCACTGTGTTCTTCACTTCCAATTCTATCTCTGTAAGTGTTATTTGAAATGGTTCCCTAATGTTAACATAACCATAGTGTCAAATTGGCAATCATTTCGAACCCAAGAAATCAACTTCTAAAAGGATAAGTACATATTTACTGTATGGTAAGATTATTCATACTTAGATTGAGAAACAAAATATTACATTTCTCAGCTAGAACTACTTGAAAATTGTCTCTTAGCACTGAAGCCGAAAGGAAAGATGCCTTGTATCTGAATACCCACATACTGTTCAATACACATCATGCAATCAGAGTCATTAAAAACTATTTGAACACACAGTACAGTAGGAAAAGACTACATTTTCACATTTCAGCAGTATGAGGACCATTCGAAAATGTGATGCAAATATGAAATGCAATTAATATAGAAACGGTGGAGGAATGCAGTAAGTATCCCTGCCGTGGTGATTTGGGGAAGCAGGCTGGCATTGGATAAGATGAGTGCCATAGAGTCATAGAGATGTACAGCATGGAAACAGACCCTTTGGACCAACTCGTCTGTGCCGACCAGATATTCCGACCCAATCTAGTTCCACCTGCCAGCACCCGGCCCATATCCCTCCAAATCTTCCTATTCATATACCCATCCCATAGGGGCATGGCATGTAGTTAATGAGACAAGTGTTGGATGATACATAACCAGACTTGCTAGACATCACGGAGATAAACTCTAACTGAAATTTGACAAAAAATGATACTTAGTCAAAATATAGTAAGATTCAGGCTGATGGAGCAATCTTTGGTGAAGGTTCGGTGAGTCTTGCACTAGATCTCGATGGAGTTAGATGTTTCACCTATCTCCTTGTGGTTGTTACCGTGCCAAACCAATTGATCGTAATTGCATCTATTTCTATCTTGCAATAAGCCATACCTTGTTATTTAGAGCAAGTGCTTCTTCTTCTTGTTCTGACTGCCATGTGTTTTATCACCTGTCAATGATAATTAGATAGACCCTTAGAGTTGGCATAGAAAGGAGCATTGCTGGCTGCAGATTACATCAACCTCTAGCCATCAGTGCTTGCTACCCAAAGTCCAATACAGTACGGTAATACAATTGACACCAATACTGAAATATCTTACAGTAACAACAGGACTGAGAATTTATTTGACCCAGAACAGAGAAGTTTGAAGACAAATGATTTTACCACTTTAGGAATATTATCATTTTATGAAATTACAGGCAGCCAGTCAACTACTGAGACACAGAAAATGATAGTCTGTTGCTGTGATGGGAGCAGCAACTGGGTCAAAGTAGCAATTGGGAAGGAAACGTATCACCTCAGGTGTATCAGCAGCTGGGAAGATAATGTGAGCTCAGAAAAGCATGAACACTAATCCAGGTATGACACAGGTCTTTGAGAAGAAGGCTCTGTGGCAACAATTAGGAACTCTGGGAGTAATATTAGAGACCCTTCAGGGCTTGACACCCCTCCAATAAATGGTGTCAAAGACCAGGCTGAGAAGAGGTGAAATGGCTGCTCACTTTTCAAAGTGTCACCGAAATTATGAATAGACTCTCCAAAGCCTAGCTGGAGTGGACAAAGCAAGAATCAGAAATTAATTTATGCTGAGAGGACAACACCAGAAAACTCACATCAGTTTAATTAAGGACAAAGAACAACCAATTCATAAGGCTTGAAGAAAGAGGTCGTCAGAAGAGGTAGTTACGAGCACCTTAAGACTTTCAGAATATTTGGACACGCAGGATTTAAACCATCATTTCAGTAGAGATTTAATAAGGCCACAATCAAAGACGTTTATATTAAAAACTTATGCGAATAGTTGTGCACTGTGTTTTTGGTCATGAAAGGCAGAAAAATGTTAATTTCCTCTGGGAAGAAGAGGAAATCTTCACTGTGTTTGCAGAAGGAAGAAAAATCTTATACAATGCAGGCAGGATAGAGGAGAATTTGAGGTCTATGACTATTGTATCATTATTCAAAAAGGGTAGGTGGGATAGACCAAGTAAAATTATAGCCCAATCTCTCTGACCTCACTGATGGACACTGATGGATTACTGGAACCGATGCTAAGAGATAGGATTACCTGTCACTTACAAAGGCACTGATTAATTGTGAATAGGCAGCATGGTTTTGTTAAAGGGAAGGCCATGTTTTATAAACATCATTTAATATTTTGAGCAATTAACAAGGAGAATTGATGAGGATAATGAAATGGATGTTGTCTGTATCAATTTCAGTAAGACATTTGGCAAGGTCCCACTGGTCAGAAATATTAAAGCCCATAAGATGCAGGGAAATGTGACTAGTTGGATCCAAAATTTGTTCGATGGGGATAAACAAAGGGTAATTTTTTTTGCAAATACAAAATAGTTCTGAGTAGTCTTCCACAAGGCTCAAGACTTGGTCCCTTCCTATTTGTGGTAGGAATGATATTAATGATTTAGACTTAAATGTGGAAGGCATGATTGGGAAATCTGCAGACTCCATAAAAATTGGGAAGATTGGTTCCACTGAATAGTGGAACAAACAGCATTGTGTTCAATACCAGAGCTTAGTGACGCTTAAGATATCTACCTATGGGGTACATTCTTTCTGGTCAAGATAACATGGCTTGACAGACTAGGACAGACATTTGTATGTAATTGTATTTCAGTACAAACACCCCATTTTCGACACACAAGAAATGGCATGCATTATTAATATATTTTTAGTTACATAAGTTACCAACTATATACACTACCTTTCTGATACCTTAGTAGTTCATTATCTCCATCATATATTACACACAAAAATTTTAAGCCATCTCTAGATGGGACTCATGTCTTATGCTGTTGCTAGCTGTTGATCTGGGTGATGGTGCTTCACTCAGGGATGTTGTTCCTGTGCCATTTGTTGCTGCCGTTGCTATTCTATTTCTGTTGCTGGGTTGCTGTGGACCTAATGTGTGATATGTGTCCTGTGCAGATGGTGCATTCACTTCTTCCTGGAATTGAAGTGTTTACAATGTCCGCCTTGAGTTCTTTTTTTGCTCTTCTGAGAGATTTATGTGGGCTATATTTTGAACAGTTTCTTCCCAACAACAATTTTTTTCCCAATAGTCGAGAATTATGTTTGTTCAGGTTTGCTGAACAAATCCATCACGATTGCATAATTCTGCAGTTGATCACGAAAGAATTCCCACTTTTGCCCAGTCATTTGAACAGGAGCTATTAGTGGGAATACCTGCAGCCATTTTAACTTAAGAAGTGCTTTCACAAAGACCTTCATTTTTTTCCCTTTCTCAACAACACTGTAAATGTATGTCTCCACCACGTCCTCTGGCAGCTTATTCCATACACGCACACCCTCTGTGTGAAAAGGTCCCTTTTATAACATTCCCCACTCATCCTAAACCTATGCCCTCTAGTTCTAGACTCCCCCACCCCAGGGAAATGACCTTGTCTGTTTATCTTATCCATGCCCCTCATGATTTTATAAACCTCTATAACCCCTCAGCCTCCAATGTTTAGAGAAATCAGACCCACCCTATTCAGCTTCTCTCTATAGCTTAAATCCTCCAATCCTGGCAAAATGTTTGTAAATCTTTTCTGAAACCTTTCAAGTTTCACAACATCTTTCCGATAGGAAGGAGACCAGAATTGCACGCAATGTTCCAACAGAGGCCTAACCAATGTCTTGTACAGTGACAAGACATTGTCACTGACCTCTCCACCCCCACCCCACTCCGGCCTATCACCCTCACCTTGACCTCCTTCCACCTATCACATCTCCATCGCCCCTCCCCCAAGTCCCTCCTCCCTACCTTTTATCTTAGCCTGCCTGGCACCCTCTCCTCATTCCTGATGAAGGGCTCTGGCTCGAAACGTCGAATTTCCTGTTCCTTGGATGCTGCCTGACCTGCTGTGCTTTAACCAGCAACACATTTTCAGCTCTTGTACAGTTGTGTCATGACCTCCTAACTCCTGTACTCAGTGCACTGACCAATAAAAGAATGCATACCAAATGCCTTCTTCACTATCCTATCTAGCTGCGACTCTACTTTCAAGGAACTGTGACAGCTCTCGGCTCTGCGGCTGTGCTTTTTATTTATTCTGGATACTCATCACTTCCGACACCAGGCTAAAACACAGCAGTGTGTTCAGCACAAAGCCTTTGTTGAAAGGACATTCTAATTTGTCTGTCTGCAGGAAGCCTGCTTTGTGGTAGAGCTTACATGACCGTGACGCAAATCCATTTCAATACTAAACAAAGAAAATGGCTGTTGACTTCAGAATTATAGCAATGATTCACCCGGAGAATGGTGAGCCTGTGGAAATCTCACCAAAGGGAGCAATTGAGGCCAAAGCATTGAATATTTTCAAGAAGGAGTTAGGCGTGGCTCTTACCATCAAAGGTATGGGGCAAAAGTGGGAACAGGGACTGAGTTGGATGATCAGTATTGACTGTATTGAATGGTGGAACAGGCTTGAAAGCTGCATAGCTTACTTTTGCTCCTATTTTCTATGTTTCTATGTCTATGTTTCTATGTTTCCATGGTTTGGTTGAGTGGTTAGTTAATGCCAAATGGTATTTGATCTAGAAAACTATGAAGTTACATATTTGAGAAAGATAAGCAAAATAAAGGAATACACAATAAATAGGTGCATACTGAGAGGGGAAAGGAAATGACAGATCTTTAGGTGCATGCCCATAGGTCCCTGAAGATGGTAGAACAGTTGGTTTAAGAAAATATTTGGGATGCTTTTCTTCACTGGGAGAAGTATTGACTACAAAAGCGGGGACATCCTGCAGGAAATATGTAAGAAAGTGCTTAGGGCATGGCATGAATTCTGGGGATGCTTACCATGGTTACCATGTTACAGGAAGAGCCTAATTGCTCTTGACAGAAAACAGAGCAGATTTACAAGAATGTTGCCAAGGCCTGAAAATTGCAGATAAGAGGAAAGATTAGTTAGGCAAGTGTTATTTTCCTTAAAAAGAAGAGGCTGAGGGGAGAATTGGTTGAGGTTTAAAGTGGAATGAGGGGATTGGATAGAGAAGATTGGGAAGACCTGGGAGTCAAGTTTTAAAGAGACTGGTGGAAAGCTTGAAGGGGAACAAAGGGAAAAATATTTTCAGTCAGTGAGTAGTGGCTGTTTTGGGTGTTTTGGAGGTTTAGACAGAAATCTAGAACTTATTTTAAATGAATCTTGATTTGTACCAGAAATGTTGTAAGCTACAAGCCAGCAGACCAGACATTAGAAGGTGGAAATCAGCCTGGGTGACTAGTTCAGCACAGACAGAATGATCTGAATGAACTTTTTTTGTGCCATAACACCTCTATGGCTCTAACATTTCTTGTCAGATTAGCTTTGGAACTTACTCTGATGGTTTCCAATAAATGTATGAGTGGAAGCTTGCTTTGTAGTTAGTTTGCTGTCCATTTTGAAACTGTTCCAATTTATTTATATGTGGAACTTCAAATAATTTACACATTGCAACAAGTGGGAGTATCTCCTGATAATTTCCTCTTTTCCATACAGAGTAAGTTGACACACAAACTATTTATTCTCCAAAGCTCTACACAGTTTTTTTTTTCTCTTCAATACTGTTTCTGTCATATCTTTCCAATGACAATGCTGTCATTTTTATTCTTACCATGTTGTTAGTCGAAGGAATGATGTTACCAGTGAGAGAGTCTTTAGAGAGGCATTGTCAATGATCAGATTTACGTTAACTTGATTAGCAGTTTTGTGAATCATTTCTCTTTTTACAGAAAGGAGGTACAGAGCAAAGACATCCCTCACTAAAATGAGATACCACACTCTCCCACACCCCTTCCCTTTTAGCCCAAGGTGCAGATGTTTCAGCTTTTGTACTATTGTGGAGAATTTTGAATGAAGATCCCATATAGACATACTTCGACAGTTAAGCTCCCCAGTAGGCCTAAGGGAAGACATGGCTGGCTGATTGCCCACCGATCATAATAAGAGTGGGTCAAAACGTAGTTGTCTGCCCAGCCACTTAATATTTTGGACTTGCTTCATCACCCAACCCAGTGCCTGCAAATAACTGCTCTAGAATCCAGAAGGCCTGTAGTGTGGCCAAACCAAAAGTGGTTCAAAACTTTTCTCAAAATCGCATCCCTTGACCCACCAAACCCAAGTCTGACTGCCTGTTTCAGGTTGAGATCTCAAAGGTCTCCTTTATTCTGAATTATTTCTGGAAAGAATGGAAGGAGGATAAGGCACATGAAAACTTAATGAGATAAAAGTGTATGTTTTTGAAATTAAGTTGGTGTAATTTAATAAGTTTTATTGGAACAGCATATTGTTGTGGAGTTGGAGGCAGGTAATAAGCAGTTCAGAGAAAGGGGAGCATAGAGTTGTGAATAGTTGTTGTTTAATGTTCACTTTTAGAGTCAAAGAATAAACAAATTTTATTTTCTTTATATGGGAGAAGGGAAAACCATTTTGCCTACAGACCACTTGCTTACAGAAACCATGTTAGTCCCTAGCTAAAAGAGGGAGTACCTACAATTCCATCGATGCCTCAGATTAGCTATGCAGGGGAACCTTGATTATCTGAATAACACAGGCGGGAAGTATTTTGTTCAGATAATCGAATGCCAGATAATGCAGTTTAGCCAAGCATCTGGATCTTGTAATCTTGTTTGGATAATCGAGGTTCCTCTGTACTCACAAATGAACCATTTCCTCATCGGAGGAGCATATTATCTAAATGACTCACTAATGGGATTCGCTAACTCACTATTACACTGTCTCTCCAGAAGCCCCAAAGGTTCTCTCTGCCTCCCCAGGAATCCAGCTCCCGCAGACTAGATGTCACCAAGATGCTCAATATGGGTGACCACAGCCCTATAGGACTATTTGTAGACAGGATACTCCTATTTACTTTATCAATGCCTTTAGATTAGCAAACCTCCTGTTGCTATTGTTTAACTGACCGATACTGCTTGGCCTGCAGTATTGTTTTGCCCATTTCAATAATGTCTAATTATCAACTGTAATCAGAACTGTATTGTCTTGTAATTAATATTGATCTCTTGTAATCCTATAAAACTATATGTGTCTGTACTTCAGGAAAGAGGCTGAGACACATCTGTGCAGAGTGGCCATTCTGTACCTGTGTGGTCAATTTCTCTTCCCACAATATTGTGAAATAAATCGGTGTGTGTCAATTTCACAACATCCGTGTACAAGTTTTATTCACAATTGGACAACTCTCTGACACTTTAAGTCGTGGAATTTGAGAATTCTCCACCACTCATGGTTTAACAGATTATGAGACGAGGTGAGCTTTTCTGGGTGTTTGGTTTAATTAGCAGAAGGGTTCACCATTGTGTCATAACAGCAAATATGAATGAAATATACTGTCCTGATGAAGAAAATTCCAAAAATTGGTCCATTTTTGATCAATCACAATGCCGTAAATATTGTACAAATATCTGCACACATTCTCTTTATAAAATAACATGTCACCATGAGACTGAATATCTTTGTAGTTATCCTTTGCTGGTGCATTTTGTTCAACTGGGAGGAAAATGTTCTTCTTGCAAATTTAAACTCTTGATATTTAAAGCCAGTGGTTATTTCTAGCAAATGGATTTATAAAAAGTGAATCATCTAAATATTTCACCTCTACATCTGCTGTACATCAGCAGCTAATGGAGTGCACATGAGAGAGAAGAGAGTGAGAGAGGTTTTATCTTAGTTGACAGCCTTAGGGGCTTTTTAAAGTCCTGTTTACTGATCCAGACATAGTAAGAGCATGTAAGTGAAAATGAGATTAGTATATTTAAATTGGGAAAGATGTAGTTGATCAGGTGAGTCAGAAAGAACACAGCAATTATCAAATAATGGATAATTGAGGAATGATGCAGACATGATGGGTCTGTGATAATGCTATTTTTTATTGGTCTGAGAGATTGATTTACAAAAGTGAAAATTGACATTGGCAAATAAATTTATTTCTGTGATCAAAGCGTGACTCTCCTTATTGTGGCTGATATGAAGACACCAGAGGCTTTTCCGAATAGTGTTGTAGGTAAATCACAAGTTATCATTAATTCAACTACATAAGGAATCCCACAGACAATCGAGTCCTGAAACAATGATTTAAACTGTATTTCATGGAGCAACCAAAATAAAACCCCTCAAGTAAGCAAGCTAAGCTTCGCAACTCAACTGGCTATTATCTGACTGATGGTGGAATTTAGCTACCAACAGTGTCTGTCTCCGATGTCCAGGATTAATCTTTGTGCAGTGCTATTCTTCAAAGTTTTGCTGATGAAGAATTCTGGCGTTGAATTCTTATGCAGATTCTTGTCCTTTGGATCTATGGTGTGACATTAGTGATGATCTTTTAGATTCTTTCCTCCAAAATATTGAATACACTTCTGGAGTCCTTGAGTGTGCACTCTTCTGATCAGAAGAGACACCTTTGGTCCTTGTTACATTTGGTCTCAACTGTCTGCTTAAGGAGCAAGCCTGTCTTGCAATTAGCACCTTAAATTATCCAGCAAGGTGGTCATTTCCCCATGTGGTATGAGGCATCCAGTTATCAAGCAGGTATCAAAACAGTTTGGTTTACGTAGCCTCAAGTCCTTCTTTCCCCAGGCATGACTCATTGCTTTCAATCTCCTAAGTAACAGTTTGTCTTTGTCCTTTAACAGCTTATTCCAGGTGGAGTTATTGCTGATCCCTTTATGTGTAAGCGCGATGTTTTTGATTATTTCAATCCATGAACAGTTTTTTTTTAGAATTCCTAAAACAGGCCCTTCGGCCCAACAAGTCCTTACCAACCCAAAAAGTAACCCATCCAGACCCATTCCCCTCCCCTATTATCCTACATTTACCCCTGACTAAGGCACCTAACCTACACATCCCTAAACACTACGGGCAATTTAGCATGGCCAGTTCATCTAACCTGCACATCTTTGGATTGTGTGAGGAAACCAGAGGACCCAGAGGAAACCTGCACAGATACATGGAGAGGGTGCAAACTCCACACAGATAGTCGCCCAAGGCTGGAATTGAACCCAGGTTCCTGGTGCTTGAGGCAGCAGTGCTATCCACTGAGCCACCCTTAGTTGTTCAAATTCTGGATTTTCTAATATCACAATAATTTGGCATTCTCTTCTATGGGACTGCAAAGAAAGCTAGACTCTCTCTCTCTCCTCCATGCCAAACTCCACTGTCCCCTTGTAACCTGTGAGACTTCCCGAAGGTCCCATCATCTAACTTTCTCCTTATTTGGAAACTGATAAGCTGCCAAAGGAACATTCCTACATCCATTGTTCACCTCCTGGCAGCCACACTTTAGCATCTTCTCCTCCAAGTGCGGGGAACAGGGTAAGAGGTTGAGGTAGTGTTGCTCCTGAACTTAAAACATTTAAAAGAGACACAGGATTCTAAATAACTCAGATTGTAACATAGGCCAGTAACTTATAGTATCAAAGAATCATACAGTATAGAAAAAGCCCTTTTGTACTTTCAGGCAGCATGGTGACTCAGTGGTTAGGGTTGAAAAGTGTGGTGCTGGAAAAGCACAGCAGGTCAGGCAGCATCCGAAGTGCAGGAGAGTCGACATTTCGGGCATTAGTCCTTCATCAGGAATGTGGAGAGGGAAGAGGGATGAGAGATAAATAGGAGGAGGGTGGGGGTGGGGGTGGAGGTGGGGCTGGGGGAAGGTTGCTGGGAAGACGATAGGTGGATACAGGTGGGAGGTAATTGTGATAGGTCGGTGGAACAATAGATGGGAAGAAAGGTGGACAGGTAGGTCAGTTCAAGAGGGTGGTGCCAGGTTGGAGGGTTGGATCTAGGATGAGGTGGGTGGGAGGGGAGATTTAGAAACTAGTGAAATCAATGTTGATGCTGCATGGTTGGAGGGTCCCAAGGGGGAAGATGAAGCATATTTTCTCCAGGTGTCAGGTGGCTTAGATTTGGCAGTGGAGGAGGCCCAGGACTTGTATGTCCTTGGTGAAGTGGGAGGGGAAGTTGAAGTGGTCAGCCACAGGGCGGTGGGGTTGACTGGTGCTGGTGTCCCAGAGATGTTCATTGAAACGTTTTGCGAGTTGGCATCCTGTCTCCCCAATGTAGACAAGAGCACATCAAGAGCAATGGATGAGGTGTTTGAATGAGGAGGAAAATCTCTGCTGAATGTGGGGCCTTGGATGGGGGTGAGGGGAGGGAGTTGTGGGCACAGGTTTTATACCTCCTGTGGTGGCAAGGGAGGTGCCAGGAGTGCAGGGTGGGTTGGTGAAGAGCATGGATCTAACAAGAGAGTCATGGAGGGAATGATCTCTGTGGAATGTTGATAGGAGTTGGGAGGGACATACATCTCTGGTGGTGAAGTCTGACTGTAGGTGGCATAAACGACAGAGGTTAATGCGGAGATTAGTGGGGTGGAAGGTAAGTATCGGGGTAGGTTCTATATTTGCAGTGGTTGGAGGGATGGGGTTTGAGCTTCGAGGTGCAGGAAGTGGAGGAGGTGGGCTGGATGGCATTATTGATCATTTGGGAGGGGAAATTGTGGTCCCTGAAGTAGGAGGACATCTGGGTTGTCCTGGAGTGGAATTGTTCCTCTCAGAGGAGAAATGGTAGAGGCAGAAGAATTGGGAGTAACAGATCATACGTTTGGGTGGGGGCAGGTGGCAGGAGGTGTAGTCAAGGTAGCTGTGAGAGTCACTGAATTTGTAATACATGTCCGTGTTGAGTCGGTCATTGGAGATGGAAATAAAGATAACCAAGAGGGGGAGCAAGTTATCTGAGATGAACTTGAGGTCATGGTGGAAGATGTTGGTGAAGTTGATGAACTGTTGAACCTCCTCGCAGACGCCGATATAATCATCAATGTTGCGGAGGAAAAGGTGAGGGATGGTGCTGGTGTAACTGCAGAAGATGGACTGTTCCATGACAAAGAGGCAAGCATTGCTAGGATCCATGCGAGTGCCTATGGTCTGAAGGAAGTGGGAGGATTGGAAGGAGAAGTTGTTGAGGATAAGAACCAGTTCTGCCAATTGCATGAGTGTGTCAGTGGAGGGGGAATGGTTAGGTCAGTGGGAGAGGAAGAAACAGAGGGCTTTTAGGCCTTCACCATGAGGGATAGATGTGTTCAGGGACTGGATGTCCATGGTGAAGATGAGATGGTTAGGACTGCTGCCTCACAGCACCAGGGACCTGAGTTCAATTCCAGCCTTGGGTAACTGTGTACAATCTGCTCCCTGTATCTGTGTGGGTTTCATTTGGGTGTTCTGGTCCAACAGTCCAAAGATGTGTAGGTTAGTTGGATTGGCCATGGGAAATTGCCGATAGTGTCCAGCGATGTGCAGGGTAGATGGATTAGCCTTGGGAAGTGCAAGGTTACAGGGATGGGGTGAATTTGGGAAGGATGCTCTTCAGAGGGTCAGTATGGACTTGATGAGCCAAATCTCCTGCTGCCACACTGTGGGGATTCTGAGCCTTGGCTGCTAAATAAGACCATAAGACATAGGAGTGGAAATAAGGCCATTCGGCCCATCGAGTCCACTCCACCATTCAATCATGGCTGATGGCATTTCAACTCCACTTACCCGCGCCTTTTCACAATTTTGGGATAAGCAGTCCCAGAAGTGGATGCCAGTTCTTCATGCTTGTATTAGATCCTGAAAGACTATTCAACTCATTCCAATCCATTCCAACCCCCCACGTCCCCCACTCACCCTCGTTTCTGTACCCACCTTCCTCTCCAAATCGTTCTTCTCTTGCATGCACAATCATCCTTATAAAATTATTTTTTAATCTGTTTCAACTAGGTGGAAGATGTGCACTTTAACTAAGTCAGCTATGAAAAAAAAACATTATTTCTAGTTCTTGCGCCAATTACCTACAATATGTGTCTTCCACACAGTGACCTCCCTGTCAGTGGAAACGCTTTCTCCTCATTCAGTCTATCAAAATCGATCATTTGAATCGCTCTGCATTAGGACTGACCTGAGATCATCACTCGTATCAACAAGATTTTAGCATTTGCATTCCCACCGTTTGAAGGAACACTGTCTAATGATTTTTCAACGTTAGTCACTTCATTAGCAATGACAGAGCACCAATGCTGCATCAGAAAAATTGTCTCTTAAATGTGAAAGGGATATTAATTTATTTTTATATCACTTTTATGACTGTATCACTGCTACTTTCTGTTTCCAAAGGAAGACAGCTGACAATTGAAATCAAATAGGATCGGAAAGGGGTCAGTACCAAAAGTGACAGATCAGAGGCTGAGACTAGGGAGGAATCTTGGTCATTGGGATTTTGTAATCAGCTTGGCATACCATTGATGAAATTGTCACAACATAAAGAAAAAGAAAATGCAGCCAGCAGGAATTGGGATGAAGAAAATGGTGCAGGAATAAGAGGCACAGTTCCCTGTCAGTGGTCTGCAGTCTGGTGGGGGGTGGGCACAATCTTTCCCAGAAAGCCTTTCTGTTGCCCGCTCATCCACCACTGAGTTGTCCTCAATTTCATGGCAAGTAGTGAGACCCATTTTAGGCCGCTGAAAGGATGCTCCTTGCCTTGCAGCAATTCTGTGCCTAGCAGGAGGAGTTCCGGGACAGGGTGGAGAGGAATGTCGGGCAGAGCACTCCACTCAAGCTTTATTCAGGAAAAGATGGAGCTGGTGGTTGTGGAGGGAAGAGGGAGAGGAACACCTCTTTAAGGTTTTTGCAAAGATCTGTAGCTTGGGTTGTGGATAAGGTAATTGGTTAACTTGCTGAGCTGCTGGGTTATTGTGCAGTACCTAACTGGGTAACACCACCAGTAACAATGGTCTGTGGTAATACCTGTTGTCTGAGGCATTCATGGAGGGAGTGGAGTTGTTCATGGGTAACACTCTGTCGGTTAGCAACGGACTCCCATCATCAGGACACATACAGCGTGTTGCGCCAGTACATCTTTATTCACTACCTCAGGAGCACCTCGAGTAATGAATCCCTTTCCACTTCCCATTGTCGATTTCCTATCCCTTCTGAGTTTCTGCTTTCCGATGCTGAATGTCCTGTACTCAGTAAAGATTGATGTTTTTAATCCTTCTGTGCTGCCATCTTAATGCATTTCAGGCATGGCATAATGTGGAGCTCTTCTTCCATTGCCTTCACCTGCATGCCCATTTCTTTGGACAAGTGTCCTCTCCCTGCCCCACAGATCCCTTCACTCACCTCCAACACTTTCCCTCCGTCCAGATCCCTTCCTTTGGCTGTTTATCTGCACTTGACCTGTTCATCGAGTTCAGGCAGACAACTCTTAATCCGAAATCACGAAATCCAAAAAGATCCAAAATCTGAAGGTTTCTTAGTGAAGTTTTATTTCTCATTAACAATGTTGTTTGGCGTGCAAACAGTTAACCCAACTGCATACCCACTTGATGCGTGTCACTCAGATGCAACATTGTGGGGGGGAGGGGGGCATGGCCCAGCACTGGCAGGCCTCAATTCTATTTCAGGGCCCATTTTACTCGCTGTGCGTCTGCTCTTTGGTAAGGTTTATTAAAATTTCACCATCAAACTGTCACTTATTCTGAAATTTGAAAAATTCTAAATTCTGAAAACCAGCTGGTCCCGAGCATTTTGTGCACCTGTACAATCGATGTGACATTGGTTGGCTCAATTTCTTTGCCCCCTCACCCATTCCAACCTATCCTCCTGTGAACTAATTGTACTCCATATTCTCAGATCCAACCCTGACTTAGTAATTAAACCTACCGCCAAGGGTGTTGTTGTCTGTCGAATAACCTCTATGTTGCAGAAGATGAGTGCAAGCACTCAGGCACCTCCTCCCATCTCCTGTCGACCATGACCCCACCATTCCCCAACAGGCCATTGTGTCCACATGCTCATGAAGCTCATTTCACCCAACCAACTGCCTTCAAGCTTAAAGCCACTCAAACCTGCACACCCTGTTTCTACCTCCTTCTGAAATTCCACAAACAGACCTATAGTTTTCTGCCTGCTCCTGCCCACAGAACCCAACTCTTCCTGCCTCGACTGGATTGTATCTCCCCTAATCCAGTCCCTTCCCACTTCCACCCGTGATTCATCTGACATGTTACATCTGTTTCAGAATTTCCAGTTTGGGGGCACTGGTTGCCTCCTCTTTATCATTGGTCATGCAATCTTTTACATGGCCACCCCCCATCAGGGTGGTCTCAGCGCTCTCTGTTTCTTCCTGGAAAGAAAGGCCTGATCCGTTCCTATTCACCACCACCGTCCTTCCCTTGGCTGAGCTCATCCTCACTTTGGACAGCTTCTCCTTTAACTCCTCTCATTTTCTTCTGCTGAAAGGGGCGGCCATGGGTAGCCACATGAGCCCCAATTATGCCAGACCTTTGTGGGTTATGTAGAACATTCTTTGCTTCAGTTCCATTTCAGCCTTCACTCACAACACTTTCTCCAGTATGTTGGTGATATTATCGGTACTGCTTCCCTCTCTTGTCCAGAATTAGAAAAATAGATCAATTTCACATCCAATTTCTTTTCTGCTCTTACCTTCATCTGGTCCACTTCTGACTTCTCCCTTCCCTTCCTTGGCATCTATGTTTCCATTTCTGAGAATACACTGGCCACCAATATCACTACAAACCCACTGACTCCCACAGTCAACATGAATGGCCGCTATGTGTCCCCACACCTTGTTTCCTGTAAGGACTCCCATCCATTCTTCTAGTTCCTCTGTCTCTGTTGCATCTGTTCTAATAACGGGGCCTCCAAAATGTGCATCTTCCTCCTCAACTGAGGATTCCACAGCACAGTGGTTAACAGGGCCCTCAGCCATGTGTCTGACACATTTTCTGCACCTCAGCCCTCACCTCACTCTCCCCACTCACAATGGCAATGGGGACCCCCTTGTCCTTACTTACCATCTGATCAGCATCTACTTCCAGAAGATCATTCACTGCCTTTTCCATCATCTCCAGCAAGATGCCACCATCAGAGAAACCCGCAGCCCAGAGTGGTGTCAAACGGCAGGGGCCCAGTGCGGAGCATGGCAGCAGGGGCCCAGTGCGGAGCATGGCAGCAGGGGCCCAGTGCGGAGCATGGCAGCAGGGGCCCAGGTGAGGCATAGTGGCAGGGGCCCAGTGCAGTGTGTGGCAGCAGAGGCCCAGTGTGGAGCATAGAGGCAGGTGGCTCAGTGTGGAGCATGGTGGCAGGAGCCCAGTGTGGAGAGTGGCAGCAGGGGCCCAGTGTGGAGCGTGGCAGCAGGGGCCCAGTGCAGTGTGTGGCAGCAGAGGCCCAGTGTGGAGCATAGAGGCAGGTGGCTCAGTGTGGAGCATGGTGGCAGGAGCCCAGTGTGGAGCATGGCAGCAGGGGCCCAGTGTGGAGTGTGACACGGGGGTGGGGGGGCGGCGTGGGGGGCAGGGGGGTAGGTGGGCAGTGTGACAGTGATGGGTCAGTGCGGAGAGTGAGGGCAGGGTCCAAGTGCGGACAGTGGCAGTGGGGGGGGGGGTCAGTGTAGAGCGTGACAGCAGCAACAGTCAGACCGCGTGGAGGCCCCCACTGCTGGTTTGTTTTGGACTGTTTTGGAAAGACACTGTGATGTCTGTCTTGTTAACTTTGCTTATTGTTTTTCTGACCTATGTTTGTACTATGTATAGCTGAAAAATGTGTCGCTGGAAAAGCGCAGCAGGTCAGACAGCATCCGAGGAGCAGGAGAATCGACCTTTCGGGGATAAGCCTTTCTTCAGGAATGAAGATTCCTGAAGAAGGGCTCATGCCCGAAACGTCAATTCTCCTGCTCTTTGGATGCTGCCTGACCTACTGCGCTTTTCCAGCAACACATTTTTCAGCTCTGATCTCCAGCATCTGCAGTCCTCACTTTCCACTGTGTATAGCTGTCATGTAACTTTTCACTGAACTCATCTGAGTACCTGTGACAATAAAGCTAATTCAATTCAATTCAATCATCCCTGGCCCTCTCTTGTCAGTTTTCCACAAGGGCTATTCTCTCTGGAATACCGTGGTCCACTCCGCTCTTACTCCCAACATCCCCTACAACCCCACAACACCTTCTCCTACAACCACAGAAAGTGTAACACCTTTGCATTTACTTCCCCCCACCTTATTCAAGGCCCCACCTGAAGCAGCTCTTTACCTACACTTATAGAGTCATAGAGTCATAACACAGAAACAAACCCTTTGATACAACTTGTCCATGCTGACCAGATACCTTAAATTAATCTAGTCCCATCTACCAGCACCCAGCCCACAAGCCTCCAAATCCTTCCTGTTCATATACCCACCCAGATGCACTTTAAATGTTGCAGTTGTACTCGCCTCTGTCAGCTCATTCCATACATGCACCACCACCTGTGTGAATAAGTTGGCCAACAGGTCCGTTCTAAATCTTTCCCCTCTCATCCTAAACCTATACCCTCTCATTTTGGACCTTCCTACCCCTACCCTGCCAGGGAAAAGATCTTGTCTGTTTATCCTATCCATGCCCCTCATGATTTTATAAACCTATATAATGTCACCTCTTAACCTTCGAATCTCCAGAGAAAACAGCCCCAGCCTATTCAGCCTCTCCCTGTAGCTCAAATCCTCCAACCCTGGCAACATCCTTGTAAATCTTCTTTGATAACCTTTCAAGTTTCACAACATACATTCTATAGGAGGAAGACCAGAATTGAACACAGTATTTCAGTAGTGGCCTAACCACCGTCCTGTACAGTCTCTACTACATTGGGGAGATGAAGCGCAAACTGGGTGACCACTTCACGGAGCATCTACATTCTGTAAAAGACCCTGTGCTTCTAGTTGTTGACACTTCAATATATTACTGTGTTCCCTGACCAACTCAGCCTCTGTTTCAGGCTTGCTGCAGTGCTCCAGCGAAGCTCAATGCAACCTAGAAGATCAACCCCTCATTTTCTGATTGGGAACCCTGCAACCTTTTGGACTCAATATTATGTTCAACAATTTTAGGGCCTGTGCACTTTCTCCCATGTTCTTATTCCAACCACCACGCATCAGGCCTTGGGCTGTTGTCATAAACAGCCAAGGTTAATCACTAATAGTTCCCATTACCGGCTATTCATTCTCCCAGTCTGACCTTTATCCAGTCTATTGTTTGCCCAACTAATTTTCTCACTCTCTGGACTCCACCTCCAAGGTCCATCTCTATGTATTATCTCCTCCACCTCCATCACCCCACTCCCAACCCCATACTGCATCATCAGCATATATACCAACATTTTCCCAGCTACAATTAGTTCTGAAGAAGTCTCACTGGACTCAAAATGTTAACTCTGCTTTTTCTCCACTGATGTCGCTAGAACTGCTGAGTTTCTGAACATATTTTGAAACTTTAAATGGCCCCTTTTGATAGCAGGTGTCCACACTCCACAAAGGCCTGCCATTTCCTCCTCAGATACTCCATTCCAACTTGCCGTTGCCATCACTCCCCTCACCATCAACCCAGCGCCTCCCTTCCCAAGACACTCACTCCCACATCCATCTGGGGTCCAGAATTTAGAATCTGGAGAATACCAGGGCTCCCACTGCTTCTGGTGATGTTGCTCAGAATGCAGAGCTGCCTGTCAGTTGGAACCAACAGCCAGTAGCTCACGGACACAGGCTCTCTGTCCAGCTGTCAGCAATTCATTGACACATAATCAGGTTGGGCTCCCAGCACTGGCTTGGAGACACTGAGGTCTGCAGATGCTGGAGATCAGAGTTGAGAGTGTGTTGCTAGAGGTCAGGCAGCATCCGAGGAGCAGGAAAACTGGCGTTCCAGGATCTCTGGCTTTCCAGCTCACCACTGAGACCACCACACCACTGCCCACATTAAATTCAGTCAGCCTAATGGAACATGTTACGTGGAAGATGTACAGTGCAGCTCTCCCTTGTTAATGCACGGGACTGTCAGTCCAAATATTTAGTGTTCACTGATGTTGGAAATATCAGCTATGCAGAACCATCAAAGAGAGTGAACAGTCTGATCATTTTCTAGAATAAAATTTATTGATTTCCCTTATTTGTTGGTACACTTGCTGATAGCGGTCAAGTGACCCAGACTGAATTTGACTTTTGCTTAAATACCTGAGGAATCAGAGGAGAAGCAGCAGGAAGTATCAGAGGACTGTGGGATCTCTCTCACTCTCTCTCGTGCACGTGCTCTCTGTCGCTCTCTCTCTCTTCCCTCCCCAACTCTCTCCTGGTTAAAATTTGGGAACCTGATTAAGTCAACACTAATAGAGTCAGGCAATGTTTTAGTACCTTGCTAATCTCGAGAAGTTGATGTGCTATTATTTTCCAAGGACCTGGAACGAAGTTGATTTCAACGCAAACTGAAGCTATATTTAAACAATCTTTCATTAATACACAGCTATAACAAGATGCTCAATGAACCGTTAAGAGTCATCAACCTCTGTCCTTTATTTAACAAATCATTGATTGGGAAATATATTTTACCCTTTATTTTGCAAAGTATTAACTCTGCAGAACCATAGTTGTTTTGTGCATATATGAATGCATTTGTTTGGGATTAAAAGGAGTCTTTGTTCTAAATATGGTTTATAGCTTAGATGCTACAGAGGAACCTTGATTATTCAAACGACACGGGCGGGGAGTATTTTGTTGGATAATCGAATATTTAGATATTGACTGTTCGGATAATTGAGGTTCCTTTGTATCCAATTTTGCAACTTGCTTTAAGAATAGGTTTTTGTATTGTAGTAAATGGATTATTTCAGGTTTATTGAAGACGACTAGAGAAAGTTGCTTTTATTCTGGTAAGCAGAATGAAAAGGAAACAATTGGCCATTTTACTGATTAATTTTAAACAAACATACAAAAGGTGTCCTGATGAAGGGCTTATGCCCAAAACATCGATTCTCCTGCTCCTCAGACCTGCAGTGCTTTTCGAGTGCCACACAGTTGACTCGACAAAAGGTGTGACTAGTAGTGAAAAGGAGCTTGACTATCAGTGCATTCTTCCTGATAGGGTCATAACCATGATGAATTGGCAGCTCACTTCCACGACTTCAATGCAGGCTTGATTCAAACATGGACAAAAGAGCTGAGTTCCAAAGGTGAGGTGAGAGTGACTGCCCTTAACTTTAAGGCTGCATTTGACAAAGTGTGGCATCAGCAGCCTAGCAAAATTCAAGTAAATATGAATCAGGAGGAAAACTCTTTGTGGGTTAAAGTCATACCTGGACCAAAGGAAGGTGATTGTAGATGTTGGAGGTCAGACAGCTCAGCTCCAGGACATCTCTGTACAGGTTCCTGAGGCATAAATAGGGATGATCTCATTGCCATTACAGAAACATGGTGATGAGGTGACCAAGACTAAGAAAGAAAGAAAGACTAAAAAAGGATAGGCAAGATGGAAAGATGATATGGAACTGCACTGATAATACAAGTTAGGACAAATACCTTAGGAAGGGAGAATCTTAGATCTGAAGAACAATGTGTAGAATCAGTTTGGGTGGAGCTAAGAAACAGCAAGGGACAGCAGACATTGATTTGAGTCATTTGTATGCTGCCAAATAGTTGTGGTAGTTTAGTGTATGGTATAAATTAAGGAGATGAGAGAAGCTTGGAGCGTGTGCAATACAGTAATCATGGGTGACTGCAATCTATGTGCAGACTGAATAACTAAAGCTGGAGAGGAAGAGTTTCTGGAGTGTTTTAAAGATGGTTTTCTTGAGCTGACTAGAGAGCAGGCTGTTTTAGACTTGGTATTATGTCATGAGAAAAGGTTAATATGCAATCTTGTTGTAAAAGAATGAGTGAACACAATGTTTTGCACTGTGTTTGAAAATGGGGTATTTCATTCTGAAGCAGGTTTGTTAGATCTGAATAAAGGAATATATGAAGGCATCAGATGCAAATTGGCTCAGGTGGATTGGGAAAATATGTAAAAAGTCATGACTGCACATCAGCAATGGATAGTCTTTTAAGAATTATTATATGACTTACTGCAACAGTGCTGGTGTTACGCTGTGTGACCCTTTGATCAACTCCATATTCCTTGCAAAAGCTCAAAAATTGTCAGTTTACCGTGGCTGAAAAAAGGAAGTTCAGAACTATATAAGATTTAAAAAGAAGGCATATAAAGTTGCCTGAATCGCAGTAATCCTGAAGATTTGAATGTTTTTCAAATGCAGCAAATGAGGATGAGGAAACTAATAAGGGAGAATTGAAAATGAATGTAATCTAGCCTATAACAGGTTCTGGATGTATGTAAAAAGGAAACAGTAGCTAAAATGCAATTGAGTCCATTTCAGGCAGAAACAGGATAATGAGGAATTATGAAACAGCAGAGAAGATAAATGATTAACTTTGTCTGTTTTCTCGAAATAAGGTGCAAGAAATCCCCAGAACTAGAGATGCAGTTGGTTAGGGAGATTCAGGAGTCAAATGAGAATCAGTAAGAAGATTCTACTGGAGGAGTTAATGGGGCTGAAAATTAATACATTCCTGGAATCTGACAATGTTCAAAGCAAAATAATGAAGAAGGTGACCATAAAGATAATTAGCGCAATGGTGATTATCAAGGAAAAGTCTTAGAGCTACAAATCTGTTAAACTTACATCAGTAGCAGGGAAATTGCTAGAATCTATCATAAATAATGGAATAAATACACACCCAAACTATGATAATATGTTTCAGCATAGTCAACATGCATTTGCAAACAGGAAATTGTATTTGATAGGTTTGTTGGAGTTTTCTGAGAATAAGATTGATGAAGGAGGACTAATGGATGTAGTACACATCGGCTTTCAGAAGGCTTTTGGTAAGGACCCTCACAGGAGGCTAGTTCAGTGGTTAGCACTGTCGCCTCACAGCACCAGGGACCTGGGTTCAATTCCCACCTCGGGCAATTGTCTGTGTGGAGTTTGCACATTCTCCCCGTGTCTGTGTGGGTTTCTTCCAGGTGCTCCGGTTTCCTCCCACTGTCCAAAGATGTGCAGGTTAGGTGAATTGGCCATGCTAAGTTGCCCATAGTGTTAGGTGCATTAGTCAGGAGTAAATGTAGGGGAATGGGTCCGGGTGGGTTGCTCTTCGGAGGGTCGGTGCGGACCTGTTGGGCAGAAGGGCATGTTTCCACACTGTAGCGAATCTAATCTAATCTAATCATGAATAGAAGGTAATGTATTGACATGGATTAGTGATGGGTCAGCAGACAGAAGAGAAACAGTAGGCAATTTAAAATAAGGGGGATTCCACTTAGGTCGAAGAAGAGGAAAAACGTCATTACTCAGAGGGTTGTGAAGCTTTGGAATTTTCTGCAACAAAGCATTGTGGAAAGTCAGTCTTTGAGTATATGTAAGGTAGAGATTGATAGGTTTATTATTAACAATGACAGACAGGATTATGAGAATGGGGTAGGTAAAATGCATTGAAGGATTTGATTAGCCATGATCGTGTTGCACAGTGGGGCAGTCTCGATAGGCTGAGAAACCTCCTCCAGTTTCTAAACTGTCCAAATTAAGGAGAGACGAAAGTTGCTGAGGATAAGTATTTTGAGAAAAATCAAGGAATTAGTGAACGGATGAATGAATGGTAAAGGAGAGCTGTTTATTCTGTTTATTCTTTTTATTGTGCCATAATTTTGTGTGAAATTGACTGAGCATGGAAGCATTGGGTTGTTGCAAAGTTAGACCAAGAAATCCTTTTGATAGTGACAGCACTGCTCTACAATACATTGCACAGCCTCACAACCTGGCTGTAATCACACAGAATTCTCCTGGGCTTCGCAACGTACAAAATTCAAGGTATTGACCACACATCCCCAAGAAGAGAGCTTTGTTTTCTGTGTTTTTCTTGGAGAATTGCAGCATCCACATACAGGATCAAATGGATTAGATTAGATTAGATTCCCTACAGTGTGGAAGCAGGCCCTTCAGCCCAACAAGTCCACACCGACCTTCTGAAGAGCAACCCACCTTCCGCTGACTAAGGCACCCAATGCTATGGACAATTTAGCATGGCCAATTCATCTGACCTGCACATCTTTGGACACTGGGAGGAAACCGGAGCACCTGGAGGAAATCTACGCAGACACGGGGAGAATGTGCAAACTCCAATCAAACCAATTTTGCTCTTTGGGATCTGATTTGTTCAATATTATCATCAGCTGAGATCATAACAACTTAACCAAGATTAGTTCATTCACTCACAATTCTTGTATGAACATTTGAAAATCATGCTGTTTGCAAATAAAATAAATAAAGTGAAAAAAAAATTCTAATTTCCAGTTCTTTGAAGAGAATGCGAGCTGCACATCACCCAGGTTTATATAGGAAAACACTGCTTTGGAACCAGCACTAATTGGTCGGTCTTTTGACTCCCATTGGAGTTGTACGTCAGGTTTTCTGGTGAACGTTGTTTTCTAGCTGGAAAAAAATTACCTCCTTCTTCATTTCTGACCCCCATGTCACTTTTGTGTTACCTTTTTTGGGTCAGGAAGGCCTTGGGTATTAAATGGAACACACCTCTTCCAAGGACAATCTTCCCATTGTGAGGAAATGCACCTCCTTACAGAGTTTGTGAAGCTAGCTGAGGATTCTGGCATGTTCTGAAAAGTGTTAGGTATTTCCATATTTTCAGTCATTAGCCAGGACAGTAAAATCAAACTAGGATCTCTTTGCCATGGTCCATCAGCTAAGAGTACTGCCTCATGATGATGCCGTTTTGTTGGAAAGTTGATTGAGTGAGACATGACTGGAAAATTGCTTACATGCAATAGTTATGAAATATCTTGCAATTTTTTTTAAAAAGCTAGGTATCTACCTTTTAGTGGAGCTTGAAATTTTTAAAAATCCATGATTTATGGAAAGCTTGGATGCATTACTGAGTGTGCTTGTGTCAAATAATCTCAATTTCTTCCCTTGCTCTCTCAGAGATGTTTGCATATTGCTGAGATATAATGCCATTTGTTGGTATTTACCCTCCAGTACCTTATTCCAGCATCCATTATTCATTTGTCAGCCTTAGCTGTCAATGTCTGTGGGTTGTATAACGGTGGAAATTGCACAGTCTTCACTCATGCGTTGAGACTTCCAACTGAGGTCAGTATAGGAGTAGAATTATTTTTTTTTAAAAAAATCTTATCTTGGCTCAAACTGAACAAATTGACCCACTATCCCGCTGAGTTCAATAAGTGCATCTCATGTTTGTGACTAAAAACAGAAAATTCTGGAGAAGCTCTGCAAATCTGGCACCAGCGCTAATATTTCGAGTCCAATGTGACCTTTGTATTCTGTTTCTCTCTCCACTGGTGCTGCCAGGTCTGCTAAGTTTCTCCAGCAAATTCTGATTCAATTCATGTTTCCAGTATTAACAGAATTTTTACATTCATTCCTGTTTAGGAATGAATTTCCTTTTCATAGCTCTCCTAGTTTTGTTTTAACTGAATTGAAAGAGGTAGGTGATTTTGCCAATTGCCTACTTCACGCTATGATCGAAAACAAAATTTAGCCTCCTGCTATGTGATTCCTGAATTATCTGGCTAATATAGTCAGATATCAGAATTTGCAATTTTTAAAAAAATGAATACAAGTATTGTATACTTCAAATGTTTTCCTCAAATTCAAAAGGACAATTTATTCCATTAAATGCCTAGATTTTTCATAGTTCAAGTAGCTCAGTTTAAATACTTTGACTCAGCCATTGCAATCCACAGCTACATTTCTTGACAATAAACAGGACACACACATGTTGCAGTGACATTTAAATGTTCATTGGTATCTCAACATGAAAAAGATAGGTTCAAGGATCAGATAGCAACCCTTCCATTCAGCTCTCTAAAGAGGCTTGCTTCAATGAAAGTTTCAATTTTGGCATGAAAATGGGAGTTGCATTTTGACATGACTCAAACCTGGATGACTTGAGCAGATCTAGTCAGAGGCCAATGTGTCATCATTGTAGTTTATTGAAATCTGGTGTCAACACTGACTGCTTTTAACATTTTCCTATTTCATTGCAACATACAAAAGGTTTGATATCTTCCCACAGCAGTCAATCAGTTCTGTCTTTCTACCACATTTTGGTCACATTTAAAAGGAGCAGTCATACATTTCATTTCCCTGTCCTCAGTTAAAGAACCAGCCTCCACTTCTCTCTGGGGTAAATAATTCCACTGTCTAATGAGTCTCTAAGCTAACATGTCTCCTCACCTTCAGGTCAAATGGCAGACTCCTTATGTTTAAGCTGTGTCTCCGAGCTCTAATCTCTCCTATTAGGAACGACATCCTCTCAGCTTTCACCCTGTCATGTCTCCTTAGGATCTTATATGTTTCAATGAGATCATTTCCCATTTTTCCAATGGATACACGTCCAACATGTCCATCACTGCTTATAGGATAATGCCTTCATTTCAGGGCAATAGTTGGATGATGTTATAGAGTCATAGAGCTGTACAGCACAGAACGAGACCCTTTGGTCCAACTCATCCATGCCAACAGGCATCCTACATTAATCTAGTCCCATTTGCCAGCATTTGGCCCATATCTCTTTAAACCTTTCATAATAAGGTACCCAGTTAGATGTCTTTTAAATGGTGTCATTGTACCAGCCTCCACCACTTCTTCTGGCAGCTCATCCCATATATGCACCACTCTCTGGATGAAAATATTGCCCCATCGGTCCCTTTTAATTCTTGCCCCTCTCACCTTAAACCTATGTCCTCTAGTTTTGAACTCTGCTGCCCTGGGGGAAAAGACTTTGGCTATTCACACCATCCATGCCCCTCATGATTTTAAGATTGTCTCAATGTAATATCCTTTCTTGAGTAAGAAGATCAAAACTGTATACAGAACTCAAGCTAATGTTTCTCTAATGCCCTGCTCAACTGCAACAAATCTTTAATGCCTTTATATTCCATCATCCTTGCAATAAATGACAATATTTAATTTGCCTCCCTAATTTCCTGCTGTACCTATATTTAACATTTGTGATTTGTACAGAATGCCCAGATCCATCTGTAGTTCTTGAGTTCCATAATCTCTCTCCATTTAAACAGTTTTATGCTCTTTAACTCTTCTTGTCAAAGTATTGTAATAAAAAAGTTACGTTTATTTTGTGTCTTTAATGCTGGAAAGCATCCTAAGGCCTTAGACATTGTAGTTATCTACCAAAAGTTGTGACTGATCCACAAATGAGATACTAGACCAAGTAACTAAAAACTGAGCCAAAGAAATATATTTTAATAAGTGCCTTTGGGAAAGAAAGAGATAAAAGTGAAGGCTAATGGTTAGGGAAGAGACAATAAGGCTTGATGAAACAATGAAAATCAGGGAGGCTCAAGAGGCCAAAGATTAGATTACTTACAGTGTGGAAACAGGCCCTTCAGCCCAACAAGTCCACACCGACCTGCCGAAGCGCAACCCACCCATACCCCTATATTTACCCCTTACCCAACACTACGGGCAATTTAACACATCTTTGGACTGTGGGAGGAAACCAGAGTACCCGGAGGAAACCCACGCAGACACGGGGACAAAGTGCAATCTCCACACAGTTAGAACCCGGGTCTCTGGCGCTGTGAGGCAGCAGTGCTAACCACTGTGTCACCGTGCCGCCCACAAAGCTGGAGGAGCACAGAGATCTTGAAGGATTGGAGGCTTCAAAATTAAAGAGATAGTGCAGCGCAAGGTAAAATTATGGAATGATTTGCAAGCAAGGAATTGACAATGACATCTCAACTTCTCTCAATTAGGAAAAAAAGTAAATCAATCGTGAATTGCTGTCCAGGCTCTATGCTTAAAAGTACACGCAGGGATTCGGCTGAGTGAAGGAAGTATACAGCTCATATAAGTCTTGCCGCCTAGGCTTGCCCACTTACCTGAAGCATGTTAGGTGAGGTACTGTACGATCCTCCCTTGAATGTACTTCAGTTCAACATGAATTGGAAGCTTCTAAGGGAAAAAGAAATAAAAAAAGAGAGAAAATTGCAAATGGTGGTCAAAATGAATAACTAGTGCTTGAGGGACTTGAAGTTCAATGAAGGACAGGCCTATTGTCCTAGTAATTCCAATCTATTTCATGTTGTACTTTGCTCTATAAAACAATGTCATTGAAAAACCTATTAAATATTTAGATTCATGAAAGGTGGGTTTACAGTAATTTTCTCAGTTTCTAGCTTAATCGATTTTCATAGTCAAAGCACATTCTGAAGGATATAACTCCCATCTGAAGAACACAAACATTCATGAATATTGGATTTCCATTTTATAGTTCTGTTAATCACCAGGATATTAAACCAAGGTCATCAATTTGCCTTTATGAAATCATTATCTGCATCATTTTTTTTTCCCAATGTTAAGATATCTTCCTTTTCAGTATCAATAGAAAAGCCTAACTTTTGAGATTTTATTCATGGTGAATTGATAAGAATCCAAATGAAAGAAATGGGCCCAGAGGTTAAAATTGAGGATGAGACACAGATCTGTCAAAACTTCATTGGAAGTCCAAAGGGCTGAATGGATACTATAATATTCCTAAGAGATCTGTGGCAGAAGTGTACATTTTTTGACAGTCAGAATTAATAACAATGCCTGCTAAAATATAATTACTTTCCTGCCTGAAGCATTAGTCAAGCAACAAATGATGAAAATTCACCCACTGGAACTGCCAATCTTTTAAAAATCAGAGAGACTGAACAGCATAGCAGGGATCTGGTTATAAATTGAAATTGCACTAATGAGATGAGAATCTGTTCTCAAACCAGGAAGTGCTAGAAAAATTCAGCAGATTTGACAGCACCTGTGAAGAGAGAGAAACAGAGTTAATGATTCACATACAATATGACTCATTCCCAGAGTTCCTGCTAGATCTGTTGAACTTTTCTAGAACTTCCACTTTGATTTTTGTCGTCCAGCTTCCGCAGTACCGAAGTCTCTCTGGCTTAAAATGGAGAGCCATGCAGCTGTGAAAATGACCTGGAGTATCTTGGCCCAATGGTGTCTGCACATGGACTGTCCCTGAGGCTGCTTGCTCCTTATCCATAAGTAGGGCTTTTTAATCCATCTGACATAGCAGGAGGAATAGGCCACTCAGCCCATCAAGTTTGCTCTGCTATTCAGTACGATCATGGCTAATCTGACAATTCTCAACTCAAGTTTCCTTATCCCCATAACCTTTGATTCCATTACTGATTAAAAATCTGTGTCTCATCCTCTTCAACTCTGTGCCACTGATGCAGTACTTGAAGATGGACAGAAATGTGAAGCCATAGTGACAGACCTACAGCAATTACAGCCAGCAGTATTGCTATGATCATCAAAAGTGAACTAAACAAAAGAAAAATGCAGTTTTCTGCAGTTCTCTGGATTCATAAGCTGACTAGGTTTTCTTGATCACAGTAAAGCATGTGGCACCAAAGACACTGGACATGCAGAAAATTTGATTTCAAAGGTCAATCCAGATTCCAAAGGCAAAAAATACAGATGGCCAAAAAAGTGGTACAACACAACCACACTGGCAGAATGTGTGCAAATGCAAACGTATCAATGAGGTTCAGAGTCAACTAAGCAAAAGGCAAATTTCAGAAGATGTTCAAGCTTTCCATATTGCTAGTGTATACCAGTACTATCATATCTCCTGAAAAGAGAGCACAACAACAATAATTGCTAAAATTGATAGGGGAGCTAGTGCCAACACATTACCATTATGTTGGATGATTACCTCTCAGAGGAAAGTAGCAATAGCCAAATTTGTTGCTCCATGTCTGAGGAAACTAAATGTAATATCTCCAAGTTTGCAGAAGACACAATGTTGGGTGGGAGAGTGGGCTGTGAGGAAGGTGCAAAAGTGCTTCAGTCTGATTTGGACAAGCTGAATAAATAGGAAAATGCATGGTAGATGAAGTATATTGTGGGTACCTGTGAGGTTATCCATTTTGATGGCTTAAACAAGAAGGCAGACTATTATCTGAATGGCAGTAGAATGGGAAAGGAGGAGGTGGATTCAGACCTTGTACACCAGTCACTGAGAGTAAATATGCAGGTGCAGCAGGTGATGAAGAAATGTATGTTGGCCTTCATAGCAAAGGAATTTGAGTATAGGAGCATGGATGGCTTGCTGAGATTGTGCAGGGACTTGGAGAGACCACGCCTGGAGTATTGTGTACAATTTTGATCTTCTTATCTGAGGAAGGATGTTCTGCTATTGAGGGAGTGCAATGAAGGTTTACCAGACTGATTCATGGGATAGCACAACTGATATCTGGTCAGACACTGAATCAATTAGGACTGCATTCACTGGGGTTTGAAAAAATGAGGGGTGGGTCTGACAGAAAATGACAAAATTCTAACAGGACTAGACTAGAGTAAATGCAAGAATGATGTGCTGATGACTAAGGACTCCTGAACTAGAGATTGCAGTCTTTGGACATGGGGTTGGCCATTTAGAGCAGAGATGAAGGGAAATTTCTTCATCAAGAGAGTAGTGAGTCTGTGAATTCTCTGTCACAGAAAGCAGTTGAGGCCAAAGCATTGAATTTTTTGAAGTAGTTTGATATAGTTCTTAGGGATAAAGGGATCAAACAGTATGGAGAGGAAGCAGGAACACTGTACTGAATTGGGTGATCAGCCAGGGAAATATTGAAAGGCAGGGCAGGTTCACGGGGCTGAATAGACTACTCCTTCTAATTTTGTACATTTCTATGTTTCGATGGTGCAGCTTTAAAGAGACCATCTTACATAATGGGGGATCACCAATGATATACATTTCGAGAATCGCAATGCCAAAACACAAGCTCCTTTTGGCCTCCCAAAAACTTCGATCTGATAGATACCAACAGTTCAATGGTGGCAGGGCTATCGGTCTGCACAAGACCAGTCTCTTCATAATTCGTGGTATGACTGTGCAACAACTGCCAGAGGTAGTGGTCGATGCAGGTACAGTTACAACATTTAAATGACAATTGAACAGTTACGTGAATAGGAAAGGTTTCAAATGGATATGAGCCAAATGTAGACAAATGGGACTAGTTTAGTTTGGTTGGCATAGAAGAGTTGGACAGAAGGGTCAGTTTCTGTGCTGTATGACTCTATATGTATCACAACACCCCTTTATTTATATCTGTACAGAGCAGGTTCATAAACACAGCCCTTCAATCCTCTCTCTTCACATGCTTCAGAGTCCTCAATTATACTATTATAAGTTACATGAATCTTGTTGTTCTACTTCTACCCCCAAATTTCTCTCTTAGTGTACATTATTCTTGTTTATTCTTCTTCTCCATTATGTTTGTAATAATTTACACTGTTATTACAAGTATCATTGTTATCACCATTGTTGCCATCACCCACAACTCAGTGGTATGAAACTGACTGGACATCCCAATCTGATTCACTTGTGTTCAACACTAGGTGTTGACATAACGTTGTGCCATAACGTGTTGACATAACGTTTGGGGCGGCACGGTGGCACAGTGGTTAGCACTGCTGCCTCACAGCGCCAGGGACCTGGGTTCAATTCCCGCCTCAGGCGACTGACTGTGTGGAGTTTGCACGTTCTCCCCGTGTCTGCGTGGGTTTCCTCCGGGTGCTCCGGTTTCCTCCCACAGTCCAAAGATGTGCGGGTCAGGTGAATTGGCCATGCTAAATTACCCGTAGTGTTAGGTAAGGGGTATATGTAGGGGTATGGGTGGGTTGTCGCTTCGGCGGGTCGGTGTGGACTTGTTGGGCCGAAGGGCCTGTTTCCACACTGTAAGTAATCTAATCTAATCTAATCCTCACTCTACACTGTTGTTGACTTCTTTGGAGGTGATGGCCTAGTGGTATTATCACTGGACTGTTAATCTAGAGATTCACATGATTTTTGGGGACCTGGATTCAAATCTTGATATGTCAGATGGTGGAATTTGGACTTAATAAAAATCTGTAATTATGAGTCCTAATTACCATGAAACCATTGTCAATTGTCAGGAAAAAACTCATCTAGTTCACCATCCTTGAGGGAAAGAAATTGCCATCTTTACCTAGTCTGGCAATCATGTGACTCTAGACCCACAGCAATGTCGTTGACTTTTAACTGTACTCTGGGTAATTATAGATGGCCTAGCCAGTGACACCCTCAGCCTGCAAATGAATTAAGAAAAAAACATTGATATCAGCATGGCTGACCTGTACTTTGAGGTAATCAGATTCTCCCTTATTGCCTCACATAATGTCAATGCCTTGTTGTTCCTCTTAAGTTTCGTTTCAGGAGATTTCTGACAATATAAGATCTTAGTTGATCTGTTTGCTTAATGCATGTGCATTCTGATACATGACCACTTTTTCTGCCCTTACTTTAAATTTGAAAGAATTTTCACCCTGTGTCTCGAGTTGTACCATCTTGCTGCTTTTCATTGTGGCTTTTCTCTGGTTGTTTTAGCTTCCTGTGGTCTTTAGAGGTTATCTTTGGCCTGAGGTTATAATATTAAACTGATAGATCTGTATTTAACCTCCACTCCATTAACAATCCCCCTGGTGCTTTTATTCAATGGTGCTGTTCTGGAACATCATCAGGATTATTTCATTATGGAATCTTATGCAACAGTGACTTCACTGTCTTAATTGTTCTTTCTGCATTTTCATTTGACTGAGGATGGAATGGAAACTTTGTCACCTGATTGATGTCTGCATCCAAACTGAACTTCCTAAAATTCTCTTTCATGGATTTAGATCTATTGGCCAATAATTCTTCCAGGAATTCATGTGTTGCAGAGATCTTTTTCAGTACTCTAATCTCTGAGTCCACTGTAAGTGAATGAAGTCTTACCAATTCAGTCCACTTCAATAATAGTCATCTAGGAGTAAATATGTCTTCCCTCTAAAATCAGAAAAAAATCTGTTGCTTGACTTTCCCATGGCCTTTCCCGAAACCTTGATGAAATTGTTGGGTCTCTAGGCACTTGGCTGTGTAAGGCACACTGTTGGAGAAAATGTAATCCTGTATGTTTTTCAAAATGTCTGGATACTACATTGATTGTTGTGGTGTTGCCCTGCACTTTATGAGATCTAAATGAATTCAGTGCAGCTCCTGTAAGATTTCTCTTTGTATCACCTTTGCTATAACCTTTCTCTGTTCATACACCAAAAGACCTTCCAATATTGTCAAGTGTTGTGTCTGGTCCTGGTGCACGTTCAGCGCTTGCTGGTGAACTACATTCCAATATACTTTGAAGTTGTCTCATCCTTGTGTGCCCTTTGACACTTAGTTTGTCAATAGAATATTGGTTTTTGCTGTAAAGTAAAAGTCAACTTCAACAAGAATAAGATCCTCCTTTTCTACTTAATCCATGATTCAATCTTCAAGAATATCACTGCTATTGTGTTTTAGCTGGAGCATAAATTGTTCTGTTGTTGTCGGTCATGGCTTACCAGAATGTTGTATGTGTAGAGGCATTTTTGAGATTTCTCCCAATCCAAATAATAGCTCAAATGTGAGTTACCTTGACCTGGAGTTTCATTCTATGAGGTTATCTGTGAATCTGTATATTAGAACATAGAACATTACAGCGCAGTACAGGCTTTTTGGCCCTCGATGTTGTGCCAACCTGTGGAACCAATCTGAAGCCCATCTATCCTACACTATTCCATTCACATCCATATGTCTATCAAATGACCATTTAAATGCCCTTAAAGTTGGCGAGTCTACTACTGTTGCAGGCAGTGCATTCCACACCTCCACTACTCCCTGAATAAAGAAAGTACCTTTGACATCTGTTCTATATCTATCACTCCTATATCTATGTCCTCTTGTCCTAGTTATCACCATCTGAGGAAAAAGGTTCTCCCTGTCCACCCTATCTAACCATCTGATTATCTTATATGTCTCAATTAAGTCGCCTCTCAACCTTCTTCTCTCTCATGAAAACAGCCTCATCCTTCAGCCTTTCCTCATAAGACCTTTTCTCCATATCAGGCAACATCTGAGTAAATCTCCTCTGATCCTTTCCAAAGCTTCCACATCCTTCCTATAATGTGGTGACCAGAACATACTCCAAATGGGGCTGGACCAGAGTTTTATACAGCTGCAACATGCTCTCATGGCTCCGAAACTCATTCCCTCTACTAATAAAAGCTAACACACAGTATGCTTTCTTAACAACCCTCTCAACCTGGGTGACAACTTTCAGGAATCTATGTACCTGGTCACCGAGAAATGTCTGCTCATCTACAATACCAAAAATCTTACCATTAACTCAGTACTCTGCATTCCAGTTACTCCGACCAAAGTGAATCACCTTGCACTTTACCGCATTAAACTCCATTGGCCACCTCTCAGCCCAGCTCTGCAGCTCAATGTTTCTCTGTAATCTACAAGATCCTTCGTCATTATTCACAACTCTACTGACCTTAGTGTTATCCACAAATTTACGAACCCATCCTTCTATGCCCTCATTCTGAACATTTATAAAAATGACAAACAACAGTGCACCCAAAACAGATCCTTGCGGTACCAACTAGTAACTGAACTCCAGGATGAATATTTCCCATCAACCACCACCCTCTGTCATCTTTCAGCAAGCCAACTTCTGATCCAAACCACTAAATCACCCTCAATCCGATGTCTCTATATTTTCTGCAATAGCCTACCATGAGGAACCTTATCAAATGCCTTACTGAAACCCATATACACCACATCAACTGCTTTACCCTTATCCACCTGTTTAGTCACCTTCTCAAAGAACTTAATAAAGTTTGTGAGGCACAACTTACCCTTCAGAAAACCATGTTGACTGTCCCTAATCAACTTATCCCTTTCTAGCTGATTATAAATCCTACCTCTTATAACCTTTGTCAACACTTTGCCCATTACCGAAGTAAGGCTCATGGGTCTATAATTTCCAGGATTGTCTCTACTCCTCTTTGTGAACAAGGGAACAACATTTTCTATTCTCCAGTCTTCTGGCACTATTTCTGTAGACAATGATGACATAAAGATCAAAGCCAAAGGCTTGGCAATCTCCTCCCTGGCTTCCCAGAGAATCCCACAATAAATCCCATCTGGCCCAGGGGATGTTTCTATTTTTACACTTTTCAGAATTCTAACACCTCCTCCTTATGCACCTCAATCCCATCTGGTCTAGTAGCCTGTTTCTCAGTATCCTCCTCAACCACATTGTCTTTTTCCAGTGTGAATACTGACGAAAAGTATTCATTTAACACTTCCCCTATATCCTCTGACTCCACGCACAACTTCCTACTACTATCCTTGTTTGGCCCTAAACTTACTCTCGTCTTTCTTTTATTCCTGATATACCTATAGAAAGCTTTAGGGTTTTCCTTGATCCTATCAGTCAATGACTTCTCATGTCACCTTCTGGCTCTTCTTAGCTCTCTCTTTAGTTCTTCCCTGGCTAACTTGTAACTCTCAAGCGCCCTAACTGAGCCATCATATCTCATCCTAACATAAGCCTTCTTCTTCCTCTTGACAAAAGATTCAACTTCCTCAGTAAACCACGGCTCCACACTTGACAACTTCCTCCCTGCCTGACCGGTACATACTTATCAAGGACTCTCAGTAGCTGGTCCTTGCATAAGTTCCACATTTCAATTGTGCAATTGTGCATATTATCAGGTAACTGCTTACATTTCTGAGGTTGTGGCATTTTACCACACTATTGATCACCTAGTCTTGTTCTGGGGGCTGGTTTGGCCTTTGGCCAAATATCCTTTGGTACTATATGCTTTCCAGATGTGAATTTCTGGTATGAAAAAAATCAAGGAGATTGACACTAGCTGTTGATGCTCACTTGAAGAGTGGTTATGCACACAATGGACCAAATTGCCTCTTTCTGCACCATGACAATCCTGTGATTCTGTGAGGTGTCGCAATCTACATTTATGTTGCACTTTGCTGACCATAATAATTTTCACTTGCAACCAAAGTACATAATCAATGCTGGCCTGTCGCCATGACTTCATGCTGACATCCATCTCCCACCAAGGTATCAATGGTATGATCCTTTTATTCTTGCCCAGAGGATCATACTGGAAGGTTTTGATTAGAGTAAAGCTGATTACATATTCAATTAGGCAGCATCCAAGAAGCAGGAGAATCGACATTTTTGGGCATCAGCCCTTCTTCAGGAAAGGCTCCTGAAGAAGGGCTTTCCTGAAGGAGGGCTCATGCCCAAAACGTTGATTCTCCTGCTCCTTGGATGCTGCCTGACCTGCTGTGCTTTTCCAGCAACACATTTTCAGCTCTAATCTCCAGCATCTGCAGTCCTCACTTTCTCCTCTACTTATTCAATTAGCCTCTCTGCAAGTTCTTTTTCAGAGAAATTGTGCTCAGGCCTTTGCTGCAGCATCTGGCGATACAGTGGTCAATAGACTCAAGGGTTTTCTCTCTGTGTGACAAGCTGACTTCTTTTAATCTAGGAGTTGATTCATATCTTGAGTTGGTCTTCAAGTTGCCTCTGGATCTTCTCTGGTCATTTTTTACTGTCTTCAGAAAGGCTGTGAAGCTTCTCCCTGCCAAAAACAGGCAATATTTTAAGACAGGAATAAACTGCAGATGCTGGAAATCATAAACAAAAAAATTGAAAGTGCTGAAAATTATAAAGAAGGATCACTGGACCCAAAATGTTCAGTCCATTTTCTCTCTACAGGTACTGTCAGAACTGCTGTATTTTCCAGCAATTGCAACATTTCAAGATATATCTTCTCAGGGGGATTTATGGCTTGATCTGAAAAGTAAACTTTGTATGTAGTTGTGGTTCAGTGAAGATGTCACATGCTGACTAATCAAATGCCTGCCTTCCATTTCATGTTAAAGATCTATGGATTTTTTTTTGTGGCATTGTATTGAGTGCTCGGGTTATTTGCTCCTTGTTTTTACTTGGTTCACTGTTCTGTACCTGTGTATTAGTGAAGGATGAACTTCTAGAGAACTGGATTATGTACAGTTGTGTGAATAAAAGAGTTTGCAGGAACATACTGGAGTTAGACAGTAGCTACACTTATGTAAGGAGTAACCAGTACCAGGCCATAATCTACCTACAGAGACAAGAGCTGCAATCTCCTCAGTGCAGAACAGAGTACTAAATCATGAGCCTCATGGCAACACAAACTAATTGCCACAATGGAATTAAAATGGAATTGCATTAAGATATTAATTTTACGTCTTATCTGTCTATCCACATACCAAACATCACGGCTACAAAATGGGGAATCCTTCTCGATCCTTCATCAGAGTTTTTATGTAACTTGTTTCAAAGTTTGGAAGATGAATATCCCCCAGAGTTCTTTTTGTGTGGAGTGCTCTACTCAGTATCTCTCTCTAATGGCCCAGCTCAGGAAAAGGCATCTGCCTTGATTTCAGTCATTCCTCACAGTGAAACTGGGATGAAGACTATTAGGATACATTCTGTGCTGAGGTCCCAATTCTAAAAAATACAAAAATTTGTTGGACAAGAAAATGCCATTTGACCCAAAAAGCCATTGCCATTTAATAGTCAAATACGACATATCCCTTATATTTCAAGATCCCACAATCGCATTTATTTCATTAAAATATATTGAGTTGCCTCTTGATCTAAATTATTTTGTTTTTTCTTTCTTGTTCTTATAATCTCCTCTACACTTCACTTCCCTTCTCAATTCTAACTTCTTAACTTCTGTTTCTCAGACCTGAACACTTCACTACAGTCAGGGATGCTTTTATTTTCTGTACATTTATTAATATTTCCCCTTCATCTCATTTCTTTTACCTAGATGGAGCTAGTTTGTTTGATCGCCAGTTGCTCGTCACTGAGATACGTCAATATTTGGAACGCAGAACTTTCCTAAGTTCAATGATGACAATAATTCAGCAGCATTTAATTAGTGCTGAAGCTCTATGAGAAATCCTAAGGTTGTAAAATGCAATGTGGAAGTACAAGACTTTATTTCAACTTGTATAGACAGTGCGCCATAATTCTGAAGTGGAGGCAGGATAACAGTAAATGACGTTGAGTTTTATGTATTTCTTTTCCCATGCAATACACTAATTGAGGTTTATCTGATTCACCACCACAACTGGTTAGTTAGCAACTGCACTACTGAGAGAACTCACTGTCATTAAGTTTGAAGAGAGTACAGGCCCTTTGCTCCCTAGACATATGGAATGCTGCCTTACCTCTGGAAGTCTATTACCTGACCACCAGGAAGTGTGCACAACAGCAGACAGGGTTGCCTGATTGTTCATTTTGTTTTTCACTGCTTTGTGGGGATCTATAATCCCCTCTTTCAAGGACAGCAAAACCTTTCAGTCATTTTAGCGATGTAATTGCAATTACTAATGTCACATTAAAACACTTTTAGACAACACTAAATTTTGTGAAAGGCTTGAATTAAGCAGATGTCACCTGTATTGAGCTGTAGTATGCATCTCAATTCTGCATGCAATTTATTTCTTCATGTTGTAACCTTATTTAAATTCCATTCAGATTTTCACTTACATCTCATCGGAGCTCATACCCAGAGGATTGTATGACCTACTTACAATTATAATGGAGACTTTAAAGTTTTGTCATACTATTAACAAAATAGTCATGTGCTTTAGTAATAGTTTGAAACGACATCACTTTTGTGATGAACTACTTCTGCTTGCTTGAAAATATTAAGTATGCCGTTAGAAGTTGCAATTGAATTTGTAATGTATGTATTTGCCTTTCTAGACTCATGGATGAACAAAGTATTTTTGGGTCTTTATTTAGCAAATAAACGGTACTTCAGAAATCCAATTGATAATGCATTTTATATTCTCTGTTATTCATTATTGATCTGCAAAACTGATCAAGAGGGGACAACAACCAGGAAGAAATATTTATATATACTGATATACATATAGATAGATAGAAATCAGCATTATGAACAAAGGAAAATAAATAATTTTTATCATACCAAAGGGGTAAAAGCACTATGATGTTTTAAATGCCAGGAATCTATTTTAATTTCATTAAGAGCTGAAGCTGGTAGGTTGAGGAGAAACATAAAGCAAAAGAAGCCACAATCATGATATGAAGTGAATAAAAAATTTCACCTTGGGCTGAAAGTATTGTTATGGACAGATAAGGTGGAGCTCTGTTTTTAAATACGAAAGACACCAATGCTGTGCTATGGACACTGTTGGCCAGTATTGCAAAGGAGACAAGTGATGTGAAATGCAAACTGAGAAACAGCTGATTAACTTTAACTTAATAAAGGACACAATCTTCATCATTGTGTCAACTTCTGACTTGGTTATCTTGCAAAGAAGTTCTGTAATCATTTTATGTCACATATAATCCTGTTATAATTGGAATATCTAAGAAACCAATATGATTATCGGGTTTGTAAATATATAACCCAAATTAGGAAGTCAGTCTCTCTGGGTTCTATATTCCATTCTGTCCGTTGTATAATAAGCCCATTGTCTTGTTTGCAGCAGAAACCATTTTTGGCCTCAGTATCATTTGAGAATATAACACTGCCTCATTTGGTCATGTAATAGCAGATGTGATAAGTCCCACAGAGATCAATACCTTTTAAAAGAAAGGAATTCTCATGAATTCCACAGAAAGAAAGAAATTTCACTTTTTAAAACTTTTACTTTGCAAAACCAATTGGTGGCAACGTAATTCAAATTTTAATTAATTGACCAAGGATCTTTCAAATTAAGAAATTAAATTTTGCTTGAAAAAATTGATACAATAAAGGTACATCTCATGTAGTTACAAACACTCAGATCTCACACAAATGTGCAACCATTGTCTTGATTATGGATCAAAACACCAAAGTACTGTGGACATTCTTAGCTTTTAATTCCAAAAGGTGCTTTCCTTTTAAAAGAAGGCTGCTACTGGCTGAAAACGGGACTGTGGCTGTAAATTCAGTGCTGTCTGGGGGAGCCATGGAATATCATACTTGTTAAGTGTCAGGACAATCTTAGAGTGATCACACAGGAAGACACCATAAGGGGTGACTATCTCCTCCCATTCAGCAGAAAGCTAAACCTTGAATACATTTTCTGTGTGTTTCCCTTTCAGATGTATACTAAAGAAGTAGTTAGAAAGCCTATTGCATCTGTAGTTTACATGTGCTAATGGGAGAGGTTCTGCTGATAGGAGAAGGTCAAGTAGTCAACCAGCAGAAGACAACTAAAAAATCAATAAAGGTGGAGAAGTTGAAATATGAGTGTAAGCTAGCTAATAGAATAAAAATACTATTGCATTAGAGGCAAGTTTCTGATGAAAAGCTTATGCTTGAGACATTAACTCTCCTGCTCCTGGGATGTTGCCTGACCTGCTGTGCTTCTCCAGCGCCACACTTTTGACTCTGATCTCCAGCATCTGCTGTCCTCACTTTCTCCAAAAGGGAGGAGATGTCCTAATGGCTTTAGCACTGGACTTTTAATCCAGACAGCCAGATAATAGTCTGAGGAACCCAGGCTTGAACCCCACCATGGCAGATGATGAAATTTGTATTCAATAAGAATCTGGAATTAAATAGTCTAATAATGACCCTGAATCGATTGTTGGAAAATTCCATCTGGTTCACTAATATCTTTTCGGGAAGGAAACTGCCAACCTTACCTGGTCTGGCCGATATGTGACTCCTGACTGTTAGCTGCCCTCTGGGTGATTAGGCCAGCAATGCCTTCATCCTGTGAATGAATAAAGAAACAAAAGACTTGTTTCAGACTATTACCCAGAGCACCTTTAGTCTTAAAGGGTAATTGAATAGAAGAAAATACAATATTTCCCCAGTACGTGGGACATCTCAGATGGCATTGTAGCCTTCTCTTCAAAGAGTGGATGACATTAAACTGAGAATTTCCCAGATTATTTTACTTAAAATCAGCCTCATAATATCTCCAATATCCACATGGCTAAGAATATACAATTAATTTATGTTCAAAAAGATTGGTAACAAGACACCACAGTAACCTGGAAATTATCTTTGTTTGTAATAGCAGATGAACATTGAACACATTTGTATAATTTTCTTCTTTTCATTAAGTTATTGGAGGAGTTAGTTTATTTATAATAAGTAGTGAAGCAGCAGACAGCAAACTATTATTGAAATTCACTGAATATTCAATCATCAATGTTTAGCAAGAGTAAACAAAAGTTTTAACAGATCAATGAGTCAGTTACCCATATTTTCACCAAGGGAATTGCAGAAGTCATCAGTCATGCAAGAGTTCAGATAAAAGGAAGAAATAAAGTTGATTATATTGCTCACAACAGAAAATGAGTCATAAGTGGCAGAAGTCATAAAAATGAAGCAACACATTCTGACAATGTTGAGCTGTATGTGTTTACCACACTTGTATTGTTTCTGCATGAAGCCATATTCATTCACTGTGAGCAATGCATTACCATTCACACTGGATGGAATTGTTATACCTTTCACTTCACGTTCAGCCTTAAAATTGTCATTCCCTTACAAAGGCTTTGTATCGACCACATAATCCATCTTGGCTGGGCTGGCATTTCATCTTGACAGACCCACATTGGCAAGCAGCAGCTCTTGAGCCCTTCAGATTTTTGTGTTACAGTAAATGAATATGAGGCAAGAGTTTTACCAAATGAGCTACAGTTTGACACTTGCTCAGAGGGAATAATAAAGGACAAGAAATACAAGTCAATAAAGTCATTTTCCTGAAATTTATGTTAAGTATTACAGATGTGAGCTCAATTCCCTATACAAGCCCAAGGAATGCAATGATAATGTTATTAGAGATCGTTATACATGTAAATATCAAAAGATGATCAGTCCTTGTTGATCGTAAGTCCTCTTTGACCAAATAAGTTCCTTCCAATGACAGCAATTATTATTTTGCTTGCTGTTCAAATTTTATTGAAATGTTTTTGGTTGTTATGTTGATAGGACTTTATTGTCTTGTATCTATTGTCCTTTATTATCCCCTCTGAGCAAATGTCAATCTGTAGCCATTTGGTAAAATTCTTGCCTCATACTCACTTTAGAACCTAAGCACAAAAATTGATGCTAACATTCCTGTGCAGTGCTGAGGGAGTGTTGTGCTGTTGGAGATACTAACTCTTTGGATGAGAAGTTAAACTGTCTGCCCTTTTTGAGGTGGGATAGGAATGGATGGGACAGGTTATTATTTTTAAGAAAATGCAGAACATCTAGAAGATCAATATTTGTTTCTTATTCAATATAATTAAAATTAGATTATTTTATGACATTATAAAATTGCTGTTTGTAGGAGCATGCTGTATGCAAATTGGCTGCTACACATCCTCCACTTCAAAAGTACCCAATTAGCTGTAAAGTGCTTTGAGGCATTGTTGATCACAAAAGGTGCAATTATAAATGCAAGCATCTCCATTTTAATTGGAAATGCTCAGTAGTGCATAAAGTCCTGATCTCATACTGTCTCTTACCATCGGTTTTAAAAATTCTTTGAATATTCAGAGCTACTCAGAATGGTTATCTGGATCAAATTCTTCTGGTTGATTCACTTTTCACTAATTAACTTTATATTGTAGCAGACAATCCTTAATTGGTGTTATGGATCAGACCAGATTCCCTCAAACCTTTCAAGAAAATAGACCAGCCCCGAACTTTGCTGGTTGTTTTAAGCAGGTGCTCCAGGAGGGTTGCAGTTGGTCAAACAACTTAGTTTTAAATAAAACAGAATTTATGTACAAGATTACTGAATGAAACACAAACAAAAGAGAATAGAAGACAAAATAACTTAATCTATCTGAAAACCCAACAGATCATCCCAATGATGCTGCTCCCATTACTTGCAACAATCCCCATAAACACCCCTTGGCACAAAAGTTAATTCAAACCCAGGTCTTACAGGAGAGATGTCAGAGAGAGAGAGAGAGAGAGAGAGAGAGAGAGAGAGGGGGGGGGGGGGGGGGGGGATCTGCATGGACCTGTTTTTTTGGGTCCATCAGCTTCACAACTGCCTGACTGCTTTCAATGAACAGCCAGACTGCCCAAACTGAATCAAACCAGAGGAAAGCTGAGCTGGGAGAACAGGCCACTCTCCTTTCATTGTACATGTGATTTTTTTTTAAACCTGAAAGCCTTTTGCCTGAGATATAATCTGAGAGCTATAATCAAACTGGCCCTAAAATCCATCCTAGCCCAGACTTTTCGGAAACTGTGTTTTACGACCTCCAAGAACAGCATAACCTTGTTAAAGGAGCATCATCATCACATAGATAGTTTATTTTGATCAGCCATCCAGAAAAGCAAGGTTAGCACATCACAGTTCAACAATTTAATAAGCTTATTAAAAAGTAGGCCTGGTTATGTTAATTCAAGTACACAGGTAAACTTGTTCACCTCTGGTCCATTTCTATCAAATCTGTGTTCTTATACATTACACTTGGATCTGACAGCTGAACATTTAAGCCAATGAGGAACAAATTTTTGAGAGCAGGTTTTTGGACATCATGGCAAATAAATGATGCAAATCAGAAGAAAATCAATGAGATTAAAGCAGGAAGCAAGGTAAATAGATGTGAGACATTTCTTATACTAGCATCAATGTTCTAAATATTAAATTAGAGTCTTTTGTTTAGCATTATTATAAAAAAACATTGTGGACATTAAGTGTACAGGCTATGTGCAATCATGGGTCAGAGGGTGGTGTGTATATGGAATTAGTTTGCAGAGGAAGTGGCGAAGGCTGGAACAATTGCAGCATTTAAAAGACATCAGGATGAGTATATGAACAGGAAGGATTCAGAGGGATAATGATGGATAAATTAATCTTTAGATTAATTTAGGATATCTGGTAATCATGGAGGGTCTGTCTCCATGTTGTACAACTCTGTGACTCTATGACTTTATGTAATATATGGTTCTAAATGTTAATCATACATAGGCTAATTCAGAAAGGATTCCAGGTTTGAAGACATCGTGCCAGCAAGAGAGCGTGAATCAGCAGTATAGGGAAATTGCTTAGTCACTCTCAGGATTATAAAGATGAGATGATATAAAACACATGTTTTCTTGTACTGATAGGACCAGGTGAGAAAGCTGTGGTTTGTCTCCCTTTTCTTTATCTAAAAGGTAGTTAATTCATCTTTATTGAGAGAATCAGTTCAGCTCAGTTGGCTGGATTGTTGGTTTGTAGAGCAGTATGTTGCCAACAGCATGGGTTCAATTCCCATCACTGGTTTAAGGTTACCATGAAGGACTCTCCTTCTTGACATCTTCCCTTGCCTGAGGTCTGGTGGCCCTCAGTTAAATCACCACCAGTCGCTTCTCTATAATGAGAGAGTGGCCCAGTGCTCTGGTAAGACTATGGCAACACAACGCTGTGTGTTAAAGTTGCCCCTTAGGTCCATTTCAAATCCTTTTCCTTTCACCTTAGAGCTATGCCCTCTGGTTTTGGACTCCCCTGGAAAAAGTACCTTGGCTATTCATCCTATCCATACCTCTCATGAATTTATCAAGCTCTATATTTCCCTCAGCCTATTGAGCCTCTCCCTGTAGTTCAAAATCTCCAGCTCTGGCAATAGCTTTATACATCTTTTCAAACCCTTTCTAGTTTAACAACATCTTTCCAATAGCAGAGAGACCAGAAGGGAATGCAATATTCCAAACAAAGCCTAACCAATGTCCTGTACAACTGCAACATGAACTCTCAACTCTTATGGTCAATGCACTGAACAACAAAGGCAAGCATATCAAATGCCTTCTTCACTATCCTATCTTCCTGAGACTCTACTTTCAAGAAACTATGAACCTGCACTCCAAGGTCTCTTGTTCAGCAACCCTCCCTAGGACCTTACCATTAAGTATACAAGTCCTGCCCTAATTTGCACTATCAAAACACAATATCTCACTTTTATCTAAATTAAAGTCCATCTGCCACTCCTTGGCCCACTGTCCAGCTGATCAAAGTCCCTATATCTCCTATATTCACATCCAAATCATTTACATAAATGACAAAAAGTAGAGGACCTAGCACTGATCCTTGCAGTACACTCTTGGAGTGAGCAATGCTCCATCACCACCCTCTGTCTTCTACTTTCAAGCCAATTTATTAGCCAAATAGCTGGCCCTCCCTCAGTTCCATGTGACTTAACCTTGCTAACCAGTCTACCATGCAGAACCTTACTGAATGCTGGCTGAATTCATATAGACAATGTCCAACACTCTGCCTTCATCAATTTTCTTTGTTACTTTTTCAAAAGACTCAATTAAGTTAGTGGGACATGACTTCCCATGTACAAAGCCATTTATGGGAGCCTATTGTCCTTCTATTGTTTGTGTAAGAAATCCTATCAATTCAAACTTATATGAGAAAACATCCCATTTTTATAATGACTGTCCAGCATTTTCCTTACATTTCAGCTACTCACTCCCATTTATTGTGATGCTTACTCCAAAAATTTTAAACTTTAGGGAGGATATGTGGGTCCAGAGCAAATTTATAAAAATGGTTCCTGAGGTGAAGGATCTTAGTTGCAATTATTTTCTAATCGACCTGTTTAGAAATGTCAAGAGACACCTTTGGATTAGGTTAGGACTTGAAACCTGACTCAGAGGTAAGGACACTACCACAAGAGCCCAGAGGGTTTTAGTTACAAGGTCAAGTTTGACAAGCAGGGATAATTCGCTTTGGAGTAAATGAGATTGAGTGACATTTAATACAATTGTAAAAGATGATGCAGGTTTAGATATTTGTTCCACTTTGTCTCTGTGTGGTAGTGCACAGTAGGGATTCTATGATATGTGTCATGAAGCATCTGACCAGATTGATTAAGAATATTTGACTGTTCCCCATTTGAATATGTTACAGGGACAGAGTTTTACATTTTTGAGTAGGATTCAGTGGGTATATGAAGAACAGCTTTTTTTTAATATAGTGAGCTGTACTGAACAGAAGGTCATTAAAGTTTAAGGACAGAAGATAATCCCTCAACAGGAAATCGGATACTGATGAGGATATGAAAATTTCTAGAGTATGGGGAAATACAGCGACAGAATGGGATTAATTGGCTTGCTCTGGGGGAGTGTATGAACCTGCTGGACTGAAAAGTCTCCTTCTGTGCTGAAATTACACAATGACTACATAGGTGAAGAGAGAATGATTACACTAATAGCATGGCAGCATTGACTATGAGTCACATCAGGAGACCATAGCAAAAATAAAGTCAATGGGGATCAGTGGAAATCTCTCCACTGCTTGGAGTCATACTTGGTATAAAGGAAGATGGTTGTGATTGTTGGAGTTCAGTTGTCTCAGTTCCAGAACATATCTGCGGAAGTTCCTCAGAACAGTGTCCTAGACCAACAAGCCTCAGCTGCTTCGCTAATGATCTTCCCTCCATCATAAGACTAGAAATATGGATGTTCGGTGATCTGTGCCATTTTGCACTCATCAGTGAAACAGTCTCTGTCCATATGTTGCAAGATTCTGACAACATACAGGCATGGGCAGAGAAATAGATAGTAATAGTTGCTCCACACAGGGGCCAGGCAATGACCATCTCCAACAAAAGAAAATCTAATAAATTCCCCCTCATATTCAATGTCATTACCATAATTGAAACAACACGATCAATATCCTAGGTATTACTATTTACCAGAAACAGAACCAGACCAGCCATATAATTACGGTGACTACAGGAGGAGGTCATAGAATGGGAATCCTGAAGTGGTTAACTCACCTCCTGACTTCTCAAAGCCAAAGCCAGGATGTTGTGGAACCTGGACTTGCCAAAATGAGCAACTCCTTCAACAGACGAGAAGCCCAACACCAGCCAGGACACTTGATATCAAGGCAGCATTGACTGAGAGCTGCATCAGGAGGCCTGAGCAAAACTGAAGTCATTGTGAATCAGGGGACATCTCTCCCAATTTCCACCTTCAACATTCACTCGCTCCGACAGTAAGTGGCAGCAATATGTACCATTTACAAAATGAATCGCAGCATCTCACGAAGGCTCCTTTAACAGTACTATCCAAACATGTGATCACAACTACCTCGACAGTCAAGAGCAGCAGAGACTTAAGATCACACCACCTACGTGTTCCTAGCCACTCACCATTTGATTTGGAAATATATTGTTGTTCCTTCAGTGTCACTGGCTCAAAATTCAGGAACTCCCTCCCAAACAGATATGCGGGTGCACCTACACTGCAATAACTGCAGTTCAAGGAGGCAGCTCTCTACCATCTCTCTGGGATGGGGATAAATACTATCCCAGTCAGTGATGCACACAAGCTGCGACCAAGTCAATAACTTGCAAATGACCTGACTCAGGATTCCCTCCATGGTGGAATAGCACTTTGAAAATATTAAAGTTATGCTTTTTTATTGCAATGGTTTTGCTTAACTCATTTTGATGATGCAAGTACATTCTAAGCCAAGGACGTGAAGTCAATGTAAGAGGTAGATTCACAGAAAATTGATGAGTTTATCATTTTTTCATAAGAATCATGATTTTTAAAAATAATAACTATTAGAACTATATGGATTTTTAAATTAAAAAATCCCAGTGTTTTGCCTCGGTCCTTGGAATAAATAAGCCAGTTTGAGTAATTTAGCATATATGAGGATTATGGAAAAGAGCAAAGAGTGGGTGTGAAAGAGAAGCGAGAGCGTTCTTTGACCCATACAGCTCATTACCAAAATTGCAGCCTAATTGCTGCCAAGGTAATTGTTTTCAGCAAGGATGAATGCTATTCATTCTCAGGATTCAAAGGCCTGCTCTTCCAACCTTGATACTGGTTACATGTTTGTTCCAGTAAGATAGTGAATTTCAGTGATGTGTTTTTTAGTTCGTTGTCCTTCAATCATTTTATTTATTTCCCAGCAGCTGTCTGCTTAATTCCAATATCTCCACAGTACTTGGCATATAACAAGCACTTTCACTGCCCTATCAGTTATAATTCCCTCAGACAATACATGTTATTTAATCATCTGTATTCACATCCCTAATGATCAGGTTTTGCAATTAGTTCTCTCTGGGTTCTTACTTATAAATGCCTAAATTTGGCATTCCACACTTTTCTGAGTATGGGATTGTCCTAATCTGTCATTTGGACTATGTCAAAGAAATATTTCAGTGTGTCATTTATTTCTAAGAAGCATGGTATAAACTCTACAAATCATGATTCATAACAGCTACAAAATGAAGAACAAGATTACATCACAATGACAAGACAGCAAGCTCATTTTCTGTTGATGCTACGCAAAGTAACTCTCTGTATTTTCTAGGTTGTCCATGTAGCAATTGACTACTTTTGAAACCACCCTGCAGGGCACTTCCACGCATGTAATTTCTGTTGCTCCTGATGTGGTCAGCTCTACATTGGGGAGACAGGATGCTTACTCGCGGAGTGCTTCAGAAAACAACTCAGGGATACCTGCACCAACCAACCTCTGCACCCCATGGCCGAACACTTCAACTCCCCCTCCCACTCCGCTAAGGACATGCAGGTCCTGGGTGTCCTACATCATCACTCCCTAACCACCCACCTGGAAGAAGAATGTGACATCTTCCACCTCGGGACCCTTCAATCTCACTGCATCAATGTGGATTTCACCAGTTTCCTCATTTCCCTTCCCTCCGTTTTATCCCAGTTCCAACCTTCCAGCTCAGCATGGCCCTCCTGACCTGTCTTACCTGTCCATTTTCCTTGCCACCAATTTATTTCACCCTCCACTATGACTTATCACCTTCACCCCAACCTCCATCCACCTATTGCAGTCTCAGTTACCTTCCCTCCCCCACCCCCACCCCATTTATTTCACCAGCCTTACTGCTCGCAGCCTCATTCCTGATGAAGGGCTCTTGCCCGAAACATTGACTCTCCTGCTCCTTGAATGCTGCCTGACCTGCTGTGTTTTTCCAGCACCACACTCTCGGCTCTAATCTCCAGCATCTGCAGTCCTCACTTTCAGCTAGAGCTCTGACATTACCCATACGATTGTTGGCTGACTACCATCATTTGTGTTAAAAAAAACATTGGCAGGAGTGGGGTACAATCTCACAGGAGTTGAAATCTCAACTTGCTGCTAAGTTCTTATGCTTTCCTGAAGAAGGGCTTATGCCCGAAACGTTGAATTTCCTGTACCTTGAATGCTGCCTGACCTGCTGCGCTTTTCCAGAAACACATTTTCAACTTTGTGATTTTTGGTTGATTCTTGATCTAGGAAGGAGCCGCATGCATAATATTCTAATTGGAGCTAGCTGATGAAGTTTGAACACTTCCTCCACCCCCAAAAGTACTTTTTCTTTGGTTCATTACTACCTGCAGTTCCTGTTATGTGAGTTTTTCTGGCAGTTATGTAGTTAACTTAGTGTTGCACTGCATGCCCAGCATTGTGCCAGTCACAGATAATGGTAATGCATTGTGATAGGCTAGTTAAATCACTGGTATATGAGCAAATGCTGAAGATGATGGTGGGGTAATGTGATTGGTTAAGTGTAAACTAGGGAACTAGTGTGGCAGATGATGATTAGTTTAAAATGTCAAAGCAAGCCAGTATGATTGGCTATGCTAATGTTATCCAACAAGCACGGGAACAACAACTGTATAAACTGCAGACCCTCCCCTTCACTGTTTTGATCACACAGCATTGCCCTTTGATGTGAAGGGCACTGCTTGTCACAGGCCACTCGAGTGTTTTCCTATCTTCCTGGTGGTGGAAATTAAATAAAGATTTGTGCACTTTGTGTCTCTCACTGCGTCTCACACCTGCACACACGCACCATAAAAAAAGAAAAAAAAGAAAAGAAAAAAAAGAAGAAGAAAAAAGAAAAAAATGAAAAAAATAAACTGGAGGGTTGGAGGTTCTGTTCACTCTGAGAGCTGGCTCTGAGGAAGTTGGATCAGTGTGTGTGCGTGCAAAGACTTTCCCCCTTGAAGGTGTCTGAGGGGAAGGGGACTATCCCTAGACTAGCTGCCCCACATTGAGAGTGAGAGTGAGAGAAAAAAATAAACAGGAGATCCTCCCCTTCACTGTTTGATCACACAGCATTAAAAAAAATTAAAAAAAATAAACTGCAGACCCTCCCCTTCACTGTTTTGATCAGACAGCATTAAAAAAAGAGAAAAAAAAACTGCAGACCCTCCCCTTCACTGTTTTGATCACACAGCATTGCCCTTCCTATCTTCCTGGTGGTGGAAATTGAATAAAGATTCGTGCACTTTGTGTCTCTCACTGTGTCTCACACCCGCACACATACACCATGGGTGCTGGGGAAAAAAATAAGCACTACCGCAGTTAGGCGGTAGTGTAGAAAAAAAAAGAAGAATAAAAAGAAACAGCAGTGTTGATCACACAGCATTGCGCTGTGAGGTGAAGGGCACTGCTTGTCACTGGACCACTCGGACGTTTTCCCTGTCAAGAGTTTAATCATTGTGAGTGCATGCGTGTTCAAGGACTCTCCTCCTTGAAGGTGTAAGAGGGGAAGGGGACAATCCCTGGACAATAAAGAAAAAAAAAACTGCAGACCCTCCCCTTCACTGTTTGATCACACAGCATTGCCTTTTGATGTGAAGGGCACTGCTTGTCACAGGCCACTCGGGTGTTTTCCTTTCTTCCTGGTGGTGGAAATTGAATAAAGATTTGTGCACCATGTGTCTCTCACTGTGTCTCACACCTGCAAACACACACCCCATGGGTGCTGGGGAAAAAATAAGCACTACCGCAGTTAGTAGGTAGTGTGGGGGTTAATTAAAAAAAAGAAAAAAAGATAGAAAAGAAATAAACTGCAGAAGACCCTCTCCTTAACTGTTATGATCACACAGCATTGCCCTTTGATGTGAAGGGCACTGCTTGTCACTGGCCGCCCAAGAGATTTTCTATCATCCTGGTGGTGGAAATTGAATAAAGATTCATGCACTTTGTGTCTCTCACTGTGTCTCACACCTGCACACATACAAACAAAGAAAAGAGAAAAAAAATGTATAAATAAATATATAACCGGGAGTCACTGGCCAGTTGGGGAAAAAAAAATAAACTGCAGAAGAGACATCCTCGTGGGTCTGTTCCTGGGTCTGGCCAAATTGGCCATAAATAGGTCCAAGCAGTGGGCCGTGGACGGGGTCGTTGGGGCGGACTGCCTGCCCCTCTTCCGCGGTTACATTAGAGCTCTGGTGTCTCTGGAAAAGGAGCACCTGGTGTCCACCAACACCCTGGAGTTGTTCAGGGAGAGTGTGCGCCGCAGGGAGTAGAGTGCATTATTTCCCCCTCCAACGCTATTTTGATTTAAACCCTGCCCTCCCCTTCACTGTTTGACCACACAGCATTGCCCTTTGATGTGAAGGGCACTGCTTGTCACAGGCCACTCGGGTGTTTCCTTTCTTCCTGGTGGTAGATATTTGAATAAAGATTCATGCACCTTGTGTCTCTCACTGTGTCTCACACCTGCACACAAGCAACATGGGTGCTGGGGAAAACATAAGCACTAACACAGTTAGGCAGCAATGTTGGGTGGAAAAAAAATAAATTGCAGAAGAACAACGAACTTGTGGGGAGTCAGGGAAGATATTTGCTGACTCCCACAGCTTTGATTTTGCAAGATTAAAGTTTAATTTCGTGAAAGATTTTCTGCATCTCCTGGTAATTTTTTTATAGAACATTGAGTGATTTTTTTTCACAACACTGTCCATCAACCACAGACAGTTCAAAATGTTGTAAGCGCAAAGTAAAGATATCTCCACTGTGGATGGGAAAGCTCAATGGAGGCTTGGGTCATGGACTTAGAGCAGAATTTAATACTGGTGACGATATGGAAACTGGGCTGAAAATGTGTTGCTGGTTAAAGCACAGCAGGTCAGGCAGCATCCAAGGAACAGGAAATTCAACGTTTCGGGCCAGAGCCCTTCATCAGGAATGATGATGAATGAATCCTGATGAAGGGCTCTAGCCCGAGACGTTGAATTTCCTGTTCCTTGGATGCTGCCTGACCTGCTGTGCTTTAACCAGCAACACATTTTCAGCTCTGATCTCCAGCATCTGCAGACCTCACTTTTTACTCGACGATATGGAAAGGCAATTACTCAGCATGGAAGCACAATCACAACAATCCCAATCACTTTTCAACCATTAACTTCCTTATCTGAGAAATTGCACCTTGTTTTGTTTTCAACTGGAATATTTTGATTTATCTCTATTATTCATTCCACAATGCAATTATTCTGCAGCTATATATTAGCATTGAGAATGCTTATAGTAAAATAAAGATCATACTTTGGTCAAAAAGGTTAATTTTTTCCAAATACCCATAAAACTTATGTGTGTCTGTTTGTGAGTCATATTTCAGTGAGGACATCATTCCTTCAGAATAACAATAGTTTCTCATTTCATTGAACTTATCCTCATGATGTTTCAGCCACAATAAGGTGGAGGTGAATTTATGTAACCATCTTTGGGGTACAAAGTTAAAAATCACACAACACCAGGTTATAGTCCAACAGGTTTAATTGGAAGCACAATAGCTTTCAGAGCATCGCTCCTTCATCAGGTGGTAATGGCGTCGCTCCGAAAGCTAGTGTGCTTCCAATTAAACCTGTTGGATTATAACCTGGTGTTGTGTGATTTTTAACTTTGTACACCCTAGTCCAACACCTGCATCTCCAAATCATCTTTGGGGTAGGCATTTAGGGACAGACAATCATGCATTGGAACAAGTTTAATCAAATGACTGCTCACTTGCTCTGTTAATCCTCACTCATTTTGTGGCTGCTTGAAAACTCATAACACCTATCTTGGCTTTTTGGGTTTTTCTCCCTCAACCAGAGTTTAAAGGCTCAATGTCCTTCTGTTTTGTCTCGTTGTTTAGTGTAGGTACAAAGACAGGTAACTTGTGTTTGCCAGCAGTGATCACTCAACAGGGTAGACAAGTGGTTGCATGCCAACATTCTACGTCAATCTCACAACTACACCACATGCCATTCACGTATGTAGCAAACACACTGCATGTGCACCAACCAAATGGCCACATCTGAATGTCTAAGACATGCCAAAAAAGACAACCTTCATTTGGAGGTCCTGCCATGGTAAGCCAAGGGCACCATCCAATACACATCCAGGGACCTACACAGTCAGTTGTCTGGTTGGGATGGTCATGCTCAGGGGTCTGTATTATGAGAGGCCATGGTGAGTCTTGCAGGTTCAGTGCAACAATTCAGGGAAACACAGGAACTCAGGCAAGGAACTACGTACAAATCAGTCAGGCTTCTGAGCAGTCATCAGTTGGGACTGTCTGTCCAAGTTAGTCAGGAGAGTAGGTCTTGGTCAGCTTGTGGTTCAACTCAATGAAAGTCAAGGACATTTATCAGGGTCCATACTGGTGGTGGGAAAGTGGGGAAGTCAATCCTAGGAATTGGAGGGATGCTGGGATGCAGAAGGGTTAACTGAAAAGGGGGATATCAAGGACTTTGGGAGCTACTTTGCTGCCCCTTTCCTTGGGAGTTCTTGTGTCCATGTTTGTTTCAAGGTCTCTATACCTTATAAATGTGGTTACTTTGAGAGAAGAGCCATTGTCTGCAGCCATGGCTGATGAGTCCATTACACAACTCCCTGACTGAGTTGCAATGCAAATGTAGTAGACCTCAGGGCTATGCTGAAGCAGACAATAAGTTTGCATTATGTAAATGCTTTGATCATTGCAAGGCTTTCTTGTATGTGATGATCCCATACTGAACAATGAGAGGATGTTTGATGACCACGTGCATTGGGGAAAGAGAAATGCAACAGGGTTGTGAGATGGGATAAGGTTAAGGAGAGGTAAGGTGTGTTGCTTGATTCTTAAATAGCAAAAGATAGGAGACTGAGCATTTGGCTGTGTACAGAAGTGCCAGTCATTTCATCTACATGCCCTAGGAAGCATTGCTCCCCCACCACATGCACTGTAAGGTCAGATCAGGACCGCCAATGCTTTACTGAATACACAGTCTTATTGTCAATCTAGCCCTATTCTGAGACTGGTTCTAGGCTCTCCCATTAGGACAAACATCCTCTCAGGGTTTACCCTGTCAAGATCTATAAGAATCTGATATGTTTCAATGAGATCACCCATTACCTTTTTTGTATGTGGGATGAGGGTTTTCTGGCTGAGCCGGCATTTATTGCACAGAGGGCAGTTAAGAGTCAACCACATTACCAAACCAGGTAAGGATGGCAGTTTCCTTCCCCATAAGATGTTAATGAAACAGATAGGATGTTGCAACAATTGCCAATGGGTCCTTGGTCATCATTAGACTGTTATTTCTAGATTTTATTCATTGAATTCAAAATCCACCATCTGCCATTTTGGGATTCAAACCCCTGTCTCCAGCTCGTGGGTTTCCTCCGGGTGCTCCGGTTTCCTCCCACAGTCCAAAGATGTGCGGGTCAGGTGAATTGGCCATGCTAAATTGCCCGTAGTGTTAGGTAAGGGGTAATGCAGGGGTATGGGTGGGTTTCGCTTCGGCGGGTCGGTGTGGACTTGTTGGGCCGAAGGGCCTGTTTCCACACTGTAAGTCTAATCTAATTACTTGATTAATAGTCCAACGATAATATCACGAGGTCATCACCTTCCCGCTTACCTTTTCTGAGCCTTTCCCTTTTCTGAATTTTAGTGGAGTCCCAACCTATTTAGCCTTTGTTCATAAGACAATCCCTCTGTACCTTGATGTAACTTCTCTGAACTACCTTCAATACGGTTTTTTTAAAAATTAGGTGCCCAAAACTGCTAATACACCATATATGTTCTCATCAGTACCTTGTACAGCTGCAGTAAGACTTTCCTTCTCTTAACTTCTAATCCCTTGAAATAAGGACCAACATTCCTCCTGACTACCAGCTGCACCTATGTGCCATTATGCTTTGTTTCATGCACAATACCCCCAAGTCCCTTTGTGTTGCAGCTTTCTGCAGTTCTACTCTATTTACATAATACTGTTTTTTGCTCTCCTTTCCGACGTGAACAACTTCATATTTTCCTAAATTATACACTATTTGCCAACTTTTTGCCCATTTACTTAAACTACCCATAACATTCAAAACACAGACTGCAAATGGTTTGGAATCTTCTGAAGCTAACTTCTCTTTTTAGAATTAGACATTAAAGGCTCACAAAAGATGGCCACGCCTTGACCTGACTTGACTTGACCACATTGTCTCAGAAGGACAAGAGTCCACCTTCCAGACTAAAATGTGTCAGCATCCATATATTGAATCATTCAAAAGGTGTTTTCTGGCTGTATTGGCCTGTTTAGAATAAAATATAGTGTTGTCTCAGATCCCTAAGTTGAACATTTTCACACAAAGACTTTAGTTGTGGCTAATTCATTTAAACCACATTTGGAAGGGAGACATGAAGGATGCCATAAGGTCAGGCAGCCATCTTGGCTTCCCTTTACATAGATGTTTTATGTGTTGTCTAACGCAGCACTGAATGACAACTATTGAGACAGCAACAGAAAGAGCCACAATGCTTACATCGTCAAGATCTAGAAACTGCAGCTTCATAGAGTCAACAAGCCTAATCCTTTTCAAGTATACTAAACAAAAACAGACCTTCCGGTAATGAATCTACAAGGAACTTACATCATGATTTTTTGGAAAATCAGCTCCTTGAGGCAATCCTGCAGAAATTCGAAAATATCACCCCAGCTACTGAAGTCACTCTAATTCTTGAGTGAAGACCTCTTTTTCATCAACACTGAACAATCTTTCCTTTTAGCTATTCAGTGTGAGTTGTCTATTATTAATTAATTTATCACTTGCAAAAGACAATCCAATGATTTTCCTTGACTTCATGTGAGTGTCTATGTGTGAGTGAGCAATGCGACATTAGATTTTCTGGGTGAACAAGTAAATACAGAATCCTCTTTATCGAAATGAATACCGAGCTTGCTGTTGGCATTTCAAATTGACCATACACTCATGGATCATTAAACATCAGTAGGCCATTCAACCCATTGAGCCTACTCAACCATTTGGTATGATCATTGATGACCTCAGCTTGGCAACAATTCCACACCCTGTCCCATCTCCATAATCCCTCTGATAACTCATCACTATTTAAAAATCTGTCTGTTGCACACACCCCAATCCACCAACGATCACACTCCATCCACCTTATATACACATCAAGACAAACACTTGCAAATTCTTACAATGATACTGTGGTTTTCTGTTAATCATTATGCTCCTGCTATTCTGAATAGGTAAATTGAGGAGCATTTAATTACTATTTTCCAACTGGTTCATAGAAATTTTTGGAATGCAAATAATCATTTCCATAAGGATTGGCCCATCAGTTGGTTCACTGATCATCACAGTGATTTTAATAATAAGCCCTCTTATGGGATAATTGTTCTCCTGAAAAAATACCCTGAGAGCATTATTTACTTTTCTTGATGTTCATGTATCTGTAACAAACTCATCATTTCAAAACAATCCAATTTAATCGCTGAGATTGGTAGATGGAAGATACTGCAGCTGTGAAATTAGTGCATGGCGCTGATGGCAACTGTTTATTTTTAAGGTGTTTTATTGGCTTGAACTGAAATGATATGATTTTGCCTCAGCTATCTTTTTAAACAGATCAGTTTAATTTTCTGTTGATGAGACAATTAAGACAATGACTTGCGTGGAACTGGTCTTAAGACTTAAGCTGTCATAGCAGTGTCAAATACTCTAATGTTCAAGGTCTCTTCATCACCTTCAAAGAAATGAGCTAAATGTTTGAACCCAGCAGGTTGAGCTGAGTATGAGACCTTGAACTAAGTTTTTGGCAGGGTGTGTGCAGGGTGGGAGGAGGCTGGGAGTGAAAGATAAAGCAGTTGTCCTGCCCGCCATCTTCTGAGCTTTAACCTATAACATAGCATATTACATTAAAAAAGAAGAAAAACAAAATTATGTTAAAAAGAAGTAATTAATTTAAGCAAAAAGGAAGAGGGTTACCAACTCCAGGGGGTACTCTTTGCATATCAGAGGCATGCTATCCCTTCTTCAAAGAAGATAGCATTGCCTCTTTTTCCTTCTTGTCTTGACTGTAAAAACAATTTTCTTCACTCCCACTGTTCTCCCTCCCTAAGGCAGGATCTGGATTCTATCCACTTTTTAAAAATCAATTGGACTGTCTATATTTGTTATGATTTGGAGATGCTGGTGTTGGACTGGGGTGTACAAAGTTAAAAATCACACAACACCAGGTTATAGTCCAACAGGTTTAATTGGAAGCAGACTAGCTTTCGGAGCGATGCTCCTTCATCAGGTGATTGTGGAGGGCTCGATCGTAACACAGAATTTATAGCAAACATTTGCAGTGTGATGTAACTGAAATTATACATTGAAAAATTGATTGTCTGTTAAGCCTTTCATCTGTTAGAATACAGCGATAGTTTCACTTCTTTCATGTGTAAATCGCAAAACCCTTCTTTTTAAAGTTGCACTCTCAGGTTAGCTGTTAACAATGGTGATAGCTAGACAATAGTCACCTGTGTTCTCTGTCTATGACCTGATGTTTAGATTGATTCTAATCTAATAAGTGAGATAACAGTGTTTTACATAAATTCCTGCAGCTTTTGAGCTCCATAGTTAGTGTATTAGCTAAAATTGTATGCAAGAATGAAACGGGACTGCATAACAACGGTAGATATTATAGGTGAATAGATAAGATGCTGTGAGGGGAGGCAGTTAAGCTAGATACGCCTGTACAAACAGTAGGTATAAACATCTGTTTCCCACTTTTACAGAAACACAGAAACAAACCCCAATTAAAAGGGTCTTAACGATCAATATGGTAGCGGAGGCACAGATGGAGGGAGTAGATAATGGTAAGGAAAGGATATGCCTAACAATGACCCACAGCAGGATGAGGTCAAACGGCCTTGTGAGGCCAGAAATAAGCATTTTGTCACAGACAAGGCCGGATAAGGCAAGAGATAAACAGGAGTAATGGGTGCCGATCTTAGGGAAGTGGAAGATGTAAACAGGGGAGGAGCAATGAAATAAAAAAATAGAAACCAAATTATATAAATATCGTGTTTCGTTGAATTCGGGGTGTGTGTCCCTTGCCTTGTAGACATCGGACATCACACCCTCTTGCAAGAGTAAAATAAAGGACATGACTGATTCAGATTTTGTCTCGGACTGAAATTATTGAAGTGTATGAGCTTAGTTTCTCACAGAAATTATTCATTGTACTAGCACTGGTGTTTTAAACTGAAATGTGCTCCATTGTACAATTCTAACATCATTCACTTTCCTGTTTCACAGAATGAGAGTCAATCACACAAGCTGCAGCAGGAGATAGTGTGCAAATTGGCATAGCAATTGCAATTAGAAAGCTCTGTAATAAATTAGCAAAAGTGCGCTGGGAAAAAAATATTAGGCAATCCTCATGTTGAGGTTGAATTTGTAAACTCCTTGTTATTTTTATTTCAATAGCAATGGAAGAATAAACGGTTGCTCTGTGATTGTGAGATTGTTTATCATCCTTATTAAACATTAAGTGTTGTGGTGCCTTCAAAGTTGAAAAGCTTGCTTCAGCTGTGATAATTGAAATTAGGGAGGAGTTGTCAACCATTAGGTAATTCTTAAACTACAGACTGCCTGAATCTCCTAAATTTTCACATTGACCTGGATTGAAGTTTGACTGGCATCAATATTTAAAATGGGAAGTTATCAATATATTTTTTAGAAAATATTTAAGTCAGAGTTCCACAGAACTTTGAATATTACATGATACCAATTATAATGCAGACACTAAGTGAGAAGATCAACCATGGTGTTAATGATGGAGCAGGCTTGAAAGGCCAAAAAGCCTATTGGTGCAGTTGTGGTGAGTAACTGTTGATGTAAGAACAATCACACAATGCACACATGTTCATTCTTCCACTTCACGTGTTGTCTGTGGTGCTATGAACTTCAGTTGCAAGTACAGCTAGCAAGTCTCTATTTATAGTCTTTAATGAGGGCTCCACCACAACATTTCCAATCCTACTGCAGCTAAATCCTGGTTCCTTGCACAAACCCCTGACCTTTCCCATAATTCTCAGACACCAGAGTCACCACATATCTGACAAGTCAATGCAGCTGCTGAAACTACTTAACATGAACAATGCTAGTTCTGCTAATTATCTGCTCTATTGTGTTGCGTTCCATTTGGAATTTGATAGGGCAAATTTAACAAATACTAATCATATTTGATGAGGTTAAAGGCCCAGGAGGGATTAGGCTTACTGAAAGCACTGTCAGATCAAATAACCCATTAATTATAGGTGTAGCAATTCCATATACTGTTGTGGTTCTGTTCGCCAAGCTGGAAGTTTTTGTTGCAAACGTTTCGTCCCCTGGCTAGGCGACATCATCAGTGCTCTGGAGCCTCCTGCGAAGCGCTTCTTTGATGTTTCTTCCGGTATTTATAGTGTTCTGTCCTTTCCGCTTCCGGGTGTCAGTTTCAGCTGTCCGCTGTAGTGGTCGGTATATTGGGTCCAGGTCGATGTGTTTGTTGATGGAGTTTGTGGATGAATGCCATGCCTCTAGGAATTCCCTGGCTGTTCTCTGTCTGGCTTGCCCTATGATAGTAGTGTTTTCCCAGTCGAATTCATGTTGCTTGTTGTCTGCGTGTGTGGCTACTAGGGATAGCTGGTCGTGTCGTTTCGTGGCTAGTTGATGTTCATGGATGCGGATTGTTAGCTGTCTTCCTGTTTGTCCTATATAGTGTTTTGTGCAGTCCTTGCATGGTATTTTATAAACTACATTAGTTTTGCTCATGCTGGGTATCGGTTGTAGTTTACAAAATACCATGCAAGGACTGCACAAAACACTATATAGGACAAACAGGAAGACAGCTAACAATCCGCATACATGAACATCAACTAGCCACGAAACGACACGACCAGCTATCCCTAGTAGCCACACACGCAGACAACAAGCAACATGAATTCGACTGGGAAAACACTACTATCATAGGGCAAGCCAGACAGAGAACAGCCAGGGAATTCCTAGAGGCATGGCATTCATCCACAAACTCCATCAACAAACACATCGACCTGGACCCAATATGCCAACCACTACAGCGGACAGCTGAAACTGACACCCGGAAGCGGCAAGGACAGACCACTATAAATACCGGAAGAAACATCAAAGAAGCGCTTCGCAGGAGGCTCCAGAGCACTGATGATGTCGCCTAGCCAGGGGACGAAACGTTTGCAACAAAAACTTCCAACTCGGCGAACAGAACCACAACAACGAGCACCCGAGCTACAAATCTTCGCACCAACCTTGAATTCTATATACTACTCATATGCAATATTTTCATAATATTGAATATTTATATTATCAATAAGTCATTAAACAATAAATTTGAAAGAGCCATTTTGCTAACTGAATGCAACTAAAAAGAGCAAATGCCACTTTTCAGAGAGTAATTCCATATACACAAGCATCGAAATGCAATGTTTGTAACACAAAACTGTTTTCAGATTTCAACAATAAGGTGCATTTACCTGGTGTCTTTAATGTTGCAAATTTACCAATGTACTTTGTAACAATGTTATCAAGCAAAATTGGCAAGTCTGATAAGGAGATATTACAGTAGATGATCAAAAATATGGCCAAAGAGCTGGTCATAAAGAATTGAAAAGGTTACAGTTTAGAGCCAAGGTAACTGAATGCACAGCTACCAATTATGATTGATTACAATCAGAGATGCATACGAAGTGAGAAGTGGAGTTCTGAGGTTTCCCAACTGTGTGGTATGTCTCTCAACAAATTGGAAATGATCTCAGCACCAATTAAAAGACGACAATATCACTTTAAAATAATTAGAAGATAAACTAACACATCCAATTCGCAACCTATTCATGTGCAACAATTGCAAAGATTCTCACAGCAGCATGCTAATGACCCACAAAAATACTTAATTACTGCAGATTATGAAAAAGCCTGAACCATAGATTGTCTATCCCTCAGCCAGTTCTGTTTCCTATTTATGAATCTCTGGTTTTGGAACAGATGAATATATTCATGCATTAAATTGTGAATTTTATTTTGCAGACAAATCATGCTGAATTATAACTTGCCCACACCATATTATTCACTGCACAAAATGTAGCAAACACCCACTGGCTGATTTCTTGGAAATTTTAAATGGAATGTCTTCCACAGAAAAAAAAGTAGCACTTAATAAAATTGTTTGTTCGCATCACATTGATCTAGATTACATTGATTTTACACAGTGCGCAAGCTGCAATGCACTTGGTAAATTGCTATCATGAATGGGAATCAATGAGTCACAGATTGTTGATTAGCCCAGGCTAACATTAAGCCCCATGTACTCTGAATTTCTGGACTCACTCACCATCTTTAGTATTTAGTTGTTTTATTTTGAATTTGATAGGGCAAATTTAACAAATGCCATTCATATTTGATGAAGTTAAAGGTCCAGGAGGTATCAAGCTCACTGAAGGTACAATCAGCTCAAATAACCTGTTTATTATAGGAATAGCAATTTCACTTTGACACAGGTGTGCCCCGAAATACAACGTATAGGGAGCATATCTAGGTTTCTCAGCAGCCCAGGCCTGTGTCACCATTTAAAAAGATCATGGCTGACGTGATAACTTGACATTCCCTCCAACCCAATAATCTCAAAACCCTGCTTATGGTGATGATGTTGCTCCTTTATCAAAGTTATGCTATCCTTGTTTGTTTTTTCCAGAAAAGCTGGCGAAAACAATGATTGCGAAAAGTCTAGGTTTGAAGGGTTTTAGGGCCAATTTGATTATAGATAACAGATACTGCCTCAGACAAATGGTTTTCAAGTTTTAAAACTAAACAGTTGTACAATGAAAGGAGGGAGGCCAGTTCTCCCAACTCAGCTTTTCTCTGGTTTGATTTGGTTTTAGTTCACTGAAAGCAATCAGTCAGTTGTGAAGCTGCTGGAACTAAAGAATCAGGTCCATGCTGGTCCTCTCTTTCTCTGACATCTCTCCTGTGAGTCCTTTATTTTCTCCAAGGACTGTTTATGGGGATTGTTGCAAGTATTTGGAACAGTATCATTAAGTTGGGATAATCTGTTGGGTTTTTGGATTGGTTAAGTTAATCTGTATTCTGTTCTCTTTTGCTTGTGATTCATTCGGTAACCTTGCAAATAAATTTTGGTTTGTTGAAAACTAATGGTTGGGTCAGCTGCATCACTCATAGAGTATCCAGTTAACACCTGCTTAAAATGACTAGCAAAGTTAGAGTCCAGACTATTTTCTTGAAATGTGTTAAGGGGGTCGGGCCTGGTCCATAACATTATCAATATTCTAAACTGCTCTGCCTTGAAAATATTAAAATACTCTGCACCCATTGACTTTTGAGGAAGACATTCAAATGCTCATAACCTTCTGTGAGAAATGATTTGTTCTTATCTCAGTCTTGAATAGGGACCCAGGATTCCAAACAGGAAACATCGTCTCTGCATTCAAACTGTCAAGACCTCTCAATATCTAATGCGATTTATTGAAGTCAACTCTTACTCTTCTATATTCCTGTGGATGTGAGCTGAGTCTGTCCAAATCTTTGTCATTCCATTCCAGGTAGTCTAGTAAACCTTCTCTGAACTGCGTCCAACAAACATACCTGCAGTTGGCAGATTTCCTTCCCTAAGGGATATGAGTGAAATATTCAGGGCTTTCCGGCAATAGACAACAGACTCATGTATATCATTAGACTCTTAATTCAAGATTTTTATTGATTTCAAATTCCACCATTGGCCTTGGTGAGATTTTAACCAAGGTCTCATGATTAGTATTTCAGTGATAATACCACTAGGCCAATGCCTCCCCTTGTTAATGAATGATTACAAGAATGTGAATTGAGCACAATAGGTCATTTCCATGAAGATAATTGAAGTTCCTTAAATTTTCACTGCACTGGCTCGCTTTCCATAGTTATCTCACATCAGCCTCAGTTGCAAAGGGCTTTGTGTGCGCTCATTGGGAATCATTGAGGACACAATATGCATTCTCGGAAGATCATCACTGAGGGCGTGTCATACTCTGCAGAGGGTCAGCACTGAGTCTTCCCCAAGACAAATGTTAATCTTATTAACCTGTAGTTTCCAGCATTTGATCGCTCACCCTGTTGAACTCTACTTCCTTGAAAAGAAACTACAATTCTTATTTTCTAATCTGAAGAAAACTTTCCCAAATTTAGAGAATTTTGGAAAATTAAAATGAATGCGTCAATCATCTCACTAGCCATTTCCTTAAAGATCCTAGGATGAAGTCCAGTAGGACACATGTACCTGTCAATCTAATTACAACTTAGTGCAATGTTTCTGGTGATTTTAATTTTCTTGAGTTCCTCAATTACTTCAATTTCCTGTTTGACAATTATATCTATGATGTTACATGTCTCTACTATAGTGAAGGTTAATGCAAAACATTCAACTCACCTACTATTTCATTATTTTCCTCGTACTCATTTCCTATATTACAAACATTCACTTTGTTAACTCTTTCTATTTTTTAGGTATCTGTAGAAACTGATATTTTCTGGTTTTAGATTTATTGGTAGCTTTCTTTTGGACTCTAAATGTTTTCTCTTTTTCAGCATTCTTTGCTGTTCATATATATTCTGTGCAATCTTCTGTTTTACAATATATCTTTGCAAAATTATATGCTTGCTATTTAAGTCTGATATCATCTTCACCTTTGTTAGTCATTCACAGATGGTATGTCCTCCACGTGGATGTTTTATTTCTTGTTGGAATGTATCTGTTTTGTGTATTCTGAAATATCCCCCTAAATACCGACTACTGACTGTCGATTGACCTACCTCTTAATCTATTTTGCTAGTTTGTTTTAGCTAGCTCTGCTTTCTACCTTCATGAACAGTTACTCAAGTTTAAAATACTGGTTTTCAAAAAAATCTTCTCTCCCTCGAATGATTGTAAAGTTTAAATATATTATTTCACTTCAACGTAGAGAAATGTTCACAAGGAACTCACAAATTAACTCTATCTTGTTGCAAAACATCAGGTTCTAGTATAATTTGCCCTCTAGTTGGCTGCAGAACATAATCTTCTCAGAAACTATCCTGAAAATATCCTATGAACTCTTCATCTAGGCTACTTTTGATCATCTGATTTCTGTAATCTGTATGCACGTTAAAATGTCCCACAGTTATCACTGTATTGTTCTGACAAGTTCACATCATTTCGTCCTTTGTACCTGCCCTGACATACGGTTACTGTTGGGGCATCTGTATGCCTCTCCCATAAGTGACCTCTTCTTGCCTTTATCTTTGTACATCTCTTCCCAAACTGTTTCTCCATTCTCTTTTCTTCAACTTCATTTATCCCTTTCTATTAGGCTAATACAATTACAAATTAGAGTATCTCCCCTTTAAATTTTCCTCACTTCCTGTCCTTTTTAAAGATCATATACTCTTCAATATTCAGGTCTCAATCCATGTCATCTTGCAGCATGACTTAGTGCTGGCTGCCAGATGACTTATTTATTTCTATTTGAATGCTCAGTGACTGTTTTGTTGCGAATACCATGTGCCAGTATCACACAGTTTGGATAATAATCCAGAGTTTATTACCTTTGAGATTCTGCTTCTTAGTTTGTTGCGTCCTCATTATACCAATGCAGAACATTTCTAGTTATCCTGCCATTGTGGTTGCTATATACATGGACCATGAGGAGAGAGTCCTCACCCTCACACTGTGTATCCCTCGAGTTGTAAAGTGAAAGGTATGAAGATTGAACTTGACCAGTTTGCTATAACCCTTCATAAATTCAGGCATGCCATGTGACAAGATAGACAAAAGGGACAAAGATTAGAGGAAGGTCTTTTATTAACTTTTTTGAACACTTTATCAAGGAAAACAATATTTATTAGAGTTTACTATTATACTTTAATTAAACTTTGTCAAACTGTAACAATCTCTTCACAGGATTCTTCAGGAAACAGTCTTAAATCTCTCAGTAAACAGTCTCAAAACTAACTAATTATATTTTTCTGACACCCACTTCTAAGGATTCATTACACCCAATCCACAAAACCCTACAACTGTATTTGAACTCTTTGTCTGAAGGGACTGGTAATACCCATTCAATAAAATTGGGACAGACTGTTCCTCAGTCTTTGAGGGTTGCCTGATGTTTCAGAATGTTCAGTCTTCGATTTGGACATCCCCTCTGATCTCAGGCGGGTTCTGATTTTGAGGTTGCCTCACCGAGGAGGTCTCCCTGGATCTGGTCAGTCTGATGATGCTCACAACGAGGCATAAGGAGCTGGGGATGATGGAGCCTCGGCTGCCTATTGAAGGTGTTCTCTGGAGAAGGAGGTGCAAAATGCAGAGAGCTGGGGCTCTAGGCTGTTCCTTTTATCCCCCTCTTCACGCCCTTCTTAAAGATTTTGTGACTTGTCTTCAATACTAGCATTTGGCAGTAGCAGTATGATCCCACAAAGTGACAATTTTCCATATTTTAATGCTGCAGAACATGGTTTTGAACCTTCAAATTCAAGTGCTCTCCTTGTCACGCTATGCCTCTGGCCTCCGACTGAGCTGCATGCTACCAGGTATGTGAAACATTCTTCTAACAAAGCAGATTCACTGGAGGAATAAATAATGCTTCATTCTGAAACAATGTGGCCATTAGCTCCTGGCCCCGCAGTTCCAGGTCTGTCTGGTTTCGGTGGGAAGTTGATTGTCCAAGGCCTGGATGCATGAATACTGTATGTTTGTGCTTCACAGTTTGCAAATTGCAGAGTCCAGTTAGGTTTAAACATGGATTCCACGGTTTAAGTTTCTATCCATGTTCATGATAGAATGTCAATATTTTGGTAATAATCCTGGAGGTCATGGATCACCTGACCACACTCTCCAGATATGCAGATGACCTGAATCCTGGCATGGGACAGGTAACATAAAGTTCTGAACTCTTACTCTTTGCTGCAGAGACCAGTATTGATCTCCCACATTGTCAGGGATCTGGAATACAGAGTCACAGTAAGTATCTCCATTCCTAATGTGATGCAATATCGATCGTTCCAAATCGACCCATGTTCATGTGTCTTCTCACTAACATTTTCTTTTCTAGCATATATTTTCAAATCCAGTAGACTTTTCTATTTAAGAGTAAGATAAATAATGAAATCATTAACATCTTATTTCCCTTCTGCTAGAAACTCTTAAAATAATTATAAGGTAGGTAAACATAGATTATTTAAAAATATTTGCATTTTTCTCAATGTCAACATAGCAGCAAATACTTGCCAACCAATCAACTCACAGCTTCTCTAGAATGACGCTGTTTGATTTTTTTCAAACATAACCTTTTTATCTTTGTCTGTCTAAACCTTCAGGTCTGCAGCTGTCTGCTTCATACTTTGAATGTAATTATTATTATTATATACTAATAAGTATATTAATAATTATCATTATCTTTTTAAAATATATTTAGGTTTCACCTTACAGTACGAATATAAATTAAAAATTGAATAATTCTTTGACACATGTAACAACAGACTTAAAAGCTACTTATACACCTTTCTTATGTCCAGTTATACTTAGCAGCCAATTGTCTTATAGCTTTCCTGTGATGTGACTTTCACTGATTCTTTCAAAATGACTGTCTTGGTTCTACAACTCACCCTGTCGTCTTGATGCTGTCAGCTGCCTATCTCAGTGTCCTTTACTCACCCACTCCTCTAGGTGGTGCTAGCTGCCTGTCTCAGGGTTCTCCACTCACTCACCATTCTAATATCCTTTGCTGCAATATTATATCATTAATAGCCATGGGAGAGGTGCTAGAAGACTGGAGGGTGGCTAATGTGGTGCGATTATTTAAGAATAAGCAAGTGAACTATAGACTGGTGAGCCTGCTGTCAGTGGTGGGTTAGTTGTTGGAGGAGATTCTGAGGGTCAGAATTTACATGTAGTTGGAAAGGCAAGGACTGTTAGGGATAAGCATCATGGTTTTGTACGTGGAAGATCATGTCTTACTAACTTGAGTTTTTTGAAGAAGTGACAAAGAAGATTGATGAAGGCAGACCAGTGGACATTGTCTATAAGGGCAAGTTTCCTCATGATAGACTGGTTGGCAAGGTTAGATTACATGAAATGCAGGGAGAGCTAGCCATTTGGATACAAAATTGGTTTGAAGGTAAGAGAGAGAGGGTGGTAGTAGAGGGTTGTTTTTCAGATTGGAAGCTTGTGACCAGCAGTGTGCCGCAAGGATAGGTGCTGGGTCCAAAACTTTTCAACATTTATGTAAATGATTTGGACATGAATATAGGAGGAATGGTTAGTAAGTTTGCAGATGACACCAAAATTGGTGGTGTAGTGAACACTAAAGAGTATTGAACAGCAACAGCAAATTATCTCAGAGTACAACGGGACCTTGATCAGATGGGCCAATGGGCCAAGGAGTGGTGGATGTAGCTTAATTTAGATAAATGTGAGCTGTATTTTGGAAAAGCAAACCAGGTATGGACTTATACATTTAATGCAAGGGGAGCGTTGCTGACCAAAAAGATCTTGGGGTGCAGCTTCATTTTTCATTGAAGGTGGAGTCACAGGTAGACAGGGTAGTTTAATACGTTTACCTTTATTGGTCAGTGCATTGAATGTAGGAGTTGGGATGTCATGTTGCAGCTGTACAGGATATTGGTTAGGCCGCCTTTGGAATAATATAGTCAGTTCTGCTTTCCCCATGAAAGGAAAGATGTTGTTAAATTGAAAAGTATACAGAAAAGATTTACAAGGATGTTGCCAAGGTTGGAGGTTTTGAGCTTAAGAGAGAGGCTGAATAGGCTGGGTCTGTTTTCCCTGGACACCAAGGAGTGACCTTATAGAAGTTTATAAAATGATGAGGTGCATGGATAGAATAAATAGCCAAGCATAGGGGAGTCCAAAACTAGACAGCATAGATTTAAGGTGAGAGGGGAAAGATTTAAAAGAGCTCAAAGGGGCAACTTTTTCATACAGAGGGTGGTACGTGTATGGAATGAGCTGCCACACACAGTGGTGGAGGCTGGTATGATTACAACATTTAAAAGACATCAGGATGGGTTTATGAATAAAAAGGTCCCAGAGGGACAGAGGCCAAATGCAGCCAAATGGGACTAGATTTATTTCAGATATCAGATCGACATGGGCAAGTTGGTCAGAAGGGTTTGTTTCCAAGCTATACAACTGTATGACTCGATGATTCTAAGTGCTCCTGGCTGCTTGTCCCAAGATTTTAGTCACACCTGGTCATGGAAACTAATGTGAAATGATCCTTTCATAGAGAGCATAGAAAAATAAAATATTTTTGTTCAAATGGTGAGAGATTATTAAATATTGGCATTCAGAACAATTAAGAGCTTTGTGTATGTGAATAATGGAAAGTTAACATGAAAGTAGACAGAACAATTTGGAAAGTAACATAAATGAAAACAGAGAATGCTGGAGCAACTCAATAGGTCAGGCAGCATCTGTGTGGAGAGAAAGAGAGATAACTTTTTTAAATCCAATTAGTTACAAAGAAGTGTCATTAGACTCAAAATGTTGACACTGTTTCTCTCCTCAAATCTGATGAGTTTCTTTAACACCTTTTGTTTTTATTTCCGATCTCCAGCATCCATAGTGATTTGCTTTTGTTATGGAGGAGTAACATGCTAGATTAACCTTCATTACAAAGTGATTGGAACATGTTGAGAATGCTGTATACAAGTCTGTCTTCTGACCGAAAAACCTACCCTCGAGAGGATGTAGCAAAGATTCATCAAATTGATTCCTGAGAGGAGAGGAGTGTGCTGTAAGAAATGCTTAAATAGAAAGTTTGCATATTCTCTGCAGTGATGAACATTGAAAACACTTGATAAGATGTATGCTAGGAGGCTGTTTAAATTGACTGTACTGTCTAGAATTAGACAGCATAGTGTCAGCATAAGTGGTCAGTCATTTTGGATTGAGTTGATGAGAAATTCCTTCAGTTTGAAGGATGTGAATCTTTGGACATTTAATTCAGAGAGCTGGAGATGCATTTTCAAGGCTGAGATCAATCGATGTTCTGACACAAAGGGAATGATGAGATATAGGGATAAAATTAGAAACTGGATTTTGAGCTGGAGCAACAAAACAGTGAGCCACGTACTTACCTCTATTCCTATGTTACTTATTAAAATGAGATGATGAATATAAATTACCTTCTGAAACTCTGAAAACCTTTTCTAGGTGTTTTTACTAATAAAACTTCCTAACTAATGCCACAAAATGTGTGGAAGTGGAATATCAACAATTAATGCCAAACATGCACTGGCTTTGTTTGTGTTAATATTCAGCTCACCCTGGGATTAGTATCGAGAGCTAGAGAAATGGAGCAGTGTGTATTCAGATCAAAAATGAATCACATATAATCCTGTGGTGACAAGTAGCAAGGGGTAAGCTCAAAGTTGACAACTTACTGAAGCTGTTGTTTTTTTCCCCCATTCTTTGAAATGAATATTAATTACAGTAATAGCAGCCACAGTGATTATTTCTTGCACAGATCCAGCTGAACATGAAGATACCTATTTCTCATCAGTTTGCAGAAACTATGGGCTTGTGTAGGCAAGAAAGAATCTGTCAATTGATAATGCAGAGTTGAATGTGAGAAAGGAAGATGTGCAATGCACAGCCAGGGAAAATGGTGTAGAAGTTTGTGCTTGGATTGTATTTCCTGAGTTTCCTCCCTTAGTTGCTCCAGAAAATCATTCATATGTCAGACAGCTTAAACATAAACAAAATATCCCAGATGCTGGAAATCTGTGTATAAAACAAAACAAAGAGCTGGAGAAACATAGCAGGTCAGGGTCCGTCCATAGTTTCCGTTTCCATTCCTTAACAAAGGTTAATGCTCTTCACTGCCACAAGTACGGATTATCTTCTCAATACAATTCAAACGTAACCATACATCACTGTGCAGCAGAGAGGCGAATTGCCGGACTGGGATAGAGTAGTTATTGTAGGGTTTGAATTACTGGCAACTAATTCTTGGAAAGGCAGCAGATAAATAGTGTGATTCATCATGTAATTTTTTCCAAAATGTTTAAACACAGCTCTTTCTTTGGCAAGGAATTTGAATATTATTATCAGCATAGAAGGGTCCCATCAAGCTCATTGTTCTATTTCTTTGAAAGGCTACTCAATGAATACCACACACCCGCTACTTCCAATAATGTCAATTCATTTTTTTTTCCCCAAGTTCATTTCCTTTTGAAAGCTATACTGAATTTGAAACAATTGTCCTGCCAAGCAGTGCATTCTACTAACTCATTACATAAAAAAGAAATTTCTGCTCTGCCTCTCTTACCAATTGGCTTAAATCCACATTCTCTTGCTGTGGGCACAGACTCTTCTCCGAGTCCTTACAATTGAATTCCGGCTTCAATTTCTTCCACTGGAGTTTATTGAGGAAGGTTTCAGGCAATTGGAGCCCATTGGATGCTCAGTTCAGCAGGTTTTACTTTCCACTGTATCGCAGCTCCTGTAAAAATGTGTTGACCATGAGGCCATAGACCATAACGTACAGGAGCAGAATTAGGCCATTCAGCCCACCCTGTCTGCCCTGGATGATATGTTTCTCAATCCCATTTTGCTACTTTCTCCCCATCGTCTTTGATCTCCTTACTATACACAAATCTACCAATTTCTGCTTTAAACACAGTCAATGAATTGATATTCACAGACTTTTGCAGCAATGAGTTCAACAGATTCACCTGGCTCAAGAAATTCCTCTTCATCCCAATTTTAAAGCAATTTGAGGCTATGCCCTCAGCTCATACCCTCTCTATTAATGGAAACATCTACTCTTGTCCTTCACTCTATCTCTCAATATTCTTTGAGTTTGAATGAAATGGCCTGTTATTCTTATTAGCTTGATTGAGTGCAGATCCAGAATCCTCAACCACTTCTCCTATGACAAGCCCATCATCCCCAAGATCATCTTGTGAATGACCTTGGAAGACCTTGAAAGTGTGAGGCAAAGATTCACTAACATGATGCTGACTCTAAAATCTTAAACTGTGAGTTTAAGCAGGATTCATAGAATAACCTTGAATTCCCAATGAAAACAAATGGTTAAGGGCTGACCCTACTGACATGTCCAGGATGAAAATAGGGCATGATGGGTAGTTGGAGAGAAACAATTTTCTTTGGTATGGGAGTTCTGAATTAGGCAGCATAAAGCCAGGCCATGAAAAGTAGCATAAACCCACCAAAGAGCTCTTGTGGATAAGTCGATTGGAAATTTCTTAACATATGGATAACTTTTTTGACAAAAAATTAAACATTAATTCCATATCAATTCTATACAGGCCATGCATATTTAATTGAGATTCATTTGTGATCTTACATATAGGAGAATACTGGAATTTGGTTTTTGCATTTGTTTGTTCCTCTAAATAAATCTTCTAAACTCTGTAAAAATTATGACCTTGATCTACCCTTCACCGGCAGGCTATCTGACATTCAATGTTGACTGCTAGTGGAACTGAGGCTAGTGGATGAAATCAATACAGATATCAGCAATGATTTTAATTGAATGGGAAACTCATTCAATTGCTGAGTAGTTTACAATTGTTACTGTGTGACTGAACAATGTCCTGCAGATAACAGTTGCTTGTTGCGCTCACCAGAGAAAGAAGCTATTTTAGAGTCAGCATCATGCTAGTGAACCTTTGCCTCACACTTTCAAGGTCTTCCAAGGTCATTCACAAGATGATCTTGGGGATAGTTCCTAGAGTCTCACGGTGGAAATTACAAGTGGTACTGACTGGATCCTCTTTCAACTCTTGCCAGCAGAAGTGTGCTGCGAGAAGTTTAATGTTATGAAAGAAATAATCAAAATGTATAAGAATCGTTATTTCTTACTGGAGCGATTTTTCCTCTTGCACTTTTGCATTTCTTTTCTTTGTACTTAGTGAGAATATAGGATGTAGATCATCCATTATAATCTCCAAGTGCTATTTCAGGGAAAGTAATAATTATTTCCTATGGCGTCAGAAACAAAGTGGAAATGCTCAGTGAACTCATTACAATTATTCAAATGACCTGACTATGCTGAATCTGGTAAGGTCAGTGCCCCACACGGTATCTTTCTGTCATTGTGCATTGAGAGCAATATATAAAAATCCATTATTTAAATTTCACTACCCACTTCCTTCCATATAATTAGATTAAGTAACAAAATTGTGTAAACTTAATACTTAAAATGAACATAGAACATAGAACATAGAAGGATACAGCGCAGTACAGGCCCTTCGGCCCTTGATGTTGCGCCGACCGAATCCTACCTAACCTATACTAGCCCAATAACTTCCAAATGCCTATCCAATGCCCGCTTAAATGACCATAAAGAAGGAGAGTTCACCACTGATACGGGCAGGGCATTCCATGAACTCACAACCCGCTGTGTGAAGAATCTACCCCTAACATCTGTCCTATACCTACCACCCCTTAATTTAAAGCTATGTCCCCTAGTAACACCTGACTCCATTAGCGGTAAAAGGTTCTTAGTATCTACCCTATCTAAACCCCTAATCATCTTATACACTTCTATCAGATCTCCCCTAAACCTTCTCTTCTCCAATGAGAACAGCCCCAAGTGCCTCAGCCTTTCCTCATAAGATTTTCCTACCATTCCAGGCAACATCCTGGTAAACCTCCTCTGCACTCGTTCTAAAGCTTCCACATCCTTCCTATAGTATGGCGACCAAAACTGCACACAATACTCCAGATGAGGCCTCACCAGAGTCTTATACAACTGCAACATGACCTCAGGACTCCGGAACTCAATTCCTCTGCCAATAAAGCCCAGTACACCATATGCCTTCCTCACAGCACTATTTACCTGGGTGGCAACTTTCAGAGATCTGTGTACATAGACACCAAGATCCCTCTGCTCATCCACACTACCAAGTAGCCTACCATTAGCCCAGTAATCCATCATCTTGTTATTCCTACCAAAGTGAACGACTTCGCACTTAGCTACATTGAATTCCATTTGCCACATTTCCGCCCAGCTCTGCAACTTATCTATATCCCGCTGTAACCTACCACTTCCTTCCTCACTATCCACAACTCCACCGACTTTTGTGTCATCCGCAAACTTGCTTACCCAGCTTTCAAGTCCTTCCTCTAGATCATTTATAAAGATAACAAAAAGCAATGGTCCCAAAACAGATCCTTGTGGTACACCGCTAGTAACTGCGCTCCAAGATGAACATAATCCATCAACTACTACCCTCTGTCTCCTTCCAGCCAGCCAATTCCTAATCCAAACCTCTAATGTATCCTCAATGCCATACCTCTGAAGTTTTAGCATTAGCCTACCATGGGGAACCTTATCGAACGCCTTACTAAAATCCATATACACAACATCTACTGCTTTACCCTCATCCACTTCCTTAGTCACCTTCTCAAAGAATGAATGTAACACCTAAAAGGAATTTTAATTACCGTCACCAGTCATCTTAGTGCTTTTTTTCAGGCTTGACTATATGCATTTATTGACTCCTATGCTCCAGTAAAATTGGAGCATAAATGTATTCATCGCTTGTTTAGTGACTTAGTCACTCTGACAATGCAAGAGCAATTATTTTCCTTACCTTGTTAAGTTGGTATATTTCTGGTATCAAAGCATTCATAAATTTACAGCCTAAAGCTTAATGTAGAACCTTTGTTGTTATCAAAACATCCACAAATCCCTGAAGTTGGCTGGACATGCAGATGAGAAAGAATAAGGGATACTTGCCTTGATTAGCCAAGGTACAAAATATAAGATCTGAGGCAACTTATGCTGGACTTGTATATTACCACAAGTGAGGTGTACTGCTGAAATACAATCGGCGATTTTGGTCACAATGTTTTAGGAAAGTTTTGATTAATGAGATATATACATAAGGATGTTATCTGGACTGGAAAATAATAATTGTTGATCTGTATAAAACTATGAGGAATCGAGATAAAGCCGGTGAAACGACCGTATTTCCCTTGGGTGAGGGGTTGATTTTAAGGGCATAAATTAAGAGCAATAGAAATAAAGTTTAGAATAAATATGAGGGGACTTTTTCTTTTTCCTGAGGGTGGTGGGGATCTGGATCTCACTGCCCAGGATAGAGACTGAAATTTTCATAACAGTTATTACATATTTGGATGTGGACTTGAAGTGCTGTTAGTAAAAGGGCTAGTGAAAGGGTAACTGGGGAGAGAATAGAGCCCCTCAAAGATCAGCAAGGTGGCCTTTGAGTGGAGCTGCAGAAAATGGGGGAGATACTAAACGAGTATTTTCCATCAGTATTTACTGTGGAAAAGGATATGGAAGATACAGAAAGTAATGAAATAGATGGTGACAAATTACAAAGGAGGAAGTGCTGGATGTCTTGAAATGGGTAAAGGTGGATAAATCCCCAGGACCTGATCAGGTGTACCCTAGAACTCTGTGAGAAGCTAGAGAAGTGATTGCTGGGTCTCTTGCTGAGATATTTGTATTATCGATAGTTACAGGTGAGGTGCCGGAAGACTGGAGGTTGGCTAATGCGGTGCCACTGTTTAAGAAGGGCGGTAAAGACAAGCCAGGGAACTATAGACCAGTAAGCCTGACGTCAGTGGTGGGCAAGTTGACGGAGGGAATCCTGAGGGACAGGATGTACCTATATTTGGAAAGGCAAGGACTGTTTAGGGATAGTCAACATGGCTTTGTGCGTGGGAAATCATGTCTCACAAATTTGATTGAGGTTTTTGAGGAAGTAACAAAGAGAATTGATGAGGGTAGAGTGGTAGATGTGATCTATATGGACTTCAGTAAAGTGTTCGATAATGTTACCCATGGGAGACTGGTTAGCAAGGTTAGATCTCACAGAATACAGGGATAACTAGCCATTTGGATACAGAACTGGCTCAAAGGTAGAAGACAGAGGGTGGTGGTGGAGGGTTGTTTTTCAGACTGGAGGCCTGAGACCAGTGAAGTGCCACAAGGATCGGTGCTAGGTCCTCTACTTTTTGTCATTTATATAAATGATTTGGATGCGAGCATAAGCGGTATAGTTAGTAAGTTTGCAGATGACACCAAAATTAGTGGTTTAGTGGACAGCGAAGAGAGTTACCTCAGATTACAACAGGGTCTTGATCAGATGGGTCTATGGGCCAAGAAGTGGCGGATGGAGTTTAATTCAGATAAATGCGATGTGCTGCATTTTGGAAAAGCAAATCTTAGCAGGACTTATACACTTAATAGTAAGGTCCAAGAGAGTGTTGCTGAACAAAGACACCTTGGAGTGCAAGTTCATTGCTCCTTGAAAATGGAGTTGCAGGGAGATAGGATAGTGAAGAAGGCATTTGGTATGCTTTCTTTTATTGGTCAGAGTATTGAGTACAGGAGTTGGGAGGTCATGTTGTGGCTGTACAGGACATTGGTTAAGCCACTGTTGGAATATTGTCTACAATTCTATTCTCCTTCCTATTGGAAAGATGTTGTGAAACTTGAAAGGATTTAGAAAAGATTTACAAGGATATTGCCAGAGCTGGAGGATTTGAGCTATGGGGAAAGGCTGAACAGGCTGGGGCTGTTTTCCCTCGAACGTAGGAGGCTGAGGGGTGACCTTTTAGAGGTTTACAAAATTATGAGGGGCATGGATACGATAAATAGGCAAAAGTCTTTTACCTGGGGTCGGGGAGTCCAGAACTAGAGGGCATAGGTTTAGGGTGAGAGGGGAAAGATATAAAAGGGACCTAAGGGGCAACTTTTCATGCAGAGGGTGGTACGTGTATGGGATGAACTGCCAGAGGAAGTGGTGGAGGCTGGTACAATTGCAACATTTAAGAGACATTTGGATGGATATATGAATAGGAAGGAAGGGTTTGGATGGATATGGGCCAGGTGCTAGCAGGTGGGACTAAATTGGGTTGGGACATCTGGTCAGCATGGATGGGTTGGACTGAAGGGTCTGTCTCCATGCTATACATCTCTGAGACTCGATATCAAGAGCTGAAAGTGGGATCAGGTTAGACATCTACACACTATTGCGGGGGAATAATCGGCTTTAAGGCCTCCTTTTGCACTGTAATATTCTATGAGTTTGTGATTGATTACACATTCTTCAATTGGCTTTAAAGCAGTTTGATAAAACAGGCCATAGGAACAACTCATCATTCTCCTTTATTAAACTGAATGCTACCAGATAAGCATTTTTTCCACATCTACTGAGTTTCATTGATCGTTTGGATTTGAATGAGATAGAGGTGAGTGTCACACATGTGATAATTTTCTCATTTCTCACCTTCAACCTGTCTCCATTTTCATAACTTTTCTTGCCTATTTTTTCCATTTTGTCATTCTTAGCATGACAATTGCTACATTCTTCTCCTTTGCTTCCTAAGTTTTGGATAAATTCTACAAGACGTTTTTGTGTTTTTATGCAAGTTTTATAATATTTAAGTAGATACATGAATTCAGGCTATCATTTGTAGCACAGTCCTTGTTGGCTTCTCAATTATATTGAAATCTCATTTTGTCACAATCCTTGTTCTAACTCACTCTTTTCCTAAGTGTTGAGCTGGTCTCTCTTCGTCTTCCTTTCCTCCTGCAATCAACTCAATTTGATAACGACAGCATGATGTCAGCTAACCACAACCTCTGGATCTAATTTGACTTATATCTTAAATTTTTGAAATGTGTAGGCACTGGGCTCTTGGAGCTTGGTCTCGTTCTCCGATGGGGCAAGGTTTGCTTTGGAAATGGGAAAAAACATGAGGCTAAACATCTTAAAAAGAGAAGCTTACAATGATGATGCAGCATTCATGACCTCATTGGATGTTCCAATCTGCCTTGCAACTAATGAAGCTCTTGTCAAGGATATTTATTGTAAAATACAATGGACAAGTTTCTCACGTTACCACAAGCAGAATTGAGATAAAATCCAACTGTACATCTTTAGTAATGTTGTTAGAGGAATTAGTATTTGCCACAATATTATTATTTTCTGAATAGTTTCTTGTGATCTTTCACATTCCTCTGAGAGGGTAAATGGAGTTTAATGTCTTATTTGACATCTCTGACAATGCAGCACTCCACCCGCTATTGCGCAAAATTGTAAGACACAATTGAATCATCTTCGACTCACCTTAAGGCAGTGCTTTGCAAAACCTACCCACAAGTGAGGTGAAAAAGTTCTTGCTTGCATCACTTTTGGACTTAATATAACTTGGTGAAAATAGACATGATGGAGTGGTACAGGTCAGGAATCCTTGAATCTAAAACCTCCAAACCAGCTAGTTTTCAGATAAAGGTTATTTTCAGTTTTTGGTACCACAGCAGTCCATGCAGGTCTCTTTGGGCCCTTTGGATAAAAGGTTTGCTTAGTCCGAACAGATCTAAAAGTGAAGACTTTTTCCCAACCAACCTGAAAGGACCCAAACACTGATTTGTAGACATGCTCCACTTCGTCCTTTGGGAACAAAAGCTTCACATTTATGTCTGTTTGAGTCTATTAAAGTTAACCAAAGTTTTCATCCAAATTCAGTGTGTCAACACATCTGATGGGGTCCGCTTTTGATAGGAGCATCAGTTTTTTTTAAGTCTTCTCACCAGGCTAGTAATCCAAAGACCCAGATACTGTTCTGGAGACTTGACTTTGAAACCCACCATGGAAGGAGATGGAATTTGAATTCAAGGAGGAAACATAAATGTGGAGTTCAGAATCTAATGATCACCATGAAATCATTGTTGTAAAAACTCATCTTGTTCACAAATGGCTATTAGGGAGGGAAAAGCTGCCATCCTTTCCTGAAGTGGCCTACAAGTGACTCCACATCCCCATCCAAGAGATTGATGCTTAACTGCCCTCTGACATCTCCCAGCAAGGTATTCAGGTCTCAGTGCCCCTCCATATTGGACACCACATGGAGGAATGACTGAGGGTGGTAAAGACATGGAATGTATCTTAAGGACATCTATGTCCATCATCAAGAGTGGCTCTGCATACCATAACTGACTGAGTTGATAAGAGTCTTAAAGGGCATAGCTACTAGACTATGTCTCTGGGACCTGGTGAGGGAACAAACTTGATCTCACTTGCACTAATAATTGTGTCTGCCCATGAGAATATCTGTAAGGGTCCTTGTGGAAATGATGTCCCATGTCCACACTGAGGATCCCATCCATCATGTTGTGTGGGATGCAAAATGGACTCGATTTTGAACAGATCTAATAAATCAAGGCTGAGTATCCAGGAGGTGCTGTGGGCCATCAACAGCAGAATTTGACTCTAATGCAATCTATAATGTCAGGGCTCAGCACATCTACATTCTACCATTACCATCAAGCCAGGATTCAATGGACAGTACAGGGAGACATGCCAGGAGTATCACCAAGCAAACCTAAAAATGAGGTGCTAACCTGGTTAAGCTGACAAACAGGACTACTTGTATGCCAAACAGCATAAGCAACAAATGATGAAGGAGGTTAGGCAATTACACAATCACTGGATCAGACCCAAACTCTGTGAATGACGGCTGACAGTTAAACAATTCATTGGAGGAGAAGGGTCCAAAAGTATCCTTTTAGTCCATGGTGAGGGGGAGCCCAGTACAAACAGTGCAAAAGCTATGGCTGAAGTTTTTACAGCAATTTTCAGCCAGAAGTACCAAGTAGAGGTTCCATCTCAGCTTCCCCTAAAGGAGCACAACATCACAACTGCCAGTTTTCAGCAAATTTGATTCACGCCATGTGCTATTTAAAAATGGGTAGTGGCACTGGGTACTGCAAATGCTTTGGGCCCTGATACCAATCTGGCAATAGCACTGAAGATGCGCTTCAGAACTTACCACTCCCTTAGCCAAGCTGTTCTAGTACAGCTAAAACACTGGCATCTAACCAACAATGTAGGAAATTGCCCAGGTATCTCCTGCATGCAAAGGACAGGTCAAACCTAACCTGAGTAATTACTTTCCCTTTAGTCTACTCCCAATCATCAGTAAAGTGATGGAAAGTGTTATCAACAATACAAACAGCCAACACTTGCAGAGTAATAACTTGCCCAGTGACACCCAGTTTGGTTTCCAACAGCGCCACTCAACTCCTGACCTCATTACAGTATTGGTTCAAAGACATGGACAATTGAATTCCAGAGGTGAGGTGAGAATGACAGCCTGTGACAAGAGTACTGCATTGGACTGAGTATGACAACAACATGTCCTAGCAACACTGGAATCAATGAGAATCAAGGGTAAATCGCTCCACTGGTTGAAGTCATACTTGGCACAAAGGAAGATGTTTGTGTTGGTTGTAGGTCAGCCATCTCAGCTCCAGGTGTCTCTTGGTGTGGTCATGGATGAAAGCATCTTCAGTTGCTTTGTCAATGACTTTCTCTCCATCAAAAGTTCAGAAGTAGGGATATTGGCTGATGATTATAGAATGCTGGTCAAAGCACAGCAGGCCAGGCAGCATCTCAGGAATAGAGAATTCGACGTTTCGAGCATAAGCCCTTCATCAGGAATAAGAGAGAGAGAGAGCCAAGCAGGCTAAGATAAAGGGTAGGGAGGAGGGACTAGGGGGAGGGGCGATGGAGGTGGGATAGGTGGAAGGAGGTCAAGGTGAGGGTGATAGGCCGGAGTGGGGTGGGGGCGGAGAGGTCAGGAAGAGGATTGCAGGTTAGGAGGGCGGTGCTGAGTTGAGGGAACCGACTGAGACAAGGTGGGGGGAGGGGAAATGAGGAAACTGGAGAAATCTGAATTCATACCTTGTGGTTGAAGGGTTCCCAGGCGGAAGATGAGGCGCTCCTCCTCCAGCCGTCGTGTTGTTGTGTTCTGCCGGTGGAGGAGTCCAAGGACCTGCATGTCCTCGGTGGAGTGGGAGGGAGAGTTAAAGTGTTGAGCCACGGGGTGATTGGGTTGGTTGGTTCGGGCGGCCCGCAGGTGTTCTCTGAAGCGTTCCGCAAGTAAGCGGCCTGTCTCCCCAATATAGAGGAGGCCACATCGGGTGCAGCGGATGCAATAGATGATGTGTGTGGAGGTACAGGTGAACTTGTGGCGGATATGGAAGGATCCCTTGGGGCCTTGGAGGGAAGTGAGTGTGGAGGTGTGGGCGCAAGTTTTACATTTCCTGCGGTTGCAGGGGAAGGTGCCGGGGGTGGAGGTTGGGTTGGTGGGGGGTGTGGATCTGATGAGGGAGTCACGAAGGGAGTGGTCCTTGCGGAACGCTGATAGGGGAGGGGAGGGAAATATATTGCGGAACGCTGCAGAACACAACAACACGACCTTGGACTCCTCCACCGGCAGAACACAACAATACGACGGCTGGAGGAGGAGCGCCTCATCTTCCGCCTGGGAACCCTTCAACCACAAGGTATGAATTCAGATTTCTCCAGTTTCCTCATTTCCCCTCCCCCCACCTTGTCTCAGTCAGTTCCCTCAACTCAGCACCGCCCTCCTAACCTGCAATCCTCTTCCTGACCTCTCCGCCCCCACCCCACTCCGGCCTATCACCCTCACCTTGACCTCCTTCCACCTATCCCACCTCCATCGCCCCTCCCCCTAGTCCCTCCTCCCTACCCTTTATCTTAGCCTGCTTGGCTCTCTCTCTCTCTTATTCCTGATGAAGGGCTTATGCTCGAAACGTCGAATTCTCTATTCCTGAGATGCTGCCTGGCCTGCTGTGCTTTGACCAGCAACACATTTGCAGCTGTGATCTCCAGCATCTGCAGACCTCACTTTTTACTTGATGATTATAGAATGTTGAGTGTCGTTCATGACTCTTCAGATATTGAAACTTTCCATATTCAAATGAAGCAAAACCTGAAAAATATCCAGGACAGGACTAACTAGTGGCAAATAACACTTTTGCCACACAAGTGCCAGGCAATGACAATATCTAACATTATTGCCCTTGACATTGAATGGCATTACCATCACAAAATCCCCACTAAAAATATTTTGGGGATTATTATGAACACAAACTGAACTGGATTTTCTAGATGAATAACATGACTACAAGATTAGATCAAAGGCTAAGACTCCCTGCAGCAAATAACTTATCTCCTGACTCCCCACATCCTGTCCATTTCCATAAGACTTCGCAATGAATTGAATGAGTGTAGCTCCAACTACACTGAAGAAGCTTGGCACCATCCAGGAAAAAGCAGTCCATTCAATAGGCACCACATACGCAAACATTTGCTCCCTCCACCACCAAAAATCAGTCGCAGCTGTGTGTACTATTCACAAGACGTGCTGCTAAAATTCAACAAATATCCTTAACCAGCACCTTTTAAACCATGACCACTTCCATCTCAAAGAACAATGCTGTAAGTAAGGAAACCAACACCTGCAAATTCCCCTCCAAACCATTCATCACCCTGATTCGAAAATATATCACCATTACTTCAGTGTCACTCGGGCAATCTTCTGTGACTCCCTCCTTAATGGTATTGTGGGCCTATTTATTTTTCCACAGCAATAATTTCTCCCAACCTGCTCTGTCCAGATTTTGCATGAATTTGAACACCGCTATCAAATGTCCATTTAACATTCTTCTCTCAACCAATAAGCCTGGAATTCTCCAATATATTCACTTCACTGAAGTGCCTCATTCAGGAACTATTCCTTTAGAACTTTGACATCTCTCCATTGTCTTCATGTATTACTTAAGTTGTTCTGCCTAGAATTGAACAGAAGGTGAAACCAGTGTTTCATAAAGGTTTACTATCAATTCCTTCTTAGAATAATGCTGCTCACCTTGTCCCAGCTGGTAGCTGTCATGCCCTAAAAGAAAGAGGATCTGTATTTCCAAGCACCATCCTTCTGTTATTAAGGGAAATAATGTGTTACTGACGTAAAATGACGCATTGGTGACATTTGTAAAATGCATAGTCAGTGAATGAGATCAATGTTGAATTTGTCACCAGTTGACTGATGGAACAAAGTGAGGTGTTGAAAGCAACATGTTTACAGAACATTTTTCCATGAAAAATCAAGTGAGAACATTTGGGTCAGTGCATGATCATGAGCAAGAAGACCTTTGAAAAAGAAAAAAGTAGCATCATAATTTTTCAAATCAAGTTAAACACCTGTTGTTGTGGCTTAGGTTAAAGGATGAAAGCAAAATACTACAGATGCTAGCATTCTGAAAAGGAAACAGAAAATATCCAGAAATGCTCAGTAGGTCTGGCAAGATCTGTTGAGAGTGAAATAACATTCTTCTTTAGAACAGGTTTCAGATCACTGGTCCCAAAATGTTAATTCTGCTTTCTCTCCACAGATGCTGACAGACCTGCTGACTTTTCCTAGCAATTTCTATTTTTGTTTCTAATTTCTAGCATTCTCAGTACTTTGTTTACTTTTTGAGGGATAAAATATTAAAGTGCTTCCAAAATAAAGGATACATTGGTTACTCCTCACTTTTTAAAATCTTACGGAAACTGAATAAAAATTGGCTCACAAGTAAGGAGCTGAAAAAAACCAGCATTTTAAAAAATGAACATGTTGTTGAATTTAATCATCATGGATTTTTTTTAGAAACATGAGCTAAATGACATTCCATAAATTCAAAATCACTTCCTGATCCAGAGGGGTTATTTTGTTCAGCAGTGGTCATGATTAAGTGCACATTAAAACACAGATTGCATTAACAAGATGTAACTATTTGGGAGGATTTTATCAGCACCATTGCAATGTACAAAGGAAATTGTCATCATAGAGTCACAGAGTCATAGAGAAGTACAGCATGGAAACAGACCCTTCGGTCCAACCAGATATCCCAACCCGATCTAGTCCCACCTGCCAGTACCCGGCCCATATTCCTCCAAACCCTTCCTATTCATATACCCATCCAGATACCTCTTAAATGTTGCAATCGTACCAGCCTCCACCACATCCTCTGGCAGCTCATTCCATACACATACCACCCTCTGCGTGAAAAAGTTGCCCCTTAGGTCTCCTTTATATCTTTCCCCTCTCACCCTAAACCTATGTCCTCTAATTCTGGACTCCCGACCTCAGGGAAAAGACTTTGCCTATTTATCCTATCCATGCCCCTCATAATTTTGTAAACCTCTATAAGGTTACCCCTCAGCCTCCTACGCTTCAAGGAAAACAGCCCCAGCCTGTTCAGCCTCTCCCTATAACTCAAATCCTCCAATCCTGGCAACATCCTTGCAAATCTTTTCTGAACCCTCAGTGATATGGAAAGTTGACAATTAGAGGCACCTCAACAACTTAACCTGTGCAGGAGAAGCCAATTGCTGACTTTAACAGCTGGATTAATATGTCAAACTGCACATGTGCAGATGGCAGATGTTGCAGGAAGTTTCACAGTAATGTTAGCAATCACTGGCACCATCATTACAACCACAAAATCTGGGCAAATATGTTAACATTTGCAAATGTAAAACAATTCAGGAAAATGCCTCAACAATCTTCAATATGTGCACTCTTATGCTGTCTCAGGCCAATCACCCATGTCACAATTAGATTCTTTCTGCAGTGAGTGCCTTGAGCTAACTGATACATGCGTGGGCTGTGTTTTGCCATAGTTATTGAAATGAGACAACCTGTGCATTGAGTTACTAATGATTCACATAGGGAATTAAAGCACAAGGCTTATCTGAATATTGTGCCTGAATTCAAATCCAATGTGAAGTTAAAACAGGGATTTGCTGAGACTCCAATGGTATAAAGCTTTGATAGTGATAGTATGCTTCATACTTCTTTTGGTAATGTATTGTGTGTTCCCTCCTTTGACTGTGTGTTGAAATCAGCATGATAGGATGTAAACAGTTATGAAATGCTTCTTGGAATTGGCTGCAAATTGAAACATGCTCATGGTCAATGCAACCTCCTGCGTTCATCCTGCCATTTCTAGGAATAAGTAATGCCTGCATTTCACAATGAAGACGCGTAACAAATAATGTTAACTGATTTAGAGTAACGATAAACTGTGTCTCTTTCTAAAAGTGAAAAATATCCTTGGAGTGATGCAGGTCATGAAAATGATTAGAGTAGATTCCAACTTTCTGACCCACAAATGATATTTAGTGTGAAACATGCAGCACTTTCATATGAGATTGAGGTGTTTTGATGCCTGCCTACTCATCATAGAAAAGAGCTTGTTATGCCAATATCCAGATAGCAGGAACATTGGAACAGAATTAAGCCATTTAATGCCTTGAACACTGAAAGTGTTAAAGTTGAAAGGGTTAAATAAGGGTTCAGCAGAAAATAAAAGGACATTAGATTCGTAAGCGCACTCTGGATAAGTTGGCAAAGAGCCAGGGCAGGGACTGAATGATAGAAATAAGCATGCAGCCTACATTTCATGATCAACAGGACAATGGGAGGTCATGGTGGATATAAATAAACCCTGACATATGTACTATGAGAAATGAGTAACATTTAGTTAATATTAATATATAGTTACAAACTGATCAGATTTGAAATTGATTACCCGAATTAAGATACATAAGAGAAGAGAACTTGTGGAATTTTGCTAAAGTTAACTGGTAAAATGTTTAACTCTCCTTGTGCACACATGATTGGAACATGTATCTCAGTTTCCTCGCACTTTGTCAAGTTGAACCACAACAGTATCTGGTATACTTGGCAGGATCTCGGGTCATTTACCAAGGACTAGCGCTGCAATATGCTGGGTTTATTCCAATAAAGGGCAAAAAAAACCACACCAGACTGACATGGACAAGATCCAAAGAATCTGAAGGATTTTCTACAGGAGGAAGCAGAAACACATGGGGGGGCGGGCAGGTTGCAAATCTGAAGGTGTGCAAATAGTTCAGGATCTGAGAATCCACAAGTCAAACAGGTTGGTAAAACTGTACTGGTCGGGGGGAAAAAAAGAATATCTGAAGGAAAATTCACACAAATTATTTTTGGAAGAGAAGTCAGAGGAAAGTTTAAAGACATAACTTGTGATAAAACAGCCGGAAAGCATGGCATTGGAAAAGCACAGCAGGTCAGGAAGCATCCAAGGACCCAAAAACAATGGGGTGTGATTTTCCTTCAGATATTCTCTTCCTCCCGACCGGTACAGTTTCACCAACCTGTTTGGCTTGTGGCTTCTCCTGCTCCTTGGATGCTGCTTGACCTGCTGTGTTTTTCCAGCACCACGCTTTCCCACTCTGATCTCCAGTATCTGCAGTCCTCGCTTTCTCCTAGTTGTTAAAAAGGTGTTGACATACATTGAGTTTTTGCTCTACCCCTTGAAATTAGCAATTTTTTTTGTGAGTCTAACCCCACACAGCTTTTGTATCTTTCGAAGTTATTAAGCTTATAAAAAAAGGTGTGATTGACCATGTTGAAAGATTTATTGAGCTCCTGACTGATTGCCAAGGCAGTTTTTTGTCTTTGTTTTTTCTTCTGTAAAGCAGCCAGCAGAGAACATTTAAGTCCTTGTGAAGACAAGAGGTATATAAAAAAAATGAACAGGTGCATAGACAACCATACACTCATATGTAGTTTCTTCGGAAACACCAAGTTTAAAATATGAAATTTAAAATGCAAGACTACAAATGACATTGTTTTTTCAATTTTGAGTTGTGAAATGCTTCAAGAAATTTAGAGGTTACTGTTGAAAATCTGAAATGACATCCAAGTGTAAAGAATGAACATGCAAGAAACATTAGCACTTGGAATTGGTTTGATTTCTGGTTTAAGAATATTTTATAGAATAGAAAAGGTTGCCTAATATTCATGAATGAGATAGAATGCTTATAATGTCTCAGTAAAAAGAGATAATTGAATAACTTTGTTTTTTTGTTACTTTGAATAATTCATCAGGGTGTAATTCAATTGAATATATCAGTTGGGATTTTCGTGGGTTATAATGAAAAGAAAATGCAGTTGAAACTTGTGTACATGAGAATTGAATTGAAACAATTAAAGATCAGGGGGTTGTAATAGAAATGAAAAAGGGTATTCACAAATTGGACATAAAGGAAAAGAAAACTGTAGGATCTTTTAAATTCATTTAATTTGATAATTAAGGCAATTGTGTCTCAGTTCCAGTAGTCAATCTTTAGTAATAACTTTGCAAGAGACTTATTTGATTGAGGTAATCTATAGACAGGCAATACCATCAGATATTCAAGAGAGACCTTGGAGTGCAGGTTCGTTGTTCCTTGAAAGTGGAGTCACAGGTAGATAGGATAGTGAAGGAGGAGTTTGGTATGCTTTCCTTTGTTGGTCAGAGCATTGAGTATAGGAGTTGGGAAGTCATGTTGCAGCTGTACAGGACATTGGTTAGGCCACCTTGGGAACACTGCATGCAATTCTGGTCTCCTTCTTATCAGAAGGATATTGAGAAACTTGAAAGGGTTGAGAAAAGATTTACAAGGATGTTGCCAGGGTTGAACGATTTGAGCTAAAGTGAGAGACTGAATAGGCTGGGGCTGTTTTCCCTAGAATGTCAGAGGCTGAGGGGTGATCTTATAGAGGTTGATAAAGTCATGAGGGGCATGGATAGGGTGAATAGACAAAATCTTTTCCCTGGTGTGGGTGAGTCCAGAACTAGAGGACAAAGTTTTAGGGTGAGAGGGGAAAGATTTAAAAGACATACGGGGAAATGTTTTCACTCAGAGGGTGGTATGTGCAAGGAATAAGCAGCTAGAGTGCTGGAGGCTGGTACAATTTCAACATTTAAAAGACATCTGGATGGTTATGAATAGGAAGGGTTTGGTGGAATGTGGGTCAAGTGCTGGCAAATGGGACTAGATTAGATTAGGATATCTGGTTGGCATGGACGAGTTAGACTGTAGGGTCTGTTTCCGTGCTGTACATTTGTGACTCTATGCCACTAATTGGAACTTTGAAAACAAATTAAAATATTGAGTACATATTATTACACTCAATATACCAGCACACTGAAGGAGCTAACATTTACACAGCAGTAGGTATGGCATTAGGGTAATGCAAAACAAAATAATAACCATTGTCAAAGGGGTTGTGTCACTTCAGGAGGAGGAATGGGGAGGGCATAAATAGCATGAGACAGACTGGCAGGCAGGGATGGGATGTTTGGAGTAGAATAGTATTTATTGAGAATCAGGAACCCCAAGGAAAATAAGGCCTTACATTCCAACAACTGGCTAGTGACAAGGACATATCCCAGTGTCAAGGACAACAGGCTTTGGCAGCTTTACCCACAAGAACATCAAACCACAACAGCCACCCACCATCACAACAGCACTGCTTACAATGGAAGTCATAAGGGAAGCAATGGAACTACCTCACATTGCAAATATTGCATTACCATGTCACAAACGGAGTACCAATATGGGAACAATTAAATGCCGTCATGTGGTTTTCTTTACATGTTCATGGGTACCAGCAAGAGTGGCAATAGTAGAACAGGTCAAATTCCATTGGAAACCATTAACATGCTGAAGAGATAGAAAATAAAAACTGACAGTATCTCAAACAGTTCAATAAAATTATATTGCTTCTTATATACTTTATAGGAATTCCAATGAGGGCCAGTGAGTCATAAAACATGCTACACATTGCAGAAACAAGCTACGGTATTGGCTGATGATGTCAAGCAAATAGGGACCACCCATTGTTTGGGGAATTTTGAAAGTGGAGATCGAATATACAGATATACCAATGGATTGGGTTTATTTCCAATGTTTTGGTTATCACCCAGTTGCTTATGGTTCTCCACTTGACATATTTGGTTCATTACTCCAGAAGGACACATAAGAAATGGCAAGGAGTATACCATACAGAAACTGAAGGGCCAAAACACATGAGGCCACAGTGTCTATTATTGCGTCAACCCTGTACAGATCGTGTTACCAAGTATGTTGTTGTGGTTCTGCTCGCCAAGCTGGAAGTTTTTGCTGCAAATGTTTCGTTCCCTGGCTAGGGAACATCATCAGTGCTGTTGGAGCCTCGTGTGAAGCGCTGCTTTGATGTTTCTTCCGGTATTTATATTGGTTTGTTCTTGCCGCTTCCAGGTGTCAGTTTCAGCTGCAGTGATTTGTATGTGGGGTCCACATCGACCTGGACCCCACCCCACATACAAATCACTGCAGCTGAAACTGACACCCGGAAGCGGCAAGAACAAACCAATATAAATACCGGAAGAAACATCAAAGCAGCGCTTCACACGAGGCTCCAACAGCACTGATGATGTTCCCTAGCCAGGGAACGAAACGTTTGCAGCAAAAACTTCCAGCTCGGCGAGCAGAACCACAACAACGGACACCCGAGCTACAAATCTTCAATCAGATTTTATACCAAGTATGTTTCCAACATTAATAGCAATACCTGCCTAGTATCCATGGGTGGCAAAGTATAAGGAGAAAGGGTGATACACTATGTTGGCCATCATGGGCTAGGCCACAGACCAAACTGGGAGCAAATGAAAGTTTTAACACTGAAAACATAAAATAAGGGATTTAATAAAGGATCTGAAGGGTGACAGATAAAAATAAATTGTGGGATTTTTGCCAGAGTTCAGTCTGACTGATACTTATGTATACTTGAATAAATAATTGCAAGATATACTAGGGTTTTCAGGTGGTTTGTCAAGTTGAACTACAACAAACATGCTCCACCATTCAGTGAAGGCCAAGCTGATCAGCAATCTAATTCCACACACCACATCCCTTAAAACATTCGACTCACAGAAGTATAGTTGTCTTAGCTTTAAAGTTAACAGTTGATCTTACATAAACTTCCATCTACAGAGGAGAGTTCCATATACAACAGTCAAGCAGTAGCCTAACTTAGTTATACACATTAAGTCAGACTTTACCACCAGTGCCCCAGACCCCTCTATCATCATGGTAAAAACAAGGTCTACAGATGCTGGAAACCAGGGTCAAGGTTAGAGAGGTGCTGGAAAAGCACAGCAGGTCAGGCAGCATCCGAGAAGCAGGAAAAATCAACATTTCGGGCGAAAGCCCTTCATCAGGAATAGAGGCAGAGTGCCTGCAGAGTGGAGAAATAAGTGAGATGGGGTGGGGGGTGGGGGAAGGTAGCAAAGAGTACAATGGGTGAGTGGAGGTGGGGATAAAGGTGATAGGTCTGAGAGGAGGGCAGAGTGGGAAGGAAGATAGGCAAATAGGACAGATCGTGAGGGCAGTCCTGAGATGGAAGGTTGGAACTTGGGTAAGGTGGGGGGGGGAGGGAGGCGGTGGCGGGGAAGGGGAAGAGAGGAAATGAGGAAACTGGTGAAATCCACATTGATGCCAAGAGGAAGAACGTCTCAACTTCTGCCTTGGAACACTTCAACCCCATGTCATCAGAGAGTGAGAGCAGTGGAGGCAGCCCACGACCTCCATGTCCTCGGCAGAGTGGGAGGGGGAGTTGAAATGTTGGGCCACGGGGTGGTGTGGTTGATTGGTGTGGCTGTCCCGGAGCTGTTCCCTAAAGCGCTCTGCTGGGAGGTGCCCTGTCTCCCCAACGTAGAGGAGACCACATCGGGAGCAACGGATACAATAAATTATATTAGTGGATGTGCAGGTAAAACTTTGATGGATGTGGAAGGCTCCTTTAGGGCCTTGGATGGAGGTGAGGGAGGTGGTGTGGGCACAGGTTTTGCAATTCCTGCAGTTGCAGGGGAGGGTGCCAGGAAGAGATGATGGGTTTTGGGGGGGCATGGACCTGACCAGGTAGTTATGGAGGGAACTGTCTTTGTGGAAAATGGAAATGGGTGGGGAGGGAAATATATCTCTGGTGGTGGGGTCTGTTTGGAGGTGACGGAAATATCTTCGGATGTTGTGGTTTATGCGAAGGTTGGTATGGTGGAAGGTGAGCACCGGGGGGTTCTGTCCTTGTAAAGGTTGGAGGGGTAGTGTTTGAGGGTAGAGGAGTGGTGTTTGAGGGCAGAGGGGTGGGATGTGTTGGAGGTATCTTTAACCACGTGGGAAGGGAAGTTGCAGTGTCTAAAGAAAGAGGCCATCTGGTATGTTCTGTGGTGGAACTGGTCCTCCTGGGAGCAAATATGGTGGAGGTGGAGGAATTGGGATTATGGGATGGAATTTTTGCATGAGGTAGGATGGGAAGAGGTGTAATCCAGGTAGCTGTGGGGATTGGTGGGTTTGTAAAAAAAAAAAATCAGTATCCCATCAGTGTCCAGTCAGTCGTCATTAATGGAGATGGAGAGGTCCGGGAAGGGGAGGGAGGTGCCAGAGATGGTCCAGGTGAATTTAAGGTCAGGGTGGAATGTGTTGGTGAAGTTGATAAATTGCTCAACCTCCTCACGGGAGCACGAGGTGACGCCAATGCAGTCATCAATGTAGCGGAGGAAGAGGTGGGGAGTGGTGCCGCTGTAAGTATGGAAGGTGGATTGTTCAACGTAGCCAACAAAGAGACAGGCATAGCTGGGGCCCATACAGGTGTACATGGCTACCTCTTTGGTCTGGAGGAAGTGGGAGGATTCAAAGGAGAAATTGTTAAGGGTGAGGACCAGTTCAGCCAAATGAAGGAGAGTGTTGGTAGAAGGATCCTCTGTCATCATCCCTTGTATCTCCTATTTTGCCAACAGGATTGAACCACTAGAGATGGCAGCACAATGATATCCAGCCAGGAGGGGTTGACCGTGGGATCTTCAATACCTTCACCTCCTGATGAAGGGCTCCAGCCCGAAAGGTTGATTTTCCTGCTCCTTGGATGCTGCCTGAACTGCTGTGCCTTTCCAGCAAAACACTCAACTCTTCAATATTAATGGCCATTAAGTCTCATGACATTAAGTTAAACATGGACAAGGAAAGTTCTTGCTGATCACTTCATATTAACTCCCTTCACCCAACCCCTGCAAACAACTCGGCTGATGCATCAACACACCTCCATGATGGAGAACAGTTGGAGGATGCTGGGAGATGCAAAGACGAATGACAGGGCCAGCCAAATTATTAAATTGAATTAAATTGATTGTCACGTCTACAGAGGCACACTGAAAAGCTTGGTCTTGCAAGCAATACATGCAGATCACATAGTTAAATAGCTTGGATAAGTACATAATAGGTAAACAGCAGCAAAAAACAAAAACACAGGTATAGGCAAATGCGAAGAATTTATGAGTCCATTCAGTATTCTACCAACAATAGGGTAGAAACTATTTCAAAACCGGCTGGTGCAGGTGTTCAGGTTCTATACCTTCTTCCTGATGGCAAAGGGTGTAGAAAAACATTGCCAGGATGGGATTTTGAGAATGCTGGTGACCTTTCCTCGACAGTGGGCCTGGTAGATGGATTCTATAGATGGGAGGTTGGCCTTTGTGATTGTCCGGGCTGAGTGCACCCCTCTCTGTAACAGTCTCCAATCTTGACGTCTACAGTTGCCATACCAGGTAATGATACATCCAGACAGAATGCTCTCGATGGCGCACCTATAAAAGTTGGCAAGGGTATTCACTGTCAGGCCAAATTTTCTCAGCTGCCTGAGGAAGAGGAGATGTTGCTGGGCCTTTGTAACCAGTGCATCCAGATGAAGAGTCCAAGAAAGCTTGTTGTTGATGACCACTCCCAAGATCTTGACATTCTCCATTCGTTCAACCTCTGTGCTATTAAAATGTGTAGGGGGCATGAGTAACATCCTGCTGAAAGTCAAGAATGAGTTCCTTGGTTTTGCTGCCATTGAGAGCTAGAGATTGTTCTCAGTGCACCATTTTTCCAGGTCATCCACCTTCCATCTGTAGTCTGTTTCGTCGCCATCTGAGATTCGACTGACTATGGTGGTGTCATCAGTGAACTTGTAAATGGCATTAGTCTGAATCATAAAACTAATAATGTCAAAAACAGAGAATGATTTAGAAGATTATGCACTGAATTTTCCAGGTCTCTGTGCCCTGGCTAAAACATTAGCTGAGAGTCCATACAGCAGAAGAACAGCTAGCCCACAGAAGAGACATGTAATTCCACTTCAAAGAGCTGTAACCCAATCAAGAGATTGGTAGCTCTCCTGTACTATCAGCACCATTGGGATCAGTGGCCACTGCTGGTAATGCAGGTGGGGTAGGATCATGTTTTAAATGCCCCTTGGGTTCTGGTGTGGGAGTGAGCAGCTGGGATTTGAAAATCCACATGGGAAGGAATACCCGATTGTGTGGTGCGGTTAACCAGAAGACTTAGGAACAGAAGTACATCAATCAGCCTATCGAATCTGAGAAGCCATTCACGGAGATCATGGTTGATTTGATAATCCTTAACACAACTCCACTTTTAATGTTTTTTTTCCACTTATTCCACTAATCATACTTAATTCTCTTATTAATTAAAAATCTGTCAATTTCAACCTTGAATGTCCTTAAGGACCCAACCTCCACAGCTGTCTGTGGTAAAGAATGCCACAGTCAATACCTTTTGAGAGAAGAAAGTCTTTCTTATTGCTCTCTTAAATAGGTGACCACTTACTCTAAGAGTATGACCAATGGTCACTGCTTCCCCATAATATACAGGAATATAGGAAAAGGAATAGGCTATTCAGACCATTGAGCATCCCCCATTTACCCCAGGGTCACCACAAAAGTTAATGATCTAAACAAACAGGCTAAAGCGTAACTTACCTGTCGACTGGAATTGTGTTCAGAGAAACACTGAACATGTTCCTGTATTTAAAAATAACTTCTGTCTATTACAAATAAAATAAATTCTAATCAAGACCTTGGAGTGCAGGTTCATAGCTCCTTGAAAGTGGAGTCACAGGTAGATAGGACAGTGAAGGCAGCATTTGGTATGCTTTATTGGTCAGAGTATTGAGTACAGGAGTTGGGAGGTCATATTGCGGTTGTATAGGACATTGGTTAGGCCACTGTTGGAATATTGCATGCAATTCTGGTCTCCTTCCTATCAGAAAGACGTGAAACTTGAAAGGGTTCAGAAAAAAATTACAAGGATGTTGCCAGGGTTGGAGGATTTGATAGGCAGAGGTCGAAAAGGCTGGGGCTGTTTTCCCTGGAGTGTCGGAGGCTAAGGGGTGACCTTATAAAGGTTTACAAAATTATGAGGGACATGGATAGGATAAATAGACAAAGTCTTTTCCCTGGGGTGGGGGAGTCCAGAATTAGAGAGCATAGGTTTAGGGTGAGAGGGGAAAGATGGAAAAGAGACCTAAGGGCAATGTTTTCACTCAGAGGGTGGTATGCGTATGGAATGAGTTGCCAGCAGAAATGGAGGCGGCTAGTACAATTGCAACATTTAAAAGGCATCTGGATGGGTATATGAATAGGAAGGGATTGGACAGATATGGGTCAAGTGCTAGCAGGTGGGACTAGATTGGTTTGGGATATCTGGTCGGCATGGATGAGTTTGACTGAAGAGTCTGTTTATGTGCTGTACATTTCTATGACTGTATGACAAGTAAGAGCTATTAACTATCAATAAATGGCCATAACAATTAAAACTTTAACCCCTTTTAAAATCATGATACACACAAATAAAAGACACAAGTTTCATGGGGTTGGAGGAGGAAGATAAGACTGGGAAACATGGCTCAATAGCATCATGGAATCTCTGCAGTGCAGAAAGGATTCATTAAAGCCCATTGAGTCTGCACTGACCTCCTGAAGAGCATCTTCCCCAGACCCACCTCTCCATTTGCCATAGCTAACCTACCTAATCTGCACATCCTCATTTGGTATGAGGAGACTGGAGCATGTCCTATTGGCTAGGAAACTACCATGCTGGTGGGCAGCATGGTGGCACAGTGGTTAGCACTGCTGTCTCACAGCACCAGAGACCCGGGTTCAATTCCCAGCCTCAGGTGACTGACTGTGTGGAGTTTGCACATTCTCCCCGTGTCTGCCTGGGTTTCCTCCGGTTGCTCTGGTTTCCTCCCACAGTCCAAAGATGTGTGGGTCAGGTGAATTGGCCATGCTAAATTGCCCGTGTTAGGTAAGGGGTAAATGTAGGGGTATAGGTGGGTGGCGGGTCGGTGTGGACTTGTGGAAATAGGCCCTTCGGCCCTACTTCCACACTAAGTAATCTAATCTAAATTGCCCATAGTGTAAGGTAAGGGGTAAATGTATGGGAACGGGTCTGGGTGGGTTGCACTTTGGGAGGTTGGCCCGAAGGGCCTGTTTCCACACTAAGTAATCTAATCTTACCTGGTTGACTTTTAAATGCCCTCTGGGCAATTAGGGATGGGCAAAAAATAAAGAAAGGAAAAAAACATGGTCAAAACTCAAGCAGACACGGGGAGAATGTGCAAACTCCACATGGACAGTCACCCAAGGGGGAAAACAAACCCAAGTCCCTGGTGCTATGAGGCAGCAGTGCTAACCACTATGCTACTGTATCTCCCAATATGTTTTACTAAAGTGATCATTTTGACTTGCCTGGCCTTTCCATTCTTCAGGTTTTTTTTGCATGTTCATTCACTTCTTTGCAGGAGGCACAGGGTGACTGATATACAACCTGTAAAGTCTCTTGATTACTGTTTAAGGACAACTGCTTACAGCAAGTAATGGGAGTTTAAAAAAAAATGACTTTCTTCAGGCTTCATGTATTTTTACTGCAAAGACAGAGAGATGCTCTCCCCTCCCTGAGATCTTTCAGCTTCTCACTGTATCATTCACACCCACAAGCTGCTCATGTACTAGAAACCAATCATAGAATTATTCTCAGGCTGATGACCTTTGACATCTATTACTGGTTACAATTGGCTGTGGTTCGTATTTATTTATTTGTAATAACTAGTAGTTCGGTGCTAAGTACGGGAGCAGTATTAGTGTTTGTTAACCTGAATCCATTAGAAATTTAAACTGGGGAATTGAGTATCTTGATTAAATCTTTAGCTTTTGTAATGGCCACAGGAATAGTGGGGGTTGAGTATCAATGCATTTTCCCAAGCAGATCATAACATAAAAGAGTTCAATACAGACAGACCAGATCTGTTAAAATCCTCCCCTTTTATCAGGTTGCAAGGTGCAACATTAAATGTGTGGGGGGCAAGGAGAACACAATTTCTGTAGCAGTTCAGAAATACTCACTTCTCCTTTAATTAACACTGCATTCCTATTTTGGAAGGCCTGTTCATAATGAGCATGGGGCACTGTAATGTCACATTAGTACAATGGAATGTTCTGCTCGGAGGATGAGTTCAGGAAGAACTGATTGAGTTCATCTTGTATTTAATCCATGCTAGGTCATGCCCTGCAATTGCTTGACACTGACACTAATCATGTGAAGACTTTTCTATTTCCAGCTGTTCAGGTATGTGCTATATTACAAAGCAATACAAAGTTAGAAGCATGGGCTTAATCTTATTGGAAAATAGCTCAGTGCCTTTTTGGATGGGTCCCATGGAGTGTTGTTCGCAATGAGGCCAATGAGTTTTAGAACATAGAACAATACAGTGCAGACAGGCCCTTTGGCCCTCAATGTTGTGACAACTTGTGAACTATTCTCACTTGTCCCCCTACACTATCCCAACATAATCCATGTGCTTATCCAAGGATTGTTTAAATCTCCCTAATGTGGCTGAGGTAACTACATTAGCAGGTAGGGCATTCCACACCCTTACCACTCTGAGTAAAGAACATGCCTCTGACATCAGTCTTAAATCTATCACCCCTCTATTTATAGCTATACCCTCTTGTACACGCTGACATCATCATCCTAGGAAAAAGACTTTCACTGTCTACCCTATCTAATCTTCTGATCATCTTGTATGGCTCTATCAAATCTCCTCTTAGCCTTCTTCTTTACAATGACAACAGACCCAAGTCTCTCAGCCTTTCCTCATATGACCTTCCCTCCAGACTAGGCAACATCCTGGTAAATCTCCTCTGCATCTTTTCCAATGCTTCCACATCCTTCCTGTAATGAGGCGACCAGAACTGTACACAATATTCCAAGTGCGGCTGCACTAGCATTTTGTACAGTTGCAGCATGACATTACGACTCTGGAACACAATCCCTCTACCAATAAAACCGAATACACCATAAATCTTCTTAACAGCACTATCAACCTGGGTGGCAACTTTCAGGGATCTGTGTATGTGGACTGCAAGATCCCTCAATGCATCCACACTACCAAGAGTCTTTCCATTGACCCAGTATTCTGCTTTCCTGTTACTCTTCCAAAGTGCATCACCTCACATTTCTTTGCATTGAACTCCATTTGCCAACTCTCAGTCCAATTCTGCAGCTTATCCAAGTCCTCCTGCAACATTCTTTCGCACGGTCCACTATTCCATCAACTTCAGTGTCATCTGCAAACTTACTAACCCATCTCCCTGTGCCTGCATCTAAGTTATTTATAAAAATGACAAACAGCAGTTGTTCCAAAACAGATCCTTGTGGCACACTTAATAACTGGACTCCAGGCTGAATTTTTTCCATCAACCACCACTTGCTGCCTTCTTACAGAAAGCCAATTTCTAATCCAAACTGCTAACTCAACCTCAATCCCATGCCTCTGCATTTACTCCAACAGCCTACCATGTGGAACCTTATCAAAGGCTTTACTGAAGTCCATGTACACCACGTCAACTGCCCTACCCTCATCCACATGCTTGGTCACCTTCTCCAAAACCTCAAAGAGGTTTGTGAGACATGACCTGCCCTTGAAACCATGTTGACTATCTGCAATCAAATTGTTGCTTGCTAGATGATTATAAATCCTTTCTCTCGATCTTTTGCAAAAAAATTTTCCAACAACAGAAGTAAGGCTCACTGGCCTATAATTACCTGGGCCATCTCTACTGCCCTTTTTGAACAAGGGCATAACACTTACAATCCTCTAGTCCTCTGGCCTAAACCTGTAGACAAAGATCAAAGCCAAAGGCTCCAACACCATTCACTAACTTCCCAGAGAGTCCTTGGATAAATCCCATCTGGCCCAGGGGACTGGTCTACTTTTACTCCTTCTAGAATTGATAACACCTTTTCCTTATTAACCTTGATCCTTTCTAGTCTAATATCTTGTATCACATTTTTCTCCTCTGCAATAGTCTCCTTTTCCAGAGTGATTCATTTAGCACCTCTCCGATCTCCACAGGGTCCACACTCAACTTCCCACTTCTGTCTTTGACTGGCCTATTCCTACCCTATTCATCCTTTTATTCCTCACATACCTATGGAAAGGGTTCTCCTTTATTCTACCTGCTGAAGACTGCTCATATCCTCTCTTTAAATCCTTCCTGGCTGATCTCTAACTCTCCATCATCTCATCTGAACCATCTCACCTCAGCATCACGTAAGCTTCCTTCTTCCATTTCAGAAGAGATGCAATTTCTGTTGTAAACCATGGTTCCCTTGCCTTATCACTTCCTCCCTGCCTGACAGGGACATACCTATCAAGGACACAATATCTGTTCCTTAGACCAGCTCCACCTTTCAATTGTCCACATCCCCTGCATTTTGCTACCCCATGGCATACATCCTAAGTCTTGCCGAATCGCATTACAATTGCCTTTGCCCCATCGATAACTCTTGACTTGTGGCATGTGCCTATCCCTTTCCATCGCTAAACTAAATGCAACTGAATTACGGTCACTCTCTCCAAAGTGCTCACCTACAACTAAATCAAACACCTGGCCTGGCTCATTATCAAGCACCAGATCCAGTGTGGCCTTCCCTCTTGTCGGCCTTTTGACATACTGTGTCAGGAAAATTCCCTGAACACGTTGAGCAAAAACTGATCTATCCGATGTACTAGAGTTTGAACATTTCCAGTCAATTTTGGGGAAGTTAAAGTCCCTCATAATGACCACCCAGTCCTTTCCTCTGCTCCACCTCCCTGGAACTCTATGGAGGCCTATAAAAACTTCCAGTGTGACCCCTCCTCCCCTGTTTCCAACCTCAGCCCATACCACCTCAGTAGACATGTCTTCATCAAAAGTTCTTTCAGCCACCATTATGCTGTCCTTGACTAACAAAGCCATGCCCCTCCCTCTTTTAGCACCTTCCCTGTTCTTAATGAAAGATGTAAACTCTGGAACCTGCAACATCCATTCCTGATCCTGCTCCATCCATGTCTCTGAAATGGCCACAATATCAATGTCCCAGGTACCTATCCATGCTGCAAGCTCACCTATCTTATTTCGGATTCATCCGCCGTTGAAGTAAACGCACTTCAAACCAGCTTGCTGTCTGCCAGCACATTCCTGTGACCATGAAATTCTGTCTATGCCCTCCTTACTCTCATCCTCTTGTGCACTGCAACTATACCTCAGGTTCCCACATCTCTGCTGAGATTGTTTAACCCACCTGAATAGCACCAGCAAATCTCCCACCCAGGACATTAGTACCCCTCTGGTTCAAGTGAAGACCGTCCTATTTGTACAGGTCCCACCTGCCCCAGAATAAGCCTCAATTATCTATGTACCCAAAACTCTCCCTCCTGCACCATCCCTGCAGCAAAGTGTTCAGCTGATATCTCTCCCTGTTCCTTGCCATCACGTGGCATGGATAACAAACCAGCTCTCAGCTTCCACCCTAGCTCCCTGCCTTAGATCCCTATCCCTCTTTCCACCTATGTTGTTGGTACCTACATGGACCACAACTTGGGGCTGGTCACCCTCTCCCTTCAGTACTCCAAAGACACGATCCAAAACATTACAGACCCTGGCACCTGGGCAGCAAACCACCAACCGTGAGTCTCACTCGTTGCCAACAATTCCTCCCCAATCTTCTGACGTTATGATCTCAAAAGTGCCCCATTAACAATGCATCATGTCCCTACTGAGTCCCACTTATCCAATTTTCCCACTCTCTGAGGCAGAAGTATTCACTCTGATAGGGAATTCTGGGATTTGTGGCAATATTAAAAAGGATGTGCACACTCTGTCTAGGAGATGCCCCATCCACAGTTTGTTTGATTTGACCTGGACATTACAATTGAGAGAAAGCTGGTACCCCGACTTTCAGTTGGGACATGGGGATTATGATGGATGGGATGATGCAGAGGAGGGTTTGTCCACTCCTTACAGGATCAGCAGATGACACCAGATCCTGCCAGTCTGGCCCGACACAGCCACCTGGTTAGTGCAGTCCAGAGAAGTGTCCAGTGGTGTGAGAAGATTAAAGTCTAACTTTAACATCCAGAACTGGCCATAATTGTACAAACCAATCAGCCCCTTGTTGCTGGCCAAATCTCACATTGCATGTACTGCCTTAGATGTCAGGCCATCTACAAACTGTTCCTGTTTACAAATTAAAAGCAGCAGTGTAAACACCATATACAATAAGTTTCAGTAACTCATTTTTAAAAGTGCAGTAATTAGTTCCACACTTCTTAGTGTTAAAACAGACTTTTTTTACATTTCAGTCCTCAATCAAAACTACAGAAAATAAAACGACAGTGTTTACTGATAGTTTTTAAAAGGAGTTAGTGTTTCAGCTAATAGAGTTTTACGTTGTTTATTCATAGTTGTGTTTTGCCTGTAGTTAGTATTTATTGATTTCTGATAAATAGTAGTCCTGTTAAGTACAGTAACATGGTCTGTGGTTTCTGTTAACTGGAAACCAACAGCTGGCATTTGATGAAACCTTTATCTTTTGTGCAGACCCTGGAAACAGTGGAACAGGGTGGTTTGTGACACCAGATGTCAATCTACTCAAAACTGGTCGATTAAAATCTTCCCCCTCTTACAGATGGAAGGGTGGAACAAGAATTTTAAGTGTGGTTCTGAGAATTCAATTTCTGCAAGTGCCGTTCCTCCCTACCCCACCCCCTCCCCTCCACTACACCAGCACTAAAGGCTGTGCTCACATTTCCAGAAGAAAATGTCCCATAATAGCAAAGAGGGAGCCAGAATAGGTGGTGCAGTGCCAAACATTTGAAACTGTATGGAGAGAAAATCCTGGTCCTAGTCAGTGAAGGCCCAAACTGCTCCTTGTCAATTAATAAACCTCACTGAATTCCAAATATCAACTTCAGGGTATTCATCATTGACCAAAAGCTTAATTAGGTGACCCAATAAGTGGCTGTGGCTACTAATGCAAGTAAGGGGCGGAGTATCCTGCAGCAGCAGGTATCTTATCCCTGACTGCCTGAAGCCTAAAGCTTATCCTCAATCTACAGGACACAATGGATTGAAAAGCTCCCCACATATTTTAGAACAAAGCTGCCCACCTGACTGACACCTTTTTGAGAATTTTAAACATTCACTCCCTGCACCACTAGCATATCTGAGATACTGTAGCAACTTGCCAATGATCCTTTACCAGCATCTTTCAAGTTGCGATTTTTGGCTGTGTGAGAAACAAAGCTCACTCACTTCAATAATCTCAGTCCGAGACAAGATCTGAATCAGTAGTGTCATTTATTTCATACTTGCAAGTGGGTGTGAAGTCCACTGTCTGTCTCAAGGCAAGGGACTCACACCGAATTCAACGAATACTCGATATTTATATAATTTTGTTTCCTCCCCCCACCCCTGTTTAAATCCCCACTTCCCTAAGACCAGTATCCATTACTCCTGTTTATCTCTTGTCTTATCCAGCCTGGTCTGTGACAAAATGCTTATTCCTGGCCTCACAAGGCCATTTGATGTCATCCTGCTGTGGGTTATTGTTAGGCACATCCTTGCCTTACCATTATCTACTCCCTCCATCTGTGCTGCCCCTCTCAGCATCTTATCATTAAGATTCTTTTAATTGGGGTTTGTTTCTGTGTTTCTGTAAAAGTGGGAAACAGATGTTTATACCTACTGTTTATACAAGCTTAAGTGCCTCTCTTCACAGCATCTTATCTAGTGCCTGTATTTCTGCCATTGTTTTTCAGTCCCGTTTCTTTCTTGCATACATTTTTAGCTAATACAAAAAAAAACTTATGCATTTCCTCCACATAGTTTCCATTCTTGTTGACTCAGCTCTTGGCTGAAACAATTACACACTGGTGTGAGTTCATTTACTTTGTATAAGCAATTATAATTGCAGAAGTAACATTACTTGACCTATATCCCACAGCTGGAAGAGCAAGAGTAACAGATGGACATAAACACCACCCTCTCTAAGAGAGGCATCATCTTGACTTGCAAATATTTTGCTGTTACTTCATTGTCACTGCATGAAAAATTCCTGAAATCCTACCTAACACGGATGTGTAGTCTCCATACCATATTGATCACAGATATTAAATAAGGAGATGGTGCCTTTACAAATAGGCCAAGAAATGATAGCTTTGCCAGCAACATTCACACCCCTTGAATGGATGATTGGATGACTCAGTCTCAAGTGAGAAGCATGGACACAATGGAGATAAAGCATTCATTAGGAGAAAGTGAGGACTGGCAGATGCTGGAGATCAGAGTCAAGAATGTGGTGCTGGAAAAGCACAGCAGGTCAGGCAGCATCTGAGGAGCAGGAGAATCGATGTTTCGGGTGTAAACCCTTCATCAGGAAACAGTTATTCTCCATTATCGAAGGGGATATAACAAGGGGCATAATTTAAGCTGCAAGGCAGGAAATTTAGAAGAGATTTGAGGAAAACATTTAATTTACCCAGAGAGAGTGGTGGGCATCTGGAATGATCTGACTCGGAGGGTAATGGAGGCAGGAGATCTGATAGCCTTTAAAAAGTATTTGGAGAAGCATTTGAAATATATTAACATTCAAGGTGATGACCAAATGTTAAAAAGTGGGACTACTTTATGTTGGTGAAGACTCAAAGGGCCATTTGGTAGTCTATCATTCTAAATAGTTGAGGACCTAGTATGGATCTTTGTATGAATCCACTAGTTAATTTGTTCAAATTTAATTTATTCCTACTTTCTATTTTCTACCACTTCATACATCTCCTGGTCTTGCATGGCTTCAAATTCTTCAGTCTCCACTGCACAGCAATCTTTATGCTCCAACCAACACTACTTCTCTGCTTTACTAGTGGATATATCTATTTAAGTTTAACTTTCAAGTATATACATACTTCCCATTTCAAATGCATACATATTGGTGTCTGTGCACTCCTGTCAAATGATAACCCACAAGCAAATACAACTTCATCTGAAGATCATTTGTGGTATGCCCTTCCCATATGCAACACAAAGGCTGGCTTGTAATTAATAAGACTGAATAGTAGTGGTGATAGAACATAGAACAGTGCAACACTGGAACAGGCCTTTGATGCGAGATGCTGTGCCGAACAAGACAACAAATTAAACTAATCTCTTCTCCCTGCCCTCGGTATATATCCATCCATTCCTTGCATATTTATGTTCTTATCTAAAAGAACCTTAAATGTTCCTATCATATCTGCCTCCACCACCATCCCTGGCAATATGTTCTAAACTCCTACCACTCTGGAAAAAACTTGCTCCTCACATCTACTTTTACTTTCCCCCCTCACCTTAAATGCATGCCCCTTGATTTTAGACATTTCAACTCTGGGAAGAAGTTCTGACCATCAATTCTATCTGTGCATTTCATAATTTTATAGACTGCTATCAGGTCTCTGCTCAGCCTCTGCCACTCCCAGGAAAAACAAAGATTTTCTAGCCTCACCTTATAGCTCATACCCTCTAATCCAGACAGCATTCTGGTAAACCTCTGCGGCACCGTCTCTATAACCTCCACATACTTCCTGTAATGTGGCAACCAGAACTGAATGCAATACTCTAAGAGTAGCCTAACCAAAGACTTATGAAGCTGCACATGACATCCTGATTCTTGTCTTCAATACCCCAACCAACAAAGGCAAGCATGCCATATGCCTTCTTCACCACCCTTTACATTTACATGGCCACTTTCAGAGATCTACAGACTTGAAACCCAAGATCCATCTGTACTTCAATGCTGTTCAGGGTCCTTCCATTAACTATACAATTTTCCTTAACATTTACCCTCCCAAAAAGCAACACCTCACACTTACCCGGATTAAACTCCATCTGGCATTTCTCCACCCATATTTGCAACTGATCCATATCTTCTACACCATCTACAACTCCATCAATTTTTGTACTATCTGTAAAACTTGCTAACCCATTCATCTACATTTTCACCCAAGTTATTTATGTATATCTCAAAACAGCAGAGGTCCCAGCACAGACCCCTGTGGAACACTATTAGTCATGAGCCAGCGGTCTTCTATGAGCAAGCCAATTCTGAATCCAAGTGGCAAAGTTAATCTTTTCGATGAGCCTGCCATGAGGGACCTTGGCAGAAGTCTTAATAAAATCCATGTAAATAACATCCACTGCTCCACCCTCTTCGATCACCTTTGTCACCTCCTCAAAAAATTCAATCAAGTTAATAAGACATGACATGCCCTGTACAAAGCTATGCTGACTCTCCCTAATTAGGGCATGCTTTTCCAAATGTACATAAATCCTATCCTTAAGAATTCTCTCCAATAGCTTCCAAACCACCGATGTAAAACTCACCAGTCCATAGTTTCCTGGATTATCCCAGCTCCCCTCCTTGAACAGAGGAACAACATTAGTTACTCGCCAGTCCTCAAAGACTTCTCCAGTGGTTAATGAGGATACAATGATCTTGATCAAGCCCCAGTTATCTCCCCTCTTGTCTCAATCAGTAGCCTGGGTGGATATATCAAGCCCTGGGGACTTAACTATTTAATACTCTTTAAGAGACCCAATACCATTTTTTTTTTGATTTCAAAATACCCTAGCATTTTAATTAATTAGATTAGATTACTTACAGTGTGGAAACAGGCCCTTCAGCCCAACAAGTCCACACTGACCCGCCGAAGCGCAACCCACCCATACCCCTACATTTACCCCTTACCTAACACTATGGGCAATTTAGCATGGCCAATTTACCTGACCTGCACATCTTTGGACTGTGGGAGGAAACCGGAGCACCCGGAGGAAACCCACGCAGACACTGGGAGAACGTGCAAACTCCACACAGTCTGTCACCTGAGTCGGGAATTGACCCAGGACTCAGGCGCTGTGAGGCAGCAGTGCTAACCACTGTGCCACCGTACCGCCATATTTGCCACCATATTTGCATATTCCACACTAATCTCACTCTCCTCCCTTTCCTTCTCCTGGGTGAACACCAACACAAAGTACTCATTTAGGATCTTACCCACATCCTCTGCCTCCATACACAAGTTCCCTCATTTATTTTTGAGGGGTTCTACCTTCTTCCTAGTTTTCCTCTTATTTTTACTGTACATGCAGAATGTCTGGGGATTCTCATTAGCCCTTTGCCAAGGTTATTTCATGGCTGCTTCCTGCTCTCTTAATTCACTGCTTGAGTTCTTTACAGCTTTCTTCATATTCCTCACTGGCTGTCTGAATTTCACTTCCTTAACCTTACATATGCTTCTTTTTTCCTTCTGACTAAATTCACAATCTCCCTCATTATCCAAGGGTCCCTTTCCTAGCCATCACTCTCCTTACTAAAATATGCAGGTCTTTAACTCTGGTTAGCAGGTCTTTAAACAATTCCCACATGTCCAAAGTGGATTTGCCCTATAACAGCTCCTCCTAATTTACACTCTAATACTGACATAATTTGCCCTCCCTCCATTTATTACCTTCCTGCAAGGTAATAACTTACCCTTGTTCATAGCTATCTTAAAAAGCTTAAAGGAGTTGTGATCACCGTTTCCAAAATGCTGTCCCTCTGAAAGGTCAGTCACCTGACCAGGCTCATTAGCTAATACAAGGTCTAATATGACCCTCTCCTCTGGTTGGGCTTTCCACATATTGTTTCAAGAAACCGCCTTGGATGCACTTGACAAATTCTGCAAATCTAAGCCTCTTGCTCTAAGGGAGTCCCCAGTTAATATTGGGGAAGTTCAAGTCACCCACTATGACAACTGTATTTATTGCATCTTTCCATAATCTGCCTACATGTCTTTGTGGCTGTTCCTCAAATGTCTTGGTGGTTGCTGGGGGGCCTTTAATTTAATCCCATCAGAATGATTGCATCCATCAGTGGATGAGCCCACCAAGATGTCCTCTGAATACAGAATTGATAATTTCCCTGATCAGTAATGCAACTCCTCCACCTCTTACCTTCCTCTCAATCTTGTCTAAAACAATAAAATCCTGGAACTTTGAGCAGCCAGTCCTGTCCATCCTTCGACAGAGCCTGGAGCCACTACAGAGACTTTAAGTTCATCTGCCGCACCTATAATACTCCTTGCATTGAAATAAACACACCATCCATGAGGACCAACATGTTCATTTGCCAGTCTCTGCCTGTCCTTCTTCTCGGACTGATCGGTCGACCAATCTACCCTCCCCTCCATCCCTCCACTGGCTGACCCACTGTCTGGTTCTCAGCCCCTAACACTCCAGTTTATAACTCTCTGTAGCACTATTGCACCTCCCTGTACTAGGATGGACTGATTTGAAGAATTGTTCCCTGCATTCTAAGCTACTGTGTGGGGAGTTTGGACCTGTGGTTTACAGCCAGTTCATATTGACGCGGTTTTCACTCAAATTCCACGAGCCTGCATTTCATCACTTTGTTGCACGTTCCTATTCTGGAGTCTGGCCCTGAGATCCAAGTCAAACTATTGGCCTTAACATTCCCATTTTTGAAGTAGAGAGGCTAGAAGGAAATAAAGCTTAGTCACATGGAATTTCAATGCTCAAAAGCTAAATAATGCTGCGTATCTGTTCATCTGGAGCTGGTGCTGAAAGAGAACAGTTGCAGATTAAGTTATTAGAATATTGTCACAACAATCCATGCACTGTCATAGAATCCCTACAGTGTGTGGAAACAGGCCCTTTGGCCCAACAAGTCCACACTGACTCTCTGAACAGTAACCCACACAGACATTACCTGAACCTACTCCTCTATATTTACTCCTAACTAACACACATAATCTACACATCCCTGAACACTAGCATGGCCAATCCACCTAACCTGCACATCTTTGGACTGTGGGAGGAAACCGGAACACCCGGAGGAAACCCGCACAGATACGGGGAGAATGTGCAAACTCCATACAGGCAGTCACCCGAGGCTGGAATCAAATCTGGGTCCCTAGCGCTGTGAAGCAATAGTGCTAGTCACTGAGCTACCATGCCACCCTTAAATGGAATGGGACTGCAGAATGGGACAAGTACCTAATACCTTTCTAGAGACTTTGATTATTTAAAAGCTGTAATTAAAAAGCTATAATTAATAGGAACAGCTGCATGTTAGTAAACGCTTGTTGAATAACTTAAATAAATAACTTCATAAGGAAACTGCTATCTTATTGAATTTCTCTCACTGCCTTCTTTTTCTAAGTACACAGTACTCAAAACTCATTTAAAATGCTCTTGACATTTAAACTTTGTCAAGCGCACAGCATGTGTTCCGAGTAACAACATAAACCAGCATTCTATTCCTAAACATTACTGCAGCCTTATATGGTTAGATATCTTAACCCACAACATTTCAGCCCCTTCACTTGAAGATTTCTTGGACTAGAACTGGCAGCATGACCAGACACTGGCCCGGAGCATCTGCTGCTCTTTGAGCATAATGGATATTTGAAACATACAAAAGTGGACTGAGATGAAAGAAAAGGGAAAGTAATTAAAATTTATTTTCCTTCCAATTTTCTATTCCCCTCTCTTGCCTATCCTGATTTGGACTACACCACAGCTTCCTATACTTCATCCAGGTAATGTTTTCATTTTCAAACCAGAATAAAAAGAATTCCAAACTACTGACAAAGCCAAAAATTTTGGAATTGACAGTTTAGCCACCAACTTCAAAGCTATCAATGTCATCCAGTGTAATAGCCTTTATATTTTACTGTCTACGCTTTGTGAACAACTCGGAGATTGTCCTACATATCCTGTTAAATTTTCTTTGCAGCTCAATTCTTATCCATGTATATCTGTGTTGCGTTATCAATTCTTCTCCAGGTTAGTTCTTCTGTAAAAAAGGATGTTGTTACACTTGAGAGGATGCAGAAAATATTTATAAGCATGTTGCCAGAACTGGAGGGTTTGACTTATTGGAGGGGGGTTGGGGGGGTGGGGGGGGTGTTGAATAGATTGGCATTTTTTTTTCCCTGGAGCTTTGGAGGCCGAGGAATGACCTTACACAGAAGTTTATAAAAGAAAAAGGGGTATGGTTAGGGTAAATAACCAAGCTCTTTTTCCAAGGGTGGGAGATTCCAAAACTAGAGGGAATAGATTAGGCGAGAGAGGAGAGATTTATAAAGGACCTGAGGGGTAACTTTTCACGCAAAGGGTGGTGTGTGGATGGAGTGAGCTGCCAGGGGAAGTATTGGAGGCTGATAGAGTTACAACATTTAAAAAGGCATCTAAGTGGGTAAATTGATAGGGAGGGTTTAGAAGGATATGGGCCAAATGCGACAAAATGTATTTAGGATATCTGGTCAGCATGGACGAGTTGGACAGGAGGGTCTGTTTCCATGCTGTACATCTCGGTCACTCTAAGAATCAATGTTTTTACACTGGAGCAGGTAGGACTTAATCCCAGAACTATGAATCCACCAGTTGAACACATTAAATAACTTTTCTTCTTGTATATCCTAAACTACTGTTTTATGACTCAGTGTCAAGGAGGAGTCACGCTTAAATATTCTCTACTTGCCAGCTCAATGGTTAACCAGTCTAACTAAAGCTGAAGGCACCACCAGCCTATCTGTCTGGCGAGCTGCAGTCTGTCATTGGGAGGGCAATTGTCAGGCCAACAATTGACCCAAATCCTCATTGTAATTGTAGGGTTTTTTAAATGGCAGATAACAGGTGTTATGACACATTTAAAAGGACAGTTATTTTAAGGAGCCACTTAAATATGAGATTTGTGCAGAATCTAATGTAAGAGTTGAACTTCAAAAACATTGCAAAAATGTATATAATTATTCGCTAATCACTAGGCAACACTTTGCCTTTGTTTAAAGGCACGTTCTTCCATGAATCTATCATTAAGTGTCTAATATATTTTCTTTAAATAGAATTAATGCGTATTATGAAGTAGACAATGGAATAAAACAAGCCAATTTGAAATGCCTTGTTTGTTGGGTAGATATGGGGGTGGGAAAAAAAGTGCTGAACATACACACAATATATAATAATTGCAATGCAACTCAGTTTCTCGGTCATGTGAGCAAATTGTCCTAATTTGCACTTTGCCTCCATTTCCCTTTGTCCCGTTGGGCTTCATCTACCTATCCAATCTAACCTTGGGTAACAAGAGCGTTTATCTTATTTTCTCGTCTAATTTGGTTAATCTATATTCAATTTCAGTCACTTACACTATTCCTTCGGTCAATGAAAACAGTGAACCTCTATCTACCCTGTCACATCATTTCAACATCTCAAACACACTTATTTTAAGGTGGACAGCATTCAGAAGTCCTTTTGTATGCACTTGCAATTGATGCATATTTGTCAACATGCCAACTTGCTGGAAGTTCCCCTTTCAAATTAGGTTCTGCACAACACAGTAAATACACATGTTTCGATGCATGATTGTACATAGGAGACATATGTCATGATTTTCAGGGAATGGATTGCTGTCAGGGCATACTTAAAGTATGATACCAGCACTTTCAACACATGAATTAATGGTGGAGCCAATGATCTTGTACCCACATACCCGTAAGAATCAGTGTTTGACCTGCACATGCATAGCTAATGAGCTAAGTTACACATGTTCTCTAGGCAAAACCTGGCACACCTTCCAGCAAGGTGGTAAAATTGTCACAGTTTTCTGCCTGTCCTGACTTAATCTAGTTTGAAATTCAGGGAGGTAACAAAGTCATTAATATTCCATATGATGCATTATTAAAGACATTTTATGAAGTCCATGTACAATGATTCCATCTCATTTCCCCAGTTACTACATCTGTTATGTTTCCAACAAATCACAAAATGAGTGAAGCATAATGTGTGGATGGAGCTCCCCATAATCAGACATTATAACCTAATTGACCAATATGTTACATTTGAATTATGAATTAGCTTTAGAGTTAACATTTGACAAATTACACACAATTCATACATGTGAGAAAACATTGCTACTATTCACTTTGTGTTAACTTCCCCTAACATACCATAAGAACATAAGAGAACATGAATAGGACATATCACCTCAAATCTGATCTGGTATTCCATAAGATCACAGCAGATCTGCCCTAGACCACAAATCCTGTTTCATGCTAGCTCCTCACAGCACTCAATGTCTATATATTTTTTTTAAAAAATGACCTCTGTAATAACTTTCCATGATCTAACCTCCACAGCTCACAGAGGTAGAGAATTCCAGACATTCACCACCCCTTTGGGAGAAGAATCATCTTCTCATCTCAGTTTAATATGAAGGTCCCTTTACTCCATCTCTGCCCCTAAACTGGGATTGTCCCACTAGTGGAACCACCTTTTCAACCCCTAGCCATTCAAACTACCTCAAGATAAAGACAACCCAGAATTTTTCTAAGCTCCAATTATTAAAAAAGGACTAATTTGTCCAGTCCTTCTTGATAAATCAGCCCAGTTAATCTCTTTTGATCTGTTTCTAATGCCAATATATCCTTCCTTAACAAAACTGTACCCAGCACTTCAGGCAAGATCTCACCAACACCCTATGCAGTTGTAACAAGATCTCCCCTTTTTACAAACTCCAACCTGCCTAACAATAGATACAAAATTCAAATTACATTGTTAATTACTTGTGGCACCTGCACAGCAACATTTTGTGCTTCATGCACAAAGAACACCCAAATCCCTTTGCATCAGATTCCAGTCCATTAACTCTGGGCTTAGATTTCTCAAACAGCCAATACTTGCTGCACTGTGGGTCATACCTGCTCCTACATACTACAGCTGGAACACATTACCTGTCCAGTTCCTCTATTTTATATAATTAATTAAATTGTCCATTATATATTTTAAAGGCAAATTTCATAGCTGCACTCTTCAGCTGTAATAACATCTTCGGCTTTAAACCACTTAGCCAACTAAGAGACATGGAAGAAATAATCACAACTATCTGCTTGATATCCTGTGATGTCACACTTCTGGTTTGATGAGTAGAAACAATTTAAAGGGGTAGTCAGTTTTATTTAAAACTCCAACTGTTGCTGCCTTTCTCACACAGGTCTATTCTTCCAATTTACTTCACAAGTGATACTGATTTGCAGCACACTCCTCCCAGACAGGAGTAATAACTCGATATTTCAGACTAGCTATCCTTGTTGAACGATATTGTAAAGCCATCAGTCTTCTGAGATTGTTAGGAAACAGAAAGTACAAGCCTACAATTGTCAAGGTCAGACCATTCCCTGTGCTGAAACTACAGGAGTGAGTCAGACTTTCCAGTTATAGAAAGAGAGTGAAATAATGAGCATTTGAGTTGAACTGTGGCTGCTACTTTTGTTAACAATCTGATGGAAAAAAAACAGGTAGGATCCATCTTTTTATAAGTGGCAAGAAAACTCAACTGAAATGTATGTACCTTGCATATTAATGACATAACGTAAGGTAACAAAACGTTATCACCAAAATTAAATAATTGCACTCCTTAGGAAAACAGAAGCAAACAAAGCCCATAAATTGAAATTCAGACACCCAAGTGAATTGCAGCTCGAACCACAAGAAGTTAACTTGTATGTGTAACAAGCAAATAGGCAGCAAATGATGAATTGGAATTTTTGGTCCCACTGGTATCAAGCACGGAGGCGGAGTAAGTTAAAAAGAGTGCTGACAGCTGACATGTTGATTCTTTGGTTCCAGCTCATCCCTGACTTCTTCCCCTAGGGCAGACTTGCCAATTGAGCTGATTAATAGCTTATCATGGGCTGAGTTGGTCTACAGATTGTGCTGGGGGAATATTCAGCTGCCTGGAGTCAGCCTTCAAGCAGCAGATCAAGGAAGCAATCCTCCTGTCTTGCTGGCTTCAACATCAACCACAGACTCACTGCAGAAGTGTAACCATTGCAGGAACCAGTCGAAAATTACTCCCAGTTTCTATCAGGCCTGTTTCTCCCCATTTATTTCAGTCACAATCTCCACTGTTCATTCCAAGTCATTTTCCTCAGGCTTCTGAGAATCTCCAAACAAACTTCTAGCAGAAAGATCCACTCCAGTGTTCCCTTATCTCAGCCGCATCAAGGTATATCTTCAGTGTCCTTAAGTTTCAAATGGTTTTACACATGAGCCAGACAATGAGCTCCCACCTGCATTTTGTCTGGGGGCTTACAGAGAACTCCTTTAGCCCCTGCTGTTCTTCTCTTTATTTTGTCTCTTTCCCCTCTCTGTCGGTCTCTTGGTCTGTGTGCAGAGTTTTGGATCTGACTGCCTTACCAAAAGCAAAGCAGCTGTTCCTTTCTTTGTCCACCTGTGCAAGCTGGCACCCGGGTTGCAATTTGATTTCATCTGAAATACTGGACACTATGGCAACTAGATCGTCAACTTGTCCTCAAACATCACCATTATAAAATCACATGACTCTCATCATTACATGTCTCATTTTAAACCAAACAGACAGTTGTTTGCCGCAGTGGCCGGTATATTGGGTCCAGGTCGATGTATTTGTTGATAGAATCTGTGGATGAGTGCCATGCCTCTAGGAATTCACTGGCTGTTCTCTATTTGGCTTGCCCTACAATAGTAGTGTTGTCCCAGTCGAATTCATGTTGCTTGTCATCTGCGTGTGTGGCTACTAAGGATAGCTGGTCGTGTCGTTTCGTGGCTAGTTGGTGTTCATGGATGCGGATCGTCAGCTGTCTTCCTGTTTGTCCTATGTCGTGTTCTGTGCAGTTTCTTCTGGATACCCGCGCAATTTCATCAACAGATGCCTAAGGGAAAGACAACGGAACGAGGATATGCCACAACCCAAAGGACTAGCCACACTACCTTACATCAGGAGCATTTCCTGACTGACAGCCAGACTGCTGCGACCACTCGGACTCATAACAACACACAAACCAACAGCCACTCTCAGACAACAACTCACCAGAACGAAGGACCTGATACCCTGCATGAGCAAAACCAACGTACTGTCCAAAATTCCATGCAAGGACTGCACAAAACACTACATAGGACAAACAGGAAGACAGCTGACGATCCGCATCCATGAACACAAACTAGCCACGAAACGACACGACCAGCTATCCTTAGTAGCCACACACGCAGATGACAAGCAACATGAATTTGACTGGGACAACACTACTATTGTAGGGCAAGCCAAACAGAGAACAGCCAGGGAATTCCTAGAGGCATGGCACTTATTCACAGATTCTATCAACAGATACATTGACCTGGACCCAATATACCGGCCACTGCAGCGAACAACTGGAACTGACACCCGGAAGTGGCAGAGACAAGCCACTATAAAGGCCGGAGAAAACATCACAGAAGCGCTTCACAGGAGGTTCCCAAGCACTGAGGATGTCGCCTAGACAGGGGACGAAACATTTGCAACACAAACTCCCAGCTCGGCGAACAGAACCACAACAAAGTTTTGTATACTAAGACAATTAAGGAATATGGAAATTATATGGGGGTAGTGAAGTTATGTTTGAAGATCAAACTTGAAAATATTGGAAGGTTAAAATGTCTCCAACTTCCATTTCTTATTCTCTTACATTCTGATCATTCTTATTTGATTCACCCACAGAGTCATCATAACAAGCTTTCAAGTGTAGGCTGTTACATTGCTGGATTTTTCTCTCACTCACCTGGATACATTATTTAACTGAATGAACTAAAGAAGTGCTACAGCCTTTGGATCTAAATAAAGTATTTTATGTCACAGTCCTAACTTTGAGGCCATTGTTTTCAGCATAACACTCCAAAGGAGAATTGTCACATGTAAGAGCTTCCTATTTTCTCTCACAGTGGAAACATTGCATTTGTTGCATGGTGATTTTATCCCTACAGGTAAAAAACACTGATCCAAATCAGAACCCAATGGGTCATTCTCAGAAGGTAGATTCTGTGTATCTGCCTCCACACCCATGCACACACAAATATGGTATAAAAAGTATAATTGCAGATGAAATTAAAGGATCATTGAATCATACAAAAACAGAAAACATTCTTTGACCCATTGAGTATGCACTGATAAATAGCTATTCTAAGTCTTATTTCACATCCACTGCTCTTCCCCCTTATGAAAGAAAGATTGTACTCAAAATCTTGAAAAGATAATGAAATTTACAAACAAAAACTAAAACAGTTCTGAGAAAGTGTCACTCAACCTGAAACGTTAACTCTGATTTCTTGCCTCAGATGCTGCCAGACCTGCCGAGCTTTTCCAGCAATCTCTGTTAACCCAACTTCTCCTCTCTCCCACCCCAAAGAACGTTATAGCAGTTAAAGGAAATGTGGTATTCGAGTGGTATTGTCGCTGGAATAATAATTCAAAAACCTAGGTTAATGCTCCGAGGAATTAGGTTCAAGCTCCACTATGGCACTAGATTTAAAATTGATTAAAATTCCTGGAATTGAAAGCAAGTTGCAGTGATGGTGGCCATGAAACTATGATTAGGCATCATAAAAAGTCTTTCTGGTTCACTAACGTCTTTTAGGGAAGAAAATCCACTGTCCTTACTCAGTCTGGTCTACATCATCAGAGGATCCCTACAGTGTGGAAACAGGCCATTTGGCCCATCAAGTTTACACTGACCCTCCAAAGACTATCCCACCTACACCCACCCTGCGTTTCCCAAGGCTAATCCAGTTAGTCTGTACATCCCTGGACGCTATGGCCAATCCACCTAACCTGCATGTCTTTCGACTGTGGGAAGAAACCCAGCAAACACAGGGAAAACATGCAAACTCCACAAAGACAGTTGCCCAAGGCTGGGGTCGAACCCAAGTCCCTCGCATTGTGAGGCAGCATTGCTCACCACTGAATGACCCATCAGTAAGGAAATCATTCATCTCTGGGTGGTTTCGAACCAACAATCTTCCAGATAACAACTGAGCGCGCTAACCTATTGTACCACGGAATCGGGAACCACGTGACTTCAGATCCACAGCAACACGATTGACTCTGAGCAGTGGATTTTCTTCCCTAAAGGACATTAATGAACCAGAAAGACTTAGCAGCCTGTCAATTCAAGAATAATTAGAAATGGGCAACAAATGTTGACAGATATGCCCATGTCCTAGAAAAAAAATAACAAAAAAAAAATTAAATCTCCATTTTAGGCATTTCCCTTATTTTGTATGGAAATTAATAATTTGTTTTCCTTTTCTTTAGCACAGAGATCATTCATTTATAAGTACCTCCATCAACTGCCCTCAGTTTTGTGATGTAACTGTATTACAACCTTTTGATCTTCACTTTGTTATGCGATATATTAATTTAACATTTGATTTTTCATTGTTAAATTAAAACCTGCAAACACGCAGACTTCACAAATGATGAAGCAATGCAAAGGTATATATCAGAATCAAGAGTGTGCAATGCCTGGAGTATAAATATTGATCAATCAAGTGATCTACAATGAATTATTTCATGGATAGATTCCGGAAACCCCCTCTTTAGTCTTCACATTGTGAATTGCCCCACATCATAACAAAAGGGTTTTGACCAGTATGATATTATGTTCAGCCATGTTGTTTTATAAGCATTTCATTCATTGCTGTATGATCATCTCAGCAAGGGTGAAGTATTGTCAATTACATTACAGATTGGCTTAATGCTCCAGGCTGGGAAATATCAAATTAGTTGGGGTTGCTGCTTTTGACTGTTGCCTCAAAGATACCAAAGGTGCGTGTACTGCATCTAGATGTACTTAGATCGAGAATATATAATCTTGACAACATGAGTCACTATGAATCTGTGAACATGAGCAAAGAGAAAATAATGTGCTTGTGGATTAGAGGTTAATTACTAATGACAAAGGCCTTCTGCCTGCCATCATCTACATAATTAATTCTCAGGTAGCTGAACAGCTTGGGTGCATAAACAAGACAGGGAGAAGCCTTTCCTCCACCAGTCAGGCATTCTGATGCTCTCTGCCATGTTAAGCCTCAAGGAAACTTATCTTTCCTTCAGCACTTGCTGTAGGCTATGATTTTGAATTAACAGGTCAGAGACCTTTTTACAAGTATGACCAGGCTACCCTGAGCCTCTTGCACACCAGTGAAACCTGGAAAGGAAGACTGAGATATAATGCTCCGATCAGAACGAAAGCCATCTTAGCAGATCTTCAAAGTTTCCCTATATACATAACACCCATTTGTTTCGTGTGTTTGTGTGTGTGTGCGTATGTGTGTGGGTGTGCACGCATGCATGTGCGCACATGTCTAAGTAAGAGGTGGAAGCAAAGTACTTGAATATATTTAAGTCACAGGTAGATATATTCTTGATATGCAAAATGGTCATAGATTACTGGAGACAGGCTTGAGGGGCTGAATGACCTACTTATATGTTCGTATGAAGAGGAATCATAGCCTGCATGGACACATCATTGATCATTGAGTTTTTTTTTGACATCGGGGCAGGAGGGTTATGTTAATTGTTTTGTGGATATACCTCACCATTGGGCATGATAGATAATGGGAGATATGTAGATAGTCTGACATTGGTGGGGCATAGGGAATTGTGTGAAAGGATGAGGGCTGAAAGGGTGTTTCTATTCTATTCCTTATTTTTATACATTGGACATGGTCTGGATCCCAGTAGAAGGCCTTGCACCCAGCTTGCCCCTACACCTGACATGGTCAGCTGCACCACCACTCTCCTTTTCCCTCCCAGCACTCCCCCTGCCCTGTCATCCCATCCAATTCCATCCTATCCCATTCCTCTTATCCCATCTTGCTTCAAGTCCTGGCAATATTCTTGTAAATTTCTGTACTCTGATCAATGCAATTATGTCCTTTCATTATAGGACTGACATAGTTGGAGTTGGAAACAAAATTTCAGCCATGGCTGAACAAATGTTTTATATAGCTTTAACATTACCTCCCTCCTTTTGTATTTTATACTTCATACAAAAAAGAAAATCATCACATATTCTTCCTTTACCATCTTAGTCACCAGCCCTAACATCTGTGGTAGGAAAATTGTTGGCGTCTATAGTCAAGGATGGGATAACTGGTCCACTACTTTTCACCATTTATATAAATTATTTGGATGTGAACATAAATGGTATAGTTAGTAAGTTTGCAGAGGTGTAGTGGAGAACAAAGAGTTTACCTCAGAGTACAACAAGATCTTAATCAGATGGGCCAATTCGCTGCGGAATGGCAAATGGAGTTTAATTTAAGTAAATGTGAAGTGCTGCATTTTGGGAAAGCAAATCAGAGCAGGATGTATACACTTAACTGTAAGGTCCTGGAGAGTGTTGCTGAACAAAGAGACCTTGGAGTGCATGCTCATAGTTTCCTGAAAGTAGAGTCGCAGGTAGATAGGATAGTGAAGAAGGCATTTGGTATGCTTTCCTTTGTTGGTCAGAGCATTGAGTAGAGGAGATGGTAGGTCATGTTGCAGCTGTACAGGGCATTGGTTAGGCCACTTTTAGAATATTGCATGCAATTCTGCTCTCCTTTGTATCAGAAGGACGTTGTGAAACTTGAAAGGGTTCAGAAAAGCTGTACAAGGATGTTGCCCAGATTGGAGGATTTGAATGACAGGGAGAAGTTGAATAGGTTAGGGCTGTTTTCTCTGGAGTGTTAGGGGCTGAGGGGTGATCTTATAGAGGTTTATAAAATCATGAGGGGCATGAATAGGATAAACAGACAAGATCTTTTCCTGGGGTAGGGGGGGTCTAGAACTAGAGGACATAGGTTTAGGGTGAGAGGAGAAAGATATAAAAGGGACCAAAGGGACAACTTTTTCACATAGAGGGTTGTACTTGTGTAGAATGGGTTTCCAGAGAAAATGGTGAAGCTGGTGCAATTACAGGATTTAACAGGCATCTGGATGGGAATATGAATAGGAAGGGTTCAGAGGAAAATTGGCCGAGTTCTGGAAAATGGGACTAGATTAGATTAGAATATCTGGTTGGCGTGGATGAGTTGGTCTGAAGTGTCTATTTCAGTACTGTACATCTCTATGACTCTATAACTGAACATTTCAAAAAGTTTCAGTAAATCAGGGAAACTCAAGCATGGGCGGCACGGTAGCTCAGTGGTTAGCACTGCTGCCTCACAGCACCAGGGACCCGGGTTTGATTCCAGCTTTGGGCAACTGTCTGTGTGGAGTTTGCGCATTCTCCCTTGACTGCGTGGGTTTCCTCTGGGTGATCTGGTTTCCTCCCATAGTCCAAAGATGTGCAGGTTAGGTGAATTGGCCATGCTAAATTGCCCACAGTGTTCAGGGATGTGTAGGCTTGGTGCATTCATCAGGGGTAAATATAGGAGAGTAGGGGAATGGGTCTGGGTGGGTGTGGACTTGTTGTGCCAAAGAGCCTGTTTCCATACTGTCGGGACTCTATGAAGCATGGACTCATGACCGGCAGATCATGCCTGACAAACCTCATTGAGGTTTTTGAAGAGGTGATTAAGGTAGTGGGCAGAGAGATTGATAAAGTCCTATATAAGAGAATGTAAACTAAGGTAGAAGCCCACGGAATTCAGGGTGAATTACTAACATGGCTGGGAAATTGGTTGAGTTGCAAGTGAAAGTAAGGATAATAGGTAGATACTCAAATTGGCAGGAAATTAAAAAATGAAGTCCCACAAGGGTTTATATCAGGCCTCAATTATTCACATTTTTTTATTAGCAACTTGGATAAAGGCACAGAAAGTCATATGTCCAAATTTGCTCTTGACACAACGTCAGGTGGCATTGTCAACAGTATAGATGAAAGTTTAAAATTATCAAGAGATATTAATAGACTAGGTGAATAGGCAAAACTGCACAGGAAGATTTCAATGCAAGCAAATGTGAGATTATCCATTTTGAACTGATAAAGAATATTTTCTCCGTGGTGTAAATTTAAATTCATTGGATGTGCAAAGAGAAGTGGGGATTCAGATGCATAGATCTTTAAAATGCCTTGCATAAAGTAAGGCTAATAGAATACTGGCCTTTCTATTCAGAAGTCTGGACTATAAGGATGCAGAAGTTATGGTACAGTTACACAAAGCCCAGGTTAGACCCTACTTGGAGTACTGTGACCTGATCTGGCCACCATACCCCAGATAGGATACACTGGCCTTGAAGGGTGTAAGACATAGGTTTACAAAAATGGTGCCTATTCTTCTCTGATTAGGAGAAAACATTATATACATTTAGCCTGTTTTCTCTCAAATTTAAAAGATTAAGCATCGATCTGATTGAAGTCTTCAAAATGTTAACAGAAAAATAACAGAGTAGATAAGGATATATTATTCCCACTGATTGGAGATTCTAGAACTAGGAGACAGTCTAAAAGTGGGGCCAGGCTGTCTGGGAGAAATGTTAGGAAGCACTTGTACACACAAAGGGCAGTAGAAGTTTGGAGCTGTCTTACACAAATTGCAGTGGATGCTTGATCAGTCGTTCATTTTAAACCCAAGACAGATAAACCTTTGTTAAGTAAAGATAATAAAGGGAATGGTCCTAAGACAGGTATATGGAGTTAGGCCACAGATTAGCCATGGTCTCACTGAATAGTGGAACAGGCTTGAGAGGCTTAATGGACTATTCCTCTCTCTCTATATTCCTGTCACTTTAAGGACTTGCAATCTGAGCTCTCTCTTTCTCTACCCCTCTTAATATCATCCCACTTATTGTCTATACCTCTGTCAAACTTTGTTTATCTTCCTCAAATGAATTCCCTCACACTTCTTCAGATTGAAATCCATCTACTACTTTCCTGTCCACTCAACCAAACCATTGACATCATTCTGGAGTCAACAGCTATTCCCTTCACTATCAACTATGTGGCCAATTATGTGACATATGCAAATTTACCAATTTCTCAATTATACTTCTAATGTTTTCATCTAAATCATGAATATATATCATTAACAGTGAGGAAACTACTACTGAATCTTGTGGAACATCACTAGAAATCATTCCCTAGTTGCAAAATCATCCAAGGGCCATTTGCTGCAGGGTTTTTCCAGAATTTATCTTTCTGGTCCAAATTCCATTTAAATTTTTTGTCCAATATGTTCTCTGGGGAGTAATATTGGCTCAAACAATTGAATAAAATGGACAATATCAAACTCATTTTTATACATAAAGTCATAGAGTAATATAGCATGGAAACACACCCTTCAGTCCAACCTGTCCATGCTGATATTAATCCCAAACTAATCTAGCCCCATCTGCCTGGGTTTGGCCCATATTCCTCCAAAAATTTCTTATTCATGTATTTATCCAAATGCGTTTTAAATATTGTCACTATAGCCACAGCCACCACTTCCTCTGGAATTTCATTCCACACATGAACCACTCTCTGCGTAAAAAAAGTTGCCCTCACATTTCTTTAAAATCCTTCTCCTCTCACTTTAAAAATATGCCCCCTTGTCTTGAAATTAGGCCCTAGGTTAAAGACCTCTGTCATTCACCTTATGTATACCGTCATGAGTTTCTAAACTTCTATAAGGTCACCCCTCAACCTCCTGTACTCCAGTGAAAAAGTCCCAGCCTCTCCTTGTAAATCAAACCCTCCATTCCCACAACCTCCTGGAAAATCTCTTCTGAACCTTCTCCAGCTTTACAATATCCTTCTTATAACAGGATAATCAGATCTGGACACATTACTCCAGAAGAGGCCTCACCAACGCCCTATACAACCTCAACATAATTTCCCAATCCTATAGTCAAAGGGCTGAGCAATGAAGGCAAATGTGCTTATTGCATTCTTAACCACCTTATCTATATGTCATACAAACTTCAAAGAATTATGTACCTGAAACCTTAGGTCTCTCTGTTGACAACACTGTCCACGGCTCTACTTGTCTTTGTTTGTTTCTCTCCTGATTTTCATTTGGGGAAAAATGCAGACTGAGTAGCTCATTGATATTGCCCATGTTTACAGTAACGCACAAAATGGGGTATTCAAAATTTCAAAGCTTTCAATTGCAAGCTAAAAGTAAAATCAGGGAAGATGCTATTTCACATTCTAGACATGCAAAGCAGCCTTTTCACATCAACGAAACACAACTGGAACTCAATAAGTAGTAATAACAACCTTACTGAATAAAACTATTTGGTTGTAGCTCAGTTCCAGGTATGCTTCAAACATGACAATACAGTTTTAATGCTTAAGATTCATTGTGCATTGTGCCTTAATTTCCGCTCAGTTACAATTTTTTTGTTCTCCTAACATCTATTTATCAATGAAAACTGCATGTAGGCTGCACTTCTGCAGTTTAAATCAAAGAGTCTGCATTCTGAAATTATCAAAGCAATCACACAGTGTGCCCTCTTGACACAAACAAATATCTTCAAAAGGCATTGTAGTCTTTCATGAGAAAGCAAGATTACTCTTTAAAACATCTTTTTGGACGCATAAGCAGAATTTGCTTCTCAACAATAATTCAACTGCATTTAACAGCTGTGTATATGACTCAAAAGGAAACCAAGAAGGGCTACCTACAAGTTGCAATATTCTCACAAATCCTGTCATGAATTTTCCATGCTCTCAGATTTTGCAAAGGGAGATTTTGTATGGTAGTTGTCTCTCTGAGACCGTTATTCCCCAGAAATAATTTTGTTCTCTTCCTCTTTTGACAAAGCAACATGACAGTCTACCATCTTGTGATTGTTGATAAATTAAGCTTTTCTGGTGAAGACCAGTGGCTAGAAACCCAAAGCTGCTGTCTAGGTGGATGTGAATGGTTAAAATTCTTCGAGAGTCCTCTGCCCAAAGGTAGGTCCTTGGTGATAGTTCGCTGAACCATGATTAAGTAACATATGTTTTACACAGGGTAGAATGAGGAGGCAAGCCCCAGGTCTAGGTGCAGCAAAATGACCTTTAAACCCACTACTGTTGCCTGTAATCTGATCCATGTAGCTACTATTAATCCAACTGAGCTAAACTGCTATGCCCATGAATAGTTGTATGTGCCAACCAGAGGGATGACAATTGTTCCAGTGTTGCAGGCAGCACTCCAAATTAGCGTATACGTAAGACTAGTGTTTAGTGAAAGTACATGTTGGATCTGGGGTCCGTACTCCAAAATCAAAGGACATTTACTGTTATAGAGTCACAGAGTCCTATAGCTTGGAGACAGGTTCTTTGGCCCATACTGGTCTATGCCGACTAAAATATCCACCACACCATCCCCATTTCCTTGCATTTGACCCATATGCTTCCAATCCTCTCCTATCCATGTATTTGTTCAAATGCCTTTTAAATGTTATTAATGTACCCGCTTCAACCAGTTCTGCTGGCAGCTCTTCCATATGTGTACCACCCTCTGTGTAAAAAAGTTGTCCCTCAGGTTCCTTTTTATTCTTTCCCCCCCAACCTTAACCTGATGGCCTTTAGTCCTTGATTCCCCAAACATGCATTCACCCTATCCATGCCTTTCATGATCTTCTATGAGATTCCCCCCTCAGTCTCCTGTGCTCTAAAGAAAAACATCTTAGCCTATCCAACCTTCCTTATAACTTAGACCATTGACTCCAGGCAACATCCTTATAAATCCAGGCAACATCCTCATAAACAGTTTTCAACATTTTAAAATTGGTGCTGTTAAAGTAGTGGTTATATTTTAACCAATCTAAGGACTGAAGATAAGAGCAGAGAAGAAAATATTGACATCTCAGATATGACGCAAGTCCAAGACAAAAAGCATAGCTGTTATCACATATCCCCAGGTGTTGTGATCCAGGATATGGTGTTTAGCACTAACCTCCATGGAGAAGCATTACTAAACTAGCTCGGAGATTAGTGGGATGGCGAGTCTGCCTCCTTGCTATCTCCATCTGATTAACTCGAGATATTTCCCAACCAACCTGTTCAGAGATGCTATCACACTTCTCTGGAGCAGGTGAGACTTGAAGTCAGGTTTCCTCGTCCAACAGTAGGAACACTATCACTGCACAAGGGGACGCCGATTAAATCTATGGCAGGTTATCAATTGAGATCCTTAAGTAATTAATTATATTTGCTCAATTGTGCACGTGGTGGGGGGGGGGTCCATATAGTGAGCTGACAGAAAATCTCAGCCGAAACGCTCATGACCCAGTCAATCCACCCTTTGCCCTTTCTTCAGACCGACCGAGCCAGGATGGCAGAGCCCACATCAGCTCTTGTAGCCAGAGTCCCTCAATGAGGCTAGGTCTCTGGTGGGTGCATTACAAGCAGCTACCAACACCTTGATGGAGTTGATGGGTGATGGGGAACCATCTGCATTCGATTGGCATGTAGCTGTTGCTGGGCAGGACTTCTGCCCTCAGGGTCCTAAGTCCAGGGAAAGGTCCAACACTGGCCACTTAAGTAACAAATGGGTAGTTAGTTACATTGGGCCTTCCCTAACAGACAATGTGGGCCTTCTGGTGGTCTTTCAGCCAGCTGTTAAGACCTCTGTTGTGACGGACTTTAGGCTCAATCTACAAATTTATTACCTTTTATGTGTGAGCCAAGTCCTGCGTGCTCTTTAAATAAAACAATAGGAAAAGATATTTAATCTTACACTTTTAGTTTTATTCTATCAGTAAATGGATAAAGTATACAGAGCTCTGGGTCTAAACCTTTCTGTCCCTGACAAACTACTCAGTCAGTCAGTTCAGAAAGAACAAAAGACATATATCTGTCCCTGACACAGTCTTTTATACCATACAAAACATCATACCATCACTCAAGTGAAATTGTCTTCTAATTGGCTGTTGCTCCGATTCCATTCCCCGCCACCTCGCATTTCCGGCTGTCCGACCTCACGTGACCTTCCCTATTCGGAGACAAAGGACCACCATGCGGCCTCCTTTCGAGTGCGAAACGGCAGTCTCGCCCACTTCCGGGGCGCGAAACGGCCGATCACGTGACCTCCCGGAGCGCGAAACAGGGAGATCACGTGACTGCACCCGTGTCTCGGAGCATCACGTGATCATCCTCTGCGCGCGCATCAGAGAACCACGTGACCTCCGAGTGCCGAGGACACGCCCCTCAGACTCGACAATTTAGTTTCCAGGTAAGTTTTTTATATATATAGTTACAACTCCCCCTTTTGGACTCATGAAAATGAGACCAACAAACCAGTTTTACGCATCACATTCACTCTCTGACACATAGTCCTCCCCTCTTGCCAGGGCCATGGTTTCCGCCGCTATTTGTGACATCTGATAGGGCGGTGGAACCTTCCCTTCAATTGCTGTAATAATTACCCTGTTCAACAAAGATCTGATACAGGGGATACAACAACATCCACACAACACGAACACAATGGTCATACCAGCGTGGGACATAAACACAGACACAATTAATCCTTTCCATTTCCCTACCCAGGAATCGAAAATGCCTCCTAGAGGGTTGTCAATACCTGAATGTTCATGCATTTCTTCAGACAAGGTTCTTAATCCTTCCAGGGCTCTGGTTACCGAGCCATCAGGTGCTGTATTGTTGGGGATGAACGTACAACATTGATCTTCAAACATAGAGCACACTCCCCCCTTTTCTGCCAACAACATATCTAAGGCCATTCTATTTTGTACTGTCATCAATAAGGTTCCTGCCAATTGTTCAGAGAGTCCCGCCACGACGTCTCTAGTTCTATTGGCTAGCCTGAGTACATTGTAATGTACATAATTAATTCGATCAACGTTTTTATTCGGCGTAATTGGGAATAGAGCACTAACAATTGGGAGATTGTCGAATCCTGTTGCTACCTGATCTACCAACTTATATTCATTAGGTACGCCACGGGAAACCCCTATTGCATCTATATACGTGGTTGGGCCAGAGGTAATGTCAAACAGATCCCTGCGTACTCGTGCATGCTGATTTACCTCCTGTCGTCGTTCTCCTAAAAGTGTTAAGGGTACCCCTAGCCTGACCATTGCACAGGTTCCAGATCAATCCGGAGGTAAACTAATCTGTAGTGTTCTATCTCCACAGTACCAAAAAAGATCAGCTCTGGCCCAAACCATTGTGCCAGCATTCCGCCAGCCGGTTGCATTAATCGTGTTCTGGCACCAGTCAGCGGGGATGTGTCCCATGACTGTATTAGATCTTCGAACAAAACAAGTGTAATTGTTGGCCCTTGGGGTAAACATTGGAGGTAACGTAGAGTTCTTGACAGGTGGAAAAATAGCAATTAAGGCGGTACAATTTGGAGGGTCCGCCTGCATGGTGAGAGCCATCATGCAGTGAAATCCTACTGGGTCTACATTCGGGAACAATGGGGCTGGGGTAGTAAATAAAGTATTCCTGATGAAGGGCTTATGCTCGAAACGTCGAATTCTCTATTCCTGAGATGCTGCCTGGCCTGCTGTGCTTTGACCAGCAACACATTTGCAGCTGTGATCTCCAGCATCTGCAGACCTCATTTTTTACTAGTAAATAAAGTTGGCCTAGCCGAAGAACACGCGACGCAACCACTCATATTAATTGAGATTGCGGTCGCTGTTATCCAGTCCAGCCATACATTCCTATCCCCATATCCGGTAGCTAATTTAATAATGTCCCTTCACATGAGGTTGTTATAGTCTACTGTCACTACTCCTGAACTTGATTCGGCCACCACGCTTGTTGTATTTTCAATCTGTGGCTGGTTCGTAGGAGGATCCACCAAGGTTACCTTCACTAGTCCCATGTTATCTACTCCTGATTGATCTACCCCTATTATAAAATAAAAACTGCTATCATCAATTTCACAGTAAAACTGTACCTCTTTGGGACTAGGGTTGGTGTCGAATCTTGTCAGGGTTAACAAGAGTGGATTTTTTAACTCTGAGGAATGATCGAGTTGTCCCTTTGTCAAGCTCACACGGTCTCTAACCTCCCATCTATTATCCAAGGGTGATGACTTCTTAGGTGTCCAATATTCCCCAGTCCATGTTAATACATCATCCCACGAAGGGCATGGATGAGAATTAATGGCGTGGATGCAAAGATATACATCATACCCCTTCCAGCTCCCTGTATCTTGGCCACAGTCAATTACTTGGCATAAGTCAAACTGGTATATTGTATCACGCTTTTTATCATGTCTGATGTGTATCCGGCTCCATGCTTCCCTTAAACATTTGTCCCTCTCTTGTCCTATTGATCTCTTATTCCTGGGACTCCCTACCTTGTGTGTGTGTTCGTCCTTCGCGGTTGATCCCCTTATTAATAGTATCATAACACTTATACATAAAATAGTGAAAACTCCCAAGCTTAACAGCTTAAAATAACACGGGCTGATTACTAAAATAAACATAATATTCATTATACAACAATTAAAAGTTTAAGACCCTTCTACTCTTTTTCTGTTCTTATTCGTTCTAGAGTTCTCGTTGGCGGTTCTGTGGCCGCACACTGGCTCCAATGATACCAAGTGTCTCCTTTCCCTTGTAGTCGAACTACATGAAATGCCCTTTCCCCCACCTTGTAAGGTCCTGTCTACCGTGGCTCCGACCATTTCCGTTTGATCACCTTCAGCAGTACCCACTCTATGGTGGATGGCGCCCGGCTCTGTAGGTCCCCCTTTTCCGATCCAACCTGTTTAGAGAAAGCTGAGATCAAAGCTGTTAATTGATCATAATAAGGTTTGTACCTTATTGAGACTCCTCCCTCTAACATCTGTATTCCAGCCCCTGGTCCCGGAAACTGCTGCCCTGTTGTTAGCTCGTACGGGGTACACTCTGTAATAGAGTTTACTGAGCTTCTAATAGACATTAAGGCTAAAGGTAGGGCATCCACCCAGCTTAACTTCGTTTGTGCATACACTTTTCCTATTTCCCTTTATGGACTGGTTCATTCTCTCCACTTTTCCCTGTGACTGAGGATGGTACACTGTTCCAAACGCATGTTTCAGTCCTAAAGCTGCTTCTACTTCTTACAGGTCTTTATTCTTAAAATGTGTGCCATTATCTGACCTGACTTTCTTTGGAAACCCATGCGTTGGAATGTATTGGTTTTATCAGAAATTTGATCACTGTCTTCACATCTTCCTTTTTCACAGGTATCACTTCTGGCCAACCAGTGTATGCATCCACTGGTACCAAAAGGAACCTACATCCGTTTACTCTCTCTACCATGTCAGTGTAGTCAATCACTATTTCCTGACCTGGCATTCTTGGGGGAGGAAATTTTCCCTCTTGTGGTTCACTGTTGCTTTTACATTATATTCTGAACACGATTTACATTCTCTGATATAATTTTCACTCATTGCCTGTAGTTCAGCCAATTGGGCTGATTCTTTGCCGCCCTCTATTGGGTCAAGGGTAACATTTACATACATCAGCACCTGCCTGCCTCCCCCTTTATTCTGAAAAAGAACACCATTTATTGTGTGTTCTTTTTCAGAAATATCGAGGAAAAATGGCTCTTTGTAATCCGGGACCGCTAAATCAGCAGCCCGCATTAGGGCCTGCTTAAGAAATATAAAACTGTCGTCTGCCTCCGTGGTCCACTGCAAATGGGCAACCAAATTTCTCATGCCTTGCTCATTTACCATGGCCCTTAGAGGGAATGTAAGCTCCCTATATGAGGGAACAAATTGTCTTCTCTATCCTGCCAACCCAAGAAAATGAGAGCATGTCTTTTACAGTGACTGGTTTGGCATGATGCAGAATGGAGGATCTATGGGATGGAGACACACCTGTTCCCTTACTGGAAATAACTCTGCCCAAAAAAGACACCGTTCGTCTGCAGCATTGTAATTTAGCCCATGAAACTTTGAAACCGACGTTATACAAGAGTAACAGCAATGAGTTTGTAGCTGCCAAACAAGAAACATGGTCGGGTGCCGCCATAAGAATGTCATCCACATATCGGATCAATACCACCCCCTTTGGGAGCATCAGATTTTTCAGCTGCTGTTTCAGTACCTGATTAAACACCCCAGATGACAAAATGAACCCTTGAGGGACCCTTGTATAACAAAGTTGTTGGCCTTTATAGGTAAACGAAAAATGTCCCTGAAATGATCAGCTAGGGGCAAACAGAAGAACGCGTTAGCCAGATCAATGCACGAGAACCACTTATGGTCAGGGGTCAGCACAGACATCGCAGTGTAGGGGTTTGGGACCCAAATTGTTGGAGTAGAAACGACACTGTTGATCCATCCAAGATCATGCGCCATCCTATATTTGCCTGTATTCTGCTTCTCTACAGATAAGATAGGAGTGTTCTAGGCTGACTGAGAGGGTTCTAGCACCCCTGCTGCTACCAATCCTTCAATTGTGTCGGCGATGCCGGCTTCAGCCTCTGGTTTGTGTGGGTATTGTCTCTGCCAAATTGGAGTGTAGTCTATTACCTCGAATGTGATTGGTGCGACGTGTTTGCAGTAACCAACGTCCGTCGAACCTGCTGACCACAAGGCACCCGGTAGTGTATCAAGCATCGCTGCAGCCTGTGGCTGGTCCGTCTTTTCCCTGCCATGACACCTTTCAATCTGCCTATGTTCCAGCAACACCTTGTCAGTTGTTCTGTGCACAAGACAATAAGCTTCAACTGAGGGTGAATATTGCAAACCGGGTAATTGAGTCCAAACCCAATCAGTTAGCTCTATCAAGCGTTTGGACATGAGTCCCAGATCTTTGGCCTGATATTCAGCATGCACTGCCAATGTGAAATGCGGTATAGCTTCTTCAGATATCTCATACCATTCCAACTGTTCCAGAGTTAGTTCCACAACACCCACCACACCTTCCAGGTGTTGATAGAATGCATGCGGATAGATTTTATTGTCCTCTGTCGTAATATAGGGTCACATGAAGGGGATCTGCAGGAGGAGCATAGGGATGCAGCATCTGAACCCAGGGTCGCCCTTGGTTATATAAAGATTGTATGCCGTTATTCTGCCCTTTCTCAGGTTCAAGGAGTCCCCAGTATATATCTGCCAACTGCCCTTCTGCCATTGGTGATGCGTCTGGTGATAATATCACTTGGGGTCCAGAGTGAATCATTGATATAGAACAATTAACAGAATAGCCAATTGGAAAGGTCACTACGAGTCCGTCTGGTCCGCACAGAACCGGGACCCCGTATCTCTCCAGCAAGTCACGTCCCATCAAATTCACAGGGCATGCAGGTGATGAAATATATTGGTGATAAAAAGTCTGCCCAGCCACTGATGTGATCAGTGACGATGTCAAAGGCAGATTAGGAGGCTGATTTAAGGGGACATACTGTCCTCGGATCAATCCCTGGGGGCCCCACAGCCAGGGACAATTTTCTTCTCCAATGCCCAGGTTGGCCACATTCAAAACAAGTGTCCGGTGGCTAACCTCTGACTCCTCCACGGCCCCTTCCTCTACCACTCATTCCTCCTGGAACACCTCTTCGCCTGCCCTCCTAAAAGGGGGTAGTATGGCATCGAATCAGGTGCCGGGTCTAGACTCTGCCGGTTATTTTGTGGCAACGGCTGCTGCACCATCTGATTAATCATCTTTTGGGAGGCCTTCTTTGTCTCATTAACCTTCCATCTAGCCTCATCAAGCTGTAACTTCAGCAACTGCACTTGTGCTGACCCATTGCTCTGTTTATCTTCATTCTGTTTTGTCCTATATCGCTTCATATGATGCATCAAATGTTTTTCCCGCTGTTCTGTAGAACACCCTGGGGTATCAGGATTACTCTCCATTGCCTCTTTTACTTCCTTAGGCATCCCTGCCATAATGGCATTCCTAAACTACGTGGTCTGTAGCTGACCTGACCCTGGCTGGCTCCCCACAGTATCTGTCCACGTGCCTTTACATCTAGCCAAAAAGGCAAGCATCTTCTCGCCCTCCTTCATTGTGAAGGTGAGCGAGTGCATCGCTCCCGGTGGAATCGGGAATCTATCCCTCCTAGCCCTTCCCACACAGTTGGCATGCTGCGCAAACGGGTCCGAGTCAGGTACTAAGGTGGTCCCCGCAGACACTTCAATCTGCTGTACCTCCCACGTACTCAATTGTTTGCCCACGAATGCTCTCCAATCACCCATGGCCAACTTGAAGCCTAGTGTGTATTGGCAAAATTTAGTCATCCGGGGTCCACCTCCCTCCATGGGTGGGGACATTTTATCCAAAATGCAATTCATATCCGTATAGGTAAAGGGCTGATACACATCCCCCATAAAAGAGCCTTTATAATCTAGAGGCAGTTGGTGATATTTTATGGGCAGCCGCGATATCTCCCTCCATCACAAATCATAACTGTTTTCAAACGGAGGCTGTACCCCTGAGAAGCCCTGTTCAGTATGCATGGTAAGTGAGCCTTTTAAAGTGACAGGGTACGTGTTTGGACCGCCCCCTGGGTGGGACTCCTCGTCTTCACTATCTGTGCTACTCCTTGACTCCTCCTCTCTTCTTTCTTTTCGGCTTCTTTTGTCCACTTTCTTCCAACCAGTATTGACCCTTTGTTTCCCTTCACATGCTCTTCTACTTCTAATCTAACCTACTCTTCTGCTTTTCCCAAAAACGGTGACAATTTCTTCCTCTCCTCTTCTTTAGGGACTTTGCCCTGCTTTTATAAATCTTCCCATATTTCTGCATCACGGTTTTTTGTTTGTTCTTTGCAAGCCCACTAATTAACTGACCTCTAACGTTACCCCACTGCTGTTTTACGGACAACACTAAATCAGAAGAACATCCTCCGTTTTCTTCACACTCTTTATCAAATTCCCTATCATTTTATGTATTTCTGTTTTTTTAAAAATCCTCCTGTCCAATAACCAATCGGTTTATATTTAATTTAGCCAAGCACCCAACCCAATTAAAACAAATCCGGTTGCGAATCAATCTATATAAAATACACCCAAACAACTTACTCTTACAGTTAAAGTTATCAGCAGTTTCGTTATCACCTTTAAGTTTCTACTGTCTACTCTTTCTCACTGAGACACCACCGTCTTTGTCTCAGAGACATCACTGGCTTTTCTACTACCCTCCGTACATTCCCAATGTAATTTTAAAACTTACAACACATCAATTATCAACCAAAATTCATGAGCGGTGCTTTTATGAGATCCTGCTCAAAGGACTTTAAACCTTCTCACACATACGTACCTTGGTGCTTTTATGAGGACTCTAACCCCATGGGACTTTAAACCCGTACGTACCTAACCAACACTTGTGAGCGGTGCTTTTATGAGACCCTGCTCAAAGGACTTTAAACCTTCTCACACATACGTACCTTGGTGCTTTTATGAGGACTCTAACCCCATGGGACTTTAAACCCGTACGTATAAAATCAATACTTTATCCACTTACTATTCCTAGGACACTTGCAGTCTAGTGATAACAATCAATTTAGTATCTCCAATCGCAGAACTTCGATATAAACAGGTGTCTGCTCACCGTTTGTTTTTACGGTGCCGCTTGTTGTCATCACCAGACGTCAGTGTACTTTGTTTCTATTTTTTCACGTTTACATCGCTCAGTTGGGATCACGTCAGGATCACCATCTGACGGACTTTAGGCTCAATCTACAAACTCATTATCTTTTATGTGTGAGCCAAGTCCTGCGTGCTCTTTAAATAAAGCAATAGGAAAAGATATTTAATCTTACACTTTTAGTTTTATTCTATCAGTAAGTGGATAAAGTATACAGAGCTCTGGGTCTAAACCTTTCTGTCCCTGACAAACTACTCAGTCAGTCAGTTCAGAAAGAACAAAAGACGTATATCTGTCCCTGACACAGTCTTTTATACCATAGAAAACATCATACCATCACTCAAGTGAAATTGTCTTCTAATTGGCTGTTGCTCCGACTCCATTCCCCGCCTCCTCGCATATCCGGCTGTCCGACCTCACGTGACCTTCCCTTTTTGGAGACAAAGGATCACCATACGGCCTCCTTTCGAGTGCGAAACAGCCCACTTCCGGGGCGCGAAACGGCCGAGCACGTGACCTCCCGGAGTGCGAAACAGGGAGACCACGTGACCGTGCCCGCGTCTCGGAGCATCACGTGATCATCCTCTGCGCGCGCATCAGAGGACCATGTGACCTCCGAGCGCCGAGGACACGCCCCTCAGACTCGACAATTTAGTTTCCAGGTAAGTTTTTTATATATATATTTACAGTTGCCAATGCTAAATGTTTCAGGCTAATGACCGATTATCAGAATTGGTAGTCACCTTCTGATGATAGATAATTGACCTGAAATGCTAAATCTGTTTCTCTTTTGCCAAATGCTGCATGCTGAATGTTCCCAACATTTAACTTTGCAATGTTTCATTCTATGGGATGTGGGGATAAATGGCTAATTTAGGATCCTAATGGATGCAGAGGATAATAAGGCATCAGTAAATCTGACAGAATTGAGAGTGTGACGCTGGAAAAGCACAGCAGGTCAGACAACATCCGAGGAGCAGGAAGAGCGATGTTTCGGGCAAAAGCTCTTCATTAGGAATAAGGCTCATTCCTGATGGAGGGCTTTTGCTTGAAACATCGATTATCGTGATGCTGCCTGACCTGCTGTGCTTTTCCAGCACCACACTCTCGACTCTGACCTCCAACATCTGCAGTCCTCACTTTCTCCAAATCTGACAGAATGTCTATTGCAGACCTAAAGCGTATAACAAGAAAGATTGACTAGAGCATTATTATTTTACAAGTACCTTTTTTTCTCCCTTCAAGGTAAAGCTGCATTATTATCAGGCTTATTTTGCTCCTGATTCCAAAACAGTTTCACTGGCTTCACCAAGTTTCAATTGGACCTGTGCCAGATATATTTGGTCAGCATAGGGTTTATCCGAGTCAAAACAGTACAATAGAATGAGATCACAATGGCACAGGCAGCACCCATGGAGAGAAAGCAAGCGAATGTTTCAAGTCTAGATGACTCTTGATGAACAAACTGCTTCATGAAGACTCATCTAGACTCAAAATGTTAGCTTGTCCTCTCTCCATGGATGCTGCCTGACCTGCTGTAACCTCCAGCATTTTTTGTTTTCAATATAGATTCCAGGATCGGCAGTAAATCACTCCAAGAGAATGATGATTGCATTTCTATTGACATTTTGTACTTTTGGGAAGCCTTTACAACTTTGCTAAAATCTTCAAGTAAAAGTAATGTTACAAAAAACATTGACAAAGTCACTGCACACAGCAACTGCACTTCCTGATCTGTGCTAAATTAGTTGGTTTCAGCTGTGATACTGAAGAAGCAATTTGTTTTATTCTGATTCGGAACTGCTTGTTGTTGATATAAAGGGTAGGAGTTTTGCCATTGACTTTGTTACCTCTACATCCAGGTCAACAGGGGTGGGCAAGGGTGGGAGAAGTTCACAAAGTAGATGAAACAGTTGCTGAGCGATGAGTTTCTTCAATGGGAATGTTTGTTTATTTAATTAATTTGATGGGCACCACTTGAAGGTAGAGAGCTTAGTTGGATGCCCTCCAGAGCTGGAAAAGCAGAAGCTGAATGAGCATAAATTCCTCCAATTCACTATTGAAGATGCTGAAATCACTGATTTAGGTCCCCACTCCAAACTCCAAAACCCAGCTACAGACTTCATCCCTCTCCATTGCAGCAGTCTGAGATTAAGTCCATTAAGAGGACGTTTCTTAAAGTTTTCTCCAAAAATGCAATTCCAAATGTTGACAACAGTCAACAGACAATTGCAATTTTTTAAAAGGTTGTCTGATCAAACAGCCTGCATATCATTCAATCTTGCAGTTCACCAAGTATCCTCAAAGTAAGCGATCAAACTCCTGGTGCATTTGATGTTTCTGAAATGAGAAATCAAAATGCTTCAGATTTCCTGCACTGTAGTATTTTGCTTTTATCAAAATGCAATTACTTGTTTTGAAGCAATTACCAATGCATCTGCAATTTAAAATGAGGAGAGTATTTCAAGGGTCTTACCAAGTAATAGAGATTAAAACAAAATAGTGCTGAAGACAGGCTGAGAAGGGGGGTGTGTGTGTGTGTGTGTGTGTGTATGTGTTTTCTCTCGCTATCTGGTGTGCCCAATTCTGCAAAATTGACCAACTCTGAGAGAAAACCAACATCTTTTAAAATGTTGAAATCTCCTCAATACAACTGTATTCAGGAGGACAGCTGAACCAAATGGCCATCATTTACAAGCTGATTAGGGGTTTAGATAGGGTTGACAGTGAGAACCTTTCTCCGCGTATGGAGTCAGCTGTTACTAGGGGATACAGCTTTAAATTAAGGGGTGGTAGGTATAGGACGGATGTTAGGGGTAGATTCTTTACTCAGCGGGTTGTGAGTTCATGGAATGCCCTGCCAGTAACAGTGGTGGACTCTCCCTCTTTATGGTCATTCAAGCGGGTATTGGATAAGCATATGGAGGTTATTGGGCTAGTGTAGGTTAGGTAGGCTTCAGTCAGTGCAACATCGAGGGCCGAAGGGCCTGTACTGCGCTGTATGTTTCTATGTTCTATGTTCTATGTTATACCTGGAATAGATCGGTTGCCTTATGAGGGTAGTTTGGAAAGGTTGCATTTATGTTCACTGGAGATTAATAGATTGTGGGGTGACATGTTTTGAAATTATTAAGATTTTGGATGATCTTGACTGGGTGGATGTGGGAAGGAAGTTTCCTCTTGTGGCTCAATAAAGAAATAGGGGATGCTGTTTAAAATTAGATTTTGACTTTTTGGGACAGCAATGGGGAGAAATTATTTTCAGATAGTTGTGCAACTCTGAAACTCTCAAAAGGAATCATTGAGTATTTTTAAGAGAGAGGTGGATTGTTAGGCAAGTGAATTAAAGATTATTGGGTGTAGATGGGAATACAGACTTTGAAACACATTTAGATCAGCCATGATCATATTGAATACCAGAGCAGACCCAAGAGGTTGAATGGTCTACTTCTCAGCCTAATTGTACATGTTTACATGTGATGTTCAACTCATCACAGTGAGGTCAGTTAAGGGTCAATTAACCAAACACTCCCTTATCTTAACCTACATGGACTATTAAAAGTCTTGCAGGCATGTCTTTAATTCTGTGCTTGTGCGAGCGTGGGGGCCCCAGTAAATGTGTATGACCCCATGAATAGTATGACATTACTATTTAACAAAGCTTCGGAAAAAAGTACTTGCAAGAATTTTGCATTGTGTTTTGTTTTAATGATGGAAACCTGTCTGTATAAATTCTTCACAGCTTCACAACAAAAGCCCATCCTCTCTAAATTTAAAAGCAAAATCCTATTACTGTCAAATGTGAAGTGAGAGAGTTAAGGTAGTAACTTCATCTCTCCTCTCCTGGTTGTAACACTGTTCACAATCTTATGTCACATTTGATCCTGAGATGAGCTCCAAGGTAGCACTGAGACTGCCTATTTCCACCTCAGTAACATTGATTTCTTTCACCCCGTCTCAGCTCATCTGCTGCTAATATCCTCATCCATTTCCTCTCGACGCAACTATTCCGATGCACGTCTGCCTGCACGCCCACATTCTACTCTCAGCGGACTTCAGGTCATCAAAACACTGCTGCCCATATTTGAAAGTGTAATGAATCCTATTCCTCTATCATACAACATTAGCTTCCTGTCAAGCTGTTTTTCAAATCCTCAGAGACGACTACAGCACAAAAACAGGATCATTAAGGCTATCATGCCTGTGTTGGTTAATAAATATTTGACTACATTAATCCCATTTTCCGGCCCTTAAGCCCGCAGCCCTGTGAGGCTACAGCAATGCAAGTAAAGATGTTAAAACTGTTTAAATGTTCCAAGAGTTTCTCACTCAACTACTTTTTCAGGCACTGAGTTCCAATCTCTTTCTACTCTCTGGATGAAAATACTTCTCCTCAACTGTCCTCGAGCCTTCTACATCTTAAATTAAATCTATGATCCTGGTTATTAACTCCTCTACTAATGAAAAGAAGTGCCTTCCTATCCACCCCATCTATGTCCTTATACATCTCTATCAGGTGCTCTCTCAACTGCGCTGCTCTAAGGAAAACAGCCCCAATTTGTTTAATCTTCCTACATAGCTTAGAGCCTCCAGCCCAGGAGCATCCTGATAAATATCCTCTGCACCCGCTCTAATGTAATCACAACCTTCCGATAATGTGGTGACTAGAATTACATGCAGTACCCCTATTGTGTCCTAACCAGCATTTTATGCAGTTGTAGCATGACCTCCTTGATCTTTTAGTCAACACCTTGGCTAGTAGGGGCAAGTATTCTATATGTCTCTAACTACATTCCTACCTGCCCTGCAATCTTCAAGGATTTGTGGATATGCTCACTATGGTACCTCTGACCTCTAGTACTATCCAGGATCCTACCATTCATGGTTGAATCCTTTGCCAAATGTGTTATTTCCCACTTTTCTGTGTAAATTCCATTTGCCACTATTCTGTCCATGTGACCATGCAGTTTACAGCTGTTTTCCTCAATACATTTATTTAGTGTATTTACTACATTACCAATTTTCATGTCACCCACAGACTTCTTGATCATACCCAATACATTTAAATTCAAATCATTAATGTACACAACAAACAAGGGCTCCAGCACTGAGCTCTGCAAAACCCTGTGAGAAACAGACTTCCAGTCACAGAAACATTCCTCTATCATGACACCCTGCTTCCTGCCTCTCTGCCAATTTTGTACCCAACATGCTCCTCTGCTTTGGATCTCATGGGCTTTTACTATCTTGACCTGAACAACATCCTTGCTTTTTGGTGTGCAAAGTTGGAGGTGCCTCTCTGCAGCTTTGTAATGTTTCTTTAAAATATCTCACAGCATTGATAGGATCCATCCTACAGGGTGATCTACTGCTGAGACCAAGCAACTGGGAAGGGCATGAAAGCCTATCTTGAGCCTGATCTACTATTGAGAAACCACTTTAAGACAATTGATCTAATCCTGATGCCTTGGTGTGTCTAGTAGCCAACTGGAAAATTCCAGATGGCATCTGACAATAGACCTTAATTGCTCTTCATTATTTTACTGCCCCCATTGTATGCAACCAGATAGCCCTAACATCTCTGATTCTGCCTCTGGCAAATTGGCATATGTGCCAACATTGCTGAATACAGACCCACCCAGTAGCAACAGAGAAATGGAGGAGCAAATTGTGAGGCAGATTTTGGAAAGGTGCAGAAGTAACAGAGATGTTGTCATGGGTGACTTTAACTTCCCTAATATTGATTGGAACGTTGTTAGTTCAAATAGTTTGGATGGAGCAGTTTTAGTCAGGTGTGTCTAGGATGGGTTCCTGTCTCAATATGTGGATAGGCAGAAGTGAGGACTGCAGATGCTGGAAACCAGAGTTTAGATCAGAGTGGTGCTGGAAAAGCACAGCAGGTCAGGCAGCATCATCCCTTCATCAGCTTCATTCCTGATGAAAGACTTTTGCCCGAAATGTCGATTTTCCTGCTCCTCGGATGCTGCCTGACCTGTTGTGCTTTTCCAGCACGACTCTGATCTAAACTCAATATGTAGATAGGCCAATGAGAGGAGAGGCCACATTAGATTTGGTGCTTGGCAAAGAACCATGCCAGGTGTCAGATCTCTGGGAGAGCTTTTCGGTGATAGTGATCACAACTCCCTGACCTTTACTATACTCATGGAGAGGGATAGGAGCAGATGGTGTGAGAAAGTATTTAATTGGGGGAGGGGGAATTGCAATGCTATTAGGCAGGAACTGGGGCACCTAAGTTGGGAACAGATGTTCTCAAGTAAGTGCACAACAGAAATGTGGAGGTTGTTTAAGAAGCACTTGCAGATAGTGCTGGACGGGTTTGACCCACTGAGGCTAGGAAGGGATAGTAGGTTGATAGAACCTTGGGTGACAAGGGAGGTGGAACATCTAGGCAAGAGGCAGAAAGAAGCTTATTTAAGGCCAAGGAGGCAAGGATCAAACAGGGCTCTTCAGGGTTACAAGGTAGCCAGGAAGGAACCGAAGAATGGACTTGGAGAGCTAGAAGGGGGCATGAAAAAGTTTTTGCAGATAGGATTAAGGAAAACCCTAAGGCATTCTACACTTATATGAGGAACAAAAAGATGGCCAGAGTGAGGATAGGGTCAATCAGGGATAGTGGAGGGAATTTGTGCAAGGAGTCAGAGGAAGTAGGGGAGGTCCTTAATGAATACTTAGCCTCGGTATTCACTAGTGAGAGGGACCTTGTCATTTGTGAGGATAGCATGAAACAGGCTGATATGCTCAAACAGGCCAACATTAAGAAAGAGAATGTGCTGAAAGTTTTGAAATTCATGTGGATAGATACATCCCCTGGGCCAGATGGGATATACCCAAGGTTCCTACAGGAAGCAAGGGAAGAAATTGTTGTGCCTTTGGCGCTAATCTTTGCATCCTCTCTGTACACTGGATTAGTGCCAAATGATTGGAGGGTGGCTAATGTTATTCCCTTGTTCAAGAAAGGGAATAGGGATAATCCTGGGAATAACAGATTAGTCAGTCTCACGTCTGTGGGTGGGTAAATCATTGGAGAGGATTCTGAGAGACAGGATTTATTTTTACTTGGAAAACCAGTTTGATTAGTGAAATCAGCATGGTTTTGTGAGAGGCAGATCATGCCTCACAAACCTTACTAATTTCTTTGTGGATGTGACAAAACACATTGGCGAAGGAAGAGCAGTGGATGTGATGTATATGGTTATTAGCAAGGTGTTTGATAAGGTTCCCTATGGTAGGCTTATTCAAAAAGTAAGGACGGATGGGATACAGGGAAATCTGGCTTTCTGGATATAGAATTGGCTGGCCCATAGAAGACAGAGGGTGGATGTAGATGGAAAGTATTCAACCTGGAGCTTGGTGACCAGTGGTTTTCTGCAGGGATTGGTTCTGGGACCTCTGCTCTTTGTGATTTTTGTAAATGACTTGGATGGGGAAGTGGAAGGCTGGGTTAGTAAGTTTGCTGATGACACGAAGGTTGATGAAGTGGTAGATATGTGGAGAGCTGTTGTAGATTGCAACAGGACATTGACAGAATGCAGAACTCGGCTATTAAGTGGTAGATGGAATTCAACATGAAAAAATGTGAAGTGATTCAGTTTGGATGGTTAAATTTGAATGCAGAAAACAGGGTTAAAGGCAGGATTCTTGGCAGTATGGAGGAACAGAGGGATCTTGGGATCCATGTCCACAGATCACTCAAAGTTACCACCCAAGTTAGTAGGGTTGTCAAGAAGGCAAATGGTGTATTGGCTTTCATTAGCAGGGGGATTGAGTTTAAGAGCTGCAAGTATATACTGCAGCTGTATAGAGTCCTGGTTAGACCACACTTGGAATATTGTGCTCAGTTCTGGGTAACTCATTATAGGAAAGATGTGGAAGCGTTAGAAAGGGTGCAGTGGAAATATACCAGGATGCTGCCTGGACTGAAGGGCATATCTTATGAAGAAAGGCTGAGGGAGCTAGGGCTTTTCTCATTGGAATGAAGAAGGAAGAGAGGTGAGATGATGAGAAGCATAGATAGAATGCATAGCCAGAGACTTTTTCACAGGGCTATCACAAGGGGATATAATTTTAAGGTGGTTGGTGAAAGGTTTATGGGAAATGTCAGTGGTAGGTTCTTTATACAGAGAATGCATGGGTGGAATGCACTGCCAGCAATGGTAGCAGAGTCAGATACATGAGGAGTATTTAAGCAACTCTTGAATAGGCACATGGAAGGTTAGTCTGTTCTTAGAATAGGATAAAAGGCCAGCACAACATCGAGGGCCAAAGGGCCTGTCCTATGTTGTATTGCTCTATGTTATATGTTCAATGAATACCCACTCCCACCCCTGTCTTCTCCCACTCCCGTGTGGGATAAAAGAATCCAGCTCCATTGCCCCTCAATAACATTCTTCACTATAATGGGACCATCAAATCCTTTCTCCCGTGGTGACTGACTACAATAGAAAATGTGTGCTCAAAGTATTTTGTCGCAGACGGAATTGCAATCGGCCGGGAGTCTCTTGTGGTCCTGCCAACGTTTGCTGATGTGGCTCACACTAGAAGAATGCCCAAGTGAGAGTTTTATCAGAAGGCAACTGGTGCCTGTGGAACCATACCCCAGCATGAGGCATCATTTCAGGAGAGAAGGTGAGAGAACCTCAACAAAGAACAAAAGGTACTTCTTCCTCTTAGTTGTCAAATCTGGAAAATGTTCACTGTCACACCTGGTCTTTGATTTCTAACGTGAAATTGTATGAATCAGTCCTAGCTCTCTGTTTACTGCAGATCAACAGAGGTGGATTGAAATGCTAAATGAATTGGAATTAATTTCCTGTACAATTACTTGTTGCACTGGATTCTTCAGGAAATATTACCTTGTCAAATAATCTTGTAATATTAGTTTTTGGGCCTGAAATTTATTGTACAACATATTTCTGATTATCTTTTAATTTTTTTTCTTTTCAATGTTCAAAATGGGATTATAGGTCTTAGCTTCACTCTGTTTGCAATCTCTTTCAGAAACAGCTACAATGAAAAGCCGAAAAATGTCATCCAGCTGAGTAGGAGAGCTCATTTGAAGTCAGGACTGATTACATGGTATGACAAGAAATTAGGAAGAATTGACAGCACAGAGAAAGGAAATTAGACTCCTGGTCCATGTGTTTTATATTCCATAAAAGCTTCCTCTTTACCCACCTCAATAGAATCCTGTCAGGACATCCTCTACTCTTTCATTCTCCTCGATATATTTAGCTTCCTCTTAAATGCAATTAGAGTATACAGCTCAACCACTCCATGCAGCAGCAAAGTTTCAGTTTCTAACCATTCTCAGAGTAAAGATATTTATTCAGAATTCATTATTCACGGCTGTCATTCATTTGTGGTCCTTGGCTATGGATTCCCTCACAAGTGGGATCATCTTCTTTACATCCATTCTATGAAATCCCTAATGATTTTATAAACTTTGATGTTGTCACTGCTAAGAAAAGAGCTCCAGATTGCTCAGTTTTATATTCAGAACCACACAGTTCTGTTTTTATCTAATACACAATTCCCATGAGCCAGGATTATCTCTTGCTGATCCCAATAGTCTGAAAGTGGAACTCTTTTTCTTTGTCTCGATTAGCATGAAATTCACCAAAGAAAAGTTCAGTTAAATATTACAGAAGAAGTTTAAAGTATTTAGAGGCAGGAAATTAATGCATTGCAGGCATAGTAGCTCAGTGGTTAGCACCGCTGCCTCACGGCACCAGTGACCCGGGTTCAGTTCCAGTCTTGGGTGACAGTCTGTGCAGAGTTGCACATTCTCCCATGTTTGTGTGGGTTTCCTCCCATTGTCCAGAAATGTGCAGGTTAGTTGGAGTGGCCATGCTAAATTGCCCATAGTGTCTAGGGATGTGTCAGCACGGTGGCTCAGTGGTTGGCACACTGCCTCACAGTGCCAGGGACCCAGATTCGATTCCAGCCCCAGGTGACTGTCTGTGTGGAGTTTGCACATTCCCCCTGTGTTTGAGTGGGTTTCCTCTGGATGATCTGGTTTCTTCCCATATTCCAAAGATGTGCAGGTTAGGTGAATTGGCTGTGCTGCATTGTCCATAGTGTTCAGGGATGTGTCAGTGAGATGCATTAGTCAGGGGTAAATATAGGAGGAATGGATCTAGGTGGGTTACTCTTTGGAGGATCAGTGTAGACTTGTTGGGCTGAGGGGCTGTTTTCATACTATAGGGATTCTATGATTCTAGATGGATTAGCCAAGGGAAATGTAGAGTGATAAGGTAGGGATGGTGGGTCTGGGTGTGATGCTGTTCAAAAAGTTGGTTTGGACATGATAGGCCAATTAGCCTAGTTCCACACTATAGGGATTGTGTGATTCTAACAGCTCATCAGCCTGTCACAAGAGTTTGAAGGACATCACTTTATATAAGGCATGACTTACCAGGACACTCACCCACTCTTATCATCTGCTATAGGCATATCAGAAGGATTATGAAGATTATTCATTACCATGAACACACTAATCATGGCCATCAAGGTTTGACTGAAATTTGAACACAGCGATTCAGGCTTAGAGAGAGTGACATTACCACGAGAACTGACATTGGTAAATTACAGTAGTAATAAATGCAGAAGTAATTGCTTATGGTTTGCAAAGACAAGTATGTCTCTGTAAGTCTGGGTATTTTGCTGATCATCAGTTCTGAGGACAATGCTATTTTTTGATTGTAACATTATAAGATTCTCTTATAATGTCAAACTGTAGACTCAGAAGACAAGTAAGAAACCTACGCTAAATTTCAACGGGTCAGATGTGTTGATTACAAACCTGAGGAAAAAAGCTTGATAAAGATGAGACTGAAGAAATTCTGAAAAAAGCCAGACCAGACTCAACACGTTGGATCTGTTTTCCTCTCTACATGCTACCAGACCTGCTGAGTTTCGAAAGTATTCTTTGTGTTTCTGCCAAAGAAGAAACTTAGCAAGGTTTCGTAACGTACGTTAATCAGTCAAAATTGGTATTTAGTTCTTCTTGATTTGTCTTTGGACTGCAGACAATAGGACAAAGAACAGGACAGGAATGAGCCCTTCAGCCTACGAGGTCCTATGACACCAAATTAAACTATTCCCCTCTGCCTGCCCTTTGTTGATATCCCTACTTTCATGTGCTTATCTAAAAGTCTCTTAAATGGCCCTATCATATCTGCCTCCACCCCTACCCCCAGCAGCGTGTTCCATATTCCTACCATGCTTGTGTAAAAAACTTGTCACTCACTTCTCCTTTGAACTTTCCCCCTCTCGCCTGAAATACATGTCCCTTAGTTTCAACATTTCATCCTCTGGGAAAAAGGTTCTGACCTTCAATCCTATCGATGTATCTCATAATTGTATAGACTTCTTTCAAGTGTCCTCTCAGGCTCCGCTGCTGCAGAGTAAACAACCTGAATTTTTCTATGATGTGGAGTGTTGGACTGGGGTGGACAATGTTAGAAATCACACAACACCAGGTTATAGTCAAAAGGTTTATTTGGAAGTGCAAGATTTCAGAGGGCTGCTCCTTCATCAGGTTGCTAGTGGGGCAGGATCATAGGACACAGAATTTATAGTAAAAGATTAAAGTGTCGTAGAACTGTAGAGATGTGTTGCACAAACTTGGATTGCTTCACTTAAAATGTGTTGTAGGTTTTGATTCATTAATGTGTAAATCCCAGAACTTCTTTCAAGTCACATTCCTGAAATAATTTAAGGTTTGTTCAATCTAGATTTGTTCAATACATCATATCGTTTGTATGACATTTTGATTTTTACTATAAATTCTGTGTGTGATTGTTAACTGAGTTTTTCTAGCCTCTCCACCATTAGCCTCCACCTTTGATAAGCAAGTAACATCCTGGTAAACCTCTTCTGCACCCTAACTGAAGCCTCCAGATTCTTCCTATAATGTCATAGCAAGCACTGAATGCAGTTCTCTAAGTGTGGCCTAAACAAAGCCACATAATTTGGAGGTGCTGGGGTTGGACTGGCATGAACAAAGTTAAAAATCACACAACACCAGGTTATAGTCTAACAGGTTTATGTGGAAACACTAGCTTTCAAAGCACTGCTTCTTCATTAGGTGGTTGTGGAGCAGCATCTTGAGACACAGACTTTACCGCAACAGGATTGCAGTGTCATGGAATGTAACATTGAACAAATTTAGTTTAAGTCTTTCATCTTTTTGAATGACTATGTTAGTTTCAGTTACTTCACCCGTGACAACCCTGTCACGGCAGATGCTGCAAGACGTGTCAGAGTGTCGACACGGATACCACCATTACGCGTGGGGACACCACCCAGCATGTACGCAGTAGGTTCTCATGTGAGCATTGTGTATCTCATACGCTGCAGGCAAGGATGCCCTGAGGCATAGTACATTGGCGAGACTGAGCAGAGGCTATGGCAATGGATAAATAGACACCACACAACAATCGCCAGCCAGAAGTGTTCCCTCCCAGTCGGGGAACACTTCAGCAGACCAAGACATTTGGCTTTGGACCTTCAGGTGACCATCCTCCAAGGCAACAATGTAAAGTGGCCGAGCAGAGGCTGATAGTCAAGTTCGGTACCCATGGGGATGGGCCTCAACTGGGAACCTTGGGTTCATGTCTCATGTCTACAGGAGACTACACACACACACACACACCCTTATACACTCACACCCACACACGCGCCCTCTCACAGACTTATACCACATTACAATCTCTCTCAGATACTCACACCCCAACACACACACCCACATGCACACACTCACTCGGTCTCCCCTGCAAACACAAAAATATAAGTTTGTGGGGTGACTTTGAACTTGCAGAATTACATTTTATTTTGCTCAAAAACTGCATAAATTCATGTAATATTCCGTAACTCCCACTTTAGAAACAGAATCAGTCTTATCTAACATTGGGACAGACTTTAACCTCACACCTTCAATACATTATCTGAGCTGAGATGACACCTATTGTTAAAAGCTATCTTGAGAATGTAACTTAAAAAAAAGTTCTGGGATTTATATATGAAGGAACTGAAACTAACATGGTCATTCTAAAAGATGAAAGACTTAAGCTAAAGTTGTTCAATATTACATTCCACGACACTGCAATCCTGTTGCTACAAAGGCTTTGTCTTATGATGCTGCCCCACTACCACCTGATGAAGAAGCAGTGCTTCGAAAGCTAGTGAGTCCAAATAAACCTGTTGGACAAAAGTCTTATAAAGCTGCAACATTCCATTCTGACTCTTGTACTCAGTTTCAAGATCAATAAAGGCAAGCATGCCCTACACCTCCTTCATCACCTTATCTGCTTGTGTGGCCACATTCAGGGAGCTATGGACTTCAACCCCAAGATCCTTCTATATATCAATGCTGTTCAAGGTCCTGCCATTAACTGTATACTTTCCCTTCGCATTTGATCTCCCAAAGGGCAGCACCACATACTTACCCAGATTAAACTCCATCCGGCATTTCTCCTTCCATATCTGCAACTAATCCATATCCCACAGTATTCTTTGACAACCTTTTACACTATCCACCAATCTCTGTATCATCTGCAAACTTCCTAAATCACCCATCCACATTTTCATCCAGGTCATTTATACATATCACAAAGTGCAGAGGTCCCAGTACAGAGCCCTGCAGAACACCACTAGTCACGGACCTCCAGCCAGAAAAGCAAACTTCCACCATTACCCTCCACCTTCGATAAGCAAGCCAATTCTGAATCCGTTTGGTCAAGTCATTATGGATCCTTTGCACCTTAATCTTCTGGATGAGCCTACCTTATTGAAAGCCTTAGTCAAATCCATGTAGACAACATCTACTGCTCTACCCTCATCCATCAGCTTCTCAAAAAATTCAATCAAATTAGTAAGACATGACATGCCCTGCACAAAGCCGCACTGACTGTCCCTAATTAGGCCATGTTTTGCTGATTACATGCAAATCCTATTCCTAAGAATCCTCTCCAAAAGCTTCCCAACCACTGACGTGAGACTCACCAGTCTATAGTTTCCTGGATTGTCTAGATTTTGCCTCTGGAGCAGCAGAATAACATTATCTACTCACCAGTCCGCAGGACTTCTCCAGTGGCTAATGAGAATAAAAAAATCTTGGTCAAGACCCCATCAATCTCCTCTCTGGCCTCTCTCAGTAACCTGGGGTAGATACCATCAGGTCCTGGGGAATTATCCACCTTAATGCACTTCAAGAGACCCAACACCACTTCTTTCTTGATCCAAAATGCCTTAGGATATTAACATGCTCTGCACTAATCTGAATGCCATGCAAAGCAGTCACAATAATTTTGCAGAATCCTTCATAGGGGAATTCAATGGTTTGAGTAAGATATTGGATTGTAAATTCAGACGACCTTCTACAAAACATTGCTTTCATCTGATTATACTTCAGTGTAACAGTCAGTGTACATATGGGCCAACCATATGTATACTAAAGAATATCTACACAATTCATCAACTACCAGATGGCGTGCAACCCAAGACATCATACACCTAACACAAGACAGCATTATAAATTCAGCCTGTATGATCACATTTTAACACAATTTTAATTGCATTTAGTTATAATTTTGTCATTATTTGTTATGACTTCCCTCCAGGCAGATGAATTTCAGCCCAACTGCTCATTGTTGAACAGCTTTCTGTTATTTTAGTCATGCTTTCTACAAATCTGTTCAGTTATGATAATAATTCACTTAATTTAATCTCTTGCATCATTTAAACCGCGAAGCATTAATAAACAAGAATATGTTCTGGGAAATCTGTTTATTCAAAGTGGGATGATTGAGCTCAATGAAACCTTTTCAGAGTTTTGTGCTTTCTTTTCCTGAACACGTTGACTTTTGCTGGCAGTGAGTTTCCAAGAGGCTCTTTTGGATCTTGAATGATCATTCTTCACATTTGAGCATAGTAAGTACTGGTAACCATTCAGTGTTTGGGGCTATGGAAAATGGTTATGGTCCATCAAATTCTGTCATTGTGAAATAAACCCAGAATATTCCCAAACAGAAATCATAAGGTGTCAGGAGGGAGGGATAACCATGCTTCTTTGCTCCTTAGGAATTGGACTGGGATATTCAGTCAATTAAATCTGCTCTTCTACTCAATTGGACCATGGCTGTCCATTATCAGCCATGTTTCATTTTCCTTGTCAAAATAATGTAAAGAAACTCTTTGGATCTGAGTTTTGCAAGATCTAATTTCTCTAGCTTCCATAGCCTTTTGGCTCCAGGCTTCAGTGGACCCTTGTACCCAAACCAGTTACCCAATCCTGCTCTGGAATAACTTAGTTTCAATTTAAAAATCTCATCCCCTTGTTCTTGATTTGCCCACTATAGGGAATAACTTCTGAGAATCTATCCTATTGAAACCTTCCAGCCTATGATTCGCTCCAGCTCTACGATACAAATGCCAAACCTACATCTGAGTTCTTGGTGTCTGTTACTCTCTGCATATCAATGCCAGTAAGCACAATGATTACAGCCTTTGCTGTTACTGCAGTCTAGTTCTTTACTTATCTTTCAGTCCAGTTAACTCAAGCATAACAGTGTTCCAGGTTACAAACCTAGCTGCCTCAGACTCACAGCTGAGATATAGGCATTGCCAACACTGATGAGGTCTAGCTGGTCAGCCTTCAGTCAACCAGCTGGGTCTATAGTTCTTCTCTGAGTTCTGAGGTCAGGGTCCTGCCTCTGTGATGGTTGGTCCAAGATTACACTATCGATGACTTCAAAGCACTGATTTTTATATGTTTTTTCTTCAAGGTTCTGGAAAATTTAGCTCCTGCCTAAAGTCACACTTGCGAATTTAAGATAACCTATCCAAGGATTGTATGGACAGAAGAGTCTGTTTCATTATCCTCCTGTTTGTGTTTAATTTTGTCACTTTGATCATCGCGAAGGTCAAGCAATCTTTGAGCACCAGTTTTGTGATTTGACAGCATGGTTCTGCCTTGCATTTGTACATATACCGTGATTATCCAAACAAAACGGGTAGGGAGTATTTTGTTTGGATAACTGAGCATTCGGATAACTGATTGCTTGGATAACGGATAACATTTTTACGGGACCTTGAAATCTTGTTCAGATAATCCGAAATTCAGACAATTGATGTTCGGATAACCAAGGTTGTTCCAGGTGTATATATAAGAAGCAAGAGAAAGGGTTGGCCCACAAGGACAAAAGAGAGAATCTATGTGTGGAGCCAGAAGAGAAAGGTGAGTTTCTAAATGAATACTTTGTTTTGGTATTCACCAAGGAGAAGGTATTGATGGAGGATGATCTCAGGGGAGGGAATATTCAGTTTCTAAGCCAAGTTGATATTAAAAAGAAAGAGGTGTTGTGCGTCTTAAGAGGTATCCAGGTAGCTAAGTTCCTGAGTCCTGATGGGATCTATCCCAGAAGCAAGAGAATAAATTGCTGGAGCATTGATAGGCATCCTTGTATCCTCCTTGACCAGAAGTGAGGTCACAGAGGACTGGAGAATAGTTAATGTTGTCCATTCTTTAATAAGGGTAATAGAGATAATCCTGGAAATTACAGGCCTGTGAGTGTCACGCCAGTGGTAGGAAAATTACTTTGAAAAATAATCTTAAAAGATTCTCAGGGACAAGATCTGAATGCATTTCAAAGCAAATGGACTTATTAGTGATGAACAGCATAGTTTTGTGTGGGGGAGGTCATGCCTCACTAACTTGATCGAGTTTTTTGAGGAGGTGATGAAAATGGTTGATGAGGGAAAAGCAATTGATGTTGTCTACATGGACTTCAGTAAAGTCTTTGACAAGATCCATCATGGCATACTGACACAAAAGGTGAAGTCACATAGTATCAGAAGGTAACGGTGGAAGGATGCTTTTATGGAGGGCTGTGACTAATGGTGTTTCACAAGGATCAGTGTTGGGACTTCTGCTGTTCATAAATGATTTGGAGGAAAATGTAGCTGGTCTAATTCGTAAGTTTGCAGGCAATACTAAGATTGGTAGAGTTGTGGATAGTGAGGATGATTGTCAGAGGATACAGCAGGATGTAGATCAGTTGGAGGCATGGGCATAAAAATGACAGGCGGAGTTTAATCCCAAAAAATGTAAGGTGATCCATTTTGGAAAGTCAAGTTCAGATGGAAATTATACAGTGAATGGCAGAATCCTTAGGAGTATTGATATGCAGAAGGATCAGGGAGTGCAGGTCCACAGATCACTGAAGGTGGCAGCGCAGGTGGATAAGATAGTAGAAAGGCCTGTGGCATGCTTGCTTTCTTTGGAAGTGGCATTGATTATAAGGAAAGACAGGTTATGCTGCAGCTTTATAGAACTTTAGCTAGGCCACACTTGGGATATTGCATACAGTCCTGGTCACCACACTACCAGAAGGATGTAGATGCTTTGGAGATAAAAGGTTTACCAAGATGCTGCCTAGTATGGGACAATTTAGCTATGAAGAAAGGTTGGATAGACTGGGTTTGCTTTCACTGGAATGCAGGAAGTTGAGGGGTGACCTGATAGAAGTCTATAAGATTGGGAATGGCATGGATAGAGTGGGAGGTATGAGACTTTACCGTGGGTCAAGGGGTCAATTACAGGTTTAAGGTCTGAGGGAGGAAGTTTAAAAGAGATGTGCAAAGCAAGTTTTTTTACACAAAGGATGGTGAGTGCCTGGACTGTGTTGCCACAGGAGGTGTTGGAGGCAGACATAATAACAGCATTCAAGAAACACCTGGACAAATCCATGAATAGGAAGGGAATAGAGGGATGCAGATGCTGTAAGTGAAGACAGTTTTATTATGAAAGGGCAAAATGTGGCAGAACAGGCTTGGAGGGATGAAGGACCTGTTCCTGTGCTGTATTGTTCTTTGTTTCTGCACATTAGGCTTTTGTTCATGTGAAGTTGGCCACTATCCTTGTAGAAATTTAGCACAGAAGGTCAGGTGTCATCCGAGGAGCAGGGGAGTCGATATTTTAGGCATAAGCTCTTCTTGAAACATCAACTCTCCTGCTCCTTGGATGCTGCATGACCTGCTGCATTTTTGCAGCACTGCAGTTTTCAACTCTGACTCTCCAGCATCTGCCGTCCTCATTTTCTCTCTTAGCTCTTGACCGTACTGTATGGTCATATGGCTACAGTAAAACAACTTCATGCTGCACAAAGTAGGGATCCAACTTGGTCATTTCCATTGTCTTAGGTTTGTTCAATACATTGATGTCAGTTGTAAAGCCTTTTAATCGTTTGCTTATAAATTCTGTGCCTGATGTCTGCTCTCTCGCTAGAACCAGAAGAAGGAGCGAGGTTTCAAAAACCTCTGTTTTTTCAAATAAATTTGCTGGACTATAACCTCCTGCCATGTGCTTTTTGACCTTGTCCAACACAGTCCAACAGGCACCTCCACATCACACGACCAATTAAACAAAAAAAGCAATTGCTCAGTGAATCCTGAGAACCTGGAAGGATTATTGTTGTTATTTTGTGACAATATATTACATCAAAATTCATCTGTGTGGGTTTTGGTCTTCAATGAAGGTTTACTTCTGAAGAAGGTTCCACTGGACCCAAAATGTTAACTCTGCTTTCTCTCCACAGATGCTGTCAGACTGGCTGAGTTTTTCCAACAGTTTCCGTATTTGTTTCTGTTTTCCAGCATCCGCCATTGTTGTTTATTTTTAAAGTTTATCCCTTATTTATTTTCTTCTAACCTGAGTAAGTGACGAACATAGTTGCAGTCTGCCCTCCTGATGACTCCTCAGCTAATATAGCAAAGTGCAATGATGCATCTACCTGGTGGCTCTTTCCAAATCACAGAGAGCTACGAGAAATAAAGGGAGCTTGAAATGACAACTTTATTTTTCACTTTGCAGATCCTGCCACACCTGCTAAATATCTTCAAAACTTTTTTTGCATTTTTATCATTTCAGCTCTCTAGTATTTGCTTTAATTTTAGAAGGGAGCTTCACATTATTGTACTGGAAATGACTTGTTGGTGTCTGGGGACATGTTTCTGTGTATTGTGACTTGCGAAGCACAACTGGGTTCTGCAGCTAATAAAAACAAAGTGCAGGAGAAGGTTGGCAAGTCTGGCTGACTCGGTGGAGCTGGTCAAATTGGCTTAAGAAATGTTGCTTCTGTTTTCTCTCTCCACAGATATTGCCAGGCGTGCTGGGTTTGTACCGATTTTTTTTTCCCTTTAATTTCAGGTTTCCAGCATCCGCAGTATTTGGGCACTGTGGATGTTGATCATTTATCTCAATATCACTGCAGCAATAATGGTGGTGGGCAAATGATGAAAGGGACATTCTGGGTTGAGGGTAGACACATTAGAAATTAATTACTGGTGGGTCCCTATTGAAGCAGAAGACAGAAATGAGTATTCTTATTTTTCTCTCTTTTTAATACAATTGCTGCACAGAATGTTCATTCATTCCTGAATTGTCTAATAAAATGTGACTTTTGGGGGGGGGATGGGGAGGGGTGTGGGTGCAGTGTGCGTGCTATGACTGCTTGAATGGAAATGCATTTCTCTTTTGGAACTGCAGTACAAAACAAGTTGAAGACTTGTGAATGCAACTCCCCGGCTAGTGCAAGGTGGGTGATGAAAGTTTTGAGGATTGGAGCAGTTTTGTGATTTCGGTTGAAATGGGGACAATACTGTGGGTGGGGGGGGAATGGCTGCAAAGGAGGCATCCAGATGAGGTGCTGCAGTAAACCCGCCTCTTTCCTGTTCGATATAAAAGAAGCTCAGCATTCAGAGCCACAATGCTGGGGAAAGATCAAATCTCAGAGAAGGGAGATGTGTCGGCACTTTTACAGGAACCTGGTGCGGCATCATTGAGCGAATTGTTGATTTGTACTGGAGTGGCGTGCACTGCAAATCTCTTGATGTGATCTGCCGGAGCTGGATGTCCCCAAGTTGCCGATCCTGCTGTTAAATGAGCGCCATGAGCCGCTATCTCTGGCTGCCTTTGCCCTATGTCACCAACTCCTTCCGAAAGAGCCAGGAGGAAGCCAATGCCAGCGGTTTTCTGTCGGCGCTGTACGATCTCTCCAACGGCTCCTCCCTGTTCAACTGGGGCAACCTGACCATCGAGGACTGGGGAATCTTCAGCAACCAGTCCAAGTATGAAGCCGAGTCCCAGAACCCGACCGTCAAAGCGCTGCTCATCGTCGCTTATTCGGTCATCATCGTTATCTCGCTCTTCGGGAATGTCCTGGTTTGCCAGGTGGTGGTCAAAAACAAGAGGATGCACTCTGCGACCAGCCTATTCGTGGTCAATCTAGCTGTGGCCGATATCATGATCACCCTCCTCAACACCCCCTTCACTTTGGTAAGACCTGCCTGTTGTCATTGCACCAGACCTGAAAGTGCCAGGATTATTAGCAACAAGACTACATTGATGAAGAAGTACCTGGAACTCCCCTCTTATTGTGCTGAGGTGGGGGGGGGGGGGGGGGGGGGTGTAGGAACCAGCTGAGGTATAGGTCAGGCGTAGGTCTTTCAAGCTGCCCTATGTTTAATGATGGTATTTTTTAACATGCCAATTAATCTTGATTCAAAATATAGAAAATTGGTGTTGAATTTTTTTTTAATCATGAAATAGAGCATCTCAAAAGTAGTCTTTACAAGTAACATTGCTCATAACTGATCCGCCTTCTCAAGGGCAGCTCGGGATGGACAGTGCATATTGCTCACTTAAAGTGTCTTGGCAATGGGGTATTGGTTTTACAAAATACAATTCAGATTTGTTTTCATTGGTAATGACTCACTCTGTGCATTTGAGACATATTTGCGAATTCTTATGGATATTTTGTGAGATGTTAATGCCACAGCTCTGGTACCAACAATTATGAAATTTGAAGATAAATATTCTGAATCTGGAGACATTTAACAGTCTTGTTGTCTTGGGGGTTGTTCAGTGGTGCCCAAGTTTGTAGGAGAAACTCAGCTCAAAGGGAGCTTGGATTAGAGATAAAGCTGGGGGTAACCCTCCTAACCTGCAATCCTCTTCCTGACCTCTCCGCCCCCACCCCACTCCGGCCTATCGCCCTCACCTTGACCTCCTTCCACCTATCACATCTCCATCGCCCCTCCCCCAAGTCCCTCCTCCCTACCTTTTATCTTAGCCTGCTTGGCACACTCTCCCCATTCCTGATGAAGGGCTTATGCCCGAAACGTCGAACTTCCTATTCCTTGGATGCTGCCTAACCTGCTGTGCTTTAACCAGCAACACATTTTCAGCTCAGTTAGAGATAAAGCTACAGAACTGATTCTCAGAAACCAATAATCTTAGAATTGAATCTCCACTTGGACTATTGAGTTCACCTTGTTGGGTGCAAGTATCTTTATCAGTGTACATCAGTGTAACTCAGACATCTCTGATTTAAAATCTACATCTAGAAGGTACCCAGGATTTTGGAAACAAAATATTCGCAAATGTTTTTGGTTTGTAATGGTTTTATAATGTTATGCTCTTAATGGACATTATGGTACTGCCTCAGTTTCATTTCATCTATACTGAGAACTCCAATCAAATTTCTATGAGTTAATCTCATCTGTGTTATACCTTCTGTAAAGCGTGGCAGTAAAAAGTGACTTTATTATCCATGAGAATATGCACATTACAATCTGAGAGTTTGGGTTACCAGTGACTCAGGGATTTAGCCCTGAAAGGCTTGCATCTTCCTGCAGACTAGAATTTGATAATTTTAAGGATTGCATCACTGCTGACAACTCTCCAGTCTCTTTGATATTCCTTAGCATTCTCAAATAGGCATGTCTTGCATCTGATAGCCTTTAACATTGCATAAATTGAGACTGAAGAAATCTTCCATTTTCAATTAAATTAACTAATGGCTCTGGCATTGACGATTAACTCAAAAGTGTCTTTCAAAACCATGTCCCCATTGGTCATGATATGGATGGGACTAGTTTTGGCTGTTCAATTGGATGCAGATCTCTAATTTTTTTTTCATTCCTGGGACATGGGCATCGCTGGCTAGGCAGTATTTATTGTCCATCCTTATTTGCCCTTGAGAAGGTGGATCAGTCATCAGCAATGTTACTTGTAAGGACTATATTTCAAGAGATGCTCCGTTTCATGATAAAAAAAAATTGACAGCAATTTTGTCAACTATGCATGAGATTGAAGAATGTTACTTGTTGACTTCAGATGGGTAACTTTGGTTTCTGTTTAAAATTGTGTTGTATATTAAATGTGTCTACCTGACTTTTTATTTTCATTATTTCAGTCGACTGATTTGATGTGTCTGCCCACACAGAAGTATGAATGTTGTGGTACACATCCAGAATTGTTTTGGATTAATTAGCCTGCTGCACATTACTTAATGTTGATTGTTGTAACCCTTTCCTTGTCCTGAGGTCTATTGATCCTGTAAGGAAGTGTTTCCTTCATTTTTCCCACTGGGTGTGACTCCACTTCAAAGCGTAAACTGTTGTGACTCATTGGTGAGCTGTGGGAGAGAGAGAAGGGTGCTAGCTAGAGCAAAGGGCAACCAGCTATTACAGCCTGGCTGTTTGCACCACCAGCGTGTGACCCCACTTGTGTTCCTGACCTCTAAACTGGGAAGCACTTGAAAACAAAACCAAAGACTTCTTCAATAGCATCGATAATAGCTGTACAATTGAGTATGGTTGTGAGTCATACAGATCACAAAGATCTGAGTTTTAATCCTTGGCTTTTACTGCTATTTATATTGCACATATTTGCCATTATGTTCTGAGCACAGATAAAGGGATATCAGGCTGGATTCATGCACATCTCCATCTCTGTAAAAATAACACTGAACTTCCAGTCAGCTGTCACTTTAACGCACCACCCTGCTCCTATGCTAACATTTCTGTCTCAGGCCAGCAGCAGTGGTCCAGTGAAGAACAACCAAGATGGAGGAACAAAACCTGACCTTATGTCTCAGTACTGTATAGCCTTCAGGGCTCAACATGAAGTTTAACAAATTTAGAGTGCCCCCTCTGTGTTCCCCCCACTCCTATTCCCCCCCCCCCCATACCACCCTCACCACCCAACCATACCCCTGGTGCTATATCTTTCCAGTGCAGCCAACCAACCAATTCACATTTCCCATTCTCACTTATTCAGCATTTATTGTGTCTCCAGGTTACAGTCTCTAATCCCATTGCCTGCTTCCTATATTTTCTTTCTCATTCTCTGAGCACTGTCTCTATTGATTCATCTGACTCTTTCCTTCCTCCCTAACCACACCAACTGCCATCAGCATAAATGCTACCATTTCTTAACTGATTTCAGATCTGATGAGAGTTACTGGGCTTGAAACATCAACGTTGTTTTTCTCTCCATAGATCTGTCAAATCTACTGAGTTTCTTCAGCATTTTGTTATTTATTTCCACGGATTACTCAGCACTTCCTTTACAAGTGCAGGTGGATATTGAATGAAGACAGAATATAGCTCAGATTTGTTTGAATGCACTGCTGACATTCATATATTAAACTAAGTATAGTACCAGTAGCTTTCTGATTTCAATAGATTGGAACCATACCACTTGTCAGTGTCTTCAAGTCAAAGGCAGATGAACTTGTGTTGAAGGTAACTTGGAGAATTGTTCAACTGCGTTAAATTTTATTTCTTCTTGGTAATGAAAGATAACTTACCCGTAAAAATTGAATAGAGACTGCAGTATGATAATTGATCTTTCTCTTGCAGGTTCGGTTTGTAAATAGCAACTGGGTATTTGGGAAGTTGATGTGTCACGTCAGTCGGTTTGCACAGTACTGTTCTGTGCATGTGTCAGTACTGACCCTCACTGCTATTGCTTTGGACCGACATCAGGTACGGAATAAATATTAAAGGGCAAGATTAATGCGCTGCATATTTCTATTATTGAATAGAAATCCAGGGAACCTGCTTATGATGGTAAAGGATTCAAAGGGGATAGGAGTTTACAAATTGGGAAATTTAAAGTGCTGAAAATTTCTTTTCTAATAACAGCAATCTTATCTTTGATTCAAAGTAGGCATCATGATTACTTACTTCCTATCCTATTTTCTCTTCCTTGTTGAAGGTTTCAGATTTGTAGTGTGTACACACTGTTTTCTCTTCCTGTCATCTTGATGTAATTCTGCCTCATTCCCCCTCTTACCCAGTATGATCATTTTTCTGAAAACCACCTTTGGCAGTGAATTCTGCCACGTGATTTGATTAGAAGGTCGTGACAGTCAATGACAATCTTTTCTCACCAATGAGTACTGTTACGACTCATTTGGGAAAGTGAATTGATTCTCAAGCCTCATGATCCTGGTGTTAACGCAGAAGGTAATGATTTAATCAAAGTATGCTAAGTCCCCACATTACCTATCTGAAGGAATCTGGTTAACAGAAAACAAGGAGCAGGTTCCTGTACTTAGTACAATCTATTGATTATATTAACAAGTTCAAGCTGCAGGTAAACAAAACTATGAACGTATGCCTCAACTACTGTGAACTCTAACCCACTTTTAAACCCCTACACACACAAATAGATAAATAAAAAATACTTTAATGGGAGGGGAAACTAGGGAAATGCATTTCAACAGTATGACTCTTCAGGGTAAAATTAGATGTTATTTTTGTTTTTGAAGATTTTGTGATCTTTGATCTCTTTTCTCCAGATTTTTCTCACTTTTCAGGATTCACAGAGTGATTGGAACATTGATAACAAAGTGTCTTAGTCACTGGTGAAAGGCAACATTTGCTGCAGCTGGTGGGAGAATATAACTAGTTTGCTTCAGGCGCTTTTAATGCAGGGGTACAGAACCTGCTCTCCCAACATGCAGAGGTTTCTCATCCTCGATGTAAACATTCAAGGTGTTTATCTGACCAGAGTCAATCACAGAGCTGTTGTAAAGCTGCACATTTGCACAAACGAATCAGTAACCTGTTGCTGGCTGAATCTTACACTGCAATCACACATTCCTCCTCTTTAAATGCAATACGATTTTATTTCCTCTGCCACCATGCTCAAACAAAGCAGCACTGCAAACAAAGTTCACAGTAAGTTCCAGGAACTTGTTTTCAAAAGGGTATAAATTCCTCTGCAGTCCTTGATTTTAAAACACCCTTTTCCCATTTTCCTTGACTATCAAAAAGAAACATAAAACAGCGCCATCTTTATAGCACAATCCCAATTGGTATGAATCACCAGGCAGGTTCAAAACTAACATTGATTATCTCATATAAATATAGAAAATGCTGGAAATGCTTGAAAGGTCAGGCAGCATCTCTGAAGAAAAAGAATTACCATTTCAAGTCTGTGATGTTTCTTCAGAAGTTTTACTAGCTAGCTTGCCACAGGCAAAGGATGAAACATTTGGATCAATTTGTTCTGCCTTTAGTATTTTCCACGAGAGGAAAGATGTCTTCGATGTAACTAAAAACAAATAAATCTGTGCTGATCTGGTGCAGTTCTGTTCAGAAAATAATCATATTAGATGAATCCCTTCATGGTAAAATTGACTTCAGTTACTTGATAAAATTGAAGACCAAAACTCAAACCACTGCTTGTACAACATAGATTACATTGTAACCTGTTGAATTTATTGTGTCTGTGTCCTCTGCAGACCTGGATCTTTGTTGACAGCAACAATTATTTTACTTGATTTCAAAAGTCAGAAGTGGGGGAAATTCTTCTCTTTCACAGGTACAATGCTAGGAGTGTGCAATTCCTTCTAAACGAGAACAGTAATTCAAACGTTATGGTTATTGACTTAAAGCAAACTTGTAGCAGTGTAAGAGCGAAGGAAGCCTTCGACTGAAACCCACTAAAACTGTGGTTGCCAAAAGTAATCTTTATATATTGGAAAGAATTCATAATAAATTCTTGATGTTTAGAAAAATGCAACCACTGGATCATAATTCTGTAATGTAAAAAATGTATGAAAGGCAATATTGTTAGAAATGCATAAATCAGAGTGCAGTATATGGACTGGAACTTACAAGGAGGAAGGTATTTTGATTTACGCCCTTTAAGCAGCACTAAGACCCATTATGCAGGACATCACCAAGTTTAATGAAAGCAATGGACAAAAATTTAAGATAATTACAATTTAAGAGAAGTCATACTTGGTTTTTAAACCCTATAGATTGTTCCTAACCTCCAACAATGAGATACAAGGAGTTACAATATTTTGGGATCATGAAATGGACATTTGGGGTAGGATACAGTATATGTCTTGACTGCAGCATGGTGGTAGAGAAAGAAAATGAAGTGGTGTATTTGAAATGTGGGAGGAACCAGATGGTAGAGTTCAAATGAGCAATGTCAAAATAATGAGGAGAGAAAACAGGAGTGGAGCAAATCTGTTTTGTTCCGTTTGTTCTGACGTAAATAATGGTGTTTGGAAGCAACACAGATGTGGAAATAATATTCATATTTTGCATTGACATGGACTTCATAGAAAGCTGAGAGATGTGGAAACATTTGACAGTCTTTATCAATAATTCAAATGCAATGAGGGAATTGTATAACTGTGAACACAATTCATGTCACATTATAGTTTACATTATCCAATTATGTTTACGGCCGTACTTTTAGCTTAGTACAGTGCAGCATTCTTTTCCTCTTTTTAGTTTATCTTTTCATGAGCTTTTGCTTTCGTCAAGGTCAAAGATCAGAAAGGTGGGTAGGTGAAATACTTCTACACAATTGGCCAATAAATGGATCCTGTGAGTGTATCCCTTTCTTAAGGCATTTTATCGACATAACTGCCACATCTTCATTCTCTGCATAAGCTCTTCTTGTCGCTTTTCTGAATGGGAGGCAAATAGTTTTAGGATAAAGGACAGCAGATTTAAAACAGAGACAAGCAGAAACTGCATCCATCAAAGGGTGGTGAATTTGGTTGCCATGTAGTTGCTGGGATATTGGGTAATTTTAAGGAGGTGTTAGACAGATGCTTAATTAGTCATGGGTTGAAAGGTTATGGAGAACAGGCAGGAGAGTAGAGTTGAGGCCAGGATGAGATCAGCCATGATCATACTAAATACTTCTGCTATTTGTTCTTATGAATGTAAATGGCTGAGAGTTGACAGCTTAACATAGCTTAGATTACAAATCATATTTTCTCAGAACTGAGCTGTGATTAACCAAGATCAAGAAGGGAGACTTGGAGTCAGTAACCTAGATTTAATTCACCTTATCAGCATGCTAGTGAGTAAGCATGGGGTGGCTTAATACAACGTGATTCACTTTCTCAGGGGAGATGCCAGTGAGGTTTTCAACTTGGCGTTGCTTTCCCATTTGTGGTTAGTGTGGTAATGAGTGTGCTTCATGATGGCCAGTCAATCATGGCCTGTTCGGAGGTGGACCACAAACAGACTTGATGATGTGGGAGATTGATGGTTTGATCCTATCGAGCATCTTTTTAACAATTCAGAGATTTGTCCTTTGCTGGCTGATCTAGCATTTTTATCCATCCCTTGAGAAGATAGTGGTGAGCTGCTGTAGTCTATTTGGTGTCGTCCGATCCACAATGCTGCTTGAAGGGGGTTCTCAGAAATTTGACACAGCAATTCAAGGAACAGCGGCATATTTTAACTCAGGATGGTGAGTGGTTTGGAGGGGAACTTGCAGAAGGTGGGGTTCCCGAGTAGCTGTTGTCCTTGTCCTTCTAGACAGAAGTGGTCATGGGTTAGGAAGGTGCTGAAAACTATCTTGTTGATTTTCTGCAGTGCATCCAGTAGATGGTATGCTCTGTTGATACTGAGCGTTGTGTTGATGGTAGTGGGAGTGAATGCTTGTGTCTGAGCTGCCAATAAAACAGAATGCTTTGTCCTTGATGGTGTCAGGCGTTTGAATGTTGTTGGAGCTGCACTCATCCAAGCAAGTGAAGAGTATTCCATCAGACCCTTGACTTGTGCCTTGTAAATGGTGGATAGGCTTTGGTGAATCAGGAGTTGAGTTACTCATTACACTATTCCTAGCCGCTGACCTTCTCTTATAGCCTATATTGGTGAGTCCAGTCCAGTTCAGTTTCTGCTCAATAGTAAGCCCCCAAGATGCTGATAGTAGGATTTCAGTATTGATAACACCATTGCATGTCAAAGGGCAGTGATTAATTTCTATCTTTTTGGATATGGTCATTGCTTGGTATTTGTGTGGCATGACCATTATTTGACACTTGTTGCCCAAGCCTGATATTGCCCAGGTGGACATGGACTGTTTCAGTATCTGAGGAACTGTGAATGGTGCTAAATATTGTGGAATCATTGGCGAACAACCTCCACCTCTGACCTTATAATGGATTGAATGTCATTGAAGCAGCTGATGTTTGGACCTCAGACATTAGCCTGAGGAACTCTTAAACTGTTGTACTGGAGCTGAGATGACTGACCTCCAACCACAACTATCTTCCTGTTTTACCAGGTTTGACTCCAACTAGTGGAAAGATTTTCCTTTGATTCCCCTTGATTCCAGTTTTGCCAGGGCTGCTTGATGCCTCACTTTGTCAAATGTGACCTTGATGTTAAGGACAGTTATCTTCACTTTATCTCTGGAATTTAGCTCGTGGTCCATCATTGGTCCAAAGGTTGAATGAGGTTATGTGGATGAAGGGTCGAGGAGATTGGTTGACATGAAGTGTGTGGGGATGTTTCACAGAATAAAAACAATGGAGTGCTGGCCAAGGCAAGCATCTGGTGAGCTACAGCCTTCTTGTACCTGCTCTGTTTTACCTGTTGGATTTTGTAGTTCTTTTGGCAGTGGAATGGGGGGGGTGAGAATTGACATGTAAATAGGTTGATTTGCCAGTGAGGGGAAAATTACCTCTTAGCTCTCCACCTGAGCAATTTACCATCCCAGCAAACTGGCAGCTCCGAGATGGCGTTGGGAAAAATTGAGTTTTATTGTAAGTTTTTTTTTGGCCTACAAATACTGCTTTCGCTTTGCCTGCTGTATAGGTTATAAACTTGCACCTACCACCAGCTGTTCAGAGATTCTCCAAACATAAATTGCCTTTCAAAATAAAATCCTTACATTTTATTGAGGCTGAACTTATCCTCATTTTGTAAGCTGTTTTGCAGTTTTACTGCATCAATTCAGTGATTAAAATTGTTTTACACAGAAGCAGAGCCTGATTACATCTTCGCTGATGCCCGCCCACATACATTTCCAGTAAAAGCTAATTAGCATTTGTCCATTCTGATACTCAGCCACAATAAAAACTGGATTGGTGAAATCCTCAGGATGGATTGCTGTGCTGATGGAGGGTCACTGCTTGGATGGTTATTATTATTCTGTCTCCACAGATGTTGCTTGATACAGAAACCTTTTGGGCCTGCGCAGCACTCAATACTATTATAACTGATCCTCTGTCTGAATGCTATATTATCAGCTTCTCTCCAAATTCCATAATGCCTTTAATACCTAAAAATATTATCAATCTCTTCCTCGAATGTACTCATCAGTCTCCATAGCCTTTTGTGGCATCAACTTCCACTGGTTGACCACCCTGAATGTAAAAATGTTTCTTCGTCTCAGTCCTAATCCTGGCACTGTGTGACTGCAGTCTCGACTGTGTAACCAGGAGAAGCATACTCTTGCATCTACTCTCTGTAGTCCTCTTAGTGTTTTACACATTTCAATCATATGCCATCTCATCCTTCTAAAGCCTAGTGACCTGCTAAATATTTCCAGTATTTTCTTTTCTTATGGAATGCAGTGATAAGGTAAATTATCTTCTGTCCTTAGCGAGAGTGAGTGTCATCATCTTATTTTTGCTGCTTCACACTCAAAGTGCCATGACTCACTAGCTCAGCCACTGCACATGCTCATCATGATCTCCAATTCTCCCTATTCCTTTTACTAGCTGTAGTTGTTATATTTCCCTAGCATCCATGATATGTGTGTGCAGGTATGAGACACAATAAAAGACAACAGGTTTACAAATCTTTACTTATATTCCAGGAAGAAAGGAAACACCTGAGTAACCAGTGACAAGCAGTGCCCTTCTCATCAAAGGGCACTGCTGCGTGATCAAAAACGTGAAGGGGAGGGCGAGGATTACATCACGATAGAGTTGGAGGGGGAAATAAAGCAATCCACTCACTGTAGCACTCACCTCTCCCTGAATAGCTCAAGGGTGTTGGTGGACACCACGTGCTCCTTCTCCAGAGACACCTTGACACGGACATAGCTGTGGAAGAGGGGCAGGCAATCGGCCATAACAACCCCCTCCATGGCCTGCTGCCTGGACCTGTTTTTAGTCAGTTTGGCCAGGCCCAGGAGCAGACACACGAGGAGGTCCTCTGACCTACCCTACCAATTCTCTCTCTTACGTGCAGCCTGCCCACTCATTGGCTCTCTGCCACCTCATCCTGATAGGATCAGCCAGGATCCTACTAAGTGGCAGAGCAGGCTGGTCTTTCTGTCCAAATAAAAGCAAAACACTGCAGAAGCTGGAAATCTGTAATAAAATAAAGGTTGTTCTGTTATAACGTGTGTTTAATACGTGTGGATTCACTGTAACGCGATTGATGGATTGGGAATGATATTTCCACAGTGTGACCTTTTAAAACATGTGTTGGCTATAATGCAATTATAGTGCCAACATTTTAAGCAGTATTTCTAAAGCGCGATTTTTCCATAATGCAGGGTTGCACAAGAATAGTTGTAGAGAAACTGACTGGAACACTTTTTCCCCTCTCTTCACTCACTGGTTTCTACGCACCACCTGTTGTCCTCCTGTATCCCTACCAGCTGCTGTTCCATCCACCATCTTCATATTCAGTCTCGCTATTGGTCACACTGCAGGAAATTATTGCCCCCTGACCTCCCATCCTGGAATCTGATGAGCCCCCTTGACTGAGTGTGACAGTGCAAACAGATTGACTGTAGGGTGGTGTAGTGGACAACGAAGAAGGTTGCCTCAGAGTGATTGATTCCTGATGAAGGGCTTATGCCCGAAACGTCAAATTTCCTATTCCTTGGATGCTGCCTAACCTGCTGTGCTTTAACCAGCAACACATGTTCAACTGCCTCAGAGTGCAACGGGACCTTGACCAGATGGGCCAATGGGCCAAGAATGGCAGTTGGAGTTTAATCTAGAGACTGTAAAGTGCTACATTTTGATAGGGCAAATCAGACAGGACTTACACGACGGCTGGAGGAGGAGCGCCTCATCTTCCACCTGGGAACCTTCCAACCACAAGGAATGAACTCAGATTTCTCCAGTTTCCTCATTTCCCCTCCCCCCACCTTGTCTCAGTCGGTTCCCTCAACTCAGCACCGCCCTCCTAACCTGCAATCTTCTTCCTGACCTCTCCGCCCCCACCCCACTCCGGCCTATCACCCTCACCTTGACCTCCTTCCACCTATCCCACCTCCATCGCCCCTCCCCCAAGTCCCTCCTCCCTACCTTTTATCTTAGCCTGCTTGGCTACTCTCTCTCATTCCTGATGAAGGGCTTATGCTCGAAACGTCGAATTCTCTATTCCTGAGATGCTGCCTGGCCTGCTGTGCTTTGACCAGCAACACATTTTCAGCTGTGATCTCCAGCATCTGCAGACCTCATTTTTTACTTATACACATATACTCAGGATAAAAGCAATTCACACCAGGCTTTAAGCATTAACAGGAGATGGCTCTATTTATTGTAACACATTTTGTCAGAGATAAAAAGAAGATTCCAAATCACTCCAATGCATCTTAAATTATCCCCCTCTAACACAGCAAAATACCTACATTTACAATTAAGGCAGACAAAAGTTAGATAGTTTGATACAACTATTATTGCGGAATAAAAAAATAGACAGGGACAATAAAATTGTGAGGATTGAAAGTCCATATTTCAATGGTAAGGTCCGGGGTGGGGGGGAGGTGTTGTTGAACAAAGAGATCTTGGAGTGCAGGTTCATTGGTCCTTGAAAATAGAGTCACAGGTAGATAGGATAGTGAAGAGGCCGTTTGGTATGATTGCCTTTATTGGTCAGTGCATTTGAGTATGGGAATTGGGAGGTCATGTTGCAGCTGTACAGGTGTGAGACCTGTTTTGGAATTCTGCATACAATTCAGGTCTCCCTATTATAGGAAGGATGTTGTTATAAACCTGAAAGATTTACGAGGATGATGCCAGGGTTGGAGGACTTGAGCAATAGAGAGAGGCTGAATAGACTGGGCTATTTTCCCTGGAGCATTGGTTGATGAGAGATGACCTTATAGAGTTTTATAAAATCATGAGAGACATAATTAGAATGAATAGCCAAGGTATTTTCCACAGTGTAGGGAAATCCAAAACTGGCCAGTTTGTTTGAAGGTGAAAGGGGGAAGATTTAAATGGGACCGAAGGGGCATATTTTCATGCAGAGGGTGGTGCGTGTATGGAATGAGCTGCCAGAGAAAGTGGTGAAGGCTGAAACAATTACTGCATTTGGATGGGTATATGAACAGGAAGGGTTTTGAAGGATACAGAGCTGAAAATGTGTTGCTGGAAAAGCGCAGCAGGTCAGGCAGCATCCAAAGAGCAGGGGAATCGACATTTCGGGCATAAGCCCTTCTTCAGGAACGAGGAAAGTGTGTCCAGCAGGCTAAGATAAAAGGTAGGGAGGAGGGACTTGGGGGAGGGGCGTTGGAAATGTATATCCTTTTGAAGGATATAGGCCAAATGCTGGCAAATGAGACTAGATTAATTTAGGATATCAGGTCAGCATAGACGAGTTGAACTGAAAGTCTACATAGGTGATGTACGTCTATGAACGCTATGCCTTCAATAAGGACTGATCCCCTTTAACTTTCTCTTATGGCTGAAGCACATGCACTGTGTTTGCCATATAAACTGCCGGCACGTGCCCCACACTGTGACATTTATGTAGCACATTTCTGTGCAGCAACATGCCAACTCCATTGATTGTTCAGTGCCTCATACTGTGACAAGCTTCCACCTCTACCTATAGGTTAAAAGGCAATGAAAGCCACACATGCTGGCAGCCTCCAGCAGTAAGTGCAAAGTGAATGAATGCTAAGAAGGGGAACTAAAAAGCCATAAGATGCATTATGTGTGCCCATGCCTGAAATTCAGGCGTCTTCCTGCAGTCCAAAGCAATGTGACAGTTACAGGCAAGTTAGAGATGATTTGTTGCAAGTTAATTGGGAAGAGTGCATCAATAATTGTGCCCCACTATTTCACAAACTGTCACTAAAGGTATAAAACACAATTTAGGCTACAAAGATGACCAAATTGCCTGACTGATTGCTCTCAGGATAAAAGCAATTCGCACCGGGCTTTAAGCATTAACAGGAGATGGCTCTATTTATTGTAACACGTTTTGTCAGAGATAAAAAGAAGATTCCAAATCACTCCAATGCATTTAAAATTATACCTCTCTAACACAGCAAAATGCCTACATTTACAATTAAGGCAGACAAAAGTCAGGTAGTTTGATACAAATATTATTGCGCAATAAAAGAATAGACAGGGACAATAAAATTCTGAGGAATGAAAGTCCATATTTCAATGGTTAAATTGTCTCAAGTCCTTTTGATTTCAGGATTGATGACAAGAGTGTAATGTGCAAAAGTGAAGGTTGTTTTTCACTTCAATATTTGATTAGAGGAAATTCAGAAATTCTTTTCCCAATGTCAAAGTTCCATTTTTCTTATCATTTCACTGTGTTTACCCACATTTCTCACAATTGACCTCTAAACTCAAGGAAGTGGATATTCCACCCATGGATCTGGTTAAAGGTTTTGATTTGATCAAAGGGCTGAATTTTCTGGAATAGATCAGGACTCCGACTTTGTGAATATATCAGGCTCATCAGCTCATGCCCTGGAACAACCATCTGATCGGCAGCCTCCTGATTTCTTATTTTATTCATTCACCAAGGATGAGTGCTGCTAATTAGGCCAGTATTTATTATCCATCCCTAATTGCCCACAGGGCTGTAGGTTTTGAGTCACATGTAGGCCAGACCAGGCGTTTACAGCAGTCTTCTTCCCCAGAGGACATGACTGAACCAGACAACAGATTCATCGTCATCATGAGACACTTAACTCCAGACTGTTATTGAATTCAAATTCCAAAATGGTGGGATTTGAACCCAGGTCCTCAGAACATTACCTGGGTCTCTAGATTAACAGCAAAAGTACAACTCAACCATTGTCTCCCCATTGGCCACCTCCAAGCTTGCCACACTATTAAGAATGGCAGATAGGGTCAGGATGTGGGAAACAGGAAATAGGAGCAGGTCGTGGCCATTTGGCCCTTCAAGCCTGCTCCACCATTCAACGTGATCAGAACTGAACACCCAGCTCAGTACTCTGTTCCTGCTATACCATACCCTTTGATCTCTTTAGCCCGAAGAACTGTATCTATTTCCTTTTTGGAAACATCTAGTGCTTTGGCTTCAACTGCATTTGGTGGCAGAAAATTCCACAGGCTCCCCATTCTCTGCATGAGCAAATACTCCTTATCGTAGTAATGCAATCAGAAGGGCATGCAGCACATGTTGACCGAGAGACATTAGATTAGATTAGATTAGATTACTTACAGTGTGGAAACAGGCCCTTCAGCCCAACAAGCCCACACCGACCTGCCAAAGCGCAACCCACCCATACCCCTACATTTACCCCTTACCGAATACTACGGACAATTTAGCATGGCCAATTCACCTGACCCGCACATCTTCGGACTGTAGGAGGAAACCGGAGCACCCGGAGGAAACCCACGCAGACACGGGGAGAACGTGCAAACTCCACACAGTCAGTCGCCTGAGTTGGGAATTGAACCCGGGTCTCAGGCGCTGTGAGACAGCAGTGCTGACCACTGCGCCACCGTGCCACCCACTACCACCGTGCCGCCCACTGCCACCGTACCGCCCACTGCTGCAGTACAGTGGCAGTCTCAAAATGGTTAACATGGAGATTCCCTCAGACACCTTCTGTAAATTTGAAAGTGAAGCAGCCTGGAGTGGCTTGGGGCTATCAGTTTGGAAAGGGTGCCTTCTCCACAGGATTACCTTGGGCCATTGGCTGTGGCTTTACATTATGGCAGCTCCATCATTTGGAGCTTAGATCCTTTGAATCTAATGACCCACTGAAAGACAACTACCTTTGAGGAGCTTCCAACCTCCACAGTCTGTCAATCTCTTCAGGAAAAAGATGAATCTAAATTGTCTGTCTGCCTATTTGAAACAAGCCATTTAACAAAGAGCAAGGAACAGTACAACGCAGGAACCAGCCCTGCAGCCAAGCAAGTCTGCACTGACACCTTACACCTTTCTAAACTAAAAACATTTTGCCTCTGTGCGGGTCTGTATCCCTGTATTCCATTAATTTCATGCATCATTGTTATTGTATCTGCTTGCACCACCTCCTCTGGCAGTGGATTCCAGGCACTTACCACCTTCTGTGTAAAAAACCCTGCCTCTCAGATTTCCTTTTAAACTTCGCCTCTTCTACCTGAAATCTATGTCCCCTAGTACAGTACAACCTCAATTCTCTGAACATCAATTATCCAAATTGCGGATTATTCGACCAAGATCTCAAGGTCCTGTAAAAATGGCAATAGGCAACTCAGCACTCAGTTACCAGTTAAACTGTATTATGGCGTGCATTGCCAGATAACTAAGAAATGTTTGGATAACCAGCACTTATAAATTACCATGTGTTTACAATCAGATCGATTATCAAATGATCAGTTATCCGAACAGGCTTGACTGTAATCGACATTTCTATCCCTAGGAAAAAAACTCTGAATAACCATTCTAACCATCCCTATCATAATTTTGTAAACTTTCTTCAGGTCATCCTCAGTTTCTGACATTCAAGTGATTTCAAGCCAAGTTTGTCCAATGTCTCCTCATCGTTAATATCCTCTAAACCAGGGAACGTCCTGGTAAATTGTTTCTCCAAAGCCTCCATATCTTTCTGGTTTAACTTTGCTGCCACCTTGGGTAATTCCCAGGGAGTTGGGATGGCACCAGCAAACTATCTTAATGGGATTTTCTCTTCCTACTTTTCTGACCACCTGCCCTCCCAACATCACTGTACCCCTCCCTCCAATTCCAAATGCATGGGACCAGAAGGAAATCAGCTCTATAAACCTCTCTTTTTTGGCTGTAACTGCTACCAGATCTGCTGGTTTACTGTGTTTTTTTTTGCACATGCCATCACTGATCAGGCTCAGTATAAATATTATTTTAAGTGGGGACTGAATAGCTTTGTACAGCTTAGTTAGATCATTGGCTCTAAGCAACACTCTTTTATGTTTGAAACAATTGTGATCTCTATTGAAGTGCTTGACCACATTCCATGACGTGGTCTACCAGTAAATCTGAACAAATCCAGCAACATCTACATATTGGAAAAGTGAACAAACACATATCATGAAAAGTACAATTTTTAATTTCTTCTGCTTCTGCAATAAAAGGTCTAACTGGATCTCTCCATTGTTGCTATGGACAAAAACAATTATTTTCTCCTCCAGAGTTTTATCTCCTCTGTAAGAACTACTGAATTAACTTCTTACATTTTGCTTTCTTGCAGTGATTTCATGATTACTTCCTACTCAACAGATATTTGGGAGTCTTTTATAACTGGGTTCTGAGCCTGCCATCCCTCAATGTTTCTATATTCATGCATGTGAATCTTGACTAATGCCTATTGTCTGTGAGGTTCTATCTGGCCAAGTTGTCTGATGCTTTGATTACTTACAGTGCAGAAACAGGCTCTTCGGCCCAACAAGTCTACACCGACCCTCCAAAGAGCAACCCACCCAGACCCATTCCCCTACATTTACCCCTTCACCCAACATAACAGGCAATTTAGCATGGCCAATTCACCTGACCTGCACATCTTTGGACTGTGGAAGGAAACCAGAGCACCCGGAGGAAACCCACGCAGACACGGGGAGAATGTGCAAACTCCACACAGACGGTTGCCTGAGGCAGGAATTGAACCCGGGTCTCTGGCACTGTTAGGCAGCAGTGCTAACTACTGTGCCACCGTACTGCCCATAAATGCCGATCGTTTCCCACTGGTAGGATCCCACTAGTAGTTGGCACCTTTGGAACTGTGACCCAGAATGATGTCTTTAACAATACCAGAAGTCACACGACACCAAGTTGCCGTCCATCAGATTTATTTGAAATCACAAGCTTTCGGAGTGTTACTCTTTCACCTGATGAAGGAGCAGCGGTCCAAATGCTTGTGATTTCAAAAATACCTGTTGGATTATAACCTGGTGTCGTATGACTTTTGACCTTGTCCACCCCAGTCTAACACCAGCACCTCCACATCATCCTTAACAATAAGAGAGAAAATTGTAGGCAGAGAAAGTACTTTCACTCAAACTGGAAGCTATGCACACAGGGATTTGGGACAAATGTTGGAATGTTCTGACTCTCCTCTGCATTGATTTGCACAGGTTATTATGCACCCATTGAAACCCAGGATGTCGACAGTTAAAGGAGTCATCTGTATCATTGTCATTTGGATCATGGCAACCTGCTTCTCCCTTCCACACGCGATCTACCAGAAGCTGTTCAGAGTCGAATACAGGTGAGCCAGAGAGTGAAATCAGCCAGGAAATATTTACTGCTTTTAGTTTATTCCATTTCACATAGACACACATAACTCTGGGTCAAGTTTTTTTTATATGATGAAGTGAAACTGTCGGACTTTGCAATCATTCGCCTGTGAAGCTGATTATAACTTTCAGCACCGAAACATGCGAAGAATCTACTGCCAGCAATTGCCTTCTCCTCCACTGGGTGTGTTGTCACAGAGACTGGAGATTACAGATTTAGGAATCACTGAACTGACAAGAACATCCCATTTTAGTTGTAATACTACAATGCCAAGCCTTAAATGTAAGAAGGGCAACCCACCCAGACCCATTCCCCTACATTTACCCCTTGACCTAACATAACAGGCAATTCAGCATGGCCAATTCACCTAACCTGCACATCTTTGGACTGTGGAAGGAAACCGGAGCACCCGGAGGAAACCCGTGCAGACACGGGGAGAATGTCTAGAGAAGCTACATCTCTAATACATTTCTGTTGAGTTTTTAATTATGTATGACATTATAATTGGTACTGAATAATTTTCCTAGATTTGGAAAATTAATCTTTTATTTATGTAGTGACAAAGTTTTCCATTATGATAAACCTTGCATAGCCCTTCAATGTAATTATTTTTTCTAAATTTGTTAATGATACATCAAATTCTAATCTGTATAATGCAATTTGTTTATTTTATTCTGTGTAAAATGTATTTAATTATGAAGCTAATTAGAATATCTCACTTTCTCATTTGCTGTCTGTGAGAATTCTTCATTGTGTTTGACTACTCAATTTTAGAGATATCATTGTTCCTCAGCACCTGGTATTCACCATGACTTTGTGCCAGAATTAAACTGGTGTTGAGAAACCAGAATGCTACATCACAGAGATCACTTTGTGATCAATTCACTGTCCACAAAATCTGGGCCGTGATCAACCTTGTTTTCATTATTGTTTATTTTCAAACAATGAATAGTGATAACCAGACCAAGGAAGTTGGTCTATATGACATAAATGAATGAGCACCACACCACTTAGATAAGCTTTGTTTTGTGTAGGGATTTAAATTTCAACATCTGCTGAATTTAGCTCCTTATTTTCCTGAGCCACCTGTAAATATTAGATTTGATTTATTGTAGTCACATGTACATAAATACAGTGTAGAGCTTTGTTTTGCAAGCAGTACAGGCAAATCATAGCAAACAAGGACATACAATCACAGGGTGCTTAGACAGAGCAAGGCATACAAGGTTATGGCTGCAGAGGGGTGCACAAAGCAAGATCAACATTATTTGAAGTTAGAGAGGTCCATTTCTGTTGCTGTACTTGATGAGAAAGGAAACTATGCAGACAAGAGGTCAAAGCTTTGATTGCCAGGGTTGTATCGTACATTTGTTTGAATAAGATTTAGTTGCAAGAGTTTTTTTTTATATGGGCTTCCCCCGTGAGACCCATTGAGTTCTCTCTTCGCATCCTCCAAACAGGCCACATTAATTATCTACACCGCCCCTGTCGTGTCTGTCATGTCCGCTTCCAGCCCCAGCTTGTCACGTGTAATTCCCAAACAACTCAGCACACAGCAGAAATCCCAGAATTCATCAGCACCCCCTTCCACCATCTTCAAAGGCCCATTGTGCACCTGGATAAGCATGGTGAAAATGAAACTGCCCTTCAAGGCTCCTAATACGCTTTCTCCAATACGGCAGAATTGACTCAAGTTTAGAGAGACAGCCTTCAGGCAGGAGGTCCTGGTAGAGGATGTCAAGCACAGACTTGGATATCAGTCAGGTAGCTTGGGCACAGTTAGTCACTTGTGGTGGTCAAGGATAGGTGCTTTCAACCTATGGGCTGAGGAATTATACATTGAGTCATAGAGCATGAAATCAGACCCTTCGGTCCAACGCTGACCATGTTCCCAAACATAAGTACAGAACAACTGCAGTTATCCAAACATCAATTATCCAAATTTCAGATTAGCTGAAAAAACATCTCAAAGTCCCTGCTATTGCCATCACCACGGGGACCATGTTCCTGCTATTGCCATCACCACGGAAAGCTGTTCCTGCTATTGCCGTCACCACGGGAAAGCTGTTCCTGCTACTGCCGTCACCACGGTAACCCTGTTCCTGCTATTACCGTCACCATGAGAACACTGTCCCTGCTACTGCAGCCACCACGGGAACACTGTTCCTGCTATAGCTGTCACTGCTATTGCCATCACCATGGAACCCTGTTCCTGCTACTGCTGTCACCACAGGAACGCTGTCCCTTCCACTGCTGCCACTACGGGAACCCTGAATGTTATCCGATCAAAATGCTCCCCGCCCATTTCATTCTGATAATCAAGGTTGTTCTGTAATCCCACCTGCCTGTCTTTGGCCCATATCCCTCTCAATCTTTCCTATTCGTATACTTAGCCAAATGTCTTTCAAATTTTGTAACTGGACCTGCATCCACCTCTTCCTCTGGTAGTTCATCTCACACACTAACTGCTGTCCATAAGAAAAAGTTGTCCCTCATTTCCTTTCTCCTCTCACCATAAAAATATGCACTCTAGTTTTGAACTCCCCCACCTCAGGGAAAAGAGCCTTGCTCTTCACGTTATCTATGTCCCTCAGGATTTTATAAACTTTTATAACAGGCTGCTGATCTTTCATCTTGACTCTCTCTGCCCCACTGTGAGCTCTTTTGTCCAAGGATAAGAGAAAAGATTGAGTGGGATGAACCCAGCTGCAATAGCTATTGCTGATCACTATCTGTTGAGTGAGTGAGTAGGCAGTGCAGAGGCCATTTAGGGTTAGAAGAGATAGGGTTTGTAGAGGTTGACAGCTGGTGAAATAAAATACTCTCTGTAATTGTGAGGATAGATCACCAGCCTGAGAGGATGTGAGTGCAATAGCAAGAGAGTGAGTATGAAAAGAAGATGTTGGCACTTAACCCAGGCCGTACAGTGAAGATCACTGAAAGCTTACTTCATATCTCCAGATGGCTGAGACTGCTGGCACCCTCGGACTGGGCTCGCTTTGCATTTTCTGTCAGTCCTGGAGCAAGAGGACATCCGTTTCTCTGCACCACCTCATCCAGCAGGGTCCTCAGCCCCCTGTCTGCATAGTGGCACACCGGTTTCCCCATATCTGCCACACTGAGGGCACATATTATATGGTGTTCCTCAGGGGTCAGTGCTGGGGCATTGTTGTTTGTAATATACATAAATGATCTGAAAGAGGGCACTGTTGGTATGATCAGCAAGTTTGCAGATGACACAAAGATTGGTGGAGTAGCAAAAAGTATAAGGGACTGTCAAAGAATACAAGAGAATATAGATAGACTGGAGTGTTGGGCGGAGAAGTGGCAGATGGAGTTCCATCCAGGCAAATGTGAGGTGATGCATTTTGGAAAGTCTAATTCTAGACTGAATTATACAGTAAACGGAAGAGCCTTGGGAAAAGTTGATGAGCAGAGAGATCTGAGAGTGCAGGTCCATTGTACCCTGAAGATTGCTCCATAGATTGGTCAAGAAAGCATATAGTATGCTTGCCTTCATTTGATGGGGTATTGAGTATAAGAGCTGGCAGGTCATGTTAAAATTGTACACGACATTGGTTTGGCCACATTTAGAATACGGTGTGCAATTCTGGTCGCCACATTATCAAAAGGATGTGGATGCTTTGGAGAGGGTGCAGAGAAGGTTTACAAGGATGTTGCCTGGTATGGAAGGTGTTAGCTATGGAGAGAGGCTGAGTAGGTTAGGATTGTTTTCATTAGAAAAAAGGAGATTGAGGGGAGACCTGATTGAGGTCTACAAAATCATGAAGGGTATAAAATGAGGTCTGCAGATCCTGGAGATCACAGCTGAAAATGTGTTGCTGGTTAAAGCACAGCAGGTTAGGCAGCATCCAAGGAATAGGAAATTCGACGTTTCGGGAATAATCTTCCGCCTCATCTTCCGCCTGGGAACCCTCCAACCACAAGGAATGAACTCAGATTTCTCCAGTTTCCTCATTTCCCCTCCTCCCACCTTGTCCCAGTCGGTTCCCTCAACTCAGCACTGCCCTCCTAACCTGCAATCTTCTTCCTGACCTCTCCGCCCCCACCCCACTCCGGCCTATCACCCTCACCTTGACCTCCTTCCACCTATCACATCTCCATCGCCCCTCTCCCAAGTCCCTCCTCCCTACCTTTTATCTTAGCCTGCTTGGCACACTCTCCTCATTCCTCATGAAGGGTATAGACAGGGTAGATAGAGATAAGCTTTTTCCTAGGATGAAGGATTCAGTAATGAGAGGTCACACTTTCAAGGTGAGAAGTGAAAAGTTTAAGGGGGACACACGCGGCAAGTACTTTACACAGAGGGTGGTAGATGCCTGGAAAGCATTGCCAGCAGAGGTAGTAGAGGCAAGCATGGTAGATTCATTTGAGGTGCGTCTGGACAGATGCATGAGTAGGTGGGGAGCAGAGAGATACAGATGCTTAGGAATTAGGCGACAGGTTTAGACAGTAAATTAGGATCGGCTCAGGCTTGGAGGGTCAAAGGTGCTGTTCCTGGGCTGTAAATTTTCTTTGTTCTTTGGGGTACAGGGAGTAACACAATTCAGCTGGCATCTAACGACAGGAGGTCCATGAGGGCATGGTATATTGATAAAAAGACAAGTTTGTTATAATAATGTGAGAAAACAGTAGGCCTCATGGAGAGAAGCACTAGTTAACTCGATAGAATTGACAGTTAACCAAAAACAGACATAAGAATTTTCTCAATATGTTAAGTAAAGGTCCAAGACAGCAGTAAGTCCCTTATTCATCCAACAAAGGCGTATTTTAGTACAAAGGTCACAGTGCCAGATTTAAGAGGATTTTGGGCATTTTGTAATTCAGAAAGTATACTACAGCAGGTGAAAGGTCACAAGAATTGACATGAGCTCACTGTTCGAGAGGAAAGGTTTCAACAGTAGGAAGAGCTCCCACACCTTCAAATGGTGGTGGTGAAGGAATGATTAATGGAAGTAAGGTTAAGAAGGCAGCAAAAGAGGATGCCCCATCCGTTGAGTTGTCCAGGCACAATGGATGAGTTGACCAGGACAGTCACACTACCTCTACCATCCATTAATTACCTATCATGTTGGTTATGTTAATTGAAGGCACAAATATGATGGTATTAGAAAGCATGATATAGAGCTAACTTATACCACTACTTAACATATCTTTGCAGTGTAAATAAGTAGCTGAAACTGTGTTGCTGGTTAAAGCACAGCAGGTTAGGCAGCATCCAAGGAATAGGAAATTCCACAGTAGGTTAGGCAGCATCCAAGGAATAGGAAATTCCACAGCAGGTTAATGTAACAACTTTAGCATGCATAAGGAATATCTGGACTCATGAGGGTATATTTTTCCCCTCATACGGTGGCTCAGTGGTTAGCATTGCTGCCTCACAGCACCAGGGACCCAGGTTTGATTCCATCCTCCACTGTGTGGAGTTTGCACATTTTCCCTGTTTCTATGTGGGTTTTCTTTGGGTGCTCCGGTTTCCTCCCACAATCCAAAGATGTGCAGGTTAGGTGTATTGGCCATGCTAAATTGTCCATAGTGTTCAGATGTGTAGGATAGGTACATTAGTCAGGAATACATGTAGGGGAATGCGTCTCAGTGGGTTACTCTTTGGAGGGTCATTGTGGACTTGTTGGGCCGAATGGCCTGTTTCCACACTATAGGGATTCTATGAAACACATCATTGCGTACATTTCCTGAATTAAGGCTCAGCCATAGTTGCCTAAAGAAAGAATGTTGTTAATGCTTGCCTGCACTTGAAAGCTGATCACTATGTTATAGATGCAGGCATCCATCCAAAAGCATATGGAGAGTATGCCAATTCCTTTGTCCATGTATTTTCTGTTCAGTCAAACAAAATTGCCACAGAAGTAAGACCAGACGCAATTGAAGTATAATTTTTATAATCTCATATATACGCAGAAAGAGCATGCTAAGCTTCAGTGCATTACCAATCTTTGGGAATCACAAAGGAGAAAATTGAGAGCTGTAGGAAATAGGAAGAGAGTATCAAAAACAAGTTGTTAAGATTTGGGACACCATCCAGCACAGTGGGTTGTTGATATTTCTCACATGATCCAAGTTTATCATCATAATAAATTAAAGCAAAAAAAAAATGTTGCAATTGACAGGTTAGATTTGGCAATATCTATGGAGTGAGAAGCAGAGAGGCCAGATACTGCCAGATCTACTGAGTACTTTTTTCAGCATTTTCTGATTTTATTTCAGAAGTGTGAAATGCTACCTTCTGGTAGAAAGAACATAGAGGAACAAAACACAATAAATGGTACTGTGCTAAAGGTTGTGCTGGAGCAGGTACAGCGATCAGTTATAACAGCATACAGAATCTTTTATTGTCAAAGAGAGGACAGGAGCAATGGTTTACTGCTGAATTTGTATAAACTGCTAGTCAGACATCAGCTGGAGTATCGTGTACAGAACAGGGTGCTGCACTTGTGAACAAATTGGACAGAAAAGGTTTACAAGAATGGTTCCAGAAATAGTTAAATAAGAGAGAATCTGATGTTCTTTCCTTTGTTGGTGAGGCCCATGTCCAAATCCCATTTGCTTCTGAGGTGTGCAATAACATCTCTGTTTAACAGACTAATTAGAAAATATCTAGGGCCCCTGATTGTCAAAATTAAGTCAATTGCTGCCTTATTGTCAAGGGCAGTCAGTCTTAGCTCAATGCTTGAACCCAACTCTAGCGTCCATATTTGGACCAAAGCTGTAATGAGGCTGGAACTGAGTGGAATGTAAACTGAGTATCAGTGAGCATTGCTTTGTAAGTGTGGCCTGATAGCACTGTCTGTGAAAACTTCTGTAACTTTGACATTTGAGAGACGACCAATGGGTCAGTAAATGGCCAGATTGGCTTTGATCTGCTTTTTGTGCATCGAACAAACCTGGATAATGTTCCACATTGCCAGATGGATGCCAATGTAATAGCCATATTGGTAACATTCCTGGAAAGCAAACACATGCAGACAAATGATTTGGAGAACAGAGAACAGAGCTGGTGTTGGCTAAATACCCTCTTTATTGTTATTGTGATCTAGGCTCACACATAAACAAAACTAACTGGATGATGGCATCTAGTTCCCCAGAACTTGAACACCAACAAATAATTCATATCTTCTGATAACAGAGGAGAGGACAGAATTGAAAACAGATGTTAAAGTTCTTGATGAACCGCACTGAAAATATTTTATATCGTGCCTTTCACAACTTTTGGGCATCTCAAAGCCCTGCACAGTCAATTTTTTTCCCTCTTGAGGTATTTCAATATTGCAGAAAACATGCAGGCAAGTTAAACACAGGCACAATGTCACAAACAGCGATGAAATTAATTATCGGATTATCTATTTTAGATGTCAGCTGAGGGGTAAATGTTTGGCAAAAGTTTGGGAAAACTGCAGTGCTGTTCTTCAAATTGTATCACGACGACAGCCTCTACCTAATATTCCACCCAAAAAAAAGTGTGGCCCCATCAGTCGAGGATATGTTTTCAAGTCTCTGCACTGGGTGCTGAGCAAGAGGTCAGAGTGTTGTCACTGTGCCGAGGCTGACACATGACACTAGTTGGCACTAATTGAACAATGGAAAAAGATGCTGGAGATCAGAGTCAAAAAGTGTGGCACTGGAAAAGCACAGCCAGTCAGGCATCATCCGAGGCGACTCGATGTTTGGAATATAAGCTCTTCATCAGGAATGTTCAAAACGTCGCCTCTCCTGCTCCTTAGACGTTATCTGATCGTCTGTGTTTATCCAACGACACATATTTTGACATTACTCAATATTATTCAATTAATCAGTGAGTTGCTAATTAATCAAAACTTAGAATTAAAGCTAAAAGCATAGTTGACAGCCCAGGCTCTCATTTCCGTTCAGTGGCATCCTTATGTGATCATGTGATTAGAGATTCAAAGTCACATTAATGTGAGCATTCATTGTGGACAGAAATTTATTTGCAATCATTGGATTCAATCACTGTAGATCACATGATATCGCCCACGTTGTGCTACTGCCTGCTTTGTTATCGTGAAGGAAATCACTCATCTTTTTTATGTTCCAGGAAAGAAAAAGTGCGAAGTTTATGTCTCCACAATTTCCCGCAGCCAGCTGATCTGTACTGGAAGTACATGGACTTGTCGACTTTCATTCTCCTGTATGTTTTGCCGCTTCTGATTATAACTGTAGCCTACACAACTGTGGCAAAGAAGCTCTGGCTGCGGAATGCCATTGGAGACATCACTGTAGAGCAGTATTTTGCCCACAGACGCAAGAAGATAATGACCCTGAAGATGCTGATGCTCGTGGTGGTAGTATTTGCCGTCTGTTGGTTTCCTCTGAACTGTTATGTTGTACTCATCTCCAGCAAGGCCATCAACACCAACAATGCCATATATTTTGCTTTCCATTGGTTCGCCATGAGCAGTACTTGCTACAATCCCTTCATCTATTGCTGGCTTAATGCAAATTTCCGAGGTGAACTTAAATCCTTGCTGGACATGTGCAAAAGGCAAAGGGTGACCCACTCACAACCCCTTCCTTGTGTATCTCCTCCCTACAGGCAGGCATGGATTGAAGACAGAAGCCAAAAGAGAAACAATCAAGCTCAAAACTTGAGGTTCAACAACAACTCAGCAAGGACTGATATTTCCATTGTCGAACCTATTGTGACTGTAAGCTAATCTGGAAAGGCAGGGCATTTTAAAAGCTAATGTCAATAACTAGAGCATGTGGAGGGTCTTCCAACCTTTAAAACATCATTCTTCCGATATAAGCATCTCTGGCCAAGCTGGCATTTAGTAGCCATCACTTGTTTTCCCTGAGTAAGTGTTGATGGCCAGAACTGTAGTGGTTAGATACAACCACATGGTAATATCAAAGACCTGACCCGTTACAAAGCAGGAACTTACCATCGCTGAATGACTGTAATCAGTGTGATTTTATAACAATCCAACTTCACACACACTTTTTGCTGATACCAGCATCATCTTCCACTATTCCCATGTTTTTACAAGGATCTGAATTCACATTCCTAAATTGGAGCTCATTACTTATCCAGGTCTCTTGATTATCAAACCAACAATTTAATCAGTACATCATTGTACTCCTTTTTATTGAGAATTAAGATTGATAAGTATTTAAGAATGATCCAGTCTCCCAGGAGATTTTGAGAAATGGTTGAAAAGTTTTAAAGAATTCTTAAATTATTGTATGTAGTTTGGAAAATATTAGTGTAATCTGGTGAAAAGATATGCTTTATTAGCTGACCAGTGCATTTGCTGAAACTGTACATTGAATGTTGTCAGCTTATTTATTATTGCATTGAGTTACTGCAGTTCTCACCAAGCAGTCTTATGAACAACATATATTTAGATGGTTCAAAATTATTCTTAAAGCTTTGAATCATGTTCTGTTGTGTTCGTGTTACTTGGTCAAAACAAATATATATACATAGGTATTATGGACTCAGATCAGATTGAATGTTTAAGTGCACAAATCAATCAAATTTCTTTTTAATAACTGCCTTTGTGGCCACATGTAAAATCAGGCATCAAAGAAGCTTATTAACAACTTGTTTCCCAGTATTGGTTTAATCCGAGAAATAATTTTCATTAATATCTGGATCTTGGATTTAAATCTTGTAATTTATAGCATTAAGGGAGACGTCTATTCCTTGTTTAGTTTCTAGTAATTTGGAGGAGCCAGTGTTGGACTGGGGTGGACAAAGTTAAAAATCACATATTATCAGGTTATAGTTGAACAGGTTTATTTCGAAACACTAGCTCTCGGAGCACTGCTCCTCTGAAAACTAATGCTTCTAAATAAACCTATTGGGCTACAACCTGGTGTTGTGTGATTTTTAACTCTGTCTTGTTTACAAATGGTCATCATTTAGTTTAGTATGAGGAGGAAGGAAGGATCAAAATTTTACTTTACATTGATATTTTCACCTTTATCTTAGAAATGTTTTCAAAACATATGTTTTAAAAACTGCATTGTTTATATTTCAAAAATGATTATTGTCAATGATTTATCTTGAGCATAAAAGACGACAAAAGAGTGTGGGAGACCATTCAACTCATCCTCACATAAGAAACCTATAAACTGCCTTTCCAAACCAGTGGTGCTTGCAAATTTGACCAACTTGGGTGGCACGGTGGCACAGTGGTTAGCACTGCTGCCTCACAGTGCCAGGGACCCGGGTTCAATTCCCACCTCAGGCAACTGTCTGTGTGGAGTTTGCACATTCTCCCTGTGTCTGCGTAGGTTTCCTCTGGGTGCTCTGGTTTTCTCCCACAGTCCAAAAATGTGCAGGTTAGGTGAATTGGCCATGTTAAATTGCCCATAGTGTTAGGTGTAGGGGAGTGGGTTGCGTGTCAGCGTGGACTTGTTGGGGCGAAGGGTTGTTTCCACACTGTAAGTAATCTAATCTAAAAACTTACACTGTGATTTTGAACTGTGCCATTTATGTAAATCTGAATCAGTGAAGATCAGAACAAAAATCCATGGTTTTAGTACATTAAAAATGAAGGTACCCATGATCCCACGCATAGTTCTTCATGTAGGCCTTTGTGGAAAGGAACACTGGAAGTCCAGGCACAACATGTCCTCTAGTTTTTACGACTTCCTCAGAGAAGATCCAGAGAACCCGTACCTTCTGTGAAAGTTAGTTGTGAAAGTTCACAAGCCAGAATAAAATGTTAAGAGGTAAATCTGATTTGGGATTCTAGCAAGGACTTTTATCTATCTCAAATGTGAATAACCAATCAGTGTTTTAGACCTAAAGGTAAAACCAATCTTAGTTTTATTCTTCATAAGAAATTAGTGCTCAAAATATATTCGCGCTGAGAAAGGTTTGACTCATTGTTGTTTGAGCTTTCCAGTGTGGTTAAGCATGGCACTGACCCTGCACTTTTGTTGTTTGACTTTTCTGTAATGTAACCTATATTATAATAAATATGTGAGACATTACTTATTTTGAATCTTTAATCTCCTTTAGACACTCGCACCTTGAAATAAATTATGAAAGCTCAGAGAACCTGTTTACTAAGTGTTATCCTGTAGAACAGAGTCCGCAACTTAATCAACGGGACAATAGAGCATTTATTGACCAAGAAACAGAGACAGAGAGACGAAATTAGTATATATGACAAAGAAAAGGATCCAAAATTATCTGGTATAAAGGTTGCAGAGACTTGTGAACCTCTCAATAAAGATATTTTTCCTCAGTACCACATAGTTGATCTCTTATCCAGAGATTGCAACACCTTTGTTTTCCTCTCTCCACCGAGGGAAACAACCTCTCATGAGCTATCTTATAGCCTATCCAGGAATTTTCTACATTTCAATGAGATCATGTTTCATCCCTTTAATCTGCAGAGAGTGGAGTTCCAGTCAGCTCAACTACTCCTGCAGCAAAACTTTATCCTGCTCTCTTTAAGGCAAATGTATTCTTCCATTCTTAAGATCCCGAAAGAAATGCAGTTGATGACAGTGCCACAGATGTGATCAATAGACAATAGGTGCAGGAGTAGGCCATTCTGCCCTTCAAGTCTGCACTACCATTCAATATGATCATGGCTGATCATCCTTAATCATATCCTGTTCCTGCCTTATCTCCGTAACCCTTGATTCCACTATCCTTGAGAGCTCTATCCAACTCTGTCTTAAATGAATCCAGAGACTGGGCCTCCACTGCCCTCTGGGGCAGAGCATTCCACACAGCCACCACTCTCTGGGTGAAGAAGTTTCTCCTCATCTCTGTCCTAAATGGTCTACCCCATATTTTTAAGCTGTGTCCTCTGGTTCGGCACTCAACCATCAGTGGAAACATGTTTCTTGCTGCCAGAGTGTCCAAACCTTTAATAATCTTATGTGTCTCAATCAGATCCCCTCTCAGTCTTCTAAACTCAAGGGTATACAAGCCCAGTTGCTCCAGTCTTTCAGTATAAGTTAATCCCGCCATTCCGGGAATTGACCTCGTGAACCTACGCTGCACTCCCTTAATAGCCAGAATGTCTTTCCTCAAATTTGGAGACCAGAACTGCACACAGTACTCCAGGTGTGGTCTCACCAGGGCCCTGTACAGCTGCAGAAGAACCTCCTTGCTTTTATACTCAATCCCTCTTGTAATGAAGGCCAGCATGCTATTAGCCTTCTTCACTACCTGCTGTACCTGTATGCTTGACTTCATTGACTGGTGTACAAGAACACCCAGATCTCTCTGTACTGCCCCTTTACCTAAATTGATTCCATTTAGGTAGTAATCTGCCTTCCTGTTCTTGCCACCAAAGTGAATAACCATACATTTATCCACATTAAACTGCATCTGCCATGCATCTGACCACTCACCTAACTTCTCCAGGTCACCCTGTAATCTCCTAACATCCTCATCACATTTCACCCTGCCACCCAGCTTAGTATCATCAGCAAATTTGCTAATGTTATTGCTAATACCATCTTCTATATCATTAACATATATTGTAAAAAGCTGCGGTCCTCGTACTGATCCCTGCGGTACCCAATTGGAGCCGTTTATCACTACTCTTTGTTTCCTATCAGCCAACCAACTTTCAATCCAAGTTAGTACTCTGCCCACCCCTACCATGCGCCCTAATTTTGCTCATTTATCTCCTATGTGGAACTTTATCAAAAGCTTTCTGAAAGTCCAGGTGCACCACATCTACTGGATCTCCCTCGTCCATCTTCAGAGTTACATCCTCAAAAAATTTCAGAAGATTAGTCAAGCATGATTTCCCCTTCATAAATCTATGCTGACTCTGACCTATCCTGTTACTACTATCTAGATGTGTCGTAATTTCATCCTTTATAATAGACTCCAGCATCTTTCCCACCACTGAGGTCAGACTAATTGGTCTATAATTTCCTGCTTTCTCTCTCCCACCTTTCTTAAAAAGTGGTACAACATTAGCCACCCTCCAATCCGCAGGAACTGATCCCGAATCTATCGAACTCTGGAAAATAATCACCAATGCATCCACGATTTCTCGAGCCACCTCCTTCAGTACCCTGGGATGTAGACCATCAGGGCCCAGGGACTTATCAGCCTTCAAAGCTAACAGTCTCTCCAACACCAAATCCTGGCAAATATAAATTCCCTTCAGTTCAGGTCCTTCAGCCACTGTTACCTCAGGGAGATTGTTTTTGTCTTCCCCAGTGAACACAGATCTGAAGTACCAATTCAAATATTTTGCCATTTCTTTGTTCCCCGTAATATATTCCCGTTTCTGTCTTCAAGGGCCCAATTTTAGTCTTCACCATTTTTTTGCTTTTCACATACCTAAAAAAGCTTTTACTATCCTCCGTTATATTATTGGCCAGTTTACCTTCGTACCTCATTCTTTCTCTGCATATTTCCTTCTTAGTAATCGTCTGTTGTTCTTTAAAAGCTTCCCACTCCTCCATTTCCCCACTTATCTTTGCTATGTTATACTTTTTCTCTTTTAACTTTATATGTTTCTTAACTTCCCTCATCAGCCACTACCACCCATGCCTCCTCATAGGTTCATTCTTCCATTTTGGAATGAACTGATCCTGCAACTTCTGCATTATACACTGAAATATCCACCATTGTTGCTCCACTGTCATCCCTGCTAAGGTATTGCACCATTGAACTTTGGCCAGCTCCTCCCTCATAGCTCCATAGTTCCCTTTATTCAACAGAAATATTGTCACTTCCGATTGTAACCTCTCCCTCTCAAATTGCAGATTGAAGCTCATTGTATTATGGTCACTACTTCCCAATGGCTCCTTCACTTCGAGGTCCCTGACCAATTCTGGTTCGTTGCACAATACCAGATCCAGAATTGCCTTCTCCCTGGTCGGCTCCAGCACCAGCTGTTCTAAGAATCCATCTCTGAGGCACTCCACAAAGTCTCTTTCTTGAGGTCCAATACCATCCTGATTCTCCCAGTCTACCTGCATGTTGAAATCCCCCATAACAACTGTAGTCACATCTTTGTGACAGGCCAATTTCAGCTCCTGATTCAACTTACATCCAATATCCAGATTACTGTTTGGGGGCCTGTAGATGACTCCCAAGAAGGTCTTTTTACCCTTAGTATTTCTCAGCTCTATCCACACTGACTCTACATCCCCTGATTCTAGGTCCCCTCGCGCATGGGACTGAATATCCTCCCTTACCAACATGGCCATCCCACCCCCTCTGCCCATCAGTCTGTCCTTACGATAGCACATGTTGCCTTGAATATTCATTTCCCAGGCCCTGTCCACTTGAAGCCACGTCTCAGTTATCCCCACAATATCATATGTGCCAATTTCCAAAAGAGTCTCAAGCTCATCCATCTTATTTCTAATGCTTCGTGCATTCATTTATAGTATTTTTAATTTGTTACTGCCCTCACCCTTCCCATCAACTCCTATTTCACTCAACCTTACAGCATGATCCCTTTCTGAGTTTTCTGCTTCATTGATACAGTTGTCTTCCTTGACTTCTCTTGTTCTAACTTTCCCTTCAATTTCCTTTTTAAACATCCAGTTTGTCACCTCCCCCCCGCTACTTAGTTTAAACGTAACTGTGTTGCAGTAGCACACCTGCCTGCCAGAATGCTGGTCCCTAACCTATTAAGGTGCAAACCGTCCCTCTTGTCGAATTTATGCTTACCACAAAACATACCCCAGTGATCCAAGAATTTAAATCCTTGCTTCCTGCACCAGTTTCCCAGCCACACGTTCAAGTCCATTATCTCCCTGTTTCTGCCCTCACCAGCCCTAGGAACTGGAAGCAAACCAGAGATAACCACCTTGGACATCCTGCTTTTCAACCTTTTTCCTAGTTCTCCGAAGTCCCGCTGTAGTATGCTCCTCCTCCTCTTCCCGATATCATTTGTGCCAACATGTACCACCACCTCTGGCTCTTCACCTTCGTCCTTGAGGATTTCCTGTACTCTGTCTGTGATGTCTTTTACCCTGGTACCAGGAAGGCAACACACCATCCTTAAATCCCGACTGCTGCCACAAAAATCCCGGTCAGTTCCTCTCACTATGGAGTCCCCTATTACCACGGCTCTGTGCGATGTCCGACTCTTCCGCTCTGCCTCTGCGCCAACTTTTGATTGACAGACCTGGCCGCCTTGCGGACTGGCAGTGTTATCAGTCTCTACTGTTTCCAAAAAATTCAATTTGTTCCTGCACCTGTCCTCTCTCTGCCTTCCTCATTGTCTGCTCTCTTCTGCTCTCTTCTGGTATGATTGGTGTAATAACCTCGCTGAAGATCTTGTCCAGAAAGATCTCATTCTCTCGGATGAGCCTAAGGCCCTCGAGTTCTTTCATCAGTGCTGCAATATGCTCTGTCAGTAGCTCAACATGCACACACTTTCCACACTTATACGAGCCAGACACACCAGAGTCATTGACCTCCCACATCGAGCACGTAGCACACTGAACCAGCTTGGCAGTCATGTCTTCACCCTCTTCAACTGTGGCATAATCACTTCACTCAACCTCCTCGTCAAAGACTCCTGAGCTAAAGCCTCACTCTTCAATCCACAGGATTGAAGCTCTAGATAATTATGACAAAATTTCCTTCATCTTTTATTCCAATTGTGTCGTAATAAAGACCAACTCATCATTTCCCTTCCTAATTGCTTAAACCTTGAGACCTACTTGCTGTGATTCATGTACAAGCATACAAAATAGTTCTATGCCAACATTTATTCATCATTCAACCTTCAAAAGTAATTTTGCTTTTCTAGTTTTCCCACCTGCTTGGTAATTTCATAATTCCTTGAATCTGAAAAGAATATTATATTCCTTCTGCCAGCTTCTTGCCTAATCACTTACAAAAATAAAGTACTACTGTCTCTGAAATAAAGCACTCTGCAGCTCTGGCAGCTGTGGTGAAGAGAACTGGGTTCAGGTTAAGAGTAAAAGCATTAATGGGATGGACTGTCATGGTGTTTCAATGACAGCTGGGACCTAATGTCAGGATTCTCACCCTCATTACTGGTGATCCTAATTTTCACAGGTGAGGGATAAAAGCGTCAGAAGTGAGCCCGCACCCTATTCTCCAAACTGGTCTGATCTATTGCATGCATATGATCTGGAAGTGCCAACGTTGGATTGAGGTGTACAAAGTTAAAAAACACATAACACCAGGTTATATCCAACAGATTTTGAGTGTGAGCAGCAGCGGAGATAAGACGAACCCGGAAGACTGCAGCTGAGGTAAGGGAGTTTTTTTTTAAGTTACTTACCGGTAGCGGACAGCGGTGTTTTCCCTTTCACAGAAGGAGCGGGAGCAGTGGGAGAAGTGACGAGGACCAGAGGGGCAGCTGGGAAGGAAAGTACTGACCATATATATCAGCAAGGCAGCTAAACCCGAGATCTACAACTGTAGAATCTCCCATCCGCCCTCCTCCTCTAACCTAGTTCATAAGGTAAGGTTCATTCTAAACTTCCTCTATTGAATATAAGCTTGTAATTGATTTTATAGCAACTTGAACTAAACTTTCTACTTTAGTACTGAGTGGATGTTCAGATAAGTCGGGTATGGATGCTAGGGCAGTTGCTTGCTCCTCCTGCAGAGTGTGGCAGGTGGAAGACATGGCACACGTCTCCGCTGGCTACTTCTGTGGGAAGAGCACAGCAGTTCAGGCAGCATCCAAGGAGCAGCGAAATCAACGTTTCGGGCCAAAGCCCTTCATCAGGAATAAAGGCAGTGAGCCTGAAGTGTGGAGAGATAAGCTAGGGGAGGTTGGGGGTGGGGAGAAAGTAGCAGAGAGTACAATGGGTGAGTAGGGGAGGGAATGAAGGTGATAGGTCAGGGAGGAGAGGGTGGAGTGGATAGGTGGAAAAGAAGATAGGCAGATAGGCCAAGTCCGGGCAAGTCATGGGGACAGTGCTGAGCTGGAAGTTTGGAACTAGGGTGAGGTGGGGGAAGGGGAAATGAGGAAGCTGTTGAAGTCCACATTGATGCCCTGGGGTTGAAGTGTTCCGAGGCGGAAGATGAGGTGTTCTTCCTCCAGGTGTCTGGTGGTGAGGGAGCGGCGGTGAAGGAGGCTCAGGACTTCCATGTCCTCAGCAGAGTGGGAGGGGGAGTTGAAATGTTGGGCCACAGGGCGATGTGGTTGATTGGTGCGGGTGTCCCGGAGATGTTCCCTAAACACTCTGCTAGGAGGTGCCCAGTCTCCCCAATGTAGAGGAGACCGTATTGGGAGCAACGGATACAATAAATGATATTAGTGGATGTGCAGGTAAAACTTTGATGAATGTGGAAGGCTCCTTTAGGGCCTTGGATAGAGGTGAGGCAGGAGGTGTGGGCACAGGTTTTACAGTTCCTGCAGTGGCATGGGAAAGTGCAAGGATGGGAGGGTGGGTTGTAGGGGGGCGTGGACCTGACCAGGTAGTCACGGAGGGAATGGTCTTTGCGGAAGGCGGAAAGGGGTGGGGAGGGAAATATATCCCTGGTGGTGGGGTCTTTTTGGAGGTGGCGGAAATGTCAGCGGATGATTGGTTTGTGCGAAGGTTTGTAGGGTGGAAGGTGAGCACCAGGGGCGTTATGTCCTTGTTACGTTTGGAGGGGTAGGGTCTGAGGGCGGAGGTGCGGGATGTGGACGAGATGCACTGGAGAACATCTTTAACCACGTGGAAAGGGAAATTGCGGTCTCTAAAGAAGGAGGCCATCTGGTGTGTTCTATGGTGGAACTAGTCCTCCTGGGAGCAGATACGGTGGAAGCGGAGGAATTGGGAATACAGGGTGGCATTTTTGCAAGAGGTAGGGTGGGAAAAGGTGTAATCCAGGTAGCTGTGGGAGTCGGTGGGTTTGTAAAAAAATGTCAGTGTCAAGTTGGTCGTCATTAATGGAGATGGAGAGGTCCAGGAAGGAGAGGGAGATGTCAGAGATGGTCCAGGTAAATTTAAGGTCAGGGTGGAATGTGTTGGTGAAGTTGATGAATTGCTCAACCTCCTTTTGGGAGCATGAAGTGGCGCCAATGCAGTCATCAATGTAGCGGAGGAAAGGGGGAGAGTGGTGCCGGTGTAATTACGGAAGATCAACTGTTCTACGTAGCCAACAAAGAGACAGGCATAGCTGGGGCCCATACGTGTGCCCATGGCTACCCCTTTGGTCTGGAGGAAGTGGGAGGATTCAAAGGAGAAAATGTTAAGGGTGAGGACCAGTTCGGCCAAATGAATGAGAGTGTCGGTGGAAGGATACTGTTGGGGACATCTGGAGAGGACAAAATGGAGTGCTTGGAGGCCCTGGTCATGGCGGATGGAGGTGTAGAGGGATTGGATATCCATGGTGAAGATGAGGCACTGGGGACCGGGGAAACGGAAGTCTTGGAGGAGGTGGAGGGCGTGGATGGTGTCTCGAAATTATGTGGGGAGTTCCTGGACTAGAGGGGATAGGACAGTGTCGAGGTAGTAGAGATGAGTTCAGTGGGGCAGGAGCCTGCTGAGACAATGGGTCGGCCAGGGTGGTCAGGCTTGTGGATCTTGGGAAGGAGGTAGAACCGGGCAGTGCAGGGTTCCCGGACTATGAGGTTGGAAGCTGAGGTGATGAGGTTCTGTATGGTCTGGGAGATAATGGTTTCGTGATGGGGGGTGGGGTCATGGTCGAGGGAGCAGTAGGAAGAGGTGTCCTCGAGTTGGCGTTTGGCATCAGCGGTGTAGAGGTCAGTGCGCCAGACTACCACTGCACCACCTTTATCCGCTGGTTTGATGGTAAGGTTGGGATTGGAGCAGAGGGATTGGAGGGCTGAGCATTATGAGGGTGAGAGGTTGGAGTAGGGGAAGGGGGCAGACAGGTTGAGGCAGTTAATGTCCCGGCGGCAGTTGGAAATGAAGAGGTCAAGGGCAGGGAATAGGCCAGCGCGGGGTGTCCAGGTGGATGCAGTGTGTTGGAGGTGGGCGAAGGGGTCCTCGGAAGGTGGGCGGGAATCCTGATTTTGAAAGTAAGCTTGGAGGCGGAGGCAGAGGCGACGGAAGAATGGTTTGACCTCACGGCATGTATTAAATTCATTGATGCATGGACGGAGGGGCTTGAAGGTGAGTCCTTTACTGAGGACTGATCATTCGTCCTCATTGAGTACCCTTCCACCGACACTCTCATTCGTTTGGCCGAACTGGTCTTCACCCTTAACAATTTCTCATTTGAATCCTCCCACTTCCTCCAGACCAAAGGGGTAGTCATGGGCACATGTATGGGCCCCAGCTATGCCTGTTTCTTTGTTGGCTATGTAGAACAGTTGATCTTCCGTAATTACACCAGCACCACTCCCCACCTCTTCCTCCGCTACATTGATGACTGCATTGGCGCCACTTCGTGCTCCCAAAAGGAGGTTGAGCAATTCATCAACTTCACCAACGCATTCCACCCTGACCTTAAATTTACCTGGACCATCTCTGACATCTCCCTCTCCTTCCTGGACCTCTCCATCTCCATTAATGACGACCAACTTGACACTGACAATTTTTACAAACCCGCCGACTCCCACAGCTACCTGGATTACACCTCTTCCCACCCTACCCCTTGCAAAATTGCCATCCCGTTTTCCCAATTCCTCCACCTCCACCGTATCTGCTCCCAGGAGGACCAGTTCCACCACAGAACACACCAGATGGCTTTTCTCTTTAGAGACTGCAATTTCCCTTCCCACATGGTTAAAAATGCCCTCCAACGCATCTCATCCACATCCCGCACCTACGCCCTCAGACCCCACCCTTCCAACCGTAACAAGGACATAACGCCTCTGGTGCTCACCTTCCACCCTACAAACCTTCGCATAAACCAAACATCCGCCGACGTTTCCGCCACCTCGAAAAAGACCCCACCACCAGGGATATATTTCCCTCCCCATCCCTTTCCGCCTTCCGCAAAGACCGTTCCCTCCGTGACTACCTGGTCAGGTCCACGCCCCCCTACAACCCACCCTCCCATCCTGGCACTTTCCCCTGCCACCGCAGGAACTGTAAAACCTGTGCCTACACCTCCTCCCTCACCTCTATCCAAGGCCCTAGAGGAGCCTTCCACATCCATCAAAGTTTTACCTGCATATCCACTAATATCATTTATTGTATCCATTGCTCCCAATGCGGTCTCCTCTACATTGGGGAGACTGGGACATCTGCACCAATCAACCACACCGCCCTGTGGTGATAATGAGAGGCATAGATAGAGTCGATAGCCAGAGACGACTTCCCAGGGCAGAAATGACTAACACGAGGGGTCATAGTTTTAAGCTGGTTGGAGGAAAGTATAGAGGGGATGTCAGAGGCGGGTTCTTTACACAGAGAGTTGTGAGAGCATGGAATGCGTTGCCAGCAGCAGTTGTGGAGGCAGGGTCATTGGGGGCATTTAAGAGACTCCTGGACATGCATATGGTCACAGAAATTTGAGGGTGCATACATGAGGATCAGTGGTCGGCACAACATTGTGGGCTGAAGGGCCTGTTCTGTGCTGTATTGTTCTATGTTCTATGTTCTGGATTTATGTGGAAGCACTAGCTTTCGGAGCGCTGCTCCTTCATTAGGTGGTTGTGAAGTATAAGATTGTAAGACACAGAATTTATAGCAAAATTTTACAGTGTGTTGTAACTGAAATTATATATTGAAAAAGACCTGGATTGCTTGTGAGGCATCTCATCTTTTAGAATGAACATGTTGGTTTCAGTTCTTTCTTAAGCAAATCGCAGAACATTTAAACATTACATTCTCAAGTGAACTTTAACAATTGGTGTCATGTCGGCCCAGATAATGCATCTAAGGTGTGCGCTGCCCTGTGTGAGACTGTCTGTGCCACAATGTTCAGACTAATTTTAATCTAAAAGATGGATTTACAGAATCTTACATGGATTCATGCAGTTTTTGAGCAAAGTAAAGTCTAATTCTGCATGTACAAATTCATCAAACAAACTTATATGGATACATGTGCATGTGGATATGTGTGTTGGGGGTGGGCAGGGGTTATGAGTGTCTGTGAGAGAGTGTGTATACATGTGTAAGTGTGAGGCTAAAGAGGTATAAGTCTGTGAGAGGGTGCTTGTGTGAATGTGGGAGCGTTTGTGTGAGCATATGAGAGAGGGTCTGCGTGAGCGTATGTTTCTATAGGAGTGTGTATGTCTGTCTATGTGCATGTGTAGGAGTGTTTGTATGTGTGTGTGTGTGTATAGTGTAATGGAGTCACCTGTAGTGTGACATGAACACAAGGTCCAGCTTGAGGCCATCCCCATGGGTACTGAACTTGGCTATCAGCCTCTGCTCAGCCAATTTTCGTTGTTGCCTGTCCCAAAGTTGCCTTGGAGGATGGTCACTCAAAGGTCTGAGGTCGAATGTCATGGTCCACTGAAGTGTTCTCCAACTGGGAAGAAATACTCCTGTCGGTTGATTGTTGTGTGGTGTCCGTTGCCATATTCATCCATTGGCATATTCTCTGCTTGGTCTCACCAACGTACCATGCCTCAGGGCATCCTTGCCTGCAGTGTATGAGATAGGCAACTTTGGCTGAGTCACAAGAGTATCTGCCATGTACATTTTGGGAGGTGCCCCCATGCATAATGGTGGTATCCGTGTCTTGCAGCATCCACCGTGACAAGGTTGTGTGGTATTGTCCTGAAAGTTTGCTATGAACAATGATCTGTTTGAGGTTTGGTGGTTGTTTAAACCTGAAGGACACCATTTGACTGGGACAACACATCCACCCTAGGACAAGACAAGCAGAGATATGCATGAGAATTCCTAGAAGCATGGCATTCCAACTGGAACTCTATCAACAAAGACATTGACTTGGACCCAATTTACCATCCCCTGAGAAAAAGAACAGGAAATGACATCACCAACCAAAGAAACCCAAACATATAAATAGAAAACAGGAATCATCAGCAATGCTTCGTCTGGAGGTCACTAAAGATATTACGTAGTATGGTGATGAAATGTCTGAAAATGAACCTTCCAGCTCAGCGAGTAAACCTACATCGAGAACCTCAACCTGAGCTACAAATGTTCTCAAAACTTGCTAATGTCATAGCATATCACTTACAGGTATAAAAGGCTCTAACACATCTTAACTGGGACCACTTGAAGCATGACATGCTGATAGAAGTGTGCTTCTCTTGGTGACTAAACAGCTTAATACTCCCCCAAATTCTTCTGTGTCAGTAAATGTAATGTTTGTGTATAACAGTGAGCTGTAATCAATATTTTATCGGATTCTGCAGAACCACTTTACCCACATTTTATTTTTATGCTGAAATAATATCAGCATTGTCAAATCAGATAGAAATGCCCTACTAAAGGCAAAACACTTAGTTCACACTACTGTAACTGCATTTACAGTGAAAGTATATGGTTGGCTTTAGCTCTGAAGAAGACAAGGGAGTGCCCTATAGATCAAAGCAGGCGAATGCTTCTGGCTATTCTACGATAATCTTTATCTAAACACAAATTGATTCTTCTAATTACTCTTGCAGTTGTTCATTCCTGTTGACCTGTAAAAATCAGCTTCAACTCATGCCAACAGCATTGATATGAAATTGCATTCTTGCTGTAGATTTAAAAGAACTGAATGAGTGCCAGTACAATGACAGCTCTAAGCTCTGCTTATTGTTTCCATCTCAAACTTCTTTCAACTTTCTAAACTAATATGGTGTTGGCTTGATATTGTCTATGTCTTACGGGGAAATTGAGCTGCAGGTGCAGTTGGGAAGAAATGGGGTTTGAGGTTTTATTGTTTCATGGCAGAGGTTTGTTAACTATGACCCTGCAAAGTTGATGTCTTTACTGATACTACAAACTCTTACTGAAGGGCACAAACCATACATAAATGCTTCTATAATGATATGTGGGTTTTCAGGATCCATGTTTCTTCTCCCTTTTGATATTCTTTCATTGTGGGGAGTTAACAAGACATCAAGTATATGACTCACTTCTACCTATCATATGTACAATGGAATCTTTCAATTGGATTTCAGCCTATGACTCATCATTTACACAAACACATCTCAGATTTGATGAATTGTTACAAGTATTATTTATCTTTGAGTACAAAACAGCTGAACAACATGTTTCCTTGTAATGAATAAGTATAATTTGTACACTTAAGGTGACAGGTAAGAAAAACAATAGTTAAAAAATAGAAACAATATTCTTACACTGCAAATGGTTAGAATCTGGAATGCACTGCCTGAGAGTGTTGTGGTCCTAGGTTTAGATATGGCTTTCAATGAGAAATGGATAAGCAGCTGCAGAGCAAAAACATGTCAGGCTATGAGAAAGGAGAGAGGACGGAAAGAGCAGAATTGGTCTTAAAGAGAATTAGCAGGCACAGGACAGACTGAATGGCCTCCTCTGTTCTGGAGTTTTTTGTAGTCGGTCTCCATTTAAATAATATTCACCCCCATTTTTCTTCCTGCCAAAGTGTACATCATGCTGGATCACTGCTTTTTTGTAATTTATATAAGTGACTTGGATAAGAACATAGGAGGTATGGTTAGTAAGTTTGCAGATGACACCAAAATTGGAGGTGTAATGGACAGTGAAGAAGGTTACCTCAGAGTACAATGGGATCTTGATCAGATGGGCCAATGGAATGGCAGATGGAGTTTAATTTAGATAAATATGAGATGTTGCATTTTGGAAAGAAAAATCAGGGCAGGACTTGTACACTTAAAGTTAAGGTCCTGGGAAATGTTGCTGAACAAAGAGACTTTGGAGTGCACGTTTGTAGTTCCATGAAAGTGGAGTTGCAAGTAGATAGGTTAAAGAAGAAGGGATTTGGTATGTTTGCCTGTATTGACCAGTGCATTCAATATAGGAGTTGGAAGGTTATGTTAATATTGTACAGGACATTTGTCAGGCTACTTTTGGAATACTGCATACAATTCTGGCTCCAGTTGATTCACTAATCTCCTTCAGGGAAGAAAACCGCCATCCTCAACTGGTCTGACCTACACGTGACTCCAGGCCCACAGCAATGTGGTTGACTCTCATTTGCTCTCTGGCAATTAAGGATGGGCAATAAATGCTGGCCTAGCCAGCAACACCCTCATCCTGTGAATGAACAATAAAACATAAATTCTGGTCTCCCTTTGATAGGAAGGATGTTGTGAGGATTCAGAAAAGATTCAAAAGTATGTTGCTAGGGTTGGAGGGTTTGAGCTACAGGGAGAGGCTAATAGGCTGGGGCTATTTTCCCTGGAGTGTTGGAGGCTGAGGGGTGACCTTACAGAAATCTATAAAATCATGAGGGGCATGGATACAATACAAGGTCTGTTTCCCTGGGCAAGGGAGTCCAAAACTAGAGGGCACAGGTTTAAGGTGAGAGGAGAAAAGTTTAAAAGGGACCTGAGAGGCAACTTTTTCATGCAAAGGATGGTGCGTGTATGGAATGAGCTACCAGAGGAAGTGGTGGAGACTGGTACAATTACAGCATTTAAAAGACATTTGAATGGATATTTGAGAAGGAAGGGTTTAGAAGGATATGGGCCAAATGCTGGCAAGTTGGACTAGATTTATTTAAGATATCTGGTCGACATGGGCCAGTTGGAATGAAGTGTTTGTTTCCATGGTGTCTCTATGACTCACATTTCCCCATATCATAATCTATCTGCCCAAGTTTTTATCCATTTATTTAACTTATCTCGGCAAGGTTGCTCAGTGGTTAGCACTGCGGCCTTACAGTATCAGGGACCCAGGTTTGAATCCAGTTTCAGGTGACTGTGTGGAGTTTGCACATCCTCACCATGTCTGTGTGGATTTCCTTTGAGCTTTCTGGTTTACTTCCACAGTTGAAAGGCTGAGGGCACAGACCGAGAGTAAAAGGAAGACCTTTTAAACGACAAATAAGGAGAAACGTCTTCAGCCAGAGAGTGGTGAATCTATAGAATTCATTGCAACAGAAAGCTGTGGGGCCCAGTTTATTGCTTGCCAAAGGGATCAAAGTTTACAGGGAGAAAATGGGAAAATGGAGTTCCTATCAGCCATAATTGAATGGCGGAGCAGATTCAATGGTGGTCTAATTTCTGCCCCTATGCCTTGTGGTCTTATGTGCAGATTAGGTGGATTGGCCATGGGAAATGTAGGGCAATGGGGATAAGGTCTGGGGGGGGGGTGTTCTTTGGAGAGTCAGTGTGGACTCAAATGGTCAAATAGTCTGCTTCCACACAGTAGGGATTTTATCTGTAATTCTCTACAGACTCTTTGTGTACCCTCTCCATTTGTCCTTTCAGCTATTTTTGTGTCATCCACAAACCTTGATATAGTGCATTCACATTCCTCTTCCAAATCATTAATATTTATTATAAATAAGACTGGCCCCAACACTGATCCCTGTGGCACCCACTAGTTAATTAATTGTCATTGTAAAAATGCCTCGCTTATTTCAACTGTCTTCTATTAGTTAACCAATCAACTATCTGTGCTGGTAGACTATCTGCAAACACCAATGCTCTAATCTTATTAAGTAGACTAATCTGTAGTTCCTTATGGGATGTCTTCTGAAAATCAAATATATTTTATCCACTGCTTCCCCGTGTCTAACCTGCTCGTTATCTCTTCAAGAATTCTAGTAAATTTGTCAAGCATGATTTCCATTGATGAAGCCATGTTGACTCTGCTTATCATAATATAAATTCTAAATGCTCTACTAACTGGCCTACAATTCCTGGTTTTTCTTTCGTTTAAAGAGGGCAACACAAAGGCATTAAATTGTCAGTTTTTCAATTCTGCTGGAATTTTTCCAGAATATAAGTACTTATGCAAAATTAGCTACCAGTGCTTCCACTATGTCTGCAACTATGACCTTTAATGTCCAAGGATACATCCCATCTGGTCTGGAGGACTTATTCATCTTTAGTCCCATTAGTTATCTTGCACTTTTTATCAAGTGATAGTTATTGTATCTACTTCCTGTTCTCCTTCACCCCTTGAATATTTAATAGTTTTGGGATGCTGCTAGTATCATTTACTGTGAAGACTGATGCAAAGAATCTATTCAACTCCTCTGCCTTTTCCTGGTTCCTCGTTATTATTTCCCCAGTCTCATTCGCCTTTGCTTCTTTCTCCCTTTTTATATAATTAAAGAAACTCTTGCTGTCCTTCTTGATATTATTTGTAAAGGTCATTTTTCCCTCCTCTTTCTTTTGGTTGTTTTTTGAAACTTTCCCAATCCTCTAATTGCCATTAATCTTTGTTTTTTTCCTCTCAATCTAATGCTATCCTTAAGTTCCCAGGTTAACCATGGGTTGACTTATCCCCTGCTGCGAATCCTTCTTCCTCAATGGAATTTGTCTTTGCCGTGAGCTAAGAAATATTTTCTTAATGTCTGCTATTATTGCTCAAGTTTCTTTGCAGCTAAACTCATTCAACACTCCATCCTAGTCTCCCCTCTTTCTATTGTATTTGCAGCTATTTAAACTTAGCGTAGTTGTTTCCAATCCAGTGCCTCCCTCTCAAACTGAACGCTATTTCTACCATATTGTGGTCACTGTTAATGAAGGAATCTTTTACTGTAATATAATACTTAAACCTACCTCATTATACATCACTAGATCCAAAATAGCCTGATCCATGGTTGGATCCACATGTTTAGTGAGCTGGTGGCAGAGGCCTTGTGTAGCTTTAAGGTTGACATAGATAAATTCTTGATAATTATCAAGGGTTATGTGGAAAAGGCAGGAAAGTGGATATGAGGATTGTCAGGTCAGCCGTGATCCTATTGAATAGTAGAGCAGGCTCAAAGGGGCCGAATGGCCCACACCTATTCCTATTTCTTCAGGTTTTATGGACTTATGTTGCTTTCAGAAACAGTACTGAAAATGCTGTATGAATTCTTCTACATGGAGCCTCTGCTATCTGCAATATTGATTTTGAATTCCCTCGAACAATTAAAGTTAATTTTGTAGTGATAAAGAACAGGCAGAGTAGAAGAAGAAGTGGGGAACATGACATTCACCCTGGCACAGTAAGGGCATGAGAAAACAGAACAAAAAATGATTAATTATTGCATCGAAGTACTTTTATAAATCACCTTATGATTGACTGCACCCACCCAATTAACTTCCATAGCGTACTTCATATGTATTCACAAAGGCAAAAGAGTGAAAATCTCCCTTATTAAGCTTGTAAGGCAAAAAAATCTCAACCCCACAGTGTACCGGAATCGCTGTTGTTATATATCAAGGGTGGCAGCTATGTTGCACATGTGTAACAAATTATTGAAAGGATCATTTATTCTGTTTCAGCTTCAGAGGGAAATGTTGACAATAATAATTCAAGTCCCTACTCCAGGTAGCACTAAGGTACTGATTACCTCACCATCTGGACATGCCAAAGAGTACCAGTGCAGCAACTCAGCCACAGGGCTGTATCTCTGAGAGATCTGCTGTGACAGGTCAATCTTGGTTTTGTGCACAAGTTCAGGACTGAGGCTTTAGAGTCAAAGAGTCATAGAGATGTACAGCATGGAAACAGACTCTTCGGTACAACCTGTCCATGCTGATCAGATATCCCAACCCAATCTAGTCCCACCTGACAGCACCCAGCCCGTATCCCTCCAACCCTTCCTATTCATATACTCATCCAAATACCTCTTAAATGTTGCAACTGTACCAACCTCCACCACATCCTCTGGCAACTCATTCCATACCTGTACCACCCACTGTGTGAACAGTTGCCCCTTAGGTCTCTTTTATATCTTTCCCCTCTCAGCCTAAACCTATGCCCTCTAATTCCGGACTCCCCAACCCCAGGGAAAAGACTTTGCCTAGTTACCCAATCCATGCCCCTCATAATTTTGTAAACCTATATAAGGTCACTCCTCAGTCTCCGACGCTCCAGGGAAAACAGCCCCAGCCTGTTCAGCCTCTCCCTTTTGCTCAAAGCCTCCAACCCTGGCAACATCCTTGTAAATCTTTTCTGAACCCTTCCAAGTTTCACAACATCTTTCCGGTAGGAAAGAGACCAGAATTGCAGGCAACATTCCAACAGTGGCCTAACCAATTACCTGTACAGCCGCAACATGACCTCCCAACTCCTGTACTCAATACTCTGATCAATAAAGGAAAGCATATCAAACGCCTTCTTCACTATCCTATCTACCTGCAACTCCACTTTCAAGGAGCTATGAACCTGCACTCCAAGGTCTCTTTGTTCAGCAACACTCCCTAGGACCTTACCATTAAGTGTATAAGTCCTGCTAAGATTTGCTTTCCCAAAAAATGCAACACCTCACATTTATCTCCATCTGCCACTTCTCAGCCCATTGGCCCATTCATATTTTTATTCAGAGGATCACATGTTACGAGTGGAGTTTGGGTAATGCCACGCAGAAGTAATTGGATCTTCTGAGATCATACAATTACCGTTGCAATTATTACCGAACAGTATCCTGTTCTGATTATCTAACCTTGGTTGGTAATTGCCTGTACATATCATGTGAAAAGAGGGACTAATTCAAGTGTGACATCTTCTGTGTTCAAATAGAAAGCAGCTACCATTGTGTGTGCTTGAACAATGGCCAACTGGGGAAAAAAATGATGTGTTTTGTCAGCAGCAAAATTTAATGCCTTTGGGAAAAGAGAAAAACATATTTTTAAAGAAAAGCTTAGAATTAATCTAGATCAATGTGTTTAAAATGGCTTTGCAGTGTATATTATTCTTGGAAGTCACAAATCTCACTCTTTCAACTGTTTCCACAAAGTTAAATATCTCTGGTCAAAAGCCACATTTGGTGCCCAACACCGCTGTCAGTTTCTGCCATTGACAATTTGGTTTCTCTCTTAAATGCGAGACAAAACATGAAACCAGTTTCAATTCCAGCCTAATGTTTAATCTGCTCTTTGATGGAATGTCTCCACATTTCAGCAGCTGGTGTTGTTTCTGGGAATCTGTTTCCCAGATATTACTCATGGAGTAGTTTTAAACTGCATGTCAAGGATTAAGGCACTTGCACACTAAGTTACAAGTATTAGATTCAATCACTATGAAAAGTATGAAAATTAACTGTAAATTCTTATTCCATTTGTACAAAATATCTTGAGCCAAAGTAAATGGCATTTGTACGTAATATAGCACATTTGAAATAATTAAAAACAGCATGGAATGTTTGAATTGATTGAAGACCACAAATAAATCCTATAAGATCATAAGTTACCCAAAGAGAGCCTCACTTTGCCATTTTGTCTTTTTTTTTTCGTTTTGCTGATTCAAATAGATTAAGACCCAGCCCCTTCTGGCTTCTTCTTAATCCAGAGCTTAAACGGTGACAGCTGTCTGAGCACCTGCCAACCCTTCAGCTTTTGATCATCCTTAAATGTCAGATTCAAATGTTCTTGCCCTACTTGTTTAAAAAACAAACAAGATTTAATAACACTGATCATTTAGAAAAACTGAATATCATTTCTGTCTTGACTGATGTTTCATGAGGCAAGGGTAGGGGTTGAGGGAGTGTTGGCTGGAATAGAAGGAGGAACTCTTGATTTGGCTTCAGTGTGGCTGTCTGAGGAAAGGACAAAGGACAAAGTCCATTGAGCATTAAAGAATGGAGTTCCTCTGCCAATGCAATCAATTGACACCACCCAGCCTAAATAAAGAGCCTGATCTTGCTATTGCCAGGGCTGACACACAATATAGTTCACTTGTATGAAGTATTAAAGAGCCACTAATTAGAATCATACACTGAGACATGAAAATGTAATAACCCATGTAAATCACAGTATTATAAATTATTAGAATATGAAATAACTTTGATTTCACAAATGATTACAATACCTAGAAATAAATCCTGGGAATATTGTACAGGGTAATGGTTCTGAAAGGGTTAATGTTGGAGACTGCATTATGCTGTTAATCTCTATGACTCTGTGACTCTATCATCATCATTTTGAGTGGGATAATTAGGAAAATAGCTCTTGATCTCAAGGTGGACTTATGCACCATCTATGTCACTCAATAGCATTAGTAATAATCATGCAGAGGTATAAATGTCACTGGGCTAATAATCCAGAACGCTAGGCTAATGCTCTGAAGATAGGAGTTTGAATATCACCATAGCATCTGGTGGAGTTTGAACTTAAGTTTAAAAATCTGGACATAAGAGTAAAGCTAGTTTAGGGGTGACCACGGGACTACTGTCAATTGTTGTAGTAAAATCCATCTGGTCCACCAATGTCCTTCAAGGAAGGAAATCTACCATCCTTAGCTTGTCTGGTCTACATGTGACTCCAGACCTACAGCAATGTGGTTGATCCTTAGCCACCCTCTGGACAATTAGGGAGAGGCAATGAATCCTGCCTGAGCCAGTGAGACGCGTATTCCATGAAAGAATAACTTGTGACTAATAACTGCAATGCAACCAACAGCATCTTGTTATGGCTGTTGTTCACCTATCGCTATGAAGCAAATTAGCCCTTAGGTCCAGTCAATAAAAGAGGAATGGTGGCAGCATGCATCCACCCACATATAGAACATAATGATCAGTGGTGGGTGTTGCTTAACAATGGTGAAAACATTTGCTGGACACAGGAGAAGAAATCTCCCGGGGACAAAGTGGGCTTGCAGCTTTAAAAACTTTATGATTTTATGACTTCCACATGTAGCTACAATCTCTTGAATAAACAGTCAACAGAGAAGTGCATAAATATCAATAAGGACACTTCGACATTACAGACTGAGGCCTTCTCTTCTGAACTGATAAAAAGCACAAAAGAAACAACGTGGACTGCAAAGAGCTTAAAAGCTATTTGTATCAGGCATTTACAGATCCCACTGGGAAGCAAGGACCTGCAGTGTCATTTCTAGTTAGGGGCAATGCTCTGTGAGTAAAGCTGTACAATGAGGGGAGAAAGAAATTTAGATTATACAATCATGCTGAGCAGATTGTAGGTAGGAAAAGGAGCATGCACAACTCACAGAGTATGGCCCGCATAAAAAACAGACACCAGAAAGAATTTTTTGAAGTAAACCAAGCTAGGATCACCTCATGCCAAGGTCATAGCTCTGGAAATTGGTGCAACAGAATTACGGTAACAAAATCAACAACTTAACAGCTAAAGCAGACAGAGCCTAACAGAACAAGATACTTAGAAGATTTTTGAATTGGCAAAAAGAGCAGGAGATCCATAACTTAAACCACAGTGCTGATAGGAAGTATTTATTACAGCAGCAAACTCTGGGCTTTATTTTGAGAAAGTGAGGAGAGGGCCTGCATTGTGTAGAAGTCCTTAGAATGTGTGAAGCCACTCATTTGGCTGCAGAAAGCGAGAAGCCTCCATGCTGACCACAAAATCACAGGAAAACACTCAAAAGCAGTTCATTTGTACAAAGTTGTATTTTAAGGAAGGGAGCCCAACACAGATTTACAAGGAAGATACCGGGACTTCGGGGGTTAGACAAGTTAAGTCTTTATTCTCTAGAACTTAGAAGGTTAAAGGGTGATCTGTATGAGGTCTTCATGATATTAATAGGAAAGGACAGGGTAAGAAAGATAAACTATTTCCCTGGATGCAAATTCTAGATCCAGGAGACATAGTCTAAGAATTAGGGCCAGGCCATTCAGAAGCGATATTAGAAACCACTTCTAGACACAAAGGGTAAATGGAGATTTGGAATTCTCCTCCTCAAACGGCAGTCAACTCTCATTCAATTATCAAAGTTAAATCTGAGATGGACATTTTTTTATAAAGCAAGAGTTTCAAGGGATATGGAGCCATGTGGAGTTAGGCCACAAATCAGCCATGATCTTACTGAATGGTAGAGCAGGTCTCATGGGGCTGAATAGCCTATGTTCTTCAAACAGTACAGCATTGGTAAGCTGCATAATTTAAGTTTAAGATCAAGGAAAATGAAACAGGAAGGAGATTGCTTCAACACTGAGATACAAGAATTTAAAAGCTTTAATGTAAGAGGAATAAATAATTCTTCAGATCTTATAGGAAGAAATGGCAGGAGAAAATCCGGGAAAAATTTGTGACCAGAGATGGGCTAAAACAGAACATAGGATTGGTCACTTTGGGAGAAAACAGCTCTTAAAGTACAAAACTGCTTCAAATTTAAATACTGAAGGCCAGGCTGAACAAGGAAATATACTTTTATAATCAATAGGGCTTATGATATCATATTTTTTTTAAAAAGGGCCAGTTACCATGAAGTTCTTCAAGTTTTGACAGTTATGCTACTTTTAAGAACACATTCATAATTGAAAGAGGTGGTTGCAGAGCAGAAGCTTATACTCCACAACCACTTAAAGGAGCAGTGCTCCGAAAGCTAGTGCTTCCAATTAAACCTGTTGGACTATAACCTGGGGTTGTGTGACTTTTAACTTTGTCCACCCCAGGCCAACACCAGCTCCTCCACATCAAGAGAAACCAAGTTATTCTGATTCTATTCAAAAAGAAGCCAGTCTGACAACAATTTGACGTATTTAACCATTACTGATTCAATTGGGCTTCTTAGATTCAAGTGGAATCCAAAAAAAAACCCGATTGAAACGACCTATGTTGGCATTGTTTCATTCTGTGAACAGAAAGGAAATTTGTGACTTTACAATGGCACTGGAAACATTTTCTATTCTTATTAAATTCAAAACAAATTACAGAAATCAGCAAAGTTTGTGAGCAGAAAAAGATACAAATAACAAGAATGAGATGTAAACCCACTTGGGATCATTGACATACCTTAAAATGAAGCTGGTCATCCAGGGAAACCATCTGGGAAACAAATTGTGGGAACAGACTGGAATTTGATGCCAGACAACAAGATGAAATAAGTTCAAGGAAGATATTTAAAATCTTTGTTGCCCGATATATAGTTATCAATATGAGTGACAGAGAACATGTTATGAAAATACATATTAAGAAAGCAGACATCTTCTAGTACAAGGACTGAGCATGGCAAAATGCTTGCTGCATCACTGCAACAATCACAGAACGAGAATGAAAATGTCCAACTTAAACTTTAAAACAGTTCCACCTGCAGGTTGAAAATTGGTTTGCTTACATAAAGTCAGGATGTGCTGTATTCTCCAACAAAGCATTCTCAGATTCAGGACACAAGATCACAAAGAAAGAATTCAGAAAACTGCAAAGTAGAAAGGACTACTCTCCAGTGAGCAGCCATCTTCCATGTTGGAAATTCATGAGATTTAATGTCTCTCAAATTATTATCGGGGGCAGTGCCCTGGTTCAGCAGAGAAAGGTACCTCTGTCAAGGACAGGCTGGAGCTTGAGTGTCCTCCAGTGAGGTCATGGTCCAAACCTAGGGTTCACAGGGACAACATCCTTTATAAAGGACATCCAAAAATGAAAAAAGCTGCTCTAGCAAAGAGACAATTTACAGACGAGACAAGCTGAAGATCAGAACTAAACTCACTAGACCTCAAGCTTAGTTGGAAGAAGATTCATTCTGGAAGAAATATGAAACTTACAAATTTCCTGAACTTGTAAAGTCAGAGATATGACCAATGGTGTGGTAATGATAAAAGTAATTAAGTACATGTGTGTACTTAACTTTGGGTGAAAACCCTGGGGTAAGATTTAGTGCTAAGACTGCATCAAGCTCCAGTCAATCCAATGATGTCAGACGAGGGAGGTGATGACTTAGTCGTTTTATCACTGGACTGTTAATTCAGAAAGAAGAAAGTGAGGACTGCAGATGCTGGAGATCAGAGTCAAAAAGTGTGGTGCTGGAAAAGCACAGAAAATAAGGCTGCATCCAAAGAGCAGGACAGTCAACATTTTGAGCGTAAGTTCTTCATTAGGAACATTCCTGAGGAAGAGCTTACCTTGAAATGTTGACTCTCCTGCTCCTTGGATGCTGCCTGATTTTCTGTGCTTTTCCAGCACCACACTTTTTGACTGTTAATCCTGAGTCTCAGCTAATGTTCCAGGGTCCTGGATTCAACTCCTGCCATGGCAAATTATTGAGTTTGGATTCAATAATAAATGTTGGGATTAAGAGTCTAATGTGGAAAAACCCATAAGGTACATTAATGCCCTTAGAGAAGGAATCTGTCATCCTTACCTCATCTGGCCTACATGTTACTCCAGTAATGTGGTTCACTCTGAATTGCCCTCTGGACAATTAGGGATGTCCAGTAACACCCTCATCCTGTGCATGAACTTTTTTACAAAATGTCTCGAGTGGAGAAATGTGAAGAGTGGATTTTAATGGGGTCCATTGTCTTATCTGTGTCTCCCAATTGTCTTAGTAGCAATAAAGAACAAGCTAATGTAATTTGCAGACGGAAATGGGTACCACAGATACTGGAAATTAAGGTCAGCCCTGTGCCTGGCCCAGGAAGAAATTCCCCAGGTTCAAGGCATTTAGTAGATGGTCAGAGACCAGGATTCAGCTCAGGCCTAGATTGGAGAGGACCCTGTAGTATCAAAGACTTCATCCACTTGGACAGGGAGGAGCAGCAGCAGCAAACAGGGATGTGGGACCCAGAAGCTGCAGCAGTGCAGTGGTCTCCATGGACAGGTTAGTGGTTGCCATGGAGAGCCAGGACCAGCATCCTTAGGGTCTGCAGGAGCAGCATGCATACTATTGGCCCAGCCATTGGTCCTTAGGACTGAAGGCATGGTGACAGGGGAAGAGAATCTGGCACCCACTTCATACAAGGAGAGGGGCAGTGCCAAGAGGCACACTGCTGCAAGAGGAACCATACTCAGCCCTGTCAGAAGTCCCCTCCCAGGGCACTCCACTGGTTGCCGGGCCCACCATGTCTGACCCCATTCTGACCTTTCAAAGTTGCTGCCACAGAGGGTTGGCCTGCCTCTGTCAAAAGGACCCTCTGTATATTCAGCCCATCCAAACCCTCATGCCTCCCTGAGGTGCCTGACTCAGGTCATTGGGCTCCACTACAGAGCAGGCTCCCTCCAAACCTGCGGCAGAACCAAAGATGACACTAAGAAGTAGTGAGGGAAGTGAAAAAAGGATATCTATTGTGGGTATTTTGATGGTGTGGTTGACAATGCATTATCCATTATTCATTATGTTTCTATAAATGGCACTGTTTTGACCTGACATCTGTTTGTTTGTCTCTCTGTGTAGCCCTGAAATGTAACTGTACCAGCATGATGCCTAACATCATGGACACATGGGATGTACCAGGAATCGATGCCTGTGCTGAGAGGCTGCTGCAGCATCTGGAAGCGAAAGGAACATGATGTATACAGAGCAGTGGGTTCTGCTGGTAGCACAAAGCCTTATCCTACAACATCCCTATTCGTTCCCATGTGTCTGTGTCCAAATGTGTTGTGATTTGATTTATTATTGTCACACGTACTGAGACAGAGTGAAAAGTATTGTTTTGCATGCTATCCAGATAGACCATACCTTACAAAAATACATCAGAGTAATAGAGCAGAATGCAGAATATGGTGTTCCATGTGCAGAGAAGGTGCAGAGAAAGATCAACTCTAAAATATAAGAGGTCCATTCATAAGTCTGATAATCAGTAATTCACAAAGGTATTGTCAAATTTATTGGTACGTATTTTCAAACATTTGTATCTTCTGCCCACTGGAAGACAGTGGAAGAGAGTATACTCAGGATGGGAAGGGTCTTTGAATATGTTGTCTGCTTTCCCGAGGCAATGGGAAGTTTAGACAGAGTCATTGGATGGAAAGCTGGTTTGTGTTGAATGAGTTGGTCAGCGATCTCTGGGGCAGGGAGTTGTGTAGCACACAGAGATCGAATGCATGAGGATGGCAAGGAATGAGGGGACTCGCAGTGCCTGTACTATACATGTGTCTGTGCATAATATTGGTTCTCTTTAAAACTCCCTACATCGCTGGATTTCATAGTCCCTTCCCTCAGAAGGTGGAGACACCTGCCCCGCCAACTCTCAGGGTGGTCAGAGCTATATTGCAACCTGCAGCACAATGGAAGGTGACAGTGAGCGTTCCTCCACCAATGCCATGCAGATTCAGCTTTTCCATGTCAGTGAGGCCCCATACATTCAGAACTCCTTCCCGTGAACCCCAACGCTCACCTCCCCAGGTCCCTATCCAACTCCTCCATATGTGCTTCCACTTGCTCACCTTGCCCTCTGCTAGCCATGTCAGGACTGTGATATGAGGTAGCCATGTCAGGACTGATTATACACTGCCTTCGCCCTCCCTTGAAGCCAGGATGCTCCCTTAATGTGGATAAATGCATTCCCCATGTAAAACCACTTCCCACATAAGCTTTACCCTACTCCCCCCCTCACCCCCCCACCACCTTGCAGATACTGCTGGCCCACCCACTTCACAATTATCATTCCCCCTTCCCTCCAAGCCTGTAACCCATAAACCTGAAAACCATTGGCCCATGGGATCAGATGCCTGATCTTATACGATCTCCTGGGCTGGTAGAGGAGGTGGCCATTGATTTATTGTGCCAGGACCCCCTGTCTGAAGGGCACCTCCATGGCCTTTGTTGAAGTCTACTCCCATAAGAGTCTGAGACGTGCCATCTGCAGTGCGCTTACCACAGAAGCTGCTGGCACATGGTGCAGCTGTGAGATTGATATGTAACACGCTGCCATAAAGCAAGATACCCACCCCTTTCAATGAGGACTGCTGACTAGCAAGGCAAGCTGTCTGGTTGTATGACTGCATTAGTTGGCACAACATGGAATTGCAATACAAGGCATAGATGGTGCACGGAGTGTAGGTAGGCACAATGTGAACACGCACTAGGAGAGCAAGTCAGCAGTCCTGTGAAGCAGCCTGATCCTCTCCATGAGCTTGGTGCATCTTTAGACACTGAAAGTGGCTCTACTGCAACCTTTCAATGCTATTTGCCAAGGTTTCCTATAGTACCATGATTGTACTTCCTGACCACCTCTCCTGACTCGAGAGATGTCAAGATAGCCATAGCAGCCTAGCCAATCCTGGAGGCCAATGTCCATGGATGAAGGCTGTCCTTGTGGCTGGTACCCAGGGATCGTCACCTGAGATATTGTTTGGTGTTAAGCAACATGGAGGCACCTCACATCTAGCGATGAGCTATTGACACCAGGTACTTGCTCTGATTTCCATGCCGAGAATACTTGATGTTGCAAGTTGAGCACATTTGGCAAGTTAGGAAACTGGATATTGATAAGGTAAATTCTGGCTGTGAAAAGGCATTTAACAAGCAGTAATATCCTTTTATTGGCCACTCAGTTACCCTGCAAGAATTTTGCCTCATTGCTTGACAAAAACACAAAAGATGCAATAAGGTTCTCCCAACATTCAGATAGGCTTGGTCGGGCTTTTTGTTCAATTCTGTAACAAGTCTCGCCATCGCCCACTTCACTCAGATTCCAGAAGCTTCTATCCTTCATCTTGTGAAGACAAGAGCCAGAAAGTAAACAACAGCAAAATAACTTCACTTGCATAATACATTAATTTTGCTTTCCAGATTTCTCCTGCAGTGGACTACTCAGAAATGTTCTATTTATATTGTTATGTTGTTATGTATACAGTCCTCACTGTTGCATCTATACTGTTTTAATGTCAAAGCAATTTGCCTGTTGTACTCAATGACCAGTGGTAGATGATGGCATTAATAAAATAAAAAAAACATTTCAATTTGTTGATGCTCACATTCACTTACTACATCTTCCATCTATCTCTATTATATACAAGATACAAGTAAGCTAATTGAGGCTTTCAGCAAAAATATTAGTGGCAGAAATAAACATGCTCATTAATTTTCCATTCTTGAGCAAAGCAATTAATTTTGTCCTACACTTACGTAAGACCCATCCCGAACAATAAATTACTAATGAAGTGTTCCAAAGATTTGGAAGGTTTGGAACAGAAATAGCCAATGATCAAATCTTAAATAATGTAGTGACATCATTCTGAGTCTTTGTGATTTGAGTAAAAAATGAGATCTGCAGATGCTGGAGATCACAGTTGAAAATGTGTTGCTGGTTAAAGCACAGCAGGTTAGGCAGCATCCAAGGAATAGGAAATTCGACGTTTCGGGCCAGAGCCCTTCAATCAGCCCTTCCTGATGAAGGGCTTATGCCCGAAACGTCGAATTTCCTATTCCTTGGATGCTGCCTAACCTGCTGTGCTTTAACCAGCAACGCATTTTCATCTTTGTGATTTGAACCCACCCTGTTCCAAAAGTTAACCTGAATCTTAACAATAATCCACACAGCAAAGCCTAGTCAAGTTTAATGCCCTGATCTTTGAATAAAGAATATGTCCTTCATTAGTTTAAAATTATAAATGCCATCATTTCAATATATGACAATGAAGAGCCTTTCTTTTTCAAGAATGCATACTTAAGATTCTCAGAGCCTTTCACTGTTGTCAGTGCACCATAACAAGGTGCAAACTATGAGAAAAGACAATTGTTTGTGGCCAAAACAAATCATGCTTTTTGAATGACAAGTTTAAAGTGATTGCAAATGGCATTAATTAAGGATCTTATTCCCAATTGACCAACTCTTAAAAATGCAGTGGGTTCATACATTGTCAAAAGACAACCGCTTCTGCTCAAAATATACATGCATTAAACAATTATAACTGGCAACTTTTAAATTACTACAAAGATCTAATGGTGTCTTAATCATTTTAGTCAGTCCATATTTAACATGAATGCAAGAAGTGTGGGGGATTCTATTACTTAGCATAACAGCAGTCTATCCATTAGTTATAATTCAGTTTGTATAAATAGCAATTAGATGCATCATGTGATTATTATAAAACTGGCATGACTGTTATACATAATATTAATCTATAAATTAATGTGGTATATATCTTTTCATAGCATTATACAGTACAGTAGAATGGACCCTGGCTCATCATGCCTTCTATATGGTCACACTTATTACTACCAAGAAGGGTAGTTACACTTGGGCTGCTGGCAATCCTTCCTGCCCACTATTTCCTGACCCCTGCTGTTAATGATTGCCATGATGAGAAGGTACCAAACTGGGGCGGGGGAACAAATTGAGAAATCACATGACACCAGGTCATAGTGCATTTCACCTGACAAAGGAGATACGCTCTGAAAGCTTGTGATTTCAAATAAACCACTTGGACTATCACCTGATGTTGTGTGACCTCTGAATAAATTATTGCCGCATGCAAGAGACTAAAGTGACTCAACACTCGACCCAGCATTTAAACGAGTTCAATCATGTTCAAGTTGGAAGCACAGACATTTGCTTCACCTATGTTAGCCTGAAGCAGATGAACATTCATGTCCTCTGTTTGGAAACTATTGAGGAATGTTGAAATTGTCCCTTCGAGAAGCACACCATAAGATTACATTCCAATTTGCACCATAAAGTACAACAATCTCTTGATTAAATCTGGAGCATAATCTGAATGCATGTTTACCTTGAAAATAGCATTTAGCAGTTCAAAGGGATAAGAATGAAATCACCTAATTTTATGGTTTCTCTCACAAATAGTATTTGAAGGAACACAGAAATGGGGGAAGACCATATAACCCTCCAGCCCTCCCCCTCACTGAGGACGAACGATCAGTCCTCAGCAAAGAACTCACCTTCATCCCCCACTGTCCACGCATCAATGAATTTAATACACGCTGTGACATCGAACAATTCTTCCGTCGCCTCCACCTACAAGCTTACTTTCACAATCAGGATTCCCGCCCACCTTCCGAGGACCCCTTCACCCACCTCCAACACACTGCATCCACCTGGACACCCCGCGCTAGCCTATTACCAGCCATCGACCTCTTCATTTCCAACTGCCGCTGGGACATTAACCGCCTCAATCTGTCTACCCCCCTCCCCCACTCCAACCTCTCACCTTCACAACGCGCAGCCCTCCAATCCCTCTGTTCCAATCCCAACCTCACCATCAAGCCAGCGGATAAAGGGGGTGCAGTGGTAGTCTGGCGCACTGACCTCTACACAGCTGGAGCCAAGCGGCAACTCGAGGACACTTCTTCCTACTGCCTCCTCGACCATGACCCCACCCCCCATCACAAAACCATCATCTCCCAGACCATACAGAACCTCATCACCTCAGGAGATCTCCCACCCACAGCTTCCAACCTCATAGTCCGGGAACCCTGCACTGCCCGGTTCTACCTCCTTCCCAAGATCCACAAGCCTGACCACCCTGGCCGACCCATTGTCTCAGCAGGCTTCTGCCCCACTGAACTCATCTCTACCTACCTCGAGACTGTCCTATCTCCCCCTAGTCCAGGAACTCCCCACATACGTTCGAGACACCACCCATGCCCTCCACCTCCTCCAAGACTTCCGTTTCCCCGGCCCCCAACGCCTCATCTTCACCATGGACATCCAATCCTTCTACACCTCCATCCACCATGACCAGGGCCTCCAAGCCCTCCGTTTTTTTCCTCTCCAGACGTCCCCAACAGTACCCTTCCACCGACACTCTCATTCGTTTGGCCGAACTGGTCCTCACCCTTAACAATTTCTCCTTTGAATCCTCCCACTTCCTCCAGACCAAAGGGGTAGCCATGGGCACACGTATGGGCCCCAGCTATGCCTGTCTCTTTGTTGGCTACGTAGAACAGTTGATCTCCTGTAATTACAACGGCACCACTCCCCACCTCTTCCTCCACTACACTGATGACTGCATTGGCGCCCGCGAGGAGTTGAGCAATTCAACTTCACCAACACATTCCACCCTGACCTTAAATTTACCTGGATGATCTCTGGCATCTCCCTCCCCTTCCTGGACCTCTCCATCTCCATTAATGATGACCAACTTGACACTGACATTCTTTACAAACCCACCGACTCCCACAGCTATCTGGATTACACCTCTTCCCACCCTATCTCTTGCAAAAATGCCATCCCGTATTCCCAATTCCTCCGCCTCCACCGTATCTGCTCCCAGGAGGACCAGTTCTACCATAGAACACACCAGATGGCCTCCTTCTTTAGAGACCGCAATTTCCCTTCCCACGTGGTTAAAGATGCCCTCCAACACATCTCGTCCACATCCTGCACCTCCGCCCTCAGACCCCCACCCCTCCAACCGTAACAAGGACAGAACGCTCCTGGTGCTTACCCTACAAACCTTCGCATAAACCAAATCATCCACCAACATTTCCGCCACCTCCAAAAAGACCCCACCACCAGGGATATATTTCCCTCCCCACCCCTTTCCGCCTTCCGCAAAGACCGTTCCCTCTGTGACTGCCTGGTCAGGTCCACGCCCCCCTACAACCCACCCTCCCATCCTGGCACTTTCCCTTGCCACCGCAGGAACTGTAAAACCTGTGCCCACACCTTCTCCCTCACCTCTATCCAAGGCCCTAAAGGAGTCTTCCACTTCCATCAAAGTTTTACCTGCACATCCACTAATATCATTTATTGTATTTGTTGCTCCCGATGCGGTCTCCTCTACATTGGGGAGACTGGGCACCTCCTAGCAGAGCGCTTTAGGGAACATCTCTGAGACGCCCGCACCAATCAACCACACCGCCCCGTGGCCCAACATTTCAACTCCCCCTCCCACTCTGCCGAGGACATGGAGGTCCTGAGCCTCCTTCACAGCCGCTCCCTCACCACCAGACGCCTGGAGGAAGAACGCCTCATCTTCCACCTCGGAACACTTCAATCCCAGGGCATCAATGTGGACTTCAACAGCTTCCTCATTTCCCCTTCCACCACTTCACCCAAGTTCCAAACTTCTAGCTCAGCACTGTCCCCATGACTTGTCCGGACTTGTCCGACCTGCCTAGCTCCTTTTCCACCTTCCACTCCACCCTCTCCTCCCTGACCTATCGCCTTCATTCCCTCCCCCACTTACCTATTGTACTCTATGCTACTCTCTCCCCACCCCCACCTTCCCCAAGCTTATCTCTCCCCGCTTCAGTCTCTTTGCCTTTATTCCTGATGAAGGGCTTTTGCCCGAAATGTTGATTTCTCTGCTCGTTGGATGCTGCATGAACTGCTGTGCTCTTCCAGCACCACTGATCCAGAATATAACCCTTTAGACCTATTCCACCATTCAATGAGCTCATGGGGGGTATTTGTGATTTAAATTTAAGGTCTGAATACTGAAGGAAGCTAAACTCAGTATCCTATTCCATCTCATCAGCTTCAGCAAAACAAATCAGTTCTGGGAGCTTTCATTGTTTTAAGGTGAGACTCCATCCCTTTCAGGGGAGGAAGTCCCACCTTAGGGAAATGCTGGTCAAGTTGATACCTACCAACAGAAGTGGCACTACAAACACTCTCTATCATTTGCTAGACATGGTTTTTTTCTGGCAATTGGTATTGGCCAATTCCAGATACTTTTTATTGAATTCAAATTTCCACCATCTATCATGGGAGGATTTGAACCTAAATCCCCAGAAGATTAGCCAAGTTTCTGGATTAATAGTCCAGCAATGACACCACCAGGTCATTGACTCCCCAGCAAGCCCCCCCTCCCCCTAATTTACTCAGCACTGATCCATGCAGCTAAAGCTAGCGGACTTTCTGCACAATTGGGTGTCCCCACTGCCATGTGTCAGGTAGAGGCAGCAACAAATGATCATTACTTGGCCTCAGACTATCTTAATCCCACACCCTGTCCCTGTAATATCTCATTCAGATCAGACACAGATGGATACTAGTTGGAAGGCCATCGCTAAATTATATGTGGACCCTTCTTCAAGTCCACAGGCAGAGATGTATAAATACAATCCTATACATCTGCCTTTTCCCAGCAATCAACTTTATTTTGCAGACCCTGAATCTCAAGACATTCACATTATTTTTGACAGTTTTCACACATGCTTTTATGCTAAACTACTAAAGGTTGATGAATTAAATCAGACTAATCTGGCGTTCCTATTGTCAACCTAAAATGCTGGAAATAATCAGCACGTCTGGCAGCGGAAAGAGAACAGATTTTTGGCATTTTTTTGCATTCACAAAAATAAGTATTCACTTCCAATAAAATAAATGAAAGGTGAACTTTGTATGCCTCCAACAGTTTGATTTCAACTCTCTCAATCTCATGTTACCATTAAAAATCACTCAACACCCAGCTTCTCTTCTGTTCTCGTTCTTCCTTCTCATTCCCTCCTCTACATAAATTGTTCGCCTGTTATCTCTGTTCTTCCCTCTGTGACATCTTTGACCCACTCTCTACCTCATATTCTCCATCTTTGATTTGTTTTCCTCTTCATTATTTAACCTTTTTAAATTTCCTCTTCTCACTAAAATTCTATCCTTCACACTTAAGTATATCTCTGCACTTCATTTCTTCCCATTCTTTCTCAATTTCTTTTCTTGTAAGGTCTCTTCTCTTGCTTACTTACAAGCTAGAAAGTCAGATATAATCAGTTCAGCATCAACGCAAATGCTGACCGAGGGTGCAGCAATAATCTTCAATTGCCATTGAGCACCAGATAAGGGTTAATCAACATAAAATTAGTTTGTTCTTACATTAGAAACACTCAATGTATATAATGCAGGCCTCATGCCATGTCAAGATTATATACAAATGTATGTAATGTGAGGTTCTATATTTACCAGTCTATATTAAATGGCAACACTACCTTCCAAATACACTTCACATGAACACCATTTCTGCAGTTTTATAGTTAAACTTTACATTCACTCATGTTCAATTTCAATTCAGACAAGAAAGAGTGATTCTTTGATAAGACACAGATGACATAAAGTAATTTAAGGTGATGAAATATTAATGCTCTCATATAAGAACTTACTTGTTTCATACTTCAAGCTGACTCACCAAAGAAGGAAACATAAACAAGTTTTTTGAGATACAGGGTTAAAGGCAATTTGAAAGATTTGTGCTTTTGGCTATGGAAAGTTAGAGCATCAAACACAGAAAACCAATCTTGCGATGAAGTAAAGAAAAAATGCTTAGGAAAGCAGATCACCAATAATTGCTGATTCCTTTCCAAAGTTTTCATTTCATGGCAAATGCAACTACCCTGCAGTTCACAAATTGAGCTTTAGCAGAGCAAGAGGCATCGATTTCCCCACAATGTGTTGCTTAAGAATATAATTTAGCCATGTCAGTAGTCCTGGTATTTTTCAAACTCCGTCACATTTTAGCTCCTGGTGCTTGAGGATCCTTTCTGCTGTTCCAATTTAAAACATGTTGTGCACTCTTTATATTGAGTTCATGCGGCTCTTACAATGAACATTTTTCTTCTATCTAACAACAATGCAGCATGTTTCACCTAACCTTATGAATTCCCAAAGCATAAAACACGATGTGATAATTTCGGTGTGGAGCAGCTAAGTTTAAAAAGAGTCGAATTCTGTCAACTTAAAACTAGCCATCTAGTGGTGAATCATGTTGAATCAGAGTCTGTCTAATAATGAAGGTAACAGTTAACTTGTGACAGCAATAAATCAAATCAAATGCAATCACAACACATCTGGACACAGAAGCCTGGGAAAGAATAGGGATATTGTAGAATGATGCAGAACCCATTGTTCTTTGTACATCGTTTTCCTTTTGCTTCCAGAAGCTGCAGCAGCCTCTCAACACAGACACCGATTCCCTGGTACATCCCATGTGTCCATGATGTTAGGCATCTTGCTGGTCCAGTTACATTTCAGGGCTACACAGAGAGACAAACAAACAGATGTCTGGTCCAAACAGTGTGATTTATAGAAACATAACGAATGATGTATAATACATTGTCAACCAGACCATCAAAATACCCATAATAGACTTCCTTCTTTCACTCCCCTCACTACTTCTTAGGTCTTTGGTTCTGCCACAGACTTGGAGACAGCCTGCTCTGTAATGGAGCCAATTGGCTTTTGAGGACTGGTCCTGGCTGTTAGATATAACTGAGAGGGTCAGAGGTTCTGTTCAGTCTGAGAGCTGGCTCTGAGGGAGCTGGATCAGTTTCCAGAACTATACAAGAGTAAATAAAGGGTGACTTGGTGACGGGATACTGGCCACTCTGGTGTTATTTCAGTCGTTACACACTGCCATCACACCGTCACCTCAGCCCCCATGCATCTTGGTGTCTGGCTCTAATAGTGACATGCATCAGGTTGCAGTTTAAGTGGCGCAACTAGGATGAATCGATGGTCAGCAACTCTCAGAGGTGGGACTCCTTGCCTGGATCAGGGCGCTGGTCTTGTCCCAAGTCACTTTAAGGCCTGAAAGATATTAAACTGTTACAGGGAAAACCAGAGAATGGGGGAGGATTCACCTCAAAACCTTATTATGGGGACGTCCACACTGCAGTTTAGAACTTAATCTCAAAAAAATGTTTTCAATCTGAGTCAATGCCTTTGGCAGAGGCGGTTCGAGAAAAACATGGTAAATATTGAAAAGGAAAGCGAGTGAAGTATTTTTGTTCAGGATGCTCTCATTTTAAAGTTTAAAGCATTTAAAGTTATAAATATTGAAGTTTTCACCTACATGGAGATGTACAGGTGACATTTACTTCCCATAGGATCATTCTTAGTGGCATTATATCTAGAAGCACACACGCATCTTTCTATTTCAAAAACAACTGGATTTCAGACCATGCAAATAATGGGACTTATAGAATCCCTATAGTGTGGGAACAGGCCGTTCAGCCCATTGGATCCACAGTAACCCTCCAAAGAGTAATCGACTCAGACCATATCTCTGTAACCCTACATGTTCGATGGCCAATCCCCACCTTACCTGCACATCCTTGGACTGTGGGAGGTAACTGGAGCACCTGGACGAAAACCAGATACAGGGAGAATGTGCAGACTCCACACAGACAGTCACCCAGACAGGAATCAAACCCGGGACTCTGGTACTGTGAGGCAACTGGGCTAACCATTGAGCCACTATGCCACCTATTACCTTTGGAACCCATTTACAAGTGAAACCCAAAACCTGCTTTCATTCTCTCTATGGTGTGGAGGTGTCAGTGCTGGACTGGGATGGACAAAGTTAAAAATCATACAACACTGGGTTATAGTCCAATAGGTTTATTTGGAAGTACAAGCTTTCAGAGCACTGCCCCTTCATCAGGTCGCTAGTGGAGCAGGATCTTAGGATACATTTATAGTGTCCTAAGATCCTACCCCACTGTCTACCTGATGAAGGAACAGCACTCAGAAAGTTAGTTCTTCCAAATAGACCTGTTGGGCTATAACCTGGTGTTGTGTGATTTTTAACATCATTCTCTCTACACACCTTCCGATCATGTACAACTCCAGTTCTGTAATTACATATTTCCAAGTTTCATTCTGCCTTTCCAACCAGTCCTGTCATTATTTCTGGCTCTGCCTTTCCCTTCCTCTTTCGATTTACACAACATATTCAGTTTTGGTCCAACCTATAGAAGAATCCTGTGTAAGAGTTAAAAATCACACAACACCAGGTTATAGTCCAACAGGTTAAATTGGAAGCACATTAGCTTTTGGAGGAACGCTCCGAAAGCTAGTATGCTTCCAATTAAACCTGTTGGACTAGAACCTGGTGTTGTGTGATTTTTAACTTTGTACACCCCAGTTCAGCACCGGCATCTCCTAATCAAGTGTAAGAGGCCCGTAGTGGGACTTCAGTCTGTCTCTGTAGCTGTATCATTCACCAGCAGAGGGCACCACAACACTGTAAAAGGAAAATCTGGAAACAGTGAGAGTCTGACTTCTGAATAGCTGAAGATGCTTCAACATTAATCAGGGCTTTTGGGACGGGAGGAACAAGTCAAAAATGACATGGAATTAAAGTCCCAGGTGAGTACTTTCTCTTCAATTAACCCAGCAATTTTAATATTGAGGTATGATATTATTATATCAAATTCATCACTTATATGTAGACCGGCTGAGCTTCATTATTCCTACTTTCAGATCTCTGATCTTTTTGCTGTTATTGAGTGTCACAGAATGTTGTAACTAATGTGACCTATAATAGAAAGCTGTAGATGTGGGATCTCAGGGCCATCTGATCTCAGCACTCTCCCAGGGTTTCCTGAGAATCAATCCTTGGTCATCTCCTATTTCTCATCAACACGCTGCCCCTTGGTAACATTACTGAGTGAAACAGTACCTTCCATATATAAACTGATAATGCTCCAATTCACTTCAGAAACAGCTCCTTCAACTTCTCCATCATTCCTTAGCTGCCAGACTGTTCACCCAGCATCTGCTTTCCTTCAATTACTAATTGCAAAAATTGAAGTTATTTTCACTCCTAATTTCAAAATCAGATCCCTTGTCACTGACTCCATTCCCCTCTCTGGCAATGATCTGGGAATGATCTAAATAGTTTCCATCCTGGCTTTCATATTAAGCTGGAAGATGAACTTCCACACCCATAACCTCGTCTCTATTTTTACTTCCATAAAGTCACCCACCTGTGGGTGCCATTGTTGCTGAAGACTTCATCCATGTTTCCGTTTACTCTCAACTTGATGACTCCAACCTAACCCTGGGCCATCCTTGTCCATTTAATCCTCCCTAAACTCAAACTCATCTGAAACATTGCTGCTCGCAATCTAATTCACAGCAAATAATGTGAAATGATTTACCAAAATAATGCAAGTGTCCACATACCTACATTGCTTTCTAGTGAAGCAACTCATTAAATTTAAAAATTCAAATCCAAGTTTTTAAATCTCTCCATGGCATTGTTCAACTCAGTTTCTGGAATCTCCTACAGCCCCCAAAAGTCCTGGGAGATGTTTGTAATTTCTGTGTTCTGAGGTTCCTCAATTTTAATTCCTCCCCCTCTGGTGACCATACATTCAGCTGCTTAGATTCTAAGCTTTGGAATGCCCTCCCTAACCCTCTCCATCTCTCTGCTTTGCTTCCCTCCTTAAGCAATTCTTAAAATGTACATTCTTAATCAAACTTTGTTCATCTGAACCAATACCTCCTTATAGATCTTAGAGTCATACTTTGTTTTATTATGTCTCTGCAAAGTGTGTTCAAATATTTTGTTACTGAGATTAGTTATAAAAATATAAAATCTGCCAGTGGAAGTGGTGGAGGTTGGTACAATTACAAACTTAAAAAGGCATGGGTGGGGGGTGGAAATATGGATAGGAAGGGTTTAGAGGGATATGGACTAAGTGTAGGCAAATGGAACTAGATTAATTTAGGACATCTGTTCAGCTTGGACGAGTTGGACTGAATGGTCTGTCTGGTTGTGTGCTGTATATCTCTATGTCGAGCACTCTGCATAAGTAGTTAAAAATCACACAACACCAGGTTATAGTCCAACAGGTTTAATTGGAAGCTTACTAGCTTTCGGAGTGACGCTCCTTCATCAATTGAATCACCTGATGAAGGAGCGTCGCTCCGAAGGCTAGTGTGCTTGCAGTTAAACCTGTTAGACTATAACCTGGTGTTGTGTGATTTTTAGCTTTGTACACCCCAGTCCAACACCGGCATCTCCAAATCATATGTAAGTAGTGTTATATAGGAAACATAACCAGGGGGCATCAAAGCAGAAATGGTACAGATGAGACTAGATTTAATATACCACAAACAGGCTGATGTTGCAGAGATATACAAAGCATTGAAAATCTGTCATGGCAAGTATGAAAAAGTAACAGGAGAAACAACAGGTGACACTGAGAAAAGGAGTGTTAATACAATAACAAACAGGAGAGGGCAATATTGTCACAACCATCTTTTTCCCACAAAACAGAAACCGACTCAGACATTACTGAAAGGGAGAGCATTTTGGAACATAGGAACATCAAAAGGGCATTCAGCACATCACGCTTGCTCAACCATTTCATGCAATCACAGCAGATCATGGCAATTCTTTCAGGAGGTTACAAGTAAGTTAGGCAAAAGAGAGCCAAAGGTCGTGATGTATTTGGATTTCCAGAAAGTTTTTGACAAGGCACTGCACAGAAGACTGCAAAATGAGATAACGGCCCGTGGTTTTTGGGGAAAGGCACTGGCAATGGGTAGAGGATTGGCTGACTGCCAGAAGACAGAGTAGGGAGAAAAAGGTCTTTAATGGAATGGCAGCTGGTGACGAGTGGAGTTCCACAGGAGCCTCTGTTGAGACCACAACTGTTCACATTCTAATTAACAATCTGGGGTGAAGGAACTGAGGCCATTGTTGCTAAATTTGCAGATGGCACTAAGTTAGGTGGAAGGACAGGTCATGTTAAGGAAGCAGGGAGGCTGCAGAAGGAATTGGACAGGCTTGGAAAGTAGGCAAAGAAGTGGCAGATGGAATACAATGTGGGAATGTGTGAGATTTCATCCAACGGAAGCACAAATTCAGAAACCTGGGGCAGCACAGTGGCTAGCACTGCTGCCTCGCAGCGTCAGAGGCACAGGTTCGATTCCAGCCTCAGGTGAGTGTCTGTGTGGTTTACACATTCTCCACGTGTTGGTGTGGGTTTCCTCCCAGTGCTCTGGTTTCCTCCCACAGGAAGATGTGCAAGTTAGGTGAATTGGTCAATAGTGTTCAAGGATGCATTAGTGCTAGGATGCTAGGTTCATTAGGAGAAAGTGAGGACTGAAGATCAGAGTCGAGAGTATAGTTCTGGAAAAGCACAGCAGGTCAGGCAGCATCTGAGGGGCAGGGAAATCAACATTTTGGGCATAAGCCCTTCATCAGGAATGGCTGATAAAAAGCTTATGCCCGAAATGTAGATTCTCCTGCTCCTCAGATGCTGCCTGACTGGCTGTGCTTTTCCAGCATCACACTCTGCTAAGTTCATTAGTCAGGGGAAGGTATAGTGATAGGGTTGGGGAATGGGTCTGGGTGGGATACTCTTCGGAGGGTCAGTGTGGACTTTCTGGGTCAAATGGCCTGTTTCCACACTGTCAGGATTCTATAAAGAAATTTCGGAGTCCAAGTTCAGCATTCACTAAGGTTAATATGCAGGTTCAGCTGACAGTTAAGAAGTCAAATGCGATATTTGCATTCCTTTTGAGAGGGTTAAACTACGAGAGCAGTGATGTATTGCTGAGATTGTTTAAGGCTCTGGTCAGACCGCATTTGGAATTCTATGAGCAGTTCTGGGCCCCATATCCAAGGAAGGATGTGCTGGCATTGAAGGAGGTCCACAGAGGATGATTGTGGAATGAGGGGCTTGTTATTACAAGGAGTGGTTGAGGACTCTGGGTCTGTCCTCGATAGAGTTTAGAAGGGTAAGGGGAATGATCTCATTGAAAATTATAGAATGCTGATGCGTGGGCTTGGAGAAGATGGGCTCAGGGTGAAGGGATGACTGTTTAGAAATGAGATGAGGAGAAGTTTTCTTCAGCCAGAAGGTGGTCAATCTGTGGAACTAATTTCCACGGAGGCCTTAGGAGCAAAAGCAATTGAGTGCATTTGAGATGGAGACAGATTCTTGATTAGCAAAGGTTATGGAGAGAAGACAAGAGAATAGGGTTGAGAAACATACCAGCCATGATTGAATGGTGGAGCATGATAAATGGGCTGAATGACCTAATTCTGCTCCATATGTTATGGTCTTATGATCAAACACTTCAATGTCTTTCCCCACGTTATCCTCATCACTCTTTCTAGAATTGATAATGAAAAATTTATCAAACTACAAATATACCGAAAGACTCAGTTTCCACAGCTCTCTGGGGACAGAATTCCAAAGACCTGCCACGCTTCGAGTAAAAGAAATTCTCTTCATCTCAGTCCTAAGTGGGACCCCTTATTTTTAAATTGTGCCCTCTCGGTCTAGACTCCCCAATGGAGAAGATGATAAAAACTCTAACAAGACGAGACATGGTAAGTGCAGGAAGGATGTTCCTGATGGCCGGGAGTCCAGAACCTGGGGGTCACTGTTTAAGAGTAGAAGATAAGCTATTTAAGACTGAGATGAGGAGAAATCTCTTCACCCAACCGGTGATGAGCCTGTGGAATTATCTTCCGCAGAAAGCAGTTGATACCAAATTATTGACTATTTTCAAGAAGGAGTTAGATACAATTCTTGTGGTAAAATGATCAAATGGTATGGGGAGAAAATGGAAACAGGAGACTGAGGCAGATGATCAGCCAAGTGGCCTACTCTTGCTTTGTTATATGTTTCTCCGTTTCTAACAGATTCTAGCACTTAACCCTCTATTGATTCAAGACTGTTTTTTTTTAGGAGAAAGTGAGGACTGCAAATGCTGGAGATCAGAGCTGAAAATGTGTTGCTGGAAAAACGCAGCAGGTCAGGCAGCATCCAAGGAGCAGGAGAGTCGACGCTTCAGGCATGAGCCCTTCTTCAGGACTCTCCTGCTCCTTGGATGCTGCCTGACCTGCTGCGCTTTTCCAGCAACACATTTTCAGCACTTTTTTTTAACCCTTGCTCCCTCTTTAAGTAGTGGTGTGACACTTGCAAGCTTCAGACATGCACGAATCATTGCAGAATCTATGGAATTTTAAGTTTACCACAGTATCAGCTTTCTCTATAGCTATCTCCCTCAACACTTTGGGATGTACATGATCAGATCCCAGATCCCAACTTTCAGATTCAGATATGAGAAAGCAGAGATGAGGAGAAATTACTTCATTTGAGGGGTCTTGAGTCTGTGGAGTCTACTACCCCAGAGTGCAGTGGATGCTGGGACATTGAGTACATTTGAGGAGGTGATAGTTAGATTTCTAATTAATGACGGGTTGAAGGGTAATGGAGAACGGGAAAGAAATTGGAGTTGAGGCCATGATTGGATCAGCCATGAACACATTAAATGGCAGAGGTTGAGGGGCAGAATTGTCTACTCCTGCACCTAGTTCTAACTGGTTTATTTCTGCTCCTAGGTCTTGTGGTCTTAACCCCCTCCCCAAGAACAATGCCCTGTGGATGCTCTGTGACATCTTTGGCCCCAGCACCAGAGAGGCAAGACACCATCCTGGGGTCATGTTTCATGCTGCAGAAATGCCTGTCTGATCTCCTGATACTGGAATCCCCCATCACCATTGGTTTTCCATTTTTCTTTCTCCTCCCCTGTACAGTCGAAACACCCTTGGCACCATGAACATATGCATTCCCCTGAAGAACCATCGCCTTTAGTAGTTTCCAGAATGGCAAACGGATTTACAATCACGAGTTACTCACTTGACTTCTGCCTTACCTGCCTGGTCTAAAACTGCACTCCCTCACAATCTCTAGTTGCTGTAAAACCTATCTGGTTCACTAATGTCCTTTAGGGAAGGAAATTGCCATCTTCAACTGTTCTAGCCTCCATGCGACTCCAGACCCACAGCAATGTGGTTGACTCTTAATTGCCTTCTGGACAATTAAGGATGGGTATTCAATGCGGCCTAGTCAGTGACACCCTCATCCCATGAATGAATAAAGAGAAAACAAAAAGGAGGACTGAACTTAAAATAGTTCTTCACTCACTCTCGTGTTTCACATGTGAATCATGGCCACTTCAGCAAGGAGGCCAGTTAGCAGCAAATCACTCACTGCTAGATGGGAACCTGACCTGTGGGTACAATTCTTAAGAGAAAAATATACTGAAAACAAAGTCCACAAGACCTTTGTAAAGTGTAATAAACTGCTTTCCTTTCCCCGGAAGCAATTAAAAAAGAATTCCCAACCTTAACAGTATCATAACAATTTTATCAGCAATTTATCAAATGGATGATAGTCTCACATTACAGGCTCTTAAAATCTAATCATGGTATCACCTACGCATTACCCTTTGATTTATTCCACACACTTTTCTATTCTTTTTGACATCACTAGTGTTATGCAAGGGCAAACCTTGGCTTAGGTTTGGTAATAAAATGCAGTTTGCATTATTAAGCATTGATGTATTGTGTTCAAGAGTGAGATTGAAGAGAAAGCAACAACATCTCACTTCCACTTCTCTTCAAAAGGGAAGGTCTTGTGATTACATACAATTCTTTCTACATTCGTAACTCCCCTACGATCAGAATGCATGAAACAGAACCAGCATTGTTGGAGAAAATTAATGCTTTGTATTGTAATATGCACCTAGAATTTCAATGGTATACAGTATAAGAAATAGGTTAGCTGTGATGGTATTGGATATTGAAAAGAAGCTTAGTCAGGAAGCAAATAATTCAATTACTACTTCACAAATATCCTTTGCTCCGTGACACTGCAGGTGTATAAAGAAGGTAAGAAAACATCAAGGGTTTTAACTTAGGGAATATAAAGAAAAGTTCGGGCTCAAGACTGAAGATATGACAATCTCAATGATTTAATTGAAATCTACAACCACTTAAATGAATAGACTGGGCAGGTGCAGGTTGGAGAGACTGGAACCAGGCAAAACAATTGCGAAATTAGGAGGAAGCTACAATGGACTGAGGTGAGGTGATCTTTATTTATTCTGATTGCTGTGAATATTTGGGATTCTGTAGTCCCATAGGTTGCCGTAGTTCAGTTATTGAGTTTATTTAGAGATTGGCTGATGGCTAATTACTAAACATGTAAAGGAAAATGGGGATAATGTGGGATACAGGCATTGAAGTGGACAATCAAACATGGTTGACACAATTGGCTCACTAGATAGCACTGCTGTCTCACAGTGCCAGGGAGTTGGGTTCAATTCCACTCTTGGGTGGCTGTCTATGTGGAGTTTGCATGTTCTCCCCATGTCTGCATGGGCTTTATCCCACAGTGCAAAGATTGGGTGGATTGGCCATGCTAAATTACCCCATAGGTCCAGAAATATGCAGGCTGTGTGGATTAGCCATGTGAAATGGGGTGTTACGGGGACAGGGGAAGGGGATGAGTCTGGGTAGACTCAATGGGCCTCTATCTGCATTGTAGGAATTCTATAGGTTATCCTAAAAACAGCTTCATTTCATTTTAGCAGTAGATGGTTATTCTGTAACACAACTGTCAACAAGTCTCCAAGAACAATAAGAAGAATCTTTGATGTGGGGGAGCCGTTGTTGGACTGGGGTGGACAAAGTTAAAAATCACACAACACCAAGTTATAGTCCAACAGATTTATTTCAAAACATTGGCTTTCAAGAGCAGCAGTCCAGAAGCTAGTGCTTCCAAATAAACCTGTTGGACTATAAGCTGATGTATGATTTTCAACAAAGAAGAGTCTTGCACTTTTTTCTCCGTAAAACAATCTGATTTTGCCTTTGAATCCTACCAATCAAACCACCCAAGCTCATGTTTGGATGGAATCAGGTTGTCTGCCCTCTCCCGCTTATTTGCCATAAATTTAAACCTACAGACCAGTAATAATATTCTAAACCAAATGATACAGTCCTAAATCATAATCTTATAAACCTCACAATAGTAATACAAGTCAAATCAAATACTCTTGTACTTTAACTATTCTATGGCATGGAGTCTTTCTGAGGACAATGTATACAGATGGAATTATGCTTCAGACTCATCTACACTACACATGTCCTCTAATCCTGCTCCTCTTCCGCAAAGCCATTCATCAAGGACAATTGTTCAGTGTCCTACTTTCAATTATAGTGCTCCTGTATTTTAGACAGAAAGCAGCTGGAATGTTGCTTTGAGAATATGAAAGTCTACAGGGACCTAAAATAAGCATTGAAGTTCCTATTCGATATGCAAATCTCTGATATGACTATTCGATATGCAAATCTCTGATGTGACTATTCGATATGCAAATCCCTGATGTGACTGTTGGATACGCAAATCTCTGATGTGACTTTTGGATATGCAAATCCCAGATGTGACTATTCGATACGCAAATCTCTGATGTGACTATTCGATATGCAGATCTCTGAAGTGACTATTCAATATTCAAATCCCTGATGTGACTATTCAATATGCAACTCCCTGATGTGACTGTTGGATATGCAAATCTCTGATGTGACTATTCGATATGCAAATCCCTGATATGACTATTGGATATGCAAATCTCTGATGTGACTTTTGGATATGCAAATCCCAGATGTGACTATTCGATAAGCAAATCTCTGATGCGACTATTGGATATGCAAATCTCTGATGTGACCATTCAATATGCAAATCTCTGATGTGACTATTCGATATGCAAATCTCTGAAGTGACTATTCGATATGCAAATCCCTGATGTGACTATTCGATATGCAAATCCCTGAGGTAACTATTCGATATGCAAATCTCTGATGTGACTATTGGATATGCAAATCCCTGATGTGACTATTCGATATGCAAATCTTTGATGTGACTATTGGATATGCAAATCTCTGATGTGACTATTGGATATGCAAATCCCTGATATGACTATTGGATATGCAAATCTCTGATGTGACTATTGGATATGCAAATCCCTGATGTGACTATTGGATATGCAAATTGGACATGCAAATCTCTGATGTGACTATTCGATATGCAAATCTCTGATGTGACTATTCGATATGCAAATTTCTGATGTGACTATTGGATATGCAAATCCTGATGTGACTATTTGATATGCAAATCTCTGATGTGACTATTGGATATGCAAATCCCTGATATGACTATTGGATATGCAAATCTCTGATGTGACTATTGGATATGCAAATCCCTGATGTGACTACTAAACAGGCTTTGCTCCAACTAAAAAGGATGGAGTGGACTGATCACATGGTGTTAGTTTTATATACTTCAGCAGTTGTGTTTAGATGAGATGAAAACCTGAGGGTTGCAGTGAGAGAGAGAGAGAGAGAGACTCACAGAGATTCTTGTAAAAAGAGGAGGAAAGCCTTTTCAAGGCAGGCATCCTTGCAAGAGGATTCGCAGGAGGGTTAAAATCAATGAGGTAAAAACAAGGACTGCAGATGCTGGAAACCCGAGTATAGGTTAGGGTGGTGCTGGAAAAGCACAGCAGGTAAGGCAGCATCCGAGGAGCAGGAGAATCGATGTTTCGGGCAAAAGCCTTATTCCTGATGAAGAGCTTTTGCCCGAAACGTCGATTTTCCTGCTGCTTGGATGCTGCCAGACCTGCTGTGCTTTTCCAGAACCACTCTAATCTAGACTCTGGTTTCCAGCATCTGCAGTCCTTGTTTTACCGAGTTCTGTTTAGATGCTGAGACCGTTTTGTGATGCCACAATCTCCTTCACCTGGGAACCTGGATTTAAGGGAAGCATTGCTTATTTGCTTCAGGATATTGCTCCAGTTCATTGCAATAAAGAGAGGAAGAAGTAGCGACTTTAGCAAGCTCATGACTTCCCAAGGCACTTTACAGCCACTGAAGTGGAAATTGCAGTTTTGTCACATCGAACATCTGGTAGCATTGGCAGCTACTTCCCTTTATGATATGGGTTACACCTTCCAACTAAAAAGCTGGTGAGAAGCTCATTCTGCATCTTAAGGAAAATTAACTCAAACATCCTTCAATCAGATAGGGCCACCAAAATATCCTCATCTGGAATTCTGTCTCTGGGAGCAAAAGTTCCTCCTGACTGGATCTGCTGGTCACTCAAAAGCTGCCACCTCACATGCTGGGCAGTGCCACACAAAATGCCATGGCCATTGTTGAAAAGCCATCCCACAGTTCAGGGATCCAGGAACAAGTTGGGGGTGCTCATTGGGGGGTGGGTACTAGGAGTGGTAGCAGGGTTCACAGACAGCGGGAACTCTGATTAATCCCCGCAGCAATAGGCTGACATGCTTAAGAGATCTTTAACTGGACACTCAATACGTACAAGCGATCAAATATTTCTGGACTTATTCACTGGCAGGGAACCATACTATTCAGCCCTGAGTCCATTTTTGTGCTTTCTGTGCTGACACTAAACACCAGAACAATCCATGTTTTTGGGGTGTGATCAATAATGGTATTCAAAGCAACCAACCAACACTTCATTGGCAAATTTGTTTTTTAAATCTACCCACTATTTTGTGTTACTCTTCTCTTTGAACTTATGAAGAATTGAACTGGAGGCTTTTCTACCCTGTATTGTCCAAGCCCACATTAAAACACCCCAAACAATTATGCCATCAATAGTTATATAAATTGTTATGGACCAGACCAGACCCCCTTAAAATATATGAAGAAGGTAGCCTCGACCCTAATTTTTTTGCATTTTAAAGTTAAGTCCCAGGTGCTGTGTTCCAGATGCAATTCAATTGATTAAAGTACTCGCTATTAAGCAAAAAATAATTGATTCAAACACAACTTAAAATATAATAAAACTAAGAATTCAGAATAACTTAACTCTATTGGAAAACTTAACAGAATAATATATTCAGTAATTGTTACTAACTTACTGTTCCAATGTAGTAACATTCCATAAACATACACTTGGCAAAAGGCAAATCCAGCAAACAGATTTTGTTTCACTTGCAATCCAGCAGCCCAGGAAGACAACCCCCATCTTTTCGCTGTAATTTAGAGAAGGAAAAATAGCTTCCATTTCTTCAAGACCTCAACAGCAACTGCTGCTGAAAACCAAAGATTAAAACTCCCTGGTTGTGTGGGTGGGGGCTTGCCCACACCTAATCAAGCTGCTTCTATTGTTCAAACATTTAAAAACAAAAACCCAAGGCTTCACAAATTATCTAACTTTTATTAGACTACTCAGCACCTATCCCCTAATCGCTGTCTCTAAAAGAAACAAGAACAAAACACACCTCTTACAGCCACCGTGTTATTACAATATAATCTGAGAATTCTACAATGATTATTGCATTCAGCCAATCACATTGCTACTGAAAACATATGAGAGCAAGTCAACTAGTTCCACTGTGCCAAATCTTTGTTATCTTCAGTTTCATATCCCATTTTCAATGGTGCAATTAAATCTGCTTCCACAGCTTCTGAGGCAGTGTGTTCAAGATTCTAATACCTCACTGCATAAAGAAAACTGTTTTCTATTTACCCTTTGGTCATTTTGCCCAACAAATTAATGTGCCATCCTTTGGTTTTGACCTCTTCAGCAAAGAGACCAGTTTTCCCTATGTACTCTAAGCTTCCATGATTTCACACTCTCAGACAATAAGACCATAAGAATTAGGATCAGGAGTAGGCCATTTGCTCCCTGAGCCCTCTCCACCATTCAATAGGGTCATGGCTGATCCAACCTTCCTCAAGTCCATTTTTCTACCTTTTCCCCATAATTCTTGTTTCCCTTACAGATCAAGAATCTGTCTCTCTCAGCCTTAAATATACACAATAACTCAACCCTCATGACTCTCTATGGCAAGGAGTTACAAAGACTCACTCACCCCTCTGAGAGAAAACAAATCCTCCATATCTCAGTCTTAAAGCTGTACCCATGTCCTCTCGTCCTTGACTCTCTCATGAGCGGAAACATCCTATACTGTCAAGCCCCTTGAGAATCCTATATGTTTCAATGAGATCACCTCTCATTCTTCTCAATTTCAGTGAGCTCCAACCTGTCTAGCTTTTGTTCATCAGACAATCCCTCCGTACCAGGAATCATCCTAGTGAACCTTTCCTGAACTGCCTCCAATGAAACAATGCATGTCCTTAAATAAGGGGACCAAAATTGCTCAGTGTATTCCAGATGTGGTCTCCCCAGCACCTTGTACAGTTGCGGTAAGACTTCGCTACTCTTATATTCCAACCCACTTGAAATAACAGCCAACATTCCATTAGCCTTCCTGATTACCTGCTACACCTGTGTGTGAGCTTTGAGTTTTGTGCAAAGTACCCTCAAGTCCATTTGTGTTGCAGGTTTCTCAGTTTCCGTTCATTTAAATAATATTCTGTTCTTTTATTCTTCTTTCCAAGTGAACAACTTTGCATTTCCCCTCATTATACCTTTTGTCTTCTTTTTGTCCACTTTCTTAATCTATCATGATCTCTCTGGAAACTCTTTGCATCCGTCTCATACTCAGTCTTGCCACCAATTTTGGGTTGTTTCCAAATGTGACTACAGTCTCCTCCCCAGCTTCTCCAATTTATCATAGAACCAAACCTATTATATTATAGATAACATATTTCATCTGACCACAGTTTCTTTTGTATACATATTATTCCTTTGAACTGTAGGAATTTACAGAGCATAAACAGCACTTCTAAAGGAAACAAATGTATTAAATTGTGATTCAAATGTTTAAAATCTAAATGATTATTTTCTTAAGTCCAATTTAAACCATTCAAGAACCTATTCTTGCATGTTGAAAAAAGTAGGCATTCACAAATTAATTTATTTGAATGTGATTACAATACTTCCATTTAAATCATGTACTAATGATCCAACAGGGAATGTTACAATCACTGATTACAATATCAATTAATCCTGTTATAATCATATTGGGCAGAGGCCTGGGGAATACTAAAGAGGTGCTAATAATAAGTGAAGTAATGATGTGTGAGAAAAATAATATTTAGAGCCATTTGAAGTCAGGAATGTCTTGAGGTTTCAAGAGTGATGATTTTGCACCGTTGAATATTAAATTAATTAAAAACAAAGTTGTATCAGTATGAAGTACCTACTTATTAATGCCACAACAGAGTAACAACAACAGATGCAGCAAATTATGGCACTACAAGTGATTTAATGATAATTGCTCAATTATAAATGAAAACTGAATATAAGATTGCACGAAACAGCAACACAGAGATGAGTGGTTTTAGCTTCTTAAGCCTGGTTCCACATACAATTAAATTTTGATTCTGATCTGATTTTTAATCTTAACTCCACTTCCTTATCTGTCAGCTATTGTCTTTTACTCCCTTGACAATTAGAAATCAGTCTAACTCATCTGTGAACATATTCAATGACCCAGCCTCCACTTCCCTTTGTGGAAGAGAAGGGCAGTAAATGTATGAGAAAACCACCACATGCATATTGTGCCCCTTCAAGCCAAACATCATCCTGATTTGCAACTGTAATCATTGTTCTTCCACTGTCACAGGATCAAAACCCTGGAACTTCCTAACACCCCACTGGGCATATCTACACCCAATGGACCGCAGCAGCTCAATAGCATGTCTTGCTATCATTTTCTCAAGAGCAGTTAGAAATGGTTAAATTCTGGCCTTGCTAGCAATGCTCGTATTCCACAAAACTAATAAAAAACATGATCTTTCTCTGATCAGTACAGATTTGAGAAAACTCTGGATGCATGCACTGCAATCATGTGATGCTTATATAAAAGCAAAATACTGCAGATGCTAGAAGTCTAAAACAAGAAGAAGGCCCAAGAAACTCAACTGGCAACATCTGTGGAGAGAGAAAAAGGGCGTTAACATTTTCAATGACATTTTGAAGCTGAAGATGTGGAATGCCACATTGAGACCTTGAGGCTGTAGAGATGGACCAGGTGAAGGTGAGAGAAGGATGGAAATTGGAAGCAAAACTGATGATCTTATTTCCAATTCTGTAAGAGAGCAGGAAGCAGCACTTCATGAAAACATCTTCAATATTTTGGAGAAATGGTTGTGGATGAAACAGCCACAAACCTGATAAGTTTTTCCAGCATTCTCTGTGCATGTGATACTTGCTATGTGAGCTACCCTCATGTTCAAGACCATGTGCTTAACAGTGACATTATTCATTAACTGCGTGTGATTTTTTTTTAGGAAATGACTTTTCCCATCCAGTCACCTTGTAAAATGAAGGAACAGGCTGAAACAATGAATTAGGCAGGCACCGAAAAATATAGACACAACAATATCAGTTCTCTTACCCAAGGCAGAATTGGGTATTGCAGATGCTAGAGATTAGAGTCAAGATTAGAGTGTTAAAAGTTAAAAATCACACAACACCAGGTTATAGTCCAAAAGGTTTAATTGGAAGCACTAGCTTTCAGAGCGCTGCTCCTTCACCAGGTGATTGTGGAGGACACAATTGTAAGACACAGAATTTATAGCAAAAGTTTTGTGCGATGTAACGGAAATTAAACATTGAAAAATACCTTGATTGTTTGTTGAGTTTTTCAACTGTTCACTCCAAATCAAGATTAGAGTGGTGCTAGAAAATCACAGCAGGTCAGGCAGCATCCGAGGAGCAGGGAAATCGCCATTTTGAACAAAAGCCCTTCATCAGGGCTACAGAGTCCTCATTTTGTTCTCTGAATTTTTAATTTCGCTCACCATGACCTGTGTGGGCTTAAGATTTCCTTTTGTTTCCTTGGTGAGCTTCATTCTTAATTCTTGCCCTGTCAGGTACCTATCTACTATCCTTCTTTGCAGCCCATGGACTCTGTGGCTCTGGTGGTCCCATATTTACAGGGTTAGCACCATTTCTGCTACTTGTAAGCCCATGGTTTCCAAACAGTTGACTGCCCACATAAAAGCAATCTTTGTTCCTTCCCAACTTGTATTAACTTTCAGCTTGTTTTCGTGAGGGGATCCAGACTAGGTCTGACCTCTTTAGAATATTTGGAAAGGTTCCAAAGAGTAGAGATTACTGACTACTTCTGTGTACTCGTTAATGATTTGCAACCATCCATTCCTCTTGATTTGTTGCTGCATATCGTCATTTTTATTTGTCTGGATTTCACTTGGAGTCCATATCAATTACTTATGTGACCAAAATGTCTGTTATTCTCTTTCCTGCTTTCAACAATGTGCCCAGAAATATATTATTAACAGATTATCGAGGTGTGTTAAAGTCCAAAAATTACATTGACTTAAATCTGATATATAGTCTTAAGTGGATGCCATTTAAACATTACACATTATTGAAAAACAGGACCAGGCGCTCAATCATAAATTCATGCAAAGTAACTGTCTGAAATTCATGACATATTCAGAAGTAATTTGACACAACAGTCCGTGTGTTTGCTACCAGTACAGCACTCAGACATTGTTGTGTTGTTAAAGATCATGGTCATTTCTGTAAGATCATTTAAAACTGAGGAAGAATTTGAGAGGTGAGGAGAGATTTTATTTCTTAAAAATTAGAAATCTGATTCAAAACTGTCATAAAGGAGTATATGGTCAGTTGGACTGCAGCAGTTTGCAACTAACTAACCTGTTTGCAAGAAATTAGTAATTATTCTAAGGTGGGAGAAAGGCTGCCTGCTTCAGGTTTTAATAGCCATTTGGATTTAAAGAGTTGAGGACCGCACCAATGAAGGAGAGCTAATTGGAATGTGCTTTTCTAGCATTGTTCATAGGCCAAATTGAGCTAGGTGTTTGTTCCCAGCCCTTCAGGTAACAATGCCCCCCACCCCCATTTTCTTCAGATTTTCTGTAACATTGCCAAACCCTTTAACTCTAAGCCTTGCTGTGACCTTTACCCTAAGGACTGGTTTATCACAATCTCTAGCCTACCTTTTCTGAAACATCTACAGAAGTGATATCTCCACTGAATGTAAACGCTCCTCTGTCACTCCTTTACAATACTATTTCTTTGATCTCACTTCTTGAGTCTTATTTTTGTAATCTCGCAGAATCATACAGTGGTTACATGGCAGAAGAGGGATCCTTGTTTCCACATCAACTCTCTGCCATTCATTGAGTCCCATCGAACTGAAATGCTGGGAGGAAGGACATGATTGAATCTTCCTACGTCCCATTTTCAAGCTGTACAACCCTGATCCTGTGTCAAAAATTTTTATTTACTTATCTCACCTTTGGATATTTGGTTTAAATCAGTCTCTTCGATTTCTTGACACTTTCACTGAAGGATGCAGCTCCTTCTTATCTACAATATATGCACATAGATAGAAAGGTTTGATTCAGGAGCTGGAGATGGCCATTCAACCCCTATATACTGCTTCCTCAATCAGGAAAATGATGGCCAATCTCATTGCAACCTCCAAGCCCTAGTATCACCTCGCCCTTTCACCCCTTGTTTAATAAAAATCTGTCTTAAGTATATTAAAGAGCTCTGCTTCCACCAACATTGTAAAATGAGAGTTCCAAAGATTCACAATCCCCTGTGAGAAAATATTTTGCCTTATTTCAGTTTTAAATTAGCGATATGTAAACAGTGACCCCTGGTTCTAGATCCTTCTATAAGCAGAAACATCCTTTTCACATCTACACTATCAAGGTCCCCTAAGATCTCACATGTTTCAGTCAAGTGTCCTCTTACTCTTCAGAATTCAAGATGATAAAGAAGATAACCCTCCCCATTCTGTGCAACTGTCTAGCAAGTCTAGTCTGAACTGGCTCCATTACATCTAGATCCTTTCTTCAATACGGTGGCTAATACTGTATACAGTTCTCCAGATGCTGTTAGTATGTGCATTCAAGCAGTTATGAGAAATGCTATTAAGTGCTAATTAATAATTAAAGAGTCACAGTGGAGTTGGGTCAACATATTACAATATCCATTGGACCAGTGATGACCTTTAACCCAGTGTAAAAATCAAGTAACGTGCTGGGATGCAAGGAACTCAGAGCTGATTGAAGGCAGTAACCACAGGTTGGTGTGGCAAGAAGTAAGAAAGGAAGTGCTTGGATCAGTGAATTACCTGTCTGTGAGCTCAACTGGTTTTTATTAAATACAGCAGAACCTGAGACACTAAAAGCAGATAGCAGGACACTGTATCTTGACAGCTTCCAACCTATGTCAGACTCAAATTGTCACATACAAGTTCAGCCATCACAAAGTAGGTATCAGTTACACCCCATTGCCTTTCTGAGGGTTTCTCCTCACTGAGATTCTTAGATGAGCTATGTTTTGTCAATATTACTCTATCTTAAGTGATTCAGTATCCTTAAATGCTGCCCGACAAACAATTGCTGCATTCTGTAGTTATCCTGCTTTTGCTCTATGATGAAAGAATGCAAATAGGGAAGGTGCTGGTATATCGCTGGATTGTAATCGCAAAGCCCACACTCATGCCCTGGGTGGGAATTTGAATTCACGATTTCTTAATCTGCAATTATAAAGCTAGTCTCAATACCAGTGACCATTAAAACAGCATTGATTGTTGCAAAAACCCCGGGTGGCACGGTGGCTCAGTGGTTAGCACTGCTGCCTCACAGTGCCAGGGACCTGGGTTTTATTCCAGCCTTGGGTGACTGTGCAAACTCCACACAAACATTCTCCCCATCTCTGCATGGGTTTTCTCCAAGTGCTCCAGTTTCCTCCCACAATCCAAAGATTGCAGGTCAGGTGAATTGGCCATGCTAAATTGCCCATAGTGTTCAAGGATGTATGGGCTAGGGGCATTAATTGAACAGAATTGAATTTATTGTCACGTGTACTGAGGCACAGTGAAAAGCTTTGTCTTGCGATCAATACAGGCAGATCACAGAGTTAAGTAGCATAGGTAAGTAAATAATTGAGTAAACAGTGGCAAAAACAAAAGCACAGGTACAGGCAGATATTAGGAGTTTGTGAGTACATTCAATATTCTCACAACAGTAAGGTAGAAACTATTGCTAAAGCAGCTGGTGCATGTGTTCAGGTTTCTGTACCTTCTCCCCGATGGTAGAAGTTGTAGAAAAGCATTGCCAGGGTGGGATGGATCTTTGTGGATGCTGGCAGTCTTTCCTTGACAATGGACCTGGTAGATGGATTCTATAGATGGGAGGTTGGCCTTTGTGATCGTCCGGCTGAGTTCACCACTCTCTGTAACTGTCTCCGATCTTGAATGGTATAGTTGCCATACCAGGTACGGATACAGCCAGACTGAATGCTCTCGATGGTACATCTATGTAAGTTGGCAAGGGTATTCTCCATCACACCAAATTTCCTCAGCTGCCTGAGGAAGAAGAGACATTGTTGGGCTTTTGTAACCAGTGCATCCACATGAAGCGTTCAAGAAAGCTTGTTGTGGATGACCACTCCCAGGAGCTTGACACTCTCCACTCATTCCATCCCTGTGTTGTGAATGTGTAGGGGGGTCATGAGTAACATCCCGTCAAAAGTCAATAATGATTTCCTTGGTTTTGCTGGCATTGAGAGCTAGGTTGTTCTCAGTGCACCATTTTTCCAGGTCTTCCACCTCCCATCTGTAATGTGTTTTGTCACCATCTGAGATTCGACCGACTATGGTGGTGTCATCAGCAAACTTGTAAATGGCATTAGTCTGGTATTTGGTGATGCAGTCATGGGTATACAGTGAGTACAGTAGGGGGCTGAGTACGCACCACTGTGGGTTCCAGTGTTGAGTCCCCAATTTTCACTGATTGTGGCCTATGGGTCAGGAGACTGAGGATCCAGTTACAGAGAATGGGGCTTAGTCCAAGATCACTAAATTTAGTAATCAGTTTCGAGGGGATAATAGTGATGGAGGCTGAACTGAGTAGAATTCTTGCGTAATTGTTCTTGGTGTCAAGATGTTCTAGGGAGGAGTGAAGGGCAAGTGACATGGCATCTGAAGGTTCAATAGGCAAATTGGAGTGGATCAAGAGTAATGGGAAGGTTGGAGTTGACCAATGCCATGATCAGCCTTTCAAAGCACTTCATGATCACCCAAGTTAGGCCACTGGGAGTTGTCATTGAGACATGCTGCATGAGCCTTCTTAGGCACAGGGATGATGTTGGCCTCTTGAAACAGGCAGGGACAGTGGCCTGCTGTAGGGAGAGATTGAAGATATCCGAGAAGACCTCTGCGAGTTGATCTGCACATGCTCTGAGTGCACGGCCTGGTACTCCATCTGGTCCCATTGCGTTCCTTAGATTCATATAAACGAAAACTGATCTGACCTCTGACGCAGTGAACTGCTGGGATAGGTTCGAAAGGTCTTATCAGAATTGATTTTACCTTTCCGCTGAAATTCTGCTCAAAGCGAGCATAGAAGGCTTTGAAATGATCTGGGAGGAATGTGTCATTGTCTGCTATCTCACACTATCTGTTTTTAGAACTTATGATGTCATTCAGTCCTTGCCATAGTTGCCAGGTCTCTGGTTTGGATCGGTATTGGTCCTTGGCTGTCTTAAATGGCTCTGCGAAGGTCATACTTGGATTCCTTAGTCAGGAGTAATAGGGTAGGGGAATGGGTCTTGGTGAGTTACTCTTCAGAGGGTTGACATAGACTGTTGGGCAGAAGACTGTTTCCATGCTGCAGGGATTCTAAGATTCTACATCCTATCAAAGGAAAGAAACCGGACATCAGCACTTATTGTGGTTGTTTATTAACTGCCCCTGAAATGGCCTGGCAAGCCGTACAGTTCGAGGGCAAATAGAGAAGGGAAACATGCGGGTGATGCTAACACCCCATGGAAGAAGGTAGAATGGAATATCATGCTCTGAGGTGGATCTGGGGGAACTGTGATGGAAAGATTCCATATCCCCGGAAACACTCAGAAGTTCAGGTCTGCGTAAAATAACGATGCAAAATGTCGATCTTAGCTGCAGAATTCACCATTGAAGCTCTCCACATCTTTCAGACAGACCATTGATTTCTACCCAGTCTCTGGCAATCCTAACAGCAGATGCATCTAACAATTCCCTTTGGAATTTGACCGTAATGCATTGAGTGCAAAATGAATTCAGCTCACATGTAGGAAGGTCAGCAAGTGAAAGGACAATTCCTGACTCTGCTTTAAGGAATGAAGCTGAGCAGATTTAATCTATTTATTATCACGTGTAGTCTGTTACAAAGTGCAGTAAAAAGTGTAGGGAATAGTGTCGCCATTCTCTGGCGCCATCTTAAAACACAGATTATACAGCCAGAAAAATAAATAAAGTTCTACTTTACAGTTCTTCATGTTAGGTGCTCAGCCATGGGACTGGAGCAGCCAGCCAAGACTCCCCTTGCCACACCACCGGAACAAGGCTTGCCGTTCCCCAGCTCCATCTCACCACCATTGACACTGCTGCCACCATGAGTCCTTATTGCACACCACGTTAAACCATCGCTGCCAATGCCTCCAGGTCCCACACTGGCCCAAACTTGAGTCTGTCATTCCTGCTGGCAAAAGTCCACTCTGGGCCTACCCCACCAATTCAGCTTCTGCCAATTACCCAGGATCTTGTACCAGGGTGGAAGAAGTACCGAAAGAGCAATCTCAATGGTCGTGACCATTATTCAATCAGATGTAGAGTAGCTGTGGGAAAGGATGAAGATAGATCACGAATAAACGTTTCAGCCTGGAGAAAGAACCAATTTACAAAAGGTGCGACGTGATTTGGTAAAGCTAGTCTGGAAACATTTACTTGAATATAAACTGTTGTCCAACTCGTGGGAAACATTTCAAAGAAAGAGTGGACGAGGATTAGAAAATATATTCCAACAAAGAAAATATATTCCAACAAAGAAAAAGGGTGGGACTCCCAAATTGAGACACTCTCCCACCTCTAACCCCAGAGGTCTAAGAGCCAACATGTGGGATATGTCATTTGCCAAAAACCCACCATACAGAAATCCTAGAGCAAAGAGCGTGAGGGTGAACATAAGAAGAATATTACAAAAGATAAATGAGGGCCTTAAAAATTATTGGCAAGCGTATACATGGAATCAAAGATGTTTTATAAATACTTAAAGAGCAAGGGAATAACTCGGAAAGAGTTTAGACAAGTAGAGAATAAAAATGTTACCAGGGTGTGTAGGTGTAAAAGAATTCTACTTAATAGTTTGAGGATTTAAGGATTCTCGTTGATACTTTGGTTAGAATTTTCTCTCCCCAGTACAATTTGAGTAATGGCAAAAAAGGTGGAAAGACAAAGGAGAGAGAAAAGCTTCAACATATCACCAGACCTGCTCTTGAACCTGGGTCCAAGGTCTGGACATTCTCATAAGGCTAGCTGGACAGGCAAACGTCATGGTCACTCTATGGACCACAAACTAGTGGAAAGGATATAGAGGAGCAATCTGCAGATAAATTGGGGTCAGTGTAGCTAGGTCAGCACAGACTCAATGGACTGAAAGATCTCTACTGTGTTGTATGACTCTATAACTTGTTGGATTAGAGTGGTGCTGGAAAAGCACAGCAATTCAGGCAGCATCCGAGGAGCAGGAAAATCGACGTTTCGGGCAAAAGCCCTTCTCAGGAAGCAAAGGGCTTTTGCCCGAAACATCGATTTTCCTGCTCCTCAGATGCTGCCTGAACTGCTGTACTTTTCCAGCACCACTCTAATCTAGAATCTGGTTTCCAACATCTGCAGTCCTTGTTTTTACCTCTATAACTTTTTGACTGTATGTATTCAAGGCAGTCTTCAAGTGAAGGCATGAAATATAGTCTCATACAAAGTCTCGTGTCAAGATAATAGTGCTTCCAATAGCAAAACAAAAAGCCAGAAGTAATAACAGATGTAAGTGACAAAGTCAAGATGAAATGGCAGAAGATTACATTTCGTTTTGGAAAGACTGCTAAACCATTGCCAGAAGTGATCATTGGAGAGCCGGTGAAGGTACAAATGTTCAAATCTCTCAACAAAAGTTCATCCAAACTGCAGTTGTCATCTTGATTGTACGGTGTGGAAGTCAATAACTAATTATACCACTGCAACTGCATATGCAGAAGTTCAACTCAAGATGCTGTTCCTTATATTAGGCAGTGACCAGGAAGATATAAATTCATCACCCACACAGGTCCACAGATTACCCATCATACCCAGGGGCCCACAACAACCCAACAATGGAAATACAACAACACCAGGTCCCATGACAATTACAAATGATGGGGGAGCAACATTTTCCAGTGAAAGACAATCACCTAGATGAAAAGCCCACAGTGACATGCCTGCATATCATTAAGAGACCACACAATTCACCAGCAATGTGTGCAATAATATGCAGAGACTGATGAAAATAATGAACTGCTTATGCATGTGAACATTAATGTATATTACCTAACTTGTGTAACACATAATGCACATGTAATTATGTTTTGTCTAAAGGAGCATGTTTGGGTTGAAATGCTGTCATATCCAAATGTCCTTCCTGGTTTGCCATAGTCATGTGATCTCCACTATGAGGCTCACAATGCTCAGTCAATAATAAAGAAACCATTCTGACCAAAATAATGTCTGTTGTGCTCAGCACAAGGACTGTTTCTGGCTTTTATATTTGAAATGTATAGACCTGGACACCAGTCTTTGTGGCTTGAAACAATTGTGTATCTATCCAGCAATTATCATGGTATTTAAAATATTGATTAATTCATGATTGGAGACATCTATTTTATAAATATACTTTTATCTGCCCCTAGGAACTGCCCTCAAAAACAAAGGTAGCCAAAGAGTTGCTTTTCACAATCTACTGTGCAGATGGTCAGATAATAACAAGACAGGCTGAAGCCCAGCCTGAGGATTAGTTTCACAAAAGGAGGTATTAAATGGTCAAAGATGAGAGCTATGCTATTAGCATAATTAAAGTTAACAGAAGTGATATATCACAAGCTCTAATAAGGTGCAGAGATTATTCTGTGCAGACTTCTAATTATCTCTCATTTCCTGTTATATCAAGTGGCTGCATTTAGCTTCGTAGGTAATTCTCTCAGCTCACAGCTTATCAAGGTGGCTGAGTGATCTAAGGTTCCAGACTCAATAAGTGTTAGTCCTTACCTGGCTCGAGCCTGGTGAATTCTGGTCTCTTTCTCGGGGAACTGTGTTCACCTCCCACTCCTGACATTCTCCGTTATGGGCCCTCTTGTGACATTGAGATTGTGGTCCTTACAAGAGACCCAGGTTCAAGTCTTACCTGCTCTGCAGGTCTGTAATAACTGCTCTGAACAGGTTGTTTAAGCAAAAAGGTTAATTTTTTTAAAAACAGTCTCACCGCTATGTGAGCAGGTTGTGAGCTCATGCCCTATTGTATTAGATGTGTGTATAATACAGACTGACATTCCAGTGGAGTGCAACAGAATTCTCAGAGATACTGGGCTGAAAATTTGATGGTTTGGCTGTTATAATTTGTGATCTATTCATCTCAGTCCTGGTGGAGACAGCAAGTAAATTTTGTGTCACCTTCTTATTTCTCGATGTCTAGCTGCAGCCCATTCATGCTCAGTGACTCAATATGCATAGATCCTGACCAATTCTCCAGTCTGTGCAGTACCAATATTAGAGCTGTGGCTCTAAATGCCAAATTAAGTGATTGTACTTCCTCATCACCGGTACAGGGTTTCTCCCTCTCTCTCTCCTGGTTTTCACATGCAGTCAGCCAGCAGCATGGGTGATTAAACATATGCTAAAGGAGGTTAATAATGCATTAGCTCTATGTGTTGACAGAAATGGCAATCTGACGGAGGAAATGATCACAACAGCTGTGCATATTTTCTCCACTGATTTTCTGCCATTTTGTGTCTTTGCTTATTCCTTTCTGGAGTTCAATCCCACAAACATCTGCTGCCTTGAGTAGTCCCATTCAAGTGGCCTTTGTTGAAGCTTATTGTCAGGATCAGTGGCTGTTTAATAAGAAGGAAGGTTTAACTCGGCATCACCTGACAACCGCATTGCTGCTATCCCAGCAATGGATGTGGAAAACCATTTGGGAATAAGAAAAACCATAATTTTTTTTGTGAATGGGGAGGTTTGGAGGCTCTATCCAGCCTCAGTGAAACCAATGAACTCAGAATGTAACTGGCATATATTTCCTGAAATATGTGGCCCTAAGAGTCCTAGGCTACAGGATGGAGTGTCACTAAATGTGACTTTGTGAGGCCATTCATTTTGACATGGTCTGTTGGACACCAAAGGCCTGTTACAGCAATACCCCAATCTGCATTCCATTCAACGTTGGGGTGTTTATTTATCCAGCTTGCTCATGGAGGCTTCACACAAGTGCTGATTTGCTGCCACCAGCCCCAAAAACTGTGACATTCCTTTTGCCATGTATTCTTCAGCCGTTTTCCTACATAAACCATCTCCTTCATTTCTGCTGAGCATTCTCTATGCTGCATTTGTACCGGCACATCAGGGACTTCCAACATTTCCAGGTCAATCTCTGTGTGCTTTTATCCTTACCGCTGTTGGAGATACTGATTCAAGTTCAGGCCCAATCAGTGCTGCTAACCCTCACGTTTCTCCCCCGTGTGGGCATATGTATCACTTCTCCTGTTTCCATAATCCCTCCTCCCGATTTCATAGCCCTGCAAATTTTTGAGACATCGGTGTTTCTCTCATTCTGACCCCTTCAGTATTCCTCATTTTAATTGCTCTGCCATTGGTGGCCATACCTTCAACTGTGTAGCGCCAGGGGCATAGGAATTCCCCTGCTAAGCCTGACTTTCCTCATTTAAGCGTTCCTTATTATCTACCTCCTTCACCTAGAACCGTCTTGTGTGGCTTGCCGTCAAGTTTTGCATTCTTTGAAGTTTCTTGGGTGTTTTATGGTGCTAAAAGTATTATGTAACTATAACATTTTATAGCTAAGATACACAACCATGATTGGCTATGCGTTTATTCTCAAATATGCGCTTCTAGGTAACAAACAGAAGACGAAATCCTAATTTCAGTTTTAACTCCTTAACTCAGAGATTCTGATAGGAGTCTGAGCAATGTGGACTATGGCAACATTTAGGGCAGATTTGGACAAGAAGTTCAAGGTTGGCGATGTGAGAGAGAATGAGAGAAGATGTGACAAGCAGTACTGAGAGTGGTAGAGCATGAACCTTAGTGAGAGGTGAGTGAAGAAACAGAGATACAGTAGTGTGAGGTGGCAGAGAGAAGTATGGTACTTACCCTGGTGGGGCGGAGAGGGTTACTGGCCATCTTATGACAGTACTGGGTGTTCCTCTGGAGGTGGGAGGCAACCTGAGACTAGGCTGGTAGGGCTAGTGGGCATAACCTCCTCTCCCACTGCTATAGGAAGACGTCTCCTTTTTTTTTGCATCAGCTCTGTGGACCAAAAACTCCAATGTCCCTCCTGGAAAATTAGTCTCATCTTCCATTCCCATCTTCCCCATCTTGGACATGTTCAGAATCTGTCCTTGAGCAAACCAGGAGCACCCCCCTTCCCCTCCACCCCACCTCCCCCCTCTTCCACCACCCCACCTCCCAGACCCATAGTCTCACTACCTGGAAGACCAACATACAGATTAGCCAAGGAGCTACACAAAAGACTAAAACACTTAAAAGAAGACTCACGCCATTCCATTCACTCCACCCAAGAATTTGTGAACACCAAAGACACCAAGATAGAAGAGGATGAAATAATGATCTCCTTTGATGTAACAGCACTGTTCACATCCATCAACATCAACCTGGTCAAGAAAACACTGACTACAATATTAGAAGAACCAAAGACACATACACCAAGCACCATCAACATCATAGTGGGCAGCATGGTGGCACAGTGGTTAGCACTGCTGCCTCACAGCGCCTGAGACCCGGGTTCAATTCCTGACTCAGGCGACTGACTGTGTGGAGTTTGCACATTCTCCCCGTGTCTGTGTGGGTTTCCTCCGGGTGCTCCGGTTTCCTCCCACAAGTCCAAAGATGTGCAGGTCAGGTGAATTGGTCAAGCTAAATTGCCCGTAGTGTTAGGTAAGGGGTAGATGTGGGCGTATGGGTGGATTGCGCTTCGGCGGCTCAGTGTGGACTTGTTGGGCCAAAGGGCCTGTTTCCACACTGTAAGTAATCTAATCTAATCATTAGCAAGGATAACATCGTCAAGCTAGTGGGCCAATGCCTTACCACCCACTTCACTTTCAATAACAAAACCTACAGACAAACCAACGGAACACCCATGGGATCTCTGATATCAAGATTCTTAACAGAGACTCAAACAAACAGCTCTGCCAACCATCCAACTCAAACTTTGGGTCTACTACGTGAATGCCACCTTTGTCATCATGAAACAAAACAAATTAGAGGAAACCTTCAAGACCATCAATAATACCCTCACTGGCATAAAATTCACTAAAGAGGAGAGAAACAACAACAAACTGCCATTCCTAGATGTCACAGTAGAGCAAACAGCCAATGGGTAACTTCAAACCAGCAGCTGCAGGAAAATAACACATACTGACAAATACTGAACTACAGAAGCAATCATCCCAACACCCACAAATGAAGCTGCATTTGTTCATTATTTCAATGAGCCACCCCACACTGCAGCACAAAGAAACTATGAAGAGCAGAGGAAAATTATGTATACAGCATATTCAATAAGAATGGGTATCCAATGAATACAGTCCACTGATTTCTCAGCAACAAACCCAAACAAGCAGACAAAACACATCCAGAAACCCCAGCCACTCTCCCCTACATTGAAGATATCTCAGAAATGACTGCCAGACCACTCAGACCTCTTGGCATCATGGTAGCCTACAAACCCACCAATACACTAAAACAGCAGCTAATGAACTTGAAATACCCTATACAGACAACAAGCAAAACTAATGCCATTTACAAAATACCGTGCAAGAACTGTAACAAACACTACATTGGACAAACAGGCAGAAAACTAGCCACCAGGATGCATGAACATCAACTAACCACAAAAAAAATGACCTTCTCTCACTAGTATCCTTAGATACAGATGAAGAAGGACATCACTTCAACTGGGACAACACATCCATCCAGAGCCAAACAGAGACATGCACAAGAATTCCTAGAAGCATGGTATCCCAACCAGAATTCTATCAACAAATGCATTGACTTAGACCCCATTTACCACTATGTGAGAAAAAGAACAGGAAATGACACCACCACAGGAAATGACACCACCAACCCAAAGAACCCTAAACATATCAATAGAAAACAGGTCACGAACACCAGTGCTTAGCTCAGCAAGCAAACTTACATCCACACTGTCAGAATATTGTGGTAGGTATCTAGTGGTTTTTCTAAATATTGCATGGGTACCAGGGATGCTGGATATCTAGTGAACAGTAATTTGTTCCAGGAATGGTGTGTGGTAAGATAGGAATATAATCAGATGCCATGGAGGTGGGGTAGGTATTTAATAAGGTGTGTTTGGTAAGATTCAGTGAGAATTCTTAGTGGGCTGTATGACAAAAATCCCTTCAAAAAGCTCAATGCAATTCTAACTTAGTCAAAACAGATTCACTCAGTGAGCCTTGTTGTTTACTGCTGCCCTGTTTGAAAACATGCAGGATGGTGCATTTAGCAACCAAACTGGCAAAGAAGCTGCCACATAGCAGTTTCAATGAGGTTTGTTAACTTTAGACAGATTATAAATTGAAACTGAATTCTTCACATCATGCTACTATAGACAGTGACAGACAGAAAGAGAATGCTGCATGTAGAGAAAAGAGATGTGTTCCAGTGACCAGCAAAGAAGAGGTGAAAAAAACAATTCTTTCTCCATTCATGAGGAATAACAACCTTTCAAAGCTAACTTGTACTTAAATGACTTCCAGATCATTTGTAGTAATGGAGCATTTAACATTGTACCAAAGTTTAGATGCCAGGGACCGATACTTCTCCAAATGCACATTAGAAATAAGTAAAAGACTGACTCATCAAATTACCATAATGTTGTTCAATTATCATTATGCAGCTTTTCTATGTGGCATTGATGTGATTAGAATAGCTTGGCAAATTGCAGCTTGCATTACCAAGCATTTTGCTAACTGTTCACTAATCACAGAACAAATTACTGAACAAAGAATGCAAGATGTGCATTTTAAAGGTGGAGCATTAATACCAAAAGACAAATAAACCGTAGTAGCAGTAGCCTAACACATTTGCCCAAATGTGATCGTTCCTGAATGTGCTTTTACAAACTTCACTTTAATTTTGAAGCAATACAAAATGATGCATTTCTTGTTTGTTCCAAAAAGAGAAAGGTAAGTAGCCTGGAGCCAGGTCTCTGCCAATGCCACAAGTGGCCAGCTGCTGGGAGGAGGAAGTCCCAACATGATTCAGCCAATTTCGCAGTTTCTTCTCTCAATCACTTTACAATTACTGAAATTGAGAGTCAAACAGAGTAGTGGGCTTGAAGCTATATCTTCCCACACCATGGTACAATTTTAATTGCTAAAGGAAGGTGGGTTTGGACAGAGGTATGGGTGGAGATGCAGGAATTTTTTCCCTGAAAAATTGCACTCAGTCGGATGCCCAACAATTAATTTTGATTTATCACTGGCTACTCGTGAATGGCGATTCCATAAGCAGCTATCAGTTAGTCACACGGAAACATTCAATACGCATTGAACATGACCCAACAGACTGGTTTTAATACTGCACGTAGATTTCCTGAATGACCTGCAACTTGCCAGTCCAAACATACTGAGCACAATTCTTCAGTGAAACTGTCAGCTGAGAAATTCTCAATCAGTGAAACTGAGGAGCTGTATCCCAAATTGAGAGACTGCTGCTAATAACATTTCTTCTGAATATCTTTTTCACGCAGAGGGTGGTACGTATATGGAATGAGCTGCCAGAGGATGTGGTGGAGGCTGGTACAACTGCAACATTTAAGAGGCATTTGGATGGGGATACAAATAGGACGGGTTTGGAGGGATATGGGCTGGGTGCTGGCAGGTGGGACTAGATTGGGTTGGGATATCTGGTCAGCATGGACGGGTTGGACCGAAAGGTCTGTTTCCATGCTGTACATCTCTATGACTCTATGTACTTTTGTTGTTTGATGGGTGGTTTTCAATTTGCAAGTCAGTTTGGGGTAGCAATGGCCTAGCGGTATTACCCCCAGATGATGTGCCAGAGATCCAGCTAATGTCTAGGAAACTGAGTTCAAATACTCCCATGGCAGATGGTGGAATTTGAATTCAATACAATAAAAAAAGAACCAGAATTAAAAGTCTAATGGTGACCGGGAAACCATCGCCTATTATCGGGAAATCTCAATCTGGTTCACTGATATCCTTCAGGGAAGGAAACTGCCATCCTTACCTGGTCTGATCGACATGTGACACAAGATCCATCGTGATATAGTTGGCTATTAACAATGAGGGAAGGCAATTTTGTTGGCCTAGCCAGCGATGCTCACATTCCATGAAGGAATTGTCTTCAAAATTTGTCTTTGACTCTTTATAGCAAATTCCTGCTCTGCAGTTCAGGAGCCGCCTCTGAGATCTAGCTTGGTCTTCTGATAAAGAGCAAAGAAAGTAACTTAATTAACGCAATTAGCATTAGCAGCAGCTTCCACTAGATCAAGTTGTCTCATGCAGTATAACATCTCGACCTCTCCAAAAGCAAGCTGCTTTTATCATTTCTTCATCTCTCACCACTCACGCAATACCTAATCAATCCAAACTGCCAGCGGTAGCACCTTCCCATTTGTCTTCCCTTGACAAGCTGTCTGCTTTATTATGTAAAAATGAAACAGAACTGTGGATGCTAAAGATCTGAAATGAACCAAAAAACAGAAATTGCTCAAAAAACTCAACAGGTCTGGTAGCATCGATGGAATGAAACTGACCCTTCAGTATTTCTGAAATTAAAAGCCTTGGAATTTGAAGACCCTCAGAATGTCCGGAGCATCCAGACACAAATACACAAGGATTGTTGAGCAGGCTTTCTCCACCCAACTGTGGAACCTGGGGAAACGCTAAGATGCAGTGGGAACGAAAGAAAGAAAAATTGCCTTTTGAAGGCTCTAGCTGATGCGAGTGACAGCTCACTGTGTATAAAGTAACACATGGATGAATTTAATTGGTTTTACACTTCATCTGTTTATTTGACTCTCTGCATAGCCCTGATTATAACTTGGCCAGTATGATGTGGAGCTTCAATTCCATACAGGATGTGCCATGGATCAATGTCCCCTAGGACTACAGAGGCACTGACCCCCTACCGAGAATAGGCCAACTAGCTGCCTGACTGTAGCCAATCCCTCTGAACTAGTATGGGGGGCACCTGTTGACTTATTGTGTTGGCACCCCTTGACTGATGGATACCTCTGTGGACCTCGGTGAGGGCTGGGTAAGACTTGGAGACATGGCTGCTTGCTTGCTGTGCTTGTAATGTGTATGCCACCAAAGCTATTGGCACATGGAGCATATATGGGATTGACATAGTACACTACCATGCACTTCCTTGACAGAAGAAAGTTAAGCAAGCTGCCTGGTTGTGTGACTGTTAATTGACAAGGAATAGCAAGGCATGGATGGTATGAGTATTCGATGCTAAATGAGCAAGTGCTAAAGGACCAAGTAAGCACCTCTGAGATGCGATCTAGTCCATTCCATGAGCAGGGTGCCTGCCCCTGATATAATCTGTCCATACCAGTTACCAGTGCACCCTACAATGCAGGTCTGCGCTTAAGTGTCCTGCAAGTGGATCAGGCAGGTGCCATAGCATCCTGGAATTGTGACAAATATCAACGGTCAATTTCCGTGGATGAGGTGTGGCTGGTGGCTATGGCTAGTGCCCTAAGATGCCCAGCAAGTGGTAAGGAACACGGATGCTCTTTGCAGCTAGTGAAACTGGACTCACCAGGTATCCGCTTTGATTTCCACATTGAGAATTCTTAACAAGTCATTAGTTCACCAAAGGTTGGAGAATGGGAAAATGCATATCAATGTGGGTGAGATCTGTAGTTAATAAGGTTGTTAATAAGCAATAATCCCTTTTAATAGGCGACACACCGCTGCTGGAACAAACCTCTCTTTGACATGAAGAACTTTGTGAAAAGATGCAGTGAGTTGCTCCTGATGTCAAGTATGCCTCGTTGGGTTTTATGCGAGATTCTGCCACTTTCCCTGCCAAATCCCATGTCTTTTAGATTCCTATAAGATTCCACCTGAGATGTCTCACTCATAAACTGGATGAATCACAATAATCAGTTATCAGCTATCTATTTACAATGTAGATTTCCCCATTCTTTCAGGTAATCGCAGATTCTAGCATTTTCTTTTCTGATAATGACTTCCTAATATGATTATCCAGATTTTAATCATCTTATTCCTGTTTTAATGTGCCAGCAATTTTCTTTTTCAGTTTAAACAAAATCTACATCATTACTAAATTTCACGGCATAATGATAAAACATATGTCAATTCCTTAAATCACCAGTTTTGATGCCTTTACAATAGACATTTACTCTGTTTCCAACTCTGCCATATTCAGCAGGATAAACTGGCTTTGCAAAAATTCCTAAGCTCTTCAGAGGAACAGATATCATCTTCGAAAAATGAAGGGACCCAAAGATTTCAGACGTTAAGAATAAATATTTCTTAAAAGCTTTCCTTGAAGTATTGTTGTGTGGAAGCAGTGACAGCTCTACCTGATGACTGATGAAACTTTGAGGACTATTTCAAAAGGCATTTAAAGTGAGAAAATAAGGCTGTATAATTTGAGATCTTCCACTGGTGTCAACAGTCAATGCTATAATTTTTTTATATGTTGCCTGTCTTCCCAATTGCTCATTTGGGAATGCACAGCTCGCTATAGAACTGGACCAAAAACATTAGAAACTGGCCCAGTCTTGACAGCATTTAGCTGAGCGATGTTAGGTTAAGGAATGTTACTTGGCCTCAAATCTCAAGTTATGGAAGGAAAACAAAATCAGATGGTGATACTTTCTCCTGAATACCATCCTTTCTGTGAGGTCCACTCATTTGGATATCTCGTGGGGACAAGATTTAATTAGGGTGTAATACACTCCCCACCTTCCCACCACTGAATTCCCTGACTGAATAAGTTCTCTGTCTTAATACTGACACATTAGAAGAAAGCATATTTATTTCATGGTTACAACAAATGAAGCACCTTTTGAAATGTTAATCTTTAATGTGGGAAGCATGACTGCCAGTTTACACATAGCAAGAATCCACAAACAATAATACAACAATAACGATATCATCTTTTTAATGAGTTTCATTTGAGGAATCAGTGTTGTCCAGGACATTGGACCCTATTACACTCACCTGAAGAGGTATGTCTGAGTTTTGGTTCAATATCTAATCTGAAAGAGAACACATTCTGCAATGCAAAACTCCCTCAGAAGTCAATTGAGATTTTATATTCCGAAGAGAGAGTGCCACCATCGTAAAGAGTTTAGACTGTATAAGGTACACATATACACGCTGATGTACAAATAAGGAACAAGTACCATTCTTCCTATTGGAGGACAATAGCCAGTTTCAATATTCAAGATGGCGGCAAAGAAGGATGCTCCGAATGGAGCCACTCCGCTCCTTCTGTTATTCCTCCTTTCCTTTTCTTTCTGCTTTATCCCCCTTTTGGTGTTTTCCCCCTCTTTGTGTTCATCACCCCTATGGCAGGTATCAGCCTGGTCTCTCTGCAGCTCATGGTGGGTCTCAGCCTGGTGTCTCTGCAGCTCATGGTGGGTCTCAGCCTGGTCTTTCAGTGGCTTGTGGTAAGTCCCAGCTTGGTGTTTCAGTGCTTTGTGGCAGATCCTGGCCTTGTATTTCAATGGCTCATTGTGGGTCTCGTCCCAGTGCCCTGGCGGCCCTCATCTTGATCTCTCAGAGGTACGTTGGCTGGTCTCTCGGCGACTCATAGTAGTGTCTCAGGTCAGCGTGCAAGTGTAACCTACCCAAACGTGTTCCTGAGGCACCGGGGAGATTGGAGAGCAACAGGTCCAGCAGCAGTGATGGCATCTGAGGTGCCAATACGAGAACACCCTGGAGAGCGACATTGTCAGAGGACTCACCAAAGACCACTGAACTTTCAACATTGTTCCTTTATTTTCTTAGTTTAAACTACAAAAGATTTTTGTGCAAACTATTACCTATTTCAATGTTTTTCTACTATTCTATGAGGTAATGTTTAACTTTTTGACTCTCGTTCCATAATGGTGCCATGTGTGGCAACATTATACACTTTTCACTGTACCCCTGTACTTGAGTACATATGACAACAAAATCTAAAATCTAAACCTAAAAATCTATACAACCAGACCACAAAAATATCCAACCCTACAGTAGAGGTGTTTGAAAATTGGGGGAAAGATATGTTGGTGCATTTTAATTGATTTCATGAACGATCAACACAGAAAATAATGAGTTACTCATGCTGAAACCATTGCTTCATCTACTATCACTTACAAACCACTTCTTCCAATTATTGCATTAGACCAAAAGGAAGCACTGAGCCCACAGGTCAAAATAAAAAGCTTTTTATAACTGTAATTTATGCAATAACATTTATCACTGCTGGACTGCTTTGGAGGCATTTGAAATACTGTTCTGAGCAATTCAGCAAATAATTAAACATCTGTTCTTCATAGTAAGTTTTTTTTCATTTGACTCGTACGCTCAATTTTTACCAAATATTCAAAGCTCAACTGTACTAACACTTGGATAAGGTTGAGTACCACATTAAAATCAGGGAAATATCTGAGGTCACAAACAAATACTGTTAGATACCAATATATAAATTGGTCTCAAATCTTACGTTTTGCTACTTTTAAGGAGATTCGGCCTATTTACTTGAAATGAGGGAGAGTTACTTCAAGGACAACTTTTGACCAGGGCATTAAGGAAATAAAACAGAACAGTGGTTCAACACTGAACCTGACTGACAGCACCTGTAATGGAATGTCAGCCTGGATTTAAAGCTCAGAGATAAAACGTTACCAGTGAGAGTGAGGCATAGTTAACACACTGTCACATTTTGTATATCTCACATACAAATAAAGAACACACTATCTAGCTTAATATATGTCATAAGTCAGAGGGGAATGGGTCTGGGTGAGTTACTCTTCAGAGGGTCGGTATGGACTGGTTGGTCCAAACGGCCTGTTTCCACACTGTAGGGAATCTGATCCAGTCTAATCAAATTGTTTGCACATGATACCAAAGGGGATATTTATTTTTGATACTAAAAAAAGAAGTATTGGAAACATGCTTTAAATATCAAAGGTCCAGTATTCCAGTTTATAGTTTGTAGGTGCAGATTATTACAATATAGCAGTATGATGTTGTAAATTCTTTGTTGTAACTGGAACAATTCATTAAAATAGATAGAATCATTTATCGAAAACAGGAAAAACAACCACAACTTAGTTCTAGTTTTTAGTCTTTAGTCCTTTAATGCTTGTTTTAGCTCTTTCAGTAATCATATTTGCAAAGCCAGTCATATCTAAAGTCATATCTTATATGTATATAAGGTGGCTGTATGCAATCAGCCAGTTCTTCTTTGCCAGAGGGAGAAAGAGTTACAGAAGTTAAGATCATACAGCTACAGTAGCAAGATGTGAGTGAATTTACATTAAAGCATGTTATATATTATGTCCTTAGTTTCCAACGAAGGTGTTTTGTGCAGAGGTAGGAAGAGCTATGTAAACTTCAAGTAATGTTTAACTAAACAAACCCTGCAGATCGTTGGGTGAGTGGTAGAGGATGTAAGGCACAGATCGAGAAGTCTAACTGCAGTAAGAGCAGGAGTGGAGTGACTTCACAAACCATTACCTCTCCATGAGCTTTTGTCCCAGGTAACACTTCCCACCCCTTTTCAACAGCATAAATCTCATCATGTGTTCTAGCCCTCTTTAGTTCTGAAGAAGGGTCATATTGTACCAAAGTATTCACTCTGTTTCTGTCTCCACAGATTCTTTTGGTCTTGCTGAGTTTCTCCAGCACAGTTTTGCTTTATTTTCAGCTTCCAGCATCTTCAGTATTTTACTGTTATTTTAAATAATGGTTCTAAAATTTTGACTTGAGCGGCTCATTTGGACACTTGGAGGGTGCCCGAGGTACAAACTACCCCACTGCTGGCAAAATGCCATGGCAATGGGAAGCCATTTAACTCCCTTCCTGAAGTCTTCACCAGCCCATCTACACAGCTCGAAAAAGACCCAGAAAAATAGATTTCAATTTCTAAGATCCAAGAACTATATATATTTTTTAAAATCGTAAAATGAGAGGTTTGTCTTTTAAATGACCAAGAATACATAAATATTCTGCTTCCTGCTGGAAACTGGCACAAGGACATTTTTTGTTTAAAATATTCCACAAATGTAGTTCCAGTTGAAAGTAGATAGTAATTTGCGATTGCTGAACGAGACCAATCAATTTTGTGCTTTCAAATGAAATAGTCCAGAAGTGTCAAGGGTCTGATGAAAAAGCAATTCCACTTCCATCTCAAGAGAGTAATTAAAGTGCAGTGGACACATGGACTAGACAGCCAGGAAAAGGAAATAGACAATTTTGCACAGATTAAACATTGCTAAATCCATTTGGCATCAAAGTTTAAAACAAAGTGGAGGTGTATAAATGTTGTGAGGAACAGGATAGTCTTTCTGTTGCCAGGCAAATGGTTGCATTACATAGGTTATGGCAGATTAGTGATTATGCAACATAACTAATGATTATTACTCTTGGGGTTTGGATTAATGACCCAGGCTAGTAATAATGTTGATGGGACATTTTCTGTAACGTATAAATATGACTATGTCAGGCTGTTGCTTGATTAGTCTGTGAAACTGCTATCCCAATTTTGGAACTAGCTCCCAAATGTTAGTAAGGAGGACTTTGCAGGGTTGACAGGACTATGTTTGCAATTATTATTTCCAGTGCCCTAGTCCGTGCCAAGTAGTCCATCCAATTTCATTCCATTTTTCTTTTCCAGCAGGTTTTACAACTGACTGGCTTGTTAGACCATTTCAAAGAGCAGATAAGAGTTAATGACATTGCTGTGGGTCTAGAGTCACCTGTAGGCCAGTCCAGGGCTGATTCCTTCACTAAAGGACATGAGTGAATCAGATGGGTTTTTTCTACAATTGACAATAGCTACCTGGTCATCAGTAGACCTTTAAACCAGATTTGTATTGAATTCAAATTCCACCACTTGCTATGATAGGATTGGAACTGATGTATCCAAACCATTACCTGGGATTCTGGATTACAAGTTAAGTGACAGTAGGTTTTAGCTATTAGCTCAGGAGCAGTACTCTTCTGGGGACAACATAGTGGGTATTTGCAAACTGCTTTGTTACATATCATGGCCATGATCAGACAGAAATATGATACTTTGTGATTGAGAATGAGGTCCAGTTACTTGGATGTGTGAGATATTTTCATCTTCCAAAATACTGCAAACCCTAGAGCAGTCCCACGGATTGTAGGGTTAGAATGGGAACCCACTATTTAAAAAAGGAGGGGGTGAAAGAAATGAAGAGTTACAGATTAGTTAGCTTTACATCAGTATTGGGGAAAATCCTCAAATCCATTAAAAAAGACATGATAACAGAATATTCAGAAAACAAAAATGAGATGAGACAAAATCAACATGGGTTCATGAAAGTGAAATATTCAGATAAACTACTGGAGCTTTTGTGGATGTAATGAGTAGATTAGTTGAGGGAGAATTAGTAAATGTGGCATATTTGGATTTCAGGAAGACTTTTGATGAGGCTCCACATAAGAGGTTAGTGGACATATATAAAGCATATGGATTGAGGGGCCAAATACTGATGTGGGAGAATTGATTGACAGACCAGAAACAGAGAGTGAAATGATGTTGTTGATGTCAGACTGGCCATTTTAACGTCACTTTGTAAATTGTCCAAGGGAAGCTGCACCAGAGACTTAAGGATCACCAAGTGCAGAGCCAGAACTCAGTCATTGGAGTAGTGACTGAGGTTTCCAAGGACATTGGGATCACATTGCTGACTCTAGAATCTCGACATATTTAGATTAGAGTGATGCTGGAAAAGCACAACAGGTCAGGCAGCATCCGAGGATCAGGAAGATCGACATTTCGGGCAAATGCGCTTCATCAGGAATGGAGGCAGGGCACCTGCAGGGTGGAGAGATAAGTGGGGTGAGTGCGGGGTAGGGGCGTTGCTGGGGAGAAGGTAGCAAAGGGTACAATAGAACAATAGATGAATGAGGGTGGGGGTGGAGGTGATAGGTCAGAGAGGGGCGTAGGGGAAGGTAGCAAAGAGTACAATAGATGAATGGGAGTGGGCATGAAGGTGAGAGGTCAAAGAGGAGGGTGGAGCAGATAGATGGGAAGGGGTAGGACAGTGCTGAGCTGGAAGGTTGGAACTGGGGTAAGGCGGGGGGAGGGGAATGAGGAAACTGGTGAAGTCTACATTGATGCCCTGGGGTTGAAGTGTTCCAAGGTAGAAGATGAGGTGTTCTTCCTCCAGGCGTCGGGTGGTGAGGGAGCAACAGTGGAGGAGAACCAGGACATGCATGTCCTCGGCAGAGCGGGAGGGGGAGTTGAAATGTTGGGCCCTTGGGGTGGTGCGGTTGATTTGGTGCGGGTGTTCCGGAGATGTTCCCTAAAGCGCTCTGCTAGGAGGCGCCCAGTCTTCCTAATGTAGAGGAGTCAGCATCGGGAGCTACAGATACAATGAATGACATTGATGGATGTGCAGGTGAAACTTTGGATGTGGAATGCTCCTTTGGGGCCTTGGATGGAGGTGAGGGAGGAGGTGTGGGCGCAGGTAAAATCTCTACCAGACCGGAGCAATGAAAACTATAATATTCAACACATTCACCATCATTTACATAAATGATTTGGATGCGAGCATAAGAGGTACAATTAGTAAGTTTGCAGATGACACCAAAATTGGAGATGTAGTGGACAGCAAAGAGGATTACCTCAGATTACAACAGAATCCGGACTAGACGGGCCAATGGGCTGAGAAGTGGCAGATGGAGTTTAATTCAGATAAATGTCAGCTGCTGTATTTTGGGAAAGGAAATCTTAGCAGGATTTACACACTTAATGTTAAGGTCCTAGGGACTGTTGCTGAACAAAGAGACCTTGGAGTGCAGGTTCATAGCTCCTTGACAGTGGAGTCGCAGGTAGATAGGATAGTGAAGAAGGCATTTGGTATGCTTTCCTTTATTGGTCAGAGTATTGGGTACAGGAGTTGAGAGGGCTTATGCTCGAAACGTCGAATTCCCTATTCCTGAGATGCTACCTGGCCTGCTGTGCTTTGACCAGCAACACATTTTCAGCTGTGATCTCCAGCATCTGCAGACCTCATTTTTTACAGGAGTTGAGAGGTCATGTTGCGGCTGTCCAGGACATTGGTTAGGCTACTGTTGGAATATTGCATGCAATTCTGGTCTCCTTCCTACTGGAAAGATGTTGTGAAACTTGAAAGGGTTCAGAAAAGATTTACAAGGATGTTGCCAGGGTTGGAGGATCTGAGCTACAGGAAGAGACTGAAAGGCTGGGGCTGTTTTCCCTGGAGCATCGGAGGCTGAGGGGTGACCTTCTAGAGGTTTACAAAATTGAGGGGCATGTTTAGGATAAATAGACAAAGTTTTTTCCCTGGGGTCGGAGAGTCCAGAACTAGAGGGCATAGGTTTAGGGTGAGAGGGGAAAGATATAAAAGAGACCTAAGGGACAACTTTTTCACGCAGAGGGTGGTACATGTATGGAATGAGCTGCCAGAGGATGTGGTGGAGGCTGGTACAATTGCAACATTTAAGAGGCATTTGGATGGGTATATGAATAGAAAGGGTTTGGAGGGATATGGGCTGGGTGCTGGCAGGTGGAACTAGATTGGGTTGGGATATCTGGTCGGCATGGACGGGTTGGACCGACAGGTCTGTTTCCATTCTGTACATCTGTGACTCTATGACACTGGGAAAGTTGGCAACAAACCGATTGCTTTTTAATCATTATAATTGATTCTTTGCCCTGATGGATAGACGTGAAGACATTGAATTTGACAATTACCGTTATCTGCATAGTATATGAGATATTTGCAAAGCATAGTATCTCTGATAGGTCATTTTAGAAAGTGGGTCATAGTTTGCTAATGAGTATTTCAGCCAGTTCTACAACTGAACAACCTGACCATAGGGTGAGGTCTATAAGTCTCAAAGCGGAATATTAACATCAATACAGAACTGCTTCATTATAGATCCATCCCAATCCAATGTGATCAAGCAGCATCTACATTACTGATAGACAGGAAGCTGAAGACTCAGATCCCCAAACTATCAAAGAAGTAAAATCCACATTCATGCTGACAGGACTATCAAACATATAAAAGGAGCAGCCCTATTGTGTGTAATAGGCCACACAACGTAATAGGTGCCAGCATGTGAGTGATTGCTACATCTAAGACACATTTAACAAAGGGCATCTGGACTCTGAGCTAAAAGGTATGGTCAACCCAAGTGGTTGCAAACTAGCAGGGATACATATTGCTCGTACTGTTGAAGGACTTATACAGAGGAACTACAGAAAAGTGATCCTTTTGGAGATTAACTGTCCACTGTTAATAGGTTAGGATGAACCCAATGGGGAATGTGAGATCATAAGGATCTGCAAACTTTAGACAGCCAGACAGAGAATTAAATTCAATGGACTTCATCCCATCAAATTACCAGCCCTCCAAGTCTTAATCACATGGCACACTTCATGTCCTCTTAACCTTAAGCACTCAAAGGTCTTGCTTCATTGTTGGAATGATCTACCCCGGCTCCCTACCGTGGTGAACATCCCTCAACCTCCACATAACCAGCCTGGTCATGGCTGCCTCCTGTTTTAATCTCCTTTTGCATCCTGTTTACCTTAATCCCACCATCAATAGGGGAGAGAGGGAGGGTGAGTATCAGCCATGTTTCCAAGCATTTCTTAAGGTGTGCTTTGTAATATGATCCCTGCTTGTCCTGTCTATTTGCCTCATTATTTCTTGATAAGTGTTAATTTAGTAATTATACAATACCTTTATGCCCATGTGACAACTGCATTGTATTACTAACAACTTATGCCAATCAATGTTAATCCTTTGTCCATAGTTAATTCTATGCCCTAGTGTACTTTTGCGTTTTAGGTGATTTGCAAATGGACAGATGCACCAAAAATGTATGCCAAGCTTCTTCACTTTTTTTTGTCAAATACTACTTCAGCCAAGATTTCTGGACTCTTGTAATATTATAATCAGAAGGCAAAGTAAACAGTTGGAAATGGCATCATCTATCCAATTCTGAAGAACCCACAAAATGCATGTCTTCTTTAAATTCCACTTTCTGAAAATTAAATTTTGAAACCATTAACTTGTCACTTATACACGTCAGGCACAAAATGTTCAAAAAGATGTATTCATTGATGCTTTTGAATTTATAATATGCCTTTCAAACACTGTAAAAAATTTAAAGATATAGAAAGTACAATGAAGTTCTCAACAGCACATTTTAAAATTAAAATTACCAAAAGAAATCACTAACTTATACAGTTAGTGCTTTTAGTCCCTGTTGCTCTCAAAGTTTTGTTATATTCTAGAGCCCTGAAAACTAAAGCAAGTGGATGTAAATTTACATGAGATTCAGAGGTGTAATATCGAGCAGCAGAGAGATGTAGTAGAGGTCTGGAAAACTGACTCAGGAAACTCAGATGTGACATAAAGTATAATTAGGCTAAGTCACTTGTACTCAATTTATCTTTTGATCTTTAAATGTTGCAAGTTGGCTAATGCTAACTTTGAAATCTATGCTGGTAAAAATCCAGTTTAATTTCATTCAGGTCTCTGCCACCTGCTGCAGTATCCTTCAAAGTCCGGTAACTCTTCATCTGTGCCAGTGTTCAATGCATATCCTTCTCCCACTGGTCCATCTCTGATGGTACATCCATTAATTGTTTAGATTCTACACACTGGAGCACATTCCTCAAATCCCTCTGCCTCTCCTTCATTTTCAAAACTGTCTTAAATCTCTCTGTAACCAATTGTTCCCCAAAAGTCTTCCATGTTCTGATATAAGGTTAACATTAGATCTGTCTCCACAGAAGCTGCTTGACCTGCTGAGATTTTACAGTATTCTTCTTCCATTGGACAGTCAGTGCCCTTACTCCCAAATGCCCCAGGATGTGTTTTATTGTTACAGGCACTGTATTAATGAAACCTTTAATTGCTGTGAATCTTAAATTTTCATTTATACACCTTGTACTCTGATTATGCCCATGGTCACTCCACGAGTCCATATTGCAACTTCAATTTGCATGGAAGCCCTATGCCGAATGTAAGACCTAAGTATGTTGATGGCTCCAAAACAAATATGTCCTGCTTTAACTGTGTCCCTCTTGTAATTATATATCCTCGGCTAACTATTGACATACATTTTCCCTTCCTGGAGGTGGTCGGAAACCTGTCTCAGATGAACTGGCAGTTGCCAGAGACCCACATCATCAGTGCTGAGGCCTATGATTAGCCAAAGCTTTCAAGTCATCTCTGAGCAAGTAGTAGCACACTGAGGATCCTTAGTCAGCACCTTTCACACAAGCAACTTCTATCTGCTGGAAGGAGAAAACCTTCAGATACAGGGGAGCGCCACACACTGCAATTTCCCCTGAAAGCCACACCTCATCCTGAATTGAAAACATAACACCATTATTTTACAGTTGCTGAGTCAAATTCCTGTAGCTGCCTTCTGAACCAGACTAAATTGGATTAATAAGGTAACACACTGCCATCTTCTGAAGGGGAATTAGGGATTAGCAATAATTATTGGTCTGGCCAGTGATGTCTGCAACCCCTGAAAGAACAAGGAGATGGGGCAGAAAGCAGAAAAATCCAATAGTGATTAATTTAATTAGGAGTGGTTGCTAGGTGTACGGGTGAGACCATCTTACAATAGCTGTCTTGTGATGTGGATTGGAAAAGCAATTTCTGATTCAGATCAGCAAGAAATGTTACCTACTTAGACTACTACAATGCTTTGAGGTTGTCTTCTGGGGCAGAATTCATCTTAACTGATGCACTGCAGCAATCCTTGCAGGGAACAGTGCAGAGTACCTTCACGGAAGCAATGTCCACATTTTAGGCCATACCCTGGGAGGTAAAAAGTTTAAAGTCCCGCTGCCTCTTTCAGAATCTGTGGAGAGAACAAAGTATGCGACACATGGGAAAAGGGGGTCGGGGAGGTGTGAGACAGAATGTGGATCAGATGCTATGGTGACACATGGGAGTAGGTCAACTTAGGGGTTAGTTTGGTCAAATTGCAGGGGTGCTTATTTCAGGTGAAGGGGTGGTTAGGTCAGGTTAAGGTTGTGGTCAGATTGGTTTAAGGGTGGGTGGCACAAGTCAAGTTGAGTCCGGAGGGACCAGGTCAGGGAGTTGGAAGGGATTGGGTCAAGGCAAATTAGAGGTTTGGAGTGGTTAGATGGGAGTTGGGAGTTTAAAAAGGTCGGGGAGAGGCTAACTTCTACTGAGTAACTATCAAGATATGTGCTTGGGCATCTTTGAATGTAGCTCAGTCATTAACTTAAGTTTGGCTCTGGACATGGAGGAATTGCCCAATGGAGATTCAGTTGTGGCGATGTCACTGGACTAGTAATTCACACTTGCAAGCTAATATTCTGGCAATAGTGGTGCAAATCCCAAAATGGCAGGGAACAAAATTTGAATTGAATTAAAAGCTAGTCTAATTGGAACTATGTTGATTGTTGTAAGTGTCCATCTATTAGGTTCACTAATACCAGTTAGGAAAGGAAATCTGCTGTCTTTACCTGGTCTGGCCCACATACAGCTTTAGCCCCATTGTAATGTAGTTGACTCCAAAATGTCCTCTGAAACGGCAGTCTAAATCTCTGTTTCCAAAAACCATAAGACATAGGAGCTGAGTTAGGCCATTTGGTCTATCGTGTCAACTTCAACATTTGATTATGACTATTTATTTCTCAACCCCATTCTCCTGCCTTCTCCCCATAATGACTGATCTCCTTACTAATCAAGAATCTGTTTTAAATGCCCTCAATGACATGATCTCCACAGCCTTCTGTGGCAATGAGTTCCACAGATGAAATACCATCTGGCAGAAAAAACTCCTCCTTATCCCAATTCTACAGGGTCACCACTTCACTCTGAGACCCTCAGGACAAAGACTGTACTGGTGGAAATATCTTCTCCATGTCCACTGTATCTGGGCCTCTTAGTATTCTGTAAGTTTCAATCCGATCTCCCACTCATCCAACTAAACTCCATTGAATAAAGACTCCTCAAGCGCTCCTCATATGACAAACTCTTTACCTGCAGGATCATTCTTGTAAATCTTGGGACCCCCTCCAGTGTCAGCACATTCTTCCTTGGATATAGGGCCCAAACTGCTCACAATCATAGAATCCCTCCTATATTCCAAATATGGCCTGACCAAGGCCTTATATAGCCTCAGCAGTACATCGCTGCTCTTGAGTTCTGGCCCTCTTGAAATGAATTCTCACTTTGCATTTGCCTTCCTAACTACCAACTGAACTCACATGTTAACGATAAAAGAATCTTGAGCTTTTGAAGTGCTCCTCCTTCATCAAGTGACTTCATTTCAAATAACCTATTGGACTATAACCTGGTATCATGTGACTTCTGGTCTTTTCCACCCCAATCCAACACTAGCACCTCCACATCACATTGAGACCCCTGAACCAGGACTCCTAAGTGCTTTTGTGCTTCAGATTTCCAAATCTTTACCCATTTAGAAAATAGCCTACACCTATGGACTCCACGTATGGAGTCAGATATTACGAGGGGGCATAGCTTTAAATTAAGGGGTGGTAGGTATAGGACAGATGTTAGCGGTAGATTCTTTACTCAGCGAGTCGTGAGTTCATGGAATGCCATGCCAGTAACAGTGGTGGATTCTCCCTCTTTATAGGCATTTAAACGGGCATTGGATAGGTATATGGAGGAAAGTGGGCTAGTGTAGGTTAGGTGGGCTTGGATCGGCGCAACATCGAGGGCCGAAGGGCCTGTACTGCGCTGTATTTTTCTATGTTCTACGTTCTACCTCTATTCTTCCTACCAAACTGCATAACCGCACACTTGTCCACATTGTATTCCATTGATCATTTCTTTGCTGACTCTCCTCACCTCTCCAACTTCTTCTGCAGCTTTCCCACTTCCTCAACACAACCAGTCCTTCCATCTATCTTTGTGTGATTAGCAAACTTAACATCAATGCCTGCAGTTTCTTTCTCCAGTTGAAGGACATTAATGATGGGCAGATGGGCAACAAATACCCCTCCCAGTATCTTCCCCTGCCACCGCAGGAATTGCAACACCTGCAACCACACCTTCCCCCCCCCACCCCTCACCTCCGTCCAACGCTCCAAAGGAGCCTTCCACATCCATCAGAGTTTTACCTGCACATCCACACATGTCATTTACTGTATCTGTTGCTCCCGATGCAGTCTCCTCTACATTGGGGAGACAGGAAGCCTACTTGCAGAGCGCTTCAAAGAACATCTCTGGGACACCCGCACCAACAAACGCCACTGCCTGTGGCTGAATACGTCAACTCCCCCTCCCACTCCACTGAGGACATGCAGATCCGGGTCTCCTACATCACCACTCCCTAATCACCCAATGCCTGGAGGAGGAACACCTCATCTTCCACCTCGGGACCCTCCAACCCCACGGCATCTATGTGGTTTTTGCCAATTTCCTCATTCCACTCCACTCACCTTATTCCGGATCCAACCTTCCGACTCAGTGCTGTCCTACCTGCCCATTTTCCTTCCCTCCTATCCATTCCACTCTCCCCTCTGACCTATCACCATTACCCCTACCTTCATCCAGCTATCACATTCTCAGCTACCTTCCCCCCCCCCAGCCCCACCCCTTCCTATTTATCTCTCATCCCTTCAGTTCACAAGCCTCATTCCTGATGAAGAGCTTTTGCCTGAAATGTCAATTCCCCTGCTCCTCGGATGCTGCCTGACCTGCTGTGCTTTTCCAGCACCACACTCTCCAGTCTAATCTCCAGCATCTGCAGCCCTCGCTTTTGCCTAACAAATGCCAGTATCTAAATCTCATAATGGGCTGTGTAAATCGGTAATTGATTTAGTCATGGAGTATAAAGGAAACTAAGTAACTCAAATGATTTGGTGGTGGAAAAATACATATTTAATGGTGCATAAAAACATCTCTGGATATCAAAGTTTTAAAAAATCAAGTTCAGTTGTCGTTAGTACACTGGCACTTCCAAGGGGTCAAAATCTTTTAGGTCGTGCCTGGTCTCTGACAATTTGGAGGCCAGAAGGTATGGGCCAAAGTTTTTCAAAATAGTACAGAGGATAGTGGCATCTCGATTGCTGCTGAGTGAAATTTGAGTTTAAACTGAGGTAAACAACAAAAAAAAAGCAGAGACTCCTGCCCTTCAGGTTATTACGCATCAGCTCATCATTTTCATTCTGTCTGAACCATTAGATTACTTAGTGTGGAAACAGGCCCTTCGGCCCAACAAGTCCACACCGACCCGCCGAAGCGCAACCCACCCATACCCCTACATTTACCCCTTACCTAACACTACGGGCAATTTAGCATTGCCAATTCACCTGACCCGCACATCTTTGGATTGTGGGAGGAAACCAGAGCATCCGGAGGAAACCCACTCAGACACGGGGAGAATGTGCAAACTCCACACAGTCTGTCGCCTGAGTCTGGAATTGAACCCGGGTCTCAGGAAATTAGCTGGGGCATATGGATCCCAAATTCTGTCAGGAATATTAAGGAGATAGTAGATCATGCAATAATACTTTGTTAAAGCCTTGTACAGGGAATAGGAAAGAACATTCTAAATTGTATGGCCTCATGGATTTTAGTTTATCCATTTTAATAATTGCCTCCCATTGAGCAGCGAAAAGTGGTCCATTATGCTAAATGCAAAGTATGAAATTTTCTGACCATTGTCTCACTACTGTGGCTAATCTGTTGAGGTTTTCAAAAGCTTGGCCAAATAATTGCAGAGTCAGTGCAAAACCAGTCACACATCCAAAGATGTCTCTAAGATCAAAGCTAATATTTAATATCATGCCCAAGTGACCATTTCTCATTTTGTGTCTCAATATTAAATGCTGTGCCACACCCACACAATTTGGCCACTTTATGTGAAGTATTAATTGCCAATATAAAACTTGTTGGGAAAAACTTTTAAAACTTTGTGGCTTGCAGATTAATACTTTTGCTTTTTTGTTTTGTGGGTTTAAGATGAATGGAGGATTGATAATTGAGGGCATTGATGAATTCTTCTAATTCTAGGTTTGTGAGAGTCAAAATACCTCAAATGTCCGCACAAATACAGAAGCTATGGTTACTCTATGACTGCATAACCCAGTAAACTTTGTATATTGTGTAAATCCACATCACTTAAACTGAACAAATATTGAGGTTGTGTATATTCACCATAGAATCCCTACAGTGTGGAAGGCCACACCTACACTCCCCGCCACCCCACAATCGCCACCACCACCACGACATAGACCTTGTCTATCCTTTCCCTGCATTTCCCATGGATAATCTACCTAGTTCGTACATCCCTGGACACTATGGGGCAATTTAGGATAACCAATTTACCTAAACTGCATATCTTGGACTGTGGGAAGAAACATGGAGCACTCAAAGGAAACTCATGTAGACACAAGGAGAATGTGCAAACACCACCCATTCACCCAAGAGTGGGATCAAACCCAATCCCTGGAACTGTGAGACAGCAATGTTCACCACTCAGCCACAGTGCTGTTATAGTAATTGGAACTTTTTTAGAGTACAGTTATCAGGTGGATGTACTAAATTGGAAAGTAGCTCATCACTGATTTTATTATTGCTACTTTGCATGTTTGTTTTTTGAAAAGGTCCTGGATATTTTGGAAGAGCATGTGCTACAGCAGTCAATATGAATGGTAGTGATCCCTGAAAGGTTCCAGCAGACAGTGACAGCTACAGCATGGAAAAGTCATCGGATAAGCCCACATCCAAACAGATGCAATGGAAACACCTCTTTCCAAAGTTCCAAACTCATTCAGCTGCAATAAACATCCTTCCAGTAACTTACCCATAACCTGCTGTTTTTCAAAGATGAGTCTGGTACTGGCAGGTAGTCAACTGTCTGAAACGTGACAGTTCAACAGAAATGTTTTGACACTGTACAGGCAGTCACACGCATTTTGAAGCAAATCTTTAAGTAGAGATTAGGACTCGAAACTTTCCTGATTTTTGTCACTCTATAGGTCTGAGATCCCATACAAGTTGCAACTAGTGCTGCTCAGTTGAAAAAGTGTTCAACATGTATTAATATTGAGAAGCAACAACTGACAGGTGTGTAATTATCAAACATATGATCCAGGGTAGCACTGCACCATTCCATCTGCTTGGCAGATATTCAATTATCAGACATTATGTGGACATGTTCATGTCAAATATTATTTTTTAATTAATTGACTGGAGACCTCCATTGAACTTTTTCAAAAGGCAGTTTTTTTTAAAGTGAAACAAGGATATTGATTGAAACAAAAAACATGAATGTCAGCATTTGCATGACCATATAGTCCACATTCCATACCTTTGGGATGGAGATGCACCAGAGAATTATAAAGCCCTGGCAATGTATAAACAGCTCTCTTCCTAATTTACTAAATTCCAGGGAGTCCTCATTTAAAGACAGGATTTAAAATCATGACTTTAGGTGATAATACATTAAGTGAAGCATTGATTCTCAATTTAAATCCCACGGTGGTAAGGAAATCAATAGTTCTCTTTTTGTTTTGAGGCTTTAAGTTGAAAGGAGGGTTAATAATTGAGGACATTGATGAATTCTTCTAATTCTGCTTCTATGTGTATCCAATTACTCCTGATGAAGGGCTTTTTGTCTGAAACATCAGTTTTCCAGCTCATCGGAAGCTGCCTGACCTGCTATGCTTTTCCAGCACCATACTGTCAACTGTAAACTCCAGCATCTGCAGTCCTCACTTTTGCCCGATTACTCCATACATCAACTTAAAGACTGTAGGTATTGTTATTCAATTATTATGTTACTTAATGATTGAGTTAGGGAGAATGAAGAAGGGTTCCCTTGAAAGCAAAACTTATCTGCCAAAATATGTTAAATTAATGCTCTTCCTCTGGGTGCTCCTGTTTCCTCCCACAGTCCAAAATGTACAGGTTAGGTGAATTGGCTATTCTAAATTGCCATTAGTGTTAGGTGGATTAGTCAGGGGAATGGGTCTGGATGGGTTGCTCTTCAGAGGGTCGATGGGCCTGTTTCCACACTGTAGGGAATCTAATCTAATCTCAAGCTGAACCCTTGCAAAGTATTAATTTTGGTTTAGGGCCAAGATCACAGAAGTAGAGCTGGTTGTTTAATACGAATGCCCACATTTTTGCAATTGTCTGATAAATGCACAGTTGGAAAGTACATCATACTGAAAGTATATCATACCTGGCTAAAGTAGACTGGAAACAAAGATTTCATGGTGTGACAGTTGACGAGCAGTGGAGGGCCTTTTAAAGAAATTGTTCAAAGTGCTCAGCAAAGTATATTCAGTGAGAAAGAAGGAGGGATCATCTGCCATGAGTGTCTCAGGAAATAAGGCAGGCTATCAAAGTGAAAGAGAAGGCATACAAAGTGGCCAAGAACAGCAGGAATCTAGAAGATTGGGAAAACTTTAAAGGTCAACAGAAAGTCACAAAAAGAGCTATAAAGAAAAGTAAGATGGTATATGAGAAAAACCTGGCACAGAATATAAAGACAGATAGTAAACATTTCTATAAATTTAGAAAATAAAGAAGAGTGGCTCAAGTAAATGTAGGTCCTTTAGAGGATGTGACGGGGCAGTTAATCATGGGATATGATGAAATGGCTGAGGCATTGAACAGGTATTGTGCATCGATCTTCACATTGGAGGGGGTTGGCTTATGAGGAGAGGCTGAGTAGGCTTTGATTATATTCATTGGAATTCAGAAGAATGATGAGGGGATCTTCTAGAAACATATAAATTACGAAGGGAATCGATAAAGTTGAAATAGAAAGGATGTTTCCACTGATACATGAAACTAGGGCAAAAGGGCTTGGTCTCAAGATTAGAGGAAGCAGGTTTAAAACTGAACTGAAAAGGAAGTTCTTCAGCCAGAGGATTGTTAATCTATGGAATTCCTTGACCAGGGAAGTAGTTGACACTACTTCAGGAATTAATTTTAAAGCTAAGGTAGATACGTTTTGAAAAATAAAGGAATTAAAGGATATGGTGAAGACGTGGGTAAGTGGAGTTGAGGCCACGAAAAGATGAGCCAGGAATGGCGGAGCAGGCTCGAAGGGCCGGATGGCCAACTCCTGCTCCAAGTTCTTATGTTCTTAGGAAAACTGAGCTTCTGATGGGTCCTGATGTCATTTGACAGCTTTGAAAGTTGAGGGTTGAGAAAATATTTATGGACCAGCTCCAGGGGTGAGGCTTTACAGGGAATCTCTCTTAAACGCCAACAAATTTGATAGAAGTTGCCCTTTCTTTTAAAGACCCAATACATTTGATGAAGATGTCAGAAATTATAATGGATTTATAGAATAAATAGAAATTATTTCAGATGGATTAATAATCAAATGATACACAATTAATGTCATTAAAATAATCGGCAAAAAACCAGAAGTGGCAGAAGAAAAACATTTTGTATGTAACCAGCAGCGAGGTTTAGGAATGTAATCCCATATCGATATTGAAGTGGTTACAGATTCAAAGTCCATATCCATTATTTGACAACCAACATCATTGTCCTACACGTCCGTCTCTGAAAATATTTGTTTAATAATAATTCTGTTTTATGAACTTATATTCTCTTCACTTCTTATTGGTCAGCCACTTCTTTGACTATCCATCTACTTTTTGGCATGCTTTTAATTATTTTAGTTTTGATATTTTCTGCTAATTTCACTTCATTTTATGGCTTTCACAGGTTTCCTCCTTTTTTTTTCTGTACAGTTCATCGAAGATTTAGTTTTGGCTCAATGGACTGATGTTCACTGTATACGGGTGAAGTATCAAATATGAGAAGTTCATGGAGGATTTCCCACTGTGAGCTCTAGCAAGTTTTCTCATACAATTCTGCATTGCTCACCTAATTAATTATGTTCTACACATCTATAGCAACAACTCACAGACATCCATGCGTACCAGCTGCAGAAGTACTTGCCACTGCAGGAAACATTCAGGATTTCCATTCGTGCTCTCCATCTTTACAGCCTAGGTGTGTGCCAGGTTGATCATTGCCAGCTACCATTAGCACTTCATTGTACATGTAGCAAGAGGGAAATGCAAAGGAATAGAGGTTGAGGACAAATAGGTAGCACAGGCAATACAGAGTAGCTCACAATTAAAAATGTATTGTAATTTTTAATCACCAACTGTCTGATCAACTGTTATTAGAAATACAGATGCAAGAATGATGTTACATGGGCTACCTGTCCTTAGCATCAGACTCGAATCAATTAAAAGGAGTGCTCATGCCCAACAAAGCAGGATATTAGATTAGATTACATTAAGCCATCAAACAAGTTGACAATGATATTGAACAGCAGGAAAACCAAAACAAACAATACATTGCTTTTTCATTTGGCAAGAAACAGGGGCTGTTTGTTTTTCAGCAGCAGCAAACTATAGATAAGGTGAATGGTAGGTGTCTTTTCTCTAGGGCTGGGAATTTCAAGTCTGGGAGGATATATTTTTAAGATGACAAAAAGATATGAGGTTTTTTTTACATAGAGAGTGGCTTGTGTGTATAATGAATTGCCAAAGGAAGTGGTGGATGTGGGTACAGTTACAACATTTAAAAGATGTTTAGATAAATATATGAATAAGACATTTTTGAAGGGATATGGGCCAAGCGCAGGCAGGTAGGTCTAGACTAGTTTGGGATTATGGTTGGACATGGACTGGTCTGTTTCCATGCTGTATGATTCTGTGAATCTAAATTTTCTATCAATGAATGATCAATTTACCCAAACGCATATTTATTAGCAGTGGATGTCAGTTCAGTCTTGTCTGACCTGTTGCATCTGATTCTGTGCATGATTGTGCTCAAGCTGACCCCACAAACACTCATGTTCCTTTCTTCCTTGCAATCCCTATCCATCATATCATTTCTGATCTTCACCCAACTGTCCTAACCAACTCTTTAGTTTAAGTCTACCTCCCACTCAGTGGTTAGCACTGCTGCCTCACAGCACCAGGGTCCCAAGTTCAATGCCAGCCTTGGGTGACTGTCTGTGTGGAGTTTGCACATTCTCCCCGTATCTGCGTGGGTTTCCTCCACGTGCTCTGGTTTCCTCCCACAATCCAACGATGTGTAGGTCAGGTGAATTGGCCATGCTAAATTGCCTCATAGTGTCAGGTGCATTAGTCAGAGGGAACTAGGTCTGGGTGGGTTACTCTTCAGAGGGTTGGTGTGGACTAGTTGGGCAGATGGGCCTGTTTCCACACTGTAGGGGGTCTTATCCCTAATCTAACCTCAATATCATTCCCTGAGGCACAGCCCTACAGCTGAGCTGTGCCAACCATCATGATGCACTGTCCTCCCATCAAAACCAGTGTTGATGACAACCCTCTGTGAGTAACCTATGCTTTGTCATCTCCCACCCTCTGTGTGGAGTTGCTCACTGCAAACAACTATTGTTCCCCCTGTCTCTCAGCATGCTGCCTCCAATCCCCACAATTACCTCCCTCAATGTCCCTCGCATAGCCATAGCGACTGAAAAATCCCTTCACTTTCAGAGAACAAAACTCCAGGACTGACTCGGCACTGCCCATAGTGTTCAGGGCTAAGGAAATTTCAGCCCACTCTGTACAAATTTTGCTATGGTTTCTGGCCTTGATGGGAGTCATATCAGGACATCTTCATCATCTCAAACTTGAATAGTTTCCATTGTCATTTATTAGTGTTTGTTTCACTGCCTAATCTATCTAAATAATATGTACTTGTGGTGGTCAAGCAGGAATAATTTGAAGAATGTAGAATGGTTAACACTGCTGTTTTACAGTGCCAGGGATTTTGGTTTGACTCCAACCTTGAGTAAAAGTGAGGACTGCAGATGCTGGAAACCGGAGTTTAGATTAAAGTGGTGCTGGAAAAGCACAGCAGGTCAGGCAGCATCCGAGCAGCAGGAAAATTGACGTTTCAGGCAAAAGCCCTTCATCAGGAATGGAGTCAGAGAGCCTCCAAGGTGGAGAGATAAATGGGGGTGTGTGGGAGAAGGTAGCAAAGAATACAATAGGTGAATGGAGGTGGGGATGAAGGTGATAGGTGAGAGGGGAGGGTGGAGCGTATAGGTGGGAAGGGAGATTAGCAGGTAGGACAGGTCATGGGGACAGTGCTGAGCTGGAAGGCTGGAACTGCAGTTAGGTGGGGAGAGGGGAAAGGAGGAAACTGGTGAAGTCCACATTGATGCCCTGGGGTTGAAGTGTTCTGAGGCGGAAGATGAGGCATTCTTCCTCCAGCTATCGGGTAGTGAGGGAGTGGCGGTGGAGGAGGCCCAGGACCCGCATGTCCTCGGCAGAAAGGGAGGCGGAGTTGAAATGTTGGGCCATGGGTCGGGTTGATTGGTGCGGGTGTCCCAGCCTTGGGTGACTGTCTGCAAAGCTTGCATATTCCCGCGGTGTCTGCCCGGGCCTTCTGCTGGGTGCTCTGGTTTCCTCCCCCAGTCAAAGATGTTCAGATTAGGTGGACTGGTGGTGCTAAATTGCCCATAGTGTCCAGGGATGAGCAGGCTAGGTGCATTAGCCATAGCAAATGAGGGATTGCGGGAATATGATGGGATACTTTTCAGAGGGTTGGCACAGACTCGATGGGCCAAATGGTGTCTTTCCTGACTATAGGAATTCTATGAGAACTGCATACATTTAATCTGAAGAGGAGTCACGTTTGACTAAACCCTGTTTTTCCTCCATGGATACTATTGATTGCTTAGCATTTCCAGCATTTGTCTGTGTTTAATTAGATTTCCAACATCCACAGTATTAATTTGATCCAGTGTTGTTGCCTGCTGTAGAATTAGTGGCAAGAGTAAGTGAGCTGTCAGTTACTGCAGCAATGAATTATTATTTTGTACAAAATGTCCTAATAATATTAACTAGGAGAATGTCTGTCTTGTAAGAGATTGCAACCATTTGGTACAGCAGTTCTTTTAAGTTCATTGAATAGTGTCCTGTCTCTGTGGGAGGGAGGTAGTGGCAGTGTGTGAGCACACTCATTTGGTTGTTTGGTGGCACATGATCCTAAAAATGGATTTTGTTTCACTGTTTGTTATTGAATTCTGACAAATAGTATGGGAGTACAGTGACAATACTTTAATGCATTAACCTTGCCAAGCCTGATAATATTGACATAAGCGTTGTTTAGATTCACTTGGAACATTTATCAAGCCTCTTTGCACAGGCAATACACTATTAACCTTCCTTTTGAAATCAACAGTACAGCATTAGCTAAAATGACTTTGCTTAAAAGACAGACGATCAGAATTACAACTAAAGAGTAATTTAAATATATTAGTCCATCGTTTGTGAGACTGTGGTGAGAATTTACAGCATTGTTATTACTACGGACAAAACTAGTAGCCAAGTGAGAAGACTAGGATGAGGAAAGATTTCCTCTCTCAGAGGGTTGTGAGTCTTTGGAACTCACTGTCACAGGGAGATGTTGCGGTAGAGTCCTTGTGTATATTTAAAGTTAAAATTCACACAATACTATGTTAGAGTCCAAAAGGTTTATTTGGAAGCACTAGCTTTCAGAGCGCCGCTCCTTCATCAGGTGGTTGTAAAGCAGCAGCGCTATGAAAGCCAGTGCTACCAAATAAACCGGTTGAACTATAACCTTGTGTTGTATGATCTTTTTAACTTGTACACCCCTGTCCAACACCAGCATCTCCAAATCATGTATATTTAAGAGTGGGAGGGATTCCTGAAGAAGGGCTTATGCCCGAAATGTCGAATCTCCTGTTCCTTGGATGCTGCCTGACCTGCTGCGCTTTTCCAGCAATACATTTTCAGCTAGATTCCTGATCAGTCAGGGGAAATCAAGAGTTATGGGGAAAATGCGAGAAAGTGGATGTTAGGAATGACGAATCAGCATGATCCTTTTGAATAGCGGAGCGGGCTTGAGGGCCCAAATAACCTCTCCAGTTCCTATTTCTCCTTGACTCATGGTCTTACAATATCTACAATCTTAACATGCAGTTTAAAATGACGATGCTGAAGTTGCTATCCTGTTCCCCACAGCCTCTGCTGTTTTAGCCTGAGTGGATACAATCTGCAAAGAAATCAGTGGTAAGCCCAGAGTTTGAGATAATTACTGTTTTCATTTTGAAGAGAGATAAAAGAGTTAGAACTTGTCATATTTGCAAAAAGTGAAAGCAGAAAATTTCATATGGAATCTGTACAAAAATAAAATTCAAATCTTTTTCACAGTCTTTCGGTTTCCTGTTTTGTGTTATTCTCTTAACCTAATGTTAAATGTCAATGTGTATTTTGCTTCCTGTGTAAAGATTTCAATGTAATGTCTTCTTTGTAATTGCTTGGTTTGGTATCTGCATGTTTCAGCATGGATATTTCAAAATGATTGGTTTGAAAAGGAAACTGAAGAATACAACGTTTATATTCAAAACATTCACAGTCAAAATAACTTTTAATCCAGAGAACTAATGATGTTTACTGTACAAACAGCTCAACACTTTTCAGCAAGTGCCATTGTAAGAAATCTTAGAAACCAAGACATAACTTCATTATGATATCATGATGTGATGATATCCCACCTCAAGAAGAGGCAATTCAAACATTCCTGGGGTCATAGGTGACTTGTCTGAAACAGATAAGACACAGGTAATGATCATCCAACTCAATCAAAATTTGATATGTGGGTATGGTCTTCCTAAATTATCTGAAATAGAACCCTTTGAAAAAAATGGAACTACATTGTTCTGAAAAAAAATAGTAATTGCTGCAGGGAGAACAATTCTCAAAACTAAAGGAATTGCTGAGTGGAGTCTTTAAGTACAGAAACCAATATCACATGCAGCCACTTAGCAATCACTGGCTGAAAACAAAACTTGAAACTGTGAGACAAAGGCTTATGGCATTAGGTTGAGAATTGAATAAGCATTTGGGGTTTTCACTGGGTGCCAAACTGACAATGTTTTAGCAAGGAGGGGTAAGTAGATGAGAGCTGATGAATTGAGATTCAATTAAGTAAAGACAACCAGAGGATGTTACACATTCAGAAAGTGTGCCCACTGATATATTTCAGTGAGGGACTTCTCTGCTGACAACCAGCCCATGCAGTCGAAGTGCCCATCCATATTGGTCTGGGCACTTGGCAAAGGCCTTTCCTGCTTCTGTTTAAATCCCAAGGCCAGTGGGATGCCCTCAGAAGGCATTAGTTGCGTGCTTCAGAGACTAAATTGACCCATTAGCAGTTGGTCTGCCTGTGCATTCCTTCTTGTTGGTCTCATGTAATGCACATAGGAGCAGGTAAGGGGGTGCTTGCTGTATTTAAATAATCCTCAACCTGTCAATGTGAAAATCAGAATCATTGGGCTGATTTTTATATCACTGTTGAGAATTTTGTTGATCAATTATCATCACTTTTTTTTAACCGGTATTTCATAATGCTTGTACATTTCAATTCATAAAATTTATTCATGGGATGTGTATATTGCTGGCTGGGCTAGTATTTATTGCCTGAATATATTTGCCCTTGAGACAGTGGTGGTGAACTGCCTTTTTGAACTGCTGCAGTCCATGTGCTGTGGTTTGACCCATAATACCATTCAAGAGGGAATTCCAGGATTTTGACCTAGCAACATTGAAGGAATGGCGATATATTTCCAAGTCAGGATGGTAAGTGGCTGGAAGGGGAACTTGCGGTTAGTTGTGCTCCCGTGTGTTGGGGTAAAAACAATGACTGCAGATGCTGGAAACCAGATTCTGGATCAGTGATGCTGGAAGAGCACAGGAGTTCAGGCAGCATCCAAAGTGCAGCGAAATCGGCTTTTGCCCAAAACATCCTTCCTCAGGAATAAAGGCATTGAGCCTGAAGCGTGGAGAGATAAGCTAGAGGAGGGTGGGGGTGGGGAGAAAGTAGCATAGAGTACAATGGGTGAGTGGGGGAGGGGATGAAGGTGATAGGTCAGGGAGGAGAGGGTGGAGTGGATAGGTGGAAAAGGAACTAGGCAGGTCGGACAAGTCATGGGGGCAGTGCTGAGCTGGAAGTTTGGAACTAGGGTGAGGTGGGGGAAGGGGAAATGAGGAACTGTTGAAGTCCACATTGATGCCCTGGGGTTGAAGTGTTCCGATGCGGAAGATGAGGCATTCTTCCTCCAGGTGTCTGGTGGTGAGGGCGCGGCGGTGAAGGAGGCCCAGGACCTAAATGTCCTCGGCAGAGTGGCAGGGGGAGTTGAAATGTTGGGCCACAGGGTGGTGTGGTTGATTGGTGCCGGTGTCTCAGAGATGTTCCCTAAAGTGCTCTGCTAGGAGGTGCCCAGTCTCCCCAATGTAGAGGAGACCGCATCAGGAACAACGGATACAATCAATGATATTAGTGGACATGCAGGTAAAACTTTGATGGATGTGGAAGGCTCCTTTAGGGCCTTGGATAGAGGTGAGGGAGGAAGTGTGGGCACAGGTTTTACAGTTCCTGCAGTGCCAGGATGGGAGGGTGGGTTGTAGGGGGTGGCGTGGACCTGACCAGGTAGTCACGAAGGGAACGGTCTTTGCGGAAGGTGGAAAGGGGTGGGGAGGGAAATATATCCCTGTGGAGGGATCTTTTTGGAGGTGGAGGAAATGTCGATGGATGATTTGGTTTATGCAGAGGTTGGTAGGGTGGAAGGTGAGCACCAGGGGCGTTCTGGCCTTGTTACAGTTAGAGGGGTGGGGTCAGAGGGCGGAGGTGTGGGATGTGGACGAGATATGTTGGAGGGCATCTTTAACCACGTGGGAAGGGAAATTGCGGTCTGTAAAGAAGGAGGCTATCTGGTGTATTCTATGGTGGAACTGGTCCTCCTGGGAGCAGATACGACGGCGGCGGAGAAATTGGGAATACGGGATGGCATTTTTGCAAGAGGTAGAATGGGAAGAGGTGTAATCCAGGTGGCTGTGGGAGTCGGTGGGTTTGTAAAAAATGTCAGTGTCGAGTACCCATGTATTGGCTGTCCTTATCCTTTGTAGACAGAAGTGGTCATGGGTTTGGAAGTTGCTATTGGGGACCTTCAGTGAATATTTACAGTACGAATTGTAGGTAGTACACCCAGCTGCTACTGAGCATTAGCATTGGAGGGAATGGATGCTTGTGGATGTGGTGCCAATCAAATGGGCTACTATGTCCTGGATGATCTTGAAATTATGTGGAGCTGCATTCATTCAGTAAGTAGAGAATACTCCATCACACTCCTGACTTATACCTTTTAGATAGAGGATAGGCTTTGGGGAGTTAGGACATGTGTTACTCACTGTCAGATTCCTAGCCTCTGACTTGCTCTTGTAGCCACAGCATTTATATGGCTGGTCCATTTCTATATGTGGTCAATGGTAATTCCCTAAGATGTTGTTAGTGGGAAATTCAGTGATGGTTAAGTCATTGAATGACTAGGGGTGATAATTTGATTCTGTTTTGCCAGAGTTTGGTCATTTTCTAGCACTTAGGCAACATGTGTTACTTGCGACTTACTAAGTTTGGACTCCTCCAATATCAAAGGAGTTGTGAATGGTGCTGAACATGGTGCAATAATCAGTGAACATCTTCTCCAAGATGTAATGACAGAGGGAAGGTCATTCATGAAGCAGCTGAATATGGTTGGGTTAAGGACTTTCTCCAGAGGAGCTCCTGCAGAGATGTCCTCAGGCTGAGATGACTGGTCTCCTCTACATTGGGGAGACTGGGCGCCTCCTAGCAGAGTGCTATAGGGAACATCTCTGGGACACCCGCACCAATCAACCACACCATCCTGTGGCCCAACTTTTCAACTCCCCCTCCCACTCTGCTGAGGACATGGAGGTCCTAGGCCTCCTTCACCACCACTCCCTCACCACCCAACGCCTGGAGGAAGAACGTCTCATCTTCCACCTCAGAACACTTCAACCCCAGGGCTTCAATATGGACTTCACCAGTTTCCTCATTTCCCCTTCCCCCCCACCCACCTCACCCCCAGTTCCAGACTTCCAGCTAAGCACTGTCCCCATGTCTTGTCCTACTTGCCTATCTTCTTTTCCATCTATCCACTCCACCCTCCTCTCTGACCTATTACCTTCATCCCACCCCCATCCACCCATTGTACTCTTTGCTACCTTCCCCCACCCTCCTCCCTGACCTATCACCTTCATCCTCACCCCCACTCACCTATTGTATTCTATGCTACTTTCTCCCCACCCCCACTCTCCTCTAGCTTATCTCTCCACCTTTCAAGCACTCTGCCTCTATTCCTGATGAAGGGCTTTTGCCCAAAACGTCGATTTTCCTGCTCCTCGGATGTTGCCTGAAGTGCTGTGATTTTCCAGCACCACACTAATCCAGAATATGGTTTCCAGCATCTGCAGTCATTGTTTTTACCTGACCTTTAACAACCACAACCACCTTCCTTTGTACCAGGTATGACTCCAACTAGCAGAGAGCTTAATCTGATTCTGATTAACCTCAGTTTTGCCAAGGTCTTCTTGGTCCATACTATGGTCAAAAGTGGCCTTGATACCAAAGGCAGTCAATCTCACTTCACTCTTGGAATTCAGCGTCTACTGTCCATGTTTGAACAAAGCCTTAAAAGACATCAGAAAGTTAATGGCCCTGGCGATCCCGCAAAGAGTCAATGAGCAGATTCTTGTTAAACACATTCTGCTTGATAGCAATGTTGATGACACCTTCCATCAGTTTACTGATGACTGAGAGTAGACAGATTGGCTGGTAATTGGTCAGATTGGAATTGTCCAACTTTTTGTGTACAGGAGAATTTTACACATCGTTGGGTGGATGACAGCACTGTAACTGTACTGGAAGAGCTTGGCTAAGGGAACAGCATGTTCTGGAGCGCAAATCTTCAGTACTGTGATTGGAATATTGTCAGAGCTCATAGTCTTTGCAATATCCAGTGTATCTAATCACTTATTGATGGAATGTAGAGTGAATTGATCTGCCTGTGATGCTGGGGATTTCTGGAGGTGGCAAAGGTGGATCATCCACTTGGTACTTTTGGATGAAGATCACTGTGATTGCTTCTGCCTTACCTATTTGCACTTGTGTGCTGGACTCCCCTATCATTGAGGATGGGATACTTGTGAAGCCTCCTTCTCCTCCAGTGAGTTGTTTAATTGTCCACCACCATTCATGACTGGATATGGCTGGACTGTAGATCTTCAATCGAATCTGCTGGATTTACGATCGCTTAGCTGTGTTTGTTACTTATTGCTGATGTTGTTTGGCATGCAAATAGTCTTGTTTTATAGCTTCACCAGGTCGATACCTTACTTTGCCGGCTGCTGCTCCTGGCATGCCCACCTGCACACTTTATAGAACTGGATTTAACACTCACCTTGATAGAAATAGTTGAGTGAGGGATATGCTAAGCCATGTGCTTACAGATTGTGCTGGAGTCTAAACAACACAATGGAGGGTATTCTCAAGGTGAAGACAGGACTTCATTTCAACAAATATTGGTGTGATGGTCACTCTTACTGACACTGTCATGGACAGAAACATCTGCAGCAGGAAGATTGATGAGGGTGAGATCAAGTATGTTTTCCTTTCTTGTAGGTTACCACCTGCTGCAGACCCAGTATAGGATTCAGTCAGCTCAATCAGTAGTTAAGATTAGATTATATTAGATTAGATTCCCGAAAATGTGGAAACAGGCCCTTTGGCCCAACAAGTCCACACCGACCCTACAAAGAGTAACCCACTCAGACCCATTACCCTCTGACTAATGTACCTAACACTATGGGCAATTTAGCATGGCCAATTCACCTGACCTGCACATCTTTAGGCTGTGGGAGGAAACCAGAGCACCCGAAGGAAACCCCCACTGACACGGGGAGAATGTGCAAACTCCACACAGACAGTCGCCCTGAGGTCAGCATCAAATCTGGGACCCTGGTATTGTGAGGCAACAGTGCTAGCCACTGAGCCACTCTTGGTGCTGGACATTCAAGTGCCCACACAGAGCATATTCTGCACCCTTGCCACCCTCTGTGCTTCCTTCTAGTGCTACTCAACAGGAGCACTGATTCAGCAGCATGTGATAATGAAAAGGAAGTTTTCTTTCCCATGCATGTTGAGTCTGCCGAGCTGCTGGGACAGGATTTACACAGGGATAGTAGTGGTACTGTCTGAGACATTATGTGTAAGGTATGATTCCATGAGTATGAGCATGTCAGCCTGTTGCTTGTTTAGTCTGTGATACAGCTCTCCCAATTTTGGCACTAGTCCCCAGATGTTAATAAGGAAGACTTTGAAAGGCCAACATAGCTGTGTTTGCTGTTGTCATTTTCAATGCCTTAATTGATCACTTGGGATCAATTTGGTTTCAGTTTCCCTTCTTTTAACTAATACAACTGAGTGGGCCTTATCAGAGGGCAGTTAAGAGTCAATCACATTGCTGTAGGTCTGGGATCAGATGTAGGCCAGACCAGATAAGGATGGCAAATTTCCTTCTCTAAAGGACATTAGTGAACGAGATTGGTGTTTATGATAATTAACCAGCCTTCATGGTCATCATTACACTTTAAATTCCATATTTCCATTGGATTCAAATTCCACCATTTACTGTGGTAGAACAGGACACTGTATCATGGAAATATAGAAAGGAGAAGTAGGAGGCAGCCATCTGATCTTAAAGGCCTACTCCACAGTTCATTATGATCATGGATCATCATCCAACTCAATGCCCTGTTTCTTCCCATACTCTTTGACCCCTTTCACCTTAAAAATTATATCTAACACCTTCTTGAAAACATTCAGTGTTTTGGCCTCAACCACTTTCTGTGGCAGAGAATTCCACAGGCTCACTACTTTCTGGGTGAAATAATTTCTCTGCATCTCACTGCTAAATGAACTATTTTTATCCGTGTATCTGTGCTTTGGACACTGCGACCAGTTTATATATTAAAAACACTACCCAAATGCTGTTGTCGATGAGGTAGACAAAGTGACATAGAATTCGGTTTGTGATTCAACTCATTTTGATTAACAAAATATTCCTTATTAAAAGCACTATGTGAGTATTTCCCAAATTCCCACAATATTTACTCTCCAAGTAGCTCTATTTGTCTTAAAGAGGATATTACTCATATCAATCCATGTGTTTGTGCTGTGCCATTAGAATCTCCTTCATCTCAGATGTAGGGCTGCCTGTCTTCCAGACGGGGCTTGAGATCAGGGCAGAGTTTCTCCAGGGACGACTTAGGTTGCCGCATGGTTTTCCACCATGAGTTTTGTCGTGAATCTTCATTGAGGGGGTGGCTTCCAGTGTGTTTTTATTCCTCCTAGCCCTACAGCTTCCACAATGTTCTGTGGACTTTGGCCAATGTGCTCACGAGTTGAGTTCAAATAATCCAATGAGGCCATGTCAACATACTCACTGTTTCCATGCTGGCGAGGTTATGTGCATGTCTTCAGGCAGTGGCTAGAAGTCAAGGTGCCAGAAAGTCCAATCGATACTTCTCCAATATACAATCCTTGAGCTGGTTGTAACTGACTCCTCCTGAATCCTTGTAACCTGTCTGACCTTGGTTTCTGCTGTTCTCTGTAGCCAGTAGCTGATGGCTGCTCTTTAATTTAATATTCTGACATGTCTGATTCCTGCAGTTGTGGGTCAATTTTTAAAATGTCCAATTTTGGGTTTGATCACATTACCCTGTACCCTTAGACTGTGATTTCTGGTTCTGGACTTAACCGTCATCTGGAGCACCCTTCCTGCATTTACTACATTCTCCCTGTTCAAATTTTATTGTTTTCAATGAGATTCTCTACTCATACTTCTAAAATGTATTGATCTTCCTTCCACTTCTGGCAGCTTTCTTGAGCTCGGATAATCTTTGCAGTCATCTTTGCATAATACCTCTAAGTTCCTCTCCAAACCACTTACCATCCTCACTCGGAAATGTATCATGGTTCCTTCACTGTCACTGGGTCAAAATCCTGGTATTCCTCTCTCTAAAGGCATTGTGGATCTACACTGCAGCAATTCAAGGAGGCAGCTCACCACCACCCTCTCAAAGGCAGATAAAGATGGGTAATAAATGTTGTCCCATGAATGAATAAATTAAAATACTGTGCCAGGAATCAGGTAAATCCTTCGGCTAATATTTAAAGAGGCATTCCTCTGATTCAATCTTTTCCTAATCTAACACTATGTTCAAGTTGTGTGATTGGGTTAGATTTTCAGTGGCCCATTGTGGATCCAAACCATGATACCTTATCTGTCCAAAGTGTCAAAATGTGATTAATGGGCTGTCATATCAATGAATGAGTAACCACATACAATGCAGTTGCAGACAGTTGTACGCTTGCCAGTCCTTCTCATTCACCTTGGCCTTTTTACAGTTCTGTTGCAAAAGGCAAATGAGAAGCAGAGCCCATATTTTTGTCTTATAAATCTGTTCTTCCAAGTTACTATTACAGGCATCCACCCAGAGTTCTGTGGTTTTCTCAATGTCAATATATGACATATCACAAAAATTAACAACTGCATGACATTTCCGTGCATGACACTTTAGCACATTTTTATACTTTTCACTGTTGGATTTTACACTGGTCTCTGTTCTATGATTAGGAATAAATCATCATTTTAAGATTTAGGACCATAAGGTACAGGTGCAGAATTGGGCCGTTTGGTTCATTGAGTCTGATCTGCCATCCAATCATGGCTGATATGTTTCTCAACCCCATTCTCCTTCCTTCTCTCTATAACCCTTGATCCCCTTACTAATTAAGAAACTATCTGTCTCTGTCTGAAATATACTCAATGACTTGGCCTCCACAGCCTTCTGCAGCAATGAGCTCCACACATTAACCACCTTCTGGTTGAAGAAATTCCTCCTCATCTCAGTCCTAAAAGGTCATTCCTTCACTCTGAGGCTGTACCCTTGAGTCTTAGTCTTTCCTACAAGTGGAAACGTCTTCTCCACTCTATCCAGGTCTCTCAATATTCTGTATGTTTCAATTAGATCCACCCTCATCCTTCAAAACTCCATCAAGTACAGACCCAGAGTCTTCAACCACTTCTCATATATGGCAAGCTTTTCATTCCCCAGGATCATACTTGTGAACCACCTCTGGACCCCCTTCAAGGCCAAATCATCCTTCCTTCGAAACGGGGCACAAAACTGCTCACAATATTTCAAACGCGTTTTGACCAGAGCCTTATACAGCTTTTTGTTGACTTCTATCTGAGGTGACTGGTGGCCTTCTGGATGGTTTCCATCTTATATAAGTATGCAAGATATTTTTTCCAGTATTAAGTCAAGAAAAAATACTGTTTCTTTTTCACAAATTCACACTTTCAAGATGTAAGTGTGAGAGCGTTCTCTTCAAGATCTTTCCTCTCCATTTTCAACTAAGGCCCATCTTCCTCTTACCCAGGGGTATCTACCAAGAGAGCCTTTGAAAATTTCAAGATGTGGAATCATTTCTCTTGGTTACTGGTCAATATTTTAGACTAGCTTTGTCACAGAGGACATCCTGGAGTTTTGTCTTTTGTATTATTTCACACCAAAGTAAAGATAGGACATTAGGATTTTATGATTTTTTAATCTGATTTCAAGCAAGTGATTTGTTCAAGATTCACTTAGCTCTTCAACATTTTTATCTGATTTAAGTGGATTGTTTTTGAGGCTTTTTTGTTGCTTTGTTTCCAGCACGTCTGTCCCCACTGGAAGAACAAGAAGAGGCAAAATAATCCAAATGGTATAAAGGTGAAGGAACTGCAGGAACTGAGAGATATGGAAATTCCATGAAAGAACGGCATTGTTAGTGAGATAGGTCGAATTAGTATGGTTTATTGTAGTCACATGTACCTAAGTACAGTGACAAGTTTTGTTTTGCAAGCAGTACAGGTAGATCATAGCAAACAAGAACATACAGATCAAAGGGTGCTGAATCTTCGAGTAAAAAATGAGGTCTGCAGATGCTGGAGATCACAGCTGCAAATGTGTTGCTGGTCAAAGCACAGCAGGTTAGGCAGCATCTCAGGAATAGAGAATTCGACGTTTCGAGCATAAGCCCTTCATATCCGCCACAAGTTCACCTGTACCTCCACACACATCATCTATTGCATCCGCTGCACCCGATGTGGCCTCCTCTATATTGGTGAGACAGGCCGCTTACTTGCGGAACGCTTCAGAGAACACCTCCGGGCCGCCCGAACCAACCAACCCAATCACCCCGTGGCTCAACACTTTAACTCCCCCTCCCACTCCACCGAGGACATGCAGATCCTTGGACTCCTCCACCGGCAGAACACAACTACACGACGGCTGGAGGAGGAGCGCCTCATCTTCCGCCTGGGAACCCTCCAACCACAAGGTATGAATTCAGATTTCTCCAGTTTCCTCATTTCCCCTCCCCCCACCTTGTCTCAGTCGGTTCCCTCAACTCAGCACCGCCCTCCTAACCTGCAATCCTCTTCCTGACCTCTCCGCCCCCACCCCACTCCGGCCTATCACCCTCACCTTGACCTCCTTCCACCTATCCCACCTCCATCGCCCCTCCCCCTAGTCACTCCTCCCTACCTTTTATCTTAGCCTGCTTGGCTCTCTCTCTCCTATTCCTGATGAAGGGCTTATGCTCGAAACGTCGAATTCTCTATTCCTGAGATGCTGCCTAACCTGCTGTGCTTTGACCAGCAACACATTTGCAGCAAAGGGTGCTGAAGCAGAGTGAGGCATACAAGGTTACAGCTGCATAGGGGGTGCACAAAGCAAGATCAATATTATTTGAGGTTAGAGAGGTCCTTTAGCATCTAATAACAGGGAAGAAACTGTTCTTGAACCTATTGCAGTGCACTTGCAAGCTTCTGTATCTTTTGCTTGATGGAAGAGGTTGAAAGAAAGCATTACCAGCATGTGAGGGGTCTTTGATGGCAAGCTTTCTGCGGCAACGAGGGCTGTAAATGGAGTCCATGGAAGGGAGGTTGGCTGCCATAATGGTCTTGGCTGTGCACACAACTAGGTTGATAAAGCTATTTTCAATAGCTTTATGAAATGCTTGGATATTTAACTAAAAGCATAAAGTACAAACACAAAGAAGTTATGCTAAACCTTTATAAACCACTTTACAAACTTATAATCATTGTGTCCGATTCTGGTCAACGCGATTTAGGAATCCTGTTTATACTTGGATAAAGAGAATTATTGGATAAAATTACATAGAATGTATATTGCAGAAAAGGGCCATTTAGCCCAAAAAAATCTTAGTCAATACTTGCGTTACACTAGAGCACTTTCTCAGCTTTCCTTCTTGAACTCAGTCATTTTTTTTTAGATTAGACTTACAGTGTGGAAACAGGCCCTTCGGCCCAACAAGTCCACACCGACCCGCCGAAGCGCAACCCACCCATACCCTTACATTTACCCCTTACCTAACACTACGGGCAATTTAGCATGGCCAATTCACCTGACCCGCACATCTTTGTGACTGTGGGAGGAAACCGGAGCACCCGGAGGAAACCCACGCAGACACGGGGAGAATGTGCAAACTCCACACAGTCAGTCGCCTGAGTCGGGAATTGAACCCAGGTCTCTGGTGCTGTGAGGCAGCAGTGCTAACCACTGTGCCACCGTGCCGCCCATAGGTCATGTAACCAATCTTTTTATATAATTTATTTATCTAGCCTCCAGTCCCATTTCTCCTCCACCACCACGACAAAAAAATCATCTTGCTCACTCTAGTAGGCTTAATTATATTGAATCTTTTACTTTTCTGAGATGTGGGCATCACTGGCAAGCTTAACATTCATTGCTCATCCTTAAATCACCTTGAACTGAACACCTTTGTTGGGCAATTTCAGAGGGCAGTTAAAGAACATGAGATAGCGTTAGCAAATAGAATTAAGTAGAATCCAAAGGGTTTTTACAAATATATTATGGATAAAAGGGTAACTAGGGAGAGAATAGGGCCCCTCAAAGATCAGCAAAGCGCCCTTTGTGTGGAACCACAGAAAATGAGGGCGATACTAAATGAATATTTTGCATCAGTATTTACTGTGGAAAAGGATATGGAAGATATAGACTGTAGTGAAATAGATGGTGACATCTTGCAAAATGTCCAGATTACAGAGGAGGAAATGCTGGATGTCTTGAAATGGTTAAAGGTGGATAAATCCCCAGGACCTGATGAGGTGTACCTGAAAAATCTGTGGGAAACTAGAGAAGTGATTGCTAGGTCTCTTGCCAAGATATTTGTATCATCGATAGGCACAGGTGAGGTGCCGGAAGACTGCAGGTTGGCAAAAATGGTGCCACTGTTTAAGAAGGGTGGTAAGGACAAGCCAGGGCGGTGAGCCTGATCTCGGTGGTGGGCAAGTTGTTAGAGGGAATCCTGAGGAACAGGATGTACATGTATTTGGAAAGGCAAGGACTGGTTAGGGATACTCAACATGGCTTTGTGCGTGGGAACTCATGTCTCACAAACTTGATTGAGTTTTTTTGAAGAAGTAACAAAGAGGATTGATGAGGGTGGAGCGGTGGACATGATCTATATGGACTTCAGTAAGGCATTCGACAAGGTTCCCCATGGGAGACTGATTAGCACGGTTAGATCTCATGGAATACAGGGAGAACTAGCCATTTGGATACAGAACTGGCTCAAAGGTAGAAGACAAAGGATGGTGGTGGAGGGTAGTTTTCAGACTGGAGGCCTGTGACCAGTGGAGTGCCACAAGGATCGGTGCTGGGTCCTTTACGTTTTGTCATTTACATAAATGATTTGGATGCGAGCATAAGAGGTACAGTTAGTAAGTTTGCAGATGACACCAAAATTGGAGGTATAGTGGACAGCGATGAGGGTTACCTTAGATTACAACAGGATCTGGACCAGATGGGCCAATGGGCTGAGAAGTGGCAGATGGAGTTTAATTCAGATAATTGCGAGGTGCTGCATTTTGGGAAAGTAAATCTTAGCAGGACTTATACACTTAATGGTAAGGACCGAGGGAATGTTGCTGAACAAAGAGACCTTGGAGTGCAGGTTCATAGCTCCTTGAAAGTGAAGTCACAGGTAGATAGGATAGTGAAGAAGGCGTTTGGTATGCTTTCCTTTATTGGTCAGAGTATTGAGTACAGGAGTCGGGAGGTCATATTGCGGCTGTACAGGATGTTGGTTAGGCCACTATTGGAATATTGCATGCAATTCTGGTCTCCTTCCTATTGGAAAGATATTGTGAAACTTGAAAGGGTTCAGAAAAGATTTACAAGGATGTTGCCAGAGTTGGAGGATTTGAGCTATAGGGGGAGGCTGAACAGGCTGGGGCTATTTCCCCTGGAGCGTTGGAGGCTGAGAGGTGATCTTCTAGAGGTTTACAAAATTATGAGGGGCATGAATAGGATAATTAGGCAAAGTCTTTTCTCAGGGATCGGGGAGTCCAGAACTAGAGCGCATAGGTTTATGGTGAGAGGGGAAAGATATAAAAGAGACCTACAGGGCAACTTTTTCACGCAGAGGGTGGTACATGTATGGAATGAGCTGCCAGAGGGTGTGGTGGAGGCTGGTACAATTGCAACATTTAAGAGGCATTTAGATGGGTATATGAATAGGAAGGGTTTGGAGGGATATGGGCCGGGTGCTGGCAGGTGGGACTAGATTGGGTTGGGATATCTGGTCAGCATGGACGGGTTGGATTGAAGGGTCTGTTTCCATGCTGTACATCTCTATGACTCTATGACTCTATAAATGAATTTTATTGCTGTGGGTCTGAAGGCACATGTCAGAAAGGATATATACATATGTCTACTGTAAAGGGTGAGGGGGGCTGGACAACTTAAAATGCCTAAAGATGGATAAATCCTTGGGATCTGATTAGGTGTACCCTAGAACTCTGTGGGAAGCTAGGAAAGTGATTGCTTGACCCCTGGTTGATATATTTGCATCATTGATAGTCACAGGTGAGATGCCGGAAGACTAGAGGTTTGCTATCATGGTGCCAATACTGAGGAAAAGTGGTAAGGAAACGTCAGGGAACTATAGACCAGTGGACCTAACATCGATAGTGCACAAGTTGTTTGAGGGAATCATGGGGGCCAAGATTTACATGTATATGGAAAGGCAAGGATAATTAGGGATAATCAATGTGGCTTTGTGTATGAGAAATTGCATCTCACTAACTTGATTTGAGTTTTTTGAAGAATTAACAAAGAGGATTGATGAGTGTAGAACAGTGGTGGTGATTGATATGGAGGTCAGTAAGACGTTCACCAAGGTTCCTCATGGTAGGCTGCTTAGCAAGATTAGATCACATAGAATACAGGGAGAATTAGCTATTTGGATAAAGAACTAGGTTTAAGATAGAGGGTAGTGGAGGAGGGTTGCTTTTCAGACAGGAGGCCACAAGAATCGGTGCTGGGTGCACTGCTTTTCGTAAGTTATATAAATGATTTGGATGTGAAGAAAGAAAGCATGGTTCGTAGTTTGCAGATGACACCAAAATTGGAGGCGTAGCGGACAGTGAAGAAGGTTACCTCCGTGTACAATGTTATCTAGATCAGATGGGCCAATGGGCCGAGTAGTGACAGATGGAGTTTAATTTAAATAAATGTGAGGTGCTGTATTTTGGAAAGGCAAATCAGGGCAGGACTTATACAATTAATGGTAAGATCCTGGTGAGTGTTACTGAACAAAGAGACTTTGACGTGCAGGTTCAAACTTCCTTGCAGGTAGACAAGGTAATGAAGAATACGTTGGTTAGGTCACTTGTGGAATACTGTGTGAAATTCTAGTCTCCCTTCTGTAGAAAAAATATTGGGAAACTTGAAAGGGTTCAGAAAAGAGTTGTAAAGATGTTGCCAGGGTTGGAGGGTTTTGTTATAGGGAGGGGCTGAATATGCTGGGGCTGATTTCCCTGGAGCTTTGGAGGCAGAGGTGTGACCTTATAGAGATTCATAAAATCGTGAGGGTCATAGATAGGATAAATAGACAAGGTCTTTTCCCTGGGTTGGGGGAGTCCAAAACTAGAGGCATCAGTTTAAGATGAGAGGGAAAAGTTTTGAAAAGGACTTAAAGGGTAACTTTTTCACGCAGAGTGTGATATGTGCACGGAATGAGATGCCAGAGGAAGTGGTGGAGGCTGGTACAATTGCAACATTTAAAAGGAATCTGGATGGGTATATGAATAGGAAGGGTTTGGAGGGATATGGGCCAAATGCTGGCAAATGGGACGAGATTTATCTAGGCTATCTGGTCAGAATGAATGTGTTGAACTGAAGCCGTACATCTCTATGACTCAATGACATTCGTGAAGCAGATCGTTTATTTTTTAAACAACAATTGATCATGGTTTTTTGATCACTATTACTGAGATTCTAAATTTTAAAAAAATTCAAATTTCACCAGTTCTCCCCAACATCTTAGCCTGGGACTCTGGGATTCTGGTTTATTACACCCGTGACATTACCCTGTCACCTTCCCCTGTTCTGCCCATTAATTCTAGGAATTGGGATGTCAGTGTGATGATAATCAGTGAACTATAGAAAGAAGGAAACTTTCTTTTGTCCAGAGATCTTGAGAATCAGCAATGAATGACTTAAATTGTTAGAACATTTCACTCCCCAGCCTGATGTGGAAATCTATCCCCGTTCCTTCAGTATGGCTGAGTTAAAATCCTGGAACACTATGACAGCGTTCTGGGTCTATCTATGCCAAATGGACTATGTATAGATGCAGGAATCCTCAAGACATTTGAAAAGTATTTAGATGAGCACTTGAAATGCCATAATGTACAAGGCAACAGGCAAAGTGCTGGAACATAGGATTAAAATAGATGCTTGATGACCAGCACAGACACGATGGACAGAATGAGCTCTTTCCATGCTGGAGAAACTCGTGATTTTCGGACTATAGCAAAGAAGGCATCTCGCCATCACCTTTCCATAGCCAATGAGGGATGGATAATAAACTCTGGACTAACCAATGACACCTTCATCCCATAAATGAGTAAAAAAAAACTCAATATGCTGTGAACCTCAATATTATGCAAGATGAGAATAGTGTTTTATTTTATTATAGATTCACATTGATAAATCGATATATAAACATGTGAAGCTTTTATTCCAAGAAAGCACAAGTTCATGTTAAAGAAACAAATGTGAAAATAACCTTGTAAAGGGAAGTGCAGAGTATAGCATTCCAGTCACAAGAAATCACATCAACATTGAATGATACAAATTTTCACAACACGCGCTTTTCCAGTACACAACGTTTCTGAGTTAGATCACTACCAGTGACCATATAGTGAAAAAAAAAGCAAGATGGCAGCAAATCAAAGAAATTTAATAAAAATATTCAAGGATTGTCGATTTAATACAAGTTAAAAAAAATTAATGGACAAAATAATGGAACTTAAGATAAACAAATTTCAAAGTTCTGATGGGTTCGGCTGCAGAATATTAACAAAAAGGTGAGAAAATTGCAGATGCATTAGTCATAATTTTCCTCACCTCAATGGATTCTGTAATTATGTCTTTGAATTGCAAAATAACTCTATTCTTTAAGAAGAAAGGAAAGGGGAAATGAAGAGATTTGAGATTACTAGTTATTATCAGTTCATAGAAGTTTCTTATTAAGATCTATCATCAAAAGCAAAGTGGCTGAATACTTGGATGAGTATCAGTTGATCAAAGAGAGCCGCTATCAACTTGTGAACGGTAGGTCATGGCTGACTGAACTAGAATGTTTTAAGGAGATGCTTCTCGACACACACAAACAAACATACAAGTAATGAGCCATTCAGCTCATCAAGCCTGCTACACCGTTTAATATGATCATGGTTGATCTGATTATTCCGCATTCTTACCTAACCCAGTAACCTTATCAAGAATCCATCTATCTCAATCTGAAAAATATTTAAAGTCTCTGCTTTCAAAACCTGTTGAAAACAGTTCCGTTGACACACAATTCTGTGCGACAAAGAATTTCTCCTCTTTTTTTGTCTTAAATGGATAACCCTTTAAGAGCAGTTGTACCTAGTTCTATAGTATCCCACAAATGGAAACTTCTTTCCCAGTCAAAGCCTTTCAGGATCTTATATATTTCAATCAAGTCATCACAATCCTCTAAACTTCAACAGGTACAAACCCAGTCTTATCAACCTTTACTCAGAAGGGCGAAAGTGAGGATTTCAGATGCTGGAGATCAGAGTCAAGATTAGAGTGGTGCTGGAAAAGCACAGCAGGTCAGGCAGCATCCGAGAAGCAGGAAAATCGACGCTTTGGGCAAAAGCCCTTCACCAGGAATGAGGCAGGGTGCCACCTGGGTGGAGAGATAAATGGGAGGGGGTTGGGGCTGGGGACAAGGTAGCTAAGAGTACAATAGGTGGATGGAGGTGGTGATGCCCTGGGGTTGAAGTGTTCGGAGGCGGAAGATGAGGCGTTCGCAGAGTTCTTTAGAGAACATCTCTGGGCCACCTGCAACAACCAACCCCACCGCCCCATGGCCAAACATTTCAACTCCTCCTCCCAATCTGCCAAGGACATGCAGGTCCTGGACCTCCTCTACTGTCACTCTCTCACCACCCGATGCCTGGAGGAAGAACGTCTCATCTTCTGTCTCAAAACCCTTCCACCCAGGGCATCAATGTGGACTTCACAAGTTTCCTCATTTCTCCTCCACCCACTTTACCCTTCCAGCCTTCCAGCTCAGCACCATCCTCATGACCTGTCTCACCTGCCAATCTTCCTTCCCATCTCTCCGCTCCACCCTCCTCTCCGACTTATCACCTTCATCCCCACCTCCATCCAACTATTGCACTCTTAGCTACCTTCTCCCCAGCTCCAACCCACTCCCATTTATCTCTCCGCCCCGGAGGCTCCCTGCTTTCATTCCTGATAAAGCGCTTTTGCACAAAACGTCTATTTTCCTGCTTCTCGGATGCTGCCTGACCTGCTGTGCTTTTCAAACACCACTCTGATCTTGAACATTTACTCAGATGTCAACTGCTCATTCCAGGCAATTCTCTAAACTGGTTCCAAAGTATTCACATCCATTTGTCTTCTAAATTGCTTGTTGCACCTGTATGATTTATGAATGTGGAGAGCTTCACATTTTACTGTCTTAAATTCTATCAGTGGTGCTTTTGTCTATTTCTTCAGCCTGTCAAAATCCCCTTGAAATCTCTCTACATCCTCCTCAAAGCTGACATTGCCAGCCAGTTCGGATCATCAACAATTGTGGAAATATTGGCCCAGATTTTCTAATAGGAGAAAGTGAGGACTGCAGATGCTGGAGACCAGAGCTGAAAATGTGTTGCTGGAAAAGCGCAGTAGGTCAGGCAGCATCAAAGGGGCAGGAGATTCGACGTTTCTGGCAAGAGCCCTTCTTCAGGAGCTCCTGAAAAAGGGCTCATGCCCGAAACGTCGAATCTCCTGCTCCTTGGATGCTGCCTGACCTGCTGCGCTTTTCCAGCAACACATTTTCAGCCCAGAGTTTCTAATGGCCAGATAGCTTCACAGGCTGGAATTGCACATCCAGACCTTACAGAACCACAGAAACTGAAGATTTTGATGGTCAATTTCCCAGTGTCTGGAAACCTCTGAATGTATCAACTTAAGTTGAAGAATTCTGAAGCTTCTACAGGAAAGGTTTGTCAATTAAAAACCTCGTCTGACTCTTAAACTAACAACAAAATTGCCTCCCCAACGTATCGTTCACCTTCCAACTACACTTCCCCCAGATCCCGAATATCCTGGGACACTGATTCAACACAAACTGCTATTCTATCTGACCCGACTACCAGGACCAAATCTCCCTGGGGACCCAACATCCCCATTCCTCCTCGGACCTGAACCTCCCATCCCTCTGTCCCAAAAAATACTCATCCTTCTCACTGAATCCTCCATCCATCCTGACCTATCCTTACACAATCACTTAGCTCATGTTTACACTTTGCATCATGACACCTTACCTATCTGCATGCTGCCTATCTTTCATCCTATCCTACTCATCTAGCACCCTAATTACCTGCCGCTGTACTTACCTCATATGCTACGTACCTCACGCTGTACTCACCTAACATCTTGGCAGCTACCCACTGATGGACTGCCCACTTGGCGTCATATTTACCCTTTCCTAAGAGCTGTCAAACTGACTGCATTTAAATCACAGAGCATAGTGTCAACTGCTGTGATAAAGGGGGGAATTTTTTTGTCTGCCCCTAACTCTCCTGTGTTGACCTGTGACTAGAATCTCCTGCCAGAAATGCAGACCTCTTCCTTCGTGTAAAAAGGATTGGAATGGAGATCTGACTGTGATTGTGTCTTCTCAGAATATCCAACCCATTATGTTTGGTTGTCACTTTAATGGAACACACAAAATGTGAAACTTGAAAGGCTTTAGAAAACATTTACAAGGAAGTTGCCAGGGTTGGAGGGTTTGAGCTCTTGGGAGAGACTGAATAGACTGGGGCTATTTTTCCCAGAGCATCAGAGGCTGAGGGGTGACCTTACAGAGGTTTATAAAATCATGAGGAGCATGGATGTGGTGAATACCCAAGGTCTTTTCCCCCGGGTGAGGGACTCCAGAACTAGAACGCATAGATTTAATATGAGAGGAGAAAGATTGAAAGGGGACCTCAATGGCAACTTTTTCACACAGTGGGTGGTGCGTGTATGGAATGAGCTGCCAGAGGAAGTGGTGGAGGGTGGTACAATTACAACATTTAAAAGGCACCTGGATGAGTATATGAATAGGAAGGTTTTAGAGGGATATGGGCCAAATGCTGGCAATTGGGTCGAGATTAATTTAGAATATCTGGTCAGCATGGACAAATTGGACCAAAGGGTCTGTTTCTGTGCTGACCAGCCCTGTGACTCTATGACTCTATGATAAGAGTGGGAAAGATAGTCACATGACTCTAGGATCTGAACTTTCATTTCCCCATCATCACGGGAAAGATGTAGAAAGTATATGAGTGTGCCATGTTTGTGGTTGCTCAGGATTCATGCCATCCTGTGGCAGGTTGTCACATGAAATGTATTTGCAGGCCAAAAATACTTATTTGCATAAGCTTTCTCTTAATGATATCCTTCTGACAAGAAAAAGTCATCGGTGCATGAGAATCTAGTTCACATTCTTTTTTAACTTGCAATAGATGGTTTTGTGTCCCACTTAATAATTGTTGACTGAGGTAAGCAGGTTTCCCTGTGGAATATTGTTATATTTGGAGGGAAGTAAGCAAATGTTGGTCTCCATAAACATTGAGTAAAAAGTGAGGTCTGCAGATGCTGGAGATCAGAGCTGAAAATGTGTTGCTGGTTAAAGCACAGCAGGTTAGGCAACGTCCAAGGAGCAGGAAATTCGACGTTTCGGGCCAGAGCCCTTCATCAGGAATGAGGAGAGGGTGCCAGGCAGGCTAAGATAAAAGGTAGGGAGGAGGGACTTGGGGGAGGGGCGATGGAGATGTGATAGGTGGAAGGAGGTCAAGGTGAGGGTGATAGGCCGGAGTGGGGTGGGGGCGGAGAGGTCAGGAAGAGGATTGCAGGTTAGGAGGGCGGTGCTGAGTTCAAGGGAATCGACTGAGACAAGGTGGGGGGGATGGGAAATGAGGAAACTGGAGAACTCCGAGTTCATCCCTTGTGGCTGGAGGGTTCCCAGGCGGAAGATGAGGCGCTCTTCCTCCAACCGTCGTGTTGTTATGTTCTGGCGATGGAGGAGTCCAAGGACCTGCATGTCTTCGGTGGAGTGGGAGGGATAGTTAACACCTCTGGGACGCCCGAACCAACCACCCAACCATCCCGTGGCTCAACACTTTAACTCCCCCTCCCACTCCACCGAAGACATGCAGGTCCTTGGACTCCTCCATCGCCAGAACATAACAACACGATGGTTGGAGGAAGAGCGCCTCATCTTCCGCCTGGGAACCCTCCAGCCACAAGGGATGAACTCGGATTTCTCCAGTTTCCTCATTTCCCCTCCCCCCACCTTGTCTCAGTCGATTCCCTTGAACTCAGCACCACCCTCCTAACCTGCAATCCTCTTCCTGACCTCTCCGCCCTCACCCCACTCCAACCTATCACATCTCCATCGCCGCTCCCCCCGCACCCCCCTCCACAAGTCCCTCCTCCCTACCTTTTATCTTAGCCTGTCTGGCACCCTCTCCTCATTCCTGATGAAGGGCTCTGGCCCGAAACGTCGAATTTCCTGTTCCTTGGATGCTGCCTAACCTGCTGTGCTTTAACCAGCAACATATTTTCAGCTCCATAAACATTGCCAAAGAGTCCTTAGGTTCATAATTGTTCTAAGGTGGAGTTGTATGTGGATGGGAGAGTGAAGAAGGCATTTCATACGCTTGCCTTTATTGGTCAGTCCATTGAGTATACAAGTCAAGACTAGAGAAGTGCTGGAAAAGCACAGCAGGTCAAGCAGCATCCGAGCAGCAGGAAAATCAATGTTTTGGGCAAAAGCCCCTCATAAGAAATGAGGCATTGAGTATACAAGTTGGAAGATCATGTTGCGGCTATACAAGACATTGGTTAGGACACTTTTGGCATACAACATACAATTCTGGCCTCCTTGCTCAAGTTGTTAAACTTGAAAAGGTTCAGAAAACATTTATAAGAATGTTGCCAGAGTTGGAGGGTTTGAGCTACAGGGAGAGTCTGGGGATATTTTCCCTGAGTGTCAGAGGCTAAGAAGTGATCTTATATAGGTTTATAAAATCATGAGGGGCATGGATGTGTGAATAGCGAATGTCTATTTCCCAGGATAGGGGTGTCCAAAACTGAGGGCTTATGTTTACAGGGAGTGGGGAAAGATTTAAAAGGAACCAAAGGGGCATCATGTAGAGGGTGGTGCGTGTATAGAATGAGCTGCCAGAGGAAGTGGTGGAGGTTGGTACAGTTACAACATTTAAAAGGCGTCTTGATGGGTACTTGAATAGGAAGGCCTTAGAGGAATGTGGGCCAAATGCTGGCAAATGGACTAGGTTAATCTAGGATATCTGGTGGGTATCGATGGAATTGGATCAAAGTGTCTGTTTCTGTGCTCTATATCTCTGTGACTCTGTGACTGTATGACTTGGGAGCACTAAAGATGAATTGATATGGTCGATGCCGTGGAGTGGTGGATCCAAGGGATGACTGAGGGTTGTGAAACGAGCATGGAGGTTTGGAGGAAAGAAGGATCTGGTATATTTAGTCAATTTAGAGCAATCTCACCCATGTTCCTTTCCAATGCACAGAAGGGAGGACAAGCAAAGTCTGCAAGTTCAGACATGTTTCAGACAGTGATAGGTACAACATTGGACACAAACATGAACTTTCAATAGAGAGATCACAAATAAACATAATTCCATCCAAAATATTGAAATATCCACTGTAATCAACATTGCATGTCAATAATGGGCTTGTGTGTTGAAATATCTGACTAATGTAGTCTTAAAGATAGTCATGATGCAGGTACGAATTAAGAGAAGTCAGTATTGTAGGAGATACATATAAATGAAGTTTCAATTGCATTCAATTCAAGTGCATTCACGTCTTGTGTTAATTGGGCAGAATGTTGTGGTCATGATGCAGAGCTATCCTGTTGGGACTTGGATGCTGTTTGACACAAAGGCCACAGCTACCACGTTGGAGGCTGATGGCAGGTTTGACCAATAGAAGGTTTCCGTACCATGGAATGTCACATATTTCCACTGAAGGCCTCTGGCTGTTAAAACTTTTAGTTTGATTATGTGGGAAACACAATAAAACAAGTGAGCAGAAATGGTGCACCCTTTCAGTTTTGCCATCAAGAGTGGAGCAATACAGATAACGTCCTGCTCTAGATTTGCGAGGACTATAGGAAAGAAAGAGGTCCAGCAAACCATAAAGTTAAAAGTCTGACTGTAGAGTGATACAAATCAGAAGGAGACAATTGAGGCCATTCTTCCTGCACCAGCTTTGGAAAGATCTACTATACTCATTCATTCCTTCCATTTAGCCTTGAGGATTTCTCCCAGTTAATTAGGATTTATAGTTTTCATTGAGGATGAAGAAATTATGTTAAGTATGATGACAATGAGATGCAAATGAAACTCAACGCCAAACAACTATAAAACTGTGTTTGGTTTTTCAACAAGGAGAAAGTGAGGACTGCGAATGCTGGAGATCAGAGTCAAGAGCGTGGTGCTGGAAAAGCACAGCAAATCAGACAGCATCCAAGGAGCAGGAGAATCAACGTTTCAAACATAAGCCCTTCATCAGCCCTTCATAAACCATTCCTGATGCCTGACCTGCTGCGCTTTTCCAGCACTACACTCTCAACTCTGTATTTAATTTTTACCAGGGCCTGCCAATATGATAGTAGATTTGTAACATAATGGAGTGGTTGTGTTGTGAGCCAACTAAGTGGAAGATTAAAGTGCCTGATGTAAGGTTGTGATGAATGACACTGAAATTTCTTCACGCAGAGAGAGGTGACCCTATCGAGTTCCCTGCTATGGAAAGTGGTTGTGGCCAAAACATTGAATGCTTTGCAAGTGGGAATTAGATTTAGTTCTTTGGGCTAAAGGAATTAAAGGTTATGAGGAGAAAGCAGGAACAGAGTACTGAGTTAGATAATCAGCCATTATCACATTAAATGGCAGACAGGCTTGAAGGGCCAAATGGCCTGTACCTGCTCCTATTTTCCATTTTTCTATGTGATTTAGACAATTCAGGCATTTGCAGGATTGATGGTTAACTCTGATAACGTTTTGAAGGAAAGGAAAGGTGTTGTGTTTAATGTTTCATTCGATAATCACTTCAGTGATGAGAGGGGACTAAAGAGCCAAGACCTGTAATAACTATTCTTCCCTATTGTTCTAGCTACATTCAACAATGACTGCAATTCAAAAAGGTTTCATTGGTTATAAAGTGCTTTGGAACATCCTGGATCTTGAAACATGATATAAAGAAAAGCAGGTCCTTCTTTCTATTTATTTATCCCCTGAGAGAATTAACTAAGTTATGGTTATTGAATAATGATTCACAGCTAATTCTGAAGAGAAATGGTGAGTGGTCTTCAAACCTACTTTCTCACAAATAACACACATCAGAAAGCAGACCAAACACAGTTGTAGACTTACCAAAATACACTACGCACGCTGAAATATTGAGTAAATTACATTGACACAGCAACTGCACAACTAACTTTCCAAATGACATCTAAAATTCTGATTGTATTTTGTAATAAGATTCAATTTTCAAAAAACAGTCATAAAACATTCAGCAAACAGTTAATACTTGAGAGATAAAGCAATTAGCAAATGACCTATTTATGAGTTTGTACTCTGCTAGGCACTGAGGAATGGCTGCTGCTGACAGCAATTGTAAAGTACTGTCTGGTATTCTGTTCTTCAGCTTTGTCATCTCCCATCTTGGCAAACTAAACAGAAGATCAGACTGAGTGCCTGTTAAGAGGAATAAATTGACAATATGCTGTTAATGCCCAGCTGTGCTGGGGACTGAAGAATGCATCAAGCCTGAAATCAGTCATAACATTGATCCGACTCAATGTTGAATGATAGATCGTTATAAATTCTTTGGCATTAAAAGATGCCTGCAACAAATTTAAACCTTAGTATCTCGGTCTTGATTCTCTTGGCTCCAGAAACAGTTCTGATTAAACGACAGGTGAGTACTGCCTGTTGGCTCTAGATAATGAACAAATAGAAATCGTCAGTGCTGCAAGAACAATGTAGGACTCAAATTAAGGGAAGTGATGGAGCAGTGTTGTTATTGGTGGCCTAGTAATCCAAAAACCTAGGTAATGTTCATGGGAGCTGGGTTTGAATCCCATCATGACAGATGGTAAGAATTTGAATTCAATAAACGATTTTGGAATCAAAATACTGATTTCCACTTTGAACCCACCTGGTTTACTAATGCCCTTTAGGGAAGCAAACTGCCGTGCCTACCTGGTTTTGCTTACATGCAACTCAAGACCCAATGTGTTTGATACTTAAGAGCCTTCTGAGCATGCCACTGACATGTATCAACTACTAAAAGCTTCAAGAAAGGGGGAGAGAATGACATCAGACTGATAATCTAGATTTGGAAATTATATAATACAGTCCTGTCAACATATGCAAAATCCTCCTTATTAATAGTAAAGATTTACAGGGATATAGGCCAAATACAAGAAAAAGAGACTAATTCAGTTTAAGATAGCTGGTTGGCATGGACAAGTTGAACCAAAGGGTCTGTTTCTGTACTGGAAGTCTCTATGACAATGCCTTCATAGTCTCAGGGTATGTCCTATCCCACAAGCAGGACAGGCCCAGCACAGCTAGAAAACACAGTGATATAAGCTTCAAGAGGAAGTCCTCAGCATTGACTCCAGAAACATGAAACATCATGACATCAGATAAAGGATGGGCAAGGAAACCTGATTATCATATAATACTCTGCATGCCACCTCACCTTCAGCTGATCAACCAGTGGTCCTCCATTTTGTATATCACTTGAAGGAAGCACTGAGGGAGGCAAGATTTGGGGAATGTACTCTGGATGGGAGCTGTAATGTTCATTAGCAAGATGGCTCAACAACACCAATACTGACCAAACTGGTTAAGCCCTAGACTGGGATGTGCAGGTGATAAGGCATCTGAAAAGAGGAAACATTGATTTGAGCTCATTGTCACATATCTGTCTCGGCCTTTGGCTAAGATCAAGTATCTGTTCTTATCAGGACAGGTGTCGAGTAGCGAGTCATCAGAGCTAGTGGAGAGATCATCACTGGATCGTGATCGTGATTGGACGTTGGAGGATCGTTTGGTTGTGCTGACCTGCTATTGGTGGATCTCCATGCTGGCTTCGGCCTAACGCCAATTCAGGGACCAGCCAATCTCGGAGCCGTGGCCTCAGCAGCCGTTCGCAGCCCTGGCCAGGGCATTCACAACACAGTCAGGGTGACTGTGAAGAAGGTGGAGGAGCACACACCGGTCGATCGGATGGTGTTTGTGAGGAAAGTCTTGCTGGATTGCTGTGGATTTGCAGGAGGCCTGCCCAAGACGAGGAGCCGCCACCTACGCGCAGATGGCCAGATGGCAACACGAGCCGGGGACTGCCAAAGCCCAGCAGGGCACCACAAGATAGCACGGAAACGGTGCCTGGAGACACCCAGAAGGAAGAGCAGGCGGTAGCGGAGCAGACGGCAGACAGCGGGGAGGTACAGCAGCCGATCCAAGCTCCTTCAAGGCAGGCGGAGGAAATGGAAGAGGAGGAATCAAAGGAGGCAGATGACTGGATCACAGTCAGAAATAGGAAGAGGAAACCTGTCTCGGGCCCCAAAGCCACCCAGAGAAGGGGGAAACGACACCTCCAAGTCGAGGATACAGGCAGCTCTTCTGATGGTGAGGATGGGCGCAAGAAGGGTCGCCACCAGAGGAAGAGACAGAGCGCCATGGGGAGAAAGGAGGGCAGCACCACCCAAGAAGGAAAAGACGATCCCTCTGTGGGGATGGGTAAAGGCCTCCCCCTACCCGGTGAGAACCAAGAGGTGTCCACCGGTCCACAGCTCCAGGTAACTGGGAGCAGCGGTCCTGTGACAGCCCCGCTGTCAGATGGAGAACTGGACGGTGCGGACCCTGGGCTTGACACAAAGACACCAGAGCGGGGAAATGGCTCCAGCGTGGAGCCGGACAGCTACCTCAGCCCTGGGATGGAACAGCAGTTTGCCGTCACCACGGGGATGCACACAGCTACCCCAGAGGAGCAAGACCAGCAGCAAATGGACACTATTAACCTTGTAAATTGTTAAAATGGGGTTTAAAGTTGCCAGCATCAATGTGCGTAGCATCAAATCGGCTACGCGATGTGTTTCAACGATGGCCTTCCTGGCCAGCGTTAAAGCCGACCTCCTGTTTCTGCAGGAGTGTGGGATACCGCACCTCAGCAGCTACAGGAGATGGTCGAGCTTGTGGGCCCATGGGCAGTCAGTTTGGTCGGGAGGCAATGATAGCCGCGCCTCCGGCCTGGGTATCCTGTTGCGAGGAAGCAACTTCACCATCTCCGAGGTTAAGGAGGTGGTGGGCGGGCGCCTCCTCGTCGCCGATGTTATGTACAGGAATGCTCCCCTGAGACTGATCAATGTGTACGCCCCAGTGGGTAAGAGTGAACGGTTGGCCGTCCTGCAGCAGCTTCCACTGTTGCTGGCTACGTCCAGGCCGGTCATTCTGGCCGGAGACTTCAACTGTATCATTGATGCAGATGGACGATCCGGCGGGGGGGACAGTAAACTGGACGCCACGTCCAGAGCCCTGATGGACGCGGTAAAAGATGCCAAGCTGCATGACGTCTTCAGCACCCCTGCAGACGGAGCGCAGCGTAGATACACCTGGTCACGGGCAGACGGGTCTATCCGCTCAAGGATAGATTACCTGTTTGTGTCCCAAACGCTCTCGGTCAGATCCACCGACGTCAAGCCGGTGTTCTTCTCTGACCACTGCCTCCTGCTGGCCGACTGTCACCTACAGGACGAGCAGCGGGCGGGTAAGGGAACGTGGAAGCTGAACACTAAGCTGTTGACTCTGGGAAACATTGAGGAGCTCAAGAGGGACTACGCAGGTTGGAGAACCGTGATGCCCCTCTTTGAGTCTCCAGCAGACTGGTGGGAAACAGTTAAAGGGAACATCAAGAGGTTCTTCATCCTCAAAGGTGTTCAGGAGGCGAGAGAGAGGCGGGGAAAACTGTCCCAGCTCCAGGAAAGTATGCAGAACCTGCTCCTGCTGCAGACGATGGGGATTGATGTCACGGAGGACCTCAAGGAGGTGAAGGGCCAGCAAGCCTCGGTCTTTGCCTCAGAGGCCTCCAAGATAATCTTCCGGTCCAGGGTCCGCTCGGTGGAGCAGGACGAGACGTGCTCACGTTTCTTCTTCCAGAAAGTGCACACAGAGAGCTCTGTGCTCAGCAGCCTGAAGGAAGAAGACGGCTCGGTAACGTCATCTCAGGCTGACGTCATGAGGATCAGTATATCCTTCTATGCCAGTCTGTATGACGCGAAGCCGACCGACAGCGCGGCCTCTCAGTCGTTCCTGTCGTCTATCACGGAGGTCTTAGACGACAGAACACGCGAGAGGCTGGACCAGCCGCTATCTCTGGACGAGCTGACCAAGGCCCTCGAGTCCTTCGAAAAGAATAAAACTCCCGGAAGCGACGGCTTACCGGTCGAGCTCTATTCCGCTCTGTGGGACTTCATTGGTCAGGACCTGCTGGAGGTGTATGTCAGTATCCTTCAGGCGGGTACCATGAGCGAATCCATGAGGAAAGGCATCATCACCCTCATCTACAAGCGGAAGGGGGAGAGGGAGGAACTCAAAAATTGGAGACCGATCACACTGTTGAATGCGGATTACAAAATCCTGTCAAAGGTAATCGCCAACCGGGTCAGGTCTGCTCTGGGGTCGGTGATTCACCCCGACCAAACCTGTGCTGTGCCGGGCAGGAAGATCGCTGAGAGTCTCGCACTCCTCAGAGATACGATCGCCTACGTGCAGGACAGAGGGTTGGACGCCTGCCTGATCAGCCTGGACCAGGAGAAAGCCTTTGACAGGATATCACACAGGTATATGAGAGATGTTCTCTCCAAAATGGGCTTTGGAGAGGGAATCTGCAATTGGATCAGACTGCTCTACACCAACAATGTCAGTGCAGTCTCAATCAATGGGTGGGAATCAGATAGCTTCCCAGTCAGATCTGGAGTCAGGTAGTGCTGCCCTGTCTCTCCTGCCTTGTTTGTGTGCTGCATAGAGCCATTTGCCGAGTCCATCAGGAAGGATGCGAGCCTGAGAGGGGTGACTATTCCGGGCAGCGGGGGCCTGCAGGTTAAGGCCTCCCTGTACATGGATGACGTCACCGTTTTCTGCTCGGATCCACTGTCCGTGCGCAGACTCATGTGCATTTGTGACCAGTTCGAACGGGCCTCGGGGGCCAAGGTAAACCGAGGCAAGAGCGAGGCCATGCTCTTCGGGAACTGGGCCGACCAATCCTCGATCCCCTTCACCGTCAGGACCGACGACCTGAAGGTGCTGGGTATTTGGTTCGGGGGGGCTGGGGCGTGCGCCAAGTCTTGGGAGGAGCGTATCAGTAAAGTGAGGCAGAAACTGGGCAGATGGAGGCTACGGTCGTTCTCCAGCACGGGAAAAAACCTGGTCATCAGGTGTGAGGCACTGTCATTGCTGTTGTACGTGGCACAGGTCTGGCCTATTCCCAGTACCTGCGCCGCTGCAGTCACCCGGGCCATCTTCCAGTTTATATGGAGTTCAAAGATGGACTGGGTCCGAAGGGACTCACTATACAAAGATCTGGGCAACGGGGGAAAAAATACGTCCAATGCCACCCTCACCCTGATGGCCACCTTTGTGTGTGGCTGCATCAAGCTGTGTGTGGATCCCCGGTACGCAAACACCAAGTGTCACTACGTACTGAGGTTCTACTTGTCCCCGGTGTTGCGAAGGATGGGCCTGGCCTCGCTGCCGCGGAACGCTCCGAGTAGTTGGACCGTTCCGTACCACCTGTCCTTCGTGGAGAAATTTTTGAAGAAAAACACTTTTGACCACAAGTCCATCAGGAAGTGGTCAGCACGTAGCATCCTTGAGACCCTTCGGGAAAAGAAGAGGGTGGATCCTGTCGAGTGGTTCCCTGAGCAGACTGTCAAAGCAATTTGGCAGAATGCCTCATCGCCAGAACTTTCCAACAAGCACCAAGACATGGCTTGGCTGGTGGTGAGAAGGGCTCTGCCTATGAGATCATTTATGCACGCCCGGACTCTCAGCCGCACCGCACGCTGCCCTCGAAGCGGCTGCGGGGGGGACGAGACTGTCACACACCTCCTTCTGGAATGTGCCTATGCAGAGGAAGTCTGGAGAGGAATGCAGTGATGTTTGTCGAGGTTCGTCCCGAGCAGCGCCGTGACGCGGGACTCCGTGCTCTACGGCCTGTTCCCCGGGCAGCACACCGAGACAAATATCGACTGTGCCTGGAGGATCATCAACTTGGTGAAGGACGCTCTTTGGGTGGTCCGAAACCTGTTGATCTTCCAGCTGAAGGAGTTGACCCCGACTGAGTGTTGCAGAATGGCACATTCCAAGGTCCAGGATTACGTGTTGAGGGACGCGCTGAAGCTCGGGGCAGCTGCCGCCAAGGCGCGGTGGGGAAAGACCACCGTGTAACATCTGCCTGCCTAAAGAAGATCAGGGGGGCCATGCAGTCATTTGGGCTCTGCTGACGTCTCAGCTCAATATATGGGCATATGATCGAGAAATGCACAGACCTGTATATAATAATGATAATTCTGAGCTGTGTATGTAAATGTTGACATATGTATGGCATTACCTAATAGTCAGTGTATCAAATTATTTTATGAATATTTTATGAATAAAGTATATTTTGAAATAAAAAAAAGCGGATGTGTACTGCCTGCAGGATTTCCCTGGGGCAGGCTACTTCGACATGACTTTCACGAGTGTGAAGCATTGTGAGCAGCTCCTGAAGGTCTTCAAGGAGAAGGAAGGGGAACCTCTGTTCTCCATCTTGTCAGCAGTCCCATTGTGTGTGCTTCCTGCACAGAGAAGTCGGGTTGTTACAATCCAAATGTACAACCCTTACGTCCCAGCAGCAGATGTTCTCACCTTCTTGAAGAGGTATGTCCAGGTCGAAGGAGAAAGCACCGATGTGGTCGATCCTTTCGGGGTCTGGACCAGTAAAAGACAGGTCAAGATAACCCTGAGGGTCAATGGCAGCGGGAACATCCTCCATCCACCCTCCAGCTTTGCCATTGGAGGAAGCAGAGATTACCTGATGTACGCAGCGCAGCTGAGGTGTGCTGAACCTATGGGAGGTCAGGCCACATGGCGGCCGACTGTAAGGTGACCATATGCTGAAACTGCAAGTAGGAAGGCCACCGACCAAGGATTGTAAGGAGGCCAAGAACTGTAACCTGTGCGGAGAGGCGGGCCACATGTACAAGGCCTGCCCAAGACGAGGAGCCGCCACCTACGCACAGATGGCTGGAGGTGGCAACACGAATACGAGCCGTGGACCGACAAAGACCAGCAAGGCACCAGAAAATAGCACGGAAAAGGTGCCTGGAGGCACCCAGAAGGAAGAGCAGGCGGTAGCGGAGCAGACAGTAGACAGCGGGGAGGTGCAGCAGCCGATCCAAGCTCCTTCAAGGCAGACGGAGGAAATGGAAGAGGAGGGATCAAAGGAGGCAGAGGACTGGATCACAGTCAAAACCAGGAAGAGGAAACCTCTCGGGGGCCCCAAAGCCACCCAGCGAAGGGGGAAGCGACACCTACAAGTCGAAGACGCAGGCAGCTCTTCCGACGGTGAGGACGGGTCGTCATCAGAGGAAGAGACAGAGCACCGTGGGGAGAAAGAGGGCAGCACCGTCCAGGAAGGAAAGGACGATCCCTCTGAGGGGATGGGTAAAGGCCTCCCCCTACCCGGTGAGAACCAGGAGGTACCCACCGGCCCACAGCTCCAGGTATCTGGGAGCAGCGGTCCTGTGACAGCCCCGTTGTCAGACGGAGAACTGGTCAGTGCGGACCATGGGCCCGACACGAAGACACCAGAGCGGGGAAATGGCCCCAGCGCGGAGCTGGACAGCTACCTCACCCCTGGGAAGGTCCAACAGTTTGCCGCCACCACGGGGATGCACGCAGCTAACCCAGAGGGGCAAGGCCAGCAGCAAATGGACACCAGTAAACCTGTAAACTGTTAAAATGGGGTTTAAAATTGCTAGCATCAATGTGCGTAGCATCAAATCAGCTACGCTATGCGTTTCACCAAAATTGTACTTCAGCACAATCTGCAACCTTATAGCCCAGCATATCCTCCACTCTACCTCTACCATCAAGTCAGGGGATTAACCTGGTTCAGTGCAGGAGGGCATGTAAGGAGTAGCACTAGCATACCTAAAAAGGAGGTGAAGCTACAAACTAAGATAACATGTGTGCTGAACAGCATAAGCAGCAAGTGGTAGTCAAGGCTAAGCAATTTCACAACCTGTGGATCTGATCTAAACTTTGCAATTTGACTACATCCAATCATGAATATGGTGGACAATTAATTCACTAGAAGAAAAGGAACAAATTTTCCATCTCAATGAGGTGGAATTCTAGCACAATAGTACAATGGATAGACCAAAGTATTTGCAACAATCATCAGCCAGAAGTTCTGAATGGATGATCCATGTCATCCTCATAGAGAGGTCCCGAGCATGACAGTCGTCAATCAATTTGATTCACTCCATGCGATATCAAGAAGTGGTTGGATATTGCAACGGCTATTGGCCTGGACAACATTCTGGCAATCGTACAGCAGACAGGTGCTCCAGAACTTGCAACTTCCCTAGTCAATCTGCTCCAGTAAAGCTGCAACATTGGCATTTATTTTATATGTTGAAATTGCCCATGTATATCCTGTACACAAGAAACAAGGCAAATGCAACAGGGCCAACTATTGCCACATCAGTCTACTGGTAACCATCAGTAAAGTGATGGAAGCTGTCATCAAAAGCCACAAAATGACATGACCCTCTCTCACTACTGTCCTCACATACGCATAAAGAAGGACATCACTTAGACTGGGACAAGCCAAACAAAGACACGCATGAGAATTCCTAGAAGTATGGCATTCCAACTGGAACTCTATCAACAAATTCATCGAGTTAGACCCCATCTACCACCCCCTGAGAAAAGGAACTGGAAGTGACTTCACCACAGGAAATAACATCACCAACCCAAAGAAACCCAAACATATAAATAGAAAGCAGGAATTCTTAGCATTGCTTCACCTGAGGCCCACTGATGATGTTACTTAGTAAGGTAACAAAACATCTGGAAATGAACCTTTCAGCTCAGCGAGAAACCTACATCCAAAACCTCAACCTGAGGTACAAATCTTCTCAAAACTTGCTATTATATCACCCACCTTAACAGACCAAGACACATAAATAGAAAGCAGGACAGAACACTAGCGCTTCAATTGAGGCTCACTGATGATGTTGCCTAGCATGATGACAAAACATCTGAGAACAAACTACCAGCTCAGTGAGCAAACTTACAACCTGAGCTGGAGTGATTCAGCCAAGAGGAAAGACTTGATAGCCTTCTCAACCTCAGCCTAAGGGGTGAACCTGACTGAGGGGCATAGATAGTGTAGAAAGAGAGAAGCTTTTCCTCTTAGTGGAGGGGTAAATAATCCAAGGGCACAGTTTTGAGGTAAGGAGCAGAAGGGTTTACAAGGGAAAAATGTTTTAACCCAGAGAGTCTGGAACCCATTGCCGAAAGGGTATCCAAGGAACAGGAGAATCAACGTTTCGGGCATGAGCCCTTCATCGGATGCTACCTGATGGGCTGTGCTTTTCCAGAACCACACTCTTGACTCTGATCTCCAGCATCTGCAGTCCTCACTTTCTCCAGCCTAAAAGATTAATTGAGGAAGGAATCCTGTAGACATTTAAGAAATACTGAGACGGCCACTTGAATTACCATAGCATTCAAGGCTATGGGAGACGCTGGTGTGTTGCAGTCTACCTCCTCAGAGTTAGAAGGCCCAAGTTCAAGACGTATGTTTGAGTAGGTTTATTAAAATAACTGCAAGATTACATTCCAAGTGCTGGGAAAATGGATTAGAATGATTAAGTATTCATGATCAGCATGGACATGATCTGCTGAAGGGCATCTTTTCAAGCTGTAAAAGCTCTATGACTCTCTCTGTCATTACATCCGCACCATTAATCACCTCTACTAGATAAACCTGATATCTGCTTCTGTGGGAGGAAGAAGGCTTTCTCACTTGGTTGCAATTCTTTATTCAATACCCCTCAATGTCTCATTTCGATAGATATCAATCTCTTTATTTTAACTCTAACATAACTTGCATTCTGGGAAGGAAAGTTTGGCCAGGCCAGGCTAGATGTATATCCTCTCTCGGGATTAGAAGAGTAAGACTCCATGTGATTGAAACATAAGACGCTAAGGGTGTTGACAAATTGGATGGGGAAAGGACATTTCCTTCTGGGGGAGAACCTAAAACTACTCTTTAAAAATTATTGAAGACAGAACAGAAATACTTTCTCAAAGAGGGCCATGAATCTTTGGAATTCTCTTCCTCAAAAGATGATGGAAGCTGAAGTGAATATTTTTAGTTACAAAGAGAGATTGGCAGCAGAGGAGACTGAGGGGATTACATAATTGGGGTGTTTATAATTATGATGAAAAGTAGATAGGATTGGCAGGAAGAAATCTTTTCCTTTGGTGGAGGGATCAAAGCCTGGGTGATGGGGGAAGATTTAAAGCAAGGAACAGGAGATTTAGAGGAGAAGTGAGGAAATATGGCATCCACTCAGAGGGTGTATGGAATCTGGAACCCACCGACTATAAGGGTGGCAGAGGTGGAAATTCTCAAATTATTTAAGAAATATTTAGATGTGCACTTATGAAACCAAAGCATACAAGGCTATGGATAGTGGGTTGGAAAATGGGTCTAGGATAGTTTGGTGGTTGATTTTAATCAGCGCAGACTCAATGGGCCGTGGAATTATAGAATCCCTACAGTGTGAAAGCAGGCCAATTGGCCTATCGAGTCCATGTCAAGTGTGTGGTGCTGGAGAATACTGTGTGCTGCTCCTTGAATACTGCCTGACCTGCTGTGCTTTTCCAGCAACACACTCTTGACTCTGATCTCCAATATCTTCAGTCCTCACTCCATCGAGTCCACACCAACCCTGTAAACAGCATCCCATGAGGAAGGCCGAAGGGCCTGTTTCTGTGCTGACCCCTATGACTCTAATAGATTCTTGATAACCAGGGGTGCAAGTTAAAGGGTGTAAATGGAAATGTGCAGTTAGCAGATCAGCCATGATCTTATTGAATGGTGGAGCAGGTGTAAGGAGCCACATTTAGATGTGGATAGTATGTTCATATCTAGTTATGTTTCCAGCAGGGGCAAAATAAACAAGTCCCTTTAAAGAGCAGTGACTAGATTATGATCTCTGGGTGTAAGCAGTGGGTACTGAGGCTCCTTGATGAGTTTTGCATTTACCATGTTAGTCCTACAATGTCCATAATGGCATAATTAAGTGTTTGCAAGCAACATTTGAGGAATGCATGCAATTTTATCTTAATTTATTTGACTGGCATATTGTTCTGATTTCTTGCTATTGTAGCAAGTATAAAAGCATCAGAAAGAATTGGTGATCTGAACAGAAGAAGGAATTATACAAATAGATATCTTGCAATGAACCAAAAAATGAGTTTAGTTATAAGCTTTTCTGAGATGGAAAAGCATAAAAGATGGATTTTCAGGATTCATTACCATGCAGTCCTCGTATAATTAAAATTTCCTGTTAGATGGAATTTAAATGGGATCATTATATTCAGAGATTATGCTACACCAGAACCATATTGGTGAGACTGGTCAACTGTTAGTTGGCTTGAAGTTAAGAAAAAAGACTTGCATTTCTACAGCACTTTTCACAGCTCAAGATATTCCAGTGCATTTTATGAACAACAGTGTACAGTTCACAATTGTCACATAAGAAACTTAGCAAGATAAACAACAAAATGAGAAGGAAAAGGCAATCTGCTTTATCATGTACAGTGGGAGATAAATACTGCTGGGACACAAGTGAGCACACCCTTTGCAACAGTACATAAGAACTAAGAGCAGGAGTAGACCATCTGGTCCAACGAGCCTGCTCTACTATTCAATAAGATTGTGGCTGATCTTTTTGTGGACTTAGCTCCACTTACCCGCCCACTCACCATAACCCTTAATTCCTTTACTGTTTAAACATCTATCTGTCTTTGCCTTAAAACACTCAATGAGGTAGCCTCAGCTGCTTCACGGGACAGGGAATTCCACAGATTCACAATTCTTTAATGAAAAAATTCCTCCTCAACCCAGTCCTTAACCTGCTCTCCCTTATTTTGAGGTAATGCCCCTGGTTCTGGTTTCATCTGCCAATGGAAAGAACCTCACTGTTTCTATCTTAATGATTGCCTTTATCATTTTATGTTTCTCGAAGTTTCCCCCTCATTCATCTAAATTTCAATGAGTTTAGTCCCTGTTTTCTCAACCTCTCCTCATAAAGTAACCTTCTCAATTCCAGAATTAACCTATCCTCCTTTGAACCCACTCTAGTGCCAATACATTCTTTCTTTGCATAGTGTCATGGGATCTTTCACACCCACCCAAAAGGGCAGACAGACTTCTGGTTTAATGTTTCATCCCTCCTGCACAGTGCTACAGTGCAGTGTTGGCCTGTGTGTCGGTATCTGGCAGAGGAATTAAAAACCACAACTGTCTGACACAGCTGATGCATGAGGTTAGATTTCACTTTTTGTGGATAAGGCAGGAACAGGATACTGATTGTGGGTGATCAGCCATGATCATAATGAATGGTGGTGCTGGCTCGAAGGGCTGAATGGCCTACTCCTGCACCGACTTACTATCTATTGTCTATTGTCACTGGGTGAAATGGCCTCGACTATCAACTCCCCACTGACAAGGGAGGCAATGGCCTCATGATCTTATTGCTAGACTGTTCATCCAGAGATTCAGGTCATGTTCTGGGAACCCGGGTTTGAATCCGCTACAGCACATGGTGTAATTTGAACTCAGTAAAATCAAGAAGTAAAAGTCTAATGGGGGCTGTGAATTCATTGTTAATTGTTGGAAAAAAAACCATTCTGGTTCACTAATATCCTTCAAGGAAGGAATTTGTCATCCTTACCTGGTCTGGCCTACATGTGACTCCAGACCCTCAGCAATGTGGTTGACTCTTAACCACCCTCTGGGCAATTAGGGAGGGGCAATAAATGCTGGTTTAGCCAGTGATACCCTCATCCCTTGAAATAAATGAGTAAGAAATGAATCAGTAGAGAGATCCGGCTCCCTAATATTGACAGCTGTCTCATCATTATTTATTCTAAGGCAAGACTTAAGGTCTTGTCTCAGTAGGAAGTCTTGACTTCCAGAGCTGCCCACCAATCAGATGGCCACCAGCAGTGTTACCTACAACAGTGGGACTAAAAGCAGTACCAACACACCAGAAACTGTGATACGTTTGTGGCTGAGGATCACACTGAGACAAATTGACCTGGCTCTGGTGAAGTGGGTGAGCTACCATCTCACTACCTGTATAATACTGGCGGTTGCAAGTTAAAGCTTTATTATTTGGCCGAATTTTACTGACCCTCCACCATTATTAAGGTCCCACAGAACCTTACTCCCCATAATCATAAACCCCATCAGTGTGGAACCATAAAATCCAGGCCAAGAAATCCTTTCAAAACGTAAATTCCCCATCTACACAGAAATTTGACATCAGGCAACGATAGGAGCAATAGGAAATGGATAGTGTACAATTTATTTTTGCTCTGTAGTTAATGCCACAGATTCATAGAACATAGAACAATACAGCGCAGAACAGGCCCTTCGGCCCTCGATGTTGCATCGACCTGTGAACTATTCTCAGCTCGTCCCCTTACACTATCCCAAAATCATCCATGTGCTTATCTAAGGATTGTTTAAATCTCCCTAATGTGGCTGAGTTGACTACATTAGCAGGTAGGACATTCCATGCCCTTACCACTCTTTGCATAAAGAACCTGCCTCTGACATCTGTCTTAAATCTATCACTCCTCAATTTGTAGTTATGCCTCTCATACAAGCTGACACCATCATCCTAGGAAAAAGACTTTCACTGTCTACCCTATCTAATCATCTAATCATCCTGTATGTCTCTATCAAATCCCCTCTTCTTCTTTCTTCTTTCCAATGAGAGCAGACCCAAGTCTCTCAGTCTTTCCTCATAAGACCTGCCTTCCAGACCAGACAACATCTTGGTAAATCTCCTCTGCACCTTTTCCAATGCTTCCACATCTTTCCTGAAATATGGAGACTAGAACTGTACACAATATTCCAAGTGTGGCTGCACCAGTGTTTTGTATAGTTGCAGCATGATATTCTGGCTCGGGAACTCAATCCCTCTACGAATGAAACCTAACGCACCATATGCCTTCTTAACAGCACTTTCCACCTGGGTGGCAACTTTCAGTGATCTATGTACATGGACTCCAAGATCCCTCTGCACATCCACACTACCAAGAAGCTTTCCATTGACCCATTGCTCTGCCTTCCTGTTATTCTTCCCAAGTGCATCATCTATGTGAGGAATACCAATGTAAAATACTCATTAAGGATCTCAACCATATCCCCTGGCTCCACACATAATCTCCCTCATTTATTCTAGTGTGGGCCTACTCTTTCCCTAGCTACCCTCTTGATCCTAATATATGTACAAAATGTCTTGGGATTCTCCATAACCATGAACATTACATGGCCCTTTTTAGTCCTTTTAGTTCAATGTACAGGTAGTTCTCTTATAGCACCATAGTTTGGTTCCCATGCGATCTTTATAAGAAAATCGTGCAATGTCAGCACCATTTAAATAATGGGGTGGTGTCATGTTATAGCCAACACATGTTGTAGAAAGATGTGCTATAGGAGAACCACCTGTAATGTAAACTGTCCCTTCAGGAATGTCAATCCCTGAACATAAAGCTTTATCTTGGCACAGCATATGGGTAGAAAGTGCCTTCTTGACAGAATTAAAATTGGAGTGTTTTAAGGTTCCTTAACAAGCAGATAGCAGGTGATCATAAAAAATATAAACAGGAAATGTATCTTTTCCAACAAGTTCATGCATTCTGGGGGACTCAAAATGTCCACAGTCATCCAAGGGCAAGGTAGAATGTAAATATGTCATCTGCGATTCTTTCATCATGCTTCTTCAATCAAGTTTTTGACACTTTTGTGAAATCAGGACTCAGAAATAAAGGACTTACACTGATACACATTTATAATGAAAGCAATAATGAAGCAAAACATCAGAGTATTTCTGGAACATTACCTTGGAAGCTGGCTGCATAACTGGTAAAATAATATTTTATGATGTACGCAACGTGACATTGAAAATAGCTATTCTCTCTAACTGAAGAGAAAATTGGAGGACGTGAATCCTCTGAAGTAGAGTGGCCTTGGCCCAAGCTAACTGAGCACAGAACAGGCACTTAGCAATGTTGATATTCCCCCAATGTTTGAGCAGGAACACAGTTACGCCAAGTCTCAAAGTTTTAACTGAAAGTTAAGGTCCACAAGCAGCACATAACCGCTCCAAGGCAGCTAATGTTAGGGGACAGGAGCAGAGTCAAAACACCACAACACTAATACCATGGAAAGTCTTCCAAGTGCATACAAACATATCAATGAAGTCAACAACCAACAAACTGAAAACCAGACAATAAAACAATGTACTGTGGATGCTGGAAATCTGAAGCATAAATAAAAAGTGCTCGAGAAATTCAGCAGGTCTGGCAACATCTGTGGAGAGAAAAACAGAGTTAATGTTTTGAGTCTATTGACTCGACATCAGAACTGAAAGCATCTGGGAGAGGTGGTATTTATGCTGGTGATGTGGGTGGAATAGGCGAAAGAGTGAATAGAATTTCACAGAGATGGTGCCAAGACAGGGAGAGAAAGAAAAGTGAGGCAAGCAAAGGGATTGCTGATGATAAGAGGGTAATAGTTCTGAAAAAGATATATGAATGTTGGAAAATAGGTTGGCTGTGCTGGGAACAACCCATACAAAATGAGAGGTGGGGCAGGAAGGTTGGAGTGTACCTCAAACATGGAGGAGGATGGCATCATTCTGAAACTGTTAAACTCAGTGCTGAGTCCTGCAGACTGAAAGGTACCTAGGTTGTTGTTAATGTGGCCAACTTCACACGACACATTGAGCAGAAGATTTTACAACCAAAAAAAGGTATTGTTCTCATTTGGCAGAGAGAAGGTGTTGATAATTATACTTACAGAGCAAAGGAAATCTTCCTGGGTCGCTTGGTGTCTCATTTCAGCACACAACACTGATCTGTGCTGCACTTCAGGTGATTGGTTTGGTAATGTTTTGGAAGTTTTCAGAGAAAAAAAGAATTGCTGTTCTCTTCACCACTGCTGTCATAGAATCCCTGTGGAAGCAAGACATTTGGCTCCCCAGGCCCAAAGATAATCCCATCCTGACCCATTCCCCACAATCCTGTCAAACCCTGCATTTCGCATTGCCAATCTACCTAGCCTACACAATCCTGGATACTATGGGCAATTTAGCATGGCCAATCCATCTAACCTGCACATACTTGGATTGTGGGGGGAAGCCAGAGCATGCAGGAAACTTATGTAGGCATGGGGAGAATGTGCAAACTTCACACAGAAAGTTGCTTGAGGGTAAAATCGATCTTGGGTCCCTGGTGCTGTGAGGCAACAATATTAACCACTGAGCCACTGTGCCATCCCTGCCCGTAGAAGGTGGAGTGAATTTTCCTTTGCACTATGCTGTGTCCTTGAAGACCATAGAGGGACATTATATCCCTGGCTTGCAGCATCTAAAGTGCTGTACAGTTGGGCTTTCAGTACACCAGCGGAATGAATAGTAGAATATTCTGGTAGTGGTGAGCATTTAAAGCCTCTCCAGCCACACGATTCATCAAAAAGGCAGCCAAGACCTTGATTGCATAATTAATGAAGTGAAGAGTGGAAAATGGCATGAGAAAAAAAATCACAGCAGATCAGGTATGATGATCCATACTCACTGAAACATGAGCTGAAAATAGGAATCTTCTATCCCACATTCCCAGAACATTGACCTAGGTCTAGAGATTATGAATATGGTGTCATTACCACTCAACCACCATCTTAACTTGGAGATGTGTGTTTACCAGTGTTGCCATCAAAGTGCAGGATTTATCTGGAAAACTTACATACATGAAGTTTCTGAACTAAGACTGCAAGTACTTAAATCCATACTTTCACAGTTAGTCTTTGAGTGCATCAACCAATCATTAATGAGAAAGATCCAAGTTTTGCCAAAAAGGCAGTGCTTCACTGATCAAGTCAGCCTGAGAAATCTAAATTGGAACCATTCTTTCTTAATTAAGTAAATCATTTAGTACTTTCCTACAAGCCTGAAATGGCAAAAAGAAATAAAATGCTTCATTAATCTTCAAAGCAGCATTAAAAATTGAAACATTTTGTGTATTCTGAAGAGCTGTATTTCAAAATGTGTGTGTTTGTGGTGTGTGTACATGTGTATTGTGTGTGTCTGTGTGTGTTGTGAGTTGCAAGTGTGTGTTGTGAGTTATGTGTGCAAGTCTGTGTGTGTGCACGTGTGCACATGTGTACGTGTGTGTGCACGTAATTGTGTGTTATATGTGCGAGCATATGCATGTGTGTGTGTGTTGTCTGTGCACCACATGCATGTGTGTGTTTAGTTTTCAAAGGTTTTGGCATGTTGTGTGATCAGCAATTTTGTAATATATCATTATCATGTCCTTTCATGCACCAGCTTTGAACAAGTCTCTTCACCTTTAGGGAATAATTTTTAAAATTTAACCATTGATTAATACAGAGGGAAGCATTTCTTGTACAATGCATAGAAAGCAAAGAATAATGGCTTCCTAGCAACAATTGTGAACTGTGATCTATTCTGCCCCAACTATGATTTTAAAAGCAACGACTTATTTTGTGAAGTATTAGCTCATGGTCTTTTAATTGAATATTAAGGTAAGGCAAGATTGCTTTTTAATGTGTAATGAAGCATCAGGAAAAAAATAACAATTTCCGAGACATTGAGCATTGGGCACAAAAGGGACATTAAAGCTGCTTTATACATGCAAGCTGTGATAGCTGTGAATGTATTCCCTTCAGTGATAGGTCTGTTGAGAGTCAGAGTGTTCAGGAACAAACCATAGAGTGTTGGCTTGGGCATGTGTGGAGTCAGGAGGAGAGAGGCAGGAAGAAGATCAAAATAACAACACTTAACAGTTCCGTAGCATTTCAATGGATATGAGGATGGAATGGGTTAGGTAGGAAGATTTCTAGTGAATGAAAGGAACTGAATATTGTTCTTTGTTGTTGTGCTTTGGACACTTTGACCAGTTTATGCATTAATACCACTTTACTCAATCGCTCTGGTCGGTGAGATGGACAAAGGGACACTGTTTCCAGTTCAACACAATTTTATTAACAAAATATTCCTTATTAAAAAATACCATGTGAGCATTTCCCAAACTCCCACAGTTGTTAATCCGTATCTGTCTAAGAAAAGATATTATGTGCAACAATCATTGGCATGGTGGCACAGTGGTTAGCACTGCTGCCTCACAGCACTAGGGTCCCAGGTTTGATTCCAGCCTCGGGCGACTGTCTGTATGGAGTTTTCACATTCTCCCTGTGTCTGTGTGGGTTTCCTCTGGGTGCTCCGGTTTCCTCCCACAATTCAAAGATGTGTAGGTCAGGTGAATTGACCATGTTAAATTGCCCATAGTGCTAGGTGTTTTAGTCAGAGGGAAATGGGTCTTTGGAGGGTTGGTGTGGACTTGTTGAGCCGAAGGGCCTGTTTCCACACTGTAGGGAATCTAATCTAATCCACATGCCTGAGCTGGGCTGTTGGAATCTCCTACCTGTCCGACACAGGGCTGGCTTCTTCCACAGTGATAAGCCTTACAAGTCAAAATGGATCTTTTCTCTCTCTGGGTGGCTATTGCTCTGCTGCTGAGACAGATGGAGTCTTCACTGAGGTGTGACTTCTAGGTATGTGCGTTTTCATTCCCCGCCACCACCCCCCACCCCTGGAGACCTTGCCAGACTCCAGCTTCCAGGCACCATATTCGAAAGGCACCCATTCAGTATTTCAATCAGTACCATCCAGACCATCCATGGCTTTGCACTATGCTCCCTGGACAAGATTCAACAACACCTCTCCAAATGTTCTTCAGCAGGACATGACTGGGTGCAGGGAAGATGCTTTTTCTTAGAAAAGCAACACAAGGCCACCCCTGGTGAAATTCAAACCCTGGTCTTCAGGGTATTAGGATAGTGTTCTGAATTACTAGATATACCCAAAGTGTTGACTTCTCCACCTCCTAATGCTGCCTGGCTTGCTGTGTTCTTCCAAACTCCGGCTTGTCCCTTTTCTGTTCTGAATTACTAGGTCCAGTGACATTACCGCTGCACCACCTCCATCCCACAAAAAGTAGCATTAAAATTGACCAGTGTTGTTTTTCCTATGGAAATACAAAGAATTTACATGACAGAGTAGGCCATTCAACCCAATTGTTTTAAACCAGTGCTCATGATCCAAATGGGTTTTGAATGGTTTATAGCAATGCAATGTACTATGGATGCTGGAAACCTAAAATAAGACCAGTAAATGCTGAGAATGATCAACAGGTCAGGCATAATCCATGGAGGGAGAAATAGAATTAACAGATGGAATTTTCTTTTCTAAGGTGTGGAGCCAGTTGTGGAAAGGGGTAGGTTGGCACTGTGGATTACGCACTCGGCTGCAGGTAGTTGTTGTGAAGGGACTGATTTATGAGGAGATGTTGAATCGGCTGGGCTTGTTACTCCTTGGAATTTGGAAGAATGTCTGACAACCTCATTGAAATAGATTATGTTCTTGGGGAGACTTCGTAGTTTAGATGTGGAAAGGTTGCTTCCCTTGTGGGAGAGTCTGGACCAGAGGGAATAATCACAGAATGAGGGATGAAGAGGAATTTCTTCTCCCAAAGGGGAGAGAATCTGTAGAATTCGTTACTGCAGAAGGTCATTAACTGTATTCAAGGTTGATATGGTTAGATTTTTAATCAGTAAAGGAATCAAGGGTTATGGAGAAAGACAGGAAAGTGGCATTGAGGATTGTCAGATCAGTCCTAATCTCATTGAATAGTAGAGCCTACGCAATGGGCTGAATGGACTACTTCTGTTCCAAGATTTATCCTCTTTTAAGCACATTAAATATGAATGTGTGGGTTAAAGGCCATGTTTTAATGGCTAATGGGCAGGAGGTTTGGCCTCATGGCCTGAACCTTGCCAAACTCCAACTTTCAGGCGCCATATTTGAAAGGTACCCGTTCAGTATTTCAATCAGTACCATCCAGGCCATCCATGGCTTTGCACTGTGCTCCCTGTCTCAGCAGCAGATTCAACAACACCTCTTCGGCAGGGCATGATTGGCTGCAGAGAAGATGCTTTTCCATAGAAAAGCAACACAAGGCCATCCTAAGTAGGAAAGGATGTATAGATAGAGCAGCAGAGGTGGTCAGTGACCGCAGTAGTCGGAGGTGTGCCTGGATCCAGTGTTGCAAGTGGATTAAGGATCTTTCACATGCTGTCAACTCCAAAGGTGAGCTGCTGCTTCTCGGGTTTAATGGAACATTGGAGAAGAACAACATTCATACGGTGTTTTCAATAAATTCAGGAATTAAAATTTCGTAACCATGTAACCCCTGTCATAATGTCCTATTGAGTTCATTAATGTCCTTTAGGGGAGGATATCCTTACCTGGTCTAATCTACATGTGATGCCAGACTCACAACAATGTGGTTGACTTAACAGTTCACTGGGCAATTATGGATATATAATAAATACTGGCCTACAATGTCTATATTCCATGAACAAATATATTAAAAATGTCTTTGAGCATATAATCAAGGTGAAAGCCACGAAATATTCAGTTCCCACCATTTCACTGCATCACAAACAGAATGATTCTACTTTTGAATGTTTAGAGTGAGTGCAGATCCAGAAACACATGCCTGCAACTGTATATGTACATACATGTACATATAGACACACATACAAAACAGCCCACACCATGGGTAGAACTAGCATTTTCAGGCAAAAGCTAATATTTTTTCAACTCAATCTGTTTAAAATCAATCTCCCAATTTGAACGAAGCACCATTGTATTTAAATTGCTTTTGTTTTTGCATAATTTCAGTGAATTGCACAGATCCTAGCAACAGTATAACTGTAAAAGTCAGCCAATGTCATTTCAGTAGTTATGTTCAACTGTTAGATTGGGGTCATGATTCTCAGCTGACACATAGCTGACACAGAGCTCTCACTGAATGAGTGGAATTCATATTGTGCAGCCTGATCATGTATCATGTACTCAGTTTCACTGGATGTATATGTACATTTCAATCACCTCTACAAATAAATATTCTCTGATGAGACCAGCTCAAATGCTTTTATTACAAAAGTGCTGAAGAAGAGCTGAAAGACAAACTCTTTGGGCAACTAAAATGTTTATTCTGTGATTTTTTTTGGTACAACAGGATTGGCCTGAGATGAGGGGTGGAGGAAGTTGTGGATCTTGGTGCTGATGTCGAGGTGGTCGTGGTGGATTTTAATCCCCCAAGCCCCCAGATCACTTGAGGACAGGCAGGAATGTTCAACACTTTCCAATTTTAAGCCTGTCTCTAGTCTATTCACTTCGGTCTTTAACAAAGTCAAGGGGACTGGCAACTGATTTAACTCAGGATAAAAGAACAAAGAACAAAGAAAATGACAGCAGAGAAACAGGCCCTTCAGCCCTCCAAGCCTGCGCTGATCCAGATTCTCTACCTAAACCTGTTGCCTATTTTCTAAGGATCGTTATCCCTCTGCTCCCTGCCCATTCATGTATCTGTCTAGATACATCTTAAATGACACTATCGTGCCTGCCCCTATCACTTCTGCAGGCAATGCATTCCAGGCACCCACCACCCTCTGCGTTAAGAACTTTCCACCCATATCTCCCTTAAACTTTTCCCCTCTTACTTTGAACTCATGACCCCTAAGTAATTGGTCCCTCAATCTGGGGAGGAAAGCTTCTTGTTACTCACCCTGTCTACACCTTTCATGATTTTGTAGATCTCAATCAGGTCCCCCCTCAACCTTCGTCTTTCTAATGAAAATACTCCTAATCTACACAATCTCTTTTCATCGTTAACACCCTCCATACCAGGCAACATCCTGGTGAACCTTCTCTGCATCCTCTCCAAAGCATCCACATCTTTCTGGTAATGCAGCAACCAGAACTGTATTCCAAATGTGGCTGAACCAAAGACCTATTCAACTGTAACATGACCTGCCAACTCTTGTACTCAATCCCCCATCCAATGGAGGAAAGCATACCATATGCCTTCTTGACCACTCTACTGACCTGCGTTACCATCTTCAGGGAACAATGGACCTGAACACCAAGATTTCTCTGTACATCAGTTTTCCCCAGGACATTTCCATTTACTGTATAGTTTGCTTTTGCATTGGATCTTCCAAAGTGTATCACCTCACGTTTACCCGGATTAAAAACCATCTGCCATTTCTGCACCCAATTCTCCAGTCTATCTACACTTTGCTGTATTCTGACTGTCCCCTTCAGTATCTGCTACTTCAACAATCTTAATGTCATCTGCAAACTTGCTATTCAGCTCACCTATACCTTCCTCCAAATCATTTATGTATATCACAAATAACAGTTGTCCCAGCACGGATCCCTGTGGAACACCACTGGTCACAGTTCTCTATTTTGAGAAACTTCCTTCCACTACTACTCTCTTTCTCCTATTGCCTAGCCAGTTGTCTATCCATCTAATTAGTGGACCCCATGCGGCTTCACATTCTCCATCAGCCTACCTTATCAAATGCCTTACAGAAGTCAAAGAGTGTGGTGCTGGAAAAACACAGCTGGTCAGGCAGCATCTGAGGAGCAGGAGAATCGATGTTTCATTCCTGATGAAGGGCTTATGCTCGAAACGTCGAATTCTCTATTCCTGAGATGCTGCCTAACCTGCTGTGCTTTGACAAGAAACTGAGGGTTAGGATTTATTACTATTTGGAAGAAAATGGGCTTCTCAGTGATAGGCAACATAGTTTTGTGCAGGAAAGGTCATGTCTTTCCAACTTAATAGAATTTTTTAAGTAAGTGACAAAGTTGATTGATGAGGGAAGGGCTGCAGACATCAAAAACATAGACTTCAGTCAGGCTATAATCAGCTAAGAAAAAGTGAAGAGTGCAGATGCTGGCGATCGGAGTCGAAGAGTGTGATGCTGGAAAAACACAGCTGGTCAGGCAGCATCAGAGCAGCAGGAGAATTGATAAGGGCTTATGCTCGAAACGTCGAATTCTCTATTCCTGAGATGCTGCCTAACCTGCTGTGCTTTGACCAGCAACACATTTGCAGCTGTGATCTCCAGCATCTGCAGACCTCATTTTTTACCCTCAGTTTCTTCTCCAGCAGCTTCCCTACCACTGACAACAGGCTCACCATTCTATAATTGCCTGGATAATCCATGCTACCCTTTTTAAACAAGGGGGCAACATTAGCAATTCTCCAGTCCTCCTGGTCCTCACCCGTGTTCAAGGATGCTGCAAAGATATCTGTTAAGGCCTCAGCTATTTCCTCTCTCGCTTCCTTCAGTAACCTGGGATAGATCCTTTCTGGCCGTTAATGCCTTTTATCTCCCTCTCTACCCTGCCTGAAACATCTATATCCTGGGATATTTGGAAGCACACTAGCTTTCGGAGCGACGGTCCTTCATCAGGTGATAGTGGAGGGCTCAATTGTAACACAGAATTTATAGCAAAAATTTACAGTGTGATGTTACTAAAAAATTGATTGTCTCTTAAGCCTTTCATCTGTTAGAATACAGTGATAGTTTCACTTCTTTCATGTGTAAATCACAAAACCTTTTTTAAAAAAAATTGCATTCTCGGGTTAGCTGTTAACAATGGTGATAGCTAGACAATATGTTGATGGTGTTGGCCCCCTGTGTTCTCTGTCTATGCCATGATGCTTTGATTGATTCTAATCTAAAAAGTGAGATAACGGAGTTTTACATAAATTCATGCAGTTTTTGTGCTCAGAGTTCTACATGAATGCATGCAGTTTTTGAGCAAAGTACAATGCAACCTTGCAAGTACAAATTCACCCCACAAAATATATGTGTGCATGTGGGTCTTTGTCTGTCTGTGTGTGTGTCTGTCTGGGTTGGGGGTTGAGAGTGTGAGAAAATGTATGTGTGTGTGTGTAGTGAGTGCAGAGTGTCTTAAGTGTGAGGGGGTTTATGTGTGAGTGTGGGGGAATGTGTGTGCCTGTAAGGATGTGTGTGGTGTCTGTGTGCGCGTCTGTGTGTACCTGTGTCCATGTGTATGTGAGAGTGTGTGTGTGTAGGAGTATCTGTGTGTGTGTGTAGTGCAATGGTGATCACCTGTAATGTGACATGAACCCAAGGTCCAGGTTAAGGCCCTCACTATGGGTACAGAACTTAGCTATCAGCCTCTGCTTGGCTACTTTTCTCTGCTGCCTGTCCCGAAGTCCACTTTGGAGAATGTTCACCCAAAGGTCCACGGCTGAATATCCTGGACCACTGAAGTGTTTCCCAACTGGGAGGGAACCCTCCTGTCTGTTGATTGTTGTAGCCTTTGCTCGGTTTCCCCAATGTACCATGCCTCCGGACATCTTTGCCTGCAACATATACGATAGACAACGTTGGCTGAGTCCCATGGGTACCTGCCATGTCCAAGGTGGGAGGTATCCCCACGCGTAATGATGGTATCTATGTCCACACTCTGACACATCTTGCAGCGTCTGCCGTGACAGGGTTGGATGGAGTTGTCCTGAGAGCCAGGCAGCTTGCTACAAACAACGATCTGTTTGAGGTTTGGTGGTTGCTTAAAGGCAAGTAGTGGAGGTGTGGGGAAGGTCTTGGTGAGGTGCTCACCTTCTAAAAAAAAGTTTTGTAATTTACACATGAAAGAAGTGAAACTATCACTGTATCCTAACAGATGAAAGGCTTAACAGACAATCAATTTTTCAATGTATAATTTCAGTTACATCACACTGTAAATTTTTGCTATAAATTTTGTGTTACGATTGAGCCCTCCACAATCACCTGATGAAGGAGCAGCGCTCCGAAAGCTAGTGTGCTTCCAATTAAACCTGTTGGACTATAACCTGGTGTTGTGTGATTTTTAACTTTGTACAGCCCAGTCCAACACCGGCATCTCCAAATCTGGTATATTTAGTTGCCAATCTTGCTGTTCCCTCAATCAAGTCTCAGTAATAGCAATAGCATCATACTCCCAGGTATTATCCAAGCCCTAATTTCATCTGCCTTACCTACTACACTTGTTGCATTAAAACAAACGCACCTCATACCACCAGTCCCTTAGCATTCATCATTTGCTCCCTGCATCCTCTTCCCCTTAGTCATGCTAACTTCATTATCTAATTCTTTACAGGCTTTAGTTACGAGCTCCTTACTGTTAATTAATCTCTTCATTTGGTTCCTGTCCCCCTGCCACATTAGTTTAAACTCTCCCCAAAAGCGTTAGCAAAAGCACTTCCTCGGACATTGGTTCCAGTCTGGACCCTCGGATATTGGTTCCAGTCCGGCCCCTCGGACATTTGTTCCAGTCCGGCCCCTTGGACATTTGTTCCAGTCCGGCCCCTCGGACATTGGTTCCAGTCCGGCCCCTCGGACATTGGTCCAGTCTGGCCCAGTGTAGACCATTCAATTTGTAATAATTCCACCTCCCCCAGAACTCAAAAATCCCAATGTTCCAAAAATCTGGATCCCTCCCTCCTGCACCATCTCTCAGGCCACGCACTCAGACTTTCTATTTTTTTCATATCTGCTCTGACTAGCACGTGACACTGTTAGCAATCCTGAGGTTACTACCTCTGAGGTCCTACTTTTTATCTTGGCTCCTAACTCCCTAAATTCTGTCTTTAGGGCCTCATCCCATCTTTTACTGATTTCATTGGTGCCTATATGCACCATGACAGATGGCTGTTCTCCCATCCCCTTCGGAATGCCCTGCAACCGATCTGAGACATCCTTGACCTGCGCATTTGAAAGGCAACATACCATTCAGGAGTCTCGTTTTTGACCACAGGATTGCCTATCTACTCCCCTTAAAATTGAATCCCCTATAAATATATCCCTTCCACTCTGTGGTATTCAATAAGGGTGCTATTCAATAAAGGGGCTGCCTCTTTTCATTTTACTTGAGTTTTAAATAGGTTTTAAGATCATGGAGGACATTATTGGTCCCTACGTTCCCAGCGGACAAGCAGCTGATCCCAATCTGGCAATTATCGGGTGAAAAACATTTAGGAACCATTCATGATATAATGCCTTTAATTTTGACTGGGTTTAATACATACTTTGATGTTTTCCATTCAAAAACCTTTCCTCTGCACCACTCCCCTTCCTGGACCCAGAATAAATACTGGGGACAATCTGTGCATACAAGAGGTCAAAATATGGATGACAATTTACACATTGACGTTTCATCCACATTTAGAACATTTTAACAGTCAAAAACAGCAAAGGAAAGACAAAGCATTTTTCTGTTGTAGTTCAATTAATTTATTGAAAAGTTAAATTTGAAACACGTGTTATGTTTTTTGTTAATTCACTAATGTGATGCGGGCACCGTGGGCTGGCCAACCTTTATTGCCCATCTCTAGTTGCCCCTGAGAAGATAGAAGATGTGAGCTACCTTCTTGAATCACCGCAGTTGATGTACTGTAGTTTAACCCACAATTCCCTGAAGGAGGATGTTCCACAATTTTGATTCGGTAACGGAGAACAGCAACATATTTCCAAGTCAGGAGGGTGAGTGGTTTGATGTTCCCAGGTATCCGGTACCTTGTCTTTCTGGATGAAGATGTCATCGGCATGGGAGGTGCTGTCTGAGGATCTTTCTGCAGTACATCTTGTTGATAATACACACTGCTCCTATGAAGCATTAACTGGGGAGGGAGTGGATGCTTGTGGAGGTGGTACCAATGAAGTAGATGATTTTGCCTCGAGGTTGTCAAACTTCTTGAATGTTATTGGAGCTGTATTCATTCAGACAAGTGGGGAAAATTCCATCACACCTCTGACTTCTGCCTTTTAAATGTTGACTGGCTTATAAGAGTCAGGAAGTTGGTTACTTGCTGCTGGATTTCTAGCTTCTGACCTGCTCTTGCCACCATTATATTTTTTGTCGCTAGCCTAGAACAGTTGCTAGTTAAAGGTAATGCCAAGGGTGTTTTCAGTGGACGATTCAGTGATTGTAACACCATTGAATATCAAGGGATGGTGGTTAGATTGCATCTTATTGGAGATCATTTCCTGGCATTTATGTGGTGTGAATATTACTTGCTACTTGGAAGATACACCCTGGATATTGTCCAGATCTTGTTGCATTTGGATGTGGACTGCTTCAGAATCCAAGGAGTGGTAAATGGTGCTGAACACTATTGATGATGCTTAGAAAGTGGCAACATTCTAATAGTTAACAATTAGGAGAAAGTGAGGACTGCAGATGCTGAAGAGTAAGAGTTGCAAAGTGTGGCGCGAGAAAAAGCACAGCAGGTCAGGGCAGCATCCGAGGAATGGGAGTGTCGATATTTTGGGCATAAGCCTGTAGGGTCTCCTGCTCCTCGGATGCTGCCTGACCTGCTGTGCTTTTTCCAATGTCACGTTTTTCAGCAATAATTAACAATTGTCAATCTGAAATGAGGCATATATTCTGAGGAGTTAATTATAACATTCAGTTTGCCAACTGACAGAACAGGCTTACAAGGTGGGAGATATTTTGAGATCCTAATTCCTGCATCTCCTTTCCAAATACAATTAACAACTTTGCCAGTCCCTCAGTCACTATTGCATTAGTGGAGCATGAGCCACATGGTTATGTCTTCAAATGGCAATCATAGCCCTATGTACGTCGCAGGGATACTTTGAAATTGTACACTTAAAGTACATCTCTTGGCTGAAACAGGTCAGTGCTTCTGCCACACAGCAATGGACGATTGTGAATGTGACAGCAGGTCAAACATTCTGATAACTGGATGGTGTGCGTACAGAATGATTAGCAACAGTCAGAAGGATTTTTGGGAGGCCAGCTGGAACATTTGTGCATTTCAACATCTATCTTTTGAATGGTCCTTTAACAATTGCCATTGAGGCTCTGTGAGTTTTCATGCATCAGGTTTGCACAATGCACATATTGCTCAGCAGTGGATTAACAATTACAGCATCAGGTATATACTGAAATTGCCATGTGAAAGACTCCAAACTTAGTCCAAAAAGTAATTGAGATAACAACAATCACCCCCATTTCATTTTCTTTCACTGTCTTTCTATCACCTATTCTGCATAAACTGGCTCCATTCTGAGTAAATGGATTGCCTTATCCAATACGCCATACCATGGTGGTTAAAACCAACACAGGAAGCTCGACATAGTTTCATTTAGAATTACAAATAATGCGCAACTTATCAACAGGCCATTCAACTCAACTAGCTTATACTGATATTTTATGGTTGGGACAGGGATGGTCAGTCATACTGGCAACCCACCTGAAGCATCATATTTTGAACACGTGAAGTTGGGATGATGAGCCTGGACTCTGGGTTGCATGGTTGTCATTTTGATTTGTCTCCTTAAGTGTTTTTGATTCATGTTTGGAATCAGTGGTCCTGTGGTAATGTTGAATGACAGTAACCAGTACCAAGGTAACCAAGTTGTCAAACAAGTGAAACAGAGACCAATGTGTCCCATCAAAGTGTTTTACCTAGTGTGGAAATATTCTATTTATCTCCCAAAGCAGAAGAAGCTGAACATGGGATATCATGGTAATTAAGAATCCAGTAGACAGTTATGACAACAATTATATGCAAACATTTCATCCCTCAGACACACAGAGATTAATATTAAATAGTTAGTTACAACAGAGCTTTCAGTAGACTATCAAGGATACCAAAATTGGAGGTATAATGGACAGCAAAGAAGGTTACCTCAGATTACATTGGGATCTTGATCAGATGGGCCAATGGGCTGAGAGGTGGCAGGTGGCATTTAAGATTACCTACAGTGTGGAAACAGGCCCTTTGGCCCAACAAGACCACACCGACCCACCAAAGCGCAACCCATCCAGACCCATTCCCCTACAGGCAATTTAGCATGGCCAATTCACCTAACCTGCACATTTTTGGATTGTGGGAGGAAACCGGAACACCCAGACGAAACCCACGCAGACACGGGGAGAATGTGCAAACTCCACACAGAGAGCCGCCTGAGGCGGGAATTGAACCCGGGTCTCTAGTGCTGTGAGGCAGCAGTGCTAACCACTGTGCTACTGTGCCACCCACAATTTGGATCAATGTAAGCTGCTGCATTTTGGGAAAGCAAATCTTAGCAGGATTTATACACTTAATGGTAAAGTCCTAGAGAGTGTTCCTGAACAAAGAGACCTTGGAGTGCAGGTTCATAGCTCCTTGAAAGTGGAGTCACAGGTAGATAGGATAGTGAAGAAGGAGGTTGGTATGCTTTCCTTTATTGGTCAGAGTATTGAGTACAGGAGTTGGGAGGTCATGTTGTGGCTGTACAGGACACTGTTGGAATATTGCATGCAATTCTGGTCTCCTTCCTATCAGAAGGATGTTGTGAAACTTGAAAGGGTTCAGAAAGGATTTACAAGGATGTTGCCAGGGTTGGAGGATTGGAGCTTTGAGGAGAGGTTGAATAGGCTGGGGCTGTTTTCCCTGGAAGTCGGAGGCTGAGGAGTGACCTTATAGAGGTTTACAAAATCATGAGGGGCATGGATAGGATAAATAGACAAAGTTTCTTCTCTGGAATGGGCGAGTCCAGAACTAGAGGACATAGGTATAGGGTGAGAGGGGAAAACTATAAAAGCGACCTAAAGGGCACCTTTTTCATGCAAAGGATGGTATGGGTATGGAATGAGCTGCCAGAGGAAGTGGTGAAGGCTGGTGCAATTGCAACATTTAAATGCATCTGGATGGGTATATGAATAGGAAGGGTTTAGAGGGATATGGGTCCGGTGTTGACAGGTGGGACGAGATTGGATTGGGATATCTGGTCGGCATGGACGAGTTGGACCGAAGCATCTGTTTCTGTGCTGTGCATCTCTGTGACTCTATGTCTCTAACTGATGTAAGGTAAGATGAATTATGAGATATTCATACCTTCACACCACCCGTTATGATGCAGTGATGATATCATGAAACATCTCTTAAAGTTACACTAAAATTCTGATCGTGAGCCATAACACATCATCCCCCTTTTTCCAAAGCGATAAACAAATCCCAAACAGATAGACTTGTTTGTACACATGCCCATAGGTCAGATCCGAGAATTAGACCACTTTTTGCTTTTAGTTAGAGTAGTAGTCACTCACTGAAACACATTCACTCAAGATTAAGGGTTTTTTCAACAATAGAACAGAAGTGCATTGCACAAAAGAGAAACAAGTAAAACCTACCAAGCTGTCAGAAAAAAAATCTTGAATCAACCAGCAAAATAAAATTTTAACCTCTTCCCCAATGCTGTCATCTTCCATGATTCAAATCAAGAAAAATTATTCTCTGTATCAAATCATTAATTTCAATGGAGCTGATTTTCCTCAGTTCTTTCCTGTGGACTGTAAACTCTTCTCATTGAATATTCACAAAACAGAGTGCTTACTCTTACTCAGCTATTTTAATAACCTGTAGTTATTTTAATAACCAAACACTCCTGGCTAAACTTTTCAACGGAGATAATTGTGCTTCCCCTGAATTGATCCACTCCTTTTTTTACAAACGAAACTATATTTGTTTCTGACCTCAGTCAGGTTTCCTCTGACTGGTCTTAAAACCTTTTAATCACTGGGTTTACTAAGCTGAAATCAATATTTGCTTATCATGAATCAAAATCACTGTAATAGTCCTCAACATTTATAATCCCTGCCCTAAAACTAGCACACTGCTAATAAACTTCTACTAATGCTCCAAACTCTAGCGGCCACTTCCTATGAAGCAGTGAAGATTAAGTCACTGTTTTGGAAAGGCTGTCTCACTTCGCTTTTTTAAACCCTCTGAAATGTAACCAACATATGGTTCACCATTTTAAATCCAAACACTATAAATGACAATAAATGACACCTTTCATCATAATGTGCATTTTGCACTTCCTTAGAGAGTCAATTAATAGGGTTGTATCATTCATAAAATGCAATATTACAACACCATTAAAATTTCTGATTGCATCCAATTGATGAGATTGTTGACTGGTTTGATTGCACCATATGTGATTTGTTCTGCTACAGTAGGTGTGGCTAGAAACTTGTAAATTATAACTATATTGAGATCTATTCAAACTGCTAGATCTGCCACTGCTGGGTCATTGGTGTCTACCTGGTAGAGGATCCTAGAAAACCAGAAGGAGCTTACCTATTGGCACTGCGGTGTACTTCTGCCTATGCATAACATTGATGATCCATTACATATTACAAGGTAATCTTGGTGATCTATTTTGTCTTGAAGGAGCTTAAATTTTGATTAAAAAGAAATCACTTCTGTTTTGCCAAGTTAAAGCCCCATCTATGGATTTGTACATCTGTCTACACTCACAGAAGGTGATGATGCTGAAGTGGGCAGAACACTCCCTTTATCCAAATTCTCTCTTGTCCAAAGCTGTTTCCAGTTGGTCTTCATCTAATTTTGTACTGAGATATTGAAATGTATATACCAGACATTCACCAATGCCAAGTTTATGTGAATTTGCCTTGAGCATAATGTTTTACTTCATGTGGCAATGCTTCTGTTATTTTAAGTAGCACAAGAAAATGGCTGTGGATATCATGGAATCATAAATTAAACAATTCAATAGCTATTTATTGAAACTAACTTCTATGTATAACCATTACATTCACAGGCATTTCAGTGTCTAGGCTAACATTAAGCCATTAATAACAACAGAACAGTATGCTTCCAATAGAATGTCATGCTTCAAGTTGTAAAGTTGTAGAGATGTACAGCACGGAAACAGACCCTTTGGTCCAACTCACCTGTGTCGATCAGATATTCTAAATTAATCTAGTCTCGCTTGCCAGCATTTAGTCCATATCCCTCTAAACCCTTCCTATTCAGATATCCATCCAGACGCCTTTTAAATGTTGTAATTGTACCTCCACCACTTCCTCTGGCAGTTCATTCCATACATATACCATGCTCTGCATGAAAATGTTGCCCCACTCACTTTAAACCTATGCCCTCTAGTTTGGATTCCCCTACCCCGGGGAAAAAAACCTTGCTTATTTATCCTATCCATGCCCCTCATGATTTTATAAACTTCCAAAAGGTCACTTCTCAGCCTCTGACACTCCAGAGAAAACAGCCCCAGCCTGTTCAGCCTCTCCCAATACTTCAAATCCTCCAGCCCTGACAACACCCTTGTAAATCTTTTCTGAACTCTTTCAAATTTAATAATATTTTACCTGTAGCAGGGAGACCAGAACTGCATTCAGTATTCCAAAAGTGCCTAACCAATGTTCTGTACAGCCGCAGCATGACCTCACAACCCCTGTTCTCAATGCACAGACCAATAAAGGCAAGCTTACCAAACACCTTCTTCATTATCCTGTCTAACTGTGACTCTACTTTCAAGGAATTATGAACTCCAAGGTCCCTTTGTTCAGCAACACTCCTCAGGACCTAACCATTTAGTGTGTAAGTCCTGCCCTGAGCTGCTCTTCCAAAATGTAGCTCCTCATATTTGTCTAGATTAACCTCCATCTGCCACTCCTCAGCCCATCGGCCTATCTGATTAAGGTACCCTTGTAATCTGAGGTAACCTTCTTCGCTGTCTACTACATCACCAATTTTGGTGTCATCTGTAAATTTATTAACCATACTTCATATTCATATCCAAATCATTTATATAAATGACAAAAAGCAGTGGACCCAGCATCGAACCTTGCAGCACACCACTGGTCACAGGCCTCCAGTCTGAAAAGCAACCATCTACCATCACCCTATGTCTCCTACCTTCTAGTCAATTTTCTATCCAAATGGCTAGCTCTCCCTGTATTCCATGTGATCTAGCCTTGTTAACCAGTCAACTATGCCAATTCTTGTCGAATGCCTTACTGAAGTTCCTATAGATCACGTCGACTGCTCTGCCTCCATCAATCCTCTACATTATGTCTTCAAAAAACTCAGTCAAGGCAGTGAGACATGATTTCCCCTGCTCAAAGACATGGTGACTATCTCTAATAAGTCCTTGCCTTTCCAAATACATGTAAGCCCTGTCCCTCAGAATCCACTCAAACAACTTGCCCACCATCAATGTCAGACTCACCAGTCTATAGTTCCCTAGCTTTTCCTTACCACCTTTCTTAAATAGTGGCACCAAGTTTTCTGGCACCTCACCTGTGGCTATTAATGATACAAATATCTCAGCAAGGGGCCCAGCAATCACTCCCCTAGCTTCCCACAGAGTTCTAGGGTACATCTGATTTGGTCCTGGGATTTTAATCCCACCTTTATATGTTTTAATATGTCCAGCACCTCCTCCTCTTTTCAAGCTATCACTGTTTATTTCACCATGTTCTCTAGCTTCCACATCCTTCTCCACAGTGATCTAAGGTAAGATGGAGTACAGGATACTTATACATGCAGGTCAGATTCTATAATACAGTGACGATAAGACCATAAGACATAAGAGTGGAAGTAAGGCCATTCGGCCCATCGAGTCCACTCTGCCATTCAATCATGACTGATGGGCATTTCAACTCCACTTACCAGCATTCTCCCCGAAGCCCATAACATGAGTATGTCTCATAAATGGGTGCTGACGTTTTATCTTTGAGACATAATACAACAAGTGGTAATTCATGGAGTCAAGATACAATGTACAAAGATATAAAGAACAGTACAGCACAGGAATAGCTACTTTGACCTACCAAGACTGCACCAACACATGATGCCTTTCTAACCTAAAACTGTTTTGCGTCAACATATCTCTCTATTCCCTGCCTATTCGTGTATCTGTCATAAATGTTGCAATTGTGCATGCATCTGCCACCTCCTCTGGCAGCACATTCCAGGCACTTACCACCTTCTGTAGCAAATAACCTGCCTCTCACATCTCTCATTACTTTAAACCTATATGCCTGGTGTTTCTATCATGGGAAAAAGATTCTGTCTATCCATTCTATCCACGCCTCTCATAATTTTGAAACTTCTATCGAATCACCTCTCCATCCTTCGAGTCCTGCCTTCTCTCTTCAGCTCACGTTAGTACTGTGGTGTCTTTCAAGATTTATACAACCATTTGTCTCACTCTATAATGGAGAGTGTACTGTTTCGAATTAGGTCTATCAGAGGAAGAAGTAGTCATTGAACCGCAATCTTCAAGCATTCAGCGTACTTTTGTTCTGCATCACATTTATAACCAGGTCTCCTCCCGTTCCACTAATTTCATTTTAACCATTCAGTACATTCCATTTCTTCTATGCACTTGTCTAATTTTCAGATCTACTTATACTCTGTTCAATCCATTTTGTGTTGAACTATTTTTCACTTACTGGATGGCAGCAGTGTCAACACTCCAAAGTTGAACGTCATTGACAATAAGATATCCCAGAACATGCTGAGGTCCTGAAAGACATTTCATAATTTTAGATTTTTTTCCTTCTCAACCCATTTTTTTTTTCATTTGACAAAACACATAATAGATCAAGCATTCTTTTACCCTAACACGGCACAAGCCAAAAGATTTCATTGGCAATTAATTATTTTTGTGCGTATGCTTGATACCACAAACAGCAAATGAGACCAGAAGGACAGTAGTCTACCTTTTCATTTAACTTTTCTTTAACAGGCAGTTTTTCAATAACTCAGTAATTGTCAGAACAAGCCCATATTGGCATTGTAGAAGTCAAATAGTGCATTAAAATGGTGTCAATTTTCTTTAAAATTTCAGTGCTGATCTAATTGATTCATGATGCTACTCAAAGATGCTGTTTAGAATGTTTAAATGATTTCAAGGAACTAATCAATTTTATTTAATAACAACTCAGACTTTAGAAATGCCTTACTCAAATAGCCCAATAGATTTCACGAAATTCAATTGCAAAATATTTATTTCTTCTGTGTGGGTGGAAAATGAACTTCCATTTCATTAAGATATTTCCTTCTGCAGCAGATAGCATTCAATTCCAATTGACTGCAAGAAGAATCAAAAGCAACAAGCCTGTGGAATGCTGTGATCCAAACGGTGCCATTCACTCAGGCTCTGACTGACATTAATTTTGATCATGATGAATGATTTATTTATTGCCACATGTATCTTGAAGATACAGCAAAATATGTTTTATCACCACAATCTGGCACCATTTTGAGTTACAATAAGGATAGAAAGAAATTCTTTAAATCGAGTTTGAACATCATCTGTTCAAATTGGGCTCTCAAGTGCAGCTTCAAGGCTTCTGCAAGATTTCAGCAAGGTGTTCTGGTCCTCAAGGAGTCCCGCTCTGGGAACAGCAATGAGGACGCTGATGCCCCAAGAGACTCCAGCTCTGTTGGTCCTGCCTCCTCACCAACACTGCCAAGAGTCCAGGCTCTGGGCCTATTGCTACCAGGTCCCCTGCTCATGGCATTGCCATTGCCAAGACTCCAGGCTCCGGGCCTACTGGTGCTGGGGGCCCAGGTACCAGGCACCTCTATTGCCACCAGGAGTCCCAATCCATGCTGCCGATTCTGCCTCGCTTTTTCTCGAATCGTTAAATTGTGAATCTATATTTTGTTCCCCAATGAATATTCTGTAAAGCATCCAACCACCCAATTAGATCCCAGGCTGATACTGACTTCCTGATGTGTAGCTCTTCTGTGGTGCCACTGTTAAAAACCTTAACTGGATTATAAAATACAAGTGACTTCCATGTATTTTTGAACTCCTTCATTAGATTTTAGTTCCTCACCAGATTGAACCCTAGTTTTCGGCTCACCAGCCCTTCCCATCACATGGGCTGGTGTCTGAGGGTTAGGGCAAGGTGCTTGAGCCCTAAAATTATTTGAACTGAGGAGAATAACGCATTACACCAGCCCTTCCCATCACATGGGCTGGTGTCACAACTAACCCATTATCAGTTATTACAAAAAGGGGTGGCACGGTGGCTAGCAGTGCTACCTCACAGTGCCAGGGGCCGGGGTTCAATTCCACCCTCGGCCGACTATTGGTGTGGAGTTTGCACATTTTCCCCATGTCTGTGCGGGTTTCCTCCAGGCACTCCAGTTTCCTCCCACAATCCAAAGATGTGCAGGTCAGGTGAACTGGCCATGCTAAATTGCCCATAGTGTTAGATGCATTAGTCAGAGGGAAATGGGTCTGGTTGGATTACTCTTCGGAGGTTAGGTGTGGACTTGTTGGGCTGAAGGGAAATCTAATCTAATCTAAAGGGCCCCATTAGCAGTGATTGGTTCTCCCAAGATGACTATTACTCATTCTTCTGTCTACTCAACTGCTGTTCTCTGTCTCTGGGCTCCATCTCCATCTAATTTGTAACCCCTTCACCTCTCCTGCCACCCCCCCCTCCCCCCAGACCATCTTCAGCATTCATTCCAATCTCTTCCCAGCCAGAACCAATTGGGTCACTGGACCCAAGACATTTACTCAGCTTTCTCTCCACAGATGCTGTCAAACCTGCTTTGTTTCTCCAGCAATTTCTGTTTTTTGCTTCATGAACCTCTCACATTTCATTTTGGAGATGAGGGTAGATAAAGCATGATGAAGGAGAGAAGGAGGTGCAGGAAAATGAAGCCACAGTTTTTTTTTTGTTTTCAGAATGATCTACAAACATAAATCCAGACATCTGAATCAGGAGCAGGAGTTAGCCACTTAGCCCCCTTGAAACTGCTCTGTCACTCAATGTGATCATGACCTATCTGATTATAGCATCAAAATTCCATTCCTGTCTACCCCAATAGTCTTTCACCCTCTTTCCTAACAAGAATATTTCTGCCTCTGCCTTAAAATTATTCAGACATTGCTTTCCTCATCCTTTCATGAAGAAAGTCCCAAAACCATTACCCTCTTAGAGAAAATGTTTAACCTAATTTCTGTTTTAAACAGTAGTTCGTGAGTTTCTCATGAGAGAATGCATCCTCTCCATATCCATAGCTTCAGAGATCCCTCAGGATTTTATCTTTCAATCAAGTCACCTCCAACTGTTCTAAACTCAAGCGGGTATAATCCTAGTCTGTCCAACCTTTCCTCATAAGACAATTCACGCTTACCGAGTACCGTCCAGTAAACCTTCAAAGCATTTTTATCCTCCCTTCAATAGGGTGACCAATATTGTACATAATACTCCAGATGCAGGTTCACCAGTACCCTTTGTAATTGAAGTATAACCTCCCTACTTATGTATTCAATTTCCTTTGCAATAAATGATAACATGCTATCACTTTTCATAGCTGCTTTATGCACCTGTGTAATAACCTTTTGTGATTTGTGCACAAGGACACCTAGCTGCCTCTACCTGTCAAGCCACTGTAAAATCACCATTCAGATAATCTGTTTTTGTTTTATTCCTCCTGCTGAAATGGACAATTTCATATACTTCATCTGCCACATCTTTGTCCAATCAGTTAACCTATCTCCAATTTGTTGTAACCTCCTTGTGGCTTCTTCACACTTTACTTTTCTACTTATCTTTGTGATATCAGATTGCAACGGTTCAAGAAGGTAGCTCTCCACCTTCTGAAGACCAACTAGGGACAACCAGTATATGTTGGCCCAGCCAATGAAACCAATGGAGGAATAATATTTTAAAAATTTGGAAACCATACCTTCTGTCTGCAGTAACGAACATATCTGAGAGGAAAGAAGGGTGTGATGATGCTTGATGTGATCCAGCCAGATTTGACAGTGACTAGTTAAATCAATTATCCACCATAAATTTTCAAAGCTGTATTTCTTGAATGCAGAGGAATACAGAAGCGTAATGTATCATATGGAATGATGTTAGTGGTGGGCAATAAAAGATATACTGTGATCAAGAGCATTAACGATGAAGATGATAATGTGAATGAGCAGATTGATAGTTGCAGATGTGTTGTGGAGAATGGACCGCCAATGGCCAGACTATTGGGAATTAAAATATGCTATTGTATGCATGTATCAGCGATGAATGGCTGTAACCATAGCAACTGCACAGTCTGTCAAATCTGCAAGTATAAAGTTTATTAAAACGTGTATTTCATCCAGAAAATAATGATGTTGCCAACCACAGACAAATGCCAAGTCAATAAAGTAGAACAAAATAAATCTCACTTCCAAGGTCATCTACTGATAGCCAACAAACAGCTCCATTCCCTCATGGCATCCTTTTCATTCAACTCATTGAACACAAATGGCATGAAAAGATCCCACCATGCAGCCTGGAGAGACTAGTATTCAGGAAAGTGGAAGATACTATCACTGGGACCATTTATTCTAAATTATTAGCGTAACTACTAAATGATGGAGGGTACGGAAGATACAACAAGGAGGTGGAGAGGCACGTCAATGTGAGATTTTTAACCAAATCTTCCTGATAAAAACATAAGAAAATATGGATGGGTATCAGATTAATTCCATAGGTCAGCGCAACATCGAGGGCCAAAGGGCCTGTACTGTGCTGTAATGTTCCATGTTCTATGCTTTTCAGAATGGTGGAAAGTTTGCTGTCAAGTTCTCAAGGGATCGGTGCTGAGACCCTTGCTTTTCTTGAAATATATTAATGTTCTAGACCTCGATGTACCGTTTTAAAATTTTGCACTTCACATGAAACTTTGAAGAACTGGAAAGTTTGATGAGAGTAGTATAGACTTCAAATGACATAGAGAAGTTGGAGAAATAGGCAGACATGTGGCAGATGAACTTAATTGAGGAGAAGTATGAGGTGATTCATTTTGATAGGAAGAACATGAAGAGACCACATAAAATGAAGATACTATTTCAAGGGGGCATGAAATGGGATGGACCTGGATACCTATGATTAGATTTCCTACAGTGTGGAAACAGGCCCTTCAGCCCAACCCTACCCTCCAAAGAGCAACCCACCCAGACCCATTCCCCTCTGACTAATGCACCTAACACTACAGGGAATTTAGCATAGCCAATTCACCTGACCTGCACATCTTTGTACTGTACGAGGAAACCAGAGCACACGGAGGAAACCCACGCAGACACGGGGAGAATGTGCAAACTCCACACAGGCAGTCGCCAAGGCGGGAATTGAACCCGGGTCCCTAACACTGAGATGCAACAGTGCTAACCACTGAGTCACCGTGCCACCTATGTGAGGAAATCATTGAAGATTGCAGCACAGTTTGAGAGTATGGTTAATGAATCATACAGTATCATAGCCTTTATCAACAGGGATATAGAGGTACAAAAGCAAGGAAGTTATCATGATCCTAGTTTGGCATTCAATTTCACTATATGAAGAATGTGGAGGCTTGGAGAGAGTGATTCACAAGAATGCTTCTAGGAATGTGGAGATTCAGTATGAAGATAAATTGGAGAAGTTAGGACTGTTCTCATTGGAGACTGAGAGGAGACTTAATAGAGATGTTCAAAATCATGAGGGACTGAGTGGATAAAGAGACACTGCCCATTTGTGAAAGGATTGAAAGTTTTGAAGTAATCAGTAAAAAAAAACACAAGAGACTGGAGGGAAGGTTTTTGTATGCAGTAAGTGGTTAGTGGTTGGAATGTACTGCCTGAGAGTCTGGTGGACTCTGATGTTTACTGAAGGGAATTAGACTATTCTCTGAAATGAAAGAATGTGCCAAGTTATGGAGAGAGAAAATGTGGGAGAATGGCACTTAGTGAATTTCTCTTTCAGAGACCTACACAGTCACAATATGTCAAATAGCCTGGTGATATTTCTCAGATTATGCGAATTGATTTTCTCTGCACCCTTTAAACAATCAGAGAATAGTTCGGTGAACCAAATTTGTACACAATATTCTGGTCAATAATTTGTACAAAAATAATGCATTTTTAAAAATTTGAATTCTATTTTTATTTACTTGTCAGTTTTTAGTATAGTTCAGCATTTTGCTGACAGATTTGGCCCTTTGGTGCTTTTTCTATTAAGTTTAATAAACTGCATTCAATACAAAATCATCAGGTCACAAACTCTGCTCCCCTGCCATATACTCTCCTAAGGAAAGCTTTGATCTCTGCAAATTTCAAAGTTAATCAAACAGATGTGCAAAATAATCAGCAATGTTCAGATTGCCTCAATTTAATCTTGCTCTGTTTCTTTGATATTATATATTCTCTTCTTTGGGTATATCTATATTGGAGGCAGTTTCTAGAAGCTCTCCAGAAACTTGCCACAAAAGTGAGACTGATCCTGGAGCACAATGCTAAAGGAGTTCATCACTGTCAGGGGAATTGTTAAGCTAAAATGGATGCAATACACCATGTGTGTTTTTTTAAAGAGGTATTTCCTTGGTCTCTTACACAATACTTATTCCTCAGTGTCAGGCAACATCAATCAATATCTGATTATCTTATTATCACATTGCATTTTGTGGAATCTTGCTTTGTATAAATTAACTGTTGCATTAAAACAGTAGCTATGCTTAATGAATCATGTTGGCTGTAATTATTTAGAGTTATCTAAGTTTCTTAAAGATCTTATAAGGACCAAAATCTTTTTCATTTCCCTGTTCCACTCACTGAATGCTTTTGTTAATATTCATCGAGTCCTAACTCTCTCATTATTAACCTGATTGACAGCCAGATATTTTCCAGACTCTTTTTATATGTATTAATAGAGACTCAGCAATTTCAGTTGTGAATACTGTATGTCTTATTCTATCTAATGAGAAACATTTTTTTCTCCACTCTTGTCTTGCTTCAGAATTTCTCATTTGAGATCTGTCTTCAGTTTCGATGCACACCGTCACTGTCAAATCATCTCCACACATTTTCTATTCACTTAGCTTTACATCACAAATGAAATGACTGAACGTCACATCAATTTGACTAATAAATTAGTTTTGTGCAACTCTCAATTTTGTGTCCCATGTGTTATGCAATCTTCTTCCATCTCGGGTAATCATTTTCAAATAAAATTCCGTTCCATCTTCTCTAAATGAATTCGAGCATGTTGGTCGCTTTAGTTTGTTCGCAGATGGTATTTACTCCACATCTGAACATCCACGACTCTATCATCATCTATCAATGTTCATTTTTTTGGTCCCTTTTCCTGTATCATTCATTTATTTCAAGGCATAGTTAAGTAACAGAACACAATATTTGTCGGATGCAGCTTTGAGTTATACATATCTTGCAAACCATGAAAAGAGAATATCATCACAGCTGACAAATGTCACTCTTAGAGAAAAAGCATTGTACTTTATTTTCCACAGCATTCAAACCACCAGTAAAAGCTTACAGGTTTTACTTATATACACAAAGTGCAGGAAACAAAATACAGTGGATACTGGAAATCTGAAATTGGAACAGAAAGTGCTGAAAATAACCCAACACATCTGGTAGCATCTCTGGAGAGAGAAACAGAGTTGATGTCTAAGACCATCCTTTGGAACAAGTGGAAAAGCAAACAACAAAAATATTGATTTGTAAAATGTTTTGCGAGTCTGTGTAGGTGATTGGTAGTGTCTGAAAATGTGTTGCTGGAAAAGCGCAGCAGGTCAGGCAGCATACAAGGAACAGGAGATTTGATGTTTCGGGCATAAGCCCTTCTTCAGGAATGAGGGAAGTGTGTCCAGCAGGCTAAGATAAAAGGTAGGGAGGAGGGACTTGGGGGAGGGGCGTTGGAGATGCGATAGGTGGAAGGAGGTCAAGGTGAGGGTGATAGGCCGGAGTGTGGTGGGGCCGGAGAGGTCAGGAAGAAGATTGCAGGTTAGGAAGGCGGTGCTGAGTTTGAGGGATTTGACTGAGACAAGGTGGGGGGAGGGGAAATGAGGAAACTGGAGAAGTCTGAGTTCATCCCTTGTGGTTGGAGGGTTCCTAAGCAGAAGATGAGGCGCTCTTCCTCCAACCGTCGTGTTGTTATGGTCTGGCGATGGAAGAGTCCAAGGACCTGCATGTCCTTGGTGGAGTGAGAGGGGGAGTTAAAGTGTTGAGCCACGGGATGGTTGGGTTGGTTGGTCCGGGTGTCCTAGCGGTGTTCTCTGAAACGTTCGGCAAGTAGGCAGCCTGTCTCCCCAATATAGAGGAGGCCACCTCTATATTGGGGTATTGCATCCGCCGCACCCGAAGGGCTTATGCCCGAAACGTCGAATCTCCTGTTCCTTGGATGCTGCCTGACCTGCTGCGCTTTTCCAGCAACACATTTTCAGCTGTGATCTCCAGCATCTGCAGACCTCACTTTCGCCTAGGTGATTGGTAGTGTCTGAAAAATCTGGCTCTGATTGTTTGACTATGCATTCTAGTCTTAGATTGGCCTACTAATGGAATTAGATAAAAACAATGACTGCAGATGCTGGAAACCAGATTCTGGATTAGAAGTGCTGGAAAAGCACAGCAGTTCAGGTAGCATCTGAGGAGCAGTAAAATCGACGTTTCGGGCAAAAGTCCTTCATCAAGAATACCTACTAATGGAATTAGTTTATTTTAAAGTACTCTATCTGTTCTCCATAATACATGAAAGACTTCAATTAAATCATCACTTTGCATAACTTTCAGGGAATATAACCATTGTTTGTGTAATTTCTCCTTATAATTTAACTATCAGGAGTTAGGTATTATGTGAGGTATCATATACAAGTTGCAAAGCCTTCAAGGCTAATATATGTCGGCGCAACATCGAGGGCCGAAGGGCCTGTACTGCGCTATAATGTTCTATGTTCTATATCTTTCCTATCCTTCCTATGGTGAGATGCCAAACTGCTCAGGTGTGGTCCAGTCAGTGCTTTGCAAAGCTGGAGTTATGACATCTACCCGAAACAAAAAATACTGACACTGGCAGATGCCTAATTATTGGTTGGCTTCTGATGTTGCTTGTAAAATCGATAGTATGAGCAGTTAAATGGAAATGTAGTTCTCAATGGGCTCACGATTGTTGACAGGCTAACATGCAGTGACAGATAAAATGTGTTTGTTCTCACCTTTTGATCTGAACAGAATGAAGATTTACTATTCAATTCCTTTGTTTCATACAAGCCAATTTTCTTTTAAAAACACTCTTGCTCCACTTGAAAGTCATGTAACAATGTTGCGATCTACTTACATTATAGAGGTACTTACAACATAGAAGTACTTATAGAGGTACTTACAATATAAAGGTACTTACATTATAGAGGTACTCACATTATAGAGGTACTTATATTATAGAGGTACTTACATTATAGAGGTGCAGTTTGAATGAGTGATGTAAATGGGCATGAAATAGTTTTCCTCACAAGTCCGTTTTATTCTGGAGACAAAGAACTACTGAGCAAGTGTGAGGAACTGAGACAGATTTGCATTTCATTTGCACCTTTCACAAACTCAAGGTATTGGAAAGCTCCTTACAGCTAATGGACTATTTATGAAGCTAGTGCTTCCAAATAAACCTGTTGGACTATAACCTGCTGTTGTGTGATTTGTACTTATGAAGAGCACACGTTACGTTATTAGAGGAAGCATGTCATACAGGAACCCTAAACAGCATTATGGTGATTGTTCCTTAAAGGATGACAATGAGACGTCATCTCTGCTTATTCAAAATAGCTTCCTTCACCCGGATTCTGGTTTTACTCTGGTCGATGAAACTTTACAGTTATTGTTTGTTTTATAACATACTAGACTCAACACTCTGGCAACTATCTGAAAGCAAATTCACCAGAAATGGAATAGGCCATGCCTCTTACATGAGACTCCATGAGATCGTCAAAGGAAAACTGTCTCAGGAAAAGTGACATCAATATGGGCAGGATGCACATTACAAGGACAATCAAAATAGACCTTTGAAGGGATATTTCTCTTTGGTAAATACTGGAACCAACTGGTCCACTTAGAACCAAACACTGACATCTGTTTTAGAATGTTTCATGAACCATCTGTGCCAAATATGGATAAAGTAGTCATTGTCTTACCAAACAGAGCTGCTCTCTCCTTTGGGATATAGATGGTAGCCATGATATGGAGGTGGAGAGAGATGACTGGTAGTGGTTTAACCTGAGGCTCACCAGTTGGTTGTACGGTTAGCTTTTGATGTGGAGTAATATCAACAGTGTGGGTTTAATTCCCAAACTGGCTGAAGTTACCACAAACAACTGTCTTTCTCAATCTCTTCCCTTGCCTGAGGTGTGGTGACCCTCAGGTTAATCTGCCACCAGTAATGAGAGAGCAGCCCGATGGTTTGAGAAGGCAGTAGTAACTTTACTTTTATGTCAAATATGCAAAACCCAATGTGCCCAGAAGAAGGTATGGCTGTAAGAGGTTTTTCTAAGCACCAGTGTCAGTACCAAATGGGAGACCCATAGAAGGTAATGAACTTACATACAACCTGGACGTACTCAAATTACAAGATGTCTGGAGCAGAACATGTTCAGAAAGATAAAAGTCAATTGAATGACACCCATGGCGGCACGGTGGCACAGTGGTTAGCACTGCTGCCTCACAGCGCCAGGGACCTGGGTTCAATTCCCGCCTCAGGCGACTGACTGTGTGGAGTTTGCACGTTCTCCCCGTGTCTGCGTGGGTTTCCACCGGGTGCTCCGGTTTCCTCCCACAGTCCAAAGATGTGCGGGTCAGGTGAATTGGCCATGCTAAATTCCCCGTAGTGTTAGGTAAGGGGTATATGTAGGGGTATGGGTGGGTTGCGCTTCGGCGGGTCGGTGTGGACTTGTTGGGCCGAAGGGCCTGTTTCCACACTGTAAGTAATCTAATCTAATGGTCACTCAGATTACACATTGTCCAACCCTGCTTACAGTGAGAACTCTGTTCCATTCACCCAGGTTTCTTTATTCTTAGCATTTCGGTTGTCATAACCACGAATCACAAACTATGATCACCTATGAGCGTATCGAACTTTTAATTCCAATTCATCTTTTTTTGAAAAAGATGACAAGAGTCAAACGTGCCTTTGGATGTAAATTTGATGACTGTCTGGAGGGTGAATTCCTGGTATTCACATTCCTGGTGATGTCTCATAGAAGCATCAAAGAGATGGACTTAAAGAGAAAAATGTGTTACAAACTCCCAAGAGTTTAAAATCTCCCAAGAGTTATTTCAGTCTGTGAATATGATGGGAGAAAAGTCAATAGTCTGTGCTAGATATAATGTTCTGTATCTTCCCCTTTCAGGAACATATGAACAGGAGTTAAGAGCTTGTTCCACTCAATGGAAGAAGGTGCACTAGTGAGCTGTGGAGCACATGAATGCTGATGTACTGAAGTACAATTGTGTACTAGTCTGTGTTTGAACACTAGAATGCTTTGAAGTTCACAGCCAAAAGGACCATCCATTAGTCAGCCCTGCGAGGCAGGTAAAGGACTCTCCATTCCGAGAAGTAGAAGCCAGCTAGTCAGCAAATCAAGTAAAAGGAAACATAACTAAAGATCTTTTCCTGGTATGTGGGAGTCCAAAACTAGAGGGCATAGGTTTAACCTGAGAGGGAAAAGATTTATAAGGGACCTAAGTTTCAACCTTTTCACGTAGAGGGTGGTGTATGTGTGGAATGAGCTGCCAGAGGAAGTGGTGGAGGCTAGTACAATTACAATGTTTAAAAGGCATTTGGATAGGTATATGAGTAGGAAGGGTTAATAGGGATATGGGGTAAATGCTGGTAAATGGGACTAGATCACTTTAGGATATCTAGTCAGTATGGATGAGTTGGACTGAAGGGTCTGTTTCTGTGCTGTCCAGCTCTATGACTGTACTTCCACAAGCCAACCACAGTGGAAAACAGGACCTAATACCTAACCTCTTAACTAACAATTTTTACAACTTACTCTTCACAAGGGTGGCACGGTGGCTCAGTGGTTAGCACTGCTACACTCACAGTTCAATTCCCACCTCAAACTCCTCTGTGTGTACATTCTCCATGAGTCTGCGTGGGTTTCCTCCCACAGTCCAAAGATGTGCTGGTTGGGTGAATTGGCCATGCTCAATTACCACACATGATGTGGTAAAAGGGGAAATGAGTCTGGGTGGGTTGCTCTTTGGGGAGTTGGTGTGGATTCGTCAGGCCAAGGGGCCTGTTTCCACACTGTAGGCACTCTAATCTAAAAACTTCAGATTGATCTGTATAACTCTAAACTTTTATTTTTTTTAGACTCACCTCTCATTTATAATTTTTGTGTAACTGTACTATATTATTTTTTTCTTGCATTTATTAACTAAAAATTCACAGTTTTGTTACCAGAATTCCTACAGTGTAGAAACAGGCCCACACCAACCCTTCGAAGAGTGATCCATTCTCCTCCCTATCACCTAGATTTATCCATGATTAATGCCCTTAACTGACACACATCCCTAAACACTATGGGCAATTTAGCATGGCCAATTCACCGAACCTACACATCTTTGGGAGGAAGCCAGAGAAAACCCACGCATATACAGGGAGAATTTGCAAATTCCACAAAGACAGTCACCTGAGGCTGGAATTGAACCTGGGTTTGTGGTACGATGATGCAGCAGAGCTAACCATTAAGCCACCGTCTCACCCTACCTCAAGGAAGACTGGCTAAATTGGTTCCTTTTAAAGGCTGCATTCATTTGGGCTGAGACAAAAGTTTCCATGGGGTGGGGGGGAGGGGGGGGAGGGAGGTGGGGGAATGCTTTGAAGTTAAGAGAAAGTGAGGACTGCAGATGCTGGAGATCAGAGTCGTGAGTATGGAAGTTACTCTGGCGGTTATGTCTTTAATTTAGTGTTGTAATGCATGCCTGGATCATATTACGGGGCTCCAGTAACAGTTAATGGTAGTGCATTGTGATAGGTTAGCTGAATCACTGGTAGATAAGCTAATGCTGAAGATGATGGTGTTGTAATGTGATAGGTTAAGTGTGATGGAAGGAAAGTAAAATCAAGGACTGCAGATGCTGGAAACCAGATTCTAGATTAGAGTGGTGCTGGAAAAGCACAGCAGTTCAGGCAGCATCTGAAGAGCAGGAAAATCGATGTTTCGGGCAAAAGCCCTTCAACATTCCTGACGAAAGGCTTTTGCCCAAAACATCGATTTTCCTGCTCCTTGGATGGTGCCTGAACTGCTGTGCTTTTCCAGCACCACTCCAATCTAGAATCTGATGGAAAGAACCAGTGTGGCAGACGATGATTAGTCTACAAAGATAAAGCAAGCCAGCATGATTGGTTAAGATTAGGGTGGAACTGGAAAAGCACAGTGAGTCAGGCAGAATCTGAGGAGCAGGAAAATCGATGTTTCAGGCAAAAGCACTTCATCAGGAAGGACTGATTCCTGATAAAGGACTTTTGCCCTAAATGTCAATTTTCCTGCTCCTCAGAAGCTGCCTGACCTGCTGTGCTTTTCCAGCACCACACTAATCTTAACCAATCATGCTGGCTTACTTTATCTTGGTAGACTAATCATCGTGGTGCTTATCATCAGGAATGAAGAGCTTATGCCTAAAATGTTGATTGTCCTGCTTCTCAGATGTAGTCTTATCTGCTGAATTTTCTAGCACCAAACTCTTGTTGTGGAAAAATCACTGTTCTATAATCACTTTGGTCAATTCATTTTACTGCCTTTGCTCTCTTACATCAATGAAAAGTAATGCAGAATGGATGAGCACATCAATCCCTCTGTACTGTGAAAGGATGAGTATGAGCTAACATCTTAATTCTCTGTCCTCTTCCCATTCTGATCCTCTGTCCTCGGCCTGTTCTCATTGGCTATTCTAATCATGAAGAAATGCACCTCTTGGATAGCAGATGCCTCCATAGGTTCTGTTGTTTATCTACTCATTCTCACTTTCCACACTGTCATGCCCTGTCCCTTTCATTCTTTACACCCTAGCCCTCTGTCCTAGTTGTTTATATATTAAACAGCTCCATTGAAGGATCACCGAAATGAAAGTTATTTCATTTTGGGTGGCACGGTTGCACAGTGGTTAACACTGCTGCCTCACAGCACCAGAGACCTGGGTTCAATTCCCGCCACAGGCGATTGACTGTGTGGAGTTTGCACATTTTCCCCATGTCCGCATGGGTTTCCTCTGGGTGCATCGGTTTCCTCCAACAGTCCAAAAATGTGCAGGTTAGGTGAATTGGCCATGCTAAATTGCCCTTGGTGTTAGGTGCAGAGGTAAATGTAGGGGAGTGGGTCTGGGTGGGTGCGCTTTGGTGGGTCGGTGTGGACTTGTTGGGCCGAAGGGCCTGTTTCCACACTGTTATATAATCTAATCTAATCTCTCACCATGAATGCTGCTTGCTTGATTTATCTGCATAAGCTCTTCTGATGAAGATGAAGATTCTGATGATGATCCTGATGAAGGGCTTATGCCCCCAAAAAAATCGATTCTCCTGCTCCTCAGAGTAGATTCTCTACAGTCTGGAAACATGCCCATTGGCCCAACCAGTCTACACCGACCCTCCCAGACCCATTTCCTTCTGACTACTGCACCTAGCACTATGGACAATTCACCTGAGCTGCACATCTTTGGAGGAAACCAGAGCATCCAGAAGAAACCCATGCAGACACAGGGAGAAAATGCGCAAACTCCACAGAGACAGTTGCCCGAGGCTGGAATCAAACCTGGGACCCTGTGGTGCTATGAGGCAGCAGTGCTAACCACTGTGCCGCCCAGCCGCTGCCCCTTCTGTAGTTTCCTCTACACCCATCTCCATTCCTGAAGAAGGGTTATACCTGAAATGTTGACTTTTGTCTTCTGTTGGATTCATCGAGCATCTTCTGTTTATATTATTGTTTTAGTGTAGATATGGTTTGAAGGAAAAAAACTGTCAAGTCCATTGTGGGGCCACTAACTATCTACTTAATAATCTGACTACTGTTAACAGTAAGTACTATTTCCATATTAAAGTACTTCAAAGTATTAAATTAATTTAAATAAAGATAATACTTATGTATTTTCAGATGATATCTCACTATTATGCTTTTTATTCAATGTCTAATCCAGATAACGGTTGCTGGGAAGAAGCTATATTTCCCTTTGGCTTCCTCCTGCTACTAATTCACAATAAGTACTCTGAGTACTTGTGCTGGCTGTCTTACAATAGAATGGCACCACTTTAATCGAACTCATTTAATGGTCCAAAATATTGTCAGATAATTACAGGGAATGACAACGCGATGAATTAATTAAGAGGTTTGCTCTTAAAGAATGAATCTGTAACCTGACATCATCTAATTGTGTTACAGCCAATAAGCTCTGAATCAAGACTACTGTGCATTTTATCAAGATTGCTCAGTTAGTTGACATAATTACATGGTAAAGCATATTTTTATTTTGTGATGATTTAACATTTTCCCTCACACTGAGCCCAGGCACCAATTACTACAAAATATCATCAGCTGCTTTCATGTCTTCAAAACTTTTCAACCAGAAAGGCAAGAATATGAGGCCAGTGATGCATCAGTCATTTCAATTTGTAAGGAAATAAGCTTGGGGCCTCAAACCTTAGCCTGACCAATTTATAATGATTAGGGAGAAAACAGAGTATTCTTGCATTGGCCTATCATTACTTCTGTCACTCAAGAGATGCAGACACGTTTTTTTCACATTGATCTGTATTCTGGGTAACAGAGGGTAGGGAAAACAATTTTTGGCAGCAAATATCCTAAGTACCTGAATATAAACATCAGAGCACATTTTCCCAATTCAGATAAAGCTACCAATGTCCTTCCAAACCTCTCATCAGAGAGAGAGAGAGAGACAGAGAGAGAGAGAGATGGCTGCTGGTGGTTTAACCTAAGGGTCACCACGCCTCAGGCCAGGATAGAGTTTGAGGAGGAGAGTTCTTCATTGTAATCCCAGCTGGTGTGGGAATTAAACTCATGGCACTGGCATTATTTTGCATCATAGACTAGCCATCCAAACGAAATGACTCATTATTCTCCTAGTAAAGTCACCTTGAGTGGGAAATTAGATTAATATCAACAATGAAAACTATGGGGGTACCACTATTTGAATTTTTCAACATGTTCTGTTGGTTTGTCATCTCTGTTCCCCCATTCAGTGGGCTCCATTTGTACACATGTTGGATAACCATGGCTTCCCTCCCATCTCTAAATGTTTAGTGCCTGTATGTCTGCTTATTTGAAGAAGGAAGTTAAAAATCACATAACACCAGGTTATAGTCCAACAGGTTCAATTGGAGGCACACTAGCTTTCGGAGCGACGCTCCTTCATCAGGTGATAATGGAGGGCTCAATCCTAACACAGAATTTATAGCAAAAATTTACAGTGTGATGTAACTGAAAAGTTGATTGTCTCTTAAGCCTTTCATCTGTTCGAATACAGTGATAGTTTCACCTCTTCCATTTGTAAATCACAAAACCTTTTTTTTAAAAAAAGTTGCATTCTCAGGTTAGCTGTTAACAATGGTGATAGCTAGACAATATGTTGAAGAAGTTGGCCCCCTGTGTTCTCTGTCTATGCCACGATGTTTAGATTGATTCTAATTTAAAAAGTGAGATAACAAAGTTTTACATAAATTCATGCAGTTTTTGAGCTCAGAGTTCTACATGAATGCATGCAGTTTTTGAGGAAAGTACAATGTAACCCTGCAAGTACAAATTCACCCCACAAAATATATGTGTGCATGTGGGTCTTTCTCTGTCTGTGTCTGTCTGGGTTTGGGGTTGTGAGTGTGAGAAAGTGTGTGTGTGTGGTGAATGCAGAGTATCTTAAGTCTGTGGAAGTGTGTGTGTCTGTAAGATGCATGTGTGAGTGTGGGAGTGTGTGTGTCTGTAAGGGTGTGTGTGTGTGTGTAGTGAATGCAGAGTGTCTTAAGTCTGTGTGAGTGTGGGAGTGTGTGTGTCTGTAAGGTGCATGTGTGAGTGTGGGAGTGTGTGTGTCTGTAAGGGTGTGTGTGGGTGTCTGTGTGCATGTCTATGTGAATGTGTGTGTGTGTGTATAGTGCAATGGTGGTCACCTGTAATGTGTCATGAACCCAAAGTCCAAGTTGAGGCCCTCCCTATGGGTACGGAACTTAGCTATCAGCCTCTGCTCGGACACTTTTCTCTGCTGGATTCTGGATCAGTGGTGCTGGAAGAGCACAGCAGTTCAGGCAGCATCCAACGAGCAGCAAAATCGACGTTTTGGGCAAAAGTCCTTCATCAGGAATAAGGGCTTTTGCCCAAAACGTCGATTTCGCTGCTCGTTGGATGCTGCCTGAACTGCTGTGCTCTTCCAGCACCACTGATCCAGAATCTGGTTTCCAGCATCTGCAGTCATTGTTTTTACCACTTTTCTCTGCTGCCTGTCCCGAAGTCCACCTTGGAGAATGATCACCCAAAGGTACGAGGCTGAATGTCCTGGACTATTGAAGTGTTTCCCAACTGGGAGGGAACCCTCCTGTCTGTTGATTGCTGTGCAGTGCCCAACAATTGGCACCGCACAACAATCAACAGACAGGAGGGTTCCCTCCCAGTTGGGAAACACTTCAGTGGCCCAGGACATTCAGCTTTGGACCTTCGGGTGCCCATCCTCCAAGGTGGACTTCAGGACAGGCAGCAGAGGAAAGTGGCTGAGCAGAGGCTGATAGCTACATTCCGCACCCATAGGGAGGACCTCAACCGGGACGTTAGGTTCATGTCACATTACAGGTGACCACCATTGCACTACACGCACACAGGCACTCCTATACACACACACACACACACACACACACACACACACACACACACACACACACACACACACACACACACACACACACACACACACCACCACCCCCCCACACTCACACATGCACCCCCTCACAGACTTAAGACACTCTGCGTTCACGACACACACACATACACTTTCTCACACTCTCAACCCCCAACCCAGACAGAAAGACACACATAGACAGACAAAGATCTGCATGCACACATATATTTTGTGGGGTGAATTTGTACTTGCAGGGTTACATTGTACTTTCCTCAAAAACTGCATGCATTCATGTAGAACTCTGAGCTCAAAAACTGCATGAATTTATGTAAAACTCCGTTATCTCACTTTTTAGATTAGAATCAATTTAAACATCATGGCATAGACAGAGAACACAGGGGCCAACACTTTCAACATATTGTTTAGCTATCATCATTGTTAACAGCTAACCCAAGAATGTAACTTTTTAAAAAAAAGGTTTTGTGATTTACACATGAAAGAAGTGAAACTATCACTGTATTCTAACAGATGAAAAGCTTAAGAGACAATCAATTTTTCAGTTACATCGCACTGTAAATTTTTGCTATAAATTCTGTGTTAGGATTGAGCCCTCCATTATCACCTGATGAAGGAGCGTCGCTCCGAAAGCTAGTGTGCTTCCAATTAAACCTGTTGGACTATAACCTGGTGTTATGTGATTTTTAACTTCCTTCTTCAAATAAGCAGACATACAGGCACTAAACATTTAGAGATGGGAGGGAAGCCATGGTTATCCAACATGTGTACAAATGGAACCCACTGAATGGGGGAACAGAGATGACAAACCAACAAAACATTAAAAAATTCAAATAGTGGTACCCCATAGTTTTCATTGTTGATATTAATCTAATTTCCCATTCAAGCTGACTTTACTAGGAGAATTTTGTCTGATTTTTAACTTTGTACACCGCAGTCCAACGTGTGATTTTTATGTAAATTTTGTGTGATTTTTAACTTTGTTCACCCTAGTCCAGGGAGAAAGTGAGGACCGCAGATGCAGAGATCAGAGCTGAAAATGTGTTGCTGGAAAAGCACAGCAGGTCAGGCAGCATCCAAAGAGCAGGAGACTCGACGTTTCGGGCATGAGCCCTTCTTCAGCCCTTTCCTGAAGAAGGGCTCATGCCCGAAACATTGAGTCTCCTGCTCCTTAGATGCTGCTTGACCTGCTGTGCTTTTCCAGCAACACATTTTCAGCCCACACCCCAGTCCAACACCGGCATCTCCAAATCATATTTGAAGTAGAGAATTGATCCTAGTTTGACCTGGGCCAATACAGAACACAGCTTAATTTTCTTGTTTGAGACCCTGGTGAAATGTGGACTTTAATGTCTTGGACAGTATTTGTTCCCATCACAAAATTGTCATTGAATTATGTGTGGCTTTTTAAACTGTGGTAGAGAGCAGTTAAGAGTCAACCACATTGATGTATGTCTGGAGTCACATGTAGAATTGTAGAATTTCTACAATGCGGAATCAGGCCATTCAGCCCATCAAGTCTGCACTGATCCTCTGAAGAGCATCCCACCCAGACCCACTCCTCTGCCCTATTCCCATGACCCGGTATTTCTCAAGGCAAATCCATCTTATCTCCACATCTCTGGATGCTATGGGCAACTTAATTTGGCCAACCCACAAAATGTACACATCTTGGACTGTGAGAGGAAACCCACACAGACACAGGGAGAATGTGCTAGCTGCACACAGACAGTATACCCAGACTGGAATCAATCTTGGGCCATTGGCTTTGTGAGGAAGGATATGCTAACCACTGAGCTATTGTGCCTCTGTGTAGTCCAGACCCGGGTAATATTGGCAAATTTCCTTTCCTAAAAAATTGTAATTTTTTTACAACCATCAATTGAGATAGACTTTAGATTTCAGGTTTATTCACCAAAGTGAAATTCCACCAGCTGCTCCCATATGAATAGAATAATTTCCTCAGAGAATGGGTCTGTATTACTAATCTGGTGGTAAGTTAGCTCAGTTGGCTAGATAGCTGACAGTGATGGTAAAAGTGTTCAATTCTGGTTCTAGCTGAAGTTACCGTGACAGGATCTTCCTCTCCATTTCTCCCCTGGCCTGACATGTGGTCATCTCTCTCTAGTGGATCAAAATAATGACTGCAGATGCTGGAAACCAGATTCTGGATTAGCGGTGCTGGAAAAGCACAGCAGTAGTGAGTGAGCAGCTCTGTTTTCTGCTAAGACTATGACAACTCGATCCTTTATCTTTACATTGCCACCTCACCACCAGAGTGCAGGACACCATCAAGATAAGAAAGATTTTGAGAGAATAAATCACATGTCATTAGATAATTTCAAACTTCAATACTAAAGGTTCGTGGATTGTAGGAGGATGGTTAAAAGGGAGGGACATCAGCATTCGACTGAAGTTCAAATTCAACTTACAGTCTGGTAATGATACTGTTAAAGAGTGAGATACTGCAATGATTACTTTATAAAATCAATGCTTGGATTGGTTCAATGAGATTGTAAAGATTGATTTTGCATTTCAATCACTGATAGTTTGTCATTTACAGTAGGAAGATATATCATGCATAAATGCTATTAAAATCTATTCTTTGGAATATCTTAAATGGTGATGTGGCCAATATCAGTTATGGTGAAATGAAAGGTCAGCTTTATACTGCAGAACTAGCTTCACTGGAAAGTCAATTGAAACTCTTAAACTTTATTCATGCATGAGAGCAACCTTTTAACAAATACCTTTTGCTAAAACGTTAAGTAGAAAACGTAACTCACAGGAGTGAATGACACTTTTCTGATTCCCATCCCAATGCCAGTACTTCAGAAACATAAATGGCTCTCACCAGAAAGTAATTCTGATTTAATACAAAATATAAAGGAAGCTGAACAATATTTCAAGTGAAAGATTAATAGCAAACAAATTGTTACTTTGCAGCATGAAAGGTATCTGCCAGCAACACCACATGCTGTTGCTGTTCAGTCCACAAAAAATAAAGTGCAGGCCAGTGCTGCTCATCCATTACTGATTAGGCAAAAATTATGTCCTGCTGTACAGACGAATGTTCAATAGTCTTCAAATTAAGACACGTTAGATCAATTTTTAAAAGATCACTTTCATTGTTTAAATATCTATCCAGCCACCTGTTGAAATGATTGCTGTCCCAAAAGGTTTTCGTGATTAGAAATCATTTACTTTCTTACAGTAAGTCACCTCCTGCATATGTGAATTAAGTGCAGGGAGGTAATCCTGAGTAAGGTCATGTGGAGAATCATTCTTTGGAGGATCATATTGTTGATATTTTATTGAGCTGCATGTTTAAGAATGACTGCTTAGGCCTGTTTATGCCAACTACCAACCCACCATTGTTCCAAACAACACTGCCTCAAAATTGCATCAGGGCTGCAATGCTGATATAAAAGGTCAATGTGCATGGTTAATAAAAGTCTCACCTATTTCCATGAGGTGCATGAATCACATACTTCCACACACCTTCCGAAATGATGATGGATTATGCAGCCCCAAGAATTGGGCCACAATTGCTGCACTGTAATTTTTAATGCTTTACAACCTCTTCACAGAGAGCTGGAAGTGGAACTCATCTTCATTATCTTTTACAGCATTTACCTCAGCCATTCTGCGATCTTGCAAGAGTGATGGATTTTTCTGCCTGATGTTCCCTGAACCCCTTTCGATACCTCACTTGTTTTGTTCAGCTCGATGGGCTACATACTTCCATGTCTGCTTATTGCTAGCACCTGTCTCTCAAAGACTTCTCTGTCCGCCCCATGTTGTTCCCTTCAGAGTCACAAACACAGCTGGTTCCCTCCTCCTCCTGTTCATTATCTGCCTCCCAATGAAATCACCCACAGGTGTCAGGTCAAATATTTCCCTGCACATCTGTCAAATATCTTTGTACGTTTCTTGATGATGCTAAACAATGCAACGTTTTTCTTTGTTTCTCATGTCTCATCATTTAAATTATTTCATGGCTACTTAAGTAAAAACATCGTGCTATTTTTCTTACCTGGACTTAAGACAAACATGACATGCTTAATTCTGATATAACCCCTTTTATATTGTCTCAACAAGCACTCCAGTTCAGTTAAAGATAAGGAACTAAACTCCCAGTCTTTCACAATAGATTTAATGTTGTCTCCTCTACACTTCCCCAACTGTGGCAGTACAGAGTCAGTGACTGGTTTAGCTGTGACTGCCAGTATGCATTACCGTGACTGTAGCATAACCCAATGTATAGATTGATTATCAATGGGACAGTGAGCAGGGTCACTATCCAGTGTTTTCTCCTCAAACAACCTTTGCAGCAGACCCAAGTTGATTAGAAGTCTATCAATAGAACCTCTACAGTGTGAAAGCAGTCCACACTGTTCCTCCAAAGAGATCCCACCCTACTACCCTGTAACCCTGCATTTCTACAGCTAATCCACCTAGGCACAGGGAGAATGTGCAAATTCCACACAAACAGTCAGCTGAAGGTGGAATCGAACCAGTGTCCCTGGCGCCGTGAGGCAACCGTGCTAACAACTGAGCCACCATGCCACCCAGTAACTGAAAGAAAATTTCCCTTGAAAGCACCTCAGTTAATTGGCTGCAAGGAATTTATATGGCTGGAACTTGCAGCAGCATCAGAATGTTCTGTTCATCATCATATGACCCAGTGACTAGTTTCTGCCACATGAACAGGTTGCAAGGCTAAGTGGGTGTTAAATTTTCCAGCAGATTGTGGAAGGATTACGATAGAAAGAGGGAAAGAGAGAGAGAGAGAGAGAGAGAAAGAGGACCAGTTGCTCGGACACTGGACTTTTAAAAAATTGCTGTATTAATCCCCTACATTGTTTATGGGAAATCAAAACCACCATCTATTGGAAAATAAATCAGTGCCTTCTGGAGAAATATGCATTTAGGAAAATTTGCACAGCCGGCTGCAAGTATGCAAGCCAAAAATTTCAGCTAAAGATTAAAAAAGAGATCAAGAGTGACGCTTTATGTATCGAGGATCTGAACAATTTGTGAAATGTACCATCCATATGTGAATTCTTCATGCAAGGAGAACTCTTTGAAGATTGAGCAGGTGCACTATTAAATGAGGGAAATTTTGTTTGTATTAGCATAGTTGAATAGTTTACGTACCTCTCAGTTTTTGCCCTGAGACAAAATAGTTCCTGGTAATTGTCCAAGCATGAATTCCTTATCAAAGTTCAAGATTAACAAAGCAATTCCATTTTCTTAATGTTAGCTGATTAATCATTAATGTAGAGCTCCATTACTGGTTTCTTGCTTTTGTGAGATTGCTTTTGCATTGTGATATCATTTCCAATTGAATTTAAAAAACAAAAAGTAAGCTATGCCATTTGTGCTTCCTTTTCATCTGCCTATACAAAATCAAAAATGTTCAGACATGAACAATTCAAGTGAATGAATGGTTTTAGGAGTCGTTTTGCCAATGTTTAAACTAATGTGTTAGAATAAATCAAGAAGCAGGTTTACAGGTCACGGAGGTGTCAATAATACAGTAGCATTCAGGACATATTGTTCTGTGTCCCTTTCTTGATGATTCTACCTTCAGTTAACCGTAATTGAAAGGGGACTGACGCACAAAGGCCCTTCTTTGCATACAGCATGTTGTAATTCACCTGGGAAATGAACCTCAGCTGCTCCAATAACCCATTGGGGATACAGTCTGAGCAATACTGGCCTGAACTAGATAAGACAGAAAGGTCACAAGAAAACCTGCAATAGTTGATTTCAACCCCTCAGAATTTTGACAGAGATATTGAATTGTCTCAGTACCCTGTAGCTAGAGAAGAGAAAACCATCCTGCCATGTTCTTGTTGCTGAGAATTTTCCCAGTATAGAGATCAAGTGAGAACAGGAATTGGCCAGGTTATGTGGTACAACAGTTGAGTAGTTTTTGGATGTTTGTTGCTTGGGTACAGGATCAACAATGTTGAGTGCAGAGGGCCAAAATGATGCTGGGTACCACATCCCCTTAGCATGGGTCGATAGCTCCTGTAAGAAAAGGCAGTGGGCATTTAAAGGTGGTTCGAAAACCAAATTAGCATTACACACAACTACACTTTATGTGGAAAAAAATAAAACCAGCAAAAAGGTGAGTGGTGAGTAGTGAGTAGTGGATGGAGGCCTTTGCATTAAGCGTGCTCTTGGATTCATCATGGAAATTAGTTTAAACTCCTTGAGATATGTACTGCAAGTGATGTGTAAAAATATTTTATATGCAGGGGCAATGCCAAGTGAAGCATTAAACATTATATCACGATAATGTTCCTGTTCCTTAGAAATGGTTTACTATTGCCCTTTGACTGTCTTGTAAATCAGAAAACAGCTGCAAGCAGGCAAGATTCTGGATTCGATCTTTTTGTTACTAATTTTTGAAGATTATTCAATTTGAAGGCTACATTAATCTCATTGTTGGAACTAAGAAACATATTGACTGGATCTTGCCAGACCTAGATGTGTATTAAGTGATACGTGGGGCAAACATCTCCTGAGAGAACAAGTGTATGTCTATTGTGCATGAATATAGTTTGTGTGATGTTAGCAACAATTGCATTCCCATCACCACCCAACCAACTTGTCATTTTTGATATAATACCAACCCCTTCAACTTACCCTGTCAACATAATCTCTGAATTTATTCCTTCACCCTCCCACTAAATCAGCTTTGAACTTGTTTTTAATTACTGAAGGACTTCTTTCTCTAACAGCCATCCCTGTGGTCAAATTGCCAATTTGTCTTGATCTGAGGCAGTTTTGTGGTTTTGGCACTTACTAAGAAGTAATTTAAGACTGTCTGATCGCATTTTATATAAGATCCTTACAGCTGTCAGAGGAAGGAAACTTGCTTCACGTTAATCAAGGCTGGGTTCAAACATATGCAATGGGAGAATTCTCAAACTCATTATGAGTCAGCCATTCTGAACCTCTCTCTTTATTCCTAAGTGCACTTCAGGGCATGAAATAATTGTGAAAGGAAAGTTCAAAAGCTCAGATTTGTTTACTGAAGCAGCTCCAGCCTTTAAGTTGGACATGAAGAATGTGGATGAACTGTGAGATTGCCTTCTCGTACCAACGTCTATAATAACTTGTAATGGGGTAAGGATTTGTTCAAAGGACTGAGCCAGTCAGGCTAGTATTCAAATCAGGGCACAGTATATTCTACAGCTAGACAGGGCACTGTTCTCTTCCATTTAAGTCTGAGATAGAGATAGAGGGAAAGAGAGATAGAATCTTGATCAGTAAGGGAGCCAAGGGTTAGTGGGAAATCAGAGGAAAGTGGATGTGAAATGTCAGATCAACTATGAGCCTATTCAATGCCAGAGCAGATTCAATGGACCAAATGGCATCCTTCTACTGCTATTTCTTATGGTCATAAGGTCAAAGTATGTTACACAAAGTGGAATGTTTCAAGGTGCAATATCAAACAAAACCTTACACAAATTCACAGAGAATATATTCAGATAGATAGAGCCTTAGAGTCACAGAGATGCACAGCACAGAAACAGACCTTTCAGTCCAACTCGTCCATGCCGACTCATCCAATCTTAAATTACTCTAGTCCCATAAGTGTACAAGGTTTGTGCGAAGATTTGTAGCTCGGGTGCTCGTTGTTGTGGTTCTGTTCGCCGAGCTGGAAGTTTTTGTTGCAAACATTTCGTCCCCTGGCTAGGCGACATCATCAGTGCTTTGGAGCCTCCTGCGAAGCGCTTCTTTGATGTTTCTTCCGGTATTTATAGTGTTCTGTCCTTGCCGCTTCCGGGTGTCAGTTTCAGCTGTCCGCTGTAGTGGTTGGTATATTGGGTCCAGGTCGATGTGTTTGTTGATGGAGTTTGTGGATGAATGCCATGCCTGTAGGAATTCCCTGGCTGTTCTCTGTCTGGCTTGCCCTATGATAGTAGTGTTTTCCCAGTCGAATTCATGTTGCTTGTTGTCTGCGTGTGTGGCTACTAGGGATAGCTGGTCGTGTCGTTTCGTGGCTAGTTGACAAAACCCTAGCCAGAGAAACAATAGCCAACCTACTGGACATACAGAACAGAAAACAGGAGGCGGAACCTATCAACAAAGACGGCATACTTAAACTACTTGACTTGTGCCTCACTGCACACTTTACATTCAACAATCAGATATACGAACAAATCAACGGAACACCCATGGGATTACCAATCTCGGGACTCATAGCAGAGGCAGTTATGCAAAGGTTAGAACAAACAGCCCTACCACAAATTCAACCCAAACTCTGGGTCAGATATGTCGATGACACGTTTGCAATCATCAAAAACACGGAAATAGAAAATACACACCGGATCATCAACGCCACACTCACAGGAATCCGATTCACGAGAGAAGAAGAAAAGGATAGCCAACTCCCATTCCTAGACGTGATAGTACAGAGAACACCGAACGGAGAATTCACCACAAGGGTACACAGGAAAACAACACACACAGACCAAGTCCTAAACTATGAAAGTGACCACCCCAACACACACAAACGAAGCTGCATCAGGACACTATTCAAAAGGGCCACAACACACTGCAGTACACCAGAACTGCAAAAAGAGGAAGAGGAACACCTATACAAGGTATTCGCCAAAAACGGATACCTGCGCAACTTTATCAACAGATGCCTAAGAGACAGACCACGGAACGAGGACATGCCACAACCAAAAGGACTAGCCACACTACCATACATCAGGAGCGTTTCAGAACTGACAGCCAGACTACTGCGACCCTTAGGACTCATAACGGCACACAAACCAACAGCTACGCTCAGACAACAACTCACTAGAACAAAGGACCCGATACCCAACATGAGCAAAACTAATGTAGTTTACAAAATACCATGCAAGGACTGCACAAAACACTATATAGGACAAACAGGAAGACAGCTAACAATCCGCATACATGAACATCAACTAGCCACGAAACGACACGACCAGCTATCCCTAGTCCCATTTGCCAGCCCATATCCTTCTCTCCTTCCTATTCATATGTTCATCCAGATTCCTTTTAAATGTTGTAATTACACCAGCCTCCACCACTTCCTCTCGCAGCTCACTGCATACATGCACCACCCTCTGTGTGAAAAAAATTTCCCCTTAGGTCTCTTTTATATCTTTCCTCTCTTACCCTTAACCTATGCCCTCTCACTCTGGACTCCCCCAATCATGAGAAAAGACCTTGTCTATTTACCCTATCCATGCCCCTCATGATGTTATAAAGAGCACAATATTTGGTCAGAGAGGCAGGTTTTAATGGCCATCTTAGAGGAGGAAGGCATTATGAAAAGTAAAAAGTAACATCACCTGCTCTCTCCCAAGAGAGAGACAACTGATGGCAGGTTAACCTGAGGGTCACCACACCTTAGAGGTGGAGAGAGGTTGAGAAGGAGAACCATGGATCATAGAATAGAATTTGATCATTGAACCCTTACAGTGCAGAAAGAGGCCCATCGCACCTGCACCAACCCTCCCAAAGTAAAGACAAGGGTGCAGATGCTGGAAACCAGATTCTGGATTAGACGGGTGCTGGAAAAGCATCCAAGGAGCAGGAATATCAACGTATTGGGCAAAAGCCTGCAGTGGGTGATAAAGGGGGTGCAGTGGTAGTTTAGCGCACTGACCTCTACACTGCTGAAGCCAAACACCAGCTCGAAGACACCTCCTCCTACTGCCCCCTCGACCATGACCCCACCCCATCACGAAACCATCATCTCCCAGACCACAAACAACCTCACCACCTCAGGAGATCTCCCACCCACAGCTTCCAACCTCACAGTCCGGGAACCCCGCACTGCCCGGTTTTACCTCCTTCACAAGATCCACAAGCCTGACCACCCTGACTGACCCATTGTCTCAACATGCTCCTGCCCCACTGAATTCATCTCCACCTACCTCGAGCAATTCATCAACTTCACCAACACATTCCACCCTGATCTTAAATTCACCTGGACTATCTCTGACACCTCCCTTCCCTTCCTGGACCTCTCCATCTCCATTAATGACGACCGAAACTTTTTACAAACCCACCAACTCCCACAGCTACCAGGATTACACTTCTTCCCACCCTACCTCCTGCAAAAATGCCATGCCGTATTCCCAATTCCTTCGCCACCGCCGTATCTGCTCCCAGGAAGACCAGGTCCACCACAGAACACACCAGATGGCCTCCTTCTTTAGAGACCACAATTTCCCTTCCCACATAGTTAAAGATGCCCTCCAATGCATCTCGTCCACATCCCGTACCTCCTTCCTCAGGCCCCACCCCTTCAACCGTAACAAGGACAGAAACCCCTGGTGCTCACCTTCCACCCTACCAACCTTCGTATAAACCAAATCATCCAACAATGTTTCTGCCACCTCCAAACAGAGCCCACCACCAGGGATATATTTCCCTCCCCACCCCTTTCCTTTTTCTGCAAAGCCCATTCCCTCCCCAACTATCTGGTCTGGTCCACACTTCCCAACAACCCACCCTCCCATCCTGAAACCTTCCCCTGCCACCGCAGGAATTGCAAAACCTGCGCCCACACCTCCTCCCTCACCTCCATCCAAGGCCCCAAAGGAGCCTTCCACATCCATCAAAGTTTTACCTGTACATCCACCAGTATCATTTATTGTATCCGTTGCTCCTGATGCGGTCTCCTCTACATTGGGGAGGCTGGACGCCTCCAAGCAGAGCACTTTAGGGAACATCTCTGGGACACCCGCACTAATCAACCACACCACCCTGTGGCCCAACATTTCAACTCCCCCGCCCACTCAGCCGAGGACATGCAGGTCCTTGGCCTCCTTCACCGCCGCTCCCTCACTACCTGACACATGGAGGAAGAACGCCTCATCTTCCGCCTGGGAACACTTCAACCCCAGGGCATCAATGTGGACTTCACTAGTTTCCTCATTTCCCTACCTCATCCAAGCTCCAAACTTCCAGCTCAGCACTGTCCCCATGACCTGTCCTACCTGCCTATCTTCCTTTCCATCTATCCACTCCACCCTCCTCTCTGACCTATCACCTTCATCCCATCCTCATTCACCCATTGTACTCTTTGATACCTTCCCCCACCCTCCTCCCTCACCTATCACCTCCATACCCACTCCCATTCACTTATTGTACTCTATGCTACTTTCTCCCCACCCCCACCCTCCTCTCATTTATCTCTTCATCCTGCAGGCACACTGCCTGTATTCCTGATGAAGGGCTTTTGCCCGAAATGTCGATTTCTCTGCTCCTCGAATGCTGCCTGAACTGCTGTGCTTTTCCAGCACCACTCTAATCTAGAACCCAACCCTCCCAAACCCATTCCCTTCCCTATCACCACACTTCCCATGGCTAATTCACCAAGCCTCCACATCCCTGAACAGTTTGGGAAAACTAGCATGGCAATCCACCTAACCTGCACATCTTTGGACTGTGGGAGGAAACCAGAACACCCAGAGGAAACCCATGTGGGGAAAGTGTGTAAATTCTACACAATCATCCAAGGCTGGAATCGAACCTGAGTCCCTGATGCTGTGAAGTAGCAGTGCTAACCATTGAGCCACCATGCTGCCCTTCATAGTAATGTCAGCCAGTGCAGGAATTGAACCCAGGCTGTTGGCATCTCTGTGCAGCACGAGTTAGCTGTCTAGCCAACTCAACTAATCAACCTCAAAAGAGTGGTAAAGATAAATAAAGGTTTGTGAAGGAAATACTAGGGTTTAGGATTGCGAGAACTGAAAACAGGGCCACCATATGGGATTTGCAGACAACAGAATTGGAGAAGTGCACAGATCTCAGAAGGTTGTTTCCAGTGTGGTAATAAAATGATTCATTTTCAATTTTTCATAACTTGCTGCCTTTCCTCCTCCAACTTTCAAGACGGTGATAATTCCTGTGAAGGTACAATTCCCAAGTGAGAATTCATCATGTCCAAGCCAATGTAGACAATCGTCATAGGCCAGGGATTCCTAAACTCTGAGTCATGTCCATGGTTGGGGTCACAGGGTAGATTTTGGGGCCACTAGCTCTGTGACAGCAATATGGGCTATGGTGCTTGGAGTGAACTTTGACAGTGGTGAAATCCCTTTAAATGTTTCTATTTTTTTCCTTGTCTGTAGATGTGGTTTAATCGTCTGCTCTCAGAGGACTGTTTGCCGCTGCATACTGTAAAATATTTCCTCTTAATTTTTTTCAGGGTAACCTCAGCAGTTTTAGCCAACACCAACTGTAAGTAATCTAATCTAATCTAACCACCTGCATCCATAACCCCACAATCTTCCTCATCACTACCTCTACTCCTCACTACCTTGCCAGCCTCTCAACAACTCCCTTTCCACCCTGGAGCATCTCCATTCACAATCTGTGATCACATGAGGTCTGAGGCACTAAAATGGGATCACATTTTTGTCCTAATATATTTCGCAGTGAATGCCTTTCAGCCAAGTTCTGTCCTGTGCTCATCTGATCTCCGTGCATAGAAATCGTTCAGAAAATTCAAGGATCAGGATCAGAAGCACAGACTGCTTCTCTATCCCTAGACCAAATTTGGTAAGATCTCAAGTTGGACAGATATCGATGATTCTTTATCATAATAGCACACAATTCTGGTATTTCCTACCTAAAAGCACTATTGGACCACTTTCATGATGTGGACAGTACCAAGAGGTACCAATCTTCTCAGGGCAATGGACAACAAATACCTGTCACTCTGATGATATTCATATCTTCTGAATTAGTTGAAAAGAAAGAATCAAATAGAAAATTGGGGTAGAGGTCAGCATTCGGCCCTTCAAACCTGCTTTGCCACTCAATATGATCATGGCTGAATATCCTACTCAGTACTCTGTTCCCACTTTCTTCCTACACCCTTTGATCCCTTTAGCCCTAAGAACTATACTTAACTCCTTTTTGAAAACATTCAAAGTTTTAGCCTTAACTGCTTTATGTGGCAGAGAATACCACAGACTCACTACTCTTCTCCTCAACTCAGTCCTAAATAACCTTTCCTGTATCCTTATGTCTAGGATCAATTAACTTGGCAAAGACTGGGGATCCAATCCAGATTTATTTCATATTGATCAATTAAGTACTTCTTTTTGGTAGTCTAGTGTTATTCTACTCTTAAGAACAATCACAAGGTGTGGAATTCCAATTGGAATCCCAGTGGATCTCTGTGTCAGATCCAATTGTGTGGAAGAATTGTGCTCAGCTGCCAACTTGTCTGTAGTATTTTGTTATTATCATCTGGTGGGAATTCATGGACATAGATTTTACGGTGTTGGCTATCCAAGGGGAAGGTTGCTTGTACAATTGTTGATTCAATGCTAATTCAGTGCAACCATGAGAATTGATTGGGCCTCTCACTGTGTGTAACGGTCAGATACAGTCATTCCTCCCAGTGTATACTCCACATGAAAAGTCAATTCTCCAAAATCATTGCTCTTCTACCCTGTTCAAGGTGTTCAGTAAGAAGTATTTATTTATTCTTATTTCTCAGTGTGTTATATACAACTGCATACATGAAGAAATTTAATGCTTTCGCCAGTCCTTCAACCCTCAAAAACAAGTTTGCTTTTAAGAGTGGGGAATGTGAATCACTGTCAAAACTCATTTTGACACACAATTTTTTTTTGTCAGAAATTCTTATTCCTCCAAAAGTCAATTGGCTACAGACCACATCTGTGAAATGATTATTGACCGATATTGTGATGCAATCAGTTATTTTCAATGATGGACTTCAAGCAGTAACTTGTATTTCATGGTTCATAACATAGTTGCATGCCACTTACAGGCCATTGATTTGTATGGAGGTTAATACAAGGTTTTGGTAGCAAGGAAATAAAAAGTAGTCTGTTGAAGTGCCTCCAACTAAAATAATTGTCAAGGTGCCTTGTTTGGATTAGAAAGTGTTTCTTTCATCTCTTAAATGTAGATCTCAATTTTCCTCCCTGACGGATGGAAATGAATGTAAGCTTTCCTTACTAATTGCAAGGAGCACATATAAGATGAGCTTTGACCCAGTTCCTACTGAATGCAGTTACATGGTGCAAAATTGACCACAATTTATCTCTAATTGAAATTCAATGAGGTTACAAGAATAAGAAATAGAAATGTCACTTCAGCATCACAGGGATTGCAGTTTGAGACTATAGCTGCAGTGACACGGAAATATATTCCACACCTGATTGTACTGACAGTAACCTGGGAATTTTCAACATTAACACCAAGAGAAAGGAGTAAATCTATATTTTCCTTCACATATTTTCTCTCCATCTTTGTCCCTCTTTTCCCTGTGTCTCTTTTCTACCTCGTCAACTCTTTTCAGCCATATCCCACTCTTTTTCACTACAGAGAATTTTACCACAGCCGCATTGCCCACCAAGAAGCAGATTTGCAATTGGGGCCATTTAAAGCTTGGTGGGTGGAATGCCCACCTCTGTCTTCTGAAATTTCACTTGTGGTGAGGAAGGAATTGTAAGGTCCACCTCCTCATGCACCAATTGAGACGTGTAGCTTACCAATCAATGGTCATTTAAGGACCTCGTCCAACCCAGCGGACGATTCTTTGGGTTTTGATGGGCACTAGTTCTGGCTAGTTGGATGTCAGAGGCCCAACAGGTAACATCACCAGGGCTTTGAGTCAGAAAGTAGGCTTCTTCATGGGAGTAAATACTAAAAAAAACTGCAGATGCTGTAAATCAGAAACAAAAACCAAAGTTGCTGGAAAAGCTCAGCAACACCTGTGGAGAAAAATCAGAGTTAACATTATGGGTCAAGTGACCCTTTCTCAGTTCTGAGCTTTTCCAGCACTTTCTATTTTTGTTTCTTGTCCATGGGAGCCCTGTTCTGGTTAGAGGCACCCCCACTGGCTTTCGGTTTTCCAGCATTTAACCTGGCATCTCATGTTATCGTCCTCTCACCCTGAAATATCTGTCTCACACACACCCACACACACACACACACACACAATGGTGTAGACCAGGGGAGCTACTAGTTTCTGCTCTAAACTGCACCTAATCTAGTGATGTCAGCCAGTCTTAAGTAGGGAAAGCAAGAGAATAGTTCTGGACATTGAAAGGAGCAAATGTATCCTCTGTGATTCCCATTAGTCTTGGTGGCTAATGTAACTTAAACCTAACGTTGAACTTTATTTTTCAACTTATACTAGGATGTTGCCAGGGTTGGAGGATTTGAGCTGTTGGGAGAGGTTGAATAAGGTTGTTTTCCTGGTGTATCAGAGGCTGAGGGGTGACCTTATAGAGGTTTATAAAATCATGAGGGGCATGGATAGGATAAATAGACAGCCCTTTCCCTGAGGTGAGGGAGTCCAGAACTAGAGGGCATAGGTTTAGGGTGAGAGGGGAAAGATATAAAAGAGGCCTAAGGGGCAACCTTTTCATGCAGAGTGTGGAATGAGCTGCCAGAGAGGCTAGTACAATAGCAACATTTAAAAGGCATCTGTATGGGTATATGAATTGGAAGGGCTTGGAGGGATATGGGCTGGGTGCTGGCAGGTGGGACTAGATTGGGTTGGGATATCTGGTTGGCATGGACGAGTTGGACCGATGGGTCTGTTTTCCGTGCTGTATATCTCTAAGACTCTATGACTCTAATTGCTATCATGCAATAAATGGTCTCTTATTAAGACAAAAGCCTTTTCTTGTTAAGAGACACTGGTGAGGGTTCCTGTGCTACTGTTGTAAATCAAATAGGACCTTAGTCCCAGTTATGAAAAGAGGAATAGGAGCAACATCAGGGTGTCACTGTATACTTCAATGTCCTCGCCATAAAGTAATTAACATTCCAACAAATTTTAAATTGGAATTTGGCAGGAGTGAGAGATAAACTATAAAGGTTAGGGTTTAACGCTAGAACGCTCACCTATATATCAAGCTACTATGTCCTTAGATCATTCTTTTACCTGCTTTGGCATGTTCTGGTAATTTGACCAAATGCAGCAGAATCAACCACTAGAATCCTCAACAGAACAGCAGCAAAACCTGGCTACAAGAGATTATTGTCAGCAGGAAGATGCTGCTGTCAATAATCTCTTGAAGCCACGCAGGACCTACCTGAGTGGTTGAAATGGGTAAGATTAGCACACTGGAGCTGCGGTATATGAATTCGTGAATTTCAGAGGTTGCTGTATTAAGTACTGATTTACAATGGATTAAAACACGAAATTTATTTAAGGACTACAACTAGTAGGAAGCCAGCTTGGAAGATTTCCACAAGGCACAAGAGAAAGCACGAGAGAGAAAAGAACATGTTTGAAGCCTGCCATATTTAATCCTTACTGTTTTGCTCCCACCAGTGAAAGCTGGCAAATCCAGGAGACAGGTGAACCTGAGATGTACAGACTGGCATACTGGATCAAATGACTGTTTAGAAAGGTTATTTCATTCAAATCTCAAGAGACTGTTACAGGCATTTTTGTTTTGGTTTCTACGAAGCAAGTGTTTTGACAGTAACCTGATCACAGATGGACATTGGATATGCAGAATCCAATTAAAAAGGAACTGGAATATCTACCCACCTGGTAATGGATGAGTGAAATTTGCCAATTCTAGTTATTAGATAGGGCATAACAATCTTTCACTGCAACCAATATAGAGACAGGTGGCTGAAGGGCATTCTAACCACCCTTCTCTGCTAGCTCCATGGTCACACATCCACAGCACTGAATGCTCCTCAAAATCTGATAATTTTGCTTGTTTTAATATTTGTTCAATTTTATTCTATGATGCCATGTGACAAAATGTTTTACACTCCAACAAGCAACTGCATAAACAAATCTCTTCTCCCCTCTTCGATTATTTTGTTCGGTCATAGAATTCTGACAGTGCAGAGAGTCTATTCAGCACATCAAGCCTGCACCAACCCTCCAAACACTATCCCACCAAGACATGTCCCATCCCCATAATTCCACATGGGGTTTTTAACATGGCTAACCTACACATCGATGGATACTATGGGCAATTTAGCGCAGCCAATCCACTTAACATGCACATCTTTCGATTGTGGGAGGAAATCCATGCAGAAATTAGGGTAATGTGTAAGCTCTACATAGAAGTTGCCAGATGTGAAATCAAGTAAAAAGTGAGGTCTGAGGATGCTGGAGATCAGAGCTGAAAATGTGTTGCTGGTTAAAGCGCAGCAGGTCAGGCAGCATCCAAGGAACAGGAAATTTGACGTTTCAGGCACAAGCCCTTCATCAGGAATCAAGCCTGGCTCCCCAATGCTTTGTGGCATCAGTGCTAGCAACGGGGTCATGGTGCCACTGAGGTAGGGTTGCTTCAGAACATGTGCAGGTAAAATGCCCCTGACTTCTTCAGGATGATCCTGCATTGAGGCTGCACACAATTGAGAAATCACACTGTGAAATGCATTTAACACATTAAAAGACCTTGTTGAGCATGTGCAGAGATGAAGTCTAGGTGACAGAGGAAGCACATAAATCTCCAGATACCTCATTTCTCCAACTTTACATTTTGTTAAGCTTGAAAGGGTTCAGAAAAGATTTACAAGGATGTTGCCGGAGTTGGAAGGTTTGAGCTAGAGGGTGAGGCTGAATAGGCTGGGGCTAATTTTCTTGGAGCATTGGAGGCTGGTGGACTTACAGAGGTTTATCAAGTTGTGAGGGGCATGGATAGGATGAACAGTCAAGAGTAGGAGATCCCAAACTAGATGGAATATATTTAAGGTGAGAGGGGAAAGTTTCAAAGGGACCTGAGGGGCAACTTTTTCACACACAGGGTGGTGCATGTATGGAAAGAGCTGCCAGAGGAAGTGGTGGAGGCTGGTACAATTACAACATTTAAAAGGCATCTGGACGAGTACATGAATAGGAAGGGTTTAAAGGGATATGGGCCAAATGTGGCAAATGGGATTAGGTTAATTTAGGATATCTGTTGGCATGGACAATTTGGATAGAAGGCTCTGTTTCCATGTTGTACGATGACTGTGTCAGTCTGTAACAACCAACCTAATATGCGGTTGTGACTTCAAATGATGCATTGGACCTATCAACCATGGCAGGACCAATCGAATTGGTGTAAAAGCAAGTCCTCCTTTATCCCAATGAACTGTCTCAGAAGAAATTCCTCTATCACTGCACTGAAGTGCAATCGTTATTCTCTGGTCATTTTTTAATCCTTTTTCATCATTTAAGAAGTCTGTATTAAATTCTCTTGTTTTCCCAACTCCAGTGGAACCAGTCTCAGCATCACAAATGTCTCTTTATAATCAGAAATATAGAAGGTTACATTGCAAAAGGAGATATTATGGTGCTGCTATATCCATGCCAACACTCTTCAAGAACAACTCACTTGGTGCCACTCTCATGTCTTTTCTCCAGAGCCCTGTAACTCCTTCTTCTTTAAATAATTATCCAATTCTATTTGGAAAACAGAAATTGAATCTGTCTCCATGTTACACTTGGGAAACGAATTCTAGATTCTCAACATTCACTTCATAACATACAATCTTTCCTCCTGTCACCTTTCTTGTTTGCCACTAACCTTCAACTTTGTGACTAACCTCCTGCCAAAGGGAAGAACTCCTGTTTACTTTACTCTGGCCTCTCACAGTTTTGAGTAACCCAGTCAAATTTACTCTTGTCCTTGGTTTCTTGAGGGTGCAGCTTCCCAATCCAAACTCAAAGCTGAAGTCCCTCACCCCTGAAACCATCTCATGAATCTTTTCTGTATCTTCACACATCTTGTGCTCTCAAATTGGACACCATACTTTAGTTGAGGTTAGAACGGTATTTTATACAGGTCTATCAAAACCTCCTTGATATATGTGCCAGTTTCTAAAGCACAGGAGTCTATCTGCTTTATTAATCATTGGCTCAACCTGCCTTGAGACCATTAATATTCTGTATGCATGTACCATATGATTCCTCTGCTTCAGTTCCCCCTCTAAATTGCACTTGTTATTTTGATATACAATTACCAGATATTAGCATTGGCATTAGAATTATCACTTTTTCCACATCCGAAACCAGAAACAGGTGTGGGTTCATAACCTTATTTATTTGTGCAATGAATTACTTCTGCTTTACTGGGGTAGGTTTAGTTCAGGAGACTTAGAGTCGGAAAATTGGCAGAGCGGGAAATTATGCCTTGTTTTGAAGCAGCCACGTAGACTACTGTATGGGCAGGCATAGCAAGTCATCAACGTTTGGAACTGGAAAGTATTACTGCAATCAGTCATTCTGATCTGCACATCAGACTACAGCATTCTGAAACTCATTTGAACTTGCACAAAGTATTCAGTCAAAAAGAGCCATCTTCTGAATTAACTGGATAATAATGTTTAAAAGTGTACAATGTATTGATGTGCTTCCATTTGATGGTGCCAAATAATAATCTTTCAATTTATTGCTGTTAAAAGCTTCATGGATTTTTAAGTCTGAGAGGAAAGAGATGTCCTTATTTGCTCTCTCCAATTAGTTTTTTTTTTATCCTACTGTTCTTTTCTTTTGTCAGAGTATCCATTTATACCTTTTTGCAATTTTGTTGTGGGTGGCAGGATGGACAGAGGGTGCTTTCTTGAGGGCGTTGGTGGTCATCCATCTAGCTCTACTTAAAATCATGAAGCTGCGTTAAGGGGTCTCCCAACTGTCTTTGGAAATGGCCACTATTTACATATTTATCAAACTACACTGAAACCCACTGAGACCTAAATAAGGCTGCAAATTGTACCAGTTGAATGTAATTAATTAATCTTGAAAGCGTGGGTGAAGGGGAATGAGTTACTACGTTCTACAGAGTAATTGTGTAAAGCGGAGTTAGACAGATTCTTAACAAAGGCATTGTTGGTTATTAGGGTAGGCAGCAATGTGGAGTTGACATATTGATCTTATTGAACAGTGGAGTAGGTTTGAGGGGCCTACTCCTAGTTTGTAGGTTCATAAGTCTGGGTGTAAAGCAACTCAGTTGTTGCAATGATGAACAGCTCCAGCTTCTGACAGATGGTACAAGTTTGCACTCAGTTCAGTCATAAAAGTGACCCAGTTCCTTGGATTTGGGTTTAGATTTTAACTTCAAGACACAGCCGCTGAGATTTTGTTCACTTACACTTAATAAGGGGTATTCTATTCTATTCTAAATCAGGGATATGTTTCACAAAACTGTTAGTTTCTATATTTAACACTCCAAGACAAATTAGGAGACACAGTTAGAGAGGACACAGATATAGAGAATGCTTGAGAAACTCAGCAGGTCTGACTGCATCTGTGGAGAGAGAAAAATAGAATAACTCTGAAGAAGAATCATACTAGTCTCAAAATGTTAACTCTGAGTTTGTCTTAACAGGTGTTGCGAGACTTGCTGAGTTTCTCCATCCATCAAACAGAATGGAGTCTGTGTTTGTTTCAGGTTTCCAACATCTGCAGTATTTTGCTTTTATTTAAGTTAGAGAGGATGTTCAGTCTTAAAGCAAATTAAATGGAGAGAAAATACAAGTTACAATTGGAATGGACCAGATTCATAACATACATGCAAATTTCCATTTTCTTCAATTAGATGAGTTATAACATCAGATAGAACTATCCTGCAACTATTGTATATTGCTCAAATTGTGTCAGAAACTGAATTTGTGCTGAATTGTACAAATTTGTGCAGAACTGAAGTTATACTGATTGAATGGGAGAAAATGTAAGGGACAGTTAGCTGTTGTCTTTCTGAGAGTCCTTGTGCTCCTCAGCTGTAAGGAATACATGGGAAAAGAAGATGACGTAAAGAAATCTTTAAGTTTTGATGTCTGTTTGTTCTGTTATTCTCATTAGCTTCTTTTCAGTTCAAGAATGACACGAACTCAGGTTTGTGAGTTCCTGCCATGGGCCTTTAAGAGAGTGAACAAGATGATTCTCAACCTTCTAATCTTTGGGAACTTGAGGTACTGGGATTCATAGGGCAGGATTTGCTTCTTTTCTTGCCTTGTCAGCTATCGCTCTGTTTCTTTGGATAAGCTGGTCAAGAATGCTTGCCTTCATCGTTGGGGCCTAGAGTATAAACATTGGCAAGTCACATTTCAGGTGTTTAGAACTTTAGTGAGACCACATTTGAAATATTGTGTACAGTTCTTGTTGTCACACTAAGAGAAGGACATGAAGGCTTTGGAGAGGGTGTACAAATGGTTTAACAGGGTGTTACCTATGAGGAGAGATTGGACAAGCCTGGTTTGTTCTCACTTGAATGTTGAAGGATGCAGGGTGCCTGATAGACGTTTACAAATTTATGACAGGCATGGATAGAATGGGCAGTCAGACTTTTTTCCAGGGTAAAAATGTCAATTACTAGTGGACATAGGTTAAAAAAAAACCTGTCTCTCACATCTCCTTTTCACTTACCTCCTTTTCCCTTAAACCTCAGTGTGTTGAATGCATTACCAGAGAAGGTGGTGGAGGTGCATGTAACAGCATTGTCTAATATCTATCTTGACAGATACATGGATAGGCAGTAAATAGAGGTGTATGGATTGCATATCAAAATGTCTTGAAGTTTAGAAAGGCATTGTGAGTCGGCACCGTCTTGTGGGGCCGAAGGGCCTCTTCCTATGATGTACTGTTCCTTGCTCATTAAGATCTTTGTGCTCAAAGCATGTTGCAGTTTGATGAACAAGCTGTCTCAATTTTGAATGATTGGTAAGTGGCTCCTTAGCCGACGTTGACAAACTACATGCAGGAACAAAACAATCAAAGTAGGGCTAGGGCTGAATGAATTGTCAATAGAATGCTATTAGCATGTCAATCAGCACATTACTTCATAATGCTAGTTTCCATTTATTGAAGACAGCTATCAAAAAAAGGTAGTGCATGGAGAAAAACACTGAGAAGAAAAGCCTAGAAAAGGTAAAATAGGGTATGTAGGGGGAGCTTGAGTAACACAGTAGGCCAACTGCCAAAGGGTGTGCAGGTTAGGTGCATATTAAATTGCCCCACAGTGTCCAGAGGTGTGAAGTTATGAGGATAGGGTTGTGGGTGGTGGTGGGGGGATGGGGAGGGGGTGTTGGGTTTGGGCAGAATGCTCTTTGGTGGGTTGGCGCAGACTCGAACAGGCTGATTGGCCTCTTTCCTCACTGTAAAGATGCTATGATTCTAATTGCACAAGAGCCTCTATTTCACTGTATTCAGCAAAAGGCCAGCTCACTTGAAGAGGTGGTTTAGTAGGTTAGCATGTTTTTCTTTCATGTCTACTTTTCATTTAACCCAAACTGCTTGAATAAAATTATTTATTGCTAGCTGTATTAGCCCCAGAGTTTGCCAGTCTCTATCTAATTACTCCTAAAACCATAAATATGCAGTCCATAATACAGTGTAAATTTGCATGAGTTTTCTCCAGCCATTTAAGATTGTGAGGATTTTTCCATTGTCTTGGTACCAGTTAATATCATTGCACCCGCTTTCTCCTTTGTCCTTCAGGGATGGCAGCATATAGTCAATTTGTTTCAAGTTGGAAAGTTGCTTCATTAGTCTGCTCCTCCATACAGCCTCTTCTGTTACAGTTCTCACCTCTCTTCACTTTTTCATTTTTAGCCACCAAGATAGAACAGTGAGATGTTTCTCTGGAGTTAAACCACATTATTACTAACATTGGGTGCTGCCACAGGATGAAAATTACTCCATTTTCTTTCGTTAATCCCTCTCATATTGAGGAGCACTCCGATTGTCAGGAAAAGCACGAATGAAATCAGGACTTAGGAGTAAGATTAAAAGAAGGGAATAGTATTATGTTCATTGTTGAGAGTGCTAATTTGGTAAGACCACTGGTCAGGTGATCTAAAGGGGCAGAGTTTGGGCCCAGTCTAGAACCAGCTGTGGACGTGTGGGCATCATCAACAGAGTGTTTCTGTTCAGGTTGACCATTTGGTGTTTAATAATTCCTGGTTCCAACAGAGGCTCTGATGTAAAACTAACGACGAGAGTAGGATCCAGCCCATGAACTGTTTACAAACACCTTTTTTCTGTTTAGAGGAGATGTTGTCTGGACATCAGAAATGGTGTAAGGAGATACCGTTGAGGAAAGCAGTCATGAGGGGTCTTGCACCACGGTCATTGCCACAAAAGAAGGTGCTCACTGGGGAGCGGACCAAGAGTGGCAGATGTGAGGGGACTCAGGTAGATGGCTGAAGAGGGGAGAATGCACCCAGAGCTACCAGAGTTGTCGCAGAGAGCGGTTGCAAGGGGATTTGGGGTGCGGGTGATGCCAGGCAGGAATATAATGCCAGCCCACCGGTGAGGGAATGCCAACACGGAAAGAGTGCACTGAGGGGACTCAGGCTTCAAATGACTATGAGACTCAAGTAGTGGGAAAGCAAAATGGAGGGCAAGTTTGAGACGATGAGATGATGTGATGAAGAGACAGAAAATTGGACTTTACGCACAGAATGATGTAAGTCCTTCTTAAAGGCTAACAAAGTTGCTGAGGACACCATGGTACTGGTGAACTATCGGGAGCAAGAACCTCACGATTCTAAGGAGTTTGGTACAACCACAGAAACCCATAGAGAAGACATTCCAAGATTAATGCAAAGTATGAGGAAATGATCTCACACCCAAGCCAGTGGTGATTGTGGAATATTTCCATGTCTATGAACAAGATCAGCACAAAAGAGAGTCCATGGCCCAATTCGTGGTGGCCTTAAAGAGTTTAGCACAATGTTGGTTCCTCCAATCTGCCTTGTGAGACTGTTTGCTTTGTGGCCTCCAACACAAAACTATCTAATGGAAGCCACTAAAAAGGAGAGACCTGAATTTCCAGGCCACGTTTGAAATTGCTACCACATTGGAGTTAGCCACCGGCAAAGCAATCCAGTTGGCTGACAATGCCTGGGTACATCAAGTAGTCAAAAGTCAGCAGAATGCGGTACTAGAATGTGCCAATCTGGCAAGTGTGGCCACAATGAGTCAATGTGTTGGAGTCAAAGCCCACCGCCACAGATGTAAGAATATGGGTCTTATTGCCCAAAATTGCCGGTTACAACTCAAACGAGAGACAGGGACACAGAAAGAAACAATCCTGAAGTCAAGGCACAAGGTACAAGCCACCAGCTCATGAGTAGACCAGGAGTCAGCTGGGTCTGCAGGAGAAGCAGACAGCCCAGAGTCTGCAGAGTTTTGGTTAAACATCCTGTCAATACAGGGTGAAAGTCAATCATTTCTGTGTTCTTCCCAAATTATTGGGGAAGACAGTGAAAACAAGAGTTCATATTGGAGCAGTGGTGTCCTTAATTCTTGAATCAGTCTGCAGGGTGAAGTTGAGGGCACTACCATTGAAGCCTGCCCAGATTACACTACAGGCAACTATGCTACTGAGTGGCTATGTGAAAGTACAGTTAAACTGTACTGGTGAAAGTACAGTTAAAGGACCAGTGTGCAGAATTTTCACGTTAGGTAGAAAAGAGAAAATGCCCAATATTAGTTTGAACTGGAGTATGGCTAATAGGCTGGTAGACTCAAACATGAGTTTGAAAGAGATCCTTAACAAGTATAAAGGTATCTTCAAAGGAACCCTGAGGCAATGAATGGAGTCAAATTAAATTACAGCTGAAACCAGAGGCACGTCCTAGTCTGAAGATGTGTTCAGTACCATACTCCATCTGGCCCGAAAGTTGAGGTGAAACTGGAAGGGCCGGTAAACCTGGAGTGTTGGAACCAGTGAATGAGCCACTCCCATCATTCTGGTCTTAAAAACAGATGAAACAGTGTGCATTTGTGTGACTTTAAGATCACAGTTAACCTAGAGCTGAGTGCTGATCAATACCAACTTCCAAAGATCTATTCCGTGGACTGGCTGGATTAGGGGGGAAAGACATTTTCAAAAATGCATCTGTCACAGGCCTACCTACAAGATGGCCGTCATGAAGGAATACTGGCCACTTCTGATGATAATGACACACAGGAAACTGTTCCATTACAAGTGACTTCCTTTTGGCATCAGGTCAGCACCAGCTCTGTTCTAGAGAGTCATGGATCAATTATCAAAGAGGGTTGCCAAGGGTCCAGTGTTATCTTACATTTCGATTACTGGGTCCTCTGAAAAGAAGCAATTAAAGAAATTTGAAGGAACCCTGAAAAGGTTGCAGGAAGAGCAAGGCCTACCAGTAAGAGAGAAATGTGAGTTTTTTAAAAGACTCCATGTAGTCAATGGTGTGGGACTACACAAGGCACCCAAGAAGATAGAGGCAATCATGAAGGCCTGTGGACCAGAGAATGTGTCTCAACTGAGATTGTTCTTAAGACTTGTAAATTACTATGGCCAGTTGTGTCTAATATGGCAACCATGCTAAACCCTAGCATCAGTTGCTGGGAAAAGGGCAGCCATGTAAATGGACCCAGAATTGATGGTGGCTTACTAGGAGGTGAAGCAAACCTTAAAATGGTCGGATGTATACCGACCTGAAGTTGCCGCAGCCCATGCCTTGCCCCATGAGATTGACACTTTACCATCACACATCTTACCAAATGGAGAGGGCACACCCATTGCATTCACATCAAGGTCACTAATGAACACAAAAGAGAATTATGCTCCAGTCTAAGAAGAAGAACTGAGCATCGTGTTTTAGTGTTTAGAAGTTATCCACCTCCTTGACAGCATCCACTTTGTACTACTGACAAACCACGGATCTCTAACGTCTAGGTTTGGTCTGTATACAGAGATGCCATCACTGGCAGAAGCACATCTGCAGAGAAGAGCGCTGGCACACTCGTATGAGATCCAACACCAACAAGCAGAGAAACCCAGGAACGTATTGACCAAGCTGCCAATACCGGGGAATAATGATGTTCCTGACTGGGACCTGAAAATTATCTACTTTTCCCAGGATGCCAAGGTGCCAGTGTAAGCAAATCAAGTGCAGAATGTTATTCGGACACACCTGGTTATAAAACAAGTGGTGGACTTAGTCCTGAGAGGGAGGACCAGTCATGGAAGACTTATGCTGTTACCTGGGTGTTCTCCATGTCGAATGGTTATTTAATGTGGGGAATAAGCATTGTTATTCCTCCTCCACTAACAGGAAAATTGCTGGAACACGAGCACCCTGGTGGGGTGCAAATAAAGGAGATTGCCAGGAACTACATTAGGGAGGGATCAAGTGAGATCATGAGAATCATGTATGTCACTAAGAAAGGGACTGCTGTTACTGGCCCTTCACCCATGGGAATAGTCTCAAACACCCTGGCGATGGATTCACATTGATTTCACGGGACTGGTAGAGGGAAAAATGCGACTAGTAATTGTGAGTGCCCACCTCATTATGAAATTGGTATCATCAGAAGCAACGACTGAGTGATTGCATGAAATATTTGCCAGGTTTGGGAACCCCAAACAAGTCCTAAGTGTCACAGTTTGTGGTGCAAGAGTTTGAGGTGTACCTGAAAGAACATGGAGTCAGATTGACCCTGCGACAAATGGCCAGGCGGAGAGATTTGTTCAACGCTTGAAGCAGTTCTTAATGGCTTCACAAGGGGAGATGCTGTTATGATGTGTTCCTCAGTGTGTTACAGGAAAACACCACACACAGTGACCCAGTGTTCACCAGCATCCTTAATGTTCAGTTGCCAGCTGAGAACCACACTTGATTTATTGCAGGCGGTAGAGACCAGACAGTTGAATAAGTGACATCAAGAAGGACAGATGGCCAGAAAAGCCTCATGGTTGAGTGTATTCCAAAGAGTGGAGACTGTGTTAATCAGGAATTATAAATCTTGGGAAAAATGGATCTCAGTGGTGGTGGTGGCTCAAACAGGACCGTTGTTACACACAGTACAGACTAGGGAAGACATACGGATAAAATAGTTGCTGTTTCTCACCCACAGGGGGATGTCCCTCCGAATACCCAGCCGGTCCAATTGGAACCAGTGGAGTTGACTGAGCCATGTATCTTTGAGCCAGGGTTGGCCATAACCAAGGAGAAGACAACAGCAGCGTCAGATGACAACACAGCCAATCAAAGAGGGACTTACCTGCCGAACAACAGGTGCTTTCTGAAAACTGGAAAACTACACTAGAAAAAATTCCAGACATGGTCTTCGAGGAATCACCATCCCTCTCAACCCCCAAGAGACTGATCATGTCAATGTAGGCTATGGAAGAGTTGTTTGCTTTTTCCATTTTTTTTGTATATGTTCCTGACAATATACATATGTTAGCTACAAAGATGTTATAACAATTAGAGTTGTTGTATATATGTTCATTAATGGGAGTTTTAAAGTAAATGCTATACATGTAATTGGGAGGCTGCCCCTTTAATGGAGCTAGTCAAGTGATCTGGAAGGGTGGAACTTGGGTCTAGTCTAGAACTGGCTGTGGAGGCACGAGCATCAACAATAAAATGTTCCTGTTCAGATTTACCATTTGTCTATCGGCATATAATTGCTGGTTCCAACTCAACAAGTAGGAACTCAGCAATGTTCAGTTTGAGCTACTTCAGCCTTCACACTCAGATTAACTGTGTTTTTTTCGGGAAAACTCAACTACATTGAGATAAACTACAATCAAAGTTTGTGCAAAGATTTGTAGCTCGGGTGCTCGTTGTTGTGGTTCTGTTCGCCGAGCTGGGAATTTGTGTTGCAGACATTTCATCTCCTGTCTAGGTGACATCCTCAGTGCTTGGGACTCTCCTGTGAAGCGCTTCTGTGATCTTTCCTCCGGCATTTGTAGTGGTTTGAATCTGCCGCTTCCAGTTGTCAGTTCCAGCTGTCCTCTGCAGTGGCCCGTAGCAACACAAATTCCCGGCTCGGCGAACAGAACCAAAATAAACTACAGTCTTTACAGTAGACTAATTGTGTGTGCAACACAGCCATATAGAGAATAACACGGTTGGGTCAGTACATGCATTGTATAGAAAACATTGTAAAATGTAAAATAACAAAGAACTGTGGATGCTGAAGATTTGAAACAAGCAAAAACAGATGTTGCTGAGAAACCAACCAATAGTTGATTTCTCTCCACAGATGCTGCCAGACATATCATCATTGAGTCCCTATAATGTAGAAGCAGGGTGGTCAGCACACCAAGTCCACACTGACCTTCTGAAGAGCATCCTACCAAGAACCATTCCCTGCTCCATCCCTGTATTTCGCCCATGGCTAATCCACCTCGTCTGCACATTCCAGGACACCATAGGCAATTTAACATGGCTAATCCAATTAGCCTGCATGGTGGCTCAGTGGTTAGCACTGCTGCCTCACACCACCAGGGACCCAGGTTCAATCCCAGCCTCGGGCGACTATCTGTGTGGAGTTTGCACATTCTCGCCGTGTCTGCTTGGGTTTCCTCCGGGTGCTCCAGTTTCCTCCCACAGTCCAAAGCTGTGCTGGTCAGATGAATTGGCCATGTTTCATTGCCCAAAGTGCTAGATGCATTAGTCCATGTAAATGTAAAGTAGGCGAATGGGTCTGGGTGGGTTACTCTTTCAGAGGGTCAGTATGGATTTGTTGGGCTGAGCAGCCTGTTTCCATACTGTCGGGAATCTAATCTTTGGACTGTTGGAGAAAACCCACGCAGACAGAGGGAGAATGTATAAACACCACACAGACAGTCACCTAAGGGTGGGATTGAACCTCTTTGGTGCTGTGAGGTAGCAGTGCTAACCACTGAGCCATTGTGCTGTCCATGCTGAGTTTTTGTAACGATTTCAGTTTTTGTTTGTTTTGGATGTTTACTCATTGATGATTGAACCACAGCCCCGAAGACAAAACATATCTGCTTTGATGTAAGTGGAGTACTTCGATAATGAGCTTAGAACTGCAAGGCTATGTTTTCAAAACCGGTGTCAAGGCCAATCTGCTAAAATGTCACATTTCAATTACTTTTAAAATAACAATCTAATTCCAACTTTAATAGTCATCTATTCTCAAGCCTTGATTCATTGTTATCCTAAATTACTATATTGAAACTCTCAGCTTCAATCCAAATTGTGCTGTCTCTCATACATTTAGTCTGAAGAATTATTAATGTTCATGTGATACTGGCAAGCAAATAGATGATTCTAACACAGGTTTGCGATGTGTATTGCCATTTTTTGTCTTATTCTTACATTAAAGAACTCCTGATGCAAGTAAAATAAAGAACTGCAGATACTGGAGATTTGAAACAAAACTGAAATTGCTGGCGAAACTCAGCAGGTCTGCCTGCATCTTAGTTAATATTTTGAGTCCAATGCCCCCTCTTTAGAACAGGTACTGATGAGGGTTCACCTGAGGGGGTGACCTTAGAGGTTTACAAAATCATGAGGGGCATAAATAAGGTGAATGGCCAAAATCTTCTTCCCAGGGTAGGATAGTCCAAAAGGAGAGGGCATAGGTTTAAGGTGGGGGAGGTGGGGAAGATTTAAAAGGGACATGGGGGGCAACTTTTTCACATAGAAGGTGAGTATGTGTGTGTGGAATGAGCTGCCAGAGGAAATGGTCAAGGTGAGTACAATTCCAAAATTTGGGCAGGCACTTGAATATGAATGTTTTAAGGGAATATGGACTAAATGCAGGTGAATGGGACTAATTTAGTTTGGGAAATCTGGTTGGTATAGACAAATTGGACTGAAGGGTCTGTTTCTGTGCTCTATGACTCAGAATGTTAACTTTGCTTTCTCAGTGCAGATGCTTCCAGACTTGATGAGTTTCACCAGCAGAATTTTGGCTTTTGTTCCTGATGCGAGGTTTCATTTACAGCTCATCTTTTGAGTAGTGGAAGTATTCTAATGATGCTGGATTTGCAAGTTTATACTTCTGTGTATTTTTTTGTATGGACCTACAGATTTCCAGCAACAGACGGTGATGGTGACGGGGGTATGAAGCAGGAGAGCTGGGCAGTTCACCAGAACCCTCCATGACAGATCGCAATGGTGAGGAAGGGCAGTCAAATGGGACTGTGACGAGGACATTTATGACTTGTTGAAGAAGCTAAGAAGAAAGACAAAGGATTCCTCAGCCATTGTAACCCATAGGCTTTGTTCCATATACATACTGTAAATAATTCTCTGTTCATCTTAAATTTCCCTTCCTAGTTGTAATAATATAACATCAGCAGAACAAAGAATCATTGCTTCATGATTTTTGGGCCCTCTGTGTATTAAATCACCTGTTACATTTCCTTTCATTGTTATTTCCTCATTCAAAACTCCAAAGAGCAATCAAGGTCATTAATGGGATGGGTTACTTTATGAGAATGTCCATGACAATGAGTGGGTGATAGAGAAAACTATAGCAGCTGCTTCTATCTGTTAGTTCGTGGTGTCTCCTCTGGTGTAAGTGGAGACGATTTCACAGCCCAGTAGGAATACAGACATCCAACGTGTCCAAAATAGCATAAAACAAATGGTTGAGAAAGAGGGAGAGCTGGGCATATACCATAAATTGAAATGTAGTTTGCTGTTTATTTAGAGTCAAAGGGTCATAATAATACACAGCACGGAAACAAACCCTTCAGTCCAACTCATCCTGCTGATCAGATTTCTCTATTCCCATTTGCCAGCACATGGCCAATTTCCCTCCAAACCCTTCCTATTCATATAACCATCCAGATGCCTTTTAAATGATGTAATTGTACCAGCCTCCATCACTTCCTCTGGCAGCTCATTCCATACATATACCACTCTCTGCATGAAAAAGTTGCTCCAGAGGTCCCTTTTAAATCTTTTACCCTCTCACCTTAAACCTATGCCCTGTAATTTTGGACACCCCCACCTGGGGAAAATACATGATCTATTTATCCTAAACATGCTCCTCATGATTTTATAAATCTCTATAAGGTCACCCCTCAGCATCTGACACTCCAGAGAAGATAGCCTGGGTCTATTCAGCCTTTCCCAATAGCTCAAGTCCTCCAACCCTGGTAACATCCTTGTAAATCTTTTCTGAACACTTTCAAATTTCACAGCATCCTTCCTACAGCTGGGACACCAGAACTGCACACAGTATTCCAGTAGTGGCCTAACCAATGTCCTGTACAGCCGTCCAGTATTCCTGGAGGGTATGGCGAGAACATAAAGATATGCATGTCAAACATCTTTGGGGCTGACTGAATCTTTGACTGGAAAGGCTAAAGGGGCCAAATAAATTTTGATTTTACTTCTGTTGCCACCTTTCTCTGACTTGTCCTCGAGGAGTTCCCCCATCGACTGTGTCAAAGTTAAAAATCATGCAACACCAGGTTATAGTCCAACAGGTTTAATTGGAAGCACTAGCTTTCGGAGCGCTGCCCCTTCAACAAGTGCTTGTGAGTATAAAATTGTCTTATACTTGAAAACTAGCTGATGAAGGAGCATCTCTCCAAAAGCTAGTTCTTCCAAATAAACCTGTTCAACTGTAACTTGATGTTGTGTTATTTTTAACTTTGTGCACCCCAGTCCAACACCAGCACCTCCAAATCATGACTGTATAAAGGTCTTCATGTCCAGATAGAGTGGAGGGGGTCCATATATTCTGCACAAATGTGATGTTTCTAGTGACACTGGTGTCTCCAAGATGTCAGCTATTCTCGTATACAGTTCAAGCTCACAATTTCCACCCAGGGTAGTATTTCTTACTGGCCAAAGAGCTGTGGCAGGATGGCATCCCTCCAGCAATGGCATTTTTCATTTTTAAACATTTCAATGGGAAATGAAGTGACACAAATGTTTTCATTGCCTTCAACGGTTGTGTTAAATGTTCCATTAGAACTCATGAATGAGATTGAAACATCAGTAAGAGTGCAAAGCTTACAATTATTTTATTGAGAATTAATTTTTTAAAATCTGGAAAAGATTCTGAAATTGTCATAGAATTGTCACTGATATTAGTCAGAAGCCAAATGTACAGAAGGTAGCCAACGTTCAATGGAGTGAAACGAACAGCTGGTCAAGCTTTGTTTTAGATGTCCTGATATCCTAAATTACTTCTATTGTTTAATTTTATTTGCAAATTCCACTTCTTGGTCCGATTGCTCCCTCGCCCATATTTTCCAACTTATCTCCTCATTGTTAGGACTGAGTTGCATTTGTGTCATAGATGAAACAAGATAAATGAACTTGTATCACAAATTGAAATTGTCAGGTGCAATGTTGTGGGCATTAGAGATATGACTACAAGGGGATCAGGGTTGGGAACTAAATATCCAAGGGATGTGCATCTTATCGAAAGAAAAAGCAGATGGGCAGAGGGGGATGGATTGTCTTGTTCATAAGAAATGAAATGAAAGCAATAGCGAGAGGTGATAATGAGTCAGAAGGCATACGATCTTGTGTGAATACAGTTGAGGAAGCTCAAAAGAAAAAAGACCCTGAGGGGAGTTATGTACAGGCCTCCTAACAGTGAAGCAAAAATTAAATCATGAGATAGAAAAGGCATGTCAGAAAGGCACTGTTACAATAATCATGAGGTAACTTCAAAATGCAGGTGACGAGGAAAGTCAGGTTTTTGGCGAATCTCAAGAAAAGGAATTTGTGCAACATCTACAAGATCTTTTTTGGAACAGCTTCTGTTGGAGCCAACAGAGAACAGGCAATTCTGGATTTGGTGGTACGTAATGAAGCAGGTTTGATTGGGGAGCTTAAAGTGAAGGAACCCATAGGGGACAGTTACCATTATATGATCGAACTTAACCTGCAGTTTGAAGAAGAGGGAGAAGATTTGCTCAGTTGTAGCACTGTTATGTCTGATTCAAGATAACTATAAAGGCATGAAGAAGGAGTTGGCAAATGTTAATTGAAAGGGGACCCTGACAGGGAAAATGATTGAGCAGCAGTGGCAGGAGTAATTCAGGAGGTACAGGCAAACTTCATCCAAAGGAAGAAGAAACATACTAACTGGAGAATGAGGCAATAAGGGGAATTTAGAGACAGCACTAAAGCAAAAGAGAAAGTATTTATTATGGTGAAGTTTAGTGGGAGCCAGAGGATTGGGAAGCCTTTAAAATTTAGCTGCAGATAACTAAAACAAGCATTAAGTGGGGAGAAGGTGAAATGGGAGGGTAAGCTAGCTCATAATATAAAATAGGATTGCAAGAGGTTTTTTTTAGATATGTAAAAGATAAGAGGTAGACAAAGGTGGATGTTGCTGCAAATGTGTTGCTGGTCAAAGCACAGCAGGCCAGGCAGCATCTCAGGAATAGAGAATTCGACGTTTCGAGCATAAGCCCTTCATCAGGAATAAGAGAGAGTAGCCAAGCAGGCTAAGATAAAAGGTAGGGAGGAGGGACTAGGGGGAGGGGCGATGGAGGTGGGATAGGTGGAAGGAGGTCAAGGTGAGGGTGATAGGCCGGAGTGGGGTGGGGGCGGAGAGGTCAGGTAGAGGATTGCAGGTTAGGAGGGCGGTGCTGAGTTGAGGGAACCGACTGAGATAAGGTGGGGGGAGGGGAAATGAGGAAACTGGAGAAATCTGAGTTCATCCCTTGTGGTTGGAGGGTTCCCAGGCGGAAGATGAGGCGCTCCTCCTCCACAAGGTATAAACAACACGACGGCTGGAGGAGGAGCGCCTCATCTTCCGCCTGGGAACCCTCCAACCACAAGGGATGAACTCAGATTTCTCCAGTTTCCTCATTTCCCCGCGCCCCACCTTGTCTCAGTCGGTTCCCTCAACTCAGCACCGCCCTCCTAACCTGCAATCCTCTTCCTGACCTCTCCGCCCCCACCCCACTCCGGCCTATCACCCTCACCTTGACCTCCTTCCACCTATCCCACCTCCATCGCCCCTCCCCCTAGTCCCTCCTCCCTACCTTTTATCTTAGCCTGCTTGGCTACTCTCTCTTATTCCTGATGAAGGGCTTATGCTCGAAACGTCGAATTCTCTATTCCTGAGATGCTGCCTGGCCTGCTGTGCTTTGACCAGCAACACATTTGCAGCTGTGATCTCCAGCATCTGCAGACCTCATTTTTTACTCAAAGGTGGATGTTGGGTTGCTGGAAATTGAGGCTGAAGAAGTGGTAACGAGAAACAAAGAAATGACAGCGGAATTGAATAGTTATTTTGCATCAGTCTTCACTGTGGAAGACACCAGAAGTATATCAGAACTTCAGAGAGTCAGGGGGCAGAGGTAACTTCTGTGGCTGTCACTAAGGGGAATAGGCATTCAACAATGTTCCTCATGAGAGACTTGTTAGCCAGGTTAGGATTTATGGAATAGAGAGAGAACTAACCGTTTGGATACAGAATTGGCTTGAAAGTGGAAGACAGAGGGTGGTGGTGGAGGGTTGTTTTTCAGACTAGAGACCTGTGACCATTGCCACAAGGATTAATGCTGGGCCCATTTCTTTTCGTCATTGAAATAAATGATTTTGATGTGAGAATAAAAGGTATGGTTAGTTAGTTTGCAGATGACATCAAAATTGGAGACGTTGTGGACAGCAATTAATGTTACCTCAGAGTACAATGGGATCTTGATCAGATAGGCCAATGGGCTAAGGAGTGGCAAATGCAGTTTAATTTAGATAAACATGAGGTGCTTATTTTGCAAAGGCAAAGCAGAGCAGAACTTATACACTTAATGGTAAGGTCCTGGGGAGTGTTGCTGAACAAAGAGACCTTGGAGTGCAGGTTCATAGTTCCTTGAAAGTGGAGCTGCAGGTAGATAAGATAGTGAAGAAGGCATTTGGTATGATTTCCTTTATTGGACAGAGTATTCAGTATAGGGGTAGGGAAGTCATGTTGCAGCTGTACAGGACATTGACAGTTTTGGAATATTGTGTGCAGTTCTGGTCTCCTTCCTATCAGAAGGATGTTGTGAAACTTGAAAGGGTTCAGAAATGGTTTACAAGGATGTTGCCAGGGTTGGAGGATTTGAACTACAGGGAGAAGTTTGGTAGGCTGGGGCTGTTTTCCCTGGAGAGTCGGAGGCTGAGGGGTGATCTTATAAAGGTTTATGAAATCATGAGGGGACTGGATAGGGTAAATAGACAAGGTCCTTTCCCTGGGGTGGGTGAGTCCAGGACTAGAGGGAATAGGTTCAGGGTGAGAGGGAAAAGATTTAAAAGGGACCTAAGCAGCAAATCTTTCACCCACAGAATGGTGCATGTATGGAATGAGCTGCCAGAAAAAGTGGTACAGGCTGGTACAATTGCAGCATTTAAAAGACATCTGGATGGATATATGAATACAAATGGTGTAGAGGGATATGGGCTGGATGCTGGAAAATGGAACTAGATTAGGTTAAGATATCTGGTCAGAATGGACAAGTTGGACCAAAGGGTCTGTACATCTCTATGACTCTATGATTCCAAATCACCTGGACCGAATGGACTACACCAGATGGAAATGTGGAGTCATTGGTGGAGATCTTTCAGAAATCACTGGAGTCAGAAAGGTCCTGGAGATCTGGAAAATGGCTAATGTAGCACTCTTCCAAAAATAAGCACGGGCCAGTGCAGATATGATGGGCTTACAGGCTTCCTTCTGCACCATAATTTGGGATTCTGTGATTCTATTGCTTATGAACAGAAATAGAAACTAAACATTTAGCTATGAACTGGCATGCCATTGACATTCTGTCAGAACTTCAGGTATTTTAAGAAAGCATCAACATACTTCATTGGTCAGCAAGTAGCTATCAAAGATCAACTGTTAGTTGAACATTTTCTTGCTTTTGGCATCGAAGAGTTAATCAGAATAAAATTTCTGAGTGCTTCTGATAACGTGCAAAGACCCTGAAAAGAAAAATCATATTTTTGAACACCAAATAACTTAAGTCAATTTTAGGATACATGGGATGAATTCATGCCATGCTGACAATTGCTAAGGGAAATGATCGATTAGTTCCTGGTCATATGTTGACACAAAGGTACAGAATGTGACTTCACCGAAATGAGTGTAACTGAATCATTAATGAGATTGGTCATTGCTTTCTCACCCATTAAATATTTTGGAAAAACACTCATGGACAAACTGGAGGTATAAATCATTATGTAGTAGAGGAAGAACACAAGTACAAAGTATCTGTCGCAGGTCAATAACTTTTACACTTGCTTGAATCTGAAACAACATCACAACAATCAACAAGTCAATTAGAGCATCCAAATCCCGTATGAGGCAAGACTTATTTCACTCACAAGACTGAGTCAAAAATTTCATTACTATCCAAGCTATGTTTCAGAACGGCATAATGATCTAGAATGTATAGAAAGTCGAATTAACCAGAGGAATCCAAAACACAAATCAATTTTCCATAGCATGAAGAATGGCCAACCAAGGAACGAATCCAAAGGATATTTGAGAGTCCCATCCATGCCACTGAAATAGGCCAACAAAGTCCAAGAGGAAAATGCAACACGACAATTTTCAGACCTCAGATAGGACATATGGTAAACATGATACACCACATGGAGAACACTAAAAAACTGAACCCTTTTATTTCCATCAAACGATAATCACCAAAAATAATAGGCAAATCGCTCTGTATGTCATGAATGGCACTGATGCCAGTATGATGACCAATTATTTATGAATCCTACATAATATATTCTCAGGACACCAGCACATTGTGTTATACTCCACACAAGATAAGCTAACTGCTTCTGATAGGTCCATTAACCCACGTATTTGCAATTGCCAACTCAGATCCCTTCGCTGAGCTCTTGAAACCTTTTCGATTGTTGTAACAGATGTAACTCCTATTAACCTAACTTTATGTACAGATCCACATATTCCTATGCTTCAAGGCACAACAAACACAGTAGTTGTGACACTAAAGGTTCCTGACTCTAACATCGATCTCATTAATTTTGGCCACAACTGAGCAGAGCAGATTCAGGGAGCTATGGTAGCGAAGTGGATAGCACTGCTGCCTCACAGTATCAAGGACCTGGATTAAATTCCAGCCTTGGGCAATGGTAGCTCAGTGGTTAGCGCTGCTGCCTCACAGCATTAGGGATCCAGATTAAATTCCAGCCTTGGGCGATGTGAAGTTTACACCCTGTATCTGCTTTGGTTTCTCTCAGGTGCTCCAGTTTCCTTCTATTGTGCAGGCTAAATGGATTAACCATGGGATATGCAGGGTTACAGGGATAGACTAAGGGGTTTGGTCTGGGTGGAATGCTCTTCAGAGGGTCACTGTGAACCCAAATGTCCTGCTCCCACACTGTGGGATTCTGTGATTCAATGTCCAATGATAGTCAGTGACAACTGCTCCAATGGATTGTGCCTAAGGTGGTGCTATAAGTGGTGACTTATCAACTTTTCACTCATTTGACAATAAAGCTAATTAATCATTTCAAAGAATCATCATCAATAGGAGGCCTGAATGCATCAAATAATTTGCCAAGCTACTACATTCCTTTAATCTTGGAGAGATTAACCGGAACTCTCTCAGAATATAATTATCAAAGGTTAACAGATGATAAGCACTAATATCAAGGCAAGCTTAACTATACACACATATGTCATCTGGAGCAAAAACAAAGTTAAGAGATCAGCATGTGAATCCATACCAAAAGAGAAAATGCTGGAAAATCTCAGCAGGTCTGGCAGCATCTGTAAGGAGAGAAAAGAGCTGACATTTCGAGTCTAACTGACCCTTTGTCAAAGCTTTGACAAAGGGTCAGTTCGACCCGAAATGTTAGCTCTTTTCTCTCCTTACAGATGCTGCCAGACCTGCTGAGATTTTCCAGCATTTTCTCTTTTGGTTTCAGATTCCAGCATCTGCAGCAATTTTCTTTAATTATGTGAATCCATACATTGCCCTGGCATTAAAAGGACATTGATCAACCAATCAAGCCATAGGAAGCAGGCCAATTCTATGAATCTCAACAATCAAGAGAACCTCCTCTTCCACATGGGATTTCTTCTGAGTTGTGGAGCAAGTTTGCGACTGATATTTACCACGTCCGAGGACACTGTTGCATTCTGCTGACTGACATTTAATTAAAGAACAAAGAAAATTTACAGCCCAGAAACAGGTCCTACAGCCTTCCAAGCCTGAGCCGATCCAAATTTACTGTCGAAACCTGTTGGTCAATTCCGAAGCATCTGTATCCCTTTGCTCCCCACCTGCTCATGCATTTGTCCAGATGCATCTTAAATGAATTTACCATGCCTGCCTCTACCACCTCTGCTGGCAACACGTTCCAAACATGCACCACCCTCTGTGTGAAGTACTTACCGCATGTATCCCCTTTAAACTTTCCACCTCTCACCTTGAAAGCACGACCTCTCGTTATTGAATCCTTCAACCTGGGGAAAAGCATGTTACTATCCACCCTGACAAGACCCTGATTTTGTAAATCTCAATCAGGTCCCCCCCTCAATCTCCTTTCTTCTAATGAAAATAAACCTAACCTACTCAACCTCTTTTCATAGCTGGCACCTTCCATGCCAGGCAACATCCTCGTAAACCTTCTCTGTACCAAAGCGTCCACATCCTTTTGGTAATGTGGCGACCAGAACTGTACACAGTATTTTAAATGCGGCTGAACCAATGTCTTGTACAATTTAAACATGACTTGCCAGCTCTTATACTCAATACCCCGTCCAATGAAGGCAAGCATACTATATGCCTTCTTGACCACTCTACCCACCTGTGCAGCAACCTTCAGGGTACAATGGACTGCACTCCCATATCTCTCTGCCCATCAACTTTTCCCAAGGCTCTTCCATTCATTGTATAATTCGCTCTTGAATTAGTCTTGCCTAAATGCATCACCTCACATTTGTCTGGATTGAAAACCAGAAAACTCCTTTCAATGTGACAAGTTGAACAATTAGTTGCTGACACATTAACTGCCACACTCACTATGTTCAGTATACTTCACAAACTGTGTCTGGCAATAGTCTGCTGTACATTGATACATCCTTCCAAGGAGAGTGTAGGAAATGGAATGTTTAACACATGACCTCTCTTCTCACTACTCTCAGTCAAATTCTCTCGCAATACACTCTGCATGTACTGTAAAGTCCATGACCATTAAATATAAGGTGACTTAGGCTACAGTTTTCCATCACCATCATGTTAGGAAGACAGATACACACAGTTTTTCTCTCCTACCATCCAACCATAGGAGTGTGATGCATTGTTGGAAAAAAGGGTTAAAATGCAACAAGATCATGATCAATGGAAATGGAGATAGTTCCACTAGCTTAAACCTGGAAAAAGCATTAGAATTTCAGATGTTCCTACAATACATGGGTTCATGGAAAGATATAATATTGTTGTCTCCAGCCTGGTTACATGATGCTGTAATGAACAATCGTCAAGTCCTATGAAGAATCACAGAATGTTTACTGCACAGAAGGAGGCCATTTGGCCTGTAATGCCTGCACCAGTTCTACTACCAAGTGATGATCCTCTGCCCTTTGCCCATATCCCAGCATACTATTTCTATCTAAACAATTATCCAATGTCCAATTGAAGGCCACAATTGAACCTGCCTTCACCACATTTCCAGAAATAGACAATGTATCCAAATTGTAATTGCATATGACTGCCCATTACACTGGATGCTGACTTAGATATTGAAGATATCATATCAGACAATAACAATATTTCTGCGACAAATGTTAAAACATCTATCCAAAAAGACCAGTAGTGAACCACAGAGTGAAGCTACACAGCCAAATTTTGATAACTTTAACTTCCAGTCATGTTATATGTTCTATATATGTATAAATTTGCATTTGTGTACCTTTATACATATTACTGGAATTAGGTTCCCATTCTTTCAAGAGAAGAGTTGTACTATGAGAAGATTCCAAACCAGATAGGCCTGTAACTTTAAGATAGTACATGGTGTCATGATGTGACATTCAGTATAAAGACACCCAGCACACCTTCAGTCACTCTGTCAGTGGAGTCAGTCATTTGTGTAACCTACAGCAACATCAGTAATTTCAAGATGTCAGAACCTGATTACTTACGGTATATATTATATGTACTAATATATACAAAAGGTACAAATGTCATCAGTACTCTCTAATAGTCTTTTATAAGTTTTCCTAATTGACATTTTCTTAAGTTATAAACAACATGGATCAGATGGGAGCTTTGACTTAACAATTTGTATGTTTCAAGCTCTTCAAAGAGAATGTGCTATATGTATCTCACAATAGAAAGTTTCATTGGAAGTGTTACAAAGCAAATAACTATCTAATCCCTTCTGTAAGTGATGTTATGTATTTTGTTGACTTTCCCTTCTTCAGATTGCGCAGCAAAGATTGTTAGAACTGTTTTATTTAATCATTTCTGCAGTGGTGTCATCAGACAAGCAGGGTGCAAACACACAGCAGCCTCCCTTGGCAACCTTTTACTGATCTTGGCTGGTTATTGTTGTTTGTGTTCCATGAGATAGTCATTTCTGACTTCGGTGCATGTGTGTGCGTGTGCAGATGGTGTATAGATAGAGATAGATCAGGAGTTTAAGACTTAATTGAAATGCATCCATTTATGCTAGGGCAGGCTAGTGAGCAAATTGCATTTGGCCTTCAACAGGATATGTGCATTAAAGCTCAACAACAGCTGGACAACTCTCTTGCCATCAGCCCTTGCCAATACCTGTATCTGTACAACTGGCAGTCTAATGATAATGCAGTTACCCATCCACCCACTGCCCCAACACACAAAGCTATGGCAAGAGAAACTCAATGATAAACTCATCCAGATTCTGTCATCTAAGCAGTATATCATGTTAGATGGGCACAGAACAATTATAATCAAGTGCTCAAACAGTGGCCAGGTATCCATTACTCCTTTCATTTGGAGAGCCAATCGAAACATAATAAATCCCGTAAGGCACATACAGACAGTGTCTGGGCTCCAAACACTTCCTTTCTGTACACACGTCGATATGCAGGCAAGTTGGAACACAATATAGAACAATATGAAGTAGCCGTTTGTTACCACAGGAAACATTTCTATGTTGGGTCCTTAAAGTGACACCTGTGTTTGGAATTGCGTTTATAAATATGACCATTCATAAGTTGGACATTCATAAATTTGAGGACATCCCCTGTACAGCATCTCATGGTTAGAACACCAGCACATTAAAGCACAGATAAATATCACAATATAATAATCACCAAAGAAAATGATAGAAATGGAGTTCACTTTACAAACTTATTCTGTTACACCATTCTCTGGGAAATAGACAGATCTGTACAGCAAGAACAGAATAATTTATTTGGATCTGTTCACAGACAAAACAAGAAAAAGCAGGATTTAAACTTTCTTTCTGCAAGGTCCTGGCAGATGTAAGAGACGTTCATCAATATCTTGTTCATTCAGTCAGATCAATATTCTGATTTTTACTCTTTCTGTGGCCTGTGGTCTTGTTATCCATCTTTCCCTATTGTGCCTGTCCCTTTTCCAATCTGAATATTATGAGGTGCATATCCAGATGAGAGTGTCAAATAGGCTATGTAATATTTCAAAAAGTTAAACCATTAAAGACTATAAGTCATAGAGTCATACAATGTGAATACAGAACTTTTGATCCAACCAGTACATAGTGAAAATAATCCCAAACTAGACCAGTCCAACCTACCTGCTCCTGGCCCATATCCCTCCAAACCTTTCCTGTTAATATACTTATCTAAGTGTCTTTTAAACATCATAACTGTGCCCACATCCACCACTTCCTCAGGCAGTTTATTCTAAACACGAACAAACCTCTATAAACAATTTGCCCCTCATGTCTTTTTATATCTCTCTTCTCACACCTTAAGAATACATGCCCAATCTTGAAATCCCCATTCTGGGGAAAAGGCATCTACTAGTAACTCTATCTATGTCCCTCATGATTTTGTAAACCTCTATAAGGTCACCTCTCAACCTTCTACGCTCCAGTGAACAAAGCCCCGGCCCATCCAGCCACTCTTGATAACTCAAAACTCTTTCATTCCCAGCAACATCGTTTGTCAAAAAAAAGAGAAATAAACAAATTAAATAATTGAAGACTTGATTGGAAAGCTGATATAGGAAAGTAGGCATTAGATTTCTTAGGCATTGAGACTGGTACTGAGGAAGGTGACACCTGTGCAAGTTGGATGGTATACAACTGAACAGGATAAAGATAAGTTTCTTAAGGAAGATTTACTATTGTTTTTGGGGAGGGCTTAAATTACAAGAGGACTGGAGCCTGAAAACAATTTCAGAGAAGGGAATGGATGGCAGAAATGTAGCACGGGACTCTGAAAGACAGAGGAAGCACAGATTAAAAAAGTATACAACACAGAGAATTGGCAGTATTAAATGAAAGGAGCATAGTGAGTAATGCGAATGAGCTGTGAGCTTGGCTAATCACATGTTATAAGAGATACACAGTTTAGAGAGGCAAGGATGATATCTTAACATTCCTAGATTTAAAGATTTCAAGTAGGATAACAAAGGGGATAAAAGTATAGTGTAGTATTATTAGTTTAGGAATCAATCTCAACTGTGAGGATGGAATGTGCCCAAAATGATGCATGAATTGGGGCCATTCTGTATAGAAGAAAAATAAATGAAATATAGCTAGCTCTACTTAAGGGCCTTTGTTTTACAGTGGCGGTATCACTACCTAGAGTCCCAAAGGTTCAAGTCCCACCTGTTCCACAAGTGTGTTATAACATGTTTGGGCACATTGATTAAAATGAACAAAGTTGAATTCTCTTCCACTTTAATTTCTTGCAGCTTTATTAATACACTTCTCCAATGGATTGTGATTGTGATTTTTACATCCAGAAGTGCTCTTGCACACAACTGAACAATTGCTTTCTCCATCATCAATTCAACTGTGATATGTTTTTCTCCTATTAGCCATCACCTATTTGATTCAATCTTCAATTGATTCAGTTACATGCACATCCAATGAAGGGCAGTACAGACCATTAAAGGTGATGGACTGAGCTTGTAAATTGCTTGTTACTTTCCCCAATAAAAAACACAGGTGGTGGTTGAAAAATAAAATGTTTAGTTGAAGTCATAGGGCTGAGTTCAGAAACAAATAAAGGCAATCACACTGCGAGGTACTATTGATCAGCAAGTAGTGGTACAGTGTTAGAGGGGAAATATGTAGGCAAATCGTGGACTGAAAATAAAATCAGTAGTGCATGATTGGAGATTTCAATGACCCAAATAGTAATTTGGGTACGAATAGTGTGAAAGGCACAGAGGGCTTAAGGTTCTTGAATTGTGTTCTGGAGAACTTTTATTTTAGCCCACACAGTCTGAGCAAATGAAGTTTGCAAGGTGAATGGAAAAGAATAGGTGAGCATTTTTGAGAATTTTTGATGTACCTTCCTTATGGAAAGAGTTAAGGTAGAACAGGAGTAAATGTTGTAAATTGGGGAAAGGCAAGTCTTATGAAGATGAGAGATGATCGGGCATAAGTGGAATTGTTATAATTATGTGAAGGAAAATAAGAGACAAGGCAATGGATGATATTCAAATTGAGATTCAAGAGGCACAATGTAGATATGTCCCCCAAATCCAGAGTCCCTTGGACTGAACTCCTTGAAGATGGATAAATCACTTCGGGTCAGATGAATTGTATTTCAGGTTATTAAAGAAAGCCAGAGAGGAAATGCTGGGTGCTCTGAGGATTTTTTTCCAATAATGAATATTGTATGAATTTTCAAAAGGTGTGAAGGGTATCCGACAATCAGATGATAATGTTATCGCCCTATCAGTCTAAACTTTAACAGTGGCCAAATCATTAGAAGCAATATTGAGAGAGAGGATTGGCTGTTACTTGGAAAGGCTCAGATTAGTTAGGAATAGTCAGTATGGTGTCTCTAAGGCAATGTGTTTCTCACTAACATAATTGATTTTCTTCAAGAAATAAAGAGGATTGATGAGTTCAGGACATTGGGTGATGTCTACCCAGTTTTCAGTAAAACATTTTAACCAAGTTTCACATGGCAGACTAGTTATTAAAAGAAAGCTTATTGGATAGAGGAGATTGGCAAGAGTTGAATCAAAATAGGCTTGATGATAGGAAACAAATGGTCAACGACCATTACATTTCTGCAAATAGAAAGCAGTTTCCAATGATGTTCCACATGGCTTGGTGTTGAGGCCTTTATGTTTGTGCTAAATATAAATAACTTACACTTAAAAGTGAGAGGAATGATTGGACAATTTGCAGATGACAAAAGAATTGGCTGGGTAGTTGATTGATCATGATGAGGATAGGTGTTGTGTCCAATTAAGTGCCAATGGTTTGAGTGAGGAAGAAGTGATAATTGCTACTCAATTCCGAGAAATGTGAGGTTATCTGTTTGGAGGGGGCAAGCAAAGCAAGGGAACTGTAGAACTGAGTGGGCCAAAGCTGTGTAAAATTCTGATCAGTATATTACAGAAAGAACAAAATGTTCTGGAGAGAGTAAATGAGATCTACAGCAATGTTGCCAGGGCTTGAAAATTGTAGCTAAGAAGAAACATTATTTTGACTGATGCTGGTTTCCTTGCAACAAAGGCAGAGGAACGACAAATTGAGGTGTGCATGATTATGAGGGACTGGGATAGAGTGGACAGTGAGAAGTAGTAGAGAAGTCAATGACCAGGAGAAAGTGTTAAGGTGATTGGTAGTTGGATTAGAGGGGACATGAAGAAAGTCTTTTCATCAGAATGTGGTGGGTGTCCCGAATTAGCCACTTGTTGAGGTGGAAACACTCAGTTCATTGAAAAAGAACATGGATTTGCATCTGAAGCATTTTAGAACATAGAACATAGAAAAGTACAGCGCAGTACAGGCCCTTTGGCCCTCGATGTTGCGCCGACCAAAGCCTACCTAACCTACACTAGCCTAATAACCTCCATATGCTTATCCAATGCCATAGAACATAGAAAACCATACATTGGAAAGGGTGATTAGAATTGATGACTAATTCATTTAGCTGACACAAACCCGTTTTGGTTGAATGGTGTCTCTCTCTCCTGTCATTTTTTCTACTGCTCAGTGGTTTTCTATTTGTGTGGTTTGAAGACCGTTCACAAGCTGATCAGAACACCTTGCAAATCTGTTTTTCAGAATTTAAAGCAAGTAGTCTTCAGAGAGAGAATCATTAATCCAATTCTACAGTAAAGTTACTGAATGCAGTCTTGAATCCTAAAGGAAGGAATCTCACAGAAATTTGCAAGGTGCCTTGATCGTGACCAATCAACATGTGTACACTGCTCCACTAATTGAACAACTAGAATTCAGTGAAAACACAGATTGCTACACAAATCTTGAAGATGTGGTCTATCATTTACTACTCTGCCACAGATTGTACCCTTGCTTCTTACTGGTGGTGTAATGGGCCAGACCAAACCCCCACAAAACCTATCAAGAAAATAGCCCAGAACTTAACTTTGCTAGATGCTTTAAACAGGTGTAAAATGGATGTTCCATAAGAGATGCAGCTGGTTAAATCACTGAGTTTTAAACGAAACAGAATTTCTTTACAAGGTTACTGAATGAAACACAAAAGAGAACAGAATACAAAATAACTTAATCGAAACCCAACAGGGTATTCCAGCTTAATGATGCTGTTCCCAATACTTGTACCAATCCCCATAAACACCCCTTGGCAGAAAATGTAAAATCAAACACAGGGCTCTACTGGAGAGAGAGAGAGACGGCAGTGTGGAACACCCTCTTCCTTGTAGCTAATTCATGGATCAGCAGCCTCAAACTGAACTGACTGCTTTCAGTGAACAGCCAGACTGCTAAAACTAAACCAAACCAGAGAAAAGCTGAGCTGGGAGAACTGGGCACACACCTTTTATTGTACAAGTGTTCATTTTAAAACTTGAAAGCTGTTTGCATGTGGCAGTGTCTGTTAGCTATAATCAAATTGGAACTAAATCCCATCCAAGCCAGACTTTTGGAATCATTGCTTTTATGTCCTCTCTGAAAATAAAAGCCAAGGACACCATAACCCTTGATAAAGGAACAGCAGCATCACACTGGCAGGCTGAAACTTTTAAGGCATCTGCAATTATCACTTTTATAATGCTGTTTGAAATCCTGTGAAAGATTTGAACCTTGTTTGTTAAGGTGTAACTGAACGTTTTTTTAAAAAGTGAATAATAATTGCAGCAAAGTAATCCTACCAGTGCTGAAATAATTATTATATTTTTGCTCACTTTTGCTAAACATCTGTATGATTAATCATACGGATCTTTAAAATAATTAATTTCTTTGTAAATTTGTCCTTGATATTTCAGCTCCTACTTAAACTCCCTATGCAGATCCCACACTTTATTTAACATTCCTGTATAAATGTTTTGAAAAGCCATTTAATTATACTAGCTTTCTGATTCTTTAATTACTATCTGTGAAAATGCATAAATGTGGTTGCTTGCTTGAAGGGCCTGATGACATCACTGTAACTCCATGCTCGGAATCCTGCCCCAAAAAAAGTTCCTTCCAGGTGTGTGCTGAAAGGGCTGAACATCTGCCACAGATATTGTTCGACCTCTGAGTGGAACTTCTTTTGAAGTCAGCTGTGAACAGGCCATAAATAATATTTATTTGAATTTTCCTTGCTTGTCATGCTAAACTGCTTCATCCAAGAAAATCAATTGACATTGCCAGGAAGTGAAACATTGCTTGCATTAACCCAATGCAAAGTGAACTGTTGTCACTTGGTGTGCCCATCAGGTCAAACTGTGCAGGCCATTGTCACCTCAGGTAGTGTCCCTCGATCAAAGGCAATCCATGCTTGATCCAGGGACAGTGCATTATGAAGGAGTTGACTTCTCTTATTAAGTGTGCCCACCACTCTGTCCCTTTCTCACTCCACCCCCGATATTCCAATGCGCAGATGAATCCTCTTGGTGTGCATGTATTCACTTCGTCTTGGAGCTAAATTGTTAGTCATAGAAGAGACAACATTGGATAGTATTTATAGAAGAGATACTATTGTTAGTACATTGCATGATTATTGAAAGAACTTGATAAGCCATATAAATGCCATGGCTGCGAGGACTTAAAAGTCCTGCAGGCGCAACTCACCACTTGCCTCCCAAGAGTCTGTCCAAGAAGCTTGGCACCATCCAGGACAAAACAGCCTGCTTGACCAGCCCCATATCCACAAACATTCAGCCCCTCCACCACTCATACTTAGTAACAGTAGTGTGTACTTTCTACGAGATACCCAAGATATTTTACCAAAAATCTTTTAGACAGTACCTTTTCAGACCCATGGCCACTGCATCTTGAAGGAAAAGACCAGCAGATATATGAGAACACCATTGTCTGCAGGTTCCCTTCCAAGCCAATCACCATCCTGACTTGGAGGTACATTGCCATTCCATCACTGTCACTGGATCGAAATCCTGAATTCCCTCTCTAACCATGTAGTGGGTGTGCCTGGTTTAAGAAGACCACCAGCTTCTCAATGGCAAAAAATCCTGGCCCCGCCACCGAAGCCCACATCCCCTGGTTGTTTGTTTGTAAAAGTGGTAGCACCAAGTACAATTAAGATAAAAGGTAGGGAGGAGGGACTTGGGGGAGGGGCGATGGAGATGTGATAGGTGGAAGGAGGTCAAGGTGAGGGTGATAGGCCGGAATGGGGTGGGGGCGGAGAGGTCAGGAAGAAGATTGCAGGATAGGAGGGCAGTGCTGAGTTGAGGGAACCGACTGAGACAAGGTGGGGGGAGGGGAAATGAGGAAACTGGAGAAATCTGAGTTCATTCCTTGTGGTTGGAGGGTTCCCAGGCGAAGATGAGGCGCTCCTCCTCCAGCCGTCGTGTTGTTATGTTCTGCCGGTGGAGGAGTCCAAGGACCTGCATGTCCTCGGTGGAGTGGGAGGGAGAGTTAAAGTGTTGAGCCACGGGGTGGTTGGGTTGGTTGGTCGGGGCGGCCCAGAGGTGTTCTCTGAAGTGTTCCGCAAGTAAGTGGCCCGTCTCCCCAATATAGAGGAGGCCACATCGGATGCAGCGGATGCAATAGATGATGTGTGTGGAGGTACAGGTGAACTTGTGGTGGATATGGAAGGATCCCTTGGGGCCTTGGAGGGAACTGAGGGAGGAGGTGTGGGCGCAAGTTTTACATTTCCTGCGGTTGCAGGGGAAGGTGCCGGGAGTGGAGGTTGGTGGGGGGGGGGGGGGGGTGTGGACCTGACGAGGGAGTCACGAAGGGAGTGGTCTTTGACCTCTCCGCCCCCACCCCACTCCGGCCTATCACCCTCACCTTGACCTCCTTCCACCTATCACATCTCCATCGCCCCTCCCCCAAGTCCCTCCTCCTTACCTTTTATCTTAGCCTGCTTGGCACACTCTCCTCATTCCTGATGAAGGGCTTATGCCCGAAACGTCGAATTTCCTATTCCTTGGATGCTGCCTAACCTGCTGTACTTTAACCAGCAACACATTTTCAGCTGTGATCTCCAGCGTCTGCAGACCTCATTTTTTACCCCAAGTACAATTAAACTTGGTGAAAGTGAGGACTGCAGATGCTGGAGATCAGAGTCAAGATTCGAGTGGTGCTGGATAAGCACAGCAGGTTAGGCAACATCCGAGGAGCAGGAAAATCGACGTTTTGGACAGGAGCCCTTCATCAGGAATGAGGCTGGGACAATTAAACTTGGTCAGGCATAATTATTGGGACCTTGAGAAGCTGCTCCAGATATATCTGTTACCTCTGAATGCTACAGTAAGTTCCTTTGACTGAATTTTCACAGCTCCCAAACAGTGTAGGCAATAATAATTCAACTGGGAAAACATGGCAAGAGTGGAAAATGAGACTCTTGATGTCGAAGAAAAAAATGTCTGATTTTTTTCAGATGAACTGCAAGATGACAATCTCACCAGTACTACCATGAGGCTTATTTTCATGTATTTGCATCTCATTATTTTTAAATTCACTTGTGAGATTTGAGTGTTGCTGGCTGGCCAATATTTATTGCGTGTTCCTAGTTGCCCTTGAGAAGGTGGTGTAAGTGGCTTGCTTGGTCATTTCAGCAGGCAGTTGAGAGTTCAGTTCAGTGCTGGGACCCCAGGTGTTCACAATATAGGGTGGAAGGGTGGGCGGCATGGTGGCTCAGTGATTAGCACTGTTGCCTCATGGCACCAGGGACCTGGGTTTGATTCCAGCCATGGGTGACAGTCTGTAAGGAGTTTCTACATTCTCCCCATATCTGCATAGGTTTCCTCCAGGTCCTCCGGTTTCCTCCCACAATCCAAAGATGTGCAGTTCGGTGAATTGGCCATGCTAAACTGCCTGCAGTGTTCAGGGATGTGTCGGCTGGGTGCATTAGTCAGGGGTAAATACAGGGTGGGGAATGGGTCTGGATGGGCTACTCTTCAGAGTGGACTTGTTGGGCCAAAGGGTCTGTTTCCACACTCTAGGAATTCTAATTCTAACTCTAAATATACATTAACAATTTAGGTGATGGAATATGTCCAAATTTGCAGCTGACATTAATCTGGATGGCATTGTGTACTGTGAGGAGGATGCTAAGAGATTGCAGGATGACTTGGACAGGCTGGCTGAGTGGGCAAATACTTGGCAAATGCAACATAATGTGGAAAATTTGAGGTTATTCACTTTGGTGGCAAAAACAAGAAGGTGGATTATTATTATCTGAATGGTGGTAGTTTGGGAAAAGGTGAGGTGCAACGAGACCTGGATGTCATGGTGGAACAGTCACTGAAGCTCAGCATGTAAGTGCAGAGGTGATGAGGAGAGCTAATGGCCTTCATAACGAGAGGTTTTGAGTAGAGGAGTGCACTGGGCCTACAATTTGGCAGTAGTCTGTTGTAGGAGAAAGTAAGGACTGCAGATGCTGCAGATCGGAGCTGTAAATGTGTTGCTGGAAAGGCACAGCAGGTCAGGCAGCATCCAAGGAGCAGGAGAATCGACATTCCAGGCATGAGCCTGAAGAAGGGCTCATGCCCAAAATGTCAATTCTCCTGCTCCTTGGATGCTGCCTGACCTGCTGCGCCTTTCCAGCAACACATTTTCAGCAGTAGTCTGTTGTAGGCAGTCTGTTCATTGAATGTCAAGGCAAGCTATTGGGGACAACTTAGGGGAGCAATTTGGGGAGTCAGTTTTAGGGATTGGAGGCCAAGATGTTGAGGGAACCATAATTGATTTGGGGGCCAATTCAACATTGAATCAACAGACAATAACGCATTTAAGGAGATGGGCCACTGCTGATAGGGGGAGACCATCAATGGTCACCGCAGCCCTGGCTTTGACAGAGGGATGGTGCAAAGCAATGATTAAGTTGTACGCCCAGACTTAAGGAATAATTTTTGAAGATAAAGACTCCTTTGAGACTCACTTCTTATTTCTAATCGATATGTCTGTGTGTTTATTCTTCTCATATTTGGTAGGTAATACACTCACACTCTTTTGTTAACTTAAGCCTGGTTAAATTGTCTGCTTTTAAAACATAAGTTTGTTTGGTCTGAGATAAGAATATCCGCTAAGTAAGGGGTCTTTTTAAAATTAACCTTGTTGTGACCAACAAAGTGGGGAAAGATGAACAAAGAACGGGAGACAGTTCCTCCCTCCTCACCCTGGAGCTTGAACATTTGAGGTATCCCATCAGGAACCTCATCCGAAGACTAGTCATAACAATGGATCCAAGCCCCATCTGTCTCTCCTTTACTCGCAAGATAAATGCCTTGTCCCAGGAGTCATTCAAGTCAATTCTCTCTGAATTGCTCCTAATGCAATCGTATCCTTTATGTAAGAAGATCAAATCAGTACGTGGTTCTGGAGATGTGTTCTCAGCAACACCCTGAATGGCAATCGCAAAACGTCCCTACTTTTATATTCCACTCCCCTGCAATAAACAACGTTTTTATTAAACTTTCTCATTCCAATTCTGGTATCTATCATTGATCCCAAAGTTGAGAATTTTGTGATCTGCTGTCCTTTCAGCTGCTTGTGGTTGTGTTTGTCTCTCTGTGTGTGCCTTTGTATGTTGGGTGATATTGTTCATGATGTTTTCAAATACAAGACCCTCAAACTGAAACAGAAAGAATAACTGCAGCTAAACACAATCACTGTCCACTATCTCTGTACAGACGAACCTTCTCTTAATTTGAAAAAAATACTTCATATGTTTTGTTAAGTAAAACACCTGTAGAGTGCCAATGGAATTGCAGTCAAACGCAAGTCAACACCAAAAAAAATTGAGGAGAAGTCTAAGTCCTGTACATATATACAAGTGTCTTACTAGATTTTATCATTATGTACAGCCCAACTTGTGCAGAACTCTGAATTGCAGTGAAATCCCAAATAATAGAAATTTGAACTTTGGAATGAGAAGAGATCTAGAGATCCCACTGGAACATTGCTAGTGCTTCATCTAACTCAGCAGAAATTAGTAAGTCTCACAATTTTTATTTCTCTGCATTTTGGGGGCATACGTATGGTTTATGGTGTTGGCTATAGCTCACGGTTTTCAACCATTATCATCCTTGCCCATGAACAGCTTCCAGGGTCAAAGATTGTGTGTGTCTTATTAGGTCACTAGGGTGCACTGTAGTTAAACAAATGTCTTTTGAACTGAATTGGCTCTGGGGCATTGACATTTGTGTTCCAATTCTAACACTGAACTAAAATGTCGGCATGCTGAGAATGGGATCACACCTTGGGTTCTCTGTTTACTTTGCTGCCACTGCAGCAAATTCATTTAAGAACCAGAAAAGTAAAGAGTAGGGAGACTTGCTTTTAACACCAAACCTTTGACCTCAAGCCAACGCAAAGTGTTTTAGCCTTTGAAGTGCAGTCACTTTTGTCATATACGAAATCATACTAATAATTATATTAAGCCAGAAAATCTTATTCATATAAATAGGCACAGTTTCAAGTCACCAGACAGCTTGGTCATTGGGGAGAAAATTGGCTTCCATTTAAAAACACACACAGTTGATGCCTGTTTTACCTTTCAAACATTTTCACGCAGCTTACATAAGGCTGGACAAATTACAACACTGGCATTTTTTCGCAATTTCTCCCATGATGAAGGATATTAAGTTTACGATAGGTGTATTAGTCCCACTCATTTCCTGCCTCAACTTGTTGAAAGCTCAGCCAAACTTTGTTTTATTTAAGTTTTTATGTGGTAATGCGCTTGTCTCTATTAATCGTGATCAGTTTTAGGAAAGGGTTTTAAAAATAAAAATGTGGATTGTTTTAACACTTCTTTATCTGGATACATTATGCTGCCATTTTAAAAGCCCCTGTAGGATCATTGCTTTCCATTGAAAAGGTGCAAAGGAAAATTGCACCCAGTATTACATGACTTTACTTCTATTGAGTTGTCCTTCAGAGGCCAGTTCTGATTTCCCTTAAAATATGCCACATCTCACCCACAGGATGGGTTAGATGCTCAGATGGGAGAAATGTCTTCACCCTGAGAATGGAGAGCCTGTGGAATTCTCTACCACAGAAAACAGTTGAGGCAAAAACATTGAATGTTTTCAAGAGGGAGTTGAATGTAGTTCTTTGGGCTGAATGGATTAGAGGGCATGGGGAGAAAACAGAACAGGATACAGAGTTAGATGTTCAGCCCTGATTGTATTGAATGACAGGAGTGGGCTGAAAAGGGCAAATGGTCAATCCTACTCTTATTTGCTATATTTCCATGTCCAATTGGTAAGCGCAGCAACTGGGTATGAGGTACTGCCAACAAAAACTTCAATGAAAGAGTTGGACTCAGTAAACAACTTAGCTCCAACTCAGCAGAACGTGTAACGGCTAACAGTCGAATTGACATTTACTAATTGCTTCTGCAGTGTCATGTCATTTTTCCAAAGCCTGCATTTTGCCCTTAAAACTAACGTGTTTGCAGGATACTGCCAGAACTCTATGATGTGTTGCAGTTAAATCACAAAATGGTGAAAATATTAAGAATCCATCCCTTTGGAAAATGTCTGTATTTCTACGATCAAGCATAAATGTCTCTTCAATTCTTCCATTTATTTTCTTGAACAATCATACTGCAAACTCCATTCCACCAATTAATGCATTGCATTCATTCTCTGTGGGCAGCACGGTGGCACAGTGGTTAGCACTGCTGCCTCACAGCGCCTGAGACCCGGGTTCAATTCCCGAATCAGGCGACTGACTGTGTGGAGTTTGCACGTTCTCCCCGTGTCTGCGTGGGTTTCCTCCGGGTGGTCCGGTTTCCTCCCACAGTCCAAAGATGTGCGGATCAGGTGAATTGGCCATGCTAAATTGCCCGTAGTGTTAGGTAAGGGGTTAATGTAGGAATATGGGTAGGTTGCGCTTCGGCGGGTCGGTGTGGACTTGTTGGGCTGAAGGGCCTGTTTCCACACTGTAAGTAATCTAATCTAATCTAAATGTGGCTTATGCAGCCTGAACTTGCGCTTGCCTGTTTAGCCGTCATTGTCATTTTTAAAGCATTATTCACCGATTTGGTTATACCATGTCCTTAAGCTCCATAAAGAAATATGCTTAGTTAACTATGTTCTAACAGCTTCAATCTCCCAGTACTAGTCATTAATCATGTGGTCCATCTGCTTTCCATAATGAGATTGGGTGGTTAGTTTATTTGGCAGGATGGCATGTTTGTAATGCAGAGTATCATCAACAGCCTGGGTTCAATTTCTCACACTCATTGTGGTTACTATGACTGTCCTTCTCAACCTCTTCCCCTCACCTGAGGTTTAGTGACCCTTAGGTTAAGCCACCGCCAGTTATTTCTCCCTAAGGGAGTGTAGGATTCTTGGTGGCTTTGCTTTTATTATTTTCAGGAATTTCACTTTGCTTTGTGCCATGAAAATTGATGTGGAACTTAACTTTAATCATCCTTAATCCTGGTCTCCCAAACCCAACTTTGCAGACAAAGCAGATGAAATACCACCCCCAAATTCTACTTATAAAGCTTAATAAAACATCTCAACTTGTTTCACTGGAACCTTATAAAGCAATGTATGATGTAACAATGTACAGAGATTGATGACCAAAATGGGGAATAAGGGTGGGTTTATGGAGAGATTAAAAGGAGAAAAGAGAGAGGGCATTCCAAAATGTAGGATCTTCGCTGCTGAAGTCACAGTGTTGGAGCAATTAAAATTGGAGATGCTCAAGAGAGCAGAATTCGTAGAACATAGATTTCCCTGAAGATTTTCCGGCTGGAGGAAATAAAGGAGGAGATTAGAATGTCTGGCTATGGAGGGATTGAAAGAAAGTTTGGGAATTTTAAAATCAGGATGTGGCTTAACTGGGAGCAGAGTAAGACAGCGGACACAGGAGAGATAGGTCAATAAGACTTTGATTGGAATAATGACACAGAGTTTTAAAAGACATCAAGTTTAAGCAGGGTGGAGCGTGGGAAGCTGTTCAGGAACATATTAGAATAATCTACACTTAACAAAGGCATGGATGAGAGGGTTTCAACTGCAGATTAGCTGAGAGGGGCAAAACCATTTTGTCATAGCGGTGGAAATGAATGGTATCAGTGATGACAAGGATAGGTGATCAGATTTCACCTTGGGACCAAGGTTACCTACAATCTGATTTAGCCTCAAGCAATTTCAAGGAATGGTGATAGAGTTAGTGATAAGCAATTGGAGTTTTAGGGAGGATCCAGTGATAACGTAAATTCCAATTCGATGTATGGCCAATCAATGCCATATTTTAAGATGGCATACAATGTCTAATTCCCTACTGATGTAAGTCAGATTCAACATTCTAGCTGTACTGTTCATAGTTGCTCAACACAGTCTGAGAACTTCACTGTTACCTTTGCATATTGTCCAATTTCAGCTATAAACTGGAAAAATAAGCAATTCATTTTGCCATTTTTCTCTCTATCCAGTAGTTTCTTTTTATGCAACTCACTTGTCAAACGAATCTGCTCTCCTCTTTCTACCGAGTCACTGCACTTGTTCAGCTGACATGTAGTATTGTTTGTAAATCTGATTGATTTACACTGAATGCTTGTATCTGGGTCATTGATGGAGAAATCTGAGTTGTAAGCCACTTACTCAGTGTCATACACAAGCTACAAAGATATTGGATTTGTTCTCTGCTCTGGGTTAGTCGAAAACAACTGTTCCATCCTCTACAATTGACCTCCGCATGCCTGAGCTTGTAGGTAGAAACATGATTATGGATATCTGTTCCTGATCTCTGTGCAACTGCCCTTTTTGAAAATGTATGTGTATGGGCATCAGGATAAAACAGAATCTGTTGGTCACCCCTTGTGTTAAATCAATTTATTTCTGTCGTGGTTTGCACACAGCTATTCAGATGAGATTCCTAACAGTTGCTAACCTCCATCAAACCTAGTTTCAGAAGATCAGTCAAGAACGTTTGATCAAAACGCATGAATGGAAGCAATCATAGGTTTGTACACTGGAAAGAGCTTTCTTACAAGTAAATCACTTCCAGTCTGCTCATCCATTTTCTGAAAGTGATCAGCAATGTGGACTAAAACTGTTAATTCAAGCAGTGTTCAGCCAATGGGATGAGATAAAATCTTCGACATGGTGTCCTGTGCCTATGTCCGTTTTGCTCTTTTCTTCCCTATCCTTCTCCACATTCATCTCATCTATCACATTGCCATCATGCTGTCTTGACATCTTTCCCATAAAGCTGATGACCACCCAATTTCTCTTCTTGTCCTCTCGGTTTTCCTTACATTGAAAATGCTTTCCACCGCACCAGTAACGGTCCTTTCCCTTTTTTAAAATAGCTATCAATATTCACCATTCAAACATTCACCAGCTCAGGCATTCCATTCCTACAGGTTTCTCCCACAATTATTTCCTCTCCAAATGGTTCTATAAAATCTTCCAACATGTTATTCCCTCCCACATCATACTTACTCTTGCTCATTTAATCTCTCCCATCAGCATAGAGTCAAAAGCAAGAATAATTAAATCACATTCTACATCTTTCTTATTGCGTATTTTTCCTTACCTCCTCCTGACCCTGTGTATAGATATTTTCTAATTAACCTGTACATGATGTTATTGCACACCTTTGCAGCAGGTGGGCATCGAACCTGGGTGTCCTGGCTCAGATGCAGGGACACTACCACTGGATCATAGGTGCCCTCTGCCCCTACCTTTAGGCTTGCTTAAAACCAATTTCATCAATCTGAAAAGTAATTTGTTTCCACCCTGCCCAGAAATGGTATTGCAATCTTGGCCAGATAAGGGGATATGGCTTGAGGGCTAAGAGTTAGCTGTGACACCACGGTAAATTTCAGATCTCATCTTCAAGCAGTACCATGGGAGGGTAGACTGTAATTTGGCTTAAAGTCTTTGGTATCTCCAATAGGATTCCCTCAGGAGAGTAGCCTTACATTTTGTGCACAGTTCCATGCAGTGAAACTCAAGGTGGTCTGTCAATGACCTCGTACCTCCACTGCTTTAGCTTAACGAAAATATTCATAGCCTTGTCAGAAGGCATACTTATCAAACAAGACTTTTTAATCTATGAACCAGCTGTGAATGATATTCAAAGAGCTCTCAACACATTCTCTTCAACTGATTTATATATAGTCGATTGATGATCTAAGCCATATATTCCTTTATTGCTATGTGTCCAGCTCTTGTTTTATGATGAATGATTTTCCAATCTTACTCCCCATATTGACATTTGCATTTCACAATCCCATCTCTCCCACTAAAATCATAATTATTTTTTGTGTTGGCAGACATGTTAAAGGCTGGTTGGAGAGTACAGCAAATGTGACATCTTAAATACTGCTGTATCATCTAGTTAGGTTCTCCCTGTCTGTGACAAACTAGACTCTAATGAAGGGGGATTACCATAGACAGTGACCCAGAGAGATGGGAGAGAAAAAAACTCTGGGTTTCTTGCTCCTGAATGACATTCAATGATCCTATTTGGAAGACATCCAGAATACTGGCTGAGGAGAGGAACGAATTTAGTTGATATTATTCATGTTTGAATGCACACTGCCTCAAGTTGCATGGGGAGAATACCCGCAGTCACAGTATCAGGCATTTTGACTTTTCAGTATGGATCTAGCCTATTGGATAATTTGGTGTTAGGTTACTTACAGTGTGGAAACAGGCCCTTCGGCCCAACAAGTCCACACCGACCCGCCGAAGCGCAACCCACCCATACCCCTACATTTACCCCTTTACCTAACACTACAGGCAATTTAGCATGGCCAATTCACCTGACCCGCACATCTTTGGACTGTGGGAGGAAACCGGAGGAAACCCACGCAGACACGGGGAGAACGTGCAAACTCCACACAGTCAGTCACCTGAGTCGGGAATTGAACCTGGGTCTCAGGGGCTGTGAGGCAGCAGTGCTAGCCACCGTGCCGCCCGTTGTATTTCTATATTTTTTAAAATCCTTTCTCCTTGTGTGAGCTATCATCCAAACTGCAGCCATTTTTTCTCCCTAAATCCCCAAATTAGTGCTTACTTTCCCCCACTGCTTGAAAAAACTAACAGTCTCAATGAGTTCCAGGAGCTTTTTTCGAAAAATACAATCTTTTCCTTGCACCGTCCTTGCTGGCTGAAGAGCAGGACTCCTGAACTGAAGCTTGTCCATTCCACCCATTTCATTTCCTTTTTTCTCCCTCTGTTTGTAATTTCTTTCCTTTTCTTATTACCTCCCATTCTCGGGAGCATTGGTGATGTTCAGGGTGAAAGCCAGCAAAGACCCGCTAGCCTCAGCCTGGATTCGGACCTCCTGGCCTCAACACAGATTCAGACCCCCATGCCTGGCCTCAGCACAGATTCGGTTCCCCTTAACTCAGCGCAGATTCGGACATCCGGCCTTAGCGCGGACTCGGATCCCCATGACTCAGCACGGACCCGGATCCCCATGACTATAGACTGGTGAGCCTGACCTCAGTAGTGGGCAAGTTGTTGGAGGGAATCCTGAGGGACAGAATGTACATGTACATGTACATGTATTTGGAAAGGCAAGGACTGATTCTGGATAGTCAACATGATTTTGTGCGTGGGAAATCATGTCTCACAAATTTGATTGAGTTTTTTGAAGAAGTAACAAAGAAGATTGATGAGGCAGAGCAATAGATCTGATCTATATGGACTTCAGTAAGGCGTTCAACAAGGTTCCCCATAGGAGACTGATTAGCAAGGTTAGATCTCATGGAATACAGGGAGAACTAGCCATTTGGATACAGAACTGGCTCAAAGGTAGAAGACAGGATGGTGGTGGAGGGTTGTTTTACAGACTGGAGGCCTGTGACCAGTGGAGTGGCACAAGGATTGGTGCTGAGCCCTCTACATTTTGTCATTTGCATAAATGATTTGGATGAGAGCATAAGAGGCACAGTTAGTAAGTTTGCAGATGACACCAAAATTGGAGGTGTAGTGGACAGCGAAGAGGGTTACCTCAGATTACAACAGGATCTGGACCAGATGGGCCAATGAGCTGAGAAGTGGCAGATGGAGTTTAATTCAGATAAATGCAAGGTGCTGCATTTTGGGAAAGCAAATCTTAGCAGGATTTATACATTTATGGTAAGGTCCAAAGGAGTCTTGTTGAACAAAGAGACCTTGGAGTGCAGGTTCCCAGCTTCTTGAAAGTAGAATCACAGGTAGATAGGATAGTGAAGGTGGTGTTTGGTATGCTTTCCTTTATTGGTCATAGTACTGAGTACAGGAGTCGGGAGGTCATGTTGCGGCTGTAAAGGACGTTGGTTAGACCACTGTTGGAATATTGCATGCATTTCTGGTCTCCTTCCTATCGGAAATATGTTGTGAAACTTGAAAGGGTTCAGAAAAAATTTACAAGGATGTTGCCAGAGTTGGAGGATCTGAGCTACAGGGAGAGGCTGAACAGGCTGGGACTGTTTTCCCTGGAGCGTCGGAGGCTGAGGGGTGACCTTATAGAGGTTTACAAAATTATGAGGGGCATAAGACATAGGAGTGGAAGTAAGGCCATTTGGCCCATCGAGTCCACTCTGCCATTCAATCATGGCTGATGGGCATTTCAACTCCACTTCCCCGCATTCTCCCCTGAGCCCTTAATTCCTTGTGACATCAAGAATTTATCAATCTCTGCCTTGAAGACATTTAGCATCTCGGCCTCTACTGCACTCTGCAGCAATGAATTCCCCAGGTCCACCACTCTCTAGCTGAAGAAATGTCTCCGCATTTCTGTTCTGAATTTACCCCCTCTAATTCTAAGGCTGTGTCCACGGGTCCTAGTCTCCTCGCCTAACGGAAACAATTTCCTAGCGTCCACCCTTTCCAAGCCATATGTTATCTTGTAAGTAAAGATAGGATGGCATGGATAGGCGTAGATAGGATAAATAGACAAATTCTTTTCGCTGGGGTTGGGGAGTCCAGAATTAGAGGGCATAGGTTTAGGGTGAGAGGGGAAAGATATAAAAGAGACCTAAGGAGCAACTTTTTCACGCACAGGGTGGTACGTGTATGGAATGAGCTGCCAGAGGAAGTGGTGGAGGCTGGTACAATTGCAACATTTAAGAGACATTTGGATGGGTATATGAATAGGAAGGGTTTGGAGGAATATGGGCCGCATGCTGGCAGGTGGAACTAGATCGGGTTGGGATATTTGGTCAGCATGGACGGGTTGGACTGAAGGGTGTGTTTCCATGCTGTACATCTCTATGACTCTATGACTCAGCACGGACTCAGATCCCCATGGCTCAGCACAGACTCCGTTCCCCATGACTCTGCACGGACTCTGATTCTCTTGACTCAGCGCAGATTCGGGCCCCCGGCCTCAGCGTGGACTCGGATCCCTGGCCTCAGCAAGGATTCGGATCCCCTTGACTGAGCACGGAATCAGATCCCCAGCCACAGCACAGATATGGATCCTTGGCCTCAGTGCAGACACTAATTCCCCGGCCTCAGCATGGAATTGGACTCCTAGAACTCCCAGTCTCAAGATGAAGCCTGATGCAGTCTGGGTTGGAAGGACTGTTATTCTGAATTCTTATTGTCTATATTTCTAATTTATTGCTGGACTTTTCCATTTCTTTATTTTTCAATTTTCTTTTCCTAAAAATTTTTACTTAAGTATCTATACCTAAGTGCCTTGATACGTAAGATTGTGCTCTATGTGTTAACTTGTAAACTTTTCAAAATATCCATGTGGGTACAGGTGACAATAAAGTTAATTTGAATTCTAATGTCCTCTTCCCATTTGGTCCACAAACCAAAACAAGGAAAATTAAAATAAATGGACTTAACAAAGTTAATGACCTCTGAAAATGAAGCATTTGACTCAATGAAAGCTTCCACAACCACTGGGGAACGATAATTGTTAAATCAATTTTTTAATCGGCTTCATCTATTGTTCAATATGTGCCTAATACAGTCTTTCAACAGTTAAATAAGCATTGATCAGCCATGATCATAAAGAATGGTGGTGCAGGCTTGAAGGGCAAAATGGCCTACTCCTGTACCTATTGTCTATTGTCTATTGTTGTAGCCTTGTGATAATTAAACCCACTGTTTCATTTATTTGAATCAAACTGTTTCCAATCTTATGATGTGAGTTTTTGGTGATTATATTCTACAATTTTGCAAGGAAACTGCAAATTATTGGTTATGTTGATAGTGTCCAACATGCTTATGAATCATTTTTAGTGGAAAGATTTAAGTTATAATCCCCATATCTTTGCCAATAATGATTTTGAATGAAACAAGGTTATTCCAGGTCCTGAGCCAGAGAGGTGGTAAGAGTGGTCAGTCAGGCTTCCTGTTCCTGAATAACATACACTGATTTCTCTTTGAAAGTATTGCATGTGGTCTCACAAATGAGAGAATCTCATATTGGGAGACTGGACCTTTATACTTACTGGGTGGCAAAAGAGGGCATGAGGAGGCCAAGAAATGAAAGGCTGGTGAGGTGAAAACTTTTCCAACCCTTATATTATTTTTGTTCTGCTCTTCCTGCCTGACAGCCAAACAACATGACAGTATGACCAGTAGGTGGAAGGGAAAGCTATTCGTAGGAAGCCATGGATGGGGACTCTTGGGAATGGTCCATGACATTCAGGAAGGGGGAGAAAGCTGGCGTTCTAGGCTGTGGGAATCAAAGTAAAGAACAGGCAGGGGAGATATAAATGAAGCCTTGTTGAAGATCTGGATTGGCAATGTGTACTTTACCTGACCCACGATGAGTGCTGAGAAAGACATATTCATTGACTAAACAGGCAAGTTCATGTACAAGAAAATGAATTGTATGCTGAAAAAGCCCAATTTTATTCCATTAAAACGCCATTTACTCTTTGAGAGTTAAAACGGAGCCTTGTAAAAATCAATGACACAGATTCAATGCGAACAATAAATTGAGGTACTCATCCTTCATTGCCAATTGTCTGCACAACAGACCATGTTGTTTCTAGAGAGCCTTAGGCAGTATTAGATGGAGATAAAGGGATGGCGTCCCTCAGCCGGGGAGCTGGTGTGATTCCCCTTGTCACCACCTGGAGTATACTACCCAGATATCAGGCTGCGTACACCTTTTCTTCGAGAGGAAGAACAGCCCACCAAAAGCTGTTCGGCAAACTGAGGCTGACAGCTCTTCAATGCTATTCCACTGAGGAGTTCTGGAGCTCTTGTCATCATGATGCACACCTAAGGCCTAGGGTCATTGATGGACCGAGGCTCACATGAGTAATGGCAAGAACTTGGTCATGAGATGGGGATCTTGGGTGGATGGCAACAAGTGTTTCCAAAACCTCATACAGGACACACAGCAGCATACCTCCTGACCCCAAAGTACTGCAACTCTCCCTTGATTAAAGCTTAGGGTGCATGAAGTTCATTCCTTCTGATCACCCTTTCCCAATGACGAGAGACATCACATTCTGCACATAACATAACCCCCTGTTGCTGTGGTTTAGATCGCATTCCTTCAGAATCACTTCAGTATCCGTTACATTGTGTAAACAGGCCATTCGGCCCATCACGTTCACACCTAACCCTCCAAAGAGCATCACACCCCGATCCACTTCCCTAACTTCTAATCTTGCATTTCTCATGGCTAATCTACTAGGCCTGCACATCCATGGACATGACAGGGAAATAAAGCATGGCCAATCCATCTAACCTACACACCTTTGGACTGTGGAAGGAAACTGGAACACCCAGAGGAAACTCCCACAGACGTGGAAACTCCTCACAGATAATCGGCCAAGGGTGGAATTGAACCCGAGTCCCCGGCGCTGTGAAGCAGCTATGCTAACCACTGACCTGCCCATTTTAAAACATTTAACCAAATATGGTGGAAAATGCTTGCTATAGTTGGTGATGTCTCCAATAGCTCAAGAGATGAGCTGTTGATTTGTTCCTTCACTTCTGCAGCCAGTTAGAATACCTTGAACTTTGTTTTCAGAAGAGTGACCTGCTAAGGTGAAAGGCCCATAATGCAAAACACCACCCAAATTTCAGGAACATATTAGAAAAATCATGAAGCATTGAAGTGGTGATGCCAAGTATGAATGTCAGAAGTCTTCTAATTTTCTGGAAGGGAAGAATGTGATGAGTAAGGAGTCCATAGTTTCGAAAGCGTGTGGAAAATTTTTAATCTGTAGTCTGATACCATACTTTGTATTTGGGTTTTTGACATAACGTGCAGAAGGCAAAGCCAAGAATTATTGTCAGGCTTGTATTTTCAAGTCACACAATTTATTAACTATTAATACTAATTGTTTCTGTATTTCTTTAAAAACATAACAATAACAACATCTCTGTACGTGGTATTCATAGATACAGAAGCAATCTTCCCAACACCCACAAACGAAGCTGCATGAGAACATTATTTCAATGAGCCAACACACAGAAGAATATGCAGAGCAGAGGAAAATCACCTATATCGTGTATTCAAAAAGAATGGGTACCCAATGAACACAGTCCACCAATTTTCTCAGCAACAAACCCAAAAAAGTGGACAAAACATGTCCAGATACCCTCTCCATTCTCCCCTACATCAAAGACATCTTGGAAATGACTGCCAAATTACTCAGACCCCTTGGCATCATGGTAGCCCACAAACCCACCAACATACCAAAACAGTGGCTAAGGAACTTGAAAGACCCTATACAGACAATGAGCAAAACCAATGCCATTTGCAAAATACCTTGCAAGAACTGTAACAAAGACTACATTGGACAAACAGGCAGAAAACTAGCCACCAAGATACATGAACACCAACTAGCCACAAAAAGACATGACCCTGTCTCACCAGTATCCTCACATACAGATGAGGAAGCACACCACTTCGACTGGGCTAATGCATTCATCCTAGGACAAGCCAAACAAAGACATACACGAGAATTCCTAGAAGCATGGCATTCCAACCTATCAACAAACACATCAAATTAGACCCCATCTACAACCCCCTGAGAAAAGGAACAGGAAGTGACTTCACCACAGGAAATAACATCACCAACCCAAAGAAACCCAAACATATAAATAGAAAGCAGGAACTTGCAGCCTCGCTTCGCCTGAGGCCCACTGAAGATGTTACCTAGTAGGGTAAAGAAATGTCTGCAAATGAACCTTCCAGTTCAATGAGCAAGCCTACATCCAAGGTAATAATAGATATACCAGGATCATTTAATTACATTACATAAATACTAATCTAATTTCTTTGTCAGAAATCATATGATACCAGATTATAGTCCTGATTATAATCATGTGATGAAGGGGCAACACTCTGAAATCTTGTGATTTCAAATAAACCAGTTGGACAATAACCTGGTGTTGTGTGGCTTCCAACTTCATCCACCCTTTTCTGACACTGGCACCTCCACATTATGACTTCTTTGTGCTCATGATCATGAGCTCTCTCAATTATTCTAGTCTAGATTATTCTAACTCCACCTTCACTGCATTATTTATTCTCAGTAATGTTCAGCTCCATGACACTTTCACACAATATATTGCTCAAGCACTTATGCAATGGCTTTAGCCTAGATTTAAACCCAGATGATCTGGTATGAGTGGGCAGTTAAAATGGGAATGTGCGTCTCCTTCCTCGTACAATTCAGTCTGCATTCCACCTTCATTCTTACTTAACAAACAATTTGAACAGCAGGGCAGACAAGGCCTGGGGGCTTACAATGTATGTTGAAGTCATGGCCTGATCGTGAAATTGGCACCACTGTAGAATTTTTTATGGACATCCACATGTCTGTAAACCCATCAGAAAGACTTGGCATGGATGAAATATTCTGCTTGTAGATTAGTGTCATAAATCACATTACGTTAACCTATTGAGCAACGATCAAGTAAAATAATTGTTGCCAAAAATGCCTGGAGAAAAACTATATGTAGAATAAGGCAGTTTTCCAAATTTGTGAAATCAAATGAATCAAAGTACAAACGTGAAAAGAGACTAGAAATTCTGATCTAAAAAGAGTTCATTTTGGGAGGAGGCGATTGACTTAGTGAGATAGGAATGAACTGTAGCAGTAACAAAATTCATTTAAGTGCTGAAGTAATGGAATTCATTCCATAACTTAGCAACTGAGATGTGCTGACAAATGAAATATATGTGAATAAGTATATATTCATTTATAATTAATTAACAGTGCAATGTTCAAGTCATAAGACCAGGAGGAAAGTATTACTCTAAGGATTAAATAAACCATATTGGAAAATAAGAATAAAGTTTGAGTTTCTCACGGTTCTTGTAAATGATTTTCTTGACCAGCAGTAACACAAAGAAATGGTTGAAAGAGATGTGTAAAGACAGAGTGTAATTGTTTCTGTATTCAATGAATTGAGTGGATGGATGAGGAGAAAGTAAGTATTAAGAGAGAAGTGTAATGAGAAAAGAGGTAAAAAGAAATATAGAAAGATATTATGTGAGAAATGAATGAGTACAGCCCTACAATACTCAAAGGTTCAACACCATCCAGGACAAAATAGTCCACTGGATTGGCACCTCTTTCACCTCTTAGACATTCACTTCTTCATCACTGATGCTTAATGTCAGTGGTGTGTACCATCGACAAGACCACAGAATCCAAGTCACAGAAGTGGTACGGAATATAAGAAGGTTATTCAGCCCATCATGTCTACACCAGCACTCCAAATGAGCATCATGACTTTGTAAAACTCTCCTGCCTTTTTCCCAATACCCTTGCACGTTGTTGTCCAATTCCCTCTTGAAGGCCTCAATAGAACCTGCCCTATTCACACTATGAGGAAGTGGATACATGATGCTGACTACTCACTGAGTGAAAATATTTTTTCACCATGCATTTCCTTCTTTTGCAAACCATTTGAAATGTATGACCTCTTGTTCATGTTCCTTTTATAAGCATGGGCAGCATTTTTTTTCCTACCTACTCTATCCAGCCCCCTCATGATTTTGATAAATTTTATGTGATCTCTTGCCCTCCTTCTCTTCAAGAAGAACAATCTCAACCTCTCCAATATATACTCAGAACTCTTCCTCCTTGGACTATTCTTGTAAATTTCTCTGTACTTTCTCCAATGCGTTCACATCTGTAACAGAGCGGGGTGTACAGAAATATGCTAGCTGATGTCTAACAAACAATTGCCCTGTGCCTCGGAGGATGCCTGACCTGCTGTGCTCTTCCAGCGCCACACTTTCTGACTCTGATCTCCAGCATCTGCAGTAATCACTTTGCCCTCAGCATTTTATACATGTTCAGCATCGCGTTCTTGCCATTATACTTTATGTCCTACCTAATAAAGTAAATTTTATTAATTCTGTGCCCTACTGCCACCTTCAGTGATCTGTACACATAAACATCCAGTTTTCTTTGCTAATGCAGCTCTTTGGAATTGTAGCACATATGTTACGTTATCTGTCCATTTTCTTTCTACTAAAATACATCACCTCTCTCTTCTCTGCTTTGAACATCATCTATCCACCAGTCCACTGAACTGACTTTATTAAGTTCCACACTATCCTCCTCACAGTATGTGATGTTGCAGTTCTTCAGTCTTCTAGCAAGTCACCTGAGATAAGGATAGATTGAAAGATTATGATCAGTACCCCTGAAATTTCCTCCGTTTGTTCCTTTGATATCCTTAGGTGCATCTCATCCCTCAGATGACTTGACTGAAGGCACAGAATTGTTACATGTTTTAAGCCTCTGTCCACTCAATTCCTGCTCCATGTTAAAATCAGAACCTTAGGAACTGGAAAAAAGCAAAAATATATATGAATTGCTACAAAAGAAGACTTCCTCTGTGAACTTCTGACAGACTCTCTCTTTATTCCATCAAACTATGACTATTAGCAGTAAGGTCAGAAGATGAGTTTTTTTTTATTGAATGAGACATGTTAATAAAGTATTGGGCTCTGGCCCGAAACGTCGAATTTCCTGTTCCTTGGATACTGCCTAACCTGCTGTGCTTTAACCAGAAACACATTTTCAAATGTTAATAAAGTAGCCCATTGCATTTTAGGTCCTTCTTTATAATCCACATAAAGTCATAGAGATGTACAGCATGGAAACAGACCCTTCGGTCCAACCTGTCCATGTCGACCAGATATCTCAACCCAATCTAGTCCCACCTGTCAACACACGGCCCATATCCCTCCAAACACTTCCTATTCATATACACATCCAAATGCCTCTTAAATGTTGCAATTATACCAGCCTCCACCACATACTCTGGCAGCTCATTCCATACGTACTACCCTCTGCGTGAAAAAGTTGCCCCATAGGTCTTTTTTATACCTTTCCCCTCTCACCATAAACCTATGCCCTCTAGTTCTGGACTCCCCGACCCCAAGAATAAGACTTTGTCTATTTATCCTATCCATGCCCCTCATAATTTTGTAAACCTCTATAAGGTCACGGCCCAGCCTTTGACGCTGCAGGAAAAACAGCCCCAGCCTGTTCAGTCTCTCCCTATAGCTCAGATCCTCCAACTCTGGCAACATCCTTGTACATCTTTTCTGAACCCTTTCAAGTTTCATAACATCTTTCCGATAGGGAGGAGACCAGAATTGCACACAATATTCCAACAGTGGCCTAACCAATGTCCTGTACAGCTGCAACATGACCTCCCAACTCCTGTACTCAATACTCTGACCAATAAAGGAAAGCATACCAAATGCTTTCTTTATTATCCTATCTACTTGCAACTCCACTTTCAAGGAGCTATGAACCTGCACTACAAGGTCTCTTTGTTCAGCAACACTCCCTAGGACCTTACCATTAAGTGTATAAGTCCTGCTAAGATTTGCTTTCCCAAAATGCAGCATCTCACACTAACCTGAATTAAACTCCATCTGACACTTCTCACCCTCTTCGCTGTCCACTACACCTCCAATTTTGATGTCATCTGCAAACTTACTAACTGTACCTCTTATGCTCGCATCCAAATCATTTATGTAAGTGACAAAAAGTAGAGGGCCCAGCACCGATCCTTGTAGCACTCCACTGGTCTCAGGCCTCCAGTCTGAAAAACAATCCTTCACCACCACCCTCTGTCTTCTACTTTTGAGCCAGTTCTGTATCCAAATGGCTAGTTCTTCCTGTATTCCATGAGATCTAACCTTGCTAACCAATCTCCAATGGGGAACCTTGTTGAAAGCCTTACTGAAGTCCATATAGATCTAATCCACTGCTCTGCCCTCATCAATCGTCTTTGTTACTTCTTCAAAAAACTCAATCAAGTTTGTGAGACATGATTTCCCACAGACAAAGCCATGTTGACTATCCCTAATCAGTCCTTGCCTTTCCAAATACATGTACATCCTGTCCCTCAGGATTCCCTCCAGCAACTTGCCCACCACCAAGTCCAGGCTCACCGGTCTATAGTTCCCTGGCTTGTCTTTACCGCTCTTCTTAAACAGCAGCACCATGTTTGCCAACCTGCAGTCTTCCGGCACCTCACCTGTGACTATTGATGATACAAATATCACAGCAAGAGGCCCAGCAATCACTTCTCTAGCTTCCCACAGAGTTCTCGGGTACACCTGATCAGGTTCTGGGAATTTATCCACTTTTAACCGATTCAAGACATCCAGCACTTCCTCCTCTGTAATCTGGACATGAGTAGAGGAAACAAATTGTTATGCTTAGATTGATGGCATTCCTTCAGGGCAAGTGGAGACATGCAATGGTGCATGAGCTGAAATCTGTAAGCTGAAATGGAGAAAAATATCTATACTTATTTGATAGTACAGAATTTAAATTTACTGAAAAGGCATATATCTGGCTAAAACTTTCTGGTCTTGTACATAATTCACAAGAGGTACCAAAGTAAAGGAAAATCAACATTGGTATTGAATGGGGGGAGACTGCTGATTGGTAGAGATATTGCAATGATGAATGCAGCAGATGATGATAACTGACAATTAATTGCCAAGCTTTATTTCCATTCTCAAACAGGGAAGCTAATTCTGATTGGTCAATAAAAAAAACTTATCCAGAGAATGGCTATACCAATTGATTGTGTTATATTTCTGCAAAGAATAACATGTACATGTTATTAATATAATGTACATTATATATATATATATATATATATATATATATATAATGGCTTTGAGCACATGCACGTATGCTATGCTGTGAACCCAACTGACAAACTGTTCAAAAGCTTCAACAACATTTATTTTTTTTAAAAAAACAATACTTAAGTAAATTATCTGGCGATTGCACTGAAAGTTGAATGTTACAACCCTCATACCAGAATGTTTAATTCTGGGCAACAAACCTCATTCCTGATGAAGAGCTTATGCTTGGAACATTGACTCTCCTTATCCTCAGATGCTGCCTGACCGGCTGTGCTCTTCAAGCACCACACTGTTCAACTCTGATCTCCAGCATCAGCAGTCCTCACTTTCTCCCTGTACTAATTCTGATTCAGGTGCATATTCAATTCCCCTACCATTCACCTGCCCAACTCCCCATTTCCCCACCCTTTTTATTTTAGAATTACTAATTCTAGTGAGAGGCACGTCAACTTGATTTCCTGATTTGATATTCACATCATGGTATCTGATCATGTGAACAGAGAATGGGTGACATGTGTGACCATCCTGGAATATCAGTTTACTATAGCAACTGTTTCAGAAGATCTTTCAAGCACAAAAATGGAAGTTAAAGGTGGAGGAGTGGAGGAAGGAAAACAGAGGTGGGAAGAATTCTTGCCAAACTAAATGACTTGTCGCACTCTGCATCTGTGCTGGCAGCTAAGTGTAATAACCCACAGTAATACAACTCACTGATAAGCTACATTGTTTGCAATAGTGCTAACCAAATGGTATTATCTCTGTAAGTAACGGTGTTACAAAATGGGGTAAACCCTTTGGTTAATTTAAATCCAACACAGAGAAAAAACTCCCCACTGCTGCAACCTGTTAAAATTTGAGAGGCAAAGAACTCTCTCAAAAATCACAGTTTAAAGTAAAAATTAACAACTTTATTTTTTAAAGTCTAACAGAGAATAATTAACTAACAACTATTTACAACCAATTTGTCTAAAATTATCTATTACCTTCCCCTCTACAACGCTAGTCTGATAAAATCCTTGATTAAGATTTAGAGAAAAAAATCAAATTTCAAAACCAGCCAGTTATTGATTCTCTTGGTATCTTCCTCTGTCTCCTTTTCTTCTTCTTGGGGTTTCTGTTTCACAGGTCATTGGTAAATAAAGGTATCTTTAAGAGAGCTATTCTTCAGGCAGTCTGCATATGTTAGTGGCTTGGCAGTTCTCCACTCAATTGTTCAATTTCTTCCAGCCTAGTACCCCAAAGCTTTTAATATTGTCAATATACTAAATTCAAACTTGATTGGAGGTTGGTATTTTGGGGTATAATTTAAACTGATTGGCCGAATTTAAATTTGTTTTTTGTCTCATAGCAACTCAGCTAGTGCTAGCTGCTGGACCAGAGTCTAGATTAGAATGGTGCTGGAGAAGCACAGCAGTTTAGGCAGCATCCGAGGAGCAGTCTCGGATGCTGCCTGACCTGCTGTGCTTTCCAGCACCATTCTAATCTAGACTCTGGTTTCCAGCATCTGCAGTCATTGTTTTCACCTAGCTGCTGGACCAAATTGATTAGATTCCCTACCATATGGAAGCAGGCCCTTTGGCTCAACAAGGCACACTGACCCTCCCAGACCCATTTTCCTCTGACTAATTCTCCTAACTTGCACATCCTTGGACTGTGGGAGGAAACTGGAGGACCCAAACGAAACCCACGCAGACACAGGGAGAATTTCACACAGATAGTTGCCTGAGGCGGGAATCAAACCCGGGTTCCTGGCGCTGTGAGGCTGCAGTGCTGACCACTAAGCCACTGTGCCGCCCAAGAAGTAAAGTTGACAAAGGACCAGCCATGAAGATTCAGATACCCCAAATGATACGTTGTAAATTCTCCAGCACTCTGTGTGCTTCCTTCAGTCCCTTAAAGGTACAATATACTGCTACACCTTCGTAACAATCATAACCTTTAATTATGATCCTTTTTATCTTCAACATAAACCAACAACCAGAATCTGTCTTGTATGTTCGAAAGCACAGTCTTTGAAATGTATACAACACTTTAACTGCAGATTCATTAGGGTCAAACAAAGCCACCACAATCCTCTCTCTCCAGCTTCTCTCCACACTTACTTGCATCTGCCATCACAAGCTTCACACGTCCCATAACAAATCATTACTTGATTATTTACTCAGTAGTCATTTTCTATTTTTCAGAGACCCTAGTGACATACAAGAGAGTACCTAGATCCCTCTGTATCTCTGAGCTTTGCAATCTATCATCATTTGACAATAGGCTTATTTTGTACTTATCCTTCCGAAAAAGACAATTTCACATTTTCCCATATTGTTCACCATTTGGGAAATCATTGCCCACTCATTCAACGTATCTATATAACAAAAATAAAGGATTTGAAAGAAGCCCAGGAGGTTGCTCAGCATCTGTGTGGATAAAACAGATTTAACGTATTGAGTCCAGTGACTCTCCATCAGAACTGTTAAAGTTGTATTTATGCTGAAGATGGGGTTAGTGGTGGTTGGTAGGTGGGACAGTACAGGCAGAGCCCAGTGACACAGAGAGAGAGAGAGATATGAAGGAAGTAGCCAGACAGGTAGCTAGCACAGACGAGAAACTGATTAAGTGATAGTAAAAGCTAAGAGTAGGAGAAAATGGTTGGCTGTGCTAAAAGCAATCTACTTCACGATAGTGCAAGATTGCAGCAGTGAGCAAAAAATATGAAAGGAGGTGTTCAGGTTCTAAATTTACTAAACTTAGTATTGTGTCCTTGAGGTTGCAGGGTCCCCAAGTGGAAGATGAGATGCTATTATTTGAGTTGACTCTTGATGGAGGACTCAAGCAGACCTGAAACAAAACTGTTAGTGTCAGAACATGGTGGTGTGTTGAAGTGGCAGGCAATTGAAAGAGTTTTGTATGGACAGAATGTAAGTGTGCTGCAAAATGATCACGCAGTCTGTGTTTCGTCTCCTCAATGTAGATTTTTGTAGCCTCCTTATATCTTCTTCACGATTTGCTATCCTACCTAACTTTTGTGTTGTCAGCAAATTTAGCAACCATACCTCCCATTCCTTCATCCAAGCCATTTATATCAATTGTACGTTGTTGAAGTCCCAGTGCTGATCCCTTTGATATAGCACTTGTTACATCATGCCCCAAGCTGAATAAGACCAAATTATATCTACTCTCTGCTTCCTGTCAGTTAGCCAATCTTCAATCCAAGCTTAAGTTGATGATTCTGAACGTCCAGTATTGTAGACATGCAACATATAATTCAACAGACTAGAATGAGAAAGATGCTGAGAGTGAATGGACAGCTCTCCAGTTACACTCTGACCATTCCATTGTATGTTCGAAGAGGATTACAATCTGTAGACTGACAGGACATTGCACTAACTGAACTTCAGAGGAAGAGAATAGAAAATAATAAGTATGATAGAAGTATGATTTCTAAAGACAAGCAGGAAAATATGGATTTAAGGATTGAGTGGAGTTCCAGTTCTAACTTGCACAACCATGGTTAGAACATAGAACATAGAATAATACAGCGTAGAACAGGCCCTTTGGCCCTCGATGTTGCGCCGACTTGTGAACTATTCTCAGCTCGTCCCTCTACACTATCCCAAAATCATCCATGTACTTATCTAAGGATTGTTTAAATCTCCCTAATGTGGCTGAGTTGACTACATTAGCAGGTAGGGCATTCCACACCCTTACCACTCTTTGCGTAAAGAACCTGCCTCTGACATCTCTCTCAAATCTATCACCCCTCAATTTGTCGTTATGCCCTCTCGTAAAAGCTGAAATCATCATCCTTGGAAAAAACTTTCACTGTTTACCCTATCTAATCCTCTGATCATCTTGTATTTCTCTACCAAATCCCCTCTAAGCCTTCTCCTTGCCAATGAGAAAAGGTTCAAGTCTCTCAGCCTTTCATCATAAGACCTTCCCTCCAGACCAGGCAAAATCCTGGTAAATCTCCTCTGCACCTTTTCCAATGCTTCCACATCCTTCCCGAAATGTGGGGACCAGAACTGTACACAATATTCCAAATGTGGTCGCACCAGCATTTTGTATAGTTGCAGCATGATATTGCGGCTCCGGAACTCAATCCCTCTATGAATGAAACCTAACACACCGTATGCCTTCTTAACGGCACTATCAATCTGGGTGGCATCTTTCAGGGATCTATGTATATGGACACCAAGATACATCTGCACATCCACACCACCAAAAATCTTTTCATTGACCCAGTACTCTGCCTTCCTGTTATTCTTCCCAAAGTGCATCACCTCACATTTAGCTGCATTGAACTCCATTTGCCACCTCTCAGCCCATTTCTGCAGTTTATCCAAGTCCCCCTGCAACCTGTAACATTCTTCCACCGACTTTGGTGTTGTCTGCAAATTTACTAATTTATTCACCTGTGCCTGCATCTAAGTCATTTATAAAAATGACAAACAGCAGTGGTCCCAAAACAGATCCTTGTGGCACACCACAAGTAACTGGACTCCAGGCTGAATATTTTCCATCAACCACCACTTGCTGCCTTCTTTCAGAAAGCCAGTTTCTAATCCAAACTGTTAAATCACCCTTAATTCCATGCCTCTCCATTTTCTCCAATAGCCTACTATGTGGAACCTTATCAAAGACTTTACTGAAGTCCATGTATACTACGTCAACTTACCTACCCTCATCTACATGTTTGGTCACCTTCTCAAAAAACTCAATGAGGTTTGTGAGACATGACCTGCCCTTGATGAAACCGTGTTGACTATCTGAAATCAGATTGCTGCTTGTTAGATGATTATAAATCTTATCTCTTACAATCCTTTCCAAAACCTTTCCTATAACAGAAGTAAGGCTCACTGGTCGATAATTACCTGGGTCATCTTTACTGCCCTTCTTGAACAAGGGCACAACTTATGCAATTTTCCAGTTCTCTGGTACTAATCCTGTAGACAATGATGACTCAAAGATCAAAGCCAAAGCTCTGCTATTTCCTCCCTAGCTTCCCAGAGAATCCTTGGTTAAATCCCATCTGGCCCAGGGGACTTGTATACTTTCACTTCTTCGAGAATTGATAACACCTGTTCGTAACTAACCTCAATCCTTTCTAGTCTAATATCTCATACTTCATTCTTCTTCTCTACAATATTCTCATTTTCCTGAGTTGAAAACTGATGAGAAATGTTCATTTAGTACCTCTCCGATCTCCACAGAGTCCACACTCAACTTCCCACTCCTGTTTTTGACTGGCCCTATTCCTACCCTAATCATTCTTTTATTCCTCACATATCTATATAAAGCTTTAGGGTTCTCCTTTATTCTATTTGCTAAAGACTGCTCGTGTCCTCTTTTTGCTCTTCTTAACTCTCTCTTTAAATCCTTCCTAGCTGATCTGTAATTTTCCATCACCTCATCTGAACCATCTTGCCTCATCAACAGATAAGCCTCCTCCTCCCTCTTCTTAACAAGAAATGCAATTTCTGTTGTAAACCACTGTTCCCTTACCTTATCACTTCCTCCCTGCCTGACATGGACATACCTATCAAGGACATGCAATATCTGTTCCTTAAACCAGCTCCACATTTCCATTGTCTGCATCCCCTGCATTTTGCTACCATGTTCTATGCATCCTAATTCATATCTAATTGCATTATAATTACCCTTGCCCCATCAATAACTCTTGACCTGTGGCATGTACTTATCCCTTTCCATCGCTAAACTAAACATAACTGAATTATGGTCACTCTCTCAAAAGTGCTCACTTACAATTAAATCAAACACCTGGCCTGGTTCATTACAAAGCACCAGATCCAGTGTGGCCTCCCCTCTTGTCGGCCCTTCAACATACTGTGTCAGGAAACACTCCTGTACAGATTGGGCAAAAATTGATCCATCTGACGTACGAGAGTTATAGCATTTCCAGTCAATGTTGGGGAAGTTAAAGTCCCCCATAATGACCATCCTGTTCCATGGTTGTCCATGTTTTCCTTTCTTCCGAAGTTCCATAAATCATTAGTTTTTTTTTATTTTTTAACTGGGCATAGATCCTGTATCCAATGCTCTGTCCTGTGATCTCTGTGGCGGTTAATAAATACAGCATTAGACAAACATAAACAGAGTGCTGCCTCTGCTGATAAATACCAGTTGACCTTCTGTGTCAATGTTTACAATGATTTGGAAGATATACAGAGTTAAAACAACAGTAGACTTAACACCATCCAACATAGAAAGAGATGCTTGAGTCCACGCACTGAGCTAGCCCCAGCAATTAAACTTGAAGTTGTGTTCTTTGGAACGAAAAGACTAGGAGGAAGCCATTCAATGGGATGAAGGGATGGGAGGTATGGTTGCTAAATTTGCTGACAACACAAAAGGTAGGTAGGATAGCAAATTGTGAAGAGGATATAAGAAGGCTACCAAAATCTACATTGAGGAGATGAAACACAAACTGCATGAACACTTTGCAGAACACCTACATTCTGTCCATAAGAAAGCCTTGAGCTTCTGGTGGCTTGCCACTTTAACACACCATCATGTTCCGATACTAACATTTTGTGAATTCTTTTAAGTCACAATCCCAAAAAAAACTTAAGGCTTTATTTAAAAAAAAGTGGCATCTCAGCTTATACAATGCATTAAAGGTGGGTGGTTAAAGTCTGTCTGTATTCAAACCTTAAGTCTATTGTGTGAATTTGCATTTTCAGAGTCATATTAGCAGATATATTCTATTTTGTTCCTAAAGTACAATTTGTAGGCAGTCAGTCCATGTGACATTTTATAAATTCCTAATTTGGAAATAGAGCCAGTCTGTCTCAAGATTGGGATACAGAATGACTCTAACCTCACACCTTTAATGCATTGACTGAGCTGAGATGTCACCTTTTTTTATGAACCTCAGGAATGTGGCTTGAAAGAAGTTCTGGGACTTACATATTAATAAATCAAAATCTGAAACCCCATTCTAAGTGATTAAAGGTATAACAGTATTCCAGGTTTGTTGAATGCATCTCATTACTTGTATGACACTTTGATCTTTTACTATAAGTTCTGTGTCCTATTATCCTGCCCCACGAGCTACCTGAAGAAAGAGCGACACTCTGAAAGTTTGAATTTTCAAATAAACCTGTTGGACTACAACCTGGTGTTGCATGATTTTTAAGCAAAATAAATAATTTCCTTTTATTGATTTGAAAAGCTTCCTAATCGTCTTACGCATCTTCATTCAGTTACTCTTTAACCTTCATAACATAAGAGATTGTAACCTAATCAATGCAATGAGTCATCTTAACTTAACCCATTTTACCTTGGGTCTGACTTCATTAAAACATTTCCTTCCTCTCTCAGTTTCTCTTTATGAAACATTTCCATCTGATTCTGCTTTCATGAACTCCTGGAGCTATGCACATTGTCAGAATTTTGAAGGATGTTTTCTTTGATTTGCTTTTGATGGTAAAGTTTAATTAGAATTAGATTTGTACTTGTTGCTAGCGAGGACAGCCATTCCTTATGAATTTGGTCAAGCCCTGTCCATTATTTAAACACCATATATTGTTGCAAAAACACTGTGTCGATGAATTTGAAAGGTTAACTGTTTTCTTTCCGTAGATGCGACCAGACCGAGAATCATAGGGTCATAGAGATGTACAGCGTGGAAACAGGTCCAACTTGTCCATGCTGACCACAAAGCTTAAACTTATCTAATCCCATTTGGCAGCATTTATCCATATCCCTCTAAACCCTTCCAATTCATATACCCATCCAGATGCCTTTTAAATGTTGTAACTGTACCAGCCTCCACCACTTCCTCATTCCCTACACAAACTACCCTCTGTGTGAAAAACTTGCTGTTATGTCCCTTTAAATCTTCCCCCTTTCATCTTAAACCTCACTGCGCTCTTCCACCAATTTCTGGTTTTGATTTAGATTTCCAGAATCCGCATTTGTTTATTTTATTATAATATTGTTACTTATGGGTCTGAAAGGGCGAGCACTGAGGACTGTCATAAACTTCATTTACTATGATGATCTCAACTGGTCTTCTTGCCAGGACAGCTTCGGTCCTTGAAGGATTGAGACCGAGCATCTGATTCCCCCGCAAAATCTCTGCAATAGTGTTAATCATATCAATGTAACCTGCAAGTAGTTGCTTGGAGGATTCTTGTGACACAATGGTGGTGTCCTGACCTCTGAGCCAGGAAAAAACAATGACTGCAGATGCTGGAAACCAGATTCTGGATTAGTGGTGGTGGAAGAGCACAGCAGTTCAGGCAGCATCCGAGGAGCAGTAAAATTGACGTTTCAGGCAAAAGCCCTCCATCAGGAATAAAGGCAGTGAGCCTGAAGCGTAGAGAGATAAGCTAGAGGAGGGTGGGGTTGAGGAGAAAGTAGCAAAGAGTATAATAGGTGAGTGGGGGAGGGGATGAAGGTGATAAGTCAGGGAGGAGGGTGGAGTGGACAGGTAGAAAAGAAGATAGGCCGGTAGGACAAGTCATGGGACAGTGCTGAGCTGGAAGTTTGGAACTAGGGTGAGGTGGGGGAAGGGGAAATGAGAAAACTGTTGAAATCCACATTGATGCCCTGAGGGTCGAAGTGTTCCAAGGCGGAAGATGAGGCGTTCTTCCTCCAGGCGTCTGGTGGTGAGGGAGTGGCGGTGAAGGAGGTCCAGGACCTCCATGTCCTCGGCAGAGTGGGAGGGGGAGTTGAAATGTTGGGCCACAGGGCGGTGCGTTTGATTGGTGTGGGTGTCTCGGAGATATTCCCTAAAGCGCTCTGTTAGGAGGCGTCCAGTCTCCCCAATGTAGAGGAGACCACATCGGGAGCAACGGATACAATAAATTTTATTAGTGGATGTGCAGGTAAAACTTGGCTTCAGAGGTGTGTAAAACTATCTCTGATCAGGGTGATTTAAAAAAAAAGTAGTCATACAGCATGTAAACTGACCCTTTGTTCCAACAAGTCCATCCTGACCATTCCCAAACTAAACTAGTCCCACCTGCCTGTGATTAGACAGTATCCTTTCAAACCTTTCTTATTCATGAACTTATCCAAATGTCTTTTCAATATTTTAATAACAGAATCCACCACTTTCTCTGGCAGATCATTCCACACAAAAACCGTCTTCTCTGTGTAAAGTATGTTACCCTTTGTGTCCTTTTTAAATCTTTCTCGCCTCACCTTCAAAACATACCCTAGTTTTGATCTCACCCATCCTAGTGAAAAGATGCTTGTCATTCACCTTATCTAGGCCCCTCATGATTTTGTAAAAGTTAATAAGGTCTGAAATAATTATTAATATGCAATAAACTACATCTTGTTTATCCCTCATTTGGCCAAGAAGATGCTGCATTTTCCTATTGTTTGAGTAATAGTTCTGAAAGATTTAGCATTGAAATCACATTAACACTGCCCAATCTGATGATGGCATAGTGTTTGGCTGAAGTTAGTTGAGTTTTACTCAAGTACCTGAAGGGAGCAGATGTATTCTGCGTTACTCCTGAGAGTTCGAAGTAATAATGCCTGACCATTAATGTAGTTGAATTTACTGTTTTCATGCAATAAACCATATTGTTAAGTGAGAGAAGGGTGTTTCTGGACTCACCAGTGGATTATCCTCTACCATCAATAATTAGACAGGGCTTGGACACAGAATAGACATAGGTGGATTGATGGCAGTGAATAACCTCAATCACATATAACCCAGAACCAATTAACCATTAGTAACATGGTAGGCTGATTCAAATTCTATGTAGGGAATCTCACTACAAGGAGAATATTCTACAAGAAGCAGAAGAATTCTTTTTAGCATCAACTAAACTTAATGAGCATTACTGTTTTAATAAGATACAGTCAGTCAAGCCCAAACAAAAATCAGCAGAGAGGGACTATATTACCCATAGGAGCATCCACAGGAGAAGATTAGCACTCCAAAGACAAACTTTCACCAAGAAACTAGTAAAAGGCATGGAGAACAGAATGCGGGACACAGAAAGACAGAAAGAATAGCCACAAGAAAATGCTGAATGCTAAGTAAAAGAGGATCAATAGAGGTTAACCAAAAGCTTCAAGAATAAAGTTATATGTGCCTAAGAGAAAAACAAAAAAAAAATGAAATGATGCAGACATTAGAAATTTGAGGCAAAGAAAAATAAATATTTCACAACAAACAATACTGCCACTGAGGTTCACCTCCAAGGTGTACAGTTGTAATGGAACCCTGCAAGGGACTCTCGGGTAACTATTAAGCTTAACCCTCAAATCACCACACGCATCCTTTAACTGCACCTTCCTGAACCCCTTACAACTCACGGCAGCATGGTGGCTCAGTGGTTAGCACTGCTGCCTCACAGCACCAAGGTCCCAGGTTTGATTTCAACCTCGGGCAACTGTCTGTGTGGAGTTTGCACATTCTCCCCGTTTCTGCGTGGGTTTCCTCCAGGTGCTCTGGTTCCCTCCCACAGTCCAAAGATGTGCAGGTCAGGTGAATTGACCATGCTAAATTGCCCATTGTGTTAGGTGCATTAGTCAGAGGGAAATGGGTCTGCGTGGGTTTCTCTTCAGAGGGTCGGTGTAGGCATGTTTGGCCAAAGGACCTGTTTCCACACTGTAGGGAATCTAATCTAATCTAAACTCCAGGACCCCAATTGCCCAATATGCTACACTCCTCCCCCCCCACCCCCACTCCCCACCCCACCCCAGTTGACCAGAAACCCCACAGCCATGCAACCAACAAACCCAATTGCAAGCCCCCAGCCAGCCTAACAACTCTAAAAGTGCAATACCCACCTAGTTTGACCCTGCCAGCCCTAACACCGGAAAACCACCCCTCCCCACAAACTAACCTAAGCTTCTCATTGTTTCCCTTGCACCAACGCTGCTGACACTCTACTTACTCACCTGACACCTTGCACCCTACTCACCTGGCCAATGCCACCCTTACACACTTACCCTTTCGCAGCACACGTCAAAGTATCTGGCTCTGTTGCTAAACACCAGAACATAGCAATTGACTACTGTAAGAGTGTATGTAGTTTGATTCCCTTCAACTATAATGCATTCCAGGGAAATTGTGCTGATTTCCGCTATGCTCCATATTTGTGAAGGTGCTGGGATTGGCGTTCCTGGCTAGAAATGCAGAGCTCAGTGTTTATGTAAAAACGTTAGAGGAGTGCTAATCCAACTATATGATCCTGACCAATACTAGTTGCTAACATACAGTAAACCATAGCTTATTTAACAACAAGAGGCTCTTCTAATTAGAACAGGATGTGGTTTTCCTTTAGCCCACTAAGACCAAGAAATAACGTCCTCCACTTAAAGATTGTGGTGACAGCAACCTACACCTAGTAGTTCATATACTATAGTGAGCTAACTTGCTCATACAACAAATACAGTCTAAAATTAGGGCATATTTTGATTTCCCATGGTGTCGGTTGTGGTTAATAAACAAAACAGATAAATTGTAGTAAATATAACTATGTTTTTTTAACTGGCTAAGTTGCAGGAACTAACACATGCACTAACTAACTCAAATAGATCTTACATTAGTAAAATAAATGCATATGTGGGCCTGTGAAAGCAGTTTATTTAAAATGATAAATAAATCAGCACAACATAGTTGGCAAAGTTATGTGAGGAACTGAGAAAACACGTCACAGGGCTCTGCTTAAATTAGCCAAGTACATCAGTGGCACTGAAATGGAACCCCCCCATCTGGGCAATCAGAAGTTCTCTTTTGGTGTGACCTTAACTAGAGTTGCTCCTGTTTCTTAATGCACAGAAAACTATATAGAATGGCCCTGGAAGTATCAATTTGTGGCTCACCTTCCAACTTCTGACTAAGAGTCTTGTATGTACTGATCAGTCACAAAGGGAGGCAGGACTAGTTTATTTGTTCTGAATGAATGTGATGTTGGGTTGATTAAGGAATTCATCCAAGCTCACATTGAAAGGTTAGAATCAAGGCACACAGTTGTATTTGATCTGCAACCTGGAGAAGAAACATTCGGTTAAAGCAGAAGTATATTTTTTAGGTCAATGGAAGGCGCTTAATTGCCATGGGAGGATGGACACTCTCGCCACCACAAATCCAGTTCCAGTACCCACCTACCCAACTCCAACAGACTCTTTGGTGTTCATCCACTGAATGTGAGGGTTGTGCAAGTTCCCATCTCCTTTCCACTCCAACTCATTCAACCAGCTACTGGGTAAAAAGGGAAAACGACCTCTCCTCAGTGATCCAAGCCACCTGAGGCTCACACCTTGTGTCATTATTCAGGACTGGTATACTTCCACTTATTTGGTTTATGGTTTCCAGAACCATCAGGTTCCCATTCACCTGGACAACTCCTGGCTCTGATCCAAAGTTGCAATTTACCTTATAATTTACACACATTAATATACATTGATATTTGTGAGATTGTTGTGATGTTTCTACAACCGATGACACATGTCCAGAAGTGATATATTTTCCTGTGAATGGTTGGAAGGCTTTTGTCAATTAGACTATATGTACACAATGCATTTCAGCTGATTCACAAACATTAAAGCAATCTCTAATATTGCAATAAAATAGTGAGCCAAACGTTAGTATCAGCTTATTACCATATTATCAATTCCAAGTATAAGATAAATGATTAAAAGAACATTTTAAAATAAATATAGAAGTAATGATTTTATTTATGCATCATAATCTGTCTTATCATCTTTGTATTTCAATTTAAATTTGCTAAATTATGTATCATTCTGCTTGAGAAACTTTCATCCTTTTTGGTGGTAAAAGCTGTTTTTTACTTTGTCTTTTCTCCCTGCTGCCAGAAACTATTTTAAAAGGTGGCATTTGATTGGACTGAACCAGGCTCCAAAGGAAGGGCAAACAAATGCTTGAGTAAATTTGCTTTTCTATTATTGTGATGTGTACGTTGCTGTCATCATTAGTGGTACAGGATGACAGTAAAGATGAAAACAAAGATGAGATTTTCTTCTGTCTTAGAAGGTTATTGGCTGTGTAATACTCTTCGTCAGTGAGCATGAGCCTGGGTCATTGAATATTTTTAAGGCTGAGTTAGAGCATAAGAACATAAGAACTAGGAACAGGAGCAGGCCATCTGGCCCTTTGAGCCAGCTCTGCCGTTCAATAAGATTATGGCTGACATTTTCATGGACTTAGCTCCACTTACCCGTGCTCTCACCATATCCCTTAATTCCTTTATCTTTCAAATAAAATCTACTTTAGCTTTAAAAGCGTTTACTGAAGTAGTGTCAACTACTTCACTGGGCAAGGAATTCCACAGATTAACAACCCTCAAGGTGAAGTAGTTCCTTCTCAATTCAATCCTAAATCCGCTTCCTCCAATCTTGAGGCTTTGCCTTCTTGTCCGAGTTTCACCCAGCAGTGGAAACATCCTATCTACTTCTATTTTATCTATTCCCTTGTTAATTTTAAATGTTTTGATAAGATCTCCCCTCATTCTTCTGAAATCCAATGAACATAATCTCAATCTACTTAGTCTCACCTCATAAGCCAACCCCTTCAATTCCAGAATCAACTGAGTGAGTTACATAGATTTCTGACTGACAAGGCAGTCAAAGATGACAAAGAATAGACCGTAAAATAGGATTGCGCGCACAGTCACATCAGCCATTATATTATCAAATGGTGGAGTTGCTACAGGAGTTGATTGCCCAATCCAGCCTCTGATTTGTTCATCTGTATGTTTGCCTGTCCAATACTGTTAGAGTAAAAAGTGAGATCTGCAGATGCTGGAGATCAGAGCTGAAAATGTGTTGCTGGTTAAAGCACAGCAGGTTAGGCAGCATCCAAGGAACAGGAAATTCGACGTTTCAGGCCAGAGCCCTTCATCAGAGCCATTCCTGATGAAGGGCTCTGGCCCGAAACGTCGAATTTCCTGTCCAATACTGTTACTCAGGGCCTGGATTACTTGGAGGTTTACTCATGGGCTTACTAAAATGTAATCAAATTTGGTTATATGAAGGCACTTCTTCATAATGATAGAAATTAGATCTTTGCACCAATATCAGACTTGACAAAATATTCTTCAGCATGTGACAGCCATGGGTCATTTGATACCACTTTTACCTCTGTGTCAATAGATGGTGCTACTCAACTCAGTCAAATGACGAAAGTACAAAATCTAGGCTGCTGCTTCCAACATAGTATTGTGGAAGAGCTGCACTCTTGGAGGTATTGTCAGACTAAGTCCCTTACTGCTATTTCAGTTGAATATAAAAAATCCATTTTGAAGAGAATGAATTGAATTGTCCCCATTGTCTGAGCTGATAGCTCGCCCTCACCACATCTGAAGGAAATAATAGATGATCTGGACACGGCAGAGATCATGTGGGAGATTGCTGTGCAGAGGGTCATCTCACTTCCTGTGTTACAAGCGTGACCAACCTTCAAATATATATCCCCAGTGCTTCAGGATGCTCTGAAGTCAGGAAAGGTGCCTTAAAAATGCTTGTTTTATTTTCTCCTAAATTAATGAGTTCCAGCCTTTGATAAAGTGTTTGAAATAAAAGTTTAAGGTGTCAAAGAAGACGTTTATAATCATGTTGATGCCTCCCACAACTAGTGCAGTGACATGCTTTTATCCCTCTTGACAATACTTTTCACATTTGTAAACAACTGGAAATAATTCAGCCAGACGTTGTTGCACATCAGTGGTCTCCTCTGATACTTGCATTTTGTTTTTGTTTATTTAATTATTGGATATTTTAGGGGCAATGCAGTGGCTCAATGCCTCACTGCATCAGGGAACCTGGTTCAATTCCAGCCTCAGGTGACTGTCTGTGTGGAGTTTACACATTCTGCCTATGTCAAGGTGGGTTTCCTTCAGGTGCTCCGGTTTCCTCCCACAGTCCAAAGATGTGCAATTTAGATGGATTGGTCATGCTAAATTGCCCATTGTGTCCAGGGATGTGTAGATTAGATGGCTTAACCATGGGAAATGCAGGATTGCAGAGATAGGGTAGGGGGGAGACGGAGGAGGGGAAGGGGGTCTGGCAGTGGAATGTTCTAAAGAAACGGTTGGTGTACACTCAATGGGCCGAATGGGATCCTATGGGATTCTATGATTTTTGTTTGAGCGTTAAAGGTCATTGAAGCTCTCAGAAAACACCGTGTTTGAAACTAAAGCAGCAACTCTCTTAAGATTGTATTTCTTTATTTTCACTCCAACAGGATTTCCATTCCAATCTGTTTTCTCAGTCACTGTCCTTAATTTCACTGTCGCCTATGGCGTTTGACAAGATATTTGTTAAAACTCCTTTCCACAGCCGAATCACATTCCTCAGTGATTGCTTCTGGCTCAGACTCATCCCATATGGATTTCAATTCAAGTTGCATCCTTCATGTTTTGAATCCACCCAGGATTACAGATATCTCTGTGATGTTCAATACTTCAGAGAGAGCTGTCCTCACCATATCCTAAGATACACACTCAGTTCCATGTGTTGTCGTATACAGGTTTTCGACTTCTCTCACTGTCAGCATCACCTCACGCTGACTCAGAGCTGCACCACTTCCCAGTTCCACTTCATCCACCGGCTCATCGACGTGCAAATAAGAAACATTTCTTTTCCTTTCAGGCATTAAGGAACATAAGATTCAACAACTCAGAAATACCCAAGGCCATCTGGAACCTTCCTGTCTTTCCCTTCGCTCTGACTCCACCGTCTCTCCCAATCCCACCTCTATCCCATCTGACCTTCTGTTCTCTCATGCTGAATGTTCTGTCCTCAGACAAAGTCTCACTCTGTGTCACCACCTTAGTGAACTTCAGGCACGAGACAGAATCATAGAATTAAAGAATCATTACAGTGTGAAAGGAGGCCATTCAGCCCATTGAGGCCACACTAATGCTCCAAAAAAAATCCCACTCAAACCTTGACTATACATCCTCGCACCCTACCTCCCTAAAGACTCTTCCATTCTCACAATTCCTGTCTTCATCACATCTGTTCTCATGATGCCAACTTTGACAAGGGGGCGTCTGAACTGCGCACCTTCATCTTTAACCAAGGATTCCCTAGCACCGTTGTTGACAGGGCTCTCAACCACATTTGACTCATCTCCCACCCTTCACCCCTCACCTACTTTCTTCCCTCCCATAACAGCGACCAGGTTCCCCTTGTCCTCACCCACCATTCCACCAGCATCCACATTCAGAAGATCATTCACCATACCTCCAGCAGGATGCCACCACCAGATGTATATTCCCTCCCCTCTCTTGTCAGCCTTCCACAAGGTCCTTTCCTGCTGGGATACCCTGGTCCACTCCGCCTTCACTCTCAACACCCTCCCACACAGCCCCATGGCACCTTTCCCTGCAATCACCAAAGGTATAGCACTTGCCCATTTATCTCCTCCCTCCTCAGTATCCAACGGTCCAAGCAAATCTTCCAGGTGATGGAGCACTTTACCTGCACTTCATGCAATCTAGCCTACTGCATTCATTACTCACAACATGGTGTCCTCTACATTGGGGAATGAAGCTTAAACAGAGTGACCCCTTCACAGAACATTGACAATCTTCCTGCAAAAAAGACCCTGAGCTTCCAGTTGCTTGTCACTTGAACAGACCACACAGCTCTCTGGCCAACATCTCTGTCTCAGGCTTGCTACAGTGAGGCTCAGTGCAAGCTGGAAGAACAGCACCTCATTTTCCACTTGGGGATCCTGCAGTCCTCTGGACATAATATCGGGTTCAATAACGTTAGGGCTTGAGGCACCCTCTTCCATGTCCTTACCCCAACCCCCACCCACCTTGTTACCATATGGTCTGTTATTACACGCTACCTATTGTTAACCACTAATAATCCTCATTATTCGCCATTAATTCTCCTAGGCTGACTGTTCTCTACTCCTTTGTCTGTTCAACTATTCTTCTCTCTCTTTGGGTTCTATCTCTACCTGTCATTTACTCCTTAACCTCTCCCCCTTCCCTACCTTCTGCCTAAAAAGCAACCTTTTCCTAGCTACCATCAGTTCTGAAGAAGAGTCACTGGATATGAAACATTAACTCTGATTTCTCTCCAGCATTTTTGCCAGATCCACTGAGATTTTGCAGCAATTTCTGTTTTTGTACTTCATCATTTCATCATTAACCTGGCAATGGTACAGTTATTAAACTGTATGCAATTTACCCTCTTATGTTGCCAGTGCAAGAATACTTGCAAACTGATGCCATAACTAGATCAACAAGAAGAACTTACAATTGTATACCACCTTTAATTTATAACATTGGCAACTAGATTCAAACTAGTTGATTTAAAGAATGAAGACAACATGAAGTGAAACATTTTTTCACAGCATGCTGGAATGAACTGGCAGAAAGAGTGGTGAAAGTGGTTTCTATCAAAACTTTCAAAAAGAAGTTGGATGTGTACTTGGAAAAGAACCATTTGCAGGCATATAAAGAAAGAACAAGAGTGTGGAATATATTGATAGTTTCCTTTGAAAGAGCCAGCACAAATACAGTGGACCAAATTGTCAACCTCTGTACTGAATCGTGATGGAAAGACTTTTTAAGGGAGATGTGTGGACCTTGTGCTAAGTGATTAATATTTTATAGAATATTGCATAATTAGAAGCTTTAAAAAGAAATTGAATTCAGAAATCTCTCAAGTGACCAGCTTGCAGCCCCATTAATATTTGCCATACAACTTGCTTCCTCAAATTAATTTCCTTTAACTCCTTATTCTCCCTAGCCACTTGGATCTCTAATCCTTGGAGGTTTATTGCATCTTCCTCAGTGAAAACAGACACAAATCATCATTTTCCTTCTCTGCCATTTCTCTATTCCCAACACAATTTTTCCTGATTCTGAATTTAGTTTTTATTTGTCTCAGCCAAACACTTCCTTTTTTACATACCCGAAGAAGCTTTTATAGTCCAATCTATATTTCTGCTATATTGCATGCATTTTCTATCCTTCCCTTACTTATCAGTTTCATGGTCCACTTTTTCTGTATTCTAGAAATGCTCCACTCCGAGGATCTGTTATTATTCCTGGCCATTTTGAAAGCATTTTCTTTTAATTTTATCCAACCCTTAACCTCTGTTTTCAACTATGGCTGACTGATCTTTGTTTGAGTTTTTCACCTTTAAAGAATATATATTCTGCAAGCTATGCAATAGTTCTTCAAATATCAGCCATTGCCTATCTACCATCATGCCTTTAACTGTGCCTCATGCATTCATAATTTCCTTCATACCAAATTTATATCCTTTCTTCAAAATAAACTACCTCAGGGAAGAGGACACAATGAAAAGCTACTTAGAAATGAGGTGAACTCAGTACAACAATATGCAAATGCATGGAAATAAACTGGTCCCTGAAACCTTGATGGGAAAATTGGAAATTGTTTTTTGACATTGGCGATGTGCACTTTCCCCACAATTTTGCAGTGTCATGTCATTTAAGGCCTGGGAAAATGCTGCCCAACATGTTTATTCAGAGGTAATTGAGCATGGCAGCATGGTGGCACAGTGGTTAGCATTGCTGTCTCACGACGGCAGGGACTCAGGTTTGATTCCAGTCTTGAGTGGAATCTACACATTCTCCACTGATGGATTTTTGCTGGTTTCATTCCATAGTTCAAAGATGTGGATTGGCCATGCTAAATTGCCCCATAGTGACCAGGGATGTGCAGGCTAGTTAGGTTAACCATGGGAAGTACAGGGTTACATGGATAGTGGGTGGGATGCTCTTTGGAGGGTTGATGCAGTCCTGATGGGCCAAATAGCCTCTTTCAGCACTGTAGGGATTCTATGACATCTTTTGGCACTACCTCAATGTTTTATTTATGAAAAACGTACCTGCCACTTACTGTACTTGTCAGTGCATCTTATAAATCAGTGCCAGCCTGGTTTATTTCTGTCCAGTTTCTATCTAAGTATCATTAATAGCATCACAAATTCAATATTGACTGAAATGGATTCCTGAATCATGACTATTCTTCTTTCTGAATAGTAATGCTAAATGCATTCTGCATATGTTGCCCCTGACAGTTGCCATGTTTGCTTTACTGATGTCAATAAAGTTATTTTATGAATCAAATGATTTTAGGGATGATTTATTGTACAGCATAAAGGTCTCTACCTCAGAAAGATCACAATGTTCTTTCATAAAAGACATTGATAAATTATTCACCATGTGACGTAATCAATGTGAGATATGGATATGTTATGATATTTAATTACCAAATATTAACAATAAAAATGATTTTGGAAAAGGGACTATAGCCAGAGTGAGGCAGGAATTGTCTGCAACAGCTCAACTGCATAAGTAACACAGTAGCATTCCCTTGCTCTGTGACATCTTTGTAATATGAATGTCAACTCAGTTACTCATATTGGTCAATGCAGTCAGAAATCTTTGCCAACAACTTTCAGCAATGGAGTTTCTTTTTTTTTGCTGTATTGAAATATGGCAGTACCTTGGATATGAAATATTGGCAAATATTTTGCCTGCAATTAATCACACCCAAGTTTGACACAGGATCGGTGTAATAGTTTTCTAAGCTAAGCCAGTTTAATCTTGTCTGCTCTGAAAGATACTTACGCTTATTGCTTGCAATTCCAACATGCAAACAGGATTTTCAATCAAGCCTTTTGATTTTTATCCTTCATACAAGCATTAGTCCTTGATCTGTGGTGCTGTGGATGACTATATAGGCATTTATAGTCTTCAAAGACTGCATCTAGTTTCATCTAGTTGATTGAAAGTGTGACGTAAGACAGTGAGTTGTCAGCTAGCTATTCTATCTGGGACTAAGCCTTTGTTTCATTCAAAGACAAAACAAGTTCTGTCTGAATTTTAAAATTTTCAACTGTGTTCAACACTTCCATGTAAAATAAGTTCAAGGTGATTGGCTCTTCATTTCACCCATTCTGTGCTCAGCTAGGGCAAGTAGCAATGCAATTTCTGCCCTAAAGAATCTTGTTATATGTTTTTAAAAAGAAACCAGTTTTACATTGGTGTAGCATTACTATTTTCTGCACTAGTCATGACTGAAGCGTGACTGAAGGCAAATGCCAGTTTTAATTTAAAATGAAGATCAAATATAACTGCAGTCCTCCCTATCTCTCTAACTCCTCTAATCCTTCAACCTTTGCAGTTCTTTGTGCAACTTCAGTTCTGACCACTCACTCAGCCCTGATTTCCTTTCCTCTACCATTAACATCTTTGTCTGGAGTTTCCAAAGCCCCAAACTCTGTCATTCCATCATCATAGTGTCATGCTCCATTCCTCTCTCTCATACTGTCTCATAGTCATTTCTTGGGATGATCCCCTCTGGATGAGCTTTTGGTCTTCTATCTTTAATATTTGATTATGTGATGCAGCTTTAGACTTTGTCCAACCCTCAGATCAGCAATTGGAGACTAAGGCTTCCTTTATCTCAAGCCTTCAAATCAGCCCCCATTTCTTTCATGCCTGTTGTCTCACTGTCTCAACATGGTTAGGATAGGAGAGTCCTGCTATCTCTTTTTGTTTCAGTGTGATCAGTTGAGAGAACATTCATTGATACCTCTTTGCCAGCTCAATGCTGATGGATTCTTGCCAATTGGAACAAATGAACTGAAATCCAGAGTTTGAAATTATGTAATAACTTAAGTGACAACAAAGCATTCCGGGTTAGTTAGTGACAGTTAACCCATAGTCCCCTTTTGGCTTATCAGACTAGATATGATTATTGCATTTTCAAACTACTGACGGATAAGCCAAGAACTCTCAAAATCCATGTGTTAGATCCCTTGTTTGAAGAGCCTTATACTGTAATCATTCAATTGAAACACTAACATTAAACGTCCTGTACTTGGACAAAGTGAACACAAAATAAAATCCTTGCTAGGCATGTGTACTTTGGCAGAGTATATTTGGGTTTGTCTTTTAGATATTGGAATTATTGGGGTGTACATTGTCTCTGGAGCCAGAGGTAGACGCAAAGGTCAGAAGGATGAGTTAAAAATATCTTCTTTCACTTGAATCTACAGTTCTTACATAAAGTGAATGTGCTTAGCCTTGGTCCAGTTTCTAATGGCACAAACTCACAACACATATTCAACCTGGATTTTAGATTAAAAACTGGCAATGTCTTCAGTCACATTTCACTGATGACTGGTGTGGGAAATGGGAATTCCACATTGATACGACAGCTGGTTTACCTCAAAGATCTAAACTGAGAATCTTTGGAGCTAAAATGTCTTTCTGTGTGTCGACAGGGTAAGCACAGCAAGGATGAAAAAGTAGGGGTTAAAAGCCTTGAATTCAGTTTGCACTGATTTTCATTAAATATAGATTATCTAATAGGGCTGTTATCTGGGACATGTGTTAAATGCAAGGCCAGTGTAATATTCTTCAATAAACTGAAATAAATTGCAAATCTGCTAGCAGAGATTTCACTGTCCGATCTTTATCATTAGCTATTACAACTAGCTTCTCAGCAATTATTTTGGCTTATTTTTGCACCATTTTGTTTTGAATTTAGGATTCTCTCCCCTACCACTAGATTAGATTACTAGATTAGTGTGGAAACAGGCCCTTTGGCCCAACAAGTCCACACCGACCCGCCGAAGTGCAACCCACCCAGACCCATTCCCCTACATTTACCCTTTCACCTAACACTACGGGCAGTTTAGCGTGGCCTGCACATTTTTGGACTGTGGGAGGAAACCCATGCAGACATGGGGAGAATGTGCAGACTCCACACAGTCAGTTGACTAATGAAAAGTTTTCCAAAAAGACAGCACTATCCTACAGAGAACATGGAACTATCCATCCAGAAAAACCTGAGGAGGTGCTGCAGATGTAAAGCATTTGTGATGAAGACCAGTCATGGATGCTGGGTTAATTGTCAGCTGGGGGATCAGATGACTTCCTTAAAGGAAAAGAGTTGATGTTCTTCATAAGGAAGACAGAGCTTTGAAGGGTTTTGTGCAATTGAGTTTGATTATCCATGTGAAGACCACTACTGAATCAATTTGTAAGGTCTGATTTAGCTGTATGTCATTGAATGTATGATTTATAGTTTTTAATCAAGTACAATTTGTCTGTTTAAACATCTTCCACTTGTGTTGCTTCTGGATTTCAGCACATGGGATGTTATCCAAGATAATATTTAATATTTTCTTTGTTTGACACTTGAATTGTAAAAATTGTTCTTCCTGTTTGAACTCTGTACTCCTTTGGCTAATTCTGTTAGTAGATAAATGGGATTTAATCTTTTTTATTAAAAGAAAGTAACCAGTCTCAATTGCAATTGTAAAATAAGAATTGACCTCCTCTGCCCCTCACTGCATTGTGGGTATGATCTCCGACACTTCTGCCAGATGTTAAAAACCAAAGCAGAAACTTCTGGTAAAACTCAGCAAGTTTGGCAGCATCCGTGGAGAGAAATCAGAGTTAATGTTTCAAATCCAGTGACCTTTCTTCAGTACAGATGCTGCCAGATCTGCTGAGATTTTCCAGCAACTTCTGTTTTGGTTTCTGGTTTCCAGCCTCTGCAGTTCTCCTGGGTTTTAGTTCTGCCAGATGTTACTCTGCCTATGCTTCAGAGTCAGGTCTTTAAAGGCTGAGTCCAGAGACTGATAAACTGTACTGGGCTCAGCAGCAGCCTGCTCTCCAACAGCCCTCAAAGTGACAGAGATCTTGACTTCTTCTCCTCGAGCTTTCAGCCTAGGTCTGTGCTATGCTCAGCAGAAGGTGATCCCAAATCTACTCTGGATAGATTATTCCCCTACATGAGTACCTCTGCACTGGTGGAAGGCAAGTAGGAAAGGCTTGACGATGTACCCTCTGAAGCTCACAATTGACCCTTCTCAGAGATGTGTTTGAGGGGTTGGTAGAGATTGGCCTAGGTACTGGAGATCTGCATTTATTTTGTCAATCCTTTGGAACAGGATCCAGCGGCTGAATAGAAAACTCAAAGATTGTTTAATGTCAAGAGCATGTGTGTGTCAGTGCTGCCTGTAGTATATTGGGGACTGTACTGAAGTGTCAGACATAAGGCAACCAATGAGGATGGCTGGCACTCAATCTTGTGTAGGACAGTCCTCTGCAGTGGCACTTTATAATGCTAATTCACACACATTGGGGCATGAAATAAACCATGGTACCTACCTTAGTACAGTACACCAGATTATTCATCCTCCTGTACTACTGAAGACTGGCTCTGTTCAATGATCTTTGATGCCTTGAGGGATGGACAACAAATGCTGGCCAGATAGCGATACCATCATCCCACAAATGGATAAAAGAAAGTTCAGTCTTGAATTCTATCTCTTGCTGCTTCCAAACTACCATTGTATTTCAAGATGTAAGTCTTTCCTGATATTTCAGTTTCAGCTAGCATTACAGTTTATAGTTCTCAAAATGTGATAAAAATGGTCCTTTACAACTGTGACAGGAAGATGTTGCTTGTAATTAAGACCCTGACTCCGCCATTTGCACCATTGGTATAAATGTATTGATTCAATCATTCAAACAGTCAACTGATTCTTTATTCTACTATTATCCAGTATTAAGGGTTCTTTCAGCAAGCTTTTTAAATGAACTTTTAAAAACTCTATTTATTATTACATAAAATGTATTCATAAGCAAGTGTCAGATGCTGGGTAACATCAAAACTATAACCCAGATTTAAATCTGTATCACCTTAATCCCAAAAACAGATACATTCACACAACAATCTCTGCAGAGACAATACTTTAGAAGAAAAGGAAAAAAGAATTTTAAAAATCCATATTTGAAGAATTTGAAGACTTCTCTTCTGACTTGAATTCTTGTCAATGAAAATACATCACTGACAGTTTTGTTTATAATCAAGCTGGATCAAGTTCTTAGAAAGTGGGCAAAGTTTAGCTTTCCGGGGTTTAAATTGTCATCAGAAAAACTGATTTTGGAAAGTTTATCAGATTCTCATAAATGTCTGCTGAGTGAGGGATGAAGATTTGCAGCTCCTTGAGTTTCTTCCTTCTAACTATATCTGTCTGTCAGAACTGAAACTCAACTCCAGTAATTAGGGGGCATAAATCCCATCTTGTATCTCATGAAAGCTTTGCTTGTCTTTTCCCAGAGTCCCAAGAAACCAGATGGTAAAACTTTTTTTAATACCAGCAGTTCCTTTTCCAATTTTTCACATAGTCCATAAATGTATATTTGTATTATCAACAATACTACATTAAGGGTTCCATCCAAATGCAAGTTGATTTACTTTCATTGTATACAAACTTCACCTGTACACAATTATTAGGTATCTACCTATATTACATCAGAATGAAAACTTACTGCAAAGATCATGGGTGTTCCAAAATCCTGCCTAACTATTTCTCCCGAAATGTGAGCTAATCTCCTGGCTCATCTCATTGCTAATCTTTCAACTTCTTTCATTTTGCTGCTTTGAAGTCCACCATGGCAAAGTAATTTCCCTTCTACATCTGTCTGTGCACAATCTGTACTAATGCTTTTCCCCTTAAGGGAAGACTTTAAGATAGGTACATATTCAGGAGCACAGAAAGCTGTGTATGGAGAGAATTTCGAATTTATGTGCAATAGTGTGAAATTGATGATAAGGAATCCGCATCTGTTCTAATACTTATTACCAAGAGATTTCCCACAACTTGTTTTACACTTAAATGCAAATACAGATCTATCCTCTATCTAGGTTTGAGCCAGGTGCCTAGATTATAATTTTAGATGTCCATACTTAACGATCTCCCAGGTGAGTTCTTCCTTTGGAAGAAGAACAGAGGTTGATTGACACTGCAATTACAGAGCTAGTAACAGCTGGGTAGATGCAAGAACCAGGAACACAAGCGACTGAGGCATCTGCTCTCTACATTAGCTAGACTTCACAGTAAAAACAGGTATATCGCATGTCACCCTCACTCTCCCAATATTTGCATTGCTGGATCGCTAGCTGTACTGTCCTATTTGCACTGCCTGTCTCACCATTAGCTGGCTGATCCTCTCTTTCCTGCTTTAACGCTCACAAATGCATACAATTTGTATCGTCACATCTGAAAAAAAATCTGCTGTTATTTAACAGGAGAGCCATTCTCTGAGTTCATCTGGACTCTCATTCAAATCAGCAATTACTTTTCATGAGGAGACCGTATCCCTGACCATATCCTCAGCCCAATGATGCAATATCGAAGGACAGCTTGGAACTCTGAAGTTGATTTTAAATGATGCTTTTATTTCATTAATGAGAGCTAATTACATTATTATTTTTCAGAATCAAAATCTTATAGATTTTATTCACCCTTGTCTTAATCACAGCAATATCACCCGAAGCAGAAATGCTGCTAAAACATTGAGCAGACGAACTGGCTGGGATTCAGCTCATACAAACTTAGTCAACTCCAGAGATTTGCCTCCTTGATCCAAGCATAACTTTAAAATACATGGAACAAACCACTTCCCAATTACTGCCTAATCCAAGCATAATATACTAAACTCCTGGTTCAAGAATAAAATGTTCCTAAATTACCTGGATTTCAACAGTCAGCACACTGAAAGCTTGTCAGTACATTGCCTAGGAGTAGTTGGGTGGTTTAGAAATTTAACAATCTTTTAAATTAATTGTTCAGTGCATGCATTTAATGTGGAATTTTAATTGTTTTGAAATACATACAGTATTTTGAAAAAATGGTACAAATTGGGGGGGCAAAGGTTCCACTGTGAAAGTCTTGAACCCAGATTTGAGTTGGAAGACAGTGGAGTTCTCTGCCAAGCAGTAAAGTGCCATTCCTATATTTGTGTTGGGCTTCACTGAAATAAGCTAAGGACAGAGAAGTCAGTGGAGGAGCAAGATGGAAAATTAAAATGATAAGCATCCAAAAGTTTGTGTCATGCTTGTGCGCTGAACTGAGGTATTCCATTGGAGCTGAAGTGATCAGCCATTCTGCAATTGGTCATTTTTATTCTCCATTTTGAAGCAACTATTTTAAATCATAATTTCTGTCCCCATTTTGTTTCTTCCTTTTCTGCTTTTGGTTTCTTTCTCTTGTTTCTTCCATTTCCTTAATGTTGCCTTTGAATAGCATCCAGTCAGGATCCTGACATTCACACCTCCTCTACTCACAACCTTTGCTGCTGTACTTGTCCCATTAGCATCTTTTGGCCACTTACCATGTGAGATATTTAATGTTTTTAATCTCCATTTCTCTTGACCTGATCACAGATTTTCCTTTTCCCAACCTCGTTGCTCTCATTTCCTCCAAATTTATCCTAGTTCTGATGGTATAGTGACAGAACTGGAACATTAGCTCAGTTTCTTCCTCCACAGGTATTGCTAAACCAGCTTTGCTTTATTTTTCCAGATTTCCGGCATCTACAGTATTTTCTGGCTTTGATGTGTTTAGAGCCAGTACTAAAGAGCTGTTACATTGTAGGAGGCTCTTTCAGGTAAGACATTATACAGTGCTATGCCTATCAATTCAGTCAGACATAAGTAATGTCATGATACATTTCGAGAGAAGCAGGGAATTCCAGGCCAAGTACTGATCTTAGCCGACACCATAAGCAGATTGTTTCCCTTTCCTAGCCAAAGGAACTGCAACTAAGTAAACTGTCCTAAATACTTCCCTGGATGAGTACAATAATTTATCACAGGACAGACTGCATGAAGAATCTCTCTGCTTTGTATTGCTTCCATAGAATGTATGGAAGAAGGCTTTGGCCCATTCCACACCTCCGAACAGCATCCCACCCAGACCAACCCCACCCCCGTACCCTATAATCCTGCATTTTCCCATGACTAATCCACCTAGCCTACACATCCCTGGGCACATTGGGCAAGGTAGCCTGGTCAATCCACCTAACCTGCACATCCTTGGACTGTGGGAGGAAACCTGAGCACCTGGAGGAAATCCACACAGACATGAGAATATGCGAGCTCCACACAGACAGGAGGTGGTCCGAGGGTGGAATCTAACCTGGGTCCCCGGTGCTGTAAGGCAGCTGTGCTAGCCACTCAGCCACCATGCCACACCTGCTGACTTTCTGTTTTGTTTGTTTTGGATCTTTACTCATTGATGAGCGTACCACAGCTTTGAAGATAAATGATGCCTGCTTTGATGCAAGTGGAGTACTTGGATAATGAGCTTAAATTTTCCCTGAGAGCTGCAAGGATACGATTTCAAAATCAGTGTCTCAAGTGAAGCGTTAGTGCTAACCACTGAGCCTCCACGCCATTCCAGTTCAATGTCACTCAATACATTCATCCACAAAGTTATTGAATGTTTTATCATGTAGGGATTAAATTGCTGTCCACCTTTGTCATTCACCAGCATTTGTCTTTACACAGATCTATTGCAGAATGGATGTGGTTTCTGACAGAGGTTTTATTGCTCTGCTGATTTACAATGGTTCTGGGACAAGATCATCAATTAAATAGAGTTACATAAAATGCCTCATAAAACATTCACTTTTATGGCAACCTCTGGATTAAATAAATTATTGGCTTCAGGTGGTTTTGTTATTGTTGAAATATAGACACTATGTCCATTTATTTCTCAAGCCAAATGCAAGTAAATCTTCTCCCCCAATGGGATCTTGAAATGCTTTTATAAACAGGCATCATCTCCAAACATAAGGGTTCTTGAACTAATTCTAGCAACTAAAGTAAAATTAAAAGCATCAGTATTATTCACAAAATATTGGCCTCATTAAGTTGACTGATGCAATATGACAGGGACTGGAATCTATTATTCCACTTTATTCCACCCAGTCTATCAACAAACCTAGGTTAGACCGAGGACAAGTTCAATGTACAGCAATGTTTCCTCTGATGTGCCCCATCATTAAAGCAAAGGATGGATTAAAAATAAGCTCCTGCAAATGTTTGCAGATCAAGCATAAGCTTTTTGAGTATATTCAAGACTAAATTGTTTAGAAACTGAAAATAGTAAGGGATATGGGGGCAGAGGAAGAAATGGAGTTGATGTAAGAGATGAACTGTGGTAGTATTGAATGATGGAATAGGTCCAAATAGCCACTTGGCTTTCTACTGCTCCCTTTTTATGTTCTTATTTGATATGGAGAAAAGCATCCTCAACACATGTCCCTCAATACTTCCATGTCATATAGGGGTCAAAGCTCTCTCTAAATCTGACATATCTCTGCCTGGCCACTTGGGCAGCCATTATAAGTCTGTGGCTGATAATTCACATATCCACAAAGACCTACCGGGGTTACAATATCTGCACTGAGGGACAGCATACTCACAACATGTATTCATGATTTGCACTGTTGTGGGCCCATGAAGGGAGAGGGAGTGCGTGCCCTGGTTTGAATATTTTCCTCCTGTGGGAGTGACAAGATAACATGATGCAGCTTAGCATAGGAGACTAGAAGCTGCCATAGAGCTGAGGCTGCCCAATGTTACCCAGCATGCAGCACACTATTGGATGGCGGCAGTATGCTGTGCCCTTTAATGATCACAGGTGATCAGCATGAGATCCCAATCACAAGACCCAACTGCCTCCTCCACCCTTGTTATCTCCATCAATATCTGTTGTACTGGGGTGATGCAGTTGCAGAATAACCTTCCTCCTCCCAGCTGGGACCTCTCTCAGATATTTTGGACTTATTTCTCCCTCAAATACAGAAGAAAACAAGATAGAGCACTGCTGTCCTTTGTGGTCTCAGTCACCTGTACCTAACGTTTTGAAACAGCAGGTATCAGTGGCACCAGACTCATTGGATGTCCAGTGCTGTGAGCCATTCTGAAGGGTTAGTAAGTGACCTGGGCACATACTCATACATTCAAGAGCAATATCTGCCCTGAAGTCTCTCAGCTGGTGTACCTGTTAGACAAGGCAAGACTGGAGATCAATCCAAAGGCCTAGACACAGAACACACCTTGATTTACATTTTCAAGCTTTCCCGCATTGAATCTAGGCTCTTCCCAATCTCAGTTTTATTGTATTTCTGAAAGGTTTAACTGATATCACAAGATGAGCTCCATCCAGCAAGATATAAAGGACTGTTCCTGAATGTAGCCGAACAGTGGTGGCCTATGAGCTTTCCATGTCTTCACCAGCATATGTCAAGTGTTTCAGTTATCATTTTTCATGCTTTAATAGCATGTAACCAACATGTGTATTTACTCCTGAATTGACCCAGATTTCTCACTAGACAATATCATGTGTCTGAGATACAATGTCACTAGCTCTTCAGTTATTTGTAATATTGCTGAGAAAAGAATTTTTTTCAAAGTTTTTCATTGTGCACTCATCAGGACAATTTGAAAGAAATACCAAATTAAAGGACAAACAACAATTATATTGTGTGGGATGTGAGTTGGTAGAGGTATTATCATGGAAAATGCACTAGTTAATGATAACTGACAGTTAATTGTCATTCTTTGTTTAAATTCTAAACAGAACAATTTGACTGTGATTGTAAAACCAATGCCCTTCAAAATGAACTAGAAAGTGACTGTCTTGAACATATGAAGTAATCTGTACATATGCTTTCTTTCTGTAATGAACAAGGCTCTGTCTATTAATGATTCCTGATGAAGGGCTCCAGCCCAAAATGTCAATATTCCTACTCTTCGGACACTGTCTGATCTGCTGTGCTTTTCCAGCAACATATTCTCAACTCTGATCTCCAGCATCTGCAGACCTCACTGTCTCCCTCTGTCTATTAATATATGTAGCTTCTAATACATCAGGCATGCCATACTGTGAGCCCAAATGACGTGCCAAAATTGGTTATTAGCATAATTCTTTGCATGCTCAGGAGTATACAATAAATGTTGTCCAATTCTGAAATCAGATCTAATGTTGAGTATTGCATTGTGAGCTTTTCAACCATGGACAGGTTGAATGCCCATAGTATGTTACTTATTGCAAACGGTTGAAGGAATATACTGCATGATACAATCTGCCATTATTAGGCATGTACCGCCTACATACCTATCATCACAATGGCACTGAAATTCGTACATTACATCATTCATTTGTGTGATGGGCAGAGCAACATTTTTCCTTAATGTAGTATCCTGCATAGCAGCAGCAGGAAATATTTTTCATGGCAATGTCTTGACCAAACTGAGTCAAGATTTAAACAAAATTTGGCACTTTACTGTCAGTCATCATTAACTAGTGCATTCTCCATGACAATACCGCGACAAATCAGAGTATATTCACCAAACAAACAGCGTTCTCCTCTCATTCAGCATAACTAGTATCTTCCTTTTCTGTTATTTCTTACAAATTGTTCTGATGAGTGCAAACTTCAATAAAAAGCTATATCATTTCAGTGATACTCTCGTACTATATTAGTCAGTTGTTATTAAAATGCAATAAGTCCATATCCTGTCCATCAGGATTCAGTCAGCTTTTGCCCAAGACATTGTGTGGGCATTTATTCCCACATGGCATGAGTAGCTGGACTACAGCTAATAAAAATGATCGGTGATAATAAACCAACTCAAACCATTCGAGATGTAGCCATACATGTATTTGTGTTTCAACTGTTGATACTGGCAACATATGAACTCAAGCCTTTTTAATTTCAAATACTGTCTTACTGCAGTTTCTCTCTCTGTCTCCAGGAAGAGCAATCATTCATCTCCCACTGCATCAAGTTCAGTCTCAACAGACAAGGGGCTGCCCTTCCTCAGGTGAAAGGCCTCTGGCTTTCCATTTCATTTCACATTATTCTCATTGTGGAAGGATTTGGCACCCTAACCCGAACCATAACCCTAACGCTCACCTGCACCACCCTTACTCTCTCCCTCTCCCTCCAGAAAGCCAGCAGTCTCAGTGGTGGCCTCTATGGATATTCTGGCCCAGTCCTCACTTCATCTGATACCTTTTCCAAAGCTAACAGATCCAACTGGTCAAGGAACCTGTTTTTATAACACCCCAGTGCTTACCACGTGAAAGCAAGTTCCTGACATTGGCAGGTTTGGGATCCATTGTTAAAATAAGCTTGTAGCAAGTGGGTATGTAATCAGAGTGTCATCTCAAGTTCCAGTATGGTTTGTCAATGGTCTGGTTTAACTTCAAACCATTGCTGTGGAGAAAGAAAAAGTTTGTGGCTAGAGAATGCACCCACTGGCTATGGTATTCCTACTATTTAATTGAAGGAAATTCTGCTCATCCATATTGAACGTCAGATAACAACTGTGACAATTTAAAGGCATTTTTAGGATTGAAAAAAGGTTAAACAGAAGCAGCAATATTTGGAATGAGTATACTATTTGTAACATTTTGAAGTATTCAAGACAAATTAGACCAGAATGTTCATTTGCTGGTTTTACTGTCATTTTTCTCTCTGGGTTAGAGCTGGGTATGTAAAATCTGATGCTACACTTTGACATGATGTTTGACCCATTTATCAGGGCCGCAGTTAAAATGTACCTTCAGATAAGTAAAGGCAGTGCTTAGAACAATTATGGTCTTCAATTTTCATGAACTTCTGTGTTCTTAAACATAAATGTCCACACTGAGTCAAACACTGCTGAAGAGCCAAACACTGTAAATTCACATCAGACAATGAATGAACTCGACAAACCTTGTTCAACAAACCATATCATCCTTGTACCCAATCACTGGAAACAGTCTGGTTTTTATTCAGAATCAGACTTAATATGCCACCCAAACCTGTAGTCGAGCTGTTTGGGTTCAGCAGTTACCTGAAAAATATTTGATGCAGCAGAGATCATGCCAACTATCAACATGAAATGTTCCAATTCTTGTAACATTGGAATATCTTATCCTCAGGTTGTTAATAATTAATTTTCCTGTCCTACTGACTCCGATGAGAATCAAATTTTGTTTTTTTGCCGAGGCATTAAAAGAGAGAGACAGAATTATAATATGCAAGGGTACATTTTCACAACTGGGGAGGGGCAACAAAATGCTGGCCTTGCCAGTGATACTCACATTCTAAGAAGAAATAATAGAGAAGTGCAAAATAGCAAGAAAGAACACTTACAATTAGCTCCTCTGCCTTCCTCCAATCAGTGGGGCCAGCATGTTTCTTCTGTGACCAGACATAGTGACAGAACTCTAGTTCCTCTCTTTGTTTACACCCATCAGTTCAGTCTTCATCAGGCCACCCTTTCCAGCCAAATCAAGTGCCTCTTCAGAGCGTTCTGAAGGAGGGTCACTTGACCCGAGACGTTGACTCTACTTTCCCTCCATAGATGCTGCCAGTCCTGCTGAGATTTTCCAGCAATTCCCGTTCTTATTTCTGGTAATTTCAGCATTCACAGATTCTTTTTTGTTTAGATGGAAGAGCAACTTTGTTTACACAAAGGTAATCCACTGGGTGGTACCAGCAAAGCAGAGAGAGAGATGACACTTGGTAGCCAGTGCTACCCATGCCAATCTCTTCACAGGATTTGAGCACTGGAAGAAACCTAAGCCCAGAAATTCCGACGACCAGACAGTTGTTTCTGCAATATAGATTAGAGTGGCATGTAAGGTCCATGTGGAAATTCTGTGGGAATTGCCTGAAAGTTAAAATTTCCTTGGAACAATTACCCAACATCTGGAACTCTCTCCTGTTCCTTTTCTCAGGGCATGGAAGATGGGGTCTAACTCAATGTGTTTGTTAATAGAGTTCTGGTTGGAATGCCACGCTTCTAGGAATTCTCATCCATGTCTTTGTTTGGCTTGTCCTAGGATGGATGTGTTGTCCCAGTCGAAGTGGTGTCCTTCTCATCCGTATGTGAAATGGCAGTTGCATGTGGGGATTTCAGAGGGACCCAATTTACTTAAGCTTAATAATAACCCAGGAAATGTTGAAGGACTAAAAGCCTACTTTAACTTGTGGGTAGCTATTAAACCAAACCACCAGCTTATCACTGACACCTTACCCACATCCCACCGATTACAACATCCCTGACCCATGACATTCTCCCACATAACATCACCGCTCCCCATCTAAAAGAACCTCCAGTAACCCCTTTGATCAGGCCAATACTGGCCCCAAAGTACCTTCTCACTGACTCAATAACCCAGAAAATGTCCTTGAGTCATCCAACACAACTCCCTCACCCACTCGCCCTCGACATGACAACCTTCCCCATATCTCACTCCTCGACTTAACCTAAGCACTCACCCACGTGCCTGCCCTTGCCTATCTGATGTCCTAAACTCTTCACTGACCTGGCACTCTACCTCTCCCTTGCCCACCTGGCACCCTGCTCCCCATACCACCTGTCACCTAGCCCCTCACCCAACTCCATTCTATCCACCTGATAACTTACCCACAATACACCTTACACAACAGCTTTTAAAATGGCTGCAGAACTTTTTTAACTACTGAATACATAGAAATGCTAAGAATGGTAACAGGAATAGGCCATTCAGCCCTTTGATCCCACCCCTGTCAGTATGATCACGGCTAATTATCCAAATCTATACTTCACCCCTGCTTTTGTCCTATATCTGTTGATCCCTTTAGCCTGAAGAATTATATCTCTTTTGGATGTAAGTTTGCTCGTAGAACTGCCAGGATCATTTCCAAACGTTTTGTTACCCTACTAGGTAACATCTTCAGTGGGCCTCAGGCGAAGCAATGTTGAAATTTCCTGTTTTCTATTTATATGTTTGGGTGTTTTTGGGTTGGTGGTATCATTTACTGTGGTGATGTTATTTCCCGTGGTGAGGTCACTTCCTGTTCCTTTTCTCAGGGGGTGGTAGATAGGGTCTAACTCGATGTGTTTTTTAATAGAGTTCTGGTTGGAATGCCATGCTTCTAGGAATTCTCATCCATGTCTTTGGTTGGCTTGTCCTAGGATGGATGTGTTGTCCCAGTCGAAGTGGTGTCCTTCCTCATCCGTATGTGAGGATACTAGTGAGAGAGGGTCATGTCTTTTTGGGGCTCGTTGGTGTTCATGTATCCTGGTGGCTAGTTTTCTGCCTGTTTGTCCAATGTAGTGTTTGTTACAGTCCTTGCACAGTATTTTGTAAACGACATTAATTTTGCTCGCTCTCTGTATAGAGTCTTTCAAGTTTCCTAGCTGCTATATTAGTGTGTTGGTGGGTTTGTGAGCTACCAAGATGCTAAGGGGTCTGAGTTGTCTGGCAGTCATTTCTGAGATGTCTATGATGTAGGGGAGTGTGGCTAAGGTTTCTGAACGTGTTTTGTTAGCTTGTTTGGGTTTGTTGCTGAGAAATCAGTGGGCTGTGTTCATTGTGTACTCAGTCTTTTTGAATACACTATTTAGGTAATTTTCCTCTGCTCTGCGTAGTTCCTCTGTGTTGCAGTGTATGTTGCTGATTGAAATAATGTTCTGATGCAGCTTCATTTTTGGGTATTGGGATGATTGCTTGTGTAGTTCAATATTTGGTCCGTATGTGCTGTTTTCCTATAGATGCTGGTTTGAAGATCCCCATTGGCTATTCGCTCTACAGTGACATCTAGGAATGGCAGTTTGTTGTTGTTTTCCTCCTCTTTAGTGAATTTAATGCCAGTGAGGGTAATATTGATGGCCTTGAAGGTTTCCTCTAATTTGTTTTGTTTAGTGATGACAAAGGTGTCAGCCATGTAGCGGATCCAGAGTTTGGGTTGGATGGTTGGCAGAGCTGTTTGTTCAAGTCTCTGCATTACTGCCTGTGTTAAGAACCCTGGTATCGGAGATCCCGTGGGTGTTCTGTTGGTTTGTCTATGGGATAACAATATTTTAATCTTTTTTTAGTCTTTCTAGTGCCTTCCTTTCTTGTGCATTGAGTGTATTTCCTTCCTTTTTTCTGCTTAATGTTGATGCGACTACCTGTCTGATGATTTGCTGGGTTTCTTCTGTAAGTTGGTTGTCTTTTAGTGTTGTTTCTAATGCTGCTAAGAAATCTTTCTTGTCCACATCCTGGCAGTTGTAATTTAATCCTCTTACTAGGATGACTTTTTCAGTGTCTATTAAGGTCAGTCAGATAAGTTTTTTTATCAATGCTTCTGTGTTGTCGGTGTTGTTTCTTTGCCTAAGTTTGTCTAGTTGTTTTCTGCAGGTCTAGTTTTTTTTCATTTTCTGTATTTGTCACTGTCTAATATCTATGGCTTGTTGTACTGTGCCTATCCATTCATGGTCTGTTGCATGATTGAGTAAGGTTTTTTGATGCAAACTTTCCCTGTTGTATTTACAGAGTCTATTGTGGGCATCATTAATCATTTCTCTAAACATTCTGTGGCCGTTTTGCTCTTTCTTGAAAGCATTCAATGTTTTGGCCTCAACTGTTTTCTCTGTTAGAGAATTTAATGGGCTCACCACGCTCCAGCTGAAAAGCATTTCTCCTCATCTCAATCCAAATGGCCTATCTCAAATCCTTAGGTGGTGAATCCTGGTTCTGGACTCTGCAGTCATCAGGAACATCCTTCCTGTATCTACCCTGTCTAATTCTGTTACAACTCTATGGATTTTTATGAGATCCCTCTTATTTTCCTAAACACCAATGAATCTAATCTTAATATAATCATTCATTCATATGGTAGCCCTTCCATTTTAGGAAACAATCTGGTAAATGTTCATTGTACTCTCTCCATAGTGAGAGAATCCTTTCTCACATAAGGAGACCTAAACTCCACACAATACTCCAGGTATGGTCTCACCAAGGCCATGAACAACTGTAGTATGACATCCCTGCCCCTGTGATCGAATTCTCTTGTTATGAAGGCGAACATACGACTTGATGTCTTCACCAACTGCACGCTTACTTTCAATGACTGATGCACAAGGACACCCAAGTCTTGTTACAATTCCCCTTTCTCAATCTATCACCATCAAGTTAACAATCATCCTCCTGTTTTTGCTACCAATGTAATTAACCTCACATTTATCCACATCATACTACGTCTGCCATGCATTTACCAACTCACTCAACTTATCCAAATCACCCTGTAGCATCTCTGCATCTTCCTCATTGTTGACTCTCCCTCATCCATCTTTGAGTCACCTGCAAACTTGGACATATTACGTTTAGTCCCCTCATCTAAATCATGAACTGATATTGTGAAAGCTGGAGCCTGAGCACTAATCCCTGCAGTTACTGGTTGTCATTCATAAAATTACCTACTTATTCCTTTTCTTTGTTTCCTGTCTGCTAGTAAGTTCTCTATCCATGTCAGTACACTATCCAACTCCCAAGTGCTTTAATTTCATTTGCTAATCTCTTTTTGGCTGCCTTCTGAAAGTCCAAGTAAACCACATCCTCTTGTTACCCCTTATCAACTCTACAAGTTACGTTTTCATAAAAAAACTATTGATTTTTTAAGCATGAATTCAATTTCATAAATTCATACTGACTCTGTCCAATCCTGTCACTGACTGTGGAAAAAACATCCATGGTTTCTACACTGATTCACTCCACTGCTGGCTGTGAGCATTCGTTTATTGGTCTCAACCATTTAGTAACAGGAGGCTCCTGGCCAGGAAATTCGAGAACTGACCAAATTCTAAGTTGTATTGTGACGATACTATGGGTTTAAGAAGTATATTTTGTCCTGATTTTGAGAGAGATTTTAAGGTGGAGGTGCCAAGCTGTCTATTTGATTCCAATAAAGTAAACAGTTTGTGAGGTCTTGGGGTTTTGTTTTTTTTTCAAAAGTTGGAACAATCGAGTCCGCCTGAATCAGAGGGGTTAACCTCCAACAGAACCAGGATGTTTACTCTTAGCTTTTCAGGAGCAGATACCGGGGTCTTGAAGCTGGGTTTGGAAGCTCAGTACATCTCTCCTTACTTCTACTCTCTCTCTCAGAGTTTTCCTTTGATGTTTTCCTCCTGGACTGTAAAATTGCCTCTGAAACAATCTATTTTACTGAATTTGACTTTGCCAAGGGGGGTGTTTATGACTGGTTGCTATCTTGGAACAGTTACTGTTTAGTTGTTCAATGATCTATTATTCTGTTTAAGTTTCCCAACAGAGTTAAGTTATTCCAATTTCCTCTTTTGTTTGTTGTATTTTAACTATAGTGTATGAATAATGTATATTTTGCTTCAAGATTGGTAGTTTGACCAATCAAAGCATGTCTGGAAAGCCACGCCTAGTACTTGCCTTTAAAATAAGAAAGGTTAGAGTCTGTGCTACCCTCTTAATATATTTTGAGGGATTTGGTCTGGTCTATAACAGCATTGTTTTGTTGATCATGGCACGGATCAGTAAATCTGGGCACTTATGTGTCAACATGGATATTTGAGTTCAGTTGTATGTGTTGTAACTGACACTTGAGCACAGAACAATTGAACAGCATAGACGTACTTTAATATTTTAAGGCTAGTGTTGTGAATGCGTTTGGACCAGAACAGACCCCCTCAAAGCATTTTAAGAATGTAGCCCAGACCCTAACTTTGTGAGTTGTTCTAAGCAGGTGTAACACAGATATTCTAGGAGGGATGCAGTTGGTCAAACCACTTAGTTTTAAATAAAACAGAATTTATTCACAAGATTACTGAATGAAATACAGACAAAAGAGAACAGAATACCAAATAACTTATCCTTTCCAAAATCCTAACAAATTAAAACAACTTCATGATGTTTTTCCCAAAGCTTGCAACAATCCCCACAAACACCATTTGGCACAAAAGATATAATCAAACATAAGTTCTTACAGGAGAAAAGTCAGAGAAAGATCAGTGTGGATCTGCCTCTTTGGGTCCAGCAGCTTTTTCAAGACGACTGCTAAAAACCAAACCAAACCAGAGAAAAGCTGAACTGGGAGAATTGGCCACTCCCCTTTCATTGTACATGTGTTTGTTTTAAGACTTAAGAGCCTTTTGCCTGAAGCAGTATCTGTTAGCTCTAATCCAATTGGCCCGAAAACCCATCCAACCCCAGATTTTTCAAAGTCTGTGCCTTTTGCGACCTCTCTGAAAAAGAAACCAAGGACAACATAACCTTGTTAAAGGAGCAGCATTGTCACATGTAAAACAATTAACCTCTGAAAGGGTCAATTGGTATGATGTGAAATGTCCTGCCCATCAGGATGTAAAGGACTGTTTCTGGAAGGAGCTAGCTCATTCAGTATTTGTTACCAAAGCCATGTGAGAATGTTTAATCAGTAGTAATGTGCACTTACACTTAGGTTGAGTCTGATGTTACACAAATGACTGTCATGCACCTCAGATGACATGTAACTTTTTATTAAGTATTATGTATTAAACGTTCACTGCATCTCAACATGGAGCCTGTTTTCTGCCCAAGATTTCTACTGGAAAGCCTTTCCCAGCATTGTATTGCAAGCTTTACCAATACCAGCAGGAAGGATTGGTGGTAGTTGAGGTGAAAGCTTCTCAACTTCACCATTACAAAATACAAAATACAGGAATAGCATGGCAAAATCTTCAGTTTTACAAAACCCACAGCCAAATAAAATAAAATAAGAAGAAAATATTCCAATCAGAAAGTGTATCTTTAAATATCCAGCAGATCAAAAGTACATAGGGTCAGCATCCTCACTGAATGCAACATCCAGAAATTGAAAGAGTACTGATAGCAGTGCAAAGGCTACTAATAAAAGCCTAAAACAGCTAGAAATGGTGAAAAGTATTGAATTAGCTTGAGGAGACCATGAAGAGTCTTATCAGAGCAATAAGGGAAAAGAACCAAATCATGAACAGGATACATTGGAGCTGTCAATGTGAGTTAAGTCCCTTCGTGAAACAGTGCAAATTTTTAGTTAAGAATAAATTCCCAACTGAGAACATCAATGTAGTTTTAAGTCATTATATTAAGCAAATACGCTAAAATGCAATAGTCTAATAAGCAATAAGTTGTAATAGTCTAAAAATAAGAGGGAAAGTTACCTGACAAATTTTAAGGACATTAAGAAAATTCACAAAAGAAGTAATATAAATTGACTAATGAATGCTGAAAAATTGTAGGCAGAGAAGCATTTATTAAATATTGCTCAATTGAAAATATTTATTTAAGATTTTTATCAGTGTGACACATTTTTTTCAATGCAAAACAACATGTCAAGTTTGGAAAAGAGACGGAAGGGCATCTGAATCCGTCGAGTTACAACTGGCACAGAAGAAGGAGAAAGTGGCACAAACATAACAATCTTTCCTTCAGCTTGAGCAGAAAATATAAAATATGATATTTCTTCATTTTAAAGCATTTCGACAACATTTAATTACATGGAAACAATTCTTCACCAAAATTGAAGGATAATGATTAAATATTTGGAAGTTTTCAATTTTAATTTGAGCAAATTAAGAAAGATTTTGATAAAAGAATGTAGAAGTTATCATCTTTAAAAATAACAAAAATCTGAAAGATGGAGCTTTATTGAAAATGAACCTTCGTTTACCAACAATTAAAGAATGGAATTATAATTGTTAGAAAATTTGCTAAAAGGAATTGTACACTTAATACAAGCGAAGTGATTGAATAATGTAAAATCAGTAAAATCAGCAGCATCAATGATAAAGAATGGGAAAATTCCTGCAATTGCTTTCAAGTAAACCTTTTAATAAGAGAAGCATCAGCAGTTAAACATAAAGACAATGGAGAAAGATATTACACTTCCAAGCAGATTTAAACTTATAGATCCTTCAGACATGGAATTGAATTGACTTATACAGAAATAACAATTCAGATGGTATAGAATTGCTTCAGGTTTTGCAATGAAACCCAGGGGTGAGCATGTGAATATTTTCATTTATACTGCAGATCCAATTATACATCACATTCCAAAATGGCAGCACTTTTAAGATGATGCAGTTACCTTTTATAATTTTGCAAGAGTGTGTGCTGATTACTTTGTAGCAAGTACCAATCATATAATAGACAGAACAAGCTTCCCAGAGAACCTATTAATAACTCTATGTGACCTCTATTCATTGCCAAATGCTTGACAAATTACAGAAGTAATTTGAGACAGAGTTGTCATTGGAATTTTTGATATATGTCTTTCAGATATGTTACAATCAAAAGAAGATTTCACATTGAAAAGAACTTAGGGTGTAGGTTTGCTCACTGAGCTGTAGGTTTGATATCCAGACGTTTTCATTCCCTGGCTAGGTAACATCATCAGTGGTGACCTCCAAGTGTATCCTGCTTTCTATTTATATGTTTGTCTTGGATGGGGTTCCTGGGGTTTGTGGTGATGTTATTTCCTGTTCGTTTTCTGAGGAGTTGATAGATGGTATCTAGATCTATGTGTTTGTTTATGGTGTTGTGGTTGGAGTGCCAGGCCTCTAGGAATTCTCTGGCATGTCTTTGTTTAGCCTGTCCCAGGTTAGATATGTTGTCCCAGTCGAAATGGTGGGTTTTTTTTCTCCTCCATGTGTAGGGCTACAAGGGAGAGAGGGTCGTGTCTTTTTGTGGCTAGCTGGTGTTCGTGTAACGAACTGCTCAGAAAGTGATGAAAGCTAAAATTCATAAACAGCACAACAGAACGGAGGAAACAGAAAGCCAACTTAGCTCAAGATGATCATAAGGCTTCATAGACTTTCCAAGGTACAAAAGTACAAAATCATAACATGATAGATAAACAAAAAAATGTCTTTAATTTTTATGCTAAAGTTATTGTTTCTTGATGGTAAAAAAGATTAAAGTCTTAAGAAAACAACATAAACAGAAAAAAAAATCGAGCTTTATTACACCAATGCAACTTTTATAAGAAAATGGAGCATTTCCAGAGAAGTCAAAAACAACCATTGAACCACAGAACTAATAATGTTCACATACACAGAAAAGTTAACACCAAAAATCCAGAATGCTTTCATTGCGAATTTTTATTCTTACTATTGGGAATCATTATATGATGTTATGTCACCTTTTGGCGATATGAATCAACCTTCCATACAGGTTAATTATCATCTAATTCATTGCTAACTTGACACCAGGTCAGGTGTTATTATACTGGCTGAGAAAATCCCGATCAGTTCTGATGAACAGTAATTACAAACTCAAAATGTTAACTGTAGTTCTCTCTCCATAGATGCCGCTGAGTTTCTCCAGAATGTTTTGCTGCAGATATGTGCATTTTTCCCCTGCCCTTAGGCTGTTATTTGTGTGATTACATCACGAAAAAAATGCAATGTTTTGTGGCAGCCTGTAGTCACTGTAAATCCAAAATCAACTGCTCACAGTTTCCTGTCTGTAAAGCTAAAAGATGAGCTGAGTTTTCTTTGCAGTTTCCATCTATGTTTTTCTTGACATCCTCTCTTGGTGCACTATGGTCAAATGTCCCTGCACCCTCTCCCTGACATGTCCTGAACTCAACAGTATTTTCACTTTGAATATAGGAGGCGTACATTAAGAAGGCCGACCAACAGACTATCACAGAGTTTGGTGCCAGTTCAATGCTATTCAGCACATATACAAATAACCTGTCAACAACCACATCTGAAGAGTTCATCTGTATTGCCACCTTTTTTCTTGATACTGAGCCAGACCCTGAACAAATATGTTACAAAGTTGATCAATTATTGCAACACATGCCATCTCATAGTGAACCCTTCCGTAAACATATCCTGTGTATTCTTTCTCCACAGTGCCATTGCTAAGTTGAATGGCTCATAGGAACGTAAATCTCAGGAACAGGAATGTGTCACTTGGTCCATCTGCCATGTAATTTTGTGGATCTTCTGGTTGTGGTCTAAACGCCACTTTCTTCCACTCAATTAACTTGACTCCCTTGTCTATCAAAACTCTAACTAAGCCTGGAACAAATTTAAAACCAAGCTTCCAATATTTTCTTTGGAACAGAATTCCATACTCTCATGCCCCTCTGAGAAAATTTATTACAAAAATCTTCTAATCTTTGTCGTAGAAGGGGGACTTTTTAATCTTGATGTCCCTGAGTTATAGTCTCTCCCCGAACCAATGTGTTCAACCTTTTCTCATACCATGAAGGAGTTATGTGAATGTTTTCTTAGCCAATTCTAAAGCAGTGATATCCTTCTTTTCAAATAAATGAACCAAAACTGTGCAAAATTCTCCAGATATAATCTCACCAAGACCCAGCAAAACAGCATTAAAACTTTCCTATTTTACATTCCATTTTCCTTTCAAAATATGGCAATATTTATTTGCCTTCAAAAGATAAATTTCTAGATTTAAGGGGTGTGAAGGAAAGTAGGAATATGGCATTCAGACTTTGAGCTTACTCTTTGCTCCTAATTTCTCTACGTCTGTGTAATCATTTATTGTACCTGCACATTAACTTTATTTAATGCATAGAAAGTCAGAGGCCAAAGTATGAAGTCAATCTGATTTGCCCAGGAATAGCTTTAGACAGGGCAATGTCCTTCTGGGAATATCTGATGAAAACAAATGTGGCAAAGTTCAAAACTAGAAACTACTTCTTAACCAAACTTGCAGAATCCACATGAGATGCTGCTAGCACTGTAGTGCGGGCCTCAGCATTTGTCTTACTATCCCCTCAGCAGAGTACTATCCATCTCTCACACACACACACATTTTGTTGACACTCAGTTCAATGTAAAGATGTGGGATCCTCTGCTCAACACCCCTCCCCAACTTCCTGTCCTTGCAAGCATCACTTCTTCACACTTTTGCCAACAGTTGAAACCTACAAGCTAGTTCAAATCATCCTTGTTGTGCCTCCCTCATCTAGTCTGAGCTGATTCCATGTTCAACCCACCACCTGCTGCCTCCCATCTCAGCCTGCTGCAGTCTTTCTGAGCAAGACTCACCAGTGGACATCTTTTGGACGAAAGCATGAGAAACATTGGCAGTCAGCAACAAGAAATATGTTACAAACCCCAGCTGACAAATGACAGGTTTTGAACTCCTATGGCAAGAATGGCCTTACTAAAGAGCTTTAGAACAACCAGGGCTTTTGTGTAGCTAATCTCCACTACTAAGGCTCAATATAAACTTCATATGTATTTGTGGAGAGGCACAGTGCTGCACTTTATCAAGGAGGGCTAACCACCTTAAACTCAGCATAACTTGGAGGTATACCTTGGGTGTCAGGACTTGCATTCACTAAATTAATAATGAGATTTAGGCCACATGCATTGAATCAGCATTCCCTTGCCCTACAAATCTTCCTGAAGTTTGACAGAACCTCCAGTCCAGAAGAATGTTTTCCACATATTTTAAAAAATAAAGGTACTCTGCATTTTCCAGGCACCATCATCCTCTTTTCTGCCTCTTTGGGGTTTCGTCAGCTTCAGAGAAGCTGATAACTCAGCCCGATTTACCTCTCCATCTCTCTATCATGGACCTCCAGCCTGCTGTAGGTAGCTCAATGAGGTGTGAGAATTGCTAATGTAATTGCTACTTCATTTAAGTGGTATCTGAATGCTTCCACCTGGTCCAAGTTTAAGTTGTCTCAGTATAAAAGGGAATCATTCACAGGCCATTCGGGTGTTAAGAAAAAAATTTTAAAAAAACAGGAGTGTCAGAGGTTCTGCTCACTCTGAGAGCTGGCTCTAAAAGAAAAAACAGGTGTAAAAAGAAAAGAAAAAAATAAATAAAAGGGAATCATGAGCACGCGGTGTCCACCATCACCCTGGAGGTGTTCAGGGAGAGATGGGCACCGCAGGGAGTGGAGTGCATCATTTCCCCCTCCAACTCTATTTTGATTTAGTCCCTGCCCTCCCCTTCACTGTTTTGATCACACAGCATTGCCCTTTGATGCGAAGGGCACTACTTGTCACTGGCCACCCGGGTGTTTTTCCTACTTTTCCTGGTGGTGGAAATTGAATAAAGATTTGTACACCTTGTCTCTCACTGTGTCTCACAGCTGCACACACACACGATGGGTGCTGGGGATAAAAATAATAAGCACTACCGCAGTTAGGCGGTAGTGTGGGGGTTAAAAAAAAGAAGAAAAAATAAATAAATAAATAAACAGTGCATGGGCACTGCTTGTCACAGGCCACTCGGATGTTTTCCTACTTTTCCTGGTGGTGGAAATTGAATAAAGATTTGTACACCTTGTCTCTCACTGTGTCTCATACCTACACACACACACCATGGGTGCTGGGGAAAAAAAAATAATAAGCACTACCGCAGTTAGGCGGTAGTGTGGGGGAAAAAAAGAAAAAAAAGAAAAAAACAAACAAAAAAAAATAAAAGGGAATCATTCACAGGCCATTCGGGTGTTAAGAAAAAAATTTTAAAAAAACAGGAGTGTCAGAGGTTCTGCTCACTCTGAGAGCTGGCTCTAAAAGAAAAAACAGGTGTAAAAAGAAAAGAAAAAAATAAATAAAAGGGAATCATGAGCACGCGGTGTCCACCATCACCCTGGAGGTGTTCAGGGAGAGGTGGGCACCGCAGGGAGTGGAGTGCATCATTTCCCCCTCCAACTCTATTTTGATTTAGTCCCTGCCCTCCCCTTCACTGTTTTGATCACACAGCATTGCCCTTTGATGCGAAGGGCACTACTTGTCACTGGCCACCCGGGTGTTTTTCCTACTTTTCCTGGTGGTGGAAATTGAATAAAGATTTGTACACCTTGTCTCTCACTGTGTCTCACAGCTGCACACACACACGATGGGTGCTGGGGATAAAAATAATAAGCACTACCGCAGTTAGGCGGTAGTGTGGGGGTTAAAAAAAAGAAGAAAAAATAAATAAATAAATAAACAGTGCATGGGCACTGCTTGTCACAGGCCACTCGGATGTTTTCCTACTTTTCCTGGTGGTGGAAATTGAATAAAGATTTGTACACCTTGTCTCTCACTGTGTCTCATACCTACACACACACACCATGGGTGCTGGGGAAAAAAAAATAATAAGCACTACCGCAGTTAGGCGGTAGTGTGGGGGGAAAAAAGAAAAAAAAGAAAAAAACAAACAAAAAAAAAATAAAAGGGAATCATTCACAGGCCATTCGGGTGTTAAGAAAAAAATTTTTAAAAAACAGGAGTGTCAGAGGTTCTGCTCACTCTGAGAGCTGGCTCTAAAAGAAAAAACAGGTGTAAAAAGAAAAGAAAAAAAATAAATAAAAGGGAATCATGAGCACGCGGTGTCCACCATCACCCTGGAGTTGTTCAGAGAGAGGTGGGCGCCGCAGGGAGTGGAGTGCATTATTTCCCCCTCCAACTCTGTTTTGATTTAATCCCTGCCCTCCCCTTCACTGTTTGATCACACAGCATTGCCCTTTGATGTGAAGGGCACTGCTTGTCACTGGCCACCCGGGTGTTTCCTTTCTTCCTGGTGGTAGAAATTGATTAAAGATTCGTGCACTTTGTGTCTCTCACTGTGTCTCACACCTGCACACACTCACACACCATGGGTGCTGGGGAAAAAATAAGCACTACCGCAGTTAGGCAGTAGTGTGGAGGTTAATTTAAAAAAAAAGAAAAGAATAAAAAAAAGGAAAAAACATAAAAGGGAATCATGAGCACGTGATGTCCACCAACACCCTGGAGGTGTTCAGGGAGAGGTGGGCGCCGCAGGGAGTGGAGTGCATTATTTCCCCCTCCAACTCTATTTTGATTTAATCCCTGCCCTCCCCTTCACTGTTTGATCACACAGCATTGCCCTTTGATGTGAAGGGCACTGCCTGTCACTGGCCAATCGGGTGTTTTCCTATCTTCCTGGTGGTGGAAATTGAATAAAGATTTGTGCACTTTGTGTCTCACACCTGTACACACACACCATGGATGCAGGGGAAAAAATAAGCACTACTGCAGTTAGGCGGTAGTGTGGGGAAAAAAATAAATAAAAGGGAATCATTCACTTGTGGGATGTGAGTGAGGCTGGGCCAGTATTTATTGCCCATCTCTAGTTGCCCTTGAGAAGGAGGTGGTGAACTGCCTTCTTGAACCGCTGCAATCGCGGTCCTGTAAGTGGGCCCATAATGCCAATATAGAAGGAGTTCTGAGATTTTGACTAAGTGACACTGAAGGAAAGGCAATATATTTCCAAGTCAGGATGGTGAGCAGATTGGAGGGGTGATGGTAGTCCCATGTATCTGCTGTCCTTCTCCTAGATGGAAGTGGTTGTGCATTTCAAATATCTTGTCGAAGGAGCTTTGGTAAAGTTCTGCAGTGCATCTTGTAGATGAGACACACACACACACACACACACACACACACACACACACACACACCTGATCAATAAATGGTGTTAAGTCTCTTCAATGTTATTACAGCTGCACTCATCCAAGCAAACGGTGAGTATTCAATCACACTCCTGCATTGTGGCTTGTTGATGGTGGACAGGGTTTGGGGAGTCAGGAGATGAGTTACCCTCTGCAGGATTCCTAGTCCTTGACCTTCTCTTGTAAACACTGCATTTATATGGCTAATCCATTTTTATTTCTGGACAATTGTAACCCCCAAAATGAATATTAACCTGCAGGATATTGATAGTAGAAAACCTCGAAGAATTGCAGGCAATATGGAAACCCTGGATTTTCAAATCGGTTCCTTCTGCTTTGTATCCATCAAACAAGTATTTATCACAGACATCCATCCTATTATTCTTTCATCTAGTATGTTGGACAAGATGTAAGTCAGACAAAAATCAGCCAACATTTTTCCATCATCAACATCCAAATTACTCTCAGATTTTCTAATTAGAGTCATAGAGTCATAGAGATGTACAGCATGGAAACAGACCCTTCGGTTAACCCGTCCATGCCGACCAGATATCCCAACCCAATCTAGTTCCACCTGCCAGCACCCAGCCCATATCCCTCCAAACCCTTCCTATTCATATACCCATCCATATGCCTTTTAAATGTTGCAATTGTACCAGCCTCCACCACTTCCTCTGGCAGCTCATTCCATACACGTATCACTCCCTGCATGAAAATGTTGCCTCTTAGGCCCCTTTTATATCTTTCCACTGTCACCCTAAACCTATGCGCTCTAGTTCTGGACTCCCCGACCCCAAGAATAAGACTTTGTCTATTTATCCTCTTCGTACCCCTCATGATTTTGTAAACCTCTATAAGATCACCCCTCAGCCTCCAATGCTCCAGGGAAAACAGCTCCAGCCTATTCAACCTCTCCCTATAGCTCAAATCCTCCAGCTCTGGCAACATCCTTATAATTCTTTTCTGAACCCTTTCAAGTTTCACAACATCTTTTTGATAGGAAGGAGACCAGAATTGCACACAATATTCCAACAGTAGCCTAATCAATGTTGCGTACAGCTGCAACATGACCTCCCAACCCCTGTACTTAATACTCTGACAATAAAAGAAAGCATACTAAATGTCTTCTTCACTATCCTATCTATCTGTGACTCCACTTTCAAGGAGCTATGAACTTGCACTCCAAAGTCTCTTTGTTCAGCAACACTCCCTAGGACCTTACCATTAAGTGTATAAGTCCTGCTAAGATTTGCTTTCTCAAAATGCAGCACCTCTCATTTATCTGAATTAAACTCCATCTGCTACTTCTGGGCTCATTGGTCCATCTGATCAAAATCCTGTAGTAATCTGAGGAAACCTTCTTTGCTGTCCTCTACATCTCCAATTTTGGTGTCATCTGCAAACTTACTAATTGTACTTCTTAAGCTCGCATCCAATTCATTTATATAAATGACAAAAAGTAGAGGACCCAGCTCCGATCCTTGTGGCACTCCACTGGTCACAGATCTCCAGTCTGAAAAACAACCCTCCACCACCACCCTCTGTCTTCTACCTTTGAGCCAGTTCTGGATCCAAATAGCTAGTTCTCCCTGTATTCCATGAGATCTAACCTTGCTAACCAGTCTCCCACGGGCACCTTGTTGAATGCCTTACTGAAGTCCATATAGATCAGATCTACCACTCTGCCCTCATCAATCCTCTTTTTATGTCTTCAAAAAACTCAATCAAGTTTGTGAAACATGATTTCTCACGCACAAAGCCATGTTGACTATCTTGAATCAGTCCTTGCCTTTCCAAATACATGTACATCCTGTTCCTCAGGATTCCCTCCAACAACTTGCCCACCACCGACGTCAGGCTCACTGGTCTATAGTTCCCTGGCTTGTCTTTACCATCTTTCTGAAACAGTGGCACACGTTAGCCAACCTCCAGTCTTCCGGCACCTCACCTGTGACTATCGATGATACAAATATCTCAGCAAATGACCCAGCAATCACTTCTCTACCTTCCCACAGAGTTCTAGTGTACACCTGATCAGGTCCTGGAGATTTATCCACCTTCATGTGTTTCAAGATATCCAGCACTTCCACCTCTGTAATGTGGACATTTTGCAAAGTGTCACCATCTATTTCACTACTTTCTACATGTTCCATATCCTTTTCCACAGTAAATACTGATGCAAAATATTAAATTAGTATCTCCCCCATTTTCTCTGGCTCCACACAATGGCCGCCTTACTGATCTTTGAGGGGAAAGTGAGGACTGCAGATGCTGGAGACCAGAGCTGAAAATGTATTGCTGGAAAAGCGCAGCAGGTCAGGCAGCATCCAAGGAGAATTGATGTTTCGGGCATCAGCCCTTCTTCAGGAATGAGGAGAGTGTGCCAAGCAGGCTAAGATAAAAGGTAGGGAGGAGAGACTTGGGGGAGGAGCGTTGGAAATGCGATAGGTGAAAGGAGGTTAAGGTGAGGGTGATAGGCCGGAGTGGGGGTGAGGCCGGAGAGGTCAGGAAGAAGATTGCTGGTTAGGAAGGTGGTGCTGAGTTCGAGGGTTGGGACTGAGACAAGATGGGGGGGAGGGGAAATGAGGAAACTGGAGAAATCTGAGTTCATCCCTTGTGGTTGGAGGGTTCCTAGGCGGAAGTTGAGGCGCTCTTTTTCTAGCCGTCGTATTGCTATGGTCTGGCGATGGAGGAGTCCAAGGACCTGCATGTCCTTGGTGGAGTGGGAGGGGGAGTTGAAGTGTTGAACCACGGGGTGGTTGGGTCTCCCTAGTGACCCTTTGGTCCTTAATGTATTTGTCAAAACCCTTTGGATTCTCCTTAATTCTATTTGCCAAAGCTATCTCATGTTCCCTTTTTGCCCTCCTGATTTCCCTCTTAAGTATACTCCTACTGCTTTTATACTCTTCTCAGGATTCACTCGATCTATCCTGTATATACTTTACATATTCTTCCTTCTTTTTCTTAACCAAACCCTCAATTTCTTTAGTCATCCAGCATTCCCTATAGCTACCAGCCTTTCCTTTCACCCTAACAGGAATATACTTTCTCTGGATTCTTGTTATCTCATTTCTGAAGGCTTCCCGTTTTCTAGCCGTCCCTTTACCTGCTAATATCTACCCCCATCAGTTTTTGAAAGTTCTTGCCTAATACCATCAAAATTGGCCTTTCTCTCATTTAGAACTTCAACTTTTAGATCTGGTCTACCCTTTCCATCACTATTTAAAATCTAATAGAATTATGGTCGCTGGCCCCAAAGTGCTCACCCACTGACAACTCAGTCAGCTGCCCTGCCTTATTTCCCAAGAGTAGGTCAAGTTTTGCACCTTCTCTCATAGGTACATCCACATACTGAATCAGAAACTTGTCTTGTACGCACTTAACAAATACGTCTCCATCTAAACCCTTAACACTATGGCAGTCCCAGTCTATGTTTGGAAAATTAAAATCCCCTACCATAACCACCCTATTATTTTACAGATAGCTGAGATCTCCTTACAAGTTTGTTTCTCAATTTCCCTCTGACTATTAGGAAGTCTATAATACAATCCCAATAAGGTGGTCATCCCTTTCCTATTTCTCAGTTCCAACCAAATAACTTCCCTGGATGTATTTCTGGGAATATCCTCCCTCAGCACAGCTGTAATGCTATCCCTTATCAAAAACGCCGCTCCCCCTCCTCTCTTGCCTCCCTTTCTATCCTTCCTGTCGCATTTGTATTCTGGGAATATTAAGCTGCCAGTTCTGCCCATCACTGAACCATGATTCTGTAATTGCAATGATATCCCAGTCCCATGTTCCTAACCATGCCCTGAGTTCATCTGCTGTTAGGCCCCTTGCATTGAAATAAATGCAGTTTAATTTATTAGTCCTAACTTGTCCCTGCCTGCCTTGATTGTTTGACTCACTTATGTTCTCAACTGTACCAGTCTCAGATTGATTTCTTTCCTCACTATCTCGCTGGGTCCCACCACCCCCCACCTTACTAGTTTAAATCCTCACGAGCAGCTCTAGCAAACCTCCCTGCCAGTATATTAGTCCCCTTCCAATGTAGGTGCAATCCGTCCTTCTTGTACAGGTCACTTCTACCCCAAAAGAGATTCCAATAGTCCAAAAATGTGAATCCTTCACCCATACACCAGCTCCTCAGCCATGCATTCATCTGCTCTATCCTCCTAGTCCTGCCCTCACTAGCTCGTAGCACTGGAAGTAATCCAGATATTATTACTCTCGAGGACCTCCTTTTTAAATTTCTGCCTAACTCTCTGTAATCTTCCTTCAGAATCTCAAACTTTCCCCTTCCTACGTCATTGGTTCCAATGTGGACAATAACCTCTTGCCCTCTCCCCCTTGAGAACATTCTGCACCCTCTCTGAGACACCCTTGGTCCTGGCACCAGGGAAGCAACACACCATTCTGCTTTTTTGCTGCTGGCCACAGAAACGTCTGTCTGTACCTCGGACTAGAGAATCCCTATCATAATTGATCTCTTGGAACCCAACGTACTCCTCATTGCATTAGAGCCAGTCTCAATACCAGAAACTTGGTTGTTTGTGCTATGTTCCCCCGAGAATCCATCATCCCCAACGTTTTCCAAGGCAGCATACGTGTTTAAATGGGTACAGCCACAGAAGGCTCCTACACTGGCTGCCTACCTCTCTTACCTTTCCTGGAGTTAACCCATCTATGTGACTGTATCTGAGACTTTCCCCTCTTCCTATAACTGCCATCCATCACATACTGTTGCTGTTGCAAATTCCTCATTGCTTCTAACTGTCTCTCTGATCAATCCATTTGACCTGATAAGATTCGTAACCAACAGCATTTATTTTAGATATAATCTAGTCAGCCTTAAGTTCTCTTTAAACTCTCACATCTGACAAGAAGTGCATATCACTCTACCAAAGGCCATCTTTGCTCCTTTACAATCTACAGACACAGAAAATAACACTGTCTTATTCCTCCACAAAACGCTGTCCAGATTAAATTATTAGTTATGGCTTATATTTTAAGTTTAATCAAGAGACATATCACAAAAGTCATATAGTCAAGAACGAAACCACTCTATTCACTACAGCAGACTTTCTCTAGGTCATACTTAAAAACAATACAATACACTTACCTGATTTTGTGCTGCGAACTTCACCCAAACAGTTCCTCTAAGATCAGTTGTGAATTTCACTGTTTGCTAATATTCCCAGATGCACTCTGATATTCAGCGATACATGAATTCAAACAGCAAAGGCAGTAAATGTGCAGGTTCACTGCTCTGTCAGTTTTCTTTCTCTCTCTCTCTCTCTCTCCTGCACTGTCCTCACCTTTGTCTGTTATTGTCCCTTTTAAAACTGCTGTTGTTTTGATTTTTTTTCCAAAGTTCCAAAACAATGCAACAGCATATAAAACAGTAATTGCTGTTCCTGGAATTCGAGGAAATCACCTCCAACACTTAAAATACCTCAAAAAACGAGTATCTGTTACAGCCAGAAATTTTTCCCGTCCTCCATCTTAGATTACCAAGAATCCTTTTGCTGAGCTGCAAAGGATTTAATTTTGATACATGCAGAAGTGGTGAGATTTCTGGTGCTGCAGCAACAGAATGTCTGTACCCATTGAGAGGTTGGTGACTTGCTACCATATTGAGCCATTGAGATGAACGATATTGATGCATTTCAGGAAGAACAGGATAAACACATGAGGGTGAATGAAATAATAGGATAGGTTGATGGATGAGTTGAAGACATTGGGTGGAGATACACATGGAGAATAAAGACTTTATAGACCAGCTGGGTCAAAAAACCTATTTCTGTGCCATAAATTCCTCTAATGTCAGTCCCTGCCATGTCCTGCTCATCCATTCCATTGTAACTCATGTAGCAGACATTCCAAGTCAGGCTTCCATAAGGTAATTCATCATCGCTGCGGGTGCTGTCTTCGAACATGCAAACAGAATGAGAAATGTATTTAATGCTTTTGTTGAAGAGACCCAGTGGACTGCAGCCTGCCAACTGCTGTGGTGCCCAAGAGGCCATTCAGTGTGTATTTAGCTGTGTAGATTACTCAAAGGGCATGGAGTGATATAATGCACCGATTCGTGTGACAGTTAAGAAAAAGACTTTGGAAATGCTAATGAATTAGCAAGAATGCAAGACAAAATCAGTGGATAAAGCTCAAATTTCTAATAGGTACAGCAGGACAGCTTTCTGAGATCTTGAAGCTACTATAAGCATAAAGTTCATGCATATTCCAATTTATCATTCCAGCTTGCTGAATTTCTGCTGAACTTAGGCAATAAAGAACCACACCACTACAGAAAACAAACAACACTTATTCTATCATTGTCAGCATTACTTGTGCACAAGGGAGGACAGGCTTTTATGCAGTATCAGCAGGATTCAAATTTGGAAAATTGTAGTGAATCAAAGAGTGGGGGAAGGGTGAACAGAAGAAGGAATTAATAGAGAACCAAGACCAAGTTAGCAGATAAGACTAGAAGTTACAAAAAGACAAAACTTAAGGCACTCTATTTAAATGCATGTAGCATTTGAAACAAACAGATGAACCAGTAGCACAAGTTGAGAAATTACATACAAGGTAGTGGTCACTCCTGAGGTCTGGTGGCAGGATATCCTCAACTGGGATGTGACTATTGAAGCATATGTGACATTTAGGAAGAACAGGAAGCTCAGAAAAGATATAGGTATGAATTTGTGTATTAGCACAACCAAGAGGGCTTGACCTAAATTCGGGAAATAAAAATGTAGAAGCACACTAGGGAAAAATGAGGAATGATAAAGACAAGAGATCACTTACAGGAGTTGTGACCTGCACACCCAACAATAACCACTTATAGGACTGGGTATCAAGAAAAAAATAATTTGAGCTTGTCGAAAGGGCTCGATGATTATCATGAAAAATTTTAACTTGTACATAGACTGAAAAAAATCAGATGGGAAAATGTAATCTAGATAAGGAACTCATTGAATGTTTTCAGGATAATGTCTTAGTTGAGTATATTATGGCATGAACCAGAGAGCAGGCTATACAAGATATAGTTTTGACCAACAAGATAAGATTAATTATTGACTTCATAATGAAAGAGTCCTGGGTAGCAGTGCCCATAATAAGATTGAATTTTACACACAGTTTAAAGGAGAGAGGTGTGGTCCAAGACTATTATTTTGAATTTAAACAAGGGAACAAAAACAGAACTAGTGAAAATGAACTGAAAGTCTCAGATAGGGATATAGAGTCAATAGTGACACTGTAACAAACATTTAAGGTAATATTCCTCAAAGCACAGAATTGATGCATTCCAACAAAACTTTTAAAGGATAGTCTTACTATCTATGGTTAACTTAAAAACATCAAAGATAGTATCAAACTCAAAGCAAAGAGAGACAATTCAACAAAGATGGGTGACAGCTTGGAAGGTTGTACAGAATATGAAGCAAAGAATTATTTAAATATTGTTAACATGGAAAATTGTATGCATATACCAGCTTGTTGAATGTCTGCTGAACTTAGGCAGTAAAGAACACACCACTACTGAAAACAAAAAAAAAACTTATTCCATTCATTGTCAGCATTACTTGTGCATGAGGGAGGACAGGCATTTATGCAATATCAGCAGGTCTCAAATTTGGAAAATTGTACTGATCTAAGAGTGGGGAAAAGGGAACAGAAAAGAGAAATAATGCGGGAAATGATAAACAACAGAGAAGACAGCAAAAGTATAAAAACAGAGAAGTAAAGTTTATTCAGATATTTTAAAAAGAGTTAACAAAGTAGGCGTTGGTCCAATAGAAGTTGAGTTTGAGGAATTATTAATGGAGGGTAAATAGATGGTAGACAAAGGAAACAGATATGCTGTATTGGTTACTGGAGGAACTCCAGCTCAGAGTTGATGATCTGGAATCTGAGCTTCAAACATCCAGGATGGGGAGAGTTACCCAGGCGCTTTGTTTCAGGAGGCAGGCATGCCTGGTAGATTAAGGAATTCAAATTCAGTTAGTGATCAAGGAGAACAGGGAGTGATTGCAAGTGAGGCTGATAGGGGGATCCTGAGTTCAGGAATGAAGGACCCTCAGCTCTTGACTGTATCAAACAGCTATGATATGCTTGTTCCCTGTGTGATGAGGAAAAGGGCTGTGGGCAGGATGAGCCAACTGACCACGGCACCATGGTGCAGAAGGCCAATCAACAGGAGGGAGCAAAAAGACAAGCAGTAGTTATAGGGGATTTGAGGATTAGGGGGATAAATAGTATCCTTTGCAAGCTGAATTGAGAGCCCTGCATGGTATATTACCTGCCCAGTGCCAGGGTGCAGGACATCTCTGACTGGCTTGAAAGGATACTGGAGCAGGAGGGGGAGGATCCAGTTGTTGTGATCCACACTGGGACAAACAACACAGGCAAGGCTAGGATAGAGGACCTGTTTGGGGATTATCAAGCACAAGGAACAAAATCAAAGAACAGTCCTCAAGGATTACTGCCCACAACATGTGCAAATTAGCTTAGGGATAAAAAATTAGGGAAGTAAACACGTGGCTAAGGGAGTGGTGTGGGGAAGAGGGATTCCATTTCATGGGGCATTAGCATCAGTTTCAGAACTGGAGGTATCTATACCAATGGGATGGTCTCCATGTGAACTGATCTGGAACCATACGATGATCGCTAGGACTTTAAACAAGTGAGTCAGGGGGAAGGGAAAGGGAAAACAACAGGAAGCATGATGGTAAATAAAATGTTAATCAGCAGGTTAGCATGTATGCAGGAGGGTTTAAGCACATAGCAGACTATGAAAGAAGTTAAAAAGAAGGATAATTCGGGAGATGTTATTAGAGATGTTGGAAATCATGAGGGTAAGAAAACTCGCTAAAGGGCACTTTACCCGAATATTCATTGATCTTGTTACAAATGCAATGAGTTAACAACACGAATCATCATGTATGAACATGATTTAGTAGCCATTACGGAGACATGGTTACAGGATGGTCACATCTGGGAGTTAAATATCCAGGGGTAATAGACTGTTCGGGAAGGACAGATAGGAAGGTGAGAGAGGTGGTGTCGATCTGATAATCAAGAATGACATCAGGACAGTGCTGAGAGATGATATAGGTTCTATGGAGAATAACATTGAATCCATTTGGGTGGAAATTAGAAATTCTGAGAAGAAAAAGTCACTGATAGGTGTAGTCTATAAGCCACCAAATAATAACATCACATTGGGGAAGGCAATAAACAAAGAAATAACTAATGCCTGTAAAAATAGCACGGCAATTATCATGAGGGATTTTAATATGCATGTTGATTGGTCGAACCAGCTCGGTCAGGGTAGCCTTGATGGAGAGTTCGTTGAGTGTATCCACAATAATTTTCTTGACTAATATGTAATGGAACCAACGAGGGAGCAAGCTATCCTAGATCTGGTCCTGTATAATGAGACAAGAATAATTAATGACCTCATAGTTAGGGATCCTTTTGGAAGGTGTGATCACAGTATGGTTGAATTCAGAATACAGATGACGAGTGTGTCGACAAAATCTTGTGCTTAAACAAAGGCGATTACAATAGAATGAGGGAGAACTTGGCTAAAGCAGACTGGAAGCACAGATTTTATGGTGAGACAGTTGACAAGCAGTGGAGGACTCACAAAGCAATTTTTTTTGAAGTGATCAACAAAAGTATATTCCAGTGAAAAGGAAGGACTGTAAGAAAAGGGTAATTTGCCATGGGTGTCTAAGGAAATAAGGGAGGCTATCAAATTGAAAGAGAAGGCATACAAAGTGGCCAAGATCAGTGGGAAACTAGAAGATTGGGAAACTTTAAAGATCAACAGAAAGCCACAGAAAGAGCTATAAAGAAAAGTAAGATAGAACATGAGAAAAATCTAGCACAGAATATAAAGACAGACAGCAAAGATTTCTACAAATATGTAAAATGAAAAAGTGTGGCTAAAGTAAACATTGGTCCTCTAGAGGATGAGAAGGGGCATTTAGTTATGGGATATGATGAAATGGTTGATGCATTGAATAGATATTTTATGTCAGTCTTCACAGTGGAGAACACTAATAACATGCCAAAAAATGACAAAAAGACGAAGGTAGTTGAGGACCAGGAAACAATCATTATCATGGACAAGTTAATGTTAGACAAACCAATGGAGCTAAGGATAGACAAGTCTCCTGACACTGATGGAGTGCATCCCAAGGTACTAAAACAGATGGTGGACAAGTAGCAAGTACACTGGTGGTAATTTTCCAGAATTTACTGGACTTTAGAGCAGTTCCAGCAGATTAGAAGATAGCAAATGTAACACCAGTGTTTAAAAACGGAAGTAGACATAAGATGGTGAATTATGGACTAGTTAGCTTAACTGCTGTATTGGGGAAGATGCTTGAGTCTATTATCAAGGAAGAAATAGCAAGGCACTTAGATAGAAGTTGTCTCATTGGGCAGATACAGCATAGGTTCATGAAGGGCAGATCATGCTTAAATAATCTTTTGGGATTCTATGAAGACATTACGAGCAAGGTGGACAATGGGGATCCAGTGGATATGGTGTACCTAGATTTCCAAAAGGCTTTCGACATGTTGCTGCACAAGAGGCTGCTGCATAAGATAAGGATGTATGGTGTTACTGGTAAAATATTAGCATGTATAAAGGATTGGTTGACTAACAGGAAGCAAAGGGTAGAGATAAATGAGTGCTATTCTGGCTGGCAATCAGTGACTGGTGGTGTGCCTCAGAGATTGGTGTTAGGACTGCAATTACTCAAAATTTATGTAGATGATTTGGAGTTGGGGAACCATATGTAGTATGTCAAAGTTTGCAGATGACACTAAGATGAGTGGGAGAGCAAAGTGTGCAGAGGACTCTGAAACTGTGCAGAGGGACATAGATAATATAAGTTAGTGGGCAAAGGTTTGGAAGATGGAATACAGTGTTAATAAATGTGAAGTTATCCATTTTGGTAGGAGTAACAATAAAAAGGATGATTACTTGAATGCTAAAAAGTTGCAGCATGCTGCTATGCAGAGGGATTTGGATGTACTTGTGCATGAATCACAGAAGGGTGGTCTGCAGGTACAGCAAGTAATTAGGAAGGCAAATGAAATTTTATCCCTCATTGCTAACGGGATGGAATTACTCCTGCTCATAGTTCTTATGTTCTGATGTAATGGTCTTCACTAGAGAGGGCAAAAGTATCATTCCAGAAATACTGAAAATCGGGAATTAAAAGTGAAGGAGGAGACAAGAATTTACAATTACTGGGAAAGTAATGCTGAGTAAAGAGTTGGAACTTTGAATTAACAAGCTCCTGTGCCCTGTTGGATTTCATCCTAAGGTCTTAAAAATAATTAGTGAGATAGCTGATGTTTTGATCATAGTTTAAAAATAAGTATATACCCATTTAAGGAAGAGATTAGTTTTTTTTTCTCTAAAGGAGGTTGTGAGTTCTTGGAGTTCCTTCATCAAAAGACAATTGATGCAGATTGTTAACTATTTTTAAAGGAGAGATAAATAGACACTTGATTGCCAAGAAGGTGAAGAATTATCAGAGGTATGTAGGAATGTAGAGTTTGAGATTCAAATTAGATCAGCCGTGAGCCTATTCAAAGATGCAGAAACAATGACTGCAGCTGCACTTTGGATGCTGCCTGAACTGCTGTGCTCTTCCAGCACCACTGACCAAAAGCAGATTCAAAGAGTCAAGTGACCTGCTCTTTTTCCTTGTTCATATGTTCATTATGAAGCAGACAGCCCTGTTGGTATAGGCTGTCTATGCCCTGCAACTTCAAAAAACTCATTTATTTTTGTTATTGAACCAGTGAAGAGTAAATTCACCAATTCCAAAACCTAACCCATCACACGTCGATGAAGGTTTCATGGTCCCCTTTAATTTCCACTTATTTTGCAGCTTCCAGGAGATACTGACACTGGACGTAAAGGTGAAAGTGTTGGAACTATAATGAGCTGGCATCTTGTGAATGAGAGCTGGCTTCAGGGAGGACTGCCACATCATGTGCCACTTTGTCACCTGACAGGGCATTCCCACAAGTTCAATGATCCCAGGGTGGAAGACCCACCCTTGGAAGAAGCTGGGTATTCAGGGTGGCAGTACCTGATACCTGTATGACCCATATCCAAGCCTTTATCATGTCACCAGATCCCTGACGAGAGCCAACTGATGGCAGGAGAAGACTTGCGGATTGGGTCAGTACGGGGTTTCAGCAGGAAGGGGCAGTTCCCTGTGAGATTCTCCTTCCAAGTAATGGCTCCCAAAATCAGGCGTCAACCACTTTGGAATAAGGGACCAACTCCTCTCACCCTGCAAGTGAGCCACCTGAGATTGTCTGTAGTACTCCCTGCACGGCGAGTGCCTTACACATCCATGTTTCCACCACCAAACACCATGTCCTCCAATTTCGATACCACCAATGACAAATGAGGTCACTAAGCCCATCGCCACTGGCAGCATGGTGGCTTAGTGGGTTAGCACTGATGCCTCACTCCGCCAGGGACCTGAGTTCAATTCCAGCCTCAGGTGATTGTCTGTGTGGAGTTTACACATTCTCCATGTGTCTGTGTTTCCTCACGATGTTCTGGTTTCTTCCCACAGTCCAAAGATGTGTAGGTTAGGTGGAATGGCTGTGTTAAATTGCTTGTCGTGTTCAGGGATGTGTGGGCTATGTGGATTGGCTATGCTAAATTGCCCATGTGTTAGGTGGATTGGCTATTGGAATGCAGGGTCACATGGATGGGGTGGGCCTGGGTGGGATGCTCTTTGGAGGTCGGTGTTGAATTATTAAGCCACATAGCCTGCTCCACACTGTGGGTATTCGATGATTTATGATTATTTCCCTTTAAAGGACTTCCATTGGCATTGGACCAGTGACACTGTCTCCAGGCTTTCCTGGCATGACTTAGAGTTATGGAGTCAAAGAGATGTGCAGCACAGAAACAGACCCTTCACTCCAACTTATCCATGCCAACTAGATATCCTAAATTAATCTAGTCCCATTTGCCCACATTTGGCCATATCCCTTTAAACCCTTCCTATTCATATACCCATCCAAATACCTTTTAAATGTTGTAATTGTAGCAGCCTCCATCACTTCCTCTGGCAGGTTATTCCACACACATACTACTCTCTGTGTGAAAATGTTGCCCCTTTGGTTCCCTTTAAATCTTTCCCCTCTCACCCCAAACCCAAGCCCTCTAGTTTTGGACTCTCCTACCCTGGGGAAAAAGATCTTGCCTATTTACCATATCAATGCTGTGGGCGGCGCAGTGGTACAGTGGATAGCACTGCTGCCTCACAGCGCCAGAGACCCGGGTTTGATTCCCACCTCAGGCGACTGACTGTGTGGAGTTTGCACATTCTCCCTGTGTCTGCGTGGGTGTGCTCCGGTTTCCCCCCACAGTCCAAAAATGTGTAGGTTAGGTGAACTGGCCATACTAAATTGCATGTAGTGTTAGGGGTAAATGTAGGGGAATGAGTCTGGGTGGGTGCACTTCGGCAGGTCAGTGTGGACTTGTTGGGCTGAAGGGCTTGTTTCCACTGTCAGTAATCTTTCTAATGCCCCTTATGATTTTATAACCTTCTATATGGTCATCTCTTAGCATCCGACACCCCAGGAAAAATAGCCTCAACCTATTCAGTCTCTCCTTCTCCCTAAAATCCTCCAACCCTGACAATATCCTTGTAAATCTTTTCTGAATCCTTTGAAGTTTCACAGCATCTTTCCTATAACAGGGAGAACAGAATTGAGCTCAGTAATCCAAAAGTGACTAACCAGTGTCCTGTACAGCTGCCACATGACCTCCCAGCTTCAGTACTCAATGCATTGACCAATAAAGGCAAGCATACCAAACCATCCTGTCACTATCCTATCTACCTGTGACTCCACTTTCAATAAACTATGAACTTGCACACGAACATCTCTTTGTTTGGCAACACTCCCCAAGACTTTACCAGTAAGTATATAAGTCCTGCCCTGATTTGCCTTTCCAAAATGCAGCACCTTACACTTACCTAAATTAAATTCCATCTTCTATTCCTTGGCCCATTGGCCCACCTGACCAAGATTCCATTGTATTCTGAGGTAATCTTCTTCAGTGTTCACTACACCTCCAATTATGGTGTCATCTTCAAATTTACTAAATATAATTCTTATATTTACATTCAATTCATTTAAATTAAAAGACAAAAAGCAGTGGACCCAGCACCAATCCTCGCAACATGCCTCTGGTTACAGGTCTCCAGTCTGAAAAGCAACCTTCCACTACCACCTTCTACTTTCAATGATGTGGAGGTGCCGGTGTTGGACTGGGATGAACAAAGTTACAAATCACATGACACCAGGTTCTAATCCAACAAGCTTTCAGAGTGCTGCTCCTTTGTCAGATAGTTCCGAAAGCTTGTACTCCAAATTAACTCCAATATAACCTGGTGTCGTGTGATTTTTAACTCCTATCTTCTGCCAGTTAGATATCCAAATGACCAGTTCCCTTTGTATTCCATCTAATCTTGTTAATCAGTCTTGAGAGTGTGCTGCTGGAAAAGCACAGCAGTTCAGGCAGCATCCGAGGAGCAGGAGAATTGATGTTTTGGGTATCAGGATGATGCAGGGCAAATGGACTTTAATCCAGACAAGTGTGAGGTCATGCATTTTATAAGGTCAAAAGTAAGACGGAAGTATATAGCCAAAATAAAATGGCAGGACCCTTAGGAGCATTGACATGCAGAGGGATCTTGGGATCCAAGTTCACAGCTCCTTCAAGGCGGCAACACAAATGGATAAACTGGAGAAGAAAGCATGCTGTATAAAACTTTAGTTAGGCCACATTTGGAATATTGTGTGTAGCTCTGGTCATCACACTATAGGGATATTGAGAAGGTTTTCAAGAGAGTGCAAAGAGGTTTATCAGGAAATTGCTTGGATTAGCTATAAGGAAAGATTGGACAAGCTTGGATTGTATTGGTAGAGCACAGAGGCTAACAGGTGAATATATACTATTATATATGAAGTATATAAAATTATGAGAGGTGTAGATATGATGGATCATTGGAATCTTTTTCCCAGAATGGAAATTCCATGCGAATACCTTGCCCTGAACACCATGAACTGTTATCTTATTTCACAGCTTCTTGTCAAAGACCTTCTAAAAATCTAAATAGATTATTTTCACTGTTTCTTCTTTGTCTACCTGTTCATTACCCTCTCAAAAAATTCAAACAATTTTGTCAGGCATGACCTTCCTTGCCAAAGCCATGCTGACTTAGCTCTATTTTACCATGCAATAGACAATAGACAATAGGCAATAGACAATAGGTGCAGGAGTAGGCCATTCTACCCTTCGAGCCTGCACCACCATTCAATATGATCATGGCTGATCATCCTTAATCAGTATCCTGTTCCTGCCTTATCTCCATAACTCTTGATTCCACAATCCAACGCTTTCTTAAATGAATCCAGAGACTGGGCCTCCACTGCCCTCTGGGGCAGAGCATTCCACACAGCCACCACTTTCTCCTCATCTCTGTCCTAAACGGTCGATCCCGTATTTTTAAGCTGTATCCTCTGGTTCGGCACTCACCCATCAGCGGAAACATGTTTCCTGCCTCCAGAGTGTCCAATTCTTTAATAATCTTATATGTCTCAATCAGATCCCCTCTCAGTCTTCTAAACTCAAGGGTATACAAGCCCAGTCACTCCAGTCTTTCAGTGTAAGGTAATCCCGCCATTCCAGGAATTGACCTTGTGAACCTATGCTGCACTCCCTCAATAGCCAGAATGTCTTTCCTCAAATTTGGAGACCAGAACTGCACACAGTACTCCAGGTGTGGTCTCACCAGGGCCCTGTACAGCCGCAGAAAAACCTCCTTGCTTTTATACTCAATTCCTCTTGTTATGAAGACCAGCATGCTATTAGCCTTCTTCACTACCTGCTGTACCTGCATGCTTACCTTCGTTGACTGGTGTACAAGAACATCCAGATCTTTCTGTACTGCCCCTTTACATAAATTAATTCCATTTAGGTAGTAATCTGCCTTCCTGTTTTTGCCACCAAAGTGGATAACCATACATTTATCCACATTAAACTGCATCTGCCATGCATCTGACCACTCACCTAACTTGTCCAGGTCCCCCTGTAATCTCCTAACACCCTCATCACATTTCACCCTGCCACCCAGCTTAGTATCATTAGCAAATTTGCTAATGTTATTACTAATACCATCTTCTATATCATTAACATATATTGGAAAAAGCTGCAGTCCCAATAGTGATCCCTGCAGTACCCCAATCGTCACTGCCTGCCATTCCGAAATGCACTTACAAGTACTCCACCATCTCATTCTTTGTAATAGACTTCATGATCTGGACTGGTGCCAGAACTTGTCTGGTCTTTGTTTCTTACCCCACCCACAATATTTATGTTTTGTCTACCTTAGTGCCTGTCTTCACATTTATGGTTGTTCTAAGAATGGATGGAGCTAAAGTTAAAGTATTGTCAGTAAGCAATTCATGTTCATATTTTTTTCATTTGTTAAAAACAAGTTATTTGCAATACATTTATTTGGTAATAGAAAAAAAAGAAAAATCTTTTCGGAAAAAATAGACATTGAGGTCAAATTGGGGCATTTGGAATTAAATCAAATTTTGTGTGTTAGTGATGTCTCCGGGAATATTGGGTTTTGATTTCCAGTGCACTACCCCATCTAGTTGTGATCCTGAAAATGATGTGTTTAGACAACTTTGTCCAACATTCTGTAACCCTTAGATCTTGATTGTGTTGCCTCGTCATTACTTTTTGACTTCTCCCCAGTATTAATGGTGTCTTTTGCGCTTCAACTAAGATTCTCAATTAAAAAAAGAAATCTTTTACGACAAAAACCTTCCATGATATTGATTAGTATAACTTGTCAGAAGCAGCTCTGTTTTGTTGGCATACTTTTATGCACAGGATCCCATGTTTCATTGACCAGAAAGATGGCCTTCAGCTTGTTGAGCAACATAACCATCTTTAAGAGTGCCAAAACAGATATTTCTACATTTTCCAAAGATTCAAGAAGACAAGCAAAGCCCATGGGACCAAAAATAAATATGCATGAAAACAGACTGTAAGAGTGACTTACTCTTGGACATTTTGGAGTGGTGCCATCTTATCATTGCTTTGACAATCGTACAAAAGAGCAGTTGAGGGGGACCAAAGTTTTGTATGCACTTTTATGTAAATCTATACATTTACAATCTGCTTTGATTTTTTTTAACTGAATTAATTTGGAAAAGGAAGAAAGAATAAACAAAAGAGTACTCTTTGTACTCCTGTGGAATGGATGCCAATTAAGGATGGTCCCTTACATCACAGTCTCAATAAATGGTCCATTAACTCTAATTGTCCAGTTGTCCTGACTAGAACCGTAATATGTTAATGATAAAGTCAACTGATCTGCCAGCAGATATGTTGCAAGAAGATGTAACTAAAATCTAAGGAATTGTGAGTCAGATGTGAACTGGATTCCCCTAAAATACTGAAAGGACAAAATGTCACTGCTTTCATATTCATGTAACACAATTCATAACAAGCAAAGGTTAGTTTGAATACGGTTGTTTTGTCCTTTATAAATGTCTGTTTAATTCATCACTCACTGCTGTTTACTGACCTAATGAAAGTTGATCCAAGGTTACAGCAATGAATGTAGTTGTTTTCATAGGAATTTGAAAATTATATCTGACAGGATAATGATTCTAAAGGAGCCAAAAACAGAGAAGCCGAGCAACACACTCCCATCTCATGTTAAATTTCTTTCTCTGATCTTCATCAAGCTCAACAGAGAGCCAAGAAGGAGGATAAAATAACATTCATAATTTTCCTTCCCCTGCAGGTCCTCCATAAAGTGACAGGAAGGACAAATAATTAGGTGGGTTCACCCCACACAGTTACCTGAACTTTTACCACCATCCAAGCGTTTAGCTTCTGGGCAAGTAAGTTCTTGAAATGCTATCAATTAATGGCCACTGGAACCCATCAACAGGACAATTATCCAAATTCCCTGAAAGGGAAACTTAGGGTGAACCTTCCTGCCAGATCGGTAGGAGGGCTTCCAATTTCCCAGTTGCTGGATTGTCAGGGACAAGGAATAAAGGAAGGAGGTAACGACTTAAAGTTAGATGTGCTTGCCTCCATTCACTGCCCTCCCCCCCCCCACCCAATTTACCCCTCTCCACAAGCCACCAGACAGCAATCCTACCCCCAAAAACACGCTCCTCTACTTGCCCATATGGCACTTCATGACTGTTTAATCTAAGCTTCCAGCAACGTCCTTCACTTCTCAGCAGCCTCTGGTCTCTTATTGACTGGTGACTCTGAAAGGATGGGACTTCAGTAGCAAGGCTCCTGATTGGATAAGGGTTGGACCAGCTTGTTCCCTGTGTGTTTTACTGCTCCCAGTTTATCACCTATCAATGTCTGCATTGCTCTTTACTGCCACTGCCTTACCTGGGAGCTTGTTTGTAATTTTAATAAAAACACCAAAGAACTGCGGATGCTGGAAATCAGAAATAAAAGTAAGAAGTTGTTGCAAAAACTTAGCAGGTCAGGCAGCATCTGTGGACAGAAAACAGAGTTAACATTTCAGGTCCAGTGACCCTTCTTCAGAACAGAACATAGAACATGGAACATAGAGCATAAAACAGTGCAGTGCAGTACAGGCCTTTCAGCCCATGATATTGTGCTGACCTTTTATCCTACCCTAAGATCAGACTAACCAACATACCTTTCATTGTACTACCTCCCAAGTGCCTATCCAAGAATTGCATAAATGTCCTTAATGTATCTGACTCTACTATCACCACTGGCAGTGCATTCCACACATCCATCATTCTCGGTGTAAAGAACCCACCTCTGACATCTTCCCTAAAACTTCCTCCAATCATCTTAAAATTATGCCTTCTCATGATAGAAATTTCTGCCCTGGGAAAAAGTCTCTGGCTATCCATTCTATGCCTCTCATCATCTTGTACACCTCTATCAAGTCACCTCTCATCCTTCTGCACTCCGATGAGAAAAACTCTAGCTCCCTCAAAAAGAAGTTCAGAATCGTTCTGCAGAAGGGTAATTAGACCCAAAATATTAACGCTGCTTTGTACCCACAGATGCTGCCTGACCTGCTGAGTTTTTCCAGCAAGTTCTGAGATTGATTATAATCCTTTGAATAAAAATAAGAAACTTTGTGTACTCTAACTGAAATATACCTTTCACCCAATTTATATATTATGTCTAATTTGATTTGCTTACTGTAAATTAATATCCTGAATATATTCTATCTTTCGCATATAATATTTTGGAACTTAGGTAAACTCTTGAGATTTCATATAATCCAGCTATATCCAATCCTGCATATCAAGCTTCAAAAATATCTTTTGTATTTCCCACTAAAATTTAGATCCAATTTAATCAACTTTTTAACAATTTACAAAAATAACTTGGAAGAAGGGGCAGAAAATACCATTCCTAAATTTGATGATGACACAAAAAGAAAAGTAGGTTATGATGAGAACACAGATGACTACAAGGGAATATATAAGTGAATTAAGCAAGGGGACAAAAGCAGTGTAACATGGAGAGCCATGAAACTGCCCATTTTTGCAGGAAGATTGAATAAAAGAAGCACATCATCTTAGTGCAGAGAGATTAGAGACCTTTGAGACATAGACGTGGCTTGGTATCCCAGTACCTGAATCACAGAAGGTTAGTGTGCATGGACAATAAGCAATTACAAAAGCTAACAGAATATTGTGATTCATTCTGATGGGAAATGACTGTATAATTAAGGAGACCATGCTTGACTTATATACAGCATTAGTGAGACCTTATCTGAAATATTGTGCACAGTATTGATCTTCTAACTTACAAAAGGGTGTAAATGCATTAGAAGTAATTCAAAGAAGATTTGCAAAAACTACTGCCTAGAATGGATACATTGTTTGTTGAGGAGTGTTTTTACAGGAGAAGGAGAGGGCTGCAGATGCTGGAGACCAGAGTCGAGAGTGTGGTGTTGGAAAGACACAGCAGGTCAGGCAGCATCCGAGGAGCAGGAGAATCAACGTTTGGGGCATTAGGGCATTAGTCTTTTTACAGCCTTGTCTTCTATCAAATGAAATTGAAAAGAGTAAGAAGTGACTTGACTGAACTGTTTAAGATCCTGAGGGGTTGACAGGTGCATGTAGAAATCATGTTTCTTTTTGTGAGAGAATCGGAAGCAGAGGTCACTTTTTTTAAATACAGATTTGTCTGTTTAAGACAGAGATGAAGAGACGCTTTTTTTCTCAGACTGTCGTAAGTCTTTGAAACTCTCTTCCTCAAAGGTGGGACAAAGTTAAAAATCACACAACACCAAGTTATAGTCCAACAAGTTTATTTGGAAGCACTAGCCTTCAGACTGCCAAACCTGTTGAACTATAATCTGGTGTTGAGTGATTTTTAACTTTGTCCAACACCAGGTGCACCACATCAATAGTTGGAGGAAGCAGATTCTTTAATTTTTTTTTATCAACATCACTTTGTCCAAGAGCAAAACATGAATCATACATTTGGGATAAAAGAAAATCAAAATGAATGACAGAGCTCATGGCCAGAAATTGTTGAACTCGGTATTGAGTCCAGAGGCTGTAATATGCCTGATCGGAAGATGTTGATCAGATGGGCCAATGGGCTGAGGAGTGGCAGATGGAGCTTAATTTAGAAAATTCCAAGGTGCTGCATTTTGGAAAAGCAAATCAAAGCAGAACTGATACACTGAATAGTAAGGTCCAAGGGAGTGTTGCTGAATAAAGACACCTTGGAATGCAGGTTCATAGATCCTTGAAAGTAGAGTTGCAAGTAGATAGGATAGTGAAAAAAGGTGTTTGGTATGCTTCCCTTAATTGGTCAGAGTACTGAGTATAGAAGTTGAGAGATAATGTCGCAGCGGTACAGGACATTGGTTAAGGCCACTTTTGGAACATTGCATGCAGTTCTGGTCTCCTTCCTATCAGAAGGATGTTGTGAAACTTGCAAGGGTTCAGAAAAGATTTGCAAGGATGTTGGCAGGGTTGGAGGATTTGAGCTATAGGGAGAGGCTGAATAGGCTGGGGCTGTTTTCCCTGGAGCCTCAGAGGTTGAGGGGTGACGTGTAGGGGTTTCTAAAATTATGAGGGGTATGGATAGAATAAATAGTCAAAGCCTTTTCCCTGAGGTGGGGGAGTCCAAAACTAGAGGGTATAGGTTGAAAAGAGAGGGAAAAGATTTAAAAGGGACCTAAGGCTAACTTCTTCACACAGAGGGTATTACGTATATGGAATGAGCTGCCAGTGGTGGAGGCTGGTACAACTGCAATGTTTAAAAGGCATCTAGATGGGTATATGAATAGGAAGGGTTTAAACGGATATGGGCCAAGTGCTGGCAAATGGGACTCGATTAGGTCACGATATCTGGTGAGCATGGATGAGTTGGACCAAAGGGTCTGTTTCTATGTTCCTCCAACTTACATTGGGTTTCACTGGAACATTGTCTCAGGGTTAAGGTTAGTGTTAGGAAAATTGCAGAAACTGAGAACAGAAACACAAACGTGTGAGCAAGTGGGTGAATTAACTGCCAAGTAACCAACAATCAGGGTCCTTTTTGGAGCCTTGCATGGTGATGAGAGAGGAGGGTAAAGCAATTGTGTCTCAAATTTATGCAATTGCATGGTAAGGGAAAGAGGAGGGTTTGTTAATCGAGGAGTAGATCAGAGTGCAACAGAGGGAAATTTGGAATGTTGTTGGGACATGGAGATGTGTTTCTTGGTACTAAGGTGGTGAAAATGGTAAAAGGATGGTAATTTGAATGTGGTGGTTGGTGGGGCATAAGATGAGGAAACCCTCCTTAATCATAAGAAGGAGGGGAAGGGGTGAGAGCAGAAGTTGAGGAAATGGGTCAGATATGATTGAGTGCCCCATCAGCCATAGTAACCTTCTGTTGTGGAGAAAGGAGAACATATCAGAAACACAACAGTGGAAGGTTGCATCATCAGAATAATAATTATGACATAGTATAGACAGAACAACAGGAACATTGGAATGGAGTTCTTAAAGGATGGCAGAAATGTAGTCATAGAATGTAGTGAGCTTCTAACAAGTATTAATGGACAATCTACTCCCAGTCATAGAGTTGGAGAATTCAAGGAGAATGCTGGAGGTGGACACTGATGATGATAGGAAACAATGTTCATAGAAGCAGGCCAATTCTCAGCAAGAACAGGAAATGGCAAAGTACCTGAAAAGGAGTTAGTTGAGAAGGTCTGATGGGTCTGGAACTAGGAATGCTCCACATACCTCATAAAAAGAGCCATAACTGGAATCCATGTGGCACCCATAACCACACCTTTCAATTGGAGCAAGTGAGACAAATTAAAGGTGCAAGTGTTCATTGAAGGAACAGGTTCAAACAGGTGGAGGAGGGTGGCATCTGTTTGGGCCTTTGTTTGAGGGAGCATTGAAGAATCCTCACACTCTCCTGGCAGGGGGTGTAGGTGCAGAGAAAATTAAATGTCTGGCATGTTTTCCTGAGCAATCACAAGTGCACCTGTCATTTCACCTCCTCGCTCTTCCCCTTCCATGGGGTTAAGCGATTTACTTCTGCAACTTCCCATTCTTGCCAAGGAATGACATTGAAAAACAGGCTCTAAAGGTACATGGATTAGGTTGTTTTGGGTAACTGAGTGGGATTTATGTGATCATGTTGATGAATGTTCCTGTTGGTGACTTTCTTTGCTGGGTATTGACCAAGGGGCTATTGTGATGGTGTGTTATAAATGGATATCACAGCCCATAAGGGTGGATCTCTGTTGGGATGGGGAAGTTGTTTCAGTGGAAGTGGAGCCCCAGAAAGTGCTTCCTTATAGTATATTCTCTTCCATGCTTCCTCCTCCTCCTCCTCCTCTCACTCCTCCTTCTGATCCTCTCTCTCTCAACTCTGCCTTCTCTTGCACCTCTGTCTGGCATAAGGTCAATAGGGAGACATTGCAACAACTGCTCTTAATTCTTGCGTCAGATAGTTCTCTTTCCTCCTCAACAAGATCCTGAAACTGACAGAAAGCACAGAGTATCTACCAACCTTACCTGAGCAAAAAGTTACTCGGAAACATTTCACCTGCAACATCTTGAGTTGTTTTTAAATTACAATTATTTCAGAACTCCTCTTTAATTTCATTTGATTTATTATTGTCATATGACCCTCGATACAGTGAAAAGTTTGTTTTGGGTGCAGTAGGGACTGATGGTACCATAGAAAGTGCATTAATTCTTGATAAAGTGCAGATTCACAATGAAAGGCTTCTGCATGAAATGTCAATTCTCCTGGCCCTCGGATCCTATCTGACCTTTTCCAGTGCTTTTCCAGTGCCACACTTTCCAGCATAGAGAGTGAGATCAACATTAAATTAAAAATTTGAGGGGTCCATTCAGAGTCTAATAACAGCAACTGTTCTTAAATCTGTTTGTACGCGTATGCAAACTTTTATATCTTCTGCCCAACAGGAGAGGGTGGAACAGAATATAACGAGAGTGGGAGGAATAATTATAATTCTTGTTGCAGAATCATTTATTGAGCACCTTGAGAATCCACAGCTGACACCTGCATTGTGCAAATGAGGGATCCTTTGCATTTGAGCCAGTTAGTCTGTGACATCAGGATATCATCAAATCAGAACCTTCTGACATTCGCTGAGTAACATTCTAATGCACACCCTCCTTCTCACAGAGTGCTGTGTAGAATAAGTAGCAATTGGCCAGAGGTGAAACATACACCAGAAAGCACCATTTGGCAGAACAGTTCAAACAACCCAAAATTCACACCCTCCGTTTATAGAAATACTTCCTTGGCTGTCAAATAGCTTATAATGCCATCTTTATGAAAAGTACTGCAGAGATGGTCCTTTATTCACTCCTTCTCTCTTTGCTTCTCTGAATTGATTTAAATAAATGGTTTTGAAAATCACCAGACTGGATAAGAATATGCAAACCCTTTATAAACTCTGCCTGGGTGATTGCTTCCACACAACTGGGAAAAGGGAAGACATTCCTTCGTGATTCCATAAATGTAACTAATTCTAATCTCTACTCGGTTTCTTGTTCCAAACTGTATGAGATTATCTGTAGGAAGAGGAGAGTGATCTGGCAGAAGATAGAGTTGGAAACAAGGAAAGAATGCCAATGTTCATTCCTGTCTCATCAGCTGCAATATCTGGCAGAGGAATATGGTTAACAAGAGGACATCTGTTATCCATGGAGAGATCTGTAAGATCAATCACAATACTCCTGACTAATGAAAATTGTTTGGATGGTAGAATTATGACATTGCTCATGTGACTTAGATCTGAGACATCATCTATTGTTTATTTCCACTTTGAATAGGCAAACCATGTATTATCAGCTGCATTTGTGAAACGAATAATTGAAGCAGTAACAATCTCACACAATGTTCCAGGAAAGGTTAATACAGGCAGACATTGACTGTGGAAATAACCTGCGGTGTTTCAGCTGTGGAAAAAGCATTAAGCATTCTGTCTGACATATTCATTGTTGGGCACTGTACCAACCACATACTAATGGATAACCAGCAAATGTGTTTCATTGCACCAAATGTTTTACCTATTTTAACATCAAATCTATTCATTCACCAGACGAGGGTGTCGCTGGCTAGGCAGCATAAAGTACCCATCCCTAATTGCCCAGAAGGTAGTAAAGAGTCAACCATGTTGCTGTGGGTCTGGAGTCACATGTAGGCCTGACTGGGTAAGGATGGCAGTTTCCTTCCCTCAAGGAATTAGTAAACTAGACTTTTTTTTCTAACATCGACAATGGATTCATAGTTATCATCAGACACTTAATTCCTGATTTTGTAAAATTGAATTCAAACTCCATCATCTGCCTTCATGTGATTCAAACCCAGGTCCCCAGAGCATTATCTGGGTCTTTGGATAAACAGTCTAGTAACAATACCACTGGCCATTACCTCCCCCCAATTCAGGGGAAACATTTTCCCTGCATCTCGTCTGTCTAGCCATGTTAGGATTGTATATGTTTCAGTCAGATTGCCCTCATTTTTCTAGACTAGTGAATTATAGGTCCAGTTGAACCAATATGTCCTCATATGACAGTCTTTCCATCATGTTTTTGGCCTAGTGACCTCCTGCTTCACTCCTTCTATGGCAAGTTATCTTTGTGAAGGAGGGAGACCAAAACTGCATTGAGTGCCCAAAATACAGTTCCACAAAGGTGCTGTATAAATGCAATAAGACATCCCCACTTCTGAGCTGAAATCCTCTTGTAATGAAGGCAAGTAGCATTTGCCTTCTTAATTGCTTGCTGCACTCACCTGTCCGTTATCATTGACATGTGTACAAAGATACCTAGGTCTCTTTGTACATCCATAATTCTCCGTATACCACGATTTAAACAACACTCTGCCTTTCTGGTTTCCATGTTAAAACATTGACCAATAAACTGTTGAGATTCTTTTTTGAATAGTGTTCTTGGATTTTCATTTCCACCTACATAGAGACTAAGCATGTGAAAATATATATAGTCTCCGCAGGGAGGTTGTCCAAATGCTTCCTTAAGCTTTGTTTCTTTTCACAACAAACTCAGGAAAAAGAAATCTACAGTTAGAGTGATATAGAAGCTTCTAACATCAGTCATCCTGAAAATTTGTACTGGGAAAATCACAATGACTCAGTCCTGTGAATCAAAGTGTTTGAATGCTGAAATTATCTGATTGTGACTTATTTTCTAAATGCCTGAGTAATATCTTCTTGCAGTTTGATCACACAACCGATCTTTTAAAATGAGAGAGAGACTGTCAGTGCAGACAGCAATAAATCAGTGAGCTTCAGAAGTGTAGCAATGGTCTAAGCTGAGTACAGATTGGTTCTGGCCTCCTGATTTTAGTGTGCTTTTTGGTGACGGTTCAATTGCTGTATCAACATCTGTTATTTTGTATGTTATGTTCCTAAGCCTGGCAATGAAAGGAAAATATTTAAATTTAATTTAGGAGCGCATTATTCAAGATTATACTCCTTGTGTGGAACCTGCCTCTTTGCATGGATGAGATAATTGTGTATGGAAGACTACCACCAATCTGGTATCTGACCTGTCTGTAATTCTCCAAATCTCAATTCCTTCGAGTCCGGCTTTAAATCAGTCATACAACCTCAAAAAGATTACCCTTTCTTTTAAGTGCTTTGTGGCAATGTGTACAATGACTTGAAGTGTTTTTATGAAAATGCATACACTCTGGAGATTATTGCACAGACCAGCAGATATTCATTTGTAATTTTAATACAACTCCTACCTTTGATATTGGTGCAACTCTCGCTGAGCTGATGGGATTGCAGCAGTCAGACAAGTCAATTGTAATGATACAACTATTCTCCTCAAATCAACAAAGTGTTTTTGCATCCCTTAGGTGATGGGCTAGAAATCCCATAAGGATGAACAACAAAAAATAAAGGAAAGCTAGATGTAAAAACAGCAAGTGTTATAAATGCTAGCAGAACTAGATTGGGGGAAAAAACTACAAAGAGTAAAAGGATACAGACAAGATACTTAAATAAAAAAAAAATGAAGGTGCCATAAATGTAATCAAATAATTATAAGCATGTCCCAGTTTTCTGAATAAAAAAACTGCTCTTATGAACTACTGTAGGCTATGGGTGCAAATATATCCAAATTACAACAAGGTCTAGGAATTTGACCCAGTTTATTTTCAAGAATGGGTGAGGTGTAGTGACTAGGACTAAAGGGATCAAATGGTATAGGGAAAAAGTGGGAACAGGGTACTGAGCTGGATAATCAATGAAGATATCATATTGAATGGCAGAGTTACTTAGAGTCATAGAACTGACTAGGTATCCTAAATGAATCTAGTCACATTTGCAAGCATTTGGCCCATATCCCTCTAGCCTCCACCACTTCTTCCCAGCTCATTTCATTCTATACATGCACCATCCTCTGAGTGAAAAGGTTGTCCCTTGAGGATCTCTTAAATCTTTCCCCTTTCACCTTAAACCTATGCTGTCTAATTTTGGACTCCCTTCACCCCAGGAAACAGTTATTGGCTATTCTCTGTAATAATGCCCCTCATGATTTTATAAACTTCCATTAGGTCACTCCCACACCCTCTGATGCTCCAGGGAAAATAGCCTACTCAGTCTTTCCTTGTAGCCTCCAACCTTGGCAATACCCTTGTTAACCTGTTCTGAACCCTTTCAAGTTTCACAACATCTTTCCTATAGTAGGGAGACCAGAATTGAAAGCATTATTCCTAAAGTAGAAAAACCAATGGCCTGTACAGCTGCAATATGACCTCCCAATGCATTGACCAATGAAGGCAAGCATACCAAATGCCCTCTTCACCACACTGCTGGGAGTATTTACACCACTACTTGCACCAAACAGTATCATGAACATCTCAAGAAATTACACAAGCTCTTAACTCTGCCATAACTCGAAAGCCAGGAGGGAGCTCAAAAAGGAATGACAGCCTGGGAGAAATAAAATGCTCTCATCTCGTTATAAGATAGTTAACAAAACCAAATGACATCATAAACCATAAGTACACAGCTAGAGTAATTTATTAATGCCATCAGGACCCAGGAGCTGTGTTATAATTTAACACTTCCTCACAGCACAAAGCTAAGTAACAGATTATTTCTCTTTGAATGGAAAGGAGGTTCATTGCTTTGCTTTTCCCTTGCCTTGTAATCCTTCATCATCATGTTCATAGAATGTGACAGGAGGAAATAGAGGTTATGATTACCAGCAGCAGCCTTGGCCCAGTGGAGGCACCAAGGCACTGCAGAGAATGTTATGTTTATTTTGATTGATTCTTATTTGGCCAACTGCAGTTCTCACACATTGCATCAAGTTTGCACGCCTCATTACACCAAGCTGGTGTACCACCTGCTACCATGCTGGAATCGCATCAAGTTGTGAACAGCTTACATGTGGACAATTGGATCCCCGGGAACAAGTTACAAAATGTTATCCAATCAATCGGTTCATGTAGTTTAATTGAGAATAATACTTGGACATTAGTCAAAAGCTTGAAAACATAGGTTGCAAGAAATAGGAGCAAGAGCAGGCCACGTGGCCCATCATAAATGACCTTATTCCCAGAAAACTAGTGATCAAAAACAAGAAGTAAAAATAACTTAATAATAAAATACCAACTTAATGTTAAAGTTTGATGAAGCCAATTGGTTTTCACAAGAAGGTGACATCAAGGTTGCTGGGAAAGAAGTCATTTGACTTTTACTTCATTTAGTGAGATTTGGCTATCATTACTGGTAAGGCTGGCATTAATTTCCCATGTCTAGCTGCCTTTGAAAAGAAGGTGGCGAACTGCTTTTATTGACCTCTATAGGTGTGGGGTGCAGGTATATCCAAAGTGCTGCAATGTTCTGGAATGTGACCCAGTTTATTTTCAAGAATAAGTTCAATATAATAATTCGGGCGAAAGGAACCAAATGGTGTAGGGAGAAAGCAAAAAGAGGGTGTAGGTATCCCCCACTACCTGAGGGTAGAGCTTTCCTATGAAACTGTTCATAAGTCAAAGTGGCATAAAGCAAAGAAGCAATTACCATTAATTTATTTGGGAAAGATTTTTGAGTGTCCTCAGACCCAAAAAAATAACCTAGCAAATCATATCAAATAACACATAAAACCTAAGCAAACACTAACATATAGGAATGGCCATCAGACATTGGGGTGGTCGGAGGTGCAAGATACTGTAAGACACATCTTGCTAACAGATGCACAAAATAAATCAAGATAAAGCACAGATGCTCACAGGCACAGCTCAAAGTGATGGCAGCTTGATGCTGAGATGCTGAGTGTAGTTCCTGGGAAATGCGCTTAACGGCGTCATTCTCGCTGCGTGCGTTTTCCCATAAAAGCGAAAATCCTCTTTCAGTTAGTAAAAACAGGTACTAAAGGAGGTCTTCTGTAAAAGCGAACTGGAGTAAAGTGAACATTCAAAAAGTAGGGGATACCTGTACTGATTTGGATAATCAGCCATGATCATACTGAAAGGCAGTCAGACTCAAAGGACTGAATAGCCTACTCCAATCATACTTGCTATATTTCTATCTTTCTAACTTTGAAGGATAAGATGTACATAGATTTATAAGAGTTCTTGGATGTAAATTTGAGTTCCACAGTGAACATTGCTTCAGATTTACTTGTGTATTTTTTTGTCACCAAAATGTTGTCTGTGCCACACGTGCACATTTCTGAATTGCTGATGTCATTTTGGGGTCACGGTTTGTGCGGATGTAAGGCGCATACACTGGTAGAATACAAAATGAGTAGTTTAATGCTGAGTTCCTGCAACCTCACATAAGTCCTCTCTTAAACTTGTTCTATAGAATCTGCATTCATCTACAAAAAAAAGGACCCAGCCACCACTATTTAATGTGTTCATCAACTTTTTGCAAGATAGTATCTGAATACTTTAAACTGCTCTGTTTGAGTTTTTGAAAATATTGTTTGTTTTGAGGAGTTGGTTAAAGTTATTAAGTCTGCATGGAGCGATGCTGCATTTGGAAAAGACATGGGTTGCGGCTGCAAAGATTCTGGTCAGACCACTTTCTCCCTGTCACAGGCGTTACAATTTCCTTTGGGCGTAAGCATGAGAGGAGATGGAACAGGGGCAGTGAAGGACAGGACAAAGTAACTGCACAGAGTGGGGGAGAAGAGCTGCAAGTCGCAGTGAACCTCAGGTTTTCCAAGAGAAATATCCTTACCTCTACTGAAGTCAGAAATGTTACATCTGCCATCAGAAATTTAGAAAGGAATCTTTGTAGAGCTGCACTGCTCCTGCAAGGACAGTACCATCAGTGACTTTGAAGGCCATTGAAGGCCTCAATTTCAGAAACCTGGGATTCTTCCAGCTGTAGCACCTACTGTTTACAATAGACCGCTGTAATGCAGCACTGGATGGCATACAGCTATATCAGATGCTCTTTGTGTGAGAAAACAGGGTATCATTGCTTTGTCTCTGAACCAGGAAAACCAGATGAAACATGCACAGCCTCGCCAGGACAGCAGACTTTCCAAACTGCAGAGCTTTATTGGCTGCACCCACATCACTTTGTGGCTTCTGTATGTCAATGCTGAATTGTACCACAATCACAAAGGTTACCATTCGCCAAATGTGCTTGACCATAGTCAGTAAGGAGAGTTCCTGAACGCTGCTACATGAAGGATGTTGGGAAGCTTGAATGTTGCTCCAACCTGTTGTTTTCTCACTTCAAGCTCAAATGGTTCTACCCTGGAGGTCAAGGGCTATCTTGGCCTATGGCAACCCAACTACATTTCACCAGCACAGATACAATTATGGCCATATTGCCTTAAGAACCATCAAGCTGATGAATGGGGAACTGAAGCAATGATTCTATTGCTGTGATTGACCAGGAGGAACAGCACTCATTGGGTTAGCTGCCCTGAATCAAACTGGTTGTTACAAGTACACGCAACCTTTGTCATCTTCTCTGAATTCCCGACTCCTTTTGGCAGTGATTCATATCACCATTTCTTCTGTTGCTGGACATTCCTGAAAGATTAAATCCCCAGAAGTGTCTCAGGCCAGACTCCTCAGCCCAGACTTTAATGAACAGCCCTCAGACTTGACTGACCTGACTCCTGACCTCTGGCTATGTGGTTCTTTGACTGAAGGTACGCAATTTGCCTGACTCCCTGATGCTGGGCATACAGGGTCAACTGCTGCCCGTTCCCCAGATAGAATAGAATTCCTGAAGTGTGGAAACAGACTATTCAGCCCAACAAGCTCACACCAACCCTCCAAAGAGCATCCCACCCAGACACAACCCCTACCCTATCCCTAACGCACCTAACCTACACATTTCTGAATGCCATGGGTAATTTAGTATGGCGAATCCACCTAGCTTGTACATCTTTAGACTATGGGAGGAAACCGGAGCACCTGATGGAGACCCACTCTGGGTTTAGTGAATGTCTGATGCTGACAACTGACCATGACCAAGCCTGTGGCCCTAACTGATGGCATTGCAAGATTGGGATCCCCTAAATGGTATTCACCCCTCCCCACTGCCCACTGCTTGGATTGAGGACTTGCCCTATCTAGTTTCTGACATGGCCATTTGGTCAGATGCACATGCAGTGTGTTTGCCAATTAATACATGCTGTGGTTGTTAGACTGACATCTCAGTGCATTCAGATGTTCCTCAGTCCTGGACAGATTCCCACTGACCAGCATGTCAACCAGCCAAATTGTATGTCTACGCAAAAGAGCTCATCAACATGGCAGTGCTGATCATCTTTGGCTCTAGCTAAAGCACCAACACTTAAGCAGATAAGGGAAGGCACAGATGGCACAACCATGTTGGTAGACATTAAGTGAGTAAGCACTAATAGGGCAGGGAAACTGGCTTGGAAGGGATTGGGTGGCTGCAAAAGAGATTGTACCTCTCTCAACACGCAGCATTCTGGACAGCTAACACTGTTAGGTTCCTGCAGGGCACTGGCCTTGTCTTGTCATGAGTAAAATATGGATGATGGTTTGTGATACACTTACAAAGCTACTGAATACTTCAAAGGTGTAGTTAGATGGATTCTTGACACTAAGATCAGCCATGATTATATTGAATGATGGAACAGGCTAGAGGGCCCTGCTGGCAGGTTTTTGCTCCTAATTTGTATGTTCACATGTTCTTATCAGCCTATTCCTTTTATCACTTATAATGCCTGTGGAAAATTTTTGAATTCCCTTTTATGTTAGCTGCCAGTCTCTTTTCATACACTCTCCCTCTTTTTGCTTTTCTCATCTTTTCCTTCACTTCACGTCTGAATTTCAGCCTCAGACATGCTATTAACCTGATATCTATTGTATGACAACCCTTTATGACTTCATCTTCCTGTGTCTTTTGTTATTCAGGGAACTTTGATTTTGTCTGACCCTCTCTCCTGTGGGAATATACCACAAGCAAACCTGAACTACAGCTTCCGGATCAGTGGTGCTGGAAGAGCACAGCAGTTCAGGCAGCATCCAAAGTGCAGCGAAATCGACGTTTCGGGCAAAAGCCCTTCATCAGGAATAAAAAGCTGAATTTACCTGAACTACAGCTTGTTTAACGGCAGCCCATTGCCAATTGCCATTTTCTCTGCCAATTCTCAGTTCCAATGTACCGGAAATTTGTTCTCACCCCACTGAGTGGCCCTACTTCAATTAATTATTTTTATGCAGGATCACTTTTCCAAGACCAACCTAAATACTCTGATCCTATGATCTTTTTCTCCTAAATGGTCCCTTACTGACACTTGACTGACTTTCCTCACTTCATTCCCTCAATTTGGGACCAGGGATGCCTCCTTCTACAAGTAAGTAAAGAAAAGGACTTGAGTCTCATCTTCATGATATCCTCTCAATCAATTGCAATAAATTCCTTTTAGTAAGCAGCTCTCACACTTCAATTAAAATTCATCAGTAGAAAATGAAGAAGTCAATTACCAAGGTTTTCTTGAATGGAGGAAAGAATTTTATTCTGTACAAATGTTGACGGAAAAAAATAAAAACATGACCATCAAACAAAAATAAAGTTATTAAATGAAACATACCAGGGAAACAACAGGGAAAATAAAGGTAACAGAATGAAACAGTCCTTTGATTCTTTCATGTGTTAGAGCTTAAACCTCAGGCCTTATTGGTTAATTATTGACTCACATCCACAGTGGTAACAAAACCTGTACGTTTTCTTGTAGTTCTCAGTGAATGATTGTCTTCTCAAGCTGTTTTTTCAACTAGAGCTTAAGTAGCATTCAATAAGTACCTGGACAAATACATGAATAGGAAGGGAATAGAGGGATATGGATCCTGTAAGTGAAGATACTTTTAGTATGGAATGGTAAAATGTGTTAGCATGGGCTTGGAGGGCCAAAGGGCCAGATCCTGTGCTGCCTTGTTCTTTGTTCTAGTGCTTTTTTTCTGAAATAATGAGCAAAACAGGAAATGTGGGAGAGAGTTCCAGCTCTTCTCATTCTTTTGCCTTCTCTTTGCTCTGTTGTTCAAAACAGTTGTTGAAATATAGCTCAGTGCACATTCTGAGGTCAAGCTCCACTGTCTTTCCAAGGTGGATAACTAGCAACTGAGCCTTTCACCTCTCAGTGTGTGAAATTTATTGTACGTGTATGAATTAAACAGATGTGAATTACTTTATGCTGAATTGTTTGCTGGAGTTTGATGTCCTTATATAATTATCTCAGTGCAGTTTATTCCACATGGGTCTTACAAAGCTTACTTCAATCTTTGGTCAGATCACCACTGCAGTCACATTTCTTCCTTTATTTAATCATTTACTCTATGAAAGTTGTCACATATAGCAATCATTGTTGGATGTTAAAATTCAACGGTCTGTATTTATCACTATCAAAACAATTCCCCACCATGAACACGTTTCTCTCATTTGTTGACAGTGAATGCTCTATTACAACGTCAATATGAAGTAACAGTGAAAAATTTAAGAAGACAACACACACATTCCACATTCTCATTGTACATCCTAACCAGGATTCAAAACCATTTTGGGACTACCAACCACACATGTCCTCTAAGCTGTGCTATCTTCCCAAATTCTAACATTTTGCTACCTATTTCTGCAACCCTTCTTTCAGATTGTTCCTGGGTCCACGAGTTTATTCAAGTGACTCCAATTCTCACAGGTCTTGCTGATGCCTTTGGGGTTGCCAAATCTCTTTTGGTTCCTGAACTTTCCACTGTTTACTACTGGTTTTCTCCAGGTTCGTTGGACATTCCTTCTCTATTTGGAGGCAAATCATCTGACCAGCCACATCATTCCCCAGTCAGATATCTATCCCTAGCATTGACAACCTTGGGACTAACCCCAAAGTTATAACACACTTAACAAGTTAACTCCCTGTGTACATTTTAAGACCATGAGACATAGGTACAGAAATTAGAATTCAGCCTATTAAGTCTGCTCCACCATTCAATCATGGCTGATAAGTTTCTCAACTCCTCCTTCTCCCCATAACCTTTGATTCTCTTGACAGTCAAAAACCTATCTATTTCAGTCTAAAATATACTCAATGACCTGGCCTCCACAGCCTTCTGTGGTAATGAATTCCATAGACCCACCACTCTTTGGCTGAAGAAGTTTCTTCTCATCGCCATTCTAAAGTGCCTTCCCTTTATTCTAAGGCTGTGCCCTCGGGTCTTAGTCTCGGCTGCTAATGGAAACATCTTCCCAATGTCCGCACCATACAGGCCTTTCAGTATTCTGTAAGTTTCAATTAGATGCTTCCCCCGTCCTTCTAACTCCATCAAGTATAGACCCAGGGTTCTCAAACATTCCTCCTATGTTAAACCTTTCATTTTTGGGATCATTCTCGTGAACCTTCTCTGGACCCACTCCAGGGCCAATATATCCCGACTGAGAAATGGGGCCCAGAATTGCTCACAATATTCTAAATGTGGTCTGACCAGTGCCTTACGAAGCATCAGAAATGCATCTTTGCTTTTATATTCTAGTCCTCTCAAAATAAATGCCAACGTTGTACTTGCCTTCATAACTACTAACTCAACATGCAAGTTAACTATAAAAGAATCTTGGAGTTGGACTTCCAAGTCCCTTTGCACTTCAGATTTCTGAATTATCCCTCCATTTAGAAAATAGCCCATGCCTCTATTCTTCCTACCAAACCGCATGACCTCACACTTGCCCACATTGTATTCCATCTGCCACTTCTTTGCCCACTCTCTGAACGTGTCCGAACCCTTCAGCAGCCTCTCCACCTCCTCCAGGTATCCTTGTAGCATCTGCAAACTTAGCCAAATGCCCTCAGTTCCTTCATCTAGATCATTAATGTATGAAGTGGCCCCAACACTGACCCTTGCAGAATACTACTACTCACCAGCTGCCATCCTGAGAAGGATTTTAATTAGCACTACTCGACATGTTCCCATATTCTTTTATCAGCAAACTGGAATTTAGTTTGTTTCCAGGTGGAAAATATTCCACTTTCCACTTAACAAAGCCTGTGAACACCCAATTTCTCAGACAATGCTAATTACTCTCTCTGGCTGCTCCAAACAGTTAGTGGCCATTGTTTCCCTGTCTGACAGCTGATCCCCTGGCTTGCCTGACCACCTTTAATTCAACAGATATAGGCCTTTCAGCTTGAGGAGCTGGGAAACACTGGAGCTAACAATTTTCCTGGATATGCCCTGCTTTCACAAAGTGGAAGCACAACAGGAGACTTCTCCCATATCTTCTATCCCTAGCCATTTTATTTTAAAGTTTGTAGAAAACTCTGTTTTCTCTGCTTGGTTTCCCTTTTCTCTCCAGGTTTACTTGAAGTCATTTGCTTCTTCCTTATCCCTCGCTGCTCTGTGACACCTTCAGGCCACTGCTTCTCAGAATTTATGGATCTGTGTGTTAATTCATAATTCATAATCAGCCAGAGTTGTTGCCTGTCTGGTCACTATCACCTGCTGTTCACATTTATTCTTTCAGATTGGAAAGTGTATTGAGCTTTTGAACACCTCAAGGAGAACAATCTCATAAACAGCTTCAATTGCCAAAAGTGAGCTACTTAAACTACTTAAATTCCAGATATGTCTGATCAGGTTGTTTCTTGAGAGTATGGAAGTTTTGCCTTTGGATTTCTGGTATTCACTGCTTCACACTTAATAACTGCTACTGCTACCTCAGAGACAGTGACTCTTCTCAGGTAGGAGGGAGTAAAATTCATGGGCATTCCCTGTCAGTCTGTTCTGGAATAAACACTAAACCCATATAAGAACTGCTGCTTTTGAGGGGAAATGCAGAGGGCAGGGAAAATGAACTCGTGACCACAACAGCTGAGACTGTCTTTGCCGTTTTCTCACATCATCCCAGAAAAAGCAACTTGGGAAAGCAACCGTTGGTTGAAAATTCAACCGTATCTCCAGATTCTGCTCCCGCTGAAAAGCCATGTCAACAATTACTAAACTGCAGCTTCAGGTTTAAAGCCTAACACGTCAAAGACTCAAAGGACTGTTTAACTCATAACCTTTATTGTCTCTGCCTGTACCAGACACACTTCCTTTTAAACTTATTAACTCTGTTTGATGTTGCACTTTTACTTTTGCCTCAGGCTTAGTAGACAACAATACTTCCCCTTTCACTCAAGAAAACTTTGGTATGCAGCTCCCTAATTTCCTAGTGAACTACATTTTGATGGAACAATGATAACTGTGTGTTGAAACAAAACAATAAATTTGTTATAACTGATTGGGATTGGGGTTATAACGAGGCGAGTCAATCACGTTTTTCACATGTTGAAACAAATGTGTGGGTTCAGACAGTGAAATAGCTTCCCGCAGAAAAAATAGGGAACTGGATTTGAGGAAAAATAAAGTGTTCCTCCAAAAGTAGTTTCAAAAATAAACTGAGAAAAATGTGTTCTTGAATGTAGCTCTGTTGTCCATCGAGCTGGCTAAGTGGTAAATGAGTCTTTCATTTGTCAATTAATCATGCACATAAATGAAACATATTGTCCCTCTCAAAGTCTCTCACTCTCTCTCGCTCTTTTTTATTCTCACCCCACTATTCCTTTGCTTCCTCCCACTGTGTCCTTGGACCTCCTGCTGCTTTTACAGCACAATATCTCCTCGCTACCCCTTTATCTGCACAACACTCTCAGAACCTGTACTGTGCTCCTGACACTCGCTCTCTGTTTATTGTTATTGTGTTAACATTCATGAAAATGGACATTAAGAGTTAGTGGGAACACACTAGTGAATTATCAAATGCGTCCTGTGTGAAGTGAACTTCATTCTATAACAAAAACAGAAATTGCTGGAAGAACTCAGCAGGTCTGGCAGAATCTCTGGGTAGAGAGCAGAGTTAAAGTTTCAATTCCAATGACTGTTCATCAGAACTTTCAATCTATACTTGGTTTGTGCAAAAATTAACAACGAATTCTTGTAGTGACAGTATACAAGTCCCTGATTTAAACTTACTCAAATTACTCAAAACATAGCTGTTCTTGAAGTGCAAAGATAAAAACAGTAAATGCTGGAAAAACTCAGCAGGTCAGCTCACATCAGTAGAGAGTGTAAAAGTGGTTAACGTCCTTGATATTTAATATTAGGGAGACAATGTGACAGATGTGGCTCAGTGAGTAGCATTTACATTGCTCGTTTCAGAAAATTGCGGGTTTAGATTCAAGTCAAGAGCTTGAGTGCAAGAGCTGTGGCTGATAGTGCAGTGCAGTGCATTGCTTTGACAATGCTGAGAGGGGCAGTCTTTGAATGAGATGTTAAACTGAGAGTCTGATTGTCTTCTTAGGTGAATAGGAGAAAGTGAGGACTGCAGATGCTGGAGATCAGAGCTGAAAATGTGTTGCTGGAAAAGCGCAGCAGGTCAGGCAGCATCCAAGGAGCAGGAGAATCGATGTTTCGGGCATGAGCCCTTCTTCAGGAATGATTCCTGAAGAAGGGCTCATGCCCGATACGTCGATTCTCCTGCTCCTTGGATGCTGCCTGACCTGCTGCGCTTTTCCAGTAACACATTTTCAGCTTGCTTCTTAGGTGAATATGCCACTACTTCAACCAAGCACAGGGCAGTGAGTTCTGGAATTCAGGACAAAAACTATTCCTCAATCACCATTACACAAAAGTACTAGCTAGTCATTATCACTTTGCTATTTTTTGGATCTTGCTATGCTCAAAGTGGCAACTGATTTTCCTACATCACAATTGTTGAGCTGCTGTGAGGGGAGAGAAGTATTCTTGTTAGTATTAATATGTAAATGATCACACATGCAAAAGATACATATTGTCTCTCTCAATCTCTCTCTCCCTCATTCTTTTTTACTCTCATCCCACTATTCCTTTATTTTTGAACTATTAGTGCTATAAATAGGTCCAGTGGCTGGACCTGACCACACTGACCTCCTTTCAAAGCCCTGGAAGTCTAAGGTTGTGACTGTTCATTTCAAATCAACATTTAAACAATACTTATGGGACCTTAATTAAATTTTACAATTACAGCCTTGCCTCACGAAAGAAGGTTATTTGAAGGGAAATTGTGCCTGGAGTTGGGGGAGGTAGGGGAGGCCCTTAATGAATACTTTGCTTCAGTATTCACTACTGAGACAGACCTTGACTTTTGGAGGACAGCACGAAACAGACTGAAACTACAGCATGAAACTACAGACCAGTGACCAGTGAGGTGGTGGGCAAGTTGTTGGAGGGAATCCTGAGGAACAGGATGTAGATATATTTGGAAAGGCAAGGACTGGTTAAGGTCAGTCAACATGGCTTTGTGCATGGGAAATTATGTCTCACAAACTTGATTGAGTTTTTGAGGAAGTAACAAAGAGGATTGATTAGGGCAGAGCAGTAGATCTGATCCATATGGACTTCAGTAAGGCGTTCAACAGGTTCCCCATGGGAGACTGGTTAGCAAGGTTAGATCTCACGGAATAAAGGGAGAACTAGCCATTTGGATACAGAACTGGCTCAAAGGTAGAAGACAGAGGGTGGTGGTGGAAGGTTGTTTTACAGACTGGAGGCCTGTAACAAGTTTAGTGCCACAAGGATCAGTCCTGGGTCCTCTACTTTTTGTCATTTACATAAATGATTTGGATGCGAGCATAAGAGGTATATTTAGTAAGTTTGCAGATGACACCAAAATTGGAGGTGGAGGGGACAGTGAAAAGGATTATCTCAGATTACAACAGGATCTGGACCAGATGGGCCAATGGGCTGAGAAGTGGCAGATGGAGTTTAATTCAGGTTAGTGTGAGATGCTGCATTTTGGGAAAGCAAATCTTAGCAGGACTTATACACTTAATGGTAAGGCCCTAGGGAGTGTTACTGAACAAAGAGACCTTGGAGTGAAGGTTCATAACTCCTTGAAAGTGGAATCACAGGTCAATAGGATAGTGAAGAAGGCATTTGGTATGCTTTCTTTTATTGGTCAGAGTATTGAGTATAGGAGTGGGGAGGTCATGTTGCAGCTGTACAGATCATTGTTTAGGCCACTGTTGGAATATTATGTGCAATTCTGGTCTCCTTCCTATCGGAAATATGTTGTGAAACTTGAAAAGGTTCAGAAAAGATTTACAAGAATGTTGCCAGGGTTGGAGGATTTGAGCTATAAGGAGAGGCTGAACAGGCTGGGGCTATTTTCCCTAGAGCTTCGGAGTCTGAGGGGTAACGTTATAGAGTTTTACAAAATTATGAGGGGCATGGATAGGGTAAATAGGCAAAGTCCTTTCCCTGGGGTTGGGGAGTCCAGAACTAGAGGGCATAGGTTTAGGATGAGAGGGGAAAGATATAAAAGAGACCTACAGGACCACTTTTTCACACAGAGGGTGGTACGTGTATGGAATGAGCTGCCAGAGGAAGTGGTGAGGCTGGTACAATTGCAACATTTGAGAGGCATTTGGATGGGTCTATGAATAGGAAGGGTTTGGAGGGATATGGGCTGGGTGCTGGTAGGTGGGACTAGATTGGGTTAGGATATCTGGTCTGTTTCCATGCTGCACATTTCTATGACTCTATGACTCTAAGACTGATATGCTCTGACAGATTGATGTTAAGAAGGAGGATGTGCTGAAAATTTTGAAAAACATAAGGCCCTTCAGCCACACAGGATCTACCCAAAGTTACTACAGGAAGTCAGGGAAGAGATTACTGCGCCTTTGGCGATGATCTTTGAATGCTCACTGTCCACTGGAGTAGTGCCAGATGATTGGAAGGTGGCAAATGTACTTCGCATGTTCAAGTAAGATAATCCTGGGAATTATAGACCAGTCAGTCTTGTATCTGTTGTAGGCAAATTATTGGAGAGGATTCTGAGAGACTGGATTTATAATTACTTGGAAAACCATTGTTTGCGTAGAGATAGTCAGCATGGCTTTGTGAGGGGCAGGTCATGGCCCACAAGTCTTATTGAATTCTCTGAGGATGTGAAAAAACACATTGGTGAAGTTAGAGCAGTGGATGTGGTGTACATGGATTTTAACAAGGCGTTTGATAAGGTTCCCCATGGTATGCTCATTCAAACAATAAGAAGGCATGGGATACAGGGAAACTTGGCTGTCTAGATACAGAATTGACTGGCCCATAGAAGACAGAGGGTGGGAGTAGATGAAAAGTATTCAGCCTGGAGTTTCATGATTAGTGGTGTTCCACAGGAATCTGTTCTGGAACCTTTGCTCTTTGTGATTTTTATAAATGATTTGGATGAGGAAGTGGAATGGTGGTTGGTAAGTTTGTCAATGACATGGAGATTGGCGAGTGGTAGATAGTGTGGAGCGCTATTGTAAATTGCAATGTGACATTGATAGGATGGAGTACTGAGCTAATAAGTGGCAGTTGGAGTTCAACCTGGAGAAGTGTAAAGTGATTTATTTTGGAAGGTCAAATTTGAATGCAAAATACCAGGCTTAAGGTCGGATTCTTAGCAGTGTGGAGAAATAGAGGGATTTTGGGTTCCATGTCCATTGATTCCTCAATGTTGCCACCCAGTTGATATGGTTGTTAAGAAGCCCTCCAGTGTGTTGGCTTATATTAACAGGGGAATTGAGTTGAACAGACACGCTGTTTTGCTGCAGCTCTATAGAGCCCTGGTTAGACCATTCTTGGAATATTGTGTTCAGTTCTGGTCGCCTCATTATAGGAAAGATGTGGAAACTTTACAGAGGGTGCAGAGAAGATTTACCAGGTTGCTGCCTGGACTGGAGGGCATGTTTTATGAAGAAAGGTTGAGAGAGCTAAGGTTTTTCTCATTGGAGTGAACAGAGGTGACTTGATAAAGGTGAACAAGACGATGAGAGACATAGATAGAGTGAATAGTTACAGACTTTTTTCTCAGAGTAGAAATGGCTGTCACAAGGGGACATAATTTTAAGGTGATTGGAGGAAGGTTCAGGTGAGATGTCAGAGGTGGGTTCTTTACACAGAGAGTGATGGGTGTGTGGAAAGCACTGGCAGCAGTGGTAGTGGAGTCAAAAGAATATGGTGCTTAAAGCAACTCTTGGAGAGGCACATAGATGATGGTAAAATGAAGGGTGTGTTGGTTGGTCTGATCTTAGAGTGAGATAAAAGGTCGGCACTACATCAAGGGCCGAAGGGTAACAGCCATATGGGCAGCAGATTGGCCTTGCCATTTCCAACATCAACAAATTAAACATATCCTAAAACTTTTCCTGCCTCCTGAATTCTCCTTAATTTCAGATCAATGATTTCCTGTCAGAATTGCTCATTATTCAGGTTTCCAGCATCTGCAGTATTTCATATTTGATGTAACCAAGGTGTAAGTTTGGAGCGAAGCTGAATTCTTCTCTCTTCAAGACCAAAGCTGAGTGCTGAATGGGGGTTTTGGGGGAGGGGGCACTGTAGGTGGAATTTAGTCTTGTACTTAACCCAGCCAGGCCTGGCAGAGCTTAGTAGGCAAATGTGGAGGAAATTCACCTTAAATCTGACCCTTGTGCTTTGACTTGTGAGCCCAGAATAGAATGCAAAGGGAGCTATACTCTATGTCTGCCTGATGTAAGAATGCTCACTCACTCACCCAAAGATGAAATATTACGATAACTCAACAGAAGTCAGCAAGAAATTATTAAAACAGACGTCAGCTCTGCTTTCATTCCAGGAAAAGAAGGGAGGATCTTAAACTCCAGGGAAATATTCCAGAATCCATCCATAACATGAAAATAAATAGTGGATCACAAAGATATCCAGGCTATAAAACTGTACAGAATTTATAGCTCCTCTAATAATCCTTTTAATCCTTCCAGTACTGAATGTCCTTAAAAGCTTTCAAAGATACACATGCTTTGAGTCAAAAACATGTGTGCAAGTGGTTTTGAAATAATAATAATGCACCTTTATTGCAAACTTATAAAAATAAAGGTTAAAGTTCAAATTCCAAAATAAATACTAAGCATGTACAGACATGTAGAAACTAACTCATGAAGTGTGATATCCACTGAAGGCAAAGAAATTTCTGCGAGCAGAATGCTATAAATACGATTGATTCCTCTTCAAAGAGTCTCAAAAACTCTCACCTGAAAAGCTGTTATTCAATAAAAGCAGTGGAAAATATTATCAAGCTGTTTCTACAATGGGTTGTCTGATCAGCCGCACAGTTTGACAACCAGGCACCAAGATGAAAATCAATATTCTCAATGTCTGCCATTGGGTTTTCATTGGTCTCACACTATGAGAGACCAATGGAGACTATAGTTAATCCCAGCATGTGAAGGATCTCTGACATTTGCTGAAGTTAACTCATTATTCTGTAAAGGACAGAGTTTCTTTTGCCCTGTACAAGGTTAATGTCACCTGGAAGTTAGAGATAGGCACAGGGACTCACAAAGCCAGGAATTCTTGCTCTAATCCTCTGAGGGGCACTGATAATGTAGTGGTCTCCGTGAGGTTACATGTGGTCCTTTAAATCCTCCATTTCCTTTTGTGACTCTTTGCAAGTCAGGTCCTTTGCTCAGGAGGATGAACAACAACAATGCCAGTGTTTATTTACTTAGTGCCTATAGCTATGTAAAGTGCCTAAAACCCATCTACGAAATATTATCATAAAAAATTAGACACTGAGGTATAAAAGGAAATATGAAGGCAAATTATCAAAAGCACAGGTTATAAAACTGACTTATAGCCTCAAAGTGGGTGGAGAGTTTAAGGCAATGAACTTCTGAGCACAAGGTCATGGCAATGAAGATATGATGGCAAATGGTGGAGCAATTAAAATTGAGGATGCTGAAGGAAGTGAAAATTGGAGGATCTAAGAGATTTCTAAGGGCTGTAGGATTAATGAGTGGGTAAGGTTTCAGCAGCAGATGCGGTTAACACTGCTGCCTCACAGTGCCAGAGACCCGGGTTCAATTCCTGCCTCAGGCAACTGTCTGTGTGGAGTTTGTACGTTCTCCCTGTGTCTGCGTGGGTTTCCTCCAGGTGCTCCGGTTTCCTCCCACTGTCCAAAAATGTGCAGTTTAGGTTATTTGGCCATGCTAAATTGCCTGTAGTGTTAGGTGAAGGGGAAAATGTAGGGGAATGGGTCTGGGTGGGTTGCTCTTCGGAGGGCCGGTGTGGACTTGTTGGGCCGAAGGGCCTGTTCCCACACTGTAAGTAATCTAATCTAATCCAATCTAATCATGACCTGAAGGTGGGAGTTAAGTCAGGCTCTGCTAGTGAGTGGGAATTCAGCAGATAATAACCATAAAATGATGCCTCATGAAAAAAAGGAGATAATGATGGCATACTTGGACAACCCATTCTTCTCGCTGTATTAGACTGCTGAATTTCCAAACACTTTCGGTGCACAAGTGTTGACGACATGCCCGAAGTGGTTCTTATGTCCCTTGTCTAATGTAAATAACATGACACTTCAATCATGCAAGTTCTAGTGGATTAACTATTGCTTGTCTCCATGGGGATGCTGCATTTGCATTCAGAGTTCAAATGGTAATTGTGCTCTAAGAATGTAGGGGATTATTTTATCAGAACAAGCTCTAAATTTGAGGTCACATTCAGAAACAGTGTGGACAATGCTCCCTGAACACAGTAAGCACTCATAAAACTACCCCTGTGAATTACAACGAGGGGCTGTTGGCTGTGAAGATATAATATTCAGGCTCCAATGGCCAATTTAGTGTTCATCTGTCCTGATGTAATTTGTTGAGGACAGTTTGAAAAATACCACAGCTGGAATATTTCTTGGTGGTGTTAAAGGAATAGGTCAGTGTGCTAGATAGGGGGAGGGTTTTCTGCCAACTGTTTCAGGTGGTTCAGACCTTCGCAAACTATCTACTGTCACGTTCGTGAGCATACATCCAGTAGCTAACTGGTCGGGTATACACCTGCATTTGGAAGCTTTTCCGTTGTTTGAATAGAAAATGGTTGTTTCTAGAATTCAGTATTTCTAGCAGCTTAAAGGATGTAAGCAACATCAAACATTGTACCCGTGACAAACTACACAAGAATATTTAAATTTATATTAGCAGTTTGCTTTGTCTCACAACACTGGATGTCCATTGTAAATAAATATTGGTCATAACCAGCATTTTAAAAGGGGTGAATACTGAAAGTATCATCTCTGACTTGCACCATCATTATTGTATCACAGCATAGATTCAAAGCCAGACAGGTCTATACCTTTAAGAGAGTTAAGTGACATCTTGACATGTGTTGTTCCTGAATAAAGGTACTACATCACTTGCAATCACTCCTTCTGCATAAGACTCAATGTGGGTAGTCAATTATATACATGTACAGTAACATCAGTAAATACAGAACCCCAAACTATGTGTGTAGGTTTGTGATATTGTAGTTGTGCAAATACAAAGTATTGTTGATAAACTTAGAGGCATCTATTTCAGTGAAATATGTATCCACCTCCCTGAATGCAGAGCTGAAGTTGCAACTACTACTAAGGGTAAAACGCTACAACCAAAATGATAGACTATAAACCTGGACTGGAGCACAGCGAGTTGTCTAAATCTGTGTCTGATCTTTAAAGTAAAACCAGTGATTGGGAAGCTGCTGAATGCCCTAATCTAAGAATACGAAGCTGGAACAAGGTATAAAAACAAATAATGGCAAAAAAAATTCATATACTGAAGATGCCTTATCTCTGTCCAGGCATCAGTTGATTCTAACAGTTTCTATTCTTGATCTGACACACAAATGAGAAGAGGCCCATGGGGTGGTGTTATTGCTGATTGCTTTAACCTTGTAAAAGCACCTACAAGCACAGTCTGCAAATGTTGATGAGGCAGCAGCAAAGACTAAAGCAGAGATTCAGGCAAATTAAAACAGAGGGCACTACACTGCAATACATATTCTTATACTGGAAGTTTAAAGAGCACAAATCTACAAAGGAAAGATGGAAAGCTAATATCTGAGCATGGATTGGCATACCATTGAAATTGTGGCAGAATTATTCAAAGAAAGAATCAATCTTTACTTTGATGCCTGACAAAGAAAGACAGTCCAACTTCTTGACACTTTGGACACTCTAGTATTAAGAATACCAAACTCCTCTTGTATTTTTGTCAATGATCTCGAAGGTCCTGACAGAACCTTTTAGATTTTAGAAGATTACCTTAACATTTGAGTCAATTTCAAGAAACATTGGCTTGGGTTCATGGCCAACCCCATTCCTGATGAAGGGCTTATGCCCTACACGTCGATTCTCCTGCTCCTCGGACGCTGCCTGAATGACTGTGCATTTCCGGCACCACACTCTCAACTCTGGCTTGGTTTACTTCATCCTGACAACCGTCAAGAGAAATGATTAACCTATTGTGTAAAATGTGTAAGAAGTCCAAATGCCCAGAGAATTCAAAAGTATGCACAATGCTCTGCATCAGCAAGTGCAGAAGATCAAAACAAGGGACAATGTCGAAGAAGCTTCCAAAGCCTCTTCCATGCAAAATGTTAACAATGTCCAAAAGGTACATGCAACACTACAGGAGGAAATGGGGTGCTCAGCACATTAACTCTTCTCCTTATTAGTCTTACAGAAAGAACTATTTGCATGGTGAAATCCACTATCTTTAAATGCAAAACAAGTTGCCAAGATTTTACAAAGCAATGTTAAATCTATTTAATTCTCTCAGTGATGGTTTACCCTCATCAGCAGCTCTCACATTCGAGTAACAGATCCACACAACCCTCCTCTGACACACTCATCATCCAACCACAATATATTGTTGAAAGGAGAGAAGAAATGGAACTAGAGCATGATCAACACTTATCTCTCCACGCTTCAGCCTCTCTGCCAGTATTCCTGATGAAGGCCTTTTGCCCGAAACGTCGATTTTTCTGCTCCTTGGATGCTGCCTGAACTGCTGTGCTCTTCCAGCACCACTAATCCAGAATCTGGTTTCCAGCATCTACAGTCATTGTTTTTACCTAAGTGTGCAGACAGTCATCCCAACTTAGAGTAAATGATAAAGCATTTGTGTTTCTGAATTTCATATAAACTCACTGATTCATGGAAAAATAAAAGTGTCCAGCCTAGGTTTTGTGACATTGTGATATGCAATGGTTAAGTCCTATGAAAAATAGTTAGCAAATCGAAACCACACATCACCAATAGGATGGCAACTTGAATACTGTAGATATAATTCCAGACAACTATACATCTAAGTCAAATGAATACATCAATCCAATGTGCCTACCATCAGATGGTATCGTAAGGAGTGAAATTATACTGTCAAGTCATGACAACTGTACAAGGACGAGATCTGGTTGTGTTCTATGTTCATAAAGATGCTACCTGAATATATAGAGAAAATGCACTTAAATCTATCCTTATATGAATTAATCGGAAAACGGGTTCCCATTACATAAAGAGTAAGGGGGATGCATTTTCTCATAGATCCCAGACGAGACAGGCTCAAACATTTAAGACAGTCACATGACTTCACCACATATGATATTCCAACGTAAAAGGAATCCATCTCACTTGCAGCAATTCTCTCTCTGTGCAGTCAGTCAGTTGTGTGCATGTCTTGTAAAATGACATTAGGAGTCACAGAAACAAAAAAAGAAGTTGTTGGAAAAGCTCAGCAGGTCTGGCAGCATGTGTGAAGAGAAACCTGAGTTAAAGGTTCGGGTCCGGTGACCCTAACTCAGCAGGTCACCAGACCCATAACGTTAACTCTGATTTCTCTGCACAGATGCTGCCAGACCTGATGAATTTTTCCAGCAACTTCTGTTCTTGTTTCTGATTTAAAACATCCACAATTCTTTTGGTTTTTAGTCAGTAAGCACAGAACCCAGACTATGTGTAGTTTGTGATATTGGAATCACATAAATAGTTTGTGTTTTTAATAAACTTGAATATACCTGTCTCAACAAGAGACTTCTGCTACATGTTATGTAGAATAACATATAGAAAATCACAAAGTGCACCAATAATCTCTTCATTTCAACACTGGTGAGCATTTCATATTCTACCTTTCCAAACTCTAAATTGAAATGAGAATAAAATTCTTTGAGACAGAAGCAATTTCTTCTCCCAAGCGACAGTGAATATCTGATGCTTCGACAACCCAGGGAGATGTGGAGGCTAAATCACTGAAAGAAGGAGGGTTTATTTTAATTCAGGGAGTTGAGGGTGATGCTATGCTGGCATAAATAAGGAGTTAAGGGTTATGGCAGATCAGCCATGATTTTATTGAATGACAGGAACAGGCCTGAGGGACTGAATGGCCTGCAGCTGTTACAATTTCCTATGTTCTTATTTGATGTGATTTGGACGGTTATTGTGGTGCAGTGACAATTCACTTACCTCTGAAATAGCAGGTCCACATTCCAGGCCCACCTACCCCAGAGGTGTATAGTAACATTTCTGAACAAGTTGATTCAAATATAACTTGATGTGATTTGGTCAATTGTTAGAATTCAATTTTTGCTCAGTGCAACAAAGAGAAAGTCCATACAAAATCGGAAGTTGCTGGGAAGCTTACCTACAAACCTACATTTAGTCTGGGTCCTGTGCTTACTGACTAAAAACCGAAAGAATTGTGGATGTTTTAAATCAGAAACAAAAACAGAAGTTGCTGGAAAGGCTCAGCAGGTCTGGCAGCATCTGTGAAGAGAAATCAAAGTTAACGTTTCGGGTCCGATAACTCTTCCTCAAAATTGGTGAGCAAGAGAAAAGATTGGAATGGAAATATCGTCAGAGAGAGGAGCAGAACTTCTTCAAGGTGAGCATGCTGGGAAGAGACATGACAGTGAGTTAAATACTAGATAAGAACTGCAGATGCTGTAAATCAGAAACAAAAACAGGCGTTGCTGGAAAAGCTTAGCAGGTCTGGCAGCATCTGTGAAGAGAAATCTGGGTTAACATTTTGGGTTCGATGACCTTTTTCAAACCCAGAGAAAATTTGTTTTCTTTTTAATTCCCAGTTGACTCAGGAGTGGAAGCTTCTCTTTAACATGCAGTATAAAGGTAAAAGTCACGAGAGTCCCACTCGGTCATTAGTGAGAGATGGCTGATGCTGGTTAAAACAGAGGGTCACCACACCTCAGCTGAGAAGAAACATTGAGAAGGTAGGCTATTTCACGATAACCTTGGCCAGTGTGGGACTATAACCCAAGCTGTTGGTATTACTCTACACTGCAAACCAGCCTAGTGAGCTAACCAAGCCCCAAATAATGTAAGGCAAACAGGAAGAATGGACAGACAGGATCAATCTTTTGGAAAGGAGCATGTCCAAGTATCCATTCATTGAAAGTAATGCATAGGAAGCCTGGCTGGCTTCATTACCACCTTCTTTAGGCTTCTTCCACCCAGCGAGTGTTTTATGGAACATCTACTTCACTGTCTAATCACAGAAACTGTAGTCAAACAGTCTGTATGAGGAAATGAATGTCCGATATAAACGCAAGCTGTAATACCTGTGTTCCCTTATAATGACCTCTTCTTTGACTTAAAACTTGCTGCTTTTGAAGCTTTCTCCCTTATATATAACAAATTTCATCAACAAACCCTCATCATTTAAAATGTTGATAACTGAAATGTTCTGTGCTGCAGACGTCCACTGACTGTACAGTCACTTCTGAAGAGTACATAGTTTCTTGGCCAGAGTTGTTACTTTGGAACTAGATTATATATTTTACAAGGTTTTCAACCTATACTGTAGATGAGAACTCCTGATAGTTCTGATTCCGTATTCCTGCCAGTGCCAATTTATATCTGTTGAAGGTTTATGCCAGTTATGTCTTATCTGCCTGATATCAATAGTGCTTTAAATTCATCTCCGAGTTATATTTGTATCAGTAATGGAAGAATGCTCTTTTTTATCTTGCTCCTTCCTCCAGTCTCACTGGTCTATGAAAGGGATCTTAATGGTTTTATGAGAGCTGGACATGTTCTGGTAATTCCATTTCATCCCCTTTCTTCACAAGTTGGCCTAAATATTGAACAGCGACAAGATCTGCAATAATTGGGAGCATCATTGGCAAACAGCACCCTGCTCTTCTCAATATCTGATCGATTTCAGGAGGATATAGAGAGTCTACATGTTCTCACGGTGTCTGCATGGATTTCCAGTGGGTGTTCCACTTTCTTCCCACAACACAAAATGGCAGGTTAGGTGGATTGGCCATGGTAAATTGCCCGTAGTGTCCAGGGATGTGCAGGCGAGATGGTTTAACCAAGGGAAATGCAGGGTTCTGGGGATCTTGGGTGTCTGGGTGGAGAGTTTGGAGAGTGGATACACACTCAATTGGCTGAATGTCCTCCACCTACATTATAGGGATTTTATGATTTTAAACCATGGAAGAAGGCAGTGCAGGCTGAGAAAAAGGTTAAAATGTCATTCAGATCCTGAGCTTCAATACTAATGGCATGGAGTGTAAAAGGGGGAGGTGATAACAAATGTGAAGACACATGTTTGACCTCAACTGTATTGTGTTCCGTTTCAGACAGCACAATTTGGAAAGGATCGGAAAGTCTGAAAGTGGGTTGAATCATGGAAAAAGTTCTGGGATTTAAGAACTTCAGTTACATTGGGAGATTGGAGAAGCTGGATTTGTTCTCTTTGGATTAGCAAGGATTGAGAGCAGATTCAAAATCATAGGAGTCTCAACACTGCCGATATGGAGCAATGGTTCCCATTAGTAAAAGGATTGAGGACCAAATTAAGGTGACTGACACAGGCGCTAAAGAAGACACAAGGGAAGACTTATTTTTTGCAGTGAGTGAAATGAGATCTGGAGTCAACTGAAGGAAAAAGTCCAATTGAGACTTTCAGAAGGGAATTAAATAAAAACCAAGAAAAAAGAAATTGCAAGACCTTTTGAAAAAAGGTAGGGGAGAGGCACTGGACAATTTGATTTAAAGAGAGCTGCCCCACAGACTCAATGGTCAGAAGTCTCATGACACCAAGTAATTGTCCAACAGGTTTATTTGGAATCTCTGCTCCTTCTTCAGGTGAAGTGATTGTGCTGTAAACTTCCATGATTCTGTCTACACAGACCTTCTAGTCACAAAGAAACATCAGGAAAATAATATTTTCCCTCCCTGTGAGGACCCTCAACAGTTCTGGGTCTTGCAACTTGCTGAGAAGAGACAAGTCAATTGTGCTTATTATGAAACATGGAGTCTTTTCCAGTTCTATTCAAGATAGGAATTAACAAATGAGTCATTAAGCCAGCACACCTAGCATTTCCTCTCATCAGCAGTTGTAATAAAGTGTAAATCACCGTACTTGACAAAAGTAATAAAGTGAAGTTGGGTTTTAATGTATCAGTCAGCAAAAACAATGACATCAACACAAGGACACAATGATAACGCAGGTCACCAATCAGGCTACCTTGCTGCAGCCTTCCATTACTACGGAGTCAGTCAGTCATATATTTAGCAATATCTGTTGTAGGTTATTTCCCAACTTGTGTAACTTGATTCCCATTTGCTCCCTTTCCGAACTGCGAATCTTCAGCTTTTCTCAGGAAAATAGAGCTTTTAATTTTAGCAACTCCACTCAAATTCCTTTCTGTTATTGGGAAATATTACTTCAGACGAGGATTTAGATTGTCTGTTACTGGTTATCAAGTTCAGAGTTATGCCACATAAAAGACGCATGTTATAAGTTGACTTGAACCGATCAAGTAATGAGTGTGGTTTGGCAGCCCTGATAAACCATAATTCACAGCATGCGTAATCCTTAGTGTGCACAAAGGATATTGGCTACATACTGGCTAATGTAGAGTATGGTAGTGTGTGCAGAGAATTACAAAGTATGGGTCATCAAAAGATTCAGAGCATTTGCATTTGGTTAACATTACTTCAGCAGGGTGAGACAATTGAATGAGTCATCCAGAAGATGAGATGCTTGCCGAAAGTAATAGTACATATATTTTCCTCAACTCTCAAAAACATTCCAAAGTGTTTTCATTTCATGAATTAGTTCGCACATTAAAAATGGACAAAGAGTAAAAAGATGAATAATCAGATCATCTGTTTTTAATGGGGTGGGTTGACGGAGATAAATTGGTCAGGATACTGAGGCACTCCCTACCCTCCTTCGAATAGCATTATATACATAACAGACAATTAAAGGGAAGGTCTTCAGAATAACATTTCCCAAAGACTAATGGCTCAAAACAATGCAGCATACCTTCGGTACTGTACTGGACTCAGGCTCACAGAGATATACAGCACAGTAGAATGCTATTTAGCCCCTGATGTCTATGTTGTTTAATAAACAATCTGACTACACTAATGTCATTCTCCAGTTTTGTCCCATTGCTCTAGAGGCTACGGCAACGCAAGTGACTGTCCAAATGCTGCTTAAATGGTTCAAGATTTTCTGACTCAACCTTTCAGATGGTGGGTTCCAGTCTCCCACTACCCAATTCACCTCAACACTTCTCTTAGCCTTCAAACTCAACTTAAATCAATGCCCCCTCGTTATTCATCCCTCTTCTGCAGAAAGAACATGTCTTCCTATCCACCTTATCTAAGACCCTCATAATCTTGTACCCCTCTATCAGGTCCTCTCTCAACCATTGCTGCTCCAAGAAGAGCAACCTCAGGTAATCTAATCTTTCCTCATCGCTCAGACCGGCCAGCCCAGGAAGCATCCGGTGAACCTCCTCTCCACCCTCTCCAGTGAATTTACATCTTTCTTATAATGTGATGACCTGAACTGCACACAGTACTCCAAGCATTTTATGTAACACCAAGCCTTACTCTTATATTCTATGCCTCAGTCACTAAAAGCTATATTCCCCCATCTGAGCCACCTTTCTTTATCTTCCTTGCTACCTTTAGGGATCTATGGATATTTACAGCAAGGTTCCTTTGATCTTCAGTACTTCTCAAGTTCTTATCATCCAAAGTGTAATCCATGCCTTGTTAGCCTTCCCCAAGTATAGAACATCACACATTTCTGGGTTTAATACCATTTGTCACTGCTCAACATGTTTCATCGGTCCCTGAATATATTCCTGCAGTTTTCTGCTCTTCACTATTAACAATCCGACCAATTTTCTTCTCATAATCAAAATCCTTGATTATACCCATTATACATAAGTCTAAATCATTAATGTACACTACAAGTAACAAGGGTCCCAGCACTGAGCATTGTGGATGCCCATTGGAAACTGACTTCCAGTCACAGAAACAGCCTTCTACCAACACCTTCTGCTTCCTGTTTGTTGGTGAACACTTGGAAGCATTCAAGGATGCCCTCATAAGAATGGGGTATGATGCTCAAGATGCCCAGTTCCAGTGGGTCACAGTGAGAAACCTCAGGAGACAGACTCGAGCTGCAACCGACAATGTATCCTTCATTGTCCAGTACTTCCCAGAAGCTAAAAACTACACCATGTTCTTTGCAGCCTGCAATGTATTATCAATGAGGATCAGCATTTCACCTTGCCCATGCCTCCACCTCTCGCCTTTAAACAACTACCAAACCTCAAACAGATCATTGCTCACGGCAAACTGCCTTCAGAACAACACTATACAACTCTGTCATGGCAGACACTGCATGACGTGTCAGTGTTGACAAGGATACCACCATTACATGTGGGAACACCACCCACCGTGTACGCAGCGGGTACTCATGTGACTTGGTAAAAACAATGGCTGCAGATGCTGGAAACCAGATTCTGGATCAGTGGTGCTGGAATTGCACAGCAGTTCAGGCAGCATCCAACGAGCAGGGAAATCGACGTTTCGGGCAAAAGCCCTTCATCAGGAATAAAGGCAGTGAGCTGGAAGCATGGAGAGATAAGCTAGAGGAGGGTGGGGTGGGGAGAGAGTAGCATAGAGTACAATGGGTGAGTGGGGGAGGAGATGAAAGTGATAGGTCGGGGAGGAGAGGGTGGAGTGGATAGGTGGAAAAGGAGCTAGGCAGGTCGGACAAGTCCGGACAAGTCATGGGGACAGTGCTGAACTGGAAGTTTGAAACTAGGATAAGGTGGGGGAAGGGGAAATGAGGAAGCTGTTGAAGTCCACATTAATGCCCTGTGGTTGAAGTGTTCCGAGGCAGAAGATGAGGCGTTCTTCCTCCAGGTGTCTGGTGGTGAGGGAGCAGCGGAGTGGGAGGGGGAGTTGAAATGTTGGGCCACGGGGCGGTGTGGTTGATTGGTGCGGGTATCTCGGAGATGTTCCCTAAAGCGTTCTGCTAGGAGGCGCCCAGTCTCCCCAATGTGGAGGAGACTGCATCGGGAGCAACGGATACAATAAATGATATTAGTGGATGTGCAGGTAAAACTTTGATGAATGTGGAAGGCTCCTTTAGGGCCTTGGATAGAGGTGGGGGAGGAGGTATGGGCACAGGTTTTACATTTCCTGCAGTGGCAGGGGAAAGTGCCAGGATGGGAGGGTGGGTCGTAGGGGGGCGTGGACCTGACCAGGTAGTCACGGAGGGAATGGTCTTTGCGGAAAGCGGAAAGGGGTGGGGAGGGAAATATATCCCTGGTGGTGGGGTCTTTTTGAAGGTGGCGGAAACGTCGGCGGGTGATTTGGTTTATGCGAAGGTTGGTAGGGTGGAAGGTGAGCACCGGGGGGTTCTGTCCTTGTTACGGTTGGAGGGGTGTGGTCTGAGGGCGGAGGTGCGGGATGTGGACGAGATGCGTTGGAGGGCATCTTTAACCATGTGGGAAGGGAAATTGCGGTCTCTAAAGAAGGAGGCCATCTGGTGTGTTCTATGGTGGAACTGGTCCTCCTGGGAGCAGATATGGTGGAGGCGGAAAAATTGGGAATACGGGATGGCATTTTTGCAAGAGATAGGGTGGGAAGAGGTGTAATCCAGGTAGCAGTGGGAGTCGGTGGGTTTGTAAAAAATGTCAGTGTCAAGTCGGTCATCATTAATGGAGATGGAGAGGTCCAGGAAGGGGAGGGAGGTGACAGAGATGGTCCAGGTAAATTTAAGGTCAGGGTGGAATGTGTTAGTGAAGTTGATGAATTGCTCAACCCCCTCGCGGGAGCACGAAGTGGCGCCAATGCAGTCATCAATGGAGCGGAGGAAGAGGTGGGGAATGGTGCCGGTGTAATTATGGAAGATCAACTGTTCTACATAACCAACAAAGAGACAGGCATAGCTGGGGCCCATACGTGTGCCCATGGCTACCCCTTTGGTCTGGAGGAAGTGGGAAGATTCAAAGGAGAAATTGTTAAGGGTGAGGACCAGTAATGTGACTTGGCCAAGATTGTCTATCTCATACACTGCAGGTAAGGATGCCCTGAGGCATGATACATTGGCAAGACTGAAGGGATGGCCTCAACAGGTGACCCCACTGCACTATACACTGTCACATACATGTACACAAGCATGCAGGATACACACAAACACATGCAGAACCTCTGTTATACACAAGCTGTGTCTCATACGCTGACACACACACACGCACACGCACACGCACACGCACACACACACTCTCACATGCACCCCCTCACAGACTTATCCATCATTGCACTCACACACATACAAGACTCTCTCACAGACAATCACCACCACCTCCCACACACACACACACACACACACACACCACACTCACACATGCAACCCCTCACAAACTTATACACCATTGCACTCACACACATACATACACTCTCTCACGGACAATCATCTGCACCCCCTCTCCACCCCCACCCCACCCTCCCCCCCCGCCCCACACACACACACACACGCACACATACACACACTCACTCGGTCTCCCCTGCACACACATACATATAAAATTGTGGGGTGAATTTGTACTTGTGGAATTACATTTTATTTTGCTCAAAAACTGCATAAACCCATGTAAGATTCTCCTACTTTAGCAATAGAATCAGTCTGACCTAATATTGGGACACAGACAGACTTTAACCTCACACCTTCAATGCATTATCTGAGCTGAGATGGCACCTATTATTAAAAGCTATCTTGAGAAAGTAACATTAAAAAAGTTCTTGGATTTACATATGAAGGACATGAAATGAACACGATCACCCTAAAAGATGAAAGACACAAGCTAAATTTCATTTAACATTATATTCCATGACATTGCAATCCTGTTGCTATACATTCTGTGTCATATGATTCTGTTCCGCCACCAGCTGATGAAGAAGCAGTGCTTCAAAAGCTAGTGCCTCCAAATAGACCTATTGGACTATAATCTGGTGTTACATGACTTCTAACTTTGCCCACACCAGTCCAACACTGGCAACTCCAAATCATTCCTGTTTGTTAGCTGTTTTTGGATCTCATGTGCCATTTTGCCTTGGATTCCTGGCATTCCTTGCTTGACCAGTCTGTCATGACAGACCTGATCAAAGGTCTTGCTAAAGTCCATGTAGGCAACACTAAATACATCATCCTCATCCATACTCCTAATATCCTCCTCAAAACAATTGATCATATTTTCAAACACCACCTTCCTTAAATCCAATTTAATAAAACAAAAAAATAGATGCTGAAGATCTGAAACAAACTGAAACAGAAATTACTGGAGGAACTCATCAGGCCTGGCAGCATCTATGAAGAGAAAACAGCATTAATGTTTTGAGTCTGGTGAACGTCCTTTCGACTTCTTCAGATGTGAGTTTTTTCTCTTAATCCACACTGACTTCCTGATTTTTCGTGTCTCTCTCTAACTACAGATGTATTCTGTCCCACAGGAATTCTATATCATAAATTCCCCATCACTGAGATTAGATTCACTGGCCTGTAATTTCCTGATCTATATTGTCTTCATTTTTAAATAATCAGACAATGTAAGACGTTCTCCAGTCCACTGATACCCAACCTGTGGACAGACATGATTAAAAGTTACTGTCATTGCTTTCCCATGCATTCTCTTTGATTTCCTAATATCTTCTTTAAGTTCCTCTCTGCACCTTTTATACTTCTCAGGAACTTTACCTTATTGAGCCCTCAGTATCTGCCAATCAGCTTCACTCTTTTTTCTGAGCACTACTCTGGTTCATGTGCTCTATTCTTCGAAAGGGCTATGAAACTCGAATCTGTTCACTAAGATCCCAAAACCAAGTTAGGCCTATGAAAATATGGAATAGCATATGATATAAATGTTGGCTATTAATTAGGAATATGAAATGATGTTATAAAGTGAAATAGCCGATCTGAAATGTACTCTTATAGAGCATAGAACAGTACAGTACAGTACAGGGCCTTTGGCCACGATGTTGTGCCGAGCATTTATCTTAATTTAAGATCGTCCTAACCTACACACCCTCAATTTACTGCCATCCATGTGCTTGTCCTGCAATCAGTTAAGTGTCCCTAGTGTCTCTGAACCTACTACCACTGCTGGCAGTGCACTCCACGCACACACCACTCTCTGCAGAAAGAAACTTCCTCTGATATCCCCCCATATCTTCCTACACCCACTTTAAAATCATGACCTCTCATGACAGCAATTTGTGTGCTGGGGACAAATCTCTGGCAATCTACTCTATGCCTGTCATTACCTTGTACACCTCTATGAAATCACTTCTCTCCAGTGTGAAAAGCACTAGCTCACTGAACCTGTCTTTGTAAGATAAGCCTTCCAATTCAGGAAGCATCCTGATCAATCACCTCTCCACCCTCTCTAAAGCTTCCACATCTTTCCTATAATAAGGCGGACTGGACACAATATTCCAAGTGTGTCGAACCAGGGTTTTATAGAGTTGCAGCAAAATCTTGTGGCTCTTTTTTTTAGGAATCGGGTTTCCCCTTCCAGAAAAAAGGAAGGAGACACTAACAGTAATACACTGACTATAACACCAGTCAGCACAGAGTCAGTCACCTAAACTAAGGAGACTCTGAATCTCCTGTTTATTTTTTTCATGTTGTGTGCGTGCAGGTGTGAGACACAGTGAGAGACACAAAGTGCACAAATCTTTATTCAATTCCCAACACCAGGAAGATAGGAAAACACCCAAGTGGCCAGTGACAAGCAGTGCCCTTCACATCAAAGGCAATGCTGTGTGATCAAACAGTGAAGGGGAACCTTGTGGCTCTTAAACTTAATCCCCTCGTTAATGAAAGCCAAAACACCATATGCCTTCTTAACAATCTTATCGACTTGGGTAGAACTTTGAGGGGTTTATGAACATGGACTCCAAGATCCCGCTGTTCTTCCACACTGCCAAGAATCCTGTCTTTAACCCTGTATTCAGCATTCAAGTTTGACCTTCTAAAATGAATCACTTTGCATTGAACTCCATCTGCCACTTCTCAGCCCAACCCTGCATCCTGTCAATGTCTTGTTGCCTGCAACAGCTCTTGACCCTACCTACAACACCACCGACCTTGGTGTCATCGGCAAACTTACTCACCCACCCTTCCACTTCTTCATCCAAGTCATTTATAAAAACTACAAAGAGCAGACGTCCATCAGATCGCTGAGAGACACCACTGGTCACCGAGCTCCAGGCAGAATACTTTCCATCCGCTACCATTCACTGTCCATTTGGCCAGCCAATTCTGTATCCAGACGGCCAAATTTCCCTGTATCCCATATCTCCTAATTTTCTGAATGAGCCTACTGTGAGGAATCTTACCAAGTGCCTAACTGAAATTCATATACACCACATCCACTGCTCGACCTTCGTCAACTTGTCTCATCACATCCTGAAAGAACTCAATAAGGCTTGTGAGGCATGACCTGCTCCTCACAAGCCATGCTGACTATATTTAATCTAGCTATGTTTTTGCAAATACTCATAAATCCTATCTCTCAGTATCCTTTCCAGTACCTTGCTTACCACTGACGTAAGACTGACTGGTCTGTAATTCCCAGGGATTTCCCTGTTCCCTTTCTTGAACAGAAGTACAGCATTCACCTCAATCAATCGGTACTATTCCCATGGAGAGTGAGGGTGCAACAATCATCACCAGAAGCACAGCAATTTCATTCTTCACTTCCCATAGAAACCTTAGATATATCTGGCCCAGTCCTGGGGACTTATCTATTTTGATACTTCCCAGAATTTCCTGAATATGAATCTGTTCAAGCCCACTAACCTGGTCCATAGTGTTCTCACTATGAACAAGGTCCCTCTTTCTAGTGAATACTGAAGCAAAAAACTCATTTAGGGCCTCCCCTATCTCTTCAGACTCCAGGCAAAAGTCCCCTTCACTACTCCTAATCATCCCTACCCTCACTCTGACCATTCTCTTATTCCTCACATACATATAGAACACCTTTGGGTTTTCCCTACTCCTTCCCCGGATTTTTGTGCACCCTCACAGCTCTGTGTCCATTTTTGAGTTCTTTCCTAGCTACCCTGTAATCCTCTAAAGCTGTGCAGATCTTTGCTTCCTTAACCTAAAGTGAGTTTCCTTCTTCCTTTTGACGAGAAGCTCCTCTGCTCTTGTCATCCAAGGCTCCTTCACCTTATCATTCCTTGCCTGTCAGAGTGGGACAATGGTTTCCAACACTCACAACAAGTGCTCCTTAAACAGCCTCCATATTTCTGTTGTGCATTTCCTAGAGATCAATTGTAACCAATTTATACTCCATAGCTCTTGTCTAATAGCAGTATAATTTCCCCTCACCCATTTAAAAGCCTCCCTATACTGTCTGTTCCTATCCCTCTCCATGGCTTTGGTAAAGGTGAGGCAGTTGTGGTCACTGTCAGCAAAATGGTCTCCCACCAAGAGATCTGACACCTGGCCTGGCTCATCACCTAGCACTAAATCTAATATGGCCTCCCCCTGGTTGGCCTATCTACATATTGAGTCAGGAATCCTTCCTGGACACACCTGACAAAATCAGCTCCATCCAGACCATCTGCATTAAGGAGGTTCCAATCAATATTGGGGAAGTTGAAGTCACCCATAACAACAACTCAGTTACATCTGCACCTTTCCAAGATCTGCTGCCCAATCTGTACTTCCATCTCTCTGCTGATATGGGGTGGGGGGTCTATACAAAACACCCAATAAAGTAACTGATCCTTTCCTGTTACTGACTTCCACCCATACTGACTCAGTCGACAAACCCTCCTCAACAATCTCCTTTTCTGCAGCTGTGATGCACTCTTTAGTTAACAATGCCACTCCCCCTCCTCTTTTATCCCACTCCCAGTTCTTTTTAAAAGATCTAAACCTTGGAACATCTAGCAACCATTCCTGCCCCTGTGAAATCTAGGTCTCAGTTAGGGTCTCAACATTGTAGTTCCAAGTACTGATCCATACTCTAAGTTCATCATTCTTATTATTTGCATTCCCTGCATTGAAACAGACATACCTTAACCCATTCCTTTGCCCAATCGACTGTGTATCCCTCCAGATTATCTGCATTCTATTTCTGCCCATTCAACAACTACCCTCTCCTCTGATCTGTAGCCCTGGTTCCCATCCCCCTGCCAAACTGGTTTAAACCCTCCCAAAGTGCTCTCGCATATCTCCCACCCAGAACATTAGTGCCCCTCCAGTTTAAGTGCAACCTGTCCTTCATGTACAGGTCCCACCTTCCCCAGAAGGTTCCCCAGTGGTCTATGTATCTGAAGCCCTCCCTCCTGCCCCAGCCATGTAGCCACGTGTTTAGTTGCACTCAATCCCTGTTCCTCGCCTCAGTAGCATGTGGCACCGCTAGTAATCTTGAGATTACTGCTCTGCTCATTCTGCTTTTCAGCTTCCAACCTAACTCCCTGAAATCACTTTATAGATCCTCATCCCTTTTCCTAGCTATGTCATTGGTGTAAATGGGCATCACAGCTTTTGGCTCCTCCCCCTCCCCCTTCAGAGTCTTGTAGGCTCAATCAGAGACACCTGGACCTGTCACCTGGGAGGCATCATACCTTCCAGGAATCCCATTCGCAACCACAGAATCTCCTCTCTATTCCTCTAACTAATGAATCACCTACCACTAGCGTTTTTCTGTTCTTCCCCCTTCCCTTCTGAGCCACAGTGCCAGGCTCATTGCCAGTGACCTGGCCACTACAGCTTTCCCCTGGAAGGTCCCCATCGCCACACACCCCCCACCCCACAAACAGTATCCAAAAGGGTGTACTTATTATTGAGGGGAACAGCCACTGGGAATCCCTGCACTGACTGCTTGTTCCCTTTCCGTCCCCAGAGTGTATCCATCTACCTTTTTCATGTAACTGAGGTGAGACTATCTCCCTCTAACTCCTCTCTGTTACCCCCTCCACCTCCCAAATGCTATGTGATATAAATCCGCATAATGTATTCAAATTTAAAATTACCTGCCATTGTTAATGGGTTTCTCATTCAAATAAATATACTACCAAGATTAATTTCACTGTAAATTACAGGGAATGTCTTTATATAATTAATATAATTAATACTTCATTACAAGATGTGACTCAACTCAAGGACTTCTACGATTTCATTGTTAGAATGGGAAATATCTTAAGTAATAATTTGGAAGCCCAGTAAAGAAAATGCCTCTAATTTTTTTTAGCTTCTTGGAAAAACAGTTCACACACCTCCCCCAGGCCACAATTGTGTCCCCAGTCATTGAAAAACTAAATGATGCACTTTACAATCCTACAGGATCCTGAAAGAATCTACTTTCGTAAATGCAGTTTTCTTCCTTTTTTTTCTCACTCTCCATTTCCCCAAGCCACACGTCTTGTTCTTAGTAAGCGTAAGGAGAAGGGTGGTCTCTCTGCTGGGACAACCTTTACAGCAGCTTCAGTACCTTCCCTGGGATCACATTTCTTTCTGCAAGATGAATGAATTTCAATGATACCTTCATCTGATTCATTGGTATCTACTGTTCACCTCCCAACTAACTGCGTAGATTATACCTGAACTGTCCTCTGTTTTACATCACCTAGCTGAATCTGAATTTCTGGATGTGACTCAATTCCATAAGCCCAAAGTCCCCTCTTATTTCCAAAAGGGTGCAATCAGTCCCTGCCAGACCTATGCTCAGAATCAAGAGCTGAAATCCAACTTCTGGTTAGGTCTGAAAGGTCAGAGATGGCTTCAACCATTTATGCAACCCAACTGCTTTCCAAAATCTGTTTCATTTAAGAGGACGGTCTCATGAGTTACAAATGTATGAGAAGAAGAATAAAGAATTCAAGTGTCTCCATCAAAAGTTGACACAAACATGTACACCTTCCCCAACCCCCATCCCTGCACCCCTCTCCAGTGAATGGGCATACCAAAAAGGAATCTGTGTTCATTTCAGAGAAAATATCTTAGAACTTCCCCTACAAAACCCAAAGGAATATTAAGGTAAAAAAGTAAGATTGCCATAGTCTTACCAGAACATATGGCTGTTCTCTCCTTAGAGAGGGATAAATAGTGATGGTTTAACCTGAGGATCACCATGCCTCAGGCAAGGGAGAAGGTGAATCCTTCATGGTACAGGAATTGAACTGATGTTTTCTTTTAAGATTAGATTACTTACAGTGTGGAAACAGGCCCTTCAGCCCAACAAGTCCACACCGGCCCTCCGAACAGCAACCCACCCAGACCCATTCCCCTACATTTACCCCGTCATCTAACATTATGGGCGATTTAGCATGGCCAATTCACCTAACCCGCACATCTTTAGACTATGGGAGGAAACCCATGCAGACGCGGAGAAAATATGCAAACTCCATATAGACAGTTACCCGAGGTGGGATTTGAACCCGGGTCTCTGGCGCTGTGAGGCAGCAGTGCTAACCACTGTGTTGATGTGTTAGTCGGCAATGTAAATCAGCTGGGCAGCCAATTGAGCTAGCTGAGCCAGTAAGCCATTGCTGGGTCAAAATCCTGGAACTGTCTTCCACAGCAGGTATACTGTAATGCTTCAGGAAGGCAGCTCACCCAGAACCTTCTCAAGGGCAATAAACGCTGGTCATCCAGTGAAACCCACATTCCATGAATGAACTAAAACAGAATCATTTATACTATACAATGCTAAATCACTGTCAAAAGAAATGTTTTTTACACCAAACTTGCAACATATTTGTTCTGCACTAGTCCTAGTTTTCCCAATCCTGTCCAACGCAAATAATTGATCTAGAATCTAACCTCTTTGTGACTTTTTTAAGAAGTTTTCTTTAAGTGTATGTTTCCAGAATGAAAATAGTCCCAATTCATTGAGGCTATCCTTACAACTAAAGTCCAAGGCAGGGCATTTGTTAAGCCATCTTCTTAAGGGTTGTGCCATCCCTCACCCTGTTTGGTAATCCAAACAAGAGACAGATCTCAAAGTATAGTGAAACCAAGATATTGTAAAGCATTAGCATATCATTTTTAGCTTGATGGTTTACTCTCCAATCAACATAATCTGAAATAAATTTTTACCTTCCCAATATCATTAGCCAAACAATCTAAGGAGGAGGAAACTCTTAGCTTCCTTCACAATCTAGTCCATGATTATAACAAAATAATCTCTAACAGGGAATCTTTACAAAATCACAAGAAAGAGTAGTATTCCAACAATCAGTGTAGTCATTACTAAACCAGCAACAACATCTGTTCTCAGACATCTTGTAACATAAGAACATAGAAAAGTACAGCACAGAACAGGCCCTTTGGCCCACGATGTTGTGCTGAGATTTAATCCTAATGTAAAATATAGCAACTTAACCTGCGCACCCCTCAACTCACTGCTATCCATGTGCATGTCCAGCAGTCGCTTAAATGTCCCCAATGACTACGCTTCCACCACCTCAACTGGCAATGCATTCCATGCATTCACAACTCTCTGCGTAAAGAACCTACCTCTGATGTCCCCTTTATACCTTCCTCCTAATATCTCCAAACTATGACTTCTCATACTAGTCAATCCTGCCCTGGGGAAAAATCTTTGGCTATTGACTCTATCTATTCCTCTCATTATTTTATATACATCGATCAGGTCTCCTCTCTTCCTCCTTCTCTCCAGAGAGAAAAGTCCAAGCTTATTCAACCTTTCTTCATATGGCAAGTCCTCCAGTCCAGGCAGCATCCTGGTAAACCTTCTTTGCATCCTCTCCAAAGCCTCTGTATCTTTCTTATAGTAGGGTGACCAGAACTGGACACAATATTCCAAGTGTGGTCTCACCAGGGTCATGAAGAGCTGCAGCAAAACCTTGCAGCTCTTAAACTTGATACCCCTGTTAATGAAAGTCAAAACACCATACGCTTTCTTAACAACCCTTTCCACTTGAGTAGCAACATTGAGGGGTCTTTGTACTTGCACACCCAGATCCCTCTGTTCCTACCAAGCAGTTAATGGCATTGCAATGTCTAATTTCTGCTTAAAGTATTTGGTATTGAAAATCGAAGCTGTTCACTTTGCTAGTTGGGCAATCAAAGAAGATATATGGCAGGATAAGAGAATAAGGCTTTTTGCACAGAAATCAATTAAAATACAACTACTTTGGCAGCTGACATAGAGTTCAGAATTTATGCAATTCAACAGACAGTAATCTGAGCTCCAACTTTAAGCTTCTAGAGAAAATCTATACCAGAAATGGAATGCAATAGCAAGGCTAGCCCATCATGTATTGACTGGGCCATATACAATGCTGTAGGCATTAAGTCATTTAAATACATAGTCCTCGGTTCAGTTTGGAAATTTATTGGTGCCAAGTTATGACGGGGCAGATGGAAACTATAGTTAGTAGCTCAAACTCAATGGGTTGTGATCACTTCACTTCAAATGGCTACATTACATGGTAAATGTTGTTTCAGCTTTCAAAACATTTCCAAATGGATTCAAAATAGTTGCTAGCTTTTTCCAAGGTTGTGAAGAAGAGGGGAGATAGAAAGAGAAACAAAAACAGAAATCGCTGGGAAAGCTCAGTAGGTCTGCCAGCACCTGAGGAGAGAAATCACAGTTAACATTTCAGGTTGAGTGACCCTTCCTCAGAACTCACTAGACTAGATGGGAAAAAAATTAAGGGAAAGGCAAGTTGAAAGAAAGTCAATATTGAAATGAAATCTGTCACCAAATGAAGGAGCAAAGCAACATTTTCATACTTTCGCTTTCCTAATTTCTTTTCTAAGCAACCTTTGGCCTTTATGTATTCCTCTAGGGCATCTGTTGCTTTGACCCTTCAGTATTTATCAAATGCTTCCATTATTTTCTTCTTGAGTAGTGAATCTTCCTTGACATACAGGGTTCTCGCCACTTGCTGGTTTAAAAAAAAAGGGATAGTTTTAAAGCAACATTTTTTTGTAAAATCAAGGTGATGCGGGCAGATCTTCCCTGATTTTCCAAGGGTAGTCTGATCCCCAAGCATGTGGACTCTGGGGTAAATATGCAAGTTGCACCTATCATTGAGAACTCTGTCCTCTAGAATTGTTCTTACATCTCCAAATTGAGCAACATCCTTGGAATCCACTAAGAACTCAGATTTCTCCAGTTTCCTCATTTCCCCACCCCCCACCTTGTCTCAGCTGATTCCCTCGAACTCAGCACCACCCTCCTAACCTGCAATCTTCTTCCTGACCTCTCCGCCCCCACCCCACTCCAGCCTATCACCCTCACCTTGACCTCCCTCCACCTATCACATCTCCACCGCCCCTCTTCCCTACCTTTTATCTTAGCCTGCCTGGCACACTCTCCTCATTCCTGAAGAAGGGCTCTGGCCCGAAACGTCGAATTTCCTGTTCCTTGGATGCTGCCTAACCTGCTGCACTTTAACCAGCAACCCACTAAGAAACCCTGGGGACTTTGATTCTGAATATACAATGCAGCTAAAAGTAAGAAATAACATTATAAATAAAAGGTTTGAGATATAAAATTAGGTTTAAATACCAGACAGTGTAACATATCACTGACAAACGTTGTGAAAGAAACAAAATGAGAAAGTTAACTTCTCCACCCAACCCAAAATGTAATGGTGAAGCTATTTGTATAGGCCAGGGCAACCAAACAAAACTGTATTCATTTCAAACAAATAAGCACTAAAGATAGCAAGAAATTATGAAGGCTGCAGGACATAGTCTTGGAACAATAAAAATAAACCAAGGAATTTAAAGGAGGTTCCCAATGGTCACCATAAACCCATAATTTTCCTTTAACAAAATGAAATGAGACTCACTGCTAGTTAGCTGCTCTCAGCTGTGTATCTGATTTCTCATTCCTTGCTCTATCTCCCTTGTGCTTTGTGGGCCATATAGGAAACCTCAAAAAAATCAGATGTAAAAACAGTCAGGAAGAAAGTTGGCAGGCGCGGATCAATATTGGTGAAGGTGTGAAGACTGGTAATATTTTGGTTTGCTTTCAGAATAAATTGTATCTTTGTTCCAGGAATGAGAAACTTCAGTTGTGAGGATAAATTGAAGAAGTCGGGACTGGCAGGAGACTGGATAGAGATTTTTTAAACTCCTGAACAGGGCTGGACAGACTAAGGTAGGTGAAGCTGTTCCCGCTCATAAAAGGAAAAAGAAAGAGTTGCGTAGATTTAATGTGATGTGCAAACAAAGAAAGAGTGATACAGTGAGTAATCAGGGTATGGATGGAACTGCCTGCAAGTGTGGTGGTGGTAGGTTTAATTCAGGTATTCAAGCGAGGCTTTGGATGATTTGGATAGAAAAGGCATGCAAGAAAATGGGGAAAAGTACAAGATTGGCACAGATACTATGTATAGATATAGAATTCCTATACCGTAGAAATAGGCCATTCAGCCCAACAAGTTCACACCGATTCTTCGAACACCCAGACTCACTACCCCTAACCCTGCATTTCTCATGGCTAATCCACCTAACCTACAGACCCCTGGAATAAGGACAATTTAGCATGGCCAATCTACTTTACCTGCACATCTTTGGACTGTGGGAGGAAACCAGAGCAGCCAAAGGAAACCCACGTCCGAAGCAGGGCGAACATGCAAACTCCATACCGACAGTTACCCTCAGCTGGAATTGAGCCCAGGTCCCAGGTGCTGTGAGGCAGCAGTGCTAACCACGGTACCACCGTGCCATGGTTGTTGCAGCCACGATGGTCTGAACGTTCACTTTCTGCACTGTAACAAATCTGTGACTTTTAATTTATTAAATACATCCCAAAGGGGTTCACAGGTGTGTTCTTAAACAAAATCTGACACCAAGTCATACAAAGAGTTATTTTGGGGCTGATGGCCAACCAAAAGCTCAGCCAATGATGTAGTTGTGGTGACTCATAAGAGTAGGACTGGAGGTGAAGAGATTAGACAGGAGATTCCAGGGTTTAGGGCTCAGAAAGCTGGAGGCATGGCCAGTGATGTTAGAACAATAAAAATTGGAGATTCACTGGAGGCCAGAGTTAATGCAGATGGGTTAGAGTTAGGGTTAGGGTTAAGGAAGTTTAAAGGGGCACACATCATGGAAAGTCCACCAACTGTATAAAGTATATCCTATGGTCCATGTGGTTGTGTTACTCTTGTATCAGAGCCCCTGTTATTGTGTGGGTTGAGAATGTAAAGACAGTCAAGCCCAGCTCAGTGTGGCGATATAAGATCTGGGCAATTTCAACTCTCAATGATTACTTTATACACTTTGATGCACACTAGGCATCATTAACAGCTGCCTGAACAGCAGGATTCAAACACATCAGAGTTCCTTGGCATTTGTAAATGTGGTAAAGTAGGGGGGACGGAGATGATGGCTTACGGCAAAGACATGCCCCACAGGTGTTGGATATCTTTAAGGGGTTCAGAGGAGCACTCATACAAAAAAATGCATAAAGAATAAACATCACTTCCCATTTTGACCAGCTTCTGCTCCTTTGTTCCTGGTGTGGTTACCAACTACCAGCACTGCTGTCAAAGGTGGTTTGGTGTAAGGTCTACTTCCTAGCTAAAATATACCTGGTAAACTTGCACACAGGAGGATGTGATTCAAAGTCAGGTAGGTGCCATGATTCAAGAGTTTTTCACTCCTTTTTTGCATGCTGTGTTCTTAGGAGGCATCAGTTCAAGTCAGGTATAAGTGCACAGAGTTAAAATTAAAGCAATTGATTGGATTCTATGAAAGGTTCAATTTAGTCATCCAAAAAGAATTACATTTCAGGATCTGTAAATGTGATAAGAGTTTAGAAATTAGAACATTTGTGGCCCGATTTCCTTTTTCTGTCAGAGCTATTGAGTTCACATTTTGCCAATGTGTTTCCTTTTGTGTTTTACATTCTCTACCAATCACTCCAAAATATTAGGATAGATTTCACCAAGTGCTTTGGTAATATTATATATCCCACTCATCTGAGCTGGCATAGATGTACAGTTGGCTTCCTGTGTACTCACCAGACGGGATAAACATAGGCAGGTGGGACTAGCCTAGTTTGGGAAGATGATTAGATTAGATTAGATTAGATTAGATTACTTACAGTGTGGAAAGAGGCCCTTCGGCCCAACAAATCCACACCGACCCGCCGAAGCGCAACCCACCCATACCCCTACATTTACCCCTTACCTAACACTACGGGCAATTTAGCATGGCCAATTCATCTGACCCGCACATCTTTGGACTGTGGGAGGAAACCGGAGCACCCGGAGGAAACCCACGCAGACACGGGGAGAACGTGCAAACTCCACACAGTCTGTCGCCTGAGTCGGGAATTGAACCCGGGTCTCAGGCGCAGTGAGGCAGCAGTGATGGTTGGCATAGATTGGTTGGATCGAAGGGTGTGTTTCCAAGCTGTATGATTCTATGACCTCTGGGAAACTGCACCCAAGAGAATTTACCACCAATCTGTTGAACTCCACCTAAGACCTCCACTCGTCATGGCATCAATAGTATTACTGATTCATTAATCATTTCCCTCTTCACCACCCATGACACTCTTGTAGAACATAGATCATTGAAAAGTACAGCAGAGAACAGGCTCTTTGGACCATAATGTTGTGCCAAGTCTTAATCCTAATGTAAAATATAGTAACTTAACCTACGCGCCCCTCAACTCACTGCTATCCATTTGCATGTCCAGCAGTCGTTTAAATGTCCCCAATGACTCTGCTTCCACCAGCACAGCTGGCAACACATTCCATGCATTTCTAACTCTCTGCATAAAGAACCTATCTCTGATGTCTCCTTTATACCTTCCTCCTAATATCTTCAAACTATGACTTCTCGTACCAATCAATCCTGCCCTGGGGAAAAGTCTTTGGCTATTGACTCTATCTATTCCTCTCATTATTTTGTACACCTCAATCAAGTCTCCTTTCTTCCTTCTTCTCTCCAGAGAGAAAAGTCTGAGCTTAGTTAACCTCTCTTCATAAGGCAAGCCCTCCAGTCCAAGCATCATTCTGGTAAACCTTCTTTGCACCCTCTCCAAAGTCTCAGTATCTTTCCTATAGTAGGGTAACCAGAACTGGACACAATATTCCAATAGTGGTCTCACCAGGGACTTGTAGAACTGCAACAAAGCCTTGCGGTTCTTAAACTCGATATCCCTATTAATGAAAGCCAAAACACCATATGCGTTCTTAATAACCCTATCCACTTGCGTGGCAATTTGAGGGATCCATGTACTTGCACACCCAGATCCCTCTGTTCCTCCACACTGCCAGGAATCCTGTCTTTAATCCTATATTCAGCATTCGAGTTCGACCTTCCAAAATGCATCACTTCGCATTTATCCAGGTTGAACTCCATCTGCTGTTTCTCAGCCCTTCTCTGCATGCTGTCTATGTCACACTGGAACCTGCAGTAGCCCTCTATACTATTGACAACACCTCCAACCTTTGTGTCACCTGCAAATTTACTAACCCACCCCTCAACCTCCTTATCCAAATCATTTGTAAAATCTAAAAAGAGCAGAGGCTCAAGAACAGAGCCCTGCAGGACCCCACTGTCCTCCAGGCAGAATACTTTCCATCTATAACCACTCTCTGCCTTCTGTCAGCCAGCCAATTCTGAATCCAGATAGCCAAAGCTCCCTGTATCCCATACTTCCTGACTTTATGAATGAGCCTACCATTGGGAACCCTACCAAATGCCTTGCTGAAGTCCATATACACCACATCCACTGCTCGACCATCATCAACCTGTCTTGACACCTCCTCAAAGAACTCATGGAGATTTGTGAGGCCTGACCTGTCCCTCACAAAGCCATACTGACTGCCTTTAATCACGCTGTGCTTTGCCAAATAGTCAAACATCCTATCCCTCAGAATTCTTTCCAAAACTTTGCTGACCACAGACGTAAGGCTGACTGGTCTGTAATTGCCAGGGATTTCCCTATTACCTTCCTTGAAAAGAGGAACAACATTCGCCTCCATCCAATCCTCCGGTATGACTCCTGTGGAGAATAAGGAGGCAAATATCCTCGCCAGTGGCTTAGTAACCTCCTTTCTCGCTTCCCGGAGCAGCCGAGGATAAATCTGCTCTGGCCCTGGGGACCTATCAATCTTAATGTTTTCCAAAATTTCTAGCATATCATCTTCATCAATTTTGATCTGGTCAAGACTGTATCCCAACTCCTCTAAGTTTTCATTTACAACCAATTCCTTTTCCTTGGTGAAAACCGAAGAAAAAAACAATTTAGGACTTCCCCTATCTGCTCAGACACCCCGTAGAAGTTCCCTCCGCTATCCCTGATCAGCCCTACCTTCTTCCAGATCATTGTCTTATTCCTCATGTATGAGTAAAATGTCTTTGGGCTCTCCCTAATCCTTGCCAAGCCTTTTTCATACCCCCTCATGGCTCTCCTCAGTCCATTTCTGAGCTCCTTTCTAGCAAGCCTGTAATCTTCCTTCACCTGACGTAAGCTGCTTTCTTCCTTTTGATGAGAAGTTCCTCTGTTCTGGTCATCCAAGGTTCCTTAGTCTTACCCCTTCTTAGCTGTCTTAGAGGAACAAATTGGTGCATCACTCACAACAACTGCTCCTTAAACAGTCTCCACATATTTGCTGTGTCCTTTCTGTGGAACAGTTGCTCCCAGTCTGTACATCCCAACTCCTGTCTGATAGCGTCATAATTTCCTTTTCTCCAATTAAATATCTTCCATAGGTAACTGCTCCTTTCACTCTCCAAGGCTAAGCTAAATGTGAGGCAGTTGTGATCACTTTCACCAAAGTGCTCTCCCACCGTGAGACCTGACACCAGTCCTGGCTTGTTGCCGAGCACCAAATCTAAAATGGCCTCTTCGCTCGTGGTCTGTCTAAATACTGAGTAAGGAAATCCTCCTGAACACACCTGACAAAAACTGCGCCATTCAAACCATCTGCACTTAGGAGGTTCCAGTCGATATTGGGAAAGTTGGCACCATCCATAACAACAACCCTGCTACTTTTGCATTTTTCCAGAATCTGCCCGCCTATGAGATCTTCAATCTCTCTACTGCTATTAGGTAGTCTGTAGAAAACCCCCAATGTGGTGGCTGTTCCCTTGTTGTTCCTAACTTCCACCCATACTGACTCAGGAGACAAACCTTCCTCAACAACCTTCATTCCGGTAGCTGTGATGCACTCTCTGATTAGCAATGCTACACAACCATTCTCTTTTGCCATCCTCCCTGTTCTTCTTAAACGTTCTAAACCCTGGAACATCAAGCAACCATTCCTGCCCCTATGAAACCCACGTCTCCTTTATGACCACAACATCGTAGCCCCAAGTACTGATCCATGCTCTAAGTTTGTCACTTTTATTTTGGACACTCCTTGCATTAAAGCAGACACACTTTAACCGATCCTTTATGTCCATTAAACTTTGCACTGACCTTGTTCTCATTTAATAAAGCTCTCAGCACAGCATGCTAAACTTTTAAGACCGCAGCATCAGCAAAACAGGTTCATAACAGTGAGTGCTTTTGGACTACAATGGGTCACCAATGATTTTCCTATTCAGTTCCATAAATAAGGTGCTGCCTATCACCAGCAAAGTGACCACTACTGTTTAATCTCTTGGATGAATGTTAATTTCATTTTGACAATTTGGAAAAATATATTAAGCATGAGAAGGAATATCTGAACTTTTTAATTCTATGGCAACTGAGACTTAAATATTAAATGTGCAATGCCATGCAATGCTACAACACATTCTGGGTCTAAGTCATTTTGATCACTGTACAGAATTTATTAAAAGTTATCATAAAGTCCTTTTTAGTATCTATTTCACATTGACAATGTGATAATCACTGATATTTCCTAGCCGAGAGAAATCCTCTGACTATAAAGAAATGTATAAAAAGTAATGGGAATGACTAACTTGTCACAAAAATTAAAGGCATCTTAAACGCATACATTAATCAAATTTAAGCACGAAGATTTATTTTTGAAATGGCATTTATATATCCTAGAATAAGGCTGGATGGTAATGCAGTGAGCTAATGCACTGCATGCTATTGTCCTAAGCTACAAATCAGCACAAGATCATCCTCTCATTGTTCTTGTAATAAATTGATCTCTCTGCCTATTAATTCTGTGCCTGTGTGCTTTGCTTCACCTCAAGAAGGGGCAGCATTCAGAAAGCTTGTGACTTCAAATAAACGTTTTGGACTATAGCCTGGTGTTATGTAACTTCTGACCTTGTCCACCCCAGTCCTACACTGGCACCTCCACACCATATTCTTGTAATGGTTTTAATTCCACATTCTGGTTAGCCTACTCTGATATTTTTCTTAATGTTATGTTTTATTCACTTGCAATGATCACTTATGATGAAGTATTTCACATTCAGACAAGCCTTCAAACAAAGACATTTTTATAACTCTCTCTGCATTTTTCTAGTCCTAAGCCTGAATTTGTATTCCTTTCTTACTAATTCATTGACCAGTAGGAATAATGATTCGCAATTTACCCTGTCAAATGTTTTAGACATTTAGAACATTTCAATTACATCCTTCAAGCATTCAGTGCTTCAGTGAATATTGATTTATCTGGTGGTATCATTCCATTGAATCAATGCTGCAGCTTTTCCATTGTTTTCTCTAAGGGAATGCCCAAAACACTATGAAATATTCTGGATGTAGCTAAGCCAATGGCTTGTCATCATAAAATTCACCACCACCTTTTTTCCTTTTATAAATAACTCTCAGAATTCCATTTGCCCTGTTCATAGCTTTCTCCATCTGTAACTCTTACTTTAAAGGTCTGTGTATTTGCAACCCTAGATCATTTACTTTCCAACTCCCTTGCCAATCTCACTATTATGGCTATATATCTATTCTCCACTCTTTTATCCAAAATTTACTGCTATGTATTTATTTATGTTGAACTGTGTTTTTCACTTAGCCGCATGTTTCTCAGTGTTTATGTCCTTCAGTCAAATTCTTTCTCTCTCCCTTTCTTGATTGTGTTGTGTTGTCTGCAACTTTGACATTTACCCCAGTCCTGATGGCTAGTGCGCAAGGACAAGATTGGCAGTTGCAACTGGGATCCACAGGCACACCAACAGTTACACATTAACAATGCAGGATACATCAGCTGCAAGTTAACATTAGTGATGCGAACCAGCTGGAAAGATAGTTGGTAAAGTGAAACACCCAACTCTATTTCAAACCATGTGCACAGATAGTGTCAGGTCTTCCCTCCAACCACACTCTAAATGAGTTGGAAATCCTGCCACAGATCAATTAGAAGCCAAAATCTCCCCAATATCAGCAACAGTGCCACCATGTGTGATGGTCATGGCTGGTACTACACTCGGGCCTTCAGGCAAATCTCTGATGGACGTTGGAGAGTAACGTATGTGGGTGGAACAGGGGAAGCAGATAAAAAGAACTGTGCCTCAGAGTGGGGAAGAGGGATCAAAACAGGAGCAGGAGAGTAATTTTCTATGAAAGCCCTTGCCCTTCCCCACCAATGCCGGGCTTCAGAGACCCTAAGAATGACGTAACCCTGCATGGACCTTCCAGCCCAGAACTTCCTTCTGGTGGCGGCAGGAAGGTGGTGAGGTTTGGGTACATCACCAATCGGACAAACAAGTGCCCGTTCTGCCTCCAAGCTTGCCAAATCTGGAAGCTGTAGGTTTTACTTTTAATTTGTTTTTCCAAGAGACTCAAAACAATGCCATTCTTTACACCGACCTCCCGTGTCCAGTCAAGAAAGTTCATGTTTTTAAAGCTTTAGCTTAGTGCAAGCTAACTCAACAAGGTTTCCTGGGCAGGCTTAGTGGATAGCAAGATCCCTGGCAACAGCAAGAAGAATACCAGCTGTGATGGGATCAGGCCCAAAGCAGCTACTTAAGAAGATTAGTTACCTCTGGGTGAGAAGGTTACCAGCCTCCCTTCTCAGCTGGAGAACTGGGGATGGAGATGTAGTGATGGGGAGTCAGGGAGGTGGGAGAATCTTTACCCCACACCTTCCTATAAATGCCTCCAAACCCACCTCCATGCAAAGAGGATGGCATTAAATTCCACCCATTGATGTGTTTCTACTCCATGCTTGAATCTTCAGCTAAATCCTTGTTCTTTCTGCCAGATTGCCTGTAAACCCATTGCTTTTATTCATTGCTGCCAGCCTGCGTATGGCCAGTCATCAAATGTTTTCTGGAAAGTACAGTTAATCTCATATTAGCAGAAAGAAAACTTACCAAATTGAGTCATAAAACGTCAACAAACACTCAGAATGGATAGAGCTAACGTGATGCGGTCAATGTCATGAAGAGTAGCTGTCGTGTCTTAATTTATCTGAGTAAGCATCATAGGAATACAGTGCCAAAGGTATATTTGCGTTGCTGTTAGACAGTGAAATTCTGCAATACAAATGACATTTGGGTCTGTATTGAACATGGCAAGGCTTAAGATTTTGTTTGATTAACTTTTTTTGACAACTGGATGCGCAGCTGTACTAACTACTCATTACCCTATGTTAATGGTGCTTGCTATATTTTAATGTTGGAAAGTTGAGGGCGGCACGGTGGCACAGTGGTTAGCACTGCTGCCTCACAGCGCCAGGGACCTGGGTTCAATTCCCGCCTCAGGCGACTGACTGTGTGGAGTTTGCACGTTCTCCCCGTGTCTGCGTGGGTTTCCTCCGGGTGCTCCGGTTTCCTCCCACAGTCCAAAGATGTGCGGGTCAGGTGAATTGGCCATGCTAAATTGCCCGTAGTGTTAGGTAAGGGTAAATGTAGGGGTATGGGTGGGTTACGCTTCGGCGGGTCGGTGTGGACTTGTTGGGCCGAAGGGCCTGTTTCCACACTGTAAGTAATCTAATCTAATCTAATCTAAAGACCCAGTCTCCCCTCTGTGACTGTTAATTCTCCACACAGCCCAAAACTATTAATTCTGCTCCCATACCTAAAATACCTATTCTTCTGACCCATAAAAATAAACTGAGAGATATCTACATGATGATGGCTCAGTGGTTAGTACTGCTGCCTCACAGCACCCAAGGGGCTTGGGTTCAATTGCAGCCTTGGGTGGCTGTCTGTGTGGGGTTTGCACATTCTCCCTGTGTCTGCGTGAACTTGCTCCTGCAGTCAAAAGACATAGAGTCCAGGTGGATGATCCCTGGGAAATGCAGTGAGGAGGGTTGGTCTTGGCTCTTCAGAGTCAGTGTGGACAGGGATTCTATCACTGTACATTATGTGCTTATTTAAAATAAAATCTCAGGTTGGACATTAATTGACAATGAATGTAAAAATGGAGACTTGTTGAACCCGGCAGATCAGATTATTATCATATTATAATCACATACTGATTTCCTCTAGCATCCCCATAACTGCAAATCCAATCCCCTTCTTGTATCTTCATTAAGCTGAGATCAAGATCTAATATTAAGTATCGATATTATATCACTTCAGGCGAAATTTCACTGAAGTGTTGGGGATCTTGGCTGCCAGCTGGAAAGCCTATGAGATGTTTGAGAAGGTCTGCTGAACCACCAGGCAGTGGCCAAGCCACTGGGAGTCTGTGTCCTGGGAAAATCCAGCCCAGCGAGAGCGACAAGCCAGTTACAGACTTGCGTTCAGTGGCATCATGGAGGCAGCCAATGAGTGCTGGCAGAAAGGCGGCCTCCAAGTCCTGGCGATCCAGACCCAATGTGGGCCTAAGGGGTGCAGTTCTTGAATTGGGCATGACAAGAGAAGGAGGCACAGAGAGTAAAACCCAAGGGCAGTATTGGCACCCAGCAGGCACCTCCCTGCTTATGTCCAGCCCTGTGATCAGGCAATGGTTGCCTCTTATTGAGGGGCAACACCTTTCAGTCCACACCTCCGTCTGGCATGAGAGATGACAAGCTGCTCCTGGGGGTAACATGAATACCAGTACCAATAGTCCAGCCTGCAGCAGGTTTAATTTCAGCATCAACAGCAGCCTGAGGCCCTGATGTGGTGCTTAATGGGCTGCTTAGAGACATCAGTTGGCAGTGGAGTCGAAAGCTCATGGACCTTCCAGCCCAGAACATCCTTATGGTGGAGGCAGGAAGGTGGAGATCTGGTGGAGATCTGGTGGTGATCTTCCTTCAGGTGGAGGCAGGAAGGTAGAGGTCTGGTGGTGATCTGGTGATGATCTTCCTTCAGATGGAGGCAGGAAGGTAGAGCTCTGGTGGTGATCTGGTGGTGATCTTCCTTCTGGTGAGGGAAGGAGGCAGCAATTGGGTTTCTCCAGCATTTGGGTACATCACCAATCTGACTAACAAGTGCCCCTTCTGCCTCCAAGCTCGCCACCTCTGGGCTGAAGATTTCACCCACCTACTTTGAATTTGTTTTTTCCAAGAGACTCCAAACAATGCCCATCTTTAATGCATTGTCTGAGCTGAGACGCTACTTTTTCACATCCACTGATAAAACCTTAAGTTATCTTGGAGCTGTAACATGAAGAAATTCTGGGATCTACATATTAATTGATCAAAACCTGCACCCCCATTCTAACTGATTAAGGACTTATCAGCAATCTAGGTTTATCTAATACATCGCATCAGTTGTATGACACTTTGATCTTTTCTTATAAATTCTATGTCCTATGTACCTGCCCCACTAGCTACCTGACAAAGAAGCAACCCTCCAGAAGCTTATACTTTCAAATGTACCTGTTGGACTATAACCTGGTGTTGTGTGATTTTTAACCTTGTCCCTGCACCCAGTCAAATAGCTTCATGTTTTTAAAGCTTTAGCTCAGTGCACCCCAGCTACTACAATTGCTTTATTTTATTGTCTCTCCTACTACTTTCACTCTCAGTTCTGCTGCATATTCTGCTGCCTTACGGGTCAACTGGATTTCTCAAGTGTGTTTTTAAGCAAGATAAAGTCTAAAAGAGAACAGTAGTGGAAGTTCTGGCCAAAATTCCCTACTCTCATCCCTTGTCTTCAATATATATTGAGACCATAAAATGGAAAATCATATAACACCAAGTTATAGTCCAGTTGATTTATTTGAAAACATTAACTTTTATAGCACTGCTTCTTCATCAGGACTAACATGTGATGAAGGAGTAGCACCCTAAAAGCTCCTGTCTTCAAATAAACCCATTGGACCAGATAAACCAGTGTGTGAAATAAACCAGATGTTGTGTAATTTTTTTACCTTGTCCAATCCAATACAACACCAGAACCTCCACATTATGAGGCCATAAGATATAGGAACAGCATTAGACCATTCAGCCCATTGAGTTTGCTCCGTCATTCTATCATGCCTGATATGTTTCTCAACCCCATTTTCCTACCTTCTCCCCATAATCTTTAATCCCCTTACTAATCAAGAATCTACCTGTCTCTGTCTTAAATATACTCAATGACTTGGCCTCCATAGCTTTCTGCGTCAATGGGTTCCATCTAAATTCACCTCCCATGGACAGTAGAAATTCCTCTTTTTCTAAATTTGAAAGAGTCACCCCTTCACTCTGAGGCTGTTTTCTTGAGTCCTAATCTCTCCTACTAGTGAAAACATCTTCTTCACATCCACTCCATCCAGGCCTCTCTGTATTCTAGAATCATAGTCATAGAGATGTACAGCATGGAAACAGACCTTTTGGTCCTTGAGTACAGGAGTTGGGAGGTCAACGATGCAGCTGTATGGGACATTGGTTAGGCCACTGTTGGAATATTACATGCAATTCTGGTCTCCTTCCTATTGGAAATATGTTGCGAAATTTGAAAGGATTCAGAAAAGATTTACAAGGATGTTGCCAGGGTTGGAGGATTTGAGCTATAGTGAGAGGCTGAACAGGCTGGGGCTGTTTTCCCTGGATTGGCAGAGGCTGAGGGGGTGACCTTATAGAGGGTTACAAAATTATGAGGGGCATGGATAGTATAAATAGACAAAGTCTTTTCCCTGGGGTTGGGGAGTCCAGAACTAGAGGGCATAGGTTTAGGGTGAGAGGGGAAAGATATAAAAGAGACCTACGGGTGAACTTTTTCACATAGAGGGTGGTACGTGTCTGAAATGAGCTGCCAGAGGAAGTGGTGGAGGCTGGTACAATTACAACATTTAAGAGGCAATTGGATGGGTATATCTCTGTAAAATATCAATGAGATTCTCTCTTATCTTTCTAAACTACGAGTACAGACCCAGAGTCCTCAACCAATCCTCATATCACAACACATCATCCCCGGAATTAGTCTTGTGAACCTCCTCTGGATGCTTCCAATACCAGCACATTCTTCCTTAGATACAAGGCCCAAAATTGCCTCCAACGTACCACCTTTTCCAAGCTGCCACAGGTTCTGAAGAATGGTCACTGGATTCAAAATATTAGCTCTGCTTTCTCTCCACAGAGGGCAACCGTGAGGACTGCAGATATTGGAAACCAGAGTCTAGATTACAGTGGTGCTGGAAAAGCACAGCAGGTCAGGCAGCATCCGAGGAGCAGGAAAACCGACATTTCGGGCAAAAGCTCTTCATCAGGAATGGGACTTTTTCTCTCCACAGATGCTGCCTCACCTGCTGGGTTTCTCCAGCAATTTCTGTTCTCATTCTACATCATATCAGTGAGGGTTGCCAGCTTAAGCTTTGTTTGCAATGTCACAATTTATTTAAGATTTATTCACGTGAACACAAAACATTGCTCTTTTGCGCTCCTCACATGCATTCTTTCTGATAGGCTCCACTAGGTGGGGCCAGTGTAGCAGTTACCAGTGAGATTAAACAATCTCCTGCAAGACAATGCTTATTTCTTTTGGCACTTGAATGGGACCAGGACAGACAAAGACATATCACTGAGTTTTCTCCCAGGCTAACTTCAAAAGGTATTGCAACTAATTTATGACCTCGCCTGCATTGCCAGCAAAGGTTTTACAGAAAGAATGTAACACCAGAATCAATATGAAACTGTTTTTTCTGGGTCACATCCCATTGCCAGAATTTACCAGCTATTGCTCCCTTGTGGTGAAAGCAACTATTAAAGAGCTTGATTTTCCTGACAGGTGCACTGCTTTCGTCAATGAGAACTGCAGTACAAAGCCATGGCCCACATCAACACAATGGCATTTCTCTTGTGCAAAGACGCATTGCAAACTGAATTACCCCAGGTGTTCAGCAAACACTGAATACACTGAACACTTTCTCAAGAAGCCTGTCCCCTTTATTTGTTTGCTGGGACTTCACCACTTCTGAATTCTTCATCTTTTACACCCAGTTTGATATTCAATTTAACGGACGTTAATGAAGCTGTACATTGACTGTGGTGGTACAACAGCCTTCACAGTCCAATAGATTGGAGAGGAATTTAAACGCCCAAATTTGTAACAGTCAAGATTGGAGGTGAACAGGCCTGCGCTTATCAGGTATCCCTGTGTGCTGACATGGCCCTGTTTTGTGGCCTATTTTGAAGAGAATGAAATGGCTACCAACCTGAAATTAGTGTGAAACAATTTAAGGAAGTTATTAGGCCAGTGTTTGAAGAAAGACCTAGGGCTAACATTCCAACATCAGTTCAGAATTCTCCTGGCCAGACAGAGATGTCAAAATGGCCTCCACAGTAACAACCTGGGGATTATCTCCACCATGACTGTCTGGTGATCTCTTTTGATTTTTAGATTTAAAGAAAAGTCTTCATGGGGAACTTTGACTTGCATACACCTTCTCCATCAATTACCCATTTTGGCAGCTGCCACCTCTTGATGGTGGGGAATGATCCTGGGAAAACTCAGCAGGTCTGGCAACATCTGTGGAGAGAGAGAGTCGAGAGTGTGGTGCTGGAAAAGCACAACCGGTCAGACAGCATCCGAGGAGCAGAAGAGTCGAAGTTTCGGACATAAGCTCTTCATCAGGAAGCCTCAGTTTCTCCCTCTGTGGAGAGAAAGCAAAATTAACATTTCGGGTCCGGAGAATTGTCCAATGACCCTTCTTCAGAACAAAAACCTTAACTTTGCTTTATCACCACAGATGCTGCCTGAGCTGCTGAGTTTTCCCAGCAATTTCTGTTTTTGTTTCTGATTTCCAGCACCCACAGTTTTTGTTTCTCTCTTCCACAGGGCTTTACACGGTTCAAACAATTCACATTTTACTCTTCCAAGCTCCTGCTGATATAAGCTTAGCCTGTTCACCCTTTCCTCATTCCAGGTATTAAGTCTGGCAAACCTCTGACCTGCTTCCAATGCATTTGCATCCTTCCTTAAATAGGTATTCAATACACAGTACAGGGGGTCCCTGATTTATAAATATCTGGCTTATGAGCGCGGTCTCATACAAGGGTATAATTTTAAAAAGGAGAAAGTGAGGTCTGCAGATGCTGGAGATCAGAGCTGAAAATGTGTTGCTGGAAAAGCGCAGCAGGTCAGGCAGCATCCAAGGAACAGGAAATTCCCTGAGGAAGAGAGAAACGTCGAATTTCCTGTTCCTTGGATGCTGCCTGACCTGCTGCGCTTTTCCAGCAACACATTTTCAGCTATAATTTTAAAAACCCAACATTTAAATATTTCATGTGCTTACAAACAGACTCTTTTATATTGTCCTGCATTGTAATCTGACTTGTGCACAAAATGACTTGCGATCAAACCCTACATCCGAACGTTTACAATCCAGGGACTGCCTGTATTTCAGACGTAGTCTCACCATTGTCCTGTATAACTGAAGCATAACCTCCCCACTTTTGTATTCAATTCCCCTCATAATAAATGATAATAAGTTGTTGGCTTGCTTAATTTCTGGCTGGGTCCTTACTCAAAGTTCATACTTGCACAATTTCCAGTCGCCCTCACTAAATCATAATCACGAACGTGAATATGATCATCTTTTCTTCTAAGATCAATGTCTCTGAGCCAATTGTTGCTTCCTTGTTGCTGCCTAAATTGGAGGAACCAGATTCTATCTGCATCGATCTGGGAGTTAACATGAACCTTCAACTTCTGAGTGAATCCATTCTAAACTGGACAACATTACGACCATCAAATCTGCCACCCATTGTCTTCCAAAGGTATGAATAGCAAATATTGACCTAAAGTGAATGCTGGAATTTTGTTACGCTCCTGCATCAGTTGAAAAGCAGGAAGAGGTACATTTCCAAAAAAACTGGAAACAATTCCAACTCCACATAAGCTCCATGTTTTTATAAAAATTTTCATTGCAGCATGAAACATTGGCACTCTTGTACACTATTCCATTATATGCCAAGGTTCAAGTTTAGACAAGTGATTTCCCCTTCAGCACACCACACTCCAACTTTCACTATTGTGCCTTCAGAACCATATGCTGAGCTTGACTTCTTTCTCTTTAAAAGAAGAAGGCAAAGAAGAGTAAAGGTTTAAAGTGACTCTCTTAAATTCCACCCAGAGCCTGGAAAAATGCTGCATAGGCCACTTTTTATAAAAGTGCTTTGCTATTTTTAAAACAAATTGATCAGCGACCATGTAGGGATAACACTGACTCAAGAACAACAGGGTCACAATGTAATCAATGTAATCATTCATTCCTGAAGAAGGGCTCATGCCCGAAACATAGATTCTCCTGCTCCTTGGATGCTGCCTGGCCTGCTGCGCTTTTCCAGCAACACATTTTCAGCACAATGTAATCACACCAGGTAAACTTAATGAAAGAGTTTCTTTCATAAATGAGCAGCACAGAATACACATTTCTAAATGGCCATCTTGATAATCAGCCTCAGTCCTTAACAAAAACATAAATTGCTGGAAAAACTCAGGACTTCAAAACATTAGCTCTGATTTCTCTGCACAGATGCTGCCAGACCTGCTGAGCTTTTCTAGCAATTTCTATTTTTTTGTTTCGGATCTGAAGCATCCGCAGATCTCTCAGTTCCTCATTGATCCTTGATTCTCTTTCATATCTTAGTTACACATAAGCACATGTTTTGTCTGTCTTCTATCTTTGTAACCAGCTTTTCTTGGAACAGGTTACCAGGCTGTCACCAGACACTAAAGTGTGGGATGCACCACTCTTCATTGAGAACAGCTAACCCTAACCCTAACCCTATCGCAGCGTCTTTTACCTGATTACATGATCTACAGTAACATAAGAAACTGGTGCGGATCTCACGGTATTAAAGAATCCAACAGAAATTTACACAACACTGGATTACAATTGTGCAGTTTGCTTCCAGTACCATGTCATGCCCTCCCTGAGCTCCGGCTAAAATGGAGTATGTGTCAGGTCATATAGATAGCCCAGGTCATATGCTATCATGATACAGTGCTATCATGAACATATCTCTTAACAATATACTGACATTCTGCCTGGGAGGCATAATGCTTTCCTGCACTGTCCACCTGTCTTTGGTGTATCAGGGAGATTTACAGGTTGACAGTTAACCTGTTAGGCCACATTATGAACACACCTTCAATGACCATCAAGTTAGAGCTTCTAACTCAGAAGCAGGGATGCCATCGACTGTCCCACAGGATGTCCCTTAGAGGGACTCCGGATGTGGACTCAGAAGACATGACATGGGTCTCAATGAGTACTTTATGGTGTCGTCACCATGGAAAAGATCAACACAACTGTAGACAGGGTGGAGCACTGTGAAGTATTAGAAGAAATTAGAATTGAAAGGGAGGATGTCTAACAGGTTTAGCAACCTTTGAAGTCAATAGATTCTGCAAGCCAAGAGGAGATGTATCCCAGGTTGGCAAGACAGGAGATTTCAGAGGCCCTAGCATTTATTTACAAATCCTCATAACCCACAAGGGTGATGGCAGAGGAGAGAAAAATTGCTAACAATGTCGTACTGTTTAAAAGAAGGATGAAGTGACATAACAGAAATTACAGGACAGTCATTTTAACCTCTGGCTGGAATGTTTTAGAAAGATTAGAGGGATAAAATGTATCTGTTAGGAGAGACATGAATTAATCAGGGATGGTCAGCATGCATTTGTTAAGGGAAGGTTGTGTTTGACAAATTTTATTACATTTTTGGAGAAAGAAACCATGTGTATTGAGGAGGGTATTCCACTTGATGTGGTCTGCATGGATTTTAGGAAGGCTTTTGATAAGGTCTCCCATGGCAGACTGGTCAGGAAGTAGAGCCCTTAGGATCCAAAGCAAAAGTGGCACAGTGAATGTAAAATTGCCTGAGAGGCAGGATGCAGGCTGTGATGGTGCAGAGATGTTTCTGTGGCTGGGTGTCTACCCCTGTTGGAGTTGTGCCGGGCTCAGTGCCAGGGCCTTTGCTGTTTGTGGTGTGCATCATTAATTTGAACTTAAATGTAGAGAGTATGGTCGAGAAGTTTGTGGAAAACATTAAAGTTAGCAGGGTGGTAGTGAAGAGGATTGGCATAAATGTCATGAGGAAATCAACAGACTACTCTGATGGGTAGAACTGAGGTAAATGGAATTCAACCCAGAAAAGGTGTGAAGTGATAATCTGCAAAAGGCTAACAAGGCAAGGGTTACATTGTGGATGGTAGTCACATCAGTGGAACCTTGGGGTGCATAACCACAGACCTCTGCAATTAGAAGGACAGGTAGATAAGGTGGTTAAGAAGCATATGGGATACCTGCCTTCATTAAAGCATAGAAAAGTATAAAGATTATGCTGAAATTGCCCAGAACACTGCCACTATGGTAGTACCATATGATGTTCTGGTCACCACATTATAGAAAGGATATGATTTTACGAGAGAGGGTGCAGAGGAAATTCACCAGGATGCTACCTGGGTTAGAAACTCTAAACTATGAGAAAATATTGTGTAGGGTGGGGTTATTATCCTTGGAGCAGCAGGTTGAGATGAGACTTGGTAGGGATGCATAACACCATGAGGGACATAGTCAGGGTGAACAGATTTTTATTTAAGTAGAGGGGTCAATAACTGGGGGCATAGAGTTAGGCTAAAATATAGAAGACTATGAGGAGAGTTGAGGAGAATTTCTTTCAGTCAGAGGGTGTCACAAGCCTGGAACTCACTGTCTCAAAAAGTGGCCAAGTCAGAAACTCTCAAACTATTTCAGCAGTATTAAGATATTCGTTTGTGTTGTCATAGCCTTGCTGTGGGCCAAAATAAGATTTGTCCAGTCAGATCTTTGTTGACTAATGTAGATACAATGGGCCAAATGGCCTCCTTTCTGTGCTTTAAAGTTTTATGGGTCTACGTTTGTAAATTATTTTTTGCAGAGGGACCTGCCAAATCTTTCTGTTATGACTATTATTGATGTCATATTTTTAATAGCTGGTAAGTGTGATATCAGTGGGTAGGGTTTTCCAGCAGTTATGAAGCTTGCCTCAGGCAGTCTTCCTGTGAAAAACTGTAAGCAATGGATCATAAAGCAGTGGAGAGCAAGCAGCAAGACAATGCTCTGAAGTGTCAAGTTATTCCCTATACTTCACAATGAGAATGATGTAGATTGAAGCGCAACAGAATAAGGCCATTTGCTTCAGTAGGTTACATTTTTCTCCCTTCATATTCCGGAAGAAAAGAGTTTGTTTCGATGTAGCATTTTTCACATCTTCAGGGTATTGTACTACACTTTACAGCCAGTAAATAACTTTTACAATACATCAGTTATTATGTTGACAACAGGGACGGGCAGTTTGTAAATGCTTCCCACTGAATTATCTCCACAGGTGTCAGGAAATCATTGGGATGTTTACCCATATGCTATCTATTGACTGCCAAGAGGTAGAGTCAGAGATATTTAAGGGACAGGAGGCCATTCAGTCAATCATACCATTGCCAAAGCAAACCAAATCAAATGAATCAAACAACTCAAACCCTCCCTCATAGTCTTCTATTTATCTGTGTTGACTATTCGATGCCATCAAACAAGCCATGGGGCTGGATTTTCCACTCTCTGATGTAGTGAGAGTAATGGCCAATTCAGTGAAAAAAAGAAGTACGGGAATGAAAAAATTTATATTCCCAATATTGAGAAAGTTATTCTCAATTTTCTCCTCAAGCCTTTAGTTGTGACTTTGGGATTTTGCCCTGGAGTGGTGATATCTAATTACATTCCACTACCAATTCCCCTCTCCTTCACTCAGAAAAACTGGGTGAAACTCAGAAACTCAGAAAAGCACAAACTCTTTCACTTCTGCTGCACCGGATGTTGCATCAACCCTTCTGGCCGCACAGTCAGCAGCTCACTAGGACATCATGCTGCTCTTAGACCACTTAAAGGGGATACAATGGCCTAGTGGTATTGTCACTAGACTGTTAATCCAGGGGACCTGGGTTTGAAAGACACGACAGCAAATGGTGGAATGTGTATTCAATAAACATCTGAAATTAAGAGTTTAATGTCGACAATGAATCCATTGTCAGGAAAAACCCATCTGGTACACTAATGTCCTTTAGCAAAGGAAACTGCCATTGTTACCCAGTCTGGCCTACATGTGACTCTAAACTCACACCAATGTAGTTGATTTTCAGCTGTCCTCTGAGCAATTAGGAAGGGCAATAAATGATGGTCTAGACAGTGATGCCCTCATCTTGTGAATAATTTTTATTTTAAAAATAGCCTCCAACATTTTATCTTGAAGCTAAAATTTGTTTGTTTCTGCTAGGTCACTCTGTGACCAGAGACAGCTACGAATCTCATGGTTCTCCACACGATACTTTTGCACTGACCTGGACATGTATCTTTCCAATCTTAGTTTGCTTTCTTACTAACTCTAGTTACCGGGAGAAAGTGAGGGCTGGAGGTCAGAGTCAAGAGTGTGGTGCTGGACAGCACAGCAGGTCAAGCAGAATCTGAGGTGCAGGAGAATCGAAGCTTCAGGCATAGGTCTTTCATCAAAAATGAGTCTTGTGAGTGAAGGGGTTGAGAGATAAATGGGACGGGGGTGGGACTGGGCAAGGTAGCTGGGAATGTGATAGATAGATGAAGGTGGAGGGAAAGGTAATAGGTCAGAGAGGAGGGTGGAGTGGATAGGTGGGAAGGAAGATGGACAGGTCAAGATGGCAGTACCAATTGGAGGATTGGGACTGGGATAATGTTAGGAGCATGGTGGGGATGAACATGCAGATCCTGGGCCTCCTCCATTGCCAAACCTTAACACCTGACCTCTGGAGGAAGAACGCCTCATCTTCCGCCTTGGGACCCTGTAATCACACAGGATCAATGTGGATTTCACCAGTTTTCTCATTTCTCCTCCCCACCCCCCAACCTTATTCCAGTCCCAAGCCTCCACACGGCACCGCTCTCTTGACTTGTCCATCTTCCTTCCCACCTATCCACTCCATCCTCCTCTTGACCTATCACTTTTCCCCTCCACCTTCATCTACCTATCACATTCACAGCTACCTTTCCTCCAGCCCCACCTCCCTCCGATTTATCTTTCAGCCCCCTGGCCTTCAAGTTTCATTCTTGATGAAGGGCCGATGCCCAATTCTCCTGCTCCTATGATGCTGCCTGACCTGCTGTGCTTTTCCACCACCGCACTCTCAACTTTAGCTACAGGCTGCCACCAGCTACAGATGGTGGCAGTTTAACTTACTTTCAAACAAGGGCCAGGCAGCTTGTAATGGTAAGAAGCACTTAATAGTCAATCTATCTGGCAGCAAGGGGACAGCTATGTCATTATACGGCACAAAGCTACATCAATGCCAGAGTTGCAGTGTGTGCCAGTTTACATGACAACCACCCTGTGTGTGCTTCAAGCAAATGACCATGCATGAAATTTAGAGGGGAAAGAGTCCTTACCATGGTGAAAGGGGACTACAGGCTGTCAGGGAATCCTGCCACAGTCAATTAAGGATCTCATCTGGTTACGCGAGAAGGAATGACCACAGTCCGACCTGCAAGCAGCTTAAGGATTACATGATAGAGTGCTGAGGTCCAGTTTTCCCTGCACGGACGCAAAGGGTGAATATGATGGATATTGATGTGAGAGCAGTTAGTGATGATGCTGAGCAGAAGTGCTGACATGTTCCCAGTGAAAAAGTAAGAATCCCAGAGGATTATTAGTTTGGGAGGATGAGATGGGCAAGAACCATTGAAAACACATGGTGCATGCAAAGATGAGAGTTGTAGTTCGTGAGGCTTGGTGAGATGTATGTGTAGCGGCTGAGTTAGAATGAGTCCTGACCCTGCAAGTGTTAGATGGTAATTCTGAGCTGCAGAGGACAGAAGACTATTGGTCATCTGCAGTATGCCTGGGCATACCTTTCATCTCAGGACACAAAATGGGGTCTGGAATCACATATAGGCCATACCAGGTAAGGATGGCAGTTTACTCCCTGAAGTGCATTAGTGAACTGGATGGTTTTCCTAACAATCAGCAATGGTTTCATGGTTAAGACTGGATTCTTAAATTCTAGTTTGTTATTGAATTCAAATTCTACCATCTATCTTATTGGGATTCTAACCCAGGTCCACTGGACATTACCTGGGTCTCTGGATAAACAGTCCAGTGATAATACCATGTGGTTGTCATCTCCCCTTAGGAGTTCAGGATATTTATGTTGGATTACCAAGTTGATATTGTACGGTTACTCATAGGATGGGTAGCCAATCAAAACTGGGCGGTCTTGTAGTTTGCTATTAGTGTCCCTAACTCTGGCCAATAGTAACAGGATTAAAGTCCCATCTGCTACATTGATCTGTCATAAACCATCTGAAAGTATACCCTCCAGGATTTAGTCACATTACTGATTGTCCTTTTTTCTATCCTACCCCTACTCTCACTACCGGCCCACTTCCCCAAACAACTTGCATGACACCACCATCACTCCAGCTGAAATAAAGCAGGGGAGATTAGGCACTTCTTGGCCAAGAGATTTCTGTTGTAAACTGACCAGGACATTTACCAACTGAGTCATCAGGGAAATCGACAGCATGGTGGAGGTGACGGCCCTTGTAGCTGTACAAAATACTTGGAAAGAAACATAAATCAAACAGTTTGTTGAAAGCAGTCATATTTGAGCAACTGTTTTACTTGATGGGATGGAATTAATGCCCTGGCCAGGATTTTATGGAGCAAATTACATTCTCCTTGCCCTGAAGTATTTTGTAAAACCAAAAGTGGAATATTTTACAATCAAGTGGAATGAAATAAGAGTTCTTGTACATCCCAACATTTTACAATGGAAAGTCCATCTGGATTGTACTTGGCAAGAAATTACAGTAGTTTAGTTCCAGTGTTCTCTGGCACATCGAAGCCATAGCTGTTAAGCTCTGTTAAGTGCTGCCACCTCAGTTCCTTTATGAGGTGCTATAAAGAATGTATATTTGCAAAGTGAAACAATCATCCACTGCTGACCCACCCAGCAAAAAATTCAGAAACTTGGAAATTTGCTCAGTAAGCGGAGGCTTTGTTACAAACTGTGTTTTGTGATGTAGTATTCACAGATTAGACAGGTCCTGGTTTGTTCCTGATCCCTGCTACATTAATAATCGCAGCTGAGTCAGTGGTACCAGCACTATAATTAAGCCGTGTTCTTGCTCTCAATTATTATCAATAACGCATGCCATGTAGATATTGGAAAGGTCAGGGCTAGCAATCTGTGTCATTGCCTCCACCATGATGACTTTAATTTCACTCACTGCCCAAATTTGTGCACCCAATCACTCAGGCAACCCCTGCCACCTCCAGAAAAACTTCAATTTGAGTTAAATCACTGTTCCCCCCCCCCCCCCCCCACCACCACCACCACCACCACCCCCAGAGAGGAGGCAGACACACTGGGAAAAAATAAATTGCAAACAAAGCAGTGCTATCCGATGTATTTTCAAAATGTTAACATTCTACTGTATTCAAACTGGGAATGTGTAAGATCAAACGCAAACCATTACACCTACCTTTGCTCGCTTCCTATCAGCTACTTACAGAACAGTCATTTTGTTTTATGGCTACCCATCTTAATTGCCCTCAAGGAGGTGGTGCTGAACTGTCTTCTTAAATCACTGTAGTCCACCTGGCGAAATCAGTTGCCTGCTGTCTGTTAGGGATGGATTTTCAGCCATGATTAAGGAGCAACGATATATTTATAACGCAGAAGAGTACTTGATTTGAAGTGGATGCTATTTTCCCTGCGATCACTTGCCCTACTCTGCTGGATGGTAGAGGTCATAGATTTGGAAGGAGGTTGTCAAATTACTGCAATGCATTCTGTAGGTGTTACACACAAAGACCTCTGAGTAAATCGCTAGCCAATCTTCTTGGCTGGAAATGACACATAGAGATGAAGCTGGCATTCTTTTACACAGCTGCCCCAGAGAATGATACGACAAACAATAACCCTGGATGTTAATATAACTAACTCTCCACAGCCACCTTTACTTATTGAATGAATCTGAAACAGACATGGACCTTTCTACTGACATTTTACAATTAAAACTTCTGCAGGCAAATCCTCACTTCGATCCCCCACCCTGTCAGCATTCTAACGCCATTCCCGAATTAAATACATCCATCTCCTGACCCAGGAGTTAGATTCCCTGGGTTGACATTGCAGCCTGACTCCTTTGTACACATCTTTTCCTGAGTTTCTTACTCCAAATGGTACAAATTGGCATGATTGACTGGAGAGATCAGCATATTTCTGCTATTCTAGCAAATAAAAACTTACATATTGCCATTGGAGAAAGTTCAACAGTGCACATTTACTAGTCTTAAGGCTGTTGATAGTGATTGGAGAGTTGCCGAACTAAACTTATTTTCACTGGTGAGTAAAAATTAAAGGACAATCCAGGCTTTTAACGTAAGGAAAAGGAAAATGGGTATGAACCAGTGTCCACCCTGGAGAGACAGAAAGTGCAAAATTAAAAGACAAGCTGAAACTAATGGGCTTCGAGCATTAGCTTTTGCACAGTCTCAGCTTTCCACATAAAACAGTTAATGCTCTGTCAATTAACGCCTTCAGAAATAGAACTGGCTGAGTATCTGGTTAGGAACAGAATTAACATTTATTAGGATAACTGCAGATATCAAATGCTGTGCAGGACATGATTGCTCCTTGATTCCATTGAGGTTGAAAGGCAGAAAGGCCTTTTCACATTCTGTCTGTTGCCAGCTCATGTGGCTGCAATCCTTTGAACAAGGTTGACTGACCATGGTCAAATCTTTGATTGTTATAATTTAAGAACAAGTTGATTAGACATTGCTCAGATAGGGTTGATGCTTGAAGCTCTTGTCATAAATACAGTCTATAGACAGTTGATTGATGGAGTAAGATTTTGTCATTCAAGCTATGTTTCTCAATGTAACAATATCATTGAAATATAGAAGACCTTGTTGGTGCCCCTGGAGCTCCCATTGCATTGAAAGGCGAGGATCAATCACAAGAAATCCACAATGGCCCATCTGACAGAGTGGATTATTGATCCGGAGAAAATGAAAGCATCAATTCAGAGACTTGAATAGTTAAATATTGAGCTGAGGAATTTGCCAGGGAAATGGCCTGGGGAAACAAGAGCTAGGGGTTAGTTTGATCGCATCCAGCAAACTTGGAACCAGCTGACAGTTCAGTGATATCCAACAATTACAACGCGCACTTATTGAATTGGATGCAATGCTTCCTTCTGAAGTTCAAAGTTTGCGTATGAAACCGAGAGTTGGTTTGTGTCCTGTCAAGGTTCAAGTGCCCATTTTACACCCAGCCATCGCAAGGGTAAAATGGTATATGTATATGAAGATCACAATCAGCCAATGTATCAACTATTCAATGGTCTAATCTGTTCATATTTTAGCATAATTAACTAACTCATCACAATTGGTCTTGACTTAATCTTAATCTTAACTGCTTGACTTTGTTTCACAATATCTAGCACAATCGGGAAAATAGAGCCCTCAACACCAGACACAGCCAAAAAAAAACTGTTGCACAAACAACTGCCAGGGCCATTAACACCATCAGCAGATGATTCCATTAGTAACTGCAATTTGTAAAGAACTTCAGATTGAAATTGCAGTTCTTCATGGAATTTCATCTCTGCTGCCAGGACAGCAATAATTATTCAGGAACTGTTTTTGATGGATATGAAGAGTTTTGATGTACTGAGAAAATTGGCACTTTATGAAGTATAGTAAATAGGTGTCAAAGTCCTCATCTTATTGAAAGGATTTATGTCAATTTTATATCATAAAAAGACAATTTTCCTGCTAAAAAGGTATTTCAGGATAAAATGCAATGATGATACTGATCTTGAGAGAACATTCCTCAAGTATATCCAAATAATCATTCTCCGGTAAAAATGAAGAGTGCATAGCAGTGGCTATGCCTGGGTTCGCTCCATGGTTAGAAGGTGTTGGGTTCACTCCCTGATTAGAAGGAGCTGGGTTTACTCCCTCTTTAGATGGTGGTAGGCTAACTCCCTGATTAGAAGGTGCTGGGTTCGCTCCCTGGGTAGAAGGTGCTGGGTTCACTCCCTGGGTAGAAGATTCTGGGTTCGCTCCTTGGTGAGAAAGTGCTGGGTTCGCTCCCCGGGGTAGAAGCTGCTGGGTTCACTCCCTGGGTAGAAGCTGCTGGGTTCACTCCCTGGTTAGATGGTGCTGGGTTCACTCCCTGATTAGAAGGTGCTGGGTCACTCCTTGATTAGAAGGTGCTGGGTCACTCCCTGGTTAGAAGATGCTGGGTTCACTCCCTGATTAGAAGGTGCTGGACTCACTCCCTGATTAGAAGGTGAGGGTTTTCTCCGTTGTTAGAAAGACCTGGGTTTGCTCCCTGGGGTAGAAGGTGCTGGGTTCACTCCCACATTAGAAGATGCTGGGTTCACTTCCACCTTAGAAGGTGAGGTTTCGCTCCCTGGTTAGAAGGTGTTGGGTTCACTCCCTGGTGAGACGTTACTGGGTTCACTCCCTGGTTAAAAGGTGCTGGGTTCACTCTCTGATTAGAAGGAGCTGGGTTTGCTCCCTGATTAGAAGGTGCTGGATTCACTCCCTGTTTCGGAGGTGCTGGGTTCACTCCTTGGTAGATGATGTTCATTTCACTCCCTGGGTAGATGGTGCTGGTTTCTCTCCCTGGTTAGAAGGTGCTGGGTTCACTCCCTGGGTAGAAGGTTCTGGGTTCACTCCCAGGTTAGAAGGTTCTGGGTTCACTCCCTGGTGATGTTCGGTTCACTCCCTGGTTAGAAGGTGATGGGTTCACTGCCTGGTTTGAAGGTGCTGGGGTCGCTCCTTGGTTAGAAGATGTTGGGTTCACTCCTTGATTAAAAGGTGCTGGCTTCTCTCCCTGTTTCGAAGGTGCTGGGTTCACTCCATGATTAGATGGTGCTGGGTTCACTCCCTGGTTCGAAGGAGCTGGATTTGCTCCTGGATTAGAAGAAGATGGGTTCACTCCCTGATTAGGTGTTGGGTTCAATCCCTGGGTAGAAGGAGCTGAGGTCGATCCCTGCATTGGAGGTGCTTGTGTCACCCCCTGATTAGAAGGAGCTGGTTTTGCTCCTGGATTAGAAAATGCTGGGTTTGATTCCTCATTCATGCTGCACATGTTGCTCAAAGCATTTGCGTGATGCACTAGGACAGTCCAAAGTTGTGCAGGTTAGGTCAATTGTCCATGCTAAATCACCCATGGTGTACAGGGATGTGTAGGTTATGCGTGTTACCCATGGAAATGCAGGGTTACAGGGATAGGGTAAAGGGATGGGTCGGGGCCGAATGCTCTTTGGATGGTTGATGTGGGCTTGTTGGGTCGAATTGCCAGTTTCCATACAGTCTGGATTCTACCAAAAAAAAAACTGGAAAGAAAGCACCATTCTCGCTTCTCGTTGCTACACCATGCATGGAAGAGCCTTTAAGTGGCAGAATGACTGAATTATCATCTTTGCCAACGGTCACTGTCCAGATTTTTTTATTCAAGTAATAACGTGCAAGGCTGTGGGCCTAACTGCTGGAAATTGAGATTAGTGTCAATACATCGATACAAGTTTGATGGGCTGAAGGGCTTCTTCACTCTATGGCAGGGAGTTGGTCATGTCTGGGTCCTATATTAATTAATGCCTTAAGGAACATTTAAGTCATTTACTACAGGGAAAACGACCTCTTAATCCGAACCTGCAAACTCAAGTCTGAAAACGTAGGCCCTGAAATTCTAGGATTTAGATTGGGAAGTTGATTTAATGGCATACTGGCAGTTCTGGGGCATAAGGAAAGAAACAGAACTTGAGGTATAACCAACATCGGGCAGAATTTTGCCTCTTGTTAATCCTGAGAGAAGCTTGGCACTTCATCAATGGGAACCAACTCCAAAACTGGCAACGAACTACCTTCCAGTTTGAAAAGGGGAGAAGCAGGTTGGATTAAAGAATCCATACTCTAATTTCACTTAATTAGCAATAGGGAAGCAGAGTTTATATTTAAATCTACAGTGAGGTAAAATGCCAAGCAAATGATTCAACCTCACCACTGAAATGGAGTCCAAGCTAAGCTATTGTAACATAGATGACTCTTTTTAAATAGACCCAATCCCAGTGTTTCAGACAGGGTGGGTCATTAATATGGTCAGTGCATCTGACAGAAGTCTTGTTGCATTTTCTCAATATTTTCCCAGAAAATTTCAGAGCAACAGCATTTGGGGTTGGATGGGGGTCTTACTCATTTTGATTTTCCTGCATTCTTCATTTGTATTAAAATGAACAACTCCTACAGCAAAAAATCTATGAATCATTGTTTAATTTAAAAAGTTACATCAATGAATGACTCAATTATCAAAAAACTGCTAATATCTAACGTTAAATTCTTCAGACTTGGATCGCAGTATTAAGTTTGCCTTTCAGATCTCCAGTCTGTGTGTAATATAGTTCACTACAGAGTTAATCGGAATTTGAACTTGTTTGTGTTTAAAGCAGACAAATAACATCAGCCCTCATATGGCATTTTGACTGAGTTTCTTTAGACCCGTTTCAGGTGCTGTTATTATATGTATATACAGGGACTGTTGAGGTAAAAGCAGTAGATACCAACAAAAGGTAAACAACAGCATCATCTTAAAATTAATTCCACGATAGAAAGACGCTATTGGAAGAGCAGAGACAGAAATGCAGCCTCAGATGATCAAGTTGAGGATTGTAACCAAGTTGTTTATGCATCTTTTAACTTTAAGAAAGTAACAAGATCCTGTATCGCTTATATTACTAAAGATCAATTATCTTCATGGTTGACAGCAAACTGTGCAAACCCTTTGAAGCTTCCAGATACATTTCACCATGTTAGCATGGAATTAAAACTGAACCCTTAATATCGCAAATTATTCGCTCCATTTTTTGATGCATTTTGATGAAATACTAGATTCACCCAAGATGTGTAATGGCAATGGGTTTTCCTAGCTTTAGGAATCACTGCCTGGAAACATGAGCCATAGTAGCAAAAGGAGATTCAAGCCCCTTCATGTCATTCAGCATTTACTGGGAATTCCCATTTTCTAAATGTTGTAACTCTTCATTCTCAACGGGGAGATCTTCAGCTTAAGTTCCCAAGCTTCAAGCAAACTGTAAAGGAGCTAAATGTGCACACCTGCAGGAGAGACAGGAAAAAAAAAGAAACAATTCAAAAATATGATTAGAGAGATGAATTAATGGAATTTTCCATTAATCTAATTTTCAGGAAGTAATGAATAAAAACAAAGCCTCCTTTGTTCATTTATTTTCAGTTCCCTGTTTATACCAAATTCTCAACACTGATTTTCCATCACTTGTACCTATTTCTGCATCTTTTACTTCCTCTGCCATATTTTCTTGAACTCCATAATTTACCTCAGCCCCTGATAAGAATTTCTTCCAATGTAAGAACCCTCCAAGAATCCGTCTGTGGTCAAGAAGTTGCCCTTATCAGCTAAGATCCAGGATATTTCATCGACCAAGCCAATAAAAGTACTAAGTGGCGATGCTTGGAAAGGTTAGTTCAACAAAGCAGACCTCTGGATGTTTCCCAATTTGACAATGTCTTGGGAAGCACAATCATGTACCTCAGCTTGGTTCAATTGGTAACATCCAATTTAGACATTTATTGCACATCTTCAACAAACATTCAATGATCATACCTGGGCTTGATCTCATACTCTAACCTAAGGAAGTTATGATGAACTATTGCAAACAGCAGCTCATTCTCAACAGTGTCCACTTCTGGGCACCATACTTTCACAAAGACAGAAAGGTTTTAGACGTGGTTACAGAAGGGTTGGAGAAGTGGGGCTAGCTAAATAGCTTTCACCGAGAACCAAAATTGGCTCAAAAAGCTTAAAGGCATCATTCTCTGCTCTAATCATTCAATGACACTCCAGTAGAGTATTGAAGGTAGTTCTACAATTTAGATGAGAGCTGAAAACAAGACCCAATTCAGGATATTCATAATACTCTGAGACTATTTGAAAATCAGGGTGTCCTGACTAACAGATTCTCCTTTACCTACCAAGAAATAGATCTCATGATTTGGAGATGCCGGTGTTGGACTGGGGTGTATTTGGAGATGCCGGTGTTGGACTGGGGTGTACAAAGTTAAAAATCACACAGCACCAGATTATAGTCCAACAGGTTTTATTGGAAGCACTAGCTTTCATACCACCTGCTGAAGGAGCGGCATTCCGAAAGCTATTGTTTCTCCAATTAAAGAAATAGGTCAGCTGAGTAATTATCTTTTGGCTGATTGCAGGACATTAGTGGCAGTGAATGCGTGACATTGGACTTTGATGTGATTCATAAATAATTGTAAGCAACTTTCATTCCTTTTTAGGTGATGGACACAGACTTAATACTAATACAAATTATTGTAAACTTCCTAAATGACTATCTTTGATGTAAGAACAAGAGGGCCATATCTTAATTATATTAGAAGTGTATGTATTTCTGCATTGTACAGGTTTGTAGGTAATTGATTTTCTGAATATAAGAAATACAGCTTGCATTTATTTAATTGCCTTAGCAGGGAAAACCATTCAATTATTCAAAAGGTGGAAGGATTAAATACTCAGAAATAGGTATAAGGAGGTTTCTGAGGGAGAAAATGAGTTTAGGGAAAGAGTCAGGGTCTGCAGTTTACAGAACTGAAAGTAAGTCTCAAAGTAAGCTGAATTAGGTTAAACAGATAGGGAGGGGTGAAATCATGTAAATGTTGGTGAACTACAAAACAGTGCATTGGACTTGTGGGGTGAGTATTGTGTAAAAGGATTATGAATATGCTGAAGGTTACAACTGGCAGACGACAGGTAGCAAAAAAGAAGGGAATTGGGAGAATGAACTTGGAGCTGAGAAAGACATGAAGTTTTCACCAATGATACACTGAGATAAGAGCAGTGATGGGGAAATGATGCGGAAATGAAAATATGGGATTGGAACAGATATACAGACAGGTAGTTCATTTCAGGTTACTGCGAACCATCACAACAAGGAGGACACAGGCTGCAACACTGGCTGAATGTCTTTTTTTAATTCATTCACAAGATGAGGATGCCACTGACTGGGCCAGCATTTATCACCCATCCCCAATTACCCAGAGACAACCACATTGGTGTGGGTCTGGAGTATGTAGGCCACAGCAGGAAAGGTTGACAGATTTCGGACTCAAAAAGAACGTCAATGAACCAGGTGGATTTTCCAACATTTGTTTCCTGGTCATTATTAGACTCATAATTCCAGATTTTTAATGAATTCAAACTCCACCACCTGCCACACTGGGTCCTGGGTCCTCAGAACATTACCTGGCTCTCTGGATTAGTAGTTTAATGATAATACCACTGGACCATCGTATCCCCTCTTGGTGTCAGGATTGAAGACAATGGTTGTTCCAATATTTCTGAAGAGGAAACAGCAGCAACCTTTAACAGCAGCCTAACAGTTGGCCTTATCAAAGTGCCATGTACCCCATGGTAGCTCTGACTGCTGCTCATGCACAGGAATCGTGGTCATAGTTACTGTGGGTAGGATTAGGCAAATATGAAGGGGGAGTGGTAGAGAAGAGTTAGTCATGTCCCCTTAATCCTAATTGAAACTGGGGGTCTCAGAGGAAACTGGGTATGTTTTTGGAAGGACAGTTTGGATGTATATATTTTGTGGCAGATTTGAGGAAGTAACCATCAAAGAAACATTAATCTTTATTGTGTTTCTCCCAAACCTGGTAGTAGTTGTGAGAAACCCAAGGAGGTAAGTCCATAGTGAGTGAAGAAATGAAACATAGAGAGGAAAAAGGTCTCACCTTGAGTCAGCCCACTTGCATGGTTGAGCAGATTTTCTAAGTCACCAACCTAACAAAGAAAAGTATGAATTAGCTGGATACACTATTTTCAAATCATAATAATCTGAATCTGTGATCCACAGAGGAGATCTTTATGGTTTTAGATGCATGAGCATTATATAGAAACACATTTATTCTTAGCACGTGATAATTATTAAGTTACAGAACAAACAACCATAAAAACTATCAAAGACTGCATACCATAACCTGGCTTGCATAAATGAGCCTTGATTTACGCCAAGTAAAAAATGTGAACTGCTGTTGGTGTCAATAGCCATTTCAAAATGTGACAAAAAGTTTAAGTCCAATAATTTCAATTAAATCAAATATAACATTTAATTGGATAAATTAAGTCTACAAAAGGTCACTTTAACTACAATCAAAGTGCTTTAAGATACATCAACTTCAGATTCTTCAGCATCACGTCCAAACAGTTCATCAAATTAATTCAGAAGGTATGGCATCATCAGAAGGATCCCATCCTGACTCAGACTTAGCACCTTCTGTTTTCAAATCATCCCTCCACAAATTGTCTCATGTCTATCCATTAAATTCAATATTCTGCTTGTACTGAATGATCAGATGACAGTTTGTACATTAGCAACATCTCAAGAATTGATGACAAAAACATCAAGGGAGGCTATGTACATTGTTCCGACTTCTATGAAGGTTTTTCTCTTGATTAACTATCAACTTATTGCATTTGCATGAACATCATGATGAATAGCAAATGAGGCATATATTTGAAGGTTAAACGACAGACATTATACCCCTTGACTGCAAATCAAATTTTATTTCTTCCCAGGTACCTCTTGATCTCATTCTAACATTGGACCTGAGCATATCCTGCTCTAATAAGCTGAGCCCTTTGCATAGGCCTCCAAGATTCTATTCTGCACATTACTGATACACAGCAACACACCATCCTCAATCATTCAACCATGGTCATGGGTGTGCAAAAAAACACCCCGGCAGGGAACTTCATTTTCAGTATGTTTTTGGGTCCAATCAGGTCCAATCCACCATCCAATGAGATCCTGGCTGATCTATTAATCCTCAACTCCACCTTCCTGCCTTCTCTCCATTTGTTATTGATCAGTTAGCAAATGCTACTCCTTTTAGGTTTAAACCAACTATGTGCTTTGCTCTTTTGATTTGCTAGTCCAGCTTCTGGTCCAACACATGCAATCTGCTCTTGTATGCACTTAAACTCACACCTATCTGCATAGCAAACACACTCCATGGTGCCTGCATGATCCAGACACTGCCTTGTAAGGCGAGCTAACACATGGAATTTGGAGGTGATAAAACAATTGAGGTTGGCTTCTAATGCAAAAATGGCATTTCTTAGCAGAAAAGTAAGGTGGGGGTTTGGAAGTTTCAAAGCCGAGCAGAAGCCTAAAAATGCATTTTTGGCACGGAGATAATGGAACTATCTTAAAGTTTCTCGACAACTTATATACAACAATTCCATTCTATATCCAGAGAAGATAAAGAAAAATCTCCTTATAGCAGTGGCCAGAAGTAGTGCCCTTCACGCAGAAGAGTGAAAACTGGACCGTGGTCACTTTAGAGTTGGAGAGGTCAGGAGAAGCCTTAACCTGACCCTTTGGCCACAGAATTTGGAAATTTCAACACGTATTAGCTTTATTGTCACATGTCACTCACATGAGTGCAGTGAAAGGTTTATAAGCTGCCACTTGAGCCAAGAGGGGGACAAAAAAAAAGAAAGCAGAGAAAAATATGATGATATCATCACATTGAAACTGAGATAATACAAAACAGTAAAACTGAGATAATTTAGCTGGAGCTAGAAAGAAAGAGAGAATGCTGGCCAGATGAGAAAATACAGTTGACAAGCTTCTTCTTGTCCAGTTTTTTCATTGGACAAAATTTTAAGAAGTCTAGACATTTGGCGCCCATTACAGCATGCTCTATACAAACATGCCAAGGGCCCATCACAAAGAGATTTTGTCTTATTTTTGCTTTAAAAACATAGGTCACCATTAGTAACAATTGCAGATCCATACACTTAGAAGTAGGATTGCAATGGGTGTCACTCTTACTGATCATAAATTTCAATGTCGACAGTTCTCTAATGTAACAAGTTCGGGCAGTTGACCAAGTTCCATTGATAGCATGAGTCAGAGAGTTACAAGGTCAAATAGTGTGTGAAAATGGAAACATCACTCTGGTGCAATTATAAGAACAAAGAAAATAAGAACCAAGAAAGAGCCTTTTAAATTTATTGAGCCACTCTTCCCAACATGGTCATGGGGTCTACCCAATTCAGAAAGACAGCGAAAGCCTGGTAATGTTTCCAATAAAAAACTCTATCCCTGATCTCAAAGCCTATAAAAGAATAACAGTCCAGGATATCAATGTAACATTTAATCCTGTTCTGTTGAACTCTACAGATGACAACTGTTATGTTCCAAACAGCTTGCGAATGTTAAGACTTCTACACAGCTCTTTTTTTCAAGGTCACTGATTTGCAGCATTCATATAAAAATTGATGGAATTGCAGAAAATAATCTTCAAGCCAGCATTGAAATTTAGGAAATTACTGTAATCTCAAACAGAATTTAACTTACACAGTCACTATTAACCAATGTCCGTGATGATAAAATTGATGGAATCAAATTTGAATCCCTAAATCCTGGAAGTCCGTGCAAGGTAATCATAATTTGTCTTAAGCCAATGCAAAATAGTGGCCAATCCACAGTTGTCTGTCTATTTGCATCAGGACACCAAACAATTTTCTTTTACAAATAGATATTTGTGATTTCCTTTTATGGCTTTTACGCAGAGGAAAAAGATGTGTAGAAAGAAAGGCTTCAGTACATCTGTACATGGATTATTAATGCACCCATTTCTCAGCTGGAGAACAGTGCCTGGTACAAAAGGGGAAGATGAAAAGGCAAACACTGCATTAAGAGGAAAACAAGAAACAAGTCAGCAATTGTTTCCAAATGTGGCTCATATATCAAATAAAAAAAAAGTGCTTTAATTGAAACAACAACTTACCCGAATAGTTCCAGTGGATAGATTGCGGTGCTCAGAGTTACCACATCTACTGCTGGAGCATTCTTCTGGTCTGCTCTCATCACGATCCCACATGCATGACTCTTTTGTACAAGGACCAGATCCAAAGCTACAGGATGCTGCAGTTGGCCCTTCATGTGGTCTTGAAGCCTGGGAGTATGCTGTAGTTTCCTGAGCGACAGCATCAGTCAGATACTCTTGAAGATCTAGCTCTGTACATTCCACTGGAGTATGCTCCTGTCTGTATTGCAACACCGAAGCACAGTGGGACATCTCACCTCCTGCTTGTCCTAATGAAGCATCAGCATCATCATTGTGTCCCAGAAGGAATTCACCATTCACTTCACAGTTTGAGGTCCATGCAGGTCGACAAAGAGCAGAGCAATCAGAAGTGTGGGCCAGCTGTTGGAATTCAGGCGTATCAACCTGGCAGCAATTTTGTGAAGAACTGGAGAACGCAGGACACGTAACTGCACTGTGAAAAAAGATTTCAAGAGTAATTAATAAATAGTTTCAAACACCATAGATAGCAGGAGAAACTCAGCACGTCTGTCTGCAGAGAGAAACAGGGCTGAAAATGTATTGCTGGAAAAGCGCAGCAGGTCAGGCAGCATCCAAGGAACAGGAGAATCAACGTTTCGGGCATAAGCCCTGCTTCAGGAGGGGCTGAAACACACTGCATTACAGGTGACAGTGTAACCATTCTGAGACATTCAGCAGCATTTGCAGAGAGAGAAACAGTTAGCATTTTGAGTCCTACTTGACCCTCATTTTAAGGAACAATCAGACAGAACTCAAAATGCCAACTCTGTATCTCTCTCTGCAAATGCTGCTGAGTGTCTCAGAATGGTTACACTGTCACCTGTAATGCAGTGTGTTTGTAGGCTTTGTGGACTAAATCAAACACCAAGTCCAACAAAGAATTCACAGCAACAACTGGCTAGCGTACCCATTTTATGGAATGAAAGAGTCTGGTATTGAAGGTTGAGATTGATCAGGGGCTACAAAGTGACGAGTTTCCAGAGGTTTCTGAGACAGTGGTTGAAATAGGAGTACCTATTATTTCAGATCAGCAGCGTTTTGACTATGATCAGCAGCCAAACTGGAGAGGAAATGTTTGAAAACAGTTTAGGTGAAGACGAGAAGATATGGGAAGACCCTATTCATGGTGGGACTGGTCCACAGAGCTGATGGAGCAAAACTAAAACCTTGCTTCATGTGATCAGGCCAACAATCAGTACCTGGCTTGATGATGCATTTGATTTTTTTTGGCATTTCCTTCAGGACAGATTCCTTCTTCTTCTATACCCACAGCATTCCTCTACAGATGCCATATTCTCTCTCTCTGCTGCACAGTAATTCGGTAAGTTAGCAAATGGTACAACTATTAGCTTTAATATGGCTTTGTATTTCATTCATTTTTCATTCACATATCGTGCTTTGCAAGGTTCGTTTGTAGATATATCTTAAACATTTGCACATCTTCTCGAAAACATGGTCTGTTTTGCTGCTTGATCCCCAGCGCTGACTTGTATTAGAAGGGAAGTAAAACATACATTTCCACACTGAAACATTTCAGTCATCTACTAACAGAAGTATAGCAATTCATAGCTGAGAGGAGGTTATGGGAGGGAGGGAATGTGTTCCAAAGCATGATTTTTGGCTGCAAAATATAGTCACTTTATATGCTGGATCAATTCTGACACCGTGATCTAAGGTATTTCCAACTACATGTAACATCCAATACTACTTTACTCAAAAATATACGTTAATGAAGGATAATTGCATCTTCAAATCAGAAGTAGGGATGTCTTGGTGCAACTCTGCATGGCCATGGTTGAGCCATTTTGGTCTCTACCCAAGATATACTTCAGATAGAGGGAGTACAGTCAAGGCTCACGATGCTGATATTGGAGGGTGGCAGGACTGTTATATGAGGAGTTCTGGATTAGTGGTGCTGGAAAAGCACAGCAGTTCAGGCAGCATCCGCGGAGCAGTAAAATCAATGTTTCAGGCAAAAGCCCTTCATCAGGAATACAGGTCTCACCCTCACCTGTATTCATCATGATTTAGAAGAATGAGAGGGACCTTTGAAATGTACAATGTTTTAATAGAGGCTCGAAAAACTAAACACAGGGAGCATGTTTCCTCTAGAGAGAGAGTCTAGAACCAGGGGACACAGTCTCATGATTCAGAGTAGGCCATTTTGGACAGAGAGTAGGAAAATTTTCACTTGTACGGGAATGAATCTGTGGAATTCATTAACACCAAAGGCTATAGAGACTGGGTCACTGACGAAATTCAAGAAAGACATTGATGACCTTTTGGATTTTGGAGACATCGAGGCATATAGGAAGAAAGTGGGAACATGACATTGAGATAGAGGATCACCCTTGATCAAATTGAATGACAGAGCAATCTTGAAGGGCCTAATCCAGCTCTTAGTTCCTATGATTCTATGTTTCAAAGGGAATACTTCACTGTTACAAATGTGTACTTTGCATGCAATAGCAAACTATGGCCCTATCCGATCTCTGAGGTGAAAGTTAAAATCTCAGTGCATTACTTCTCATGAGAGCTGGAGAGTTCTCTTGAGTCCCCTGATCAATATCACAGCATCAACGTTGATTTGACCAGTTTCCTCACCACCCCTTCTCCCCAACTTATCCCAGATCCAACCTTCCCAACTCGGCACTGCCCTCTCAAACTTTCCCTCCTGTCCCTCTTCCTTCTCACCTATCCACTCCACCCTCTGCTCTGACCTATCACCATCACTCCCGCGCCCCCACCTGCAACAACCTGCCTTCCCCCTAGCTTTACCCCACCTCTTATTCATCTGTCAGCCCCCTACGCCCACCTCCCCCCCAACATTCCTGAAGAAGGGCTTATGCCCAAAAAGGTCGATTCTCCGGCTCCTGGGATGCTGCCTGACCTGCTGTACTTTTCCAGTGCCACACTTTTCGACGCTGATCTCCAGCATCTGCAATCCTCACTTTCTCCTGGTCAGTAACAACCCCTCAACATAGAACTAAAAATCAGAGCACCTGGTCATTATCACTTGGTGGTGCATTGGAACCTGTTCTTTCACATTTCCTACATTATGTTGAGCATTACAACCCAAGAATAGTTATCTGCAGACCACTTTACATGTTGTGAACATCACATACATCAACCAAGTTATCTCTTTCAAAAACATTCCGATATTATGGGCATCACAGGTAAGGAATTTAACAGATCTGAAGGAGCAGGGGAGTGAGAAATATGCAATGAGGCTTTTTAAAATAGTTCAATTTTAACCATAAGAACAAGGTAAAGTCAAGAGGACTATATATGAAATATTGCTTCTGCTGAGACTAACAACTAGCTTTCTCCCAACTAACCCTAAACTAGAGACCAGATGAAACTCTTTATTTAATTGCAAACAGATTCCAAGCGACAGGACAAGTAGACAAGAAGCTGGGTATTCTGACAGTCCTACGGAAACTGTATGGTGTATCTTAAAAGCTGTCCAGGAGACCAACATTCATGTAACCACAAACTTAGATCTGTTAATCTGATGCTGAATGGAATTTAAAAGTAGGGCAACCAAAGGCCAGTAATGAAATTCATTCTTTCTCATGGAGTAACTTGAATAGTTACTTCTACTTTCTGTTTAATTGAAGTTATATAAATGACAAGTTTTAAAAAAACATATTCGTTGCAGCTTTGTGATTTTGCTGAAACCAAAAAGTGTGTCAAATTCATTTCTTTCTCCAAAGAAAATGGGAAAAACTATTTTTTTCTCTCTGCCTGGTGTTATCGAGGGATAGCATTCCTCTGTGTTGAGCTGGTTCAGCTCAGTTGTGTAGTAGGCTGCCATTACTCTGTGTGGCCTTTACCTACTCAAGAGAAAATGCGAATGATGCAAACTCGCAACCATTATTTTATCAGATTCCCACTGAAAGAAAACGCAAGTGCGAATGTCTCTGAGGGCAGGGTCATACTTCAGCTGAGATGACCCTCATCTCATGCAGTCCAGTTTCCCAGCTATTATTTGAGGTATGGGGTTTACTGACACTGACAGAACCGAAATCTGAGGTAGTGTCTTCAGGAAAACTTTGCGTCAAAATCAGAACTTGGTAGCAAAGATTGAAAGATAAGCACCTGAACCAGAACTGGTTGCCACATTCTGCTAAATACGCTGCAGGGATCATGCACCCTGATGCCTTCCTTCAAAAACTGTAGAGTCAGCGGGGGACCATCAAATGTGCACAGGTTTGTGCCCAGGCATAATTCAGGTGCTTGTGTGGCCCCTGTAAACAACATTTCCTGCGTCAACAGGGAAAAAGAGAGTTGCTCAGACCTTCCCCAGCTCATCCTCCCCACCGACCTGCAATTTGTTAAGAGGCATGGCTAGACAGGATGGTGGTGCTGGAAAAGCACAGCAGGTCAGGCAGCATCTGAGCAGGAAAATCGATTTTTCAGACAAAAGCCCTTCATCAGGAATGGAGGAAGGGAGTGAAGAAGGCGTTTGCTATGTTCGCCCTTCATTGGTCAGTGTAATGAGTGTAGGAGCTGGGAGGTCACATTGCAGCTGTACAGGACATTAGTTACCTGGGTAATACAGCATTCAATACCAGTCTCCCTGCTATAGGAAGGATGTTGTAAAACTTGAAAGGGGTCCGAAAAGATTTACAAGAGTGTTGCCAGGGTTGGAAGGTTTGAGCTATAGGGAGAGACTGAATAGGCTGAGGCTATTTTCACTGGAACGTCAGAAACTAAGGGTTGACCTGAGAGAGGTTTATAAAATGACAAGCATGGATAAGGTGAATAGAAATGGGTCTTTTCCTGGGTTGGGGGTGTTGAAAACTAGAGGGCACAGGTTTAAGGTGAGAGGGGAAAGAGATAAAAGAGATCTAAGGGACAACATTTTCACATAGAGGATGGTGTGTGTATGGAATGAGCTGCCAGAGTTATTTCTACTGGGATTTGCTAGTCTTCCACACACATTCTGGTGGATGGCTGTTGGGAGCGTGAAGAAATGCCAGTCCCATGTGCTAGATGGTCATTTTCTCAGTTACATCATCTGCAGCTGTGCCTTTTGCAATGAAATGCATTTCTACTTCAATCAGGTTATTACTATAACAAGTACATATTAATAGGATTTATTACAGCATAACACACTGGGAGTTCAGCATTCCAGTAACATTAAAGACCTTTAAGAATTTTGATGGAAAATTAATTCTACCCGTGGCGCAATTCTATGCAAACTAACTTTTTAAAGTCCAGTTTGAACATTGTCTGCACCCCCTCAGTGATTTAATGGATACAAGTAAAATGAATAACCAGTGCTCTGGTTCAGGTTAAATTCACCCCAACCAGGTGATGTCATTCCACTATACTCTTCGACAGAATAGGAATTTTCCAACGTTTACCTCCTGCCTTTGGTTTGAGATCCTGATGGAGAGAAATAGGCCACGATACAGGATTTTAATGTACATGGTGCATCTTCAGACTGAATCACATCTGCTGGTGCTGAGTGTAAAAACAGAACACAAGAAACGTTGGTACTTGAACGACATTCTGCAGTTATGCTCAGTTCTTGTAGTCAGAAGTGTCAATTCAGTTATACTTCCACTGCACTACTGCAATACTTGTGGAGTCAGGATACCCACAGTGACATGACAGAGAAGGTTCCGGGAATTTGACCCAGCTACAATGAAGAAACTGTGATACAGTTCCAAGTCAGGATAGTGTTCCCATGCCTCAACTGTTTTTAATCTTATCAAGTAATAGAGTGGAAGATTTGGAAGTGTCTTTCAGAGCATCCTTGGTGAGTTACTGCAGTGCATCTTGCAACTGTTACACTACCACCTCTGTGTATTGGTGGTGAAGGGAGTGAGCATTAGAGGAAGTGGGAAGGTACCAATCGCTCTTGTTGGAGATAGTGATTACCTGGAACATATGCGGCACAAATGTTACCTGCCACTGGTCAGCCTGAACCTGGATGTTGTCCAGATCTTACTGTATTTAGATACAGACTGCTTCAGCATCTGAGGAGTTGAGAATAGTGCTGAATATTACATAGTCACCAGCAAATATCCAACCTTATGGTGGTGGTCATTGGTAAAGCTGCTGAAGATGAATCTCCAATTGCCATAACCCTCTCCTTTGTGTCAGGTTTAACTCTAACCAATGGTGAATTCTCTCATCTAATTCCAACTGACTCCAGTTTTGCTCAGGCTCCTTGATGCTTCACTCAGGCAATCACTCTGAGGTCAAGATCAGCTCTTTTGTACATGGTTGGACCAAAGCTTTAATGTGGTTAGGACCTGAGCGTCAGTGTGCAGGTTATTCCCTTGGAATTGCTATTTGATCACATTGTTGATGAGTCCCATCAGCTTGTTGACAGGGACATTATCATTTGGTAAATCATTCACACATTATGTTAAATACATGAACACTTTTACTAAACTGACAGAGAGAGAAGTTCCACACAAACATGTCCAGTGCCCATACACTGCTAGTCTGCAACCTGAAGTGGGAACCTGCTGTATAGAAACATTACTCAGTGCATAACTGAGAATGATCTTCTGTATCATACTCCACAATAAGACATTATGATTGACACCTCGGATATATAAATGAATGGTCTCAAAGAAATGTATGATTACAATTCTGAGCTGGATTCTGGGAGGAAATCTACCCTGCCTCAAAATACGGGTCTCATTTATTTATGACTGAGATGCTGAGAATTTTCTTCACTCAGATTGTTAATCTTTGGAATCTTTTTCTTCAGAGGGCTGTGAATGCTCAGTCCTTCAGCATATGCGAGGCTGAGATTTTTAACTTTCTGAACTTTGATGGAATCAAGAAGCAGTGAGTATGGTGAAAGCATAGAAGAGGGCGTGAAGTAGACCAGCCATAATCTTGATAAAGAGCAGAGCAGGTTCAAATTGGTGTGTAGCCAAAGGCTGCTTCTGATGCTCACTCGGACTTCTCTTACCTTCAGGCTGTGCTGTATTGTAATCCGAAGTGACCTTCTGACAGTGTATGATTAAACTCTCAGTGCTCGCGTCATCCACTTGTCCCTCAGAACATGAAGATTCCATTCTGGCTCTCTCGGTCACGGGGGCTCTTGGGTGTCCTGAAAAGTGAAGTGTTTGCATGCATCAGCCAACCTGCCATGATACAATTGTGTGTTATATTCAACATTTTGGACGCCGGGGGTGGGTTCTTTCTGTATCAACAATGAGATGTTTGAGTGAAAGTGACTCAGTGCCAAAGGAAGAAAATCGGAATCGCAAATGCCTTTTATAATTTCTGCACATCCCAAAGTTTTACAAGCAATTTAACAATTCTGAAGAATAGTCATTGTTGTATGCTAAGGAGCAGAAAAGAAATCAAGGAGGCAAAGCCAAGGTTTACTACATAATAAATTGTAAAGAATGGGAAGAGATGTTGAACAAATTCGATCCTGGGAACAAATACAGAAAAAAATAAGAGAATGTGTCACTAAATATTGACATTAACAAAATGAAAATGTAAGGACAAGGGAATGCATTGAACGCAGGTGATTCCTCGTGAGCTCCAACTGTACTCAGTAGTGAGAGAGTTAATGCCAGCGCAAACCAATGCAGTGTGATGAACTTCAGTTACCGTTGTTCTGCTTTTCTGCGACCAGCTTTCTGCAGTAGATGAGACAGAGCAGCAGGGTGGTCAGCAACACCGTCGTCAGGACACTACAGATCACAGCTACAAGGGCAGTGTTGTAAGGACCAGTGTCAGGGCTCAAGACCCTTGTCACATCCAATCTGGAGACACCTATGAAGCAGACAGAAGGGAAATTGTGAGAAATCCAAATGCAGAGTTCTTAATTCGTCAATGGTATAAGCTCTCTACTGAGCTGGTGATGCATATCCCGATGGTTAATGCTCACTTCTATGGCTGTCAGCATCCAATCATTATCTTGTTACATTCTTTTAAGAGACTTTTTTTTTCTTTTTGGACTATAAAATGGAAGTTGGATGGCTACACAGCTAAGAGTGCCAGTAGAGTATTGTAACTTTAAGATCAAGCGAGTTTGGGTGGTGTGCACTTTAGCTGGACAAGATGATATTACATTTTTGGAGCAGCAAGATGAATACTTTATAATAGAGTGGCACCACAAGGCTTTGAGTGAAAGAAAAACTGCGTAATGACAGATTTAAAATCAGCATGAGCAAACTCACACAGTGAAATGAGTAAACAGAGGGAAATTCTGTGGGACTGGAGCTTGCTCAATTGGTTTATGGATCAGAGTTGATCCAGTGGCCCATGCCCCCATTGACTGAAGTTAAATGTGTCATAACCGTGATTACTTGGATATATATTGGGAGGAGATGTTAACTCATTTCCAAATACATCTCTATAATAACCTTACTTGTAGGGTTTTTGTGATGCTTTAAAGATAGGCAATTTAAGATGTGTAACAGATACTGCAGTCAATGCACAGCAGACCTCTCACCATGCAAACGATCTCTCACTGGAATAATCATGTTCACATATTAAATACCCTGTGAACCTTACTCCCTACATTTTCAGCCACAAAACTTGGTATCTGTGTGCCACTGTGAACAGCAGAGGAGGAGCATGATGCCTGACTGTGAAATAAACTAGCCTTTAAGTGTGTTTGATCATTACTTGTGGATTAGGACAGCAAAAAGATTGAGAAAGACACTGGTAAATTGCTACTAGACAGTATAGGATCTCGTTCGTCACTGCCACTGTTTTTTCCTATGTTTAAAGAACACTTCAGAAATATTGCAATTTTAAGTTCTCATTTTGGCAAAAAAATGTTTTAGCAAGATTTCTGCACAAGAAATGTTTTCTGTCTACATTACTACCATCCATTTAACATGGATTTTTTAAAATTCTCTGTTCCATATAATATCCCTGCAGACAGAATGGATGTACAACCTGTTCCAAGATCTCTGCCAGTACCTCTCTATTAATAGTCATTGCAAAACATATCATTGGGGTTTTCACTTGCTCCTATGACCTGACCTTTGTATGACACTGTCCTTTATTTGGAAGGAGAAATCAGAAGACTACTATATGGAAGGATTGTAGACATGGATCTTGTGCTCCAATGTTCTACAGCATTCCAATCTCAACAGCCCACATTCAAGTTGCCAAAGAATATCCTGGAGGCCACAGAATTTGAAAATTTATCTCCAGGACACTGGCTCAAGAGGCCCAGAGGAAAAAAAATCAGAAAGCGATTGAATGTTTCACAACGTATTAAAATATCGTGGATGAGATACAAAGGTGTCTGTTTCCAAGTGGGAATTAAAGGCTTTTTGCTGTCATGGAAAAGTAATATGTCACAAGAACAATTGTAGCAATCGGCCAATGATAGGGGAATAGGGGATGGGATCGGGAAGCACAAATCTCCAGGAATGCTTACAACCAGTGTGGATAACTCAATTCCCACACATCCCATCAGACCACCCTTCCTTGTACAACTTCCTGTGAAAATGACGGTTATGAACGTTCTCAAGCCACATAATAAGACCGCACAGGGCGAAGTGATCACTTACACTGAGGGTCACGGGGAGTTGCTGGATCTGTGCAGGGAATGCACTCTTTATCTGGCAGTCCGCCAAGCCGGGTCTTCCTATAAAATCTACATGGAAGAAAAGACTTGGTGCACATCTTCAGGGGTTACTCACTATCTATATCATGCAGACTCAAACAAGACCGTAACAAATATAAGAAAATACTCATGGAGAACTTGCAATTAGTCAACACTAGTTTGATCTTTACAAGGCTGGAGACTGGATGACGTTTTGAGCAATTTCCAGAGAAAAAAACTGCATTTGCAATTCAACTGACAATAACAAACAGAAGATGTTTTCATGAACACATCCATATAATGATCTGAATATTCGTCCACCCCTTGCACTCTTGCACAGGAACTTTACACTGCAGCTGGCTATGTGAAACCTGACCTGGGGAGTCATAGAGTCATACAGCACAGAAACAGATCCTTCAGTCCAAACAGTCCATGCTGAACATAATCCCAAACTAAACTAGTCCCACCTGCCTGCTCCTGGCCAATATCCCTCCAAACCTTTCCTATTCATGTAACCATCCAAATGTTTTTTTTAAATATTGTAATTATACCCGCAGCCAACACTTCTTCAGGAAGTTCATTCCACACACGAACCACCCTCTGTGTAAAAAAATTGCCTCTTAGGTTTCTTTTAAAATATCTCTCCTCTCGCCTTAAAAATGTGCCCCCTCGTCTTGAAATTTCCCATCTTAGGGAAAAGACCATCAACTCTATTTATATCCCTCATTCATTTATAAACTTCTATCAGGTCACTTCTCAACCACATACACTCAAGTGAAACAAGTCCCAGCTTATCCAGCCTTTCTTTATTACTCAAACTTTCCATACCCAACAACGTTCTGGCAAATCTCTTCTGAACTCTCTCCAGCTTGATAATTTCCTCACTATAACTGGGCGACCAGAATTGAACACAGTACTCCAAAAGAGGCCTCACCAATGTCCTCTATAACCTCAACATAATGTCCCAATTCCTGTACTCAAAGGACTGAGTAATGAATGCCAGTGCGCCAAACACCTTCTTAAACACCCTGTCCAAACATGACACAAACTTTAAAGAATTGTGTGTTCTTGAAACTGAGACAGTGTAACCAAATTGGAAAGTAGCTCTGTTCTGTGGAATTGGCACCCCTTATTTGATTAATTACAATTCAAAAATTAATAATATGCATTCTCTCAATCCTGTAAGATTACTACCCAGTAAAATATTCCATGTGATAATTGCCCTGCATGTAGCATGAGAAAAAATAGCCAATGTGATTCATAACTAACTTATCACTTACAGGTACAGGCTTATTATGAGGTCATAAAATGCAGTTTCTTGCGTTAGGTGTTAGCAGAGACATGACATGTACAAAATGGATTATGCCAAGCTTCTCACTAAAGTTAGTGAATAGAGGGAAAATGAATCTCAAGGAGCAGAAGGAGAATTCCACTTACCCTGGTGAGCATTTCCCACACACAGCGTTGCGAGACACCGTGCAGTTCTTTACTTGAATCCGATTCACGAGCGCACAAGAAAGGCACAGTTTGCATTTCTGCCGGCCCCAGCTGTCTTTGTACCTGTTGGGCCCACAGATCACACACTCTGTACCGAGCCCAACTCCAAACCCACAGTCCTGTAAGAAATTTGAACAGTCAGCAACTCAGTAAGCTTCTAAAAAGGAGCACTGCAACTTAAAGGATGATTCTATGCTTCCAAGACCGGCGCTGTCAGAGGGAATGCAGTCAGGAGAGTCCTCTAGTAAGCTTGGACCATGTGTTCCAATGTTCTCCAGCACTCCAGCAGCAGACTTTTCTGGAATCTCCAGGATTTGAGAATTAAGCTCGCACCGCTGGCTTCTCAATTTAGTCAGAAACCCATCGCATTGGCTTTCACAGAAGATGGCTATAATGTCTGGGGTTCTCCATCAGAAGGGAGGTGTCTTGTTCTAAAACAATGGCAGATAGCTATGTTATGTCCTCCTTCCATTCACAATGCCTCTTTGCAAGTGTTTTTATGTTGTCCAGGAGGTTAAAAGACTGAAGGGAAAGCTTAATAAATACATAAAGGAGAAAGGAATGGAAGGATACATTGACAGATGAGATGAAGTAGGATGGGAGCAGGAGCATAACTGGCTGAATGCCATCCATCTACTTTAAATTTCATGCCATTGTGTTTAGTTTCACTGTTAATGCAACATTAGATATTGAGTATGTGACAGAAGCAAGATTTAAAAGATGGACATTTTCTCATGTTAATGACTTGCCACCAGTAATCAGGACTATGTTTGTATTCCTTCAACACATTTCATCAAACTATACACTGCGCAATAAACACAATGATTAGTGGTATGACCTTTAATAAATTATTTTATTTTCCTTTTTAAATGCTTTAAGATTGATTACTTCAAGCATCATAACAAAGACACACAGCACGCACTCTGATATGATCTCTCACCACCCTTTTTCCTTTGCAGGCAAATCATGTCCCTGCTAGCAGCAAAGGGTGAGATCTGAAATTGCATTAATCATATTAAAATTGATATTAAGTTTAATCAAAAGTGAATCTACATTGTTAACAGTTGAAGAAGAAGATGATTGTAGAGAATCTGCTTTTTGTTTGAGGCAAATCTCATAAAGCAAATTCACTAACCTCTCATGTCTGTCCCTACCTGAAGTCGTCAGACATTCTCTTAGTGGCTATAAAGTGTCTTTGTATTTATTGCACTTATTGTTGGCTCACTGTGCAATTTCATACCTTCGACAATTCCATTCCAGGTCCACATTCTTTACAAACTTTGCAGGTCCCATCGACATCCCAATACTCATTCTCCTGGCAATCCCTCATGCTGGTTAAAACACCAAGAAGCTAAAGGAGGAGTCAGAAAGGATAAGTAATAGAAGTTATGCTGCTCTGCAAGTATGTCCTCATCTCAAAGCCAGTATCCAGCTGAATAGGGTACCTGATCATTACTGTACAAGGTATCTGATCATTACTGATTTTCATTGTGTAAATGTTGTTTTAAAATTTTACTCTTATTTGCTTTGTCTCTATGTAAAACAATTCTTTGACAGCAATGATTGTTCCAATTACAAAAACATCTCACGTTGGCATCTGACATGAGATGTGAAATATGAGCACTATTCACAAGATCCCATGGATTAAAAGCTGTTCAGCAGGGCGCTGCTCAAATAGACTGGACAGACCAGTACATACCAGCTGCTCCTGGGATCAAAACAGAAATTCTCAAGTCAGAGCAGCAAACAGCATCACTTGTGTTTTATTTACAGCCCCAGTTGCATATCTTGGAAAAGGTTCAAAGTTTCCAAATGAATGAAACCTTTGCCATGATTTTGTTCTTGCCAGTGAGGCAAAAAGGTCACAATTGTAGTCAGGTGCCACGTAATTCATTTCTGCATTAGAATATCTTTCAGTCCACTACTAGGGTCTTTATCGTTGCTGGTCCCACACACCACAGGCAGGTCATCTAAATATGTAAGTATCGTTGTCTAATTTGGACCTTAGTGCTGTGTGTTGCATGAACTGTACAAGTCAATGAAGCTGGTGGACAGGTGGCAGCATCTGGATTACGACCTGGAGCAACTCAGGGACATTTTTTTCAACAGACATGTAATTCCATTAAAATTTAAAGCTCAGACTTTTAAATGGGAGGTGAGAATCCCCTACAACACAAATGGAGTGTGTCACAATTGACAGAGGTGGCAATCTGCACCCTTATTCCCATCTCATCCCTAACCATGGTGTAAACTCCATGCTATTTTAGCTCCTCCGCTCCAGTCCACACCACTGACTTCCACCTGGGAATTGATGATTGAAGATTTAATTCAACTTCAAGCAGCTGAATACCAACAAGATCCTTCCCCCATCCCCGCATACAAGTAGGTCAAATCTGAAAACCCAATGGAATGGCTGGGAACCAGTTTTCAGCAAGACAGTAGGATGCATCCCGCTGCCTTGTTAATCCACACTGCCCCTACAAATACAAAGGACTTCTGATGCTGCAGAAATGAAATAAATAAAAGCTGAAATTGCTGGAGAGACTCAGCAGGCCTGGCTGTGTCTGTAGAGATAAAACAGCATTTACGTTGAGTCCAGTGATGTTTCTTGTTCTGAAAGGTCACCAATGTTGCCAGACCTGCTGAATTTCTCCAATCTTGAAAATGATGTTGCCCATTACTGTGGGTAGCAAGGGATGGAAAGAATTAAAGAATTAAGGAATATGCTGGCATATTCCCTGGGAAAGTACCTGATCTTTGCACTTGGTAAGCAACTGGGTGCCTGAGCTAAAAACTATTACAACCATTCAGTCTTTAGTATGAACAAGGAGAGTAATACTTACCAGAGAGAAGAAAATGAGAAGCTCCAGCCACGGTCTCATATCCAACACTCTTCCCTAATATTTCAAGAATTGATCAGAACTTGCAGCCTGCAGTTTGAACACAGATTTTTATATGCATCTGGTCAAATTAAGATTTTTCATTGCATTAATGTAGCAGCTTCACAACTGAGTTATGATGCAGGTAAGATTCTGCCCCTCCCTCGATAAGCTTCTGATCTCATTAGTACTGCTACTCAGTCAAGATAGACATCAACCACCTATGTGAATGGGTTACTCCACCAGCTTATCTTGCCTTAACCAGTGACAATAACCAAAATGAAACTAGTTTAAAAAGCAGATACTCAGTTATTAGTCTTGTGTAATCCATAACTTGACCAATCCTTTCCTTCACTGATTCCTATTAATTTTTAAACAAACAAAAACGGTATCCATCATTGTGAGATTTGTCAATGTTTTAAAATTGCAAGGAAAAATATTTGTAAAGCTTCTAAAGGTGAAAACTCTTTGCACAAAGGCAAAAGGAGAGCTCATATAAATATTCTGCATTCATGGAACTCAGGAAAATGTCCAACTCCATTAAATTCAGCAGCAATAAAACCATTTTCACCACAATCTGCAAATAACTGCTCAACTAAAACTAACCATGTTTCCTCAAACTGTCTATTTGGTTATTCAGTTATGTATGGGTTGCCCCCCAATTTGGTTGTGGTTAGTACTTGGTTTCCTAAAAAATAATTGATTAACATCCACATTTCCTAAACTGTGCAATTTGTGGGTTACCAACTTTAGGAAGCCACTGAACTTCATAGGCCAGGAGGCCCATTACTCCACAGAGTCCAGGCGAGTTCTTTAATTCAAACTGATTTTCAGCTCTGATGAAGAGTCACCTAGACTTGAAATGTTAGCTTGCTCTCTCTCCATGGATGCTGTATGATCATCTGTGATCTCCAGCATTTGTTATTTTCAGTACAATTTGCTGCATCTTCTGTAATTTTTTCCTAATCTTACATCCTGCTCTCTCCTGAAGTTTTTTTTTGTCTCGAATATTTATCCAATAGGATTCAGTGGTCTCTGCCTCATCCACTCACTGTATCAAAGCAGTCATTGTCTCAATAATCTGCTGCTTAAAGAAATTCCGCATAAACCCTCCTAACATACGATGACAACATTGAATTTATAATCTCTCATCACTTGACAGTCCCTTCCTTATTTATCCTCATAAACCTCTTTTGTGTTTTGCATATATGTAAAATCTCATGATCTTCTCTCCTCTCAAGAAAGTTCTACCAATATTTCACATCTTTGCAATTTAGTTTTGCATCACAAATATTATGCTGGTTGCATTTCAAAGATAGGCCAAAATAAAGTCTAATATTAAAGACATGAGATCTGTATATCTTTGGACAATTTGAACTGACATCAAATTATTTGTTTTATTGTACAACTCTTACAACAAGGTGTAATGTTTATTTTATATATCATGTTTGTCTTGGCTTGGTCCACTTCACAAATGTGGTCAGATTGTCATTTCAGAACAGTCATAATTCTCCTCTGTCTAATTTGGTTTTTTTTTTGCTGTTGTATGGTGCAGTTACATTTGGTTCAATTCTATTCCTACGTATCAGTCAGGAACAGTGTTAGGCTAAGGGTGACATCCATAGACATGATGAACTGAATGGCCTCCTTCTGGCCCATAAACTTTGATACTTGATTATAACAACAGCAATAGGCCTTGCTCTGTTTACGCTCCTGTCTTTTGAGGTTAAACCGGAGGCAGGTAAGCGATCTGGCACAGGCAGAGTTGCAAACTGAATTCATATATTTAAATCAGATCCCGATGTTACAATTCTGACTTTGGCAAGACTCTTTATTAAAAACAACATCTTGCTTTTAATCATTTGGGTTAGCAGATCTGGAGGCAAGAAAGACAGAGAAAATAAATACATTTTCAATGTTTAATCCAGGACTGATGAGCAGATCACCATTTGAAATATTAACTGTTTTTTTTGCTCTCTCAGATGCAGCCAGATCTGTTTAGAATTTGCACATCTTCTGTTTTGCATTTGGTTCAAAGTGCTTGTGTTTTGCCGAGAAGCAGGGAGACATCACCTGTGGCTCAGTTGGTCGCACCCTCACCAAAGACACAGGATTTTGATCACTCCAGCAAATGAACACAGCACAGGTGGACACTCCAAGCATAGCACTAAAGGAATTATGCACTTTTATTTGGATGAGGCAAAAAGACCCTGTCCATCTTCTGAAATAGATACAAAGTATCTCATAACTCTATGTGTGGAGTTTGCACATTCTCCCTGTGTCTATGTAGGCTTCCTCCAGGTGCTCTGGTGTCCTCCCACAGTCCAAAGATGTGCAGGTCAGGTGAATTGGCCATGCTAAATTGCCCATAATGTTAGGTGCATTAGTTAGAGGGAAACGGGTCTGGGTGGGTTACTCTTCGGAGGGTCAGTGTGGACTTGTTGTGCCAAAGGGCCTGTTTCCACACTGTAAGGAATCTAATCTAACATAAATTCAAAGATCAGGGGCCTTATCTCTCGCTTCCTTGCCTGTCCCTCAAGCAGCATCACGCAAACAGATTATCTCAATGTTTTGTGAGACCTCACAACAGTGATGGCACTTTGAAAGTTCATAATCATTCCAAAGTGTTTTATGGACATTCAGTGGCCATGAAGACTTGATGTGAACAAAAATATTTATTTCCTTTTAACCTTCAGGTGCCCTTTACTCTGCTGATTTTGTCATCTTCACCAACTACAATGCCCTCACAATTCCTGCTTTATAACCCTTTCACAAGTATCAGAGACCATTCCTTCAAATTCCTGATGTTAAGTGCTGTAGGTCAAAACCTGCTCCCAACTGCCAGCCAGCACTTCCGATGGGATTGAGACAGATGAAGAATTTAACAGATATATCTGGGCATGTACATTGGTCTGGACGTGAAGGAAGCTAATAGCCACCCATCTGATTTGCACTGAAGGGTTAAATATCAGGACACTGAAAATTTATATTTATATTGCACTTATAGTGTAATAGGTGGAATATTACTGAATGGTGTCCTAAAGCTGGCCATCTTGAAACTGGAAGCTGAAATAAACACAGAATGCTGGAGAAACTCAGCAGATTCAGCAGCATTGTGGAGAGAGAAAGAGAGTTAACATCTGGTGTGGCCCTTTTTTTTTAAAAGAACATTTTTTAATTGACTGGCATAGATTTTAGGTCCTACCAGCTTATTCAGTTAACTGCTGCAGTGGTAAGGATTAGTTAGCAGTTTCACACACTCTCTCCCCAATTCTGAATGACACTGGTCTTTGCTCAATCCAACGCTGTTCAATCCACCCGACCCAGCCACTGACAAGATCCAGTTTCATAAGATGTGACATGGAGGATATTCCATGTGCCTTTGGGTGTAGGTAGGCACCAGGCCCCACCCTGACTGATGAAGCCATTAAAATTTGCAAGGCTCAAGATAAGCATGCACACGGGTTTCAGGGGTACAGAGGATTGGCTGTCTCCAGGTCAGTCTGAAGCAGGAGCATGGTACTGCACTGATCTTCTGTATTCAATGGCTGAGCAATTACAGTGAAGACAAAGACAACCATTGCAAAAATCAAGTCTAAATTTGCCATCTCACCAAGACAAATAGAACTGAATGGGGCAAAGTTAAAATTACCAACACTAGGTTATAGTCCAACAGGTTTATAGAGTCATAGAGATGTACAGCACGGAAACAGACCCTTCAGTCCAACCCATCCATGTCGACCAGATATCCCAACCCAATCTAGTCCCACCTGCCAGCACTTGGCCTGCATCCCTCCAAAAGGTTTATATGGAAACTTTATAGCAAAGTTCTGTGTCTTCTGGTCCTGCTCCACAACAACCTGAAGAGGCACTGCCTCAATAGCTAGTGCCTCCAAATAAACCTGTTGGACTATAACCTTGTATTGTGAGTTTTTTAACTTTGTCCATCCCAGTCCAACACCGGCATCTCCAAATCATGAATGGGGCAAGGTAGTGTAAGGGCTATAAATGATTAGGGTTCACTCTAACTATTATCTGCTGGCAGAATTGTTAATAACTTTTGAATGGAGCATTCACAGATCTGTGTTGGCTTTTCGATACACATGGTGAATGACCCAGGGGAGTGAAAAAGGAATGGCAAAAGGGCAAGCCCTCATCATACTCTCCAACTCCCTGAGAATGCCATACTTTACTAGTTCAGCCCTCCCATCACATCCCCAATTTTCATTGCTTAACTATTAGTGGCTGTGTCTTCCGTTACTTATACTCTTTAGCTTTGGAAATTCAAATCCCAAATTCTAAACCTTAACAAACCCCAACTGGGGTGACATGGTGGCTCAGTGGTTAGCACTGCTACCTCACAGCACCAAGGACCTGGGTTCAATCCCCACCTCACACAACTGTGTAGTGTTTGCACATTCTCCCTGTGTCTGTGTGTGTTTCCTCCCACAATCCAAAGATGTGCAGATCAGATCAATTCCCTGTGGTATTGAGTGGATTAGTCAGGGGTAATTGTGGGTGGATGGGTTGCTCTTCAGAGGGTCAGCGTGGACTTGTTGGGCTGAAGGGCCTGTTTCCACACGTAGGAAATCTAATCTTTCTCCTCTTTTAATAATGCATCTTCAAACCCAACTCTGTGACCAAGCTCATAGTCACCTCTCCTCATGTTTGTTTAGATGAGTGAGAATTTGGTCTGATCACACTGCTTTGTAGCTCCTGAGGGAATATGTTCAAGTATAAACCTGTTGGACTATAAGCCGGTGTGGTCTGATTTTCAAGTCGTGAAGTACCGATAAGGAAAAAGGCTTGGGCAGAATACTACCCATCATTTTCAATCCCGCACTCTCCAGGTGGTCTATTAATTCTAAAAACACGGAGATACCATTAACTATATGAGCAGTACAACTTTTATAAACGACATGAAGTCTTCCTCTACCTTGTCTAGCGTCATGATATTAAATCTCATTTATCTATAATTCAATAACCCTCCAGCCCTCGGAAGAATTAAAAAACCCTCAATATCAGTTTGTATACTTGAGCTCCCTTTAGATTAGTGAAGGGGAAGTTTGTCACAGTATGTGCAGTGAGGATTTTTTTTTCCCTCCAGTCCATCCTGCTGTACATGCCCCAACATGCCCCAATGTGCACATTGCCTTGCAGTGATGAGAAAAACTAACAGCAGCGAATTATACCAACGCGTTCCGTTCATTTTAAACAATTATGTAGATACACAGCGTGGCTTCAAAGCCAATTAGTTGGATAAACAACGGTGAAATGTTTCCATTAAATAAATCGAACTGTTGCGGAGGATCATTCCTGCACATTATGAATATATCACTCCGGTCTGATGTGGCATTTCCAATAGGTCCCAGTTTGTTAATTTAGAAGCGACTTAAAAACCCAAATGTGGGCATTATTTCACGGAATATGTGCACTCATTTTCATGAGTGTTTCTCAAGTGTCTACTGGATTTCAATGTCTGAATCCTTTACATGTCTCTGCCAGATAACAAGCGAGATTTTCAACAAGAATAAACTGACGCTGGATCTGAAATCGCTAATCTCTCGAATTATGTTTTTTTACTGCTGTACGAATTCAAATATTCTTTTCCCCAAGAGAACGGTGTGAACTAACTCCCTTCTCTCTCTCTCATTACCTTTCTCCTGTCTCCTCACGGACTGTGCTGACATCAATTTTGAAACCTGTATTTCATTCAATCCTGAGCAACGTCTGGAGCCAGAAATTCACGTGGATTTTTGTCAATTCCTTTCCAGTTTCTGGCCCAGCTCCGCCACTCCTCCTGGTTAATTGGTGCGGAAACGCTCCTTTAACTCTTTGCCTGCTGCTCAATCCCTTTCGACCTTTCCGTTTTCGGCTTCTTCGGATGGGACTGTGAAAATACATCCTTTCCCCTAGACCACCACGATTCCACAACCGAACTGGGGGAGGGGAGGAGGGTTCGGTTTATAACTGATCTGAGTTACCTCTGACTGACCTGCATCTTTTCTAGACTTCTAAAAATAGTAAACCGTAGCTGAGTACTAGTCACCGAGTTTTCCTGGTCCACAGCACAAAAAAAAGGGCTATTTTTCATTTGACTTATTGTTGTCACACATATTGAGATGCAGTGACAAATACTGTACTGCGTAGCCCAAGTCTGTAATATAAGATAATGCACATAAAAAGATCCGACAGACAACACTGTAATAATGATTTTATAATCTAATCTCTTAGTGACATTAAGGTCAGAGGTCACATGACATTAGGTTATGGTCCAACGGGTTTATTTGAAATCACAAACTTTTGGAGCACTGCCCCTTTGTCAGATGAAGAGACGCACACAGGCATAGAGTTTATACTGTGGAGGTAAATCACATAACACTGGAGGGTAACTAGGGAGAGGATAGAGCCCCTCAAAGATCAGCAAGGTGCCCTTTGTGTGGAGCCACAGGAGATTGGGGAGATACTAAACGAGTATTTTGCATCAGTGTTTACTGAGGAAAAGGATATGGAAGTATAGAATGTAGGTGTGACATCTTGAAAAATGTCCATATTACAGAGGAAGAAACACTGGATGTCTTGAAAGTGGATAAATCCCCAGGACCTGATCAGGTGTATCCGAGAACTCTGTAGGAAACTAGGAAAGTGCTAGGCTCCTAGCTGAGATATTTGTATCATCGACAGTCACAGGTGAGGTACCAGAAGACTGGAGGTTGGCTAACGTGGTGCCACTGTTTAAGAAGGGTGGTAAGGACAGGCCAGGGAACTATAGACCAGTGAGCCTGACGTTGGTGGTGGGCAAGTTGTTGGAGGAAATCCAAAGGGACAAATTGTGCATGTATTTGGAAAGGCAAGGACTGACTAGGGATAGTCAACATGGCTTTGTGTGTGGGAAATCATGTCTCACAAACTTGATTAAGTTTTTAGATGAAGTAACAAAGAAGATTGATGAGGGAAGAGCGGTAGATGCGATCTATATGGACTTCAGTAAGGCATTCGACAAGGTTCCCCATGGGAGACTGATTAGCAAGGGTAGATCTCATGAAATAAAGGGAGAACTAGCCATTTGGATATAGAACTGGCTCAAAGGTAGAAGACAGAGGGTGGCGGAGGTTCAGGTTGGAGGCCTGTGACCAGTGGAGTGCCACAAGGATCAGTGTTGGGTCCACTACTTTTTATCATTTATATCAATGATTTGGACGTGAGCATAAGAGGTGTAGTTAGTAATTTGCAGATGACACCAACATTGGAGGTGTAGTGGGTAGCGAAGAAGGTGACCTCAGATTACAATGGGATCTTGATCAGATGGGCCAATGGGCTGAGGAGTGACAGATGGGGGTTCATTTAGATAAATGCAAGGTGCTGCATTTTGGGAAAGCAAATCTTAGCAGGACTCATACACTTAATGGTAAGGTCCTAGGGAGTGTTACTGAACAAAGGGACCTTGGAGTGCAGGTTCATAGCTCCTTGAAAGTGGAGTCACAGGTAGATAGGTTAGTGAAGAAAGCATTTGTTATGCTTTCCTTTATTGGTCAGAGTACTGAGTACAGGAGTTGGGAGGTCATGTTGCGGTTGTACAGGACATTGGTTAGGCCAATGTTGGAATATTGAAAGGGTTCAGAAAAGATATACAGGAATGTTGCCAGGGTTGGAGGATTTGAGCTATAGGGAGAGGTTAAATAGGCTAGGGCATTTTTCCCTGGAGCGTCTGAGGTTAAGGGGTGACTTTATAGAGGTTTATAAAATCATGAGATGCATGGATAGAGTAAATAGATATAGAATCCCTATAGTGTGGAAACAGGCCCTTCAGCTCAACAAATCTACACCAACCCTCCAAAGAGTAATCCACACAATATCCATTCCCCTCCATTTACCCCTGATTAATACACCTAACCTTCACATCCCTGAACACTATGGGCAATTTAGCATGGCCAATTCACCTAACCCACACATCTTTGGATTGTGGGAGGAAACCGGTTCACCCGGAGGAAATCCACACAGACACAGGGAGAATGTGCAAACTCCACACAGACCATCACCTGAGGCAGTAATTGAACCTAGGTCCTTGGCACTGTCAGGGAACAGTGCTAACCACTGAGCCACAGTGGGGTGGGGGAGTCCAGGACGAGACAGTATAGGTTTAAGGTGGGAGGAAAAATATAAAAGCGATCCAATGGGCAACCTGCTACGCAGAGGGTGGTACGTGTGTGGAATGGGCTGCCAGAGGAAGTGGTGGAGGCTGGTACAATTGCAACATTTAGAAGGCATCTGGATGGGTATATGAATAGGAAGGGTTTAGAGGGATATGGGCCAGGTGCTGGCAGGTGGGACTACATTGGGTTGGGATGAGTTGCACCAAAGGGTCTGTTTCCATGCTGTACATCTCTATGACTCTATGAGTCTATGTGAATGATTTGGAGAGGAAGTTGCAGGTAGTGATCTTCCCATTTACTTGTTGCCCTTGTCCTTCTAGATGCTAGTGCTTGTGGGTTTGGAAGGTCTGCCAAAAATGTCTTCATGAATTCCTTCAATATATCTTGTACATCATACATGCTGTTGCTACTGAGCATCGGTGTTGGAGTGACTGAATGTTTGTGGGTGTAGGACAAATCAAGTGGGCTGAATTATCCTGGATGGTGTCAAGCTTCTTGAGTGTGGTTGAAGCTGTGCTAATCCAGGCAAATGGACTCCTTTATGCAACATTTCTTTCACATGTGGCCTTAATGACAAGCCAGTCACTTTGTGGAATTTCACTCTTTTGTCCAATAATTGGCTGTAATGTTGTCAAGATTTGAGAGACCTTGGCAGAAAATAAACTAAACATCACTGAACCGAGAGCGATTTGTAGCATTGCTGATGACATCATCGAGTCATGGTGTCTTTGATTCATAGAAATGTACAGCACAGAAATAGACTCTTCTGTCCAACTCATCCATGCCGACAAGTTATGCCAAACTAATCTAGTCCCATTTGCCAGCACTTGTGTCATGTCCCTCTAAACCTTTCCTATTCATGTAGCCATCCAGATGCCTTTTAAATGCTATAATTATACCAGCCTCCACATTTCCTCTGGCAGCTCATTCATACACATTCCACCCTCTGCGTGAAAACATTGCCTCTTAGGTCCCTGTTACATCTTGTCCCTCTCACCCGAAACCTATACCCTCTAGTTCTGAACTCACCGACACCAGGGAAAAGACTTTGTCTATTTATTCTATCCATGCCTCTCATGATTTTATAAACCTCTATAAGGTCACCCCTCAGCCTCTGACGCTCCAGAGAAAACAGTCCTAGCATATTCAATGTCTCCCAACAGCTCAGATCTTCTTACATCCTTGTAAATCTTTTCTAAACTCTTTCAAGTTTCACAACATAGGAAAGAGACCAGAATTGCAAGCAATATTCCAAAAGTGGCCTAATTAATTTCCTGTAGAGCTGCAACATGACCTATACTCAATATTCTGACCAATAAATGAAAGCATACCAAATGCCTTCTTCACTATCCTATCTACCTGTGACTCTACTTTCAAGGAACTATGAACCTGCACTCCATGGTCTCCTGGTTCAGCAACACTCCCCCAGACCTTACTATCACATGTATAAATCCTGCTCTGATTTGCTTTTCCAAAATGCAGCTCCTCACTCTTATCTGAATTAAACTCCACCTGCCCTTTGGCCCATCTGATCATGATCCCGCTGTAACCCAAGGTAACCTTCTTTGCTGTCCACTACACTTCCAATTTGGTGTTAACTGCAAACTTACTAACTGTACCTCCTATGTTCACATCCAATTACTGATGATCAAGAGTAGACTGATGGGGCAGTAGTTGGCTGGGTTGGATTTGACCTGTCTTTTACATACAGGAAGTAACTGAGCAGTATTTCACTTTGTTGGGTAGATGCCAGTGTTGTTACCATATTCGAACAGATTGGCTCGGGGAGCAGCAATTTCTGAAGACAAGTCTTCAGTAACATTGCCAGCATGTTGTCAGGGCCCAGAGCCTTTGCAGCATCATGTACCTCCAACTCTTCCTTGGTATTACGTGGAGTGAATCGAATTTGCCAAAGGCGGGTATCTATAATGCTGGGGACCACTGGAAGAGGTCGAGATAGATTATCCACTTGATGCTTCTAGCTGAAGATTGCTTTGAATGTTTCAGCCTTACCTTTTACACTTGTGTTGTAATCCCACAAAACCTGCCACAGATCCAGTCCAGCAACAATATCCTTTCGACCTCAACACGTGTTGGTGCTGGGTCAAGAGTGTGGTGCTGGAAAGGCACAGCAGGTCAGGCAGCATCTGAGGAGCAGGAGAAACAAAATTTCAGGCAAAAGCCCTTCATCAGGAATGTGGCTCTGAGCCAAGGGGTTGGAGTGATAAATGGGAGAGGGGTGCGGCTGGAGGGAAGGTAGCTGGGAATGTGATAGGTGGATGGAGATGGGGGTAATGGTGATAGGTCAAAGAGGAAGGTGGAGTGGATATGTGGGAAGGAAGATGGACAGGTAGGACAGGTCATGAGGGTCATGGTCCATCTCCACCAACAGTGATCGATCCAATATTGACAGCTTCTACAAACACACCAACTCCCACAGCTACCTGGATTACACCTCCTCCTACCCTATAAAAACACAATTCCATATTCCCAGGGATGGTTAGACCTGGGATAAGATGGGGGGAGGGGAAATGAGGAAACTGGTGAAATTCACATTGATGCCATGTGGTTGGAGGGTTCCGAGGTGGAAGATGAAGCGTTCTACCTCCAGGCATCAGGTGGTTAGGAAGTGGCAATGGCGGAGGCCCAGGACCTGCACGTCCTTGGTGGAGTAGGAGGAGGAGTTGAGCTATTCAGCCACGGGGCAGTGGGGTTGGTTGGTGCGAGTGTCCCGGAGATGTTCTCTAAAATGATCTGCGAGTAGGCATCCTGTCTCCCCAATGTTGAGGTGAAACTTTGATGGATGTGGAAGGCTCCTTTGGGGCTTTGGATGGAGTTAAGGGGGATAGGTGTGGGTGCAGGTTTTGCAATTCACGGAGGGAATGGTCTTTTTGGAAAGTGGATAGGGGTGGGGAGAGAAATATTTCTCTGGTGGTGGGGTCCATTTGCAGGTGACGGAAATGGCAGAAGATAATGTGATGTATCGGGAGGTTGGTGGGGTAGAAGGACAGTGGGTTCTGTTTTGTTGTGGTTGGAGGGATGGGGTTCGAGGGCAGAGTTGCGGGAAATTGATGAAATGTGCTGGAGGGCATGATCAACCACATGGGAGGGGAAATTGCAGTCTTTAAAGAAGGAGGCTATCCGTTGTGTTCTGTAGTGGAACTGCTCCTCCTGGGAGCAGATACAGCGGAGACAGAGGAATTGGGATAAGGGATATTTTTACAGGAGTTAGGGAAGGAGGAGGTTTAATCCAGGTAGCTGTGGGAGTTGGTGAGTTTGGAGAAGTTGTCAGTCTTGAGTCGATCACCATTGATTTAGATGGACCGCTGCCCTCATGACCTGTCCTACCTGTCCATCTTCTTTCCCAACTACCTGCTCCACTCTCCCCTCCGACCTATCACCATTGCTCCCACTTCCATCTACCTATCGCACTTTCAGCTACATTCCCCCCCCCCCCCACCCCCTCACCCTCCAGGCCCACCCCCTCCCATTTACCTCTCTACCCGTTTGGTTCACAGCTTCATTCCTGATGAAGGGCTTTTGCTGAAACGTCAATTCTCCTGCTCTTCAGATGCTGCCTGATCTGCTGTTCTTTCCCAGCATCCCACTCTCAACTCTCATCCCCAGCATCTGCAGTCCTCACGTTCACCTTAGTGTTGGTGCTGCTCAAAGCACTTCTGTTGATAGACATTGGAATCCCTTACCCAGAGTATATTCTCTGCCGTTTCCATGTTCAGTGCTTCGTCTAAGTCATGTTCAACATGGAGGAGTACTTATCATCTGACAAGGGGCAGGGAAGGGGTGGCAGTACTTGGTAATCCGCAAATATTCACATATTTGTCAATTTTGACTTAATGTCATGAGAATTCATGGTGTCCAGAGTCAATGTTGAAGACTGCCAGGGCAACTCTCCCCCAAATCTATACCACAATGCTAACCTGTCCTGCTTATGGGGCAGAACATAGCCAGTGATGGCGATGGTGGTGTCCAGGACATTGTCTGTCAGATATGATTCCATAAGTATGACTCTATCAGGCTGTTGCTTGACCAGTCTATGCGACAGCTGTCCCAATTTTGGCCCAAGTCCCCAGATGTTAGTGAGAAGGGCTTTGATTGGTTGACAGTTTTTGCCGTTGTTGTTTCCGATGCCGAGTAGTCTACCCGGTTTCCTTCACCTTTTGGTCACTTCATACAACTGACTGGACCACTAAGATATTTCTGCAGAGGGTATTTAAGACTCAATCACATTGAAGTGGGTCTGGAGTCTAACGTAGACCAAGTGAGGATAGCAGTTTTCCTTCCTGAAAAGGACATGAGTGAACGTTAGTTATTTAGAATAATCAACAACAGTTTCAAGGTCATTGTTAGACTATTAATTCCAGATTTTTACTGGATTCACATTCCACCATCTGCTATGGTGTGATTCAGATTTGGGGTCCCCTGGATATTACCTCATTCTCTGCATTACTCATCCAGAAACAATATCAATACCCTGTCACCTCCCCCAACATCCACAAAAATGTATTTACTCTCTCCATCACCATAACAGCAGTGCATAGTACAGCAAACATTTTATTAACCAGCCCCTATGAGGCAGGAGTGGGGCGGTAGATTAAATATTTCTCTTGATCAAGAGGTCCACATAATCAATGTAAAAACACACACTAAATAATAGAAATGTAATGCAGAGGGTATACACATCACTGTTATACTTTATTTCCAGCATTAAGCACTTAAACAATAATGCATCTTTGTCTTAAATAAAACTTATCAGCAGGTAGCCTTCTCATTCTCAGCTCATCAGCTGATGATTCAGAGATTGAGATCACCGAAATCACTAGAATACAGTCAACTTTCAGTATACAATTTTTTGCCAATTTGTTGAAAGTGCTGATTCATAAGGTGTCAGTTAAAACCATAGTTGCACACTGCGAGCGAACAAATTCACCAAAGCTCCCAAGAGAACATCTTCCAATTCTGTGGCCATGACCATCAAGAAGGGCAAGAGCTGTAGTTACATGAGACTACCACAACCTGCATGTTCCTTAACAAATCATTCACCATCCTGCCTTGAAAACATTTTGCTGTTCCTTCAGCGTCACTGGATCAAACTCCTGGAACTCCCTCCCTAACAGCATTCTGGGTGTACGCATGAGGATTGCAGCAGTTCAACACATGAGCTCACTACCACTTTCTTTTTTAGATTAGATTCTCTGCAGTGTGGAAACAGGCCCTTCAGCCCAACAAGTCAACGCCAACCCTCTAAAGAGTAACTCACACTCTCTGACTAATGCACCTAACACTATGGGCAATTTAGCATGGCCAATTCACCTGACCTGCACATCTTTAGATTGTGGAAGTAAGCCAGAGCACCAAGAGGAAACCCATTCAGAGACGGGGAGAATGTGCAAACTCCACATAGACAGTCACATGAGGCTGGAATTGAACCTGGGACCCTGGTGCTGTGAGGCAGCAGTGCTAACCACTGAGCTACTGTGCCATCCCAAGAGGAATTATGGATGGACGAAAAATGCTGGCCTCACCAGTGAAGTCCACAAGTTCTAAATACATAAGAAAAGATTTAATTCTGGTGTCTGCTGATTTAGCTGATCTCAGCCAAATCAGCATTTAGTTTGACCATTATAATTGAATACAGCTTCACTGGACGAAGAAAGAGAAATATTTGTCAGTTATTCCACTCTTGATTAATACCAGATTCTGCAAAGCCGCATGTGAAATTTCTATGAGGAGATTATCAATAAAATGCCTTCACTGGCAAATTAGATTGTGTTTCCTCACTGGATATTGTGACAAATGAAGAATGGTGCATTGAGTATGGGAGGTTGACGACCATGGGACTATATGTTTATTTTATAGATGTCAGCTCTCAGCCCAATCTGCTGTCTCAAGTAGTTAGAGTCATACAGCATGGAAACAGATTCTTCGGTCCAAACAGTCCATGCTGACCATAATCCAAAACTAAAATAATCCAACCTGCCTATGCTTAGCCCATATCCCTCCAAATATATCTTATTCATGTACAAATCCAAATGTCTTTAAACGTTGTAACTGCACTCATATTCACAACTTCCTCTGGAAATTCATTCTACATACAAACAATCTCTGTGTAAAAAAAAAGTTCCTTATTATGTTGTTTTTAAAACCTTTCTCCTTAAAAATATGTCCCTGATCTTGAAATCCCCCCACTCTAGGGATAAGACACCTGTCATTCACCTTATCTATACCCCTCGTGATTTTACAAATCTTGATAAGGTCATTCTTCAACATCCTACACTCCAGTGAAAAAAGACTCAGCTTATCCAGCCTCTGCTTGTAACTCAAACTTTACAATCCCAGCAATATACCTGGTAAATCCATTCTGAACACTCTCCTGCTTAATAATATCTTGCCTATAACATCATGTTGAGGTTGTACAGGACAATGGTGAGGCCAACTTTGAATTCAGTTCTTTTGTCCATGTTTGAACCATAGCTGTAATGAGGCCAGGAGCTTAGTTGTCCTGGCAAAACTCAAACTGGATGCCACTGAACAGGTTATTGCTGAGCAGGTCCTGGTTGGTAACACTATTGATGACACCTTCGGTTCTTTTATTGATCATCGAGAATAAACTAATGGGGCTAGGTTGGATTTTATGCTGTATTTTATGTACAGAACACACCTGGGCAACTTTCCACATTGTCAGATAGACACCAGCGTTGTAACTGTTCTGAACGAGCTTGGCGAGGGGAGCGGTAAGGTCTGAAGCACAAGTCTTCTATACTATTGAATGAATGATTTTATTGTCAATTGTTACAGAGAGAAACAGTAAAATACAGTGAAAGTTTTTCCATTGTCACCTACTGTGACTGCGTCTCTATCATGGATGATGTTGGGAATCAGACTGAAACTTTGTTTTGATGCTTGTGCTAAGGCCTTTTTCGTTTTCTTTTGTACACATTGCTTTATTTGTTTATTTCTTCTTTTGTGAAGAAATGTTTGTGCTTTCTATTCACTTACAGGATGAGGATGTCACAGCCTAGGCCAGTATTTATTCCTATCCTGGCAGTTAAGAGTCAGTTAAGTTGCTATGGGTCTGGAGTCACATGTAGCCCAGAACAGGAAAGGATGGCAGCTTCCTTCCCTAAAGGATCTGAGTGAACCAGGTATGATTTGTTAAGAACATCAGAAGCCATACAGGGATATGTTACAATGACTAACCATCATGTTAGCTAACTGCAAAATTAAACATCTGATCAATCAAGACAAGTCTGAGATTTGACTTGTCCAGTGTGACAACCCTCTGGGGTCATAACAACAAATGGAATAGATTTTTGTCTTATGAGGAAGTATTTTCCAAGTGAATGGCAGCAGGCAAGAAAAGCAGCCTAGGCCAATGAAGAATGGGTTAAAATCAACTAGGAGAAAGTGACGACTGCAGAAGCTGGAGATCAGAGCTGAAAAATGTGTTGCTGGAAAAGCGCAACAGGTCAGGCAGCATCCAAGGAGCAGGAGAATCGACGTTTCGGGCATAAGCCCTTCTTCATTCCTGAAGAAAGGCTTATGCCCAAAACATCGATTCTCCAGCTCCTTGGATGCTGCCTGACCTGCTGCGCTTTTCCAGCAACACATTTTTCACCAGTGAAGAATGGCCAGGTAAGATTTTATATCGGCCCTTGCTTTTACGAGCTGAAAGAACAATGAGGTTTATTTGTTTATCTTGGCAACATCCTTCCCAATGATGATGGATAGTTACCGGATCTCATCACACAGGTCAGACCAGCCCAAGAGTGGCATCTAACTGCTGATATCCTGATTTTCTGTTCCAATATCTCCATTGAGATTCTGCAGTGTTTTTCACACATTGTACCATCTCGCAAATGCTTCAGCTCATGCATATGTATTTGAGCCTAGAGACCAAATGAATGCATGTGTTTAAAAAAAGCATAATTGATGGAGATAATAACATGGTCTACTGCATTAAAATGCATCACATTTCTATTTTCCCTGCCTTTCTTCCTCTGCTTCTAAACAGAATCTCCTCTCATTCTTGTATTCTTCTCACTTTAACTTTCTCTTAGAACCCCTACAGTTTGGAAACAGACCATTCAGTACAAAGAGTCCACACCAATCGTCCAAAGAGCATCCCACCTAGACTCACCGCTGCCCACTCCACAATAACCCTGCATTGAGGCATGGATAGGGTAAATAGGCAAAGTCTTTTCCCTGGCAGTCCAGAACTAGAGGGCATAGGTTTAGGGTGAGAGGTGAAAGATACAAAACAGACCTAAGGGGCAACTTTTTCACACAGAGGATGGTACTTGTATGGAATGAGCTGCCAGAGGAAGTGGTGGAGGCTGGTACAATTGCAACATTTAAGAGGCATTTGGATGGGTATATGAATAGGAGGGGTTTGGAGGGATATGGGTCGGCTGTTGGCTGGTGGGACATCTGGTTGGCATGGACGGGTTGAATCGAAGGGTCTGTTTCCATGCTATACATCTCTATGACTCTATTTCCATGGCTAATCCATCTAAACTATATATCCATGGTCAACTTAGCATGGCCAATCACCTAACCTGCATGTCTTTGGACTGTGCGAAGAAACCAGAGCATCAAGAGGACACCCATTCAGACACTGGGAGAATGTGTAAACTCCACACAGACAGTCACTTGAGGCTGGGATTGAACCCACATCCCTGGCGCTGTGAGGCAGCAGTGCTGACCACTGAGCCACCGTGCTGCTCTTTTGCTTGGACCTCATTAATTTCTTGTCAAGAGTGCAGTGCTGGAAAAGCACAGCAGATCAGGCAGCATCCAAGGAACAAGAGAATCTATATTTTGGGCAAAAGCTCTTCATGATTCCTGATGAAGGGCTTTTGCCCGAAACATCGATTCTCCTGCTTCTCGGATGCTGCCTGACCTACTGTGCTTTTCCAGCACCACACTCTCAACTCTCCAGCATCTGCAGTCCTCACTTTCACCTCATTAATTTCCTGTTTCTTGAGCACAGCTGGAAAATTCCTGAAGACCATGTTATCATGCAAGGGGTTAAAGCATTCATGTTAAATTCCCCTAGCTATCATTTTGGCGTAATTATAAACACATTTTTATGAAAATTATCAGGAGCATCATTTTAATCAACTGCATACTGTAGCATCTGCCACAGAAATGTTCAGATCTAAATTGCTTCCACACTGGAAATCTCTCTGATGCATTTTAAGTTTCTTCCCATTTCCTTTCGCTTACTTTCTCCATTTTGGCTTTTTTAGTTTTTCTTTTTCATTGTGTTTCTCGATAGTTATTCCAGTGAATAAAAGCCAAAAGGGGGTGGATGCTGGAAATCTGAAATAAGAGTAGAAAGTGCTGGAGAAACTCAGCAGATCTGGCAGCATGCGTGGGGAGAGAATCAGTTTCAAGTGTGATCTGACTCCTTTTCAGAACTGAAAGTGTTTGGGAAATGGTGGTTTTCAGGCTATTGATGAAGGGAAAGAGGAAAGAGTGGAACTGACTGTGAAGGTGCCCAGAAGCTAAGACAAAGGGGTTAAAAATGGAGTTAAGGAGGAATAGAGATGTAAAACCAAGGTAAATAAAGAGAGAATCACGTTGGACTCAACTAACACTGTTTCTTTCTCCACATGTTCTGCCTGACTTTATGTAGTTCTCCAGCACTTTCTCATCTTATTTTAGTTATTTCAGTGAATCGGCAGTGGAGAAACTGCACCTTTAACCAACTAAAGAAGCCGAAGTGACCATGAGTTTCATGGAATATTTCTCTCTTTGTGGCCTAATGGTTTTTTTCACATTGTTCCATACCTCTATGCTGCCCCGCTCATCCAATGGTATTCCAATTCTCCCACTTGCCAAAGATGGAATTACTTGCCATTGCTAGGATATCCTGGGATTGCTGGCACATGCACCATCTTTGCCATCCGTGCAACTAGTCAAGTGTTCTGGCACAAATGACAACAGTAACGCCCTTGATATATTAAGGATTGTGAGATTCTACATAGGTCCCATTGGATCTTTGGAAGCAGCCAGATGCATAAAAGCTGAATGAAGCTGTGACCTTGATGGCCACCAGGGTAGGATGGCTATCCATTACTTCATAAGACAGGGTTCACTCCAGCAGCTGTGGTAGTTCTGTGACAGTCTCCCAGGACATGCTTGGTCTGAGCTGACGCTGTGCCTCACTCATCTGGAGGAAGTGACATCAGGAATAAAATACTCTGGGCCACGTGCAAATCCTGAGCATCCAGAGGGGACCTTCAGCTGCAGCCTTTTTCCATGTTGGGTATCACTGGCCCTGGACTTGCTGACACATCTGCTCCTTTTTTTTGCCTTATGCCTTCAATGCACCACAGCAATAGCGATAATGCTCTCTTCTGTGGCTGGATCCATTGGTCACTCTTCCAATGGCCCTGTGTGGTGACTCAGACAAACTGAACAGGTCCTTAGTAATGTGAGCAGTCAATATTCCCACAACTCACAAGTGGTGACTATATAGAGCTGTCCTCACAGTGGGAGATGGAATACTCTGACAAGAAGGGCCATGGAATGCCTCCATATGGTGCTTTCACGATGGACCTTATTCTGATAAATGCATCACCAGTCACCTCACAAAGGAATTTAAGTGCTGCATGAGTGGAGTACTTTTTTGTTTGTCATTTCGACCATATGCAACTGATACAGTAAAACAAGACAGCATTCCTCCAGGACCGAGGATGCTACATGGACAGTACAAACTACACAATCGTACATGGCACAAAGTACGTAAGAAGTGCAAAACACGCAGGTTACAGTGTAACAGAAGAATGATAAATAAGAGACATTTTTCTAGTAGAAATCCGAAGTCGTACAAAGAATTTCAGATGGGAAAGAGTTCGATCATACTGTGTTAAGGAACCTGATAGCTCGGGGGAAGAAACCATTGCGCAGTCTGGCCGTGAGAGACTGTATGCTCCGGTACCTTCTGCCAAATGGCAGGAGGGAGAAGAGTTTGAGTGAGGGGTCTTCCACAATGCTCTTATCCTTTTGGAGACAGCGTGTGGTGTAGATGTCTGTAATGGAGGGAAGAGAGACCCCGATGATCTTCTTAGCTGCCCTCATTGTTCGTTGTAGGGTTTAATGAACTGAGACGGTGCAATTCCCTAATGAGGCAGTGATGCAGCAGCTCAGGGTATGCTCAATGAACCTTCTGTAGAATGTGGTGAGGATGGTGGGAAGTGCGGGTGTGTGTGTGTGTGGAGGTGGGCTTTCCTCAGCCTGCACAGAAATTAGAGATGCTGCTGGGCTTTCCTGGCTATGGAGCTTGTGCTCCCAGCCTCATATCACCCAGATAAATCATCATTGCATATATAAGCATGTTGGATACCACTTACAGTTCAAGATAATAAGACCTCTGTTTTGTATCCCTGTAAAGTTTAAGAAATCTTGCTTTTTCTTTACACTCTCTGACCCACAACTACTCACTCAAAAATGGAGAAGTTGGCATAGAGGAAAAAACCCAGACTGGGTACAGTAGCAGCCATTTTTCATTCAGAGTTATAGAATCGCAGAGTCATAGAGTGTACAACATGGAAACAGACCCTTCAGTCCAACTTGTCCATGCCAACCAGATATCCCAACCCAATCTAGTCCCACCTGCCAGCACCCGACCCATATCCCTTCAAACCCTTCCTATTCATATACCATCCGGATGCCTTTTAAATGTTGCAATCGTACTAGCCTCCACCACTTCAGAAAAGTAATAGACCCAGCACCAACCCTTGCGCACAGCGTGGAAAGCAATGAAGGACATGCTTTGCACATAAAGCACAGGCTCAGCCCTTTACTGGATTTCTCCCACTGATTTTCACAACTTTCTTGACAATTTCCATGTCATCCAGATCTTCTCGCCTTCTTCCCAAAAAATAATGACGGCGTGATGGTTGGACTTCTCATTTAGCAGAAGGGCGTGCAGCCCTAGCAATAACTGATATGCACTTCAGAAGCTGATATGGAGTCCTATCAGGTAAAAGTATTGGCCCTTTTAATAACATGTGCTGTACTGTGTTAATTGTTCGTTTCTACATTGGAATATCATTTTACAAGTCAATGCCATCTGATTATACAAACTGGATTTATGAAATGACTGGTGCTGAACTTTTGCAAGCTCAGGTCCCACGAGGTCCAAGACTGAAATTTCTAAGTAAATTCTGAGATCCTTTTGTGTACACAAAAGGCACCCATCCAAGCTATTTGACATTCACTGTGCACCTGTACTTACTGTGCAGAGACTAAGAATTTACAGAACTCTCAAGACTTTGGCTTCTCAGGTTTGATTCAGCAATCAGTGTCAGTCTCTCAGGCACACAATGTATACAGGAAAATCACACCTAAATTATATTGCCAAATTTCACCATTGTTTGTGTATTTGGTATATAGATGTTCAATATTTCTTTTGAAATAAGGTGAAATTTTTCTTCCTTGTGAGCTCCTATATCATTGTTCATCACCCTCTTGGCTTAGTTTAGCAGACTGGCACTTTTCTTTTGAAGTTCTGTGGCCTGTTGATTACTCTTACTGCAAGAAACAACTGGGATCTACATCTCGATCTAGCCCACAGACTTAAACTCACCATCCTGGGTGAAACAATCTGATTTCTAAGGAATTCGGTTCAGTCTCGAACCAGTTCACTGGTGTGATTTTATTTGTCCTTGTCGAGGTGAGAGTTGTCGGAGCTGAAAACAAAAAACAAAGCTTTCATTTTTGTCCCAGTTCTTACTATCAATCATCCTTGTTTCAGAGGCAAAAAGAAATTCACCCACAACACTTCCTGATCAAACACACCCAAGTCAGATTGTAACACAGGTTATTGTTAGAGTTGGGCTCTCACTGTCTACTCCAGCAAAAACCTTCATACCTCAGTACAACTTAACTGGCCAATGCCAGGTTTTAGCCAGAGTTATTTTCCTGAGGCTCTTTCAAAATTAAATAAAATAAGGACCTTTATATTCAGCGTTTTCTTTCAAATCCAATTCTCTTTAAAATTAAATTGTCATTGCTTCAAAATCTGCTACAACTATAATTTGTTTCATGGTATTGATTTGGGAAAACTGCAACATGAATGGGTTCAGTTAGGTCACTTGTTATAAACTTCATCAAACATTTGTGTTCATTTCAGTGGGTGGCACGGTGACTTACTGGTGCTTCACAGTGCCAGGGATCTGGGTTCGATTCCTGCATTGGGTGGAGTTTGCAAATTCTCTCTGTGTCTGCATGGGTTTGCTCCAGTTTACTCCCACACTCCAAAGATGTGCCGGTCAGGTGAATTGGTGCATAGTGTTAGGTGCATTAGTCAGGGGTAAGTATAGGGTAGGGGAATGGGTTTGGGTGGGTTACTCTTTGGAGGATCAATATGGACTTGTTGGGCTGAAGGGTCTGTTCCCATACTGTCAGGAATCTAATCAAGTCAATATCATCAAACAGAGTATCTGACAGGTGTCACAAGTGTACATTTATAATACAATAGATTTTGTAACAAACTCAGACCTTCCTTTGAAATGAACGAAAAGATGTTTTTAAAAATAGTTCCCAAAAGCACCTGACCTCTGTTGCGAATTCAACTGCAATTGGAATTGGACTGTACTTACCTTCAGACCAATCACATGAAACATTGATTGTGTAACCAACATTTAAACAAGAGTAAGCATAAAATTAGAGGTAATGACACCCCTGTAAGTGTAGATGGGTTTCCCTCGTTCACCAAAGCTGGAAGAATGGGAGCTCTCCAATTTACAGCTGAGACAGCTATAAAGATAATTATCTCAGCTAAACGGCAAAGGATGGGGGCTACTTCTAGATCCAGGCTAACTTAATACCTAATACAGAAAGTTGATACAGATTGGAATAGCAATCAGATTGAATTTTGATTTACACAAAGATATAGCTGGGAGCCATTATTTTGTGCATAGACACCGAAGGAGAGAACCTGTTACTCAATTCCAGACACTATTCCCAGTCGAATTAATTAAGAATAGTATACAAGAGTTGTGTTTTTTCTCTGCATCCAGGAATTACAAAAGAAAGTGCCCAGAAATTATCCCTGTTCTGCTGGAAGGAAACCAGATAAAATGACATGCTCATTGTATCAATAAAGTGGTTCTATTTGCTGATCCATCTACAAAGGAAAACTCTGACTAATCACCTTCAAGAGGCATCATATTTGCTGAAAATAAGCGCTCGACATCAATCCTTCACTCCAGACAACTTACACTTCGACTACAAATTACATGCCCACAATGATACCTTGAAGAACTTAGCTGAATTCCATTTTATTTATATCCTCTATACATAACTGCATTTTCTCTGTGTGTATGTTCAATTAGTAATTTTGACTTAAAATCATGGAGGTGAACAGCATAGAAACAAACCCTTCAGTCCATTCTGTCCATGCTGAGCAGATATCCTTAATTAATTTAGTCTCATTTGCCAGCATTTGGCCCATATCCCCCTAAACCTTACCTCTTCATATAATCATCCAGATGCCTTTTAAATGTTATTGTATCAACCTCCACCAGTTCCTCTGGAAGCTCATTCCATACATGCTCCAATCTCCATGTGAAAAAGTTGCCCCTTGGGTCCCTTTTAAATCCTTCCCCTCTCACCATGAACCCATGTCCTCATGGACTCACCTACCCTGCAAAAAAACTTGGCTATTTACCCTATCCGTGTCCCTCATGATTTTATAAACCACTAAAAGGTAGCCCCTCAGCTTCTAAAGCTCCAGTGAACATAGCCCCAGCCTATTCACACTCTCCCTACCATTCCCTCCAAGTCTGGGAACATCCATCTAAATCTTTTCCAAACCCTTTCAAGTTTAACAGCATGTTTCCTATAACAGGGAGACCAGAAGTGAATGCACTATTCCAAAAGTGAACTAACCAACATCCTGTGCAGCCACGACATTACTCCCAACTCCTATACTCAATGCACTGACCAATAAAGGAAAGCCTACCGAATGCTTTCTTCACTATCCTGTCTACCTGTGACTCCACTTTCAAGGAACAAGCACCTGCACTCCAAGTTGTCCATTTGGCAACACACCCCAAGACTCCACCATTAAATGAGTAAGGAGAAAGTGAGGACTGCAGATGTTGGAGATCAGAATCGAAGAGTGTGGTGGTGGAAAAGCACAACCGGTCAGGCAGCACCTGAGGAGCAGGAGAATCGATGTTTCAGGCATAAACCCTTCATCAGGAATGGGATCATTCGGTTCAGTAGGCAGGAGCTGAGGATTAAGATGCGGCTGTGGTAGCAAGTCTGCATCAGGATGTTGCTGAAGAGCTTCAGGGCCAAGGAGATGATCTGGGGGCTTCACAGAAAGAGACTCACTGAGATCTTTGTAGAGGGAGGAGGAGAACTTCTTCAAGGTAGACGTCCTTGGAAGAGGCTTTGCAGTAACGTTATAATCAACTAGGAGAAGGTGAGGACTGCAGATACTGGAGATCAGAGTCAAAGAGTGCAGTCATGGAAAAGCACAGCCTGTCAAGCAGCATCCGATGAGCTGGAGAATCGACGTTTTATGCATAAGCACTTCATCAAGGCGAAGCCATTTCTGATGAGGGGTTTATGTCCTATCTACTCTATTAGCATTAATCTTCTGAACATTCCCTTTCAATCAGTCAATCTAAATCCTTACATTCTTTAAAACTGATGCTTTGTTGCTGATTATTATTACACTGAATCACACACACATTGTGAACTGACAGGATCTGAGGAAATCCCTCGCATGTGGTCTAAATCTTCATTTCCCACTTTACTCCTTCAGTCCTAAATGTCAGACATCCATAGAGTAAAGCTAAAGATACCACATTACACAGACAGCCACTCAGTACAGCTAAAAGATACAACATTACAGAGACACCCATACAGTACATCTAAAAGATACCACATTACACAGACATCCACACAGTACAACTAAGAGATGCCACATTACACAGACAGCCACTCAGTACAGCTAAAAGATACCACATTCCACAGACATCCATACAGTACAGCTAAAAGATGCCACATTACACAGACAGCCACTCAGTACAGCTAAAAGATACCACATTACAGAGACACCCATACAGTACAGCTAAAAGATACCACATTACACAGACATCCACACAGTACAACTAAAAGATGCCACGTTACACAGACACCCATACAGTACAGCTAAAAGATACCACATTACACAGACATCCACACAGTACAGCTAAAAGATGCCATATTACACAGACAGCCATACAGTACTCATAAAATATACCATATTCTACAGACACTCATACAGTACAGCTAAAAGATACCATATTCTACAGACACCCATACAGTACAGATAAAAGATGCCACCTTACAGAGACACCCATAGAGTACAGCTAAAAGATACCACATTACAGAGACACCCATACAGTACAGCTAAAAGATACCACATTCCACAGACACTCATACAGTACAGCTAAAAGATAAGACATTACAGAGTCACCTATAGAGTACAGCTAAAAGATATCACATTCTACAGACACCCATATAGTAGAGCTAAAAGATACCACATTCTATAGACACCCATATGTCCTGCTCAAAGATACCACATTGCACAGACACACATACAGTACAGCTAAAAAATATGACATTACAGAGACACCCATACAGTACAGATAAAATGCACCACATTACACAGACACCTATACAGTACAGCTAAAAAATACCACATTACAGAGACACCCATCCAGTACAGCTAAAAGATACCACATTCCACAGACACCCATACAGTACAGCTAAAAGATACCAGTGAGCATCTGTGAACCCCTGGCTTTTGCCTACGTGTGGACAACAAACCCCTGGCCCATGCAGCATCAGAAATCAATACAATTAATCTCTATGACACGCAAGCCATGTTTTGCATCCTAGAAGATTCAGTTGAGTTCTTGTAACCTGCACATGATGATGGAGCTGCTCACTTCACATCTTAGGCAATAAAATCTCATGTAGTCCTCAGGATGGCTCAGGTCTGTACCTTCAATGTTGGCGTTGCAGCTAGAATGACAGTTCCTCACACAGCCAATGATAGAAAGGTAAACATATACTTACAAATATGAAAAAGCTGTTACAATGGAGTGTCATCCATGTCATATATATGCCCACAAAACATCCTCTTCCTTTTCTTCACACTGCAACTCAGTACAGTGCTGGAGTGCACAGCTTGCCCTACAGTGGAGGCCACTGCTTTGGAGCATTGGAGCTGTGACTCTGGGGACAATTGTGTCCTGAGACAAAACTTTTGGGGGCAGAGTGGGGATGCTGTTAGTGTACGTACAAAGGAAACCTGGAGTGTAATCAAGGTCCCTTATTGCCCTTCGTGTCTTTGGCTTTATGTTGAACACCAGTGGCTGGAATGATGGAGTGAGGGTCCGTGCTTTGTTTCAGCAGACACAAATTCCACACAGACAGTCGCCCAAGGCTGGAATCCAACCTGGGTCCCTGGCGTTGTGAAGCAGCAATGCTACTGAGCCATCATGCCACCCCTACACGGAGGGTCTGTGCTTTGTTCCAGCAGACAGTAAGAGTGCTGGGCCTGGTTGTCCGTGGCAGCCAGGAGTACCCATTGGTGAGCACATCAGTGCCATGTCCCTGCAGCTGGCAAAGGAAGAAAGAGCCTTTGGGTCGCTGGCATTCGGAGGCAGCTAGACATTCACACGTCAGAAACAGCAGGGTACAAGCGATATTGGTGCAATCTGCAGCCTTTCTGTCAGTTTGCCAATGCCTGCTGCTGCTGTGCCATTTGTGCATTTGAAGAAAGTTATAAATGGCCAAACTTATGGGATCCTCTCCTGCCTGAGACTGAGCTGTGCCTGGTCCCTGACTGTCCTCCAAATGTCAGTTACCTTTGGGCTGATTTTTTTGCTTTAGCCAGCTGCAGAGACCTGGCACTGATATGCTCACCAGCAGGAGCCCCCGACTCTAATCTACAAAACATACCCAGCAATGTGTTGGCATCTGAGCTGACTGATGGTACAGGAGATAATCGTAGTCATAAAGTCATAGAGTCATACAGAATGGAAACAGACCCTTCGGTCCTACTAATCCATGCCAACCATGTTCCCAAACTAAACTAACCCAGCCAACCTTCATTTGGGCCATATCTTTCCAAACTTTTCCTATTCGTGTACATATCCAAAGATCTTTTATATGTTAAAACTGTACTCTTATTTACCACTTGCTCTAAACATTAATTCCAAACACAAACCAATCTCTGTGTAAAAAAGTTGCCCCTTGTGTCTTTTATAAAATATTTCTCCTCCCACTGTAAAAATATACCCCCTCATTTTGAACTCACCAACCTTAGGAGAAAAGACCTTTGTCATTAACTTTATCTAAACTCTTCATGATTTTTAAAGCCTCCATAAGGTGATCCCTCAAGCTCCTATGCTCCAGTAAAATAAGTCCCAGCTTACCAACCTGTTTTTATAACTCAAATCCTCCAGCCTGGTAAATCGTTTCTGAACCCTCTCCAGTTTAATAATATCCTTCCTATAACATGATGATCAGAACAGTGCATAGAACGCCAGAGGAGGCCTCACTAACGTCCTGTACAACCTCAACATGACATCCCAACTCCTGTACTTAAAGGTCTGAGTAATGAAGGTGAGTGTGCTAAATGCCTTCTTAACTAATCATGGTATCTTCCTCAGACATGGAGAAGGGGACATCTTGCATCTCTTGGGCTCTGGGATTATGTTGATACCATTCATATCTGAAAGGGACAAAAGAGAGGATGCATTGCAAACAACATGGAGAAGTTTGGACATGTTCCAGGTACATTCACAGAATACAACACAGAAGGAAGTTGTTCATTCCTCATATCTGCACCGTCAACTCTTTTAAAAAGTAATCCAATTGATCACACATTTTTGCCTTCTGTTCACATCCCTGTCACTTTTTTTTCCCTCCTTCAAAGATTTATCCAATTATGTGTCAAAGGCTACTTTGAATCTGTACTACTAGCCATTCAGGCTACACATTCCAATTCCTCACCACATGTTGCATAAAAAATAGCTTTCTTCATGAAACCTTCTTTTGCCAAGCACATTACATTTCCGCTCTCCGGTATCAAATCTTCAGCTGGTGGAAAGAGTTTCTCTTTCCTTCTTGAATGTTAAATCCCTTCATAGTTTTAACCGTCCAGATAGAAAACAATGTAGACTGAGTACTGAGGACATGTACTGTCAACAATGCTTCTGAAATAGAGCAAGCACTCCTCACAGGAGAGCGGTGCATTCGAACAGCAGAGATACACGAACCACCTTGAACAACAGATATCTGATCAAATTCCACCTTCGCCTTCTCTGCTTTCAGGAGAACAGCTCCAGCTTTTCCAGTCTGTCCACAAGTACATAATCCCTCATTTTAGGAACAATTTTAGTAAACCCTCCAATGCCTTCAGTTTCTTTTTTAAACATGATGCTCAGCCATTTGGCCCATTGAGCCTGTTCCACCATTCCACATGGTCACAGCTGATCATCTACCTCAATACAGTACTCCCATTCTCTTCCCATATCTCTGAATGAATTTAGTGTATTGAAATATTTTCAGTGACCTGGCTGCCACAGTCTGATAAGATCACAAATTCCACAGCTTCACCACCCTCTGAGGGTTTACCCTTATCCCGTGACCATAACCCTTTTATATGGACACCTCTGGACAGTGGAAATATCATCCCTGCATCCAGTCTGTCCAACCCTTTCTGAATCAATGAGACCCCCTCTCACTTTTCACAATTTTGGTGAATACAGGTATAGCCGATCCAATCTCTCATATGACAACCCACCCCCAATCCAGGAATCACTCAGGTATATTCTCTCTTTGCTGTATTCCCTCAATGGTAAGTATACCATTTTCTAGGAAGCCAAAACTGCATGCAACTTATCATCTCATCAAGTTCTTGTATAGCTGCATCAAAACATTGTTACCCCAAAATAAAATTATCCTATCATAAAGGCCTGTATACTATTTGCCTTCCAAACTGTTTGATGCACCTACATGCTTGCTTTCTGTGAAAGCAGTGTGATGCCAAAAACGTGGGTATTTAAATAGGGAGTAGACAGATTTTTGAAGTTTCAAGGAGGTCAGGGCTATGAGGAACTGCATGAAAGTGGATTCAATGCCTTGGGCAGGTCAGCCATGATTGTTATAGAATAATGGGGCAGACTTGAGGAGCCTGCTCCTATGCCTGCTCCTTTTCCTTATGTTCTTTCGTTATACCCTTTTGATTGAGGTTTTGGTCATTTGCACTATCTTTTTACAGGGTTTACTGTCAAATTTTATTTGATAATGCTTTTCTGGGCTATTTTGGAATATTATACTGCATTAATGCTGCTACATAAATGAAAGTTGTGATGTGATAAAAGCAACATTTAAAAGATTGGTAGGCAAGGTGAGATTATTGAAGTATAGATATTAAAAGCTGCTCACCTTTGGTTTCAAGCCTCCAAAATTATAGAGAAAGAAAAAGCATTAGTCAGAAGGAAATGAGTCTGGGTGTGTTACTCTTCAGAAGGTCGGTGTGGATTGATTGGGTTGAAGGGCCTGTTTCCACACTGTCGGGAATCTAATCTTAAAAAAAAGGTTCCGTGGATTAGAGATCATTAGAAAAATACAATAAGGTAGGAGAGATTGACAGAAGATAAATGTATTAAAATCCTCTCAATTTTGACATCAGGAAGCTTTCCGTCAATATTTGTCCAAAGGTGATTAAATAAATCTGGCAGTGATCACAGTAAACAAGATTGCTACATTGCTAACATTGCCATCTTCGGCCTGCTTTGGTGTTCCAATGGTTCTCAAGCTACAGGAACAGCACCCAATTTTCCACTGAGGCATTTTAAAGCCTCCAGCGCACAAGGTTGAGTTCCACCACCTCAGAATATGACATGAGTACTCATTTTCTTTGTACCTCCCACATTTCCCCAGCTGTGTGGTTTTTATGTCGAGTTGACTTTGTCCTCACACCCATTTTCTGCACCCATGAGCAGCACACCCATTTTCTCCTTTTAACAGCTAACATTAAGACCTGTTTTTATATCTCTATCGCCCCTTCCCCACCATTATCACTGTCTTTGCCTTGGGTATACTGATCTTCTGCTGCACATGCTGCTCTTCCCCTTCTGTCACAAGAATAAAAGCGATCATTTTCCAGTCCCTTTCAGCTCTGAAGAAGAATCTAATTAGACTTGAAACATCAACTCTGTTTCTCCCACCACAGATGCTGCCAGATCTGTTAAGTTCCTCCAGCATGTTCTGCATCTATTTTAGATTTCCAGTATCTGCAGTATTTTGCTTTTATTAAAGAGGATTGTTCTTCTTAAAGAGAAACAGATAATAAAGAGCTGATTTTCCATCAGGCTCTCTCCAGCTTGTTCACTGAAGCATTAATAAAATGGACAGTGTAGCCTTGGAAAACTGGTGACAAGACTTTTTAGATTAGATTAGATTAGATTACTTACAGTGTGAAAACAGGCCCTTTGGCCCAACAAGTCCACACCGACCCGCCGAAGTGCAACCCACCCATACCCCTACATTTACCCAATTCACCTGACCCGCACATCTTTGGACTGTGGGAGGAAACCGGAGCACCCAAAGGAAACCCACGCAGACACGGGGAGAACATGCAAACTCCACACAGTCAGTCGCCTGATTTTTGTCACATCTTTGTTGGCTATCCACTCTTCGTTCACTAAAGTAAAGCAGATTATCAATGGTTAAAGGGTAGATGGAAATATTCACAGAATTTCAGCCTCTGAGTATCCTCAGAAAAAAAACAGCCCAGGCTAGGGCCTCAAATTAATGCAATTTAAAAATAAGTACACAAATATTTAGAGCACTTTTCTTAAATTTTCTTAGTTCATTGCTTTAACCTTCTTATAATAAGTGTTCTAAAAATACACACAGTGTTACTCTAAGCCTAATGTCTAAGTCTAATACTTTACATTCAAAAATTCAAAGTTTTTTTGCCAATTGTTTTTTTTCATTTGTGGCCTTGTTTGATTGTGAAGTAATCATTTTAGAAGTTCTGGTGGTGCAGAATTGAAGGACAGGCATGGTGATGGGTTATAAATGACACTAGTCTGCATTTTTTAAAACATAATTTGCAGTCATTGTTCATTAAGAATATTGGAAAGGTATCATCTCCCTGTTCTCAAGCTGAAATGAAATATTGTGGCATCATCAAGTGGCTGATGGACCATCTAATTGATCTTGCATTCCAAATTTTTGTTTTAAATTAAACATTGATTCCTCTGCACATATCTATCAGACTCCAGGCATCAGAACAACATAATTACAAGTTTCAGACTCTTCACTTCTTTCCCCTCAGGCTGTCCTGAAGGGGCTGATTTTCTTTCCACGCTACGAATGCTTTTCTCTCGGGCTCAGTAATTGTGTTGGTTACTCTGCAGGCTATGTAACCTGAGCTTTAAATCTGTAGTGGCACCCCCAGTGCAGTAGATCAGAGGTGCTGTCTTTTGGATATTAAATCACACAGCTCCATTTGCCTCACAGTTGGATATAAGTGATTCTATTGAAATATTTAAAGAAATATTAGAGCAGCTGCCTTCACCAGTGTGTTCCACATATAAAATGCCTATAAAGTAATACACCACATCGTTGTCAAGTTGTTATTTACAGATCCTCACTGTGCATTATCAATAACTGCTTTTCTTGTTTTTGAATTGTTCATGAGATGAAAATGTTGCTGGCTAGGCTAGCAATTATGAAGGGTTACTGGACCTGAAATGTTAACTCTGATTTCTCTTCACAGATGCTACCAGATGCAATTTCTGTTTTTATTGCCCATCTTTCATTGGCCACAAGCCAGCCAAGAGTCAATCCCATCGCTATGGGTTTGGAATTGTATGTAGGCCTCCCAGGTCAGGATAGCAGATTTCCTTCCCGAATGGACGTTGGTGAACCAGATCGAAATTTACAAACATTCAGCATAATCACGATTAGGCTAATATTTAATTCCAACTTTTTACTGAGCTCAAATTTCATGATCAGCCACTATGTGTCCCCAGGACATTACCCTTGTGCTCTAGATGACTCTTCCCATGACATTACCATTATATCATCAACTCCAGCCTACATTAATAACTTAACTCTGATTAAAAATTCATAAACCAAAAACAACCAACTTTACCAAACAACTAGCAAATGAAGAAGTTAGGAACAACATTTCACTTTGTGTAATTTTTACTGTGCCATGAATCAGAATCTACATAAATTGAACTTTCTTTAATAGGCATTTTACAATTAATATGAATTATCAATTAGACATGAAATGGCATATACAAAAAGTCTACAGTATAGATGTTCTAGCATTCCACTCTGCCTTTATTTCCATTATTGCAGTCAGACAGGTCTTCCGAGTCAAATTTCAGTCTCTTTCCTACAAGGATTAATCTGATTCTCCACAGTCTGCAATTATAAACGTGCTTTCATTCTCCTCAAGCTTCCAGCTCTGCAACTTGGCTTCCTGCTGGTAGTTGTCCTGTTTTCTTTGGGTTTGACCTCAAAGTATCAATACTTCAACTTGCTTCCTGTTAGTTTTTCTTCCAGATCACGTAGATCAGCATTTCTTGTTACCCCAAAATTATACAAGTGATACAAACCCTTACAAATCCTTTTCAGCTTTTGGAAACAGTTGCAGATTTCCTAGATATTTTAAAACAAATACAACTTATCCTCATTGTTACTGCCTCTGGGTGAGAGGCCATACACTATAAAAGCACTTAACTGGTTGGAAGCACTTTATGATCTGAGGTTGTGTTAGATGTTACAAAAGTGCAAGGCATTCTTTATTTCCATTAGTTCTCAGGGCATCTTGCCTACATTTAGCATAAAGGTTGTGGAGCGATAAGGATTCTGGAACAACTTGGCATGTCTGAAAGGAAAGATCTGAGTGAGATGTCAATGAGTCATACATCACAGAAACAGATCCTTCAGTTCAATCAGTCCATGCCTGACCATAATCCAAATCAAACTAGTCTCACCTGCCTCTACTTGGCACATACCCTTCCAAATATTTCCTCTTCATATACTTATCCAAATGTCTTTTAAACATTGTATCCACCAGTTCCTCTGGAAGTTCACTCCACACACAAACCACTCCCTGTGCAAAAAAAGTTGCTCTTTTTTAAAACTTCCTCCTCTCACCATGAAAATATGTCCGCACCCTCGGAAAAAGACACCTGTCATTCACCTTATCTATACCTCTCATGATTTTACATCTCTTCCCATTTTTTTTCCACTTCTTTTGCTTCCTCCCTTACCGTGTTGAAACCACTGGAGGAGAAGGATATGAAAATCAGAAAGAATTTATAAATTAGAACAATATTTTACAGTAAATGTATGGAATCCGTTGAAATGAGCAACCTGTCTGGAAAGGAGCTAAAGCTAGGTATTGTTAAGTAATGGATTAATATATTAACTCTGTTTTCGGAGGAGGCATCAGCTTTTGCAGGTCCTCTTTGCACTGTTCACACAGGGTGCAATGATATTAGAACTCTTTAACCATATTCATCATGAAATCCTGACATGGAGACCAGAGCAGGTTCTTGGTAGATTCATTCAAAAAGACCTCCAAAAGATATTGGGCACCAATATCTTCGGCAGGCTCCATGGGCACGAACGCATGTACCCCACCTCCATAGACATTGCTATCCAATATGTGAAAGCCTCCCTAAGTCCTCATGGCTCATTCCAATCCATTTACATGATAAGCTTGCAGTTCATTGATGCACCTCAGGCTGCGATCATCATTGGAGTGCTGCAGTAAGAACACCGTGCTCAGGGGCATACACTCCTCATGGACTGGGCTAGGCTGTAGCTCTGGACTCTTTGCTTACTGTCATTACTTTCTTACTGTGTGTCTGATTGATGTTTGCAAAATCTCTATATTGCCTTACTTCATCTTGTTGGCCTTTGCTCCTTCCGCCAGGAATGAGTGGTTCCTGTTACTATTGTCTTTGTGTCACTTAGCATTGATAAAATGGTAGGACGATTGCCACAGTTGTCCATAGACCTCAGTCCAGTTAATGGGGATAGCCTTATCTCGGGGGGTCCCAGTGCAGTAACTCAAGGGCAGCCTCTAATACCAGTTCTAGTCCTGCACAGAGTGGTCAGAGTCATGTTCACAAGGGATGAAAAGCCAAAAGGCAGCCCACCACTCAGATTGACTCTTTCTGCCCTATTGTTTTGCTCCTGGAACAAGAGACAGGCAAATATTATGGAAGATAAAACAAAATGGGTGGCACAAATATTATTGTTGATGCTGGTGGGGAGGTCTCTGATTGAGTGAGTTGGCAGCACAGAGAACATGTAGGGTTAGTAGGGTTTGAGGTTGGGAGGGTGATTGGGGAAAATATTGCAATTAGTGAGAGCATGAAACCTGGTGGGAGCAGATGGGAAAGTGGGATGTTCAGTGGCAGTGATAGAGTGAGTGTCAGATATCAGAGAGTAGATGATGGTACAATAAGAGGGCTGTAAATGCTGCACATCTGAAACAAAAAAACAAAAATTGTTGGAGAAACTCAACAGGTCTGGCAGCATCTGTGGGGAGAAAGTAGTTAATGCTATGGGTCCAGTGACCCTTTTTCAGAAGATAGTTGAACTTATGCTGATGCAGTGGAGAATGTCATTGGCCTTCATTGTATATTGCTGGGCATTCATCCCAGTGGTAATCTCAGACCAGGTTGGCAAATGCTGATGTTGTGGTCTGGGTCCTGGGGAAGGTGCAAGACCTGCCGAGCACTATTGCATCCAGCAGGATATCCAAGATCACGCCAGAGAAACAGAGTGAGGATTTCCCCACGTCTGCTATGTCCAGGACAAGTATCAGGAACCATGCTGGGCAGTGCTGCCCTGACAGTGCTTGGCCTGGTGCACCACAAGCTTTTAAACATGGAGCCAATGCCAGCGATCCCTGCCAATTCCGTGCCAAGTTGCTGTGGAAATAATGCAAGGTAAGATGGGGTGAAAATAGGGTGTGATTCTCACCACAAGGGCTCAAAGTTTGGTGAGATGCAATAAAAAACTCACAGCAAGAACCACTCCTTCAATCTGTGATCTGCATTTTCTCAGTAAATGGTCAGATTCCATACTCTGCTCCTTTGACCTTGGCCTCTTGGTCAACCACCTCTCATTCATCCTGCAGTGGGTACTTCAGGCACATTTTCCTTAGTTGAATCTTGAGTGGAAAGAGTGAAGAAAATTTGTCCCTTCGAGGCTTCCAGTTTACTGCCATAAATGATGAATTATGACTCCTTTGTCCCTTGGATTCAGTCTGATGAGCACCAAAATTGAGATGGTTTGCTTCATGTTGGAGGTTTATAGCCAGAAAAGGGGTTTTCATCCAATTGGTTGCAACCTTCTTGAACCCATCTCCTGAAGGTGAAAGTTCTTGTGTAATTTCATCCAATGTCCAAATTAGTGAAATTTAAATCTATTACTGTCTTGGAACAATTATGTACGTGATTTCAAAATCACACAGCTTTGAAACTCTGAAAGGACACTGATTAGTAATGAACTAAGGTGCCTTTATTTATTGAGTGAGCTACCATCAATGTCATTGAAAGTTTTTTTATCATTAGCGGAGTATTGAATGGGCAGAAGAGTAGGAGAGATTAAAATGATGATTTCTTCTGCAAAGTATCAATCTTGGAAAAGAGCAACTGAATAATGGGGAGCTTTTCTCACATTGAACGCGTTCTTGCCTGTCACATTAATATTCTCATGCAAGCATGAGGTTCAACATTTCATTCCAACATCCTGACCTGAAAATGCACCTTTGTTCCTGCACAGTCACTGGATTAAAATCCCGGAACTCCCTATCAGCATTTTGAGTTTAGTTACACTGCAGGAACTGCAGCCCTTCAAGAAGGCAGCTCACCGGCAGCTTCTCAATGGTCTTCATGGATGGATAACACTGCTAGCTTCCAGTGATGTCCACATCCTGTGAGTGAAAATATACCTAAACAACACTTTGTTGAGACATAACGAGCTACAAACCAAAGAGCCAGAAATGTTTGCAGTTTACATTGCAAACGTTTTCCACTTTAAAAAAGATTTGATCCAATAAAACAGAACAGATTCTCTCTAACTGTGGAACCTGGCTTGGAAAAACAGCTTCATTACTTTCCATGGTATCTAGCCAGATTCTGTGTAGCACATTGTAGCTTTCCGAGTTGCACAATGTACCAACTAGAAAGCTTATTGTATGCCATGGCGGGGGAGCAACATTACGCTCTGGGGTTCATTGCTAACCTTGTTAACTCACCAGGTTGAGGGCAGGGGGAGCTGATCTTAACATCAGTCAAGAGTGTGGTGCTGGTAAAGTACAGAAGGTTAGACAGCATCCGAGGAGCAGGAGAATCCACACTTCGGACATGATCCCTTCATCAGAAATGAGGCTTGTGAGTCGTGGGGGGTGGAGAGATAAATGGGATTGGGGTGGGGCTGGGTAGAAGGTAGCTGAGAGTGCAATAGGTGGATGGAGGTGGGGGTAAAGGTGATAGGTCGGAGAGGAGGGTGGAGCGGATAGGTGGGAAAGAAGATGAACAGGTAAGACAGGGCAGGAGGGCAGTGCTGAGTTGGAAGTTTGGACCTGGGAAAAGGTAGGGGAAGGGGAAATGAGGAAATGGGTAAAATTCACATTAATCTCGTGTCGTTGCAAGGTCCCAAGACGGAAGATGAGGCGTTCTTCCTCCAGGCATCGGGTAGTTAGGGTTTGACAATGGAGGAGGCCCAGAATCTTCAAGTCCTTGGCGGAGTGGGAGGGGGAGTTAAAGTGTTCAGCCACGGGGCGGTGGGGTTGCTTCATGCAGGTGTCCCGGTGATGTTCTCTGAAGTGTTCTGCAAGAAGGCGTCCTGCTCTCCACTGTGGAGGAGACCGCATCAAGAGCAACTGATACAGAAAACAACACGTATGGAGGTGCAGGTAAATCTCTGACAGATGTAAAAGGCTACTGTGGGGCCTTGGATGGAAGTGAGGGGTGAGGTGTGGGCACAGGTTTTGTAATTCTTGCGGTTCTAATAAGGGAATCGCAGAGGAAATGGTCTTTACGGAACGCAGATGGGGTGGGGAGGGAAATATATCTCTGGTGGTGGGGCCTGATTGTGGGTGGCAGAAATGGTGGAGGATGATGTGATGTATCTGAAAGTTGGTTGGGTGGAAAGTGAGGACAAGGGGGTTTCTGTCCTTGTTGTGGTTGGGGAGGGACCAGGGTTGTTCTGTCCACACATTCATCACTTTGTTTCTCGGCCTGCACTCCTGTCTGCCAGTAGTTTGATCTAGCTTGGCAAATCTGATATACATGTGAGGCCAGCACCAGCAGAATTCAGTGGAGGGCTAGAGTTATCATCTCTATCCTGCTCACTGGAGATGGACTGCTATGTAAGGCAACAATTCTGAAAAGGTTAATGTTGGAAATTTTGCGAGACTCCACCAACTGATGATGTCATGCAATCTTTGGTGCAGAATTGAGGATTTCAGCTCAAAATCCCAGTGGGGTCAGATGTGTCATCCCTGACTCCAGACAGACTTACTAACTAATGTCACTTATATCTATGGTTCACATGCTTGTTTTTAAGGCAAATGCCTGTCTCAGTAATGCTCAGGAGTGGTTCATCCTTGACCACCAATCGACCCTTAGACTTAATATAGGAAAGACATTCTTAATGCTCTTGTGGCGCAGTATTAGTGTCTATACTATTTGGCCATAAGGTCCGGGTTCAAGTCCAACTTGCCCCAGCCAAGGATCATAACATGCCTGATCATGGTGGAAAAACAATTAAACTTAAAACAAAAAAAATGTATGTAGAAAAACAGGTTAGATGGCAGCAGTCTACCCTGGTTCTGAGCTGTGGTTGGTCTTGCAGTACCTACAACAAGGACATTGTTCTCTCCTTACTATGTGCTGCTATTGCTGACACACCCTGGACCTTCTGACATGTACAGATCACAGTGCCTCACGAACTAACCAATGCAAAGTAGCAAATATCTGAGCTGATTCCCAAGATAGATGGAATGCATAAGGATGAAGGATTTTGGCCTTCTTACCCTGGGATGGACATACTTGTCATTGAGGAGCTGCAACAAAGCTTCACCAGGTTGCTTCCTGGGATGGCAGGATTCTCTTATGGGGAAAGATTGTAGAGATCAGTCTTATCTTCTGTCAAGTTTAGAAGAATGAGAGATGATCTTAATGGGGCATAAAAATTCCTACAGGACCAAACAGAATAAATGCAGGGAAGATGTTTTCTCAGGCTGGGTTGAGGATTGAGGGTGGAGAAGGGGTTGGGGACTCTAGAACCAGGAACGAAATCTTGAAGTAAGAGGGAGATCATTTCAAACTGAGGTGAAGAGGAGTTTCTTCGCTCAAAGGATGGTGAATCTTTAGAATTTTCTATCCCAGATGCTCAGTCATTGCATGTGATCAACAGTAAGATTGATACATTTCTAACATTATAGATATCAGGGGATATAGGGATAGCATGGAAAAACTACACTAAGGTCAATGATCAATTATAATCTAATTGAGCGGCTGGCTGGTCTCAAAGCATTCAATGGCCTAATCTTCCTCAGATTCCCTACCATCCTCAGATTTGCCCTTTAAGGTGTCTTCATAATAGGTTCCTGCTGCACAGTAGACCCACAGGAAAGTGACAAGGGGCAGAAGTTAGAAAGGCAAGGATAGTTGGACATTTGAAGGTGAAAGATCTTGAGAATACAGCCTGAAGTCGTTGCACACCCTATCAGCCTCACCTTCCTCAATATCCATGGCATGTCTGGATCACCTATTTCCAATCCTTTTGCTCTCTGCATGTGGCTGATGACATTGATAAATATAAATGCAAGTGACTTGCAAATGGAGTGAATGGGAGAATGTTAGGAAGTGATGGTGGATGTGAAAGTTCTGCAGTGTAAGAGGAGAATGCTGCTAGTGAGTAATGTGAAGCGAGGAATGGAAGAAATAAATATCCAGTGAATAAAAAAAGAGGGGAAGCATTAGGCCCCTGTGATTGCCAACTGCAGAGTGTGACAAAAGGGATGGAATTGTCAGACAGGGAGCAGTGACATTGAGGGAGAACTGGACTTACCATGGCTGCTTCTGTGAGGTCAATTAACCTCTTTTTATATTCAGGCCAGCTGGGTATATGAATAGGAAAGGTTTAGAGAGATAGGGGCCAAGTGCTGGCAAATGGGAGTAGATTTGGTTAGGACACCTGCTCGGAATGGACGAGTTGGACCGAAGGATCTGTTTCCATGTTATATATCTTTATGCCTCTATGATTCTAAATTAGCTGGAGGAGTCAGGTCAAAACCGCATACAATAATGAGTGGGCTGTTCACACACAGGATAACAGCAAATGGCACCCTGCTTCACTTCACATACCCACATGCCTGGCCTTTACATTTACCAGCATCATCAGCCAGTGTCAAAAAGATCATTAAGACTGGAGATCAGTGATTCGGGCTAGTTCTATGCATACTGGCAAGGTGAGATTGGCTACTTGCATGAATAAGATGCCTGCATGTTACTTGTAATCTTTCATTCACCACAATTCACTATCGCTTTGACAAAGGGCAATTCGAGATGCATAATAAACACTGGCCCAGCCAGCAATGCCCAAATCTCAAGCACAAATAAGAAAACTCCTCAGGCAAATTGAAATAGAGGCTGAGAGTTAAAATTGCTGATGAGTTCATAGGAGCTTCTCCACACCTCACTCTCTCCTTCTACAAAGAAAAACATAAGACCATAAGACATAGGAGTGGAAGTAAGGCCATTTGGCCCATCGAGTCCACTCCGCCATTCAATCATGGCTGATGGGCATTTCAACTCCACTTACCAGCATTCTCCCCGTAGCCCTTAATTCCTCGAGACATCAAGAATCTATCAATCTCTGCCTTGAAGACATTTAGCGTCCCGGCCTCCATTGCAATCTTTGGCAATGAATTCCATAGGCCCACCACTCTCTGGCTGAAGAAATGTTTCCGCATTTCTGTTCTGAATTGATCCCCTCTAATTTTAAGGCTGTGTCCATGGGTCCTAGTCGCCTCGCCTAACGGAAAATATTTCCTAGCGTCCATCCTTTCCAAGCCATGTATTATCTTGTAAGTTTCTATTAAGTCTCCCCTTAATCTTCTAAACTCCAATGAATACAATCCCAGGATCCTCAGCCGTTCCTCATATGTTAGACCTACCATTCCAGGGATCATCCGTGTGAATCTCCGCTGGAAATGTTCCAGCACCAGTATGTCCTTCCTGAGGTGTGGGGACCAAAACTGGACACAGTACTCCAAATGGAGCCTAACTAGAGCTTTATAAAGTCTCAGTAGCACAACAGTGCTTTTATATTCCAACTCTCTTGAGATAAGTGACAACATTGTATTCGCTTTCTTAATCACGGACTCAACCTGCATGTTTACCTTTAGAGAATCCTTGACTAGCACTCCCAGATTCCTTTGTACTTTGGCTTTACAAATTTTCTCACCATTTAGAAAGTAGTCTATGCTTTTATTCTTTTTTCCAAAGTGCAAGACCTCGCATTTGCTCACGTTGAATTCCATCAACCATTTCCTGGACCATTCTCCCAAACTGTCTAGATCCTTCTGTAGCCTCCCCACTTCCTCAGTACTACCTGCCTGTCCACCTAATTTCGTATCATCGGCAAACTTCGTTAGAATGCCCCTAGTCCCTTCATCCAGATCATTAATATATAACGTGAACAGCTGTGGCCCCAACACTGAACCCTGCGGGACACCGCTCGTCACCGGCTGCCATTCCGAAAAAGAACCTTTTATCCCAACTCTCTGCCTTTTGTCAGACAGCCAATCCTCAATCCATACCAGTAGCTCACCTTGAACACCATGGGCCCTCACCTTGCTCAGCAGCCTCCCGTGTGGTACCTTATCAAAGGCCTTTTGGAAGTCTAGATAGACCACATCCACTGGGTTTCCCTGGTCTAACTCATAAAATGTTAACTCGTAATGTTAACTCATAAAATGAGGTAACATTGGAGATCTGGGATAGATTATTGCAGGGAATCAGGAGGCAACTTAATTTCTAGGTTGCAAATCCATTCTGACGCAAATTGATAGGAAGGATATACTTGCTGTAGAGATGGTGCTATAAAAGTTTCCTAGACTGATTGCTGAGATCGCTGGCTTGTCCTGGGAAAGGAGATTGAGTCAACCCTGCCTATGGTCTCAGAGTTTTGAAGAATGAGAAGTGACCTCATACTTACAAAGTTATAACGGAGCTCAACAGAATAGAGGCTGGATGGGTGCTATTGGGTTCTTGATGGAAACTCTAGAGGTTCAGAACAAGAGGGACGGCATTTAGGACTGAGATGTGGGATCATTCTTCCTGAGGAAAGTGACAGGCCCAGATGGAGATCCTGTGCAGATCAGCAGGCAGAGGTATTCACTGACATCTTCAACCTCTCCCTCCTACGTGTTGAAGCCCCCATCTGCTTCAAGAAGAGCACCATCATCCTCATTACTAAGAAATCACATGCAACGTGCCTGAATGACCTCCATAAGCATGAAGTGCTTTGAGAGGTTGGCTCACATCAACTCTATTCTGGATTAGTGGTGCTGGAAGAGCACAGCAGTTCAGGCAGCATCCGAGCAGCAGTAAAATCGACGTTTCGGGCAAAAGCCCTTCATCAGGAATACAGGCAGAGAGCCTGAAGCATGGAGAGATAAATGAGAGGACGGTGGGGGTGGGGAGAAAGTAGCATTGAGTACCATAGGTGAGTGGGGGAGAGGATGAAGGTATAGGTTGGGGGGAGGGGGGGGGAAGGTAGCAAAGAGTACAATGGGTGAATGGGGGTGGGGATAAAGGTGATAAGTCAGAGAGGAGGGTGGAGTGGATAGGTGGAAAAGAAGATAGGCAGGTTGGACAAAGCATGGGGACAGTGCTGAGCTGGAAGTTGGGAACTGCGGTGAGATGGGGGAAGGGGAAATGAGGAAACTGTTGAAGTCCACATTGATGCCCTGGGTTGAAGTGTTCCAAGGCGGAAGATGAGGCGTTCTTCCTCCAGGCGTCTGGTGGTGAGGGAGTGGTGGTGAAGGAGGTCCAGGGCCTCCATGTACTCGGCAGAGTGGGAGGGAGAGTTCAAATGTTGGGCCACAGGGAGGTGTGGTTGATTGGTGCAGGTATCCCGGAAATGTTCCCTAAAGCGCTCTGCTAGGAGGCGTCCAGTCTCCCCAATGTTGAGGAGACCACATCGGAAGCAACGGATACAATAAATGATATTGGTGGATGTGCAGGTAAAACTTTGATGGATGTGGAAGGCTCCTTTAGGGTGTTGGATAGAGATGAGGGAGGAGGTGTGGGCACAGGTTTTGCAATTCCTGCAATGGCAGGGGAAGGTGCCAGGACAGGAGGGTGGGTTGAACGGGGGCGTGGACCTGACCAGGTAGTCACGGAGGGAATGGTCTTTGCGGATGGCGGAAAGGGGTGGGGAGGGAACTATATCCCTGGTGGTGGGGTCTTTTTGGATGTGGCAGAAATGTCTGCGGATGATTTGATTTATGCGAAGGTTGGTAAGGTGGAAGGTGAGCACCAGGGGATTTCTGTTGGAGGGGTGGGGTCTGAGGGCAGAGGTGCGAGGTCTGAGGGCGGAGGTGCGGGATGTGGACGAGATGCGTTGGAGGGCATCTTTAACCACGTGGGAAGGGAAATTGTGGTCTCTAAAGAAGGAGGCCATCTGGTGTGTTCTGTGGTGGAACTGGTCCTCCTGGGAGCAGATACGGCAGAGGCAGAGGAATTGGGAATACAGGATGGCATTTTTGCAGGAGGTGGGGTGGGAGGAGGTATAATCCAGGTAGCTGTGGGAATCGGTGGGTTTGTAAAAAATGTCGGTAACAAGTCGGTCATCATTAATGGAGATGGAGAGGTCTAGGAAGGGGAGGGAGGTGTCAGAGATAGTCCAGGTAAATTTAAGGTCAGGGTGGAATGTGTTGGTGAAATTGATGAATTGCTCAACCTCCTCGCGAGAGCACGAGGTGGCGCCAATGCAGGTATCAATGTAACGTAGGAAGAGGTGGGGAGTGGTGCCGGTGTAATTATGGAAGATAGACTGTTCTATGTAGCCAACAAAGAGACAGGCATAGCTGGGGCCCATACGGGTGTCTATGGCTACCCCTTTGGTCTGGAGGAAGTGGGAGGATTCGAAAGAGAAATTGTTAAGGGTGAGGACTAGTTTGGCCAAACGAATGAGAGTGGAAGGGTACTGTTGGGGATGTCGGGAAAGGAAGAAACAGAAGGCTTGGAGGCCCTGGTCATGGCGGATGGAGGTGTAGAGGAATCGGATATCCATGGTGAAGATGAGGCGTTGGGGGCTGGGGAACGGAAGTCTTGGAGGAGGTGGAGGGCGTGGGTGGTGTCTCGAATGTATGTGGGGTGTTCCTGGACTAGGGGGGATAGGACAGTGTCGAGGTGGGTAGAAATGAGTTCAGTGGGACAGGAGCATGCTGAGACAATGGGTCGGCCAGGGTGGTCAGGCTTGTGGATCTTGGGAAGGAGGTAGAACCGGGCAGTGTGGGGTTCCCGGACTATGAGGTTGGAAGCTGTGGGTGGGAGATCTCCTGAGGTGATGAGGTTCTGTATGGTCTGGGAGATGATGGTTTGGTGATGGGGGGTGGGGTCATCATCAAGGGGGCTGTAGGAAGAGGTGTCCTCGAGTTGGCATTTGGCTTCAGCGGTGTAGAGGTCAGTGTGCCAGACTACCACTGCGCCCCCTTTATCCGCTGGCTTGATGGTGAGGCCAGGATTGGAGCAGAGGGATTGGAGGGCTGCGCATTGTGAGGTCGAGAGGTTGGAGTGGGGAAGGGGAGTAGACAGTTTGAGACGGTTAATGTCCCAGCGGCAGTTGGAAATGAAGAGGTCGAGGGTGGGTAATAGGCCAGCGCGGGGTGTCCAGGTGGATGCAGTGTGTTGGAGGTGGGTGAAGGGGTCCTCAGAAGGTGGGCGGGAGTCCTGATTGTGAAAGTAAGCTCAGAGGCGGAGGCGGCGGAAGAAGTGTTCGACATCACGGCGTGTATTAAATTCATTGATGCGTGGACGGAGGGGGATGAAGGTGAGCCCTTTGCTGAGGACTGATCGTTCGTTCTCAGTGAGGGGAAGGTCTGGAGGGATGGTGAAAACTCGGCAGGGCTGGGAGCTGGGATCTGGTATGGGTGTGGAGCTGGGAGTGGGGGTAGAGCCGGTCAACTCTAGTCCCCTAGCCTGTCTTGATCCATTACAATTTGCCTACCAAGGTAACAGATCCACAGTGGAACTATTTATAGCCAACTGCCGCCGCAACATTAACCGACTCAACCTGTCCACCCCTCTCACCCACTCCAACCTCTCACCCTCAGAACGTGCAGCCCTCCACTCCCTCCACTCCAACCCCAACCTCACCATCAAACCGGCAGACAAGGGAGGCGCGGTAGTAGTTTGGCGCCCTCCTATTGCCCCCTTGACCATGACCCCACCTCCCACCACCAAACCATCATCTCCCAGACCATCCATAACCTCATCACCTCAGGGGATCTCCCATCCACCGTCTCCAACCTCATAGTCCCACAACCCCGCACTGCCCATTTCTGCCTCCTGCCCAAAATCCACAAACCTGACTGCCCCGGCCGACCCATTGTCTCAGCCTGCTCCTGCCCCACCGAACTCATCTCCGTGTACCTCGACACGGTTCTGTCCCCTTTAGTCCAAGAACTCCCCACCTACGTTCGGGACACCACCCACGCCCTCCACCTCCTCCATGATTTTCGCTTCCCCAGTTCCCAACGCCTTATCTTCATGATGGGCATCCAGTCCCTGTACACCTCCGTCCCCCATCACGAAGGACTCAAAGCCCTCCGCTTCTCCCTTTCCCGCCGCACCAACCAGTACCTTTCCACTGACACCCTCCTTCGACTGACTGAACTGGTCCTCACCCTGAATAACTTCTCTTTTCAATCCTCCCACTTCCTCCAAACTAAAGGAGTTGCCATGGGCACCCGCATGGGCCCCAGCTATGCCTGTCTCTTCGTAGGATATGTGGAACAGTCCATCTTCCGCAACTACACTGGCACCACCCCCCACTTTTTCCTCCGCTACATCGATGACTGTATCGGCGCTGCCTCGTGCTCCCACGAGGAGGTTGAACAGTTCATCAACTTTACCAACACCTTCCATCCCGACCTCAAATTCACCTGGACTGTCTCAGACTCCTCCCTCCCCTTCCTAGACCTTTCCATTTCGATCTCAGGCGACCGACTCAACACAGACATCTACTATAAACCGACTGACTCCCACAGCTACCTGGGCTACACCTCCTCCCACCCTGCCCCGTGTAAAAACGCCATCCCATATTCCCAATTCCTTCATCTCTGCCGCATCTGCTCCCAGGAGGACCAGTTCCAATACCGTACAGCCCAGATGGCCTCCTTCTTCAAGGACTGCAGATTTCCCCCAGACGTGATCAACGATGCCCTCCACCACATCTCCTCCGCTTCCTGCTCCTCCAGCCTTGAGCCCTGCCCCTCCAACCGCCACCAAGACAGAACCCCACTGGTTCTCACCTACCACCCCACCAACCTCCGTATACAGCGTATCATCTGCCGTCATTTCTGCCGCCTCCAAACGGACCCCACCACCAGGGATATATTTCCCTCCCCTCCCCTATCAGCGTTCTGCAAAGACCACTCCCTTACTGACTCCCTCGTCAGGTCCACACCCCCCACCAACCCAACCTCCACTCCCGGCACCTTCCCCTGCAACCGCAGGAAATGCAAAATTTGCGCCCACATCTCCTCCCTTACTTCTCTCCAAGGCCCCAAGGGATCCTTCCATATCTGCCACAAATTCACCTGCACCTCCACACACATTATCTATTGCATCTGCTGCACCCGATGTAGCCTCCTCTATATTGGGGAGACGGGCCGCCTACTTGCGGAACGCTTCAGGGAACACCTCTGGGATGCCCGGACCAACCAACCCAACCACCCCGTGGCTCAACACTTTAACTCTCCCTCCCACTCCACCAAGGACATGCAGGTCGTTGGACTCCTCCATCGCCAGAAAATAACAACACGACGGTTGGAGGAAGAGTGCCTCATCTTCTGCCTGGGAACCCTCCAACGACAAGGGATGAACTCAGATTTCTCCAGTTTCCTCATTTCCCCTCCCCCCACCTTGTCTCAGTCGATTCCCTCGAACTCAGCACCGCCCTCCTACCCTGCAATCTTCTTCCTGACCTCTCCGCCCCCACCCCACTCCGGCCTATCACCCTCACCTTGACCTCCTTCCACCTATCACATCTCCATCGCCCCTCCCCCAAGTCCCTCCTCCCTACCTTTTATCTTAGCCTGCTGGACACACTTTCCTCATTCCTGAAGAAGGGCTTATGCCCGAAACGCTGAATCTCCTGTTCCTTGGATGCTGCCTGACCTGCTGTGCTTTAACCAGCAACACATTTTCAGCTCTGATCTCCAGTATCTGCAGACCTCACTTTTTACTCCCATTTTGGAACAACAAGGTCACCTATGTCAGACTCCTGCTCATTGACTACAGCTCTGCCTTCAACATCAATATTGAACATTCAATATTCAACATCAACATTCAGACTGATCTCAAAACTCTATGCCTTTGATCTCAGCTCCACCCTCTGCAACTGGATCCTCAGCTTCCTGACCCACAGACCGCAATCAGTGAAGATAGACAACTGCACCTCCTCCACAATAACACTCAACACTGGAGCACTCCAAGGATGTGTTCTCAGCCCCTGACTGTACTCCCTGCACCCCCACAGCTGTGGAGCCAAATTCTGAATGAACACAATCTACAAGTTTGCAGACGACACCACTGTGATAGGATGGATATCAAACAATGATGAGTCAGAATACAGAAAGGAGGGAGAGGGCTTGGTGGTATGGTGCAATGACAACCTCTCTCTCAATGTCGGCAAAACAGAAGAACTGATCATTGACTTCAGGAAGAAAGGAGGAGGACACATCCCCATCCCCGTCAATGGTGTGGAGGTCGAGAGCGTGACATTTCTAGGAGTGAGAATAACTGACAACCTGTCTTTGGACTTCCTATGTGGATGCAATAGTCAAGAAGGTTCAACAATACCTCTTCTTCCTCAGGTAGCTCAGGAAATTCGGCATGTCCACAAAGACCCTCACCAACTTTTACAGATGCACCATTGACAGCATACTGTCTGAGTGAATGATGGCCTGGTACAGCAACTGCTCTGTACAGAAGGTTGTGTGCACAGCCTGGACCATCGCGGAAGCCAATCTCCCATCCAAGGACCCCATTTACACATCTTGTTGCCACAGAAAGGCTGCCAACATCATCAAAGTCCATTCCCACCACCGTAATGATATCCTACAACCTCTTCTGTCTGGCAGAAGATACAAAAGCTTAAACATACACACCAGCACATTCAAGAACAGTTTCTTCCATGCTGTTATTAGACTGAAATAATGCTGATCTTATTAATATTTGTCTTGCCTCACGCATGTTCTGTGCTGTGTAACCTATATGCCTTTTTCTGTCCAAGTTTTTTTAACCCTATAATCTGTATGTTCTTGCTTACTATGATCTGCCTGTAATGCTCACAAACATAGCTTTTCACTGTACTTATGTACACATGACAATAAATCAAATCAAATCCAACCAAATCAAGATGGAGAGGAATTTCTTCACTCAGAGAGTCTTGAACTTTGAACCTCTGTACTCAGGAGGCTATGGGTATCTGCCATTATTTGCAGAGAATGATCATATTTTTGAATATTTATGTTATCAAGGGGTAGGAACATAGTGCAAGATGATAGCTTTGAGGTTGATGGTCTCGTTGAATAGAGGAGCAGAGCTGAGGAATAAACCAGGTTATTCCTTCTTGCCAAATTTCTCAATTACATGAGTTCACTCAATTATCAATTCAAGTAACATTACGTTCCTACTGTCTCCCCATAAAGATCTTGTAGCAGCTTCCAGACTGCCAAAACAGAGAAAATTGCTAAATTGGCCAAACAGCAAGGATTGCTGGGTACATTGGCCAACTAAAACTCCACAGTCACAGTAGTGATCAAAACTAGGTGGATTTTATTGACTATGAGATCTTTGATTGGGTTTGTTAACCTGGGCCAATGAGGGAGCCATTGCTGACAGATATAAATAGGAGAATCAGAGTCTCATTACTTCCGGACTGACTCTGACCTGGTTGGTCACAGATGTATTGTGCACACGTGAATAAAGGGTGACTTGGTGATGGGATATTGGCCTCTGTGCAGTTATTTTAGTCAAAAATCCAGAAGCTAGACACAAACAGCTAGGTGCAAAAGACATTGGAATCGTGTAAAGGACATATCCTGATTGATATATCTCATTACCTAAAGAAAGGGATGCTTAGTAGCAACCAAGAACCAGCCACTCAAGCCTCAAAACAATGGAGCAAATATTGACAGGACATTTAGCGATTAACAAAGACATGCAAATCATTAGTAGCCATTCAACATGATTTCCTGATTCGCTAAAACTATGGAATGATCCAGAAGCTAGAGGAAAAGATATAAAAATAGGACTTGCCGTAGATCAGAAGGAGACCTTTGAAGGCATGGCAAAAGACAGAAACCACTTAGCCATTTGGAGAGAGAAAGAGAGAGAGAGAGGGAATAGTCATAGAGGTACAGAACATGGGGACAGGCCTGTTGGTACAAGTCATCCATGCCGACCATGTTTCCGAAACTGAACTAGTCCCATTTGCCTGCATTTGGCCCAAATCCCTCTAAACCTTTCCTATCGATGTACCTGAGCAAATCTCTTTGAAATGTTGTGAATGCACTCGCCTCTACCACTTCCTCCGGCAGTTCATAGACCCATAAACAAAGGGAGAGAGAATGTGACTGTGTAAATCCGCAAGAGATTTGGAAGTATTGTGAACTTAATAAGTGAAATAGGATTGGAGACAATATTGCTGAAAAATGTGTTGCTGGAAAAGCGCAGCAGGTCAGGCAGCATCCAAGGAGCAGGAGAATTGACATTTCGGGCATAAGCCCAAAACATCGATTCTCCTGCTCCTTTGATGCCACCTGGCCTGCTGTGCTTTTCCAGCAACAAATTTTTCAGCTCTGATCTCCAGCATCTGCAACCCTCACTTTCTCCTTGGAGATAAAATTCTTTATTATTAAGTGCTACTGCAACTTATTTCCTGATAAAATAGAGACTTTTTGCATTGGTACCAACTTGTGTTCCTAATGATTTGACCCCTTCAGTATTGTGGGACACCTGGGCAATTTCATTCATAATATTCGCTCTGGAGTTGTCTAATTTGTTCAAGGAGGGATGAGACAACAATCTTATGAAGTCAGGAACATAGAAGTGGCAAATTATGCAGACTGAGGACAGCCTTATTTTTGATCCCTTATCATTAGGGAGAACCTGTTCAGGGCACAAAAATCCAGCTATCATGTACACGCTTATATAACTAGTATTTATTACTCTTTACAATGGAACTTCTCAAATGATTCTTCATCTTAAAAAGCAAAATACTGTTACTGAGCAATTCTAGACAGAGGCTTGGAGTTGAAACATTAACTCTGTTTATCTCTCCACAGATCTGCTAGGATTATTCCAGTATTCTCTGTCTTCATCGAATAGCATGGTGGAGTAGTGATTAGCACTGCTGCCTCACAGCGCCAGAGATCTGGGTTCAACTCCTGCCGCAGGCGACTCTCTATGTGGAGTTTTCACATTCTCCCCATGTCTGCATGGGTTTCCTCCCACGATCCAAAAATGTGCAGGTTAGGTGAATTGGCCATGCTAAATTACACCATAGTGTTAGGTGAGGGGGTAAATAAGAAATGGATGTGGGTGGCGGGTCAGTGTGGACTTGCTGGGCCGAAGGGCCTGTTTCCACACTGTAAGTAATCTAATCAAACATTTCCAGTGAGCGATGGGGTTTTGGGGTAAAGCTGTAATATGCAATTTCTCTTCGCAATTTTTCAATGGAGACTGGATTGGATTTCAATATTCTTTGGAGCCAGGTTAGCAGGTTTCCCCAATCCTAAATATGTCACAATCGTACCAGTACCAGTAAGTGCACTGGACATTCTACCTTCCCATGAGTCATTTGAGGCCCTTATATGTCCAATGAGTAACCAATTACAGGCCTCTTCCTGCTGCTAGCTGTTGAGAAAAAGCCTGGGAAGCTACCAGCCCTGCAGGTTTCACTGGGCAACCTCTCCCCTACACTCCTGCACCCAATCCTCCTGTGTTTCTGCCAGCACCAGAGAATCGGTGGCCACATGATCTAAGAGGCAAGGTTTCCTTGCCCCAGTGGAGAGGCAGACAGCCCTTCTCAAGGCCCAGAGGCTGGGAAGTAGCTACAGAATGGATTGGTTATAGGTAGAATGGTGAAAGGCTTCATCCCAACAATTACATCTGGTGGTGGTGACCCCTTTCCCATCCCTCCCCTCATAAAATCCAGCTCATGATCTCATTTCAACTAAACAGCTCATGCTGTCAACAAAACAGTGAAGAGAGGAAATTAAAATAATCCAGTTAAGTGTAACAATGAATAATTTAGTAACTTGGCAGTCAGGACTTCGACTTCTTCAGGCACATTGGGAGGACCAGGCTCTAAGCCTTTGATTTGATCCTCCATCTGCATGTGCCATTTGGAAAACATATGTGTTGTGATCCAGGAAAACATATGTTTCATGGTGAAATTACAACATGGATCAATTTTAGGAAAATAATTGACACGAAGGGCTAGTCAGACAACATAGACTCTTTCCTTCAGGATGTAACACCAACATTATTTGTGAGCATTTTACTGCATATTGCCAATTCCAGGTCATAATTCTGAGGAAAGTTAGCTCTCAAAAACTCCAAGCAACATTGCAGGCCTTTGGTCTTTTCATCAATGTAGGAAATCTTCCACGTGCTGAGGATAATTTTCTTCACCAGATACTTTACTGAGTAATCCAATCGGTTGACCTGTCCTAGAAGTGCTTTGTCAACTTCATCAATATGTTCTACAGCTGTTTCAAGCAAGTCAAGTTTCTCCATACTCCTTTTCATTTATTTCCAGACATTAAATATGAAAAAGACATAAATTCACATTATGTAATGTTCATGGAAAGACAATATCTGGTCAAGGCACACCACTGGAATTTTATTTATCTTTGTTTATTTCTCTTGCTGTGACCCCAGATGCTGGTACTACTGTTCATCATAGATCCCAAAATGAAACCTGGCTTGGTAGATCATTTGAGTATTTTCTTTGTTCAGCTAGTTACTGTGATGTTGGTCACTGAAACAGATTCACATAAAGCTGCAGATGATCTTTATTAAATAAAAGAATGCATATTTAAGTAAATACAAATCATCTATCAATAAACAGGGTGGCATGGTGGCACAGTGGTTAGCACTGCTGCCTCACAGTGCCAGAGACCTGGGTTCAATTCCTGCCTTGGGCAACTGTCTGTGTGGAGTTTGCACATTCTCCCTGTGTTTACATGGGTTTCCTCCGGGTGCTCCAGTTTCCTTCCACAATCCAAAGATGTGCAGGTCAGGTGAATTGGCCATGCTAAATTGTCTATACTGTTGGGTGAATGGGTCTGGGTGGGTTACTCTTTGGTGTGGACTTGTTGGACTGAAGGACCTGTTTCCACACTGTAGGGAATCTAATCTAATATTTATCATTCCTGCCTTTTCTAATTGGTTGTGATGTCATACAAACTTCCTGAAAGCAACATGACAGGGATTGAAGTCTTCTCCATAAATCTGTTGATCCCTTTCCACTCCCTTAGACCATTTGCCAAATGAAACCAAAGCCAAATTATTTAGGTTTTATTTTGATTATATTAAAAGTGATAGAAACAGATGAAGGCAGCCAATGTGTCTGGGATTATTTCAACACAAAGTATAAATCTCCTGCACATAAAGAACTCCCAGCTTTATTCATCATAAAAGCCCATCCCAATGGGTTGCAAAGACTGAATGACAGGCATCTCCATTGATATGTGGCAGATTCAGATGCATGAGACTTTTTCTGTCTTTGATCAATTCAAATAGCTAGTGAAACTTTCAGATCAACTAATTTACCCAAATTCCGGGTACACATCACTGACCAACTTTGCTGAAAATTCTGATAATGAATGAGTGTAATATCAAACTGAAGTGTACCTGAACAGCTTCCTTCAGGAAAGATGGCATGGGGGATGAACATTTTCAAGGAATGAATAGCTCTGGATCCAGAATGCACAGGGTGATCAAATCAGATTCAATGCTGACTTTCCATTAAGGATTTGGATGAGCAATTGAAGATCAGAAATATCCCCAGTTTCTCAGGGAAACAGCAGTGGGATGAAATGAAATCACTCTTCCAGAGAGCTGTTCTGAACCTGATGGACCAAAATGGCCTCCCTCTGCTCGATGACCATCATTGATTGTTTGAATTGTTAAATGCAAGAAATCCATTTGACAGCTCAGCATAAGAACATTAGAACATCAGAACTAATAGTGGAAGGATTCTGGATCAGTGGTGCTGAAAGAGCACAGCAGTTCAGGCAGCATCCAACGAGCAGCAAAATTGACGTTTCGGGCAAAAGCCCTTCATCACCCCTTTTACCTAAGAGTGGAAGGAGGCAATTCGGTCCCTCCAGCCTGCTCCACAATTTGATACGATCATTGCTGATCACATCTCGGCCTCAACTCCATTTCTCATCACTCTTCAAACCATAACTAATTAAAAATCTATCTCTTTCTTAAATTCATTCACTGTTCTGGCATCTCCCAACTGTGGGGTCATCACTTTACAGTTAAGCTGCATTCTACCACATTATGCATTCTGGATGAGTCCCCATTCACTCCCAGAAACAGAAAAGGATTGAGATTCAAGTGGGAATCAGGGAGAATTATACTTGAGAGGGGTTATAGCAGGCCCAGGGTAAGCAAAACAGCCAAAGAAAAATTGAGCTCCACTGATTAATTTATTTGATTTATTTATTAATGCCACTTGTACCAAAGCACAACAAAAAGTTTTAGTTATGAGTAGTACAGGCAGATCATAGTTGATAAGGATGCACAGTTCAAAAGACTTAGACAGAGTCATACAGGTTACATTGCGCTAAGCGAGATCAATGTTAGCAAGATCAGCATAATTTGAGGCTGGAGAGTCCACTCATCAGTTCAATAACCGCTGGGGAGAAGTTGTTGCTGAACCTGCTGGTGCTTATATTTGGGCTTCTGTATCTTCTGCCTAACAGAAGAGGTTGTAGGAGATCGTTGGGATGCAAAGGGTCTTTGTTGATGTTGGCAGCCTTTCCACATGGAGTCCATGGATGGAAGGTTGGCTTCCGTGATGGCCTAAGCTGTGCACACAACCTGCTGTAGTTTCATATGTCGCCATACTAGGCTGTTATGCACCCAGATAGAAGGCTTTCAATGGTGTATTACAATGGTGTAATTTCCTGAGGTATCTGATAAAGAAGAGGCATCATTGTGCATTCTTGATCATTGTATCTACATGGGGAGTCCAGGAGAGATTGTCAGTTGTCATCTCTCCTCAAACTCCTCTCTACCCTCTCAACTTCTGTTCTGTTGATGTAGATGAGGCATATTCTCCCCTTTCTTTCTGAAGTCAATGATCAGTTCTTTAGTTTTGCTGAGGTTGTTCTTTTTTTGCACCACATCACCAAGTCCTCTATCTCCTTTCTGTATTCTGACTCGGCGTTGTTAGGTATCTATCCCACCATGGTGGTGTCATCAGCGAACTTGTAAATGGTGTTCATTTGGAATTTGGTAACACTGTCATGGGTATACAGTAGTTTAATCGGGGCACGAGGACGCATCTTTGGTGGGGGGGAAGACAGTGTTAAGTGTTATTGTGGAGGATGTGCACTTGTTGTCATCACTAACTGTGATCTATGGGTCAGGAAGCTGAGGATCCTGATGCGAAGGGTGGAGGTGAGACCAAGGTCACGGAGTCTTGAAATCAGTGTGGAGGGAATAATGGTGTTGAAGGCAGAGCTGTGGCCAATGAGCAGGAGTTTAGACTAGAGTAGTGCTGGAAAAGTACAGCAGGTCAGGCAGCATCCGAGGAGCAGGAAAATTGATATTCCGGACAAATGTCCTTCATCAGGAATGGAGGCAGGGAGCCTCCAGGGTGGAGAGATAAATGAGCAGGAGTCAATGATCAGGAGTCTAATGTAGGTGTCCTTGTCATTCCGATGTTTCAGGTATTAGTGCAGGGCTAGGGATGTGGCATCCGCTGTGGACCTGTTACATTAGTAGGCAAATGATAGGGGATCAAGGCAGGATGGGAGACCAGAGATGATTTGGACCATGACCAGCTTCTCAAAGCACTTCATGACTATGGAGATCAGAGCCTCAATAAGTGGGCCTCGGCTTTGCGCGAGACACAACTGACAATCTCTCCTGGACTCCCCATGTAGATGCAATGATCGAGAATGCACAGGGACACAGCGTCCATATAACATCACTCAGCTCCCACTTTGACAAACATACACTTAAAAGTCATGTAGGATGTTTCAGTTTCAGGCAATTACTGACACTGTCAGCTCCCCAAATGACTATACTATGCAGCTGCCTTTCATAGAACAAAGAACAATATAGCACAGGAACTGACTCTCTGGCCCGCTAACACATGCTGCCCTTCCATATTAAAACTGTCTTCACTTACAGGATCCATGTCCCTCTATTCCCTTCCTGTCCATGTATTCATCCAGGTGCTTCTTGACTACTGCTATCGTGTCTGCTTCCACCACCTCCTCTGGCGTTCCAGGCAATTTGCCACCATATTTGTGAAAAGCTTGTCTCATACATTTCGTTTAAACTGCCCCCCTCACACCTTGAACCTGTGGCCCCTAGTAATTGACCCCTCCACCCCAGGAAAAAGCCTCTTACTTCCCATTTCCTCCATGCCATTCACAATTTTATAACCTTCTGTTAGGTCATCCTTCAAAACTTCCTACTTTCCAGAGAAAACAAACCCAGTCTATCCAGCCTTTCTTCATAGCTAAAATCCCCCATACCAGGCAACACCCCCATAAACCTTCACTGCACCCTCTCCAAAGCGTCCACATCCTTCTGGTAGTGTGGCGATCAGAACTGTATGTAATATTCCAAGTGTGGCCTAACTAAAATTCTCTAAAGCTGCAGCATAACTTGTCTATCCTTATACTCAATGCCCCTTCCAGTGAAGGCAAGCATTCTATAAGCCTTTATTATTACCTTATCTACCTCCACTGCCACCTTCAGTGTATGAGCTGTACCAGCCGAAACATCACTGAAGTTTCAGCATCCCCATTTCAGAGCAAGGTGTGCTGCCCGGCCTGTTGGTAAAACATAAGACAAAGAGAAGGATGAGCTGAAGTAGACCATTCAGCCCATCAAGTTTGTTCTGACAATCCTCAACACTACCTCTCTGCCTTTTCCCCATAACCCTTGATTCTCTTACTTATTAAAAATCTCAACCCTGAATATACTTAAACACCCAAACTCTATAATAAAGAATTCCTGGGTCAGCTACAATCCTCTTGATCTTTGCTTTAAATGTGTGACCTTTTATTCTGAGATTATCCCCTCCAGTCCTAGATTCTCGCACAAAAGGAAACAGCCTGTCAACACAATCCCTGTCAAGTCCTATAGGAATCTTGTATGTTTTAATAAGGTTCACTTCTTAATCTTGAAAATTCCAGCGAGTACAGGCCCAATCTATTCAACATTTCCTCATAAAAATATCCCTCCATACCCAGTCTCAGCCCAGTGAGCCTTCTCTGGATTGCTTCCAATGTCAGTATAACTTTCTTCAGATAAAGGGAGCAAACGTGTTCACAGTATTCCAGCTGTGGTCTGACTAATGCCTTGTATAGTAGTAGAAAAACCTTCTGACTTTTATATCTATGCAGTTCAGCTTTCAGTTTGCTTCTGGTACAGTGGTAATGTCCCTGCCTTTGAGCCGGAAGATCTGGGTTCCAGATCCAAAGGTTCTAGAGGTGTTTCTTAACACATTTGAATGAGTTGGTTATAAATATTCCCATTGTTTTTGATTGAGGATTAATACACCTTTCTCTTTAAAATATTAATTGGTTTGCTGTGCATTCCAGAAAATGTAAGTTCATGTGATGATTCTACATTGAACACAAATCACCCTCAACCAGAGGGATTTTTTTTTAAAATAACATATGCAAAAATGTACAGTCTCAATTACTAGCAAGTGAAATTGCCTACAAACATTATCTGGATATTGTTTGCCCCACCAGCAGTGTTGTTTATCAGTTAACATTTATGACTTTTGAGTTTTACAATTCACAATTATGCATCAAAAATGTTTGAGAACCTCAAGACCAAACATTAAAAAGCTTTTCTTGGCAACTGACCTAGTTATGTCCTCATAGCACCATTGTTTAAAACAAGGATGTCTATGGTGTAGTTAAAAGGCTCCAGGGCATATTGGCTTTAAGCTAATTCTAAGGGGAGATACTGTTGAAAGGAAAGTGCTTTCACATGAACAGTAAATTGTGGAGTACATAATTTACAATAGTTGTTTAGTAATGACAACCATGTCAACCGAGAGGAAAGCTCTCTGTTTTGTCATTCTGCTGTTTTATACTTGTGAGGACTATTTCTATCATGGTGAGGGAAATTTCCCAAGAATGCGAGAGTTAAGTAGAATTTTTTGGACACTGCATCACCGACATGAAGCAATGATGCAGAAACTACTAGTAAAAGGTCACCTTGCGAACAGGCTGGGAATGACCAGATTTTGAACATTGTCACAACAGCAATGCAAAGGCATAGCTGTGATACTGTGGGAAAAGATGGCAACTATGGAACACTGTCAATGCTGAAAACCAGAAACAGACACTGAGAGTGAAACTAATCACAATTACTACTTGTAGATCAGATAGTGAAGAAGGTATTTGGTATGCTTGTCTTTATTGGTCAGTGCACTGAGTATATGAGTTCGGACATCATGTTACAGCTGTACAATGCATTGGTGAGGCCACTTTTGGAATACTGCATGCAATTCTGGTTTCCCTCCTACAGGACGGATGTGGTGAAACTTGAAAGGGTTCAGAAAAGATTTATGGGTATGTTGCCAGGGTTGGAGGGCTTGAGTTATAGGGAGAGGTGGAATATAGAACATAAAATAAAGAACATAGGACATTACCGCACAGTACAGGCCTTTGGCTCCAACGTATGAAATAAATCTGATGCACACCTAACCTACACCATTCCATTATTATCCATATGTATGTCTAATGCCCATCGAAATGCCCTTAACTTCAGCAAGTCTGTTGCAGGCAGGCTGTTCCATGTCCAAATACTCTTTGAGTAAAGAAATTGCCTTTGATAGCTGTCCTAAATCTATCACCCCTCAATTTAAAGCTATTCCTCCTTATGTTAGCCTTCACCATCCGAGGAAAAAAGCTCTCACTGTCCACTCTATCTAACCCTCTGATTATCTCATACATCATGATTAAGTCAACTCTCAACCTTCTTCTCTCCAATGGAAACAGCCTCAGTTCCCTCAGCCTTTTCTTGTAAGACCTTCCTTCTATACCAGGCATCAGCCTAGTGAATCTCCTCTGAACCCTTTCCAAAGTTTCCACGTTCTTCCTATAATGTGGTGACCAGAACTGCACGCAATACTCTAGATGGGGAGACAGGCCACCTACTTGAGGAAGATTTCAGGGAACACCTCTGGGACACCCATACCAACCAACCCAACCGCCCTGTGACTGAACACTTTAACTCCCCCTCCCACTCCACCAGGGACATGCAGGTCCTTGGCCTCCTCCATTGCCAGACCATGGCAACACAACACCTGGAGGAAGAGCGCCTCATCTTCCGCCCAGGAACCCTCCAACCACAAGGGATGAATGCAGATTTCTCCAGCTTCCTCATTTCCCTTTCCCCCATTTTATGTCAGTCCTAACCCTCGGACTCAGCACTGCCTTCTTGACCTACAATCTTCTTCCCGACCTCTCCGCCCCCACCCCCACTCCGGCCTATCACCCTCACCTTAACCTCCTTTCACCTATCACATTCCCAACGCCCCTCCCCCAAGTCACTCCTCCCTACCTTTATCTTAGCCTGCTTGGCACACCTTCCTCACTCCTGAAGAAGGGCTTATGCCCGAAAAGTCGATTCTCCTGCTCCTTGGATGTTGCCTGACCTGCTGCGCTTTTCCAGCAACACATTTTTCAGCTCTGATCTCCAGCATCTGCAGTTCTCACTTTCCCCTCAGATTCCACACATAGCTTCCCACTACTATCCTTGATTGGTCTTAATCTTACTCTAGTCATTCTTTCATTCCTGATATACTTATAGAAGGCCTTTGGGTTTTACTTGATCCTATATCCCAAAACTTCTCATGTCCCCTTCTGGCTCCTCTTAGTCCTCTGGCTAACATATAACTCTTAAGCCCTCTAACTGAGCCTTCAAGTCTCATTCTCACATAAGCCTTCTTCTTCCTCTTGACAAGAGCTTCAACTTCTTTAGTAAACCATGGCCCTCACTCTAGACAACTACTCCCTGCCTGATTTACCTGCAGTAGCTGTTCCTTGAGTAAGTTCCTCATTTCAAGTGTGTCTATTCCCTGAAGTTTCCTTCCCCAACCTCTGCATCCTAAATCTTGCCTAACTGCATCATAATTGCCTTTCCGCAAGTTATCCCTCTTTCCCTGCGATATATACCTAGCCCTGCCCTTGTGCTATTGTAAACATAACCGAATTGTGGTCACTATCACCAAAGTACTCACCTACCTCCAAATATATTACCTGGCTGGGTTCATTCCCCAGTGCCAAATCCAATATGGCATCTCCCTTTGTTGGCCTATCAACATACTGTGTCAGAAAACCCTCCTGCACACATTGGACAAAAACTGACCCATCTAAACTACTTGAACTATAGTATTCCCAGTCAATATTGGGGAAGTTAAAGTCTCCCATTACAACTACCCTGTTACTCTCTCTCCTATCGAGAATCATCTTCGCTACCCTTTCCTTTACATCTCTGGGACAATTCAGAGGCCGATAGAAAACTCCCAACAGGGTGACCTCCCCTTTCCTGTTTCTCCTCGCACGTTATCTCAGCTGCTGTAATACTATCCTTTATTAACAATGCCACACCCCCACTCCCACCCCTTTTTACCATCATCTCTTTTCTTGCTGAATCATCTAAATCCCAGAATCTGCAAAATCCATTCCTGTCCCTCCACTAGCCATGTCTCTGAAATGGCCACAACATCAAAATCTCAGGTACCAACCCATGCTGCAAGTTCACACACATTGTTTCAGATGCTCCTGGTATTGAAGTACACACATTTCAAAGCAACATTGTGATTGCCGGTGCCCTCTCACCACTTTGTAAATCTATCCCTGACATCACTACCTTCAACCTCCTTTACACTGGAATTATAATTCAGGTTCCCATCCCCCTGTTGCATTAGTATACCCTGGAACACTAGAGGCTGAGGGGTGACCTTACAGAAGTTTATAAAATAATGAGGAGCATGGGTAGAATAAATAGACAATGGAGAGACAGCAGGAGATCTGGCACAAGAAGCAGAGGGAACTGTGCCACAGCAAACTTGAGGCCAAAATGGGGTGGCATGATGGCTCAGTGGTTAGCACTGCTGCCTCACAGCACCAGGGACCCAGGTTCAATTACTGCCTTGAGCGACTGTCTGTGTGGAGCACATTCCCCCTGTGTCTGTGTGGGTTCCTCCAGGTGCTCCGGTTTCGTCCCACAATCCAAAGCTGTGCAAGTCAGGTGAATATTCCATGTTAAATTTCCCATCATGTTATGTGCATTAGTCAGAGATAAATATTAGGGTAGGGTAATGGGTCTGGGTGGGTTATCCTTTCGAGGGTCGATGTGGTCTTGTTAGGCCTAAGGGCCTGTTTCCATACTGTAGGGAATCTAATCTAATCTAAAACATTCAAGACTCTCAAGAACAATCTATATCGAGAGGAATCAAAGGACATAGGGCTAAAACGGGAATTGGGTACTGAGTTGGATGCTCAGTGATGATCACATTGAATGAAGGGCCAGGCTCGAAGGGCCAAAAGACCTACTCTTGCTCCTTTATTCTATGTTTCTATTGGGCTTGGGTAATAAAACCAATGCAGGCATAATAAGCTGAATGGCATTCTTCTGCACTGTAACAATTCCGTGATTCTGTGAAAATTACCTCTGGAAGTACGGAATGACCTTTAAAATGTGAGGAACATAGAACGTAGAACAGAGCAGCACAGTCCAGGCCCTTCAGTCCCCGATGTTATGCCGACCTTTATCCTACTCTCAGATCAGAATAACCAACATACCCTTCATTGTGCTATCTTCCATGTACCCATCCAGGAGTCACTTAAATGTCTCTAGTGTATCTGACTCTGCTACCACAGCTGGCAGCGAATTCCATGCATCCACCACTCTCTGTGTAAAGAACCGACCTCTGACATCTCCCCTAAACCTTCCTCCAATCACCTTAAAATTATCCCCCCTCATGATAGGAATTTCCACCTTGGGAAAAAATCTCTAGCTATGTGCTATACCTAAGCCTCTCATGATTTTGTACACCTCTAACAAGTCGCCTCTCATCCTTTTTTGCTCCAATGAGAAAAGCCCTAGCTCCCTCAAACTTTCTTCATAAGACATGTCCTCCAGTCCAGGCAGCATCCTGATAAATCTCCTCTGCACCCTCTCTAAAACTTCCACATCTTTCATATAATCAGGTGACTGGAACTGAACACAATATTCTAAGCTTGGTTTATCAAATGCTCTTCAGAGCTACAGTATAACCTCGCGGCTCTTAAATTCAATCCTCCTGCTAATGAAAGCCAACACACCATATAGATCAGATTAGATTACTTACTGTGTGGAAACAGGCCCTTCAGCCCAACAAGTCCACACTGACCCACAACCCACCCAGACCCATTCCCCTACATTTACCCCTTCACCCAACACTACTGGCAATTTAGCATGGCCAATTCACCTAACCTGCACATTTTTGGATTATGGGAGGAAACTGGAGCACCCAGAGGAAACCCACGCAGACACAGGGAGAATGAGCAAACTCCACACAGAGAGTCGCCTGAGGTGGAAATTCAACCTGTGAGGCAGCAGTGCTAACCATTGCGCCACCATGCTGCCTTCTTGACAATCCGATCAACTTGAGTGACAACTTTGAGGGATCTATGGACATGGACTCCAAGAATCATCTGTTCCTCCATACCGCCAAAAATCCTGCCTTTAGCTCTGTATTCTGCATTCAAAATCTAGCTTCCAAAGTGAATCCTTTCACACTATTCCAGCTTGAACTCCATCTGCCACTTATCAGTCCAGTCTGCATCCTGTCAATGTTCTGTTGTAACCTACAACAGCCCACCATCTACAACAGCCCACTATCCACAACTCCACCAAACTTCATAGCATCAGCAAACTCACTAACCCACCCTTTCACTTCCTCATCCAAGTCATTTATTAAAATAATAAAGAGCAGAGGTCTGAGAACTGATCCCTATGGAACACCACTGGCCACTGAGCTCCAGGCTGAATACTTTCCATCAATCACCACCCTCTGTCTTCTATGGGCCAGCCAATTCTGTATCCAAACAGCCAGATTTCCATGTATCCCATGCATCCTTACTTTCTGAATGAGTCTACCTTGGGAAACCATACCAAATGCCTTACTAATATCCATGTACACCATATCCACTTCTCTACCTTCATCAATGTATTTTGTCACAAAAACTTCAATAAGGTTTGTGAGGCATGACCTGCCCCTCACAAAGCCATGCTATCTGTGATCAATCTATGGTTTTCCAAGCAATCATAAATCCTGTCTCTCAGAATCATCTCCAGTATTTTGCCCACCACAGACATAAAACTAATTGGTCTGTAATTCCTAGGATTATTCCTATTCACTTTCATGAACAATGGAATAAAATGTCCCACCCTCCAATCATCTGGTACTAATCCAGTGGACAGTGAGGATGCAAAGATCATCACCAAAGACGCAGCAATCTTTTACCTTGCTTCCCCTAAGAACCTGGGGCTATATCTCATCTGGCCGAGGGGATTTATCTATCCTTAAGTTTTTCAAAGTTTTCAGCATATCTTCCTTCTTAACATCAACCTGTACAAGCATATCATGCTGTCCTCAGGAATGTCAAGGTCCCTCTCAGTAGTGAATAATGAAGCAAAGTATTCAGGAAGGACCTCCCCTGCTTCCTCCGACTCCAGGTGAAAGTTCCCTCCACTATCCCTGAACATCCCTAACCTCACTCTGGCCACCTTCTTGTTCCTCACATAAGTGTGGAATACCTTAGCGTTTTCTTTACTCCAACCCACTAAAGCTTTTTCATGCCCCCTTTTAGCTCTCCTAAGTCCATTCTTCACTTGCATCCTGGCTACTTTGTAACCCTCCAGAACCCTGTCTGATCCTTGCCTCCTCAACCTTAAGTAAACTTGCTTTTTCCTTTTGCCTAAATGCTCCACATCCCTTGTCACTCAAGGTTCTTTCAACTTTCCATCCCTTCCTTGCCTCAGTGGGACTGACCTGACCAGTACTATCAGCAGGTGCTCCCAAAACAACCTCTTCATTTCTGTTGTGCATTTCCCTGAGAGCATCCATTCCCAATTTAATCATCCCAGTTCCTGACCAATAGCATTGTAATTCCTCCCTCCCAATTTAGTACTTTCTCACAATGTCAGCTCCGATCCCTCTCCATGAGTATAGCAAAGGTCAGGGAGTTGTGATCACTATCATTGACCATGCTCTCCCACCAAGAGATTTGATACCTGGCATGGTTCACTGCCAAGTGCCAAATCCAACATGACCTCCCCATTGCTGGGAAACAGCTCAAAGTCTTGCTGAATGTTGAACCAATATGAAGGAAGCCTCGGTAATCTCACAACTTTCTGCACAACCTTCATGACTTCTTGCTGGACTGCATGAAAGAACTTAGTCCCGATGAGCTGCTAGCCCAGTCCATCTCTGTACACCCTGCAAATGGTTCATAATCTCAAGTGATTAAGCAGTGGGTCATAGCACACTGCTGCATGTGTGGACAATAGCCTAGACAGGGACTGGGCCCTGTACTCAGCCTCAACTTTACTGATGCATTGGTCATCCGTAACCCTACAGCCTCAGAAGAGGATAGCAATGAATTACCTTCTCACATGGTAACTCTGAACATCCCTTTATCCAAAGGCATATGTGTGTCATTTATGAAGTTTTGGCTGCTTAGAACATTACCACACAGTTGTTGTGGTTCTGTTCACCGAGCTGGGAATTTGTGTTGCAGACGTTTCGTCCCCTGTCTAGGTGACATCCTCAGTGCTTGGGACCCTCCTGTGAAGTGCTTCTGTGATCTTTCCTCCGGCATTTGTAGTGGTTTGAATCTGCCACTTCCGGTTGTCAGTTCCAGCTGTCTGCTGCAGTGGCCGGTTTATTGGGTCCAGGTCGATGTGCTTGTTGATTGAATCAGTGGATAAGTGCCATGCCTCTAGGAATTCCCTGGCTGTTCTCTGTTTGGCTTGTCCTATAATAGTAGCGTTGTCCCAGTCAAACTCATGTTACTTGTCATCTGCATGTGTGGCAACTAAGGATAGCTGGTTGAGTCGTTTCGTGGCTAGTTGGTGTTCATGGATGCGGATCGTTAGCTGTCTTCCTGTTTGTCCTATGTAGTGTTTTGTGCAGTCTTTGCATGGGATTTTGTATACTACGTTGGTTTTGCTCATGCTGGGTATCGGGTGAGATGTTGTCTGAGAGTGCCTGTTGGTTTGTGTGCTGTTATGAGTCCTAGTGGTCGTAGTAGTCTGGCTGTCAGTTCAGAAATGTTCTTGATGTATGGTAAAATGGCTAGTCCTTTGGGTTGTGGCATGTCCTCACCAACTAGCCATGAAACGACACGACCAGCTATCCTTAGTAGCCACACATGCAGATGACAAGCATCTGAGGAGCAGGAAAACCAATGTTTCTGGCAGGAGTCCTTCATCAGGAAGAGGCCCTGCTGAAACATCAATTTTCTTGCTCCTCAGATGCTGCCTGCCCTACTGTGCTTTTCCAGCATCACTCTAATCTTGACTCTAATCTCCAGCAACTGCAGTCCTCACTTTTGCCTTTGCAAAGAAATAGTAAAGCCATTGTGCCAAAATATGGCAAAACCTTCTCTGATTACCAGATCGCAAATCACCATACCCTCGCACAGCGAAAACACACTGACCCACATATTTTATATTACTCCAACATCATAGCAAATGGGCACCATGTCCCCTGATTGATTGACCATGACCTGGAACTGCAGATGATCCAGAGAAAGAGGGACATCATCTACCAAGCTGACCAATAGCTGTCTACCAATTCTAACCAACACAGATTGGGTCAGAATGGTAGAGGTGATTTATTCCTGAGGACAAGTGGCATCACTGATGGATGGGGGCAGTGACACCACAGATTAGAGAGGGAAGAGGACATACAAGAGCAGAGATGTACTGCTGAGGTTATATAAGGCTCTGATCAGACCACATTTGGAATATAGTGAGTAGTTTTGGGCCCCATACCTAAGGAAGGATGTGAATCTGGAGGAGGTCTAGATGAAGTTTCCTTGAATGATCCCAGAGATGAAAGCTTGTCATATGTGGAGCAGTTGAGTACTCTGGATCTGTCCTTCAATGGGGTTTAAAAGGATGAGGGGGGATCTGATTGAAACTGACAGAATACTGAGAGGTCTGGTTAGAGCGGATATGGTGAAGGTGTTTTCACCAGTAAGAGAGACTATGATCTGAGGGCACAGCCTCAGTGTGAAGGGACAACTCTTTAGAACTGAGGTGAGGTGGACTTTCTTTAGCCAGAGGGTGGTGAATCTGTGGAGCTTAGTGCCACAAAGGGCTGTGGAGGCCACATCATTGAGCATAGTTAACACAGAGATAGATAGGTTCTTGATTAGTACGGGCATCAAGGGCTATGGAGAGAAGGCAGGAGTGTGGGGTTGAGAAACATATCAGCCATGATCAAATGGTGGAGCAGACACAATGGGCCGAATGACCGAATTCGTTTCCTCTAATGTCTTATGGTCGGGAGAAGCTGGTATATTATGGTGTTGTATGACAGAAACAGAGGGTGTAATGGAATTGGTAGGAAGGAAATTTGTGCCAGAGACCTGGAAAGATGATATATGAGTCAGTTCAACCGACTATTTCGCAAACTTCCCAAAAATTCACACTCCACGGGTAAATCGTCTCTGATCATTGTCACCCAGGAGCACATATCGCATGGTACTTGCAATCAGGTATCTACAATTACTATACAGAAGTCCTTCATAGGGCTTGTTAGTCAGATATTGTTAATGGCAGTAGTTTTTGGTCTTTATGAGCCACATAGGAATGGCCTTGTAGCTTTGAAAGTCACATGAAAAGCTGTCCACCGGGTACTAGCTGGTCACCGTGAAACTATATGCACCCAGCTGAGTTGATGCCTGCATATTATGGTTCAGCTTGAATTCATTCTCACATCCCTATTTTCACTTGGGCACAGGAATACTCTAGGAGAAAGATACTCTAGATGCTGGAGAACACAGTCAAAAAGTGCAGTGCTAGAAAAGCACAGCCAGTCAGGCAGCATCCGAGGAGCAGGAGAGTCAATGTTTCGAGCATAAGCTCTTCATTGTTTTCCAGCAGTACACTTTTTGACACAGGAATATACTGAAAGCTTAACAAGACATAAAACTAGCAAGTGCTATTAGTTATTGGTCAAGGAATGAGGTTTTACTGTAGATCCAGGGGCAGAAAAAGGGATCCAGATTCAAGAGAGATATGCTGAACCATCTGACCGTGATAGTGGCATCACGAATCATTTTACAAAGTGGATAAAGTGGATGAAACTTAAAGAAAGAAACTGATTTCTCCTGGAAAGCTGAGATAAGACAAAGGCAATTTAGTCCTCCTCATTGATACAAGCAGACCAGTGAAAAAAAGGTCTCCTGATGTTTTTTCAGCATGTTATCTCTGCTGTTCATCTCTAAAACACTGACCTTTGAAAATTTAATGTACATAAAAACTAGTGTACAAAGGCCTGATCTTTTTTTTTCCCAGCAGGAGGTTGTTTAATGAAAGGCATACAGTAAGGACTTGTTTGGTTAGGGAAATATTAACAGCTCGAACAGTAAAAGAGAGTGAACTTATAGAATGTTCCAGTTAATTATAACCTTGCCCTTTGTTTTTCTATCTGAACAATTAGGAGTTTCCTGAACATAATTAAGGCTGCCATGATGTCAACATGAGTGTAATTATGCAGTAAGATAATCAGATCATCTGTTGGATAGGACACGTATGGTCACCTGATTGAACATGGAATTTTTAAAAATCATACTTAATTTAATGCCAATATAAAAGATAGTTAGAGTTACTGGAAGTCTTAAGTGACAAGTATGATGAATCTATTACTTGACTTGTCCACGTCACTTGCTTCAAAGAAATTCTTTATGTTCAATCTTGTACGGTACATGCTGAATGGGCACACTTAGCCAAACAAGTTGATCTTTGTGTCTAGCACCACTAAGACACTAGTCTGTCACTAAATTCCATCTTCCACACAGTATCCTAAATTCTCAGTTATATTCTGGAAACTTTTCGAAGAATCATTCATCAGGATTGAGCAAGTGCTTCTGATGTGCCACTTGTTTTGAACATTGACTGAAGAATCTCTGCAGGTCCAAATTTTCCAAAAGTGACTGCATGCTTCACTTAACGACAATCAGTAATGGTGGTTGAGCTGTCATTTCAACAGATGAGTGTTCAGCAAGGAGAATAATTGTCTGCCTCCCAAATTGATGTTTTCTGCAATAGGATGTCAAGTTACATCTCGTATTGTGGATCCAACTGTAGATATTACAAATGAAATGTTAGAGGATGGGCAAAGGGACTGGCAGAATGCTGAGTTCATCTGACTTGTAAAGTTCTGACTCTGTTGTCAAATGTTGATCTTGCTTGATGACAGATGCTTTTCCATTTGGATCTGGCCAGAGTGGTTTTCCCGTGCAGTGGGGTATAACTCTTAGCCATATCCTGACACTGGATGCTTTTAGAATGCCTTTATACCTGAAGATGGGACATTCAGTGGTACAAGTACTCATGCTTAACTTGCTGCAAAATAGCACCACCAGCATTCCTGCTAATTTTCAGTCCTCTGGCATAGCAGCGACTTCCACAACTGGAAGTAAATCTCACAATCGGTGCACTAACGCTGATCACCATGCATGGAACTGCTCAGCTGCCGTGTGTGTGCACAAGCAGGCAACTTAGAGGGAATATTGACCACCTTTGATATGACGTGCAGGAATCCTCCATGTGGACCAGATGGCTGACACAACACAGCTGAGCTCTGAAAAACATGCTGTGGCTAACAAGGATGCAATATAATGAAAGAATTTCGATGTTAGGATTTTTTTTTCTCTCAATTAATGTTAGAAACAACTTAGCAATATCAAAACTAGGTACAGGATTAGGTCATTTAGCCATTTGAACCTCTCCTCCCATTCAATACTATCCCCATATACAATTCTCTTTCTTAAGGAGAAAATTCTCACTTTCTCTCCATACCACTTTTTGCCTTTAATATCTGAAAGGTACCTAACACTTTCATGAATATATTTGATGACTTGGCCTCCACAGACTTTTGTAGCAGTGAATTCCATAGGTTACTACCCTTTGGGAAAGACTTGTTTCCTCATCTCATTCTTAAATGGCCTGCTCCACATCCTTAAATAATGGTTCTAACTCTCCAAGCAAGGAAACTTTTTGCCTGCATCCAGTACATCCCAACCTTTTAGCATTCTATGCTTTTCAATCACATCCCTTCATCATTGTAAACTCCAGTGAAATAGGTACAGTCAAACCAATCTCTTCTCATAGTGTGGTCCTGTTTTGGTATCAGGATCAGTGGTGCTGGAAGAGCACAGCAGTTCAGGCAGCATCCAACGAGCAGCGAAATCAACGTTTCGGGCAAAAGCCCTGACGAAGGGCTTTTGCCCAAAACGTCGATTTCGCTGCTCGTTGGATGCTGCCTGAACTGCTGTGCTCTTCCAGCACCACTGATCTAAATCTGGTTTCCAGCATCTGCAGTCATTGTTTTTACCCTGTTTTGGTATCAAGCTAGTGATCTTCTGCAACATTCCCCCTGTGGCAAGTATATCCTTTTTTTAGTTAGGGAGACCAAAACTGCACACCATACTCCAGGTCTGTTCTCATCAAGGGCAGGAAGACATCCCTTCCTCTGAATTCAAATCCTCTTACATGGAAGGCCAACGAGTTTAAACAGCAATGCATTTAATGTGATGCTGGCAGGCTATCCATGCATCACAGATGAGTGATGTGAGAACAATTCGCTGCACACTATGATCTTTGTTTTGAGATAAACTCTCTGCTCATGACAAGGCCTGGGCTGCCTGAGTCTGCTGGATGTTGAAACTGACTTTGCAAATTCATCAGCCATTGTGGTGTCATTGGAGAGGGTCTTTATGAGACAGCAGGACTGAGTTGAGGGGTGCATTGTCATTTGTAACTTACAGGGTGTCAGAGTTGGTGGTCAGGATCAGGTTGGCACAATTGTTTTCAAAGTGGTCAACAAGCAGTCGATGCCCCTCTGGGGGAGGTGCTATGAGAAGTAACTTTGTGTGAGCCTTGACACTTTACACATTGAGAAGGCTGCCAACTGTCATGACCTGAGTGTCTACTCCCCTATACCTTTGAGTGGATGCAAGGGTTGGCTGAAAAGTAGAAACATTAGGCAACAAGACTGGAATTAGACATTAATGATGCAGAGATCTTATAGCTACATGCTGCCACCCACCCCCAACCCATCGTGGAGCAATTCAGTTTGTCCTGCCCCCAGTCGATTCCTATAGTTTCACAGGTTAATTCCCTTCAAGTGCATAGCTACCTTCGAAATCATTGACTGTTTACACATCAAACATCAAGTGATTACCAACACCACTAGCTGCCTTAAAAAAGTTGTTAACATTCTGTTGCATCTTTTGCACAAAATCTTCAATCTGCTCCCTCTCAATCCTTGTGAAATCATCTCTTTGCCTATCCTATCTCAGACAGTCATAATCTTATACACCTCTGTCAAACCTCTCCTCATTCTCCTTTTCGCCAATGAGAATATACAAAGACTCGCCAACCTAAATCCATCATGGAATTCCCCTGTCACTGGAACTATTCTGGTAAATCTCCTGTCCACCTTCTCAAAGAACTTCATATCTTTCCTAAAGTGTGGTGACCAAAACTGGATACAGTGGGAATACAGTGTGACAGAGTGTTTGAAAAAGAAAACACCAGCAAGTGACGTCCAAGAGAACTGTAAGTTAATTCATTTCTAAGATTCTGTTTATTGTCAATTGGGCAAAAGTAAGTTTAATCTTTGGCAGGTATCTCTGTCATGTGTATTCAGCATGCAGGGCCTGCCCTGTGTGAGTCTATCTTAAACACACACCTGTCTTTGTAAGGTGGAGCAGATCACCTGCTTGATCCTTTGCACCCAGATTGTGGATATTGATAAGTCAAATGTCCATTTGTGTGGTGAAAACTTGAGGCTGACCACAGATTTGAATTTATCACATCACGGAGAAGAATAATGAGAACTTCAGTCTATGAGCCTTCCTCCCTCAAACATCACAGATATTGCTTCCTTATGGCTCAGTAGATAAATGTGGGAGCTACAAATTGTAATCTTCCAATGTTAGCTGTGAGATATGCTTCTGAAATGGAAATCTCTGACGCCACTTTTAAGTTATCTGTCTGATTGCATTTGTTTACCTGAATGACAATGAGGCAATTGGTGTGCACAAGGTAATTGTCCAGGCCATAATCCTTTAACCTGTATTTCTGGACAATAAATGACCTGTTGATGAGGTGTACATAGAAGCTCGATGAGTGGCATTATTGAATCATGAGCAGGGCCTCCAATTCGAAGAGATTTACTGCCCACCCCCACCATGAAGATGAGACATCATGCTTGTGATATTAGCCATTTCGTGTGGTTGTTGCAAAGTTGATTTTTGATCTAACATAGCAAGATTCCAGCATTGTTTCAGTCTGAGGCATTTATTACCCCATCTTCCATGGTTCCTTTAGTATTGTTATTCCTGAGGCTCCTATTTGGCTCCTATGATCTTTCAGCCTCTCACTATATCTATGAGATCCTAATTATTCCCACTATTTCTATGAGATCCTCATTATTCTATCTAAATTCCAGTGAATATAATCCCGACTGATCAAATCACTTCTCATACATCAGTCCTGGCACCTCAGTAAACAAACTTGTAAACCTTTGTTTCATGCTCCATAATTAAAACATCTTTCCTCCGATAAGGATACCAATACTGCATACAATAATATAGGACTCACCAAAGTCCTATATAATTGCAGCAAGACATCCCTACTGCTGTACATGAATCCTCTCACTACGAAAGTCAATATACCATTTGACTTCTTCATCACCTGCTGCACCTCATGTTCAGAGACCAATGCACAAGGACATCCACTTCCATTGCATCTGTCCGTTTAGGTTGTAAGTTTGCTCACTGAGCTGTTGTCAGACATTTTGTCACCATGCTGGGTAACATCAACAGTAAGCCTCCGATGAAGTGTTGGTGATCTGTCCTGTTTGCTATTTATGTGTCTTGGTTTGTTGTGCTGGGTGATATCACTTCTGGTTCTTTGTCTGAGAGGTTTGTAAATGGGGCCCAAATCAATATGTTTCTTAATGGAGTTCTGCTTTGAATGCCAGACCTTGAGGAATTCCCACATGCCTATATTTAGCCTGCCCCAGGATGAATGTATTGTCCCAGTCGAAATGGTGTCCCCCTTCATCTGTGTACAAACAGATCCATAACCTGAGCTACAAATCTTCTTCAAAATCACATCTCTCCCTTTCCCAATCTATCATAACTCAAATAATTTATCTGCCTTCTCACTTTTGTTACCAAGTGGGTAACCTCACATTACATTCCATCTGCAATCTGGAGCTGTCTCCCAGCTTTAGTTCACATCTTAAACAATTGTAGGGAGGGTAGGTTTTCTTTCGGGCTCCTTTGGCCATTGGTCTGAGGACAACAGTAATGTATCTATAAAGATCTGCTCTGACATCTTAGGAAGATATGAACTCCACATCTTCATCAATCTGCAGAGATTGACTGTCACCCTGAGACTGACTATTTACAGGGTTATGCTCAAATCTGCCTGGAGCATCCATTACCTCCATCCAATGTCTCTTCCTCACTCTCTCAGGTCTTGGTAGTCTGGTACTTTAGATGAGTTTTCTCAGAGATATGCATGTGAGTATTTTTAAGTGGATGGTGAGAGCTCTTCTTGATCTCTCATCCAAGATAACTCATGCTAAGGTGACCATCCCCACCGCCACCACCACCCTTCTTCACTTGGCTGAGCTTGTTCTCGCACTCAACAACTTCTCTTTTAACTCCTTTCACTTTCTTCAGGTCATAGGGGTGCCAATGGGTACTGGCATGGGCCCTAATTTTGCCTGACTCTTTGTGGGCTATGTGGAACATTCCTTTTTCCAGTCCTATTTTGACCCCCATCCATAACTCTTTCTCCAATATACTGTTATCATTGGTGCTGCTCCCCTCTTTCATCCGAAGTTGGAAAAGTTTATTGATTTCGCTTCCAATTTTCCCCCAGCCCTCACTTTCACCTGGTCCATCTCTGACTCCTCCTTTCCCTTCATCAACATCTGTGTTTTTATTTCTGGGGATAGACTAGGGACTAATTTCATCTATAAACCCACCAACTCCCACAGCTACCTGGACTATACATCCTCACACCCTGCTTCCTGTAAAGACGCGATTCCATTCCCCCAGTTCCTCTATCCCTATTGCATATGTTCCGATAAGGACAACTTCAGCATGGGAGCCTCCAAATGTTCACTTTCTTCCTCAGTCGAGGATTCCCCAGCATCGTTGTTGACAAGTTCCTTAGCTGGGTCGAACCCATCTCCCGCACTTCCACTTTCACCTCCTCTATTCCCTCCCACAACAGCGATAGGGCTCCCCCTTATCCTTACCTACCATCCCACCAGCATCCACATCACGAGACTATCAGCCAGCACTTTCACCATCACCAGACAAATGTTCCCTCTCTTCCTTTGTCCACCTCAGCAGGCACTATTCCCTCCAGACATCCTGGTCTACTCTTCCTTCGCTCCCAACAAACCAGAAAACCCCACAACACCTTCCCCTTCAACCAGCAAAGGTGTAATCATACCTTCCAGGTGAAGCAATGCTTTACCTGCACTTCCCGTTACATGGATGACTATATCGGTGCTGCCTGGTGCTCCCATGAGGAGGTTGAACAGTTCATTCACTTTACCAACACCTTCCACCCGACCTCAAATTTACCTTGACCATCCCAGACTCCTCTCTCCCCTTCCTAGACCTCTCCATTTCTATCTCAGGCAACCGAATCAACACGGATATTTACTACAAACCGACCGACTCCCACAGCTACCTAGACTACACCTCCTCTCACCTTGCCCCCTGTAAAAACGTCATCCCATATTCCCAATTCCTTCTTCTCCACCGCATCTGCTCCCAGGAGGACCAGTTCCAATACCGAACAACCCAAATGGCCTCCTTCTTCGAAGACCGCAATTTCCCCCCAAACAAGATCGACGATGCTCTCCACCCCATCTCCTCCATTTCCCGCTCCTCTGCACTTGAGCCCCACCCCTCCAATCGCCACCAGGACAGAACCCCACTGGTCCTCACCTATCACCCCACCAACCTCCATATACATCATATCATCCGTCGTCATTTCCACCACCTCCAAATGGACCCCACCACCAGAGATATATTTCCCTCCCCTCCCCTATCAGCATTCCAAAAAGACCACTCCCTCCGTGACTCCCTTGTCAGGTCCACACCCCCACCAACCCAACCTCCACTCCCGGCACCTTCCCCTGCAACTGCAAGAAATGCAAAACTTGCGCCCACACCTCCCCCCTTACTTCCCTCCAAGGTCCCAAGGGATCCTTCCATATCCACCAAAAATTCACCTGCACCTCCACACACATCATTTACTGCATCTGCTGCACTCGATGTGGCCTCCTCTATATTGGGGAGACAGGCCGCCTACTTGCGGAAGGTTTCAGAGAACACTTCTGGGACACCCGGACCAACCAACTCAACCACCCAGTGGCTCAACACTTCAACTCCCCCTCCCACTCCACCAAAGACATGCAGGTCCTTGGACTCCTCCATCGCCAGATCATAGCAACACGACGGCTGGAGGAAGAGCGCCTCATCTTCTGCCTAGGAACCCTCCAACCACAAGGGATGAACTCAGATTTCTCCAGTTTCCTCATTTCCCCTCCCCCCACCTTGTCTCAGTCCCAACCCTCGAAGTCAGACAGCCTTGCAAACCTGCAACCTTCTTCTTGACCTCTCCGCCTCACCTCCACTCCGGCCTATAACCCTCACCTTAACCTCCTTCCATCTATCGCATTTCCAACGACCCTCCCCGAAGTCCCTCCTCCCTACCTTTTATCTTAGCCTGCTTGGCACACTCTCCTCATTCCTGAAGAAGGGTTCATGCCCGAAACGTCAATTCTCCTGCTCCTTGGATGCTGCCTGACCTGCTGCGCTTTTCCAGCAACACATTTTCAGCTCTGATCTCCAGCATCTGCAGTCCTCACTTTCTCCTTCGCACAATCTATTCTACTGCATTCACTGCTCACAATGTGGTCTCCCACTACATTGGGGAAACGAAGTGTAGACTTGGTGACTGCTTCGCAGAACACTTACGTTCTGCGTGCTGAAAAAACCCTGAGCATCCAGTTCCTTGCCACTTTAACAACCAACCCTGTTCCCTGGACAACATCTCTGTCTCAGGCTTGATGCCGTGCTCCAGCAAAGCTCGGTGCAACCTGGAAGAATAACACCTTGTTTCTGGTTGGGGACACTGCAACCCTCTGGACTCAATACCTGTATCAAGTTCAACAATTATAGGGCCTGAACTCTCCCATGTCCTAGCCCTCAACCTCACACACCCATAGCCTGCCATTACACACAACCTATTGTTGGCCTCTAATAATCTCCATTAACAACTATTCAACCTTCCAGCCAGATCGTTATCCACTCCTTTGTCTGTCTAACTATTCTCTCTCTTTAGGCTCTATCCCCACCTATCATTTACTCCTTACACCCTTCCCCACCCTATCTTCTGTATAAAAACCAACATTTTCCTAGCTAGCATCAGTCCTGAAGAAGGGTCACCAGACCTTAAATGTTAACTCAGATTTCTCTTCACCAATACTGCCAGACAGAGCTTTTCCAGCACCTTCTGTTTTTGTAACTAATACTACACAGACATAACAAGGTCATAAATTCAGCATGTGAAAGCCTACAGGTTTTAAGTTTGAAATTGTTCTTCTCCTCAATGAGCGGCTAAAAAACCCACAGAGCCCCACCTGGTCCTTTACACCTGCCCCCAGTCCATTGGCGCGATGTGCTTCTCTGCTGTCAGTGACAAAAGCTTCAATATTTGACCCAACAGTTGGAGGTTTATAATCAGCATTTTCATTCTCCTGCGTAAATGATGGCTGATAGCCAGCTTAATACCAACTTTTTATCCTTTCACCTTCTTAAAAAAAACAACTTACATTTTGTTCACAACGTAAGTGTTCTGTGCCAAAATCATAAGAAAAGAGGAGGCTACTGTAACATGTGAAGGCAATATTCTGAAGTGGACCTGTATCTTGCAATTGTGAATTCTTAAGCATTATCTTAAATATGTCATCCACTCCTCCTTTGGTATCTCATTTACTTACTGTATCCAGATTTGCATTCATTAACTACTACAAAAAACTGGACGAGGATGGTATCTGAACAATATTGGGTAAAAAATGAGGTCTGCAGATGCTGGAGATCACAGCTGCAAATGTGTTGCTGGTCAAAGCACAGCAGGCCAGGCAGCATCTCAGGAAAATTCTCTATTCCTGAGATGCTGCCTGGCCTGCTGTGCTTTGACCAGTAACACATTTGCAGCTGTGATCTCTGAACAATATTGAACCTAATTAGATAATGGCAGCATAATTACAATGGAAAGTTTAGATTGCCTACAAAGTCCAATGCTCCCTACAATTAATTATCAGGCAAGACAAAGTAATAACCCTATCAGCATTAAACAAACAGGAATATTCATGCTTCATAAAAATTTGACATTACACCTGAATGGAGTCATTGTGATGACTTGTTTGTTCTTGTCTCCTCTCCCCTGTACAGTAGACAGTGAAGGAATGACACAATAGGAAAGGAATGGAGTTATTAAATGAAGCTTTGGAATTTTATTTCTTTATTGATATGGGCTAGATCACAACTGCAGTTTCTTCATCCCTGTGTTACTGCACAACATAAACAAAACAATTGTGAGTTGCTGTTCTCTAGCCTAATTACACAATAGTTTCAGCATGAGTTCTTTACTCAAAGACAGATCCAACCCAATGCTTCACGACTCCCACCCTGAGTTAGACAAGAAGGCAGTTCCTGAATCTGTCCCAGCCAAGATGACGATCAAACACAAATTGTTGGCATCAATTTGATCTGAACTGGCCAAGCAGCCAGCTAAATAAACTGGGAGAAAGTAAGGACTGCAGATGCTGGAGAGATAGAGTCAAAAAGTTGGTGCTGGAAAAGCACAGCGGATCAGGTAGCATCCGAGAACAAAGGAATCAATGCTTCGGGCATACGCCCTTCTGCAGAAACTAAATAAACTGGCCTCCCCAAGAACTATGGTATACTGTGCCATCGATGTTATATTCTGGATCTTCAAATAGTGCTGGTAGAGGCTCCAATCTCTTTCCTTTATACATCTGCCCTGGAACCTCTTCTACAAGTTGATACTGAAAGTGGTTGGCCATATTATGAGCTTACCTTATACCAAAAGATATAGCAGCAAATGTAGTCCATTCAGCTCCACTGATTCTGCTCTGCCATTCACTGAGTTCATGTCTAATCTGATAATCCTCAACTGCACGCTCCTGCCTTTTCCCTATCACTTTTGATTCTACCCAAGGATTAAAAATCTGGCAATCTGAGCCTTGAGCATACATAATGACCCAACTCACGGCCCACTGCGCTAAAGCATTCCACAGATTCACACCCCTCTAAGAGAAGAAATTCCTCCTTTTGTGACCATGAACTCTTTTATGGATCAGCCAGACCCCCTCAAAACATTTCAAGAAAGTAGCCCAGACCCCAACTTTGCTCGGTGTTTTAAGCAGATATTCCAGGAGTGATGCAGCTGATCAAACCACTTAGTTTGAAACGAAACTATTTATTTCCAAGATTATCGAATGAAACACAAACAATACAGAACAGAACATCAAATAACTTAACCTATCCGAAAACCCAACAGATCATCCCAACTTAATGATGTTGTTTCAAATACTTGCAACAATCCGCATAAACAGTCCACATTAGTGGGTGGCACTGTGGCACAGTGGTTAGCACTGCTGCCTCACTGCACCAGAATCCCAGGTTCGATTCCAGCCTCGGGCGACTGTCTGTGTGGAGTTTACACATGCTCCCCGTGTCTGCGTGGGTTTCCTCCAAGTGCTCCGGTTTCCTCCCACAGTCCAAAAATGTGCAGGTGAATTGGCCATGCTAAATTGCCCATAGGTTAGGTACATTAGTCAGAGGGAAATAGGTCTGGGTGGGTTACTCGTCGGAGGGTCAGTGTGGACTTGTTGGGCTGAAGGGCCTGTTCCCACACTGTAGGGAATCTAATCTAATCTAATCTAAACACCCCTTGGCACAAAAGGTAAAATCAAACACAGGTTCTTACAGGAGAGAGAGTACCAGCCTAAACCTGCTTCCTTGAGTCCAGCAGCTTCAAAACATTATTGTGTTAAAACCAAACCAAACCAGAGTAAAGCTGAGCTGGGAGCAGTGGCCACTCCCCTTTCATTGTATACATTTTTTTTTAACTTGAAAGCCTTTTGCCTGTGGCAGTATCTGTTAGCTATAATCAAGTTGTCCCTAAAACCCGTCCAACCCCAGACGTTTCCCGGTCTGTGTCTTTTATGACCTCTCTGAAAATAAACCAAGTTCAGCATAACATAAAGGAGTCAGTCCTGGAGTGGAATCTGAACCTAGAATTCTAAGACCTTCTTATTTCTCAAAATACCAACTTCGAAAATCAAAGGATTGTTTCATTTAAAAAATTAACATTAATTGCTCTGCTATTATGTAATTCGAATGATTATTGTTTAACAGGATTTACAAAAAAAATCGCAATTTGCCTCCTCATGTGTAAAGTAAAAAAAATCGGAATTTCATGAAGTTCAGCTTGAAATTATTTTGCCTCAGAAATTTAAAAAGTCAGAAATAAAAACTTTAATTTTATTGCTTAGGTAACATACTTTGCGCAAGTTAATATCCTAAGTTATGCTCAATCCATCTCTGTTCTCTGGCCTTCGTGTTGTCATAGAAACTATTTTTAACTTTGTAGAAATCGATTGTAATAACCGTGCATTTTAGTTTGGAGTGCAGGTTTACAAATAACTTTGGAATTCTGGAACTTCTGTTCATATTAAAAGGACTTTAATTTTCCAGGGAAAAGTGTTCATTCATGACCAAGATAGCAGGTCCATACTTGGATGGATGGTTAGACTGGTTATACATTCACAAGGAGAAAGTGAGGACTGCAGATGCTGGAGATCAGAGTTGAAAATGTGTTGCTGGAAAAGCGCAGCAGGTCAGACAAGATCCAAGGAGCAGGAGAATCGACGTTTTGGGTATGAGCCCTTCTTCAGGAATGAGGAAAGTGTGTCCAGCAGGCTAAGATAAAAGATAGGGTGGAGGGACTTGGAGGAGGGTCATTGGAAATATGATAGGTGGAAGGAGGTCAAAGTGAGGGTGATAGGCCGGAGTGGGGGTGGGGACAGAGAGGTCAGGAAGAAGATTGCAGGTTAGGAAGGTGGTGCTGAGTTCGAGTGATTTGACTGAGACAAGGTGGGGGGAGGGGAAATGAGGAAACTAGAGAAATCTGAGTTCATCCTTTGTGGTTGGAGGGTTCCTAGGCAGAAGATGAGGCGCTCTTCCTCCAGCCGTCGTGTTGCTATGGTCTGGCGGTGGAGGAGTCCAAGGACCTGTATGTCCTTGGTGGAGTGAGAGGGGGAGTTGAAGTGTTGAGCCACGGGGTGGTTGGGTTGGTTGGTCCGGGTGTCCCAGAGGTGTTCTCTGAAATGTTCCGCAAGTAGGCGGCCTGTCTCCCCAATATAGAGGAGGCCACATCGGGTGCAAACCTCCGACTTCCTCCAAACCAAAGGAGTAGCCAAGGGCACCCGCATGGGCCCCAGTTATGCCTGTCTCTTCGTAGGACATGTGGAACAGTCCATCTTCCGCAGCTACACTAGCACCACCCCCCACCTTTTCCTCCGCTACATCGATGACTGTATCGGCGCTGCCTCGTGCTCCCACGAGGAGGTTGAACAGTTCATCCACTTTACCAACATCTTCCACCCCGACCTCAAATTTACCTGGACTGTCTCCGACTCCTCCCTCCCCTTCCTAGACCTTTCCATTTCTATCTTTGGCAACCAAATCAACACAGACATTTACTATAAACCGACCGACTCCCACAGCTACCTAGACTATACCTCCTCCCACCCTGTCTCCTGTAAAAATGCCATCCCATACTCCCAATTCCTTCGTCTCTGCCACATCTGCTCCCAGGAGGACCAGTTCCAATACCATATAACCCAGATGGCCTCCTTCTTCAACGACCGCAATTTCCCCCAGACAAGATCGACAATGCCCTCACCCGCATCTCCTCGACTTCCCGCTCCTCCGCCATTGAGCCCCACCCCACCAATCGCCACCAGGACAGAACCCACTGGTTCTCACCTACCACCCCACCAACCTCCATATACAGCGTATCATCCGTCATCATTTCCGCCACCTCCACACGGACCCCACCACCAGAGATATACTTCCCTCCCCTCCCCTCCCCTAGCAGCGTTCCACAAAGACCACTCCCTCCGTGACTCCCTTGTCAGGTCCACACCCCCCACCAACCCAACCTTCACTCCTGGCACCTTCTCCTGCAACCGCAAGAAATGCAAAACTTGCGCCCACACCTCTCTCCTTACTTCCCTCCAAGGCCCCAAGGGGCCCTTCCATATCCGCCACAAGTTCACCTGCACCTCCACACACATCATCTATTGCATCCACTGCACCTGATGTGGCCTCCTCCATATTGGGAGACAGGCCGCCTACTTGCGGAAGGTTTCAGAGAACACCTCTGGGACACCCGGACCAACCAACCCAACCACCCCGTGGCTCAACACTTCAACTCCCCCTCCCACTCCACCAAGGACATGCAGGTCCTTGGACTCCTCCACCGCCAGACCATAGCAACACGATGGCTGGACAAAGAGCGCCTCATCTTCCGCCTAGGATCCCTCCAACCACAAGAGATGAACTCAGATTTCTCTAGTTTCCTCATTTCCCCTCCCCCCAACTTGTCTCAGTCAAATCCCTCGAACTCAGCACCGCCTTCCTAACCTGCAATCTTCTTCCTGACCTCTCCGTCCTCACCCCCACTCCGGCTTATCACCCTCACCTTAACCTCCTTCCACCTATCGCATTTCCAACGCCCCTCCCCACAAGTCCCTCCTCCCTTCCTTTTATCTTAGCCTGCTGGACACACTTTCCTCATCCCGAAACGTCGATTCTCCTGCCCCTTGGATGCTGCCTTACCTGCTTTGCTTTTCCAGCAACACATTTTCAGCTATACATTCACAAGACAGAGGTTGTGAGATCACTGCCATGTTAGGTTGAGAAGAGATCAGCCAGAGATGATTACACCAATGATTCACCAATCTCTGTCAGGGAAGGGACCATGCCTCTGACTTCAATCTACTTACAGCTAGCACCAATCACTACATATCAACAACAAAAGAGAATTGCAATGAGATAAGAATTAATATTACCATTAGCAATTTCTCCAGTCAACTGAGGGCAACTAATAAGTGTTGACCAAAGAATCAAAGCATTTTGGATATTGGTCATTAGTATGGAATCAATGTGTAGGTGATTTCAGACAACGCAAAACAAATTAGCTGGAGTTCTTCCACTCAGCAGGAGTACAGCAAATAATTGATTCACAATGCCCTGAATATCCTGTAAAATGGATCAATGCTTTGGACTTTACAGAAAAGCAACTGTTCCATAGTGATTACATCCAGGCAATCAGTACTTTTGTCTACATTTTAATGCAAGTGTGCCAGCACATGTTTCCTCCATCCCACATCTTCTGGCAATGGAAAATTAGATTTGCTGATTGGAATGAGTGAAAAGACAGTGAAAATGCCAAGATGATGCAATGCAATGAAACTAAAATACATCTTTTAAAGTTAATTTGCTCATTGTTAATATTAACCTTTATGTGGATGCAGTGTTAAATGGTCTTGTGAATTACGCAGGGCATGTAACCATTTTCTACATTGTTCATGTGATGCTTGAAAGAAAAGAAAGATTTGCACTGAAGTAGCACCTTCCATGACCCTAGGACATCCCAAAGTGCTTCACAGTCAATGAAATACTTCTGAAATGTGGTAATTGTTCTAATATCGAGCAAGCAGCAGCCAATTGTACACCCAGCAGGCTTCAACAAATAGCAATGTGATAATGTCCAGATAATTGGCTTTTAATTGATGTTGATCAGAGAATATATATTGGCCAGGACACCAGGGAGAACTCTCGTGCACTCCTTAAAATATTGCTTTGGGACTACTTGTCTATCTCAAAGGAGAGCTCACATGAATATTGGACTGCCTCATTTACCTTCACAGCATGCCCTTTAATGGAAAAATAACATAAAACAACAGATTGCACGATGAGCTAAGTATAAAGGAAGGCATGAGTGGCAATGTTGCAGATTGCTAGTGATTGGTAGTAAGGGTCACTTCTGGCAAACAAAACTTGGAAGACTGCAATTGTCAGGTTGACGCCAAAGCAGAAAAATTCAGTGGGCACAAAAAGGATTAATCCAAGTCAATCAAAAGCAGCAAACCCCGTTATATACAGTTAGTCGACTGTAGCAAAGTTTTGTGGAGATTAAATTACTTAGTTCTCAGATAGCAGGTTTTAAACTGGCTATCTTCCCAGGAGAGGCTGAGAGATAACCTGATAGAGATATATAAAATCATGGGGGGCATAGATAGGGTGAATAGCCAAGGTCTTTTCCCAGGGTAGAGGTGTCAAAAACTAGAGGGCATAGGTTTAAGGTGAGAGAGGAAATGTTTAAAAGGGACTTAAGGGATGGCTTTTTCATGCAAAGGGCAGTGCGTGTATGGAATGAGCTGCCAGAGAAAGTGGTGGAGGCTAGTATAATTATAGCATTAAAAAGGTATCTGGATGGGTACATTGAATAGGAATGGTTTAGAGGGATATGGGCCAAATGCTGGCTAATGGGACTTGATTAATTTAAGATATCTAGCTGGTATGATGAGTGGTCTGTTTCCATGCTGTACATCCCTATGATTCTATATAATAATTCCCAGCTCTACACTATAGCAGGAATTTTATGCAATTGGATGCGAATAATATCTTGACCAATGCAATTGTTTGGGACAAAAACAATGTATTTTTGCCTTTACTTTTCTAAAAAGCCATTGCGCATCAGAGGTTTACCAGCCAGTCTTTAGTCATTCCGGACCAAATATTGTAAAGGTTACTGCATTAGCTTCCCTGGTAACAGCCTGAGAGGAATTTTAACACAATTTGCAAATATATACAAATTTATGTTTGACCGGTCCTTTTTAATCTGAGTATCTAGGTTCAGGGATAAAAAAAAATTGTTTTCTGTTGAAAATGGCAGTGATTGAACATAAAGTATCATAGCTGGCACACTTTCTAAAGTTCAAAGAAGAAAGTATTGTTTGAAAATCTTTAAAGAAAAATGGCATTCCTGAAAATGGGGAAAAAAAATTCAGGATCATTTTAATCATTTGCTCCCCTTTCAGTTCCCCCACCCAATGGAAAAAATGTAGGAGGTCCATAGGAAACAGATTATTAGAGAGGAACACTAGGGTATGAAGTTATTATGAGAAATCAGAATAAGGGAGACATTAAGCTATCCCAAAGAAGGTCATAGTGCATGTACTTGAATGGCGAGGGTACAGTAAATAGAATTGATGCCTTACTGACACAGATTGAGGCAATATCAGAAATTTGATGAACAAAAGGCAGGTCTGGGTGCTAAATATTCCTGCATACCAAGTGTTCAGAGAAGTTAATGTTCAGGAGAGCATTGCACTGCTGGAGCAAGGAAATGTCCCAATGGGTTCAAGGACAGAATCGACATGGCTACAGCTAAAGGACAAAGAAAATATGTGGTTACATTGCTCACTGTAGTTGACAGGCAACGGATTAGTGGCAAGGACAGAAGGAAACTAATCTGCGAGGAAATTACAGACAAACACAGGTATCATAAATTATTTATAATAGGAGCTTTATTTGATTAGATTAGATTAGATTAGATTACTTACAGTGTGGAAACAGGCCCTTCGGCCCAACAAGTCCACACCGACCCGCCGAAGCGCAACCCACCCATACCCCTACATTACCCCTTGCCTAACACTACGGGCAATTTAGCATGGCCAATTCACCTGACCCGCACATCTTTGGGCTGTGGGAGGAAACCGGAGCACCCGGAGGAAACCCACGCAGACACGGGGAGAACGTGCAAACTCCACACAGTCAGTTGCCTGAGTCGGGAATTGAACCCGGGTCTACAGGCGCTGTGAGGCAGCAGTGCTAACCACTGTGCCACCGTGCCGCCCCTAATGTGAATGTCAACTGAGATAGTGATTTTTGATTTGATTTATTATTGTCACATGTACCAAGACACAGCGAAAAGTTTTGTTTTGCGTGCTAACCAGACAAATCATCCCTTACGGAAGTACATCAGGATAAAATAACAGAAAGCAGAATAAAGTGTAACTGCTACAGAGAGGGTGCAGATAAAGATCAACTCTAACCTATGAGAGGTCCGTTCATAAGTTTGATAATGGCGGGGAAGACGTTGTTCTTAAACCTGTCAGTAAAGGGCAGTGAGGGCCAAAGGATTGTACTCTGTAGCATCTTCCACAGCAGTATATGTCCAGTCCAATGCGAAAAGAAGCACTGCTACACCTGACTTTGTGAAAGAGTTGGGCCATGTAGATGAAGAACATTTAAGGGACAGTGATCATTTGTGTTGTGGGGTTCATGTGATGGTGGAAAAATGGACAATTCAAAGAATGAATAATTAACTGGTGCACAGCAGACCTCAATGGAGTAAGAATGGACCTGGGCTGGCGAGACTGGAGCCATAGCTTGGTGGGAGAAAACTGGATCATTAACATTGATTACTTTCAAAGAAGAAATGTTATGGGCACAGTCAGAGTATATTCCTTTGAAAGGAAAAGGTAAGGCAAATAAATAGAATCATCCAGAGCTTCCTGGATGGAAAAGGAGTTAGATGTTCAGATAAAGAGGAGAATGTGTGCTTACCACAGGCATCTGGTAAAAAATATATTCGAAAATTAAACTGGATACCAAAGTTTCAGAAGAGAGACATGGGAAATGCAAATAAGGGTAGCAAAGTGGATCTATTTAAAAAGATTCATGTAACATACCAGCTAATCCTGAAGTCTTCAAAAGCTCATAAAGATGGTGAAGATAAATAGTAAATGGGGGAGTGGGGCTGATTAGAGACCAAAACAAAAGGGGACAAGGCTTTTTGCATCTGTGGAGGCATTGTAAACTATAAGGAGAACTTCAAAAGGACATTGACAATGAGGTGGAGTGAACCAAAACAGGGCAAACAAAGCTCAGAGAAGTGGAGAAGTGCGAGCCAATACTATTTGGTAGAAATAACAGATTGAGACAGGATAAAATAAAGGGTACTACTCCAAAAGGTGTGCAGGAGTAGAGACAGATGTAGGTGTATATGTGTATATGTCATGAAAGGTGATGGGAAAGGAGGAGAAAGCAGTTACTAAAGTTTACAGTAGCCTCGGCTTTTTTACTAGGGCCCTCATAAATAAGATCAAAGAGGTTATGCTAAACTTCTGGAAGTCAATAATTAGACCTCAGATGGAGCATTTTGTACACTTTCAGGAACTACCCTTCAGAATGGGTATGCATGCATTGGACAGAGATCAAAAGAGTCTTGTGAGAATGGTTGCACTGTCGAGAAGTTAGGAATGGTCGCCTTGGAGAGAAGGCCAAGTTGTTTGACAGAAATTTTAAAAATCATGAGGTATGTAGACACATAGGGAGAAACTGTTCCTACGCATGAAAGGATTAATCATGGGAGAATACAGATATAAAGTAATTTATGGATGTAGATTTGCTCACTGAGCTGGAAGGTTCATTTTCAGGCGTTTCATCACCATACTAGGTAAAATCCTCAGTGAGCCTCCAGACGAAGCACTGTTGACGGCTCTTGCTTTCTAAATATATGTTTGGGTTTCTGGGTTCTTGATGTCATGTCCTGTGGTGATGCAATTTCCTGTGGCGATGTAATTTCCTGTGGTGATGTCATTTCCTGTTATTTTTCTCAGGAGGTGGTAACCCAAATATATAAATAGAAAGCAGGAACCATCTGGAGGCTCACCGGAGATGTTACTCAGTATGGTGAAGAAGCACCTGAAAATGAACCTTCCAGTTCAGCAAACAAACCTACATCCAGAACCTCAACCTGAGCTACACATCTTCTCAAAATTTGATAATGTAATTTAGTAAAGAAGCAAGTGTAATGTGAGGGGAAAATGTTTTCACTCAGCGAGAAGTTAGGGTCTGAAATACACTGCCTGGATTGTGGTGGAGGTAGCTTCAACTGAATGATTCAAGAGGACATTGAATGACTGAATGGAGATGATGAGCAGGGACACACAGGACAGGAGAGCCAGTGTAGACCTGATGGGCTGAATGGCCTCTGTCTGCAGTATAAGAATTCAATGAATCTGTGGGTTGGATATCAAGAAGGGGGAGGAGGTATGAGCCACAAGCCTGCTGTATTCTCAACACATTCCATTATCCGTCTTCAAGCGTCAGTTTGTCCCAGAGGGGTGAAGCCCCATTTAAGTCATTGCATCACATCCAAATAATGTAACCAGGACACATGTGACATTTTAACACTGGCGATGTCTAGAGCCTTCACACTCTCTTATCCATCAGCAAAGTCTGATGGCAACAAAAGTCCTCCCCGCTCCAATTCATTTCTATTTATTTTCCCCTTGCCTCCATTTCATGTCCATTTCACCTATAACCATTTGTAACTCCCTCAGTCTCTGCTTACCTCGTCACAGGCCATTTCCGTGGTTTCCTGGCTGCCAACAATCCCGATACTGTTAAGCAGAATTGGTGCTGAAACATTTCAATAAAACACAAAAGTTAAAAATGTCCAGAGTATTATGCTGTGGCTGCTGAAGGGAGAGGACAGAGGAGTGACAATCTGCTTCAGCCCTTGATATCTGTCTAAGTTAATTTTATCCCAACCGTCTGCTTTTAAATATAAATTTGCTTTAAACTAAAATCTTTTGCTCAATTGTCTACTGGAGAAGGAGCATAAATGCATACGCAAGATATTATTGTACGTTAGTGTTAATAGTTCAGTGATAATAGATCCATCTGATATATCAATATTAAAAATGATACTAGTTCATAGTAGTTCACTCTCAAATATTGAAGAGATTGTGTGGAGAATTGTGATGTTCCAGTGTTTGAAAGGAAATGCTCAAGTGGATGTGTTGTGATTTTATCTGGGAATATCATCAAACATTTACTTAAAGTTCAAGACAAAAGTAAGTAACTTCAGTGACACCAGTAATTGGAATTTATTTGTCTGTGGCTTTAGACAAAAATACTCGAATAGGTTAATGGAGGACAGCTAGAAAAAACATTGAAATGTTTTTTAATGATCTGGTGTTAGATAGGTAGAGGATTATTTTCATGTTGTAGAGGAAAGCACAGAGCAATATGAAATACTGTGAGCCAGTGCTTAACTCTGGGCACTCCTCCACATTTGAATGAACTGGCCTCTTGCCTTTAGTTGTAAATCATTGAAAACTGCACAGATTCTGCACAAATAGTCCAAAGGGCTGGATTTTACAGGCCAATGTGTTTGAAGGTGGTGGGGTTGAGATGTATTAAATGCAGTAAGTGACATCCCCATCTCTTGTCCACCCCCACTTTGAAATTGTCTCCTATGTAACACAGTTGGTGGGTGGGGGAAGTTACATTGGTTGGAGCTACCAGGCTGTCTGTCACCTTTGGGTTCATTAACAATCACTTCAGTGGCTCATTCAACTGCTATGATGTGGGGTGCTGGTTTTGGACTGAGATGGACAATGTCAGAAGTCACACGACACCAGGTTCTAGTCCAATGGGTTTATTTGAAACCACAAGTTGCCCGGTGACGAGGGAGCAGCGCTCTGAAAGTTTGTGATTTCAAACAAACCCATTGGACTATAACCTGATGCCGTGTGACTTCTAACATTCTACTGCTCCTGCTGGTTTACCCTTGGCAGAATTAGGGCCTACCTAATCAGGCAGCCCAACTGGTTGGCTGGTGACAGGTGAGAGACATGGATCTTCTCTTGCAGCACTCCTGTGCCCAACCGGAGAACCCCTCTACCCTCAAAGTGATACCGAATCTTTATCCCTCCTGTTGCCATCCTCTGACACTAACCTTCCTTACTAAGGCTGACAGCTAAGCAACTCCAAAACCCCAGACTTTCCTTCAGTCTGATCTCTGCCAGCTCTTGTTGTTCAGAATCGCCTATTGTTCCATCTGTGGCCACTCACAAACACAGGAGAATGGGACTAGAGCAGTTTCGGATATCTGGTCAGCATGGACAAGTTGGACCAAAAGGTCTGATTCCTTACTCTATAACTCTATGCCTGGCTCCTCAAAACTGGAGCTGCTAGGACCACCCAGCTATCAGAGAATTGAGTAGGCCAGCAGCTTGCTCGTCTTACCCAGAAAGGAGTGGAAATCTCACCCTGAAGTAAAATAAACACCAAGCTAAGCACAAAGTGGCTTTTCAGCAGGCAGGCACCTGAAAGACTATCCGTTTGGACGAGGGGTGGGGATGTTGGTGAAGGGATTGCACTGTCCCATAAAAGTCAGCACATGGCTATTTATGTCATAATTCACATCAACAAATGCAAACTCAGACAGGTGCAAGACAGAAAAAAATGATTTTTGAGTGCTTGGAAGAGAAAGTTAGATAGACACAAAAGGGAGCAAGGGATGGAATATTAATGGGGTTAGAGGAAGAAGAGTAGCAGGAGGCTGGTGTGAATCATAAGCTCTGGTATGAATCATTAGCTTGTGTGAATGTACTTCTGCGCTCTACGTGCTGCACAAAGATGTGAAGCCCAGCATTTAGGGATGTTTAGCAGCTTATACCAAGGCCGGAGGGGGTGATAAGAATTTGAACAGAATAGCAAACGTATTAGCAGGCAAGAGGCTGCATTCAACCTTAGCATCGGACACTTTGTTTCGTGAGTAACAAAGTGAATGTTGTGGTGATGCAGTATAATATCACTGCAAGGGGTTTTGATCTTGTGCTGTTCCATTAAACCAGCTACACAGACCAGAATGAGTTGCTGAAGATTTTGAAAACATGGGGAAAGCATTTTTTTCCCCTCAGAAGATTGCGATTCTTTGGAATTCCCTTCTTCAAAAGGCAGTGGATACAGTATCTTTAAATAGTTTAAGACAGAGGTAGATAGATTCTTGACTACAGATGGAAGGTGATCAGGGTTTTCAGGAATGTAGAACTAAGGTTAAAAGCAGATCTGCCATGATCTTACCGAATGCTGGAACAGGCTGGATGGACCAAGTGGCCTAATCTTGTTCCTTGACCATATGTTTGTATGTAATGATGTCAAGGAGGTACAGGCAAGTGTTAAATGACATCTCAGCATTTCTCCCTCTGCTTATGCTGCAGGTGGCTGGGCAATAGATGACACATCAATCTGTCTTTTTGTTGACTCAGACTAGGCAAAACATAGATCCACGACCTATTTCTCAATATGTGCACCATGTCTTGAATTGGCAGCTTGCAAAGAGCACAACCTGGCATGCTTTCCTTATTGGGCACCACCTAGAAGCATTACCCTGAAACGTTGGTACCATAGGAGGGCACAGACTAGTCTTTGGCTGCCTTTCAGGATTCCCAATCTCTGCCCTCATCCTTTCCCTCCAAATAAGATCCTCCTTGAGAAACCCAGCAAAGCTAGTAAAAGGAGCTGTAGAGAAAGTAACTATGATGAGCAACAGTTGATAGAAAGGGTAATGAGCCTGCTCACCACAGGATAAAAATAAATAAATAGGATGGTGTGGTGCAGTGGTTGGTTCCCTGCCTCTGGGTCAGCAATTCTTGGTTCAAGTCTCATCTCAGGTTGTAATGTTCATGAAAATGTAATAACATGCCCCAGCATGATGAGTAAGTTTTCTTTCAATTTCATTTTAAAAGCTATGGCTAAACAAAACATGGACTTACAGTGAGCAGAACGATGTGTAGTATGTTTCACATGGATAAGCAAATTCATGAAGGGCAAACATAACACTAATGGAATTGCGGTGCTTGCAAGTGTTAAAGTAATGCCCTAGGACGTGAATGGCTTGATACTGCTTTTCCAACAACATTCCTGGGCCTGCTAAGAGATTGGCATTCCATCTGAACATTGCTTCCAATGTAGATTAGCATCCTCATCATCATCTATTGAAAATGTTCATGAAAGTCTTGCCTGTTTCAATGCATTCCACCCACAGCTGAGAGGATATCTGACTGAACAGCCACCAGAAACCAATGGGACATGCCCACCTCACTGAGTCCCCATTGAGTGCAGCAGACAAGAAAATAGCTCCAGAGTCTCTGATCATTGGTCCTAGCAAAAAAGCCTATCATTTTCCTTTTCTCTCAATGCGATGACACGTGATACTATTTTATTAATGATGAAAGTAACATAGTAGAGTACGAGATGTGTTGCACAAATATTAGTCCACCAAGGCTCTATCGTTCTACCAGCAGAAAATCCCATGGTATCAGTGATGTTAACCACTGAGGGGGTAATATACAGATTGTTCTGAAATTATTCAGCTCATATGAGATTAATACGATTAGCAGCCAGTGTAAACCTGCTGCTATGCTTTTGCATCAAAGTGAAATTCCTGGTCCAAAAATACCAAAGAACTGCAGATGTTGGAAATCAGAAAGGAAAACAGAAATTGCAGGAAAGCCTCAGCAGACCTGGCAGCATCTGTAGAGAGAAAGCAGAGTTAACACTTCAGGTACAGTGACTCATCTTCAGACCACTTTTTGGTCAGCAGGTTCAAATTAAAGTGAGGTAATCTTTGAAGAAAGTGCCTGTCTTATGAGGACAAACATTTCTGTTGTCTTTTATCAAGCTTCAAAGTCAATTCAAACATTCATCAGTCTTGGCACAGGCTGGTCACAAATGAGGTGACAGCAAACCAGATGTCTTGGACAAACAGCGTTGGTGAATGCGTGAGCGCAGGATAGAGCATGCAGCTTTCTCTTTGCAGATGGATCAAGGCAGTGACTTAAAATTGGTGAGAAGTGGGCACTCAGGGCACACCAATTCACCATGCCTGGCACCAAACTCACTGGTGTAAACACTTACTGCAGAACCTTGGAACAAGAGAAGAAGAAAATAGAACATTAACAGGATATGGCATGGAAATATTACACAAGAGTACCATGCATCTTATTGACAGCACAAAGATTGCTTGCTGCAAATCATGACCACATGTATTTCTCACTCATGCCAAGCCCTCATATACTTTTACAACTCAATAGTTGCTTACCATTGATGCTTCAGGAAGCCACACTTTCATGATCCAAAGTGGAAAGGGAAATATTGTCCCAGTTACCCCTCACCTCAAGTCAGCCTGGGCTACATCCTATCTTTTTTTGAACTATGTCTGTGTTACGCTGTATTTTTTGGACTGTTCTTCATCTTGAGGCCTGACACTTTTTCTCGCAGTATTTCACCAAACTGCCTCACTAATTGCTAATCACACCCTATAGCATCTCTCATTTCTGATTTCCACACCCTACATCTATATCTCAAGGACTGTCATTGCATAGCTGCCTTATATGTTTGCTCTGGACATAAAAGACGGATAAATCATTGTTCCCTCGTGGACACTGATCTGGAGATCCTGTTGGATAGGGTGGTGTGAAGGCAAGACTAGCTCCTCCTCTGCCTCAGCATCAGCAGCATAACCCTTGTCACCAGGCTAGATTAGAGCAGACTCCGCCAGATGGAGGAATGCCCAATCTGCAGAAAGGTCAATGTACATCTCCACTCTGCCATCACATGTTCCATCATCTTCTCTCCAATACCTCACACACACTCTGTCTCTGCAACAGGACCCAGCTCCCAGCAAAGGCTCAAACTCTGCCACTCTCACTCTTGCCCACAACAATTTCACGCACACAGTCTCACCCATCTTAAGCCCCAACACTACTAACTCCTCACATCCTCTGTGCTACCTACTCACTCACTTGGGATATCTCCCTGCCAGTACCAATAGTGATAGCTCTGTGTTTACCTCCCATAATACCCTTCTTTCTCATTCCATTGGGAAAACAGTCTGCTGTAGGGCAGAAACAGTCAAGGCAAATGGTGTTTCCTCTGTCATTTGGTTCTTCAATTCTTATGAGGAAAGGATCCTGATTCTGACTACCATAAGTAGGCCCTGAACTGGTACGACCAACTGCCATTGACTGACTGTGCTGTGATTCCCTGAGCAAAGTCTATCACTTTTGACTTGGCTGAAGTCTGCTGATAACTGAGACAAGCTTCCTGACTTTATGGCTGTGCTAATCGGCATGGGAAGATCGAAGCACTGTGAACCTGGTAACTCTGGCTGAGGGAGAAACAGCAAGGCAGTGCAAGGCAGGGTGCTGTAAGCTTCCAGTTAAGCTCAGAGACATTGAGTGCTATGAGAACAAGCAAAGAGCCCAGAGATACAGCCTGGTCCAATCCATGGGTGAGAGACTTGGGTCTGTTCTCATTGGCAAGAAGAAGGCTAAGAGGGGATTTGATAGAGAGATACAAGATGATCAGAGAATTAGAAAGAGTAAACAGTGAAAGTCTTTTTCCTAGGATGATGATGTCAGCGTGTACGAGAGGGCATAACTACAAATTGAGGGGTGATAGATTTAAGACAGATGTCAGAGACAGGTTCTTTTTGCAGACAGTGGTAAGGGCGTGGAATGCCCTACCTGCTAATGTAGGGACATTAGGGAGATTTAAACAATCCTTAGATAAGCACATGGATGATTTTTGGATAGTGTAGGGGGACAAGCTGAGAATAGTTCACAAGTTGGCACAACATCGAGGGCTGAAGGGCCTGTTTTGCGCTGTATTGTTCTATGGTGCCTGTCAAATACTAGTGTTCATGGAGTGTGTGTGTGTGTGTGTGTGTGTGTGTGTGTGTGTGTGTGTGTGTGTGTGTGTGTGTGTGTGTGTGGTCCATGGAGCATGTCCCTAAGATATTGTTGTCCACTATCGAACTGGGAGGTCCATTGGAACACCTACCAAACATAATCTACGAGGGGCATTCTTTGGTTTCTCTATCGAGTGTTTTGACATTGATCTTGTTTGGTGAATTTGGCGAAATGGGAGTTTGAATATTGTGTTGTGTTGCTAACAAGGCATTTAATAAGTTCTAATACCTGCCAAATGACAGCTGAGCACGGTCTATCGAGATTATACTAAGCCACTTGTGCAAAACATAAAAATTGGCATGATTTGTTCCCGTGGGCCTGACCTCACTTGACCCAAGTCTTTTTTTAAAACTTTATTTATTCATGCGATGTCGGTGTCACTGGCCAAGCAAGCGTCCATTGCCCACATCTAGCTGTTCTTGAGAAGTTGGGGGTGAGCTGCCTTGTTGAACCGTATATATGCCGTAGATAGACCCATAATGTTGCCAAGGAAGAAGTTCCAGGATTTTGACCCAGTGACACTGAAGGAACAATGATATATGCTACACATCCCACCATAGCCCAAATTGCTCAGACCCCTGTAGGAATCCATCCCTTGGGACAATGCACAGATATGAACTGATACCTTATTGGAGAGTAGATTAGAGGCATTTATTTAGAGGCGGCACGGTGGCACAGTGGTTAGCAGTGCTGCCTCACAGCGCCAGGGACCTGGGTTCAATTCCCACCTCAGGCGACTGACTGTGTGGAGTTTGCACGTTCTCCCCGTGTCTGCGTGGGTTTCCTCCGGGTGCTCCGGTTTCCTCCCACAGTCCAAAGATGTGCGGGTCAGGTGAATTGGCCATGCTAAATTGCCCATAGTGTTAGGTAAGGGGTATATGTAGGGGTATGGGTGGGTTGCGCTTCGGCGGGTCGGTGTGGACTTGTTGGGCCGAAGGGCCTGTTTCCACACTGTAAGTAATCTGAAAAAAATAGAACATAGAACATTACACTGCAGCACAGGCCCTTCGGCCCTCAATGTTGTGCCAACCTGTGGAAGCAATCTGAAGCCTATCTTTCCTACACTATTCCATTTTCATTCATATGTTTATCCAATGACCATTTAAATGCCCTTAAAGTTGACGGGTCTACTAGAGTTGCAGGCAGTGTATTCCATGATCTTACTACTCTCTGAGTAAAGAAACTACCTCTGACATCAGTCCTATACCTATCACCCCTCAATTTAAAGCCATGTCCCCTCGTGCTAGCCATCACCATCTGAGGAAAATGGTTCTCACTGTCCACCCTATTGAACCCTCTGATTATCTCATATTTCTCAATTAAGTCACCTCTCAACCTTCTTCTCTCTAATGAAAACAGCTTCAGGTCCCTCAGCCTTTCCTCATAAGACTTCCCTTCATATCAAGCAGTATACTGGTAATCACCTCTTCCAAAGTTTCCACATCCTTCCTATAATGCAGTGACCAGAACTGTATTCCTTGGATGCTGCCTGACCTGCTGTGCTTTAACCAGCAACACATTTTCAACTGTGATCTCCAGCATCTGCAGACCTCATTTTTTACCCGAAGATTTTAACCTACCGCGAATCCTCTTGCAAGGATGCCTTCCTTGAAGAAGCTCTCTTCCTCCCTCTACAAGGATTTCAGTGAGTCTCCCTCTCTCACTGCACCCCCAGGTCATCTCCTCTGCACAGAAACTCTTCAGCCACGTTCTCAAACAGACTCGCTACCTCAGCCACATCTCCTTCCTCAGCACCTGCCTACGGAACCGACTGATCCCACACGGACTCCGGACTACATTCCAACCAACAAAATTTGGACCCAACCAAGACAACCTGGACCTACAACAAATCCGAAGCCTCCAGCAACAGACCTCCCTCCGGATCCTCCGCTCCACCCTTGCAGCCATGCGTCGCTACCTACATTCCCTGCAATCAGCCCTACCCCAGCTCAGGACAACAGCCTGATGAAGGGCTTATGCCCGAAACGTCGAATTTCCTATTCCTTGGATGCTGCCTGACCTGCTGTGCTTTAACCAGCAACACATTTTCAACTGTACACAATAGTCCAAGCGCAGGTATACCAGAGTTTTGTACAGCTGCAGCATGACCTCGTGGCTGCGAAATCCAATCCCTCTACCAATAAAAGCTGACATACCATATGCCTTCTTAATAAGGAGAAGGGCTCATGCCTGAAATGTCAATTCTCCTGCTCCTTGGATGCTGCCTGACCTGCTGCGCTTTTCTAGCAACACATTTTCAGCTGCCTTCTTAACAACCCTACTAACCTGGGTGGAACTTTCAATATCTATATGCATGGACACCGAGCTCTCTCTGCTCATCTCCACTACCAAGAATCTTAACATTAGACCACTGAACATTATTCCTGTTGTTCCTTCCAAAGTGAAACACCTCACACTTTTCTGCATTAAACTCTATTTGCCACCTTTCAGCCCAGCTCTGCAGCTTATCTATGTCCCTCTATAACCTGCAACATTCTTCAGCACGATCCACAGCAACACCGACTTAAATGTCATCCACAAATTTACTAACCCATCTTTCTACACTCTCAGTCAAATCATTTATAAAAATGACAAACAACAGTGGACAAAAACAGATCCTTGTGGTACACCACTAGTAATTGAACTCCAGGATGAACATTTCTCCTCAACCATTACCCTCTGTCTTCTTTCAAGTTGCTAATTTCTGATCCAAACCACTAAATCACCCTCAATGTCATGCCTCTGTATTTTGTACAATAGCCTACCATGGGGAACCTTATCAAACGCCTTACTGAAATCCATATATACCATATCTACTGCTTTACCTTTATCTACATGTTTGGTCACCTTTTCAAAGAACTCAATTACCTTTGTAAGGCATGATCTACCCTTCACTAAACCGTGCTGACTATCCCTAATCAACTTATTCCTTTCTAGATGATTATATATCCTATCTCTTATAACCTTTTCCAACACTTTACCCAGAAGCAAAATAAGGCTCACTGGTCAATAATTACCAGGGTTGTCTCTACTCTCCTTCTTGAACAAGGGGACAACTTTTGCTATGCTCCAGTCTTCTGGCACTATTACTGTAGACAATGACGACATAAAGATCAAAGCCAAAGGCTCTGCAATCTCCTCCCTGGCTTCCGAGAGAATCCTAGGATAAATCCCACCCGGCCCATGGGACGTATCCATTTTCACACTTTCCAGAATTGTTGAAAGCTCTTCCTTGTAAACCTCAATCCCATCTGGTCTAGTAGCCTGTATCTCAGTAATCTCCTCGACAACATTGTCTTTTTCTAATTTGAATACTGATGAAAAATATTCATTTAGTGCTTCCCCTTTTTTCCTCGGATTCCATGCACAACTTCCCACTACTATCCTTGATTGGCCCTAATCTTTGTTTAGTCATTCTTTTATTCCTGATACATCTATAGAAAGCTTTAAGGATTTCCTGGATCCAATCTGCCAATGACTTCTCATGTCCCCTTCTGGCTCTTTTTAGCTCTCTCTTTAGGTGTTTCTTGGCTAACTTGTACCTCTCAAGCACCTTAATTGAGCCTTCACATGTCATTCTAACTTAAGTCTTTCTCTTCCATTTGACAAGAGATTCAACTTCTTTAGTAAACCACAGCTCCTTCGTTCGACCACTTCCTCCCTGCCTGACTTATCAAGGACACGTAGTAGCTGTTCCTTGATTAAGCTCCGCATTTCAATTGTGCCCAACCCCTGCAGTTTCCCTCCCTATCCAATGGATCCTAAATCTTGTTTAATTGCATAATAATTGGCTTTCCCCCATCTATAAATACCTTTCCCTTTCCATCACTAAAGTCATCACAACCAAATTGTGGTCACTATCACCGAAGTGCTCATTTACCACCAAATCTAACACCGTGCCAGGTTCATTACCAAGTACCAAATCGAACGTGGCCTTGCCCCTTGTTGGCCCGTCTACATACTATGTCAGGAAGCCCTCCTGTACACATTGGACAAAAACTGACCCATCTAAAGTACTCAAACTATTGTATTTCCAGTCAATATTTGGAAAATTAAATCCCCCATAACATCTACCCGGTCACTCTCGCTGCTATCCAGAATCATCTTTGCGATCCTTTCTTCTACATCACTGGAACAATTTGGAGACCTATAGAAAACTCCCAACAGGGTGACCTCTCCTTTCCTGTTTCTAACCTCAGCCCATACCACCTCAGTAGACGAGTCCCCAAGGGTCCTTTCTGCCACAGTAATACTATCCTTGACTAACAATGCCACACCTCCACCTTTTTTTATTATCCTCTCTGTTCTCACTGAAACAACCACATCCCGGAACCTGTTAAAACCATTCCTGTCCATGCTCTACCCATGTCTCTGAAATGGCCACAACATCGAAGTTTCAGGTACTGATCCATGCTGCACATTCACCCACCTTAATCCAGAAGCTCCTGACGTTAAAGTAGACACACTTCAAACCACCTTTTTGCTTGCCTGTGAACTCTTACAACCTTGAAACCTAATTTCTGACCTTACTACTCTCAACCTCCTCTATACTCGAACTGTGATTTAAGTTCCCAGACCCCTGCTGAATTAGTTTAAACTCTCTTGAAGAGCATGAGCAAATTTCCCCACCAGAATATTGGTAACCCTCTGGTTCAGGTGTAGATCTGCTTGTTTGTAGAGATCCCACCTACCCCAGACTAAGCCCCGATTATCCAGATATCAAAAACCCTCCCTTCTGCCCAATCCCTGTATCCACTTGTTCAATTTCTCTCTCTCCCTATCTCTCACCTTGCGAGCATGTGGCATGGGCAACAAACCAGAGATAACAACTCTGTTGTTCTAGCACTAAGCTTCCACCCAAGTTCCCTGAATTTCTGCCTTAAATCCCCAACTTTTTTTTTACTTATGTTGTTGATGCCTATATAGACCAGGACTTGGGGCTGCTCACCCTCCTCCTCAAGGATCCTGAAAACATAACCTGAGACAACATGAAACCTGGCACCTGGGAGGCAACATACCAATCATGAGTATCTCTCATTCCCACAGAATCTCCTATCTTTCCCCCTAACTATGGAGTCCCCAATATCTAATGCTCTGCTCCTCTTCCTACTTACCTTCTGAACATAAGGGACAGACTCTGTTAAGTTGTCCCCTCTAACAGTATCCAAAAGGGTATACTTGTTGTTGAGGGGAACAGCCACAGGGTGTCCCTGCACTGCCTGCTGGTTCCCTTTCTGTCCCCTGACTGAAACCCATCTGCCTTTTTCTTGTACCTGAGCTACAACTACCCCTATGTAACTCCTCTCAATAACATCCTCCACCTCCCGAATGATCCAAAGTTCATCCAGCTCCAGCTCTTGCTCCAGTTCCCTCACGTGGTTTTCAAGGAGCTGGAGTTGGGTGCACTTACTGCAGAGGAAGTCAGCAGGAACACTATGGTGACCTTTACCTCCCACCTTTTGCAGGAGGAACATTCAATTGTCCTAATAGCCATTCCCACTGCTGTATTCTAAATTCCCTAAGAGACTGTAGAAAAATAAAGAATTAAAAAAACTAGTTACCTTATCAATCTGGCTCACAGAACTTTTTATTTACTGTTTCCCAACAATTTGCCTCTGCTGCTTTGAATTGCAAGATCTCAAGACTTAGCTGCTGATTCATTCAGATAGAAGCATAGAAAATAGGCACAGGTGTAGGCCATTCAGCCCTTCAAGCTTGCTCCACCATGAATAAGACCATGACTGAACATCCACCTCAGTGCCCTCTTCCTGCTTTCTCCCCAAGTCTTTTGATCCCTTTAGCACTAAGAACTATATCCAACTGCTCCTTGAAAGCAGTCAATGTTTTGGCCTGAGCCAATTTCTGTGGCAGAGACTTCCCCAGGCCTACCACTCTCAGGGTGAAGAAACTTCTCCTATAATACTACATCTAGCGAACAGAAGAAAGGTTTCCCCTGGAGACAAGAGCTGGATGGTAAAGGCACAGCTTTGGTGGCCTGGAAAGGTCAGTGCATTCTGGTGACCTGTTGTGTTGGTACCAGTTTGAGGAAGTACGGGTAATGCCACTCTCGGAAGATCAGTGTGAAATCCTCATTATCTTTACCTTCTTGAAGGCAAAAGAGTTTGAAAAAAATCCCCACCCTACAGTTTTTTCAAATTGCAGTCAAATGCCAATGACACTATGTCGTAAAAGGACCAAAGGTGGTCATGAAAAGCACTTGAACAAATCGAACCAAAACATTACAAAAAACATGCATAGTTAACTTTAACAAGTACACTTTTATTGATATAGTGCAGCTCACAAGATGCAGACATCTGAAACAACCACGAAAGTGCTTTCTGAAATCAAATCACTGTTAAAATGCAACAAACATGGCAATAATTTTGAACAAGATAGCAATGTGATAATGACAATAATGCCATGTTGTTTTGACAGCTACCCTCAAAAGGAAGCTTGGGCCCCTGGTTTAATATCACATGCGCAAGCAGGCAGTCTATTCTGCCCCGATTCTCATTATAACACCTTCATTCACTAATCAAGATTCACTGGATTTTAGCTTAGGAGGAGGGGCTTTACTTTATGAAGAAAAGGTGAACAGGCTCTGTCTGTATCCAAGGGAATGCAGAAGAAGAGTGGGTCTTATTGACATATCTGAAATCCTGAGGTAATTTCATAAAAGTGATATTTCCCTTTATGGGAGAGATTATAACTACTGGAGACAGTTAAAAAATAAGGAGTTGTAAGACAGATTGAGGAGAAATTATTTTCTCGCGGAAGGACATGAGTCTTTGGAACTCTTTCCCAGAAAGCAGAGCCATAGATTACTTTTAAAGCAAAGATAGATAGATTAATGACTAACAAAGGAGGCAGTAAGGAAAAGAAGTTGAAAACACAATCAAATCATCAATGATCCTATTAAATTGTGGAGCAGGTTCAAAGTCTACTAATGGTCCTATTTTATATGCTTATATTGAGTCATTGAGTCATACAGCATGGAAACAGACTTATTAGTCCAAACAGTCCATGCTGAACATAAACCCAAATTAAACTAGTCCCACCTGCCCGCTCCTGGCCTATTTCCCTCCAAACCTTTCCTACTCCTGTACTTATCCAAATGTCTTTTAAATATTGTAATTGTGCCCACATTCATCACTTCCTCAGAAAGTTCATTCCACACACGAACAACCTGCTGTGTAAAAATAATAGCCCCTCCTGTCTTTTAAAATCTCTGTCCTCTCACTTTAGATGTGTGCCCCTACTCTTAAAATCCCCCAACTGAGGGTAAAGTCACCAAACATTACCCCTATCTATACCCCTCATGGTTTGTCAACTTCTATAAGGTCACCTCTCACCACCTATGTTCTGGTTAAAAAAGAGTCCCAGCCTATCCTGCCCCTGTTTACATGCTCACATTGTTTTAAGAATGACAGCCTATTCTCAGGCCAAGCCAATGTAACACTACCTGAATAAGTCCAATCTCAGTTTGACCATTTCATCCCACTTACAATGAGATTGTGTTGTGGAGCACCACACAAAAATTCTACTCTTCCCCATCACTGCTTGGATGACAACTGTCTGGGCAGCGTGTCTGTGATACTGTTCAAATTCAAGGCTTCTGGACTCCAATGGATGCATCAAATGATTACACCTCTACTGTGCCAAGACATGTCTGCAGTGCTGTTACATGAGAACACCTTTGCAGTCCCATCATGTCTGGTATGACTTCCATATGGGTCTGTTATGAATCTTCTTCAGAATTCATACCAGAGTCATTCCAGACTTGGACAGAAATCATACTGAGCTCCAGACGCTCTGCAGATGATGCCAGGCCTGCTCAGTTTTCCAACATTCTATGTGCTTGTTTCTGATTTTCAGTATCTGGAGTATTTTACTTTTATTAGGATGTTTGGCAGTTCAGTTTCCCCCAGGGAATTTAGGACATTTGAAGATTTTATTGACTCCTGTGGTGAACACTGATTCATTACTAATTGAAACAAGAGCTGGACCGATCTCTGGTTGGAGTGGTGATCAACTTGTGAGAAAGGTATGCCTTATATAGGGCCAGGTGGTTCCTCCTGGACCAGCATTGAACTCCTAAGTGTAGCAAAGTGTTTTCCAGTCTCTTTTTCCTCTCTGTTTGGTTTGACTTTTCATTGCTTTTTCTCTAAGCAAAGATTATGTGACTCCAGATGAGTGGTGCATGGATACATTGAATAGAGGAGCGCAATTCTGCTGGACAACTTGGTCAGCCAAAAGTTTTCTTCTTACCCATTAGTTTATTATGCCCATATGAACTATGATTACATTGGCTAATGGTAAGCATCTAATCTATTTGTGCTAGTGTCCTTCTGTCCCAAGCAAGCTGAACTCTGCACTGAGCCAGTATCAGGTGCATTGCACTTCTTAACTTGAAGATTTCCCCATTTATTCTCCCTATTCAGCACTGAACAACTCGCCATGAAATCATCCCCTCTTAAATGAGCACCAAAATTAAATTGTGTTGATGCAGTTTTTTTGCAATCATATCTAAAATGCTTCAGTCAAGGTTTAATTCAGGGCTTTCCACAGTTGCGAAGAATCTTGACAATTTTTGTCTTTTTTTTGTTTTGACTCGCCTTTCATTCATGGAAAAAAAATCTCCACGTTAAACGCTGCCAAAGAAGTTCAGAAAATGTAAGGTTTTATCACCCTTTTGTGAAGCCTGTAAGCAATTAACACTGAGCTGCCTCTGACCATTTGAGCCTTGCTGTCTCTGAAATAGTTCCAAAGAGCTGTATTGGAATCTTGGCTCACTGTTAAAGTAACTGTGGAAAGTCTCTGTCATTTCATGCAGATAGTTTGTTGCATATGGGAAATGACACTGTTGAAATGGTACAAGCAGCAGCACCTGCTATGATGGTATTAGAATCGTGCGAAACAGTGCCTTTGTGGGACATGAAATTTGATAATCTCATTGGATTATGTAAAATCCTTATCTTCTCATTTCTTTTTAATTTTTGGGGTGAAGTGCAAAAAGAACTGTTTTAAAAACTAAGGGTAGTTTGGTGATTGCTGCTTATTTTGAAAGCGAGCATTCTGACACTCAGTAAGCATTGTTTACACAACTTCTGTTCAGGCAGGAACTGAAATTTGGTTTGCAAATCAACTGGAGCTGAAGGGTTGTGTCCAAAGGAACCTTCGTTTGGCAATAAGTAATAGATTAGTTTGTGGACTAATGACCAGTCACCAATGATGAAGGTCTTCTGCCTGTCAGCCATTGCGCGATTCGTTTTAGAACATAGAACATAGAAAAATACAGCGCAGTACAGGCCCTTCGACCCTCGATGTTGTGCCGATCCAAGCCCACCTAACCTACACTAGCCCACTTTCCTCCATATGCCTGTTTAAATGCCCATAAAGAGGGACAGTCCACCACTGTTACTGGCAGGGCATTCCATGAACTCACGACTCGCTGAGTAAAGAATCTACCCCTAACATCAGTCCTATACCTACCACACCTTAATTTAAAGCTATGCCCCCTCGTAATAGCTGACTCCAAGTTTTCTGACTAGTTTGAGGCTATGAACAACATACAGAGAAGATTTGAAATCACAGCCAGCTCTCTGTTCTCTACAGTAAGCCACTTTAAACCTGAAGACCATTTATCCTTCCTACAGCAGTTGCTGTAAGCTGTGATTTTTAAGTAATAAGTCAGAAACCTTTTATTAATGGGCCAGACACTCTGTGCCTCTTGTAAACGAATGGAAGCATCTGGAGGAGAATGACTGTGAAGCAGCATTCTGAGCAGAGCAAGAATCATTTCAACAGATGCTGGGAATAACCACTGAACTGTTTTCTCAGTTTTCTCTCCACCTATAATGTGTTTTTCTTGTCTCTGTCTATGAAAAGGGGAGATATAAGTGGCCTAGGATTTTGATCAGTAGAGTTTTAAGCCGATGATTCATAACTGTTTACCTTTAACTAGAGTCTAATTACTTGTAATAAACGGTAATTTTTGTTACCTGGTCCATGCTTTCTGTTAGCATAGATCTAGAAGACATGTAAGTAGAGGAATTTTAGATATTAAAATATTGTCTTTAAATTTTGTGACCACTCAATGAAGAGTCGGGCTTGATTTCAAGAAAGTCACGCCAGTAAGATGAAACAATTGTAAGATATAAAGAAGGGACAGAAAGACTAGGCTTGGCCACACAGAGGCACATATTAGAAAAAAAGAAAATTAGAAATACAAGAGAAGAAACTACAGCAATGAAGGAATCTGTTTTTAAAGAAAAGCAACAGAAGTTGTGATGGGGAAAATCACTGAAAATATGTAAGAAAAGGAATTAACAGAAGAGATGCAGATGACAGCAAATAATAAGGAAAATGTTCCATGAGAGAAAAGATCTAGATTTTTTATATCTATGGTCTCGGCACTGGGAGAGAAATTCATTGTGTTACTCCAAATATTTTGACTCAAAATCAGCATTCTGTTTCCCAGTTGTATATTTGGATATCCAAGCTCTGAGATGATGTAGAGAAGGTGAAGATGGGAATGAGGAAGCAGTATAAGGAAAACCAACAATAAGCTGTCAGAGCCGACTGGAAAGACTGAGGAGAGATGCTGAGCACTGCCAGTAGTCCCACAGTTCAACCACCCACCTTCTGAATGCCCTCAAACAGTTTATTTTAATTATTTCACAGGATGTGGTCATCATGGACAAGACTAGCATTTTTTGTTCATTACTCATTATGCTCGAGAAAGTAGCAAAACGTGGCCTTTTTGAGCCACTTATCCATCTGATAATGTTACAACCACATTACTCTCTCATGGTTGTCCTCATAAGAATGCCAAGTTCAAGGCAAAAATAAAATTCTATTTCACATCGTTGATATTGTGGGTGCAGTAATTTGTGGCTTTCTTGATATTGAAGTTAAATCACTCGAGTTCAATCACTTGATGCTGATTACTCTGATTATTGCCCTATTTGAATAGATCCAGCAAGATTGTTCACATGGCACTGAGCATGGGAGATGGAAGGATGCTGATAATCCATGCAGGATACTCGTGATGGGCGCAGTAGGAATCTTCTAAGATCTCTGGGCCTTGAGAGCCTCATTATAATTTGCTGGATTTGGCAATCTTTATATTAAGGGATAGCCTAAGCTCCAATGATAAGATTCTATTTGTCACTCCCAGCCCAACGGTCAGCTTGATCATTTCATCCTCTTGAAATAATATCAGTAGAAGACTAAATGCTTTGCAAAAGATTTGCAACAACTATCAGTTGGGTGGCACGGTGGCACAGTGGTTAGCACTGCTGCCTCACAGCGCCTGAGACCTGGGTTCAATTCCCACCTCAGTCGACTGACTGTGTGGAGTTTGCACGTTCTCCCCATGTCTGCGTGGGTTTCCTCCGGGTGCTCCGGTTTCCTCCCACAGTCCAAAGATGTGCGGCTCAGGTGAATTGGCCATGCTAAATTGCCCGTAGTGTTAGGTAAGGGGTAAATGTAGGGGTATGGGTGGGTTGCGCTTCGGCGGGTCGGTGTGGACTAGTTGGGCCGAAGGGCCTGTTTCCACACTGTAAGTAATCTAATCTAATCTATCAGAGATCTGAATATTATCATACACAAAGAATTTGACGGTGAAGCCTATTACTTATGCAAACAAAGCAAATGAAGTGAAGAAAATAGTCACATTGAACAAATCTCTGAAGCAGGGTGCTCATGTGCTAGTTTATGCTAATAGGTAATCATTTATTCACTGTAGCATCCTCGTAATATTTTTCATCGGACTAAAAAAATCGGTTTCCATTGTTCGAATTGTGGAATTATTTAGTCAGTGTTCTATTACGTGTACCCAAGAGGTGTTCAATTGAAAGAAGACTTATAAAATTATATAGGTCTTTGTGAGAATTAGAATGCACTGAGCACCATCTGGATAGACCACTACTTGTGTCACATACTGTACGTTATAAATCAATGGTTCTTACATCCCAATACAGTCCCTGAACTATGGCAGAGCAAGGATATCGATGCCCATTCCACAACACAGCACAGAATCAGCAAAACCCCTGTGGAATTCTGAAGCAGCAGTTCAGATATTTGGACCTCCAGACGTAACATAACATTGGAAAATGTTTGCTATTTGCTCTATGTTATATAGGTGTGGGTTACTTTGCTACAGTTCGAAAAATGATGCAAGTTTGGTTGAAAAGAAACAAACAGGAGTAGACCGGTTTCCTCCCACAATCCAAAGACGTGCAGGTTAGGTGAATTAGTGAAGCTAAATGGCCCCTAGTATTCATGGAAGGATAAGTACCATAGGTTGGTCCTGGGACTTCGATGTTGTGGCCATTTCGGAGACATGGGTAGAGCAGGGACAAGAATGGTTGTTGCAGGTTAGGGGACTTAGATGTTTCAGTAAGATCGGGGAAGATGGTAAAAGTGGAGGAGGTGTGGCATTGTTAGTCAAGGATAGTATTATAGTGGCAGAAAGAAGCCTTGGGGACTCATCTACTGAGGTAGATACAGGAAAGGAGAGGTCACCCTGTTGGGAGTTTCCTATAGGTCTCCAAATTGTCAAGGAAAGGATCGCAAAGATGATTCTGGATAGCAGCAAGAATGACTGGGTAGATGTTATGGGGGATTTAACTTTCCAAATATTGACTGGAAATACAATAGTTTGAGTACTTTAGATGGGTCAGTTTTTGTCCAATTGTGTAGAAGGGTTTCCTGACACAGTATGTAGACAGGTCAGCAAGGGAAGAGGCCACATTGGATTTGGTACTGGGTAATGAACCTGGCCAGGTGTTAGATTTGGAGGTACATGAGCACTTTGGTGATAGTGACCACAATTTGTTTATGTTTATTTTAATGATGGAAAGGGAGAGGTATTTACTGCAGGGCAAGAGTTATAGATGGGGGAAAGGCAATTATTATGCAATTAGGCAAGATTTAGGATGCATCAGATAGGGAAGGAAACTGCAGGGAGTGGGCACAATTGAAATGTGGAGCTTATTCAAGGATAGCTACTGTATGCCCTTGATATGTATTTACCTGTCAGGCAGGGAGGAAGTAGTCAAGCAAGAGAGCTGTGGTTTACTAAAGAAGTTGAATCTCTTGTCCAGTGGAAGAGAAAGGCTTATGTTAGAATGAGATGTGAAGGCTCAGTTAGGGCGATTGAGAATTGCAAGCTAGCCAGGAAAGACCTAAAGAGAGAACTAAGAAGAACCGGGAGGGGACATGAAAAGTCATTGGCAGATTGGATCAAGGAAATCCTTAAAGCTTTCTTTCAGGAATAAAAGAATGACTAGAGTAAGATTAGAGCCAATCAAGGACAGTAGTGGGAAGTTGTGTGTGGAATCCGAGGGGAAACACTAAATAAATATTTTTCATCAGTATTCACACTGGAAAAAGACAATGTTGCTGAGGAGGATACTGGGATACAGGCTACTAGACTAGACGGGATTGAGGTGCACAAGGAGGAGGTTTGAGCAATTCTGGAAAGTTTGGGCCATATAGGATTTATCCCTAGATTCTCTGGGAAGCCACGGAGGAGATTGCAGAGCCTTTGGTTTTGATCTTTATGTTGTCATTGTCTACAGAAGACTGGAGGATAGCAAATGTTGTTCCCTTGTTCAAGGAGTAGAGACAACCCTGGTAATCATAGACCAATGAGCCATACTTCGGTTGTGGGTTAAGTGTTGGAAAATCTTAAGAGATAGGATTTCTAATCATCTAGCAAGGAGTAAGTTGATAAGGGATAGTCAACATAGTTTTGTGAAGGGCAGGTCATGCCTCACAAATTTTTTTTTTAGATTACTTACAGTGTGGAAACAGGCCCTTCGGCCCAACAAGTCTACACCAACCCGCCGAAGCGCAACCCACCCATACCCCTTACCTAACACTACAGGCAATTTAGCATAGCCAATTCACCTGACCCACACATCTTTGGACTGTGGGAGGAAACCGGAGAACCCGGAGGAAACCCACGCAGACACGGGGAGAACGTGCAAACTCCACACAGTCAGTCGCCTGAGGCGGGAATTGAACCCAGGTCCCTGGCACTGTGAGGCAGCAGTGCTAACCACTGTGCCACCGTGCCACCCACTAATCTTACTGAGTTCTTTGAGATGGTGACCAAACAGGTGGATAGGGGTAAAGCCATTGATGTGGTGTATATGGATTTCAGTAAGGCATTTGATAAGGTTTCCCATGGTAGGCTATTGCACAAAGTATGGACTCATCGGACTGAGGGTGATTTAGTGGCTTGGATCAGAAGTTGGCTAGCTGAAAGAAGACAGAGGGTAGTGATTGATGGGAAATAGTCATCCAGGAGCTCAGTTACCAGTGGTGTACTGGAAAGATCTGTTTTGGGGCCACTGCTGTTTGTCATTTTTATAAATGACCTGAACAAGGGTATAGAAGGATGGGTTAGTAAATTTGCGGATGACATTAACGTTGGTGGAGTTGTTGATTTTATTGAAGGATTTTGCAGGTTACAGAGGGACATAGATAAGCTACAGAGCTGGGCTGAAAAGTGGCAAATGGAGTTTAATGCAGAAAAATATGAGGTGATTTATTTTGGAAGGAGCAACAGGAATCAAGAGTACTCAGCTAATGGTAAGATTCTTGGTAGTGTAGATGAGCAGAGAGATCTCGATATCCAGGCACACAGATCCTTGAAAGTTTCACCCAGGTTAACAAGGTTGTTAAGAAGGCATGCGGTGTGTTAGCTTTTATTGGTAGAGGGATTGAGTTTCGGAGCCACGAGATCATGTTGCAGCTGTACAAAACTCTGGTGTGGCCACACTTGGAGTATTAAAACCTTGTTAAAATCTGGTTACCGCACTATAGGAAGGATTGGAAGCGTTGGAAAAGGTTCTGAGGAGATTTACTAGGATGTTGCCTGGTATGAATAAAGGTCTCTTATGAGGAAAGGCTCAGGGACTTGAGGGTGTTATCGTTAGAGAGAAGAAGGTTGAGAGGTGACTGAATTGAGACATGTAAGATAATAGAGGGTTACATAGGATGGACAGTGAGAGACTTTTTTACTTTGATGGTGATAGCGAGCACAAGGGGTGATAGATATAGGAAAGATGTCAGAGGTAGTTTCTTTACTCAGATAGTAGTAGGGGCATGGAGCACACTGCCTGCAACTGTAGGCTCGTCAACATTAAGAGCATTTGGATAAACATATGGATGAAAATGGAATAGTGTTGATTAGATGGGCTTCAATTGATTTCACAGCTTGGCACAACATCGAGGGCTGAAGGGCCTGTACTGTGTTGTAATGTTCTATGTTCTAAGTTTGGTGCCTTAGTCAGGGGTAGATATAGGGTAGGACAATGTGTCTGAATGGGTTACCCTTCAGAGGGTCAGTGTGGACTTGTTAGGCAAAATGGTCTGTTTCCACACTGTAGGGATTCTATCATTCTATGATATCCAAGGTAATTTGAAGGAGAACAGAGTGCTGATGAACTGACGTAAATCCAAAGATGTAGACATTCTGTGTGAAGCTTGGACAAGCACTTCTGCCCTTTTCTGATCCTACAATGATTCGTTTTAAATTTCATTTTCCAGCCTGACACTTTTTAATCGCCAGATTTGTTCTATGTCATTTTATTAACTTTTGGATTCAGGCCCAATACTTTTAATAGGGCGTACAGTTGTCTGGTTTATGTGGTATCCTCTCATAATTCTTATGGTATTATCACTGGCAGTAGCTGTTCTTAAAGTGCTCAACATTAAAATCTTGTTTAGCGTTTCAAATTGTATTTTACTCCTTGGTCTCATTGTAGATCCTTGACTGACTGCTGATTCTTCATCCTAAACTGTTATCCTTGGTGGCTTGCCATTAGTATCCACTCTCAGGAGCAGGACAAAGAGGCCGATCCCAAATTTCCCTGGAATGGGAATTAAGCCCACACAGTTGGCATTATTTAGAAAGACAATTTGCTACCTAACCAATTCAGCTAACTGGCAGTTATAGATTGGAAAGGAGAAGAGAGATCCAAGAACAAAACATCTTCAGGCATTATGCACCTATTCAGTTCATCTGCAGGCCTATGTCATTGCACCAAAGCACACCCACTTAAAAGACTTGCTTTAAATTAGTGCATTTCATAACAGAAAGAAAGAGAGAGAATTAGGGTGAGGAAAGAGGGGTACAGAGAGTGAGCAATTGGCTGGGCTAAATTGCCCATTGTGTCCCGGGATGTATAGGCTAGATAGGATAGCCATGGGAAATGCAGGATGACGAGGATGGGGTGGATCTGGGTGTGATGCTCTTCAGAGGGCCGGCATGTACTTGATGGGCAGAATAGCCTGCTTACACACTTTAGGGATTCTCAGATAACACTGGAAAAGCTCAGCAGGTCTGGCAGCATCTGTTGAAAGAACAATAAAGGACATAGGAAGAGCCTCACTCACTCACTGCTACAAACATTTCCCTGGAATTTTTTTATGTGTGACTGTTTCTGTACAAGCCATCAGCAGCAGCAGAAAAGTATTCAACTCAAACTTGTAATCTCATGGCCCAATATATTCCACCATCATTAACAAACCAGGGGATTAATCCTGGTTCAATGTACAGCTTGCTGAGAGCAGCAAGAGGCATAACCAAACTGGTGAACCTATAAAACAGGGTATGCATGTCAAACAGCATACAAAATGGACAGAGATATGTAATCACGCATTCAACAGATCAGAGATAGCTCCGCAGTTCAACATTCAGTTGCAAATGGTAGTGGACAATTAAAAAAAACTCATTGGAGGAGGAGGCTCAACAAATATCCTTATCCAACACATCAATGCAAAAGATAAGGCTGAAGCATTCGCAACAGTCTTCAGCCAGAAGGGTTGAGTGAATGATTAATCTCAGCCTGTCCTTGAGAAGCCGGTCGGGAAGGTAAGTGAATGTTATTTAAGAACTTACCTCGACGCTAACAGTCTTTTCGCATCAGAGAGCGGCGGGAGCTGGGCGGAAGTGAAGGCCGAGTGCAAAGCCAGTCGGGAAGGTAAGTGATTGTTATTTGAGTGGGTGTGTTCCAGACCCCAGGTCCTACAAAGTAGGGTCTCCCTCCCTCCCTCCCTCCTCCTCTAACCTAAATTAAGAGGCCACAGACTTGCCCCAAAAAGAAAGTCCAAGGAAGTTCCTGTGGATTGAAGAGTGAGGCTTTAGCTCAGGAGTCTTTGACAAGGAGGTTGAGTGAAGTGATTACGCCACAGTTGAAGAGGGTGAAGACATGACTGTCAAGCTGGTTCAGTGTGCTACGTGCTTGATGTGGGAGGTCAATGACTCTGGTGTGTCTGGCTCGTATCAGTGTGGAAAGTGTGTGCACGTTCAGCTCCTGACCAAGCATATTGCAGTACAGATGAAAGAACTCGAGGACTCTTATCCGAGAGAACGAGATCTTTCTGGACAAGACCTTCAGCGAGGTTATTACACCAATCATACCAGAAGAGAGCGGACGATGAGGAAGGCAGAGAGGAGACAGGTGTAAGAGACCCCAGGGGCTCAAGCGCCTGTCAGGAACAAGTTGAATCTTTTGGAAACAGTAAAGACAGATGACACTGCCAGTCCGCAAGGCGGCCAGGTCTGTCAATCAAAAGTTGGCGCAGAGGCAGAGCGGAAGAGTCAGACATCGCACGGAGCCGTGGTAATAGGGGACTCCATAGTGAGAGGAACTGACCGGGGTTTTTGTGGCAGCAGACGGGACTTAAGGATGGTGTGTAGCCTTTCTGGTGCCAGGGTTAAAGACATCACAGACAGAGTGCAGGAAATCCTCAAGGACGAAGGTGAAGAGCCAGAGGTGGTGGTACATGTCGGCACAAATGATGTTGGGAAGAGGAGGAGGAACATACTAAAGCGGGACTTCGGAGAACTAGGAAAAGCAGATGTCCAAGGTGGTTATCTCTGGTTTGCTTCCAGTTCCTAGGGCTGGTGAGGCCAGAAACAGGGAGATAATGGACTTGAACGTGTGGTTGGGGAACTGGTGCAGGAAGCAAGGATTTAAATTCTTGGATCACTGGGGTATGTTTTGTGGTAAGCATAAATTCTACAAGAGAGATGGTTTGCACCTTAATAGGTTAGGGACCAGCATTCTGGCAGGCAGTTTTGCTACTGCAACACAGCTACGTTTAAACTAAGTAGGCGGGGGGGGGTCGGGGGGGGGACAAACTGGATGTATAAAAATGAAATTAAAGGCAAAGTTAGAACAAGAGAAGTCAAGAAAGACAACTGTATCAATGAAGCAGAAAACTCAGAAAGGGATCATGCTGTAAGGTTGAGTGAAATAGGAGTTGATGGGAAGGGTGAGGGCAGTAACAAATTAAAAATACAATACATGAATGCACGAAGCATTAGAAATAAGATGGATGAGCTTGAGGCTCTTTTGGAAATTGGCGGATACGATATTGTGGGGATAACTGAGACGTGGCTTCAAGTGGACAGGGTCTGGGAAATGAATATTCAAGGCTACACATGCAATCGTAAGGACAGACTGATGGGCAGAGGGGGTGGGGTGGCCATGCTGGTAAGGGAGGATATTCAGTCCCTTGTGCGGGGGTACCTAGAATCAGGGGATGTAGAGTCAGTGTGGATAGAGCTGAAAAATACTAATGGTAAAAAGGCCTTCTTGGCAGTCATCTACAGGCCCCCAAACAGTAATCTGGATGTTGGATGTAAGTTGAATCAGGAGCTGAAATTGGCCTGTGGTAAAGATGTTACTACAGTTGTTATGGGGGATTTCAACATGCAGGTAGACTGGGAGAATCAGGATGGTATTGGACCTCAAGAAAGAGACTTTGTGGACTGCCTCAGAGATGGATTCTTAGAACAGCTGGTGCTGGAGCCGACCAGGGAGAAGGCAATTCTGGATCTGGTATTGTGCAACGAACCAGAATTGGTCAGGGACCTCGAAGTGAAGGAGCCATTGGGAAGTAGTGACCATAATACAACAAGCTTCAATCTGCAATTTGAGAGGGAGAGGGTACAATTGGAAGTGACAATATTTCTGTTGAATAAAGGGAACTATGGAGCTATGAGGGAGGAGCTGGCCAAAGTTTAATGGTGCAATGCCTTGGCAAGGTTGACAGTGGAGGAACAATGGCGGATATTTCTGTGTATAATGCAGAAGTTGCAGGATCAGTTCATTCCAAAAAGGAAGAAAGATCCTCGGAGGAGGCATGGGTGTCCGTGGCTGATGAGGGAAGTTAAGAAACATATAAAGTTAAAAGAGAAAAAATATAACATAGCAAAGTTAATTGGGAAAATGGAGGACTGGGAAGCTTTTTAAGAACAACAGAGGATTACTAAGAAGGAAATACGCAGAGAAAAAAATGAGGTACGAAGATAAACTGGCCAATAATATAAAGGAGGATAGTAAAAGCTTTTTTAGGTATGTGAAAAGCAAAAAAAATGGTGAAGACTAAAATTGGGCCCTTGAAGACAGAAACAGGGGAATATATTATGGGGAACAAAGAAATAGCAGAAGAATTGAATTCTGTGTTCACCGGGGAAGACACAAGCAATCTCCCAGAGGTAACAGTGGCTGAAGGACCTGAACTGAAGGGAATTTATATTTGCCAGGAATTGGTGTTGGAGAGACTGTTAGATCTGAAGGTTGATAAGTCCTCGGGTCTACATCCCAGGGTACTGAAGGAGGTGGCTCGAGAAATCGTGGATGCGCTGGTGATTATTTTCCAGAGTTCGATAGATTCGGGATCAGTTCCTGTGGATTGGAGGGTGGCTAACGTTATACCACTTTTTAAGAAAGGTGGGAGAGAGAAAGCAGGAGATTATAGACCAGTTAGTTTGACCTCAGTGGTGGGAAAGATGCTGGAGTCTATTATAAAGGATGAAATTATGACACATCTGGATAGTAGTAACAGGATAGGTCAGAGTCAGCATAGATTTATGAAGGGGAAATCATGCTTGACTAATCTTCTGGAATTTTTTGAGGATGTAACTCTGAAGATAGACGAGGGAGATCCAGTATATGTGGTGTACCTGGACTTTCAGAAAGCTTTTGATAAAGTCCCACATAGGAGGTTAGTCAGCAAAATTAGGGCGCATGATATTGGGGGCAAAGTACTAACTTGGATTGTAAGTTGGTTGGCTGATAGGAAACAAAGAATAGTGATAAACGGCTCCATTGTGGAATGGCAGGCAGTGACCAGTGGGGTACCGCAGGGATCAGCTCTTGGACCGCAGCTTTTTACAATATATGTTAATGATATAGAAGATGGTATTAGCAATAACATTAGCAAATTTGCTGATGATACTAAGCTGGGTGGCAGGGTGAAATGTGAAGAGGATGTTAGGAGATTACAGGGTGACCTGGACAAGTTAGGTGAGTGGTCAGATGCATGACAGATGCAGTTTAATGTGGATAAATGTATGGTTATTCACTTTGGTGGCAAGAACAGGAAGGCAGATTACTATCTAAATTGAATCAATTTAGGTAAAGGGGCAGTACAGAGAGATATGGGTGTTCTTATACACCAGTCAATGAAGGTAAGCATGCAAGTACAGCAGGTAGTGAAGAAGGCTAATAGCATGCTGGCCTTCAAAACAAGAGGGATTGAGTATAGAAGCAATGAGGTTCTTCTGCAGCTGTACAGGGCCCTGGTGAGACCACACCTGGAGTACTGTGTGCAGTTCTGGTCTCCAAATTTGAGGAAAGGCATTCTGGCTATTGAAGGAGTGCAGCGTAGGTTCACAAGGTCAATTCCTGGAATGGCGGGATTAACTTACACTGAAAGACTGGAGCAACCGGGCTTGTATACCCTTGAGTTTAGAAGACTGAGAGGGGATCTGATTGAGACATTTAAGATTATTAAAGGTTTGGACACTCTGGCAGCAGGAAACATGTTTCTGCTGATGGGTGAGTGCTGAACCAGAGGATACAGCTTAAAAATACAGGGTAGACCATTTAGACTGAGATGAGGAGAAACTTCTTCACCCAGAGAGTGGTAGCTGTGTGGAATGCTCTTCCTCAGAGGGCAGTGAAGGCCCAGTCTCTGGATTCATTGAAGAAAGAGTTGGATAGAGCTCTCAAGGATAGTGGAATCCAGGGTTATGGAGATAAAGCAGGAACAGGATGCTGATTAAGGATGATCAGCCATGATCATATTGAATGGTAGTGCAGGTTCGAAGGGCAGAATGGCCTACTCCTGCACCTATTGTCTATTGTCTATTACAGCTGCCGGCCCTCAGCACATTGGATTCACTGTACGTGATAGCAAAGACATGACTGAATGCCCAAAGTCGTGCAAAGGCTATGAACTTTGGCCACACTCCAATAAAAGTGTTGAATTCTTGTGCTCCAGACTTGGTTGCACCCCTAGCTGTACATCTACAATGCTGGCATCTATTCAGCAATGTGGAAAATTGCCTAGCTGTGTTCCTACCAGAAATAAAAGCAGGATTAATCCAACACATTGCTGGTCCATCAATCATCAGCAAGGGTTGGAGGTGTCATTGACTGTCATGTGGCACTCAGCAACAACCTCTTCGATGACGCTTAGTCGGGTTCAGCCATGTCCACTCAGCTCCTGACCTCATTGGCACTTCATGATCAAACATGGGCAAAAGAGCTGAATTGCAGAGATGAGGTGAGAGTGACAGCTCTTGACATCAAGGCTATATTTGACTGACTAAGGCATTAAGGAGCACATCAAAACTGGAATAATGGGAAAACTGTTCACTATTTGGAGAGGAACATAGGTGTGGTTCTTGGAGATCAATCATCTCAGCTCCAGGACGTCACTGCAGGAGTTCCTCAGAAAAGTGTCTGTGACCCAACCATCTTTAGCTGCTTCAGCAATGATCTTCCTTCTATCATAAGGTCAGAGGTGGGAATGTTAGTTGCTGACTGCAAAATGTTCGAAACCATTCCTGATTCCTTCGGGAGCAAAGGAGTACGAGTCAAAATGAAGCAATATCTGGTCAACATCCAGGTTTGGGCTGATAAGTAACAAGTAACATTCTTGCCACACAAGTGCCAGGCAATGATCATTTCTATCAATAGAGAATCCAAGGCAGAGCCATAAGACCATAAGAAATAGGCGCCAGAGGAGGACATCGGCCTTTGAGCCTGCCCTGCCATTCAATAGGATCATGGTTGATCCAACATTCTTCTGTTTTTTCCCCATAACCCTTGATTCCCCTACTGATTAGGAATCTATCTATCTCAGCCTAAAACATAGGGAAGGACTCTGACCCCACAAGTCTCTGTGTCAAGGAGTTCCAGCTTTTTGAGACAAGAAGTATCTTCTCATCTCAGTCTTAAGTTAGCACCTCTTAATTTTGAGACTATGCTGTCTGCTCCCGGGCTGTTCAAAAGAGGAAACATCCTGTCAGCATTTACGCTGTCAACTCCCTTAAGAGTCCTCTATGTTTCAATGTGGCATACCTATCATTTTCACTCATTTTTTACATTGACAACACCTCAGAATAAATAGATGTCAAAAAGATGCTCTTCTGGTGCAGTGGTAGCATCCCTAGTTTGAGCCAGGAAGGTTCTAGAGATGTGTGATCGTATCTCTGAACCGGTTATATAGAAAGATAGGTTTTAAAAAACATAAATGGGCGGCATGGTGGCTCAGTGGTTAGCACTGCTGTCTCACAGCAGCAGGGTCCTGGGTTCGATTCCAGCCTCAGGTTACTGTCTGTGTGGAGTTTGCACATTCTCCCTGTGTCTGTGTGGGTTTCCTCCGGGTGCTCCGGTTTCCTCCCACACTCCAAAAGATGTGCGGGTCAGGTGAATTGGCCATGCTAAATTGCCCACAGTGTTAGTCAGAGGGATGTGGGTCTGAGTGGGTTACTCTTTGGAGGGTCGGTGTGGACTGGTTGGGCCGCAGGGCCTGTTTCCACACTGTAGGTAATCTAATGTAATCTAAATACAAGCGGTCTTTGACAGATTTGGAGAGTGGATTTTCTGAAGAGCATCGATATCTGTCGGGGCAACTGATGAATCGTCCTGCTTTCATAAGTCTCCAGGAATAAATTGATAGTTGCTGTGGAAGAATGCAAGTCGATTAATACTTGTAGGAAGCTATTCAAAGAGTACAATTGTTTGTAAGAGCTTGGATCTGCAGGCATACGTTAGCTCCTGCACAGAACCCCTGAAGAACACTCATAATATTTGAAGGAATGTCCCAAAATTGACCATTCAGAATTGTTCTGGAATCTCCAACAACTGAGCACTAATTTCAGGGATACTGTCAGCTACCTGGGACAAAAATTGTAGGGGTATTTAAACGTTGGTGCATTTTTGTCATTTCCTTTGCACAAACTTGTATATTTGTAACAAAAATGTACAGATTTAAAGAAGACAGACTCTAGCTGATTTGAGCTGCTGGCGTAAGAGTTAGTGTGATTAAACCTCCAGGAAAATAATCGAGTTGGCAAGCAAACACATTGCATTTTCAGGGAGAAAGTTACTAGTTGGAAAGCATTCATATTTCCACAATATTGCAAGACATTAACTAGTACAGTGCCTGATTTTATGCAAATACTTTGAGGTATACCAATTGCATAGGTGACAGTCTGGCACAGTGATAGCACTCTCATCTCAGAGTCAGACAGTCATGAGTTCAAGTTCCCCTTCAGAGATCTGTACATATAATATTGTTTGAGTCCAGTAATGACTGAGTGCTACCCTGGTATGAAATGTTAAACAAAGTCCCTATCTGCCCTCAAAAGAGAGTGTAAAAGAAACCTTTTGAAGAAAAGGACAATTCTATTACCTGGTCTTCTTCAACCAACTGCACTCATCACTCGTCACTCCTCGCAGGAGTTTTAGATTAAATTCCCTACAGTGTGGAAACAGGTCCTTCGGCCCAACCAGTCCACACCGACCCTCCAAAGAGTGACCCATCTCCCTCTGACTAATGCACCTAACACTATGGGCAATTTAGCATGACCAATTCACCTGAGCCGCACATCTTTGGACTGTGGGAGGAAACCGGAGTACCCGGAGGAAACCCACGCAGACCTGGGACCCTGGTGCTGTGAGGATGCAGTGCTAACCATTGAGCCACCGTGCTGTGAGTTTGCTATGTATAAATTGGTTACTGTTCTTCCTACATCTCAACTGTTACCACACTTCTGAATCTGAAAACAGTTTCTTCCTCACTGTTATCAGGCTTTTGAATGGACCTTTCAAATATTAATTCTGATCGTTCTCTCTGCAGCTTCTCTGAGGCTGTAACATTGTACTCTGCACTTTGTTCCATGACCCTAACGCACTTTGTGTGGCACAATCTGCCTGGAGCAAACAAAACAGTTTTCAATGCATCTTCGTACATGTGACAACAATAAATCAGCCAATTAATCACTTCAAACAGTACATCATTAGCTGTAAAGCACTTTGGAATCTCCTGAGGTCATAAAAGTTACACGCTTTTCTTTAAAAAGTATCTTATTGGAAGAATGTTGCAGTATTTGCTAGCATTTTGGCCAGCAGTTTACAAAACTATCAGTTCCTTATCATGAGTAAACAGATTCATTATATATTTTTCTCTGTGGGTAAGCAGCTCATTTGCTGGTTTTGAAACAAGGCACTGGCTACTCGTGCTGAATGCTAAGGCTTGCAAATTTCAGATGATGGACGAGAAAGAAGACCGAGTCACTCAGGACATTCCAGAGAGCTTTACAGTCAATGAGAAACTTCTTGAAGTACAGTCACTGTTGCAATGCAGGAAATTCAGCAATTAATTTATCAACAGTAAGCTTCCAGAAACACAACTACTTTCACCAGAAAGTGATTTGCTTCGCATTTGTGTTAAGTGAAGATACAAGTAATCACAACAGCATTTTCAACATACAGAAAGGCAGATGAAAAACCTGAGGGACCAATTCAGCAACTTTTTTCACAGCTGTTTGAAGAGTAAAACTTGCAAGCAGGGCTTGCCACCTCAAAATGGGCCTTGTTAAGATGACTTAATTTTTCCTATTCGTCAAAGTCCCTTCAAAATCTTATGAATTCTGAGGAGGATGAAGGTTGCCAATACAACAAAAAAAGAAATTATAAATGAGGGGAAGCTTTTTGCTACCATACTGAAGAATCTGAAAAATTACGTTTCATAATTTTGTTTAGCTTACAAAGTATTTTCACCTTTCTGCAAACCTTTAGTAGATGCTGAAATGAATATTGTTTGCAAACAATAAAACAAACTAATGTTCGGATGACAAGTCATTAATTTGAACCACGAGCTGTTTTCTCTTCAATGGAGCTCCCTGACCTGCTGAGTATCTCTGGTATTTTATCCTTTTTTTTTAGATTTCCAGCATCCATCGTATTCTGCTCCCACACTAAAACAAATCATAATGGGCAGGAATTAACCCAATCACAGTCTTCTTAAGTTAAAATGTAAAATATCATGAGAATTATTTGTGTTTGTAAATACTTGATGCCGTGATACAAAGCACGCCAATCTGTGCTATTGCATCAATTGTACACCATATCACTTTCACAGTTAATAACAGTGCATTTCACCTTCCCAAGCAAAAAAAAACAAAGCTTGCCAAACACAATTTGTTTTTTCCCCTGGCTTTAAAGGAAATGAAGTGAGGATAAGTTTTGTGAAATCAAAGCAGCCAGGGAATGGCTCACATTGGAACAGATCAAGTGTCTGTCTAAGTGCAAACTGTTCCCCAGTGGCTCTCATGGCTGCATTTATGGTGCAGGCTATATCTGAATGTTCCAGGAACTAAATCTTCCCGTAAAACCTCCAGACTGATGACAACACCTTTTCTTTTTAAGATGCATTCCCAAATAGGGGTTCTGGTTGGCCAGCAGATGTAGTAACCCTTCCTCGACAATATACACAACAGATCCAATTTCATAAAAGGCTGTGTTTTGCTTCAAGGCCCTGTCTGTTCAAGTAAATGTAAAAAATCTACTAGTACTCTTGGAAACCAAAGAATGAGTTTGCCACTGGATACTCTCATTTGCATTCCATTTGCCACCAACAGTAAGAACAGTTAAAACATCACTTATCCACCTTCTTGCTCTTTGAGGGGTTTAACTTTGGCTACATGCCCCTACCTAATGCTTCTGAATTATGAAGTGCTTTGTCACATCCTGAGAATGTGATCAAGTCTTTACTTTGCAAGGACAAGTTCTTTGTTTCTTTAATTCAGATCGAGCATAAAGAAGGTTGATGCCTGTTGTTAAGATTGTGTAAGTGTGATTTTTCAGACCTCATAGCTCTCTGAAGACACAGAAAGTTGTTTCTTTCTCTTTGTAAATTTGAGATTGCATGCTCAATGATGGAAAGAAAAAGAGGATAGTTTATCTCCTTTTCCAGGCTTGATTGGTAAATATACTTCTACTTGGGATATCTTGTCAGACAGGAAAAAAAGGCGTCAAGTTTGATTACTAAGCAGCGCAGAGCTGACTGATCTTTGCCAGGCCAGTGATAGGATTCGTGTTATGAGTCTTAGTGTCCTGACCTAAAGGGAAAAATATTAACTTTAGTTCCTAGTCATCTTCCAATGTCTCCAACTGTGAATGTGCATATGTGACCACCAAGTGAAATAAAACATTTTCTCAGCTGGGATGTCTCCGACAGTCAAAACCTGCCAACAATCCCTCTCTAGAAAGTTACATGAACATTTTGACAAGGTTCTATAGCATGTCATAACCATCTGGAATTGCATTGTCAAAACACATCTTCATAAGGGGACAGTATTTGAGTTCAAAGCTAACCAATTCAATTGAGATCTTGAGCAAAGATTACTCCCCCACACCAGAACAATGACTTCCAGTGTTATTGATTAGATTCATAGAACGATAGAAGAGGATGATTTGACCGATTATATAGATAGAACATTACAGCGCAGTACAGGCCCTTTGGCCCTCGATGTTGCGCCGACCTGTCATACCAATCTGAAGCCCATCTAACCCACACTATTCCACGTATGTCCATATGCTTGTCTAATGACGTCTTAAATGTACTTAAAGTTGGCAAATCTACTACTGTTGCAGGCAAAGCATTCCATACCCTTACTAATCTCTGAGTAAAGAAACTACCTCTGACCTCTGTCCTATATCTATCACCCATCAATTTAAAGCTATGCCCCCTTGTGCTTGCGGTCACAATTCTTGGAAAAAGGCTCTCCCTGTCCACCCTATCTAACCCTCTGATTATCTTATATGTCACTATTAAGTCACCCCTCAACCTTCTTCTCTCTAATGAAAACATCCTGAAGTCCCTCAGCCTTTCTCATAAGACCTTCCCTCCATACCAGGCAACATCCTAGTAAATCTCCTCTGCAGCCTTTCCAAAGCTTCCACATCCTTCTTATAATGCGGTGATCAGAACTGTACACAATACTCCAAGTGCAACCGTACCAGAGTTTTGTACAGCTGTAGCATAACCCCATGGTTCTGGAACTTGATCCCTCTATTAATAAAAGCTAAAACACTGTATGCCTTCTTAACAACCCTGTCAACCTGGGTGGCAACTTTCAAGGATCTGTGTACCCGGACACCGAGATCTGTCTGCTCATCTACACTCCCAAGAATCTTACCATTAGCCCAGTATTTGCATTCCGGTTATTCCGACCAACATAAATCACCTCACACTTGTCCACATTGAACTCCATTTGCCACCTCTCAGTCCAGCTCTGCAGTTTATCTATGTCTTTCTGTAACCTATTACATCCTTCGTCACTGTCCACAACTCCACCGACCTTAGTGTTGTCTGCAAATTTACTAACCCGCCCTTTTACGTCCTCATCCAGGTCATTTATAAAAATGACGAACAGCAGTGGACCCAACACTGACCCTTGCGGTAGACCACTGGTAACTGGACTCCAGGTTGAACATTTCCCATCAGCCACCACCCTCTGACTTCTTTCAGCAAGCCAATTACTGATCCAAACTGCTATCCCTCCCACAATCCCACTCCTCCGCATTTTGTACAATCGCCTACTGTGGGGAACCTTATCAAATGCCTTGCTGAAATCCATATACACCACATCAACTAGTTTACTCTCATCTACCTGTTTGGTCACCTTCTCAAAGAAGTCAATAAGGTTTGTGAGGCACAACCTACCCTTCACAAAACCGTGCTAACTATCCATAATCAAATTATTCTTTTTTAGATGATTATAAATCCTATCTCTTATAACCTTTTCCAACACTTTACCCAATAACTGAAGTAAGGCTCACTGGTCTATAATTACCAGGGTTGTCTCTACTCCCCTTCTTGAACAGGGGAACCACATTTGCTATCCTCCAGTCTTCTGGCACTATTCCTGTAGATAATGATGATTTAAAGATCAATGCCAAAGGCTCGGCAATCTCCTCCCTGGCTTCCCAGAGGATTGTAGGATAAATCCCATCCGGCACAGGGGACTAATCTATTTTCATACTCTGCAGGATTTCTAATACCTCCTCCTTGTGAACCTCAATCCCACCTAGTCTAGTAGCCTGTATCTCAGTAATCTCCTCCACAACATTGTCATTTTCTGGAGTGAATACTGTTGAAAAATATTCATTTAGTGCTTCCCTTTTCTCCTCTGATTCCACACACAACTTCCCACTACTATCCTTGATTGGTCCTAATCTTACTCTTGTCATTCTTTTATTCCTTAAATACCTGTAGAAAGCCTTCGGGTTTACCGTGATCCTATCTGTCAACAATTTCTCATGTCTCCTCCTGCCCTTCTGAGCTTTTCTTTCTGTAGGTCTTTCCTGGCTACCTTGTAACCCTCAAGTGCCCTAACTGAGCCTTCACATCTCATCCTAACATAAGCCTTGTTCTTCCTGTTGACCAGAGATTCCACTTCCTTCATCAACCACGGCTCCCGTGCTCTACAGCTTCCTCCCTGCCTGACAGGTACATACTTATCTAGGACACATAGTAGCTTTTCCTTGAATAAGCTCCACATTTCTAATGTGCCTATCCCCTGCAGTTTCCTTTTCCATCCTATGCTTCCTACATTTTGCCTAATTGCATCGTAATTGCCTTTCCCCCAGCTGTAACTCTTGCCCAGTGGTATACACCTATTCCTTTCTATCACTAAAGTAAACATAACAGAATTGTGATCGCTATCACCAAAGTGCTCACCTACTTCCAAGTCTAATACCTGGCTGGGCTCATTACCCAGTACCAAATCTAATGTGGCCTCGTCCCTTGTTGGCCTGTCTACATACTGTGTTAGGAAGCCCTCCTGCACACACTGGACAAAAACTGACCCATCTATAGTACTCGTACAATAGTGTTCACAGTCAATATTTGGAAAATTGAAGTCCCTGTGACAACTACCCTGTCTCTCTCACTCCTATTGTGAATCATCTTTGCTATCCTTTCCTCTACATCTCTGGAACTATTCGGACGCCTATAGAAAACTCCCAACAGGGTGACCTCTCCTTTCCTGTTTCTAACTTCAGCCCATACTACCTCAGTTGATAAGTCCCCAAATATCCTTTCTGCAACTGTAATACTGTCCTTGTTCAGCAATGCCACACCTCCCCCTCTTTTATCATCTTCTCTGTTCTTACTGAAACATCTAAATCCTGGAACCTGCAACACCCATTCCTGTCCCTGCTCTAACCATGTCTCTGAAATGGCCACAACATCAGAGTCCCAGGTACCAACCCATGCTGCAAGTTCACCCACCTTATTCCAGACCCTCCTGGTGTTGAAGTAGACACACTTCAAATTTCTTGCTTGCCGGTGCCATCTTGCGTCCATGAAACTTGATTTTGGACTTCCCTACTCTCAACCTTTTCTATCCTTGAACTAAAATTTTGGTTCCCATCCCCCTGCTGGATTAGTTTAAACCCACCCCAATAGCAAAATTCCACTCAAGGATATTGGTACTCCTCTGGTTCAGATGAAGACCATCTTGCTTGTAGAGGTCCCACCTACCCCAGAAAGAGCCCCAATTATCCAAGAATCCAAAACCCTCCCTCCTGCACCATACCTGTAGCCACATGTTCAACTCGTCTCTCTCCCTATTCCTTGCCTCACTAGCACATGGCACAGGCAACAAACCAGAGACAACAACTCTGTTCATCCTAGCTCCAAGCTTCCATCCAAGCTCCCTGATTTTCTGCCTTAAATCCCTATCTCTCTTCCTACCTATGCCATTGGTGCCTATGTGGACCACGACTTGGGGCTGCTCCCCCTCCCCCTTAAGAATCCCAAAAATATGATCAGAGACATCACGAACCCTGGCACCTGAGAGACAACACACCAATCATGAGTCTCTCTCATCCCCACAGAACCTCCTATCTGTCCCCCTGACCATGGAGTCCCCAGTGACTACTGCTCTGCTCCTCTTCCCCTTTCCCTTCTGAGCAGCAGGGACAGACTCTGTGCCAGAGCCCTGTGCCCCACTGCTTTCCCCTGGTAAGTGATTCCCCCACGCCCCCCCAACAGTATCCAAAACTGTTGTTGTTGAGGGGAATGACCACAGGTGATCCCTGCACTGCCAGCCAGTTCCCTTTCCGTCCCCTGACTGTAACCCATTTGCCTTTTTCGTGTACCTTAGGAGTGACTACCTCCCTGTTACTCCTTTCAATAACACCCCCCGGCCTCCCAAATGATCCGATGTTCATCAAGTTCCAGCCCCAGTTCCCTAACATGGATTTAGGAGCTGGAGTTGGATGCACTTCCCGCAGATGTAGTCAGCAGGGACACTAGTGCTGACCCTTGCCTCCCACATTCTGCAGGAGGAACATTCAACTGCCCTCACCTCCATTCCCACTATTCTAAATTCCCAAAGAGACTGATGAAAAAATAAGGAATAAAAAAAATACTCATTATCTTATCAATCTGGCGCACAGATTCTGCCTGCACTGGTTCTTTGAAAGACCTATCCAAGTAGTTCCACTCACTTACTCCTCCTCTACTGTTCCATAAGTCTTTCCTTTTCAACAATATATCAAATGTCCTTTTGAAAGTTAATATTAAATCGGGGGGGGGACACGAAAAAGGCTTGGCATAAGGATTAGCGAGAACCCAAAGATATTTTACTCATACGTGAGGAATAAAGAGAAGGTAGGGGGTAGTCAAGGATAGTGTAGGCAACTTGTGCGTGGAGTCTAAGCAGATAGGAAAGCCCTAAATGATTTTTTTGGTTTGGTTTTCACTAAGGAAAGGGACCTTGTTGTGAATGAGAACTTTGAGGAGCTGGGATGCAGGCATGAACAGATCAAGTTTGATGAAGTTGATGTGCTGGAAATTTTGGCAAACATTAAGATTGATAAGTCACCCGGGCCAGACCAGCTTTATCCTCGGTTGCTTCAGGAAGCGAGAAAGGAGGTTGCTAAGCCGCTGGCGAAGATCTTTGCTTCCTCACTCTCCACAGGAGTTGTACTGGAGGATTGGAAGAAAGCAAATGTTGTTCCCCTTTACACCAAGGGTTACAGGGAAATCGCTGGCAATTACAGACCAGTCAGTCTTAAGTCTGTGGTCAGCAAGGTTTTGGAAAGATTTCTGAGGGATAGGATTTATGACTATTTGGAAAAGCATAGTGAAATTAAAGGCCATCAGCATGGTTTTGTGAAGGGCAGGTCATGCCTCACAAATCTTATTGAGTTCATTAAGGAGGTGACAAGACAGGTCGATGAAGGTTGAGCAGTGGATGTGGTGTATATGGACTTCAGCAAGGCATTTGATAGGGTTCCCCATGGTAAGCTCATTCATAAGGTCAGGAGGTATGGGATACAGGAAGATTTGGCTATCTGGATTCAGAACTGGTTGGCTGACAGAAGGCAAAGAGTGGTTGTAGATGGAAAGTATTCTGCCTGGAGGTCAGTGTTGAGTGGGGTCCCCCAGGGCTCTGTTCTTGGGCCTCTGCTCTTTGTAGTTTTTATATATAATTTGGATGAGGAGATAGAGGGGTGGGTTAGTAAATTTGCAGATGACACAAAGGTTGGAGGTGCCATTGATAGTTAGTATCGAGGGCTATTGCAGACTGCAGCGCGACATAGACAGGATGCAGTGCTGGGCTGAGAAACGGCAGATGGAGTACAACCTGGATAAGTGTGAAGTGAAGTGATGCTTTTTTGAAGGTCGAACTTGAATGTTGAATATAGGATAAAAGACAGGATTCCTGGCAATGTGGAGGAACAGAGGGATCTTGGTGTACAAGTACATAGATCCCTCAAAGTTGCCACCCAAATGGATAGAGTTGCTAAGAAAGCAGATGGTGTTTTGGCTTTCATTAACAGGGGGATTGAGTTTAAGAGTCGCAAGGTTTTGCTACAGCTTTACAAGTCCCTGGTGAGACCTCACTTGGAATATTGTGTCCAGTTCTGGTCGCCCTACTATAGGAAAGATACAGAGGCTTTGGAGAGGGTGCAAGGAAGGTTTACCAGGATGCTGCCTGGACTGGAGGGCTTGCCTTATGAAGAGAGGTTGACTAAGCTCGGACTTTTCTCTTTGGAGAGAAGGAGGAAGAGAGGTGACCTGATCAAGGTATACAAGGTAATGAGAGGCATGGAGAGAGTCAATAGCCAGAGACTTTTCCCCAGGGCAGGGTTGACTGGCACAAGGGGTCATAGTTTTAAGATATTTGGAGAAAGGTATAGAGGGGACGTCTACTCTTTATGCAGAGAGTTGTGAATGCATGGAATACGTTGCCAGTGGTAGTGGTGGAAGCAGAGTCATTAGGGACATTTAAGCACCTGCTGAACACGTACATGGACAGCAGTGAATTGAGGGGTGCGTAGGTTACGTTATTTTATTTTACATTAGGATTAATCCTCAGCACAACATTGTGGGCCGAAGAGCCTGTTCTATGCTGTACCTTTCTATGTTCTTTGTTCTATCTTCTATGAATCTGCTTCCATCCATTGACCCTCACTTCTGCCTTTCTGTTAACTGTCAACACTTCCACCTGCTACTTGTGCAATATCCAGACTTAACTTTCTCCATCTAAAGATGCACAATGTTCAGTGATTAATTCATATTCTAAACATAACTTATATGATAATGGAAGAGGTAAAGTACAAAGGATGAGGTCTGAAATTAAAGACTTTTGATAGGTCAGGAAAGGATGAATAATAATAATGTCGGTGCGAGGGAGATAAAAACTTACTAACTCCTGCATTTCACTGTTAACTTGGGTTTTGATGTTCCCTATGAGCAATTCTCATAGTAGCACTCTTTCTGAAGCTCCACTCCCATTTCTTCTACCTCAGATGCAGATTGGACTTCCTTGCTGGGAATTTCTCTGTCCCTATTTTCAACTCTTGGCTTTGGATTAGAAGGGACCATTTATTGCCCATTCAAATTTCCCCTGACAGCATTACATTTGCTTGGAGATGGACGACAAAGTAATTAAGTGCACAGCAAGTTATGACTTTGCAGACGATATACTGTGCAGACGCCAAGGCAGTCCCCATCTCCCTCTCCCCAACATTCACCTCCCTATTAGCTTAATGAAAATTTGTTTTGTGATTTCTATCATTCTCTCTACAGTGACTGAGTCATCTGCCTTGTTGTAACACCTACTGCTGTTCTTACAACGTTTTCGTTGGAGATATGGTGGTAAATCATTAGAAGACTGTGAACTTCCATCACTACCTTTTTTAAGGGCCGAGTGCCTTCTGTTCATTCTGTTGGTCAAGGAAGTGCTTTTATTACTAATGGATTAATTATTTTTCTTTTGTTATTCTCTTTTATATTTTCTAATTGCCCTTATTATGATTTTCATTATTCCACATTTTTTTCTGAGCCCATGCCATTAGCCTGACAATTTCTCCAAACTTAATCTAAAACACCATTCATCCAGCACCATTCTTGCCCTTGATCCATCTTCTTTATCTCTCGATTCTTCTCTTCCCTTTCTATTTCTAAATGGAACCAAAGTATTGTGTTTACTACTTACAAATATTCCCTTACTTTTTGCCCTTGGTAAACATCTTCCTAATTTGTCAATAAATTTAATTCTCACTTTCCTATCTAATATTCTGTGTCTACTAATATTTTAACTGAACTCAGAGTAATTGGCAATCAATCAATTCAAAATGATTTTGTTTGGTAAAGGGTTCTATTTAAATTTATGTAGGTTACTTTCTGTTATTTAAGCTGATCTTACTAGACCTCCCTTTGTCAAAAGTGCACTGCACGTATGCAGCCCAGAAATCATCCAGGTTTTCTGTCTCATGTTATTAAAATGGCTGAGGAGGTTCGTCACATCTCACCTCCATGTCCTGGCACAGTCTAACAGTAACAAATAGTGCCTGTGGTTTCAAAGGCGGTTTATGCCTTTTTAGTTACCTATTTGGCCTTGATCATCAGTCACCATAAAGTGACTGGTGTAACTCAGTTGGTAGCACTCACATTGTATATTAACTGCAAGTATTTTTTTCTTTTAAAATTGATCCCCAAACAGGAAAGTCATCTGCAGCCCACATTTCTGCTGCATTATAATGGCCAGTAGACAAAAATGAGGCTGGAAGAGCACAGCAAGCCAGGTAGCATCAGGAGACGGAGAAGTCAATATTTTGGATAGACCTGGAACATCGACCTCTCCATCTCCTGATGCTGCCTGGCTTGCTGTGTTCTTCCAGCCTCCTGCTTGTCTACTTTGAATTCCAGCATCTGCAGGGTTTTTTTTCCGTCTCTAATTAAGCATTACAATGGCTGTCAAAATCTTACTGGAAGTTATTCTCAGGCTAAAGAAGTGAATGCAATAGGATTCATATAATACTGACTGTTATTCCAACCTCCTTTTCTCTTGACATAGGTGTATATTCCATGGCATTCAGGCAACATCAGTCACAACACAAATTCCCTGATACCAATCTTTCAGGCTGAAAACCAGATTTACCAACTGTTGACCCAGCAATTGATATCTGCAACACTTCCATTGCAAATCCATTACTAATATCCAGAAGGTTCAAGATCCTCTCTTCTCATGTTTGTAATCTACCTTGTCCTTCAGCGGCTTCTTAATTTGTTGCCTTCTATTAAATATCAATTTGCAAAACACAAGTCCCATTTTTCCAGATGCTGTTGGCCAAATCTTCAGTTCATCCTTGTTGTCTTTCTCTTAGAGCATTTATTGCACCCAAGTCTTGGAAACTGGGAAGCAAATGCATCATTCAGGGCTAATTTCTCAGCTATAGAATCTACTCCTTTAGACTATCTAATCTCCCACCAACACGGCATTCGTGCACACAACCTCGCCAATTTAGGCCAATTAGCTTTCCACAGTGTTCCTCATTAGTAGTATTTGGTGCTGGATACTTCACCCATGTCTTTATCACAAGACAACGCTATGGGAGTGTAGCACAGTAAAATGGAAAAGAATAGGAAGGTATTCATAAAGAGTAGAAGTTGGAAAAGTTCCCTACATTCTCTCTCTGTAATGATGTCCCAAGTTTCCACTGAAGTGCAATAAAAAGTTCTCAAAACAGCTTATTAAACCTTTAATATGTGTGTATAAACGTATGTATTAATAGCAGAAGTAGGCCACTTGACCCCTTAAATCTTCTGTACTATTCAATAGAATCATGGCTAAACTAATTCTTTCACATTCTCACCTATCCCCAATAACTTTTCACTCTCTTGCTTATCAACAATTATTCATATCCACCTTAAAATATGTGAAAACATTTGTTTCCACCACCTTTTCAAAAAGAGTTCCAAAGACTCAGAACCCACAGAGAAAACATCTCTCCTCAAACAAGTTTTAAATTGTGACCCTTTGTTTCTAAATAGTGAACCTCGTTCTGGGCTCTGTCATAAGTGGAAACATCCTTTCCATGTCAACCTTGTGAAGATCACTCAGGGGTCAACCAAGTCACTCCTCACTCTTCTAAACTCCAGTCAGCACAAGTCTAGCCTGTCCAACCTTTCCTCATCAGACAGCCAACCTATTCAAGGCATTAGTCTAGTAAACCTTCTCTGAACTGTTTCCAATGCATTTCCCTCCTTTCTTAAACAAGCAGATGAGTGCTATACCCAAGACTCAAGGTGAGTTCTCAGCAATGTCCTGTATGACTCCCTACTTTTGAACTTAATTCCCCTCAAAATAAATAACAACCTTCTGATAGCTTTCCTAATTACTTACTGTACCTGCAGCGTAAACTTTTACAATTCACGTCCTTGGGATACTCAGCTCTGTCTGCATCTCAGAGCTATGCAATCTCTACTATATTTAGATAATATGCTTTTTTTTATGCTTCTTGAAGAAGTGGACAATTTTTATTTTCCCACATTCCACTCCATATCTCAAATCGTTCACACTCACTTAACTTGTTTAATTTATGTTCCCTTCATACTTTACTTCCCTACATATATTTGTTCATCAGCAAATTTAACAACCTTACCTTTGGCCATTTCATCCATTCATTTATGTAATTTGTGAAATGTTGAGGCTCCAGCATAGGTTCCCTTCCCAAACAGGAAGTTACCCATCCATGGTATATTCTGTTTCCTGTTAACCAATGTTCTATCCAAGTCAATATGCTACTGTCTACACCATAAGCTTTTACTTTCCACAATAATCTTTAATATGACAACTCATCAAAAACCTTCTGGAATTTTAAATAGAGTAAATCCACAGCGCATCTTACTTGCTCAAAAGACTCCATTAAGTTGGTTAAACATGACTTCAATTTCACAAAAATCATGGTAACTCTGTTTGTTTATCTTGAACTTTCTATGTGCCCTGCTAAGCCATGCTTAATAATTGCAACTAGCATCTTCCTTATAGCAGTTAAGGTAAATAGTTTCCTGATTTCTGTCTCCTTTTCTTTCTGAATAATTGGGTTGTATTTCCTATTTTCCATTTTATTTGAACGTTGACCAAGTATGCTTACCTGCTGGCTCTCTGCCCTCTCCCATGGAATATGTCGACTCCAGGCAGTTAACAGAGTAAGAGAATTAAAGAAGTATTGCTATTCCCTCCTCACCAAACTCCTTTACTCATCAAACTCTCATATTTGCACTCTGATTCAGCTGTCCTCCATGATTTAAGTTAGCCCCAGACCAAAAGTATTTTCCTCACCTGCTTCTCAGGTTTGCACTATGGATGAGACTTTGTTCATGCTCTCTTATAATCTTCATCCTTGTTGCTCTGGTATGACTTCTAATTAATGAATAGCCTTTTCCTAAAAATAGGTGCTATGGTGCTTAATTGATGAAAAGGGTGACTCTCACTCAATCATATTTTCACTGATAGCTTTAAGAGCTGCGATGTTCTTGGCTTCATTGTCACTACAGCTCAATTTATCTAAACAAGGTAGAATACCAAGGGATGAATATCTTAACTGTTCTGCACATAGATCACAGGGTAGTGTCCTAGGCCCAACCATCTACAGCTACTTCATCCATGTTCAGCACCAATTGTGATTCCTCAGATACTGAAGCAGTACATGCCTAAAGGCAGCAAGATCTGGACAATATCCAGCCTCAGGCTGAAAAGTGGCAAGTAACATTCACACCACACAAATGTAAAGCAATGACTATCTCCATTACAAAACATTCTACCACAGGCCCTTGACATTCTATGGTGTTACGATCATGGATTTCCCCACTCTCAACATCCTAAGGGTTATAATTGACCAGCAACTCAATTGGCAGGCCTAAACACATGCACCAGCAGGTTCAGGATTAGCTTCTTCCCAGCCACCATTAGACTAATGAACGGACTATCTCACCTTAAATAACCTGATCTTGCTAATGCTGATGTTGCCGAACACAAGTTCTATGCGACGTAATTTGTCTAAGTCTTTTGATCACTACTAGCATCTGCTTGGTCTGCTTATCAACAAAGCTTTTCACTGTACTTCAGTACACGTGACAATAAATAAGTATCAAATCAAATCAAATATAAATGCAGTTTCTGCGAGATTTGGTTGGGGGCTAGGAATAATGTAGTAAGTAACTCACTTACTGACTTCATTGACACCACACATACAAGTATTCACCTTCTCCACCTCACCACATATACAAATATTCACTCAATGTATAATATCTACAAGATGCACTGCAGAAATTCACCAAAGATCCTCACTCACCATCTTGCAAACTTAAGAGCATTTCCATCTTGAAGGACAAGTGCAGTCAATCCAATGGGAACCCACCATTTGCAAGTTCCCTTTTAAGCCTCTCATTATCCTGACTTGGAAACACATTGTCGTTCCTTCAGAGTCACTGTGTCAAAATCCTGGAATTCACTCTCTATGGACATTGTGGGTCTACCTAGAGCACACGGACTGCAGCGATTCAAGAAGGCAATCACTACCACCTTCTCAATGGCAACTGCAATGGGCAATAAATGCTGGCCAGCCAATGATGCTCACATCCCATGAATGGATGAACAAAAATAATGAACAAATAAATCTTGTCCAGGAATCCAAGGAAAGTACCTTTACGGGATTTTTAGCAATTAACTGAGAGAAAGAACACCAGGCTTCAGTTTAAATATACTTGTTGAAACGTGGCTCCACTGTTAGTGCAGGATTCTCTACATACTGTACAGAATGTCAGCTTGAATATTTCTGCTTATACCTCTCGCATGGAACCTGGATATCGAACACCTATCACAGAGGCTAATGCTGTTTACCTCTCTAGGAGTGATGTTTAAATTTTGCGGAACCTTTATTGAAGAGGTTAAAAAATCTAAGCACCAAAATGACAAGGGTTAATATTAGCAGCTGAATGCCATCACTTAACAGAAATAGGTTATTGTCGTTCTTAAAATCACAGAGAGTTGAATGTTAAATTACTGCAAAAAAGCTTGCAAGTGTAATGTGCATTTAGCATATCAAATATTTTAAGATGCATCTTGGAAGTAAAGTGGATATTATGTCATTGTGGTAATATCACTGGACCAATCATTCACATTAGGGACATAGATTCAAATCTCACCAAGACAGCAGATGGAGTTTCAATTAAATTATTTGAAGAAACGTCAAAAATCTGGAATTGAAAACTACCCTCAGTGATAGTGACCACAAACTACCATCTGTCGTTCAAAAATCTATTTGGTTTACTAGGTTTTAGTGAAGGAAATCTGCTGCCCCTACCTGGCCTGGCCCACATGTGACTCCACACCAAAGCACTGTGGTAGACCCTTAGCCATCCTCTGAAATGACATAACCACCAGATTCAAAGGAAAAATAAGATTGTGCAATAAATGTTGGGTTTACTAATGTTACCTACATCCCTTATAAGGTTTTTTAAAAATCAGCCAACAGCTCACAGGTAAAACAGAGAAATATCAGGAAGAATGAGAAGTTTGCACAAAAAACTAAATATTAAGGAAAGTTTCAAAGGAGGAGAGACAGATGAAGAAATGGGATGGTTGAGACCTTATAGTCCAGATTGTTGAAGGCATGCATATCTACAAAAGGTGCCACAAACTGGAATGTATAAGAGGAAAGCATTATGCAGGATTAATCAATACCTCAAAAGGCAGGGATTGATTAGGGATAGTCAGCATGGATTTGTTGGAGAGAGATCCTGTCTGTCCAAATTAACTGAGTTTTTATTGAAAAGGTGACTAGGTATACTGATGAGAGTAGTGCAGTTGATGTGGTTCACATAGACTTCAGTAAGCCCTTCGACAATGTCCCACATGCAAGGCTAGTCCAAAAGAAATGAGTCCATGTGATCCCTCATCAGGTCCACACCCCCCCCACCAATCCAACCTCCACTCCCGGCACCTTCCCCTACAACTGCAAGAAATGCAAAACTTGCGCCCACACCTCCCCCCTTACTTCCCTCCAAGGCCCCAAGGGATCCTTCCATATCCACCACAAATTCACCTGCACCTCCACACACACATCATTTACTGCATCCACTGCACCCGATGTGGCCTTCTCTATATTGGGGAGACAGGCCGCCTACTTGTGTAATGTTTCAGAGAACACCTCTAGGACACCCGGACCAACCAACCCAACCACCCCGTGACTCAACACTTCAACTCCCCCTCCCACTCCACCAAGGACATGCAGGTCTTTGGACTCCTCCATCACCAGACCATAGCAACACGACGGCTGGAGGAAGAGTGACTCATCTTTCGCCTAGGAACCCTTCAACCACAACGGATGAACTCAGATTTCTCCAGTTTCTCATTTTCCCTCCCCCCACTTTGTCTCATTCCCAAACCTCGAACTCAGCACCACCTTCCTAACCTGCAATCTTCTTCCTGACCTCTCCGCCCCCACCCCCACTCCGGCCTATCACCCTCACCTTAACCTCCTTCCACCTATCGCATTTCCAATGCCCCTCCCCCAAGTCCCTCCTCCCTACCTTTTATCTTAGCCTGCTTGGCACACTTTTCTCATTCCTGAAGAAGGGCTCATGCCCAAAACATCGATTCTCCTTGACATTGAGGAGGATGGGCTCAGGCTATAGTCTGATATTGATCAGCTAGCAAATTGGGCAGAACAACGGCAGCTGGAATTCAATCCCATTGAATGTGAAATGATGCATTTTGGGATGTCTGATAAGGAAAGGATGTACACAATGAACGGTAGGTCCCTAGGGTGTATTGAGGAACAAAGGAACCTTGGTATACAAGTCCATGGATCCCTGAAGGAGTCAGCACAGGTTGACAGGATTGTGAAAAAGGCATATGGAATGCTTGCCTGTCTTGGCTGAGGTGGAGAGAATGTGAGCAAGGAAGTCTTGCGACAAATCTATAAAACTTTGGTTAGGCCACAGATGGAATACTGTGGAACTCTGGTTGCCATAGTATTGGAAGAACATGATTGCACTTGAGAGGGTGCAGAAGAGATACACCCGGATATTGACTGGGGTGAAAAGTGTCAGTTATGAGGAGAGAGTGTTTGTTTTCTTTTTTGCAGAGGAGGTTGAGAGTGCGGGTGGGCGTGTGATTTAATTTGAGATATAGAAATTTATGAAAAGCATAAGCAGAGTAGATCATGAGAATCTCTGCACCATGAGATATGCCAAATAGGCATATGTGTAATGTAAGGAGGATATCTGAGGAAGTATTTTCTCACCAAGAGGGTAGTCGATATATGAAAGGTATGGCCTGAAAAGGTGGTGAAGGCAACACTTAAGAAGCATTTGGATGTGAACTTAAAATGCCAGGGAATAGTAGACCATGGTAAATGGGTAGTTTGATATTTGTTGGTCAGGATGGACATGATGGGTTGAAGGGCCTCTTTCTATGCTTTCTGACTCTCTCTGTCTTTTTCTCTCTCTGTTTAGGCCAGAATCAACAGAAGGCAGAGGTCTTACTGGTCGTGGAGCAGAGATAGGGAAGGGAGCTGCAATAAAGAACTTGAATTCACAGCAATGGGAATTTTAAATCAGAGGTACTGCACACTGGGAGACAATGTCAGTCACCAACAGCTGAATGAGGGGTTCTTGGTCCAAGTTACAATTTGCACAAGTGAATATTGGGTGAGTTGAAGAGTGTAGGACCATGGATTGGACAGGAGATTATTTGAATTGTCAATATTAGAGATGGCAAAAGGCTTAGCAGAGAAGTGCAGCAACATATTTTGGAGATAGAATGCAAGAGAACACACCTTATTTCAGTGTGTTTATATAACCTGCGACGGGGCAAGTAAGCAGCTCCATATTCAAATTTGCCATGTAATAAGGTCCTTCAGAGTTTTATGATGGGCATGAGCTCAAAAAAAGATCTCCTCTAAACAAGGAGTATTTTGATCATTTTAGGTCTGACCACAAAACATTGCCAGTGAGTGGAACAGATGTCAGCAGGTTATCAAACTGGATATGGTCAGGTTTTGGTGTTCTTTGCCCAGATGACTCATTCACTCTGGAATTTTGTAATCTAATAACCTGCAGTCAGTTGTAAATCTTTTGCTTCTGGAATATAAATAAATGGCACTTCCCCTTTTATTCATTTGGACACTCTTAAATCAGTATAAGTAAACACTAGTTCCTGACATCCATATTAAATTTTCTCTTGACAGTTCATTAATCTGTCTTCTTCTCTTGCTGTTTTGGTATCTCTGACTGTATTGTGTCAGCATTGATTTGTTTTATATGAGAATGATGGGCAGGAAACGAGGAGGAGGTCTATGAACACTGGAGCCTGGAGCATCAAGACTGGACACATTTTATAGACCTACCCTTTCATCCTTTAAGCAATGTCTGGGACGAGGCAGAAAAACAGAGAAAAGAAAACAGAGTTAATAAGGTAAAATACTGAAAACATTTCTCCCTGGCCAACTCATGTGACTGAAACAAGAACAAACAATAAAATGGTCAAATGATCTCAATAGAAAATACATCCTTTCTGTATAATATGACATCTGTTGTAGAATTGGTACCCCATCAAGCCAGTACCCACTGGTTTGACTCATTAACTAACTTTTTTTGAAAATATGTGTTATCAATCATCTTTATGAAATGACAACAGATTTTACTTCAGTTTTTTTTATGAGAAACATCATTTTATTTACTAGAAGATCGATCGGATCAACTGGAACGAGCTACCATCCAACAAGTAGCTGAGCAGTGAATGGAAGGTATGTTTAACCAAGTTATTTGTATAATTGGTTTGACTTTGGAACAGAACAGATGGAAGGACAGATTCGCATTTACACCTTCCAGAACTACAGCACCTCCCAAAGTGACAGGATCAAATGAGATCGTTTGACCATTTTATTGTTTGTTCTTGTTTCATTCACATGAATTGTCCAGGTGATAGATACTACCTTCAACAATTATAAACTGAACAAGACTTAAAAGTATTCTTATGGCATCCAGCTTATTATTTTTAACCAAACTACTTTCATGACTTTTTATCGACTTTTTTATCTTCCCAATGAAGAAGATCCAGGTTTCAGTCTGTAGTCTGCACTGAGTTCGCTCTCCTCAGTTATGAAGCAAAGTAATCACAAAGACTGAGGAGTGAGAATTGAAGCAACCTTCTACATCAAAACAATATTCGCTTTTGGAATTTAGTTTAGGATTTTGGGTTTTGCATGATAACTTGGGGGGCAAATGCAAATCGACAACCCCCACATAATCAGGAATAAGCACCTCATATGGATTTTGCCTGAATTGATCAGTTTGTAGCCAAGAGGCTTAATGGCTGTCCAATTCCATCTGGACGGTGGCGTCTTAAAGCTGGATGATGAATAGGATGCCTCCAACATGGAGGGAGTTGCAGTCTGCCAGAACAGGCAAGGGAGAGAGAGAGAGCATCTCCATCTTGAGATGACCTCTCAGCAACTTTTAATAAAAGTGATAGAAAAAATGGCCACGGCTCTATTTTCCTTCTTCAATCCAGTTAGTATTCTGTTACACCATTACACACCATGTTGTGTTGGTTCTGGTGTCACACGTAGAGCAGACAGCGTAAGGTTAGACATTTGTTTTCCTAAATAATCCGATCCACTATTTTACCGTCAATATGACTGATAGTAACTTTTAATCCAGACTTAACTAAATTTAAACTGTTACATTAATAATTTGTACTCCAGATCTTTCATGTGGATTGTTGTTCAAGAGTCATAACTATTATGCCATTCTATGCCCTAAATTGAAGTCACCAGTTTGATTTTGAAAAAGCAGTAGAAAAGTAACATCAAAGTGTGTTAGGAGAAACTGGGGACTGCAGATGCTGGTGATCAGAGTCGATAAAAGTGTGGTGCTGGAAAAGCACAGCAGGTCAGGCAGCATCCGAGGAGCAGGAGAATCGATGTTTTGGGCATAAGCCTTTCATCAGGAATGTGGCAGGGAAGGTGGCTGAGAGATAAATAGGAGGGTGGGGAGGGCATGAGGGGAAGGTAGCTGAGAAGGCGATAGGTAGATACAGGTGGGGGGTGATAGTGATAGGTTGAAGGGAAAGTTGGAGGGGATGAGTGGGAAGGAAGATGGACAAGTAGGACAGTTCAAGAGGGTGAAGGTTAGATCTGGGATAAGGTGGAGGAAGGGGAGATAAGGAAACTAGTGAAATCGACATTGGTGCTATGTGATTGGAGGGTCCCAGGGTGGAAGATGAGGCATTCTTCCTCCAGGCATTGAAGGCTTGGATTTGGCAGTGGAGTATGCTCAGGATTTGCATGTCCTTGGGGGTGTGGGAGGGGGAAGGGGGAGTTGAAGTGGTCAGCCACAGGGCAATGGGGTTTTTTGATGCTTGTATCCCAGAGATGTTCCCTGAAAGGTTCTGTGAGTTAGCATCCTGTCTCCTAAATATAGAGGAAACCACATCGAGAGCAATGGACATAGCAGATAAGGTGTGTGGAGGTGCAGGAAAATCTCTGCTGGATGTGGAAGAATCCTTTGGGTCCTTGGATGGAGATAAAGGGAGAGGTGTGGGTGCAGGTTTTACAGTTCCTGCAGTGGCAAGGGATGGTGCTGGGATTGGAGGGTGGATTAGTGGGGAGTGTGGACCTAACGAGTGAGTCACAAAGGGAATGGTCTCTGCAGAATGCAGATAGGAGTGTGGAGAGAATTATATCTCTGGGATCTGATTGTAGGTGGCAGAAATGGTGGAGAATAATGTGGTGTATTCAAAGATTAGTGTGGTGGAAGATCAGGACCAGCATGGTGGCTCAGTGGTTCGCACTGCCGCCTCATAGCACCAGGGGCCCAGGTTCGATTCCAGCCTTGGGTGACTGTCTGTGTGGAGTTTGCACATTCTCCCCTTGTCTGCAGGGATTTCCTCCCACAATCCAAAGATGTGCAGGAATGGTGAATTGGCCATGCTAAATTGCCCATAATGTTCAGGAATGCGTAGATTAGGTGAAGTCAGAGGTAAATGTAGAGTAATAGGGGAGTGAGTCTGGGTGGGATACTTTTTGGAGAATCAGTGTGGACAAGGCCTGTTTCTACACTGTAGGGATTCCATGATTCAGGACTAGAGGGATTCTATCCTTGTTGCAGTTGGAGGGATTGGATTCAAGAGCAGAGGTGCAAGAAGTGAAAGAGATGCACTGGAGGGCGTTGTTGATCATGTGGGAGGGGAAATTGTGGTTTTTGAAATAGAACGTCATCTGGGATGTCCTGGAGTGAAATTACTCCTCTGGGAGCAGATGCACAGAGATGGAGGAATTTGGAGTCAGGGATAGTATTTTTATAGAAAAGGTGGGTGGGAGGAAGTATAGTCCAGGTAGCTGTAGGAGTCAGTGGGTTTGTAGTAGATGTCTGTGATGCCAGAGATGGAGATAAAGAGGTCCAAGAAGGGGAGGGGGGTGCCTGAGATGGTCCAGGTGAATGTAAGGTCAGAATGGAAGGTGTTAGTGAAGTTGATGAACTGTTCAACCTCCACGTGTGAGCATGAGGTGGCACTGATGCAATCATCGATGTAGCAGAGGCCAAGGTGGGAGATGGTGCTAGTGTAACTGCAGAAGATGGACTGTTCCACATATCCGATGAAGAGGCAGTAGACCATGAAGGTGCCCATGGCTACCCCTTTGGTCTGAAGGAAGTGGGAAGATTCAAAAGGAGAAGTTGTTGAGGGTGAGGACCAGTTCAGCCAATTGAATGAGTGTGTCGGTGGAGGGGTACTGGTTGGATCAGTGGGATAGTGAGAAATGGAGGGCTTGGAGGCCTTTACAGTGGCGGATGAACATGTACAGCAACTGGATGTCCATAGTGAAGATGAGGTATTGCGGACTGGATAACTGAAAGTCATGAAAGAGGTAAAGGTTGTGGGTGGTATTCCAAATGTACGTGGGGAATTCCTCGACCAAGGGGGACAGGACAGTGTCAAGTGATGAGGAGATTAGTTTAGTGGGGCAAGAGCAGGCGGAGGTGATGGATTGACCGGGACAGTCAGGTTTGGGAATTTTGGGTAAGAGGAAGAATCGGGCGGTCCTGGATTCCTGGACTATGAGGTTCGAGGTTGTGGATGGGCGATCCCCTGACGTGATGAAGTTGTGGATGGTCTGAGAGATGATGGTTTGGTGAAGGGAAGTGAGGTCATGATCGAGGGGACAATAGGAGGAGGTATCCATGAGATAGTGACTGGCTTCAGTTGCGTAGAGGTCAGTGCACCAAACTACCACAGCGCCCTCCCACCTTGTCCGCTGATTTAATGGTGAGGTTGGGGGTTGGAGCAGAGGGAGTGGAGGGCTGCACTTTGTGAGGGTGAGAGGTTGGAGTGAATGAGAGGGGTGAACAAGTTGAGGCGGTCAATATCCCAGCAATAATTGAAGGTAAAGAGGTTGAGGGTGGGTAACAGACCAGGGTGGGGTGTCCAAGTGAATCTTTGTGGTGGGAGAAGGGGTCCTCGCTGGGTGGGTGGGAGTCCCGATTGAAAATGTAAGCGCGGAGGCAGAGGCGATGGAAAAAAAGTTTGATGTATAACCCAATTAATGTTGGTGGTAGGACGATCATCCAGGCTAATCTATGGGAGGACCAATAATGTGTTTGTTGTCTGAGTTAACAGAATTTTGTACCAGTTATGACTTCTGATTTACGTGATAACTGGAAGTGATCCCTGTGTGTGTGGAAGTCATACAAATTTCTGTCCGTTTGCTGCAGAAATGTTTTTTATTGCATGTATGTGTGATATGATCTCAGGGGATAGCAGCTGCTCTTGGCTCCTCATGTAAACAGTCTTAAACTAATTCCAGCTGCGCTGTCATTAGTCTTCCCTCTATATTTCACAAAATGGTCTGTTGCAGTGGAAACTGGCATTAAATGCACAGAATAGCCAATTTGAAAAAAATCTCAAATAAATCCATCGGCAAGAAATGTTTGCCGCATTTTTAGCATTTCACAAATACTGTAATTTATAACAATGCTTGTCATTATTAACTTGGAAACAACAACTCAAGCCTACAAACATTATCAGAAATTATAATTACTCACTTTTGTTTTAAATACTGTTCAATTGATGGTGTCTAATGGTTGCCACAGACTGCACACAGAGACACTTACAGTGGAGCGAAAATCACATAATAACAGAAGTAAACTTGGGTTCAATTCCATTTCTCAAATGTCCCCCATTTCATAAAACAAAACTAAGTAAAATACATGCATCATAATTTGTGGTTACAAATTACATAAGTTACCTACTTTATGTGGTCATTATCATTCATTAACTTATAATGAATGTGTGTTAACTCTAACCAGTTCCACTTTCATCAGTCTATGCACATGCTTTGCATACACAGCTCTTAAATCATGCAGGTCTCCTCATGACAGGCATGTGCATTCCCATTGGCTGTTCCTCTGGATCAACTTGTTCCAGAATGATATTTCTTCTTCAGGTTATATTGATCCCATGGCTACTGAAAGTTCCAGCAAACCCTGTTGCAGATCCATTTCTGTCACTTGGGAACAGTGTACCTCTGGGAATGATGGTCATTCTGGACTCTACAGTAAGATCCCACTTCTCTCTGATCCACTGCTTCCAGTTAAGAATCAGCTCTTTGGGTTGTAATGAAAATGTCTCTAGTTGCGATTATATATCTGGTCATTTGTGTTCACCAAAATGACTGAGGTAACGACTGCCCTACATACGTATTAAGTTGCCACATGGCTGACTTTTGCTGAGATAATTCAACATTTGCAATCTGACTGACTCTCCATTGCTCAGCCCTTGGCACTAACTTGGTGTTTATCAAAGTTGAATGCCAAGTACTGCACTGTTTACCTATTGGGACTTTGCACCATCTTATTGGAGGGAAGAATATTTGGAATAGTGATGTAAAGAGGGCAAAATAGGGCTTTAATGAGATGCAAACTCTTGGAAATAAAGCAGTCACCCTGCAAGGGTGAGATTCTGAAGTTACCATTTAAGTCTTGAGGGGAAAATTGGGAGAATCAGAAATTTTTCATTTTGTTTTGACAATACCTGCCACTGCTCTCGCCAGACTCGAGGGAGGGGATCATTACACAAGCATCTTCCTCGACACTCTGTACAGCCATTGGACTCATTCTGTTTTAACCCAGTAAGTGAGCAAGGACTTGAGGCTGCACAGCAGGAGTCACAACCTAAAGGAGCAATGCGAGTATGGATATGGACAAAGGTACCTTTCAGTATGTATCAAGTCTCCTCTCAAACACAGTGCTTGTATGTGGTGTTTTGTACAGCTCCTCCCATGTAATATCCACTGGAATACTAAAAACACCTGATGATAATTCTGCCAAATTCTAAGTAGCTAGTCCACAAAGATTAGGATGCAGGTGCAGTAACAATAACTGCTGTACAGTTGAGCCATGGACTAATTTGGCACAGTTTCACAGATGAGTACAATTACTTGGAGGTCTCAGCGCAACAAAGATTTTTCTTCTCTCCTCAATCTCCCTTTGGAGTAAGTCAAACCTTCCCAACTCTGGAATCGTCAACAAATCCTACTCCTCAACATGCGCATTGTGTGCTGTTCATGTGGTTGATTAGGTATCATTGGCTAAGTAACAACATACTCACAACTGAATACATAGATTCAAGTTTCACTCCAGCACTCTGCCTAGTCCCTTAAATAGGTGCACTACAGCCTTTGAAGCAGAACAGAGGAATTCCTCTTTGTTAATATTTCCCATCTCAAACACCATCACTAAAATACGTTGGTTCGACCACTTTTGGAATACTGTGTGCAAGTCTGCTCTCCCCCTGTCGGAAGGATGTTATGAAACTTGAAAGGGTTCAGAAAAGATTTACAAATATATTGCCAGGATTGGAGGACTTGAGCTATGGGGAGAGGCTGAATAGGCTGGGACTGTTTTTCCTGGAGCGTCGGAGACTTAGATGTGACCTTATAGAGGTTTATAAAACAATGAGGGGTATGGATCATGTAAATAGACAAGGTCTTTTCCCTGGGTTGGAGGATCCAGAACTAGAGGGCATAGGTTTATGGTGAAAGGGGAAGAATTTATTTGGGACCTAAGTGACAACTTTTTCATGCAGAGGGTGGTGCATGTATAGAATGAGCTGCCAGAGGAAGTGGTGGATGCTGGTACAGTTACAACATTTAAAAGGCATCTGAAGGCGTATTAGGGGGAATAGGAAGGGTTTAGAGGGATATGGGCCAAATGCTGGGAAATAAAACTAGGTTAGGTTAGGATATTTGGTCAGCATGGACAAGTTGGACCGAAGGGTCTGTTTCCATGCTGTACATCTCTATGACACTACATGATTATGACTTCATTCCTCTTGCATGGGACTTGGCTGTGATCAAATTGGTTGCTGGGACTCCCACATTTCAACAATGGCTACATTTCAAAAGTAATGCTAACTTTGAGATGTCTTGGGTCTTGAAAGCTGTTACATAAATGTGAGCCTTTCTTCTTGTGTTTTGTTCCTTATTGTCATTCAAGAAAAACAAAACCAAAATCAGAACTTTCAATGATCCAATAAGTTTTGAAAAATATTGTTTGGTTCTGTCAATTTGTACATTCTTTGAATTCTTTGATGGCACCAGGAACCTGGGTTCGATTCCTACCTCGGGTGACTGTGTGGAGTTTGCATATTCTCCCCGTGTCTGCGTGGGTTTCCTCTGGGTACTCTGGTTTCTTCCCACAGTCCAAAGATGTGAATTGGCCATGCTAAATTGCCCATAGAGTTAGATACATTAGTCAGTGGTAAATGTACGGGAACGGGTGGGTTATTCTTCGGAGGGTTGGTTTGGACTTGTTGGGCTGAAGGGCCTGTTTCCATAATGTAGGGAATCTAATCTAATGATCTTGCTGCTATCATTTTCTGATCCTTCTTCGGTGTCCATCTTATGGTTTTGACACCAAGTTATGAGCCACTGCTGCTAATCATGATGAGTCCCTTCAGCTAGAGGCTGTTCTTTTCCCAATGAAAAGCCTCCCTTGTCAGCAAGTCTTGGGAAATATATAGTAAAGTCTTGGTCCTACAAAGCTGGAGGCTTCATTGGGGAATGTACTGCATTGTGTAACTGTCATGAAGGAGAAGCATCTTCTCTAGAAACACTCACCATTGTTACACTGAACAAGATTCAGGTTACTGACATTCAGTGGAAAGGTCGATTAATCAAGAAGATCCATAAAATTCTGAAATAGAGTTAACAATATCATCATTAGTTCCTATGCTACGTATATACTTCCCACTTGGCTCATGTCCCCTTCTGAACATTCCCAAAGACCTTTTGGTCTCCATTCAGTGTTTCCATGTTGAGTGGGTTGACTTGACCAGACCATTCACCAAACAGGAGAAGTTTGTAGACGCTCTGTGGAGAAAGTGAGCTCATCTTAGATGCTGGTGCATACCATGTTGTGGATCTACTACAATCCCATTCATTTGCTGCATGTCTTTGAAAAGGCTACACAGGAGCTCAATTTCTGTTGTGGTTCTGTTCGCCGAGCTGGGAATTTGTGTTGCAGACGTTTCGTCCCCTGTCTAGGTGACATACTCAGAGCCTCCTGTAAAGCGCTTCTGTGATCGTTCCTCCGACATTTGTGGTGGTTTGAATCTGCCGCTTCCGGTTGTCAGTTCCAGCTGTCCGTTGCAGTGATTGGTATATTGGGTCCAGGTCGATGTGCTTATTGATCGAATCTGTGGATGAGTGCCATGCCTCTAGGAATTCCCTGGCTGTTCTCTGTTTGGCTTGTCCTATAATAGTAGGTTGTCCCAGTCGAATTCATGTTGCTTGTCATCTGCGTGTGTGGCTACTAAGGATAGCTGGTCGTGTCGTTTCGTGGCTAGTTGGTGTTCATGGATGCCGTTAGCTGTCTTCCTGTTTGTCCTATGTAGGGTTTTATGCAATCCTTGCATGGGACTTTGTACACTACATTGGTTTTGCTCACGCTAGCTACTGGGTCCTTTGTCCTGGTGAGTGGTTGTCTGAGAGTGGCTGTTGGTTCGTGTGCTGTTATGAGTCCTAGTGGTCGCAGTAGTCTGGCTGTCAGTTTGGAAATGCTCTTGATGTATGGTAGTGTGGCTCGTCCTTTGGGTTGTGGCATGTCCTCATTCCGTTGTCTTTCCCTTAGGCATCTGTTGATGAAATTGCGCAGGTATCTGTTTTTGGTGAATACCTTGTAATGGTGTTCTTCTTTCTCTTTTTGCAGTTCTGGTGTGCTGCAGTGTGTTGTGGCCCTTTTGAATAGTGTCTTGATGCAACTTCTTTTGTGTGTGTTGGGGTGGTTGCTTTCGTAGTTTAGGACTTGGTCTGTGTGTGTGGCTTTCCTGTATACCTTTGTGGTGAATTCTCCATTTGATGTTCTCTGTACCATCACATCTAGGAATGGGAGTTGGTTGTCCTTTTCTTCCTCTCAAGTGAATCGGATTCCTGTGAGTGTGGTGTTGATGATCCGGTGTGTGTTCTCTATTTCTGTGTTTTTAATGATTACAAAGGTTCATCCACATATCTGACCCAGAGTTTGGGTTAAATTTGCGGTAAGACTGTTTGTTCTAACCTTTGCATTACCGCTTCTGCTATGAGTCCAGAGATGGGTGAGCCCATGGGTGTGCCGTTGATTTGTTCATATATTTGGTTGTTGAACGTAAAGTGTAGTGTGAGGCACAGGTCTAGTAGTTTGAGTATGCCATCTTTGTTGATAGGTTCAATGTCCTGTTGTCTGTTCTGTATGTCCAGCAGGTTGGCTATTGTTTCTCTGGCTAGGTTTTGTCAATAGAGGTGAACAGTGCCGTTACATCGAATGAGACCATGGTATCTTCCTTGTCTATGTGTATATTTCTGATGATGTCCAAGAATTCCTGTGTTGACTGTATAGAGTGTCTGGATCCGCTGATCAGGTGTTTCAGTTTCTGTTGTAACTTTTTAGCTAGTTTGTGTGATGGTGTAGAGACTAACATTCCAGATTGCTTTCTTAATTAATTGTGAGTTTAGAAGACTGAGAGGGGATGTTGTGGTTCTGTTCGCCGAGCTGGAAGTTTTTGCTGCAAACGTTTTGTTCCCTGGCTAGGGAACATCATCAGGGCTATTGGAGCCTCCTGTGAAGCGCTGCTTTGATGTTTCTTCCGGTATTTATAGTGGTTTGTTCTTGCCGCTTCTGGGTGTCAGTTTCAGCTGTAGTAGTTTGTATATGGGGTCCAGGTCGATGTGTCTGTTGATGGAGTTTGTGGATGAATGCCATGCCTCTAAGAATTCCCTGGCTGTTCTCTGTCTGGCTTGTCCTATGATGGTAGTGTTTTCCCAGTCAAATTCATGTTCCTGGTTGTCTGAGTGTATGGCTACTAGGGATAGCTGGTCGTGTCGTTTTGTGGCTAGCTGATGTTCATGGATGCGGATTGTTAGCTGTCTTCCTGTTTGTCCTATATAGTGTTTTGTGCAGTCCTTGCATGGTATTTTGTAGACTACGTTAGTTTGGCTCGTGCTGGCTATTGGGTCCTTTGTTCTAGTGAGTTGTTGTCTGAGTGTGGAAGTTGGCTTGTGTGCTGTTATGAGTCCTAAGGCTCGCAGTAGTCTGGTTGTCAGTTCTGAGACGCTCCTGACATATGGTAGTGTGGCTAGTCCTTTTGGTTGTGGCATGTCCTCGTTCCGTGGTCTATCTCTTAGGCATCTGGTGATAAAGTTGCGCGGGTATCTGTTTTTGGCGAATACCTTGTATAGGTGTTCCTCTTCCTCTTTTCGCAGTTCTGGTGTACTGCAGTGTGTTGTGGCTCTTTTGGATAGTGTCCTGATGCAGCTTCGTTTGTGTGTGTTGGGGTGGTTACTTTCATAGTTTAGGACTTGGTCTGTGTGTGTTGGTTTCCTGTGTACCCTTGTGGAGAATTCTCCGTTGGGTGTTCTCTCTACTAACACGTCTAGGAATGGGAGTTGGCTATCCTTTTCCTCTTCTCTCGTGAATCGTATTCCTGTGAGTGTGGCGTTGATGATTCGGTGTGTTTCTTCTATTTCTGTGTTTTTGATGATTACAAAGGTGTCATCGACGTATCTGATCCAGAGTTTGGGTTGGATTTGTGGTAGGGCTGTATGTTCTAACCTTTGCATAACTGCCTCTGCTATGAGTCCCGAGATTGGTGATCCCATGGGTGTTCCGTTGATTTGTTCGTATATCTGATTGTTGAATGTAAAGTGTGTGGTGAGGCACAGGTCTAGTAGTTTAAGTATGCCGTCCTTGTTGATAGGTTTGGCCTCCATTGTTCTGTTATGTATGTCCAGTAGGTTGGCTATTGTTTCTCTGGCTAGGGTTTTGTCAATTGATGTGAACAGTGCCGTCACGTCGAATGATACCATGGTTTCTTCTTTGTCTATGTGTGTATTCCTGATGATGTCCAAGAATTCCTGTGTTGATTGTATGGAGTGTTTGGATCCGCTGACTAGGTGTTTCAGTTTTTGTTGTAGTTCTTTGGCCAGTTTGTATGATGGTGTCCCTGGTAGTGATACTATGGGTCTGAGTGGGATGTCTGGTTTGTGTACTTTGGGTAGTCCGTAGAAATATACAAACCCATATACAAACTACTACAGCTGAAACTGACACCCGGAAGCGGCAAGAACAAACCACTATAAATACCGGAAGAAACATCAAAGCAGCGCTTCACACGAGGCTCCAATAGCACTGATGATGTTCCCTAGCCAGGGAACGAAACGTTTGCAGCAAAAACTTCCAGCTCGGTGGACAGAACCACAACAACGGACACCCGAGCTACAAATCTTCAACCAGACTTTATACTGAGAGGGGATCTAATTGAGACGTATAAGATTATTAAAGGATTGGACACTCTGGAGGCAGGAAACATGTTTCTGCTGATGGGTGAGTGCCGAACCAGAGGACACCTCTTAAAAATAAGGGGTAGGCCATTTAGGATAGAGATGAGGAGAAACTTCTTCACCCAGAGAGTGGTGGGTGTGTGGAATGCTCTGCCCCAGAAGGCAATGGAGGCCCAGTCTCTGGATTTGTTTAAGAAAGAGTTGGATAGAGCTCTCAAGGATAGTGGAATCAAGGGTTATTGAGATAAGGCCGGAACAGGATACTGATTGAGGATGATCAGCCATGATCATAATGAATGGTGGTGCAGGCTCGAAGGGCAGAATGGCCTACTCCTGCACCTATTGTCTATTGTCTAATTACTTGCTGTACCTGCACTCTAATGCTTGTGTTTTAAGTATGAGGACTCCCAGATTCCTTTGCGCTGAAGGATTCTGTACCATCTCTCTATTTACATAATATTCTTCTCCTATTCTTCCAAGCAAAGTAGATAACCTTACATTTTCCCAAATTTAACTTTATCTGCCAATTTTTTGCACGGTCCCTTTTCCTATCTATATCCTTGCTTGGAGTCCACTTCACAATTCTTTACCCGCTTACCTTTGTGTTTTTGGCAAAGCGTCTATAATCACTCTGCCCCTTCTCCAAGTCACTAATATAGATTGTAAATAGCTGAATTATATTTTACCTGTCCTCTCTCAATGTTCACACGTCACTCACTTTCCAGTAAATGTCATTAGATAGCAACAAGAAAGGAAAGATTTGCATTGATATAGTGTATTTTATAACCTCATGGAGTAATTGGAGCAAATAGCACTGATGCATTTGAGCACTAGCTAGATAATTATGAGGTAGTTGCATTACATAAGAAGAGTCCTAGAAGGTACATGTGGAGCATAAATGGAGCACAGCAGAAATGGGATAACTGACCAGATCATCTGCTTTAGTGATGTTGATTGTGATATTTACAGAGGTCGTCTTCAAATCTGCTGAGAGGGCAGAGGAAGCCTTGTTTTATTATCTTTTCCAAAGGATGGATATCCAGGAGGAATTTTCCTCTGTTAAATCAAGAGCACTTAGTCAAATTGTAGTATCCCAATTTCTCCTCCAGGGAACTAACCTTAAATCTACTGGGGTAATTATCATTGGGTTCCTTACTCAACAGCACATATGTTGATTTTCATTTATAAAACTGTGCAGTGCAGAAGTATTACTGTTTATGTTGTGATCTGGTAATCCATGACCTTCAGGGTTGTTACAAAAATATTGACATTCTATCATGAACATGGATAGAAACTTAAACTGTGGAATCCATATTTAAACCTAACTGGTCTCTGCAATTTGCAAACTGCAGAGCACAAACAGACAGTATTCATGCAGCCAGGCCTTGGACAATCAACTTCCCACCGAAACCAGACAGACCTGGAACTGCCGGGCCAGGAGCTAAGGGCCACATTGTTTCAGAATGAAGCGTTATTTATTCCTCCAGTGAATCTGCTTTGTTAGAAGAATGTTACACAGACCTGGTAGCATGCAGCTCAGTCAGAGGTCAGAGGCCAGAGGCATAGCGTGACAAGGAGAACACTTGAATTTGAAGGTTTAAAACCATGTTGTACAGCATTCAAATATGGAAAATTGTCACCTCATGTGATCTTACTTCCCCTGTCTGATGTTAGCACAGGTCACAGAATCTTCAAGAAGGTCATGAAGAGGGGGATAAAAGGAACAGCCTAGAGCCCCAGCTCTCTGCATTTTGCACATCCTTCTCCAGAGAACACCTTCAATAGGCAGCCGAGGCTCCATCATCCCCAGCTCCTTATGCCTCGTTGTGAGCATCATCAGACTGACCAGATCCAGAGAGACCTCCTCGGTGAGGCAACCTCAAAATCAGAACCCACCCGAGATCAGAGAGGATGTCCAAATCGAAGACTGAACATTCTGAAACATCAGAGCTGAAAATGTGTTGCTGGAAAAGCACAGCAGGTCAGGCAGCATCCAAGGAACAGGAGAATGGAAACGTTGATTCTCCTGCTCCTTGGATACTGCCTGACCTGCTGTGCTTTTCCAGCAACACATTTTCAGCTCTGATCTGCAGTCCTCACTTTCTCCTATTCTGAAACATCAGACAACCCTCAAAGACTGAGGAACAGTCTGTCCCAGCTTTATTGAATGGGTATTACCAGTCCCTTCAGACAAAGAGTTCAAATACAGTTGTAGGGTTTTGTGGATTGGATGTAGTGAACCTTCAGAAGTGCTTGTCTGAAATAGACCTGATAAGACCATAAGACATAGGAGTGGAAGTAAGGCCATTCAGCCCATCGAGTCCACTCCGCCATTCAAATCATGGCTGATAGGCATTTCAACACCACTTACCAGCATTCTCCCCGTAGCCCTTAATTCCTTGTGACATCAAGAATTTATCAATCTCTGCCTTGAAGACATTTAACATCCCGGCTTCCACTGCACTCTGCGGCAATGAATTCCACAGGCCCACCACTCTCTGGCTGAAGAAATGTCTCAGCATTTCTGTTCTGAATTGACCCCCTCTAATTCTAAGGCTGTGTCCATGGGTCCTCGTATCCTTGCCTAACGGAAACAATTTCCTAGCGTCCACCCTTTCCAAGCCATGTATTATCTTGTAAGTTTCTATTAAATCTCCCCTTAATCTTCTAAACTCCAATGAATACAATCCCAGGATCCTCAGCCGTTCCTCATATGTTAGACCAACCATTCTAGGGACCATCCGTATGAATCTCCGCTGGACATGCTCCAGTGCCAGTATGTCCTTCCTGAGGTGTGGCGACCAAAACTGGACACAGTACTCCAAATGGGGCCTAACCAGAGCTTTATAAAGTCACAGTAGCACAACGGTGCTTTTATATTCCAACCCTCTTGAGATAAATGACAACATTGCATTCGCTTTCTCAATCACGGACTCAACCTGCATCTTTACTTTTAGAAAATCCTCGACTAGCACTCCCAGATCCCTTTGTACTTTGGCTTTACGAATTTTCTCACCTTTTAGAAAGTAGTCTATGCTTTTATTCTTTTTTCCAAAGTGTAAGTCCTAGCATTTGCTCACGTTGAATTCCATAATGAAGGGCTTTTGCCTGAAACATCGATTTTCCTGCTCCTCGGATGCTGCCTGACTTGCTGTGCTTTTCCAGCACCACTCTAAACTAGAATCTGGTTTCCAGCACCTGCAGTCCTTGTTTTTACCTAGAAATAGTTTTGAGACTGTTTACTGAGAGATTGAAGCCTGTTTACCGAAGAATCTTGTGAAGAAATTGATACAGTTTGACAGATTTGGATTAAAAGACAATAGGAGAGTCTGAAAAATATTGTTTTTCCTTGATAAAGTGTTCAATCAAGTTATATTGAACCTTTCATTAAACTCTTGTCCCTTTTATCTATCTCACCGCGTAACACACCTAGCAAAATGGGTTACCGCAAACTGGTCAAGGTAAGGCAAGTACATTTACCAATGCTTCACTATACAGCAATACAATGAAGTGAGGGTATAGATCTTGAAGAAGAACCTGACACTCACACTTGCCCTGTTGTAAATTTTTGCATACTAGCAAAACAGTTACAGTTCACGACTGAATGAATGTCTACTTCCCATTGAAAATGTAAACAAGTTCCTACACACGCTCTTCTGTTCTCAATTCAATTAAAGAACAAATCACAAGAGAGAAGCACTTACTCACCCGACTCATGTTAATAGATCACTTAGAATCCACCTTGGAACTGGGAACAACTCAGCATCACTAACCATTCATTCAGCAAGGCAAAGAATGCCAAGATCAGGAAGAATTATACAGCCAGCTTAGTCATTCCGTATACAATCAATGTCAATCATCCTGCTAGAAAATGAAACCCTTATATTTCTAACAAGTCTGGTCCCACACTGACAATATAATTGGCCAAAATGGTACCCATTTTTAACAAAGGCAACTAAAGCAAGTCACATGAGTTAGTGAGGCAGCATCCAAGGAGCAGGAAATTCGACGTTTCGGGCATAAGCCCTTCTTCAGGCTTATGCCCGAAACGTCGAATCTCCTGCTCCTTGGATGCTGCCTGACCTGCTGCGCTTTTCCAGCAACACATTTTCAGCTCTGATCTCCAGCATCTGCAGTCCTTACTTTCTCCACATGAGCTAGTGAGCAAGGAAACAAACAAAAAAACAGTTACAAATCAAAAACATTCATGCTGTTTTGCTGAAGCTTTGAAGCAGTCAGAGGTCACCAGACATTAAATCTGATGCCCTCATTTTATTGGAATTGAAACGAATCCACCAAGTGCTGGATGTACATGGCATATCAAAGCAACTTGATGAGTATTAATAGTTTGGAGAAAACCTTGAATTCCAAAATATTAAAGGCCACCACAACAAGTAATGAAAGTTTAAAACGCAGCTAACATTTCTCCTAAGTCAAAGTAAGTGCCAATTCTTTCACAAAAATATTACATTTGACTAGCAACGCATTAAACGATAAGGCATTTCAGTTTACAGTGAAATTAATAACCAATTACACTTAAAAATGGTCTCAGATGACAAAGGAAGAATCTAAAACCATAGTGCTTAACATCCCTTCGTAAATTGTAATTGCAAGTTACTCACAAGGACATTTTACCTGCATCTCCAAAAAAGTACACAAAAAGAATATATAAAGTGGAGCAAGATAAAAACCTAACAGCTTCTTCCACAAGCCAATCTGATGTATCATGAGTTCTAGTCAAACTGTTTAATATACTGAGACAAAATATGTACAAGGTGTCAATCTTGGCTCAGTAAGGAGCACTCATAACTCTGAGTCAGAGCATTGAAAATTCAACTCTTATTCCAAAGACATGCACATAATTCAGACTCAAACATAAATGCAGTAAAGAAGAATTCAGCACTGTCGTTAGGGTAAGATGTTAAATCAAGGTCCTGTCTAGCCCTTGAGTAGATGTGGAAGTTCCCATGTTATCATTTTATAAAAGATCAGGGGAGTTCACCCCAGAGCCCTGGCCAATGTTTATCCCTCAACCAATGTCATTAATTAGACTATCTTGTCATTGTTAGGAATCTTCTGCATGAATTTGCTGTCATGTTTTCTTACAATTATCACTATACTACAAGGTTAAAGTATTAAATGGGCTTAAATGCTTTGTTATATTACAGCCGAGGTTGGAGGCATGGACTGCCATCATTAACCCTGCTACTCAAGCTTACGATGTGTATTTAAGTGATGCACCCAGTTACCAATATGGCTAGTTGTACACCTTCTCTATATTAGGAACAGAATAAAAGATCCATTAGCAGTTTTCTTTAATAATCAACAAGAATTACTGATATATTTTAGAACAGAGCTGATAAAACATACTTTACACAGGAAAACATGAATACTTACTTTTCAGAAGTTGGGTTTGAAGACTATCATCCAATAATTGTTGATTCTTGAAGGGGAAAAGGATAAAGTGTGAAGTGTTCCAAATGATCTTCAGTCAGAGTCCTGGCACACATAAGGTCATACCAAAAACCAGTATTTGCCTCTGGGACCCTTGCAGGCACAGTTCATTCATGGATTGCCAAGGAAAATCCTTGCAGACATCTTCCAGGAGAATAGTTGGACCAAGATTTCAGTTGTCATGCTGTAACTTCAGTAAGATTTTCTCAGAAAAGAAATGGAAGGTAAACCAAGTGGTTTATCTCTGACTACAGGCTGTGACCAAAATGAAATCCAAATAGTATCTGAAACATTTAACTCTATGCAAGTGACATCGAGCAGTCCAGTCCAACAGCTCCACAGGTGTGGCTGCTGGATGGCTCAAACCATCTGATTTCTAAGGAGTGATTTTGTCGTAATGTCCTTTCTGTAATCCCTTTGAGAGAAAGGCTTGGATATACAAATCCACCACCGTTCGTAACCCTTTCTTATGAAACCTAAAAAAAAGTCATGATTTGGAGATGCCAGTGTTGGACTGGGGTGTACAAAGTTAAATATCACACAACACCAGGTTGTAGTCTAACAATGTGCTTCCAATTAAACCTGTTGGACTACAACCTGGTGTTGTGTGATTTTTTTAAAAAAAGAGGGTTTAGAGTCTTCATAACAAAATGCAATTTCATTCTTTATTTTCTGCAATTGATAATTACTTTATCAAGGAATCTGACACATAATTGTCTACCTTCAAATTCTCACTATTCAACTCTGGTCACAGGCAACATTACTTCTTATCCTAGCAGCATTGCGGAATTTAGATTTTATCATCTCTAAGAACATTTTATCATCTTTCTTCAGTCTGCCTCCACATGGTATGATCATTAGATCATAATTCAGAGATCTAGCCAATGATCTGGAGCCCAGGTGCAAATTCTGCCACAGTGGAATCTAAAATCACTAACAATCTGGGAATCAACTAAAATTCTGGGATTAAGAGTCTAATGACGTCAATTGTCGGGGGAAGGAAAAAAAACACCATTTAGTGTTCAAATGCCTTTTCGGGAAGGAAAGTGCTGTCCTTAAAGAGCTTATGAGACTAAGCCCATAGCAAAGTGGTTGATTTTCAACTGGCCTATCCAGCGCTGAATTAATTAAAAAATTCCAATCACCACAAACTACATTGGTGATCATCATATTCCCAACAGTTCCCTTTTAAAGGAGCTAAACAGATTAGGGACAGTGTTTTTTGCCAAAATTCTATTCAAGAATGCTAACAACAAACATTTAGTGTCATCAATTTGGGACAGCATGGTAGACCAGTGGTTAGCACTGTTGCCTCAAAGTGCCACAGACCCAGGTTCAATTCCAGTCTCCACACTGTCTGTGCAGAGTTTCCAATCTTTCCCCGTGTCTGTGTGGGTTTCCTCCAGGTGCTCTGGTTTTCTCCCACAGTCCAAAGATGCCAAGGTTGGGTGAATTGGCCGTGTTAAATTGCCCATAGTATTCAGGGATGTGTAGGTTAAATGCATTAGTCAGGGCAAATGTAAAGTAATAGGGTAGGGGAATGGGTCTGGGTGAGATACTCTTCAATGAATCAGTGTGGACTTGTTGGGTGAAATGGCCTGATTCCACATTGTAGGGATTCTATTCTATGAAAAACTTTAGATATCCATTTAAAATGTTCAAATCTAGGACCTTTGGGCATTACTAGTTCAGTAGTTAAATTTCAAAGTCATCGTTGTAATTCTTAGTCTCCCAGGGATCTCAAACACTATTTCCTCCTGTTTCTCCTTTGGTGCATTGATTTTAATTTCTCCAAACGTTCTAGTTTTTGGGAAACTCCTTTCAGTTTGAAAAAATAGCATATATACTTTCTCTATTCAAGAAAGTTGGAAGACTGAAAGCAAACACCTACAAATCAGTTATCCTAACATCTGTCTTTGGAAAAATGATAGTGTCTACTATTAAAGGAGATTATAGCAAGGTATTTAGGAAATTTAGGTTAGATTCCCTAGAGTGTGGAAACAGACCCTTGAGTCCAACAGGTCCACACCGATGCACATAACAGTAAGGGAATTTAACACAGCCAATTCACCTGACCTGCACATCTTTGGATTGTGGGAGGAAACCCACATAGATACAGGGAGAATGTGCAAACTCCACACTGACAGCCACCGAGGCTAGAATCGAACCCAGGTCCCTAGCACTGTGATGTAGCAGTGCTAACCACTGAGCTACCATGTTGCAAGTAATCTTAATGTAATCAATCAAATTCACATAGCATTGTGAATGGAAAATCATTTTTGACAAATATTTCAGTGTTCTTGGAGGACGTAGTAAATTATGTGAATAAGGGTAAACCAAAGCTATGTTGTATGTGCTGAATTTGGATTTCCAAAAACATAATTGACAGGGTGTTTCAAAGGTTGCTATACAGCATGAGAGCACCTGATGTAGCTTAACATATCAGCATGGACAGACTCAACATAAATGGGCTGATTTCAAGTGGGCAAATTATAACCAGTGGAGCACCACAGGGATCAGTGCTGATGTTTCAATTCTAACTGCCCACATGCCAGGATTAAATGAATGGTTTCTAAATTTGTTGGTAATAAAATGATAGGCAGGAGAGTAAGCTATGCAGAGCTGGGCAGAAAGTTGGCAAATGGAGTTCAATGTAGCTAAGTGTGAAGTCATTCACTTTGGTAGGAGTAACAAGAAGATGGATTACTGGGCTAATGGTAGGCTACTTGGTAGTGTGGATGAGCAGAGGGATCTTGGTGTCCATGTACACAGATCTCTGAAAGTTGCCACCCAGATAAATAGTGCTGTGAAGAAGGCATATGGTGTACTGGGCTTTATTGGTAGAGGAATTGAGTTCCGGAGTCCTGAGGTCATGTTGCAGTTGTATAAGACTCTGGTGCGGCCTCATCTGGAGTATTGTGTGCAGTTTTGGTCGCCATACTATAGAAAGGATGTGGAGGCATTGGAACGTGTGCAGAGGAGGTTTACCAGGATGTTGCCTGGCATGGTAGGAAGATCATATGAGGAAAGGCTGAGGCACTTGGGGCTCATTGGAGAAAAGAAGGTTTGGGGAGATTTGATAGAGGTGTACAAGATAATTAGGGGTATAGATAGGGTTGACAGTGAGAACCTTTTTCCGCTAATGGAGTCAGCTGTTACTAGGGGACACAACTTTACATTAAGGGGTGGTAGGTATAGGACAGATGTTAGGGGTAGATTCTTTACTCAGCGGGTTGTGAGTTCATGGAATGCCCTGCCAGTAGCAGTGGTGGACTCTCCCTCTTTATGGTCATTTAAGCGGCCATTGGATAAGCATATGGAGGTTATTGGGCTAGTGTAGGTTAGGTAGGCCTCAGTCGGCGCAACATCGAGGGCCGAAGGGCCTGTACTGCGCTGTATTTTTCTATGTTCTATGTCCTATGTTCTATGAAGAGGACAGAAGGAACGGAATGCACAAGATTAAGTGAATGGGCAACATTTGTTCAGATGGAATAGAATATGGCAAAATGTATATATTATGGACTAGGCCAGACCACTCAAAACATTCTTAAGTTGGCAGCCCAGATCATAACTTTGCAATTTGTTTCAGTAAGTGTACAGTGAAAATTACCTGGATTAAATTAGTGAGGTTGACTGGCAGGTTAAAAACAGACTAAAATGTATTCACAAAATTACACAATGAAACACAAAGAACAGAATAAAGAACCCTTACAGATGTCAGTCAATCCCAACGAGACCTAATTATGCTGTTCCGAATACACACAACTGTTCCAATACACAAACTCCCTTAAAAACCAGTACAAATGGAACACATGCTTACAGGTCAAAGCTAGAAGGGCAGAAAGAGAGAGTTTGTTTCCACACAGCTCACTGTTGAAGTCCCAACTAGTTCTGGACTGAATTAAACTGCTCAGCTCAGCTGACTAATCCCCTTTCTTTATACACGTCACTTCTAAAACATGAGCACTTCAGCCTGGAGTCTCATCTGTTTACATATAAACAAAAATACCTATCAATACCCTTTTATCTCTGTACCATACCAGACTGATCAGAGCCCGGTCTGGTTTATTACCCTCTGGAAAAACTCAAGGACAGAATATCCTTGAGCCAAGTAACAGCTTTTAGAAAAAAAACGGGACTAGCTTTGTGATATTTACTTGTCCACTTTGACAAGCAGAATAGAAAAACAGTATGTTCATTAAAGGGAGAGGGATTGCAAAACTTTGAGAAACGGAGGGATCTGGGTGTCCATATGCATTGATCATAAAATCTTAGTAAGTGGGTACACTAAATGACTCAGAGGCAAATAGAATATTGTTGTTTATTGTAATGGGTTACAGTATACATTTGCAGATTTGTTCAATTGATTTTTGTAACTGTGCGAAATCTCTTATAAGCAAAGCTTGGGCAGTTTGGACCTGTAACCATTGGAGTTTACAAGAATAAAAAGGTCCCCTTGTTAAATGCATAAGGACATGAGGGGATTTGACAGGGTATGTGCCGAAAAGCATTTTGTCCCAACGGGAGAGGCTAGGACTGAAGTCACAGGTAAAAGCATAAAGGGCTACTCATTTAAGATGGAAATTAGAAATTTAGTTTTCTCTCAGAGTTGTTAGCCTGCAAAATTCTCTTCAACAGGAACAGTGGAGAGCGAGTCCTCGAATATTTATAATCCTGAGTTAGATTAGAATCAATGAATCATTAGGTTTTACAACTACTTATATGCCATTTCCCAGCACTTGACCTGTAGCCTTGTGTTCCAAGTGTTCATCTAAATACTTCTCCAATGCTGTGATGGCTCCTGCCTCTGCCAAATTTCCAAATTTCCAGGCAGTCAGTTCCTTCTGGGTGACAAAAAAAAACCCATCCTTAAATCATCTCAAAACATCTACTCCTTATCTTAAACTGATGTCACCTAGTTATTGACCCCTCAATTAAACGGAAAGGTTTCTTTCTAACTATTTGATCGATGCCTCTCATAATAGTGCATCTCCATGATGTTCCCTCCTCTCAGCCTTCTCGTTTCTGAGTAAAGCAACATCATCTACATCTCCTCTTGAAATAGCTGAAACACTCCAGTCCAGGCAACATCCCGGTGAATTTCCCCCTGCACCTTCTCAGAAACAATTAGTTCCTTTACAGACAAGGGAGACTGGTATCATGTCACCAGGTTGTCCTTTATTTACACAGGCATAGAACTTGACATTAATCCGGATACCTCAGAGCCTACTCTCAAAATGAACAGGACCTCTTGTGCATATCTGTCAGCCAGGGCTTCGTGATTGGGCTGGGTTAACAGCCCCAATCAGAGAATTCATATTCTATGAGGTCCACTTGGCTGACCTTGTTACAATCACTACAACCCTCCCCTCTAATTCTGGAGAGATAGACCGGTTATTTCTATTGTTGTCTCTCCTGGGGTGCTTTCATATTGGGTCTGGTTCCTCTGACTCAGCCTTGGATACAAGCAACATGCACGAGGCTGTAGCCCTCCTCTTGAGCCCAGAGCATCTCGGAAGAAATTCATCCTCTTCTCTAGGCAGAAAGGTATCGAGGCTGCGACATCTGCAGGTTTCTTTGAGATGGAAGGGGACAACCCTTAGCTTCCAAAAGATTTTCTATCTGTTCTGAGAGGCCAGTTATGTTATACTCCTGATTCATTTGTGAGATTGAAATTCTCATGTGGTCCTTGCGTTTGTTCAGGATCTCCTCACCTTCCCAATCTTGTATGTCACTGCCTTGACCTCACATTGACCATGCCTCTCACCCATGCAGGGCTACTTCTATGGTTCCTACACCAAACTTGGTCCCCTGAAGTAAAATGTTTCTCTCATTTAGAAGAGTCTTGTGTCTGGTATTGGCATTCCTGATAACGTTTCATACCATCCCCCATCCCACCCACCCCAGCAAGGTCTGGGAAGATCAGATTTAACCTGGTGTGGGGTTTTCTCCCCATTAACAACTCTGCTGGAGCTTTCCCTGTAGTTGCATGAGGAACTGGGACTGTTGGTATCAAGTGAAGCCTTAGGCTGCTTCTTAAAACTTGCCTTCAAAGTTTGGATTGCTCTTTCTGCTGGAATGATGGATGGTATGGATTTGTCCTTATATGCCGAATGCCATTCCACTTTAGGAAATAGTAGAATTCCCTGTTTTAAATGATGACCCGTTGCTTGTGATGAACACTTCTGGGTCTTGGATGTATTGCATGGATATATGTAATAAAGTTCCATCCTCTGTGGTGGTCTGGTCTCATCGAGTCCAAAAGGGTTTCAATTCTGGTTGTGATAGTTCTTTCGATGTCCCTATCAGCACCAGCTATTTTAGTTTTGCCAGGACTGGATCATCTTGCACTCAATATCCAGTCAGATGTTCAAGGTTTGTGCAAAGATTTGTAGCTCGGGTGCTCGTTGTTGTGGTTCTGTTCGCCGAGCTGGAAGTTTTTGTTGCAACAAAAACTTCCAGCTCGGCGAACAGAACCACAACATCCAGTCAGATATCGTCAGTGGTGACAGGAAGCATGTCCAGAAGGTTTAAATCCAGAATGGACTCTTGTAGTGACAGCACCACCGGTGGGGATTCTGCTGGTGGGGGGAGCGATTCAAGAAATCCTCATTTGCTACTTGGCTTCCCTGACAGTGTTCCAACTTGTATTTGTACGCACTTAGAATAAGAACCCAGCGTTGAATTTGAGCTGAAGTTATGGACAGCATGGCCCTGTTCGCTTTGAGTAGCCCAAGCAGGGGTTTGTGGTCCGTAACAGTATTGCTGGATGACCGCCAAAGCATCCGTGTCTATCTGGGTGTATTTGAGTTCTGCGTCAGCCAATGTCTGGGAAGCATTTGATATTAGGCATTTTTCTCCATTGCGCCATAGGTGAGCCAACTCTACCCTGATACCGTGTGGGAGGCATCGCATGTCAGTACTTAGGTAACAATAGCTGCTTCCTCACTTCCCTAAAAGCTGTGGCTTGACTATGAGACCATTTACAACGCTGACCCTTTTTCAATAGCAGATGTAAGGGGACCAGGATGGAGGCCAGGCTATGCATGGACTTTTCACAATAATTCACCAATTCAAGGAAAGCCCTCAGCTCCCATACAGACATGGGAGCCAGGGCATCTTTGATCACCCCCACTTTATCTTCTAATGTAAGTAATCCAGCCTTATCGAATCTACAGCTTATGTTTGTCACTTGGCATGCCTGAAACACACATTTTTCCCTTCTAAGGCATACACCCGCTTTGGAAAAATGTTAAGGACCATGACCTAGTTCTCTAAATGTTCTTTATTAACCTTTCCTGTTATCAGCACATCATCCAGATAAAGAGTGACAAGGGATAGACCTTGTAAAATGTTTTCCATCATCCGCTAAAAACTTGGACAGGCTGACGACACCCTAAATGGCAGTCTTGTATATTGGTGCGAACCCTAATGGTTATTAATTTTAGTATACTTCTGGGAATCCTAATCGAATTGGCACCTTCATAAAGAACAGTTCCCCTGCTACCCTTCTGACTTTCACTTTTGGGCTGTAAATCGTTTGTGGCTGGAAGATCTTCGCTACTGCTCTCTCTTTTCCAAATTCCCTTTCCAAGTAAATCATCAGCGTGACAGGCAAATCCCCTGCTCAACCATCAAGCCTGGTTCAATGGAGAGTACAGGAGGGCATGCCAGGAACAGTACCAGGTTTACCTAAAAATGAGGTGTCAACCTGGTGAAGCTGCTAAACAGGCCTACTTTCATGCCAAATAGCATAAGCAGTAAGTTATAGGCAGAGCTAAACGATGCCACAACCAACATTTCTGATCTAAACTCTGCAGTCCTGCCATATCCAGTCATGAAAGCTGGTGAACAATTAAACAACTCACTGGAGACTCCACTAATATCCCCATCCTCCATGATGGAGCAGTCCAACACATCAGCACAGCAGATATGGTTGAAGCCTTTGCAATAATCTTCAGTCAGAGGTGCCGAGTGGACACTTCATCTCAGCCTCTTCCAGTGGTCCCCAGCATCATAAATTCCAGTCTCCAGCCAAACTGATTCACTCCACGTGATATTATGAAATAGTTGGAGGCAAAGGCTATGGGCCCTGACAACAATAGTGCTACAGACTTGTGCTCCAAAACTTGTCACTTCCCTAGCCAAGCTCTTCTAGTACAATTACAACACTGGCATCTAACTGATGATGTGGAAACTTGTTCAGGTATGTGTTGTACTCAAAAAGCAGAATAAACTCAACCTGGCCAATTGCTACACGATCTACTCTTGATCATCAGTGAAGTAATGGAAGATGTCATTGATTGTGCTAACAAGTAGCTCAGCAATAACCTGCTCAGTGACACCCAGCCTGATTTCTTCCAGGGCCACTTAGCTCCTCTCCTCATTACAGCCTTAGTTCAAACATGGACAAAAGAGCTGACATTCAGAGGTGAAGTGAGAGTGACAGTCCTTTACATCAAGGCTGCATTTGACCGAGTGTGGCATCAAGGAGCCTTAGCAAAACTAGAATCGGTGGGAATGAGGGGACAATTCTCCAGCGGTTGGAGTCTTACCTGACACATAGGAAGATAGATGTGGCTGTTAGGCATCAATCATCTCAGCTCCTGCTCCTCATCTGTGGGAGTTCCTCAGGCCAGTGTTCTAAGCTCAACCATCTTCAGCTGCTTCATCAGTGACCTTCCTTCCATCACAAGCTCCAAAGTGGGGATATTCACCAATGATTGCACAATGTTCAGGACCACTCACCACTCCTCAGATACTGAAGCAGTCTATGTTCAAATGCAAACTGATCTGGATAATATCCAGGGACCGGCTGACAAGCGGCAAGTAATATTCATGCCACTCAAATGCCAGGCTACGGCCATCTCCAATAAGTGTCAAAATAACCACCACTCCTGGACAGTCAATGGCGTTAACCTCACTGAATCCCTCACTATCAATATCATGGGGTTACCTTTGACCAGAAACTCTATTGGACTAACCACATAAATGCAATAGTTTTATGAAAAGATAAGAGTAACTCACCTCCTGACTCCCCAAAGCTTGTCCACCATCTACAAGGCAGAAGTCAGGAGTGTGATGGAATGCTCCCCACTTGCCTGGATGGGTGAAGTTCTAACAACAGAAGCTTAACATCTTTCAAGACAAAGCAGCCTGCTTGATTGACATCACTTCCATTAGCATTCACTCACTCCACCACTGATGCTCAATAACAGCAATGCGCACTGTCTACAAGATAGACTACAGAAGTTCACTAACAATCCTTAGATAGCTCCATCCATCCACACAGCCACTTCCACTAGACCACAAGAAATACAAGATTGGCAAGAACATGGAAACACCATCACCTGCAAGTTCCCCTCCAAGCCGACTTGGGAACATCTTGCCATTCCATCACTGTTGCTGGGTCAAAATCCTGGAATTCCTCCTCAAGGGTATTTTGGGTCAACCCACATCAGAAGGACTGCAACGGTTCAGGCAGCAGCTCACCACCATTTTCTCAAGGGCAACTAGGGATAGGCAATAAATGCTGGCCAGCCAGCAATGTGCATGTCCCACGAGTGAACTCAATCAGAAGCAAACATAACTCAGAAAAGTCAGGAGATGGTCAGACAGGATAATTTAAGGCAGGATAATTTAAGGCAGGATATATGTAGTGGAATTTTGTACAAAATAAAGTTTATGGAAGGAGTAGTCAAGTCTGGAAACAACAAAGACATTCTCAAGTTTTGCAGCAGAAGAGAGAATGAGATTTTAAATATATAGGCTGTAGTCTACAATCAACCATTGCTTGTCAATGCAGCAAAACCCTGAATTCAGCCTTTTTAACATTATGTAAACTCAATTTAATTCTGTTACATTTATAACTATTTCAATACTTACTGTCCCTGTCGGTCCCTGATGGTTTCCTGGCCTCCATTCTGTATTTTCTTATTTAAAATCTCTGTAGACTTGTTGCCTTAATAACTGCTTCAATGTATTCTGGCCCCATAAGCCCAATAAAATCTGTCTGTGGCTCCATTAGCCTAATAATGTCTATGCATTATGCCCTGTTGGCATGGTATAAAAATTTTATAGCCCCACTGGACTAATAAAACTGTTTATGGCTCAGTTGGCTAAATAAACAAACTTTAAATCTTTGGCAAATCTTCCGGAGCTTTGAATATATGGAGCAAAATCCATCTTTAAGACACTCACTCCACCCACCTTTGCTTCGATCCAGGAAACAAAGTCGACACCACATGCACCAGCTTTCTTGTAGACCTCCTTCAGAGAATTCCCCACTTCCTCAGCTCTAGACTAAATAATATTTCCGTTAAAAATATCACAGTACCTTTACTTCACACTCTGCAGATCCATTAACTGAAAACAAATAAAAAACTGCCTGCAGGAAGTTGCCATTTTCAGCACAGTTGTCCCGCTGGTTTTAAATTACTGTTGCTGCTACAAATTCACTTAAGTCAGCGACTCAAGATGGAATGAGAATTTGCATGTGGTTCACTTATTCTTCAGTATCTCACCTGGAGTATCCTAAATCATGGATGTTAAAAGGCAATTGTGATCACAAAGGATTTGCAGCTGAGATCAGTTGTACTCTACCATCTCTTCATCCCAATTTGATCAAATACTCTAACATAGAATCAGGTCTATGTCTGTCTCCAGCCTTTCTGTCAGGGTGAGTAATTAAATGGAGGGCCAGATGTCTGGCACTCTATTGATTTGCAGCTATTTGTCCTGACTGGATGGATAAGATGGCTGTGGCACTTTGCTGTTTAAGAACATGGACTGGCATGCCTGATAAAGTTGTCAAAACCATTGAAGTTGTCAAAGGACTTTTAACATTTTGTTGATTCTCTATGTCTTGTTCTCACCAGGACACTTTACAAGTTTACACATTAAAGGGGAAATCCAACATTTCTCTCACGTAAGAGGAAAGTGCCGTGGTTGCCATGGAGAATGACACATTCATGCTGATTGACAGTTAAATTATATACTGTCTGATTGGTCAGGGCATTGCCCTGAGAAATGAACCAGTGAATGGCTGTCATCCAGTTTGTTGAGTTGAAACAGGAACAGTGCATCTACATGTTCATTCTGTCTGCAAAAGTTTAACGTCTGTTCGAAACCTACCTGCATCTCTTAGAGGCAGAATTTTTAAAAGTTCGTTTGTGGGATTTGGGCATTGCTGACTGGACAATATTAATAGCCCATCCCTATTTGCCTTGAGAAGGTGGGAATGAGCTGCCTTCTTGAATCGCTGCACTCCACTTGCTGTGGGTTGACCCACAATACCGTAGGGAGGGAATTCCAGGATTCTGACCCAATGACTGTGAAGGAACGGCGGTATATTTCCAAGTCAGGGTGGTCAGTGGCTTGGAGGAGAACTTGCAGGTGGTGGTGTTCCCAAGTACCTACTTCCCTTGTCCATCTAGATGGAAGTGGTTGTGGGTTTGGAAGGTGCTGTCTAAGGATATTTGGTGAATTTCTGCAGGGCATCATGTAGATAGTACTGAGTGCTGGTGGTGGAGGGATTGAATGTTTGTAGATGTGGTGCCAATCAGGTGGGTTGCTTTATGCTGGATGGTGTCAAGATTCTTGAGTGTTGTTGGAGCAGCGCCTACCCAGGCAAGTGGGGAGTATTCCATCACACTCTTGACTTGTGCTTTGTAGATGGCGGATAGATTTTGGGGTGTCAGCAGGTGAGTTACTTCCCTCAATATCCCTAGTCTCTGATCTGCTCTTGCAGCCACTGTGTTTATGTAGCGTGTCCTGTTGAGTTTCTGGTCAATGGTAACCCCAAGGATGTTGATAATGGGGGGGTTTAGTGATGGTAATTTTATTGAATGTCAAGGAGCGATGGTTAGAGTGTCTCTTATTGGTGATGGTCATTGTCTGGCCTTTGTGTGGTGCCAAGGTGACTTGCCATTTGTTGGCCCAAGCCTGGATATTGTCCAGATCTTGTTGCATTTGAGTACAGACTGCTTCAGTATCTGAAGAGACAGGAATTGTGTTGAACACTGTGCAATCATTGGTGATCATCCCTACTTCTGACCTTATGACAGAAGGAAGGTCATTGATGAAGCAGCTGAAGATGGTTAAGCCTAAGACACTATCCTGAGGGACTCCTGCAGAGATGGCCTAGAGCTGAGATGACTGACCCTCCACAACCACAAACATCTTCCTTTGTGCCAGGTATGACTCTAACCAGTGGAGTGTTTGCCCCTGATACCCATTGAATCCAGTTTTGCCAGGGCATCTTGATGCCATGTTGAAAATGTGTTGCTGGTTAAAGCACAGCAGGTTAGGCAGCATCCAAGGAACAGGAAATTCGACGTTTCGGGCATAAGCCCTTCATCAGGAATGAGGAGAGTGTGCCAGGCAGGCTAAGATAAAAGATAGGGAGGAGGGACTTGGGGGAGGGGCGATCTTGATGCCATGTTTGGTCAAATGCGGCCTTAATCTCAAGGGCTGTCATTCTCACCTCACCTCTGGAATTCATTTCTTTTGTCCATGTTTGAACCAAGGCTGTAATGAGGTCAGGAGCTGAGTGACCCTGGTGAAACCCATACCGGGCTTCACTGAGCAGATTGTTGCAGAGCAGGTGCTGCTTGATAGCCACGTTAATGACTTTTCCATCACTTTACTAATGATGGAGAGTGGACTGATTGGGCAGTAATTGGCCAGGTTGGATTTATCCTGCTTTTTATGTATAGGACATACTTGGGCAGATTTCCACATTGTCGGGTAGATGCCAGTGTTATAAGTATACTGGAAGAACTTGGCCTGATAGTGGTAGGAGCACATCTCCTCAGTACTATTGATGGAATGTTACCAGGGTCCAGTGTCTTTGCAGTATCCAGTGCCTCCAGCCTTTTCTTGATATCACGTGGAATGAATCAAATTGGCTGGAGACTGGTATCAATGATGCTGGGGAGCCCTGGAGACAATGGCACAGTGGCATTATCACTTGGTTATTAATCCAGAAACACAGAATAGCCTTCTGGGAACCTGGGTTCAAATCCTGCCATGGTGGCATTTGAATTCAATGAAAAGGAAAAAAGTCTGGAATTGAGAGTTGACTGCTGACCATGAAACCATTGTCAATTTTTGGGGAAAAACCCATCTGGTTCACTAATGTCCTTTAGGGAAGGAAATTTGCCATTCTTACCTGGTCTGGCCTACATATGACTCCAGAATCAAAGCAATGTGGTTGACTCTCAACTGCCCTCTGAAATGGCCTAGCAAACCACTTAGTTGTATTAATCACCAGAAAGTCAATCCATTATTGTTGGAACAGCTGTGGAATCTGTTTACACAGGAAGAGAAATTAATTATAATGTACCGTGAGTTAGTGCACACTCCAAAGGCTATGTGAACATGCATTAGAGGCTTTGTGCTTGACTGGAGTTGAGGTAAGATCTGATCTATCCACAGAGGCCACATCTCCAGTGATGGCACGTTCAACCTCCCAGCTTCCACAGACCTGTTCTGGATCACATGAGTCTCTGACAGCACCAACCAAGTGTCACCTGCTCCATTGGGCTTGGCTTGGTACATGCAGGGAAATCCATCATTGAGTGACCTATTATCTCCCCAAACTGAATGTCTGAATGGATGACAAGTGAATTGAAATTGAAAATGCTGTTAATGTCACCCCTGGAGTAGAGTGGTACTGGAAAAGCACAGCAGTTCAGGCAGCATCCGAGGAGCAGGAAAATCGACATTTCGGGCAAAAGCCCTTCATCAGGGATACAAGCAGAGTGCCTGCAGGGTGGAGAGATAAATGAGAGGAGGATGTGGGGGGGTGGAGAAAGTAGCATAGAGTAATAGGTGAGTGGGGGTGAGGATGAAGGTGATAGGTCAGGGAGGAGGGTGGGGAAGGTAGCAAAGAATACAATGGGTGAATGGGGGTGGGATGAAGGTGATAGGTCAGACAGGAGAGTGGAGTGGGTAGGTGGAAAAAAAGATAGGCCAGTAGGACAGGTCATGGGGACAGCGCTGAGCTGGAAGTTTGGAGCTGGGGTGAGGTGGGGGAAGGGGAAATAAGGAAACTGGTGAAGTCCACATTGATGCCCTGGGGTTGAAATGTTCCGAGGCGCTCTTCCTCCAGGCATCGGGTGGTGAGGGTGCAGCGGTGAAGGAGGTCCAGAACTTCCATGTCCTCAGCTGAGTGGAGGGGGAGTTGAAATGTTGGGCCACAGAGCGGTGTGGTTGATTGGTGCGGGTATCCCATGGATGTTCCCTAAAGCGCTCTGCTAGGAGGTCCAACCTTGCAGCAGCTTAACTCATGAAAGCTTGTGGCCATGATAAGCATCACAGACACTGGCAATACATCATTTTCCTGATCTAAGGTATAGCTGTGGCTACATCAAGTGGCAGATTTCATTGAGGACATCTTCAGTGAGGTCTGATGTTCGAGAAAATGGTCAAACAATGGAATGGCATCAGTTAATGCAAAGTGAGTCATTCGGATCAGAGAGTGAGGTTGGAGCCCAAATCCTGGACTGTATGGAATTTACTAATTGGCAACTGATTGGGGCAGCATGGAGGCTCAGTGGTTAACACTGCTGCCTCAAAGCACCGGGTTCGATTCCACCCTCGGGCAACTGTCAGTGTGAAGTTTGCATGTTCTTTTCATGTCTGTTTGGGTTTCCAGTTTCTTCTCACAGTCCAAAAATGTGCAGGTTAGGTTGATTGGCCATGCTAAATTGCCCATAGTGGCCAGGCTAGGCGGATTAGCCATTGGTAAATTCAGGGATAGAGTAGGGGGCTAAGTTTGGGTGGGATGCTCTTCAGAGGGTTAGTGCAGACTTAATGGGCCTCTTTCTGTACTGTAGGGATTCTATGACTCTTGAACTATCAAACCGGAAAGCTTGATAAAGCTTAGAAAATACATGAATCATCCTTTATGCATATGTATCATTGAAAAAGTGAGTCAACCATCAGCCTGCTCAACACTATCAGGAAGTGCAAGTTCATGCCCTACTGGTCAAATATATGTTAGGAAGCTGCCTTTACCTCTTGGCCCCAATCTGTAATCCCAGCAGACATATTGAAAGGGTACAAACCGACATCAGTGTCATTACGCATGAACGATGCTGAGTTAAATGCTGTTGCTGTGCCCAGAGATTTTTAGATTTAGAGTTTATTGTCATGTGTACTGGTGTGCAGGAATACAAGAATACAGTGAAAAGTGTGCAAAGTCCCACTCCCCAGTGCCATTTTAGTAGACAAAAGACAGAATTAAAAACAGAGGCAGAAATAAAACAGCCAATAAAAAAGAAAATGTCTCAGTCACTCCCCTGTCGCTACCACGAGTCACTCTCAGCCAGAAAAACAAAGTCCCTACCTCAGTCTGTGAACACTCAAGTGCCTCAAGTTCCCACACTCTGCCGGGACACCATCTCCTCTGCTGTCAAGTACCTGGGCCCTGCTGCCAACTCTAGGATGATGTCATCACTCTACGGCGCTATCTCGCCTCCCTCTGGATGTCATTCCACCAGGAGTCCATGCTGGGTTTCCGCTGAAGTTGTCGCATCCCGAACTAGGCTCCAACCCAACACTGGGCCCACCGTCTCAAAGCTGCCAGTGTCTCAGTCTGGCTTACGTTGCTGTTGCTGCTGCTTCCTGGGAGCACCATTTTGGCAAAGGAACCCACCGCTACAAACTGTCTAGGAAGAGGACCACTCCTGCCACAGCCGACACTCCAGGAAGGGAACTTCTGCCCCCGACAGAGGAAAAAAAAAGAAATAAAACAAAATAAAGAAAGAGGAAAAAGGAAAGCAGACAGACGTGGAGCAGCTCTCAGGTCTGGATTCGGGCACGAGCGCTGCTACTTTGCTGTTGCCATCTTGGAATTAATGGTTGCTATATGTAATTCTTAACTCTAACTGTAACGCCTTACATACATTGCTTGTTATTGCAGCTCTACGTCTAAATAACCGAGGTTTACTTGCAATTTGAATTGGAATGACTCACAGAAAGGAATTTCTTGCAAGCGCTTGAAACTTAGCCCTGTGTAAATGGCTTATTTTCATATAATCCCTACAGTGTGGAAACAGACCGTTTGGCCCAACATGTCCACACTGACCCTCCAAACAGTAACCCACCCAGACCCATTCCCCTACCCTATATTTGCCCCTGACTAATGCACCTAATCTACATATCCCTGAACACTATGGGCAATTTAGCATGGCCATATCACCTAAACTGCACACCTTTGGACTACAGGAGGAAACCGGAGAACCCAGAGGAAACCCATGCAGACACAGGGAGAATGTGCAAACTCCACATAGAGAGTTGCCCGAGGCTGGAATTGAACCCGTGTCCCTGGCACTGTGAGGCAGCAGTGCTAACCACTGAGTCACCATACCACCCGTGCCATCACTGAATGAAGTAATGAACCACTTTCTTGATGTTTGCCAGTTCCTGGACATTGAATCAACCTAATTCACTATTTCCTTCCCTGTGTGATTCCAAATCTATCAAGTCTTACAGAAGAGCCTTTGGAGATTTACCAACATTATGCCATGAACAAGCCTGAATAAACTGGGATAGTTACCCTGAGAGTAAAGGAAATGAATAGAGCCATTCCAATTTATGAGGAGTTTTGATAAAGCACATGAAGAAAATCTGGCAGGTTAGAAATCAGAAGACATGGATTTAAGATAATTGGCAAATGAATGATTGAGGAGATGGGGAGATTTTCTTTTAAAGTGCAGCAGGTTATGATGATTGGTAATGAAATGCATGAAAGCATGTAAGAAGCAAATGTATCAGTAACATTCAAAATGTGCGTACATTTGGCCAGTTGGAGAATTGGAGAATTTGCCAGTCAGAGGAATGAGCAAGAGAATGGGACTTGTTGGATAGCTCATTTCAATGATCACAAACACAATGAGCTGTATGGTCTCATTCTGTGCTATATGATGCTATCTTAAAGCATTCCTCACTTTTGGAGCAATTCCCATCTGATGTACTATTCCAGCCCTGACAGTGTCTCCAGTTTGTCGGAGCGATCTCAAAGGTAGGTGATTTTCCTATTCATTGGTTGTTCTGTGGTATGAGGGTCAATGTAGACCATGTACTGGGCCAAAAAAGGTCAAACCGGGATTTTAAATTGGTGAATTTATTTCCCTGAAAAGAAACAGGAGGAACTGTAGTTCAACTTAACAACATACCAAGGCCAATTTTCAGACAACAGAGTTCCATTTTGCAAGCAAGTTGGAATATTTTTATGCTGTGACCTTTGACATGGCAATTTGTTTGATGCATCTCATTTCAAAGCAGCATGAACCCTGAGCTGGCTGTATTTACTGGCAACTGACCAATAAAAAGAGTCTCTGAAATCATTTGGCTCATAAAACTGTCTTTTATTCTGGAGGTCTTTCGATTATTTTACATATTAATAGAGCACACTGTTGAAAATTACTATCTTGCAAAATGATGCACATGAAACTTTTTGTCAAACCCAATAAATTTCACAAGGACTTTTTGCAAAAATGCTCTTTCACAGTAATGTAGTCATTGTAGTTAGATTTATATCAAAAGATATTAGTACACAGCAATGTTTGCAAGAATCATTATTTTGCCAACATAATTATTTATAATGGGAAGAAAAAAAGTTATAAAATGCATTCTGTTATTAGCATAATGCTAAACTCTGAAAAATTAGTTGTCTCTGCTCTCGACAGATGCCACAGTTTTTAAACTTAGTTCAGTTTGGTCTTAATTTTGCTCAAATATATACCAGTCCCTCAACAAATAAATCTACTCCTGGAATTTCAACATTAAACAATGGATAGAATCTTCCCAGCCCCTGAACAACCGGACAATGACAAGGTGGTGAGGAAAGGTTAGAAAAAAAAGTCTGATTTTCTCCCCAAAGTTTTAACAGCAAGATGTGAACTTCACTAATGAGCAGCGAGAGACCAATTTGCCTGCATTAACATCTAATCTCACTTCATCTACATGCGGTTTGCTGATTTACCAGGCAATGGCAGAAATTAGTCGGAAACATTTTCTACCATCAAAGTCTGAAAAAGTACCTGCCAGCTCCAGCTAACTGCTCCTCTTGGCCTCCATCTTGGCCAGTTTACTCCAAAAGGGCAGGCCCCATGACCAATGACTGCCTGCATTCCTCATCCACAAAGGCTGCCATTAGACAGGCACCAGCCTCACTTTATTGACATATAAACACAGAAAACAGGAACAAGATTGGGCCATTGGCTCTTTGAGCTTGCCTCTCCACTAAATACAATCATATTTGACCATCCAACTCAATACCCTTTTCCTGCTTCTTCCTAATCGCCTTTGATCCCTTTAGCCCTATGAATTATCTATCTCCTTCATGAAAATACCCAATGTTTTGGCCCCAGCTGCTTTCCGTGGCTGAGAATGTCACATGCACACTATTCTCTGGGTGAAGAAACTTTACCTCAACGTAGTCTTAAATGGCCCACCCTGTACCCTTAGACTGTGACCCCTAGTCATCAGGAACATTCTTCCTGCACTTATCTGTCAAGTCCTGTTAGAATTTTATAGGTATCTATGAGATCTCCATCTCATTTATAGTAGAGTTCACCACTTCAACACTGCTTAGGAGCACACAAACACCATTCATTGTAAGACAGCTTCCAGGCCACTTTGTCCCCAGGGACAGGCATGCATCAGAACAGGATGTTTCTCAGGGTTCTTTACTTGCACTCATAGCACCCACACAGCTTGCATCTAGTTGGATGGTCAGAGCATCTCTTCCTTGCCTTGCATTTCTTTTTGCGCATTGCCACATCATTCAGAACTTACACTCTCAAGTACTTCTGTCTTGCCTAAGCTCTCAGCACAGACACTATGCTAGAGAGCTTGTCATGTTAGTCATCAGTGGTCAGTCAAGGGGGTGGATACGTTGCTGTGCAGCACTCTGCTATGTCAATGTCACCTGCAGCATGTGCCAGAAGCTTATTGGCTAACTCAATGAATGTGCTTCAACAAAATGCCTCATTTCAAATTCTAAGGGGAGTGGTCCTCAGTCAAGGCTGACCTTACATGGATGATCACTGAGAGACGAGGACTATATTCCAGCTAGTGACTCCACTAGGCAACCCCTTTACTGAGGCCAACCATCAACATGGTGCTGGCCAATCTTTCACCAGGGCCATCATCGAACAGATGATAGATCCTCTGAAGATTGATTTTGTGGGAGAGGGATGTTGCAATGCAATCAAGCGGGCTGTGTCACGTAACCTTTAGAGCCATGCTCTGAACAACTGGAACAGGCAACAGCAAATCTGATGCATTCTAAGGAACTGAGAAAGCAGGAATAGTCTTAAAGACAGAAAGGAGCAGGAGGGAGATCACCTTCACCACAACAGAACAGTGTAGTATCAGGGGCAGCAAGCCAGACAGGATTTCATTGAAGGCAAAAGTGAGGACTGCAGATGCTGGAGATCAGAGTCTAGGTTAGAGTGCAGGTTAGCAGGTCAGGCAGCATCCGAAGAGCAGGAAAATCGACATTTCGGGCAAAAGCCCTTCATCAGGACCAAAGGCATCTCTCCAATCCGGAGGCTCCCTGCCTTCATTCCTGATGAAGGGCTTTTGCCTGAAACATCAATTTTCCTGCTCCTTGGTTGCTGCCTGGCCTGCTGTGCCTGCTTCCAACACATGTGAGCTGGGTGAAGTCATTATTCATTGACAAACATTACTGCTGTTCAAATTAGAAACAGTTCCTTTTTATTTCCAAGAAACAAATTCTTGTTTGTTGCTTCTTCACTTTTACTGTTCAATAAAAGTTAAGATGAACAACTGTGTGAAGGCTTTATAACATGCCATGCTCCAACATTGAACAATGACAAGATGTTAATGTTGACTGGGCATTCGAGAAGGAGTAGGCCTCCCTTACACTGGGTTGGACAACACAGTGCGGCACTGATGATAGGTAGACTAACTAGAACTATCTGTCTGATATAACTGCAAAAGGCCGATATCCAGTCGCCACGTCAACCCTTTATTTACTTGTGCACAGTGCAGTGGCTGTAGCCAGCCAGCTTGGAGTTAGTTCCCTGAATGGAGGAGATCTAAATCTCCTGTTTTTTTTCCTTCAAGGAGATTCTAATCTCCTAGTTATGTTGGTCAGTCGGAATTTTCCTGACGGGGTCAGGTTAACAACCCCAATCAAGGACCTCGTAGTCAACAAGGCTCACCTGGTTCCAATCACTACACTAGCCTGGATATTATCCAGATCTTGTTGCATTGGGTCATGTACTGCTTCAGTGTCTGAGGGGTTTCAAATGGTGCTGGAAATAGTGCAATCATCAGTGCACATTGCCACTTCCATCTTTCTAACGGAGGAAGGAAAGGGAAAGATGATGTAGCTATACTCAGACAGCTTGGTTAGGGGCATAGCAAATTCTGGAGCACAAGTCTTGGGTGCTATTGTTGTAATATAATCCAGGCCGATAGCCTTTGCACTATCCACTGCCACCAGCCATTTCTTGATAGTACATGCACAAAGTTGAACTGGTTGAAGACTGATGTATATGCTTCTGGCCACCTACAGAAGAAGTCTGGACTGGGTCCACCAAACTTTCTTAAAATTTTCAATGGCGATCACTGTATTCTAGCTGAGATTAGCAGAGCTCTGCTTGTGTTACATCCCATTCATTCATTTTTTCAGTCCTCTGTTATCCAGGCATTTTCTAAAATTTCTCAACTTGGTGATTCGAGACAATACTCCCCAATTCTCTTGCTGTGAAACTGAACTTATGTGTTGTTCATAACAAACTCGCACCAAATCCCATTCCACAAACACACCTACATTTGTTGGCCCATACAGGCTCCTACTCAAGCAATGCTAACATTCTCATCCTTACTTTTACAACAGCCTCATAGACTCCTTCGCAACTGTGCAATCTTCTCCAGCATCACCCTCCGAGATGTCTGGCTGGGTTGTATGGCCTCAAGGCCAAATTGAACAAGAAATATAATTAAACTCAACAAGGGGACTGGACTAATCATGCACAACTTCATGGCTATAGCCACAAAATACAAACTATTCTGAATGACAGGTCCAGTGGACCCACTGCTCAGCATGACCAGTACTTATGAATCAAGCTTAAAGAGAAATACTTGCTGGTTATGTGGAAGAGCAAGGAGCTGAAAGGTGACGTATGCATGATAGGGCTTGTCCTCTTGCTCCATGCATCTGTCAGGCTGCCCAAAGTGATGTATCTGTTCACTCTATCTTATCTATGACTGGTTCCAATCAACAAAAACTAGCCAAAACCTGGAGTGAATTGCTGCAAGCAGCTTTGAACAAGTTTTTTACTTTCACTAGGAAGGATTTATTCAGGCAGTCAGCCTGAATTCAAACTGCCTGTAATGTGATATATTATTTCCTGTCTATTGTACAGTTGCATGCAGAAGACAAGTGGCCTAAGGCACAATCTCTACAAGTATATTCATGGACCAATTGGTGTACAAAAGTTACAGTGCCACTGGAATCTATCTGTCCCTCAGTTGCTTCCAGAAAACCCACTCAACAAACCACCTATCCCAACACTCTCTCAACCCCCTAAGTAACAGTCACATTCTCACAACCAACCAGCATCCCCTGCTCCACCTCTCAGAATCTTACCCATAAACTCCACCCTGCCCACTCCACTCTCTCAATTCTGGGGTCATGTTAATACAACAGAACTGAAATAGAGTCACAGTGGGGGAAGCTTTGAGCATCACTTCTCCTGTGCCTCGTCCCTTCCCTTTGACCATCAGTTGTGACCATACCTTTAGCTGCTTAGGTTCAATCCCTGGACATCCGGGACGTTGCCCTGTTTGGCAGGATGAATAGACAAGCAGAGTATTATTTAAATGCAGACAGTGCGCAGAATGTTGTGATCTGTGTGTCCTTATATTTAAACCATTGAATGCTAGAATGCAGACAACATTAGGCAGGCAAATGGAATGTGGACCTGCATTGCAAGACAATAGAACAGAAAAGTCAGCAAAACATGCTGCAGCTGGTCAGGGCATGGGTGAGGGTATTCCGTACAATTTTGCCCTTCATACTTAAAGAGTGATGTAGCTTCATTGCAAGCAATTCAGAGACTGTCCACTGAGTTGACTCCTAAAAGGGCTGTCTTACAAGGAAAGGTTGACCTACACTTTTAGAATCAAGAATAATGCGAGATGGTAATGAGAGATGATCCTACTCAAACTTGCAAAATTTTCAGCAGGCTTGACAGGGCAGAAAGTAATAGGATATTTACTCTTGTGGGGTAATTTAGGGTAACAGTTTATTAAAAAGCACTCCCATAAAAGAAAAGGATGCCAAAGGTTTTGTCTCTCAAAGTGTTGTTAGTTTTGACATTCTCTTCCACAGAGAGTAATGATGACTGTGTAATTGAATATTTTCAAGACAAAGGCAAGAGGCAAAAGACTGGAGTAAAGGTCAGATTGAGCTTAGCCGTGTTTTAGTAAGTGATAGAGCAAGCTGGATTGGCTGAATAACGTCTTATTCTTATAGTTTCATGATCATTTTGGTTTTCAGATCTTCTAAGAATTCAGAAATTTAGACAAAGCTTTTAGTCACTCCTCCTGATCTGACCATCTTTGACTCGATTCTTATTCATTTATGTTTAATATGAAATTAAACACACTCATGTACCAGTGATCAATATGATCTAAAAAGTTATCTACATGTTGTTTCCTTCCAGAAAACGCTGACCAGCACAGTGTGCCCATGATTCACAGAAGTCTGCAGACTTGAGAACAGAAACAAATCACAATATCACACTTTGGCATTTTATTTACAACATAATACCATCACAAATTATGCTACTTCTTATCACTATGTTAAGTGCTTGTGCACCTTACAATTTTCTCTTAACTTCTCAGTTCTCCATATTAAGTGTCTAGCAATGTTATTTACAAATGGACACATTGCAGGAGTAGAAAATGTGTTGCTGGAAAAGCGCAGCAGGTCAGGCAGCATCCAAGGAACAGGAGATTCGACGTTTTGGGGATAAGCCCTTCTGCAGGAATGAGGAAAGTGTGTCCAGCAGGCTAAGATAAAAGGTAGGGAGGAGGGACTTGGGGGAGGGGCGTTGGAGATGCGATAGGTGGAAGGAGGTCAAGGTGAGAGTGATAGGCTGGAGTGGGGTGGGGGCGGAGAGGTCAGGAAGAAGATTGCAGGTTAGGAAGGTGGTGCTGATTTCGAGGGATTTGACTGAGACAAGGTGGGGGGAGGGGAAATGAGGAAACTGGAGAAATCTGAGTTCATCCCTTGTGGTTGGAGGGTTTCTAGGCGGAAGATGAGGTGCTCTTTCTCCAATCGTCGTGTTGTTATGGTCTGGTAATGGAGGAATCCAAGGACCTGCATGTCCTTGGTGGAGTGGGAGGAGGAGTTGAAGTGTTGAGCTACGGGGTGGTTGGGTTGGTGGTCCGGGTGTTCTCTGAAATGTTCCGCAAGTAGGCGGTCTGTCTCCCCAATATAGAGGAGGCCACATCGGGTGCAACGGATGCAACAGATGATGTGTGTGGAGGTGCAGGTGAATTTGTGGCAGATATGGAAGGATCCCTTGGGGCTTTAGAGAGAAGTAAGGGAGGAGATGCGGGCGCAAGTTTTGCATTTCTTGCAGTTGCAGGGGAAGGTGCCGAGAGTGGAGGTTGGGTTGGTGGGGGGTGTGAACCTGATGAGGGAGTCACGGAGGGAATGGTCTTTTCGGAATGCTGATAGGGGAGGGGAGGGAAATATATTCCTGGTGGTGGGGTCCGTTTGGAGGTGGCGGAAATGACGGTGGATGATACGCTGTATACGGAGGTTGGTGGGGTGGTAGGTGAGAACCAGTGGGGTTCTGTCCTGGAGGTGGTTGGAGGGGCGGGGCTCAAGGGCGGAGGAGCGGGAAGTGGAGCAGATGCGGTGGAGGGCATCGTCGATCACAACTGGGGGGAATCTGCGGTCCTTGAAGAAGGAGGCCATCTGGGCTGTATGGTATTGGAACTGGTCCTCGTGGGAACAGATGCGGCGGAGACAAAGGAATTGGGAACATGGGATGGCATTTTTACAGGGGGCTGGGTCGGAGAAGGTGTAGTCTAGGTAGCTGTGGGAATCAGTCAGTTTACAGTAAATATCCGTGTTGATTCGGTCGCCCGAGATAGAAATGGAAAGGTCTAGGAAGGGGAGGAAGGAGTCTGAGACGGTCCAGGTGAATTTGAGGTCGGGGTGGAAGGTGTTGGTAAAGTGGATGAACTGTTCAACCTCCTCGTGGGAGCACGAGGCAGCGCCGATACAGTCATCGATGTAGCGGAGGAAAAGGTGGGGGGTGGTGCCAGTGTAGTTGCGGAAGATGGACTGTTCCACGTATCCTACGAAGAAGCAGGCATAGCTAGGGCCCATGCGGGTGCCAATGGCAACTCCTTTGGTTTGGAGGAAGTGGGAGGACTGGAAAGAGAAGTTGTTCAGGGTGAGGACCAGTTCAGTCAGTCGAAAGAGAGTGTCAGTGGAAGGGTACTGGTTGGTACAGTGGGAAAGGAAGAAGCGGAGGGTTTTGAGTCCTTCGTGATGGGGGATGGAGGTGTACAGGGACTGGATGTCCATGGTGAAGATAAGGCGTTGGACACCGGGGAAGCGAAAATCATGGAGGAGGTGGAGGGCGTGGGTGGTGTCCCGAATGTAGGTGGGAAGTTCTTGGACTAAGGGGGACAGGACCATGTCAAGGTATGCAGAGATGAGTTCGGTGGGGCAGGAGCAGGAGGGGCAGTCATTGCAGGAGTAGCCCATTCAGCCCCTCAAGCCTGCTCTGCCGTATGATAAGATCATGGCTGATCTGCTTATGACATCAAATTCCCACTCCTGCCTACCCCAAGAACCTCTCACCTCTTTGTTTAGCGAGGACCCATTTACCTCCATCTTAAAAACTTTCAAGGACTCTATTTCCACCACCTTTTCAGGAAGAGATTCGCAATCCTAGGAGAGAAAAACACTCACCTCACCTTTCTTTTAAAAGAGTAACTCCTGATTTTTAAATAGCGACCCCCCCAGCTATAGATATTCTCATGAGATGAACTATGCTCTGCGAAAATTTTATGTTTCAATCAAATCACCTCTTATTCTTGTAAACGTGTGGATGCTGGCCTAGTCTATCCAACCATTTTTCATAAGCCATCCCTCTCATTCCAGGTATTGGACAAATAATTTGGAAAATACAGGTTGAAATCTAACATAACAGCTCATATCTTGAATCCATAACTGGTTTCAGAGGGAAACCTTTCATGCTTACTCAGTCTTGCCTGTGTGTGACTCTGGCCCTTATACTAATTGCCCCCTCAAATTGGCTTCATAAGGGAGAGCTGTCATCTTCTGCAGATAAAAACAAGATTCCTTGCATATTTCCAGGTTTGGGAATATTTCATGGCCACAGCTTGGAAAGGGAGGATTAAATCCAGTTGCAGTACTCCATGTCAGAATAAATTGGTAGGAATAGGGAGGCAGTATTGCTGCAAGAGTATGTAAGGTTAGGCTCCAACTTAAATGCAGGATGCCAGGAAAAATAATATGAAGGAAGCTGACTGGGCAGATACCTGGAGAATGTTTCATTTTGTGAGGGACACAAAACCTGGGGTATAGATCAAAAGTAAAAGGTCTTCCTTCAGAGGTGGGGGCATTCTTTTTCTCCCAGATGCTCATTAGAGTATGGAATTCTCTTCCTCTAAGTAGTAAATGCTTGTCCTTTAAATTGATTTGGAGCTGAATTAGATAGAGTTTTGATAGACAATGGAATCGAGGGTTATTGGAAGCAGACTGGAAATCAGCCATGATTCTATTCCTACTCCTAAATCATATGCTCTTACATCCCGCGTTCCTGTCGCTAGACTATTTCCTGAGCCACATGAGAACTATCATAGGAACAGAATGAGTAGAATAAAAATGACAAGTGGGTGGGCTGATGTGAGAATAAATGGGGGACCAGTTCTGGGAGATGAAGGACCTATGCCAATTGATCAAGATCGCTTTGTAATCTTAGATAACCTTCTTCATAAACTTAGATAAACTTTGGTAGCATCCACCAACTTACTAATATGTCTCCTAAATTCCCATCCAAATCATTTATATAAATGACAAATAAAAGTGAACCAATCCCTGTGGAACACCACTGGTCACAGGCCTCCTGTCCAAAAAGCACCCTCTTTCTCCTACCATCAAATCAATTTTGTATCTAATTGGCAAGCTCACTCTGAATCTCATGTGATCTAACTTTACTAATTAGTCTACCATGCGACTGACAAAGGCTTTACTGAAGACCATGTGAACAACGTCTACCCCTCTGCCTTCATTAATCATTTCTGTTACTTCCTTAAAAAAACTCAATCAAGTTTGTGAGATACAATTTCCCTCGCACAAGATCATGCTGACTATCCTTAATCAGTTCTTGCCTCTCCAAATGCAAATAGATCATTCGTTCAAAATCACCTCCAGTAATTTACTCACCACCAATGTTAGACTTACGGGTCTATAGTTCCCAGTCTTCTCCTTCCAGCATTTCTTAAATAAAGGCACAACATTAGCCACTCTCCAGTCCTCCAGCGCTGTTTTCCTTCAGGAATTTATGATGAAAATAGGACTCTATTGCTATTTTGGGATGGAACCAGTTAGCACATGGCTTTTGCATATTTCAATCTATCAAGCATCATCGACCAACTTCTGTAATTACAGCACATCAGTATTTTTGAAAATTATTATGCATAACACCGTCACCATTCTGTTTTAAGGGATTTTTTTTGTCTTAAATATCTCTTCTATGTTGTTTCCTGTGTGTTGCTTCAAATGTTTTGCCCCTCCTTTGGCATTGTAGGCTTAGTATAGAATTTATCCCATTTTAGTTTGATTTTCTGTTGCTTTTGACAGAATGTTTTTGACATGTGTTTAATTGTGTTGGCTGTTACCTGACTGAAATTTGAAAATCAAACAGAAATTGCAACATGATTACACACAATGGGTCTTCCAAAGGCACACAGGTGAAGAAACTGTCAAGCGGATCAGATAAATGATCACCAAGTGTTTTGATTTTTATTCAGTGAAGATATCAACCTTGGTACAATATAGCATAACAAGCATTGAACAAGAAAGTTCCATTAATATGAATGTAGTTTTGGTAGAATAAATCCAGTAATAGCAATTTTCTCATATAGCCAAGATGGTGACAGAGTAAGGTGCTTCAGCCAGAGCTTGTCTGTTCCATCTGTTCCTTTTTTTATTCTCTTTTCTTCACTGCTTTTGTCTTTACTTTCTTCCTCCTCTCACTTCTCAGCCTCCAACCTCCTGGCCTGTGAACTCGCAACCTCTGACCTCCCACCCTCCAACCTCCAGCCTCTGACCTCCCAGCCTCCGCTCTCCCTGCCTCAGTCCTCATGGCCTCGAGACTCCCAACCACCAACCTCGCTGCCTCATAACTCTCAGCCTCGGTACTCCCAGCCTCAGTACAGGCACGACATGACAGCTCTCGGCCTGGCGTGGCGATCTCCCCACGGCCCAGCATGGTAGTCTCTGTGTGGCATGTAGTGTCCTTTCGGCTTGGCGTGGCAATCTCCCCACGGCCCGGAATGGTGGTCTCTGGGTGACATGTGGTGGTTTCTCAGCCTGGCGTGGTGATCTCCCCACGGCCCGGCATAGTGGTCTCTGGGTGGTATGTGGTGGTCTCTCAGCGTGGCGTGGCGATCTCCCCATGGCCCGGCATAGTGGTCTCTGGGTGGTGTGTGGTGGTCTCTCAGCCTGGCCAGTCTTGAAGTGATTCCAGAGCAATCTCCCCACCTTATGAGCCCTAAGATAAAGTCAGGACTGGTGTGGACTGTAGGCTAGGTGCCAGCATGGGACTGGGTCGGAAACCAGTGTTCTGAACTTTTTTCTCTCCATTTTATAATTTATTTTTAAAATCTGTAATGTTGGACTTTGTTACTTCTCTATTTTTCCAAGACCTGTAACTGAAAAAGCTGTACCTAGGGACTTTTATATCTAAGATGGCGCCACAAGCTGTGACTTGTACATGTGACAATAAAGCTAATTCTAAATTCTAATTCGAATTAGCAATTTGCTTTGTGCAAGGCCCCAATTTCAATGGAAGTGAAAATTGGCTGGTTATGAAATAAATTGCCAATTCATTATCCAGCCTTTTCTACTTGGGTCCAAGACCAATTTTATTCCCACTTATTTCATTGGTAAGATTCCTTCCATAGATAGGCCAGCGTCTGTGATATCACACACATGAGCTGAGCTCCTAAAGAGGCTGAACATAACCAGGCAAAAATCTTAAAAGTGGAGAGACAGTCTAGATACAGGTTGCAGGTGATTAAACGAAAAGAACACTATAAATAAGAAAAATTAGTATTAGAAATGCTAATGATTTTAAGAAACAAAGAGAGTTTCAGATCTATGATAAGGGAATGAATCAAAGACATGCTCAGAGTGCAATGCTCAGGATATCTGATCAGCATGGACGAGATGGATTGACAGTCTGTTTCCATGCCATACAACTCTCTATGGGCAATCAGTAAATATTTTAGGTGCAATTCAAAGTACTGTCCAAAGTAATACTAAAAAGTTTTGAAACCTAAACATGAAATAGACTGAGAAAATGACAATACAGATCAAAGAGAGGGCATTGTATTGGTCACAAGAAGTCTCAGCCCAGTGATGAATGTATTGGTGTCAGAGTCTTTCAGTTGTGCAGTATTGAACAGTGGAGACAGGTCTGCCGTTTGTGAAATTGATCGGTGAAAATGTTCCTGGATTTTGAGTAATAAAGATCGAAACAAAGTTAAGAAATTTGAGAGTTCCACCTGTTCAGATTTAGGGATAATACGCACATGGAAGTCTTTTACAAAGAATGATCAAATTTTGGAAAATAGCTAGAATCAATCATTTTATTAGCATGGATGTAATGTCTAACAAAATACTAATGTTACTAAGTAGGCTATCGATGAAGAAAGCACACAAAAAAAACTGGAAATGCAAACAACAAAGCAAATGTATCTGGAAAATCTGTAACTTTGCAAATTTACACATTTGTGACATTATTGCATTCCATTAGGGAATGTAACATTTCCACTAAAGAAATTAAAGAAGTGTTCTTGTCATTAGGGGCTAGAAATGTATAAGAAAAAATCTATTCTATTAAGATTACATAGGTATCCAAAAATTTGAAAATTTTTGTAAAGCATGCAGGAATAAGGGATGGGGAGTATGGTGATCTTTTAAAATTGATAAGTGATAGATGTGAGATTTGTAAAAAAAAATCACGGAACACCATCACTACCTCGAATAAGTCTGTCCTTAGCAAGAACTTTCAAAGTGTTAATGGTTATGAATTTTAAAAAATGAGATACAGAGGAGAAAAAAAACTTCACATCTTATAAATTTAGAAACCAGATTTTGTCAGTCAATAATAATGACATCGTAAAGATCAGAAAGTAATCTGGACAAGGTAATGGAAAAGTGGACATGGACTAGAATTAGCCACTAACGAAATTTCTCACTGATAATGGAGGGGAATTTGTAAATGACAAATTTAGAAATATGTTTGTGAATATGAACATAACAGTAATGAATACAGCAGCAGAGAGTCCTTTTAGCAAGAGATTTGTAAAAGGTACCATGCAGGCAAATAGCTCATGAAATGTTGACTCATCAGCAAGACTGTAAATGACCATAGGAGAAAGTGAGGTCTGCAGATGCTGGAGATCAGAGCTGAAAATGTGTTGCTGGAAAAGCGCAGCAGGTCAGGCAGCATCCAAGGAACAGGAAATTCGACGTTTCGGGCATCCTGTTCCTTGGATGCTGCCTGACCTGCTGCGCTTTTCCAGCAACACATTTTCAGCTGTAAATGACCATATGCCATTAGTGTGGGCTCTACATGCTAGGAATCTGTTACAGATGGTTGGACGATTATAGTTCATACTATAAATCATACAGCACGGAAATAGACTCTTCATTCAAACTCATCCATGCCAACCAGATTTCCCAAACTCAGCTAGTCCCACTTGCTTACGTTTGGTCCATATTAGTCTTTAGGTAGAAACCCTAAAGTTCCATCAGTAATAAGTGACCAGTCACCAACTTGGGAAGGGGCCACAATTAGATCGACTTTTTCAGAGCATTTGTATGAAGGCAGAAGGGCTTTCATGAAAGCTGACGTCTCAGAAAGAATTCAGTAAGCTTTAAAATATAAGGTCAAGCTATTGAAAATCACTTTCAACCTGGTAGATATAGTTCATTATAAGAAAGAGGAGTTGAAAAGGCCTGGAGAAAGTTATTGGGAAAAATGGAAAAATAATAATTATACATGATGGGAACCAGACTATTGAGGTATATTCTTCAGGGATGCTTAGTATGGGTTGGAAATTTGCAGACTCAGAAGGAGTTATAGAAAATAACAGAGGCGGGTATCTCTTGTTGCCCAGCTATGAGGATAAAATGGCCACATGATGCTTTGACTGATGACAGGCAGATCCATTTTGTTGGTCAATATGAGGCAATTGGTACCAAAGAACACTGCCAAAAGTCATGGAGTATTGAAGTCATACAGATCTACAGCATGGAAAATACAAAACTATCCAAGATGGTGGCAGCATAGGAGGTTCCAGACAGAGCTCATCCACTTCATTCATTTCCTTTTCTTTATCTCCGTTCTTTTTTCTTCTCCTTTTTGTGATTTTTTTTTCCCTATTCTCTCTTCTTCCTTCTCCTGACCATGGACCCCTGACCTCCAGACTCAGGTCCAACTTGTCCAAGCCATCCAGGTAGCCCAACCAAATTTAGTCCCACCTGCCCGCACCCTGCCCAAATCCCTCCAAACCCTTCCTATTCATATACCCACCCAAATGCCTCTTAAATGTAGCAATTGTACCAGCCTCCACCACGTCCTCTGGCAGCTCATTCCATACACGTACCACCCTCTGTATGAAAATGTTGCCCCTTAGGTCTCTTTTATATCTTTCCCATCTCACCCTAAACCTATGCACTCTAGGTCTAGACTCCCCGACCCCAGGGAAAAGAATTTGTCTATTTATCCTATCCATGCCCCTTATGATTTTATAAACCTCTAGAAGATCACCCCTCAGCCTCCAACGTTCGAGGAAAAACAGCCCAAGCCTATTCAACCTCTCCCTATAGTTCAATTCCTCCAACCCTGGCAACATCCTTGTAAATCTTTTCAGAATCCTTTCAAGTTTCAAAACATCTTTCCAATAGTAAGGAGACCAGAATTCCATGCAATATTCCAACACTGGCCTAACCAATGTCCTGTACAGCCACAACATGACCTACCAACTCCTGTACCCAATACTCTGACCAATAAAGGAAAGCGTACCAAGTGCCTTCTTCACTATCCTATCTACTTGCGACTCCACCTTCAAGAAGCTATGAACCTGCACTCCAAGGTCTCTTTGTTCAGCAACACTCCCCAGGACCTTACCATTAAGTGTATAAGTCCTGCTAAGATTTGCTTTCCCAAAATGCAGCACCTCGCATTTATCTGACTTAAACTCCATCTGCCACTTCTCAGCCCATTGGCTCATCTGATCAAGATCCTGTTGTAACCTGAGGTAACCTTCTTTGCTGTCCACTACACCTCCAACTTTGGTGTCATCTGCAAACTTACTAACTATACCTCTTATGCTCACATCCAAATCATTTATATAAATGATGAAAAGTAGTGCATTGGTCAGAGAGGCCTCCAGTCTGAAAAACAACCCTCCACCTGTCTTCTACCTTTGAGTCAGTTCTGTATCCAAATGGTTGTTCTCCCTGCATTCCATGAGATCTAACCTTGCTAACCAGTCTCCCATGGGGAACCTTGTCGAACGCCTTACTGAAGTCCACATAGGTCACATCTACCACTCTGCCCTCATCAATTCTCTTTGTTACTTCTTCAAAAAACCCAGTCACGTTTGTGAGACATGATTTCCCACGCACAAAGCCAAGTTGACTATCCCTCCAACAACTTGCCCACCACCGACATCAGGCTCACCGGTCTATAGTTCCCTGGCTTGTCCTTACCACCTTTCTTAAACAGTGACATCCAGCTTTATTTCTTTATTTTCTACTTAAATCTAAGAAGGTATGCATTTTCTAACTTTTAAACTCATTTTGCATATTTTACAAAACATGCTATACTATAATTATAGTATACGATAATTACTGTAATGTTTGACTTTTAACTTTGCTCTATACTATAATTACTATACTGTAGTTACTGCAATGGTCAACTTTTAACTTTGTTCTTTCTTTCAACCTTGTTCTAAAGATTCTGCACCTAGGTACTTGTACCCAAGATGGCGCTTTGTGTGGCGACATTGTACACTTTTCACTGTACTCCTGTACTTTTGTACTTGAGTGCACGTGATAATAAAATCAAAATGAAATCAAAATCAAATCAGAAAAGGGCCATTCAAAAGTCAAACATTTACCAGAAGGGCTGGTCAATGGAGAAAATTGCAGGGAAGGACACTAAAAAATAATGAGGTGTAGGAGATTTGGCCCATGATTGGGAATGTGGAGTCCAAAGACAGAAGGGAAGTAAATGTAGTGTAACCTCAAATAGTGGATCTGGATGTGAACATGCCCCAAGATCGAACAGTGAAGGAGACTCGACAGGCCAAATGGCCTAATTCTTATAAACATATTTAAAAAGTTCACAAACCTTTAAAAGAAATCCCAGTGTAAAGTGGTGGTTGAACAGTATCAGTTCAGAAAGAAATAGGGGGTGTAGGTGAACAAGGGCAAGACGAATTGTTACAAACCAGGAATAACACCAGGAGCAGAAGCCTATGTGAGCAGGAAGTCTTAGCAGCCACAAACAAATAGAAGATGGGTTTATGAGAAATATCAAAGGTGGAGAGAATTTGTACGTAAGAGAATTCAGGGGTTCACAGAGGTGCCACTTGGGGTCAACCTGCCCTATTACATCAGTGAAAATGCACCAAACAAGTGCTCCTTGATTAGATTCATAAACATATAAGTAGAATGAGGTTTGAAGAAGAACTGGAGAGCCAAAATTTTACAGTGGAGTGATCGGCAGCAGGAAAAGCAATGTGAAAATCGAAAGTTAACAGTAAATGTTTGGGAATTGAGATCAATTGCTATCAAGGCTGAATTTCTGCAACTGAACAGGGAAGTGTTTCTCTCTCCAAAATAGGCACTAAATGAAATTGGGCACCCTGCAGTTTAAATTAAAATATATATGGCCTTAAGGATGTCACCAGAGTTTGGAGCTTCTCAATGAGATCCGCCTTTACTAAAATTGAGTTGTCTTCCATTAAAAATAGACCTTGCAATGTTTTATTGGCAACATGAATGGCAGCTGCCAAGTGCCTTTAGGATGTACATCAGTAATATTTGTGAGGTGAAAGCAATGAATTTGAAAATATTGCCAAGCAGAATGGATCAAGTGTCACTTTGCATCAGCAATTTTGTCTGGAAATTATTCATTCCATTGATGTTGACCCAAATAGGGCCACGCGAAAGGATGCAGCAGATTCCAAAACCTGAATGGAAGAATCCTGAAGTCTAAATGAACAGCTGAATTGGCTAGGCATTTGAACAAGGCTAAATACCAGGTTTAAAGGATTAGAGTTGAGTACAATTGTGAAAAATCAGATTTCATGGAAAATATTATTTGGACAAAATAAATATTGAAAAAGGGAGCATTTTGTTTTGAAGTTTCCAGTACTGGAAGATGACAGGAACATGAAACTGCTTGTTTTTTTTAATGATGCATGCTGTGGAGATGCTGGTGTTGGACTGGGGTGGGCAAAGTCAGAAGGCACACGACACCAAGTCATAGCCAACGGGTTTATTTGAAATCACGCTGTTGGAAGTCAGCATCACTGGTTAGGCCAGCATTTATTGTGTCTCCCTAATTGCCCTTGAGAAGGTGCTGATGAGCCAAGCTGCAATCCTTGTGGTAAAGATACAGCATCACAACCAGGCAAGGATGCGTCATTGACCGATATTAAACCTCTCACAGGCAGTTGCAACATTTTGTTTCATCTTTTCCTTCTATGCACATAATATTTCAATTGAACTTAGTAAACCAGTTCTAAAATGAAGGAAAACCAATTCCAAGATCCTCTTGAGTAAACGAGAGTGAAGACACACACACACACACACACAATGGAAGAACCTGAGTCTGACAGTTTAGTTGCTATCAAGGCTGCAGGTATCCTGGGGTTCACAATAAATCGTTGTTTTTGGTCCACATTGCTTTTTGTCGGCTGCTTTCTGAGATTGAAAAAGGGAGAGAGCAAGAGAGCTTGCAGCTATTATCAGTCTATTTGGTTTTCTCTCTCTTTTTACACAAAAGATGCTGTTGATAGACTAGTCCTTTGTGAATTCTGGTGTCTGCCATTGTTTCATTTCAAACTAAATAGAGTCATAGAGATGTACAGCACAAAAACAGAATCTTCGGTCCAACTCGTCTATGCCAACCAGATATCCTAACCTAATCTAATAGTTGTACCTAACCGGTTTCTATCACAAGGGACAAAGTATTTGACAAACTAATAGGGCTAAAGGCAGAGAAATCACCAGGAGCTGGTGTTGTTCATCCTAAAGTTTGAAGGATGCAGAGATAATAGGTAATTATCAAAATATTCAAATTCACCAAATTTCAGGACGATGACAGAAGATTAGAAAATGGTTAATGTCATGCCCCATTCAAGTAGGGAAGGAAACAGAAAACAGGAGATGATAGGCCGGTTAACATAACATCTGTAATTGAAAAGTGCTAGAATCCATTATTAAGGAAAAAAATAGCAGGACATGGTGTTGTGAAAGGGAAATCATATATAATAAATTTGTTAGAGTTCTTTGAGATTGTAACAACTAGAGTTAACAAAGGGAAATTTGTACATATAACGCAATTGATAAGATGCTATATAAATAGTTATTTCACGACCTAGAATAGGTGATGAGGTAGTGTATTAGCAAGGATTGAGGATTCATTAACATACAGAAGACAGAGAGTCAGGATTAATGGGTCTTCTTCAGGTTAGAAATGTGTAACTAGTGGAATACCACAAGGATCAGTTCCATCTCTCAATTATTTACAACTTATATTAATGATTTTCTAGATGAGGCAGAGATTAATGTTTATGAACTTTAGAGTTGTACAACACAGGCCCTTCAGTCCAACTCATCCATGCTGACCAGATATCCCAACCTAATCTAGTCCCATTTGCCAGCACTTGGCCCATATCCCTCAAACCCTTCCTATTCATATGTCCATCCAGATGCCTTTAAAATGTTGCAATTGTACCAGCCTCCACCACTTCCTCTGGCAGCTCATTCCATACACACAGCATCCTCTGCATGAAAACATTGCCCCTTAGGTCCCTTTTATATCTTTCCCCTCTCATCCTAAAGCTATGCCCTGATGATGATATATATATGGGTAGGAGGACATGTTGTGATGAGGACGTAAGGAAACTGTAGGATGAAAAATCTATGTCGCGTAAGTAGGCAAAACATGACAGTTTGAGTTTAATGTATGTAAGAGTGAGATCATACACTTTGAAACATAGAGACAAAAGTTAGATTATTAATTAAATGGAGAGAGAATATAAAAAGTGCAGCGGAGAATGATCTGGATGTTCCTATGCATGCAACATAATAGTGAACATAACAATAATTAAGAAAGCAAACACAGTTTTAAGTTTTATTGCTAGGGGAGCTTGGAGTTTAAAATTATAGAAGTCTTATTACAACTCTTCTGGTGAAACCACACCGGGAGCACTGTGTACAGTTTTCAATACCTGTATTTAAGAAAGGATGCATTGGCATTGGAAGCAGTTTGAAAGAGGCTGATTCATGGGATGAAGATCTTTTGAGAATGGTGAAACAGGTTAGGCCTTTATTAATTACAGTGAAGAAAAAGTAGGGGCAATTTTATTGCAACATACAAGATTCTAAGGGGGCTTGTCAGGGTAGATGTTGAGAAGATATTTCTATCAGTGGAGAAGTTTTGAACTGGGGAATATCAATACAAAATAAGCCTCTCTCATTTCAAACTGAAACATGAAGGAATTTATTGCCCCAGAGGATAGTGAATGTCTGGAATTGTCTACCCCAAGGGGTTGTGGAAGCTGGATGACTAAAAATATTTAAATATGACATAGATACATTTTTGAAATATTGGGGAGCTCGGATGTATGCATAGTTGGGACAAAAGTTGATTTAAGGCCAGAGACAAATCAGAAATGATAGTGTTGAATGGCAGAACAGGCTTGTGGGGTGTCAGAATAGGAGAAAGTGAGGACTGCAGATGCTGGAGATCAGAGTTGTAAAGTGTGGCACTGGAAAAAGCACAGTAGGTCAGGCAGCCTCTGGGGAGCAGGAGAATCTACATTTTGGGCAAAAGCCCTTCATTAGGTGTATCAATAGCCTACTCATTCTCCTATTTCTTATGTTCTCATAATATTGTGGTGGTTTCTTCACTCAATGGGCTGCAGTGGTTCAGAAAGAAGACCCACCAATGCCTTCTAAAGGAAAACTCGGGATTATCAATATATTTTGAATAAAACCTGAGAAATATTTTTCCTTAAAAAAGAAGTCCCAAAACTATTGAGCAGGGAAGAATTAGATGATTTGCAAGGACAGCCATTTATAAATTGGAGAAAATAAATCTGATTATTTGGTGATATTCCAACACCAATCTCCACACAATCTTCCATAGAGCAGAACACAGCAGAAAAAAAATGTTAAACCGCTCCTCCCCCACCATTCTCAGGTCTTTACACAATGAAATAAATCTGTTCTCAAAAAGATCACAAATAGTTAATATGTTTAGCTAAGTTGCACGGAAAGCATTGCCGTTGAGGGTGGGATTTCATTGTTGGTGGGAGCTGCTTCTCTGAAGGCCATGAAAAGCTGCCAAATCAACAGCAGACAAACAACAAAATGCAGTAACATTCTCTCATACAGATAAGACAGGGATTCAAACATGTAACATCTGTGACCCAGAAAGAACGTAGAAAGAACTTTCGTCCCAGTTGGATTAACCTTCTCGGTGATGAATTAATAAAGTTTAAGACAGGAATGTCTTTAGGGGTTTTTCATTTGAACATAAAATCAAAAACATAAAAGAATAGAAAACAATCATGAAGTTTATGATTAAAGTTCAAAAAAAATAATGCAGAACATAATGGCTAACTTATGCCCTGTTAATGACGATCACTGTCTGAAGCTAAAACTGTTACGACAATTCTGCTGTAGATCAAGTCACTTCCAGTACACTGCAGGCACCAGTTGAAGTTTTACTGTTTACTAGTCTTTTTTTATATAAGATGAGTCTCATGAATACTTCATATCACTTGCAAAAGACACCTATCTCCTACTTTTGTGAAAGGACTTTGATGGTGATATTTGGATGGTTCTATGTTTATCGAGACCAGCTGGCTGTGAAAAATTTGCTTCATTGCCATTGTGTTCGTTGTCAGCAGAAACAAAGCAAATCAGGGAGAAAGAGGGAAGGAGACAGGCAGGCAGAAATGCAGGCAGACAGACAGATTGAAAGACTGTTAGAGGGACTGACATGCATAGAAATTATTTTCTGCTTACCAAGACTGGTTGCTCACTTACAGATGTAAGATACCCTTCAGCTGATGTGTCTGTTCAACAGGGCTGCCCGAAAGATACACATTTTAAAAAAATGTACTCATGAGATGTGGGTGTCACCAGCTGGGCAAGCGATAATTACCCATCAATAATCCCTGTAAATAGTCAACCGTTCTGCTGTGGGACTGGAGTCACATGTAGGCCATACCAGGTAAGGACAGTAGATTCCTTCCCTTGAAAGATATTAGTAAATCAAGTGGGGTTTAATAACAATCGATAGTAGTTATAATTCAAATTTTAATTCCAGATTTTAAATTTCTAATAATACCCATGGAACCACTGTTGCTGATTAGATTGGATCTCTTTCAGATGGACTTAGAAACATTGAAACATAGAAACTAGTGTCAGGAGCAGGCCATTCGTCCCTTTCTTCCTGTGCTGCCATTCTGTTCCCACTTTGTCCCTATACCTTTTGAAACCTTTGGCTCTAAGAACTATATCCAACTCCTTTTAGAAAACATTCAATGTTTGGCGTCAATTGCTTTCTGTGACAAAGAATGTCACAAGCTCACCACTCTCTGAGTGAAGGCATTTGCTCTCATTTCAGCCCTCAGTGGCCTACCCAGTATCCTTAGACAGTGACCCCCTGGTGCTGAACTTCCCAGTCATTGGGAACATCCTTCCTTTGTTTACCCTGTCTGGTCCTGATAGCGATTTTGGGCATGGGACATTGATCCACAGAGTCAAACCAAATTATGCCAGGTCTGTACCATGGGAACACAAGAACTAAATTCTACCCAAGTATTTTCAGGTTTATTCATGATACTTTGGGAACTGGACTGTAGCTTGGTGCTACATTCACCTGTCTGCCCCTGGCAGGCAATATGCGGATTGAACAAATACCTGAAGTACTCTTTGCTGCATGGGGTCATATAACTAGAAAATGGAGGACAAAGAACTACTGCCTCCACTCGCAAGTTAGTGTCATTCTTCCAAGCCCTAGACTGCAGGTCCTCCGGGCAAGGATCTCATGGTTTAATTTTGACCTGAATTAGAACTAGAAGTATGGCTAGTAACTGGCTTTGGGAGACATGGCAAAATGGTTTTGAACACCCTGTCAGTTATTGCTGCAATTAATTATAGATAATGCCTTTTCAATATTATTTTGGCTATTCCATTTTTTTGTTCAACTTTTGCTTTGCTCAATCATTAACAAAGAGGGATTAGTTGGAATGCTCTGTGAATGCCCAATTTCACATTTAAAGATGGTTTAGTATCGATGTTAATGCAGAAAACCTCAATGTTTTAACACATATATTTGACTTGGAGCAGGAACTACAATTATAATTAAAGGTTTGCAATCTGCTGAAATCTAGCGGTTGTTCCTACTTCAACGCTTTTTAAAATTTATTCATAAAGCTGATTTTTGTTTTTATAGCCTGTATTATAAGGAGGGACTATAACCCTACATAGCCAGGGCACGACTCTGGGTCCCAGGGGTTTAGCTGGTGCCTTTGCTTCTTATTGATGAATGTTAGCTAAGGATGTTATTCAAGGTTTGGCAATAGATTCAATATAACTAATTCATATTTCCAAAATTCAAATCACATTATAGAAAAGCTTCCATTCCCATAGCAGCTGTGATTGTATCAGGACACCACAAAGGAATGTCAGTTCAGTAAGTGTTTCTGAAGCGAAGTCAGCGTTGAAATGTGGAGAAGCACAACAACTAATCTGCACAAAGTAAAGTCCTACAGATGTGATGAATGAGCAGATCATCTGGAAAGGGCACAAGCATCGATAAGGTCAGAGGGACCCCGCTTGTTTAACGATTGAACAAAGCAGGAGTTTAACAAAAAAATGAAACAGCCAAAAGAATACTGAAAAGGCATATTTTATAATTAATTGTAACAGTAACTGTCAGGAGTATGCAAAACCATTTTGTTGTGGTTCCCACAAACCAGTTACTAGCCATAGTTACTAGCATGGTGGCTCAGTGATTGGCATTGTTGCCTCTCAGCGTCAGGGAACCAGGTTTGATTCCAGCCTTGGGTGACTGTCTGTGTGGAGTTTGCACATTCTCCCTGTGTTTGTGTGGGTCTACTCTGGTTTCCTCCCCCAGCCCAAAGATGTGTAGGTCAAGTGAATTGGCCATGGTAAAATGCCCAAAGTGTTAAGTGCATTAGTCGGAGGGAATTGTGTCTAGGTGGGTTACTCTTTGGAGGGTCAGTGTGGACTTGTTGGGCCAAAGGGCCTGTTTCCACACTGTAGGAAATCTAATTTTAGCCATAATTCTAATCCTAATTTGGGGCAAAAACTAAACCATGTTTAGAGGACTGCAGTCCAGGGCTTGGCAGAATGACGCTTTTAATCAAATAATACCATAGATTCTTTACACTCACCTTAGAAGGGAGTATTGACTTAGCATCCAATCTGAAAAAAGGCACCTTTGAAAGTGCAGTGCTCCTCTAGTATTAAGTTAAGGTTAAGGTTGTGTACCCAGGTCTGTAGAGTAGCACTTGAACCTATGGCTTTCTGGCTTGGAACTATGAATATGACAATTGAGCAAAGACTGTCACCACTGCAATCAAAGCTTAAAAAAAATTGCTGATAGCTTTGCGATGCCACCATAATGCTTATGGGTAGACAAGCAGGACGCTGGAAAAACACAGCAAGCCAGGCAGCATCAGGAGGTCGAGAAATCCTGACTTCTACTTTGGATTCTAGCATCAGCAGTCTTTTCATCTATAACTATAATACTTCTGTCTCCTAGATGTGATGGAAGTCAGCTCTATCGTACCATTTTACCAAAAGCCTGGGTCACAACAACAACTGGAAAAAGGTGCATGCATGATTGAGCAAAGCAATAGCATCCTGTCTTGACTGGTTATAAGGGCTTTAAAATATGGCACAATATTACTGCTACAACAGTCTACAACTGCCAAGGATGTTTTATCCTTGCAGATCCTATCTAAAGGGTTCTGAACCAAATCTTTTCTTCGCCTGATGAGATCAATCATTTGCATGCACTCCTTAAAGAATGAACTCCAACGAGTAGGCAAAGCTGCTGTGATCTTATGTAAACAAAAACAAAATCTTTCCCCATTGTTCTCAATTTACTTGGTACCAGTTCAACTCCCATAACTGTCTGGATCAGTAGCTCGTTCATCATATCCAGTTGCCTTAACAATATCATCAGCGAACATTTTGTGTGATTAAAAAAAACACGCAGTTTGAACCAGAAAAAGACTATCAAAAGGGCACAGGTCAGTATTGATTCCAGCATCTGCAGTAATTTGCTCCTGTATCAAAAGGGCACTGAACACACAGGAACAAAAATGCTCTGCACTAATGTTACTGTTACTTTGAGACCATGTTCCAAGGGAACAAAGTGTGTCAAAGGCTTGAACCATGAGGTGCCAGCAGTCACGTTTTTTTTTATTAGCTGTAGTCTGAGATGAGCAGCAGCTTCCATTCTGTAAACCTGAATATGAAAGGCATCAGGTGGGTGGGAACCATTAAAATCACAATCCTACCTGCTGATTCTGTACTGGCCTGCACCTCTTCAAATCTCCACAACACCTCCACACTCAAACTCTCGAATGTGTGGAAAGAATTAAGTCGCAATTCAGTTCATTTCTAGCATCGTCAATTGCTCCTTGAAAGAGTTTTCGACAACTGATGAATAGTACAGGAAAACATAATCTGATTTAAATGCTTATGTAAGTGTGGTAAGTGGAATAATTGACATGACACTTGTAATGCTAATTCTGTCAAAAGTGCAGTTTGAAAGATAATCCTTTCCAGATATTTTGCCTCAAGATTGTATCTTGTGCTTTGGCAGTGTTTCACAAGTGCTTTTCCAGTTACCCAGACAAATGTGCCATTCCTCAGTTGTGAGCTTAAGCCCTCAGAGTTAAAAAAAACCTTTCGAGTTGAAAGATAGTGATCCTATCTTCACCAGCATGCTGCCAACCAATTAGTAGTAGGATCTCTAGATGATTCCCATATTCCTAGTGATGTTGCAGTGAAGCCAAAAGCAAATCTTTACTAAAACTCAAGATCAAAATGAACCACATTGATCTAGATTGAACCAAATCAATCAGAGCACATCAGAGGAGATGGTCAAACAACAATTGTTCCATAAGGTCACTTGTTAAAATGGCTAATGAGGTAAAAGATCATGAATTTTATAAACAGAAGCATAGAGAGCAAAAACAAAGCTTTGATGAACATTTGTAAAACTCTGGTTCTGCCTCAATTTGAAAATTGTGAAAAATTCCTGGCACCACACTTTAGCAAGGATGCTAAGGCATTAACATGAATGGAGGAATAATTAATGAAAATGAATTCAAGTGTGGGAACTTCAGTTACATGGATAGATTGAAGAAACAGGTTTTTCTGCTTGGAGGAGGGAAGGTTGAGAAAAGTGTTAATAGATATGCTCAAAACAGTGAGGTGTTCAGACAAACTAGATAGAATAAACTTGTTCCAATTGGCAAAAGAAATCAAAAACCACAGGGCACAGACATAACATGTTTTTAAAAATAACCAAAGGAAACAAAAACAAAATCTTTGCATTTTTTTTTAAAGTGAAGTGATTGCAACCTGGAAGGTATTGCTGAGGGAAGCTGGGGGAGGCAGATTCAATTCTGTTTTCAAGAAGGAATTGGATAAATACCTGAAGAGGAAAGAAATTACATTGCTATAGAGAAAAGGTCAGGAATGGTACTAATTCAACTGTTCTTACAGTGACTCAGTGTACACCTGACAGGCTGAATGGTCTCCTTCTTTGCCATATGGATTACATAGAACACAGCACGGAACAGGCCGTTCAGCCCACGATGTTGTGCTGACCATTGATTCTCATGTAAGGTAAACCTAATGTACGAACCCTCAAATTTCTGTGACCATATGCATGTCCAGCAGTCTCTTAAATATCCCCAATGACCGTGCTTCCACAACTGCTACTGGCAATGCATTCCATGTTCTCACAACTCTCTGCGTAAAGAACCCGCCTCTGACATCCCCTCTGTACTTTCCGCCAAACAGCTTAAAACTATGACCTCCGTGTTAACAATTTCTACCCTGGGAAATAGTCTCTGGCTATCAACTCTATCTATGCCTCTCATTATCTTTTACACCTCAATTAGGTCCCCTCTCTTCCTTCTTTTTTCCAATGAAAAACGTCGGCGCTCAGTCAACCTCTCTTTGTAAGATAAGCCCTCTATTCCAGGCAGCATCCTGGTAAACCTCCTCTGAACCCTCTCCAAAGAACCCTTTCCTGTTATAGGGTGACCAGAACTGGACACAGTATTCCAAGTGCGGTCTAACCAAAGTTTTATAGAGCTGCCACAAGATCTCATGGCTCTTCAACTCAATCCCCCTGTTAATGAAAGCCAAAACATCATATGCTTTCTTAACAACAATGTCCACTTGGGTGGCCATTTTAAGGGATCTATGTACTTGCACACCAAGATCCCGCTGTTCCTCCACACTGCCAAGAATCCTGTCTTTAATCCTGTACTCAACTTTCAAGTTCGACCTTTCAAAATGCATCACCTCGCATTTATCCAGGTTGAACTCAATCTGCCACCTCTCAGCCCATCTCTGCATCCTGTCAATGACAATGCTGCAGCCCACAAAAGTCCTCTATACTGTCAACGACACCTCCAAACTTTGTGTCATCTGCAAACTTGCTAACCCCATCCTTCAATCTCCTCATCCAAGTCATCAATAAAAATTACAAAGAGTAGAGGCCCAGGAACAGAGCCCTGTGTAACACCACTCAGCACTGATTTCCAGGCAGAATATTTTCCTTCTACTACCACTCGGTGTCTTCTGTTGACCAGCCAAATCTGTATCCAGACAGCTAAATTTCCCTGTATCCCATTCCTCCTGACCTTCTGAACAAGCCTACCATGAGGAACCTTATCAAATGCTTTGCTGAAGTCCACATAAACCACATCCACCGCTCAACCCTCATCAACTTGTCTAGTAACATCCTCAAAGAACTTGGTAAGGTTTGTGAGGCATGACCTGCCCCTAACAAAGCTGTGCTGACTGCATTTAATCAAGCCATGCTCTTCCAGATGGTCATAAATCCTATCCCTCAGAATCCTTTCTAACACCTTGCAGACGACAGACGTAAGACTGACTGGTCTGTAATTGCCAGGGATTTCCCTATTTCCTTTCTTGAAGAGAGGAATTATATTTGCATCCCTCCAGTCCTCAGGTACGACTCCGGTGGAGAGCGAGGATGAAAAGATCTCCACAAGCGGCGAAGCAATCACACTTCTCGCTTCCCAAGGCAGCCGAGGACAAATCTGGTCTGGCCCTGGTGACTTGTCAATCTTTATGTTTGTCAAAATTTTCAGCACATCAGCTTCCTCAATCTCTATCCGTTCCAGCATGCTTACCTGCTCTTCAATAGTTTCATTCTACAAGTCAATGAAGTTTTTTTTATTCATTGATGTGAGCAATACCTGCGTTCACCAACTGGTTCCAAACCATGTCAAAAATAAGCAAAAGTGATATTGTTGATGGGATGAAGACTGTTTTCCGTGTGAGACACACTTTGATGCAGAGATGCACCATCCCAAGTCTGTCAAAATAACAGGGAGATAAAAATATTGTGAGAATAAGTTGCACTAAGTTTTCACACTGGTGATATTACAGCATTCAAAACCCAGAGGTACTGCTGAAAAAATAACTTGCTGGCTGATCCTTCACTCCTTGCATAAATGAGTGTAAATTATTGTAGAAATTGTAGAATCTCTATTTTTGTGACATCATTCAGTATATGAATGAATAATTACTTTTGAAAGAACTACTCCATTAATCTTTTCCAATACTCATCTGAATGCTCATAAAAGAAAATATCCATTAATGTATATGCTCACATATATATGTTTATAGAGGAACGGTTAAATCCACACCCATAAAATACAGCAGGAATTGAAATGAACCATACTCTTGGTGTATCAATCCTACTAGGATAATGGTTATTCTGAATGCAAGAGGTTAATATCTGACATTAATCTTTAAAATGATGTTTTACTACATTATGCTTCCCCCTCCACACCCACCCTTGCAAAGGTCTGGCAATCTCTGTAAATAGAAAGATTAATTAATGGGAGGGTCATGCTACATGGATACAGTACGTTGCACACAGACAGTAACCAAAGCCATTGCCAGTGCCACAGGAGGAGAAAAAAAGAGAGCATAGCAACGAGATTCTGTATTTACTTGTCAGTGAACCACCACCTTAGCATTTATATCAGCCATTTGAGAAATGTTTACAGTAAATGACCAAGATCTGATTAGCTCTCCATATCCCTGCAATGTATTGCCAGGTTATTTGGATTATTCTGGAAGCAGCAGAATTAAGAAAGTTAACATGACCATTTGCTATGTTAAAATTCCAGTCTGCAAGTTGCAGTCAGTGAATAGTTTAGTTGGCTGGATAACTAGTAATTTTTGCACTAAACCAAAACTCATTTTTCAACATTTTTGCATGTAAAGGGCTGTCATTATAACATATTTTTATATTAAAAGATTGATGTTATTCATTTGGAAATGCAAACTATTTTTTGAGGAATGTTGGAGATGTGGAGCAGTATAACACAGGGCATTAAAACACTGACCTGTCCAATTTGGATACAGAGTTTGAATCCTGTCCAAAGCAATGGGATAAAGGTCTCCTTTCTGTACTAACTGAAAGAGAACTTCATTCCTACAACATAGTGACGACATTTTGAAAGCACTTCATTAGCTGGAAAGCACTCTGAATGTCCCGTAGGCATTGAAAGACACTATATAAATGCATGGCTTTCTTTCTGATGTGAGATGAATTTTGCCAGCCTTGGCCCCGTTCCCACTTGGTATGGATCCATGGCACAAAATAAATCTCATGGGTTGTCACTAATTGGTATCAGTCTTTGCATGGCCAGCCAGTCCTCAGAAGAACGGCACAGTAACCTTACATTCCTCATGGTTAATCCACCTAGCCCGCACATCCCTGGACAATTTAGCACAGCTAATCTACCTAACCTGCACATCTTTGAACTGTGGGAGAAAACCATAGGGCCTGAAGGAAACCCACGCAGACAAAGGGAGAATGTGCAAACTCCACACCGACGGTCACCCAAGGCTGGAATCAAATCTGGGTTGCTGTCGCTATTAGATTAGATTAGATTACTTACAGTGTGGAAACAGGCCTTTCAGCCCAACAAGTCCACACCGACCCGCCGAAGCGCAACCCACCCATACCCTTACATTTACCCCTTACCTAACACTACGAGCAATTTAGCATGGCCAATTCACCTAACCCGCACATCTTTGGACTGTGGGAGGAAACCGGAGCACCCGGAGGAAACCTACACAGACACGGGGAGAACGTACAAACTCCACACAGTCAATCGCCTGAGTCGGGAATTGAACCCGGGTCTCAGGCACTGTGAGGCAGCAGTGCTAACCACTGTGCCACCGTGCTATGAGACAGCAGTGCTGGCCACTGAGCTACCATGCCACCCCAATTCTGTGATAGTAGACCCAGGAGAGCTATCATTAACAACACACTATTGGATGTTTATTTGGCTAGCAGAACATCTTGAATAGCATTATGCCAAGAGCAAACAGCATATTTTAAATAAGAAGTAAGCAATGTAGAACAATCCACTCTGTTGTCCTCCATTTGCCTTTCTCACATCTATCCCATCCTCTGTCTATTTGTAAAACTTTCAATTTTACTTTTTCTGCCCAAGTCATTCTTTCCTCACAACGCTTCTATCTGTTGAATGCCTTGACCTGCCCAAATATCTAGTTCCGTCATTCATTTCAGAGATTTACGAAATGTGAGTTTCAGTTGGCTGGAATAAAAACAGCTAAGAATACAGAAAAGTAAGGATTGGCACAGCCGCATCATAAAATAGGCCAAGCTACCAAGGTAACTACTATTCATCAGAACTAAATGGTGATAAATGAGTATACTCTTCTGTGGCCCATGAAGAGCATGCCCCAGGTGAATTAACACACCAATTAAGTTTGAAGTGATCAATCTCACTCAAATTGCCCACATAGGAGCTTCCACATGTTTAGTGGGTCTGTTCATTTGAGGCTGTGGTTAGGCATTTGCTGGGACAGTGTAGATGGAGCTGGATTCTACATCTAAGCCAGAGTTTGAATGCTGAAAAGTTGCCCATGTGTACAAAGAGGTATTGGTAGAGCTGAAACAAGGTGTGAGGTCACATTCAATCCTCCATATTTTTTCTCCTCAATCCCATCCTCTCTCTTACATTACTTTTCAATTCAAACATAATGCTCATATAAGATGCTTTCGATAAAGACTAAAGTGATCCAGAAAAAACAGAACTGTAGTTCCAAGTCAGGATGGAGTATGCCTTGGAGGGAACGTGCAGTCAATTATGTTCCCAACATCTTCTGACCTGTTCTTCTATTGGCAATCGCTGGGGTCAAGTACAATTGTCCTCCATGAGGGCATCTATTTGTGGGTTTTGAGATGGTTGAAGAGGCCAATATTGAATCCACACATTCTATTGCAATGTGGATATTGGTGGGTGGTAATAGTGGCTGGAGGCATGGTGGCTGAGCCTTCCTGATGTTCTGTCACGCCCTTGCACAAGAGTCTCTACTGTTCAGCGGCTCAGCATAGATTGTTTGCATGGTGTATAGCTCCCTGGTGGATGATGTTTCTCCAGTGATTCCGGTTTGTAGCTACTTCCTCCAAGTTGTTGATGTTGATGTGGAATTTCTTGAGATTGGTCCAGATGTTATCCTTGAAGTGTTTCTTTTGGCTACCAGGGACAAGCTGACCTTCCTTCAGCTGGGACTACATGATTGGTTTTGGGAAGTGAGGGTCGGGCATTTGGATGACATGTCCAGTCCATCAGAGTTGCTACTGCATTACGGTGGTGGTGATTCTGGTTATATTGCCCTCCTCCAAGATGCTGGTGTTAGTGCCAAATGAGTTGCAGGATTTGTTATCGGGATCTTTGGTGGAGTTGTTCCAGTACTTTCAGGTGCCTACTACACATAGTTCAGTTTTCAGCTCCATATAGCAGTCTAGGAAGGACAATGGCTTTGTAGACCAGAAGTTTAGTCTGGACCTGCAGGCCAAGGTCTTCAGGCTTCTGCGTTGGGCAAAGGCTCCACTGGCACAGCTCAGATGATGTTATATTTCTGCATCAATGTTGGCCTTGAAGAGAAGGCTTCTGAGATATGGGAAGTGATCCACATTTTCCAGGAGTTGGTTGTTGACTCTTGTAGGAGGAGTGAAGGAGCTGTTGGGTGGTAGTTGATGGAGTACCAGAGTCGGTTTTTTATGTTAAGGGTAAAGCTGTGAAGCTTGCATGCCTTGGCAAAGCCATCCATGATGCACTGAAGATCTTACACAGAGTGTGCTGTGATGACATTGCCATCACCATATTGAACCTCCAAGATGGAGGTGGTGGAGACCTTGCCCTTGGCCTTGAACCTGTTAAGGCTGAACAGCCGACCATGCATTTGGTAAATGATTTGAATTCCCTTGGGCAGGTTTTTGCCAGTGAGATGGAGGATGGCTGCAATGAAGATGGTGTCCAGGGTGAGTGCGATGACGCAGCCCTGACAGAAACTGCCCCCACCTCCTCCCCGTCTCCATGGTGTAAGGTTGAGACTCCAATGCCAAGCACCATCGCAGACATGTCATCATGGAGCAGCCTCAGCATCCTGATGACCACATCGTAACAGTATTCACCCGTGATCCTGGAGGGCAATTATGTCAAAGGGCTTAATTAGCTTGATGAAACCATGCAACACAGTTGTTTCTGTTTCTGACATTTTCTTGTAATTGACATGCTGTGAAGATTATGTCTGCTGTTCCTCTGGATGGGCAGAAGCCACACTGTGATTCAGGGAGTATTTCCTCAGATAACAGCAGAAGTCTATTGGGTAGGCCATGTGCTATCTGGCCATTATTCACTCTCTGTCCAGAAACAAGCTGTGCTCCAAGAGGACCACCATCCTCTCGTTAGTCCTCATCTGGATCGTGGCTGGAGTCCTGGCATCACCAGCATTAATACTGCGGCGGACGGAGGAAAAAGAGAACCAGACGCTCTGTGCCATGGACTACACTTTGGTAGTGAATGAGACCACTGAGCATTTCTGGGTGGGGGGGGTTCAGCCTGTTCACCAGCACCGTGGGCTTTCTGCTGCCTTTTCTGCTGATGTCTGGCTTCTACTTCGCCATTGGCAACACAGTCAACAGGCACTTCCAGAATATCAAGAAGCAAGAACAGAAGAAAAAACGCCTCCTGAAGATCATCACGACCCTGGTCCTGATCTTCGCTATTTGCTGGCTCCCTTTCCACATCATTAAGACCATCGATGTGATCATCTGGCTGGATCTTATCAAGATCCCATGCTCTGTCGATGAATTCTTTATCTCGGCTCATCCGTATGCTATATGTGTCGCTGACTTTAACAGCTGCCTCAACCCGTTCCTCTACGCGTTCTTTGATCAGCGATTTCACTCAGAGTGCCTCTGTGTGCTGCGCTGTTCCCTCTGCATGCCCCTATCACATCCATCTCCTCCAGCATGAGCAACCCCACCAAATCCGAAGCACCCTCCTCCGCTACCAAATTCTAAAAGCTGGGGGCGAGGTAGGGGGAGAAAGACACCCAGAGTGAGAGAGAGAGAGAGAGAGAGCTAACAACCCTAAGTCCTCTCCACTAGTGATGCAGGCTCAAAGGGCAGAATGGCCTATTCCTGCACCTATTGTCTATTGTCTATTGTCTATTGCAGGTATTTTACTAGTGGCTGACAGAAGGGAGATACCTCTGTAATTCACACAGTCAAAGGAGAAAGTGAGGACTGCAGCTGCTGGAGATCAGAGTCGAGAGTGTGGTGCTGGAAAAGCACAGCTGGTCGGGCAGCATCCGAGGAGCAGAAGGATCGACATTTCGAGCTAAAGCTCTTCATCAGGAATTTCTTTTGAAGGGTTTTTGCCTGAAACGTCGATGCTCCTGCTCCTCGGATGCTGCCTGACCTGTTGTGCTTTCCCAGCACCACACTCTGTAGGTCGTACAGTCAGCCTTGTTTTTCTTCTTGACTATGACAATATTCACAATCCTGAGCTCCAAGTAGAGTTCTGATTTGAGTCAAATCTCCAAGTGTAAAACATATATGTGCTCATGGAGCTGTGGGCCACTCTCCGTTCGGATCTCTGCAGGAATCCCATTAATAACAGCAGTGTTGCTGTTTCTTAGGCTCCTTTAGGCATTTTGTATTTTCGTTGCACTGGGAGGTTCTCCCATATCACCTTGTATGTTCTTTGAGGTGATGGGGTTTACAAGTTTGGAACATGCTGTGAACAAGCCTTGCCTAGTTGCTGCAAGTGAACAAATATGAACATTAGGAGCAGGAGTAGATAATATGGAACATGAGCTTGCACCAATATTAGATAAGAACATAACTGATCCGAAAGGACATTAGTGAACCAGATGTGGTTTTCTGGCATCAGCAATGGAGCTTGAGAGACCATAGGGTATAGGGACATAGTTCCTTGAATGTGGCATCATATTGGGATGGATGGCAAAGAAAACATTTGGCATGCTTGCCTTCATTGGTCACGACATTAAGCCTACCAACTGGGAGGTCATTTTGCGGCTGTACAGTACATTGGTTAGGTCACTTTTGGTCTATTGCCAAAAAATTCTAGTCCTTGTCCTATAGGAAGAATGTTATTAAACTAGAAAGGGCAAAAAAGATTTACAAATATGTTACTGAGGCTGGAGGATTTGAACTGATTGAGGCTGATTGGTGGCGACCTTTTTCCCTGAAGAATTGGAGGCTGAGGGGTGACCTTACAGAGGTTTGCAAAATCATGACAGGCATAGATGATGTGAATAGCCAAGATGTTTTCCCCAGGATAAAACAGTCCAGAACTAGAGAGCATATATTTAATGTGACAGGGGAAAGATTTAGAAAGGATTTGAGGGACAACTTTTTCACACAGAAGGTGATGAGGATATGGAACAAACTGGCAGCAGAAGTGATAGAGGCGAGTACTGTTACCGCATCTCCAAGTCATTTGGACAAGTACACAGATAGGAAAGGTTTAGAGAGATATGGGCCAAGTTCAGTTTCGAAAGCCCAGTCAGCAAGGATGTGTTTAAGTGAAAGGTCTGAATCTGAGCTGGATGACTCTAGTTAACTGCCAATTCCAGATTTTTACTGAATGTAAATACCACCATCGGTCTTAGCAGGATTTGAACCTGGGTTCCAAGAGCATTACACAGGTCTGTGGATTAGCAGCTCAGCCTCAGCACCAATGGTCATCACCTCCCCTCTGCAACATACTGATGAAAACATAAAGCATTGAAGATTTGATTATTGCTAATGTAAATGGTCTAGAACCACACCAAATCACCCAATGATCCAACTGCAGAATGCATCACATGTCAGAGTAGTTAGAGCTTCAGTTTAGTTTATAGATTAATCTTTTTACTATCATTACCTTGTATAACAATGAACAAACTTTAAGAATTCAACAAAGAAGTTACTTAAGCTGAAGTGCCAAACTCTGAACTGCTCTTGTTACCATATTATTTATGCTACATATCAAGTTCAGCTTCTGGTCAATGGTAGCCCCCAGGTTCTTAATAGTTGGGATTTCAGAGGATTTGAGCTATAGAGAGAGGCTGAACAGGCTGGGGCTGTTTTCCCTTGAGCATCGGAGGACGAGGGGTGACCTTATAGAGGTTTACAAAATTATGAGGGGCATGAATAGGGTAAATAGGCAAAGTCTTTTCCCGGGGTCGGGGAGTCCAGAACTAGAGGGCATAAATTTAAGGTGAGAGGGAAAAGCGACCTAAGGGGCAACTTTTTCACACAGAGCGTGGTACTTCTATGGAATGAGCTGCCAGAGGAAGTGGTGGAGGCTGATACAATTGCAACATTTAAGAGGCATTTGGATGGGTAAATGACTAGGAAGGGTTTGGAGGGATATGGGGCGGGTGCTGGCAGGTGGGATTGGATTGGGTTGGGATATCTGGTCAGCATGGATGGGTTGAACCAAAGGGTCTGTTTCCATACTGTACATCTCTATGACTATGACCCTATGAATGCCATGGGGTGATGATTAGATTCTCTGCTATGGTCACTGCCTCGCACTTGTGTGGCAAGAATGTCACTCATCCATCCAAAACTAAATATTGTCCATGCCTCACTGGATATTGACAGGAATTGCTTCATTATCTGAGGATTCATGAATGGCACTGAATAGAGTTCCATTATCTGTGAATGAATTCTGACTTTATGATTGAGGGAAAGTTGTTCTTGTAGCAGCAGAAGACGTTTGGCTGAAACAATCTCATGAGAAACTCCGACAATGACATCCTGACACTAAAATGATCACCCTCCAAAAACTGCAACCTGTTAAATTGGATACATAGCAACACACCACGCACAGAATGACTTATGATTTTTCACACTTGAAAGGTACTTCATTGGATACAAGAAGTATCACAAAGTCATGAAAGGTGCTATGTAAATGCAAGGTTTTCTCTCTTCACATATTTTTTCTTTAGTTATTAGGTTTCAAACTTTAGTCCAAAAGTTATCGGAAAATGATCTAGTTCAGACTGCTTTTAATCTATAAATCCACTCATGCAAAACGTCTTATGTTACTGGTTACCAACTTCACACAACTCTGATTAAAGATTAAACCAGACATAACAATATACTCTTAGACAAAAAGGCAAGTTTGCTCACCATAGGTAGCTTTCTGTGTGCTAAAGAAAGGGAACAAACTGCTGAACCGGTCTCTGCACTATTAAACTGAAATGGAAGAACATTTGTACCCGAGTTTTACATCTTCAGAAAACAACATAATGTTTTCAATTTTCCTGGAAGAGCAGCACAAGACCGAAATGGAGCTGGTGCAGTCTGGGGAGGAATACAGAGGTTCTGGCTTCAGAACACCTATGGCAAACCTCAGAGCAGGTCTCAGAACCCTTTCATTTCCCCCTAAATTGACAACTCAGCACCAAAGCATAACAATCATAAAAACCTCCTATCTGTCACAACAGGATTTGACGTATTCATGAACGAAACACACAAAACCAGGGGTTATAGTCCAACAGGTTTATTTGGAATCACAAGCTTTCGAGGCACGCTCTCTTCATCACTTCATGAAGAGACTACACCTTGAAAGCTAGTGCTTCCAAATAAACCTGTTGGACTATAACCTGGTGTTGTGTGGTTTTTGGTCCAGGTAAAAACAATGACTGCAGATGCTGGAAACCAGACTCCGGATGAGCAGTGCTGGAAGAGCTCAGCAGTTCAGGCAGCATCCGAGGAGCAGGAAAATTGACGTTTTGGGCAAAAGCCCTTCATCAGGAATACAGGCAGAGTGCCTGAAGGGTGGAGAGATAAATGAGAGGAGAGTGGGGGTGGGGAGAAGGTAGCTGATCCACCCCAGTCCAACACTGGCACCTCCAAATCATGAACAAAACAGATATGAGATGTTTGAAGGTAGCTGACCGCCACCATCACCAGGGCAATTACATATGAGTAATGAATGCTGGCCTAGCCAGCAATGCCCACATCAAATGAACAATACATTTCTGATTGACTGCAGGCTCTTGGAGACCAATCAGGAGAGTGCAGTTCTTCTCAAGAATGATCAAAGGCAGGTGAGGTACTGAGCTGAAAAATGTGAGATAATCCTACCACTTCACAAATCTTCGCTGCAATCACATATAGCATATAGTTTCAGTTAACGTAACAGCTGGACAAAAATGATATTTGAAGTGAATTATGAAGACAGCAGACATTAAAGCTGCAGGCTGACTGGGGGAGCCCTGGAAAAGTGAGGTATCGCAGAAGGTTCAACCAGCCAAGAGGCCAGCAAGTCTTCAGCTCTGATGAAGACACATCTCGACTCAAAACGTTAGCTTACTCTCTCTCCACCTATACTGTCTGACCCGCTGTGATCTCCAGCATTTGATGCTTTCAGTACAGTATAGCCATGATATGTCATGTCTCAATTTCTCATATCCAGAGGAACCTCGATTATCTGGCATTTGATGAACTGAATTTCGGATTATCCGGACAAGATCGCAAGGTCTCGGTGCTTGGTTAACTATGTTATCTGGTATTTGATTATCTGGCATTAAATTAACTGAATGAAATACTCCCTGCCTGTGTCCTTCAGATAATCAAGGTTCCTCTGCACTGCGTGTTAAACCCTAACTTTTTGAAAGGAGTCAACTTAATGTAGATTTAAATGAATTGACACTAGTTGCTTCCAACTTCTCACAAGGCAACCTGTACCACAGATTAAACACTTGTGAAAGGGAGACAAGTCTGTGAAAGGGAGAGACCTATTCAAATGAGCAGGAGAATCGACGTTTCGGGCATAAACCCTTCTTCCTGATCTTCAGTATCTGCAGTCCTCACTTTCTCCTCGAGACCTAATCATCCAAACATGGGCAGGTTTTGCTGTGTGGGAAGCACCTGCAGTAATTTATTCTTACTAGGCCAGCATGTCTGACACCTTCTCAGCTCATTGTCTTCCTCTGCGGTGAACGTGACAGAAGCTGTCAGGTCAGAGAGGGCTCCCCAACCATACCAGGTGATGTGATGTTTAACACAGTGTCATACATCAAAGCACAGACCATTGCCTCACAAGACAGAAAAATACCAGAGAAACAGGGGGGTTGGGAGGGGGGAAGAGAGAGAGGGACAGAGAGAGAAAACAGCCAGAATAATTTAAGTGTTATCACCGACAAGCAAGTTAGGAATTCCTGTTGTTAGGAATCTACGAGATGACAAATTGAATCAATGACCATGGGGACTAGTCAGGAGGGTCATGAGAGATGGTATCTGATCACAAGCAGTTGCTGCCCACACAACCTTGTTGGATCCCTCAAGTAAATGGAAAGGAACTTACTTCTTTCATCTCACAAGTCTCTGCTTTAAGGTTAGCTTCTGAGGGTCCTGATGATCGTATACACAGTTAAAATACAACATGGTGAACAACAATGATGTTCGCAGTCTCATTGTGTTAATTAAAATATTTAAATTACCAAACCGGTTCCTTGCTCATAAAAAGGAGACAATGGGGATTGCAGATGTTGGAGGAATCAGAGTTGATAATGTGTGGCACTGGAAAAGGCACAGCAGGTCAGGCAGCATCCGAGGAGCAGGAGAGTTGACGTTTTGGATAGGGCCCTTCTTCAGGACTGGGGATGGGGAAGGGGTTGAGAGATCACTAAAGTCGAAATTGGGGAGGTGAGGTAACATCAGAAGCGGGTTGCACCAGAATTCCAGTTTCAAAATGCTTTAGCCACACCAACACAACACAAACCTGCCTGTGTTTTGGTGGTTAGGTCTCTCCCTTTCACAAGTGCTCCATCTGTGGTACAAGTTGCTTTGCGACACATTGGAAGAAAATAGTGTCAATTCATCTAAATCCACATTAAGTTGACATATTAGGATTTACAGCACAGTACCTGAGACATGACATATCGTGCCTATACATACTTGGAAAAAGTTATTCTACTCAAACTCTCCACAACTGGGCTTTCCCTCACCTCAGTCTTTGGTCAAGTGGAGACTAATTGATAGAAAATACTTGCTTTTATTAGGTAACTGCTTCATTAATGTTGCATTGTGCAAATTCCAGAATGGTAGAAAATGACCTGAAAAGACCACAGTTTCTTTTGTCTGACAATTGTGATGCCCCCCAAGTGCTTTAGGATCTAATGTATGCAACTGTTACTTAATTCTATTCAAAACAGATGAAGTCACTCAATGAATTACGCATTATGAACAGAAATCGTGTAAATTAATCAAATCATTGTGTAGATTTTCAGTTTAACATCTGACCATAAAACTGGTTTTGCAGATCATTGTAAACCTGTCCAATTTGATGTTTGGAGAACAAAACGGACTGCCTAAGCTCAATGTTACATTTAATACATCAAAATGTTTCTTTATTCTCTCCAGCATAACTGGCTGGCCAGTCTTTATTGCCTGTCCCTAGCTCCCCTTTGAGAAGGTGATGTTAAGCTGCTTTCTTGAACTGCTGCAGTCCCCCATGCTGTAGTTAGACCCACAAAACCTTTAAGGAGGGAATTCCAGGATTTTGACTCACCAATGCTGAAAGAACAGTGAAATATTTCCAAGTCAGGATGGTGAGTGAATTGGAGGGGAACATGAAGAAAGTGGTGTTCACATTACTCTGCTACTCTTGCCCTTCTAGATGGAAGTGATCGTGAGTTTGGAAGGCGCTGGCTGAAGATCTTTGGTAAAATTCTGCAGGACATCATAAATAGTACAGCTGCTGTTAAAGAGAAGTGGATATTTGTGAAAGAGTGCCAATCAAGTGTGGTTGCTTTCTCCTGGATGATGTCAAGCTCCTTGAGTGTTGTTGGATCTGCACCCATCCAGCCAAGCCAGGAGTATTCCATCACACTCCTTTAAGGTGTCTTGTAGATGATGGATGCATTTTGGGGAGTCAGGAGGTGAGTTACTCACTGCAGTATTCCTAGCCCTTACCCGTTAGTATAAACTTTAACTCCCTTTAGCTAATGAAAACAAGGTGCATGGAGCTTTAATAACATCTACATGGGACACCTCACCTAATCCCTTAATGATCTGTCATTCTGACAGGTTTACTCTGGCTACTCAACATCAGAAATAAAGAGAATCCTCAGCCCCATGACATGATCCCAAAATATCAATTGCCCAGTTTATCCTTCAGCTTGCTTGTCATAACTTCCTGTCTTGTTCACTCAACATCTGCCCACCAGCCTCATGCCCTTCACACTGGATTGGGATTGGGATAGCGTCAAGTACATGTAAAATGGTCCAGACTAAAGCTTTACCTTGATGAGCTTTCTTTCACAGCTCAGTTTTTCTGGCAGCAAAATACAGAGGTGGTGTAGAAATCAGAGGATAAGCAAAGTTTCTCGTGAAAGACCTTTTAAGAAGCAAGAGTCAGTTTTTGGTTTTAGCATGCATTCCACACATTTGCTGAGTGCCATTCTGAAAGAAATGTCAAAACTAATGAACGAATTGCAGTCTATAAAACAATGCAAGATGGAGATAATACTCACCACCATCTTATCAACATGGAAGTGACTGCAAAGGAGAAAACTCACCTCAATACGAGTTGTTGCAGGGGGAATCAATGATAAAATCAATTGCAACACAAGAGTTGCAATCTAGCTGTCATAATATGCAAATAATTAAAACTAAGAGGCAACTGTTTTACACAGAGGATGGTACGTGTATGGAATGAGCTACCAGAGGAAGAGGTGGAGGATAGTATAATTGCAACATTTAAAAGGCATTAGGATGGGTATATGAAATGGAAGGGTTTGGAGGTATATGGGCCAGATGCTGGAAAGTGGGACTAGATCGGGGGTTGCGACATCTGGTTGGCATGGACAAGTTAGACCGAAGGGTGTTTCTGATCTGTACATCTCTATGACTCTGCGTGAAATTCCATGAAATAATTGAGTTAATTCAAGATGAGACCGTTTTGAAACCATGAGATATATATACTGCTAACATTGTGGTTCACCTCAGCTTGTGGTCAGCACGGTGGCACAGTGGTTAGCACTGCTGCCTCACAGCGCCAGAGACCCGGGTTCAAATCCTGCCTCATGTGACTGAGTGTGGAGTTTGTACATTCTCCCTGTGTCTGTGTGGGTTTCCTCCAGGTGCTCTGGTTTCCTCCCACAGTCCAAAAATATGCAGGTTAGGTGAATTGGCAATGTTAAATTGCCCATAGTATTAGGTGAAGGGATAAATGTAGGGGAATGAGTCTGGGTGGGTTGCGTTTCGGTGGGTCGGTGTGGACTTGTCGGGCCGAAGGGCCTGTTTCCACACTGTAAGTAATCTAATGATCTTCAATTTTGGGAGCTGGGTTGAAATGGGGTTGTAGGCCTACTGGTGGGATATAATGACAAATGGTAATCAGTCGTTTCATTGAGATTGGAAATAAAAACAACAGTATAATTGTCAGACCATCGCCAACAGCTTTTTTTCACCACTTTCTTTTTTTTACCATCAAACTCACTCAAGGATCCATCTTTAACCCTGATCTACTTCATTTACTACCCCTTGGTGATATGATCCAAAGGCATATGGCCACCTTCTACATGTACACCAACTCCATTTGCCATTACATCTCTTGACTTCTTCACTGCATCTGTGGGTGTCAGCTTCCTTCTCTGGCAGTAAGCCTTGGTTGAACCATAGCTTTCTCGAGTTAAGTGCAGACAAGACTTTAATAATTGTCTTCAGTACTGCCATGAATTCTGCACTCTTACCATGGACTCTACCTGGCTCTGGTTGAATGAATCAGTTTGCAACCTTCAGGCCCTGTATGAGCTGAGTTTCCAAGCCATTATAATTTCTGGCTGTGTGAAGTTTGCACATTCCCCCATATCTGTGTGGATTTCCTCCAGGTGCTCCAGTTTCCTCACACAGTCCAAAGATGTGCATGTTCGGTGGATTGGCCATGGGAAATGCAGGGTTGCAGGTTTAGAGTAGGGTGCTGAGTCTGGATGGTATGCTCTTCAAAGGGCCCAATGGCCACTTTGTGCACTGTGGGGATTCTATGACATTCTGTACTACTAAGATTGCCTGCTTCTACCTCAATAACATTGTTTTCCCTCAGCATTTGGAACATACCCCCATGCTTGAGTTACTTTCAGACTTAACTCTTCAAAACTTTTCCTGGTCCCGTTTTTTTATTTATTCACAGGACAAGGGCATCACTGGCAAAGCCAGCAGTTATTGTCCAGAGGGCAGTTAAGAGTCAACCACATTGCAGTGGGTCTGGGTCTCACATATAGACCCGACCAGGTAGGGATGGCAATTTCCTTCCCTGCAGGACATGAGTTGGATTTTTCAGACAATTGGCAACAGTTTCATGTTCATTGCTGGACTCTTAATTCCAGATTTGTTTTTCACTTCATAAGCCGCAAAGATCCTGCTGCCCATTTCCTATCCCACACTAGGACCACTTATGTATCACTGTGGCCCTTGTTCGCCTACAATTCCTCAAGGTCTTCCACTGAAGATTTCCATGCTCCCCTCTAAATGTTTGTTTGCTTTATCTCTTTTGTATTTCTATAATCTCCTTGTGCCCTACAACCTGTTGAACTCTACCTCCTAGTCTGCAGCTTTGTGTTCCACCATCCCTCCTTCTGGTGTCCAAATGTTCAGCCTCAGTCCAGGGTCTAAAATTCTTTTTCCAAACCTCTGTGTTTCCATCACCTCCTTAAACTACATTTCTTTGACTGGACTTCAGGTCGCCCCTGCTAATCCAGCTCCCTTCAGCTTTGGATCCACTTTTATCTGATTAGGCTTCGGGACAGTTTTGTCCTACATGAAAGGCTCTATATAAATGCACGTTGTTGTCCATCTGCATAAAAAGAAACTGATTAATTATGATGATAAAATTGTGCAGACAGGAACTTACTGTAAATATGTTAATCGCCCACAGAAGAGATTAAAATCCAAAGTATGTGAGTAATTTAATCTTAAAAATAGTTAGAACAAGTACAATAAATAATATTACAAAGAAAGAAACAAAATTAAACTATAAATAGAACAGACAATAGAGGATAAAACTGGAGAGAGATCAAACATATCTTTTCATTTTAATTTCAAATTATGTTCCTAGTGTTTGCTTTTATAATGTAGAGTGATTAATTCAGTCATAAATCTTAACGCTAGCATTTGTGTAACCCTGTGATGTATTTCTGTATTCCTGTTTGCTCCATTAACCCTATAACTGAAAACTTGTGAGGGTAGATTTGATTTTGTGTTACACGCACAAAATTGGTGTAAATCACACTGAGTTAGCTGTGAAACAACCTGCACATGTATTAATCTTAATGGTAAATTCTAGGGTTCTCGAAATGGAAATGGAAATTAGGGATCCAAGACATAGTGTCTCTCTGCTTAGGAGTCACCCAGAGGTACCAAAGGTAAAGGATAGATTCTTCCTAATTCCTGAAAAGCGTGGAAGGCAGTGTGAGGAAGTTGGGAAAATCACATGAAATCAGCAGTGAGAAGCTCCATGGCAGCAGGAACAAAAAGTCACCCTTTCCAACTAAGTGTTGCACAATGAGACAGGATTCTCATTAGTGAGAAGCAAGAAGCCTATTTACATTTATTAGCAAGTAGCATCATCTGATAATTGGTTAATCCTGCCTCATTAAATGTGGTTTCCCATTCTCCCAACTGTCAGATATAAATTAGATGGTGACAATTCCTGGTGTGAAAGTCAGAGTGGTTACAGTGATTCCACTCTGCTCCTACTACCCCGCCATCTTGGACCCAAGACACCAATATCTCAGGGTACACTCCATGGGCAGAGACTGGATGGAATTCCTGTTAATGGACACACATCAGCCATATCGCACTCTCTGATCCACTTACAGTACGGTTCTGCATGTCCATGCTCCACATTCATTGGCACCTTTTATTCTCAAGCTACTGCCAGGACACTTTGTGCAGGGACAGGCCCATGGATTGGACCCTGGCTCCCCCTCAGGGCTCATTGTGCTCTGAGCACTCACTCACCCTGCCTTGCACATTTGCATTTTGCCCCTTCAGCCAGAGCTTACAGCTTAACAGTACTTCTGTCCTGAGTTGCCCTTAAACATAGAATCAAAGTCAGGCAGCTTGTCATGGTTGTCAGAAGCCATCAGTCAAAGGGCAGACATGTTGCTGTATGATGTCAATCTCACAGCTGTATCATGTGCAGCACACTGCAACCGAACGGCCATGTTTTAAAACCTGAGGGGAGTAGTCCTCAGTCAGGTGCTAGAAAACACACTTCAGTCAGGGAAACCTGGCACAGTCAGTCAAGGGCAGCTTCAGTCTAGCTATCAGACCAAGGATTTGGGCACAGTCAGTCAGCCACAAGAGTCTGTGCCTGGGAGTTTGTACCTCTACAATATGGGGAGTTGGCCACAGTCAGCCCTGTGAGTTCAGTTGTACAGTCTGGGGAATTGTGGAAATCAATACATTCCACCCAGTCTGCTTCACTTTGATGTTGACCTATTGCACACTCTTCCCGGACAGCTTCACTGAGATACTGACTTACTACACACTCCTCTCAGTCTGCTTCAGTGAAATTCTGACTTACTACACACTCCTCCCAGTCGGCTTCAGTGTGATGCTGACTTACTACACACTCCTCCCAGTCTGCTTCACCATGAGGCTAACTAACTGCACACCCCTCCCAGTCTGCTTCACTGAGATGCTGACTGACTACACACTCCTCTCAATCTGCCTCACTGTGATGCTGCCTTACCACACACTCCTCCCAGTCTGCTTCACTGAGATGCTGACTGACTACACACTCCTCTCAATCTGCCTTACTGTGACGCTGACTTACTGCACACTCCTCCCAATCTGCTTCACTGTAATGCTAACGTAGCGAACACTCCTCCCAGTTTGCCTCACTGTGATGCAGATATACTACATACTCCTCTCAGTCTGCTTCACTGAGATACTAACTTACTGCACACTCCTCCCAATCTGTTTCACTGTGATCCTAACGTAGCGAACACTCCTCCTGGTCTGCTTCAATGTGATGGTAACATAACACACAGTCCTCCCAATCTGTTTCACTGTGATACTGACTTTCTGCACACTCCTCCTGGTCTGCTTCACTGTGATATTGACTTACTGCACACTTCTCCCAATCTGCTTCACTGTGATACTAACGTAGCGAACACTCCTCCCTGTCTGCTTCACTGTGATGCTAACTTACTGCACACTCCTCCCAATCTGCTTCACTGAGATGCTGACATACTGCACACTCCTCCTGGTCTGCTTCACTGTGATCCTAACGTAGCGAACACTCCTCCTGGTCTGCTTCAATGTGATGGTAACATAACACACAGTCCTCCCAATCTGTTTCACTGTGATGCTAACTTACTGCACACTCCTCCCAGTCTGCTTCACTGTGATACTGACTTACTGCACACTCCTCCTGGTCTGCTTCACTGTAATGTTGACTAACCACACATTCCTCCCTGTCTGCTTCACTGTGATGCTGACTTACTGCACACTCCTCCTGGTCTGCTTCACTGTAATGTTGACTAACCACACATTCCTCCCTGTCTGCTTCACTGAGATGCTGACTTACTGCACGCTCCTCCCAGTCTGCTTCAATGTGATGCTGACTTACTGCACACTCCTCCCGGTCTGCTTCACTGAGATGCTGACTTACTACACACTCCTCCCAGTCTGCTTCACTGTGATGCTGACTTACTGCACACTCCTCCCGGTCTGCTTCACTGAGATGCTGACTTACTACACACTCCTCCCAGTCTGCTTCACTGTGATGCTGACTTACTGCACACCCCTCCCGGTCTGCTTCACTGAGATGCTGACTTACTGCACGCTCCTCCCAGTCTGCTTCAATGTGATGCTGACTTACTGCACACTCCTCCCGGTCTGCTTCAATGTGATGCTGACTTACTGCACACTCCTCCCGGTCTGCTTCACTGAGATACTGACTTACTGCACACTTCTCCCAATCTGCTTCACTGTGATCCTAACGTAGCGAACACTCCTCCCGGTCTGCTTCAATGTGATGGTAACATAACGCACAGTCCTCCCAATCTGTTTCACTGTGATACTGACTTACTGCACATTCCTCCCAGTCTGCTTACTGTGATGCTGACTTACTGCACACTCCTCCCAGTCTGCTGCACTGAGATGCTGAATTACTGCACACCCCTCCCGGTCTGCTTCACTGTGATGCTGACTTACTGCACACTCCTCCTGGTCTGCTTCACTGTGATGCTGACTTACTGCACACTCCTCCCAGTCTGCTTCACTGTGATGCTGACTTGCTTTGCACTCCTCCCGGTCTGTTTCAGTAAAACTGGCTACTTCCTGCAAGCTCATCATGGAATATGAGCATCACTGGCTGGGCCAGTGTTTATTCCCCATTCCTAGCTGCTCTTGAAAAGATTTTGATGTGCTGTCTTCTTGAACTGCTGCAGTCCATTTGGTATACATCACTGATAGTACCCTGTGGGAGGGCATGCTAGGACTTTGACCCAGCAACATTGAAAGAACAGCGATATATTTCTGAGTCAGGATGAAGGGTGGCTTGGAGAGGTATTTATAAGTGGTGGCATTCCTGCTGTTCCTGTCCTTGCAGATTGTTGTTAGGAGGGGTTTGGAAGGTGTTGTCTAAGGAGCCCTGGTGAACAACTACAGTGCATCTTGTAAATAGTAGACACTGCTACTATTGTCACCAATTGTTGGAGAGGATTAATGTTTATGGATGTGATGCCAATCCACATTACTTTGTCCTGGTTGGTGTCAAGCATGTAAGTGTTGTTGGAGTTGTACTAAGCTGGACAAGTGGGGAATATTTCATTACACTCCTGACGTTTATTTGATGGATAAGTTTTGAGAAATCAGGAGGTGACTTATTAGCTGCAGGATGCCTAGACTCTGGCCTGAATTTGTACACGTCTATTTACATGACTGCTCCAGTTCAGTTTCTGAACAATGTGGCAGGAGTCCATAGATTGATATTTTCATTAAATGAGGCCCAAAATCCAAATTCTATGCCAATTGCCGTTGGCAGTGTTCAAACCTGACCAGCCACTTGAAGCACAGGACCATATACCGAGGGCCCCGCTTAGAACATCCTGACTGGAGCATTGGACTCAGAGTCCTGCCTTGACCTGAGCTGGGCCACAACCACCTTGTAGTAACTTAAAGCAAAGGTTGACTTCCTGGATTGATATTGAACACGTCTCCAAATTCATTGCTGCTGGTGAACTACTCCATGTATCTCCTCAGAAAGGTGCAATTCCCAGAGTCAGCTGGGATAAGAGAAGTGGAGGCACAGGAGCAAGGACAACATTCGGATACGGAGAAAGAACAAGCACCATTTATTCTGCCTGATGCCAGATCTCAAAGGCAAATCATCTCAGTGCTTCCTGCAACCCCCCCACCTACAGTCGGAGAGTAACTTCCACCATAAGATACAATCTAACAGTCCTCAGCTCAATCCACTCAACTTCGACACCAACCTGGCTACAACTTTTCCCAGGCAAGATGTTACAGACAAGAACTGTTCCACAGGTCACAGCATAACATAAAAATACTTCTTCCATTGACCAAAATGACCTATGTACACAATAATTGTAGGTTCCATAATGAGATCCATCAATGAAGTTCCTTAATAAACACAATTAATGGTGTACAAAATGGTGTTCAAGGGTGGCACAGTGGCACAGTGGTTAGCACTGCTGCTCACAGTGCCAGAGACCTGGGTTCAATTCCCACCTCAGGCGACTGACTGTGTGGAGTTTGCACATTCTCCCCGTGTCTGCGTGGGTTTCCTCCGGGTGCTCCGGTTTCCTCCCACAATTCAAAAATGTGCAGGTCAGGTGAATTGGCCACACTAAATTGCCCGAAGTGTTAGGTGCCGGGGTAAGTGTAGAGGAATGGGTCTGGGTGGGTTGCGCTTCGGCGGGTCGGTGTGAACTTGTTGGGCCGAAGGGCCTGTTTCCACACTGTAAGTAATCTAATCTAATCTAAAAAAAACTTATTTACTGACAAACAATAATTGCTTAACATACAGAGTCAATAACAAAGATGCCTATACCGCTGAAAAGCTCCAAAACGCACACACACTCTTCATAGAGGTGTACAGCACAGAAGCAGACTCTTTGGTTCAACTCATCCATGTGAACCAGATATCCTAACCTAATCTAGTCTCACTTGTCAGCACTTGGCCCGTACCCCTCTACGCCTTTCCCATTCATATACCCATCCAGATGCCTTTTAAATGCTGCAATTGTACCAGCCTCCATCAAAAAGGGAACAGATTTCCTTGCACAGATTGTTTTTCCAAAATAAAATACACTTTGGTTCACAGGCTATTCTTTAATGCAAAAGGATCAGTTGTATAATAGTGCTCTGATATTCTGGTAGATGGTCAAGTCACTAAGCACACATAGGTGTCTCTGATATCTTGCATATAAACCTGTTCAGGAAATACAATCTTGAGATATTCTTTCAATCCTCATTCAAAAGGGCATATAGGTTTCACCCTGAACTTAATGAAAGGATTTTATTTTCAGAGATGAAAGCAATCAACTGCGCAACTTGTCCTTAATAAACTCTCCTCCAAATCAACTTGATCTCAGTCGATTCCCCTTTAAATGAAATAAGTAAAACAAGAATCTTCTTGAAGCCCAACAGTTCCAAAACAACACCCAGCAGGAGTCTGTATCAAAGCAAGCAATTATCACTAGTCACGTGATTTGCAGGAAGCCTTGTTAAAAGCAAACTCAGAATCCAGAGTGAACTTTCACTGACTTCATTTAAAGAAACCCACTCCAGGTGCTTTGACAGAGTTTGCGATAAATCCATATTCCATAACCTTTCAATACTTTAGATGGCCAAACAATCTCACATTTAAAGTATATTTATAAAAGCATTAATCAAACTCATTGAATTTTGTTTCCAAATCATTCATTTTAAATCATGACCCAACAGATCATTGGAAACTAATCATACCTTAAATGCTCATTTTCCTAATGTGAGAGTCCTAAAGCACTCCAGCAATTACGATATGAGAAGGTCAACACAATGCTGCTCAATCACCTTTATATCAATCACCAGAGTTTGGATTTGGCATGTCATTTTACAGCTGGATATCCATCTTGTTGCTGATCCTTTCTCTTCATCGAAACTGGGGATAGATGATAGCTCATCTGCAGTGTGGTTGGGCTCTTTGATAATCAACAGTTTCTGGTCTAGGTTTGAACCCAGGACCTTCAAGGTCAGAGGTAGTAGGAGTGCTAGCCGCTGAGCTCTCTCCAATTCCCTCATCCGTTGCTTTGCAGTGATGCTCACAAAACAATTGCAGAAGAAGATTGGCCATTCATTCTTCCTATTATTGAACTGGTTGAGCCATGGCAAGGAATTTCTCCACATTCTCCATGTCTGTTGGAATGGAAGAAGATGGAAAACCCCAGAGTGACGAATTATAGCAGAAGCTGTGCTTGCAGTCCCAGGCTTGTCCCTATCCTGAAATATTTCTATCCAAACACATTTATCATTGCAACTTCCAGGCTTTTGAATCAATGCTGTTGTGCCCAGTAATTCATGTCTGTTTAACCTTGAACTTTAGACTTGGTAAGCAGCATGCTTCCAAATTAACTCATAAAGGACACTGTAATAACAGTTAAAAAATAAGTTTGTAAACAACATGCGGTACTATGGCCTGAGCATTTGGATCTCTTCCCCATTCAGTTGTCTTCCCATTTGAAAAGTCTACCTGGTGAACCATGTGAAAACGATCATCAGTTCAGTGACATGGTCGTCATTCTCATCTGCAAAACTCTAATAAAACTTTAAGGACAAACCTTATGGCTTGAAAGTGAAGAGGTAGTTTCTCCTGATGGGAGAATTTAGAAGTAGCGGGCCCTGTTAGTAATAGAGATGATGTAAATTTAGAACTGCAAGAGGATGGACACTCTTTGCTCTTCCTGACGATTTAGGAAAGTAGAGCCTTTGAATATTTTTAAGTCAAAAATGAATAGATTCTTAGTAAGCAAGAGGGTAGGTGGGAACATCGATCTGAGGATGTACATAGAACATAGAACATTACAGCGCAGTACAGGCCCTTCGGCCCTCGATGTTGCGTCGCCCTGTCGTATTAATCTGAAGCCCATCTAACCTACATTATTCTATGTATGTCCATTTGCCTGTCCAATGATGACTTAAATGCATTTAAACTTGGCAAATCTACTACCGTTACAGGCAAAGTATTCCATACCCTTACTATTCTCTGAGGAAAGAAACTACCTCTGACCTCTGCCTTATAGCTATCTCCCCTCACTTTAAAGTTGTGTCCCCTCGTATTTGCCATCCCCATACTTGGAAAAAGGCTCTCCCTGTCCACCCTATCGAACTCTCTGATTATCTTATATGTCACTATTAAGTCACCTTCTTCTCTCTAACGAGAACAGCTTCAAGGCCCTCAACTTTTCCTCGTAAGACATTCCTTCCATACCAGGCAATCAATGTAATCAATCAGCCATAAACATATAAAATGGTAAAACAGACTCAAGGGATCCAATAGCCTGCTCTGCTCTTTATTTGCATGTTCACATGTTAAGCATAAGAAAGGCCACTGTAACTCTCAGTTACTGAGTGAGTGATAAAGAGCAACAGAAATATTTCATATCGTTTCTAAAAAGGGGAGTAAGGACAGCCATTCACTTTAATAGCCTTTTCAAGCAAACAATGGTAAAAAGGGATATCAAGGGATCGCAGTCCACCACTTCGGACAACATTAGAAAAAGTGCATTCGGAAATCTTTGCTGAAAGTGAGTTCTGCACTGGTGTTGGTGGTTCACCCTGACCAAGCCTGTGCTGTACTGGGCAGGAAGATTGCTGAGAGTCTCGCACTCCTCAGGGATATGATCACCTAGTGCAGGACAGAGGGTTGGACACCTGCCTGATCAGCCTGGACCAGGAAAAAGCCTTTGACAGGATATCACACAGGTGTATGAGAGATGCTCTCTCCAAAATGGGCTTTGGGGAGGGAATCTGCAATTGGATCAGACTGCTCTACATCAACATTGTCAGTGCAGTCTCAATCAATGGGTGGGAATCAGATAGCTTCCCAGTCAGATTTGGAGTCAGGCAGGGCTGCCTTCTCTCTCTTGCTTTGTTTGTGTGCTGCATAGAGCCATTTGCCGAGTCCATCAGGAAGGATGCGAGCCTGAGAGGGGTGACTATTCCTGGCAGTGGGGGCCTGCAGGTTAAGACCTCCCTGTACATGGATGATGTCGCCGTTTTCTGCTTGGATCCACTGTCCGTGCACAGACTCATGTGCATTTGTGACCAGTTCGAATGGGCCTCGGGGGCCAAGGTAAACTGAGGCAAGAGCGAGGCCATGCTCTTCAGGAACTGGGCCGACCAATCCTCAATCCCCTTCACCGTCAGGACCAACCACCTGAAGATGCTGGGTATTTGGTTCAGGAGGGCTGGGGCATGCGCCAAGTCTTGGGAGGAGCGTATCAGCAAAGTGAGGCAGAAACTGGACAGATGAAAGCTACGGTTGCTCTCCATCGCGGGAAAAAACCTGGTCATCAGGTGTGAGGCACTGTCATTGCTGTTGTACGTGGCACAGGTCTGACCTATTCCTAAAACCTGTGCCATTGCAGTCACCCGGTCCATCTTCCAGTTTATATGGAGTTCAAAGATAGACCGGGTCCGAAGGGACTTGATGTACAAAAATCTGGGCAGCGGGGGAAAAAATACACCCAGTGCCACCCTCACCCTGATGGCCACCTTTGTGTGTGGCTGCGTCAAGCTGTGCGTGGATCCCTGGTACGCAAACACCAAGCGTTACTACATACTGAGGTTCTACCTGTCCCCGGTGTTGCGAAGGATGGGCCTGGCCTCACTGCCGCGGAACATTCCGAGTAGTTGGACCATTCCATATCACCTGTCCTTCGTGGAGAAGTGTATGAAGAAAAACACCTTTGACCACAAGTCAATCAGGAAGTGGTCAGCACTATGTCCTTGAGACTCTTCGGGAAAAGGAGAGGGCGGACCCTATCGAGTGGTTCCCTGAGCAGACTGTCAAAGCCATTTGACAGAATGTCTCATCGCCAGAACTTTCCAACAAACACCAAGACATGGCTTGGCTGGTGGTGAGAAGGGCTCTGCCTGTGAGATCCTTTATGCACGCCCAGACTCTCAGCCGCACCGCACACTGCCCTCGAAATGGCTGCAGTGGGGGCGAGACTGTCACACACCTCCTTCTGGAATGTGCCTATGCAGAGGAAGTCTGAAGAGGAATGCAGTGATGTTTGTCGAGGTTCGTCCCAAGCAGCGCCGTGACGCGGGACTCCATGTTCTACGGCCTGTTCCCCGGGACGCACACCGAGACGAACATCAACTGTGCCTGGAGGACCATCAACTCGGTGAAGGACGCTCTCTGGGCGGTCCAAAACCTGTTGATCTTCCAACTGAAGGAGTTGACCCCGACTGAGTTTTGCAGATTGGCACATTCTAAGGTCCAGGACTATATGTTGGGGGATGCGCTGAAGCTTGGGGCAGCTGCCGCCAAGGCGCGGTGGGGAAAGACCACCATGTAACATCTGCCCATCTAAGAAGAACAGGGGGCCCACCCAGTCATTTGGGCTCCACTGACGCCTCAGCAGAAGAGCTGGATAGTAAATGTACAGAGTTGTAGATAGGAAAAATAAATTTCGATGTCTGTATGTAAAGCAATGTAATGTGTACACAAGAATGGCATGACCAATTATAAAGAGATCCAAATAATTTTATGAATAAAGTATATTTTTGAAATTAAATAAAAATCTTCAGTGCATTTCAGCTGTTCATCCTATAGGGATTTGTCAAACCAAAATTAATTGAACAAATAGATTGACCCCGATGAACATAAGTGGGTCCACAAAATAACTGTAGCATTTATTGTATTAGAAATTAATTCATCGTGAAATCAGCTCTTAAACAATGTATTGTGCCTGAAGAATGCATCTTAGCTACACCTGTAACTTTGGGCATTTCAATGATTCATTTTGATCCGTCATAGGTTCTATTTTTCAAAAATATTAATTAATTAAAGAAGAGAAATCCTTGTCTCCATGAAATATCTTATTTTAACATTTCAATCACTTTTTGGAGCCAGCAGTGGAATAATAAGCAATCAGCAGCTGAGCCCTGAAGTTGGTTATTGGGCTGCATGCAACTAGAGTGGGAACAATACAAGCAATCAATCAATGCCTACACCACTGTATTTATTACCTGCTCAGAAGAAATCGTGATTAACTAGATTATGAAGTTCCTAGTTGGCTGGCTGTTGGATAGTTGGATGAAAGTACAATTAGACTGAGGTAAAAACAATGACTGCAGATGCTGGAAACCAGATTCTGGATCAGTGGTGCTGGAAGAGCACAGCAGTTCAGGCAGCATCCGAGGTGCAGCAAAATCGATGTTTTGGGCAAAAGCCCTTCATCAGGAATAAAGGCAATGAGAATACAATTAGACTGAATCCATCTATAAGTGGGATCATTGGTGAACATACAACTTGCCCCATGTGCAGCCCTGAAGAATTTGGATATACCAGTTAGATAGGCAACCTTTAGAGGACAAATTATATTTAGGCAAAAGCTCTCATCACAACTTTGAGACAAAGTTGGTGTCAATTAAATTTTCTCTGAAAAGCTTTCAAATTATTTCATATCCAGCAAGAAACAACTTCAACCCATTTCAAATTTTACAAATCATCAGGCAAACTGACAGGAAACTTGCCACTAGGGTGACATGGTGGCTCAGTGGCTAGTACTGCTGCCTCACAGCACCAGGGTCCCAGGTTCAATTCCAGCTTCAGGTGACTGTCTGTGTGGAGTTTGCACATTCTCCCCGTGTCTGCGTGGGTTTCCTCCAGGTGCTCTGGTTTCCTCCCACAATCCAAAGATGTGCAGGTCAGGTGAATCGGCCATGCTAAATTGCCCATAGTGTTATGTGCATTAGTCAGAGGGAAATGGGTCTGGGTGGGTTACTCTTCAGAGGGTTGGTGTGGATTGGTTGGGCCGAAGGGCTTGTTTCCACACTTCAGTAATCTAATCTAAAAAAATAAACACCAATTGGCTACCAAAAGACACGACCCACTATCACTAGTTTCTATACATACACACACAGAAGAAAACCTCTTTAGGGCGGCACGGTGGCACAGTGGTTAGCACTGCTGCCTCACAGCACCAGGGACCTGGGTTCAATTCCCGCCTCAGGCGACTGACTGTGTGGAGTTTGCACATTCTCCCAGTGTCTGCGTGGGTTTCCTCCGGGTGCTCCGGTTTCCTCCCACAGTCCAAAGATGTGCGGGTCAGGTGAATTGGCCATGCTAAATTGCCCATAGTGTTAGGTAAGGGGTATATGTAGGGGTATGGGTGGGTTGCGCTTCGGCGGGTCGGTGTGGACTTGTTGGGCCGAAGGGCCTGTTTCCACACTGTAAGTAATCTAATCTTTGTCGAGGATAATACACACATCCTCAACAAAACAAAGACACGTGTGAGAATCCTTAGAGGCATGGCATTCTCACCAGAACTTCATCAATAAACACATTTATTTCGATCCTTTGTACCTTCCTTGGAAAAAAACGAACCAGAAATGCCATCACCCGCCTTAAGAAACCAAGACCTATAAATAGAGAGGTGGGACACACCACCAGCCCTTTACCAGAGACTCTCACTAATGATGTCATCTAGTATGATGACAAAACGTATGAAAACAAACCTTCAAGCTCAGTGAGCTAACTTACAGAGAAATCATCAGATTCAAATAAATTTTTAATATGTATAATACAATATTGTGTTATTATTACGTAATAGTCAAATATTATAGTACTTGAAACTATTTGACTAAATGCATTAATCATGAGCATTATCAATGACACTTCCCTCTGCTTCACATTTTCACCATTTTCCTCTTAGGTTGAAATCTTACAGGTCTCTCAGCAACACGACCAGGGTGAGATTTGTGGGGGAATCGGATGAGGAGTCTGGAGACATCGGGAACACATCACTCCATCTCTTTTGCTTTGCACAACCGAGATATCGAGGATGCCTGGCATGGATGTCAGAGTGGGTACCTGGTGAATCCAGCTCACTGGTTGCTTTGAAGGACCTCTATGTTGGACCATCAGGCAACTACATCTCAGGGCATGCTCCATGGGAGCCAGTCACACATTCCCTGTGTCCATGGACATTAACATCCAATACGTTTAATAATTTAAGAAGCCTTATATGGTCCATTTATAGGATGCTTCTTTACTTCATCCCTCAGCTCAGGTTGCAGAAGCAATTATTTTTGTAATGGTACGGCATTACACTCTCAGCTCATGGAATGGACCAGGCTGCATTTTCAGGATCTTTGTTTGCTGTCATAGCACTCACTCACTCTGGTCCTACCTGCCGTGCAATACATTGGCTTGAGTCTTTGTGCTTTGCCCACTCAACCAGAGATACCAGGCTCATATTACTGCAGTCTTGTTTTGCTGTTTAGCACAAGCACAAGGGAAGAGAGTTTATTATCAATATCAGCAAAGCTCGGTCTGGTCAAGGGGGCTAGCTGCCAGCACAGTAGCTTAAGGGTAGCAATTCAGAGGCTTGGACACAGTAACCCACATGAGGCCCGTCAGTTTCAGGGTACTCTCCACATAAGGGGATGAGGAGCTAAATGTCAGGCAGTTCACCACTTGTCTTGACTCTTTCAGCCCTAATGTGGACTGTTTCCTCCTGGAGTGAGAGAGATAGAGACAAGTATTAAGGGAGATGAAAGTGAATGAAGATGTTACAGTCAGGTAGAGCATGAGCTTTAGTGGGAGGTGGGAACAGTAGTAGAGAGAGAGAAAGTGAGTGTGAGGTGTACGGCGAGAGGATGGTGGCACTTACGTTGGTCCAATGACTTTCTTCCTACAATTCTGTGAATTCCTCCAGATGGCCGAGACTGCACTGGTAAGGGTGCCAACCTCGGACCAGACTGGTATGCTCTGGTGTCACAGTGTCCACTGCTGCTCCCTGAGGGAGGGCACATGCTACCCATGGACCAGCCTGAGAAGGAGGATCTCCGGGTCACAGCCACAAAGCAGAGGACGAATATCTCCCTGTCTGGGGAAACTGTAAGGACCCATGCAGGACAGCTGAGATTGACAGTGGTGTTTAGGTGCACAATGGGCTTTTAAACTGTTGGAGGCACAAGGTGAACTCCAGGACTTACACCGAGTGGTGAATTGTTCTGGAAATTATGTGTGGTCAGATGGGGATGGAACTGGGCACAGTGAACACCATAGGGGCTGGATTAATGGTTAACGAGGAAAGTCTGGTAAAAGACAGTGAGAAAACTTGCTCAGCCTTGTGACAGAAATCCCAACTCAATGCCAAAAAAAGTAAAATCCAAACCCTTGAAAATCTGCCGTCACTATTTCTTTCTTCACAATATCATTTAACATTCATTTTTGACAGCCAATTCTTTTCATCTACTTCTGAAGAACTCCCTTTTGTTTGGTGTTTCTTTGACTTGAGGTACCGTCAGTCTCAGGTCAATGCTTTTAATTGGTGATTAGGATGACTGAACTATCTAATGTTATTCAAGTTCAACAAAGTAGCCCCTTCTCACAAACAAGAAATCCAAATAAAGAGTCAAGACAAAGGAAGTTGAGCAAATAAGTCAAAATATAACTTTTCTTGTTGACTACACATCCTAGTCACGCTGACACCCATCAGGCAGGGAAAGTCTGAAGCACACATTGGATACCGTTTGCTGGCTTTCTTGAGCTTCCCATGAATGATGTGGGAAAAGGAGGTAGGCAGTCTAAACCAACAGCCCTACTGGGCTACCATCTACCTGAACCTGCTTGTGACATCAAGGCAAAACCCCAAAGCAGATCCACAAGGTTTAAAAGGCGATTAGATTACCTACAATGTGTAAACAGGCTATTCGGCCCAACAGATCCACACCAACCCGCCAGATAGTAACCCACCCAGACCCATTCCCCAACCCTATATTTACCTCTGACTAATGCACCTAACACAATGGGCAATTTTAGCATGGCCAATTCATCTGGCCGGCATATCTTTTGGATTGTGGGAGGAAACCAAAGCACCCTGAGAAAACCCATGCAGACACGGGGAGAATGTGCAAACTCCACAAAGACAGTGGCCCAAGGTGGGAATTAAACCCAGGTCCCTGTGCTATGAGGCAGTGGTGCTAACCACTGAGCCACCATGCCATCCCATGAAAGTGGGTGGCACGACTGTTACTCTGGAAGGTGTTCCAGATGAGTCAGTAGACAGCACAGAGGGGATGAAGAGTTAATGGTGTTTGGGCTTGGGGTGGGGGAGAATGGGTGACACCAATTTGCTGCCACTCCTCAACAATTAGGAGTGTGGCACTGAAATGCAGCCTGAAATGGAGAGCAGTTCCTCCCAATAGTTGAACATAGTAGAAGCTACAATCTCTCACACTCTGTATTCCTGTGAAATAAAGACCTCAATAATTTCAAAGAAAGCACGGGAATCTATGATTCAGCTTAAAAATCTGCTCAGCTCTTCTGCAGACCCCAGATACCTGGTATCCCCATTGTGAAGAGATTACATCACAGAAGGTCTGGGTATACAAACATGCATTTTAATAGCAATGGAAGTGGAGTATGCAAGAACAGCTTAAGCAGGAAATGTCTTCATGCAGAGCAGAATGGTATGGTAGGGATTTTGGAGGGAGGGTTCAAGTTATGAAGCAACAGCTTAAAGGAGTACTTAGGGCTTTAAGAACTTCTCTCCTGATAAGGGGTCAGCTCCACAGAGATTTCTCCACACATTTGAAACTCCTTCAGCTGATGGAATCAGGGATGAGCATGACTTTTATCACCAATTTAAGTTCAAATCCTAGATGTTGAGAATGAAAGGACTGAAGGAATGCACTCTAGGCTGTTATTTCAGTGCAGCATTGATGGCATGTTGATTTGGAGAACGTGCTTATTCCACTGAGACTTTAAACTACTGTTCCATCCTTTTGCATTCATTCTGATGCAGGATGTGGATATCACTAGCAAGGCCAGCATTTGTTGTTCATTGTTGATTGTGCTTGAGAAGAAGCTCAGAAACTCCCTTTTGATATTGTTAAAGATATACCTGCAGAACAGTGTTCTGTCTATTTAGCTTGACATCTCTGTTCTTGTAGGAAGAACACTCTGATTCCCCCATGTCCTGTTCAGCATTTGTCTTCTAATGAAAATCACCCCAAAAAATTATTAGCACATTATCATTGCTGAAAAATGGCATGTTTTGCAGTTTTGGCAGTTAACTGTCAGTCATCATGTTCCTGGTGCTTTTTTGATGGCAATATCCCTACTAATCAACATCCATTTCCCAACCATTTAAATCTCTTCTCTCATATAGAATAAATATTGCTTTCCCTTTGTATTTATGTTTCTTGCGCATCATCCACCACACGTGGGCGGCACGGTGGCACAGTGTTTAGCACTGCTGCCTCACAGCGCCTGAGACCTGGGTTCAATTCCCAACTCAGGCGACTGACTGTGTGGAGTTTGCACATTCTCCCCGTGTCTGCGTGGGTGTGCTCCGGTTTCCTCCCACAGTCCAAAGATGTGCGGGTCAGGTGAATTGGCCATGCTAAATTGCCCGTAATGTTAGGTTAGGGGTAAATGTAGAGGTATGGGTGGGTTGCGCTTCGGCGGGTCGGTGTGGACTTGTTGGGCCGAAGGGCCTGTTTCCACACTGTAAGTAATCTAATCTAACCTAATCTAATCCTGTAAAATGCATGATGAAAAGCTTTGAACAGATGTCTGTATGCTTTACCAATACCCACGCTGTATGCAATCAAATGGCAATTTGTAACATTTTATCCATGCACATAATCTTTAGGGAACCTCTGTGAAAGTTGCTTGAATTACCGGATTATAAAACAAGAGTGACTGTACCTCAAACACAATTATTTTGTTGCAAACTGTTGGCTTGAGAATATTGAAGGATATGGAAGGATTTTTTTTCTCATCATTCACACCTCCTGCATTATGAGTCTTCTTTACCTAGGTTTCTCAATTAAAAGAACATAAACTTTGACAAAAAACATCCCAAGGCTGCTTAAACAAATTGTACTTTACAAAGAGTACAAATGCTTAATTTATTGTTTAATCCATTGAAGACATTGCCTGGCCACCCAAGTGGATCAGTTGCTTGTTAACAGGCAATGACTCTATCACTGAAGGAAAGCTGGCCTGTCTCTCTGGCTACTTCAAAAGGACAGTTTAACATTCAGAGGATATTTGGAATGAGACTTAGACTTCTAATTTTAATCTGAAGCAGGACAGAAGATGAAGCACGTGCCAAACCTTACCCCATGACCAGGATTCAGGGTGGTGCTATGTTAGACAGTGGGAGGCTATCAGTCAGAGCTAAGGAAATGGTACCCAGTTCTTGAAGGTAGAGAGAATTGTATAAGCTGTGAAATTGGTAAGAGGATGATTCCAGGGTTTTTTTTGGGGGGCCTCTGAGAGATTGTTTTTTTTTTCAAAACTTCATCTTACAGGCTAACATTTAAAATGAAATGTTTAGTTCGGTCCTCCCAGGCCTCAGCTCCTCTTCCCTATACAAAGCATCAAGGAGGAAAAACCATTTCCGTTCACAGGCCAGCAATTAAAATAGGAATTGAGGATGACGAATGATGCCAGACTAGTGCCTGTACATTTAAAAGAGAACACTGTCAGCCTCTGGTGCGTTTTCATACTCTCTCCCAGAACACTTTGAAGGTAAATGATGTGGGGTAGTTGGGGAGGGGTGGTTGTTGTTGGGTGGGGGTTGTGTGCAAGGTGTCTGCGTAGTCAGAGAGTCAGAGTAAGGGAGCAGATTCTTAGTCAGATTAATAACACGTACTGGATAGACAAGGTTAAAATCATCTCTTTACTCCCTGGAATACCTTACAAGTTATCTTTCACAGCCACCCTGGTGGCTAACTGGGAAAATTTGCAATGCTAGAATTGAGAGACAGTGCAAACCTTGGAAGGTGTTTGACCTAATGTTGTCTCCTTCTTCCCACAAAAGCTCCATACACAGTCTGAGACAATGGTCCTTTGATGTATGGGGAAGGGGGAATGATCGGAGCATGCATTTTGGAAGACAGCTTGGAAATACCAGGTATACAGTGGTCCTACAGTCAAGTGTTTTAGCAGCACTGCTTGTGGGCCAGGACTTGCAGGAGTGCTTACCTTCCTCCACTCTCAGCCCCAGATAAATCCTCTGCCATGATCACTCCATCCACAACCCCCAGCATTAATCAGACCAGCTCCATTCCTCACGTGATAGCCGACAGTTAGGGGATGGGGTGGTGGTTGGGGAGGGGAGGTGGTTACTCTGGGGCTATCAGAGGAAAGAGGAAGTGATCGCAGCTGTTGGGGGAGGGTTGATGACCATCACAGAGGATTTGTTTGCGAGGCTGGGGCTAGTGGAAGAATGAAAGTGTTTCCTGGCACGACAAAGTGATGCTGTAGAGAAATACTTCTGAATGAGGCTACGCTGACCTTCCTTTAGATGCTAGATTTCTCGAACCTTGTGCAGGCAGCATCAACTCTCTGATGAAGATCTCAGGAATGGAGTCTCAGTTGAAAATTGTCTTTAAAGACCTACCTTTCACAAGTGAGATATACACCATTGTCATCCACAGTTAACCCTGTTAACAGTGGTTAGGGTTGGGTTTCACCAGCTGTTGGGAGAAAGTCAATGAACTTTATCTTCTATAATTCCATTACCATTCAAGCTATTCTTATTGACAAAGTTGACAGAGCAAAACATTTTAGCCAGATGTTGGCAACCCATTAACAAGGCCAACTGTCAAACCATTCCAATCCAACTTTCTGTCTATCATACATATAGAACAGTCATCTATAACCATGAGGTGGAATTAAACAAACAAAAATCTCAGCGAGATTGTTTAGTTGATCTCTGGTGTCAGGTTAGAATGACCTTGGTGATCAGAAGGAGATTTGGCAGGATCAAAGGGTCACGAGCTGTAACTTGTGACAATATTTAACCAGACTGGAGCACTAATGTGAACACTGGTGGCAGTGGAAACTTTCTCCAGGTTCAGATGGAGCACAGGACCCAGCTGTCAGAGACCAAAACAGCTCATTACAAACACTTGGATAATTTAACTTCCCTTCTGCACGTGTCATTTATAACATTGCAGACAATTTTATTGCAAAACCTGGCTTTACATGATATTTATTAGTGCATAGTTTCAGACCAGGGTAAAACCACAGTCATCATTTTCTTGTGCACATTCAGAAATGGAAAGCATGGGGACACAAGAGAAGACATTCAACCCTTCTAAGCTGTTCGGCCATTCAAATATACCTTGGTTTAGGTTAGATTTCCTATAGTGTGGAAGCAGGCCATTTGACCCAACAAGTCCGCACTGATTCTCTAAAGAGTTACCTACCCAGACCCATCTCCCTCTGACTAATGCACATCACACAATGGGCAATTTAGCATAACCAATCCCCTTGACCTACACATATTTTTTGGATTATGGAAGGAAACCAGTGCATCCAGAGGAAACCCACACGGAGATGGGAAAAATGTCCAAACTCCACACAGACAGTCACCCAAGGCTGGAATCGAACCTGGGACCCTGGCACTGTGAGGCAGCAGTGCTCAAAATGACAGACAGTGCAAACAGGGTGGCATGGTGACTCAGTGGTTACTACTGAATCTTCACAGCACCAGGGACCGGGATTTGATTCCAACCTCAGGCGACTGTCTGTGTGGAGTTTGCACATTCTCTCTGTGTCTGCATGGATTTCCTCCAGGTGCTCTAGTTCCCTCCCACAGTCCAAAGATGCGCAGGTCAAGTGAATTGGCCATGCTAAATTGCCCCAATGTTAGGTGCATTAGTCAGGGGTTAATATAGGGTAGGGAAATGGGTCTGGGTGGGTTAATCTTTGGGGGATTGGTGTGGACTTGTTGGGCTGAAGGGCCTGTTTCCATGGTGTAGGAAATCTAATCTAGCCATCATGCCCTTTAGAACTCTGTCTGCGTTAACTTTCAGGTGTGTGTCCCCTCAGGTCCATGTCCTAGAAATTGTCTCTCACATGCTTACCAATGCACATCAGTTGTTGCCTGCTTCAGTTTTTGCACAGTTAAAACACTTGAACGCAGGACCACAGCATTCCTAGTATTTCCTGACTGTCTTCCAAAATGCATACTCCGTTCCCACTTCCCCATGTAACGAAGGATCACCATCTCAGGAGTAAGGAGAGAATAATAGGACAGACATCTTCTAAAGTTTGCACTGTCTGCATTTCCAGCATCACAAATTTTCCCAGTTAGCCACCAGGTTAGCTGCTCAGATTTCTAAATTCAACCCTGAAGAAAACTGAGCTGTCTCGGGAGGCATGACATTTCCAGGACCTCTCAATGGGGTGTCAGGATAAGATCTGAAGTTGAAGCTCAGGCTACTCCCTGGGCTACTCACCATGTTCGCTGGACCAGTGGGTGAGTGTTCAATAGCTCATCTCTTTCATAAGTGACGTTGGAACACCTTTTCAATACTCACAATTTGGTATACTTACACCAAATGCCTCAAAAAAATTGATATAACATGAATTTTCTGCATCTCACTCCACACCTGACTGCAAGTGTGTACTAATACAGTGATTAAGGTCAAAAAATGGTCACAATAATGAAAATAAAATATGAATGGAATACATGTAAAAGACAAAAGGGTTATCGAATGTAATTCCTGCTCTGAAAACTGAGCATAAATTATAAAACCTGCACCACTCCGTAGCTGTTTTTTTTGTAAACCAGTAATTTTCTTTATTTGTATAACATAACAGTTATCCCAAAACTGTTCTCCACAGCCATCTTGGATCAATACAGAATATGGGGGTTCAGCTGCTTGTATGTTCTTGGCTTCAATATGGGCGTCAAGTTTATATATTCATATTTCTATTCAGGTCATGACTTTGTCAATGATTGACAGTTTCGCCACAGTTCTACAATTTTGGAGAGGACAGATTCTTGCAACAACGTCCAGCCTTTGCAACTGCCTTAGTGGTTTTAATAACATCAACTGAGAGACACAAACAAAATGAGACTGCTCTGTTGAATTGCAAATAGAACTGCAGTATTACAATGATCCACAGATAATTAAGCTTTTAATTTTCTTGTAATATGTCTGCAGAGCAAAGCTCTCTTGCAAATTCATGTGTTTCTACTGAAACTTCCAGTGTTTCTGGGACCTTTTATCCATAACTCTGATCGAATTATAGTTCTGAGAGCTGATGAGAATAAATGGTATGTTTACCATATTATTGGCTGTTACACCTTGTCCACATTCCATCCTTTGGAGATGTAGCAATTCAGACAGTTTTCCTTTTAGTGCCAATTATTGGAACTCAGTCATGATGAGGATTTGATGTCTTTACTCAATAACACGTGCATCTATTTCCTGTCTCTGCTGCTTGTGCATTGGGGCAGGTAAGTCAGTAAACAAGTCAGCCTTCATTTGCTTGATAATTGTCTTCTGTTCTCATTTGGGAACTCAACATAAACTGTCATTTTTCATCATGTGCAGGAGAAAATGAGGTGTGAGCTACAAAAACATTAATCAAAAATTCACGAAAAGTGAAAAATAGGAATTTCATGTTATTGCAGTCAATTATAAACAACACTAGCTTGGAATCACTCATAAAATAGTAATCCAAAGTAAAGATCCAGATGACACTGCAAATAGAGCAAATTAACATTAAGTGCTTTGTCATGTCCCATAGCCACAAGATTCGATTACCGTTTGTAATCATCTCCCAGCTAGGCAGTAATTCAAACACAGGATTTTACATTTCTATGCATCACTGCTATCACTCTGGCAAAGGTGGCTTGCTGCAGTTAAACCCGATATAAACACCTTTCAGATGTATGTACATATTCATAACAATTCAAAAAGAAGTGACTTAAAGTTCTGCTCCAGAGTCCTGAGTATAAATCTTAAGGCTGATTGATTCAGGACAATTGCATCGGGCAGAGATGGGGGCACGGTTTGAGAAGAGAAAGTGTTCCTTCCTTCCTGATGTCCAGACACTGATTGTCTTTCTTTGAGGGACACTGCTCCTCACCTCCTCCATATCCCCCCAAGCTGACAAGAAACCTGCCTCATTTCACCTGTGGTGCATATCACAAGGGCTCTGACCTACCAGTGGCTGGGCTATTACCAGTGGCAGGGGAATGTGGCAACTAAGAGTACATTAACCAGCAACTGAGAGGTGTCAAAAGCCAACCATCGACCTTCAGTGCAGACCCTGACTTTTATTGAGTCTTTTGAAGACGTAACAAAGAGGATTGATGAGGGCAGAGCAGTGGTCATAATCTATAGGGACTTCAGTCAGGTGTTCGACAAAGTTCCTCATGGTAGACTGTTTAGTTAGTTAGATCACATAGAATACAGGGAGAACTAGCCATTTGGACAGAACTGGCTCAAAGTTGGAAGACAGAGGGTGACGGCAAAGGGTTGCTTTTCAGACTGGAGGCCTGTGACTCAGTGCTGAGTCCATTGCTTTTCATCATTTATATAAATGATTTAGATGTGAACATTGGCAGTATAGTTAGTAAGTTTGCAGATGACACCAAAATTGGTGGTGTAGTGGACAGTGAAGAAGGTTACCTCAGAGTACAACAGGATCTTGATCAGATAGGCCAATGGGCCAAGGAGTGGCAGATGGAGTTGTATATAGATAAATGCGAGGTGCTGCGTTTTGGAAAGGCAAATCAAAGCAGGACTTACACAATTAATGGTAAGGTCCTGGAGAGTGTTGCTGAACAAAAAGACCTTGCAGTGAAGATTCATAGCTCCTTGAAAGTGGAGTCACATGTAGATAGGATAGTGAAGAAGGCGTTTGGTACGCTTCACTTTATTGGTCAGAGTATTGAGTACAGGACTTGGGAGGTCATGTTGTGCCTGTACAGGACATTGGTTAGGCCGCTTTTGGAATATTGTGTACAGTTCTGGACTTCCTCCTCTCAGAAGTATGTTGTGAAATTTGAAAGGGATCAGAAAAGACTTACAAGGGTGTTGCCAGGGTTGGAGGGTTTGAGCGATAGGGAGAGGCTGAACAGGTTGGGGCTGTTTTCCCTGGAGCATCGGGGGCTGAGGGGCGACCTTACAGAGATTTATAAAATCATGAGGGGCTTGGATAGGATAAATAGACAAGGTCTTTTCCCTAAGGTGGGGGAGTCCAGAATTAGAGAGCATACTTTTAGGGTGAGAGGGGAAAGATATAAAAGGGACCTAACGGGCAACTTTTCATGCTGAGGGTGGTGTGTATATAGAATGAGCTTCCATAGGAAGTGGTGGAAGCTGGTAAAACTACAGCATTTAAAAAGCATGTGGATGGGTATATGAATAGAAATCTCAATGAATAAGAAGGGTTTAGAGGAATATGGGCCATGTGCTGGCAAATGGGACAAGATTCATTTAGGATATCTGTCGGCATGGACGAGTTGGATCGCAGGGTCTGTTGCTGTGCTTCACATCTCTATGACTGTCTGACTCTGTGATGGAAGCAGCAGGTCAGTGGGAATCAGCTATGCCACCACCTGATCTAATTAACCCCTCTTCTTGTCCCCAAGCTCTCCACCAACAAGACAGGAAGGTTCCATACATTGGGGGTAACCTTATAGGGGTCTGACTGATGTAGACAATGGTGAGAATTAGAGGCTCATCTCTACTTTGGGATCAGATCAAGCCATCTTTTTCTCCTTTCACAAGTGGTATAGTGGGATATATGTTAGGCAGCACAAGACATCAATTGATGTTCATTATTGATTGTTAAATGCCTTGTTAGTAGCTCAGATTACAGCATTAATACCCAGTGTCGCATCTTATGACATTCACCAAAAAAGATCAATGTCAGGAAATCTTGACATGGAAACTAAAGGAAGAATTGGTGGATTCAGCTCATTGCTTGCTCCAAATGACATCCATTTCAGACACTCAGCACCAACATCTAATGGCATGCTCCATGTGGACCACACACACACACCTCCCACATTAATAGACATTGGCATTCAATAGTTCCAGCTTCTAAACATCTCTGAGTACATCTCTCATCCAATCACAGGATGTTTCTGCACTTCATGTAGTACATTGGGCTACATCCACTTCTATCATTGTAACATTGCATCAAGGATATAGGGTGCTCAGGGACACACAGCCAGCTCATGGACTGGACCAGGCTGTATCTCCGGGCTGTTTGCTTGTCCTCTTAGTGTTCACTCACTCTGAGTATACCTGGATGCTCACAGTTTCAATGCCTTGCATTTCCTTGCGTGTTTTTTGGTGCATTGCCGCACACCCCCCCACCCGCAGCCCCCCACCCCCCCAGGATACAGACTCACAGCACTCCTAACTTGCCACATCATTTAGCACAGACATAAAGCCATGTAGTTTCTTACAGTTATTAGCAGGCCTCAGTCAGGTCAAGGAGGATAGTCTTCACTCTGGGTTTCCTCACACAATAAGGCAAGAGTCATCCAGAGACTTGGATACGTTAACCAGCTGTTAAAGCCACTGATTTCCAGCATCTGTAGTCCTCACTTTTGCACAGCTGTTTGGGCCAGTCAGAGTTAGGATCCTTAGCTCTTAAGGAGCCAAATGACAAGCAATACGCCCCCTGTCTTGACTCTTTCTCCCTATTCAGGGTTTTTTCCTCATGAAATGAGACACAGGTGGGTTTAATGGGGGATGAAAGTGGGTACCACAGCTATTACTGCTGGTGCTGGTGGGTAAGTGTCTGAAGTGAATGAGTAAGCAGCACAGAGGGTAAACAGGGTTAGTGGGGTAGGTGAGGGTGGGTAGAGAAGGTGTTGCAGTCAATCGTGAGAATGGTAGAGTAGAAACCTTTGTGTCTACAGTAGCAGAGATAGAGTGAGTGCGATGTATCAGAAAAGAGATGTTGACACTTCTGCTGGCTAAGTGGAAAAGGTCAATGATTTTCTTTCCACAATGTTGTGCATTTCTCCAGAGCACTGGGACTGCTTTAACCCAACTGGCAACTTTGGACCAGGTTGGCATCATGGATTCCACTTAAAATACACCCAGAAGAATAAGGTGTTTAGCTTCACCTTTGAGAATAATCTGTGTCTATGAAATGGATAGAACATACCCAAAATTGCAAAATTTACGACCTTGCAAGGAAACAGTTGTATATACATGTATTATCTATTTTTAAAATTTGGTTCATTTACATAATTAGTAATTTGTCGTCTCATGTATCTGAATTGTAAAGCAGAATCTCTCGTTCATGATATCAATACCCAATCATGTCTTAATTTTTGTTTAAGGTCCCTCTCTGCTTTTGTAGTGTTTAATATTCTGAATGCATAGTCTTCAGAATTTTCATTTACTGAATGAGTGCATTGATTTTTTTTTGCTCAATGTTTGAACTCAATGCATCAAATATGGTCTACTGCTACTGAACTGTGAATTTGATATTCCCCGATTGGAGAATATAGGTTTCCCATAGTCTGCCATTCATTTTTATTGATATCATTGTTTATTACAACAGCATTTTAATCTCAACCCGATTCAATGACCTCGGACTACAGTTCAGTCTTTGAAAGGAATGTCTGTATTTGTATAGGTACAACTGAATCTGACATTACATTGAATCTTCAATGTGTGCAGCTTTTTTTTATTTTAACTGGATCCAGTTTCTCACAAGTACTCAGTCCTGAAATTGGCTGCACATCTTTTGGTGTCACTACCACTTGCACTTCATATTTGATATCCTTATATTGATGCTGGCAGCACAACAGTCTGTCTAGTCTAAGAATCACGTCACTTCTATCTTAGTCTTATACTAATTAGGTCTATTTTGTAATCATTTTGCAATCGCCTGTGCATTACACCCACGTATGTTTTAAAATCCATTTGTCACAACATGTGTTTTTTCTCATTCAACAAATGGTTGAAAAGAGTCTCTCTCTTTCTCATTTGCTTCATATGCAATGATTGGTCAGTTTAGACTTGGTTTTGCCTATTCTGGGAAGACGTTGTTTCTCCAACACTGTTATGAATGGAAAGCTGTTTGTTTTTATAGGTTTTGGTACAAATTACAAGAACAACATGTTCAACATATCCACGGAGAATACCAGAGCTGATTCTTCGTCTCTGATGTATAGATTAACTTAAACATTCTTGACAGAAGTTATTGAAAGTTTTGTGGCTATTCATAGCTGGATATTAAATATATTTTTAAGCAAGCTGAATTCTGAGAATTCCAGCCTCAAGATCTTTCTTTCAAATGTGTTGAATTACATTTTGGACAGCTACAGTTTGTTAGTTTCTAATCGCTAGAGTCTCGACTTTATATTTGATTATGTCTCCAGTTACACTTAATCTTGAGCACTGTCTGTAGCCAAAGACAGCAGTTGCTGACGAATTGACCTATCAGAGAGTGGACAAGGAGAATATCAAAGGTTCTATGTAACATGTTGGAACCAAGAATTAGACTAGATTAGATTCCCTATAGTATGGAAACAGGCCCTTCGGCCCGACAAGCACTCAGAAGAGTAACCCACCCAGACCCATTCCCCTACCCTATATTTACCCCTGACTAACGCACCTAACACTACAATCAATTTAGCATGGCCAGTTCACCTGACCTGCACATCTTTGGATTGTGGGAGGAAACCCACGCAGACACAGGGACAATGTGCAAACTCCATACAGTCATCTGAGGCAGGAATCAAACCCAGGTGCCTGGAGATGTGAGGCAGCAGTGCTAACCACTGAGCCACTGTGTCACCCCAAATTCTCAATTGTCAGAGTCTACAATGCACTCAGAGATACTCTTCTTACATTGTTGACAAAGGAAAACCAGGGAAGAAGTCCACAATTTTGATGCCCGTAAACCAACTTGATTGCTAATACTTTAGAGAAATTTGAACATGCAAGTCTCAATGAGTTGGACAAAAAGCACAATGAGTGAAGGAATAGTCATGAGTCAAGAAAAATTCATGCAAGTGGTTAAAGAGGACAGACTACCACTGCCTTCAAGACACCCCATGTCTCCTTTGCATAGCTATGGGATTGGTTTGTCTCCTTTGTCCATGTCAGACATTGGAAACAAGACATTAAGCTTAACCTTCATGCCATCCTTGTGCAGCATATGGCAGTTGCATGGGAACATCAGCAGAATGTGTGGGAGGGATTTGTACAAGCACCGAGCACCATGGAATAAGCTGCAGCATTTTCATGTCCTCAGGAACCCCAATAGAAGAAAGACTAATACAGAATGGTGTGTTCTCAAGAATGTAATATCTAAGATTCTGATTGCCATTTTAGGGTAATAACACATATAGAATTATGAATATAGCATGCACTTCTAATTTATCTTCCTTTTCTCTCAGCCTAGAACTTTCATCCTCCTTAGCAGACAGAGTCCTTCTATTTCATACAATGTTGCTCTACCACTTGTTTCTCATTCCTGGAACAAGAGTTCCACTGGTCCTTGTCTTCCACCTCACAAATCGGCACATTTCATACACCATCTTCCATAGTCTCTGCTACCTCCAGTATGTCGACTCCACTCAGAGTCGTAGAGACATACAGCACGGAAACAGACCCTTCGGTCTGACTCGTCCATCGCAACCAGATATCACAACCAAATCTAGTCCCATTTGCCAGCACATGGCCCATATCCTTCCAAACCCTTCCTAGTTATATACCAATCCAGGTGCCTTTTAAATGTTACAATTGCACTAGCCTCCACCATTTCCTCTGGCAGCTCATTCCTAATACGCACCACACTCTGCGTGAAAAAGTTGCCCCTTAGGTCTCTTTTATATAGAGTCATAGAGATGTACAGTATGGAAAAGCCCATCTATGCTGACCAGATATCCCAACCCAATCCAATCCCACCTGCCAGTACCCAGCCCATATTCCTCCAAACCCTTCCTATTCATATACCTATCCAAATGCCTTTTAAATGGTGCAATTGTACCAGCCTCCACCATTTCTTCTGGCAGCTCATTCCATACACATACCACCCTCTGTATGGAAAAGCTGCCCTTCAGGTCTCTTTTACATCTTGCCCCTCTCATCTTAAAGTTATGCCCTCTAGTTTTGGACTCTCTGACCCCAGGGAAAAGACTTTGCCTATTTATCCTATCCATGCCCCTCATAATTTTGTAAACCTCTATAAGGTCACCCCTCAGCCTCCGATGCTCCAGGGATAAAAGCCCCAGGCTTGTTCAGCCTCTCCTTATAGCTCAAATCCTCCAACCTTGGCAACATCCTTGGAAATCTTTTCCGAACCCTTCTTCTCTTTCCCTCTAATGTCAGTTCATGTGGTGATGTCATTTCCTGTTATTTTTCTCAGAAGGTAGTAAATGGGGCCCAAGTTGATGTGTTTGTTGATAGAGTTCTGGTTTGAATTCCGTGCTTCTAGGAATTCTCGTGCATGTCTCTATCATCTTCCAGTCACCTATCATTTTGACTCGCTAACATGGTCCTAAGTGTCATCAGCCTGCTATAATATTCCAAAGTAAGCACAAGGAACAGCTCCTTACTTTCCAATCAAGACCTCACAGCCCGCTGGACTCAACGTTGACTTCAACAATTTTAAATCATAAAATCTATCCCTCATCTTGTTTTGTATTTTTTGCTAGTGTGTGACTTTTATTTCTCTTCCTTATTTCTTTACTTTGCAATTACAGCTTACTGTCCTGTCATTTACTGCTCTACTGGACACCTCTTATATTTTCAGTTCTCCTATTGCTGCACCCTTTGACTTTATACCATCAAACTTTTTTTATGATTCAATCTTTCCTGCCATTCACCCTTTGAGAGACCTTTTCTTATATACTTCTGGCCCCTTTCAGTTGCTCAAAACCTATTATATTCCCAATCTTTCCCAGTTCAACTGAAAAGTCACCGACCTGAAATATTAACCTCTGCTATGGTCTCTGGTGATATTGACAAGTAAATAAATCTCTGTGGTTATGGGGTCAGTAGGCACATTATTACTGGATGAAACATGAGTAGAGGATGGAACAGAAAAGGTTAAAATTGTTTCCTGAATTGGTGGAAGAAATTTTGAGTGATGCTATTTTAACTTACTTACTTATTACGTATGTTCTTTTTGCTGTGAGTTCCTTTGCTAGTTCTCTGCTCCATTAGATGCTATGTATATCTCAAACCATTGTTCATGTTTTTTCCAATGTTCTGCAAGAGATATAGAATCATTATGGCACAGCATGAGGCCATTCCACCCATCAGGTCATGACAAGCTCTTTGAAAAGCAATCCAGTTTGTCGTATTCCTCCACTCTCTTACCTTCTTTGTATCTAAAAGTTGGATATCTAAAAATTGCTTTGCAATTTAAAAACTTTGTACATTTGTTAAATTATTGAGAAATTTCAATTGCTTTTAAAGTTATATAATGCAATTTGCATTATCATGTTTCATTTTTTGCAATCCCAGTGCCTTTGAACATGATAGATGTTATTGTACCAATCCCCTCACCAGCACAAACAGATCAAAAAGCTCACAATGCCTCTGAACTCACAATGCATTCACATCTTTGGACAAGCTATTTGGATTTCTGCAGGATGGCCTTGTAACTCTTCAGGGTTAGACTCCAATGCTGTACTTCAAATACCACCTTGTCAGCTGTTCAGCTTCATTACAAAATTTTCTAATCAAGAGTCATAGAGCCATAGAGATGTACAGCATGAAAATAGACCCTTCGGTCCAACTTGTCCATGCCAACCAGATATCCTATATAAGCTGAAAATGTGTTGCTGGAAAAGCGCAGCAGGTCAGGCAGCATCCAAAGAGCAGGAGAATCGACGTTACGGGCATGAGCCCTTCTTCAGGAATCCTTCAGGCCTCATGCCCGAAACATCGATTCTCCTGCTCTTTGGATGCTGCCTGACCTGCTGCGCTTTTCCAGCAACACATTTTCAGCTCTGATCTCCAGCATCTGCAGTCCTCACTTTCTCCTCGAAGATATCCTATATAGGTCTAGTCCCCTTCGCAGCATTTGAACCATATCCCTCTAATCTCTCCCTATTCATATACCAATCCAGATGCCTTTTAAATGTTGTAATCTACCAGCTTCCACCACTTCCTCAACAACTCATTCCATACACGCACCACCCTCTGCATGAGAATGTTGCCCCTTAGGTGCCTTTTATATCTTTCCCCTCTCACCTTAAACCTATGCCCTCTAATTTTGGACTTTCCCAATGCAGGGGAATGGATATTTATCCTATCCATGCCCCTCATAATTTTATAGATCTCTATAAGGTCACCCCCAGCCTCCGATGCTCCAGGGAAAATAGCCTCATTCTATTCAGCCTCTCCCTATAGCTCAAACCCTCCAATCCTGGCAACATCTTTGTAAATTTGTTCTGAACCCCTTCAAGTTTCATAATATCCTTCGTATAAGAGGAAGACCAGAATTGCACGTAATAAAATGATTGAACCAATGTCCTGTACAGTTGCAACATGACCTCCCAACTCAATGCACCAACCAATAACGGTAAGCATGCCAAACACCTTCACTATCTTGTCTACCTGGAACTCCACTTTCAAGGACTATGAATCTGCACTCCATGGTCTCGTTGTTCCAGACCTCCAGACCTTGCCATTAAGTGCATAAGTCTTGCCTTGTTTTGTCTTTCTAAAATGCAGCACCTCGCATTTATATAAATAAACTCCATCTGCCACTCCTTGGCCCAACTGATCAAGATCCCATTGTAAGCTGAGGTAACCTTCTTCACTGTTCCCAACACCTCCAATGTTAGTGTCATCTGCAAACTTTCTAATTATACCTCTTATGCTCACATCCAAATCATTGATATAAATGAAAGAAAACAATGGACCCAGCACCAATCCCTGGGGCACACCACTGGTCACAGGCCTCCAGTCTGAAAGCAACCCTCCACCACCAGACCCCTGTCTTCAAACAGTTCAGGGATGTTATTACACATTTTAGGGGTAGATTCTTCACACAGCGGGTTGTGAGTTCATGGAATGCCCTGCCCGTATCAGTGGTGAACTCTCCTTCTTTATGGTCATTTAAGCGGGCATTGGATAGGCATTTGGAAGTTATTGGGCTAGTATAGGTTAGGTAGGATTCGGTCGGCGCAACATCGAGGGCCGAAGGGCCTGTACTGCGCTGTATCCTTCTATGTTCTATGTTCTATGTTCTATCTCTGGAGCAAGTGAGACTTGAACCCAGACCTCCTGGTTCAGCATAGGCTCAAGTCCCAGCTGTTGCAGAGTTGGGTAATAATGTCTCTGACAATGTTTTTGATGGTAAAGTATGGATTTTAAAAAGAAAGAGAGATTTACAGTGCAGCAGTAGACAATTTTGTTGTGTCTAGAGTCAAGTAAACATTGTGACTTATAAAGAGTGGCATAGGCTGTTTGGCCCAGATAGGGATATACAAACCTTCAAACAAGGAACAGGAGTAGGCCATTTGGCCCTTCAAGCCTGCTCTGCTATTCAATAAGATCATGGTAAATCTGAATTTGACATCAATTCGATATTCCTGCATATCCCAACAGTCTTTTATCCCCTTGGTTATCAAGAATCTATCTACCTCTCCTTTAAAAGATTCTGTATCCACTGCCTTTAGAGGAAGAACATTCTGGAAAACCACAATGCTCTGAGAAAAAATATTGTTCCCTCAGCTCTGTCTTGAAGGTCACCCCTTACTGTTGAACTATAACCTCTAATTCTAGATTATCCTACAAGAAGAAGCATCCTGTCAACATCCACCAATCAAGGTTTATCTTATGTGTTTCAATTAAGTCACCTCCGACTCTCCTAAAATCCGGAGGAGACAGGCCTAGGATGACTAGCCTTTCCTCACAATTCTCCATTCTAGGTTTTAGTCCAGTAAACCTTCCCTGAACTGCCACTAAAATAATATATTTCCTTAAAAAAAGAGACCAGAATTGCTCACAGTACCCCAGATGTAGTCTCACCAGCACCTTGTACAATTTGCAGTAAAACTTCTGCACTTTCATGTCTCAAACTCCTTGAAATGAGGGTCAGCATTCCAGGGCCTTCCTCATTGCTTGCTGAGCCTGTGTGCCAGCTTACTGTGTTTTGTACACAAGTACCACCAAGTCCCTTTGAGTCGCAGCTTTCTGTTGTCACTAGAATTCACACTTTTCTCACGTTTTATGTCAGTTAAAAATGTTAAACTTGTGCCCTAAAGTCGGGTTCACTCAGCTATATTAAGAAAAAGTATATGTTAAGTAGCTTGGATACCAATCCCATTATATACCATCTTCCAATTCAAAAGCTGTTTGCCAGCAATCCCTATTTCCTGTCATTGAACTAATTTCATGACAGGTTTGTTGAGCATCGGTGTATTGGAAAGCCAGCCATGAAGATTGTGGTTGATGTAGAGGAACATGGATGGATCCAGCATCAACTTGACAAAGGGCCTTGAGCCCATCCTTTAAAATGTAGAAGCGGTAGCCAACCCCATAAACATGAAAGTGGATCCAATCATAATGCAGTATCTGATGATCAATCTTTCAATGGAAGCTCAGATTGCCTCAGATTGCTATGTGTCATTCATCAGATTATAAGGATTAGTGAGATTCAGTCCTTGCAGGTAGCAGAGGTTTTACAGAGCAAAAACCTACAGAACTACAGCATCGAAGCTCTCCAGGCAACCACTCTATCCGTGTCCTTCCTACTGCCTGTCAACTAGCCAGCCCAGATACTGTTACCCATCCTAAGATTGTGTATTACTGACAAGGTCAGTATGTATTACCAATCCGTGAGAAGGTATTGGTGAGCTGGCCTCTTGAAATGCTGCAGTCTATGATACTCTGCTCAGGCACTTTGTACTTTCTGGTAGTGACTCCTGTCCTCTAGGCATCAAATGGAATGAGCTCCAAACCTTGCATTCACCAGTGTCTGTTAGTTTTTGATCCAATCTTCTACCCCACATTGCTATAAGGAGAGGTTGAACAGGCTGGGGCTGTTTTGCCTGGAACGTCGTTTATAAAATCATGAGGAGCATGGATAGGATTAATAGACAAAGTCTTTTCCCTGGTGTGGGGGAGTCCAGAACAAAAAGGCAAAGGTTTAGGGTGAGAAGGGAAAGATATAAAAGAGACCTAAGGGGCAACTTTTCATGCTGAGGGTGATAGATGTGTGGAATGAGCTGCCAGAGGAAGTTGTGGAGGCTGGTACAATTACAACATTTAAAATGAATAGGAAGGGCTTGGAGGGATATGGGCCGGGTGCTGGCAGGTGGGACTAGGTTGGGTTGGGGTATCTGGTTGGCATGGATGAATTGGACTGTTTCCGTGTTGTACATCTCTATTCCTCTCTATGACACTATGACCTTTTCAATCTTTGCTCTCTAACCTGTTCACAACTTCAGTTCCACATTTGATCTCAAGGTGAGATTCTGGCCTTATATTCACAGAATGCTGACGATTCCCAAATTCCATGGACCTCCAAAATTTTTCTACTGTGCCAGTTCATCTGCTACTGCAAGCCTCATTTATCTCTGTGCTGCTTCTGGACATGAGTATTTTTGTGAATTGTCGGCTGCTCTCCCACATTCCAATCTCTGTAAATTTAAGGTAATCAAAATCTCTGCTGTCTGCATCCTTACATCAACTTCCTTTCTATTGCCACTCATATTCTAGCAACACCTTAATCTCAGATTATTTTCAAATCCGTTCACGATCTTGGTCTCTTTGATCCCTGTAAACTCTTTATCCCTGCAACCTTCAAGATACTTGTAATCACCGAATTCTAGTCACTTCAGTGTCCCTGATTTTAATTGTTCCGTCAGTGGCAGCACCTTCCACTATGCAGGCCCTAAACTGTATGCATTTTATTCTGTTAAGGGGGCTATATAAAAGAAGTTGTTGTTGATACTTGTGCAAGAATCATTTTATTTGTTGAATGAAATGTACTGTCTTTGTGTTTTGTAAGCCTAGAGGTGGTAATGGGATTTTTGTATGCCATTATTGAAGTGGGATAGGTAGTGGGCCTAAATGTAGGAGATCGTATTGGAATGATCCCAGGTAAGTAGATTATTCCACTGCCCTTACAGACCAGCTAAAAACCAGCCTCAAAGCAACCTGCTCAGTGTGTCCCCAGAGTATTCTTTTAATTTAATGATGTTTGTAGGATTGTTATTTTCTACTTGTAACAAGCAGTGGATCAGCGAAAGGTCAAACTGTTTAATACAATACCTACTCAACCGGTTATCTGTCAACTCTCCTTAGTTTGAATTCTCACTTGTTCTTGCTTTCATCCACGCTTTTACTGCTTGCTGTCCCCTTTCACAATTCATTCTCTTTCATTCGCCAGCTCCAAGTAAAAAGCTCATGGCTCAAGTCCCACTGCAGACACAAAATGCAAAATAAAGTCCAAGCCAACACTTCAGTGTAGAATGTCTTGCATTGTCAGAGGTGCTGCCTTTCAGAAGAGATATTAAACTGCAGAAACACAAACAGAGATTACCGTAAAAACTCAGCAGGTCTTGCAGCATCTGTGGAGATAAATCAGAGTTAACGTTTCGGGTCCAGTGACCCTTCCTTAGAACTGGTCAGTCACTAGACCTGAAACATTAACCCTGATTTCTCTCCATGGATGCTGCAAGACCTGCAGAGCTTCTCCAGCAATCTCTGTTTGTGTATCTGATTTGCAGCATCTGCAGTACTTGCGGTATTTATTAAGTGTTAGACTGCAGATCGGCCTGCCCTCTCAGTTGTGCACAAACACTCCCATTGATTTCTATTTTGAAGGAGATCAGGGAATATCCACATTGCTCTGGACAGTATTTGTCACTCAATCAATATCACAAAGACAGATGATCTGGTCATTCTGATATCACAAAGACAGATGACCTGGTCATTCTGACATCACAAAGACAGATGATTTGGTCATTCTGACATCACAAAGACAGATGACCTGGTCATTCTGACATCACAAAGACTGATGATCTCATTATTCTGACATTACTTTGGGTGGTGGAAGTCTAGACTTTGCAAATTGGCTGCCACATTTCCCTTTATGATGGAAAGTCTGCCCTTTTCTTCAAAAGAAAATATTGAAGTGCTTTTAAGACATACAGTGCTCTGAAAGGAACTGTACAACTGCAAGTTTTTTTTAAAAAAAACTTTCTTTACCTTTTCTTCACTCTTTTGTGTATTGCATAAGTAAGAAATATGTTGGGTTTACTTGATGGAACTGTCAGGAAAGTCAAACTTCAATGTTTGTTTCTCCAGATGTAAAGACTGTACAGAACTAAACTGCTTTAGTGACTATATACTTATAAATTTTTTTATGTATAAATATATTTTTGAAATATAAAAGGTATCTGGGAAGATAAGCATGTCAGCCAGAAAGCACCTTGGGCAGCTGAGCTAGGAACCATTTAACAGCAGGAGCAGATAGGTAGGGTAAGGTTGAAAAGCAGGCAATGCAGGCTGCTAAACACCAGGGCTGCAATTGTTCTCAGCTCCACAACTGTACTTGTTGAATATAGGGCTCATCAACAACTTTAAGATAGCCAAACATTGTGCCAAAGTGTCTGGAATGCAAGATTTAGAGCAGGGCTAGCTGAGTTGGAGATATTAAGGCCGATCTATTCACTGCCACAAATACAGAAATTGCTGGAAAAGCTCAACAAGTCTGGCAGTATCTGTGAAGAAAACTCAGAGTTAACTCAGAACTCAGAGTTTAGGGTCCAGTGACACTTCCACAGAACTGATGGTAGCTAGGAAAATGTCAGTTTATATGCAGAAGATAGGGTGGGGAGAGAGAGTTAATGATAGAAAGGGATAGAACCCAAGAGACAGAAGAACAGTTGGAAGACAAAGGAGTTGATAACGATCTGGCTGGGAAGGTGAATAGCTGTTAATGGAGACTGTTTGTGATCAACAATGTTTTGTGTGTAATAGCAGACTGTGTGATGACAAGGCCTGGTGTAGGGGTCGAGGCCATGGGGGAGTTCAAGCCCTAAAATTATTGAACTTGATATTGAATCCAGAGGACTGCAAGGTACCCTACAGAAAATGAGGAGTTGTTCTTCCAGTTTGCACTATGCTTTGCTACAGCAAGCCTGAGACAGAGATACTAGCCAGAACAGTGTGGTGTGTTAAAGTGGCAGGCAATTAGAAATTCAAGATCTTCTTGCAGGCAGAATGGAGATGTTCTATAAAGCAGTTACCCAGTCTATGCTTTGTTTCCCCAATGTAGAGAAGACCACATTGTGAGCAGTGAATGCAGTGAACTAGATTGTGTGAAGTGTGAGTAATATGTTGCTTCACCTGGAAGGTATGTTTGGGGCCTTGGATACGGAGGAGTGAGAAGGTAGATGGGCAGGTGTTACACCTTCTGTGATTTCAGGGGAAGGTGCCATGGAGCTGTTGGGGGGTGTTTGGAGTGAAGGAAGAGTTGACCAGGGTATCCTGGAAGGAGAAAGTGAGGACTGCAGATGCTGGAGATCGGAGCTGAAAAATATATTGCTGAAAAAGCGCAGTAGGTCAGGCAGCATCAAAGGAGCAGGAGAATCGATGTTTCGGGCATAAGCCCTTCTTCAGGAATGAAGGAGCAGTCTCTACGAAAGGCAATCAAGAGAGGGGAGGGGAATATGTGTCTGGTGGTGGCATCTCACTGAAGGTGCTGGAAGTGGTAGCTGATGATCTCCTGGATGTGGATGTTGGTGGGATGGTTGTTGAGGACAAGGGGAACCCTATTGCTGTTGGGGGAGGGAAGAAAGGAGGTGAGGGCCGAAGTGCAGGAGATGTGTCTGACCTGGTTGAGGGCCCTGCCAACAGCAATGATGTGGAATCCTCGGTTGATGAAGAAGATGGACATTTCTGAGACTCCCTTGTCAAAGCTGGCATCATCAAAACAGATGCGACAGAGACAGAGGAACTGGGAGAATGGAATAGAGTCTCTACAGGAAACAGGATGCAAGAATATATAGTCCAGGTAACTGTGGGAGTTGGTTGGTTTATTGTGGGTATTAGTGGCCAGTCTATCCCCAGAAATGGAAACAGATGTTGAGGAAGGGAAGGGAGGAGTCAGAAGTGGACCAGGTGAAAGTGAGGGCAAGGTGGAAATTGGAAGTGATATCCACAAACTTTTCCAATTCCAGATTAAAGAGGGAAGCAGCACTGATGATACTATCAATGCATTGGAGAAAGAGTTGTGGATGTGAGTCGAAATAGGAATGGAACAAGGAATCCCACAAAGAGACAGGCTTAACTGGGGCCTATGTGAGTATCCATGGCCACCCCTCTGACCTGCAGAAATGTGAGGAGTTAAAAGAGAAGTTGATTCAGATGAGAACAAGCTCAGCCTGGCAGAGGAGGGTGGTGGTGGATGGGGATGGTTCAGGTCTTTGTTCCAGGAAGAAGTGGAGAGATCTAAGACTATGCTGTGGAGGATTGTAGTGGGACGTGTAGTGGGTTAATGAAGAGGAGGCGGCTGGGGCCTGCAAATTGGAAATTCCGAATCTGGTATAAAGCACCAGAGGAATCACTGTCAGGGTTACATGGAGCTGATGGCCTGAACTTCTACAGAGCTTGCTCTAGGTTAAGTCGCATAGGTTTCAGGTTAGTCCTACTAAACATCCATGTTTTAAAAGGAATTGCAAGACCCTCTGGATAGTAAGTAGAATATATCCCAAATTGTTCAATGATTCCAATGGGTTTTTTTTATTCATTCATTTGTGGATATGGGTAACGTTGGCAAGGTCAGAATTTATTGACAGCAATAAATGCTAACCTACCCAGCATTACCAATATCCAACAAATGAATGAGTTAAAAAAAATTGGAATCATTAAACAATTTGGGATATATTCTGCTCACAGTGAAAGTTGCCCATGAGAAGGTAGTGGTGAGCTACCTTCTTGAACCACTGCAGTTCACCTGCTGTAGGTTGACCCACAAAACCATTAGGGAGGGAATTCCAGGAGTTTGACCCAGCAACAGTGAAGGAATAGCGATATACTTCCAAGTCAGGATGGTGAGTGGCTTGGAGGGGAACTTGAAGGTGGTGGTGTTCCCATGTATCTGTTGGGAGAAAGTGAGGACAGCAAATGCTGGAGATGAGAGTCGATGGTGTGGTGCTGGAAAAGCACAGCTGGTCAGGCAGCGTCTGGGGAGCAGAAGTATTGACGTTATGGGCAAAAATCCTTCATTCCTGATGAGGGGCTTATGCCCAAAATGTCAATTCTCCTGCTCCTTGAATGCTACCTGATCCACTGTGCTTTTCTAGCACCACACACACACAACCGTGTATCTATTGCCCTTGTCCTTCACGATAGCAGTGGTTGTGGGTTTGGAAGGTGCTGTCTGAGGACCTTTGCTGAATTTCTGCAGCGTATCTTGTAGATAGTACACACTACTGCTACTGAGCATCGGTGCGGAGGGAGTGTTTGTGGATGTGGTGCCAAACAAGGAACTGCTTTGTCCTGGATGCTTTGTCAAGTTTTGTGAGATTTATTTACATAGTTATACTTTCAGCAAAATAATGTACACTGACTCTGACGTTCTTCCAAACAAAGCAGATAACTGTCCTGATGTGGGTGCCATTCAAAATAATTTTGTTTTGAGGCATTTGTTTCTGTCAGTCATACGTAGGAAATTATCATACGTAATTTTGGCTGTAATTTTATCGAGCTCATTCACAGTTACCATTTGAGCTTTTAATATGATTGTGTTTCCAAACAACTCCAAGGTTGTCTTTGGTTCAGCTGACCTGCACTTATTGAATTAAACAACAAAGTATTTAATTCATAGGGGCAGACTGAAACCAGGAACTTAATATCTAAGCATATTCTGAAACCCGGGGCCATCCTGTAGCACAGCACAATGTTTTCAGTCAAAATATTCAGATTTATTTTTGCTGGACCTGAATTTTTCACAACTTTCATCTCACTGCTTATTGCTCAGATGGGTTAAACTTAAGTGACGAGAGTGCGTTGCTGGAAAAGCACAGAATCAATGTTTTGGAATCCTGATGAAGACCTCTGGCCCGAAATGTCAATTCTCCTGCTCCTCGGATGCTGCTTGACCTGCTGTGCTTTTCCAGCACCACTCTCATCTCGACTCTGGTTTCCAGCATCTGCAGTCCTTGTTTTTACCATCTTCTGGAATTGCTGAGATCTGTGTGCTGTAGGTTGATGGTCAATCTAATTTCACTGTTAGTTGATATTTTGCTGTTTGTTATGACAGAGACCTTGCTAGATTAGCTTAGGAGCAATTAAGAGCCACCCACAATGCTGTCATTTTGGAGTAACATCCAGAACAAAGGTCCTGAGAAAATTATTTTAACAATTTGACAGTTTCACAGTTGTTATTACAGAGCCTTTTTTTAAAAATTCTATATTTATTAATTAAATACAACTAGATTCCAACAGCAGTGGGATTTGAATTCATATCTTTGGAGAATAAGCTTCGGTGTTTAGCTTACTAGTCCAGTGGGTTGACCACAAATGACAATTTGTTCTGTTTGTGATGGTTTGCCTGATGGAGCAATGTTGGCCAGTATAACAGCAGAACTCATTGCTCTTTTTGCTACATATTCTGGATCATTTGTGCTCACCTGATGAGGTACAAGTGACCTTGCAGCACTTTCTTGTCACTTCAGTAGTGACAATGTAGTTTAGATATTCTTATCAACAATTCAAGCATGTAACTACAATCTTTTGACTTAGAGGCATGAGTGTACACACTGAGTGAAGTTGGCACCTGAGTATATTATCAGGTCCCATCAACTTTAACGGCTGAACCTTCAGAATGAAACAGGTTTCCCTGCATAGCTATTAGTGTTTCCTGTCTGATCCTTCAGCTTAATATCTTTAAGCTTAATTGATTTCTTTCTTGACAGTCTTTTATTTTCACAATAGTACCATCCAGCTTATGCTTTAACAATGTTACAGTTCAAACTCATTTGCAGTTTTCATTAGCTTTTACAGTGCGGCAGAATGCGTTGTCACACCAGAATCCTGCACAAAAATCAGAAATCAGGAGATAATTGCAATTGATAGAAGTCAATCTTCCAAAACAAATGTGCTTCTATTAAGACTTAAACGTTTTCTGCTGCCTTTAATTAATTTGAAATATGTGGTAAAATATTTCTAAAGTTATATGTACTTTAAATGCAAAAGTAAAAATCACATTTGACTTGACATCCTAAACAGCTACAGGAAACTGTTATAGGCAAGTTAACAGCTTAATATCTCACTCACTTTCTTGCCACAGAGCACAAATTTTTGTGCTGTTTTGTCTGCTTCTGATGCATTCAAACTTTACTATTATCTCATAATAGTGCGTGAGTATGAAACTGTTTCAAATGCGCATGTGCAAAGTAGAGGTAAACATTTCAGATTTACATATTTAAACTGAATTTCAGATCTTCTATACCTTTGAATGAACTTCAGAGAACAGGCATTTCTGCGGCTATAATATTTAACACATGCATGAGTTGGACATTGAGGATAAAGAAATTCATGAATATTGTGCATACAGTTCCGGCTCCACTGCATTACAAATTATAGCAATCCTAAAACCGCACAGCACTGTTCAGCTTTCGGATTAATCTTAATTGCTATTTAAATCAAATGTTTGTACTGTCCACACCCTCAGTCTGTATGTGCAATGAGTTCAGAATGCACACACTTCTTGACCACAACTAATGCTGTCACTTTATTTTATGAGATCAGTATAGTAGGGAAGAATGATTACGACTTCGGAAATAAAGGTGTAGAATTGTTTAGGGTGGATAGCAAGGAATAGAAATCATGGTGAGAATATCTGATGGATTGCTTAAAGGCTACACTGTAAAATAGAGTTTAAATAAAGAAATAATTGGACTTCCAAGTAGATTATTGCAATAATCATGGATGACTATCATGGATAGTCTCCGTGGTGCAATGGTCAAGCCTCTGTAATGCAATGAGTCAGAGCATTCGACTATTAAATGAAAGGTTAGCAATTTGAGACCACAGAGGGATAGAGCTGCCACTGTTCTGGTGCGGTACAGTGGCTCACTGGAGAACATTGCTGCCTCACAGCTCTAGGGACCAGGTTTTTGATTCCACCCTCAGGTGACTGTTTCCTTTGGGTGCTCCAGTTTCCTCCCACAGTCCAAAGATGTGCAGATAAGGTGGAATGGCCATGCTAAATTGCTTATAGTAGCCAGCATTGTACAGGCTGGTTGAATGAGCCATGAGAAATACAGGGATAGGCTAGGTCTGGGTGGGATACTCTTCAGAGAGTTGGTGTGGATTTTTGGGTTAATTGGCCTTCTCCACACTATAGAGATTCTGAGATATCAACCATGATCGAATGGTGGAACAGATTTGATGGGCAGAATGACCTAATCCTGCCTCCATGTCTTATGGTTTTATTTTATTCATATGGCTGGGCAGTTCTAGTTTGACATGGATGTTAACAATCCTTTGAACAGCTTTAGCTGATGCACTGTGAATGATTGTGATTTCTCAGTGCAGGAGTTCAGTGAATGGGCAATGATGTCCACAGGCACAATTTTAGCTGCTCCTTGTGCTCCATGAAGCAAATGGCTACAACTCCCCCAGCTCATGCTCAAGAGGTGGCATGTTGTCCAGACATTCAGTGGTTGAAACTCGGGACCTCATTACTCAGATCAAAAAGGAGTGGCAGACAAAAACATTTCAGACTATTAATATAACTCGCAGAGATATGAAAAAACTGAAGTCCATAGAACACAAGTCACAGACACAATAGTATACGACCAGCGTGTTGTAAATCTCCACAGTCCTGAGTTCCTGTTCTTTAGAATTGAAGCCAGGCAAGCAAATGTAACATAAGTCATGTTGACCAGTTTGCTATTTTATCTGACATTATGCCAAGTGGATCAGTACATAGGCAGGTTAGGGTGACACATTTCCCAGTACACTGCAGGTTTCCCAAAGAGACAGAGAGTTACCAAATGAACATTTACTGCCACTCATATCACCTTGCACTGTATGAATTCTGAAGTCTTTCTCAAAGAATACTTAGCATATACATAGCTGCAAGTGCAGAATTATGCCAGTAAAGATCTATATTCCAGTAATCTCACAATTTTAGAGCAAGTGCTAGAATTATCTTTGTTCAAGACTCACTGTGGAATACTACAGCCATAGTTCATGCTACAACTGTGTAGATTTCTTGAGGATTATGTCAATGTAACAATTAGCATTGCACAGGTTTAATTCCTATTTGATCCCAAATTAAGCTAACATTATCCCTCCTATTATAACATCATCAACTTGGCTCTAACTTCACTGGTATGTTAGCCCAACTACAATTCTTAACCTCACCCTGCCTTTGTCTTTTTCAAGCTTGACTCTTGTAGTGTTCTTCTAGCCAATTATGCAGGTATTACTCTCTGTGAAAATCATGAAAATCTTTGTTGCCTGTGGTATATCCCATTATCAAATCCTGTTCATAGGCCATTCGTCATCAAACTTGAGGCTATATTCCTATACTATCTCCACATTGTCAGAAGTCACATGACACTAGGTATAGTTCAACAGTCCTATTTGAAATCAAAAGCTTTCAGAGTGCTGCTCCTTCACCTGATGAAGGAGCAGTGCTCTGAAAGCTTGTGTTTTCAAATAAACCGGTTGAACTATAAGCTGGTGTCATGTGACTTCTGACTTTGCCGACCCCAGTCCAACATTGACACCTTTACATCATTTGACGTGATTAGCAGCTGGAAATCTACAACAGAAACATGGAAATGTAGAAAATAGGAACAGAAGTGACCATTCAGCCCTTTGAACCTGCTATGCCATTTAACATGATCAGAACTGAACATTCACCTCAGATCCTTGTTCCACATTCTCCCTTTCCCTTGGATCTCTTTTACCCTAAGAACTATAATTAACTCCTTCTTGAAGACATTCAATGATTTGGTCTCAATCACTTTCTGGGATAAAGATTTCTACAGGCGCGCCACTGTCAGGGTGAAGAAATTTCTCCTCATCTCAGTGGCCTATCCAGCATGCTTAGACCGTGACCCCTAGTTCTGGTCTCCCTAATCATTAAGATCATCCTGCTTTTAGCCTATCAAGTCCTGATGGACCTTTATAGGTTTCTGAGACTCCCTCCGTCTCATTCTTCTAAACTCCCATGAAGAGAATGTAATCTCTTTTTGTACATCAGTCCTGCCATCCCAGTCTGGTAAACCTTTGTAGAACTCCCTCCATTGACAGAACATCCTTAACAAATAAGGAAACCAAAACTGCACACAATATTCTGGGTGTGGTTTCACAATGACCCAGTACAATTGCGGCAAGGCATCTTCACTCCTGTACTCAAATTCCCTTGCTACGAAGGCCAACGAACCCTTTGCCTTTTCACTGCAATCTACACATTACCTTTAGTGACTGGTGTGCAAGAACACCCAGGTCTCACTGCATTACCCTTTACCAGTCGATCACCATTCAGGTGATAAACTGCCTTCCTGTTTTTGCTACCAATACAGATATTCTCACTTTTATCCACATTATACAGTACTTCATCTGCTATGCATTTTGTCCACTCATTCACCTTGTCCCTATTCCTACGACCTTCTCAAGTTTACCTTCCCACCCAACTTTACAAATCTCTGTTTTCAACATGCTGAATGAATGACCTTCCACACAACTTTGGTATAAAGAATTCCAAAGATTTAGCACATTCTGATGAAGACGTTCCACTTATCCAGTCCCAAGTGACTTGCCTTTTATTCTGAAATTGTCCCTTGGTTGTAGGTCACACATCAATGGGAAAAAATCCTCTCTACATCTACTTTGCCCAACCCTTTGAGAATTCAGCTCATTTGAGACTGCCTCTAATCTGGCAAACTCCTGAAAATTTAGGCCTCAATTTCCCTGTAAGACAATCCTACCATACCATGAATCGGTCCCTGCTGCACTCCTCCCATGACCAGTATGTGTTTCCTTAGACAAAGGGATCACAACTGCTCACAATAAACCAGGTACAATCTCAGTAGTGTTTGATACAACTGAAGCAAGGCTTCTTCGCTGCCATGTGCGTATCCTCTTCTGATAAAGGCTCACATACTGGTCACCTTCTGAAATGCTTGCCGCACCTGCATGCTGTTTTCAGTGACAAGGGCATTTTCTAATCTCTCGCCATTTAAATACTCCACACTTCTGCTACTATACCTCTCTCACTGACCAACATTGGCAGTCAAGCCCTCAACCTCTCTGACTTAAAATTGTTACCTATGCGCGGTCTCCATGGTCAATGGTCTATTCCTAGCACTGCACAACCTCCTCCGACTGGAAATGATTGTACTCCATCAAGCTGAGGTAGTACAGGACATTGGAGAGTTGAGAGTGTTTTGCTGGAAAGGCACATCAGGTCAGGCAGCATCCGAGGAGCAGGGGCCGGTACTCTTCAACTCCTGAAGAAGGGCTCTGGCCCGAAACGTCAATTCTCCTGCTCCTCAGATGCTGCCTGACCCGCTGTGCTTTTCTAGCAACACACTCTCGACTCTGATCTCCAGCATCTGCAGACCTCACTTTCTCCTAGGACATTGGTGAGGCCTCTTCTGGAGTACTGTGTACAGTTCTGGTCACTGTGTAATAGGACAGACATTATTGAATTGGAGCGAGTTCAGAAAAGATTTACCAGGATGTGGCAGGGACTTGAGGGTTCGTGCTGTAAGGAGTGGCTGGATAGGCTGGGACGTTTTTCACTGGAGAGTAGGAGGTCGAGGGGTACATTACAGAGGTTTATAAAATGATGAGGGAGATAGATAAGAGAATAGCAAATGTGTTTTCCTTAAGGTGGATGACTTCAAAATTAGGTGTTACATTTTATAATGTGGGCGGCACGGAGGCACAGTGGTTAGCACTGCCATCTCACAGCGCCAGAGACCCGGGTTCAATTCCCGCCTCAGGCTACTGACTATGTGGAGTTTGCACGTTCTCCCCGTGTCTGCGTGGGTTTCCTCCGGGAGCTCCGGTTTCCTCCCACAGTCCAAAGATGTGCGGGTCAGGTGAATTGGCCATGGGAAATTGCCCGTAGTGTTAGGTGAAGGGATAAATGTAGGGGTATGGGTGGGTTGCGCTTCGGCGGGTCGGTGTGGACTTGTTGGGCCGAAGGGCCTGTTTCCACACTGTAAGTAATCTAATCTAATCTAATCTAAAGGTGAGAGGAGAAAGATTTAAAATGGATCTGAGGAGCAACTTTTTCACATGGGAGCTGGTTCATGTGTGGAGTGTACTGCCAGTGGAAGTGGTAGATGCAGGTATAGTTATAACATTCAAAAGACATTTGGATAAGTACACAAATAGGAAAGGTTTTGAGGAATATGGGCGAAGCACAGGCAAATGGGATTACTTTAGTTTGGGAAACTTGGTCAGCGTGGGTGAGTTAGACTGAAGGGTGTGTTTCTGTGCTGTACGACGCTATGGCTCTTTGTCTCTCATGCATCCCTTTCCTCCCTTTAACTCGATTCCCTTCAACCCAGTTTAGCTTCACTTCAGATGCCTGAGCCCCACATTTCAGGACTCACTCTACTTTTCTGCCACTCTGTCCCCTTTTAAACCTTTCTTGAAAAACACTTTGAGCTTTTTGTCACTTCTGCAAATATTATTTCCCTTGGCTTTGGGCCATTTTTGTTAAATTAAACATTTGAGCTTTTGTTGTGTAATAGGTCCTTTGAAATGAAAGATGTTCAACGTATAACATGTGAAGAAGCACTTTTGATGTTTGAGTTGTGGGATTGGGGGATGATATTAACGCAGTACATCTGCAGTCTCCAAAGTAACCATTGTCTGCTGGATGCTACACAACTTTGCACTTCAAAGGAGTTTATTATGGAGGATGCAGATCAATATTCAGAAACTATGGTAGAGCAGGTCTGGAACCTCCTATAGATTCACTAATGCAGGCAGGGTGACTCTTGTGGGTAAAACCAAGAGATAATGTTTGCCAAATTATCCGGCAGATGCTCTTTTATGAAAGCAGATTTTAAAATAAAAAATTAATAGAGGTAAAAAGAAGGCACCATGCATCCTATTTGACATCTTGCTGTTACCTGTCTTTCTTTGGTTTACAGAGTTTTTTTTTGCAGCTGTTTAATGCCCCCAAGGCCAGGGGAGTTCCAGCACTTAAGCAAAATATGTGTCAGTTTATTTCATTGCTGTTGGGAGCTTGCAGTGTGCAAGTCAGTGGCTGCATTTTCCTGTTTATAATAGATACAGCCTTCTGCTGCTTTAGCACTTACCTGTGATCAGACTGTGTTATAGTCCATAAAATTGAAAATAAAAGGGGAACAATTAGATGCGATCTGAAAATAAGGCTGGAGAATCAATTAATCAGTTTGTTACTTTGCACATTTGGTGATGCCTGCTAAATAAAACACCGGTAACATGCAGCACAGCATTAAAAATGCTGTTTAGTGGGTAAATAGCTCAGCATGTAGGGTCTCAAGTACTATTAAGCTCATGACAGTTGAAGACAGCTTACACCTTTCAAAGCCAGGATACATCCTGGCTCCACCACTTGCTGAGACTGGCTGAGGACAAGTGGCCAAGAGAGCAGAGAGCAGGCTCCAAGTTTGTCTGCCCGTAGCACCAGAGGCCTCAGGGCAACAAGTGGACTGGAGAGAGATAATTAGTCCACAGAGGCCTTCCTTCAGACAGACATGAAGGGGAGGTAGCCATCAGAGTGCAAGTAGTATAGCCACAACACCAGGATACAGTACAGGAAGAAGAAAACCTGATAGGACAGTGCCCTGGGAGTGTGAAGTTGAGGGTGACCATGAGTTTAATGGTGAACCACAGTAACTCAATCTCACGTTTGAAGCCATCATCTCAGACATTGACACTGCACATGCTGTTAGTGGGTAACAGAAAGGATGTTGTTAGTGAGTCATCAGAACACAAGGGACATGCCGCTAGAACAGGCACAGACGCTCACACACTTGCCAGCTCCCTGAAAGACAAGGACACTCATGATTCCTTTTACAAGTACAAACAATGCAGTACACAGAAATAAAATCCAATGGCCCTAAATACAAAGGTGCTTTGAGCATTGGCTTTCCAGTCAGAAAGCTTGCTGTCAGTGTCAATGAGCATGGAGAATCTGGGACTAATTGACCATCAGATTTGTGCAGCAGTTGAAGTCTATCCTTCTCAACGAGGAAACAGAGACAACTCGAGAAGTGTCTGTGGACTCAGCCTTACCACAGCATCTGATGCATCTGATGAAGGGTTTATGACCGAAATGTTGACTGTCCTCCTCCTCCTCAGATGCTGCCTAACCGGCTGTGTTTTTCCAGCACCACACTTTGACTCTCCAGCATCTACAGTCCTTGCTTTCTCTCACAACATCTAATGGCTGATATCTCAGTCTCCACTGCAGCTCAAACAAGGTGACTGGGCACTCAAACTGAAGACTGTTACCATATAAGACCAGCATCGTGAAATGCAGATGTAGATTTCTGTCATTATGACTGTTGGCTCTGTTGACACCTCAGTAAATTGTTTTTCCATCTGTTTAAAGCCATGGAATCTTGAGGCTTTGTTCTCTGAGTAAATACCTGAGATTTCAAATTTCATCAGCTTTCCAATAAAATCTGTTGGTTGCTAACCGGATTATGCACATGGATATAATTCCAAGCCAAGATATTGGGTGGTGGGAATCAAAACTTGATCATGTTGAGCTTCTTGAATGTTATTGGAGTTGCATGCAGTCTGTCCAGTGACCTGGTTGCTATTTATCAGTCATGTACCACACTGAATCTTGGTCATTATCATTTTGCTGTTCATTGTGGCTTGCTGTGTGAAAATTAGCTGCTACGTTCCCTACATTACAAAAGCAGCTATTTCAAATGTACCTAATTGGCTGTAAAGTGCATTGGGATAGGAAAGCAGCTCAGTAAATGCAAGGTTAGGGTTGTATCTTGGCAGATTGCGCTCAGTATCAACTTCATCAAATTTCTCTCCGCAAGGTCTAATGCAAAGTCTTATCGCCCTAAGCTCACCTCATACTCACCACCTCCACCTCACCCCTTCTCAATCCCCTTGCTGTATAATGCCCTATTCGTCCAATTATAACCAAATTCTCCAACTCACTGTGGGTGGGCAGAGTTGCTACTGTCAAGATATCCCAGGATCCCTTTTGTGAATACCATGTCTTTGAGCAGTTGTTGCGCACTCAGTCAAGTGCTGGCAGTCCAGTAGGGGGTTGCTCTGCATGGTTCAAGGCAGGTAAAAACTTTGACTGCAGATGCTGGAAACCAGATTCTGGATCAGTGGTGCTGGAAGAGCACAGCAGTTCAGGCAGCATCCAACGAGCAGCGAAATCGACGTTTCAGGCAAAAGCTCTTCATCAGGAATAAAAGGTTCAAGGCAGTCATCTCTAGACATAGAAAGAGGGATTGGCACCCTGCTTTGCAGACAGACACTAGAAGATCCTGATAGACAGAAAGACCATCCTCTTTCCCCAAGACTGGCAAATGAAACCACAACATCTCACCTTGCCAGTCTGGTTCAAGGCTGCACCATGGTCAGTACATGATAGGAATGTAGGAAGAAGGACAATGACCTTCTCTGCTCTGCCAGGATAAATGCCACTACCGTTTGTCCAGTACCTCTTCCTCATTCTATCTCTGTTACTGCACCAGCTCCCACCAAGGATTATGCTCTCCCATTCTCATTTTTGAATGCAACATTTTCCCTCAATCGCTCTTACCTACCCCAACCTCTCCACGTTATTGACTTGCATGACCACTGCATGTGCCTCACCATGTTTTCCCACCTGTAACAGGAGTGCCAGCCACTTTCATCTCCCTCAATTATTTTCTTGTTCCTGGAGAAAACAGCTTATAATAGGGACAAGAGAGCCAGGACAGAACTACTCAACATTGGGCTTCTCATCTCCATTGGAAAAGGATCGTAGTTTCCGCCACCAAGAACTAGGACTGGTCTTGTGGAGAAGCAGAAAGAACCATGTTCCGACAGCCAAGCACTTCGCTCTCCCATTAGCCCTTCTGTGAGTGTCTTTGTAAAGGCCTGACCTTCCACATCTTCCCCGTGGAACATACTCTCTTTGGTCTCCTGCACGTACCAGTGGCATTGACACTCCACTGTGAAGAGGCTAATGCTGCAAGATATCCTTCCCCTCCACCACCACCATCCACATCTGGGAAGAGAGCACAGATTGGCCCAGAGAAAAGTTCAACAAAGCTGCTTCCTGCACCCATCACCAGCTCAGATCCTGGCACCCAGGTGGGTATATTTCATAGATTAGTGTCAGGAGTACCTGCTGGTGAACACATCACTGCCACATCTCTGCAGTTGGCTGAAGAAGAAATGTAGGCAAAAGTCTGTACTGCAAATGCTGGAAATCTGAGTCTCAATTAGAGTGGTGCTGGAAAAGCAAAGCAGGGCAGGCAGCATCTGAGGATCAGGAAAATTGACGGTTCGGGCAAAAGCCCTTCATCAGGAATGAAGGCAGGGTACCTCCAGGTGGAGAGATAAATGGGAGGGGGTGGGGCTGGGGAGAAGGTAGCCAAGAGTACAATAAGTGGATGGAGGTGGGGATGAAGTTGATAGGTCGGAAAGGATGGTGGAACAGATGGGTGGGAAGGAAGATTGGCAGTTGGACGGGTCATTAGGATGGTGCTGAGCTGGAAGGTTGGAACTGGGGTAAGGGGGGGGGGGAGGGGAAATGAGGAAACTGATGAAGTCCACATTAATGCCCTGAGGTTGAAGTCCCGGGGCACTAGCACTCGGAGGACTGCTGGACACCAGGCACTCTGCTCAGCCCCAGGCAGGAGAGGATCCCGTTGTGTTGGCAATTGGTGATTTCATTCAAATGCGCAAACAAAGACTGAAGTAGCAGGTGGGCTTGTCCTGGCCACTGGACAATAGGCAACCTCACACAAAGCTTTCAGGCTGCAGCAATGCAGGGTCACCCCACTGCCCCAGAAAGCTCTGAGATTCTGGTTAGCTCCAGGAACAAGTTGGCAACTGCCACAGAGGGCCAGCTGCAGCAGCCTCAGAATCTCCTGGATGGCCCAGATACCTGCACTCCACAGCTCTAGCCAACGGTGCTCAGCAAGGCTGTTGGGTGAAAGGGGGTGAGGGACTTGAGCTCACTCTTCCTCACAGGGAGACAAGGCAGTTCCAGTCAGAGAAGGGAGCACATGCAAGCCCCTTCAGAAATTTCCTCTTCGGCCACTCCAGCAGGGGCTGAACCTTCCACCTCCAGCCTCCTTGTCAATCTCAGCCTGGTGGGATTCAAGCACCTGCCTCTGGACAGGACACAGTGTGTCTGGGCACTCTGGATACAGACACACCTGGAATAACCTGAGCAAAACACCAAGGCTGACAGGCTCCATAGTAGGGCATGCTCCCTCCACTTCGGCTGTGGACCCTGGGACTACACTGTGACATAGCGGGAGGGAAAGTAAGAAGAAGAGTTTCTGAAGACATGTAGGTAGCATGGATTCCACATCACAGTACATATATTCTTACATTCATAAATATGCATTGATTTCTGTTCATCAGCTGTGTGAGGAAATGCCTGTCCAGCCATAACTACAACATTGAAGATACCAAGCCTAGCCATCTTTAGATTGGTGAACTGGGGTCACTGTTTCCAAAGTGGGAACTTTTAAAACGTGTGTTGATTGTAATGCAATTACATTGCCAACACTTTAAGCACTGTTTCTAAAGCGCGATTTTTCCGTAATGTGGGATTGCACAAGAATGCAATCATCGCATTATAGAAGAACGACCTTATAAATTAAAAATGAATCATTGAGCTGTCCAGCTGTACATGGTGGTATCTCAGCCTGGCGTGGCCTCAGCATGGACTTTCAGTCTTGAGGTGATTCCTCAAATTACAATCCCACCATGGCTAAGCACTTGAGAAAGACTGTAATGTTTGAACTTGCAGCTTTATTTCTTTATTTTCTACTTAAAACTAAGAAAGTCTGCAATGTGTAACTTTTAACCTTATTTCATGTTTTACGCTACACAGTATTGTAATGACTGCAATGTTTAACTTTTAATTTTGTTCTTTCTTTTTACTTTGTTCTCAAGATTCTGTACCTAAGTACTAGTGACCATGATGGTACCTTGTGTGGCGGTATTATACACTTTTCACATACTTCTGTACTTTTCCTCTTGAGTACAGGTGACAATAAAACTAAATCAAATCAAATCCTTGCCAGGATACAATCAAGGCTTGAATTTTATAAAATGTTCCAATTAACGGACTGAGAATTACATTGTACTTGAGGAACCTGACACTAAACCAACACAGCAATGCAGAAAATCTCTGAATCGATGACAGACTTCTTCAAACCACCAACATGTAATTATATTTACTCTCTGCATGTTAAAATTTTAGATGTGGTCTGATAGTTTTGTTTTTGGTAATAAAACACAGATGTTGATTCAGATTGCTGGATGGAAATGAAGTTATTATTTGGTAAATGGCAATTGTTCTCCATCTAAGAGCAAGCTTTTTATCATTGATAATGTTTTTTTATCCAATTTGCTGTTTGATATCACTCTCAGTGTTGGCTCATGAAGGTAGTTTGTAAACATCTGCAGAATTCTGTAGTACACAGTTTGACCGAAAGCATTAGAATTTGGATGATGTGGTTCGTTGGCAGCCACACATTTAGCCAAAGGAAACTACTGTTCTTGCTTTTTGCATTGATGCATATTTAATACATGCAACAATATTCATGTAAATATCCATCTTATGTGATATTTGCATTCTGTACTGCAGTTAGATGCGTGTCGATGGATATTATCAGAAACAGACACCTGCCAGAAATGGACAAATAGTGCAAGTCCCAAACAAGTAACCTCGCAGAGAATACAGAAGGCACTTTGAAATCAATGATACTCACAAATTACGAACTACAGACAACCTTCAATCCACTGACTCCTTTTACAATGTAACACATATGGTAGAGCTGAAAATGTGTTGCTGGAAAAGCACAGCAGGTCAGGCAGCATCCAAGGAACAGGAGATTCGGCGTTTCGGGCATAAGCCCTTCTTCAGGAATGAGGAAAGTGTGTCCAGCAGGCTAAGATAAAAGGTAGGGAGGAGGGACTTGGGGGAGGGGCAATGGAGATGCGATAGGTGGAAGGAGGTCAAGGTGAGGGTCATAGGCCGGAGTGGGGTGGGGACGGAGAGGTCAGGAAGAAGATTGCAGGTTAGGAAGGCGGTGCTGAGTTCAAGGGATTTGACTGAGACAAGGTGGGGGGAGGGGAAATGAGGAAACTGGAGAAATCTGAGTTCATCCCTTGTGGTTGGAGGGTTCCTAGGCAGAAGATGAGGCGCTCCTCCTCCAACCGTCGTGTTGTTATGGTCTGGCAGTGGAGGAGTCCAAGGACCTGCATGCCTATGGTGGAGTAGGAGGGGGAGTTAAAGTGTTGAGCCACAAGGTGGGTGGGTTGGTTGGTCCGGGTGTCCCAGAGGTGTTTTCTGAAACATTCCGCAAGTAGGCGGCCTGCCTCCCCAACATAGAGGAGGCCACATCGGGTGCAGCAGATGCAATAGATGATGTGTGTGGAGGTGCAGGTGAATTTGTGGTGGATATGGAAGGATCCCTTGGGCCCTTGGAGAGAAGTAAGGGAGGAGGTGTGGGCGCAAGTTTTGCATTTCTTGCGGTTGCAGGGGAAGGTGCCAGGAGTGGATGTTGGGTTGGTGGAGGGTATGTACCTGACAAGGGAGGCACGGAGGGAGTGGTCTTTTCGGAATGCTGATAGGGGAGGGAAGGGAAATATATCCCTGGTGGTGGGGTCTGGTTGGAGGTGACGGAAATGACGGCGGATGGTACGCTGTATATGGAGGTTGGTGGGGTGGTAGGTGAGAACCAGTGAGGCTCTGTCCTGGTGGTGGTTGGAGGGGCGGGACTCAAGGGCGGAGGAGCGGGAAGTGGAGGAGATGCGGTGGAGGGCATCATCGATCACGTCTGGGGGGAATCTGCAATCCTTGAAGAAGGAGGCCATCTGGGCTGTACGGTATTGGAACTGGTCCTTCTGGGAGCAGATGCGGCGGAGACGAAGGAATTGGGAATATGGGATGACGTTTTTACAGGGGGTAGGGTCGGAGGAGGTGTAGTCTAGGTAGCTGTGGGAGTCAGTTGGTTTATAGTAGATGTCCGTGTTGATTCGGTCGCCCGAGATAGAAATGGAAAAGTCTAGGAAGGGGAGGGAGGAGTCTAAGACAGTCCAGGTGAATTTGAGATCGGGGTGGAAAGTGTTGGTAAAGTGGATGAACTGTTCAACCTCCTCATGGGAGCACGAGGCAGCGCCGATACAGTCATCGATGTAGCGGAGGAAAGGGGGGGTGGGGGGGGGGTGCCAGTGTAGTTGCGGAAGATGGACTGTTCCAGATATCCTACGAAGAGGCAGGCATAGCTGGGGCACATATGGTAGAGCCTGACTTTGCACTTCAAAATATTCAACATATGTGCTGCATCCGAATTTGAGAATTGTCATAAATGACAGATTGTAATTAGATTTATTTCTGTCCTTGCTTGCACCAGGGTTTGAGTCTCCACCTAACAGTAATAGTTACAGTGACCACTTTGACCTAAATACGTCCGTAAACAAAGGATGGATGATGCTAGTCCCCTAAGTATCAATAATTTACATTATCAAGTTTCATTGTATTCTATTACTCTTCAATGGGCACGTCTTGTATTAATATAGATGTGCACCTTACCAGACAGGTACGCATGGGAAAACAATACAATTTTATAATGGGAATATAATAGTGCATAAGATTCATCTCTCTAATGAGATTAGAAGAAGATTGAATTCCAATAATATCATGCATCATTACATGTCACTGTAGGTACTTGAAGGTGGCTGAGAAAGCCTGAGATGGGTGTATTTATGCTACAATATGAGCCATCCGCTATGGAATTAAAAGTGCGAAAATATTTCTGCAACAAGATTAAGTTTTCTCCTTCAGAAAATATCAACTGTCTTCCTGAATGGACTATTGAATAGGGTCCCCCTACACATGGTCTGGAATGTGACAAGTTCTATTCCCTTTCTGTGATAGTAACTTATCTTGACTAAAGTATCTAGTTATGATGTACAGTGGGCCCTGCCACTGTCCCTCCTTGATCTTTCCCACAGATACGGTTTTGGATGCAAGTACACAAGGTCAGCATGGGATGCTTTCATAATAGAATCGTCTGTTTGTGCTTATTGACTTAGCTGTCAAGGGAAAAGAAAATATTGAGAAAGGCGCAAGATAAATGCTGGTCCTTACAGATGTACCAACCTTTGGTAGGAGTAAAGACAAATTGGAAGAAAGATTTTAAGAAACACAGACTTCAGGTGATAGAAGAACCTTAAAATTAAGCACAGATGGACATTAATTGTTTTTATTAGTTGAGGGGTCAAGAATGAAGGGCAAATGTTACAAGATTAAATTAGTTTTAATAACAGAAAGGAATTTTCAATGTGAGTTTTGAATGTGAAATTCATGTGCAGGTATTTTGGTTAAAGTGAAAACTGTTGGCTAATCTTACCTTGGAGCAGTACTCTGGGTGCAGGGATCATAGGAGAATAGAAAGGAGAAGCAGGAGTAGGCTATTTGTCCCTGAAAGACTGCTTTGCCATTCAATATGATCTTGACTAATCATGCCCCTTAATGTTATCATAACCTATAAGCGGATCTATCTCTTTCTTGAATATATTCAGTGACTTGACCTCCACAGCCTTCCGCAATACAGAATTCCACTTTCAGTGAAGCCATTTTTTCTCAACTCAGTCTTAAATGATCTACCCATATCTGGAGACTGTGTTCCCTCCTCCTAGATTTTCCAGCCAGGGAAACCATTCTCGCTACTTCTAGTCTGTCCAGTCCAGTTGGAATCTTTTATTCTCTCTTGGGACGTGGGTGTCACTGGCTAGCCAACATTTGTTACTTGTCCCAAGTTGCCCTTGAGAAATGGTGGTGAGCTACCTTCTTGACCCACTGCAGTCCATGTTCTATAGGTTGTCCAACAATGCCCTCATTGATTTTGACCCAATGAGTGATGATATATTTCCAGGTCAGGATTGTGAGTGGCTTGGAGGGGAATTTGTTGGTGATGGTGTCCTCAAGTTTCTGCTGCAATTGTCCTTCCAGATAGAAGTGGTCATGGGTTTGCAAGATGCGTTCTAAGGGTCTTTGGTGAATTTCTGCAGTGCATCTTAGATAGTACATGTCGCTACTGAGCATTGGTGATGAAGGGAGTGGAGGCTTGGTGTGCTGGTGTGGATAGACGTGGTGTCATTCAAGCAGGCTTCTTTGCCCTGGATAGTGTTAAGCATCTTGAGTGCAGTGGGAGCTACACCAATCCAAACAAGTAGGAAGCATTCCACCACTGACTTGTATCTCGTAGATGGTGGACAGGTTTTGGGAAGTCAGGAGGTGAGTTGCTCGCTGCAGTATTCTCACCCTCTGATCTGCCTTTGTAGCCACTATGTATATGCAGTGAGTCCAGCACGGTTTCTGGTCACTTGTAACTCAGAGTGCTGACAGTGTGTCAATGATGGGTAACACCATTGGATGTCAAGTGGCAGTGGTTAGATTGGCGATGGTCATAGCTTGCCATTTATGTGGTGCAAACGTTATTTGCCACTTATCATCCCAAATCTGGATATTGTCCAGATTTTGTTGCATTTGAACATGGGCTTCTTCAGTCTCCGAGCAGTCGAGAATAGTGCCTAACATTGTGCAGCAATCATCAGTGAACATCCCCACTTCTGATCTCATGATGAAGGGAAGGTCATGAATGTGGCAGGTGAAGATCGTTGGACATAGGAAACTGTGCTGAGGAACTCCTGCAGAGGTGTCCTGGAGTTGAGATGTTTGACACCCAAAAATCACAATCATCTTCCTATGTGCCAGGTGTGACTCCAACAGTGAAGATTTTGCCTCTAGATACCCACTGCTTCCATGTTTCCTAGGACTCCTTGATGCCACACTCAGTCAAATAGGGCCTTGATGTCAAGGCTGTCACTCTCACCTCACCTCTGGAATTCAGGTCTCTTTTCCATGTTTGAACCAAGGTTGTACTGAGGTCAGGAGCTGAATGGCCCTGGCAGAACCCAAACTGGGTGTCACTGAGCAGGTTATTGCTGAGCAGGTGCTACTGGATAGTAATATTGATGATACCCTCCATCAATTTACTGATGATCGCGAACAGAATGGTTGGCAGTAATTGGCCGGGTTGGATCTGTCTTGCTTTTTATTTATAGAACAGATCTAGGCAATTTTCCACATTGTCAGGTAGATGCCAGGGTTGTAATGACATTGGAAGTGCTTGGTTAGGTGGCCAGCAAGTTCTGGAGCCAGGTTTTCAGTGCTATTGCCGGAATGTTGTCAGGGCCCAATAGCCTTTGCAGTAGACAGTGCCTCAATCATTTCTTAGTATCACATGGAGTGAATTGAATTGGCTGAAAACTGGTATCTGTGATGCCGGGGACCATTGGAGGTGACCAAAGGATCAGCCACTCAGCACTTTTGGCTGAAGACTGCTGCAAAATGCTTCAATCTTATCTTTTGCTCTGATAGGTTAAGCTCTTCCATTGTTGAGGATGGGAATATCTGTGGAGACTCCTCCTCCAGTGAGTTGTTTAATTTCCCCACTCAACTTAATTGACATGATTTGGAGATGCCGGTGTTGGACTGCGATGTACCTGATACCTGGGGTATCACCTGATGAAGGAGCGTCACTCCGAAAGCTAGTGTGCTTTCAATTAAACCTGTTGGACTATAACCTGGTCTTGTGTGATTTTCAACTTAATTGAGGTCTTTTCAATGTGAAGATGGGACTTTGTCTTCAAAAGGCCAAGAATTCCATCAGATTTACAAGGATGTTGCCAGAGATGGAGGACTTGAACTATAAGGAGAGGTTGAAAAGGTCGGGGCTGTTTTTCCTGGAGTGTCGGAGGGCTGAGTGGTGACCTTATAAAGGTTTATAAAATCATGAGGGGCATAGATAGGATAGATAGACAAAGTCTTTTTCCGTGTAGTGGGGGAGTACAGAACTAGAGGTCATAGGTTTAGGGTGAGAGGGTAACCATATAAAAGAGACCTAAGGGGCAAGTTTCTCAAGCAGAAAGTATGGAATACATGTATGGAATAAGCTGCCAGAGGAAGTGGTGGAGGCTGGTACAATTGCAGCATTTAAAAGGCACCTGGATGGATATATGAATAGGAAGGGTTTGGAGGGTTATGGGCCGGGTGCTGGCAGGTGGGACGAGATTGGGTTAGGATATCTGGTCGGCATGGACAAGATGGACAATCGGTCTGTTTCTGTGCTGTACATCTCTATGACTTTATGACTCTGACTCATCCATATAAACTCTAGCAAATGCAGGCACAGTCAAGCCAATCTCTCCTGCCATTCCCAACATCAGCCAAGTGAACCTCCACTGCACTCCCTCTCTAGCAAGTATTTCCTTCCTTATGCAAAGTTAAAAATCACGCAACACCAGATTATAGTCCAACAGGTGTTCGACTATAACCTGGTGTTGTGTGATTTCTAACTTTGTCCATCCCAGTCCAACACCGGCACCTCCAAATCATGGCTTACTTATGCAGGGAAACCAAACAGATGTGGTCTTCCTAAGATCCTGTATAACTGCAGTAAGACATCCCTACTTCTGAACTCAATCAGTCGCACGAGGACTAGTGAGTTTAACTCCTCAGCCTTTATCTTTCATTCTCAGTCAATTTCCTATAACAAGATGGACAGGAAGATGTCAGTGGCCATCTTTGGTATGCATCTATAGCCAGCAGCACAAGAACAACCAGTAACATTCAAACACTAATTTGGTCATACAGAATTTGATTATTGCTGAGAGACACATTCTTCAAGTTTTTGTCCTGCACTTATCTGGGGAAACACCAGAGTGTTGAATTTTAAATGAATGCAACAGAAAGAAATATGAATATATTGGATAACAAGGAAACCTAGGCAGCCAAAGGGTTGCTGACTGCACACAGAATACATTCACACAGAACAATCCATTCTCTGCACACTGAAGGTTTACCTTCAAGCCTTGCACATTCATTTTTAATTATCTGGGAGAATTGGGGAGCCATTGTCCACATTCTCCATGACACCACTGTAGCCATGATGAGGGGTCCTGCCCAAAATGTTGACACTCCTGCACCTTGGATGCTGCCCAACCAGCTGTGCTTTATCCAGCACCACACTTTAGCGATCGCATTTAGCTAATCAGTGTTCACTTGTCAATGAACACCATCTGTTCTCATTGGAAAGAAGAAGGCTAAGGGGGGAATTTGATAGAGACATACAAGATGATCAGAGGATTAGATAGGGTAGACAGTGAAAGACTTTTTCCTAGGAGGATGACATCAGCTTGTACAAGAGGGCATAACTTCAAATTGAGGGGTGATAGATTTAAGACAGATGTCAGACGCAGGTTCTTTACGCAGAGAGTGGTAAGGGTATGGAATGCCCTACCTGCTAATGTAGTCAACTCAGCCACATTAGGGAGATTTAAACAATCCTCATATAAGCACATGGATGATTTTGGGATAGTGTAGGGGGACGAGCTGAGAATAGTTCACAGGTCAGTGCAATATCAAGGGCCGAAGGGCCTGTTTTGCGCTGTATTGTTCTATGTTCTATGTTCAATCTACTTCAGCAGTATTCTTGCATTGTCATGATGCCCTGGATGTACTACGATTCAGGTGAGGAACTGGGAAGGAGTATCAAGGAGTTTGCAGACAGCACAGTATCATGAAAGAGGACTTCTCTTCCTCTGGTTCCCCACAGTAAAGAGGCAGTTTTGGGCTTCGTCCCATCAAATTCCTCATCAGTTGCGATTACAATTATTGTATGAAAGGGATGGCAATAGGGAAGTGAAATATTATTGGAATTTTTTTTTGTAAGGAAAGTTAGCCTGGTTGGTATGAGCAGCCAATAATATTTGTCTTAATATTTAAAAGGCATCTGGATGGATATATGAATAGGAAGGGTTTGGAGGGATATGGGCTGAGTGCTGGCTAGATTGGGTTGGGATATCTGGTCAACATGGACAAGTTGGACGAATGGGTCTGTTTCAGTGCTATACATCTCTATGGCTCTAAGACTCTATATAAACTCTAGCAAATACAGGCACAGTCAAACCCATCTCTCCTCATAAAAGAAAACTATTTTTTTTTCAATAGTTGCACCCAGAAGTTAACTTATCTTTCTCTGGGAAGTTTGTTTTCTGGGGTGGCAACTGTTTAACTTTCATTGTGGCAAGAAGAAAAACAGGTCTCATACTGGGGAAGTTAGCTTCCCTATTGCCATCCCTTTCATACAATAATTGTAATTGCAACTGATGAGGAATTTGATGGGACGAAGCCCAAATCTGCCTCTTTATGTGGGGAACCAGAGGAAGAGAAGTCCTCTTTCATGATACTGTGCTGTCTGCAAACTCCTTGATACTCCTTCCCAGTTCCTCACCTGAATCGTAGTACATCCAGGGCATCATGACAATGCAAGAATGCCAAATTTCAAATGATCACAACTAATACTGCTGAAGTAGATTGAACATAGAACATAGAACAATACAGCGCATAGGTTGTCTTTCTCCTCTCAAATATTATTTGGAGATGTCGGTGTTGGCCTGGGGTGTACAAAGTCAAAAATCACACAACACCAGGTTATAGTCCAACACAACCACCTGATGAAGCAGCAGAGCTCTGAAAGCTAGTACTTCCAATTAAACCTGTTGGACTATAACCTGGTGTTGTGTGATTTTCGACAAAAATTATTATTATTTGTTCATGCTTTACACAATGTGTGACACTCGATGTAGATTTTTCACTCAGTCACGCCTGAAGTAGGTGTGAGTGAGAAAGTAAGTTTAACCAACCTAAAAGTATGGACCAAGATCTTTATTCCTAATCAGAGAATTTTTCCCATGCAGTGTGCGGCATCTTAACAATCTGTCTGGACAAAGTCTTTATATAGGCTGAAGACTTCAAATCTCATTGATAAGGACATGTCGCTGAAGTTTCATATCTTGCACTCTTCAGGATAAATGCAAGAATGAGGAATTTGAAATGATTGCAGCAATTCGTACACTAGCAGAAAAGGAGCAAATTGGTTTACAAATGCCTCTGATTGATCTGAGGCATTGCAATGGAGAAAAAGAAAACAGGAAACTTTGGGCTGTCCATGTGTCAGGGTAATTCAGAAAAATATAGAATCCCTACAGTTTCGAGCAGGCTATTCAGTCCATCACATTCACACCAATCCTCCAAAGAGCATCACAGCCACGCTCACCCCATCCCTACATTTAGCATGGCCAATCCACCTAACCTGCTCATCTTTGGACTGTGGGAGGAAACTGGAGGACCTGGAAGAAACCCATGCAGACACGGAAAGAACATACTAGCTCCACCCAGGCAGTCACCCGAGGCTGGAATCAAACACAGATCCCTTGGTGCTGTGAGGAAGCAGTGCTAACCACTGAGCCATCAGAAATTAGTAATTTCGGGGCATGCAAGATAGAATGTGGAACAAGTGGAACCCCTGAACTCAGCTGTGCCACTGCGAACAAGTGATAAAACAGATAAAATTCGAAACAACATTGCATTGCAGGTTCACATTTACACAGAACTGATTTGACACTCATTTCACAAAGGGCTTCTATGGCCAGAGTTCATACAGTTTGTCATCCCATCAGACTGGTTTTGCATCCAATACTCAGGCGGAAAAGGACAGTTCCTGACTTACTGCAACACAATGTACACCGGCATTATCCTTTGGTTACAATTACAATGGAGACGAACATCAAGACTTAGATTGTGTTGTTATCAGTGAATTGATGTATTGACATGGAATTCCTCTCTGCTGGTTTGATGTTTTTAAAATAAATTAGTTTCCTACTACTTCTATTAAAAAGCAGACAAAAGAAGTTCATACAAATCCATTATCTCATTCATTACTGAAAACATTAATTCAATACCACAGGGACTTAAACAATAAACCAATGAGAAGTAAATTGATATCGACCAACCACTTGACATTTATAATATAGATGACTGATTCAGCAAACTCCTGTGCACCAGAAATCTGCTGCTATTCACTGACTACTGTAATGTAATAAATGTGATGAAGGAATATATGACAGCAGACCTGACTTAATAATATTGTAAGATAAATATTATGACATAACTACTACTTTACAAAACATGATTAAAAACTGTTTTATTCACACCTCAAGATACAGCTTACATGGTTCAAAAAATGAGAAACTCTTATCATTCAATATATTTTAATGGTATTTGTTTAAGATTGAAGTAATCTATCAGCAATATCCTTAGAGTAACAGTGATCTCCTGCAATAACTTTAGTCAGAAACTGATGAAATTCTCAGGGAAATGTTGCTGCAGCTAGTTGGAATGCTAGTGAAGGCAGAAATCTGTTGCTGTAACCTAGTGTAACTAGTATTTGGGGAATGGTGATATCAGACCCCCATATCAGATGAAGCATATGATTCTCATAAATTCATCTTACTTAGGAATGGGGAGTGGGAAAGCTTTTCAGTACAGGAAATGCTCTTTCATTTTTGTAATACTGCTAAGATTTAAATCTTGTTTTGTCAGATGTTTTGGCACCGTGAGTTTGCTAGTTCCTGAGACACTACAAATGCAAATGGTCAATGACCCAAGTAAGTGACTGACTCTCAGACTAGTGTTACAAACACGTGACGAAACAGAGAATCTTGTCACACTCAATTTTCTGTGAAACTTGTAAACGTGTATTGGAATGAAGAGGCGATAGATGGGCTTTTGTCTACAAACAGTAAAGCATGCTGTCTGATCATACAGCTGAATTAGTCAAGGTCTATGGGAACATTTTTGTTCTGTTTCCAGAATCCGCAAGATTATGATTTTCTTTTTTTCTCACTGTATGATATTTATAGGCTGTCCAGGAGACAGGATCAGAGTGCAGCTAGGAATCAAGACTGATGATTGGTACCTTACTATGACTACACAGAGGTCAGTTAGCTGGACAGCTGGTTTGCAATGCAGTGATACCAACAGCTTGGGTTCAATTCCCACACTGGCTGAGCTTACCATGAGGACCCTCCTTTTTAACCTCTCCCTTTCCCTCAGTTTAAATCACCACCAGTTATGTCTTTGTAATGAGGGAGTAGCCCTATTACAAAGGGCTGGTAGGATAATAGCGTTTGGTCTTTTACAAGTTGTGTTGCAATGGAGGCAGCGTCATTGAATATGTTTACAGCTGAGACAGTTAGATTCTTGACTAACTAGGGAGTCAATAGTTATCTGAAGTAGGCAGGACTGTAAATTTGAGGCCATAATCAGAGCAGTTGTGATCTTATTAAACAGCAGAGCAGGCTCTTAATAGCCTATTCCAGCTCCTAATTCATAAGTTCACATGTACAAAACTACACCTCTAAGCCATGCCACATAATGGACAGAATGAGACCAACCTTTGAATATTAATTCTGAACCTGCTCTTTCAGAGATGACTAATGAATCTATATTTATCATAAAACGTCCATGGGTTAAATTGTTATATTTTCAACATGTCTTTTGGCACCAACCAGAAATGAAGAACAGAAAAAGGTCACAAATGTTACTGCAAATTACCATAATACACTGTCCAAGACAAACTCTTGATAAATAGCTGCATTTCCCTTATTACAAAACTTGTGTTTTATAGAACTGGTCAGTACAGAGTAACATCATCAGAAGAAAGAAACAAAGAATTTCCTGGCACAGTAATAGCTATATTGGCCATTTATTTTTGATGAATCATTGCACCATGTCCACCTATGCCCCCATAGACCATGTACATTCTCAATGTATCTTGAGATATATTCTCCCTCCAAGATTTGATTCAATTGTCTCCTTGACTAGCAAATGATTCACTTCAATGGCCTTCACTCATAATTCCTTCCACATTGTCAGCTAAGTACTGTCAAAACTTCCCATATGAGACCTAACGGTTAGCTTGTAGCCTGAGTCTACTGGGGGTTTGAAATCTTGGTCATGGTCAACATTTTGTCTGGATCAATTTTGTTAATTGCCTTCCTCACCTTGAAGCTTACAGTTAGGTCACCTGGAATTTTCCTCTGATTATCCAGACAAGGTCATGCTTTAAATGAGACATTACACAATCAATGGTACAAAGTAACAACATTCTTGGCTAAAGTACAGATGCAAGGATTTAACCTAAGCAAGGATAAAAATTTTGCACGAAGATAAATAATTTCCTAGTTGTCTCAGTTATTAATTTAAATGGATCTCGCTCTTTCAGGTTTTTGGAGCGATGATAAGACCATAAAACCAAATGAAGTGGGAACAAGATTAGCTTCTTTGGCCCCTCAAACCTACTCCACCATTCAATAGGTTCCTGGCTGATCTGACATTCCTCATGCCCACCTTCTTGTTCTTCCCCTGTAACCATTGATTCCCCTACTGGTTAAGTATTTATCCATCTCAGTTTTAAATATACATAAGGACTCTAGCCCACACCCCTCCCCCACCCCCAACCCCCACGACCAAGCCCCATGGCAAGGAGTTGCAAAGACTCAGAACCCTCTGAGAGAAGAGGTGGGCATAGCGGCTCAGTGATGTGTACAGCTGCCTCATGGCACAGCACCAGGGACCTGGGTTCGACTCCAGTTTCGGGTGAATGTGTGGAATTTTGCGCATTCTGCGTGGGTTTCTTCTGGATGCTCCGGTTTCCTCCCACAGTCCAAAGATGTGCAGATTAGGTGAATTGGCCATGCTAAATGGCCCATAGTGCCCAGGATGTGCGGCCTAGATGGATTAGCCATGGAAAATGCAAGGTTACTGGGATGGGCTCAGTCTGGGTGAGATGCTCTTCAGAGGGTCCAAATGACCTGCTTTCACACTGGAGGGATTCTATAATTCTAAAATCTCAGTCTTTGTAGTGCGCCTTTATTCTAAGATTATGCCCTTTTCCATGAGGGCAAAAACTTTTCAGCATTTACCATCAAACCCTTTAAAAATCCTATACTGTTTCAATGAAATCCCCTCTCATTCTTTTAAGATCCATTAATGAGTGTTCCAATCTGTTCAGCTTTCACCCAAATAACAATTCTTCCATCAAGAGAAAGTGGGGACTGCAGATGCTGGAGATCAGAGTTGAGAGTGTGGCCCTGGAAAAGCATAGCAGGTCAGGCAGCATCCAGGGAGCAGGCGAGTCGATGTTTCGACATATGGGGGAGCAGCCTTTCATAATTCCTGATGAAGGCCATATGCCTGAAATGTTGACTCTTGCTCCTCAGATGCTGCCTCCAAATAATCAGACCAAAACTGCCCTCAGCACTCCAGAAGTGGTCTCACCAGCAGCTGATACAGTTGCAGTAAGACTTCCACACTCTAATACTTCAACCCCCTTGACATAAGGGCCAATATTCCATTTGCCTTCCTGATTACAAATGTGAGGTGATGCATTTAGGCAAGTCTAATTCTAGAGCAAATTATACAATGAATGGAAGAGTCTTGGGCAGAGAGATCTGGGAGTCCATTGTACCCTGAAGGTTGCTGCACAGGTGGGTAGAGTGGTCAAGAAGGCATATGGTATGCTTGCCTTCATTGGACGGGGTTTTGAGTATAAGAGCTGGCAAGTCATGTTAAAGTTGTACAAGACATTAGTTTGCCCGCATTTAGAATACTGTGTACAGTTCTGGTCGCCATATTACCAAAAGGATGTGGACGCTTTGGAGAGGGTGCAGAGAAGGTTTAGGGGGATGTTGCCTGGTATGGAAGGTGCTAGCTATGAAGAGAGATTGAGTAGGTTAGGTTTATTTTCACGAGAAAAAAGGAGATTGAGGGGAAACCTGATTGAGGTTTACAAAATCATGAAGGGTATAGACAAGGTGGATAGAGATAAGCTTTTTCCCAGGGTAAAGGATTCAATAACGAGAAGTCATGCCTTCAAGGTGAAAGGTGGAAAGTTTAAGGGGGATACACGCAGCAAGTACTTCATACAGAGGGTGGTGGGCATTTGGAACGTGTTGCCAGCAGAGTGGTAGAGGCAGACACAGTAGATTCATTTAAGATGCATCTGGACAGATGCATGCGTAGGTGGGGAGCAGAGGGATACTTAGGATGCTTAGGAATTGACCGACAGGTTTAGACAGTACATTTGGATCGGCTCAGGCTTGGAGGGCTGAAGGTCCTGTTCCTTGGCTGTAAATTTTCTTTTGTTCTTTGATTACCTACTGCACCCATGAGCTGGCTTTGTGTGTCTCATGCACAAAGTAGGAAGAGTTATTCACACATCAAGCGAAGCCATTGCCACGCAGTTTCTGCTTACACTTGGAAATGTTCTTTGAATTTCAATTAGGTTCCCTAATTCGTTAAGCTATCCAAAATTATTAATTGCTCCTGGATAAGGAGGGATGAACTGGCTTTCCTTCTTTATTGACCCACTCTTCAGTGGGTTGCAAGAGGTTAATTTTGAAGAAAAGATTCCTTCTCTTGTGAATATTGTTCCTCTTGATCAAATTAGTTTAGATTTCAAACTGAACCAGGCTTTCTTGTCTCAAAAAAGAGAGAGTCTATTCATTACTAATCACAAGGAAAATAATCAAGCAACACATATATACATAAGTTAGGACTAAGACGTGAGCCCAAAACAAAAGAATTAAATGTAATAGGAATAAGAGTCTGCAAAGAGTAAATAGTTGAACATTGCAGTTGTTGCCAGTGATATTGATCCATTTTGAGATTAAAGTTAAAAATCACACAACATCAAATTATAGTCCAACAGGTTTAATTGGAAGCACTCGCTTTCGGAGCACCAGACAACCATCTGATGAAGGAGTGGTGCTCCGAAAGCTAGTGCTTCCAATTAAACCTGTTGGACTATAACCTGGTGCATGATTTTTAACTCTGTACACCCCAGTCCAACACCGGCATCTCCCAATCATTTTGAGATTGTTATTATTACAAGTTGATTGAAATATCTTTGTCCGGGGTTCCTTTGATAGCTAGCAGCCCTCAGACCTAGAGAGAATTTTCCATTCTTTTACCTGCAATGCAGGAGTGTTTAGTGGCTATTTTCAAAGCTATGACCTTCACAGTTCACCATGCCACATACCAGGCTGTTAGGCCACTAACATAAAGCATCCAACCTCAACGCTTGTGTTCAACTCTATTTGTTGTATATTCCTGGAAGGGTTAAAAAAAAACATGTCTGAAGGAGAGGTGAAGGTGTTAGATAGTCCCCTTTAGTTATTGATTCCTTTTAAAACATTCCATTCGAAGGCTGTTATACGGACGTAGTATTACATAGATGCACACAAGGCTATGCTAGATAGTTACTGAATTTATATCAACAGTTGACTGTTGGCTGTATCAGTCCTCATTTTAACATATAAATACAGATTGGAATTAAAAGTTCGATTTGTCCATAACTATTTTGGAGTGATGGCAAAATTTAGTAATGAAGTTGCATTTGATATCACATAGCTGTGAATGAGAATGAGATATAAATGTGCGGAAAGGGAGGTCTTGTGGTACAATGATTTGAATCCCTGTCAATGAGCCAGATGTTCAAGATTCAAGTCCCATTTCAGAACTTGATCCCAAAGGAATGTGTGTTCATAATGTCACTTAACAGGCTAACTTTCGACCCGTGAATCCTTCTAACATATGCCAGGGGTAAGAGCAGGATAGTTTCCTCGTCTTCCTTGTGGTATACCGTCACTTACTCCAGATTACAATGACATGATAATTGTGGCATATTGCCACAAAAAGATTGACTCGCTTTTGAATTATCACACACCGTCACTAACAGGTGCTGACCCCCAATGGATGGACTGCAGTTCACCAGTAGATGGACAATATTTCTGATTATTGGTTGGTTGATATATTTGAAGCTATAACAAAAAGCAGAAATTGCTGGAAAAACCAAGCAGATCTGGCAGCATCCATGGAGAGAAAGAAGAGTTAACATTTTATGTCCAATGTCCATTTTTCAGGAGCTGTTATGTTGCTGTTGTAGGTGCACTGCTCTAGGATGTTGCTGTTCTTACTAAACTAAGTCAGTTGAAGTGGAGAAACCTGATGTTAAATAAACAATTATTCTCCTGCCAGCTCTGTTTATTATTGTGGTTAACTATCCTTGAGGTTAAGGGTGGTCTACCACCTCGCTTGCTAGTGAACTACCATATATTCTGCAGAGAAGAAGGTCAGTCAGAAGTTACTTATGAGAGAGGTTCTCAGATTCCCATCCTACTTGTCACATCATTATAACAGATCTTTTGTCAAGAACCATCTAAATTTAGGTTTCAATAAGATCAACGACAGTGTTTTAATCCAGTTATATCCTAAAAGATTTCAAATAATTTTGTTTTTGATTTATTGCCTTTCAACTTCCTAGATTCTTAAGAATCTTTCCTTACAGTTGACTCAAATATTTGCTACAATCTAGGGGTCGAGGTCATGGCTTATGCCTGCAAGAGTATTGCTTCTCACCAGTGTCTGAATAGTTTAACTAGATCCTCACCACATTCCCTAAAACTGAAAACTCGGCAGAGGCAAAATAAGCAGCAGTACCCATTCATTTCTTGATCGATCAAACTCACTGTCAGAGGTGCATCAAACAGGCAATACTTGCACAGCCTTTGATTTGGTTGTTGGACATTGCAAATATATGCTCATGAAATGTGTAAATAGAGGATCCACATGGCAGCCAGAACTGCATTTCTGCTTTGTTCTTGGGATATATTCCCAACAAAGCCAGCATTCCTTGCCCATTCCTAATATCCCTGGAGAAGATGGTTGTCAGTCAACTTCTTAAGCTGCTACAGTCCATCTTGGTGTAGGTGCACCAGAGGGAGTGAATTCCAGAATTTTGACACAATGACACTGAAGGAATGGCAATATATCTCCAAGATGGTGAATGATCTGAAGGGGAACTTGCGGTGGTGTATCTGCTGCCCTTGTACACGTGGTTACAAGTTTGACAATTGCTGGTGAAGGAACTTTGCCAATGTTTTGCACTGTAATTTGTAGATGGTATAGATTGCAGCCACTGTACACCAGTGGAGGAAAGAGTGAATGTTTAATCTGGAGAATTGAACATTGATTAAGCAGGTTGCTTGGTCCTTTATGATGTCGAGGTCATGAGTGTTGTTTGACCTGCACTCAAACAGACAGGTAGACGGTATTTCATCAGACTCCAGAATTGTGCTTTCCAAATTGTGGATGGACTTTGGGGAGTCAGGAGTTACTCACCTCAGAATCCCAAACTCTGCCCTGTTCTTATAGCCAGTGTTTGTACAATGGTCCAATTCACTTATTGTTCTGTTGAAACACCCAAGATGTTGTTGGTGGAAGATTCAGCGCTGGCAATGTCAAGAGAAGACTTGTTTTTTTTCTCATTTAATGCGTCAGTACTTTTATAAATTATGCTTTTGATGCCCTCTGCTTGCTTCAAGATCCATTTTTCCTTCTCAGGCTGAAAGGTGATTCCGATGGTCTATTACTGCATTCACCATCAAAACAGACTGGGCCCCTCTCAGACTCTTCACAGAGAGTGCTGTGTAAACAGGAGAAACAATATTCCAAATGATGCAGCCAACCTGGGAATATCCTTTAAGGGCAACAGCATATAGCATGGAGATTAATACAATACATTTAAAGAAACTTCTCCAGTGCTTGCATAGCATTTATTATTTTTACTGTCCCTTTTGTCATTTAGTATTACTTAAATTGGTAAATTAAAAGTGTAATGATACTTAAATAGTATTTTCAAGTTTTAATGTCATTGTTATTTCATAACAATCTAAGTGTAATTAGTTTAACTTATCTATTTTAACATTCAATGTAATTTAATGATTCTTAGTGAGTCAGTGTGTGAGTGAGACAAGTGGGCAGGGTAAGGAGTGAGATAAATGGTTAAGGAAATAGGGTGGAGAGGAGGCAGGTGCAGAAAGTTAAAATTGCCACAGTCTTATCTGACCACAGAACTGCTGTCCCGCAGCAGAAGCAACTGATGGTTTCGCCGGGGGTCACCACACCTGTTGAGATGGAGAGTCCATCAACCTCAGCTGGTAGGGGAATTGCTTGTTAATGTCAATCCGGACAGCAGACCGGTCATCCAGGTAACTGAGTTAACTAAAGGCAAGTAGGGCTGTCGTGTTTCAGGTGATTAGTGCTGTCGGGTAGTGGGTGAGGAGAGCTGGAGGGTTTTATGTGACTAGGGGTTTCAGATTTCAGGTGAACTAGGGTGATACAGTTTTGGGTGAGGAGGACTAGAGGGTCTCAGATGATGAGAAAAGTAGGGTTTTGGATTAGTAGGGCTGGAAGCTTTCAGGTGAGTAGGGCAGTAGGGTTTTGGGTGAGTCGGACTGTCGGGTTTGGGGTGAGTAGGGCTGTAGGATACTGGGTGAGGAGGTCTGCAGGGTTTTGGGTGAGTAGGGCTGTAGGGTTTAGGGTGAGTAGGGCTGTAGGGTTTAGGGTGAGTAGGGCTGAAGGGTCTCAGGTGAATAGGGCTGCAGGGTTTTGGGTTAGTAGGGCTGCAGGGTTTTGGGTGAATAGGGTTGTAGGGTCTCAGGTGACGAGGGTTGTAGGGTTTCGAGGGAGTAAGGTTGTAGGTTTTCGGGTGAGTAGGGCTGTAGGTTTTCAAGTGAGTAGAGCTGTAGGGTTTCAGGTAAGTAGGGTTGTAAGGTTGCAGATTAGTAGGGCTGCGAGGTTTCAGGTGAATAAGGCTGCAGGATTTTGGGTGAGTAGGGATGCAGGGTTTTGGGTGAGTAGGGATGTAGGGTTTTTGGTGAGTATGGCTGTAGGGTTTGGGGTCAGTAGGACTGTAGGTTTTCAGGTGAGTAGGGCTGTCGGGATTCGGGTTAGTAGGTCTGTGAGGTTTCAGGTGAATAGGAATGTAGGGTTTGTGTGAGTAGGGCTGCAGAGTTTTGGGTGTGTAGGGCTGTAGGGTTTCACATGAGAGTTGGGCAGCAGAGTTTTGGGTGATTAGGGCTGTAGGGTTTTGGGTGAGTAGGGCTGTAGGGTCTCAGGTGAGTAGGTCTGTAGGATTTTGGGTGAGTAGAGCTGTAGGGTTTTGGGTGAGTAGGGCTATAGGTTTTCAGGTGAGTTGGGCTGTAGAGTTTTGGGTGATGAGTGCTGTAGGGTTTTGGATGAGTCGTGCTGTAGGGTCTCAGATGAGTACGGCTGCAGGGTTTTGGGTGAGTAGACCCGTAGGGTTTCAGGTGATTTGGGCTGTAGAGTATTGGGTGAATAGGTCTATAGGGTTTTGGGTGAGTAGGGCTGTAGGTTTTGTGGTGAGTAGGGCTGTAGGGTTTTGGGTGAGTAGGGCTGTAGGGTTTTGGGTGAGTGGGTCTGTAGGGTTTTGGATGAGTAACGCTGTAGGGCTTTTGGTGAGTATGGCTGTAGGGTTTGGGGTGAATAGGTCTGTGGGTTTTCAGGTGAGTAGAGCTTTAGGGCTTCAGGTGAATAGGGCTGTAGGGTTTCAAGTTAGTAGGGCTGTGGGGTTTCAGGTGAAAACGACTGTAGGGTTTTGGGTGAGTTGGGCTGCAGGGTTTTGGGTGAGTAGGGCTGTAGGGTCTCAGGTGAGTAGGGCTGTAGGGTTTTGGGTGAGTGGGGTTGCAGGGTTTTCGCTGACAGGAGCTGTAGGGTTTTGGGTGAGTATGGATGGAGAGTTTTGGGTGAGTAGGGCTGTATAGCTTGGGGTGAGTTGGTGTGTCGGGTTTTGTGGAGTAGGGCTGTAGGGTTTATTGTGAGTAGGGATTTAGGCTTTGTGGTGAGTTGGGCTGAAGGGTTTTGAGTGAGTGGGGCTGTATGGTTTTTGGAGAGTATGGCTGTAGGGTTTGGGGTGAGTAGGGCTGTAGGGTTTCAGGTGAGTAGAGCTGTAGAGTTTCAGGTTAGTAGGGCTGTGGGGTTTCAGGTGAATAGGACTGTAGGGTTTTCAGTGAGTAGGGCTGCAGGGTTTTGGGTGAGTAGGGTTGTAGGGTCTAAGGTGACGAGGGTTGTAGGGTTTTGAGTGAGTAAGGTTATAGGTTTTCGGGTGAGTAGGGCTGTAGGTTTTCAAGTGAGTAGAGCTGTACGGTTTCAGGTAAGTAGGGTTGTAAGGGTTCAGGTTAGTAGGGTTGTGAGGTTTCAGGTGAATAGGGCTGCAGGGTTTTGGGTGAGTAGGGCTGCAGGGATTTGGGTGAGTAGGGATGTAGGGTTTTTGGTGAGTATGGCTGTAGGGTTTTGGATGAGTCGTGCTGTAGGGTCTCAGGTGAGTACGGCTGCAGGGTTTTGGGTGAGTAGGGCTGTAGTGTTTCAGGTGATTTGGGCTGTAGAGTATTGGGTGAGTAGGTCTGTAGGGTTTTGGGTGAGTAGGGCTGTACGGTTTATGGTGAGTAGGGCTGTAGGGTTTTGGGTGAGTAGGACTGTAGGATTTATGGTGAGTAGGGCTATAGGGTTTTAGGTGAATAGGGCTGCAGGGATTTGGGTGAGTAGGGTCTGTAGGGTTTTGGGTGAATGTGTCTGTCGGGTTTTCAGGTGAGTAGAGTTCTAGGGCTTCAGGTGAATAGGGCTGTAGGGTTTCAGGTTAGTAGGGCTGTGGGATTTCAGGTGAATAGGACTGTAGGGTCTCAGGTGAGTAAGGCTGTAGGGTTTTGGGTGAGTAGGGCTGCAGGGTTTTGGCTGACCGGAGCTGTAGGGTTTTGGGTGAGTATGGATGGAGAGCTTTGGGTGAGTAGGGCTGTATGGCTTGAGGTCAGTTGGTCTGTCGGGTTTTGAGGAGTAGGGCTGTAGGGTTTATTGTGAGTAGGGATTGAGGCTTTGTGGTGAGTCGGGCTGAAGGGTTTTAGGTGAGTAGCGTTGTATGGTTTTTGGTGAGTATGGCTGTAGGGTTTGGGGTGAGTAGGTCTGTAGGTTTTCAGGTGAGTAGAGCTGTAGGGTTTCAGATGAGTAGGGCAGTAGAGTTTCAGGTTAGTAGGGGTGTGGGGTTTCAGGTGAATAGGACTGTAGGGTTTTCGGTGTGTAGGGCTGCAGGGTTTTGGGTGCGTAGGCTGTAGGGTCTCAGGTGAGCAGGCGCTGTAGGGTTTTGGGTGAGTGGGGCTGCAGGGTTTTGGGTGTGTAGGGCTGTCAGGTTTTGGGTGGGTAGGGCTGTAGGGTTTCAGGTGAGTTGGTCTGTCGAGTTTTGGGTGATTAGGGCTGTAGGGTTTTGGGTGTGTATGGCTGTAGGGTCTCAGGTGAGTACGGCTGCAGAGTTTTGGGTGAGTAGGGCTGTCGGGTTTTGGGTGAGTAGGGCTGTAGGGTTTCAGGTGAGTTGGGCCGTCGAGTTTTGGGTGATTAGGACTGTAGGGTTTTGGGTGTGTATGGCTGTAGGGTTTCAGGTAAGTAGGGCTGTAGAGCTTTGGGTGAGTTGGGCTGCAGGGTTTTGGGTGAGTAGGGCTGTAGGGTTTCAGGTAAGTAGGGCTGTAGAGTTTTGGGTGAGTTGGGCTGCAGGGTTTTGGCTGAGTAGGCTGTAGGGTCTCAGGTGAGTAGGGCTGTAGAGTTTTGGGTGAGTGGGGCTGTATGGCTTGGAATGAGTTGGTCTGTCGGGTTTTGGGGAGTAGGGCTGTAGGGTTGATTGTGAGTAGGGATTTAGGTTTTGATGAGTGTGGCTGTAGGGGCGGGGGCTGAGTCAGTCTGTAGGTTTTCAGGTGAGTAGAGCTGTAGGGTTTCAGGTGAGTAGGGCTGTAGAGTTTCAGGTTAGTAGGGCTGTGGGGTTTTGGGTGAGTTGGGCTGTAGGGTTTTGGGTGAGTGAGGCTGCAGGGTTTTGGGTGAGTAGGGAGGTCGGGTTTGGGTGAGTAGGGCTGTAGGGTTTCAGGTAAGTAGGGCTGTAGAGTTTTGGGTGAGTAGGTCTGCAGGGTTTCGGATGAGTAGGGCTGCAGGGTTTTGGGTGAGTAGGGTCTGTAGGGTTTTGGGTGAGTAGGGATTTAGGGTTTTTGGTGAGAATGGCTGTAGGGTTTGGGGTGAGTGGTGTTTAGGTTTTCAGGTGGATAGGGCTGTCGGGATTCGGGTTAGTAGGGCTGTGGGGTTTCAGGTCAATAGGACTGTAGGGTTTGGGGGAGTAGGGCTGCAGAGCTTTGGATGTGTAGGGCTGTAGGGTTTCACATGAGAGTTGGGCTGTAGAGTTTTGGGTGATTAGGTCTGTAGGATTTTGGATGAGAAGGGCTGTAGGTTTTCAGGTGAGTTGGGCTGTAAAGTTTTGGGTGATGAGGGCTATTGGAGTTTGGGTGAGTAGTGCTGTAGCGTCTCAGGTGAGTTCGGCTGCAGGGTTTTGGGTGAGTAGGGCTGTAGGGTTATGGTGAGTAGGGCTGTAGAGTTTTGGGTGAGTAGGACTGTAGGATTTATGGTGAGTAGGGCTGTAGGGTTTTTGGTGAGTTGGGCTGTAGGGTTTTGGGTGAGTGGGTCTGCAGGGTTTTGGGTGAGTAGGGCTGTAGGGCTTTTGGTGAGTATGGCTGTAGGGTTTGGGGTGAGTAGGTCTGTGGGTTTTCAGGTGAATAGAGCTGTAGGGCTTCAGGTGAATAGGGCTGTAGGGTGTCAGGTTAGTAGGGCTGTGGGGTTTCAGGTGAATAGGACTGTAGGGTTTTGGGTGAGTAGGGCTGCAGGGATTTGGGTGAGTAGGCTGTAGGGTCTCAGGTGAGTAGGGCTGTAGGGTTTTGGGTGAGTGGGGTTGCAGGGTTTTGGCTGACAGGAGCTGTAGGGTTTTGGGTGAGTATGGATAGAGAGTTTTGGGTGAGTAGGGCTGTATGGCTTGGAATGAGTTGGTGTGTCGGGTTTTGGGGAGTAGGGCTGTACGGTTGATTGTGAGTAGGAATTTAGGCTTTGTGGTGAGTCGGGCCGTAGGGTTTTGGGTGAGTAAGGCTGTATGGTTTTTGGTGCGTATGGCTGTAGGGTTTGGGGTGAGTAGGTCTGTAGGTTTTCAGGTGAGTAGAGCTGTAGGGTTTCAGGTGAGTAGGGCTGTAGAGTTTCAGGTTAGTAGGGCTGTGGGGTTTCAGGTGAATAGGACTGTAGGGTTTTCGGTGAGTAGGGCTGCAGTGTTTTGGGTGAGTAGGGTTGTAGGGTCTAAGGTGATGAGGGTTGTAGGGTTTTGAGTGAGTAAGGTTATAGGTTTTAGGGTGAGTAGGGCTGTAGGTTTTCAAGTGCGTAGAGCTGTACGGTTTCAGGTAAGTAGGGTTGTAAGGTTTCAGGTGAGTAGGGCTGCAGGGATTTGGGTGAGTAGGGTCTGTAGGGTTTTGGGTGAGTGTGTCTGTCGGGTTTGGGTGATAGGGCTGTAGGGCTTTTGGTGAGTATGGCTGTAGGGTTTGGGGTGAGTAGGTCTATGGGTTTTCAGGTGAGTAGAGTTCTAGGGATTCAGGTGAATAGGGCTGTAGTGTTTCAGGTTAGTAGGGCTGTGGGGTTTCAGGTGAATAGGACTGTAGGGTTTTGCGTGAGTAGGGCTGCAGAGTTTTGGGTGAGTAGGCTGTAGGGTCTCAGGTGAGTAGGGCTGCAGGGTTTTGGGTGAGTGGGGTTGCAGGGTTTTGGCTGACAGGAGCTGTAGGGTTTTGGGTGAATATGGATGGAGAGTTTTGGGTGAGTAGGGCTGTATGGCTTGAGGTCAGTTGGTGTGTCGGGTTTTGTGGAGTAGGGCTGTAGGGTTTATTGTGAGTAGGGATTTAGGCTTGGGGTGAGTTGGGCTGAAGGGTTTGGGGTGAGGAGAGCTACAGGGTATGTGGTGAGTAGGGCTGTAGGGTTTGGGGTGAGTAAGGCTGTATGGTTTTTGGTGAGTATGGCTGTAGGGTTTTCAGTGAGTAGGTCTGTAGGTTTTCAGGTGAGTAGAGCTGTAGGGTTTCAGGTTAGTAGGGCTGTGGGGTTTCAGGTGAATAGGACTGTAGAGTTTTGGGTGAGTAGGGCTGCAGGGTTTTGGGTGAGTAGGCTGTAGGGTCTCAGGTGAGCAGGGCTGTAGGGTTTTGGGTGAGTGGGGCTGCAGGGTTTTGGGTGTGTAGGCTGTAGGGTCTCAGGTAAGCAGGGCTGTCGGGTTTTGGGTGAGTAGGGCTGCAGGGTTTTGGGTGAGTATGGCTGTAGGGTCTCAGGTGAGTAGGGCTGCAGGGCTTTGGGTGAGTAGGGCTGTTGGGTTTCAGGTAAGTAGGGCTGTAGAGTTTTGGGTGAGTACGGCTGCAGGGTTTTGGTGAGTAGGGTCTTTTGGTTTTCAGGTGAGTAGGGCTGTCGGGCTTCGGGTTAGTAAGGCTGTGGGGTTTCAGGTGAATATGAATGTAGGGTTCGGGTGAGTAGGGCTGCAGAGCTTTGGGTGTGTAGGGCTGTAAGGTTTCACATGAGAGTTTGGCTGTAGAGTTTTGGGTGATTAGGGCTGTAAGGTTTTGGGAGAGTAGGGCTGTAGGGTCTCAGGTGAGTAGGGCGGTAGGATTTCAGGTGAGTTGCGCTGTAGAGTTTTGGGTGATGAGGGCTGTAAGGTTTTAGGTGAGTAGTGCTGTAGGGTCTCAGGTGAGTTCGGCTGCAGGGTTTTGGTGAGTAGGGCTGTACGGTTTCAGGTGATTTGGGCTGTAGAGCATTGGGTGAGTAGGTCTGTACAGTTTTGGGTGAGTAGGCCTGTAGGGTTTTTGTTGAGTTGGGCTGTAGGGTTTGGGGTGAGTAGGTCTGTGGGTTTTCAGGTTAGTAGAGCTGTAGGGCTTCAGGTGAATAGGGCTGTAGGGTTTCAGGTTAGTAGGGCTGTGGGGTATCAGGTGATTAGGTTTGCAAGGTTTTGGGTGAGTAGGGTTGCAGGGTTTTGGCTGACAGGAGCTGTAGGGGTTTGGGTGAGTATGGATGGAGAGTTTTGGATGAGTGGGGCTGTATGGCTTGGGGTGAGTAGGTCTGTCAGGTTTTGGGGAGTAGGGCTGTAGGGTTTATTGTGAGTAGGGATTTAGGCTTTGTGGTGAGTCAGGCCGTAGGGTTTTGGGTGAGTAAGGCTGTAGGGTCTCAGGTGAGTAGGGCTGTAGAGTATTCGCTGAGTAGGTCTGTAGGGGTTTCGGTGAGTAGGGCTGTAGGTTCTCAGGTGAGAAGGGCTGTAGGGTTTTGGGTGAGTTAGGGCTGTAGGATTTGTGGCGAGTCGGGCTGTAGGGTTTTCGGTGAGTAGGGCTGTATGGTTTTTGGTGAGTATGGCTGTAGGGTTTGGGGTGAGTAGGTCTGTAGGTTTTCAGGTGAGTAGAGCTGTAGGGTTTCAGGTTAGTAGGGCTGTGGGTTTTCAGGTGAATAGGACTGTAGGGTTTTGGGTGTGTAGGGCTGCAGGGTTTTGGGTGAGTAGGCTGTAGGGTCTCAGGTGAGCAAGGCTGTAGGGTTTTGGGTGAGTGGGGCTGCAGGATTTTGGGTGTGTAGGGCTGTCGGGTTTTGGGTGAGTAAGGCTGTAGGGTTTCAGGTGAGTTGGGCTGTAGGGTCTCAGGTGAGTAGGGCTGCAGGGTTTTGGGTGAGTAGGGCTGTCGGGTTTCAGGTAAGTAGGGCTGTAGAGTTTTGGGTGAGTAGGGCTGTAGAGTTTTGGGTGAGTAGGGCTGCAGGGTTTTGGGTGAGTAGGGTCTTTAGGTTTTCAGGTGAGTAGGGCTGTCGGGCTTCGGGTTAGTAGGGCTGTGGGGCTTCAGGTGAATAGGACTGTAAGGTTTGGGTGAGTAGGGGTGCAGAGCTTTGGGTGTGTAGGGCTGTAGGGTTTCACATGAGAGTTGGGCTGTAGAGTTTTGGGTGATTAGGGCTGTAGGGTCTCAGGTGAGTGGGTCTGTAGGATTTTGGGTGAGTAGGGCTGTAGGTTTTTGGGTGAGTAGGGCTGTAGGTTTTCAGGTGAGTTGACATGTAGAGTTTTGGGTGATGTGGGCTGTAAGGTTTTAGGTGAGTAGTGCAGTAGGGTCTCAGGTGAGTTCGGCTGCAGGGTTTTGGGTGAGTAGGGCTGTACGGTTTCAGGTGATTTGGGCTGTAGAGTATTGGGTGAGTAGGTCTGTACAGTTTTGGGTGAGTAGGCCTGTAGGGTTTTTGTTGAGTTGGGCTGTAGGGTTTTGGGTGAGTAGGGCTGTAGGGTTTTGGGTGAGTGGAGTTGTAGGGCTTGGGGTGTGTAGGTCTGTGGGTTTTCAGGTGAGTAGGGCTGTAGGGCTTCAGGTGAATAGGGCTGTAGGGTGTCAGGTTAGTAGGGCTGTGGGGTTTCAGGTGAATAGGACTGTAGGGTTTTGGGTGAGTAGGGCTGCAGGGATTTGGGTGAGTAGGCTGTAGGGTCTCAGGTGAGTAGGGCTGTAGGGTTTTGGGTGAGTGGGGTTGCAGGGTTTTGGCTGACAGGAGCTGTAGGGTTTTGGGTGAGTATGGATAGAGAGTTTTGGGTGAGTAGGGCTGTATGGCTTGGAATGAGTTGGTGTGTCGGGTTTTGGGGAGTAGGGCTGTACGGTTGATTGTGAGTAGGAATTTAGGCTTTGTGGTGAGTCGGGCCGTAGGGTTTTGGGTGAGTAAGGCTGTATGGTTTTTGGTGCGTATGGCTGTAGGGTTTGGGGTGAGTAGGTCTGTAGGTTTTCAGGTGAGTAGAGCTGTAGGGTTTCAGGTGAGTAGGGCTGTAGAGTTTCAGGTTAGTAGGGCTGTGGGGTTTCAGGTGAATAGGACTGTAGGGTTTTCGGTGAGTAGGGCTGCAGTGTTTTGGGTGAGTAGGGTTGTAGGGTCTAAGGTGATGAGGGTTGTAGGGTTTTGAGTGAGTAAGGTTATAGGTTTTAGGGTGAGTAGGGCTGTAGGTTTTCAAGTGCGTAGAGCTGTACGGTTTCAGGTAAGTAGGGTTGTAAGGTTTCAGGTGAGTAGGGCTGCAGGGATTTGGGTGAGTAGGGTCTGTAGGGTTTTGGGTGAGTGTGTCTGTCGGGTTTGGGTGATAGGGCTGTAGGGCTTTTGGTGAGTATGGCTGTAGGGTTTGGGGTGAGTAGGTCTATGGGTTTTCAGGTGAGTAGAGTTCTAGGGATTCAGGTGAATAGGGCTGTAGTGTTTCAGGTTAGTAGGGCTGTGGGGTTTCAGGTGAATAGGACTGTAGGGTTTTGCGTGAGTAGGGCTGCAGAGTTTTGGGTGAGTAGGCTGTAGGGTCTCAGGTGAGTAGGGCTGCAGGGTTTTGGGTGAGTGGGGTTGCAGGGTTTTGGCTGACAGGAGCTGTAGGGTTTTGGGTGAATATGGATGGAGAGTTTTGGGTGAGTAGGGCTGTATGGCTTGAGGTCAGTTGGTGTGTCGGGTTTTGTGGAGTAGGGCTGTAGGGTTTATTGTGAGTAGGGATTTAGGCTTGGGGTGAGTTGGGCTGAAGGGTTTGGGGTGAGGAGAGCTACAGGGTATGTGGTGAGTAGGGCTGTAGGGTTTGGGGTGAGTAAGGCTGTATGGTTTTTGGTGAGTATGGCTGTAGGGTTTTCAGTGAGTAGGTCTGTAGGTTTTCAGGTGAGTAGAGCTGTAGGGTTTCAGGTTAGTAGGGCTGTGGGGTTTCAGGTGAATAGGACTGTAGAGTTTTGGGTGAGTAGGGCTGCAGGGTTTTGGGTGAGTAGGCTGTAGGGTCTCAGGTGAGCAGGGCTGTAGGGTTTTGGGTGAGTGGGGCTGCAGGGTTTTGGGTGTGTAGGCTGTAGGGTCTCAGGTAAGCAGGGCTGTCGGGTTTTGGGTGAGTAGGGCTGCAGGGTTTTGGGTGAGTATGGCTGTAGGGTCTCAGGTGAGTAGGGCTGCAGGGCTTTGGGTGAGTAGGGCTGTTGGGTTTCAGGTAAGTAGGGCTGTAGAGTTTTGGGTGAGTACGGCTGCAGGGTTTTGGTGAGTAGGGTCTTTTGGTTTTCAGGTGAGTAGGGCTGTCGGGCTTCGGGTTAGTAAGGCTGTGGGGTTTCAGGTGAATATGAATGTAGGGTTCGGGTGAGTAGGGCTGCAGAGCTTTGGGTGTGTAGGGCTGTAAGGTTTCACATGAGAGTTTGGCTGTAGAGTTTTGGGTGATTAGGGCTGTAAGGTTTTGGGAGAGTAGGGCTGTAGGGTCTCAGGTGAGTAGGGCGGTAGGATTTCAGGTGAGTTGCGCTGTAGAGTTTTGGGTGATGAGGGCTGTAAGGTTTTAGGTGAGTAGTGCTGTAGGGTCTCAGGTGAGTTCGGCTGCAGGGTTTTGGTGAGTAGGGCTGTACGGTTTCAGGTGATTTGGGCTGTAGAGCATTGGGTGAGTAGGTCTGTACAGTTTTGGGTGAGTAGGCCTGTAGGGTTTTTGTTGAGTTGGGCTGTAGGGTTTGGGGTGAGTAGGTCTGTGGGTTTTCAGGTTAGTAGAGCTGTAGGGCTTCAGGTGAATAGGGCTGTAGGGTTTCAGGTTAGTAGGGCTGTGGGGTATCAGGTGATTAGGTTTGCAAGGTTTTGGGTGAGTAGGGTTGCAGGGTTTTGGCTGACAGGAGCTGTAGGGGTTTGGGTGAGTATGGATGGAGAGTTTTGGATGAGTGGGGCTGTATGGCTTGGGGTGAGTAGGTCTGTCAGGTTTTGGGGAGTAGGGCTGTAGGGTTTATTGTGAGTAGGGATTTAGGCTTTGTGGTGAGTCAGGCCGTAGGGTTTTGGGTGAGTAAGGCTGTAGGGTCTCAGGTGAGTAGGGCTGTAGAGTATTCGCTGAGTAGGTCTGTAGGGGTTTCGGTGAGTAGGGCTGTAGGTTCTCAGGTGAGAAGGGCTGTAGGGTTTTGGGTGAGTTAGGGCTGTAGGATTTGTGGCGAGTCGGGCTGTAGGGTTTTCGGTGAGTAGGGCTGTATGGTTTTTGGTGAGTATGGCTGTAGGGTTTGGGGTGAGTAGGTCTGTAGGTTTTCAGGTGAGTAGAGCTGTAGGGTTTCAGGTTAGTAGGGCTGTGGGTTTTCAGGTGAATAGGACTGTAGGGTTTTGGGTGTGTAGGGCTGCAGGGTTTTGGGTGAGTAGGCTGTAGGGTCTCAGGTGAGCAAGGCTGTAGGGTTTTGGGTGAGTGGGGCTGCAGGATTTTGGGTGTGTAGGGCTGTCGGGTTTTGGGTGAGTAAGGCTGTAGGGTTTCAGGTGAGTTGGGCTGTAGGGTCTCAGGTGAGTAGGGCTGCAGGGTTTTGGGTGAGTAGGGCTGTCGGGTTTCAGGTAAGTAGGGCTGTAGAGTTTTGGGTGAGTAGGGCTGTAGAGTTTTGGGTGAGTAGGGCTGCAGGGTTTTGGGTGAGTAGGGTCTTTAGGTTTTCAGGTGAGTAGGGCTGTCGGGCTTCGGGTTAGTAGGGCTGTGGGGCTTCAGGTGAATAGGACTGTAAGGTTTGGGTGAGTAGGGGTGCAGAGCTTTGGGTGTGTAGGGCTGTAGGGTTTCACATGAGAGTTGGGCTGTAGAGTTTTGGGTGATTAGGGCTGTAGGGTCTCAGGTGAGTGGGTCTGTAGGATTTTGGGTGAGTAGGGCTGTAGGTTTTTGGGTGAGTAGGGCTGTAGGTTTTCAGGTGAGTTGACATGTAGAGTTTTGGGTGATGTGGGCTGTAAGGTTTTAGGTGAGTAGTGCAGTAGGGTCTCAGGTGAGTTCGGCTGCAGGGTTTTGGGTGAGTAGGGCTGTACGGTTTCAGGTGATTTGGGCTGTAGAGTATTGGGTGAGTAGGTCTGTACAGTTTTGGGTGAGTAGGCCTGTAGGGTTTTTGTTGAGTTGGGCTGTAGGGTTTTGGGTGAGTAGGGCTGTAGGGTTTTGGGTGAGTGGAGTTGTAGGGCTTGGGGTGTGTAGGTCTGTGGGTTTTCAGGTGAGTAGGGCTGTAGGGCTTCAGGTGAATAGGGCTGTAGGGTTTCAGGTTAGTAGGGTTGTGGGATATCAGGTGATTAGGTTTGCAGGGTTTTGGGTGAGTAGGGTTGCAGGGTTTTGGCTGACAGGAGCTGTAGGGTTTTGGGTGAGTATGGATGGAGAGTTTTGTGTGAGTAGGGCTGTATGGCTTGGAGTGAGTAGGTCTGTCGTGTTTTGGGGAGTAGGGATGTTGGGTTTATTGTGAGTAGGGATTTAGGCTTTGTGGTGAGTCGGGCCGTAGGGCTTTGGGTGTGTAGGGTTGTAGGGTTTTTGGTGAGTATGGTTGTAGGGTTTGGGGTGAGTAGGTCTGTGGGTTTCAGGAGAATAAGGCTGTAGAGTTTCAGGTCAATAGGTCTGTAGGTTTTCAGGTGAGTAGAGCTGTAGAGTTTCAGGTTAGTAGGGCTGTGGGGTTTCAGGTTAGTAGGGCTGTGGGGTTTTAGGTGAATAGGACAGTAGGGTTCTGGGTGAGTAGAGCTGCAAAGTTTTGGGTGAGTAGGCTGTAGGGTCTCAGGTGAGCAGGGCTGTAGGTTTTTGGGTGAGTGGGGCTGCAGGGTTTTGGGTGTGTAGGGCTGTTGGATTTTGGCTGAGTAGGGCTGTAGGGTTTTGGGTGAGTAGGGCTGAAGGGATTTGGATGAGAAGGGCTGTAGGTTTTCAGGTGAGTTGGGTTGTAGAGTTTTGGGTGATTAGGGCTGTAGGGTTTCAGGTGAGAAGGGCTGTAGGGTTTTGGGTGAGTTAGGGCTGTGCGGTTTTTGGTGAGTATGGCTGTAGGGTTTGGGGTGAATGGGTCTGTAGGGTTTTGGGTGAGTAGGGATTTAGGGTTTTGGGTGAGAAGGGCTGTAGGTTTCCAGGTGAGTTGGGCTGTAGAGTTTTGGGTGATTAGGGCTGTAGGGTTCTGAGGTGAGTAGGGCTGTAGAGTATTCGCTGAGTAGGTCTGTAGGGGTTTCGGTGAGTAGGGCTGTAGGTTCTTAGGTGAGAAGGGCTGTAGGGCTTTGGGTGAGTTAGGTCTGTAGGATTTGTGGTGAGTAGGGCTGTAGGGTTTTGGGTGAGTACGGCTGTAGGGTTTGGGGTGAGTATGGCTGTACGGTTTTTGGTGAGTATGGCTGTAGGGTTTGGGGTGAGTTTGTCTGTAGGGTTTTGGATGAGTACGGCTACAGGGTTTTGGGAAATAGGGCTGTAGGGTTTTGGGTGAATAGGGTTGTAGGGCTTTAGGGGAGTCAAGCTGTTGGATTTCAGGTGAGTAGGTCTGTAGGGTTTTGGATAAGTAGAGCTGTAGGATTTTGGGGAGTAGGGCAGTAGGTCTTGGGGTGAGTAGGGCTGTAGGGTTTTTTATGAGTAGGGCTGTTTGGTTTGGGGTGAGTAGGGCTGTAGGGTTTTGGGTGTGTATGGCTGTAGTGTTTGGGGTGAGTAGGGCTGTAGGGTTTTTGGTGAGTATGGCTATAGCGTTTGGGATGAGTAGGTCTGTAGGGTTTTGGATGAGAAGGGCTGTAGGTTTTCAGGTGAGTTGGGCTGTAGGGTCTCAGGTGAGAAGGGCTGTAGGGATTTTGGTGAGTATGGCTCTAGGGTTTGGGGTGAGTAGGTCTGTAGGGTTTTGGGTGAGTATGGCTACAGGGTTTTGGGGAATAGGGCTGTAGGGTTTTGGGTGAATAGGGCTGTAGGACTTTAGGGGAGACGAGCTGTTGGATTTCGGGTGAGTAGGGCGTTAGGGTTTTGGATAAGTAGGGCTGTAGGATTTTGGGTGAGTACGGCTGTAGGGTCTCAGGTGAGTAGGGCTTCAGGGTTTTGGGTGAGTAGGGCTGCAGGGTTTTGGGTGAGTAGGGCTGCAGGGTTTTGGGTGAGTAGGGCTGTCGGGTTTCAGGTAAGTAGGGCTGTAGAGTTTTGGGTGATTAGGGCTGTAGAGTATTGGGTGAATAGGGCTGTAGGGGTTTCGGTGAATAGGGCTGTAGGGTCTCAGGTGAGAAGGGCTGTAGGGTTTTGGGTGAGTTAGGGCTGTAGGATTTGTGGTGAGTAGGGGTGTAGGGTTTTGGGTGAGTACAGCTGTAGGGTTTGGGGTGAGTATGGCTGTACGGTTTTTGGTGAGTATGGCTGTACGGTTTTGGTTGAATTAGTCTGTAGGGTTTTCGGTGAGTAGGGATTTAGGGTTTTGGGTGAGAAGGGCTGTAGGTTTTCAGGTGAGTTGGGCTGGAGAGTTTTGGGTGATTAAGGCTGTAGGGTTTTGGGTGAGTAGGGCTGTAGGGTCTCAGGTGAGTAGGGCTGTAGGGTCTCTGGTGAGAAGGGCTGAAGGGTTTTGGGTGAGTAGGGCTGTAGGGTTTGGGGTGAGTAGGGCTGTAGGGTTTTTGGTGAGTATGACTCTAGGGTTTGGGGTGAGTAGGTCTGTAGGGTTTTGGGTGAGTATGGCTACAGGGTTTTGGGGAATAGGGCTGTAGGGTTTTGGGTGAATAGGGCTGTAGGGCTTTAGGGGAGTCGAGCTGTTGGATTTCAGGTGAGTAGGGCTTTAGTGTTTTGGATAAGTAGGTTGCATATGGCTGTAGGGTTTGGGGTGCGTAGGTCTGTAGGGTTTTTGGTGAGTATGGCTGTAGCGTTTGTGGTGAGTAGGTCTGTAGGGTTTTGTGTGAGTAAAGCTACAGGGTTTGGGGGAATAGCGCTGTAGGGTTTTGGGTGAATAGGGCTGTAGGGTTTTAGGGGAGTCGAGCTGTTGGATTTCAGGTGAGTAGGGCTGTAGGTTTTTGGATAAGTAGGGCTGTAGGATTTTGGGGAGTAGGGCAGTAGGTTTTGGGGTGAATGGGGCTGTAGGGTTTTTTGTGAGTAGGACTGTTTGGTTTGGGGTGAGTAGGGCTGTCGGGTTTTGGTTGCGTATGGCTGTAGGGTTTGGGGTGAGTAGGTCTGTAGGGTCTTTGGTGAGTATGGCTGTAGCGTTTGGGGTGAGTAGGTCTGTAGGGTTTTGGGTGAGTAAAGCTACAGGGTTTGGGGGAATAGCGCTGTAGGGTTTTGGGTGAATAGGGCTGTAGGGTTTTAGGGGAGTCGAGCTGTTGGATTTCAGGTGAGTAGGTCTGTAGGGTTTTGGATAAGTAGGGCTGTAGGAGTTTGGGGAGTAGGGCAGTTGGTTTTGGGGTGAGTGGGGCTGTAGGATTTTTTAGTGAGTAGGGCTGTTTGGTTTGGGGTGAGTAGGGCTGTCGTGTTTTGGGTGAGTAGGGCAGGAGGGCTTGGGGTAAGTAGGTCTGTAGGGTTTTGGGTGAGAAGGGCTACAGGGTTTTGGGGTGAATAGGGCTGTAGGGTTTTGGGTGAGTAGGGCTGTTGGGTTTCAGATGAGTCGGGGTGTAGGGTTTTGGGTAAGTAGGGCTGTATGGTTTCAGGTTAGTAGGGCTGTGGGGTTTCAGGTGAATAGGACTGTAGGGATTTGGATGAGTAGGGCTGCAGGGTTTTGGGTGAGTAGGCTGTAGTGTTTCAGGTGAGTAGGGCTGCAGGGTTTTGGGTGAGTAGGGCTGTTGGGTTTCAGATGAGTCGGGGTGCAGGGTTTTGAGTAAGTAGGGCTGTATGGTTTCAGGTTAGTAGGGCTGTGGGGTTTCAGGTGAATAGGACTGTAGGGATTTGGATGAGTAGGGCTGCAGGGTTTTGGGTGAGTAGGCTGTAGTGTTTCAGGTGAGTAGGGTTGCAGGGTTTTGGGTGAGTAGGCTGTAGGTTCTCAGCTGAGTGGGGCTGCAGGGTTTTGGGTGAGTAGGGCTGTCGGGTTTTGGGTAATTAGGGTTGTAGGGTTTTGGGTGAGTATATGTAGGGTTTCAGGTTAGTATAGCTGCAATGTTTTGGGTGAGTAGGGCTGTAGGGTTTCAGGTAAGTAGTGCTGTAGAGTTTTGGGTGAGTAGGTCTGTGGGATTTCGGGTGAGTAGGGTCTGTAGGGTTTTGGGTGAGTAGGGATTTAGGGTTTTGGGTGAGTAGGGCTGTATGGTTGAGGTGAGTTGAGCTGTTGGGTTTCAGGTGAGTAGGGCTGTAGGGTTTTGGGTAAGTACGGCTGTAGGATTTTGGGGAGTTGGGCAGTAGGTGTTGGGGTGAGTGGGGCTGTAGGGTTTTTTAGTGAGTAGGGCTGTTTGGTTTGGGGTGAGTAGGGCTGTCGGGATTTGGGTGAGTATGGCTGTAGGGTTTTTGTTGATTTGGGCTGTAGGGTTTTGGGTGAGCAGGGCTGTAGGGTTTTTGGTGAGTTGGGCTGTAAGGTTTTTGGTGAGTCTGGCTGTGGGTCTTCAGGTGAGTAGAGCTGTAGGGCTTCAGGTGAATAGGGCTGTAGGGTTTCAGGTTAGTTGGGCTTTGGGGTTTCTGGTGATTAGGTTTGCAAGGTTTTGGGTGAGTGGGGTTGCAGGGTTTTGGCTGACAGGAGCTGTAGGGTTTTCGGTGAGTATGGATGGAGTGTTTTGTGTGAGTAGGGCTGTATGGCTTGAGGTCAGTTGGTCTGTCAGGTTTTGGGGAGTAGGGCTGTTGGGTTTATTGTGAGTAGGGATTTAGGCTTGGGGTGAGTCGGGCCGTATGGTTTTGGGTGAGTAGGGCTGTATGGTTTTTGGTGATTATGGCTGTAGGGTTTGGGGTGAGTAGGTCTGTGGGTTTTCAGGTGAGTAGAGCTGTACGGTTTCAGGTGAGTAAGGCTGTAGAGTTTCAGGTGAATCGGCCTGTAGGTTTTCAGGTGAGTAGAGCTGTAGGGTTTCAGGTTAGTAGGGTTGTGGGGTTTCAGGTGAATAGGACTGTAGGGTTTTGGGTGAGTAGAGCTGCAGGGTTTTGGGTGAGTAGGCTGTAGGGTCTCAGGTGAGCAGGGCTGTAGGATTTTGGGTGAGTAGGGATGCAGGGTTTTGGGTGGGTTGGGCTGCAGGGTTTTGGGTGAGTAGGGCTGTCGGGTTTCAGGTAAGTAGGGCTGTAGAGTTTTGGGTGAGTACGGCTGTAGGGTCTCAGGTGAGCAGGGCTGCAGGGTTTTGGGTGAGTAGGGCTGCAGGGTTTTGGGTGAGTAGGGCTGTCGGGTTTCAGGTAAGTAGGTCTGTAGAGTTTTGGGTGAGTAGGTCTGTAGGGTTTTGGATGAGAAGGGCTGTAGGTTTTCAAGTGAGTTGGGCTGTAGGGTCTCAGGTGAGAAGGGCTGTAGGGATTTTGGTGAGTATGGCTCTAGGGTTTGGGGTGAGTAGGTCTGTAGGGTTTTGGGTGAGTATGGCTACAGGGTTTTGGGGAATAGGGCTGTAGGGTTTTGGGTGAATAGGGCTGTAGGACTTTAGGGAAGACGAGCTGTTGGATTTCAGGTGAGTAGGGCTTTAGTGTTTTGGATAAGTAGGGCTGTAGGATTTTGGGGAGTAGGGCAGTAGGTTTTCGGGTGAGTGGGGCTGTAGGGTTTTTTGTGAGTAGGGCTGTTTGGTTTGGGGTGAGCAGGGCTGTAGGGTTTTGGGTGAGTAGGGCTGTAGGGTCTCAGGTGAGTAGGGCTGTAGGGTCTCTGGTGAGAAGGGCTGAAGGGTTTTGGGTGAGTAGGGCTGTAGGGTTTGGGGTGAGTAGGGCTGTAGGGTTTTTGGTGAGTATGACTCTAGGGTTTGGGGTGAGTAGGTCTGTAGGGTTTTGGGTGAGTATGGCTACAGGGTTTTGGGGAATAGGGCTGTAGGGTTTTGGGTGAATAGGGCTGTAGGGCTTTAGGGGAGTCGAGCTGTTGGATTTCAGGTGAGTAGGGCTTTAGTGTTTTAGATAAGTAGGGCGGTAGGATTTTGGGGAGTAGGGCAGTAGGTTTTCGGGTGAGTGGGGCTGTAGGGTTTTTTGTGAGTAGGGCTGTTTGGTTTGGGGTGAGCAGGGCTGTCGGGTTTTCGGTGAGTAAGGCTGTAGGGTTTGGGGTGAGTAGGGCTGTAGAATTTTGGGTGAGTAGGGTTACAGGGTTTTGGGGAATAGGGCTGTGGGGTTTTGGGTGAATAGGGCTGTAGGGTTTTAGGGGAGTCGAGCTGTTGGATTTCAGGTGAGGAGGGCTGTAGGGTTTTGGGTTAGTACAGCTGTTGGGTTTCAGGTGAGTAGGACTTTCGGGGTTTGGGGTAAGTAGGGCTGTAGGATTTTGGGGAATAGGGCAAGAGGATTTGGGGTGGGTAGATCTGTAGGGTTTTGGGTGAGAAGGGCTACAGGGTTTTGGAGTGAATAGGGCTGTTGGGTTTTGGGTGAGTAGGGCTGTTGGGTTTCAGGTGAGTAGGGGTAATGGGGTTTTGGGTAAGTAGGGCTGTAGGGTTTTGGGTGAGAATGGCTGTAGGGTTTCAGGTGAGTATGGCTGCAGGGTTTTGGGTGCGTAGGGCTGTCGGCTTTCAGGTAAGTAGGGCTGTAGAGTTTTGGGTCAGTAGATCTGCAGGGTTTCGGGTGAGTAGGGCTGTAGGGTTTTGGGTGAGGGGTTGCAGGGTTTTGGGTGAGTGGGGTCCGTAGGGTTTTGGGTGAGTAGGGATGTAGGGTTTTTTTGAGTATGGCTGTCGGGTTTGGGGTGAGTAGGTCTGCAGGTTTTCAGGTGAGTTGGGCTGTCGGGATTCAGGTTAGTAGGGCTGTGGGGTTTCAGGTGAATAGGACTGTAGGGTTTGGGTGAGTCGGGCTGTAGGGTTTTACATGAGAGTTGGGCTGTAGAGTTTTGGGTGATGAGGGCTGTAGGGTTTTGGTGAGTAGGGCTGTATGTTTTCAGGTGGTTTGGGCTGTAGAGTATTGGGTGAGTAGGTCTGTGGGGTTTTGGGTGAGAAGGGCTGTATGGTTTGTGGTGAGTAGGGCTGTAGGGTTTTGAGTGAGTAGGGGTGTTGCATTTATGGTGAGTAGGGCTGCAGGGTTTTGAGTGAGTAGGACTGTAGGATTTACGGTGAGTAGGGCTGCAGGGTTTTTGGTGAGTAGCGCTGTAGGGATTGGGGTGAGTAGGGCTGTAGGGTTTTTGGGAAGTTGGGCTGTAGGGTTTTGGGTGATGAGGGTTGTAGGTTTTTGGGTGAGTAAGGCTGTAGGTTTTCAGGTGATTTGGGCTGTAGAGTATTGGGTGAGTAGGTCTGTAGGGTTTTGGGTGAGTAGGGCTGTAGGGTTTGCCATGAGTAGTGCTGTAGGGTTTTGGGTGAGTAGGAATGTAGAATTTATGGTGAGTAGGGCTGCAGGGTTTTGGGTGAGTAGGACTGTAGGATTTACAGTGAGTAGGGCTGTAGGGTTTTTGGTGAGTAGGGCTGTAGGGTTTGGGGTGAGTAGGGCTGTAGGGTTTTTGGTAAGTTGGGCTGTAGGGTTTTAGGTGAGTGGGTCTGTAGTGTTTTGGGTGAGTAGGGCTGTAGGGTTTTGGGTGAGTAGGTCTGTGGGTTTTCAGGTGAGTAGAGCTGTAGGGTTTCAGGTGAATAGGGCTGTAGAGTATTGGGTGAATAGGGCTGTAGGGCTTTAGGGGAGTCGAGCTGTTGGATTTCAGGTGAGTAGGGCTTTAGTGTTTTGGATAAGTAGGGCGGTAGGATTTTGGGGAGTAGGGCAGTAGGTTTTCGGGTGAGTGGGGCTGTAGGGTTTTTTGTGAGTAGGGCTGTTTGGTTTGGGGTGAGCAGGGCTGTCGGGTTTTCGGTGAGTAAGGCTGTAGGGTTTGGGGTGAGTAGGGCTGTAGAATTTTGGGTGAGTAGGGTTACAGGGTTTTGGGGAATAGGGCTGTGGGGTTTTGGGTGAATAGGGCTGTAGGGTTTTAGGGGAGTCGAGCTGTTGGATTTCAGGTGAGTAGGGCTGTAGGGTTTTGGGTTAGTACAGCTGTTGGGTTTCAGGTGAGTAGGACTTTCGGGGTTTGGGGTAAGTAGGGCTGTAGGATATTGGGGAATAGGGCAAGAGGATTTGGGGTGGATAGATCTGTAGGGTTTTGGGTGAGAAGGGCTACAGGGTTTTGGAGTGAATAGGGCTGTTGGGTTTTGGGTGAGTAGGGCTGTTGGGTTTCAGGTGAGTAGGGGTAATGGGGTTTTGGGTAAGTAGGGCTGTAGGGTTTTGGGTGAGAATGGCTGTAGGGTTTCAGGTGAGTATGGCTGCAGGGTTTTGGGTGCGTAGGGCTGTCGGCTTTCAGGTAAGTAGGGCTGTAGAGTTTTGGGTCAGTAGATCTGCAGGGTTTCGGGTGAGTAGGGCTGTAGGGTTTTGGGTGAGGGGTTGCAGGGTTTTGGGTGAGTGGGGTCCGTAGGGTTTTGGGTGAGTAGGGATGTAGGGTTTTTTTGAGTATGGCTGTCGGGTTTGGGGTGAGTAGGTCTGCAGGTTTTCAGGTGAGTTGGGCTGTCGGGATTCAGGTTAGTAGGGCTGTGGGGTTTCAGGTGAATAGGACTGTAGGGTTTGGGTGAGTCGGGCTGTAGGGTTTTACATGAGAGTTGGGCTGTAGAGTTTTGGGTGATGAGGGCTGTAGGGTTTTGGTGAGTAGGGCTGTATGTTTTCAGGTGGTTTGGGCTGTAGAGTATTGGGTGAGTAGGTCTGTGGGGTTTTGGGTGAGAAGGGCTGTATGGTTTGTGGTGAGTAGGGCTGTAGGGTTTTGAGTGAGTAGGGGTGTTGCATTTATGGTGAGTAGGGCTGCAGGGTTTTGAGTGAGTAGGACTGTAGGATTTACGGTGAGTAGGGCTGCAGGGTTTTTGGTGAGTAGCGCTGTAGGGATTGGGGTGAGTAGGGCTGTAGGGTTTTTGGGAAGTTGGGCTGTAGGGTTTTGGGTGATGAGGGTTGTAGGTTTTTGGGTGAGTAAGGCTGTAGGTTTTCAGGTGATTTGGGCTGTAGAGTATTGGGTGAGTAGGTCTGTAGGGTTTTGGGTGAGTAGGGCTGTAGGGTTTGCCATGAGTAGTGCTGTAGGGTTTTGGGTGAGTAGGAATGTAGAATTTATGGTGAGTAGGGCTGCAGGGTTTTGGGTGAGTAGGACTGTAGGATTTACAGTGAGTAGGGCTGTAGGGTTTTTGGTGAGTAGGGCTGTAGGGTTTGGGGTGAGTAGGGCTGTAGGGTTTTTGGTAAGTTGGGCTGTAGGGTTTTAGGTGAGTGGGTCTGTAGTGTTTTGGGTGAGTAGGGCTGTAGGGTTTTGGGTGAGTAGGTCTGTGGGTTTTCAGGTGAGTAGAGCTGTAGGGTTTCAGGTGAATAGGGCTGTAGAGTATTGGGTGAGTAGGTCTGTAGGGGTTTCGGTGAGTAGGGCTGTACGGTCTCAGGTGAGAAGGGCTGTAGGGTTTCCGATGAGTAGGGCAATAGGATTTGTGGTGAGTAGGGCTGTAGGGTTTTGGGTGTGTATGGCTGTAGGGTTTGGGGTGAATAGGGCTGTAGGGTTTTTGTGAGTATGGCTGTAGGGTTTGGGGTGAATAGGGCTGTAGGGTTTTTGGTGAGTATGGCTGTAGGGTTTGTGGTGAGTAGGTCTGTAGAGATTTGGGTGAGTAGGGCTACAGGGTTTTGGGGAATAGGGCTGTGGGGCTTTGGGTGAATAGGACTGTAGTTTTTTAGGGGGGTCGACCTGTTGGATTTCAGGTGAGTAGGGCTGTAGGGTTTTGGATAAGTAGCGCTGTAGGATTTTGGGGAGTAGGGCAGTAGGTTTTGGGGTGAGTATTGCTGTAGGGTTTTTTGTGAGTAGGGCTGTTTGGTCTGGGGTGAGTAGGGCTGTCGGGTTTTGGGTGAGTTGGACTTTCAGGGTTTTGGGTGAGTAGGGCTGTAGGATTTTGGGGAATAGGGCTGTAGGGTTTTGGGTGAGTAGGGCTGTTGGGTTTGGGGTGAGTAGGGATGTAGGGTTTTTTGTGAGTAGGGCTGTAGGGTTTTGGGTGAGTAGGGCTGTATGGTTTAGGTGAGTTGAGCTGTTGGGTTTCAGGTGAGTAGGGCTGTAGGGTTTTGGGTAAGTACGGCTGTAGGATTTTGGGGAGTAGGGCAGTAAGTTTTGGGGTGAGTGGGGCTGTAGGGTTTTTTAGTGAGTAGGGCTGTTTGGTTTGGGGTGAGTAGGGCTGTCGGGATTTGGGTGAGTATGGCTGTAGGGTTTTTGTTGAGTTGGGCTGTAGGGTTTTTGTTGAGTTGGGCTGTAGGGTTTTGGGTGAGTAGGTCTGTGGGTTTTCAGGTGAGTAGAGCTGTAGGGCTTCAGGTGAATAGGGCTGTAGGGTTTCAGGTTAGTCGGGCTTTGGGGTTTCAGGTGATTACGTTTGCAAGGTTTTGGGTGAGTGGGGTTGCAGGGTTTTGGCTGACAGGAGCTGTAGGGTTTTCGGTGAGTATGGATGGAGAGTTTTGGGTGAGTAGGGCTGTATGGCTTGAGGTCAGTTGGTCTGTCGGGTTTTGGGGAGTAGGGCTGTTGGGTTTATTGTGAGTAGGGATTTAGGCTTGGGGTGAGTCAGGCCGTAGGGTTTTGGGTGAGTAGGACTGTATGGTTTTTGGTGATTATGGCTGTAGGGTTTGGGGTGAGTAGGTCTGTGGGTTTTCAGGTGAGTAGAGCTGTACGGTTTCAGGTGAGTAAGGCTGTAGAGTTTCAGGTGAATCGGCCTGTAGGTTTTCAGGTGAGTAGAGCTGTAGGGTTTCAGGTTAGTAGGGTTGTGGGGTTTCAGGTGAATAGGACTGTAGGGTTTTGGGTGAGTAGGGCTGCAGGGTTTTGGGTGAGTAGGCTGTAGGGTCTCAGGTGAGCAGGGCTGTAGGATTTTGGGTGAGTGGGGCTGCAGGGCTTTGGGTGTGTAGGGCTGCCGGGTTTTGGGTGAGTAGGGCTGTAGGGTTTCAGGTGAGTTGGGCTGTCGAGTTTTGGGTGATTAGGGCTGTAGGGTTTTGGGTGAGTACGGCTGTAGGGTCTCAGGTGAGTAGGGCTACAGGGTTTTGGGTGAGTAGGGCTGCAGGGTTTTGGGTGAGTAGGGCTGTCGGGTTTCAGGTAAGTAGGTCTGTAGAGTTTTGGGTGAGTAGGTCTGTAGGGTTTTGGATGAGAAGGGCTGTAGGTTTTCAGGTGAGTTGGGCTGTAGGGTCTCAGGTGAGAAGGGCTGTAGGGATTTTGGTGAGTATGGCTCTAGGGTTTGGGGTGAGTAGGTCTGTAGGATTTTGGGTGAGTACGGCTGTAGGGTTTCAGGTAAGTAGGGCTGTAGAGTTTTGGGTGATTAGGGCTGTAGAGTATTGGGTGAATAGGGCTGTAGGGGTTTCGGTGAATAGGGCTGTAGGGTCTCAGGTGAGAAGGGCTGTAGGGTTTTGGGTGAGTACAGCTGTAGGGTTTGGGGTAAGTATGGCTGTACGGTTTTTGGTGAGTATGGCTGTACGGTTTTGGTTGAATTAGTCTGTAGGGTTTTCGGTGAGTAGGGATTTAGGGTTTTGGGTGAGAAGGGCTGTAGGTTTTCAGGTGAGTTGGGCTGGAGAGTTTTGGGTGATTAAGGCTGTAGGGTTTTGGGTGAGTAGGGCTGTAGGATCTCAGGTGAGTAGGGCTGTAGAGCATTCGCTGAGTAGGTCTGTAGGGGTTTCGGTGAGAAGGGCTGTAGGGTCTCTGGTGAGAAGGGCTGAAGGGTTTCGGGTGGGTAGGGCTGTAGGGTTTGGGGTGAGTAGGGCTGTAGGGTTTTTGGTGAGTATGGCTCTAGGGTTTGGGGTGAGTAGGTCTGTAGGGTTTTGGGTGAGTATGGCTACAGGGTTTTGGGGAATAGGGCTGTAGGGTTTTGGGTGAATAGGGCTGTAGGGCGTTAGGGGAGTCGAGCTGTTGGATTTCAGGTGAGTAGGGCTTTAGGTTTTGGATAAGTAGGGCGGTAGGATTTTGGGGAGTAGGGCAGTAGGTTTTCGGGTGAGTGGGGCTGTAGGGTTTTTTGTGAGTAGGGCTGTTTGGTTTGGGGTGAGTAGGGCTGTCGGGTTTTCGGTGAGTAAGGCTGTAGGGTTTGGGGTGAGTAGGGCTGTAGAATTTTGGGTGAGTAGGGTTACAGGGCTTTGGGGAATAGGGCTGTGGGGTTTTGGGTGAATAGGGCTGTAGGGTTTTAGGGGAGTCGAGCTGTTGGATGTCAGGTGAGTAGGGCTGTAGGGTTTTGGGTTAGTACAGCTGTTGGGTTTCAGGTGAGTAGGACTTTCGGGGTTTGGGGTAAGTAGGGCTGTAGGATTTTGGGGAATAGGGCAAGAGGGTTTGGGGTGAGTAGATCTGTAGGGTTTTGGGTGAGAAGGGCTACAGGGTTTTGGAGTGAATAGGGCTGTTGGGTTTTGGGTGAGTAGGGCTGTTGGGTTTCAGGTGAGTAGGGGTAATGGGGTTTTGGGTAAGTAGGGCTGTAGGGTTTTGGGTGAGAATGGCTGTAGAGTTTCAGGTGAGTATGGCTGCAGGGTTTTGGGTGCGTAGGGCTGTCGGCTTTCAGGTAAGTAGGGCTGTAGAGTTTTGGGTCAGTAGATCTGCAGGGTTTCGGGTGAGTAGGGCTGTAGGGTTTTGGGTGAGGGGTTGCAGGGTTTTGGGTGAGTGGGGTCCGTAGGGTTTTGGGTGAGTAGGGATGTAGGGTTTTTTTGAATATGGCTGTCGGGTTTGGGGTGAGTAGGTCTGCAGGTTTTCAGGTGAGTTGGGCTGTCGGGATTCAGGTTAGTAGGGCTGTGGGGTTTTGGTTGAGTAGGGCTGTGGGGTTTTGGTTGAGTAGGGCTGTGGGGTTTTGGGTGAGTAGGGCTGTGGGGTTTGTGGTGAGTAGGGCTGTAGGCTTTTGAGTGAGTAGGACTGTAGGATTTACGGTGAGTAGGACTGCAGGGTTTTTGGTGAGTAGCGCTGTAGGGATTGGGGTGAGTAGGGCTGTAGGGTTTTTGGGAAGTTGGGCTGTAGGGTTTTGGGTGATGAGGGTTGTAGGTTTTTGGGTGAGTAAGGCTGTAGGTTTTCAGGTGATTTGGGCTGTAGAGTATTGGGTGAGTAGGTCTGTAGGGTTTTGGGTGACTCGGGCTGTAGGGTTTGCCGTGAGTAGTGCTGCAGGGTTTTGGGTGAGTAGGACTGTAGGATTTACAGTGAGTAGGGCTGCAGGGTTTTGGGTGAGTAGGACTGTAGGATTTACAGTGAGTAGGGCTGCAGGGTTTTTGGTGAGTAGGGCTGTAGGGATTGGGGTGAGTAGGGCTGTAGGGTTTTTGGTAAGTTGGGCTGTAGGGTTTTGGGTGAGTGGGTCTGTAGTGTTTTGGGTGAGTAGGGCCGTTGGGTTTTGGGTGAGTAGGTGTGTGGGTTTTCAGGTGAGTAGAGCTGTAGGGTTTCAGTTGAATAGGGCTGTAGAGTATTGGGTGAGTAGGTCTGTAGGGGTTTCGGTGAGTAGGGCTGTACGGTCTCAGGTGAGAAGGGCTGTAGGGTTTCCGATGAGTAGGGCAATAGGATTTGTGGTGAGTAGGGCTGTAGGGTTTTGGGTGAATAGGGCTGTAGGGTTTGGGGTGAATAGGGCTGTAGGGTTTTTGGTGAGTATGGCTGTAGGATTTGTGGTGAGTAGGTCTGTAGAGTTTTGGGTGAGTAGGGCTACAGGGTTTTGGGGAATAGGGCTGTGGGGCTTTGGGTGAATAGGACTGTAGTTTTTTAGGGGGGTCGAGCTGTTGGATTTCAGGTGAGTAGGGTTTTAGGGTTTTGGATAAGTAGCGCTGTAGGATTTTGGGGAGTAGGGCAGTAGGTTTTGGGGTGAGTATGGCTGTAGGGTTTTTTGTGAGTAGGGCTGTTTGGTTTGGGGTGAGTAGGGCTGTCGGTTTTTGGGTGAGTTGGACTTTTGGGGTTTTGGGTGAGTAGGGCTGTTAGGTTTCCGGTGAGTAGGATTTCCGGGGTTTTGGGTAAGTCGGGCTGTAGGATTTTGGGGAATAGGGCTGTAGGGTTTTGGGTGAGTAGGGCTGTTGGGTTTGGGGTGAGTAGGGATGTAGGGTTTTTTGTGAGTAGGGCTGTAGCGTTTTGGGTGAGTAGGGCTGTATGGTTTAGGTGAGTTGAGCTGTTGGGTTTCAGGTGAGTAGGGCTGTAGGGTTTTGGGTAAGTACGGCTGTAGGAATTTGGGGAGTATGGCAGTAGGTTTTGGGGTGAGTGGGGCTGTAGGGTTTTTTAGTCAGTAGGGCTGTCGGGATTTGGGTGAGTAGGGCTGTAGGGTTTTGGGTGAGTATGGCTGTAGGGTTTTTGGTGAGTTGGGCTGTAGGGTTTTTGGTGAGTAGGTCTGTGGGTTTTCAGGTGAGTAGAGCTGTAGGGCTTCAGGTGAATAGGGCTGTAGGGTTTCAGGTTAGTTGGGCTTTGGGGTTTCAGGTGATTAGGTTTGCAAGGTTTTGGGTGAATGGGGTTGCAGGGTTTTGGCTGACAGGAGCTGTAGGGTTTTCGGTGAGTATGGATGGAGAGTTTTGGGTGAGTAGGGCTGTATGGCTTGAGGTCAGTTGGTCTGTCGGGTTTTGGGGAGTAGGGCTGTTGGGTTTATTGTGAGTAGGGATTTAGGCTTGGGGTGGGTCGGGCCGTAGGGTTTTGGGTGAGTAGGGCTGTATGGTTTTTGGTGATTATGGCTGTAGGGTTTGGGGTGAGTAGGTCTGTGGGTTTTCAGGTGAGTAGAGCTGTACGGTTTCAGGTGAGTAAGGCTGTAGAGTTTCAGGTGAATAGGCCTGTAGGTTTTCAGGTGAGTAGAGCTGTAGGGTTTCAGGTTAGTCGGGTGTGGGGTTTCAGGTGAATAGGACTGTAGGGTTTTGGGTGAGTAGGGCTGCAGGGTTTTGGGTGAGTAGGCTGTAGGGTCTCAGGTGAGCAGGGCTGTAGGATTTTGGGTGAGTGGGGCTGCAGGGTTTTGGGTGTGTAGGGCTGCCGGGTTTTGGGTGAGTAGGGCTGTAGAGTTTCAGGTGAGTTGGGCTGTCGAGTTTTGGGTGATTAGGGCTGTAGGGTTTTGGGTGAGTACGGCTGTGAGTAGGGCTGCAGTGTTTTGGGTGAGTAGGGCTGCAGGGTTTTGGGTGAGTAGGGCTGTCGGGTTTCAGGTAAGTAGGGCTGTAGAGTTTTGGGTGAGTAGGCCTGTAGGGGTTTCGGTGAATAGGGCTGTAGGGTCTCAGGTGAGTAGGGCTGTAGGGTTTTGGGTGAGTTAGGGCTGTAGGATTTGTGGTGAGAAGGGCTGTAGGGTTTTGGGTGAGTACAGCTGTAGGGTTTGGGGTGAGTATGGCTGTACGGTGTTTGGTGAGTATGGCTGTAGGGTTTTGGGTGAATTAGTCTGTAGGGTTTTCGGTGATAGGGATTTAGGGTTTTGGGTGAGAAGGGCTGTAGGTTTTCAGGTGAGTTGGGCTGGAGAGTTTTGGGTGATTAAGGCTGTAGGGTTTTGGGTGAGTAGGTCTGTAGGGGTTTCGGTGAGTAGGGCTGTAGGGTCTCAGGTGAGAAGGGCTGAAGGGTTTCGGGTGAGTAGGGCTGTAGAGTTTTGGGTGAGTAGGGCTGTAGGGTTTGGGGTGTGTAGGGCTGTAGGGTTTTTGGTGAGTATGGCTCTCGGGTTTGGGGTGAGTAGGTCTGTAGGGTTTTGGGTATGTACGGCTACAGGGTTTTGGGGAATAGGGCTGTAGGGTTTTGGGTGAATAGGTCTGCAGGGCTTTAGGGGAGTCGAGCTGTTGGATTTCAGGTGAGTAGGGCTTTAGGGCTTTGGATAAGTAGGATTGTAGGATTTTGGGGAGTAGGGCAGTAGGTTTTGGGGTGAGTGGGGCTGTAGGTTTTTTTTTGAGTAGAGCTGTTTGGTTTGGGGTGAGTAGGGCTGTCGGGTTTGATGAAGGGCTTATGCCCGAAACGTCGAATTTCCTGTTCCTTGGATGCTGCCTGACCTGCTGTGCTTTAACCAGCAACACATTTTCAACTGTCGGGTTTTGGGTGAGTAAGGCTGTAGGGTTTGGGGTGAGTAGGGCTGTAGGGTTTTTGGTGAGTATGGCTGTAGCGTTTGGGGTGAGTAGGTCTGTAGGGTTTCGGGTGAGTAAGGCTACAGGGTTTGGGGAAATAGCGCTGTAGGGTTTTGGGTGAATAGGGCTGGAGGGTTTTAGGGGAGTCGAGCTGTTGGATTTCAGGTGAGTAGGTCTGTAGGGGTTTGGATAAGTAGGGCTGTAGGATTTTGGGGAGTAGGGCAGTTGGTTTTGGGATGAGTGGGGCTCTAGGGTTTTTTAGTGAGTAGGGCTGTTTGGTTTGGGGTTAGTAGGGCTGTCGGGCTTTGGGTGAGATGGGCTTTAGGGTTTTGGGTGAGTAGGGCTGTAGGGTTTCACGTGAGTCGGGGTGTAGGGTTTTGGGTAAGTAGGGCTGTAGGATTTTGAGGAGTAGGGCAGTAGGGTTTGGGGTGAGTAGGGATGTTGGGTTTATTGTGAGTAGAGCTGTAAGGTTTTGGGTGAGTAGAGCTGTAGGGTTTCAGGTAAGTAGGGCTGTAGGGTTTTGGTTGTGTAGGGCTGTAGGATTTTGGGGAGTAGGGCAGTCGTATTTGGGGTGAGTAGGGCTGACAGGTTTTTTGCCAGTTGGGCTGTATGTTTTGGGGTGAGTAGGGCTGTATGGTTTTGGGTGAGTAGGGCTCTAAGGTTTTGGAGTGAGAAGGGCTGTAGGGTTTTGGGTGAGTGGATCTGTAGGGTTTTGGGCGAGTAGAGCTTTAGGGTTTCAGGTGAGTAGGGCTGCAGGCTTTTGGATGAGAGGAGCTGTAAGTATTTGGGTGAATAGGGTTGGAGAATTTTGGGTTAACAGGGCTGCATGGCTTGAGATGAGTAGGTCTGTCAGGTTTTGGGGAGTAGGGCTGTAGGGCTTATTTTGAGTAGGGATTTAGGCTTTTTGATGAGTAGGGCTGTAGGGTTTTTGGTGAGTGTGGCTGTAGAGTTTGAGCTGAGTAGGTGTGTAGGTTTTCAGGTGAGTAGAGCTGTAGTGTTTCAGGTGAGTAGGGTTGTAGGGTTTCGGGTCATTAAGGCTGTGGGGTTTCAGGTGAATAGGACTGTAGGGTTTTGGATGGGTAGGGCTGCATGGCCTGGGGTGAGTAGGTCTGTTGGGTTTTGGGGAGTAGGGCGGTAGGGTGTTTTGTGAGTCGGGATTTAGGCTTTGTGGTGAGTAGGGCTGTAGGGTGTTTGGTGAGTATGGCTGTAGGGTTTGAGGTGAGTAGGTCTGTAGGTTTTCAGGTGAGTAGAGCTGTATGGTTTCAGGTGAGTAGGGCTGTAGGGTTTTGGGTTAGTAAGGCTGTGGGGTTTCAGGTGAATAGGACTGTAGGGTTTGGGGTGGGTAGGGCTGCAGGGTTTGGGTGAGTAGGGCTGTAGGCTCCCAGGTGAGTAGGGCTGCAGGGTTTTGGGTGAGTAGGTCTGTAGGGGTTTTGGTGAGTAGGGCTGTAGGGTCTCTGGTGAGAAGGGCTGAATGGTTTCAGGTGAGTAGGGCTGTAGAGTTTTGGGTGAGTATGGCTGTAGGGTTTGGGGTGAGTAGGACTGTAGGGTTTGGGGTGAGCAGGGCTGTAGGGTTTTTGGTGAGTATGGCTCTCGGGTTTGGGGTGAGTAGGTCTGTAGGGTTTTGGGTGAATAGGTCTGCAGGGCTTTAGGGGAGTCGAGCTGTTGGATTTCAGGTGAGTAGTGCTTTAGGGTTTTGGATAAGTAGGGCTGTAGGATTTTGGGGAGTAGGTCAGTAGGTTTTGGGGTGAGTGGGGCTGTAGGTCTTTTTGTGAGTAGGACTGTTTGGTTTGGGATGAGTAGGGCTGTCGGGTTTGATGAAGGGCTTATGCCCAAAACGTCGAATTTCCTGTTCCTTGGATGCTGCCTGACCTGCTGTGCTTTAACCAGCAACACATTTTCAACTGTCGGGTTTTGGGTGAATAAGGCTGTAGGGTTTGGGGTGAGTAGGGCTGTAGGGTTTCGGGTGAGTAAGGCTACAGGGTTTGGGGAAATAGCGCTGTAGGGTTTTGGGTGAATAGGGCTGGAGGGTTTTAGGGGAGTCGAGCTGTTGGATTTCAGGTGAGTAGGTCTGTAGGGGTTTGGATAAGTAGGGCTGTAGGATTTTGGGGAGTAGGGCAGTTGGTTTTGGGATGAGTGGGGCTCTAGGGTTTTTTAGTGAGTAGGGCTGTTTGGTTTGGGGTGAGTAGGGCTGTCGGGTTTTGGGTGAGTTGGGCTTTAGGGTTTTGGGTGAGTAGGGCTGTAGGGTTTCACGTGAGTTGGGGTGTAGGGTTTTGGGTAAGTAGGGCTGTAGGATTTTGAGGAGTAGGGCAGTAGGGTTTGGGGTGAGTAGGGATGTTGGGTTTTTTTGCGAGTAGAGCTGTAAGGTTTTGGGTGAGTAGAGCTGTAGGGTTTCAGGTAAGTAGGGCTGTAGGGTTTTGGTTGTGTAGGGCTGTAGGATTTTGGGGAGTAGGGCAGTCGTATTTGGGGTGAGTAGGGCTGACAGGTTTTTTGCCAGTTGGGCTGTATGTTTTTGGGTGAGTAGGGCTGTATGGTTTTGGGTGAGTAGGGCTCTAAGGTTTTGGAGTGAGAAGGGCCGTAGGGTTTTGGGTGAGTGGATCTGTAGGGTTTTGGGCGAGTAGAGCTTTAGGGTTTCAGGTGAGTAGGGCTGCAGGCTTTTGGATGAGAGGAGCTGTAAGTATTTGGGTGAATAGGGTTGGAGAATTTTGGGTTAATAGGGCTGCATGGCTTGAGATGAGTAGGTCTGTCAGGTTTTGGGGAGTAGGGCTGTAGGGCTTATTTTGAGTAGGGATTTAGGCTTTTTGGTGAGTAGGGCTGTAGGGTTTTTGGTGAGTGTGGCTGTAGAGTTTGAGGTGAGTAGGTCTGTAGGTTTTCAGATGAGTAGAGCTGTATGGTTTCAGGTGAGTAGGGCTGTAGGGTTTTGGGTTAGTAAGGCTGTGGGGTTTCAGGTGAATAGGACTGTAGGGTCTCAGGTGAGTAGGGCTGCAGGGTTTTGGGTGAGTAGGGCTGTAGGTTCTCAGGTGAGTAGGTCTGTAGGATTTTGGGTGAGTAGGGCTGTAGGTTTTCAGGTGAGTTGGGCTGTAGAGTTTTGGGTGATGAGGGCTGTAGGGTTTTGGGTGAGTAGTGCCGTAGGGTCTCAGGTGAGTACGGCTGCAGAGTTTTGGGTGAGTAGCCTTGTAGGGTTTCAGTTGACTTGGGCTGTAGAGTATTGGGTGAGGAGGTCTGTAGGGTTTGTGGTGAGTAGGGCTGTAGGGTTTGTGGTGAGTAGGGCTGTAGGGTTTTGGGTGAGTAAGACTGTAGGATTTATGGTGAGTAGGGCCGTAGGGATTGGGGTGAGTAGGTCTGTGGGTTTTCAGGTGAGTAGAGCTATAGGGCTTCAGGTGAATAGGGCTGTATGGTTTCAGGTTAGTAGGGCTGTGGGTTTTCAGGTGAGTAGGTTTGCAGGGTTTTGGGTGACAGCAGCTGTAGGGTTTTGGGTGAGTATGGATGGAGCGTTTTGGGTGAGTAGGGCAGTATGGCTTGGGGTGAGTTGGTCTGTCGTGTTTTGGGGAGTAGGGCTGTTGGGTTTATTCTGAGTAGGGATTTAGGTTTTGTGGTGAGTCGGGCTGCAGGGTTTTGGGTGAGTTGGGCTGTATGGTTTTTGGAGAGTATGGCTGTAGGGTTTGGGGTGAGTAGGTCTGTGGGTTTTCAGGTGAGTAGAGCTATAGGGTTTCAGGTGAATAGGGCTGTAGAGTATTGGGTGAGTAGGTCTGTAGGGGTTTCGGTGAGTAGGGCTGTACGGTCTCAGATGAGTCGGTGTGTAGGGTTTTGGGTAAGTAGGGCTGTATGGTTTCAGGTTAGTAGGGCTGTGGGGTTTCAGGTGAATAGGACTGTAGGGTTTGGATGAGTAGGGATGCAGGGTTTTGGGTGAGTAGGCTGTAGGGTCTCAGGTGAGTAGGGCTGTAGGGTTTTGGGTGAGTAGGGCTGTCGGATTTTGGGTGAGTAGGCCTGTGGGGTTTCAGGTGAGTTGGGCTGTCGGGTTTTGGGTGATTAGGGCTGTAGGGTTTTGGGTGAGTATATGTAGGGTTTCAGGTTAATATGGCTGCAGGGTTTTGGGTGAGTAGGGCTGTAGGGTTTCAGGTAAGTAGGGCTGTAGAGTTTTGGGTGAGTAGGTCTGTAGGGTTTTGGGTGAGTAGGGTCTGTAGGGTTTTGGGTGAGTAGGGTTTTAGGGTTTTTGGTGAGTCTGGCTGGAGGGTTTGGGGTGAGTAGGTCTGTGGGTTTTCAGGTGATTAGAGCTGTAGGGCCTCAGGTGAATAGGGCTGTAGACTATTGAGTGAGTAGGTCTGTAGGGGTTTCGGTGAGTAGGGCTATACGGTCTCAGGTGAGAAGGGCTGTAGGGTTTCCGATGAGTAGAGCTGTAGGATTTTTGGTGAATAGGGCTGTAGGGTTTTGAGTGACTATGGCTGTAGGGTTTGGGGTGAGTAGGGCTGTAGGGTTTTTGGTGAGTATCGCTGTAGGGTTTGTGGTGAGTAGGTCTGTAGAATTTTGGGTGAGTAGGGTTACAGGGTTTTGGGGAATAGGGCTGTGGGGTTTTGGGTGAATAGGGCTGTAGGGCTTTAGGGGAGTCGTGCTGTTGGATTTCAAGTGAGTAGGGCTGTAGGATTTTGGATAAGTAGCGCTGTAGGATTTTGGGGAGTAGGGCAGTAGGTTTTGGGGTGAGTATGGCTGTAGGGTTTTTTGTGAGTAGGGCTGTTTGGTTTGGGGTGAGTAGGGCTGTCGGGTTTTGGGTGAGTTGGGCTTTAGGGTTTTGGGTGGGGGGTTGCAGGGTTTTGGGTGAGTGGGGTCCGTAGGGTTTTGGGTGAGTAGGGATGTAGGGTTTTGGTGAGTATGGCTGTCGGGATTGGGGTGAGTAGGTCTGCAGGTTTTCAGGTGAGTAGGGCTGTCGGGATTCGGGTTAGTAGGGCTGTGGGGTTTCAGGTGAATAGGACTGTAGGGTTTGGCTGAGTCGGGCTGTTGGGTTTTACATGAGAGTTGGGCTGTAGAGTTTTGGGTGATGAGGGCTGTAGGGTTTTGGTGAGTAGGGCTGTATGTTTTCAGGTAATTTGGGCTGTAGAGTATTGGGTGAGTAGGTCTGTGGGGTTTTGGGTGAGAAGGGCTGTAGGGTTTGTGGTGAGTAGGGCTGTTGGGTTTTGGGTGAGTAGGGCTGTAGGATTTATGGTGAGTAGGGCTGCAGGGTTTTGAGTGAGTAGGACTGTAGGATTTACGGTGAGTAGGGCTGCAGGGTTTTTGGTGAGCAGGGCTGTAGGGATTGGGGTGATTTGGGCTGTAGAGTATTGGGTGAGTAAGTCTGTAGAGTTTTGGGTGAGTAGGGCTGTAGGGTTTGCGGTGAGTAGTGCTATAGGGTTTTGGGTGAGTTGGGCTTTAGGGTTTTGGGTGAGTAGGGATGTAGGGTTTTGGGTGAGTAGTGCTGTTGGGTTTCAGGTGAGTAGGACCTTCGTGGTTTTGGTTAAGTAGGGCTGTAGGATTTTGGGGAATAGGGCAGGAGGGTTTTGGGTGAGAAGGGCTTCAAGGTTTTGGGGAGTAGGGCTGTAGGGCGTTTTGTGAGTCGGGATTTAGGCTTTGTGGTGAGTAGGGCTGTAGGGTGTTTGTTGAGTATGGCTGTATGGTTTGAGGTGAGTAGGTCTGGAGGTTTTCAGGTGAGTAGAGCTGTATGGTTTCAGGTGAGTAGGGCTGTAGGGTTTGGGGTTAGTAAGGCTGTGGTGTTTCAGGTGAATAAGACTGTAGGGTTTGGGATGGGTAGGGCTGCAGGGTTTTGAATGAGTAGGGCTGTAGGGTCTCAGGTGAGTAGGGCTGTAGGTTTTGGGTGAGTAGGGATGCAGGGCTTTGGGTCTGTACGGCTGTAGTGTTTTGGGTGAGTAAGGCTGTAGAGTTTCATGTGAGTTGGGCTGTAGAGTATTGGGTGATTAGGGCTGTAGGGTTTTGGGTGAGTGGGGCTGTAGGTTCTCAGGTGAGTAGATCTGCCGGGGTTTGGGTCAATAGGGCTGTAGAGTTTTGGGTGAGTAAGGCTATAGGGTTTCAGGTGATTTGGACTGTAGAGTATTGGGTGAGTAGGTCTGTAGGGTTTTGGGAGAGAAGGGCTGTAGGGTCTCAGGTGAGAAGGGCTGTAGGGTTTTGGGTGAGTCGGGCTGTAGGATTTGTGGTGAGTAGGGCTGTAGGGTTTTGGGTGAGTAGGTCTGTAGTGTTTGGGGTGAGTAGGTCTGTAGGATGTTGGGTTAGTAGGGCTGCAGGGTTTTAGGTGAGTAGAGCTGTTGGGTTTCAGGTGAATAGGGCTGTAGGGTTTTGGGGAGTAGGGCTGTAGAGTTTTGGGTGAGTAGGGCTGTATGGCTTGGGGTGAGTAGGTCTGTTTGGTTTGGGGTGAGTAGGGCTGTCAGGTTTTGGGTGAGTTGGGCTTTAGGGTTTTGGGTGAATAGGGCTGTAGGGTTTTGGGTGAGTAGAGCTGTTGGGTTTCAGGTGAGTAGGGCTTTCGGGTTTTGGGTAAGTAGGGCTGTAGGATTTTGGGGAATAGGGTAGGAGGGTTTGGGGTGACTAGGTCTGTAGGGTTTTGGGTGAGAAGGGCTACAGGGTTTTGGGGAGTAGGGCAGTCGTATTTGGGGTGAGTAGGGCTGTTGGGTTTCAGGTGAGTTAGGGTGTAGGGTTTTGGGTGAGTAGAGCTGTAGGATTTTGTGGAGTAGGGCAGTCGTATTTGGGGAGAGTAGGGCTGTTGGGGTTCAGGTGAGTAAGGGTGTAGGGTTTTGGGTGAGTAGAGCTGTAGGATTTTGTGGAGTAGGGCAGTCGTATTTGGGGAGAGTAGGGCTGTTGGGTTTTTTTCCAGTAGGGCTGTATGTTTTGGGGTGAGTAGGGCTGTAGGGATTGGTGTAAGTTGGACTGTTTGGTTTGGGGTGAGGAGAGCTGCAGGGTATGTGGTGAGTAGGGCTGTAAGGTTTGGGTTGAGTAGGGCTATAGGGTGGTGGGTGAATAGGGCTGTAGGGATTTGGGTGATTAGAGCTGTTGGGTTTCAGGTGATCAGGGCTGTAGGGTTTTGGGTGAGTGGATCTGTAGGGTTTTAGGTGAGTAGAGCTTTAGGGTTTCAGGTGAGTAGGGCCGCAGGCTTTTGGCTGAAAGGAGCTGTAGGGTTTTTGTGAGTAGGGCTGTAGTGTTTGGGGTGAGTAGGATTGTAGGGTTTTGGGTGAGTAGAGCTATTGGGTTTCAGGTGGGTAGGGCTATCGGGTTTGGGTGATTAGAGCTGTAGGGTTTCAGGTGAATATGGCCGTAGAGTTTTGGGTGAGTAGGGCTGTAGATCTTTGGGAGAGTAGGGCTGTAGGGTTTTGGGTGGGTAGGACTGTAGTGTTTCAGGTTAGTAAGGCTGTGGGGTTTCAGATGAATAGAACTGTAGGGTTTTGGGAGGGTAGGGTTGCAGGGATTTGGGTGAGTGGGGCTGTAGGGTTTTGGGTGAGTAGGGCTGTAGGGTCTCAGGTGAGAAGGGCTGTCAGGTTTCTGGTGAGTAGGGCTGTAGGATTTGTGGTGAGTAGGGCTGTAGGGTTTTGAGTGAGTCGGGCTGTAGGGTTTCAGGTGATTTGGGCTGTAGAGTATTGGGTGAGTAGGTCTGTAGGGTTTTGGGAGAGAAGGGCTGTAGGGTCTCAGGTGAGAAGGGCTGTAGGGTTTTGGGTGAGTCGGGCTGTAGGATTTGTGGTGAGTAGGGCTGTAGGGTTTTGGGTGAGTAGGTCTGTAGTGTTTGGGGTGAGTAGGTCTGTAGGATGTTGGGTTAGTAGGGCTGCAGGGTTTTAGGTGAGTAGAGCTGTTGGGTTTCAGGTGAATAGGGCTGTAGGGTTTTGGGGAGTAGGGTTGTAGAGTTTTGGGTGAGTAGGGCTGTATGGCTTGGGGTGAGTAGGTCTGTTTGGTTTGGGGTGAGTAGGGCTGTCAGGTTTTGGGTGAGTTGGGCTTTAGGGTTTTGGGTGAATAGGGCTGTAGGGTTTTGGGTGAGTAGAGCTGTTGGGTTTCAGGTGAGTAGGGCTTTCGGGTTTTGGGTAAGTAGGGCTGTAGGATTTTGGGGAATAGGGTAGGAGGGTTTGGGGTGACTAGGTTTGTAGGGTTTTGGGTGAGAAGGGCTACAGGGTTTTGGGAGAGTAGGGCTGTAGGGTTTTGGGTGGGTAGGACTGTAGTGTTTCAGGTTAGTAAGGCTGTGGGGTTTCAGATGAATAGAACTGTAGGGTTTTGGGAGGGTAGGGTTGCAGGGATTTGGGTGAGTGGGGCTGTAGGGTTTTGGGTGAGTAGGGCTGTAGGGTCTCAGGTGAGAAGGGCTGTCAGGTTTCTGGTGAGTAGGGCTGTAGGATTTGTGGTGAGTAGGGCTGTAGGGTTTTGAGTGAGTCGGGCTGTAGGGTTTCAGGTGATTTGGGCTGTAGAGTATTGGGTGAGTAGGTCTGTCGGGTTTTGGGCGAATAGGGCTGTAGGGTTTGGGGTGAGTAGGTCTGTAGGGTTTTCGATGAGTAGGGCTGTAGGGTTCTAGCTAAGTAGCGCTGTTGGGTTTCAGGTGAGTAGTGCTGCAGGGTTTACGGTAAGTTTGTAATGAGTAGTGCTGTAGGGTTTACGGTAAGTTTGTAATGAGTATGGCTGTGGGGTTTGGGGTGAGTAGGGCTGTAGTGTTGGGGGTGAGAAGGACTGTAGGGTTTTGGGTGAGTAGAGCTTTTGGGTTTCAGGTGGGTAGGGCTGTAGAGTATCAGGTGTTTAGGGCTGCAGGGTTTGGGTGATTAAGGCTGTAGGGTTTTGGTGAATATGGCCGTAGAGTTTTGGGTGAGTGGGGCTGGAGAGCTTTGGGTGAGTAGGACTGTAGGGTTTCGGGTGGGTAGGGCTATAGGGTTTTGGGTGAGTAGGGCTGTAGGGTTTCGGGTGGGTAGGGTTGTACGGTTTGGGGTGAGTTGAGCTGTAGGGTTTGTTGTCATTAGGGCTGTAGTGTTTCCGGTGAGTAGAGCTGCAGCGTTTGGGGGCTTTTGGGTGAGTAGAGCTATAGGGTGTCTAGGGAGTAGGGCTGTAGGGTTTCGGGTGAGTAGGGCTGTGGGCTTTCAGATGAATTGGGCTATATGGTTTCAGGTGAGTAGGGCTGGAGGGTTTTGGGTGAGTAGGGCAGTAGGGTCTCAGGTGAGTAGTGCTGTAGAGTTTTGGGTGAGTAGGGCTGTAGGGTCTCAGGTGTGTAGGGCTGTAGGGATTTTGGGTGAGTAGGGCTGCAGGGTTTTGGGTGTGTATGGCTGTAGAGACTCAGGTGAGTAGGGCTGTAGGGTTTTGGTTGAGTAGCACTGCAGGGTTTTGGGTGAGTAGGGCTGTAGGTTTTCAGGTGAGTTTGGCTGGCGAGTTTTGGGTGATTAGGGCTGTTGGGTTTTGGGTGAGTAGGGCTGAAGGGTTTTGGATGAGAAGGGCTGTAGGTTTTCAGGTGAGTTGGGCTGTAGAGTTTTGGGTGATTAGGGCTGTAGGGTTTTGGGTGAATAGGGCTGTAGGGTCTCAGGTGAGTAGGGCAGTAGAGTATTGGGTGAGTAGGTCTGTAGGGATTTCAGTGAGTAGGGCTGTAGTGTCTGAGCTGAAAAGGGCTGTCGGGTTTTGGGTGCGTAGGGCTGTAGGATCTGTGGTGAGTAGGGCTGTAGGGTTTTGGGTGAGTATGGCTGTAGGGTTTGGGGTGAGTAGGGCTGCAGGGTTTTTGATGAGTAGGGCTGTAGGGAGTTTGCGTGAATAGGGCTACAGGGTTTTGGGTGAGTAGGGCTGTAGGTTTTCAGGTGAGTAGGGCTATAGGGTTTTAGGGGAGTAGCGCTGTTGGATTTCAGGTGAGTAGGGCTGTAGGGTTATGGGTAAGTAGGACTGTAGGTTTTTGGGAGTAGGGCAGTAGCGTTTGGGCTGAATAGGGCTGTAAGGTTTTTTGCGAGTAGGGCTGTATGGTTTGGGGTGAGTTGGGCCGTAGGGTTTTGGTTGACTAGAGCTGTAGGGTTTCAGGTGAGTAGAGCTCTAGGGTTTTGGGTGAGAGAAGCTGTAGGGTTTTGGGTGAGTAGAACTTTAGGGTTTCAGGTGAGCAGGGCCGCCGGCTTTTGGCTGACAGGAGCTGTAGGGTTTTGGGTGAGTAGGGCAGGAGAGTTTTGTGTGAGTGGGGCTGTATGGCTTGGGGTGAGTAGGTCTGTCGGGGTTTGGGGAGTAGGGCTGTTGGGTTTATTGTGAGTAGGGATTTTGGCTTTGTAGTGAGTATGGCTGTAGGGTTTTGGCTGAGTAGGGCTGTAGGGTTTCAGGTTAGTAGGGCTGTGTGGTTTCATGTGATTAGGACCGTAGGGTTTTGGGTGAGTAGGGCTGCCGGGTTTTGGGTGAGTAGGGCTGTAGGGTCTCAGGTGAGTAGGGCTGTAGGGATTTTGGGTGAGTAGGGCTGTAAGGTTTTGGGTGAGTAGGGCTGTCGGGTCTCATGTGAGTAGGGCTGTAGGGATTTTGGGTGAGTAGGGCTGTAGGGTTTTGGGTGAGTAGGACTGTAGGTTTTCAGGTGAGTTTGGCTGGCAAGTTTTGGGTGATTAGGGCTGTTGGGTTTTGGGTGAGTGGGGCTATAGGGTCTCACGTGAGTAGGGCTGCAGGGTTTTGGGTGAATAGGGTTGTAGGGTTTCAGGTGAGTTGGATTGTCGAGTTTTGGGTGCTTAGGGCTGTTGGGTTTTGGGTGAGTAGGGCTGTAGGGTCTCAGCTGAGTAGGGCTGCAGGGTTTTGGGTCAGTAGGGCTGTCGGGTTACAGGTAAGTAGGGCTGTAGAGTTTTGGGTGATGAGGGCTGTAGGGTTTTGGGTGAGTAGGGCTGTATGATTTCAGGTAATTTGGGCTGTAGAGTATTGGGTGAGTAGGTCTGTGGGGTTTTGGGTGAGTAGGGCTGTAGGGTTTGTGGTGAGTAGGGCTGTAGGGTTTTGGGTGAGTAGGGCTGTAGGATTTATGGTGAGTAGGGCTGCAGGGTTTTGAGTGAGTAGGACTGTAGGATTTACGGTGAGTAGGGCTGCAGGGTTTTTGGTGAGCAGGGCTGTAGGGATTGGGGTGATTTGGGCTGTAGAGTATTGGGTGAGTAGGTCTGTAGAGTTTTGGGTGAGTAGGGCTGTAGGGTTTGCGGTTAGTAGTGCTATAGGGTTTCGGGTGAGTTGGGCTTTAGGGTTTTGGGTGAGTAGGGATGTAGGGTTTTGGGTGAGTAGGGATGTAGGGTTTTGGGTGAGTAGTGTTGTTGGGTTTCAGGTGAGTAGGACCTTCGGGGTTTTGGGTAAGTAGGGCTGTAGGATTTTGGGGAATAGGGCAGGAGGGTTTTGGGTGAGAAGGGCTTCAGGGTTTTGGGGAGTAGGGCTGTAGGGCGTTTTGTGAGTCGGGATTTAGGCTTTGTGGTGAGTAGGGCTGTAGGGTGTTTGGTGAGTATGGCTGTATGGTTTGAGGTGAGTAGGTCTGGAGGTTTTCAGGTGAGTAGAGCTGTATGGTTTCAGGTGAGTAGGGCTGTAGGGTTTGGGGTTAGTAAGGCTGTGGGGTTTCAGGTGAATAAGACTGTAGGGTTTGGGATGGGTAGGGCTGCAGGGTTTTGAATGAGTAGGGCTGTAGGGTCTCAGGTGAGTAGGGCTGTAGGTTTTGGGTGAGTAGGGATGCAGGGCTTTGGGTCTGTACGGCTGTAGGGTTTTGGGTGAGTAGGGCTGTAGGATTTGTGGTGAGTAGGGCTGTAGGGTTTTGGGTGAGTAGGTCTGTAGTGTTTGGGGTGAGTAGGTCTGTAGGATGTTGGGTTAGTAGGGCTGCAGGGTTTTAGGTGAGTAGAACTGTTGGGTTTCAGGTGAATAGGGCTGTAGGGTTTTGGGGAGTAGGGCTGTAGAGTTTTGGGTGAGTAGGGCTGTATGACTTGGGGTGAGTAGGTCTGTTTGGTTTGGGGTGAGTAGGGTTGTCAGGTTTTGGGTGAGTTGGGCTTTAGGGTTTTGGGTGAATAGGGCTGTAGGGTTTTGGGTGAGTAGAGCTGTTGGGTTTCAGGTGAGTAGGGCTTTCGGGTTTTGGGTAAGTAGGGCTGTAGGATTTTGGGGAATCGGGTAGGAGGGTTTGGGGTGACTAGGTCTGTAGGGTTTTGGGTGAGAAGGGCTGCAGGGTTTTGGGGAGTAGGGCAGTCGTATTTGGGGTGAGTAGGGCTGTTGGGTTTCAGGTGAGTTAGGCAGTCGTATTTGGGGTGAGTAGGGCTGTTGGGTTTCAGGTGAGTAAGGGTGTAGGGTTTTGGGTGAGTAGAGCTGTAGGATTTTGTGGAGTAGGGCAGTCGTATTTGGGGAGAGTAGGGCTGTTGGGTTTTTTTCCAGTAGGGCTGTATGTTTTGGGGTGAGTAGGGCTGTAGGGTTTGGTGTAAGTTGGACTGTTTGGTTTGGGGTGAGGAGAGCTGCAGGGTATGTGGTGAGTAGGGCTGTAAGGTTTAGGGTGAGTAGGGCTGTATGGTTTGGGTTGAGTAGGGCTATAGGGTGATGGGTGAATAGGGCTGTAGGGATTTGGGTGATTAGAGCTGTTGGGTTTCAGGTGATCAGGGCTGTAGGGTTTTGGGTGAGTGGATCTGTAGGGTTTTAGGTGAGTAGAGCTTTAGGGTTTCAGGTGAGTAGGGCCGCAGGCTTTTGGCTGAGAGGAGCTGTAGGGTTTTTGTGAGTAGGGCTGTAGTGTTTGGGGTGAGTAGGATTGTAGGGTTTTGGGTGAGTAGAGCTATTGGGTTTCAGGTGGGTAGGGCTGTCGGGTTTGGGTGATTAGAGCTGTAGGGTTTCAGGTGAATATGGCCGTAGAGTTTTGGGTGAGTAGGGCTGTAGATCTTTGGGAGAGTAGGGCTGTAGGGTTTTGGTGGGTAGGGCTGTAGTGTTTCAGGTTAGTAAGGCTGTGGGGTTTCAGATGAATAGAACTGTAGGGTTTTGGGAGGGTAGGGTTGCAGGGATTTGGGTGAGTGGGACTGTAGGGTTTTGGGTGAGTAGGGCTGTAGGGTCTCAGGTGAGAAGGGCTGTCAGGTTTCTGGTGAGTAGGGCTGTAGGATTTGTGGTGAGTAGGGCTGTAGGGTTTTGAGTGAGTCGGGCTGTAGGGTTTCAGGTGATTTGGGCTGTAGAGTATTGGGTGAGTAGGTCTGTCGGGTTTTGGGTGAATAGGGCTGTAGGGTTTGGGGTGAGTAGGTCTGTAGGGTTTTCGGTGAGTAGGGCTGTAGGGTGTTAGCTAAGTAGAGCTGTTGGGTTTCAGGTGAGTAGTGCTGTAGGGTTTACGGTAAGTAAGGCTTTAGGATTTTGGGGAGTAGGGCAGTAGAGTTTCAGGTGAGTAGGGCTGTAGGGTTTTGAGTGAGGAGGGCTGTAGGGTTTTAGGTGAGTAGAGCTGTTGGGTTTCAGGTGAGTAGGGCTGAAGGGTTTTGGGTGAGAGGAGCTGTAGGGTTTTGGGTGAGTAGAGCTTTAGGGTTTCAGTTGAGTAGGGCGGCAGGCTTTTGGCTGAGAGGAGGTGTAGAGTTTTGGGTGATTAGGGCTGTAGAGTTTTGGATGAGTAGGGCTGTATGGCTTGGGGTGAGTAGGCCTGTCGGGTTTTGGGGAGTAGGGCTGTAGGGTTTATTGTGAGTAGGGATTTAGGCATTGTGGTGAGTAGGGCTGTAGGGTTTGTAATGAGTATGGCTGTGGGGTTTGGGGTGAGTTGGGGGTGAGAAGGACTGTAAGGTTTTGGGTGAGTAGAGCTTTTGGGTTTCAGGTGGGTAGGGCTGTAGAGTATCAGGTGATTAGGGCTGCAGGGTTTGGGTGATTAAGGCTGTAGGGTTTTGGTGAATATGGCCGTAGAGTTTTGGGTGAGTAGGGCTGGAGAGCTTTGGGTGAGTAGGACTGTAGGGTTTCAGGTGGGTTGGGCTATAGGGTTTTGGGTGAGTAGGGCTGTAGGGTTTCGGGTGGGTAGGGTTGTACGGTTTGGGGTGAGTTGAGCTGTAGGGTTTGTTGTCATTAGGGCTGTAGTGTTTCCGGTGAGTAGAGCTGCAGCGTTTGGGGGCTTTTGGGTGAGTAGGGCTATAGGGTGTCTAGGGAGTAGGGCTGTAGGGTTTCGGATGAGTAGGGCTGTGGGCTTTCAGATGAATTGGGCTATATGGTTTCAGGTGAGTAGGGCTGGAGGGTTTTGGGTGAGTAGGGCAGTAGGGTCTCAGGTGAGTAGTGCTGTAGAGTTTTGGGTGAGTAGGGCTGTAGGGTCTCAGGTGAGTAGGGCTGTAGGGATTTTGGGTGAGTAGGGCTGCAGGGTTTTGGGTGTGTATGGCTGTAGAGACTCAGGTGAGTAGGGCTGTAGGGTTTTGGTTGAGTAGCACTGCAGGGTTTTGGGTGAGTAGGGCTGTAGGTTTTCAGGTGAGTTTGGCTGGCGAGTTTTGGGTGATTAGGGCTGTTGGGTTTTGGGTGAGTGGGGCTGTAGGGTAAAGGTGAGTAGGCCTGCAGGGTTTTGGGTGAATAGGGCTGTAGGGTTTTGGGTGAGTAGGTCTTTAGGGTTTTGGGTGAGTAGGGCTGAAGGGTTTTGGATGAGAAGGGCTGTAGGTTTTCAGGTGAGTTGGGCTGTAGAGTTTTGGGTGATTAGGGCTGTAGGGTTTTGGGTGAATAGGGCTGTAGGGTCTCAGGTGAGTAGGGCAGTAGAGTATTGGGTGAGTAGGTCTGTAGGGATTTCAGTGAGTAGGGCTGTAGTGTCTGAGCTGAAAAGGGCTGTCGGGTTTTGGGTGCGTAGGGCTGTAGGATCTGTGGTGAGTAGGGCTGTAGGGTTTTGGGTGAGTATGGCTGTAGGGTTTGGGGTGAGTAGGGCTGCAGGGTTTTTGATGAGTAGGGCTGTAGGGAGTTTGCGTGAATAGGGCTACAGGGTTTTGGGTGAGTAGGGCTGTAGGTTTTCAGATGAGTAGGGCTATAGGGTTTTAGGGGAGTAGCGTTGTTGGATTTCAGGTAAGTAGGGCTGTAGGTTTTTGGGAGTAGGGCAGTAGCGTTTGGGCTGAATAGGGCTGTAAGGTTTTTTGCGAGTAGGGCTGTATGGTTTGGGGTGAGTTGGGCTGTAGGGTTTTGGTTGACTAGAGCTGTAGGGTTTCAGGTGAGTAGAGCTCTAGGGTTTTGGGTGAGAGAAGCTGTAGGGTTTTGGGTGAGTAGAACTTTAGGTTTTCAGGTGAGCAGGGCCGCAGGCTTTTGGCTGACAGGAGCTGTAGGGTTTTGGGTGAGTAGGGCAGGAGAGTTTTGTGTAAGTGGGGCTGTATGGCTTGGGGTGAGTAAGTCTGTCGGGTTTTGGGGAGTAAGGCTGTTGGGTTTATTGTGAGTAGGGATTTTGGCTTTGTAGTGAGTATAGCTGTAGGGTTTTGGCTAAGTAAGTCTGTAGGCTTTCAGGTGAGTAGAGTTGTAGGGTTTCAGGTGAGTAGGGCTGTAGTGTTTCAGGTTAGTAGGGCTGTGTGGTTTCATGTGATTAGGACCGTAGGGTTTTGGGTGAGTAGGGCTGTTGGGTTTTGGATGAGTAGGGCTGTAGGGTCTCAGGTGAGTAGGGCTGTAGGGATTTTGGGTGAGTAGGGCTGTAGGGACTCAGGTGAGTAGGGCTGTAAGGTTTTGGGTGAGTAGGGCTGTCGGGTCTCATGTGAGTAGGGCTGTCGGGTTTTGGTTGAGTAGAACTGTAAGGTTTTGGATGAGTAGGGCTGTAGGGTCTCAGGTGAGTAGGGCTGTAGGGATTTTGGGTGAGTAGGGCTGTAGGGTTTTGGGTGAGTAGGGCTGTAGGTTTTCAGGTGAGTTTGGCTGGCAAGTTTTGGGTGATTAGGGCTGTTGGGTTTTGGGTGAGTGGGGCTATAGGGTCTCACGTGAGTAGGGCTGCAGGGTTTTGGGTGAATAGGGTTGTAGGGTTTTGGGTGAGTAGGGCTGTAGGGTTTCAGGTGAGTTGGATTGTCGAGTTTTGGGTGCTTAGGGCTGTTGGGTTTTGGGTGAGTAGGGCTGTAGGGTCTCAGCTGAGTAGGGCTGCAGGGTTTTGGGTCAGTAGGGCTGTCGGGTTACAGGTAAGTAGGGCTGTAGAGTTTTGGGTGAGTAGGTCTGTAGGGTTTTGGGTGAGTAGGGCAGAAGAGGTTTGTGTGAGTGGGGCTGTATGGCTTGGGGTGAGTAGGTCTGTCGGGTTTTGGGGAGTAGGGCTGTCGGGTTTTTCTGAGTTGGGATTTTGGCTTTGTGGTGAGTAGGGCTGTATGGTTTTGGGTAAGTAAGTCGGTAGGTTTTCAGGTGAGTAGAGTTGTAGGGTTTCCGGTGAGTAGGGCTGTAGGGTTTCAGGTTAGTTGGGCTGTGTGGTTTCATGTGAATAGGACCATAGGGTTTTGGGTGAGTAGGGCTGCAGGGTTTTGGGGAGTAGGGCTGCAGGGTTTTGGGTGTGTAGGGCTGTAGGGGCTCAGGTGAGTACGGCTGTAAGGTTTTGGGTGAGAAGGGCTGTAGGGTCTCAGGTGAGTAGGGCTGCCGGAATTTGGGTGAGTAGGGCTGTAGGGTTTTGGGTGAGTAGGGCTGTAGGGTTTTGGGTGAGTAGGGCTGTAGGTTTTCAGGTGAGTTGGGCTGGCGAGTTTTGGGTGATTAGGGCTGTTGGGTTTTGGGTGAGTGGGGCTGTAGGGTCTCACGTGAGTAGGGCTGCAGGGTTTTGGGTGAATAGGGTTGTAGGTTTTTGGGTGAGTAGGGCTGTAGGGTTTCAGGTGAGTAGGGCTGCAGCATTTTGAGTGAATAGGGCTGTAGGGTTTTGGGTGAGTAGGGCTGTAGGGTTTCAGGTGAGTTGGGCTGTCGAGTTTTGGGTGCTTAGTGCTGTTGGGTTTTGGGTGAGTAGGGCTATTGGGTCTCACATGAGTAGGGCTACAGGGTTTTGGGTCAGTAGGGCTGCCGGGTTACAGGTAAGTAGGGCTGTAGAGTTTTGGGTGAGTTGTTCTGTGGGTTTTGGCTGAGTAGGCCTGAAGGGTTTTGGATGAGAAGGGCTGTAGGTTTTCAGGTGAGTTGGGCTGTAGAGATTTGGGTGATTAGCTCTGTAGGGTTTTGGGCGAATAGGGCTGTAGGGTCTCAGATGAGTAGGGCTGTAGAGTATTGGGTGAGTAGGTCTGTAGGGATTTCGGTGAGTCGGGCTGTAGGGTCTGAGGTGAAAAGGGCTGTCAGGTTTCGGGTGAGTAGGGCTGTAGGATCTGTGGTGAGTAGGGCTGTAGGGTTTTGGGTGAGTATGGCTGTAGGGTTTGGGGTGAGTAGGGCTGCAGGGTTTTGGGTGAGTAGAGCTGTAGGGTCTCAGGTGAGTAGGGCTGTAGGGATTTCGCATGAGTCGGGCTGCAGGGTTTTGGGTGAGTAGGGCTGTCGGGTCTCATGTGAGTAGGGCTGTAGGGTTTTGGTTGAGTAGGACTGTAAGGTTTTGGGTGAGTAGGTCTGTAGGGATTTGGGTGAGTAGGGCTGTATGATTTGGGGTGAGTAAGTCTGTAGGTTTTCAGGTGAGGAGAGCTGTAGGGTTTCAGGTGAATACGACTGTAGGGTTTTGGGTGAATAGGGCTGTAGGTTTTCTGGTGAGTTGGGCTGTCGGGTTTTGGGTGAGTAGGTCTGTAGGGTTCAGGGTGAGAAGGGCTACAGGGTTTTGGGGAATAGGGCTGTAGGTTTAGGTGAGTAGGACTGTAGGGTTTTGGGGAGTAGGGTAGTAGTGTTTTGGGTGAATAGGGCTGTAGGGTTTTTTGCCAGTAGGGCTGTATGGTTTGGGGTGAGTAGAGCTGTAGGGTTTTGGGTGAGTAGGGCTGTAGGGTTTTGGAGTGAGTAGGGCCATAGGATTTTGGGTGTGAGGAACTGTAGGGTTTTGGGCGAGCAGAGCTTTAGGGTTTCAGGTGAGTAGGGCTGCAGGCTTTTGGATGAGAGGAGCTGTAAGGTTTTGGGTGAATAGGGTTGGAGAGTTTTGGGGAGTAGGGCTGTATGGTTTATTGTGAGTAGGGATTTAGGCTTTGCAGTGAGTAGGACTGTAGGGATTTGGTGAGTGTGGCTGTAGAGTTTGAGGTGAGTAGGTCTGTAGGTTTTCAGGTGAGTAGAGCTGTAGGGTTTCAGGTGAGTAGGGCTGTTTGGTTTTGGGTGAGTAGGGCAGTAGGATTTGCGGTGAGTAGGGTTGTAGGGGTTCGTGTGAATAGGACTGGAGGGTCTCAGGTAAGGAGGGCTGTGGGGTTTTGAATGAGTAGGTTGTAGGGTTTTGGATGAGTAGGGCTGTAGGGTTTTGGGTGAGTAGGACTGTAGTGTTTTGCATGAGTAGGGCTTTAGAGTTTTGGGTGCATAGGGCTGTAGACTTTTGTATAAGTAGGGCTGTAGCGTTTTGGGTGAGTAGGGCTGTACGGATTTGGAGTGAGTAAAGCTGTTGGGTCCAGGTGAGTAGGGCTGTCGGTTTTCGGGTGAGTAGGGCTGTATGGTTTTGGGTGAGTAGGGCTGTAGGGTTTTGGGTGAGTAGGGCTGTAGGATTTGGAGTGAGTAGAGCTGTAGGGTTCAGGTGAGAAGGGCTGTCGGTTTTCGGATGAGTAGGGCTGTAGGGTCTCAGGTAAGTAGGACTGTAGGGTTTTGGGTGAGTAGGTTTGAAGGGTTTGAGGTGCTTAGATCGTTAGGTTTCGGGTGAGTAGGGCTGTAGGGTTTTGGATGAGTAGGACTGTAATGTTTCGGGTGAGCAGGGCTGTAGGATTTGGAGTGATAAAGCTGTTGGGTTCAGGTGAGTAGGGCTGTAGGTTTTTGGGTGAGTAGGGCTGTAGGGTTTTGGATGAGTAGGACTGTAATGTTTCGGGTGAGCAGGGCTGTAGGATTTGGAGTGATAAAGCTGTTGGGTTCAGGTGAGTAGGGCTGTAGGTTTTTGGGTGAGTAGGGCTGTATGGTTTGGGGTGAGAAGGGCTGTAGGTTTTTCAGTGAGTAGGGCTATAGGGTGTTGGGTGAGTAGGGCTGTAGGGTTTTGGGTGAGTCAGACTGTACGATTTGGAGTGAGTAAAGCCATAGGGTTCAGGTGAGAAGGCTGTAGGTTTTCAGATGAGTAGGGCTGTAGTGTTTCGGATGAGTAGGGTTGTAGGATTTGGAGTGAGTAGAGCTGTAGGGTTCAGGTGAGTAGGGCTGTCGGTTTTCGGATGAGTAGAGCTGTAGGTTTTCAGATGTGTAGGGCTGTAGGCTTTCGGGTGTGTAGGTTTGTATGGTTTGGGGCGCGTGGACTATTGGGTTTCGGGTGAGTAGGGCTGTAAGGTTTGGGGTGCGTAGACCATTGGGTTTTGGGTAAGTAGGGCTGTAGGGTTTGGGGTGAGTATGGCTGTAGGGTTTCAGCTGAATAGGGCTGTTGGGTTTTGGGTAAGCAGAGCTGCAGGATTTGGAGTGAGTAAAGCTGTAGGGCTCAGGTGAGTAGGGCTGTAGGGTTTCGGGTGAGTAGGGCTGTAGGGTCTCAGGTAAGTTGGGCTGTAGTGTTTTGGGTGAGTAGGGCTGTAGGGTTTCGGATGAGAGGGGCTGTAGGATTTCGGGTGTGTAGGGTTATAGGGTTTAGGGTGAGAAGGACTGTAGGGTTTCGGGTGCATAGGGTTGTAGTGTTTAGGGTGAGAAGGGCTGTAAGGTTTTGGATGGGTACGGCTGTAATGTTTCAGGTGAGCAGTGCTGTAGGGTTTTGGATGTGTAGGGCTGTAGGGTTTTGGTTGAGTAAGGCTGTAGTGTTTTGGGTGAGTAGGGCGGTAGGAATTGGAGTGAGTAAAGCTGTTGGGTTCAGGTGAGTAGGGCTGTAGGTTTTTGGATGAGTAGGGCTGTAGGGTCTCAGGTAAATAGGGCTGTAGGGTTTCGGGTGAGTCGGTTTATAGGGTTTGGGGTGCGTAGACTGTTGGGTTTCGGGTGAGTGGCGCTGGAGGATTTTGAATGAGTAGGGCTGTAATGTTTCAGGTGAGCAGGGCTGTAGGGTTTTGGATGTGTACAGCTGGTGGGATTTGGGTGACTAGGGCCGTTGGGTTTCAGGTGAGTCGGGCTGTAGGATTTCGGGTGAGTTGGGCTGTATGATTTGTGGTGAATAGGGCAGTGGGGTTTCAGATGAATAGGGCTGTAAGGTGTCGGGTGAGTAGGACTGGTGTGTTTTGGGTGAGTAGGGCAGTAGGGTCTCAGGTGAGTTGGGCTGTAGGGTTTGTGGTGAGTAGGGCTGTCGAGTTTGAGTTCAGTAGGGCTGTAGGCTTTTGGATGAGTAGGGCTGTAGGTTTTGGGGTGAGTAGGGCTCTAGGGTTTCAGGTGATTAGGGCTGTCGAGTTTCGGGTGAGTAGAGCTGTAGGGTTGTAGTGAGTAGAACATTAGGGTTTCTGGTGAGTAGGGTTGTAGGGTTTTGGGTGATTAGGGCTGTCGGGTTTCAGCTGAGTAGTGCTGTCGGGTTGGAGTGAGTAGGGCATTAGGGTTTCTGGTGAGTAGGGCTGTAGGGTTTCAGGTGAGTAAGGTTGTAAGATTTAGGGTGAGAAGGGCTGTAGGGGTTTGGGTGAGTGGAGCTGTAGAGTTTTGGATGAGTAGGGCTCTTTGGCTTTGGGTGAGTAGGGCAGTAGGGTTTGCGGTGGGTAGGGCTGTAGGCTTTCATGTGAGTAGGGCTGTCGGGTCTCAGGTAAGTAGGGCTGTAGGGTATTGGGTGAGTAGGGCTGTCAGGTTTCGGGTGAGTAGGGCTGTAGGGTTTCAGTTGAGTCGAGTTCTAGGGTTTCGGGTGAGAAGGGCTGTAGGGTTTCGGGTGAGTGAGGCTGTAGGGTTTTGGATGAGTAGGACTGTTTGGTTTTGGGTGAGTAGGGCTGTAGGGTTTGGGGTGAGTCAGGCTTTACGGTTTCAGGTGAGTAGGACGATAGTGTTTGGCGTGAGTAGGGCTGTAGAGCTTTGGATGTGTCGGGCTGTAGGGTTTCGGATGAGTAGTGCTGTAGGTTTTGGGGTGAGTTGGGCTGTCGGATTTTGGATGAGTCGGGCTGTAGGGTTTCAGGTGAGTAGTGCTGTAGGGTTTTGGATGAGTAGGGCTTTTGGGTTTCGGATGAGTAGTGCCGTAGGGTTTTGGATGAGTAGGGCTGTAGGGTTTTGGGTGCGTAGGGCTGTAGGGTTTTGGATGAGTAGGGCTGTAGGGTCTCAGGTAAGTAGGGCTGCAGTGTTTTGGGTGAGTGGGGCTGTAGGGTTTTGGATGAGTAGGCTGGAGGGTTTCAGGTGAGTAGTGCTGTAGGGTTTTGGATGAGTACGGCTGTAAGGTTTTAGGTGCGTAGGGCTGTAGGGTTTTGGACGAGTAGTAGTGTAGGCTTTGGGGTGCGTAGGGCTGTAGGGTTTCGGGTGAGTAGGGCTGTAGGGTCTCAGGTAAGTAGGGCTGTAGGGTTTCGGGTGAGTGGGGCTGTAGGGTTTCGGGTGTGTAGGGTTATAGGGTTTAGGGTGAGAAGGGTTGTAGGGTTTCGGGTGCATAGGGTTATAGTGTTTAGGGTGAGAAGGGCTGTAGGGTTTTGGATGAGTAGGGCTGTAGGGTTTTGGGTGAGTAGGGCTGTAGTGTTTTGGGTGAGTAGGGCTGTAGGAATTGGAGTGAGTAAAGCTGTTGGTTTCAGGTGAGTCGGGCTGTAGGTTTTCGGATGAGTAGGGCTGTTAGGTTTCATGTGAGTAGTGCTGTAGGGTTTCAGGTGAGTAGGGCCGTTGGTTTCAGGTGAGTCGGGCTGTAGGATTTCGGGTGAGTGGCGCTGTATGATTTGTGGTGAATAGGGCAGTGGGGTTTCAGATGAATAGGGCTGTAAGGTGTCGGGTGAGTAGGACTGGTGTGTTTTGGGTGAGTAGGGCGGTAGGGTCTCAGGTGAGTTGGGCTGTAGGGTTTGTGGTCAGTATGGCTGTCGAGTTTGGGTTCAGTAGGGCTGTAGGCCTTTGGATGAGTAGGGCTGTAGGTTTTGGGGTGAGTAGGACTCTAGGGTTTTAGGTGAGTAGGGCTGTTGAGTTTCGGGTAAGTAGAGCTGTAGGGTTGTAGTGAGGAGAACATTAGGGTTTCTGGTGAGTAGGGTTGTAGGGTTTTGGGTGATTAGGGCTGTCAGGTTTCAGCTGAGTAGTGCTGTCGGGTTGGAGTGAGTAGGGCATTAGGGTTTCTGGTGAGTAGGGCTGTAGGGTTTCAGGTGCGTAGGGCTGTAGGGTTTTGGATGAGTAGGGCTGTAGGGTCTCAGGTAAGTAGGGCTGCAGTGTTTTGGGTGAGTGGGGCTGTAGGGTTTTGGATGAGTAGGCTGGAGGGTTTCAGGTGAGTAGTGCTGTAGGGTTTCGGGTGAGTTGTGCTGTAGGGTTTTGGATGAGTACGGCTGTAAGGTTTTAGGTGCGTAGGGCTGTAGGGTTTTGGACGAGTAGTAGTGTAGGCTTTGGGGTGCGTAGGGCTGTAGGGTTTCGGGTGAGTAGGGCTGTAGGGTCTCAGGTAAGTAGGGCTGTAGGGTTTCGGGTGAGTGGGGCTGTAGGGTTTCGGGTGTGTAGGGTTATAGGGTTTAGGGTGAGAAGGGTTGTAGGGTTTCGGGTGCATAGGGTTATAGTGTTTAGGGTGAGAAGGGCTGTAGGGTTTTGGATGAGTAGGGCTGTAGGGTTTTGGGTGAGTAGGGCTGTAGTGTTTTGGGTGAGTAGGGCTGTAGGAATTGGAGTGAGTAAAGCTGTTGGTTTCAGGTGAGCCGGGCTGTAGGTTTTCGGATGAGTAGGGCTGTTAGGTTTCATGTGAGTAGTGCTGTAGGGTTTCAGGTGAGTAGGGCCGTTGGTTTCAGGTGAGTCGGGCTGTAGGATTTCGGGTGAGTGGCGCTGTATGATTTGTGGTGAATAGGGCAGTGGGGTTTCAGATGAATAGGGCTGTAAGGTGTCGGGTGAGTAGGACTGGTGTGTTTTGGGTGAGTAGGGCGGTAGGGTCTCAGGTGAGTTGGGCTGTAGGGTTTGTGGTCAGTATGGCTGTCGAGTTTGGGTTCAGTAGGGCTGTAGGCCTTTGGATGAGTAGGGCTGTAGGTTTTGGGGTGAGTAGGACTCTAGGGTTTTAGGTGAGTAGGGCTGTTGAGTTTCGGGTAAGTAGAGCTGTAGGGTTGTAGTGAGTAGAACATTAGGGTTTCTGGTGAGTAGGGTTGTAGGGTTTTGGGTGATTAGGGCTGTCAGGTTTCAGCTGAGTAGTGCTGTCGGGTTGGAGTGAGTAGGGCATTAGGGTTTCTGGTGAGTAGGGCTGTAGGGTTTCAGGTGCGTAGGGCTGTAGGGTTTTGGATGAGTAGGGCTGTAGGGTCTCAGGTAAGTAGGGCTGCAGTGTTTTGGGTGAGTGGGGCTGTAGGGTTTTGGATGAGTAGGCTGGAGGGTTTCAGGTGAGTAGTGCTGTAGGGTTTCGGGTGAGTTGTGCTGTAGGGTTTTGGATGAGTACGGCTGTAAGGTTTTAGGTGCGTAGGGCTGTAGGGTTTTGGACGAGTGGTAGTGTAGGCTTTGGGGTGCATAGGACTGTAGGGTTTCGGGTGAGTAGGGCTGTAGGGTCTCAGGTAAGTAGGGCTGTAGTGTTTTGGGTGAGTAGGGCTGTAGGGTTTTGGGTGAGTGGGGCTGTAGGGTTTCGGGTGTGTAGAGTTATAGGGTTTAGGGTGAGAAGGGTTGTAGGGTTTCGGGTGCATAGGGTTGTGGTTTTTAGGGTGAGAAGGGCTGTAGGGTTTTGGATGAGTAGGGCTGTAGGGTTTTGGGTGAGTAGGGCTGTAGTGTTTTGGGTGAGTAGGGCTGTAGGAATTGGAGTGAGTAAAGCTGTTGGTTTCAGGTGAGTCGGGCTGTAGGTTTTCGGATGAGTAGGGCTGTTAGGTTTCATGTGAGTAGTGCTGTAGGGTTTCAGGTGAGTAGGGCTGTCGGGTTGGAGTGAGTAGGGCATTAGGGTTTCTGGTGAGTAGGGCTGTAGGGTTTCAGGTGAGTAGGGCTGTCGGGTCTCAGGTAAGTAGGGCTGTAGGGTTTTGGGTGAGTAGGGTTGTCGGGTTTCGGGTGAGTAAGGCTGTACGGTTTCAGGTGTGTAGGGTTATAGGGTTTAGGGTGAGAAGGCTGCAGGGTTTCGGGTGCATAGGGTGGTTGTGTTTAGGGTGAGAAGGGCTGTAGCGTTTTGGATGAGTAGGGCTGTAATATTTCAGGTGAGCAGGGCTGTAGGGTTTTGGGTGTGTAGGGCTGTCGGGTTTTGGGTGAGTAGGGCTGTAGGGTTTTGGGTGAATAGGGCTGTAGGGTTTTGGGTGGGTAGGGCAGTAGGTTTTTGGGTGAGTAGGGCTGTAGGAATTGGAGTAAGTGAAGCTGTTGGGTTCAGGTGAGTCGGACTGTTGGTTTTCGGATGAGTAGGGCTGTTAGGTTTCATGTGAGTAGGGCTGTCGGGTTGGAGTGAGTAGGGCATTAGGGTTTCTGGTGAGTAGGGCTGTAGGGTTTCAGGTGAGTAGGGCTGTTGGGTCTCAGGTAAGTAGGGCTGTAGTGTTTTGGGTGAGTAGGGTTGTCGGGTTTCGGGTGAGTAAGGCTCTACGGTTTCGGGTGTGTAGGGTTATAGGGTTTAGGGTGAGAAGGCTGCAGGGTTTCGGGTGCATAGGGTGGTTGTGTTTAGGGTGAGATGGGTTGTAGCGTTTTGGATGAGTAGGGCTGTAATATTTCAGGTGAGCAGGGCTGTAGGGTTTTGGATGTGTAGGGCTGTCCGGTTTTGGGTGAGTAGGGCTGTAGGAATTGGAGTGAGTAAAGCTGTTGGGTTCAGGTGAGTAGGGCTGTTAGGTTTCACGTGAGTAGTGCTGTAGGGTTTCAGGTGAGTAGGGCTGTAAGGTCTCAGGTAAATAGGGCTGTAGGGTTTCGGGTGAGTAGGTTTATAGGGTTTGGGGTGCGTAGACCGTTGGGTTTCGGGTGAGTAGGGCTGTAGGATTTTGAATGAGTAGGGCTGTAATGTTTCAGGTGAGCAGGGCTGTAGGGTTTTGGATGTGTAGGGCTGGAGGGATTTGAGTGAGGAGGGCTGTTGGGTTTCAGGTGAGTTGGGCTGTAGGATTTCGGGTGAGTTGGGCTATATGGTTTGTGGTGAATAGGGCAGTGGGGTTTCAGATGAATAGGGCTGTAGGGTTTCGGGTGAGTAGGACTGGTGTGTTTTGGGTGAGTAGGGCGGTAGGGTCTCAGGTGAGTTGGGCTGTAGGGTTTGTGGTGAGTAGGGCTGTCGAGTTTGGGTTCAGTAGGGCTGTAGGCTTTTGGGTGAGTAGGGCTGTAGGTTTTGGGGTGAGTAGGGCTCTAGGGTTTCAGGTGAGTAGGGCTGTCAAGTTTCATGTGAGTAGAGCTGTAGGGTTGTAGTGAGTAGAACATTAGGGTTTCTGGTGAGTAGGGTTGTAGGGTTTTGGGTGATTAGGGCTGTCGGGTTTCAGCTGAGTAGTGCTGTCGGGTTGGAGTGAGTAGGGCATTAGGGTTTCTGGTGAGTAGGGCTGTAGGGTTTCAGGTGAGTACGGTTGTAGGATTTAGGGTGAGAAGGGCTGTAGGGGTTTGGGTGAGTGGAGCTGTAGGGTTTTGGATGAGTAGGGCTCTTTGGCTTTGGGTGAGTAGGGCTGTAGGCTTTCATGTGAGTAGGGCTGTCGGGTCTCAGGTAAATAGGGCTGTAGGGTTTTGGGTGAGTAGGGCTGTCGGGTTTCGGGTGAGTAGGGCTGTAGGGTTTCGGTTGAGTAGGGTTGTAGGGTTTCGGGTGAGAAGGGCTGCAGGGTTTCGGGTGAGTGGGGCTGTAGGGTTTTGGATGAGTAGGACTGTTTGGTTTTGGGTGAGTAGGGCTGTAGGATTTGGGCTGAGTCAGGCTTTACGGTTTCAGGTGAGTAGGACGATAGTGTTTGGCGTGAGTAGGGCTGTAGAGCCTTGGATGTGTCGGGCTATAGGGTTTCGGATGAGTAGTGCTGTAGGTTTTGGGGTGAGTTGGTCTGTCGGATTTTGGATGAGTCGTGCTGTAGGGTTTCAGGTGAGTAGTGCTGTAGGGTTTTGGATGAGTAGGGCTGTAGGGTTTTGGGTGCATAGGGCTGTAGGGTTTTGGATGAGTAGGGCTGTAGGGTTTCAGATGAGTAGGGCTGTAGGGTTTTGGTGCGTAGGGCTGTAGGGTTTTGGATGAGTAGGGCTGTAGGGTTTCAGGTGAGTTGTGCTGTAGGGTTTTGGATGAGTACGGCTGTAATGTTTTAGGTGCGTAGGGCTGTAGGGTTTTGGATGAGTAGTAGTGTAGGATTTGGGGTGCGTAGGGCTGTAGGGTCACATATTTAGTCACATATTTTCACAGAGAAACAAAGCTCAGAGAATTGGAGCTGGGACTGTAATTTAAAATGCATTTGAATGTTATGAGGGACAGCAATGTTCAATATCTTGCTTCAAAATTAAATAATCAATTCTGGAGATGGATTGAAAAATATTCAAAGATTTAACTTTCAGAAGCACCACCTATTTTGAAACAGTCTCACATCTTGTTCCTTCTTCACTCTGTAATATTAGGCACAATCTCTTCAAATGGAGTCACAGATTATTTCAGTCACACTGAGAAAGTAAAAACATAATCGGGTAATTTTTGAAAGCGTACAAATCAAATCTATGTGATATTCCAACAAATGCAAACAGTTAAATCTCCGCTGATCATTCCACTATGAATCAACAGTTTCAAAGAACTGACACTGAACCTGAAACTTTAACTCTGCTCTCTCTCCATAGATGCTGCCAGATCTGCTGAGTTTTTGTAGCACTTTCTGTTTTTGTTCCTGATTTCCAGCACTGCAGTTCTTTGCATGTTTTTAAAAATGTAATTAATATTGCCACTTTACTTTATTCCCCACAAGTAACTTGATTAACACCCTTGCATTTCATTTTCTGTTCACTTTGTTAGGAATATCAGTCCAGTTAATGTGTGGCGGTGAAGACCTTCTTCAAAGAGTGAAAACTAAAGCTAGAAGACACATTGCTTCAATATAACTGGCCACTGCCAGTTTAAAAGTACATGACTAATTAATGATTGATGCAGAGAAACATCATAGGATCCCTACAGTGCAGAAACAGGCCACTCAGACGATACTAACCCTCTGAAGAGCACCCACCCAAACCCACCTCATGCCTGTAATCCTGCATTTCTCACAGTTCATCCACCTAGTCTGCAAGTCCCTGAGCACTATGGGCAAGTTAGCCAATTCACCTAACCTGCACATCTTCAGACTGTGGGAGGAAACCCACGCACACTCCACAAAGACATTCACCTGAGGGTGGAATCAAACCTAGGTCCTTGGTGTTGTGAAGGATTAGTGCTAATGTCTGAGCCACCATGCTGTTGAGGAGGGAGATGACTTATTTATAAAACAGAGACGGGAAGACTAAAAATCATTGAAACACTTTAATTATAACCTATCATTTGAACATTAGTCATAGTTCATCATTCTACATGCATAAATGTTGTATTTCTATGGGATAAAGTTAACCTTAATTGGGGTGAGTTTTTTTTTAAATGAATCACACCAACTTTGAGTGCATAACTGTGACTCAGTGTTTTCAGATATCTACATCTGTCATTAATCCACTTCCTTCATGGTCTGATTCATTCTTAAAATCCTTTCCAATAGGTTATACAGGCTTTTCGCAGCTAAATAAATGAATTCTCCACTTAGGTTTCTTTATTAATCATGCACTGTGTAAACATGATACAACAAAGTTTTGCATTTGTTAGTTATTTATAGTTCTTAATTCATTGAGCCTGGAGGTCTGAGAAAAGACACTAGTCCAACAGTGAGCTGATTATTTTGGGAATGATTCATTATTTTCATCGTTTCGGTCTGGCTTTCAGTATGGGCAAACTGAGTTCATCTAATACCTCACTTTCCTCACGTATTCCTCACTTGAATTTATTTTGTTATCCTTGGACTTCACCAAGTTGTTTGTTTAAATTGCTGAATTACAACTACTTGAGAGTAAGTAGTTTAATTGTAGTCTTTAACTGCTTCGTTCATACTTCATGCTTTTGATTTAAATAAGTGCTGTCTGTCTGATGAGATGCTCGGCAGAGGGTTGGTGTGATCTACACTGTAGGGATGCTATGATGAACCCCTTTAGCTTCACTGCATCAATCATTAGTTAGGTCATGTACCTCTGTCCATGTTACTTTTAAAATGGCAGTGACCAAGTACATTGAAGCAATGTGTCTTGTGAAGATGAGTTTCAATTTGTTTCATCTTTCTGAACAACTACTTAGTTTTCTAGATATCCGGTAATTGCTCATTGGATGTTTCACCTTCCGTGCAATTTCTACAAAAGCTGGCTGTGTCAATAATTCCAAATAGTCCTCTTGTTCAATTCCAATCGATACTGCTGCAACAATTATCTCCTTATCTAGGTGTGTGTTGCATTGAATAGGTTAACCTAGGGACGCTCATTTGAATTGAGACAAAGAAGCAGGCAAAAAGTTCCATTTCACCAGATTAACATCAATGATCTGTCATACTTGTTATTCAAGATCTAGAACTGGGACATAAGAATTAATACGAGGGTAACTTTCTTCTCCAAGATACTGAAAGAAGTTTTCGGATGGGTGATATGCTCAGACCCATTTACAGAAAAAATGAAGAGGGCTAAAAGGCACACAAACCACCATATGCAATCACTCAGGGTCTGTTTGATACAATGCAACATCTTCCTCAATCTTTACACCAGAGGAAGTGAGGACTGCAGATGCTGGAGATCAGAGCCAAGAGTGTGGTGCTGGAAAAGCACAGCAGGTCAGACAGCATCCGAGGAGCAGGAGAGTCAATGTTTCGAGGAGGAGCTCTTCAGCAGGAATGAGGACTCACACTAAGCCCCGATAAACTCTCATCCCTATGCCTGCTGATCTATTAGCTTTGGGTTAAGCAATATCTCTGTTTTAAAATTCTCTTCCTTGTTTTTAAGGTCCTTCATGGCCTCATTCCAATCCTGCAGCTCCACAACCTCCCAAGATATACACATTCCTCTTGAGGACCCCAGTTTTTAACTCCCACATCACTGGTGACCATACTTTCAGCTTTCAAGGCTCAAGAAATTTATGCCCTAAACCTCTTAGATTAGATTCCGTACAGAATGGAAACAGGCCCTTCGACCCAACAAATCCACATCAACCCTTTGAAGAGTAACCTATCCAGACCCATTCTTCTACCCTACGTTTACCCCTGAGTAATGCACCTAACATAACAGGGAATTTAACATGGCCAATTCACCTGGCCTGCATATCTTTAGACTGCGAAAGGAAACCGGAGCAAACTCACGCAGACATGGGGAGACTCCACACAGACAGGCAGGAATCAAACCCAGGTCCCTGGCATTGTGAGGCAGCAGTGCTAACCACTGAGCCACTGTGCCACTTGGTCTCTCTTAATTGGTCTTCCTTTCATAGATTCCTTCATTCTGATATTTTTTATACTAGAACCTCCCTTGAGGTAGCCAGTGTCAAACTGTTGATATTATTCTTGTGAAACAGCGGAGACATTTTTCTGTCTTAAAGGCAAGCAAGTAATTGTTATTGTTTTCATTTTGACTGCTAGTGGAGGATGCAACAATCCTCCTGTGATCCATGTGTGATTCAAAACTATAACGTGCATTATGTAGAATAGGCACTTCATGGCTGTGGCAGATTCTAGGAGTTCTTTGTAAGCTGAGTCTAACCACAGAAGGATAACTGAAGACAGAAGAGAGTGCATACAAATGTTTTCTAACACAGCTTTCCACTGGAGGTGTGAATATCCTCTCAACACATGCTCAGGAGTTTGTGGGCAGGCAGGAGGCTGGAAGAACACAGCAAGACAGGCAGCATCAGGAAGTGGAGAAGTCGACGTTTCGGGTGTAACCCTTCTTCAGGACTTTGGATTCCAGCGTCTGCTGGTTTTTTGTCTCTAAAGAAATTTGTGGGAGCAGAGGCACATGGAAGAGTGTGGGCATTAAGGCTAAGTGCAAGGATGGTCTGTTTTGTTTGACATGAACATGGTTTAATACATAAATGTTTGTATTGTGTGCTTTTTTTTGGAGCGTTTTATGTTGTGATGATCTGTGTTGAGGGAAAGGTAAGATGTGTGTGGCTGTTTGTGAATGAGGAAATGGGGTTGAGGTTGCTGGAGCTGCATATTATCACCATGTCTTCACATACAGCCTGAAGAGAAAACAGTTGTCTAGGTCACAGCTGCCTCCTGCCTGCTCTCAGCTTCTTGCTGGTGATGGCTCATAGCTGGGGGCGAAGACAGTTCCCACATGATGGTGGAGTCGTGTAACACGCAGTGGGTTACAGGACTAGAAATGCATGCAGAGTCAGCTTCTGTAGTCAGGGACCCTTCAGAGCAGTGAGTCAGTGGAAGTGTGGGGTGGGGTGGTAGTGTAATGTCACATGATTAATAACTCAGTATCCCCTGTTCCCTGGAGACAAGCGTCCAAATCCTACCTTAGTCACTGGTGAAATCTGGATTTGGTAAAAATCTGAAGTTAAAAACCAGTCTAATGGCTGCCAAGTAACTATTATTATTTTAAAAAGTTGATTCACAAATGCTCTTAAGGGAACAGAATCCACCATCTTTACCTGGTCTGGCCTATGTGTGACGCCAGATCCATTACCCTCTCAACAGACTGGACAAACCACTCAGTGAGGGCAATAAGGGATTGGCATTAAACGCTGGACCAGCCAGCAAGGCCCATATCCTATGAATAAGAAAAAAATGTTGTTGCTATTTGCAAGTGCAGTATCACATTTATTGCAGCATCAGAGTTTTCACTGTTTTGCGCACGTGGCTTGTGCGCAAACAATGATATGGGCCGTGCTGTGGATGGATAGCTGTTTTAAACCCAATGCCGTGGTTAATTTGCCATAGTGGTTTACCCACAACTGGTACAGCGGACTGCCACAGGATGAATGCATTCGTGACTGAAACAAAGCACAGGCACAGACAATGACTCATTGTCTATTGTCATACACCAGCTACATGCTCCACATCCTAGCAACAGGGAATAAAATAAAATTCTCTCACTTTGGTTAGACAGCAATCTGCAGGGTCTTGCTATAATCTTCAATCTAAAAGGACCCCGCTGCATGACTTCTTCAAAGAGTGCAATTCCCCCTCCCACATAGCCGACGATGCCCTCCAGCACATCTCCTCCACTTCCAGCACCTCTGCCCTTGAACCCCATCCCTCCCAACAGAACAATGTAGAACCCTCTTGCTCCTCACCTTCCAATCCACCAACCTCCAGATACATTACATCATCCTCCACCACTTCCGTCACCTACAAACAGACTCCACCACCAGACATATATTTCCCTCCCCACCCTTATCAGTGCTTCAGAGAGACCATTCCCTCCACGACTCCCTTGTCAGATTCACACCAGCCCCCACCCACCCACGTCCACCAGCTCACACCCCTTGCTTGGCACTTTCCCACTGCAAAAAGTGCAAAACATGCACCTACACCTCCCCCCTCACCACCATCCATGGCCCCAAAGGATCCTTACACATCCAATAGAAATTTATCTGTATTTCCACAAATATCATCTACTGTATCCGTTGCATCCGATGTGGTCGCCTGTACAATGGGAAGACAGGACGCCAACTCGCAAATGGTTTCGGAGAACATCTCTGGGACACCCACACTAACCAACCCCACTGCCCTGTGGCTAAGCACTTCAACTCCCCTTCCCACTCTGCCAAGGACATGCAGGTCCTGGGCCTCCTCCATCACCAAACCCTAACCACATGACACCTGGAGGAAGAATGCCTCATCTTCTGCCTTAAGACCCTGCAACCTCATGGAATTAATGTTGATTTCATCAGTTTCCTCATTTCCCTTCTCCCCACCTTATCCTAGTCCCAAGCCTCCAACTCTGCATTGCCCTTTTGACCTGTCCATCTTTCCCATCTACGTGCTCCACCCTCCTCTCTGATCTATCACCTTCTCCCCCACCTTCATTGACCTATTGCCTTCTCAGCTACCTTCCCCTCAGCCCCATCCCTCTCCCATTTATCTCTCAGATCCCCCAACCCACAAGCCTCATTCATAATGAAGGTCTTATGTCCGAAATGTCAATTCTCCTGCTCTTCGGATGCTGCCTGACCTGCTGTGCTTTTCTAGCACCACACTCTTTACTCTGATCTCCAGCATTGGCAGTCCTCACTTTCTCCCACTGCATGGCAGTTCAAAGCTTTGGAAATCGACAGAACCATTAAGAATGCTCTGATGTTGCACCTGTAGCTGAAGCAAATAGCAGATTTCAATGTTGACCTCCTTAGTGAGGCAGAGATCTCACAAACATTGGTTGTTGTTGATGGCCTGAACACCATGTGTGAATTTGCCTTCCTGCTGAAAGCCCTAATCCTCCTTCCATTTCACCTCTTCCTTCTTCTAGAAAATTATCCTGTTCTGCTTAATCTCTGTTCATTCCCTCAGTCATGCTTAATCCCAGGAGGGGGGTCCTTCGACATCTACCACACCACTCCTCAAGCACTTCTGCAACTTTCAGCACTGCTGCGAAGCACCAAAACCTGCAGAAGTGCAACACAGCCTGAAAATAAAATCAAGCAGCAACTCACCTGTAAGCAGTAAATGAGTCCTACCACTGGTGATAGGTTCTTCATTCTGTTCAACACTTGTTCACCTTTACCCAAGAGTTTGTTAAGAGAAAGTGTTGGTTTAAATGTTGTGCTCCAAGACAATATTCCTGGTGTCTGATCTTTGCTGTACACCCATTAACATAATTACCTGACTGACCCTGCTTTACTCCCAGTGAGCATGCATTCCATGTGACATGGCTGCAACATCTTTCGCCAAGATCTAACTCGACATGCTTTACCTCAGAATTATCAGGAACGTCACAGGAACACAATTCCTTATTGCCGCTCATAGCTCCCAAACAAATGAGAATTACACTTGACAAGTATCAACTATAAACAGTACAGGAGAAGATGTTGATTACATTTCTCCTTTGATATCTTATTTTAAATGATAAGGCGCTGACATTAAATAAAATGATCAACATAACAATGAGAAATAACAATGCACTGATGTGCAGCATGGGACTCAGTACCTACAATATAAAGATGAATGAGCATTTTAACTAAGACTTCAGTCCAGATGTAGCATGCTATCTAAAACACCTCCAGATGCTGACCGACTTGCTGTGGGCTTTCAACTGGATCTGTTCTTACTTACCAAATAAATTCTCTTCTGCCAAAGCCACCTCCTGATTTAACAATGGATGTATTAGACTGAAGCAGCATTTTTCAGTTTGTTGGCCCTTCCTTCATTTCAGAGATTCTTTTAAGTTTGGGCTTAGTCTAAACACAGGGCATAGGCATCATTGTTTTATAAAATGTGGCAGCTTCATCATTATAACTTAACAATTACTGCAGAAGACATCATTCAGGGATAAGACCCTACTTTGGAAACATATGATTCCTTTAAATTTTTTCTGGGTTTAGGCCTGAAGTATTTCCATATAAAAAAGATCTGAAGACATCTGTTGTTGGCAGATGAGGAAGATTACAATTGTCTCTGAGGAGGGTTCCTTCTGCTTTAAGTAAAAATTGGATACAGTCAGTGTACGTCTTTGGGATACATTAACATAGAGACTACTAATTAAATAGTTAACCATCACGCAACACAAAGTTATAGTCCAACAGGTTTATTTGGAAGTGTCAGCTTTCAGAGCTCTGCTCCCATCGACCACCTGATGAAGGAGTGGTGCTCCAAAAGCCAGTGCTTCCAGATAAACCTGTTGGACTATAATCTGGTATTGGCTGATATTTAACTTTGTACACCCCAGTCCAACACTGGCATCTCCAAATTATGACTAATTAAATAATTGTTATTAATACAGAGAGCTAATAATCTAGAGAGCATGAGTTCAAAACATATTATAGCAAATTGAGAATTTGAATTCTGCCTTAATCTGAGAAGTTAAAATTAAAACTGGGATTTGTGCTGTGTTTTGTGCTTCTAATAAATGCAGCGATGACATACCACATTCTCTGACTGAACAGGAGTTTTTTTTCTCATGCTACTATATTGTCTGCTCTCACGCTTATATCTTGTGTAATTTCACTTTCTCTGTAACCACACCTAAACTTGACTGGGAGCACAACATCATCCAGTAAATAGTCATCAGGCACACACAGCCAAAAACTGATCAATCAAACACTAAAATCTACATTTCCGTATTGCTAGAGGGGATCTCTGGTTTAGCTAAAATGGTAATGGTACCCCAATTCTGTAAGTTGTACTCCTGAATTCAGCAACTGCCATTTTGCCAGGAGCAGACTGTATTTTCACATTGACAACTCCTCAGCAATGTGATTGACCTTTAACTACACTCTAAAATGGCCTAGCAAGTCCATTCTTGCCTTGCCAGAAATGCCCATGTCCCATGAAAGAAGCAATATGTCTTGACAATGCCTGAGGTGAGATGACAGATTTTGTTAGAAAAGCTGAAGTTATCTTGAGAATGTGACTTAAAAGGAGTTCTGGGATTTACATATTAACAAACCAAAACTAGCAAAACTATTCTAAAAGATGAAAGGCTTATTCTAAGTTTGTTTAACATACTTCAGCCACATAACACTGTAACCTTTTGCTATAAATTCTGTGCCTTATGCTCCTTCTCCACAACCACCTGATGAAGGAGCAGCGCTCCAAAAGCTAGTGCCTCCAAATAAAACTGTTGGACTATAACCTTGTGTTGTGTGAATTTTAACAGAATTTATAGGCAGAGGGATCAAAAGATCATACAAATGGTGTGAGTTGAGTGCCAATAGGCTGAATAACAAGTCTTTGCAGGTGATCGAAAGTATCAGACGGTGTGAGTAAAGTCTCAACAGTTGAAAAGCAAGTGAAGGAATGATCTATAACCCAAAGAATTGAGCCTGAGAGACAATTACAAAAAATTAATTATAATGTAGTGCTGGAGACAAACCAATGGCTGGAGTAACATGAAGGGATAAGAGTTACATGCCAAGGGTCTAACCAAAGTAACAAGTAATCCAAAATTGTAAAAATTAATTCAGGTGGAGAGATCATAACACACCATCTGATACTCTTGATCATCTGCAGAGATTTATTATTCAGCCGGTCAACACTCCACTCACACCATTTGTGTGATCTTTTGACCTCTCTGCCTATAAATTCTGTGCCTATGTGCTTCTCTGCACTTCACCTGATAAAGGAGCAGTGCTCTGAAAGCTTGTGATTTCAAATAAACCTGTTGGACTATAATCTGGTGTTGTGTGACTTCTGACCTTTATTCAAAAAAGGATACAGGCAAAAACTGGGAAACTAGATACCAGTTAGTTTGACCTCTATAGTGGGAAAGTTGCTGGAGTCAATAATAAAGGTGGAGCATACTGAACAATTGGAAAAAAACAAAGTTCAAGTCACCAATGTCAGCAAGGTCTCATGAAGAGTAAGAATAAACTAGCTGCAGTTGTTTGAGGAAGTAACCAGCAAGGTAGATAAAGGGTATCATTTGGATGTGGTATATCTAAACTTCAAGAAAGCATTTAACAAGATGCCACATAAAAGACTCATCCAGAAGATTAGATCCTTGGGGTTAAGGATAGAGTTTTGGTTTGGATATTAGCTGACTGACAGAAAGCAGAGGATTGGGATAACTGGATTCTTCTCTGGATGGTAAACTGTAACTAGTGGAGTGCTGCAGGGTTCAGTTCTTGGACCTCAACTACTTACAATCTGTATAAATGATCTGCAAACAGGGATAGAGTGTAATGTAGCAAAGTTAGCAGATGATACTAAAATAGGTGGGCATTGATGAGAAGATAAGGAGATTACAGATGAATATTGATAGGCTAGGGGAATAGACCAGAATCTGGCAGATGGAGTTTAATGTGGATAATGTGGAAAAATAAAAGGGCAAATTATTATTTAAATAGGAAAGAGATTCAAAATGCAAAGAGATCTGGGCATCTTTGTGCATCAATGGTGGACAGTGGGTAAACAATCGGAACATGTAATAAGAAAGGCAAATGAAATCCAGGCATTCATTGCAAAAGGACTGGATTATAAAAGTAAAGAAGTGTTGTTACAATTATATAAGGCATTGGTGAGACTATGCCTGGAATATTGTGTCCAGTTTTGGTCTCCTTACTTGAGGAAGGATGTGATGGCAGTTCAGAAGAGGTTCATCAGATTGATTCCCAGGATGAAAGGACTGTCGTATGAGGGGCTTGTATTCGCTGGAGTTCAGAAGAATAAGTAGGGGTCTGATTGAGGTATATAAAATGCTGAAGGGGATTGATAGAGCAGATCTTAAACAATGATCCCCCCCTTTGACACAGTCTTGAACAAGAAGGCAAAGATAGAGAATGAGAGGAGATACATTCAAAGCTGAGATGAGGCTAAACTATTTCTCTCAGAGAGTTGTGAATCCCAGATTGCAGTGGATGCAGAGTTCATCAAGAGATTCAAGAATTAAATAGATATCTTTCTGATTAAAAGTGGGATAAAGGGCCATGGGGAGCAGGCAGGAGAGTGGAATGAGACCAGGATAAAATCAACCATCATCATGTTAAATAATGGAGTGGGCCCAAAGGACTAATGTACCTACTCCCATTCTAATTTCCTATGTTCCTTTGTTTCATTCCTATGAAAATGGCAATACATGTAAATAAGATAGTCAAGGAGGCATATGACATTCTTGTCTTCATTGGTCAGGGCATAGAGTACAAAAATTGACAAATCACATTCCAACGGCGTTGAACTGCATGTTGTGTTCAGTTCTGGCCACCACACTGCCAGAAGGATGTGGAGACATGGGAGAGGGTACAGAAACAGTTTACCAGGATGTTGCCTGGTTTGGAAGGTATTAGCTAGGATGAGAGATTGGATAAATTTTGTTTGTTTTCACTTGAACGTCGAAGGCATGAGGAGCAACCTGACAGAGGTTTACAAAATTATGAGAGATGTGGATAGAATGGATAGTCAGAGTCTTTTTCCCAGGGGAGAAATGTCAATTAGCAGGAGACACAGGTTTAAGATTAGATTCCCTACAGTACAGAAACAGGCCCTTCAGCCCAACAAGTCCACGCTGACCCTCCAAAGAGTAACCCACCCAGACCCATTCCCCTACTCATGTACCTATCACTATGGGCAATTTAGCATGGCCAATTCACCCAGCCTGCACATCTTTGGATTGTGGAAGGAAACCAGAGCACCCAGAGGTGGCCCACACAGACACGGGGATAATGTGCAAACTCCATGCACTGTTGCCCGAGGCTGGAATCAAATCCGGGTCCCTGGTACTGCGAGGCAACAGAGTTAACCACTGAGCCACTGTGCTTATAGGGGTAAGCTTAAAGGAGATGTGAGAGGCAGGTTTTACACACAGGGTGGTAATTGCCTGGAATGCACTGCCAGTGAGGTGGTAGAGGCTGATACAATAGCAACGTTTAAGAGACATCTTGACAGATCTATGAATGAGCAGGGAATAGAGGATTATGGGCAGTGTAGAGGAAAAAGGCTTTTAGTTGAGAAAGGCATCAGGGGTCAGTGAAGTCTTGATGGGCTGAAGGGCCTGTTCCTGTGACTTGTTGTCTTTGTTGTATATGAGCATTGTTAATGAAATTACCAAGAACTATGAATATAAGGTTGTGGTCCAATTTGATCAGCTTGATGAGACAGATGATGAATATCATGGTCTCTCAATGGGAAAGGAAATGTATTCTTAGAGTCACTGACTTCAAAGTATCCCAATCTGCTCACTATCACTTTGCATATTTATTCATTCAGGTAAGCATTGGTACTGAGCAACCACTTGGTCCTTTGGTCCTGACAGAGATGATTTCCTTCATTCTAGTAATTTGATGAGTTTAATGGGAACCTAATTTCCAACTTTCAGGCTTGATTCCCTTGTGTATCTCCACTTGCCATGGTACAACTTAATTGTTTTGAGATTTCTTCCACTTTTGCCCTGATGTCCTTGTCAGGAATAGAGATCACATCAGCAGCCAAGTACAGCTAACAGTGAAAAGAAAGACACCTTATGTTCTAAATTCTGTGACTTCTGTCTTCCTATTGGCTCCTGGTGCAGTAGAATCAAAAGGTTAATGTCTGCCCTTCTCCATTTGTAAGAGGAAAGAGCCGTTCATTAAAAGACATTGCTCACTAAGATCTCTTGTAGGAGCTTTGTGGCCATACCTTGAAACTCCTTTATCTCTGATACTGAAAAAAAATCTTCTCTTGTGTTTGATTGTGCCTCCTCAAGTGAGAGTTTCTGAGCTGCTGAATGCGAGAGTGTGGGTTAAGGGGTGATGGCTGTCAGATGTAGAGGAGACTGTCAGTGTTATAAGCAGACCCCAGACAAGGTTCCCCAAGGTACAGAATTACAGTCCCACACCAATACCCCAAACTGTCAAACTCCCAGGTGAAGATGGTGATCTGACTCCCCTTGATTGACTGCAGAAAGGTTAATTTACAAAGGATTCCCCTCTCTTGTGAATACCAGGTGCCAATTTAACCAGGCTGTTTTGAGTTAACAAAAGCGTGAGCTTGTTAGTTACTAATCACAAGAAAAAAATAATAATTCAGCATACTTACAGCCAAATTCAAAATGAGAATTCAGTCCAAAGAAAGATAAAAGTCAAAAGATATGATGGTCAGTCTCTGGGCCACGAGTGAGGTGTAGATAATGAAATATTGATAGTTGAGCTGTGAATCTTGAGTTTCTTGGCTTTGCAGGTTCATGGAATCATAGAGTCATAGAGATGTACAGCACAGAAACAGACCCTTCGGTTCAACCCATCCATGCCAACCAAATATCCCAACCCAATCTAGTCCCACCTGCCAGCACCCAGCCAATATCCCTCCAAACCCGTCTTATTATATACCCGTCCAGATGACTTTTAAATGTTGCAATTGTACCAGCTTCCATCACTTCCTCTGGTAGCTCATTCTATACACATACCACCCTCTGCATGAAAATGCTGCCCCTTAGGTCTTTTTGATATCTTTCCCCTCTCATCCTAAACCAATGCCCTCTAGTTCTGGACTCCCCCACCCCAGAGCAAAGACTTTCTCTATTTATCCTATCAATGCCCCTCATGATTTTGTAAACCTTGATAAGGTCACCCCTCAGCCTCCTACTGTGAAAACAGCCCTAGCCTGTTCATCCTCTCCCTGTAGCTCAAATCCTCCAACCCTAGCAATATCCTTGTAAATCTTTTCTGAACCCTTTCAAGTTTCACAACATCTTTCTGATAGGAAGGAGACCAGAATGGCAGGCAATATTCAAACAGTGGCCTAACCAATGTCCTGTACAGCCGCAACATGACCTCCCAACTCCTGTACTCAATACTGTGACCAATAAAGCAAAGCATACCAAACTCCTTCTTCACTATCCTATCTACCTGCGACTCCATTTTCAAGGAACTGTGAACCTGCACCTCAAGGTCTCTTTTCTCAGCAACATTCCCTAGGACCTTACCATTAAGTGTATTGAGGTTGATTGAAATTCTTTTGTCCTGGTTTTTTTTGACCCTGCTTGGCTTAGTGAATAAATTCATCTTTAGCCCTGTTCCTTTTGACTTGCCTGCTGGCTTTTACCACTCGGAGTGGGTTTGTTATTTATCTGCAACTCAGGTGTGACTGGTGCATTGTTCTTCAACTGGGACCTTCACAGCACATTAGCATGTGAACCTAGGCTAGTTAAAATGAGCATTTCAGCTTCTGAGCACACCTCCTTCTACTAACACACACAGCACAGGGTTGGATTCTAACCCCATTCTCGTGTATTCTGGAAAAAAATAAGACGCAAACATGTTTTACACCCAGGCTACTGACACTTCTCCCATACTATCCATAGTCTGAGATAATTTCCAGGAGACTGCAATGGAGTTTGTGGTGAATTTCTACTTCTATGTCAATCCCTTTGAAGCTTCCTTCACAATTGTCACTTGTGACATTTTAGTTTCTTTCTCTTGAGACAGGCACTGGATTTACATTCACCATTATTTGGATTGTATCAGTCCTCTCTCATTGCAAACATACACACGCAGGAATTAAAGTTTGATATGTTTACAGATGATCCAGAGTTATGACCCACATTCATGATATCTGTGATCCTCTGCACCCTTTCCTGACCCTCTGCATCTGGATGAATTCCCAATGTGATAAAGATAGATGTTTGAATGCTCAGGGAAACGAGAGTGAAAATGATAGGAAGGTGGAGGTTGGGGCATCTTACTGAATGGAGAATCATGTTCAAATAGTCTGATCTACTTCCGAACAACCATTAACTTTGGTGTTGTTTGAGGAGCATTTTGTCTTAATCAGACACCCTGTGGATTTAGATTAGATTACTTACAGTGTGGAAACAGGCCCTTCGGCCCAACAAGTCCACACCAACCCGCCGAAGCGCAACCCACCCATACCCCTACATTTACCCCTTACCTAACTCTACGGGCAATTTAGCATGGCCAATTCACCTGGCCATTTCTTATGCAGAAAGTGGCAACTGGTCAAGCAATTGAAGAACATTAAACATTAAAAAAAGAAAGGGTGTCTGCTCTCAATAAGCAGTGAGAAGCACATCTTCATCTCCAGCTGACAGTCCATGGTTGAAGTTAATTATAGTCTTGGCTTCCTCCTCATGTTGTGTCAAATGCTGTAATTTTGGCATGTCCTTCGGTAGCTTGGCATTCCTGGTATCGCGTGATGTCTTCTCCTGCAAAGGGAATGCTTGCTGTTAATTAATGGCCAGAGTCTCTAACTTCTGCAGTCATAAGCAATCAGGATTCATAGACTGGATGGTAATATTGATAGGTGTAAGGGATAAAGACTTCAGTTATCAACATTACTCCAGCATGCCTCACAGAATATCAAGCCCATACTATTAGTGCTGCCAAGGAATTTGGTTCAGAGGGCAAGGATGCCATGTTTGCAGTGATGCAGTGATTGAGGACTGAGGTTAAGGAAGATCCATAGGTGTCTCTGTAAGTACTATAGAATGGGGCAGCACTGAAGGACTCCACTTGGCCCGTCAATTCTGACCCACTTATGCTCAGAGCTAACAAGTAGTCCCACTCCTCCGCACTTTCTACAGATCCCTGTAATTTTTTTTTACCTTTGGTGTTGTCCAATTCCCTTTTGAATATATTAAAATTGTATCTGTTTCTTCCATCATCTCACCCAGTACGTTCCAAATCCTAAAAATTATTGCATAAAGAACTCTCTTCCTAATTCTGGTTCTTTTGCCAACTGCTTTAAATATGCAATCTTGTTGCACTTTAACTGTCGGAAACAGCTTCTCTTTATTTACTCTATCTAAACTCTTCGTGATTTTATGAGGCCATCAAGCATTTTCATTGTCTAATGCCTCCGTGTATGTAGCCCATGCTGTGTTTTGTGCTGGCATTATCTCTGGTTTTCCAACAATGGCATTCCACTCTTCTCACGTCTTTGGAAGCATTTTATTTGCTCCGGTTTAACCCCCAACCATTTTATTCCTACTAGCAAGGCTCTGATCAGTTTTTGATTTGTCTGAAACCCATTTAAATAAGGAAATTACACAATAGCTCCCTGCCTTCCCAGCATTTTCTGGGCTTCCCTTGAATCATCAGGTTCCCATGTTGGCAAGATTTCCACTCTTGTCACTACTTAGATGAGCTGTCCCTGGATTTTCAGACAGGGCTTGTCTCCTCTGATTTTAGCTCTGCTACATTTACACCAGTGAGATAACGTTCCAGGAATCTGCAAGGCATAGATTTCTGATCCTAAGAGTTGTGGCTTTCTTACAGGAGTAAAAAGTGAGGTCTGCAGATGCTGGAGATCAGAGCTGAAAATGTGTTGCTGGTTAAAGCGCAGCAGGTCAGGCAGCATCCAAGGAACAGGAAATTCGACGTTTCGGGCTAAAGCCCTTCATCAGGAATGAGAAAGTGTGTCCAGCAGGCTAAGATAAAAGGTAGGGAGGAGGGACTTGGGGGAGGGGCGATGGAGATGTGATAGGTGGAAGGAGGTCAAGGTGAGGGTGATAGGCCGGAGTGGGGGGGGGCGGAGAGGTCAGGAAGAAAATTGCAGGTTAGGAGGGCAGTGCTGAGTTCGAGGGAATTGACTGAGACAAGGTGGGGGGGAAGGGGAAATGAGGAAACTGGAGAAATCTGAATTCATACCTTGTGGTTGGAGGGTTCCCAGGCGGAAGATGAGGTGCTCTTCCTCCAACTGTCATGTTGTTATATTCTGGCGATGGAGGAGTCCAAGGACCTGCATGTCCTTGGTGGAGTGGGAGGGAGAGTTAAAGTGTTGAGCCACGGGGTGGTTGGGTTGATTGGTCCGGGCGTCCCAGAGGTGTTCCCTGAAGCGTTCCGCAAGTAGGCGGCCCATCTCCCCAACATAGAGGAGGCCACATCGGGTGCAGCGGATGCAATAGATGATGTGTGTGGAGGTGCAGGTGAAGTTGTGGCGGATATGGAAGGATCCCTTGGGGCCTTGGAGAGAAGTAAGGGAGGAGGTGTGGGCACAAGTTTTGCATTTCCTGCGGTTGCAGGGGAAGGTGCCGGGAGTGGAGGTTGGTTGGTGGGGTGTGTGGACCTGACGAGGGAGTCACGAAGGGAGTGGTCTTTGTGGAATGCTGCTAGGGGAGGGGAGGGAAATATATCCCTGGTGGTGGGGTCCGTTTGGAGGTGGAGGAAATGACGGCAGGTGATACGCTGTATACGGAGGTTGGTGGGGTGGTAGGTGAGAACCAGTGGGGTTCTGTCCTGGTAGCGATTGGAGGTGCGGGGCTCAAGGGCGGAGGAGCGGGAAGTGGAGGAGATGCGGTGGAGGGCATCGTCGATCACGTCTGGGGGGAATCTGCAGTCCTTGAAGAAGGAGGCCATCTGGGCTGTACAGCTACACCTCCTCCCTTACTTCTCTCCAAGGCCCCAAGGGATCCTTCCATATCCGCCACAAATTCACCTGCACCTCCACCTAACTCTCCCTCCCACTCCACCAAGGACATGCAGGTCCTCGGACTCCTCCATCGCCAGAACATAACAACACGACAGTTGGAGGAGCAGCGCCTCATCTTCCACCTGGGAACCCTCCAACCACAAGAGATGACTCAGATTTCTCCAGTTTCCTCATTTCCCCTCCCCCCACCTTGTCTCAGTCAATTCCCTCGAACTCAGCACCGCCCTCCTAACCTGCAATCTTCTTCCTGACCTCTCCGCCCCCACCCCCACTCCGGCCTATCACCCTCACCTTGACCTCCTTCCACCTATCACATCTCCATCGCCCCTCCCCCAAGTCCCTCCTCCCTACCTTTTATCTTAGCCTGCTGGACACACTTTCCTCATTCCTGATGAAGGGCTTTAGCCCGAAACGCTGAATTTCCTGTTCCTTGGATGCTGCCTGACCTGCTGCGCTTTAACCAGCAACACATTTTCAGCTTTCTTGCAGAAACCTAATCTAAGAATGCACAATAAGAATATAGTGCAGACAAGTCTAAAACTCCACAAATAAGGAGTAAGTCAACCTTTCACTTAAAGTTTGATAGTGTTGTAGTCAAGGAAGGACGAACTTGCATTTCTATGCACTTTTGCAATCACAAACCACTTCACAGCTAATGAAGCCCCGAAGGTGGATTAACTGTTGCAAAGCCCAAGGCGGTGAGATCGCGGAAGGCAGCTGGAGATGGCTGGTGGTAGGAGCGGGGCCCAGCGATCGGAACCTATGAGCAAGCCCTGCATGAGAAGGTTCCGGAAGTGAGCTAAGCTGAAGAAATTAGGGCAATTGAGAAAGACTGTTGAACGGTTCAACTTTATTTCTTTACCTTTCTACTTTACATTAGAACTTTAATGTTAACTATTACTTTATTTCTTTACTTTCTTACTTTTACTAGGATGGTCTGTAATATTTAATATTTTAACTTTGTTTCTCCTCTTTACTACTTTGTACCTAAGTACCTTTGTACCTCAGATGGTGCTGGGTTCGGTGACATAGTACATTTTTCACTGTAGTCCTGTCCTTCTGTACTGGAGTACGCATGTCAATAAAAGCTAAATCTAAATTTTGAAAATTAAGCTGCTTGCAACAACAATAAAAATTAATTCAGAAAGTTTCAAGAGGGCTGGAGAGACAGAAAGGAACTGAGCATTAGAGACATGATTTTCACAGATATGTTTGATGATTATCTTGGAAAAAACAGAATAATGAAGCTTCACCCTCTTTACTGTTAAGAGCATCATTTTCTCAGTGGAAAAGTGCTCTCAGTAGCAGGGGGCCTGTCAGAGTGGGTACAAATTCCAACAGATGGAGACTTGACCAATAGAACATAAAACAGAACATAGAACATAGGGCATAGTGCAGGCCCTTCGACCCTCGATGTTGTGCCAGCCTTTTGTCTTACTCAAAGATCAAACCGATTTACCCTTCATTGTACTATCTTCCATATGCCTATCCAAGAGTCGCTTAAATGTCTGTAATGTATCTGACTCTACTACCATCGCTGGCAGTGCATTCCACGCACCCATTCAGGACATGCTGAGTAGAGTCACAAATTGTAGTGAGGCAAGATTATCAAGCACTACATTGCAATAATCAGACAAGCAAATGACCCAGGCTATGCCTCTATCTTCTAGTGCTGCGAAATGAATATCTGGTCTGTTTCCAGATCCCAGTTCCATCCCTGAGGGAAGCTGTCACAGCTCCCCAGTTTTCACAGGGACAGACCTGCTGATTGGCTGAAGAACAGATTGGGGACCAACGAGAGGCTATGGGTGTGTCACAGAAGTGAAAATCACAGAGAGAGTGGGACTGATCTACTACTACAGGTATTCCTGAGACTGCCATTTTAAAGACATTTATTTGTATAACACATGGGGGATTGAAAGAGCATTATCACTAGTATAGACGTGGGAACACTAAACATCACCAGGGTCCCTGAGCACCAGCAAGTCAGGAGTGTGAGTTAGGTGTGAATGCAGGAGATAATGTGTACAACAGTTGAGTTCTGTTGCTTGCAAACCTCCAAAAGCATAACTACAAGAGGCTTATGCTATCAAAGGTGTGTTCTTATGATCTCTTCTTGTGCCTCCCACAGGTTCTGTTGTTCAGAAACAGAGATTACTTTCTGGAGCCAGTGCTATCAGAGTAAATCTAACAGTAATCATTGTCATAGCTGTAAGGGCACCAACAACCAGCACAGATTATGGTCATTTCGCTGGATCCTGATGGATTGATAAGATGGCACTGACTGAGGCTTCATTCTGTCGGAGGGGGTGAAAGAACCATGGGTAGCTATGGACAATTCTCCTTAGCGAATGGAGAATAGAAACTGCCAGCACCTCGTTGGGTACATACGTGGGATTTCAGGAGTCTCAGGAAAGGAGGCTTCGCTTCGGCCAAGAGCAAAGATGCGTCCCCAATAATTGGAGTTCCATGAGGCAATGCACAGCTATGAAATTGAAAATGGGGGAGCCACTGCTTTGGACACATGAACACCTCCTCATTGGGAAAGGCCAATATCATGGACAGTCAAATGTGACTAGAAGTACTTGCAGAAACTATGTACTGACATTCCCAGAACGCATGTCTCACTTTTTAGTTTAGAGCAGTCAGTGACACAAGTGGCACAGAATTGTTGAGGAGATGCCAGTGAGTTCCAGCAGCAGTCCCTGGAAGTGAAGTAGACAAAAACCATGTGCGTTTTAGCTGTCAGAAGAGGCAAGCAAGCAGGATGCCTCCAGATCATGGAGGGGACAAGGGCAGCTCCACATAGAAGTGGCTAAACATTGAGGTCATCTCTTTGTTAGAACACTGAGTGGGTGACTTTGTCATCTGTAACTGAGTATTCTCTGATATTTGGAGCACCAAACAAATAGTAAAACATGAAGGCAGACATGTGAATCTCCATTCATTAATAGTGGTGCATGAGAAGAGGAATGAAGTGATGAAGGAGAACAAAGCTCTGTGACCAGTAATAGTGAAATCCCTGGGCAGATTTGCATCCTTCATTGGTAATAAAGTGTAAGAGTTGAACTGTTTCTCCAATGCAAACTGGTGTTTTCCTTGCCCAACGAGCCTCTCAAACATGCATGGGCGCTTTGGCTTTAATTCTACAGCTTCCTGATGTCAAGATAGTAGTGAAACCATGCACTATCTGCAACCTTATCGACATCCTCCGTGCAACCTGTGCTGACCTGACATCCCCGTGACACCTCAAGACTCCTCTGAGCGATTCCCCATTTTCGGGGTGAAATTATACATTGAAGCAGCCTGATTGGCTCCCTACTATGTATTCACTTCCATATACCTGGTCCATCCCAGACCTAACATGTGCCTACACAAAAATCTCAACATGTCCCTCCTTGAGCACTTAACAAACCTTTTAATTACCTTAATTATTTTTTTATTAACCTTAATTATTCCTGAAAGTGTGAGCATTTTGACAGCCCCTCCTCCACTCTGGAGTGAACATAGTGACAGGAAACTAGCAAGACCGAAGCATTCTGCTCCTTAACGATCCTCATTACTTCGAATAAGCCTCTGTCCTGGGCCTGGACACAAACAGCTTCTAATGATCTTCTCAAGCATGTTCCCATGTAACGGAAGCACACAATTTATTATTATCATGTGAGCATGTTGGTAATCCAATCCCATAGATAATCTAAGTATACAACTAGTATGCACCACGTTCATTCATCTATTAAAATTAATGCAGGATGGCCAACCAGTTCTGATTAGTTTATATACTTCATAAACTTCCAACAGCTTAAAGCTCCAAGGCAGTGAAGAACAGGAATAGGCTTATTAGATTGAAGGCGGATTCCTTCACTTTAATCTCTCAAAAGATATGAGCAAACTGTGGTGGACATCATGACGACTGAGAAAAGAGACAGACCACTCCCTCATGCTCAGGACTGATACAATTCTCTCCCTTCATTTGCACAGATGCATATTAAACTCATGACAAGTATTAAAAGCTATGTAAGTTCTGTTTCAGCAAGTCAGAACTCCAGCATCTGCTGCTCTGCTTCAACGAATTACTCCTCAGGAACAAGCATATGTAGTGGTCACCAAGCCAGCACCTCAGCATCGCCTACTCCACTCACAGTATATTTCATGCTCTTTATGTATTTCAGTTGTACACATTGAGAATCACAATTTTTTCAAAAGTCATATTATTTCTGTGAGACTGCACTGCAAATGATTGCACCTCCCATGTACCTGTGCTTGAGAAATGTCAGTCTGAGTTTCACAGAAAACCCAGAGCTCTGTCTGATCTGCTTGAGTGGCAAAGTGTTATTCTACTATATGTGAATGCATCAACAAAGGCAACGAATTCTGTGGGAGAGGCATGTTGTTAGTGTGTTATGGCTTTGTAGAGAGTCATAAATATTGCTTGTCAGGTCAAAGGCTTCTGATTTATCACAGATTTCAGCAACCAAACTGTTGTCATGAGCCCCTATCATTCTGCTGAAGAGAACTGTCTTTGCTTTGCTGAGTTTTGAAACCTTGGATAAAGTCGGTGTCTGTAGTGGTAATATGCAGATTTACGCACATACTTAGCATGACATGAACTTTAGGCTCTTTCCTTGATCTATCCAGTATTGCTGTTTTTGCTTTGGTGACCTCCATCCGGAACATGTTTACTCTCTACCCAGGCATGACCTTGCTTAACTGAATGCTTAATTTCAAATACTATATAAATAACCCAAATTAGCTGTTGCCAGAATAAAACACCACAAAGCCAAGTATAGTAGAACATAGTGTACAATTGAAATGTTATTGCTTTGGGACTTGTCCAAAAGATCTAACTCCACTGTAAATTTGTGCTGTTAGTCACGCCCGCCAAAGTAAACCGTGCTTCAGTTGGTCAGATCGATGAATATTATTCCAGTTTGCACTAGCCAGTTTTGACTTGAGGAAAGTGAATGCTTTGCCCCTCAGTTTCACTGAGTCATCTGTACAGAAATTACACTTCCATAAATGTCATCTGATCATGGATTTGTTCATACACCCACAGGTAGTGGTGCAAACAGAAAATTTCACAATAAAATAATTAACTTTTGAAAATACACAACAGCCAAAACTTTGTTTTTAACCAGCTTTCTATAAGTTTCAAAGTTAAAAATCACACAATACCAGGTTATAGTCCAACAGGTTTATTTGGAAACACTAGCTTTCAGAGTACTGCTCCTTCATCAGGTGGTTATGGAGCATAAGATCGTAAGACACAACAGTTATAACAAATGATTACAGTGTCATGCAACTGAAATGATATATTGAACAAGGAGAAAGTGAGGACTGCAGATGCTGGATATATTGAACAACCTAGATTGTTGTTAAGTCTTTCAGCTTTTAGAATGGGTTGCAGGTTTTGTTTCATTAAGATGTAAATACCAGAACTTCTTTTAAGTCACGCTCTCAAGATAACAAGGTTTTATATTAAAAAAAAATGACATCTCAGTTAAGACAATGCATTAAAAGAGTGAGGTTAGTGTTTGTCTGTATCCCAATCTTGAGTCAGACTGGTTCTATTTCCAAAGTAGAATTTCCAAAATATATGCATGTCTGTGCTGACAGCCTGTAGATTGTGCATTTTCTGAGCAAAATAGAGTGCATCTGCAAATATAAATTCACACTATATACTTATATGTGTGTGTGCATGCATGAGAGAGAGTGAGTGTATGAGTGTGATTGCACATGAGAGAGTGTGTGCTTGCGTGTGTGCAAGCTTGGTAAAGATTGAGCCTGAGTGTGATGGAGTATAAGCCTGTGAGAGGGTGTGTGCATGGGAGGTATATGTGTGTGTGTATATATGAGAGACAGTGTATGAGAGAGGGTCTGCATGAGTGTGTGAGTATGTAAGAATGTGGGTGTATGTGTGCTTATGTGTAGGTGTGTATGGGTGTGGGAGAGTGTATAGTGCAGTGGGGTCATCTGTAGTGTGACATGAACTCAAAGTCCAAGTTGAGGCCATCCTCATGAGTACCAAACTTGGCTATCAGCCTCTGCTCAGCCACTTTGTGTTGTTGCCTATCCCAAAGTCCACCTTGGAGGATGGTCATCCGAAGATCCAAAGCTGAATGTCCCTGACCACTGAAGTGTTCCCGACTTGGAGGGTGCACCCCTGTCTGATGATTGTTGAGCGGTGTCCATTCATCCATTGTCGTAGCGTCTGCTTGGTCTCGTCAATGTACCACACCTCAGGGCATTCCTCGATCACAGTAATGTACAAACCTGTCATGGCAACCACAGCAATACATGATTTGGAGATGCCGGTGTTGGACTGGGGTGTACAAAGTTAAAAATCACACAACACTAGGTTATAGCCCAACAGGTTTAATTGGAAGCACACTAGCTTTCGGAGCGACGCTCCTTCATCAGGTGATTGTCTGACGCTCCCTCATCAGGTGACAATCACCTGATGAAGGAGCATCGCTCCAAAAGCTAGTGTGCTTCCAATTAAACCTGTTGGACTATAACCTGGCATTGTGTGATTTTTAACTGCAATACATGTCAGAGTGTCAACACGGATACCACCATTACATGTGGGGACACCACCCACCGTGTATGCAGCAAGTAATCATGTGACTCAGCCAAAGTTGTCTATCTCATACATTGCAGGCAAGCATGCCCCAAGGCACGGCACATTGTCATGACTAAGTAGACACTATGACAATAGATAAATGGACATCACATAACAATCACCAGACAGGAGTGCACCCTCCCAGTCGGGGAACACTTCAGCAGTCAGGGACATTTGGCCTCAGATATTTGGGTGACCATCCTCCAAGGTGGACTTTGGGACAGACAAAAACGCAAACTGACCGAGCAGAGGCTGATAATCAAGTTCAGTACCCATGGGGATGGCCTCAACCAGGACCTTGGGTTCATGTCACACTACAGGTGACCCCACTACACTGTACACTCTCTCACACCCACACACCCACACACAAGCACACATACACCTACACTCTTACATACTCGCATGCTCACGCAGACCCTCTCTCATACACACACTGTCTCTCACACACACACACAGACCCCACACTTACACTCACACTCACGCACACACCCTCTCACTGGTTTATAATCCACCACACACAAACTTTACAAGCTTTCATACTCGCAAGCACACATTCTCTCACGTGCACTTACACATTCACATGCACATATTCATTCTCTCTCTCTCATGCATGCACGCACGCACACAAATGAGTCTATGAATTGAATTTGTATTTGCAGAATTATATTTGCAGATACATTCTATTTTGCTCAAAAAATGCACAATCTTCAGGCAGTCAATCCATGTAATATTTTGTAAATTCTACATCGGAAATAAAACCAGTCTGATTCAAGAATGGGATACAGATAAACTCTAACCTCACAACTTTAATGCATTGTCTGAACTAAGGTGTCACCATTTTGTATAAAACCTTAAGTTATCTCGAGAGTGTGACTTAAAAGAAGTTCTGGTATTAACATCTTAATGAAACAAAACCTGCATCCCATTTTAAAAGGTGAAAGACTTAACAACAATCTAGGTTTATTCAATATATCATTTCAGTTGCATGACACTGTATCTTTCGCTATAAATTCTGTGTCTTATTGTCTTTTGCTCCACAACCACCTGATGAAAGATCAGCATTCTGAAAGCTAGTGCTATCAAATAAACCTGTTGGACTATAACCTGGTGTTATGTGATTGTTTAACTTTGTCCACCCCAGTCCAACGCCAGTTCCTCCAAATCATGCAAGTTTTACAACTTATTCCTCGGCCACTATTGCTCCCTTCCCCAACAAAAAATGAATTCTAAATGAAATAATGACTTTACATATTGATAACTAAATGTGATTATTAGTGAAAGCTGAAACGGCTGCCGATGTTATAAATCACAAACTAAAACAGAAATTGCTGGAAAAGCCCGGCCAGTCTGGCAGCACCCGTGAAGAGAAGTCAGAGTTAAGATTTCGAGTGGAGTGGCGCTTCCTCAGAACTGGGAAACATTAACTCTGATTTGTCTTCGCAGATGCTGATCTTTTCCAGCAATTTCTGTTTGGGTTTGTGGCAATTAGTCATTGGTTTAATTTACATAATGGAGGAAAAGATGATGCAAAACGGCGTGTGAGCATTCAAATGATGACTGTATAGTTGTAGAACAGTTACATAGCAGAAAAGTAATGATAACCGACCATTGTAGTGTCCAGTTAAGAAAGATTAGAGGCGTGTTATATTAGCTATCATTGCAAGAGTCCTGAGTGACATGTGCAAAACTCAAACCATGACTCAGAATCGAAAACCCAATCTTCACTGGGGTACGTTCATTGGTATCCTTCTTCCCATAAGGAGCATTTTTTTTCTAGTTGAACTAAGGATGAGGTAAACCCTATTCGGCAGGTCGGTGTGGACTTGTTGGGCCGAAAGGCCTGTTTTCACACTGTAAGTAAAAGAAAAGTGGACAAAAGCCACTCATGAGATTTAACAAATTAGTGTGAATTCTGTTGTTTACTTTGGAAGAGTTAGTAAATGGAACGATACAGTGAGTTTTTCAAAATATATTGCATTATCCCAAATTTAAAAGCTTGAAAACCTGGTGTGTGAGCTCAACAATACAATGACAAAGTAACTCATGTGTTTTTTGAACTTATTTGGCTTCAGAATGTAATAAATCGAGGCAGACTTCATGATGAGTCTGGAAACTACTCAGGCAAGTTTATGTATTTTGACCAAATTTGAACATTCTCTGAGAATTTTGTAGGTCTTCAGGATATCTGGAAGGGCATCATGACCTTATTACAATCTCATCCATGTCATTGGAAGTTTATCCAGATTGAAGAGGTAACAAACAAGAATGCCTATGGCATTTGTCTATGGTTATGTGTCTGAATTTGAAATCAAAATAAATTAGTCATCATTTAATTTGTTCCAGGTTTTAAAAAGCATTTTTCTTTTCCATTGTTGTTCTGTCACTGATATAGTGAAATGACAATGAGCTTTCAATCGGTCTCTCCTGGAAGCAAGAAGAGTTGAGTGAGCCATAACTGGTGGACTTAAGACCCAGACGTAAAATAGAGGTGGGCACTCTTGTACATTGCCTATGGACTTGTCATAAGATCCATAGATATTGGACTAAAGTAGCAAGTACCCTGACAGAAATTTTAGGAACGGAAATTAGAGTGGACCCTATATCTCTCCTTTTGGGCTTTTCGAACTTTCCCTCCCTGGATATGCACGGGGAGAGACTATTTTCTACTCTGTCTTTCTATGCAAGGAAAAATATTTTGGTGAACTGGGTGGCTGAGGGCCCCCCTGGACTTTCAAATTGTCACAGATTAGTTATGGAATGTATTCCCCTTGACTTCCTTATAAGTATGGTGCACCGAAAGACCGAATTATTTTATAAAATATGGCAGCCCTTCTTGAATTACATAAATGCAGATATTTCGGCCATCCTAACAAGGGCTTTTATTTAATGGAGATTACAAACCTGGCTGCTCCGGCGCCCCTTAGGAGGGGAATCCCGCATGAATACGGGTTTTATTACATTTGATGTTAATATATTCCGAGCATGTAAGAGACTTAAATATACACTCTGGTTAGTTGTAGGTTAGATTAGTAGAAAGTTGAGTTTTGTTTTTTTTCTATTTCGGTATTATTTTTTCCTTTGTTAAATTTTGACTATTGTATATTTGATTTAATTGTATATCAATGTTTGTATTTGAGAGTTTTGTTTATTTTTGTAAACTTGTAAAATGTTAAATTTCTAATAAAAATATCTTTAAAAAAAAAAGACCCAGACGTTGCTGGTATCTGATTGGCAGCTTCCAACAACCTGGGATGTCAGTATTGAAGACATTGATTTGCCAAGTGACTCCCCGAAGCTCGCTGGTCACTATATAAAATGACCAAACCACTTCTCCCTAAATTAAAATTAGCCTGGGAACATAGTTAAAGAAAATGCAATTTCAACAAAGCCACATTCATCAGCTTTATAGAGACCCTGCAATAAATATGGGTGACGGGTTGGGGGAAGAAAATTGGTCAAGGTTAGTATAACAGCAACTTGCATTCATTTAGGTATTGAACTAACAAGTGTTTCAAGGCATTTTGTAGGGGCAATATAGTGCAAGACCCCCAAGGCAGTTCCAGAAATACTACAACAAGTGATCAAAAACCTGGTCAAAGAGACATGCAAGTGAAGATCCAGAAAGCAGAATTTAAGATTTTGTCTGGTTTATTGAAATCGGCCGCAGGTCAGACATATTGGATTGGCTTCTAGCCCAGTATAGACTGGCATGAATTTGTAACATGTTCAATCATGTTGTAGTTCAAATTAAGTAAGCCAGGAATAGTGTCATAGAATCATGGAAATCTACCAGACAGAAAAAGGCTCTTCAATCCATTGAATCTGTGCCAATCAAAAAATAACCATCTAATTATTCTATACATTTTCCAGCACCTGGTCCATAGCCTTGTATGCCTTTATATCACAAGTGCATAGCTAAATATTTCTTAAACGTATTGAGCGTTTCTGCCTCTATCACAGCAGCAGGCAACGAATACTAGCTTCTCACCATCCTCTGGGTCAAAATATTTTTCCTCACATCTCTTCTAAACCTGCCCGGACATCAAATCTCTGCTCCCTTGTCACTGATCCCTCCATCAAGGGGATAAGCCTCTTCTCTCCTTTATCTATAGCCTCCTAATTTTACACATTTCAAATGTGTTCCCTCCCAATCTCTTCTGCTCCAGGGAAAGCAATACCACCCTCTCTTCATAGCTGAAGCTCTTTTTCTTTAATGGAGCATGTTGGCCACAAACTGTCCATATTTCCTTTGTGAATGCATCCCATTGTTCTGAGACAGATTTGCCTGAAAGTATTTGTTCCCTGTCCACTCTGGCCAAATCTTCTATGATCTTATTAAAATCAGACTTCACTCAATTGAGAACTTTGATTGCAGGCCCATCCTTGCTCTTTTCCACAACAATCTTGAATCTAATGGAGTTATGGTCATTGTCTGCAAATGCTCCCCCATTGATTCTTCAATGACATACCTAGCTTCATTATATAAAATAAAGTCCAGGACCAGGGATGTGCAGGCTAGGTGGATTAACTAACTAACTTAACTATTTTTTTAACTGTCTCCTCTCTTGTTAGGGCCTTCCACGCATAATGTTAAAAGACTATCCTGGATGCATTTTAACAATTCTGCTTCCTCTACACTCTCACACTATGTCAACCGCAGGTAACCCAGTTGAGAAAGTTGAAATCTCTTATTACTTTTACACTTACTTGATTTATTCACTTGTGAGATGCCATGGTGAGCCCTAACTGGACAGCTCAAGTGAGGAAAACATTCATTTTATTTCAAAAATATCTGTCCACATATCTGCTCTTCTATTTCTCTCAAACTGTTACGGACCTAGAGTAAATTCATTGCAATGTGATTGCTCCTTTTTGCTTTTTTAAGTTCTACTCAAATAGCTTTATTTGAGGAGTCTTCTAACTTATCTCTCCTTATTGCGGTCATAGATCCCCTGGTCAAAATTGTGATACCTCCTTTCCTGTCTTGCCTGTAAACCCTGTATCCTGGAATAATGAGTTGCCAATTGCCCTTCTCTCAACCATGTCTCAATGATAGCAATGGCACCATTCCCCAATGGTTTATTTTAGGCTCTCACTTCATCTGCTTTGTTCATCAGACACCTTGCATTAAAATTAGTACCATCCACCCTTGCCAAACTCCTTTGTGCTTTGACTAGCCTATAATGTTTATGCCTTCTTGATTCACTTGCAGTCTCTTCTAATTTTGTCCATTCATCCTTCCGTGCTGAGCTTTCTCTTTGAATCCCATGTTAGTTTAAGGCAGTTAGTGTAGGCAGCTGGTTCATTATCAATCCTTTTTGCACGACTCATGGTGATTGATTCGAATCACAAAGTTTCCTGTTCTTTCCAACTTCTCTTCACTAGCCACATGGAATTATCAGTTACATTGTAAATAGGGAACAATCACATACCAGAATCATATTCTACAATAAGCATAATCCAAAGCCTCCATTGCCCATTCCTATTTCAACTTCATCCCTAAAATTATGCAGAATGAACGGGTATCTTATATAATACAATGATGAGCATTTTCTAAGCTTTACTACATAAGTTTAACTCCTTTCTGAACTACATGTAATGTCGAAAATAGCAAACATGAAGTGATTTTTTTGCTCTGGCCATAAACTGTTATGATTTTTTAATTCCTGACTTTTCAACTCCATGAGGTAGTCTTTTAAGTGTAGGGCCTCAAAAGTTCTATTTGCATTCCCTCACGCACAGTGCTTTTTCTAAAGAATGTTCCTTTAAACTCATTATGATTATGTTTCCTTACATAAGCTTCAGCATATAATTTTCATTCTTAATTCAATGACTCAAGGGTCACATGTTAAACACAGACATTTTAGGTTTGCAGTTCAGATACAATTTGACCTTCAGCCTCATTCTGGATATTTTCTTTCAGGTGTTTTTCAGTCATATCATGCTCATTTTGCTAAGATCAGGGACTAATAATGGAGGGAAAGGTCATGAATCCCAAGACACAGGATTTAAAATGTAGCCAGTCACAAGATAGTCAACAGAATCCATCACACCTCTGGTGATTCACCAACTATGCCCTCTGATCCATAGAGGACTGATTAATGTGTTTTCTCTATTTGTTTTATTCAAATTAGTCCTGCCACATCATGTAAATCTTGCTGAACAATTATCATTGTGTTGTGACCCCTTCAAGGTTAATTTAAGGATCAATTTTTTTGAACCTGCTAAATTAAAGACATACTCAATAAATGAACAGTCTCAGCAGTAGATGTTTAGCAAAATGTTACCATTCTGTTACTAACCCTTTATTCTCATGCATGTGATAAAATTGATTAAGACAAGCAACAGAACCAAATTCGATCACATCATAATTCCACTCTATATAGCATTCTAAGAATTGCTAATCATAGCTCATATTTAACAAGATGGATGATAGACAGTAAAGATGTTTCCAATGGCTGGGGAATCTGGAACCAGGGATGCACAAATTTAAAAGAAGGGGGTTGCTATTTGGGACTGAGATAAGGAGAAATCATTTTACCTGGCGGGTGATAAGTGTTTGGAATGTTTAACTGTAGAGAACTCAAGAAACTTAGTCATAGAATCACCATAATCCCAAACTAAGCTCGTCCCAACTGTCTGCGCTTGGCCCATATTCTTCCAAACATTTCATATTCATGTATTTATCCAAATATCTTTTAAATGTTGAAATTGTACCTTCATCCAACACTTCCTTTGAAAGTCATTCCACATACAAAGCAGGCTCTGTGTAAAAAATGTTGTCCTTCATGTCTTTTTAAATTCTTTCTCCTCTCACCTTAAAAAATATGCCCGCTAGTCTTGAAATCCCCAACCTAGGGAAAAGACACCAGCTTATCTATACCTCTCATGATTCTTGGAGCAAATTCAAAGTGGAAGTTGATGCATTTTTGATTTTCAGTGTCAAAAGGGATCATGGGATTGATGTGGGTAAAAGACATTGAGTTAAAAACAATGACTGCAGATGCTGGATACCAGATTTTGGATCAGTGGTGCTGGAAGAGCACAGCAGTTCAGGCAGCATCCAACGAGCAGCGAAATCGATGTTTCGGGCAAAAGCCCTTCATCATGAAGGGCTTTTGCCCGAAATGTCGATTTCGCTGCTCGTTGAATGCTGCCTGAACTGCTGTGCTCTTCCAGCACCACTGATCCAAAAGACATTGAGTGTTCAATCAGCCATGATTGTATTCAATGTTGGAACAGGTTGATGGACTGAATGGTCTATTCTTGTCTCTACGTCCTGTGTTCCATGACATCAGTATGGAGCAAGTGGAAAAGACAGGCCCTAAGAACTGCTTCAGCACTATCAGCATTAACTCACCAGCGAGGCTAACTGACCGAACTATATCATACTGCCCATAATAAGAATTTTGTTTGTAATATTGAAACTTGATATTTTATCTTAATAAGGGATTACGAAACAAGGAAGGAAAGAAGTCTTTTTATTATTTACACAGTTCCTCCTGACATTGCTCAGAAACACTTCACAACATCTCAAGAATTCCACTGAAGTAAAGGTATATGTTGCAACTATTTTATGCAAAGACATGTCCAAAAAATAATACTGAGTTGAAATACCTGTTGGTTGGGTTTTTTTTTGGTTGTGTGGGTGGAGTAAATTGTCAGCGAGGCTGGTGAAAAAGTTCCTTGTTGTCTTTATTGTGTCATAGAATCTTTACTTTCTGCTGAAACATATCATTGGAAGCTCAGATTAACATCTCATCGGAAGACAGTACATTTGGAAATGTAACAATCAGATTCGATTCAACATCCCCATCAATAGCTTTTGGGAGTACGTGTTCAGGTTTCACACCTCTGCCTCCATAGCTCTGCCACTGAAATTGAACCCCTTAGTAGAATTGCTTTCTTCAGCACAATTATGCTATCTGATCGTGATTTATTGATAAAGGGGAAACATCATTTCACTCACCCGCGGAACAACCTAAGTCAACTTGTTCCATTCCCAGATTAATTCCCAGCTTCATTAGATTATGCATTGATTCCCAAGCCACCCATTCTAACCTGTACAATATCTGCCTGCAATATCAATCGCACACCTCAAACAATCTCACTCCCACACCATTGAAAAGCCTGGATACGATTGCACAAATGATTGACATGGTGGCCTCCAAAATTCCATCTTCTCAAATTGTAACTTGTCAAAGGCTATTTTGTCCATTCCACTTCCACGTGCTTTCTTCTTCACCAATGTTTCTGAGCTTTCTCTTCCTCAGTATTGTTACTATCCCCATGTGGAGCACTAACTTGTTAAAAATATATATAATTTCCCAATTTGATGTTGAAATCGATTTCAACCAAACATTACTCGGAAGGCAATTAACACAGGAAACAACAGAAATGGCATTTTCACATTAACTAACTAATACAACTGAGAGCCCCATACCATATTTCTACATAAAGCCACAATCTCAACAGCCTTGTTGACAAAATCCCAACCTCTTGCTAGCTATGCAGCAGACCCTCTCATCTCTGCCATAGGTGGTTGAGTCTCCCTGTCTCTCCTTTGAAAATCTCTTCACTCAATCTCATGAATAACATTACGCTGACTTTAAGCTGTAAGGAATGCTCTGTCTGATCCCAAACAGGGTCGCTGATTCCACAAGTAAGCAGCTCATTGGCTAACAGAAAAAAAAGTCTCACCCATTTGCTTGGCACAGCAGCCACTAGATTTTATACTTTTCAGGTCCTTTTAGAATCAGAGACTTTTACAGCACAGAAAGAGGCCATTTGACCCATAATGTATGTACTGACTCCTGAAAGAGCTACACAGCTAGCTTCACTCTCCAGCCCTATCTTCATAACCCCCTAACTTTATCATGTTCAAAAATATTTATACACTTAATGGTAAGATCCTAGGGAGGGTTGCTAAACAAAGAGGTCTTGGAGTGCAGGTTCATAGTTCCTTGAAAGTGGAGTTGCATACAGGCTGTATAGTGAAGACGATGTTTGGTATGCTTGCTTTTATTGGTCAGAGTATTGAGTATAGGAGGTCATGTTGTGGCTCTACAGGACATTGGTTAGGCCACTTTTGGAATATTGTGTGTAATTCTGGTCCCCCTCCTATAGGAAGGATGTTGTGAAACTTGAAAGGGTTCAGAAAAGATTTACAAGGATGTTGCCAGTGTTGGACGATTTGAGCTATCGGAACAGGCTGAATAGGCAGGTGCTGTTTTCTCTGGAGTGCCAGTGACTGAGGGGTAATCTTACAGAGATTTATAAAATCATAAGGAGAATGGATAGGGTAAATAGGCAAGGTCTTTTCTCTGGGGTAGAGGAGTCCAAAACTAGAGGGCATAGGACTAATGTGAGAGGGGAACGATATAGAAGGGACCTAAGGGGTACCTTTATCATACAGAGAGTGGTACGTGTATAGAATGAGATGCCAGAGGAGGTGGTGGAGGTTGCTACAATTACAACATTTAAAAAGCATCTGGATGGGTATTTGAATAGGAAGGGTTTCTGGAATATGGGCCAAGCGCTGACAATTGGGACTAGATTAATTTAGGATATCTGTTCGGTATGGACAAGTTGGTTGGAAGGATCTTGTTTCCATGTTGTCCATCTCTATGAGTTTATATATCCAGCTCTCTTTTGAGACCGCCTATGGAATCTCCCAGGCAATGCATTCCAATTCCTAACAACTCTCTGGGTAAGGAAGTTTCTCCTCATCTCAATCCTAACTCTCTTGTTGACAATCTGAAAATCATGACCTTTTTTGGTCCTTTCCTTTTGAGCATTTTTACGATTCTGTCTGACTGAGTCTGAGTGATTGTGTACAGCAAGACACATTGCCCCTTATTGTATTGAGGTGTGAAAACTGGTACTTGAGCTTCTAGAAGGTTTGAACTTGCCTTTTGTTCCCATTACAGCAAAATCAAATGCATCTTTCTTCAGAATTATCGCCCCAACCTTCTTCAGGACATTCAACTTTTCCTTGAAAATGTCAGTTCAAAACACAACCATGTTATAGAATCTCATCCTTGTAACAGTGCTAAACTCAATGGTCATTGCTCCTACCAACAAATTCCTCAAGTAGATTTCTTTGTTAAGCCTGCATCTTCCAAAGGCATATGTTCCAAAACAAATCCTCCGCTCCTGTAATTCTAGCCTTTCCCTTTCTTCCTGCTCTGCCAGCAGCTGTAGAATCTTTTCAGCCCCACTTTCTGAAATGTTCTCCAAATGACATCTTAAAATGTACATCTCTGGTGATGTCCTCAGTCTTAAACTAGAATCTGTATATTCCCATTGATTATTTTCACATCTGTTGAGCTAATATGGCCATACATTAATAAAGTGAAAGTTACTGAGCGTCTGGATCACGTGCTAAAGTCCTGAAATGGAACTTGAAGTCACCATCCTCAATTGGAAGGAAAGGGATATTGTCTGCAAGACAGGCAGCCAGTTCAATCACTTCAGTTTCACAATGCAGGATTCCAGGTTAAAATGACCTGAGATTTTCAATAATTGATGGAATTTAACTGATGCTCCATGAGTGCTAATGTCAACACTGTAAGGCACTGGGGCCCACACAGGCACACATGCGAAGATTTGACAATTTTGCCAGCAGTGGCCAGTTAAGAGTTCACCTTAATACAAACGCTGAACTGGGTGTATCTCTAAGTTGCTAACCCAATCAGGGGTACATCCATATTAAAGGGCCTTCAAAGGACCAGTTAAAAAGTTAGAGATGATCTGGGAACAGGGAGACAGGCTCCAACTAGAACAGGCATCAAAGCCATGGGTGTGTCCAGAGCCATGGCCCAGACCCCCATCTAGTGGAGCTCCTGAAAATGAAGGACCCCCACCCCCACCCCCAACCCTGTGAAGCCTACTTTTTGTAGCTGGTGGACACACCATGATGGGGAGGAGTGGAGGGGCCAATATGAGGATTGTAAGCTCCAAATGAGGTTGTAAAATGCCCAGCAACATATCTATTAATTGAACTTCTTGGTCACTAGTCTTGGTCAGCACTGTTCTCAGCTTTAGTAATATTTGTGGACGCCAGGAAGGTGTCAGACGTCTGACCTGACAACACCCAGATCATTTTGCCACCTTTCCTGCTTTCCAGCTAACTCCAAATGGCTGCTAGAATTCCAGCCAATGTGCCTGTACTATTGGGCCTACATTATATTGCACCAAGATCAAACACTAAAGATTCAATATTAATTCCATTCTCTATGTAAAAATGTTCTTTGTAGACAGTAGCTGGATTTTAAGACTGCATGAAATGCGACAGTAGTGTATCAGGATTTGAAAGATTTCTGAACTGAATCTCGACTGGGGTTATTCCATACCCTTTGTTAATAAATTCTTTAGCCAGAAGTTACGCAATTGTCGACAAAGCAACTTGAGAGCAGATCAATAAAAATTATTAAAATGAGAGGTTTTATTTGAAGCAGAATCATTGTATATAACAGCTCCTTAGGCAACATTGAGGACAATATTAGTCTCCAATAAGATTGATGAGTGTGAGGGAAGGTGTATACCAAAACCCAGTGCAAGTTAACGGCACAAAGTAATATTATTTTCATCTGTAGTCTTCAGTTACAGTAATTTGTCTAGTTATTGACTTGAAACACATTCTCCATAATTATTTAATTAATCTGCTGGGCTAGATTGTTTTGTAGGGTGCTCGAAAAGCACAGAAGATTAGGCAGCATCCGAGGAGCAGGAGAATTGGAGTTTCGGGCATAAGCACATCATCAGAAATCTTATGTCCAAAACATTATTCTCCTGCTCCTCAGATGCTGCCTGACCTGCTGTTCTTTTCCAGCACCACACTCCCAAATCAGATCTTCAGCATCTGCAGTCCTCACTTTCTCCTAGATTCTTATGAACATCTGGCAGGACGGACTTTCTAAATTCAATCTGAATTCGGATTTGAGTGTGGCTGGGTTGTTTTGTGTTTTGTTGGGGTGGGGGACAGCTGTGCAGAGTAAGTGAACCTGAGAAGGTGATGGCGAGCTGCCTCTTTGAACCTCTCCTTTGCACATCGTGGTGTTAGATTAGATTAGATCCCCTATATTGTGGAAACAGACCCTTCGGCCCAACAAGTCCACACCGACCCTCCGAAGAGTAACCCACCCAGGACCATTCCCCTCTGACTAATGCCCCTAACACTATGGGCAATTTAGAATGACCAATTCACCTGACCTGCACATCTTTGGATTGTGGGAGGAAACCAGAGCAAACCCACACTGACATGGGGAAAATGTGCAAACTCCACACAGGTAGTCACCTGAGGCTGGAATCGAACCTGGGACCCTGTTGCTGTAAGGCAACAGTGCTTAACCACTGAGCTTGAGGGAGTTCTAAGATTTTGACCCAATGATAGAACAATGATATATTTCCAAGCCAGAATGGCCTCAGATTTTTCCATGCTACTGCTGATCCCATTCTTCTTGGTAATGGAAGTTACAGGTGTAGAAGGTGCTGACCTTGGGGCACTTGCATGCACATGAAAAATATTGCTTGTTCTGTACACCAGTGGATGAAGAAGCGAATGGTGAAGGTAGTGGATGTAATGCCAATCAAATCATCTGCTTTGTCCTGGATGGTGTTGAGCTTATTGAGTGTTGTTGGAGCTGCACTCATCCAGATAATTGAGAAGTACTCCATTACACTCCTGAATTGTTGATTTGATTTGATTTATTTATTGCCAAGTGGACCAAAGTACAGTGAAAAGCTTTGTTTATGAGCAGAACAGGTAGATCATAAAAAGCAAGGCTGTACAGATTATAGGGTGAAAAAAAAATAGAGGTATACAGGTTACAACACATGGGGCTTGCGCTGGGCAAGATAAAAATGATTAAGATCAGCATTATTTGAAGTTCTAGAGTCCATTCATTGTACTACTAAGAGCAGGGTAGAAGCTGTTCCTGAACCTGTTGGTGCATGTTCAAGCTTCTGTATCTTCTGCCTGAAAGAAGAGATTGTAGGAGCTCATTACCAGGGTGATGATGTTGGTAGCCTTTTGGCAGCAACAAGCCATATAAATGGAAATGGAATCTATGAATGGAAGGTTAGCTTCCGTGATGGTCTGGGCTATCCACACAATCTTCTGTAGTTTCTTATGGTCGTGGGCAGAGCAGTTGCCATACCAGGTTGTTTTGCACCCAGACAATATGCTCTCAAAGGTGCGTCTGGAGAAATCAATGAGGGTCCTTGTAGACGTGTCAAATTTCCTAAGCCACCTGAGGAAGAAGAGGCGATGTAGTGCCTTCCTGACAGTTGCATCTACATGGGAGTTCCAGGAGAGATTGTCAGTTATCGTCACTCCTAGGAACTTGACCCTCTCCATCCTCTCAACCTCAGTTTCAATGATGTAGTTAGGGGCATGTCTTCCACCTTTCTTTTTGAAGTCAGTGATCAGTTCTTCTGCTTTGCTGACATTGAGTGAGAGATTGTTGTCATTGCACCATGCCACCAAGCCCTCTCCCTCCTTTCTGTATTCTGACTCATCATTGTTTGATATCCAACTTACCACAGTGGTGTCATCAGTGAACGTGTAGATGGCATTCATTTGGAATTTGGCTACACAGTTGTGAAGATACTGGGAGTACAGTAGGAGGCTGAGAATGCATCCTTGGAAGGGTTCTAGTGTTGAGTGATATCATGGGGAAGTGCAGTTGTGTATCTTCACTGATTGCAATCTATGGGCTAGACTAATGGTTCTTATAGACAATGGCTAGGTTTTGGGGGATTTAAGAGCTGAATCCTTTAATGTAGATTTCCTAGCATTGAAGCTGCTCTTGTAGCCACACTACAGGTATGTGTGCTCTGGCTGAGGTTTGGGTCAACCGAAAGGATATTGATGTTGAAGTATTCAGTAATGGATTGGATATCAAGGAGGAGATGTTAGACTCTCTTGTTGGACATGGTCTTAGCCTGGCACATGTGTGGTGCAAATGTTACTTGTCACTAATCAGCTCAAACCTCAATGTTGACTGTGTCACACTGTCTAAGGTGTTGTGAATGATAATGTATGAAGATGGTGCAATCATCAGCAAACATCCTTGTTTCTTTCTTATCATGGAGAGAAATCGTTGAAGACAGTTGGGTCCAGGAAAGTGCGTTGAGGAATTTCTGATGCAATGCAGTGTGAGGCAGTGGCATTGTGGTAATGCTCTGGGTACATGGGCTTGAATGTAACTCATGGCACCAAAGGGTCTGTTTCTATGCTATACAGCTTTATGACACTGTGATTCTAGGGCAGGTGAATTGAAATTCAATTAATAAACTTTTAACTTGAAAAAAAGCTAGTCTAATGACAATAAATTGTTATTAAATACACATTTGGTTCACTAATATTCTTCAGGGAAAGAAATCAGCTGTCCTGACCGACATGTGACTTCAGACCCAATGTGGTTAGTCTCAACTGCCCTCTGAATGACTGAACAACCAATTAATTTCCAGGCAATTAGGCATGGGCTGAAAATGCTGATGATGCCTGCATTCTATTAGAGATTTATTTCTGTAAAATGAACGCAGGAGTATCATTTCTCATATCCTTCGCATTTCGAGCAAAATTTGCAAATCTTCAGATCAACAATATCACACAGTAATAACAATCTGTGAACTACAATGTTCTTGAAAAATTGACACAAATATTCCACCTCGTTGCTTGCCTAAGCAGCAATGTTATGGAATGTCATAAAAAGCAAATTACTGCTCGTGCTGAAAATCTGGAATGAAAACAGAAAGTGCTGGGAATACCCAGCAGGTCTGGCCGCATGTGTAGAGAAAGAGACAAAGACAGAGTTCATGTTTCTGGTCAGTGACCATTCACCAGAACCTAAACTCTGAATGTTTGGATGGATGCTCAGCCACCTGAAATAGTTTTTATTTTGTCTGAGCCTCAGTGTCAGGGACAAGTGCTTGTCAGCATCATTTGGGCAGCCTGTGGGCCTTCCTGGTTATTTACATGGCTGTTGCCTGGAAAACCTGCAATCCAGGAGCTCCTATCCAATCAGAGAGTCAACAGGTCAGTAACCTGAGTAGCCCAGAAGGAAGGGTGGTCACTGTAGGGGCTGACAGAGGGCCCCCAGTCTGCAGAAGGTAGATGCAGGACTGAGCTTGGGAATATCATTGGAGCTGCAGGGAACCCAAGCCTTTCTCTTTCCATCCCCTTCCACCAATCCAGGCTGTCACTGGAAGGCTGCCATTGTTCCACTAGCAGGCTTCCCATGTCATTAGGGCTGGATCTGCTATCTACCTTTTCCTACTTACAGGATGGACCTCTCTACCGCTGGTTGGCTCACATTTATTGCTCATTCCTAGCTGCCCTTGAGTGGGTGGTAATGAGCTGCCTTCTTGAACCATTGCAGTCCACCTGCTGTGGGTTGACCTACAATGCCTTTAGGGAGGGAATTCCAGGATTTTGACCCAGCGATAATGAAGAAACACAATACTTTAATAAAATCAATGAGTGGCTTGGAGGGGAATTTGAAGGTGGTGGTGTTCCCTTGTATTTGCTGCCCTTGTCTTTCTCGATGGAAGTGCTCATGGGTCTGAGCATCTTTGGTGAATTTCTGCAGTGCATCTTGTGGATAGTACACACTGCTGCTACTGAGTGTTGATAGTGGAGGCAGTGGAAACATGTGAATGTGGTGTCAATAAAGCAGGCTGCTTCATCCTGCATGGTGTCAAACTTCTTGAGTATTGTTGGAGCTTCCCCCATCCAGGCAAGTGGGGAGTATGTCATCACACTCCTGACTTGTGCCTTGTAGATGATGGACAGGCTTTGGGGAGTCAGAAGGTGAGTTACTCACCGCAGTATTCCTGGCTTCTGACCTGCTGTTGTATCAACTGTGCTTATGTGGCAAGTCCAGTTGAGTTTCTGGTCAATGGTAATCCCCAGGATGTTGAGAGTAGGGGTATTCAGTGATGGTAACACTATTGAATGTCAAGGAGCATTGCTTAGTTTGTCTCTTAATGGAAAAGGTCATAGCTTGGTATTTGATTGGCACAAATGTTACTTGCCACTTGTCAGTATAAGCCTGGATATTGTCCAGATCTTGTTGCATTTGTACATGGACTGCTTCAGTACCTGAGGAATTGTGAATGGTGCTGAACATTATGCATTCATTGGTGAACATCCCTACTTCTGATCTTATGTTGGAGGAAAGGTCATTGATGAAGCAGCTGAAAAAATTGGGTCTAGGGTACAACCCTGAGGAACTCCTGCAGAGGTCTCCTGAAGCTGAGATGAATGAGCTGCAACAACCACGACTATCTTCCAATGTGCCAGATATGAATCCAACCATGGAGAGTTTTTTCCCCCGATAGCTAATGATTCCAATTTTGCTGGCACTCCTTGATATCACACTTGGTCAAAGGCAGACTTGATGCCAAGGTCTGTCACTCTCACCTCACCTCTGGAATTCAGCTCTTTTGTCCATGTTTGAACCAAGTATGTAATGAAGTCAGGAACTGAGTGGCTCTGGCAAAACCCATACTGGGTGTCACTAAATAAGTTATTGCTGAACAGATAGTATGACATCTTCCATCACTTTGCTGATCATTGAGAAAGGATTGACAGGGCAGGAATTGAGTGTGCTGGATTTTATGTATAGGACATACCCCCGGGGCAATTTTCCATATTGTCAGGTAGAAACTGGAGTTGTAACTGTACAGGAAGAGCTTGGCCGGGGAGTGGCATGTTCTGAAGCACAAGTCTTCATCACTTGCTGGAATACAGTCAGAGCCCACTCCGTGTGTCCAACCATTTCTTGATAACATGTGGAGTGAATCAAATTGGCTGAAGACTGGTATTTCTGATGCTGGGGACCACTTGAGGAGACTAGATGGATCATCCACTCGACACTTCTGGCTGAAGATTGCTGTGATGCTTCAGCCTTTTCTTTTGCACTGATGTGCTGGGCTCCTCCATATTGAGGATGGGGATATTTGCGGAGCCTCCTCCTCCTCCTCCAGTGAGTGGTTTAATTGTCCATTACCATTCACAACTGGATGCAGCAGGACTATGGAGCTTAGATCTGATCTGTTGGGTGTGGGATTGCTTAGTTCTGTCTATCACTTGCTGCTTATACTGTTTGACACATGAATGATCCTGCCTTCCCCAGGTTGACACCTCATGGTGCTGCTCCTGCCATGCCCTCCTGCAGTTTCCACTGAACCAGGGTTGATCCCTTGGATTGATGGTAATGGTTGAGTGGGGGATATGCTGGGCCATGAGGTTACAGATTATGCTGGAATGCATTTCTGTTGCTTTTGATGGCCCACAGTGCCTCATGGATGCCCAGTTTTGAATTGCTAGATCTGTTTGAAGTCAGTCCCATTTAGCACAGTGAGAGTACCACACAACATGGTGGAGGATATTCTCAATGTGAAATGAGGACTTTGTTTCCACAAGGATGGTGCAGTGATCATTCTAACTGATACTGTCATGGCCAGATGCATCAGCAGCCAGTAAGTTGCTAAGGATGAAGTTAAGTCTGTTTTCCCTCTTGTTGGTACCTCGCCACCTGCTGCAGACCCAGCCTAGCAGTTATATCCTCTAGGACCTGACCAGCTCGATCAGTAGTGCTGCTGCCAAGCCACTCTTTGTATTGTACATTGAAATACCCCACACGGGAATTTTTTTTGCCTTCATCATTCTCGCTACTTCCTCCAAGTGCTGTTCAACATGGAGGACTGATGCATCAGGTAAAAAGTGAGGTCTGCAGATGCTGGAGATCAGAGCTGAAAATGTGTTGCTGGTTAAAGCACAGCAGGTCAGGCAGCATCCAAGGAACAGGAAATTTGACGTTTCGGGCTCTGGCCCGAAACGTCGAATTTCCTTTTCCTTGGATGCTGCCTGACCTGCTGTGCTTTAACCAGCAACACATTTTCAGGACTGATGCATCAGCCAAGGTAGGATAGTATGTGGCAATCAGCAGGAGGGCTCTGTGCCCATGCTAACCTGAATCCATGAGATTTCATGGAATCCAGAAGTCAATGTTGAGGGCTCCCAGGTCAACTCCCTCCTGACTTTTTACAACTGTGCCATCACCTCTGCTGGATCTGTTCTGTCAGTGGGATAGGACATATCCAGAGATAGTGATAGACTATGCCAGGCAGTAGCTTGACTCATCTGTAAGATAGCTCTCCCAATTTTGGCACTCACACCCCAAATGGGAGCTTCAGGCACAGTTGTGTTTTCAATACTCAGCATTTAATGCAAATCTTTTCATATCCTCTAAAAATAACAGAACGCCAATGGGCGGGTTCCATAATACCTCAGCAGATAAATGCATTACATTTCCCATGTATAACTAATACCTGGGCTATATCACGAAAAAGAAGGAAAACATAAAGCCATTTACAGGAATATGCAAGACTGGAAAAAGCAGTCTACTGGGCCTAGGTGTATAAGAAAGTAATCTTCAAATACTTTGAGCATTTTTTTCACTGAAAAATTAAACAATATTATGAATCATTCGACAAGCTAGGTGCTGAGACAGAAATTTCATAACATTGTCCTTAATTCCTAGGTTTCTTCGTCATTCAGACTTTCACTTTCTGATCCTATCATCCCACCCTGAAACAATATTCTACATGTGCTGTATCTATGTTATTGAACTGCTTTAAACATTGTGCCTTCCTTCTATTCACTGAGCTTCAGATTGTAAATCTTTCCTCATAATTTATCCTCATAATTTTTAAAGTAAAATTTGTTTCTTCTCTTTTCGCTTTCCTCTTGGTCTGAATATATATTTTTCTGCAGTACAATGACAACATTAAAAGCAGTGCACTGCTTTAGAATAGAATGTAAATACTCCAATACATTTAGAGTCATTGCATTGTACAGCACGAAAAGACTCTTCTGTCCAACTTGTCCATGCTGACCAGATATCGTAGATAAATCTAGTCCCATTTGTCAGCACTTGGCCAATTATCCCTCTAAATCCTTCCTATTCATATACCCATCCAGATGCCTGTGGGCGGCACGATGGCACAGTGGTTAGCACTGTTGCCTCACAAATGTTGCGCCAGAGACCCGGGTTCAATTCCCGCCTCAGGTGACTGACTGTGTGGAGTTTGCAAGTTCTCCCCGTGTCTGTGTGGGTTCCCAAAATACAAAAAAATGTGCAGGTTAAGTGAATTGGCCATGCTAAATTGCCCGTAGTGTTAGGTGAAGTGGTAAATGTAAGGGAATGGGTCTGGGTGGGTTACACTTCGGCGGGTCGGTGTGGACTTGTTGGGCCGAAGGGCCTGTTTCCACACTGTAAGTAATCTAATCTAATTAATAAAAAAAAATGTTGTCCCAGCCTCCACCACTTCCTCTGACAGCTCATTCCATACATGCAAAAATGTTGCCCCTTTTAAATCTTTCCCTCTCATCTTAAATCTACGCCCTGTAGTTCTGGACTCTGCAACCACAAGGAAAAGACCTTGTCTATTTACCGTTTCAAGATTGACAACATCCTTCCTGTAGCAGGGAGACCAGAATTGTACACAATATTCCAAAAGTGGTCTAATCAATGTCCTGTACAGCCACAACATGACGTCCCAACTTCTATACTCAATACTCTGACCAATAAAGGAAAGAATACCAAATGCCTTCTTCACTATCCTATCGACCTGTGATGTGATTCCACTTTCAAGGATCTTTCTGGTTGTTTCACCCAAATGCATTCAATTATTAAATGCTTCAACATGTGATATAGATAGCAGAAGTGTCAATGTTATTATTTCAGGTTCCTTTCTAATTCTCCTTTTTCTGATTTAATTTCATTCTTTTTATACTTAGCACTTTTTTTACATTTACATTACTTTACATTTCATAGTCAAATTATATTTTCCATTTGGTTGCACAGCTTTAAAACCAATCCTATATTCTGTCTCCAGAACAATTCCTATTCCAATTCCATTAACAAATAGTTTAAGCTCTCTGTCTGATCCAAGTGATGTGTGTAGCCTACAAACAACAGGTGATTTCACTGGACACTCCACAGTTGTAAGCTATTTGCAATTTCATTGTACTTTTAACACACTAAAACATCCCAAGTTCCCCCTGAGGAGTGTTAATGAAATAGAAGTCACATAAGAAGAGGGAAGTGAAGAGGTCATGGTTTAAAGGAGCATCTTAGATGGCAAAGGTAGAGAGTTAGAGAGAATTAAGGAGGAAATTCCAGAGCTTAGCAATTTGGCAGCTGAAGGCATGGCTAGTAATGGTAGAGTGGAGAAAAAATGTGAATGCACAAGATGCCAGAATTGGTGGAGCACAGACATCTTGGAGGATTGTAGGCTGGAAGAAATTACAGAAATATGATTAAGTGAAAGGTCATTTCTCCTGAGTATTCTCCTTCCTATTTCTAACTACATTCTGATCCAATCCCGTTTATCTGTTATCACACAGATTAAAATATTTAATGTGGCATTTTACTAATAACTTTTCCATAAGTTAAAATTGTTACTTAATATGTTGTTTTATTGTACACTCTAGCTAGGGTACCCTGAAAAAAAAAGGAAGAGATTTGCTTGATAGAATATTCCCCTTCCAAATCCCAGTTGGCTGCAGCTATCCAACTATTGCTATGTTGGATTCTTCTTAACTATTCATTAAATATTTTCATTATGGAAGTAGTTGAATCATTAATTGATAAGTTACCTCTTGGCAATTAACCATTTGGTAAGATTCCCTGTTGAAATATAACTCTTGTTAAATCTTACCAAATGCTATTCATTCCTCTTCAATCCTCAGCTCCTGAGTAAATACAAACATACAAATGAATTAGAAGCAGAATTAAGTCATTCAGCCCTTTGAGCTTTTTCCAACTTTCAATAAGATCATGTCTGATTGTAATGTCAAATCAACATTCCTGCCTACCCCCTCATTGCTGTTTCTCCCTTGTTTAACAAGAAACAATTCATTTCTGTCTTAATATATTCAAGGACTCTGCTTCTACCTCTTTTCAAGGAAAAGAATTGCCTAATCCCTGATTTAAATGGATGACCCCTGATGTTTAAACAGTGCCTAGACTCTAGATTTCCCCATTACACAGGACTTCCTCTCTGTTTACACTCTGTCAAGATCCCTCAGGATCTACTGTGTTTCAGTCAAGTCACCCTGTACTATTTGAAACTCCATCAGATACAACTTAGCTTATCAACCTTTCCTCATCAGGCAAACCCCTCCTTTCAGGCAATAGTCTGGTAAGCATTCTCTGAATTGTTTCTAACGTATTTGCATCTTTTCTTAAATCAGGTGGCCAGTACTGTGTACAGTAATTTGTTTTACCAGTGCCCTGTAAAACTGGTGCATAACCACCCTGCTTTAGTATTCAAATCCCCTCACAATAAATGACAATATTTATTAGTTTTCCTAATTACTTGCTGTATCTGCATACGAGCCTTTTGCAATGCATGCACCAACCCCCCCAGATTCCTTTGTATCTCAGAGCTCTGCAATATCTGATAATTTCGATAATGTGTATTCTTTTTAATTCTTCCTTTCAAAATTGACAATTTTACATTTTCCTGCATTGTACTCCTTTTGCCACATCTTTGTCCACTTATTTACTCTATTTCTTTTTCTAATGCCGTAATCATAGATTACTTTCCTAGCTATATTTGTCTCATTAGCAAATTAGACAACCATATCTTCTATCTCTTTATCAAAGTTTGCATAAACAGAGTTGAGAGTGCGGTGCTGGAAAGGTACAACCAATCAGGCAGCATCCTAGGAGCAGGAGAATTCACGTTTCAAGCATAGCTCAATGTTATGCTCAAAATGTTGATTATCCTGCTCTTCGGATGCTCCCCTGACCTGCTGTGCTTTTCTAGCACCCACACTCTCGTCTCTGATCTCCAGCAGCTGCAGTCCTCACTTTCTCCCAATAAATTGTGAACAGTTGAGGACCCAGCACTGATCTCAATGGCACACCATTTGGTAAAACCTGAAATGACCATTTATGCATAACCGGCCAGCCAGCCAATCTTCTACCAATGTCAATACACTACTTCCTTTTCTACCATGAGCTTTTATTTTCTGCAATGACCTTTGATATGGTGCCTTCTGGAAATTAGATTCCCTACAATGTGGAAACAGGCCCTTTGGCACAAACACTCCACACTGACCCTCTAAAGAGTAACCCACCCCAACCCATTTCCCTCTGAATAATGCACCTAACACTACGGGCAATTTAGCACGGCCAATTCACCTGACTTGCACATCTTTGGACTGTGGGAGGAAACCAGAGCACCCGGAGGAAACCCACACAGACACGGGGAGAATGTGCAAACTCCACACAGACAAATGCCCGAGGCAGGGATTGAAATTGGGTCCCTGGTGCTGTGAGGCAGCTGTGCTAACCACTGAGCCACCATGCTGCCCATGTCAGAAATATTAGATGTGTTAGGTTTGCTTCCATAAAATCATAAAATAACACATTACTTAAAAAAAATTGGAGCCATTGAGCATATGCCAACTGTTTTGAAGAGCTATTCCAGTTGATGCTACTTCCCAGTTTCTTCCCAATAATTTACGCTTCTTGAAATAATTATCCAAATGGTTTATGAAAGCTACTGTTCAAATGTTAAAACTTCATTCAGGGGAATTGGGCTTCACTGTCTGAGGCAGTATTTATTATTCATGCCCAGTTGCATTGGAGAAGATGGTGATGAGCTTCGTTCTTCAACTGTTGCAGTCTCTGTGTTGTAGGGACATCTAAAGTGTTGTTCACAAGGGAGTTTAAGGAACATGAACCAGCAACAATGAAAAGACAGCAATACAGTTCTAATTGAGGATGGAGAATGACTTGGAGAGGAACTTGTGTAAATTTTCACCGCAACATCAGGAAATGGACCACAGCTTCTAACCACCCATTTGAGGAAAACAAATTTCCTTCCTGCGATCTCTGACTTGATTCCTTAACATACAGCTTAAAACTGTGCCCTCTTGTTATCAACCTTTAGCCATTATAAGCAGCTTTGTCTGTATTTACTCTTTTGAAACCATTCATGTTGTATCGTTAAGTTGTGGTTCATATACCTTTCCGTATGATTTGGTTTAGAGTTTAGATTTGAACGAGTTGCGTTTGTGCATTTTGGTTCGTGAGTTGGGAGGGGTGTTGTAATTAACTTCTCAATATTTATGTAATCATGGTGATTTCATTAAAAAGAGAGTGTGAAAGAGAATTCCTAGTCTGTGATGGACTTTGTTTTTCTTGGAAGGAGGGGTTTAGAAGTTTACTTAGATTAGATTACCTACAATGTGGAAACAGGCCCTTCAGCCCAACAAGTCCGCACCGACCTGCCGAAGCGCACCCACCCAGACCTATTCCCCCACACCTAACACTATGGGCAATTTAGCGTGGCCAATTCAACTAACCTGCACATTTTTGGACTGTGGGAGGAAACCGGAGCACCCAGGGAGACACGCAGACACGGGGAGAATGTGCAAACTCCGCACAGTCAGTGCCTAAGGCGGGAATTGAACCCAGGTCTCTGGCACTGTGAGGTGGCAGTGCTAACCACTGTGCCACCGAGCTGCCCATAAAGTGAACAAAGTAAACAGTTGTCCATGAGGTCTTTAGTTTAGAAGGTCAGCAATTTTGTTTTTAATTAGGGGAAATGCACTCAGCATGGGCTAAAAAGACTTCTGATGAAAAGAAAAGGAGTTTCTGATGAAGGGAGATGCATTAGAAGTGTTAGAAAATGGATTACCTCACCATAAGCAGGTAAGTTTGAAAGTTGCAACCAGAACTGTATGGTTACATGCCTGAAGGTGTTATTTGAAGCTGAGAAAGTCTAAGCCCTGTCATACGAAGGCTCCTAAAAGGGCTACTAGATTCTCAAGTTGAAGAATTGTATGTTTGCATTTCAGCAAAAGACCATTTTTTTAAAACCACAAAAAAAAAAATCATCTATCAAGCCAGATTTCGGTCAGGAGCCTGACTTGTCAAAATAACATCAGTTGGGATCATAACAATATTAGGACAAAACTCTATAAACTCTGCTCATAGGCTTCTCTGCTCTGAGGAGAACAATCCAAGTTTCAGCAGTCTATCCACAGAACTGCAATGCAATTTCCCAAACTGTACATTGAAATGTTTTCTAGCCATTACTGAAGGCAGTTAAGAGGCAACCACATTGTTACGGGTCTGGACTCACCTACAATTTTGACTAGATTTCAAGAGAATGGAAGATTTGGCATTTGTTTTATTCTTTCATGGAATCTAGGTATCCTTGATTAACATTTATATATAAAGTTCATATATTATATTTCAACAAATAAATATATCATATAGATGTGAAAACCTGTTTTTAAAGTACTTTGCAAAACTGTTGTTATGTTATGCATTTACCAGTGCATTATTTCACTTAAGGCACCTTAGCTTATGGGTCATCGCCAGGATTTGTATTTATTACGACTGACCTTTAACAATATCGTGCCAACATTTTCTGAAGGCCATCTTGCTATCACTGATTTTAATGTGAGATGAGTGAAACAAACTTTTAATTTAAGATGATATAAAATCAGATTTATACTCCAAGAGGCTGCAGTTCCACTCAGATTCTAGTACATAAAATAAAATATGTTTAATTTACAAGGTAAATAACTTATTTGAGTCTGGACCCAGGGAAAGTGGAAAGTCAATCTACTTCTGAAGATGCATAGAATGTAACATGCGACGGTTACTCACCACTCAAGATTTCTGCTGAGCCTTCCATATTTCCTGCGGAAGGAAGGCTCAATGAAGCCTTTTCCACCATCACTCACATTGAAATTAGCCATTTTCCCCTCTACCTCCTGTAACATCTGTTCTGTCCCCCAAAACACAGACAGACCCAAGCACACGCACACACGCACAAAATCTATCCCCTCCTTCCAATCCTCCGCACACTTTAAATAGCTCTTCCTTCCCCAAGCCCACTCTTTCTGCCAATTGGTATTAACCTGTGAGGAGGGTAACGACTGTGACATTACAAGCACAAGCCTAAGACAGACTTAGCACGGGCCATTTTTATCAATGCTTTTCTAGAGACAAAGAGAAATAAAGTCATTCAGCATGAAAACAGTCTCTTTGATCCAACCAGTCCATGGCGAATATAATCCCAAACTAATCTAGGCCACCTGCCTGCTCCTGGCCCACATCCTTCCAAGCCTTTCCTATTCGTGTACTTATGTAAACATTTTGAAAACGTAATTGTACTCAAATCCAACATTTCCTCAGGAAGTCCATTCCACACATAAACCACCCTCTGTGTAAAACATCTGCCTATTAACATCTTTTTAAAATCTCTCTCACCTTACAAACGTGCCCCTGAGACTTGAATTCCCCATCTGAGGGAAAAGACACATACCATTAACCTTCTCCATAACACTCATGATTTTATAAATATCAATCAGACTACCTCTCAATCCCCTACGCTCCAGTGAAAGATGTCTCAGCCTATCCAGCCTTTCTTTGTCACTCAAACCCTCCATTCCTAGCAACATGCTAGCAAATCTGTTCTGAATTCACTCCATCTTAACAATATCCTTCATATAGCTGGGCAATGTTTGAGCAGAAGTAACAAAATGGTGAGGTATCAGGGTTGGGACAGGACACAGTATCGGAAAAAGACAAGCTCTCAGTCATAACCACGGTTTCTGTGAGCTTAATCGGGGTTACAACCCACCGACTGAAAGCCACTATATAAATCCCTCATGTGAAAAATCATTCTAATTATTTCTTCTGCACCCTCTCCAAATCCATTACAGCTCTCCTGAAGTGCCATGCCAAAATGAACACAATATTCCACCTGGGGCCAAACTACTCTTAATATAGGTTTAACATAACTTCCTGGCTTTTGTAGTTCGTACCATTGTTTACAAATTCCAGGTTGCCAGATGCCTCATTAAACAAGTTCTTGACTTGTTCATCACATTCCAAGGTTTGTGAATAAATATCTCTAATAATTGAGGACTGTATTATTCTTTCTAATCCTGAAATGTGGCTTGCCCACAAATGATTTGTGCATTAATTAGAGAGGGGAAATGCACATCTTCAACTTCTCTGTGGTGGGTTGGACTGAGTTGGAATGACAATATTAATCACGATATTCAGCATAACCAGCTTTGCAACAATGGGTGGTAGCTAAAATTGCCCTAAAAATGCTGCTATCCATTAAAACCGGATAATTCTAGAGCACAACTCCATCATTAAGTAAGAACATATTCCTCCATTGTCTTGTTCATGCAAAACTATGGACAACTTTGACATGTAGGAATATATGATGATATAGTCATATTACAATTACTCAATGGATGGTAATTTGTTCTCCCCTGAAAAGCAACATCCCCACTTTTATTTGCTAGAAAAATAACCTTTCAAAATACTGCAAAGCATACATTTACTTCCAGTAAACTGACATGATTTACTACAATGAAAAGTAAAATCTTCCACTTCATAATTAATTGTTGGGGTGGAAACTTAGACTTCGAATCTTTTTAAAGAGGAAATGAATAGATTCATTCCGTGGGCGGCACGGTGGCACAGTGGTTAGCACTGCTGTCTCACAGCGCCTGAGACCCGGGTTCAATTCCCAACTCAAGTGACTGACTGTGTGGAGTTTGCACGTTCTCCCTGTGTCTGCGTGGGTTTCCTCTGGGTGCTCCGGTTTCCTCCCACAGTCACAAAGATGTGCAGGTCAGGTGAATTGGCCATGCTAAATTGCCCATAGTGTTAGGTAAGGGGTAAATGTAAGGGTATGAATTGGTTGCACTTCGGCGGGTCGGTGTGGACTTGTTGGGCCGAAGGGCCTGTTTCCACACTGTAAGTAATCTAATCTAATTACTATAAGCGAAGGGGTGAAATGTTATTGTGTGTAAGCAAGGATTTGGAATAATCAGTGGTGCTGGAAAAGTACCACTCCACTCCAGCACCACTCTATTCCAGAATCTGGTTTCCAGCATCTGCAGTCATTGTTTTTACCTTTGGAATAATCAGGTCAGCTATTAATGTATTGAATAGTGGAGCATGCCAGAGGGGCTGTGGCCTAATCTTGCTCCTAATTTGCTGCTCCTTTGTTCACAGGGTTTTGGCATCATTGGCTAGACTAGCATTGATTGCACATCCAGAATTGCCTTTGAGAAGATGAGGTGAGCTGCCTTCTTGATCAAGATTACAGTGGTGCTGGAAAAGTACAGCAGGTCAGGCAGCAAGGAAGGAGCAGGAAAATCAATGTTTTGGGCAAAAGTCCTTCATCAGGAATGAGGCTGGGAGAAAAGATAAATGGGAGAGGCTGGGGAGAAGCTAGCTGAAAGTGTAATAGGTGTATGGAGGTGGGAGTGAAGGTGATAGGTCGGAAAAGAGGGTGGAGCAGATAGGTGGGAGGGAAGATTGACAGGTGGGACAGATCACGAGGGCGGTGCAGAGCTGAAAGGTTGGGACTGGGGTAAGATGAGGGGAGGGGAAATGAGGAAACTGGTGAAGTCCACATTGATGCCATGGGGTTGAAGGGTCCTGAGGCGAAAGGTGAGGCGTTCTTCCTCCAGGTGTTGGGGGTGAAGGAGTGGCAGTGGAGGAGGCCCAGGACCTGCATGTCCCCGGCAGAGTGGGAGGGGGAGTTGAAATGTTTGGCCATGGGGCAGTGGGGTTGATTGGTGCGAGTGTCCCGGAGATGTTTTCTGAACCGTTCTGAGAGAAGGCATCCGGTCTCCCCAATGTACAGGAGACCGCATCGGGAGCAACGGATACAATAAATGACATTGGTGGATGTGCAGGTGAAACTTTGATGAATGTGGAAGGCTCCTTTGGGACCTTGTACAGAGGTGAGGGGGGGAGGTGTGGGCACAGGTTTTGCAATTCCTGCGGTGGCAGGGGAAAGTGCCAGGAGGGGAGGGTGGGTTGTTGCAGTGTGTGGACCTGGCCAGGTAGTCACAGAGGGAGCAGTCTTTGCAGAAAGTGGATAGGGGTAGCGAGGGAATATATCCTGGGTGGTGGGGTCCATTTGGAGGTGGCAGAAATGTCGGGGATGATGTGATTTATGCAGAGGTTGGTGGAGTGGAAAATGAAGTTCTGTCCTTGTTGCAGTTGGAGGGGTAGGATTCGAGGGCGGAGGTACAGGATGTGAATGAGATGCGTTGGAGGGCATTTTCAACCAGGTGGGAGGGGAACCACATGTCTTCTTGATCACTTCAGTCTGAGGCACATCTGCAATGCTGTTAGAAAGGAAATTTGACCCAGCCATTGTGATGGAATGGCAATGGAGTTCAAGCTATCATGGTGTGCAACTTAGAGTGAAACATACAGGTGGTGGTGTTCCCATTCATCCACTACTGCCCTTGTCCTTCTAAATAGTAGAGGTCCACAGGCACACCTTGAAGATATTGCTCCACATAATACATCACTGTAATCAGCAATGATAACATCTGTAGATGCAGAAAATGTGCAACAACCATTGACTTTTCTCCATCTATCTCTTGATGAGCAAGGAGTCACAATCTCAAGATTGTCATCAAAAGAATGAGGAATGAGAGGAGAAGAAACTTCTTCACTCAGAGAGTTGTTAGGATTTGGAGTTTGCTGCCTGGAAGAGAAGTGGAGGCGGATTCCACAGGACGCTTCAAGACAGAGTCGATCTATATTTGAAAATGATTAAGTTAGAGGGCTACGGAGATAGGACTGGAGAATGGGAATTTCTGGGTCACTCTTTTGGGAGCCACGATGGGTGGAATGACCCACTTCTGTAGTGTAAAATTTGATGATTCAATGAAAACTATTTGTATTTTAGTTTTCCTGAAATATCTTCATTTTTCAGTGCATTGTCACCTCGCTACAATGAAAAGGACACAACCAGTATCAACTATTGCATCTGAATGTTCCACACTGAAACAGGAATGTGGGAAAATACATCATTTCACGGTACCTTAAAACTGTTATAGATTATTTGTAGAATTGTCAATCAATCACTCAAGCCTTTTATATACTTTTTCAAAGCAACAAATAATCTACAGCTGCCCACGTCTCAAGTTTTGTCTTTCAGAAAAGCATAAAGTAATTTGTTGGTAGCAACTGTTTCATGCATCAATGTTCAAAACTCAAAAAGGGATCATGCTGTAAGGTTGAGTGAAATAGGAGTTGATGGGAAGGTTAAGGGCAGTAACAAATTAAAAATACTACACATGAATGCATGAAGCATTAGAAATAAGATGGATGAGCTTGAGGCTCTTTTGGAAATTGGCAGATACGATATTGTGGGGATAACTGAGACGTGGCTTCAAGTGGACAGGGTCTGGGAAATGAATATTCAAGGCTACACGTGCTATCGTAAGGATAGACTGACGGGCAGAGGGGGTGGGGTGGCCATGTTGGTAAGGGATGATATTCAGTCCCATGCGCAGAGGGACCTAGAATCAGGGGATGTAGAGTCAGTGTGGATAGAGCTGAGAAATTCTAAGGGGAAAAAGACCCTCTTGGGAATTATCTACAGGCCCCCAAACAGTAGCCTGGATGTCGGATGTAAGTTGAATCAGGAGCTGAAATTGGCCTGTCACAAAGATGTGACTACAGTTGTTATGGGGGATTTCAACATGCAGGTAGACTGGGAGAATCAGGATGGTATTGGACCTCAAGAAAGAGACTTTGTGGAGTGCCTCAGAGATGGATTCTTAGAACAGCTGGTGCTGGATCCTACCAGGGAGAAGGCAATTCTGGATCTGGTATTGTGCAACGAACCAGAATTGATCAGGAACCTCAAAGTGAAGGAGCCATTGGGAAGTAGTGACCATAATACAATAAGCTTCAATCTGCAATATGAGAGGGAGAGGGTATAATTGGAGGTGACAATATTTCTGTTGAATAAAAGGAACTATGGAGCTATGAGGGAGGAGCTGGCCAAAGTTCAATGGTGCAATACCTTAGCAGAGATGACAGTGGAGGAACAATGGCGGATATTTCTGTTTCTAATGCAGAGGATGCAGGATCTGTTCATTCCAGAAAGGAAGAAAGATCCGAGGAGGAGGCATGGGTGGAAGTGGCTGATGAGGGAAGTTAAGAAACATATAAAGTCAAGAGAGAAAAAGTATAACATAGCAAAGATAAGTGGGAAAATGGAGGACTGGGAAGCTTTTAAAGAACAACAGAGAATTACTAAGAAGGAATTGCGAGAGAAAAAATGAGGTTCAAAGGTAAACTGGCCAAAAATATAAAGGAGGATAGTAAAAGCGTTTTTAGGTATGAGAAAGGCAAAAAAAAATGGTTCAGACTAAAATTGGGCCCTTGAAGACAGAAACAGGGGAATATATTACGGGGAACAAAGAAATGGCAGAAGAATTGAATTGGTACTTCAGATCTGTGTTCACTGGGGAAGACACAAGCAATCTCCCTGAGGTAACAGTGGCTGAAGGACCTGAACTGAAGGGAATTTATATTTGCCAGGAATTGGTGTTGGAGAGACTGTTAGGTCTGAAGGTTGATAAGTCCCCGGGGCCTGATGGTCTACATCCCAGGGTACTGAAGGAGGTGGCTCGAGGAATCGTGGATGCGTTGATGATTATTTTCCAGAGTTCGATAGATTCAGGATCAGTTCCTGCGGATTGGAGGATGGCTAATGTTCTATCACTTTTTAAGAAAGGTGGGAGAGAGAAAGCAGGAAATTATAGACCAGTTAGTCTGACCTCAGTGGTGGGAAAGATGCTGGAGTCTATTATAATGGATGAAATTACGACACATCTGGATAGTAGTAACAAGATAGGTCAGAGTCAGCATGCATTTATGAAGGGGAAGTCATGCTTGACTAATCTTCTGGAATGTTTTGAGGTTGATGTAGTGTACCTGGACTTTCAGAAAGCTTTTGATAAAGTCCCACATAGGAGGTTAGTGAGCAAAATTAGGGCGCATGATATTGGGGGCAAAGTACTAACTTGGATTGAAAGTTGGTTGGCTGATAGGAAACAAAGAATAGTGATATACGGCTCCATTGTGGAATGGCAGACAGTGACCAGTGGGGTAACGCAGGGATCAGCGCTGGGACCGCAGCTTTTTACAATATATGTTAATGATATAGAAGATGGTATCAGCATGATACAAAGTTGGGTGGCAGGGTGAAATGTGAGGAGGATGTTAGGAGATTACACGGTGACCTGGACGAGTTAGGTGAGTGGTCAGATGCATGGCAGATGCAGGTTAATGTGGATAAATGTATGGTTATCCACTTTGGTGGCAAGAACAGGAAGGCAGATTACTACCTCAATGGAATCAATTTAGGTAAAGGGGCAGTACAGAGAGATCTGGGTGTTCTTGTACACCAATCAATGAAGGTAAGCATGCAGGTACAGCAGGTAGTGAAGAAGGCTAATAGCATGCTGGCCTTCATAACAAGAGGGATTGAGTATAGAAGCAAAGAGGCTCTTCTGCAGCTGTACAGGGCCCTGGTGAGACCACACCTGGAATACTGTGTGCAGTTCTGGTCTCCAAATTTGAGGAAAGACATTCTGGCTATTGAGGGAGAGCAGCGTAGGTTCACGAGGTCAATTCCTGGAATGGCGGGATTACCTTACGCTGGAAGACTGGAGCGACTGGACTTGTATACCCTTGAGTTTAGAAGACTGAGAGGGGATCTGATTGAGACATTTAAGATTATTAAAGGTTTGGACACTCTGGAGGCACGAAACATGTTTCCGCTAATGGGTGAGTGCCGAACCAGAGGACACAGCTTAGAAATACGGGGTAGACCATTTAGGACAGAGATGAGGAGAAACTTCTTCACCCAGAGAGTGGTGACTGTGTGGAATGCTCTGCCCCAGAGGGCAGTGGAGGCCCAGTCTCTGGATTCATTTAAGAAAGAGTTGGATAGAGCTCTCAAAGATAGTGGAATCAAGGATTATGGAGATAAGGCAGGAACAGGATACTGATTAAGGATGATCAGCCATGATCATATTGAATGGTGGTGCAGGCTCAAAGGGCAGAATGGCCTACTCCTGCACCTATTGTCTATTGTCTATTGTCCTGTTGACATCTAAGATCAAACTGAATGCCAGTCCATGCTGGAACAAGTTGCATAGTTAAATGCAACAATGCGACTTAAATTCACACAGCCCCACTGCAAAGTGCTAGGACAGAAGTTTCTGAGCTGGGGTATTGTCCACTAAATAATTAGTGCATTAAATGTGGCAACACATTGTGCTAGCTTTACATGATAAATACAGCCAAAAGTCAAAACGTGGTTGTTTTAGAAAATAAATTCACCAAATCACCAAAGTCACCAAAACAAAACTTGAGATTGCCAATTTGTCATATCTCTTGAGAATATTCAATTATAATTTTGCATCTTTTGTAAAATCATTAGATAAGTAGACATATCAGTTTTAGTGACAGCATGGCAAAAGCTGATATAAAGTAGGAAAAGGATTGGACGACTTAGTCCCTGAGCTTATTCCAGCTTTCAGCAAATTGCGAAAGTATGGAGTTGCTCAGCACAGGAGGCATCCATCAGGTCTTTCAAAGAGCAATCACTTAGTCCTTTACCTCTATTGCGGCCCCATATTCCCACAATTTATTTTTCTCCTTCAAATATTTATCCAGTTTCATTTTAAAGGCTATCAGTGAATCCATCTCCAGCAGCCTGTCAGGCAGTGCACTCCAAATCTTAATCACTTGTTAGAAATAAAAGCTTTCCTTATGTTTCCTGTAAGTCTTCTGCCAATCACATAAATCTTTGTCATCTTGGTATTGACGCTTCAGACACTGGAAACAGTCTTTCTTCTTTTTTGTCGAAACATTCAAAGCACCTCGATCAATTCTCCTCTTAAACTTCTCTGCTCAAAGGAAAACCATAAGTGTAATTCCTGATCCCTGGAACCATTCTTGTAAATCTCATTGGCATTCTTTTCAAAGGCTTTACATCATTCCCTAAGTGTGTCATCCAGAATTGGATACAACAAGCTGAATTTTTCTGGTAAGTTTCCACAGTCTGCGTTGGCTTCAATTCTAGCCAGGGAAACTGTAAGTGTCCATCATGTGATGTCAGTCCCAGTCTCCCTAGGGATGGTTAGCAACGATACTGCCGTTGGGAGCTCAGTTCAATTAAAGACAGTGCGAGGACCAGAGAAGTGGTAGCTATCATAGGTGCAGCAATCCTAGAGCAGCATCCAGCTTGTAGACTCACTGGGTGCCATCAGTGCCCACTGCTGCCATTCCACATCCCAGTCTCCCATATCCACATCCTCTGTTGTAAAGGCCCAAGTGGCATTAATCTGCCTTCAAGTGCCCATTTAATTGAAGCTGATTAGTTTACAGCTGCTACCAAGTGGATAATTGATGCCAGTAAGACCTCCATCTTTGGCAGCATCGCTCAGAGATAGGAAAGTCTCAGAGAGTTAGCGTGGTGCATGACTCTCTCATTTTATTCATTCCTCTATAACCAGTCCCCACAGGACAGCAAAGGTTTAACCCAGAACATCACATGGACCATGCTAGCATTTTTAACACTATGCCTCTCCTTATTTAGCCAATGATCCCCAATGCTTTGTCAACTGCTTTAGTGTCTGTGGTACAATGAGATTCATGTAAATCATGATGCAATAATTAATCACATAACTCTGTGATAGAAAACATCAGGCTGCTGTGAAAAGAGAGGTCTTAGACACTAGACAAGGAGTTTGATAACCTACTGTGTACTGTATAAATAAAGGAGTGTTACAGAACATAAGGAATCGAAGAGCTTTACAGACTCAGGAACAATGTATGTACATACGCCGGACTTGCATCTTAATATGCAGGCAGCAGTATTGGTTTAAAGTACAAGTTAAAGAACACAAAGCACTCTTGAAGCTCAGGTGAAAACCTCCAGAGTCAGGGTCTGAAGTTAAAATAACATTCAAGCGACATAGTTGAAAAAGGAAGACTCCAAAGGTAGGACAAAACTTTGGAAGATTTCAAAGATGCAATTGTGTAAAAGTGGGAAGACTCAGCAGATGCCCGTAAGACCTTCAAGCCAAAGCCTGGCAACATTGTGGTCAATCAAATGTGAAAATCCATCGGGATAGCAACACAGATAGAGACCTTCTCGTTACTGTAACCACATGATTTCAGGTCCAGTTACCTTTTCTGTAGATTAGATTACTTTCAGTGTGGAAACAGGCCCTTGAGTCCAACAAGTCCACACCGACCCGTCGAAGCGCAACTCACCCAGACCCATTCCCCTACATTTACCCCTTCACCTAACACTACGGGCAATTTAGCATGGCCAATTCACCTAACCTGCACATTTTTCGACTGTGGGAGGAAACCAGAGCACCCGGAGGAAACCCATGCAGACATGGGGGGAATGTGCAAACTCCACACAGTCAGTTGCCTGAGGCGGGAATTGAACCCAGGTCTCTGACGCTGTGAGGCAGCAGTGCTAACCACCGTGCCACCCATATTTCTTCAGAGCTCTTGGAGAATGAAAAATGTGTACTGATCTCATTCAGTTAAACAAAGGAGTTAAAAGTGAAAACTATCCTAGCTCCTATCTGAAATAACTACACAGAGGCCAGTATCCTATCACCAAGTCAACCTTTATTTACGCATTAATAGTCCTTGACTAGAATACTGCGTCATACAGATTCAAGCACTTGTCAGTATCTCTGAATTCAATCCTTTTTATGTTTTCCAGGGCTCTCTGATTGGACCACATTAACAGCCCCAGTTGGGGAAGTCATATTCTATGAGGTCATGCTGGCAGACCTGATTACAATCACTACATCCTTCCCCCTCTGCTGTCCAAGGACACAGGACAATCCTTTTTGCTTGGAGAGCCTCCTGAGGTGTTTTAGACCACATTTCTCCAGCTCAGTGATTGGTATGGGTGGTAGGTAAAACATAGAGGCTCACCTCTTGTGCCAGGAGCACCTCGGTAGAATTTCACTCTCTTCTTCCAGTGGCAAACATGTCAAGATGGCTACTTCCATCATGTCCATCTCTGATTCAGTTGACCCAACAACATTTGATGGAATGGGTGACTCCACAGCTTCTGACAGCATTTCTGCCCATTCCAAGGGGCAGGGTGGGCGGCACAGTGGCACAGTGGTTAGCACTGCTGCCTCACAGTGCCTGAGACACGGGTTCAATTCCCGACTCAGGCGACTGACTGTGTGGAGTTTGTATGTTCTCCCTGTGTCTGCGTGGGTTTCCTCCGGGTGCTCCGGTTTCCTCCCACAGTCCAAAGATGTGCGGGTCAGGTGAATTGGCCATGCTAAATTGCCCGTAGTGTTAGGTAAGGGGTAAATGTAGGGGTATGGGTGGGTTGCGCTTCGGCGGGTCGGTGTGGACTTGTTGGGCCGAAGGGCCTGTTTCCACACTGTAAGTAATCTAATCTAATCTAAAAAAAAACCATTTGCAAATTCATGGCTTTCATATGGCCACACTTAGCCAGACTTTATAGATCACTGGTCCTGACCTCACGTTGACCATGCCTCTTATACGTGTTGGGTCCAATTCTGTGATTCTTGCACCAAACCTTGTATCAAAAGGCCTCTCTCACTTGGCAGAGTCTTGCGTCTGACATTGGAGTTGCTGATGCCATTTCACCTTCCTCCCCACCAGGTGCAGAATCTTCTACCTATTAGTAACTCTGCCAGTGCTATCCCTGCATGTGGGGTAGTCCAATAATCAAACTAGAACAAGAACGCAACAATTCAGAAGTGATGTTGCTGTTATGCAAAATCCTGGTTAGACCCCAGTCAGAGTACTGTGAGCTGATCTGACTATCACATCTGAGGAAGGATATATTGGTCTTGAAAGAGAACATAGGTTTAAAAGAATGAAAGATTTTGTGGGTTAAGTTATGAGGAAAGGCTGTACAAATTAGGCCAGTTTTCTCAAAAAATTAGAAGGTTAAGGGCTGATTAAAGTCTTCAAGACATAAATGTGAAAAACACTCGGTAGGTAAAGATAAACTATTTTCACTGGTTGGGGATTCAAGAGACTGGGGGCACAGTCTGAGAATTAGGGCCAGGAGAGATATCAAGAAGCACTTCTACACACAGTGGTAGATTTTGGAACTCTTTTCCACAAATGGCAGTGGATGCTGGATCTGTTGTGATTTTTAAATCTGAGATACATTATTTTCAGTTAAGCAAAGGTATTAAGGGATAGAGATCAATGACAGGTATACGGAGTTGGGCCATAGATCAGCTATGAACTCAGTGAATGATGAAACAGACTCAAGGGGCTGAATGGTCTACGCCTGTTTCTGTGTCCCTATGGCAAAATTACCAGAGCATCAGCGACATTTTGAAAGCATTGCAGAACTCAAGCCTTACACTAACTGAGAAATGCCAGTTCTTTCGAAATCAGACGAAGACAATAGCCATGAGTGAATTTCCAGCACTGAAGTTGGTAAATAATTTACAGCACTTCTTAAGCACAGCATATGAAGTAGGAACATTCCACCCCAATTTAGCCAGTCCCATGCTTTTGACAAAAAGCCAACAATCGCATTGGAGTCAGAAATGTACGACAGGGGGTTTGAAAAGTTTAAAGAGAAACTGATGTTTTTTGTCCATTTCAACCTAAGGCTTTCATTATCATAGCCATGGATGCAAAAAAGTGAAGACTGCAGATGCTGGAGATCAGAGTCAAAAAGTGTGGTGCACGAAAAGCACAGCAGATCGGGCGGCATCTGAGGAGCAGGGGAATCGACATTTCTGGCATAAGTCCTTCATCAGGAATAGCCATGCATGCATCAGTGGAGCAGAGTGAACATAGAAATTGGCCTGTTTTTTTTGTCAAGAGCATTGATACAGCATGGACAGAGATATGTAACACAGAGGTATTTGCAGTTCCATGGGGATATGAAAGGTTTGAGAATGTGTTACCAGACAACCATTCCACACTTAGATGAATCACAGCATTTGGCAACATTATTGGAATTTACTTAAGTCTCAAAATGTGTATATGCATCTAAAGATTCAAACATATGCTAATGCGATATGGTTATGAAATAGTTGGATGTTCCAGACAAGTATTGGCAATACAATCAAAGGGAGCAAAAGATTGAACATAAAAGGAAGATTTTATTCTTGGAGAAGTGTCATTCCTGAAGGGCTCCTGCCCAAAATGTCGATTTTCCTGCTCCTGGGATGCTGCCTGACCTGCTGTGCTTTTCCAGCACCACTCCAATCTTGACTTTGTTCTTGTAGAGTAGAGTCTGATTCTCTGGCAATAACCAAAACTTTACCATCAATAGAGAGCAAGCTCAGACAAATTTGTGCAGCTAAAAACTCTGACAATGAGTACACAATGATCAAAATATAGTCCAGCAGAAGAGCTGTTGAAAACTTATGAACATAAACAACACCCAAAGACAGTGGGAGATTTATTGAGTGTACAATCATGTCACGGTAATACCAAAGTCATGCAAAGAGAACTCCTACATTAAATCTAGTTATTACAAAATGAAAAACAAGAGCACAACAGTCAGTGTGATGGCTAGACTTTTGAAATACATACATGATTACATTTTGTTGTGCCAGAGGTGTAGCAAGTGCCTATAGAGCCAGTGATTTTGTCAAGATTTGTAGAAAGGCCATGGGAAAGTCAAGCCACAGAATTGCTTGCTTGTAAAGGGCACACATGTTGAGTTCTGGTCAATTATTATTCAATATTAATTAAAATGGCAAGACCTTATTCATCAAAAGTGGACTAAGAGAATAGAGTATTGAAAAGGACCTTTACAATACCCAGTTTCCCAGAAGAATTATTTGTCAATGGATCTAAATCCATGAAAAAGAATTTCAGGAAGTTCGGTTTGGATACAGACATCGACCAGATGACAAAGTTTCCACTCCATCCTCAGTCTAACAGAGAGGCAGAAAGAACAATTACGACAGTGAAGTCATTGAAGCATAGGAATCCATATAGGCAGTTAGCTCTAAAACACGATTGATCGAGCATGTATTATGTAAGATGTTAATGAAGTTGTGTTACAGTACATATGGGATTGAAGAGATCAAACCACCTCAGTGATAGTGTATGTGCAGGCCATCGCAGCCCAGAGACATTCCACAGCGACTGTTCAATATGCAAATAGGAATACTGGCTGAAAGCATAAATTAAAGCAATAACTTGACCTATCACCCTCAAAGAATTGCACATAAGCACCTCCAGGTTTTTTTGAATCACAATTTCTTTAGACCTGTAAAGTGTGCAGGCCTGCTCAGTATTATAACTCTTCCCAGTGTCCTAGATCCATATCATTTTGCAACCTTGTAGCAATCTCAGTGTTAAAAGGATTAATTATCTCGTGCTTTTTATGGAAGAGAGTTCAACCCTTCTACTGCCCCTTTGAAGAAGTGTTTCCTCAGCTTTCTCCTGAATGGCCTGGTTTTGATTTTAAGATTAGGTCCTTGAGTCACTCACCAGCCCAAAATAAAAGGTTTTCTTTGCCTAGCTGATCAATTCCTTTCAAAATTGTAAAAGTCTCGATCACAATCAGACCTAAAGTTTCTACAACCAGAAAATACAAATCCACCTCAAGGGCTGTCTCTTCATAATTTCATTCTGTCAATGTTGACAAATAGCTGAAAATATGTTGCTGGAAAAACGCAGCAGGTCAGGCAGCATCCAAGGAACAGGAAATTCGACATTTCGGGCATAAGCCCTTCTTCAGGAATGAGGAAAGTGTGTCCAGCAGGCTAAGATAAAAGGGAGGGAGGAGGGACTTTGGGGAGGGGCGATGGAGATGTGATAGGTGGAAGGAGGTCAAGGTGAGGGTGATAGGCCAGAGTGGGGTGGGGGCGGAGAGATCAGGAAGAAGATTGCAGGTTAGGAGGGCGGTGCTGAGTTCGAGGGAATCGACTGAGACAAGGTGGGGGGAGGGGAAATGAGGAAACTGGAGAAATCTGAGTTCATCCCTTGTGGTTGGAGGGTTCCCAGGCGGAAGATGAGGCGCTCTTCCTCCAACCGTCGTGTTGTTATGTTCTGGCGATGGAGGAGTCCAAGGACCTGCATGTCCTTGGTGGAGTGGGAGGGGGAGTTAAAGTGTTGAGCCACGGGGTGGTTGGGTTGGTTGGTCCGGGCGTCCCAGAGGTGTTGCCTGAAGCGTTCCGCAAGTTGGCGGCCCATCTCCCCAATATAGAGGAGGCCACATCGGGTGCAGCGGATGCAATAGATGATGTCTGTGGAGGTGCAGGTGAATTTGTGGCGGATATGGAAGGATCCCTTGGGGCCTTGGAGAGAGGTAAGGGGGGAGGTGTGGGCGCAAGTTTTGCATTTCCTGCGGTTGCAGGAGAAGGTGCCGGGAGTGGAGGTTGGGTTGGTGGGGGGTGTGGACCTGACGAGGGAGTCACGGAGGGAGTGGTCTTTGTGGAACGCTGATAGGGGAGGGGAGGGAAATATATCCCTGGTGGTGGGGTCCGTTTGGAGGTGGCGGAAATGACGGCAGATGATATGCTGTATACGGAGGTTGGTGGGGTGGTAGCTAAGAACCAGTGGGGTTCTGTCCAGTTGGCGGTTGGAGGGGCGGGGCTCAAGGGCGGAGGAGCGGGAAGTGGAGGAGATGCGGTGGAGGCATCGTCGATCACGTCTGGGGGGAATCTGCGGTCTTTGAAGAATGAGGCCATCTGGGCTGTACGGTATTGGAACTGGTCCTCCTGGGAGCAAATGCGGCAGAGACGAAGAAATTGGGAATATGGGATGTCGTTTTTACAGGGGGCAAGGTGGGAGGAGGTGTAGTCCAGATAGCTGTGGGAGTCAGTTGGTTTATAGTAGATGTCCGTGTTGATTCGGTCGCCCGAGATAGAAATGGAAAGGTCTAGGAAGGGGAGGGAGGAGTCTGAGACGGTCCAGGTGAATTTGAGGTCGGGATGGAAGGTGTTGGTAAAGTTGATGAACTGTTCAACCTCCTCGTGGGAGCACGAGGCAGCGTCGATACAGTCATCGATGTAGCGGAGGAAAAGGTGGACTGTTCCACATATCCTACGAAGAGACAGGCATAGCTGGGGCCCATGCAGGTGTCCGTGGCAACTCCTTTAGTTTGGAGGAAGTGGGAGGATTGGAAAGAGAAGTTGTTCAGGGTGAGGACCAGTTCAGTCAGTTAAAGGACGGTGTCGGTGGAAGGGTACTGGTTGGTGCGGCGGGAAAGGAAGAAGCGGAGGGCTTTGAGTCCTTCGTAATGGGGGATGGAAGTGTACAGGGACTGGATGTCCATCGTGAAGATAAGGCGTTGGGGACCGGGGAAGCGAAAATCATGGAGGAGGTGGAGGGCGTGGGTGGTGTCCCGAACGTTGACAAATAAACTCATGACACCAGGTGTTTCTTCAAAGAGGATTCCTATAAGATTATTGCAAATTTGACAGAAAGAATAGGGATAATCACTAGATTAAACTTCATAAGCAGATTCTTGACGAAGGGCTTTTGCCTGAAACCTCAATTCTCCTGCTCCTTGGATGCTGCCTGACCTGCTGTGCTTTTCCAGCACCACAATCTAAACTTCAGAAGTAATAAGCATTGTGACAGTAGATAATGACGTTATGAGTCAATTGCTATGCAACTGTCAAGATTTCACTTGCATCTAATGAGGTTTTAATATACTTTTTTTTATTTAGTCAAGAATAAACTTAAACACGCTTACCCTATCATGAGCTTCAGCACAACAGTATTAGAATTGACTTTGATTGCTTTGAGCTTCTTAGCAGATGTGGATTTGTCTACAAATCTGATTGTCTGAAATGCATCTTCAAATACAAACCCCAATGAGATTGTAAGAAACCACATATCTTTAATTTTGGAGACTATGAACTGAAATGGAAGAACTGTAACAACTGAAAAACTTGGAAAGTTTATATTATCTTGAAAATAAGGTTTTGCATTGTGCAGAGCTGTGCAATAAGACACTGCCCTTTTGGAAGCAGTGAGAGGGAGAATTTGAGACTTGACAGCAGTAGGAATCTTTTGAGTTAAGAAAACTCTGCATAGCAACAGCTTTCTGATTGAATGAACGTGGAGAGTGAAAAAGCTGCATGTGCCAAGAACAGCAGAGAGTGAAAGACATATTCAAAGCCTGCAGACATAACACATCCTTTTCTCTCTTTCGATGGTGTATAAGACAGAAAATGCAAGAAAACTTTTAAAAATTCAGACAAAAGATAATTAAATTCAATGATCAACTGTTGAATCACAGAACAACTCAGCCACAGTGCAAGTTCATAGCTCCTTGAAAGTGGAGTCGCAGATAGATAGGATAGTGAAGAAGGTGTTTGGTATGCTTTCCTTTATTGGTCAGAGTACTGAGTACAGGAGTTGGCTAGGCCACTTTTGGAATATTGCATGCAATTCTGATCTCCTTCCTATCGGAAGGATGTTGTGAAACTTGAAAGGATTCAGAAAAGATTTACAAGGATGTTGCCAGGGTTGGAGGATTTGAGCTATGGGGAGAGGCTGAACAGGCTTGTTAGAAGCTGAGCAGTGACCTTATAGAGATTTATAAAGTCATGAGAGGGATGGATAGGATAAATAGACAAAGTCTTTTCCCTGGGTTGGGGGAGTCCAGAACTAAAGGCCATAGGTTTAAGGTGAGAGAGGAAAGAAATAAAAGAGACCTAATGGACACCTTTTTCACACAGAAAGTGGTATGTGTGTGGAATGAGCTGCCAGAAGAAGTGGTGGAGGCTGGTACAATTGCAACATTTAAAAAGCATTTGGATGGGTATATGAACAGAAGGATTTGGAGGGACATGGGCTGGGTGCTGGCAGGTGGGACTAGATTGGGTTGGGATATCTGGTCGGCATGGATGGGTTGGACTGAAAGGTCTGTTTCCGAGCTGTAGATCTCTATGACTCTATGACTCTACAGAAAACAATTCCTCATCTTTGTAAAAATCAAAAGGACAATGAGGAGATATCTTTCCACCTTGTGGTCAACAATTTTCACTTCAGGAAGTTTCATTAATCCATGTATATTCTTTTTCAGCCTAAATTGGCTTTTCACTTCATACATCTTTCCCTCAGGCTTCTGCTCTGGCTCTACTTTCTTATGCCATTATTTCTTTCAAAATGAAAAGTCATTTTCTTCAACACTGCAGCTTCTGTACTAGATGTGACCATTGGGACAAATTCCTCAAATGATGCCTGAATATATGAGAGTAATTGGCCTATCAGTTTTCTCAACCAGTGAATTAAAATAGTGTCTGTAAGGGCATTTCTGTATTTGGGATTCCCGGGATTAGCCGTCTTTTAAGCTGCTTTCAATCAATCCACAAACGTGGCAGGGCCATGTTAGGCCCTTACTGGATAATGATATAAAGGCTTAGATGGTGTTCCTTGAGAGTTATCCATTACAACTTGTCTATTATTTTGGAACACAAAATGATCTCTGTTGAGGTGTTGTGGGGGAGGGGGTCAGTAAATAGGCTACTGAATATAATAAGTAACAATATTTGCCATTTTTCCATTATTTGGAGGGTTACCATCTGATCCAGTTCCTGGAAATTCCCATATGGATCCTTCTTAAAGTCTAATTTAGGATATTTTTCAGCTATTCCCAGTAACTGGTTGAGTATATGGTACCACATATTTCTGTTCTATCCCCCATCCTGCCATTTCCATCTGGCTTACATCAGCTCAATATCTGTCGGGGCCATTAATGGACTTTTATATCCCCTCCCTCATCCTTTGACTCAAGATCACCCCTCATTGCACACATTACCCAACTTGTTCACTTCAGTAGCTCCTGTAGCCTGTCCACTTTATCCCTATATGGGCCACAATTCTCCTTTCAATACAGATATTGGGACTTTTCTTCAATGAGACAAGAATAATAAACTATTTTCAGGTCTGCAGATTGCTTTTTTTGCTTCCTCAGCTCTTCTGTGCTGTTTGAATTCCTCTTGTGTTAGACTGTCACACTGCTATTGATTATCAACACACTAATTTCCATCAAATTACACCCAGTGAGACTACTTCTCCCTTTCTAACTCACATTTTTCCAATTCCTTTTCTCATCCTGCTTCTCCTCCTCAAGTTATTTCAACAAATACTCCACAATTGCATCCCTCTCTTCTAATTTTGTTGCAATCCCTCCATATCTCCTAGTGAATTCTTTTATTTTCTTTGAAATGCCGTTAATCATTCCTGCCTAACAAATAGACTGCACTCATTGACTTCCCAGATCGGATCCTCACTAATCAAAATAGTCTGAACCCAACCATTCTTTAAGTGAAACCTTCTTTGCCACATAAATTTCAATTGCCCCTTCCATTACTGAGCCTAGTTATTAATTTAATTTCAACCTTTCTACCTGGCTCATCAATAATCTGCAGGTTTTTATTCCCACTTTCCCTAGTTGATTGAATATACTTTGGATATCAATAATCCAAGTCAATTCTAACAATGGAATATGTTCAATCAAAAACAGAAATTGTTGGAGAAACTCAACAGGTCTACAGCATTTGTGCATAGATAGAAAACAGAGTTAATGCTTCAAATCCAGAGACCCTTCTTCAGAACTTCTCCAGTTCTGAAGTAGTCACTGGACTTGCAATATTAACTCTGAGGGAACATCCTTCCTACATTTAGGGAGTCTAGTCCTGTTAAAATGTTATAGGTTTCCATGAGATTCAGATAATAATCTGTCTGCCCTTTTTTGCTATCAAAATGGATAGCTTCACATTTATCCACATTGTACTTCATCTGTCATGCATTTGCCCACCCACTCAACTTATCCAAATCACACTGAAGTATCTTTGCATTCTCCTCACAGTTTACCCTCCCACCCATGCATACAAACTTGGAGATGTTGTATTTAGATCTTTCACCTAAGTCATTAACGTCTACTGTAAATAGCTGGGATCCAAGCACTGATCCCTATGGTAACCCACTGGGCACTGGCTGCTATTAGGAAATGACCCATTTCTTTCTATTCTTTGCCTCCTGTTTGCAGGCAGTTTTCTATCTATCTCAGTACTCTACCCCATGGAAGACTTGTTTGTATTTCTCTGAAATGAAACTTATCTCATGGACTTAACAATCTTTGACCTCAGCTTTAGCTTACTCACCTTCATGGCATAAGTTCTTCTTATGCCCGAAACGTCGATTCTTCTGCTCCTTGGATGCTGCCTGACCTGCTGCGCTTTTCCAACAACACATTTTTCAGCTCTGATCTCCAGCATCTGCAGTCCTCACTTTCTCCTTACCCACCTTCATGTCCAATCAACTGTATTCATGTAGCACAATTCTATAATAGTCACTAATTTAGCTGAAAAATAATGCACATTATCACAACTGTGTCCAGTTCTGGTCACCCGGTTATAAGAAGGATATAATTAAGATGGAGCGGGTTCGGAAGAGATATACCATCATCTTGTTGGTTACGGAAAGTTTGACTTTCATAGAAAGGCTGGATAGACTGGGACTTTTTCACTGGAATGTACGAGATTGAGAGGTGACCTTATAGAAGTTTATAAAATAATGAGGGATATTAATAGAGTTAATGGTAGTTATCTTTTCCCTCGGATGAGGGAGTTCAAGGGGGCACATTTTTAAGGTGAGAGGAGGGAGATTTTAAGAAAGACATGGGGGCAAATTTTTTACACAGATGGTGGTTTGCATATGGAATGAACCTTGTTTAAAAGACATTTGAATAGGAAAGGTTTAGATGGATATGGGCCAGGAACAGGCAGGTAGGACTTGCTTAGTTTGGGATTATGGACTGGTTGGACTGAAGGGCCTGTATCTGTGCTGTCTGACTCTATGACTCCTCTGTTTAAACTAATCAAGACTTCAGCTTTTCTGGAGTTACTGCGAGAGTTGTTTTCTGCCTGCTGAGCTACAACATATACATTCCTTCAACAAAACATAGAAACACTTTAAAACTAGTGACCTTTCCAATCATTAGGCCATCACCAGGCCTCATACATTTTTGTTAATCTTCATTTAATTCACTTAATTTCATTTATCTTTGTTTCAAATAACTCAGTAAATTTTCCGGTTAATATCTACAGTAATGTGGATACTGCAAGTATGAAATAAGAGAGAAGTTTGGAGAAATTGAGCAAGTCTGGCAGCATCTGTGGAGAGAGATATAAATTTTCAAATGAATTACCTTACCTCAAACGTTCCAACCAAATGCCATTCAATCAAGGAACTGGACTTCTTTAAGCATGTTCATTTTTATTAACCCCTGTTGTAGTTATTCATTATGGTTAACTAAAACATTTTCCAATTTGTCATCACATTGGTCATCTACATAGTATTTTCTGGGCATGGGGCATTGGTGGCTAGAATGTTCCTCAGTGAACCGTGATGCACCTATCAATGTACTGAGCACACCACAGCTCAATGTCTTTCACAAAACCAAGGCAGAATGAATTTTTAAAAATTCATTCTTTGGTGTGGGCATCTTTGGCTAGATCAGAATTTATTGCCTAAAGAGCAGTTTAATATTGAACATATTCTGTGGATATGGAGTCATTGATGGCCCGACGAGGTAAAGAAGGCAGATTGTCCATTACTGAGCCAGATTTCTTTCATGCCAATCAACGTAGTTGCATGATTGCAATTTTTTCTTTCACTTTTTCTTAAATTCAAGTTTCTACAAGCATGGTAGGATTTGAACCACTGTCTGAAAGATATTAGTTTCAGGTTCTCAAGAGTTATTTTAGTGATGTTACCATTATATCGCTGCCTGTCTATTATTCTCATTATGCAAGGTACGATCATTGACTAATGTTTTGTTACAAGCTAAGATGTTAGAGAACAGAAATGCGGATAACCTGCTCAGCAGATTGTATTGTGGTTAAGTTTCAGTGAATAAATCAAAGGCATTGTGTCAGGCTCCCTGCTGCCTACAGTGATCTGAAAAGACCAAGCAAATTCTGAAGAAGTGTCAGATTCCACTTGAAGAGTTATTTCTGTTTGTCTCTCTACAAATACTGTCAGACCTGCTGAGATTCTCCAGTATTCTCGATTTTTGAAACAATTTCACTCGAGCCCGTGATATCATGTACACTGTTTGACTTACTTTGACAAAGTTAGCATGGATCCAGTTAGATGGAAAAGTCACTAGCCCTTCCTTTTGTAGGTTCCATGTCTGAAGTGGAATTTGTTAAGAGGAGTTATCATGGATTTTTTTGACCATTGTATTTTTTGTCAACTTTCCTTATTTTTTATTTGGAGCATTTTGCCTTCATTAACAACACTACTCTATTACCAGGAGCAGTAGAAACATTGAATCATTGGAATAACTTAATTTCCCCATGACTACATATGAACTATACAGATCCCGTACATTTTTGAATAATACTTTTCACAAGTGATTGAACAGCATCTCCCATTGACACATTGCTGTCTGTATCTGTTGGAAGGTAACACCAGAAGCCACCGATATCCAGATGCAACCATCCAGAATTAATACCGCAGTCAGTTATTCCATAGTTCACTCTGCAAAACCACCCAACTTTAAGAAAGGAAGTAAGTGCGGAAGGACACAATAAGCTGGAACGTCAATTCACCACAAAGTGAGGCAACTGCCAAAAATTGAACATTATCTTAGCATAACAACCACAAGAAACCATTGTTTCAGTTATTTGTTGCCAACAGAGCCAACAGTTAATTGTGAAACCAACAACCACACTAATTAGAAACTGTCACACTATCTAATGTAAGTAATTCTGAATTTACCAAAAGTTTCATGACCTATGTCCTTGCAAGCAGCAATTTGTATTTTTATTTGGAATATTTGAATATTAGGCACCAACCAGCTCCATTTCGTTTCCAGTGAGGTTAGGCAGCGGTGTAGTGGCAACTCATTGGACTAGCTATCCAGGTAACCAGGCTAATCATCTGGGCTAAAATAAAACTGAACATCTGAGACAAAAACAGAAATTGCTGGCAAAACTCAGCAGGTCTGGCAGCATCTATAGAGTAATAGAATCATCGAGACGTACAGCACGAAAACAGACTTTTTGGTCCAACTCGTCCATGCCAACAAGATATCCTAATCTAATCACATCCCATTTGTCAGCACTTGGGCCCATATCCCTCTAAACCCTTCCTATTCATATACCCATGAAAGTGCCTTTAGAATGTTGTAATTGTACCAGCCTCCACCACTTCCTCTGGCAGCTCATTCCATCCACACACCACACTTTGCATGATAAGATTGCCCCTAAGGTCCTTTCTAAATTTTTCCCCCTGTGGGAAGAAAGCAAGTTTAATGTTTTGAGTTTGGTGACCCTTAAGATTTGAAATGTTAACTATAATCATCTGGGGTTCTGGGTTCAAATCCTATCACGGTGGGTGATTCAATAAAGAGTAAGGTGGACTGATGATGTTACCTAGCCAGGTAATGAAACGTCTGGATATCAAACCTACAGCTCAGCGAGCAAACCTACACCCTAAACCTCCACCCTACAAACCTTGCAAAAAGGACTCACCAGGTCTTTGTTCATGAATAGCTTCCCCCATTTCTCTTTTACAGCTTGCAAATTCCTGAGCCTGTGTTTCACTTTACCTTTTCTCACATGCTCTCCCTCATACTCTCAAACCTCATTGCATCTTTGAGACTCCCAACCTATTCCCTTCACCACGTTGCTCATAATTTGCTGACCATCCTCTTACCTGCTATCAGTGAGATGAGACAACAATATGTAGTGATTAATAATCAGAACTGAAAGGGATTCAATGAAAATGAGGAAACGGAAGGAGTATATAAATAAAATATGTAAAAGGAATACTTTAGTTAGCTCTGGTGTAGCTAGTGACAATCAATCACCACATGGAACATTCAAATGTCAGTACATTAAGCACAGAACTAACTGGAGAGAAGAATCTTTGCTCCAAATAAAGCCTTAGAAAGACTGATGTTTCACAACATCCTACTTTAAAGTCCAAATTAAAGTACAAAGTACAAGTTCCAATTGGAGATGGGGAAGGTACATATTCTATTAAGACATATTTTTGACAAATTATGTCCATTTACAAACTAAAGAAAAAGGCTTGTCAAACATCTTCAAAAAAACATTCCCAGTAAACAACATGCATTATTTAGTTAGCATCACTCATGCAGAAGACAATTGGGCTGAAAGTTTTAGAAAAAGTTTTAGAACGGAATCATTATCCACAAATAAACAGGAAAAGAGGTCTTGTAATGGTATGTTACATTTATTCAGTAAAGGGGATGTCCTGATTGACAATACAATGATGTACATAGTTTATTACAATTACAAAACTTTGAATCACAAAAACAACATTAGACGGTGGCAGATCTTATAATTAATCTACAGTAATCAACCCAAAGTTGTTAATTTATCAAGATTTGATTCATTGTCAAACCCCATGATGTTTTGACAGTCTACATGAAGGACGTAATTGAATCATTTTTAAAAATGTCTTTTCCTTTACCAATTTTGAACCCTCTCCTCACCTCCTGAAAGATTTTTGCTCATCTTTGTTTAAAATCGCTCTTTACTCAATTATACTTGCCTTAAGAAAATGACCCTCCTTTTGGAACAAAGATAATACTGAGAGGCGAGCAGGAGATAAAAAAATAATGCTGCTAACCGTATGTTGACTTCTCAGCTCCATCCTTCCACCAGACTATTTCTGAACATGTTGAACATATAGTATCAGACTAGCCACCCACAAGTGGTAGGTGGATGTTCCAGATCGCTGAAGACAACTTAGGATCAACCAAAAGACATTGACTAGGATATTCCATGATGAGGAGGTGCCAGTGTTGGACTGGGGTGGACAAAGTTAAAAATCATACAATACCAGGTTATAGTCCAATAGGCTTATTTGAAATCACTAGCTTTTGAAGCGCTGCTCCTTTGTCAGGTAACTGGTGGGGCAGGATCATAAGACACAGAATTTATAACAAAAGATCATAATGTCATGCAACTGATACAGGATCAGACAGACTCTAACTTCACACGTTTAATGCATTGCCTGAACTGAGATGGTACTTTTTTTAATAAACCCTTAAGTTATCTCGGGAATGTGACTTGAAAGAAATTCTGAGATTTACATATTAATGAATCAATATCTGAAACCCATTCTAAAAGATGAAAAACCTAACAGTAATCTAGGTTTGTTCAATACATCGTATCAGTTGCGTGACACTACCATCTTGTGTTATGAATTCTTTGCCTACGATTCTGTCCCGTTAGCTACCTGACAAAGGAGCAGTGGTCCAAAAGCTAGTATTTTCAAATAAATCTGTCGTTCGATTTTTACCTAGGATTTTCCAGTCAGCCTTCGGGCTCCCACAGGAGATGGCATCAGCCAAACCCAGGTAATGCATAGGCCATTCCTAAGAACACGTTCTTGTGTGGGTTCTTCAGGTATTGTTACAAACTCAGGGCTGATGTCTTTGTAATTATGATGTATGATGCAAGAGACTTTGAGTTATACCATATCCAGAAGTGTTACAGGAACTCTAACACATGATCACTGAGGTCACAATGGTGTCACTACTTACCTCAAAGGTCCATTTACATCATTATCAAATCTTAGTAACACCAATGGGGGCACCCCTCTTTAAATTACATATAAAACATCTACTGGCCTCTGTTTGGCCCTCCACTTTCAAGACAACCCTGGCCTTCTTAATTAGCACTTGATCTGCCTTTGAGATATTACTTGTCTGGCTAGGGCAGACAGTACCTGATTATTGTCCAGACAGTGTGAGTTTCTGACCCACATTTCAGCCAAATGGCAGGATTCAGAAGCTAACAAGGGAAATCCTGCTATTTACTGAAACTAATGGAATGATTTTAAGAACTAAAGAAATTGCAGCTTCTATGATGTCAGAAATTCTCAAAGCGAATTGTAGTTATTGCAATACATTTGAAATCTAGCTCCATTTATAATCCTAGGATCACGAAACTGTACAAAATAGGAGGGCATTCAATGCATCATGCCCATGTTGGCGCCAAGAATGCTGTATTAATTTAGTCATATAGACTTCCTTTATGGAAAAGCGCAGCAGGTCAGGCAGCATCCAAGGAGCAGGAAAATCGACGTTTCAGGCATGAGCCCTTCTTCAGGAATGAGGAGAGTGTATCTAGCAGGCTAAAATAAAAGGTAGGGAGGAGGGACTTGGGGGATAGGCATTGGAAATGCGATAGGTGGAAGGAGGTTAAGGTGAGGGTGATAGGCCGAAGTGGGGGTAGGGGCAGAGAGGTCAGGAAGAAGATTGCAGGTTAGGAAGGTGGTGCTGAGTTCGAGGGTTGGGACTGAGATAAGGTGGGGGGAGGGGAAATGAGGAAACTGGAGAAATCTGAGCTCATCCTTTGTGGTTGGAGGGTTCCTTGGTGGAAGATAAGGCGCTCTTCCTCCAGCTGTGTTGTTGCTATGGTCTGGCGATGGAGGAGTCCAAGGACCTGCATGTCCTTGGTGGAGTGGGAGGGGGAGTTGAAGTGTTGAGCCATTGGGTGGTTGGGTTGGTTGGTCCAGGTGTCCCAGAGGTATTCTCTGAAACGTCCTGCAAGTAGACGACCTGTCTCCCCAATATAGAGGAGGCCACATCGAGTGCAACAGATGCAACAAATGATGTGTGTGGAGGTGCAGGTGAATTTGTGGTGGAAATGGAAGGATCCCTTGGGGCCTTGGAGGGAAGTAAGGGGGGAGGTGTGGGCGCAAGTTTTGCATTTCTTGCTGTTGCAGGAGAAGGTGCCGGGAGTGGAGGTTGGGTTGGTGGGGGGTGTGGACCTGACGAGGGAGTCACGGAGGGAGTGGTCTTTTCGGAACGCTGATAGGGGAGGGGAGGGAAATATATCCCTGGTGATGGGGTCCGTTCGGAGGTGGTGGAAATGACGACGGATGATATGATGTGAATGGAGGTTGGTGGGGTGATAGGTGAGAACCTGTGGGGTTCTGTCCTGGTGGCTCTCCTCCACTTCCCGCTCCTCCGCCCTTGAGCCCCACCCCTCGAATCGCCACCAGGACAGAACCCCACTGGTCCTCGCCGTCATTTCCGTCACCTCCAAACGGACCCACCACCAGCGATATATTTCCCTCCCCTCTGCTATCAGCGTTCCGAAAAGACCACTCCCTCCATGACTCCCTTGTCAGATCCACATCCCCCACCAACCCAACCTCCACTCCCGGCACCTTCCCCTGCAACCACAAGAAATGCAAAACTTGTGCCCACACCTCCCCCCTTACTTCCCTCAAAGGCCCCAAGGGATCCTTCCATATCCGCTACAAATTCACCTGCACCTCCACACACATCATTTGTTGCATCTGCCTGCAGCCGATGTGGCCTCCTCTATATTGGGGAGATGGGCCACCTACTTACAGAACGTTTCAGAGAACACCTCTGGGACACCCGGACCAACCAACCCAACCACCCCGTGGCTCAACACTTCAACTCCCCCTCCCACTCTACCAAGGGCAAGCAGGTCCTTGGACGCCTCCATCGCCAGACCATAGCAACACGACGGCTGGAGGAAGAACGCCCTCATCTTCCACCAAGGAACCCTCCAACCACAAGGGATGAGCTCAGATTTCTCCAGTTTCCTCATTCCCCCTTCCCCCACCTTATCTCAGTCCCAACCCTTGAACTCAGCACCACCTTCCTAACCTGCAATCTTCTTCCTGACCTCTCCGCCCCCACCCCCACTCCGGCCTATCACCCTCACCTTGACCTCCTTCCACCTATCGCATTTCCATCGCCACTCCCCCAAGTCCCTCCTCCCTACCTTTTATCTTAGCCTGCTTGGCACACTCTCCTCAAAACTGAAGAAGGGCTCATGCCCGAAACGTAGATTCTCCTATTCCTTGGATGCTGCCTGACCTGCTGCGCTTTTCCAGCAACACATTTTCAGCTCTGATCTCCAGCATCTGCAGTCCTCACTTTCTCCTAGTCTTCCTTTATGCCCACTGCCCTGCATTTTTTTCTCTTTAGTATAAATCTTATTCTCTTTTGAAATGCACCATTGAACCTGCTCCTTCCATTTTTGGCAGTATTTTTCAGAGTATCACAATTTGCTAAGCGCACAATAACTTGCATATCTTTCCGGTTTAAACATAAAGAAACACAATGCGGATTGTTTTGACTCTACCTGGAGCAGGCACAAGGACAGGAGGGGCTATCTAATTGGATAGGAGCCAAGCCCTCAATTTTCAAAGGCAGGTTAAATGGCAAGGATTAAAATTGCCAAACCTGTCCAGCATCCCAACCATCAGCAATATCCTTTTCATTCACTCACATTCCATCAAAGCTCATTGACATCCTGACCATCTACATGTGGCATGTATGGAGAAGGTTGTCTTTTCCTGGAGGCTCTTCAGTAGTTGAATCCTTCATAACTAATATGCTTTTTTACCCAAACCGTTACAATACATGGGATGTAGACTGTCCAGGTCACCCATGAAATGTTTCCTTCATTACTGGTGTTACAAAGTTTCTCAGAGGATGGGATACAGGCAGTCTGAACCAATCAGCTTGCCCAAGGGAGTTGGTCCAACTGGCTGACACCAATGATCCTCACCATGGTAAGTAATATGGGCTCAATATGAATGAAGCTCAACAGACAATGAGTTCAACACAGAATAGACTCACCGGAAAAGGACCTTGACACAAAAGGTGTAAAGAAAGATGGGAAACTTGGCAGAAAACTCAACTTCCAGGGGATAGTTGCGAGATGTTCCAGAGGTATAGAGTCATAGAGTCATAGAGATGTACAGCATGAAAACAATGGAGGTGAGCACCTGAGATGCAGAGGGGAGAGTCACAGTGATGGTGGGACAAAGAAATGTGGGAGCAGCACATTGTGAACAGGGAGCAGGATGGGGTCATGAGGTGAGTTGGCAAGAGTGAAAGAATGGATAAATTGAATGTAGGGCAGTGAAAGGGTAAAGGAGGGACGTGGGCAGGTGTATTCTCCGGGGGGCAACAGAAGAAGGTCACGGGGTATCATGAATAGGAATACAGTGAAAGGGAGAGGTTAGAGCATGGCAAAGCAGATGTCAGAGTAAATGAGAAGACCGTCTTTAGAAATGGGGGCGAGTGTAGTTTCAAGAGGGAGGACTGAGGGTAAAGGAATTGAAAAAAAATGCATTCAAACCATTATGTGTCTGGTAGTGGCATCCTGCTGGAGGTGACAGAAATAGTGATTAATAATCCTTTGGATATGGATGTTGGTGGGTACAAGGTGAGGACAAGGGGGATCCTATTGCTGTTGTGGCAGGATAGGGGTGGACAAGGGGGATCCTGTTGTTCTTGTGGACCAGTCAGACAAGGGGGTTTAATTGAGAGTGTGCAACGGAAATAGGAGAAGCCTGATCTAGAGGCTTCGCATCAGAAATACCTGAAAGTGAATTGGAACAGAAACCAAAAACAAAGCTGCATGAACGCTTAGGTTCAAGGACTTTACACTGAAATGAAACTCTTAATGTTGCATAAAGGCTAATAAGCTAAAGTCACTCCTGACCCTGACATCCCAATTAAGTTACAAAGTGCATTGAACTCTGAGCTGATTGACAACTCCTTCTCAATAACATTGCTGCTGTTTGTGGTGCTGCTGGTATCTGTGAAACCATTGCAGGATCCTTCAGTGAATCTGAAGGGTTTCTGAATCTTAAGGATGTCGGGGTGAAGCTTATGATACATGCTGTTGATTACTAGGCTACAGAGTTGTGTCACAGGGGATAATGAAGGCCCCAAGTCAGAGTAAGACACATGCCTTTCAATATACAAGGCTTGCAATGGCTGAATGAGCAAGAGGACAACCAGTAATGGGTCATGCAAGATAGGTTTCACTATGTTAAGGTGGCAGCAGGTCAGGATTTTACTCGTGATAAGGGCCCAAAGGGTGGGTCAAAGACATGCAAAATCTTGTAATTGTGGTTTCTGCCAGTTTGATCTGAGTTGCCTTGAGCAGTTTCACTGTCGCTGGTCCTTCTTCTGGTAATAGTGTGGCATGGTGGCACAGTGGTTAGCACTGCTGCCTCACAGCTCCAGTGACCCAGGTTCAATTCCTGCCTCAGGCGACTGACTGTGTGGAGTTTGCACATTCTCCCTGTGTCTGCGTGAGTTTCCTCCGGGTGCTCTGGTTTCCTCGCACAGTCCAAAAATGTGCAGGTTAGGTGAATTGGCCATGCTAAATTGCCCGAAGTGTTAGGTGTAAGCTAATGGGTCTGGGTGGGTTGCGCTTCGGTGGGTCGGTGTGGACTTGTTGGGCCAAAGGGCCTGTTTCTACACTGTAAGTAATCTAATCTAGTCTGCAATCTCAATGCCCAGCGACAAAGGATGCAAGCATGACATTTCAGGGAGATAGTAGGCTCAGTCTGGGTCAAACAGTATATGTTTATTATGTGTTACTGAACACCTAGTTCCATTAAATGTGAATATCACAGTAGGGCTGAACTTCCTCACACATCATCCTTTTGAACCTTAGCTGGGTCATCACCCAGTCAACCTCTGCTTGGACTGTTTGGTGAGTTAAAAATGTCCTTCAAAGGAATGCTCCATTTGTGCAGTTCTCCGAGGACACAGAGGCAAGCTGACCAAGCCACTGGAGTTGCATCTGACTGCACATGTGGGGTGCTCAGAGCTTCCTGGCATTATGCAGCCAGGATCATGAACAGGAAGAGATTTCACTCGTTCACTGTCTAGCTCCTGTGTGACTACAGGCAGCACTTCCTGCTGATGTGTACCCAGTATCTACGGACTGTCATGATGTTTGCAACCTGCGCAACACCCATATTCTTTGGATGCTTTTTCCACATCGCCCACCGTCATCTATAGGGCTGCATCATCAGGGGCAAGGGTTGCCCCCGTGTGCGCAACCCCAGTGCCACAATTTTTAAAATTCTGTCATGGGACATGAGCATCACTGGTTGGCCAGCATTTACTGCCTGTCCCCAGTTGCTCTTTGAGAAGGTGAGAGTGAGCGTCCTCCTTGAAATGCTGTGGTCCATGTGTTGTAGGTAGTCTCACAGTCCCCTGAAGGAAGACCCAGTGACAAGAAGGAATGCCGTTATATTTCAAAGTCAACATGGTATGTTGCTTGGAGGGGAACCTGCAGATGGTGGTGTTCCCATGTATCTGCTGCCCTTCTACTTCTATGGAAGCAATTAAGAGTTTGGAAATTGCTGTCTGAGGATTTTTTGGTGCATTTCTGCTGTGCACCTCCTCGATAATATGCAATGCTGCTACCGAGTCAGTGGTGGAGGAACTGAGTATTTGTGAGTATGATGTCAATCCAGTGGAATGCTTTATCTTGGATGGCGTCAAGCTTCTTGAGTTTTGTTGGAGCTGCACCCATCCAGACAATGGGGAATATTCCATCACACTCCTGACTTGTGCCTTGTAGATGGTCAACAGGCTTTGGGTAATCAAGAGTGAGTTACTTGATGCAGTATACATAACCTCTGACCTGTACTTGTAGCCAGTGTGTTTATGTGGTGAGTCCAGTTTAGTTGCTGGTCAATCGTGACCCCAAGGATATTGATAGTTGGGCATCTAGTGATGGTAACACTACTGAATGTCAAGGAATGGTGGCTAGTTCATCTCTTATTGGAGATGGTCATCGCCTGGCTTTTGCGTGGCATGAATGTTACTTGCCACTTTTCAGCCCAAGCTTTGATATTGTTCAGATCTTGTTGCATTTGAACACGGACTGCTTCAGTGTGCACTAGTGCCATGGTTGGACAGATATAGGGCATCTAATAATGTGCTTCCATTGCCTGGACTGGTCAGGAGGAGCCCTCATGTAATTACCAGACAGCGCCTCTAGAATAGTCATTGTTTGCTATGCACTGTACAACTTAGCTCAGTGACAGGTTGACAATGTGGCAGAGAGGGACATGGATCTTCCAAGAGAGGTAGAAGAGGAGGCAGACAGAGATGCTAAGGGTTAAGAAGCTAGTGATAGTGTTGCTGAAGAAGACAAGGCATTCAGACCCAAAAAGACCTATGGATCATTAAATTTGGTGCTGAATTACAACTTATTTGTTGAGAGAGCTAGGAGCCAAGAATGGAATGTTTGACTTGGACTGTGAGCAGATCTGGGAACTACATTTAAGGAAGGACACATTAGCCTTGGAGGGAATTAGATTAGATTACCTACAGTGTAGAAACAGGCCCTTCGGCCCAACAAGTCCACACCGACCCGCCGAAGCGCAACCCACCCATACCCCTACACCTAACACTACAGGCAATTTAGCATGGCCAACACACCTGACCCGCACATCTTTGGACTGTGGGAGGAAACCGGAGCACCCGGAGGAAACCCACGCAGACACGGGGAGAATGTGCAAACTCCACACAGTCAGTCGCCTGAGTCGGGAATTGAACCCAGGTCTCTGGCGCTGTGAGGCAGCAGTGCTAACCACTGTGCCACCGTGCTGCCCAAATGAAGACAAGGTTTACAAGAATGATAAAAACTGAAAGAACTCTGGATGTTGTAAATCAGAATACAGTTCTGAGTTCTGAGGAAGGGTCATTTGAATGTTAATGCTATCTCTGACTTCTCGCCACAGATGCTGCCAGACCTGTTGAGCTTTTCCAGCAACCTCTGTTTTTGTAATGAGAACACTACCTGGACTTCAGAGGTAAAATTATGAGGAAAGATTTTACAAACTGTATCTGTTTTCTCTTGAATTTAGAAAGTTAAGGGGTGATCTGATTGAAGTCTTTAAGATATTAACAGGAAAAGACAAGCTAGATAAAGTTAAACTATTTCCATTGGTTAGGGATTCTAAAACTAAGACAGAGGCATAGTCTAAGAATTTGGGCCAGTCCTTTCAGGAGACATGTTGGGAAGCATTTCCACACACTTGTACATGTTTGGAATGGCAGTGGACACTGGATCAGTTCACTTTAACTCTGAGATAGATAATTTTTTGTTGAGGAAGGGTATTAAGGGATGTGGGCTAAAGGCAGGTATATAGAGTTAGGTCAAAGATCATCCACGATCACATTGAATGGTGCAATAGACAAGCCTACTCCTGTTCCTATGTTGCTAATATTTAGATATTATTTACCTTTATTTGGCATTTCATGCAATTCATTTTGTTAGCTTTGACCCATTTCATTTTGTTCCTGTTTAGTTTTTATACCAGAGCATCAGTATGAAGCTAAGCAGAAATGTAAGGGTATTCCCCATATATTAATCTAACATCAGTGAACAACAGGTATTCTATTGCAGGTATTTAGAGTGCCAAAAATATGCTGAACAGCCCCCCTAAACCAAACATCTATCAGAGGTCATGTTCCTTCCAGAAGGCACCAGAGACTGGCACCAGCCACAGTTCCATCCACTGCACATCTGAGGGTTTACCATGATCGGTGCCACTCAAGGACGGTGACAAGAGAAATAGAAAAAAAAACAAAAACTTTAACAGATGGAAAGTGAACCTATTGATGTCCTATCGAGTGTTACATACAGGTACAGAGCTTGGTTCTACATAACATTGACACCTGAGCACTAAAAGTGATTCCAGTGTTCTTCAAATAGTTAGTTTTTTCTTACTGCCAAGTTTGGGTGTTACTTCAATAATTGTAATTGAGCTTGAGAAAGCTTGCTGACTGCTCAGCTTCAGGTGAATATAATGGGTGTTGTCTGATGGGCAAGGGCATGGAGGGCTTCGCTGCAGGAGCCCCCTTCTCTCATTAGCTTGTTACTAATGTTTAGATCAATAGCAAGGAGGAGGCAGAGAGAGACAGGGCCCTTCTCAAGTTTCCTTAGGTAAAGATCCCTGGGGTGTCTGTCATTCCTCCTCTCTGTCAATGGAGGTTTTGGGGTACGTAGCCATGTCTGTCAGGATCCCTCTTGCCCAGTCTTGAATAAAAGCCTTCACAATTCAAACAAGTGAAGGCCCATGTGCAAATCCAGCAGATACTGGACTCTTCACAGAGGCCACCACCATTCAATGAAGGCAACCAAGTGATTGAACCCTAAAGCCACAACACTGGACAGAGCTTGGCTGGACTTCAGTTTACACGTGGGCAACATGGGCCTGATGTTCCCCATGTTACCAGCACATCATTATCAGCTTATTTATGGCTGTTGTGGGTTCAGCACGGGCATGTTTCCCAGCAGTTCTCTGTGAATCAGAGAGCTCAGCCATAATTCGTTAAGAAGGTGGATGGTGTTTTGGCTTTCTTTAACAGGGGGAATTGAGTTCAAGAGCCGCGAGGTTATGCTGCAGCTCTATAAAACCCTGGTTAGACCACACTTGGAATATTGTATACAGTTCTGGTCGTCTCATTATTGGAAGGATGTAGATGCTTTAGAGAGGGGGTGAGAGGAGATTTACCAGGATGCTGCCTGGATTGGATGGCTTGTCTTATGAAGAGAGGTTGAGTGAGCTAAGGCTTTTCACACTGGAGAGGAGAAGGAAGAGAGGTGACTTGACAGAGGTGTAGAAGGTGATGAGAGGCATAGAGTAGATAGGCAAGACTTTTCCCCAGGGCAGAAATGGGTGTCACAAGGGGTCATAATTTTAAGGTGATTGGAGGAAGGTATGGGGGCATGTTAGAGTAAGTTCTTTACGCAGAAAGTAGTGGGTGCAAGGAATGCACTGCCAGAGGTGGGAGTTGAGTCAGAGACATTAGGGACATTTAAGCAACTGCTAGACAAACACATGGACGGCAGTAAATTGAGGGGTGTATTGGTTATGGTGATCCTAGATTAAGATAAATGCTCAGCACAACATCATGGGCCAGAGGGCCTATACTGTGTTGTACTGCTCTATGTTCCACAACTTCCTGGGCTGTGCTCACCAGATTGTGTTTTTCAGCTTACACTAGATGGATTACCCATCAGAGTGAGTGCCTCTGCGCTGGTGGATTTAAGGAGGAGGGCCTCACGAGTCTTCCCTCTGACAGTCCTGACCTTTCCTCCCCAACAGAGGTGATGCTGGTGGTGAAGGGCCTGAAGGATGGGGCTATATTTTTGCTCCCGGAATGGTAATAAGATCCAGAGGCTGCACAAACAGACAGATTTGTTAGCTTCTTAAAACACAACTTTTACGAAGACTTCGATTTTTGAAAAAAGGATGTTCTTGATGACCAGGAGTCCAGAACCTGATGTCACAGTCTAAGGATTTGGAGTAGATCATTTAGGACTGAGACGGGAAGAATCTTTTTCACCCAGAGAGTGGGGAGTTTGTGGAATTCACTGCCACAGGAAGTGGTTGAGGGCCAAATAATATTTGTTTTCAAGAAGGTGTTAGATATAGTTCTTAGGGTGAAAGGGATCAAAGGGTTTGGGGAGAAAATGGAGACTGGGGACTAAGTTTACCGATCAGTCCTCAAGATACTGAATGGTGCAGGCCTGGAAGGCTGAATGACCTATTCCTGCTCCTGTTGTCTATGTTTCTATTGATGCTCCATGTGTAGCTTGAGAAGCAGATTGGAGGCTTTCCCAGCAGATGGCTGTAGATATCCAGTCCTCCCCCTCAGCTCAGGCACGGTTTCCTTGACCTACAGCCAGTTCCACTGTCTGCTCCTCAAAGGGAAGGGGTTAAGAATGAACTGTGCTTCTGTTTCATTGAAGAGGTAAAAATGATAAAGTATTATATGACATGATAGCTCTGAGATGTTCAGACCAAGGCCAATTCTTGTGGTTATGTCTTTGCCCCATGCAAACCTGTCTGCACTATTCTGGTGGGAGCTCTAGGACTAGCCTTGAACCATATGCTGATTTGCAGCCTTGATACACTTGCGTAAAAGGCAGCAGGTCTTCACATATCATTCATAATATATTGGAGGGCAGACATTACTGCCTGAGCACAGACAGGAACTCTGCACTTCTGCATTAATACAAGGTCATCACACTCACATGGTATAATGGAATCACAGCACACAGGGAACACTGGCAAAGCTGGTTAAATGCTGCTGCTTGCCTTTAAGGAAAGGATGAATAAAAAATGTCCCCTATGTCTGTATTGTATCTTGTGATAGCCTGCGGATTTTCACAAATGTTTCACACCATAGAATCACAGAATCCCTACAGTATGGAAGTAGGCCATTCGGTCCATCAAGTCCACACTGACTGTCCAAAGTGCATCCCAGCCAGATCCACCCCCATTCTATCATCCTTCATTTCCTATGATCACCCCACCTGGGCAATTTAGCATGGCCAATCCACCTTACCTGCACATCTTCAGACTGTGGGAGGAAACCGCAGCACCCAGAGGAAACCCAGACACGGGGAGAATGTGCAAACTCCACACAGACAGTTGCCCAAAGGTATTATTTAACTGGCATCCCTGATGCTAACCACTGAGCCACCGTACTGCCCGGAATACGCATACCCTCCAGAATCCCTCTGAAGTACAGTCACAACTGGTGCATATAAGTTGTTTGGACTGAGAGTGAGAAATGACTGCATGATCTAACAACATTCAGAAAAGTAGTTACACAAGCCACAGAATCATGGAGACGTACAGTGTGCAGTGATCATAACAAGATAGAATTCACCCTGCAGTTTGAAAGGGAGAAGCGGGAATCAGAAGTAATGATATTACAACTGAGTAAAGATACTCAGTTGTAATGTTATTACTTTGGGACGATACTGAGGGAGGAGTTGGAATAGGAGCCTAGCAAGGAAAATGATGTAGAAACAAAGGAAGGAGTAATAACAGAAAAACAGTCCAAGGAAAAGGAAATATATTAAAATGAGGACAAGGAAATCAAGAACATCATAGAAACAAACGACAAAGCACACAATGTGATGATGATTAATGGGAAGCCAGAGAATTGGGAAGCCAGCAGAGGACATTAGAAAGCATTGAAGATAAAGAGAAGATGAAAAATGATGGTAACTGATCTAGTGATATAAAAGAAGATTGCAAGAGGTTTTTTCTAAGATACTAAAAAGTAAGAGAGAGGCATCCGTGGATATTGGACTGCTGGCAAGTGAGGCTTGAGAAGAGCTAATAGGAACAAAGATATGATGGAGGAACTGAATAGCTGCTTTGCATTAGTCTTCACAGTGGAAGACACCAGCAGCATACCAGAACTTCAAGTGAGTCAGTGAGCAGAGGTGAGTTTCATAGCCATTACTAAGGAGAAGGTACTGTGGAAGCTGAAATGTCTGAAGGTGGATAAATCACCCTGACCAGACAGACTACACCTCAAAGTTCTGAAGGAAATAGCTGAGGAGATTGTGGAGACATTGGTGGTGATCTTTCAAGAATCACTGGAGTCAAGGAGGGTCCCAAAGAACAGGAAGATGGCTCATGTAACATCCCTGTTTAAGAAGGGAGAGAGGCAGAAAACAGGAAATTATAGGCCAGTCAGACTGACCTCAGTTGTTGGTAAGATGCCGAGTCCATGATTAAGGATGAGATGTGGAGCTTTTGGAAGTGCAGGGTAAAATACAATTGAGTCAGCACTGCTTCATCAAAGAGAGGTCATGCCAGATAAATCTGTTAGAATACTTTGAGGAGGTAACAAGCAAGTCAGACAAGGACAACCAGTGGGCATGACCTATTTGGATTTCTAGAAGGCCTTTGACAATGTGCTACACAGGAGGCTGCTAAACAGCATAAGAGCCCATGGTTTTAGGGACAAGTTACTGGAATAGTTAGAGGATTGGCTGACTGGCAGAAGGCAGAGAGTAGGAATACAGGAGTCTTTTTCAGGATGGCCATCAGTGACTCATGAAGCTCCACAGTGGTCCGTGTTGGCACCACAACTCTCCATGTTATACATTAATGATCTGGATGAAGGAACTGAGGGCATTGTTGATCAGTTTGCGGATGCCACAAATATAGCTGAGGGACAAGTAGTGTTGAGGAAGTGGAAAGCTGCAGAAGGACTCGGGCAGGCTAGGAGAGTGTGCAAAGAAATGGCAGATGGAATACATGGTATAAGTGTGAAGTTATACATATTGGGAGGAAGAATCGAGATTTTGACTATTTTCTAAATGGGAAAAGACTTTGGAAATCTGAAGCACAAAGGGACTTCGGAGCCCCAATTCAAGATTCTCTTAAGGTTAACATTCAGTTGGCAGTTGGGAAGGCTAGTGCAATGGGTGCATTCATTTCAAGAGGGCTATAATACAAGAGCTGAAATGTACTGCTGAGGCTGTATGACACTCTATTCAGACCACATTTGGAAGTTGTGATTGACTTTGAGCCTTGACTATAAGGAAGAATGTGCTGGCCTTGGATGGGATCCAGAGGATGTACACACAAGTGACTCCCAGGGGTGAAGGGCGTATCATATGAAAAGGATTTGAGGGGTCTGGGTTCGTACTCAATGGAGTTTAGAAGGATGAGGGGTAGATCACATTGAAACTTACAGAATATTAAAAGGATAGAGTGGACCTGGAGAAGATGTAGGAGCGAGTTGGACCTGAGGGCACAGTCTCTGAGTAAAAAGACCAGCCTTTAGAAGTGAGATGAGGAGGAATGTCGTCAGTCAGAGGGCAGTGGATCTGTGGAACAAATTGCCACAGGAGGCTGTGAAGACCAAGTCATTGAATGTATTTAAAACAAAGATGGATAGGTTCTTGATAAGTAAGGGGATCAATGGTTGTGGGGTGGAGGCAGGAGAATGGGTTGACAAACATGTCAGCTGTAATCAAACAGTGGGACAGATTCAATGTGCTGAATGGCCTAATTGTGCTCGTACAAAAGAGGTGGAGGAGTGGCACTACTAATCAAGGATGGTATCACATCTGCAGAAAGGGAGATTGTTGCAGAGGGTTTGTCTACAGAGTCACTATGGGTGGAAGTCAGAAACAGGAAAGGAGCAGTCATTTTATTGGGACTTTTCGACAGCCACACCAACAACCCCTTCCCCCCAACCCCCTGCCAATATCAACAGAAACACAGAAGAGCAGATTGGGAGGCAGATTTTAGAAATGTGTAGAAGTAACAGGATTGTTGTCATGGGTGACTTTAACTTCCATAATATTAAATGAAACATCCTTAGTTCAAATAGTTTGGATGGAACAGTTTTTGTCAGCTATGTCCAGGAAGGGTTCCTGATGCAATGTGTAGATAGGCCAACTAGACCGGAGGCCATATTGGATTTGGTGCTTGGCAACAAACCATGCCAGGTGTGAGATCTCTCACTGGTAGGGCACTTTGGTGATAGTGATCACAACTCCAGGAGTTTTATTATACTCATAGAGAGGAATAGGAGCAGATGGTATGGGAAAGTATTTAATTGAGCGAGGAGGAATTACAATACTATTAGGCAAGAACTGGGGCACTTAAGTTGGGAACAGATGTTATCAGGGAAATGCATGACAGAAATGTGGATGTTGTTTAAGAAGCACTTGCAGATAGTGATGGACAGGTTTGACCCACTGAGGCAAGGAAGGGATGGTAGGTTGAAAGAACCTTGGGTGACAAGGGAGGTGGAACATCTACGCAAGAGCCAGAAGCAAGTTTACTTAAGGTTGAGGAGGCAAGGATCAAACAGGTCTCTTGAGGGTTACAGGGTAGCCAGGAAGGAACTGAAGAATGGACTTAGGAGAGCTAGAGAGGGGAATGAAAAAGCTTTAGCAGGTAGGATTAAGGAAAACTCTAAGGCATTCCACACTTATGTCAGGAACAAGAGGATGGTTTGAGTGATGGTGGGGCTGATCAGGGATAATGGAGAGAAGTGAAGCAGGAGGAAGTAAAGGAGGTCCTTAATGAACACTTTGCTTCAGTATTCACTACTGAGAGGGACCTTGAGATTTCTGAGGACAGTGTGAAACAGGCCACCCAGCAGTACATTTCTAGAACAGGTTGATGTTAAAAAGGAGGATGTGCTGAAAATTTTGAAAAATATAATGATAGATAAATCCCCTAGGCCAGACAGGATCTATCCTAGGTTACTACAGAAAGCAAAGGAAGAGAATGCTGCACCTTTGGCAATGATATTTGTGTCCTTTGAAGAGTGGCAAATATTATTCCCTTGTTCAAGAAAGGGAATAGAGATAATCCTGGGAATTACAGATTGATCAGTCCTATGTCAAACAGGGGTAAAGTATTGGAGAGGATTCTGAGAGACAGGATTTATGATTACTTGGAAAACTATAGTCTGATTAGAGATAGTCAGTGTGGCTTTGTGAGGGGCAGGTCATGCCTCACAAACCTTATTAAATTCTTTGAGGATGTGACAAAACACATTGATGAAGATGTAGCAGTGGATGTGATATACATGGATTTTAGCAAGGTGTTTCATAAAGTTCTCCATGGTACATTTTTCCAGAAAGTAAGGAAGCACGAGATACCGGGAAACCTGTCTGTCTGGTACAAAATTGGCTGGCCCATAGAAGACCAAAGGTAGTGGTAGATAGAAAGTATTTAGCCTGGAGCTCAGTGACCGGTGGTGTTCCATAGGATCAGTTCTGGGACCTCTCCTCTTTGTGATTTATATAAATGACTTGGATAAGGAAGTAGGTGGGTGGGTTAATAGGTTTGCCGATGGCTCCAAGATTGGTAGAGTTGTGGATAATGTGGAGGGCTGTTTGTAGGTTGCAAGAGAACATTGACAGGATGCAGAACTGGGCTGATAAGTGGCAAATGAAGTGCAAATGAGTTTGAGTGCAAGATTCTCGGCAGTGTGGAGGAACAGTGGGATCTTGGGGTCCATGTCCATAGATCCCTCAAAGTTGCCACTCAGGTTAATAGAGTTGTTAAGAAGGTGTATGGTGTGTTGGCTTTCATTAGCAGGGGAATTGAGTTTAAAGCCGCAAGGTTATGCTGCAGTTCTATAGAGCCCTGGTGAGACCACACTTGTATTATTGTGTTCAGTTCTGGTCGCCTTATTATAAGAAAGATGTGGAAGCTTTAGACAGGGTGCAGAGGAGATTTACCAGGTTGCTGCCTGAACTGGAGGGCATGTCTTATGAAGAAAGGTTGAAGGAGCTAGGGCTTTTCTCATTGGAGTGAAGAAGGATGAAAGCTGACTTGATAGAGGCGTACAAGATGTGGGTGTGGTGTTTTGGAAAAGCACAGCAGGTCAGGCAGCATCCGAGGAGCAGGAAAATCAATGTTTCGGGATGCCCAAATCATTGATTCTCCTGCTCCTCGGATATGCCTGACCCGCTGTGCTTTTTCAGCACCACACTCTCGACTCTGACCCTCCAGCATCTGCAGTCCTCACTCTCTCCTCAGAGGGGTACAAGATGGTGAGAGGCATAAATAGAATGGATAACCAGAGACTTTTCCCATGGCAGAAATAGCTACCACAAGGGGGCATAATTTTAAGGTAATTGGAGGAAGGTTTAGGGGAGATGTCAGAGGTAGGTTCTTTACACATAGAGTGGTAGGTGCGTGGAATGCACTACCAGCAGTGGTAGAACAGTCAGATACATTAGGGACATTTAAATGACCCTTTAATAGGCACATGGAAGATAGTTCAATGTAGTTTAGTCTGATCTTAGATTAAGATAAAAGGCTGGCACAACATCGAAGGGCCTGTACTGTGCTGTACCATTCAATGTTTTATGTTGCATATCTTATGGACTAACATTGGAGGTCATTCATCCTGTCAGCCCAGTGCTGACTTCTTTAATGAATAGTTGCATCAAGCCACACACACCTAACTTATGCACATGAGCCTTCAAAATCTACTTGACACCAAGCCTCGACACCATCTCAGTGTTCGAGATCCAATGAAGAATATTCTCTTTTACTCCACGCTAGATCCTTTGTCAATAACTTAAAACCCTGACCATTGGTTCATGGTATCATGAGGAAGTCGACAATTAAATTTGCAACTTTTGAAATGGAGGAATATCTTCAAGTTGAGTGCAATATTGATGAACGAAGTTGAATGGATTACTATCTCCTAATGGGAACAACAAAAACCACAACATCAGAATCTACATTTGTAGATTGAAATTAATGCAGAAAAATGAATTTATACATTCTCTGATGGAAACATACAGGAGAACGTATTAATTCAATAATAAAACCTCAAAAGAAGCAGCGAAACAAGAAGGTTTAACAACCCCAATATTCTGATTTTGAAAAGTTGGCCAATTGGATGAAAGTGTTCCAAAAAAGAAACAGATTTCACAATTCTTAGAAATAAGAGCTTGAAGTACACACACAATAAGTTAATGCAAAGTTAGGGCAATTGGAATTTTGTGTTCAATTTTGACTCCTAACTTTATGAAAGGCATTAAGGCCATGGTGAGGATACAGAAGAAATTTAAAATGCAAATGCATTTATGAGAAGTTTCAGTTCTGAGGAGGGACTCATAAAATTGACACTCACTGGGACCAAGAAACTTAAAAGAAGGACCTGATGGAGCTGTTGAAAATTATGAGGAGTTTTGATAAGTTAACTAGAGATAAACATTTATGATTATTACCAAAGGAAGGTAGGTGAGTAATAAGTAATGGGAGACATTTATGCTAATTAGGTCATCAAATGTCAAACCGATGGGAGGAAAATTCATAACCACTTTCAAAAAAAATGTGACTCAATACTTAAAAGGAAATAAGAAAAGGGCAAAATGATGAGGGTATTTCAAGGGGCTGATAAATGTCTAAGGGGGAAATGGCCCTCTTCTGTCATTCTGGCGGAAAGTGAAAGGGACTTTCATTTTCTTACAGAACAATGGGAATCCATTCAGTCCATTGTGCTGCCTGCTTTCTGCAACAGCACTTCATCTAATCCCACTCCTCCACCTTTCCCCTGCAGCCCTACTATCCTTATTTCAACAGGAAGTTATCAAATTCTCCTTTGAAAGCCACAATCAGGTTGTTGGAACTCACCTTATCCAAAACAATTGACTTCATACAAGGTGGCTTTAGAGATTCTAGACCCAGAGGCAGCAAAGCGATGAAAGTAAAGAATGATACCATTTATGGACTTAGCGCAGAAGGAGTACATCATGGAACACTTTCATCCTTTTTGACTGAGCCAGTGGCTCTCGGCAGTTAAATGTCTCACTTTTTCTACTGGCAGAGCACTTTGGAGGGCCATACATTTAAGAAATAGAAGGTGTACTTCATACATTGTCACAAAGGCCAGTCTACTTGGCAAACACATAGAACTAAGTTGCCTCATGTGTTGGCAACAAGAATAAAATCTCCATTGGCTGGCGTGAATGCAAAATTCCAGAGCCAAGTGATACCTCATTATTTGCTGAGTTTAAGGTGATTAGTCCATCATTTAATCTGTAGAGGGGACATTTCTTGGGACTGTGCAGCAAGGTTTGTGCCTTCCCTCGAGTGCATACGGGGTTGTACTGAGGTCCCAGCCTCAAATCGTTGTCTTGAACCTGTCAATGTGGTGGCACAGTTGCCTGACAATCAACAGAAGGAATCTGTCACAAGGGGCTTGTTTGCATGAATTGGAATTATTATTCATTAACACCCTGTTGAGATGGGGCAGAATTAGGCAGTTATGATAAACGGGTTGTAATGGGTCACCATGTGAGGTTGCCAGCAACAACAAATATCTTGTTATTTTCTCCGAGGATATTCTACACAGGTCAATATTTATTGATTGAAAGTTTAAGTAAGTTATTGCAGGCTATTCAAATGGCTGATTCACATAATATCAGTTTTAATTATGGCTGACTTTTGTCATTGGTTCAATCTCTTCATGAACCATGCCAATGGCCCTTTGCAGAGCAAAGTAGCATTAAAGGCAACAGCGTGCAATCATTTAGGATGGTATGACTGTACAGTTGTCTCCTAATGGGTCAAGACATTTCTGAATTTAATTAGTCTGCCTAATTCTATATTTGTTTGGGTTTAATTCCTAGATTCATAAAATCAGTTATGAGGCAAAGCTGATTGCAATAACAATCTGAAATAAAAATATGAGCCTAAAGGTGACCATCTAACTCTTTGACAATTATCTTAAAAACTCATGTGATTCACTAATGTTGTTTAGGGAAAAGAAAGTTGCCACCTTTACCTGTTCTGGCCACATGAGACACCAGCTCACAGCAATGTAGTTGATTCTTGACTATACGCAGCACAAGTAAAGGTGTACAATAAATGCTGGCTTTACACCAGCAGTACCCATCTCATGGAAAACACATTTGTCTCCTCTACGGTGCATATTTACACTGAAGCTATGGCGATTAATCACATATCACACACTGATATGACCTATGATTGACTTCAAGATCTGGCTACAGCGAAATGCAAGGTTCTGTGACAGCCATCAGGATTTCTTCAAATGTGGCTTGAAATATATAAGAGGAGTCAGAGGGTTAACTCATTTTTCAGCTGTTGTGGTGAACAGCCTTTGATTATGGTTCTGACAGGTGCCAAACAAGGTTAATATTACGGAGTGCCACAAGCACCACACATCATTTTGATGTCATATGGACTTATGAGCAGAGTAGCTTTGGACCTCAAAGCAGTGAGACCTAACATCTGGTCCTCCACAAACTCTGTAACAATGTCTGTTATGTTATTATACTCGGCAGCTAGTTGCTAACATGCAACTAATCATTCTTACTCACTACGAGAGACTGTTCTGGTTAGACCCAGAAGTCGTTTTCCTCAACCACACTAGGTCAAATAAATCCTGCAGTTTCCTACACTCAGACAGAATGATGATAGCAAACTTTGTCAGGAGCAGCTCCTACAGTGGAGTGAACTGGCTCTGCCCATACATTAACACCATGAGCTGTACTGAGGCATACACAAAAAGGAATAGCCACATTACAATGTAGGTTCTGTATAACTTACTGAAAAATGAGACAAGGTATAACTTAAACAAGAAGTTTGCAACTTCAGTAATGAATGACAAAATGGCATAAATGTTGCAGATCAAAGCATACAACTGTATGGCAGATTAGTGATTTTTGAGAAGATTTGTACCTCAAGTTGATGATAAGTATGTAAGTTAGCTCACTGAGCTGGAAGGTTTATTTTCAGATAACATGTCAGGTAATATCACCAGTGAGCGTCTCCAGTGAAGCGCTGGTAGTATGTCCCATGTCTCTATTTGTAGATCTTGGTTTCTTACATTGGGTGATGTCATTTCTGGTTCTTTTTTATATAGCAGATTCTCCTTAAGAGAGGAACCAGCAGAGGTTTGATCACACTAAATTCAGAATTAGTGTACCTGTTCTGTGTGCTTGCTCAGTGTTTACTCAGTGGTTTGATACTGAGTAAACAATCCTTATGAGCATTTTTAGACAACAGTAAGCCATTTATACTCGCAGAATGCCAGCCCACTGTTACAAGTTGATTCTCCATTGCATTATATTGGAGGTACTGATGTCTTCAGCTGAATTCCAGTGGTCTGTGCAATCAATACTGAGGTGCCTAACATTGTGTATATAATGCTAATGGAAGATTAGTTGGAGTATAAACCCAACCAGCTAATCTGCTGTGTGTTTCCTTCCCACCCAGCATATAAGTACCTAAATCTTGGCAGAAACATGGCGACATGTAGAATTCAGGTAATTTTGTGCTGTAGTAATCAGGCTCTGCACTTAAAGTTTCCATTACGGTTTAGGTCATCTGGAGTGATACCCTTTTTAAATCACTAAACGCTATAAAGAGAGATAATTCAGGATCAATCTGTGCGGCTATTTGCAACTGGTTTAATGCCTTGGCAGCCAAGAGCAGTGGGCATTAACTCAGTATTCAGGACAGAGTTGCTGCTTAGATGTGTTTATCTTGTGCCTGAGCAGCGCTTAATGTTCGTTCCATCAGTGGGACTAACAAAATTAACTACTACACTGCACTTCTTTGGGCTATGAAAGAATTTAGTGTGATCAAGCCTCTAGGTACACATGCTTTCCTCCATTTAAGAACTGATTTTAAAAACTATTTCACAGACAAGTCTATCAATGGCTGAACTACCCTGATTATGATCATGCTGATGGCAAAATTAAAGCTAAATGTACCTTTGCTACTGTCTTATTTCAGACACGATATGATTCACCATTAATCCGGTCACAGATTGTGGGTGGCATAGTGGTACAGTGGTTAGCACTGCTGCCTCACAGCACCAGAGACCTGGGTTCAATTCCCGTCTCAGGAGACTGACTGTGTGGAGTTTGCATGTTCTCCTCTGGGTGCTCTGGTTTCCTCCCACAGTCCAAAGATGTGTGGGTCAGGTGAATTGGCCATGCTAAATTGCCCATAGTGTTAGGTAAGGGGTAAATGTATGACTTGTTGGGCCGAAGCGCCTGTTTCCACACTATAAGTAATTTAATCTAAAAGATGTATCAAGGCAGTCACGTTGAAGTTGTACAGGACATTGGTGAGACTTCTTCTGGAGTGCAGTGGCCAGGACTGGTTGCCCAGTTATAGGTAGAATATTATTATGCTAGAGAGGGTTCAGAAGAGATTTACCAGGATGTTACTGGATATGGAAGTTTGAGTTTGGATGAAGAAAGGTGGATAGGATGGGACATTGTTTCACGGGAGTGTAGGAGATTGAGAGGTAGAGGTTTATAAAATCATGAGGGGTATAGATAGAGCTAATTGTACAGTTTTTTTCACTCTTTGGGGGATTTCATGACTAGGAGCATATTTCTAAGGTGAGAGGAGAAAAATTTAAGAAGAACATGAAGGTTAAATTTTTGACATAGAGAGTGCTTTGTGTGCAGACTGAACTTTCTGAGGAAGTGGGTGGATGTGGGTACAGTTACAACCCAAAAAGGCACTTAGGTAAGTACAGAAGAACCTTGATTATCCGAATGACACAGGCGGGGAGTATTTTATTCGGATAATTGAACACTCAGTTAATTGAATGCTGGATAATTGAGGTACCTCTGTACATGAATAGGAAAGGTTCGGTGGGCTATGGGTCAGAAGCAGGAAGTTGGAACTGGTTTAGTCTGGGATTATACTCAACATGAACAGGTCCGACCGAAGAGTCCATTTCCATGCTGTGTGATTCCATGGCTATATGACTAGACAGAGCATTGGTTACATCTGGTTCATTGTGGTTCCAAAGTATCAACAGCAAATAATAAGAAAATGAGTAACGTTCTTTTCTATCCCCTAAAGTTCAACTGTGCAGCCAGATGCAGTTTTCTAAATTTAACTGTGAGTAGTTTTCCAATTTCACTTTGTGATTGGAAACAGAGATAAGGGAGTCACACACCCTTTATGGAAATGTCCCGTTTTCCATCATACTAAAATCTGTAATTAAATCACGCAGGCTCTGCTGAAAGGATATCTGCAACTTGCCCTATATCCCTCCATGTTATGCTCCATGCAGTGAAGGCAAAAATATCTATCCTTTCTGACTCCATGAAACCACAACAAGATCAGTTCAATGATCTTATGATGTGATTGGCTGATCAAATGCTGGCTCAGCACCCAAAACGTGTGACTTCATTCTGGTACAGTCTTCCGTTCAAAAGAATTTCTGTGACAGTTGACAGGAAGGCTGAAGGTAGGCAGTAATTGTAACCTGAAGCTCTATTTAACAACAGCACATCTGCTGAAGAAAGGTGCAGTGTTAACTTCAAAATCTGCAGACAGAGGGTGGTTGTGGAGGGTCGTTTTTCAGACTGGAGGCCTTTCTGACCAGTGGAGTGCCACAAGGATCGTTGCTGGGTCCTCCACTTTTTGACATTTACATAAATGATTTGGATGCGAGCATAAGTTTGCAGATGACACCAAAACTGGAGGTGTAGTGGACAGTGAAGAGGGTTACCTCAGGTTACAACAGGATCTTGACCAGATGGGCTAATGGGTGAGAAGTGGCAGATGGATTTTAATTCAGATAAATGCGAGGTGCTGCATTTTGGGAAAGCAAAATGGTAAGGTCCGAGCTGCTGAATAAAGAGACCTTGGAGTGCAGGTTCATAGCTCCTTGAAAGTGGAGTCACAGGTAGATAGGATAGTGAAGAAAGCATTTGGTATGCTTTCCTTTATTGGTCAGAGTATTGAGTACAGGAGTTGGGAGGTCATGTTGCGGCTGTACAGGACATTGGTTAGGTCACTGTTGAAATGTTGCATGCAATTCTGGTTTCTGGTCTCCTTCCTATCGGAAAGATGTTGTGAAAATTGAAAGGGTTCAGAAAAGATTTACAAGGATGTTGCCAGGGTTGGAGGATTTACGCTATAGGGAGAGGCTAAACAGGCAGGGGCTGTTTTCCCTGGAGCATTGGAGGCTGAAGGGTGACCTTATAGAGGTTTACAAAATTATGAAGGGCATGGAATAGGGTAGATAGACAACGTCTTTTCCCTGGTCACAGGTTAAGGGTGAGAGGGGAAAGATATAAAAGAGACCTAAGGGACAACTTTTTCACACAGAGGGTGGTACGTGTGTGGAATGAGCTGCCAGAGGATGTGGTGGAGGCTGGTACAATTGCAACATTTAAGAGGCATTTGGGTGGGTATATGAATAGGAAGAGTTTGGAGGGATATGGGCCGGGTGCTGGTAGGTGGGACTAGATTGGGTTGGGATATCTGGTCGGCATAGACAGGTTGGACCAAAGGGTCTGTTTCCAAGCTGAACATCTCTATGACTCTATGATTCTATGTCATGCTCCACAACACATGGCCTCTAGATTTGATCTTTAATTCTCGGCATTTTGCAGCAGATCCCCAAGGCTATGATAAATGGCAGAGAAAACAATCTGGAAAGCTACACAGTTAATTGCATTGTTTCAACAAAAAGATGAACAGGTATTTTGAACATAATTATTGTTTAAATGCTATAAATTCAGATTTAATGCAGGAAAAAATGTTTTGAGTCTGCTTTAACAAAGAAAGGTTTTCAAATATTCCTTTTAAATAATTCACAGAGTAAATACTGCATAAGGATATCTCCAAGTCCCTCCATCTTTCTCTCTCACAGCATCCATAAAAATATTAATTGTGACACCTAGGTACAAATATGAATCAGAAGTGACACAACTCAGTCATCAAAGACTTTCTTTTATGAAATTTCCCTCCTGTGAATAAAGTATGACTCTATCAAGTAATTTACTGTAGTGAAAATCAATACATTTAAACAATGGGATGAATATGCATTAGTAGCTTGCAGTAGATTAATGCCTGATAGATTTAATGTTTGACAAGTGTATACAAAGATTTTTGGAGAAATGGGAACTAATAAAGAATACTATAACATGCTAAATATTTAATTTGTTCAGGAAATGTGCAGACACTGGCATGGCCAGTATTTATTGCCCTCCCTAATTAGAGTCAGAGAGATGTACAGCATGGAAATAGATCCTTCGGTCCAACTCCTCCATGCCAACCAAATATCCTAAACTAACCTAGTCCCATCTGTCAACTCCTCTTCACAATGTACTGGTGACAACTGAATGATTTGCTATGCCACTTCTAGAGAGCAGTTAAGAGTCAATTACATTACTGTGGATCTGTAATTACATATACACCAGATCTTACATGGATGGGAGAATTCCTCCCCGAATGTACGTAGCAAACCAAATGAATTTTTACAATAATCCAGTGATGGTGATCACTGATAATTTAATTTTAAACGCAGATTTAATTTACTAAACTTCAGTTCTCCATGTAAGAACCATTTTGGTATTGGAACTCAATGTCATTAGCATTATACTTGCTCTATAGTATAACCCCTGAGCTGCCACTGAAGTACATTGTTAGACATTACAGATGAATGTAAAGAGAATCAATAATTCTTTGGGATTTGTCAATATCCCATATGGACTGATCTGCTAGAATGCAGTGTGGTCATGATAAAACAGAAGCACTTTCGTCTACTAGTGTAGACCAAAGACCAAGAATGCAGTCAAGACTTAAGCATTCTTTGAACCCGATCAAATGCTAAATTAGAACTTCATCAGAGCTACACAGATTGGATTAACCATACATTTAGAGAACTCACCATAGCAACGTGCAATGTACTTGTTTGTCATATTTTTTATTTATACAACTTTCAATCCTACAAATTTTGAAAAAGATGTTTGCTATCAAGTCTGTCAACTTCTTTAAATTACATTGAAAATACTTCCAGTATGTGTGCTGATTCAAACAGCAGTCTGGAAAAGTGGCAAGTAGGAATGCAATTATCAACATTAATTTGAAGTTTCAGCCATTAGTTTTCACTTATTACACAAATAGAAAAACAGATTATTTTGTCACCCTTTACCCTTGATACAATCGCTACTAAAGTTTAGAATTCAAGAACATGAAAATACATCGACTGACCTTGGCCTTGTGAAACTTAATCTTATAAGACTCACTCGTCAGGTATGGCACATGCTCAATCAAGGTTGAATTTATTTCACTGAGATTCATAGGAGAGTCTAAATTGGACAACAACAGTATAGAGTTTCCAAATAATCTAACATTAAGTTATAAAGCAGAATAAAGCACTTGTGTGCATTTTTCAAAAACATGACAACTTGCACCAGTTGCTACTTTGTGAACAAACTAATGCACACTGACCAACTGTTCCCACAGGATCTGAATAGAAATTCCTTAATAATCATATTGACACTTATGAGAGCATGTATAAATATCACATTGATATAACTTCATATGATTTTTGAAAAAAACAAACATTGTCAATAAATAATTACATGATAAAAATGAAATGCTGCAAATTGGTAATAAAAATAGAAATTTCTGGAAATATTCATTGGATCAGGCAGCACCTATGGAGATGGAAGAGCAAGTGAACGACCTTCAAAACAGAACAAGGTTATGGCTGTAAAAGGATTATAGCTGGAGAGAGGGAGAGCACAAAAGGGTAAGTGTGGAATAGTCCGGAAGGCAGGGACAATTAAATACCACTAGGGATGATGAGTTAACTGAGGCAAGAAAGTAAATGGAAGATAGACTTAATTGTGGCTACACACGGCAACAGCAGAACCATAATCAGCAGTTACATGTTCAATAAAATGAGGGTAAAAGTTATGATCTATCGATATGTTCATGTATATAAGGAAATATTATAACACTTGCGTCTGGCAGAAGCAATCCTGACCAAAGTGATAGATTTAACATCAATCTTCTGCCACTGAACTTCCAACTGTAACCACTCCATTACTTCCTGTTAGTTTAATTGTTAACATCTGCCTCAAGTATAAGTCTTACAGAGAAACTTAATGGGGCATTAAATATATAGATACTTATTATTGTGACAGACAAAATAATCTGGGTGTTGTCACAAATCACAAACACCCGTCCCATTCCCACATCACACCCTCAATCCCTATTCCCAGGGTCTCATTGACTTCAGGACATCCCTCAACACCAGCCAGTAAGCCACTTGACATTTTGCTCACCCAAAATCTAGCCAGCTGCTTGGAGCAGGCATGCCATCAGCTTTATTTAAACTGGGCATAAACCTCCAATAGCAACTAACATCATCTCTAGAGAGGGGCAGCATAGTGGCACAGTGATTAGCACTGCTGCCTCACAGCGCCAGAGACCTGTGTTCAATTCCCGCCTCAGGCAACTGTCTGTGTGGAGTTTGCACATTCTCCCCGTGTCTGCGTGGGATTCCTCCGGGTGCTCCGGTTTCTTCCCACAGTCCAAAAGAATGTGCATATTAGGTGAACTGGCCATGCTAAATTGAACATAGTGTTAGGTAAACCGGTAAATGGAGGGGAATGGGTCTGGGTGGGTTGCTCTTCAGAGGGTCAGTGTGGACTTGTCGGGCCGAAGGGCCTGTTTCCACACTGTAAGTAATCTTAAAAAAAAGGTCTGAACCTGATGCTGCACTTCCCATGTGACATTCCAAGAAAATTAAATACCTGCGAGAGTGCCTTTAAGACATAGAACCGTTTTAAAACATCTCTGAACAGTGTCAAGAGTAAGAGGCAATTGGACACAGAGACAAAGAGGGTATGCTTACTTACAACTATGTGGTTCAGTGCATTTTTCTATTCACATACATTATTAGTAATCTTATAACATTTCCTGTAAATAGGTTGTTTATCACGTCTTTCTTAACATTTAATTTGATGAGAATTTCTTCCTCCGGAATTTTCACTCAGTAATGAAATTCATCCAGGAAATTAATTTAGTGATGGATTTGATCTTCAACCTTCTCCTATTGGTCTGTGGCATGCCAGATGATAATGAAACTGTTGGATCAGACTCTTCACCTGCTTCCTGATCAGTCTGTGATTAAAGAGCCCATTACACCTTAGCTCCTCTGATCTGATGATTACATCAAAATAATACACTCATTCTTTGTGTCAAGAATTGTCATGAATAGACATGCTACTTGTTGGTTATTGAGTTCCCTGAGTAATTATCACATATCTAAAAAGATGTAATATAGCTCCCTATTTCAATGATATGATATTGCATCCCAAGTTATTGAAATAAAATAATTGTTTTAATTTTGTTGCTGTTGCCTCAATTTCACCGACTCTTAATTCCCAATCTACACCAGCCCTCAGCAACATAAAAATTACTCTTTAATTGGTCAGGAGACTTACCCAATAGACTGTTAATGATGCTCACCAACTTGATAAATCAAGTGCATGTTCAAATCACAATTCTTACTTTAAGGTCCTTCAATCCCTCCTCCAAAATAGGGAGTACCTCAAACAAAGCATCATCAATATGCATTATCTCTCCAGAAAACCAAATTTTCTCTTAAGTCTTCAAAGTATAGGGTGACTGTTAGTTTTAAAAGATCTGGTTAGGTCAGTTTATGCCTTGTATAGGTCTCTGAACTTCTCCTGAACTTGTACTACCTGCAAATTCCTCTCAGAGCCACACATTATCCTGATGTGGAACTGTATCACTATTCACTTACCATTGCTAGAACAGCCACAATTACAGCCTATATTATCCACACCACGCGGTATACAGTGGTTGTAGAATGTGACTTTAACTCCACCTTCTCCAGGTACTCATCAAAGGGCAAGAAATGCTGGCCAGTCACTCACATCTCATAAATGAATATCAAGTGCAAATGAACTGTACTGGTTCAAGGCAGCTTCTCAAGGGCAACTACAGATGGGCAGGAAATGCTAGCCCAGCAACAATGCCCATGTTCCATGAACGAATAAAAATAGAACATATAGAACATAGAACATAGAAAAATACAGCGCAGTACAGGCCCTTCGGCCCTCGATGTTGCGCCGATCCAAGCCCACATAACCTACACTAGCCCACTTTCCTCCATATGCCTATCCAATGCCCGTTTAAATGCCCATAAAGAAGGAGAGTCCACCACTGTTACTGGCAGGGCATTCCATGAACTCACGACTCGCTGAGTAAAGAATCTACCCCTAACATCAGTCCCATTCCAACCATCCCTTAATTTAAAGCTATGCCCCCTCAAAATATCCGACTCCATACGTGGGAAAAGGTTCTCATGGTGGACCCTATCTAAACCCCTAATCATCTTGTACACCTCTATCAAGTCACCCCTAAACCTTCTTTTCTCCAATGAAAACAGCCCAAAGTGCCTCAGCCTTTCCTCATACGATCTTCCTACCATACCAGGCAACATCCTGGTAAACCTCCTTTGTACCCGTTCCAGTGCCTCCACATGCTTCCTATAGTATGGCGACCAAAACAGCACACAATACTCCAGATGCGGCCGCACCAGAGTCTTATACAACTGCAACATGACCTCAGGACTCTGGAACTCAATTCCTCTACCAATAAAAGCCAGTACGCCATATGCCTTCTTCACAGCACTATTTACCTGCGTGGCAACTTTCAGAAATCTGTGTACATGGACACCAAGATCCCTCTGCTCATCCACACTACCATTAGCTCAGTACTCCATCTTCTTGTTACTCTTACCAAAGTGAATCACTTCACACTTAGCTACATTGAACTCCATTTGCCACCTTTCTGCCCAGCTCTGCAGCTTATCTATATCCCGCTGTAACCTGCCACATCCTTCCTCACTGTCAACAACTCCACCGACTTTCATATCATCCGCAAACTTGCTTACCCAACCTTCTAGCCCCTCCTCCAGATCATTTATAAAAATGACAAACAGCAATGGTCCCAAAACAGATCCTTGCGGTACACCGCTGGTAACTGCACTCCAAGATGAACCTTTACCATCAACTACTACCCTCTGTCTTCTTCCAGCCAGCCAATTCCTAATCCAAACCTCCAACTCACCCTCAATGCCATACCTCCGTATTTTTTGCAGTAGCCTACCATGGGGAACCTTATCAAATGCCTTACTAAAATCCATATACACCACATCTACCGCTTTACCCTCGTCCACCTCCTTAATCACCTTCTCAAAGAATTCAATAAGGTTTGTGAGGCACAACCTGCCCTTCACAAAATCATGCTGACTATCATTGATCACATTATTCCTATCCAGATGTTCATAAATCCTATCCCTTACAATTCTCTCTAAGACTTTGACCACAACAGAGGTAAGACTCACCGGCCTATAGTTACTAGGGTTATCCCTACTCCCCTTCTTGAACAAGGGAACCACATTTGCTATCCTCCAGTCTTCTGGCATTATTCCTGTAGACAACGAGGATATAAAATCAAGGCCAATGGCTCTGCAATCTCCTCCCTTGCTTCCCAGAGAATCCTAGGAAAAATGCCATCAGGCCCAGGGGACTTATCTACATTCACCCTTTCCAGAATTTCCAACACCTCTTCCCTACATATCTCAAAGCCATCCATTCTAATTAATTGTGACTCAATATTCACATCGGCAACAATGTCCTGTTCCTGAGTGAATACTGACGAAAAGTATTCATTCAGTGTCTCCCCAATTTCTTCCGCTTCCACACGCAACTTCCCACTACTAACCTTGACTGGACCTATTCCTACCCTAGTCATCCTTTTATTCCTGACATACCTATAGAAAGCCTTTGGGTTTTCCCTAATCCTACCAACCAAGGACTTTTCATGTCCCCTCCTTGCTGCTCTTAGCTCTCTCTTTAGATCCTTCCTGGCTACCTTATAACTCTCTATCGCCCCAATTGAACCTTCGTGCCTTAGCTTTACATAGGCCGCCCTCTTCCCTTTAACAAGGGATTCCAATTCCTTATTAAACCACAGCTCCCTCACACGACCCTTTCCTCCCTGCCTGACAGGTACATACTTATCAAGGACACTCAGTAGTTGCTCCTTGAACAAGCTCCACATATCGATTGCACCCTTCCCTTGAAGCCTACTTTTCCAAGCCACGCATCCTAAGTCATGCCTCACCGCATCATAATTTCCCTGCCCCCAGCTATAACTCTTGCCCTGTAGTGCACACTTATCCCTCTCCATCACTAGAGTAAAAGTCACCAAATTGTGGTCACTGTCCCCAAAGTGCTCACCTACCTCCAATTCTAACATCTGGCCTGGTTCGTTACCCAGAACCAAATCCAAGTATGGCCTCACCTCTTGTTGGCCTGTCTACGTATTGTGTCAGGAAACCCTCCTGCAACACATTGGACAAACACCGACCCATCTAACTCGAGCTATAGCTTTCCCAGTCAATATCTGGAAAGTTAAAGACCCCCATAACAACCACCCTATTACTTTCACTCTTCTCCTGAATCATCCTCACAATCCTTTCTTCTACGTCTCTGGGACTATTAGGAGGCCTGTAGAAAACTCCTAACAGGGTGACCTCACCTTTCCTATTTCTAAGCTCAGCCCAAACTACCTCAGATGGCGAGTCTTCATCCATCGTCCTTTCCAATGCTGTAATACTATCTTTGACGAGCAATGCCACACCTCCCCCTCTTTTACCCCCACCTCTGACCCTACTAAAACATTTAAACCCTCCAACCTGCAACAACCAATCTTGTCCCTGTTCTACCCATGTCTCCATAATAGCCACAACATCGAACTCCCAAGTACCAACCCACGATGCAAGTTCACCTACCTTATTTCGTATACTTCTCGCATTGAAGCGTACACACTTCAAGCCACCTTCCTGTTTACAGGCACCCTCCTTCGAGATTGATGCCATGTTCCTAACCTCCCTACACTCTAGGTCCTGCACCCTAAAGCTACAGTCTAGGTTCCCATGCCCCTGCAGAGTTAGTTTAAACCCCCCGAATAATGAATAAATAATTCATCAGATATTTTTCTTGACGACAAGAACAGTTGTGAGGAGATGAAGGAATGGAGTTGTGAGATTACCCCAGCATGAGACAGCTCTGAACAGAACTAAAAGTTACTGAACAGCTTCTTGAACTGCTGTAGTTCATGTTCTGTAGGTAGATCCGCAATGCCATGAGGGAGAGATATCCAGGATTTTGACCAAGCAAACTAAAGAAGTTATATATCTCCAAGTCAACATGGTGAGAGGCTTGGAAGGGAATTTGAAGTGGTTTTCCCAAATATCTGCTGTCCAAATCCTTCTAGTTAGAAGTCATTGTGATTAGAAGGCACTTTCTAAGAATCTTTGGTGAATTTCTGCAGTGTTTCTTACAGATGACACACACTGTCATCGTCCTTAAAACAATTTTGGGTTTATTCTTAGGCACATACTCAATTTATATTCTACCTCTAGCTATTAGATCACTCCATATGTAGTAGCTAACCCACTTCCACCGCACAAAGTAAGTTCCATGATGTTAGATTCTGTGTCAGTTCATCTACGGACATATTGAATTTTTAATTGCAACATGCTTTGTTAAAAAGAGGACATACAGCCAAACGAATGACTGAGGACAGAAATTCTGAACAAAGTAATTCAATGACTGTCCGGAAGGTCTTTGCAGATTATTTTCCATCCTTGAGGGAATTTCTGGAATTCAGAACTGATGCCTATTAATTTACACCTCAAATAGGTGAACTTCAAAAAGGGAGAACTGCACAGCAAGCAGTAATCTGCTCCAGGTTACATCAGAATGTGCACTCAATGGGAGAAAAGACAGCAGTCTGGGTGAGAGGCATCTTTCTGCTTTCCCCTTTCAAGAATACACTAAAAGGGGGCTAAAAGTCAATTTCAATCCTGGTTTGTGACTGTTAGTGGTGCGGGCGCGTATGTTGTGCGCGTCACAGCCAAGAACATCCCTAGTCATCCTTGTACTACAGGTGAAGAAAAAGGATAGTTTTTCATGCATGGCTGGACACCAGAAAGCAAGCAAAAACAGAGTTAAAAGGAAAGAGAACTAAAGCCTTTCGGCTGTAAAGCCAAGCATCTCAAAATCAACTGCTCACTGACCAACATCAGTGAATACAGTAAGAACCAAGTAGTGGTCATAACATCCCATTGTTTACTCTTCATAGAAACTCAAGACTGATCGGTATATTTCCATTACTTTTACATTTTGGATTCAGTTCTTGTTTCTAATTTGTGTGTCGCATGTTCTGTTATTATTTCTATACATGTTTAGTAACTGAAAAACCTATGTTTTCATTAACTTGAGAAAATCTGGTTTCACTGGTTCCCTTAAGTTGATGAGCCAATTCATCCCTTCTCAATTGAGAACCTTGCCCAGGATTTGGCATAACACAAAGGACTAAAAATCTATTTCTCTATTCCTGTAACTTTTGCATTTCTACCTCAAGTGTGTCATAGGTCCCAATTACCCTTCCTGTGCAAGCGCTGAGATCTCCTTGAACAACTGGCTTGCTGGAGGTGAGACTTGCAACCTTCAAACCTTTTCACCTTCAGTGTTCACTAAAGTTATTGTTACTGTTGAATGTATATGAAACTGATAAGGACATTCACCTAAAGAAGAAAATGAATCACTGGTAGTGTCAATTTCAAATGTTATGCTGAAATACATGCCAAACTGCAGAGTTTATCTACAGGCACAAACAATTGACTAATAGATTCTTCTGTTACAAAGGTAGTACATGACCGTGATCAACATTTACGTAGCAAATTCAGTGGACTTTGACAGTGATTCTGTCAGTTCAACACACTCATCAGCCTTAGTCATCATTTTTAACAGTCACATGCTGATTAATGATTTCTCCTGTGATTTTTCACTCTAGAAAAGTTGCTGCTTTCATAAATCACACTTACATTCGAAGTACATCTCATACAATTTATTATTGCAGTGAACACACATTCTCTTATTTTTCAACATTAAAAGTATTACAGAAACTTAATGCTAGGCACCAGAAACACAGGAGAAAATGGATGCTTTCAGTTTGCTGCAACTGCAAAGTTTGTTACGAACCATTGTTTGAACTTTATCCAGTCTTCTACAAGATTTCCAATATCTTAAAGACAACGTGAAAATTGCAACTTAGTCACATTTTACTATATTGGAAAGCCATCTCTCTTCTTTTCATTTCATCTCAATAATTCTCCCATCTTGAATTAACTTTTGAGTACCTCTGATCACCCACAGGGCAGATTTTCCCTCTAACTGCACTTATTGTATAGAATAGATTGAATGCTGAATCATTGGAATATTAACAAAAAAAGCCAGAGGGTTATTTCTCATCCAGTTCCTTCCAGCTGCCTTTTCTACCACAATGTGCAGGATTGTCTTTTTAACCCTTTTTGGAGTGCCTTGATGGATGTTTACATGATAGCTTATTTTTATTCCCGTGCAGCAAGTCAGATGTTTATACTTTGGGTCATATACAGGAAACACAGCACAGCCATTCAGCCCAAACCGGTCATGATGGTGTTTCAGCTCCACTTGAGCATCCTCCTATCAGTAAAATGCACATAAATCTGCCAATCCAAGGAGAGTTACTAGATTGGTACCTTGTATAATTGTTATGAGGAATGATTGAACAGACGGGGCTTATTTCCACTGAAGTTTAAAAGACTGAAGGCTGACATGATTGAAGTGTCTTGACCAGGTGAGTATGGATAAAGTATTCTTTCTGTGGATGAGTCCAGAATTAGGGAGTACCATTTTAAAATTAGGGGTTGCCGTATTGAGACAGGGATGAGGACAAATACTTTCTTTCAGAGGATTGTGTAAATTAAAACTCTCTGCCTCAAAAGGTAGGAGAAGTGGGTCATTGAATATGTTTAAGATGGGAGGGGATAGATCCTTGCGAGGCAGGGGATTCGAAGGTCATTAGGGACAGATGGGAATGTGAGAACACAAAGAGACCAGCCCTGATCTTATTGAATGGTGGAGCAGACATGAACGTCTACTTCTGCTCCTGGTTTGTATATTCATATATTGATATTATATCAGTCATAACTCCTTCACTCATACATCTGCATAATGTTTCTTTAAATGTATCCATGCTATTCACTACAACCACTCCTCGTGATACTGAGTTCCACAGCCCTACCACATGTTATGTGAAGAATTTTCTTCTGAGTCCCTTATTGAATTTCTTGTCGACTATCTTATATGTGATGGTGTCTAATTATGCTTTTCCCCGCAAATGTACTTAATGTAAATGAGGCTGTGGCACCCGATAATTGACAAAGAAGAAAGGAGCTGGATATGGGGATGTGGATTAACTCCTGAGGGAAAATTACAGAGTTGGCTGTTCTTGGAACATATCCCATGGGTCCTTGGATAAAAAAAAAGGTGCTTAAAAGTAATTACACAAATGTGCAGGTTCTGAGATTAATATTTCAGGATGCGCAGCAAGTATCAGGTGGAACCCTGTCAGCAAACATAACCTTGAAGCAAAGTTAGGAAGATTAGGAAGATTATTATTTGAATGGCTGTAATTTGAGAGAGGGGATGTTCAATAAGACTTGGGTGTCCTTGTGCACCAGTCACTGATGATAAGCACGCAGCAGACAGTAAAGAAGACAAACTGCATGTTGACCTTCACAGTGAGACCATTTCAGAACAGGATTAAGGATGTCTTGCAGCAATTATACAGAGCATTGGAGAGGCCACACCTGAAATATTATGTTCAGTTTTGATTAGATTAGATTCCCTACAGTGTGGAAACAGCCCCGATCCTCCAGAGAGTAACCCACCGCCCACCTCTGACTAATGCACCTAACAACTATGGACAATTTAGCATAGCCAATTCACCTGACCTGCACATCTTTGGAATGTGGGAGGAAATCAGAGTCCCTGGAGGAAACCCACGCAGACACGGGGAGAATGTGCAAACTCCACACAGACAGTCACCAAGGCTGGAATCAAACCTTGGACCCTGACACTGGGAGGCAGCAGTGCTAACCACTGAGCCACCGTGCTCAGGGTGAGGAAGGATGTTCTTGCTGTAGTGGGAGTGCAAAAAAGGTTTACTAGACTGATCCCTGAGCTGGCAGGATTGATATATGAGGAAATACTGAGTTGGTTAAGATTACGTGAACAGAATGAGGGGGAAATCTCACAGAAACCTATAAGATTCTAACAGGACTACATGGGGTAGATACAGAAAAGGTGTTCTCCATGGTGGGGGAGTCCAGAATGACGATCATAGTTTAAGGATAAGGGGTAAACCTTTTAGGACAGAGATGAGGAGAGTTTGCTTCACCCAGAGAGTGGTGAGCCTGTAGAAAGGCTCACTACCACAGAAAGTGGTTGAGGCCAAATCATTGTGTTTTCAAGAAGGAGGCATAACATAAGAACATAACAGAATAACTGGAAGCAGGAGTGGGCCATCCGGCCCTGTCAGCCTGCTCCACCATTCAGAAAGATCATGATTAATCTTTTTGTGGACTCAGATCCACTTACCCACCCACCCACCATAACACCTAAATCGTTTATTGTTAAAAAAAACTAATAGCTTTAAACACGTTTACTGAAGTAGCGTCGACTACTTCACTGGGCAAGGAATTCCATAGATCAACAACACTCCAGTTGAAGAATTTCCTTCTCAATTCAGTCCTAAATCTGCTTCCTCTAATCTTGAGGCTATTCTCTCTTATCCTAGTTTCACTTGCCAGTGGAAACATCCTGTCTACTTCTATCTTTATCTATTACCTTCGTAATTTTATATGTTTCTACAAAATCCAACCTCATTCTCCTGAATTCCAATGAATATAATCCCAATCTACTTAGTCTCTCATAAAACAGACACAGGTCTTGTGGTTAAAGAGATCAAGTGATATGGGTGGAGGGTAGGATTATGGTATTATGACCAGCCATGATCAGATCGAATGGGGGAGCAGATTTAATGGACTGAAAGCCCCACTCCTAGTTCAATCTTCTGCGTTTCTATGTTATTTACTGTTGCACAAAGTGTTTCTTCATGTTATAGAGATCAATAGTGCAAAGTTGGCCCAACCTCAGATTCACCTCAATATCTCCTCCAGTGGAGCTTACAGAATGAGCTAAAACGAACATGGGATAAGGTTTGCAAAACCATGTTGCTTGCTTACACGCCACATATAAAATCATGAGGGGCATGGATAGGATAAATAGACAAAGTCTTTTCCCTGGGATGGGCGAGTCCAGAACTAGTGGGCATAGGTTTAGGGTGAGAGCGGAAAAAAATAAATGGGACCTAATGGGCAACTTTTTCACACAGAGGGTGCTTTGTGTATGGAATGAGCTGCCAGAGGAAGAAGTGGAGGCTGGTACAATTGCAACATTTGAAAGGCATCTGGATGGGTATATGAATAGGAAGGGTTTGGAGGGATATGGGCCAAGTGCTGGCAAATGGGACGAGATTAGGATGGGACATCTGGTCGGCGTGGACGAGTTGGACCGAAGGGTCTGTTTCTGTGCTGTACATCTCTGTGACTATATTGATTAGTCAATACACACATGCAGTCCCGGCAAAATAAAAAAAAACTGGAGTGAACTTTAATGGGGCTGCTCTTCTCAATACTATACCCTTCAGATCCCAAAGCTAGTGCACATGTAAGACATGCAATTTTATAACATGTCATTGTTTGCTGTACAGAATAATGGTTAGTCCATTTTTGGGATATTGTGCACCATTCTGGTCTCCTTCATATCGGAAGGATGTTTTAAAACTTGAAAGGGTTAAGAAAAGATTTACAAGGATGTTGACAGGGTTGGAGGGTTTGAGGTATTGGGAGAGGCTGAATTGGCTGGGACTGCTTACCGGGAGCATTGGAGGCTGAGAGGTGACCTTATCAGGGTTTATAAAATCATGGCGGGGCATGGATAGGGTAAGCAGACAAGGTCGTTTCTCTGGGTGGGTGAGTCCAGAACTAGAGGGCATTGGTTTAGGGGAGAGGGGAAAAATTTAAAAGGAATCTAAGGGGCAACCTTTTCACACAGAGGGTGGTACGTGTCTGAAATGAGCTGCTAGAGGAAGTGGTGGAAGCCAGAGCAATTACAATATTTAAAAGGCATCTGAATGGATATATGAATAGGAAGGGTTTATAGGGATATGGGCCAAGTGCTGGTAGGTGAGACTAGATTGGGTTGGGATATCTGGTCGGCATGGATGAGTTGGACCGAAGGATCTGTTTCCATCTCTGTGACTCTATGACTCTACTATGGGCTGATGTTCATTTACTAAAACAGGCAGAAGACGTTCTGAGGCATATTTTTGTTTTCTTCTTAAAATATCATTCAATACTGGTCTCTACCCATATCTGCTGGATCCTCTCCAGAGACAAAGATAAATTGCAGATGATGGAATCCAAGCAGGAGACTGGAAGAACACAGCAAGCCAGGCAGCATCAGGAGGTGGAGGAATCAATGTTTCAGGTGAAATCCCTCTTCAGGACTCATTAACCTTCTTCAGAATCCTCTCCAGAAGCCAAGTCACCTATTGGGGAAAACCCAGCTGTTATATATTTTCAACAACCTGTTCGGAGATATTATTACAGTCCTCCAGAGTGGATGGGACTTGAACTCAGAGATCTAGAGATAAGGACAGTGTAAATCTGAGTCACCCATGTTAGTATCGAGCACTGCCACCAGGGGCAATGCAACAACAACAGATACAGGGGAGGTGAACCCAGATCTTTTAGACCTTCTGATCAATGTTATGACACAGCTATGGACCAAGTAGCACCTGAATCTGAGTCTCCTTGTCGAGTGATAGTGACACTACCACTATATTCTTATAGATTTTGTAAAGACAATAACTTGTTACGGGTGAAATAAGCCACTATTGAGAATTGCAGACATATGTGTTCAACCCGTTCAGACTTGTCATGACACTATCACTGCACCATACATATAAATTCCGATCACCTACTTTCAGTTAACTCTGGAGCTGTCCTTGTTTAGCTCAGTTAGCTTAGATGGCTGGTTTGTGATGCCAACAGCATGGGCTCAATTCCTGCACTGACTGATGTTACCATGAAGGACCATCTTCTCAATCTCTCCCCTCTGGTCAAGCCATTACCTGTGGTCTCTCTCTCTCTCTCTCTGTCTTTTGGGACAATAGGACTTCAGTGATTTTACCTTTATATGGTTTACCCTCAAACATTGTCAATCATCATTGTCACATGGCAAAGTCCAACTCATTCCCATTAAATTTGGTGCAAAAGCAAAGAAAAATAATCAACCAGTTCTCAGTATGTGATCAAAGAAGAAAGACATCAAAAGTACCAGGTATCTGGGAGGACATCACAGAGTGAACTGATAACAGAGTCAGGCACAGATGGAGTGACAGCATAAATGTGTAAGTTAGCTCGCTGAGCTTGAAGGTTTGTTTTCAGACATTTCGTCACCATACTAGGTAACATCATTAGTGAGAGTCTCCGGTGAAGCGCTGGTGGTATGCCCTGTCTCTCTATTTATAGGCCTTGGTTTCTTAAGGTGGGAGATGGCATTTCCCGTTCTTTTTTTTCAAGGAATGAGAACATGTTCTGCTAAAAGAGGAAAATTACTGTTTGGAGATTAGGTGCTGAAAACAAAGGAGCTGCTAAGTAGACAAGTTGGCATTACGTCCAAGTCTCGTAAACATCCAACTGGAGCAAAGTAACAAAATCTAAAAATATAGACATTTTTCCTCAGGGATGTGGGAGTTCCCACACTGAATATTGACTCGGTAAACATGTCTGCTGAAAATGTCATCAAGTCCAAAATTTTGAAACTATGGAAGAGATTGAGAGACTCTTACACTGATGAGGGAAGGCAATGTTGTTTAATTAGGAAGTCAGTAAATGTTTAAAATTGGAAAGTGAGTAAAACAACTGTGAAAAATAAATGAACAGGATCAAATAATTGTGAAGGAAGGAACAGATGAAGATGACACACGGAAAACATGCAGAAAACAATTAGCAGGTCGGATATGGTGTAAAGGAGCAGAATCAAATTAACCAGGTACCAAAAAACAAAATTAAAAATAAAAGATAATTTAGAGAATAAAGCCGAAGCAAAACAAATTAGAATGCACATACTGCAATGCATGGAATATGAAAAATACATTGGGGTGATGTGATAGGTTCAGTAGGAATGAAAAACTGAATGCAATCTGGGCAAAAATGAAAAGTAATACATAATACAGAATATAATATATTTCAAAGGAAGAGAAATGGTAAGAAAGGTGGCTGAATCAAGATATTGATAAAAGAGAAAACTAAAGGCTTTCAAGATGCCTGGATCTGGATAAGAATGCAGACAAGGAAAGGTAAGAGGCTCTTTGTGAAAAATCTTTCAAGAAACAACAGAGTGAACTGCAAAATACTTTCCAAATATAAGAATTAAACAAAGAATGCAGAGAATTCAATAGGATCACAGAACCACTTTTAATTTTTTCATGAGATATGGGCATTGCTGTCTTTATCAGCATTTATTGCCCATCCCTAATTGCTGCGATGTGGGTGGTGGTGAGCTGCCTTCATAAACTACAGCAGTTCATTTGATGTAGGTGGATCCACAGTCCTATTGGGAAAGGATTTCCAGGATTTTCACTCAGTGAGAGTAAAGGGAGAGCAATATAGTTCCACGTCGTGATTTGACTTGGAGGGCAGTGTACCCATGCACCTTACCCTTTTCTTTCTAGGTAGTGGAGAGCACAGCAGTGGGAGTTGATGTCAAAGATTGTTGGTTGCTTGCATCCTGTAGATGGAACACACTGCTGCACGGTGTGGAGGGAATGAAGGTTGACAATCAAGTGGTTGCTTTGTCCTGGATGGTGTTGAGCTTCTTGGAACTGCATTCATCCAGGCAACTGGGGGGCATTCAATCACAATCTTGTAGATGATGGGAGTCAAAACATCATGTAACCAGCTGCAGAAGTCCCAGCCTCTTCTAGTTGTACTGTGCACAAATCAGCTGCCCTCATTCCTATGCTACAGCAATGATCAGCACTTAACTGACCATAAGAACTTTAAGACATCCTGCATGATGCTGTATAATTGAAAGTTGTTGTTTTCACTTCCCTAGCTTAATATCTAGCTCTCCATGTCTTGCTACACCTGATGTGTGAAGAACCATTCAAAGCTATACAACTGGCAGTCTGTAAAACAAAGGGTTAATTTAATTCCCCAAATGAAACTTAAACAAAACACCTAAGATTTCAAAAGTCAACAGAAATACTGCCTGCATGGCTGGGTTTCAACAAAGCATCTTTAAGTTTTAGACTAATGAGATGATTAATGTGATAAGGCTCTTGCAGAAATGAAAGATGAATAAACAGAGAAAAACACAATTTGGCAGGGCAGTCTCAAGGTGCTGGTCTGAAAGGAGACTGCAAGTCAGGTAGGTCAGAATCCAGGATGGAGTAACAAAGAAACCTTAACCCTTGACTTTGACCGACAGATGTGAGGGACCTGAAACCTGTGTTATGGAGAATGGACGGTAAGGTACACAGGTAAACTGACCATAACACCATGGTGTAGGAGACCATTCAAGTGAAGTGGGGGAAGCGGTGGGTAAGAGAGTGAAGACAAAAACGGTAAAATCAGAGGATAGACACTAGGCCGAATCTTCAAGGAGGAGAAAGTGAGGACAGCAGATGCTGGAGATCAGAGCTTAAAAATGTGTTGCTGGAAAAGCGCAGCAGGTCAGGCAGCATCAAAGGAACAGGAGAATCAACGTTTCGGGCATAACCGAAACGTCAATTCTCCTGTTCCTTTGATGCTGCCTGACCTGCTGCGCTTTTCCAGCAACACATTTTTAAGCTCTGAATTTTCAAGGACTTTGACCCAGGATATAAAGAAAAATTCTGAGAGAATGGTGTGTGAAGATAAGCAATCCCTTTCTTAACTTCAAGAGCAACTTATAGCATTTTCAGAGTTCCAGGCTTCCAGTTGAGATCCTCACTACAAATTGGCGAGATGCCCAGGAATGAAGATGACTGCCTGTTCACAGACACATTAATTCCTCATCTCACCTTATTACCTTACAGCTTCCTATTCCACCACCCACTGCAACGGAACTAGAAGTTGACAATTCCCAACATGAAGCTCAGGGCAGATTCCAAGCATTCTTTAAAATATCAGCACATAGATAGAGAAAAGAAACCAACTACAGTCGGTTCTGATATAACCTGATAGTTCCATTCTCGTGCAATCTTGTGTTACAAGAAAATCACGTATTAGCCACGTCAATTAAACCAATGGGGCTGGAATCGTGTTAGAGCCAATACAGTTAGGAAAGTTCCCATTCTACAAATAACAGTCTAAATTCTTCAATCACGTTAAAGTAACACTCGTTATAACAGAACCCACTGTATTACTAGTAGAGGGCAAAAGAAAACTAATCACAAAGAACACAGCTCTATAACACCAGATCAAAATCACAAAAGAGGAAGGACTGGTTCCATAATCCTTTCCTTTCTACAATGATGCCTTGATGTTGCTAGAAACAATAATTCCTCTTTAGTTTGCTATTTGCTTGGTTGGGCCCAGGCTCTTCCTTTTCTCCCTGGGTGTCCTTTCAATATACTCTGAATGTAATTTTCCCTGCTGTTTTAACGGAGAGTTGGAGAAGGCAATTATTATAGAGCAAGGGAACAGAAATACACTGGTGCAACTAACACCTTGAAGTCTTCCTGCTTCTCTCTGTTTCACTCTCCTCACAAAGAGGATCCACTGTGCTGAGCTCGCTTGAACAACTGGTGCCTATTGAAAAACCAATCAAGGACTGTCTCTGGGCAGAGTTACTCTTAACATACAAGTGGTGCCACTTAGTCTGAGCATACTGTCCCCAAAGGTAATATTGTTGCTTATGCATTGTTCCAGTTCTGCTTGATATTCCAAAGCAGCAAATACTCCACATCCCTTCTGTCCTTTTTAAAGCAGTGCCCTTTTTCTCATTTTAATTCCATAGTCCAAAAAATAAAATCGATGCAGACTTTTACAATACAACCATAAATGAAGTCTGTAATTTGCCCTGCTGTGTCCGGTGATCTATTGGCTGTAATGGTCTATTCATTTTCTGCTGTCATTTGGGAGGGGTGATTCGAGATGCCGGGTGTGTTAACATCTGGATGATTCAGATCCGATTTGTAGCAGACCATTGAATCACAATGGGTTCAGCAAACCTTGCCTCAGAGAGGTCTTAGTGTAATCCTCCAGGATGCCAAAGGCAGAAAAGAAAACCTATGGTAAACTGGAACCCAAGGCCAGGCTGAGTAGACAGAGATAATCATTTGGCTGAGTGGAGACCTCTTCTCCCTGATGCCTTTGATACAAATAACAGCAAAGCTGCTGCGTGCTCTGGCATGGACTTGATGGGCCAAATGGCCACCTTCTGTACATAATTACTTTCTGATACATAGCAGTATTCATATGGTTATAATTAGTGAACTGCTCCATCTTTATCCCCAGAAATTGCATGTTGCTTGACATATTATATATGCATTGCACTAGTTATTCGCCGATAACCTCCTAGCTCTTAATGCAGACTCTGTCATACAGGTACCAGGCACCGCAGTTGTTGAAAGCTAAGGGCTTACATGTCATTCAAAATGTTTCTGCTTTTTCGTTGGTTCCAAAGCCTCATGTTGCTCAACTAGTGTCTGTCATTTATACAGTGGACTCACAAATCTTACTTCCCAGGCTGGGAGAATTCCTGCTGTTGTAAAACAGTCCTCCCGAAGTATTGCACCTCAAAAATCTCTATTTTTCTAGCCCTCCCCTGCTTTAATGCCATTACTCAATCCTTATGCATTTAAGGCTATGACTGTGCTTTAAATTTAAAAGAGAAAATGCTGGAGAAACTCAGCAGGTCTGGCAGCATCTTTAGGGAGAGGAGCATAATTAATGTTTCAGGACTGTTCCGACCTTTCTTCAGAATGTCTCTTCTTCAGGCTCTTCAGTTCTGAAGAAGAGTCATGCCAGACTCAAAATGATCATTGTTTCTCTCGCCACAGAAGCTGCCAATCCGTATAATAGAACCATATCAATGAAACATCACAGAGGAGACCATTTTGCCCACATTGTCCATGATGACCCAAATACACTGAGATACCCTTTCTAATCCCACTTTCCTGCACACAGTCCATACCCTGTAGCTTAGAGCACTTAAGGTGCAGATCCAGGTACTTTGTGAAAGAATTCAGGCTCTCTGCCTCCACCACCAACTCAGGTGGACAATTCCAGACACCAGCACCCTTTGCTTAAAAAAGACTTCTTTTCTCATATCCCCTCTAATCCTTCTGCTACTTAGCCTGAATCCATGACCCCTGGTTTTTCAACTCTCTCTCAAGGGAAACGGGTCCCTCCTGTCTACTTTATCTGTACCCCTCACAATCTTATATACTCCAATCATATTGCCCCTCAGCCTTCTCTGCTCCAAGGAAAATAAGACCAATCTCTCCAAACTCCCCTCACAGCCACAATTCTCCAGCCCTGGCAACATTCTGGTAAATCTTCACTGCACTCTCTCCACAGCAAGTATGTCCTTCCTGTATTGATGTGGCCAGAACTGCACACAATACCCCAGTTGTGGCCTTACCAGTGTCTGACCTCATAGGTTTCTCCAGCATTTTCTCTTTATATTTCTGATTTCCAGAATCTGCAATATTTTGCTTCTATTTAATTTTAAATTCACTTAGTTCAATTTTAACGCACCCCTCCAGGCCCACAGGACTTTCCTAATATAATCACAATTGACTTGTTAAAAATTTGCTAAGCAATGTTTAGCAAACAATTATAGGTACGCTTACATTAACATAGTTTATTGCAAAAGCAAGATGCTCATAAAAATGAAGGAAAATCCTCCACTATGGTTTCAATGCTTTTTCTCCCCAATGTCTAATTTTTGCCTGAGTAGAAAACAGAGTTTGAAGGTGACTAAATGTATAAAAGATGTTCACTAACACATTGTTAGATCTCAAGCCAATTAACTGTTACTCTTATGATGCATCACATAGCCAATCCTTGAACAAAGAAACATTCAACTAAAAGAAACTAACATTAAGGTTCAAGCAACAATTACAAAATTGCCACGTTTTGACTGCCAGCATTTTACAGGATTTTATAACTGAACTTAAAACATAGTTGAGATGGAACACAGACACAATGGAGTAACCTCTTGAATTGAACAGTCAAGAGATAGTTTCCTGATGAAGGGCTTATGCCCGAAACGTCGAATTTCCTGCTCCTTGGATGCTGCTGACCTGCTGCGCTTTAACCAGCAACACATTTTCAGTCAAGAGATAGCAAAAGCAATAAGACCAAACAGTGCTATACTCCTATCCAAGAGTAAAATGGTTTAATTTGACTACTGAAGACCTGGGACAAACTGTTGAACAGAAAATAGTACTCTCAAGCTTGCAATATGTAGTTTCCCATGTGGACATTCAAACTCTTTGGAAATGCTAATTCCAAAACTGTTTATTTGAGTAAAATGGAGCTACAAATCTGATGATGTTTATAAGCCAGGATTTTCCTCATCGGAACACCTTCATACGTTAATCATCTCTTTATGAACACTTCTGAGGAAGGGTCACTCAACCTGAAACGTCAACTCTGACTTCTCTCCACAAGTGCTGCCGGACCTGCTGAGCTTTTCCAGCAATTTCCATTTTTATTTATGAACACAGGTTGTGCAATTGTCGGTAGATATAATCAAAAGTGGGAGAGTTCTGCATCATCATTGACGTGTATTATTTTTGCAAGTCAATTTGTTAAGGGGTAAGAGCAGCAATTTGCAATGGTATCCACAGGCAGAATTGATTATCTGCTCATGTATTCCTCTGAATAATCAACAAACATGGATAGAGTTTGGAAGTGGTACAAACAGCATTCATATATACACATTTAAAGTTTAGAGTGCAGGCTACTTTTTTCTAAGTTAGCAGTCGATCAATAAACTATTAAACAGTTGTTGAAGTGTCCTCAGTTCTGTGCCTTGATCATTTTCCCTGCCTGTACGGTTTCAGGTCAAACTTTAGAATCGAAAATATAAAACAGAAGTGATGTGAGATCCACTAGCTACAATCATCCCTTTTCAGAATGAAGATTGGAAGCTACATACAAATTATTTTAGAGCTTTCAACTTACTTCACCTACCGCTCACATTTTATGATGGACAGAATTTTCCAAAGTTTTACAGAACATTTTGATTTCTCATTGTTCTGAATCCCACGGCACTATAAAAAAGGAGTGATATGTTCTCATGATGTCTTGGCCATTATCTTTCATCAAACAACACTATCAAAATACATTATAAAGTTCACTGATACATTATAAAGGGTACTGCTACATACAAATTCACTGAAGTTAATCCATATATTTTCCAACTGGAAACCATGAATGAACCAGGAGATCCATTCTCTACTGAAGTTTAGGTCTGAAGGGTTCAAGTCGGTCAACCCTGACCTATGCAGGAAATCCAGGTATGACCTTTATAAGGGACACCAAGAGGCAATGTCAAACTAAGCTTGAGACCCTGACTAATCACAGGGAACCACATCATTTGTGGCAAGACTTACACAATATAACGGGCTACAAAACAAAGTCAAACAGCATCGAGGTCAATAGTACATTCCCTACCCAATTAGCTCAATGTGATCTACACTCCCTTTGAACAGAAGGACAGTGAATCGACGTCACCTGTCCCATCAGCCTCAGGTGTACCTGTATCCTCAGTCGTCAGCACAGATGTTAGATCAGCCTTCTTTAAGGGTGAACCCATGGAAAGTGACCAGCCCAGATGGAGTCCGAGGATTCAGATCCTGCATCGATCAGCTGCCGGGAGTATTCGCAGACACCTTCAACTTCTACTTAATATGATCTAGAGTCCCCACCTGCTTCAGGAAGACCTCCATCATCCCAGTGTCAAAGAAAAATCATACAGCATGTCTCAATGACTGCCGCCCATTGGCTCTGACATCCATAATTATGAAATACTTCAAGAGACTAGTCATGGCTCACATCACCTCCAGCCTCACAGATTAACTTAATCCCATGCAATTCGCCTAAAGATGCAACAGGTCCATGGCAGACACCATCTCCCTGGCCCGACACACATCCCTGGAACATCTGGATAACAAAGATGCCTATGTTAGACTCCTACTTCTTGAATACACTTCCACTTTTAACACCATAATTCAAAAAAGACATCTCCAAACTCCAGGACTTAGGTCTCTGCCCCTGCCTCTGTAACTGGATTCTTGAGTTCCTGAACAATAGGCCGCAGTCAGAAAGAATAGGCGACAACACCTTCTCCACGATAATCCTCAACACCAGGGTGCAGAAAGGCTGCATTCTCAGCTCCCTAATGTATTCCTTATACACACATGGCTGTGTGGCCTAATTCCACATCAACTCCATTTACAATTTTGCTGACAACACCACCATTTTCGGTCAGATCTCAATCAACAGCAAAACGGAGTACAGGAAGGAGATAGCGTGTTTAGAGGCATGGTGTAAAGACAACAATCTCACCATCAGCATCAGCAAAATGAAGGAGCTGGTCATTGATTTCAGGAAGGGGAGTGCAGGGCATGTCAGTGTTACATCAGTGGTGCTGAGGTGGAGATGTTTGAAAGAGTAGTTCCTGGGAGTGATAATCACCAACAATCTGGCCTGGCCCACCCATGTTGACAGCACAGTCAAGAAAGCACTGCATCACGGTGGCACAGTGGTTAGAACTGCTGCCTCACAGCACCAGAGACCCGGGTTCAATTCCCGCCTTGGGCGACTGACTGTGTGGAGTTTGCCCATTCTCCCCGTGTCTGCGAGGGTTTCCTCCAAGTGCTCCAGTTTTCTCCCACAGTCCAAAAATGTGTGGGTTAGGTGAATTGGACATGTTAAATTGTCCGTAGTGTTAGGTGAAGGAGTAAAAGTAGGGGAATGGGTCTGATTGGGTTGCGCTTCGGCAGGTCGGTGTGGACTTGTTGGGCTGAAGGGCCTGTTTCCACACTGTAAGTAATCTAAAAACACCTCTACCCAGGAGGCTAAGGAAATTTGACATGTCCACAATGACTTACCAATTTTAATAGATGCACCATAGAAAGCTTTCTAGCTGGATAAACCGCAGCGTGGTATACCAACTGGTCTTCCCAAGACCTCAAGAAACTCCAGAGAGTCGTGTTTTCAGCTCACTCTATCACACAAACCAGGCTTTCATTCATTGACTTAATCAAAACATCCTGCTGCCTCAGGAAAGGAACCAACATAATGAAAGACTCCGCCCACCTGTGTATACTGTTTTCCACTCTGTTCGGTCAGGCAGAAGATATAGAAGTTTAAAGGCATATAAGAACCTATTCAAGGTAGCTTCTTCCCTGCTGTTATGAAACTTGTGAATGGACCTCTACAATGTTAATGTTGATCTCTCTGTGCACCTTCTCAGCAGCTGTAACACTATATCCTGCGCTCTGTTCTGTTACCCTGATGCATTTGTACAGTACGATCTACTTGTAAAACACATAAGACAACATTTTTCCTTCTACCTCGGTACGTGACAATAATAGTTCAAGTCAAATCAATTATAACAACAATTCCTGAACTTCCAAAGTTTGGAACATATGTTCTGGTGCAATATAACTACAAGTTTTATATCTTCTTTGTGGCACATACTTTAATGTTTCCTCCTATAAATTTTGCTGTGGCCATAACATTCTCGCTCAGTAACTTTGTTGTATAAGGCAAGAAATGGAAGAGATTACAACTACGTGATGGCCCAGATTTAGCGCATTAATGATTGAGAGGGTCTCAATGCTCACTCCTGTTATCGGGGTAATGTGGATAGCAACTGTATCTTCCACATAAACACGGTTAAGCACAGATATTTAACTGTTACTGCCGATGAAGCATTGCACCTCCACCGGGTGAGTTGTGCAGTTTTCATTGATGGGGCCTCCTCAGGCACTTTTGGAATGGTAAAAACTTAAGACTATTTGTGCACTAAGACAGAGGAAAATGTCAGCTTTTAAATGTTCAAGAGTAGCTGTCTTTTAAAAATTCTTTATTTGCTGCAGTGCAGCTGTACCTAAGTCTGATTGTGTGTCATTTCAAGAAGTCAGTTGACCATCACCTTCTCAAGAATAATGAAGAATGGACAGCAAATTGTGACTTATCCTTTGATGCCCATATCCCATGAAAGAGTAAAAAGAAGTACAATCATTTTTTTCCTAAGGAAGTGAGACTTTCAAGATGATATTTATTGGGCCAGAAAGGTGGTTCAAAAGTATATTTCAACATTTGAATTCAGAGCAGGATGGGCCTTTGAACCTATTCCAGCATTCAATGAGATCATAACTGATCTTATCTCAACCCAATTAGGGATGGGCAATAAACACCCAGCCTTGCGAGAAAATCTCATATTCCCAAGAATGAACAACAAAGAATCCTTCACAGCATACTAAGGGCTGTGCAGAAAGAATATTTCCTTTGTGGGAGAATCTAAAACTAGGGTCACTTTTGAAAAATAAGTTCCACTCCTCAATCTATTCTCTTGACTGAAGTTCTTCATCCCTGGATCTATTCTCATAAACCACTTCTACACTGTCTCCATTGTGTTCACATGCTTTCTGTACTGCGGCAGAACAGTACACAATATTTCACCTGCGACCTAACAAGAGTCTTATACAAGTTCCATATCACCTCCTTGCTATTGAACTCTGTGTCCATCTTAATAAAGCCAAGGATTCTCTATGCTATACTCAACATTGTGTCTAACTGTCCAGCCACTTTCAATGTGTACAAATTCAGCCAAATCCCTCTGTTCCTGCATCCAGAATCCCAATCATACCCCCTATTTTGTATTGTCTTTCAAAGCATTTCTGATTAAAAAGCATCACCTCACACATCTCTGTTTAGAAATTCATCTACCATCTATCCATTTTCTCCAACACCTTGTCAATATCTTTCTGGAGTTCCACCCTTTCCTCATCACTGTTTACAATACCTCCAATTTGTGTGTCAAATGTAAACTTTGAAACAGCTCCCTCCACACCAAGACGCAGATCATTAATACCTATCAGGAAACACAACAGTCCCAATACTGACACCTTGTGATATCCATTGCAAACCCTCCTCCAGCCTGCAAAATATCCATTGACCATTGCTCCCTATCTCCTATCACTCAGCTAATTTTGTATCCATGTTGCTCCTGACCCTATTATTCCCTGATTTATGATTTTTCTCAAGTCAAGTTATTGGAACTGCATCAAATGCCTTCTGAAATTCCAAGTACACCATGTCAACAACATTATCCTCATTGGGCCTTTTTGTCTCCTCTTCAAAAAACTCCAACAATATAGTTAAACATGACTTCCTCTGTAGAAATCCGCACTGACTCTTCATAAACGACTCACCTTTTTCTATGAAACTATTAAGTGTATCCCAAATAATTGTCTCTAGATTCCCACCATTGACAATATATAGTAATGTCATGGTGAGGAAAGCAAATGCACTCTAGACAAGTTGGTGGATATTACAAAAAAAGTGGAAGTGAATGGTGATGATGACACAAAGAATCTACAGAGAGATATTGGCAGGTTAAGTAAACAGAGAAACACTTGGCACATGGGACATAATATTGATGAATGTGAGGTCAAGCATTGCACCTTGACTTGATCATGCTCACTTTCTTCCAATGTTCCAACTTCTGGTCTTCTCAGGAGCCTTCCTGCTTGAGTTGAGCAGTACAGCTACCATCCACTTTCATCCCATGTGCCAAACAAGAATCTCTCTCTTCAGATACTGAGGAAATTTGCACCCACATCTTGCTCAATTAGAATGCTTATCTTTGAAATGGAAGCAGGGACCCAGAATTCATCCAGTTGTCTGATACCTGACTCCACATTGAAAATTCAACCCGAGATCTTTACTGAAGAGTCTCCGGGATATCGATGTGCAGAGTTATATAACTAGATAATACTTTGTAATTCATCAGGATATTTATTAATTTCTTTGTATATGCAATAGGCAGCAGAACCTTAGGGTGCACAAGCCCAATTTCTCATTAATTTGTTATTGGGAGCACAGGGAGACTTGAACAAGTTTTTTCCAGAATAACCAACAGGCAGTCCTGAATTTCCAAAAGGAAAAAAGTATATGGAAACAAATAATGACTAATTTCATATATAAAGCTGAATACCACTTGCCAAAATAGTCTGGGAATGTACTTCACAGCCGTAAGTATTTCAGACGGACATTTTGTATTGATGCTGAACAGGATTGGCAGTGGTGCATTATGTTTCTTCATTAAACAGGAGTTTAGGTCAGCTCAAATTATTAATTGGCTTTACAGCTAAAGCAATAAAATAAAAGGCTCTGCAAAGTCCCAATATTTAACTGAGTTCTTCCTGCAGTCACATATTTCATTGCCAAATCAACATACGTCAAGCAGAGAAAAAGTTTTCAAGTAGGAACAGAGATCAATTAGAAATCAATTGAAATCATACATTTTTTAAAGGTGGTAATTAATAGCAGGTCATGATTTTCGACTAAAGGAAAGCTCAATAAGTATGATTAACTTTTGAAACACCCAAATTATTATTCAATGCTGAATCTGAAAATACTCCCACTTGCTTCTGTAGAAGGTGTGGAATGGAAGGTTTTATTAGCAGTGTTGGGTCAATATTAACATTCTGCCATCCATCCCCCCTCTCACTCAGTGTCACAGCATCAAACCTGTCCACTCACTGTTACATAGAACTCAGGAACATTGGATTTAGGAGCAAGAATAGGCCATTTGGCCCTTTGAGCCTGCTTCACCATTCACCATGATCTGGTTGTAGTCTCAGCTCCACTTTCCTGTCTGCTCCCTGACCCCACCCCCTCCTTTGCCTTGACTCCCATGTCTATCAAAAATCTACTGAAGCCAACCTTTATAAATTTAAAGGCCCATCCTCACTCCCTTTTGGGGAAGAGGATTTAATATTCTGGTGTGCTTCTGAAAGAAAGATAGTCACTTTATCTTTGTCTTCAATGGGAGACTTCTTACTTATAAAACATGTCTCTAAGTTTTACTCTTACTCAAAGGAGGAAAGATCAAACCAGCATCCACCCTATCCTGTCCTCTCAAGACCTTATGTGTTTCCATAAAACCTTAAGACAGAAGGAACAGAATTAGGATGTTTAGCCCATTTCGTACACTCTGCCATTCAATGAGATCATGGCTGATCTATAAATCCTCAACTTGATTTTCCTGCCTATTTCTCTATAACTCATGATTTTGTTACTAATTAACAATCTGTCCATCTCAGCCCTGAATCTATTTAATGCCCAAGCCTTGACAGTCCTCTGCAGTAATGAATTGCACAGATAAATTACTTTCTGAAAGAATAAATTCATCTTCATCCTTATCTTAAATTAGCGACCCATCACTTTAAGATTATGCTTTCTAATTCTGCAATGTCCCACAAGGAAAACAACTTTCTGCAGTGACTCTATCAAGTCCCCAAAGTATCTTGTATGGTTCAATAAAGTTGCCTTTCATTCTTCTAAACATCAATGAGAAAAGGCCCAAGCTACTTAACCTTTCTTCATAAGACAGTCCCTCCATACTTGATATGGCTGAACTTCCTCTGGTCTCTAATGTCAGTATATCTTTCCTTGGAAAAAGGGTCCAAAACTGTTCACAGAATTCCAGCTGCGATTTGACTCATGATTCGTATAGTTTTAGCAAGAATTCTTTATTTTTATATTCTATTCCCTTTGAAGTAAAGGCCAACATTCCACTTACCTTCCCTATTACTCACTGAAGTTGGGTGGTACCTTTTTTGTGTTTTATGCACAAGGACTTCCAAATCCCTCAGAGCTCTAGCTTCTGCAGTCTTTTTCCATTTAAATAAAATTCAACTTATCTATTCTTCCTGCCAAAGTGCATAATCTCACATAGAATCATAGAGATGTACAGCATGGAAACAGACCCTGCGGTCCAACCCGTCCATGCCAACCAGATATCCCAACCCAATCTAGTCCCGCCTGCCAGCACCTGGCCCATATCCCTCTAAATCCTTCCTATTCATATGCCCATCCAAATGCCTCTTAAATGTTGCAATTGTATCAGCCTCCACCACATCCTCTGTTAGCTCATTCCATACATGTACCACACTGTGTGAAAAAGTTGCCCCTTAGGTCTCTTTGATATCTTTCCCCTCTCACCCTAAACCTATGCCCTCTAGTTCTGGACTCCCCGACCTCAGGGAAAAGACTTTGTCCATTTATCCTATCCATGCCTCTCATAATTTTGTAAACCTCTATAAGGTCATCCCTCAGCCTCCGACGCTGCAGGGAAAACAGCCCCAGCCTGTTCAGCTTCTCCCTGTAGCTCACATCCTCCAACCCTGGCAACATCCTTGCAAATCTTTTCTGAACCTTTTCAAGTTTCACAACATCTTCTTGATAGGAAGGAGACCAGAATTGCATGTAATTATATTCCATTTGCCAAGTTTTTGCCCATTCACTTGACTTGTCTGTATCCAGCTGCAGATTTACCTCACCATATGTATACCTGCCTATTTTTGTGTTCTCTACAAACCTGACTTTAGTATATTCGTTTACCTCAACCGAGTCACTAATACAAACAGTAGCACCTCGACATACGAACGACCCCTTTCACGAACAAATTGGTTTACGAACAGGTTTGTACGTAAAATTTTGCTTCAACGTACATACGAAATTCAAGGTACGAACGAAGGTGCGAATGTAAAACGCCCGTGTGCGACCACGTGGTTTCATTGTTCTACTTTGCTACGTGCTTGTTGAACGCAAAAGGTCTTAGGCCCCACGTGATCTCATTCAGTTCATCTTTGGCGTGTGCGCTCTGAACAGCGTTCATTGCTACGTTCAAGCATTCTTACATTATACGAACAATGGGAAAAATTGATTCAGTTCGCGCTAAAAACGGCCCCCTTATCCAAACTCTGTCTTCTGTCCCTACTAATTTGATACTTCCAATGCCATAATAAAATAATCTCTCATTTTTCGAAATGCTTAAGTCCTTCAACCCAGGAATTAATTGAGTTCACTTTCTCTGACTGTTTCTAAAGCTATTAAATCCATTTTAAATGTGCCAAAACCGTACACAATACTCCAGATGTGGTCTCACCAATATGCATCACACATGCAGTAAAACTTCCCTACTTTTATATTCCATCACCCTTCAATAAGGAAGAATACTCCATTTGCTTTTCTAACAATGTGTTGTACTTGCATACTAATTTTCTGTGATTCATGTATCATATTGCTGGTCCTTCACTGCCAGTGGATCAAATTCTTGGAATTCCTTTCCTTATGGCATTGTGAGTCTTTCTATAGCACATGGACTACAGCTGTTCAAGAAGGAACCCACCCAATTTTCACCTTCTAATATGCCACTAGGGATGAGCAAATGCCTGACCACCCTGGCCGACCCATTGTCTCAGCCTGGTCCTGCCCCACTGAACTCATCTCTACCTACCTCGACACTGTCCTATCCCCCTAGTCCAGGAACTCCCCACATACATTCAAGACACCACCCATGCCCTCCATCTCCTCCTAGACTTCCATTTCCCCAGCCCCCAATGCCTCATCTTCACCATGGATATCCAATCCCTCTACATCTCCATCCGCCATGACCAGGGCCTCCAAGCCCTCCGTTTTTTCCTCTCCCGACGTTCCCAACAGTACCCTTCCACTGACACTTATTCGTTTGGCCGAACTGGTCCTCACCCTTAACAATTTCTGCTTCAAATCCTTTCACTTCCTCCAGACCAAAGAGGTAGCCATGGGCACCTGTATGGGCCCCAGCTATGCCTGTCTCTTTGTTGGCTATGTAGAACAGTCCGTCTTCCGTTGTTACACCAGCACCACTCCCCACCTCTTCCTCCGCTACATTGATGACTGCATTGGCACCACCTCGTGCTCCCGCGAGGAGGTTGAGCAATTCATCAACTTCACCAACACATTCCACCTTGACCTTAAATTTACCTGGACCATCTCTGACACCTCCCTCCCCTTCCTGGACCTTTCCATCTCCATTAATGACGACCGACTTGACACCGACATTTTTTACAAATCCACCGACTCCCACAACTACCTGGATTACACCTATTCTTTCCCTACCTCCTGCAAAAATGCCATCCCGTATTCCCAATTTCTCCACCTCCGCCATATCTGCTCCCAGGAGGACCAGTTCCATTACAGAACACACCAGCTGGCCTCTTTCTTTAGAGACTGCAATTTCCCTTCCCATGTGGTTAAAGATGCCCTCCAACGCATCTCGTCCACATCCCACACCTCCGCCCTCAGACCCCACCCCTCCAACCGTAACAAGAACAGAACCCCCCCCGCCCCCTGGTGCTCACCTTCCACCCTACCAACCTTCGCATAAACCAAATCACCTGATGACATTTCCATCACCTCCAAATGGACCCCACCAGGGATATATTTCCCTCCCCACCCCTTTCCGCCTTCTGCAAAGACCGTTCCCTCTGTGACTACATGGTCAGGTCCACACCCCCCAACAATCCATCCTCCCGTCCTGGCAACTTCCCCTGTCATCGCAGGAACTGTAAAACCTGTGCCCACACTTCCTCCCTCACCTCCATCCAAGGTCCTATAGGAGCCTTCCACATCCATCAAAGTTTTACCTGCACATCCACCAATATTATTTATTGTATCCGTTGCTCCCGATGCGGTCTCCTCTACATTGGGGAGACTGGACGCATCCTAGCAGAGCGCTTTAGGGAACATCTGTGGGACATCCGCACCAATCAACCACACCACCCTGTGGCCCAACATTTCAACTTCCTCTCCCACTCAGCTGAAGACATGGAGGTCCTGGGCCTCCTTCACCGCCCCTCTCTCACCACCCAATGCCTGGAGGAAGAACGCCTCATCTTCCCTCTTGGAACACTTCAACCCCAGGGCATCAATGTGGACTTCAACAGTTTCCTCATTTCCCCTTCCCCCACCTCACCCCAATTCCAAATTTCCAGCTCAGCACCGTCCCAATGACCTTTCCTACCGGCCTATCTTCTTTTCCACCTATCCACTCCACCCTCCTCTCTGACCTATCACCTTTATCCCCACCCCCAACCACCCATTGTACTCTTTGCTACCTTCCCCCACCCTCCTCCCTGACCCCACTCACCTATTGTACTCTATGGTACTTTCTCCCCACCCCCCATCCTCCTCTCATTTATCTCTCCATCCTTTAGGCACTCTGCCTGTATTCCTGATAAAGGGCGTTTGCCCGAAACGTCGATTTTCCTGCTCCTCGGATGCTGACTGAACTGCTGTGCTTTTCCAGCACCACGCTGCTCCAGAATCTGGCTTCCAGCATCTGCAGTCATTGTTTTTACCTAATAAATGCTGGTCAGCCAACAATGCCCACATCCCATAGTTGAATAATAAAAAACCCCGTAGGGCTTGCCAGCTCACTGTGGCATACAAGCAGCTGCTCATGAAGAAGTTTGGGGCTGCCACTATCTTAAATGCCGGGAACAGTAAGGCCTGTTTGGTCTGGTATGATAGAGGATAAGCACTTCCTACTCAAACTAGAAGTGCCTCCTGTAGTTAACAAGACACTGTTTATCGTAGCAACTAATAACAAGTTTCATTGATATGATAGATATTGTTTTGAGGAGTACCACTTTTTAGCCTTTGCTCCTTTGAGATGCCAAGCTGATCTGACCACAGTTCCAGATAACACATGATTATGACATTTCTCAACATCAACCCTATCTGTTCAAATCAGAGGCATTTTAAACACTCTGTACCTCTAAGCTTTGCAATCTTCTCCATTTAAATGTATATTCACATTTAGATTTGAAGAGAGGGCAATGGGTTGTTGACAAAAGCTTTAATGACCAAGGTAGGGGAGTCCAAAACCAGAGGGCATACATTTAAGGTGAGAGGGGAAAGATTGAAAAGAGGTAACTTTTTCACGCAGAGGGTGGTGTCTTCAATGAGCTGTCAGAGAAAGTGTTGGAGGCTGGTACAATTACAACATTCAAAAGGTATTTGGATGGGTATATGTACAAAAAGAATTCAGAGGGATGTGCATCAGCTGCTGGCAAATGGTCTAATTAGGTTTAGGACATCTGGTCGGCATGGCCAGGTTGAACCAAATGGTCTGTTTCTGTGCAGTATAACTCTATTTCTCTATCGAGTTTTGAGAAGATTTGTAACTCAGGTTGAGGTTTGGGATGTAGGTTTGCTCGCTGAGCTGGAAGGTTCATTTCCAGATGTTTTGTCACCCCACTAGGTGACATCTTCAGTGGGCCTCAGGCAAAGCACTGCTGATAATACCTGTTTTCTATTTATATTTTGGGTTGGTGATGTCTTTTCCTGTGGTGATGTAATTTCCTGTTGTGAAGTCACTTCTTGTTCCTTTTCTCAGGGGATGGTGGATTGCAAAATTTCAGCTGCTCTAAGTCTCAATGCATTTGTCCCTGAATCATAGGTAATCTGTCCATACCACTTACATCCAATAAGACAGCAGCTTCATAGTATCCCTCCTGTGTGGAAACAGTATACGTGGCCCATCAAGTCCACACCAACTCTTGGAGGAGCATCCCACCCAGACTGAATAACCCCTACCTAACCTCTGTACACTGCATTTCCCATGGAAAATCCAACTAGCCTGCACATCCATGGACAATATGGGTGAATTTAGCATAGCCAATCCACCTTAATCTGCATAGCTTTGGACTATGGAAGGAAACCAGAGCACCCAGAGGAAACCCAACCCACATAGACACAGGGAGTAAACTCCACACAGACAGTCACCCAAGGCTGGAATTGAACCAGTGTCTCTGGTGTTGTAAGGCAGCAGTGCTGGACACTGAGCCACTGTGCCACCCCTGGACCTTCATCTCTTGAAAAACTCATTACACCTTTGGGTGCACCAGATGCAACATTGTGAGCTAAGAGTGTATTTTAAGCTTATAAAATGAACTAGACAACTATATGGAAATAAATGTAGCAATGGCAAAAAAAAAGTTGTGTTCAGACAGTTCTCAGAGTTAGCAAAAGAAACCTTTCAGTAAATGTTGGTATTTTAAAATAATTCGCTGTGACCCACTTTCATGCTGAGCCAACTGCTTTAACAATACAGAGTAGACAGGCAGGAGGCTGGAAGATCACAGCAAGCCAGGCAGCATCAGGAGGTAGAAAAGTTGATGTTTTGTGCATATGACGAAGGGTTACATCCAAAACGTTGACCTCCACCTCCTGATGCTGCCTGGCTTGCTGTGATCTTCCAGCCTCCTGCCTGAGTATATTGCATTCCAGGTTTTTTTGTCTCTTTACAATGCAAAGTGGCATCCTCACAACATCAAGAGCTACAATGAAATGGTGCCAAATGCCATCTTTGTTTACGACTGTTTTCATAATCACATCAAAGGGACAGAGAGAGGTCCAGAAGAATGTTATAGCAAATAAACTAGGTACAGCCAGCAGCACTGACAAAATTACACCAAAGAACACCACCAGGGCTGCTAAATTCATTCAGCTTATCCAAACTACACTGAGTTGCACAATGTAGATGCCTGAACATTTTAATTATTCACCAATAGTTCCAATATGCATGTGCCTTCCAGTTCATTACATAAATTTTGAGGTATTCTTTTAGTAAATTGGCATTTGATTCACTAAATTCTGGAATTTGCATTAATCACTCTAAATAGGAAGCAAGATGTTCAAGCACCTAATTAAAATCTCAAGCAGACAACACATTTCTAACAGGGCCCAGAGACTGCTGATTGTCTTCTCAAATTGTTTCATGTGTGCCCATCACCAACATTGCTCTTTTATTGTCTGTCTAAGCATCAATGAAGAACCAAAAAATATTGTACGTCTAATGCAAGCTAACAAGCTATTGTTTTCTTTCCTGCCATCCCTTTCAAAAAGTAACATACTCCTGAAGATTTTGCAAACAGATTTATACGTACCAACAACGAGATCACAGGGCAGCTCCTAATTAATTGAACACTTTCAGATGAAGGCCCATTATTTGACTTATTCTGAGACTTGTTCTTCTATTCCACAACGTGTCCACAAACACCTTGACACCTCCAATAATAGCATCATACCAACACTATTAACTCTATTAATTTAAACACTATTAAGTTAAAAACAAGCTTCTCTGTAACCAGAACTGATAAGGCATTTGAAACCTCTTACTCTCCTGGTCTTTCTGAGAATTTTTTTTTAATTACATCAAAGTATTTTTACTTGACTCCACTTTGATCTTGAAGGTGACCTTTCAGCTAATTTGCCTTTATTTCACTGTAATAATATCTGTACTGTGGGGATTCTCAATTGGATTGAAAAAGTCTGCCATTTTTCCAAACCTTTCCCTTTTATGGTCCAGTTCTACCACTGAGTTCAACAATTCTGTCTGATTACATAGAGTCAAATGATATTCTGTTACTGTTGCAAAATACATAAATAAATAATCATTTTTGAATCTTCTGACCCGGAAATTTCAGGTTGGTTGCTAACCCAAAAAAACTAAGCACAGACCATCTGTTACAAGGTTAGACAATTATGGCATTTTTTGCAGAATCAGCTCTGGTGCTGCCTTTTCATGTTTGTGATGAACACAGCAGGCTGGAAATTATTGTTTTTAATATTAGTGAGTGCCTGAAGCCTTCACACGACATTTCTGTATTCACCTTTATTGTAATTCTCAGAAGATTTCTATTGATTTCAGGTTAACCTGCTCAATGTAACGGAGTAGAATTTCCCAGAGAGGGCTTTTTCTGACTAAGGATAGTTGCAGCTCTTGGCAGCACTGAATGGATAAACTCTTCCACTTCCTACAATAGCTCCATTATATTCTCAAAAAATAATTGAACTGTAAATAAATGATTGTCTTTTACCAACACAGAAAGGTTTAGCAATCAAAGGAAGGTCACAGAGTAGCAGACTGTCACCATGACCCTGAATAGGCAGATGGGTCACTATAGCTTGTTAGTAGGATGTTGGGTGGATAATGTACTGTTCAGCAGTCAGATTTATTTTATTCATTCATGGAGTGCAGGTTCATAGCTCCTTGAAAGTGGAGTCGCAAATAGATAGGATAATGAAGAAGGTGTTGGTATGTGTTCCTTTATTGGTCAGAGTATTGAATACAGGCTTTGGGAGATCATGTTGTGCCTGTACAGGACATTGGTTAGGCCACTGTTGGAGTATTGTGTGCAATTCTGGTCTCCTTCCTATCGGAAAGGTGTTGTGAAACTTGAAAGGGTTCAGAAAAGATTTACAAGGATGTTGCCAGGGTTGGAGGATTTGAGCTATAGGGAGAGGCTGAACAGGCTGGGGCTGTTTTCCCTGGAGCATCGGAGGCTAAGGGGTGACCTTATAGAGGTTTACAAAATTTTATCAGGGGCATGGATAGGATAAATAGGCAAAGTCTTTTCCCTGGGGTCAGGGAGTCCAGAACTAGAATGCATAGGTTTAGGGTGAGAGGGGAAAGATTTAAGAAACCTACGGGGCAACTTTTTCTCACAGAGGATGGTAAGTGTATGGAATGAGCTGCCAGAGGGAGTGATGGAGGCTGATACAATTGTAACATTTAAGAAGCATTTGGATGGGTATATGAATAGGAAGGGTTTGGAGGGATATAGGCCAGGTGCTGGCAGGTGGGACTAGATTGGGTTGGGATATCTGGCCGACATGGACGGGTTGGACCGAAGGGTCTGTTTCCATTCTGTACATCTCTATGACTCTATGATTCTATGCGTGTTGACACCGCTGGCTGAGCTAGCATTTATTGTCTATCCCTAGATGTCCTTGTAAAGGTGTTGGTGAGTTGTCTTCCTGATCAGCTGCATCACCATCTGCATGCAATAAAACCACATCTGCAGGCCAGATGGAATTGGACATTTGAAAGCCATTTGATGGATGGTCTTGCAACTTACGCAGCAAGGAGATAACAGTTAAGTCCAATGTCATCCATAGCAGCACCAGAAAAGAGGGCTTATTAACATCAGGCAGTATCATTGAGATTATAGCACCTAGAAGCCTCTCCAAGTCACATAATAAGACCTACGACAAGCTGATAGATTCTATACTGATAATCAGACTACTGAGATTCAAAATGATTGTTATGGCCTTAAAACAATGAGGAGTAAAAAGTGAGGTCTGCAGATGCTGGAGATCAGAGCTGAAAATGTGTTGCTGGTTAAAGCACAGCAGGTCAGGCAGCATCCAAGGAACAGGAAATTCGACGGAAGGGCTCTGGCCCGAAACGTCGAATTTCCTGTTCCTTGGATGCTGCCTGACCTGCTGTGCTTTAACCAGCAACACATTTTCAGCTTAAAACAATGAGGGCCAGGATCTGGGCAAGCATCCCTAAGCAGTTCCCAGGTCCCAGGTGACTGCAGCCATTTAATCAAGCATTTTCTTGACAAGTAACCAGTCAGACCCCTGAGCCCAGGGCATGGAAGAATTTGTTCAAGTGCTGCTGCCTCTATTCAAATACCTGGCTTCCTGCCAGCTCCCTCAGATGCCTGCACACTTGGCAGAATGATAAATAAATAAAACCGAGCAGGAACAGCAAAGGGAGAGGAACCTAAAGGTAGATCATCCCCATTCCCATAGACTCACTGTTTGAGTCAACATTCAACTACCTTAAAGAGACATGTTCCTCAGATAGCAGCTCAAAGAAGGACCAGATTAAGGTAAGGAGTCAAAGTATCATGCATTAGAATCAAGGAAGATGTCCTGTGTTATGAATATAGAACACAGAACTGTGCAGTGTGGAAATGGGTCCTTCAGCCCATGATGTTGTGCTGAACATGATGTTATATTAAACTAATCCCTTCTGCCTGCCCTTGATCCATATCCCTCCATTCCTTGTACATTCATGTGCTTATCTAAAAGTCTCTACAATGGCCCTGTTGGACCTGCCTCCACAACCACCCTTGACAGCTTGATCCACATTCCTATCACTCTCTATGTAAAAAAAAACTTCCTCTGACATCTTCTTTGAATATTCCCCCTCTCATCTTAAACGCATGCCCCTTAGTTTTAGACATTTCAACTCTGGGAAAAAGATTCTGACCATCAACCCTTTCTATGCATCTCATAATTTTATGGACTTATATCAAGTCTCCCCTCAACTTCCATGCTCTAGAGAAAACAACCCATGTTTTTCTAGCCTCTCCTTATTGTTCATACTCTCTAAACTGGGCAGTATCCTGGTAAACCTCTTCTGCATCCTCTTCAAAGCCTCCACATCCTTCCTGTATTGCTAAACAGCTGGAAAATTACTCAGGGGCTGGCAGGGAGGCAGTGGGTTGAGGAATGGAAATACAACAATTTGTTTACCTCAAATCTACGTAGCTAATAGTTTTGTGAATGTTTTGGATGAAGTAGGATGTGAAGGAGCTGGGGGACTTGTGTAGTCAGCAGCATAGTCTGGAGATGGTAGTTATAAATAATGATAACAGGATAAAAGTAATCAATAGCATTCATGCAATGGGCAGATTCTGCTCTCCTCAGAAGCTCTACCTAATTGATTCATCTTGATCTCTCTTATAATCATTTAGCACTGTTTCTTACCCTAAACCTTTCATCATTAGTGACTCACCTTCAGGTAGGATCTTTACAAAATATTCCAAGCTATTTCACAAAAGATCATAAAACTGAACATGACTCTGAGCTATATAAGGCATATTAGATCAGATAGCCATCAAAGAGATAGGTTTTAAAGAGTGTATTAAAACTCAATGTGAGAGTGAGAGGTGGAGAGGGAAGGAATTTCAGAAGTTAGGGCCTGGGCATCAATGGTGGAATGAATACAATTGGGGTTTGTCAGGAGCATTAATATATTGGAGGGTAATGTGCAATACAGAATTAAACAGCAGTGAGGTCTGAGAGGGATTTGAAAACAAGAGATGAATAGAATTTGGCACATGTTGAAACAGAGGCACCAGGCATTTTGAATGACCTCAGGATTACAGGAAGTAGACTGTGGGAAACCAAACAGACGTGCAATGTAATGATCAAATCTCCAGATGACAAAGGTATGAATGAGGATTTCAGTAGAGACAGGGGCAAGTTAAGCTATGTTAAGAGGTAGAAATTGGTAATATTTGTGATAGCTGAAAAATATAGTTGGAAGTTTATCTCTGAGCCAGACAGACATATTTAATCCCAGCCTGTTGCCAGGGAGAAGAATAGATTCAGTAGCTAGGTAACAGAGTTTAGAGCAAAGACCAAAAACAAGACTTCAGAATTCCCAAAATTCATTGGACTGATAATGTTGAACTGCTTTATGGATTCTGGACCTGAATTGCCTTCCTGTTTTGCACCTTCCATGACAAGGTCAGTTCAGAATTGAAACTAGACAGCATACTATTGGAGAGTTTTGTGTCTCATTATCCCTACCTGAATCAAATCGGTCTTGCCATGAAATATGCAGCCTGAACCATACTGTACCATGGCTCTGGCAGTGGTGTGGTTGTGCGATTGTTAAGAAATATTTAAGCTCATGAAATTTTTGTGGCTGAACATGCAGGAATCTGGAAGATTCTTAATTCACTTAAAGTCAACATTTTCACTGGTCTGATATTCACAGAATTTGGAAAATGTGCCATAAATTGCTGATTTGGAAAAAAAAATCACAACATGCAATCAAACCAGCACATATAATTTCTTTTATTATTTCTTTATTTTCTATTTTTTTTCCCCAAGAACGACGACTGAAAAATATGTGTTGAGGTATCTTTATACTTAAGATGGTACCATATGTGGCAACTTGTAAACTTTTCAATGTTCTTATCTGAGTATTTGTGACTATAAAGCTAATTCAATGCAATCCCTAGACCAGACATTTAGTAATATTCCCAGTGAACTGTGCGATACTTTTACTCCAAACTAAAGAAAGACTTACTGTGGAGGACTTATCCATCAGTTTACATGATGGATATAATAACTCAATTTTTAGAAACCATATCCTTGAGAAAGATTGCTGCTAGTGCAGTGGTACAGATGTTAACTCAGTTCTTTGTTCAGTATGGATTTCCAATGGCAATGCAGTCAAACCTAGGTTACAATTTTATCTGTAATATCTTTCAGGAACTTACGAGTAATCTGGGTATAGCATAGTTAAAAAGCTTCAGTGTATCACCAGTGACACAGGAGTTTTAAAAAGGTGCCATCAAACACTAAGAGCTGTGATCATGGAATACTGTTGTGAAAACCAACATGACTGGGAGTAAGGAGTGGAATTTCTGCCACATAAGAGTCACCTAATCAGCCGACTGGCTTTATTCCTTTTCAGTTAGTTTATGGACATGAAATAAGAGGTCAACTGAAACTAACAAAATAATGGCTTTTAGACCAGAGGAACAAATCCTCTATTCGAGTATGTGCTTGTGTTTCAGAAGCAGTTCACAGCAGCCTGCAAAGTAGCGCAGAATGCCTTATATTTTCACAAACAGCTGTGAAGAAATGAACAGAAAAGCATGTCAAGGTCTGAACATTTCAACCAGGGGTGAGGTGTTTGTATTACTGTCTCTGTAAGCAAACCATTAAGAACACAGTTCAGTGATCCATTTAAGAGAATCAAGCGGAAATGTAAATTATTTGATTGACAACCCAGATTGGTGGAAATGAATTGGCTCTGTCATATTAATATGTTGAAACAAAAAGACAAGGTAAAGTTGCTATTGTGTTGTTCTTTCCTCAGAGAGAGAGAGATAACTGATGGTGGTTTAACCTGAGGGCCACAATTCCTCAGAACAGGGGACAGGTTGAGAAGGAGAGTTCTTTATGGTAACCTCAGCTGGTGTGGGAACTGAATCCATGCAGTTAGTGTCACTCTGCATCGTAGATCAGCTGTCCAGCTAACTGATCTAACTGACCCCTGAGAAACAGTGCCACTGCCATTGGAAGGATAAACAACTGCAGGTTAGACTGATGTGACTCTTCTTCAGAACTAGACTGGAAACATTAAGTCTGTTTTTTTTTACCACAGATGCTGCCCGACCTGCTGAGTTTCTCCAGAATTGTGTTTGTTTTCAGATTTCCAGCATCCACAGTATCTTGACTTGATTACTTGTGACAGAATTGGCATTTATCTCTTAGGTAAACCAGTTACTAAACTGCTTTCAAAGTGAATGAAGATCTAGCTCAATACCAAGTAGTCTCTACAGGAGCATTAAACAGCAAACATTCAAATTTAATGCAGTACATTTTACAAAGTGTGTTGACTAATCATTGCTTAATAAATGATCTGATCAGAGGAGAAAGATCCTCATACTATACCATATATGACAACAAAATACTAAGCAATCAAGTGGTAAAGTATTTCACCACAGATTTAATTCTAAAATCAGAAAACGTGAAACTTGGACACATTGCAATGCTTTTCAGATTTGCTGCCAGAGCATTAAGAAAGCAACAAATTAATTTATTATTCATTCCCAACCTAACACATGCAAACAGCATTGGAAAAGAACCTTGAAGGTCACATCAATACAGCAAAGGAACAAGGGTCCAATGAACAACAACAATGCATGGATGGACCACTTCAATTCTCCCTAAGAGAACTCACAATGGCATCTGATGCTAATAATGGAGCAAGAAAAGTGTAAACGCTCATAATTCTCATAAACTCCAGTAATTAGATTACTGCAAGTTCCTTAACCAGGTCAATCAAATGTCTGATCCAATGGAAATGTTCAGAAGTCAAGCAAAATCGTTAACTTCACCTCAACTGTAGCACAGTAATTAAACTGCTGCCTCACAGTGCCAGGGACCTGAGTTCAATTCCATCCGTGTGGAGTTCACACAGTATGCATCTATTCATTCTGGTTTCCTCCTACAGTCCAAACACATGCAGGTTAGATGGATTGGCCATGCTATATTGCCCACAGTATGCAGGTTAAGTGGGTTAGCCACGGGGAATTCAAGGTAGTGGGGCAGGGCTGGGTCGAATGGTCTTCAGAGGGTTGGTGTGGACTCGATGGGTTGAAAGGCCTGCTTCCATATGGTAGGGATTCTATGAATAAGTGAATCTATACCTGGCCATAGACTTTACTGATCTATGAAACAAGTCAAAAACTTAAAACAATTTGGTGATATTAGGAAAGAATTGAACAGTAAATGCTGTAAAAAGAAGTAACCCAGGTAAGCCATTCAATAGGTATATAATTATTAATTAACTTTCATGAAATAAAACTGAGGGAGGGTAGATGTATAAGTGTTTCAGTACCCCACAATGATGTCATAGCCCTGTACATCATTGAGCATTAATAGTACAGTGTGCGGACAGAGTTAGACCACACAAGACCAACTAGACTGCACAACATTCTGGAGGACTCACATGAGCACATACACATGTCCACATGATGGATATAGATTAGACCTTAACCAATGTAACTATAAGACCTAAGCATCCTATGTCTTTTATTACAATGTACAGCAATACTTATTATTAACGGATAACAAATAATTTTACTTTGAAAATAGTTCTTCTCTTTTCCTTCTCCTCAAGTAGTCTGTCTTAAACTTAAGCTCTTTATGGCATCAAACCAAAGAAAAGTGTTGGCTGACCCTAATTTCATAAAACGCTTCAAGGCACAGTAAACACTAACCACTTGAAGGTCAGTGCAACCCTTGTTACAAGAAAATGTATCAGGCATAGAGAAGTCAGGGGAAACTTTTCCAAAAAGTGAAATAGAACCCAGAATGAATACATATATATGTACATTTGTCCTCTGGCCGTAAGGAAACATTGGCACATATTGATTGTAAACCCCTTAGCCATTGTGGAAAAATGACAACAAACCAAATGTCAGTATGTTGTACCAGAATTTCCTTTACAGCATTATTACTTCAAGATTGTTCACATTGTGGGGAGAAATAATGCAACTGCCAGTAATTCGTCAAGAATATAAATTCCTTTGAATTATCTAAATGCCAAGAAGGTCTCAAACATAACAGTGTAACTTACAGGTAAAAAGAGTGAAAGAGAATGAGTGGGTAAATATGTCTTAAATGCATATGCAATTTTATATCTGTCTACACTTTGTAATGAAGTCCTTTTGAAAATGACATTTCATTCTTCAATACAATCATATTTAATTAATTTTGTGGGCATGAATTTAAAAGGTTGTGGATACACCGTTTTTTTAAGATGTCAATTAAAGGCCTTTAGAGTTTTTTTAATTGAACAAGGTAGTCTCATGGAGAAAGGTCCTGTTATGAGCTGGCTGGCATGGTGTCAGTTATGATTTGATGTGAACTGTTGTTGGTAATGTTCCACAAAGAAGCCTGCAATTGACAGCCATTTATGGTGGAGATGGGACAGCTGGAGATCAGGTTCCAACAGGAAATAAACTTAGCACAAGGCATTCATTATAAAGGGCAGCATGGTGGTTCACAATGCCAGGGACCAAGGTTTGATTCCGGCCTCAGGCGACTCTCCGGAGTTTGCACATTCTCCCCATGTCTGCGTGGGTTTCCTTCGGATGCTCTGGTTTCCACCCATATTCCAAAAGATATGCAGGTTAGGTGAATTTATCATGCTAAATTTCTCATAGTGTTAGGTGAATTAGTCAGCGGTATATGTAGGGAAATTAGTCTGGGTGGGTTACTCTTCGGAGGGTCGGTGTGGACTTGTTGGGCCGAAGAGCCTGTTTCCACACTGTAGGGAATCTAATCTAATCTAATCTAAAGTCCAGTTTTCTTAAACAGAGGTTGGGACTTCATTTCAGCTCCTGTCATATACTCTGGATGAGATGAGAAAGTGTCTCAATAAGAGAGTTTCATTTGTATTCAGTGATGTCTGACAAACCTGACCTGTTATGGTCCTCCTCATCTCCTTCTTTTAAAACAAGAACTGGTTCGCCCTTTAAAATGGGTGCAACCTGTCATTTAACAGGCAGAACAATATTTATTCATAAAAGTGATGGGTTGAAAGTGTTTGGTACGCTTGCTTTTATTGGTCAGTGCATTGAATATAGGAGTTGGGACGTCATGTTGCAGCTGTACAAAACATTGGTTTGGCTACTTTTGGAATATTGCATTAATTCTGGTCTCCCTGCTGGTGTGAAACTTGGAAGGGTTCAGAAAAGTTTTACAAGTATGTTGCCAGGGTTGGAGAGTTTGCAGGAAAGACTGAATAGGCGGGGGCTGTTTTCTCCGGAATGTCGAAGGCTGAGGGGTGACCTGAAAAAATCATAAGGGGAATGGAAAAGATGAACAGCCAAGTTTTTTCCCCAGTATAGGGAAGTCCAAAAGTAGAGGACATTGGTTGTAGGTGAGAAAGACTTAAAAGGGCAACATTTTCATACAAAGTGTGATGCATCTATGGAAAGAGCTGCCAGAGGAAGTGGTGGAGGCTGATACAATTACAATATTTAAAAGGCATCTGGATGGATATATGAATAGGAAGGGTTGAAACGGATATGGGCCAAGTGCTGGCAAGTGGGCCTAGATTAATTTAGGATATGTGGTTGGCATGGAAGAGTTGGGCTGAAGGGTCTGTCTCCGTACGATTCATCCCCATGACTCTATGACTCCATAATGCAATACAAGACTGAAAATGAAAACTGAAGCAGCAGGTAAGCTGTTGCTATGACTTCCTGTAAAGAAGGGCCTTGCTGCTTGGATTAATTGGCTTTCCTATCCTCAAGGCATCCAGAGCACTCTCAAGTCAGTAAATTGCTTTCATAGCACCATTGTTGTTTACAGATAAATGAAGCAGAATATCTTTATATAACTCATTCAAATAGCAAATAAGTATCAGTTTGGTTAATTTGTTTGAGAGATGTTGATTGGAGGCTAACAATTCCTTTGGAAATGAAAGCTTCCATAATATTGAAGAACAAACTAAGCCAACCTCAGGAGACATTTACAGATTATATGCTCTGCAGCACACCAATGTATCAAGCAAATAGCAAGTTCTAATTTAGAAGCCGCAACAGTTTCATTGTTTTCTATATGGAATGTAATCAGAAGCCATAAAGTTGTTTGAGTATATCAAAGATGTCTTTAGTTCCTTGCAGTAATCCTTTCACCAAGGAGACTTGAAATTCTAAGAGTTTAATTTCCCTGTTAGAAATACAGTTAGAATGTTGCAGCCAGTTTTTGTTTCCTCCCATTTGTCATAACCAGCTGATAATCAAGCTTCACTATTCTCCAAGTCATCATAAATATGAAAAGATTGAATCAAACTATCCAAGGTCCATAATTTGCCTAACTGACAAATTCAGGATAAAAAACACTCACTAGGTTTCTGTAACAAAAAACAAGTTATTACAAACAAGCTGTCTTTAGCCAATGACAATTCAGAAAGAATGTTAGACAATGGATTTGGATCGGCTCAGGCTTGGAAAACTGATGGGCCTGTTCCTGGGCTTTAAATTTTCTTTCTTTGTTTTTTGCTAATTTGTAACTCAATCGCTTAAATTCTACCTCTTATTAAATATAACCCCTCACATTCACATAAACACACCAAGACATACTATGACGACAATCCTAGCTGCAGTCACAGTGTGGCTAATGCATTTGTCTTCCTAAAATGGAAGCTTGGTATTATTTCTCACAATAGATGTTGTTACACAGCAAGAAGAATGTTTTTGAAGTATTCTTTCTATTTAGTATAAACATAGCTTCAGTCAATTAAGATCATGATAACTGTTACTAGGAAATGCAACTGTTCAATTTATAGCAGTGAATTAAGTTATTTCCTTGAGGGGAAAAATCCAAAGAGACAATTGCAGTCTTGAGCGTACGTAATAGAACTTTTGCCCTGAATTGTGTCATGAAATCTTTGCGCTTACTGCTTGAGGTTTTCTGTAGATATGGTGATGGAACTGAATGTTTTGTTAAGTTTGAGCATACAACTTTGCTCTTCGCATGCACAGCATCATTGTTCTGCCAGCGGTGAGTCAGCTGAGGTGGGGTCACTAATCTACAGGTGGATAAATAAATCATTTGATTTCCTCGCTTTGAACATTACCTTTTAGAGGATTTGATGGGGACATGAGTTAACAAACTGTTCTTATACTTCTGTTTACAGTCCAGCCTGATAGGATGATAATCTAATCTCGCTACATTCTTTTACTATTGCACATAAAATGGGTTTGGGATTGTTTAACTCTGTTCCCATTGAACAGTGCCAATTACAGTAGAGTACAAACTTGGCTGCAGTGTAGTTGATGGTATTGTTCTACAAGACTTGACCTGGTATCTAACACAGTTTATATCTGATTTGCAGATAACATAACTAACATCCCTTACCTTGCTGAACAGAAAAAGATCACTAAAATGTTAAGCAATGATACATGGCTTGCTAACTACAAATTTGGGTATACTTATTAACTGGGTGCAATTAAAGCTGAGAAAATGTGTAACATTTGTCTTTTGCTTCTTTTGACTAGTTTTCAATCCCAGAAATTCTTACGAAGATATCTTCTTTCCGAATGCAGATAGAATGGAAATGAGATTGGAGCAATATTCCCATATGGAGGTCTAATTATAGTGTACCCACAATTCATGGTCCTAAGTTTGAATCTTGCTCTCTCAGGATCAGATTTCTGTGAATGAATGAGGATACAGTCTTAAGGGGCTGTTCCTCACTCTATTTCCTATGTTTTTATACTTAACTAACTTCTTCATAAAGCTTGAGATTACAATACCTATGTCTCTTGATTTACGCATGTATTTGCAGTCAACTTTCTATCCAAAAACTAGCTCTTCATTATGTTACAAAACTCCCTGTATACTGTATGATCTATGACAAATCACCTCAAGTCTACTTTTTTTAAATAAAAATATAAACTAAGCCTTTTATTGTGTTTTGATAATTTTGGTGTTTTAAACTAAAAGTTAACATGGTTATCCTCCCCCTGTACACATTTTAAAATCTCATAACATTCGCAATGTTGTAAGATTGTAAAAGATATTTTTGTCATCTTTATTTTTGGAATTCAGACAAAAAAAACCTGCTTTTACTCAAGGAGACTGTACAAAGAGATGGCTGCAGTTACAAAGCTTATATTTACTGAAGCACATTGTCTGTTATATACAATATTGTATTTTCCTGGAATAGGAAGAGTGAAAGCCGTGGAGCCAATGAGTTCTGAACTAAGGGATAATTGTTTGTCCATGACCATGGCTTATGCAGGGCCAATACAGAAGGAAATCACCCAGTCTGCAAAGAGAAAGCATCAAAACCTCTCCCTGTGTGCATCTCTCCTGTGTGCAGATACCAGAATGTTTCCAATAACAGCTAGCTGTCTTCCACTCATGTTTTCCTGCAAATTCACTTTTAAAGGAGGCATACAACACCTTCAAAGACACTGAAAGGACACATTCTCAATCAGTTGATGAAAGAGAGTAGCAGTATGCTAACAAGCTTGTTGCAACAGGAAAGAACTAGAAGAAATTGGAAGAAAGCAAGAGAAATAACTCATCAAAGCCTGTGGCCCAGACTGGTGCTATTGAACTGTGTTCCCCTGATTTCTTTTCCACCTTTAGTCTCCATGTTTAGTATGTCTTGGTGTGTTTATGTGAATGTGAGGGGTTATATTTAATAAGAGGTAGAATTTAAGCGATTGAGTTACAAATTAGCAAAAAACAAAGAAAGAAAATTTAAAGCCCAGGAACAGGCCCATCAGTTTTCCAAGCCTGAGTCGATCCAAATCCATTGTCTAACATTCTTTCTGAATTGTCATTGGCTAAAGACAGCTTGTTTGTAATAACTTGTTTTTTGTTACAGAAACCTAGTGAGTGTTTTTTATCCTGACAGGGCAAAGTAGTAGAATCAGTTTGGAGCACCAGAAGGAGAAGGTAAGTCTACTGGCCTATCATTTGTTATGTCTCTTCTGGGAGCCCATCCATTTGTAAATGGCCTCTGTCGTCCTGAGCACCATTGAGCAGTAACAGTGAAGGAGGATGAATTGAGTAGTGAGCCCGGATACCACTTCATTCCAACCTTGAGCTCAAAGTCCCTTCTTTTCCTGTTAATCACCCTTTATCTGCTTCTGGTAATTGCTGGTGGGAGCTCAATAACCTAACTTATTTACCTCCTTATATAAGCACGACCTCCCTGCTGCGACCATTGGATAAAGATAATAGTTGATTTAGAGTCAGCAGCAGTCAATTTCTATTATCAATCAGTAAGGGAAGAGAGATTAGCGGAGGCATCCTTTAACTCTGTCTCCTTAACTCTCAAGGCATTTATGTTTGCTGATTTTGTTCTTGACTAAGGTCTGTACAAAAGCTAACGGCCGTTACAATGTTTTTCCCTCCTTTATGATCTTTTGCTACCTCTTTTGAATCTGCAACTGCAGCATTTCTGCATTGCTTTGCTGACATACAAACAGACAGATTAGGAATAGGAGGAGACCATTGAGCTTGCTCTGTCATTCAATAAGATCATGGCTTATTTGTTTGTGCTTTTGAATTCTACATTCCCATTTATCCCCAATAACCTTTGATTATCTTGGCCAACATGAGCCTATCTAAATCTAACTTAAATAAGTTAAAACTTCACTTCCATTGCCTTCTGAGGTACAGAAATCCAAAGTAAAATACTCCTCTGAGAGACCAAAAAAATCTTTGTCCCGTAAGGCCAATCCTAATTTTAGGACCGTGCTCCTCAGAGCTGGGCTCACCCAGTAGAGAAAACATCATTTCCACATCCATCTTAACATGACCGCTCAGGATCTTATTCACTTTAATCAAGTCATCCCTTAGTCTGTTAAACAAGCCATGCCTATCCAAACCACCCTCATACAAACAATTCATTCATTCTAGGTGTCATTCTAAGTGGCACTGTGGCTCAGTGGTTAACACGGCTGTTTCACAACACCAGGGACCCAGGTTTGATTCCTGATGTCTATGTGGAGTTTTCATATTTTTTTCATGTCAGTGTGGGTTTCCTCTGGGTGCTCCAGTTTCCTCTCACAGTCCAAAGATGTGTGGTTGAGGTGGATTGACCATGCTAAATTGCCCCATAGTGTCCAGGGATGTGCAGGATGGTGGGTTAGCCATGGAAATGCAGGGTTACAGGGATAGGACAGGGGCCGTGGGTCTGGATTTGATGGTGTTCAGAGGGATGGTGTCGACTTGATGGGCTGAATGGCCTGCTTCCACACTGTAAGGGATTCTATGATTCTATTCTATGTCAAGTTGTAAATATTCTAATGCGTTTACATTCTTCCTTAAAGGAGACTAGAATTGCGCAGAATTTTCAAAATGTATTCTCACAAATGCCCCTTATAACATCCTTTTCTGTGCTGTATGGTTTTATGACTCTGTCCCTACTTTTATACTCAATTCCTCATGGAATAAAGGATAGCATTCCACTGTAAGCATCATACTGGTTTCTGAAATTCTGTTTCTCTCTCTCTCCACAAATGCTGCCACACCTGTAAAGTTGCACCAGCACTGCCTGATTTTATTTCAGATCTCCAGCATCTGCAATATTTTGCTTTATGGTACCTGAAGTCTTGGTATTGGGGCCACCTTTCTTTATCTGGATTTGGGAACTCTATACAGAGATCGAATTTGCAAATGCTACTACAGTGGAATTGGAAGGGGCAGTTCTGGAATGACAGAATGGGAGAGAACAAAACATAGAAGCTGTCAGAAAAATGTCACATGAAATTTAATACAAACAAATGTGAGCTGCTTTGCAGGGGAAGATTTCAAAAAATAGCAGTGAAACATCTGAGGATGGAGCTAAAGGAAGTGAAGTATTTTAGTGGAGCAGATAATAAATATGTCCAACTATTGCACAATAATGTTGTCAAAGCCCATCAAATTTCAAATTACATAACTGAGACAGTAGTATGTCAATAATCATGGAAGCAAAAAATATTATTCTTTTCATTATATGGTGGAAGTAAAATAAGAAGAAAGATTATTAAAATTAATGAAAGATAATATATGGAATAGACTTCCAGATGGAACTTTGTATTAATGGAATGGAAGTCCTAGTGGTTTAGGAAGCTGTAGGGCTGTCCACAATGTGTACAGTCAATAATGTTTTGGATTGAAAGAGTGTGATGAGGTTGTTTGCATTAGCAAACATTATCAGTTCTCTGCGTAATGTGAGCATGAACTGATGTTACCAATGTACCCTGCTGAAACTAAAGGAATTAGAGGCAAAATGGTCAAAGGTTATATTATTCTTGATTACAACAGAGAATGTAAACTTACTGCACTGGCTTCTCCGTTACAAGCGGTGACAAACACACGGGGATAGATTTTAAGGAAGACGGAATCCAGCACCTCCACAACCAGCAACACTTATCCCACCTGGCTAAAAATGTTGAGAGAGATTTTATCCCACCAAAAAGCTGGCTGCCAGATGATCTTATGAAGCCTCTAGCCTTGGAGAGCTGCCAGCCAATCTGATTGCCCAGCAGCTCTGTAGTGACAGCTGTGCCAGACTTGAGTGGTGGCCACTGTTGTTAAATCAGGCAGTCTCTGACCTAGAGCAGATTATGGAGCTGGATTTGTACATAAATCCAGCGTGTCAGCCCAAGGCCAGGCTAGCAGACTCCAGCAGAGCGAAGAGAGGGGGATTGGGGAATGGTGAGAAGTTGGGGGGGGGGGGTGGTTTCATTACAAGAGGAATGGGCAGCTGGGGGAAAGAGGGGAGAAGAGGGAGAGGAAGGTTTTGTTTTGAGGGGCTTAAGTGCTAGGCATAAGAGGGGAATGTATGACCTGACTTCAATGGGCACAGGTGTGCCCCAAAAATGGTTTGACCCCCCCAGTTCCTTCCTGACACAGGCCTATGATGTAAAAAATGCCAGGCTACCCAGCTGATGTAGACCTTCCTATGCCAATGGTAAAATAATGACAGGTATAGCTGCGAGTGTAAGTGGCTACTAATTGGCTACAGAAACTTATCAGTGGGCCCAAGGCCAAGAGGAATGCCTGAGGAAGGGATAAAATGAGAGGCATGTCTGGGATGACTGACAAGTGATGGGAAGGCCAGGTGATATAATTTAAGAGCAGCGCTCTCCCCCATGTCCTGATCTCACTAGCATGGGGCCATGAAATCCAGTCCACAATCTCCTTATGCACTGTACTACCAGTTCTCTGGATTGATATACATTATCAAGACGGTAAGGATTTTGTTAGGCACTACTCCTCACCTCTGCTCACAGTCAGCTACAGTGCCATGTGGTGCACTTCCTCCTGCTCTAGCCAATCCTGCCAAGCAAATGAATACTGTCTTGTCAGTGTTGCCCAAATATCAATAATGAACAGACAAATTAAGCTGGAATCAATAGTTTGCTTATCTGTAATGATCTTCTTTTCTCAAATCGTTGTGTATAGATGATCTTTCTTTAGTTCTCTTCAAATCTGAGTAGAACAGAACAGATCAATCCTTTTATCTATTAGTTATTATTAGGCCTGGAAGTGACACACTATACCCCATAATGCCATATTTAATGGCCACTAGTCCCTGTTGTTGAATAGTTTTAAGTAAAATGAAGGATGAGCCAATAAAGTAGAAATTTAGCTAAGGATGCCAACAGTTACTTTCCACAATTTAACACTGCTCTAAGGAGTCACAGATTAAACACATAGGAAAAACATTAGTAAAGGATTTGCTGCTGGCTTCTTAAAGTCTCATAAAATTGTACATTTAATATGTTAGGTCCAATTGTCATTGGTAAAGGAAATGTCTTTCAGTATTTAACAATAAAATCAAGTAAATATCCTCATACCGTTAAAAAAAACAGATGAAGGTCATTCAGTCCTGCAAACTTGTTTTATTATTCAATTTAGTTATGGCTGATCTGTATCAAAACATTATCTGCCTTAGTTCTGTCACCCTTGCTGAGCAAAATATTTCAAACTTAGCTCTGAAATGTTCAAGTACAGTTTTAAAAAGGAAACAGCTTCAGATTGTCACTCCACAAACATACCAACTAAATTTGGCAAAATATTGACTTCTAAAATTACAAACAATTATACAGAAACCAAATCACCAAAATTTATAGGAAATAGGAAATGATTCAGTCCACCGTGTCTATGTTGGCTAAAAGTACAGTCAGTCTTTGAGGTACAGTTGTTAGGGCAAAATGCCAAATGACAAAATATTCTCAAAGTAGTGATTTTTTAAAGGTTTCTTTCCCAAATGAACTGACCAATATTTGGTACACCTTTTGGAAAAGAACTGCATTTTGTGAAAATGGAATTCAATTCATCAATGTCAGACTTTTGTGTGGACATTTCTTTTGACAAAGCTTTCAACATTTCAATTTTGCAATTCTTCATTACCATGCACATATTTGAACTGCACCGTTTGAGACTAGTCATGGAAGCTGGATGACACAGCTCACATTAAGCTTCTCTTGTATGTCAAGATTACACATTCTGTGAGATCAATTCACTGAATTGCTTCTTCTCTGATGTTCAATGTAGAAATTTCCTGTGGTGCCAAATCTGTCTGGGTTCAACAGTGAAAATCCTGGACTGACTTAATGCAACTACTCTCGGTCTCTTGTGATTTTGTAACTTGATGATCACTTGAATGGTCACAATATTGAGATCAGTGCACACTGTTGATCCTGTTACAGCTGGTAGACTCATGTGTATCCGATAAAATACTTGTACTTCTATGCAGAATTGACATAACTGCATTTCATTGTCAATGTGCCAATGCAAGGGATGTATGTTCAATTGTGTGTTGATAATTTTGCCTTTGTAGATTGTATCATTACCTTCCATTGGTCCATGTAGATGTCCTAGGAGAAAGTGAGGACTGCAGATGCTGGAGATCAGAGCTGAAAATGTGTTGCTGGAAAAGCGCAGCAGGTCAGGCAAGGATGTTTGCATTAGCTCCTATGTTGACTTTGGCCTTGAGTATGTCTTTGCTAACTTCCTTTACACATACGAAATTAATGGTAGCAAAAGCTTCTAACTATTTGATTTTGTCCACATTTATCACATTCATAATACACAATATCTATACAACTACCATTTGAAGGCTCTTCCATTTCAAATCTTCACCCCGGTCAGTGTAGCTGCTAATCTCAGGTACATACTTGCATCTCATGGATCACTCACTGTTGATGTTGCAGCCAGCATGCTGCACAAGCTTTTTATTGGCTTGTGTCTTGTTGTAGCCTCTGGTTGTACCTTTGTAACCAGATTTCTTACATGGTTAACCCAGTGTCCTTTATCCATGCAGAACTAACAAAGTTCTTGGGACTCTGTACAGCTCCGTGGTGAAGCAACAGACTTCACTTCCCATACAGTTTGCTTGCTTTCTGTTTCCTAGTTACAACACCTGTACTGGAAACAGGATCTAATGTTTGCAGATGTTTTTGTCCAGCACACAACAGCTTCATTTTTTTCTCCCATCTTTAACTGGAGAGCTAATGTTGTGACCTTTGTATTTTTCCAAGAAGTCCTTTCAGAAAATTTTGTTCAACATTGAAATTATTACCTGTTTCATTACCTGCTCGGCCTCTGAAAAATCAATCTTTATCTTTGTCATAGCACTTTCTTACAAACCATTGAATTGATCCTTGTCGCTGTTGCCTGTCAGGTATCAGCTGTAGATGGTGGCTTCTGAAGTTTACTTCTGCAAAAAGCTAATTTTACAGCATTTCTTTTAGCTTCATAAGCACTCTCTGATTCTTTTAAGACAGATCTGAAGTGTCGATTCTGTAAAACACTACTTTTCCAATGATTATCGTTCTCCTTCCTTTTTATCTTCTATCATGGATAAATCTGTCAAGCATAGCTCAATCCTTCTTTTAAAGAACTTAAATTCAGATAGGATGCCTGTGGCCTTCCAATTCATGCAGTTACCTTCCGAATGTACCCTGTCTTTTGCAAATGATGTCAATGTCTAAAGGATTTGTAGTAGTCTTGCTGCTATAAGGTCACTCTCAGTGGAGGTTCAGCAGCTGCATTCCTTTTTGTTTCTCAAATCTGTTCTGTGCTGATTTCAGCTACAATTAAGCTTATTTTTATTGTTTTTGTCCCGCATAGCCAAATTTGGAATAAAATTTCTGCCTGAAGAGGCTCAGAAATCAAGTCCTTACTGTTCCTGTAGTGATTTACTTTTCTGAGGTCCCATTATAAATTTAACTTTGCACTATTTGTCTTAAGCCTTTTGCTTTCCTTTTCAAGACTGCTTCACTACCAATATCCCCAACACAGATCACCAAGTTGCATTTCTTGTGGTTTTTGGTAAATAGCCCATATTAAGTATGGACTCGGTACCTGGAAAATCATATGCAGGTTTATTCAGCAGCTCAGATTAGAACTTACAGCTGCAAATAATGAGGTATGCATCCTCCTTCTAGCGTATTTCTGCTAGACTGCACATGTCAATCGGTTGTGTGATATCATTCTGTTCCTAGTTCATTAGCATGCATAGCAGTTAAAGCTACACAACTCTTAAGGCAATGGCACAAACTTGTGATTTGTGTACACCTTTAGGCAATGGGATTCTGACAATTGTCACCCTAAGTGTTAAAAACATACTGCCAAACACCCTTGTAATCCTTCTACTAATTATTTTATATCTATATCCACTGACATCTCTGATTTGTCTGTTAGAGAAAAGTATTCTTTCCTTTTCAGACACCTCATAATTTTACACACTTCAATTAAATCCTCCCCTCAACCTCTTCTGTTCAAAAGGAAACCTTAGTTTAACAAAAAACAAATAAAAATTTGCCAGTCCTGACAACATTCTTCTGTGTGTTCTCACGAAGGTAACTGAATATTTCCTGCAGCATGGTACCCACATATCTGTGCAGCAATCTGGCTACTTTACGCTATCCAACTTCAGAATTCAATTCTTGCTGTTATATTTCTATACCTTGGGTAAGAAAAAAAAGGACATAGATGCACTCCAACACCCCTCTGCTCCTCTAGAGTATAAAGATTCACTGTTTGCCCTAATGCGTCTGTGTTGCTTTTTTTGCAATTCTCCTGCAACTCTAAATACCTTTTCCCACCCAGCTTTTATTTTGTTCCATTCCATTCCCATATACTTTATCCACTTGACAACCTTTTGCTCAGATGCATTAATTTTATTTGCTTAAGATCCCCATGTGGTAGTGCATTCCACATTTTCACCACACCCTTTAGATCAAAATTCCTTCCAAGTTCTCTGTTTGCTCTGTTGATCGTTCTTATTTTTATTCTCCCATGTTTTGATGACAACAGCAAATAGAAACCACTTATCATCAACCATCTAGTGAACACTATCGTAAGTTTAAAGGCCTCTTTCAGATCTCCTCTCAATCTTCTCTTTCATTAAGAATCCCAGACTGCTCAGTCATTCCTCTTGGTAGTGTCCTCTCAGTTCTTGTAACATTCTTGCATTTTTTTTCTGTGGTATTTCAATATTCTCTTTGCAGAATGAAAGCTAAACCTGCATGCAAGGTTTCAAGCGTGAGGCTTAGTGTAAGTCCAACATTACTTCCATAATTTTGTGCTCTAGTCTTCTATAAATAAATTCAAGTTGCAACTTTACAGTATTACCAACTTGTGGTGTTGCATGCAGGTGGATCTCTTTGATGCTCCACTCATTCAACAATTCCTGGGAGCAGCTCAATTTCAATGCCACATTGACATTAAGCTCCTACCATTTGTATTACAAGCTGAATCTAATGCTTCAAAAGACATGCATCAAAAGACATGACCCACTATCACTGGTATCCTTATATACAGACAAAGAAGGACACCACTTCAACTGGGACAACACATCCATTCTAGGACAGGCTGAACAGAGATACACGCGGGAATTCCTACAGGCCTGGCATTCCAACATGAACTCCATCAATAAGCACATTAATTTGGATACCATTTATCAAGCTCTGAGAAAAAGAACTGGAAATGATATCACTCGCCATAACAGACCAAGACACATAAATAGAAAGCAGGACATAACACCAGCACTTCACCGGAGGATCACTGATGATGTTACCGCGTATGGTGATGAAACGTCTGAAAGCAAGCTTACAACCTGAAGCACAACCTACAAATCTTCTCAAAAATCACCAATGCTGTTTTGGTTATGTCAGGGCTGCATTGGGTTAACTGCAGCGTGTTTTTACATGAGACCACCATGCAACTGGACAAGAATTGGCCATCCGGCTTTATCCCTTACTTGCAACATTATGGCACACCAGCCACAAAGCCACACTGCCCATGCCAGACAGCCAGCTTGGCTGACAGTCCCTGGTGCTACCACCGTATTCTCTCAGCTTAGTTGCTGTTTAGCCATGACACAACATACTTCACATGTCCATAGCTACAGTCTATCTGAGTCAGTGTGCCCCCATGTCCCCAATACCCACCGTACACCTGCAGCTTGTCATTGTCCATTGGAGGACCATCACAAATAGGCAAGCAATTGGACAAATACAACCAGGAATATTTATTTACAGAAAGCAAAAGGGAACATCAGCATAATCAATAGATGTGGAGGTGCCAGTGTTAGACTGGGGTGGACTAAGTTAAAAATCACATGACTATAACCTGGTGCCGTGTGATTTTTAACTATAACTAATGGGGGGTGAGTTTCTCCCACACAACACAAATCAGATTTCCACATCATGGCCAAAGAATATTTTTCAAATGTCTGCTGTACCCATCTCTCACCTACTGGAACTGGGTGTCAATGAGATTCTGTCTGGCTTGTACAACCCGATGCAGCTGCCCAATGTCCTTGCCCACCTTGCCAGAAGACTGTTCCCATTGCTTCAGTTCCTCAGCAGCCAACATATCATCTCATTGCCTGCTCAAACTGTGCATACCAAAACAAGCTACGATGACGTGGCACACTCTGCCCAGATTATACTGGAGGGCTTCCGCAGACTGGTCCAAGCCACATCTTCAGAAGCCCATTCATTTCCTCCACCATGTTTCTGGTCAAGGCATGAGCAGGATTACACCTGTCGCAGTCAGGGGGTTGTGCAATGATGCCCTGAGCTATGGTGCAGTGGGTACTCCTTATTCTCCAGTAACCAGCTTTATAATGCTCCAGGACCCAAAAACACGCCAGAGTGCTCCAGGATGTAGGAGCCCTGGCAGCTGCCAGAGTAATGGGCAAACACACCTCCAGGAGGTGGTAATGGTAACCAGAGATGACCTGAACATCAATCAAATGGGACCCACTCCTTTGTGACATGGCCCTCTCAGTGTCATGTATGAACAGTCAATGGCACCCTGCACCTTGGGAAATATAGGCATGTTTCTGAATCTTGCTGCCCAGGCTGCAGCAGGACCTCACCATGGGGGTATAGAATGTACTGGTGCATCTTTGCACTGATGGCATCAGCCACTGTCCTGATGCAATTGTGGGTGAAGGACTAAGAGATCCCACAGCAATCCCGCATCAATCCCTGGAAGGAGCCGGTAGCATAGACATTCAATGCAGCAGTGACCTTCACAGCCACCATGAGAGTATAATACCCAATTCTTGCAGCCCCCCAGTCCCAGTGCAAAATCCAGCACAGTTCTGCATGGTGTCCAATTCACATAGAGTTTGCATTAGAATGGCACACATCCTCTTCACTGTTCTGCTGCTGTCCTGTATCCGTCTTAGGTAGGCAGCCACAGCAACTATCATGACACTAGCGGCAGGGGCAGGATTCTCAGTGGAAATCTATGGAAATGGGAACAGAAAGAAAGAAAGACATTCTTAGATCTCAGAACAGTCATTGGTGGCATAGCTTGCAGATGTGGATTAAGTGCACCTTCACCGTACATGCTGCACCCAGTTAAAGATGTCTTTATCATCCATCCATATTCAGTAACTTTGCAGCAATTTGGTGAAGATGCCCCCGTTGAGTGACCTCCCAGTATCATCATGAAGGGAGTGCCTGCAGCACTTCCTTTCACAAGATATGGATCAGTGGGAAAATCGGGTGGAGAAATTTCAGATGGAGTTTAATCTGGATAAGTGAGGGTTGTTACATTTTGGAAGGTTCAATCTAAGAGGCAAGTATACAGTAAATAGCAAGACCGTTAAGAACATTGATAAACAGTGAGTTCCTGGGGTGTGAGTCTATAGCTCCCTGAAAGTGGAAACACAGTTAAGCAAGGTGGGAAAGAACATACTCTGCATGCTTACATTCAGAGCATTGAGTATAAAAATTTGCAAATGATGTTGCAGCTACATGAATCTTTAGTTAGACCACATTTGGAGTATTGTATGCAGTTCTGGTCACCACACCATAGGAAGGATGTGGAGGCTTGGGAGAGGGTGTGAAAGAGGTTTACCAGGATGTTGCCTGGATTGGAGTGTATTAGCTCTAAGAAGAGTTTGGAAAAGCTCGTATGGCTTTCATTTGAGTGTCAGAGGCTGAGGGGCAACTTGATGGAAGTATATAAATTTATGAGAGGTGTGGACAATGTGGATACTCGAGTCTTTTTTTTTCCCCAGGATAGAAATGTCAAAAACTAGAGCTGGGGCTGTTTTCCCTGGAGTGGCGGAGGCTGAGGGGTGACCTTATAGAGGTTTACAAAGTTTTGAGGGGCATGGATAGGGTAGATAGACAAAGTCTTTTCCCTTGGGTCGGGGAGTCCAGAACTAGAGGGCAAAGGTTTGGGGTGAAAGGGGAAAGATATAAAAGAGACCTAAGGGGCAACTTTTTCACACAGAGGGTGGTACGTGTGTGGAATGAGCTGCCAGAGGATGTGGTGGAGGCTGGTACAATTGCAACATTTAAGTGGCATTTGGATGGATATATGAATAGGAAGGGTTTGGAGGGATATGGGCTGGGTGCTGGCAGGTGGGTCTAGATTGGGTTGGGATATCTGGTCAGCATGGACGGGTTGGACCGAAGGGTCTGTACATCTCTATGACTCTATGGCTCTGTGACATAGATTTAATGTGAGTGTGAGAATGTTTAAAGGAGATGTGCAAGACAAGTTTTTTTATACAGGAGGTGTAGAAGCAGATAATATATAAACACTTAAGAGGCAATTACTTAGACACATGAAGACGCAGATAATAGAGAGATATGGACTATATGCATGCATGTGAGATTAGTTTAGAATAGCATTTGGAGCAGACATGGAGAGCCAAAAAGACCTGTTCCTATGCCTGTATTGTTCTGAGTTCTATGTACATTCTGATACTCTGCTTTCCCTCGCTGCATATCTAAATTTCTAATTGCATTCAGTACAGACCATCATAACTCGATGGTTAGTTATCTCAGCTCCAGAGCATCTCTGCAAGAGTTCCTCAGGGTAATGTTCTCGGTGTACACATCTTCAGCTGCTTCATCAATGACCTTCCCTCCGTCATAAGACCAGAAACAGGGATGTTTGCCACTGATTGCACAATGCTCAGCACCATCTGTGTCTCCTCAGACACTGAAGCAGTCCATGTTGAAATGCTGCAAGACCTGGACAATATCAGGGCTTGGACTGAAAGTGGTCAGCAACATTTGTGCCATATAAGTGCCAAGCAATGACCATCTCTAATAAGAGTCAAAAAGTGTGGTGCTGGAAAAGCACAGCAGGTCTGGCAACATCTGAGGAGCAAGAGAATTGACGTTTCAGGCATAAGCCCTTCATCAGGAATGTTCCACCTCTGAATTCCCCACTATCAATATCATGGGGGTTACCATTGACCAGAAGCTGAACTGAGCTCACCATATAAATACAGTGGCTACAAGAGGTGGCCAGAGGCTAGAAATAGTGCACTGAGTCACTTCCTCACTTCATAAAGCCTGTCTGCCATCTACAAGACACTAGTCAGGAGTGTGGTTGAATAATCCCCACTTACCTGCATGGGTGAAGCTCCAACAACACTGAAGAAGCTTAACATCATTCAGGACAAAGCAACCATTTGATTGGCACCATATTGACAAATAGTGTGTACTATCCACAAAGTGCAGTCCAGAAGTTCACCAAAGATCCTTAGCCAGTACGTTCCTCACTTACAACCACTTGCATCTAGAAGACAAGGACAGTATAAACATGGGAACATAACCTCCTGCAAGTTCCCTTCCAAGCCATTGGCCGTCCTGACTTGGAAATATATCATTGTTCCTACACTGTCGCTGGGTCATAATCTTTAAACTCTCCCAACAACACTGTGGTCTGTCTGTAGCACATGGACTGCAATGGTTCAAGGTGGCAGCCCACCATCACTTTCTCAAGGGCAACCAGAGATGGACAACAAACGTTAGCTCAGCCAGCCATGCTCATGTTCCATGAATAAATAAAAAAAAGACACCTACATGATAGATAAGGACACTGTATTGTGTACCTCACACAACTTTCTTGAACATTGGACAATTGATGATTCCCTTCAGTTAACATTGTTTTTTTTTATAACATTTTTTTTGTTCAGTTCAATATTATTGAGATCCCAAGTTCAATTTACAAGTGCCAATGGCATGTTACTTTTTTACCAGCATCTGACCCGTAGCCACCTGACTCTGCATACATAGAAAATTGCTGTTGAAATGAAGGCAAATGAAATGTCTCTGGTGTTTAGAAATAGCTGTTACATATAGATCTTGCTACAATGTTAGAACGACCAGCAGCCGTGGATCTCATGCATGCATCCTTCAAAGTGACTCTGACTCCTAACACCACTGGCAATGCTCCAGTTATTTTCCAGCAGCAGGTACATTCAGAGAATGGCAAGTGATGGCAGGAGCACAGCTCGTGGTGTGCAGCATCAGCACTGGGACTCATTTGCTCACTAAGTCATTGCCAAATCCTCCATGTCCCCTATTACCTCACACTATCCTGATTGCCCATTTTAGCCCACTCCCAATATGGTACCCATAACACCTGAACTTTGTCTATAACCATCCTGCCTGTCCCCAAATCTTGACATTACACCTTACTGATGTGCACCCTGCTCCTTTGCACCATCTGAAGAGGCCACAGTGAGGGTTACTGCCACTAAACCACATCCCCCAACCCAGTAGCACACCATGCCATTTGATGGTCTTCCACATACCTTGCCCCCCACCCCCAACCCCACTCCCATTCACTTTGAATTCTCTCTATCTTCATTCTTAGCACTACTTCTATAAATGCCTGTTTCCTGTCCCCAGCCTTTACTCCCCCACCCCTGCTGGCAGTGATACCTCACTGTCCATTACATGACCCCTTGAATCCTCCTGAATGACAGACCTCAAAGACTGTATTCTTCCCAGATCCTTTAGTATCATCAATGAGCAATCCTTAGACATAAATGATGCAACATCTCACCCACGTGTTTGCACCTCCCCAAATAATGATGCATTTCCACTGAGAGCTGGTGCTAAACTCACTGATAGCTGAACACTTTCTGACACTCCCTCACACTCAGAGCCGGTTCCTTTGAACATGGGAGTCCCAAGCAGATGATTGACTAGGGCCAAGCCCCTGGCCTGTTTGTAGACTATGGCTGTGATTAATATTACCCAAAGCCCCAACCAAGACCTCATTGAGTGGACTGAGCATCAATGCCCACTGAGTATCTAACAAGACTATTTGGTTGCATAAACATGAAGTTTGTTCACTGCGTTGTGCTGGTACATCCTGTCGCTTTCAGAGTGATGTTGCGGTGCACCATTTACCAAGACATCCCATCTTGGACAGATCCCTGCCTGGCCAGCATGACAGGCAGCCTATCTGTATATCTGGGTAAAAGAGCACCTTAATATGACAGTACTGAGAGTCTTTGGCTTCAATTGAAGTGCCATTGAGCTGACAGGGGTGGCGAGGGCACAGCATGGCATAGCATGGATAATGTGAGCAAATAGGTACCAGGTAAACAACTGCTAAGAGAGCAAGCAAGCAGCTCTGAGATGCAGCCTAAGCTGAGTGTCTCTCTGAGTAGGCAAAGTGCCCGGCTGCAGCCTTTCTATGCAACTTGCCAGGGAACCGTGCAATGCAAATCTGTGCTTCATAAACAGGCTGCCAGTGAAGTTAACAGGTTTCAGGTGGAGCTCTGGATCATGCCCTGGGTTGCTGTTTGTCCGAACAAAAGTGGAGGTTATTCAAACCAAGCGGCAAGTTGAATCTGCTAGTTACTAACTCTGGTTTTCCACATTGAGTTTTCTCAATGTCTAGCTTGTTTGAAAGGTTTGATAAGATCGAAAGCTGACCATTAATGAGACAAGGTGGGCTGTCAATGAGGTGTTTAACAAGCAATCATCCCTATTTAATCAGCAACTCGCTGCTACTCAGCAAGAAACTCATTTCATCACGTGTGTAATCCATAACAAATGGAGCCTCAATCAGCCCATGGCCAAGTGGGCAGCTGTTTGACTTCCATGACCCCCAATTTCAGGCCAATCACTGCTTCTAAACCACACATCCCCCAACCCTGGAGCCTACAGTGCCATCTCATAGTCTTCCACATCCCTAGCCCCAATCACGTTGAGTTCTCCCTGTCTCCATCCTTAATCCTTATCTCTCAAATGGGAAGAACATTGGGATGGGACTTACTGGACATTTCTCTGAATCTGCTGTACAGTTTGCCATGGTCCATATCATTCAGACTTCTACAAGAATCCGCCCTCTAGTTCCATTACATGAAACATTATACCTTAAGCTATTACATCTAAAATCATGTTAGAAAACATTGCACAACTTGATAAAAATAAACATTGCCCTTGGCACAGTGCAAAACTACCTCAGGTTTTAAATAAGTCAGGAAATTTTGAAAGTTTGACTTCCTGTGAAAGAACTCAGGATTCACAATTTCAACTCCAATTAGTTTCATTTTTTTTATTTTTTGATTTACTCTATCTGGATGACATGTAACTCAAGGGCAAACCAGGACTTTTCATTTTTATTAAACCATTTATCATAATGACTCCACATTACATTGCTGGTTTATGGGACTTTGGGCAGTTATACTGCCTTGTTATTTGCTTAAGAAGTGATTGAGACTTGTGGCCATTTCTTTATAACACCTTAAAAGAAACTCTTCCCAGGAGATTTGTATGTTTCAAACCTCCAGCCTTTACGATGGCTTCATTAAAGCCCTGTACATTGGCAGGCTGCTTGGGAAACTCAGCTATAGAATGAAAAGTGGAAGGAGACCAGATACTCTGGGTTTCTGCTCTGAAAACAAATCATGCAAAGTTTGGTTGGTGAAATGGATACCACAGAAATTGTAAGTAGAGACAGGGAATGTCTTCTTTGCAACAGGAAAACTGTCATCACAAAGATGTCAATATGGGGCTGGATCTTGTGTCAACCCACTCATGGATGAGAAGTTAGCATGTGGGCAAATTCATTTGGTGAGCCTTCCAATCACCTTTCAAAAGTTATGGGGATTGTGAATGGTAGCAAGCCATCCACTTGCTCTTGGACCTATTGATACCCTCAAGTAGCCAATGTCCATTTATGAGTCTCATCCCATACCTGGTGGTACTTTACGTACAGCATGCAAGGCCCATGCGATGGGGACCAGTGCTGGACTAGAGAGTAACATCCTCTAAGGGTCCCTGCTCAAAGTGACTGCCCTTTTCCTCAACTCCTTAAACCCACATTTCCATCTAAACTCCTCCATTCCCCTCAGATCCCTTACTTCAGGCTAACCTCAATGTAATGGTTAAAAATCACACAACACCAGATTATAGTCCAACAGGTTTAATTGGAAGCATACTAGCTTTCGGAGCGACGCTCCTTCATCAGGCGATTGTTATGACTGTCCAAATCATGACTCAATGTAATGGGCTGCCTACAGTCTCAGCAGGGGACTCCAATCCCGTCAAGTGCTGCTAAAATGTTGGCTAAACCAGTGTCTAAGACAATTTTCTGCTGAGAGTAAAGGGCAGAATCTTACCCAAAATCAATTGGCACTTCTCCTAGTGTTGAGGCTGAGTTCAGCGTATAGCGTAATCCCCCAGACCTCATGGTCCAATGAACATCAGTGATGCTGTGCCATAGTATTCTCTCTGTCCAATTGTCAATCTTACCGTAACAATTTGAGAAGGCAATCCAAGATCTGAGTGCCATTTCAGCAGTCACTGGAGTGGCTTTAGGACCTCAGTCATGCTGGGCTGACCAAGCTCTCCATGCAGGTACTACACAATTTATAGTGGACTGGACTCTTCCAAAACTGTTGTGCACAATTCTACACTTGCAGCTGCTTAGCTCAGCACTCCCTTAGCCTGAACTGACTAAGTTTCTCAGGGCAACTGTACCTCAGGCCAGAACAGGGAAGGACTTCCTCCCAAAAGGACATTGTTATTAAGAAAAACAGGTAATCAATCTGTTGATACAGAGCAGGCTTCAATGTTGAGAGAAACCTCAAATATAATTGGAACTTGACATCAACTTAGGACCAGTGAAGCAAGTAATAGGCTTGCTCTTCACTTGCCAACAGGGGACTGAAGTCATTTTAACAGCCAGTAAAGTGCAGACACAAGCCTGCCTGAACCATTTGGGAATGTCAAGAAACCCAGCAAACCTACTGGTGAGACCAGAGAGTCAAACCTCAGTATACACAGATGTCAGGGTTGATTGAATGGGTTGTGGCCACATGTAATTACAGTGGGGTAGGGGTCTGGGGATAGCCTAGGGCAGAAAAGGCCAAAGCAACCGAGTTGTTAGAAGTTGCCAGTTTCTGATGACTCACTGGAAACTTCAAAAAAAAGCAAAACTATCTTAGCTCCTTATCTGTGCCTGCTGCTTCCTTGGCTGTCACATAACACAATACAAAAACTCATTGTCTCACAGCGCCTGAGACCCGGGTTCAATTCCCGACTCAGGCGACTGACTGTGTGGAGTTTGCACGTTCTCCCCGTGTCTGCGTGGGTTTTCTCCGGGTGCTCCGGTTTCCTCCCACAGTCCAAAGATGTGTGGATCAGGTGAATTGGCCATGCTAAATTGCCCGTAGTGTTAGGTAAGGGGTAAATGTAGGGTATGGGTGGGTTGCGCTTCGGCGGGTCGGTGTGGACTTGTTGGGCCGAAGGGCCTGTTTCCACACTGTAAGTAATCTGATCTAATCTAAAAAAAATTAGAGTCGTGCTGGAAAAGCACAGCAGGTCAGGCAGCATCCAAGGAGCAGGAATCTGCCCTTCGGATGCTGCCTGACCTGCTGTGCTTTTCCAGCACCACTCTAATCTTGACTCTGATTTCTAGCATCTGCAGTTCTCACTTTTGCCTAAAATATAAAAACTTCCCTGATTCTGAATACTATGATGAGATCCACCAATTATCATACGTAAAGGTGGATCCTGCCTGTTTGGGGCAAATGTTTCACCCACTTAAACTGTCAAAGTGATGTGGAGGTAGATTCAGTCAAATACATGCTGATCCAATTTTAACCTCTCACATGCCCATTCGCATTTGGCATGGATGTTAAGCTGGGTCTTTGATTTCTGCTTCAATTGATTACTCCAGAAGTGAATTCCACACCCTCCCAACCCTATGACCCAGGTTTTGCATGTTGTGGCAAAGCGACAGTACTCACCATTGACCTGGAAGATAACTCGGAAGAAAGATGTAGCAAACTCTGTGGCACAGACTTTATCTTGCCTGATATTATTTCATTCCAGCACCAAATTAAGAGTTGTTAATTATCCATATTAAGTTATCCCTTTACTGTTGTGCCTAAAGACACATCTAGAATGGAGTGAGAGAGCCAGAAAAGCAGCAGAATGGATTATTGTAAATAATGCAGATTATTAACAGGAAATGACTTTGAAGATTGAAATGGAATCCTAAAACATTTTGTTTGCATCAGATGGGCCAGCATTCAATCATATATTTTCTGTGTAGGGTTTAATATAAACAGAGCAATTGTGGACTTTCAGTTACCTTTAGGCACAAGTCCCTAAAAAGATAATTCCTTCACAAAGTTCTTTTTTCATAACTGGATCCATGAAATGGAGGTGTCAGTGTTGGACTGAGATGGACAAGTCAGAAGTAACATGACACAAGGTTATAGTCCAACAGGTTAATTTGAAATCACAAGTTTTCGGAGCACAGCTTCTATCAGGTCATAACTGGATCATTATTTGAAATGTTACTGCTTCCAATTTTGTAGACTGGTTAAAAGAAAATGATAATGGTCAACACAAGTCTTAATTTTGGGGTCACCAAACCTGATCAGATTTAGAATATACGACAGCAGAATTGGAATATTGCGTGCAATTCTGGTCTCCTTCTGATCCAAAGGATGTTATGAAACTTGAAAGGGTTCAGAAATGATTTGCAAGGATGTTGCCAAGGTTAGAGGAATTGAGCGAAAGGGCGAGGCTGAATAGGCTAGGGCCATTTTTCCTGGAGTGTCGAAGGCTGAGCGGTGACCTTATAGAGGTTTATAAAATCATGAGGGGCATGGATAGGATAAATAGACAAGGTCTTTTCCCTGGGTTGGGGGAGCCCAGAACTGGAGTGCATAGGTTTAGGTGAGAGGGAAAGATATAAAAGGGACCTAAGGGGTAACTTTTTCATTCAGAGGGTGATGCATATATGGAATGAGCTGCCAGAGGAAGTAGTGGAGGCTGGTACAGTTACAGCATTTAAAAGGCATCTGGATGAGTATATGAATAGAAAGGGTTTAGTGGGATATCGGCCAAATGCTAGCAAATGGGACTGGATTAGTTTAAGATATCTGGTTGGCATGGACCAGTTGGACTGAATGGTCTGATTCCATGCTGTACACCTCTGACTCCATGACTCTAAATGTGTGCAAAAGTCAGTTGTGCTTGGTTTTTTAAAATTCAAAGTATACATCAGCAGTATTTGCTACGTACATTTTGAAAAGCACAGGAAGGTGTCATGGGGTTTCGTTTCAATACTTTTAATGAGGAAGATGCCTTACTGACAACACTGCTGTTTCTCAAAATACATTTCTGATTTGGATTCAAATTATCTATATTCCGATGCATTGTAAATGCTTTGTACCTGTTCAATGAGAATTGAAGGTTTACAAAAATGGAGAAAATTAAACTAATTTTGTAGAAGCTATTTGAACATGATATTGTGTTCCCTTCCTCCCTTTTATTTCTATACATCTGAAACCTGTTCCCCTGCAACTGCTACACCCTGAGCTATATATTTATTTTATTGCTTTGTTATAGGACACATTAGGAAGTATATGTAATAACCATACATCAAAAATTAAAGACTAGTGTGCAACTAGTTTGTGAGCACCACCACATCTCCATGCTGTGCTGTCGAAAACATTACTCCGCTAGCCAGTTTCATGAGCACTCCGCATACTGTTCACATTATGTGTTGGCCTGGAATATTACCTCATTGTTTTTTTTGGAAGCAAATACTTAGATTTCTTGCTGAAATTAAGAAAGACTTTGTATGAATGCACTTAAAATAAAACGTGCACGTTTTGGCTGAATTTCTTTTAACATTTTTAAACTTACGAGAAAGAGAGCAAGGGATTTCCACTATTTGCTCTATTTCAACCTCACTAGATACAACAAATTGCATGATTAGCATCAACCTTCTCCTCCTTACACAAAGCACAAATTGCAAAGGTTCAACTTAGTTGCAATTTTTAAGACAGTTGTAATTAAGCTTCTTTTCCAAACAAATCTCTGACAAAATCAATTCATTACCTTTAGGATAAAACACAAACACTTACAATGTTTCATCAAGTGATAACTATTATTTTGAAGCATTCAATCTATCTGTGAAAGCCAGAAATCTGCATCTTTTCATCTACCAATCGTAATAACTTCTTTTGTACTTTAAGATAAATATATTTGATGAAGGAACGCTAAACTAAATATGAGCAAGTGTAGATATTTGCTTTCAGCAGACCTATGAGTCACTTTCTAGCTACAGGTCAAAATATTAATGTGCACGCACAGCAGAACTGAAAATGAATAGCACAGTAAAGTTGTCAACAGCACAGCATGAAATAATCTACCACCAGTGCTTGCACAGAAGAAGTCTTTGGGATCTTTGTTAAATAATGTTGTTGCACCTGCCTCCTACTGAGTACAAAATATAAAAACATAAAACTGAAATGGGTGTGTTATGGCTGATGTCTAGGAGAATCTCTCCTCCTGTTGTGTCCTGCGTGCAGCTATTCTGCCTGGGAGATCCGCACACCTGGTATTATGATGGCTTTTTTTGACTAATTAAGGGGATTACAGATTCAAGGTCCCACTCTCCTCACATGTGACTGGCCACTTGTCTTACTGAGAGCTGTGATTGTGCCCCAGATGTTCCATTTACCTTGCTAGTCTGTGTCTTCTGCACCACTAATCCGACTTATTTTTGTGCAAACTCTGCAGGTAGTCAGCTGTGGTGGTGGTAGTGCATAAAGCAGAGACTCCTGCGTAAGACCATAAGACATAGGAGTGGAAGTAAGGCCATTCGGCCCATCGAGCCCACTCCACTATTCAATCATGGCTGATGGGCATTTCAACTCCGCATTCTCCCCGTAGCCCTTAATTCCTCGTGACATCAAGAAGCTATCAATCTCTGCCTTGAAGACATTTAGCGTCCCGGCCTCTACTGCACTCTGCGGCAATGAATTCCACAGGCCCACCACTCTCTGGCTAAAGAAATGTCTCCGCATTTCTGTTCTGAATTGACCCCCTCTAATTTTAAGGCTGTGTCCACGGGTCCTAGACTCCTCGCCTAACGGAAACAATTTCCTAACGTCCACCCTTTCCAAGCCATGTATTATCTTGTAAGTTTCTATTAAGTCCCCCCTTAATCTTCTAAACTCCAATGAATACAATCCCAGGATCCTCAGCCGTTCCTCATATGTTAGACCATATGTGGTATGGCTGAAGCATATGACAGAGTTGTTGTTGCTGTGACCAGAGCGGAGTCTCTTTGAGGCATAGGACACCTTGCAGAGACCCCTTGTACAGAAGATGAACTCTATTGATGTAATTTCTTTTGATTCGCTTAGTGGCTCAAAATGGTGCCAGATTATGGTGACAAAACACTTTTCACTCTATCTTTCAAGATATTATTTGACAATAAATTAATTCATAACTGATAATTTGTTAGAATTTTCTGCATCTTCTGACAGTAACACAATTTCTGGCCTTAAAGGTGTGGTGCCCCCACACCAGACCAGCTAAAGGGTTTTCACGTAATCCCATGTTTTGACCATCATGGCCCACCCTCAAACTCAGTTTCAATTAATTCTCATGGGGGCAGGATCATGGATGGTTAGTAGATCACTCATGCGCAGTTCCCAGAGGCAGTTGGCAGTGTTCCAATAGACCTGCTGCCGTATTCTTTTTCGGAATTGATGTCACAGGTTTAGAAGGAGGAGCCCTAGCGAATTACTATAGCGTGCTGCTACTGACTGTCAGTTATAAAGCAGGTGAATGTAAGGTGCTGAATGAGGTAGGAGCGGCATGCTTTTTGCCTGAGTGTTCATTGTTAACATTGAACACATCTATCGAGCCTGACTTGGGAACTGGCAGCCTCCTTTGCTCTTCCCAGCTCGCTTTGCCCAACTCCCAAATTGCACACCCCTACTCCCAAATCAGAATGAAGAAATGAGAAATACGGTTGGGTTAATGGAAGCAGTACTTCTCCTGCCTTACTCACCTGACTGGGAACTAAAGGCTGGGCCTTGGTTTTGCACAACTGCTGAGTCAAGCTCCCAATATTTGGCTGCTGGTGCATGTTATCAGCTAACTGGGAGTCATAATGTGAGTTCGATATTTGTGGAACAGTGGCTTTCCACAAATGCGTAGCCCTTTCGATGCAGTTCAGCATCTTGGCTCAGAGAGTGGTAAATCTGTGGAATTTACTGCCACAGAATGCTGTTGTGGCCAGGTCATTGAGTGTATTTAAGACTGAGATGAATTGGTTCTTTAGTATCAAGGGGATCAAGGGTTATGGGGAGAAAGTGGGAGAATGGGGTGTAGAAACTGATCAGCCATGATTGAATGGTCGAGCAGACTTTATGGACTGAATGGCTTAATTTCTGCTCCTTGGTCTTATGTCTTATGGTCTTCTGATGAAGGGTTATCTAGACAAACATCTCCCATAAATCTCAACCGCTCAGTTGTAAAATACTGACCATCTCCATTTTTTTGATTCTTTAATGGGATGTGGGCATCACTGACAAAGCAAACATTTATTGTCCATCCCAAATACTCCTTGAAGTCAATGCCTTATCAGGCTATTTCAAAGCATCAGAGTCAACCATATTGCTCTGGATCTGGGGTCACATAGAGGCTAGACTATGTAAAAACAGCAGATTTCCTTCCTAAAAGACGTTGGTGAACTAGATGGGATTTAACTGTAATTGATAATTCTTTCATAGCTATCATTAGACTAGCTTTAATTCCCAAAAAATATTAATTGGTTTTCAAAGCTACTGTCCATCATGACTTGGAAGTACATTACTGAAATAACTGCACGGAGGCTGGTATACAGTCACTAAGTTACCCTTTATTTACATGTGCTCAGTACATGGGTTGTGACCAGCCAATTCAAAGCCAGTCCCTAGACTGAAGAGACCTCCTGCATCTCCTGTTTCTATCAGCCAAGGCTCCCTAATTGGCCAGGTTGACAGTCTCAATCAGGGATCAATGAGATTCACCTGGCCCTCATTCCAATTGCTAGAATCATCATTCTTTCAGTGTTGCTGGGTTTCAAATCCTTGAACTCCTTCCCTAACAGCATTATGTGTACACCTAAACTAAATGGATTGTAGTGCTTTAAGAAGTCAGATCAGTAGCACCTTCTCAAGGGTAATTAGGAATAAGCAATAAATGCATTTCATTTTAATGGATTTTGCTGTGGCTTTATTTAAAACATTGGAATTCAGAAACCAACTTTGGAGAACAGCTTTCAGGATAGGAGTGAAACAGGGAAAACAGTAAATCAAACAATACTCACTATCTTGGTTTCAGAAGGAAAAAGGAATCATAAATTTCCTTCTTTTCTGTGACAAGTGTTGTCAAAATGACTCTTTCCTCATTAAATTGTTGAACCTCTTTCTCTTTAGAACTTACTGCATCTTCCAAACACAACCTGGAAATGTGGCTGAGGTGCACTGTAGGTAAAAATAAATCATAATGATGCTATACCACAGCATGAATCTGACAATTTTTGAAGAGCCCAGAATTAAGACTTGCGACAGAAATTATGCTTTCATGTTTCCAATCTGCAAACATTTTAGCATTGGCATTACATAGAAATAATACACGGCCATGAAAATTACATATTATCTAACTAGTTCCTGAAATCAGTAAGTGATACTGAATTTCTACCATTGTTCTCCAAGTTTCCTTACATAACTTCAGCAAGGGATCACTTGGATAATCAGAATCACTTTGAATATTGGTTATCCTTATCAACAGCAGCCACATTTATCAGCCATGAACCCCCTGCTACCTCTCCTCCTGCAAAACTATAAGATATAGGTGCAGAATAAAACCATTTGGTCCATCGAGTCTGTCTTGTCATTCAATCATGGCTGATACATTTTCAACCCTATTACTCAATTACCCTCACTCAATCCCAATCCATCCATGGACACAGAGATAAAGGATCTGCTTTTTATTGATATTGGTACCTCAAGGTAAATACTGATCTGCAGTTACTCTGTCCATTATAATTCACATACAGAAGTTTAAATTCCCTACAGTGTGGAAACAAGCCCTTTGACCAAACAAGTCCACACCGACCCTCCGAAAAGTAACCCATCCAGACCCGTTTCCCTACATTTACCCCTGAGAAGGCTGAAAAGACACGTAATATGACATAAATGTTGCCAATACAAGTCAAATGCTTTCCTTCTACCACAATAATCAAAGTCATTCTCTGTCAATCAGCTGCACCTTTTATTTTTCACAAACAGTCAGCATTTTCTGTATGAGTGTTGCATTTCATCACCAAGATAGTAAAATATCTTTGGAGTAGATTTGATTGGAAGGGAAGCATAACTATAGCTATCTTACCTTTCAGATTCTACAGGCAACTCTTGTCACACAAATATTAAAAGAGCATTCCCTGGCTGCAGCCTATATAAACCTTTTCACAAAAATACTTGTTTTTTATATACTTGCCTTTATTCAGCAGGGTGTTCAGTACAAGAGTTAGATGTCATGTTGCAGGTTTATAGGACTTTGGTTAACCCATACTTAGAGTATTGCGCTCAATTCTAATTGCGACAATTCAGGAAAGAGGTTTTGGAGCAGGTGCAGAAGAGATTTACCAGGAGGTTTCCTGGTAAGGAGAGGCTAGAAAAATACAAGTTGTTTGCTCCGGAGGGGCAGAGGCTGAGGGGAGACCAAAACATGGTCTAAAAAATTATGAGATGTATAGATCGGGTTAATAGTCAGAATCTTTTCCCCAAAGTTGCAATGTCTATGACTCAGGGGCATGCATTTAAGGTGAGAGGGGGAAAGTTGAAAGGAGATGTGAGTGGCAAATGTTTTACACAGAACGTGTTAAGAGTTTGGAATGCATCGCCAGGGATGGTGGTGAAGGTAGAATTGATAGGGACTTTTAGATAACCACATGAACATGCAAGGAATGGAGGGATATTGACCAAGGGCAGGCAAAAAGGTATTACTTGATTATCTGAACACCAAGGGCAGGGACTATTTGGTTGGATAATCCAATATTCGGATAATTGAATGTTCGGATAATCGAATGTCGGATAATCAAATCTCCTGTGTAGTTTAATATGGCGTCATGTTTGGCCAAGCATCAGGACCTTGCAATCTTGCCAGATAATCCGAGATTCGGGTAATCAAGATGCCAGATATTTGAGTATCCTATGTAATGTAATATGGCATCATGTTTGGCACAATGTCGTGGACCGAGGAGCCCATTCCTGTATTGTGCTGTTCTATGTTCTATATAAAAATCACAACTTAATTACTGAGCTCTAATCCTTTTGGATATTTAGTTTCTCTGGGTTTTTCCTGCAGCATTGTTTCTATCAATTTGCTCTTAAAGTCCGGACCTTCCCTATTCTGCAGTTCCAGCTTCACCTCTTTTCTGGTCCAATAACCATCTTCATGCATTTATGTTTCATGGAGCCTAATCTTCATAGTGGCAATGTTTAATGTGAGAGATCATAATTGTCTTTTCAACTCACTTTCCTTCTTTTTCTGGTCTTTGTGCCATATTTGTAAGGTTATTACGTTTTCCCTTTAGGATATCTCATTTTACACCTGTATTGTCATCTACTGGGACTATTTCACTAGTCCACATTTTCCCTCTTTCTCTAGTCCACATTTTTTTCCCTAATCCTCTTAACAGCTTCTGGGTGAAGGTTTACCTTTGGAGTGTTGAGCTTGCCCTGTTCCTGGCACAAACTCTCTCTAGAAGTAATTGTGTTTCAGCTGCTGACTGACCTTCAAAGTGGTACTTTAAAAGTGGTGGGTGGCATGGTGGCACAGTGGTTAGCACTGCTGCCTCACAGCGCCAGTATCTGCGTGGGTTTCCTCCAGGTGCTCCAGTTTCCTCCCACAGTCCAAAAATCTGCAGGTTAGGTGAATTGGCCATGCTAAATTGCCCGTAGTGTTAGGTGAAGGGGGAATGGGTCTGGGTGGGTTGTGGGTCGGTGTGGACTTGTTGGGCTGAAGGGCCTGTTTCCACACTGTAAGTAATCTAATGTAAAAGTCTTAATGTTGTTGAAGTGATAAGCTCTTTTGTCTTCAAATACTATTTTCTTCATGATCTTCTTCTCCTTGTGGCGAGGGTATTTGTATAAAATGCTAATGCACACCACTGCTAATCACATTGCATTATTCAGATTGCCACCACTGGCACATCATAGTATCTGCCACCTCAGCTGGCATATATTTCAAATTGTTTGAAGTTGTTTGCTGCCAGCAATCTCCCTTTGTCTATATTTTATGTAGGGCTTATCTAATAATCAGTCATAGAGGATACACCACCATAGCGTCTTTACAGAAGATGCACTATTCTTAGTTAACAAGATGGTAACAACAAGTATAACTGCACCATTAATCACGCTTAATTTTTAAGACACTTGAGAGTTGCAAAGAATTACTTTTGGAGTAGAACTCTCTGTCTTTGCACAATGATTATGCTTGACATCATCAGATTGGGTGAAACTAATTTAACCTCAACATTCTTTCAGAACTATTTCTGAATTGTTGATTGCCCTCAATCAACAGTTTAGTTTGACTAACTTGCTACCAGCAAGCCAATGGTAAGAATCTGTCAGCCACCCCACTTCCAGAACTTGCCTGCGTTAAAATAGGTAAGAGGCAAGAGTTTTTCAGGAGACATACATCGACTGGTGTGAAACTGCATCTTGCTGGCTTCGATTCCACTTCCACAGCACTAAGAAATTTCAGTTTTTCAAAACATTGAAAGCAACCTCTGCATTTCCGTATTTAACTGCATAACTGCAGACTTTCAGCTCTGAATATCAAAGGTGTATAAACACTGACAGTTTCATATGTTACATCTGCAAAATCCAGGCTAACAATCTATTGTTGTATTAATTGGAGTCAAATGAGTTCACGGTATATATTTAAGAACACAAACATGTTTGAAACTGTGTTAAAGAAAACAGTTCTGAAATGGACTGTAAGATATTGGGCATGCAAAAGGTCCATATTCAATTTCCCCTCTCTATTTTAGTGGAAGAATTAAGCGATGTGAAATAAATATGTTAATATTTCCATTAAAATAGTAACTGAAATGCTTAATGTAAATAAATAATAATTTGTATGCTCGCATCATAATGTGTAATTTGCCTTTAAGTTTGAAGTTTTTGAAGCTGTGTGTTTTGCAGAGCATACAGTCAGGAATAACGAAGCCATGTCAACCAAAGTCTGGATCCCCCTCCAATCTGTAACATCGGCGGAAGTGAAGCAGGGCATGAACTTTGCCCTCTGCAAGGTATAATGCAGCTGGTGATGTTCAGATTGCCAGTGTGAAATTAAAATTATTCATTCAAACTTTTCAAAACATAGTGATCAATAACATAGTGATCATATAACATGCTCTTTGGTCATTTAATTTATCAATGAGGCCTCCATCCATCACATTTTGATGATAATGGCTGAGATGATCTGGAATCAATTGCACACAGCTTGGTAGTGTGCAAATGCTGGAAACATATCTTTTGATGTATTTCCATAATTTTTAATTGGCTTCTCCTATCCCTTCTGGTGAGTAGTTCCTAAAGGAACTAAGACATTATGTGAGCCAATGTTATACCAATACTTTTCAAATTACACCTGCTTTCTGGTAAAATCCTGATTTAAAAAAAACTCAGGCCACCTTGTCAGAGTCAACCCAAAGGGCATCAGGATATAATAACAATTCTGGAAATGCAGCTTAGACTTATTTTAGATACAGAGAAAGGGTAAGACGAAGAGTCACATGTTTAGAATGGAATAAATCTAACTTAAATTTGTCCATTGTACAAGGACACATGATGAAATAAATAAAATCAACTGCTCCCTGTTTGATGGCAGTCATTGCAGTTGATAGCATTTATTCATGTCAAGGGTATCAGGCTGTAAGAGGCATTGGGACAATAGTTTATCACTGTCAAGGACATATGCCAGTTCATTAAATCACAGAATTGTACAACACAAACGGAAGCCATTTGTCCCATTGTGTCTATGCAGGCTTTCTCAATGAGCATCTTACCTGATGTCATTTTCATGCCTTCTTTGTAGATTTTTCCTTCACAAATAACTGTCATTCCTTTTCGAATACCACAATTGAACTATGTTCACAACAAGCCCAGGCAGTGCATTGCATAACTGCTTGTGTGAAAAATAATTTCCTCATATCACTTTGAAATTCCTGATCCCTGGGTTTATTCTGTCTTTACAGCATTCTCTCCAATGTCTTCACACCCTTCCTATAGTGCAGTACGCAGTCCTGGCAGCAAACAGCAGCTGAAGTTAAGCAAGTTCAACGTAACCACCTTACTCTTGCACTTCACACCCCAATTACTAAGACACATTCACTGTAACTGCTCACTCAACTTGTCCTGCCACATTTAATGACTTGTACACATAATTACCAGGTCCTCTACATTTGCACCCATTCTTAGATTTGTACATTATTCAAAGTTTGTGAGAAGATTTGTAGCTTGGGTGCTCGTTGTTGTGGTTCTGCTCGCCATGCTGGGAGTTTTTGTTGCAAACATTTCGTCCCCTTTCTAGGTTCCTCAACAAATTCTATCAACAGACACATCGACCTAGACCCTATATACCAGCCACTGCAGCGGACAGCAACTGACAACCAGAAGCGGCAGATTCAAACCACTATAAATGCCGGAGGAATCAGCACAGAAGCGCTTCACAGGAGGCTCCCAAGCACTGAGGATGTCACCTAGAAAGGGGACGAAATGTTTGCAACAAAAACTCCCAGCTTGTACATTATATTTTATACTCTCTATCCACGTTCTTCCGACTGAAAAATATCACCTCATACTTCTACACATTGACCATCTTCTGCCATCTATCTACCCACTCCACCAACCTCCTCATATATTTTTACTTCTCAACTATTCTCCTCACTGTTTATAATACTTCAAACTTTTGTATAATCTATAAATTTTGAAATTGTGCCTTATACAACCAGGTTCAGACCATTAATTTTTATCAAGTAAAAATAAGTATCCCCAACACTAAACCCTGGAGAAATCCCCAATAAGTCTTCCCACAGCTTGAAAAACATACAATAACCATTCCTCTCTATTTGCTGTCACTCAGCCAGTTTTGATCCACGTTGCTAGTTCTTTTATTCCCTGAGCTCTAACTTTGTTTAAAGGTCTGATGTACAGCAATGTAGCAAATGCCTTCAGAAAGTTCATGGACACCATATTAACATCATAACATTTATTAACCTTACCTGTTACCTCTATGAAAATTCCAATTTGAGGACCCGGATAACGAAAATAGAGCTTGAATGGATGGTTTGTGCCATGCAACCTCAGTTTATTTGTACAAGGTTTAAAGGGCACTTACCAGTAGTTCTTAAAGTGATTGCTGGTGGCCACTGGAGGAACATCCAATATATTTGAAAAGGTTTGTATTTTATGGTGTTTGAATGAATAGGATCTACCTATAGTCCCATTAGTAGCATTACAGCTGATTCCATTTGCTTTTATTTGTCATCGCTAGAGGGTTCCTGATGTTGGCTTGAACCCAGAACTCACCGATTAAAACATTTGAGGCCAAAAATCAAATTTAGGTTAAACTTTGCAGTGCCATGTGCTGACTTTTGTGGTGGTCGCTCCACTGATCTGCTGCTGTTAACTTTAAAAGACCTAATGAGTTGACCTCAATTTGACTTTGCTTTTTTTCTTTATGGCCCACTGTCCCTCCTTTTCTTTAAAAATAGATCTAACATATTGAACCTGTCCTAACTTCAAGTTCTTGTTGGTCTCTTCCACAAACTAACAGTTGAATAAACTTGGTCACTTTCCTTCCTGTTTCTAATATTCTTGTTTTTGAATTTTGTCTCTTGCATTTGAACCCAATTGTAAAGGTGAGCACAAATCAATAATTATTTCGAGAACAGGATCTTATTGGAGCCACAATATGATAGATTTGATTTGTATCACTGATCTCCACAAGCCTCTAAATCATGTTACAATACATTTTCTGCATAGCAAATGACTTCCACTTAATTATGCAGAAATTTGAGAATTTTAGTCTAGAGAAAAGCAATGGCATAAATTGAATTGCCTATGTCAGCATTTGTCAAAATGTTTATTTGGTGTTGTCAAGGTCACACCACTGGATACAGTAAGCTAGAAGAAAACACAGTCAAAAATCAGCAAATCCATATGACCGTATTGAATTCCGATTACATTTTTCACACTGAGACATGAAAAACGAGGTTACTTTTTTTTATATAAAAAGGAGACTTTTTTTGGAAAGAGAGATAACTCTGTGAATGATGTAACCAATGAAGAAGTTCCGGATCAAATTGCAATTTTTAACTAGTTCTTTAAGTTCTAACATCATCTGGTTAAGAAAACTAGAGAAAATTTATTTTTCATCATAATTTCAGTCAACAGCAAATTCAAGGCAACGCACAATTATGAAATACGCACATCTGAGGATGTTAATAAGATAGAAGTTAGAAAAAATAGCAGTCAAATCTAATATCCTAGAACAATTATTCCATAACATTTTCAAGCATTTAATAAGCCATCTAAGTCATATAAATATCCCAAAGTTCATAATTCCAGGGTTTTGATGCAAACTAAATTCATTCCTATGTACTCCTAATAGCCTGTGAGGGCCAAGACAGCAAGCACCTGAGATCACATCATGTGCAAGTACCCCGCATGTACATTTTCCTGATATGGAAATATATTACAATTCCTTAAACATAGTCAAAATCCTGGAACAGAGTTGATAAAGCATAGCACTGGAAAAAGCACAGCAGGTCAGGAAGCATCTGAGGTGCAAGTGAGTCCATGTTACAGGCAGGACTCTTCTTCAGGTCTGCCTGACCTGCTGTGCTTTTTCCAGCACCATGCTTTACCAACTGTGACTCTCCAGCATTTGCAGTCCTCACTTTCTGCCAAAATCCTGGAACTACACAACTAACAAACATAATTCTGCCAAGTAACTTTCTTATAAGCCTCAAGACAACAGATCATTAATCACTCTCATGAACAATTAAGAATGAAAATTAAATGCTGGTATTTTGAGCAATGCCACACCTCTTGAATTAGTATACAAAAAAACACTTTTAGTAGGTTCAGATTCTGAATCACAGCTCTGAACTTTTTAACAATGGTTACAAGTTCGCTAATCCTTTTGACAGCAAAACATATTCTTAATATGAGAGCTGGGATGTCTGTTGATTGTAACATATCAAAATGGTTTGGATGGAAATGTAGGTGGTCTGATTCATATGTTTGCAGATGACATGAAGATTGATGGAGATTTGGATCGTGGGGAAGGTTGTCAAAGGATGGATCAGTTGGAAAGTTGGCATGTCATGTTGCAGCTTGAAAGACTTTAGTTGGGACACATTTAGAGCATTGTGTGTAGTTCTGATTGCCACACTATAAAAAGGACTTGGAGGCTTGAGAGAAGCAGATAAAAGGTTTACCAGGAAGTTGTCCGGATGGAGTGTATTAGCTGTAAGGAGAAGTTACATAAACTTGAATTGTTTTTGCTAGAGCATCGGAGTCTGACGGGCAACCTGACAGAAGTATATAATTATAACAGGCATGGATCGGGTGGATAGTGGAAATCTTTTTCCGAGGGCTGAAATGTCAAATACTAAGAGGCTAGGTTTAATGCGAGAGGGGGAAAGTTTAAACGAGATGTGCGGGCAAGTATTTTACACAGAGTGGTAGGTGCATGAAACACATTGCCAGGGAGGTGGTAGAAGCAGATACAATAGCAACGTTTAAGAGACAGTTAGACGGACACATAAAGAGACAGGGAATACAGGGATATAAACAATGTACAGGCACATGGGATTAGTTTGGAATGGCATCATGAATGAATCAATGATGATTTATTGTCACTTGACTCCACAATGAATAACAGCGTAAAATACAGCATAAAATAGCCCAGTGCTATTTTGAATAGTTTCAGAATAAAAAAATACAGCTAAAAGCAAGTCTATCCTCATTGCACCGCCTCGACCATCAGTCCTGAGCTGGCTCAACAATGACACCTGCGCTGTCACCATTCTGCCATTTGCTCTGGACCCACTAACATCAGAGTCACCGCTCATCAGGTACCAATTCATCTTCACCGGGCCCACCTCAGACATGGTAGGCTGACGTGCCTGTGACTGTGCTGTACTGTTCTATGTTTTGTGTTACACACCATGGAGATGACAACTGAGAATACTTATTTAAAAAGAAACTTTGTTCATTTACCACTTTTTCTCATTTGGGTTCAGCCAAGCTATTGATCAAACCTCCATCCATGCATTTCTGCTTCTTATAATTACTAAACTTTCAGCCTATTTCTTAAATTTCCATTTGGTTTAATGCTTGCTAATGCCTCTATAGTATAACTTAGCAGCAGCTCTTAATCATCTAAACACCCAAATTGAAGACAGAGGATGAAATTGGCCAAAGCCAACAGACCCTTCAGTCCAACCAGATATCCTAAATTAATCTAGCCCCATTTACCAGCATTTATCCCATATCCCTCCAAACCCTCATATACCCATCTACATGCCTTTTAAATGCTGTAATTCTTCCAGTCACTATCACTTCCTCTGGCAGCTCATTCCATACACATACCACCCTTTGAGTGAACAAAAATGCCCTTGGGTCCCTTTTAAATCTTTCCCCTCTCACCTTAAACCTATGCCCTATAGTTTTGAACTTCCCCATCCTGGAGAAAAGACCTTGGCTATTCTCCCTATCCATGTCCCTCATGATTTTATAAACTTCGATAAGGTCACCTCTCTGCCTCCGACTCTCCAGGGAAAATAGCTTTGTCTATTTAGCTTCTTCCTATAACTCAAACCCTCCAACCCTGGCAACATCCTTGTAAATCTTTTCTGAACCCTTTCAAATTTCACAACATCCTTCTTAAAGCAGGAAGACCAGAATTGAATGCAGTGTTCCAAAACTGGCCTTACTAATATCCCATACAGCTGCAACATGACCTCCCAACTCCTACACTCAATGCACTGACCAATAAAGACAAGCATGCCACATGCTTTCTTCACTATCTCCAAGTAAATGGAAAACTACTGTCTAAATAAAAATTGGTAGCTGATTGGCAGTGACCTCATTTTGGATTGTTGGGTAGACCATCTCCGACCCTCGGACTGAAACCTTCACTCAGTCTTAAATTCAGAAAAAAATGAAAACAGGTGATTCAAGTACATTTTTTGCAATTCAGTTCTGAAAAAAATGTGATTTTATAAATAGTCATCATAGAAGAGATTTTTGAGAAATATTTCCAAGGAGGAAGCAGAACTGTAATTATCTTGTAATGAACACCACAGATGACTACAAACAGAGGAGACGCCATTACCGGAATGTGTTTCAGCAAATATTACATGTCAAAAGATACAATGTTAACCAATATTATAATTATGATACTGTTTATCTAATATTGTACAAAAATGGGTAACAATGCAAGCAATTTTGCTTTTTCTTCCATACCTAATTCCACTGGCCCCTATATTTGCATTCTGAAGGATTTCTCTTTTTTAAAAGTGTCGCATCAGATTTACAAGTTTGCATTTTCCAATGCTAACTACTCATTGTTCCAGACTGAGGGCATGGATAGGGATCAACTGTGTCATGAGCATTTGCTTCTGACAGGAAAGCTTTTTATTTAAATGATGATTTTGGAGATGGTGACATCCTGCACAATGTGCTGATATAAATCATACACATATAAAGTTGCTACCTAGGATAGTGAGGTGACGGTAAAATAATTGAAGGTCATGGAACAGATGCAGTCATATATAATAACTGTACTTCAGCCATTTCTTAACCATTTATTTTTCAGCTGGTAGTTAAGTTCTCACCAGCTTTGGTGCAAATTGTGGCAAATTATTTCACTTCTGTACCTGCAAGGGCATCATTCTCGTGGGGGATCCAATGTGCTTGGAAAAACAATACAGTAATGTCTTGACTTATGAACTTAATCTGTTCCGGGACCCGGTTCGCGAACCGAAAAGTTCACGAACTGAATCAATTTTCCCATTGTTCGGATATTTTCGGAGTCTTATCTTTTTTTTGTCTCTTGGAGGTTGGTGATGTCACAAGAAAACGATCCAGAGAAACTTGTTTTTTTTCTTTGTTGCAGAATTTTCCGAAAATGGGACATCACATTGTCATTTAAAATGTTCACTGCTCTGTTGGTCACAGTTTTGTTAGGGTGATGCCTCTCAACAAAAGCCTGCACTTCACTCCATTTGCTACAAATGTCTTTGATTTGATACATCTTCCCTCTCTTCTTCCTCCTCTTCAGAATGCTCCTGCAGCATAACCTTCATCTGCTCTTGTTGCAATTCAACAAGATCTTCTGTGCTGAGTTCTTGTCTGTGGTCCTCCACCAGCTCCGCCACATCATCCTCATTGACCTCCAAGCCCATATTTTGGCTCAGGGTCACAATCTCATTCATTACATTTACTGATGTCTCCTCCTCAGAACCCTCGAAGTCTCTCTCAGGTACACAAGCTGGCCAAACTTTCCTCAAGGCTGACTGCAACGTACAGAAAGAGACCTCATTCCATGCCTTATCAATCACGCTTATGCAGTGGAGGATATTGAAGTGGTCCTTCCAGTACTGACCAAGGGTCAAATCTGTGTCGTTGGTGACCTGGAAACACCTGACGAACAGAGCCTTCGTGTATAATTTTGAAATTTGCAATGACATTCTGGTCCATGGTTGGATGCGAGAAGTGGTGTTGGGAGGAAGGAACTTTACTTTTATGAACTCGTATTCAATGTCCAAGTCTTCTTCCAAATTTGGAGGATGGGCAGGAGCATTGTCCATTACTAGAAGACACTTAAGTGGCAAATTATTTGTTTCAAGATATTCCTTGACAGCTGGTGCAAAAACTTCCGTCAACCATTCCATAAAAATCATTCACCTGACCCAAGCCTTGCCATTCGCCCTCCATATTACCGGGAGTTTAGCCTTCAACACATTATTGTGTTTAAAAATGCGAGGATTTTCAGTGTGGTAGACTAATAGATGCATAATCTTGCAATCCCCACTTGCATTCGCACACAATAAAAGCGTTAAGCTGTCCTTCACTGGTTTGTGGCCCGGTAGTGCCTTCTCCTCTTCAGTTATGTACGTCCTTTTGGGGCATTTTTTTTCAGAAAATTCCAGTTTCATCACAGTTAAAAACTTGATGTTAGACATAAACTTCATCTTCGACAAACTTATTAAATTCCTTCACAAAGTCATCCGCTGTCTTTTTGTCCAAATTAGCCGCTTCTCCATGCCTTACTACACTATGGATTCCAGTTCGTCGACGAAATTTATCAAACCAGCCTCTGCTGGCTTTAACTTCTTCAACACGAGCAGTACTTGTACTCGGCGGTGTCACCAACAAATCACGGTGCATGTATAGAGCCTTCTCGCAGATTATAGTCTCGTTAACACTATCTCCAGCAAGCTCTTTTTGATTTGTCCAAACTAATAACAATTTTTCAACCTCATATAACAATTTAGGCCTTTGCTTCGTTAAAATAGTCACTCCTTTAGCCACGTCAGCTGCCTTTAGTGCCTCTTTGTTCTTTAGGATAGTACAGATAGTTGATTTCGCCATGTCGTACTGCATAGCGAGATCAGATACGCGAGCACCATGCTCGTGTTTAGCTATTATTTCCTTCTTCATTTCTACCGTAATACATTTAGGCTTCTTAACACCACTAACACTACCACTTTTCACTTTCTTGGGAGCCATAATGAGGGCTAATGTAATGCAAAAAACAAAAAAAACGTAAGAATGCTTGGACGTTGGATGTTCACAGCACACGCGCGCGCGCCAAAGATAAACTGAATGAGATCACACGGGGCCCGAGAGCTTTTGCATTCAAAGCGCGTGGAGAAAAGCAGAACAATGACAATGAAACCATGGCCTTTGTTTGTACCTTGAATTTCATACACACTTTGAAGCAAAATTTTACTTAAACTCCTGTTCGTAAACCAATTTGTTCGTGAACGGGGTCGTTCGTATGTCGAGGCACTACTATAAAAGGAACAATACAGGAATGTCAGGCATTTCAGAGGATTCAACAGACACTTTATTCCTATTTTCTGACAACTGCTTACACCTGCAGATTCATGTGACTTTGGTCAACAATGCATTGATAGACCCTCAGAAAAAGATTACTTTGTTGGCTATATCTGGACCTATTCTAAACGCATTTATAACATGCTTTACTATTTCCTCATATGAATCTGAATCTCCCTGCTTTCTTTTCTACTACTTCTCAGTTCTGGATATAGATTTGCTCACTGAGCTGGAAAGTTCATTTTCAGACGTTTCGTCACCATACTTGGTAACATCTTCAGTGAGTCTCCAGACGAAGCACTGCTGATGATTCCTGCTTTCTATTTATATGTTTGGGTTTCTTTGAGTTGGTGATGTCATTTCATGCGGTGCTGTCATTTCCTATGGTGATGTCATTTCTTGTTATTTTTCTCGGGGGTGGGGGGGGAGTAAATCGGGTCCAAGTCAATGTGTTTGTTGATAGAGTTGATAGAGTTAGCAGAGACAGTCATGCAGAGACGTGAACAAATAGCTCTGCCAACCATCCAACCCAAACTTTGAGTCCACAATGTGGATGACACCTTTGTCATCATTAAACGAGACAAATTAGAGGAAATCTTCAAGATCAACAATAATACCCTTACTGGCATATAATTCACTAAAGAGGAGGAAAACAACAATAAACTGCCATTCCTAGATGTCACAGTGGAGCAAACAGCCAATGGGAAACTTCAAATCAGCATCCACAGGAAAACAATACATCTGGACTAAATTTTGAACTACAGAAGCAATCATCCCAATATCCACAAATGAAGCTCATCAGAACATTATTCCAATGAGCCACCACACACTGCAGCACAGAGGAACTATGCAGAGCAGAGGAAAATCACCTACACCGTGTATTCAAAAAGAACGGGTACCCAATGAACACAGTCCGCCGATTTCTCAACAACAAACCCAAACAAGCGGACAAAACGTGTCCAGAAACCCTAACCACTCTCCCCATATCAAAGACATCTGGGAAATGACTGCAGTACGGTGGGTCAGTGGTTAGCACTGCTGCCTTACAGCAGCAGGGTCCCAGGTTCGATTCCAGCCTCGGGTGACTGTCTTTGTGGAATTTGCACATTCTCCTCATGTCTGCATGGAGTTTGCACATTCTCCTTGTGTCTGCGTGGGTTTCCTCCACGTGCTCTGGTTTCCTCCCACAGTCCAAAGATGTACGGGTCAGGTGAATTGGCTATGCTAAATTGCCCATGGTGTTAGGAGCATTAATCAGAGGGAAATGGGTCTGAGTGGGTTACTCTTTGGAGGGTCGGTGTGGACTGGTTGGGTCGAAGAGCCTGTTTCCACACTGTAGGGAATCTAATCTAATCATCTAATCATACCCTTGGCATCATGGTAGCCCACAAACCCATAAACACACTAAAACAGCAGCTAATGAACTTGAAAGACCCTATACAGATAACAAGCAAAACTAACGTCATCTCCAAAATACCATGCAAAGACTGTAACAAACACTATATTGGACAAACAGGCAGAAAACTAGCCACCAGTATACATGAACATCAACTAGCCATAAAACGACATGACCCTCTCTCATTAGTATCCTTACATACAGATGAGGAAGGACAATGCGACTGGGACAACACATCCATCCTAGGACAAGCCAAACAGAGACACACACGAGAATTCGTAGAAGCATGACATTCCAAACAGAACACTGTAAACAAACACATTAACTTGGACCCGATTTACCACCCGCTAAGAAATGGAACAGGAAATGACATCACCATGGGAAAAGATATCACCGCAGGAAATTACATCACCAACCCAGAGAAACCCAAACATATAAATAGAAAGCAGGAATCATCAGCAGTGCTTCATCCGGAGGCTCACTGAAGATATTACCTAGTATGGTATTGAAACATCTGAAAATGTCCCTTCGAGCTCAATGAGCAAACCTACACCCAGAACCTCAACCTGAGCTACAAATCTTCTCAAAACTCGCTAACTGCTTCTCAGTCTTTCCAATCCATATTATTGCTTTCTGTCTATTCTTTCCAACTGACTTTCACTTATACTCTACTAGACATGGTTTACAAAGGATCCAGTATTATTGTCCTGCTCACTATAAAATAGACACATACCATAATACAAGAAACATTTCTAACTCCACTGTTAGAGGTGTGGAGATTCCATAGTTCAGTTTGCAAGTATGTGAAGTTTTGCTTTATGTCTCTCTACAACTCAACCTTAGCAAGCAGTAAATTTTGGATTTACCCCAAATGCATATTTTCATAGCTAATCATGAAGTAATTGTTGCTTTTATCTCAAGTTTCAAAGTTTCCTCTGTCCGCTATCTGTCAGATGTCTGCTTTCATTGCAATAGAAAGACTGACAAAGGGCAACTTTGTAATATACTAAATCATCTTCATGTTCTACATATCCTACTCCAGTGTTGCAAGTTAGATTTAACCATCACCAGCTGCTCAACCCAAATCTTTATGTCAAGGGTTTTGGCAGAGAGATGTGCACAGCATGAGGCTGAGTTCCTCTCCAAGAAGCAGCGGTAATGTTGGCAGGGTCTTCCATTTGCAATTGTTTCCTCTTTTTAGAACAAATCTAACTTACAGTTTGAAGGTGAATATTGCACGTGGGCTAGTAGAAATTAAATTGATGAACGCCTAAGAGTTCTGAGCCTTTGTGACAGCTGTTTGGATACATTTTCTTACATCAACAAATTAACACATTTAGTAAATGCCGTGCAGTGAAAAAGGAAAAGTATATTTTCTCTTCTCAGAGATAGAGTCATAGTAATAGGGTCATTCAACATGGAAACAGAACCTTCAATCCAACCAGTCCATGCTGAACATAATCACAAGCCAAACTAGTCCCACTTGCCTGCTCCTAGTCATATCCCTACACACCATTTCTATTCATGTATCTATCCATATGCCTTTTGAACAATTATATTTAGGCATTCAATTGTATACCCAGATTTGGAAAACATCAGCAATAGACAGATTCCCATTGCATCTTCTAATCAAAATCATTGAAGACTCCTTTTAGAGCTGTTTATTGGATTAAAGAATGTGTCCATGTTCTGGTGAAGAGGATAACGGTACTCCACACATTGTAATTACATAACACCATAATACAGGCATTTCTGGTATAATACATGTTGCATCAACGCGAATCAGCTATAGCGCAGCTGACGAATAGTGGACACTACTTGGACATAGGTATAGTGATTTTCTGTAGCAATCTTCCCCAGTGCGATTTTCTATAGCGATTCTTTACAATGTGAGTTTGCACAGGAACACAACCAGGACATTATACCAGATATACCTGAGTACCACAAATAATAGGGCAACTGCTATCATATCCTATTAGTTATTCAATTTTTCGCTGGGGCTGGGAATAAATAATCAAATAAATACGTAGAGCTCATCAGAAAGGCACAGCTGTATTGCTGGGAGAGTTTTAATTTACATATAGAGTGCAAGAATTGAATGGGCAAAGGAAACCTAGCTGAGGAGTTCATAAAATATTTTTGAGATAATATCTTAGAATGGCCATGGTCTGGAGGCAGACAGAAGGTTCTGCTGAACCTATAATACGTAATGAGATTCGATTAATTAATGACCTCAAAACGAAGGCACTCCTAAGTGGCAGCAATTGCAATATGATAGGATATTGCATTCATTTGCAGAGACTAAAGATTGGGACCAAAGTGTTTTTTTTTCTGATAATTGGCAATGGATTCATTGGGATGTTTTTAATTTGAGAATTTTTTATTGAATTCAATGTCCACCATCTGCCATGATAGAACTGAACCCAGGTCCCCCAGAACATTAGTTTCTGAATTAATAATCTAGCGATAATACCATAGGTCATTGCCTTCTCTAAATTTGATATCCTTCATTGTTATATCGCTTTCCCTGCATGCAGCAATTAGTTTAATCTGTCTTTTGATGACCCTTATCATTCCCTGCAATCAAGCCTTATAACTTTGGATAAAATTTAAAGACATGGGCCAGTGATTGTTTCTGCACATCTGCATATAGAATAGTCTCTAATCACCGTCCCAACTGTTGGTGCATTTCACACTGCATTTTTTTTTTATTTATGACAGTTTAGGAGAGTGATGATGTTGCTGAAAAATTCATTTTATTGAAGTGACTCTTCTTGCATTCACTGTACGTGAAGAGAGGCTGATTGGTTGACAAGTGAAATCTGATTGGTACATACATTGCTATGAAGAATGCACCAGTTGGATGATGACTGACTGTTTACTGCCAAACTACACTTAATTAAAATCTGGCTTTGATTAGCCAAGGCCTGCGGAAGGAATCAAAGAATAGCTATTAGCAATTTTCTTAAGTTGAAACAAACATAATGTCAAAAATCCCACAGCACCAGGTTATAGCCCAACAGGTTTAATTGAAAGCACTAGCTTTCAGAGCGCTGCTCCTTCATCATGTGGTTCCTGATGAACCACCTGATGAAGGAGCAGTGCTCCGAAAGCCAGTGCTTCCAATAAAATCTGTTGGGCTATAACCTGATGTTGAGCGATTTTTAACTTTGTACACCCCAGTCCAACACCGGCATCTCCAAATCATGACAAACATAATGTGCTTACATGTTCTTTCAGTCTGTAAAGAGAGCTATCTGCCTATAGGTTTCTAAACTCAGTACCAAAGCTTTAACCTGCTATCAAACAAGTGGTTTTTTTTGCATCCCGCCCAATAAGTTACCCCACTTAAAGCCATTCTTAAAGCTCTGGGCAGACCCTGGAAATTTTGCCCCAAATGCTGCACTTCACTAAAAAAGCAGCAAGTAGCTTGACACTTGACTACAGTTATCAAGCTGTTTCATGTAGCAGTTAAACTCCAGAGTGCCCTGTATGTAACTGCAGATTTATAAACATTGACATTTGCTGAATACTTGTAAGTTTGTGTGTTTTTGGAGAGATTTCTATTTCAAGGGAAATCAAAAGCCCTTTTTTGATTTATTAATAATATTTATGAATATAAGTTTTATTTATATTATTTCTTCAGCTTCTGAAGCAAACAAGTGATTTCCATGTCAGATACCCAGTTGTTAAAAAAATGCCAAATCAATTCTACAATACTTAAATATATCACTAATACCTTGCACATTTGTACAATGTGATTTAAGTTTTTCTATGGTATACTACTGGAGCTTATTCACATTTGCATATCTATTCTGATTGTTTTCAATGAGGAATATGTATAAGCTAAGCATACTGGGTTGCAGTCTCAACAGTGGAAATAGATGTACACATTTTTACAACCTGTTGAGACATGTTATGACATTGTAGACTCAGACGTGGAAACATTATCATTGCACCATTTCCATTGAACCCTTGGAAATGTATGCATTCTGGATGCATGTTCCTATTATGTGTACAAGTAGGAGGCTGAAAGAACATAGCAAGCCAGGCAGCTTCAGGAGGTGGAGAAGTTGTCATTTCAGATGTCGTCAGTGTATCATAAAGTCAGCTTATGGAACACGTTAACAATAAAACATAAGTTTATTACACAAAGTAAAGAAACAAAGAAAGCTACACATGTGACAGTTAGAAAGATCTTAACACATCAGGAAACCAAAATTGCAATCTGTTTCCCAATATTTCCTTTTACAGATATTTAATTCCAGAAAAATATAAGTCCTGTCACAAGGCATTTTTTTTTTACTTAACAGACTGACCCTAGTTTATTTGCCTTGGTTTGCTGAGGCATTTTAACAATTTCTTTTCATGGTTGTTGGTATGAACTTTTCTCAAACTCAATGGCCCAATTTCTTTCAATTGATTACAGACTGTCCTTGGTTGAAAGCTCTATGAACGAACAACACTTCAGCAAAGATGACTGGTTCTCCCAAGCAATCAATTAAATATCCTGCTCAGAGAAAACTGTTTTCCCTTCTGTATTGAACTCCCATTCTTCCAAACTGAACTGATATCAAAAACTACAACAATGACTCTGATCTATTTGTAAACTCAATGGTATAAATATTCTATTTATTAACACTACAGATGTTCTGCTAGGCACTTGGCCAAAGTCATATGCCTTCTTAGAAATTATGCATTCAGATCACTGATTGAAATAACCTTTGACAAGAACCCATCTAAAAATCTATCTGTCTGTATTTTAAATCTAACTCAAATAATAATAAACATACATATGATACATCTTTTATCACAAGTGTAGATTTTATGTCTGTGTCCAGTTCAGGAGGTTAATGTCTTAGTATAAATGTATGTGTACTCAGGGTCACATTTTGGCAAGTTTTACATGCGTTCAATATGTTGTTGGGTTATTGGAAAGACTGTGACTTTAATGATCATCGAATGTTTGGTTCTTCAAGCTCACAATAAATTTCCTTAAAAGGAATATTTAGATCTCACTATTAAAAGAGAAAATGCATAAAACTAATTATGCTTAGGTCTGTTGACACAGCAATGAAGACACACACTCCCTTTAACGGTCTTCAGATGAAGTAATATCAAGTGAAGTTAATGTGTTTTTGTTTAATTGGCTGAAATTTCTTAATCTTTACACATTTCAATTGACATCACTTTGCATGGTAAAATTGTTAAAGTACATATGCACAGATACCCAAAAATAAGATTAAAACTTACAGCATTATACTGGAGTATATCAGTAACTTAGTGTAATAATAAATAAAAATATTATCATAGAATCCCTACATGTGTGGAAAGAGGCCATGCAGCCCATTGAGTCCAACAATCCTCCAAAGAGCATTCCACAAGACCCCCACCCTATCCCCATAACCCCACATTTACCATCACTAAACCACCTAGCCTCTACATCTCTGCACACAATGAACAATTTACCATGGCACATCCTTCTAACCTGCATATCTTTGTGGACTGTGGGAGGAAACCCGAGCATCCAAAGGAAACCCACACAGACATGGGAAGAATGTGTAAACTCCACACAGGCACCCAAGGCTGGAATCGAGCCCAGGCACCTGGTATTGTGAGGCAGCAGTGCTAACCACTGTGCCACCCACTTACTTATCTCACTTAATTTATCACTATAATTTCAATTAAAACTTAATATTCATGGATCAAATTAGTAGATGATGAAAAATTGGTTGCTTCTGTTATTGTTTTTATGGTTTAACTTAATCTTATGAGGAGGAATGAATTTTGTATGATAATGCATAAGCTAAATCAAAGAGTACACACTTCCTTTCTTATTGCTCTCCATTCCCATTATTATTCCTAAATTTTTCCTTGTAACTACTTGCTCAACCCTGAAAACAATCCCACCCATTCAGTGTACTATTACTTTGCTCAATATTCATCTTTTAACCACTCCTCACTTTTACTGTGACAAAATAGTCTAAGGACTTTCTTGTTTATCTGGAATGTACTGCTTAAACAGTGTTGGTAGGTGAGGCAGGTTCAGTCAAGATAATTGTCAAGAATCTTGACATGTGGCTGAGGGGTTATATAATATGAAGGGTTATGAAGAGAAATGAAGGAATGGCAATGTTGAAGTGTTAATTAGAATGCTGGTGCATATATGTTGGCCCAAACGGCACCTTCTTTACTGTGATAATGCTGTAATTCTGTAATTAAAACATTGATAAAAAGAGATACAAAGTTAGAGCTTTTTGCCTTGCACTTATCAAGACTGGCATGCAAGAAAGACTTGGAAAGGGTTCACTAATTCATAGCACATGAGGGTGCTAATTGTTCGGACCATGTTTGGCATGGAGGTGCAGGGGGAACCATTTGCTGTCAATCTGAGCTGAGGAAAACTCAGATAAAACAGTTTGTTTCTAATTAGTCAGGATATTGCCATGGATAATGCAGCAAGGATTGGCAGCCTACAAGACATTTTTCTCAATGTGGAAAGTACAATGTAGTCATAAATTCCTCTTGCTGACAAATTACACATCCTGTGTGTTAATAACTTAGTTTTTAAGTGCAAGTGCATTACACTGTCAGCTCAACTGATAACCATGAATTGTCTTCCAATGTAAGTTTTAGCACAGTCAGGATTATTTAGCAAGCGTTGTTCAATAACAGAATCTCGTCTAATGGCAGGCATGGTATTCTGAGGTTTGCAATAAAATGTTAAATAATCATAATCGGCATGCTGCCTGATATGAAAGGCCAAGGAATATGTGTTATGAACCAGGCCAGACCTCCTTGAATTATTTTAAAGGCAGATGTGAGGTAGGTGTTCCAGATGTGATGCCAAACCACATGATGTTAAACAAAACACAAATGTATTTAAGCACTATAGTTAAAATACAAACAAAAGAATGAGGAATTTAGAATAAATTAACTATTGGAAAACTTAACCAAATAATAGTTGTAGAACCTATTGCTAATTAACTGCTCCAATGTAATAACATCCCACTAACACACTCCTTAGCAAAAAGATAAATGCAGACACAGATTCTTTCATGTAGTTTCAAATCCAGGAGGGAACAACATCAAGAGAATTTCACGGAAAGTCCCAGTTAGGAATCATTTACTGAAGCTTGCAAACTTTTTTGGGACCTAAACATCTTCCCACTGCTATAGCTAAAAAAACTAGAAAGCCTGATCTGGGAGAATTGGCCACTCTACTTCCAATGTTAAACTGTTTTTTAAAAAAAAACGAAAGGCCGCTGCTGATTGTTGACTTAGGCAGTCTCTTGTAGCCACTTCAGCATCTCTGCCTTCACAACCTCTATTTAAAAAAAAACCCAGAACAAAATAACCTTTTTAAAGTATTGTCACATATGTCTATTAATGTGGTCTGTCTATCATTGGGTCCTATGGTCTATTTCTGTCACTTCTGATTCTTTGTAAGTGTTACGTGATAATTTGAAAAATGAGTATTGCATCCTTATTTTTCAGCTCAACAATAAAACAACACTACAGTCTCATTTTCTGTCTCTCTCTTGCATGAAAAACTAGTATAAAATTAATGCCAAAATGGGATGTCTTGGATCAAGTGAAGGGTTAATATTTAAAAGTTTCCAAACCAAATTCTCCTTGCCTCCAACCTGTTCAGCTTATGTTTTTATGTGATAGAAAGATATAATCTTTTGATTAATTTATCTTGCTTAAAACATCATTTGGTGCAAAGATTCCAGGTCATATGAAACAAAATTGAGCAATTTTTACAAACAATATAGACCACATATTGGTATTTCTGAGGGCCTTTTGATGTCAGCTTATCAGATTTTAAAATAATATTTCTATGCCACCTTCTTCTTTCATACAAATATTTAAAACCATTAGTGGATGCTTTAACATGTGGATCCCAATTGGAATATTTGTTCTATCAATACAGCACAGGAACAGGCCCTTCAGCCCACCGAGCCTGTGCTGATTCCTAATGCCTGTTTAGAGCTGTTAAATTAACTCATTTTCTCTCTCCTCAGATGCTGCAACGGGAGCAGTGAAGTCTTGCTTCAGCTGTATAGGAATCTGTTTAAACAGCATCTGGAATACAGTGTGCAATTTTGGGCTCCTTATCTCAGGAAAGGTGTTATTGCCAGAGAGGGAGAGCACCAAAGGTTCAGTCTCAGCAACACCCTTGTAAACCTTTTCTGAATACTTCCCAATTTAGTAATTGCTTCATTGCTCAGACTTTTAAGTGTAGGACTTAAGATTGTACAAGACATTAGTGAGGCCTCTTCCGGAGTACTGTGTACAGTTCTCGTCGCCCTGTTATATGAAGGATATTATTAAATTGGAGAAGGTTTAAAAAAGATTTACCAGTATTTTGCTGGGAACGGAAGGTTTACAATATAAAGGTAGGCTGAATAAATTGGGACATTTTTCACTGGAGCATAGGAGATTGAGGGGTGACCAAATAGAAGTACGTTAAATGATGAGGGACATAGATAGGGTGAATAGCAAACATTCTTTCCTTAGGGTAGGGAAATTTTTATGCTGAGAGGAGAAAGATTTAAAAGGGACCTGAGGGGCAACCTTTTCATACAGAGGGTGGTTATATGTATAATGAACTGCCAGAGGATGTGGTGGATGCAGGTACATTGAAAAACCATTTGGATTAGTCCATGAATAGGAAAGGTTTAGAGGGTTATGGACTCAACACAACAAGTGGGACTAGTTTAGTTTGGGAAATGTGGTTGGCATAGTCAAGTTGGACTGAAAAGTATGTTCCTGTGCTGTATGACTCTACAATTCTATTTGACTGCTCATTTTCTACAATAGTTCATGAAATCAAGGTGTCCTTGTCTTATAACAGTATGCTGCTTCATGCACTTAACACTTACCACCAATTTCTGGTTTGATCATCATTACCATCTTTTTCATCATCACCTGTGCTTTCCTCTGAAGTCTCTTAATATAGTGGACCTGCAGGAAATGAATGATTAATTTGTGAATGGGGATGAATGAACAATGGGTGAACATATGCCTTTTGATGTAGAGGTGACGCTGTTGGACTGGGGTGGACAAATAGCAGAAGTCACACAACACCAAGCTATAGTCAGGTTATGAAGGAGCTGCGCTCCAAAAGCTTATGATTTCAAATAAATCTGTTGGACTGTAACCTGATGTCGTGTGACTTCCGACTATATTCCTTTTGGATTAAAGAAGCAGTGAGAAGTTGTATTTAAATCCTGCTTCAGAGGAATGCAGTGTAGATGTCCACAATGCATTCCTGTGCGCTGCAGGATCTTGCTTCGAAGTAGATGAAGTACTTAATTCTGGGCAATCCTCTTCTCGCGCTCTGCCTGCGATGGGCATTAAATGCCATTTGCTCTGCAAGAACAGTGAATGAAGATAAGGCTAATACTAGAAAGAATGTGCCAAATGGCAAGCAATAATTAAAAGCTGTGAGGAAATATTTTCGAGGAAGTAGCCTTCACTGGCTGGACAAGTATTTATTGCCGATCCTTAATTGCTAATAAGAAGATGGTGATGGCCACTGTCCATGTGGTTTAGGTATAACCAGAATGCTTTTAGAGAGGGAGTTCCAAGATACAGTGATAATGAGGGATCAGTAATATGTTTCCAAATCAGAATGCTGAGTGGCTTGGACTGCAGGTGGTAGTGTTCCCATGTATCAGCTGCCCTTGTCCTTCTAGATGACAGTGGTCATAGGTTTGGAAGGTACTGTCTAAAGAACATTAGTGAATTTCTTGTAGAATTTAGGGACTGTGGAAGATGAATGACTGATATAAGGCGAACCAGAAAGCCAAGACTCAGTCTCTTGTGTTGGATTCCCCTGAGGAAAGAAACATTGTTAATGATTAATTTGTGAAAATGTTCCTTTAAGGGGATGAAGGGTAAGATTTAGGTGGACAATAAAGACGAGAGGAGGTAGTATGTTATCTTGATTTGATAGGAACTTGCTGCATCGCTGCTCTGCAGTCTTAGGATGTGGGAATCTGTTCCAGTTTGCTTCCTTCGAGATGGCTCAAGTGATGTCTTGCAATGAAGTTGGTGGTATTCACACCCATTTCATTTTGACTTAAATGCTCCAACCCCTCCATGGAGGCCTTGGAGCTCTAACTGACTGATTTTGTATTTCCTTGTCCTCTGGCTGGGTGCCACACCTTGCTACTTTCTGGTGTTCCAAGAATTCATAATTCTGCATAAATGTATTTTAACAATATTGACCGTGTATGTGATGAGAAGAGTTTGATATGGTAAAAGAAAGAGTCAAGCATTTTTTTTTCTTCTATACTTAACTCACAGAGTTCTGATGAGGAGTGCAGGTTAAATAGTGCATTTGTTGGATGCCAAGGTGTTTCTTGCTTTTATACCAATGCCTGCACCAATGGGCATGTAAATTGACATGAGGAGGAAACATCTGTGTAGCCCCATCTAGTGGCTGAAACAGGAAGTTTTAGGGGAAATTCCAGGTGAACAATTTCAGATGTTGGCCTCATGTCTACAAGCACAAATCAATCACAAAACATTTCTCTGCAGGTGACAAATAAAGATAGAATTGTAAGATATGGTTAGTCTGCTCTAATAATGCACAACTTAGCAGGTTGCTTAAAGAAACTTTAGTAGATTTTGGACAATGTGTCATCTTTTGTTGGCTGTGGACAAAATTGACAATTGCAATCAAGTCATAACTGTACTTGTTTCTAAGAGCAAGGTAAGAAAAATTATTTTGCATTTATTCCGATAGCATATCCTCATTTAACATTGCTTGCTTTTCTCAACTACTTATTCTGAAGTCTAATCAGTGGCTCAGTGGTCAGCACTGCTGCCTCATAGCATCAGGGACCCAGGCTCAATGCTCAGCCTCGCGCAACTGTCTGTGGTGTTTGCACATTTGCCCTGTATCTGTGTGGGTTTCTTCTGGGTACTCCGGTTTCCCCCCACAGACCAAAGATGTGCAGGTTAGGTGGATTGGCCATGCTGGGTATCCATAGTGTCCAGGGATGCATAAATTAGGTGGATTAGTTGTGGGAAATAGTGTCCCAGGCATAAGGTAAGGAGTGAGTCCGGGTGGATGCTCTTTGGAGAGTTGATGTGGACTTCTTGGGCTGAATGACCTGTTTCCACACTGTAGGGACTCTACAGACAGTAGCATGGTATAATATTACTAGACCAGTAAACCAGATGCCTAGACCAATTCTCTGAGGGCATGACTTGAATTCCCATCATGCAACTGAGGGAATTCTTATTCAGTTATAAGATTAATTTGAAATAAAATGTTAGTCTCATTTATAATAGTCATGAAACTATCAGGTTATCATAAAAACCTGGCAAGCTTTACAATGAGCAATCTGCCATCTTTACCTGGTCCGACCTGCACATGAGCCTGAACTCACAGTAATGTTGACTCTTCTGAAATGCCTAGTAGGACACTCAGTTGTATCAAACTGCTATAGAGAGAAGTAACACCACTACATGGGTCACTGTAGTTTAAGAAGGGGCTCACCATTATCTTCACAAAGCCATTTTGAGGTAATTGAAGCAGATTGTCAGGTGAAGGTACAGGAAATTTATCCTCTTTCTGACTTGGGAGCAAATAATGACAAGTTATTCAATTTTTCAGCTTGTCTGTAGCACATGTTTGACTTAGGCTGGCTAAAACCTCCCTACTTAGGTGTTTATGCTCTTTTAAAGAATAATTAAGCACATCTTCATAAAACTGCAGTCAATTTTCTTCATATTTGATACTAGGTTTTAATTTTATTACAGATTATCTGATTTTCAACCAGCACATAGCACAGGATCAGCTAAGCAGCTAAAAGTTCATGACTAACTTTAAAATTTATGGAAAATCACTACAAAATTCCTTGAGGAAAAATAGGCTAGAACTTCTGCAAAATGGAAGACTTGCTTCATGTTTTACTGTCTTACATTGTGGAATTAATAATTCACACATGAAGCGATTAAAAAAAATAAGTTTTATAGTTAGGGTGGAAAAGATGACAATCACTAGTGTAGCTTTTCTAAAAGGTTATCATACCGACTGATGCGAACGAATTGTTTTCAACTTATATCATAACTCCAAAGCTGCTAATTGAAACTGCACAGGAATTTTAAAGTCATTATCTATTATTTTGAAGGGATTTCTGAGTACTGATTAGCATTCACAAGATAGGAATCAAGAAAATATTATGACTAAATTTCAGGTTTCAGCCTTGTGGGAATGAGGTAGCAGAAGCGAAAAATTAAGATAAACTGTCACATTTTCACTGGTCGCCATTTCATTTGGTCTTCTCAGTCACATTTGAATCAGCCCCAGCAATGTTGTCTCATAATGGTCACTTCTTCACCAGATAATTTCATTGCTATTGTGGGATCATTGGATATTTTTCCTTTCCTGACCAGAATGTAACTTAAATTGTGCCAACAACTCACTAACAGTCTGAAGATGAGACCAAACATGATAATGGTTTGGGATTTAGACGAATTTCATTTGAGAGATGATCGACTTGTCAGGTCAATGGAATCAGCTTCCTTAAAAATCAGTGTTGTTATATTATAGCAATATATTGTCATAGTATATCATAGTAACATTAATAATTGTAGTATGTCATAGTTATATTCATGGTAATAGTACGGTATATTATTTTAGAAAGGATAACATATGAACCAGAAAGTATAAACCTACTAATAGGTAAAATAATGTTGCTATTCTTAGGAACAGTTTGGAAGAATGCCTATAAACAGGGAGCAATGGCTTGTTCATCTAGGGGCATAATTTTTCACCTTGGGGGTTGCGCATTAGCAGACATGTGAGAAGTCCAGGGTTCAAACCTGGACAAGCCCTGATTGCTTGTCTATAAAACAGTAGCTCGCTCAGAAATTTTCAACTGGATGTTGAAGTGAATTTCCTGTCTGACAAACAACCAAGGCCTTTCTAAAGCTTCAACAGACTAAGTGTACGGCAGAAGTCCATTATGTAGTCAATCTGAATTTTCAGAACGCTTTCCTCAAGGCTTCTCAAGATCAAAGATTGCTGACAACTTAAAATGCTGGAGTAAAGCACTATTAAGGCAATTTCTGTAGAAACATACATACTTTGAATGTTCACAATGGTGTTTGATGATCACATGGGTGACTCAACATACAAACAGATTGTGCTTCAATTCATGCAATAAGCTTTTCTGCATTCACCAGAAGACACTGAAGAATTCCAAAAATTGGATGGAGATATTTGCTTCTTATCTATATTTGGCAACTGAACACTGTTTTTATGTGTGACCTTCCCATATTCTGTTCATTTAATTTTTATTACAGTAAATAAAACAGCTACTTTTAATTTTTAAGGTATATTTAAGCGTTGTTTACCTTTCAAGGTTCACACTGTACCGCTAAGTTAAGGTATCCCGTGTGACACAGAAGCTGCGTGTCTTTTGTGGTAATCTGGCCTTGCATTGTCACTTCACCAGACGGTAAGCACCAGTTGCAGGATCCACATTCTGAATTAAAGACATTAGCAAATTATACACCTATTTTTGGGATTGGTGGAATATCAAAACACAGAGATTTTAAGATTGCATCAATCGATGTATCTAATTTATAATTACTGGGGTTGCATAAAGTCTGAATGGTAAATGCTGCTTAGGTTTTAAAAAATAACCAGTTGCTGCACGATTGTTCTGTGATCTTGACATTGAGTAAAATATGAACATAAATGTTATGCTAGCCATTACATTGCAGGATCCCTACTTCGAATAAAATTCAGAGTTTAAAACGATTAGCAAGGGGTATAAGTTCGATTTTAACGTTTACAAATCGGTTTGGTTTCAGATGGCCAAACAAAAAGTTGTTGATCATGGGCCGTTTTTTTATGAAGAGTGTCTGCGTGAAGAGACGGTAAGAATTGCAACAAGACAATCTCTGTACGGGTTCGATTCTGTGTAGTTCGCCACTACAAAAGCCAGCCATGTAGCGACTGAAACAATTGCACGTAATCAAGTTCTAGCTCATAGAGACCTGTTCTGAGGATGACCGACACTCTCACCCACTCCAACAACTTAAAGTAAGGTGAACAAAACTCCAGTAACACATTATTTCCACCCACAATCTTCCCTTGTCTATCCACTATTAGACGTAGGCGGCTTTTAAAGATTACCTTCATAAATGAGGCAGAATTAACTTGACCAAGGATATGAATCTACAGTTTAGATGACAGTGCCTAGGAGCACATTAAAAGTCAAGCCAGCTGAGGCGGTTGCCAGCGACCAGGCAGTGTAGGAGGACCCTTACTGACTTATTAGGTTTGTATGAATTAAATAATATGTAATATTTTGAACCATGTTTAAAATAATAGTAAATATGTAACAAGTCTATACCGCCTGGGGTGTGGAACATTACCACTGAATTTTAATATATTTTTCTGCGCTTATTTATAAATGTACTTGATTCTTTCACTCTCACTCTTGATTGACGCAGCGATTTTGGCCAAACCCCAAGGTCTCAAAACGTAGCGTCAACACTTCCAATTGCCAGATGCAGTCAGTAGCAGAGGGAAGAGGCGGACTGCACGCTGCACTGGTATCGCAATATGCAAACATCGATTTGACAAAATGGTTGCAATGTCATGACTAAAATCGGACATAGCAAAACCGGGGGGAAAAAAAACTATAAAAACTGAGTGCCGTGCGATATCGTGGAAGCAGGGAACAATTTATAATTCCAACGCAGCAAGTGAAATCAGACTGTTGGAGCCGTGCTGGATCACACAGTAGTGCAAAGCGGGACGGCAAAAAAAAGTTTGCGATTCTTTTGCAGTGCCAGTTCTGTGGGAGTTCGTTGGTGACTATACTTCACCTGTACTTTTAACAACAGGGCACAACCCAAACTGTACTTTGCATTGCGCTGGAAGTAAGTATTTGTGCAATTAACGATAAAGTGAACCACTCGATCAAAAAACAAGCGCTCGTTGTAACTGGAGGTCTGTTCCAATCACTATCTTTAGTGTCTCCTCCCCCCCCCCTGTTGGATGCCCAGTTCCCGATCCGCGACTCTCGTATTCCCGGGAATAATTTGTTTCTGTGCTCTTGTGCGGGCCAGCAGAGGAAACGACACACTTGTTGGAGAAGGCAAATCGCGTTGTCCGCTTCAAAAAATCCTGAACTGAAACTAATCAGCAGAAAGCGACTCTTGCCTTGGCGAGAACCTTGCTGGACATCCACACGGCGTTTCATCCGGTCGTCAGGAACAGCTTGGATTCCGGGATCGATTGGACAAAACAATAATACGTTTGTCGTATCGCGTCTGCAGGAATTGCAAGTGGGGGAAATCACAGTGCAATTGGAAAATTAGAAGCTACCTATCACTGAGTTCAGTGTATCTTAAAAAAAGTCGGGGGAAACCAGGCACGAGTATAATACGATTGCTGTGCAAAAATATATTGTCACGGATGCGAGAGAAATTAAGGCGGAGTTAATACATGGGATTCCACTGTATTTTTTTCCAACCTGAAATGAAAAGGTTTAGTCCATAATTTGTTCTATCGCCATGCTTGGAAAAAAGTAATGCACACAACTCCCAGCGGCTGCAATAAAACTGTGCACGTAGTCTCTCATATCTTTTCGTGAGCAACGAAAAACTAATTCAAGTAATTTGCAAGTGATGAAGAAAAATGAAACAACTAACGGGATACTGAGCACCTCCTCATTTTTTATTCTTGTTGTAAATGCACTGTGGAAGTCAACAGTCAAGACTTGTGTTTTAAGCAGCCCCCCTGAGCGAAAATAAAAATCCAGACTGTAGGAAATAATTTTGCACACTCCCCCCCTCCTCCTCCAAGTGCAGCCAGCCGCTGTCACTCCCACCTACACGGAGAATGGAGACCCAGAGCCTTTATGGGAATTACAGCGCGCAGCCCGGACTCGAAGCAGCGGGCATGCAGCGCCAGGGGGCGGCGTTCCAGAGCGTCTTCCACGCGGCGTGCGCGCGCGAGCACAGCCTGATGCGCGCCAGCGAGCCGCCGGCGGGGGCGAGCGCGCCCGACCCCCCCGCGGGAGGCGAGCGCTTCGGCCCCTTCTACGAAGCCGCGTGCCGCCAGGGCGCCGCCATCTTGGGCCAGCCGCGGGACGAGGTGGCGGTTGGCTGCGGCGGTTACGGCCACGCGCCGTTCGTCGTGCGGACTCTGTTCAGCAGCTCGGGCGTCTCGTGCCCCGAGCGGGAGAAGGGCAGGGAGTGCCGCTGCGACGGCCATGACTTCGAAGACCGCGAGCTGGTCAGGGACCTCTCCCCGGAGACGGAGTTCAGCGGCAGTTGCTCTTACTCCCTGACCAACGACACTGCCCGGGAGCTTTGCAAAGCCGTCTCGGTGTCCATGGGCCTCAACATCGACAACAATGAGCTGGGCGAACTGCATTCTTCCTTTGGCCCCAAGAGAGACTGCATGTTCTCCTTCTCTTCCAATAACAGTAACAGAGCAGTCAGCATCGATACTGCAGCGACAGCGCCCAGTGACGACCCATGCCCTGGCTCTCAAAATATGAGGCTAGCCAACAGACTGGAAACTGGGGACGAGCTTAGTCGAGGGGAACATAGGGAGTCAGAAAGCAGTGCATATTCCACAGAGTACGACATATCTCATTCAAGGAGGGAGTCTATTTGTAGAGGGTTAGTTGAAGACTCCACTGCAAATGAATGTATCACCAGGGCTCAAGAAGCTAAGTGCATTGGTGAAGAAAGTCAGGCAGCTGATTATGCTGATAAGGATCATAAGCAGTGCCACATTAACAGAGCGTTTCCAACTAACTGTGAACATGACCAATCTTCGTCTGAAGAAAACACCCTGTATAACCTGTCAAATAGAGTTGGCTTGAGAGATGCTGATAACTGTGACCTTAATAATGACAACCCATGCGATGGCCAGTTTGGTGTAGCAACAAACATTAAAATTAAAATAGAAGAACACAGCAGCATAGACAACCACAGAGCATTTTCTCCTCAGTGCAGATATATGGATTGCACAATGACGCCACTTTATGGGTCCACACCATCTTGGCGTTACATTGAAAAGGGGAGCTTTGAGAATGACTTTGGTGGTTCTCCTGAATATCCAAGTAATGATTTAGCAGTTCGGGATAACATTATTACATCTGATTCATGGTACTCAAGTGGACTGCTAGATAGAGGGCCACATCTAGCTTCAGGCCATGTTAAAAATGAAATGGAGAGTTGGATCGATGGATACTACAACATACGGTAAGTTGAAGACAATTGAATAATCCAGGTAGAGATTGCATATAATCGGATGCACAAATTGGCTAATTGGAAAAGCTGAAGAATGGATGTGAATTATAAAATTAATTATTGCAATTAACTATTATCTAGTATAATACAACTGGAATTTCTTGGGACTCCATAGTGACTACCATTTAAGAATATTTTTCATTATTTGATCTGCCAACTGTCTAAGCAATATTTATAAAATATCCTTTGGTGAGAACAATGCATGAAGTGCAATAAACCATGTCAAGTTTCTTAGTATACCTGGAGGCTAGCATGGGCATGTAACTCTGTTGGCAAGATATTCATAAAACAAAGAAATGTATTCCCATTCTCAGTTGCCATCTTGCTTTATCAAGGTACATGCTTTGAATGTGTCTGAAAATAGTAGTGGGGTTTGCTGATGGGTTGGTGCCTTGGTATATGTGAGATATTTTTCATACTGAACTGTACACAATCAGAATGTTTTTACATTTAGAAAATCTGTATCTAAATAGCCGATATGTCCAATAAAATTGAGGGCGGCTATACTGTAACTGGAACTTGATCACAATCCAGTTTCAAAAGAATGTCTTTTCATATGAAACTTTCCTAACTTTTTTTTGTAAAATAAGCAGCCAAGGTGCAAAGGTACAACATTTTGACAAGGATTTCAGGCATGACCATTATGTACTGCATTAAATTTGCTACAATGGTTTAGTTATAAATTTTATTCGTGTAATGCTATGGTTATAGATTCATGACAAAAACACAGCAAACTGAAAAGGTGTGATTGGGAGAATTTTTTATCAGAAGCCATGTGCTGCAAATTTGAAATGAAAACAGAAAATACTAGAAATGCTCAACAGATGTGGCTGCAGTGAAACAAGTTAATACTAATATTTTCGCACTGTGACCTATGCAGTTTGCTGGATCAATTTTTGTTTGGTTTTGGTTGTTGATTAAATGTGATACAGGCCATGAGGATGAAGGTTATTTGTTTCAGTTGCTTGAGTGGACGTCTCATTTTATTTCTAAACAGATCTAAATCCACAACATAGGAGTGGCTCACGGTTACATAAACTTAACCCAAAAACTAGCGCCTCTTTGCTCGTTTGTAATTTGAAATTAATTTTTGTTTAAATTTCAACAGATTTCAATTTCTATTTGTCTATTAGTTTTGCATTTGCCTTGCACGTAGCATATGGAAAAAGATCTGTTAACGGAGTGTGAAGCAAGCTGACGTGATTTTTAATGATTGTTTAAAAGTTTTCAAACGCTTGAGCACTATAAGACACGCTTTGAAATCTGCGAGAAAAGAATCCTATACACAGAAAAGGAACCAAATTAATTTTTTTAGGTCTTCATGATATGAACTTAGATTTGGAATTTTAAAGTTTGATTCTTACGCTCTGGGTTCATTTTTGAAACATTGATACAGAAAAGTAAACTGAGACTGAAAGGGATTGCTATGTTATTGAACTGACTTGGAATTAAATAAAATATTTAAGTAAGCATAATTAGCTATTTTTAGAAAATATATATATTCTTAACTCATTTCAGACACTTGTAGTAAGTACTTACACAAAATGGTGGGAGAAATCTTGCTGTTGTGTAAATTTATCTGGGAAACATCTCTTGAAAGGATAGCAGCTGGTTCAATTAGCAATTTTACTGGCTAAGTTGAAACAGGAAAGGAAATAAGAGTCAACTAACAAACTTTTTATGTAGTGAAACCATAAAAAAAGACTCAAATCTTCAAAGTCAGTTTGGTTGTATGAGATCCTGATGTTGCTAGGCCATTTCAAACTAAGAAGTGAGCTGACAGACTTGGTTAACATGCGTTGATCAAAAGCAACAGCAGTAATATGCTGTAGCTTAGTTTTGTATTTATGGAGAGACACTAAGATTCGGAGTCTTTCATTAAAGGGAAATTACCCACATCAGGGTGGAAAAAAACAGAAGAGCTTGAGATAGTCATATGAACATGACGAGTTAATTGAATTGTTGGATGACCCAGTAGATAAATGAACGTTGAGTATATGAACTTGAGGAAAATTTGCCAGATATCACATGAAAAATTGCCAAAGATATGGAATTATGGAAAGGGTAATAAAATGAATTAAAATTAGTTGGAAAGGAGAATACAAAACAGGGGTTGGGGGCTTTTGTTTTAGATTGTGAAATATAATTTCCAGCCAAAGTTCCATTCCAACATAACATTGGTTTACTGTCTGTAACAAGGATTTGAATATTGACCTGGGGAAATGGTGACATTTTTCACAAATAAAGAAACAGAAACTGGAGGTCATTCTTTAAAATATCGACAGGTATCAACAAAATTAAATGAACTAAAAGTTGGCTAATGAAATTTAATGCCAATAGAGAAAAAAAAAGTTGTTACACTCTGTATGGAAATAGGTTTGGTGTTGTGGCACAGCAGGCCGATTAAGAAGTACAGTTTCATAGGACATTGTAAACAGCACCTCACATTTGTAAGGCAGCAAAAATCCTAGTGGAACTTTAGATTTTGTTGAAGTGGTTTAGAATACAAAATCCAAAGGGTAAATATTATTCTAACTAAAATCATATAATATCTCAAGCCTAACTGCTGCACGCAGTTTATGTTCCATATTATAAAGAGATCGCAGAGTATCACTTAAGCTAAAGATGTCTTCGCTGTATTCAAGGATGATCAAGAAAGTCTGTTCCCCTCTTAACCATTGTCATCAAAACAGATTAACTAATTATTCATTGCAATTTATGAGAATGGACTGCATGTAAATTGTTTGTTATATTTGCATACAAAATAACCCATACAATAATTATTGGCATGGAAAGTATTTTGGGGTGTTTCTGAAAACTTAAATATTGTATAAATGTAAATCTTTTGTTCTTTATATTTGTTTGAACCACAATTCATGGCTACCTATTTTGAAGTAGAAAATTGTGTTTACATGCAAGGACTACTGCAAAGTGATATTTTTCCCTGCTTTTGAAAATAGGAGCAGGTTACACAGTTAGTTGGATTAATGCATCTATGTGAAAGTGAAGGCACTTTTTTTTTAAGTACACTCCCAAATGGAAATATATCAAAAAGAATTTCATTTTTGGTATATGGGAAACATTTATAGGATGAAATCCATTTTACTAACAGTTTCCCTGTTTTATAGGTAAAAAGTTAACATTTTAATGTACAGGAACATTAAAAATTGTATTAAAATGAGTTGTAGTCATACATAGATTTGCAAATTGTGTTGTTTTTCTTTGTTTTTGGATATAGATAAAACTGGCCAGGCTGTATTTACTATCATTCTTGATTATTCTGAGAGAGCGTAGTGAATGCTTTCCTTTAACCACAGTAACCTTTGTAGGGTGTTAAGCTGTTGACATTGAAGAGGCAGCAATATAGATCCAAGTCACCGTGGTGAGTGACTTAGAGGCTGTTATAAGTCTTTAAGGTCCATGGAGCTCATTTGAATTCCCTGGGTAGCAGCCCTGTTTATTTTCAATCTGAATCCTTTATACAGCAGACACACTCCCTACAAATGGATGTTTCATGTAAATGGGTACATGGGTGCTTTACTGGTTAATTATTAAAAATAAAAGATTTCACACTGATTTGATGGTGGAAGAAAAAAGTTCAGTTGCGTGTAAGAGCATTTCTGGATATTAAAAAAAAAGTGGGCCCAGACAATAAAAAAGATAAAGCAGACCCAAGGCTGCAAAAAAAAACAGACTAAAAACAAATTTAAAACAAAATCAAAAATAAAGCAGACCCCTGTTGGATCTGCAGATCTGTGTGTCCTGGACTGGGACTGGTCTATGAGTGCATGAATCGTGGCTCTGTTTTGATGTTCAACGATAAATAATGTTCTTTTCGAGTTGGGCAAACTGAATTATTAACTTGGTAATGAGAGTCAAGAAGTTTTGGAAAGCCTCTGCTTTTAACAAACTCAGTAAGTCCGTGGTAGGGTCAAGATTTATAAAAATCCAGAGGCCCAATCTAAATACTCAAAGGCACAACTGGCCCCTCTACCCTATGTGCCAAAGTAGAAGCCGTGTTGGAATATTTAGAGGACCTTAGCATTATACACCTAGTGTGGTTTTCCTGAATTGGTCACTCCCAATGTCCCAGTTGTAAAACCTGACAACTGTGTACATTGCTGTAGGAATTATAAGTTGACAGTCAACAAGAGTTTCCCACTGAGATACCCTATGTCACAAAAAAAAATTGTATGAAAAGTTGGCTTGGGGGGGTGGGGGTCACACATTTTCCAAATTGAATATGAGATCACAGGAGCAAGGGAGAATCCTCAGACTCTGAGGTGAGGTGAAGTGATGTGATAACCTTTTTAACCCTCATGGGGAAATCACTAATTAATGTCCCTATGAAGCTTGATGAGTACGAATTCCTTTGATAACAGGAACACATCAACTGAGCCCTTCAGAAATATCATAAATACCCACCTCACTTTTGATGGTTTGCATTGCCCATAATCGGCTTTGCTTGGCTACACTGGTGATTTACTGGTGGTTAGTAATTTTAAAAAATGAAAAAAAAAAGTCATGGTGATTTTAGCATTGGGAAAGCCACTCAGTTGTATGTGACAACACCTCTGGGTAGAATAAGAATAATAAATCATAAAACAGACCATGTCATAGTGATTTGTTGGTGGGAAAGTTGTTTGTGTGTGATGATGATTACAGATTTAAAAAGAAATAAGCAGACCCAGTGAGAGGGCTCTTGTGATGCATTGGTAGCATATCTACCTCTGACACCAGGAGGCCTGGCCTGAGTTGTGTAATAACATCTCCAAGTAGTTTGATTAGAACCTAATCATCCTAGGGTAGTGAAAGGTGCTATTTAAATGTGAGTCTTTCAGAAGTAAATGTCTAAAACGAGCAGACCGAGTTTGTATTGCTCCTGACAGGCTTTTCATGTAAACTTCTAATTGGCTGCATGGGTAATTACTGGTGGTGATTAATAGTTAAAAGTCCAGGTAGTTTGGTGGTGGGAGAATGGTTCCATTGCGTATAATAGCACTTGCAGATTTACAAAAGAAAAGAAACAGACTTGAGGGACACAGTATTGAAAAATGTCCATATTACAGAGGAGGAAGTGCTGGATGTCTTGAAATGCATAAAAGTGGATAAGTCCCCAGAACCTGATCAGGTGTACCCTAGAATTCTTCGGGAAGCTAGGGCCTCTTGCTGAGATATCTGTATCTTTGATAGTCAAAGGTAAGGTGCTGGACTACTGGAGGTTGGCTGACATGGTGCCACTGTTTAAGAACGGTGGTAAGGACAAGGCAGGGAACTATTAAACAGTGAGCTTGACATCGGTGGTGGGCAAGTTGTTGGAGGGAATCCTGAGGGACAGGATGTACATGTATTTAGAAAGACAAGGGCTAATTAGGGATAGTCAACTCAGCTTTGTGCGGGGGAAATCATGCCTCACAAACTTGATTGAGTTTTTGAAGAAGTAACAGAGGACTGATGAGGGCAGAACGGTGGATGTGATCTATATGGACTTCAGTAAGGCATTCGACAATGTTCCCCATGGGAGAGAGGTTAGCAAGGTTAGATCTCATGGATTACAGGGAGAACTAGCCATTTGGATACAGAATTGGCTCAAAGGTAGAAGACAGAGGGTGGTGGTGGAGGATTGTTTTTCAGACTGGAGGCCTGTGACCAGTGGAGTGCCACAAGAATCGGTGCTGGGTCCACTACTTTTCATCAGTTACATGAATGATTTGGATGTGAGCATAATAGGTATAGTTAGTAAGTTTGCAGATGACACGGAAATTGAAGGTATAATGAACTGCAAAGAAGGTTATCTCAGATTACAATGGGATCTTGATCACATGGGCCAATGGGCAGAGAAATGGCAGAAGGAGTTTAATTTAGATAAATGTAAGGTGCTGCATTTTGGGAAAGCAAACCTTAGCAGGATTTAAACACTTAATGGTAAGGTCCGAGGGAGTGTTGCTGAACAAAGTCCTTGGATTGCAGATTCATAGCTCCTTGAAAGTGGAGTTGCGGGTAGATAGGATAGTGAAGAAGGCATTTGTTATGCTTTCCTTTATTGGTCAGAATATTGTGTACAGGAGTTGGGAGGTCATGTTGCAGCTGCATAGGACATTGGTTAGGCCACTGTTGGACTATTGTGTGCAATTCTAGACTCCTTCCTTTTGGAAAGATGTTGTGAAACTTGAAAGGATTCGGAAAGGATTTACAAACATGTTGCCAGGGTTGGAGGATTTGAGCTATAGGGAGAGGTTGAATTGGCTAGGGCTGTTTTCCCTAGAGCATTGGAGGCTGAGGGGTGATCTTATAGAGGTTTACAAAATCATAAGGAGTTTGGATAGGATAAATAGACCAAGTCTTTTGCCTGGGGTGGGGGAGTCCAGAACTAGAGGGCATGGATTTAGGGTGAGAAGGGAAAGGTATAAAAGTGACCTAAGGGGCAACATTTTCATGCAGAGGGTGGTACGTATATGGAATGAGTTGCCAGAACATGTGGTGGAGGATAGTACAATTGCAATATTTAAAAGGTATATAGATGTATATATGCATTGGAAGGGTTTGGAGGGATATGGGTCGGGTGCTGGCAAGTGGGACTAGTTTGGGTTGGGATATCTGGTCGACATGGACACCTTGGACCAAAGGGGCTGTTTCCATGCTGTATATCTCTATGACTCAATGGTGTTCCTACTTCTGAGCCAGGAGACTTGGGTTCAAGTCTCTCCTGCTCCAGAGGTGTGTGTAAACATACTTGAACAGGGTGATTTTAAAAAAAAGTAAAGCACATCTGATGATGGTTCTGCAGAACTGTCTGTCACAGGCTGGGACTAGCGTATGTATGCCACAAGTAGTGCACTAATTATTTTCAACATCATGGCGTTCCTTTTCACTTGGACTTCCTGAGTTATTCCTGTTTGTTCATTCCTGATGAAGGGCTCATGCCCAAAACGTTGAATTTCCTGCTCCTCGGATACTACATGACCTGCTGTGCTTTTCCAGCACCACTCTAATCTTGACTCTGATCTCCAACATCTGCAGTCCTCACTTTTGCTTTCCTGAGTTATTGCAGAGAGGAACTTGAAGTTAATGGTTTTCCCACAACATGACTTCTCTTACCCCATTGGTGGCAGAAGTTGAAGTGATGAGAGAGACTATTAAAGTATACTTGGTCAGTGTTGCAATTCAACTTATATGATATAGGTTCCACATCTACAGATGATGAGTGAAGTAGATATAGAGTTTGTGTGTGGAGGAGTATTGAATAAGCAAACAACTGAATTTGTTTGAGCATTCTTGGATGTTGTTACATCTAAATGATTATTTATTCTATCACACTCACAATTTGAATTACAGATGGTAGGATTCCTTTAACAAGTAAGAAGTTGAGAATTTCTTGGATAAGTATCCAGCTTATGGCCTGTTCTTGTAGCCATGCTGTTAACATGGATGATCAGTTGTGCAACCTCAGATTTTGATGGCTGGGGACTTGGTAAAGATTGTGCCACTGAAGGTCATTGGACTTGAACTTTCTTGAGCAGGCCATTATCTGCCACTGGTTAGCTTGTGCTTCATATTTGCTCTATCATTATAGTTATATATGAGCACAGTTGAATCATCAGTCATCAGTCGCACTCCTGAACTTATTACAGGGAGATCATTGGTGAATCAAGTGAAGATATTTGAGGTGAATGTGTTTCCATAGGCAACTTCTTTAATGATGATTGCCCTTCACCAACATAGCCATTTTATCCATGTCACCTTTGACTTGACAGCTGGGGGGATTTTTGTACTCATTGACTTCAGCTTTGCTATGCTCCTTGTTGCTATTCTAGGTCAAATGCTGCCTTGATGTTGAAGGTAATCATTTTGTTTTTGTATTCAACTCACTGGGGAAAACTGGCCCTTTCATGTTTCTTAACTAAACTCATTTATGTTTTTAATTTTATGATTAGAATTTGACTTTGTCCCATTCAATTGCATAGAAATGGAAATTAGCAGAAATGTAAATAGACAAAACCTTGATTACAAAATAATGAAGAGGTTGGTAATACAGCAATTATTTGTTTACATACTTGAAACAGGAAATGGAGAAATTCAGTATCTGGCAGTATCTGTGGAGCGAGAAACAGTTAATGTTTTGAGCTTAAATAGTAATTTGACTCAAAACGTTAACTTTGTTTCCGCAGATGCTGTCGGTTTGTCCAGCATTTTCTGTTTATGCTGTACTTAAGATTTCCAAAATCTACAGGATTTGCTTTTAATATTTGATCATAAATGGTTCCACAACATCTGGTGAGGAACACTATATTAATGCAAATACCCAAAGGTTACTGTTCTGCTAATGGCTTCACAAAAGTATCATTTTGAAGTTGTACAGGGCTTTGGTGAAGGCTGTTCTGGAGTACTGCGTGGCAGTTCTGGTCATCCTGTTATAAGAAGGATGCTATTAAATTGGAGAGGGTTCAGAAAGGATTTACCAGGCTGTTTCCGGAATTGAGGGTTTTGGTTGTAAAAATAGGCTGGGACTTTTTTCATTGGAGCATAAGAGGTTGATGGTTGACCTTACTGACGTTTATAAAATCATAGATAAAGTTAATGACAAAGGTTTTTTTCTCTAGGGTGGGAGAGTTCAAAACTAGAGACATATTTTCAAGATGAGAGGAGAAACATTTAAAAAAGACATGAGAAGCAACTTTTTTCACAGAGAATGGTTCATGATTTGCCAGATAAAATGGTGGATGTAGGAACAATTAGAACATTTAAAGGACATTAGGATAAGTTCATGAATAAGAAAGGTTTGGAGGGATGTGGGCCTAGCATAGGCAGATGGGTCTAGCTTAGTTTGGGAACATGGTCTGATAGACTGGTTGAACCGAAGGGTCTGTTTTCATGCAGTATGACTATCAGATTGCTATCTCTCTCTCAATATTGATGTGCATTGAATGGCATGACATTGCCATATTTGCATTATACATATGAATTACGTCATCCACAGATGTTTAGGGTTTGTACTTACATGTATAAGTGTCTTTTAACCATGTAATTATAGAGTCACAGAGATGTACAGCATGGAAACCGACCCTTCTGTCCAACCCGTCCATGCCGACCAGATATCCCAATCCAATCTAGTCCCACCTGCCAGCACCCGGCCAATATCCCTCCAAACCCTTGCTATTCATATACCCATCCAAATGCCTCTTAAATGTTGCAATTGTACCAGCCTCCACCACATCCTCCACATTCCATACACGTACCACCCTCTGCGTGAAAAAGTTGCCCCTTAGGTCTCTTTTATATCTTTCCCCTCTCATCCTAAACTTATGCCCACTAGTTCTGGACTCCACGACCCCAGGGAAAAGACTTTGCCTATTTATCCTATCCATGCCCCTCATAATTTTGTAAACCTCTATAATGTCACCCCTCAGCTTCCGACACTTCATGGAAAACAGCCCCAGCCTATTCAGCCTCCTCCTGTAGCTCAGATCCTCCAACCCTGGCAACATCCTAGTAAATCTTTTCTGAACCATTTCAAGTTTCACAACATCTTTCCGAGAGGAAGGAGACCAGAATTGCATGCAATATTCCAACAGTGACCTAACCGATGTCCTGTACAGGCACAACATGACCTCCCAACTCCTGTACTCAATACTCTGACCAATAAAGGAAAGCATGCCAAATGCCTTCACTATCCTGTCTACCTGCGACTCCACTGTCAAGGACCTATGAACCCGCACTCCAAGGTCTCTTTGTTCAGCAGTACTCCCTAGGACCTTACCATCAAGTGTATAAGTCCTGCTAAGATTTGCTTTCCCAAAATGCAGCACCTCGCATTTATCTGAATTAAACCCCATCTGCCACTTCTTAGCCCATTGGCCCATCTGGTCAAGATCCTGTTGTAATCTGAGGTAACCCTCTTTGTTGTCCACTACACCTCTAATTTTGGTGTCATTTGCAAACTTACTAACTGTACCTCTTATGCTCGCATCCAAATCATTTATGTAAATGACAAAAAGCAGAGGACCCAGCACCGATCCTTGTGGCACTCCACTGGTCTCAGGCCTCCAGTCTGAAAAACAACCATCCACCACCACCTCTGTCTTCTACCTTTGAGCCAGTTCTGTATCCAAATGGCTAGTTCTCCCTGTATTCCATGAGATCTAAGCTTGCTAATCAGTCTCCCATGGGTAACCTTGTCGAACGCCTGACTAAAGTCCTAATAGATCACATCTACTGCTCTGCCCTCATCAATCTTCTTTGTTACTTCATCAAAAAACTTAATCAAGTTTGTGAGACATGATTTCCTACACACAAAGCCATGTTGACTGTCCCGAATCAGTCCTTGCCTTTCCAAATACCGTCCCTCAGGATTCCCTCCAACAACTTGCCCACCACCGAGGTCAGGCTCACTGGTCTATAGTTCCCTGGCTTGTCTTTACCACCCTTCTTAAACGGTGGCACCACGTTTGCCAACCTCCAGTCTTCCGGCACCTCACCTGTGACTGTCGATGATACAAATATCTCAGGAAGAGGTCCAGCAATCACTTCTCTAGTTTCCCACAGAGTTCTCGGGTACACCTGATCAGGTCCTGGGGGTTTATCTACCTTTAACCATTTCAAGACACCCAGCACTTCCTCCTCTGTAATCTGGACATTTTGCAAGATGTCACCATCTATTTCCCTACAGTCTATATCTTCCATATCCTTAGTTGAGTGATTATCAAGCAATCTCTTAGGGATTGCGAACTGACTATTAAAAGTGTGAAATCACACTTTTTCAGTCTTTTGTGAACTTTGGGGAGATTTAAGCAAAGGTCAATTTTTTCTAACTTTTTTCACTTGTCATTCTCTTAATCCAATTATTCTCTTTACTATCTTTATTTTTCTTTCTGTACTCAATATGGCATGAATTCATCCTTTCTCAGTCCATTTACTGGCTACTTGCCTATCCTTTAAAGTTTATCACCTACTGAGTTATCCTTTTCATAGCTGGATCAGTTAGGACACTTTGCTGTGTTTTATGTTGAAGTATGTGTGGATAGTCAGCATAACTTTAGATGCCCACTACACCAAAATCTGGCTCATTACTCATCACCGATGGTGAAATCTTATAGGGCCTGAGTTACATGGCTACAGCGCGATGTGTGAGTGAATTGGATGAAAAGTCCTTTGAAACCCACCGTGATATCAAGATTATCTCACTCCAAAGAACATTACAGCGCAGTACAGCCCTTTGGCCCTCAATGTTGCACCGACCTGTGAAACCATTCTGAAGTCTGTCTAACCTGCACTGTTCCATTGTCATACTTATGTTTATCCAATGACTATTTAACTGCTCTTACAATTGTTGCTGGCAGGGCGTTCCATGCCATTACTACTCTGAGTGAAGAACTTACCTCTGACATCTGTCCTATATCTATCACCCCTCAATTTAAAGCTATGTCCCCTTGTGTTAGCCATCACCATCTGAGGAAAAAATGTCTCATTGTCCACCCTATCTAATCCTCTGATCAATTTGTATGCCTCTATTAAGTCAGCTCTCAATCTTTTGCTCTCTGATGAAAACAGCCTCAAGTCCTCAGCCAGTCCTCATAAGACTTTCCCTTCATTTCTGGGAACCTTCTGGTGAATTTCCTTTGCATGCTTTCTCATGCTTCCACACCCTTACTATGATGCGGTGACCAGAACTTTACATAATACTCCAACTACAGCCACACCAGAGTTTTGTACAGCTGCAACATGAAACTTAATCCCTCTACCAATGAAAGCTAACACACTGTGTGCCTTCTTACCATCCAGGTTGATAAGGTTGTTAAATTTCAGGGATCTATGCACATGGACATCAAGATCTCTATGCTCATCCACACTATCAAGAATCTTACTGTTAGTCCAACACTGTATTTCTGTTACCCCTTCCAAAGTGAATCACCTCACATTTTTCCGCATTAAACTCCATTTGCCAGTTCTCAGCCCAGCTCAGCAGCTTACCTATGTCCCTCTGTAATCTATAAAATCCTTTTATAAAGTCCAGCGATCTTTGTGTCATCTGCAAATTTTATAACCCATCCTTCTACGCCCTCATCCAAGTCATTTGTGAAAATGACATACAGTAGTGGCTCAAAAACAGATCCTTACAGTACATCACAAGTAACTGAACCCAGGATGAAGAGTTCCTATCAACTACCACCCTCTGTCTTCTTACAGCTAGCCAATTCTGATCTAAACCACTAAATCACCCTCAATCCTATGCCTCCGTATTTTCTGCAATGACCTCCCGTTGGGAACCTTATCAAATGCTTTACTGAAATCCATATACACCACATCAACCGTTTTACCCTCATCCATCTGTTTGGTCACCTTCTCAAAGAAGTCAATAAGGTTTGTGAGGCAGACCTACCCTTCACAAAACCGTGCAAACCATCCCTAATAAAATTATTGCTTTACTGATGATTATAAATCCAATCTCTTATAATCCTTTTCAACACTTTACCTACAACTGAAGTAAGGCTCACTGATATATAATGGCCTGGGTTGTCTCTACTCCCCTTTTGAACAAGGGGAAATATTTGCAATTAACCAGTCTTCTGGACTATTCCTGTAGACAATGACGACATAAAGATCAAAGCCAAAGGCTCTGCAATGTCCTCTCTAGTTTCCTAAAGAATCCTAGGATAAATCCCATCTGGGCCAGGAGACTTGTCTATATTCGCACTTTCCAGAGTTGCTAACACCTCCTCCTTATGAACCTCAATCCTGTCTCGTCTAATAGTCTGTATCTCAGTATTCTCCTCGACAACATTGTCTTTTTCCTGTGTCAATACTGACGAAAAGTATTCATTTAGCGCCCCTCCGATCTTGTCAGACTCCACACACAACTTCCCACTCCTGTCCTTGACTGGCCTCAATCTTACTCTTTCATTCTTTTATTCCTGACATACCTATAGAAAGCTTTAGCGTTTTCCTTTAGCTACCTGCAAAAAACTTCTCATGTCCTCTCCTGGCTCTTTCTAGCTCTCTTTCTAGGTCCTTCCTGGTTCACTTGTAACTCTCAAGCGCCCTAACTAAGCTTTCACTTCTCATCTTTATGTAAGCCTTCCTCTTGACAAGGTGCTAGGTGAGGCCATCTTTTATACATTTCTCAAGCATTGTTGCTGTATTCTCACTGGGCGGAGTAGTGAGGTGCCAGTGGAGAGGGATCAATACTTGCTAAATGCCTTGTTAACATTACAAGTTGCTTCATTGATATTCAACTTCATCATAGCAAACTCATCAAGCAAGTTAGATGTCAAGAAAACCTGACATGGCAAATTCAGCTGGCTGCTTGTTCGTCACTGTTGGCTGTGACCTAACTGCAGTCCAGGCCATGGTTAACATGCACTAGTCGAATGCACGTCTCTTCATTGGCATTTGGCATCATGACTATCCTGGCACTTCTACTATGCAAGTGTGCTCGAAAAGGACAGTCTGTCATTCTAAGGCATTCCAGTAGCTAGCATTGAAAGGCTACAGTGGATATATTTAGTGCACAGGGACCAACACACAGTTCGCTCAGTGGATGAAGCTACATCTTGGGATGCTTGTAGCATCCCTGCCTTTCCTTGACATGTCAGTTAGTGTAGTCACAGTAACAGGCAGCTAACGTTCCTTTTAAGCAGTTTACAGATTAGAGGCTTCTATTTCCCATCTGCTTCATATGCCGGCAGCTTACATGGCAAACACATTGCATGTACAACAAGCAGGCAGTCATGTCTCAAAGTCTTAAGGAAATAGTTCTGACTGAAGCCCATGGGAGCACACATCAGTCGGAGATCCTGGCACAGTAAATCAAGGACAGCCTTCCAAACCAGTCTGGGGTATTGGTCACTCTCGGGCATCTGTTCGGGGTTCTAATGGTCAGGAGTGGGTGATGGTTGGTACATTGGCTTTGTAGCAACAAGTATGGGATGGATCGGAAAGGCAGATGCAGTTGCTGAGATATTTTGTGCACCAGACAACTTGGCTGAGGTATTCCAGTCATGTCTGTCAATGGTGTAGGCCATGGTCAGTCTATGTGACCTGCATTCTGGCAGAGTCGAGAGGATCATTGGCCTTCTTTCTGCATTGTTGGCCATACCTTGACACCCTAGAACTGGCAGGAGCCCAGGTGGCAGCTTCAGACTAGGCTGGCAGAGCCTTGTGTTACTACCTCATTTGTCAACCGTCTGGGAAGAGTAGACCTTTCGTTTATACCTCCCTGTCACAGATACATATTGCCATCTTCCAATCTCTGCCATGTTCAGATTCTGTCTGACAATGCGCAGGGCACCTTTGGACTGTTAGTGCTTGGTCAGATCTACAAAGAACTTCTAAACATGTAATAAGCGAGAGTGATGCTAGTCTTTGAGTAGATATTCACTGAGTGGCAAGTTGTTATGGGAATGGTGCATGGTAAGATTGGGCTGAAATGGGAGTGAGAGATGCCATAGGGGCAGAGTAGGTAAGTAGTGCAATGAGTTTGGTAAGATAGTTGCTAGCTCTCATAGAGAGCAGAAATCCAAACAATTCGATGTACTTTAAATACAGCCAAAAAATGTCAGATTCTGCTTTGTGTTTTCTACTTGCTACTAATGTAACCCAGTGGTAAATTTAAATGTTGTCTTAAAAATTACAAGGAATAATTCTTCTTAAAATAGTTTGATGCCAAATATGGATGGACAATACATGCTGAGTAGCCTTTATCCCATGAATGAATAAAGAAAAAAAACGTTGAGCTGGCAACTGTTTTACTCTCACCTGGTATAAGCATGCATTTCATAGTTGGAACCATTAATTTTTGCTGGCTGTTATAAGATGTCTTGCTTGCTAATGCCTCGGGAGGGATGGAACTTAGATAGAACTGAAGTAGTGTTTTTATAGGCTATGGTATCCCATGTTGCTTTTTCATGTGTAAAGTGTTGTGATGTAGGTGCCTGTCTTTATAGTATAGCCCTCCCTACTTGATTTATCTGCAGTCTTAATTTTGAAGAGATTGTCTCAAGCAGCTGAAAATGCTTTCAAGACTTTATCTCTTGCAATCCTTGGCTCTCATTCCAGGCTAATTGTCTGCCCTTCTGTAACTGGATAATGATTTTCTGTGCAATAATTGAAACCAGAAAAGAGACCATGCAAAATACTGTGGTGGGGTTTAACACCTGAACAGTGACATGTGGGGTTTGGTTATGTTTTATTATTCAAAGATGATTTTCTTTACATAATGCACAGTATTTTAGGAAAGATAAAATATCTCTGTCAGTGCATACAGCAGTGTTGTGTAAATACTCATTTTAACTAGATTAGATTTTAGTTTAGATTAGATTAGACTTACAGTGTGGAAACAGGCCCTTCGGCCCAACAAGTCCACACCGAGCCGCCGAAGCGCAACCCACCCATACCCCTACATTTACCCCTTACCTAACACTACGGGCAATTTAGCATGGCCAATTCACCTGACCTGCACATCTTTGGACTGTGGGAGGAAACCGGAGCACCCGGAGGAAACCCACGCTGACACGGGGAGAACGTGCAAACTCCACACAGTCAGTCGCCTGAGTTGGGAATTGAACCCGGGTCTCAGGCGCTGTGAGGCAGCAGTGCTAACCACTGTGCCACCGTGCCACCCGCTGGTGGCTCAGTGGTTATTACTGCTGCCTTACAACGATAGGGACCTGGGTTTGATTCCAGCCTTAGGCAACTGTCTGTGTGGAGTTGCAAACGCTCCCTTTTGCTGTGTGGATTTCATCTAGGTGCAGGTTTGGTCGATTGACCATGCTAAAAATTGCCCTGTAGTGCCGAAGGATGTGCACATTACTTGGAGTTAGCCACGGTAGAAACCCCATGGGGGGGGGGGTTACGAGAGTGGAGTTGATGTGGGTGGCATACTATTTGGAGTATCTTTGGTTGGTGGAGACTCAGTGGGCTAAATGGCCTCTTTCTGCAATGTAGGGATTCTAAATATATAATGTGGAAGGAGGGAACAACTTTTATTCAATTGCCTTTCAATGTGAATTCAAATCTGCCAGAAATGTTGCTTTCTACCTTCCATAATGAATGCAATTATTTTGAATTTTCTACAGAAACTAACTCCAGTCATTAGCTAAATCCTTATGTTTACTACAATGTTTTGGAAAATTAATTGCTGGCGTAAATCTATGTTTGAATTTACAGATCAGAGTAAATTGCACCCAAATTAAACATAACAACCAGTTAGCTAATGCCAGTAAGTGAATCTAAAATTATCACTGATGAGGAAGAGTTAGAAGTTATTTGTTCACTAATTTTAGTAAAAATGGTTGTTTGTGCAAGATGTTACATATTTGTTGAGTTGTATTTTTTGCTAAGATTGACAAATAAGTATTTTACCCCACTATGCAATCTGAATGATTTGCAATATGTAGGTTCAAGACTTGCTGCTGTGTCTGCGAAGGATATAAAAATGTCTCCCTCCTTGATTCCCTTGCAGTTTTTAAATTTTCTGCTATCTAGGCTTGGTGCCAAGAGATACCTGCTATCCATGAAACTCAAATCACATGTAAGTTCCTTTGATGTAGTTTTTGTGATGTGTACCCTTTTAAAGACACCTGCGGTTTATTGGTCAGGGAAATATCAGAATGAAAACAATTTTGGCTTGTCCAAATTAGGGGATGCTCCATACTATTGTGAGTAAGTAAACACAGCTAGAGGGTTAAATGCAACAGACATTGGCCCCCCACCCCTCCAAGATGCATGCCAACCATTGAGAGATAAAAGTAGGGATCGGAAAGTTTTAGTTCATTAAGTATGAATTAAGTGAGAAATACTTATGTAACATATAATTTTGGTTAACTAAAAAACAACTTTGCAATTACTGATGTACTTACAGATTGTAATTTTTTTAGCTGTTATTTTATTCATGTTGTGACTTCAGAGCTGAAAAATGTGTTGCTGGAAAAGCGCAACAGGCCAGGCAGCATTGAAGGAACAGGAGAATCAACGTTTTGGGCATAAGCCCTTCTTCAGGAAAGAATGCCCGAAACGTTGATTATCCTGCTCCTTGGATGCTGCCTGATCTGCTGCACTTTTCCAGCAACACATTTTTCAGCTCTGATCTCCAGCATCTGCAGTCCTCACTTTCTCCATGTTGTGACTTCATGCTGGTTTATTTATGAAACAATCGATTTGTGCACTAAACTTATTACAACACCATGTTTTCGCAAAATTGCTTAGGGTGTTATTTATTTTTGAATTACTTATGTTAAAGGAAAATAAAAGTTGGCTGAGGAATATTAACATAGTATAATTTTATTAACTGCATACCCACCTTTCATCTTCAGTACAGAGTGTAAAGATTGATTCAGTTTATTTATGGATTTTCTTAAATCATTGATGTGATGTGGCATCGCTGACTGTGACAGCATGTATTTCCCAATTTTAATTGCCTATAGAGCAGTCACAAGTCAACTATGTTTCTGTAGATCTGGATGCATACGTAGACAAGAGCAGGTAAGAATGGCAGACATCCTTCCCTAAAGGACATTAGTCAACCAAATGGGCTTTTACTGCAATTGAGTTTTTTTAAAATTGACTTCTAATTTCACAATCTGCCACTGCAGTATACAAACCAATGTGGTAGGGCCATAGAGATGTACTCATGGAAACACACCCTTCAGTCCAACTCGTTCATGCTGACCAGATATTCTAAATTAATCTAGTCCTATTTGCCAGCATTTGACCCATATCCCTCTAATCCCATCCCATTCATATATTGTAATTGTACCAACCACCACCACTTCGTCTGGCAGCTAATTTCATACATGCGCCACCCTCTGGGTGAAAAAGTTGCTACTTAGGTACCTTTTAAATTTTGCCTCTCTCACCTTCAAGCTATGCCCTCTAGTTTTGGACTCACCCACCCTGGAGAAAAGACCTTGGCTTTTCTCCCCCACCCTATCTATGTCCCTCATGATTTTATAAACCTATATAAAGTTACCTCTCAGCCTCTGACCCTTCAGGGAAAATAGCCCAGCCTATTCAGCCTCTTCCTGTCGCTCAAACCCTCCAACCCTGGCAACGTCCCTGTAAATCTTTTCTGATCATTTTCAAGTTTTACAGCATCCGTCCTATAGCAGGAAAACCAGAATTGAACACAGTATTCCAAAAGTGGCCTAACCAATGTCTTGTACAGCTGCAATATGACCTCCCAATTCCTGTACACAGTGCACTGACCAATAAAAGGCAAGCATACCAAGCACCAGCTTCACTATCCTGGGAGCCTGCCCGCTTGTCTGCCTGGGACTCCACTTTCAAAGTACTATGAACCTGCACTCAAAGGTCTTTTTGTTCAGGAACACTTGCCAAGACCTTACCATTAAATGCATATGTCCTGCCCTGATTTGCCTTCCCAAAATTCAGTAGCTTTCCTTTATCTTAGCCAAGAGTCCTGAATTACTTGCCGAGTGATGTTATGAATACACCAATGCCTCCCCAAGATCTTTGTCTAAGCTGTTGATTGAAGTTAACAGGTACAGGTAGTTTTCCTATAATGCCGTAGTTCCAGTGAAATCTCGCTTAATAGAAAATTGCTTAATAAAAATAATGGGACTTATGGGAAAAGTGGACTAGCAAAAAATATCACTCATGATTGCTCAAAAATCACCCAAAACTTTAATGCAAAATATAGCACAGCCTGAATGAAGGTTTTAATTATATTTATTAATGAAAAAAAGTGAGAAAAGTTACATTTTAAAAAAGGTAAGAAAGCTGCTCACTGTACAATACCTCTCGCAGAAAGCTGATGTGTCAGCAGCTGATATCAACGCATGCGCAGAGTGGCGCAAAGTCCATCGCTGACATTGTGCATACACAGAACAGTACAGAGGCTTCAGCATAGACATCGGCACATGAGCAGAATGATGCAGACATAAGTATATGCGCAAAACGACACAGAGATTTCAGTGCAAATATTAGCACATGCAGAACCCCACTGGAATTGCCCTATTGCAAATGGAGGTAAGCTTTCTCGAAAATACCTTTTCCTAACTTTGCAGTGACATTATAGCCAGATAGTGAGACAATGGGATAGATTGAGGGTGTTGGAAGTAAATACCAGAACCATTAGTGGCCATGCATAACAAGAGAGGTGCTGAGTTGCATGAGTATGAAGCACAAAGGGCAGAAATGATTAGTAGTTTGAGACTAAGAGGTCATTGAAAGCAATTGAGTGACATGATGCATGCAATACTGAGAGCTGTGGTCAATGTGCCTAAGTGAGATATGTATGCAGTTTCACAGTTGGAGTGAATGGTGGCTCAGTGAAAGTGAGGTAGCAGAGAGAAGATGGGCATTTATACCTGCAGAGCAGAGATCAGTTTTCTAGCATTTCTGGGCATCCTGCTTCACTCAGGACAGAACTCTGACCCAGGCTTAAGCTGTGTCCAGGGAGACTGTCTGGTGGCATGGTATCCTCTGGTAGTTGGCTGCAGAAAGGACTGTGCTTCTCTCCAAGATCCCATCCACCAACATCTCTAGGTCCTTGTCCATGAAGTGAGATGTGAGGCAGCAGTCAGCGGAGAGCACTTCTGCCTATCTGGCCACGTAATTCTTAAGAAAAGTGCCCTCAGGCTTGGTTGCACAACGAAAGAGTTAAGAGCAGAAGATTGTGTAAGAAAGGTTGCACTGAGCCTTTGCACTGTGAATCTCACATGACAAAATGTTTTAAGTGAAATTAAGATGTTTAGACCGTTGTGTTGTAGTCTGTTTTAGCAAAGAATTAGAGGACAATGATTTAAGATAATTGGCTAAAACTACAGCAGAAATATTTTTCTTGACCCCACATTAAAGCATCCAATCATTGCTCCAAACCACACCCATTTTCCACTGCACAGAAACCATCTCCCATTGATATCATCCCAGATACCCTCCTTCACTATTGCCACGTTGGTCAGTGATTGAGGATTCTAGGCCTTAAATTCTGACGACAAATTCTACATCCTGATTTTCAAACTTTCCATCCCTGAAGGCAAAGACGGACTCCATATGGCCAGCCCTGACTGCTCTCACAGCCTTTATACCATAGCATGGATACTAGGCCCCCTAAAGACAGAATTTCAATCTGACTTATGTCCCCACCTTTCACCCTGATTACCTGAGAACGCTTGTAATTTTTCTGCTTGTATGTTCCAGTGTACGCTGTTAAAATGTCATCCTACTCAAGTTCATTGATACATGGATTAATATCTTAGAATCTTCAGATGTGATTATTCTGGTCAAAAATCAAACAACATCAGGTTTATTTGAAATTGCAAGTTTTTGGAGCACTACTCCTTTCTCATATCACGTATGAGGAAGAAGCTGAGCTTCGGAAGCTTGCAATTTAAAATCAACCTGTTCAACTGCAATCTGGTGTTGTTTGATTTTTGACCTTGTCCACCCAGTCCAACTCCAGCCTCTCCAAATCATGATTATTCTTGTGTACGTTGTCCATCCTTGTTCCCCAAGAATGACCCCTAAGTTTTAGGCTAACATTGCAAACATCGTTCAGGATAAGATTTTCTCGAAAAAAAAACCTTGGGTGATTATCCAGCTGGTCTTGATCATTCTGAAACTGAATTTGCTGTCATTAATTCAAGTTTCAAAACTGTACAATTTTAGTGACAATTGGTCCTGTAGTCTTTTAATTCCAAAGGCCTTGTGGTCTTATGCCTTTAATCATTTACATTTGGAGGTGCCTACCATGCCATGCTGTTACAGGACTTTCCCTTAATGTTAAAAATCACACAACAACAGGTTATAGTCCAACAGGTTTAATTGGAAGCACAGATGTTGTGTGATTTTTAACTTTGTCCACCCCAGTCCAACACCGGCAACTCCAAATCATTCCCTTAATGTGGTAGCTTGTGACTCTGTAGTTCTCTACTGGATACACTGGGTGGTGTTGTGGAACAGACTTCTTAGTCCACAGAAATTTGTATTCGTTGACTAATGTTTCCACTGTAAGATTTAGTTTCCAAAACCAGATTAACAAAAATGTTCAAAGGATTCCACACGTTTTAGTATCATGATTAAATGTATATTTTGAATTCATTTTCTAGTTTAATGCCTCTGCATCATCTGCCAGATCTCTTGACTGGATCTATTTACTATGGTGCAGCTTTTCATAACATTTAGCCATTATAAGCTTGTTCATTTTGCATAATTTATCCATGAGAAATCTGCATATAGCAGGAATTAAAGTGTTAACTTGAGAAATTCTGAAAGCTCTCTCTTTTTTACAAGATACTTTGAAATAAACCAGAAAGTTTATTAAAGGGAATTAATCAATTTATATTAGTCAGTTCTGCATAGTTGTTCTCCATAATGGGTGGCATGGTGGTTCGGTGGTTCACACTGCTGCCTCATGGAGCCAGGGACCTGTGTTTGATTTTAACCTCTGGCAACTGTCTGTGTGGAGTTTGCACATTCTCCTCATGTCTGTGTGGGTTTCCTCACAAAATTTACTGTTGTGCATATTATGTTAGTTGGTCATACTAAATTGCCCATAGTGTTCAGGGATGTGTAGGCTAGATGTATCAGTCAGGGGTAATTGTACAGTAATACAGTTGGGGCTCGGGTTTGTGTGGGTTATTCTTTGAAGGATTGATGTGGACTCGTTGTCCCGAACGGCCTGTCCCGGCACTGTAGGGATTCTTAAAAACTTTAGAAGGAATCTTGTATGCAGAATAAGCTGAAATATATGGTCTCACTGTTGCTCTTGAGCTGTTGTTTCTTTGATTCCATCTTTCTTTCTCATCTACCTGATGCTCTTTTAGCCTGTTCTTCTTCTATTTCAATTAATGTAATGGAGAAAAGAGCCACCAACACTTACAGGCTGCATTTTTTTTTCAATCGTGGGATGTGGATGTTGCTGACTGGGCCATCCCAACCCTAGTTACCCTTGAGAAGGTGGTAATGAGTTATCTTCTTGAACAGCTAAAGTCCATTTGGCTGTAGGTGCACCATCATGTCACTAGAGAGGGAGCAACACTGAAGTAAAAGCAATATATTTCCACATCAGAATTGGAGAGTGCCTTGGAGGAGAACATGCAGGTGGTGATGTTCCCATGAATTGCTGCTGTTGACCTTTTAGATGATAGTGGATGTAGGTTTGGAAGGTGCTGTCTAAGGAGCTTTGGTGTATTTCTGCAGTGCTTTTTGTAGGTGGCACACACTACTGCTATTGAGTGTTGGTGGTAGAGAGAGAGCATGTTTGTGGCTTGGTGCCAATTCAGTGGGCTGCTTTGTTCTGGATAGTGTGAAGCTTCTTGAGTCTTGTTGGAGCTACATTCAGTCAAGCACAGAGCATTCAATCACACTTCCAACTTGTGCTTAATATATGTTAAACAGGCTTTGTGGAATCAAGAGGTGAATTATTCGCTTCAGAATTCCTAGCCCCTGATATGTACTTGTAGTGCCAATATCTGTGCAGCTTGTCCTGCTCAATTTCTGGCCAGTGGTAATCTCCAGGATGTTGATGGTCTTGGATTCAGTGATAGTGATCTCTTTGACTATGAAGTGACGATGGTTAGAATCTCTTTTTGGAGATAGTCATGAGCTAGCATTTATGGTGTGAATGTTCCTTGCCAAATGTCAGCCCAAACTGGATATTGTACACATGTGCTGCATTGGATATAGTCATCTCCGATTCTGAAGGCTGAAAATTGTGCATTCATCAGCGCACATCCACATTTCTGACTTTATGATCAATGGAAGGGAAGTGATGAAACAGCTGAAGATTGTTGGGGCTAATACATTACCCTGAGGACCCCTTGCAGAGATATCCTGGAGCTGGAATGAGTGACCGTCAACATCATAACTACCTTCTTTTGTGCAGCTGTATCTCAAACCAGTGGAGAGTTTTCACCCTGATTTTTATTGACTCAGATATTGCTAGGAATCACTAATGCCAAATTTAGTCAAACCATCTCATTTGGGATGTAATCTGCAGAGAAATGTGAAACAGTACGTAGGCTTTTAATTCACCTCCTTTCCAAGTATGCATGTCTCTCTCCCTTTCAGTTTCTCCATTACGCTGTCATCTTTCTCATGGAAGTAATTATTCATTCTCTTTATTCTTCCTTGCCTCATTCTCATTATCTACCTAAGGATAGGTGTCAGTAGATCAAAGTTCCCCTCATCTTGACTCCAGTTTTCTCCTGCCATCCCTTGACCGACCCTATGAATGTTTCTCTTCTTAAAAGGTAAAATGTTTTACTAATAAAATTGCATTTTGGTAAAAAAAGCATGAAGAATAAGAAAATAAACCGCTGTTTTTTTATTTGTATGTCCATTTAGATGATATTAACTAATCTGATGGTTAAACCAATTAAAAATTGTTGCTGACCAACTTATAAATTAGGACTCTTCTACCATGTTAAAACAAAATTATAAACAGTCACACCATGTATGCAACTTGCTAGCATATCCCTGCTATCTCCCCACAGGTATTGTTAGACCTGCTGAGTTTTGCCAACAAATTCTGTTTTTTGTGTCAGATTTCAAGCATTCACAGTTTTTCGTTTTATTTTATGACAACTATCATAGTCTTCAAAGTGTTTCCTCATGTTCCATCTGAGGTGTTAGTTGCTTGGTGCTCTTTTGGCTGACACAGAATGTTGTCTACATCAAATGTATCTAAATTGTGGTGAATGACCTCACCAATTGCTGCCAAAATCTGCACAACTACGATGCTTGCATCTGCACAAATTTGCAACATTCACTGTAGCTGCAATCTAAAATATTCTACACTTTTGTGCTGCCTTTACTCTGGTTTCTCAGTTTATAATTGTACATAGCAATTAAGAACAAAAAAAAGTGCACCACAATGCCTTTCTAAACTAAAAACTCATTGCCTGTACATGGTCTGTATCCTTTTGTTCCCTGATATTCATATCTGTCAAGATGCCAGTGCAACATTGCTATTACGTTGTCCCCCACTTCCTCTGGTAGCACATTCTAGGCACTTGCTACTCTCTGTGTTTTAAAAAACAACTTGCCTCTCCCATTTTCTTTACAATTACTCCTTTTAGCTTAAAACAATACCCGAATAATTGACATTTTTACCTTGGGAAAAAGATTCAGACTACCCAGCTATTCATCTCTCTCAATTTTATAAACTGCTATCAAGTCACCCTCATCACTTGACGTTCAAGGGCAAACAAATCAAGTTTGTCTAATTTCTTCGCAGACCTAATATCCTCCAAATCAGGCAACATCCTGATAAACTGTTTCTGTACCCTCACCAAGGCCTTCTAGTAGTGTGGCGATAAGACTGTACACAATATTCCAAATGTGGTCAAATTAAAGTTCTATGCAGCTGCAACTTGACTTGTCAATTTTTCTGCATTCTCCCTGACTGATGGAGGCAAGCATACTATATGATTTCTCAACCACCTTATCCACTTGAACAGCTGTAGGTACCAAGTATTTCAGGACTAAACTAACGGCAGAACAACTTCGGTTATCTAAATAATCATCTGAATTTTGGATTATCTGAACAAGATCTGAAGGTCCCTAAACTGCTTCCTTTGTTTATGATTGGATCAGCTATCCGAACCTGTCTCGCTCAGATAATCAAGGTTGTTCTGTAGAAGGGAGGAGTTGTTGTTCTTACATAAGTTGGGGTTTTGTGACAGTGCAAAGGTATGTCATGAAGCTCTGGGCCAGGAGGTTCGGGTTCAGTTTTATGGACAGACCAAACTCCATCAAAATATATTAAGAAGGTAGTCTAGACATGAACTTTTTCTTATTTTAAAGGCAACTGCCAGGCGTTACATTCCAGATTCAAAACGCGTGGCACTGGAAAACCACAACAGGTCAGGCAGCATCCATGCAAACTACCAATCTTGAAGCAAAACACATTTTCTTCTTCCATTTTAGTTAAAATACACCAAAAGAAAAACTACATTGGAATAACGTGACTCTTTTGGTAAATTTAACAGAATAATAAGATTATTTAACTACTAAACAGTAACTGTTCCAATATAGTAACATACCCTCGACAAAAGCAAATTCAGTAAAATAGATTGTCTCACATGCAGTTCCGTAGTTTTCTCCATCAAGAGAAAACTCAGAAAGAGGGTAGCAGGGAGAGATGTACTGCAGCTTACAAACTCAGCTCCAAGAACCCAACAACTGCTACTGAAAAATTAAAACTATAACTCATGGTTCTGTGGGAACATTACCCCATTCATTCAAGCTGCTTCTATTATTCCAACCTTTTAAAAAAATCAAGGCGTCACAAGCTGTTTACTGAATTGACTTTGGAGCAGACTGCCCATCATCTCTAACACAACCTTTCTTCATAAAAAAAGACAAAATACACTTCTTAAACCCACAATATCATCAAATCAGTTTCATCTAGCCCTGGGGATCTGTCATAACATGTCCAAACAGGTTGATTGAAAATAACTACATATCTGGCTAAAATAAACTGAAATACTGACCTCTCACTACCACTGAATACAATGAAAGCCTTTGGGCAAACAGCACCTGACATATCATCAGGCTATAAATATGTCCTTTCTCAATTAGGAGCAGCAAAATGAACAATAACCTGAAAATATTCAAGCTAGTGTTGGCAGTAGTTTTCAATTGTTGTTGGCATCAGTTATTAAAAGTGCCTGAAGTTCCCAAATCTATGCAGTTACTAACTCTATAATTTACTCCCCCCGCCCCCCCACCACAGTGAATTGATACACCCACCACCTTGCATTTGAAACAGCAAAAGGAGCATGTCCTAAATCTGGAGAAAGAACAAAGTAACTGTCAGTCAAAAATTGATTGTTGTGTCAACTGGAATGTAAATGTTATGACCTTCTAAAATAAATATTATTGAGTTGAAACTATATCTTCATTCATTTCAGAGTGTAAATCATAGAATGTAACAGAAGCCCAACAGCCCAGTGAGTCAGTGGTAGCTCTCTGTGGAGAAATCAGTTAGTCCCATTCACTGCTTTATCCCTAGAGCTTTGTAAATTATTTTCCTAAAGTGATATGTGATTTTTTAAAAATCATTGCTGATCTCCGTTTACACCACCCTTTTACTATTCACTGTTTGAATAGTATGCTTTCTTGCATTCAGCTGTTATCTATTGCCTAAAACTTTAAATCGGTGGTTCCTAGTTCTTGTACATCAGCCATTGGGAATAACATGCCTTTTTCTACCTTAACTGGACTAGTTGTGCTCTTTTATATCTCATTCTTCTTTACTCCAAGAAGATAAATCCCAAATTCAAAGACCTAAGCACACTAACCTTTATATGCCTCTATGACTGCACATTCTTCAGAACTTAAGGTTAAATCTGTTTTTCTCTCCCTTTACCTTGACAAAATGCATTACTTCACATGTCTCATGCCATCTGTAATTAAGTGCTAACTGATCTATTACAGTCAATTGCTATCACCTTCACTGTTGACTATATCTCCAATTTCGATAACTACACTAATTTGCTGTCTATTTTTGGTGTTCTGCAAACTGAAAACACATTTGACAATATTTTAATTGATTTAATATTTAAACACTGAAAAAGGAACCAGCCACTTGGAATGTTCTTTATAGATATTATCTCATCACCATTTTGAGAAATATTATCACACGTGCTGGAAGTAGGTGGGACTTAAATACGGGCTTGCAGTTTGAAGGTAAGGACACGAGTACTGTACCATAAGAGACCTCAGAATGTTCGAACCAGATATTTTCTGATTGGCTTGATGTTCTTACACACTTTGAGTAGGTGGAACTTGAAACAAGATGATTCAAGGTAGGGTTAGAAGTAGGGACACTATCACTGCACCACTGAAGGCCTCAGAATGTTTGCCATATCTTAATTAATTGACTTCAGGTGGAACAGTAGTTGTTTGGCTGTGTGCAATATAGAGGATTGTTCTTAGGACACTTGTAGCATAATGGTAGTGTTCCTACCTTTGGGTCAGAAGGTTTGGTTTAAGTCCCATCTGCCCTAGAGGTGTGTCATTAACATGCTCAAACAGATTATTTAAAATAACTATAAGCTTCTCTCTGCATGGAACACATCATTGTATCTAGTTTTGTTTTTATATACATTTCTTTATGAAATTTATACAGTCATAAAGAGTTGACTGACAAATGACCTGATGATTTATTTTTGATGGTATCAACTGTATGAAACATATTTATCAGGCTATCAGGTGAAATCATCCAATGTGATAACATTTTTTACACCGTCTTACCAACAGACAAAGCCTAGGTTTCATATGTCATTGACTGGAAACTAATAACGAAAATTCAATTAAGCGAAGCAGCCATACATTTGTAAAGCTCAAGGTAGACACCGATCATTTGTAAGCAGAATTTCAGAGGGATGTAAGATATGTTGAACATCAAGGAAATGGGGATTATTTGTCTTGTTTCTGAGTTCTGTGGTGAGAGTAAGGGAGATGAAGAGGAGAAAAGCAAAGTACTGTGGAATCCAGAGATTTGAACCAAAAACAGAAAATTGTGGAGAAACTCAACAGGTCTAACAACATCTTGTGGAGAAAGAAGCAGTGTTAAATATTGGAGTCCACTATGCTTTTTTGGAACTGATGTTTTTTATGCTGAAAACAAATTCGAAGAAGAGAAGCAAGTGGAACAAATGGTGAGAATATCCAGCGCAAATAGCAAAGAAGAATTAATGATCAACGAAGAATACATGCTAATGGTATTAATAATAGCTGTTACCACAAAATAGATCCGATCTGCTGAACTATACTTACTGAGAGCAAACCCATGCAGGCAAGGCATTGGTGTTGGCTGGTGGGTGGGGAGTTGGAATGTAATCAAAATGGAAGGCAGTGTTCATTGGACATCAGTGGTGGGCAAGTTATTGGAGGAATCCTGAGGGACAAGGTGTACATGTATTTGGAAAGGCAAGGACTGATTACGGATAGTCAATATGGCTTTGTGCTTGGGAAATCACAAACGTGATTGAGTTTTTTGAAGAAGTAATAAAGAGGATTAATGAGGGAAGAGCAGTAGATGTGATCTATATGGACTTCAGTAAGGTGTTCGACAATGTTCCCCATGGGAGACTGGTTAGCAAGGTTAGATCTCATCCAATACAGGGAGAACTAACCATTTGGATACAGAACTGGCCCAAAGATAGAAGACAGAGGGTGGTAGTGGAAGCTTGTTTTTCAGACTGGAGGCTAGTGACCAATGGAGTGCCACAAGGATCAGTGATGGGTCCACTACTTTTCATGTAAAAAATGAGGTCTGCAGATGCTGGAGATCACAGCTGCAAATGTGTTGCTGGTCAAAGCACAGCAGGTTAGGCAGCATCTCAGGAATAGAGAATTCGACGTTTCGAGCATAAGCCCTTCATCAGGAATAAGGATGAAGGGCTTCTGCTCGAAACGTCGAATTCTCTATTCCTGAGATGCTGCCTAACCTGCTGTGCTTTGACCAGCAACACATTTGCAGCCACTACTTTTCATCACTTCTAAATGATTTGGATGTAAGCATAAGATGCATAGTTAGTAAGTTTGCAGATGACACCAAATTTGGAGGTATAGTGGACAACGAAGAAGGTTATCTCCGATTTCAACGGGATTGTGATCAGATGGGCCAATGGGCTGAGAAATGGCAGGTGGAGTTTAACTTGGATAAATATGAGAAGCTACATTTTGGAAAAGCAGATCTTAGAAGGACTTACACACTTAGTGGTAAGGCAAAAGTGAGGACTGCTGGAAATCAGAGTCTAAACCAGAGTGATGCTGGAAAAGCACAGCAGGTCAGGCAGCATCCGAGGATCAGGAAAATTGATGTTTCGGATAAAAGCACTTCATCAGGACTGGGTTTGCTCTCAGTGAGTATAGTTCAGTAGATCAGATCTATTTTGTGGTAACAGCTACTAATAATACCATTAGCATCTATTCTTTGTTGATCATTAATACTTCTTTGCCATTTGCTCTGGACACTTTCACTATTTGTTCTACTTGCACCTCTTCTTCAAAGGTCCTAGGGAGTGTTGCTGAACAAAGAGATCTTGCAATGCAGGTTCATAGCTCCTTGAAAGTGGAGTCACAGGTAGATAGGATAGTGATGACAGCGTTTAGTATGCTTTCCTTTATTGTCAGAGTACTGAGTACAGGAGTTGGGAGGTTATATTGCGGCTATACAGGACATTGGTTAGGCCACTGTTGGAATATTGCATGCAATTCTGATTTCCTTCCAATCGGAAAGATGTTGTGAAACTTGAAAGGGTTCAGAAAAGATTTACAAGGATGTAAACTGCAGTTGAAAATAATTCTGTCATTCACTATTTGTGATACTATCATATAAAGTGGAAGTCTTATTGAGGCTTGACTTTCTGGAAAAGTGGCCCTACTGGCTCAATATCTAGAAGTACATCTTGCTTATGAGATGCATCAGATATTTTGCTCACACCGTTTAATATGCTGAAACCAATTTTGCTTGTTAGTCTTGGCAAGTCATTCATTTTAGCAGCATCCAAGGGTACTTTTGTTCTCTGTTTTAAAAGCTTTGATTTGCCAGTATCGGTCTTTCTAATTCTAACAGATATCTGTTTGATTTGTTACCTTCCTTGTTTTATCCTATGTTCAGTTGGTAATCATGGATAATCGCTGTTTATTCTCTTTTTCTCAATCATAATTTTTGAATGACTGCAATTGTACGATAATGAGAAAAACTAAAACAAATGTCAACATTTTCCAAGAAATATCTATTAAATTTGCATTTAACCATAGATGATTAATACTTTAAGCTGTAAAATAGCTTGAATGTTAAAAGTGTAATTTATAACAGGTAACAGTTAGCAACTTCCATTCTTAAGTATTTTTGTAATGGTATATATTCGTGTTGAACTGCTGTTGATTATATGCGACATCTAAATGCAATTTTGTTCTAGTATATATAACTCCCAAATACTTATTTGACTGTTGGTGCAGTTAACCAAATGTTTTTCTGAAGTCAATGATTCTTAAATAGTTTTGTTTACAAAACACTTCGGTGGTACAAAACTACCTTCCAGCTGATCCTTTCATAACATACACTGATCAGAATTACACTGATTTTGATGAGACACCAATGAGATTTCCTGGTTCCAAACTGGAGTCTCCTGTTAGAGCCATGTTGGGCTAGTGGGGGGCATGGATCTGACTAGGAAGTTATGGAGGGAATGGTGTCTCTGGAACGCTGATAGGAATGGGGAGGGAAATATATCAGTGGTGGTGGAATCTGTTTGTAGGTGACGAAGGATGGTGCGATGTATGCGGAGGTTAGTGAGGTGGAAGGTGAGGACCGGGGTGTTCTGTCCTTGTTGAGAGGGGTGTGGTTCAAGGGCGGTGGTGCGGGAATTGGAGGAGATGTGCTGGAGGATATCATCAACCACATGAGAAAGGAAATTGTGATCTTGGAAGAAGGAGGCCATCTGGGACTTTCTAAGGTGGAATTGGTCATCCTGGGAACAGATGCGGAGGAATTGGGAATAAGGGATGGTGTTTTTACAGGAGATGGGGTAGGAGGAGGTGTACTCTAGGTAGCTGTGGGAGTCATTGAGCTTGTAGTAGATGTTCATGGTTGGTAGTTACCGGAAATGGAAATGGAGATGGAGAGGCCCAGGTAGGGGAGGGAAGTGTCTGAGATGTCCAGCTGAATTTGAGGTCATGGTGGAAGGTTTTATTAAAAGTTGATGAATTGTTCGACCTCCATGTTGGGAACACAGGATAGCAATGATACAGTCATCAATATAGTGGAGGAACAGGTGGGGGCGATGCTGGTGTAACTGTGGAAGTTGGACTGTTCCACGTACCTGACAAAGAGGCAGGCATAGCTGGATCCCATGTCCCTTTTGGTTTGGAGGAAGTGGGAGGATTGGAAGGAGACGTTCTTGAAGGTGAGGACCAGTTCAGCCAGGAGGATGAGGATGTTTGTGGAAGGGTACTGGTTGGGATAGCGTAAGAGGAAGAAACAGGCTTGGAGACCTTCGTCGTGGTGGATCGATTTATACAGAGACTTGAGTATAGAAGCAAAGAGGTTCTTCTGCAGCTGTACAGGGCCCTGGTGAGACCACAGCTTGAGTACTTTGTGCAGTTCTGGTCTCCAAATTTGAGGAAAGACATTCTGGCTATTGAGGGAGTGAAGCGTAGGTTCACGAGGTCAATTCCTGGAATGGCAGGACTACCTTACGCTGAAAGACTGGAGCGACTGAGTTTGTATACCCTTGAGTTTAGAAGATTGAGAGGGGATCTCATAGAGTCTTAAGAGTCACAGATGTACAGCACGGAAACAGACCCTTCAGTCCAACACATCTATGCCGACCACATATCCTAACCCAATCTATTCCCATTTGCCAGCATTTGGCCAATATGCCTCTAAACCTTTCCCATTGATATATCTATCCAGATGCCTTTTAAATGCTGTAATTGTACCAGCCTTCACCACTTCCTCTGGAGGCTCATTTCATACACAGCACTACCCTCTACGTGAAAAAGTTGTCCTTTTTAAATCTTTTCCCTCTCTCCTTAAACTTGCGCCCTCAAGTTTACAACTCCCCCACCCTAGGGAAAAGACCTTGTCTGTTTACCTTATCCATCCCCCCCCCCCCCCCCCCCAAGCCTCTGACGCTCCAGGGAAAACACCCTCAGCCTACTCGGCCTCTCCTGAAAGCTCCAATCCTGGCAACATCCTTGTAAATCTTTTCTGAACCCTTTCAAGTTTCACAACATCCTTCCTATAGCAGCAAGACCAGAATTGCACGCAGTATTCCAAAAGTGGCCTGATCAATGTCCTATGCACCCACAACATGAGCTCCTAACTCCTATATTCAAGGCACTGACCAATAAAGGCAAGCATGGTTTGAGAAGATTTGTAGCTCAGGTTGAGATTCTGGATGTAGGTTTGCTCGCTGAGCTGGAAGGTTTGTTTTCAGATGTTTCGTCGCCATACTAAGTAACATCTTCAATGAGCCTCCGAATGAAACACTGGTAGTGTAGCCTGTTTTCTATTTATATGTTTGAGTTTCCTAGGGTTGGTGATATAATTTCCTGTGGTGACATCATTTCAAGCATATCAAGTGCCTTCTTCACTATCATATCTACCTACAATTCCATTTTCAAGGAGTTACGAACATGCACTCCAAAGTCTTTGTTCAGCAATACTCCCCAGGACCTTACTATTAAGAGTGTAAGTCCTGCTCTGATTTGCCTTTCCAAAATGCAGCACCTCACATTTATCTAAATTAAACTCCAGCTGCCACACCTCAGCCCATTCAAAATGCATTAAACCCTGGGTTCTAAGAATTATGATCTCTCAAAGTAAAACCATGCATGTTCAAACCCCAAAGCTTAAACAGAGCAGCCAATATGGATTTAGTAAACTGTGCTGATAAATCCACTGAAATTAACTTTCAAAAGCTGGGAATTTGTCAGGTGTAGACGTAAGTAGATCGTTGAATACACAGCTAACAAAACTCACGTAAGACTAGAATATTGACAAGAATTTATCACCTCTCTCCAAAATCTCTCAGCAGCGGTGCAAATACTGTAACAACATTAGGAAACACGGGTTGATAGAATGAATTATAGTGGCCGTTTCAAACAATGTAAGACCAACAGTGAATTTGGTTAAAATAGCAAACACACTATTGGTGTCTAGAGTATCACATACCAAATAACTAAATTGCTGCCAGAGGAAGTGGTGGAGGCTGATTGAGACATATAAAATTATTAAAGGATTGGACGCTCTGGAGGCAGGAAACATGTTTCCACTGATGGGTGAGTGCCGAACCAGAGGACACAGCTTAAAAATACGGGGTAGATCATTTAGGACAGAGATGAGCAGAAACTTCTTCACCCAGAGAGTGGTGGCTGTGTGGAATGCTCTGCCCCAGAGGACAGTGGAGGCCCAGTCTCTGAATTAATTCAAGAAAGAGTTGGATAGAGTTTTCAAGGATAAGTGGAATCAAGGATTATGGAGATAAGGCAGGAACAGAATACTGATTAAGGATGATTAGCCATGATCATATTGAACAGTGGTGCAGGCTTGAAGGGCAGAAAGGCTACTCCTGCACCTATTGTCTATTGTGAAGATGAGGTGTTTGGGGCTGGGGAAACGAAAATCTTGTAGAAGGTGAAGGGCGTGGATGGTGTCCTGAATGTAGGTGGGGAGTTCCTGGACTAAGGAGGACAGGACAGTGTCAAGGTAGGCAGAGATGAGTTCAGCAGGACATGCACAGGCTGAGACAATGGGTCGACCGGGAAGTCAAACTGCCAAACAGTTACCACCCAACGCCTGGAGGAAGAACATCTCATATTCCACTTTGGGACCCTGCAACCACATGGGATAAATGTTGATTTCAACGGTTTCGTCATTGCCCCTCCCCTCACATTATCACAGTCCCAAGCCTCCAACTCAGCACCGCCCTCCTGACCTGTCCATTACCTTTCCCATCTATCTGCTCTACCCCCATCTCCGATCTATCACCGTCTCCCTCACCCTCATCCACCTAATGCATTCTCAACTACCTTCCCACCACCACCACCCCCCAGCCCTACCCCTCTCCCATTTATCTCTCAGCCTGCTGGCCCACAAGCCTGATTCCTGATGAAGGGCTTATGCCCAAAATGTCGATTCTTCTGCTCCTGGGATGCTGCTTGACCTGCTGTGCTTTTGCAACACCACACTATCTCTCAACTCTGATCTCCAGCATCTGCAGCCCTTGCTTTCTCCTTCTGCTAATTCCGATACAAGCTAACCATGTGGGAGCCAGTGGAGTTATGTGGTGTCACACAAGTGTTGGCAGTTAGGGACGTTTTCTTTAATAACTGCAGTCATGATGTTATATATCAGTGGTTTGCGTTACAGACCAGCCTGCAGAACACCAAGGACGATGCAGTGATCCAGGATCCATTTGTTTGCTGCACCTGTGTTTGTGTTATATTTCGGATATACAATGTTATATGAGAGAAATGAAAAATAATCACAAAATACAAAAGTTTGAATACAAGGTTTCATTTGTTATATCCGACCTATATGGTTAATTTCATCTTTGCCTACCTTTTGTAAGGTAAGTTTGTGCTAATATAAGGCCGATAAAATAAAAAGGATTGAAATAATTATTTACATTGTTTCATTAGTAATTCTTCCTGGTTACATCTTCCAGGGTGATGCCTTGTAACACCTGCAAACTCTCCACTTGTGTTGGACAAAGAAGTGATTTTCAGTTTTATAGCTAGCTCATCTGCTGTGTTTGAATTTAGCATTCTCTTGTTTTTGATCATTTTGTGAACCAAGTATCACCCAGCTCACATGTAACACAATCTAGGTACTGCAAAAACATTGATGAATTCAAACAAACTGGAGCAGTTGTGACCCCAAAGAACAAATAGTTTTAAGTATACCATTTCTAGGTAGTTATTTTGGTTGTCAGAAATACATCCAATTTCTTTGGGATATTCAATCAACCATATTTGACAAGTTTGTTAAAATGCTTGTTAGAGGCATTGTTTTCTCAATCACGTTTCTAGATCTTGGTAATATATTCTTAAAGCCAGGTCAACTTCCTCACTTCCTGAAATATGTATATTATATATACACACACATTAGATTCAGATTCTTTTCACCATAATTCATGAACATGTGATTCTGTTACCAGAGAAGTTTCCCTATTAATGATTGCCCATGACTCATCAAAATCTGTTAAGAGAATGGAACAAAATATATCTTTCATTTCACATACCGATACACTTGGAAGTGGTAACACAAATTTTCTTTCAATCACATCAATTTTTTTCACTAATTTTGCTATTCAGCAATATTTCCTATTGGGTCTGTTAAGGATAATAGCTTCTTTGGTATTGATGCATTGACTCAATTGATCATGAATAGATAACCATCAAAAAGCATAAAAAGAAGCAGTATATAAGTAGTCTCTTAAGTTTTGAAGAATACACAACAGTTTTCTCTTTAGTTATATTTAGTGGTAATGTTTAAAATTGATCACAGTAATTAAGGATTTAGGAATCATCTTTACTGTTAAAGTAATTATAAAGATCAGGTGAAATCCAGGCTCTTTTCTGTAAATAAGGAATCTCCATTTGATTTGTAAAATTACTCAGTGCTCTTTGATTTCCCTATCACTTCTGTTGCAGGTTCAGGAGAAGCAAGGCAACTTTCTTTTTTAGGTAGGAGCTGTATTTCTCTACACAGAATTTAAATGGCTTGATTCCTTTAAGAAACAAGATTTGTTACTGGAATGTGGGCGTATTTTTTTCCCAAATGTTTAGGGAAGGATATTGTCAGGGACTGCTCACAGAAAGCTGAAAGTATTAGTTAATGGGCAAAACTATGAAACGACAGACATTTTGTTGTGTCGGAGGTCACTGGAGAGGTTGTCTCAATGCTGTCCAAAAATGTGCTCTCTAATCTATTCTTAATTTGCAAATTTTGATCTTTAGCTTCATGGGTCATTGCACTTGAAGTGCAAATCCAATGACAGGAAGCCAACATGACTACAGAAATGCAAGATGAAATTGAAAGGAAATTAAGAAAATTAATAAGTATTGGCAAGTAAAATTAATGAAACATACGTGCATATGAAACAGAAGTAGGCATCTCAGAGATGTGGTTGCAGGGGGTTCAGGACTCGCAGTTAAACATCCAAGGATTTACAACTTGTCAAAAAAACAGGGAGGTGGGCAGATGTGGCAGGGTTGCCTTGTTAGCTAAGAATGAAATTAACTCAATGGCACTGAATGACATAGAGTCAGACGATGTGGAGTCTGTGTGGGTAGAGCTGAAGAACCACAAAGGCCAAAAAAAACCATAGTAAATAGCTGAAGAACTTAATAAGTACTTTGCATCAGTCTTCACAATGGAAAAATGAGTAATACTTTAACAATTAGGGAGAGTCAGGGAGCAGAATTGAGTATGGTAGCCATTACAAAAGAGAAAGTGCTAGAAAAGCTAAAAGGTCTAAAAATTGATAAATCTCCTGGCCCCGATGGGCTACATCCTAGAGTTCTGAGGGAGGTGGCAGAGGAAATAGTGGAGGCGTTGGTTGTAATCTTTCAAAACTCACTGGAGTCAGGAAAAATCCCAGGTGATTGGAAAGTCATTGTTGTAACCCCCTTGTTCAAGAAGGGATCAAGACAAAAGATGGAAAATTGTATACCAATTAGCCTAACCTTGATTGTTGGTATAATTCTAGAATCCATCATTAAGGATGAGTTTTCTTAATTCTTGAAGTGTAGGATTGGATTAGAACAAGTCAGCATGAATTTAGTAAGGGGAGGTCATGCCTGGAAAACCTGATAGAGTTCTCTGAAGAGGTAATAAGTAGGTTAGACCAGGGAAATCCAGTGGATGTTATCTGCCTAGATTTCCAAAACACCTTTGATAAGGTGCTTCATGGGAGGCTGCTGAGTAAGGTGAGGGCCCATGGTGTTCAAGGTGAGCTACTGTCGTGGATTGAGGATTGGCTGTCTGACAGAAGGCAGAGAGTTGGGATAAAAGGATCTTTGTTTCGAATGGCAGTCAGTGAGAGGTGGTGTCCTGCAGGATTCAGTGCTGGGGCCACAGCTGTTCACTTTTATATATTAATGATCTGGATGAAGGGATGAGAGGCATTCTTGCCAATGGTACGGAGGTGGGGAAGCTGCAGAAAGATTTGGACCATTTAGGAGAGTGGTCCAGGAAATTGCAAATGAAATTCAACGTAAGCAAATACGAAGTCTTGCACTTTGGAAAAAAAAAGACATGGACTGTTTTTGAAACAATGAGAAAATTCACGAAGCCAAAGCACAAAGTGCTAGTCCAGGATTTTCCAAACGTTAGTTTAAAGGTTGAGTCCGTGATTAAGAAAGCGAATGTAATATTGTCATTTATCTCAAGAAGGTTGGAATATAAAAACATTGATGTGCTTCTGAGACTTTATAAAGCTCTAGTTATGCCTCATTTAGAATACTGTGTCCAGTTTTGGGCCTCACACCTCAGGAAGGACATACTGGCACTGGAGTGTGTCCAGTGGAGATTCACACGGATGATCTCTGGGATGGTCGGCATAACATATGGCTCAGGATTCTGGTATTGTATTCATTTGAGCTCAGAAGGTTGAGGGGAGATCTAATAGAAACTTACAAGGTAATGCATGGCTTAGAAAAGGTGGTTGCTGGGAAGTTGTTTCTGTTAGGAGGGGAGACTAGGACCCTTAGGCACAGCCTTAGAATTAGAGAGGGTCAATTTAGAATGGAAGTGAGGAGACATTTCTTCAACCAGAGAGCGGTGGGCCTGTGGAGCACAGTGGAGGCCGGGATTTTAAACGTCTTCACGGCAGTGATTGACAAATTCTTGATCTCACAAGGAATTAAGGGATACGGGGAGAGTGCGGTAAGTGGAGTTGAAATGCCCATCTGTCATGCCTTACTTCCACTCCTATATCTTGTGGTTTTATGGTCAAAGTAAATGTAAAATTTTCAACCCCACAATTGTGCTCAAATATTGAATAAGATCATGAGTGATCCGTGTTTCTGATTTTAATTCCACATTCCCATCTAACCCCAATAATCTTTGATTCCCTTGCAAGAATAAGTTCACCTCAGACTTGAAAATATACAATTACTCTGCATCCACTGCTTCTGAAGTAGAGGGTTCAAAATTTGCACAACTCCAATGAAAGGAAAATGTATCCTCATTTCATTAGGGAACCCCTAATTTTAAAATAGTGTCCCTTAATTCTGGGCTCAGCCGCAAGACAGAACACATTTCTTCACCTACCTTGTCAAGATCCATTTGGGATTTTTTTTTACACTTAAATCAAGTCACTTCTCACATTTCTGAACTCCAGTGGAAACAATCCCAGTCTGTCCAACCTGTTCTCATAAAACAGCACATTCATTCCCGGTATCAATCTAGTTAACATCCCTTGAAGCATCTTCAACCCATTCACATCCTTTTGTAAGGAAACCAAAATTGTACATAGTATTCTGGATGTGGTCTCACCCAATGCCCTGTAGAATTGAAACATATCATCCTTATGTTTGTGTTCAGTTATTCTTGTAATAAAGGTGAGAATCCCATTATCCTTTTCAATTAAATACTGTGCCTGCAAACAACCTTTGTGATGTGTGTATAAGATCACCTAAAGCCCTCTGCACACTCTTCTGCATTCTGGCTCTAGTTAACTGGCACATAGCTTTTTCATTCTTCCAAGTTAACCATTTCACATTTTCCCATGTTATACTCTATCTGCCATATTTTTCCATATTCATTCAACCTGTCTTTATCCTTTCACAAACTCGTTATTATTCTTCACAACATACTTTCCACCCCCTATTGTTATACCATCTGTAAATGTAGCTGTAATGCCTTCAGTTTTTGCAGATATAAATAAAGAAAAACAGTGAAGAAAAAAGTAGAGCTGGTTAGCGACTGTAAAGATCATCTATGTGGGGAGGTGGTAAGCACGTGTACGGTTCCTCATGGCTATTTTGCATCTGTGTTCCCAAAGGAGGGGACAATGCAGGCTTTGTAGTTAAGGAGGAACAGTGTGAAGTATTAAATTAAATAAATATAAAAAGGAAATGTTAGTGTATTTAGCACCTTAATTTGTAAGCAAATTAATTGTGACATCTAATGAAGAATATCCTTTGCTGCTAAGAGAAAAATGTTGTTATTGTAAAAGGGTGTTAGGATCTGAAAGAGTTAATATCAAGGTGTGCCTAAAGCACCACCCACTTTCATTATATATGTGGACTTGGTGAGAGAACAGCTAATGATTTCAAAAGATTAAGATGTACCATCTGAGTCTTTATCGTCTGGATTATGTTTTTTGTAATGGTGGATATTATTTTAATGTAACTTGTACACAGTTGCTATTATGCAGTAGATTACATCTTGTTTCAGTAAAACCTGTACTACTTAGATTGCCACATTTTTTTTTTCTTGACTACACGAGACCAGGCAGACCCAAAGATCCCTAGCAGGAATCTCTGTACCTCATACCTGAGGACTGGAGAGAGGCAAATGTAATTCCTCTCTTCAAGAAAGGAAATAGGGAAATCCCGGTAATTACAGACCAGTAAGTCTCACGTCTGTCGTCCGCAAGGTGTTAGAAAGGATTCTGAGGGATAGGATTTATAACTATCCAGAAGAGCATGGCTTGATTAAATGCAGTCAACACGGCTTTGTGAGGGGCAGGTCATACCTCACAAACCTTATCGAGTTCTTTAAGGATGTGACTAGAAATGTTGATGAGGATCGAACTGTGGATGTGGTGTATATGGACTTCAGCAAGGTATTTGATAAAGTTCCCCATGGTAGGCTCATTCAAAAGATCAGGAGGAATGGGATACAGAGGAACTTAGCTGTCTGGATACAGAATTGGCTGACCAACAGAAGACAGCGAGTGATAGTAGAAGAAAATATTCTGCCTGGAAGTCAGTGGTGTGTGGTGTTCCACAGTGCTGTGTCCTTGGGCCTCTACTGTTTGTAATTTTTATTAATGACTTGCAAGAGAGGATTGAAGGATGGGTCAGCAAGTTTGCAGATGACTCAAAGGTTGGAGGTGTCGTTGACAGCATAGAGGGCTGTTGAAGGCTGCAGCGGGACATTGACAGGATGCAGAGATGGGCTGAGAGGTGGCAGATGGAGTTCAACCTGGATAAATGCGAGGTGATGCATTTTGGAAGGTCGAATTTGAAAGCTGAGTACAGGATTAAGGATAGGATTCTTGGCAGTATGGAGGAACAGAGGGATCTTGGTGTGCGGGTACATAGATCCCTTAAAATGGCCACCCAAGTGGACAGGGTTGTTAAGAAAGCATAGGGTGTTTTGGCTTTCATTAACAGGGGGAATTGAGTTTAAAAAGTCATGAGATCTTGTTGCAGCTCTATAAAACTTTGGTTAGACCGCATTTGGAAAACTGCGTCCAGTTCTGGTTGCCCTATTATAGGAAAGATGTGGATGCTTTGGAGAGGGTTCAGAGGAGGTTTACCAGGATGCTGTCTGGACTGGAGGGCTTATCTTATGAAGGGAGGTTGACTGAGCTCGGACTTTTTTCATTGGAGAAAAGGAGGAGGAGAGGAAACTTAATTGAGGTATACAAGATAATGAGAGGCACAGATAGAGTTGATAGCCAGAGACTATTTCCCAGGGCAGAAATGGCTAACACGAGGAGTCATAGTTTTAAGCTGGTTGGAGGAAAGTATAGAGGGGATGTCAGAGGCGAGTTCTTTACACAGAGAGTTGTGAGAGCATGGAATGTGTTGCCAGTAGCAGTTGCGGAAGCAAGATCATTGGGGACATTTAAGAGACTGCTGGACATGCAGATGGTTGCAGAAATTTGAGGATGCATACATGTGGATCAATGGTCGGCACAACATTGTGGGCTGAAGGGCCTGTTCTGTGCTGTACTGTTCTATGTTCTATGAAAGAGGATGGTGGCAGCAGAATAACCAGATAGCTTATATAACCATGTTGTTTACTGGTGAGGATATTTTTCTAACGAGGAAGACCATTATTATCCATTTCTCTTTCATTACAATGGACTGCTCAGGTAGGCAGAAAAATGTCAAGTAGAATTCAATCAGGGAAAGCGTGAAATAATGCATTTGTGGCAAGAAAAACCATGGAATATGTAATAAAGAGTAGGCTAGTGAGAATTAGACCGAATAGGGATCTTGAAGTGCACAGCTCCTTGGAGGCAACAGAACAGTTATCTCGGATGGCCTACATAGTACTGTCCTTCATTAGTTAAAGCATGGAAGAGAGAAGGGAGGTTTTGTTAAAATTGTATTAAACACTCATTAAGCCATAGCTAGAGCACTTGTACAGTTCTACTCTTGGAATTACAAGTGGGTTATAAGTATTGGTGCTGGGTCCACTGCTATTTGTCATTTATGTAAATGATTTGGATGTGAATATAGGAGGAATAGTTAGTAAGTTTGCAGTTGACACCAAAATTTGTGGTGTAGTGAACAGTAATGAAAGTTATCTCAGAGTACAACAGGACCTTGGTCAGATGGGTTGATGGACTAAGGAGTGGCAGATGTAGTTCAACTTAGACAAATGTGAAGTGTTGCACTTTGGTAAGGCAAATCAATGCAGGACTTATACGCTTAATGGTAGGGTCCAAAAAGACTTTGGGTTGCAGGTTTATGGTTCCTTGAAGGTGGAGTCATTGGTAGATAGGGTAGTGAAGAAGAAGTTTAGTATGCTTCCCTTTATTGGTCAGTGCATTGAATATGGAAGTTGGGATGTCATGCTGCTGCTGTACAGGACCATTGGTTAGACCACTTTTGGAATACTATATTCAGTTATGTTCTCCCTGCTACAGGAAAGATGTTGTTAAATGTGAAAGGGTGTAGAAAAGATTTACAGGGATGTTGCAGGTGTTGGAAGATTTGATCTATAGGGAGAGGTTGTACAAACTGGTTGTTTTCCGTAGAGTGTTGGAGGCTGAGGGGTGACTTTGTAGAATTTATAACATTATGAGGGACATGGAGAGGGTGAATAGCCACGGTCTTTTTCCCCAGGGTAGGGAAATTCAAGACTAGAGGCATAGGTTTAAGGTGAGAGGGAAAGCTATAAAAGGGACCAGAGGGACAACCTTTTCATGTAGCCGGTGGTACGTGTATGGAATGAGCTGCCAGAGGAAGTGGTGGAGGCTGGTACAACTGCAACATTTAAAAGATCTTCGGATGGTTTTAAAGGAATATGAACTAAATGCTAGCAAATGGGACTAGATTCATTTAGGATATCTGAGCTTGGATGAGTTGGACCAATGGGTCTGTTTCTGTGCTGTCCAACTCTGACTTTTTCACATAGAGGGTGGTACGGGTATGGAATGAGCTGCCAGAGGAAGTGGTGGAGGCTGATACAATTGCAACATTTAAGAAGCATTTGGATGAATAGAAAGGGTTTGGAGGGATATGGGCTGGGTGCTGGCAGGTGTGACTAGATTGGGTCAGGGTATCTGGTTGGCATGGATGGGTTGGACCGAAGGGTCTGTTTCCATGCTGTACGTCTCTATGACTTTATAACTCTGATATTAGCATACATTGATTTACTAGGCTATGAGGAAAAAATACATAGGCTGAGGTTGTACACTTCAGAGTAGAAGAGGCTCAGGAGGTTTAAAAGACAAATTTATAATGTATCACAGGGTGAGTTTACATCCTGAAGAAGCAAGCACTTTCATTGTAAATAGAGCAAGTCATGGATGGCCAAAAGCTGAAAAGTGCAAAATAATGCAAAAACTAGCACAGAAAAGATACAGAGAATGGCAGAGGGTTCAAAGGCCTATAACAAGTGGAACAAAAAGTATATGAAAAGAAGCTCAATCCAAAAAGCTCAGTACAAAATTTTTACAGTGACCTTAGATAAAAGAAGATAATAAGTGAGTGGTCGTGAGGAAGAGTACAAAGGGACACAAATACAGGAATACAGGGGGAGAAAATGTCAAAATGCAATTGTTATAGGAGATTCCATATTCTTAAGAATTTCTGTAACTCACTTTGTTCACATACGTTTCTTCTTTGGTACCATGATAATCAACATCACAGAATACAAAATATTCTTATTCAGGTAAATGGACTAGTAATCCATTGATCTTGGCTAATGGTCTCAAAAAATGGGTTCAAAGTACACCATGGCAGATGGAAGAATTTGAAATTGTGAATAAACCTGGAATTATGAACTAACTCTCAGTGATGCTGACCGTGAAACTTTTCATTGATTTCTGTTAAAAAGCAATCTGTTTCACAAATGTCCTTTAGCAATGACTCAAAGGTGGGTGGGATGACAAAGGGCAAGGATGTCACATAGAGTCTGCAGAGGAGTATAGACAGGTTCAGCAAGCAGACTAAAACTTGGCAGTTGGAACACAATGTGGGTAAATAAGAAGTTATGCTGTTTTGCAGCAAGAATAGAGTAACTGAATCTTATTTAAATTGAAAAATATTGCAGAAAATTACAGAACTGCGAGTCCATGAAATGTAGGAGCAGAAATGAGGCTATTTAGCCTGTTGAATCTGCTCTGCTATTCAATTATGGCTGATGAGTTTCTCTCCCGCTTTCTCTCCGTAGCCCTTGATTCCCGGAGTCATAGAGAGATTTGAGAGTCTGTTTCCATGAATCACAATAACTAGTGTCTGAATTCAGCTGTTAATAGGGAAGGCTAATGGAATGTTGACCTTTATTTAATAAGGAATGGAATATAAAAGTAGGGAGAAACAAAGTTTGAAATTGCTGGAAAACTTAGCAGGTCTGGCAGCAACTGTGGAGAGAAAGCAGAGTTAAGGACTGGAGGAAAAGGTTTAATCATCCATGGATAACTAAAGAAACAGAGAAAGGTATCAAATTGAAAGCAAATCATACAAATGAGCAAAGATTAGTGGGAAACTAGGGGATTGGGAAATCTTTAAAGATCACTAGAAAGCCACAAGAAGAGCTATAAAGAAAAGTAAAATGGATTATGAGAGTAAACTAGCTGAGAATATAAAAACAGGTAGCAAAATATTCTATAAATGTATGAAATGAAAAAGAATGGCTAAGGTAAACTTTGGTCCTTCAGAGGATGAGAAGGGGAATTTAACAATGGGAAATGGCCAACGCGTTAAACAGGTATTTTGTGTTGATCTACATAGTAGAAGACACAAATAATATGCCAATAATTGATGGCAAGGAGGCTATGGTAAGTGAGGACCTAGAAACAATCATTATCATTAAAGAGGTAGTGTTGGGCAAGCTAATGGAGCTAAAAGTAGACAGGTCTCCTAGCCCTGTTGGAATGCATCCCACGGTACTATAAGCGATAGCAGGGGAAATAGCAAATGCGTTAGTGGTAATTTAACAAAATTTGTTGGACTTTAGGGTGGCTCCAGCAGATTTGAAAACAGCAAATGTGACACCACTGTTTAAAAAAGGAGGTATGCAAAAGCAGATAACAGTAGGCCCATTAGCTTAACTTCCGTAATGGGGAAAATGCTTGAATCTATAATCCAGGAAGTCATCTGGATACAAATTGTCCCAGTTGGTGGACGCAGCATAGATTCATGAAAGGCAAGTCATGTTTTACTAACTTACTGAAATTTTTTGAGGACGCCATGAGCAGGTGGGCAACAGGGATCCGGTTTCCTGTTTGCTAGCTTAACCAGGTTGATACCTCACTTTTAGGTACACCTCGTGGTGCTCCTGGCATGCTCACCTGCCCTCTCTCCATTGAACCAGGGTTGATCCCCTGGCTTGATGGTAATGGTTGAGTAGGAATATAGAGTCATACAGCAGAGAAACAGATCCTTTGGTTCAAATCATCCATGCCCATCAAATTCCCCAAACTAAACTCGTCCCATTTGTCTGCATATACCAGGCTGTGAGATTATAAATTGTCCTGGTGTATAATTCTGCTAGTGTTGATGACCCACAATGTGAAAGCGAGACAATATGAATGCCAGGACAACTCCCAATTGTTTGCCACTGTGCCACCACCTCTGCTGCGTCGGTCCTGCCAGTGGGGGAAGGACATAACCAGAGATGGGGATGGTGGTGCCTTGAATATTGTCTGGAGGGTGTGATTTCTATGAATATGACTGTGTCAGGCTGTTGCTTGAATATCTGTGAGACAGCTATCCTAATTTTTGCTCTCACCCCTAGATGTTATTAAGGAGGACTTTGCAGGATTGACAGAGTTCTTTCTGCTGTTGTCTTTTCTAGTACTCAGGTTGATGCTAGGTGGATGGTGCAGTTTCATTTCTTTGTTGAGTGTCCATGATTGAAACTGAAATGGCTAGGCCATTTCTGAAGGCAGTTGAGAGTCAACAATATTGATGTGTTTCTGGGGTCATATGTAGACCAGAACAGGTGAGGATGGTAGATTTCGTTCCCTGAAGGACATGAGTGAGCCAGATGGGATTTTACAACAATTTCATTCTAAGTACATTCTTAATTCCATTTACGTTTATTGAATTCAAATTCCACCGTCTGTCATGGTGGGATTTCAACCCAGGGCCCCAGAATATTAGATGAGTTTCAGCAAGTTTTGAGAAGATTTGTAGCTCAGGTTGAGGTTCTGGACGTAGGTTTGCTCGCTGAGCTGGGAGGTTCGTTTCCAGACGTTTCGTCACCCTACTAGGTAACACCTTCAGTGGGACTCAGGCGAAGCAGGAATCAGGTACACTGTTTCACCTGAGGCCTACTGAAGATGTTACCTAGTAGGGTAACGAAACATCTGGAAATGAACCTTCCAGCTCAGCGAGCAAACCTACATCCATTAGCTGAGTTTCTGAATTAACCATATAATACCACTAGGCCATCACCTCTACCTTGCGGATTATGGACTGCATTTGGAAATATTATGAACTATGAGGACAATAATATAGAGCTTTAGCTTCACATTGCCAGGTTGGTGGAATAGATAGATAAGTGTTGAATTAACTTTGGTATAGAAAAGTATGAAGTGAATCATTTTGGTAGGAAGAATGCACAGAAACAATATAAAATAAAGGATACTGTTCGACAGTACATGCACAAGCAAAGGAAAATGGATTTGTGCATAAATCATTGGAAATGATGAGACTGGTTGAGAGAGTGGCTAATAAATTATTCAGCATCTAGGCTTTATTAATAGGGCGAAAGTATAAAAAAGAATAGGACATCGGAACAGGACTAGAGAATTCAGCCCATTGAGCCTGCTGTACAGTTCACTTAGTTAATGGCTGATTACGTATCTCAATCCCACTTCTCCCAAAGCCTCCATATCTCTTGATGCCATTTAGTTCTTGAAATCTACTTGAACATATTCAATAATTGAGCTTTCGTGGTTCCCCGAGTGATATATTCAACATACTTAGAACCCCTGGTTCAGCATCTACTGATGTAAAACTAGGCATAATATGGGAAACCAAATGCAGGCTGCTTTGCAGAACACCTTTGCTCAAGCATTACAAGCATAACTCCTTTCAGGTGCTTGCCATTTTAATACACTATCTTGCTTTCACTTTTGTCCTGTGTCTGTTCCATGCTCCAATGTAGTGCAGCGCAAGCTGGATAAGCAGCACTGCATTTTTCACATCCATTACAGCCTTTTAGACTCGTCACTGAGATCTTTGGCAATTCATTTATTTAACAACTTAAGACCACAGTCTCCATCCTCCATTTTGATTACCTTCCGCTCCCACCCAAGTGTCCTGTTTGCATGGTTTTGCTTTTAGCAGAGACGACCTATGTTTTGATATTAACACCTATTATTAAGATTTTCTCTATATCTACAACCAATATTATTCCCTTTATGTTTTATTTAGTGATGCCTTTCACCGCCTTCCTTTTTGGTGCATTTGTTCCTCCCCATCTTTTTCTACAGCATAAAACCCACTACAGTTCTTTCTCTCAATCCATTCCAAAGAAGAATCATGCTGGGTACTTGAATAACTCTTCTTCTTTCTACAGATACTGCCAGACTTGCTGACTTTCTCCAAAATTTTCTGTTTTAGTTTTTCAAAGTACTCTCCATTCAAAAACCATTTATTTAGATAAAATTTACATATAATGTCATTATTAAAGGAGACTGAAGGTGTAAGGAAGGCATTATGGATGAGTTAGCCTAATGTCTGTTGTCATGAAATTACTGGAGTATAATTAAAGGTGGAGTGTTTGAAAATATTGATAAATTTCAACAGATTAATGTTTTTGGAGACTCAGTTAACCTGTTGAACAGAATGTCCATGGATGTTATTTCTGGGGGCTTAGGGTGGAATTTAATCCATGGATGTGTCTCTTGCTAACTAGAGAGTTGACAAGGTGCCTTTGTCACCTCTTTTGAGGAAGACCTGCTGTGTTCAATGCTGGTCAACTACAGTTACTCTTCAGAGGGTTAGTGTGAACTTGTTGGGCCGCAGGGCGTGTTTCCATAATATATAGAGTCTAATCTACCTCAAAATCCTCTTTTTGAATTACTATTTAAAATCTACCACTTTGCTTTCTGTAACTCAATGTCAAGATTTGATTGATAAAAGCACCTATGAAGAAACTTGAAATGGTTTATTTACTTTAATAGAACAAATGGGGCTAGTAGCACTGAAGTCATTCCTGATGAAGGGCTTTCGCCCGTCCCGTCGAAGTTCTTGCTCCTTGGATGCTGCCTGACCTGCTGTGCTTTTTCAGGACAATTCTAATCCAGACTCTGATCTCTAGCATCTACAGTCTTCACTTTTGCTGCACAGAAGTCAAGACTATACTTACAGTTACTCACTCTGCAGCTTCTTAGCTGATGGAAATCTATGTGGCATTCAATATTGGCCCGCACTTCAGAAAATATACATTTAAAAAAGGCCTGCATGTTAAATAACAATTTGTAAATTCCATGCTAAGATCATTGCACTCTCTGGTTGCAAAAGTTAGATCCTCACAACTAAAGAGAAAGAATTAAAGCTTTTGAAATGTGCCATTGTTGAAGGATCCTTAGAATCAACTGGACAGAGCAAAAACAAAACTAACTTGTCTGCAGAAAAGTTGAAGTCACAGCATCTTATGGGCTTCTGGATGAAGGAGAGATTGAGAAAGTGCAATCATTGGAAACTGTAGGCTAAGAATCTAGTGTTAATAAAGTAGATGGTGAAACACCATGAGAAAACTGGTCAGATAATAGAAGAATTGATAAGTTAGTAACATTAGACTTTGGATGGAGGGAGAAATGACAGGGGTATGCAGAATTGCAGTGACATATCGAGATGCCTATCGTCCATTGAGGACCATAGATGAAAAGGGGCTAAATGAATGTTGTGAACCTTCAAGGGTAGAATTGATTCTAGGCAATTTCACTTTGTACTGCCAGTTAATTCAGAACTTGAGATTGATCTGATTCTAAAGTGAAGTGCAATGCAGTGAAGCTTCTTTATATTCTGGAATTAAGCCACACTTGTGAGTATGCATCTTTTGATTGCAACTTCAGTCTTGACGTGGAATAAAACTGCAACCATTTTAGTATAAATGCACTCTGAGGGGTCAACTTACATTTCCCCTTTCTGCTTTATGTCATATGTAGAGCAGTAATGAATAAATATTCGGGTCCATCGACCTGGACCCCACATACAAATCACTGCAGCTGAAACTGACACCCGGAAGCGGCAAGAACAAACCAATATAAATACCGGAAGAAACATCAAAGCAGCGCTTCACACGAGGCTCCAACAGCACTGATGATGTTCCCTAGCCAGGGAACAAAACGTTTGCAGCAAAAACTTCCAGCTCGGCGAGCAGAACCACAACAAATATTTGGGAATGTCAAGATTGAGGCAATGTGTTCCAACCTAAGACTGGCAGGGGTCAAAATAAAAGGTTAAGATGACTTAGTTAGGTTCCCAACATTTGATTGACTGTGCTTTACCACTTGTGCTCTGGATCCAGCTCCAAGTTAATACATGTAGGGTTGGAGTTGGCCAAATTTAATGTGATTTAAAAAGCGCTCTTTTTTTTAAAAGTGCTTTAAACGATTAGTAGGCAAAATGCTATTGATTCAAAATCACTTTTGGAATGCAACAAAAACTGTTGTGAAGTACCTTGGGGCATTTTTCTTTCGAGTTATGTTATTGGAAGTTGTTGCTGATAGAACATAGTAAAGCATAAGCGTTGAGAAGTAGATTTTCTGCTGTCATTCTGTTATGCTGAAATTGAAATTTCAGCCTTTGTAAAAACACTTATGGAAGAGCAGAGAGATTTGGGGATAAAGGTTTACAGGTGATTAATGATATCAATGCATCTCGGCTTGTGTTTTGCTCAATTCCATGTAAAGGAAAAAGATATTTTGAATACCTTTTAGTCTTGGAATTATAGTTTTGCATAGTTACTGTAACAGTGTTGACCATGGTCTTCTAATCATAAACAAAGCCTTGGCATCTATGTAGTAAGTCATAATTAGTATCGTTATTTCTTTGTACACAATGATGCTTTTGTCTTCAAGGCTCTTGTGTGCTTGCCAGACGTCAGCTCTGTAAATGGTTGCAATGTAGTGTTATAAATGCCTGGTGTTTCAAGGGCAGAATAATATAGAATGTTTTCATTTACTTTAGGTTTTCCTGTCCCACCCTTGATCTCCCCACCTCTACTGCTTACTTCTTCCCATCAAAATGGAGTATTTTGAAGGATTCTTTGAAATCAGAATTTAAATTTTGTATCATATTCATGTTGTTCATGTTGTTCATTTTTACTCTTTGCTGGGATTTGGGGTCTACTGCAAGGCCAGCATTTGTTGTCCAGCCATAATTGCAGTGGGGCAAAGGGAGAGAGGAAGCGGGTGATTGAGGACAATAGTAACATTTAACAATAAAAACATGACAGTAACTATTTATTATAATTATATTGACTTTTGGAGGGCTCACTTGGCTGTGATCCAGAAGTTGTGGTAGCCTGAATGTGCTGTTACCACCACAGCCTGTCTTTTGGAAACTTGGACAGATTGTCTGGCAGTTCCATGACATTTTAATGTATTTTCTTTAAGAACTGATTTAAGCTGGTGCACTGACTACTCAAGAGCACATTCCTTTAAAATTAGAGTATGAGGACACCAGTTCCCCCTCAATTCCCAGCTCCTGTGCATATCTAGCTCCTCAATCCGAATATTTGGGACACAGTGCCAGAGGGAAGCTAGTGTAGGTGTTTTTGGGAAAAGAACTGGTACTGTCAGTGCAAACTGTAATTAAAACAACCTCAGATAAGAAATTCCAAAGAGTCAAGATATACTTATCTATCATTGAGCTGTAAGCAGTGTTCAGCTTGTGACATCAAACGTGGACATGGGTACACAACTTCTCAATTGACTGTCGTTGGACAACATTTCAGTCAGGAGAGCAAGTTCCTGTTGTAAATTATAAATAATGTGATGATATACTTGTTCAATCAAGGTTTGGGCTACTGTCTTTAATAATATAAACAGTGGCCAGAATTGCGAGTCACTCCTGCTCACTACAGTAGAACGCTTAAAGCTCTCGCTCCAGTAGGACAAAGATATTAACAGAGGGATAGGGAGTGGGTATGGGCCATTCGGCTTCTTGAGCATGTTCCACCATTCAGTAAGATCATGGCTGATCTCATTACTCCACATTCCTACATACCCCCAATAATCTTCAACTCCTTTGCAAATCAAGAATCTATTTCTGCCCTAAAAATACTTAAAGGATTCTGTTTCCGCTGTCTCTTGAAGAAGAATGATCCTCACATTGGCTGTCCTCTTCAGTGGAAAAAGTATCTTTTTATGCCATAATCGGGAAAGGCAGGTGTCCTGCATGCCTCCTAAACTCCTTGTTAACCTTTCTTGCCACCTTCAGTGATCTGTGGACAAGCACCTCAAGATCTTGCTGCTCATTTCAACTTTCTATTGTGTATAAAATTCTAACAGGACTAAACAGAGTAAAGGATTTCCTAAAGACCAGGGTCTCCAGAACCAGGGTCACAGTTTAAGGATATAGCATCGACATTTAGGACACAAAGAATGGTGGGCCTGCTTATTTCTCTGCAACTGAAAGAAATTGAGGCAAAAACATTGAATGTTTTCAAGAAGGAACTAGATATTGTTTTTGGGGCTAAAGGGATCAAAACATATGGGGAGAAAATGAGAACAAGGTTCTGAGTTGGATGTCATGACCTTTTGAATGGCAAATGGGCTCAAATGGCCTCGTGCTGCTCCTTTTTCCGTTTCTATGTTTTCCTCTATTGTTATTTTAGTCAAACTAATTTAACATCGGATCATGCCTCCAGAACAGCTGGACCTTCTGGCCCAGACATGGAGACACACCACTGCATCATAAAACTCTCAGTTCACTGTCTACACCTCATCTAATTTTCACCCAGTCAACCCTTAATTCATATATAACATTTACCTGTTAATGTTATGGACCAGACCAAACCACCTCAAAATATATTAAGAAAATAGTCCAGAGATTAACTTTTTTTAACTTTTTAACATTAGTCGTCAGTGTGTTCTCGAATCATTCGATTGTTTAAACTAACAGGCTTGAAACAAAACACACACAAAAGAAGTTGCATCAAGACACTATTCAAAAGGGCCACAGCACACTGCAGCACATCAGAACTGCAAAAAGAAGAAGAAGAACAAGAATACAATGTATTCGCCAAAAACTGATACCCGCGCAATTTCATCAACAGATGCCGAAGGGAAAGAAAATGGAACGAGGACATGCCGCAACCCAAAGGACTAGCCGCACTACCATACATCAAGAGCATTTCCGAACTGACAGCCAGACTGCTGCGACCACTAGGACTCATAACAACACACAAACCAACAGCCACTCTCGGACAACAACTCACCAGAACAAAGGACCCGATACCCAGCATGAGCAAAACCAATGTTGTGTACAAAACCCCATGCAAGGACTGTATAAAACACTACATAGGACAAATAGGAAGACCGCTAACGATCTGCATCCATGAACACCAACTAGCCACGAAACGACACGACCAGCTATCCTTAATAGCCACACACGCAGATGACAAGCAACATGAATTCGACTGGGACACACTATTATTATAGGACAAGCCAAACAGAGAACAGCCAGGGAATTCCTAGAGGCTTAGCACTCATCCACAGATTCAATCAATAAGCACATCAACCTGGACCCAATATACCGACCACTGCAACGGACAGCTGGAACTGACAACCGGAAGAGGCAGATTCAAATGGCGGAGGAAAGATCACAGAAGTGCTTCACAGGAGGCTCCCAAGCACTGAGGATGTCACCTAGACAGGGGACAAAACGTCTGCAACACAAATTCCCAGCTCGGTGAATAGAACCACAACAACGAGCACACGAGCTACAAATCTTCTCACAAACTTTGAGCACTTTATTTTAATTATAGTGCATGAATACAGACAAAATAAAAAGTATTGGTTTAACTGTAACATTATCAAAATGAATAACAAAATAATATATACAATAGCTACCACTAATTAACTGTTCAAATGTAGTAATATCTCATAAACACACCCTTGGAAAAGACAAATTCAGTAAAATAGATTGACTCGCATACAATTCTAACAGCAGGAAGAGAGTCCCAGCTTTTAGCTACAACAGAGAGAGGAATAAGAGCTTCCACATCCAGCTTCAAAACCTCAATTGCTACTGAAGGGTAAAACTAAAACAACTTCTGATTTTGTGGGAGCTTGATTGCACTCATTCAGGCTGCTTCTAATGTTCTAACTTTAAGAAAAAAACCTCAAGGCCTCAAGCTGTTTACTTTATTGGCGTTTGAGCAGACTACTCAGCAGTTCTGTTTCAAACTTCCTTCATAAAAAAAACCGAGGACAAAATACATCTCTTAAAGTCATAGCTTCATCACATATCCGAGTTCCATTCATCTCCGCTATCCCTGCCACAGTCTGCAAGATGATAACATGAGCTATCTTTTTCCAAAACTTTTAATTTTTTTCCCTCCCAAGTTTTTTTTGTCATATTTTGCTGTACTTTGTATTCTGTTCAGTTTTCTGACCTGACATCTCTCTTTAATTATATGTTGTTTTCTTTATGTTTTATGCAATTTTAACTTCCTAGTGAAACTCAAATTGTGGCTGACATGAATGTTTTAAAAGACAGTTGCTACATAATATACTAGTCAAGTGCACATCATATCTTCATGGTTTGGTTATCATAAAGTTAGGGATTTTAGCAAATAGTGATTATAGCACTTCAGAAAGACATAGGTGAGTAATAATGAGTAGGCAGGTTACAAAGTGAGTGCAAGGCCCTTGTGGTGCTTTGAGAGTGTATCTGACCGTAAGACAGAGAAGCAGAAACAAGGCCATTCAGCTATCAAGTCTGTTCCACCATTCAATCATGGCTGATAAATTTCTCAACCCCATTCTTCAGTTTTCTCCCCTTCCACCTTGACCCCCTTGACAATCAAGAACCTATCTATCTCTCTCTTAAATATATTTAATGACTTGGCCTCCACAGGTTTCTGTGGTAGTGAATTCCATTGATTCACCACTCTTTGTTTGAATAAGTTCCTCCGTTCTAAAAGGTCTTCCCTTTACTATAAGGCTATGCCCTCGGGTCCTAGTCTCTCGTATCAATGGCAACATCTTCCCAACACCCACCCTGTCCAGTCATTCAATATTCTGAACGTTTCAATTAGATCCCACTTCATCTTCCTAAACTCCATTGAGTATAGACCCAGAGTCCTCAAACATTTCATATGTTAAGCTTTTCATTCTGAGACCATTCTTAGGAACCTCCTGTGAACATGTTGCACGCCAGTACATCGTTCTTGAGATATGGGGTCCGAAACTGCACACAGTACTCAAATGTGTTCTGACCAGAGCCTTTTAGAGCCTCAGAAGTACGTCCCTGCTTTTATATTCAAGTCCTCTCAAAATAGATGCCGTCATTGCATCTGCCTTCCTAACAACTGATTCAATCTGTAAGTTTACCTTGAGAGAATTCTGGACTCAACTCCCAAGTCTCTTTGAACTTCACAGGTCTGAATTTTCTCCCCATTTAGAAAATATGCTTCTCCCATACTTCTATTCTTCTTAACAAAGTGCATGACCTCTCATTTTCCCACATTGTAGTCCATTTGCCACTTCATTATACACTCTTCTGACCTGTCCAAATCCTTCTGCAATCTCCCTGCCTCCTGCTGCTTGTCTCTGTATCTATCTTTGTATTGTCTGCCAGAATGCCCTCAGTTCCTTCATCTAAATCGTAATGTATAAAGTGAAAAAATTGTGGTCCCAAAACCAAGCTTTGCAAAACACTACCTGTCACTGACTGCCATCCTGTGAAAGACCCTTTTACCCCCATTCTCTGCTTACTGTCAAGCTTCTATCCATGCTTGCAACTTGCCCAAACACCATAGACCCTTATTGTATTCAGCAGCCACCTATGCGGCACCTTTTCAAAGGCCTTAGAACATAGAACATAGGAAAGTACAGCACAGAACAGGCCCTTTGGCCCACGTTGTTGTGCCGAGATTTAATCATAATGTAAAATACGCACTCCTCAACTCACTGCTATCCATATACATGCCCAGCAGTCACTTAAATGTCCCCATTGACTCTGCTTCCACTACCACAGCTGGCAATGCATTCCATGCATTCGCAACTCTCTGCTTAAAGAACTACCTCTGACGTCTCCTTCAAACCTTCCTCCTAATATCTTCAAACTATGACTTCTTGTACCAGTCAATCCTGCCCTGGGGAAAAGTCTCTGGTTGTTGATTCTATTTATTCACTTCATTATTTTGTACACCTCGATCAGGTCTCCTCTCTTCCTCCTTCTCTCCAGAGAGAAAAGTCCAAGCTTATTCAACCTTTCTTCATGAGGCAAGCCCTCCAGACCAGGCAGCATCCTTGTAAACCTTCTTTGCACCTCTCCAAAAGCCTCTGTATCTTTCCTCTAGTAGGGCGACCAGAATTGAACATCATAATCCAAGTGTGGTCTCACCAGGGACTTGTAGAGCTGCAGCAAAACCTCGCGACTCTTAAGCTCAATCCCCCTGTTAATGAAAGCCAAAACACAATATGCTTTCTTAACAATCCTATCCACTTGGGTGGCAACTTTGAGGGATCTATTTACTTGCACACCCAGATCCCTCTGTTCCTCCACACTGCCAAGAATCCTGTCTTTAATCCTATATTCAGCATCACTTTGCATTTTTCCAGGTTGAATTCCATCTGTCATTTCTCAGCCCAGCTCTGCATCCTGTCTATGTCGCGCTGCAGCCTGCAGTAGCCCTCTATACTATCGACGACACCTCCAACCTTTGTCATCTGCAAATTTACTAACCCACCCCTCAACTTCCTTGTCCAAGTCACTTATAAAAACTACAAAGAGCAGAGGCCCAAGAACAGAGCCCTGCAGGAACCCACTCAACACTGACCTCCAGGCAGAATACTTTCCATCTTAACCACACTCTCCCTTCTGTCAGCCAGCCCATTTTGAATCCAGATAGCCAAATCTCCCTGTATCCCATAATTCCTGACTTTATGAATGAGCCTACTACGGAGAACCCTATCAAATGCCTTGCTGAAGATGAAGGCGCCTCATCTTCTGCCTGGGAACCCTCCAGCCACAAGGGATGAACTCGGATTTCTCCAGTTTCCTCATTTCCCCTCCCCCCCCACCTTGTCTCAGTCGATTCCCTTGAACTCAGCACCGCCCTCCTAACCTGCAATCCTCTTCCTGACCTCTCCGCCCCCACCCCACTCCGCCCCCACCCCACTCCGGCCTATCACCCTCACCTTGACCTCCTTCCACCTATCACATCTCCATCACCCCTCCCCCAAGTCCCTCCTCCCTACCTTTTATCTTAGCCTGCCTGGCACCCTCTCCTCATTCCTGAAGAAGGGCTTATGCCCGAAACGTCGAATTTCCTGTTCCTTGGATGCTGCCTAACCTGCTGTGCTTTAACCAGCAACACATTTTCAGCTCTGAAGTCCATATACACTACATCCACTGCTCGACCGTCGTTGATCTCAAAGAACTCCATTAGATTTGTGAGGCATGACCTACCCCTCACAAAGCCATGCTGACTGCCTTTAATCATACTATGCTTTGCCAAAATGTCATAAATCCGATCCCTCAGAATTCTTTCCAAAACTTTGCTGACCACAGAGACGTAAGACTGACTGGTCTATAATTGTCAGGGATTTCTCTATTGCCCTTGTTGAAAAGAGGAAGAACATTCGCCTCCTTCCAATCCTTCGGTACAACTCCTGTGGAGAGTGAGAAAGCAAATATCCTCGCCAGAGGCTTATCAACCTCCTTTCTCACTTTCCGGAGCAGTCTAGGATAAATCTAGTCTGGCCCTGGGGACTTCTCAATCTTAATGTTTTCCAAACTTTTTAGCACATCAACTTCATCAATCTTGATCTGGTCAAGACTGTATCCCAGCTCCTCTAAGTTTTCATTTACAACAAGTTCCCTTTCCTTGATGAAAACTGTATCAAAAAACTAATTTAGGGCTACTGCTATCTGCTCAGACTCCACGCACAAGTTCCTTCCACTATCCCTGATCGGCCCAACCTTTTCCCTGATCGTTCTCTTATTCCTCATGTATGAGTAAAATGCGTTTGGGTTCTCCCTAATTCTTCTTGCCAAGTCTTTTTCGTGCCCCCTCCTGGCTCTCCTCAGTCCACTTCTGAGTTCCTTTCTAGCAAACCTGTAATCCTCTAAAACTGTACTAGATCTTTGCTTCCTCCACCTTACGTAAGCTGCCTTCTTCCTTTTGACGAGAAGTTCTTCTGTTCTCGTCACCCAAGGTTCCTTACTCTTACCCCTTCTTACCTGTCTCAGAAGAACACATTTGTGCATCACTCACAACTACTGCTCCTTAAATAGTCTACACATATCTGCTGTGCCCTTTCTGTGGAACAGTTGCTCCCAGCCTGTACTTCCCAACTTCTGACTGATAGCGTCCTAATTTCCTTTACCCCAATTAATTATCTTCCCTTGGTAACTGCTCCTTTCACACTCCAAGGCTATGCTAAACATGAGGCAGTTGTGATTACTTTCACCAACGTGCTCTCTCACCATGAAATCTGACACCTGTCCTGGCTCGTTGCCGAGCACCAAATCCGAACTGGCCTATTCACTCGTCGGTCTGTCTACGTACTGAGTAAGGAAACCCTCCTGAACACACCTGACAAAAAACTGCTCCATCCAAACCATCTGCACTTAGGTTCCAGTCGATATTGAGAAAGTTGAAATAATAACAACCCTGCTACTTTTGCATTTTTCCAGAATCTGCCCGCCTATGAGATCTTCAATCTTTTTACTTCTGTTAGGTGGTCTGTAGAAAACCCCAATGCGGTGGCTGTTCCCTTGCTGTTCCTAACTTCCACCCATACTAACTCAGTAGACAAACCTTCCTCCACCACCTTTGTTTCTGTAGCTGTGAAGCACTCTCTGATTAGCAATGCTACACCCCCTCCTCCTTTTCCACCCTCCCTATTCTTTTTAAACGTTCTAAACCCTGGAACATCAAGCAATCATTCCTGCCCCTGTGAAACCCATGTCTTTGTTATGGCCACAACATCACAGCCCCAAGTACTGATCCATGCTGTAAGTTTGTCACTCTTATTTCGGATACTCCTTGCATTAAAGCAGACACACCTTAACTGATCCCTTTGTTTCATCGCATGAGAAACCTTCCTGATAGATTCAATATATCCTGTCACTGTCTGTCTGCAACTGACCCCCTCTCAGACATGTGGATCTGATTCCCACGCCCCTACTAAACTAGTTCCAATCCTCCCGAATCACATGAGCACACCTCTCACCCAGGACATTTGTGCCCCCCCCAGTTGAGGTGCAACCCTTCTTTCATGTACAGATCCCACCTTCCCCAGAAGGTATCCCAATGGTCAAGGTATCTGAAGCCCTCCCTCCTGCACCCACCTTGCAGCCATGTGTTATGCTGCATCCGCTGACTGTTCCTCATCTCACTATCTCGTGGCACCAGTAACAAACCTGAGAACACTACTCTACTCGTCCTGCTCTTCAGCTTCCAACCTAACTCTCTCTAGTCACTTTTCAGATCTGCAGTGCCTTTGCTGACTATATCATTGGTGCCAATATGTACCACGATTTCTGGCAGCTCCCACTCCTCCTTCAGAATTTTGTAATCCCGGTCAGCGACGTCCCGAACCCTGGCACCAGGGAGGCAACATACCTTCCGAGTGTCCCGTTCCTGACCACAAAATCTCCCGTCAATCCATCTTAAATATTGAGTCCCCTACCACGAGCAGTTTTCTATTTTCCCCCCTTCCCTCTGAGCCTCAGTGCCAGAGACCTGACAACTATGGCTTTCCCCTGGTAGGCTGTCCCCACCAGCAGTATCCAAAACGGTATACTTATTGCTGAGGGAAAGGGTCACAGGGGATCCCTGCTCTGACCATCGGTTCCCTTTCCTCTCCCTGACAGTAATCCAGCTGTCCTCATCCTGAGTCTGGGGAGTGACCACCTCCCTGTACATTCTCTCAATTTCCCCCTCAGCCTCCCGGATGATCCATAGTTCATCCAGCTCCAGCTCCAGTTCCCTAACTCTGTTTTCAAGGAGCTGGAGCTGGGTGCACTTCCCACAGATGTAGTCGGCAGAGACATGTAAAGTGTCTCTCACCTGCCATATTCTGCAGGAGGAACATACAACAGCGCTAACATCCATATTTTGTGACTCTGAAAGCCTGCACAGAACTAAACAAAGGAAGAGAAAAAAAGAGAAACCTGAAAACTTACCTAGTTTATAGACTCTTAGTAACATTAGAGGAGGTGGGTGGAAGGGGGGGCCCTACAGTGTAGGGTTTCAGGTTTACATCTCATCCACTTAAAACCTTCCCAGAAGTCCTTCGTTCCTCCCTCGCACCTCTCGGCAAATGGGGCCCCGACGCCTGAAGTGGGTGTTTTAAACCGTTCGACTCACCTTCCCAGAAGTCCTTCGCTCCTCCCCTGCATCTCTTGGCAAGTCCAGATAGATAACATCCTTTGCTCATTACTTCCTCAAAGAAGTTTAGCAGATTTGTCAGGCATGACCTCCCCTTGATGAAATCACGCTGATTTTGTCTTATTTTACCATATACTTCCAAGTATTTGGAAAGCTCATCCTTCACAATGGATTCCAGGATCTTACTCACGACCGAGGCTAGGCTGATCAGTTTGTAATTTTCCAACTTTTGCCTTACTCCCTTTTTAAACAGGGGTGTCACATTAGCAATTTTCCAGTCCTCTGGGACCCTCGATTTTAGCGATTCATGGAAGATCACTGCTAACGCGTCCACTATCTCTTCAGCTATCTCCCTTAGAACTCTGGGGTGTAGTCCATCTATTCCAAGTAATGTACCAGTTAATCTAGCACTTTCTCCTTGGTGATGGCCACCATACTAGGCTCTGTCTCCTCACTCTCTTAAAGTTTTGGAATATTACTCGTGTCTTCCACCGTGAAGACCAAAGTGTAGTAATTTTTAGTTCCTCAGCCATTTCATTGTTCCCACTGCTACCTCTCCAACATAATTTTCCAGTGGTCCAAGGTCTACTTTTTGCCTCTCTTTTGCCCTATTCTATAGCTAAAGAAACTTGTGCAGTCTTCCATTGTATTACTGACTAGTTCATTCTCATAGCGGGTTTTGAGAAGATTTGTAGCTTAGGTTGAGGTTTTGGATGTAGGTTTGCTTGCTAAGCTGGAAGGTTCATTTCTAGACGTTTCGTTACCCTATTAGGTAACATCTTCAGTTGGTGATGTTATTTCCTGTGGTGATGTTATTCCTGTGGTGAAGTCGCTTTCTGTTCCTTTTCTCAGGAGGTGGTAGATGGGGTCTAACTCGATGTGTTTGTTGATAGAGTTCTGGTTGCCATAATGGTTGACATCACCACCCCAAAGAAATCCAAACATATAAATAGAAAGCAGGAACATTCAGTATTGCTTCGCCTGAGGCCCACTGAAGATGCTACCTAGTAGGGTAAAGCTGTGTGTCGAACATGAGAAAATGGGTGAGATCCTGAATGATTACTTTGCATCAATGTTCACTGAGGAGAGGGACATGATGAATGTTGAGATTAGAGATAGACGTTTGATTACTCTGGATCACGTTGACATAAGTAGGGAAGATGTGTTGGGTACGCTAGAGATTATTAAGGTGGGCAAATCCCTAGGACTGGATAAGTTCTTTCCCAGGTTGCTGAGGGAGGTGAGAGGAAATATCTAGGGCCCTGACAGTTATCTTTGCAGCATCCTTAAACACAGGTGAGGTGCTGGAGGATTGGCGGGTTGCCCCTATACAAGAAGGGTAATAGGGATACTCCAGGTAACTTCAGAACAGTGAGCCTGATGTCAGTGGTGGGAAAGTTGCTGGAGAAGGTACTGAGGAATAAAATCTATTTATATTTGGAAAAGAATGGGCTTATCAGTGATAGGCAACATGATTTTGTGTGGGGGAGATTGTGCCTTACCAACTTGGTCACTTCCTCAAAAGAACTCTACTAAGTTGATAGATGAAGGAAGGGCTGCAGATTTCATATACTTGGACTTTAGTAAGGTGTTTGGTAAGGTTCCCCGTGGTAAACTAATGGAGAAAGTGAAGTCACATGATGTGCCGGGTGTTCTAGCTAGGTGGATAAAGCACCAGGACACACAGAGTAGTAGTTGAAGAGAGTTACTCGAAATGGAGAAAGGTGACCAGTGGTGTTCCAAAGGGATCAGTGCTGGGGCCACTGTTATTTGTAATATACATAAATGATCTGGAAGAGGGCACTGTTGAAATGTTTGCAGTTGACACAAAGATTGATGAAGTAGCAGAAAGCATAGGGGACAGTCAGAGAATACAGGAGCATATAGAAAGACTGGAGAGTTGGGCAGAGAAGTGGCAGATGGAGTTCAATGCAGGCAAATGTGAGGTTATGCATTTTGGGAAGTCTTATTCTAGAGCAAATTATACAGTAATCGGAAGAGCCTTGGGAAAAGTTGATGAGCAGAGAGAGATCTAGAAGTTCAGGTCCGTTGTACCCTGAAGGTTGTTGCACAGGTGAATAGAGTGAGCCAGAAGGCATATGGTATGCTTGCCTTCATCGGACAGAGTATTGTGTATAAGAGCTGGCAGGTCATGTTAAAATTGTGCAAGGCATTGTTTTGGTGGCATTTAGAGTACTGTGTACAGTTCTGGTCACCACATTACTAAAAGGATGTGGACGCTTTGGAGAGGGTGCAGAGATTTACGAGAATGTTGTCTGGTATGGAAGGTACTAGCTATGAAGAGAGGTTGAGTAGGTTAGGATTGGTTTCATTAGAAAAAAGGAGATTGAGGGGGGATTGAGATCTACAAAATCTTGAAGAGTAAAGACAGGGTAGAGAGAGATAAGCTTTTTCCCAGGGTGAGGGATTCAATAACAAGAGGTCATGAGTTCAAGGTGAAAGGAGAAAAGATTGAGGGGATACATGCGGCAAGTACATGACACAGAGGGTGGTAGGTGCCTGGAATGCATTGCCAGCATAAGTAATAGAGGCAGGCACAGTAGATTTATGTAAGATGCAACTGGACAGATGTATGAGTAGGTGAGGTGCAGAGGGATAGGAATAGGATGCTTAGGAATAGGACGACATGTTTAGACAGTGGATTTGGATCGCCTCAGGCTTGGAGGGCCGAAGGTCCTGTTCCTGAGCTGTAAGTTTTCTTTGTTCTCTCTTTCTTTGTCTCTCTCTCTCTCTCTTTCTCCTCTCTTTGTCTCTCTCTCCTCTCTTTGTCTGTCTGTCTGTCTGTCTGTCTCTCTCTCTCTCTCTCTCTCTCTCTCTCTCTCTCTCGTAAATTCAATCATATTATGATCCCTGCCTCCTAAGGGTTCCTTCACCTTAACCTCCCTTCTGAAGTCTGCAGGTCTTGGAGGTTTGGTTTCAAGTGCCACATGCTCCAGAGTGCATATTAACTACTCTGAAGCAGTTGATTAGGAATATTTCTCTGAAGTGGGAATGCATTTGCAATCAAAATGCACTGCAGAGTTTGAACAAATAAAATCCTCATATGGCTTAAATCTATAATTTGGTGAATGTACAGGCACTAGCAGATAAAGCTATCACAAGAACCAATTATATTTTGCATTTTAAAGAGAATGATTTACACCTCCATATTGTCTTCCATGATCACAGGATATTTAAAAGCCTTTACACGCGATGAAGTAATTTAAAGTGATGACATGTAAGAAATGCCTATCTGAACACACCAAACCTCCACAAATGGTAATCTGTTTTTGTGACGCTGATTGTTGCGTAAATATTGAAAGTGACGCTGTTCTTCAAAGTGGTGCTACAGTATCTTTTAGAATAACATGGACAGAGCCTCAGTTTAGCAACTTATTGTAAAAGCAGCAAATTAAACATGCATGCCATCCCTCAGTATTGCAGTGGAGTGTCAGTTTTGATGTTTGTGCTGAAGTTCTAAAATGGCACATGAAGCTACAAATTTCTGACCAAGAGACAAGAGCACTGCCACTTGAGCCCTAACTGACACATAGCTAGGACTATAGATTCTTAGAAGGGAACAAAACAAGTTTATATTTTTAAAACATTACTTAGGCTACAGTTCTTGAGTATATTGTGGGGTTTTTTTGCACTTGAAAGTTGGCTAGCTCAGTTGACTGGACAGCTTATTAGTAATACCAACAGTGCAGGTTCAATTCCTGCATCAGACTCTCCTTCTGTACCTCTCTCCTCACCTAAGATGTTGGTGACGCTTAGGCTAAACAATCACCAATCATGATGCTATCAAATGAGAGAGAGCCCTGTGGTCTGATAGAACTGTGGTAGCTTTACTTTTCATCTGTTATTGAAAGGCCACTGCAGTAATAGAGTGTAGAGCTGAGGTAATGCCACAGATGGGAAATTGTAATTTCAGGAAACCCTTGAGTTTAGCAACCATTTCTGTTTGATCAAGAGAAGTTAAGATGATAATTGAGAAGATTAAAATCAAATGAAGGAATGTTTGAACAGAAGATTTTTTTTATAGTTGAAAAGTCAGTGATGGGGCTCATAAATTTAAAATTATTATATAACTAAGAAAGGCAGTTTCAGAATAATTTCGTTGTTGATGTCATGAAATGCTTTGAAACAAATTGAGGCAGAAACAATTACAGTTTTTCAAGGGACATTGAATAAATACTTTGAAGAAAGATACATATATCTGGAAGGAGCTGCGTGTTTGAAGAGAAAGTGGAGGATATGATGAATTTTGGATTGTTTTAGGAGAGAACTGTAATAATTAATATTAAATCAATATTTCACCTATGTCTTTACTGAGGAATCAGATGTGACCAGTCAACCGTGATAGAGGAGGTAATTTAGACCTTGGAAAGGTTTGAAATTGATAAGGAGGGTGTATTGGGTTGGTTAACTGTACTTAAAGCTGATAAGCGTCAGGACCAGGTGAGATCCATCATAGGATAATGAAAGAGGGCACAATGGAAATTGCAGAGCTGCTGGCCATAATTTTTCATTCTTCCTTGGAGTCGGGGATGGTGAGGGAGGACTGGAGAATTGAAAACATTACACACTTGTTCAAAAAGCTAAGATAAGCCAAACAAATGCAAGCCAGTCAATTAAACTTCCATGATGAGAAAACATCCAGAAGTCAAACTTTGGGCCAAAACTAATAGTTACATAGACAAATCTTAGTTGATTCAAGAAAGGTTCTTTTATGCAAAATCATGTTTAATTAACCAGTTGGAATAATTTTGAAGAAACACTGTAGAGGGTTGATGGGGAAGTGCATGGACTTCTCAAAGGTTTTTGACATAATGACGCAGAACAGAATGCAAAGCTATAGGTCATGGTCTAAAAGGTACAGTAGCAACATGAATATGGAATTGACAAACTAACAGAAAATATTTCCGGTAAGATTAGAGTGGTGTTGATACTTCAGAGCCGGTGCTGGTCAGCTGCATCTGCTTTTCTTCTCATTTCTTTCCTTTTTTTCTCTCTCCTCTCATCTTTTTTCTCTTCTGTTTTATTTTACTTACCTCTTGGTGAAGAGCTCAGTTGCAGTAACAGCACTGGTGATGGCGAATGGGACCAGAGGTGTTGCCTAGAATAGGTCCAACAGCATAGACACATGGTGGCAGTATGGGAGGTGAGTTTGGGTTCTTGGCGGCTTCTACATCATCGAGACAGTCCTAGTGTCGATTCATGGTTGCTGCTGCAGTGGCAAGTTTGGTTCCGGCAAGCTTTGCATCCAGTGCAGATTCAAGGAGGATGCAATGGTAAAGACAAGTTAGGGCCCACTACAAGACCATGCATCATCAGCAGCAGCTATATCGGTGAGGTGCACCCAAAGTAGACTCATGGTGGTGCCAGTGCAATACCCGGCAATATTGGTGGCATCTGTATTGTTGAGATGATTTAGGACTTATAGTGGCAAGGGTGTCAGTGGAGACGAGATGGTGCTGAAAATGGAATGATTTATGTTTCAGTGGCGGTGGTGTGGCAAAGGAGATTCCTGCTTGGCCACGAGGCCCACAGCCCATGACAGAGCACTTAACAAGAATTATTGTAAAGTAGGACACTTACTTTATTTCTTTGTTTTTCTTGCTTTATATTCAATGTTTTGGTTTATTTTTTGTGTTTTAAGAATGGTGACACTATGCAGCACTTTTCACTATATTTTGTAACAAGATACACGTGACAATCAGTAAATCAAATGTAATCAATACAGATTAATGGTTAATTAATGTTTTTCAGGCTTCAGCAAGGTTTGTTTTGGAGTTGCCTTGAGATCTGTATTGAAATCATTGCATTTTCTGATATGTATTAATAACTTAGGGCACAATTTTTGGGATTATGGATGATGTGAAATTTGGAAACGTTGAGATCTGTAAAGAAAATTTGAAAGGACAGTCAAGCTGATGGAATGGGTGGGCAAATGGCAGATGCAGTTGAATGTGAAGAAATGGGAAATTTATTTTGCTAGAACGAACATGGAGAAGTGAAGGGCACAATTCTAAAAGGGTGATAATCAAAGAGGTACCTAGTGTCAACGTGCATCTGTTGCTGAAGGCAGCAAGACAAATTGAGTGTGCAATTAGGAATAAACACAGGAATTAGAGCAGGAGTATGCACTTCAGCCCTTCTAAGCCCATTCTATCATTTAACATGACCATGGCTGATTTCATCCTGGTCTTAACTTCACTTTCCTGTCTGCTCCCCATAGTCGTTTCTCCTGCTTTTCATCAGAGACATATCTAGTTCTTGAGTATCATCTGCGAACTTTGCCATGTTACGTTCCATCCCTGCTTACAAATCATTTATAAGATTGTAAATAGTTGACGTCCAAGAGCTGAACCCTGCGATATCCCACTGGTTAAGTTTAGCCATTCAGAGAAAGACCCATTTATCCTGACCCTCTGCTTTCTCTCAGTCAAACAATCCTCTATCCAAGCCATTACTCTACCCTTAAACCCTTTGCACCTGGATCAGTCTTTTCAAATGCAGCACCTTGTCAAATGCCATCTGGAAATCTAGATATACCACTTCCACTGAATCCCCATTGCTCACCTAGCTGGTTATATCCACAAAGAATTCCAGCAAGTTTGTCAAGCATGATTTGCTTTTCATGAGTCCATGGTGACACAGGTGGATTGAGCTATGTTTTTCCAATTGTTCGGTTGTTTCCTCTGTAATTGATTCTAGCAACTTTCCCACTTTAGAGTTCAAACTAACTGGAGTGTAGTTTCCTGCTTTTTGTGTGTCTCCTTTTTTTGAGCACCTATTATCTCTGCTGTTGCCTCCTTTAATATCCTAAGTGATTGTAATGACATCTTCCAGGTGGACCTCATAGAATGTGAGTTACCCTGATTGGGGCTATTAACTGGGTCTTATCAGGGAGCCCCGGCTGACAGGTATAAACTGGAGTGTCAGAAGTTCTGTTCACTCTGAGAGCTGGCTCTGAGGAAGCCAGATCAGTGTCAAGTATTATGCACGTGTAAATTGAATTTATTGTCACATGTACGGAGGCACAGTGAAAGCCTTTGTCTTGCGAACAATACAGGCCGATCACAGAGTTAAGTGACATAGTAAATAGTCGGTAAACAGTGGCAAAAACAAAAATGCAGGTTCAGGCAAACGTTCAGAGTTTGAGTCCATTCAGTATTCTAACAGTAGGGTAGAAACTGTTTTGAAACAGGTTGGTGCATGTGTTCAGGCTTCTTTACCTTCTCCCCGATGTTAGAGGCTGCAGAAAAACATTTCCAGGGTGGGATGGATCTTTGAGAATGCTGGCGGCCTTTCCTTGACAGCGGGCCTGGTAGATGGATTCTGTAGATGTGAGGTTGGCCTTTATGATTATTCGGGCTGAGTTCATATATAGGGTGAATAAAGGGTGAGTAGGTGCCAGAAACCAGCCTCTGTAAAGTTATTTCTCTGGTGAAGAGAAAAAAACTACACACTCCTAAAGACAGTCACTCATCTTTGAGTTGGGGTAAGCATTTCTGGCATCATGCCATTATTTGGGAAGCGTGACTCATTTGATCCTGCCACCAAGTCAGACCCAGTATGTGGAAAGAATGTATTATTTTTTCCAGGCAGATGACATGGGAGCAGATGAAAAGTATGGAGTGGATCTGCAGCTTTTTCAGTTATTAAGAGCCTAATGTGTCCTGAGGCACCAGATATTAAAACCTTCCAGAAGTTGACAGATTTAGTTAAAGGGTATTATGACCTCAAACCACCTCTAATTCTGAGATGCTATCGGTTTTACTTGGCATTTGAGAACCAGAGGAGTCTGTGTCTGGGATCTTGAATGAGGTTAAGATGACTGGCAGAGGCATGTGACTTTGGTTTCACCCTTAGTGAGATGTAAGAGACCGTTTGGTATATGGGATTAATGATGTAACCATGCAAGAGCACCTATTAGCCTGTCTGGACTTTAACCAGGCACTGAAAGTGGCTTTGTAATTTAAAAATATGGCAAATGGATACATGAGTTACAGTATATGCTGATGAAAGTGGACTCCTGAGCCAAGCTGACTGAGCTTGAGGGACACCACTTGAGTGAAGATATTTGTATAGCCTCACTCAAGACATATCCTGAACAGAAATACTTGGTCAGCCCTCAGCAAAACCTGAAAACAAAACGAAACCTCCGCCAAATGCTTAAAACTTTCTCAATCCAGACCAGCAGGCCACTATAGTTGCACTGTTATGCGGATTTGATACAGCAAGAGTCGCATTAGGCCTGAATTGAGTAACAGTACTTGTAGGCCACTGTCCAGGGAAATGTACACTCTGGAAAGCCCACCTACAGTTAAATTCCTTAGTAACTGTGGTTCTGCTCGCCGAGCTGGAAGTTTTTGCTGCAAACGTTTCGTTCCCTGGCTAGGGAACATCATCAGTGCTGTTGGAGCCTCGTGTGAAGCGCTGCTTTGATGTTTCTTCCGGTATTTATAGTGGTTTGTTCTTGCCGTTTCCGGGTGTCAGTTTCAGCTGCAGTGATTTGTATGTGGGGTCCAGGTCGATGTGTCTGTTGATGGATGTTCTTGCCGTTTCCGGGTGTCAGTTTCAGCTGTAGTGGTTTGTATATGGTGTCCAGGTCAATGTGTCTGTTAATGGAGTTTGGGGATGAATGCCATGCTTCTAGGAATTCTCTGGCTGTTCTCTGTCTGGCTTGTCCTATGGACAAGAACAAACCACTATAAATACCGGAAGAAACATCAAAGCAGCGCTTCACACGAGGCTCCAACAGCACTGATGATGTTCCCTAGCCAGGGAACGAAACGTTTGCAGCAAAAACTTCCAGCTCGGCGAGCAGAACCACAACAACGGATACCCGAGCTACAAATCTTCAATCAGATTTTATTCCTTAGTAACATCCAAACCAGAACCAATCAAAAGAAATGTCTGGTTAAGTGGTCACCCAGTTCTAATGGAGATTGATACAATGTGGCTGTATGAGTGATTGCCGAACCAGTCTTTAACAAAATCTCCTCTGGACCCCAACCCTTAAATCTGCATAAGACCTCAGCGAGACTGAGAACATATATAGGGGAATCTTTTACAGATTAAGGATACAACTTCAGTTTCGATCGTGTATGAGAAACAGCTGGTTTAGTTACTACTGATTGTAGTAAAAGCTTGGGGAATCTGATGGGGCGAAATTGATTGAGAAAGATTCACCTTGATTGGCTCAACATGTTTCGAATAGAAAATGGCAACTTGAATGAAGTCCTATCTAAATATCTGCACGTTTTTCAGGAAATTAAAGGGACTATCAAAAGAGCCAAGGCCACTTTACATGTTGACCAGGAAGCACGATTCTGCAAGGCCTGTCCGGTGCCATTTGCCTTCCATGCAAAAGTAGAGGCAGAAATCAGGAGGCTGGAAAGCCAAAGGAATAATCAAACCAGTACAGATTGCGGGATGGTCAGCACCGGTTGTACCAATTATGAGGCCTTTGAGGGTTTCACCTTTTTGAGGGGTTTTAAATAAACAGTAAACTGCTTTTTGCAGTTGGATAAATAACCAGTCCCTCGCATAGAGGACTTCTACCCAAAGCTGGTGGGGGACTGTCCTTCTCGAAGCTGGATATGAGACAGAAATTACAGTTAGCTGAGGATTCCCAGACATATGGTACAATTAATGCCCATAAGGGTTTGTGCCAATATATGAGACTGTCATTTGGGGTATCATCAACTTGTGCCATTTTTCAGCAATGGAGAACAGTTTACAAGATCTGCCTCAGGTTGCCATTTATCTTTGTGATGTGCCAATAACAAAGAAGACTAATAAAGAGCACTTAGAGAACTTAGACCTAGTCTTTAGATGTTTCTTCAAGGCAGGCGTATGCCTTAGAAGGGAAACGTTGTGTTTTAGGCACCCCAAGTGACCTACCTGGGTTACAGAGTTGACAAGATCTGGTTACACCCATTGGAAGATAAAGTGAGGATAATTCAAGGTGCCCAGGCTCCCATGTGTGTAGCAGAGCTTAGGTCTTTCCTTGGAATGGTGAATTCTTATAGGAAATTCATATACAACCTGACCTCTATTAGGACACTCTTGCATCATAGCCAGATGTACCCTTTAGTGAAATTAATAAACCGCTATCATTGTTTAATGATCCCACGCGAGATCTGGTGCTGACATGCATTGCCTCCAAATGCGGTATTGGGATAGTGTTGGCTCACAGATGGTGCAATGGAAAGGAACGCCCAATAATATATGCTTCCCGGGCTTTGGCCGATGCAGAGTGCAATTATGTCCACGTGGTCGTCTTTGATGTGAGAAAATCCCACCAGTATCTTTATGGACATGAATTTGTAATAGTAAGAGACCACAAAGTCCTGCTAGACCTACTCAGAGGACAAGGCCATGCAGCACATAGCTTCAGATTGAATTCAACAGCTCTCATTCTATCTGTGTACAATTACTAGTTGGAACACTGTCCGGGAAACCAAGTAGAAATGTGGATGCCTTGAGTCGCCTCCTGCTGGCAGAGTCACCACCAGAGGCGTCACCACTGGAAGAGGTCCATTTTGGATCAAAACTTTCTGGATACCTTCCGGTCACCATTGACAATGTGGGACTGTTGGTGCAAAAATATCTGGTCCAGGCAAATCTAAACAGGTGATAGTGATGGGGAAAACAAAAGGGTCATCGCAACCTTTCTGGACCTGGCAAGATCAGATCACCATTCAGGGTAGCAATTTATTATTGTCCTGGAAAAGGTTGCTGCCAGATACTGGCTGAACTCCTCCAGAGTCATCCAATGGTGTCTGAAATGAAGATGTTGGCTTGATGTTATGTCTGGTGGATTGGGCGCAGACATAGCTGTGTAGGTGGGTCAGTGCCCAGAGTGCTAATGAGGACAAAACCTACCACCAGCAACTCCCCCACATCTATGGGAATGGCCTGCTAAACCCTAGACTTGGTTACACATTGAGCCCTTGAAAGGGCTAGCATAGTCAGTGTTTTTAGTCATTATGGACGCCCATTCAAAATAGTTGGAAGTGCATAGAGTTCATTCATCAAACACAGGGGTATCAATAGAAATGCTGTGAGCACTTTTAGCAATACATGAACTCCAAGAAGCATTGGTCACAGACAATGGGCCATCATTGGCCAGCAGGAAATTAAAGTACTACGTAAAGTCAAATAGCATTTGCCATGGAAGGATGGCTCTATCCATCATCCAATGGTCGAATAGAAAGAATTGTCCAAATTTTGAAGGTAGGCTGAACGAAACCACCTCGGAGAAAGTAAAGATTGCAAATGCTGCGATGAGGAAACTGGTGAAATCAACATTGATTCTGTGTAGTTGCAGGGTCCCAAGGCAGAAGGTAAGGCATTCTTCCACCAGACATCAGATGGCTAGCATCTGGCGGTGGAGGTTGCCCAGGACTTGCATGTCCTTGGCGGAGTGGAAGAGGGAGTTGAAGTGTTCAGCCAGAGGGCAATGGGGTTGTTCACTGCGTGTCCCAGAGATGTTCTCTGAAACGTACACAAGTTGGTGTCCTGTCTCCCAATGTACAGGAGACCACATCGGGAGCAACAGACAGAGTAAATTATGTGCGCGGAGGTGCAGGAAAATTTAAGCTGGATGTAGAAGGATCCCTTGAAGCCCTTGGATGGAGGCGATGTGTGGGTGCAGGTTTTACACTTCCTGTGGTGACAAGGGAAGATGCCAAGAGTGAAGGGTGGATTGATGGGGGCATGGACCTAACAAGGATATTGTGAAGGGAATGGTTTCTGTAGAACACAGATAAGGGAAATGTATCTGGATGTAGGTTTGCTTGCTGAGCTGGAAGGTTTGTTTTCAGATGTTTCATTACCATACTAGGTAACATCTTCAGTGAGCCTCCGAATGAAGCACTGGTGGTATGGCCCGCTTTCTATGTATATGTTTGAGTTTCCTAGGATTGGTGATGTAATTTCCGGCAGTGACATCATTTCCTACAGTGATGTCATTTCCTGTTCTTTTTCTCAGGGAGTGGTAAATGGGGTCCAAGTCCATGTGTTTGTTGATAGAGTTCCAGTTGGAATGCCATGCTCCTAGGAATTCTCGTGTATCTTTCTGTTTGGCTTGTCCTAGGATGGAAGTGTTGTCCCAGTCGAAGTGATGTCAGAGTCGAAGACACAATCACCAAACACCACCAACCTCATTGGCAAAAACAGTATAGTCAAGCTAGTGGACCTATGCCTTACCACCCACTTCACCTTCAACAACAAAACCCACAGACAGACCAACAGAATATCCATGGGATCTCCAATATCAGGGTTCTTAGCAGAGACTGTAATGTAGAGACCCAAACAAAACAGCTCTGCCAACCATCCAATCCAAACTTTGAGTCCACTAAGTGGCTGACACCTTTGTCATCACCAAATGAAACAAACAAATTAAAGGAAACCTTCAAGACTATCAATAATACTCTTACTGGCATTAAATTCACTAAGGAGGAGGAAAACAATAACAAACTGCCATTCCTAGATGTCACTGTAGAGCGAACAGCCAATGGGTAACTTCAAACCAGCGATTACAGGAAAAAGAGGAGGAAAACAACACATATAGACCAAATATTGAACTACAGAAGCAATCATCCCAACATCCACTCTCACAAAGCTGCATGAGAAAGTTATTTCAATGAGCCACCACATACTGAAGCAAAGAGAAACTACGCAGAGCAGAGGAAAATCACCTATACAGTGTATTCAGAAAGAATGGGTACCCAATGAACACAGTCTGCTGATTTCTGAACAACAAACCCAAACAAGCATTCAAAAGACATCCAGAAACCCTAGCCACTCTCCCCTACATTAAAGACATCTCAGAAATGACTGCCAGACTACTCAGACCCCTTGGCGTCATAGTAGCCCAACACACTAAAACAGCAGCTAATGAACTTGAAAGACCCTATACAGACAACAGGCAACACTAATGGCATTTACAAAATACCTTGCACGAATTGTAACAAACACTACATTGAGCAAACAGACAGAAAACTAGCCACCAGGATACGTGAACATCAACTAGCCACAGAACAACATGACCCACCATCACTAGTATCCTTACATACAGATGAGGAAGGACAGCATTTTGACTGGGACAACACATCCTAGGACAAGTTAAACAGAGACATGCACAAGAATTCCTAGAAGCATGGTGTTCCAACCGGAACTCTATCAAGAAACACATCGAATTAGACCCCATCTACCACCCCCTGCGAACAAAGAACCAGAAATGACGTCATCATAGGAAATAATGTCACCCCAGGAAATGAGATCACCAACCCTAGGAAATTCAAACATACAAGAAGAAAGCGGGCTACACCACTCGTGCTTCATTAGAAGACTCACTGAAGTGTTACCTCGGGTGGTGATTGAAACATCTGAAAACGAACCTTCCAGCTCAGCAAACAAACCTACATCCAGAACCTCAACCTGACATACAAATCTTCTCAAAACGTGCTGGGGAAAAAATCTCTGGGGGATCTGTTTGTAGGTGGCGGAAATGGCAGAGGTTGATGCGTTGTATCTGGAGCTTGGTGGGGTGGAAGGGGTAGACCAGGGCGATTCTGTCTTTGTTCCGATCGGAAGGGTGGGGTTCAAGGGCGGAGTTGCGGGAATTTGAGGGCATTGTTGACTACGTGGGAGGGGAAATTGTGATCCTTGAAGAAGGTGGTCATCCGGGATGATCTATGGTGGAATTGGTCCTCCTGGTCACAGATGCAGCAGAGGCTGAACCTATCTGTGTTCCGCAGAGACCATTCTCTCTGTGACTCCCTAGTTAGGTCCAAGCCCCCCACCAACCCATCCTATACACCCAGCACCTTCCCTTGCCACTGCAGGAAGTGTAAAATCTGCACCCACACCTCTCTCCTCCCCTCCACCCAAGGCCCCAAAAGATCCTGCCACACAGGCAGAGGTTTTCCTGCACCTCCACACACGTCTACGGTGTCTGTTGCTCTCATTGTGCTCACTGCTACATTGGGGAGGCAGGACGCCCACTTGCGGAACGTTTCAGTGAACATCTTTGGGACTAGATGCCACTGCCTTGTGACCGAACACTTCAACACCCCCTCTCACTCTGCCAAGGACATGCAAATCCTGGGTCTCCTCCACCGCCAGATTCTAGCCACCTGACGCCTGGAGGAAGAATGCCTCATCTTCTGCCTTGGGACTCTCCAACCACCCAGGATCCATGTTGATTTCCACCAGTTTCTTCATCTGCTCCCCCCCATTCCAGATTCAACCCTCCAACTTGACACTGCGCTCTTCATCTGCCCTACCTATCCATTTTCTTTCCCATCTATCCACTCTGCTCCTCTTTCTGATCTATCACCTTCACCCCATCTTCATCTACCTATCATATTCTCAGCTGCCTTCCCCCTCACCCCACACCCCCTCTCAATTATCTCTCATCCCCCTTGGGCCTCCCCCCACATTCCTGATGAAGAACGTTTGCTCAAAACATTGACTCTCCTGTTCTTGGGATGCTGCCTGAAGAGCTGTGCTTCTTTAGTACCACACTTAAAGAAACTGTCTCCAGTTTTACTTGATGCCAAATTGTCTCAGTTCCTATATGATTATCAGACCACCTTCATGCAGTTACAGGGATAGCTCCAGCAGAGTTGCCAATGGGGAGGATACTCTGCACCAGGATAAATTCGATCTTCCCAGACCTGGGGTACAAGGGTGAAACAACATCAGGAAAGCTGAAGCTACGCACAAGACATCTCTAAGCAAAAAGAGACAGTTTACTTCAGGGGCCAAAGTTTGGTGCTAAAACCACAGGAATAACACTACATGGATAAGAGTCATTGTCAGTGTGAAGTCAGATTTTGTGAAGTACAACATTCAGGTGGCTGAGGAGGTCCTGAACAAGCACGTCGACCACATGAAAGCTGCAACCTCACAAACGGGGCATGAGGAAAACATACCTGGCTCCTTGGAAAGGCCATCGCAACCCACAGGTTCATTCCCTCTATCTAGCACTGAAGAAACCTTGATATCTAAGGTGGACATGGCGGATGTCATGACTTCGACGTCTTTCCCACCTGAAGTGGATGAATTTCTTGTGAGACTCTCTGGGCATATGACGCAGGCTGCGATCTGTACATACTGTCAGTATCTGAGGCTGAGTCAGAGGAACCGGACTGGTGCAAAACAGCCCCAGGTCATACTACAAGAAAAAGAACAGACCTGCATTTCTAGACTTTGAGCAGAAGTGATGTAATTCTAAAGAGGCCAGCCAGGTGGACCTCCTAGAAAATGGGTTCCCCTAATTGGGGCTGTTAACCTGGTCTAGTCAGGGATCCCTGACAGACAGATATAAACAGGAGTGTCAGAGATTCTGTTCACTTTGAGACCTCGCTCTGAGGGAGCTGGATCACTGTCAATGACTCTCCACATGTGTATATACAGAGTGACTTGGTGACTGGGGATACTGGTCTCTGTTGAATTATTTTGCAATTCAGGGAAGGTTTTCAGAACTAATTGAAAAAAAGGAGTGTCAGAGATTCTGTTCACTCTGATTCTGAGGAAGTCGGACCAGTGTCATGTACTATGCACATGTAAATAAGGCGTGATTTGGTGACAGAACACGAGCTTCTGTGGAGTTATTTCAAATACCTTCTCCTTAGTTATAGTAATTTCACCAAGTTCCCCTGTAGTAACTATACTTTTGGGAAAAAATTGTCAACTTCCACTGTGAAAACAGAGTCAAAATATTGGTTTAGTACCTGTGCCATTTCTACTTCTAAAGGGCCAACATTTTCTTTTGCTATTCTCTTCCTTTTGTATGCTTATAGAAGCTTTTGCTATCAATGCTGATTAGATTAGATTACTTACAGTGTGGAAACAGGCCCTTCGGCCCAACAAGCCCTCACCGACCCCCCGAAGCACAACCCACCCATACCCCTACATTTACCCCTTACCTAACACTACGGACAATTTAGCATGGCCAATTCACCTGACCCACACATCTTTGGACTGTGGGAGGAAACCGGAGCACATCCACGCAGACACGGGGAGAACGTGCAAACTCCACACAGTCAGTCGCCTGAGTCGGGAATTGAACCCGGGTCTCAGGCGCTGTGAGGCAGCAGTGCTAACCACTGTGCCACCGTTTTCTGCTTGTTTCCTTTTGTTGTTCCTTGGCTCCTTTGATTTTGTTTTTAGTAACCTTTTGATGAGCTTTAAAGTTGTCCCAGTCCTGCAGAGTGCCACTAAATATACCCTAGTTTTTGCCTTTGTTATCCTTGAACTCCTTGTTAAACCATTGATGATTTATTACCTTTTCATTTATTACCTTTTCACAATTCCTCGTCCTATCATGAATACACTTTGAGAGGTATTTAATATCGATGTAAGGATTTGCCACTCTTTTCAACTATCTTGTCCTTTGGTATTTTTGTTCAGTCCGCTCAGGCCAACTCCTTCCTCCGGCCTGCACAGTTACTTTTGTCCATTCACTAAAACTTGCATATGTGACTCAATCCTTTCTCATTACATAATAGCTAATCTAAAATCTAAACCAGTTCTCTGGTTTGCTCCCTTGGTATTTTGTCCTAAAAAAAATCCCTCTTACTCTATAAACCTTTCTTCGAGGCTACCCTTGCTAAATTGATTAATCCAGTCAATATGAAAGTTCAAATCACCCATAATTACCATTGTGCCTGTCTCACTGTTTTTATAATCTCCTGGTTTATAATATGCCCTAATTTGGAAGTACTGTTCCATGGCATGTAAATTGTTCCTTGCTTTTTATTCCTACTCTGACTGATGCCATATTTTGGTAGATGGAGGTGGGTAGTACCACAATGGAGATTAGAGTCAAGATCAGAGTGGTACTGGAAAAGCAGAAGTCAGACAGCATCAGAGGAATAGGAAAATCAACGTTTTGGCAAAAGCCCCTTCATCAGGAATGAGCATTCATTCCTGATGAAAGGCTTTTGCCCAAAAAGTTGATTTTCCTGTTCCTCTGATGCTGTCTGACCTCCTCTGCTTTTCCAGTATCACTGTAATCAATATTTTGGTCCCAAGTGCCAGAATCATTTCTTGAGACAGCCTTCCTGTTATCCTTATCCAATAAAGCAATTGCACCTCCTTTTCCTTTTATTTATCTTTTGGGAATACGAGTGCCCTTGGATATTTAACTTCCAGTCCTGATCTTCCTGTAACTATGTTTCAGTGATCCCCACAAGATCATACCCATTTGTCTGCATTTGTGCTGGATACTCATTAACTTCATTCCAAATGAAGGGGCGGCACAGTGGTTAGCACTGCTGCCTCACAGCACCTGAGACCCGGGTTCAATTCCCGACTCAGGCGACAGACTGTGTGGAGTTTGCACGTTCTCCCCGTGTATGCGTGGGTTTCCTCCGGGTGCTCCGGTTTCCTCCCACAGTCCAAAGATGTGCGGGTCAGGTGAATTGGCCATGCTAAATTGCCCGTAGTGTTAGGTAAGGGGTAAATGTAGGGGTATGGGTGGGTTGCGCTTCGGCGGGTCAGTGTGGACTTGTTGGCCCGAAGGGCCTGTTTCCACACTGTAAGTAATCTAATCTAATCAAATAATGAGTGCATTTAGGTACTAGGTTTTTAATTAAGTTCTATTGATCTTTCTTTCTCTTTTAATATTTTCTTTCGCAGGTTAATAAGGCAAATAGCATCCTGGACTTTCTTGTTCAGGGCATGAACTTGGAAGTGATTTTGCCTGCAGTACTATTTCCAGATCTGGGCAGTAAATATTGATAAGAATTATTCCAGAAGCAAGAAACTTCTATTATTTAAGAAAGCTGATTGTCTTCCTAGGGTGGAAACTTCTAAAATTATACTAAAGTATATTGTTCATGGACGAGTGTTTTTGTTAGGTACACTCATTTACCATAAGTATTCCAAAACAAAGGAGAAGACTGAGAAATGAAATTCCTCAGATGATATCATTTATTGCCTTTGAACTTGAAAACATCGATATTTCATGCATGGCTATTTAAAAATGTAATCACTCTGCGAATGTTCATGTCACTTAGTTCATTTTTAATCGAACGTCGGAGCTATATTACCTTTTGTTTGTTCCCTCAATCAATAGACCTGAATTTAAACTTGGAACACCAATGTACTGTGATGATACTATGGCTTTAAGAGGTTATTTTTGTCCTTTGTTTTTGAAGAAATGTTTTGAATCAGAGGTGACAAGTGTCTATTGAAAACCCATTAACAGCTTGTGAGGCTTTAGGTATTTTTAAGTTGGAACAACAGAAGCATCCTGAACAGGAGAGGCAAACTCCCACAAAACCAAGATTTAAAGTCTTAGCTTTTCCAAAGCAGTTGCTACTGAAACAAGCATGAGAAAGAACCAGCATGGGTTTAGAGGGGAAGCTTTTTAAACTTTATTTCCGGGGTCCTTCTTAGCTTTTTCCACTCTTCATTAAATATGCCAATCCACATCAAAAAACGTTTGCCTGTCCTACTACGTTATGCCCTATCTCCCATTTCCCATTTCAGTTTGGAGCCCTTGAGTGGTCTTTCTGGATCCCGCATCTGTGCTTATCTTCATGTCAGTTGCTTATTTTAACCTCTCCATTTAGATTTTCACCCCACCATTGGATTGAACGGAGTTCATTTGTTCATTTTGTTAACAGAGGTCAAAGAAAGAGTCCCATGTTCAGGGTTATGAGCCATGTCCAATAGGAAAACCAGCAAATATTCAATGACAGCAGGAGAGCTAGAACTTTGAGAGAAAGTGGCTAAATACGAGCAGATATTCCTTCAAGAAATCTTGTGTATTCTTTTTAATTACATGTGAAGAAGACAACAGGAAACCACTTCATTAATTCTTTATCCTAGTCATATAGCTCATTGAAATTCAAATTGGGAGGCTGTAGAAAATAACAAGAGGATTCTACAAGACACTGAGGCATCGTTCTAAAATTACATTTTAAGAAAGTTGCAGATAAGAGTGACAATAGTAAGCTGTTCCTTCTCATCTGCAATCTTTGATATATTTGAGCACCCTTTGCTTCTTCAGTGTTTCCTTTGTTAATTGTCTAGCTCCTGAAACCTGATTCAGTTCCACTCTGTCACCTACTTTCTCACCTCTAATTAACATCAGGAGACTGTCCCATGACAACATTTAAAAATACAACAGTAATAAGCAAAGCATTGCGGATTCTGGAGATCTGAGACAATAATAACTGAAATTGGTGGAGCACACCTGACTGTATCTGTGCAAACAAAACAGAGTTAATATTTCCAGTTCAGTTCTGAAAAAAAATCACTAAAATCGAAATGTTACCTCTGTTGTCTCTCCGCTGATGCAGCCAGACCTGCTTTCTCCATCAATTTCTGTTCCTGTGTGTTTCTGAGAACACAATATCAGGTTCTACGTGCTGATCACATTTTACACAAACTTTCTGCCATCCTCATTGACCCCTCCACTCCCTCTGATTTTTAACAGTTTGTCAGGATTAGATGAATGGAGATTCCCTCCAATGAACTGATGCAAACTGTTTTTGAAGAATTCCATCCCTTGCCATGACCACACTCCAAGTTTAAACCAGACTGTTGGTAAATTTAATATATTATGCAACTCTGAGTTGAGCTTTACATTGTCTCTATCAGCAGAACAGCCTATTTCCACCTCTAAAATCATTTGTCTCTGTACCTGCTGCTGAAGTTTGCATGGATGAATTTACCACTAGATTAAACATTCACAATTCTCTCTTGGCGAGCTGTACATAACCTTATTTACTTTAAATGCCTGCCCCTATGCACTTGGTGACTGACTTCAAATTTGTATTATTTTCAGACGCACACATGGGTCTCCTGTAGTACTCCTTTCCTCTGACAACCTCTCCACTCCTTCAGATCTGACCCATTGTACATCACAGATTTATTTCATCCCTTCCTTTGCGCATTTCTTCAACTGTCCAGCTTTTAAGCTGTAGAGTTTCCTCCTTAAAACCCTCTCCTGTCTTACTCCTTAAATACTTTAATAGATGCCTTAATCACTTTTACTTATCTCTTCTTATTTAACAGGTGTTAAATTGAACTCAGTGATCAATCCTCAGAAATGCCGACCTTAAAAATGGTGTCTAAATCAAATTGCTGTTCGGTCTGCATTTCTTTTTTGATCAACAGGAGATAAGGGGTGGTTGGTTAGAGCTGCAAGTTATATTGACCATCACTTGCAGTTGGAAATTTGGGTATTCTACTTTAGCATTAATTTGCATGATTTCAGTTTCCCCATAATTAAAGTGTGATTGACTGTTAGAGCAACAAAACTATTTCTCACATGAAATCATTAATATACGAATACTCTGTATCCCCAACAGCCTGAGATGTAATTGGTGGATACAGAATCTTTATAAATTAGTTGACTTAAGCAATACTTCAGCTTAAATATTGTGTGTCGAAAATGGATTAAAATTTCAACATATTTTTATTTCCAGTTCCTGACAAATTTAGAGGGATTCTTTTAAGTGATCAAAATAAAATATTGCAGTTTATTAGAACATAGAACATTACAGCGCAGTACAAGTCCATCGGCCCTAGATGTTGCATTGATCTGTGGAACCAATCTGAAGCCCATCTAACCTACACAATTCCATTTTCGTTCATATGACTACCCAATGACCAGTTAAATGCCCTTAAAGTTGGCAAGTTTACTACTGTTGCAGGCAGCTCGTTCCACACCCCTACTACTCTCTGAGTAAAGAAACTACCTCTAACATCTGTCCTATATCTATCACCCCTCAATTTAAAGTTATGCCCCTCATGTTAGCCATCACCATCTGAGAAAAAAGGCTCTCAATGTCCACCCTATCTAACCCTCTGATTATCTTACGTGTCTCAATTAAGCCACCTCTCAACCTTTTTCTTTCCAAAGAAAACAGCCTCAAGCCTTTCAGCCTTTCCTTGTAAGACCTACCCTCCATACTGGGCAACATCCTAGTAAATCTCTGCTGAACCCTTTCCAAAGCTTCCACATCCTTTCTATAATGCGGTGACCAGAACAGTATGCAGTAGTCCAAGTGCAGCCACACCAGAGTTTTGTCCAGCTGCAGCATGACCTCATGGTTCTCAAACTCAGTCCCTGTACTAATAAAAGCTAACACATCATATGCCTTCTTAATAATCCTATCAACCTGGGTGGCAACTCTTATGGATCTATGTACCTGGACACAGAGAGCTTTCTTCTCATCTACACTACCAAGAATCTTACTATTAGCCCAGTACTCTGCATTCCTGTTGCTCCTTCCAAAGTGAATCACCTCATACTTTTTTCCACATTAAACTCCATTTGCCACCTCTGCAGCTTACCTGTGTCCATCTGTAATCTACAACATCCTTATGTACTATGCACAATCTATCAGCTTTACTGTCCTCTGCAAACTTACTATCCCATTCTTCTACACCCTTCATCCAGGTTGTCTATAAAAATGACAAACAGCAGTGGACCCAAAACAGATCCTCGCGATACACCACTAGTAACTGAACTCCAGGATGAACATTTCCCATCAACCACCACCCTCTGCCTTCTTTCAGCAAGCCAATTTCTGATCCAAACTGCTAAATCACCCTCAATCCCGTGCCTCCGTATTTTGTGCAATAGCCTGCTGTGGGGAGCCTTATCAAATGCCTTCCTGAAACCATATACACCACATCAACTGCTTTACCTTCATCTACCTGTTTGGTCATTTTTCTCAAAGAACTCAATAAGGTTTGTGAGACACGACCTACCTTTCACAAAACCATGTTGACTATGCCTAATCAACTTATTCCTTTCTAAATGATTATAAATCTTACCCCTTTATAACTTTTCTAACAGTTTACCTACAGCCGAAGTAAGGCTCACTGGTCTATAATTACCAGGGTTGTCTCTACTCCCCTTCTTGAATAAGGGAAAAACATTTGCTATCCTCTAGTCTTTTGGCACTATTCTTGTAGACAGTGATGTCATAAAGATCGAAACCAATTTATTCTTAAGGCAGTTGGTTTAATGTTTTCATAGATATCGTTTAAACTTAGAGAATACAATCAACAAACAATGGTTGAAAAAAATCATAGAAAGCAATTTAAGAAAACTGAACTTGACATTGTTAACGTAAAACCTTTCTGATCATCCTAACTTGTTCTAACAGATATTTACAACTTTTTACAGCAGACACTCCTAGACTTATGTGTTCTTTGTTTTAAAGATTGGATAATACAAGGAATCTTGGTCTCCAGATGGACTACTTTTTTCAACCTCAGAAAACCTGTCTCATTTGTGGAGATGAAGCATCAGGCTGTCATTATGGAGCACTCACCTGTGGCAGTTGCAAGGTGTTCTTCAAGAGAGCAGCTGAAGGTACATTGTTATTAATATCCTGATTTGATAGCAGTACCTTGGATTATCCAGATTAATACAAAAGTAAAATATTGCAGATTCTGGAAATCTGGAATAGAAATAGAAATGCTAGAAATTCTCAGCAAGTTAGGCAGCCAATAAAGAGAGAAAACTCATAATTTCTGTAGTGCATTATTGTTTCAGATTGTGTTTTTATCCAGATTGGTGTTCACTGAGCAGAATGGTTCCTGTTGATTTGATATCATTAAATTTCATAGCTCTGTTTCTTTCATATGTATGTGCTGCATGCGTTGTTAAAAGTCGTCCTTAAGTCTCTTCCATGTTACTTTTTGTTGTTCAAATGTAAATAGTGCTGCAGATGCTGTTTGAGGATCAAAATCATGTATAATGTGTGTATGCACCTTTCTGAAAATCGCATTCATGAGGGTGCTAGCATCACGGAATGCTAGCATCACGGAATGTATGTAGAGCAGGCAGGCGTAACATTATGTAGTTTGGAGTAGTATGAAACCTCTAGTCTGAGAAATGAGTTTCAGTCAGTCCTGTGGTATGAAACCATAGATTGCAATTTTTTTTTCAAGCCTGCGACCTTCTTAATCTCACCCAACAGCAAAAACACCACCCTCCACACACACAAATACACACACATGCTACATATTACTTATAAATTAGTTGCTGGTTGATATATTCTGGCTGTTCCTACAATTCTATAAGTGCTGGGCTTTCCATAGTTCCTTAAAGTGTGAAAGTCTGCAGTAAAGATATGGCAGGTGCTTACCTTTGCTGACTTCAAGATGTCAGCATAAATCATTTCCCCTTAAACATGGATGTACTTTTAGACATAGAATGAGCCATGAGTGATTACAGAGAGCATGTCAAGTTGCTTGAAGAAGTATGAGGGCTGTCAGCAAGAGGCCACATCGAGTCATAGGGATGTACATCACGGAAACAGACCCTTTGGTCCAACTCACCCATGCTGATCAGATATCCTAACCTAATCAAGTCCCAATTACCAACGCTTGGCCCATATCCCACTAAACTCATCCTGTTCATACAGCCATCCAGATGCCTTTTAAATGTTGTAATTGTACCAGCCTCCACCACTTCCTCTGGCAACTCATTTCTTACACGCACCACCCTCTATGTTTAAGCATTGCCCCTTACGTCCCTTTTAAATTTCCCCCCCCTCACCCTAAACCTATGCTCTCTAGTTCTGAACTCCCACACCCGAAGGTGAAGACATTGTCAATTTATCCAATCCATGCTCCTCATGATTTTATAAACCTCTATAAGGTCACCTCTCAGTCTCTGACACTTCAGGAAAAACAGCCTCGCCCTGTTCAGCCTCTCCCTGTACCTCAAATCCTTCAACCCTGGTAATATCCTTGTAAGTCTTTTCTGAACCCTTTCAAGTTTCACACCATTCTTCCGATAGGAGGGAGACCAGAATTGCACACAATATTTCAAAAGTGGCCTTTCCAATGTCCTGTACAGCTGCAACATGACCTCCCAACTCCTGTACTTAGTGCTCTGCCCAATAAAAGAAAACCGACCAAATGCCTTCTTCAGTACCCTATCTACCTGCAACTCCACTTTCAAAGAGCAATTAACCTGTGCACCAAAGTGTCTTTGTTCAGCAACACTCCCCAACCTTATCATTATGTGTTTAAGTCCAGCTCTGATTTGCCTTTCCAAAATGCAGCAGCTCGCATTTATCTCAGCCAAACTCCATCTGCCAGTCCTCAGCCCATTAGCCCATCTGATCAATATCCATTGTACTCTGAGGTAACCTTCGTCGCTGTCCACTACACTTGTCCATTATGTTCAGAAAGCAATTTCTTAACTGAAATTCAACAAGCAACTATATATGAAATGCTTGCGCTGCTACAGGAATTGCCTTGCTGCCAGCTGTACAGTCACAACTTCAACCTCCAAAGAATTTTATTAAGGTGCCTATGGCGATGAAATGTTATTTGGCTAACTCCAAGTCTGAAGTTGGTGATTTTATAACGTCTTCTGGATTTTGGCCCATTGTTGGGCAAGCGACGGGCACTGACACTCTCCTTTCAATAAATCTAACTTCATTTCATTATGTCTTCCCAGAGAGAAACAAGCAAAGTGACCTCTGGTTTTGATCAGATTGCAGAACTACAAGCAGTTCCACTATTTCAGCATTCAACTTGTGTATTAACATATCCTGTCGGTGCTCACAATATCTTTATTCTGCATCAGCTGTATTTGATACTTGACTAACCAAATCCACTGATGACATGGCTCATGTCTCTGGTGTGTACCCCAACAGCATCTTTATAGCATGTGCACAATGGAAGCTATGTTGTTGGATGAAATATGATAGAATAGAACAGTTTGGAGTGAAATAATGCTTCTGCAACCTGGTCTGTACTGGTGAAATCATATAATACTTGGAAGAGTTGGTCTCATGGTCCATGGTAGTTTGCTGCACGTTACACAACCTAATTATCTTTAGGGGACAGGTCTTATCACCAGCAAATGATAAGCGGTTCAGGAACTGAAGAATGAGGAGGAGGAAGATGCAGAAGGATAGAAGCAACCTTGACAGCTTCTTTCTGGCCAGACTATCAGTGATGAACTCATCAAAGAGTGATACCAAAAGCTCTCTCTCCAATTTCTCAATCCTAGTAAGATTGCACATTCCTGTTTCTCTGTCACTGAATATTGATTAGGGCACATTAAAGACAAACACAAAATAAATGTGTCAAACTAAATTTCTAAATTAAATCTTGCCGCTCTCAATTCCTCATGATTTCCTCCAGTACCTATTTTCTTAGTGCCTGTCTTCATTGTGCCTTTCCTGGTCTTACTGCTGCAACATGGTGCTAATTGATCATTTGCAGCATACTTGGTAGAAAATAGGAAATTTGCACAGTCAGATATCTGGAGGGTGTGTTCTTGGTTGGGATCCATGCCTCTGCAGTCCAAGAAGTGGCTCCATAGAGGCCAGTCCAATGGGGTAGAGTTAATGCACTCAGGGAAATGTATAGTGGTCAGATAGGAATCTGGGCACTTCTCATCTGGGACTGGCTGGTTAGGTTAGGTTAAGGGGTGGGCTACGTTCAGGTTTGTCCAGAAGAACTGGGGGAAAAGTGGGCTCCGGAGTAAAGGGGTCTGAAAGGCAGGAAACTCATCTTAATGGGTATTGGAGGTTGTAGAATGAGGGGATGAGGTGATGACAGTTGTGAAGAGGGGCAATTTCATTTTTAAGGGTGAAATAGGGTAAACAATGGGTGGGAACAGGGCATTACGTATCCATCGTCAATAATCCACTACCTTCAATAAGGTTCACTGGAGGACAGTGTTTGACCCCACCAGGTGCATACTCATGTAGATAGGTTAGATGTGGACCTGGGCATGTACAAAGCCCATGGGGCTTGTGGGTATGATTGCCATAAAGGGGATTGTTCATGGTCCCATTTGCACATGAAGGCTGAAACCTCTGCCCGAAAATTGTTCACTGTTACCTTCCATTGAAATTAAAATTACACAATATGAAATGAACAGCTGTGATTACATCTGGATTAGGTTGATTAAGTGTCTCAAACTGCGAGGGAGGGACTGCAAGAAGTCTGTGATGTCAGGCTGTTTAGTATGCAACAGTATTACAACAGGTGTTTGATCTATATAGGACAAATACCTGTTGGGCCCCTAATCTTTGGCAATCCTAATGAGTTGCTCCCTGTATGATGTACATCACCCTGCTTCACAAATTGCTGATCATTTCATTAGGCACCATGTAAATATCATATCTTTTTATTTTTCTGTATTATTAGTTGTGGACTGAAATGGGAAAATAACTGTTTGAAAAGCCAAGGATTGTTGAAGAACTACATGCAACTTTAGAAAGCAAGAAACTGGTACTCATTGTTAGAACTGTTGCTATTGATTCAAGTTACTGGTTCAAGCAGTAATAATTGATTTGCAGACAAGCTGGAAGCAGGGGGTACATTTATAGAATCATAGAATCCCTACAGAGAGGCAAGAATTGGATAGGGCAGTGGGTTTGGGTGGGATGCTCTTTGGAGGGGCAGTGTGGACTGGTCTGCTCCTGCACTGTAGGGATTCTGTGATGCTATGATTTAGAAAATAGTCCATGCCTATATTCCTGATCATTCCTGAAGAAGGGCTTATGCCCGAAACGTCGATTCTCCTGCTCCTTGGATGCTGCTTGACCTGCTGCGTTTTCCAGCAACACATTTTTCAGCATCTGCAGTCCTCACTTTCTCCATGCCTATACTACCCCTACCAAAGTGCATACCCTCACAAATTGCAATGTTGAATTCTATCTGCAACTTCACTTCCTACTCTCTTAGGCTGTGCAAGCCCTTCTGCAGCCTCCTCCCATCTTTGTGTCATCTGCAAATTTAGTAACAATGCCCTCAGTTCATTTTGTGCAGAACATTCATCTCTGTCACTGTCCAGGCCTTAATAGTTATTCTCAAGATGGTCAGCAATGACCCTTGCTTGGTGTTTGTGACATGCAGATGTGTGTGTCCAGTCTGTCTAATTCCTGATGCTTCTCTGGTGTATGTTACCTTGTACTGCAAGTGAAAGTGAAAAGTATGTCTGTATTATTGAGTAGTATGGCTAATAAAACTATAGACATAGGAACAGACGTAGGCCATACAGCCCATTGGTAATGGTAAGTTCCTGGGGAATGTTGCTGAATAAAGAGACCTTGGGGTGTGGGTTCACAGTTCCTTGAAAGTGGAGTTGCAGGTAGATAGGATAGTGAAGAAGGCCTTTGGTATGCTTCCCTTTATTTGAAAGAGCATTGAGTACAGGAGTTGCAGCTGTACAGGACATTGATTGGGCCATTTTTGCAATATCGCATGCAGTTCTGGTCTCCTTTCTATTAGAAGGATGTTGTGAAACTTGAAAGGGTTCAGAAAAGATTTGCAAGGATGTTACCAAGGTTGAAGGAGAGGCTGAATAGGCTAGGGCTGTTTGCCCTACAGCGTCTGAGGCTAAGGGGTGACTTTATAGAGGTTTATAAAATCATGAGGAATATGCATGGGATAAATAGACAAGGTCTTTTCCTTGGAGTGGGGGAGTCCAGAAATAGAGGGCATAGGTTTAGGGTGAGTGGGCAAACATTTACAAAGGACGTAAGGGGTAACTTTTTCACACGGAGGATATAGCATAAGTTCTAAGTCTGTGAGAAGATTTGTAGCTCAGGTGCTCGTTGTGGTCCTGTTCGCCGAGCTGGGAATTTGTTTCGTCCCCTGTCTAGGTGACATCCTCAGTGCTTGGGAGCCTCCTGTGAAGTGCTTCTATGATCTTTCCTCCGGCATTTGTAGTGGTTTGAATCTGCCACTTCCGGTTATCAGTTCCAGCTGTCCGCTGCAGTGGTCCAGGTCGATGTGCTTATTGATCGAATCTGTGGATGGCATGGCTTCACAGGAGGCTCCCGAGCACTAAGGATGTCACCTAGACAGGGGATGAAACGTCTGCAACACAAATTCCCAGCCCGGCGAACAGAACCACAGCATATAGAATAAGTTGCCAAAGGAAGTGGTGGAGGCTGGTACAATTACAATTTTTAAAAAGCATCTGGATGGTTATGTGAATAGGAAGGGTTTAGAGGGATATGGGCCAAGTGCTGGCAAATGGGACCAGATTAGGTAAGGATATCTAGTTGGCGTGGACAGGTTGGACTGAAGGGTCTGTTTCTGTGCTGTGCATCTCTAGGAATGTATGACTTTATGATTCCTACACTGTAGGGATTCTGTGATGTCATGATTTAGAAAATAGTCTATGCATCTATTATCCTTACCAGAGTGCATATCCTCACACTTTTCTACACTGAATTCCATCTGTAACTTCTTTTCCTACTCTCCTAGCCTCTACAAACCCTCCTCCAGCCTCCCTGCTTCCTTGACAATACTTGTCCTTCCACCATCTTTGTGTTAAAGCAGCATGCTTGATTGGCAAGGCAGCTGTCACCTTCTATATGCACTGCCTTCATCACTGATGCACAATGGCAGTAGCATGCACCAACTACATGAAGCAATGCAGTAGTTCACTAAGGACCCTTCAACAATACCTTCCAAACGCATGACCTCTATAACCGAGAAGGGATCTGGATTCAAATCACACTATGGCAGATGGTGGCATTTGAATTCAGTAAAAAAGAAATCTGGAAGTAAGAGTCTAAGGACGACCATGAAGTCATTGTCAATTGTTGGAAAAACCCAGCTGGTTCACTAATGTCCTTTAGGAAAGGAATTTGCCATCCTTATCTAGTCTGGCTGACGTGTGACTCCAGACCCACAGCAATGTGGTTGACTCTTGTCAATAAATAATAAAACAAAATTGAACTAGCTTCCACTGCTCTCGAGCAGTTCATTCCAGCCATAATCACTCACTATATGAAAACGTTTTTCCTTATCTTACATTTACGTTTCACTTGCACCACCAAGTTCTCCAGTGCAGTGTTTGAAAACCTTGGAAAGCCCTCTCTCGTTACTGATCTTTCTGTTTCCCAGGATAGATTCACATCTTTTCTGAAATCTATCACCTCCTCCAGCTGTTAATGTACCCCTCCTTTTAAAAATCTAGGCTAGATTTAAGTGGTGTTAGGAAGTTATGATTTTTGGCTCCTTGCTAATAGGAACAGCATGGTTAGTACTGGCTACATATAGAAATCATTGTGATGAATCGGCAGCAAGATGTTGGTCTAATGCCAGTATTTCAACTAACAAATGTGGGTTAACCACATCGTGATCCAAGCCCAATTTTTGAGACTATCCAACTTAGCCTCCATTATTCCAAAGTTAAATCTGGTTTCTGTAATCCATAATACATCAACAACATTGAATACATGGAAGCACAGAGATAGGGCTAGTAATTTTGGGAGATGAGGTTAGTGAAAGCAGTTGAATGGACATGATCCCTTTCGTGTAGAGAGTCAGAGGTCATGAGTGTTGGCAAGAGACTTGTACATTGATACAGTGTGATTAGTCGTCAGTTGAGTGTCGAATAGCAGAGAGAAGGTGATGGCACTTAACTCTTGTAGAGTGTGGAAGATCATTGACTTTGTTTCTGCATTGCTGGGCATCCTGTTTTACACAAGACTAACCAAAATTGATATTTGTATTCAGTTCGGTGGTCAACAGGATAAGGGACATCTCTCCTCTCCACCACCTTGTCCACTTGTTCCTCTTTGAAAAAGGTCTATAATATAGAGAGTGAGCTTTGCTTCCTCTGGGTCACCTCCTTGATGATAATAGTTAAGTGCAACAGTGTGAAATATAGTTCCTGGTGTGCTGATGTGCTTTAAATGTGGTGCCAGTTGTGTGAATGGCAGAAGATCCCAGCAGTAACAATATTTTTCCTCTCTAGCTACATGATTCTCTGTGAAAGTGCCCCAGAGCTCTGTTGCATAATAAATTGGTGAAAAGTGGTTGATTATGTGAGCCTCAGCAGCTAGATGCTATTAACCTCACTACAAACCCTTCAACTGAAAATGGGAGAATATCTCCACAATTCTTCTCCTGTCTTAAAACACCCAATTTAAAAACATAATCAAAGCTAAAGCTATACATTATTCTTCCCCTTTAGGTCCAAATTTCCAAATAATAATAATAATATAATATCACAGACCTTCATCACAATGAGAAGGGTCAATTTATCATTGTAAAGAAGTAAATGATTGGGGCATGGAATGAAAAAGTTTATTAGAAAGATTAAAGAGGAGATGAGGGAAATTTATTTTCATCCAAAGGAGATAAAGGTCTGGAACTTACTGCCTCAAAGAATAATTAAGGCTGAAACCTTCAATTCATTTCAAAAGGTATCTAAAGTGCCGTAACCTCCATTGCTAAGGCCAAAATGCTGATAAGCACGATAAGGCTTAGTTATTTGCTGGTGCAGACATGATGGCTAAAATAGTCTCTTGCTATGCAGTAATCATAAATAATAAAAAGGTAGTAAGAAAAGGATTATGACTGATTAGAGCCTAAAATGGGGATTGACACGGGGATTGGCAGAAGGCATGGCTGAGATATTAAATAAAATTTTTGCTTCGGTCTTTGCCAAGGGGGAATATGCTACACAGGCCATGGTAAAAAGAGGAGGAAATTCAGTTGCTTTAAATTGTTTTGGAGGCGATATTGGATAGGCTGTCTGACCTTAGAAATGATGACATCCTGGCACCAGATGAGATGTATCTACTCAGGGAATTACCAAACACTGGGAATAATTTTTCAATCTTCTTTACACTCAAGATGGTGCAGAATTTGAAGAATTGCAAACATTATATTTTTGTTTAAAAAAAAATGCATGTGAGGAGCCAAGCAACTACAAACCAATCAATTTTTCTATTGGTGGGGAAACCTCTAGAAACGCTTATTTGGAACAAAATTATTAGTCACTTGGACACATACAAGTGAATAAAGGAGAACCAGCATGGATTTCTTAAGAGAAAAATCATGTTTAACCAACTTGCTGAAGTTTTTCAAGAGTTTCAGGTGAGTATGATGAGCTCAATGCTGTTGATGTGATGTAAAAAGGACTCAGAGTCGGAATTTCAGAACTGCATTAAGGTGGAAATCCTGGATAGGACCACAACAAGGAGCATGAAAAATAGACTGAGTGACAGGAAACAGAAATTATCGGATACTCCTCAGGCTGGGAAAGGCTAGTAGTGGAGATTGCCCGGGGTCATTGTTGGGATACTTGATTTTCGTGATATAAATTAATGATTTAGACATTGATGTACAAAACACAATTTCAAAATTTGTGCAAACATAATGCAAAACTAGGAAACATTGTAAACTGTGAGGAGAATAGTACAAAATTTCAAAAGGAAGGTTGCGTGCAGAAATGGATGATCACTTTATTGGAATTATACTGTAGGCCCTGCAATAGTCAGTGGGAAATTGAGAAGTAAATTTTTAGGGAGTATTCGGATATCTGTAAGAATGATAGGATTATAACGGTAGGGGATTTTAACTTTCCCAATGTAGACTGGGAGTGTTATAGTGTTAAGGGCTTGGATGGAGAGGAATTTGTTAAGTGTGTACAAGAAAACTTTCTTATTCAGTATGCGCACGTAACTAGTAGAGAAGGAGCAAAGCTTGGCCTTCTGTTGGGAAGTAAGACAAGGCAACTGACCGAGATGTCAATTGGGGAGCATTTTGGCGTCAGTGGTCATAATTCTTAGTTTTTAAAATAGTTAAGGAAAAAGATAGACCTGTTCAAAAGGTTAAAGTTCTAAGTTGGAGGAAGGCCAATTTTGATGGTGATAGACAAGAACTTTCAAAAGTTGATTGGGGGAGGCTATTCACAGTAAAGGGACAGTTGGAAAGTGGGAGGCCTTCAAAAATGAGATAATGAGATTTCCAGGGACAGTGCCCCCCCACCCCTCCCATTAGGGTGAAGGGCAAAGCTGGTATGTGTAGGGAATGTTGGATGACTAGAGAAATTGAGGCTCTGGTCAGGAAAAATGAGGCGTATGGAAGATGTACACAGCTGGGATCAAGTGAATCCCTCAAGGAGTATAATTTAGGAGGATTCTTTAGGGAAATCAGTAGGGCAAAAGGGGACATGATATAGCCTTGACAAATAGGGTGAAGGAAAATCCAAAGGGAGAGAATATTGCCCCTTAAAGATCAGCAAGACTGCCCCTGTGTGGAATCACAGGAGATGGGTGAGATACTAAATGAGTATTGGGTTATTTTTTGGGCTGGATGCTTGTGATCAGCAATGCACCACAAGGATTGGTCCTGAGTGCACTGCGTTTTGTCATTTATATGAATAATTAGGATGTGAATGCTGGAAACATGGTTCATACGTTTGCAGATAACACCAAAGTTGTGCCATGGTGGATAGTAAAGAAGTTTATTTCAGAGCACAATAGAACCTTGGTCAGATGGGCGAAGGAGTGACATGGTGAGTTTAATTTAGATAAATGTGAGGTATTGCATTTTGGTAAGGAAACTCAGTGCAGAACTTATACACTTGATGGTAGGGATTCTGGGGAGTGTTGACAAATAAAGAGATCTTGAGGTGCAGATTCATAGTTCCTTGAATTCATAGCCTCAGCTACACTGGGTACAGAAGAAGGCATTTGGTGCAGTCTTCATTGGTCATTGCACTGATTATAAGAGTTGGGACTGTCACCTACAGCGGGCGGGTAAGGGAACGTGGAAGCTGAACACAAAACTGTTAACCCTGGGAAATATTGAGGAGCTCAAGAGGGACTACGCAGGTTGGAGAACCGCGAAGTCCCTCTTTGAGTCCCCAGCGGACTGGTGGAAAACAGTAAAAAGGAATATCAAGAGGTTCTTCATCCTCAAAGGTGTTCAGGAGGCGAGAGAGAGGCGGGGAAAACTGTCCCAGCTCCAGGAAAGTATGCGGAACCTGCTCCTGCTGCAGACGATGGGGGTCGATGTCACGGAGGACCTCAAGGAGGTGAAGGGCCAGCAAGCCTCGCTGTTTGCCTCGGAGGCCTCCAAGATAATCTTCCGGTCCAGGGTCCACTCGGTGGAGCAGGACGAGACGTGCTCACGTTTCTTCTTCCAGAAGGTGCACACAGAGAGCTCTGTGCTCAGCAGCCTGAAGGAAGAAGATGGCTTGATAACGTCATCTCAGGCTGACGTTATGAGGATCAGTAAATCCTTCTATGCAGTCTGTATGACGCGAAGCTGACCGACAACGCGGCCTCCCATCGTTCCTGTCCTCTATCACGGAGGTCTTAGAAGACATAACATGTGAGAGGCTAGACCAGCCGCTATCTCTGGACGAGCTGACCAAGGCCCTCGAGTCCTTCAAAAAGAATAAAACTCCCGGAAGCGACGACCTACCGGTTGAGCTCTATTCCGCTCTGTGGGACTTGATTGGCCAGGACCTGCTGGAGGTGTATGTCAGTATGCTTCGGGCAGATGCCATGAGTGAATCCATGAGGAAAGGCATCATCACCCTCATCTATAAGCGGAAGGGGGAGAGGGAGGAACTCAAAAATTGGAGACCAATCTCACTGTTGAATGTGGATTACAAAATTCTGTCAAAGGTAATCGCCAACTGGGTCAGGTCTGCTCTGGGGTCGGTGATTCACCCTGACTAAACCTGTGCTGTGCCGGGCAGGAAGTTCGCTGAGAGTTTCGTATTCCTCAGGGATACGATCGCCTACGTGCAGGACAGAGGGTTGGGCACCTGCCTGATCAGCCTGGACCAGGAGAAAGCCTTTGACAGGATATCACACAGGTATATGAGAGAAGTTCTCTCCAAAATGGGCTTTGGGGAGGGAATCTGCAATTGGATCAGACTGCTCTACACCAACATTGTCAGTACAGTCTCAATCAATGGGTGGGAATCAGATAGCTTCCCAGTCAAATCTGGAGTCAGGCAGGGCTGACCTCTCTCTCTCCTGTCTTGTTTGTGTGCTGCATAGAGCCATCTGCCGAGTCCATCAGGAAGGATGCGAGCCTGAGAGGGGTGACTATTCCTGGCAGCGTGGGCCTGCAGGTTAAGGCCTTCCTGTACATGGATGGCGTCGCTATTTTCTGCTTGGATCCGCTGTCTGTGCGCAGACTCGTGTGCATATGTGAACAGTTCGAACGGGCCTCGGGGGCCAAGGTAAACCGAGGCAAGAGCGACGCCATGCTCTTCGGGAACTGGACCGACTAATCCTTGATCCCCTTCACCTTTAGAACTGACCACATGAAGGTGCTGGGTATTTGGTTCAGGGAGGCTGGGGTGTGCGCCAAGTCTTGGGAGGAGCATATCAGCAAACTGGGCAGCTGGAAGCTCCGGTCGCTCTCCATCACGGGAAAAAACCTGGTCATCAGGTGTGAGGCACTGTCATTGCTATTATACATGCACAGGTCTGACCTATTCCCAGAACCTGTGCCGCTGTAGTCACCTGGGCCATCTTCCAGTTTATATGGAGGTCACAGATGGACCGGGTCCAAAGGGACTCGCTGTACAAAGATCTGAGAAACGGGGGGAAAAAATACACCCAATGCCACCCTCACCCTGATGGCCACCTTTGTGTGTGGCTGCATCAAGCTGTGCGTAGATCCCCGAAACGCAAACACCAAGTATCACTATGTACTGAGGTTCTACCTGTCCCCGGTGTCGCGAAGGATGGGCCTGGCCTCGCTGCCGCGGAACGCTCCGAGTAGTTGGACCGTTCCATATCACCTGTCCTTCGTGGAGAAGTTTATGAAGAAAAACACCTTTGACCACAAGTCCATCAGGAAGTGGTCAGCACGTAGTGTCCTTGAGACCCTTTGGGAAAAGGAAAGGGCGGATCCTATCGAGAGGTTCCCGAAGCAGACTGTCAAAGCCATTTAGCAGAATGCCTCATTGCCAGAACTTTCCATCAAGCACCAAGATATGGCTTGGCTGGTGGTGAGAAGGGCTCTGCCTGTGAGATCCTTTATGCACACCCGGACTCTCAGCCGCACCACATGCGGCTCTCAAAGCGGCTGCGGGGGGGACGAGACTGTCACACACCTCCTTCTGGAATGTGCCTACGCAGAAGAAGTCTGGAGAGGAATGCAGTGGTGTTTGTCGAGGTTCGTCCGGAGCAGTGCTGTGACGCGGAACTCCGTGCTCTATGGCCCGTTCCCCGGGACGCACACCGAGACGAACATCAACTGCGCCTGGAGGATCATCAACTCGGTGAAGGATGCTCTCTGGGCGGTCCGAAACCTGTTGATCTTCCAACTGAAGGAGTTGACCCCGACTGAGGTGTTGCAGACTGGCACGTTCTAAGGTCCAGGACTACGTGTTGAGGGACGCGCTGAAGTTTGGGGCAGCTGCCGCCAAGGCGCGGTGGGGAAAGACCACCATGTAATATCTGCCTGCCTAAAGAAGAACAGGGGGTCCATGCAGTCATTTGGGCTCTGCTGACGCCTCAACTAAATATATGGGCATATGATTGAAAAATGTAAAGATCTGTATAAAAAAAATTCTGATCTCTGTATGTAAATGTTTACATATGTATGGCATGACCAACTGTACAGACCATTAAATTATTTTATGAATAAAGTATATTTTTGAAATAAAAAAAAAGAATATTCTTTATAGTCACGTGCACTCAAGTACAGAAGTACAATGAAAGGTTTTACGGTGTTGTCTCTTATGGCACCATCTTAGTTACAAATACCTTGGTACAAATCTTAGATACAAAAAGAGGAATAAAAAGAGAAGTACTTGCATTACTTTACAATGATTCATAGTATAAGTTAGAAATATGATAAAGTTGAAAGGATAGACATCACAGTCAGATAAACAAATTACAAATAAAAATTACATTGCAATAGCTGAGCAATAGAGTTTCCACACATGGTCTGACAGCGTGCATCGGATCCTCATCCAACAACCATCTCCAGTCCACTCTTGTACTGGCTCTCAGCTGCTTCAAGGTAAGTTTTCTCTGGGACTCGCAGCCCTGTACTGAGTTCCACTCCAGGACTCGCTGCACATGCCAGCTTCTGCTCTGGCATTACTTCCCCATGCCAACCTCTGCTCCGGGACTTGATTTCCTGTGCCGGCCTCGGCTCTGGGACTGCTACTTTCTGGTGTTTGTGATAAAACTGTTTCAAATAATTTTAAATAGTTAAAAGAACATGCCAAAAACCCTACAAATTGTGTTATGCTCTTTTGTTGTAAGTATCTTGACAGTCTCTTGTTCAGTAAGTGACCTCCATAGTAAACAATAAGAAAAAAATAAAACTGATAGTATATTGAGCCAAAACTGTTGTGCCAAGACTTACTCTGGGATGTGATTTGTCATTAACTGGTTTTATAACAAAATGTAAATGAGAAATTGAAGGGTGCAAAGATAATAATACAAGAGTTGAAGAGCCATTTCAGATGCTTCTCTACCAAAATTTGCTAAGAATGTGGAGTTTGAACTGAAATCATTTTTGTGACTTGAAGAAAAAAAACTATAGTTTGGTGTGTTAAGGGAAATTGATTTTTCTGTGATCATAAATTCAAAATGTTGAAAAGAAGCCTGGAACATAACTCATAGCACTAAAGTTTTATCATCTGACTTGTCAAGTATTGCTAAGAGCATTGCCACTAACTTCTCATTAAATTACTGCATTGCATTTTAATATTGTTTGCAGGATCAAGTGACAGTTTATTGAATGGGGCAATCTTAATGCAGAGCCCAAAGAGGTGAAAACAGAGGTGTACTTTCACATGTAATTCCAAGGTCCTGCAAGCAGAAAAGTAATCTCAAATAGTGGCATTAGAACAAGGACAGAAAAGGTTGTTTTGAAGTTGTAAAGAAAGAAGTAAGGTTTCCCAAATGTCCTGCAGTTTCTAATGAATTTTTGTGGATGTTGGGCAATAGCAAATGGATATCAGCGTGCTGAGAGAAAATGATGATGGAGATCACCATGTGATATTTTACAGGGTAGCTTGTTAAGCCTATTCGTTCCTGTTGGCTCACAAAACCACGGACTTTGCTTTTTATGCTTTCTTCCATCTGCTGAGCTTCCAAAAACCAAATAGACCAGATTTTGGTTTAATCTAAAAGACAGTACCTTCCAACAGATCTTTTATCTTTCTAACAAAAAAGGCAGAAATACCAAACTAAAATTTTTAATGTTGTCCTAAATTAAGATCTACACTTCTGTGAGTGACAGAAACAGACTTTATTGAATACAAGTCTATAACACCAAGAGCAGAAGGAAAGTATTCAGACCATTGATTCTATTCCATCATTTGATTAAATCATGGCAGATCTGATATCATCAACTCACTTGCCAATCTTTTCCTTATAATCCTTGATTCCCTTACTGATTAATACTTTGTGTATATCTCAGCCTTAAATATATTTAATGATCAAGCCTTCTCAGCCTCTGTAGTAAAGAATTCTGCAGACTCATTACCCTCAGAGAAGAGATTTCTCCTCATCTGTCTTAAATGGATGATCCCTTACTCTGAAATTATGCTGTATAGTCAGAAACTCTCCCACAAGAGGAAAAAGCCTTTCTTCAGTTGTGTGTCAAGTCCTCTAAGAATCATGTATGTTTCAATAAAGTCACATATCATTCTTCTGGACTCCAGTAGGTACTGTACCTCTTCTCATAAGTCAATCCTTACACACCCATGGGATCAACCTCACAAACCTTCTCTGGACTGCCTCCCATTCTAGTATATCTTTTCTTAGATAAAGAGACCAAAACTATTTACAGGTTTCCAGTTGTGGTCTGACAAGTGTCTTATATAGTATTATCTAGACCACCATACCTGTATACTCCATTACCTTTGAAATAAGTAACTATATCAGAGGATGGTAAGAGAAGACATTTTGTTTGGAATCCTACTGTTCCAGGCTCCCATCACATGTGATGAGACATGACTATGAAATAGCATTGTTGTGGTTCTGTTCGCCGAGCTGGGAGTTTTTGTTGCAAACGTTTCGTCCCCTTTCTAGGTGACATCTTCAGTGCTTGCTTCCCAAGCACTGAAGATGTCACCTAGAAAGGGGACGAAACGTTTGCAACAAAAACTCCCAGCTCGGCGAACAGAACCACAACAACGAGCACCCGAGCTACAAATCTTCTCACAAATTATGAAATAGCATGTTTTGCACATACTCAGTAGCTATATCCAGATTAAAACAATCACTCCTTTTCATCTGTGCTCTGAAATCATGGAAACAGACCTTCACAGTGCAGTCCAACCCATCTGCACTGACTGGACATTCCAGTTCAACCTAGTCCCATTTGCCAGCATTTGATCATATCCCACTCAACCTTTCTCTGCACATACCAATCCTGATGCCTTTTAAATGTTGTAATTGTACCTGCATTCACCACTTCCTCTGGCAGCTTGTTCCATACAAGCACCACCCTCTGCATGAAAAAGTTACTTCTCAGGTCCTTGTTAAATCTTTGCCCTCTCAACTTATACATATGTCCTCTAGTTTTGGACTGTTCCACCCTAAGAAAAAAAACCCTTGGCTATTCAGCCTATTCACCCCTTTCATGATTTTTAGAGACCTCTAAAAGATCACCCCTCAGTCTCCAATGCTCCAGGGAAAAAAGCCGAGCCTATTTAATCCCTGCTGATAGCTCAAACCCTTCAGTCCTGGCAACATCCTTGTAAATCCTTTCTGCACTCTCTCAAGTTTAACAACATCCTTTCTGTAGAAGGGCAACCAGAATTGTATGCAGAATTCCAAAAGTGACCTCACCAATGTCCTGTACAGCTGCAGCATGATGTCCTAACTTCTATAGTGACTATCATGGTCAATGAAGGCAAGCATGCGAAATATCATTTTCAACACCCTGTCTACCTACATCTCCACTTTCAAGGAACAGTGCATCTGCACCTTTAGGTATCTTCATTCAGCAAAGGTCCTGCAATTAACTATAAAAGTCCTGCCATAATTTATCTGACTAAAATTCAACACCTCACATTTATCTAAATTAAACTCCATCTGCCGCCACTCAGCCCATTGGCCCATTGTACTCAGACAATTTTATTCACTGTACACTACACCATCTATTTTGGTGTCATCTGCAAACTTACTAACCATACCTCTTATATTTACATCCAAATAATTTTATATAAATTACAAAAAGCAGTGGACCCAGCACTGACCCTTGTGGCACACCACTGGTCACAGGCCTCCAGTTTGAAAAATAACCTTCCACTATCACTCTATGTCTCCTATCTTCAAGCCAAATTAGCATCCAATTGGCTAACTCCCCTGGTTCCTATGTGGTCTAACCTTACCCAGTCTACCATGTAGAACCTTGTTAAATATTTTGCTGAAGTCCATGTAGACACCTTTATACAGCTGTTTTTCTTCAGCATCTCATTGTTCCTGGGTGCTGCAGTGTGTTGTGACTCATTTAAATAATGTCCTGATGCATTTGTGGGTGTTCGGATAATTGCTCCTGTAGTTGAGGATCTGGTCTGTGTGTATCGCTTTCCTGTAGACGTTGGTCTGCAGTTCTCCATTGGCTTTTCATTCTACTGTGATATCTAGGAAGGGGAATCTGTTGTTCTCTTTGATGAAATTTATACCAGTAATGATGTTATTTATGTGTTTGTGGGTTTCTTCTAATTTGTTCGATTTCATGACAAAAGTGTATCATCCACATAGCAGACACAAAGCTTGGGGTGGATCATGGGAAGGGCAGCTCGTTCCAATTGTTGCACAGTTGCATCTGCCAAGAAGCCTGATACTAGTGATCCAGTGGGTGTCCTGTTGATTTGTTTGCAGGGCATGCTGTTGAAGGTGAAGTGGGTTGTAGGACACAGGTCTACTAGTTTGAGGGTGCTGTCCTTGCTGATGGAGTAAGTGCTGTTGGGTATTTGTGCCCTTGGCTTATCTAGCAGTGAGGCCAGTGTTTACTTGGCCAGGGTTATGTTTATTTATGTGAATAGGGTCATCACATCGAAGGAAACCATTGTCCTCTTCCTTGGTGTCTTTGATGATGTTCAGGAATTCCTGGGTGGATCGGATGGAATGGCGTGAGTCTCCTACTAGGTATTTCAGTTTGCATTGAAGTTCCTTTGCTAGTCTGTATGCCGGAAATGAGACTATGGGTCTGAAGGGGTTCCTAGTTTGTGTACTTCTGGTAATCTGTACAAATGGAGTGTGTTGGATCCTTCAGATTTCATTCTTTGGAGGTCTGTCTTGTTAATTTTACCTGACCTGCGCAGTTTCTTCAGTGATGCTGTAATACGGTTTTCTAGCTGGAGGGTTCAGTCCATCGCCATCTGCTGGTAGGTGTCTATATCTGAGAGTAGTGTGTTTACTTTATTAATATATTGTGTTCTGTTCAGGATGACCGTTATGTGCCCTCTGTCAGTCTATAGGATTACAAATTTCTGTCTTTTCTAAATCCTTCAAGGCTTAATGAAATGTATAAGACATGTGAGGCATGGATAGGGTGAATACACTCAGTCTTTTTCCCAGGGTGGGAAATCGAGGATTAGAGGGCATCAGTTTAGGGTTAGATGGGAAAGAGTAAAAGCTAACCTGAAGGGCGACTTTTTTTATACAGAGGGTGGTGTGCATATGGAATGAGCTGCCAACGGAAGTTGTTGAGGCAGCTACATTAACACCATTTAAAAGACATTTGGACAATTACATGGAAAGGAAAGGTTTAGAAGGATATGAGCCAAGTGCAGGAAAATTGGTTTGACATAGATGGACATTTTGATTGGCATGGACCAGTTTGGACTAGTGCTGTAGGACTCTATGGCTCGAATGATCACAGTCTCCCGAAATGGAAAACAGGAAAGTGAAATTCTCACCCTCCTTTCTACCTATCTTGCTGTCTGATTTAACCATGAATGCGGTTTACTTTCTGTGCATAGTGTTATCACTTAACACTTGCTATGATATGGTCTGCTGATACAAGGACATCTCAGAAACTCCATGAGATGGTAGAACTGTCCATCTTAGACAACATAATAAAATGCCAAAGTAGGATCAATGGAAAACTCCTGATGGTACTTTGATTTGTAGAGGTACTTGAAAGGACGTCTTCCTTCCACAGTGAGCTTCTTTCATTAACAAAGGACTGAAGATTTTTGCTAATTTCTTTGGTGTTTATTATTGAGAGGCATGTTCCTTGCTTATTAAATGTAGCTATTTTCTTTAGCTAGGTGGCCATAGTGATCTTGAGTTATGAACATTTCTGGAAGAAAGAGGTCAGTTTTCTCTATTGCAGTATTGTTCTGGTGTCATTTGGATAAGAAGACTAGTTGTCTGAGTCCAAACTTTTTTGCAAAGCTTTTACAAACTTCTCGTTTTTAGAAGATGGTTACCTTTTACAGTTGAATTACAGACTTTCAGTTCAGTGGTATCACTGAGATAGATAGTTTGTGGTCGTTCTTTTTGAGCTGTCCAAGCTTATTCTTACCTTCAGTGTGAAAAGGATTTCTGTGTTTTCTTGTGCTCAATAATCTATTTGTTTAAGCTTTGGCTGAGAAAACTCAAGTGCCTCCATGGCCTTTGATGGGTTTCTCGGACAGCCTCCAGCTCCATCTGTGCTGATCAATATGTTCTGGATGTTGATTAACTTTGGACTTAAGGACCTCTTTTTCTTTGACGTACTTCTTATTAGCTATCTAAAGTTTTGATGTTCCTTAGTGGACCTTTTCTGAGGATTCAAGTTTTTCTGTAAATGTATCTAGGTCATGATGTTTTCTGTGCATGAATGAAACAGGTGTTGCCTGTAATCAACTACTGCCTTTATGGTTTTAGTACCATTCACCTTGACTGAAGCTTGAGAAGTTTCAAATTTATTGAGACATGTTCCTTGCATGATTGAAGAACTCCTTCTAATATCATTTTTGTGATATCCCAGGTTCTGTGGCCATTTTATTGGTTGTAGGGCATTCTGAAGTTTCATTTGCTATCACTACTGCTTGAACTGGCACTAGGTTACTTTCTCCCTTCCTAGCAACAGTGGGGCTATCTTCTCGGGGAGGAGCATGTTCCCTTAAATTTAACTGCTGTTGCTGCATCTTCGGGAAGGTCCTGTGCCATAATTAAACAACTTAACAGCTTCTTTATTTTGTTCAATAAAGAACTGATTCTCCTTGTAAGAGACAACTCTTCCAGAAACAGTGTCCACCAAAGCAAAGATACAGAAAAGTCAGAAGTTTCACATTCGAGTAACTGACGTGTGTTAGTTTCCTTCTCTGTAACTATAATCTAAAAGATCAAGCCAATGTCCAGATTGCCCTCTGGTGGCTAGATCATAGAGTCATAGAGTCATCGTTTGGAACTTTCTTTTCCTACTGCGTCCAGGTTCTGTTTTGAGAAAAGTGGAAGGTTTAGCTTACTCTCTTGTGATGCCAGAAGTAAAGTGCCTACTAATCAAAGGATTTATAAAGCTACATATGCAGTTCTTATTAATAACATCTAGATTAAGAATTATCTGTAAAGTCTCCATAAGGAAAATTAGTGGGCGGCACGGTGGCACAGTGGTTAGCACTGCTGCCTCACAGCGCCTGAGACCCGGGTTCAATTCCCGACTCAGGCGACAGACTGTGTGGAGTTTGCATGTTCTCCCTGTGTCTGCGTGGGTTTCCTCCGGGTGCTCCGGTTTCCTCCCACAGTCCAAAGATGTGCGGGTCAGGTGAATTGGCCATGCTAAATTGCCCCTAGTGTTAGGTAAGGGGTCAAATGTAGGGGTATGGGTGGGTTGCGCTTCGGCGGGTCGGTGTGGACTTGTTGGGCTGAAGGGCCTGTTTCCACACTGTAAGTAATCTAATCTAATCACTTTGCAAACTAATCATTGTGGCATGCATCTGCCCTCTTACGTTACCGGTTGCTCCGGTATCGATTTCAAAAATTATATAATTTAAAAATTTATAATTAGTTTCTCTGCCATTCACTTCAATTTCTGCATGCTGAAATGTGTCCTGCAGGTCTATACTGTCATGGATGTTGAATTCTTGCTGTGGACCTGTCATAACTCCCAGGAAGCATTCATCATGTCCCTCATGGCTAGGAATCCCAAAGACTGCCATGGTTTGTGGTTAATGTTCTCCTTCTGCACCATTTCCTCAGTCTCTCTGCAGTCGAGAAAATTGGCTTCCCATTTATGGAACTTTTCATGATTTGGACGCTGCCTAACCTGCTGTGCTTTAACCAGCAACACATTTTCAGCTATGATTTCCAATATACCATGTTTGTGGGATTGCAAGACTGATGAGAAGAGATTGAGTTGTTTAGGATAATATTCACTGGAGTTTAGAAGAATGAGGGTGATTGCAAGAAATCTATAAAATTCTAACAGAACTATGCAGGTTATTAGATGCAGGAGGGATGTTCCTGATCACAGGAACCCAGAACTAGGGGTTATAGTTTACGGATAAAGGGGTAAGCCTTTTAAGACTGAGATAAGATCAGATTCCTACAGCGTGGAAACAGGCCCTTCGGCCCAACAGGAGAAATTTCTTCTCTCAGAGAGTGGTAAGCCTTGGAATTTACTACCGTGGAAAGTGGTTGTGGTCAAAATAGTATGTATTTTCAGGAAAGAGGTGGATATAGCTCTTGTGACAAAAGGGATCCAGGGAGGTTGGGGAAGGCAGGATTAAGACATTGAGCATGATGATCAGCGATGATCGTATTGAATAGCAGAGCAAGCTCCAGGTATTGAATGGCCCACTCTTGCTCCAGTTTTCTATGTTCCTTTTCATGCTTGTTGCTCATGTATTTTCTGAGTGCTTGTTCTTCTACAACACTGTAGTTAGAATCCTTACAGATGGAAACAGGCCCTTTGGCCCACCCAATCCAAAGCGCCCCTCCGAAGACCCACCCAGACCCATTCCCTTACACCTAATACTCCACATTTCCCCTGACTAATGCACCTAACACATCCCTGAGCACTATGGGCAATTTAGCATGGCCAGTTACCCTAACCTGCACATTTTTTGGATTGTGGGAGGAAACCGGAGCCACCCAGAGCAAACCCACACAGACATGGGGAGAATATGCAAACCCCACACAGATAGTCACCCGAGGCTGGAATCAAATTGGGTCCCTGGCGCGGTGAGGCAGCAGTGCTAACCACTGAGCCACTGTGCTACCTCAAGCATTTTTGCTTCTGTCAGGCATAGTTTGATGAATTGATTTCTTCCTGTTGAGAACCACATACTGTGCTATGGGTCGTCTGTCGCACATTTGAGCTTTGGCCAGGGCTTTCCTGTTCCTCATTTCATTGTTTATATAAGCTAGAAAGTCCATGGTTTTGCCAAAGTCCGTGAGTCAGCCTCTACCACTGCTGACTTTTGCTACATTTTGAATATTTAGTTCGTCTGGTTTTTCATCCCAGGACTGACCTTATATTTTGCAGTCAGTAGCCTTCAGTTCGGGTTCTTACCACCTGACTTTGGTTTCATGGGTTTGGTCACTGTAGCCAACTTGTAGCAAGGTGAGATCTATAGTCCTGCGAATGCACAGCAACAACTTTAATTGACCATAACCAAATAGTTTGTCCTTATTTAATGTTGCCTTGCTGAATATAATTTTGTTTTAATGTTGTTTATTCTTTGTGACCTATTTTTTGTTTTGCATAACTGCTTTGTGTGCATTGTGTTACAAAGTTGATGTGTGTAAAATTGTAAAATGGGGGAAAACATTGCAAGGTTCCTTTAAAAGATGTTTTCTTTTGGTGCTTAGGGTTAAAATGGATGTCTGAAGAGCAGCTTAAAGTGCAGGTGCACAGAGAGCCCCGATTGAAACATTTTGTATCGAATGGTCAAGCAACATTTTTACCAAGACAAATTTAGCTAATCAATTTAAATTAAGCATTTAGCTACCAAGACCCTATTAAATTTAAATCTGATGGTTTTGACAACCTAGCACCAATCCGATTGTAAGAAATTAGTAGCTCATCAAGGGTATAAAAGAAGAGGGCATTTGAAAATTGGCAGAGAGCCAACTGCCATCTACCAGGAGATAACAGCTTCCAACTCTCAGAGAAAGCTTAATATATTTAGTAAAGAATACAGTGATCTTCTTAGCTTATATTTCAGTCAGCAGAATTCATAGAACAGTCCTGACAGAAGAACTGACACAAGAATTTGACGGAGAGGGAAATTCCTGATGCAGCAATTTGAAAGAGGAGGCATTCCTGAAAGGGGGTCAGCGGAGAGGGCACAGAGCATTCTGATATATGTATCCTAGCTATAATTTTTAGCGACTAAATATTTTGAGAGACAAAGTGTTTTATAATATAAGTGGGACTTGTATTTACTGAAACAGCATACCATAAGGATTTTGTTTTATTAGGGAATAGTTGGTAGATAGAGTGAAATTGTTTGGTTTGTTAGTGGTTCTATTATGGAATGTTGACTATGGAGTGAGTAAAAGGATTTCATTTCATTCAACCATTCCTTTATAACAGATTGGGGGAGAGGTAGGTTATATCACTTTTCACACTTTTTTAAACAGATTATAAGGTGAGGCGAGTCTGTCTGGGTATTTCGGTTTTGGTTATCAGAGGGGATGTCAACCTTCGCCTTATAATAATTGTCATCCACCATTACCATTGCAAATCAGTATCGTTCTTTACTGCCTGTGTCCCCGACACATTGACACTTTATTTCTCTGGCCCTGAGCAAGGGGTCTTGGCTCCCTCTTGGCTTTGCCTGCTAGCTTTGTCTATCAGCTTGTTCTGCACCAGCCTCCTCTCTCCTTGCCTTATTTCCTAGCCATGTTTCTTCCTAACCTCATCTGTCCCCAGTCTTTACCACTGGCTTGCTTCACCCAGACCACAGCTTGCCCCAGTATTACCTTGCGGCTTCATTCTCTCCCCAGGGTCTTATTGTCCTCTGGACCTTCCTCTCACTTGTGCCATGTACCCCAGGGCCTCATTCTCCTAATGTTGCTTTGCCTCCCGCATCATGTTCTTACCTTTAGCTTCTATGTTTGCTCTTCCTTTTTCTGCTGACTCCACTCCTGGGTCCTCACTTCCATCCTGAATTTGAATAGTGGTCGTGGGCTCCACCTAGTGACAAAAGCCAGTCAATGCAGATAGTCCTGCTTGCCCAGCTGCTGGCACCAGCTTCTGCCACTAGACGGGGCTTGATCAATCTAACATACTTTAGAGTACTACATTTTTGTTTTACGAGTTTAAATTTATTTCACTTTGATAGTTATCTCATTTATCGAATCAAAAATTTGCCATTTAAAGGACAGGTTGTATTGTATTTCAATTTAGAGTGTACAGGTGTAATTATTTTTCTAAACTAAGGAAAACCAGAGAGAACCTAACAACAGTTTCAACATTGATTCCTATGGGAAATAAGGGTTCACTTTAAGTTTTTTTCATTTATCTTCAGTGTTTCAGTACGTAAACCTAATTTTAAGTGAAGACAGTTGTATAAAAGGGTGGTAAGAGAGGACACCTTATTTAGAGTTCAACAACTCTAGATATCAGTGAAAACTGCAGATGCTGGAAACCAGAGTTTAGATCAGAGTGATGCTGGAAAAGCACAGCAGGTCAGGCAGCATCCGAGGAGCAGGAAAATCAATGTTTTGGGCAAAAGCCCTTCTTCAGGAATCATTCCTGATGAAAGGCTTTTGCTAAAACATTGATTTTCCTGCTCCTTGGATGCTGCCTGACCTGCTGTGCTTTTCCAGCATCACTCTGATCTAAACTCTGGTTTCCAGCATCTGCAGTCCTCACTTTTGCCGAGTTGACTTTAACCTTACTGCGAATCCTCTTGCAAGGGTGCCTACCTTGAAGTTCTCCTCCTCTCTCCACACCGCCATTCCTGATGAAGGGCTTTTGCCCGAAACATCGATTTTCCTGCTCCTAGGGTGCTGCCTGACCTGCTGTGCTTTTCCAGCACCATTCTGATCTAAACTCTAGATATCAGTTCCATGTGATCACATGTCACTATGAGCTAGCATATTTCGCTCACGCTAAGTAGATATACCCAGAAAAAAGGTTCAATTCCCTTTACCCCAGAAGTTCCATCTAATGTGATGGCCTTTTTATCAGGTTATAGTAATACTCAATTTTGTCCGAGATGATTTTATTTGGTTCATGAGTGGTGTCTCATGCAACAGAGATATATGGGGTCTGTAGAGAACTAGAATGCATGATACGTATTGAAGGTGCCAACAAGTGGCAATGGTGGAAATGACAGAAACAACAAAAGATTCTTGTCATTAGTTGTCCGTAAATCTGAAGACAAGGTCTGTTTTGGGATCATGCATTGCTGTGATGGTCTTTGTGTGAATGAAGAATCTGTACTTGACCCACAAATCTTTGGATAAACAGGTTAACCCATGAGGTAGTGGGATCCAAAGTGTGGGATTTTCTTGCTATCTCTGCTGTTCCTCAGCCTTTGAATTTCAACTTAAGAGCTTAATGCAGCTTGATGGGCAAGGTATTATGATTTTAATGAATTGGTAACAAGCACCTCCCACTCACTGATATAGTGCTGCCATATTTCAAGAATAGCTTCAGAGTATCTTAAAAGCATTTCTTTGTCTTCTCGTGGAAGACGAGAACCTGGTCATCCTGACATGTCTGTCGTTTGCAGGTGATTTTGCATAAACTTTGCCTGAAAGGTTGTGGAGTTGGCTTAAAAAGAATATGAATATTTATTGAATGGTCTTCCCATTGAATTCTGGGGATGAAGCTTTTCTGTTGGAATTTCTGTAGCACTTTTACAAACAAGCCAGCTCTCACTGCAATAACTGCAACATACATTCAGACTTTGACTTGCAAAGGTCTTGTTCTCAAACAAATACTTGCTGCAGTTTAATCTAATTGACAGTGGCATGATTAGTCTCTGGGAGACTTAAATTATACCAGGCGTTGCATTATCTCCAGGAAAAAGTGAGGACTACAGATGCTGGATATCAGATTCGAAAAGTGTAGTGCTGGAAAACACAGCACATCCTTCCTAATGAAGGGCTTATGTCTGAAACATTGAATGATCTGCTCCTCAGATGCTACCTGACCTGCAGTGCCCTTCCAGCGCTATGCTTTTAGACTCTTGTATTATCTCCAGAATTTCAGCATACTGAATCAGAGATCTTGTCTATAGAACATGGAACCTAAAATGCTTCAATGCTGTGTTCAACTGTTCTGGCATTTTACATTATTCTGTCTACTTATATAATCAGTGACAGCTTTATGTACCCTTCCTTCACTACAGGTTTCCCAGAATCAAATTTGGAAGGGTGCAATATTCAATTATATTATTGACTTTCACTGTTTAGGTGAATACATTTTTGACATCAATTTTTGATGGAACTACCAAGGATGAATGAAAACAACCTAAAGTCTGACATTCTTTTTATGCTTTTCACACACATTAAGTATTTATAGAGTCATAGAGATGTACAGCATGGAAACAGACCCTTCGATCCAACCCGTCCATGCTGACCAGATATCCCAACCCAAGCTAGTCCTACCTGCCAGCAGCCGGTCCATATCCCTCCAAACCCTTATTCATATACCCATCCAAATGCCTCTTAAATGTTGCAATTGTACCAGCCTCCACCACATCCTCTGGCAGCTCATTCCATACATGTACCACTCTCTGTGTGAAAAAGTTGCCCCTAAGGTCTCTTTTATATCTTTCCCCTCTCACCCTAAACCTATGCCCTCTAGTTCTGGATTCCCCGACCCCAGGGAAAAGACTTTGTCTATTTATCTTATCCACACCCCTCATAAATTTGTAAACCTCTATAAGGTCACCACTCAGCCTTCGACACTCCAGGGAAAACAGCCCCAGCCTGTTCAGCCTCTCCCTGTAGCTCAGATCCTCCAAACCTGGCAACATCCTTGTAAATCTTTTCTGAACCATTTCAAGTTTCGCAACATCTTTCCGATGGGAAGGAGACCAGAATTGCACACAATATTCCAACAGTGGCCTGACCAATGTCCTGTACAACCACAACATGACCTCCCAACTCCTGTACTAACAAGAAAGTTAAAATGTAATTGCTGTCATAATGTAAGAAACATGACAGCCAATTAACACACAGCAAACTCCCACATAAACCAATGAAATAAATAAGAGATTATCTGTTTTTCTAATGTTGCTTTAGGAACAAATATTGACCAGAACACTGGGGACAGCTCTTTTACCCTGCTTTAGTACAAAATCATGAAATATTTTGTTTTCAGCTGGATGCACTTTGTTGCAATATCTGACCAAAAGTAGTCACCTCTGTCAATACAGCAGCCTCAGAGATGGTGTTACACACCTCTGGAGCAGGTGGGACTTGAATCTGGGCCAAATGAAAACCAAAAGAACTGTGGACGTGGGAAATCAGATATAAAGACAGAAATTTCTGGACAAGCTCAGCAGGTTCTGTAGCGTCTGTGAAGAGAAATAGGAGTTAACGTTTCGGGTCCAATGACCCTTCCTCAAAACTCTGAGGAAGGGTCATTGGACCTGAATGTTTAACTCTGATTTCTTTCCACAAATGCCACCAGACCTCCTGAACTTTTCCAGCAATTTCTGGGTTTTTTGTGTCTTGAACCTGGGCTTTCTGCTTCAAGAACAAGGACACTAACAGCATAATGGGATATGTCACAAGAGCCCTCAGGTACTGGAATTGAATCCAGAACCTTGTGATTCAGAGTTAAGAGGTATTGAACTATAATTGATGAAATTGTAGAAAATTGAATGTAAGAAATTATATCTGGTAATAATCAGCCAGGAAGGAGTATCAACCAAATCCTGGTGGGATAATCCATCCTAACTACTAACCAATGAATTTTGACATCATTTTATTTGTGCACACCAACTGTCAAAGGAAAATGATTACACCATATCACTGTCAACATACTGCTCCATATTTATGTAAATATGTAGTGAATAAAAGGATGTATTGAGGGGGAAATGTTTTCCTGGGAGGCAATTTTCAACACCTTGGGCAGGACTTCCTGCGCAGTGCAGTTTCTTTTCCCACCAGTCAGAAAGTTAATAGGCAATGCACCCAGACCGATTATTGCAGTCACACAACCATTTAATCTTCTCAGGAGCATAATTTGATTGGAGAGTCAACTTACATTCCTCACCAGGAGGACTTTTCCATCAGAATGTGGTCAGTCAGTCTTATTTCCTGAAGAAGTATTATTATGTCACATGCAACCTTAGAGTCATAGAGATATGCAGCATGGAAACAAACCCTTCGGTCCAACCCGTCCATGCTGACCAGATATCCCAACCCAATCTAGTCCCATCTGCCAGCACCCGGCCCATATCCCTCCAAATCCTTCCTATTTTTATACCCATCCAAATGTCTCTTAGATGTTGCAATTGTACCAGCCTCTGCCACATCCTCTGGCAGCTCATTCCATACACGTACCATCCTCTGCGTGAAAAAGTTGCCCCATAGGTCTCTTTTATATCTTTCCCCTCTTACCCTAGACCTATGCCCTCCAGTTCTGGACTCCACGACCCCAGGGAAAAGACTTTGTCTATTTATCCTATCCACGCCCCTCATAATTTTGTAAACCTCTATAAGGTCACCCCTCAGCCTCCAACGCTCCAGGGAAAATAGCCCAGCCTGTTCAGCCTCTCCCTGTAGCTCAGATCCTCCAATCCTGGCAACATCCTTGTAATTCTTTTCTGAACCTTTTCAAGTTTCACACCATCTTTCCATTAGGAAGGAGACCAGAATTGCACACAATATTCCAACAGTGGCCTAACCAATGTCCTGTACAGCTGCAACATACCTCCAACTCCTGTACTCAATACGCTGACCAATAAAGGAAAGCATACCAAACGCTGCCTTCACTATCCTATCTACCTGCGACTCAACTTTCAAGGAGCTATGAACTTGCACTCCAAGGTCTCTTGTTCAGCAACACTGCCTAGGACCTTACATTAAGTGTATAAGTCCTGCTAAGATTTGCTTTCCCAAAATACAGCACCTCGCATTTATCTGAATTAAACTCCATCTGCCACTTCTCAGCCCATTGACCCATCTGGTCAAGATCCTGTTGTAATCTGAGGTAACCCTCTTTGCTGTCCACTGCACCTCCAATTTTGGTGTCATCTGCAAACTTACTTACTATATCTCTTATGCTCGCATCCAAATCATTTATGTAAATGACAAAAAGTAGAGGGCCCAGTACTGATCCTTGTGGCACTCCACTGGTCACAGGCCTCCTGTCTGAAAAACAACCTTCCACCACCACCCTCTGTCTTCTACTTTTGAGCCAGTTCTGTTTCCAAATGGCTAGTTCCATGAGATCTAAGCTTGCTAATCAGTCTCCCATGGGGAACCTTGTCGATTGCCTTACTGAAGTCCATATAGATCACATCTACTGCTCTGCCCTCATCAATCTTCTTTGTTACTTCTTCAAAATACTCAATCAAGTCTGTAAGACAAGATTTCCCACACACAAAGCCATGTTGACTATCCCGAATCAGTCCTTGCCTTTCCAAATACATGTACATCCTATCCCTCAGGATTCCCTCCAACAACTTGCCCACCACTGAGGTCAGGCTCACTGGTCTATAGTTCCCTGGCTTGTCTTTACCACCCTTTTTAAACAGTGGCACCACGTTTGCCAACCTCCAGTCTTCTGGCACCTTACCTGTGACTATCGATGATACAAATATCTCAGCAAGAGGCCCAGCAATCACTTCTCTAGCTTCCCACAGAGCTGAGTTTCAGAAATAATTATAAACAGTCACTGTTTGGTTGACAGTTCACTGAGTTCTTCTGATGAAGGCTCACTGGACTCAAAATGTTAACTTTGTTTTCTTCCCACAGATGCTCCCAGACCCACAGAGTTTGTTAGCAATTTTTGTTTCTATCACTGAGTTCACAGTTTGGTTGATATCTTAAAGAGTTTGTTGACAATTTAGCTGCTACTGATTTGAGGAATAAATTTATATCTGGTTTTATAAGAAGTTAAGTATAAGGTCTAATAAATTTCAATGAATTTCATGTGTTTTTCTCACTTATATGTGCAGTATGAGAACTATCTCTGATTGTTAGAAGTTTATTTAACATCTTTTCCACTTAGCTCCTGCAGTCTGCCTTTGATATATACTGGGCGATTGAACATTGAGTTGACATGGAGATTAAGAGGGGCCATGGTGGGGACCATGACTTGGCAGTGAGGTAGTGTGGAGACACCTGAGGTTCCATTAAGACTGAGTGGAAGTGTGATGGTTGAAACTGAAGGGCCTAAACGTGGAGAACTGTGGCAGCCCTACTTACCAGCCCACAACATTACCCAGTTGTCGAGGATCTGCTTCTGGGGTTAGAGGACCCAACTCTCTATCCCACCTGCCCTCTAGAAAAGCAAACTTTGGGTATAGACACCCTTTAAATCAAGATGGGAGTCTTCAGAATTGGGAAAATTATTTAGGCCCATGTTATTCCTCGAACGGAATTGGGTTCATCAGATCTATATCTATTTTCAGCTCAGCAAATCAAAGTTTCCAATTAGATTTTCATATTATGACTATAAACACATCACAAGGTCAGACATTGGCAGAATTTTATTTACATTCTTAAGGTTGTTTTTACAAATGGACTATTTCATGTACCTTTCTTGTGAGTGAATTTTGACTCTGTGCAAATCCTAAATGAGAAAGATAACACAATACTCTTTAATTTAAAAAAAATACTGGTCTTGAATATACATTCTTCCACCAGAAAGTTGGAAGGTGAGAGGCATTTAAAACCCAGTGAATGGCCTATTCACCTGTCCTGTCGCAACACAATTTTATCAGTGGTGGAGTCAAGAGGTCTGCCTATTGATGAGCCAAAGTAGGTAATTAATGCCAACAGCACGAACAAACTGGTGTTGGAATAGGCTGATGCCACATTTTACTATGGGGATTGATGACAGACCCATCATGCCTCTGGATCCATCAGAGCACTACCCTCCAAAAGATTCAACAGAACTGGAACTTAGTCAGACTTATGTAAGATCCAGTCCATTGTCTGAGATGAATGCTGTATTTGTTAGGATATGGCATATTCACTGACCTTGACCATTTGTAAAGGGCATTGAATTTCTTGCATCTCAAATCCAAGTGCTCAAGGCTTGATTCCTGGCATTGTCCTCCAGGGCTGAGGACATCATCAGTAGCATACTTTTCAAGCTGATCACAACACAAATAAGGACTGCACAGGCAGAAAAGTATTAGGTGACCACCGGGAAAGTTCACCAAGAAAAGCTTTTTTATGCCATTACATAGACAGTTATACTAGTGATGAGGTAGTGCCATGCCTAAGCCAGTCAAGTGGTCGAAGTTTGAGCAGGCAAGAATTTTGGGGATAATGACCATAACTCTATAACTTTCAAAGTCATTCCGGAAATGGATAAGGGTATTGCAGAAAATATGTATCTGAATTGGGGCATTACTGATTTCAATATCATTACACAAGATGTGACAGTAGTATTAGCTGCAGCTACTTTGTTTAAATGTAGAACCCCTATAATGTGGAAACAGGCCATTTGGTCCTCTAAGTCCACACTGACCCTCTGAAGAGTAACCCACCCAGACCCATTCCCTTGCGTTTGTCCCAACTAACGCACTACGTCTCCCTGAACACCATGGGCAATTTACCTAACCTGCACATCTTTGGATAGTGGAAGGAAATCAGAGCATCCAGAGGAGATCCACTCAGAGACAGGAAGAATGTGCAAACTCCACACAGGCAGTGGCTGAAGGCTGAAATTGAACCCTGGTCCCTGACGCTCTGAGGAAGCAGTGCTAACCGCTGAGCTGCCGTGCCACCAAGCTTACTTGCAGCTAAGTCTACACTTGGAAAGTGGGAATCTTTTTAAAAGTAGTACAGTGAGAATTCAGGGCAAGAATGTTTCTCTAAAAATGAAGGACAAAGGCAACAGCTCCAAATCAAGGGATATCAAGGGATATTGAGAGTTGTGTAAAATAAAAGAAGGGAATACGTGTCAGGTCCAGTGCACTTTGCACTGGGGAAGGCCCTTCAAAAGTATAGAAAGTGTCAGAGGTTGCTTATAAAGGAAATTAGGAGGGCGGAGAGGGGCCATGAGATATCTTTGGCAGATAGGATCAAGAAAAACACCAAACCTTTTTATAGGTATATTAAGAGTAAGAAACTTATCAGAGAAAAGGCAGGACCTTTTCGAGACTAAAGGGATAACCTGGGTGGAAGTCAGTGAACATGGGTGAGGTCTTAAATGAATACTTGTCACATGTATTCACAGGGGAGAAAGACATTGTAGCCAGGAATTTCACTTGGGGTGGTGAGGTTCTAGAACATGTTAAGATTAATAAGAAGGAGATAGTAGACATCTTAATGGGCATAAATACCCAGGCCCTGATGAAATATATCCCAGCCTCCTATTAGAGGCAAGCGAGAAGATTGCTAGGGCCCTGGAAGAGTTAGTTAGTACTTCGCTGGACACAGGTGAAGTGCTAGCTGATCGGAGAATAGCTGAAGTTGTTCCTTTGTTCAAGAAGGGCAATAGGGATAGATTGAGTAACTACAGATCAGATAGTTTGATGTCAGTGGTAGGGAAATTATTGGAAATATCCTGTAGGACAGGATTGATTGGAAAGGCAGGAATTGATCAGGGATAGTCAGCTTGGATTTGACAGAGGGAGATCTTGTCTGATTGATGTTTTTGAAAAGGTAACCACATATCTTGATATGGATAGTACAGTTGACGTTGTTTACGTGGACTTCAGGAAGGTTTTTTACAAAGTTCCACATGGTTCAGAAAGAGAGAGCACGTGGGATCAAGGCAAATTGGAAAATTGGATCAAAAACTGGCTTACAAATAGGAGGCAAAGGATTGGAGGCTTGTGACCAGCAGGGTAGCACATTGATTGATGCTGGGATCCTTGCTGTTTGTATTTATATTAATGACTTGAATGTGAATGTCTAAGGTAATTTATTATTAGCAAGTTTTCAGATGACACAAAGATTGGTGGCATTGTCGCTATTGAGGAGGATGGTCTTATGCTGCAGTTTGATATTGATCAACTAGTATGTTGAGCAGGGCATTAGTAGAGGGCGACATTACTGCCTCAGTCCAGTGACTGTGGATTTTGCAAATTCTGCCCGTGCCTGCATGGGTTTCCACCAGGTGCTCTGTTTCTTCCTCAGCCCAAAGATGTGCAAGTGAGGTTGATTGGCCATGCTAAATTGCCATAGTGTTCATGGATGTTTAGGGTAGGTGCATTAGCCAGGGGTAATGCAGGGTTACAGGGATATGGAAGGGGGATGGGTCGGGTTGGGATGCTGTTCAGAAGGTCAGTATGGACATGTTGGGCTTAATGGCCTGTGTCTGCACTGTAGGGGTTCAATGATTCTATACAGAGGGAGTTTAATCCGAATAAAAGCATGAGGTGATGCTTTTTAGGAGCTGTAATAAGGGAAGGGCATGAGTGAATGGTATGTCCTTAGGGAGTACTGAAGAACAAAAGGACCCTGATGTGCATGTCCATAGATCCCTTAAGGTTACAACACAGACTGGTGAAGAAAGCTTGCCATCATTAGCTTTGAAATGACTTATAGGCTAAGGAAGTCTTATTATGAATGTGTAAAACATTAGTTAGGCAACAAGTGAATACTGTGTGCAGTTTTGTCACCACACTGTCAAAAAGATCTGATTGCACTGGAGAAAGTGCAGAGGAGATTCACCAGGATGTTGTCTGAGAGGAAAGGTTTCAGTTATCAGGAAAGACTCACAGCTCATTTTGTTTCCTTGGCGCTGAGGAGACTGAGGGGGAATCTGATTTGGGTATACATATTTATGACAGGTATACATAGAATAAATTTTGAGAATCTCTCATCCATGGCAGATATGTCTGTGACTGAAGAGCATAAGTTTAAGATGAGTAACAAGTGATTTGCAGAAGATATAAGAATGTTTTTATCCAGATGGTATTAGACTTATGAAACATTCTGCCCAAAAGTTTGGTAGTGGCAAATGTCTCATAACAACTCTGTGGGAAGCTAGGGAAGTGATTGCTGGGCCTCTTGCTGAGATATTTGTCACAGGTGAGGTGCCGGAGTACTGGAGGTTGGTGAACGTGGTGCCACTGTTTACGAAGAGCAGTAAGGACAAGGCAGCGAACTATGAACCAGTGAGCCTCATGTTGATAGTGGGCAAGTTGTTGGAGGGAATCCTGAGGAACAGGATGTACAATTATTTGGAAAGGCAAGGACTGAAATGGTGGAGGCTGGTACAATTGCAACATTTAAAAAGCATTTGGATGGGTATATGAATAGGAAGGGTTTGGAGGGATATGGGCTGGGTGCTGGAAGGTGGGACTAAATTGGGTTGGGATACCTGATTAGCATGGATGGGTTAGACCTAAGGGTCTGTATCTCTATGACTCTATTTAAAAAGCATCTGGGTGAGTATTTAAAATACCAGGTCATAGTAGGCTGAGGCCAAGAGCTGGTAAATGGGATTCATGTAGTTTGGTGTTTGTTGCTTGGCATAGACATGGTAGGCCGACAGGGCTGTTTCTATGTTGAATGACTCCACGGCTAGCTGTTCATACTATCCCCTTGCCCCGCTTGGGTACTCCTTTACACATCTCCATTGTGGCTTCCGATGCAGCATCTCAAAATCTTGAAGTCCATTCTCATTTATATTGTGTTATTCTTCCTCAAGACAAATAATCTCCCACAGGAGTGACAGCACTGTTCCTTTTCAGAGGCGTGGGCTGGCTTTGATTTTTATTAGTCACTCCTATTGACCCAGAGAAAGAGAGGGCTGCAGATACTGGTGATCAGATTTGAGAATGTGGTGCTGGAAAAGCACAGTAGATCAGGCAGCATCCAAGGAGCAGGAGAATCGACATTTCGGGCATAAGATTCCTGATGAAGGGCTTATGCCCAAAACGTCAGTTCTCCTGCTCCTTGGATGCTGCTTGATGTGCTGTGCTTTTCCAGCACCACACACTCATCTCCAATTAACTCCCCTGTTTATGCTGATGAGCAATATGGTTGCCCTTGCTGTCAGTTGAAATCAGTTCAAGTAATAGGCAGCACAAAGTTTGTGTGCTGTCTGGCATCTCCTCCTTATAATCCATATCTAAGTCTCTGGGCTCTCAAATTAAGCTCTAGATTGTTGGCAACAACAGAAGAATACAGTTCCTCATAGTCTTGCTCACCACTTCCTTCAAGTTTTTCTGCTGCGTTTACTGGTGTTATACTAATCAACAGATCCCATAATTTTATATTACATAACTCTTAATTGATTTAATTTTTCTAGGAAAACACAAGTTTCTGTGTGCTAGCAGAAATGATTGCACGATTGATAAAGTACGGAGAAAAAACTGTCCGTCATGTCGTTTGAGAAAGTGTTTTGCTGCTGGAATGACACTTGGAGGTAAGCAGTTTCCACTCTTGAATGACAAGGTTTAGACAGACAGATAACTGATAAAAGAATGCATATTCAATTACATTTTCCTGTAATTTATAAATAAAATAATGCATCTGTGCATTTATGGTTCTTGTTGCTATGTTGTATGCTTAAATATTTGATAAGTGGAGCTGATTGTCCCTGTTTATCATTCTGGACCATTCAAGAAAAATAACATGTTATAAAAGCAAAGCAGTTGTAAAGTTTGAGTTGTCAGTTGAATTAATTACACGCTTCGACAAAATCAGATGCTGCTTTTATGATGGATTATAACTAAGTATTATGATTAAACACCTTAAAGACATTTTTACAGTTTCATGTTTGGATGAACCAAAGAAAATTAAATCAGTTAGTTTTAGTTATACTCTCATGCCTGTCTTCTTGATGAGTATTCAAACGCAATTGGTTTCATAATATTTCTTGTGGATGAGTTAGAAATCATTGTCTTTTAGCCTGGGAAGCTCAGAAAATGGAAACGTTTGTTAAGTTCGCTTGAGCTGCAGAAACAGAGGTTCCTCTGAAAACAGTGGATCTGTGATATTAAACATTGAGTAATACAGCATGGAAACAGGCCCCTTGACCTGAACTGGTCCATGATGACTATGGTACCCACTCAGCTAGTTCGAATTACCCACATTTGGTCCATATCCTTCTAAACCCTTCCCATCCTTGTCCTATCCAAATGTCTTTTTAAATGTTGTCATTATACCTGCCTCAACCACTTTTTCTGGCAGTCCATTCTATAAACGTACCACTCTCGGTGTGAATAAGTTGCCCATCAGGTCCTCCTTAAACCTTGCCTCTCTCACCTGAAACCTATGCCCTCTAGTTTTCAGTTCCCCATCTGTGGGAAAAACATTTTGAATTTATCTTACCTGTGCCCCTCATGATTTTATACACTTCAATAAGGTCACCCCTCATTCTCCTCCATTCCAAGGAATAAAATTCTATCCTGGCCAACTTCTCCTTTGAATTGCATTTGCCAATCCTCAGCCCACTTCCCCATGGGGTCAAGATCCCTCTGTAATTTTTGATAACTTTCCTTGCTATCAGTGATACCTCCTAATTTTTTTTATCATTTGCAAACTTACTCATCATGCCTTGTGCATTCACATCCAGTTTCTTTTATGTAAGTAACAAATACAGCACCGACCCCTGTGGGTCATCAAATAGTTTACAGGAAATTTTATTCAGTGGAGTTTACAGTGTCACACAGCTGGTTCTTTTTTCTGAAAGCTGTGCCTTTTCTCAAGGATACTGTGTCCTTGATTTTTTTTCAGGCCAGGCTCCGAAGTGGCCGGGTTTGGTACAGAGATGAAAGGCCTTTTTGTTATACCTCGGCCAAAATTTTTATGTTTTTAGAAATAACCTGTATAAGTCAAGTGGGCTTGACCAGCTCTACAGCTGAGCATTTCAGTCCAGAACGAGTTAGGGAGTTCAGCAGTGAGGTATGTGGAAACAGGTTGCTGGACTCTCTCTCCTTCTGCCCTTCTAGCTTCTGTGTTTAAGGGGGTTTGTTTATTGGGACTGTTGTGTATTTTCAGATCAGCATAATTAAGTCTAGTTTGGATAGACTGAGGTTTGTGGGAATTTTACATTTTGTTCTTTGAGTTTCATTTCGTAATTTTGTGAATAAGTTTTTGTCTGTTTTAAAACCTGCTGGTTAACCTAGCTAACTTACTCCGGGTAATTTTCACTGTACGCTTACCAAAACAAATTGCAAAGTTACACTCTGGGCTGCCTGCTTAAGGATGTTTTGAATGGTCTATCTTAGTCCATAACAACAGGAACATTTTACTCATTGAATGTAACATAGATGATCATTACTTGTCAGACATCATATCCACTTTAATACAGGAATTATCGCAAAAAAATTTTGATTTTCTGGGGAATTCTCACTGAATCAGCTATTTTGGGTTTACCACATGGTCCCGATGCACAATTCCAGTTCACCTGGAGAAATGATTTCTGGGCCAGTGTTGCGCAGAGCGTTAATGGTCCATGATCATTGCAAACAAGAAGAGAAACACATCATGATATTGGAATATACGTGCTCCAACAGTATAACAGGAAAAATTGAAGGCCTCCATGGTGGATGTATGCTAATTTGCAAATTGTTATGATATCAGCTTATGGTTAGGTGAAGTGGAAATCAGACATGATAGGTAATTAATGAGGTAAGTTTGGAAAGATAGGGCAAGAAGGCCAGCTAGACTTTGCAGCAAGCATCCCTTCAAAAAACTTTATGCAACTCATTTATATAGATGTTTTGGATGTGAATATATGAGGTATGGTTAGTAAAATTTGCTGATGATGCCAAAATAGGTGGTATGGTGGACACTGAAGAAGGTTATCTCAGAGTATAACGGGACTTTGATCAGATGGGTCAACGGGCCGAGGAGTTGTAGATGGAGTTTAAAACTGAGATAAATGTAAGATGTTCCATTTTGGTAAGGCAAACCAGGACAGGACTTATACAGTTAATAGTAGGGCCATACAGAGTATTGCTGAATAAAGAAGCCTGGGGGTGCAGGTGCACAGTTCCTTGAAAGTGGAGTCTCAGGTAGACAGGATGGTGATGAAGGCATTTGGCATGCTTGCTTTTATTATTCAGTGCATTGAGTCTGGGACTGGGATATCAAATTGCAGCAAGACAGGATATTGGTGAGCACACTTTAAGAATACTGTGTTCAAATCTGGTCTGCCAGCTATAGGAAGGATGCTGTTAAACTTGAAAGGGTTCACTTTTAAATGGTAAGCATTTTTTTCTTCTTTATTCATTCACGGGATGAGGGCATTGCTGGCCAGGCAGCATTTATTGTCTACCCCTAATTATCGAGAAGGCAGTTAAGAGTCAACGACATTGCTATGAGTGTTGATTCACATGTAGGTCAGACCAGGTAAGAAAACAGAGTGAATGAAATGGGTTTTTCCCACAGTAGACAGAGGACAATGGATTTTTGGTCAATATTCATTAAATTCACATTCCACCATCTGCCTTGGTGGGATTAGAACCTGGTGCCCCATAACATTATCTAGGTAAACAATCCAGCAATAATACCACTGGGCCATTGCCTCCCCTTAATCTCTTTAGTATCTCATTGGACAATTCCTGTTCATGGGATGCAAGCAATTTTATCTGCTTCAAAGTCAGCCTGTATCATTAAGATGATGATTTTAGACAATACTGAATTTTATGTTGTGCAATGAAGCAGACTTGATAAGGGAACCTAAGGTGAAGGAACCCTTAGGAAGCAGTGATCATAGTAAAATCAGTCATATTATGCAATGTGAGAGAGAGAAGATAGAAATGAAGTAACAATATTACAGCAGAATGAAGGCAACTACAGAGGCATAAGGGAGGAACTGGGTAGAATTGACTGGAAGAGGAGTCTAGCAGGAAAGACTGGAACAGCAGCAGCAGGAGTTTCAGGGAATAATTCAGGAGACACAGCAGAGATTCATCTCGAGGAAAATGAAGCATGGTACACTGAGGATGAGGGAAGTCAGGGGTAGCACAAAAACAAAGGAGAAAGCATATCATATGGCAAAGGACAGTGGGAAACCAGAGGATTGGGAAGCTTACAAAGAGCAACAAAAAAAGAAATCAGCCAGTAATATAAAGAAAGACTGTTAGAGTTTCTTTAGATATATGAAGGGCAAAAGGGAGGGAAAAGTAGACATTGGATCATTGGAAATTGATACTGGAGAGGCAGTGGTGGGGAACAAGGAAATGGCTGAGGAACTGAATAATTATTTCGCGTCAGTCTACACAGTGGAAGACATGAGTAATATTCGAAAACTTCAAGAGAGATGGGGGCAGAGCTGAGTACGGTGGTCACCAGAGAAGGTGCGAGAAAAACAGAAAGGCCTGAAGGTGGATAAATAACCTGGACCAGATGAACTACATCCCAAGGTTCTAAGGGACATAACTAAAGAGATAGTGGAGGTGTTAGTGATAATCTTTCAGGAATAGGAAGAATCAGGGAGGATCCCAAAGGACTGGAAAATTGATAAAGTAATATCCCTGTTTAAAAAAGGGAGTAAGGCAAAAGTCAGAAGATTACAGACCGATTAACAGAACCTCGGTTGTGGGTAAGACCCTGGAATCCATGGTGAAGGATGAGATTTCTGAATACTTGGAAGTGTATGGTAAAATAGGGCAATATGAGCATGGTTTCACCAAGGGGTAGTCATGCCCGCCAACTCTGCTAGAATTCTTTGAGGAGGTAACAAGCAGGAGCCATAGAGGTACACAGAACGGAAACAGACCCTTCGGTCCAACTTGTCCATGCCGACCAGATATCCCAACCCAGTCTAGTCCCGCCTGCCAGCACCCAGCCCATATCTCTCTAAACCCTTCCTATTCATATACCCATCCAGATGCATTTTAAATGTTGCAATTGTACTAGCCTCCGCCATTTCCGCTGGCAGACCATTCCACACACCCACCACCCTTTGCAAGAAAAAGTTGCCCGTTAGGTCTCCTATATATCTTTCCCCTCTTACCCTAAACCTACGCTCCATAGTTCTGGACTCCCCCACCCCAGGGATAAGACCTTGTCTATTTACCTTCTCCATGCCCCTTGTGATTTTATAAACCTCTAGGGAAAACAGCCCTAGCCTATTCAACCTCTCCCTATAGCTCAAATCCTCCAACCCTGGGAACATCCTTGTACATATTTTCTGAACCCTTTAAAGTTTCACAACATCTCTCTGATAGGAAGGAGACCAGAATTGCACGCAATATTCCAACAATGGCCTAACCAATGTCCTGTACAGCCGCAACATGACCTCCCAATTGCTGTACTTGATACTCTCGACAATAAAGGAAAGCATACCAAATGACTTGTTCACTATCCTGTCTACCTTCCATGTCCTTTTCCACTTTTAAGGAACTATGAATCTTCACTTCAAGTTCTCTTTGTTCCTCGGATCTTACCATTAAGTGTCTAAGTCCTCCTAAGATTTGCTTTTCCAAAATGCAGCACCTCGCATTATCTAAATTAAACTGCATCTGCCACTCCTCGCCCATCTGATCAAGATCCCGTTGTAGTCCACAGTAGTCTTATTCGCTGTCCACTACACCTCCAAATTTGCTGTCATCTGCAAACTTACTAAGTATACCTCTTCTGCTCACATCCAAATCATTTATATAAAGATGAAAAGTAGTGGACCAGCACCGATCCTTGTGGCACTCCACTGGTCACAGGCCTCCAGTCTCAAGCCCTCTACTACCACCCTCTGTCTTCTACCTTTGAGCCAGTTGTGTATCCAAATAGCTAGTTTTCCCTGTATTCCATTAGATCTATCCTTGCTAACCTTGTTGAACACCTTACAGAAGTCCATATAGATCACGTCTACTGCTCTGTCATCATCAATTCGCTTTGTTACTTTATCAAAAAACTTATTCAAGATTGTGAGACATGATTTCCCATGCATAAAGCCATATTGATTATTCCTAATCAGTCCTTGCCTTTCCAAATACATGTGCATCCTGTCCCTCAGGATTCCATCCAACTTGCCCATCACTGATGTCAGGTTCACCAATCTGTAGTTCCCTTGGCCTTACCATCCTTCTTAAACCATGCTAGCCAACCTTCAGTCTTCCAGCACCTCACCTGTGACTATTGATGATACAAATATCTCAGCAAGAGGCCCAGCAATCACTTTCCTAGCTTCCCACAGAGTTCCAGGGTACACCTGATCAGGTCCTGAGATTTATCCTCTTCCATGTGTTTCAAGGCATCCAGCACTTCCTCCTCTGTAATATGGGCATTTTTCAAGATGTCACCATCTACTTCCCTACATTCTACATTTTCTATGTCCTTTTCCACAGTAAACACTGATGCAAAATAAGGAGAACCAATGGATGTTATCTATCTAGCCTTCAAGAAAACCTTTGACAAGGTGCCTCACAGGAGACAACTGAGTAAGATGTTAGAGGCAAGGTGCCAGCATGGATAGAAGCTTGGCTGTGTGGCAGCAAGCAGAGAGTAGGGATAAAAGGGTCCTTCACAGGATGGCAACCGGTAATGTAGTATTCCTCTAGGCTCAGTTTTGGGACTACAACTTTTCACTTTAATCATTGACAATCCAGATGAAGGAACTGAGGGCATTCTGGTTAAGTTTGCAGATAGGTAGAGGGACTGGTAGCATTGAGGAGATGGGGAGGCTGCAGAAGGATTTGGACAGGTTTGGAGATTGGGCAAAGAAATGGCAGATGGAATACAACGTGGCAAAGTGTGAGGTTCATGCACTTTCGTTGGAAGGAAAGAGGAATGGACTATTTTCAAAATGGGGAGAAAATTCAGACCTCTGAAGTGCAAAGAAACTTGGGACTTTTTGTCCAGTGTTCTCTCAAGGTATATTTGAAGTTTGAATCAATAGTTAGGAAGGCACACCTGTAGTGATGGCATTTATTTTGAGAGGATTTGAATATAAAAACAGGAGTGTACTTTTGAGGCTTTACAAGACTCTGGTCAGACCATCTTTGGAGTTATGGGCCCACTATCTCAGGAAAAATGTACTAGCCTTGGAGTGTGTTCAGAGGAGTTTCATGAGACTGGTCCCAGGAATGAAAAGTTTGACATGGGAGGACCGTTTGAGGACTCTGTGTTTATACTCGATAGCGGTTAGAAGGATAAGGGAGAATCTAACTGAAACATACAGAATGGCCTGGACAGAGTAGATGTTGGAAAGATGTTTCCATTGGTAAAAGAGACTAGACCACGAAGGCATAGCCTTCGAGTAAAAGGAAGATCTTTTTGAATGGAGATAAGGAGAAACTTCTTTAGCTAGAGAGTGGTGAGTCTATGGAATTCATTGCCACTGAAGGTTGTAGAGGCCAGGTCTTTGAGTATATTTAAGACTGGGACAGATAGTTTCTTGAGTATCAAGGGGATCGAGGGTTACGGGGAACAAGGGGGAGAATGGGGTTGAGAAATATATCAGAGTTGAAAATGTGTTGCTGGAAAAGCGCAGCAGGTCAGGCAGCATCCAAGGAACAGGAAATTCGACGTTTCGAGTATAAGCCCTTCATCAGGAAGGGCTGATGAAGGGCTTATGCCCGAAACATCGAATTTCCTGTTCCTTGGGTGCTGCCTGACCTGCTGAGCCTTTCCAGCAACACATTTTCAGCTCTGATCTCCAGCATCTGCAGACCTCACTTTCTCCTTGAGAAATATATCAGTCAAGATTGGATGGCTGTGCAGACTAAATGGGCTGTCTGGCTTAATTCCTGCTCCTATGTCTTGTGCTGAAACTCAGAGAGGGGTCATTGATTCTTCTGGCTATTATCACACTTGGGCTCCAATCTCTGCCACATGCTGTTCAGGCATGCATGCGAACACATTCTGATTAATGGCACATTCTTGTCATCTGGTGCACTGATAGAATTAGGAAAATGTAGCGAACACAAGTTTTGAATGTTGCTATTTCTCCCTCATCAATGTGCAGTGTCAATGAAGTTGTGTTGGCTGACAAGAAAAGCACTTTCATAACTTTAGAGACGTCTGCAAGGCTATATGAATGACCTGGGCAATTATCCAACAAGAGCAATATTTCGAATGTAGTATTTTCTTTGTACAATATGCTTTCCAGGCAGGCATGACAAACAGAGACAACCATGCCTGAAAGAAAGGGGAAAAAAAAGAATTTTGTGAATTAGAGTTCAGATGCTTCTTGCAGTAACTCATCAATGTCTCTGGTGTGTCAGACTGGTGCATAAACGAGGGTTTAAACCTAAAACCTAACTCAACCTTCTTAAACTAGCAAAAAGAGTTTAACTAATTAGATCGGAAAACCGAAATTGCTGGAAAAGCTCAGCATCTGTGAAGAGAAATCAGAGTTAACATTTCTGGTCCGGTGACCCTTTCTCAGTACTAATGGTAGCTAAGAAAATGTCAGTTTTCATGGAGAAGATACGGTTGGGGGGGGGGGGGGGGGGGGTGGGAAGGGTAAGGAGTAAACAATAGGTGGGGATAGAGTCCAAAGACAGAGAAGAGTTGGACAGACACAAGAGTGGATAACAGTCTGGGGGCTGGAAGTATGGTGAAGTGAATAGCCGTTAATGGAGACTGTTAGTGGCTACCAGTGGGTTGTGTGTAATATCAGGCTCTGTGATAACAAAGCCTGGTGTAGGGGGCTAGAAAATAGGACAGTTCAAGCCCCAGAGTTATTGAACTGGTATTGAACTGGATGTTGAGTCGAGAAGGCTCCAGGGTCCCAAAGCAGAAAATTAGGTGTTGTTCTTTCAGCTCATACTGAGCTTCACTGGAGCGCAGCAGAGAGATATTGGCCAGGGAACTGGGTGATGTGTTGAAGTGGCAGACAACTGGAAGGTCGCGGTCATTTTTGCAGGCAGAATGTAGGAGTTCTGCAAAGCAGTCATTCCCCCAATATAAAGGAGACCACATTGAGAGCAGCGAATGCAGTAGACATAGTCCAGATTGTGTGAAGTACTGGGAAAGCATTGTTTGACCTGGAAGTTGTGTTTGGGCTGAGGAGGTAAATGGGCAGGTGTTATACCTTAAGCAATTGCAGGAGAAGTTGCTGTGTGGGAGTGTTGGGAGTGAAGGAAAAGTGGACTACGGTCCCAGAGGGTCTGTGGGACTCAGCTGGCTGTCCGTTGCTTGGGGCATCCAGCCACTTCCGGGAGAGGAGGGCCACGTGATCTCTGGTAGCTTCAACACAAAAACGGGTTTTTATTTGATCACGGGTGAGAAAAAGACATTAACGATGAAGGGCAAATCATAGAGAGCCCTCTTTCTGGGAAAGTAGAGGGGGGAAGGCTGAAGTGTAGGAGATAGGTCAGACCTGGCTGACGGCCCTGTCAACAACGGTGCTGGGGAATCCTCTACTGAGGAAGAAAGTGGACGTTTTGGAGGCTCCCTTGTTGAAGTTGGCATGATCAGCACATATGAGACGGAGATGGAAATGGAAGAACAGAATGGAATAGGGTCCTTTCAGGAAGCAGGGTGAGAGACTATATATTCCAGGTAACTATGGGAGTCGGTTGGTTATAGTGGATATTAGTGGCCTGTCTATCCCCAGAAATAGAAACCGATGTTGAGGAAGGGAAAGGGGGAGTCAGAGATGGAAATTCAGAATCTGGTATAAAGCATCAGAGGAATCGTGGATGTAAGTGGGCAGGGACTGGGCTGAGGGAGAAAGGAAGAAGTCAATGTAGAAGAGTTCTGCGTGGCAGGAGCAGGTAGAAACAACTCTCTTATATCTTAGTCATCACCCCCACACATCAGGCCTTGTTATCACATGGTCTACTATTACACACAACCCATTGTTAGCCACTAACAGTTTCCATTAACAGTAATCCGCCCTCCCGGTCAGATTGTAAACCACTGCTGTGTCTGTCCAACTGTTCTTCTCTCTTTTTGGGCTCCATTCCCACCTATCATTTACTCCTTTCACACAGATCCGCAGTTCTTTCAGTTTTTATTTAACTAATTTGCGTTGACAGCAAACAAACACAATCGAACTAGAGATTAATGGGTCCAGGAACAAATTGCTGTCAAATAATTGGTGATGGACTACTGGTAGAAGGTTTCATTCAGCTTCCCGGACTGATGGAAGAACCCTAAAAGAGAAAACATGTTTTCTTGGAATTAACTGTTATACCAAAACGAAATATTTTATATAGCCAAGAAGAGCCACTGACCAGCAAGCCAAACTACCTTCGGCAAATTTGACAATAGCAAAAGACAAACTGCGAATGTGCTTCCGTTTGCCAATATTGTGCTGAAGGGTGATCCGATCAGAAATTCAGTGGATTGGTTGAGAACACATATTTTGAGAGCAGGCATATTTCAAAATCAGAGATGACCTACGTGTATGAGAGAAGACTCATTATTCTAGCTTCCATTTTGAAAATTGTCCTGAATGGGACAATTAGAAATTGCCAGGTTTACAGCAAGAGCTCAATCAGATCTCAAGATGGATTGAACATCTCATAACTCATTGTGAAATCTGTAATTACGTATGTTTGTCAGAACACAATCAGTGTTAGTCCTTTCATTGCTGAAAAAAAATTCAGTTGACCTAAACCTGCAGCGTTTGCATGAAGATACAAATGAGGAGAAGAGGAATAAGCTCAATGACCAGTCTTTAACTAAGTTATTAACACAGCCTGGTGAACAAATTGTCATAGCTATTTGATGTCAGATAAAAATCCGTTGCAAGTATTAATGTCAGCGCTAAGCCATCTGTAACCCTCAAGTAGCATGACTGAGTATGTAAATATATTGGGCTCATCATTAAGACAACTGGAAGGAAAATGAAGACGTATTCTTTAGGTTGGAATATAGATTTCACAAACTTGAACACACATGTATCAGCAGATTGGATGTAAAGGTTTGTTCCAAAAAGTTTGAGGATGAACTTCATAAGACTGTGTGGGAGCCACAGCTGAGGTGATTGGATTACCTACAGTGTGGAAACAGGCCCTTCGGCCCAATAAGTCCATACCAACCCTCTGAAGAGAAACCAACCCCCCCCCCATATTTACCCCTGACTAATTCACCTAACACTAGGGGCAATTTAGCATGGCCTGTGGGAGGAAACCAGAGCACCCAGAGGAAACCCACCCAGAGGAAACCCACACAGAGAATGTGCAAACTCCACGCAGGCAGTTGCCCGAGGCGGGAATTGAACCCTGGTCCCTGGCACTGTGAGGCAGCAGTGCTAACCACTGAGCCACCGTGCCACCCCATTGACTAGTATCCACACATTCAGGACACAGAGATCCAGGATACTGTCAAGAGGAAATTGCCTGGCACAGAATCAAGGACATTACAAAAAAGTACTTATTTCAACTGAGAAGTCATTTATGAAGGAAATTCGTAAGAATATAGATTACTGGATCATGTTTTGGCACTTTAGAAGTGATATTATATAAGGTAATTGTTCTGAAAACATTAATGTTGGAGACTTTCTTAGGATCTGACCAATCTAATCCTGTCATAGGACTTTGGTGGGGAAAGGCAGAAAATCTTAGGATCTCAGAGGACAAGTATGTTATCTCAGTCCCCTCAGTCCTAGTAACAGTGTTTAACTTACTAATATATTTTGTACCTGCTTGTTATCAAGCAATAAGCTGCATTTAGTTTATCACGAGTCTCTTCTTGTTAAGACTCATTAATGGTTTTCCTCTACCACTGTAAGTAGGCCCTTTGGAAAGGAAAGGAAATAGTCGTAACTATATGCTGATAGTAATTGGCATTAACACACATACAGTAATTACCACAACTGGTGAAGTTGTTTTAACATTAAATCCTATCACCAACAACTTACTAGATTCAAAAAAAGTGTTTAAATTATTAAATATTTCCACTCATATTACAAGCTTATGTGACTTCTTCCTCATAAATGTCATGGTTGAATTAGTCTACGTTCTTCATAGAACATCTGATAAGTTAAGGATTCGTTTCTGCACCAGGGTTTACCCTTCCACATGTAGAATCAGTTCCGTTTGAACTAACTTGCCCAAGGACGTATCTGAGCTGACTGAATTGCCATTTACTTCATTACAAACATAAATTAATTTTTTATTACAATTTTTTAATAAGTTTTACTTATTGTCTCTTTTTATTTTTGTTAACCCCCAAGCTTACCATTTTGTAATTTTATTTTCAAGGTCGAAAATTAAAGAATGCACGACCATTCCAAACTTCAGAGGATACCGACTCTTCAGTTGTGCAAAAGCAACAGAATACCACTGTCTCCATTGTCCCAAGGATTGGTGTACCAAGGATGCAGAAATTTCAGTGTCAACCCCTGTTTCTTGCTGTGTTGCAGTCCATCGAGCCTGATATGGTGTATGCAGGCTATGATAATACACAGCCTGATACATCCACCAGTTTGCTAACAAGTCTCAATGAACTAGGGGAAAGACAACTTGTGCGAGTTGTCAAATGGGCAAAGGTTTTACCAGGTAAGAAAGTGCACTTTCTGAATACTGTGTTTCACTGGCATCATTCAAACTGTGAATTTATGATACATAACATGCACAAATACATGTGCAAACCAGTAAAAAAATATGATTTACTATATGTTTTATTATTGAACCCATTTCTTTTTTCAGATTTTATGAAAGTCAAACATTCCTCATCCTAGAAAATAGAAATTTTAGTTTTAGAAATTGCAATTCACATCCACTATATTGTCAGTCTGTTACATCTAGCTGGTCTTTATTTTGGTATTTAGCAACTGGCATATTAGATTATGATATTATCTGTAGAAATAATTTTATATGTTGTAAAAATTACCAATTCTATTTAACATAAAAACAGAAATTTCACCTTGGGATGTGCTGTATTTATTAGCCGATTTTCACATTTTTAAATTAATTTGATTCTTCTCTATTTTCTGGAATCCACATTCATAAAATTCAAACTCTCATTTCCACAGGAACCATTCTCATTGATATATATTGCAAATTGCAGTTTTTCTCTATAAAATTTATTTTACATCATTCTTGTTTCGTTAAGTCTGTGGCTATATACTAATAAGTTCATGTTTGTTATTTGCCTATTAAAGAAATAATTTGTATCTTTCTCTTGCCTTATGTCCTTACAACATGGCAAAGGTCTTCATATTCATTAAGTTATTTTGGATGCAGTCACCGTTCTTCTGAGGCAAACCTGGGAATCAATTTTGTTTGCAGTTTGGTTTCTCGAATCACAATTTTAAATGAATTAATAGTTAATTTGTTTGCTAGTTTTGGGTAAAAGAAGGATATCAGGCCATCATCAAAATGTCTTGATTGAAAACTTACAAAGATGTTTTATATGCATCTGAATTGACAGATGTAGCCTCAGTTATATATTTAATCCAAAAGATGTTATCTTCCAACAAAGCTGTGCTAACTCTGTATGACACTGAAGCTTTTGTCTAGTTCTGTGCTTAAGTCCAGGAGTGGCACAACCCACACCTATTGACTTGAATGAAGTAAACTCCTACTGTACCTTCTCAGCAGTTCTTGGAGCAGTAAACGTAGTCATTTTAGGATGGAATGGCACCAAGATAGTCACGCTTAGTAATGGCAATCTTTGTTGCAATTAGGTTTATCTAAACCCTGTACCACCACACCACTGTATTGCTAATTAGCCAATTTTTTTTTTTTACTTTGACCTAGGACAAGAGAATTTGGCATTGAGTTTTAACTAGGGTTTGGATAATGCTTCATACCAATGCAATAATACATTTCATCAACTTAACTTAACAAACAATTGAAAGTTTACTGACATTGTGCTCATAAACCGTATATAGTTAGTTGGGTGAACACCACCAGTAACCCTGTAAATAATTTCCCCATGTTTTGAATCATGCCAACTTATGCATAAGATTTCCAAACTTACATGTTTACAGTTCTCCTCCCCTCCACTTGAATAAGTGATAATTCTCCATTTCTCTGTCAATCTATTTTCTATCCCTATCTGATATCTTAAGGATTTCGATGATAGAATGTGCCTATTTAAGAATAGAACTTCAAGGATTCCAGAAAGCTGAATGTATAGCTCACTAAAGAGGCTGTCTTAGAACTGTGATGTCTGCAATGAAACCAATAATCCTCACTCATGGGGAGTGGCTCTACAATGGGAGTGAAAGTCATCTTCTGCATTCAACTACCATTGCACTGGGTTTTTTCAAGCTATGTGAAGGGACACCTAACAGAACAAACAGTGTATTCCTGCTCACATGATATTGCTGATACATTGCTTGCTGGTTGAATGATTTTATTGCTGTTCTAACAACTACTAGTAACAACAGGAAATTTTTTGCACTTTTTTTCTCCAAAGGTAATACTTTCATTGACGGAACGTATATGTTCATTGAGACATCTTTCAACAGCATTTATGAATAAAAATAATTTTCTTCAATGTCCAGTTTTAATTTCCACCATGTAGATAATTGCCAGTTATCTTGAAAGTTACCTCAATTCCTTCACTCTGTGCAACTTAACAGTGCATCAAAACATGAAGACATTTACATATAAGAGATATGGATCTTGACAGACAGAATACTGTTGAGTTATGATTGATTGCACAAGTATGGAATCCTAGAATTGGAGCAGCAAAATAAAGAATGAGCAACCCATCTCCAAAAGGATGTAAATCGATCATGCAATGAGCATACCTAGTGAACATTGTATCACTGGAATAGTTCAGAGATGTCATGTTCAGCAATCCCTAAAGAAGTATCAGGAGGGGAACTGTTATGTGGAATGTCCAGGAGGAGAATGAAGAAAACCCTGAGGAGGAAAGAATCAATGGGGCATATATATAAAAAAAATTCCAGCATCTTTCAAGTAGCAAACTTAATGACAGTAATTAATTACTGGACAACCATTCAATTAAGTGTGGAAACTCCTGCTTAAGTATCTATTCTTCATATTCCCAATGAACTATCACAGCAGACCCAAATTATATTACACCCACCATGCATCAGAAATGCAGAAGTAAGGTCAAGTATGTATGAATTTTATGCACTAATTGAAATATAGATCTAAATCAATTTTGTGATGTATGACCTTGCTGGGATAAATTTTCAATTTGTTATCCATGCTAAAATCCACTGGGAATGAAGATGAGATGATTTCCACAGCAGTCTTGTATTAAAGCTGCAAACTGATATTTGCAGAAACCTGGAAGCAAGTCAGTGGCCAATCCATTTATTTTGGTGTGGTAATTGTGATATGAGGTATAAAAGAAAGCAAGTTGGTGTTTGGAAAGAAGTTAAATGCAATGTAACTGAGCAGAAAAATAAACCATTCATACAGTTGGGGTAAGAGCATATGACGTCCTGAAGGAGATATATCTTTAATCAAAATTAAGGGAGTGACTTCAGACTGCAGAGTTAGAAAACATTATTCAGGTTAATTTGCATGATGCCTTTATAAAATGATGCATCACAGATAAGCACAGGGAAAACTGACACCAGGCCGGAAAACAGGTCTTGAAGAACACTTAAAGTGTTCATACTTGATTCAGATATTTGATTTAGGAAACTGTCAGGTAACCTCACCATGGCATTTTGCTGAGATCTGCCACCTTTTTTCTATTTACAATTAGATCTCTAGGTATTGCTGAAAACATTTGCTTCAATCACATTCTCTTGCCATTCTTAGCAGAGTACACTTTTTAATTACCCTCTCTACCAAATAAGGCAACCAATCTTTGCCTCACTTATTAAAATTAAATACAAAATATCTGATTTTGGCAACTGTAGAACATACCTCCTTTGTTTCCAGGCAAAAATGGACGTTGATACTTTTAATTTTAAATTATTTAAATAGATTTTCTGTGAATGCAAATTCTTTATTTACCCCTACATCAAATAAAAGTTCAGTTATTTCTACCTTGTAATTATTTTTTCAAGATAACCAACCAATTCAATGGGTAGTGTAACAGCTGCTGAGATCTCTGAATAAGGTTGACAAGGTGCACATTTAAATTGATGTACTGAAGCTATGTATATGTATGTACAACGCAAACATGTTTTAAGACAAGATAGAAGTGTCATTTTTTTAAAAAGTTAGATTCAGTGCAACTAAGATCTTAAATCTGATTTTAAAGGTCATTGTGACAACTAAACATTTTTTACACTTTGTATCAGATTCTGGACCTCTTACTGAGATATTTGTATCATCGATAGTCACAGGTGAGGTGCCGGAAGACTAGAGGTTGGCTAACGTGGTGCCACTGTTTAAGAAAGGTGTTGAGGACAAGCCAGGGAACTATAGACCAATGAGTCTGACGTCGGCGATGAGCAGGTTGTTGGAGGGAATCCTGAGGGACAGGATGTACATGTATTTGGAAAGGCAAGGACTGATTAGGGATAGTCAACATGATTTTGTGCATGGGAAATAATGTCTCACAAACTTGATTGAGTTTTCTGAAGAAGTAACAAAGAAGGTTGATGAGGGCAGAGCGGTAGATGTGATCTATATGGACTTCAGTAAGGCGTTTAACAAGGTTCTCCATGGGAGACTGGTTAGCAAGGTTAGATCTCATGGAATACAGGGAGAACTTGCCATTTGGATACAGAACTGGCTCAAAGGTAGAGGACAGAGGGTGGTGGTGGAGGTTGTTTTTCAGACTGGAGGCCTGTGACCAGTGGATGCCACAAGGATTGGTGCTGGATTCACTACTTTTCATCGTTTATATAAATGATATGAATGTGAGCATAAGAGGTTAAGTTAGTAAGTTTGCTGATGACACCAAAATTGGAGGTGTAGCGGACAGCGAGGAAGATTACCTCCGATTACAATAGAATCTTGATCAGATGGGCCTGAGAAGTGGCAGATGGAGTTTAATTTAGATAAATGTGAGGTGCTGCGTTTTGTGAAAGCAAATCTTAGCAGGACTTATACACTTAATGGTATGGTCCTAGGGAGTGTTGCTGAACAAAGAGACCTTGGAGTGCAGTTTCATAGCTTCTTGAAAGTGGAGTCCCAGGTAGAGAGGATAGTGAAAAAGGCATTTTGTATACTTTCTTTTATTGGTCAGACTATTGAGTATAGGAGCTGGGAGATCATATTGCAGCTATACAGAACATTGGTTAAGCCACTGTTGGAATGTTACGTGCAGTTCTGGTCTCCTTTCTATTGAAAAGATGTTGTGAAACTTGAAAGGGTTCAAAAAAGATTTACAAGGATGTTGCCAGGGTTGGAAGATTTGAGCTATAGAGAGAGGTTGAATAGCCTAGGGCTGTTTTCCCTGGAGCGTCAGAGGCTGAGGGGTGACCTCATAAAGGTTTATAAAATCATGAGGGGCATTGATATGATAAATAGATAAAGTCTTTTCCCTAGATGGGGGAGTCTAGAACTAGAGGACATGGGTTTAGGGTGAGAGGGGAAAGATATAAAAGAGAGCTAAGGGGCAACATTTTCACTCGGAGAGTGATACGCATATGGAATGAGCTGCCAGAGGAAGTGGTGGAAGCTGGTACAATTGTACCATTTAAAAGACATCTGGATGGGTATATGAATAGGAGAGGTTTGGAGGGATATTGGCCAGGTGCGGGCTGGTGGGACTAGATTGGGTTGGGATATCTGATCGACATGGACAAGTTGGACCGAAGTGTGTGTTTCCGTGCTGCACATCCCTATGACTAAATTCAATAGTCTTGTCTAATTCACAGTTTTGGTGTAGAACTGACGATGAAAGAAATTATTAGTAAACAAAATATTACTGAAGAAGTTAATCCTATATGAACTAAACAAATTCCTGGACCTGATGGTGATCTTGTTAGTGTTTTAAAGTATATACAAGAATAATGAAAGCAATAGCTTTGATTTTTCAAAATTTCCTGGAATCTAATCAAATAGTTATGAATTAAAAGAAAACATGCACAAGTATGCTAATCAGGAATGAGAAAGGAGAGAAATGAAGCCAGATTAATAGTCATACAGCCAAATAGCATTGAAACAGCACTGTCCAACTCGTCAATGCTGACGAAGTTTACCAAGAGAAAATAGACCCATTTGCCGGCATTTGGTCCATATCCCTACATGTCAAGGACAATACTGGCTCAAGAAGCTAACTTACTTCCACTTTGTTGAAGGCAATTAGTTATAGGAAGTAATTTTTTTCTTAGCAAGTAACTGTCACATCCCATAAATTAATACAGTAAATTAGGATGTATGGAGAAGAAACAGGCTCTTTGGCTTTTCCCCTTAAATGGGTCAATATTATTTGTTCCAACTACACCTGGTGTTCCTTATTCTCACCACTCTTTTACTAAATAAGTTTGTTCTTAATTTTGAATTGGATATTTTTCATGACTGTGTTATAATGATAGCCTGAAGTTATGCCGTTACCCACAAGAGAAAACACTCTCACTGTATCAAGTATGTCAAAAAGCTTGTTAATTTTGAAAAACTCTTGCGAGTCACTGCTCAGCCTTTTTTAATTTAAGAGAGGGAAACACCAGTGTTATGGTCCCTATAAAATCCCATAACATGAAGAGAAAAGAACCCCAAACCAATGCTTTTGGGACAAAAATTATGACACAATTTCACTTAGAATATACAGTCAATTCCAATATCAATATAAAATCAATGGATAATTTGAATTTTGTTTTAAATAGTTGATGCAACAAAGTTGTATCATTGAAAATTACAGATATTTACATTAGTTTACCTCTACATCTGGCACGACGTGCAGTTTCAGAGTTCCCTAATCTGGCCGCTGGTATGCAGGATCTCTCCCTTTTCCTAAGCAATTGATTAGGCTCTTAAGTTACATTTAGTGGCAGTTATATCTAAGGTTTCTGGAAATGAACTGTCTGCAGTTACAGTCTAACATAAGTCCTGCTATTCCCCAGACTTGCGCCAACTGTTTGACTTATTTACAGTTACCCAATTTACCCGATTTTCAGACCAAGATTTATAGAAAGCATGGACCATCCCAAAATTATTTTAAAATTAAAGTAATTATACTATAGCTACAGGTAAACAGATATATACCATTGACATATGACACGACTAACTAATACCTAAATTGCCTTCTTGTTCCCTACTTAGAAATATATACATACAGTCAAACAAGTAAGGAAAGAGAACAGGACCTTCTGCTAAGGAGAACAACTACACACACTTCTGTGTTCTTTTCTTTTCCTCTGTCTGTGTCTGTGTCTCTGTAGCTTGTCTCCAGTTCCAACCAGCTCAGTTAGCTGAGAACCATTCAGCTTCATTCATAAACACTTCCTTGACTCCTGATTGTCTGCTCATTGTTGGAACCAACAGCCACAAAAACTGAGTTCACACTCTGTGTCACATTCCTTGTTGTGAAGTTATGCAACCTTCCTGGTAAATCTCTGTTTTTAAAAGCATTTCTTTCTCATTGGAGTCCACAGGTTTTAAAAACTCAAAAATAAAAAGGCAGTCCTTATGCAAGCTAAGGACATGGGGCACAAAAACAGAAATTGCTGGAAATTCTCAGCATGTCTGGCAGCATCTGTGGAGAGAAATCACGAGTTAACATTTCAGATCCAGTGACCCTTCTTCAGAACTGAAGGTAGTTAGGAGAAAGTTTTTTTTTATGTAGAAGATAGGGTGGGGTAAGGGGTAAAGGGTATATGATAGGTGGAGATAGAGTCAAAGAAGAGAGAAGGACAGTTGCACAGACAAAAGAGTGGATAACATTCTGCCTAGGAGAACGTATGGCTGCTAATGTGGATAATTAGTATCTAACAATGGATAGTGTGTAATAGTAGCACATGAGATAACAAGGCCTGCTGTGGATGTGTTAGCGTGAGGACATAGGAGAAGATGTCTGAAGCCCTAAAATTGTTGAACTCGATATTGAACACTGCAGCAAGCCTGAGACATAGAACAAGGTGGTGTGTTGAAGTGACAGGCAACTGGAAGCTCAGCGTCTTTTTTGTGGACAGAAAGTAGATGTTCTGCTGAGCGGTCACCCAGTTTGCGCTTCGTTTCCTCAACGTCAAGGAGACCACAGTGTGAGCAATTAATGCAGTAGACTAGTTTGAATGAAGTGCAGTTAAAGCACTGCTTCATCTGAAGGTGTGTTTGGGCCCTTGAATATTTAGGAGGGAGGAATTAAATGGGCAGGTATTACAGGGGAAGGTGCCATGGGGCTGTGGGGGTGGATGTTGAGAGTGAAGGAGGAGTGAATCAGGGTGTCCTCGGGGAAGGCTGACAAGGGAGGGGAGGGGACGTATGTGTCTAGAGGTGGCAGTAATGCCGGTTAATGATCCTCTTCATGTGATGGGATGATAGGTGAGGAAAAGAAGGTCCCTTTCACTATGTTGGGAGGGAAGAGAGGGTGTGAGGGCTGAGCTGTGGGAGATTATATGGACCTGGCTGAGGTCAACTGTAGTGCTGTGGAATCCTCAGTTGAGTCTCCTTTGTCAAAATTGGAATCATTAGAACAGATGCAGCATCAGATAAAATAATTTTGTTGCATTTGAACTTATATAGAATCAAACGTTCTGTTCAGAACTTGGGTTAATAGAGCAGTAGCCAAAACTCATGATTCTGTGTCATGAATTCAAAACTCTGGGTTTTTACAGGAACAATACCATTATTCTAATATTTCTTTCTGTAAACGCAAATGTCATTTTGATTTGGCAACACTATTAAATGGCTATTACACCTAATAGTAGCACACGCGTGTTCTAGATATTCATTCGCTAGACCTGGCAATGTCATGATTAACAGGAACTGTCTCATCAAGCTCCAGGTCGGCACAGAAACAATTTCAATATTGCACCATTTTCTAGAAGGACGCCTACAGATAATTTGCAGCACAGGAATAGCATTATTAGTAGCAGTCAAAGTCACCTACTCTCTCAAATTTTATATAACCAGTTTCCTTAGGGCTAGCACAAGTGATATCTGAAATAACTAACAATCTGCTGAACATGGATGTATTAAACAAATGATTTTGCATAGATTAAGAACTCTAGATCATGATGGATGATGCCTGCTTTTCAGGTATTAGCCACAAAGTTTTCACTCTAAGGAATTTATCTGTGTCATTCTCATTTGAAGACTCTGGCTCTGAGTGTGAAGGATGAAGGTGGTCTTTGATATCAAATAAGTGTTGCCATTCATAAAGCAAGACGATCCTATTCAGCCCAGGTGTGCTACATCAGAAAAAGAATACAATGTAGAAAAAGACATTTACTTCCCAGAATATTTGTAAAACATATTGGCATCACAACAGCACCTAAATATCCTGACAGATAACAGAGTGCTTCATAGTACATTTGGTCTCCAAGATCGTTTGCTGCAAGACTCTGCAATAAAGAACAGGACAAGGCCTTGATGGTGATGCAGATTGATGCTGACATAGAAACATCTGTGTACCAAATGACAGTTGTAAGGTATAGTAATATGGGATACACATTCAACACGTTTTTCAACCAACTATTTAAAGATTTCATCAGTTCATCAAATGATCCAAAACACTCTGCACTAATTACCATTCACAGTGGCCTTGTGTTGTACTGCCACCATATTCTGCAACATTAGACATTCACTTTAGAGCATCTTTGTTTGGATCTCAAGCGTTTTTTTTATAACATATGTCCATGTAGGAGACTGCTTCCTGGGGTCAATTATTGGAATCAAAGTTATCCTGCGTTATTCAGTTTTTTTAAAAGATGTACCAAAGGCACTGAAATAGAAATGAATATTTGGAGGTCTGTACATAAATAGTAAATGTCAGAAAAAAGCAAGAACATCCAATGACAGCAGAAACAGAAAGTGTGAAAAAGTTGGAGATCAATTTCAAAATCTTGCACTGGACAACTAGAATTATTTTATCCTATGTTCACCTGGATCAAGCTTGCCCTCGTACTTAATCTTTCTGTTTATATATTTTTTAATCAACCTGTCCAAAATTGTTATTACACACCTCTGGAGCAGTTGAGACTTGTTTTTTTGGCTCAAAGATATGGATACTACCACTACATCAACCCAAATCTCAACTTTTTAAAAAGTTAACCTGTTTTCTGAATCAGTCTATTCCAAGGTGTTATTATATACCTCTGGAGCCAATGGAACTTGAACACTTTGCAACAAAAGTGCCCCCAAGAATGATTGGCTAGTATGGAGATTGAACCCATGGCCTTGGCATTATTGGCATCAAACATTGATCACCTGAAGCTAATCGACCATTTAAAACTGAACTCGACCTATTTTTCTAATCAACCTGTTCTGGGACCATATTACATACTTCTGGATTAGGTAGGACTTGAACCCTGGCCTCTCGGTTCAGGGATAGGGACACTACCACAGTGCCAGAGATGTTATTGCACACTTCTGGAGCAGATGGACTTGATCACAATCCTCTCAGTCCAAGATTAGGGATGCTATCACTGCATAACAAGAGGATCCCAAACTCAAATCAAAATACAAAGTCCAATGAACATCACCTATTTTCAGTCAACTTTGCAGCTGTTCTATTTGAATCTTAACAGGACCTGCGTTTCTAACTCTGAACCTTTCCTGTGAGGAATCACTGCAGGAATTGGATTTAAGATTATAACAGACACCAGTAATTCAGTCAAAGAACACTGTCAAGGATGCATAACACAAAATGGAGAAGTAGCTTACTTTACGTATGTTAATGTGTATGTTGGCAGTGCAGTTTGTCGAATGTAGTGTCTGTCTTGTATTGCATTAGAATTCCAGCTCTAAGATCAATCTTCACTGCTTTTATGTGATCTTCTAACCTCTTTATACCACTGGTGTGGCCAGCCACAAAAATCTAGATCACAAGTGATTGCTAAACGTTTGTGAGAAGATTTGTAGCTCGGGTGCTCGTTGTTATGGTTCTGTTCACCGAGCTGGGAATTTGTGTTGCAGACGTTTCGTTCCCCTCTCTAAGTGACATCCTTAGTGCTTGGGTGCTTCCTGTGAAGCGCTACTATGATGTTTCCTCCAGCATTTATATTGATTTGTATCTGCTGCTTCCGGTTGTCAGATCCAGCTGTCCGTTGCAGTGGTTGGTATATTGGGTCCAGGTCGATGTGCTTATTGATTGAATCTATGGATGAGGCTCCCAAGTACTGAGGATGTCACCTAGACAGGGGACGAAACATCTGCAACGCAAATTCCCAGCTCGGCAAACAGAACCACAACAGTGATTGCTAAGTATGGCATTCAATAAATAAATTGATGTATAATGCAACAACAACTGGTATTTGTAAATCAGTCTTAATGTAATAAACCATCACAAGGTGCTTCAAATGAGCATTATAAGACAAACAGAGATATGAGGGCATGTGACCAAAAGCTTGGTCGAAGAGCACATTTTATGGAGTATTTTAAAGGAAGAAGACAGGGAGCAGTTCATGAAGAAATTTGAAAAACAGGATGAGAATATTAGAATTGAGACATGGTTTGAGAGGGACCCTCTGTAGTTCGGTGAGCCCTAAGCCAGTCAGTGAATAGGATTTGGTGAAATTTAAGACATGGAGAATAGAATTACCTCAAAGGTTTTTGGAGTAGAGGAAAATCTGGTCAGGAGAGGGATGGGGGTATCAAGTTTAGAGATAACAATTTTGTTTACAATTAAGCCTGGAACATCCTTTTATATGTTATTAAAAGGTTATTTGTGGTTTACTGAACTATCAAAGCTTATCGATCTCACAAACAATTTTGCTGTTTTCTGTTGATAAACCAGAATTATGAGCTCCTAATCAACTGTGAGCTCCAGTTAGAATGAGATAAAGTCCTAAAGTTAATCAAAACATATATTTACTCATAAAAACTGTTGTAGTCTTTGATATTGCACATTTAAGAAAATTTATTTTATCACTCATGTTACAAACCTTACTAAAAACAGAAAAAGTAGGTAGTCTGTGATGACCACTCTCCCTTCAGAAGTTTACAATTTGCCAGGCATGAGAGGAAATGGCTTGATGATTGGCAACATCAGTACTAGACAGGGCTGATTCACATGAAGAGTACTTGCATTGTATATTCCAAGGAGATCTAGCTGGTAGATCCCTAGCTGTATTTGCTTAAACCCTGCTGTTTGCCAGTGCACGTACTGCTTTTACAGGAAATTTCCTTCAGAGTAGTGCTAGATTTAATGTTAAATGACTTAAAATGAGGCTTTGATATCAAGTAAAAACACCATTTTAGCTTAAATTGCCAACTTTATATAATATGAGAAATAAGTGCCCTATACTGCATGCAGACTGTTACCCAGTATAAAATGCTAATAGCTCATTTGAACCTTTGAGCATGTAACTGTGCTAGATGAATACAGCACAGTTACTTTATCCTATTAAAAACTGATATGGATTTAGCACTCCTTGGAAGACACAGCAGCCTTCCTTTCTGCACTGCTGATACTGCTACTCAGTACTCATTGACATTTTTGATTTTTTTTAACCATGCTATGACTTGTCTTACTCATTCTGGTAATTGATCTGTACATTGAAATCTCTTTCAGAGTGAAGTTCTAGATCATGCAGGTTATTTTGTCAAACTTTACAGAATTGGAGAGGGTAGAGGTGAGGCTTGGATTTGTAAGTCTTATCAGACCAGACTTTTAAAGAGTGGTTTTGAAATACCAATTTGATAATTCTGATTGAAACACAGGCTTTAAAATTCTTACATTCTATCCAAAGTTGGTACATAGACATTTGGGTCTGATCTGCAAAGATCATCCTGATTATACTGGGGTAGTCCTTTCCACCCTTTATTGACTTTCAAAATCGGTAAAACAGATGGCTTTCTTAAAATGAAGCTGCTGTGAAAGCTACTGAGTAAGTACACATTGAAATGCATGAGTCTATGCTCGTGGTTAGATATTACATGCAAGGTGAAATACAGTAATCCTTTTATAGTTTGTAATGGGCATAAAGTCGTGTATAGATTGCCCAAATTAGTCCAGTTCATAATCCTTTGGATTTAAGACATCTGCGAATTTAACAAGCTTTTGGAATTGTTTCCTTCGTACTTTTCCTATTAGTCAGCAACTAATCTTAGAAAGTATTGGTCCAACTGAATAACACATTTATGACTTTAATACAACTGTGGGCAGCAAACTGCTGAAAGTTTGCACACCAATACTGGAAGGAATTCTACACATAAAATTTATGATTAGGCTGACTTTGACTGCTATTGTGTGATATGCATGTTAGATTGTTGACTGCAAATTCTTCTCAAGGTGATACTCATGCTTTCCTGCTAGACTTTACCACAATTGGGCATATTTCTGCAATCATTAACAGTACAAAATATGGAAGCTTTAATGTGCAGCAAAAGATAGTATTTGGTGGTGAATTTTGCATTCAGTGTGACATCAAATGTGGTTTAGCTGCCAGGTCCAGTGCTGGTACTGCACTGAATACAGTCCCAGTCCTGCATATGGGCAATACATGCAGGGTTTTCAATGAAAAGTCCAATATTCTCACTCCAAGCTCTGCAGTAGCACAAGGTCCATTTGAACTGAATGCATTGAGCAAAGAAAGTTACTGCGCAATATAACACTTCACTGTTAAAGGTCTGATCTTTGGTTATTGGTCTCCTGCATAAATTGAGCACTTTATCAGTCGCATAATAGATTTATCTTATCGCAATTCAGAAATGAACCGAAACAGCAGCATATACCAACATTTTACCTTCTTACTGTTACTATTTTTGGCTCTTATCACATATTTGTTGACAGCAATGCCTAAGCTTTTTTTTCAAGTGAGGAGCTGTTATCTAAACCATTTATAACTCAAGAAATTAACAGGAACTACAATTATTTATTAGAAGCTTCCCTAAAAATGGCTTATGTAGATAAGATGACCATGCTTAGATTTGCTGATCATAATGAAATGAAAATATAAACAGCATTTGAATTTAGTTTGAATCAATACTGGCATAGTAAATTAACCATGAGTTTGAGAATGTGGTTAAAAATATGCAACCTGATTAGTGCACAAAACTCCAAATATCTATGTATTCACTTGCACCATGGTTAATTTTTGTTCTTTATGTTTTTTTTCTGCTAAGAAGGTCTGCTGTTTGCACAGCTGTGTACTGATCAGTACATATTATCATTCAACATTATTTCAGCAGAAGTGCTCCTTGTCTACAGGTTTTCGCAATTTACATGTGGATGACCAAATGAGTCTCATACAGTATTCGTGGATGGCAGTTATGGTCTTCGCAATGGGATGGAGGTCTTATAGAATTGTGAATTCCAGAATGCTCTACTTTGCACCAGACTTGGTATTTAATGAGTAAGTGAAAATATTTCTGTTAGGAGTGTGCTGTGCACTGACTTTAGGTTAAAATTACAGAATTTATTAGCGATTTGTCAAAACAGTCAACCAATAAATCCTATTGGCTGTGACAGTCTTCCTTCCCTAATAAGGGACCTCATTTTATAAACTTGACTCTAAATCCTTGAGTGATGTTTGGTCTGCTATATTCCATGCCTTCAGTTTGTCGTGGCTTCTTGTGATGCTGAATCTCCCTTGTGGAGAACTGTTTGCTACTTTTGACAGTGCAGGAATATCTAATATTGTTAGATGAATTAAAACTGATGGCAAATGAAAGCTTTTGACAGGCAAAGCTAAAATTATCTTTTAAAATAAAAATGTTCACAGCAAATCTTTATAATTGTAAAGTACTTTTACCTGGCCCTACAAAAGAAAGAGGTGTGTTTCTTCAAACATAACAATTCTTCTGGATATAGGTTTGTTTGCTGAGCTAGAAGGTTCATTTTCAAACATTTTGTCACTATACTAGGTAACATCTTCAGTGAGCATCCAGACGAAGCACTGCGGGTGTTTTCTACTTTCTATTTATAGGTTTAGAAAGGAAACCCAAACCTATAAATGGAAAGGAGGAATCAGCAGCAATGCTTCGTCCAGAGACTCACTGAAGATGTTACCTAGTATGGTGACAAAATGTCTGAAAATGAACCTTCCAACTCAGCAAGCAAACCTACATCCAGAACCTCAACCTGAGCTACGAATCTTCTCAAAACTCACTAATAACAATTCTTTTTCTGTTTCGATCAAGTAATTTTCAAAAGTTCCCCATACTCATTATGGGGATGACAATAGTTTAATCATTCACCCCCGTTATAATTGGATATCATTGACAATGGAGATCTGAATTAGTCAGGTTTCTCATCTGAAGTTTTAAAAAGTTACTGAATTGTCAGGTTCTGCCAAAATGTGTGCAAATTGAAAATTGTTGAATTTTACTTATATTTAAATTGGTACTATTACTGGCATTGTATTCGTTGTTAATGTTAATCATTAAATTTATAAACTGTTTACATTGTAGTATTTGTTTTTAACATGTGCCAATTATAAAATGCCAGTTTTGACTTCTTGAGTTGTGAGCTTTGCAAATACACCCATTAAACGTTGCAACAATTCTTTTCTCTTCTGTAACTGCCTGGCATTCTGGAAACCTTCTGGCATTCTGAAATATGTGGAGAAATAATATGGTGGGTTGGAGTAGTTTGGCTTTTTCCACATACACTTCTAAAATATGGGCAACTAACTTCCTGTTGTGATGTAATTTAAACGAGTATGATCCTATCTTATATTGAATAGCTTCATTCTTCCTTTAGGAATGCTGGGGCATTGATCAAAAGTCTTACTCAGGACAGAATCTGGAGTTGCTTTTGGAAATAAATGGCGATATCTAAATTTAAGGAAAAGTACAATTACTGTGTGTGTATTCATATCAACCTGTATACAATTTTTAAGCAACCAAAATTGTGGGATGTATATTAAATTTTCAGGAAGGCTTCTGCACAATTATTTTCCAGTTTGGTTGAACTACTTGCATAAAACATGCTCAATATTCATGCATTTCCTTAATGTCTTTGAATTTGTTAGTGTCCCTTGGAATGATACATCAGCATATTTCTGAGCTTGACTATGTTAGCCATTTTCTCAATTTTATGGATATCACTTGCAAAAAGTATTATTTTGTGACTATGTTGATAAGACTTGCCAATATATAAAAGGAGTGGGAATTCTAGGATTGGACAAATTTCTTAACTAAGTGGGTATGATGCTCACAAGAAAGAAGTCAGAAAAATGCAAGTGTGCAGGTCAAAATTTGCCATTAGTCAGAAAGCAAAAAGTCATAATTTTGTGGGAGAGCATCCCAGAGCAGCTTCACTGCAAATAATGGACTGCAATTTCAAACCTGCTTAAAGGCTTCTGACTTCTGAAAGTTCGTGCTATATGTGGAAATCTAAATAATCTTTCTTCTAATAATCTGCAACACATTATAAGAGAAAAAAGTGTTTTTTTTATTTTGTAAGAGAACATTGTATTTTGGCATCCAAATGAAATGGTATCATGATGTTAGAAGTGAATGATGATACATGTGATTAGCATTCATATATTCCATCAAGTATAAGCACAAATATCTCCATTTCTTTTTGTGCCAAATGGTATTTTTATTGTCTAATCATTATAATTCCCAATATGAATTGGATCAGTTCATCTCTTTTACCACAATTTGTAGATTAGGTGAAGCAAATTGTTAAACAATTTTTACAGTCACTGAAGATATTCATTTTCATCAGCACAGTTCATCTTTCAGTTTTCTTTTTTGTAGGACGCAAAGCCATCAATCTTGGCACTTTAGAAAAAAAAAGTGCTCATTATTTTCATTATTAGAGCATGTGCATAAAAGTCAACACAGCAATTCACGATCAAGATGGGTGATTTACAATAGGTTTCTGTTCCATATTTTATAAAGATCAGACGCAATTACATCAGAAGGATTTTATTTTATCTTTCAGTCATTGCATTACGCAATATTAATGCAGATTTTCAGTCTTAACTCACTTTGAAGGTATGGATAGTCCATCACATAAAATGTTTCTACAGTTGCCGCAATTCTAATAATTTAGCTTTTTTTTATTAAATTTTGTATATCTTGCAGGCTTCTATTTTAGCTTCTAGATCATGAAGTCAATTAACGTCAGCTAAGAATTTTCAAGAAGAGAAAATAATTGATTTTTTAGGACATGTCTACAAAAGAAAACAACATTGCACTGTCTGTTTATAAGTGCAATTAGTGCACTTTTAAATACATTGTCAGCACTTCAGTTGTGCGTTTCTAAGACAGCCATATTCATGGTGGGCAGAGAGCAGTAAAAGAAAGAAAAACAAACTTAACTGGTAAACAAGGAAAGCTGGAGGCTGTCACAATACTGAAATGTGACAATCCTAGCAGCTTCAGCACTAGAGGGCACCAGTTGTATGATCCTGGCTTAACTGTTGGATTTATGTTCAGGACCACAAAGTCTTGCACCCATTTATGCCAATGGATAGAATCACTAAGTAATACGCTCTGGTTCAGGCAAACTAGGAACTTGAATTTATGTAGTACGTTCAGGCATTCATGAGAATACAAAGTGAATGAATTACTTTTGAACTGTATTTTTTGTTATGAAAGTGGACATGGAAGCCATCTGAGCACAAAGGCCCACATATAGCACATGGGCAAACGATCTGCTGATTTGTTTCTTGTACTGCTGCTCAAACGAAGAATATTGGGTGGTATCAGAATTTTGTTCTTTGAGTAGCGTCATATGACCTCTTCCATTCACTTGAGCAGCAGCCTCAGTTAACATCTAATGCAAAAAAGAATACCAAACAATATACTAAATATTAACTGTAGAACTTTATATTCATCAGAATCGTACTTGTGAGAACACTCAGCTTTAGATGCAGAACAAATGGAATGCAAAATTGTGATAGCTATCTCAAAATATTGACAAACAATTACATTACTGACTCTTTATTCACAGTGCCAACAATAGAAACATCACAGTACTATGTGTCAAGAAATTTTATCAGGTTGACATTGGTTTGGAAGATACAAATACTTACTGGAGACAGAATTTATTAACTAAAAAAGTATTGCATTTTACTATACATTTATAATTGTAAAAAACATTATTCTTTTGAACTGTTTCTGTCAAATATTATAAGTTATGGTTAGATCTTTATATTCTTAGGATATTCAGTTAGTGTTGTTTCTTTGATATTTGTAAAAAAAATTTCATAATTCCATACCAGATGTTTTTGCAGAAACATATCAATACAATCAAGTTGCAAGAAAAATATAATTCTTGGATCCAATCTTCATGATTGTTTATCATGCACCAAGATTTCTCATACCCACAGGGTATTTCTTCAACTTTGCGATCACCAGATTTACCATGATTTGTTTCCTGTCGTGTACACCCTAAAAGATAATCTTGACATAAATATAAATAATTCACAAAAGAATGCTGACAAACTTCCCGTTCAGACTATTACTTCTGCCATTGTATCCTTCCCAAACACAATTAAAAGCTTCAGTTAGCATACAGTTTCTACAACCACACAGCAATTTAAACCCAACATGATGACAGTTTGCCTACAAGTCATGGGCAAGGATGTTCTAAGACGTCCCTTCTTCAATGCCATCAGTTGTCAACTTAAGACTACTCCCATTCTACCTTTTGTAGCCTTTCTCACCAAAGTGATTTGGTGCCTACAGGTGTAGGTTAACTCAGTTTACTGTATGGTCAGTTTGTGACACAGAGTGACAGTAACAGTCCAGGTTCGATCCATGAGGCTACCATGAAGGTCCCTTCAACTCAACCTTGCCCCTTTGCTGAGGTGTGGTGATCCTCAGATTAAGCTACCAAATATTGTCACTATCTAATGAGAACAGCCCGATGGTCCTTGGTGCTATGGTGACTTTACAGCTGCAATACCTGAGTGAGAAATAGCTGAGGAAAAAGGTGCCATTACAGATTATTAAAGCAAAATAAGGCAATTGGTAGAAATCATTGGAAAGATAAAGGAAGTACCTTCAAATAAGAAACACAATTAAAACTTTTGCAAGAAGAGAATAACAGCAAAGTGTAACGGCTGACCATAGTAACTCAGTCAGTAAATGATTGAAACAGAGTGAGAGCACTGGAGTGCTGAATTATAGAAAAAGAAACAGAAAATGAATCAATCATTAAATTTTTCTCAAGATTCCTAAAATTGTAGGCACAGCCATGTGTATTCATGCATCTAAGGTGGCACGTGAGTGATGTAGTAAATTCATTCTGACTGTAAAGAAAGTACAGAGTGTACTGCAAATCAAACCAACTAAACCAACTAAACTCTCAGCTTGAAAGCTTAAAGTGCTGCCAAGTTCTGAAAATACATTGACCTAAACATGTAAAGGAGCCGCAGCCATTTTTCAAACACACAACAGAGCCTCAATATAGTACACAGCAGAAAAGCACTTTCCACTAGAAGAATAAAGGAGGCATAGGTGCAAGTAGGCACCAATTGTCCAAAGCCCCTTTTGACAGCAAGCAATAGAGGAGCAGATATGCAGTCAGTTCATGGGGGGTGGAATAATGTAATTACTTCCAAGATTTCAACTTCTCCAACATTCAAAGGAATAATTAGAGTGTAAAGTGTAATTAAGGTGTGCATGTGTTCAGGAGAACATTTTATTTCAACATGTAGGAAAGCCAGCAAGGAAAGGTGCAGGGCTAGAGCTAATTCTGGGAAAAGAAGTTGAATATGTGGTCAGCTGGCAATTGGGGAGCATGTTAGTTATAGCAACTACAGCACAGTACAGTTAAACCTTGTCATAGAAAAGGATGATCTGCAAAGAAAGTTTTTTTTTGATTAGGGAAGGTGGATTTATTAAAATAGGGCAAGATTTGACTAAAGTAGAATGGGAACAGCTCCCTGTGGAAAAACATGCAGCAAGAAACTGAGGAGTGTTCAAAAGGGAAATGGGGAGAGTTGAGGTCCAAATGTTCCCATGAGGGTCAAATGTAGGCCCAACAAGCCTAGAAAACCCTGGATGTCTTGGAATATTCAAACTAAATAAGAAAGAAAAGAGAGATGTTTAGCAGGTACAAAAGGAATACATTAACAAAGGTCCTCATGGAGTATAAAAAGTGTAGAGGGGAACTTAAGAAAGCAAGTAGAAGAGCAAAGAGGGGGCATGAGAAAACACTTGCTGGTAAAATTAGGGAGAATTCCAAAATATTCTATAAGTATATTAAGGGAAAGATAATGTTTCATCCCTTGGTAATCAAGAATCTATCTACCAATGCCTTAAAATGTTTTCAATTCTGCGTCCCAAGGGGGCACACCTTTTAAGCTGATGGCAGAAGATTTAGAGAGTTATGAACATGAGGAATGCATTGACTGGGAGAGTAATAGAGACAGGAACCCTCACTACCTTTACCTGGATGCGCGCTTGAAATATAACATTCAAGGTTGTGGGGCAAGTGCTGGAAAATGGGATTAGTGAAGATAACTCGGCACAGACTCAATGAGCTGAAGGGCCTCCTGCTGTTTTACTCTGACTCCATCCATCTGAGGGCCCATGGCAGTTCTCTCCAGGCATAGGCTAAACATTAATTAAAGTATTAGTTTTTTTCTGCTACTAACAATCTCCTTTAAATCCAATCATTTTCTCTGTGCCCTCACCTCCAATAAGAGTGCATGGAGTTTGTGAATTCTTTGTCATTAAAATTGTGGTAACCTGTTCTTTTACAACCTACTTTTTGATGCAAATCACCTTCCCCTTTCATAGCCTTTAACTGTGTCCTTTGCTGGTTTCTTTGATTTCGTAGTCCTTGGCACCACTGGCAAATCCAGATTATTTTGTCCATTCAAGTTTATTCTTCCATCTCTCCATATGAACCAGGCTAAGCACTACCTTGGTGATCTATTTGATCCTGTCTGGAATTTCAAATGCAGTATTCTTTCAAATGCAGTTTAATGTGTGTAAAGTCTATGGTTGTCCACTTTGGTGGCAAGAACAGGAAGGCAGATTACTATCTAAATGGAATCAATTTAGGTAAAGGGACAGTACAAAGAGATCTGGGTGTTCTTGGACACCAATCAATGAAGGTAAGCATGCAGGTACAGCAGGTAGTGAAGAAGGCTAATTGCATGCTGGCCTTCCTATCAAGAGGGATTGTGTATAGAAGCAAAGAGGTTCTTCTTCAGCTGTAAAGGGCCCTCGTGAGACCACACTTGGAGTACTGTGTACAGTTCTGGTCTCCAAATTTGAGGAAAGACATTCTGGCTATTGTGGGAGTGTGGCGTAGGTTCACGAGGTCAATTTCTGGAATGGCGGGACTACCTTATGCTGAAAGACTGGAGCGACTGGGCTTGTATATCCTTGAGTTTAGAAGACTGAGAGGGGATCAGAGTGAGACATATGAGATTATGAAAGGATTGGACACTCTGGAGGGAGAAAATATGTTTCCGCTGATGGGTGAGTGCCAAACCAGAGGACACAGCTTAAAAATACGGGGTAGACCATTTAGGACAGAGATGAGGAGAAACTTCTTCACCCAGAGAGTGGTGGTTGTGTGGAATGCTCTGCCCCAGAGGGCAGTGGAGGTCCAGTCTCTGGATTTGTTTAAGAAAAAGTTGGATAGAGCTCTCAAGGATAGTGGAATCAAGGGTTATGGAGATGAGGCAGGAACAGGATACTGATTAAGGATGATCAGCCATGATCATATTGAATGGTGGTGCAGGCTCGAAGGGCAGAATGACCTACTCCTGTACCTATTGTCTTTCCATCATAAAACTTGCCTTTTTCCACTTTTGCAACATTGCCTACATCAGTCCTGCACCATTCCAGCTGTTACTGAAGCCTTCAACATATTGTCAACTTTTAATTCATCTCTTCCTGTGCTCTCCTCAGAAATCTCCAATTTTCCACCATTGGTAAACTTCAACTTATTCAATGCCCTGCTGCTGTAATCTATAGTGCATCATGTTCCAACCACTTAATCTCACTCTCCCGCTCTGTTACCATACTTAACTCCAAGGAACTCAGTGACACCAATTTATAATTCCCATCTGTTTTTAAGTTATTTAATGACTGTATTCCTATAGCCTTTTCTAACCCCATAAACCCACCTTGCTGACCCACAGTCACCCTAACACTACCCCCCCCCCCCCCTCCCCCCAATTTGTACCTGTACTGTCATTTCTTGTGAGTTCCACTATATCCCTCCATTCATCACCTTTGGCTGCACTGCTTTTAGCTATATAGATTTAATGTTCCATTGATCTATACTTTCTTCCTCAGCCTTTAAAATTCTCCTTCAAGCTCGCCTCTGACCAGGATGTTGTCACTCTTTGCATCCTTTGCAGCCTGATTATGCTCCTGTGAATTATACTTGGACTTATAAATTAAACACATTATACAACAGTGTTAGAAGGTCTAGCTGCACAGTGGGTGGGATCACATCCTTTGAATTCACCAGCTGTTGGATTTAGTGCCCACAGAAGTTGCAATCATTATTTGGCCAGGGAGGGAAATCTTTGTAATATGCCTGTGGGAGGTGGTGAGAGCATAAACATTCCTCGTTATCCAGAAACGAAGACCAACTGCAGAACAACAGCCTCCTTATGTTTAAACACTCCATGCACAAACCCCGGCCACGAACTGTACTTCATGGCAAATGTTTTCTTTCGTGTCGCGACACTACTGATGTTTCAATAAATAAGACAGTTTTTTTTATTGTAGTCAGCAAACACTGAATACTGGAAGAATTTTGATTTAAAAATGCTGTTTTGTCCCCAAACAGACTGATAAATCAATATGACTCCAGCAGCAAGGTATCTATAGGTAATTTCTCAGTCTATAAATTTCAACAAGGTCCATCTCTTCGAATACCACATATTCACTGTTTTTCTCTTTAAGTCTTTCTTTCACTCTCCAGATACTCAGAATCTAATAGTTGGTAAGTCTAGCCATGGCAACACCAGTTGCTCTACTGATTTTTCGTGTTCAGGTGTTAAACTTCAGTAAGGCTTAACTTCAGCCCTACTTGGGCTATAGTCAGGCAGAACTAGTGGCAAATTACATGTTCCATTTTACTTTAAATTAAAGGAGAGACAGTTTAATAACTCTCAGTCATATACAATAGGTACTTTAACTTTACACGAATCCTGGATGAATCATAGCATGGTTACAGCACAGCTTGGCCCCATTCATTCCAACATTTCCATGCTAGTTTTCTGCAAGATCAACTCAGTTGTACTTCCCTTGTAACTCTAAATTTTGTTTCCCTTCAGATATATAGAAACTACTATGAAATGATGTGATTTAGTATTCCAGACACACTATTAGTCAGCAATGCCTCGCTCAATACATCATTCAAAGTTACTGATTCCATAGTTGTCTTTCAAATATTTTCCAAACAGAAAATACAGAATTTAAGATTTTAATCCCAAGGAATTGAATACAAAATATGAAGTAGCTGATAAATCTACCTACAGAATGCTAACATTAAAGCCAATCAAATTAGTTCATCTCCTGCAGATGACAATTTTACTAATTACTCAACATGGAGCTGTAATATTAGTGTTATAGCATTATGGACCTTTAAGCATGCTTTCAGCAGGAGCACAAAACAAGAGTATTGACTCATAGACTTGTACTCCCAGTATGTAGATGCTCCCAAGAAGGCATAGAACTCCAACCGTCATTAGTTTCAGATTATACTAACATAGTTCATTTAAGACAGTAAAGCAATCCAATTGGACACGTATAGACAAGTTATCGTATTGAACCTCAGAGAGGTATTAGTTTAAATGACCAAAGGTTGGGTCAAAGAAGGAGCCTTAAAGAAGTCTTGAACGATAAAAGCAAATTAGGTTGAGAAAATTAGTGAGGAATTTTCAGAACTGTGGCCTAGGTAGCCAATACAGGAGTTAAAATTGGAGATGCTCAAAAAAAATATATTTAGATGTATGTAGTTATCTCAAAGGATTCTAGATCTGGATGCTACGCAGAGATAGAGAGGAGGGAGTTGAAAACAAGGAATGGACATTTTAAAATCAATATACCTCTAGTCGAGAACAAAGAACAGTACAGCACAGGAACAGGCCCTTTGGTCCCCAAACCTGCATTGATACATGATGCCTTTCTAAATTAAAGATCATTTGTTACCATGTGATCCATACCCCTCTATTCCCTGCCTGTCTTGTATCTGTCAAGATGCCTTTTATACATTGCTATTATATTTGCTTCTACCACTTCTGGCAGCGCATGTCCGGCATTTAGCTCCCTCTGTGTAAAAATATTTGCCTCTCACATCTCCTTTAAACTTTCCCCATTTTGTCTTAAACCTGTGTCCCCTTATAATTGACATTTCTACCCTGGGGGATAAAAAAGACTCTATCTATCCATTCTATCCATGCCTCTTGTAATTTTGTAAACCTGTATCAGGTTGCCTCTCAACCTCCAACGTTCAAATGATAATAAACCAAATTTACTCAATCTCTCCTTATAGCTAATACCCTCCAAACTAGGTAACTTTCTGGTAAATCTTCTCTATACCCTCTACAAAGCTTTTATATCGTTCTGGTACTGTTACAACCACAACTTTATGCAGTATTCCAAATGTGGCCTTATCAAAGATCTATACAGTTGCAAAATGACTTGCCAATTTTTATACTCTGTGCCCTGACTGATGAAAGCACGCTATATGCCTTCCTGACCATTTTATCTACATTTGTTGCCACTTTCAGGGACTGTGGCCCTGAATGCCTAGATCCTCTATGTTAATGCATCTTGAAGTTCTGCCATTTACTGTATACTTCCCTCCTCCATTTGACCTTCCAAAATACATTACCTCACATTTGTCCAGACTAATTTCCATCTGCTATTTCTCTGCCAAAGTCTCCATTCTATCTATAACCAGCTGTATTCTCTGGCAATCCTCCTCATTACCTACAGCTCTCCCAATCTTTGTGTCGCCCGCAAATTTACTAATCAAATCATCTAGATTCTCCTCCAAATATTTATGTATATTACAAACAGCAGGGGGTGCCATCACTGATCCCTGAAGAGCCACTTTGGATCAACAAGCATAGAGTTAAAAGGTGAATGGGGCTTACTACAAGTTAGAATCATAGAATCCCTGCAGTGTGCAAGCAGGCCATTTGACCCAACAAGTCCACACCCATCCTCCGAAGAGTATGCTACTCAGACACATTCCCCTACCCTATTACTCTTCATTTCCCCTGACAAATGCACCTAGCCTACACATCCCTGAGTACTATGGGCAATATAGCAAGGCCAAATCCACCTAATCTGCAAATCTTTGGACATTGGGAGGAAACTGGAACACCCAGAGGAAACCCACACAGGTACAGGGAGAATGTGTAAACTCCACACATACAGTTGCCCAAGGCCTGGAATCAAAATGGGGTCCCTGGCACTGTGAGGCAGAAGTGCTAACCACTGAGTCAAAGTACTACTTGTAGGACATGAAGTCTTAGATCGCCTCAGCTTTGCAGAGAGTCAAATGTGGGAAAATAACCAGGAGTGGCTGGAATAGCCAAGCCAGAAGGTAAAGATAGAAATCAAAGGTTTCAACAGCGGGAGAGCTTTGGCAGAGGCAAAATTGGGTGATGTTATGGAGGTGGAGTTAGGCAATGATAGTGCAGCTATGCGGCCAGAAGCTCAAGTTAAGTGAAAAACAGTACCATGGTTGCCAGCAGTCTGATATAACTTCACACTGTCGAAAGAAGAAGGATGAAGTTGGTATTGAGGAAATGGAATTGAAGCAGGCCTGAAAAATATCATGTTAGTGTTCTTAATATTTATTTGAAAGAAATATCTGCTCTTGTTGTACTGAATGTCAAATAAGCAGTCTTTTAATTTAGTAACAATATGGACATTGAGAAAAGTGATGACCAAGTAAAGCTTGGTGTCATCAGCAAAGCTAACACTATGCTTTATTAACATATCACTGAGTGGCAGCACATGAGAGGGGCCTATAATTAATCCTTGGTAGTGCCAGAGATAGCCGTACGTGAGTAAGAAGAGAAACCATTAAAGTAAATTCTGGATTCAATTGAATAAGAATGGAAGCAGGGAAAGCAACACACTCAGTTGGTAACAGTGAGCATCCATTACAAAAGAATAGTTTGGTAAACTATGTTAGATACTGCTGAAAGTTGAAAAGGACAAGGAAGGATAGTCTATTTTAAAACAGTTTTTTGAGCAGGAAATGTTCTTCTTATATTTGCCTTTACATTTTGGAAAATTTGTCTCTCCATAGTTCTCCATCAGGACTCTGCAGTTCAGCAAAGAAGAATGGCTTCATAATCAGTTATTAGAAATTTGGACTCAGCCAAAAACCTTGAATTCCCCATTGAAGATCTCTGAATAAACAGTTAACAGCAATGGGATCCAAGGCAAAATTTTAAAAGTTGATAATAATTGAAAAAGAGAAGCTCAGATCTTAGACTGAGAGAATAATTAGAGTCCCAAGTGGAATCATCTTGAATCCCTATTGGTTCCAATAAGTTTAAATAATCTTGTTGCAAAGCTAAATGTAACCTTACTAGATTATCAATTGACTCAAATAAAGAGAGGGAAATAACAAATTTATAGCAATGTTTACAGAAATACATAGATGTGGGCGGCACGGTGGCACAGTGGTTAGCACTGCTGTCTCACAGCGCCTGAGACCGGGGTTCAATTCCCGACTCAGGCGACTGACTGTGTGGAGTTTGCACGTTCTCCCCGTGTCTGCGTGGGTTTCCTCCGGGTGCTCTGGTTTTCTCCCACAGTCCAGAGATGTGCGGGTCAAGTGAATTGGCCATGCTAAATTGCCCGTAGTGTTAGGTAAGAGGTAAATGTAGGGGTATGGATGGGTTGCGCTTCGACGGGTCGGTGTGGACTTGTTGGGCCGAAGGGCCTGTTTCCACACTGTAAGTCTAATCTACATCTGTCATGAAATTCGGTGGACATGCAGCAAAGTAAATTCAGTATGGTGCAAATGTATTTTAAATTGGATGAAATCTGTAAAATGCAATGAATATATTATTTAAAGGTGCTTTTGGAATAGCACTGGATTCATCGCCCTAGGTTGACCTCTTTGGAATATTACTTCCTGAACAGATACTGACATGTTTTAGACAGACTTGAATGGAAGCTACAATTATTTTCTTAATCATTTGAGTAGCTTAGCTTCAAATGTCAGTTTGGATAGATCTAAAGGAATGGAATGATGTTGAAGATCGTATTGCAGGTTTATTTCATTTCACATACAGGACATGGGTGTCGCATCAGTGAACAGGAATCAATCTGCAGTTAACTTCCAGGCGTGGCCTCATAAGTAAATATCAGTTTATTCTCCTCAAAAGTCATCTTCAGCTCTCAGTTCATAGCTCCAAGTCAAAATGATGAAAGTAAAGAAAAATTAGCAAGAGTTCTAAAACTGTTAGACATCTGCTTAAATAAATGTAGGCCAGCATTTATTGCATGTCCATAGTTGCCCTTGAGAAGGAGGTGGTGATCTGCCTCCTTGAACTACTGCAGACCATGTACTATTGGTAGACCCACAAAAACCTAGATCACAAGTGATTGCTAAACGTTTGTGAGAAGATTTGTAGCTCGGGTGCACGTTGTTGTGGTTCTGTTCGCCGAGCTGGGAATTTGTGTTGCAGACGTTTCGTCCCCTGTCTTGGTGACATCCTTAGTGCTTGGGAGCCTCCTGTGAAGCGCTTCTGTGATCTTTCCTCTGCCATTTGTAGTGGTTTGAATCTGCTGATTCTGGTTGTCAGTTCCAGCTGTCCATTGCAGTGGTCGGTATATTGGGTCCAGGTCGATGTGCTTATTGATTGAATCTGTGGATGAGTGCCATGCCTCTAGGAATTCCCTGGCTGTTCTCTGTTTGGCTTGTCCTATAATAGTAGTGTTGTCCCAGTTGAATTCGTGATGCTTGTCATCTGCGTGTGTGGCTACTAAGGATAGCTGGTCGTGTCGTTTCGTGGCTAGTTGGTGTTCATGGATGTGGATCATTAGCTGTCTTCCTGTTTGTCCTATGTAGTGTTTTGTGGAGTCCTTGAATGGGATTGTATACACTACATTGGTTTTGCTCATGCTGGGATTCGGGTCCTTTGTCCTGGTGAGTTGTCTGAGAGTGGCTGTTGGTTTGTGTGCTGTTATGAGTCCTAGTGGTCGCAGTAGTCTGGCTGTCAGTTCAGAAATGCTTTTAATGTATGCGTGGTTGACAAAGGATTTCATTCCTTACACACACACGCCCCCCCCCCCCCCCCGCCGCCAACAGCCCCATGACATCTTCCCCTGCAGTCACAAAAGGTGTTACACCTGCTCATTCAACATCACCCTCCTCCAAATCCAATGCCCAAACATACCTTCCAGATGAAGCAGCAATTTACCTGCACTTCAAGCAACTTACTCTACTGCATTCACTTTTCACAGCGTGGTTTCCTGTACATTGGGGAAACGAAACGTAGACTGGTAACCGCTTTGCAGAACACCTATGTTCTGCCCCTGAAAATTACCCTGAGTTTCTAGTTGCCTGCCACTTAAACCCACCACCATGTTCCCTGGATTGCTGCAGTGCTGTAGAAGCTCAGTTTAGGCCGGAAGAACCACACTTCATTTTCTGCAAGGGAGCCTGCACCCCTCCAGACTCACGATCGAGTTAAATAATTTTAAAGCTTGAACTCTGCCATTTTCTAGCCCCCTAACCACACACCATGCCTTGTTATCACATAGTCTCCCATTACACACTACCTATTGTTAGCCACTCTCAGTCTCTATTAACAGCTATTCACTCTCCTAGCCAGATCACTATCACTCCTTTGTCTGTCCAACCGTTCTTCTCTCTCTTTCAGCTCTATCCCTACCTATCCTTTACTCCTCATCCTCTCCTCCCACCTTATCTTCTACATACAACATTTTCCTCGCTACCATCAGTTCTGATGAAAGGGTTGCTGGACCCAAAACATTAACTCTGATTTCTCTTCACAGATACTGCCTGACCTACGGAGCTTTTCCAGCAACTTCTGTTTTTGCTTTTGATTTACAGCATCCACAATTATTTTGGTTTTTACTTCATAAGACCATCTCTTCTTTCGCAGTAATTTCTCATGTGGAAATTTAACACTGATCTGTGTTCTATGATTGGTACAGATGTTCAGAGACCTTCTATATTAACAAAAGTAAAAAGAACATAACTATGCCCAAGTTTTCATCTAATCGGACTTTGTTCTCTTGGACCCTGCAAAATTCCTGTCATATCAGACTCTGAAGGAATTCCCTGTGAAATTGAAGATTCTGCTGGGCAATTCCCAGACATCCATAACCCTCTAATGGACTATTTAAGTTGAAGGGGGCATTCAAATGAAACTAAATAAAACAGTTATTCAGGAAAGGTTAGGCTAGTAAATAAATAGTCTAGCTTTTATTCAGTAGGCCCAACCCTACTTCATACAACCCCAAGTGCAGTGCCCCCAGATCACTTTATGTCCCTCAGACCCAACTTGAGAACTTCCTGGAACCCAACCCCAACTTGCCCACCTAGACAACCCTAACCACATGGCTGATCTGTTGTCCTGGTTTCTTTCATTGACTTTGTTTTAACTAGTTCATGAAATGAGGATGTTACTGGCATGGCTTCTATATTGCCTACAGAGAAAGTGAGGACTGCAGATGCTGAAGAGTCAGAGTCGAAAAGTGTGGCACTGGAAAAGCACAGCATGTCAGGCAGCATCCGAGGAGCAGGAGAATCAGTGTTTCAGACCTAAATAGTTTTTTTTTCATTTGTTAGTATAGAAGGTCTCTGAACATGTATACAAGCTCGTGTTAAATTTCCACATGAGAAATTACTGCGAAAGAAGAGAAGATCTTATGAGGTTAAAAACCAAAAGAACTTCTGGATGTAGGTTTGCCCGCTAAGCTGGAATGTTTTGCGACATTTCTTCACCATACTAGGTAACATCATCAGTGAGCCTCTGGATGAAGCACTGGTGGTATGGCCCACTTTCTATTTATGTTTATGTTTCCTTGGGTCGATGATGTCATTTCTTGGTTTTCTCAGGGAGTGGTAAGTGGGATCCAAATCATTGTGTTTGTTGATAGAGTTCTGATTGGGATGCCATGCTTCTCGGAATTTTCATGCGTGCCTCTGTTTGGCTTGTCCTAAGATGTCCCAGTCAAGGTGGCGTTCTTCCACCTTTGTCTGTAAGGATACTAGTGAGAGTGGGTCATGACTTTTAGTGGCTAATAGATGACTCACTCTCACTAGTATCCTTAAGTACAGTGCTTCATCCAGAAGTTCACTGATGTTACCTAGTATGGTGAAGAAACATCTGAAAACAAACCTTCCAGCTCAGCAAGGAAACCTACATCCAGAAGTTCTTTTGGTTTTTCACCTCATAAGACTTTCTTTTCTTTCACAGTAATTTCCCATGTGGAAATTTAACACAAACTGTGCTGTTTCAGTGATACCCTATATTGCCCATGCCTAATAAATACAAGCATTTCTCATACAAAATTCTTCTTGTCAAAATAACATGGTGAATACTTGTAAAGCAGCAGTGTTTTGTGAAACATTTGAATTGTTTCTGAATAATGATGCACAACACAAAAAGTCTTCCTTTCTCCTTTTTTTTTCTTTTCTTATCCTTTGTTAGCTTAAGAATAATACACTGAAATAGATTAAAAGAAACAGGTAATTAAAGTCTAATTTAAATAAGGTCATTTGTTTTCTGTTCAAACATTGTTTTGAACAAAATGTACTCCATGTAGATTAGAGTTTTGAAAATTATAGATGTGTCATTCAGTTTATCTTTTGTTTGCATAAAAGTTTTGCTCATAAGCAAAACCTATAAGTGAAATACATCTTCACTACATGCAGAAAGTGCAATCCAAATTATAATTTGAATAAGAAGTATTAAAAGTCAGCAATAAAGTTCCAATATAGTTTAGCCAGTTCTTTTTAATTTGCATACTCAATCATGAGCTCTTCTGATTTTCAAGACTTCTGTCAGATTTGCTGTCAAATTTCTATTCTCTAAGAAAAACAACGCCAGCTTTTCTATTCATTAGAGACAATAATAAATTCCTGCAGATGCTGGAATCCAAAGTAGACAATCAGAAGGCTGGAAGAACTCAGCAAGCCAGGCAGCATTAGGAGGTGGAGAAGTCGACGTTTCAGGTGTAACCCTTCTTCAGGACCCGGGGTGAGTGTAGGGAGAGCTGCAGATATAGGGGGTGGCAGGGGCAGGGTGGTGAAGTGGGGATGGGTGAAGACAGGCAGAGGGTACAACCTGGTTGGTCAGTGGGCGGAATGAATCCGGTAGGTGGCTAGGAGGAGTGGAAGGGAGAGAGAAGATCTGGGAAGGGAGTCGGGGGATGGGAAGGGAGATTACTTGAAATTGGAGAACTCAAAGTTGATTCTTCCCTTTAGGCTGTCCAGGTGGAAGATGAGGTGTTATTCCTCCAGTTTGCTGTGGTTCATTGTGGCTCTGGAGGAGGCCAAGTTTGGTCATGGGAATGGTTGGATGAACTAAAATGGGAGGTGTTTGGGAGATCTGGTCAACCGCTACAGGCCCGGATGAGATGCTCGGGGGACCGTTCCCTAAGTTTATGTTTAGTCTCCCCAGTGTATAGAAGACTCCAGGTGTCTTCCTCTGAAACTGAAAAAGATGCAAAATCTACCAGTACAGCACCCCCCCTCACCTCCATCCAGGGCCCCAAACTGTTCTTCCAGATGAGAGACGTTCACCTGCCTCTCTACCAATCTAGTTTACTTATCAGGTGCTCCCAGCGTGATCTTCTCTAAAGAGTCAATGGTCCTCTTGGGAACAGATTTGGTGGACGCGGAGGATTATTATTTCCAATTCTTCCTGACTGACGATGATGTAAGGTACCAGATACCGTGGGCGGCACGGTGGCACAGTGGTTAGCACTGCTGCCTCACAGCGCCAGAGACCCGGGTTCAATTCCCGCCTCAGGCGACTGACTGTGTGGAGTTTATACATTCTCCCCGTGTCTGCGTGGGTTTCCTCCAGGTGCTCCGATTTCCTCCCGCAGTCCAAAAAAAATGTGCAGGTTAGGTGAATTGGCCAAGGTAAATTGCCCATAGTGTTAAGTGAAGGGGTAAATGTAGGGGAATGGGTCGGTGTGGACTTATTGGGCTGAAGGGCCTGTATCTACACTGTAAGTAATCTAATTACTTAGGTTGGTGGGGGATGTGGATCCGACAAGGGAGTCGTGGAGGGAGTGATCTTTCCAGAACGCTGATAGGAGTGGGGAGGGAAATATATCCTTGGTGATGGGAGATCCCCTGAGGTGATGAGGTTATGGATGGTCTGCCCCATCCACCGCCTCCAACCTCATAGTCCCACAATCCCACACCGCCCGTTTCTACCTCCTGCCCAAAATTCACAAACCTGACTGCCCCAGCTGACCCATTGTCTCAGCCTGCTCCTGCCCCACCGAACTAATTTCTGCATACCTTGACACGGTCCTGTTCCCCTTAGTCCAAGAACTCCCACTTACGTTCGGCACACCACCCATGCCCTCCACCTCCTCCATGATTTTCGCTTCCCCGGCCCCCAACACCTTATCTTCACCATGGACATCCAGTCCCTATACACATCCATTCCTCGCCGAACCAACCAGTACCTTTCCACTGACACCGTCCTTCGACTGACTGAACTGGTCCTCACTCTGAACAACTTCTCTTTCCAATCCTCCCATTTCCTCCAAATCAAAGGCGTAGCCATGGGCACCCGCATGGGCCCTAGCTATGCCTGCCTCTTCGTTGGATATGTGGAACAGTCCATCTTCCGCAGCTATGCTGGCACCACCCCCCACCTTTTCCTCCGCTCCATCGATGACTGTATCGGCGCTACCTCGTGCTCCAACGAGGAGGTTGAACAGTTCATCCACTTTACTAACACCTTCCGCCCCGACCTCAAATTTACCTGGACCGTCTCAGACTCCTCACTCCCCTTCCTAGACCTCACCATTTCTATCTGAGACGACCGACTCAACACGGACGTTTACTATAAAGTAACTGACTCCCACAGTTACCTAGACTACACCTCCTCCCACCCTGCCCCCTGTAAAAATGCCATCCCATATTGCCAATTCCTTCGCCACATCTGCTCCGAGGAGGACCAATTCCAATACCAAATGACCCAGATGGCCTCCTCCTTCAACGACCGCAATTTCCCCTCAGACGTGGTTGACGATGCTCTCTACTGCAGCTCCTCCACTTCCCACTCCTCCACCCCTCCAATCACCACCAGGACAGAACTCCACTGGTCTCCACCTACCACCCCACCAACCTCCAGATACACATTTCCGCCACCTCCAAACAGACCCCACCGCCAAGGATATATTTCCCTCCCCACCCCTATCAGTGTTCCGGAAAGACCACTCCCTCCGCGACTCCCTCGTAAGATCCACACCCCCCCCCACCAACCCAACCTTCACTCCCGGCGCCTTCCCCTGCAACCGCAAGAAATGCAAAACTTGCGCCCACACCTTCCCCCTCACTTCCCTCCAAGGCCCCAAGGGATCCTTCAATGTCCGTCAGAAATTCACCTGCACCTCCACACACATCATTTCCTGCATCCGCTGCACCTGATGTGGCCTCCTATACATTGAGGAGACAGGCCGCCTACCTGTGGAACGTTTCAGAGAACCCCTCTGGGACACCCGCACCAACCAATCCAACCGCCTCATGGCTGAACACTTTAACTCCCCCTCCCACTCCGCCAAGGACATGCAGGTCTTTGGCCTCCTCCATCGCCAGACCATGGCAACACGACGCCTGGAGGAAGAGCGCCTCATCTTCCGCTTAGGAATCCTCCAACCACAAGAGATGAATTTCTCCAGTTTTCTCATTTCCCCTCCCCCTAGCTTTTCTCAGTCCCAACCCTCAGACTCAGCACCGCCTTCTTGACCTGCAATCTTCTTCTAGACCTCTTCGCCCCCACCCCCTCTCTGGCCTATCACCCCCACCGTAACCTCCTTCCACCTATTGTATTCCCAAAGCTCCTCCCTCAAGTCCCTCCTCCCTACCTTTTATCTTAGCCTGCTTGGCACACCCTCCTCATTCCTGAAGAAGGGCTTATGCCCAAAACGTTGATTCACCTGTTCCTTTGATGCTGCCTGACCTGCTGCGCTTTTTCAGCAACACATTTTTAAGCTCTGATCTCCAGCATCTGCAGTCCTCACTTTCTCCTAATGATCTCACCAATGCCCTGTATAACTGAAGTATCATCACCCTACTTTTGCATTTAATTCCCTTGCAATAGGTGATAATCGTACTATGAACTTTCCCAATTGTGTACTGGATCTGCAAAGTAGCCTTTTGCAATCCATGTACTAAGACACTTAGATTGTGTTGCATCTCAGAGTTCTTCCAAGTGCTCGACAATTACATCTTTTATACTGGAATGGAACATTCTTCCTACCGCTGATGTCAAACTGACCGGTGTATAATTTGCTGTTTTCTCTCTGCCTCACTTCTTGAGTAGTGGGGTTACATTAGCTGCCTTCCAATCCATAGGAACTGTTCCAGAATCTATTGAAATTGTAAAACTTGGGACATTTGATTTACTTAGGCAGCACAAACAAGGGAAGGAATACATGATGTATAGCAGGAAAGAAATACTGAGAATTAGAGGGATCGTAGCATGCATGTCCACCAGTCTGTTAAGGTAGCGGAATAGGTGCTCAAGCGGTAAAGAAGGCATATGGGTTACTTACCTTTATTAGCCAAGACATAGAGTGTAAGAACCAGGAAGGTTATGCTGGAACTGATTAGACCACAGCTAGAGTACAGTGTGTGCAGTTCTAGAATCCACATTATCGGAGGAGTTTGATTACACTGGAGAAGGTGCAAATTATGAGAAGCATAGACAGGGTAGACAGGAAGGAACTTCTCTCCTTGATGAAGAGATCATCAACCACAGAGCGTAGATTTAAGATAAGGGATAGGAAGATTAGAGTGCATATGAAGGAAAAGATTTTCACTCAGAGGGTGGTAGGAGTCTAGAACTCACTGCCTGGAACAGTGGTATAGCAGCAACTTTAATAATGGGCGGCACGGTGGCACAGTGGTTAACCCTGCTGCATCACAGCACCAGAGACCTGGGTTCAATTCCCACCTCAGGGAATTGACTGTGTGGAGTTTGCACATTCTCCCTGTGTCTGCGTGGGTTTCCTCCAGGTGCTCCGGTTTCCTCCCACAGTCTAAAAATGTGCAAGTTAGGTGAATTGGCCATGCTAAATTGCCCGTAGTGTTAGATGAAAGGGTAAATGTAGGGGAATGGGTCTGGGTGGGTTGCGCTTCGGCGTGTCGGACTTGTTGGGCCGAAGGGCCTGTTTCCACACTGTAAGTAATCTAATCTAATATCTGAAAAGTAGCTACCTGTGCACTAGCAATACCAAAGCAGATAGGGCTGTGGACCAAATGAGGGAAAATGTGATTAGAATAGTGAGATGGTTGTTATTGACTGATGCAGACTTTATGGGCCAACAGGCTTTTTTTCTGTGTTGTAAACCTAGGTTTTATTTTGTGACTCAAAGAGGATCATAAAACGTATCTCCTTTTTTGAGGACCACTTTCTTAGATACTCTGGGATTAAGGTTATCAGGCCCTGAGGATTTATCAGCCTTTCATCCCATTTATTTCCCCTGCATCACTTCCCTACTAGTATTAATTTCTTTCAATTCTTCCTTCTCAGTAGGTCCTCTGTTCCCCTATAATTTTGGGGTGTTTTTTATGTTTTTCTTTGTGAAGACAAAACTAAGATATATTTAAATGGCCTGTCATTTCTTTCTTCATCATTTCTGAAGTAGAGGACCTATATTCATCCTGACTAATCTTTTTCCTTTCATACACCTACTCTGTTTCCTGCCTCTTAATCTCTCTTTTTGTCTCCGTTAGCTGGAATCCAAACTGTTTCCCGTCCTCAAGTCTGTTGTTTTCTTTTGCATGCTTCTTCCTTGGACTTAAAATGATCCATAATTTCCCTTGTTAACTATTGTCTAACTATGTTTCCTGTTTTATTTTATATGCCAGGCTGAAATGAGTAACGTTTGCAGATAGTGCTTGTGCTCTTTAAATTTTCATCATTGCCCATCTACAGTCACCCCTTTCAATAACAAGCCCCAATTTATCATAGGTAACTCGCATCTCAGATCATTGTAATGTCTTTTATTTAATTTCAGGACCCTTGTCTCAGTAACAACTATGGCACTCTCCATTTTAATAAAGAATTCTCTCCTATCCCCTAGAGTTCATGCTTAACTAGATTCCTTCCTTGTTACACAATACTCAGTCAAGGATGGTCTTTTCTCCAATTGATTTCTCAACCTGTTAATTCATAAACTATCCAAATACACTCCAAAAATTCCTCCTCTATGTCAATGATACTTATTTGATATGCCCAATCTATATACAGATTGAAGTCACCTGTAATTACAGCAGTATCATTTCTTATGTCTCTAATTTCCTTTTTAATACCTTCCCCAATATTACTACTACAGTTTTGGGGTCCATATACAAACCTTGCTATCATTTTCCATCCTTGGTTTTTATATTCTCAATCCATACAGATTCTACTTCATGAACAAACAGCATAACCAAGAATCACATTAGTTTTCTTTAATCAGCAGCACTATCCCACCTCCTTTTCCCTTTTGACTGTCCCTACCAACAACTAAAACCCTTGGATATTCAGTTACAGTTCCTGGTCACCCTATAGCTAAGTCTGTGTGATTCCCGTTATACCATTGCAACTTACTTTTCTACTATCATTGTGTCATCAGCAAATTTAGCAACATATCATTGAATTCTTCATTAAGTCATTTATATAAATTGTAAAAAAAAATCAATGCGCAGCACTGATTCCTGTAGCACACCACTTGTGAATATTTTGCTAACCAGGAAAAGACCCAATTATGCCATCTGTCTGTTTACTGTTAGCTAGCCAATCTTCTATCCATTAGGAGAAAAGTGAGGACTGCAGATGCTGGAGACCAGAGTTGAAAAATGTGGTGCTGGAAAAACACAGCAGGCCAGGCAGCATCCGAGGAGCAGGAGGTTCAACGTTCCGGGCATAAGCACTTCTTCAGGATTCCTGAAGAAGGGCTTATGCCCGAAACATCGATTCTCCTGCTCCTCGGATGCTGCCTGGCCTGCTGTGTTTTTCCAGCACCACATTTTTCAAATCTTCTATCCATGCCAATTTGTTAGCCCCTACACATGAGCCTTTATTTTTTTGCAATTACCATTGATGTAGCTCTTTATCAAATATATTCTAGAATAAGTACAGTACATCCATTTTATCTACAGCCCATTTATTTTTTCAGTAAACTAGTTAAACATGATTTCCATTTTCTAGGTTAGAGTGGTGCTGGAAAAGCACAGCAGTTCAGGCAGCATCTGAGGAGCAGGAAAATCGATGTTTTGGCAAAAGCCCTTCATCAGGAATGACTTCCATTTCACAACACCGCATTGATTGTACCTGATTTCCTAAAACTTTCGAACATGTGCTACTATAATAGCTTGTAAAATTTTCTCTGTTACACAAATGTTAAGCTAACTCACCTGGAGTTACCTGATTTCTGACCCTCCTCTGAAATAATGGAATTACATGCACTATGCTGAAAGTTGAATATTAATTGTCCATTTTTGCAATGATCACAGCACACTTTATAAAATACAACTGGAAGTCTATATACAACACTTCAACTCCACTACCTGAAAAGCCATGTTTTACTTCATCAAAAAGCAAAATTAATTAATTGAACCCAATTTGCTTTAATCAAATCCGTGTTCTCATTCCCTAACTAGTCCACACTTTTCAAGTGATGTTCTATATTATAGGGCAGAATTTTCCAGCTTTCAGTTAATGTGCTTTCTTGAGTGAGATTCATGGCACCTTATTTGCCATGATTCACTGCAACTTTGTCAAGTAATCGTCCATTCTTCATCTGATTAATGATGTGACCAGGCTCTTTGGCATTTTTCTCATGCAGTTGAACAGCAGGAGAGGCAGAAGTGCTTATACTGCATGGATCTTGCTTCATTCACATTACTGGGGGTCTGATGTCATATTTAAATCCAACTGTATACCACTTCAGAAACTGCAAGCCAGGACTGGCCTTCCTACTGCGATGCTTGGCCATTATCACAGAGGATATAGCACAGAAGGGAAAGTTAGCAACCTGCTTTATGCTCAGGGACCTGGGAGTATTTGTACTCCCAGGTCCCTGATTGGTGGAAAGAAGCACTGTCCTTTATTCAGCTGACCATCATTAGATGCCATGTCATCAGGCATAGTCAGCCTGAACCCAGAGAGCAGCCCATGTACATGCTGTGTCTCTGGGTTAAAAGGAACAACCCGTGATGTGGGAAAAGGTTTAATGATCTGCGAACCACAAAAGTAAGCAGTGCCATCTTCTTTCAGGAATGTGGACTGTGAGGTTCTTGAGCAGATTGATATAGAGAGTGAAGTGGGATTGGAAATTTTGGTAAACTTAAAAGTGGACAAATATCCAAATCTGGACAATCTGTATCCCAGACTGTGGAGGGGGAAGAAGTCACACAGGCTCTGTCCCAAATTTTAATCCCTGTCTGGCCCCCAGGAGGTGCCAGAACACTGGAGGGCAATTAATATGGTTCCTATGGTAAAGGTAGCCCAGGGAATGACAGATCAGTGAGTCTCAAAGAAGTAGTAGCTGAAAATGTGTTGCTGGTTAAATCACAGCAGGTCAGGCAGCATCCAAGGAACAGGAAATTCGATGTTTCGGGCCAAAGCCCTTCATCAGCCCTTCCTGATGAAGGGCTCTGGCCCGAAACGTCGAATTTCCTGTTTCTTGGATGCTGCCTGACCTGCTGTGCTTTAACCAGCAACACATTTTCAGCTCTGATCTCCAGCATCTGCAGACCTCACTTTTTACTCAGAAGTAGTAGGGAAACTACTGGAGAAAATACTGAGGAAGAGGATAAATCTCCACTTAGAGCCATGCTGACTAACCCTTGCCTCGCTATCAGTGGGAGATCATGTCGAACAGATTGGTTGAATTTTTTAAAGAGGTAGCCAAGCCTGCAGATGAGAATCGTGCAATTGATTTAGTTTAACTGGGTATCAGCAAGGCTTTTAACAAGGTCCCAAATGAGGGACAGATAAAGAAGGTCAAAGCACATGAGATCCAGGATAACTTGACAAGTTAGATCTAACATTGTCCTGGTGACAGAAGATAGAGTTTGTTTGTAGAAGGTGTTTATGTGACGAGAGACTGGTGTCCACTGGCATAACACATGGATCAATACTGTGTCCCTTATTATTCGTGATATGTATAAACAATATAGATGAGAATGTGGGGAGGATGATAAGTAAGTTTGCAATTAATGGAGATTGATCAGGTGGTTGACAATGAGGAAGGTGGTCTTTGGTTACAGGAGGAAATAAACGGATCGCTCAAATGGGCAAATCAGTGGCAGATGATAAGTGTGAGAGAAGCACTTTGGAAGAAGTAACAAGATAGCTGAGTACACAATGAATGGTAGTACTCTGGAAAATTCAGAAGAACAGAGGGATCTTGGGATGCTTGTTCACAAATCACTGAAGGTTGCACATTAATTGGACAGTTAAGGCATATGGGACCCTTCCCTTTATCAGTCAAGGCATTCAATATAATGGTCAGAATATTGTGTTGGGACTGTACAGAACTTTAGTTAGTCCGCAGCTGGAGTACTGTGTGGAATTCCAATGACTGCATAAGATAACCAATGCTCAATAGTGAAAATCTGAAAGATTCACCATAAAAACTTATGACAAAATTCAGAAACATTTTCCTCAACATTGAAACTCTGGCGTTTTACATTCTCACTATTTTCCCAATTCACCATTGCCTATGCTATATCAAGGAGAGAAAAATTCATCCCAATGATTTTTAAAACCTTTCCCACCACTGATGTAAAACTTTTTTTTAAATTAGATTCCCTACAGTGTAGAAACAGGCCCTTTGGCCCAATAAGTCCACACAGACCCTCTGAAGGATAACCCACTCCCCTCTGACTATTGCACCTAACAACTGTGGTCAATTTAGCATGGCCAGTTCACCTGACCTGCACACCTTTGGAATGTGGGAAGAAACCAGACTACCCGAAGAAAACCCATGCAGTCACGGAGAATGTGCAAACTCCACACAGATAGTCACCTAAGGCTGGAATCGAACCTGGGACTCTGGCACTATGAGGCAGCAGTGCTCACCACTGAACCACTGTGCCAATTTATGTAGTTACTGCATTATTCTTTGTTTTGAAAGAATACAATAGTTACAATTTTCTGTCTTCTGGCATCTTATTCTGAGGACAAGTGGAAGGTTAGTTCAGTCTTAGAGATGTTCTTTGTTACTTGCTCTTGCAGCTTAAGATAAATATTTTTAATATATTGCCCATTAAATATCTCTTGGGGTAAGTCTAAATCAAGAGGTTTGACAATCAGTAATAATTAAAGATGTTTAAAGCCTTCGGATCATAATAATACATCCGTTAAAATCCTGTGGTCTTCCCAATTCAGTTATTTCTGAAATGATTTCACAGTTATCACCTGCACTACACCATCTCTGAATCTACTTGATATGTTAATAAGTCTCTGTGCGATAAACTGTTTCCTAATATACATTATAAATTTACTTCTCACTATTTTGACTCTTTGTCCTGTAACCTGATTCTTGAAATTCAATCAAAATTAATGTTCGAAGTTTACATTTTTCAATTTTCTGAACTATAATTTATCTCTATGATTTTCTAACCATAATTGTATACTCACATGCAACTTTCCTTCCTAAATGTGCTTTATGCACACAGACAGCCTGTAGATCAGGAAGCAAGGATTCTTTATTCTACTGACATCAGGTATTTAGAAACATGATGGGAAATTAATGTCACATTGGTGCATTTTATTAAAGTTTTACATTATCAGGATAATTCATAAGAATACCAATTAAAAGGGAAAACTAACATTCTGCATGAGGGGAGAGTGCTAATTGATTGGCAAGTGGATTGTAAATAGATCATTGTAATGGAGAGCATATCTGTTAATGATAACGGTTAACAATTAACTGTCAAGCTTTGATTATATTTTAAACCTAACAGGTTGATTCTGATTGGACAGGACATTGTCCTGATAAATTAATCAGTGAATGGTTGTCACGTATTTTGTTGAGTGCGTGTACATGTTCTTTCTGTCTGTGAAGAACAAGGCCCTTTTTTTTGTGCGGTAATATATGTAACTTCCTGTATATGCAGCTGAGTTCCATTCTACCATGTATACCCACGTAGATGGTGTTGTCATGGGTTCCCCACGAGGCTAATTTCTTGGAAAGATTTTGGTTAAATTCCATGACCAACATGTTTTTGATGGAATGAAACTTAACCTTCTACCCTTGCATATTTATGATGTGCAACCAGAGAATTATAGAAATGTTACACATAGAGCCATACAGTACACTTTGGCTGAGCTCATTCGGGCCAGCCATGTTTCCTAAACTGAACTGGGCCAATTGGCCTAAATTTGGCCCATATCCATCTAACCATTTCATATCAATGTATCTGTCCAAATGTCTTTTAAATGTTGTAATTGTACTTGCCTCTACCATTTCTGATGATAGTTCACTCCATCTACACACCACTCTCTGTCTGAAAAGATTGCTCCTCAGGTCCCTTTTAAATCTTTCCCTTCTCACCTTAAACCTATGCCCTAAAGTTTTGAACTCCCTTACCCTGTGGAAAAGACCTTGGCTATACACCTTAAATACTCCCCACAAAAGAGGCCCTTCAGCACAGGCTAAATAAAGTAGCTGCCCATTCTAATCGCACTTAGTTTGTAGCCTTGCAAGTTGCTACATTTTAGTAACATATCTAGGTTCCTTTTAAATTAATCACAGATAAACAGAATTGTTACAGTGCAGAAGTAAGCCATTTAGCTTATTGAGCCTTCACTAATTCTATTAACTAGTGCCGTTCTCCTGTCTTTTCCACATATGCCTTCACACCATTTCATGAGTTGAGGATTTCTGCCCCAGCCATCAAACTTAGCAATGAATTCCAGATAGATACTGTCCTCTGGAGAGAGTACAGAGGTGATTTATAAAAATATTACTATGGCTTGAAAATTACAGGTGAGAGAAAAGATTTGGTAGAGGGTTGTTTTCCTTAGAAAAGAAGAGGCTCATTCACTTAATCGATGTGTACAAAATTATGAGACACATGGATAAAATGGACAGGCAAATCTGTTTCCTCTTGTGGAGAGATCAGTTATCAGGGGACATAGATTTAAGGTGACTGGTAGAAGAATTGGAGGGGACTTGAGGAAAACTTGTGGGGATCCCAAGGCAAGACCATCTCGACCTTTAATTGAGGCCGCTCCCAGACTCTTGGAGATTTTCTCAACTTCAGACGTAACGTCTTCCTTGGTAACAAAGTGTCCAAGGTATCATATGTTTGTCTGGAAAAGTTGTCATTGTCTGGCTTGACTTACAAGTTAAACTTCAACAATTGAGGAAAGACATGTTTTGTCTTTCATGGGTCACGTCAAATGTTAAATGGAAGATTGAGGAAGATGTTGTTAAGATATAAAAGTAGGGACTAGAATCTAGTTCAACAAAAGCTTAATCCATCAGTTACTTGAAAATAGCATAGACATTACAGAACCCAAATGGCATTCTCATGTATGCATAAAGTTGCCTAGTGCCTAGCCAGAACACTGTCTTATTAATGTCTTGTTCAGTGATGGGTAACTGGTAATAACAAGAGCCAGAGTAAGATTGCAGTGGTGGCTGTGGTTGTTGAGGATAGTCTCGTTTGAAGTGCCCACCTCATCACAGTTCCAACAACTGTTTGAAGCATTCTTGAGAAGGACCAGTCCCAAGGCTTACCATACGGCAAGAATTGTATTCACATTTATTTGCCAGTAAGCTGTTCCATCTGCTTATTCAGCTTGAGGTCTATATCCTCATCTGCACCAATAATCACCTCCCCAATGATAAATTCTTTCCTAGTCTTCATCCAATTATGTCACCATCAAGCTTCCTTAGCTTGATTGGGACATTCCTATCGTTTACAGTTTCAAATATGTGATCCTTCAGTTGCCTGTCCTTGATCACTTTGAAAGAGGGATCCTGGAGAACAATGTGGTCAAACAATTTCACCAGTCACAGGGATATGAAAACCATGTATTCTCATTTGGCTTCCTTGTACTGATAAAACTTCAAATGTACCTGTGACAGGCCTCTGGTGTCCAAATAAAAAACCCTTGTTGGCACTTAAGTAATTCTCTGTGGGATTTTTTAAGCATCTATTCCACTCCATAGAAAAAAGTCTCAATGTATCCAATCTTTCCTCAACTGATGTGTCTCCTCTCTACACCATTCTTATAAACCTCTTATTCCCTCTTTCCTTTTTCACTCCATATCTTTCCTGTTATGTAGTGCCCAGAACTGTATACAATACTTCAATTGAAGTCTAATAAGTGTCTTATTTAAAATACTCATAATCTCCTTGTTCTGGTCTTAATGTCCTATTTAGGAAGGCTAGAATACTTTCCATGCCTTATTAACAGCAGTTTCTAAAATTTTGTAGAGCATGGATTGGGTAAATAGCCATGGCCTTTTTCCAAGTGTGGGGGAGTCCAAAGCTAGAGGGCATAGATTTACAAAGGACCATTCTGATAACTTTTTTCATGCAGAAAGTAGTGCATATATGGAATGAGCAGCCAAAGGAAATGGTGGAGGTAGGTACAATTACGTCATTTAAAAGGCATCTGATTGGGTACATGAATAGGAAGAGTTCAAAGGGGTTTGGGTCAAATGCTGGTTAATGGGACTAGGTCAGGTTTGGATATCTATTTGGCATAGACAATTGAGCTGAAGGGTCAGGTTCCATGCTGTATGGTGCTGTGATTAATCTTCTAATAATTATTTGTTCTTTGCTATATCCTGTCTGATTTTCTGACCTGTCACCAACCTTTGCATAATGATATACCTTTTCTTTGAGTTTGATATTATCTTTGACTTTGTTAGATAACTGTGCATGCAGGTCTGACCCTTAGAATTTTTCTTATGTATATCTTCTGTGCTTTTTGGATATCCCCTTAATTGTTTGCCACTGCACCTCTATTGACCCATCTTTTATCCTAAATCCACTTTATTTTAAGCTCACTTTCTCTGGCTCTGCTTTCAACCCTCATAATTGCCCTTGTTTAATTTCAAAATAATAGTCTTGAGCAGACACTTCTTTTCCTTAAACTTATTTTTAATACAGTCATATTGTGTTGTTACTGTATGAGGTCAGTAATTAATCCTGTCTCGTTCTGCAAAACCAAGCCTATATAACTTGCTATCTGGTTGATGCCATAGCATGCTGGTGTAAGAAGTTGTCCCAGAAACATTCAATGAATTCATCATCCAGACCACTTATTTTCATCTGATTTTTCTACTTTACCTGAAGGTTAAAATCCCCCCTGACTACTAATATCCCCTTTTGACAAGCTCCCATTATCCTTTCCTTGATAACCTATTCTAAAATGTTATTGTTAGGGGATGTTCACTCATCTCCCACAAGTGACCTCTTGCTTTTATCATTCTTCATCTCTACCCAGTCTGCTTCTATATTGTGGTTTCCTAAAATTAGGTCATCAGTCTCTACACTGCCTAATATCATGTTTAATTAACAGAGCCACTTCTCCACTCTTTCCTAGCCTCTTGTTCTTTTTAAATATCATATACCCTTCAATATTCATATCCCAATCTAGGTTATCCTAGAGCCACATCTTAGTAATGGCTTCTGTCTTGTACTTACTTTCCTCAACTTGTGTTCTCGTTCATCTGTTTTGTTTCAGACGTTGCATGTATTCAAAGTCAGTGTCTTTAGTACTGTTGTTTTATTATTTTTGTACTGCTCGTCTTATCTCCTAGTTTGCTCTTGTATTGGCATTTTCTGTTCCTTCCTGTCCTTGTCGGTTTATCATTTCCCACATTATTTCCTTCCTTTGTTGGCTTTACTCCACTCATTGATTAAATCACAACTTCCCAATGTGGGTCCTTCCCTCCAGTATTTATTTAAAACACACTCTACTTTCCTAGTTATGTGATTCGCAAGCAAACTAACACAGAATGGTTTAGGTATCAACCATCCCAATGGTACAGATCCCCAGTATTAATGCCACTGCCCCATGAACCACAGCCCATTTTTTCCGTGTCAGCCTTTCAGCCTTGCATTCATCTCTATAATGTTGTTTACCCGAATACCAATTTGCATTTGGCTCAGGTAATAATCCAGAGATTATCACCTTTGACGTTCTGCTTCTTCATTTGGTACATAGCTCCTCATCCTGGCTATGCAGAAGCTCTTTCTTAGTTCTGCCAATGTTATTGGTGCCTACATGGGCCACAAGAACTTGATCCTCCTCCTTACCACCTCCCCTTACCTGCTCTAGACTGCAACATCTTCACCAGCTCAGAGCAGATAACCTGAAATCTGGCACTGAGCAGGCAACACAGCTGTCTGGACTCTCATTCTTTACTGTATAGTGCAGTGACAATCCCCCTAACTGTGTTGTTCCCAACTCCTGCTACATTCCTCTTGACTCCCCTAATTTAAATGGTTTTGTGTTCCATGGTACTATGGTCATTTAGCTCATTTATCCCACAGCCCCATTCTCATCCAAAGAAGCTGAAAGAATCTCTGACTTGTTGGACAGTTGTAGTGGCTGACACATCTGTCCTTTTGGTCTCCTTAACTGTCTCACATTCCGTCACATGCCTTTGTCCCTGAATACTGACTATATTAGAGCTCCCTATGATAAGAGGAGTGACTGACTCTTGGTATAATGAATCAGGTTACTTTCCCCTCCCAGATATATCATGCTATCTAGTACATGTCATCTGCAGTAAGACATTTTACTGCATATCAAATTGCCCTTTAAAAGGTGTCAACTAATTTATCCTGTGACAGTGCTATGCTTTCATCATGCCATGCGTTAAATGCAAGAAATAATATGATAAGTTGACCTTCAACTTTAGCATGTGGCTAGTGCAATATACTGCAAATGTCAGAAGAGTACCGCACATAGTTTCACCATGCTGAAAATACATCCTGCATAGATACATGTATCTGCTTGGGGACCATAGTATTATTGGTGCTCGGTTGTTTTCATTGCTTCCCTTCGCCTGAATAAATAAACTAATAAAGTGAACACTCAACTGTGTGATTGTGGTTTGTTCCTATTGGTCATGCACAGTTTGCCAATTGGCACGGAGCAAGATTGAAACGTTTCTTAATTTTGAGTAGATGTTCGATTCAGAAACAGATCTGTTGACTATTTTGCCAGTGATATACCAATTTTAGTGAGACTTGAACGCTTAAGGAATATAACTTGCTTTAAAGAAGTGGCGCAAAAGGAGGCTACTTGTAAACGGGAGCCCTACAGAGTGGAAACAAGCCCATCAAGTTCACACCGATCCTCTGAAGAGTAATCCACCCAGACCCATTCCCTTACCATATATTTACCTTGACCAATGCACCTAATCTATACATTCCTGAACACTATGGGCAATTTAGCATGGCCAATTCACTTAACCTGCAGATTTTTGGATTGTGGGAGGAAACTCATGTCAATACGGGGAGGATGTGCAAACTCCACACAGACAGTCACCTAAGGCTGGAATTGAACCCAGGTCCCTGGAGCTGTGAGGCAGTAGTACCAACCACAGAGCCACGATGCCACTCTTATTGCAGTGAAGAAATGTGGGTAGCAGTACTGCTTTGATATTAACGAGTTGCATCCTGTCACAGCAAGTATACCAAAGAGCACAGTTATCTAGTGTGAAGGGCTTATGCCCACAATGTCGATTCTCCTGTTCCTTGGATGCTGCCTGACCTGCTGCACTTTTTCAGCACCACGCTCTCGACTGTTACCTTGTACCTCCAATAAACGCAAAGATAGAAGCCTATATTGTCTACAAACAGCCTCAGGAGCAAAATGTTCTCTGTTTTGCACACATTTTGTGAATCCTTCAATTTGTCACAAGCTTAAATTAGAAGTCATAGCTAACTGTATACTGTTTATATCCTTAAAAGTGACTATTATCCTTTGTCCATCTATTTCAGAAGCCAAATGCATATTTCCTAAGAGTGGAAGCAATTCAGACAGTGGTTTCTAGGCTGAAGTCCTTTTCATGGATATGGCAGCCATAAGTGCAGAGAATATTCAAGTTTATCTTAGAGCTGTCCACCCAATGTTTCTTCATCTTTAGATAGTTTAGATTTACATTAGATTAGTTACAGTGTGGAAACAGGCTCTTCGGCCCAATAAGTCCACACAACCCACCGAAGCTCAGCCCACCCAGACCCATTCTCTACCCCCCTTCACCTAACACTACGGGCAATTTCGCTTGGCCAATTCACCTAACCTGCACATTTTTGGATTGTGGGAGGAAACCAGAGCAAACCCACGCAGACTGTGTGCAAATTCCACACAGTCAGTCGCCAGAGGTGGGAATTGAACCCGGGTCTCTGGTGCTGTGAGGCAGCAGTGCTAACCACTGTGCCGCCGTGCCGCACTGGTGGCTGCTTCGTGAGCATTACATAATGATTTTGGACAAAAATTACTTGTATTTTCATAATGGCCAAGGGATTGAACTGATGCTGACATGGATACATGTGCAAAACTTTCAATTCAAGTGAACTCTGGCATTCAATTGAAGTTTTCTGTATAATTATGCATAATTTCAGTATCTCTACAAAATAAAGAATGCACTTTTATTGGAGGATTACATCAAAATTCATTAGATTTATCTTTGGTATGGAAGTATTGCCAAAGTGGTAGGATTGAGTAGGATGGGTTGTTACTGTTTGGAATTAGAGGTAAACTGTAGAGGTAAATATATTTAGCTCTGAGAGAGTTTGAAAGAGCAGATACTGTGTTTCTTCACTAGATAATTTCTATCCCCTTGGTTAGACTATCTATCATAAGAAGTCAGCCGATCTGTGCTGTACATCTCTGTGACTCTGTAACTCTATTTACGACAGATGTGGGGGTGCAAGTATTAGACTGGGGTGAAAAAAGATTGAGTCCAACTAGAAAAAAATGAAAGGTGAACTGTATTTTAGATATATGAATAGAAAAAGATTAATAAGGACAGTTGCGGGTCCATTACAACTGAGAGAGGAGAGCTTTTAATGGCGAATAGGATAATGCAGAGAAACTAAATTGCTTTCTTCACAGAGAAAGATACTGAACATCTTTTCAAAATGCCTGAAGAGATTTGTGAAAATGACGTACTGACAACTGGTAATATTAATCGTACCTTCCAAACCTATGACCTGTATCACCTAGAATGATGATGCAACAGATGCATGTGAGCATCACCAGTTCCTCTCCAAGCAACATGCCATCCTGACATGGAACTATATACGTCGCTGATGCTGGGTCAAGGGAACCCCAGTTCAACAACAGTGTAGATCTCCCTGTAGCAATCCAAGGAGGCAACTCACCACCACCAAGAGATGGATGATAAATACTGGCCTAGTCAGTGATATGCACATCTGATGATCAGTTTTTGTTGTTAAAATAAAATTAAAGTACTCAAAAAATTAACTGGATTGAAGATTCTTAAATTCCCTAGACCAAATGAGCTACATCTGATTATTGAAGAACACAGCTATAAGGAAATTGGATGTATTATTGATCAACTTTCAAAATTCTATAGATCTGGAAAAGTTCTTGCAGACTGGAGATTGTAGTAAATGTACCCCATTACTTAAGAAGAGAAAAAAAAGAGAAAATGAAGATCTAAGAAACCTGTTTGTTTGAGACCAGTAATGAGGAAAATGTTAGAATCTGTCCTGAAGGATGTGATATCGAGGCATATAGAAAATAATGGTATGATTTAGCAGAGTCAACATTGATTTGAGAAAAGGATATCACATTTGAAAACCTGTTAGACTTTTTTTTTAAAGAATATTGTTGCATAAATAAGGGAGAACCAATGGCTGTAATTGAATTTTCAGATGGCTTTTGATAAGATTGCACAAAGGAGATTAATAAATAAGATTAGAGGACATGGTATTGGGGACCATGTATTGGCATTGCTTGAAAATTCATTAACATTTAGAAAACAGGGACTAGGAATAACCAGGTCATTTGCAGGATATCAGTAGGCTACCAAAAGATGATTGCTGAGACCTCAGATGTTCAGAATCTATGTAGATTATTTGGACATGGAGACCACATGTAATATTTTCAGATTTTCTAATGACACAAAATTAAGTAGGAATGTAAGATGTGAAGAAGATGCAAGGTGGCTTTGATGAAACGTTGAAAGCTGTGAATTGACAAGAACATGGCAAATGGAATATTATGTGAATAAGGACCAGATATCCCAACCCAATCTTGTCTTACCTGCCAGCACCCAGCCCATATCCCCCTAAATCCTTCCTATTCATATACCCATCTAAATGCCTTTTAAATGTTGCAATTGTACTAGCCTCCACCACTTCCTCTGGCAGCTCATTCCATACACAATGACTCTTAAGTGTGAAATTTTTCACTTTGGAACATGCAGAAAGACAGATATTTCTTAAACAGTGAGAGGATAAATGTCCAAAAGATTTGTGTATCCTTGTTTATGAGTCACTAAAAGATAGCATGCAGTTGCAGTAAGCATTTAGGAAGGCAGATGGTATGCTGACCTATATCGTAAGAAGACTTATGTACAGAGATACAGATACCTTGCTAAAATTGCATATAGCCTTGGATGAGACTGCATTTGGAGTATTGTGCAGTGTTTTGGTATTCTTACCTCAGGAAGGATATACTTGACTTCGATGGAATGCAATGGGCCTTCACCACATTAATCCCTGAGATGGCAGGATTATTTGTTAAGGAAGGATTCAGAAAATTGGGCCTGTATCCTCTAATTTTGAAGAATGGGAAGTTACACCATTTAAACATACAAAATCTTTCGAGTGAACCACAGGAATGATGTGCGTAGAATGTTCATAACAGCTGGACAGCCCAAAACTAGAAGACATAATCTCATAAGAAGAGATAGTCCATTTAAGACTAAAATAACAGGATTTTCCTTCAATGAGATAATGTTGAATTTAAGTTCAAATTTTGAGCATGATCAAGATGAAAATCGATAGATTTCTGGATAATAATGATATTAAGGGATATGAGGATAGTACTTGAAAGTGGCATTCAGGTAATTGATCTGTCCTGATCTAAGTATATGGCAGAGCAAGCTTAATGAACTGAATGGCCTACTCCCCCGATATTCCTGTTGCCACTTTGATGTGGTGAAGAGGCTTCTGCGCTCCACCAATCTCTTATATAATGTTCTCAGGAGCTCCTTGATCCTGGAATGGTGACCATTTCAGCAAGGTCAGTCAAGGAGGGGAATTTCCAAGCTCGTACATGACCTGGAAAATCTTTATACAGCCATCTCAGTTTCTCTTGGGTGGGATTAGTCAGATAAAATCAGCTATACTCAGCTCCTGTGCTGTGAGTAATTGTCACCAATATTAGTTTAAAGAAAGCAATGCTAAAATGTGATTAGATTAGATTCTCTACAGTATGGAAACAGGCCCTTTGGCTCAACAACTCCACTCCAACCCTCCAAAGACTAACCCACCCAGACCCATTCCCCTACCCAAGCACTATGGGCAATTTAGCATCTTTGGATTGTGGGAGGAAACCAGAGCACCTGAAGGAAACCCACACAGACACAGGGGAATATGCAAACTCCACACAGTCACCCGAGGCTGGGATCGAACCTAGGTCCCTGGTGCTGTGAGGCAGCAGTGCTAACTGCTGAGCCACTATGCCGCCATTTAGGACAAAATTTGAGCTATCTTCATTGTCTGGCAAACAACTCAAGGTTGCAAGTTAAGAAAGCAGCAATTCAACTGCCCCAGGCTGACAGCTTATGCCTAGCTCCAGAGGACACATGGTAGGAAAAAAAATGCCCAAGAAACCCAGGAGTATGTTGAAGCTAAGAGGGCCAACAAGGTCAAATAGACAAAATAATTTTCATTCTCAAGATCCTTCTCTTGTTAAAAATGACAATGTCATGCTGGAAAAACACAGCAGGCCAGGCAGCATCCGGAGGAGCAGGAGAATTGACGTTTTGGGCATAAGCCCTTCTTCAGATTCCTGAAAGATTCCTGAAGAAGGGCTTATGCCCGAAACATCGATTCTCCAGCTCCTCGGATGCTGCCTGGCATCCTTTTTTTTCCAGCATGACATTTTTCAACTCTGGTACTCCAGCATCTGCAGTCCTCACTTTCTCCTTAAAAATAACAATGTCAGTGTGTAAGTTTAAAACAAAATTCTGCAACTCCTCAATCATTAATCTATAATCGCAGTTGATACTCTCCAGGATGTACCCTGGTTCCCTTTGCGGAATCAATGGATGAACCACCATTAATGGGAGACCTGGAGCAAGCAATTAAATTGATGAAAAGCAACAAATCCTGTGGCCGCAATCATATTCAAGCTGAGGTTTTACACTCCCAGGAAGAGAAAGTGAGGATGGCAGATGCTGAGGATCAGAGTCGAGAGTGTGTTCTTGGAAAAGCACAGCAGGTCAGGCAGCATACAAGGAGCAGGAGAATCGATGTTTCCGGCAGAAGCCCTTCATCAGGAATGAGGCTTTAGGAGGAGTATGGGTTTTGGGGGGGAAATTAGCTGAGAAAGTGATAGATAGATGAAGGTGAGGGAGAAAGCGACAGGTCGATGGGAGGTGGAGCAGATAGCTGGGAAAGGTGATGGACAGGTCAGGAGGGCAGTGCCGAGTTGGGGCTTGGGACTGAGATAATGTCGGGGGAGAGGAAATAAGAAAACTATTGAAATCCTCATTATCCTGTGTGGGTGGAGTCACAAGGCGGAATATCAGGTGTTCTTCTTCCAGGTGTCGGGAGGTAATGGTTTGGCGGTGGAGGCAGCCCAGGACCTGCATGTTCTTGACGGAGTGGAATGGGGAGTTGAAGTGTTCAGCCATGGGGATGTTCTCTGAAACGATCTGCAAGTAGGCGTCCTGTCTCCCCGATGTAGAGGAGACCAAATCGGGTGCAACAGATACAGTAGAGCAATACATTGGTCAAGGTATAGGTAAATTTCTGTCAGATGTGGAAGGATCCTTTGGGGCCTTGGACAGAGGTGAGGGATTGGTGTGGGCGCAGGTTTTATACTTCCTGCTGTGGCAGGGAAAGGTGCTAGGATTGGGGCGTGGACCTGATGAGGGAGTCATGGAGGGAATGGTCTCTCTGGAACACTGATAAGGATGGGGAGGGAAATATATCTTTGGTGGTGGGGTCCATTTGGGGGTGATGGAAGTGGCAGAGGATGATGCAATGTATGTGGAGGTTGGTGAGGTGGAAGGTAAGGACCAGGGGAGGTTCTGTCCTTGTTGCCTTGCAAGAGGTCGGGTTCAAGGGCGGTGGTGCGGGAAGTGGAGGAGAAGCGCTGGAGGGCATCATCAACCACTTGGTAAGGGAAATTGCATTCTTGGAAGAAGGAGGCCATTTGGAATTTTCTAAGGTGGAATTGGTCATCCTGGGAACAGATGCAGCGGAGGTGGAAGAATTGGGAATAAGGGATGGCGTTTTTACAGGAGGTGTGGCGGGAGGAGGTGTAGACTGGGTAGCTGTGGGAGCTGGTGGGCTTGTACTAGATGTCCTTGGTTAGTCAGTCACCGAAGACAGAGATGGAGATGTCCAGGAAGGAGAGGGAGAGGTGTCTGAGATGGTCCAGGTGAATTTGAGGTCAGGGTGGAAGGTGTTGGTAAAGTTAGTGAACTGTTCAACATCCTCGTGGGAGCAAAAGGCCGTGCCAGTACAGTCATTGATATAATGGAGTAACATGATATAATGGTGGTACCGGTGTAACTGCTGAAGACGAACCGTTCCACATACCCAACAAAGAGGCAGGCATAGCTGGGTCCCAAGGGGTGCCCATGGCTACCATTTTAGTTTGGAGGAACTGGGATGATTGGAAGGAGAAGTTGAGGGTGAGGATCAGTTCAGCCAGGCAGATGAGTATGTTGGTGGAAGGATACTGGTTTGGATGGCGTGAGAAGAAGAAACGGAGGGCTTAGGGGCCTTTGTCTTTGCGGATCCATCTGTACAGTGACTGGATGCCCATGGTGAAGATGAGGCGTTGGGAGCTGGGGAAACAGAAATTTTGAAGGAGCTGAAGAGCATGGGTGGTGTCCTGAACGTAGGTGGGGAGTTCCTGGACTAAGGGGGACAGGATGGTGTCAAGGTAGGCAGAGATGAGTTCAGTGGGTCAGGTGCAGGCTGAGACAGTGGGTTGACTGAGGAAGTCAGGTTTGTGAATCTTTGATAGGAGGTGGAATCAGGCGTTGCAGGGTTCGCTGACAATGAAGTTGGAGGCTATAGATGGAAGATCTCCAGAGATGATGAAGTTGTAGATGATCTGAGAGATGGTGGTTTGGTGATGAGAGGTGAGGTCATGGTCAAGGAAGCAGTAGGAGGAGTTGTCTGTGAAGAGCCAAAGATCTTTTTCATTGAGAATCAGAATATTCACTCCCATATAAACCTTTGGCAGAAACTCAGATCCAGTGTAGACATCATTCTCAAGTCAAGCTAAAACTAACAACAGACTTTGAATTTATAGCATCAAGATGAATTTTTTTTAATTGCTTTGGTTTTAACCTGTTAAGCATATAAGAACGGGGCCATCAGCAACTGTAAAGAGATAATACTAGGACCCATTGACCAAACCATAATAAGTTTGGGGAAATGCAAATTTACAATTATAAACTATTATACTAATACTACACAATTAATTGTACCCACTGCTGAGAGATCTATATGTGTAACTATTTTGTTATTTAGAGATCAAATGCATTTCTTCACTCTGGCTGATCCTGAGAAAACCGGCTTTCTCTTATGTAAACAGTTTGCAGTTTGAAAGAGGTATAATGACTGGTGTGAAAATACTTCCATTGTGGTACACCTTTTCATGTCACAATTTTATTAGCATTCCTTACAATCACAGTGTTAAACAGCATGATAGCAAGCATCTGTTAGATATAAAATTTAATCATCTTCAGACTGTCAAATTTAATAATCTTTTTGAACGTTTCAAGTAATATTTCCATGTATGAGATGATCAAGCCTATGAATTCTGCTTCATCTTATTGTTGACAGCAATGAAAAGACAAAATACATATCCTGCATCTTCTCCAATTTTGTCAAATTAAATGTCTCAGCTGCATTTGAGAAGCTATTCAAAAGGACACACTTCATTAGTTAGACTGTGGAATGTTAGGAAGATCTTGGGAACTTGACAAAATAGAGAGCTTGTGGAATTAATAGTACTTAGGAATCCCTAGTATGTAAGCAGTACAAAAGGGACCCTAAAGCATTCGAGTAATGAGCACTATGTAATGGAAGTAGCATAACAGAGAAAGAATAATTGATAAGTGTTGCAGTATGTGTTAAGTTGAAAAGGAATGTATACATTTTGCAAGCCATTTAAATATATTATTCTTGGATATTTTGGTATATTCATGGCAGTGCTTCACAAACTTTTTTCCCATTGTGACAGTTTCAAGGCTGAAATATTGTTGGGATCACTCAGCGGTGTATATGTTGCAGAACCAACCATTACCAGGTAGTATTTGGAATACAGTGCTGCCACTAATTTGTCTTTCTATCCTGGGTCTTGGGTCATGTTTGGTTAACAATGGTAGACAATAAAGCATTCAGAGGTCCTAACGAGAAAAGGCATTTCTTTTTACACCAAGATTTAGGTTATTTCCTGATATCAATAGGTACAAGCTATATTGACCAGTTAAACATAATTACTGAGATTTCTCAGAAGCCAGTCTTGACAGACTTGATTTCATTGGATCATCAAACTAGACCTCTGTTTTTCCCACCTAAGACTGTATGACATCATCAAATTGGATAATACTTACTGCAGTTTCAATACTAACCCTTTAAGAACCCCTACAAGTGAAAACCTTGAAAGCTGGGTAGTTGTAGTCAGGGGTTGGTTAGCGTGGTGGAGCTGAGAGAGCATTAGGAAGCTCTGGTTTATACATTGTCTTGACCTGTACTGGTTGTGTGTTGTTGAGTGATAAAAGGTTTTGTTTTAATTAAATAACCATAGTTAAAAGGTATCTCATCAACTTCATAATAGTGATATGAGGATCAATTCCATTTTAAACAAAGAAACATGTTTGTATTTTTACGCAATCTATTTTGAATGGAAATCATGCATATCACAGCCTCAATTTCACATGGTATTCTTGCTATGAATGATTTTCCTTTCAATCTGCGGGAGGATGGATGACTGGCTGTTGATGGTATAGTAGTAATCGAGGAGCCCAGACCAATATTTTGGGGACACAGGTTCAATCATACAAAATTACTTAATAACTCTGAAATTTTAAATAACTAGTTCCATTAATTTGTTGCTGTAAAAACCCATCTGGTTCTCTGAGACCTTTAATAGAAAGAATCTGCCACCCTTTATTACTGTACCCTAGAGGTAACTCCTGACTTACAACACTGGTTGACTTTTAACTATTATCTGAATTGCTATAAAGTGTAAAAGGATTGAAGCCAAACAGGAAACTATCATCAAAATCAGAACTCCCTTCCTAACAAGACAGTGGGTACACCATGGACTGCATCAGTTCAAAAAAGCAGCTGACTTCTCAAAAGTAATTAGGGTGGGTAAATTTTTGGAGGTGATTATAAAAGATGGGATTTATGGACATTTAGAGAGGCAAAACTTGATTAGGGATAGTCAGCATGGTTTTGTGCGAGGCAAATCATGTTTCACGAACTTGATTGAGTTTTTTTGAGGAAGATACCAAAAATATTAGTGGTGGCAGAACAGCAGACATTGTTTATGTGGATTTTAGTAAAGCCTTTGACAAGGTTCCGCATGGTACAGTAATTAGTAAAGTTAAGTCACATGGGATTCAGGGTGTGCTTACCAACTAGATACATAATTGGCTTAACAGCAGGAGAGAGAGAGTAATGGTGGAAAGTTGTTTTTTTGGACTGGAGGCCTGTGACCAGCAATGTTCCACAGGGATCGGTTCTGGGTCCTCTCTTGTTTGTCGTTTATGTAAATAATTTGGATGAGAATATAGAGGACGTGATTAGTAAGTTTGACACCAAAATTGGTGGCATGGTAGAGTGTGAAGAAGGTTTTCTAAGATTACAAAAGGATCTTGATCAAATGGGTCAATGCGCTGTAACTTGGCAAATCGAGTTCAATCTGGATAAATGCGAGGTATTGCATTTTTGTACAACAAACAAGGGTAGGGCTAATACAATTAATAATAAGGTCTTGGGTAGTGTTGAAGAACAGAGGGACTTAGGGGTGCGGGTACATAATTCTGTAAAGTTGGTGTCACATATAGACAGAGTGGTTGCATTTGGCACACTTGCCTTCATACTTAGTCCTTTGAATATAGTAGTTGGGACATTAGGTTGAGGTTTTACTGGACATTGATGAGGCCTCTTCTGGAATACTGTGTCCCGTTATAAGAAGGATATTATGAAGCTGGAGAAGATTCAGAAGACGTTTACCAGGTTATTGCCAGGTATGGAAGGTTGCTGCTGGGTATGGAAGGTTTGAGTTATAAAGAAAGGTTGGATAGGCCGGGATTTTTTTCCACTGGAGCATAGGAGGTTGAGAGGTGACCTAATAGAAGTTTATAAAATAATAAGATAAAATTGATGATAGTCATCCTTACCTGAAGATGGGGCATTTCAAGACGAGGCACATTTTTCTGGTAAGAGAAGAGAGATTTTAAAAAGACCTAAGAGGCAAATTTTTACACAGAGGGTGGTTCACATGCAGTGAACTTCCTCAGGAAGTGGTGGATGCAGGTACAATTACAATGTTTAAAAGACATTTGAATGGATATATGAATAGGAAAGGTTTAGAAGGATATGAGGCAGGAGCAGGCAGGTGTGACAAATTTAGCTTGGGATTATGTTTGGCATGGACTGGTTGGATTAAAGGTCTGTTTCCATTCTGTATGAATCTCTGACTCTATGGCTAAAAAATGTGATGCCCACAGCCCATAAACGACAAATTTAAAACAGCCAGCAGGAAGATAGAATAATGAATAGGTGTAAGAGCAAGAATGACACTTGATGGAAAAGCATACACGTAAGATTGCTGTTTCTATTTTGATACCAGTATTACCAACAAGCTTTCTGATAGGTCCACAATTTAATGGTTGATGTACAGAATTTAACAAACAGTTTTATCACATGTAAAACAATAATCCTCCTTTTCCCATAGAAGTATCCTTTTGAAAACTACTATTCAACCTGTCCTGTTCCTTTACTAAGATAATCAGTGTTGTCTGTTATAATTATGCATATTCATTGTAGTTAATTACAGCTATTTCATGTATTCAGTATGAAATTTATTTTTCCTTAGGAAAGTCTAATTAGCACCCAGGTGAGCTGAATTTTAAATTTAGCATTGATTAGGAAGAGCAAATAAAGCAACACCTTTCATTACAAAGGCTAATGAATATCCTACAATCCAGGTAGTCTAATGATTTCGAGAAAAAACGTCTTCATAAAGATATCTTAACCATTTTTTGAAAATACTTACATTATTCATTTTAATGCAAGTTAGCAATAGTTTTTTTATGTGCAATATATAGTAAATAGATAAATTAGCTCTCATCATTTTTGTAATAATGATAGGAAGCATAAAATTTATAAAATTTGATACTGTGGTCTCTGTCACCTGTTGTTACTCTTTTTTTTCTCATGCATTTACAGGCAACGGATGCAAAAATCAACTATGTATAATCTCTGTGTGGAAATGCAACGACTGTCCCAGGAGTTTCAGTGGCTTCATATTTCTCAGGATGAGTTCCTTTGCATGAAAGTGTTGCTACTCTTTAGCATTAGTAAGTATGTAGTTAAAGCAAGCTGCGGAAAAGACAGTTGAATGTTATATCTGCAATTGTATGTAATATTTTCTTACTGTGCGATATGGATTTATCTTCACAAATTTTTTTAAAATTCAACTTTCATGGATACCCAATTGAACAAGTGCTGCAGCAAGATCCCAGTTGGTATCACTGAACCAGCAAACTTCCAGACTTTTGTAAACGTTCAGGCAGTCTAACTTTCCTTTTCAGAGAGTATCATAAAAGGAAAGCTAGAAAACCATGTTTTATTTTGGGTAAGCATCAGAGGACAAGAGTGAGATGTACTTAGAATAAAAATATTTTTGAATGACTAAAATAAGATTGTGAAAACTTTGGATGAAAAGTGCCTGGCCCCTCCCCCATCATTGACCTTGGCAAATTGATCAAAGGCTATATAAATTCTAAGGCCTGTGAAGCCAAACAACATGAGGCCAGAATATCCAGACTTTAACCTGTTTCTAATCCTTGTAGCACTCTCCCAAGAGAGTCATAGTAATACACAATATACCATAATTCTCTGTGAATACTCCACAGTCAATGCCAATTGTTTTTAAATTTAGAAGGAACAATTGATTTTTAATTAGTAAACCTCCTTTGACGTTACTCTTAGCATATGTAGTTTTTAACAAATGGAGCATTTTGCCTTATTTTGGTTTTCTCAGAGTATGGGTGCTTCGACCAACATTCATTGCTGGTCCCTAATTGTCCTTCAGAAAGGCTTTAGGAAGTCAGGAGATAAGTCACTCACAATAGTGTACATCGCGGTTGGTCAGCTTTTCTGATCACAACATGTGGTCATTTCAATTACTTATATATTTAATGTTACTATCCCCCAGAATATTGACTGACATTCAACTATTGATTTCAAAGAGATGTGGTCATTTTGCCCACTGGGGCCTGGAGAATTCCCATTTCATATTAACATAGAGTGTGAGAGGTTTCATCACTCTGCCAGTATTTGATGGGGCTGCTCTTAATTTCCAGCTGCAGTCCAGTCCCATACGTTAGCGAACTAGTGTGGAAGGAAATTGGCATATCAGAGGATCTCTTCATCAGACTATCCTTGGTTTTGGCTGAGATGGCGCTTTTAACAGCTCTAGATAACGTACAGTTGAGGGAATCGTTTGATCCAACAGTCGTTTTATCCTAGGGATCCCGAAGAGTGAGCACAAATTGCCTGCTACTTTGTTTGAGGCCTTCCACAAGGCCCTGGAACATATCAGTATACTTCAAAATGTCACCCTAAAATTTGATCTTTTAAGTTTTCTTTAAATCTGGGGCAGGATTGTTTATCATAGTTCATCGATGTGTGCCTCTTCAAGAATGGAGCAGTTGTTATTCATCTGACTTGTCACCCATGCTTCCGGCCTTGCCCCTTCCCATCATTCATGACAGTATGATGGGGTCCCACCTAACACCTTCATTCCAACAGCCTCCACATTCAAAGGATCACACCCGCCATTTCAGACAAATTCAGCAGAACACCACCATCAAACACATCTTTCCTTCCTATCGCTGTTCGCATGGACCACTGCCTCCAGAGCACCCGAGTCCATTCCTTGACCCATTAACACCACCACCCCTTGCCACGGCACCTTCCCATGTAACTGCAGAAGTAACAACACTTGCCCTTCATCACTTCCCTACGCCCCATCCAAGAGTCTAAACAGTCTTTCTAGGTAAAGCAACATTTCACCTGTACTTTCTCCAATCTGCGAAATTGAGGACTGCAATTTAGAGTCGAATGTGTGGTGCTGGAACTGCACAGCAGGTCAGGCAGCATCCGAAGAGCAGGAGAATCGGCGTTTCGGGCAAAAGCCCTTCCTGCTCCTCGGATGCTGCCTGACCTGTGCTTTTCCAGCACCACCTTCTTCAATCTGGTCTGTTGCATCACTGGAGAAACCAAATGCGGATTGGGTAATCGCTTTGCAGAACACCTCCAGTCCATGCACAAGCATGGACCTGACCTTCCCTGAGCCGGTCATTTTAACATGATATCATGCTCACATGCCCACTTGTCTTTCCTCAGAATGCTGCAATGCTGCAGCGAATCACTGCACAAACTGAACAAACAACATCTCATCTTCAGGCAAGGCACCTCACAACTTTCTGGATTTAAGACTGAGTTCACTACCTTCAAATTATGAACCACACCCATTCCTATCCTTTGTTTTGGCTTTACTTGCATTTTCTGTCACCATATCCTCTCTCCTCTCGCCCCACTTCAGTGGGACTTGCCTGTTTTTTTCCTATTTGGCAGTTAGACAGACCTTCTCTGACAACTTCTCTACCCCAGCACTTTACACCCCCTGCCCCCGCCCAGACTATTGCATGAATGCTGTCTTCTCTACACTTCACATCAGCTCTGATAAAGAGTCATAGAGATGTACAGCTCGGAAACGGACCCTTTGGTCCAACCTATCCATGCCGACCAGATATCCCAACCTAATCTAGTCCCATTTGCCAGCACTTGGCCCACATCCTTCTTAGCCCTTCCTATTCTTTACCCATCCAGATGCCTTTTAAATATTGCATTGTACTATCTGGCGGCTTATGCACGCACCACCCTTTGTGTGAAAACGTTGCCCCCGAGGTCTCTGAAAAATTTTTCCCCTCTCATCCTAAACCTATGCCCTCTGGTTCTGGACTCCTCCACCCCAGGGAACAGACTTTATCTGTTTACCCTATCCATGCCCCTCATGATTTTATAAACCTTTATAAGGACACCCCTCAGCTCTGATGCTGCAGGGAAAATAGCCCCAGCTTATTCAGCCTCTCCCTCTCGCTCAAATCTCCAATCATGGCAACATCCTTGTAAATCTTTTCTGAACCATTTCAAGTTTCACAACATCCTTCTGATAGGAAGAATTGTATGCAACATTCCAAAAGTGGCCTAACCAATGTCCTGTACTGCTGAAACATGACCTCCCAACTCCTATACTCAATACTCTGAACAATAAAGGAACGCGTACCAAATGCCTTTTTCACTATACTATCCATCTGCGACTCTCTAGCAGCTACGAACCTGCACTCCAAGGTCTCTTTGTTCAGCAATGCTCCCAAGGACCTTACCATTAAGTGTATAGGTCCTGCTCTGATTTTCTTTCCCAAAATGCAGTACCTTGAATTTATCTAAATTAAACTCCATCTGCCACTCCTCAGCCCATTGGCCCATCTAATTAAGATTCCTTTGTAACCTGAGGTAACCTCCTTCGCTGCCCACTACACCTCCAATATTAGGTGTCATCTGCAAGTTAACTAACTATGCCTCTTAGGCTCACATCCAAAAAAGTTAAATGATGAAAAGTACTGGACCCAGCACAGATCCTTGTGGCTCTCAACTGGTCACAATCTGAAAAGCCCACCCTCCAGCACCACCCTTTGTCTTCTACCTTTGAGCCAGTTCAGTATCCAGTTAGCTAGTTTTCCTCGTATTCCTTGAAATCTAACCTTACTAACTGGTCTCCCATGGGGAACCTTGTCAGACACCTTACTGACATACATATAGATCGTCTCCACCATTCTGCCCTCATCAATCCTTTTTGTTTTTTCTTCAAAAAGCTCAATCACATTTGTGAGACATGATTTCACACACACAAAGCCATGTTGACTATCTTTAATAAGTCCTTGCCTTTCCAAATCCATGTAAATCCTGTCCCTCAGGATTCCCCCAACAACTTGCCCACCACTGATGTTAAGCTCACTGGTCCATAGTTCCCTGGCTTGTCCTTAACACGTTCCTTACAATCATGGTACCACTTTAGTCAACCTTCAGTTTTCCGGCACCTCACCTATGACTATCAATAATATCTCAGCAAGGCACCCAGCAGTCACTTCTCTAGCTTCCTGCAGAGTTCTAGGATACGCCTGATCAGGTCCTGTGGATTTATCTATTTTTATGCTTTTCAAGACACCCAACACTTCCTCCTGTGTAAAATGGACAACTTTCAAGATGTCACCATCTAAATCCTTACATTCTATACCTTCCATATCCTTTTCCACAAGTGATTATTTCCAAGAATCTACTGCCACTACAAGCTGTTCTCTGGAGATCCAGATAAAAGGTGTGGAACAAACTCTACATAGAAGGATACAGCGCAGTACAGGCCCTTCGGCCCTCGATGTTGCGCCGACCAAATCCTACCTAACCTATACTAGCCCAATAACTTCCAAATGCCTATCCAATGCCCGCTTAAATGACCATAAAGAAGGAGAGTTCACCACTGATACGGGCAGGGCATTCCATGAACTCACAACCCGCTGTGTGAAGAATCTACCCCTAACATCTGTCCTATACCTACCACCCCTTAATTTAAAGCTATGTCCCCTAGTAACACCTGACTCCATTAGCGGTAAAAGGTTCTTAGTATCTACCCTATCTAAACCCCTAATCATCTTATACACTTCTATCAGATCTCCCCTAAACCTTCTCTTCTCCAATGAGAACAGCCCCAAGTGCCTCAGCCTTTCCTCATAAGATTTTCTTATGAGGAAAGGCTCTAATGTTTATGCCAACTAATAATATTCCACAATATTCTTTTTGTAAATTCTATTTTCAATTGGTTTTGTTGACTATCTCTAATCAGTCCTTGCCTTTCCAAATACATGTACATGCTGTCTCTCAGGATTCCTTTCAACAACTTGCCTACCACCAACGTCAGGGTCACTGGTCTAAAGCCAACATCTAGTCTTCCAGCACCTCACCTGTGAGTATCGATGATACAAATATTTCTGTAAGGGACCTCAGTGATCACTTCTCTAGCTTCCCACAGAGTTCTAAATCAGGTCCCAGAGTTTTATCCACTTTAATGCATTTCAAGACAACCAACACCACCACCTCTAATATGGTTATTTTTCAAGATGTCACCATCTATTTCTCTACATTCTACATCTTCCATATCCTTCTGCACAGTAAACACTGATGCAAAATACTTGTTTATGTTTTAGGTGGAAGCTGAGAGCAAGAACAAACAACGTTGTTATCTCTGGTTTGTTACCCGTGGCATGTGATAGTGAGGCAAGGAATAGGGAGAGTTATCAGCTGAACATGTGGCTACAAGGATGGTGCAGGAGGAAGGGTTTCAAGTACTTGGATAATTGGGACTCATTCTGGGGAAAGTGGGACCTGTACAAACAGGACGGTCTTCACTTGAACCAGAGGGGTACTAATATCCTGGGTGGGAAATTTGCTGGTGCTATTCGGGTGGGTTTAAGGGATGGGAAGCTGAAGTGTAGTTGCAGTGCACAGGAGGATGAGAGTATGGAGGACAGGAACAGGATTTCAGGGTCACAGGAATGTGCTGGCAGACAGCAAACTGGTTTGAAGTGTGTCTACTGCAACGCCAGAAGTATCCGAAATAAGGGAGGTTAACTTGCAGCATGGATAGGTACCTAGGACATCGATGTTGTGACCATTTCAGAGACATGGATAGAGCAGGGTGATTCCAGGGTTTAGATCTTTCATTAAGAACGGGCAAGGCGGTAAAAGAGGGGGATGTGTGGCCTTGTCAGTCAAGGATAGTATAACGGGGGCTGAGAGAACTTTTGACAAAGACTCGTCTACTGAGGTAACGTGGGCTGTGGTTAGAAACAGAAGAGAGGTCACACTACTTGGAGTTTTATACAGGCCTCCGCCGAGTTCCAGGGAGGTGGAAGAGAGGATTGGCAAAATTATTCTGGGTAGGACTGAAAGGAGCCAGGTGGTCATTATGGGAGACTTTAACTTCCCCAACATTGACTGGAAATGCTATAACTCTAGTGCATCGGATGTATCAGTTTTTGTCCAATGTGTACAGGAGGGTTTCTTGACAGAGTATGTCGAAGGACTGACAAGAGGGGAGGCCACACCGGATCTGGTGCTTGGTAATTAACCAGGCCAGCTGTTGATTTAGTTGTAGGTGAGCACTTTGGAGAGAGTGACCATAATTCAGTTATGTTTAGTTTAGTGATGGAAAGGGATAGGTACATGCCACAGATTAAGAGGTATCGATGAGGCAAGGGCAATTATAATGCGATTAGGCAAGAATTAGGATGCATGGATTGGGGTAGCAAAATGCAGGGGATGCAGACAATGGAAATGTGGAGCAGGTTTAAGGAACAGTTATTGTGTGTCCTTGATAGGTATGTCCATCTCAGGCAGGGAAGAAGTGATAAGGTAAGAGAACAGTGGTTTACAACAGAAATTTCATCTTTTGTTAAGCAGAAGGAGGAGGCTTATGTGTTAATGAGGCAAGATGGTACAGATGAGGTGATGGAGAGTTACAAATCAGCTAGGAAGGATTTAAAGAGGGAGTTAAGAAGAGCAAAGAGAGGACACGAGCAGTTTTTAGCAAATAGAATAAAGGAGAACCCTTTATAAAGGTATGTGAGGAATAAAAGGATGACTAGGGTAGGAATAGGGCCAGTTAAAGACAGAAGTGGGAAGTTGAGTGTTGACCCTGTGGAGATCGGAGAGGTGCTAAACGAACATTTCTCATCGGTGTTCACTCAGGAAAAGGAGAATATTGTAGAGGAGAAGAATGAGGTGCTAGACTAGAAAGTTTCGAGGTTAGTTACGAATAGGTGTTATCAATTCTAGCATGAGTGAAAGTAGACAAGTTCCCTGGACCAGATGGGATTTATCCGAGGATTCTCTGGGAAGCTAGGGAGGAGATAGCAGAGCATTTGGTTTTGATATTTGAGTCGTCAATGTCTCCAAGATTAGTACCAGAGGACTAGAGGATTGCAAATGTTGTGCCCTTGTTCATGAAGGGCAGTAGTGGAATGGGGAGATTACCTTACACTGAAAGACTGGAGCGACTGGGCTTGTATATCCTTGAGTTTAGAAGACTAAGAGGGGATATGATTGAGACATATAAGATTATTAAAGGATTGGACACTCTGGAGGCAGAAAACATGTTTCCGCTGATGAGTGAGTGCCGAACCAGAGGACACAGCTTAAAAATACGGGGTAGACCATTTAGGACAGAGATGAGGAGAAACCTCTTCACCCAGAGAGTGGTGGCTGTGTGGAATGTTCTGCCCCAGAGGGCATGGAGGCCCAGTCTATGGATTCATTTAAGAAAGAGTTGGATAGAGCTCTCAAGGATTGTGGAATCAAGGGTTATGGAGATAAGGCAGGAACAGGATACTGATTAAGGATAATCAGCCGTGATCATATTGAATGGTAGTGCAGGCTCGAAGGGCAGAATGGCCTACTCCTGCACCTATTGTCTATAGTGATGACCCAGGTAATTATAAATCAGTGAGCCTTACGTCTGTTGTAAGAAAGTTTTTGGAAAGGATTATAAGAGATAAGATTTATAATCATCTAGCAAGCAACAATTTGATTTCAGATAGTCAAATAGAGTTCAATGCAGCTAAATTTGAGGTGATGCACTTTGGGAAGAATAACTGGAAGGCACAGTACTAGGTCAATGGAAAGATTCTTGGTAGTGTAGATGTGCAGAGGGATCTCGGAGTCCATGTACCTAGATCCCTGAAAGTTGCGACCCAGGTTGATAGTGTTGTTAAGAAGGCATACTGTGTGTTAGGTTTCATTCGTCGAGGGATTGAGTTCTGGAGTCGCTAGTGCGACCACACTTGGAATATTGTGTACAGTTCTGGTCACCATATTTCAGGAAGGATGTGGATGCATCGGAAAAGGTGCAGAAGAGATTTACCAGGATGTGGCCGGGTCTGGAAGGAAGATCTTATGAGGAAAGGCTGAGAGACTTGGGTCTGTTCTCATTGGAAAAAAGGCTAAGAGGGGATTTGATAGAGACATAGAAGATGATCAGAGGATTAGATAGGGTAGACAGTGAAAGACTTTTTCCTAGGATGATGACGTCAGCTTGTACAAGGGGCATAACTACAAATTATGGGGTGATAGATTTAAAACAAATGTCAGAGGCAGGTTCTTTATGCAGAGAGTGGTAAGGGTGTGGAATGCCCTACCTGCTAATGTAGTCAGCTCAGCCACATTAGGGAGCTTTAACAGTCCTTAGATAAGCACATGGATGATGATGGGATAGTGTAGGGGGACGAGCTGAGAATAGTTCACAGGTCGGCGCAACATTGAGGGCCGAAGGACCTGTTCTGCATTGTATTGTTTTACGTTCCCCCATCTCCTGCAGCTCCGCGCTGAGGCTGCCTTGCTGATCTTTGAGGGGCCCTATTCTCTCTCTAGCTACCCTTTTATCCTTAATGAATTTGTAAACACCCTTTGGATTCTCCTTAACCCCATTTGCCAAAGCTATCTCATGTCCCCTTTTTGCCCTCCTGATTTCCCTCTTAAGTATACTCCTACTGCCTTTATAATCTTCTGAGGATTCACTCAATCTCTCTGTCGATTCCTGACATGGGCTTCCTTTTTTTCTTAACCAAACCCTCAATTTCTCTAGTCATCCAGCATTCCCTACACCTACCAGCCTTTCCTTTCACCCTAGCAGGAATATACTGTCTCTGGACTCTCATTATCTAATTTCTAAAAGCTTCCCATTTTCCAACTGTCCCTTTACCTGCAAACATCTGCCCACAGTCAGCTTTTAAAAGTTCTTGTCTAATAGCATCTAAACCAACCTTCCTCCAATTTAGAATTTCAACTTTTAGATCTGGTCTATCCTTTTCCATCGCTATTTTAAAACTAATAGAATTATGGTCGCTGGCAGCAAAGTACCCCCCACTGACACCTCAGTCACCTGCCCTGCCTTGTTTCCCAAGAGTAGGCCAGGTTTGGCACCTTCTCTAGTCGGTGCATCCACATTCTGAATCAGAAAATTTGTTGTACACTTTTAACAAATTCCTCTCCATCTAAACCCTTAACACTATGGCAGTCCCAGTCTATGTTTAGAAAGTTAAAATCCCCTACCATAACCATTCTATTATTCTTACAGATAACTGAAATGACCTAAATTATTTGTTTCTCCACTTCTTGCTGACTATTAGGGGGTCTGTAATACAATCCCAATAAGCTGATCATCCTTTCTTATTTCTCAGTTACACCCAAATAATTCCCCAGGATGCATTTCCAGGAATATCCTCCTTAAGTACAGCTATAACGCTATCCCATATTAAAAATGACATTACCCCTCCACTTGCTTCCCTTTCTATCCTTCCTATAGCATTTGTATCCTGGAACATTAAGCTGCCAGTCCCGTCCATCCCTGAGCCGTGTTTCTGTAATTGCTGTGGTATCCCAGTCCCATGTTCCTAACCATGCCCTGAGTTCATCTGCCTTCCCTGTTCGGCCTCTTGCATTGAAATAACTGCAGTTTAATTTATCAGTCTTACCTTGTTCTATGCTTTGTTCTTGCCTGCTCTGACTGTTTGACTGACTTCTTTTCTCAACTGCACCAGTCTCAGAATGATCTCTTTCCTCTATCTCCCTGAGTCCCATCCCACAACCGTACTGGTTTAAATTCTCTTACGCAGCTCCAGCAAATCTCTATGCCAGTATATTAGTTCCCTTCCAATTCAGGTGCAATCTGTCCTTCTTATAGAGATCACTCCTACCCAGAAGAGATTCCAATGATCCAAAAACGTGAACCCTTGTCCCATGCACCAGCTCCCCAGCCACACATTCATCTGCTCTATCCTTCTATTCCTCCCCTCACTAGCTTGTAGCACCGAGAGTAATCCAGATAATACTACCTCAAGGATATCCTTTTTAAATTCCTGCCTAACTTTCTATAACTCCCTTCAGAATCTCATCCTTTTCCTTTCCTATGTTGTTGATTCCCATGTGTACAATGACCTCCTGGTCCGTCTCCCCTTTGAGAACATTCTGCACCCTCTCCGAGACCTCCTTCATCCTGCCACCAGGAGGCAACACACCATTTTTTGCTGCTGGCTGCAGAAATGTCTGTCTGTGCCTCTGACTAGAGAGTCTCCTAACACAATCGATCACTTGGAACCTGAAGTACCCTTCATTACATTAGAGCCTGTCTGGATATCAGAAACTTTGCTATTTGTGCTACATTCCCCTGAGAGTCCATCACCTCCTACGTTTTCCAAAACAGCATACGTGTTTTAAATTATGCTGTTTTGAAAAATATAGGGGGTGATGGATTCTCAGGGGAATCATCCAGACTCAAAACGTTAAATTAATCTCAATCCATGGATGCTGTCCGACTAACTGTGATTTCCAGCATTTTTGTTTTCACTACAGATTCCATCATCTGCAACAATTTGCTCCTGCAGTTGTTATGGTGTTATGAAAGTGATATGAAAGTGTTAGACACCCTGTTATTGAAGATGGTCAATGCCAGGTGTTTGTGTGGTACATGTGTGGTACAAAGTGACATTTTAATGCAAATTAATGCATTTATCCGGCTGCCATGATGCAAATAAATTGAGTTTAACCTGTACCTTCAGGTCTATAATGTTTGACCATGGTACAAATTGTGTTTCAGAGGTTACTTAGAGACTAGTTGTAGCTTTTTAGGTAAGTTTGCAAACTAATGCAAGTTGTAAATCTGAATCAGGAGAAATCACTAGAAAAATCAAGCCTTTCCAAAATAATTAGAACACTCTGGGCTTGATTTTCAGAAGGACATGGGAGCCATTTTAAAATGATAGGCAGAAGCCTACTCCAGGATTTTTGCCCAGTTCCTAGCATCTCCAATTTTTGCTGGTGCAATTAGTAAGCTCATACCCTTCACTCCTGTTTGGGCTCTCTCATAAAAAGAGTGAATTTGTTTACAAAGGTGAGGAGAAATGTTGACTTTGCTTGACTGACATGTATATGAGCTTATGATGACTTATTCTTTTCTGTTATCTCTTTTTTTTGATACCTCAATGTGTATTTGCAGAAGGTTAAGAAGTGTCAGGAGTTTAAAGCTCCTGTACTGACACTTCATTGGTCTGTGTGGCAATTTTTCCGGTATTATTGGAACATTAGTCCTTTTCCACTGCCATAGCAAAGGTTTCTCAATTCACCAGCCATTGTTATATCAGGGACATAGATGGAATCCTGTATCACTGTCGGGGATATTCCATAGTTTTCTTTCTTATCAGAAAATAGAAGGAGTGGGCTTGTGGCTTTGGGCTAATGGGATTCTTAATGCTGCAGGGAGACATTAATGACAAACACATGTCTGTAAAGATCCCAGATGTAATTGGGAAGATAGACTAGAAATGCTGCATCAGAATGTGTTTGGGGGGCACAAAGCACGTATTGGTGATGGCCTGCTATCTAAGCAGAAGTCACAGTACTCTTCAACCTGAGGGAATGAGCAATTCCAAAAATCTTCAGACCGGCACAATGACAAAGGACATCTCCATAAATTTTATTCATTATTCCCATGTATTATATGACCATTGTGCTATGTTGGGAATGAAACAGCTACGTTGTGAAACAAAAGATTGGGAACCTGAAACAACAATTTCACTCCTTGTGGGAGAGTCCTCCGATACTTAGAAGTGTAGGTGGTCAAGTTCAAGGTACTCTGCAATGTCCTCCACAGCCTGTCATTACCCAGGAGTCTTTAGCCATCATGCATTGGGAAGAGGAGGCAGAAGAAAATCGAGCAGGAAGAAGGAATTGAGCCCTCATTGGTCCGGAAGGGCTACCTATGAACATAGACTAGCTCTCTGGTCCTTTTAAATTTTCAATCCCTCATCATTATTGCTCCAAAATTTCTATTTTTTAATTAATCTGTTACTTACCTTAGCATCTTCTTGTCCAAGATCATAAAACTGAAGCCACCAACAAAAAAAAATGCTTTCATAACAATTTTGTCCCACAGCATTCATACACATATAATTGGTTTACCCACCCTTCTGCATCCTCTTTGTGTCTGTTGTGCTGTTTCTCCCAGATGCTACGGCACAGCTCGCGACTTTCCTTGGAACGGAGTTTAGATACCCTTGAAGGCTGATTTCAAGTACCACTTGTGGGCAGCTGCAGTCTAAGCTTGGTGGCTGAAAGAAAATGGCAAAGGCACTAGTTGAATTGCAGTTGTAGGATCAAAAATGGTGTTGAAGGACAGCAGGTTTCCATACCATCGAGCTACTATCACATCCTCTGGGTAACACCTGAATAATTCTAATAATCTGCTGATGGACGGATTAATAAAACTGTTGTGCAGCAATTGAATACTGGAATCTACATCCCTGCTGGCGGTTAGTCTGGTCCTCTATGACAAGCACTACATAAGAACTAGGAGCACAAGTTGACAATTCAGGTCCTTAAGCCTACTTTTCCATTTAATACAGTCATGGGTGTCCATATTTCAACATCAACTCCACTTTCCTGCCTGTTTCCATAATGCTTTAACCTATCACTATTTAAAAATCTATATATCTCTTCCTTAAATGTATTCAGTGCCCTGCGTCAATAGATTCATGACCCTTTGAGATAAGTAATTCTTCCTCATCTTTGTTTTAGATCCACCACCTTTTAGCCTAAAGACGTGACCTCTCATTCTTAATTGACCACAAGAGGAAACATAAACTTTGTCAATTCTCCTTAGTATCATATACACAGTGGGTCTCTTAAGTTCAATCTGTGTTCCCTTTCCTTCAGCTATTGTTTGGTGCTGGGATGTTACCCACCAGGTCAGTGCTAAATCACAGATGGATCTTCAAGTGATTCGGAGTTAGCCACCATGCCCATTATGAATGGATTTGCTTCAAGCTCTGCACAAAACACAATGCCAAATTAGAGCCAAACTCTACCATCCTCCTGAACAAAGGGAACAGGCTTTCTGGAAGCCCTGCCAAAGCACTGAGCATATCTCACTGTGCTTATCTACAGTTTCTCTGTATGATACCTTCACCTGAGTCTCCTGGGTCATGACTTAGCTGTAACCTCTCCCTTTGGGGAGCTGACACATGAACTCTCCTTTTGTCCTGATCAGGCTGCTGTCCATTTGTACCTGGTGTCTCACTGTGGACAGATCTCAACTCTGTACTATCCTCTGTGATTCACATAGTGCCTGAATTTGACGTTGCGTCTGCATTCCAGAGGCAAAGTGAGTGTTTCTTAGAGGTCAATTTTAGTTTTCACTCTCATTCACAAGGCTATATTAGCTGGCCAAACAGCAGTTCAGAAGGGGATGGTCAGTTGAATTAATCAGTGTGAGATGGAAACCATCAAAGTCACACCATCTGCAGCTTTCACTTCACTTCAGATCACAGAATGAAGGTGAGGTGGGATTTCAGAAAGGAAGTAAGTGATATGAATGTGTTCAGTACCAGGCTCTGGATTGCTTTGAAGCCTGAACAAAGCTCTATGTGATTAAAGTTTCCACTTTTATTTTCTGTACTGTAAACAGATAGGCTTTGTTTGTTTCAGCTGTTCCCATGCCATGGAATACCATTTCTTCCAGAAGTCTTTGGTGCAGTTGTGCCCATCATCGTCTAGTTTTACTCTGTTCCTCCCTGTTATGGGGCTGTTTTAAAAAAAAATGTTAGAAGATTGATGAGGGTTCAAGAAGAAAGCACTGCCTGGTACCATAAAGGAAAATCTGAAAGCATTTTATAAATATAATAGGGATAAATGAACAATCAGGAAAAGAGTCGGGCTTATTATGGTGGGCGGCACGGTGGCACAGTGGTTAGCACTGCTGTCTCACAGCGCCTGAGACCCGGGTTCAATTCCCAACTCAGGCGACTGACTGTGTGGAGTTTGCACGTTCTCCCCGTGTCGGCGTGGGTTTCCTCCAGGTGCTCCGGTTTCCTCCCACAGTCCAAAGATGTGCGGGTCAGGTGAATTGGCCATGCTCAATTGCCCATAGTGTTAGGTAATAGGTAAATGTAGGGGTATGGGTGGGTTGTGCTTCGGCGGGTCGGTGTGGACTTGTTGGGTCGAAGGGCCTGTTTCCACACTGTAAGTAATCTAATTATGGACCAAAGTGTGTAGCCAGAAGAAATAGCTGAGGCTTTAAATAAGTACTTTGCATCTATTCCCAATAGAGAAAGACAGTATAGGGAACTGTGTTACACTTAAACAAATTAGGATTTAGAGAGAGAGGAGGTATTAGTGGTTTTAGCAAGGTGAAATTGATCTCCTCCCAAACCCAGATGAAATGTGTCCAAAGCTGTTGTGGGAAGCAAGGGAGGAAATGTTAGGGGTTCTGACATTAATTTTCAAACTCTCTCTGACCACAGGAGGGATGCCAAAAGGCTGGAGGATAGCTCACGTAATAACCATTATTCAAGAATGGATACTCAGTCTAACAACTGTTATAAGAAACCTATTGGAAAAAGCTCTCAGAGAGTGAATAAATCTCAATTTGTAGAGGCAAGGATTAATCAAGGTAGTTAGCATATATTTGTAAGGGGAAGTCCTGTCTAACAAGTTTGATTGGATTTTTCAAGGAGGTGACGAGGTGTGTAGATGAGATTAGTGCAGTTGATGTAGTTTCCTTGGACTTCTGGAAGGCCTTTGTCAAAGTTTTGCATGGCAGTTTGGTTAAGAAGCTAACAACCAATGAAATTCAAGGCAATTTGGCAAAAATGGATCTAAAGTTGTCTTAATGACAGGAAGTAGAGTGATGTTTAAAGGGTGTTTTTCTAACTGGAAGCAGAAACCCACCAGTGTACAATAAGGTTCAATGCTGAGTTTGTTGTGTGGATTAAAGATTAATAAGTAAGTTGTGCTTGTGATAATATTTCTGAGATATATGATAATCTGGATGTCAATACTTTTGAAATAAAGTTACATAGATAAATGCTGCTTTCACATCATGTTGTGAAATTTTATTGACTAAATTTCACTGTGTCATTGCCAGTTCCAGTTGAAGGTCTGAAAAATCAGAAATACTTTGATGAGCTGCGATTGAACTACATTCAGGAACTAGACAGAGTGATTTCCTTTCAAGGAAAAGATACCACAAACAATCCACAACGTTTTTATCAACTAACGAAGCTCTTGGACTCATTGCAGATAGTAAGTTATGGTTCTGTTTATTGATACTTTGTTTAGATCAGACAAAGTCAGTACATGTTGCTCAATAATCTGATGATACTGCTACGGATTTTTCACACAAACATGGTATCAAGTGAAATAATCTTATTGTTAAGCAGACAAATGTCTCACGTGAAACTGGATCAAACTCTAGCTTTGACTTCTTCATATGAAGGCTATTGGCAAGCCACTAGAGGTTGCTGCTGCTCCTGTGCTTACTGGAGCACTTTTTTCTCCTCAGTTTCTCTCCCCCTTTGTTATACAGTGGCTACAATGGTAGTAACCTTTGCAATGACTTGATCATTAGTCCTTGTACAACTTGGAAGAACAGCTCCAACTCACGAATGACCAGGTCCCTGACTAATTTCAGTGCAGCTTCCTGATTGACTTACAGCATATATCCGAATGGTTTGTACTGGACCTGCAAAACTGACCATGGTACGTTCACTGGACTATTAATGATATGGAACCCCTAACCCTGACTGCCCAAGCAGTTGAATGACCATATCCAATCCCATGGACTGTGCTCAGACAGTGCCCTTCTTTTAATGCGCCAGTAGTCCCTGACTGATGGCAATCTCCTGGTCATGACTGAGGACCAGGCACTTTATACTTTGGGACGTGGTTATTTTGTTGAAGCACATTTTGTGTTTGCCACGTAGGTTCTTGCCACATGCTGCAGGTATGACATTGATGTAGAATTTACATCAAGAATTTACAACTTTCATACAATTTAAGGTAGGTAGGTTCTTGATTAATAAGGTGATCAAGGTTTACAAGGAGAAGGCAAGAGAATGGGATTGAGAAACATATTGGCATCAAGATCAAGTGGTAGAACAGACTCATTTGACTGCATGACCTAATTCTGCTTTTGTCTTATGGCCTGTGGTTTAACGTCTCCATCCCTTGAATGATCACTGTGGTAAACATGGCAGACTATCTGATGTGGCGCCAATGGTAAAAGGCAAGGCAAAACGGAAGTCATTTAAGGCTGTAAAGTTCTGAATGTGGCAAAATATTACAAAAAAGCAAGGTAGGTATACTGTGAGCATCCAAAGAGGCAAAGTGAGTGAATGAGAGTTAAGAGAGCAAGCAAAGCATCTTGAGGAACACCTGCTCCGAAACAATATTTGGTTACCTGTCCCAGTGCACAAAGTAGCCTGTCAGCAGTATCACAATGCAAGATCTTGATGCTCTCCAAATGCAACATTGAAGTTGCTATCTGTATTCTAAGTGGTTTGGAGTGATAATCGAGTGAGATTGGTGTGTCTCCATTGCCAGCCTTCACTGATGAGGTGTGCAGGCAGTTGCTGTCCATGGTGTCTAACGTGAGATACTGGGGACTATGGGCCAAGATAGAAGCCCAATGGAATAAGAAGTGAGCTGAAACTGTGAGGTATAAGCTCTGAATTTCATGTTGAGAATTGTCACCACATAATTCGTCTTCATTGCATGGGAGAATGGAAAATTGCATATAAATGAGATTAGGTACTAATGAAATGTAAATGCATGCAAATAGCCCTCTTTCTGCCCGCAAGCAAGATTCCTATCTCACTGTTCAAACTTTGGGTGTTTTTTTACCTTGAAAATCTCATTTTTCTGATCTTTCCACATTATCCCAACTGACTGACCTTTACCACATTTTTTAACAGCTGGTAAAATCAAACCCTATATTTTAAAAATGCAGGTGCAGTAAGCAGTAAAGAAGGCAAATGGTATGTTGGCCTTCGTAGCAAGAGGATTTGAATAAAGAGCAGGGATGTCTTGCTGCAAGTGTACTGAGCCTTGGTGAGACCACATCCAGAACCTCGTGTAGAATTTTGGTGTGACAGAGTCAGAGTCATAGAGATATATAGCACGGAAACAGACCCTTCGGTCCAATTCATCCATATTGCCCAGATATCCTAACCTAACCTAGTTCCACTAGCCAGCACCCAGCCCACATTCCTCCAAACCCTTCCTATTCATATATCCATCCAGATGCCTTTTAAGTTTTGCAGTTGTACTAGCCTCCACCACTTCCTCTGGCAGCTCATTCCGTACACGCACTACTCTCTGCATGCAAAAGTTGCCTCTTTGGTCTCTTTTATATCTTTCCCCTCACACCCTAAATCTATGCCCTCTAATTCTGGACGCCCACACCCCAGGGAAAAGACTGCCTATTTATCCTGTCCATGCCTTTCATGATTTTATAAACCTCTATAAGATCACCTCTCAGCCTCGGATACTTCAGGGAAAACAGCCCTAGCCTATTCAGCCTCTCCCTATAGCTCAAATCCTCTAACCCTGGCAATATCCTTGTAAATCTTTTCTGAACCCTTTCACATTTCACAATTTCCTTCCAATAGGAAGGAGACCAGAATTGCATTCAATATTCCAACAGTGGCCTAACCAATGTCCTGTACAGCCACAGCATGACCTCCCAACTCCTGTACTTAATACTCTGACCAGTAAAGGAAAACATATCAAACACGTATCTTATCTACTTGCGACTCTACTTTCAAGGAGCTATGAACCTGCGCTCCAAGGTCTCTTTGTTCAGCAATACTCCCGAGGACCTTACCATTAATTGTGTAAGTCCTGCTAAGATTTGCTTTCCCAAGTTTTTTCCTTGGGCAATAGGAGTCCAGAACTAGATGGCATAGTTTAGGAGGAGAGGGGAAAGATATAAAAGAGACCTAAGGGACAACTTTTTCACGCAGAGGGTGTTATATGTATGGAAGGAGCTGCCAGAGGAAGTGGTGGAGGCTAATACAATTGCACCATTTAAAAGGCATCTGGATGGGTATGTGAACGGGAAAGTTTTGGAGGGATATGGGCCGTGTGCTGGCAGGTGGGACTAGATTGAGTTGGGATATCTAGTTGGCATGGACAAGTTGGACCGAAGGGTCTGTTTCCATGCTGTACATCTCTGTTACTCTATGACTATTTTTAGTATGCAAACAGAAACTGCTTGAGTAACTCAAGCCTAGCAGTATCTTGTGGGGAGAAAAACAGAGGTATGTTCTAAGTCCATTTGACTCTTCTTCACTTTGCTTGATACCAGTTTGGATGTCAGCCAGTTCATGGGACTCAAGTTGGACTCTCAAGTTCAACTCTGTTTCTCTCTCCACAGATGCTGCCAGAGCTCCTTCGTTTCTCCTGCATTTTTGTTATTTTTTTAATTTCAGCTGTCCAATGTCTGTAGTACTTTGTTTTTATTTCATGGTTAATATTCAATTTATCAACTAAACAACTCACATATTATGTATTTACCATTCTCATTAATTAGCTGTTTGGAAGTACTCAACTTGACTGTTGCTGAAAAGATAGACATATTTTGTCAAATCTTTTCACCATTGGCTCATCAGGACAATTCACTTGAATACCACTTTTTGGGAAAAACCAGCATTTACGCTGGATAAGATGAGAGTGATGATTTGTTGGCAAGGGAGCTCTGATTGGTCGAGAAATTCCGATTAAGAATGTACCATTTAAGGTGATTGGCAGTTAGCTGCCTGGGCACTGTGAGACCACCAGGTAGGTTTAGGCATTGTCCTGAAAAATGAACTGTGAATGGCTGCCACCTATTTTGTTGAATTAAAAGTTCTGCCAAAATGTGTTTTTTTCAACAATTCTTAGCCAGTAGTAATGAGACTGAAATAGCTGCACTGAGGCTGGTATCCTGTCAGCAAGTCTCCCTGTATTTACATGTGTACAGTACACTGCTATGGCTAGCCAGCTTGGCGTCACTGCCTGAACTGAGGAGATTCTGAATCTCCTGTTTATTTTTTTTTGATGTTACAACATTTTATGTGACAATTCTTAACAAATAACCCAATACCACCAGAAGGTCCAAAAAGGTTTACATAAATCAGATGGGTAAGGCTAAGAGACAGCGATGACAGCCTTCTCCCCGCCCCCCCCCCCCTCCCCCCCCCCCACCTCCACCTCCACCTCTAGCTACATTTCTTTCCTCCTACCAACCAGATCTCAGGGAAGTGAATCAGCATCCCTTAGCCAGCATCCTGGTGCTCAGCGGTGCAGGTAGTCTCACCTGTCCCAAGATGCCAACTTTCGTTTTAGTGCTGCTTTCTTCTGAAGGACCAGCCTTATGTTCGCCTGGCCTTTCCACCAGTGGGCTGGCAAGGTACAGTGGAGCATTCGACACATAGCACAACAGTCTGCGCGTGGCTGAACACTGTAGTGATTTTATAGCAACCAGGATATTTGACATCCATGAAGTACGAGTTGGGGCTTTGCACCAAACATTTCTTCTTGTGTTTCCTCTTCTCCTCCTCGGGAGAGGGATGTAGTAGATCTTTCGCCAAAGGCATGTTGAATGTGGAAGCGCCGGCGTGGAAAAGCAATCTCCTGTTTATATTTTTTTTCTTTTTTTCTTCTTTTTTTTTCTTTCTTTTTTTGGTTTTTTTTTCTAACCGGGAAAACACCCAAGTGGCCAGTGACAAGCAGTGCCCATGCACTGTTTATTTTTTTTTAATCCAGGAAGAAAGGAAACACCCGAGTGGCCAGTGACAAGCAGTGCCCTTCACAAAAGGCAATGCTGTGTGAACGGTCCTGTTTTTTTTTCTTTTAGCACCCATGGTGTGTGTGTGCAGCTGTGAGACACAGTGAGAGACAAGGTGTACAAATCTTTATTCAATTTCCACCACCAGGAAAAGTAGGAAAACACCCGAGTGGCCTGTGACAAGCAGTGCCCTTCACATCAAAGGGCAATGCTGTGTGAACAAACAGTGAAGGGGAGGGCAGGGACTAAATCAAAATAGAGTTGGAGGGGGAAATGATGCACTCCACTCCCTGCGGCGCCCACCTCTCCCTGAACAACTCCAGGGTGTTGGTGGACACCGCGTGCTCCTTCTCCAAGGACACCCGGGCCCTAAAATCTCCTGTTTATATTGGTCAGCCAGGACTTCCTGATTGGTCCAGGTTGCCGACCCCATTCAGGGATCTCAGTCAACGAGATCCACCTGGTTCCAGTCAGAACAGAGGCATAACTTAATGAAGTACTAAAAATAAGTGCTGTTCGGGTGCAAATCAGTGCATCAATTTTCAAACTTACTCATTTTGGTATAATGCAGGGATCCTGAGAAGAATCCATTTGTCCACAGAAGGAACTGAACAACTGGAGGGTCAGTCAACTAGGTTATTCTCCCACACCTCTTTGATCAACCTCAGAGTGGTATTAGGAAAGATCTGATAGCAAACTTCCTCTCAGCTATTTTGATCTTCCACTGTCATGGTACAAACATTAGGCAAAAATTGAGTTATTTGAGTGATCTTCAGCTATACTTATTTTGCGTGTCTAAATTTTAGTAGGATAGCTAGTTGACACAGTTCTGCTTGAGTAATTGGGAATAAATTTTGCATACGTAGCTTAAACTCAATATATCAATTTTGTTACAAAATATACTATCGTCAGAAAGATTAAATTAATTATAAACCATACACTTTAATTATGTGAGCAGCACGGTGGCTCAGTGGTTAGCACTGTTGCCTCACAGCACCAGGGACCTGGTTGAATTCCAGCCTCAGGTGACTGTGCAGAGTTTGCATGTTCTCCCCGTGTCTGCTCTGTTTCCTCTCTCAGTCCAAAGATGTGCGGTTTAGGTGAATTGATCATAGTCTTCAGGGATGTGTAGGCTAGGTGTATTAGTCAGGGGAAATGTAGAGTAATTGGATAGGGAAATGGATTTGGGTGGGATACTCTTTGGAGGGTTGGTGCGGACTTGTTGGGCCAAATGGCCTGTGTCCACACTAGGGATTCTAATTGCAAATTGTTGTGAGCGTAACAGCCAGTAACACAATTGATTTTGTTGCAATTATCAAGTTATTTGAGTAATAAATTAATCTTATTGCAGCATTATTTTCAAATTGAAATGTTCAGGTGCCCATGTCAAAAAATTATTTTAAGACATCTGCTGTACAGATATTAATTGTCAGAAAGAGATAACAGGATCTGGATTTAGTGTGGTATGTTAATCACAGAATTCACAATTGTGGGATTAAAAGCATAGTTTGTTACAAATTGTAAAATGACTATTTTTGCTGGCATGTTATTATTCAAATATGCAATGTGAATTATAATTATTAAAATAATATAATGGAAACAAAAATCTTCTTGCTAATATTTGATTTGTTTACCAATTTTTTCCTATATTTTTAACAGACAGTGAGGAAACTCCATCAGTTTACATTCGATCTATTTGTTCAGTCTCAGACTCTGAGCGTCCACTTCCCTGAAATGATGGCAGAGATAATCTCTGCCCAGGTACCAAAGATCCTCGCTGGTATGGCCAAACCGATTCTTTTTCATGAACAGTGATGTTCATTGCTTACATATGTTATACTGCCTGTAACTGTACTACCTAGAGTTTATCTTGTTTTCAAATTCATCAGTTCAGTCAAATGCTATATGTGTTCTGATAAAGAAATGAAAGAAGTTGTACAAAATCTACCTTTATTTCCAGTGGTCAGTTGACCACCTAGTTACAGAGTTGGTCATGTTATACAACCAATCTGAGGTAGGCAAGTTGTAATCTTATTGACTCGTTACTATGTTGGACCACACAAATTACTGGTTGATACCTTGGTTACATTTAGTAAGAATCAGCTGCATTCACCTCTTTATTGGTCTTTCGGAGTAGTTCCATTTACTGATTTTTACTTAAAGCTACCTACATTATTTTTATTATTTTGAAACTACCTGTTTTCATTTTATATCCTTAAAACATATCAGATATCAATTTTGCCTGATGTTAACTATTGCCTCATATCATGTTTCATTGCATTTATACAAAAAATGTTAAGAAGCAAAATCTGATGTAAATTGCATTTACTTTTAAAATTTGCACTAAAATATTTCCTTTCCTGAATGCCAGAAAAGAAGTATCTGTTACGATAGGATTGTAGGATGGTTCCAGAATTATTAAATTAATTTTTCTTATTTGCCAGAATTCATTTTAATGTTAAAAACATTCATTCAAAAGCATAGAATCAGAAAATGTATAAGTTTGGATCCGACTATTTCATATTGCGTTTTTAAAGAATGCTGAAGTACTATGCTGTTTTGTGCAAACTTTGGTATCTGGTGTTCGTGCTTAATTGATGGATTTGAGTGTTTGCCTTGTCAACGTAACAAACAGTAGAATCCCACATTTTATATCTACCAAAGCTTTTTTAAAAATTTAAATGAGGTTTCTGTAATACACTTCTATTTAAATAATCCATACAGTACAGCACAGTACTGACTGCATATTTGATTATTTAACCTGAATTTTTGTGTGCCAAAATTTATTTTATTCAGACCACACTGAGAAGGAGAAGTTAGTGAGTGAAACATTTTGCCTTTAAATAATGCAGGTAAAATTGACCTCGCAAAAAAAGGGACACATTATTGAATTCCTCTTGTTACTTAAAAATTGCAAGCATTTTCTTTGGTACGTTATTTTCTTGGCAACAGGAAATTTAATTTTAAATCACCAATTTGTTAATCGTGTGCAAAGGCATTACAAAACCACTTCCAAACACATCGTAAATATATTTATCTGTATGATACCATTATATTTGCACCGTATTTGGCTTACTGAAAACCATTTAAGTTATTGTTGCTTTTTCTGAAAAAATGATGTATGAATGTAGGCCATTTGGTAAAGTATCTGGCATTCATAGAAAAAGGCATTGATGCCAGTGAAACTTTCAAAAATAATTACAACAGTCCTTTTTTTATTTTAAGATGTGCATGTTATTAAGCATTTAGTGTCTGCAAAAAAGAAAATGGTGTAAATTTCTAAACTTAATAGAGAGTAAAAATATAGAGACAATGCATTTTTCCATTTGCAGTACTTTCAAAACTAAATGTCTTGTGTAAAAATGTTACTGTAGGGCTAAAAAAGTTAAGCATTTTTTTCTTCTTCTGTGCACAGCACCAGTATACTGCATACCTTGTTTGGACTTCTTTCTGAATTAAAATTTCTTATTTTCAGTGCAGCCAAAAGGCAGGCGAAAACTAGGTGTACAATTCTACAAGCAAATTCTTTAACAAAAAAATTGTATTTTTGGAGGGGGGTGTGGGAAAGAAAGAGGAATGCACTTGTTATTATTTTTAAGCAAATTAAAAGAACTTTTATTTTAAAATTACTTAGTTGTTGCTTTTCTTTTGGTATGCAGGATTGAAGTTGGCCTGTCTTTAGATTAGGCTATATTTTTGTTGTTGTGTTTGGTTGCAATATATTTTATAAATTGTCTCGATTTAGTTCCTTGGTCACTAAATCTGTGACTCCTAGTTACATGGAAGGCAGTAGGAGCAAAAAAAGGTCTTTTTTTGTTTTCTTCCCAAAAAACTAAATAGAGATTTTGTTGACCCAGAAAATAAATAGAAACTTTGAGAGCTATGGAATGGACCAGTGTATTTTGTCCAAGATTTACAAATAAATACTTAATGTTTACTCAACTTATATTCGGATATCTAAATTCTTTGGCTCATAACACTACTTACCTTCCAAACTCAGCTATTATAATGGCAGTTTATGCTGTGCATCAGGAAGAAATAAATATAATGAATCACTTTTCATTTGAAACAACTCTTTTTTTCATTGGCCTTTTCAGGCTGTGAAAGTGATTTGCAAAATTTATTTGAAAATATCTGGGATGTCCCAAAAGACAGTCATTCAAAATGCTCAAGATTGGAAGGTGCTAACATTTCAAAAATGGGGTAAGGATCAGTTAGAATGAATAGGTTATATTTTGTAAATGTACTAGACTTTATTAACCATGGTGAAATGTTAATAGAGCTTTAATTATCATGTGTACAATTGATACTGGAAACACTACTATGGCAAGCTAAAGGTATTTTTTATCCAATCATCCCTATTAAGCAGATAGTGCATAATGTATAGGAATTATAAAGATGCCTACCACTATGTTCCTCTCAGACAGCTATTCTTGTTGTGAATTAACATGTATGCTGTTGTCCTTTGATTTCACATTTACAAACTTTTTTTTTGGAAGATTACCTCTGATGTCCTAACAAATAATGATCACAAATTTGTAGGTGCCATCGCAAGTGCCTCTACAAATTTGTAAAAACAAATTGACACGCAAAGGAAAATGTATCTTCATATATTAAAATGCTGTCAGGTATTGATGGAACATGATGCTTAAATTATTTTTAACTGGAATATTGTTATTAAGAGCCGGTATTTCTGGTAAGGCATAGTGACATTCTTCTTCCCATATTTTCAACATTATTTCATGCTTCACATTACTAGTCACTGAATATTAAAGTCTACTAGTGTTCTAATCAGGACACAACTTTAATTCCTTTGTAATGTTTTAAAGTGGAGGTTGACTCCACTCTGATAACTAAAACTGAAATACCCAGAGAGGCTCATCTCGACTCATAATCTGTTAAATGAAGTGTGACATGTGGTATAATCTACGTCTCACCTTCCCTCCCCAAAACTGTTATAAAGGAGTTGTGAAATGAAATGAAATCCTTTCACTCACTCTATAACCATCTCACTCCAACAGTGCTGAAAATGTGTTGCTGGAAAAGCGCCGCAGGTCAGGCAGCATCCAAGGAGCAGGAGAATCGACATTTCGGGCATGAGCCCTTCTTCAGGAAGAAGGACTCATGCCTGAAACGTCAATTCTCCTCCTTGGATGCTGCCTGACCTGCTGTGCTTTTCCAGCAACACATTTTCAGCTCTGATCTCCAGCATCTGCAGTCCTCACTTTCTCCTCACTCCAACAGTGAACAAATTAATAGAACTACTAAGAAACCTTGAACTAAGAAACTAAGCAATTCCCCTCTAATGACTAACTGTTCACAATTTTATTTCATTATTTCCCAAATGAAATAAAATTCTAATGTTATGCTGTTCTAATAAATACAAGTCCCACTTATATAACAAAACAATAGAATTTAGTTTCTCAAAATTACAGCCAGGTTATGTCTTTCTGTGTCTTCTCCATTGATCCTCTTTCAGAAAAGCCTCCTCCATCAAATTCTTGCATCAGGATCACCTCTGTCTGCTGAATTCTGGTGTCAGGAATATTAGTTAAGAGTGCTGCTGTACCTTCAGGCAGATGGTATGTATTCTGAGAGCTCAAAAAGCTACTTTCTTCAGATGACAGTTTGTTCTCCATCAATGTTCAAATGCCCTCTTCTTTTATACCTTGGCCTATTAATTTCTTTACAATTGGATTGGTTCTAGATTGTCAAACCTATCAGATTTAAATTTAATTTGTTCCTAGTCTCCAAGTGCATGGTTTAAATTAATTGGCTAAGTTTAAAAATCTGTTGTCTTGGTAAAAATGGTTTTTGCCTGCTAACAGTATAACATTTTGATACAGTTGTTTCAATTCAAGCATAGAAACGCATCATCCTTTAGAAGGACCACACACTCTTCACCCTATTATTTTGCAACCATCATATTCTAATATTTTGTCTTCCAATCCACAAATACTCTACCCAACTTCGCAAAACGCCCCCTTAAGAAAAAGATGAACCATAGTGATGAAAAGATGGCTTCATTTTTTTATTTGAAATCTTAACGGCATTATTACTAGAGCCATAGGTCATTAATCTAAAGTTACACATTTCATTGTAATTCTATAAACATATAAATCATTGAACACTACCGTTTCTATCTTATATACACATTCTTTTCTTTTAAACCCACAATAATGTATCTGTAATAACATTTTCATGACCCACATGTGTAAATTAAATGTTTGTAACATAAGACTCCAAAGAAATAGTGGTCTGGTGTTCTTGTCATAAGAATGTCACTTCCGCCTTCTTGAATTCTGTTCAGGCTAAATTTGTAACAAACTTTGCCTTCCATTGTCTCTCAAAAACTCTGCTTGATGTGCCATGTGATCTGTCCATGAATAGCTGTAGATCACTAAGTCACCTATATTGATGACCCAGTTAGTTAATTCTGCCACAACTGTGTTCATAACTTTTTGACATGTGGCTTGTGCGTTCTTCATTCCAAAGGGCGGAACCTTAAACTGATATAGTCTATTTGGGGTTACAAAAGCAGAAACCTCCTTTGGTCTCTCAGACAAAGGTACTTTCCAGTAACCATGAAGCAGCTCCAACTTTGTCATATAAGTGGCTTGTCCACCTTTTTTCTGTACATCCTCCAGCCTTAGAATGAAGTATGATTCTGATTTAGTTATAGCATTGACCTTCTGATAATCTACACAGAATCAGTGAGTACCATCATGTTTGGGAATGAACACGACCGGCGAACTCCATGCTCTTTGACTTGGCTCTATGATGTCTTCTTGGAGCCATCACTTCCACTTTCATCTGTACCTATGCGGCTTTGAGCGGATTAAACCTGTCAGGGTGTTTCTTTATTGAAACAGCACTCCCTGTATCAACTTCATGTACTATGGCATTAGTCCTCTCCATTCTATTGCTACATATGTCCCCATAGTACTGCAATAAGTCTTTCGATTTAGTTCTCAGCTTACTATCCTATCCCATTCCTTGGCAACTTCCTTATTAGTCAATTTATACTTAGGTACATCAAAATCCAAATGTTCTGGATTTGATTCCTAAGTCTGAGTGGCAGTAATTAATATCTGGTTCTCCGATTCTCTTTCTCTAACATAATACTGTTTCAATACTGAGTCTTTCTCACCTCTAGACGACCTCCTACAGGTAAATCATGTGCTATCTGCCTGTATGTATGCAACTGGCAACATAATCTGGTGAACTTCCCCTCATTTCTCCTCTGCACTAATCTGCCAAGGTCTCCATTTCCATCTAAAGATTTTGTACTTAAGCTAATAACATTCTGGAATACATTCTGATTTATTTTCCCAGTCGGCTTTATGACTTAATCTTTTACTGTTTCATCTGTTTGTTGTAACTCCATTAGTCTTTCAGGACTAAATACCTCTGCCTGATCCTCTGCCCGCTCAGGTTCTTCCATTACCATTTCTTCCACCAGGATGTCAGATAACTGGACCTTGAGTTATTAATCTTTCTCTTTGTTTTTTCCTTCTTGATTTAACTTATGGGTGTGGGATCTTGTCACCACACAGTCTGGAAAAATTCCAGGGTATTTTTCTTTTAACCCTCCAGTTCCCTGGTTTCCCTTCTGCTTCTTCACTACGTTGGTTTTCACTCCCGCACTTGATCTGGCTATATCGTTTCTAAGAATAAACTATATTCCTGGAATAGCCACTCTTTCAATCATCCCCACTATCACTTTCCCGATTTTGATTGGACTTTTTAGCCTTATCTTACACAGGGGAACACTAATTCTGACTCCATTTATTCCATAAATTATCACTTTCTCAGGCAACATTTCAAAAGCAGAGCGAATACTTTCATCTCTCGCTATTAGAGACTGACTAGTTCCAGTATCTCTCAACATTTTAACTTCTTTACCTACTCCCTCTGTCCTACCTGGATAAATTTTACCCATGCGGGTGAAATCTTTGAAAAGGTCAGGCGCTATCTTACTGTCCAGCCCCTAACTCGGCTGTGCATTCTCCTACAGCTCCTTAACTTCCCTTGGGATTTCCTTCACAACCTCAACTAATCCCACTAGTTTAGCCTCTTTTACCGCATCCTTTTTTCCAGTACCTTTCTTAAAGAACCAGTACTGTGACTCGTGTGTCCCACTCTATTACAGTGAAAATACCTGAGGTCTTTCACCTCTTTTCCACCTTCTTGGATTTCCTTTTTCACCTGCGGTAAACTGTTCCCAGTGTGACCTACTTTTTGGTTCTTTCTTTCCCAGTTTCTATCCCTCAGGGAATGAAATTGCTGTCCTAATCTAGGTTTCGATTTATGCACTAATGAGTATTCATCTGCCATCCTGCAGCTCTTCTCGCTGTTTTAACTTTTTGTTTCTCAACATAGATTCTTATCATTTCTGGAAGTGAGTGCTTAAACATATCTAATGTCTTTTCTGTCTTCAATGCTCTCATCTATCTGGTTGCTCTCGTTATTTCTTTCGAACTCAATGCAAGTCTGACCCGATTCCATTCTTACATTTCTGAACCATTGTCTATATGCTCCTGTTACCAATTCTGGACGTTTGTGTCTTCTCCGTTGATCCTCTTTCAGGATCGCATCCTCCTTCGAATTCTTGCATCAGGAATATTAGTTAAAAGTGTTGCCGTACCTTTAGTCAGGTGATGGTTCTCTGTGAGCTAAGGGAGCTATTCTCATTAGATGACAGTTTGCTCTCCATCGATCTTCAAATGCCTTCTTCTTTTATGCCCTAGTTCTAGGTTGTCAAACCATCAGATTTAAATTGAATTTGTCCTTAGTCTCCTCATGCCTGGTTTAGATTAATTGGCTAAATTTGAAAATCTGTTGTCTTGGTAAAAAAAATGCTGCTTTAAATGCCATAAGTACAGCTTTTTAATACAAATGTTTCAATTCAAGCACTAACAAGCTCCTGCCCACACGCACCTATTTTCGAATCTCTAAGCATAGGAGGAAAGAAAAAAAAATCATCGCTTCAAGGGACCATGCACTCTTCTCCCTATCATTTTACAAACATAAAATTCTAACATCTTTTCTCCCAATCCACAAATACTCTACCCAATTTTGCAGGTATAATGGTATAAATGTGTAAGTCCTCCAATAATGCTAGTTACTTTATAAAAAAAAGTTGCACTGCATTGTGTAAACAGAGAATGTCACATTCCTGTAATATGCAGTGACATTATTCATGTTAACACTGGTGGGAATGTTACACGGAATTGAGTTATTTTTGGTCAAATCACAGAAGCAGAAATTTCCAAACGATCACTATCTATTTTGAAATGCAGCACCAATATGGGGAAAAATAAAATTGCTGACAAAAGATTTTGAAGAATCTCCAACCAATAATACATACAATGTCAGGAATAACACAACTTAAGGTGTTTTGCAAGGATGTGTTGCACATTGAGCATACAAAATTCTATGAATTCTAATGTTATTATAACCAGACGTTTTGCTGCCTGTAGTACACTTCAGTCTGGGTGTTGTCCTAATATACAGTATCTAGGATGCTTGTGGATGCATTACCATCAGCTCTTTCAAATAACCAAAAATAGAAAATGCTGGAAACTCTCATTGAAATAGATCACATCTGTGGACAAAACAGATCAGTTAACAATTTGGCTGTATACTTCTCTTAAAAATTCCTTTTGAAGAAGGTTCTGCACCCAAAATGTTAACTGCTTTGTCTTCTTCACTGATGCATGAGATGTTGGGTGTTTCAAACATATTCCCTTTATCAGAATCTTCTTGTAGTTCACAAATGAAAGCATGCCAGAGCATTGGAATATTTCTCCTCTTTATCCAAAGTCAATCACAAGTAGCTATTTAGTGTAATTATTCCATACATGTAGAGAGTATAAGTACCAACCTGACCAATACCATGTATTGAATGAATGTATGTGTCATCCCATTTTCAGTTTTAATGACTGTCAGTATATTAGGTCTGTCTCTTTAATGATCTGAGGATAGAAATATTTTGTAAGAATAAGCACTTATAAGTGACAAATTTTATCAGACTATTTTGATTCTTTTTTGTATTCTTGAGCATTTGTTAATAAAAGGAATATGCATACTTTTGGATATTCTATTATTGTGGAACTATGTGTATGAATATATTGCTTTTGCAACACGGTAACTTCATGCAGTGTGTTAGAAATCGATGCTGTAACACTGATACTGTGCTGTGACTTTGCTCTTGTTATATCTATTGGTGGAAACCTTGTTGAACAAATGATACAGACAAATGGAAACTCTGGCTGCTTTTGTTTGGGCAGAATGGGTTGCTACAATGAAAGGATATGTTTTACTGTATCATGAGGGTTGTGGGGTATATTTTGCTCTGATTATTAATGTTAACAAAAAAGAAGTGAAGAAAAGTAATTTTATATCTTTCTTCTATTCATGACATTATCAGATTTTCAGTAATGACCTATAATGTGTGCGAAATAAGTGGCAAAATAGAATTTTATTAAGAACATTTAAAACATTGTTCACTTCATGGGCAGATAAAAGAAAATTGTATTCTTTATGCTACATGGCTTCAGAAAAACAAGGAAAAGATTGAAATTTCTATATGTAAATTGTAGAAGGTTTTTTTCAGCTAATTAGAATGGTTACAGCATTCAATACTGGTGATACCATAGCTTATTGAGAACTGACGATTAAGGTGATCTCAAAATAGGTGCTCCACAAGAGATTCATCACCTATCAAACCAACCAGTTCATGAGGAAGGTCAGGCTGAACATAGATGCTGCCACTAGAATGTTCAATCTAGTTCTCAAAGAACTGCAGGCACAGTCAAATATTAACATCATTACAGTAAGGTTTAATGCCCCACATAGCCTGGAGGCAATGCTATCAATGAAGATTATGATTCATAAATATGATTTTTTTTTGTTTGCTACTAAATCGGTTTTGCATGTCAATCATGGTCACAGTGAATAACAACAGTTCAATGAGTTAGCAGTCAATCCTTCCCTCTTAGGAACCATTGCAATAGTTAGTCTTCTAAGATTATTTGCACCTTCCAGGTTGTGTATATTAACAATTATTACTTATTAATCAAAATCATAGCATTTTTTCTGAGTGTTAAACTCTTCCTTGCAAAATGAGGTATGGTGATTGTTAATGCTCATAAGTGCATTAAGGAACAACTGAAGCCTCATTTTACTATGTGCCTACTTTTCTAAAGACCATTAGTTCTGGAGGAAGCAGATATTTTTCAACTTCTGGGATTTCTGCAAGATACAGAGCACTATTCCCTGCATAATCATTGCCATTCATGTGCTCACCAACAATAAAATACTTCACGTTGCAAGAAAGGTTTTTACACTCAAAAAAATTTATGATTCTGATTAGAAAGTAATGCTTGTCAATATGCACAACCTGGAAGGTGCGGATTTTCTTCGAAGACTATTATAATTGTTCCTGAGAGAGGATTGAGAGCTAATTCATTGAACTGTTGTTATTCAGTGTGACCATGATTGACATGCAAAACTGATTTAGTAGCAAACATAAAATACAAATTTTCATATTTATGAATCATAATCTTCATTGAACAGGCATCTGTGGGGCTGATTGCTTGGGGAAAAAACAGAAACAGGACCAGGAAACCTTAAGTCTCTAAGGAAGGCCAGAAGTCTGTATATACATTTTGTACAATCTCATCACAAGGAAGCCTTCAAAGTGAACACTAATTAATTGCAACAAACACTTCAGCCACACAACATCTGGACTGCCTCATCTTTCACCCCATGAATTCTATAATTGGACACCTTTTTTTTCAAAATTACATATTATCAATAACAGAATTGGTACTTGGCTTTCAAGCATAGTCTCTAATGAGAACAATATGAGTTATTTATTGTTGGACAAATAACTGCCTCACACATAATAAAAAATGACAAACTGTTATAGATGACATGTATAGATTACACAATAATATGACTTTTGTTGCTTTCGTTGGACTTAATGTCAGTGGAAGTTATGATTTCTATATATATGTAAAAATGCTTAGTATATTTTCTTTCTGATGCACCCCTCTTCAGTTTCATGCTTCTTTGTGAAGTTCAAAAAATGCAAAAATCCTGAATCCTCCCAAAACTAAAGGAGTGATGATGGTGGATAATCAGGAAGCAACTTGTCAGCGTCATGAAATTCCTTAGAAGCACTACTTCTATAAATCTTTTTAATCTGCTGTACATATTTCAGAATTGGAGGAAACCCTTGCTGTATTTGTGAGTTCACTACAACTTAAATGTAGTCCCTCTATTATCTGTGTTACAAGGCTAATCAGTGATGTCCAATTGCCACTGATGAAAACAAAACCTGTATCTTCACAAAGAATTTTGTTATCCATAAGCATGTGGACATTCATGACTGTTTTGTCTCCTTTCTTCATCATTGCCTATGAGGAAGCCTATCCACAATACATTCCAGTATTGTGAGGAAGAGGGTAAGTGACTGCTCAGCTTTCACATGTGTTATACATTCTATCTGCAAGAGCAAATCACACAGGCAAATTAAAAACAGTCAAACAGCCAGCCAGCTTGTTGCTTTTTGTTTGCCTGTTTCTGAATATTCCTGACCTTTTCTGTCCCTTCTTCATCAGTCCTGTTTTTTACATTGCATTTCTACCAATACCATCACTTTTTTTCATGCTGCTTGAATATGATATTGAGGTTGATACAATTATGAATGTTTACATGCTGTGAAAAGTGTCTCTGTGTGGTTTGATGTTGCACCATGGAGCGAGAAGTGGGAAATAGTATTGGTGTCTAAAAATAAATATGAGTTTGGGTATTTTATTGTCATTACATGAGGTGTTGCACATTTGTGAGCATTAAATCTGTAAGGTCAAATTAGTGAAACATGAAGTATCATTTAATCTGAATATCCATCATAATTAATGCATTGTCCTAACTCCACCCCCCCCAAAAAAAATAAATAATATCAAAAATAGTTCTCTAAATTGATGCTAGAGGAATTTTCACTTTGAAATGAATTTCTCAGTAACAATTATCAATCTCCCATTTATATGCACTTTGGTTTACAAAATTCTCATGTTGGCTTAGAGTCTCTGAAGTGTGCTTATTGCAAATTCAGTCTCAGATGTCAGTGCATCCCATGGAATTGCTCATCAGGTGTCTTCACTATAGAGTTATAGTCCAACGAAACAAAAATTTTTTTTGCCTCTAGCACTATTCACATTGCTGCCTGGAAAATAATTCTGAATTATACAATATATGACAATGAATAAAGTCTTATTTTCTGCTGAATTGCCGATATACCAGTGACTTAATCGGCTTGATAGGCAGTTTCAGTGAGCTGCTAGGATAGGTGGTAGAAGCAGATACAAAAGCAACATTCAAGAATGGGCAGGGAATAGAGAGATATGGACTGTGTGCAGGCAGATAGGAGTAGTTCGGAATGGCATTATGGTCGGTACAGACATGGTGGGCTGAACGGCTGTTCTGTGCTGTTTCATGTTCTAAACTGTGAAACTAACATTATTGCAGTGTTTCATAATTGATTTTGTGTGCAAAATTAGATAAAATTTCACTTGCTGGCAAGTACTCATTTGGTTGCCATGTTAAGTAATAAATGCTAAAATCCGGAAAACAAGAAATAAAAGAGCAAAATATACCTCACTATCTTTTCTCTTTTTTTGGACATTACAATCATTAAAGAAAGGTGTAAAGCAATGTATAATGTGAAACCATGTAAAAAGTTATTGATTTGGGTGTTATGTAAGCATTAAACTTTTCTATTTAACCTTTAATCATTTTTGTATATACTGTGGAGAAAGCTCATTTATTTGTTCTAGTAGAGAAAAAAATCCTTTCTACATCTTTGTTGATCTTGCACTTTTTACAATTGAGTCGTTATTTTCTCATTTCAAAGAGAGATCGATTATTCTGACTTTTTAATCGGGCAGGATGCACTAGTATATCAAAATGTTGGGCCATTCCTTTTAATATTCTCATGTTATTAAAACTGTGGTATGTTTCTGAGGCTTATGCAGCAACAATAGTCCATCTTGGAATGTGCAACAGTTTAATTCTTAACATTAATGCTTCTTTATAAGAGACTAGCCTTTTTTTGTGTTTTTATGCCGTTTCAAAATCTGATGTAATGAGATTAAATTCGTTCATGGAATATGGACATCACTGACCAAGCCAACATTTATTGTACATCTGATTCTTCAGAGGGCATTAAGAGTTAATGAGTTGCTGTTGGTCTGGAATAGCATGTAGGCCAAATCGGGTAAGGCATGCAGATTTTCTTTCATATTTATACAGTTAATTATAGAGCCCTGGGTGTGTTATCAAGGAGACTTTGGGGTAACAGTGCATAGTTCCTTGAAGGTGGAGTCACAGGTAGACAGGGTTGTGAAGGTGGCATTTGGCACACTTGCCTTCATTGATCATTGCATGTCGTGTTGCAGCTGTACAGGCCATTGGTGAGGCCACTTGTGGAATACTGCGTACAATTCTGGTCACCCTTCTATAAGAAGGATGTTGTTAAACGTGAGAGAATGCAGAAAGGATTTACAAGGATGTTGCTGGGACTGGAGGGTTTGAGTTTTATGGAGAGGCTGAAAAGGCTGGGGCTGCTTTCCCTCGAGTGTTGGAGGCTGAGGAGTGACCTTATAGAAGTTTATAAAATCTTGAGGGGCATGGCTAGGTTAAATAGCCAGAGTCTTTTTCCTAGGGTGGGGGCGTCCAAAACTAGAGGGCATAGGTTTAAGGTGAGAGGGGAAAAATTTAAAAAGGACCTGAGGGGTAACGTTTTCGCACAGAAGGTGGTGCGTGTACGGAATGAGTTGACAGAGAAAATGGTGGAGGCAAGTGCAATTACAACATTGGGTGAAAACAATGACTGCAGATGCTGGAAACCAGATTCTGGATTAGAGATGCTGGAAACATACAGCAGTTCAGGCAGCATGCGAGGAGCAGTAAAACCGACGTTTTACTTCATCAAGGCTTTTGCCTGAAACATCGATTCTACTTCTCCACGGATGCTGCCTGAACTGCTGTGCTTTTCCAGCCCCTCTAATCCAGAATTCAATTACAACATTTAAAAGGAATCTGAATGTATATCTGTATATGAACTGTTTGAAGGATATGAGCCAATGCTAGCAAATGGGACTAGGTCCGATTGGGATGTCTGGTCTGCATGGATGAATTGTATAAATCTCTGACCCTTACATAAAAATTGGCTAAAATATAATTACTAGGCCATTGTTCTGCCATTTAATGATATCATGGCTGGTCCAATAATCCTCAACTCCACTTTCCTGCCTTTTCCCTTAATGGTTAAATTTAAAGTAAAATATAAATCTTATTGTGATTCTGGAATGGCAGTTCAACCAGTCTAAATTATAGATAAGACACACATTATTTCTGTGAAAGAGCCTGTTGTACTGATTGTTGAGACACACTGGTACAACTGCTGGTTCCAAATATTCTCACTGGTCATTAACATGGAATTTGTGGGCTTGTTAGTACAACTATTTTTACCTAGCACAGAAGTATGACAGCCAGTCATAAGAACATAAGAAATAGGAGAAGGAGTAGGCCATCTGGTCAGTCGAGACTGTTCTGCCATTCAGTAAGATCATGGCTCTGTGGACACAGCTCCACTTACACGCCCACTCAACCATAATCTTTAATTCCTTTACTGTTCAAAAATCTATCTATATTTGTCCTTAAAAAAAATGCAACAAGACATCCTGAACTGCTTCACCAGGCATGGAATGCTACAGATTCACAACCCTTTGAGTGAAGAAGTTTCTTCTCAATGCAGTCTGAAATCTGCTCTCCCTTATTTTGAGGCTATACCCACTAGTTCTCATTTCACTCACTGGTGAAAAAGAGCTCCCTGCTTCTATTTTATCTGTTCTCTTCATAATTTTATATGTTTCTATAAGAACCCTCCTCATTCTTCTAAATTCTAATGAGTCCAGTCCCAGTCTACTCAATGTCTCCTTATAAGCAAAAGGTCTCAACTCAGTAATCAACTGAGTGAACCTTCTCTGCAGCTCCTCCAATGCCAGTACATTCTTTTTCAAGCAAGGACACCAGAATTGTACACAGTGTTCTAGTTGTGGCCTCACCAGTGCCCACAAATGTGATTAGTATCTCACCAAATTAACTGGAATTCAGTTCACCGATACCTATATTACAGTTAGGTAATGAGTGCACTGCATCCTTTCCTAGTCAATAGAGTCATAGAGATGTACAGCATGGAAACAGACCCTTCGGTCCAACCTGTCCATGTCAACCAGATATCCCAACCCAATCTAGTCCCACCTGCCAGCACCCGGCCCATATCCCTCCAAACCCTTCCTATTCATATACCCATCCAAATGCCTCTTAAATATTGCAATTGTACCAGTCTCCACCACATCCGCTGGCAGCTCATTCCATACACGTACCACCCTCTGCGTGAAAAAGTTGCCCCTTGGGTCTCTTTTATATCTTTCCCCTCTCACCCTAAACCTATGCCCTCTAGTTATGGACTCCCCAACCCCAGGGAAAAGACTTTGTCTATTTATCCTATCCATGTCCCTCTACAAGAGGTAGAAAACACATCGTTAGGAGGCCACACTGCTCCCTATTAGCTGACTGGCAGAAGGCAGAGAATAGGGATATAGTGGTCTTTTTCAGAATGGTAACCAGTGACTAATAGAGTTACACAGGGTTTCATGTTTGGACAATTGTTCAAATTATACATGAACTATTCAGAAGGACTGGGCGTTTGCTGCTACCTTTGCAGATGACACAAACATAAGTAAATGGGCAAGTAGTTCTAAGGAAGTGGGGAGGCTGCAGATGGACTTGGGCAGGCTAAGAGATTGGTAAAGTAGTGGCAGATGGAAGTCAATGTGGGAGTGTGTACACTTTGGTAGAAATAACAGATATAGACAATTTTCCAAAACATATCGGAAGTCTGAAGCTCTAAGGGACTTGGGAGTCTGAGGTCAGGATTCTCTGAAAGTTAACATGCAGATTCAGCTGGCAGTTAGGAAGGCAAATGCAATGGGAGCATCATTTCAAGAAGACTAGAATACAAGAGCAGAGATATAATGCTGGGCCTGTATACGGCTTTAGTCAGACCATATTTGGAACAGAATGAGTGGTTTTGGGCCCCGTATCGAAGGATGGGTGTATTGGCATTGGAGACGATGCGAAGGAAGTTTGCAGGAATGAAAGAAAAAATCAAAAAAGAATGTGACAATGATTTTGAGCATTATAGCATATCTGAGTAGAAGATTTTTTTTTAAAAAATTGCTTGTAAGAGCACTTCTGGACATAAAAAAATGCCAGAGGGACCCTTGTGGTAAATTGTTGTATCCCTATTTCTGAACCAGGAGGTTGTGGTTCAGGTCCTGCCTTTTTCCAGATATGTGTGATAACATCTCTGAAACAGGTTAATTATAAATATCTCCCTATACCTGAGACAAGGGGCCCTTGATTCAAGTCCCACTTGCTCCAGAAGTGTGTAGTAATTGTTTGATTAGAAAATATCCAAAACATACTAGAAATCAGACCATACCTTGACTCTAATCTATTTTAGCACCAATACTTTCAGCTGTACCTGATTGATCAAATCATTTTTATTGAGAATGTAGATTATTTGTTGAAAGCTACTTCTTTTTATTCTAGCTGTTTTATTACTTGAGTCATTTTACATTAATTTCCAAACCACATTTCTCAACTGACCAGACTTGCCTAGAACCTGAACACAAAAACTAAATGAGTCAGCTGACCATCTCATCTCTGGTACTTCAGATGAAAGTGACTCTGTCGCAATGTTTAATTTCGATACAGTCAAGCAGTTTCAAATGTCTAACAGAATACTTCATGTAGTGTTGATGGAATTCTACAGTTTCTAAGATGCTGACTTTCAGTACATGGTGTTAAACCAAGGCCCAGTCTGCAATGTCAGGTAAGCATAAAAGTTTCCACAAAATGATTTCAAAGATGAAGTGAGTTATCACTGTTATCCTGGACAATACTTTCTGCCAACAATATCATCAAGCAGACTAATTGTCTTCAAATTACTGTGGGATCTTGCTGCATGCAAGTTGAGTATAATGTATTGGGGCATGATAAAATGGCTTAAGCACTGTATAAATGCAATTTTTTTACACCATGCCTCCAGTGTATTTATTTTTTTATAATGTATTTACAGTTTTTATAGTATTTAGGATCTGAACTCTGTTTCAGATTAATTTGTTCAAGTTGATCTGCTCTAGTTGTGCTCTTATTAATCCATCAAGGATATCCCAACTCTGTTAAAGATTTTTACTGAGTTACCTCTGTGAGCACTGCCATATGCCTGTGCAATTTAGATGGATATCATCTTTTCCATTTATCATGAGATTATTTTCAATGCTAAATGAATTGTAGTGTTTTATTTCCTGTTGCACAAATCTTAGAATCTCAGGTGAAGACCAATAATTGTGCTGTTTCTGTTGAACCAGCTAAAACTTGCCTAAATCCTTATTCTGTAGATTATAATAGATTCCCACAAATCTAGTAACATGTTAAGTAATCACATTACCCTAACACACCTTTCATTAGATTATTTATATGATACTACTGGAAATCTTGGGAAAATTGAACTACTCTGGAGCTTAAACTTTACCCAGTCTGTCATTGGAATTCCACGTGGTCATCAGTGAAGATCAGCACCACCTTATCTGTTCTGATGGCTTTAGTTTCATCCTTGCTTATCCTTTGCAGCTGTATTCTCTTGTGCTTTAACTTTTCTGAATAGCTGATATTAGTACAGGAACATCATTGGGTGGGGGAATATCTCTCTGTACTGAATATCCCCATTAAACTCTTGCATGTCTGGAGAGATACAGCAGTAAGCAGTTTGATCATAGTCTCCAACTAAACCCTCATTACATATTTAGAGCATGCTAAACCTCAACCTCTGAATAAATGAGACAATGCACAGCACAAAATGCATTGAATTAAGCAATCCTATTAATAGATTTTCCTTGGTGTTTGTACATAGCCAGCAGTTAATGGAGCATTTCAAAATGTACATTTACTGCAAAATGCTGACAGTTAACATTCAACTTCAATTTCCCATTATAATTCTGGAGGTCATTCAACGTCTTTCTGCACAAGTAATTTCTAGGTAATTGGAAATACAAGCAGCCTTCAACACCAGAACAACTATCTTATGAGGTTGTAGGTCTAATGATCGTATGTGGGGAACTTGAATATGGAAGGTATAAGGGATATTGGGGAACAATGGAGACATTGAGTGGCATGAGCTGGAGCAAATGGAACCTGACAGTAGTGCAGAGGTGAGGGTCACCTGCTCCTTTTAGCCACATCTACCAGGGTGTCATGGTATGTCACTCTCATCTGCCTTCCACCATCCTCATATATCTATTGTGGCTTGTGTGCACCCATTGTGTGAGAACTGTAGGGCCTAATAATTAACCAGATAATCGGGATGAATTCCCAGAAAACCAGTGTGGTCCTCTGATCATGCCGTCTTAGCAGTCAGCAGTGCCTGTGGCCACCTTCGATCTGTGTCCATTGGCAGCAGGCCAGACTTAAACTTGTCCTTGCCCCATCACTCCAGAATAAAGATACCACCATGAGGTGAGTTTCTTCCCAAGATGGTACATTGAGCTGGGAAATTTCATAGCTCTAGAACCCAGGCCTTAGCTCATTTTTCAATAGCCCTCTTTCTGCTGAATGAATTACATTTGATACATCCAAAATAAAATCTGATAACCCTTCCAAGAAATGACACCCAGGAGTTAATTGGGACATAAGAATCTTTCTGGAGATGTGCAAATTGTTCATAGTTGACATTTGTTTGACAATTTGAATGATCCATTGCCTGTTATAGAAAGCTAGAAATTCTAATAGGGCTAGACAGGTTAAACACAGGAAGGATGTTCCCAATGATCAGGGATTCAGAGCCAGGAGTCACAATCTATTTATAGCAGTAGGCAATTTAATACTGAAATGAGGTGAAATGTCTTCACCCAGGAGTGGTGCGCCTGTGGAATTCTCTGCCACAAAGTATTTGAGGCCAAAACATTGAATACTTGCAAGAAGAAGTTAAAGATAGATTTTGAGGCTAAAGGGGAGAAAGCAGGCACAATCACATTGAAAGCTGGAGCACTTGACCCTATGCCGTATTGCTCCTATTTCCTATGGTTCAACTTGTGATGAACAAAAACCTGGTCGTCTTCTGAAGTTTGTCTTTGGCATGTTTATGCACCTTATTGACATTTTCTGTTTACTAGTGCTGTGGTGTTGTATCATTCAGTTGGTAATGTCTGTTTTTTTCTCTGGGGTCTGTTTGGCCTTTCAGGCATATTTAGGAAATCTGGTTCTAATTTCACTTGGTGCCACATGCTTGCAGGTTTCTTCCTGTGTGTGATGATGTCATATGTTTTTTTCACACTGATTTGCAGAAGTAAGTGGCAAAATGGACTTAGATAAGGCTTTTCAAATGTAAGAAGGCATTATTTTAGTGTTTTAAGCTGTAGTTCCTTCAAGGTAAGCTTTAAGGGTGTCATTTTGGAACCACCTAATTGTCATTTTTGTTTTAAACCAGATCAGCTGTCTTGTGATTGGTTTTTATTTTAAAAGAGAGCTAGCAGAGTACTCAGTGTATGTCAGTACACATCCTTTGTCTTTAATTTTGATTGAAATTATGTAAGGACTACATTTTTTGGGAAATATAAACTGGAAAAATTGAACTTTTGACTGCTGTATTGCAAAGAATGAAGCATTTTTTTCAACTCAGAGAAGAAAAGTAGAATTTTGTTGTCACGTATTAATTACACAGGTTCATGTAACTTTTGAAGAAGCTGAATTTGATAATATTGTGAGATTAGTTGGCATCAGGTGCCTTGGGATTGAAAAATGACTACACTACAACAGCTTTCAGATTTGTTTTAATTTGAGATGTGTCATGGATCTGAGAGAGTGGCTGTTCCATTCAGATCTCCAGAAGCATGCAAGTCAAGACAAGACAAATTATTCTCTCCAAAATATTTGAAAAGAAGAAATTCTAATTCAAGCAAAAGCCGAAGTCCACTTGACTGTCTATCAAATTGAGGATCATGTCAGCTGAAAGCAGGATATTATCACCAGAGACCATAAGAGAACTGTGAGGAAGTTGCCTTGTTGTTTGCCCTCTTAATGCACAACATTTATTCCTTTTAGCTTTTATTTTCCATGCACAATATTTTTGTGAAACTGCCTTACTTGTCTATCCTATTTGTGGATAAATATGGGTATGTTGGGATTTAAAGAGGTTAGATATCAAGCTTGCATTTTGCAAATATCACCCCACAATTTAAAAAAAAGAAGCAAGGGAGAAAAACAGTGAACAACAGATCCATCAGCCTTACATCAGTTGTAGGGAGAATTGCAGTATATATCACAAAGAGGTAATAAATAGAAACTTGAATAAGAATGATCTGGTTGGACTTAGCATGATTTTGAGAATGGAAAATTGTGTTTGACAAACGTATTGGAGTTTTTTTTGAGAATACTGTATTACCAAACAAAGGATCAAAGGGAGTCAATGGATGTGTATTTTGAATTTTTCAGAAGGCTTTTGATAAGGTCCTTTACGTGGTTGGTTAGGAAAATTAAAGTGCATGGTGCCAGAAATCATGTACTGGAACAGATTAACATAGAAAATAGGGAGAAGAGTAGACTATTCGGCCCTTAACATCCAACTTACTATCCTGTTCTTGCTTTCACGAATTAAAGTTTGGTTCACAATCAGAAAACAGTAAGAATAAACGGATCATTCTTACATCGGCAGTCTATGACTAGTGACGTACAACAGGGATCAGTACCATGGGCCCCAGCTGTTCACAATATATATCACTGATTTGAACATAGAGACTAAATGTAATATATCTAAATTTGCAGATGGTCCAAAGAGGAGTAGTAATGTGCATCATAAAGAAGCTGTAAACATGGGAGTCATGGAGGCTGAATGTTTAGCACTTCTGCCTCACAACGCCAGTGATCCAGGTTCAACTCCAGCCTCTGGACACGTTACTATGTTGTGTTTGCACATTCTCCCCATGTCTGTGTGGATTTATTCTGGATGCTTTGGTTTCCTCCCATAGTCTAAAGATGTGCAGATTAGGTAGATTGGCCATGCTAAATTGCCCTGTCATGTCCAGGAATAAATAGGTTAGGTGGATTAACCATGATAAATGAGGGGTGACAAGGATAGGGTAGGATTGGATGGGATACGTTTTGGAAGGTCAGTCAGGCCCAAAGAGCTGAATGCCCCTCCACACTGTAAGGATTCTATGATCCTGTGCTTCAAAATTTAACAAGGCATCTGAGGCAGAGTGCAAATTGTCCAGTGTGTCTCATTATAATTGGTCAATTCTTTACAGTGTATAGGCTCACAGTGTCATACAGCATAGAAATAGACCCTTTGCTCCATGCAATCCATATTCCCAAACTAAACTGGTCCCAGTTGCCTGTGTTTGGTCCCATATCCCTCCAAACCTATCCTATTCATGTACATATCCAAAAGTCTTTCAAATGTAACTGTACTTGCATTTACCACTTCCTCTGGCAGTTTAGTCCAGACACAAACCTGTCTGTGTAAAAAAGTTGCCCCTCATGCCTTTTTTAAAATTATCTCCTCTCACCTTCAAAATGCAGGCAATTTTCCTATAATGCAGTAGTTATGTTCCAACATCGTGTTATAGAAAATTGCACAATAGAAATAATGGGGCTTATGGGAAGAAGAGGGTTGAGACAAACAACCAAAAATAGTAACAATTGAAACAAAGATAGTAGTTAGTCTAACACAAAAGATAGCACTTTTTAAGTCATATATTTCAATGAAATAGTACAGTAAATTTGACACTTTAAGCAGTTTCTGAATAAAGTAACATTCCCGCCTGAAATGTGCTGATGCTGGCCCGACTGCTGAATTCAATGATAACGAATGTTATTGTGGCTTCTGACTTTCATTTCCAGCTAAGGAGTCACTTCTTCATGCAGATAAAGACATTCAAACATTGGGATTTCTCTCCAATAAACCTATTCCCAAAAATGTTTCCAAAGAGGAAGAAATAAAAACAGGAAGTTTTCTTTTGGTGCAAGTGAAGTTTTTTTTGAGGGGGTAGCTAAAGAGATGAGATGCTCTGAACAGCCAAAGGTTTTGATGGGTCTCTGGTGTCAGAGAAAATGAGGGGCCAAGATACTCATATCCTCCCCCCCCCCCCCCCCCCCCGCTTCAAGCAGGGACTGATGAACTTGGATCAGGCATAACTTGGGGATGGATGGGGAGAGATGAGGGTCAATAGTGGACCATCCTTAGTTTCACACTTGTCCCTTCCACACGTATACACCCTCTCTTGTAAAGTCAGTGTGTGTTGAAGCTTCAGATAACCAGCATTTGAGCCTCTGCTTAACAAAAGGCCCTGCTCAGTCTCCAACACATGCTGGACATCGCTGCATTCACACCTTCTTTCGCTCCCCCTCTCCCTCTCTTATCACTCCTTGCCCCCCCCCCCAAACTGCCTCAAGTAAGCATTCCAGAGTGATATGGTATTATCCCCAAAACGCATAAACCTTACCCCTGGGAGCCCTTTGAGGCTCTCACTTGTTTTTCTCACCGTTGGAAGTGAACAAAACTATCTCAGTTGCAGATAGAAGCAAAAAAAATGCGCATACACAGACGACGACCTGTTGCAAAAAATGCACCGGCAGAATGAATCACAGCCAGCTGGTATTAAAGGGGATGGGACCACACAATAGCCAACGGTAGTTTGCACTATAAAAGAAGTCTGCAATTCGAAAATCATGTTACAGCTGAAACATATTTATGAAATGCACATTATAGGAGAACTACTTATATGCATCCTCAATTTGAACTCCCCCAACCTAGGGAAAAGACCCATGCTATTCACTTTATCTTTACCCCCTAATGATTTTATAAATCTTTATAAGGTCACCCCTCAACCTTTCAGTTGGGATTTCTCCCCAATAAACCCCTCAACCTTTCAGTGAAAAAGAGTCACAGCTTGTCCAGCCTATTTTATAACCAGGACCGATTCCTGTGGAACACCGCTGGTCACAGGTCTCCAGTCCAAAAAAAAATCTTCAACCACCACCCTCTGCCTTGTCAACTTTGTATCCTGGTAAATCTTTTCTGAACTCTCTCCAATTTAATAATATTCTTCCCATAGGATAACCGGAACTGTACACAATACTGCAGAAGAGGCCTCACTAACATCCTGTACAACCCCAACGTGATATCCCAAATCCTGCACTCGAAGATTTAAGCAATAAAGGCAAAGTTACCTGTGACACAAATTTCAAAGAATTAGATACCTGAACCCCTGAATCTCTCTGTTTTCCAATATTGTAGAGAGTCTTAGACTGAATTTGGAATATTGTGTTCAGTTCCATTCACCTCACTATAGGAAAGACGTGGAAGCTTTAAAGAGGGTACAGAGGAGATTTACCAGAGTGCTGCCTGGAGCAAAGGAAGGTGACTGGAGAGGTGACTTGATAGAGGTATACAGGATGTTGAGAGGCATAAATAAGGTGAATAGACAGAGACGTTTTTTCCCATGATAGGAATGTCTATCATGAGAAGTCATAATTTTAAGATAATTGGAGGAAGATGTCAGAGATTGGTTCTTTCCACACAGCCACCATTCTCTGAGTAATGCACTGCCAGCAGCAGTAGTACAGTCAGATACATTAGGGACATTTAAGCAACTCTTGGATAGGCACATGGAAGTAGGTACAGTGAAGGATATGTAGGTTAGTCTGACCTTAGAGTAGGATAAAAGGCTGACACAGCATCGAGGGCTGAAGGGCCTGTACTGTGCTGTACTGTTCTGTGTTCTACCCAAGGCTGTACCATTAATCATATAAATTCTGCCCTTGTTTGTTCTACCAAAATGCTATACCTCACATTAATCCAAATTAAACTTCATCTGCACTCCTCAGCTCTTGACCCAACTGATCAAGATCTTTGTGTAATCTTAGATAACCTAATTTACTGTCCAGTATACCTCCAAATTTGCGTCATCCGCAAACTTACTACCCATGCCTCCTATGTTCTTATCCGAATTGTTTATATAACCGACAAAGAAAAGTGGACCCAGGACCGATTCCTGTGGAACACCGCTGGTCACAGGTCTCCAGTCCAAAAAACAATCTTCAACCACCACCCTCTGCCTCCTACCATCCATCAAGTCAACTTTGTATTCAATGGGCAAGCTCACCCTGAATCCTGTGTGATACAACTTTACTAATTAGTCCACCATGCAGAACTTTGTCAAAGGCTTTAATAATGTCCAAGTAAACAAAGTCTACCACTCTGCCACCATCAATCCATTCCCTTCCTTTATCTAGGATCTTTCTGTGTGCAGATTGGATGCCATGCTTCCTCTAGTATAACATTGACTCCTAAAGTGTATTGCATCTTGAGGTGCCAAGAAACACTAATAAAAGCCAAAAGTTCCTTATTTGTACACTTTGTACAGAAACAAGAGCGACCACTGCCTGACAGTCCAAAGGGCACAGGAAGAGAAACAAGAGGAGGCAGAGGGAGATACACACAGAAAATCTCACCTGCTTTCATGAAGAACCTGTTCCCAGGTGGAGGGCCACCTGTGAGTACAAGTGAAGGAATGGAACTTGAGACAGGTGTAGGGGCTGTCACTGGGAAACATTTGTAAATCCTTAAATTTCCTTTCTGTTTTATTTCTTTTACTTACATTAATAAGAAACAATTTTGAAGAGAATAAAAGAAATAGCACCAGATATTCGTGTGTAAAGTTTTGCACTAACATTGACTTTCACACGGGGAAATCAAACTCAATTCAGGTACTAATTGCATAGTATCCATAACACAGGGATAGGGAACAAAAGAGAAACTACTGAGAAAACTCAGCACGCCCAGCAGAATCCGTGGAGAGAGAAACAAAGTCCAATAGGAATCTTCTCCAGGACATTCTTCATTCATTATTAATTACATTTAAGCAAACAAATGCATTTTTTAGCTCACAGGTTGCAGAATGAATAACTGATTAAAATGGTAACATCCAGACAACTATTCAGTCACAACATTGCAGTCACAGGACATTTTGTATTTTGGTCACAGCAGTAATGTAGTTATAAGCCATATTCTTCTACTTTATCAGTGACATTAAGAAAAAAAAATTGCATATCAAGAGGCATGTGTCCAGGGATGTGCAGGCTGCGTGGATTAATCTTGGAACATGCAGGATTATAGGATAGGGGCTTGAATCTGGATGGGTAGCTCTTTGGGGGGACCATAGTGGACTCAATGGGTCGAATGGCCTGCTTCCACACTTGGAGGGATTCTATGATGCTATTCTATATTCAGGAGGAGTTGGACATGCTTTGTGAAAAAATAAGAATGTAATAGATAGGATGTAATGTGGAAAAATGTGAAATTATCTATTTTGGTAGGAAGAACAAATGTGCAGAGTATTTCTTATGTGGTGAGAAGTTGGCAAGTATAGATATGCAAAAGGACTCAGTTACCCTTGCTAAGTCACTGAAGGCTAAAACATAGGTTCAGCAAGCTATTAGACTAGTTAATGAGATGTTATCCTTTATTGCAAGAGGATTTGAGAAGTAAGGAAGTCTAGCTTCAGTTGTATAGGAACATGGTGAGAGGTGAACAGTGTGCACTTTGGACCTCCATATCTCAGGAAAGAGCTTATTGCCTTAGAGGGAATGCAACACTGGTTCACCAGCTTTGTTACTGGGTTTGTTTTATGAAGAGAAACTGGTCTGCATTCTCTAGAGTTTTGAAGAATGAGAGGTGATCTCATTGAAACTTACAATATGCTTAAAATGAGAGTTGATGCATTTATGATGCTGCCCCGGTTTGGAACTCAGAAATGGAGCACAATTTAAAAATAAGGATGATGCCATTTAGATTAGATTAGTTACAGCGTGGAAACAGGCCCTTCGGCCCAACAAGTCCACACCGACCCGCCGAAGCGTCACCCACCCAGACCCATTTACCCCTTCGCCTAACACTACGGGCAATTTAGCATGGCCAATTCACCTAACCTGCACATTTTTGGACTGTGGGAGGAAACTGGACCACCCGGAGGAAATCCACGCAGACACTGGGAGAATGTGCAAACTCCACACAGTCAGTCACCTGAGGCAGGAATTCAACCCGGGTCTCTGGCGCTGCGAGGCAGTAGTGCTAACCACTGTGCCACCATGCCACCCAAGGATCATGATAAGGAGGAATCATTTTACTCATAAGATGGTGGAACTTGGTAATTTTGTACCCAGGGAGCTGTGGAAGCTCAGTTTAGAGTTGTTTAAAGATTGATAAATTTTCAATTATCAGTAACAGATATCTGATGGAAATAGTGTGTAAAAGGTATTGAAGTGTTTCATTAGCCATGACCTTATTGTATGATGGAGTAGGCAGAGTGGCCTATTCCTGTTCCTATGTTGCTAATAATCTATGTTTTCTATTTGTTAGAAGATAAGTTGTGATAATATAGAATATTGTTTTCTTGTTATTAATGAAGCTGATGTGAGTTTCTTCTGTTTTAGGTAGTAGTAAAAGTCAGACAAAGTCACCATATCAGTGATTAAATTGTTCATTTCGACATTTGTCACAAGTAGTGGAATCCTACAGATTAATTTCCAGTGCAGTTTTGTAACTGAAGTCTTGTTATTTTTAAGTAAATAAATACAAATGTTCTGTGTCTTCACTCCTGCCACTCCATTTATCAACCAAGTCTCGACAATGTGTCAGCAATCACGTTTACTCGTCCTGCCAATTCACAGTTTTCAAATTGAATGTCTGTAACAACAAGCTCCTTCTAAACAGTCTGGAATTTTTCTCTTTAAATTTCTCCACAAACGTCAATGGGTTATGATCAACGCGTATGGTTGGCTCAGAAAAGTTGCTGGTAGCGTAAATGTTGAAATGGTGTAACGCCTGCACCAAGCTCAAAGTTTCCTTCTCAACTGTCAAATATTTCTGCTGATGAATGCTCAATTTCCTGGAGAAATCCGTAATAGGGTCTATCTACTTTCTTGTCATCTTCCTGTAAAGCACCAACACCCACATCACTCATATCGATGGCCACCTTGAATAGCTTTACGTAATTAGGTGTCGCTAATACTGAGATAGTGGTTAACACAGCTTTCAGGTTGTCAAATGCTTTCTGACGGTCCACTGAAACGTCTTTTCCTTTCTTTAGTAATTCAGTGAGTGGAGCAGCTATACAGCTAAAGTTTGATATGAATTTCTGATAAAATCCACACAATCCCAAGAATTGTAGTACTGCTGTTTTTTTTCTCAATAGTACAGGAAATTCCCCAATTACCTTGGTTTTCGCATTTTTCACACTAGATGTCATGACTCTAAACTGATATAGTCGATTCAGCGTTACAAAAGCCAAAATTGTCTTTGCTCTTTTGGACAAAGGCACTTTCCAGTTCCCCCTGAGCAAGTCCAACTTAGAAATATACGTTGCATGTCCCACATACTTAATATAGTCTTCCAAGTGTGGAATCGGATATGAATCAGACTTTGTAACTGCAATAACTTTGATATTGTCAACACATAACCATTGGGTACCATCTGATTTTGGCACCATACGGGTGAGCTCCAGTCACTGAAACTAACTTTGAAATGCTACCTTGGAGCGTGTGTGCCATCTCCTTTTGAACCTGTGCCTACTTTAGACGGCTAATCCTACAAGGATATTGCTTAACTGGAACAACATTTCCTATCTCTACATCATTATTAATTAGGTTAGTACTTCCCAGCTTATTTCCACATATCTCCTTATGTGATAATAATAACTCTTTCAGGTCATTTCAATTTTCCTTTAGAAGGCAATTCAATAATGTATCTTAATTTTTGACAACTTCCTCATTGGCCAATAACTCAGAATCCTCTGAACTTGGTTCTTCACTCTGTGTGGTTATCAGTAATACGGTATCCTTTTGCTTTACTTCCTTATCAAAATACCTTTTGAGCGTATTCACATGACACACTCTGAGATTTCTTTCTGTCAGGAATCCTTTTCAAATAGTTCACCTCACTCAATCTCCTTTTAAATTGGTAAGGTCCACTAAACCTTGCTTTTGAAGGTTCACCTACCACTGGAAGTAACACTAACACTTTGTCTTCGATAACAATATTGTGATTTTTTTGATTTCTTGTCAGCTTCCTGCTTCATTGTATGCTATGATACTTTTAAATGCTGTCTGTTTAACCGTTACCTAAAATTTGACACACAGTCCAAATATCTGGTCTCTGAATTATGACTTAACCAATTTCTCCTTAATCAATTTTAGCAGTCCTCTCACTTCATGCGCAAAAAGTAATTCAAATGGACTGAATTTGGCTGATTTATTTGGTGTATCTCTGATGACAAAAATTATATATAGAATTTCTTTTATCCCAATCATCTGGATAGTTGTGACTTTAAACCCTCAACATGGTCTTTAATGTCTGATGCTATCTTTCTATTGCTTCCTGTGATTCTGTTGATATGCAGTAGTTTTGACAAGTTTTATTGTAAGCTATCCATAACTTCCTTGAATAATTTTGATGTAAAGTTTGACCCTTGATCTGATTGTATCTCTGTGGATAGTCCATCTTTTGTGAAAAATTTGAGCAACTGTCCTTTTAGTTGTGATATTGCATAATGTAACAGCCTCTGGAAATCTAGTGGAAACATCCATTATTGTTAACAAGTACTGATTCCCACCTTTTGTTTAAGGTAGGGGTTCGACACAAAAAAATTAAGACTCTTGTAAAAGGTTCCTCAAATGCAGGAATAGATATTGAAGGTGCGGGTTTTATTACTGCCTGTGACTTTCCAATTACCTGATATGTAGAACATGTTTGGCAAAGTTCAACTACATCTTTGTGCAGTCCAGGCCAGTTAAAATGTTTTCGTGTTTTAGCTTGAAATTTTGTTGTCCTTAAATGACCTCCTACTTACCTTGTGTGCTACCCACAACACTCTCTTTCTGTAACACACTGGTAATACAACTTGATGAACGTCTGCCCGTTTCATATCTGCCTGAATGTGTGATGGTCTCCATTTCCTCATTAAGACATTGCTTTTAAGATAGCACTCAGGGATTCTGTGTATGCTTTTTGATGTAATTGCTTTAGTTTTTCATCCTTCTGCTGTAACTTAGTTAATTTTTTCTGAGATAATGATGTCTGCATTGTCATCCATGTGTTCCCGGTTTATCTCAACCATTTGATCAAACAGGGTCTCTGATATTTCTACTTCAACTTTCTTATCTGTACTCTTTGGTCTCTCCTGTTTCAACTGGTGACTTTGTGACCTCATTACCACACAGTCAGGAAAAATCCCAGGATATGCTTCCTGTAGTACTTCAGTTGCCTGAGTTTCCATTGGCTTTTCAACCACAGTAGGCTGCACTCCTACCGGTGAACCAGCTATATCATTAGAAAGAATAAATTATATTCCTGGAGCTGACAGTTTGTCCAGTACTCCTACCATGACGTCTCCATTCTTCACTGGACACTCTAACCTCACTCTAGATAATTGAGCACAACTTGTCTCACCATGAACTCCTGTTACTAGCACTTTTTCTGGCAGTAGTCCTTCAGAGGTGCATGCCTCCTTATGTTTCAGCATCAACATGGGGGGTGGAGTGTTGGGGAGCGGCTTGGTGGCTCAGTGTTCAGCACTGCAGCCTTACAGTACCAGGGACTGGGTTCGATTCCAGCCTTGGGCAACTATATGTGTGGAGTTTGCATGTTTTCTCCATGTCTGCATGGTTTTCCTCCAGGTGCACCAGTTTCCACCCACCATCCAAAAATTAAGTGAATTGGCCATTCTAAATTGCTCATAGTGTCCAGGGATGTATAAGTTAGGTGATGGGGTAAATGTAGAGTAGTTCGGTAGGGGAATGGGTCTGGGTGGGATACTCTTCGGAGGGTCTGTTTAAACCTGTTGGGCCAAAGGGCCTGTTTCCACACTGTAGGGAATTGATAAATTCAAAGATTGAGAGGATCCTATATCTCTTAATATTGTAACCTCTTTATCTAATGCAAACAGGTTGTATATTTTGGTGCAGCGTTTTAGCCTCCACTATGCTTTCCATTCCCACTCCAACAAAATTCACTGGCTATCCTGTTTTCCTACATCTGGCTTCCCAGTGCTTTTCCAAACCCACCAACACTATGATTTCACGTGGCCTACTTTATTGCAGTGAAAACACGGAGTTTTTTTTAACTTCTCTTTTCCCTTCAAGGGTTTCCTTTTTATCCTTGAAGTTATTTGCATGAACTCCACAGAGATCTACCTTTCCCTTTCCATGAGAGGATTTATCTTTTCCCCAATTTCTATCCCTCATGGATTTAAATTGATGTTAGAAACCAAAATTTGATTTATGAACCAACTCATAGTCATCAGCCATTTCAGCTGCAAACTTGCCATTTTAATTCTCTGCTCTTCCACATGAATTCTCACTACCTCCGAAAGTGAATTTTTGAACTTATCTCAAATAATCATCTCTCTAAAAGTGTCATAGGTTTGCTGTACTTTGAATGCCCTTATCCACCTATCAAAATTCATTTCAAATTCAATGTAAGTTTGACCAAGGTCCCTCCTTAGACTCCTTGAAACTTTATCTGTAGGCTTCTGGCATAAGCTCATGTACACTTAAAATGGTTTTCTTCACCTCTTCATATGTCCTAAATACCTTCTCTGACAATGATGCAAATATTCACTAACTCTACTTATGAGTTTTGTTTGGATCAACAAAACCCACATTGTCACTGGCCACTGCATTTGTTTATCCATCTTTGTCAAATGAGATGAAAAAGTCTTCTACATCCTTTTCATCAAATTTAGGCAATGCTTGAATATATTAAACAGATCCCTATCAGGTCTTCAACTACCATGGGTTTGCTCATCCTCACTCCCTTCCTCACTAAGCTTATCTTCAGCCTTCATTTCCATTCTTTTAAGGCGACTTTCCTGTACAAATGCCAATTTATGAAGTTCAACTCCCCCTCTTACTTTCTTTCTTCTCTCTCCTTTTCTCATCGTTCTGCTAAAGTGATTCTGTCCTTTTCTTGTTGTTGTGCTTCAGCCTTTTGTTCTTTTTCTCTTTCCTCCATTTATAATTGTAATTCAAACAGTTTCATTTCTTTTTCTCTTCCTGTTTCTTTTGCCTCAAATTCAAGCTGCTTCATTTTCAATTGAATTTTAACCATCTCCAAAGTTTCTGTTGGCATTTCCAACAAATTTAACTGCTGAGCTATTGCTATAATTATATCACCTTTCAGACTAAGGTAACTCCAATTTCCACCTGTTTGCTAATACCAGCAGCTTTGTCTTGTTCACCTTATGTAGAACCCTAAAGTCACTTGTTCCACCACTAGAAAACTCTTGGTGATTGCAGGAGCCATTACTATACCAAGCATTGTGAAACCAACTGAAATCAACACCCTGAACAAAAGACATTAACACCTATGAGTCGTTCCTTTGAGTCCAACAACCCTAATCCCAAATTGGAACTATAGAACAAATCCCACAAAGAGTCCCCAATCTGATTTGGAACAGGCTAGACCCCCTAAAAACATTTTAAGAAGTTAGCCTAGAGCCTAACTTTTCTAGTTGTTTTAAACAGATATAAGGTGAATATTCCAGGAGCAACGCAGCTGGTCAAACCACTCAGTTTTAAACAAAACAATTTATTTACAGGCTACCGAATGAAACACAAGCAAAAGAAACAGTTTAGAATAATATAACTATTGAAAACCTAACCGACATGAAAATGGAACTTAACAAAGAGTTGTTTCAATTTCCAGCAACATCCCACAAACACACCCCTTGGTGGAAAGGTAAATTCAAATCCAGATTCTTACAGGAGAGAGATGTCAGAAAGAAAGAGAAGATCAGCATGGAGCTGTTTCTTTTGGTCTCCAGCTAAAACTAAACCAAAACTAGAAAAAAAAACCTCAGCTGGGAGAACTGGCCACTTACTCTTCATTGTACAAGTGTTCTAAAAATTATTTTCTGTTTGTTGACTTAGTCAGCATCTGTTAGCCATTGTTAAAGTAGCCAGTTCAGACATTTTGGAACTTCTGGCTTTACAACCCCTCTCGAAAGACAAAGAACAGAACAACCCTGTTAAAGGAGCAGCACCATCACTCTATGATTGTCTGTATTTTCAGGTCATGATATTGCTGGGTGCCTGAATTTGCTATCATCCAGTTGGTCTTCAATTGGTTCTCAAATATTTGCCACAAAGATTTTGAGTCTTTTGTGTTTAAATGTCCACTGCTGTTAACCATGATGTGGGTTTATCTCCACCAGGGTATTTAACCCGATGTAGCACTCTTTATGTTATCTCCAGTAACATACACTGAGCCTGAATCTTGGAATATTGCAAAATCCAACATAATCTATGACAGCTAACTGTTATGTATACTCATTACACTTACAGGTATATAAGTTTCTGGACTAATATTAAACTACCAGCTTACACAGACGGCATGCTTCCAGTAGTGTGTCATACTTCCAATGATCCTGAGGTAAGGTGGAATATGAATACCCTTCATGTCACATGCTGTGATGCAATGGCAATGCCATAAGCATGCTTCTTAAATGTGTATTGTCCTTGGGATGTAGTACAATAGACTATTTTCCAAGAATAAAAGTAATCTTGTTTTAATTTCGCAAAATATTATTACACTGACTTTAGATCAAAATGCACATTTTAAATAATGAACGAAGGCACGATTCCGGAGTGGATGAAACTTTGAACTACTGTAATGTGTGCGATGGGGAATCATAGGTTGCTCATCTCTGATTTTATAATCTGACATTTATATTCTTGATCAAAATTGTTGAATCTAGGAAAGACTGTCTGGCAGTTTAGGCAGACTTGAAGATTGAATGGAGAGGGACTTTTATTGTACAATTGCCCTTCTGCACTTTGATTTCCTTCATATCATTGGGATAATATACAATGCATGGAAGTGAAACTGGCTGCTGTGTGAACACCACATCGGAAGGAGCACTTGTCTCATTCTCATGAGTACATTGAAAAGGTGTTAGTTTACAGAACGATCTGGAGCAGCTTACAGGAAAAGCAGATCAGACTCAAAGCAGGAAAAGCTACTGAAACCTCCAAGCATTGCTGAATAATCAGATGAATCACAACCATTTGTTTTAAGCAGGTGTAAAGTGGATATTGCAGGAGAAATGCTGCTGATCAAACCACTTAGTTTTAAACAAAACAGAATTTATTTACAAGATTACTGAATGAAATACAAACAACAGAAAACAGAATACCTTAACCTCTCCGAAAACCCAACAGATTATCCTAACTTAGTGATGCTGTTCCAAATACTTTCAACAATCCTCATAAACACCCCTTGGCACAAAAGGTAAAATCAAACATGGTGGAAGTCAGAGGGAGAGTACCAGCCTGGATCTGCTCCTTTGTGTCCAGCAGCTTTTCCATACTACTGCTAAAAACCAAACAAAACCAGAAAAAAGCTGAGCTGGGAGAACTGGCTTTCATTGTAAAGTGTTTCTTTTAAAATTTGAACGTCTTCTGCCTGACGTTTTATCTGTTAGCTATTACCAAATTGGCCCTAAAACCCTTCAACCTCAGACTTTTCCGAGTCTGTGTCATTCATAACCTCTCTGAAAGAAAACACCAAGGACAGCATGACCTTATTAACGGAGCAGCTTCGTCACACCTCACCCCTTAGAAAATAATGAACCATCAATATCTAAAGATGGCTTCATTTTAAAACTCCTTGAACCTAATAAACTACACATATCCATTACATTAACTATAAATGTGCAAACATGCACAACTACATGCCATTTCAGTCCGTTGTATTCCTGTCACCGAACACCTCCGCTTCTCATTTGAGTCTCGACAATGCGTCGGCAATCACGTTTTCTTGCCCTGCCACATGCACAGTTTTCAAATTAAATGGCTGTAACAACAAGTTCCATCTAAACAGTGTGGAATTATTGTCCTTAAATTTCAGTGTATATGATTATCTAATGGTAACATAAACGTTGAAATGTTGTAATGCCAACACCAAGCTCAAAGTCTCCTTTACAACTATCGAATATTTCTACTGATGAATGTTTATCTTGTTGGAGAAATACTCAATAGGTTTTCCTATTTTCTTCTTGTCTTCTTACAAGAACACAGTACTGACACGCACGTCACTTGCATTGATAGCCACCTTGAATGGCTTTGCATAATTAGGTGTGGCTAATACCGGTGGAGTGATTTCAGGCTGTCAAATGCCTTTTGACAATTCACTTCCCACTGAAACCTCTTGTCTTTCTTTAGCAATTCACTGAGTGGAGCAGCCACATTACGAAAATTTGGTATGAATTTTCAATATAATCCACTCAATCCCAGGAATCATAGTACTGCTCTTTTTCGATGGTATGGGAAACTCCCCAATTACCTTTGTTTTTGCATTTATCCATGTCCTATAATCTGGCCCAGGACGGTGACTTGAACTTTGGCAAATTCACTTTTAGCTGAAAAATATGTCGCTGGAAAAGCGCAGCAGGCCAGGCAGCATTCAAGGAGCAAGAGAATTGATGTTTCGGGCATAAGCCCTTCTTCAGGCCTAATTCCTGAAGAAGGACTTATGCCCGAAATGATAATTCTCCTGTTCCTTGGATACTAGCTGTCCTGCTGCGCTTTTCCAGCAACACATTTTTCAGCTCTGATCTGCAGTCCTCACTTTCTCCAAATTCACTTTTAGCCAGGTTTATCACCAAGCCTACCTTCCGAAGTCGATCGAACAAGTCCGATAAATGTGGTAAATGTTCCTTCCGTGTGTGACTAAACGTCACCAGGTCATCTTTGTATGTGACACAGTTGGGTAATCCAGCAATGACCTTATTAGTTAGTCTTTGAAATGTGGCTGGCACATTTTTCATGCCAAATGGCATGACATTAAACTGATATAGTCCGTTTGGCATTATGAAAACCGAACAAGTCTTTGCTCTTTCTGTCAAAGGTACCTGCCAGTACCCTTTGAGCATGTCCAACTTAGAAATATAAGTTGTTTGACCCACCTTCTCAACACAGTCTTCTAAACATGGAATCAGATATGCATCAGTCTATTTAATTGCATTGCCTTTGCAATACTCCACATATAACCATTGGGTACCATCTGGTTTTGGTACCATTACTATGGGTGAGCTCCAGCCACAATAACTTACTTCCATTATGTCGAAGAATGCGTTCAATCTCCTTTTGAACCTATGCAAACTTTAGAGGGTTGTGCCTATGAGGGTGTTGCTTAATCGGAACAGCATCTCCTATATCTACATCATGTATAATTAGGTTACTCCTTCCAAGCTTATTTCCACTTATCATCCCATGTGATAATAATAACTCTATAAGGTCATTTCAATTTTTTCTTGACAGAAACTCAGTAATTTATCCCAATTTTTGCCACCTTCCTTGTTGTCCAATTTAATTTGAGGAATGTCCAATTCAGAGTCTTCTGAACTTGGTTCTTCTTTTTGTGCTGTAATCAATAACACACTCTCCCCTTGCTTTCCTTCCTTGTCAAAATGCCTTTTGAGCATATTCACATGGCGCTCTGTGAGATTTCTTTCTGTCTGGAGTTCCTATCAAGTAGTTCACCTCACTCAATTTCCTTTCTACTTGATGAGGTCCATTAAACCTTTCTTTTAAAGGTTCACCTATCACTGGAAGTAGCACCAATACCTTATCCCTGATAACAAAATTGTGGATTTTTGATTTCTTCTCTGCTTCCTGTTTCATTGCATGCTGTGTTACTTTTAGATGCTGTCTAGCCAACTCCCCAGCTGTATTTAATCATTCCCTAAAATTTGTGACACATAGTCCAAATATGTGATCTCTGAATTCTGACCAACCAATTTCTCCTTAATCAATTTTGATGGTCCTCACTTCATGCCCAAAAACTAACTCAAATGGACTGAATTTGGTCGATTCAATTGGTACATCTCTGATCGCAAAAAGCACAAACTGAAGGCCCATATCTCAATCATTGGGATAGTCTTGACTATAAGCCCTCAACATGGTCTTTAATGTCTCATGCCTCCTTTCTAGTGCTCCCTGTGACTCTGGATGGTACGCTGTAGATTTGAGTTGTCTTGTTCCTAAACTGTCCATAACTTCCTTGAATAATTTTGATGATAAGTTTGACCCTTGATCTAATTGTATCGCTGTCAGTAGTCCGTATCCAGTGAAAAGTTTGAGTAATTCTTCTACAACCGTCCCCTACTGTCTGCTGGAGGTACTCTTTAAAGGGGCGGCACAGTGGCTCAGTGGTTAGCACTATTGCCTCACAGCACCAGGGAGCCGGGTTCAATTCCTGCCTCTGGTGACTGTGTGGAGTTTGCACATTCTCCCCGTGTCTGCGTGGGTTTCCTATGAGTGCTGTGGTGTCCTCCCACAGTCCAAAGATGTGCAGGTCAAGTGAATTGGTCATGCTAAATTGCCCGTAGTATTAGATGCATTAGTTAGAGGGAAAGAGGTCTGGATGGGTTACTCTTCGGAGGGTCGGTGTGGACTTGTTGAGCCGAAGGGCCTGTTTCCACACTGTAGGGAATCTAATCTAATCCTTTTAGCTGTGGTATTGCGTCATGGAATGGCCTCCGGAAATCTAGTCGACGCATCCACTATTGTTAACAAATACTAATTCCCATTTTTGTTTGAGGTTGGGGGACCTACACAACCAATTAAAACTCTTGTAAAAGGTACCTCAAATGCAGGAATGGTCATTAAAGGTGTGGGTTTTATTACTGCCTGTGGTTTTTCAATTGCCTGACATATATGACTCATCTGGCAAAATTCAATTACATCCTTGTGCAGCCCAGGCCAGTAAAAATGTTTTTGTATTTTAATTTGAGTTTTTCTCACTCCTAAATGATCATAGAGGTACCTCATGCGCCATTCGCAGCATGTCCTTTCTACAACCCACTGACAATACGATTTGATGAATTCCTGCCCATTTATCTGCCTGAATATATGATGGTTTCCATTTCCTCATTAAGACATCATTTTTAAGATAATAACATCCAGGGATACATTTGGATTCTGTTTCTGTGTATGCCTTTTGATACAATTGCTTTAAATTTTCAATTTTCTGCTGTAACTCAGTTAATGAATCTGAGCTAACAATGATTGCATTGTCATCTATATGTTCCTGATTTGTCTCAATCATTCAAACAGGGTCTCTGCTAATGTCACTTCAACTTTCTTATCTGTACCCTTTGATCTCTCCTGTTGTAACCTCATTACCATACAGTCAGGAAAAATATGCTTCCTGTAATACCTCAATTGCTTGAGTTTCCACTGGCTTTTCAACCACAGTAGGCAGCACTCCTACCAGTGAACCAGCTATATCATTAGCAAAAACAGATTGTATTTCAGGAGCTGGAATTTTAGCCATCTCTAAAGATTGTAATGTATTTCCAGCAAACTTAAGTGCTGAGCTGTTGCTGTAATTATCTACTCTTCCTGCATGGAAGGAGGCAGCTCCAGCACCAGTTTATCTGCTAATTCCAGCAGTTTGGCCTTAATCACCTTTTACAAAACCCCCAAGGTCAGTTCTTCCACCCCGAGAAACCTTTTGCTGATTGAAAGAGTCATTGCTATCCCAAGCACCATTTAAACAACCAAATTCAACACCCAGAACAAAAGACACAAACACCTACCACTCGCTGCCTTTGAGACCAACAACCCTCATCCCAATTTGGAACTACAGAACAGATCCTGCAAAGAATCCCCAATCTATTATGGACCAGGCTAGACCCCTCAAAACATTTCAAGAAGGTAGCCCAGACCCTAACTTTATTAGCTGTTTTAAGCAGATGTAAAGTGGATATTCCAGGAGAAATGCTGCTGATCAATACACTTAGTTTGAGCAAAACCAAATTTATTTACAAAATTACTGAGTGAAACACAGACAACAGAAAACAGAATACCGATAGAAGTCAGTGAGATAGAGTACCAGCCTGGACCTGCTTCGGTGGGTCCAACAGCTTTTTCCACACTACTGCTAAAAACCAAACCAAACCAGAGAAAAGCTGAAGTGGGACAACTGGCCACTCCCCTTTCATTGTGCAAGGGTTTTGGTTTTAAACTCGAAAGCCTTCTGCATAAGACAGTATCTATTAGTTATTATCAAATTGGCCCTAAAACCCTACACCCCAGACTTTTCAGAGTCTGTGTCATTTATAACCTCTTCAAACAGCAGCACCTTGTTCAAGGAGCAACTTTGTCATGCAATAATGATTTTCCCATGGAAGAACTATTGCATGACAAAGAAGATGTTAGGTGATCACTGAAGTCAGAAACAGAAGAACATTCAAAGTAATCAAAAAAGGGGATAAAGATTGAACAGGTTGGGCAATTTTGGAGCAAGTTATGAAGGTGAAAATATACTGGACCACAGAAGGCTTTAGGTTTGATAGAATTAAGATACTGCACAGTATAGAACTAGAATATTCAAAATGAGCTGAAATTTCTTGAACAGTTAAACAGTAAATGTCAAACAGATTTGAATCATTTAGAATAGTTTGAAGCAGGACATTAAACAGTTGCAATCTAGAACAAAACATGGCTGTAGTTCATCAGAGTAAGCAATTCGGGAACAGCAAATCTTGAAAGAAAATCTTGACAACACGGGATTAACGGATAATAATGATGACAATGTCAACTATTTATACCTCCAAATAAAGTCATTGTCATGTGATCTAGACAAATCAGCGAATTAACTATGCATTATACAGACTCAAGGGCTCATTTGTAAATAGTTCAACATTCTTTTGGAAAGTTAGGAGTTGCATCTTTATCTTGTCTTTATGAGAGTGCACTTTTGGGGACTTTGTGTGCTGTGTGTATGCTATGCTGTGACTCTGCCTGGCTATTAAATACTGTGGGTTTGCAAGCTGCTCACACAGAAAACAGTTACTTTCTATTTTGTCCGCTTTGTAATTTGCAATGTGTCTTAGTGAATCAAACAAACCAATCAACAGAATTCATCAATCCAAATGGATGATTATTGAGTGATTATCATTAACATAATGTTAGCAACAGCTCTGCCAATACTGGTTAAGGACTCATAGCCCAGGCTTTTTCATGTTGCAGACAAAGTATGGAGGTGGGCATCTATCATGGCAACCCCCTCCTCATCTCAACAACATCCCTGCCCCTTCAGCAATAAGGCCTACTGGATCAAGTATAATTAGGTATTCAAATATTGATTGGCAGGCTTCTTTACCAATCAGGTTGGGCAGCGGAGATGTTCGATGTGTCATTTGAAGTTGCCCACCTGTAGAAAAAATGTGGCACAGAATGAGGCCTTCAGTTGATTTCAGAAGGCACAGTGCTTCATTTGCTATTGCTCACATAATGAAGCGGTTCAATATTGCGTGCAGCAAGAGATGCTCAAATCCACAAGTTTAATATAAGTGCTATATGTGTAACAAGTAATGAAAATCACCAGCACCAAATCTTCCATCATCAATATCCTCAGGGTCATAATTGAGCAGAAACTCAACTAGATCAACTGACATCTTGGTTATTAAAGCAACACAGAAATTGAGTATTCTGTAGTAGCTCAACTCTGTCTCCTAAATGTCTCTCCATCAACAACAAGGCAAGTCAGAAGTGGAATGCAAAACCCTCCATTTGCCTGAATCAATGCAACCTCAACTAACGGAACAACAAAATGTAGTACAAATGAATCCACCGTTTCCATTAGTTTAAACAGTAGTCCTTCCTCCATCAATATACCATGACCTATCAACAGCAAATTGATAACAAAACTATCATCCACAAATTTCACCCCATTTCCACATGCACACTCACCCTCAATCTCACAATATCCCAGTCTGGAAATTCATTGTTGCTGGGTCAAAACCTTGGGAAACTTGTCCAAAGCAGCTTTGTGGGAGCATATAAAATGTAAGGGCAGAAGTATTCAGCTCATTGAAACTGCTTCATTGTTCAATGAGATTATGGCTGGTCTTATAATCCTCAACTCCATTTTCCTACCTTTCCCCCAAAACCCTTTGATTCCCTTTCTCATTAAAAAATCCATCTCAACTTTGAATATGCTTAATGACCCAGTCATGATAGCCCTTTGTGGTAAAGAATTCCACAGATTCACTACCCTTTGAGAGAAGAACTTCTTGTCATCTCTGCCTTAAATGTGGAAACCCTTATTCTGAGATTATATCCTCTGCTGCTAAACTCTCTCAAAAAGGGAAAGCAACCTTTCCATATCTACTTTCATGTGCGTCAATGACATCAACCGCAGCAACTCATTGCATTGGAACACGCAAAGCTTCTCAAGGGCAACTATAGATGAGCAAAGAATCCTACTCTCATTAGTGATGCTTATGCCCTGACAATAAATATAAACATGATCAAGTTCCAGCAGCCACAAAGAGCTGCATGGGTTTGGAAACTTTATAAATCATATTCAAGGAAATAGGGCAAGCACAAAAACTGTTTGGACCAAGTGTGCCTGCCCACACCGCCCCAGCCCCACCCATTCCAAGAAATTAGTTGGGGAGGCAACCTAAACAGACATTGACAGCTTAACCACCCCACATGGAGCGGTTCAGTGCCATAAGTCATTAGTGATCTTAGAATGTTGACAGACATAGGAAAAGCTGTAAGCTACCTGGCAGAGCCTGAAATCATGCTGAAACCATGATTCCTATCCATCTGTGAACATATAGCAGAAAACAGAAAAATCAGTCAGGCAGATAGCTCTGGTCCACATCCAAAAGTCTCTCCCATGCCATTCACATGTTGCATGTTACATTTTATACAATATTTAAGTAGAGTGTGAACAGAGTGTCTGCAAATTATGACAAGATTATCAATAACCTTCCTGGTAAGGAAGCGTCGGAAATATTGTAAGCACTATAAACTATGAGGAGGGCGGGAGAAATCCAAAATGACACTGAAAAGTTGTTGGAGTGTTTAGACAGTTGGCAAGTGAAGTTTAGTGGAGAGAAGTGGTAGGAAGAAGATGGAGAGACAGTATAAGTTCAGAAATACAATTCCAAATGAGTGAAAGAGAAGAGGGAGCTGTGTGCATTTGTACTTATGGCATTAATGGTGGTAGCAGTTAATAAACGTGTTGAATCCTGGTATGAAGTAAATGAGAGATTGTGCTGAATATGTAAAAATCACTAGTTAGACCTCAGTTGTAGTATTATTTATAGTCTAGCCATCAGAGTTTAGGAAGGATGTGAATGTATTCTATTTTAGTATGAATGCAACCTATTTTGTATTAGACTGCAACCTTCTTACATTCTCTTTGCAGTATACTTTCCTCCATATCATTCTTTCATCTGTAAATTTAATGATCATGTTTTCATTCCCCTCATCTAAGTAATTGATCCAAACTTTAAAAAGCTAGCACAGACCCCAGCGAGATTCCACTTGTCACCTACCTGCTAATGAGAAAAAGAACCATTTAACACATTCTTTCTGTTTTCTGCCAGCTGGCCATTCTTCTATCCATGCAAATACCTTTCCCCTATATTGTGAACTCCTAATTTGTGCAATAAATATTTATACATGCCCTGTCAAATACTTTTTGAAAATGCTGTATGTCTGCAGTCTTCCCTTTATCCATAGTGCAAGTTCTTCCCTCAAAGAATTCCAATAATTTTATTAATCACGATTACCCTTTGGCAAAACCATGTTGACACTTCCTTGTTGCCTTTGTCTTTCTAAGGGCACAGCTCTAATCTTATCAATTGTAACACTTTCCCAATGGTGGGCAACTGGTTCCCAATAGTGGGCGGAACAGTGGAACAGTGGTTAGCATTGCTGCCTCACAGCGCCAAATGTAGGGAATGGGTCTGGGTGGGTTGAGGGTTGGTGTTGAAGTGATGAGCCGAAGGGCCTGTTTCCACACTGTAAGTAATCTAATCTAATCTAAAAAAAAACACGCCTGGGGCTTTCTGCCTTCTTCACGTCTTGAACAGAGGACTTGTATTTGCCACTTTACAGACTGATAACATTTTTCCAGTGTCTAGATGATTTTGGAAAATTACCACCAACACATGTACTTGCACAATTATCACTTCTTTTAATAGCCTAGAATGAAGTCCATCAGGCACATGGACGTATCAGCCTGCATCTCCATCAGCTTGCTCAGAATGACTTGCTGGAGATGATCATTTTACCAGATTCCTTCTCTCTTCCATCTTTTGTTTTGCAGCTTTACGGAAATGTATTTTATCTCCTCCAAAGTAAAAGCAGAAGCAAAATATTTCTTAATTTCATCCTGTTGGCGTCTATGAACTCTCTACTCTCATTCTCCAGCGAATCAATATTTACTTTTTTTTACCCTTTTCCTCTTGAAAAACCTAGAGAAATACTTGCTATCCATTTTTACATTTCTAACTAGTTTCCACTCATACAATAATTTCTTCTAGCTGTTTAGTCTTTGAGCCAATCTTTGCCATTGTTTATGTTCTTTGCAATCATGTTTTATCAATCATTTTTGTGCAGTTGTTCCTTTCCCCCCTTAAGTTTAATGTTTTGCTTCCTGATTCACCATGAATGGTGGGACATCCCCTTAGAATTTCACCCTATAGTAGGAGTATAGAAAAACCTCGATTATCCAACAAGACGGGTAGGGAGTATTTTGTTTGGACAACTGATCTGATCGTAAACAAAGGAAGCCATACTGAACATAATTACTTAAAAAGGCATGTTTACAGAGGTTTCATTTCATTTAATGGACAAAATGTGTACAAACAGTAGACATTGCTTAAAAATTCATGATACTTTACAAATAAAATCATTTTTTGGCTCGAGTCTGACTGAAGTCTGACATTTTCATCTGTTTTATCCCATTCCTCAACACCTGCCAGCATCTTTCTGCTTGGTGCCATCCCACTGCCCAGACTAACCAAGTGTTGTCACTCTGTTCTCAGTGACCACCAAGCCCTTATAGAGAAAGAGAGAGAGAGGGGCACAAAATACAGGGGGAACACAAGAGAGGGGAGATTTTCTCGCTGACTTCAGTTTCCGTCCTCTCATCAGCTTTTTTTTAAGGGAGGGTAATGTTTTCCATGTGTCTCCTCTCATCAGGTTTTCCTCCTGTTTATTTTCGCGTATGCTAACTCACTGCGATTTGATCAAAAAAGAAGCTACTCTAAATTTTCTTGTCAGCTGAAAGATATTGACCTACTTTTTGTTTGTAAAAATGGTGTCATGTGATAACGGGAGGAAAAAGCAATGGAAACGAAAAGTGCGAGCACATTTTTTGACTTAACTCTCTAGAGAATGAGCTGAGGAAAAAACTTTGTTAGGTTTGCAAAACAGAGCAAGTCAATGTTGAGAGGGATTCTTGGTGTTAGAGTGCACAGTTCAGACTTGCACATATGTCGTTCTTATATGTTCACTGTCACAAACCTTTGTCCTTGGGAAGAAGTATCAGAGAACCTTTTTGTAAGAAGTGTAAGATTTAACTCTAGCATCACATCTCAAGTATATATTTGAAGTTAATTATTTATTAAAGCTTACTTACATCTAAAGTCCTGTTCAAGTTTACAAAATGATGCATTAAATGGATGAGGAATAGAATTTTCCTACTTTAATTGAAATGCATGTACAGGGACCTTGAGATCTAGTTCGGACATTCCAAATTTGGATAATTGATGCTCAGGTACCTGAGGTTGTTCTGTATATTTATTGACTTTCTGGAATAATTCCTTTAATGTCTGCCACTGCTTCTGATTTGATCTATTCCCGAGACTGTTTTACTAGTTCACGTCAATGAGCTTGAATTTCATAGAAAACATCTGGGCCTGATTAGGAACCAAAAAGGGAATTTACCCATGGAATTGGACCAAAAGCTAAGGTATTGAACAAGTACTTTGCACCGGTCTTTCACAAGAAAGATAATTTTGTCAATGACACAGTGAAGGGGAAGATTGTTGGAATACTGAATTTAACTTTGATTTTTTTTTGAAAAAGGAGTTATGCGGAAGACACTGTATTTAAAGTTGATCAGTCATCAGAATCAGATAGCTTGCATTCAAACAGCTGGGGAAAGTAAAAATTGAAGAGGCACTGGCCCTAATGAAGTTTTAATTTGCATCCAGTTTATGGTATACCTGAACTGAAAGTGTTTAATATTGATAACCAAAAGTAAAAAGGTTTTCACTTTCTCACAATTTCCATCTGCTCCTTGTGCACAAAATTAATTCTCCCTGTAATGCAGCTGAAAGCCAATGTAATATTTTTAGACCTGGACAAGAGCCAGGTGACCACTAATGAGTGAGTTGCCATAATTTAGGCGTCTAATAAATAACATGAAAATCCAGAACAATGGACCTGAAATTTGCTATGGAGCAGACATTATCACATTGGCTGCTTGTAATGGATCATTTTTGTTGAAATAAATGGTGTTAAGTATTGGATTGGAAATTTATCATCAGCTGATAAAATACTAAAGATGATTGTCCATCCCAGCATCTAGAGAAGCCTCATTGTCTGGTAGATGGAAAGTAAGTATTCCAGTATTAAGTAATTTATTATTGCTGAATATGTTGCATTATCCTTATCATGAGTGATGGTGTAAGACATTAAAAGAAGATAAAAACAGTCATCCATGGTGGATTGCTGCAGTAACTTCAGTAAAATCAACTGGACTATTATCTGCTTCAAGTTTTATCTCCAAGAATAACATGTTGCTTCTGAGTCTCTGCACAGCACTGGTTAAATATGAGTATATCCCATTTAATTTGCTCTCTGTACCCTTGCCAAACATGTGAAATAGTATGTCATACTACACCACCTGGGAGCAGCATTTTATTTTATTTCTTTACATTATTGTCAATCAGGGATGTGCATTTACACTTAAAAATTTTAGAAAATGATTTAGTGAATAATGATGCTTGAACTACAAATATGAATTGTTAACATCTGGAAACCATTAGGAAGATCATTGTACTGTTCGAACCGTGACCCTGAAGAAGTCAAATATTGAACTTACTGGAACTCACACATAGTGGCCTCCTTTGATGTAATTTAACTATGCTCACAGTCTTTTATTATCATTAACTAAAATCTCCCAAAGTGTTCTTTTCAATATTCAAGTGGACAACAATTATTTAGATACCCCTGCCATCCTTTCCCTGCATTCTGATATTTTTTTTCTCTTTAGGTAGTTATCCAGTTCTGTTTAGAAAACTAAATTCTATGAATCTGCTTCCACTACACTCAGGCAGTGTGTCCTAGATCCTCATCAATTTCAATTTCAAAAAGAGTTTATCTTTGTGTTATCTTTGGTTCTTTAGCCAATCACCTTAATTCAGCGTCTTTTGATTCTCAACTCTTCTTTAACAAGGTGGATTCTAACGTGTGCAAGAGAAGGCAAGACTGCTCCACCAATCACTACAATTGTGGTTAATTGTGGGTTTGAACTGCACTTTCCCACTCATTCCATATATCCCTTGATTGCCTCAGAGCCTAAACATCTCTCTAGCTTTAAATATAATCAAGGATGAAGCATTCACGACCCTATCAAAGAATTCCAAAACTTTAAAGCCCTTTAGGAGAAGTCATTTTTCCTCATCTTAGTCATAAATGATAGGTCCCTTATTCCAAAATTGTGCCTCTGTTGTAGATTTCCTGAACAACAGATACAATTTGTCAAACAAGAAAGTTTCTGTCTATTCTGTCCTGGCTTCTCATGATTTTGAATGCCTGTATTAAATTTCCTCTTCCACCAGAACTATTCTGACCTCTCCTCTCTATTCTTATTACTGAATTTCCTCATTTCTAAAGCTATCTTTATAAATCTTTTCTGCATCCAATTTAATGCTTTCATATCTCTCCGAAAGTATGGTGCCATGAACTGGATAATCCAGCTGAGGCTGAGCCAATGTTTTACTAACACTCACCATGGTTGCATGAACTTGTGTTTAAGATTCGTATACCCCAGTCTTTCTCTACTGAACTCCTTTAGAATTATATCCTTTATGTCATGTTTATATTGTTTTTAGATGGTTTGGTGTGCCTCATGCTTTAGATTGAAGAAAATGTAATACTTCTGGAACTATTTTTCACACATTAGCCTGATCATGCAGAACACAAACCAAAAGCTTCAACAATATGTCAACAATTCGTCTTTGAGGTTAAAAACAATGACTGCAGATGCTGGAAACCAAATTCTGGATTAGTGGTGCTGGAAGAGCACAGCAGTTCAGGCAGCATCCAAGGTGCAGCGAAATCAACATTTCGGGCAAAAGCCCTTCATCAGGAATAAAGGCAGTGGGCCTGAAGCGTGGAGAGATAAGCTAGAGAAGGGTGGGGGTGGGGAGAAAGTAGCAGAGAGTACAATGGGTGAGTGGGGGAGGGGATGAAGGTGATAGGTCAGGGAGGAGAGGGTGGAGTGGATAGGTGGAAAAGGAGATAAGCAGGTAGGACAACTCCGGACAAGTCATGGGGACAGTGCTGAGCTAGAAGTTTGGAACTAGGGTGAGGTGGGGGAAGGGGAAATGAGGAAACAGTTGAAGTCCACATTGATGTCCTGGAGTTGAAGTGTTCTGAGGCGGAAGATGAGGTGTTCTTCCTCCAGGCGTCTGGTGGTGAGGGAGCGGCGGTGAAGGAAGCCCAGGACCTCCATGTCCTCAGCAGAGTGGGAGGGGGAGTTGAAATGTTGGGCCACAGGGTGATGTGGTTGATTAGTGCGGGTGTCCCAGAGATGTTCCCTAAAGCGCTCTACTAGGAGGCGCCCAGTCTCCCCAATGTAGAGGAGACCGCATCGGGAGCAACGGATACAATAAATGATATTAGTGGATGTACCGGTAAAACTTTGATGGATGTGGAAGGCTCCTTTAGGGCCTTGGATAGAGGTGCGGGAAGAGGTGTGGACGCAGGTTTTACAGTTCCTGTGGTGGCAGGGGAAAGTGCCAGGATGGGAGGGTGGGTTGTAGGGGGACGTGGACCTGACCAGGTAGTCACGGAGGGAACAGTCTTTGCGTAAGGTGGAAAGAGTGGGGAGGGAAATATATCCCTGGTAGTGGGATCTTTTTGGACATGGGGGAAATGTCGGCGGATGATTTGGTTTATGCGAAGGTTTGTAGGGTGGAAGGTGAGCACCAGAGGCGTTCTGTCCTTGTTACGGTTGGATGGGTTGGGTCTGAGGGCGGAGGTGCGGGATGTGGACGAGATGCGTTGGAGGGCATCTTTAACCACGTGGGAAGAGAAATTGCGGTCTCTAATAAAGGAGGCCATCTGGTGTGTTCTGTGGTGGAACTGTCCTACTGGGAGCAGATATAGCGGAGGCGGAGGAGTTGGGAATACGGGATGGCATTTTTGCAAGAGGTAGGGTGGGAAGAGGTGTAATCCAAGTAGCTGTGAGAGTCGATGGGTTTGTAAAAAATGTTATTTTCAAGTTGGTTGTCATTAATGGAGATGGAGAGGCCCAGGAAGGGGAGGGAGGTGTCAGAGATGGTCCAGGTAAATTTAAGGTCAGGGTGGAATGCGTTGGTGAAGTTGATGAATTGCTCAACCCCCTCGCGGGAGCACGAGGTGGCGCCAATGCAGTCATCAATGTAGCGGAGGAAGAGGTGGGGAGTGGTGCTGGTGTAACTACAGATGATTAACTGTTCTACGTAGCCAACAAAGAGACAGGCATAGCTGGGCCCCATACGTGTGCCCATGGCTACCCCTTTGGTCTGGAGGAAATGGGAGGATTCAAAGGAGAAATTGTTAAGGGTGAGGGTCAGTTCGGCCAAACGAATGAGAGTGTCGGTGGAAGGGTACTGTTGGGGACGTCTGGAGAAGAAAAAACGGAGGGCTTGGAGGCCCTGTTCATGGCAGAAGGAGGTGTAGAGGGATTGGATATCCATGGTGAAGATGAGGCGTTGGGGGCAGGGGAAACGGAAGTCTTGGAGGAGGTGGATGGCGTGGGTGGTGTCTCGAACGTATGTGGGGAGTTCCTGGACTGGGGGGGAATAGGACAGTGTCGAGGTAGGTAGAGATGAGTTCAGTGGGGTAGGAGCCTGCTGAGACACTGGGTCGGCCAGGGTGGTCAGGCTTGTGGATCTTGGGAAGGAGGTAGAACCGGACAGTGCGGGGTTCCCGGACTATGAGGTTGGAAGCTGTGGGTGGGAGATCTCCTGAGGTGATGAGGTTCTGTATGGTCTGGGAGATGATGGTTTTGTGATGGGGGGTGGGGTCATGGTCGAGGAGGCAGTAGGAAGAAGTGTCCTCGAGTTAGCGTTTGGCTTCAGCAGTGTAGAGGTTAGTGCACCAGACTACCACTGCACCCCCTTTATCCGCTGGCTTAATGGTGAGGTTGGGATTGGAAGGCTGCGTGTTGTGAGGGTGAGAGGTTGGAGTGGGGGAGGGGGGTAGACAGGTTGAGGCGGTTAATGTCCCAGCGGCAGTTGGAAATGAAGACGTCGAGGGCAGGTAATAGGCCAGCGCGGGGTGTCCAGGTGGATGCAGTGTGTTGGAGGTGGGCGAAGGGGTCCTCGGAAGGTGGGTGGGAATCCTGATTGTGAAAGGAAGCTCGGAGAGGTGGAGGCGACAGAAGAATTGTTCGACGTCACGGCGTGTATTAATTCATTGATGCGTGGACAGAGGGGGATGAAGGTGAGTCCTTTGCTGAGGACTGATCGTTCGTCCTCAGTGAGGGGAAGGTCTGGAGGGATGGTGAAAACTCAGCAGGGCTGGGAGCTGGATCTGGTGTGGAGCTGGGAGTGGGGGGAACCTGTAACTGGAGTGGGTGTGGTGGTGGGGGGAAAGGGCTTTTGCCCAAAACGTCGATTTTGCTGCTCCTTGGATGCTGCCTGAACTACTGTGCTCTTCCAGCACCATTAATCCAGAACAATTCGTCTTTGTTTGTATAAGTTTGCATCATTAATTGATTCATAATTACTAACATTGCAAGTTCATAATAGCCTGTCAAGCCACAAAATCTCTTTGCATCCTTTAAGGTAAACAACAATTGTGCTACACATAAAATTTAGTTAACCAACTCTTACCTATTTTCTCAATAATTAAGAAGGGGAAGGAACTTTAGAGGATTTGCTTAGTTAAAAATAATTTTCAGCATTCACGCTAGATTGAATTTGGATGTTCTTAGTTGTATATATACCATTGGGCCTTGAAAAAAATGTGAGTATGTACACTTCAGTTTTTAACCTAGAAATGCCTTAATACCCAAACAAAAATGCTTCAGATTTTGTATTGACTTAAGTTTTAAAGGATTGTCGAAAATTGACTTATTTGAAGTTTATTGAAATATCTCCTGTGGTCTCTTTAAAATTGATCATTTAAGTTCATTGTACGCATTAGATTTTTTTTTGAAACAAGATTTCCTAGGAATCACATGACCAGTGACAACCACTGACTACAAGGCAGAAACCTGCTGGAGTTGTTTAAATAGTGGCTAGTTTAGAAAGGATCTTGTCTTATCTGGATCAATTAGAGGACATCCTGCCAAGAACAAATTGAAATTGGAGAAAAGCCTGCTAAGAACAAGCTGAGTTGGAAGAAAGTTTTTGAAGAGTATGCTGCCAACTGTTTTTTCTCGTTTCTGAAAAGGAAATTCTCTTGTTGAGTTTAGGGTGAAACCTATTTATTCCTTTGAATGAATAATTAAAGAAACATGTTAAGATTGTATTTCCTGAACAATATGTGTCAGTTAGACTTCAGAGATAATCATGTATTGTTGGTAACTTGACTACATATGTCCAAATATCAGAGCAACAGATTTTGGAACATCTTGCATTTTTTACCTTTCTACCTTCAATAATAACCTACTATGCATCATGTGTGTTTTTTTTCATCAGAAAGTTAATCTCTGCAGAGAAATCTGTGTCTTTCTCTTTTCCTGTGTGTCTGTTTGTGGGTGTGTTTTGGGGATATTTATAGGGATAAGCATGTATACTTCTATATTACTGACTGTATGTTAACTTATTCCATGAAAATGCAATGATTGGTTTTGGTTCAACAATAAATCAATAATTGTGTTTGTTAAATACCTTATTGACAGATCTTTTGTTTAAACCCTGATATAGATAAAATATTTATTTGGCCATCTTGCTAACTGGAAAAATATTTTTTGTTTGGTGTTGTGACCCATGGAGTAGTGGGACTAGAATGATAGCCTTGGTCATGGCCATATACTTCAATTTGATGCCTGTGCTTCGGCTGCCCATAAGCCCAAGGTTGTTCATTCTTTGTATTCAGGGTTTGAAAAAAACTATCCACTGGACACTGACTTGCCTGAGGAAGCATTCGCACAAGTCACATAGAGAAAGGAATTCGGAAGACTTCAGCAACTTTTTAGACAGTTACACTGCCACCTGGAAGATACGCAAGGAATGTTTGAGTTACTGAATTCCTGCACAATTGAAGACTTTCATCAATGCATGCTTGCCTAAATTTGTTTATGTTTTACTGGAGTTTATGTTGGGTGCAGTGAGGGAAAGAACAATCCATCTATTAACTGAAACATGCCACCAGCAGGAATGTAAGTTGAACAAGCCTGACAATATAAGGGCTGTCATTAAAAGAAGGTGGCAAACCTGTCAAAATAAAGTGAAATGTTCAAAGCAATAAGTTTTCCTAAAGTGGATTGCTAGAAGCTGTGTCCAAGTTTACTAATTATTCTATAGTTTATTCTACCCATCAAATATTTAGAAGCTGCGTAAGGGCTTTTGTGGTTCAGTGGAAGTGCCCCTACCTCTGATTCAGCAGGCCTGGGTTCAGGTCCCACCTAGTCTAGAGTTGCATAATAACATATCTGGACAGGTGGATTAACGTGTCTGCAGTAAATATATGCTGCATTTTACAATGGAAATTTTTATACCACAGTATGCGTTTGCAATGCATTTTAAAATAGTAATCATTCTTACACAACCCTGATAATGCACAGAACTGATAATGCACAGCAGAATCAAATATTGGTTAATTTCAGAGTAGTCCAAGCTTGTACAACACCACCTGAATCTAAGGCAGCAAGCAGTGCATTTATTCTTGAACAATAGATTAAAACCACTCACAGAGGAAGGGTTAGAAATTATATCAATATAAGAAAGAAGGCCTTAGAAAATAACTCTGCTATTCAAGTATGACATAAACTGAATAGGTATGAACTATAAACATATATGAATTTTGATATGGCAGAACTTGAGTATTACTGGAAAATGCAGTATTTTGTCTAAATTTTTAATCTTGTACTCATTGGGAAAATTTGCAAGAATACCAATATAAATGGAACCACATTTGTAAAGCATAAGAAGAGATTTGCTGATTGATTGAGGTGTTGGTATTGGGACTAAGCCAGTTAGGTGATGACTGAAAGCTAAGTTGTAATGTGTAAATTTCAACAGTTAGTGTTAATTCCCAGGTTAGGCAGGTGGATTCCAATTGGTCAGCAAATTTACATAGGAATGTCGCAAAGATTGACAATCTCTATGCCCGCTTTTCTCCCAGGAGAATAGTGAAATTGCAATATATGTACAAAATCTTTTTGCCTACATATATCAAGTCAACTGCATTAATTAATTAAGCTTCTTGCAAGCATAAATGCATCGCACTGTCCGCCCAATTACTTAATATAACTTGGTTTCTAGTGTAAGTGTGGGATTATACCAAAGAAAGGACAGGCATTGGCTTTTTTTAAGTAAAGAAGGTACTGAAAGCCAGTTTCTCATTATAGGGACAATCTGGTTTCTTATGGGGCCAGCTCAAGCACTTAGCTGAAGATTTATTGGGTGGACATGTTCCTGGCTGCACAAATGTTTCTGCCAGAGCATCTTTTTAATTAATGCCTGGTACCTGTCCTGCCTGGCTTTAATTATGGTCTGGCCACCTCATGTCTTCTTTGTATCGAGATGTTGCAAAGCATGCAACAGATTATTTTTTCAAACACTTCTCTAACTCCCTGCTGCCTTCAATCTATCCAAGCATTGTAGAGTTATTCCAGAGATCAGAGTATTTGTAATAATCCCAATAACTGCACAGGTCTCATTGCATCCATACAGAGACATTATGAAGTCCTTCGGTTTTACACCATGATAAAGGCCCCTTGGCTCATCATATCAGCACCTATCTTTCAGCTCTTGGCCTGCAGCCTTCAATATTATGAGATTTCAACTGTTCCTCTAAATAGTTCTGAAATGACTTCAGGGTTGCTGCCTCTAACATCCTTTTGGGCAGTGAGTTCTAGATACCTGTCATCCTCTGGTGCAAAGAAATTTCTCAAGTTCCTCCTTTTTTATAACAGTGCCCTGGTTATTGGCCCCTCTAATAATGGGGAAGATTTCTCCCCACCCACACTGTCTATGCCCCTCAAAACTATGTATATCTCAATCACATCCTTGCACCCTCTTACCCCAGCCTTCTCTGCTCAAAGGAAAATAACCCCAGCCTATACATTAACTTTCTTTATAGTTACATCGCTCTAGCCCAGCCAATTTCTTCCGCATCCTCTCTAATGTATTTTATTCCTTCCTATTAGGAGAAAGTGAGAACAGATGCTGGAGAATGGAGTCAAGAGTGTGGTGCTGGAAAAGCACAGCCAGTCAGGCAGTATCCAAGGAGCAGGAGAGTCGACTGAAGGGTGATGAAGGGCTTATGCCTGAAACATCAACTCTCCTATTCCTGCTATTGTGTGTCAACCAGAACTGCCCACAGTACTCCAGCTCTGGCCTAATTAATGTTATGAACAGCTCCACCACCACCTCATTGCTCTTTCTTAGTTCCTTGAGGTTACCAATAGCCAGAGGTGAGATGCCAGGAGGTATTAATCATAATGTCAGTAATTTAAAAATATGGTAAGAAAAAGCTAGGGAACTATAGAATAGTGAGCCTGGTATCAGTGGTGGGCAGGTTGTTGGAGGGGGGTCTGAGGGACAGGATTTGCATGTATTTGGAAAGGCAAGGGCTGATTAGGATTTTCAACATGGCTTTGTGCGTGGGAAATCATATCTCACTGATGTGATTCTGATTTTTTTGAAAAAGTGATGAAAAGGATTGATAAAGACAGAGCAGTGGATGTTGTCTATGTGGACTTCAGTAAGGCGTTTGACAAGGTTCCACATGGTAGACTGGAAAACAAGGTTGGATCACATGGCATAGAGGGAGAACTAGCCATTTGGATACAGAATTAGCTCGAAGCTGTGAGACAGAGGGTGGAGGTGGAGGGTTGCTTTTCAGACTGGAGGTCTGTGACCAGCAGCGTGTTGTAAGGATCAGCACTGGGTCCACCACTCCTTGACATTTATATGAATGATTTGGATGTGAATATCGAAGGTATGGTTAGTAAGTTTGCAGATGACACCAAAATTGGTGTTATAGTGGACAGTGAGGAAGGTTTCCTCAGAGTTCAACAGGACTTTGATTAGCTGGGTAAATGTTCCAAGGAATGACAGATGGAGTTTAATCTAAATAAATGTGAGGTGTTGCATTTTGGAAAGGAAAATCAAGGCAGGACTAATACACTTAATCAAAAGATCCTGGGGAGTGTTGCCCTAAAAAGAGACCTTGGAGTGAGGGCTCATAGTTCCTTGAAAGTAGAGTAACTTGTAGATGGGATATTTGAAGCAGGCATTTGGTACACTTTCCTTATTGGTCAGTGCATTGAGTTTTGGTTTGGGGAGGTCATGTTGTGCCTGAACAGAACAGTGGTTAGGCCAGTATTGGAATATAGCATTCAGTTATGGTCTCCATACTAGATGAAGGATGTTCTGAATCCTTTCAAGTTTCACAAAAGATTTACAAAGATATTGTCAGGTTTGGAAGGTTTGAACCAAAGTGAGAGACTGAATAGGCTGGGGGAATTTTCCCTGGAGCATCGAAAATTGAGATGTGACTTTATATGAATGTATGAAATCATGAGGTACATGGATAGGGTGAATAGACAAGGTATTTTCCCCAGAATAGAGGAGTCAAAAACTAGAGTACATAGGTTTAAGGTGAGAGGGGAAAGATAGAAAAGGGACAAAAGGGGAAATTCTCTCATGCAGAGGGTGGTACATGAACTGCCAGAGGAAGTGGTGAAAATGGAAGCTGGTACAATTACAACATTTAAAAGGCAGTTGGATGGGTCCATGAATAGGAGGGTTTAGAGGGATATAGGCCAAATGCTGGCAAATGGGCCTGGATTAACTTAGAATATATAGTTGGCATGAACAAGTTGGAACATGGGGTCTGTTTCCGTGCCATCCATCTTTATGACTCCATGCCTACAGTCTGGGATATAGCCATCAATAGCATGTACTACATCTGTAGCTATACATTAGAGGTGTTAGATTTCCTTTGGCTTTGTGTTGGGAATTCATTTTGCCTGTAGCCCAGAAGACCACATAATTGCAATTATTTAGTGGTGAGTTTCAGGAACTCCACAATGCAAGAAAATTAAGCAGCCCTATTAAATGGTTGTTGTTACTGCATCAGTGGAAACAGAAAGGAAAATGCTGGTCAAGCTTAACAGTGAACTGGACACCTGTTTCATACATCTGTGAAAGCATATTGCAAATTTTTTTTGTACAAGCTTTGAAGAAAACTGAAAAATTGAGTGTTATCTTAATGATTACAGATAGTACAGTTTCTTACTGAAGATTGTAGGTCTCTGAAACATCTCAGTAACACTCTCTTTGTTTGAAACAGAAATCTGGAAACGCAGCTCACAAAGATGAGGGCATAGATATTGAGCGCCATCCTCCCCATATAATGTCCTTCCACCCGTTACATGCAGTCTCTCCTGTACAGCCATGAAGTGCCAAATGAGTAAGACAGAGGGAAATCATGAGGGCAAAACGGGGACATGAGATAGCTTTGGCAAATAGAATTAAAGAGAATCCAAAAGGTTTTTACAAATATATTAAGGACAAATGGGTAACTAGGGAGAGAATAGGGCCCCTCAAACTACTGATCTAGAATCTGGTTTCCAGCATCTGCAGTCATTGTTTTTACCCCTCAAACATCAACAAGGCAGCCTTTGTGTGAAGCTGCAGAAAATGGGGGAGATACTAAATTAATATTTTGCATCAGTATTTACTGTGGAAAAGGATATGGAAGATATAGACTGTAGGGAAATAAATGGTGACATCTTGCAAAATGTCCAGATTACAGAGGAGGAAGTGCTGGATGTAGTGAAACGGTTAAAGGTGGATAAATCCCCAGGACCTGATCAGGTGTAACCTAGAACTCTGTGGAAACTAGAGAAGTGATTGCTGGGCCTCTTGCTGAGATATTTGTATCATTGATAGTCACAGGTGAGGTGCTGGAAGACTGGAGGTTGGCAAACGTGGTGCCACTGTTTAAGAAGGGCAGAAAAGACAAGCCAGGGAACTATAGACAGTGAGCCTGACCTCGGTGGTGGGCAAGTTGTTGGAAGGAATCCTGAGGGACAGGATGTACATGTATTTGGAAAGGCAAGGACTGATTAGGGATAGTCAACATGGTTTTGTGTGTGGGAAATCATGTCTCACAAACTTGATTGAGTTTTTTGAAGAAGTAACAAAGAGAATTGATGAGGGCAGAGTGGTAGATGTGATCTATATGGGCTTCAGTAAAGCGTTTGACAATGTTCCCCATGGGAGATTCGTAAGCAAGGTTAGATCTCATGGAATACAGGGAGAACTAGCCATTTGGATACAGAATTGGTTCAAAGGTAGAAGACAGAGGGTGGTGGTGGAGGGAAGTTTTTCAGACTGGAGGCCTGTGACCAGTGGAGTGCTAGAAGGATCCGTGCTGGGCCCTCTACTTTTTGTCATTTACATAAATGATTTGGATGCGAGCATAAGAGGTACAGTTAGTAAGTTTGCAGATGACACCAAAATTGGAGGTGTAGTGGACAGTGATGAGGATCTGGACCAGATGGGCCAATAGGCTGAGAAGTGGCAGATGGAATTTAATTCAGATAAATGCGAGGTGCTGCATTTTGGGAAAACAAATCTTAGCAGGACTTATACGCTTAATGATAAGGTCCTAGGGAATATTGCTGAACAAAGAGACCTTAGAGTGCAGTTTCATAGCTCCTTGAAAATGGAGTCGCAGGTACATAGGATAGTGAAGAATGCTTTTGGTATGCTTTCCTTTATTGGTCAGACTATTGAGTACAGGAGTTGGGAGGTCATGTTGTGGCTGTCCAGGACGTTGGTTAGGACACTGTTGGAATATTGCATGCAATTCTGGTCTCCTTCCTATCGGAAAGATGTTGTGAAATTTGAAAGGGTTCAGAAAAGATTTACAAGGATGTTGCCAGGGTTGGAGGATTTGAGCTACAGGGACAGGCTGAACAGGCTGGGGCTGTTTTCCCTGAAGCATTGGAGGCTGAGGGGTGACCTTATAGAGGTTTACAAAATTATGAGGGGCATGGATAGGATAAACAAACATTCCCTGGGGTGGGGAATCCAGAACTAGAGGACATAGGTTTAGGGTGAGAGGGGAAAGATATAAAAGAGACCTAAGGGCAACGTTTTCATGCAGAGGGTGGTACGTGTATGGAATGAGCTGCCAAAGGATGTGGTGGAGGCTGGTACAATTGCAACATTTAAGATACATTTGGATGGGTATATGAATAGGAAGAGTTTGGTGGGATATGGGCCGAGTGCTGGCAGGTGGGACTAGATTGTGTTGGGATATCTGGTCGGCATGGACAGGTGGGACCGAAGGGTCTGTTTCCATGCTGTACATCTCTATGACTCTATGACACACGTGGATGGCACATTTGTTAATGCTGATACATATGTGGGCAAGGTGATGAGGTGTTCCAAGGGAGTGATGAGGCAGGGCAGAAGGGTTGCAGGGTTGGTGGTGTAGAAGTTTGGGGAGGTGACAGGGGCGAGTGAGGGAAGGTGCTATATGAGAGGGTGTTATAACATGGGTCTTCGTGAATGTGTTGGCAGAAATAGAGTGAATGTAAGATATCAGTATGTCACTTAGGCTCTGAACAGAGAGGCTACTGATCTTCTATCAGTACTGCAGTCTGGTCCTCAACATTTTCAAAACTGCGCTAGGTGGTGATGTCCAATCAGGTTGGCATGATCAGATGGCAAGAGGGTGACCTTCCTTTGCTCCACCATGTTGACTAGCGCCTAAGATCGCACTCAGAGAGTGACAGTAGCATCTTCCCTTTCTCAGCTATCTCACCTCAGACCCCCAACAATGAGTAGGGTATCTTCCAGGTGCCAGAACTCCCCCATTAAAGGTGGCACAGAAGGAAAGAATGCTGGTCTTACAGTGGCTACCTGGTGAGTGTATTGGGAATGGCATGTTTTAACAAAAGATGGAAATTAGACAAAGTATGCACCATGGAGGTGGCAACAGAACTTAACGCAGCAAATTTGATACGACAAATCTCAAACTCATGATGGAAATCATTCCACTAAGCAAGACTTGCTCTTTGCTAAAAAAAAATAAGATTCAGCCTCTTGAGAAGAACCTGGAAGTTGGGTTTCATTTGGGAGAACGTGAGGATTGCAGATGCTGGAGATCAGATCGAAGAGTGTGGTGCTGGAAAAGTACAGCAGCATCCAAGGAGCAAGAGAATCGACATTTCGGACATAAGTCCTTAATTAGGAATTCCTGACATACAAAATAAAAAACAGAACCTTTGTGAGCTGCTGACAAAAACTGGCAGCACTCAAGGCAATAGGTGACTCAGTGGTTAGCACTGCTGCCTCATAGCACCAGAGACCCAGATTCAATTCCAGCCTCAGGCTGTGTAGAGTGTCTGCTTGAGTTTTCTTTGGGCTCTCCAGTTTCCTCCCACAGTCCAAAGATGTGCAGGTTAGGTGGGTTGGTCATGTGAAATTTCCCATGAGGTCCTAGGATATACAGGCTGGTTAGATCAGCAATGAGAAATGCAGGGTTACAGGGATACGGTAAGAGGATGGGTTTGGATTAGATGCTGTTCAGAGGGGTGGTGTGGACTTGTTGGGCCAAATGGCCTGCGACCATGTTGTAGGGCTTCCATGCTTCAATGTGATCACTGTTCAGGTCTTTTGATTTTCTTCCCTCCTTCATACATCTGTAAAAACGGGCAGCAAGACAGATCTGTAAGAGGAAAGTTAAAATTATAGAGGATAAGAAGAATGATAACGTGGAAGCATATTAACATCTCTTCGTATGTTCCTGGGACCAGGGTTTGAATTCCACCGTGTCAAAGGATGGATTTTGAACTCATTAGAACATCTAGAATTAAGAGTCTATAATGTTCCCCATAAAATTGTATTGATAGTCAGAAAAAAACTGTAGTTTACTAATGTTTAAGGAAAGAAACTGCCATTCTTACCTGGTTGGCCTACGTATGACTCTAGACCCACAGCAATGTAACTGGTTCATAACTGCCCTGTGGACAATTAGGAATGGGCAATAAATCTTGGTCTAGCCAACAACACCCACATCCCGTGAATGAATAAAATGATTAGATTAGATTAAATTCCCTACAGTGTGGAAACAGGCTCTTCAGCCCAACAAGTCCACACCGACCCTCCGAAGAGCAACCCACCCAGACCCACTCCCCTACACCTAACACTATGGACAATGTAGCATGGTCAATTCACCTAACCTGCACACCTTTGGACTCTGTGAGGAAACCAGAATAAAGAAAGGTGAGGACAAGAACAATGAGAATAGTAAGACACAACTTGCTGATCTATGATTATTGAATCTGTTATTGTCTGGATAGCCAAAACAGGTTTCACATAACTCATGGCAGTTTATAATCACATGGAGTGAGTGAATTGACCTCACTGTTAGCTTCATTCACCTTGGTCTGCCTTTCTTGGGCATTATTTACCAATATCTTCTGGAACACTGTTGTAAGTACGTATCCAACATCAGAACATAAGAATTAGCAGGAGTAGGTCATCTGGTCCACCAAACCTACTCCACTATTCAATAAGATCATGGCTGATGATCCACTTACCTGCCCACTCACCATAACCCTTAATTCCTTTTCTGTTCAAAATCTATCTTTGCCTTAAAAACATTCAGCAAGGTAGTCTCAACTGCTTCACTGGGCAGGGGATTCCACAGATTCACAACCCTTTGGGTGAAAAAGTTCCTTCTCAACTCAGTCCTAAATCTGCTCCCCCTTATTTTGAGGCAATGCCACCTTATTCTAGCCTAGCCTGCCAGTGGAAACAACCTCTCAGTTTCTAACTTATCTAATCCTGTCATTATTTTATATGTTTCTATAAGATCCCCCACCATTATTCTAAATTCCAGTAAGTGTAGTCCCAGTCTACTCAATCTCTCTTCATAAACCAACCCTATCAATCCTGGAATCAACCTAGTGAACCTCCTCCTCACCCCATCCAGTGCCAGTACATCCTTTCTCAAGTAAGGAAACCAAAACTATACATAGTACTCCAGGTATGGCCTCACTAGTAGGCCTATACAGCTACAGCATAACCTTCTTATTTTTAAACTCCATTCCTCTTACAATGAAGGACAATTTTCTATTTGCCTTCTTAATTGACTGCTGCACCTGCAAACCAACCTCGATTCATGCACATGGACACCCAGGTCCCTCTGCACAGCAGCATGCAGCAATTTTTCACCGTTTAAATAATGGTCCATTTTGCTGTCATTCCTACCAAAATGGATGACCTCACATTTATCAACATCGTACTCCACCTACCAGACCCTTGCCCATTCATTTAACCTACCTATAACCTTCTGTAGGCTTTCAGTATCCTCTGCACACTTTGCTGTACCACTCGTTTTAGTGTCATCTGTGAAACTTGACACTCTACACTTGGTCCCCAAACCTAAATCATTTTTGTAAATTGTAAACAATTCAAAGGTGATCTTCACCATCATGACAGTGTCATTGAACCTGCTGATCTATGGTGAACGACAATTGCTGCAGTAATATTGCAGAACCCTCTTCTGATCATTCTCTATTCTGACAAATTGACCTGATTAACATGCCGGGACAGTATGAAACATTGGCACTCCAAGGTCAGTATAATAATACTGAATCTACAGAAGAAAGATAAAGACTAAACAAACCAGCCTTAAGGGGGTATACTACAAATGATCCATATGCTGAGGCTACTTGTATGTTTTCTTTAATCCTAGCATCAAAAACCTCCTTATATCCAAGATGGCGATGGAGTAAGATGTTTCAGCTGAAGCTCGTCTGCTCCATCTGTTTCTTTTTTTCCTCTTTTTATTTTTCTCTTGGTCTTTTTTTTCCTCACTCACGACTTCAGTGTGAACCCAGCAGGGCATCTTCTTGGCTCAGCAGCCCATGGTGGTCTCTCAGCAACATGTAGCAGTGTCTCAGCCCATCTCTTGGTGGCCCATGGCAGTCTCTTGGTCTGACATAGGGGTGTCTCAGTGTGTTAATGCGTCCCTTCCAGGCATGTTCCAGAGATGGAGGAGATCAGCGAGGCAGCAGTGATGGCATTGTAGCCCAATGTGGGAAGAGTGAGCGGTGAGGGAGGTTCTGCAGTATCTGAGGCAGAGGCATCGTGAATAGGCAGGTGAAGTCTCCCGGAAAGCAGGATAACCATTGGACCCATCAAAGACTGTTGAACTTTTAACTTTCTTCCTATTTTTCTAGTTTCTATGAAGAAGGACTTTAATGTTAATTATTACCTTAAATCATTCTTTTTCAATGTTTTTTATGAAGGTAATACTTAACTTTTACTACTTTGTGCCTAAGTATTTTGTACCTAGATACATTTGTATCTAAGATGTACTTGAGTACATGTGATAATGAAACTTAAATCTAAATGTAGGTGGTGAAGCCATTCACATATTCCCACAAGTGACTGAAGATAATTGATACATCTTAAGCTTGGAAGGCATCCTATTGTTTTAGGTAAAAACAAGGACTGCAGATGCTGGAAACCAGATTCTGGATTAGACTGGTGCTGAAAAAGCACAGCAGTTCAGGCAGCATCCAAGGAGCAGGAAAATCAACATTTTGGGCAAAAGCCCTTCATCAGGAATAAAGGGCTTTTGCCTGAAACGTCGATTTTCCTGCTCCTTGGATGCTGCCTGAACTGCTGTGCTTTTCCAGCACCACTCTAATCTATTATTTGAGGTCCAGATTTCTTTATCCATTCATGGAATGTGTGAAGGCCAGTATTTCTTGTCCATGCCCAATTGCACTTGAGCTGAGTGGTTTGCTAGGCCAGTTCAAGGGACAGTTCAGTGCCAACCACATTGTGTTTGGGTCTGTAATCACATATAGGCCAGATAGGGGCAAGATGGCAGATTTCCTTTTGTAATGGGAACCAAATAGGCTTTTACAACAATTAATAGTTTCATGGCACCACCATTTTCAATTACAGATCTATTTTGACTGGATTTAAATTTCTCCATCTTCTCTTGAATCCATACTCCTAATTGGCCTGAGTCTCAATTGCTCGTCCAGTAGCATCACCACTGCACTACAGTCTCCTCTTAGCTGTGGCTAGATGTTCTGATTCTCTTCTTCCACTTTCTCTTGTGCTCTGTGCACTGGCAACTTGCAATACAAGAGTGCAGAGCTCTGTAGTGCTTCGTGAAAGGCAGTGAAACAATGTGAGGTGACTGCTTTTGTAAGATCCTGCTGCTTCCTCTGCTATAATTGGTGAGACAGAACCAGGTAATTATTATCGCTTCCACTATTTGCTGCCTTGTGCAAGCAGTTATCATGTAGCTGAAGGCCTGTACATTGGAGGAGGAGCAATGATAATTTGTGCAAAACTATGTTTATCAGATAAGTCAAAGACTGGGGCATGACTGTCAGCTTCAATATCCCTCGAATTCCTAGTTCTGTACCAAGGAAGTGTTGAAGCAAATCAATGGTTGGCCATATTCATATACGTCTGGCATCATTTGGTGCTAGCCAGCTGCTAACAAGTCCCGGGAAATTGATACAGGCTTTGTTTTGGAAATGAAGCATCAGGTATGATCATTGAGTCCCACACCTTCAAACTTTTCGGGGTGGGCTAGCTAGATTAATACAAAATTGGCTTGATCATAGAAGGCAGAGGGTAGTTGTGGAACTGTGTTTTTCAGAATGGAGACTGGTAACTAATGGTGTTCCACAGGAGTCGGTCTTAGGTACTCTGTTGTTTGTGGTTTATATTAATGATCTGGGGGTAAATGTGGGTGGTCTGGTTAGTAAGAGTGCAGATGACATGTAGATTGGTGGAGTTGCTGATAATGCCAACGATTGTGAAAGGATAAAACAGGATATAGATAGATGGGCGACTTGAGCACAGAAATGGCAGATGAGTTTAATTCAGACAAATGCGAGGTGATGTGCTTTGGAAGATCAAATTTGGGTCATTCACTTACTGTGAATGACAGAACCCTTAGGAACATTAACATACAGATGGATCTAGGCGTTCACAGTTCTCTAAAAGTGGCAACACAGGTGGCCATGATGATTAAGAAGGCATATGGCATGCTTGCTTTTATCAGCTAGGAAATGGAGTACAAGAGTTGGCAAACCATATTGCAGCAATATAAAACCCTCGTTAGGCTGCATTTGGAGTATTGTTCACAGTTTTGGTCACCACACTACCAGAAAGACATGGAAGCTTTGGAAAGAATGCAGAGAAGGATCACCAGGATATTGCCTGATCTTGAGGACATTGGCCATGAGAATAGGTTAAAAAGACTAAGATTGTTTTCACTGAAAACACATTAGTTGAGAGGAGACCTGATATAGATCTACAAAATAATGAGAGGAATAGATAGGGTTTTTCCCAGGGCTGAAGTTTCAATTACAAGGAGGCACAGATACAAGGTGAGAGGGGGAAAGTTTAATGGAGATGTGTGAGGGAAGTTTTTTCACAGAGAATAGCAGGAGCCTGGAATGCACTGCCAGTGGAGGTACTGGAAATGGACACATTGGCAACATTTAAGAGGCATTAGGATGATTACATGAATAAGGAGGAAGTAGAGGGATACAGAGTGAATAAGGGCAAGGTTTTTTTTAGTTTAGTTAGGGCATGATGATCAGCTGGAGGGCTGAAGGGCCTGATCCTGTGCTGTACTTCTCTTTTGTTCTTTGTTTGGAAGAAAATGTATTATGTGGTCCTGGCACTGCACGATATCCGGGAATGAATTATGCTGATATAGGAGCCACAGTGTTTGATTGATGTAACTGGGACAAGACCACAGTAGAGAGGAGATGCCTTGAAAGTTAGGTAGTGGAACTGTCACCCTTTGTGATTTATTCCAAAGTGCTGAGAAACTACAACATGTATTCACAAAGAGAAGTTTCCTTAAGGATATGGCCCAAAGGTCATCAGTTAGTAAGTCTGCCAGATGACTTTTCCAACATCCAGAGGGTGTTCATGCTGACATCTTTCCATTGGTTCCTCTGTTTGTAAGCTTGGTCTAGAGATTCTGCATCTACAGCAGTTCCATGCAAGTTGTGAGGCTGTGGAAGTACTATCCATGGCTCCCTGAGGTTTTGACAATCCTGCCAACTTTTCTTTTAAAGTCACAATTTATTTTTTAAAATGAGACATTACAAATGTCTACAACTAACTATACAACGCACTGCCAATAATGTCTCTTTAAACTCTCTGGAGTACCAGTTGACAAACAAATTAGTTAAAGCAACATAGTTTATCCTTTCAATTAATAGTGTGTTCTCTTGTTATTTCTTAATGGTCATGGAGACGGCAATATCCCAACTTGCTATTGATAAAATACATTGGTTTTATACAGTGATGTACAGCAGAAATTACTGTTGTTACTGATATACCCACTGACCCCAGAAAAAAACCCAAGATGGCTTAGGTTCAAGACAGCTGTCTCTTCCATTGCAACTGGCAGCACTTAGCCCTGGGTTCATTTGCAGGTCCTCTACAATGTGTTGTACCATTCTATCACCATCTTCTTGTTGAAGTCTTTCGATTTATCCTTCCTCTGTCTGATCCATATAATGTTTCAACCACAAAATATCTATGTTGGCAGAGAATGATAGGCAGGAGACTTTGTGACTATCGTGCATTTTCCTAACGTACAGAGTAACTTGTGCTTGTCCTTCTCTAAGAAGTACATGTGCATGATACTGTATCGGGTAGGATATCCAATGAACTAAAGTGGTGCATTCAGGGTAGAAAATTCTGACTCCCAAGTACCTTTAAAAGTCAATGACCAAAGTCCACTCAAAAGTAGCCAAATAACATTACAATTTGCTTTCTGAAAGAGCCAAAAGTCACTTTGCAAATCCTAATACTCATTATTATCTTTCCTTCAAACAACATTGAAACTCAGGTCTTGTTGAGCAACCAAGCATATTCATAACCAGCATTAAGAGGAGAAATAGTGCAGACAGTGGATCCATGTCAATTGTGTTTCATTCATATGGAATTTAAATGCTGATGTTTCACTTGTTGATGTCAGCCACGTGACTAGATCTCAGTGTGTATCAGACACAAATGATAATGGATGCTACTCTTGTCAGTCCCATTCTACTTTGTCTAATATCTATCAACTAATGCACACAGGACTTTCAATAGGGGACAAGTAGTGTCCAGTCTGTTTTAATATCATTACCACAATTACTCCTTCATTGCTACTGGCACCTTTACAAAGATATTCTACACATAAGCACCCAGACAAGCCTTTTATGTGCCACAGAGCTTATTCAAACTGATGCGGGCCACTGGAGAGTATTGGCTTTGACATGCTGATTAAAGCTTCAGCTTGTTGAATCATAACCATATGATTTATAAATTGACCCCCTGTTTCTAATTTTATAATGTTTTGAAAAAGTGGTGTTACCAAAAATCTAGCCTTTTTAGTATTATTTTTTCTTCCGACCAGAAGTGAATAAATGGTAGAAGCAGTACTTGTTTTAATGAACACTTAAGCCAGTCTCAAAGACCACAGTTCACAGCTGCACATTCCATTTCTGCCATGTGTTTGAATTAACTTGCGTGCCATTAACAAATCATAAAAGATAAATGTCAATCCAGAACTTGGAACAACCAGCTATACAGTTTCAGAAGCAAGGCGCCAAAGTGTACCCTGGGGTGTGAAATCCAATGACAAAACACAGTCCTGATTTCACTGTTACTCGTATTTATTTTTCTCTCGTTTTATGAGCAGCTGCTCCACTGTAATGGTATTCTGTCATACGATGGTCAAAAAATGACCTTTATGAGTCTGACAGTACTGTGGAGAAAGAGAGAACCTTGCAATCTCAGGGCTGAAACTCAAACCTGCAGTGTTTTTCGCCTTTACATTAACTGCTTCCCTTCATAATTTCCAAGGGAACCAACCCACAAGGATTGACTGTAAACAGTTAACTGTAGATTCTCTGTCAACTTATTTAATTTTGCAGGGCTGGAGTTCTCACAGTTGTAGCCTAGGAGATTGAAAACATGGAGTCCATCCACAAAAAAGATTATATCTCTGTCGTTGAGGTCTCAGGTTTGACAACCAATTTGCCCTTTCATGCTTCTTATGCTCATTGTGAAAGGTAGGGGGTAACGTCCATTTCAATTTTCCCTCATTAAATCCCATTGCACAAAAGACTGTGCTTATGGTGGACTTGCCTGACTAAAACTGGAAGAAATGGAGGAGAATACCTGCTGTCTGTTTCATTGGTCAGTCATTTACTGGAATGGGATTTTGTATTGGTATGATTCTTGGAACTTATCAAATTTCACGTTCCTTATTATTCCTGGTTCTAATGCCTAAATATACACTGTGGCCTACTGGTGCTATCATTGAGCTAGTAATCCAGAGATCTGTGCTAATGCTATGGGATATGGCATCAAATCAGAGCAGTAGATGTCCACAGAGACTTTAGTAAGACCTTTGACAAGCTTCCGCATGATAGACTGATTATTAAGTTTAGATCACATGAGATCCAAGGAGAGCTAGACAATTGGGTACCAAAATGTCTAGACAGTAAGCAATAGAGGGTGGTGGTAGAGGGTTGTTGTTCAGACTGGAGGACTGTGACCAATAGTATGCCACAAGAATTGACGCTGTCCACTGTTATTCATCATTTATATAAACAAATTGGATGAGAATATGGGAAGGATGGTTACGAGATTTGCAGATGACACCAAAATTGGTGGTATAGTGAACAGTGAAGACGGTTATCTAAGAGTACAATGGGATCTTGATCAACTGGGCCAGTGGGCTGAGGAATAGCTGGTGGAGGTTAATTTAGATAAATATAAAGTGTTGGTTGCATTTAGGTAAGACAAACCAGGGCAGGGCTTACACAGTCAATGGTAGGGCCCTGCAGAGTATTGTCCAACAGAGAGACCTAGGGGTGCAGGTAAGTAATTACTTAAAAGTGACATCACAAGTAGACAGGGTAATGAAGAAGGCATTCAGCAACTTGCTTTCTTTGGTCAGAGCATTGAATATAGGAGTTGGGATGTCATGCTACAGTCATGCAAGACACTGCTGACTCCTCATTGCTAGTACTGTGTACAGTTCTGGTCGCTCTGCTTTAGGAAGGATGTTATTAAACTGGAAAGGGTGCAAAAAATATTTACAAGATGTAACCAAGACTGGACGGTTTGAGTTATAAAGAGATGCTGGATAGACTGGAACATTTTTCCCTGAAGCATAAGAGGCTGAGGGGTGACCTTAAAGAGATTTATAAAATCATGAGGGACACAGATAAGATGAATAGCCAAGATTTTTTTTTCTGCCAGGGTAGGGCAGTCCAAAACTAGAGGGCATATGTTTAAGATGAGAGGGGAAAGATTTAAAAGGGACCTAATGGGCAGCATTTTACACAGAGGGTGGTGCTTATATAGAAGTCTGTCAGAGGAAGTGGTCGAGGCAAGTACAATCACAACATTTAAAAGAAATTTGGATGGGTACATCTATAGAAAAGGTTTAAAGAGACATGGCGAAATGTAAGCAATGGGACTAGATCAGATTAGGAAACCTGATTGGCATAGATGAATGGAGCCAAAGGGTCTATTTCTGCATATGACTGTAGGACTACAGATCCTATTGTGGCTAGATGGTAATGTTTGAATTCAATTAAAACATCAAAAATGGTAACCATTGTCCTTTTCAAAAAAGGCCTATTGAGTTCACTAATATCCTACACAGAATGAAATCTGCTGATCTTACCTGGTCTGGTCTACACATGATCCCAGACAAATAACAACATGGTTCATTCTTAATGGCTCTCCGGGCAATTAGGGATGGACAATAAGTCCTGGCCTGGTCAGTGATATTTGTATCCCATGAATGAATGTTTATAAAAAGGAGCACCACCTCATCATGTTATTGAGTGATGCAGGTTTGATCCACTGTCCTGCAAAGTTACTGACTGCTTCTGGCTTGATATGGAAGTTCTGGAGACTCCTCATCAAAAAGGATAGTAACCTGCATCTTCATTTCTCCAGGCTTCTATTTTAGAATAATAATGACAGATTCTTAAGAACGTGAATATTCCACTCAATAGGTGTGTGTGACCCAGGGAGAAGTCTATGCTTCTTAAAGAATTAAAACAAATTGATTGACAAGCAATTCTTTTTGAGCACAGCTGTATTTATATAAAACTTTGGTTAACTTTAGCTACAACTAGAAACCAATTTCATAAATACTTTGAATAGTGTGACAATTCTGTGGCGTTAAGAGGTTATTTTGTCTGTTTTTTTTTTAAGAGGTTGTAAGGCAGAGGCACCAAGCAGTCTAGCAAAACCATTTGAATAAATACCTTGGGAGGCCTTGGATTTTTGTTTCACAGCCTGAATGGGTCTGGCCACCTCTTACAGATCAGAATTACTGGGTTTTCAGAAGTATCAGAGGGGTTGGAAGCTTTATTAAATGTCTCCTGGCTGCTTCTCTCTGAATTGTCTCTGGATTTTTTTTGAACTCCTGGATTGAAGAGAATCTGTGTGAGAATCTCTGTCTGAATTTGTCTTTTTGCCAAGGACAGTGTTTATACTATATTGGAACAGTTGATTACTAGTAGTTACTGTATCTATTATTCAGTCTAAGTTCTTCTTTCTTTCGTTTGTATTTTAACTATAGTATCTTTTTGCTTAAAGTCAAGTACTTTGATCAGTCGCATTGCATCTGGAACATGACTCTTCACATTGGCCTTTAAAATAAGAAAAAGTTGGGGTCCAGGCTACCTTCTTAAAATATTTTGATGGAGTCTGGTCTGGTCCATAACAGTAACGGTGATATAGTAATCTAGACAAATTTAAACTGGAATGAAAAATTCCTTTTACAAACCCATCAATTCCATATCATTTTCTAGTTAATTTCAGTGAATAACAGGGCATGTAACTTACTTGACAGTAAAACCGAGCAGAAGTGTTGATTTCTCACCTCCAATACTGATCCTTCTAATTGCCAGTGCAAATTTTAGCCCACTGTACAAGGCTAGTTCTATCCATTTTCTTGAAAGTTGCTGACCTTCCAAAGGTCCAATAAGATATAAGATAATCAGAGGGTTAGATAGGGTGGGCAGGGAGAGCCTTAGTATGGTGACAGCAACGGTAGTAGATTTGCCAACTATTAAGTATATTTAAGTCGTCATTGGACAGGCACATGGACATACATGGAATAGTGTAGATTAGATGGGCTTCAGATTGGAATGACAGGTCGGCGCAAATCAAGGGCACTGCAATGTTCTCTGTTCTCAGTGGAACTGAAATTGTTTTGTGAACCCCTGCTGAATGGCTTTCACTTCCCTGGTGTGTGGATTGTTGTATGGACAACACACGAACATTCTACTTTTTAATGCAGTAAACTGCCTTAATGCATTCTTTTTCAAAATCTGGTCTGTACTGACATCTTCAGAGATTATCACCAGGAGACTTGTTAGTGACAGAGCCTATCCCCTTTCTCTCATCCTTAATGAAGTTGTCAGTCAAGGGCACAACTGTAGCAGCAGACTAAAGTAATGAGATAGATGCCTTTGCAAGAGATGACATGCTTGTCACCTCAAATGATAGATGCAAGAGTCATTGCTCCTGGTTGGTAATGCCTCCTAGAGACTGATTGCCAAGCTTTCATGTAGATGTAATTTACTTCTAATATTCTTTTAAGTAAATCTTTCTAGCACCAGTGAGTCCAAAGTCAGCCAGGAATCACTCATTTCCAAGTGTCCACAGTGCTTTCAAGTTGTGAATTATGTCCTCACTAACACAACACAATTCCCCCAGTGAAAGTGTCAAAGATACTTTATCAGAATGTTGGCCTGCTTCTTACAGTATATTACTATAAAACAGCATAATTGATGGTTGATGTTGGAATTTCAAATGACTTGGGACTATTGAAGAGAGAGATGTGGTGTCATCAATCTTTCAAATGAAGGAAAGGTTTTGAGGTTGTAAGTGCATGGAAATGTGCAGCCACATGGGAATTTCATTTGAGGAAATGATCTTTAACCATTGTCCTTTTGAGGAAAGCTCATTCACAGCTGTTACATTCAGAGTGCAAGCATTCTGCAGGCTATTGAGGTGTTCAAGGTTAAAGCACTGGCTGGAAGCTCTGGAGAGACACTCAGCCTCATTATCAATTCTTGGCTGAGAGCCTAGTTATCTATTGTTCTGTTGAAGCAGCTGCCTCTAGTGAAATATTATTGCCTGATTGACAGATCTTTTTCCCTCAGATCCATTTCTCAATTGCTCAAAGCTCATTTATGCAAAGTACAGAGTTATCAAGTACTTACAGTTTCTGCATTCGGTAATTTAAAGGTCAGATTCATTGACACTTTATAGGATTGTAGTAATTTTTTTCATGGAAGTTCTGAATGTGAACTTCTTTAAGCATTGTCACACACAAATTGTTATTTTAGGATTCAAGTATAAAGTAAAAGCTGTATTTTTAAAAATTGATCAAGAAATGTGGTCAATATTTGTTACTTATTCTTTGTTGCTGTAGAAAGGGTGATGGTGAGCTACATTCTTGAATTGCTTGAGCCCTTGGGTTATAGGAGTAAACACAGCGCTATTAGGTTGGGAGGCCAGCATTTTGGACCAGCAGCAGTGAAGGAATGTTAATATTGCTCCAAGTCAGGGTGGTGTGAGATTTGGAAGGAACTTGATTAACTCACAGTTCTACCTCCACCCTTATGGATTCTACAGATTCTCATCCAAGATAATTTCTTGCAGGTGGAGCAGTTTTGATGAGTTAGTGTGGGCATCTCATAGATGACATTCACTGCTGTCACTGCATCATTGAAACAAGTGAAAACTGAAAGTGGTGGATGAGATTCCAACTAAGCAGGCTGCTTTTTCTGGATGGTGTCAGGTCTCTTGAGTGTCGTTGAGGCTGTACCTATTTCGGCAACTATTCCACCACACTCCTGATTTATGTCTTGTAGTTGGTGGGCAGGCATTGGGGAGATTAATTACTCAAGGATTCCTACCTCAGACCTCTAGCAACTACATATATGGCTATTCTAGATTGGATCCTGGCAAATACAGCTTCAGGATTTTGATAATGGGGAAATTCACTGACGGTAATGGCATAAGGACGTTAGATATTGCTTGAAATATTAGCATTGCTAATATAGCATAGAACATGTACGATAGCAAGAAATTATATTGGATCAGAAATTGTAAAATCCAATGGGCAGAGGTAGGTCTGAGAGTAAATCAAAAGATAATGGGCCTATGTAAAAACGAACTAACAGAAGACAGAAGTTGGAATAAGGGGACATGTTCAGGTTAGAAACCTGTAACTAGAGAATCAATGCTGACCTCCAACAAGCACAACCGTCTGTTATTGTACTAGGTTTGACTCTAAACAGCAATGGTCTTTTTTCTCTGATTCTTATTGATGTCAGTTTAGATGCCACACTCAGTCACAGGACAGTCACTCTTACCTCACTTTTGGAGTAAACCTGCATGGAAGTGCCATAGGCTGGCATCGAGAACATCCGGGGATATTGGGGGGAATGGGCAAAGTGGTATAAGTTGGGATGTGAAGTTAGGTAAGATTTTTTTTAATAACCTCTTAAAAATTCTCTCAATTTAGATTTTGTTCAAAGTTCAGGAGCCCTGAGCCACCATGACGCCCCCCCCCCCCCCCTCCACTGAAAGTCTGGCCTGACTCCACCAAGCTTTGGGGAGGGGCAATAAGAGATGCCTGTTTCCCCCAGAATGGCACAAGTCAGGAACACAGTAAGTGGAACCACAGGTTGCTCCTAATGCCAAATAGCCTTGAAAATAGGTCAAAGTGCAGGTGGCCCAGGTCCTGGGCCTCCTCCATCGCCACTCCCTAACCACCCGACACTTGGAGGAAGAATGCCTCATCTTCTGCCTTGGGACTCTCCAACCCCAGGGCATCAATGTGGATTTCACCAGTTTCCTCATTTGCCCTCCCCTCACCTTATCCCAGATCCAACCTTCCAACTCGGCACTGCCCTCATGACCTGTCCATCTCCCTACCTATCCCCTTCACCCTCCCCTCTGATCATCATTACCCCCACCTCCATCTACCTATCACACTTCAGCAACCCCCCCCCCACCCAAATTTATCTCACCACCCCCTTGGCTCACAGCCTCATCCTGATGAAGGGCCTTTGCCCAAAACGTCGACTCTCTTACTCCAGGGATGCTGCCTGACCCGCTGTGCTTTTCCAGCACCACAGTCTTCAGCCTCAAAAATAGGGCTAAGAATCGTGAATGTGTGTGTGTGTGTGTGTTAGAGTAGTAAACAAAAGGTACCGCCGTTCATTCCACTTATAAGTCCTACCTGGCCTCTGTTCATTCTCCTCGTCTGATTAGCTTCAAAAGTACGGTTGATCAGGCCATCCAAGTGTGGGGAAGCACTCTGTTTCATCACTAACCTTTACAGTAACATAACTCCCTGTGGAATACAGAAACTTTAAAACAAATGTAGGAAGGCATCAGGAGCACCCATAATTGCCAGCCAAGAAAATGTATCTAGCAACTAATCTGTTAACTCTTTATGATAACTGTGTATAATCAGTTTGATGAGTTTCATGCCATTTGATGCCCTCCTCAGTTGTGTGAAGTTAAGACAAGGTGATCCAAATTAGCTGTATTGGTGCTAAATTACTTTTACACAATGGTTGACATCATAATCTGACTGCTCTGAATGCTGGCAATGGTCATGAGGAATATGCACTTGCACAATTCCTTTCCCACGGTAACATCCGGCACATTTCCCAATAGAAGTATGGGTGCAGATCTCAGATGCTATTTTTGAGAATTGGGAGGCTGCATCACACTTTTTTTAAAAAGGCCAAGTTCTTCAGAACCTAATTTTGCCCACAGTAACTGTGTGTAAGAATGAATGCTTTGTAATTTAAGTAAGGGATGGAAAATGGTGAGTAGGAGAAGTGTCAACAGCGTTAGCTAGTATAAAATTTTTTTTTCAATATTTGATCAGGGCTTTGAAGGTTGTAATTTTTCCCTCAGGCTCATGAAATGGATCATCAAATGCATAGAGTTACAAATTCTCTTAGAGACTTCAAAGTAAAATAAGCTTAAAAATTTGGAAGAAACAGAGGTAAGTCTGCTTCCCTCACCATTCTCCTACTTTGCCTGCTATTAGCTGACTCTTTAGCAGGTTGGTAATCCAACATGCCACATGGTTCATTTAAGCTACAATATACAGTATTTTCCTGAGTGTATCTAATTTGCTGGAGTCTAATGATATTTCTTTGTGTGAGCAAAAGGAATTCCTGATTTAGAAAAGAAATACTTTTTGAAACATTGGTCCATAGTTCCAGAGTCTTTTGATTGTACAGTATCCAACCTTTAATAGTGAAACACAAATTAAACTGTGGAATGTGTTATTTAGGGATAGTTTGGTTTAAGTATAAAGCTTACACTAGCTGGAAGAGGCAAGGTGAAGTATTCGTGGTAGAAGTAGAATCGTGATAATCACATTCTAGAAATAATTCGTCCTCATGCAACCACTGGAATGCGGGATGTGATCAATTAGTGCACATGTTTTGCTAAGCACAGCAGTGAAAAGCAGCCAGAAATCATGGACTTCACGATAGACTCAATTTCATTTCCTGCAAAATACTGTTTCAGGACAGAAGAAACAGAAAAAAAACATGTAGCCCAAAGAGAATAAAATTGTTATTGAAAGGAACTCATGTACTATGTTGTCCCCATGTGACACTGAACCCCTGGAGTTGAAATAAAATTGTCTAACACTTTAGACTGGGGAGGCTTTCAAAGATAGGTTGAAGATAATGCAGGATAGGCAAGTGTTAGGAAAGGCAAGGTTCGCGAATGGTGGATGACAAGAGAAATTGGACGACCAGCGAAGAGGAAAAGCGAAGCGTACATAAGGCCCAGGCAGCTAAGAACAGAACGAGCCCTGGAGGAATATTGGGAAAGTAGGACCAGCCTTAAACGAGGAATCAAATGGGTTAAAAGGAGTCATGAAATAGCTTCAGCGAGCAAAATTAAGGAACATCCCAAAGCCTTTTATTCTTATATAAGAAGCAAGCAGGTAACTAGAGAAAGGATTGGTCCACTAACGGATAAGGAAGGAAGGCTGTGTGTCGAACCTGAGAAAATGGGTGAGATTCTGAATGATTACTTTGCATTAGTATTCACTGAGGAGAGGGACATTATGAATGTTGAGATTAGAGATTGATGTTTGATTATTCTGGATTATGTTGACATACGTAGGAAAGATGTGTTGGGTAGGCTAGAGGTTATTAAGGTGGACAAATCCCCAGGACAGGATGGGATCTATCCCAGATTGCTGAGGGAGGCAAGAGAGGAAATAGCTGGGGCCCTGACAGATATCTTTGTAGCATCCTTAAACACAGGTGAGGTGCTGGAGGATTGGAGAGTTGCTCATGTTGTCCCCTGTCCAAGAAGGGTAACAGGGATATTCCAGGTAACTTCAGACCAGTGAGCCTGACGTCAATGGTGGGAAAGTTGCTGGAGAAGGTACTGAGGAATTAAATCTATTTATATTTGGAAAAGAATGGGATTATCAGTGATAGGTGACATGGTTTTGTGCGGGGGAGATCGTGCCTCATCAACTGAATAGAATTCTTTGAGGAAGTGATCAAGTTGATAGATGAAGGAAGGGCTGCAGATGTCATATACATGGACTTCAGTAAGGCGTTTGATAAGATTCCCCATGGCAAACTAATGGAGAAAGTGAAGTCACATGGTGTGCAGGGTGTTCTAGCTAGTTGGATAAACAGGACACAGAGAGTAGTAGTTGAAGGGTGTTTCTCAAAATGGAGAAAGATGACCAGTGGTGTTCCACAGGGATCAGTGCTGGGGTCACTGTTGTTTCTGATATACATAAATAATCTGGAAGAGGACACTGTTGGTATGATTCAGCAAGTTTGCAGATGACATGAGGATTGGTGGAGTAGCAGAAAGCATAGGGGACTGTCAAAGAACACAGAAGAATATAGATAGACTGGAGAGTTGGGTGGAGAAGTGGCAGATGGAGTTCAATCCAGGCAAATGTAAGGTGATGCATTTTGGCAAGACTAATTCTAGAGCGAATTATACTGTAAACGGAAGAGCCTTGGGGAAAGTTGATGAGCAGAGAGATCTGGGAGTGCAGGTCTATTATACCCTGAAGGTGGCTGCGCAGCTGGATAGAGTGGTCAGGAAGGCATATGGTATGCTTGCCTTCATCGGATGGGATATTGAGTATAAGAGCTGGCAGGTCATGTTTAAATTGTACAAGACATTGGTTCAGCTACATTTAGAATACTGTGTACAGTTCTGGTCGCCACATTACCAAAAGGATGTGGGTGCTTTGGAGAGGGTGCAAGAAGGTTTACAAGGATATTGCCTGGTATGGAAGGTGCCAGCTATGAAAAGAGGTTGAGTAGGTTGGGATTGTTTTCATTAGAAAAAAAGAGATTGAGGGGAGACCTGATTGAGGTCTACAAAATCTTGAAGTTTGTAGACAGGGTGGATAGAGATAAACTTTTTCCCAGGGTGAGAGATTCAATAATGAGAGGTCACATTTTCAAGGTGAGAGGTGAAAGGTTTAAGGGGCCCACACGTGGTAATTACACAGAGGGTGGTGGGTACCTGGAATGTATTTGTCAGCAGAGGTAATAGAGGCAGGCATGGTAGATTCATTTAAGATGCGTCTGGACAGATGCATGAGTAGGTGGGGAGCAGAGGGATACAGATGCTTAGGAACTGGGCGACAGGTTTAGATAGTGGATTTGGATCGGCTCAGGCTTGGAGGGCCGAAAGTCCTGTTCCTGGGCTGTAAATTTTCTTTGTTCTTTGTTTACATTATGAAACACTTTTATGGTGGTTCTTTTTGATTGAAGGAATTGTAAGAATATTTGTCCTCAGTACACACTGTTGAAGTAGATAAAATCCTGGTACTTGTTACAGACAAATACAGCATTGTCCTGCATATTTTTATAGTCTTGTTATTTGCAACAATTAGCATCCCAAGAGTGTGGAAACATGCCAGTTGGCCCAATAACTTCACACCAAACCTCCAAAGGGTAATCCACCTAGACTCATTCCCCTAACCTACACATCCTTGGATAGTGGGAGGAAACCAGAGCACCCAGAAAGACCCACACAATCACAAGGCAAATGTGCAAACTCCACACACACACAGTCACCTGAGGCTGGAATTGAACCTGGGTCTCCGGCATTGTTAAACAGCAGTGCTAACCACTGAGCCACTGTGCTGCCTATTGTTAATTCCTGGTGCAATTAAGGAGGAAACAGGCACAGAGGTCACCTTTTGGATTTAAAACAAACCTAATGTATAATTGAGCAGTAGATTGTCCATTGAATGTATCACGACTTTCCTTAGGATTTTTTTTAAGTAATATATTGTCGATCGCAAAGGTATGAATCTGTACTTTTATTGTTAACTACAATTATGTAAATAAAAGATATACTCAGGCTTTTTACATCCGCTAATTGAAATGTCAGCTTTATCTACATTTCCTTGTGGTCTTTCCTTGCCTCACTCTGCAGAGATCTGCTACTCACAGCATGTTCACAGCAACCTTCATATGGGCAGTTCTGAAGCAGATAAGAAGTAACTTTACTCAGAGAAAAGCAGCAGTTGAGGCAATGTTTGAATATTCAGTTGTTAGCTGGAAACGATGAAAAGTACAATGATGCATTTCAGCATTAGAACTCAGGTGAAAACAATGACTGCAGATGCTGGAAACCAGATTCTGGATTAGTGGTGCTGGAAGTGCACAGCAGTTCAGGCAGCATCCGAGCTCCTCTTCCAACACCACTAATCCTTCATTAGAACTCAGTCTATCATTCAAAACAAAGACACAGGCTTCTCAGGGAGAAACTCACAAGTGGATCAACATTACCAAAGAAGACTCATAAGGAATGTCAAGGTAAACGATCAAAGTGCCACAATTTGAGGAAGATCATCAAAGTAAGTGAAGAGGATGAAATAGCTGGTGGGTAGAACTGAACTTGAGCATTGCTTTTAACCTTGTACTATTGAGGCTAATTTGCAAAAATTACCACAGTAAAGGGAAAATAATATTGATATGTATGAGAGAGAATACTGACTTGTTGGCAAATGAATTCTGATTGGGAGAGGTTTTTCCGCGGAGAATTCAGCAGCTAATGATGACTGGCAGCTGCCAAGACATTTTAATACAGGTACGTTGATTGTGATGGATCAATGCATTACCCTGAGAAATGAATGTCACCTACAGGTAGTTCTGGGATAACATGTGTTTCGGCAGTACAATTTGGCTATAACATCGCTGAAGAATTAGGGAATGGTAGTTTGGAGAATGTTTTCCTCCATTGGCGACAGCACAATTCCAGTGGGAATCGGTTTGTGTACTTGGTTCTGTGCGTGCACCGATGTCCACACTGAAATCTCCACGCATGCCAATCTTCATGCCGGGCTGTGCATGCACCAATGTCACCAATACCTTTGTGAGAGGTATTGAAGAGAGAGCAGCTTTCTTGCATTTTTAAAAATGGGTTGTGTTAAATTTACTTTTGTTAATAGATATAATTTCAACCTTCATTCAGGCTAGCTACACTTTGTATTAGTATACTTTGTACACGTTCGGGTGATTTCTGAGCGATCGTGAGTAGAATTTTGCTGATCTGCCCCTAACCCCACTTTTCCCATAGGCCCTATTATTTCTATTAAGGGATTTTCTATCAAGCGAGGTTTCACTGGAACGCAACTACAGCATTGCAGGAGAACCACCTGTATTTTGAGTTGAAGCAGGAGCCGTGTGTGTACATGCCTTTTCTGTTTGACCTGCATGAACAAGTTATGTGTGAATTGAACATAGAACATTACAGCTCATTACAGGCCCTTTGGTCCTCAATGTTGCGCCGACCTGTCTTACGAATCTGAAACCCATCTAACCTACACTATTCCATGTACATCCAAATGCTTATCCAGTGTCGACTTAAATGTACTTAAAGTTGGCGAATCTACTACCATTGCAGGCAAAGCATTCCATACCCTTACTACTCTCTGAGTAAAGAAACTACCTCTGAAATCTGTCCTATATCTATCACCCATCAATTTAAAGCTATGTCCCCTTCTGCTCGCCGTCACCATACTTGGAAAAAGTCTCTCCCTGTACACCCTATCTAACCCTCTGATTATCTTATATGTCTCTATTAAGTCACCTTTCAACCTTCTTCTTTCCAACGAAAAAAACCTCAAGTCCCTCAGCCTTTCCTCATAAGCCCTTCCGTTCATACTAGGCAACATCCTAGTAAATCTCCTCTGCACCCTTTCCAAAGCTTCCACATCCTTCTTATAATGCGGTGACCAGAACTGTACACAATACTCCAAGTGCGGCCGCAGCAGAGTTTTGAACAGATGTAGCATAACCTCATGGTTCTGGAACTCGAACCCCCAATTAATAAAAGCTAAAACACTGTATGCCTTCTTAACAACCCTATCAACCTGGGTGGCAACTTTCAAGGATCTGTGTACCTGGACACCGAGATCTCTCTGCTCATCTACACTCCCAGGAATCTTACCATTAGTCCAGTACTTTGCATTCCGGTTACTCCGACCAAAGTGAATCACCTCACACTTGTCCGCATTAAACTCCGTTAACCACCTCTCAGCCCAGCTCTGCAGCTTATCTATGTCTCTCTCTAACCTTCGTCACTATCCACAACTCCACGGACCTTAAGTGTCGTCTGCAAATTTACTAACCCACCCTTCTATGCCCTCATCCAGGTCGTTTATAAAAATGACGAACAGCAGTGGACCCAACACTGACCCTTGTGGTACACCACTAGTAACTGGACTCCAGGATGAACATTTCCCATCAGCCACCACCCTCTGTCTTCTTTCAGCAAGCCAATTACTGATCCAAACTGCTATCTCTCCCACAATCCCATTCCTCTGCATTTTGTACAATAGCCTACTGTGGGGAACCTTATCAAACAACTTGCTGAAATCCATATACACCACATCAACCGGTTTACTCTCATCTACCTGTTTGGTCACCTTCTCAAAGAACTCAATAAGGTTTGTGAGGCACGACCTACCCATCACAAAACCGTGCTGACTATCCCTAATCAAATTATTCTTTTCTAGATAATTATAAATCCTTTTCCTTATAACCTTTTCCAACACTTTATCAACAACTGAAGTAAGGCTCACTGGTGTATAATTACCAGGGTTGTCTCTATTCCCCTTCTTGAACAGGGGAACCACATTTGCTATCCTCCAGTCTTCTGGCACTAATCCTGGAGACAATGACAATATAAAGATCAATGCCAAAGACTCGGCAATCTCCTCCCTGGCTTCCCAGAGGATCCTAGGATCAATCCTATCCGACCCAGGGGACTTATCTATTTTCACACTCTGCAGGATTTCTAATACCTCTTCCTTGTGAACCTTAACCCCATCTGGTCTGGTAGCCTGTATCTCAGTATTGTCCTCGACAACATTGTCATTTTCTAGAGTGAATACTGTCAAAAAATATTCATTTAGTGCTTCCCCTATCTCCTCTGACTCTACACACAACTTCCCTTGGACGGAAACGTTTGGATTGCTATGTTGCTGCACAGCTTAGAGGAAACATAGACATGTACAGCACAGAAACAGACCCTTCCATCCAACTTGGAGAAAGTGAAGACTGCAGGTACTGGAGATCAGAGTCGAGATTGTGGTGCTGGAAAAACACAGCAGGTCAGGCAGCATCCGAGGAGCAGGAAAATCGATGCTTCAAGCAACATATTTCAGGCATTCCTGATGAAGGGCTCTTGCTGTTCTTTTCCAGCACCACACTCTCGACTTCAGTCCAACTTGTCCATGCCAACCAAATATCCCAACCTAATCTAGTCCCATTTGCCAGCACTTGGCCTATGTCTCTCCAAACCGTTCCTATTCATATATTCATCCACATGCACTTCAAATGTTGCAGTTATACTAGCCCCATGTAAGGACAGAAAATATATCTAGCAGTGGAACAAATAGATTTGCAATTGAGAGTTATACCAAACAAATTGAATCAGAACCAATACCTGAGTATTATTATTTGAAAAACAAATACCAATCAATGACAAGTGGGCAATGATCCAGTAAGTGATAGTTCCATCTGAGTATCTGAGCACAGGATGATAGAGTTTGGTGCAATACAGAAATGACAAACAGCACTTCTGCTTCTCTTCCAGAGATAACACAAAATCTGTGCAGCCTGGAACAGAAATGTCCCTTCCCCCAGCGCACAATGTCCTGTGTTGTATCTGACACTAAGTACCACCTCCGGTATGAATGCCTCAGGCACAATGGATGGGGGTGGACAGCACTATGTTGATCAGGCACCCATGTTGAAAGGGTAGTAGAGACAATTGTACCTAGATACCATAGCCTCGTGTGTCCATCATCAGCTGTGTTCAAATAAGATCCTTCATTATCCTTATTTATAAACAGAGGATTGTGCAACATATCAAGCATATTTGCACATCATTGAATCAGCTGTGCCCATACCTGTGGTTTTGAGACTGAATGGCTATTTGTTTGAAATATATAATTATCCATTGAGAAAAAAGCAGTAACCGGATTTGCATGTGCCTTACAGTAATGTGACACTTGGATACGTCCAATAAGAGGGATTTCAAAAGGCGATGAGCTCAAGTTACAACAGGGGTTAGAAGTAATTGTAATGTCACTGCCATTTCTGTAGTCCCACCAGCCCACAACAGTTCCTTCAAGAGTAGGGAAAAGTCCAGAGACCTATTTCACTAAAGTAAGAAGATTGAGGTTGCGTGATCTGACTCAGGTAGTAAATAATTCAGCCCAATTCGGTATGAATCCCATCCAAAAGTTTGCACATAACACCACCATTGTAGGATAGATGATCAAACAATGGTGAGTTAGAATACGTAGGAGACAGAGTGCTTGGTGTTGTCATGCATAGATAACAACCTCACTCTCAAATGTCGGTAAAACTGAAAAACGCATCAGTGACTTAAGGAAGAAAGGAGGAGGAAATGCCCCTATCTACATCAATGGAGCTGAGATGGAGAAGGTCAAGAAAGTCAAACTCCTAGGAGTGACAATAACCAACAATCTGGCCTGGAACTCCCATGTAGATGTGACAGTCAAGAAGGCAAAACAATACCTCTTCTTCCTCAGATGGCTTCGGAAATTTGGCATGTCCACAAGAACCCTCACCAGCTTTTACAGATACACTATTAAGAGCATATTATCAGGGTGCATAATGGCCTGGTACGGCAACTACTCTGCCCAGGACCATAAGAAACTACAGAAATTGTGTGCACACCCCAGACCATCACGGAAGCCAACCTCCCATCATGGACCCCAATTACACTTCTCGTTGCCAACATCAAAGACCCTTCCCACCCTGGTAATGATCTCCTACAGCCTCTTCTATTAGGCAGAAGATACAGAAGCCTGAACGCCCACACCAACAGGTTCAAGAACAGCTTCTTCCCTGCTGAATGGGTAAAACTAATCGACTGGTTCTCTCTAACTTCAAATAATATTGATCTTGTTTTGTGCACCTCCTCTACAGCCATAACCTTGTACACATTGCTCTGTCTAAGCACCCTATGATCTGTATGTCTTTGTTTGTTATGATCTACCTGTATTGCTTGCCAAACAAAGCTTTTCACTGTACTAAGGTACATGTGACTACAATAAATCAAATCCAATCAAAATTCTGCAAGAAGTCATGCTCAGATGTGACTTATTTTTAACTGTGACCTTGTGATGCACATGGCAAAGAGATTGGAGATTTCTGAATACATTTCCTCAAACCCGTGCTAATCTCCTGCTGTTGTCTGGGAGAGGTATGAATAGAAGTAGATCATTCAGCCCCCTGATTCTGTGGCAGAATCAATTAAAATCTGGTCCATCTTTATCTTAACTCCATCCATCTGTCTTGGTCCTTGTAAAACAAAATTCTATCAAACCAGTTGCCCAGTTGTTCTTTAATAGTATTATCAGCCACATTTGTCTTTATGAGAATATTCAGCAACCTTATTGAAGGAACCAGACTAACCTTGGTGGATTGTGCTAGTTATTATCTTAATTCAGTCTTGGCATAGAGTCAACACAGAGATACAAATCTATCACCACATATCTATACCACATAGAGTGTGGCTTGAGATGTCTGATCTCAAACAGTAATGATTAGCAAGACCCTTGGATCAACAGGATAAAACTAATTGACTGGTTCTCTTCATTGCAGTCAGCGAAACCTACTGCAAAAGACATTCTGAGGAGTTGTGCGTGAGGACAAGTTGTGTCTTAGAAGAATATATCTCTCCCCAAGTTTGCATAGCTTGTGTACTTGCATACTCAATGCTCAGCGTGGAAACTTGCCAATGCACATGGAATAAATTTCCAACAGAGCATCCTCACACACCATCGCACCTTCAGGGTTAGAAATTAAAAACAGCTAGAGCAGATGCAAGATGGGAACTTAGATTGCTATTTAAACAGTCAAACAGTATATTTCACAAAAAACAATTCCGGTCCTGAAGAGTTGAAGGCAATTTGCTGATGGGATGGTGGAGATGAAAGAAGAGTACTTCCGTTCAGATGCAATATTCTTGATGGTATCCTTTTCAACCCACATCTAAATGATGTAAGCCAGATTAATTGCCAACACAGAAAATGATAATTAAATAGTACCTGGGAAGTACTTTACTTTGGCAGAAGATGAAAACAGCTGGAATCCTCTTTACTTAAATCCACACCAAATTATTTTTAAACTAAAGTGACCCATTTCTTCAAAAGGAAACCAGGAGAACTGCAGTTAAGCTGGTTGTACCTTAATATCAGCACCACAGACTGCAACAATAAAATGGCAAACAGTGTCTGCCTTATTTTCATAGCAATATTTCCACGTGGTGTGTCATGTCACTGAATTTGACATTTTCATCTCTCCAAATTGACTTTCACACAAGTCTTGTTAATTCATATTCCACTTGCATGCATTCCAGCGAGAGTGAGATTATGCTTCATAAAACCCATTAACAGTTGAGTTAGGTAGCTGTTAAAACAATCGTTATGTTTCAAAATGCTTCCCTCAACATCCTTGTTTTGCTGTCTGCAATTTCCATTCCCCAAGCTCTGCTGAAGGTAACAACTTATAACATCTCTGGGATGTTTGCCAACAGTGATCGACTGAAGTTTAAAGCTGTTTTCCTTGTTGCTTATTATTCTCTCTGTTGGAATGATTCTATCATTTTTATTTCTTTATAAGTTTGGTCACATAAAAGTACAAGCCCAACAGCTATTTAATCGATACTGTCAACATCTTATATGTGTAGGAGAAAATGAGGACTGCAGATGCTGGAGATCAGAGCTGAAAAATGTGCTGGAAAAGCACAGCAGGTCAGGCAGCATCAAAGGAGCAGGAGAATCGACGTTTTGGGCATCAGCCCTTCTTCAGGAATCAAATTTTACCCTCAAAAGTGAAATAGAGGCTAAAAAGACAGCATCTAAGCTCTACACCATAATTATATTAATGACTTGGATGAGGAAAGTGAATGTACTGTCGCCAAGTTTGTGGATGACACAAAAATAGATGGGATGACACAAAGAGAATGCAGACGGACATCAACAAGGGTAAGCTAGTGGGCAAAAAATTGGCAAATAGGATACAATGTTGGAAAATGTGAGGTCATACCCTTTGGCAGGAAGAATACATGAGCTAATTATTGATCTCCTAGCCTGATGGTAAAGATTGAGTGAGAGATATGCCAGGGGCCAGGCCATGGGGCTGCAGATTGTGCTGGAATACAATTGTTGATGGCACACCGCACCTTATGGATGCTCAGTCTTGATTTGCTAGATCTATTCAAAGTTTGTCCCATTTAGCATGGTCATAGTGCCACACAACATGATGGAGGATATTCACAATGTGAAGGCAAGACCTCATCTCCACAAGGACTGTGTGATGGTCACTCTTACCGTTAATACCATGGACAGATGCATCTGCGGCCGTCAGGTTGGTAAGGATGAAATCAAGTATGTTTTTCCCCTCTTGTTGGTTCCCTCACCACCAGCTGCAGATCCTGTCGAGCAGCTGTGTCCTTTAGTACTCGAGCAGCTCAATCTACAGTGCTGCTGGCAGGCCACACTTTGTGGTGCACATTGAAATCCCCCACCCACAGTACATATTGAGCCTTTGCCACCCTTAGTTTGTATACATTTACAAATACATTCAAGAACAACTTCTTTCCCTGTGTTAATTACACTTCTGAATGGACCCCACAAATGTTAAGTTTAATGTTGATTTCACTGTCTGTACACCTTGCAGCCGTAACATGATATTCTTTGCTCTGTTTTAATAACCTAACCAACGCTGTATGTTATGATCTACCTGTACTGCATTCAGAACAGAACTTTTCACTGTACCTAGGTACATGTGACAGTAATAAATCAAATCAATGTTTCCTCCAAGTGTTGTTGTTTGACATAGAGGAGTACTGATTCATCAGCAGAGGGAGGATGGCATGTGATAATCAGCAGGAGGTTTCTCTGTCCATGACTAACCTGAAGCCAATATTGAGGACTCCCAGGGCAACTCCCTCCTGGATGTATACCAGAGTACCACCACCTCTGCCATGTCTGTCTTGCCATTAGGACAGGACATATCTAGGGATGGTGATGACAGTATACAGGACACTGTAAGGTGTGATTCCCTGCGTATGACTATGTCAGGCTGTTGCTTGACTGGTCTGTGAGATGGCTCTCCCAATTTTGGACCTAGCCCCAGATGATAATCATGAGGACTTTGCAGTGTACACAAGGATGTTTCTGCCATTATCTTTTCTGGTGCCTAGGTCTGTCCACTTTCATTTATCTATTGAGACTTCATAGCAATTGATATGCAGAGAGCAGTCAAGAGTCAGCCACGTTGCTGTGGGTCTGGAGTTACCTGTAGGCCAGACAAGGTGTGGATGGCAGATTTCCTTCCCTAAAGGACATTAGTGAACCAGATGGGTTTTTTCTGACAATGGTTTCGTGGTCATCAAAAGATTCGTAATTCCACCCAACTGCTGTGGTGGGAAATGACCCCATGTTCCTAGCATAGCTGATTACCTGGATTACTAATCTAGTGGCAATACCACTTGGCCATTGAGTTCCCCACCATCATATTGTATTCTCTTGTCTGTTTTATCTAAAGATGCATGTAATGCTTTCTGAAAAACAAGAATGGGCAGTGAGTGACTCATGCCAGTATAACTGAATGCATTTTCTTTCCACTGAATATCTTTATAAAACACAGGGTCTCATTGGACCACTAAGGAGTGCACACTGAGCCTTCTAGGCAAGGAAAGTTTAACTTTATTTTAGAAACATCTTATTATGGCTTCATCTTACCACAAGGCTGCAAGAGAGAGCAAGATCTTAAAAAATCGACTGTGGGCAACATGGTGGCTCAGTGGTTAGCGCTGCTGTCTCACAGCACCCAATTGATTCCAGCCTCGGGTGACTTGCTGTATGGCCTTTGCGCTTTCTCCACATGTCTGGGTGGATTTCCTCCAGGTGCTCTGGTTTCCTCCCACAGTCCAAAGATGATTCTGGGTAATCCAAGATGGAGGACAGGAAAAATTTCTGGCTGTAACAGGCTGCTCCTTTTTTGAGTATTTTAGATGTTAGAAGTGAATTTCTCGAATTCCAGGAGCAGCAATTACTGTTTTATATGCTGTGGCATTGTTTTGGAACTTTAGAGAAAAAAAAGACAAAACAACAGCAGTTTTAAAAGGGTGACGAAGAGACATAGGAAGCACATGGTGAAGTCAGTGCAAGAGAGAGAGAGAGAGAGAGAGAAAGAAACCCACACTGCTAACTGACACAGCAGTGAACCTGCATGGTTACAGCCTTTGCCATTTGAATTCATGTATTGCTGAACATTGGAGTGGATCTGGGAAAATTAATGAGGAGTAAAATTCACAACTAATCTTGGAGGAACCTGTTTGGGAGCAGTCACAGCACAGAAACAGATTAGATTAGATGAGATTCCCTATAGGCCCAACTAGTCCACAATGACTCTCCGAAGAGTAACCCCCCCCATACTTAACCCTGACTAATGCACCTAACACTATTTAGCATGACTATTTAGCAATTTAGCATGACCAATTCACCTAACCTGCACAAGGAGTTTGCACGTTCTCCCCGTGTCTGCGTGGGTTTCCTCCGGGTGCTCCGGTTTCCTCCCACAGTCCAAAGATGTGCGGGTCAGGTGAATTGGCCAAGCTAAATTGCCCGTAGTGTTAGGTAAGGGGTAAATGTAGGGGTATGGGTGGGTTGCGCTTCGGCGGGTCGGTGTGGACTTGTTGGGCCGAAGGGCCTGTTTCCACACTGTAAGTCTAATCTAAAAATCTAATCTTTGGACTGTGGGAGGAAACCAGAGCACCCGGAGGAAACCGACGCAGACACGGGGAGTCGCCCGAGGCGGGAATCGAACCCAAGTCCCTGGCGCTGTGAGGCAGCAATGCTAATCACTGAGCCACCATTAATTGTGGCCTACAGAAAGTCTGCAGTAGTGAGTTGACTTGGTTCTTTCTTGATTATATGTTTTATTGAGAAATGTCTCTCGATGAAACTTAAAATTATAAGCCATGAATATTAAGTTAGCCTGGAATAGCATTTTGTAGAGGAATAAGACAGTGCTATTTTCTGGGTCTGTAGATTGGAAGAAGCAAATATGGCCTTTAGTAGAGTGATTTGTTCTTTTTGTTGGATATGGGAGTTTAGGGAGAGTTTACGTGTTACTGAGGATTATATCTGCAATAAATGCCCTTGGTTGCGAATCCTATCAGATCAAATGGATCGGTCGAGGAGACTGTTAGAGGCAGTGAGGAATTTACAAGAGCAAGGGGATGTGATGGATGGCAGTTATTGGAAGGGAGAAAAGTCGCAGATACAGTCACATAGATGGATTAACTCCAGGAAAGGTAAGAGAGGTAGGCAGGTAGTTCAGGAGTCTTCTGTAGCTATCCCATTTCAAACAAGTGTGCTGTTTTGGAAACTGTAGGGGGTGATAGATTCTCAGGGGAATGTAGCACGAACAGCCAAGTTTCTGATATCAAGACTGGCTCTAATGCAATGAAGGGTATGTCGGGTTCCAAGAGATCAATTGTGTTAGGGGACTCTCTAATCCGAGGCACAGACAGACGTTTCTGTGGCTAACAGCAAAAAATCAGAATGATTTGTTACCTCCCTGGTGCCAGGATCCAGGATATCTCAGAGAGGGTGCAGAGTGTTCTCAAGGGGGAAAGAGGCCATCAGGAGGTAATTGTCCACGTTAGAACCAATGATGTAGGAAATGAAAAGGATGAGATTCTGAAGGGAGAATATAGAGAGTTAGGCAGAAATTTAAAAAGGAGATCCTCAAGAGTAGTGATATTTGGTTTACTCCCGGTGCTGCAAGCTAGTGAAGGTAGGAATAGGAGGATAGAGCATGGCTGAGGAGCTGGTGTATGGGGGAAGGATTCACATTTTTGGATCATTGGAATCTCTTCTGGGTAGAAGTGACCTGCCCAAGAAGGACGGATTGCATCTGAATTGGAAGAGGACTAATATACTGGCAGGGAGATTTGCTAGAGCTGTTCAGGAGGATTTAAACTATTAAGGTGGGGGAGGTGGGACCGAGGGAGATAGTGAGGAAAGAGATCAATGTGAGACAGGTGCAGTTGAGAACAGAAGCAAGTCAAACAGTCAGGGCAGGCAGAGACAAAGCAAAGAACAAGGTAGGACTGATAAATTAAACTGCATTTATTTCAATGCCAGAGGCCTAACAGGGAAGGCAGATGAACTCAGAGCATGGTTAGGAACATGGGACTGGGATATCATAGCGATTACAGAAACATAGCTCAGGAATGGATATGACTAGCAGCTTAATGTTCCAGGATACAAATGCTACAGGAAGGGCAAATGCTAACGAAAGTGGCGTATTTGATAAGGGATAGCATTACAGCTGTACTGAGGGAGGACATTCCCGGAAATACATCCAGGGAAATTATTTGGGTAAAACTGAAAAATAAGAAAGAGATGATCACCTTATTGGGATTGTATTATCGACCCCCCAATAGTCAGAGAGAAATTGAGAAACAGATTTGTAAGGAGATCTCAGTTATCTGTAAGAATAATAGGGTGGTTATGGTGGGGGATTTTCACTTCCAAACATAGACTGGGACTGCCATCGTGTTAAAGGTTTAGATTGAAAAGAATTTGTTAAGTGTGTACAAGATAATTTTCTGATTCAGTATGTGGATGCACCTACTAGAGAAGGTACCTACTTGGGAAATAAGACAGGGCAGGTGACTGAGGTGTCAATGGGCACTTTGGGGCCAGCGACAATAATTCTATTAGTTTTAAGATAGTGATGGAAAAAGGTCGACTGGATCTAAAATTTGAAATTCTAAATTGGAGGAAGGCTAATTTTGATGGTTTCAGGCAAGAACTTTTAAAAGCTGATTGGGGGCAGATGTTTGCAGGTAAAGGGACGGCCAGAAAATGGGAAGCCTTCAGAAATGAGATAACAAGAGTCCAGAGAAAGTATATTCCTGTCAGGGTGAAAGGAAAGGCTGATAGGTGTGAGGAATGCTGGATGCTGAAAGAAATTGAGGGTTTGATTAAGAAAAAGAAGGAAGCATATGTCAGGTACAGACAAGATAGACCAAATGAATCCTTAGAAGGGTATAAAGACAGCAAGAGTATACTTAAGAGTGAAATCAAGAGGGCAAAAAGCGGACATGAGATAGCTTTGGCAAATAGAATTAAGGAGAATCCAAAGGGTTTTTACAAATACATTTAAGGACAAAAGGGTAACTAGGGAGAGAATAGGCTCCCTTAAAGACCAGCAAGGCGGCCTTTGTGTGGAACTGCAGGAAATGGGGGGATACTAAACGAGCATTTTGCCACAGTGTTTACTGTGGAAAAGGACATGCAAGGTACAGAATATAGGGAAATAGATGGTGTTATCTTGAAAAATGTCCACATTACAGAAGAGGAAGTGCTGGATGTCTTGAAATGCATAAAAGTGGATAAATCCACAGGACCTGATCAGGCGTACTCTAGAACTCTGTGGGAAGCTAAGGAAGTGATTGCTGGGCCTCTTGCTGAGATATTTGTATCACTGATAGTCACAGGTGAGGTGCTGGAAGTCTGGAGGTTGGCTAACTGGTGCCACTGTTTAAGAAGGGTGGTAAGGACAAGCCAGGGAACTATAGACCAGTGAGCCTGACGTCAATGGTGGGCAGTTTGTTAGAGGGAATCTGAGGGACTGGATGTACATGTATTTGGAAAGGTAAGGACTGATTAGGGATAGTCAACATGGCTGTGTGCGTGGGAAATCATGTCTCACAAACTTGATTGAGTTTTTTGATGAAGTAACAAAGAAGATTGATGAGGGCAGAGCAGCGGACGTGATCTACATGGACTTCAGTAAGGTGTTCAACAAGGTTCCCCATGGAAGAGTGGTTAGCAAGGTCAGATCTCATGGAATACAGGGAGATCTAGCCATTTGGATACAGAACTGGCTCAAAGGTAGAAGACAGAGGGTGGTGGTGGAGGGTTGTTTTTCAGACTGGAGGCCTGTGACCAGTGGAATGCCACAAGGATTGGTGCTGGGTCCTCTACTTTTCATCATTCACATAAATGATTTGGATGAGAGCATAAGAGGTACAATTAGTAAGTTTGGAGATAACACCAAAATAGGAGGTATAGTGGACAGTGAAGAAGGTTATCTCAGATTACAATGGGATCTTGATCAGATGGGCCAGTGGGCTGAGAAGTGGCAGATGGAGTTTAATTTACATAAATGTGAGGTGCTGCAATTTGGGAAAACAAATCTTAGCAGGACTTAAAAACTTAATGGTAAAATCCTAGGCAGTGTTGCTGAACAAAGAGACCTTGGAGTGCAGGCTCACAGCTTCTTGAAACTAGAATTGCAGGTGGACAGGAAAGTGAAGAAGGTGTTTGGTATGCTTTCCTTTATTGGTCAGAGTATTGAGTACAGGAGTTAGGAGATCATGTTGCAGCTGTATAGGACATTGATTAGGCCACTTTTGAAATATTGTGTGCTGTTCTGGTCTCCTTTCTATCAGAAGGATATTGTGAAATTTGAAAGGGTTCAGAAAAGATTTACAAGGATGTTGCCAGGGTTGGAGGATTTCAGCTATATGGAGAGATGCTGAACAGGCTGGGGCTATTTTCCCTGGAGCTGAGGGGTGACCTTATAGACGTTTAAAAAACCATGAGGGGCACGGAGAGGATAAATAGACAAAGTCTTTTCCCTGGGGTCAGTGATTCCAGAACAAGAGGGCATAGGTTTAGGGTGAGAGGGGAAAGATATATAAGAGACCTGAGGGGCAATGTTTTCACTCAGAAGGTGGTGCATTTATGGAATGAGTTGCCAGAAGAAGTGGTGGAGGCTAGTATGATTGCAACATTTAAAAGGCATCTGGGAAGGATTTAGAGGGAAATGGGCCAGATGCTGGCAGGTGGGACTAGATTGGATTGGGATATCTGGGATGTCCAAGATGGAGGATGGGAAAAATTTCTGGCTGTAAGAGCTGCTCCTTTTTTTTTGAGGTATTTTAGGTGCTGGAGGTGATTTCCTCGAATTCCAGGAGCAGCAATTACTGTTTTATTTGCTGTTGCATTGTTTTGGAACTTTGGAAAAAAAAGTCAAAACAACAGCAGTTTAAAAGGAAGAAGAGCAGACAAAGGAAGCACATGGTGAGGGCAGTGCAGGGGAGAGAGAGAGAGAGAAAACGTACACAGTTACTGCCTTTGCTGTTTGAACTCATGTGTCACTGGACATCGGAGTACATCTGGGAAAATTAACTAACAGTGAAATTCACAACTAATCTTGAAGGTTCTGTTGGGCAAAGTTCACAGCACAGAATCAGATAAGTTACTTGTTGTTTTAAGTCTGTCCTAGAGAAAGGCTGCAGTAGTGGGTACTGTGGATTCTTTCTTGATTATATGTTTTTGGAGATAAGTCTCTTGATTAAACTTAAAATATAAGCCATAGCTATTAATTTAACCTGGGGCAGTGTTTGTAGAGGAATAAGACGGTGTTATTTTCTGGGTCAGTAGATTGTGAAGGAGGAAAAATAGCCTTTACAGTGACATGTACTTTTTGTCAGATGTGGGAGTTTAAGGGTTACTGCGGATTATATCTGACATAAATGCTGTTGGATGCGAATCTTATCAGATCAAGTGGATCAGCTGGAGAGACAGATAGAAGCGATGAGGAATTTGCAACAGCAACAGTATGTGATGGATGGCGATTATAGGAAGGGGGGAAAGTCTCACATACAGTCACATAGATGAGTTAACTCCAGGAAGGGTAAGAGAAGTAGGCAACTAGAGCAAGAGTCTTTTGTGGATATACCCATTTCAAACAGGTATGCTGTTTTGGAAAATGTAGGGGGTGATGGATTCTCAGGGGAATGTAGCACAAACAGCCAAGTTTCTGGTATTGAGACTAGCTCTAATGCAATGAGGGGTACGTTGGCTTCCAAGAGATCAATTGTGTTAGGGGATTCTATAGTCAGAGGTACAGACAGACATTTCTGTGGCTAGCAGGGAAAAAGCAGAATGGTGTGTTGTTTCCCTGGTGCCAGGATCTAGGAAGTCTCAGGGTGCAGAATGTTCTCACGGGGGAGAGGGGCCAGCAGGAGGTCATTGTCCACATTGAAACCAACGACATTGGAAGGGAAAAGGTTGAGACCCTGAAGGGAGATTACAGTTAGGTAGAAATTTAAAAAGGAGGTCCTCAAGGGTAGTAATATCCGGATTACTCCCAGTGCGACAAGCTAGTGAGGGCAGGAATAGGAGGATACAGCAGATGAATGCGTGGCTGAGGAGCTGGTGTATGGGAGAAGGATTCACATTTTTGGATCATTGGAATCTCTTTTGGGGTAGAAGTGACCTGTACAAGAAGGACGGATTGCACCTAAATTGGAAGGGGACTAATATACTGGCAGGGAAATTTGCTAGAACTGCTTGGGAGGATTTAAACTAGTAAGGTAGGGGAGGTGGTACCCAGGGAGATAGTGAGGAAGGAGATCGATCTGAGATGGGTACAGCTGAGAACAGACGTGAGTCAAACAGTCAAGGCTGGCAGGGACAAGGTAGGATTAATAAATTAAACTGCATTTATTTCAATGCAAGGGGCCTAACAGGGAAGGCAGATGAACTCAGGGCATGGTTAGGAATATGGGACTGGGATATCATAGCAATTACGGAAACATGGCTCAGGGATGGGCAGGACTGGCAGCTGAATGTTCCAGGATACAAATGCTACAGGAAGGATAGAAAGGGAGGAAAAAGACGAGGTGAGTGGCATTTTTGATAAGGGATAGCATTACAGCTGTGCTAAGGGAGGATATTCCCGGAGATACATCAAGGGAAGTTATTTGGGTGTAACTGAGAAATAAGAAAGGAATGATCACCTTATTGGGATTGTATTATAGACCCCCCAATTGTCAGAGGGAAATTGAGAAACAAACTTGTAAGGAGATCTCAGCTATCTGTAAGAATAATATGTGGTTATGGTAGGGGATTTTAACTTTCCAAACATCGACTGGGACTGTCACAGTGTTAAAGGTTTAGATGGAATGGAATTTCTTAAGTGTACAAGACAATTTTCTGATTCAGTATGTGGATGTACCTACTAGAGAAGATGCAAAACTTGACCTACTCTTGGGAAATAAGGCAGGGCAGGTGACTGAGGTGTCAGAGGGGGAGCACTTTGGGGCCAGCAACCATAGTTCTAAGTTGGAGAAAGGCCAAATTTGACGGTATTAGGCAAGAACTTTCAAAAGCTGATTGGAGGCAAATGTTCGCAGGTAAAGGGATGGCTGGAAAATGGGAAGCCTTCAGAAATGAGATAGCAAGAATCCAGAGAAAGTACATTCCTGTCAGGGTGAAAGGGAAGGCTGGTAGGTATAGGGAATGCTGGATAACTGAAAAAAAGGGTTTGGTTAAGAAAAAGAAGGAAGCATATGTCAGGTACAGACAGGATATGAACGTACTTAAGACCCTAGGGCCTGATGGGATCTAGGAGGAAGTGAAGACTGCAGATGCTGGAGATCAGAGCTGAAAATGTATTGCTGGAAAAGCGCAGCAGGTCAGGCAGCATCCAAGGAGCAGGAGAGTCGACGTTTCGGGCATGAGCCCTTCTTCTGGAATCCTGTTGGGATCTATCCAAGGATACCAAGGAAGGCAAGGGAGGAGATTGCTGGACCTTGACAGAGATCCTTGCATCTTCTTTAGCCATATATGAGATGCCAGAAGACTGGACAATAGTCCATATTGTTTCTTGGCTTGATAAGGGCAACAGGGATAATCCAGGCCAGTGAGCCTTACATCAGCAGTGAGGACATTATTGGAGAAGATTCTTAGGGACAAAATTCACTTGTATTTGGAAAAGTTTGGACTTACTAGGCATAAACAGCATAGCTTTGTGTGGGGAGGTCTTGTCTCACAAATTTGAATGAGTTTTTTGAACAAGTGACAAGGGTAACTAATGCTAGTAAGGCAGTGGATGCTGTCTAAATGAATGTTTACTTATGATAGGCTGTCCAGAAGTTTAAGTCACATAGGATCCATGATGAGTTGGTAAGTTGGATACAAAATCGGATTGGTCAGAGAAGACAGAGAATAGTTTTGGAGGGGTGTTTTGCTAACTAGTGATCAGTGATGTTTCACAAGGCTGGTGCTGAGACCTCTGTTGTTTGTAATATGGATAGATGATTTGGATGAAACCGTAAGTGGCCTGATTATTAAGTTTGCAAATGACATGAAAATTGATGGAGTAGTGGATAGTGAGGCAGGTTGTCAAAGAATACAGCAGGATACAGATTATTTGGAAAGTTGGACGGAGAAATGGACTTTAATCCAGTCAAGTGTGAGGTTGTGCATTTTGGGATGTCGTACACGACAGGAAAGAAGACAGTAAATGGTACGACCCTTAGGTGCATTAATATCCAGAAGCATCTTGGGGTCCAAGTCCATAGCTGTCAGAAAGTGGCAACACAAGTGGATAAGGTGGTAAAGAACACATACAGTATGCTTGTCTTCTTTGGTCAGGAATTGGGGATGAAAGTTGGCAAGTCATGTAGCTGCATAAAACAATAGTTTGGCCACATGTGGAGTATTGCTTGGCACACTGTATGGAGGATGTGGTGGCTTTGTAGAAGGTACAAAGCATAACAGCTATAAGGAATGATTGGGCAAACTTGGGTTGTTTTCTCTTGAGTTTTGGAGATTAAGAGACAACCTGGTGGAAGTATACACAATTGGGAGAATGTGGATAGACTGGATGATTGGAGTCTTTTTCTCAAGATGAAACTGTCAAATACTAAGGGACATAGGTTTAAGGTGAGAAAGGAAAAAAAAAACTAAAGAACTGCAGATGCTGGAAAACAGAGACAAAAACCGAAATTGCTGTAAAAATATAGCGGGTCTGGCAGCATCTGTAGAGGGAAGGTCGTGACTCTTCTGAAGAAGGGTGACTGGATCTGAAATAAAAATTTAAACGAGATGTGCGAGACACATTTGGCACACAGAGGTGCGTGGAACGAGCTGCCAGGAAAAGGGTAGAAGCAGATATGGTGGTAACATTTAAGAGGCTTTTAGAAAGACACATGAAGAGGCAGGGAATAGAGTGATACAGATCATGTGTAGTCAGATGGGATTACTTTAGAATGGCATCACGGTGGCCAAAAGGCCTGTTCCTGTTCTATGTTCTGTGTTCAGCTTTTCATCAAACAACTAATTTCTAATCTCAGGAACCAGTCTACAGAAACTTTGCTGTACCATCTCAAATGTAAATGAGTTCCGCTTTGGATGTAGAAACCAAGACTGCACACAGTACTCCAGTCATGATCTCACCAAAGTTCTTTGCAATTGAAGCAGGACTTCCTCAAGAAAGGAGAGGTCACCCTGTTGGAAATTTTCTATAGGCCTCCGAATAGTTCCAGAGATGTAGAGGAAAGGATAGCAAAGATGATTCTCAATAGGAGTGAGACAGACAGGTTAGTTGTCATGGGGCACTTCAACTTTCCAAATATTGACTGGGAACACTATAGAACAATTATTATAGATAGGTCAGTTTTTGTCCAGTGTGTGCAGGACAGCTTCTTGACACAGTATGTAGACAGGCCAACAGGGGGCAAAGCCACATTAGATTTGGTGCTGGGCAATGAGCCTGGCCAGGTGTTAGACTTGGAAGTAGGTGAGCACTTTGGTGAAAGCGATCTCAATTCTGTTATGTTTACTTTAGTGATAGAAGGGGATAGGTGTATACCACTGAACAAGAATTACAGCTGGGGGAAAGGCAATTATGATGCGATTAGGCAAAATTTAGGAAGCATAGGATGAGGAAGTAAACTGAAGGGGATGGGCACATTAGGAATGTGGAGCTTATTCAAGGAAAAGCTCCTGTGTGTCCTAGATAAGTATTACCTGTCAGGCAGGGAGGAAGCTGTAGAGTAAGGGAGCCATGGTTTACAAAGGAAGTGGAATCTCTGGTCAAGAGGAAGAAGAAGGCTTATCTTAGGATGAGATCTGAAGGCTTAGTTAGGGCTCTTGAGGGTTACAAGAGAGCCAGGAAAGACCTAAAGAGAGAAGAGCTCAAAAGAGCCAGGAAGAGACATGAGATGTTGTTGGCGGATAGGATCAGGGTAAACCCTAAGGCTTTCTATAGGTATTTAAGGAATAAAAGAATGACAAGAGTAAGATTAGGGCCAATCAAGGACAGTAGTGGGAAGTTGTGTGTGGAGTCAGAGGAGATAGGGGAAGCACTAAATGAATATTTTTCGACAGTATTCACTGTAGAAAACGACAATGTTGTCGAGGACAATACTGAGATACAGGCTACTAGACTAGGTGGGATTGAGGTTCACAAGGAAGAGGTATTAGAAATCCTGCAGAGTGTGAAAATAGATATGTCCCCTGGGCTGGATGGGATTTATCTTAGGATCATCTGGGAAGCCAGGGAGGAGATTGCCGAGCCTTTGGCATTGATCTTTAAATCCTCATTGTCTGCAGAAATAGTGCCAGAAGACTGGAGGATAGCAAATGTGGTTCCCATGTTCAAGAAGGGGAATAGAGACAACCCTGGTAATTATAGACCAGTGAGCCTTACTTCAGTTGTTGGTAAAGTGTTGGAAAAGGTTATAAGAGAGAGGATTTATAATCATCTAGAAAAGAATAATTTGATTAGGGATAGTCAGCACGGTTTTGTGAAGTGTAGATCGTGACTCACAAACCTTATAGAGTTCTTTGAGAAGGTGATCAAACAGCTAGATGAGAGTAAACCGGTTGATGTGGTGTATATGGATTTCAGCAAGGCATTCGATAAGGTTCCCCACAGTAGGCTATTGTACAAAATGCAGAGGAATGGGATTGTGGGAGAGATAGCAGTTTGAATCAGTAATTGGCTTCGCTGCCTCGTGCTCCCACGAGGAGGTTGAACAGTTCATCAACTTTACTAACACCTTCCATCCCGACCTGAAATTCACCTGGACTGTCTCAGACTCCTCCCTCCCCTTCCTAGACCTTTCCATTTCTATCTCGGGCGACCGACTCAACACAGACATCTATTATAAACCGACTGACTCCCACAGCTACCTGGACTACACCTCCTCCCACCCTGCCCCCTGTAAAAACGCCATCCCATATTCCCAATTCCTTCGTCTCCGCCGCATCTGCTCCCAGGAGGACCAATTCCAACACCGCACAGCCCAGATGGCCTCCTTCTTCAAGGACCGCAGATTCCCCCCAGACGTGATCGACGATGCCCTCCACCGCATCTCCTCCACTTCCCGCTCCTCCGCCCTTGAGCCCCGCTCCTCCAACCGCCACCAAGACAGAACCCCACTGGTTCTCACCTACCACCCCACCAACCTGCGCATACAACGTATTATCCGCCGCCATTTCCGCCACCTCCAAATGGACCCCACCACCAAGGATATATTTCCCTCCCCTCCCCTATCAGCGTTCCGCAAGGACCACTCCCTTCGTGACTCCCTTGTCAGATCCACACCCCCCACCAACCCAACCTCCACCCCCGGCACCTTCCCCTGCAACCGCAGGAAATGTAAAACTTGCGCCCACACCTCCACACTCACTTCCCTCCAAGGCCCCAAGGGATCCTTCCATATCCGCCACAAGTTCACCTGTACCTCCACACACATCATCTATTGCATCCGCTGCACCCGATGTGGCCTCCTCTATATTGGTGAGACAGGCCGCTTACTTGCGGAACGCTTCAGAGAACACCTCTGGGCCGCCCGAACCAACCAACCCAATCACCCCGTGGCTCAACACTTTAACTCCCCCTCCCACTCCACCGAGGACATGCAGGTCCTTGGACTCCTCCACCGGCAGAACACAACTACACGACGGCTGGAGGAGGAGCGCCTCATCTTCCGCCTGGGAACCCTCCAACCACAAGGTATGAATTCAGATTTCTCCAGCTTCCTCATTTCCCCTCCCCCCACCTTGTCTCAGTCGGTTCCCTCAACTCAGCACCGCCCTCCTAACCTGCAATCCTCTTCCTGACCTCTCCGCCCCCACCCCACTCCGGCCTATCACCCTCACCTTGACCTCCTTCCACCTATCCCACCTCCATCGCCCCTCCCCCTAGTCCCTCCTCCCTACCTTTTATCTCAGCCTGCTTGGCTCTCTCTCTTATTCCTGATGAAGGGCTTATGCTCGAAACGTCGAATTCTCTATTCCTGAGATGCTGCCTAACCTGCTGTGCTTTGACCAGCAACACATTTGCAGCTGTGATCTCCAGCATCTGCAGACCTCATTTTTTACTTGTTGAAAGAAGACAGAGGGTGGTGGCTGATGGGAAATGTTCATCCTTGAGTCCAGTTACTAGTGGTGTACCGCAAGGGTCGGTGTTGGGTCCACTGCTGTTCGTCATTTTTATAAACGACCTGGATGACGGTGTAGAAGGGTGGGTTAGTAAATTTGCAGACGACACTAAGGTCGGTGGAGTTGTGGATAGTGACGAAGGATATTGACGAAGGTTAGAGAGAGACATAGATAAGCTGCAGAGCTGGGCTGAAAGGTGGCAAATGGAGTTTAATGCGGACAAGTATGAGGTGATTTACTTTGGTCAGAGTAACCGGAATGCAAAGTACTGTGCTAATGGTAAGATTCTTGGTAGTGTAGATGAGCAGAGGGATCTCGGTGTCCAGGTACACAGATCCTTGAAAGTTGCCACCCAGGTTGATAGGGTTGTTAAGATGGCATACAGTGTTTTAGCTTTTATTAATAGAGGGATAGAGTTCCAGAACCATGAGATTATGCTGCATCTGTACAAAACCCTGGTGCGACCACACTTGGAGTATTGTGTACAGTTCCGGTCACCGCATTATAAGAAGGATGTGGAAGATTTGGAAAGGGTGCAGAGGAGATTTACTAGGATGTTGCCTGGTATGGAAGGAAGGTCTTAAGAGGAAAGGCTGAGGGACTTGAGGTATTTTTCGTTGGAGAGAAGAAGGTTGAGAGGTGACTTAATTAGAGATATATAAGATAATCCGAGAGTTAGAGTGGACAAGGATAGCCTTTTTCCAAGAATGGTGACAGCTAGCATGAGGAGGCATAGCTTTAAATTGAGGGATGATAGATATAGGACAGATGTCAGAGGTAGTTTCTTTACTCAGGGTATGGAATGCTTTGCCTGCAACGGTAGTAGATTCGCCAATTTTAAGTACATTCAAGTCGTCATTGGACAAGCATATGGAAGTACATGGAATAGTGTAGGTTAGATGGGCTTCAGATTGGTTTGACAGGTCAGTGCAACATCGAGGGCCGAAGGGCCTGTACTGCACTGTAATGTTCTATGCCCAGTGGCTGTGTGTTTAGCACTATTGCCTCAAGCACCAGGGACCCAGATTCTATTACACTTTTGGGCTACCATCTGTTTGGAGTTTGCATATTCTCCTCACGTCTGAGTGGGTTTCCTTTGTGTGCTCTGGTTTCTTCCCACGGTCCAAAGATATACAGGTTAGGTGAATTGGCCATGCTAAATTTTCCATTGTGTCCAGGGGTATATGGGCTAGGTGGATTAGCCATGGAAAATGCAGGGTTACAAGGATAGTGTAGGGGGGCTGGGACAGGGTCGGGGTGGGCTGCTCTTCAGAGGGTTAGTGTGGACTTGATGGGCCAAATGGCCTGTTTCCACATTGTAGGGATTTTATTATTCTTTATTCTTGCCTTTCAACCCCATTGTAAGATGCCATTTCTCTTCCTTTAAAATCCTATTAGGAATTGTTAACAATCTAAACAACCAGGAATTAATCAATACAACTGTGCCACAAGATTGCACACTATTTTAAAAAAACACATTATTGCACAAATAAAGAGGAATCAAACACAGTAGTCAATAAAATTTGAAAAGACTTGGGCTCTAAATTCAGTTCTCGTATTTATTTCCCAACTCTTCAGAATCAAAGAAGAGCCATCTGCACCCTTTCCAAAGCCTCCACATCCTTCTTATAATGTGGTGACATTAATTCAGTTCCTCTCTCCACAGATGATGGTGACTTGATGAGTTTCTCCAACATATTTTCATTTTAAAACTGCCACTGCCTCAGTCTGTTCCAAATCTGATTGCTTCTGTCAGAAAACACACAGATACAATTATAATCCTTCACTCCAGGGCTCCACCTTAAATCATCATCTATATTAATCAAGATCCTCACAACCAGTTTCCAGGTGGAAATGCAATCTAATTACCTTTTTTAACTCCAAAAGCTTCTCATATGATTAATTTTCATTGTTATTATCATAGCTGGTGTTATTAGTAAACAAGGTAAAAGTGAGGACTGTAGATGCTGGAGATTAGAGTCAAGAGTGTGGTGCTGGAAAAGCACAGCAGGTCAGGCAGCATCTGAGGAGCAGGAATATCAATGTTTTGAGAGTAAACCCTTCATCAGGATTCCTGATGAAGTGCTTTTGCACGAAATGTAGATTTTCCTCACTTTCACCTTGTTTACTAATAACACCAATAAAACTCTTGACTTATTACTAAACAAGTTAGATCACAGACTGAAATCTGGCTTGACACATCATTTTGTCTTCAAATTTAATGATTAATCTTTCACTGTAACACAAATACTCAATGTTGCACATGTTGATTTTATCAAGTTTACAACACCAGGGAAATGAAGATAAAACAGAATAAACCAAGTTTCACACAATGTTAAAGATGTTGAAACACAGCTTTTTTTATTCATTCATGGGACGTGGGTGTCGCTTGCTAGGCCAGCATTTATTGCCCCTCCCTAATTGTCCAGAGGGTACTTAAGAGTCAACCACATTGCTGTGGGTCTGGAGTCACATGTAGGCCACAGCAGGTAAGTATGGCAGTTTCCTTCCTTAAAGGGTGTTAGTGAATCAGATGAGTTTTTCCAACAATTGGCAATGGATTCGTGCTCATCATTAGACTCTTGATTGCAGATTTGTATTGAATGCAAATTCCACCATCTGCCATGGGAGGGTTCAAATCTGGGTCCCCAGAACATTAGCTGGGTCACTGGATTAACAGCCGAGCAATAATACCGCCAGTTCCTTTTAGTTTGTGGTCTTGAGAGTTTAATAGCCCATCCCTGATTATTCACACAACTGAGGCTAGACTTTCTCAGCTTTAAATAACCACTTCAGGGTGCTATCCAAACATTTTTGGCCTGGACTTCACAAAGTAAAGTCCCTACACTGACGTAGCCTGTTTTCCACCTGTTCTGAATTAAATCCATATATCAGAAGGATTTTCTAAATATATCTTACTCCCACCAGGATCACTACAAACTGAAAATAAATCCAAGTTTTATGTTTCTACCCTAAGTGAAGAATAAATCATTTTCTGATTCTTCAAACTGGAAGCAAGCTAACACTTTAAATGTTTAATCAGTTCACTTGTGAAATTTTTCCATGCAAACTAATTTTGAATACCATTCAAGAACTCACACAGTGGTTTGAAGAAAATTATGGCTCTAGAAATACCAGCACTTTAGTCATTAATTCCACTTTACACACACAGACCAAATCTCAATGACACTAGTTAAAAATCCAAACTCTAAAACAAATGATAGTTACGTACAAATATAAATCAAACATCTTACATAACAATACTTCTAATGGAGATTATAATTCATTCCCAGAATTGCTAGATTTTAGCTTCTTTTATGAAGGTAACAACAGTGTGGCTCCACAAAAAAGTACACAAATAAATCATCTATTGTTCAATTGTTTCACTCTGTGCTCTGATCTTGAAAGGTAAACATACATCAACTTTTAACTGTAATTAACTCCAAATTAATTGGAATTACATTTGCTTTAGTTTCTAAAATCATAAGCCCTTATTTATCTATGTTCAAAGCTTTAATTGTACAAATCTTATGGTTGAATTTTCCCATTATTTGGCAGTATTTTTCCCTGTGGGATATATGTCAGACATTGTGCTAGTGTCAGGCAGTTCCCTATGTCGACTTTTCTCATTCAACCTTCCACTCATTAATTATGCAACTATTCTATAGAGCATCTTGCTCATAGAATGGCGTGACTCTCAGCGGCTGGGATCTTTGTGACATTCATGCTGGTGGTCCTGTGTGGAGCTGGGGTTTAAATAGCACTTCAGGCATTCCAAGCCGGGTATTGCCATTTACGCTGGGGTCCTGCAGTGCTCTAACCCAACAAATGGCTCAGAAAGGGCAGCAGGCACCTAATTTCACAAACTGTCACCTGGAGGCATTGGTGGACCAGATGGTTTAAAACAGGGCAGCGCTTTTACCTTCAGACTGACAAAATGAGGCCGTACCACCAGCTACAGCCAGCCTGACCAGAGATAGCAGCTTGAGTCAGTGCAGTTTCCCAGCTCAAATGCTAAGTCCAGCAATACAAAAACAAGTTAATAACCTTCCACGCTCTGCAAGCATAAATACCACCATTTTGTTAACACCACCTCACTCTCACAGGACCACCACTACACACAGACCAAAGCTCATGGACTACAATGCTTAATATAACATGCAGAATGTCAATTCCTTGGCTGTCACCCACCTCATCCTCCAAACTACTAACCTTTCCTGCCCTCTGCACTTGTTACTCATTCACTGAGGACAGATAAGAATGTTGGAGGGTGCTGGTGTTAAGTAGATTTGCGAATGACACAAGGATTGGCTGGGTGATTGACAGAGAGGAAGAATGTCTTTGCTTACAGTAAGATATGGATGTCTTGGCAGATGGATTTTAACCCTAAAAATTGTGTGGTGATGCACTTTAGTAACAAGACAAGAGAGTACTCAATGAATGACAGGGTACCAGGAAGCTCAGATGACACTGGACCTTGGATTGCTTATCCACTGATCCCTGAAGGCAACAGAACTGGTTAATAACGTTTCCAAGGCATACAGGACACTTACCTTTCTCGGTGCTGGCATAGATTACAAAATCAGGGCAATTATGTTGGAACTGTAAAGAGTTTTGGTTCGGCCATAGCTGGAGTACTTTGTGCAGTTCTGGTCACTGCGCTATGGGATGGATGTGATTGAATTAGAGAGGATGCAGAGGAGACTCACCAAGATTCTGGCTGGGTTGGAGCATTTCAGCTCTAACAAGAGCTGTAACAACATAGTAAGCAAGGACATACAGACCATAGAGTGCTTAGACAGAGTGAGGTATACAAGTGACACAGCATAGCAGGTGTACAAAGCAAGATCAACATGAGCAAGATCAACATTATTTGAAGATTAGAGAGTTTATCAGTCTAATAACAGCAGGGAAGAAGCTGTTCTTGAACCTGTTGGTGCATGTTTTCAGGCTTCTGTATCTTTTGCCTGACAGGTGAGGTTGTAGGAGACAATTACCACAGTTGGAGGGGTCTTTGATAATGTTGGCAGCCTTTCCGTGGCAATGAGAAGTGTAAATGGGGTCCATTGATGGGAGATAGACTTCCATAAGGGTCTGAGCTGTGCACACAACCTTCCGTTATTTCCTACAATCCTGGGCAGACCAGTTGCCCATATCAGGTCATTATGGACCCAGACAATATGCTTTCTATGGTGCATCTCTAAAAATTAGTGTGGGTACTTATGGATATTCCAAATTTCCTGAGCTGCCCTAGGACAGGTGATCGGTTATTGTCATTCCTGGGAACTTGATGCTGTCAACCTTCTCAACCTCCACTCTGTTGATATAAATAGGGGTGTGTTCTCCTTTCATCCTGAAGTCAATGATCAGTTTTCTTGTTTTGCTGTCATTGAGAGAGAGGTTGTTGTCATTGCATCATACCACAAAGCCCTCTCCCTTCTTTCTGTATTCTGACTCATCGTTGTCGGTGGTGTCATCAGCGAACATGTAGATAGTGTTTGTATGGAATTTGGTTATACAATTGTGGCTGTACAGAGAGTATGATGGGGGCTGAGAACACATCCTTGGGGACTCCAGTGTTGAATGTTATTATGGAAGAGGTGCAGTTGTCTATCTTCACTGATTGCGGTCTGTGGGTCAGGAATAGACAATAGGTGCAGGAGTAGGCCATTCAGCCCTTTGAGCCTGCACCACCATTCAATATGATCATGGCTGATCATTCCTAATTAGTATCCTCTTCCTGCCTTATCTTCATGATCCTTGATTCCACTATCTTTGAGAGCTCTATCCAACTCTTTCTTAAATGAATCCAGAGACTGGGTCTTCACTGCCCTCTGGGGCAGAGCATTCCACACAGCAACCACTCTCTGGGTGAAGAAGTTTCTCCTCATCTCTGTCCTAAATCATCTACCTCATATTTCTAAGCTGTGTCCTCTGGTTCGGCACTCACCCATCAGCAGAAACATGTTCCCTGCTGCCAGAGTGTCCAATCCTTTCATAATCTTAAATGTCTCAATCAGATCCCCTCTCAGACTTCTAAACTCAAGGATATACAAGCCCAGTCGCTTCAGTCTTTCAGTGTAAGGTAATCCTGCCATTCCAGGAATTGACCTCGTGAACCTACGCTGCACTCCCTCAATAGCCAGAATGTCTTTCCTCAAATTTGGAGACCAGAACTGCACACAGTACTCCAGGTGTGGTCTCACCAGGGCCCTGTACAGCTGCAGAAGCACCTCTTTACTTCTATATTCAATTCCTCTTATTATGAAGACCAGCATGCTATTAGCCTTCTTCACTACCTGCTGTACCTGCATGCTTGCCTTCATTGACTGGTGTACAAGAACACCCAGATCTCTCTGTACCGCCTCTTTACCTAAATTGATTCCATTTAGGTAGTAATCTGCCTTCCTGTTCTTGCCACCAAAGTGGATAACTATACATTTATCCATATTAAACTGCAACTGCCATGCATCTGCCCACTCTCCTAACTTGTCCAGGTCACCCTGTAATCTCCTAACATCCTCATCACATTTCACCCTGCCACCCAGCTTTGTATCATCAGCAAATTTGCTAATGTTATTGCTGATACCATCTTCTATATCATTAACATATATTGTAAAAAGCTGCGGTCCCAGCACGGATCCCTGCGGTACCCCACTGGTCACTGCCTGCCATTCCACAATGGAGTCGTTTATCACTACCCTTTGGTTCCTATCAGCCAACCAATTTTCAATCCAATCTAGTACTTTGTCCCCAATACCATGCGCCCTAATTTTACTCACTAACCTCCTGTGTGGGACTTTATCAAAAGCTTTCTGAAAGTCCAGGTACACTACATCTGCTGGATCTCCCTCATCCATCTTCAGAGTTACATCCTCAAAAAATTCAAGAAGATTAGTCAAGCATGATTTCCCCTTCATAAATCCATGCTGACTCTGTCCTATCCTGTTACTACTATCCAGATGTGCCGTAATTTCATCCTTTATAATAGACTCCAGCATCTTTCCCACCACTGAGGTCAGACTAACTGGTCTATAATTTCCTGTTTTCTCTCTCCCACCTTTCTTAAAAAGTGGTATAATATTAGCCGCCCTCCAATCCTCAGGAACCGACCCCAAATCTATCGAACTCTGGAAGCTGAGGATCCAGTTGCAGAGTGCAGAACCAAGACATAGATCTCAGAGTTTTAAGATTAGTGTGGAGGGAACAATGGTGTTGAAGGCTGAGCTATAGTCAATGAGCAAGAATCTGACGTAGGTGTCCTTGTTGTCCAGATGTTCCAGGGATATGGCATCCACTGTGCACCTGTTATACCAGTAGGCAAATTGCAGGGGTTCGAGGCACTCTGGGAGACTGGAGTTGATGTGGGTCATGACCAGCCTCTCGAAGCACTTTATGATTATGGAACCACGGCCACTGGGTGGTAGTCATTAAGGCACATTGCATGTGCTTTCTCAGGTACCGGGACGATGGTTCTTGAAACAGGTGGTGACTTCGGCTTGTAGGAGGGAAAGATTAAGTATGTCAGTGAATAGCTCCACCAGCTGGTCCAGACAGGATCGGAGTGCCTGGACCAGGACTCAATCAGGGCTCATCACTTTCCTCAGGTTGACTCCCAGGAAGACCGATCTGATGTCTGCAGTGGTGACGGTGGGAACAGGTGCTCCGGGGACTGTTTGAGAAGGTGACATCAAACTGCTGGCATTCAGCTCACATTGAGCATAGAAAGCACTAAGTACATCAGGCATGGATGTGCCTTTGTCTGCTATCTTGTGGCATTGAACTCCTACAGTGTAGAAACAGGCTATTCAGCCCAACAAGTCCACACCAACTCTCCAAAGAACATGCCATTCAGACTCAGCACCTTATCCCATTCCTATAACCCTGCAGGTACCATGGCTAATCTACAGAATGGGCAATCCACCTAACCTGTACTCAGAGGGGACCCACATAGACACAGTGAGAATGTAGGCAAAAGTGAGGACTGCAGATGCTGGAGATCAGAGTCTAGATTAGAGTGGTGCTGGAAAAGCATAGCAGGTCAGGCAGCATCCGAGGAGCAGGAAAATCGACGCTTCAGGCAAAAGCTGTGAGAATGTGCAAACTCCTCACAGAAAGTCACCCAAGGCTGGAATTGAACCTGGATCCTGGGCGCTATGAGGCAGCAATGCTAACCACTGAGCCACCAAACCTCCACCTTGCTCTGCTTCATTTTGTTTTACCTCCAACTCCATGTGTTTTCATTTTGCACAATAACTTCTTACATTGGGCTTCATCAAAATCGTTCTATAAATCCAATTTCACCACATTCATTGGTTCTCCTTTATCTATTCTGCTAATTATACCTTCAAAAAACTCCAGTAGATTTGTAAAACAGGATTTCCCGCTCATAAATCCATGTTGACATTGGTATAATACAATTTATGTATTTTAAGTGTCCTGTAATCACATCCTTCACGATAAACTTAAGTATTTTTCCCACCAACTGATTTTAAGCTTACCAATCTGTAATTCTCGGTTTTCTCCCTCCCTCCTTTTTTAAACAATGGGTTTATTTTCCCACTTCAAATCTGTTGAGACTGCTTCACAGCCCTGAGCGTTTTGGAAATGACAACTAATGCATGCACTGTTTTCACGGCCTCCTCCTTTAGTACCGTGGAAGGTATCAGGCCCTGGGGACTTATCAGTTTACAATCCCATTTTTTTTTTCCAGCACTTCTTTAAAAAACCAGTACTAATTTATTTCAGTTCTTCTGTCCCAAAACAACTCTAACAACCATGAGCTCATGGGAGAAGATTTTTTGTCTTTTATTAAGACAGCAAATACCTATTACTCTGCCATTTCCATTTTATCCATTATCAAACCACTTTACTTAGCTGCAAAAAGCTAACATTTATGTTCCCCAATCTTTTTCTTTTTACATACGTGTTGAAGTTCCACAGTCTACATTTTGTGTTCCTTGCAAATTTTCCGTCAGTCTATTTTTCCCCTCATAATCGACGTTGTGGTTTCTTGTCTGAATTCTGATTGCTCCCAAACCTTAATCTTGTGACTTTACTGAACAACTTTATATGATTACTGTTTGGATCCAATAGTATTCCTAACTTATTTTGTAAAGCATGGTTGAGTACTTTTCTTGTTCTGTGGCTCTATCTGCTTTCATGTCTTATAATGAAGTCACCCTATAGAATCTCTGTTGTTTAGGTTTAGGATCCTAATTTTGGATTGGACTGCTTCATTTCCTTTACCAATGAAAATTTCCATCATATAATCAGAAGTTTTTTTTCCAAAGGAAGCCGCATGAGGTTATTAATTAACCCTTCTCATTGCTTCAAGTTCCAGTTCCAAGTTCTTGGTCAGTGATCGGTAACCTTCACCTCAAAAATCCAACCCTTGACCTCATCAACAACACCCCTTTGACCGCATCATTGCAAACTACACGCTCCATCCTCAGACTCCCATTCCTCTCCAAAGTCCGTGAATGTGCCGGGTTCCTCCAACATCCAGACCTTTCTTTCCTGTAAGTTCATGTTTGAACCCCTCCAGTTAGGCTTTTGCTTCTGACATACTATTGATTTTATAATCAGTCACAAATGACATCCTCTTTGACCGTGACAAGAATAAACTTTTTCCATAGCCTGTCAGAAATCTTTGATGTAATTAAACACACTGTTCTCCTCCAACATCTCTCCACCATCTTTCAGTGAAGTGGGACTGTACTCATCGGATACTATTTCTCTCTGTCTAATTGAAAACTGTAATTCCTTCTTTCTCCACCATTATCTTTCAACTAACCTTGATTCCAGCTAGCATTTTATTTATGCTCCTCGTTGACATCATCCAAAAACACAGTCAATTTCCATATTGAAAACATCAACTCTACCTTGCCAACTTCTCTCTTAGCGTCTCTGTCCCTAAATTACCAGACTGCATGCTTGATGCCCAGTACTGCAAGAGTAAGGATTTCCTCCAGTGAATTATTCGGAAGACTGAAGCGATTATCTTTGATCCTCAATGCAGACTCTGACCTCTAGCTGCCAATTCGTTACCTCTCCGTGTCAAGGCCCTAAATTCTGCAAGTCCTTTTCTCAACTTCTTGAAGTTGTTTTTCTCTTTTAAGAAGCTGCTGAAACCTCTCGATTTGGCCAAGTTTTGGTCATTGCCCTTCAACATCCTCCCAGAGCTTGATGTAATATTTTGTTTAATAATGCACTTGACAAGCCACATGGGACATTTCATTATGTTAAAGGTATTATGCAAATACAAGTTGTCAAATTTGCAAGTGACAGACAACTCCTATACTGTATACCACGAGGATGATAGCAACTGACATTGGGACAGGGAGATAAATGAAATGAGCAGACACATGAAACTGCCAGAGAAGTATGAGATGACAGATTTTAATAGGAAGAGGGAAGAGGCAAAATGATACATTTTTAAAGGGCTAAAGGAGTAGGGTTGCATAAACAGGAATTGTTGATAGTGTCAGGATAATTTGAGAAGGCTATTAAAAAAAAGCATATCGAATCCTTGGCTTTATTAGTCAGGACAGAGCACAAAAGGAAGAAGGTTATAACAAATGCTTATAAAACACTAGCCAGCTGGGATCCTGAATAAGACATTTCAGGAACAACCTCCAAGTCTTGGGAGAGTGTCAGAATAGATTTACTGAAATAGAACAAGGGGCTGTTCTCAAAAGGAATCATACCAGACTGGAAATGTTAACTCTGTTCCTCTCCGCAGATGCTCCCAGACCTGCAGTATTTCTCCAGCATTCAAAGTGTTTATTTTAGGCACATTTCATTGAAATGGAGAGACTAGAGATGCTAACGTCATTCCCCTTAGAGCAAAGAAGGTGAAGAGATTTGTGTTCAAGATCATGAATGATTCTAATGGGGTAAGTAAGGGAGAAACATTTTCCACTGACATTTAGTCACTTGAAGACATGACATTAATATCATCAGCAAAAGAACATGCGAAAGTATTTTGTCCATGGTAAGCTGTTACATTGGAATGCTCTGCCCAAAATGGTGTTGGAAGTAAATTTGACAAACACATTCAAAAAGGAATTGCATAAATATATGAAGGGGAACAAATGCAAGACAGGGGATAGAGTAGAGGAAATGGATTAATTGTATATCTCTCTCAAAGAGCTGATCCATGCACAGTGACGTGAATGACTGCTATCGAGCTGTATCACCCCATGATCGTGTCATGCAGAGTTGTAAAAACTGTTGTACAACCGTTCCAAAACTGCTCTAAAAGAGATCCTATAAGTTTGTCTATGTTATTAATCATTTTAAAAAACTCTTGCAGATGCTTTGCACCAGCAATTTGATCTGGCACACCTTGGTCTTGAGGTATAATGAACACATGTCATCTTGCGATGATATCAGATGTTGAATCACCCAGTGCAAACAGGTACAACGTCATTGAATTTCCAGGCCTTTATGTGGACATTGAGCTTAATCTAGACGCTTTTAAAATAAATCACCAGTTATCACTAACCTAGGTTAGTTGGAGAAATGTGATTTAGAGTGTTTCAGTCACGTAAGGGAGTATGATTGAGCACATTCAGGAGGGACAGGAAACAAAGAGTCAGTTTGACAAATGCAAGGTTAGATGTGATAATATAAAACACCCAATTTAAGCCACTGACAGACATGAATATTGCTTGGCAGGAAAGGTGATTAATGTAGCTGTTCATTTTGTGCCTATCAAATGTTACACATGCTGTGGAGAAGTACACCGCATCCCTGTGGAAGTTTTATTTGGCCCTTCTGGTATATGTCATTACTGAATGTTCTTTTGTCTTCATCAGACTTTTTTTTAATATTAAAGTTGTTAATTTCAGAGTAAAATCTTTACCAGTTTGGAAATAAACATGCTTTTCAGCTTGTTCTCATTACTTAATGAGGACATTTTGGTACCAAGGCCAAGTCTTAGGTTCATTACTAACATTTATAGAAATTAAGTGGTTTCTATCTCCAGAATAAATTAGGTATGCTGTTATTTTTCCATTGCACAGATTTGTCCACAACAGTTTCAGGGTAAAGTTAGATTTAGGTAGTGAGTTGGTTATTTGGGGATGTTGTGGGTGCGTTGGAGGAGAGGTATCTCCAAACCCAGGAGCAGGTTGGATATTGTAAAGCTCTCAAATATTGCTTGAAAAACTACAACATTTTGTGGGAGCTCTTCATCTTGCATCTATCAAGACTGCTGGTAAGCTTGACAATTAATTGTCAGTCATCATCTGATCAGTGTACCCTCCAGCTACCAGACTCTGCTTTCTAACGATTCAGCACAATCTACTCTTACAGTATTAAAACAGTACATTGCTATTTCTTGTGGATTATCCTGATCAAAGACCAGACAAGAAGATGCAACAAATATGTCTTTTTTTCAGCAATACTCAAAAGTTATAGCCTTTCTCCATTGGTTCTCACTGGTGAAATAGGATTTACAGAGATATGGTTGAAAGGTAACCTGAAGGCTATTTGTTCTATGAGAATGACAAATCTAGGGAAAGATGGCAGGGCCACTCTATTAATAAACAATGGTTTTAGTTCTGCACTCAATGACCTTACAGGTCAAAGGGTAGAATCAGTTCAAGTGGAGATCAGAAATAGTGAGCAGCCTCTTATGGGAGTAATTTATAGGCTATCGTAACAGTAGCTACACTGTCAGACAGAAAATACAGTTGAAAAAAACAACTGGGCCATTTAAGAAATGTACTGCAATAATTATAGGTGACTTTCAACTTTCACTTGAATGCTGCCATTCTGTTCTTCCATGTTCAGTGATCGGCGTCTGCACAGCAACACAGCATTGAATTTCGGTTCTGGAAATGGTGCTACATGAGCGTTTAAAGCCTATGCAGCTGGTAAACTAGTGACTTTAATCTAGATGATTGGGAATATTGATTAGAAAGGTAGCTAGAAAATGCATTCAGAGTGTATCTTGGCACAATTTCTTAGAGCAGTAAATTCTACAACCAACCAGAGTACAGGGTATCATAGACCTGGTAATGTGCAATGAGAGAAGATTAATCAATAATCTATCCTCAACAAAAGAGCCTCTAGTGATCACAACATGATTTTGAAAATCAGTTTCAAAAAGAGAAGTGTGAGGTCCTGACTTGGGTTTTAAATCTAAATAAAGTTAATAATGAGAATAAGAAGGCAGAGTGAATTAAGCTGAACTGGGAAACCAGGCTAATGGTTGGTCAGTAGATCTGCAATGATAGTCTTTTAAAATGATATTTAACAGCTCGTACTGAAGATTTACCGCAGTAAGGAAGAAAGGCTTTAGGAGAAGGAGGCATCATCAGTAGTTGAAGGTTTAAGGACATTGTTAAATTGAATGATACGCTGTATAAATCTGTAATGATGGTGGTACATCAGAGGATTTCCAGAAGGCATTTGATAAGGTGCAACATCAAATTTTATTGCAGAAAATAAAAGTTCAGTATGTTGGGGGTAACATATTGGCATGGACAGATTGACTTGCTAACAGGGAGTAAAGAGTTGGAATTAAATGCTTCATTTTCAGAAGGGCAGAAATTGCAAACGGTCTGCCACAGGGATCAGTGCTGGAGCCTCAACTTTTATAATTTATATAAACAAATCAGATAAGGGCATCAAAGGTATCGTTGAAGACACAAAGAAAGATAGGAAAATGAATTGCAGGCATAAGAGGCCTACAAAAGGGATATAGATGTGTTTGGGGGTGAAGGTTCTGCCACAGGGAATGTAATGTGGGAAAGTGTGAAATTGTCCATTTTGGCAGAACAAATAGAAAATCATACGATTCTACTGGTGAGAAGCTGCAGAGCTGCAAGATGCAAAGATGGCAGATGTTCGCAGGTAAAGGGATGGCTGGAAAATGGGAAGTCTTCAGAAATGAGATAATGAGAATCCAAAGAAAGTATATTCCTGATAGGGTGAAAGGGAAGGCTGGTCGGTATAGGGAATGCTGGATGACTAAAGAAATTGAGGGTTTGGTTAATAAAAAGAAGGAAGCATATGTAAGGTATAGACAGGATAGATCGAGTGAATCCTTAGAAGAGGATAAAGGAGGAGTATACTTAATAGGGAAATCAGGAGGGGAAAAAAGGAACATGAGATAGCTTTGGCAAATAGAATTAAGGAGAATCCAAAGGGTTTTTACAAATATATTAAGGACAAAAGGGTAACGAGGGAGAGAATAGGACCCCTCAAAGATCAGCAAGGCGGCCTTTGTGTGGAGCCACAGAAAATGGAGGTGATACTAAATGAGTATTTTGCATCAGTATTTACTGTGGAAAAGGATATGGAAGATACAGACTGTAGCGAAATAGATGGTGACAGTTTGCAAAATGTCCAGATTACAGAGGAGGAAGTGCTGGATGTCTTGGACTGCATAAAGGTGGATAAATCCCCAGGACCTGATCAGGTGAAAACCTAGAACTCTGTGGGAACTAGAGAAGTGATTGCTGGGCCTCTTGCTGAGATATTTGTATTATTAATAGTTGCAGGTGAAATGCTGGAAGACTGGAGGTTGGCTAACGTGAAGGGCGGTAAAGACAAGCCAGGTAACTATAGACCAGTGAGCTTGATGTCAGTGGTGGGCAAGTTGTTGGAGGGAATCCTGAGGGACAGGATGTACATGTATTTGGAAAGGCAAGGACTGATTAGGGATAGTCAACATGGCTTTGTGCATTGGAAATCATGTCTCACAAACTGGATTGAGTTTTTTGAAGAAGTAACAAAGAGGATTGATGAGGGCAGAGCGGTGGATTAGATCTATATGGACTTCATTACGACGTTTGACAAGGTTCCCCATGGGAGACTGGTTAGCAAGGTTAGATCTCATGGAATACAGGGAGAACTAGCCATTTGGATACAGAACTGGCTCAAAGGTAGAAAACAGAGGGTGGTGGTGGAGGGTTGTTTTTCAGACTGGAGGCCTGTGACCAGTGGAGTGCCACAAGGATCGGTGCTGGGTCCTCTACTATTTGTCACTTACATAAATGATTTGGATGCGAGCATAAGAGGTACAGTTCGTAAGTTTGCAGATGACACCAAAATTGGAAGTATAGTGGACAGCGAAGAGGGTTACCTCAGATTACAACAGGATCTTGACCAGATGGGCCAATGTGCTGAGAAGTGGTAGATGGAATTTAATTCAGATAAATGCGAGGTGCTGCATTTTGGGAAAGAAAATCTTAGCAGGACTTAAACATTTAATGGTAAGGTCCTAGGGAGTGTTGCTGAACAAAGAGACCTTGGAGTGCAGGTTCATAGCTCCTTGAAAGTGGAGTCGCAGGTAGATAGTATAGTGAAGAAGGCGTTTGGTATACTTTCTTTTATTGGTCAGAGTATTGAGTTCAGGAGTTGGGAGGTCATGTTGTGGCTGTAAAGGACATTGGTTAGGCCACTGTTGAAATATTGCATACATTTCTAGTCTCCTTCCTATCGGAAAGATGTTGTGAAACTTGAAAGAATTCAGAAAAGATTTACAGGGATGTTGCCAGGGTTAGAGGATTTGAGCTATAGGGAGAGGCTGGATAGGCTGGGGCTGTTTTCCCTGGAGCGTCGGAGGCTGAGGGGTGACCTTATAGATGTTTTCAAAATTATGAGGGGCATGCATAGGATGAATAGACAAAAGCATTTCCCTGGGGCAGGGGAGTGCAGAACTAGAGGCATAGGTTTAGGGTGAAAAGGGAAAGATATAAAAGAGACCTAAGGGGCAATGTTTTCACACAGAGGGTGTACGTGTATGGAATGAGCTGCCAGAGGAAGTGGTGGAGGCTGGTATAATTGCAACATTTGGATGGTTATATGAATAGGAAGGGTTTGGAGGGATATGGGCCGGGTGCTGGCATGTGGGACTAGATTGGGTTGGGATATCTGGTCGGCATGGACGGGTTGGACCGAAGGGTCTGTTTCCATGCTGTACATCTCTGTAGCTCTATACCAGAGAGTCCTAGCGAGTAAATCACACAAGGTTAGTATGCAGGTGCAGCCAGTAAACAAGAAAGCTAATGGAATGTTGTTTTATCGCAAAGAGAATTGAATACTAGAGTAGGGAGGATATGCTTCACAGTTATACAAGGCATTGATGAGACCGCACCTAGAGTACTGTGTACAATATTGGTCATTTTATTTAAGTAAGGATGTTAATGCATTGGAAGCTGTTCAGCTAAGATCAACCTGACAATTAGTGAGAATGAGTGATTTGCTTTCTGAGCAAAAGCTAGAAACACAGCCTGCATCTTGTGACGTTTATAAGTGTTAGAATGACTAAATTAAAACATAAGATCCTGAGAGGGTTTGACCAAGTAAATGTGGACAGGATGTTTCATCTAATGGGAAAATCTGAATCAAAGGTCAGTTTAAAAATATGGAGTTATCCATTGTAATCAAAGATGAGGAAAAATAATTCCTCTGAAGTTGAGCATCTTTTGAAGTCCCTTCCGCAAAAGGCAGTGAATGCACCTTTAAATATTTTTAAGACAAAGGTAGATAGATTCTGGATTCCAAAGGAGATAAAAGATCATAGGGGATATGCAGGAATATAGAGTTGAGGACAAAATCGGATAAGTGGGTTTAGTTTTGGGTGGATAAGCCTCTACAGAGACCAGCGCTGGGTCCACAACATATATCCGTGATTTGGATGAGGAATCCAACTGATGGAAAGTCAATTTGGTGATGATCCCAAGGTAGGTGGAAGAAACAGTCATCAAGAGGAGGCTGAGAGACTGAAAAGGGACATGTTAAAACAAGTGAGTGGCCAAAAATTTGACAGATGGTGTATGAACTTGTATATTTTGACAGGAAGAATAAAAAAAGGTATGCTAATTGAATGGAGCGAATTTGAGGATGCAGAAGTGTCATAAATGTAATGTCATGTAAATGGTGTCATAAAACGTCATTTGGAACTTAGTTACAAAAGTGAAGGAAAAGGGGTTTTAGTTTTCAGTTCAGTGAAGGTTATTTTTTTTAAAAAAAAGGATGGTCCAAAAGTCATTTTGAATATTGAAATAGACACAGTTGTTCCAAAAAAGCGTGTGAATTAAACTACATGACTCGATCATCTTTCTCAATTTCATAATGTTTACAAAGTTGAGATGTTTAATCATACAGAAACAAATAACCATGGACCTCATACAGCACCATCACTATCTCTGGATAGGTCCTGTTCAGCTGGCAGGTCAGGATAGGCCCTCTGGGGGTGGTGGCACAGCGGTATAAGGTCAGGGCGGGAATTTGTCTGGGAGTCCTCAATATTGATTCCAGGTCCATACAATGTCTCCTTACATCAGTCAAACATGGGCAAGGAATTCTCCTGGTGATTTCCACTTCTCTGTTGAACATCATCAAGGAACACTAAGTATGGTAACAGCACAGAATATACTCTGGATGGGGGATCTCAATGTCTATCACCAAGGTTGACTCAGTAGCACAACTACTGATTCAGCTGGTCAAGACCTAAAGGGCATAGGTGCCAGCTTGGGCCTGTAGCAGGGTGCTGAGGGAATGGGAAGAAAGTAGATGACAAACAGAAAACAATGATTAGACCTTGTCCTCACCAAATAGCTTGTTGGTAGGAGTATCAGGAGAGTTCACGTGGAGACAAAGGTATATTAAAGTTGAGACAAAAATAGAAAAGCTCAGCAGGTTTGGCAGCACCTGTGGAGATAAATCAGAGTTAATGTTTCAGGTCAGGTGACCCACAAAACCGTTCTGAGGAAGGGTCACACAAACTGAAACATTAACTCTGATTTCTCTTCACAGATGCTGCCACATCTGCTGTGCTTTTCCAACAATTTCTATTTTTGTCTGATTTACAGTATCTGCTGTTCTTTCAGTTTTTATTTTGTATTAAAAATATCATCCATCATATTGTGTGGCACGACAGTTAAATGGATTAGATTTTGAACAGATCTCGCAACTCAAAACTTAGTGTGTGCGTGGTTCTGTAAGCCATCAGTAACAGAATTATATTGAATCAGTCTGTAACCTTGTGACACAGAATATCTCCTCCTGTACCAAGGGATCAATCATAGATCAATGATTAGTATACAGGAGAAACATCAGACATCTATATAAACAAAGTAGCAACCAGGTGAAGCTACAAGATAGAACTAGTTGCATACTCAACAGCATAAGTAGCTGACAGAGCCAAGTGATCCCTCAACCAATGGACCAGATCAAAGCCGTATAGTCTTGTCACATCCAATCCTGGATAATGGGGGCCAATTGCCCAGATATGTCCTGTACGGAAAACAGAAGGAAATTCAAACTGAATTAGTTACATTCATAGATTTAAACCTGTTGACAGTAAATCTGGGCTGGAGACAAGGACTTTTTTTTATTTGTCTGAATATATTCTCCTTAAAAAGGACGTGGAAGCCAATTTCTTAAATAACTTCAAAAAGAGACCTGGCCAGGTATGTGACAATGAAAAACTTACAGGATTATGGACAAAAATGGAGTGTATGAGATGAACAACACAGGGTTGACCAATGCAGGGATAAGAGGCTAAATAACTTCTTTACGTGTTGTTATTGTCCATGGGCAGAACCTTCCATCACCTGGAACAACATAGGCTTTATTGAGTTTGTTGGGAAAATGGGCTGAGATCAGCAGAAATGAGGTTTGCAATGTCCAGAAACAATAGTCTGATTCCATAACCAAATTTTGCATGGTGAGACGAGAATCTCACGAGTGAGCAGTCAGAGATATATTTGCATTTCATTATTACCGAATCTCCTCTCACTGATATTCACTTTTCTATTCTCCCACCCACCAGTTAGAAACTAGGCAATAATTCCCAACATAGAAGTTAGAGCAGTTGCCTGGAGACTCCAGCTTGGCAGTTGCTCCTCTGGACTTCTGTATTAGACAACAGTCCCCAACATCTCATGCTGCATGGCTGGTGATAACCTGAACCTCCCATTCACAGGCATTGACATCAGACACATATCAGACTCAGCATTCTCTCTTGTCACATCTCCAATTGACCTTCAAATAGTTCTGCACTTCAATACTGCACTTGGAGCACCCTGACACCTCTCACTGTAATGCTATTCCCAGGGCACTGTGCATACAGAGGTAGGCAGGCAACTCATGGACTGGACTAGGCTCCATCGTACAGCTGCTCGCTCACTCTGTCAGTGCTCACTGTGCACACTTAGAAGTTTACAGCATCATTGCCTTGCTTTGCAGTTTATCCGCTCTGCCACCTAGCAGAGACACAAAGCCAGGTCTTTTGTCATGATCATCAGCAGTCATCAAAAGAGGTGTCAATGACATGTTGTATGGAACTGTGCTATGTCAACCTCACACCCCCAGCACCTCCGTGTGCCAGCAATTGATGCGCCAATCAAGTTGTTTCAGAGTCTAAGGAGAGTAGTTCTCAGGCCAAGGCTGACTGCCTTCTGTCAAGGAGTTCCAGCAGAATAAGTCAAGGGCAGTGTCCGACATCAGTCCAGAGGGCTTTGGCTTAGAGTCATTCAGTCAGCTGATTGGGGTGTCCAGGGTCAGTAAGGTCCCTATCACTACCGTCCTGCGGGTGCAGTGCAACCACACCAGGGAGTTGCAGTATTTCCAGCTCAGTCAGGGCTGTCCATCCATTTTATCAGGTGGATGGGTCCCAGTATGTGGGATCAGCTCATTGTGAGTCAAGGAGGTTATCAGGGGTCAAAGCAGTGATCGGAAAATTAGGGAATGAGTTGTGGGGATTGGAGGCAGCTTGCTGGGATGTAGACAGAAAAATAATTGATAAGCGGGAAACTCAACAGATAAGGGCAGGGGAGGGTGTGCAAATGAAAGTGCATTGAATGACATGTGTTATTACAGGAGATGATCTTTGTCACAGTCACAACCACCCAGGTGTCAACAAAGGAACAGTACAGCACAATGGTTGGCATGGCTATGCTGAAGGGCTGGGGTTTGGGGGTATTACTGCGAGATGCATTCGTAATTTGACAAGTTTGCAATACCTTTTGTAATAACAACCCATGGAGGCAATTCTATTTTTCAGTTCTCAATTGAGAATCTGGCATGCACTGTCTACAAGGGTAGTAGAGGCAGGAAACCTCACAACCTTTAAGAAGTACGTGAATGAGCACTTGGAATGCAATAACATTCAAGGCTACAGTCCAAGTGCTGGAAAGTGGGATTAGGAGGGAAACAAGCCATTCAACCTAGTCTACACAGACCCTCCAAAGACCATCCCATCCAGGACTCACTCTATCCCTGTAACCCTGCATTTCTCGTGGCTAGCCCGCCCACATCCCTGGACACTACAGACTAATCTAGTATGGTGAAGGCAAAAGTGAGGACTGCAGATGGTAGAGATCAGAGTCAAGATTAGAGTGGTGCTGGAAAAGCACAGCAGGAAAATCAACGTTTTGGGCAAAAGCCCTTCATCAGGAATCAGGAATTGATTGTTGATTTTCCTGCTCCTTGGATGCTGCCTGACCTGCTGTGCCTTTCCAGCACTGCACTAACTTAGTATGGTCAATTCATTTAATCTGGGAGGAAACTGAAACACCCGGATGAAACCCATGCAGACAAGGAGAGAATGTACTTGAGGGTGGAATTCAACCTGGGTCCCTGGTGCTGTGAGGCACCAGTGCCAACCACTGAGTCACTGTGCCACCCCTATGGCCATGAGAGTTTTAATAACAGCAACAAGATTGTGATGAGGAGAAATTTCTTCACCAAGAGAATGGGGAGCCTGTGGAACTCTTCATTACAGAAAGTGATTGAGGCCAAAACACTGAACATTTTCAAGGATGAGTTCGATATAGCTTTTAAGGCTAAAGTGATCAGTGTGTATGCAGAGAAAGCAGCAACTGGGTGCAAAGTTAGACAATCAGCCATGATCATATTGAGACCAAACAAACTGCAGATGCTGGGATCCAAAGTAGACAAACAGGAAGCTAGAAGAACACAGCAAGCCAGGCAGCATCAGGAGGTGGAAAAGTCAACCCTTCTTCAGGGTTATACCTGAAATGATGATCATATTGAATGGCAAAGATGCCTTAAGGGGCTGAATGGCCTATTCTGTTCTATTTTCTATGTTTTTATAACAGGTCAATTAAAATTGATTAATGAAAAGTTCATAAGATGGAAAGATGAATTCACAATGCTGGATTACATTTCCATGTTTCTGGAAAGTGTCCAAGGAGCATGTAAAGTAACCTAAGAACATTTAACGGTTTCACAGGTAAAAATGAAAGAATGGGCAAGGAGATCAAGTTTTGGTATCATTGACTTTTCAAGACGAACCTCTGAAAACAAAATTCAGTGGTTCATACAAAGTAGTAAGGAGGGTTAATGCAGTGTGTTCTGATAGATACTTATGATCTTAGCTGAAAATGTGTTGCTAGAAAAGTGCAGCAGGTCAGGCAGCATCCAAGGAGAAGGAGAATCGACGTTTCAGGCATGAGCCCTTCTTCAGGAATCTTGAAGAAGGGCTCATGCCCAAAATGTCGATTCTCCTGCTCCTTGGATGCTGCCTGACCTGCTGCGCTTTTCCAGCAACACATTTTCAGCTCTGATCTCCAGCATCTGCAGCCCTCACTTTCCAGTTATGATCTTAGGCAGGTTAAGAAGAATCACTTTCTTCACATAAAGCTGATGAAACAATATCATCACAAGGAAGGAGGGAAAGAAGAGAAAGTGCATCAGATGGTCAGTGGAGAATGTCAAGGAAAATGAAAGTGAGGTGGAAGGAGAGGTAGACAGTTTTCAAAGCAAATCACTGACAATTTGACAAGTTAACACAAAGACTGGGACAAATACGAGGCTCTCATATTTACAGGAAGGACAAGGTTCTAGTCAGTTACTTTAGTAGTACATGTATAAGGAAATCTGTAGAGATCCACCTAGATAGAGTTGTATAGCACAGAAACAGATGCTTTGGTCCGACTTGTGAATGCAAACTAGTTATCCTAAATTAATCTAGTCCAATTTCCCAGCATTCAACCCATATCTTTCTAAACGCTTCCTATTCATGTATCCATTAGATGCCTTTTCAATGTTGTAATTGCACCAACCTCCACCACTTCCGCTGGCAATTCATTCCATACACACACCACCCTTTGCAAGAAATACAGATGTATTTTTGTTAGCTCGACAAGATGTGGACGTAGGAGTCAGTACTGATAAAAACAACATCCTTATTGGTTGAACCCAGAAAAACAAGCTCAGGTAGAAACAGAGATTCAATACATGCTGAAAAATCACTTAGTTGGATCCCTCTAAAGCAGTGGCAGTTCACCAGTATTGTTGGCTTCTAAACCAATGAATTAATTAGATTCAATATAAACTAGAGAAAAGTAAATGCAGTCATAAAAGCATATTTGTACCCAATGTCACCATTAGAACATTGACTTGATAAGGGTGACAGTGTCTCATTCTAAGATTGATCTAAGGATACTGGCAAGGATCATTAGCATTCAGGACTCAAGAGACATCCACTTTTGTCACACCAAATAGGTTACACCAATTTGGGTTTGAAAAATAATGCCCCAACTAGAATCCAAATACATGTAAACTGAATTGAATTGAATTTATTGTCACATGTACCGAGGCATAGTGAAAAGCTTTGTCTTGCGAGCAATACAGGCAGATCACATACTTAAGTAGCATAGATAATAATAGGTAAACAGTAGCAAAACAAAAACACAGGTACAGGCAAATGTTTAGAGTTTGACAGTACATTCAGTGCTAACAAACAGTAGGGTAGAAACTGTTTCGAAACCGGCTGGTGCGTGTGTTCAGGCTTCTTTACCTTCTCCCTGATGGTAGAGGTTGTAGAAAAACATTCCTGAAGAAGAGCTTATGCCCGAAACGTCGATTCTCCTGCTCCTTTGATGCTGCCTGACCTGCTGCGCTTTTCCAGCAACGCATTTTTAAGCTCTGATCTCCAGCATCTGCAGTCCTCACTTTCTCCTCATAGAAAAACATTGCCAGGGTGAGATGGATCTTTGAGAATGCTGGCGGCCTTTTCTTGACAGTGGGCCTGATAAATGGATTCTGTAGATGGGAATTTGGCCTTTGTGATCGTCCGGGCCAAGTTCACCACTCTCTGTAACTGTCTCCGATCTTGAATGGCACAGTTGCCATACCAGGTGGTGATACATCCAGATAGAATGCTCTCAATGGCACACCTATAAAAGTTGGCGAGGGTATTTGCCATCATGCCAAATTTCCTCAGCTGCCTGAAGAAGATGATACATTGTTGGGCCTTTGTAACCAGTGCGTACACATGAAGAGTCCAAGAAAACTTGTTGTGGCTGACCACTTCCAGGAGCTTGACACAGTCCACTTGTTCCACCTCTGTGCTGTTAAAGGTGTAGGAGGGCATGAGTAACATCCTGCTGAAAGTCAATAATGAGTTCCTTGGTTTTGCCAGCATTGAGAACTAGGCAATTCTCAGTGCGCATTTTTCCAGGCCTTCCACCTTCTGGCTGTAGTCTGTTTCATCGCCATCTGAGATTTGACCGACTATGGTAGTGTCATCAGCGAACTTGTAAATGACATTAGTCTGATATTTGGCAACGCAGTCATGGGTATACAATGAGTAAGTAGGGGGCTGAGTATGCTTCCTCTTGGGGGGTGGGGAGGGGGAGAGCTCCAGTGTTGAGTGTTAGTGAGGATGGAATATTTTCCCCAATCTTCACTGATTGTGGTCTGTGGGTCAGGAAACTGAGGATCCAGTTGCAGAGAGTGGGGCTTAGCCCGAGATCACTAAGTTTAGTAAGCAGTCTCAAGGGGATAATAGTGTTGAAGGCTGAACTGTAGTCAATGAGTAGGATTCTTACGTAGCTGTTCTTGGTGTCAAGATATTCTAGGGACAGTCGCCTGCTGGAGGGAGAGGTTGAAGATGTCCGAGAAGACCTCTGCCAGTTGATCTGCGTATGCTCTGAGTGCACGGCCTGGTACTCCGACTGGTCCCATCGCTTTCCTTCGATTCACACAAAAGAAAACTGATCTGACTTCTGCTGCAGTGACTGTTGGGATAGGTTCGTCAGGACTTGTCGGAATAGGTATTGCCTCTTTGCTGAAATTCTGTTCAAAGTGAGCGTAGAAGGCATTGAAACGATCTGGGAGGGATGTGTCATCAGCTGCTATCTTGCACAGTCTCTTTTTAGAACTTGTGATGTCATTAACTCTTTGCCATAGTCGCCCGGTATCTGTCTGGGTCTCTAGTTTGGATCGGTATTGGGCCTCGGCTGTCTTAGTGGCTCTGCGAAGGTCATATTTGGATTCCTTATATTTTTATATAACTTTTCTTTAGCAGGTTCTGTACGTCCTGATTCATCCAGGGTTTCCTGTTGGGGAACACCCAGATTGACTTCCTCGCTGTGCAGTCCTCACACAGTTGCTGATAAAGTCTGCGAGGGTGGTGGTGAACTCATCCAAGGTACCTGTGGACAGTTTGAACATGGCCCAATCAGCCTGTAAATCAAGTTGTTGCTGAAGCACCTAACTATATAGTTCATTTAAGACAATGTTGTAATATACAGTAGCACACAAGAAAAGTATGCAATACAACTAAAATATCTCTAAGTAATTCTAGTTAGTTGGCTTAGTAATAATTTTGCCATAAGTGAATTCACAAAAGCAAGAGTAATCTAGCTAGGACACATCATGGGACAGTGACAAATCTTGTCAAGAACAGTAAGAGTGAAAGCTCTAATAAAATCCCCTGTTCCTAAAACTGAATTAGAAATCATGAGATTGTTAAGAAAGCGTGGGTTTTATTTGCAGCTTCCGTAATGACAGCTTGTGCCTTTAATGAATTTCACCTGAAAACACGCAAAAGTATTATGGCCAGTTGAAGTTGAAGGCAATCCCAATAAATTAACCAAGGTTGGCTGCTCCTGATTTTTCGTAAGATTTTAAAATGGTGGTCGATGTTAGTGGCTGGGTGTTGGGTACAATCGTGTTGCAAAGTAATGAGTAGAGAAGCCAGTGAGGTATTTTTCAAGGAAAAATGAACTAGTTTTAGAGGAGGTACTGCATCATAGAAAAAGGGACTTTAGGATTATAATTGGGTCTTCAGCATTTTGAAATCTTCATCCAGTACAATAAAAGAAATATAATTCTGCACTAATCATTACCCACTGAAAAAGGCAAAGGTTTAGAAACAAGCTCCTGGGATTCATTGAGAGTCAATTTTACACTATTGTTTTGTTCAATTCGTGAGCAAGGAGATGCAAGATATCATGGCGCTTGGAATGTGTGCACAGAGAGAGATTCATCCAGTGAAATACTGGTTTATGCAATCAGTAAATGGGTGCTAAAATTATCAACATGATGACAACTCCCTGATTGGCTCCTGGGCAGGTCGACAGCTGGAGTGTGTCAGAGATTGAAAACACAAATTCTTCCTCTGTGTGCAGTGACCAGTTGCTGTAAGCTGTTGCCTCAAACCAGTCATTGGGCAACTTACAGTTAGTGTGTCAATTGCCCAGTGTCTTAAAAATCAAAACAATCTAGAAATAAGGAGATCTGAAAACAGAACGTCTGAGAAAGCAAAAAGGATCCCTCAACAAATCCTGTGGACTGGTGGTATTGAAACTGCATTTCCCCACTATCATTTCCTTCACCTAAACATTGACTGGTCTCTGTCTCCATACAGAAGTGGGTTAGAGTTTCCAATATTAATAATTCAAGTTATTATTAGTCTATGGATGGAATATTTATAAAAGTATTTATTGTTCACTACAGAAACAAGATAAGTACTTTTTGTTAACCTAAGCCCATCACACGCAAACCAGAATCTTGATTAAGTCTTTAATGACATGCTGGGAATAATACTCCAGCATCCTTTCCCAAGTAGGTCATAACAGACTGTAAATTTGTTGCTGCTCGGAAGGCAAACAGTCCCTGGTCTATACACTGAAGCAAATGTGGCTTTTGTTTGTTTGTTTTTAAAACACTTGAGCTGTTGCTGAATAAAACTTTTTGACTGAAGGCTTTCCAGTATCTGATGGCATCGAGTACAGTTCCACCTTCAACACCATAATTCCAAACAAACTCCTCTCCATACTCCAGGAATAGAGGTCTCTGCTTCCCCCTCTGTAACTGGATTCTTGACTTCCTGACCAACAGACCACAGTCAGTGAGGATAGGCAACAACATCTCTTCCACGATAATCCTCAATAGCAGTTCCCCGCAAGGCTACACACTCAGCCCCCTCTTATTGAATTGAATTTATTGTCATGTGTACCAAGGCACATTGAAAAGCTTTCAAATCACAGTCAAATAGCATAGATAAGTAAATAATAGGTAAACAGCAGCAAAACAAAAACACAGGTACAGGCAAATGTTGAGAGTTTGAGTCCAGTCAGTATTCTAACAACAGTAGGGTAGAAACTGTTGCGAAACCGGCCAGTGCATGTGTTCAGGCTTCTGTACCTTCTCCCCAATGGTAGAGAAAAGCATTAGCAAGGTGGGATGGATCTTTATGGATGCTAGCAACCTACCTTGACAACGGGCCGAGTAGGTGGATTCTATAGATGAGAGATTGGCCTTTGGTGATCATCCGGGCAGAGTTCACCACTCTCTAACAGTCTCTGATCATGAATGGTACAGTTGCCATACCAGGTAGTGACATATCCAGACAGAATGCTCTTGATGGCGCACCTATAAAAGTTGCCGAGGGTATTCACCGTCAGGCCAAATTTTCTCAGCTGCCTGAGGAAGAGGAGACGTTATTGGGCCTTTGTAACCAGTGCATCCACATGAAGAGTCTAAGAAAGCTTGTTGTGGATGACCACTCTCAGGAGCTTGACGCTCTCCACTCATTCCACCTGTGTGCTTTTAATGTGTAGGGAGGCATGAGTAACATCCCACCAAAGGTCAATAAGTAGTTCATGGAACATAGAACAATACAGTGCAGAACAGGCCCTTCAGCCCTCAATGTCACGCCAACCTATGAACTATTCTCAGCTCATCCCCCTATGCTATCCCAACATCATCCATGTGCTTATCTAAGGATTGTTAAATCTCCCTAATGTGGCTGAGTTAATTGCATTAGCAGGCAAGGCATCCCACCCCCTGACCACTCTGTGTAAAGAACCTGCCCCTGACATCTGTCTTAAAATCTACCACCCCTCAATTTGTAATTTTGCCCCCTCGTACATGCAGACATCATCCTCCTAAGAAAAAGACTTTTACTGTCTACCCTATCTAATCCTTTGATTATCTTGTATGTCTCTATCAAATCCCCTTTTAGCCTTCTTCCTTCCAGTGAGAACAGACCTAAGTCTCTCAGCTTATCCTCATAAGACCTTCCCTCCAGATCAGGCAACATCCTGTTAAATCTCCTGTGCTCCTTTTCCAATGCTTCCACATCCTTCCCAAAATGTGGGCGGCACGGTGGTTAGCACTGCTGCCTCACAGCGCCTGAGACCCGGGTTCATTTCCCGACTCAGGCGACTGACTGTGTGGAGTTTGCACGTTCTCCCCGTGTCTGCGTGGGTTTCCTCCGGGTGCTCCGGTTTCCTCCCACAGTCCAAAGATGTGCGGGTCAGGTGAATTGGCCATGCTAAATTGCCTGTAGTGTTAGGTAAGGGGTAAATGTAGAGGTATGGGTGGGTTGCGCTTCGGCGGGTCGGTGTGGACTTGTTGGGCCGAAGGGCCTGTTTCCACACTGTAAGTAATCTAATCTAAAATACGGTGACCTGAACTGTACATAATATTCCAAGTGTGGCCGCACCAGTGTTTTGTATAGTTGCAGCATGATATTGCGGCTCTGGAACTCAATCCCTCTACCAATGAAACTTAACACACTGTATGCCTTCTTAACAGCACTATCAACGTGGGTGGCAACTTTCAGGGATCTATGTACATGGACTCCAAGATCCCTCTGCACACCCACACTATCAAGAATCTTTCCATTGATCCAGTACTCTGCCTTCCTGTTATTCTTCCCAAAGTGCATCACCTCACATTTATGTGCATTGAACTCCATTTGCCACCTCTCAGTCCAATTCTGCAGTTTATCCAAGTCCCCCTGCAACCTGTAACATCCTTCTAAACTGTCCACTACTCCAACAGCTTTAGTGTCATCTGCAAATTTACTAATCCATCCACCTGTGCTTGCATCTAAGTCATTTATAAAAAAAAATGACAAACAGCAGTGGTCTTAAAACAGATCCTTGTGGCACACCACTAATAACCAGACTCCAGGCTGAATATTTTCCATCAACCACTACTCACTGCCTTCTTTCTGTTTCTAATCCAAACTGCTAAATCACCCTCAATTCTATGCCTCTGCATTTTCTCCAACAGCCTATGTGGAACTTTATCAAAGGCTTTACTGAAGTCCATGTATACCACGTCAACTGCTCTGCCCCCATCCACATGGCTGGTCACCTTCTCAAAAAACTCAATGAGCTTTGTGAGACATGACCTGCCCTTAATGAAACCACGTTGACTATCTGAAATCAAACTGTTGCTTGCTAGATGATTATAAATCTTATAATCATTTCCAAAACCTTTCCTACCACAGAAATAAGGCTCACTGGTCTATAATGACCTTCATCATCTCTAGTGGCCTTCTTGAACAAGGGCACAACATTTGTAATCCTCCAGTCTTCTGGTACTAAACCTGTAGACAATGATGATTCAAAGCCAAAGGCTCCAACACCACCTCCCTAACTTCCCAGAGAACCCTCGGATAAATCCCATCCGGCCCAGGGTCTTGTCTACTTTCACTTCTAGAATTGATAACACCTCTTCATAACTAACCTTGATCCTTTCTAGTCTAATATCTCTTAACTCATTCTTCTCCTCTACAATATTCTCCTTTTCCTGAGTGAAAACAGATGAAAAATGTTTGTTTAGCACCGCTCCTTGGTTTTGCTGGCATTGAGAGCTAGGTTGTTCTCAGTGCACCATTTTCCCAGGTCTTCCACCTCCTGTCTGTAGTCTGTTTCATCGCCATCTGAGATTCGACTGATTATGGTGGTGTCATCAGCGAACTTGTAAATGGTATTAGTCAGGTATTTGGCGATGCAGTCAGGAGTATACAGCAAGTACAGTAGGGGGCTGAGTATGCACCCCTGGGGTCTCCAGTGTTGAAAGTTAGTGAGGATGAAATATTGTCCCCAATCTTCACATATGTGGCCTGTGGTTCAGGAAACTGAAGATCCCGTTTCGGAGAGCAGGGCTTAGTCCGAGATCATCGAGTTTAGTAATCAGTCTTGAGGGGATAATAGTGCTGAAGCTGAACTGTAGTCAATGAGTAGGATTCTTATGTAGCTGGTCTTGGTGTCAAGTTGTTCTAGGAAGGAGTGAAAGGCAAGTGATATGGCATCTGACGTGAATCTGTTCATCGCTCCTTATATGCATTATTGTGTGGCCAAATGCCACAACATCTCCATTTACAAGTTGGCTGATGACACCACTGTTGTTGGTCGGACCTCAAACAACAATACAGAGCACAGGAAGGAGATAGAGGTACTTCGTGGCATGGTGTAAAGACGGCAAACTCTCCATCAATGTCGGCAAAATAAGGAGCTAGTCATTGACTTCAGGAAGTAGATTGGGTTCCGTGCCCCTGTCACATCAGTGGCATGGAGGTAGAGACGGTGGAGACCATCAAGTTCCTGGGTGTGATGATCAATCTGTCCTGGTCCACCCACATTGACACTATGGTCAAGAAAGCACAGCAATGTCTCTCCTTCCTCAAGATACTAAGGAAATTTGGCATGTCCATAGTGACACTTACAAATTTTTATAGTTGCACGATAGCATTACAGCATATTCTGGTAGCTGCTCTTCCCAAAACCAAAAACAACTATAGAGAGAGTTGTGAAACCAGTCTTCCATCCATTGTCTCCATCTATACTTTCCACTGCTTCGGGAAAGCAACCACCATAATCAAAGATCTCTTCCACCTTGTTGTGTTGGGCAGAAGATATAAAAGTTTGAATACACACGTCAATAGATTCAACAGTAGCTTCTTCCCCACTGATATCAAACTTTTGAATGGACCTCTTCAATGTTAATGTTGATGTCCCTCTGCATCTTCTCAGCAGCTGTAACACTGTATCCTGCATTCTTTCTGTTACTTTGATGCACTTGTATAATATAATTGGCCTCTAAAGCATGTAAGACAACAGTTTTCACTCTACCTCAGTACACATGACAGTAAGAAACCAAATCAAATCAAAATGATGGTACCACCTTGAAAGGAAAATGTTAGGTTTAAGCTGGACATTCGGGGAGAACTGTACTCTTGAGACCGGGTTTTAAGATGAGATGACTGTAAAGGCAGGTAATCTGTAAGAGCATAATGGGCGGCACGGTGGTTAGCACTGCTGCCTCACAGCGCCTGGAGACCCGGGTTCAATTCCCGACTCAGGCGACTGAGTGTGTGGAGTTTGCACGTTCTCCCCGTGACTGCGTGGGTTTCCTCCGGGTGCTCCGGTTTCCTCCCACAGTCCAAAGATGTGTGGGTCAGGTGAATTGGCCATCCTAAATTGTCCATAGTGGTAAGGGGTAAATGTAGGGGTATGGGTGGGTTGCACTTCGGCGGGTCGGTGTGGACTTGTTGGGCCGAAGGGCCTGTTTCCACACTGTAAGTAATCTAATCTAATCTAAAACAGAACAGGAGTCGGCCATTTGGCCCCTTGAGCCTGCTCCATTCATTCAATAGGATCATGGCCCATTATCCCTGACCCCTGACCGATCACTGATTTGTAAATCTGTTGCAGTTTAGAGATTCTTAAATGTGTAGTTGCATTGAGTGGAGTGATAGCCCTTTTGTCAACGTAGCATCTTAAGTATTGCCGTTTTGGTTCCCCTCTCATTATGTGCACAGTGAAGGGTAACTCTAGGCTGCCAATGCTTGACCAGATGCACAGCTAGCCTTTAAAAATGATGTCAGCATCAGGAAGGTCCTGGCAGGGGTGAGCACTCTGGTGAAAGGGGAGACAGATGAACAGGACAGCGCAAAGGCAAGGCTCAGTTAAAGAGGCTGCTTTCAGACAATAGCGTGAGAAATGTCTCCAGTGATCCTGTACGAAAAATGCTCCATGAAACTCGACAAAATTGATAGTTAGCCCAATGATTTGAAGTGGCAGCATAATAGCTAAAATCAGGAGTGATTACAAATGTGTCGCTCCAGGGAAGAAAAAGATCATGATGAGCAAAGACTTACCAGTTCCCTCCAGGAAAACAATCATCAGAGCAAGCTCAGCATAGTCTCTTAATTAAAATCTGATGTTTTTTATTAGAGCCAAGTTGGGCGCTGGGAATTATAAATACCTACATACCAGATGTATTCTGTTAGTTAGTTTTTCTTCCTCTCCAAGATTCAGTTTATAAGATCCGAATTTTAATAGCTCTTCTGCTAAGATGTGTATGAATAGAAGGGGAGGACGTGGCGGATGGGCGGGGTGCAGTTTTTTTTAAAATGAGAAAATCTCCCATTAGAACAGATTCTCTCAGATTCCAATGAATATAAGAGCACCCACCAGGTCAGTATTTTGTCATCTATTTCCAGCTGCATCCAGCCTGATCAGTTAGTGACCCTCACCACCAGGCCCCCAGGCAGGAAGTGCAGAAAAGAAGAGGAATTGATCAGGGGTTAGAGCCGGTAGGGGGAGGCTTGGTAACATGGATCGAAGTCGCCTGTTGTCTAACTGCACAGAGATTCTGGAGCAAACTTGCGAAAAAAACCACAGAGCTACATGTTACAGAGTATAAATAGACAGAGTGGCAGGTGAACACACTCTGGAAGATGATCAACAGACTGACACTAATACACAGGAACAGATATAGGCCATTCAGCTCAATAAGCCTGCTCTGTCATTCAATGAGATCATGACTGATCTGAAAATCCTCAACTCCACTTTTCCTGTAACCCTGGTTTACTTTACAGATTAAAAGTCTTGTCTGTGTCAGCCTTGATTATACATAACAACCCAGCCAAGATCGCCCTCTGCAGGGAAGGATTTGATACATATAAAGGACAAGAACACACAAAGTACAAACATTTATCAAGGTCTGACTGATACATGCATTCGGCAAGCTCCGAACTGATCATTATTTATTTATTTTACTTAGGATACTTTAAGTCTAAGGCTGAAGACATTGCCTTCACTTTCTCCAGTGTGGCTTTAAACCAGTTGATACAAGGCAGCCCAGGAGAGTTCAGAGGACAAGGAGAAAGTGAGGCGTTTGCAGGGGGCCAGAGCAGGACTGGTTGCAGGATGTCCAATCACTGTAGAGAAAGCAAGGACTGCAGATGCTGGAGATTAGAGTCGAGAGTGTGGTGCTGGAAAAGCACAGCAGATCAGGCAGCATCTGAGGAGCAGGAGAGTCATGTTTTGGGCAAAAGCCCTTCATCAGGAATAAGGCTTGTGAGCCAAGGGGTAGAAAAATAAATAGGAGGGGGTGGGGCTTGGGGGGGATGTGGTGAAGAGTGGGAAGGTAGCTGAGAGTGCAATAGATAACTGAAGATGGGAGTAATAATGATTGGCCAGAGAGGAAGGTGGACCCCATAGGTGGAAAGGAAGATGGACAAGTAGGACAGGTCTGAAAATGTGTTGCTGGAAAAGCGCAGCAGGTCAGCCAGCATCCAAGGAACAGGAGATTTGACGTTTTGGGCATAAGCCCTTCTTCAGGATGCAGCCTGACCTGCTGTGCTTTTCCAGCAACACATTTTCAGCTCTGATCTCCAGCATCTGCAGACCTCGCTTTCTCCTCCAAGTAGGACAGGTCATGAGTGGTGCTGAAAATTTTTTGCTGGAAAAGTGCGGGTCAGACAGAATCCAAAGAGAACGAGAATCGACGTTTTGGGCATGAGCCCTTCTTTAGGGATCATTCCTGAAGAAGGGCTCATGCCCAAAACATTGATTCTCCTTCTCCTTTGATGCTGCCTGACCTGCTGCGCTTTTCCAGCAACAAATTTTCAGCTCTGATCTCCAGCATCTGCAGTCCTTACTTTCTCCCAGGTCATGAGTGGTGCAGAGTTGGCAGGTTGGATCGGAGTTAAGGTGGGGGGGGAGGGGGCTGAAGAGGAAAGGAAACCAGTGAAATCCACATGGATGCCATGTGGTTGGAGGGTCCCAGATAACTAGCAGACTACTCTGACCTCTTGGCATCATGGTAGCCCACAAACCTACCAACACACAAACAGCTACTGATGAGCCTAAAGGACCCTGTACCGACAACCAGCAAATCAAATGTTACGAACAAAATACCATGCAAGGACTGTGACAACACTACATTGGACAGACAGGCAGGAAACAAGCCACCAAGATACATGAACATCAACTAGTCACCAATAGACATGGATTAGTGGTGCTGGAAGAGCACAGCAGTCCAGGCAGCATCCATGGAGCAGCGAAATCAACGTTTAGGGCAAAAGCCCTTCATCAGGAATAAAGGCAGAGAGCCTGAAGCATGGAGAGATAAGGTAGAGGAGGGTGGAGGTGGGGAGAAAGTAGCATCGAGTACAATGGGTGAGTGGGGAAGGGGATGAAGGTGATAGGTCAGGGAGGAGAGGGTGGAGTGGATAGGTGGAAAAGAAGATAGCCAGGTAGGACAAGTCCGGACAAGTCATGGTGACAGTGCTGAGCTGGAAGTTTGGAACTAGGTTGAGGTGGGGGAAGGGGAAATGAGGAAACAGTTGAACTCCACATTGATGTCCTGGGGTTGAAGTGTTCCGAGGCGGAAGATGAGGCGTTCTTTCTCCAGGCATCTGGTGGTGAGGGAACGACGGTGAAGGAAGCCCAGGACCTCCATGTCCTTGGCAGAGTGGGAGGGGCAGTTGAAATGTTGGGCCATGGGGCGGTGTGGTTGATTGGTGCGGGTGTCCCAGAGATGTTCCGTAAAGCGCTCTCCCTCACCACTCGACACCTGGAGGAAGAACGCCTCATCTTCCGCCTCAGAACACTTCAACCCCAGGGCATCAATGTGGACTTCAACTGTTTCCTCATTTCCCCTCCCCCCACCTCACCCTAGTTCCAAACTTCCAGCTCAGCACTGTCCCCATGAGTTGCCCGGACTTGTCCTACCTGCCTATCTCCTTTTCCACCTATCCACTCCACCCTCTCCTCCCTGACCTATCACCTTCATCCCCTCCCCCACTCACCTATTGTACTCTATGCTACTTTCTCCCCACCCCCACCCTCCTCTAGGATTATCTTTCCATGCTTCAGGCTCTCTGCCTTTATTCCTGATGAAGGGTTTTTGCCCGAAACGTCGATTTCGCTGCTCCTTGGATGCTGCCTGAACTGCTGTGCTCTTCCAGCACCACTAATCCAGAATCTGGTTTCCAGCATCTGCAGTCATTGTTTTTACCAACAGACATGACCTACTATCACTAGTATCCTAACATACAGACGAAGAAGGACATCACCTCAACTGAGACAACATATCCATCCTGGGACAGGCTAAACAGAGACACACACGGAAATTCCTAGAGGCCTGGCGTTCAAACCGGAACTCCATGTTGATTTGCATCCCATTTACCAACCTCTGAGAAAAAGAACTGGAAATGATATCACCCACCGTAACAAACCAGGACTCATGAACAGAAAGCAGGCCAGAACACCAGCGGCTCACTGATGATGTTACCAAGCGTGGTGACAAAACGTCTGAGAACAAACTACCAGCTCAGCGAGCAAACTTACAATCTGAACACAAATCTTCTCAAAAACAGCATGCACATCACTTGGTTAAGTTGACAGAAGAGATTAGAGCTGTTCTTAAATTGCAGGCTTCTTTTAGCGTGCTTGTCTTATAAAAGATTTGACCTGAAATCTTACCCTAACTTTTTTTTTCGCAATAAACATTGTTGCATTGCAAGCATCTTCAGATTCCAGCATTCGTTTGCAAATCCTATACATATCGTTGTGGTTCTGTTCGCCGAGCTGGAAGTTTTTGTTGCAAACGTTTCGTCCCCTGACTAGGCGACATCATCAGTGCTCTGGAGCCTCCTGCGAAGCGCTTCTTTGATCTTTCTTCCGGTATTTATAGTGGTCTGTCCTTGCCGCTTCCGGGTATCAGTTTCAGCTGTCCGCTGTAGTGGTTGGTATATTGGGTCCAGGTCGATGTGTTTGTTGATGGAGTTTGTGGATGAATGCCATGCCTCTAGGAATTCCCTGGCTGTTCTCTGTCTGGCTTGCCCTATGATAGTAGCGTTTTCCCAGTCGAATTCATGTTGCTTGTTGTCTGCGTGTGTGGCTACTAGGGATAGCTGGTCGTGTCGTTTCGTGGCTAGTTGATGTTCATGTATGCGGATTGTTAGCTGTCTTCCTGTTTGTCCTATATAGTGTTTTGTGCAGTCCTTGCATGGTATTTTGTAAACTACATTAGCCTTTGTTCTAGTGAGTTATTGTCTGAGCGAGGCTGTTGGTTTGTGTACAACAACGAGCACCCGAGCTACAAATCTTCGCACAAACCTTGAACACTTACGGGCGAGAGACGCTAAGACAAGCCAGGAAATGGGAATCCTGCGCTAACCGCCTAAGCGCCACATATGAACAACTCTGGTTCCTACACGAACGCTGAAAGAATCAAATCCTTCCACAATGTGTCAGGTACAGACCACCAGTCAATCCACAAGCCAGGGAAACAGCCAAGCAGAACGGACTCAGGATGATCCAGGTAATGATCACAGGCGCTCACAACTGACTGCACAAATACAAAGAAATTGCACGCCAAAAGTCGTTAATTTCAAAAACCACTAATCATGAATGGACCCGGACCATAGAACAGGCTGTCACTATAAGACAGAACAGGACAACACACCGCAAAAAAAACGGCACTAAAAGAAAAAATGGCCAAACTAACACACAAAAAAGAGGACACTACAACACACACCTGGGTTAAAAACCTCTCCCACAGACAGCTCACAGACATGGAAAGAACTATACTGGCCAAGGGACTCAACTACAACCACAGGGATGCCAAGACAGCAGACTTCCTAGCAGCACTAGAATGCACACTCAGGGACAATGGACTGACAGAAGAGACACAACAAACAGTGAGACAAACGGTCGTACCTATGATGATAAGAAAAAGACAAACACATAACCTCAACACCAAGGAGAGGGAAGCACAAAGCACTAAGAAACAATAAGAACATAATCATAATACCAGCAGATAAAGGCAGAATGACGGTCATCCTAGATAAATCAGATTACATCAAAAAAGCACAACAACTACTTGCAGATACCAACACCTACCAAATGAAGGATTCTGACCCCACACCACAACTCACCAATAGAATAAATAACACACTAAGGAATCTACAAAAAAAACGGACAGATAACCAAAGCTGACCTACAAAGAATGAAACCGGAAAGCAACAACACCCCCAGATTCTAAGGACTACCCAAAGTACACAAACCAGACATCCCACTCAGACCCATAGTATCACTACCAGGGACACCAGCATACAAACTGGCCAAAGAACTACAACAGAAACTGAAACACCTGGTCAGCGGATCCAAACACTCCATACAATCAACACAGGAATTCTTGGACGTCATCAGGAATACACACATAGACAAAGAAGAAACCATGATCTCATTCGACGTGACGGCACTGTTCACTTCGATTGACAAAACCCTAGCCAGAGAAACAATAGCCAACCTACTGGACATACAGAACAGAAAACAGGAGGCAGAACCTATCAACAAAGACGGCATACTTAAACTACTGGACTTGTGCCTCACTACACACTTTACATTCAACAATCAGATATACGAACAAATCAACGGAACACCCATGGGATCACCAATCTCGGGACTCATAGCAGAGGCAGTTATGCAAAGGTTAGAACAAACAGCCCTACCACAAATTCAACCCAAACTCTGGGTCAGATATGTCGATGACACGTTTGTAATCATCAAAAACACGGAAATAGAAAAACACACCGGATCATCAACGCCACACTCACAGGAATCCGATTCACGAGAGAAGAAGAAAAGGACAGCCAACTCCCATTCCTAGACGTGATAGTACAGAGAACACCGAACGGAGAATTCACCACAAGGGTACACAGGAAAACAACACACACAGACCAAGTCCTAAACTATGAAAGTAACCACCCCAACACACACAAAAGAAGCTGCATCAGGACACTATTCAAAAGAGCCACAACACACTGCAGTAGACCAGAACTGCAAAGAGAGGAAGAGGAACACCTATACAAGGTATTCGCCAAAAACGAATACCCACGCAACTTTATCAACAGATGCCTAAGAGACAGACCACAGAACGAGAACATGCCACAACCAAGAGGACTAGCCACACTACCATACATCAGGAGCGTTTCAGAACTGACAGCCAGACTACTGCGACCCCTAGGACTCATAACGGCACACAAACCAACAGCCACGCTCAGACAACAACTCACTAGAACAAAGGACCCGATACCCAACATGAGCAAAACTAATGTAGTTTACAAAATACCATGCAAGGACTGCACAAAACACTATATAGGACAAACAGGAAGACAGCTAACAATCCGCATACATGAACATCAACTAGCCACGAAACGACACGACCAGCTATCCCTAGTAGCCACACACGCAGACAGCAAGCAACATGAATTCGACTGGGAAAACACTACTATCATAGGGCAAGCCAGACAGAGAACAGCCAGGGAATTCCTAGAGGCATGGCATTCATCCACAAACTCCATCAACAAACACATCGACCTGGACCCAATATACCAACCACTACAGCGGACAGCTGAAACTGACACCCGGGAGCGGCAAGGACAGACCACTATAAATACCAGAAGAAACATCAAAGAAGCACTTCGCAGGAGGCTCCAGAGCACTGATGATGTCGCCTAGCTAGGGGACGAAACGTTTGCAACAAAAACTTCTAGCTCGGCGAACAGAACCACAACAACGAGCACCCGAGCTACAAATCTTCGCACAAACCTTGAACCTATACATATCATTGATCACAATGTTTTACTTTCATACTAGCTTTTGAAAAGTTGTTGCAACTAAAATTTTAAAATATCCTTTAAACTTTTGTCGAGAATTATTTGTATAAAAAAGGTGACACAGAACAGGATAAATTGCAAGGGTTTTGCATTCAGTTTCCCCCCACCCAGACAACCTACAGTCCAAGTCCACCAAGTAATTTTTGTTGACTTACTATTGGCAGGAAAAGAGGAAAATGTTTTCGGTTACCCTTAAATATCTGTGCACAAATCAATAAATAATACCTTTTCAAAGTTCTTGCCAAATATTAAAAGTGAGTTAGTTTACAACTATGAAAGACCAACTGGAGCACAGAAATTTTTACTAGAACACATTTGCCATATTTTGAGAAATGAGTCGAAGAGTGTGGTGCTGGAAAAACACTTTCTCCCATATCTTGGGAAATGTCAAAAAACACTCTCCTTTGTATACCCATCCCTGCCTTCCAGAGCTAACCTGGTAACTCTATGGAAAAACATCTTGAGATTTGTGGGACAATTTTTATTTCGATTCGAACATTAGAACAGCCTCCTTTTCAAGGGGAGAGGAGAAGAAAGACACCAGAATTTCATTTCCATTTCTCACAAATTGGACGCTGGGCTAGCTCTACAAAAGTGCAAAGCCTTTTGGACCCAATTATGTGATCTGCGTCTGCACAGCTTATTCCGAAAGCTAATTAAAACATTAGTTTGGAAAAAACAAGCTGTGTCCAACTTCCTCACATTACACAGATTTTTTTAAAACTGGTATATTTAATACCTGCAATGTAACGAGCAATTTGCCTTGATCAACATCATGTATAATAATCTGAAGTAATTAGCCATCTGGCACCCATGGATACATCATATTCTAGTTTAAAATGAAGATTACTCAACTTCCATTTCACTGGAGAAAAGGTAATGATGTGCCCAGATGAAAACAATAAATTATCCAACATGGTTTGGGGCATAGAGAGCAACAGATAGATGTAATTGCTGGTTGAAGTACTTTAAATTACAAGCACCGACTTTATTTCCATGGTAAACATGTCACAATAAACACAACATACACTTAAAACACAATTTACATGCATTTAAATGGCACCACCACCACTAAGACTCCAGTACACATAGAAGTGATTAAGTGCTGAGAAAGGTTTAATGGTGCAGTGTGAGATGATGTCAATCCACATTTTTATCCAAACAAAATTTAATCTCAACCATATCATGGTGAGGCAAGATCCTTTTCCATGAAAAAGGGGAGGTCATTTCCATAAAATAGATCTGATTCTTTCTAATGCACCTATAAGTACCACTTGCAATGTTCTATATTTAAATGGCCTGGAGAGGTCTTAGCGCTTTGTGAATAAATAGTACAGGTGGGAGGTGGGGGAAGAAAAACCAAAAAACTTTGTTGCTATTTGTTAATACATCAAGAAAGTCAAATACTTAAGGCTGTCCTTAATTGAATCAGACACAAATGGGTAATTGTTCGTCGGTTGGTAGGAAGGAAGATGCAATTTGCATCAATGTTTCTCCAAGGCCCAATCCCCAAACAAAGCATTTATGATGTTCAAATTGGTATAAGTACATTGGACAGCCTTTACCTCTACCTGTAGCCAGTGCAGAGTATTGGGCATGGTTTGTCCTATTCTTGTCTGAAGTTGATGGTAATGTATTTCAGCAAATTAACAAGCTGCAGAAAACTGAAATATGAATGACTGTTGAGGAGGAAAATCCATAAAAGGTTGAATGATTTATGGTTATGCAGCTGTCTTCACAGATACTGCATGATCTGTTCAGTGTTTCCAGCATTTATGTATTTATTCCAATTATCAGCTTCTGCTGTATGTTGTTTTGGTTTGAAGTAGAGTGAGATCCTGGGTAGCAGATTTAACATTATGAAGTTATGGATAAAGAACAGCAAAGAAAACAATACTAAGCGGTTTTAATAAATTAATAACTAACATTGCTCATACAATATGCAGCAGTCTGGTGGCATTACACGGAGCCCTGAAACTAGTTTTAGTCACTGAAATACTGAAATATTAAAACCTAAACCAGGGTAAAGAGTCATGAGTCTGATTCCAGGCATCAAAAGGAACCTTTAAAATAGATAACCAATTACTCTACTATTTTAATGTTCCTTCCCTATAGCTGTTGAACAAGATAGGGTAAATCTGGAGGACTATTGGAAAGTGTGCTATAATTGTTGTAATGGATCGTTAATTCAAATGGGTTATAAATAAATCTAAAATCTAATACAAGTAACAGACGGGCCAAATAAACTTCTGGTACCATACAATAAATGGATATTATAGCTGTCTAATAGTTAACTCGATGCTGTGCAAGAGAGACAATAGTCTAATCCTCCTAAATGTCTGAGGTAAGAAGGGCAAATATTTGTATTTATTTGTGAACATTTTGCCCATTATTACTGCATTGTGTGAATATCAAAACCCCGATGTATTGAGTCAATGGCTTGGTCAGAGTTTGAAAGAAGCACTTGCCATTTTTGGAGAATGAAAAAAATCAAAGCAAATCACAGGCCAATTTAAAATTATGTAAACAATTATCAAAATCTGTCCCTTAAAAAGAGAGGGAAATTACGATCTTTAAAAAAAAACAAAAAGATCTGCAGCAAGATCCTTTTAATGTTGTCAAGTGAATTCTTCAAAAAGGTCACGTCTGCATATTTTCAATTTGACAGACCATCTCGCTTGGTCGGATAATTATTCTTAGTTTTGTGAATTGCAAAGTAAAGAAAGTCAACCAATTTTCTTTTTAAAAAAAGCTTTTTTACTTTCTTCCTCTATTTGAGCTCTCCTCAATTTGGTTTCGTTTTGCAGTTTTTGCAGTGAGAGATCTGCTTGTATCACTTGGGTCATTCAATAAAGATGCATAAACTCAGATTAAACCCTAAGCATCCACTTTGAAAGTATAAACCAAGGTACCTGTACTTTACATGAGTGTTTGGTAATGAGGGGAATATAAAAATTTCAGTGTTACTGATTCTAAAATCATTCATAAAAAGCTTTTTTCTTGAAATCAATTTCAGGTCAGGTATCCCTGCTTTCCCACTGAAGTGTTGTTTAGCAAATGTAATCACCAAATAATTGGCAACTAATCACACCAGCCCACCTACTACAAACAGATGAATTTCAACTGAAGAATGGGATTTAGAATTGTTTAATCTTTCTTGCTTCTCTCCTCAAGTCACTGGTATCACACTCTTCTCCCCCACTGTACCCCTCATACGACCCCTCCAAAACTAAACTTCATATTTAATTCTACCTTGAATCAAAACTCTTATACTTTTAATGTGCTCAAGTTCTTGGTTGCGCATTTATTGGTAAAAATGCCATGCAGTGCAGACCCTTACAGAAAACAGTTGTCCTTTTAATACTGCGGCTAGTGCATAGTGTAAATCTCAATCTTAAAGACATTGGTTTGAACGTGGCTTACACCCAGAAACCCACTATTTAAAATATTAAAAACAAAGTAGGGAATGTTGAATCACTTGAAGATGCGGCAAGAAAATACACTGAGAATTAGATGTTCACAAATGTGAATTTCCTTAAAATGACATGTAAGACATTGCAGATTCTTCCCATTTTTTGGCTGAGACATCTAGACATTTGTTTCTTTAATCCAATCATAAATACCTAAAAATCATTAAAACTTATTAGTGCTCAGAGATTTACTTTTCAAATAGATTTATTCCATTATCTCCTCTTCTACTCAAAATGGCAACTCCTCTTGGGTTTAAAAGTGAGTGACTAACTTTCATTTGTAACCATGGTGAGTGAATCATTCAACTTGGTGTCATGCTACAGCTGAACTCAATCCTGTTGTCACTAAGCCAGTTTTCTGGTAGCATTCAGGAAGAACCAGCCTAATTGATTTTTTCCAACTCCTTCCCCATGGAAGCTAAATATGGCAATCCTTACAAACTTTCCAGATAAGCTGATCCATCATTCCCATCTCTTCCCAGTCTGTATTGTTCAGTATACATATGCCATTCAGACATTAGTAACGAGACCCAAAATTGTCAAGCTTTGCCACTATAAACGCTTGTACAAAATCAGCAAGTGAAGAATGATCAGTGTTTAGCAACATTTCCCACCTTTGTTAGAACATCTTGCTACCAACTTTCATGCCACCAGGTCACTTCAGTGGGGCAACAGACAAAATGTACCAATTGATGCAAATAGAAAAAGGTCATACTGAGACAGGGTCAAATATCCAACATTTCTTCATCACCCTCCATGTTCTAACTCAAAACATCAACAGATGGACTTGCTTTTCTGAATATCCGACAGTCCTGAATAAAACATCACAGTGCTGACCATCTCACTGCCTAACATTCTTCAATATGAGTAAGTGTATGGCTTCCAGGAAAAGGAGCCCTTGTAAATTAATTACTGGACCTATCCACCATCTAGGTGTTGGCAATCAGAAATGTTCCCATCAAGTGTTAATATGTACCTTCATGTTATTGAGGCAAAGGCAAATATTTATTTTATTGACTTGAAGAGTTGGTTTGAAGTAATGCTTCCACGTTAATCCCATTTGCAAGTTTCCTCTGCAGAATACCAAGATTTGAAACCAACAAAGGAAGTAAAAAACATGTGTCTCACCGATGATTGTTACAACTTTTGATGTACACTTTAGAAGACAAAACAGCAATTAAAAATTGTGCTCAGCTAACATATTAATTCATTATCTACCCTCCCAGAAAAAGAAATAATTCAAGTGATTATTCAATAGATGTGAATGACAGGGGCTGTGACATTCTCCATCAGCAATACTAGGACTGCTAGGAATGTTCCTCATAACATGAAAAACAAGGGCATCCTCAGAACTTGTTAATCATTTCATTTCAAGAGTACAATTTAGTGGCTTTCACAACATCGCATATGACCATAAGTACAAAGCATTACAAACCATTCCTTGTGCAGTATCAGTTTGGGTCCCGCCATTAAATATTAAGCTTCAGAAAATATTTGGATTCAAGCCACACAAATCTCAAATTCTCAGCCTTTCAATCTACCTTGATGCCACTGACTGTATACCTTATTGAGTATAAATGTGGCCTTCCAATAAAAATTCTCACTCATTAGGTACTTCATTCTACAACTGCAGAGCTGTTTTACCAAAGACCACTATGCGGTCACTCAATTTTCAGTTCACTCCCACTCCTTAACTCAGTGGTTCAATGACTAAACAGGAACAGCTAGTCTTCTTCATTTGGAAACTTGAATTAAGCCCATGGGACTTCATTTACACAAAAAACAAAACATTTTCAAACATGGAGTGTGAAATGAAAGTGATTTATCAGTAATCTTAAATTAGTAAAGGAGCAACATGTGTCTATTTTACCAGGAATGTTAAATGCCTCATAATTTAAATCAATGAACAATGTACAAATGAACTAAGATTCACAGTCCAGTTACCTCTTGGAAATCAGTAACTTGCACTTATTAATGTTTGTTGAAATGCTACCAATTTCTACACAAGGATACTCTATATAACAGCTGCCTTTAATTACAGTCACCAATTGGAATCTTCCTTCTGAAATTTCATTTTCAAAAACTATCTGCAGGGTATTACATGAAGCCAGGTGGATGTTAACCAGGATGGAGAATGGAACATCTTCCCAATGCTGGCCCCCAGTAAGCTCTCGATGTTGGACAAAGCTCAGATGTTTACACAGTTAAAAAACTCCTTTGATCTCTCCAAACCACGTCTCTTCTTCAGACTTAGAAGATTATAACTACATTGCCATACAACTACATTGCCATTTTCAAATCATTTTGACTGCATTGGTAGTTGGTGTCAAGATGAAAAACTAATTCTCAATAACGCTGAGGCTCCCAACTCCATTTTCCTAAAACCCTTAGCGATATAGCCATTCATTCCGTTAATAGGGACTAGATCCAAACCAAAGAATGAGGTGAAAGTACAGTGTTTGCCCCACTGTATCACATTCCCTCAATCCTAATTTCAATAGAAAATGTTTTAACCTTTCCAAAATAAAGTCGTTATTAAAGGGATTAATGTTATTTACGTATAATGAATGAGCTTGTTGTCCACATCTGTTTATTTGTAGAGTGTTTTTTTTTGTCCATTTCTGTGTTTATTTTCTCTCAATTATAATGTAAATCATTCTATCAATCAAAATGTGGGGAGGAGCTGGGAAACAGCTCCCAAAAGTGGGATTCCAATGTCACCATGTCTCAGTTTACAACAAGGGCAGCACATCACAGTAAATTTCTCCAGCAACTTGTGTCACAGAGCACATATTCCAAACAAAAACAAGGTTTTGTTCCAAAAAGAATCTCTTGCCATCTACCCAGCCCTCGGAGTATAAGCTACTTTCACTGATAACACCATCAACCTTTTACATTTTGCATTTTGAATCACAATTTACACATTTTCTAAAATGTATGGACCAGCCACCTTTTTTTTAAACATTTAACCTACTTAGAGTGATAGTCAAGCAAAATCTTCCACAAGCTAGTCCACAAGCTGTGTGTGTTCTTTTGTTGTAAAGTACATTGCACATTTAATGAAGCTTGTGTGGATTTCAAGCAGTACTTTAAAAGTTTTAAAATATGTAGCTGCCCTCACACAAACTGGAGTTACTTTTTTGTTCCAACAAATAGGTACATAATAAAACACACCAGAACTGATTTTAAAAATTCAAGAAAAATAAGCCCAAGAACACTACGACGACTCATTGGCAGTCATCTAATACGCAGCTCCAGACGTTGTTGGAATGGAAAATTCCCTAGTTAGAATCCATTTGGATAATCTGGAGAATCTTTGGTGCTCTCAATGAGATCTTGATAAGTGCAAGTTAATTCACAGAAGTATTTGTTCCAGTTCTGATGCAGCATGCTTCCCTGAAACCAGCCAGGTTTTCCTCAAGAATTCTGCAAAAGAAAAGTTTCATAGAGTCATAGAGATGTACAGCATGAAACAGACCCTTTGGTCTAACCCGTCCATGCTGACCAGATATCCCAACCCAATCTAGTCCCACCTGTCAGCACCCGGCCCATATCCCTCCAAACCCTTCCTATTCATATACCTATCCAAATGCTTTTTAAATGTTGCAATTGTACCAGCCTCCACCACTTCCTCTGGCAGCTCATTCCATACATGTACCACCCTCTGTGTGAAAAGATTGCCCCTTAGGTCTCATTTATATCTTTCTCCTCTCACCCTAAACCCATGCCCTCTAGTTCTGGACTCTTCGACCCCAGGGAAAAGACTTTGTCTATTTACCCTATCCGTGCCAGTCATAATTTTGTAAACCTCTATAAGGTCACCCCTCAGCCTCTGCCATTCCAGGGAAAACCGCCACAGCCTGTTCCTGTAGCTCAAATCCTCCAGCCCTGGCAACATTCTTGTAAATCTTTTCTGAACCCTTTCAAGGTTCACAGCATCTTTCCGATAGGAAGGAGACCAGAAGTGCATGCAATATTCCAACAGTGGTATAACCAATGTCCTGTACAGCCACAACATGACCTCCCAACTCCTGTACCCAATACTCTGACCAATAAAGGAAAGCATACCAAACACCTTCTTCACTATCCTATCTACCTGCAACTCCATTTTCAAGGAACTATGAACCTGCACTCCAAGGTCTCTTTGTTCAGCAACACTCCCTAGGACCTTACCATTAAGTGTATAAGTCCTGCTAAGATTTGCTTTCCCAAAATGCAGCACTCCATCTGCCACTTTTCAGCCCATTGGCCCATCTGATCAAGATCCTGTCTTCTTCAAGCATCCATTTTGAGCTGAAAAGCACATAACTACCCACATTGAGGCAGAAAGGTATGCTAGTGGGAGTTGAATATGAATTAGGAGCAGATATCGGCCATTTGACCCGTCAAACCTGCACCACCATTCAATATGATCCTAGTTGAACCAACATTCAGTTGCAGTAAAATTTCTCTCATCTTACACTCAACTTCTGTATCAAGAAGGTCCCAAGCTTTGATTATTAGGTTTTGACTAGTCATGTTTCAGTACATGGTTGTGGAGCTTCAGGGCAGAGGAGACGACCTGGGGGTTGCAGTGAGAGCGAGATTCTCAGATTCTTGTGGAGACTAGTCATGCTGACCACCATAGAGACAGTGCAGCAGTCAAGACTACCGCACGTGCTTGGTTTAATGGAGAGGGTGGTGAGAGAGAGAATAGGATTGAACGTCTCTGCAGCCCTGAACATTACCATCTCCGAAAAACATGCGAGCGGATGCAGGCCAAGGAAACAAATCAAGTTCAGTCCTGGCATTCCCCAGTTGGATGCACTGCCAACACCCATCATCACAGTTCAAAAGGTTAAGAACGATCACTCGTATTTCAGCCAGCAAGAACCAAGACAGCAGCTGCCCCTTGAACTGTGTGGCATTTAGCATTTTCAGGAACAAGTACACAAAAAGAAAAGAATATGGGATAGTAGGCAGACATAAAGCTGAAACCAATACTTTCAATAACCTGCTGTAAACATGGCAATGCACCAGACTCAAGAAACTCAACTGCATGTTTGCGCTGGTTCTAACTAACACTAGCGAGCCTTTTACTTCAGGATCATATTACCCACATTCAACCCAGCATATGGATAATCAGACTCAGCTGCAATCCTGCAATTCTAATAATTACACTAAAAGACTCAATTCTAGTTGAGGTTTACAATATCCAAGTCTTTTCAGTAAATTAGCCCTGTTGTTCATTCCAAACAATTCATACTCCTTCACCTCCACCAAAACAGAATATTATTCTAATAGTTTGTACATGCTGAGAACAGCCAGTCTGTCATTTGTGTCCCACAGAATGCGTCCTACATAGAATTTGCATCTTTCATCAACTGTACTTATTAGATCCAGATCTTTAAGTAAAGGAAAAATGAGTCAACCATTAGTTAATATTCAGCTTTGGATAATCCAGCAGTCAACAAAACCACATGTAAATTCCTTCAGTTTCCATTCAATATAAACTTTGATATTTGTAAGTGCACAGCGTTAACTCAGTGGATAGTGTTTTCACTGAAGTGAAAAGATTGAGCAAGAACAACACTTAGGGTGCAACGCTGAGGGAGAATGCCCTCTCAGACAGTCAGTCCTTCTTCTGCAATATAAAACCAAGGCTCTCTCAGGCAGACGGAGGGAAGAGCATACCTCACGACTTGAAAGAAAGTTCTCCTGGTGCCCTGTCCAACAATTAGATACAACTATCTTCTAATCAACCTATTCATGAAATGCTATTACACAACTCTGGAACAGATGGGACTTGAACCCAGGTCTCTTGGCTCAAAAGCAAGAAAATTCCCACTGTACCGCAATACCTCTATAGTTCTACTTGTTTTCTATAATTCAAATTTCACCATCTGTTGTGGTGGGATTTGAACCCATGACCCAGAGCATTTATCAGGGGCTGTGGACTAGTAACTCCCGTGACTTTATCACTTTATCAATGATGTAGCACAGTCAGACCTAAACCCTAACTTCACAGAAAGAGGTCACCTAATTGTATACCTCGCTGCCACCTATTAGCCCTGACTGAGTAAAAATTTGCTGATGCATATCTTTTAGATTAGAGCAGTGTCTACACTGCAAACTTTGAAGCAGTTTGGTTTGTCCTAGTGTCAGGAAACGCTCTACAAAAGTACAATTTCTTTCTTACCTCAAAACCTTGTGGGCAAGATAATGCTGAAAATCTATCATATTGTTTATCCACTTCCATTTGCTTGCCTTTCATCCCTCCCAAACAGAGCTATTCATGCTGTGGTGTGATTCCAAAGACACTGGCAACCTTTTGCTCTTGATCTAACTGGTCGTCTAAACATACAAGCAGCTGTAGGCTGTTCTAATAATGCAGCTGAAATAATTCTTAACCTACTGCTGAAACTGCTAAGAGTTCTCTTCCAATGAGATAATAGTATCCCTACCCCTATACGGGGACATCCAGTTTCAAGTCTGTGTAAGAACATCTCTGAACAAGATGATTAGAAAAATACAGGTAAACTAAATCTTAAAACAACTACCATTGGCACTATGTTGTAGCAGCTTGCTGGACTATTGGTCCCATAAATTGGCTTCCACTATCCTACTTTAAAATTCCAATTCACGAGGTCAGCTTTGCTAGTGTGGTAGAGAAAAGCCACTAAAAGATTCTGCTTTTAAAACAAAATGTGGTGCATTGCATAACAAGCTATCAGATGCAATTAAATTAGTCTCATTAACAATAGCTATGAGAAGACCCAGATGATAGCCCTATCTCCTTCAAGACACAAAGCTATTCTCCTCACCCAAGTCCATGTGACATCTCCATATTAAAACACTCATCAGCAATAAGCCTTTTGGAACCAAACCTATATAGTTCAGGCTAATCCTCAGTTATGGATAATGATGTCCAAATGTCTTCATTAATACATTGTGTGTACTTACTCCAAAATACTCATCATTTCACACCTTTCACTTTTACCTGTTAACAATTTGAGAGAGTTCTGTGATCATAGACTGGTGAACCTCTAATGAGTGCAAAACTGTGTGTAAAGTTTTCCTCATTCATCCTTGGTCTACTGCTGCAATTGTTTTTTTTTTAAAAACTCAGCTAAAAGGTCACTGCTTATTCCACAAACCTATTTAATAAAAATGATAGTCCTTCACAAGCCATCTATTAGTTGTAAAAAGGTTCAGTCACGAGCCAATGCAAGTACTTCAATTCTTTCTGCTCCAGCTGGTAAAGTTCAATATCACTTTAGACCTAACAAGCCATCTGTGCAATTAAAAAACATGTTCTATTGACAGAACTAAAAAGGTTTGGACAAATATGCAAGATGCTGTTGCTTAACATGTTTTCAGAGGCTACACAGTGCAAGTACTTTTGGAGAAGTGACCTCCTCACTTGTTGGCAAGAGTCCTAGTCTCCACTTAAAGCTGATCCTGCTCACCAATGACTGGCTGCCTTTATGGATATGGTTCAAACAGTTTAGGGACTGTCACATATCCCAAAACACTTGACAATCTCAACTTCTATTTATTTTTGTAATGAGCATAGAGCTATCTTGCATATTTCTAACAGTGCCTGAACTATATGCTTTCATTTCTCTTCCTAGGATCCCAAATGTCACTTTGAGCACTGGATACTTAAGTGCTTCATACAGCTGCAGAGAATGTAAATTAAAGCCTGATATGCTGACAGGTCAATTTAAGGACATTACTTTCTGGTATTCCCTGTTGGGTTTCTGCTTGAACATGTTCTATTCAATTTCAGTCAAATTTGAATGTTTAGACATAGTCAAGAGAGGTCTTTGAGTTGGATTAAATTGGTAGATGTACTTATTTTAAACAAAACACAACTCAGTCTATGAATGGTTGGCTATCAATCATCATGAAAGATGCAGTTTTTAAATTTCTCCAGCCATGCAGCATTTTTGAAGAGTTTTTGAACAAGATGTGGGAGATTGACTTTTCTAAACTTGACAGTCATTCTGAAGGTGACAAAGGACTGAGCAAGGTGGACAGTCTGGTAGAAAACAGACAACGGGGAGCTGTCAAATGCTGTGCCTGAGAAGGAACTTTATTGTTTGAACTTTTGAACAGTGCAAGTTTGTAGCTACGTAAACAAATCCAAGAGGTGCTTCACAGAAGTATAATCAAAAAATACAAAGGCTGACCCCGAGGCTGAGATAGAAGGTGAAGTTAACAAAAGCTTAGTCAAAGAGATGGGTTTTTAGAAGGGTTCAAAAAGGGGAGATTTGGGAAACTATTAGAAATTAATATCTAGACAGCCAATATTATTCATTTAGTATTTACAATTTACTCAATAAAACTAGCAATTTAGTGTGCTTATTCTTCCAGCTATGAAATTCAGGATACCAGATGAAGATGGCCTGGTATGTAACTTGAAATAGAGCATCAATTGATAGCAAGGCTTGTATCTAGAAAATGGATGAGGAAAATTATTTCTCCCACTTCTCTGGATTGCCAGCTTACTGTAGTAGCTGCTTTGTTGAAAAATGTGATGCTGGAAAAACACAGCAGGCCAGGCAGCACCCAAGGAGCAGGAGAATCGAGGTCTTGGGCATAAGCCCTTCTTCGGGTGCTGCTTGTCTGTTGCCAAGTCCAAATTGAACAACTTCCTCCAGTTCAAAAAGATTAAAGAGGTCACTGTCAATCTTCATGTACTGTTGAACTTCAGACTGAGTGTCTAATTCCAAGTTTCCATCTCTGTCCTAATTCCAAGTTATCTTGCCCCCTCTGTTGCTGATCCTTTTAGTCAATGCCACTGTTGTACCCAAAATAAGATATTGCAATGCACTACTTGCTTTTCCGCAGAGTTCAAACCTTTGATATTTGTTGGCTTTCTGTCTATTTTCCATTTGCCTATCTTCATTGAGTAACACTGACACCCCATTTCATTAAATTTAAAATCAATTAATAGCCTTTCATCGTCATGCTACAGGCTGTCCGCTTTCTCTATTCTTTGGGTTGTTATCAGGACAGCAATTACTGTCAGTTTGTAACTGTACTTGAACCGTTACAGGCATGACGAGTTGAATGTCCTACTTTTGCACTGTAACAATTCTGTGATTCTGAGTGGGTTATTTAGCCATTTCAGAATGCAGTTAAGAATCAACCAAGTTGCTATGTTCAGGCCAGCTAAGGATAGCAGATGTTCCTCAGTCAAGGACACCAGTGACCAAGATGGCTTTTTGTTCCAATTAATTTTGTTACAACACCATGGTCAACACTTCTGGGACTAATTAGATTTAACTGGTCGAATTTAAATTTGAATCTGAATTTGAACATGTGCCCAAAGTGAAAGCCTACACCTTTTACATGTTATGTGAGAAGATTACAGATGTTCGAGATCACATGCTCATTGGTATTAGCACAGCATCATACTCTCCCCATGACTGGCTCCATCAACCCCACAATGACTCTGCTTCTCCAGCACCAACCCAACCACAATCCATACCAGTATTTATGGCAAAGTCATAGAGCTGCCAGTTACCTTGAATTCAGAATTCCTTCCCACATTATCACCCTTAAGAACACAACAGGTACACCTTCTATTACATACCCACTTTCGCGTTTGGCATCGGTTTTCATCAGAGAAGCCCATTTGGAAATATCTCGTGTTAATCATGTTATACAACTTATTGGTAACCTAATTAGTTTAATTAGCAATACTTTGCTGTTATTTGACTTTCTGGGTTATCTAAAACAGAAAACTCAATGCTCCAGAATAGATGAGAAAGCCAATTGCAAACGGTGTATTACAGTACTGCTGACAGTATGTTTCATGCATTAGACTAAGTTTGCCATGAAATGCTTTCTTAGTTGGGTCCTTGCATTGCTGGCTCCAGCATTTTTGGAGCTCCCTTGATGTATATAAAATATATTAAAATTGGAGATTTGGCTGAGGAATGTCAGATGGAGTTTAACTCCGATAAATGGGAGGTGTTGCATTTTGGCAAGACAAATCAGGGCATGACTTAGATAATTAATGGTAGGGTCCTGGGGAGTGTTTCTGAACAGAGAGATCTAGGGGTGCAGGTACATAGTCCCTTGAGTCACATGTAGGCAGGATGGTGAAGACAACGTTTTGTATTCTTGCCTTCATTGGTCTCAGCATTTCGTACAGGAATTACAGCTGTAAAAGACATTGGTGAGGCCTGATTTAGAGTACTGCAAACAATTCTCATGGCCCTGCTGTAGGAAGGTGGTTATTAAACTGGAAAGAGTGCAAAAAAAAAGAATGTTACCAAGACTGGAGAGTTTGAGTTACAAGGAGAGGCTGGATAGGTAGCGACATTTTCCCCTGGACAATAGAAAGCTGAGGGGTGACCTTATAGAAGTTTAAAAAATCATGAGGGGCAAAATAAGGCAAATACCCAAGGTCTTTTCTCCAGAGTAGGGAAGTCCAAACCGAGAGGGCATAGGTTTAAGGAGAAAGAGGAAAGATTTAAAAAGGATCAAGGGATAATATTTTCACACAGAGGATGATACGTGTATGGCATGGGCTTCTAGGTGAAGTGCTAAAGGCGAGTACAATAAAAACATTTAAGAGACATTTGGACAAGTAGAGGGATACAGACCAAATGCAGGCAAATGGGACAAGTTCAGCTTAGGAAACCTGGTTGACATGGATAAGTTGTGTTGAAGGGCCTGTTTCTGTGCTGTTTGACTATGGAATGGACAGGTCAGGTATAAAGGGTACGTGAACAAGGCTGGAAAATGGAGGTCAGGATCATCAGATCAGCCACAACCATATTGAATGGCCTGTTTCTGCTGCTATGTTCTTATACACCACATTGAAATCAAATAATGGGTTCTGTGGTGGCAGAAAGTCAAGATAAACATATCAATATACTAGGCATACCTAGTTTGAAATTTATTCATGTTCATACTGGGCCCGAAAGTGAATGGTTTTGCAAAGAGGTGTATCCAGTATGATGTTGTGAGCCACTCACTGCCACTACTTTTAATCAATGTTCCCTCTAAGCTGCCCAGCTGTGGGCATGTGCAGCCAAGCCTGATTCTCCACTCAGTGATCAGCATACCAACATGGATCACAGCACTGTCTTCCAATCCTGGAAGTCACTGCTACACATGGACTTCAGAGATTGGTGCAGAAAAAAAAAAGCGTGAACGCTGCTTCTAATTATAAATTATCAAATTAGAGATACACAAAAGGAGCATGAGAAAGTGAAGCCAGCAGCAAGTAGCTATCAGCTGGAGTTAGCATGGACAGAGCTGATGGAATTGCCTTCCTCTATAATATGACTGTGGGTTCGAACAGGAAAAGATGAAAGGAACACTAAAGTGAAAATAGATTATTCTCAACCTCACTTTATCATAAAATAACTGAAACCAAATAAAATAACTGCAAACTTACCAAAACATTATCTCTATAGGAGTGAAAAACCATGGCTATGATCAACTGAATGAGTGCGTGTTGCTTGGGCTCTGAAAATGAAGAGAAAAATGCAGTAAATTAGCATTGAGCCCTAGCAAAATCTATTCGAAATATTCATCAGGTTCTTAAATTTAGTATGTTAGTTATCAGAAATCCTATAATCCTATCATAAAACTGGAACATGCTTTCTGTACATTACATCAGATGTTTAAAATACACAACTGAGGAAATCTGCAATTAAAGATTCAAAAGCATTTACCTTAATTTAAAGTGGACAACTTGCCATTAGTTTGCTTTTTTGCTTTAATTGTTATTAACAACACAATCCAAAGACTGTGTTCTGTGCAGCATTCGCCCATTGATTTAAATGAAAATGGATGATTAACTTTAGCATCTTCCAGCTTCACATTCCTTTCAAGCGTTTGATTCAACCTGACTCACTCACCAAAGGTCTGAACCAAAGCTGTGGTACAGTTCCCTGGAAACTTGCTGTTTTCACATCCTGCATCCAACTGAGTTCAGCAGATTATTTATCAAGCCATATAGCTGGATCTCTGTGTTTGCCCAATATCCACATCTATTTTCTAATGTGTTATTCCACAATGACCAGGATAACCCAGCGAAATGTCCATTGGATAATCAACACACAACTAAAACTTTTAATTTCCCTGTATACTTTCTCCTTATAAATATGCATTGAACCAATTTTCAGTGCCTGCAGAAGCTAGTTCCAAAGTCACACGAACTTCAGAAAGAATTCCTCTCATCTTGTACTTAAAATATTGATCCCTAATTTTAAAATGGAGTGCCATGGTTCTACACTCACCCACAGGAGTAAATGCCTTTCTCACATCTACCTTCTCAAAACCATTCAGAACCTTATAAACATCAATCAAATTACCTCTCACTCTTCTGAATAATAAGTGAAAATAAGCCCAACCGATCCAATCATTCCTTATAACTCAACTCACTTATTCCAGCTATCAACCTAGTAAATCCCCTTTCAATTGTCTCCAATGCACTTACAATCTTAAGTAAGGTGACCAAGGAAGGATCTACTATTAGAACAAAGATTAACGGAGGTTGTGAGCACTATTCGGATTATATGATTAGCTATGGAAAAAGGTTCTGGATGCAAGCTTGCTCACTGAGCTGGAAGGTTCGTTTTCAGACATTTCATCACCATGCTAGGTAACATCATCAGTAAACCTCCAGTGAAGCCAGAGAAGGTATTAATCCAGGTATGGAAAAGGTCTTAACCCAGACTCCAACCCTTAGGCTAATACAACCATACATCTCAATGTTAACTTTACACCTTAAATAAAGTCTAATGTTGTAATTCTATCCAATCATTCCATTAGTATGAATACATTAGAGGGTGATTTGTACAGCAATGCACTTTACTGGTGTACAATGCACTTCTAACTTAGCATTTCCAAACTGCCACTCCCTCTAAAGATTTCATCCTTTATAGTCTCTGCAAACATATTGGAAGGAAAAACTCAATTATTTTACTGAAGATGCAAAACATTTCACAAATAGTAACTATGCTAAAATTTTAGTGATAATATTGGAGCTGCTTTACTGAAACTCTGTAAATGTCTGTAGGATCCTGCTCTGTGTAGGGCCACAGTAACCAATGGGAAATGGGACTAATTTTAAACATTTCTTAATAGATATTGAAAATAATGTAGTTATAACAACAGAAAAAAAATCCAAAATTAGCAAGTGGAGATCAAAATTAGCATGAGTGTCATTTGTTCAATGCTTGAATCCCAAAGAAAATGGACTCAGTGCATCAACTTGGAATACAGTTTGTAAGATCTTAAAAAAATCTCAGGACAGACGGACTTTTCAAGTGGCAGTTGGAGTGAATACTTTAAATTTTCAGGTACTTTTAAATAACTTTCTGCATATGAACAGTGTTTAAATATTTACAAGATGGCATATTCTAAATATAGATAACACACACAGGTAACTCCTTTACCTAACCACTAAAGTCATCAAGACAAGTAGCTTAACCTACCTCATCTTTTGCAGTAATGGTGGATGCTACAGGGGAGATCGTGATGAGGAAGCATTCACATTGTTGAGTGTGTGATTAAAAAGGTAATTGGGGTATGTAAAGTCAGAAATTAAAAACACAGAAAATATCATTTATTCACACTTCTTCCTCTTACAGCAATCTTTGCTTCATATTTTTTGAATATGCTGAACATTACTGCAATTGGTTTTCAAGGATGCTGGCTATACCTTATGTAAACGATTGCTCTTCATGCAGTCTATTTAACATCGTCAGCGGGTATCTCAAATTAGATCCGAAGAGGTAAAGGTCAGATAATCTTTTTCTTTCATTGGCACCACCTTTACTTGGTTAACATCAGCAAACTAGAACATTAAACCTCTATGGATGACCAGACACAAATTTGATTTATACTTAAGCCATGAAAAAAAAAGAGCAATGACATAAAACTACACAATGTCAGGAAGGTAAAGTATTTGTTCAGCAATGTCCTCACTGTTATGGCTAGCTTGAAGTTTAGGAGGTGTACAGATCAGTTTCCAGCTCTCATCGGATGATGAGGCAGAGAGGTTACTGAAGATATGACTGGCATGGGTTTCATTAAATTGGATAGGTAGCATTAAATTGGATAGGTAAAATTCAATTGTATTAAACTGCATTTAAATTAGAAATAAGTAACAGGATTAATAATGCAGAGACCCAAGTTAATATTCAGGGCATGAGTTTGAATCAATAAAAATTTGGAATTAAAAGCCACTCTATTGGCAATCGTGTAATCGTGGTTTTAAAATCCCAACTGGTTCACTAACACCTTTTAAGGGACGAAATTTGTCACCTTCACCTGGTACAGTCCACATGCAACTCCAGCCCCACAACTATGTGGTTGTCTCTTAACTGCCCTCTGAAACAACCCGAGCAAGCCACTCAATTCAAGTGGCAATTAGAAATGAGCAATAAATGTTGGCCCACACTCCAAGAACAAATTAGCTTTTTTAAAACAAAATTAAAACAGATCAATGAGCTTCTGACAGCCAACAAGTGGTTCCTTGGTTTATCAACTTCCTGCCATTGACTTAAATCACTTACAATTTTCCTCGTGGGAGCAGCTTGATGGTTCAGTGGTTAACACTGCTGCCTCACAGCACCAGCGACTCAGATTCGATTCCAGCCTCGGGTGACCGTCTGTGTGGAGTTGCACATTCTCCGTGTCTGTGTGCGTTTCCTCCGGGTGCTCTGGTTTCCTCCCACAATCCAAAGATGTGCAGGTCAGCTGAATTGGTCATGCTAAACTGCCCGTAGTGTTATGTGCATCAGTCAGAGGGAAATGAGTCTGGGTGGGTCCTCGGAGGGTTGTATGGACTTGTTGGGCCGAAGAGCCTGTTTCCGCACTGTAGGGAATCTGATCTAATCCTCTTTAGGGAGTATTAGAGTACAACCCCCTCCACTGTTCTCCACGTGCACCCACACGAGCCCAGCACATTCCACAAGGTTCACACTGGAACTTGGTCCAAATTCAATCACCACTTAGTCTGAGGCTCAAGTAATCTGATGAATTCATCTGACTAATCTCTTTGGGTGGTGTAAGATTAGAAGCTGATTTTTCAAAATATACGCTCACCACTGACCTAAGAATTGGGTGTATTCCATTCAAAGATTGAAAGAGCTTGGGCTATTAACTTTCGGAAGGAGAGCAGAAGCAGAGGAGTTACCTGATGAAGTTTATGCAAGGGTTTGATAAGATAGCTGTGGAGAAAAGGTTTCCATTTTCTCACTACTCAGGTCAGTGGAGAACAGTATTGGTGTAACCTTACTGCTCCATGGTGTAAACCCACTGCTCCATGGGTCACAACAAAAATATTTTTTCACGTTTCCAAGGTGACCAATTAAATTCTTCTCCATATCAGGTTTTAACCAACAGGAACTATCCATCCAGTTTCTTAATAAACAATTATTGTTTTATTAAAACAACAATTACTCAATAAAGTCATAACTAGAGAAATGTAAATTACCCCTCTAAAATATCCCGAGAACACACACAAAATTATATACACTTTTCAATTAGAAAAGAGATTTCTCTACACAGATTGGCTTTCTCAAAAGAAAAATTGGCTAACAAATTATTCTTGAAATGATAAATTCATGGAGTCAGATGTACAGCACAGAGACAGACCCTTCGGTCCAAACCATCCATGCTGACCAAATAACCTAAAATAAAAGCAAATTATTGCAGATGCTGGAATCTGAAACCAAAAGAGAAAATGCTGGAAAATCTCAGCAAGTCTGGCAGCATCTGTAAGGAGAAAAAAAGAGCTGACGTTTCGGGTCTAACTGACCCTTTGTCAAAGCTTTGACAAAGGGTCAGTTAGACTCGAAACGTCAGCTCTTTTCTCTCCTTACAGATGCTGCCAGCCCTGCTGAGATTTTCCAGCATTTTCTCTTTTGGGAACTTAAAATAAATCTAACCCTACTTGCTATATCCCTCTAAACCCTTCCTATTCTTTTACCTGTCCAGATTTTGTTTAAAAATGTAATTGTACCAATCTCCACCACTTCCTCTGGCAGCTCATTCCATACACGCACCACCCTCTGCATGAGAAAGTTGCTCCTCGGGTCCCCTGTTCCCTTAAACGTATGCCCTCTAGCTTTGCCCTCTAGCTCAGAAAAGGCCGTGGCTATTCACCCTATCCACACCCCTTATGATTTTATAAATCTCTATTAGGACACCCCTGAACCTCCATTGCTCCAGGGAAAATAGTCCCAGCCTTTTCAAACTCTCCCTGTAGCTAAAACCCTCCAATTCCAGCAAATCTTTCTAAAACCTTTTCTGAAACCTTTCAAGTTTCATAACATCTCTCCTTCAGCAGGGAGACCAGAATTGAATGCAGTACTCAAAAAAAAGGCATAACCAATGTCCTGTACAACTGCAACATGACCTCCCCCCATTCTCATTCTCAATGCACTGACCAATAAAGACAAGCCTTCATCACTATCCTGTTAACCTACAACTCCACTTTCAACAAAATATGAACCTACACCCCAAGATCTTCGTTCAGCAAAACTCCCCAGGACCTTAGCATTAAGAGTATAAGTCATGCCCTGATTTGTGTAATCAAAATGCAACACCTCACATTTATCTAAATTAAACTCCATCTGCCACCACTCAGTCCATTGGCCCATCTGATCAAGATCCTGTTGTAATCAGAGATAATCATCTTTGCTGTCCACTAAACCAATTTTGGGGTCATCTGAAAACCTACTAATCATTCCTAAGACAATAAGACAAAGGAGTAGAAATTAGGTCATTCAGCCCATCGAGACTGCTCTGCCATTCAATCATGGCTGATAAGATTCTCAACCCCATTCTCCCAATTTCTCCCTGTAACCTTTGATCCCTTGATACTCAGGAACCTATCTATCTCAGTTTTAAATATACTCCGTGATCTGGCCTCCACAGCCTTCTGTGGCAATGAATTCCATTGATTCACCATTCTCTGGCTGAAGAAGTTTCTCCTTATCTCCCTTCTAAAAAGGTCTTCTCTTTATGCTAAGGCTGTGTCCTGGGGTCCTAGTCTCTCCAACCAATGGAAACATCTTCCCAACATCCCCTCTGTTCTGCTCATTCAGTATTCTGTTTGTTTCACTAGATGTCCCCTCACCCTTCTAAACTCCATTGAGCATAGACCCAGAGTCCTCAAACATTCCTCGGACCATTCTCGTGAACTGCCTCGAAGCATGCTCCAGGGCCAATGCATTCTTCCCAAGATATGGGACCCACAACTGCACACAATACTTCAAATGTGGTCTGACCAGAGCCTTATAGAGCCTCAGAAGTAAATCCCTGTTTTTATATTCAAGTCCTCTCAAAATAAATGCCGTCATTGCATTCGCATTCCTAACTACTGTCTTAAACCTAATATATTCACATCCAAATAAAATTTATATAAATGACAAAATCAAATAGTTAAAGCATTGAATGTTCTAGAGTCTCATAAATGCAGTCCAGACACTAATTGCACATGGTTACTAGATCTTGCTCAGAAAATACAATCTTGAGATAGTTCTCCAATCACTCTTTAAAGGGATGAAATAGATTTCACTCTGAACTCAACAAGTGATTTAGTTTTCAGAAATGGGAGAAATCAGCTGGGATGCTTATTCTTGGCAGGCTTTCCTCCAATTGAATTAGATAAAACAAGAACCTGAAAATGACATCACCCATCTTAAGAAACCATGACCTATAAATAGAGAGGTAGGACATACCACCAGCACTTCACTGGAGACTCTCACTGAGGTTACCTAATATGGTCATAGAAGACTTAAAACAAACCTTCAAGCTCAGCGAGCTTACTCACATAAATAAACAAAAACATCTCCAAGCCAGTTGCTATACAAAATACATCCAGGAGTGGTCTAGCAAAGCAAGCAGTTACCAGTCATGTAATCTACAGGAAACCTTAAAATAAATTCCAAATGTCTAGCGAACTTTCAATTACCGCTTTTTAAAGAAATCACTTCTAGTATGTTAACAAAACTTAAAATAAGTCCATTTTGCGTAATCCTTCAAAACTTAAGTTCTCCAACAATGTATCTTTGTAACAATTGTGGAAGAAATCAAAAGTAGAAAGCTGCAAGATTATCACTAACACATGGAACAGGAAATTCAGGAGGAACTTACTGAGCTCCATAATGGATTGTCAAATGCATTGACACCTGACACTGATGCATTTAAGAGGAAATGAGCTGAACGGGAGGGAGAAAATAATAGAAGGTTATGCTGATAGTTTCAGAGGCACGGTGGCACAGTGGTTAGCACTGCTGCCTCACAGCGTCTGAGACCCGGATTCAATTCCCGACTCAGGCGACTGACTGTGGAGTTTGCACGTTCTCCCCGTGTCTGCGTGGGTTTCCTCCCACAGTCCAAAGATGTGCGGGTCAGGTGAATTGGCCATGCTAAATTGCCCGTAGTGTTTGGTAAGGGGTAAATATAGGGGTATAGGTGGGTTGCGCTTCGGTGGTTCGGTGTGGACTTGTTGGGCCGAAGGGCCTGTTTCCACACTGTAAGTAATCTAATCTAATCTAATCTCAAGTGATGCAGAAAGAAAATGTGTGCTTCTGTGCCGTATATTCAATAACTGTTATAATTCCTGACACGTGCTGCTCATTCCACCCAAATGACAATCTCAGTGTTGGATTTAATGTAACATGCTGGACTGGATGGGCAGGGAGAACTGCGCAGTAAGTTAAATGCCAGATGTCCAATACATGGAAAATTGTAAGAGATAAACGAATGGCAGGACTGAAGTAAAGCCGAGAAACCACCAATTTCCAGCGGGAGGCTCATTGTTTGCCTGCTTCTGTCCAATTTAAATGCAGTTCAACACAATTGAATCCTGCCTATCTAATTTAATGAAAAGCCTGTCTCATGTCTTCAGTAACCATCGTATTCTACCTTTGATGAAAGCTAGAAACTGATACATGAATTCCTTGACTCAGTCAAACAGTCCCCTGGATATCTGGGAGATAGAGTAACAGGAATTGGATTAATATTGTAGATGCATTTTTCTTTGTAAAACCTTTCAGATCTAATATCGAGTTCCACTGCCTCAGGCAAGGAATTCAGAAACTGGAAGTACTCGGTGTAAAACTTAAAATGAAGCACATAACTGAAGCGTAGAGGAGGAATCTTTAACGTGGCTCCAAACATCTCATTCCCTGACATGAAGCACATTGACAAAAGCCTCCCTGCAAGACAAAGGGGGAGATAACTACTGCCTGACATCTTTACAGTCCTCCTTAAATGATGAGGATTGGAGGGGGATGCTCGAGTTGGACTGTGGCATCTTGGACCTCAGTTGAACCCGTTGATTCCACAGAATGGTTTCGAGTGATAGCAGAAGAACTTTCTCCCTCAACTTTACAAGGTCTTTTGTGTAGAAGCAATGGAAATTCAGAGGCTGGAGATGTTGAGCGGTAGGGGCACTCTTTGAGAAGCCTCCAAGACCACACGTGATGACTGCCCTTTGAGTATCTCCTGCACAGCCATAGGGTGACAGGGGCTTCTCAACAGATCACAACTGCAAACCCCTACCCCCCCCAACTTCCCCTCCCCAAACTACCATATCCTCTGTTGGCAGACACGCATCACCCCATAAATGAGTTTGGTGCCAATGTAACCATGCTCAGCCAACCACCATGGATTTCTGCCAGCTCCTCAATGGCTTCTAGCTTCACCAGAGTGTGCCACAATGGTTCAGACTAAATCCAGCCCATAGTTTCTACTCTCTTTTATCCCGAAAAAGGTGCCCTGACTACCCAGACCAGCCTGGGAAGGGGAAGGTGTCTCAACTTTGATAGTCAGGCAATGCTATGGTATGGTATTCCCTATGAACAGGATCAATGAATAAATGTGTTCAGCCTACCACACCAATGCATAGTCCATATATGACCCTCAGTGCTGGAGCAATGCCAGGTACAGAGGCCATACATCTCAACAACTGGTGGATGACATTAAACACATCCCCTTGACTGTCACAATGCGTATCAGGCTGACCATGCTGAACCAGCTCAGAAGAGTCCAGCAGTATACAGCATCAAATAAGTAATCCAGACTCTGCGAGGAACTACATCAGAAAGCAATTCAAGGTTATAAGTCCAAATTGCAGTGTTTGTACATTGGTGTTTGGTAGAAGCTGCATACATTTTCACATAGGACCCCTGATCTATGCTGCCAAAAGCAGTTTGCCCACACATTGTGCCTTTCTCAATGGAAATATTTCATTTATAAGCTCCGGTGTCATATTTTGAGAATCAAACAGATGAGGGACTCATATGGATTAGAATTTACAGAAAGCTGTAATTTGCCAGCAATAAACTGAAGTCAATGATCAACTCTGGGATGTTGTTTTTAAAATTATTCAAGTGCCTGCTAAATACAAAACAATTCACTAAAAACTGGGAGGAAGAGAATAATAAATCAAGACTTAAAAACCAGTTTCATCTTCACCTAGTCAGAATTCACGCAACACCAGGTTACAATCCAACAGGTTTATTTGAAATTATAAGGTTTTGGAGCACTGCCCCTTCATCAGATGAAATGAAGGAGCAGCTCTCTGAAAGCTTGTGATTTCAAATAAACCCTCTGGATTATAACCTGGTGTCATGTGACTTCTGACTTTGTCCACCCCAGCACCTCGTCATCGTCTTCAACTATATACTGTACTCAGCCTCTTCTTAATACCTGCAGACTCCAAGGGCTGAATCTTAGATCACTGAGATCTCAGAAGGTTTGTAGCTCAGGTTGTCGGTTTGCTCGCTGAGCTGGTGAGTTTGTTCTGAGACATTTCGTTACCATGCTAGGTCACATCATCAGTGAGCCTCTGGTGAAGTGTAGGTATTCTGTCCCACTTACTATTTATCTGTCTCAGTTTGTTGTGGTGGGTGATATCATTTCCAGTTCTATTTCTGAATGGTTAGTAAATGGGGTCAAAATCTATGTTTGTTAATAGAGTTCTGGTTGGAATGCCAGGCCTCCAGGTATTCCCGCATGTGTCTTTGATCTGTCCCACAATGGATGCATTGACCCAGTCAAATTGGCATCTCTCATCTGTGTGTATGGATACCAGTAATAGTTGGTCATGTCTTCTGATGGCTTGGTTGAGCTCATGTATCCTGGGGGCTAGTTTCCTGCCCATTTGTCCAAAGTAACATTTGATGCATCCTTGCAGGGCATTAGCTGAGGAGAAACAGCTATGCAACATATTCAGGAATAACGGTAACCCGATAAGCGCAGTCCACCGATTCCTATACACCAGACCTAAACAGGAAGACAACATACCCAGAGACTATAGTCACCCTACCACACAAAAACATTTCAGAGATGACCGCCAGGCTACTCCAGCTCCTAAGCATCATGGTAACCCATAAATTTACTATCACACTAATACAACTCCAGACACATTTAAAGGACTCTGTCAGCAGAACTAATGTAATACACAAAATACCCTGCAAGGACTGCACCAAACATTCCATTGGACAAACCAGCAGGAAACTAGCTGACAGGATACATGAGCACCAACTAGCCACCGAAAGACATGACCAACTATCACTAGTATCCATACACACAGACGAAGAGGGACACCAGTGTGACTGAGACAATGCACCCATCCTGGAACAGGCCAAAAAAAAAGGCACACAAGGATTTATAGAGGCCTGGCATTAAAACTGAAACTCCATTAACAAGAATATAGATTTGGGCCCCATTTACCAACCTCTCAGAAACAGAACCGGAAATGATATCACCAACCACAACAAACCAAGACCCATAAATTACAAGTCGGACCAGACACCTGCGCTTCACAGGAGACTCACTGATGTTACCTAACATGGTGGCAAAATGTCTGGAGAACAAACCCACCAGCTCAGTGAGCAAACTGACAACCTTACATGACTTCGGCTAAGTGTGACATTTGTTTGGGGAGGGGTGTTCACCACAAAACGTAGCAAATTTTCTTACAGTATCTTACCAAACTCTCCTCAATAATGATCTGTTTCATCCCAGTGGCATCTCTCAGGTCCAGTTCCAGCCCCATCTTGCCATACACTCTCCAGGGACAACTTGAAGGAGACCTCGGAACTCCCCAGCATGCCTTGCACCCAATGCCAGCTTTAAAAGCCTGCTGTGCACCCAGATAAGTACCATTAGTCTGGAGCTGCCCTGCACAGTTAGAGTCATTGAGCTGTACAGAATGGAAACAAACCCTTATGTTCAACTTGTCCATGCTGACCAGATACCCTAAATTAATCTCGTCCCATTTGCCAGCATTTGGTCTTTTGGGTCTCTAAATGTTTCCTATTCATATAGCCATTCAGATGTCTTTTAAATGCTGTAATTGTACCAACCTTCACCACTTCCTCTGGCAGCTTATTCCTTACATTCATCATCCTCTGCATGAAAACGTTATCCCTTAGGTCCCTTTTCAATCTTTCCCCTCTCACCTTAAACCGGCATCCTCTAGTTTTGGACTCCACTACACTCAGGAAAAGACCTGGCCTAGTCATTCTATCCACGCTCATAATTTTATAAATTTCTATAAAGGTCATCCCGCAGCCTCAAAAACTCCAGGGAAAATAGTGAAGTCTATTCTTCTTCTGAAAGCTCAAATACTCCAATCCTGGCAACATCCTTGTAAATCTTCTCTGAATGCATTCAAATTTCAGAACATCTTTCCTATAAACAGGGAGATGAGAATTGAACATAACATTTCAAAAGTGGCCTAACCAATGTCTTCTCCAGCCAGAACAGGGCGGCATGGTGGCACAACAGGGCGGCACGGTGGCACAGTGGTTAGCACTGCTGCCTCACAGCGCCAGGGACCTGGGTTCAATTCCCACCTCAGGCGACTGACTGTGTGGAGTTTGCACGTTCTCCCCGTGTCTGCGTGGGTTTCCTCCGGGTGCTTCGGTTTCCTCCCACAGTCCAAAGATGTGCGGGTCAGGTGAATTGGCCATGCTAAATTGCCCGTAGTGTTAGGTAAGGGGTATATGTAGGGGTGGGTTGCGCTTCGGCGGGTCGGTGTGGGCTTGTTGGGCCGAAGGGCCTGTTTCCACACTAAGTAATCTAAAAACATGACCTCCCAACTACTATACACAATACTCTAACCAATCAAGGAAAGTATACAAAACACCTTCTTCACTATCCTATCTACCTGTGATTCCACGTTCAAGGAATTATGAACCTGTATGCCAAGGTCTCTTTGCTCAACAGCACTTCCCAGGACCTTACCATTAAAGGTATAAGTCCTACCTTGATTGCCCTACCATAATGCAGCACCTCACATTTATCCAAATTAAACTCCACCTGCCACCGCTCGGCCTACCTGATTTCCTGATGTATACCCTGGATGTAGCATAGTGGAAACAAAGTGAAAAAAAGCAATGCCACATCTTGGGAGCAGGATCCAGGAGGTTCTACTGACCAGGGTTACACAGAGGTGGAACATAGTGTTCCCTTAGGACCAGCTGTACAGACCACAACATCTGACCATGCCGGTCTGGAGCGAGGTTGGCACCCAGGTTCACAGTCTCAGCTGTCTGCAGGATTGTAGAGATGTCAATGACCTTCTTCGCTCCTGCCAGGATACATACACTACCACTCACTCTCACCTGCAATATCTTCCCTCTGGCACTCAAACCCCAAACCCAGAAGCCACTAACCCTACAGGCTCTCTGCGCTGTCCACTCCTTCGCTTGGGACACCCCAGTAGCAGCAAAACAACAGCCCTACCTCCCACTTTTATCACTTAATCCTTGTCTTATTCCAAGAAATAGCCTCAAATAGGACAGAAAAGCTCAAGATGGATGGTGAGCTGCATGACATTCAGCTCCTCATCCCTTACCTGGCTAGCATGCTGAGACTCTGATTTCCCTGCATGGCTGACAGTGTTCAAACCCCTGAACTAATATTAGATTAGATCAGATTACTTACAGTGTGGAAACAGGCACTTCGGCCCAACAAGTCCACACCGACCCGCCGAAGCGCAACCCACCCGTACCCCTACATTTACCCCTTACCTAACACTATGGGCAATTTAGCATGGCCAATTCACCTGACCCGCACATCTTTGGACTGTGGGAGGAAACCGGAGTGCCCGGAGGAAACCCACGCAGACACGGGGAGAACGTGCAAACTCCAGAGTCAGTCGCCTGAGGCGGGAATTGAACCCGGGTCTCTGGCACTGTGAGACAGCAGTGCTAACCACTGTGCCACCGTGCCACCCACTTGTGCCACCGTGCCACCCACTGTTAGCACTGCTGTCTCAGTGGGATACTCGCCCATTTTGGTGCTTTTGAAAGTCAATGGAAAGCTCCCTTCATCTCATTCAAGATCACAACCACACGATGTACAAAGCATCAAGAATGATTCAGACTGATCTAGCAGCTACGAGGTACAGTGGGCCATCATCAGAAGCATTGTATTCAGACACCATCTGGAACCTCATGGCCCAGCATATGCAAATACCAATAAATGCAAGCGACCTACCCTGGTTCAATGAGGAGAGTATGCCAACAGCAGCACTGTGTAGAACTGAAGAGGTGGTGTCAACTTGGTAAAGCTACTACACAGGATCACACGCATTCCCACAGCCAACAGGTAGACTCAAAACACTGCAGCCAGCAGTATTCGGTCATGAATAATATTAGACAATTAAACAACTAACTGGAGGATTAGGCCCAACATGCACCCAGATCAATAACAATAGGGGAACCCAGCGTATCAGTGAAAAAAAATAAGACTGGGGCATTTGCAAATAAACAGTCAGCCAGAAGTGCTGAGTGGATTTCAGACCCTGAGGGCACCAGCATAATCAGATGCCAATCTTCATCCGTTTCAATTTACTCTACGTGGAATGAGAGAGAGAGACAGCTGAAGGAACTGGACATTGAAACTGGCCCTGACAACTGCCAGCCCATACTCCTAAAGTCTTGCCCAGAGTCAAGCCAGTCCAGAGCAGCTACAACAGTGGCATCCACATGGCAATGTGGAAAATTTCCCAGGTATGTCCTATCCAGATAAAGCATGATAGTAAATTGCCAGAATAAACTATCTCCTGGTCACCTGCAAAGAGGGAACAAAAACAAATTGCTGGAAAACCTCAGCAGGTCTGACAGCATCTGTGGAAGGAAAGCAGAGTTAACATTTCAGGTCCAGTGACCTTTCTTCAGAAGGGTGTCATCAGCAATCCCATTCACCAGTGATCAGAGCTGTATTTAATGCAGAATGTTGGGGTGTTATCGGCTGGTTGGGGAGCTGGAAAGATTCCCACATCCCCTTCTTACAGGAGGGCAAGCTACTTTAAGTGTTTTAATTGGCCAACAGCAAGCCGCCCCTGGGATGAAGGATCTCAGAGGCAGGATTCCTGTCTCTTGAAGATCTGCCAATTACTGCGAGGCTGGCAACTGCATTACTGGCATTAGCTGGCAGTATACCCACTAGAGGCAGCCAGAGAAACACAGGCCATAACTGAGTAAGAGGTGCTGAGGTGGAGTGCGACAGAGGGAGGAGTTTTAGCACAGGCAGGGGGCATTTTTCTCTATGATTCCACCTCATCCCTTTCCTGATGCTCGGTCCCTCGATCAAGCAGAGACTACCTGACAAGGGCTCACTCCTCCTCCAACACCAGAAGCCTGCATACAACTGCGACAGGGTGTGTGTTTTGGGTTTCTATTGCACAGTTGCCATCCCTCCTCTACTCAGCGGCAGTGGGAATGAGAGGACTTCAACTGGCAGTCAGATGATAGGCCGTCAATGAGGCTTCTCATTCCTATCAGAGACAGGAAGGAGAACAGACTCCTGTCTGCCAACTTCCAACCTAAATTAATTCACATTAAATTTTGCCCTCAGTGTGTGCTCTATCTCATTACATTCTTGGTACAAATATGGACATTATACCAACTGCCTGCGAGGTGAAAGTGACTGACCTTGTCATCAGGCCAGTATTTGACAGACTGTGACACCAAGCTGCCTTAGCAACATTAACTCTTTCAATCCCAATGGCTTCAATGTCATACCTAGCACAAAGAGGGTTGCAATTAACAGAGTTCAATTATCTTAGCCTCAGGGCAACACCCCCAGTTTTTCGTGAGTATCCTACATGCCACCATCTTCAGCTGCTTCACTGATCCCTCCAACACCAGGCCAGAGTGGGACTGTTCACTGATGATTGCATAATGTTCAGCACCATTGGCAACTCCTCAGATACCAAAGCAGTCCAAGTCCAAATTCAGCAAATCCTAGACAACATTTAGGCTTGAGCTGATAAGCATGAAGCTCAGAAAATGATCTTTCCTAAGACAAGAGTATCTAACCATCTCCCCTTGACACTTAACGTCAGTACCATATGAATCTCTGACTCTCAATGTCTTGTGATTACCAGAAACTGAGCTGCACCAGCCAACTAAATGCTAAACCAGAAGAGCAGATCAAAGGCTGGGAATTCTGTGGCCACAATGTCACCTTCTGAATCCCCCAAGCCTATCACCTTAGAGGCACATGTCAGGCAAGAGATGGGACAGACTCCCTCTGCTTGTATGTCTTTATTCATTCACGGGATGAGGGCATCTCAGGGCAGGCCAGCATTTATTACCTATCCCTAAATGCCCAGAGGGCAGTTAAAAGTCACCCACACTGCTGTTGGTCTGGCATCCCGTAAGCCAGACCAGGTAAGGACATTAGTGAGCCAGATGGGTTTCCCAGACAATCACCAAGTTTCATTGTCATCATTAGACTCTAAATTCCAGACATTTATTCGATTCAAATTCCACCATCTGCCACAGTGGGATTCAAACCCACATTCCCAGAACATTACCTGGGTGTCTGGATTTATACGCTATTGATTATACCACTAGGCCATCACCTCCCATACTATAACTCAAGCTTGAAGAATATACACCATTCACGTTAACCAACCTGAGGAACATAAGAAACAGGAGGAGTAGGCCATTTAGCCCATCGAGCCTGCTCCGCCATTCAATAAGATCGTGGCTGATCTTTACACGGACTCAGCTCCACTTACTTGACTGTTCACCATAACCATCAATTCCTTTACTATTCAAAAATCTATCTTTGCCTTAAAAAATATTCAGTGAGGTGGCCTCAACTGCTTCACTGGGCAGGGAATTCCACAGATTCCCTTTGGGTGAAGAAGTTCCTCCTCAACTCAGTCCTAAATCTGCTCCCCCTTATTTTGAGGTTATGCCCCCGGTTATAGTTTCACCAACTACTTCTACCTTATCTATGCCCGCCATAATTTTATGTTTCTCTAAGAACTCCCCTCACTCTTCTAAATTCAAGTACAATCTCAGTCTACTCAATCTTTCCTCTTCTCAATTCTGAAATCAACCTAATGTACTTCCTCCTCACCCCCTCCAGTGTCAGTACATCCTTTCTCAAGTAAAAAGACCAAATTTTACAGAGTATTCCAGGTGTAGACTCATCAGTAGGCCTATACAGCTGCAGCATAACCTTCCTATCTTTTAAATTCCATCCCTCTAGCAATGAAGGACAATTTTCTATTTGCCTTAATTCCTGGTGCACCTGCAAACCATCCTGTGATTCAGACACAAGGACACCCAGGTCCCTCTGCACAGCAGCATGCAGCAATTTTTCACTGTTTAAATAATGGTCCATTTTGCTGTTATTCCTACCAAAATGGATGACCTCACATTTACCAACATCGTACTCCACCTACCAGACCCTTGCCCACTCATTTAACCTACCTATAACCTTCTGTAGGCTTTCAGTATCCTCTGCACACTTTGCTCTACCACTCATTTTAGTGTCATCTGTGAACCTTGACACACTGCACTTGGTCCCCAAATCTAAATCATCGATGTAAATTATAAACAATTGCAGTCCCAATACTGATCCCTGAGGCATACCAATAGCCACTGACCACCAACCAGAAAAACATCCAATGTATTCCCACTCTTTGGTTAACTAATAGAAAGCAATCTTCCATCCATACTGATACATTACCCATAACACCATGCATCTTTATCTTGTGCAGCAACCTTCTGTGTGGTACCTTTAACCCAGTCAACTGGTGACCCATTAACCTGGTCAAGCCCCTTCAGAATCTTTTATAATAATTGAATGAGATCATGTCTCATTCACCTAAACTCCACAGTATCAGCCTGATTTACACACTTTCTCAGAGGACAACCTCCTAGGAACTGATCTAGTGAACCTCTGCTGCTGCACTGCCAAAGGAAGTATATTCTTAAACATGGATGGAGTACTCCAGGTGTGTCACCATCAAAACACCCTACAATTATAATATGAATATTTAATTCCAATATCCTTACTACAAAGGCCAAGAAGTTTCACAAGTGAAACTTCTACAAGTGTACCCAAGTCTCTTGAATATAAGCATTTCAAAGTTTCACACTGAACTCTCATCCCATCAATCCCTGTGGATTGAAAACCCAATTCCCAAACGTGAAAAAGATGGGTACACATTCCAACACTTCAAATTGCATTTATAATATATAAACTGCAAAATGTAAATCTTTTAATACTATACGTAGCCTTTCAATGGGAAAGGCTGCATTCATTGATCACCTCCCCGTATTTATCCCGCCTTATTTCATGCCATCATACAAATATAGGAGGCTAATCAATTCTTTGAGCCCTCAGATTTCTGAAAGAGTTTGAATTATTCTGACTCTCTCCTCTTTCACAAAGCCCTGCAGGATTTTTGCTTTGAGTATTTAATTTATTTTTCAATTTCTATTTGATCTGCTTCCATCACTCCCTCAGGCAATGTATTCCAGATCATAAAACTCATGCTTAAAAAGTAATATTTCCCTCTCGATTTTGTTTAGCCAATTGTCATAAACATGTTTCCTCTGGTTAGAATTGCCTATGCACTCTGAATTGGACTGTTCGAATTCTAAACACACTGTCAATGTGAAAATAAAAAAATAATTTTTAACAAAACCATGATGAGTGACATAGCAGTCAATACGTCATAGGATAGAATGGTGCTGGGCACACACAGCAGGTCAGACAGCATCCGGAGAGCAGGAAAATCAATGTTTCAGGCAAAATCCCTTCATCAGAAGCCTCGGATGCTGCCTGATCTACTGTGCTTTTCTAGCACCACTCTAATCTTGACTCTAATCTCCAGCATCTGCAGTACCCACTTCTGCCTAACATGTCATAGGTGGCAATCTTGCCTCTGATTCAGGGGACTCAGGGTTCAAGTCCCACTCCAGGGCATCAGCACAAGAATCCAGGCTGACACTCCATCGCTTCACTCTGTGATTGAGCTTTCCTTTGGAGGAGGGGTGAAGTCTGGGCCTTGTCTGACCCCTCAGTTGGATGCATGCAGTCTCATGGCAGTGAAGAGCAGCAGCGTTATGGTCAATATTCATCATGCAATCAACATCACAAGAACAAATTCTCTGATTGTTATCACATTGCTGGTTGTGGACCCTGCTGAGAGCAAATTGGATGCTGTTTTTCCAACATCACTGCAGTTTGGAAAGTGCTTCAACGGCTATAAAGCAATTGGAATCATTTGGTGGCTGTGGAAGGCATGTCTTTTCTTTTCCTCCCTGTACTGGGCACACGTTATTTATTTCCCACCCCCCCCCCTCCCAATTCCTTACTTACCTCCCCCAAGTGCAGCTCCATGAGGCTTGTGTTGACACACCAGAGATGCAGCCACTACAGACATTTGACATACAGCAGACAACCATCTTCATTTATTCCTGCAAGGCTCAATGTGAAAGGCATATGCTCTGGCTAGGATTGTTCGTTTATGTTGTGGTGCTCAAAACAGTCAAAAGTCCACACCGTCCTTTGCAGCAATAACTCTGTAGATTATAATCCAATCCTTTGTTTAGGTTTTATACACTTACCAAAGCTTTCTCCAATGGGGTTTTCTTCCCCACTTGAAGGGGAAACTGAGAGTATTAAATGTACATTATACCTGTGCATGTTTTACTCAAAGAATTGTCCAATGAAAGTAATTCCCAAAACAATTCTGCACCTGCAGAAATCTCAGTGCCCAATGAAAACAGCAAACTCAACTTCGATTTCACAGCTTTGGAACTTTCCCCTAGCATTAAACGTGATGCCAGGTTTTTCAAATGCCCCTTTTGTTACTATGCAACGAAAAAAAATAGAAATTGCTGAAAAAGCTCAGCAAGTCTGGCAGCATCAGTGGAGAGAAATCAGAGCCAATGTTTTGGGTCCATTGACCCTTCCTCAGGAACTACAAATGCACTGGCAGTCAATGCAGATGGCTGTCAGCACCTATCCTACCAAATTACAACTGTAAATGCACTCTCACTGTGAAGTGAGATGCTGCCAATACTCCCATTTCAAAAAGAGGGAGTTCCTGAAGGGCTCACCTGATCAGTCCCCACACCTCCAGCAAGAGGATCAGGAGGGTAATCTTGCTTTAGCGTGTACTGAGGTTTCAGAGTGTCTTCTAGAAGAGGTACATTGACTGAAATTCTGATGAAATTCATTGTGGTTTTTGTTTAACAAAGTACTACACATCCTGAATCGTGTATACATATTTCAAATTTAGCAGGAACCAACCAGCCTCTTATAAAGATCTCTGTGGACTGCAACCACAAGACAGTGGAAGCAAGATCAATAACTTGGCAGCACAGTTAGTCTTCCTTCCACTTTCTGACCAGGCAATACCAAAACACCTTTCATTGGAAATCCAGGCATGGTGGAAACAGGAAATTTCCTAAACTTGATGCAAGCATTTAAAATGAAAGCGTGCAAACCCAATGGCCAACGTTTTACGCCGAGATATATTAAATAGAAAATCTGATTCTGTCAGAACCTCAGCTCAAGTCGCTCTGAGCGTTGTTCGGAAATTCTACCATTTAAATATTCTTGGTAAAACTCATTCCTCCTTAGGGCATTAATGAATTACATTTTAAAAATTTCCTGCAGGTTATTAAGAAGAAAACTCTTTTGAGAACCAAAGAGTTTTTCACCGGGTTTTTTAATAAAAGGGCATACCCATGGCTCATGGAAAGACATCAATAGTAATTATTGTCTCTTACCCGCCTGTTTTCCTAGCAGCATTTTCGAAAAACTTGGCTCTGGAAGCAACCCTATAAATTAAAACAGCACAGTCTATGAATTCCCTTGCAAAAGGTGAGCTATCATAAATCCAACAGGAAAGTTTATAACTCGGTGTTCCAGTGACTGTCTGCTAGAACTGCACTCTAGCTCGTGAGGTTGTTAATAGCTATAAAGTTATTTCTTTTGGTGGTGTAAGTGAAATGGATGTCTTCTTTAGCATGCAAATCAAAAAAAAGGTTTACCCGTCGAAACAGCTCAAGAAATAATCACGTTCATTAAAAAGCACAGAATTTTGTCATAGTTGTCACAATTCTGGAGAAGAGGTTTATAGACGTTACTATGAGTTGGCATCATGTTGCCTGCCCAGGAGCCAGGGTTGTTGCTTACCCAGAAACTGCTAGTAAAGGCAGTGTGTGGGCCAAAGAAAAAGAGCAGTCTGCAATTTCTTTCAAAGAAATGGTTTTAATTTTGTTGACCCATTTAGACTGAAATTCAAAACCCAAAAGCAAAAAAAAATTACAAGATCAACACAACGTGCTCAAGGATAATTTAATTCCAGATGTTAAATGGCAAGCACAATCAAAAGGCACCAAATGCGAGTTACCTGCCCTAAGCAAAAAGAAGCAGAGGCAGACCAGAGTGTGTACAGGTCACAACATAAGGGAAGGGAAGGGAAGCTACAATCAGCCCCACATTTCTCTTGCACATTAAGCTAATGCATGCAGAGGTGGATACCACTTGTGAAAGGGTCCAGCGTGGATGCCATAGCCATTTTTTATTATATAGCAATTCAGCTCATTCAGGATAGACACCAGCCCAAACATACCCTAACACCAATCACCAGTTTCAGAAGAGAGAGAAGGTGGAGGCAGGAGAGGTGGTGAGATGAGAAGAAAGGGAAAAAAAAAGGATTTGGTGAAGTAGTGAGTTGATTGACACTGACCTTTCACTTGGGTATCAGAGTTCCAATTCAGCTCAAATATATTTGATGAAAATCTGTTAATTAGGGAACTATATGAAATGAATTGGAATGAATTTCAGTCCACATTCTATTGTGTTAAATAGTACTTTCATGTTGTGCGTGACACAGTGAAGGACCACACGCCAACTACATTGAGAAATGATAAACCTCATTGAGAGAAATACAAGAAATGCTTAAATCAGCATCCGTGGAAGCTTATTTCTTCACATCTGGTGTTCATATAAACCCAGAACATCCATTTGGTTGTGACAGCTATGAATAAATTAAATTAACAACGGTTCTTAAGCTTCATCACTGCTAGATTCAAGCCAATAGATGGATGGCAATTAAACAGTAAAAAAAAGGTCTTTCATTACACCATTTGATTCATTAAAAGTGTAAGACTAAGATGAAAATGGCACAAAATAAGACTCAGCCCTATTTAGGTTTTAATTGCAATCAGCAGGAGAATCTACAGCAACATCACTTCAGGATGAGGCCAATGTTGATTTGGGATATTATCTTGGCATCTCCTAAAGGCCAGCAGCAGAATGGCAGAAACAGAAGTTGAAGTCCACGTAGACTTGAAAGAAAGTGAACAATTTGCATCAAAATTCCATTCCAGTCACAAAAAAACATAAAAACTGGCCAAAGATGTAATCAAAGTTACACAGATTCAGAAGACTGTTGGCAAAACTGATGCAAATGGATTGCCTGAGGTTACATCCACCAACCTAGCATGGACAGACTAGCAGAGTGTTGTTGGAAGTTTTAAACTTGTAACTGGTACAGATTCTGACTATTGCCAGTTCAATCTGCTTATTAAAACGATGGCACTCACCCAACCTTTTCTGAATGCACAGCTTTAACCAAAACTAAACTTCGACACGGGAGAAATATCTTTACATTCAACTGTCAATGTTGAAAACTGTATTTGTACTAAACCTGAGATCGAGCATGACAAATAATTTTCTACGAAAAGTATAAATAACCAATGTTCAGACAAGAATCAGCACAGTACTTTCATGCCAAGTTCACGCTGCAAATGTTAAAACTGCAACTTTCTGTAAAATGAGGTCTTAGTTTAATTTAGGAATACTTTCAATGCAACTCATTGGCAAATGGACCCGTATTCAAAGGAATTAGATTGTAAACAGTTCTGTGATATTAGTTAACTATTTTTCTTTATAAAACTATTTTCTGTTTAAGTCTTTCTGTGCCACATTTTGTGGTTTAAAGAGAAGGTGGCTTGGGGGGGGGGGGTTGAAACCAATGCACAATCACATGCATCTCATGATATTTCTCTATCTTTTATGTACCTTTTTTTCTGAAAAAAAAAGAGACAAGGAAATCTCCTATGTGAACAGCAAAGGGCCATTTTGGCCTCTGACCCTCTTCTACCATTCAACAAACTGACGGTCGACTTGCAATTCAACTGTAAATGCACAGAATTTCACAAGCACAGTGGAAAATAGATGCCAAATCTGAAGAGTTTATCAATTATTTCCCTCACTACTGCCAACTCTCAGAAACCAGGAGGTCCCTCAATGTGGATTAATTTGCTTCATTTTGCCTTGTTTCCCAATGTTTGCTTTTCTCATTTCCTGGATTCTGAAGTGAATTTGTCCTCAGAATACATTTGTTGGAGTTAATTTAAAAATCATGGGAGCCTTTCTTTGGCAGAAAGGTCTTTAAGATAACAATTGGTGATTTGGTGTTAAAGAAATAAAGAGATAGGAAAAGGAGATTTAATTCCACAAAAGTGATAAGAAACTCCAGAATTGTGAGAAATGGATCAATGTAATTACTATTCGCTTGGTATACTAAGGCATAATAAAAAGCTTATTCAATACCTCAGCCAGTAGGACTGGATGAGATGCTGAACTGTGGGGAGTTATGGCCCCCAGCCATCCAGAGTTAGCAATCAATCAGGAGCCCACCCACAGAAGGACTGGTTATCCAGCAACCAATTCATGTTTGGCAGCTGCTTCTCGCTTTAGGTGAGACCCCCTGAGTCGGGGGGGAGAGAGAGAGAGACACAGAGAGAGAGACAGAGAGAGAGAGGCAGGAGAGAGAGAGATGGAGGGGAGAGAGGGGGGGGGGAGAGAGGGGGGGGGAGAGAGAGAGAGAGAGAGAGAGAGACAGGAGAGAGAGAGAGAGAGAGAGAGAGAGGCAGGAGAGAGAGAGAGAGGCAGGAGAGAAAGAGAGAGGGGCAGAGAGAGAGAGAGAGAGAGAGAAAGAGAGAGAGAGAGAGAGAGAGAGAGAGGCAGGAGAGAAAGAGAGAGGGGCAGGAGAGAGAGAGAGAGAGAGAGAGGGGGGGGCAGGAGAGAGAGAGAGAGAGGCAGGAGAGAGAGAGAGGCAGGAGAGAGAGAGAGAGGCAGGAGAGAGAGACGGGGGAGAGAGGGAGACAGAGAGACAGAAAGGACGGATGGACTAGGGATTCACTGGGACTGTGAGTCTTTATGACAAAAAGCAAGGGTGTTTGCTTGTGAAGCTAAACTCCATTGCAAGCCATTGACAAGATAATGTTAGACGATTGGCAAGGGTAGGCAAAGAGGAGAAACAAAAGCACAATTTAAATAAGGATGTTTTACACAGAAGATGAAGTATCTTCCGTGCTAGTGGACTGCTCTGCTTTCAGCAGTGGAGCAACTTTATCTCGACACGGAGGATCTGGTGGTCTCATGGGAGGTCGCTGCAGGCCAGAGGAAGTTTTCTCCTGGTGAGCTCGCTGTACATTAACGTTACTATAATCACCTGAGAAAGAAGAAAAGTAAAAAGTTATTGCACACTGACAAATGACATCGAACCACTGTGCAATTACTGCTGACATGATCAGAGAAACATGTTCTGGGAAACAGGATGAAAGTAAGAACTGCAGATGCTGGAGATCAGAGTCGAGATGGTGCTGGAAAAGCGCAGCAGGTCAGACAGCATCTGAGGAGCAGGAGAACATAAAGCTACAGATGTTCTCTTGGAATCACCTTCTGTCCACACTTAAATCTGTTTTCTTAAGCCATTACCCCATCTGCACAATTACAGTTAACCCAGGGAAAGAATTGCTAAGCCACATTCTCAGCAGTTACGGTTTAGTTAATTATGAAGCTTTGTTAAGTAGATGGTTAATGTGTCCCTTTCCAAATACAAATTTACTACCATTTAGAATGGTTTCTAGGAGATACCATTGTCCCACATCAACTCTGCTGTCTCAGCCAAGTTTCCAAGCAAGGTTATAGTTGATGATCAATAGGTTACATGACCAGTGTGGGTACTGCGTCTCATCAGATTGATAAACATTTACTTTCTAATACAGGTTACTGCTCACTGTATTCCTTCATAGCTCCCCTATCACCGCCAAATCAAGTTTAGCTTAATCAAAGCAATGATTAACTCTCAGATTCTTCTGACTTCTTCAACTGACTCAATTCGAGGATGACGTCCACTCATGACTTTCTTCTGATGGTCTTCACGGGAGTGAACAGCTCATGCCCAGCTGCCGGATCTTGAAGTTGACGGGGCAGAATGTTCCACGAGGTAATGGGATCTGCAGTGCAAGATTTGCTTCCTTTTCTTCTCTGAGCATGCTGACTCATTTTGAAGGAGCTTGGACTCCAAACGCAAAGCTCTTTGACAAAAAAGTTGCCACAAGTTGAACAATTGGGTCTTCCTAGTTCTCAATGTTGCACCTCAGAAAAAAACAGATCTGTATGCTTTATAATTCCTGATCTATAATGGTTATAACTGCTTTCAACAACAAGATGGAAATATCATACATACTTTAATGCCTGTCTGCTTTCCCTGGTGTAGGTTTTGTTTAAAAGAGGTATATTTTAAGGAAAGCGTTCTTTTAAAACTTTTCAGTAACATTAAAAACAAATTTCAAGATATCATAGTGGCAAGCACCCATTGTCATGTAGCTTTGGACTTGTACTTAAGACTGAGAGGTGCTGCATTTTGGGAAAGCAAATCTTAGCAGGACTTATACACTTAATGTTAAGGTCCTAGGGGGTGTTGCTGAACAAAGAGACCTCAGAGTACACGTTCATAGCTCCTTGAAAGTGGAGTCGCAGGTCGATAGGATAGTGAAGGCGGCATTTGGTATACCTTCCTTTATTGGTCAGAATATTGAGTACAGGAGTTGGGAGGTCATGTTGCGGCTGTACAGGACATCAGTTAGCCCACTATTGGAATGTTACATGCAATTCTGGTCTCCTTCCTATTGGAAAGATGTTGTGAAACTTGAAATGGTTCAGAAAAGATTTATAAGGATATTGCCAGGGTTGAAGGATTTGAGCTATATGGAGAGGCTGAACAGGCTGGGGCTGTTTTCCCTGGAGCGTCGGAGGCTGAGGGGTGACTTTATAGAGGTTTACAAAATTATGAGGGGCATGGATCGGGTAAATAGACAAAGTCTTTTCCCTGGGGTCGGGGAGGCAAAACGGGCATAGGTATAGAGTGAGAGGGGAAAGATATAAAAAAAGACCTACGGGCAATGTTTTCATGCAGAGGGTGGAATGAGCTGCCTGGGGAAGTGGTGGAGGCTGGTAAATTGCAACATTTAAGAGGCAGTAGGATGGGTATATGAATAGGAAGGGTTTGGAGGGATATGGTCTGGGTGCTGGCAGGTGGGAGTAGATTGGGTTGAGATATCAACTCTATAATTGTTCAGGGTACAATACCTCCTGGAATTCCATGAACAGTTAGGAGCAAGTTCTGTAAGTATCAGATGGGCCTGGATGAAGCTGCAGAAATTAGATTAGATTAGATTAGATTAGATTAATTTACATAGTGTGGAAACAGGCCCTTCAGCCCAACAAGTCCAAACTGACCCACTGAAACACAACCCACCCAGGCCCATTCCCCTACATTTACCCCTTCACCTAACACTATGGGCAATTTAGCATGGCCAATTCCCCTAACCTGCACATTTTTGGACCGTGGGGGGAAACCAGAGCAGACGCTGGGAGAATGCGCAAGCTGCACACAGTCAGTCGCCTGAGGTGGGAATTGAACCTGGGGTCTCTGACGCTGCGAGGCAGCAGTGTTAAACACCGTGCCTCCATGCCGTCCACATATGGAGCTGCAACTAAGCATACAGGTAATGTGACAGTCTGAAATTGGTTGTGAAATTAACTGAGTGACTAATGGCTAGGGAGTCCATACCCACAGACCACAGTCTAAGGAAATGAAATAGCCATTCAGGACTGAGATGAGGAGCAATTTGGTGAGTGAGTGAGTGGTGAGCGAGTGAGTGGTGAGCCTGTGAATTCTCTGCCATGGAAAATGGTTGAGGTCAAAATGTTGAATATTTTCAAGAAGGAAGTAGATAAACATCTGAGGGCTAAACAGATCAATGCATATGAAGTGAAAATAGGAACAGAGTACCGAGTAGGATGATCACCCATGATCATATTGAATGCCAGAGCAGGTTCAAAAAGATCATATGGCCGACTCCTGTTACTACTGTCTACATTTCTAAGAGTGTTACTATCACAGAAATGCATTTGCAGCCTAATCCAAAGGCTTGACAGAAATGTGACTTGAAGAGGGTGTCTGTGACCATAGCGATTGTACGATGTGTACCAGCTGTTGTGCCAGCTGCTATTCAAATGGCTAAGCAACAAACCCAACCTGCTCAACACAAGGTTTGCCCCTACATTTTTAATAATGCCTTGTTACTGGAATCCCATCTTTTGCATCTTCTCTGGGCTCATTTGATGAATTACTGGCAAACCTCTCAGGTCATGACTTGAGCACAAAGAGGTTTTGCGCTTAATTTATTTTGTGCTTTTGGGTCTTGGATCTGAAATGGGAACTAGAAATCCTAAGCTGGCAAATCTTAAAACTAATTTGTTTGAACCAAATGCCCATGCAGAGGGCTTTCCACTGTGCCAGTAGAGAATGACTCAGGTCACAGTTTATACATTATGTAGAGAGGTTGCTGTCAGACTTACTGGAATCAGTCATACAGTAAGGTTTAAAAAAAAATCAAAAGCAATAAAATCGGAATTGTAAAGAGTTGAACTGCTGGCTTTGAGCGTGTAGCCCTTATTGAAGTTGCCGTGTACAATCTAAATCAATCTCCCAGTGATAAAGACAGAGCTCTTTTTAAACACTTTGGTTAGTTTTCTCCAATAAAAAAATTGTAAAATGAGCCACAGCTTGGACTACAGCAACACTGTTTTACTCTTGGAAATGAATCCTGGTGGAAAACGATCGTGCAAGTAAATTATTTTGCGGATATGTTTACTTCAATATCTAGTGCCATCGATACAGGGCTTTGTATTCTTCTTCCTTTCAAAGTTTTAACATAAGTAGAATCAGTCTCACAATGCTGTTTCTAGGATTCTGTCCAGCAGTTATGGATAATACTTTACTACGCAGATTATGGACTTACAGATGCTGACCCACCCATCATCTGCATTCTCCACTCAGACCCAACGAGTGCTCCACTCAGACTGCAGATGAGTTTTTGTCATGACATATCCTCTCTGTTAGTGGCTGTGATCCTTATTTTGCTGTCCTTGAATATTCCTTTTTTTTCCCCAAAAGGAAGTAAGTGGTATTTATGGGACATGAGCAACACTGCCTGGCCAGCATTTAGAGTTTGTCCCTTGTTGCTCTCAAGTTAGTGGTGGTGAGTGGTCTTCTTGAACCAAGGCAGACCATGTGGTTCAGGGACAGTCACACTGCCTGAGGAAGGAAGGAGGTTCCATGATCTTGACTAAGCAGTAGTGAAAGAACAGTGATGTAGTTTCAAGTCAAGGTGGGGAGTGGATTGAGCTGAACTTGTAACTGCCAGTGTCCCCACATATCTGTTCCCCTGGCCCTTCCAGGTGCTGTCTCTCTCAGAGGAACCCATGGCAATTGCTGTGGGACATCGTGTATGTGAGACACACTGTTGCCTCACTACTGTACGCTTGTCCTGGAAGGAATGAAAATGTTGGAAATGATGAATAAGGAGACAGATTAAACAAATCCTGCACGATGACATGCTTCTTGAATATTAATTGAGCTGCACTCACCAAGCAAATGCAGAGCATTATATCTCATCACTGACTTGTGGTTAACAGATGGCAGATTGGCTTTGAGAATCAAGGAATGGAATAACTTGCCACAGAATTCCTGATCTCCAACATGGTTGATCTTGTAATCATGTTATTTATATGGCTGGTCCAAATCTAATCGGTGATAACACCAGGATGTTGACAATGGAGGATTCAGTGATATAATACCACAGAATGTCGAGGGGTAATTATTAGATTCTATTATTGCAAAGTGTGCAGTGTGACTCAAGCCTGGGTATTGTCCAGGTCTTGCGACATTTGGACATGGACTGCTTCCCTCAGAGGTTGCTAATGGTGCTGAACACTGTGCAGTCATTGGTGAACATTCTCACTTCTGACCTTATGATGGGGGAAGCTTACTGATGAAGCAACTGATTCAGCTGAAGAGACAACCTTCAGGAACTGCTGCAGAGATGTTCTGGGACAGATGGCTCATTTCCAACAACCACATCCTGTGCCAGGTATGACTCCAACCAATGGCTCATCTTCCCCGGAAGACAGCGAGAGAGTAGAGTTACCATTTTGAGTTTAATATCTTCTCTGAACACCCTACTCCTGGAGTTTGGCTCTTCTGTCCATGTTTGCACCAAGGTTGTAATGAGGTCAGGAGCTGAGTGGCTCTGACAGAACCCAAACTGAGCATTAGTGAGCAGGCAGGTGAATATGCTTCAACCTGGGCTTTTGTACTGCTGGACTGGGCTTTCCTATTACTGAGGATGAGGGTGCATGTTGAGCATAATCATCTAGAGAGAGTTGGTTAATTGTCAACTACCATTCACAACTGGATATGGCAAGACTGTAGAGCTGAAATCTGACCCACTAGTTGCAGGATCGCTCAGCTCAGGTGCTGGAAGAGCACAGCAGTTCAGGCAGCATCCAAAGTGCAGTGAAATCAACATTTTGGGCAAAAGCCCTTCATCAGGATAAAGGCAGTGAACCTGAAGTGTGGTGTAGTGGGAGAGGGACTCCCTGAGATTCTTGTAGAGAGAGGAGGAAAACTTCTTCATGGCAGGCATCCTTGCAAGATGATTCGCAGTAGGGTTAAAATCAATGAGGTAAAAACAATGACTGCAGATGCTGGAAACCAGATTCTGTCTAGAACTTGCTGCTTTAGCTACTTAGCACACAAGTAGTCCTGTATCATAGTGTTATCAGGTTGACATCTCAATTTCAGATATTCTTGCTCCTGATATGCCCTTGTGCACACTTCATCAAACCAGGGTTGATTTTGCAGCTCCTCACATATATTGATGTTGAATATAATTCTGTTGCTGCAGATATCTCACAGGGTATCTCTCATGGATAACCAGTTAGGAGTTGCTGGCCTGTTGAAAATCTATCCTATTCAACACCGTGATAGTCCCACACAACACAACGGAGGGTATCCTCAAAGTCAGCCCTCCACTCCATACATTCTTAGCATTCCTATATGATGTATTTTCACCTGCATAATGCTTATATTAGCTGACAACCAAATACATGAATCACACAGAAGATATTTGCAAGCTCAACTATGGATTTTACCAAAAACACATCTACGCATTCAAAAACTGGGAGAAAGGGAGAGATCTCATGCCAGCAGAGGTATTTCATGTCATTTTTGTGTGTGCAATTAGCTATATATCAGGATTTCAAATGTATTCATATGGCTTGGGGGGCCAACATAGTTCTAGACACCTTTCAGTTAGCAGTAATCCTCTTTCTTTTCTTAAATATATACAAAGATGTCGTTAGCCAATTTCTAAACTTGTGCCATTGATTTTGGTTGATGAAATTAAGAGAAAAGAAGGGTATCTACTGAAACAAAAAAGGAGAGAGATTCACAGCCCTTGATGTTAGGCCACATTTGACTTACTATGGCATCAAGGAGCCCTGGCAAAACTGGTGACAATGGAAATTAGGAAAAAAATTCTCTTCTGATTGAAGTCATACCTAGCACAAAGAAAGGTAGACATAGTTGTTGGAGGTTAATCTTCCAGCTCCAGGATACCACTTAGAAGCTCTTCAAGGTAGTATCTTGTGTTAACCATCTCCAGATGCTTCATCAATGGCCTACCATCCATCATAGGATCTGAAGTGGAGATTTTCACTGATAATTGCAAAACGTTAAGCACCAGTCATGACTGCTCAGATACTGAAGCAGTCCATGTCCAACTGCATTGTCCAGGCCTTGGTTGAAAAGTGGCAAGTAACATTTGTGCCACACTTGTTCCAGGCAATGAACATTTCCAACAAGAGAGAATCTAACCAACTCTTAACATCTGATGACATTACCATCATCGAATTCCCTCACTATTAATATCCTGGGAATACCATTGATTATAACTGATCTGAATTAGCCATCTAAATGCAGTGGCCACAAAAGCAGGTCAGAGATTACGAATCTTGCAATGGGTAACTTAGCTTCTGACACAACAAAGCCTATCCACTGTCCACAAGACACAAATCGAGAGTGTGATGGAGTATTCCTGTGTGACTGCAGCTCCAATAGCACTCGAAGTCCAACACTATATAGGACAAAGCAGCCCACTTGACTATTACCATATTCACAGACATTCACTCCCTACATCACTGATGGTCAGTATCAGCAGTGTGTAAAAGATACCCCACTGCAGATGTTCACCAAGGCTCCCTGGACAGTACCTTCCAATCCCATGACTACTTCCATCTAGAAGGACAAGGGTAACAGTACAGGGAAACAGCAACATCTGAAATGCTGCCCTCCAAACCACTCACTACCCTCATGTGGGACTATGCTGGAATTTCCTGGAATTCCTTCCCTAACAGCATTGTGGGTCTACTTTCAGCACATGGATGACAGTGGTTTAACGCGGCAGTTCACCACCACCTTCTCAAGGGCAACGCAGCAACAGGAAATAAATGCTGGCCCAGCCAGCAATGCCCACATCCCACAAATGAATAAAAATAATCCACTGAAACCCCTTCATAGAATCAAATTGAATTTGATGGACCTCAATTCAAGTTAGAATTGTGGAAAGAATCAGTCAGACCTGGGGAAGGTTAAAAGAAAATTGTTCTAGTATGTTAAGAACAATGTTAGTATTCCATGCCAATTAGTATTCTATACGATATCAAGTGCATTTACCATCTTCAGTGTAAAACATCTTGGTGGAAAGCTTTGTGCGAAAGGATGATACTCGAGAGACATTGGCAGTGGTCTGATCAGTTTGTGGCACCCCATTTACAGACTTCGGAGCTGGCTTCAAACCTCCATCTTTCATTTTCAGTGCGGGTTTCCCTACTTCCGCCTCCGAGAATGGCCGCCAATTCTGGTTACCTGTGGCCTGCCGAAGAGGAGATTCGGTTTCTGCCACCTTCTGGCTGCCGAAACTTGATCTAGTATTTCGCCGCAGAGGTACAGGGCTTGATTGGGAGGTCCCGCCACCCGTCTCTGGACTATTGGTGCCACTGCCATCATCGTTTTCTTCTTCCACATAGTCTGCAAAACAAGAGATTGTTATATTTGTAAAGATGTTTCCATCTGTTGACTGTTTTCATCTTCAAGCGCTCTACAAAACAGGTACAAGAGGATAACCCATATTACTGCAGAGTGAGAAATTCCTCATTAAATGCTATTATCCAAACCCTACTGTAATCACATGTGCATATATCCACATTTTTCCCCACAGCCATCCAGCAAAACATTCCAATAAAGAGGAAGAATTTTATAGCATTTGATCATTTCTGGCATTCAGTTAACGCCCAATTACTCAACCAAATTTTTATTCCCTCCTCACACCCAGAGAGATGTAAAATATATTAAGCTAGAGAAAAAGGATAATCAAAGATCATAAAATCCTTACAGTTTTGAAACAGGCTATTTGGCCCAACGAGTCCACACCAATCTGCCAAAGAGTATCTCACCCAGACCATTCCTCTACCCTACTAATTTACATTTCCATAATCAGATTGGAAAATATTCCAAAAATACCTTTCAAATTATGTAAATGATCCATGACCTCTACACTTGTACGGAATACGGCAACATTTCCAAATGAACAGGACTACCTGAATAAACCTCACAATGCAAATGGTTGACACAGGTTTGTTACCATGAAAGCCAGAAGCGTAGGAAGTGCACTGGTTTCAGTTGCAGCCTCATTGATAAACTAATTAACTCAATAAATTCCCATCCCAGTGAAACTGAACTAGGATCAGTTCAGGAAAACATCTCAGAGGCTCTCAATTCTTTCATGTTCTCATTGTTGGATGATGAAGAGCAGTCACATAAATCATGAACATAGCGGGTCTTAAACCAGTCATTTATTCATACAACCCTCCACAGGTGATATCTTGGAGCTAATGTGTGTAGAATTCCTCCTGTTGTTTTTTTCACTGGATACATTAATAGCAAATTAGGTCATATAGAACTTGGGTAACTGCTGAAAAAGGACAGTGTTTGCTGAAGTGTTTTGTTTTGCAGTCATTTGGGCAATTTGCAAGAATTACAGAAAGGAAAGGAAAGGAAAACATCTTATCCTGCATGAGAAGAGTCCTGATTGGTTGACAAGTGGAATCCATTTAGTACTCTTCTCATGAGGAATAAAATGTTATATCTGTTTACTTTCATAATTCTCGCAAACTATCCTGACAAGTTAAAGAAAAGCTACAGCAAACCTTGTCCTTTTTCAGCAATACCCAAATCAATTTGGTCTGACCTTTACCCCTCTTCTGAGAGTATTCCACGAGTGAGTCAATTCATTATGGAACAGACCACAGAAATTAACACTTTGCCCATGCATTTACTGGATGCAAGTCCAGCTGCTGTGATGTCGAAAGGTTAATTAACTTTGACTCCAACCGCAAACAAGAATAATCAAATGTCAGTATTCCCGTGGAAACCTGCACAATTTCCAACAAGCAGGTACCCCTGTGTATGCTAGAGTTTCACTGTTAGTAACTGCAAGCGCCAAATTGATTTGAAATAATTTCCAGAAATACAATACTTCTACAAGAGTCCAGTAGAACTGGAATTTGTTAAAATTCAAAATCGTTGCATCACACTGCTCTTAAAACCAGACATTTCCTTAATGCCTACATTAAACCTTTATTTTGACGGGAGCAGGGGGGGGAAATGAGGGGGTGGTGGTTGTATCTGGATTATTCCAGAAAGAAGGTCCTACTCTCTAAACATTAAACACATCCATCCAAATTCACATTGGTGCATGTTTTACATGTATTCCAGTCCCAGTGATCACGGTTCCAATGCTGCGTACATTTTAGCTCTGTTTTTTAGTCTAATATGGGACACTGGATTAGTTGGCAAAGGCAGCATTTGTTGCCCATCCCTAATTGTCCTTGAATGGAGCAACTTGCTTGGCCATTTCAGACAGCAGTTAAGATTAACCACATTACTGTGATTCTGGAGTCATCTGGAGGCCATACCGGGCAAGATTGGCAGTGTTCTTTCCTTAAAAAGGACGTTAGGGAATCAGATGGATTTTCACAACCATCAATCCTAGTTTCATTCAAGATTAATACTGTAGATGCTGGAAATGTGAATCAAGCACGGAACATTGGATAAACTCAGGAGTTCTGGCAGCATCCATGGAGAGAGAAACAGAGTTAATGTTTCAAGTCTGGTATGACTCTTCTTCAGAACTTCACTACTTCTTGAGATCACAATTTCATGGTCACTAATGCAGAGACTACTTTCCAATTCCACATTCACTCACTGAATGTAAATTCCATCAGTGGCTCTGATTTGAATATTGAGCCAATGTCCCCACATTAGCCAGGACCTCTGGATTACTAGGAGAAAATAAGGACTGTAGATGCTGGAGATCAGAGTGAAAAAGTTCGGCGCTGGAAAACCACAGCAGGTCAAGCAGCATCCGAGGAGCAGGAGAATTAAAGTTTTGGACTTAAGTCCTTCATCCTGATAGCTTATACCCGAAATGTCAATTCTCCTGCTCCTTGGAGGCTGCCTGACCGACTGTGCTTTTCCAACACTACACGCTCAACTTTGGATTACTAGCCCAGTATAAAGGGACACACATTTGGACACCAATCTTCAGATTGCTAAAAAAAATTGCGACCTCAATGAACAAAAATGTACTGACTGGAACAGTTATAGAAATCCAAAGCTTGACCTGCTTTTTGAAATGGACACTGTTCTGGAGTAAGCAACTGACTGTGATACTTCATTCACTGCACACAAGGAGATAATTGCTCTTTGGAAAGGATGTCAGCTTTGCAGATTCACTGTTAAAATAACAGGGAAACTTGAGGGAACTTGGCAACATTCTGCACCATTCCTATTCACTGGCTATCCATAACCCGAGCCAGTTTGAGCAGCTCTACAGTACAAAAGTCAGCTAGAAAAAAAATCTGATTTTTGTTTGAATGATTAAGAAACCTAGGTAAAGTGCCAAGGCTCCAAGGATCAGCCATCAGCAAAGTCAAATCATAAAAGAGACAGGAGTCCAAAAAACACACAGTTAACGGCTAGCCTCCAGTCATTCTGGGTTTCAAAGTCTTCAGAGAGAGGGAGAGAGGAGGAGAATAATCCCGGTTGGGAGTGTGTGGAAAGTGGGATGCAATTACATAAGAGGACATTTTTTAAAGTAGGTGAGAAAAGAGGGATGTTTTAAAGATCCAATAATCATTGTATGTACACTCTCCGAGGGCAACAATGATGGTCCAACAACGTGCCTACCTTCCATGTGAACCCTTTGAAGATAACCACCATTAGACAGCTCATAGCGTGGCTCACAAAGACAGCTTGGTGAATTAACCAGGGTCACTTATGGCTGTGACCCAGATGATAAGAATAGTCCATTCTCTTGATGCAAGAACTCTTGTAATTCTAAAGGTCAGTCAGTCAAGATCCTTGAAGGTCACATGTTGAGTTGGGTATGAGAGATTTGAAAACGGTGCATTAAGAGTGTAGGCTTCATATTAAACGTATCCATAATGTATCAGAGACAGCATCTGCCCAAACTTTATATAGCCTTAAATATTTTGGATTTTTTAGTGCATTCTACCCAAATATTTTCAGCCAAAAAGGAACAAAAAAGGTCAAAGTTATGGGAGCAATTCTCTCCAGAATACAGCAACTTGAACCCTTCACAAATTAAATCCAAAAACCTCTGAGACAAGATAATCTTAAAGAAATCAATGCTCATAGCAAGTTAAAAATGACCTATATAAAAAATATTATTATAAAAACTAAAAACATTACGATCGAATTTAAAAATTAAAAAATGCAGGAAACACAGTAGGACCAGCAGCGTTTATATGGGGGGAGGGGAAGAGAAAGGGGAGGGGAGGGCAAAAGAGAAAGGGGAGAGAGGAGAAAAGGGGCGGGGGGGAAGAGAGGAGAAAGGGGGGCAGAAAAAAAAGAGAAAAGTTGGAGAGAAGAGTGAGACCAACTTGCCCCTGTGTCCCAGGCAAGGTTTCCCAAGTTTTTATTAAAATGTGCTAGGCAGGATACCACAAACTGTTAAGCTTCCAAATTATTGGGGTGGGAAGGCAAATTTTTCTTCCTCACTAATGGAACATAGGCATTGCTGACTCACCAGCATTTATTGCCTATCCCTAGCTACCCTTGAGGTGGTCGTGTGCTGCTTTCTTCACCCACTGTAGTACACATGCTGTGGGGTGATCCACAATGCCATTAAGGAGAGATTTCAAGATTTTGACCCAGCAACAGTGAAGGAACAATGATATATTTCCAAGTCAGGATGGGAAGTGGCTTGCAGGGGAACATGCAGGTGATCGTGTTTCTATATCATTTAATCCCTACAGTCTGGAAACAGGCCCAACATATTCACACCAACCCTCCAATGAATAACCCACCCAGAGCCATTCTCCTATCCTATTACTCTATATTTGTCTCTGATTAATGCACATAACCGACACACCCCAGAAAACAATGGGCAATTTAGCACAGTCAATTCACCTAACCTGTACATCTTTGAACTGGAGGAGGAAACCAGAACACATGGTGAAAATCCATGCAGAGGATGTGCAAACGCTACACAGATTGTCACCAGAGGCTGGAATCAAACCCGGTTCTTGGCACTAACCACTGAGCCACCATGTCATCCATACCTGGTACTCTTGACCTTCTAAATGGAAGTGGTCGTGGAATGTGCTGTCTGTGAATCTTCGGTGAATTTCAGTAGTGCACCTTGTTGATGATACACACTGCTGCTACTGAGCAGTGATAGAGATAGGTGCTTGTGGCTGTGATGCCAGCCAAGAGGCTGCTTTATCCGGATGGTGTTAAGCTCGAGTGTTGTTGGAGCGATACTCTTCCAGGAAACTGGGGATTATTTAAGCAGCTTCCCTTCTTTAATTACCTGCTCCTTCAGTTGGTCATAACAAGGTTAATTTATAAAGCATTCCTCCCATGTGGACGCCTTTCTCCCAGACCAAATTATGTTTTTGAAGGAAGCCAATTTAACCAGGGTTTCTTAGGTTAACAGCAGAATGAGTTTTATTAGTTAATAAAAGTGAAATGAATTAATAGCACAACACACAAGAACTGAAATAAGAAGTGAAACCAAAAGTAAAGAACTAAAAGGTACATGGATCAGTCTCTCTGGGTTGGTGTTTGTGAAGAGCAGACAGTGGTACAGTTATGGCTAAACAGTTGATTCTGGAATTCTTGACTTTTGCAGGTTTGTTGAAATGTTTTTGTCCTGTTTTCTTTTGACTGGCTTGTTAGCTGGTTCTAGTACCAGAGCAAAAGGCTTTTTTTTTAAACCTGCAACACGCGATAACCAGTGGGTGGTTCTTCAATGGAGACCTGCACAACACACTAGCACTCAGACCCAGACTGGTAAACGTGAACCTTTGTTCACGAACCTAATTTGTTTCACTAACCTACCCAGACCAGCATTACCAGTCGGTTTTTAACCCCATTTTTGTTTATTAAGGGAAAAACACAAAAGATTTCAACAAGGTGCTTTCTGCAGAGGGACAGTGGGGAAAAAAGTCAAGCCTTGCATTATTTTTCACATTAGCATTGCTCCCTCTCTCTCTCTGCTTGAAGATTCCCTGACATTCTAAAGGCATGACATTCGATTGGTCACACAGAGAGTTGTGCCAGAGTGTTCTGAAATTACATCTGAAGTTTGCATTTGTCTGTGGAAGTCATTTTTAAAGAAAACACATTTCGATACTAAGTTAAAATGTCCACAGTACTTCAGCGTTCTGACCTATCCTCACATCACCAACCCTGCAGGATGAATGAAATGACATCCATTCTCATTTACCACAATGAGTAGGAAAATATTATGTGCATGAAATAAACACTTTTACACATTCATTCTCGTGGCCTCGGTCAATATTATTTTTCAATTCTAACCAGGTGTCTAGGTGATTGCAGACACCCTGTGCAGAACCTTTGATTGCCTGGCAAGGTTTTTAAGTGGCACAGTTGAAGGAACAGGCCCCAGTAAAATAACCTGCCACTGTGGGTCTTAATTTTTTCCATTAATGTTGTCAGTTGTTGCCAGTGGTCCCTCAAGAACCATTTCTCTGAGTATTTGAGAATTATGACAAACCGAGAGTTTTCTTTGATAATGTCCAGCAATGGCACCGATGTTTGTTTAGCTTTTTTGGATAAGTACCCAATTGGTCTCTGTATTCTGGATTCTCCTTCCTGAATCAGGACAACCCTGAAATGATACAACTCACATTAATATCTTCATTAAAGGCTTGGAGCTGGAAATGGAGCTTTCAGGTTTTCAGACCCAGTTTGGCATTTGTCAGTGCATACTGCCTTGGCTTTTTCCTGTATTCAGTCAGCAGCGATGCTACTATGCCAACGTTTGAAGCAAACTTTGGTTAGAACCCACAAATTCTCAAGAACTTCATGATTTCCCATTTTGTTCAGGGAGTGGAGACGTTTTGAGAAGATTTGTAGCTCAGGCTAAGGTTCTGGATGTAAGTTTGCTCGCTGAGCTGGAAGGTACATTTTCAGACGGGTCGTCACCATATTAGGTAACATCTTCAGTGGGCCTCCGGACAAAGCACTGCTGATGTTTCCTGCTTTCTATTTATATGTTTGGGTTTCTTTGGGTTGGTGATGTCATTTCCTGTCATTTTTCTCAGAGGGTGGTAAATAGGGTCCAAGGCAATATGTTTGTTGGAGAACATATTGCAGCCCTGGGCAATACTCATCTGTTCAGAAAATGACATCACAAGAATTGACATCACCAACCCAAAGAAACCCAAACATATAAATAGAAAGCAGGAAACATCAGCAGTGCTTTGTCCGGAGGCCCACTGAAGATGTTACCTAGTACGTTCAGAAAATGTCGAGAGTCAAAAAGTCACTCTGGCCGAAGTGAACTTGCTCTTTGAGAAATCATTTTTCAGAAGAGAGGTTGCAACTGACGTCTTTGAGGCGCCGCTGTACACTTGATCCTCTAGATACACTACATAAGCAGATATTCCTCACGTTATTGATTCATCATTCTTTGAATGGGCCATTTCAGAGTCCAAGCGACTTAACCTGACATTTGTATAACCCACCTAGGATGACAAAGACAGAGATTTCCTTTGTACGGACAGTCAAGGGAATGTGCCCGTATTTTTTTGATTAAGCCTGTTTTGGTAGTTGATGGTACCTTACCTTCCCTACCTATGCAATCTTCCAGCCAGGTATCAGGGAGGGGTCAATTCTGGTCACTGCATTAACTTACAGCAGTCAATATGGAACTGTATAGTTTGGGCATGAGTACAACTGGGTAGTTCCAGCTATCATTACTGGGTTCCAGTGTGCAGTTCATCTCGTTAACCTTGACCAGCTTTTCAGGGCCTAGTCAATTAGAGTGTTGACTTCTGGGTGGGACTTCTCCTACATCCACATCATGTAAAGCTAAGGTAGTGCAACCTAGATAATCTCCGCATATACCCATTAATGCAGGCAGGAAAAAAGCCTAGTTAAGTCCATTTGCTGATCTACACCACGTGGCAAATGTGGATTTTAAATTTGCTAGTATTTCTTCATCAGGTTAGCAAGTAGGAGGAGGTTCAATGTAGGGTCATACCCACATCACCTCTTTCCAATTTATCCCTACCCTCATCCCCTAGGTCATGGCAATGGGACATATTGTCCATTACCTGTACGTCCCCTCATGGTGACTGTATTCTTTTATCATGTAAACATGACATAAACTTTGTTTTTATTCTCCCCAGTCTGGGGTCTTGGTCAGATAATTCACTTCCCTCAACTTCTTTGCTATTTTGAACCACATCTTTTAGGGTTTATCCAAGACTGGTAGGAACTTTAGAAGATAGTCCTCTGGCTGCAAGGTTTGGGCCCTGGCACATTTGACTGCCTTTGGTTTCTGCATCATTGGGAGATTTTCAAGTATTCTCAGGTAGCTTCACAGGTTAATGCCCTCAGGGTTCTGCTGCATTGTCTCAATATGGAGTGCTCATTCCTTTGTTCTGAAAACCTTTCTAAGCATAGTTTCAGAGGCCACTACACTTGCTGTCCATAAACTAATTCAAAGTTGACCAGAGCAAAACTGGTCGATTGTGCAAGTGACTTCCTGGCAGTGAAGGGACCTAGACCTTTGCGTCAACCATGGGAGCACTCATAGCAGGATGCCCTAGTCATTGTCATTTAAGGTTTGCTAGTGTCAATCTGTAATAGGCTGAAGGCTTCTGCTGGGTCAGGTTACCCAGGATGTTTTGGATATTAAACTTGGATCTTGACTGACTGGATCTCAATGGGCAGGCCACATGAGAGATTGGATAAATTCCCTAAGAATTATTTTAGCTGAAATGGTTCACAAAGGAATAGCCTCTGGGAAAACAGGTAGTCAGGTGCATGATGGAGGAGATATACACTGGTGGCCCCTTTTGTATTTAGCATTGGTCCCACACAGTCCATTAACATCTTGCTAAAGGAGTCCTCAAAAGCCAGCACAAGAGGCATAGGAGTAGGTCTTACTGCAGATTGAAGCTTTCCTGCAACCTTGGCAGGTTCTTCAATGTTAAAACTAAGGATGTTAAAACTCCTTGTGGGTTGGTGGCCAGTGAAAATGACACCTGACATGGCATAGCTGAAAACGTGTTGCTGGAAAAGCGCAGGTCAGGCAGCATCCAAGGAGCAGGAGAATCGATATTTTGGGCATGAGCCCTTCTTCAGGAAGGGCTCATGCCCGAAAAGTCAATTCTTCTGCTCCTTGGATGCTGCCTGATCTGCTGCGCTTTCCCAGCAACACATTTTTAGCTCTGATCTTCAGCATCTGCAGTCCTCACTTTCTCCTACCTGACATGGCATATACAACATTACCAACCTTTGGAATTGTGAACTAAGAACAAAGAAAATTTACAGCCCAGGAACAGGCCCTTCAGCCCTCCAAGCCTGAGCCAATCCTAATCCCACTATTTAAACCTGTCACCCAATTCCTAAGCATCTGTATCCCTCTGCTCCCCACCTACTCATGTATCTGTCCAAACGCACCTTAAATGAATCTACTATGCCTGCCTCTACTACCTCTGCTAGCAACGCGTTCCAAGCACCTACCATCTTCTGTGTGAATTACTTGCCATGTGCGTGCCCCTTAAACTTTCTACCTTTCACCTTGAAAGCGTGACCTCTCATTATTGAATCCTTCACCCTGGAAAAAGCTTATCTCTATCCACCCTGTCTATATCCTTCATGATTTTGTACACCTCAATCAGGTTCTCCCCTGCCCCAGTCTCCCTTTTCCTAATGAGAAGGATCCTAACCTACTCAACCTATCTTCTAGGCTAACAACTTCCATACCAGGCAACATCCTCGTAAACCTTCTCTGCACCCTCGCCAAAGCGTCCACATCCTTTTGGTAATATGGTGACCAGAATTGTACAGTATTCTGAATGCAGCCGAACCAATGGTCTTGTACAATTTTAACATGACTTGCCAGCTCTTATACTCAATACCCGTCCCATGAAGGAAAGCAAAGCGTATGCCTTCTTGACCACTCTATCCACATGTGCAGCTACCTTCAGGGTACAGTGGACCTGAAATCCCAGATCTCTCTGCTCATTAACTTTTCCCAAGGCTCTTCTTTTTACAGTATAGTTCACACTAGAATAAGACTTGCCAAAATGCATCACCTTACATTTGCCTGGATTGAACTCCATCCGCCACTTCTCCGCCCAACTCTCCAGTCTTTCTATATTCTCCTGTACTCTTTGACAGTCCCCTATGCTTTCTGCTACTCCACCAATCTTCCTGTCATCTGCAAACTTACTGATCAGACCAACAGTACCCTCTTCCAGATCATTTACGTGTATCACAAATAACAGTGGCCCCAGCACTGATCCCTGTGGAACACCACTGGTCACCTTTCTCCATTTCAAAAAACTCCCTTCAACTACTGCTCTGTCTCCTGTTGCCGCTGCCTGACCTGCTGTGCTTTTCCAGCACCACTCTGATCTAAACTCAGTTCTTTATCCACCTAGCTAGAACACCCTGTACACCATGTGACTTCACTTTCTCTATGAGTTTACCATGGGGGTATTTGCACTATTTTCCATGGTACATCAGTGCCACCACTACCAGCCTACTCCCTAATTGCCAGTCAGCACGGAGATCTGTTTCCTCACCAACACCTCATTTTAACATTGTGGTATTTGAGGTTTACGTCTCTCAGCTACAATGAGTAGCCTGGACTAGTGTTTTTAAACTGTGGATTGGGTTACTGAGCTGCAAGTACAGTTGTATTAATTAACTCTTTGTGGTCCTCTGGAGTCCTGAGAAAGGTTTCAGATAGCCAGAAACAGTGTGCTGCTTGTAGCATTACATCAGGTTCCACTGGCTGAGTTGGTCTGGCTATAGACTGCTTAACCCCATACAGTCAGAGATGGTGCCTTCTGTATCAGATCAGTCTCTCAGACTTGAATGGGCTTCCCAAGATTCATTTGATTTTACCTATTACCTTTGATTCTACCAAGTCATTGCCTGTAGACAGGATTGCCTGCTCCTCAGCAAACTGGGGATGACTCCCACAGTTACTGGTCCCGACACAAGTTCACATTGCACCCAGTAAAAGGCATATGCTCTCCCACTCTGGTGGGAACATCATGCCCTTTCCCAGTAGCAGATTTTAGCTGACCCTCAGTACCCCAACAGGCTTGCTTGCCTCACCCTGAGGAAAGGTAGCCAGCTACTTTAGATCCAAGATCCCCGGTTCTCCGATAAATCCCACTGGTTTCTCCCATAACCTCCGGCACTTGAGCAGGACTTGCCCTATCTTTTGGCAGTTGAAACACAAGTCTTTTGGCCTCATTTTAACGCTATCAAACATTCGGTCCCGAGGTAGGCTCCCAGCTCTTCCCTATCACACACCTACCTCGCACCTTTCCAGTTGGTTGGTGGTGGAGGGGGCTTACTTTGGAAATAGGGGTTTGTGGATCAGCTTACCATCATTGGCCTACGTGCCTGCCTGTCTGGACCCAATAACTCTACATTCTTCTCTTTTGGGAGGGGAATTATTTCTCAAGGATAATTAGTTGACAGATTTTCATCAGTGGCCACACAAGCGTTTCAATTTCCAGGTACATCTAGTCAGGCCACTTACTAGCAGTATGTAATTTAATGGTATGACAGTGGCTTTAACTCAAATGCACTTAAAATTATCTTTCTTTTTTACTGTTTCATGATCTGTGACTCTTACCTTAAATAATAGGAAGCAAACCTCACGCGCTTTTCCCGAAAGCCTATCTACAGTAATTAGGACCAAATGTTAGAGTGACCTCTAACTGCCGTGCTATCCGCATGCTTCTGTCTCCTTAAACTTGGCAATTAAACGAGCTAACCAAGTGTCGTCTGCGATCAAGACTGAGCCAGTGTCATCATGCAACACAATGAAGTTCCTGTTCTGTAACTGAAGTTTCCTTAGTTCAAACTCACTTTCAATTCACTTTTCCTGAAATTCTCTTCTCTCCTTGCTCTTACAGCTCGCTCTCTTTCCCATTTCTACCCACAGCATGCAGACTGCAGCAGTTCAAGACAGCACACTGCCACCTTCTCAATGGCACCTCGGAACAGGCAATAAGTGCTGGCCTACAGCGACTCCCACATCCTGAGAGAATTAAAACATTATTTTTCTTCCTTTGCTTGAGTCCATTTAATCTATTCATTTCATCATCCTAAATTTCCATTTGTAAACTACTCAGCCAACCCTTTGGAAATGATGGATTCTTACCTTGAAATTCTCAGCAAAAATTAACTGCTTATGCAACAGAACTTTTAAATCCTCAAAAAATTACTTGCCCTAATTTTGCCAGGAACATGCATCAAATATGAATTTCCATGCTGTTTTGGCATAAAGTCTTTGGCAGTTCTTTTTCTTCCTTAAAATTAGTTTCAAAGTGACAATTTATCCACCCTAATTCTTTTGTTTTGTCTCTGGGTCCAGATGACAGACTGTCCCCCAATTTGACACGACCAGACCCTGGGTGGTATTTCCTAGGTTGTCACATTTGGAGACTGAATCACTCAAATTGTGATGAGAAGGGGAGGAACTGGCTTCCATCATCTCACCTCCCCTCTTCCCAAGTTGGTTACTACAAACTTAATTTGAACAAAGGGCCCCTAACCTTTTGGCGTCATTCTCCCCAAACCAAATAAATTTATGTTTTAGAAGACACCCAGTTTAACCAGGCACTCTTAGGTTAATGAAAGTCAGAACTTGTCAGTCACTACGCACTAAAAGAATTAATAACAACACACTCAGGTTAGTAATAAGCAGCAAGTCCAATTAAAGATAAAAGCTCAATCTCTGTGTGGTTAATGTCAAATGGGTAGTGGCAAATGAATAATTTAACAGTCAATTTTAGGGATTCTTGGTTTCTGCAGATTAATTGAAATTCTCATCACATTTTCTTTCAACAGTTGGCCGTATGGCAGCAAAATTAGAGAGTCCTAATGTTTTATTCTGACTGCCTTGTTAGCTATCTGGCTTCTAGCGCTTAGAGTAAGAAAACCTGCAATGCAGGGGTTATTGGTGGGTGGTTCGTTTGTCATTTTCACAACACAACAGCTTTCAAACGCAGACTTTCTTTTCCCCCATATGAACTTCAGTTCATTAACACACCTTCGCCCACTAGCACACAAACCAGCCCTTTGTTTGTATACTCCTGGAATGGCAAACCACAGAAAAAAAAGCCTACAAAAGGAAGCTTCTGAGAAGGGGGTTGTCGGGGAAAATAGTCAAGTCTTTCATTTTCTATTCTCTCACTCTTTTAAAAAATTCCCTGACATTCTACAGGCGCAACATTCCATGGGTCCCACATGGGAAATTTCCCAACAGCACTTAAATTTATAGCAGCCTTTTGAGAGATACGTTTGGAATTACAAGTTAAAGTATCCAAAAGACATTGCGGATCTAATCAGTTGTCGTGATACCAGGATACAGCACTCCTAACCCTGCTCTAAACATTCATTAATGAGCTAGGCCTGTTACGTCAGCCGTCACACAGTGGAAAGTAAAACTAATCAACATGAACTTTGCCCAAAGAATAGAAAACATTTGGAATAATCTTCCAGTGACTGGATAGAGATGGAAAACATAAGTGGTACTCAAAGTATAGAAGGCACATCTGGGAAAGCTGGAAGCTGAGGGGGGATACATTTCAAAGCATGAAATGGTCTTCTCGTTTCACATTTGTGTTAATCAGATTTTATCTGCATCTCATCAAAACCCCTTCTGCCTTTCTCAGTCAGGGAGTCAATGAAAAGGCAGCCCTGTGCCATGCAAGCTGTGCAGTCACATAATTTCACCACAAATGGAAACAAAAATTGGGGGGAAAAAAAAGGTGGGCAACTCTTATTAACACATGCTCACTGAATTAAATTCCTTCAATGCCAACCCTGTAATTAGGATTCTGACATACAGGCTGTGTAATTAAATTGCAGAAACAGATTTTAAAAAAAGGAATAACAAGGATTTTGATAGGCTATCCAGCTAACAGCTGCAAGCAATTGATCGAACCAGACAACACTGGCCTCACGAAAGAGACAAGCATTGGCGCCAAGCGGCGAGAGCTACAGACACGTATAACGATCAACGCCATAAAATCAACATCCAGCATTGCTGGCCGATAAATGCCTGCTTAATAGAAATATATCTGTGCGCACAAATCCAAGAGAAAATAAAACGCAGCCCTGTTTCAACTTTACAGAATGTAAGGGGCAAGCGCAGGATCCAGTTAACCAGCTCCTGTCCCTTGGCATAGTTGGTTGTCAACTACATGAAAGAAAAAGGCAAAGATCAACGCTGAGAAATTTCCATTCCACGCTCACTGAAATGTAGAACAAAGTCCAAGTGGGAAGCAGCAATCCGCTCTCCAAAATTGTGCCAATGAAGATCACCCAACTGAGTACGTTGGCTGATTGGATGAGAATGGAGGCAAGGATTGAGGTGGGAGGGCTGAGCTGGGCATTGCACTATAATTGCAGCATTTATCCACAGTGTAACAGTTAATTAATATGCTCACAGTTTGGAATGGTTTACTGTAAATCTTCATCCCCTAGGCTCATTACTTGCTAATGGCTCAGTGGGTAAATCCTCTAGAATGTTAATTCTAGTTATACAGAGAAAACAAACTGCTCTGCAGCTTAGTGAGATGTTGCAATGAATTTAATGGAAAAGAAGCATTATGCTCAAACAATTGCTGGTCATGCCAACTGTGTGAGATTGCCAAAGATATTTTGCAGAGATCTCTGGGTATCAGCTACCGCTCCAGGTAGCTACTGGGAGCAAAGATCTAGCTATTGAACTTAGAAAAATCAACCTTTCCTCCCGTCTTCAGCCAATATCTACACCTTTGTGCTTTCTAGCTTGCTCACCCATTTGTAATAAGGCAGCAGAAAGCTGGCTCACTTTTACGCTGCATTCGTAAAGCTGATCTCACCACCACCTAGTTTCAGAGGATTTATCTCAATGCCAAGAACAGCTTTGTTTCTTCCTTATCTGTTGGATTCAGTAATGTGAAGGGCGACATTACTACACAAGGCACCAGGAGGAAAGTGAGGAGCCTCCTACATAAACAGTCAAAATGTGTTTAGCACATTTAGGACAAAACGAGAATCGCATTGCAAAACAGAGAAGGATAGAGATAGCCAGTTGCAAATTTGTGAAGGATGTGTGAGTAAGAAAAAAACTCAAACTTGAAAGTGGGGAATAAAAAAAAATCTCAAGGTTCTATATTCCACCAATTTCCTGCATGCTTCAGAAAATAGGACAATAATTAAAAGATTTGTGAAAGAATATCAAGGTCTTAGGAGTCCAAATCAAAGACAAAGAAAAACGCAGCCCTATTTCAATACTACAGAATGGAAGGGACAGGCACAGAATCTAGTTAACCAGCTCCTGCTCCTTGGCATAGCTGTTCATCAACCACATGAAAGAAAAGGCAAAGGGCAACTTTGGAGAACACAACATGGCTTTGAAATAGAGGATCAGCCATGAACATGTTGTATATCAGAGCGGAATTGTATGGCTTACTCCTGCTCCTGGGTTCCAATGTTTGGAATGTAGATGCTCAGCTGTAAGCTAAAAATTGTAAAAGCAAAAAGAACTTCAAAAGGTGACATCCACAAAAAGAAATTTTTGGTATTTTGATCATTTGACCAGAAAGCCACCAATCTGAAAAGCGACAGAGATCTCTGCTTAAGGCCAAGCAGGGCGCTGCAGAAGAAGGTGCCGAATGAGATGTAGTTGGATGGTGGGTGTCTGTACAAATGCAAAAGGTCTACAACAGATAGTACAGGATGGCACGAGACACACGAACATGGCATACAATGGTAGGTCTCCTGATAGGAGTAGTTACAAGCAACAGCAAGTTTAATGGCCAGGAAAAAATTCAGGGAAGTGGGTATCCTAGCAATAGAGGGAGAAGCTATTACCACACTGTACAGTGAACTGGAACTGGCCAGTGAATGGCAAGTGAAGTAATTAAGGATGGCATAGTTGAAGTTCAACTTGCGGGAAGTACCAGGGTAGGTAATCTACACAGAAATCTGACCTCAGAGGAGAAAATTCCCAGACCAAAGTATGTAAACAGAGACTTTTCTCCATGCAAATAAGTTTGTTGAAAAATTGCAGAAAGAACATTCAGGGAATATATCATTCCTCAGTAACTATTCATGACTTTTTTTTGGAAACTTAGGAGACTTTGCCCCATTCTAAACCCTCCAAATCAGTGGAAGCATTTCCTCCATGTTTTGAAAACTTTGAACAAATCACCCCTCGATCTTCTAAACGCTAGAGAATACATCCCTAGCTTTGTAATCCTTTTTGTGAATTTACCTCCAAGAGTTTAGGTAATATCCTATTAAGTTGATGGCGCACTCTCACCAGAAGCAACATATCCACCCCTAAGGTGTGGTGCTCCAAAGTGCCCTCAAATCTTCCAGCGGTGGCCTAACCAGAGCTTTTTATTATTGGAAGTGTGTCATACATCACTGTGCAATGCAGTAATTTGGGAATAGGTCAACATTTTATTAGCCTTCTTGTTTCTTTTGGTGCCAGTTCATAACATTAAAATAAACCAAGATATTTGGATCTTAAGTCTCTTTGAACCTTCAATTATTTCACTTTTTCACCACTTACAAGATACTCCCTTTTTTAAAAGAGCCTAACATGGGTTAAATCATATTTGTCAACATGGAATGCCATGTTCTACACCCTGGCCCATTTGTTTAACCTAATATTTCTTGGTAATTTTAGGCTTCCATTTACAAGGTTTTACATTATCTTCTACATTTGCATGGTCAGGAAATTTGGATGGGTGGCTCTCTATCCAAATCATCAATAAATAAGCAATTAGTTGTGATTTCAACACAGCTCCTTGCGAAATATCATTAAAACACAGCCAATTAGAATATCTGCCCATTAACTCCACCCCATCTCTTTCCATTCAATCAGTTTCCCAACTGGGTCAACAATCTCCTTGCAGCTCTCCAAGTCCCCAGTGTTTGTAAACATTATTATAAGAAACTCAATCAATGTCTCCTAAAGTCGGTATGAACAACATACATTGATGTGCCTTCTTCATTAGTTTAGTCATTTCTTCAAAAGAATGTGACCAGAATTATCAAGCACGACCTTGTCTTTACAAACCTCTGTTGACTAACTCACCCTGTTCTTAATTACAGACACGTACAAGATTGGTGTGGAGTGGCAAAATAAAAATAAATAATTTTATGAAGCCCACCAGAAAACAACAGGTGGCCAAGACTTTAGGAACATATGCACCAACATTCTGCAGATTGTTAGTGATCAGAAACTGAAATGGACCAGACAACGACAGTAGTTACAAGATCAGCTCAGATACAGGGAATTCTGTGGTATATAGTTCAACTTCTGACTCCCAAAATCAATCCATCATCTACAAGTTGAAGGTTAAGATTGGGATGGAATAAGCCTTACTTGCTTGGATAGGTGCAGCTCCAACAACAAAAAAACTCATCATCCAAGAAAAGTAGCTTGCTTTATTGACACCTTACCCACCACCTTCCACATTGAATCACTCCACCACCACCAAAATGGCAGCAGTACACATCATCTTCGAGTCGCACTGCAGCCACTTGCAAAAAAGTTTCTCATTTCTCAAACACATGACCTCAACCACCCAGAAGCACAAGCAACAGGGTGCACCTGGACACCACCACATACTGGTTTCCCACTATGCCTCATGCCATCTTGCCTTGGAATTGCATTGCTATTCCTTCATTGGGTCAACATCATTTAATTCTTTGTAAAATAGCACGGAGACTACCTACATCACATGGATGGCAGCAATTCAAAGAGGCAGCTCACCACCACCTTGTCAAAGTTAACTGGGGATGGACATCAATTGCTGGCCAAGCCAGAGTCACCCATATTCCCAGAAAAGAATGAACAAAGATCAAGCACAAACTCGTGAATGAAGTGGAAAGGTATAGACATGCATGAAAGCATCACAAGAGTTCCTGCATGAGGGGAGGAGAAAGAAGCCTCCCCCAGTAATGGATGTATGATAGGCAGATGGATTTTAAGAATGTGACCACATGTACTAGATAGCAGAAACCAGACTCTTTCCTCTCTCACTTCGACCCAAAATTGAACCTTTGTGGTGCTTGATACACAAAATCATCAGTCACATCAGATATATGAACAAAGCTCAGGTTCACAACATCATGTTGCTTTAAAATCGCAAAGACACCGGTACTGACCTTCCATATCCTTGAAAGAGGAAGAGTCGAGGTTAGTCCGAGGGCGGGCAGCACGTTTGGAGATTGTGATTGGCTGCCGCTTCCTGGGTGCAGCTCTGGGGGGTGGTACTGGGGGAGCCGCATTCTCCTCTGGTGGGAACTTAAAAATCTGAAAAAACAGTAGAGGGACATTTTCAGAAGCTCTTTCAGAGCTTCTCATCACCAACCCCCATGGTGCTCATTTCTTCAATGTCTCAAGGATAGAATATCTGTGGACTCTGTCCAACCTGTGACCCTCACCTTTGTTAGACAAGCTTTTGTTCTGAAGGCAACAATGGGGGATCAAGGAAATTCCAGATGCATATTTATACCTCCAGCAGGGAACTGGGAAAGTGTACCAAGCTCAAATCGTGTCAGAGCACTTGATTAACAACAGTAACAGTACAGTCATTAACGCAGGATGCTTCCTGTGAGGAATTACTGAGCCACCCAGAGAGAAGCAGCTAGATTTGAACAAGTAATTAACACAAGTTTCAGTTACACACTGTTAATCCAGCTCCCTCAAGTCATCAGGTTCAGTAACTCCAGTCCAGTTCAATCAAAACAACAGGGTCATCAGGATTCACTGTTCAGTTGATTTATATTTAACTATATTTATTTAAAGATCACAACAGTTCTTTGCAGCACAGTTTAATCTTTAGTGAAGAAACCTGAGGGCACAGCACACTTTCTGAAAGGAGTCTTGATAGAAGAGAGGCAGAGTGAAGCTGAATGCTTTAATATTTTAGGATGTGGGTTGATACCATGTTGATATATGGTAAGTTCATGTTCTTTACAGTGTTTGTGTCATGGATGTGCCAAGTTCCGGCCATATGTTTTATTATGTGGATGGCAAAAACAAAACTATTAAATCAAAAAGGGAAAAAAAAGATATTCCACTATATAGAGGCCACTATTATAAATCTTAATTGTGGTTGAGTGGCAATATTTGCCAGAGTCAGAACACTGTGGCCTCTAAGTGCCTTTCCAGAGATTTGAACATTCACCTAGACTGACTGTCCAGTGTAACGCTGAGGGAGTGCAGCAGTGCCGGAAAGTGCTATCTTTCAGAGAAAATGTTAAAATCGAGGCCATGTTACCCTCTCAGTTAACAGAACTGCCTCAAATGCCCCAGGAAATGCAGTAGCAAGCCACTTAGCTCAAGGACAATTCAGAATGGGCAGAAAACACTGGTCTCATCAACAACATTCACAGGCCACGAGAAGAAAAAAAAACAAATTATTTTATAGAATGTGAGCATGGCTGGCAAGGCTCAAATTTGCTGCCAAGTCTAATTATCCTCGGACCGAGCACCCCACCAAGCTGTTTCAAAGGACAGTTAAAAATTGACACATTGCCATGGGCCTGGAGTCACATGTAGGCCAGACTAGGTAAGAATGGCAGATCTCTTTCCCTAATTGGATATTAATGAACCAGATGTTCTTTTAAAGCAATGATAGTCTTAAGGAACCATGATTGAAACTGATACTCCAATTTGTTTATTGAATTTAAACTCCATCAGCTGCCTTGGGTGGTATTAAAAGGTATGACTACTGTGCTTAGGCTCCTTTGCATGTGGAGAAGGAAACTCTAAGTTACACATAGGAACTGCAAAGTGTCTTTGTGCAAAGGAGCATATGAGAATGGCAATTTGAACTGTTGTGACCCTCGAGCATTAGCCTCTCTCTCTCTGGATTACTTGCCTAGTGACATGCTCAGCTGGGCTTGGAAGATCCCAGAGCACCTTTTGAAAGCCAGGAGACTTTACCACCAGTTGCCTGGTCAATATTCACCCCCTCAAACAACATCACTGAAAACAAATATCAGGTATCATTTCAGAGTGGGGCCTTGCTGTGCCCAAGTTTGTTGCATAGAAACAGCTGCACTTCAAAAGTATTTTATTGGCTGTAAAGGACTTTGAAATGTCTTGAGGTTGCAAACAGTAAAATATAAATAAACATCCCTCTCTTTTCGATTAGGATCTAGTTGTATGATATGATTAACAAAAATCCGTCTTTTACTCTTGACCTACCCTTTTTGCCTTTAACCATCTCTGCACCCCATTGCTCTTCCACTTTAGATTAGATTAGATTATTTACAGTGTGGAAACAGGCCCTTCGGCCCAACAAGTCCACACTGACCCGCCGAAGCGCAATCCACCCATACCCCTACATTTACCCCTTACCTAACACTACGGGCAATTTAGCATGGCCAATTCACCTGACCCGCACATCTTTGTGACGGTGGGAGGGAACCGGAGCACCCGGAGGAAACCCACGCAGACACAGGAAGAACGTGCAAACTCCACACAGTCAGTCGCCTTGCATAAAGGCACTTTGCAGTACCTATGAGTATCCTTCTCCTCAACCAAAGGAACCCAAGCCCAGTAGTCGCACCATTAACACTACCAGTGTTTGGAGCCAGTGAACATATTAAAAGACCAGTTCGGAAGTGTAGGTCCTTGTGGACTGGGGGATGAGCATTAATCATTATTAGCAGCTTAGTTGCTACAATTTGCAGCACATGTGGCCAATAGGAGAGATCACATAGCAAAAATATTTTCTTGCTCAAAGCAACTATTTAATTGATTCCTAACTTGACTATAATTATTATTAATTTTTTTGAAACAGGTCTCTGGAAAGCCAAGCAAACATGAACACCAGCATAAGCAGCAATACACCCCCAAATAGTCTTTTCACTTCTGGTTCAGATTTGACAGTACCTTTTCATAATGCTCAATCAAGATTTCCACAACAATGTTCTGAAACTTGATGTTTATCATGGCTGCAACTGTATCTTCTTGTGCTCTCATTAATGTCGGTCCAAAGATCACCCCCATGTTGAAAGCAGTCATCAAGTTCTTCTTATTCTGGCTACAAACACTGCACAAACACAGAACAGAGTCATTTACTGATGACACAAAGCAAGAGCAGAAAAGATCACACCTGCTCATTCCAGCCCTGCTTCTCGAATACTCATTAGGAACAAACCTGCAATCCTGCCCAATTCGTCCTGTGTACAACTGGTCCTATGCCACTAGTCGTTGGTTATAAGAATGACCCAACAAGGACCCCAATATTGTTTATTGACAAAAAATGCCAATTTTGTTAAAGATACCAAAACAGCACTGTAAGACTTTGGCCCATGTCAGTTCCTTTTCACACTCTGGAGCTTGCTCTACCAGTCTATTCTTTTATTGAATATCTGGTTGTGACCTCATCCCCATTTACTTTGGCTGCCCAACCCCTACCCCCACCCCCTCCCCCCTGAACCCTTGACGCCCAAGAATCTCAAACACTGCCTTGAATAAAGTCAATGAGCCAACCTCCACTGCCTTCTGGGTAAAGAATTCTCAAAACTGACAACCCTCAAGAACAATTCTCCTCAACTCCATCTTAATGTTTTAATATTAAACGGTGACCCTCAGCTCTTCCCGGAGAATAGGAGTCATCCTCCCAATACCCACCCTGTCAGAACCCCTCTGGATCTTATAAATTTCAATAAGCTCACCGCTCATCCTTTTAGACCTCAATGGATGAAGGCCTGTTTTGTGAACTTTCTTGATAAAGGTAAAACGAGAATGTGTCGAGTGAACGTTCTCTACACTGTTACCAATGCAATCATACCCCATTGCAAATAAAGGAGACCAAAACAGTAGAGTCCCAAGAACAGATGAAAATTACAAGGACTGGACAGAAGGGAGAAGATAGAAGCTGCTCTGCAGTTTAATGTCAAAGTGACTTTGTAGAGAACAGACAGGTTCATGTCTTTCTCACTCAACTATTGCAAAAGTACAACAAGGAATCAGATTAAAACCTCTACAAGGATGTACTTTAGTTTTCTCAACAATAATCAAAATTCACCACTTTCTCAACACTTTAGATGTAAGAAGTTTGCAAAAGGAATAAAAGATGAAGTCATTTTTATCCAGACATTATGAGCACCGATCTGTTACAAGGTCAGTACTCTTCCTTAAATAGAAACAAGTTACTGCAGATGCTGGAGTCTGTACTGAAAACAACAAATGCTGGAGGCAGCATTCCTGGAAAGAGAACAAGCTAATCAAAGCTGAGCTGAAGAGTCATCTAAACTCAAAATGTTAGCTTGCCTTCTGTCCATGGAGACTGTCTACCCTGCTGCGATCTCCAACATTTGTTGTTTTCAGGACTATCCCCTGTCCAGGAGTGGAGAAGTATATAACTACGTATGAGCACAACCTAGAAGTGGAACTAAGTGGTGGTACAGCATGGGAATACTCAACTTGAGACAGTGACTTCCATTTCTCCCTTCAATTTTCTCATTTGGAAATGGAGAGACCTCCTCTGGTTTGGTTGCCCAAAACACTTGGGTGCCCATTCTCCAGCCAGTTCACAATGACAAGGAAGCAGTGATCCTAAACAATAGGGCTGCCGCAAATCTAATTCACACACGTATCAGAGTCAGACATGGCTGCACCATCACACTGTCGCTGTACTCAATCTTCCTTGCTACAATGCTTCAGCTCGGTCTGAGCAAGCTGCTGGAGTGATTGTAAGAGAGCAGCTAGCTGGACCTCAGAATAGGGAGTTTCCTCATTGGGGCTGGTAATATAAAAAGGGAGTGTCACAGCTACGGACACCAACAGCTGACACTGAAGAGGCAGTACTAGGGTCAAGGATTGGTTGCGTTTAAATAAAGGGTCTTTTGGTGACAGATAATGGCCTCTGGAGTTACTGTAGCTCCCAGTTGGTGTGGAACAGGAATCTGTTCAATCTCTACCCCCTGATGATCCAAGTCATCGTCAACAGCTTCAACTGAGGCACATGAGAGCATAGGCTTTAAACTAAAAATATTCAGAACAGCCTGTCCCCACTACATTACACTGCACTTCTTGGGTTATCAAAATCCACAATAAGGCTTTGTACAATGTGACCACTTGCCACGTCATGGGAGCTTATGGTCAACATGGGCAGATGTCAAAAATGAAGTACAACACTACCTCCAGGTGTGTCAGGGCATCTGAGGGAGACAGCATTTGAAGAGCACAACTTCAAGACCAGCACCAAGCTCAAGGGCTACTTGGCAGCAGTGATACTCAGAGGCAGACTATCTACAGCAGGCACCTCCATACCCTGGAGAGGTACCACCAGTGCTGCCTCCTTAAGGCTCTGCAAATCCATGGTCAAGATAGAAGTGCCAATGTCAGAGTTCTTGCTCAGAACAACATCCCCAGCAACAAAGCACTGACCACATCAACCACTCCCGATCACGAGAGACTGCCAAAGACAGAATGAAGTCGGTTTCCAGAGTTGAAAGCCCAGATGCTGTAAAGAAGCTCCCGGATTTGACACTGTAGTACAATAATCACACAAAAAAAAATGTTTGGCTGCACTGACAACATGATGAACTTGTCCAAAGACAGTGCACTAAAGAAATTACCACAACTTTCCCTTAGCTAACTGCCAATGTTTTTCAATATCTTTTACTGCCCAAGGTCAAACCATTGTAAGGTGTGAAACAAGCCAAAAAAATGAAATCTTTTTTACATATTTACTCTGTCACGGTTTTCACTCGTCTTTTGAAACCAAAAACATATAGCAGTTTGAGAGCAAATCAAATCACAGGGCAGCACAGCAGCTCAGTGGTTAGCACTGCTGCCTCAGTGCCAGGGACCCGGATTCAATTCCAGCCTTGAGGGACTGTGTGGAGTTTGCACATTCTCCCAGTGTCTGTGTGGGTCACCTCCAGGTGTGTTAGCTTCCTCCCACAATCCAAAGGTGTGTAGGTTAGGTGAATTGGCCATATAAATTGCCCATAGTGTTCAGGGATGTGTAGGTTAGACGCATTAGTCAGAGGTAAAGGTACAGTAATGGGGAACGGGTTTTGATGGTATACTCTTCGGAGAGTCAGCGTGGATTTGTTGGGCCAAAGGGCCCATTTCCCCATTGGCCTCCTCAGCCACCTCAAAGCTCCATCAATATGGGCAGGTGCCCTCAAACTCAACTCGGAGTGACACAGAAACAGACCCTTTGGTCCAACTCACTATGCCGACCAGATATCCTAAGTGAGCCTAGTCCCATTTGCCCGTATCCCTTTAGACCCTTACTATTCATGTACCCATCCAGATGCCTTTTAAGTGCTGTAAGTGTACCAGCTTCCACCAATTCCTCCGGCAGCTCAGTCCGTACATGCATCACCCTCTGCTGAAAAGGTTGTGCCTCAGGTCCCTTTTATATCTTTCCCCTCTCACCCTAAACCTACACCCCAGGGAAAAGACCTTGTCTATCTATCCTATCCATGCCCCTCGTGATTTTATAAACATCTATAAGCCACAGACTCCGACGCTCCAGGGAAAACAGCTCCAGTCTTTTCAGCCTCCCCCTGTAGCTCAAATCCTCCAACCCTGGCAACATTCTTGTATATCATTATTGAACCCTTTCCAAGTTTCACAACATGCAACTTATCATCGCTTTACTCTGTAACTAAAACCAGGAAGACGGACGTGGACTAAAATGGGTTAAATAGCTGGAATCTGGACAGTACATTCTTTGCATGTTAGCACCTCAAACATATCAACTTAACTCCCCAACTCTTAAAACATGGAACCATTTACTAGTCAAATGCCTCACGGTGAGCTTCTGAGAAATTGGTTCCTGTGATACTTACTTCACGAGATGTTTAATTATAAGTTCCAGCATTTCCCGGTTTTTCTCTGGTAGCTTATACACCAAGGAGTGAATGGCACCAAGTCTGTAATCCAGGTTGTCAGATTCTGTAACACAGCAATCACTGGTCAAGGTTAGGGTAGATATAGAAAGAGACATTCAACACATTTCATTTCCAACTTCAATACCATATTACCTCGTCCAGCCTTCACACCTTGAGAACCAATATCATCTGATGCAATTGAGTTTCCTATACGAGGCATCAATGGGAGGTTTCCCAACAAAATTACACCCAATGTTAACCAGCAGACGATCAAAATTTCCCTTCAAACCAATTAGAATGGGGAGAACAAAGGGATGAATGTAAATGGCAAGAAGAGCAGATGAGGGAGACTGATGAAAAATCTGACCAAGGATGGACAATGCAAGTTAAGTGGTAGGTGGCTCTGTCTGGGAGATTTCTCTGCAAGTCAATTTAAGTAATTGCTCAATGCATAGTTCACAAACCGTTGTTTTCTTTTCTCACACAGGAGGAGTGTTGCAGAGAGCAAAGGGAAGGACAGGGAGAAGGCCTGTAACTTTGCAGATTCTCCTGCATGAACTCATCTGTAGGACCGACTACATCTTCAACATGCCCTCCCTGACAGCTGTTCGGGAAACAACAGATGCTAGAGGACCTGTTCAGAGCCAGGAAGGTGGGACCTTTACCATGATCTCCAGAGAAAGGAATGTGCTAATTGGTGACCGAGCTGCAGAGGGCGCTGAAAGGTTGAAGGCCTCAACTGTTCCAGCATTCAGACAGCAAGTGGAGTTCTCCTGCCTTTTTGTTTTGGCACCTTCGGGTGGCACAAGCCACCTGGAAGAGGACAGAGACCAACTGGCAGAGAGTGATTGTGCGATCTTACAGCAGCTGGCAGGCTGGATATTCTGCAGCAAGTGGCTGATTTCCCAACTCACAAGATTGTCTGCCACCAGCAAGATATAAATGATCAGCACTCCATCTACTGGCTTAACAATCCACTGAAAGAAAGGACTGAAAAGGCCTTCCAACTTCTCACAAGATAACTAAGAATGGTAAGTAAACTCTGGCCTTGCCACGAGCGGAGAATGGAAAACAAAACAAAAATGGTTCAAAAATGCTGAAAATGTACTTTGATGCACTCACGATGAGATCAAATAGGAAGATCTAATAAATCTGCTCAAAATCATTCAGTAAGATGATTCTTGAAGAGGTGTCTTAGTTGTGCACTGCACCACTCCAAAAGTGATCGAAGAAAAACACTTTTACTTCCTTGACCTAACCAAGCCATGAGCGTATATTAGACAGCGATTAAACACAGCCACTCAGTCAGTCAATCTTAATTCTGAACAAAGGCGAGTTAGTCGATACTGTATTCATCTCATTCTGAATGGAATGAATGATATCACCAATGACTAATATCCTTAAGCTCCCTGGTAGCACTGTGGGTCTACCTATGCACGATAGAAAGCAGCAGTTCAAGAGGGTAGCTCATCAGCACCTCCTCAGGGGCAACTAAGGATGGGTAACAAATATCAGCCCTACTCACATCTGATGAATGAAAATTTTAAAGCAAGTTCATATTTAGCATCATTTAATAATGCTAAGTCAATTACAATTATAAATCAATTTATAATAAGTGCCTTCATTATTCAACTGAAGGGTTAATATATGGCATTTATTGATTCTTTCACCCCGTCCACACACTGGCAGGTAGATGATCAGTCTTTCCCCATTTCTTTTTACATCCCCATACTAGTTTTCTCATGTACCTTCAACCCCCATAATGGTTTTTCTGGGGTAAGAACAAGTCTTGTGTAAATTACCAAAGTAACATTCTTCAAGTCATCATCATGAAAATGTCAGGAGGCTACCCAGCGTCAGGGTGCCACACAACGAAGCCTAACTCCCTGTCCTTAACTGGCACTTGGCCACATATCCAGCATCACCCACATGACCAGCACAAACAGTCTGCACTTCATTTCAGGATTCCTAAAGCAAGGTGGTGATCTTTCAGGAATCACTGGGATCAGGAAGGATCCCGGAGGACTGGAAAATGGCTAATGTAGCACCGCTATTTAAGAGGGACAAAAAAGATGGGAAATTATAGGCCAGTTACCCTACCCTTGGTAAATTTTAGAGTCCATTATTAAGGATAAAACTGCAGCGTACTTGGAAGTGCATGGTAAAATAGGACTGAGTCAGCACAGCTCCGTTAAGGGGATGTTATGGCTGACAAACATATTCAAACTTTTTGAGGAACAAGTTAGACAAAGGAACGTCAGTGGAGGTGGTTTATTTGGATTTCTGGAAGGCCTTTAACAAGGTGCCACACAGGAAGCTGCTAAGATAAGAACTCATGGTGTTAGGGGCAAGGTACCAGTATGGATAGAGGATTGGCTAACAGTGGAGACAAAGGGGTCTTTTTCGGGTTGGTGGCCAGTGACTCTAGGAATTTCACAGGGATCAGTTTTGGGACTACAACTACTCACATTATACATTAACAATCTGAATGAAAGCACTGAGGGCAGAGTGGCTAGGTTTGCAGATGACACAAAGATAGGTGGAGGGTCAGATAGTGTTGAGAAAGCAGGGAGGCTGCAGAAGGACTTTGACAGGCTAGGAGAGTGGGCAATGAAGCAGATGGAACACAACGTGGGAAGGTGGGAAATTATGCACTTTGGTAAGAAGAATAGAGACATAGACCATTTTCTCAATGGGGAAAAGACTTAAGAAACCTGAAGCACAAAGGAATGTGGGAATCCTAGTTCAGGATTCTGTTAAGCTTAACATGCTGGTTCAGTTGGGAGTTAGGAAGGCAATATAATGTTAGCATTCATTTCAGGAGAACGAGAATACAAGAACACGGATGGATTGCTGAGACTGTATAAGCCTCTGGTCAGATTGCATTTGGAACATTGTGAAGAGGTTTGGACCCATATCCAGAGGAAAGATGCGTTGGCCTCGGAGGGACTCAAGAGAAGGTTTACAAGAATAATCCCAGAAATGAAGGGCTTGTCACATGAGGAGCAGTTGAGGATATTGAGTCAGTACTCAAGGCAGATGGAAGGATGAGGGGGAAGCTGATTGAAATTTGCAGAATACAGAAGTCTGAACAGACTTGACCTGATGTCCTCAATAGTAGGAGAGACTAGGACCTGAGGCACAGCCTCAGAGAGAAGGAACAATGCTTTAGAAGAGAGATGAGGAGGAATTTCTTCAACCCAAGGATGGGTTATAACAGAAGACTGTGGAGGCCAAATCTTTGAGCATATTTAAGAAACAGATGGGTTCGTGATTAGTAAGGGGGTCAAGGGTTACAGAGAGAGGACTTGAGAAATACATCAGCCATGATTGAATGACAGAGCAGTTTGATGGGCCAAACGGTCTAACTTTGCTCCTATATCTCATGCTCTACGATGCATCTTTATATCCCAGCCAACTCAGCACAAAGTCAAATGCAGGGATTTCTCCCCATGCATGACTCTGACTTTTGAGCCAATGGTCATTTTAATTCTCTATGTTGCTCCCATTCAGTAATGGATTATGGACAGACATGTCAGCGTTCCAGTGAAGCTCAAAGCAAGCTCAAGGAACAATCGGTCAGCTTTCAACTTGGCTCTCTACAGCCGTCTGAACTCAACACGGAATCTGATCATAAATTTTGCCTCTACTGGTTTGTTCTTTCGTTTTTGACTGGGTTGGTCTTGTCTCACTTTTTTTTTGAAACCACTTCATTTTACATTCAGACATTCACCCCTCAGCTGGACACACCTTTAGATTCTTTACTAATTACCACTTTTGGTCACATTTAACCTCTCCGACTATTCACTCTCATCCCAAGTCTTCCCTTTTGTCATTTTGCCCCCTTCCCTTGTTCCATGGGTTTAAAACATATTACATTTTTATCTTCTTTGGCTTTAATAAAAGATCACCAGCCTGAAATGTTAACATCTGTTTCTCTCCACAGATGCTGCCTGACTAGCTGAGCATTACCAGCATTGTATGTTTTTATAAGGGATGGGGGGAGGGCGGAATCTTATAGAAATATAGAAAATTATGAAGAGAATGGATAAGATAGAGGCAGTGAGGTGATATCCACTGAAGCTAGAACTAGGGGGCATTGCCTCAAAATAAGGGGAAGCAGATTTAGGATCGAGTTGAGAAGGAACTTCTTCACCCAAAGAGATGTGAATCTGTTGAATTCCACAACCCAGTGAAGTAGTTGAGGCTACTCCATTGAATGTTTTTAAAGCAAAGACAGATTTTTGAACAGTAAATGAATTACGGGTTATGGTAAGGGAGTGGGTAAGTGAAGCTGAGTCCATGAAAAGGTCAGCCATAATCTTATTGAATAGTGGAGCAGGCTTGAGGGGCCAGATGGCCTACTCCTGCTCCTACTACTTATGTTCTTATTCAGGATTTTCTTGTCTGTCCAACTCAGGTCTACACTGGGTGGCAACGTTCAAAAAATATATTGTTTGTTAGATTGCTCATGACTGCTAAGCCAGCATCTATTGTCCATGCCTAATTGCCCTTGAGAAGGTGATGGTGGTGGGTGTTGGTGGTGCAAATTAACACGTTCGCTCAGTCATTTAATTCATTCACAAGATGAGGGCATTGCTGACTCATTTTGTCCATCCTTAATTGCCCAGAGGCCACTTAAAAGTCAACTGTATTGCTGTGGGTATAACGTCACAAGTAGGGCAGACCAGGTAAGGATGACAGTAAGGTTATCCTAAATGACATGAGTGAACAGAAAAGGTTTTTTTCCCCAAAATGTGACATTGGAATAGTCAGACTCTGAATTCCAGAATTTACTTGAAATCATCTGCCATGGCGGGATTCAAACCCAGGTCCACAGAACATTATCTCAATTAACAGTCCATGACAATACCACTCAGCCATCGCCTCCCTTGAATGGAGTTAGTAACCTCATTGTTGCGTACCCAGAATTACACATAGGCCAAACTGGTAAGCATAGCAGACTTCATTCCCCAAACTGCATTGTTCAGCCAATGGGTTTTAACCAAAACCTAGTAGTTTCATCATTACTCATCCCCCACATTTTATTCCTGGTCCATTTAACTGAGTTGACATTTCACAGCTACAGTGAAGGGATTTGAATTCCTGTGTCTGGATCACTGATTACCAGTGCAGTTGCAATGAACACTATGATATTATTCCTGTTCCCCACAAACCCCATATACCCATAAGACCCATATACTAAGTGAAGCACTCGGAGAGAGATATCGTCAGAGCTGAACAAGAACAAAAGCCAACACACTTACTGGAGGCAGAGACAAGTTCTCTATGGAGCTTGTAAGTCATCACTGGCTCTTCAAGATTCCTGCATTGAGCAGAGTAAAATTTCATTTATCATTTAGTGTAAAACAGAGCCTTACCTTTATAAAGGAACAGAAGTATTAGGAGAAATATTACAAAAAATTCAAATTTATCCTTGTATCCAGCTGTAAGACATGCTTAATGGGGGAGAAAGGAATAAATTAAATTTTGCATCATTTCTCCTGAAGACACAATCAAAATGTTCAAACTCAAAGCACTTTTTTGTTTAGAAAAGGCAAAAAGAAAACTATAATTTCATTGTTTGCAAAACTCGGCATGAACAAATAAGGAATCTGGATGTCTTGGGTACCATTAGATGAGTAAATGCATCATTGGAAATGTGTCAAGTCATGAACTAGCCCATATGTCGGGACAAACCGAAGAATGAAATCGAGGTTCTTGCATCAAGGTATGAACTAAGTGTTTAACAGAAACTCAGCGGAGTACACTGTAGGTACTCAGTTTTGTTATGACTCCATTGGGGAGATTGTGGTGATAAATTGAGCTCCCACTGTTCCTCAAACCATTACAAAATGTGCAAATAGCTAATTTCAATCACCAAGGTGATCAATTTGCCTAACTTACTGCTATTCATGACAAATAATTCACAATAGATTTTGTCATTAAAAGACAAAAAAAAATAAACAAACTTATTCCTTAACAAATGGTTAAAAAGAATATTAATTTGTTACTGTACTGCTCAAACTATACTCTTCTAACATACGCCCCAAACACATTCATTCATGAAAATACCAGTTTGACCACAGATCCCAAGTTACAGAGTCATTTATCATTTCTTTTAATTGCTAAAATTAAATGTTGTCTACAGAATGACAGTCGATCTTCAATTCCATAGCCAATCAGTTGACCCAAGGACTTTGTTTTGTGCTAGAAATCTCTCTTTTCAGTGTCTAGATTTTAGACTTTGTTTTTCCGCTTGCACACAGAGAGAGATGTTCCTCGTTTGCAAACTTTGATGTCTCTGGGCTGCACAGCACTCGCAGATGTAGAACAAACTGGAGCTGGACCAATCAGAAGGCTGTCGCCAGGAAGTCCCTCCTCAACTCAAAAGATTCCTGGTTTTAATTTGTTTTAAAAAAAAATCCACCTAACTGCTCTGAAAGTAACATCATGTGTATATCTTAGCTTTACACCTTACAAACCCAACTAATCTTCAATTTGCTGAAAAAAAAACTTAATATATTTTAGTTATACAGCAGTATCTAACTTACATTTTCCAGTTTATGGTCTCAAAAGAAAAATATGTGGGGTCCCTTACAGTTTGGATACTTTGAACGTGAAGTAGCTGACACACCATAAGCTGTCCTAGATGAGCCTTTAATGGGCATACTTGCATTGAATGCTGTTCAAAGAAGGAATACTCTATTGACTCCCGGGATGAAAGGGGGTTTTTATAGAGGACTATGGGGTATGTTTTAGAATAAGGAGAGATGAGAAAGAATTTCTTTGCCTAATGCATCATTATTCTTTCAAATTCTCTAATCCAGAGCACAGTGGACACTGTCTTTGACTATATTCAAGGCTGCACTAATCAGATTCTTGATCCACAACTGAGTCAATGAGAAGGGGCAACAGCCAGGAAAATAAAGTTGAAACCAAATTTTGGCTTCAACTTAAGTTATGGTTAGTGTCAGGTTTAAATGAACTTAAATGGAAAATGCATATGTTGCAAATAATTTTTCATGGTCAACTCAAGAAACAGGTCAAAACAGATTTGGAAGGAGTAATAGGAATGCAGGGTACTGGGCTAATCGTAAGATTCTTGATAATGAACTTGAGCAGAGATACTTCTGTGTCCTGGTAAATAAATCCTTGAAAGTTGCCACCCAGGTCGATAGGGTGTGGGTAAGAAGGCATACGGTGTGTGAGCTTGTACTAGTAGAGGGATTGAGTTTCAGAACCATGAGGTCATGCTGCAGCTGTAGCTGTACAAAACTCTAGTGCAGCCGCACTTGGAGTATTGTGTACAGTTCTGGTCACTGCATTATAGGAAGGATGTGGAATCTTTGGAAAGAGTTCAGAGGAGATTTACTAGGATGTTACCTGGTATGGGAGGGGAGGTCTAATGAGGAAAGGCTGAGGGACTTGAGGCTGTTTTTGTTACAGAGAAGAAGGTTGAGAGGTGACTTAATTAATTGAGACATATAAGATAATCAAAGGGTTAGATAGAGTGGACAGTGAAAGCCTATTTCCTTGGATAGTGATGGCGAGCATGAGGGGACATTCTTCTATAATGTGATGGTTGTATTCTTGTTCAACCTCGCATTATAAAAAAATCACACTTTAAAAACAGCACTTAATGGGTCGGTGCTGTAATCGCCAACACGCGTTTAAAAGTTCACACTTTAGAAGCTGCATCTCCAATTCATCAACCACGTTACAGCGGATTTATGTTGTTAAAACCTGTGTTATAGCAAAATGACCTGAGCATGTAATGAGGTAACTGCAGCGTTTCCAACACCCAGACAAAATGGGAGCTCCACCTACTCAGAGGGAGACACTGAGGTGGTATCTCATCACTCACCATTGTTTGGCAAGTTAACTTTGATTAGCTAAGGTTTAGATTACTTACAGTGTGGAAACAGGCTCTTCAGCCCAACAAGTCCACACTGACCCGCCAAAGCGCAACCCACCCATACCCCTACATTTATCCCTTATCTAACACTACAGGCAATTTAGCATGGCCAATTCACCTGACCCGCATATCTTTGGACTGTAGGAGGAAACCGGAGCACCTGGTGGAAACCCACGCAGACACGGGGAAGATGTGCAAACTCCACACAGTCAGTCGCCTGAGGTGGGAATTGAACCAGGATCTCTGGCGCTATGAGGCAGCAATGCTAACCACTGTGCCACCATGCCGCCCTCATGGTGTTGCCATGGTGAAAGCAACAGGAAGCAGTAGACTCCCCCCAACTCCCAGATAATTCAAAATAAGTTCAAAACTTGAACATATGCCTTTAGACTGCAGAGAAGAGCATCTGTCACTTCTAGGAAGCCATATTACAAGCTTAACTCATCATCTCAGTTTGGTTGTTAGCATAGCCATTAGCACACTCATATTGTTCAACAATATCATCCATAATTAGTTCATGCCTTTCCACCAGTATCAAGCGGCAAATGGCAGGACATCGATCATGACCGAGGATGGAAATGGCATCTGGAGTTTCAGAGAGCTAGCTTACACCTGAATCCAAGATCAAAAATATTTTTTGGAAGCCTCCACGAAAGCTCTCAGTACCTTCAGTTGTATTTCATCAGAGACTTAGGGATTTTCACCTATGTTTAGCTATTTATTTAGAGCTGTCCCTAATGAAGTCTGCTCAGGAGCACATTTTTAAACAGAAATCAAAATACTCGAGCTTCCATAGTTCTGTACACACCCTGCCCAGGCACCTTTGGAATGACTCACCCCACTCCTACTAACCCCTGCACTGCTTAACAGTGGGGAAGACAGAAGGGAATAAAGTAGATGACAGATTTGTTCAGAAGTACTGAAAGTTACAAATCAGGGCCGAATCTTGAGGGAGATGTCTTTGGTTTGTGTTGAGAGAAGGTGAGGAGTACACATCGCCACTCAGGCTCACTGCATCCACACTGGAGCAAGACACAATTTTTAAAGGCTGCAGCTGAAGGCAGGAGTTCAATTGCAGCCTTAGGTGCCGGTCTGTGTGGAGTTTGCACATTTTCCAGTGTCTGTGTGGGCTTCCTCCACATACTCCGGTTTTCTCCCACAGTCCAAAGATATGCCGTTTAGGACTGGCCATGCTGAATTGCCCTGTAGTGTATAGGATGTACAGGCTAGGTGGATGAGCCACGAGACTGCATCCAATCGGCATTTGACACACGCTGAAGAGAGATGTTGCTGAAGCTTTTTGTTTTGCACTCATCAGGACAAACACAAGAATACCAAGATACAGTAGGTGGCTGGATCGGAGGTTGGGGAATGCTCTTTGGAGAGTTGGTGCAGACTTGACGGGCCAAATAGCCTCTTTCCACTCTGTAGGGATTCAATGATTCTAAGGCTGCAGTTTCCAGTACAGTCAACTGAGTGTACGCCTCCTCGAATGCTGACTGAAAGATCCAGGCCTCCACTTGTTTATAAGCAACACCTTGAGATTATGCTTTAGGAAAGACATGCACATACAGCAAGGCTCACGAAATATAGCCAACTACTGGAGGCAAGTGCATTTTGAAAACAGGGAGAACAAAATCTGCCTTTTAAAAGTTACATCAACGAGGAGTTTCTCTTTCTTTCATAATAAAGCTCGGCAAAGGATGATGATCTGGACTATGTTTGCTGACGGTACCTTGCAAAATGGACTGGTTACACATACTAAAAAAGAATAAAGTTTGTTATGGGGAGTGCAATTTTTTTTATATAAAAAGTGGGCGTGGAGTTCCTATTCCTTGGATGCTGCCTAACCTGCTGTGCTTTAACCAGCAACACATTTTCAACTGTGGGGGTTGCTAGCCTAGCCAGTACTTATTGTCCATCCTGAATTGCCCCACAGAGAAGTTAAGAGTCAACCACATTGCAAGTAGGCCTGACGAGGTAAGGACAGCAGATTTCCTTCCCCAAAAAGGCTTTAGTGACCCAGATTTTTTAACGATAATTGACAGTGGTTACATGGTCCCATTTAGACTAGATGTTTTCAGTCTTTTTTTAAAAATTGAATTGAAATTTCACCATCTCCAATGGTGGGATTCAAACCCAATTAACCTGGGATTCTGGAGTACTAAACCAGGTCACATGACCACTCACTCACCCGAGGTGGTGGTGGAGGAGTGGCAACAACTGGGTAACTCTTTCAAAGAACCAGCACTAGCAGTTGGGACAGAATGGCCTCATTCAAGGAGTGAGCATTCTTAGAAATGTAACAGCCCAGCAATCTTTAAACTATTAACAAAAACCGGCAAAGATACCACACCCACACGTGCTACAAATGATGGATATTCACTGTCAGAAATGTGAAAACTTTTCACCCAGCGATAGACTCGGGTCTGGAATACAGTGCCTGGAAGTGGGTGTAGGCAGATAGTGTTGAGGCATTCAATGGAGCATTAGATGTCCTATTGACTAATGCCAATGTGCAGGGTTATGGAGAAAAGACAGGAGATTGGCACTAAGAAACAATGCTCAAACAGCCAGAGACACAAAGGGCTGAATGGCCTCATTTTGCACTCTAAGTAATTCTCTGTTCTGTAGACAGTATAATCCTGCACTCTGTGCCTCTCTTACCTGAGGTAGTGCTTCAGTGCACTGGTGATTGTTTTTGTTTCCCACTCAGAGCTCTGGAGATCAACATCACCAGGATGGTTTGGATCTAAAGGACGAAACATAAAAAGAAACTATAAATCGCAAAGTGTGGGTCATTATGAACCATTTAGGTAGCGCAAGGGCACTCTGCTTTTCTGTTTTTGCAGTACTCAAATTGCAGGAGATGAAGGAATTGCAAACAGGGAGAAAGCTCAGTGCACCACGTATTCCGCAGGGCTGAGATTCCTCATTGAGAGCGCTTCTCCATATTCTTATAAGACAATCCTATCACAAAATATGACCTAACCACCTTTATCCTGCTTACCTTTTTTTGTAACAAAAGGTTTTACTGCCCAATTTTCAACCATTCACACCTGAAGGTACTGACAACCCAGTAATGCTTCACTCAGACAGGCATTCCTTACATCAGTGCTGTGTGTGTCTGTACATGTAACTGCGTGTTTGTGCATGTATGCATATATGAATGTGCCTGTGTGTACAAACATGTGCATGCACACATGTGGATAACGTCTTCCCTTGCCTTGGTCAGTAATGGAATCAAGGGTTAGGGGGGGAAAGAGCAGGAAAGTGGACATGACGAATGTCAGATCAGCTTCGAAACTATTTATTAGCACAGCAGGCCAGAGGGGCCATCCTGCTCCTATTTCTTATGATCTTACATCAATACAATGTGGATCCACATCCCTCCACCACTGACAGCCATGTCATCAATCACCAAGGTCCAAAACTTCTATCCTCAGCCTCTCTCTCTATCCTTCTTAAATCTAGACTCTACAACCATATACCTGTTTTAATTTCTCCTAATTTCGCTCAATGTCAATTTTGTTTTGGCTAAAATGTCTGGTAACGTTCCCACGTGATATTAAAGATGGAACATAAATACAAGGTATTGGGTTGATAGATTACTACATTCTTCAATACAAGGCATCGTTCCTGCTTCTCATCCAGCTCTTTCTCACTGCCTTCCTTCCAAACTTCCAGACCCATTTTAAAAATAACTTATATAGACAAGGTACAGTGATCAAATGTTTAAAACATGAAATCAGAGGAAAGGGAAGAGTATGGAATGAATTAATGTTCACATTTATTTTTGAATAACTCTACATTCCATGATAAGACCAGACGAGATAGGAACAGGAGGCAGCTTTTAGGCCATTCAATAGGTTCATCGTGGATCCAACATTCCTCACATCCACTTTCCTGCTCTTTCCCATAACCTGACTGATCAAAAATCTCTGTTTCAGCCTTAAACATACACAAGGATGAAGACGACCAGTTTGAACCATTGGAAGATTTGAACAGTAAAGATCTCCAAGCCACTCAGGTCCTCTCCAATCCATCTGACAGCTCAAACATTGGATGGAGTTTGGGAACTTTAAACAGTGCATAGTTGGTAAAGGGACAGAGTCAGTGCCCCCTGCAGCACACAAACCAGTTGCAGCCGGAATCCAAGTCTGAATGCCTCAGTTGTTTACTTTCACTCTGGGAGAGTTGGAGTGGGAAATGGCAAAGCCCCATTCTGGGCACAGGACTCTGTACATAACATTCCTGAAACCTGTACATTACCAGTGTCTGGCACAGCGAGGGAACTTTACAAAAAGGAACCCAGATCAATAAGATTCTGATGTAAATCAGGGATGTTGTAGAACAAAAGGTGCAACAGTGATAACTGAGGAAAGGTCAGGGAGCAAAGACCAGTGGTCTCCTCATTAAGGTTATGGTCTCACCAAAATACTGAGTTAGTAGCTTCTGTACTTGGAGGTTGCTGCCAACAGTTCTGTAAACCCCTTCTGCGGTGATTCCTGCAAAAAGTAAACAGATCCAAATTTAATATGTTACTGAAACAGGGCCTCTCTCTTTCCTCAGGCAAGATGTTTTTGGGATCAAGGTCAAAAAAAAAGAAAATGTATAAAAGAAAAGAAAATAAATCCACTACCCCAGGCAGTGCAGGACAGAATGTGGGTGAATGTCTGGGGGAACAGAGTGTAAACTCAGCTGTTGAGAAAATGGGGTAAATGCATGTATGGGTTAGATGGGGAGCTGTAGGAGGAGACTGGGTTAAACTTCACCCAGTGGCTTACAGTAACAGAAATACAACACAAACTTGCTTAACACCAGGGGCAGCAAAAATTAGATTACATTAGCTTCCCTGCAGTGTGGAAACAGGCCCTTCGGCCCAACAAGTCCACACCGTGCCTCCAAAGAGTAACCCATCCAGACCCAGTTCCCTCTGATTAATGCACCTTACAGAATGGGCAATTTAGCATGGCCAATTCACCTAACCTGCACATCTTTGTACTTAGATTAGATTACTTACAGTGTGGAAACAGGCCCTTCGGCCCAACAAGTCCACACCGACCCGCCGAAGCGCAACCAACCCATACCCATACATTTACCCCATTACCTAACACTACGGGCAATTTAGCATGGCCAATTCACCTGACCCGCACATCTTTGGACTGTGGGAGGAAACCGGAGCACCCGGAGGAAACCCACGCAGACACAGGGAGAAGGTGCAAACTCCACACAGTCAGTCGCGTGAGGCAGGAATTGAACCCAGGTCTCTGGCGCTGTGAGGCAGCAGTGCTAACCACTGGGCCACTGTGGGAGGAAACCGGAGGAAACCCACACGGACATGAGGAGAATTAAAAACTCCACACAGGCAGTCCCTGGTGCTATGAGGTAGCAGTGCTAGCCACTGAGCCATCGTGCTGCCCAAATATGCTACCATATGGCTATAATGGCAGTGATACCATGAAAATCCAATGGGCACTGTTTGTTTAACTTGATTTGATTGGATCTTATTGACAATGGGACCTACCTTTGGTCTCCACCGCATTAATACATTTCTTCACAAACTTTAAGCCCAGATCATTCAGTTGCACTATGCAAGAGAAGAATTAAAACAAGTGAGATTAATGATTGCGTTGCATGTCCAATTGCCAGCACAGATCAAAATGGCCTGGCAAAGCAAACTAGAAAATAAAAAACTTACTTTGCTCTGGTTTCGCATTGGGTGTGATGTAGATCTGAAATTCAAAAACAAGAGAGAGTCAATAGCCAGTTAATTCAGGAAAGATTACCCTTCAGCACATTAATATCTCCCAATACAAAATATACCATCTTGGATCAGGAAATGGGGAGCTTGCAAAAACCAGAGGTTGTCCGAGTTTCTGAAGCCTCAGTTTGGACAGTGAGTGTTGTGTGACTGTGGGGGGGCATCTATCTTCACATGAAAACCCTTCCAGTTTGGATCAGTGTAGCAGTGAAGAAGATGTCACCAATCGAAGAACTCCAAGACCATTCCCACCTGTCACTAAATAACCCACCAACTGAGACCAAAGAGCAACTACAGTAGGCAATGCAGTCTCCTTGAATCTGGGTCACAGCGCAAGAGTGGAAGTGTTGAATCTCATGATAAAAAGCAGCTATTGAGTGCAGATGGACAGAAACATAGACAGAATCACCAAGACACCTTCAACAGCACCTTCTAAACAAGGGCAGCAGATACATAGGAACCACCACCTGCAAGTTGCCCTCCAAGTCACACCATCTGGAGGTGGACATTTATCACCGTTCCAGGATCAAAATCCTGGAATTCCCTCCTTCATGGCATTGCAGATGTCCCAACACCACATGGACTGCATTGGTTCGAATAGATAGCTCTCCTTCCAAAGAGACACTGGCCCACCCAGAGGCTCTAGCATCCTAATTCATTTTTTAAAATCTACCATTACTACACAGAACATCCCAGAGGTGATGAAACCAACAAAAAGAATTAAAAGCTAGAATGAGACTATGCCTTTGCACAGCCAGAGAAATTTTTAATTCACTTTCATAACCAACTTTTAAACAACAGTCAATTTGATTGCAAAGTCCCACAAAGTTCAGTCGGCTTTCAGTATTCGTTGAGGAAAGAGCAGGTGCCGAAACACAGGCAGCTGACCGGTTGGTCTTTGACATGACATGGGGTCTTTCACACTCACCTGGAGAGATGAACAAGCCTTTGATTTAACCCCACATTCAAATACCTCACTTCCACCAAGGCAACACTCCTGAGTGTCCAGTGGCTGCTACTGGATCCAAACAAATCTTTTCGCTTGTGTTATAATAGAAACATTACTACACCCACCCACCACAGCAGTAAACTGCATGAATCTGTGAAACCAGGTGAAAGGTCAATGCAATATGCATAAGTTTGAATGAATTACCACCACAGCCCTATTTAAAAAACTGACCAACAAGGAAAAAAATTGGCTGGTGCGTCAGCTGCAGACTTGGCGAGAGTTGTCACCACAGTGAGAAACCATGAATAGCAAAATCTCAGAGAATCTGCCATCAAATAGATCAATCATGGCTCTAACCTCAGCACTTCAACCCTGTTCAATAGCTTGGTGTCTGTGTATGGAGTGGGTGGAGGTATTTGTTGACTAAACTGAGCAATCAAACCGTGTGCAGAAGATTGGCAGTAGTCAGTTTCCACACTATCAAGACTGATTCCTTATTGGACAGAATACAAACATTTCATTGAGCTTTTCCAACTGTTCCATTAGGGCAGAGGGCCAGAAGTCCCACCATCCCGCTCATCTGCAAAAGAGATTCTTCTGTGTCATAGTGTCTTAGTAATAGAAAGCTGAATTTCTTTTTTTTTAAAAAAGAGACCCTGTTTCAGGCCAACATTCCACATCAGAGACATATACTAGAAATCAATCACAGTTTGGTAACCAGCACACTAACGCTTTCTCTTCGAATTTTTATTTTTTTGAGTTAAATCCAGAGGCAATGTGTTTCCAGTGAAGTGAAGAACTCAGGCAAGATGCTGTCATGAGGCCTACTTTAGGTTTTAATGGGCTGTTAATATTGGATTGCAAAGAAGCATTTTTGATTAAATGTTCTTGGCAGTGCACGATGTGACTGGATTTATGACAGCACCAACGCCCCTACAACAACCACCTCTGCTCAGACAGGGTGAGCAACAGGTGGCACATAAATGCAAGTTGGTCTCCTTTTTTCTCAGAGGCGGTGAGTGAAAGTGGTGGGATGTGCAAGACAGTGAGGAAAGAAATATAAAATCACCACTTTGAATTCATTCTCAGCGTGTGGGTGTCACTGACTGGACCAGCATTCACTGCCCATCCCTAATTACCTGGAGGGCAGATGAGAGTCAACCACATCACCGTGGTACTGGAGTCACATGTAGGCCAGGTAAGGACTGCAGTTTCCTTCCCTAAAGGACATTAGTGAACCAAACGGGTCTTCTGCACAATCAGCAATGGTTGTCTCGTCATCAGTAGATTCTTAACTCCAGATACTTTTTAAATCAAATTCAAATTTCACCATCTGCCGTGTCAGGATTCAAACCTGGGTCGCCAAAACATTAGCCGAGTTTGCATCGCCTTCCCCGATGTGCCATTTGAAAGGTAAAAGGCAGAAAATCAGCTCAGAAATATTAAGTTGGCATTATGCAGGAAAAGGAAGTGATGAGAGTATTTGAGCTTACAGAACCAGCAGGATACCAGTGTTGCTTCCTCTGGAAGGAGGCTTGCTGACCTGCAACCCAATCAGGTACTGGGTCAATGCCAGCCTCGCCCCAGGTTAAGGAGCCCATGGTTGTGGCGGGGTCAAGATTAGAGTGGGGCTGGAAAAGCACAGCAGGTCAGGCGGCATCCGAGGTGCAGGAAAATCAACGTTTCGGGCAAAAGCCTTTCATCAAGATCCAACGAAGACCACTGATGACCGGATCATCCGGTATTTAAAAACCAAAATAAATACTGGCCAGGATATCTGCTCCCTTTCCAAATGTAGGGTTTGCAGTGTCCACGGAATGATAGATGAGAAGATGATTTCAGGTCTCGTTTGAAAGATGGTCTGTGCCCCACGGGTCCTGATAAAGGGCTTTTGCCTGAAACGTCGATTTTCCTGCTCCTCGGATGCTGCCTGACCTGCGGTGCTTTTCCAGCACCACTCTGATCTAGATTCCGATTTCCAGCATCTGCTGTCCTCACTTTTGCCTGGTTGTGGCGGGAGAGATGTTGGTCACACCCGCAGCAGCGCCAACAGGTGGCAGCTGCCAGAACGGCACCGAAAGACCCTGCAAATCGTGGAACAAGCCACCCAGGAGGGAGGCGATTTGCGGGATACAGGTCACCTCCCCCCACCCCACCACCCTGAGGTCAGATCCTTCTGGCAGACAGAGCATCCCTTTGAAGGAGCACATCACACCCCTGCACCCACAACAAACCCCTCCTCCACCATTACCACCATCCATGCCCCATGGGACACAGACCACCTTTCAAACAAGACATTAAACCATCTTCTCATCTACCATCTTGAGTGGACACAGCAAATCGTACATTTGGAAAGGGAGCAGGTATCCTGGCCAATATTTATTCTGGTTTTAATACTGAATGATCCTGTCATCAGTGGTCTTTTTTGGATTCTTCCTGTGCGCAAATCACCTGATTTAATCCCTCTGGGACCCCACAGATGAGATTACAAATAGTTCCAAGGCTGAGGGACTCAAGTTGCAGTTGACTGGAGATGCTAACGGTGGGAGTGGGGGTGAGGGAGGTGTGGAGGATACAGCGAATAAACTCGGAGTTCAATATATTGGTTCTAATTCAGAACCAAGGCCTTCAGAGCTACTGAGTTTCTCTCCAGCTTTCTCGGACTCCAATTCCACAGTATTTTGCCTCAACGTTACAGGAGAGAACGAGGGGGAAATTTGGAGGCAATTTGATGGAGATACCCCAATTAAGGAGTTATCTGGATTGGAGGGTGGGGGAACTGCTCCCATTGGCACAGGGGTCAAGTACCAGAGGACACCAATGTCGGATGACTGGTAAAGGGGGAAAAACAGAGGAAAAACAAACAAATATTTTGGAATCTTGCCAGAACGGGCATGTTACTGTAGCTTTTCATTTTGTACTCCTTTAAAAATAAAAATGTCAAATGATCCCCAACAAAAGCATTTTTATGTAGCAAATGGTTAGTGCATTCCCAGATCCTAGCTGAAAATGTGTTGCTGGTTAAAGCACAGCAGGTTAGGCAGCATCTCAGGAATAGGGAATTCGACGTTTCGAGCATAAGCCCTTCATCAGGAATGAGAGAGAGTAGCCAAGCAGGCTAAGATAAAAGGTAGGGAGGAGGGACTTGGGGGAGGGGCGATGGAGGTGGGATAGGTGGAAGGAGGTCAAGGTGAGGGTGATAGGCCGGAGTGGGGTGGGGGGCGGAGAGGTCAGGAAGGCGATTGCAGGTTAGGAGGGCGGTGCTGAGTTGAGGGAACCGACTGAGACAAGGTGGGGGGAGGGGAAATGAGGAAACTGGAGAAATTTGAATTCATACCTTGTGGTTGGAGGGTTCCCAGGCGGAAGATGAGGCGCTCCTCCTCCAGCCGTCGTGTTGTTATGTTCTGCCGGTGGAGGAGTCCAAGGACCTGCATGTCCTCGGTGGAGTGGGAGGGGGAGTTAAAGTGTTGAGCCACGGGGTGGTTGGGTTGGTTGGTCCGGGCGGCCCAGAGGTGTTCTCTGAAGCGTTCCGCAAGTAAGCGGCCTGTCTCACCAATATAGAGGAGGCCACATCGGGTGCAGCGGATGCAATAGATGATGTGTGTGGAGGTACAGGTGAACTTGTGGCGGATATGGAAGGATCCCTTGGGGCCTTGGAGGGAAGTGAGTGTGGAGGTGTGGGCGCAAGTTTTACATTTCCTGCGGTTGCAGGGGAAGGTGCCGGGGGTGGAGGTTGGGTTGGTGGGGGGTGTGGATCTGACGAGGGATCTAACACCTCTGGGCCGCCCGGACCAACCAACCCAACTACCCCGTGGCTCAACACTTTAACTCCCCCTCCCACTCCACCGAGGACATGCAGGTCCTTGGACTCCTCCACCGGCAGAACATAACAACACGACGGCTGGAGGAGGAGCGCCTCATCTTCCGCCTGGGAACCCTCCAACCACAAGGGATGAATTCAGATTTCTCCAGTTTCCTCATTTCCCCTCCCCCCACCTTGTCTCAGTCGGTTCCCTCAACTCAGCACCGCCCTCCTAACCTGCAATCCTCTTCCTGACCTCTCCGCCCCCACCCCACTCCGGCCTATCACCCTCACCTTGACCTCCTTCCACCTATCCCACCTCCATCGCCCCTCCCCCTCGTCCCTCCTCCCTACCTTTTATCTTTGCCTGCTTGGCTACTCTCTCTCATTCCTGATGAAGGGCTTATGCTCGAAACGTCGAATTCCCTATTCCTGAGATGCTGCCTAACCTGCTGTGCTTTAACCAGCAACACATTTTCAGCTGTGATCTCCAGCATCTGCAGACCTCATTTTTTTACTCGCATCCCCAGATCCTGTCTGATTGAGCAACAGAATTAAGGCTTCAAGAGAAATAGACAAGAAACTAAAGAAGAAAGACCTGCAGAACAACGGAGCTGGGAACAGGTTGGAGATGTGGGAAGAGGAGAGTCACTCTTGAGTCAGAGACGACAGAGCAAACGGGCCCCTCAGACGTTGCAACATCTCTGTGACTCCGATTCCTGTGAATACACTGTACTCCAGAAGTGCAACTATAAAATGCTTGGTGACGTGGAGGGTGACTATGAAGCCAGGCTCCTGTTCCCAATGGCTGATTAGTAGCTGCTGGTGGAATATTCAGGCTTACAGAGGGTGGGCGGCATCTCCAGGGGGATTTTTAAAAAGCCAGATGTTGATCACCTGGACGAGAAGTGTAGGAGTGCTGGAATCTGGAGAACAGCTGTCTTTCTCCCCCACGCCCATCCCCATCCTGTGCTGTTCTGAGAGGGATGACTATGTTTGGCATTTACGATGATATAACACAGGCAATGCTGGCTGCAGCCACGTTCTCACTACGTACAGCTGCTTGCACTAATTAGGTCCAGTTCTCTCAGCCTCATTGTAAACTAATTCCTCTTGTCGTACACCATGACCACACCACACTGGAGTGCACTGTCAGGAAGGGGAGCACAGAGTTGAGGAAGAGCGAAGTTGCTCTGTTGGACCTGCACTCATTGAAATTTCCCCACAGACAGAGGGACAGACAGACGTATGACAAGACAGAGACACACTGCTAAATTAATAGAGTCATTGAGTTGTACAACATGCAAACAGATCCTTCGATTTAACCCAGTCAAGCCAGCCAGATATCTTAAATTAATCTAGTCCCTTTTTTTTAAGATTCCCTACAGTGTGGAAACAAGCCCTTTGGCCCAACCAGTCCACACTGACACTCTGAAGAGTAACCCACCCAAACCCATTTCCCTCTGACTAATGCTCCTAAAGCTATGGGCAATCCAGCACGGCCAACTCACCTGATCTGCACATCTTCAGACTGTGGGAGGAAACCGGAGCATCCAGAGGAAACCCACGCAGACACGAGGAGAATGTGCACCACTCTAACCCACACAGACAGTCACCTGTCAGCAGTTGGCTCATATCTCTCTAAACCCTTCCTGTTCATATACCCATCCAAATGCCTCTTAAATGTTGTAATTATACCAACCTCCACCACTTCCTCTGGCAGCTCAATGTCAGGTTACATTCTCCTTTAAGGAGTTTTAAATCAGGTGATGTTATCGTGAACAGTTTATCTAAACGACTATGAAGACAAATGTAAACAAATGCTGGTTCAAAAATGTAACCAGCATTAGAAGATGCCCTTTTCTCCAACAGAGACAGATACCAGTTTCATACAATGATGCTGAATCCACTGAAAAAATACAGCAAAATCGTCTGGTTCAGAATAGGGTTGCAGTGGCACAGCATGTGCAGCAGGTGGCAGCAGGTACCCACCTATCACCAAACAGAATGGCTCCAGCTCATTAATATGGAGAGAAAAAAATTAAAAGCAGATATTACTGAAAACTCAGTAGGTCCTTACATCTTGTTCAATGGAAAGTTTCCTGACTTCTCTCAACGCACTCCAATCCACACCATCTGGGAGATCAGGATTCCTTAGTAAACAAATCCAAATCCCAGACTAGGCCCTGAGCCACAAAGAGTGTCATAATCATACAGTGCAGAAGCAGGCCATTCAGCCCATGTCTGCACCTGTATTCCTGATGAAGGGCCTTTGCCTGAAAGGTTGATTTTCCTGCTCCTCAGATGCTGCCTGAACTGCTGTACTTTTCCAGCACCACTCTAATCCAGAATCTGTTTCCAGCATCTGCAGTCCTTGTTTTTACCTCACGTCTGTACCAGCATGACCACCACTGAAAAGGTGGTGAAAGTGAGGACTGCAGATGCTGGAGATTAGAGTCAAGATTAGAGTGGTGCTGGAAACGCACAGCAGGTCAGACAGCTTCCTGATGAAGGGCTCCTGCCCGAAACGTCGATGTTCCTGCTCCTCGGATGCTGCCTGGCCTGCTATGCTTTTCCAGCACCACTCTAATCTACAACTAAAAGGTGCACTACTCCCAATTACCTACACTTGTCCCAAATCCTTGAAAGTTATGAACTTTAAGTGCTCATCCAAAATTTTTCCAAAGGTTTTCAGATTTTTCAGTGCATTCCAGATTTCCCATTACTGAGTGAAGACATTTCTTCCCCCAAACCCCTCTGAATCTCCAGCCCTTTACTCTATGACTGACCCCTCAACCCAGGGAGCAGCTGCTCTCTATTCATCCTGTCCATATCCCTCAATCTTATACACCACAATCCTGTCCTCTGCCCTCAGGCGTCTCTCCTCCAAAGAAAACAATCCAAGTCTATCCAGTCTCTCCTCATAGTGCAATTGCTCCAACCCAGGCAGAATGGAAGGGAACCACTCCAAATCCTGATCTTAGCTTGAGTTTATTGGGGCCAAACTGTGAAGTACTACAGCCGCTTGCTGTGTTCCCTGTTAAAACGAAAGGGGAAGGAGTTAGGTTTTCAGACATTTTGCTCCAAAGCTGAAACTGCAAAACTGTCAGGGCCCTTCACAGACCGTGTTAAACCAAAAAAAAAGCCCTCTAGTGGCAATGGAAAGTGCAGCAAAATTTGCATTTTGCATTGCTTTGGTCCCCATGACCCATGTAGGGCAGAAAAACACTTTGATTTGGAAGAAAATACACTGTACATTGTCTTCAAAGTGCACTTACTTTAAACTGTGCAAAGGGAGTCTTTGCTTTCAGTAACCTGGACCCTGAAAACCCACCGCCATCTCCAAATCATATGCAATTAGCATTTAATCACTAAAACACACGACTGCATTAAGCTCATTAGACATGCGTCAGCCTGGGAGGGTGCTATATAAATGTAATGTCTTTGAAGCTACACAAGGTCCTTTCACTTTACCCCATGATTCACGCGAGGTCCAAAACCCAACACTCAGAGGATGGAGACCTCCAGATTTCAGGGAGGACAGAAAGTGTTCATACATTGTAACACTTGGATTTGCTTTCTCTGCGCCACGAGCCTGTGCTTTTTAAAACATTTAGGAGGTATTTTACATCAATGCAATCTTTGCATTGGGTTCCCAAATATTTCGCAACATACACATGTTGGGGCTTATTGTTTGTTGAAATGTCTGTGAGAATCTCATCATCTGAATTACAAAAGTAATTTAAATCCACACAATCTATCTTGCAGTTCAACAACAGCATTTCTTTACCATATAATTTTTAAAAAGGCATTGTACTTTTCTCTGTAGTGTTATTTTTTTAAGCCACTCATGGGCTGAGTGTCAGTAGCTAGACCAGCAATTACTGCCCGTCCCTAGCTGCCCTGGAAATGATGGAAATCTGTTTTCTTTAACTGTGCAATCCAAGTGCTAACGATGGTCCCACAATGTCATTGGGGAGGGTATTCCAGGATTTGGAGCCAGTGACAGTGAAGATATGGAGATATACTTCCAAATCAGGATGGTGAGTGGCTTGGAAGGGAAGTGGTGCTGTTCCCATATATTGGGTACCCTGGTCTTTCTAGGTGGAAGAGGTCATGGGTTTGGAAGGAGTTGTCGAAGGATATTTGCTACTGAGCGTCCATGGTGGAGCCAGTCAATGTTTGTGGATGTGGTGCCAATGCTTGGTTTTGGATGGTGTCAAGTTTCTTGAGCATCATTGGAGCTGCACTCATCCAGGCAAGCGTGAGAATTCCATCACACTCCTCACATGGATAGGCTTTCGTAAGTCAGGGGGGGAGCTACCCACTGCAGAGTTACTGGGCAGCACAGTGGTTAGCACTGCTGCCTCACAGCACCAGAGACCTGGGTTCAATTCCCACCTCAGGCGACTGACTGTGTGGAGTTTGCACATTCTCCCAGCGTCTGCGTGGGTTTCCTCCGTGTGCTCCGGTTTCCTCCCACAGTCCAAAGATGTGCGGGTCAGGTGAATTGACCATGCTAAATTGCCCATAGTGTTAGGTAAAGGGGTAAATGTAGGGGTATGGGTGGGTTGCGCTTCGGCGGGTCGGTGTGGACTTGTTGGGTCGAGGGACTGTTTCCACACTGTAAATAATCTAATCTAATCTTTACAGTGCCAGGGACCCAGGTTCGATTCCAGCCTTGGGCGACTGTCTGTGTGGAGTGTGCATATTATCTCAGAGTCTGTGTGGGTTTCCTCTGGGTTTCTCTCACAATCCAAAGAGGAGTAGGCTAACTGGATTAGCCATGGTAAATGTGGGGTTGTAGGATATAGTAGGGGGCTGGAGCTGGGTGAGTTGCTCTTTGGAGGGTTGGTATGGACTTGATAAGCCGAATGGCCTCCTTCTGCACAGAGATTCTCTCAGTCAGTCATCTCTGACCTGGACTTGCAGCCACAAAACTTAATTGGCTAGTCCAGTTCACTTCTGGTCAACAGTAACCCCTAGGATGCTGATGATAGTGGGGTATTCAGTAATGGCAGCATCGTTGAATGTTGAGGGATAGTGTTTTGATCATTTCTTATTGGAGATGGTCATTGCCTGACACTTGCGTGGTGCAATTGTTCCTTGTCACTTGTCAGTCCAAGCCTGGAAATTGTCCAGATCTTGCTGCATTTGTACATGGACTGTTTCAGTATCTGGGGAGTCATGAATGGTGCTAAACAATGTGCGATCATCAGTGAACAATCCCACTTCTGACTTCATGATCGAGGGAAGGTCATTGATGAAGCAGCTAAAGATGGTTGGGTCGAGGGCACTACCCTGAGGAACTCCTGCAGAGATGCTCTGGAGCAGACATGGACAACACACCTCCAACAACTACAACCATCTTCCAAGCTGCCAGGTGTGACGCTAACCAGCGGAGATTTGCCCCCCGATACTCATTGGGAGTAGTGGCAAAACCGGAATCAGACGTCAAGCTCTGTGACCTTGATGCCAAGGTCTGTCCCTCTCACTGCAGGAATTCAGCTCCTTTGGCCATGTTTGAACCAAGGCTGTGAGGAGGTCAGGAGCTGAGTGAACCCTGGTAGAACCCAAACTGGGCATCACTGAGCAGGTTATTGCTGTTTAAACACACATATTAACAGATTCAAGAACACCTTCTTCCCTGCTGTTAGATTTCTGAAATGGACCAGTCAAATTTTAAGTTTAATGTTGATCTCACTCTTTGTGCACCCTGTCTACAGCTGCAACATTGTATTCCTCACATTATTCTATTACCCCAATGCACTTTGTATTGCTTGTACTGCACACAAAACAAAACTTTTTACTGTACCTAGTTATGTGACAATTCTATGTTCAATTCCTGTACCACTGCACTCTATGTTGCTTTTATACAGCATCAATGGAGAATGCCCTCTAATTCCCAATACAGTTTGGATGCTGAAAACTCACCAGTTCCCTGAGTCAAGGCACCTAATCAGAATTTTAAGCTTTTTTGGTGTGCATGCATCAGGACAAAATACAAGAATGCCAAATTTCAAACCATCACAACAAGTTCCACTACAGAAGTATGTGCTGACTAGTTGGTAACTCAACTGTGCTGAAGGAGTTTGGAAACCCCCATCGTTTTCCCCATGGCAATATTAAAGGCCAAATGGAGCCAACGTGACAGCCAACCAGAACTCTCAGCTCCTGTACGTCTTCCCCCCAAGTTCTGACAATGTTTCACTTTTCAGCATGATCCAGGAAGGAAAATAGGTTCTTTCTGGGTGGGGAGTGTAATATCAGATCTAAAAGAAGGAACGATGAGGTCAAACAAATTGGAGAGCACTTTTCAAAAGAGCCAGCACAGACTAAAAGGAGTTGAGTGGCCTCATGCTGTGATTCAGCTTGTGTTTGCCAGTCACTGTGGACTTGTTGATCTGCAGGCCATCGAATTAAAAACTTGTGTTTAGGGGATGTGGCACCAACTACAGAGTCAGGAGAAAGTGCTGATGTGGAATGCATGGTTGAGACGGCCAAAAACCCGGTCTGCGTCTGCCTGTCTAGCTCAGAGTTTTATACCACCCACATCCTCACACAGAGACCAACCATGGGAACGACACCCTTAAATATAACTGCAACGCCATGAGCCAAAGTACTGTACAGAGAAGGACCTTTAACTGATCATTTTGGCACTACTTCTATTAAATCACAATTTCCAATTTTTATTTTTAGCCTCAATAAGGCAAATTAGAGTCCAACAAGAAAAAAAAAGAAAATCACCAACAGTTGTCACTGAGAGAACTGAAAATTTTAAACCCAAGACCGAGCTGTTGTTGTTATTTGTTACAAAACCAAGATGGAGCCAAAGGCCCGAACAGGCAGACTGGAGGGGCAGAAAGACCTCCTCCTGTTTCTAAACACATTTGTATTTTCTTAGGGCAGCACGGTGGTTAGCACTGCTGCCTCACAACACCAGGAACCTGGGTTCGATTCCAGCCTCCGGGTGACTGTCTATGTGGAGTTTGCACATTCTCCCCGTGTCAGCAAGGGTTTCTTCCAGTTTCCTCCCACAGTCCACAGATGTGCAGGGTCAGTGAATGGCCCATGCTAAATTGCCCATAGTATTCAGGGATGTGTAGGTGAGGTGCAGTAGTCAGTGGAAATGTAGAGTAATAGAGTGGGGGAATGGGTCCAAGTGGGTAACTCGAGGGTTGGTGTGGACTTGTTGGGCCAAATGGCCTGTTTCCATACTATAGGGATTGTCTTCTATAATTTGTTATTTTGAGCATCGCTGAACATGTAGGAAGCAAACCAAGGCCCAATAAAGGCAGAGTGAAACTAACTGACAATCAGCAAGTTACGCAGTTCACAGACACCCACTTTTGACATCATCTACAGGATGTTCCAGAGCCAGAAAGGTCCTGAACTATCAGGAGATCTGAAGGAGCAGAGGCAACTACAAAGAGGAGAGTCAGATGTGACCATCTTGGCTGCAAAGCCCCTGAAATGGATGTTGTGTTTTTTGTTATTTACCTGCTACATGCTCGAATTCAAAGAGCATTGAGACCCAGTTACTGGAATCAGAGCCCCCACTCCCCCAACCCCAGTAGAAAGGGTTTTCTTTTTGTACTGTGCCTCTGCTACTTGAATCTACCCCCACTCAACCAAACCAATAACTCTCTCTGTCTCTTTCTCTACCACAGCCAAGTTTTCACACCATCATTACACCAAATGTGAAGCAGTAAATTAGGGTTACTTCACAAAAAAAAGAGAGTCAGGGATGCACCATCAGGAACTTGACCAGCTGAACTTTCTCAGAAGTTGAATAATGACATTACTTAATTGCTGCCTGAAAAGCTGTAAAAGACTAAACTTTCTCAGTTCTCTAACAGATGTACAGATTTCCCTCCCTGGCTTGGAAGTTTCACAAACAGAACCCTAGTGGGCGGCACGGTGGCACAGTGGTTAGCACTGCTGCCTTACAGCGCCTGAGACCCGGGTTCAATTCCCGACTCAGGCGACTGACTGTGTGGAGTTTGCACGTTCTCCCCGTGTCTGCATGGGTTTCCTCCGGGTGCTCCGGTTTCCTCCCACAGTCCAAAGATGTGCGGGTCAGGTGAATTGGCCATGCTAAATTGCCCGTAGTGTTAGGTAAAGGGGTAAATGTAGGGGTATGGGTGGGTTACGCTTCGGCGGGTCGGTGTGGACTTGTTGGGCCGAAGGGCCTGTTTCCACACTGTAAATAATCTAATCTAATCTAATCTAATCTAATCAACCCCTCTGTCATGGTGGGTTGTTCCCCGAACTGTCCCAATTAATCCTCCCAGGAGACAAAGTAAACTTTCTTCCAAACTCAGTACTAGTTGGGAAGGCTCAAACACCTCCACCACTGGGAGGGTGTCTGAGAACGTCCCCAGTGTGCCTTACTGCCTGGCAAAATGGGATGGAGAGGCAATCAATTTTTTTTTAAAAAATTTAAAAGTGTACAGAATATGGCAGGATACTCACTGGCTCTTTACCATCCATAGCTTCAATCCACAAACTTCGGTTGGCTTCCGAGAGAGCTTGGAGCGTGACCGGGCCCTGCCTGTGAAAGGGAGATTTGTTCAGAATTTACTGAAGATAGGAAAACAAATTGAAAGACTGGCTTTCATACAGCATATTTTTAAACCTCCAGATAGCTCAAAGTTCTCTATTGCCAATGAATTATTTCAGTAAAGTGCCATCACTGCTGTAAACATATGAAATGTGGCAGGCAGTCACTGCACTGAAAGATCCCACAAAGTGCTAAACGATAATCTGCTTTTGATCGGAATTTACTGAAGGATAAATATTGGCAGAGGCAGAGGTTGAACCCTGCTGTGCAGAAGAGTGTACAAATTTGATGTCACTTTTGGAATTTGGATTTCAAAACAGAGGGGTGTTGGTACTTCAGTAAGGGTTTTCTTCACAAAAAAAAGTCAGAAGATCCTTCTAGAACATTGTTTTAAGTTTGTCAGCAAGGTAACTGCTCACCCTTGTGGTGTGCAATGGAGGTTACAGAAAGAGGTTTGCATTGTTAGGTCTAGGACAGGCCTAGTAAATCTATCTGCATCACCCATAGCATTGTTTTTCAGTTCAGGAGGTCCTAGGATGAGCAAGGCATTTTTTTTTTAAATTCTGAAGGCACAAGTGTTGAGTTTAGAAGCAAGCTTAGTTTCACTCCCAGGAAGATTAATCAGAGCAGTTCAGGGAACAAGTCATAGAAGAGCTGAGTTTGTGAAAGTCCAAACCAGGATGAGAAACTTGAAGATTAAGAGAGAAATGAGAAAGTTTCAGCTCTTAGAGCTGTGAAAGATTTTGTCAACAGATTTCGAAAGGACTCATCTTCACAGTCGCAAACAAACAAAAACCAAACAAAAACAAACCTCAGGCATCAGTTAAGTAGAATTCTTTTAAAAAAGGTGGAGTAGGCAGGTAAATTCTCTGGGTTGGAGTTTGTGACAGTGTCAGTAAACATGTTGAAACGTTGCTGTGTGTTGAGATCATTCTAACCCACACACACTTACTTATACAGCCTTTTTTGGAAAATATTATTGTGTGCCATTTGTTTGCTTATTGAAGAAAATCTGCAACCTCATGCAAATGGATCAGCGACTAACCACCACATTTACTAACTAACTATATAAAAAAAACATCAAGTCTGATTTCACTCAATCACAGAACCGGGAAGACGAGGGGTTTTGTGACATTCATCTGCCTAGTCTTGAACCAAAAGGGAATGAAAGCATTCTTTTCCCATCAACACTTCATACAGCATTCTTATTTACTGGTGTTCATGTAGGATTCAGTAAGCATTGCAACTTGGTTATTACAGGCTTCAAAGAAAAGGAAAGCACCAAGTCAAAACCTCTGCCAAACACGTTAAATTATTCCACTGCCATTCCAGGTTATAACATATTGTTCTTCATAGCACCTGAAAGTATTCATAGACTATCACAGTTTATGCCCCAGTCAATGACTTTCCTTTTATGAAGTAAAATACTGGAGAAACTCGGTAGATCTGGCATTAGCTGTAAAGAGAGAAAGCAAGTTAAACATTTCAAGTCTCTTCTTTGGAATCCATAGATGCTGCCAGACCTGCTGGTTTTCTCCGGGGGATTTCAGTTTTTAATTTGAGATTGCCAGCATCTACAGCATTTTTCGCTTTTAACAACATTCCTTTACCTTTCAAACATCTCTATATCAAAGCAGAATCGCTTGTCGATGGATTCAGATTTCCTCCTCACGCAGGATTTCAGCTTAAATTCCTAGAGAAAAAGTACACAATGCAGAAGAGATTACAAGGCCAATAGTCCACTGCAGTCTTTGAAATGTTTTCTTGAGAAGCCAAAACCCAGGCCACGTCCGGTCCAAAGTCCAAAGTCACTGTGACAGCAACTTGCAGCTTTACTGTAACTAAAAAGGCAAAACCTTAATCACTTCACAAGAACATAACGTGACTAAAGGTCAACCCTGGACCAAAGGAAGATACAGGAGGATGGGTGACAACAAGTTATGATTCCCCCAGCACCTCAAAAGAGAGAGGGAGGAAATTCTGGGGCATGGAGTCCAGTCTGCCAATGGTGGATATTGAGTATTCTTGGGAGATGAAGCTGCTCAGCTTTCTTGAGGGATCTGGAAGAGATGGGGAGGAATTCCTTCCTTTTAACAAATAAAACAAAAGGACAAGGAGGCATTGATAAACTGAACACCAGTGTGGGTCAGTGAGCACAGGGGGAATGGGATGGGGAACCCGATGCTTTTGAGGGTTCCATGGTGGGAATCAGAAACCAAAGACTTATCCCAAAGGGAAAGTTGACGGTAAACATCAGCAGAACAAGCTAATTATAAACAGACTGATCCAAAATCAAGAAATCACCATTCACCCCACATCACGTGCTCAGATTTCCCCAGATGGGAACAGACCGTGATGAATGTCAGTTATGACAACATCCTAGAATTGGAAGCTCATTTAGAATAACGACAAAGTCCAAGCAGACAGAAAACTGAAGACTCCCTCAGTTGTGCCATACAAGTCATTAACGGAGAGGTCAAGCGAATGGAATGGGATCTCTTACCTCTTTCCACCTGACACACACACGTGCACACACACTCACCACCTTCCCCGCCCCTCCCTCCCAAGCAGGAGCTACCATTACTTTGACTGCTCTGTCAGAAGTTCCCCTCAGCTCCTTTCCAACCCTAAAGTGAACTTGCTCCTCTCAGTCTGGTCTGTAGCCTCAGGCTTGTACAATCACACTTTTTTCTTTCATTTAAAAAAAAGAAAATCTTGAAATCCCTTGGAATAAATTCTTGCCAAATTATGATTCCCAAGTCTTCTGCACAGAAAGGGCCAATCAGTGACAGATTCCATGTTTGCAGCAGAGAACCAGGAATGGAACAGACAAGAACTGAAAAGGCTGTTTCAACTCAGCACCAGACTGGGACACAGAGCACACAACTCACTGCCCAGCTCTCAACTTGCTGCGAGACAGTGCCTGGTTCAATTCCTTCAGATGGATGTTGGCGAGGGCTCATGCCCGGAAACGTCGATTCTCCTGCTCCTTGAATGCTGCCTGACCTGCTGCGCTTTTCCAGCAACACATTTTCAGTGCATACATTTTTGACTGACCCTGGAAAGCTCAGTTCAACCAGTGACCAATCCTTCACTGTGATGCCGAGGATCTGGAAAGATTCCATTTGCCTTCATTCTTTTCTCCCACGTCATCTGCTATTCTTGGGACCAGGGAAGCATTCCACTCCCGAGGTGCAGTGTGTCCATAGCCTTGAGGCAATGGATGACTTTGACAAAATTTGTCTCAATGTTGCCTTTTCCATCCCAAGCCAATTCAGCTTTGTAAGTCTCTTTGCCCTGCTTGCTTTGAGAGCCATTTCTGCTGAATTACAATATCTACCTTCCTGTATGGACCAGCATGCTGCTGCACATGCTGGAGATGAACCAATGCCCTGGGTGGACTTAGCATCGCAGCTGAGGATTTAAATCCTGTTCCACTTTTTTGTTCCATTCATGGTATTTGCTGCCAAGGGTACATTATCCAACTCACTGACTCAAACATAAATAACCCCAAAGTCCTCTCCCGGTGCAGGAGACTAACAATGTACAGTTTGTACACTAGTTCCAATGTTTAATCCTTGTTGATGTCTCATGGCTCCAAGGAGTCTGCAATAACCAAACACAAACCTTAGGGAGAGACACTGAAGCTAAGTTTGAGACCCAGATGGACAGTTCAAATCGGGACGTTTCCCAGCTTTAAGAGACTCTCCACCCCACCCCCCCCACACCCAAACTGCAGTGGGGTGCAGTAAAGAGCAAGGCCCCTCACCCCAGGATAGAGATCAGAGGCTGGCAGATGGGCCTCACTTCCCGGGCGACATCCTGGGGGTTTTGTTAAATTGGAGGCCCCCTCCCACATTTTCCTCCCACCACAGCTCCCCCCCCACCCCCATTTACTCCCCATGCCAGCCCATGACATCTCCCCACACCCACATGACCCCTGACAGCCCCACCATGCCAAAGTAATGCCAGCCCAATCACCACTTGGTCGTGTCCAATCATCCAGTACTCACTTTGGAGCAGACAGCAGCAGCCACACATGCATGTTCAGATCAGCTAGAAATCTGAATAGCTATTACAGCCTGGACTGTACAAACAGAGCATTCAAACTCCCAAAAACTTAAAGCTTTTAAAATCTCAAATGCTTAACCCCATAAAAACAGGCAAGATTTTATTCATAACCCTGTATCAAAGAAAGCCAATCCTTTAATGGCCTCTCAAATGGTGTTTCTTGCAATATTACACCAGCTCATCCAGCTGACCATAAGATGCAAGGGAAGTAGGCCATTCAGCCCATTAATGGCCTGAATGCTCCACCATTCATTCAGAGGGATAATGGCTGATATGATTATGTTCAACTCCACCTTCTGGTCTTTTCCCTATAGCCCAACAACAACAACTCCTTAATATTCCTCGAGAATATCAACATACTCCTCCCTAATCTGACCATCATTTATGTCCTTCTCCTCAGTGAATACCAGTGTGAATAATTCATTAAGGATCTCATCCACTTCCTCTGACTCAATGCATAAATTCCCTCCTTTGTCCTGAAGTAGACCTACCCTTTCCCCAGCTGCCTTCTTACTCCTAATTAAAGTATACAATACCATGGGAGTCTCTTAAATCCTACCTGTCAAGGAAACTTTAAAAGCCCCTTTTATCCCTCCTAATTCCTTAGGAAAGTTCTTTCCTGCTTCCTTTATATTCCTCAAGTGCTTTGTCTACAATAAGCTTCCTTCTCCTTTTCGACCAATCTTTTAATTTCTCTTGTTATCCAGGGTTCCCAAATCTAGCCATCCTTATCTTTCATCCTCACAGGAACATGTTGGTCCTGAACTCCGATCAGCTGGCCTTCAAAAATATCCCTATGTCAAAACTGGATTTACCTTCCAACAGCTGCCCCCAATATAATTCCTTCAGTTCTTGCCTAATACTGCTGTAATTAGCCTTCCACCAATTTAGCACTTTCACCCAAGGACCAGTCTTATCTTTATCTATATTTATTAAATAATGGTCGCTGTTCCCAAAATACTCCCCCAATCACTGGGCCAGGTTCATCCCAATTACAAGGTCGGTATGGCCCCTTCCCTCGCTGGACTGCCTACACATTGTATCAAGAAACCTTCCTGGATGCATATAGCAAATTCTACCCCATTAAAGTTCCTGGCACTAAGTCCTAGCCAATATTGGACAAGTTAAATTCACCTATTAAAACAGCCTGGTTATTTTTACATCTTTCCATATGTCTGCTGTGTGGAGGTGCCAGTGTTGGACTGGGGTGGACAAAGTTTAAAAATCACAACACCAGTTTATAGTCCAACAGGTGTATGTGGAAACATAAGCTTTAGGAGTGCTGTCCCTTTATCAGGCAGCTAGTGCTCGCTACCTGATGAAGCCCAGCGCTGCGAAAGAGTGTACTTCCAAATAAATCTGTTGGACTATAACCTGATGTTGTAGGATACATATCTATTGTGCTACCTCCCAATGGGTGTTGGGAGGCCTTAGTATAAGAGTGAGGTGCTGAGAAAGCACAACAGGTCAGACAGCAGAGGAGCAGGAAAATCAATATTTCGGGCAAAAGCCCTTCATCAGGATGATTCCTTAGAAAAGTTCTTTCCTAAAGTTCTTTCTCAGGATGAAGGACTTTTGCCCAAAACATCAATTTTTCCTGCTCCTTCGATGCTGCCTGACCTGCTATGCTTTTCCAGCACCACACCCTCGACTCTAATCTCCAGCATGTGCAGTCCTCACTTTCGCCTAGGCCTTGGTACAATCCCATCGCGTAACCCCCATTACTTGTCTTGTTCTGGAGTTGTACCCATATTGCCTTGCTGGATGAGCCCTCCAAGATGTCCTCTTAATGCAGCTGCTACATTCTCCTCAATCAGTTGCACTACATTCTGACTCTTATAGCAACTCAGTCACAGGAGGCTTGTGGTACAGAGGCCACTTGGCCCACTGTCTGTGTAGCCAAAATTACCCAACATTTGATGACCACCTTCTAAACAATCACTTCCATCTAGAAGGACGAGGGCAGCAGGTACACAAGACTACCACCAACTGCATGTCTACCACCAAACCACCCACCATCCTGACTTGGAAGTGTATCACGGGTCCTTTAGTGTCACTGGATCAGAATCTTGGAATCCCTTCCCTAACGATATTGCGGGTCTACATACAACACAAATTGCAGCTGTTTAAACAGCCAGTCACCACCATGTTCCAAAGGGCAACTTAGAAAGGCAGCAAACGCTGACCCAGCCAGCAATAACAAAACCCCTGAATAAATAAAAACTACTCACCTGCTTCGCCCCAGGTTTCGGATCACATGGGATCATGGTTAGAATTTTGGTGTCTTTCACATATTTGCAGTAGTTTTTCACCCAGGAGAATCCCAGAGGCCCTGTGGGAGAGTCAGAAGCAGATTTTCTTTTGAAAACCTGCATAAATAGAAATCTGTCTGGCCCTCCCTATTCGCATCTACCCCTCCTCCTGAATCCTTACCATCCTTACCCTAGAGGGTCACACAATGATCAGATACCCTCCCCCTTAGAGCCTTAAAATGTCACATAAAACATTCAACAGATTATTTTCTGACAGAATAAATCCTGGTGCAGTCAGAGTTTGCAGTAAATTAATTATGCCACTTGAAGGGGTTAAATTAATCGAAGAGTATTGTTCTGGAGAATAATGCGGGAACCTAGTTATACATCGGCACTTTACCACCCGTAGGCAAATTGGAAGTTCAGTCAATAAGGAAATGAACGAACATCAAGCTAGAGCTTGTATAGCAAGGAATGATCAAAACAACTACACTGCTGCAATATTGCAACAAGACACTAGATGGCATCAAGACATGCAGTAAAGATCTCAGCCCATCCAGGAGGCTAAAATCACCTGAGGACCTCAGAAAATTGGACAGTGACTCTGAACTGCTAACTTCAGGAAATCAAACCTGGCAGTGACAGAAACGAAGCAATTCAGGGATAACAAAATGAACATTATGTACAGGAGGCTGACCTGTGGTTTGACTGCATATACTTACTTATGGCCCATTGCACTTATATCCTTTGCTTCACAAAAATGTATCTGTCTCAGATTTACAATTAACAACTGATCCAGCATCGACTATCGTTAATGAAGAATTCCAAAACCTTACCATCCTTTGTGTGTGGAAGTTCTTCCTAACATCTCTCCTGCATGGTCTGGCCCTAATTCTCAAACTATTCCCACCATCGAGTTCTAGAAATCTCCAACTAGTATTAGCGAGAAGCAGAAACAAATCTGGAGTGTTAGTGGGAGCTTCAGAGGGTTGGTGTGGACTTGTTGGGCCGAAGGGCCTGTTTCCACACCGAAGGGATTCTGTGATTCTCTCTATTCCTTACGTTTCTCCTGAGAGTAGAGGTAGCCTTCAATAGTGGGCTGTCCCGGGAGCTTGCAGCTTTGCGGAGCCTCTTTCATTCTTTTCATGAGGTCCTCCATCTCCTCTCGAGTGCCCATGAAGTGGTTCCTCGTCTGTGAAAACAACCAAGACCCTTTTCAGAACCCGCAGTCTCCAACATAACTCTATCCTGTTGCCCACTTCCAGGTGGTGAGCTGCTTCAGAATAGGTCAAGCTCCTGAAATGCACAGGAAATGCCATCACCCCAATGGCTGACAAGACAGGACGACAGAGATGGGATATATGTAGGGCAAGATGCTTTGGTGACACGGTCCTCATTTGATTTTCTGTGGCTGTGGGAATATGGTTTGCAAACTCTCTGAGGGGGTTAAAAAGGGGCAAAACAAAAAACCTGCTGATGCTGGAATCCAAAGGTGGACACGCAGGAGGCTGGAAGAACACAGCAAGGCAGACAGGATTAGGAGTACCTATCCCTACCCCATCACGCTGTCCCTCTCCCCACCCAAAATGCTCCCCTTATTCCCATCCCCTGAAGATACAGCCGAAACACTGACTTCTCCATCTCTTTAGGCTGTCTGGCTTACTATGTTCTTCCAGTCTTCTGCACATCTACCATTTAAAAAGGGTTCAGTGGACATTTCCCATTGGTGAATTATCTGCTCAAAATAAGGACAACATTTAATAAATTTATAGGGAGCTTCAAACATCTGCCTACTCAAAGTTGATTAGGCAATAATCAACAGTGTGAGACACTTTTGGGTCTTTCTTATAGAAGGTCACAGCCTCAGGGGATTCACAGAGGGAACAGAAAGGAAACAAGTCTTTTGGGCAAAGCAGTGTTATTGAAGTTTTTGAAAGTTGGAGATAGAAGTAGACAGGCAGGGGAGTTTAGGATGAGAGGTGCAGAAAACATCAAAAGGATATTGGAGAAATCAAGTTTGGGAAGAAGAGGCTTTTATTTCGATACTAGGAGCTCCAGAATAATCACGGTCAGACCGCAACGGACTGGACTTTCACCAAGTCAGAAGGATTCATATATAATGAAACATATGTGGGAATCTGTGCTCCCAACCAAGGCTCATTAAAGCAGGTTTGCTGACAAAGGAAAGTGCTGACTGACAATCTGCATACAGTTACCCCAAGTTACTTTTCTCTTGATTTCTTTTGTCAATGTCTCAACATTTATTTACACAAGGCATCAAATTCTTAAAGCTTACACAACTGTTATTTGTCTGAACGACCCTGCAAGGATTGTTGGAATGCAACTTCACTCCAAAGACTTGCAGATGGACATTTCCCTCTAAGCAGTCTCGCCCATGCCAACAGTATAAGATTCTTTGATTCTGTATTGGGTCTACTGGGCATGGGAGGGCTAAGAGTTTCAGGGGCCATTGGACATGGTGGGAGGTGCTTGATTGAAAGAGTTGAGGTGCCATGGGGTCAGAATGGGCAAGGTAATGGGGTAATGGAGGTTGTGGAGGTGGGGGGAAATAAGAGGTGGAAGGAGGGGTAGAAGGCCTAAAGTGAAACCAACTGAAGCAATAATTACAGCGAGCCAAGGTAGGCCTTTTGTCCAGACCACCTCAACCTAACCTGCTTTGACTCTATCTCGCCTCCAGAAAGGATACTTCATACTTCAACAGGTTCACCATGTCAGGACATCTCTCGAATCAATCAGACTCATTGGTGAGTCCTTGGCCCAATGAGTCAATCCCATTCTCCATCGCACACCCTGGTCCCCATCCATTCTCTAACCTTCAGTCCAAAGTAAACATCGCAACGGAACTCACGTGTTGCAAGCTTAATTGAAGCTGCTGTTTATAAGGCATGAAATCCTGAGTCAGTTCAAAGGTCAGATGATGGAATGTGAGCAGCCCATGTAGGAACGCCAACACCTGTGGGGAAGAAAAGAACAGCAGTGATGACTCGGACTGGGTTTCCTTTTGGGGTGGGGGCAGAGGTTGGAGGGCAGAAGCTTCCCTCAGACCTGCCTGACCCATGGAGGGAAGGAGTCTGGCCATTATTATTCTCTCAGACAGACAGCCACCCATCTTCCCCAACCATGTACCAATCGCCTCAGTACCTTCAATACAACCACAAAGACTATTGGATGCTATCACTACATAGAAAAGTGGAGGATGGGCAGACACTGCAAGATTTTTCTGTCTTATATCCAATTATCAGCATTAATGGAACAGTTGAAACACAGTGGCTCAGTGGTTAGCACTGCTGCCTCACAGTGCTAGGGACCCAGCATTGATTCCAGCCTCAGGCAACTGTCTATGTGCAGTTTGCACATTCGTCCCTTGTCAAATGTTTCCTCTGGGTGTTCTTGTTTCCTCCCACGGTCCAAGGACGTGCAGGTAAGCTGCGTTGGCCATGCTAAACTGCCCATAGTGTTCAGGGATGTGTAGGTTAGGGGAATTAGTCAGGGGTAAACGAAGGGGAATGGGTTTGAGTGGGTTACTCTTCAGAGGATCGGTGTGGACTTGTTGGGCCAAATGGCCTGTTTCCACACTCTTGGGATTCTGAGTCTAAGGCTAAGGCTAACATATTTCCTACTATGGTCTGTTCCTTAGACCAAAATAACCTCCAGTTTCAGAGGAGCACCATTTACCCCTGTGTGACTATAGCATTTTATAATGGGGAGCCTGAGGTCTTGGTGAGGACACCTGTCCAGCACTGAATAACACACCATTTTGTACAATGGACTCACATTCAACCGTGATGTCAGCACTTAGGACTCTTCAGCTGACAGTGGTTATTGAAAAGTGACTATTTTAACAGGGAACCAAGGAGGTGGTGGGCAAGTTGTTGGAGGGAATCCTGAGGGACAGGATGTACATGTATTTGGAAAGGCAAGGACTGATCAGGGATAGTCAACATGGCTTTGTGTGTGGAAAACCGTGTCTCACAAACATGATTGAGTTTTTTGAAGTAACAAAGAAGATTGATGAGGGCAGAGCGGTAGATGCGCTCTATATGGACTTCAGTAAGGCGTTCGACAAGGTTCCCCATGAGAGACTGATTAGCAAGGTTAGATGTCATGGAATACAGGGAGAATTAGCCATTTGGATACAGAACTGTCTCAAAGGTAGAAGACAGAGGGTGGTGGTGGAGGGTTGTTTTTCAGACTGGAGGCTTGTGATCAATGGAGTGCCACAAGGATCGGTGCTGGGTCCTCTACTTTTTGTCATTTACATAAATGATTTGGATGCGAGTATAAGAGGTACAGTTAGTAAGTTTGCAGATGACATCAAAATTGGAGGTGTAGTGGATACGAAGAGGGTTACTTCAGATTACAACAGGATCTGGACCAGATGAGCCAGTGGACTGAGAAGTGGCAGATGGAGTTCAATTCAGAAAAATGTGAGGTGCTGCATTTTGGGAAAGCAAATCTTAGCAGGACTTATACACTTAATGGTAAGGTCCTAGGGAGTGTTGCTGAACAAAGACTTTGGAGTGCAGGTTCATAGCTCCTTGAAAGTGGAGTCACAGGGAGATAGGATAATGAAGGAGGAGTTTGGTATGCTTTCCTTTATTGGTCAGAGTATTGAGTACAGGAGTTGGGAGGTCATGTCGCTACTGTACAGGCCATTGGTTAGGCCACTGTTGGAATATTGCGTGCAATTCCGGTCTCCTTCTTCTTGGAAAGAGGATGTGAAACTTGAAAGGGTTCAGAAAAGATTTACAAGGATGTTGCGAGGGTTAGAGGATTTGAGCTTTGTGGGGGAGGTTGAACAGGCTGGGGCTATTTTCCCTGAGGCGACGGAGGCTGAGGGGTGACCTTACAGGGGTTTACAAAATTATGAGGAGCATGGATAGGATAAATAGACAAAGTCTTTTCCCTGGGGTGGGGGAGTCCAGAACTAGAGGGCATAGGTTTAGGGCGAGAGGAGAAAGTTATAAAAGAGACCTAAGGGGCAACTTTTTCACGCAGAGGGTGGTACGTGTATGGAATGAGCTGCCAGAGGATGTGGTGGAGGCTGGTACAATTGCAACATTTAAGAGACAATTGGATGGGTATATGAATAGGAAGGGTTTGGAGGGATATGGGCTGGGTGCTGGCAGGCGGGACTATATTGGGTTTGGATATCTGGTCGGCATGGACAGGTTGGACCAAAGGGTCTGTTTCGATGCTGTACATCTCTAGGACTATAACTCTGACTTGACCAGAGCTTGAACCAGCGCTATCAGGAGAGAAAAGGGTAGGACATTTTCAGTTAGACTGAATTAAAACCAAAGCTTTAAGAACTTACTGGCTCAACCACTTCAAACTTCTTCCTCTCATGAACCTCCTGAATTTTGTACACGTACTCCAAGGACGCCTCGTAGAAGTTCTGCCTCTCTTTATCAACCTGCACATCGGCCTGGATTTAAGCAAAGAAGGATTTATCAGATTCTGTGAACAGAATGTGGAAAGCACAGCTAGCTGCTCCATCACAGCTAGAAGCAGCGACAATCATCAGCATTTCAGAGTGGAGTGAAGTGTTTTTAAAACATTATTGCAATAAAAACTTTGATGAAATAATTTTCTTTTAAAAATCTGTTGTCATGCGTTTATCAGAACTTTCATTCTACTCCACGTATGTCCTCCGCTAAGAGGACATGTTCTCTCTAAAGCTAGGAACTCAGCCACTCCGAGGCCTACTGCTCAAAGCACTAGCCTCTGAATTCATACATCACTGCCATGCACAGCCAGGAAGAAACTTAAAGGGAACACAGTAGACTGGCTGCCTATTGTTCTTTTCATAAAACTTCAGCATGTGTTCCAAGTGTTCCAGTTTTATTTATTCAGTTAGAGGATGCAGTGTCACTGGCTGGATCAGTATTCATTGCCCAACCCGAAGAGTCATAGAAACATAGGAAGAGGGTAGGCCATTCGGCCCTTCCAGCCTGCTCCACCATTCAATATGATCATGGCTGATCAGCCAACTCAGTACCATGTTCCTGCTTTTCACACTCTTTCTGGACTCATGGGGAACATCCGTTCCTGTGGTTACCCAGTCTAGTCCTGTTAGAATTATGTAGCTTTCTGAAAGATTCCTTGACATTCTTCCAAACTCCAGTAAACATAATCCTAATGGATCCAGTCTCTCTTTATACATCAGTCCTGCCATCAGTCTGGTAAAACTTCATTGCACTCCCTCCATAGCCAAAACGGCGTTCCTCAGGAAATGACACTAAAACTGCACATAATACTCCAGATGTACAGTTGCAGCAAGACATCTCTACTCCTGTACTCCTACCTCTATGAAGTGTAATATACAATTTTCCTTCTTCACTGCCTGTCGTACCTGCATGCTTACTTTCAGCAACTGGTGTACAAGGACACAGCTCTCATTGCACTTTCCCCTCTCCCAAATCGATGGCCATTCAGATAATAATAGACAATAGGTGCAGGAGTAGGCCATTCTGCCCTTCAAGCCTGCACCACCATTCAATATGATCATGGCTGATCATCCTTAATCATATCCTGTTCCTGCCTTTTCTCCATAACTCTTGATTCCACTTATCCTTGAGAACTCTATCCAACTCTTTCTTAAATGAATCCAGAGACTGGGCCTCCACTGCCCTCTGGGGCAGAGCATTCCACACAGCCACCACTCTCTGGGTGAGGAAGTTTCTCCTCATCTCTGTCCTAAATGATCTACCTTCATTTTTTTTAAAACCAAATAGATAATCTGTTCTTTTTTTAAATTCACTCATGAGGAGCAGACATCACTGGCTGGGCCAGTGTTTATTGCCTGGCCATTAGTGGCCCTAATTTATCCATTTTATACTTCAACTACCATTGCCCCCTCCCTCAGCTTATCCAAATCATACAGAGACATCTCAGCATCATTCACATATTTCATCCTCCCACACAATTTAGAAAAGCAGATGTTGATATGACAAGTTCCTGATCCCCACCCACACCATTCATATAAATTGTGCAGTCAGTGATATGTTGATAACGCCACGTGCTTTAAAATTGTAGGGTGCAGGCAGTTGGCACATCTGAAGAAGCAAAATATTATACAACTGTAACAAAAATTTGATAAAAAGGTGGGGAACACAACACAAGCTATGTTCTCTGTTATAAATGTACTCCAGGCAACAAAATGGACTTCCACTCAGTGTATAGAATCTTACAGTAGTAGTTGCTACACTTTAATCTTCAACATGAGTTCTCAACACAAAAAGGCAATGAGATTTTAAATTCCACATTATGAGAGAGGGAGAGTGTGTGTGTGTGTGTGTGGGGGGGGGGGGGGGGGGGGGGGGGGGGTGGAGGGAAGAAAAGAGAAAGAATAAATTACTCTAAATTTCGAATGTGTTTTCACCTCTAATATTTTTATTCAGTGAAAATTACCTCACTTACCTCGGAGTTTATTACAGATTTATTCAGGCAGTTTTCTTAAATTCCAGAACCATTACTTATATGCCTTTGGCAGTAAATTGTATGCAGCCAATTTAGCTTTCTTCACTGTGTCATAATCCCAAGAAATCACCTCTGATAGTAAAGGATAAATTTCTTGTGCTTTACCTGCCAATGTATTCTGCATACACAGTGCCAAATCCTCTTTTGCCCAATTCACTTACAGAATCTTAGAAACTCAAAAGTTCAGAAAGAGGCCATTCAACCCATAATGTCTGTACTAGGTCCTCAGAGAAAGTTTCCCAGCTAGTTTCATTCTCAAGCCTTATCTCCATAGCCCTCGAAATATATCCCTTTCAAATATAAATCCAGCTGCCTTTTGGAAAGTGCTATGTAATCCACTTTCACCCCTCTCCCAGACAATGCATTCCAAATCCGAACCACTGAGTAAAGAGGTTTCTCCTCATCTCACTCTTTGCTCTCTTCCTGACAGTCTTGAAATAGTGACCCCTACTCACCGATACACCAACTAGTGGAAACAAAATCTTCTCCTTTACTCTGTCAAAATTGTTCATAATTTTGAACCTGTCAATAAGGTCACCTGATTAGATTCCCTACAGTGTGGAAACAGGCCCTTCGGCCCAACAAGTCCATACTGACCCTCTGAAGAGTAACCCAGCCAGACCCATTTCCCTCTGACTAATGCACCTAACACTACAGACAATTTAGCATGGCCAATTCACCTAACCTGCACATCTTTGGACTGTGGGAGGAAACCAGAGCACCCGAAGGAAACCCACCACGCAGACACAGGGAGAATATCTACGTGGAGTTTTCACACAGTCACCAGAGGCTAGAATCGAACCTGGGACCCTGGTGCTGTGAGGCAGCAGTGCTAACCACTGAGCCACTGTGCCATAATCCACTTCCACCTCTTAATCTTCTCTGCTATAAGAATAGCCTGATTGCTCTATTCTTAGCTTATAAGTAAGATTCCTCATTTCTGATATCGTTCTTGTAAATTCCATTGAGTTCTACCCAGGACTTTAAAATCTTTCCTTAAGGTGCCCAGAACTAAATACAATACTCCAAATGAGGTCTAACCAATGATTTGTAGAAGTGTAGCATCACTTCCTTACATTTATACTCAGTGCCTCTATTTATAGACCTAAGGACCCTGTAAGCTTTCTTAATAACCGTTTCAACGTGGCTGACCACCTTCAGAGAATTATACAGTTGAACCCCCGAGTTCCCTCTGCTCCTGCACTCCCCTCAAAGTTGGGCCATCTAGCCTTTATTGTCTTTCCATTTCCATGTCCTTCTACCAAAATGCATTAAGTCATTTTTCTGTGCATTGAAATTCATCTGCCAGGTGTCTGTCCATTTAGCCAACTTATCAATGTCCCTCTAGGCATTAGCTCAATTTCCTCACTCTCCTTTCTTACTGAAACTATAAAGGGGAAGCATCACCACAAACCCCAGAAACCCCATCCAGGACAAACGTATAAATAGAAAGCAGGAGACACTTGGAGGTCGCCACTGATGATGCTACCTAGCCAGATAATGAAACATCTGGATATCAAACCTGTAGTTCAGCGAGTAAACTTACACCCTAAAGGGGAAGCAAGAGGGACTGGCAGTGCCAGGGAAGGAGAGCTGCATTAGTGGGGGGGGGGGGAAAAAAAAGACCATTACCTCCTGAAGCTGGGATTCCTTCTTCTTTGAGGAAAGACCCAGGTGTCGGTCAAGTGCAGAGTAGAACTTCTCACTTTCTTTTTCAAATTTTTTCTTTTTTTCCTGCAAGTAGAAAAAAGGTCAGGCAATAGGATTCCACTCACTCTCCTATCTCTCTTCTCCTTTCAAACCTTCAGTATCCTTTCAGCTGGATGGAAAGGATTGTCGTTATTCCAAAGAAAATCAATGATGTTCACCCTCAACAAACATTACTAAAGCATACTTTCTGGTAATTATCCGAGCTCTGTTTGTGGAAGCTTGCTGTGTACTGACAGGCTGCCAAGTTTCCTACACCACTGCACTTTGGAGCCTCCTTACAACGAGGAAGGTGTCACTCTTCTTTTCACGCCAACCTCTCTCCGAAAAAATAATTGGTCAACTTAAACCAAAACCCATCTCAAACAATCGCGAGTTCAGCAATGAACTTCTCCAACGTTTTCTCTTGTGAACCAATCATGTTGTTTTTACTTTTTTGTCCCTTGGTAAGCCAGAAAGACTAAAGGCAGATTTAAAACCCAAGAATTACTCAATATAACAAAAACAAATGTTGGATTTTGACCCAGCGACAATGAAAGAATAGCAAGATAGGCCCAAATCTTTCAGGGTGGTCGAGGTCGCAGGTTTTGAAGGTGTTGCCTGCTGCAATGTGTCTCCAAGCAAGTATGCTGTTAAGACACATGCTCATCACTGCAGAACTGCAAGTGACCCGAGGGTATAAAGGTCACCTACTCAATCTTCCACATGGGATTACTTGAAGCATCCACATCTGTTAATGTTAGGCTCCACACAGCCTGTGAATGTGACGTTTGCATTTAATAGCTACCTGTATTGAAAAGCTATTGGATTCTTCAAATACCATCATATCCACACCTTGTTTGTGTCAAGGGAGAGTATATTAGCATTACTGCATCAGGTAAAATACCCTGCTGTTGGCAAATTCACATCAGTGTCAAAGCAGTCTTAGTGAGTGACCGCAGTGCATTGTGCAGATGGTACATATGACGGCAAGAGTCTTGGAGGGAGTAACTGTTTAAGGTGTTGAATGAGATACCCATTAAGCAGCTGGCTTTGTCCTGGATGGTGTCAAGCTTTGAGTGTTGTTGGAGCTGCACCCATCCAGGCAAATGGGGAGTATTCCATACATGCCTGATTTGTGCTTTGTAAACGGTGGACACCCTTTGGTGATTAAACAGTGAGTTCTGGCTGCAGTATTCCTGGTCTCTAACCTACTCCTATCGTTATCGTTGTTATATGGTTCGTCCTGTTCAGTTTCTGGTCAAGGTTAACCCCCTGGAATTTTGATATTATGGCATTCAACATAGGTAATGCCATCAAACATCAAGGTGTAATGGTTAGATTAGTCCCACATCTGTACTTCAAGCCTTGGAAATTTTCCGTTCAAGTATTTATCCAGAACTGCTTTGAAAGTTGTAATTGTAACTATTTCAGGCAGAGGATTTCAGTTCCCAACAACTGGCTAGTCAACGTTAACACTCACGAATAGACACCCCGGCAACCCTGAACTGTTTTGGCTGTCACAATGACACATAACCATGAGGCTATGCTGATACACCCTAGCATTGGTGATCAGCACCTGGCAGAGAGCAAAGCTGGAAGGGAAACGGAGGAAAAAACAAACAGGGCAAAATTAACAAATTTTTTGGTAGCAATCAAAGCAGCGTTTTAAATCAACTGCAGTCCATACTGTTCAGTTACAGGAGGCTAATCAAATCAATTCTCTCCCTCCAGACTCAGAACGGCAGCTGTTATCCGGGAATGAATTGGCTGCAGTGTAGCGGTACATTAAAGCAATAACACACAGAACAAAGGAAGGCAGATTGCCTGAATGAATTATAGACCATCCAGTTCACCACAAGTCACCGCACACTAATAAACGGTGCGTCACAATCACTGAGACAGATGCCAGTTTCAGATATCAGATCTCACAATCAAAACAACAGTCAGGGATAAGATTTCTTTTTCAAAAAAAATAGAGGGAATGCTGGTTTCACCTGACCTGGGGCCAGATATTTTCAGATATGGCCAGTCTCTGTCTCGGAGAAAGTGAGGACTGCAGATGCTGAAGTCTCTCTCTCCAACCATCTGACCTCCAACTGACTCGCAGAAAGCCTATTTACAGCAATTTGGTTGGGTCACTTGAAAATGGCAGATCTTCATCAACATCCTTGTAACCTAGACAACAAGACATGGCCCATTTCATTCTAACTTTATTTTGGCTCAGGGCCCCAGTAAAAGGTTTCCCCAGTGACTTTCTCAATGCCAAAACTGACAATTACATGAGCGCTGTACAACTACATTATTGCCATTACAATTACAGACTTGATGCTTGCCAGCAGACCCAAGGGAACAAACTGGTGGCTGTCCCATTCACTGCGACAACGTATAATTATGGAGCACCACAAAGATAATGAGGAACTCCCCAAGATGCTTCGCAGGTGTGTTAGAAAACCAGACACGACACCTAAGGAGAGATTAGGCTTGGGGGACCAAACGCTCAGTTAAAAATATTGGACATAAATAAGGTAGGGACAAAGCGAGATGGAGGTGTAGAACGGTGTAAAGATAGAATTCCACAGCCACTAAGGTCACAGCCACCAATGGGCACTATTAGAACAGGGTCAACCGGCCTGTTACTGGAGTGTAGATATTGGAGGTTTGTGGGATTGTTGGAGATTCCAGGCAAGGCCCTGGAAGGATTTGAAAACATACATAGTCTTCTACCAACCACAGAACAACTCAAAGTGAGGTGATCAATACAGTGAGGCAGGTTCACCTCTGAATATCCCCAATTCACTCATGGGTGCAAGCAAAAGTCATACTTCTGAATACAACAGAAGCAAGCAGTGAGGAGTTGTTCCTCCAGGTTCCATTTCATGCTGGGGTAGGTGAGGGTGTGGAGCCCTCTAGCTGGATCTAAGGGGTCCATGAAGAGGAAATCAGCCAAGATGGCAACAGGAGTGGGAGGGCATTGGAGACAGATTGAGGAGTATTTCTGAAGAAGATTTGGGGGAGGAGGATGAGGAATGGAGAGTAGAAAAGAGAGGAGGAGGTTACAAGAAGGACTCAGGGGAGAAGGAGATTGCAAGTAGTGAGAGTAGATGGCTTCAAAAGGCGGGTGTAAGGGGGTAAAAACTACAAAGAGGGATGTGAAGTAGAAGGAGGAGGTTGACTGAGGTGTGAAGGGGAGAAAATGGGGGTGTTGACCCAAAGAAGGGGCTGTAAAGGAAAGACAACAGATTTAAACCTGTTCACAATGGAATACTGAGCTAACTGGGAGTGAGGAACACTAAATCACTGAAGTAATTAATTTTTTGAAAATGAATAGGGAATCTCTCATTGAAGGTTATGCAAGTTCAGGAGTTATTGCACTTGGGAGAAATAAATGGTCACAGATCTTACTGTAATCAACAACACTAGGAGTTCAGTAATGGGTCAGTATCCCACCACTTAGATAGAAAGCAAGTCCCACGCAGCATGAGGCAGCAGAGGGACACTGTAGCATTCTTTGTGCCAATTAAAAAGATCATCCTCCTACCATCTGGGGACTTTAGCTGACTCAGGGGGTGCAGCCCTTCCCATAAACCTGCCCAACTGGACAGACAGTAATACCATAAGATATGGGAGCAGAATTAGGCCATTTGGCGCATTGAGTCCAAACCATTCAGTCGTGGTTGACAGGTTTCTCAATCCCATTCTCCTGCCTCCTCCTCCTCCTCTCCACTCCCCCACCGTAATCCTTGATCCCCTGAGCAATATATCATGACCTGGCCTCCACAGGCCTGAGTTCCACCCTTAGGAGGTGGTCACTTTACTAAAGCCTGTGTCTCCAAGTGGAGCCCTACTGTAAAATAAGGAACTGCAGAATGCTGCCCTCTGCTGGGAAGCTGCTAGCATTTGCCTGCTGGGTTCTGGATTAGTGGTGTTGGAAGAGCACAGCAGTTCAGGCAGCATCCAACGAGCAGCGAAATCGACGTTTCAGGCAAAAGCCCTTCATCAGGAAGGGCTGCTGGGGTCAGGCCCTCCCAAGGCCAGTCAAACATCAGTAGAGACCAGCAGTGGCCCCATGCCAAACACTTTGCTGGCAGTTTATTATAACATCAAAACTGCTGATTAAGCAGCTTTTACCGATCCTGGGAATGTGGGCAACATCAGGTTCCCCTCCCAACATGTCCAACTTACTAACCCTCTCACCTTCCCACTGGTCTGTTAATATCCAGCTCAATATTTCAGTGAGAGCTAACTTATCAGAACGAATAAGGGGAAACTGTTTTCACTAATTGAAAAAAAAGAGTGCCGGGAAGATCATACATCAAAGGTAAAAGGAATCCAAGCAGTTTATTCTGAAAAAAATATTGCAGTGAATTGATGACAATCTGGAATTCACCACATGAAAGAATCTTGGAGTTAGTGTAAAAACAAATTAGAATTGGATATTTACTTGAAAAGAAAACATTTGCAGAGCTGTGAGAAAAGGGACAATCAGATTGGATCCAAATAAAACTATCACAGGATACAAGTGTCGCTGACTGGGTCAGCATTTTTTGCCCATTCCCAATTGTCCAGAGAGCAGCTAAGAGTCAGCAACATTGCTGTGGATCTGGAGTCACATGTGGGCCAGACCAGGTAAGGAAGACTGATTTCCTTCCCTCACATTAGTGAACCAGTTGGGTTTTCACATCAATTGATATTGGTTATATAGTTGCAATTAGGCCAGCCTTTTGGGCCTAAGATTCCCAAAGCTTTCCAGCATTGGGTTTTTCCTGGTCTTATGGCTGGATTTGTTTTGAACTAACTGATAGCAATTGGTCACTTTGATTTGTTGAATTTGATTGCAGTCTTGTGCTACAACCAGGATTTTAGAACAAGTTACGTTTAATGGATGTTGGATTTCTTGCTCATCCATAATTCCTGAGAGATTTAAAAGGAAATCCAATTATAATCTACAGAAAGTGATGATCCAATTACAACCTATATTTGAGCTAAAAGATTACTTCCCACACTGCCTCCTGCAATGACCTAATAAGTAGCCAGTATGCAATCCAACACTGAATCACACAATCCACAGTATCCCATATTAAATTCCCTCAAGCAATGGAAGTGGGAAATTTTAACATGGGAATGATTGAGCCAAGGAGGGAGTTGTAGGGGTAGGATCAGCAGGGCGTCAAATTTGGCTTTTGCTCAGTAACTTATTTTTACTTTTATTCTAGAACCAAAGGTGTGATAGAATTACTTTAGGACTGAGATAAGGAGAAATTTCTTCACCCAGACAGTGGTGAGCCCATGAAATGCTCTGCCGCAGGAAGCAGTCAAAACCAAAACATTGCACGTTTCTGAGGAGGGATTAGATTTGGTTCTTAGGCCTAAAGGGTAAGCAAAGAAAGCAGGAACAGAGTTAAGACTTGGCCAATCAGCCGTGATCATACTGAATGGCGGAGCAGGCCAGGAGGGGTGAATGGCCTATTCCTGCGCTTGTTTAAAAAAAAGTTTCTATTTTTTCCATGAGATATGAGTAATAAATGGAGAGGCTTGCTAGGCCATTCCAAAGGTCAGTTAGAGAGACTACGTATTGCTTTGGGTCCAGAGTCCAGCAAAGTAGGTACAGTATATTTCCTTTCCTAATGGACCCTAATTCTTAACAATATTCCACAATTTTATGAACTGGAATTTAAATTCCACCTGTGGTGAAGGGATTTAAACCCTTATTGCAAGGGCATTAACCAAGGCTTCTAGAATGCTTGTCTGGTGAGATTACCGTCTCCCTAATGCATACACAGCAGATGACAATGGGATTGGACTCAGACATGTTTTAGACAGCCTGATGATGCAATTTGCACCAACGTGGATAGCTTTCATCCGCCTTTAAAGTACAAAGAGTCACTGCTCTGCATTAGTATCTACAACACAGTTTAGAAAGTTAAGGGGTATGAATATTTATGATTATTCATGGAGCAACAGCCCCGAGGGTCTGCGTAACATTCATTTTTATCAGATGGTGAGAGGAAGGGTCAGCAGCAATTCAGCGGGGAACACAGTTTACTAACATACACTTCCCTTTCTGCCAAAGTTTTCACCCACCCAGCATGGTTCATAACCAATGCAAGCGAACACACTGGGCTAAACACAGTTTAAGTCATACGATAATATAACGCAATTCGGGAAATTTATCAAAATGCAAGTTGTATAAAAATTAAAACAATTACAAACTAGTGGCAGACATGAAGTAATTGAAGGTTCAGCAACTCAGCAAAAGTCGGGACTCCTAATGATAGAACTCGAGAGGAACCAATACCTCAAACATTTTAATAACTGAACCACGTCATCATTGTTTGTACAATGAAGCAAGTTGTAGCAAGGAGAGACAGAGTTTCCTATTTCAGATCTTGCCTGTTAGAATTGCTTTTGGTCTACAGAGTCAGAGAGCTACAGCATGGAAAAAGACCCTTTGGCCCATCACATCCACGCTAGCCAAACCTAACTGTTCTAATCCTATTTTCCAGCACTCAGCCCATATCCTTATTTATCTTGGTACATCTAAATACATAGTAGATGCAGAAGATTTCTACCACTCTAACAGGCAGTGAATTCAAGATTCCTACCATACTTCAAGTGAAAAATGTTTCCTCATCTCCTCTAAACTCTCTGTCCTTACTTTAAATCTACACCTTCTATCTTGATCCCTCCTTCAAGGGGAAACATTTCTTTCTATCTACTCTATGCCCTCAATATTATCCCGCTCAATCTCCTCTGTTCTAAGAGAAACAATACCCCAGTCTGTTCCACCATTGGCAAGCTGCTACCTTTGCCCTCTTCTGCCCAACTGGTCAGTAGACTTAGGAAACCGAAGTAAACCAATTGTGCTTCAACTAGGTCGAGGTGAGAGGGGCACCTATAAGTCAACTTCTTGCAAAAGCCTGCATTGGACAGCAATATCTAGATTCCACCAATAAACAGAACAGAAAGCGAGAGAATATCCAAACACATTGGTTTAGACGACCAGCTGCGACGGCATGGCAGTTTGCCAGGACACACTTAAACGGAGTAAGCAAATCACTCCAAACTCCTGGGGAAAGAAACAGCACTCCTCAGAATCTGAATCATCTGCACTAACTTCAACCAAACTAGATAAACAACACTCAGATGGTTCTCCCCACCCACACAGAAACACTACTCCCATGGAGAACATTAGGAGTTCATCACCCCCAACTCTCAGCCTTGGGTTTCACACACATGAATTATATGGATCACTAGCCTTTTTCACAAAAAAACGAGTAATTATTTAACAACTTGGCTTCAACAGATACATGAACATTTTTCCTAAAAATTGTTCCAATGTGTGGGGTCAGTTTTCTTAAACATTGACTCAGAAACAAGGATATGAGATAGCTCAAAATTTCTCATGGTTTAATTGTATATTCAGCCCATTGTTACAACAGAATACAGTTGGCTTTAACTGATCCTCCCAATTAGTAGTCTGACTCCATTTCTTATCTCGAGAGAGAGAGAAAGAGATGTTGAAGGTAGATCAGCGCAAAGGGCAGTGGAATGTCAACATTGGATTTTATTCCAAATCAGGACACCTCCATGCGTCAGAATGGAAGGAGGGGAAATTCAGTGCAGGATGTCATCTGTTACCCATAGCACTCCCCTGTATCTCTCAGTGTTCTGTTTAAAACAGAAGTACAGAGTATTACCAGACTATCCTTTGGCCTTTGAGATGACAGGGAGTTGTTACCTTGTGATGACTGGAACGAGAGCTGGGTGGATAGCAATAACAAATCAGTCCCCTGATTGGCTGAGGATAACAGTCCCAATCAGGGAGCCCTGGCTGACATATAAACGAGGGAAAGGCTTGCAGCTGGCTAAGCACAGCTTATGTACTGTACACAGGTAAATAAAGGGTCACTTAGTGACAGGATACCGGCCTCCTTGGGAGTTATTTCAAACCTCAATGTCCATTTATTTAGGTATTCAAAATGAGCAGTGCTGTCATAAACCTACACAATGTCAGCTCTTTTTTATTTTGATACTTGTTCATGGATGTGTGTGTGTCAGTATTTATTGCTCACTCCTAATTTCCCAGAGGGTAGTCAAGAGTTTGCATTAACTTGGTTTGCAGACACGCATAGGCCAGATCAGGTAAGTCAAACAGATTTCCTTCCATAAATGACCCAGGTGAGTTTTTACAACAAAACCAGCAGTAGCTAGCTTTTAAAATTCCAGGTTTTATTAAGTTCAAAATTTCACCATCTGCCACAGAGTTGGGAGGGTTTGAGCTATAGGGAGAGGCTGAATAGGCTGGGGCTTTTTTCCCTGGAGCATCGGAGGCTGCATGGTGACCTATTGAGGGGTATGGATAGGGTGAATAGTCAAGATCTTTTTCCCAGGGTTTGGGAATCCACAACTAGACAGCACTGGTTAAAGGTGAGAGAGGGAAAGATTTAAAAGGGACTTGAGAGATAACTTTTTCATGCAGGCGGTGGTGTATGTATGGAATTAGCTACTAGTGGTGGTGGTGGTGGAGGCTGGTACAATTACAACATTTAAAAAACATCTGAGTACATGAATAGGAAGGGTTTAGAGGTATATGGGCCAAATGCTGGCAAATGGGACTACATCAGTTCAGAATATCTGGTTGGTGCAGATGAGTTGGACTGAAGAATCGGTTTCCATGCTATATGACTCTACGACTACATCTAGCATGTTGGAAAGCTGCGCAAACAGCAAATTTAACAATATTTTTAAAATGCTTACCTTTGCAACGCCAATGTGATCTTTCTTAAAAACTTCCAAGGGTTTAATGAGCATGTTACTGGAATTTTGAATCTGTAACAAAAGCAAGTGGCAACTAAGTTCAGAGTTCACAATCGAAGTCTTATTCTGAAGATTAAGCAAACAGATCTCCGTTGTAAAGTGAATGTAGAAAAGAAAATCAGCACATTGAGACAAACCTGAAATAGTTGGAAGTGAAAAAAATAATATATATTCTCTAAGTCTTGCAAAAGGAAAGAGAACAGGAAAGAACAAGTTTAAAAGTACTCTCTAATCCGCCAATAGCCACTGAATGTTTCAACAGTGGACTTGCCAACATTAAAGGCATTTAAATGGTCATTGGATAAATATATGGATGATAGTGTAGGCTAGATGGGCCTGAGATTGGTTTCACAGGTCGGCGCAACATTGAGGCCCAAAGGGCCTGTACTCCGCTGTAACCTTCTATGTTCCACACTATTTGGATTTCAGCTCTGAATTATTTAACAAAACAGGTTGTAACTTTTTTTTTAAATTTCATATTATCTGCATTCATGTTCTTCTCTTAACACCGTGAAAACAAAATGAAGACTTGGCTTTATTTTCTGGCAAAGCAAAAGCAAAAGAAAAAGATCGGCCTAATGTCCTTCACTTCAATGGAGAGCTGCTCCACAGATACAGTACATGTTAATAGGATGGCAAATGAGTCCTCTAAGAATCATGGCATAGGCTCCTGGAATACAGTTCTGGAACCTTATCCAGAGCAGCTAGAAAGCAGGAGAAAATAATTATCCTTGGAACATGAAGCAACGTCTAGGTGGTAGAGGAAAAATACAGAGGCAATATTGCAGCACACAGTTGTCTTGATTAGGGATGGAGGAGGATGGTGCTATGAAGCTTCATGAACAAAATATCAGAGCACAGTGGTACAGGTCCATCAGCATCTGCTGTCATTGCACAACCACTCATCAGTTACAGAAAAACTGAAGAATGAACAGTTATAAACTGGTCCATGAACTACTAAAATACTAGAATTAATACTATAATTTATTCAATGGAAAGGTGTGATCAGCAAAATAATTCAAATTCAGTACCTTGTGCAGGGTTTCATGTACAGAGCTAGAGGATTGGTTTCTACACTGAACTCTTCAGCCCTAAACATCCATGCTGACTAGGTTTCCCAAATAAACCTGTCCCATTTGCCTGCTTTTGGCCCATATCCCTCTAAACCTTTCCCTCTCAGGTACCCGTCCTAATGTTTTTTAAATGTTGTAACTGTACCTGCATCCACCCTTCCTCTTGTTAATTGGATTCAAATTTTCACACCCAATCTCCTTATGTAATATTGGGGACTAGCAATAATGAGATCAGTTTGTTGCCCAGTTCACCATACTTTGACAATATACAATAGGTGCAGGAGTAGGCCATTCTGCCCTTCAAGCCAGCATCACCATTCATTACGATCACGGCTGATCATCCTCAATCAGTATCCTGTTCCTGCCATATCCCCATAACCCTTGATTCCACTATCCTTAAGAGCTCTATCCAAATCTTTCTTGAAAGTATCCAGAGACTTGGCCTCCACAGCCTTCTGGGTCAGAGCAGTGTGTGAAGACGTGGGGCTCAGTGCTCTTATTTCCCCTATTTTCCATATGTCCTTATATAGAAGCTGCCCCACTTCCTGCCTTATTAAGTCAGTGCTCCTTTTGTACATTAATCCATACACCACTGGGACTCAATAACCTGAGCCCTTGCTCACCCATAATAATCAAACAATTTTGATTCAACCACCTCCAATAATCTTACATTTCTGTCTTCATATGTTGAGTTCACATGTTCGCTAGTCTTAGTACCTAACCACTCTTTCAATTATTCCCTCTGAGAACATTATATATTTCAATTAGATCACACCTCAGTCTTCAAAGTTCCAGGGATTATATGGCCATTCTCCTGAATTTCAGAAAGCCATTTCATACTGAGGAGTCAGTCTAGTAACATGCAAGTTATGAATGCTGGTAGACAATTAAACAACTCACTGGAGGAGTTGTTCCACATTTATCCCCATCCTCAAATGATGGGGGAGACCAATACATCAAAGCAAAGGATAAGGCTAACGCATTCTTAGCAATCTTCAGTCAAAAGTACCAAGTGGATGATCCATCTGGACCTTCTCCAGTGATCCCCAGCATCACACATAACTGTCTTCAGTCAACTGAACTCACTCCATGCAATATCAAGAAATGGTTGGAAGCACTGGATACTGCAAAGGCTATGGGCCTTGACAACATTCTAGCAATAGTATTGAAGACTTGTACTTCAGAACTTGCCATTTCCCTGGCCAAGCTGTTCCCAGTGCAGTTACAACACTGGCATCTACCTGATAATGTGGATAATTGCCCAGGTCTGTCCTATACATAAAAAGCAGGACAAATCCAACCCGGCCGACTACCACCCCATCACTCTACTCTCAACTATTAGTAAGGTGAAGGAAGTTGTCATCGTCAAGCAGCACGTGCTCAGCAATGCCCAGTTTGGGATCCACCAGGCCCACTCTACTCCTGAACTCAGTACAGCCTATGTTCAAACATGGACAAAAGAGATGAATTCCAAAGGGAATGGGAGTGTGACAGCCCTTGACCTCAAGGCTCCGTTCAAGTGAGTGTGCCATCAAGGAGCCCTCTCAAAACTGGAATCAATGGGTCTCGGGGACAAACTCTCCTCAGGTTCGAGTCATATCTGGAATACATGGCTTGAAAAGGGTGGATGCTAAGAAATTGTTTCCATTAGGCGGGGAGACTAGGACCCGCGGGCACAGCCTTAGAATTAGAGGGGGCCAATTCAGAACAGAAATGCGGAGACATTTCTTCAGCCAGAGAGTGGTGGGCCTGTGGAATTCATTGCCACGGAGTGCAGTGGAGGCCGGGACACTAAATGTCTTCAAGGCAGAGATCGATAAATTCTTGATATCACAAGGAATTAAGGGCTTCGGGGATAATGCGGATAAGTGGAGTTGATATGCCCATCAGCCATGATTAAATGGCGGAGTGGGCTCGATGGGCCGAATGGCCTTACTTCCACTCCCATGTCTTATGGTCTTATGAGTCCGGTCGTTGGAAGTAGTCATCTCTGCAAGAATTCCTCAGGGTGGTGTCCTAGGCCCAACTATCTTCAGCTGATTCATTAATGACATTCCCTCTATCATGAGGTCAGAAATGAATGCACAATGTTCACTACAATTCGTGACTTGCCAGACACTGAAACAGTCAATGTTTGAGTGCAACAAGATCTGGACAATATCCAAGCTCGGACTGACAAATGGCAACTACAATTTACACCACACAAATGCTAGGCAGTGACAATCTAACCATCACCCCTTGAAATTCAATGGCATTATCATCTCTGAAATCCTCATTATCAACATCCTGGAGGTTACCAGAAACTCAACTGGATTCACCATAAGTACAGTGGCTACAAAAGCAGGTCAGGGGCAAGGAATACTACAGCGAGTATCTTCCCTCACATGGAACTTGGCCTGAGTTCTAATGGTATAGAGATATTAAGCTGCGGTTGGGATTTAACTCATGGCATCCTACACACAAACCGTGCAGTTCAACTGCTTTCCCATCAGCTAAACATTAGCACTCCTAACAGAGTCTACTCTATTCTCGTAACGTAGTGAACATAACTCTGTATGCAACCTTTTGAACAGTGACCTGTTAAAACTTTGCAGTAACCTTTCAATTCTGCCCAGCAGTAAGGGTAAGTTGCCACCTCATATCATGTGAGTGGAGTGTGCTCTGAATATCACATTTCACAAAGAATGCTAGCTTCCCTGGATTCACAGGGAATGGATTTCATCCCAATTTGCATTCCATAGAGTAGCAGAGCAACTTTGCTGATCTCAGCTGAGATCAGCAAAGGTGCTACAATTGACTGCTGTATTTCAGAGACAGATTAGTGTAAAAACAGCCAGCCCTCTGTTCCACATTACTGTGCATTGACTCCTGCTGGAAAGCACAAAATTTGATGTAACTATGACAACCATTTACCAAGCTCAAGAATCCTTTTTTTTTGTAAAGATGGAACTACAATTGAAGGTTTCAATTCTTTAACATGCAACAGTATTAACTCAAAAGGTGACATTTCATTTCAGCCACTGCTTAGTTCAACCGGATCAATTTAACTCAAATGGTGCTCGCTCAAGACAAAATATGATGTTTTACGCACTTATAACTTGTTAGTTTATTAATCTCAACTTTAAAAAGTAGCTTTTATGTTGTTTCCAAGCTTGGATCATAGAGATGTACAGCAGGGAAACTGACCCTTTGGTCCATCCCGTCCATGCCAACCAGATATCCCAACCCAATCTAGTCCCAACAGTGGCCTAATCAATGTCCTGTACAGCAGCAACATGACCTCCCAACTCCTGTACTCAATACTCTGACCAATAAAAGGAAAGCGTACCAAAATCCTTCTTCACTATTCCATCTACCTGCGACTCCACTTTCAAGGAGCTATGAACCTGCGCTCCAAGGTCTCTTTGTTCAGCAACACTCCCTAGGACCTTACCATTAAGTGTATAAGTCCTGCTAAGATTTGCGTTCCCAAAATGCAGCACCTCGCATTTATCTGAATTAACCTCCATCTGCCACTTCTCAACCCATTGGCCCATCTGATCAAGATCCTGTTGTAATCTGAGGTAACTTTCTTTGCTGTCCACTACACCTCCAATTTTGGGGTCATCTTTTAAAAGGTGTCACAGTATGTGACTGAACAAAAGTGGATTGAAGCAAAAACCATGGGCACTTAAACCACAGAGAATGTGGCTTAACATGTCTGAAACACAGCACCATTGACTGTTTTGAATGATAGATTCTCCTATATTTCAACTGAGGTTTCAGCTTAGACTGTTGATTCAAACTTCAAAGTAAAAGCACAACTAAATAAGCCAACCTAAAATATTAGGATCAAAATTATGCAACAATAGCATGCTTTAAATGGTGACTAGGATATTGCACAGCCTAGAAACAATTATAGAAACAGTGCACAGCATCACAATATCATAGAGGCTGACAAAACATCTTAACTGCACTCATTTAGTAGCCCTGGGCAGTACTAAGGCCGTACAAGTGTCCAAATGCCTCTATCCCCTTGGGAGAAGAGTCCAGGGAAATGAGAGGTGCAGAGATTACAATATCCGATAGCAAGTTTATGTAGCGATTTGTTTTTACTGACCAGAGACTTGTTGCATCCAGGAATGATTTAGCATAATAAATCACATTTAATGAGGTTAACATCACGGTTGTCAAAAATTACATATCTTACAGATATTAAAAGGGACACACTAGGTGTACCACACTGGAAAAAGAATTAGGTTAGATATTTTTTTTAAAATGGCTCTGCCCTTTCCAGAATCAACGATTGCAAAGTTCGAATCCCAAAAAGAAATTCTAGAATGGGGCATGCAGCTGATTTATTTCCAAATAGTGGGGACTTGCTTTCATCTAGATCTGATTGAGCAGAAAAACCAAAACATCTCCCATCTCCTTCCTGAAACCAGTACAATTTCCCATGTGACAGAGAAACCACAATCTGATGGAACACAAGGTTTTTTGAAGCAGGAAGCCACCATTCAGCACCCAAAATTTGTTGCGAAACTCAATAGGACGAGAGTTAATCCACAAACTAACTCTTTACATCTGCCTTTTCTCCACATCCCCTTAAACCTTTGTTCAGCAAACATGTCACAACCTCAGATTTAAAATTAATATAGATGATCTGGCATCAAATGCCATGAATGTAACAGAATTCTGAACTTCTGCGTGATTAAGTGTTTCTCGAATAACTCCTGAAAAGTTTGATTCTACTTTAAGACCAGTCCCCCAGTATTGGATTGTATAAGCAACAGAAACGGTTAATCTACTTGTTCCCTCTAATGTCGTAGAAGTATACAATAGCAGACTGTCAGTCTATGGAGTATGTGCTGCCAAAGTTTACTACCTACACTCGTCCCACTTTCCAGCATCAGGCCCATAAAGTCTCATATCCATTTGAGGCTAAGTGCTCATCCACATATTAGTTAAAAAGTTGAGAGGTTTCTCTCCCTCAGCTACACTCAGGCAGTGCATTCCAGACCCCCGGTCACCCTCCAGGTCAAAACGTTTTCCTCAAGACCTCTCTAAACTTCCTGCCTTCTGCCTTAAAATTTGTCTCCCTGTTATTGACCCTTCAACTAAGGGGAACAACTGCTTAATATCCACCCTGTCCACACCCCTCAAATCATATCCACCACCCACTTCGAATTTCTCCACTCTTTAAAAAAAACCAAGAAGGTTCAAGAAGTCGTCTTACCACCACCTTCTCCAGGGCAACTTTGGACAGGCAATTAATGTTGGTCAGCTAGCATCGCCCACATTCCATGAGTGAATAACAAAAACCTTGAGCTTACCCAGTCTCTCTTCACAGCTGAAAAGCTCCATCCCAAGCAATATCCTGGTGAGTCCCCTCTGCACCCCCTCCAGTACAATCATATCCTCCCTATGGTGGAATTGACCAGAACTGCACACAATTCTCTCAGTGTCCTAACCAAAGTCCTGCTCAGCTCCAGAGTCCATCAACTCACTTTTCTACATTGAAGCTCATCTGCCACCTATCCATCCACTCCACTAAAATGTCCTTTTGGAGTTCCGTACTGTCCTCCTCACTGTGGACAATCCATTCAAGTTCAGTGTCATCTGCAAACTTGAAAATAGCCCCCAGAGACCAAGAGCCAGATCAATTTCATGTATCAGGAAATGCCAGCATCCATGGGGAACTTCACCACAAATTTTCCTCCAGCCAAGAAAGTAGCTGTTTTGATTTTATTTAATTGTAGTCACACATCGCTGGGTACAGTAAAAAGGTTTTGTTTTGTGAACAGCACAGGCAGATCATAGCAAACAGGGACAAACAGATCATAGAATGCTTAGACAGAGCAAGGCGTAGAAGGTCGGAGCTGATTAACATTAGCAAGATCAGCATTATTTGAAGTTGGAGAGGCCCATTCAGCAATTTAATTACAGCAGGGAAGAAGCTGTTCTTGAACTTATTGGTGTGTATGCCCAAGCCTCTCTAACCAGTCGACTAGTGACCATTACTGTTTCCTATCACTCCGCTAACCTTGTATCCATATTGCCACTGTCCTTGATTATATAATGACTTGCAACTTTCTTCAAAAGTCTATTGTGGAGCACAGTATTAAAAGCCTTGTGCTCATCAGGATGACTTCAAGCAAATCAAATTTCAAACAAACAATCACAATGACTCACTCTATGGGAAAGTAGTACTGACTGCTTGGCAAGTTGTCAGATTAACTGAGGCATTGCAGAAAGCAACAGTGAACTACAACTTCCTCAAATTCACAGAGATTTCAAAAAAGCAAGGGTTTCAGCATATTCCACTTGTCAGAGAATTAGTCTGGGAATAATTAAAACAGATTTTTATTTTAAAGGTTTTAAATTACATGTGCTCTGTAAGGGTGCAGAGTCTTCATTTGGAGATGTTGAGGTTGGACTGGGGTGTACAAAGTTAAAAATCACACCACACCAGGTTACAGTCCAACAGATTTAATTGGAAGCACTAACTTTCAGAGCACTGCAACCACCTGATGAAGGAGCAGTGTTCCGAAAGCTAGTGCTTCCAATTAAACCTGTTGAACTATAAATGTGGTGTTGTGAGCACCGCCCTCCTAACCTGCAATCTTCTTCCTAACCTCTCCGCCCCCACCCCACTCCGGCCTATCACCCTCACCTTGACCTCCTTCCACCTATCACATCTCCATCGCCCCTCCCCCAAGTCCCTCCTCCCTACCTTTTATCTTAGCCTGCTGGACACACTTTCCTCATTCCTGATGAAGGGCTTATGCCCGAAACGTCGAATTTCCTATTCCTTGGATGCTGCCTGACCTGTGCTTTAACCAGCAACACATTTTCAATTGTGAGATTTTTAACCCAGTCTTCAGACTGGTCGTGAAGACGATCATTAGTCATAGCTCAACAACTAACCCCATACACACTCTCAACTCAACAGCTGCTTAATCTTCCATCACTCCCCCCTCCCTCTGTGTCACACCAATACTCTGACTTCAGTAAATACAAAGGAGTTAGTTACATATTAGGATTTTTACTAGTTAGTGAAGAACAGTAAAGGTAGCGATGGGATTTTATTGCTCAGTTTTCTGTCAAGTTATTCATTCCTTCCTGGTTCTTTCAAAAGTATTATTTATGGATGTATGTTTTTTGAAAGGAAAGAATGTAAAGATGTCTGATAGCCAGCGGGTGCTGTAAGGATCCCTTCACTGCACCAAATTCTGACTCATTCTACTGCAACACAACTTTTTTTTTTACAGTGTCCTTCTATTTAATCGCACAAGTAGGGCAAGTTGTTTCCTTCAGTTTACTCTGCCTGTGGAGAAAACCAAGGATTTATAAATTACTGCAAATCGACTGAAAGAAAACTTACTCAGCCACAGAAATTGATTTAACTGACCTCAATGTGCCAAAGGGCATCAACACCCAACAAGTTTCAGAATGTACAGACAAGAATGCTCTGATTGAGAGTTCAAGCAATCATTGCAACATTTGTTATCTCTGAAGCACATACACTACCTACAAATCAATTGTTTCCCAGTCAATGTAAATAACCTTCCAAATGTCAAACTTTTGCAGATAAAGCTCAAAATCAAGTACTTACCATCATCACCCTCTCATCTTCTACTTCCTGCAGCAACCCTGCAAACTCCTTGAAAGATTCAGCTGAAAGAGATAGAACCAGACAACTTTACAGAACAGAAGGAGGCCATTCAACCCATCGTGTCTATACCAGCTCCCAAAAAGAACTGCCCAACTAGATCCAGCCCTATCTCCATAGCCCTCTATCTTCAAATAAATATCCAGCTCTTTTGAAACCTCCCATGGAATCCACCTCCAACACTCCCTCAGGCAGCTCAACAACGGAGTGTAGAGGTTGTTCTAGTTCTCTTGCTGACAATTTTGAAATTGTGACCCCCATGGATGGAAACATCAATCATAAGAGTCAACCCACTATGCGTATCAGAATGAAAATGCAGTACAGCTATCCCTAGTCTAACTGATTCATCCCTACGTATTATGCTAAACAGCCATCACATTGAAATGAAATATCAGAACGAAGTAAGTTTCTGACTTGCAAAGTTAACATTCAAAAATGTTGTCTTGGACTGAACAAACAAAAAAAGTCATTTTTTTTTTGTAGATCTTCCACAGACTCTTCCAAGTTCCACCTAGCTCATTGCCTGCCTCCCTCCCACAACCCAATGCTTCTGCAGTTTGTTGGGAGGGGGCAAGGCAGCAAGAAGCAGGGTTAAGGTAAGGAAATGGAAAGGAGGGTCAAGGGAGGCAGGGATCAGAGGAAGACTTTTTTTTAAAATGGACTGCTTCCTCTAACTCCACTGTACCAGGAAATCAGCAACGCAACCTTCGAGGAACAGAAACTGGAGATTGTTGGAAAAAATCGCAGCAGAAATGACAGCATCTGTGGGGAGAAATCAGAGTTAACGTTTCGAGTCCAGTGACCTGTCCTCAGAACGGAAGCCATTCCAGAATAGTACGTTACTCTGTTTTCTCTCCACAGACGCTGCCCGACCTGCTGAGATTTTCCAGCAATCGGTTTTTGTTTCTGATTTACAGCATCAGCAGTTCTTCCAGTTTTTTTTTTAAACTTTTGAGGAACATCGCTATTTTTCCAAATGTGCCAAAAGAAACAAAAACCACTTGGAATATGGATAGGAAAGCCAACAGCATTTCCTCATTCTCGGTCATGGATAGAGTCTCATATTTCAAAAGACCAGCTGGACATGATTTTTTCTGAAGAAAGTTGCTTCACATCAGCAGATTTTAGGATGAGGAAGCACAAAAGCTAAAAAAAAACCCTTTCAGGTCCCTGACTTTATCAGGTATTCACCAATTGAATGTCTTTAGGTAAGGGGTATAGTACAGTGCATGGTTTTAAAATCATATGTTATCATATTTAGCCATTGGAGAAGGACCCTTGTTCAGGCTCAATGTAATCCCAAAGGGACACAAACACACACCAGAAAAGTACAGAGATTTAGTTATGTCTCTGACACATGCACAAGAGAAACTGGTACGAGGAGAAAGTTTCAACATGCAAAAACTCTCAAAAACGGCTAGAGAAAGCATTTTTGTCTCTACACAACAGAAACATATGCTCAGCATTGTTGATAGCAGTACTGAGTGAGCTCTGTGGCAAAGTCTCACAAACAGGAGAAAGTGAGGACTGCAGATGCTGGAGATAAGACGAGTGTGGTCAGGCAGCGTTATAGGAGCAGGACAATCGACGTTTCAGGCACACGGGATCAATGTGAATTTCACCAGTTTCCCTCCCCCGACCTTATCCCATTCCCAACCTTCCAACTTGGCAACGACCTCTTGAATTGTCCTATCTGTCCATCTTCCTTCCCACCTATCCACTCCACTTTCCTCTCCACCTATCACCATCATCAACCTATCGCATTCCCAGCTACCTTCCCCCCAGCCCCACCCATTTATCTCTCAGCCCCCTTGGCCCACAAGCCTTTTCTTGAAGGGTTTATGCTTGAAACATCAGTTCTCCTGCTCCTTGGATGCTGCCTGACCAGCTGTGCTTTTCTAGCACCATACACAATCTCTTACATACAGCCTTGCTTTCTAAATTTGAAATATGCTGAATATTCTCTTGTGACAGAAAGGAAGGAGGTACACTTACTACAGAGGTGAAAAAAGACCAGAAACTCTGACAGATTCTAGCTCAGGTTTTCAAAGGCCAATCGTTCAATTTCATTGTGCAAGAATCCAAACAGAGCATCAAGAAAGTATTATAAACCTTCATGTGCACACAGAGATTCAGCACACCAGGATCAGTGACTTTACCCAGCATATCACTTGAGAACCAGCACAGTCCAGGGCTAGGTGTTTATAATCCACATATCTACCCTTGCAACTCTACTGACCACCACCTCCTCTGCCTTACCGAAGACCATCTCAACCTCACCTCCTTTCAAGGATTTCAATCTCCAATTCAACACTTAGAGTCCAATTATTAATTTAGCTATAGACAAGCCTGTGCCAATGTGGAGGTACATAGGAGGGCTGTCATTGGTCCTCAGTTGGCTGGGGGTGCCCACCATTCAGTGTCTGATCAATGAAGGGGAAGGGGAATGACCCTGTGAGAGCCATCCCCTCCACCTTTCTGCTGATAACCTTTTCTTCCCGTCCCCACTGCAACAATTTACTCTGGCTCGGGTCACTATTTAGATTAGATTAGATTAGATTACTTACAGTGTGGAAACAGACCCAACAAGTCCACACCGACCCGCCGAAGCGCAACCCACCCATACCCCTTTTTACCTACATTTACCCCTTTACGGGCAATTTAGCATGGCTAATTCACCTGACCTGCACATCTTTGGACTGTGGGAGGAAACCAGAGCACCCGGAGGAAACCCACGCAGACACGGGGAGAACATGCAAACTCCACACAGTCAGTCGCCTGAGTTGGGAATTGAACCCAGGTCTCTGGTGCTGAGAGGCGGCAGTGCTAACCACTGTGCCACCGTGCCGCCCACAAATCCTAGGTCTTCTGTAGCCTTTGTACCCACAGCAGCCAGAGCCTCCCTGGTGACGCAAGTGAGCAGAAAATATCCAAGTGGTCAGCAGCGCTTTAGAATTTCTGACCCCTTGATCTTCAGGTGGTCACCTGAGGAAGTTTTAACATGGATAGGCCTTCCTGGAGATGGCACCCTGCATTTCCCACTGGCCCTCCAACCAGCAGGACAGAATCCCATCCCCACGCGAAGCAGAGAATCAAAATTACAGATTTAACAAAATGCATGACCCTGATTGTTTCATGGCCACGCTCGCTATCTGAAGGTACTCCAAGCTGGTGGAGGAGGTGACAACAGATGACAATTATGGTGTGACCTTGCTACTGGTTAACATGTGTTCAAACTTCATTCATAATCATGTTTGGAAACAAAGCAATCTCAAGGAGGATGTAAAACTATTTCTCAAAGTGCTGATGCACATTGTTTTAATCAGCTCCACTATCGCATGATTGGGCTCAATGTTAGGAAACAGCAGTGGCCAGCTGCTACAAAATGTATTGCTTGCAGGAATACCATAAGCAAAAGACAAAATGCCCAAGGACTCGGCTGATTATGAAAACAACTCAGACAGGGAGGAGAAACACAAATCAACTGGAACCACCCAAGACTGAGGGCTAGAACAGATTTACTGTCAAGTGAAGATTACAGGGATACAAGTGAAATACAAAAACAAATAATATTGATTAGAGAACAAATAGGAACCAGTGTGGATATTAGAGCATTCTGTAATCACAGGCAAGTTTTGCACTGGAGGACAGCCTGCCATAGTTCATCACATGAAGATTCTAGAAATTAAATTGAATATTTGAGGAAGGAGCAGGAAACATTCCCTCTGGAAATTTCCTTCATGAGCTTTGATAAAAATCACTGCTAAATCTATTCCTTCTACAATTACGTATCTGATGGATGGCCGGATCTGTCAAAATAGAGCAGTGCAGTGAAATTCAACTAGAAAGAGGCTAACACAAGTGGGATGGGCCACTGGACAAGTTTTGCATTGCAGAATTGATTATTTTCTGGCCGCAAGTTTTATTCCGTTAATACTCTTTTATTCTATGTGAGGAAGAGCATTCTAATGAGCTGGGTGTCCGAGAATTCCCCGGGACTCTCGGGGGGGTGTAGATTAGTTATGGAGCACTTCCCCCCGGACTTCCTCAAGTATGGTGCACCAGAAAGCTGAACTACCTTATAGAACGTGGTGGCCCTTTCTGAATTATATAGTCGCGAACTTGGTGGCTATATTGGTTACGGCCTTTGTATAGTCATGGGGGCTATGTCTGGCGGTCCAAGGGTCCCTGGGGAGGGGGAAGAATTCCGAACAAATATGGGTATGCCTGCTGATGCCCCCGGTGGTGAAGAGCTTTGGTGAGATTCTGCTGAATGCGCTAACTTAACGTAATCTAATTTACTTTGGTTCAACTTCGTTTAAGTTAGTCTTTTTTCGTTATTTATAGAATGGTAGTTTGTGTAGTTTTTCTCTCACCCCTCAGTGGTTTGTGGAGTAGAGTAGTAGTTATTATACTGTTTTGTAGTGATTTTGTAAAAAACTTTAAATCTTTTTCGCAATAAAAATATTTACCAAAAAAAAATCAATAACTGCCTTCTCATCAAACAAAGTGTTTTCACTTGATTAAAATATCAAGAGTAAGGTCTTTGATTTTTTAGTTAATTCCATTTGTTTTGTTAAACATAGGCCAGTAGCAATAGTCATGACAGCAATTCCTAAAGATTGGGATGTAGATTCATCCCAATACAGGTGGCTAGTTGACCCATTGAGTCCACACTGCTCACTGTGGAATGATCAAGTCAGCCTCGTTCTTCTTTTCTAACCTCGCAGTCCTGCAAGTTTATTTCACCCAAGAACTTAGCATGGGTTCTCTTAATATAGCCTTTGGATCTGACCATTACTGACCATATTTGACACAAAAGCAGAAATTGCTGGAAAAGCTCAGCAGTTCTGGTAGCAGACGTGGAGAGAAATCAGAGTTAACATTTCGGGTCGAGTGACCCCCTACTCCGATTTACAGAATCTACAGTTCTTTCAGTTCTTGTTTTCTAAGCACGTTAGACTGTTATGCAGCTGGTGAGACATAAGGTGGCAGAGGACTTCCTGAAGCACCACATTCCACATACAAAATAGGAACAATTATAGACTATTTGCCCCCTCAAGCCCGCTCCATACATTATAAGTACTCAGGTGTTCAGTGCCAGGAATGTGAAGCAGCAATGACAAACTAGTGACAACAAATGCACAATTCAGCTCAATGGAGGGACTGTAAATGCCCTTCTAACCTATAATTAGCTCCACTCCAGCTCTAATCATGCTTTCACGATTTATACCCCAAAAGAGTATTTTTAGATTCTCTTTTATCTTCGCTGTCCATTGCTTCTTGTAATTTCTCTTGGTTTTGTCTTATCCCACTTAGCCCTGAATCTTTAACCTGGTGCTAACCATGCAAAATAATAACTGTCATATGGACCCTGCTTCCATTTCCCTTTATTATCTGCTTTGCCACCCAGGGCCTTCTGAATTTTTGCACTGCATCTTTCCTCCAGTATGTACCTTGATTGTACCCAAACAAAAAACAAACTCCTCTTTAAAGGGCAGCCAGTGTTCAGTTCTGCCTTCCAATATATCGGAATCCATGCTTAGCCTATTGAAGTTGGCTTTCTCCCAGTTAGTTATTCCTACTCACAGGAGTTGGTTAGCTTAGTTAGTTCGATGGCTGGGTTGAAATGCAGAGTCACACCAACAGTGCACATTCATTCCCCTCAATAATTGAAGTTATCATAATTGAGAAGTCTCCTTCTCAACCTGAACCCTCATCTGAAGCATGGTGACTCTCGGGTTAAACTATTACCAGTTGTCTCTCTCTAATGAGAGAGCAGCCCTATGCTCCTCTGGGGCTATGGCAACTTTGCTTACCTTTGTTCCAACTAGAACTGGTTATTTTTGCCCTTTTCTATAGGCACCCTATATCTGACGATACAATGATCACCATCCCCTAAACGTTTCCTTCCTATACTATCTGCTGGAACCAATCCATTGCCCACAACAGGATGAAACAAGATCCCTCCTTTGACACTGCACTGGAAACAAACTGATACTGAATGCCATTCTGAACACAAGTGCTTACCCTTCCCTGCCCCCTTGTACTATTACTGTCCCAGTTTAAATTGGAATTATTAGAATTATTTCACCACTAAGTTTCTTGAAAATCTTTCCCACTAGTTGGTTACTGAATACATCAAGTAATATATTTAAACACTACTGTTCCTCAATTAGAGTCAAACAGATTTTGTCCTTGACCTCCCTTGGGATATCACCTCTCTCCAGAATTGTAATGTTTTCCTTAAATCAATACTGCCAGCCTTACTACTTTCTTTCCTTCCCTTAATCTAGTTATCACATTGCTGTTTGTGCAATCTCATTGCACACAAAATGGCTGCAGTACTTCCTATATAACAACTGCAATTACAATTTAAAAGTGCTGTAGTGGCACTTATGTTTTAGGACTGCCAACAGTTGTGAAATTTGGCCAGACTCTTGTTTTATTTGTCTATATTGAAATCCACTTTTCATCATTTTGTCCAATTTCTCATTATCACGTTTTGATTATATGCTATTTCAGAGCAGTTAGGTTTTGCACAACATACCGGAATTCACTCAGCGTCCACATGCAACTGTTTGCAGACCACGTGGTACTATAATAAGATGCACCATCAAAATCTACTTGGACTGTGCATTTGGAAGAATTTTACATTTGTGGATAGTTGATTAATTTTAAAACGCAAATGGAAATCTCCTTTTTAAAAATTACATCCTGAAAAGAGCAAACGTTATTCTGAAAACCCAAAGCTATGTAAAATATGCTTTAACATTTCTTAAGTTATAGACATTTTCCTTTTTTGCACAGTTGGCACTTTGGTTAAAGCCACCATATTGAGCTTGGTTTTCAGCTTTGTTCCACTAAACTTAACTTTACTCATCAATAGCTACAGCACTTGAATATTATACAGTGCAGTACGCCTGCAGTCTTCAAATGACATTTGCCAAAACCCATAAAGACTAAACCTGTATATATTACACTGGGCTTTCTACAATAAAAGGTATTTATCCTTTATTCCGTTTCCAAATAAAAAACTTTGAACAGTGCACCCAAATGTAGGCATAGCCCATATTATTTAAGTCATGTTTACATATGTTCCCATGATCAAGAAACACTGCATTCACTTGGGTTTTGTTTTCAAAGTCCAGAAGTTTAATTTTAAGTTAATCATTAAGAATCTGTTCTGAACAAAACTGTTCTGTGATTCATCAGACTTAAATGATCACTTGGCTATGCCTTGCAACCTGTCCACATCCACTATAATTTAATCCATCACAACCAACAGTAACCTGTATTTTTAATAAAAACACCTTTAACATGGTGCTCCATCAATTTTCGGTTCTACAAATAAAGGTTCCTAGCTTCAGTTCCTTACCCACACTTAAATTAGCAATAAGGGAGTCAATATGGAGAGAGACATTTTAGGCAATGGTCCATTTCGGTTGGAGGAATAGAAAGGCAATTTATTATCTAAATGTAGAGAAAGTTCAGAGTGCTTCAGTGCAGAGCGATCTCAGGTGTCCTCATGCACAAATCGCAGAAAACTAATTTGTAGTACAGCGTAAGGAAGGCAAATGGAATTTTGGGATTTATTGATAAAGAAACAGTGTACGAAAGTAGGGAAGTGTTGCTGCAACTGTACAAGGCATTAATGAGATGGAACCTAGAGTATTGTGGACAATTTGTCCCCCTTATTGAGGGACGTCATTACATTGGAGGCATTTCAAAGGAAGTTCACTTGATTAATTCCAGAGATGCAGGGCTTGACTTATGAAGAGCACTTTAGGCCTATACTCTTTAGAATCTAGAAGAGTAAGAGGAGATTTAATTGAGGTATGTAAGTTGTTAAAGGGGTTTGACAAGGAAGGATGTTTCCTCATGAGGAGCAGTCTAGAATGGGATATCATAGGTTTAGAATAAGGGGTGGCAGATTTAAAACAGATGGAGGAGAAATTACTCCTCTCGAGGAATCATGAATCTCTGGAACACATTACACTAGAGCGTGGTGGATGCTGGGACAGATTTTTAATTAGTAATGGGTTGAAGGGTTATGCAGACAGTGAGCAGGAAAATGGGGCTGAAGCTGAGATATGATCAGCCATGATCGTATCAAACGATTGGGGCAAACATAAGGGGCTGAGCTAACTATTCCTCCTCCTAATTCTTATGGCTTGAGTTACTGAGATGACCAGCTAGCTTTCTACTGAGAGAAAGAGTTACATGGGGAACCACTGTTCGATGCCTCAAGTACTTTCTCGCAGTTGGTCCTACATCAAGAATCAGCTGGTTTTTTTTCAAATCAAGGATATTTTCTGTTTTTGGATACATTTACCTTTACCCTCAGTATTTTTTTAAAACCAAATCATCTCACAGCCAAAGCAAACAGACCTAAAAGCAAAGTTTTGTTTCCAAAGAGCCCAAATGGACATATAGACATGCTGAATGTGAGTCTTTCGAAAAAAAAAACTTCACTTTTAGGTCCATCTTGGCTAAGAGAAGTCTTTTCGCTCGTCGCAAAGGTCCAAACTCAGCATATCCTCAGCTCCATTCTGGTCAAATTTTGATAAGACCTTCGATTTTTAGATCTTTTCAGTTTCTTGTCATACAGATAAAGGATACCTGTTGTACACAGGGGACATCCAGGTCACTTGCTAATGCAAAGTACTGAAAGTAAAAGTGCAATGTAATTCAGTTCATTCTTTGTAACTCACATGGTGAAGCAGACATACAAGATGCTTGCCTTCATTAGCCAAGCATAGAGTGTATAGTTACAAGGAAGTCTTGTTAGAACTTTATAAAACATTAGTTAGGGCCACAGTTGGAATACTGTGCGCAATTCTGGTCACCACTAATTGGAAGGACGTGGTTGCACTGGAGGGGGTGCAGTTGAGATTCAGGTGGGGGAGGCAGGTGAGAACGTTGCCGGAGATGAAGTTTCAGTTATGAGGAGAGACTGGATGGGTTGGATTTGTTTTCCTTGGAGGAAAAGAGGCTGGGGGAGGGGAGGTGGTTCTGATCGAGGTACACAAAATTGAGAGGCACAGGTGGAACAGATCATGAGAATCTCTTCCCTGTCACAGATGTGTCTAAGACAGGAGGACATAGGTTTAAAGGTGAGGAGCAAGTTGTTTAGAAAGCATCTGATAATCTATTTTTCTCTAATAGGCTGGTAGATATATAGGAGTGTGCTACCTGTCAGGGTGGTGGGGGCATGCATCTTGAGGAGTACTTCAAATGCCACAGCATAGCAGGTTATGGGCCATGTGCATAAATTGGATCAGTGTCATTTGCTGTTTGTTGGCCAATTTTGACATGGTGGGTCAAAGGGCCTGTTTCTATGTTGTATGACTCTATGATTCTAAGTCTAACATGGTCATGGGCTCTCTGGGAAAAAAAAATCTGGTGAATAAGCACAGGTGAAGCCTCCAAGATCGCTCTCATTTTTTCACTGGCAACATGATTTTAAAACAAAAAGCAAATAATTGCTCTGATTCGATGACTGCCAGAAGAAACCACCAGTCAAGTAAATCCAGACAGTTTATCCTCTTCTCAAACTATTCTCTGCAATGATACGATTACCTGGTTGGCAAAGAGACAGCACCTTTGCCAGCTGTGCTGTTCTACTTCAAATGAATTGCATTTTCTTTTGACCGAAACATAATTAACTAAATATTAGCTGAAGAAAGGAGACAGAGGATTCAAGTGACCAGAGATAATGAGCCCTTTTAGCAGCCATCTTGTTGTCATGTTAACTGGACTCAACAACTGTGCGTGTCCCCAGCTGCATCCCTGCAATCTTCCAGCCAAAAGCATTTTACTGACAAGAAGAGAATAACTGAACGGCTGGATCATTATTAAAATGGACTTTTTCGCCTCCTCCACCATTCTATTCCACAGCTGCAAGTAGTATGTCATTTCAGTTCCTTACCAATGTTGATTTCATCGTCAGTCAATGTATCTCCAATGAATTCAAACTGAAATACATTCAGGCTCTGTGAAAACTTCACCACAGCTGAAGAGTAATCTGTAACAGAAAACAAAAGGACTTCAATAGTTTGTAAAATACTCCAATACACCATATCGTGCAACATCATACATTGGCAGCTTTCTGAACTAAGACAAGGGTTCAAGAAATCTCTAGTTTAGAAGTCCAGCAATTACAGTCAGTTTAACCGTAGAAATGGAAATAATTTAGAAACAATAATTGGGAAAAAGTTAAGTCACTTCAGCATATATGGAACAATATAAGCAAAAGGAGCATAGAGGGCTACAGTGGGAAATATAGCTCGAGAGACAGCAAGGATACAACAGGCTGAGTGGCCTCCTTTTATGGTGTTATCATTCTATAATTCCACGACCGAGCTGCATATCACCAAAACATTCCAGCTGATGGAAACACGGGCACTGGTGACATAACCGGAAATGTTACACTGGTACAGATCCTATTCCACAGATACTCTTCCAGAAACTCTTATTTTGCTTGAACTCACACTTGTACAATAGCAACATGATTGGACACGAAAGGTTGCCTGCAACTACCTATTTTGGAAACCAGTGAAGCTGGACTGGGTATAAACAAAGCAAAGTATATTTCAGTAGCTGCTTGGAACTGCAGAAAGACCAAGTGAATGAAAACTGGATGGGTAACAAGAAAAACTTCTCCAATTCGCTCTCAACTAAATCCAGCACTGGGGTAAAAGCAAGTTGGAAAAACATCTTTCCTGAAAGACCAGGCACAGACATGATGGGCCAAAATGGTCTCCTCCTGCACCATTCTTCCAACTTCATAAACATACGGATTAGGAGCAATAGGCCCTTCAGCCCTTCAAACCTGCTCCACTATTGAGATCACAGCTGAACTAACAAGTGCACACTCCTGTTACGACACTGGGTAAACCCTCCTGCTTAATTTAAAACCAGAAACACAGAAAAGATGTATCCCATGCAGTAATCAGTAAACATTGAGTGGCCAAGAACTATTTAAAGCAAAAATGAACAAATTTCTTAAATATAACAGACTTAACAGTTTCTTAAAAATAACTAACCACTATTTATAATTTATTCCTCTAACATATCTGTTACGTTCCCTTCTATAAAACTAGCCTGATAAAACCTCCAATTAAAATTTACAAAACAACACTGCTTATCTCAAAACCAGGCAGCTGTAGGTTCTTGTCTTTGGATCTTCCAGTGTCTTCTTTTCTCCTTGTTAGGAATTTCTGCTTTAATGATTGAAAAGGTACTTTTAAGAGATGCTTTTTTCAAACAAACAGTCTACATGCTCGGCTTGACAGTTCTCCTGTCAACTGTTCAATTTTATCCCCTGGTCTTATACTCCAGAGCATTGGATTGTGTCATTGGCTTTTAAGATTGCCAATATACCCAATTCAAATTTGATTAGAATTTGTTACGTTTCAGGTATAATTTAAACTGATTGGCTGAATTCAAATTTTTTTTGTGTCCAAGCAATGAACTAATTAGTTGTTCAACCCAATCTTACATTGTTACTTTTTGAGAACACTTAGTGCTGTGTTCAGTAGTTCTGCGACTTTTAACTCTCTTAAAAGGTAGATCCACATCTTCATAACACTCCCAACTTGCTCTGATAGATTCTTGAAAGCAAAGGTGAAAAGTGATCTACAGCTTCTTTAAAAATATTTAAAGAGTTACTTATATCGCCTTTTGAGGAAAATTCCAAAGCATCACAATCCTTCAAGAAAATAAATTCTCATCTGATCCATGAACTTTAAGCCATGACTCCTAGTTCTAGGCTGTCCCATGAGAGGTAAACATCCTCTCCACATCATTCTGTCAAGAGCCCTTAGGAGTTCATGATACAGTTAAGTCACTGATTATTCTTCCAAACTCCAGCAGATACAAATCTAACCATTTTCTCATAAGGCAACCCACCCATTCCAGCTCCGGTCCAGTAAACCTTCTGAACTTTTCCAGTGCATACACACTTAAATAAAGGAGACCAAAATTATACATAATACTCCAAATTTGATTTCAGCAATGCCTTTAACCTACTTAAGTTAAGTTATTATAGTTCATAACCGAAGGATAACCTTCACACTTTTGTATTCAATTCATTGCAATTCAATATTTGCAATTAATGTAAGTATTCTATTAGCTTTCCTAGTTGCTTTCCTGAAGGCCCAGCAACAATGAGGTGATGCCTCAAGAGTGGGTAAGGCACAGGCAGAGGAGTGGTGGTAGTGCAAGGGTTGTTGGTGAGCTGGCTCAGAACTCCTTTACAATTATCCCTTTTATTCTTAAGCTGTTCAAAATTGCAACAGATTGTGGCAACTATTGAAGACTTTCACTGTATTATTCACTGTAAAATGCATGTGACAATAAATAAAATCATCCTTACTGTACTTCCCTTTTACCTCACATGCAGGAAAGTACTCAGATCCTTTTGCATCTCAGAACCCTCCAAATCTTTTACCATTAAATAATAGGCTTCTTATTCTTGCCTAAATAGACAATCAATCATACAATTTCCCACATCACGATCTTTTGCCAGATCTTTGCTCACCCACTGAACCTGCTCATTCCTCTTTGTAGTCTCCTTGTGTCATCTTCACAACTCATTTTCCTACCAATCTGTGTATTGTCAGCAAACTTAGTGACCAGATGGATTGGTTGAAGTTAGACATTTAGCAGCTATCCAAATGCCATCTTAAAATTGATTGGTTATCCCTTGCCTCTACTATACCAGCAGACTGCGAAGTAATTTTAAAGAGGTGATACTTGCCGAATGTTTAGTCATGTGTGAACATTGGCCATTCGCCAGCTTGATAATTTGTTGAGAAGATGGATGGTGGAGTAGTAAATGTAAAAAAAAAATTCTTTGGCACAACTCGAACATTATACAAGCAAGTCGATATTGAGATAGATTGACACTAAAGGTGTCATGCTCTAGATGACACTAAACCATAGCCCATTCTGCCTGTTCAACTGGCTTTTGTTGACATTAAGCTACCATGATGCTATTTGAAGAATAGGGAGTTCCCTGGCTCCAATCCAATATTACTCACTCTAACACAACCAGCAAATATATATTCACTCATCATTTAACTCATTACTGTGTGTAAAGTCACTCTGCCCAAATGGATGTCTCATTAGGCCCACTCAACAGTCAATTCACCTCAACCTCAAAATGAATCACTGGTAAAATTGCCATTGGAATTGAAAAGCTGTGCAAGTGATTACGAAGCCAGTTATTCACCATCAACAGGAGAGAGGGGTGAGGGGTGAGGGAGGAAGGAAAATTACTTGGAACTTTACATGGAGTCATCCAATTCCAACTGATTAAGATGTGTGCTCACCACCAACTTAAGGCCAGGAAGCCCTGAGCTGATTGTACAGCCATCAGGTGGTAAATTGGATTTTCAACCCATCTGGAGCCAAATGGTGAACAGTTCTCAAGCACCAGGTCAGACTGCACCTGATGTGCTACTGCTCAGAGTGCAACAAGGCCCCACTGATTAATGTCACTGAAGATAGATAATAAAAAAGGTATTTGGGAAGGGGAAGCACCCCAAACCTTATTAAAATTCTAGCTGCAGTGAAAGGAAACCCTTGTGTGACCATAAATTGGTGTCAATTGTTGCACAGATGGTTAAACCAACTGACACCTCCCATAGGAGGAAGCTGAAAAGCAAAAGGGCAAAGCAATCTCAATGCATCGCCCGGTTCTGACAAGAATCCATGAGGTGAGATGAGCAAGAGGAGGGGGGATGATGGTAGAAAAGAGGTGAATGATCTTAGCCATTAAATCATAACATTACTGATCAAAACCAGTGCGGTCTCATGGATTCTGAAATGTACACTTTTGCAAATTATTTTTCAAACTTTGAACCTGAACATAATAGGCGCTATGTAAATATAAAAATTCTTGGGGTTTATTTTTGTAAAGAGCTAAAGGCTATTATACCCATTAAGTAAATCCCATTTTCATTGGTCAATGCCACCTTGTCATCATATTCCTCCATGCCTATGTTCTAATACGGAGACCAGTCGAAACCAATCTCTAGCTGTCATGGAAATTAAATTGGAACAAAGAACAAAGAAAACTTACAGCCCAGGAACAGGCCCTTCGGCCCTCCAAGCCTGAGCCGATCCAAATGTACTGTCTAAAACTGTCGGTCAATTCCTAAGCATCTGTATCCCTCTGCTCCCTACCTACTCATGCATCCGTCCAGACACATCTTAAAATAAATCTACCATGCCTGCCTCTACCACCTCTGCTGGCAACGCGTTCCAAACGTCCACCACCCTCAGTGTGAAGTACTTGCCACATGTATCCCCCTTAAACATTCCACCTCTCACTTTGAAAGCGTGACCTCTCATTATTGAATCCTTCACCCTGGGAAAAAGCTGGTCTCTATCCACCCTGTCTATACCCTTCATGATTTTGTAAATCTCAATCAGGTCCCCCCTCAATCTCCATTTTTCTAGAGAAAATAAACCTAACCTACTCAACCTCTCTTCATAGCTAGCACCTTCCATACCAGGCCACATCCTCTTAAACCTTCTCTGCACCCTCGCCAAAGCATCCACATCCTTTTGTTAATGTGGCGACCAGAACTGTACACAGTATTCTAAATGCAGCTGAACCAATGTCTTGTACAATTTTAACAGGACTTGCCAGCCCTTAACTCAATACCCTGTCCAATGAAGGCAAGCATACTGTATGCTTTCTGGACCACTATCCACCTGTGCAGCAACCTTCAGGGTACAACAGACCTGCACTCCCAGATCTCTCTGCCCATCAACTTTTCCCAAGGCTCTTCTCTGTTTACAGTATAGTTTGCTCTAGAATTAGACTTGCCGAAATGCATCACCTCACATTTGCCTGAATTGAAAGCCATCTGCCACATTTCCGCCCAACTCTCCAGTCTATTCATATCCTCCTGTATTCTCTGACAGTCCCTTAATGCTTTCTGCCGCTCCACCAATCTTCGTGTCATCTGCAAACTTGCTGATCAGACCAACAGTGCCCTCTTCCAGATCATTTACGTATATCACAAACAATAGTGGCCCCAACACTGACCCCTGTGGAACACCACTGGTCACCTTTCTCCATTTTAAGAAACTCGCTTCAAATACTACTCGCTGTCTCCTGTTGCTCATCCAGTTCTTTATCCACCTAGCTAGAACACCCTGCACACCATGAGACTTCACTTTCTCCATTAATGTACAATGGGGAACCTTATCAACACGTTACTAAAGTCCATATATATGACATCTGCAGCCCTTCCTTCATTTAACAACTTGGTCACTTCCTTGAAGAACACTATTAAGTTGGTAAGGCATGATCTCCCCCGCACATAACCATGTTGCCCATCACTGATAAGCTCATTCCTTTCCAAATATAAATAGATCCCATCTCTCAGTACCCTCTCCAGCAACTTCCCCACCACTGACATCAGGCTCACTGGTCTGTAGTTACCCAGAATATCCCTACTACCCTTCTGTACAGGGGACAACATGAGCAACCTTCCAGTCCTCCGGCACCTCACCTGTGTTTAAGGATGCCACAAAGAGAACTGTCAAGGTCCCAGCTATTTTCTCTCTCACCTCCCTCAGCAACCTGGGATAGATCCCATCTGGTCCTGGGGATTTGTCCACCTTAACAGCCTCTAGAATACCCAACACATCTTCCCTACTTATGCCAACGTGATCCAGACTAATCCAGAAAATCTATAATCTCACGATTCATCATGTTCCTCTCCTCAGTGAACACTGATACAAAGTAATCATTCAGAATCTCATCCAGTCTCTCAAGTTCGACACACAGCCTTCCTTCATTATCTTTTACTGGACCAATCCTTTCTCTAGTTACCCGCTTGCTTCTTAAAATGCTTTGGGATTTTCCTCAATTCTGCTAGCTAAAGCTGTTTGATTCCTTGTTTAAAACTTGTCCTACTCTTCTGATATTCCTCCAGGGCCCATTCTGTTCTTAGCTGCCTAGACCTTATGTACACTTCCCTTTTCCTCTTGGCTAGTCATACAATTTCTCTTGTCATCCACGATTCAACAGACACCATTTGATAAATACAGGCTCACACAAAAGGTTTCCACCCTGGTTACACCACTGGGAATTGATCTTATTAAAGGGTGAAACTGATCTACCAAAATGGGCACCACCCAACACGCTTTGCCTGTAGCTAGTGTCAAATACATCAACAGTTTACAAATGCTTTAGTTTTGTTTTTCCTCCCTTGTTTACATTTTTCAAGGCCATACACTACCTGTAACTAAGGAGGCAAATGCAGGAACTATTCCTAGATGGTGTGCATGGTCCGCAGTGGAGATGGCCAACATGCTTACTTTCCCACAACCCTATCCCTTGATGAAACAGATGAGAACCCCAATGAATCACAGAACAAAGTGAAACAGAGGCATGAGCCCACATTCCAACACTGCATATTGACTACAACAATTCACTAGACTAACTGGTAAGGAGGCTGAATAACGTGCACTTTAGATTATAATGGTTATAAAGTCTGAAGTAAATATTGACTTTTTTGCTGGATATTTTCCTCAGATATATTCTTTTAAAGTTAATGTCCATAATCCTACACCACGAATCAATATTAAAAAGTATGTGAGGAATTGAGCAATGAATCCCCAAGTAATTCTCCCTCTTACTAAGAACCTAGCTGGTCCTGGCAGTAACACAAGTCATAGGAACATAAGAACTAGGAAGAGTAGGCATTCAACTTCTGAGCCATTTGATATGGTCTCATTTTAGCCTCAACTCCAAAATTTCAGCCTGCTGTCCCTCAACTCTAAAAATCTGTCTGTCTATCTCCTTCTTAAATTTACTCAACATCCACCACACTCTAGCGTAATGAGTTCCAATCCTTTGGGAGAAGCAAACTTGTTATCTCGGTTTTAAGTCTGCTATCCCTCATCCCAAACTTATGACCTCTCAAAAAAGGACCATTTCTGTACCAAGTCCAGCACACATCCAGCATAACATATCAGATAGTGAGAGAAAACTTGGGAGAGATTATACTATAGGACAAAAGAAAACACAAAAAGGGATAAGCCCATGCAACTCTACAAATTCTACCAAGGTAATAATGTTCAGTTAATGAGCTGATGTTAGCACAATGCTCTCCTTCTGCATGATATCACATCCGTGATTCTGTGGTGGCACAGTGACTCACAGCACCAGGCTCCCAGGTTCGATTTCAGCCTCGGGTGATTGTCTGTGTGGGGTTTGCACATGCTCCCCGAGTCTGTGTGGGTTTCCTCCCACAGTCCAAAGATGTGCAGGTCAGGTGAATTGGCTAAATGGCCAATAGTGTTAGGTGCCCATTAGTTAGAGGGAAATGGGACTGGGTGGTTTACTCTTCGGAGGGTCGGTGTGGACTTGTTGGGCCAAAGAGCCTGTTTCCACACTGTAGGGAATCTAATCTGAGTGAAGCACAAACAGAACTAAACCCCAGGGAAGCTGAAGGATTAGTAAATTATAATGAGAGACAGATGGCCTTGCAATTTGCAGTTCCTCCATGATTGGACAGTTTTGATAATGACCTTGCCTCCAAATACAAATGTAAGTTATGACTCAACTGAAGGGGACCTTAGGAATTCATGTAATGCCAGAACATCCACATGATATACAATGCTTCCCGTCACATTCCACCCAGAAATCATTACCTTCCTGCAAATTCTGGAACACAGAACAGAAACCCTTTGATAAGTCACCAGGAGCCATTCCCCCACATCCCCCTGTGAGCATATGAAATCTTCAGCTGATATCAAAAAGGATGTTTTGTTTTATAAGAACATAAACAGGAATAAAACTAGATCACTTAATTGCAATCCTTTTGTTCTTGCTTTGGAGTTATTTGCAGCATCCTGCAGAAAACAGCAAACTCAACTCACTCCAACTATCTGGAAGGAATAACTGCTGTTGAAATCAATATACTGATTCCAACCCCTTACCCTCAAAAACAGAATAGGCTGGGGCTATGGGCAAGGGGGAATGGACTGTAGTTTACAACAAATACATAGAAATTAAAATCAGGTCAGCATCTTGACCTTTATACAATGCTCCCACTTTAACTCTTGGGGCTCAGGAGACATTTGCTACAGGAAGACAAAACCGTCAAATACATCACAGGCAGGCTACTGTGATGATGCAAAGATCACAGTGGCATTTCAGCATGTTGCAGAGAGCCAGAAACACCAGAAGCTTGCACAGGCAGGGAGCTGCGCTGTTGGGGCTTATGGACCATTTGTTTGAAATAACATTTCTGTAAGGGGTAAAGCTTTACAGTCCAACTGGTTTAAATTTCAAAAGGTTTGTCTTAGCAACGAGAAAACATCAGCACACGTTAGCATTAGACAGTAGATTTGAAAAAGTGAGCACCATGCCCTCCCTACTGTAAAACCAGTGAATCTACATTCTTTGGTATTAGCTTACTTCCACTTGGATTATTAAACTATGAATAAATTGCATTCAGGTGTTTGAATACTATTTGCCCTGCAAGACTCAAGCATCCCTCCTAGGAGGTACAGGATATTCACCCACAGACTCTGCTCACCAACGTGTGTACATTAGAGCTACTGTCCAGACTAGGAGTCCAAAAAGGATTGCTTTCAAAAAGCCACAGGGATGCTGAAGGCAGAGCTTCAGGATTCTGAATAGGTTTGGGACCCTCCTATATCAGGCTCCAGCATCATACTACATTACCATGAGACATTTTCTCACTGTAGGGTGAGGAAAAGTCTTCAAGATGACCAGAAAGGCCAAGCAGCAGCAAGAGGGCCATCTGAGCACCTTGCAGTGAGAAACAGGAACCATTAACAAATTGCTCAGGAGATTCCAGTATTCAGCTTATTTCACCTATACAGAACTTTTCTGCTTTAAAAATTCACACGATATCCTTCAGCACTCCTTTCATTAAATAGCATTCAAAAAAAAAGGATAAGACTTGCATTTATGAAGCACCTTTCACAACGTGAACAAGCTCCTTTTCTGTCAATTAAATTCTCTCAGTGGAAACAACAATCTAATGTCAGAGACACCAAAGGAATTCTTTAGTTTACCTTTGGAGTGTCATCAGATCTTATACATTCATGCAGAAGGGCAGATGGGACATTGATAGCTCCAGCAGATCTGATAGTTTGAATTATGTAGGAGACATGAATGCTAATAACGAAACAAATTAGAGATGCTTAATCATACAGTGAGCTCACCATCGCTGTGCATTACTGCCAACCCAAATATCAACAGCTGAGTGTTTGGCAACAAGGCTGTGATTTTAGAAAATAAAAGACTGATAAGAAGTAAAAGTACAGTGATGCCTGAATTACTGACAATTTTATATTAATTATTAAACAGGTGAAATATTAATGGAGAGATGGGAGTTGCATGTAGAGGGCTGGGAGAGGCAAAGTGCAGTGGAATATGAAAACAGAAAGAACTGCAGTTGCTGGAAATCAAACAAGAACGGAAATAGCTGGAGAAACTCAGCAGGTCTGGCAGCATCAGCAGACAGCAAGCAGAGTCAATGTTTCAGAACAGAAGTGGTGCTCAGTTCTGAAGGAGGGTCACCACACCTGAAATGTCAATTCTGCCAGGCTGCTGAGTTTCTCCAGTTCTTTCTGTTTCTGTTGCAGTAGAATAAAAATAGTTAAGAAATAAGAGAGACCTGACAAACAGGATGGAAGGCAGACAGAGATGGATTTAAAATGCCCCTCAGTTTAGTAAAGAGGGTTACAGAGCAGCAGGCACATGGAACAAGCTGTAATGGTGTAGACACAGGAGGAATAGACGCTCAACGTTACAATCAGCAGTTATTCAGGAATGATAAACAAGGATAAAAATGAGGGGAAAGTTGGCAACATTCATCAAAGACACTGTAACTAGGAAGGGTTCCTATACTTGAGAATTCAAAGACAGAATCTATTTGTTAGCATTAAGAAATAAATCAGGAGCTAATACCCAAGGGAAGTGTATAATATTAAGACACCAAGTAGTTGGAAACAGGCAGGGAAGCAAATCTGCAGGCAAATACCTAACACAGGAGAAAGTGAGGACTGCAGATGCTGGAGATCAGAGCTGAAAATGTGTTGCTGGAAAGGCGCAGCAGGTCAGGCAGCATCCAAGGAGCAGGAGAATCGACGGTTCAGGCATGAGCCCTTCTTCAGGAATGAGGAGTGTGCGCCAAGCAGGCTAAGATAAAAGGTAGGGAGGAGGGACTTGGGGGAGGGGCATTGGAAATGCGATAGGTGGAAGGAGGTTAAGGTGAGGGTGGGGACGGAGAGGTCAGGAAGAAGATTGCAGGTTAGGAAGGTGGTGCTGAGTTCGAGGGTTGGGACTGAGACAAGGTGGGGGGAGGGGAAATGAGGAAACTAGAGAAATCTGAGTTCATCCCTTGTGGTTGGAGGGTTCCTAGGCAGAAGATGAGGCGCTCTTCCTCCAGCCGCCATGTTGCTATAGTCTGGTAGTGGAGGAGTCCAAGGACCTGCATGTCCTTGGTGGAGTGGGAGGGGGAGTTGAAGTGTTGAGCCACAGGGCAGTTGGGTTGGTTGGTCCGGGTGTCCCAGAGGTGTTCTCTGAAACGTTCCGCAAGTAGGCGGCCTGTCTCCCCATATATAGAGGAGGCCACATCAGGTGCAGCGGATGCAGTAAATGATGTGTGTGGAGGTGCAGGTGAATTTGTGGCGGATATGGAAGGATCCCTTGGGGCCTTGGAGGGAAGTAAGGGGGGAGGTGCGGGCGCAAGTTTTGCATTTCTTGCGGTTGCAGGGGAAGGTGTCGGGAGTGGAGGTTGGGTTGGTGGGGGGTGTGGACCTGACAAGGGAGTCATGGAGGGAGTGGTCTTTTCGTAACACCGATAGGGGAGGGGAGGGAAATATATCCCTGGTGGTGGGGTCCATTTGGAGGTGGCAGAAATGACGACGGATGATATGATGTATATGGAGGTTGGTGGGGTGGTAGTTGAGGACCAGTGTGGTTCTGTCCTGGTGGCGATTAGAGGGGCGGGGCTCAAGGGCAGAGGAGCGGAAAGTGGAGGAGATGCAGTGGAGGGCTCAAGAGCTTCTGGGCAGAGCAGATGACCTGGGGCGTGCAGTGAGAGAGGGACTCACTGAAATACTTGTAGAGGGAGGAAGAGAGCTTCTTCAAGGAAGGCATCCTTGCAATAGGATTCGCAGTAGGTTAAAATCTTCTAGAAGAAAGTGGCTGAAGAGCTCTGGGCACCTCTGGAGCTCCACCGCATTTCCTCCACTTTCCGCTCCTCTACTCTTGAGCCCCACTCCTCCAATCGCCACCAGGACAGAACCCCACTGATACTCACCTATCACCCCACCAACCTCCATTATACGTCACATCATCCGTCGTCATTTCTGCCACCTCCAAACGGACCCCACCACCAGGGATATATTTCCCTCCCCTCCCCTATCAGCGTTCCAAAAAGACCACTCCCTCCGTGACTCCCTTGTCAGGTCCACACCCCCCACCAACCCAACCTCCACTCCCGACACCTTCCCCTGCAACTACAAGAAATGCAAAACTTGCGCCCGCACCTCCCCCCTTACTTCCCTCCAAGGCCCCAAGGGATCCTTCCATATCCGCCACAAATTCACCTGCACCTCCACACACATCATCTATTGCATCCGCTGCACCCGATGTGGCCTCCTCTATATTGGGGAGACAGGCCGTCTACTTGCGGAACGTTTCAGAGAACACCTCTGGGACGCCCGGACCAACCAACCCAACCACTCCGTGGCTCAACACTTCAACTCCCCCTCCGACTCCACCAAGGACATGCAGGTCCTTGGACTCCTCCATCCCAGACCATAGCAACACGACAGCTGGAGGAAGAGCGCTTCATCTTCCGCCTAGGAACCCTCCAACCACAAGGGATGAACTCAGATTTCTCCAGTTTCCTCATTTCCCCTCCCCCCTCCTTGTCTCAGTTCCAAACCTCGAATTCAGCACCACCTTCCTAACCTGCAATCTTCTTCCTGACCTCTCCGCCCCCACCCCCACTCCAGCCTATCACCCTCACCTTAACCTCCTTCCACCTATCGCATTTCCAACGCCACTCCCCCAAGTCCCTCCTCCCTTTTATCTTAGCCTGCTTGGCACACTCTCCATTCCTGAAGAAGGGCTCATGCCTGAAACGTCGATTCTCCTGCTCCTTGGATGCTGCCTGACCTGCTGCGCCTTTCCAGCAACACATTTTCAGCAAATACCTGACACTTACAAGAATATTCTAGTCATGTTGATGGAGAATTTCAATAAACCAAGGAACTGTAAAAATACCAGTGTGAACAGTGGCTCTAAGCATGGACCAACCCAATAGAAGAACATGGCTCAACCCTTGGGAACACAAGGACAGGAGGAAAGACAGAAACTGCTCCAATTCAAAATGATATGTGCATTAGTTTCATATTCCAATTTTAAACTTTAAGGAAAGTTAGTGGATTATGTAAATTCAGTGTAAATTAGCATTTCCTTGTTCCCACATCAGATATAGACTTCAAACATGTAGCCACAACCCAAAACTCTTTTTCCATGGTAGAGTACTTCTTGTGATATTGCTTTGGTTTCTTAAAATAGCAGCCCACTGGCTTCCCGGTTTCTGACTTATCATTCTATAACACAACAGGCACCCACCCACAAGTCACTGCCACTTTGAAAGATCTGGAAAAACCAGGGGCAGCTAATATGGATGGAGTTATTTGGATTACCTTCAGCTTCTCATTAGTGTCTCGGCATTCTGTTGACCATGCTGCTTTTTTGTTATTTCTCTGACAAATTCATTCAAGGCACAGTCATCATCCTGAAATGACGCACAAACTTCTGGTAAAATTCACACATTCTCAAAAACCTCATGACTTTTCATTTAGCTTTAGGACAGGAATTCTATTCAAGCTTTCACTCGCCTTGGCAGCACCTTGTTCGAGAAAATGTCACTGTTGCTTTTGTGAAATTACTTTTACTTAAAATTTTGTCTCCAAACCCACCAACGGTAATTGCTTAAACACATCTTCAGCTGTTCTCTTAAGTGCACATAAATCATAAATACATTATAGTTACAAACCATAACTCTGGAAAGTAGATGGCCCAGTTTTTTAACCAAAATGGCATCATCCAACATTGGTATAACCTATTTGGTGTAATAAAAGCAGAAATTTCCAAACTCTCAATGGCATATGCCAGCACCCCTTGAACATATCAACCTTAGAAAGAAATAGGAGGCACTGCCAACTCTATCAAGGAAAGAATCCACTTTCATGGCTGCATTCATCTTTCTACAATCCATGCCACACCTACACCAATTGGTGAACTCCAACTGCTTTGGCTCTGTTCAATCAAGTGGTTCTTTGGCATGTACTGAATCAGTTTCCATCTGAGCTGGGTTTTTTTTCCTGACCTCAACCAATAACGATGCTGTTTTCAGTCCTTACTCCCCTATATCCACAGCACATCTGGCTAATTTAGCATATCCAAGTGCATCAATACATCTCATTTTCAGTAGACTAAAATATCCTATACTTGTCCTTTCTCTAAATAGGAGAACACAGTATTTAACTGTTCCAGTATGTATTAGCTAGTCAAATTGTAGGAAGCTCACAAAGAGCTGTCTACCTCACGCCCACCTCACACATTACCTCCATCATTTTTCCTTACCCTTACCATGTGACATGCTTGTTCCTCGTTTCTATGATAATACCTTTTCAGCATGTTTGTGACATGACTAATTAACCTGCGGTCAGGAATATTTATCGGATAAGTCACTTTACTAACTCTTCTACTTTGTATGGGCCAGTAAATTTCACTTCCAGAAGTTCAGCTTGTAATAGCAACGATACCCATAATTCATCACCCAGCTGAAACACCCTAATCACTATGTTCATCTGCTCCTTCTTTCAGTTTCACCAGAGAGATTTGTAAATCTTAGAGTCATAGAGATGTACAGCATAGAAAGAGACCCTTCGGTCCAACCCGTCCATGCCGACCAGATATCCCAACCCAATCGAGTCCCACCTGCCAGCACCTGGCCTTCCTGTGCAACTCTGCATGCTCCTGTGATCTTTCTAGAAAGATGGATGCAGAATTCAACATTGAGGGGTTAGTCTTTCCCATGCAAGAACTTCTTCCTTATCAACTTTGGTTGACCTTTTATCTCATGATCATAATCCAATTCAAAATGGGTGAAATCCAGTTAATTTGCTTGGAAAATCTTGGCTAGAAATCTGATCCTTTACCTAAGCCTGTAAGGCATGTTCTATAGAGCTGTACTACATTATATGATATCCTAGCCCAGTAAACTACCCATTTATCAATACCTGCGTTTTCTGTATCCCTACATGCCCTGCCATAGGGACCTCATATGCTACTCACATTGTCTCCTTATGGAATATAGACAAATATCCACATGGCTGTGAGGGTGTCTCTATGTCCTCATTGAAACTCAATTTTTCATGTAACATGCTGGAATCCTTCAGACTCCACTTCAATGTGAGCTGTCTTTGCCAATTTACTTAACTCTGGGTTTTCTTCCTGACCCTTAATTAAGCGTGACATGCTAGATTCCTCTTTTGAACAATCCTCATTCTTAAATAGAGTTTCAGCCATCCTAATATGTGTTTGTATTATTACTGTGACCTCCTGTAATTGTCTTTGTTTAGCCATTGCTCTGGTCACCACACTCGAGGGAAAAATACCTGGAACCCATTCCTCCAACTGTTCTAGGTCTCCGATCTCAATTGGACTTTGTGAGATTAGAGGTAAGGCTACAACTTTTACTTCTGCCAAATCATTCCCCAGAAGTAAGCAACTCCATTCAGAGGCAATTTACTAAACAGAAACGAAAACAGAAATAGCTGGAAGAGGCTCAGCAGGTCTGGCAGCATCTGTGGACAGAAAGGAGAGTTAACATTTCAGATCCAGTGACCTTTCTTCAGAACTGGACCAAAACATCAACTCTGATTTCTCTCCGCAGATGCTGCGAGACCTGCTGAGATTTTCCAGCAATTTCTGTTGTTCTTTCAGATTTCCAACACCTGCAATTTTTTCAGGTTTTTTTGTCACCAATTTCTAATTTAGTAAAGACATGTGCCTAGCCATTTTCCCAAATATGAAACAGACCTCAACATTCTTTTCAAGTTCATACTGGACTTGAAATTATGATTCTCCCCACCACAGTCTGCATCAGCATCCAGTTTCCAGTTTCATCTGCACCATTTTAGGCTTATATTCATGTTCTCCCTTTTGTAATTATAATTGTCATTTTCATGCGCATAGCCATCTTGCTTTCCTCACCATTTTCTTCCTTTTAAGAACTCCACATCCAGTTTTATCATTCCCTCCTCACACTCAAGTTCCTTCTATTGGTAACTGCATCTCACCAAATTCTGATACTTCAGGAAGAAGTACTTAGCCTCTTTTGCCTATGCTCTCTACACCCAACTGCTGTGCTAGTACCTCAGTTATACCAACCTTTTGTTTTTAAGCTGTCAGAGAATCGTGGTAATGGAGAGAAAAAGTACATTTGAAGTCTGCCATTCAGCCTTGATTGTACCTGAATAGCAAAACAAGTTCAATTTACAATTTATAGAGTCAGAGTCCTAGAGTTGTACAGTATGGAAACAAACCCTTGGGTCCAACTCGTCCTTGCCGACCAGATATCCCAAATAAATCACGTCCCATTTGCCAGCATTTGGCCTATATTTCTCTAAACCCTTCCTATTCATCCAAAGTTCCAAAACAATGCAACATCTTGTCAAACAGTAATTACTGCTCTTAAGCCTTCGAGGAAATCAGCTCCGACACTGAAAAAACCTCAAAAAAAAAGCAGCTTTTACAGCCACAACTTCTTCCCATCCTCCATTTTGGATTACTCAGAATCCAATTGATGTTCTCCTCTTCCTACTTCTTAAGCCTACAGGAAATAAAAGACTCATGAGGCAGGTTCTGCCACATCCACACATCTTCACTGTCGTCTTTCCAGCTCAGTAAGTCTTTTTTTGTGTGTTTTGGTTGCTCTGGGACCTCCTCCTGCAGGGCAGGTCTCTCTATCCCCGCTTCATCTCTGGTGGAGGCATCAGAAGACGAGCCAGGACCCCAGATCAGACTCCTGGCTCTCAACTGTCAGTCGATGTCTAGTGAAGGTGGTGCAGGACCCGCACAGTGTGACCATCTTGGAGGCAGCGGATGCAGAAGCGACAATGCCAGTAGTAGCAGAAAAGGATCACATTGGGATGATGTCTGACAGCAGTGACTGGAGGAGCAGAGACAGTGAAGACCACAGGGGGGAAAGTTGCACTTTTGAAACTGCTTCAGTTTTAGTAACAACAATTTAGTATTAATTTACTCAGTATTTTATAATTTACTCAGTAATTTCTGTAACCCAAGATGGTGCCAGAACATGGTGATGTTATCAACATTTCACTGTACCTAGGTACAAGTGACAATATTGAATAAATCTAAACTGGTGTATTTCTAATATTGATACAAAGAAATGAGGGGAGATGGTGGAATAGAGGTAATATCACCAAACTAGTAATGCTGTATCCAAAGCTAAACAGGGATTCAAAAATCACATCACTCCAGCTGATGGAATTTCAATTCTATTACTAATTGTGGAATTGAGAAAAAGAATTGTGGAAATTGATAGCTACTCTCTGTAACCACAAAGCTGTCATCAACTGTCATTAAAATCTATCCAAGATGAGTGACAAATATCAGTCTGGACAGCAACACCCAAATTTTACTTCAAAAATCTGAACAAAAATAATAACCTCGATTAATAGTACAATTTTTCTGACTAAGCAGAATGTCCTAGGGAGGATCCCAGTTGCAATCCAAATTGATCTTAGCTCATAAAAGACACCACGTATACATATTCCATAGCAATTATCCTTCTTTTTACGCTGTAACTACAAGGGCTGGGCATATAGCTCTTTATTGTCCAAAGATTTGAATGCCTGACATGTTAAAACATTCACAATGCAGTACAGCTAGATAGTAACCAAAAAGAACAGCAATCATTTAACAATCACAAGAATTTCACTTATTGTCTTTGTACCCTGTAGAGCTGAAAGGCATAGATGGCATCTCAGCCTATGATGAACCCTCCGATTTCTGAGAGGTCAATGTTTGAATTTAGCAATTAGCCTCATTTGCTGTCACCCCAAGTCAGACTGTGGATAACATGGCTCACTGTTAATATCAGAATGCAAGCACAAGTGCATGTTTGTTTAAAACAGCAGGACTGAGCTCAATTGCCCGGGATTGTCAAAGATACCATACAAATGTAAAGTTCGATACAGCGTGCTCAAAGCAGATCTTTATGGAGATGGAAGTAAAAGAGAGAGATTTTCTCCCACAAACTGGCTATGTAAACACAAATTCCTGTAAGTAGGAAATTTCAAAAGAGGTAGCTATTAAAAAAGGTCTCAGATATGAAAAGGTGGCTATGTAATGCTGAAACAGACGTAATTAGATTAGATTAGATTAGACTAGATTTACAGTGTGGAAACAGGCCCTTCGGCCCAACAAGTCCACACCGACCCGCCGAAGCGAAACCCACCCATACCCCTACATTTACCCCTTACCTAACACTACGGGCAATTTAGCATGGCCAATTCACCTGACCCGCACATCTTTGGACTGTGGGAGGAAACCGGAGCACCCGGAGGAAACCCACGCAGACACGGGGAGAATGTGCAAACTCCACACAGTCTATTTCTCCTCTGCATCATTCCATGACTTGTTATTTATGACAAGGGAAAGAACAACAAGTAAATTAGGCACGTGTTACAAAAACACCAGGAGAAAGATCATTTATAATATATTTTTCTTGTTTAAAAAAATTGAGAAATTAGTCATATCTTTCAAAGATTTTGCTTACAGGTAGATAAATAATACACAGGACAGCAACTGCTATGGACAACCCAAGAAGTGAAATTCTTGTGATTGTTAAACGATTGCAATTCTTTTCAGTTACTGTCTAGCCTTACTGCATTGTAAATGTTGTGAAGGGGCCATCAGGCATTCAATCTTCTGACAGTGAAGAGCTATATTCCCAGCCCCTTTAGTTAGAGCATAAAGAGGAGGATAATTGCTATGTATCTTTCTGAATGTGAAATAATTTTGCTCATTAGCCAATCTGATATTTTAATAAATTTGTTATTTCGTGTTAGGTGAACTGCTTTGGCATTTACCACACAGCTAAACTAGAGTAAACAACAGATGCTACACTTTAGGCTTCAAATGACAATTACCAGCATAAACAAGAATTAATCTGCATTTTAAAGTGCACCTGAACCAATTTTGCACTTTTGCTCAAAAAAATTAAATAATCCCACTAAAAATAAAAGCAAATCACCGAGTTGGGTGGGGAGGGGATAGTAAAATAAGAGACTAATGAAATTGTGAACGCATGCCCAAAGACAGTAATGCAAGTTTACAGTCCTACTTTGCTCATGCCAAAGCACAGCACTTGTCTTAACAGTATTGTATCATGGAGTCTCCATCTGGTTATAATTTGCTGCAATGTACAGGGTGCTCTGCAGGACACTGTGTGAAAAGGCTGGCTTGTATTCAGCAACATGCTCCCAGGCTTCCAACATGTTAACCTTCTAACACACGCCTCGAATTCAACATACAAGGATCTGGACAGCATTTGTGGGGAATAGGTCTTAACTGTTGTACTACTACAAATTGCAGCTTACACAAAAGAGGTAATTTTGGTTTATTTTATATTCCCATTTTGACCTAGAATTTTATTAAGAAGTTTTTCACTTATGCTTGTAACTACAGTGCCATGGAATGGTTATAGCTGAGGCATCCAGCTGTTCAGGTCCATATTAGTTCTTCACAACAGCAATTCAGCCAGTTCCACTCATCCATCAATATTTTAAAAATCTGGACATTTTCTCATCAGCTAATTACCAAATTCGTGAAACAAAGCTAAGAGGGTTTGCTATGCATTCCAGGTCCAAATGTGGGCGGCACGGTGGCAGTGGGTGGCACGGTGGCACAGTGGTTAGCACTGCTGCCTCACAGCGCCTGAGACCCGGGTTCATTTCCCGACTCAGGCGACTGACTGTGTGGAGTTTGCACGTTCTCCCCGTGTCTGCGTGGGTTTCCTCCGGGTGCTCCGGTTTCCTCCCACAGTCCAAAGATGTGCGGGTCAGGTGAACTGGCCATGCTAAATTGCCCGTAGTGTTAGGTAAGGGGTAAATGTAGGGGTATGGGTGGGTTGCGCTTCGGCGGTCGGTGTGGACTTGTTGGGCCGAAGGGCCTGTTTCCACACTAAGTCTAATCTAAAAAAAAATTCATCCTTGTTTAGAAAATAGCTTTTTGTGATTTTGTTCTTGATTTTCTAAAGAACCACCTCCCATCAGCACCTCCTGGTTTTCGACCTTTTCACATTAGGAACAGTTTCTCTAACTAGATTCATTTTGAATATCAATTCTCAACATTCTCCCCCCCCACTCCCCCCCGTATCCTAATAACTAATCACCCACATCCCCAAAACCCTAGTCATAAATCTTTTCTGAAACCTCTCTAATGCTTTCGCATCCTACCTACAGTGTGGTGCTCAGAATTGGACCAGCACTCCAGTTCAGGCCAAACTATTGTTTTAAAGAAGTTCACCACAAATTCTTGGCCTTAGTACTCCATGCCTCCATTTATAAAGTCCACTAAATGTATACTTTATTAAACACTGTTGGAATCCTTAATTTTACAATATCTCTCATCATTTACCCTAACCGTAATTACTTCACAATTGTCTGCATTAATGCTTCAGAATAAATCTCATTCTATACCAATCCAGATATTCTCTCCCAACCCACCTCCTTAAATGTCCAAGAAACGTGCCTAGACATAGTTAAATTTCTTGTTTCAAGCCTTGGAAGTAAAAACTGAGTCCTATTTTTTTGGATGCAGAGAAGAAATAGGTCTGGTCTCACATAATTGCTCAGATTTTGATATGGCAGGAAGTCTAACAACATAGTCAAGTTAGATCTTTTTACAGGGTAATGCTCCTGAAAGTACCAGCTGACTGTTGTAGCAAGGTAGCATTTGGAATCAGATTGGATAGAGATGCATCTGTATATTCTTAAATCTGATTGTGAAATAAATAGAACATGGAAGCAGCATTAAATGGAATGGATGGATTCGGTATTAAATCCATTACGGAAGAGAAGTAACAAGGAGAGAAGGAAATACTGAATTATGAGAAAAGTAAAAATAAACTCAAATTTTTCAACTATTAAAACATTAATGAATAAAATACCACAATTTTAATCAGCAATTTCAGTGTCAGAGGGGTTTGAACAATAATTAACACCGTCCTAAAAGGATACTTCAAATTGGAATGATTGCATTGTTTGTGGAAAATTAATTTGTATCTATAGCACACTGAAAACTTCATCTCATTCACTGGATCTCAAAAACATGCTATTTTCACAAAAGGGAATGGCAGAATAGCATGACATCGTGCAACATTGACATTTTTGAGTTTAACCATGTACCTGCCTTCTACAATTGTCTAAATTACAGCACGCAGCACTATCATCTCTAATTTTAAACAGGAAAATCTGTGCCATTAGATTTAAGAGAAACTAAAGTAGCATCAAGTGTATTGATGATTTGCCAGTGAAACAATCGAAAATCATTCAGGTCATTCACGAAAACAATTCATCTGGTCTGCATGCTGAGTTGCTGGTTAAAAAAAATAACAGTTCCTTCCCTTAGCAGAAGGGTTAAAAGCTAGGAGGAAATGTTTATGTTGAAATTGTGTTGAAAAGCAGGAGATTTAGAGGAGATTTGCAGAAAAATATTTTTCCATCCAAAGCATGGTGGGAATTTAGAATGCACTGCCTGGGAAGGTTGTTGAGGCAGAAATCCTCCTAAGTTTTTTTGTTAAAAAATGGATGAGCACTTTAAATGTCATAAAATTCAAGGCTTGGACCAAACGCTGGGAAGTGGGGTTAGTGTAGATTCAGAGTAGTTGTTATTTGTTGGTGCACACTCCACGTGCCAAAGGGCCTCTTCTGTACTGTCTGATTCGGCGATTCCAAAATAGTTCTGGAAAATACACCGCAAAGCAAAAAAAAGGAAGGATTTAACATTCCACAATTTGTTCAAATAATAGAACAGATTGGAAAATGACAACATACAATAAGAAGTGAGGAAGTATAAAAGGACAGGCTTTAAAGTGATCAGTCCTTACAAGGTCATTGATTTTCAATGTCTTTTGAAGTACTGAGCCCTAGCAGTGACAACAGAAGAATATCACTGCTCTTTTCCAAACACAGCAATGGAGAATTCCTTACATCCACCTGAACAAGCAGATGAAGCCTCAACAAATGCCCTCCTGCAAGAGATTAAATTCTGAATTTTACAGCATTCTGGATTACTTTTGCTAAAGTCTGGGCATGGGACCTAAATCCAGGACCTTCTGACTCAGATGATAAATGCAGTACACAAAGCCCAGCAAGAATTGAACTCCAACTTCAGATCTTGAGCACCTAACCTAGGCTCATGTCAGTGCAGTATCCAAGGGAATGCTGCTTTATTGCAAGGATCAACTTTCAAAGGAGATGTTAATCTGGGGTTTTGTCTGCCTGATCAGTTCAGCATCAAAAGATTCCTAAGAACTAAAAATCTAGAGTTCAACAGTTTTTTTGGCCTACATCTACCAGTTGCCCAGAGTCAAAAAGAGGAGATTAACTGGTCATTTATTGTACAGGAGGTTCCTGTACGATTTACAAATGTCAAACTTATGAACACTCAGACTTATGAATTCACTCTCACACCCAGGGCTGTAATTTTAAAGAAATGACATGAACATTTCCTGTACTTGTGAGCAGTTCTTTATATTGTCCTGCATGGTATTCTGACGTGCATACAAATTGACTTGCTTTCACATATCAGGGACTTACTGTACAGCTCTTAGAAAGATTTTGCTGTGCACAGTATTGGTTACTGCAATTGCCTGCAGATATAACACCATCACACAAAAATTAATTCCCTTGGAATTCTTTGAAGTGCCCACAAACATTGTTATAAAAGTAATTTTTTTTTCCATTTTGACCCCTAAAGTTATGAGGCACAATCCCTGCTGTTTGCAATTCAAATCTAATTCTAATCCTCTTTCTCACTCATCCTAATAAAGAGAGAGAGAGAGAGAAAAAGAGAGAGAGAAAAACACTTTACGATGACTAAATCTAAACTTTGAGTCATAGTCCCCTTCAACCACCACAGTCCAAAAGGAATGTCCTATTTCAGGTTATAGTTGTTGGTGATTTGGACCTTTCCTTTGAATGTTATTTCCTTTCATCCCCTCTTCTCCCTCCTCGTATCTAATATAACTTTTGCATGATTTTCATTTTAAAAAATGAGAAAGATACACAAGTAACAACATAAATGTTTTCTGCGTAGAGCGTGCCCTCTTTCTATTCTGTGTTCACCATATAACTGGTTTGAACCGTTTTGTCAGGAATTATGATTTTATGTCAAGATTGTAGAGTGCAGTTGATTTAATTGCATGTAATTATGGTCAAGTCTGAACATCCATCACTTATTTGAAATAACAGGTTGCCAGAAAGCAAGTTGATGGCAAGAGGAAAAATGATTTACCAGGATGTTGCTGGGAATGGAGAGTTTGAGTTATAAGGAGAGGCTGGATAGGCCGGGGCGTTTTTCACTGGAGTGTAAGAGGTTGAGAGGTGACCTTACAGATGTTTATAAAATCATGAGAGGAATGGATAAGATGAATAACAACGTTCTTTTCCCTAGGGTGGGGGCGTTCAAAACTAGGGGGCTTTTTTTTTTAAGGCAAGAGGAGAAGGATTTAAAGGGATCTGAGAGGCAACTTTGGTTCCTGTGTGGAAGTGATGGATACAGGTACAGTTATAACATTTTAGAGATATTTGGACAGGTACATGAATAGGAAAGGTTTAGAGAGATATGGACCAAATGCAGGTGAATGAGACTAGTTTTGTTTTGGGAAACTTGGTCACTATGGACAAATTGAACCAAAGGGTCTTTGACCTTGTGGTAGGACTTTAGGATTAGAGTTTTGAAATGTTAACTATTCCTCTCTGCACAGATGCTGCCAGAGCAGAGTTTCTCCAACATTTTCCGGTGTTGTTTCAGATCGCAGCATCCATTTAGCTTGCATTATAATGTCAAGAGAGCTGGTCACATTCTCCACCAGCCTGCAAAATGAGAGACCATTGCAAACTGCATACCGGCCATTGAGACCTGTGCATAAGGGACGTAAATATTTACCTAAATCTTTGTTTTGTTTTACAACATTTCTTTTCACATGGGGATAAAGTCAAGCTTCCATTTCAAATCCATGTTACAAAATGTCAAAATAGCTCTTCTCCAGAGTTTTATTCACTTTACATATTTAGAGCGATCAATTCCTTGGATGTCACCTGCAGGTGAAATGGTGAGGCTAGTTTGACCCCTACACTGCTCAAAATGAGCTTCATTATGGTGAGCCTCAGACAGATTTTGATTTCAGCTTTGTTCGCAATGAGAGATAAGCTGTTTCATTTCTGGCTCAATGCTACACAACTTGCCTCAGCTGTATGTTAAAAGGAAACAATTCATATCTGTGGACTAAATCATGGCCCATCTGATAGTTCTGCTTTATACAGCCTTCAAGGTTTCGTTATTGTCATTAGCCCTGCAGCACAAACTAGAATTTCAACCCAAGACTTCCCTCAGCTGCTGATTCATGGCAAAATAGTAATTCCACAGCCGCATATAGCTCTTAGTCTCACTCCTGACTGTTGGGTCCTTATATGGAGTTTAGAAAGTCAATTAGATTAGATTACTTAGTGTGGAAACAGGCCCTTTGGCTCAACAAGTCCACACCGACCCACCGAAGCGCAACCCACCCAGACCCATTCCCCAACATTTAGCCCTTCAGATAACACTACGGGCAACTTAGCATGGCCAATTTACCTAACCTGCACATTTTTGGACTGTGGGAGGAAACCGGAGCACCAACAGGAAACCCATGCAGACACGGGACGAATGTGCAAACTCCACACAGAGAGTCGCATGTGGCGGGAATTGAACTCGGGTCTCTGGCGCTGTGAGGCAGCAGTGCTAACCACTGTGCCACCATGCCTCCCACTTTATCTTTATTTGGAGACAAGGCAAATTTTAACACACTCCTAGGAGTCACAAATGTTTCTGGGTAGGAGGGTCAATCGATTTTTGTTTTGGTCGTTATAAGCAATTTACCAGTTGGTAAACCAACAGGATTGGATGAAGCATCAGCTTAACACTCCACTGATGTCAATAGAGTAGAAAATAAAGAGGAGTGAGAGAGGCTGACAAAGCAAGAGAGTGGGAAAAAAAACGAGCGAGAGCATGAAAGAGAATGAAAGTTAGCATTAACTCAAACACTGAAGTATAATAGCTTCTGAGGTATGCATGCTCAGTACAGACCAAGACTGAAATGTAGTACCTTTCTGATCCAAATGGAGCAGGGAGATTTACTGACTAAATCTGTAGGCTTGCAATTTATTCTAGAAATTTATTTTATTCCAGAGAAAAGGACAGAAAGCATCTAAAAGTACAGCTAACCATGATGGGACAAAAGGCAGGTGTCACAGGAAGTCAGAGATGATTAGGGTTAGTAAGAGTAAGGGCATGGAGGAAGTGAAGGATTGAAATTCTGACACTGAAAGGCAACAATGATTACAGGGTTGATGCAATGTGAATCTCACATACAATCTTTGATTTTATCCACTTTATTTTCACAACATTTTGCAACCATGGGTCATGTGGTGAATTAACTATGTGGAAACTATCAATAACCAATAAGCTGCAAGTTCAAGCTGGCTTTACAGACTAAAAACTTATGTTCTCTGCCTGATCAGAGAAGGCCTATGTAAGGGTTAAAATCTGTATCATTAAAAATGTTTGTGGCTTTATTGTAACCACTGCAGGCTTCCCATTATTCTTGCATCTGCCGTTCTCCTCCACATCCTTCTTGTTGCAGTTGGTCAGTCTCCAGATTAAAAATGGGCTCCATCACCGAGGAAAAGTTATTTCGAAGCCAAGTGCACTTTAGAGGGGCCAAGCCGTTGGGAAAGATTTTCCACCATTTGCTAGATAAACAATCCCTGATGCTGTATTTTAATTGCAGCATTTTAAGACTTTTGTTTTCCCGATTTTCATTAACCTCCCCTTTAATCTTATTCACTGCACTAAAGAGTAATTTGTCCAAAGACAATTCTGCATGTTACACATGGGGTCATACCGGGATACACTTTCCTCTCCTTGTCTGCAAGCACAAGGCCCCAAACTACAAAAGCCTCTTTTCATTTTCTCCCCTGCAGATTTCTTTAATTAAAACAGAATTTTATGAATAGGTTTTGGCCACCCAGCCAAGATTCTGGATTTAGTTCAGGGGAACAATTTAAACTAATTATTCAGCATCAACAACAGTGTTGATAGAGTTAGTGTGTTAGTGGCTGTTATGTGGGAGCACATCGAAGAGCTCTTTTGGCACCAATGCATCCAACGGTCAAAACCTCAGAATTGATTTTTACGAAATCGGCTCAGTGTAGGCTTTAATGCTCCCCAGTTTTAAACAGTTTAAGGTTACTCACTGTCTTGATTCAAAAGTAGAAAAGGACAATGGGGTGGGATAGCAGGGAGATGTCAGGGCTGTAGGACTATTGTAAGAACATGAATCAGTGACCCTGGCAGAAAGGAGGAGAAGGAATGTGACAAATCTGATGCACAAGTCCGTCAGTTTGTCAAGCTGGGAGCCAGACTAAAGAACCACAGGTTAAGACAGATTGCTGTTTTAACAGAAGATCTACTAAATGACAGGCACAGCATTCCATAAACCACATCCCATACCAAACTCTTAATCTGGCTCCGTAACAGATTTGTAATTAGATTCACAAATGCAACAGCAACCGAGTGGTTTCTCACCCTCTCTTTAACACACTCTTACTCTGTCACTGTTGACATAAATGGAAAGGAAAAGAATTAGTGATGCCAATTATCCTTCTTGCCAGAAAATGGCCATGCCCCAGACAAAAGCAACATGGAAAACATGGTGGGTCCCTGCTCCTTGATTGAACCCGATTTTCAGAGGATACAGCAGGGAGTGGAGCTGGCTCTGTGCCTGCAATAGGTACAGGCCAAATTATTTCAATTCAAAAAAAGAGAGATGGAAAGATACAGACCTCAACCTCCTGCCAAAGAAACTAGAATCCATGGACTCAGGGGTGGGCAGGGGTCAGCAAGGGAGAGAGAAAGACTTGAACAGACCTAAAGGCTGTTGTGTTTTAATTTTTACTTCAGCCTCACCATGACCTTGGATCCGCTGTGGAAATCAAAAGAAACAAATCCTCCAAAGGCCAAAGACACAGCTGTAAGATCTGCTCAGCTCCCACTCTTGTCACCTCTGCTAGTGCTCAGCTCCACCAGGGGTTGGGCTTGGAGCTGGAGTGTCAAGGACACGTTAAAAATGACCTGAAACTGGAAAAGATGAAAATTACTCAGCCAGGGCAAACATGGTATATACTCCAGGAGAAAACGGTGGGCGATAAGGGAGCACAAGTTTTTTTTTGACTGCCAAGTGACAAAGAACAGGAAAATGATCCTCAATATCTCCAACACAAATAAAGCATTTCGTACATTAGTGCACTCTAATCAGAGCAGGCTGTGCTTTGTTTAAAGAAAAATCTCACTCATAGTAAAGAACAGATTAGTATTTTGCATTAATACAGAGACTGAAAGGAATTCAGTCAGCTGCCAAACAAAATGATAATGATAAGGATACTGACATGTTTTCTTGTTTCATAATCTTTAATATATTTCAAATCTTCTATAAAATCTGCACTTTGCAAGTACTTCCTGTAATATACAGAGTCTGTAAGTTAAACAAACTTGTTTTTTTTTGTAAACTGTCTCCTGTCCAATGGATTACCACTTCTGCTTTGAAACAATTGATTAACTGCCTGCATCCAACTTAGTATCTCGTTTCATCCATAACCCATATTTACTCATCTACATGGATTCTCAGTCCAATAGCACCAGGGAGTTTAAAGTTCTCCTGTGTTCAGTCTTTTCATAGCCTCGTCTATCTGTTTCTCTATAGACTTGATCTATTCCAACTACAGTTGCTCTTACTCTTGGCCTTCCATGCATCCCTTGAAGGATAGGGAGAGTAGAGAATTACAGACCTGTTAACTTGGCACCAATAATAGGGGAAAGTTGTGAAGGATAGGATAACAGAACACTTATGAAAGAATGGGAAAAATAGAAGACAGGTGACATGGATATAAAAGAGAAATCACGTTTGACAAACTTAGGGCTTTTGAGGGTGTTACTTGTAGCTAGACTAAAGAAAACCAGTGGATGTAAATTTGGATTTTCAGAAGGCTTTTGAGAAGTTCATGGAGGTTAGAAAATAAAATTAAGTAGATTGCGTTGAAGGGTAGAAGACAAAGACTGTAATGGTATGAATTGAGACTTCGAAGGGAAGTGAAATGGTTTACCAGGATGTTGTTGCCTGGTTTGGAGGATACTAACTATGAGAGAGATTGGACAAACTTGACTTGCTTTCACTTGAACGTTAGAGTCTGAGGGCGACCTGATGGATGTTTACTAGAGGGTTGGATCAAATGGGCAGTCATTTTACCAGGGTAGAAATATTAATTACTGGGAGACATAGGTTTAAAGTAAAAGGGGAAAACGTTTAACAGATGTGAAATGCAAGTTTTGTTTTTTTTTGAAAACATAAGACCATAAGACATAGTAGTGGAAGTAAGGCCATTTGGCCCATCAAGTCCACTCCACCATTCAATCATGGCTGATGGGCATTTCAACTACACTTACCCGTATTCTCCCCATAGCCCTTAATTCCTCGAGACAACAAGAATCTATCAATCTCTGCCTTGAAGACATTTAGTGTCCCGGCCTCCACTACACTCTGCGGCAATGAATTCCACAGGCCCACGACTCTCTGGCTGAAGAAATGTCTCCGCATTTCTGTTCTGAATTGACCCCCTCTAATTTTAAGGCTGTGTCCACAGGTCCTAGTCTCCTTGCCTAGCGTCCACCCTTTCCAAGCCATGTATTATCTTGTACGTCTCTATTAAGTCTCCCCTTAAGCTTCTAAACTCCAATGAATACAATCCCAGGATCCTCAGCCATTCCTCAAATGTTAGACCAACCATTCCAGGGATCATCCGTATGAATCTCCGCTGGACACGCTCCAGTGCCAGTATGTCCTTCCTGAGGTGTGGGGGTAAAACTGGACGCAGTACTCCAAATGGGGCCTAACCAGAGCTTTATAAAGTCTCAGTAGCACAACGATGCTTTTATATTCCAACCCTCTTGAGATAAGTGCTGAAAATGTGTTGCTGGTTAAAGCACAGCAGGTCAGGCAGCATCCAAGGAACAGGAAATTCGACGTTTCGGGCCAGAGCCTTTCATCAGGAATGAGGAGAGGGTGCCAGGCAGGCTAAGATAAAAGGTAGGGAGGAGAGACTTGGGGGAGGGACGATGGAGATGTGATAGGTGGAAGGAGGTCAAGGTGAGGGTGATAGGCCAGAGTGGGGTGGGGGCGGAGAGGTCAGGAAGAGGATTGCAGGTTAGGAGGGCAGTGCTGAGTTCAAGGGAATCGACTGAGACAAGGTGGGGGGAGGGGAAATGAGGAAACTGGAGAAATCTGAGTTCTACCTGACAACCTGGAGGAAACCCCCACAGATACCGGGAGAATGTGCAAACACCACACAGACAGTTGCCCAAGGCTGGAATCAAACCCAAATCCCTGACACTGAGGCAACAGTGCTAACCACAGAGCCACCATGCTACCCTAGAAGAGTTGGGCTGAATGACCTATTTCTGTTCTCATTGTCCCTTGTACATTTTCTTTATCGTCACAAATAATTGCCATGTCTTCAGCCATCTACGTCCTAAACTTAGGAACTTCCTCCCCAAATCTCTCTGCCCTATATATTAAGGCACTCCTTAAAACCTACTGTTAAAATCATTTGTTTGACAATGTTCCTTTGTGGGACATTGAGAGATTTTGGAATTTTAATCCGTGCCTCTCCCGGCTGGTCTTGCACCTTCCTCTGTAATTTGACTTCCCTTTTGTAAAAGTATTCAATTTACAGATTACTCAGCCTTGAATGTGAATCACAGAAATAACTAGAGCTTGGATCATCTAAATTCACTTGATAAATGTTCCCCATATAAACTTATAGAACAGTGAATACTGTAAATTGGAAACAAAAACAGAAGTTGCTGGAAGAGCTCAGCAAGTCTGGCAGCATCTGCGAAGAGAAATCAGAGTTAATGTTTCGGGTCTGGTGACCCTTCTCAGAACACTGTTCCTGGCGTTTACATTTAATTTGGTGGCAGCTTCAGTGCCTGAAACTATTCTTCACTTGTGAAGGCGATAACAAAGATCAAACCTGAACTTTCAGCTTCATTACAGAAAATTTCACCACAAAATGCAGAAAACCCAGAAAAGGACAATGCCTCTTACACGATGGAACTTGATTGAGGTATTAAACCTTTGCACACTTCATGCATTAACACCCACAATTTCCATTGCATTTAAATCGCAGCTGAACTGGAGCTCAGACTTGCTCAACCACATTGGATTCTATAAGCAGCAGACAGCGATGGGACAGGACTTGTGGTTCATTATCTGTGTACTATTTCTTGTCATGCACTACAGAACAGCAATGCAGCAGTGTAATCTGCACATCTGAAGGATATCCACTCACCACAGCTTCCATCCCAGCTAACAAACCAAAAAATGTACAATTTTGCAGCTCCATGACAGCTAACAAAACTAAATTCAATTACTTAAGCAAAAAGTCAATCATATATGATGGGTCTGGAGCTCTTCAGGTGCAGTGGTAGTGTTCCTACCTTTGAGTGAGAAGGCCCAGATTCAAGTCCCACCTCTTCAAGAGTTATGTAATAGCATTTCTGAATGGGTCGATTAGAAAACACCTGTACAGTGACCAAACTGGTTCACAAAAGTATTTTCACAAAAAGAAAGCCGCCATCTTTACCAGGTCTGGCCCATATAGTACTATTCCAGATCCACAGTTATGTAGTTGACTCCCAACTTCCATGTAAATTATCAAGCCACCCACCGTATCAAACTATTACAAAAAAAACTTTAAAAACCAGACAGAACACACTGCATTGACCTACACACAGGACACAAAGATACACCCGCCCGAAACTACTCTGCAAAGCAGCCCCTCACTAACATATGGGAGCTTACAGAATATTTGAAGAGCTGTCTCACAGACTTGTCAAGACAGAGTCACACTTTAAGGACCATTACCTTTCAGCTACCATTCCAGATTCCTCCATTGCCACTCACAAGGGGTGGACACACATCCATGTATAGTCAGGAGTGGGAAATGCCCTCTCCCTGCCAATTAGCACTTAGCATTGATGTCCAACAGTGAGGTTTCACAGAGTCAGACAAAACATGGGCAAGTAAATTTCCTAATTACTATCCTCCCTCAGTTAATGAATCAGTACTCTGTTTTGTGACCAAGGTGGAAGGATAACACTGAGGATAACACCACCACAAAAAAAGGGAGAAATGTGAAATGGCTCAGGGCAAACTTGGTAATAGACATTTTAAGTTCTCCAAAAGTGACCAAGCTGACCAAGTTCTGAACGATGTAGGAGCCATACTGGGCCTGTGGCAGCTGCTGAGAGATCCAACAGCAAAACGAAATCAGTGTGACCTGATCTTCAACAACCTACTTGTCAAAAATGCTCCCAGTAACGGTAGAAGGTGACCAGAGCCCTTTCACAAGGGCTCGATCTTCACATTCAAAACCAATTTTTTGTTGTGATATTACCACTAAACTAAACAGGAATAGATTCAAAACAGATTGAGCAATCCAAGGTAGGCACCAATGAGGCTCTATAAAGCATCAGTAGCAACTTTGTATTTAACCACAATATCTCACACCTTGCCATCAATGATTAACAGCTAGCCAAATGACCAACCCTGGTTCAATAAACATTGTAGAGAATCCACAACAGTACAAAGTGCAAAGGGAAAAAAAGTCACCAATCTAATGCAGCTACAACATTCATGCTGTACAATGGAAGCACTGTGCTATAGACAAACCCAAGAGGTCCCAAAACAGGTCAGATGACAGTTCAGCAGACAGAGTCAGAGATGTACAGCACGGAAACAGACCCACTGGTCCAACCTGTCCATGCCAACCAGATATCCCAACCTAATCTAGACTCACTGGCCAGCACCCGGCCCATATCCCTCCAAACCCCTCTTATTCATATACCCATCCAGATGAGTTTTAAATGTTGTAATTGTACTAGCCTCCAACACATCCTCTGGCAGCTCATTCCATACTTCACTCTGAGTGATAACATTGCCCCTTCGGTCTCTTTTATATCTTTCCCCTCTCATCCTAAACCTTTGCCCTCTAGTTCTGTACTCCCCCATCCCAGGGAAGAGACCTTGGCTATTTATTGTATACATGCCCCTCATGCTTTTATAAACATCTATAAAAGGTCACCCCTCAGCCTCCGACGCTGCAGGGAAAACAGCCCCAGCCTGTTCAGCCTCTCCCTATAGCTCAAATCCTACAACCCTGGCAACATCCTTGTCAATCTTTTCTGAACCTTCTCAAGTTTCACAACATCTTTCCGATAGGAAGGAGATCAGAACTGCACGCAATATTCCAACAGTGGCCTAACCAATGTCCTGTACAGCCGCAACTATTTTCTAATCAGGCAGTTTAGAGATTTATTACATACCTCAGGAGCAGGTGGGACTTGAAGCCAGGTCTCCTGACCCAGACGTAGGGACATTACCACTACACCACAGAAAACTGAATGATGATCTGTAGCAGACAATTAATTAACTAAGTGGAGGTGGCAGCTCCTGGAAAAATGCTCCCCAATGATGGGAGAAACCAGTACAAAAGGGGAAGGCTGAAGCATTGGCAGCCATCTCAGCAAAAAGTTGTTGAGAAAACTATCCCATCTTTGCCTCCAATATTAAATTAGATTAGATTACTTACAGTGTGGAAACAGGCCCTTCGGCCCAACAAGTCCACATTGACCCGCCGAAGCGTAACCCACCCATACCCCAACATTTACCCCCTACCTAACACTACGGGCAATTTAGCATGGCCAATTCACCTGACCCACACATCTTTGGACTGTGGGAGGAAACCAGAGCACCCGGAGGAAACCCGCGCAGACACGGGGAGAATGTGCAAACTCCACACAGTCAGTCGCCTGAGTCAGGAATTGAACCCGGGTCTCTGGCGCTGTGAGGCAGCAGTGCTAACCACTGTGCCACCGTGCCGCCCATGCTAGTATGCAATATGCTAGTCTTCAAATAACAGGAAGCAGTCGAGTGTCCTACATCCTACAAAAAGCTCTGGACTGAGCTAACGTGATGTAGTGGAGTGTTGCACTCCAGAACCAGACAGCACAATCTCTGGATGAAGGGTCAAGGATTTCTTCTTTCAGAAGGGGCAGCACGGTGGCACAGTGGTTAGCACTGCTGCCTCACAGCACCAGAGACCCAGGTTCAATTCCCGACTCAGATCACTGACTGTGTGGAGTTTGCACGTTCTCTCAGTGTCTGTGTGGGTTTCATCCGGGTGCTCCGGTTTCCTCCCACAGTCCAAAGATGTGCGGGTCAGGTGAATTGGCCATGCTAAATTGCCCGTAGTGTTAGGTAGGGGGTAAATGTAGGGGTATGGGTGGGTTACGCTTCGATGGGTCGGTGTGGACTTGTTGGGCCGAAGGGCCTGTTTCCACACAGTAAGTAATCTAATCTAATCTAATTAAAGGTAGAGAATCTCTGCAATTCTTCACCAGAGGGGGCTGTAGAGAATAGGATGTTAAGGATATTAGAGGCAGAGATAGACTTTGACCTGTACAAGGAGGACAGATTGCACAACTTGGAATATACTGGCAGGGAGATTTGCTAGAGCTACTCGGGAAGATTTAAACCAGTAAGTGGGGGGGGGGGGGGGGGGGGCGCGACCCAGGAAGATCGTGAGAAAAGAGATCAATCGGAGAACAGTAGTGAGTCAAACAAACAAACAGGATAGGCAAGGTAGGACTAATAAATTACATTGCCTTTATTTCAATGCAAGGGGCCTAACAGGGAAGGCAGATGAACTCAGGGCATGGTTAGGAACATGGGACTGGGAGATCTGTTACCTGTAAGAATAATAGGGTGATTATGGTAGGGGATTTTAACTTTCCAAATATCAACTGGGACTGCCATAGCATTAAGGGTTTAGATGGAGAGGAATTTGTTAAGTGTGTACAAGACAATTTTCTGATTCACTATGTGGATGTACCTGCTAGAGAAGGTGTAAAACTTGACCTACTCTTGGGAAATAAGGCAGGGCAGGTCACTGAAGTGTTAGTGGGGGAGCACTTTGGGGCCAGCGACAATAATTCTGTTAGATTTAAAATAGTGATGGAAAGGGATAGACCAGATCTAAAAGTTGAAATTCTAAATTATAGACAGGCTAAATTTACATTCTATTAGGCAAGAACTTTCGAAAGCTGATTGGGGACAGATGTTTGCAAGTAAAGGGATGGCTGGAAAATGGGAAGCCTTCAAAAATGAGATAACAAGAATCCAGAGAAAGTATATTCCTGTCAGGGTGAAAGGAAAGGCTGGTAGGTATAGGGAATGCTGGATGACTAAAGAAATTGAGGGTTTGGTTAAGAAAAAGAAGGAAGCATGTGTCAGGATAGATCGAGTGAATCCTTCGAAGAGTATAAAGGCAGGAGGAGTATACTTAAGAGGGAAATCAGGAGGGCAAAAGGGGAACATGAGACAGCTTTGGGAAATAGAATTAAGGAGAATCCAAAGAGTTTTTACAAATACATTAAGGACAAAATGGTAATGAGGGAGAGAATAGGGCCCCAGATAGCCTTCTCCTTCAAAGACCGCAATTTCCCCCCAGACGTGATTGACGATGCCCTCCACTGCATCTCCTCCACTTCCCGCTCCTCCACCCTTGAGCCACACCCCTCCAACCGCCACCAGGACAGAGCCCCACTGGTTCTCACCTACCACCCCACCACCCTCCATATACAGCGTATCATCTGCCGTCATTTCCGCCACCTCCAAACAGACCCCACCACCAGGGATATATTTCCCTCCCCTCCCCTATCAGCGTTCCGCAAAGACCACTCCCTCCATGACTCCCTCGTCAGGTCCACACCCCCCACCAACCCAACCTCCACTCCCGGCACCTTCCCCTGCAACCGCAAAAAATGCAAAACTTGCGCCCACACCTTCCCCCTTACTTCCCTCCAAGGCCCCAAAGGATCCTTCCATATCCGCCACAAATTCACCTGCATCTTCACACACATCATCTATTGCATCCGCTGCACCCGATGTGGCCTTCTCTATATTGGGGAGACAGGCCGCCTACTTGTGGAACATTTCAGAGAACACCTCTGGGACACCCGGACCAACCAACCCAACCACCCCGTGGCTCAATACTAACTCCCCCTCCCCCTCCCCCTCCCACTCCACCAAGGACATGCAGGTCCTTGAACTCCTCCATTACCAGACCATAGCAACACGACAGTTGGAGGAAGAGCGCCTCACCTTCCGCCTAGGAACCCTCCAACCACAAGGGATGATTTCTCCAGTTTCCTCATTTCCCCTCTCCCCCCCCCCCCCCCCCCCCAACCTGGTCTCAGTCAAATCCCTCAAACTCAGCACCGCCTTCCTAGCCTGCAATCTTCTTCCTAACCTCTCCACCCCCACCCCACTCCGGCCTATCACCCACACCTTGACCTCCTTCCACCTATCACATCTCCAACGCCCCTCCCCCAAGTCCCTCCTCCCCACCTTTTATTTTAGCCTGCTGGACACACTTTCCTCATTCCTGAAGAAGGGCTTATGTCCGAAACGTCGATTCTCCTGCTCTTTGGATGCTGCCTGACCTGCTGCGCTTTTCCAGCAGCACATTTTCAGCTCTGATCTCCAGCATCTGCAGTTCTCACATTCTCCCCTCAAAAGATCAGCAAGGCAGCCTTTGTGTGGAGCCACAGAAAATGGGGGAGATACTAAATTAATATTTTGCATCAGTATTTACTGTGGCAAAGGATATGGAGGATATAGACTGTAGAGAAATAGATGGTGACATCTTGCAAAATGTCCAGATTACAGAAGAGGAAGTGCTGAATGTCTTGGAACACAAAGGTGAATAAGTCCCTCGGACCTGATCAGGTGTACCCTAGCTACCCACAGAGTTCTAGAGAAGTGATTGCTGGGCCTCTTGCTGAGCTATTTGTAACGTTGATAGTCACAGGTGTGGTGCCGGAAGACTGGAGGTTGGCAAACATGGTGCCACTGTTTAAGAAGGGTGGTAAAAATAAGCCAAGGAATTATAGACCAGTGAGTCTGACGTCAGTTGTGAGCAAGTTGTTGGAGGGAATCCTGAGGGACAGGATGTACATGTATTTGGAAAGGCAAGGACTGATTAGGGATAGTCAACATGGTTTTGTGTGTGGGAAATCATGTCTCACAAACTTGATTGAGTTTTTTGAAGAAGTAATAAAGAGAATGATGAGGGCAGAGTGGTAGATATGATCTATATGGACTTCAGTTAGACATTCGACAAGGTTCCCCATGGGAGATGGTTTAGCAAAGTTAGATCTCACGGAATACAGGGAGAACTAGCCATTTGGATACAGAACTGGCTCAAAAAGGTAGAAGACGGAGGGTGGTGGTGGAGGGTTGTTTTTCAGACTGGAGGCCTGTGACCAGTGGAGTGCCACAAGGATTGGTGCTGGGTCCTCTACTTTTTGTCATTTACATAAATTATTTGGATGTGAGCATAAGAGGTACAGTTAGTAAGTTTGCAGATGACACCAAAATTGGAGGTGTAGTGGACAGTGAAGAGGGATACCTCAGATTACAACAGGACCTTGACCAGATGGGCCAATGGGCTGAAAAGTTTAATTCAGATAAATGCAAGGTGCTGCATTTTGGGAAAGCAAATCAGAGTAGGACTTATACATTTAATGGTAAGGTCCTAGGGAATGCTGCTGAACAAAGAGACCTTGGAGTGCAGGTTCATAGCTCCTTGAAAGTGGAGTCATAGGTAGATAGGATAATGAAGGCAGTGTTTGGTATGCCTTCCTTTATTGGTCAGAATATTGAGTACAGGAATTGGAAGGTCATGTTGCGGCTGTACAGGACATTGGTTAGGCCACTGTTGGAATATTGTGTGCAATTCTGGTCTCCTTCCTATCGGAAAGATGTGAAACTTGAAAGAGTTCAGAAGAGATTTACAAGGATGTTGCCAGGGTTCGAGAATTTGAGCTATAGGGAGAGGCTGAACAGACTGGTGCTGTTTTCCCTGGAGTGTCGGAGGCTGAGGGGTGACCTTACAGTAGTTTATGAAATCATGAGGGTCAGTGATAGGATAAATAGGTGAACTCTTTTCCCTGGGGTCGGGGAGTCCAGAACAAGAGGGCATAGGTTTAGGGCGAGAGGAGAAAGATATAAAAGAGACCTATGGGATAACTTTTTCACAGAGGGTGGTGCGTGTATGGAATGAGCTGCCAGATGAAGTGGTGGACGCTGGTACAATTGCAACATTTAAGAGGCATTTGGATGGGATATGAATGGGGGGGGGTAGAATTTGGGCTGTGTGCTGGCAGGTGGGACTTGATTGGGTTGGGATATCTGGTTGGCACGGACAGGTTGGACCGAAGGGTCGGTTTCCCTGCTGTACATCTCTATGACTCAAAAGTCTGTAACAGAATCAAGGGTTACAGGGACAAGACAGGAAAGTGGAGTTGAAGATCAGCCATGATCTCACATACAGCATAGCAGATGCAGTTGGCCGAATGGCCTATTTTTGCTTCTTCTTTGGCCAATGGAGCTTACCTTTAATCATGCTGTTCAATACAGATGCTGACAAAATAGAAAACTAAAAAAAAGGCAGGACAATTGCAATTCAGTTGTTTAATTTCAATCAAAAAATTGTTAGAATGAATCATTCGTAACGCTGTCAAGTGGCACACACTCAAAAAGGATACACAGTTTGAAATCCACCAGTAACTCTGACATCATTATGCCCTTAGTCAAAAATAGAACAAGAGGCCAATTTCTAGACAGGAGGTGAACACGACTACTTCACTATCAATGCAACATGTAACCAAGTCTGGAAGTAAGGGTATTCAACAAACTTGAAATCAATGGGAAGTGGGAAAACTCGCTGCTTGCTGGTATTACATCTAGCACCATGGAAGCTATTCTGTGGCTGTTGGAGGTCAATTGCCCCAGCCACAGGAAATCTCAGCAGAGGTTCCGAGAGTGTGATCCTGACCCAACCATGTTCAGCTGTCTCATCCATGACCTTCACTCCATAAGTCAGAAGTAGGATGGTTACCAATGACTGCAAACCAATTCCTCAGTCAGTGAAACAGACTACATGTAACAAGATTCAGGCTTGGGCTGCCAAGGGGCAAGTAGCAATGACACCACACAAATACATGGCAATGACAACCTCCTACAAGGGAAAGCCTCAGCATTGCCCCTTGGCACGACCATCAAATCTTCCACCAATCTCCTGGGGTGGCACTATTTATCAGAGGCTTAACTAGACCAGTCAAACAAATACTGCAGCTACATAAACAAAATCAGAAATAGAAAACTCCGCAATAAGTGACCCATCTCCTGACTCGCTAAAATCTTCATCATAAGACCATAAGAAGTAGGAGCCAAAGTTGGCCAATTGGCTCATTGAGTAATACAAAAATCCTCAACTCCAATTTCCTGCCATACCCTAGCCCTTCATTACATTACTGATTAAAAATACCTACCTCAGCCTTGATGTAGCTGTAGTATGTACTATTTGTAAGGGGGAACCTCCCAAGGCATCTTCATCCATAAAGTCATACAGCATAGAAACAGACCTTTCGGTCCAACTAATCCATGCCAACCAAGTTCCCAAACTAAATTAGTCCCACCAGATACTTCCAAACCCTTCCTATTCATGAATTTATCCAAATGCCTTTTAAATGTTCTAAATGTACCTGCATCCACCACTTTCTCTGGCAATTCATTCCATTCATGAACCACTGTTTAAAAAAAAATTGCCCATCGTGCTCTTTTTAAAACCTTTCTCCTCTCACCTTAAAAACATGCCCCCTAATTTTGAACTCTCCCCACCCTAGGGGGTGGGGTGGGGGGAGGAGAGGGAAGGGGGAGGAAAGACCCTTGTCATTCACTTGATCTCTGCCCCTCAACAAGGTCACTGCTCAACCTCCTATGCACCAGTGAAAAATGTCACAGACTTTCCCATATTCAGCAACATCCTAGTAAACATTTGCTGAACACGCCAATTTAATAACATCCTTCCTATAAAAGGACAACCAGAATTGCACACAGCACTCCAGAAGAGGTCTCACCAACCTTCTGTACGACCTCAACATGGCATTCCAACACCTATCCTCACAGGTCTGAACAATGAAGGCAAGCATGCTAAATGCGTTAACAACTCTGTCTACCTGTGACGCAAATTTCAAAGAATTAGGTACATGAACTTCACATTGGCCAATCCCACTAAGCCAGTGAACTACTGATGTGTCACTTCCAGAGATCCTCCAAATGGTCCACCAACTTCGATGTCAAATTCAGGTCAATTAACAATGATCCTGGGCCAGTCAGGGCTGTACACAGCGTGGTCTTAGGATCTAAGCATGCCCAATACTGGGCCCAAGTCCTCAAAAATACACCCCTTTGGCCCAATAAACATTGCAATAGCATTCCCCTCATTGTAAATCTGTAACTAGTCAAATTACAAGAATGGTCAAGCAGCAATTTGCAATATGATATCAAATTCTCCTGCCCACGGTTACTATCCCATTCTGATGGAGAGCTTTGATTCCCAATTTACTCAAAAGCAATAAGTAAGTGTTATCAGAAAATGTTGTGAATTTGTAACATTTAAAGAAACATTACAGTTGAAACAAATCCTTTCTGAATAATAGATAAGATTGGAATTCCTCAGTATTTCAACATTCCCTCCCCTCCCCCCCCCCCCCCAATTGTTACTTAGCAAATGGGAGGGAGTCTGGAGAACAAATTCTTCTCTCTGGAACATATCTTTACTTACTTTGTTGAAAAGGCAATGATCCTGCGAAGTCTATAGACCCAAATAGCATGCAATCCAAATTGATTAAACTTGACATGACAATTGTAGTATTTTTGTTATTCAATAAGAGTAAAGAGAATAACCTACAACTCAACTGTGAAAACATTTATGGTTCAGAAAATTGCATCAATGCTCTTGGAATGGATTAGCTGATGTATAGGTAGCACTGGCATACTAACTAAAAAAAATCCCAAACTGGCAGAAACAATAGAGGCACTGACAATTGGTTTCAACATTTGTTTGGGGAAGTCTTACCCAGACTTCCAGCTTCCTGGTGTAATCCAGTCTCAGTCTAGGTCACTAGGTTAATAATGAAGAGTTACTTCACTCGAAATGTTAACTGGTTCTCTTTCCACAGATGTTGCCAAGTTCTGAGGTTTTTTTTTAAAAAAAGGGTTGGACAACGAGAAAGCACATTAAATGAGGCATTATTGCTTTCTCACGAAACCCATTATCTTCACACAATATGAGCCATGGCTATTGGAGCACATCTAATTTGCAATTAGTGAACAAGGTTTAAAAAACTAGTTAATGTCTAACACAGACTAGCAAACCAGCACTGTTTTATTCATAAAACACTCAGCTTTGACCTTTCAGATGCCAGTATTCTCCTGTGCTTTGGTTAACATGCGCCTTAGGGATAAAGAAATAATTTCTTCTGTTCCCCCCAACTCCTTCACACGTCTCCTTCAAAAGCTTCTTCCTCTCCCATTTCCTCAAGACTTTGACACTTGCTAGAGTCCAATTGAGTGTGTCTGGTACCCTTCAAAAAGTGGCAAGCATTTATAATCCTACAATCACCAAACTGTCTGAACAGAGTACCACAGTCACTGATCTGGTCTACACCAACAACCATTTGCACATGTCCACTCCTTAATGAGGATCGCCGAATAGCGATTAAGTGATCCTTATCGGATGCACACTTGTTTGATTCTTAACAGGGCAACAATCAAACATTCCCTCAGAAAAAAATACCTAGGACCTCCATCGCTACCTGACTAAGAGCTGATCAAGGATCATTCTTGGGATATTTCTTTGTTTTTGTGTCTTTTATGCCCACTCCTAAGAATTTGGATTCAAGACAGAATAGATGAGAAGGCAATAACTGTATTCAGCTTAGATGTCATTAGAACTGGTTATTATTTATTGATACTTATTACTATAACTAGATGTTCCAGTTTCTAATCTCATTATTACTTATTCATGTGAACGTCTTTCATCACTCTCACTAAACACTGCCCACACTGCGCTATTTATGCGCGATGAACAGCAGCTCCATAATAATCATCACCAAGGTTGCTCCAGGGGTCTAAACATCTTCCATAAAGTAGCATGTATACATTATTTGCAAGTCAGACAATCCACTTGAGGATCATCAATAAATTTAGACAGTTTAGAGTTTTGGTCTTAGAGCTAAGTTGTAGATGTGTCTCAGTTGAATAAACAAAAATATGATTGTCATTTTTATGTTTGGTTTACTTGGCTTCAACTCTTACCTTAGATTTGTAGCTCAGAAAAATAACAAGAAAGAAACTTGATTAAACAAAGTTGCCAAACTTTGCAATGAATGCTGTTAACCTTTCTCCGGGCTCCCACACATTCTGCAGATTCAAAGAGTTCCTTTGTTGTTCCAGAACGGATTCAGTTGTATAGTTTCAACTTTACACTTTGAAAACACATGTTTCAAATTAACTCACTTCATATTAGGAGATCAGCCATTATCATTTTGAAGCAAATCAGTCACTCCATCTCAAAGTCTATCGGAACAGAAGCCTGACCAACCTTCTCCCTCCTATAGCAAGCAGGGATCAATTCTAACACCACCACCTACTGAGGGCAAACACTGAAACAGGCTCACCAAAACGGTCTCACTCAGCCACATCAGCAACTAAGCTGGCAGAGGAATTCAGTCACTTCTTTTTGCGAAATGTACTGATGTTTCCGATTCACTGAGACAGAACTATTTTTATAATCTTGGTTCAGGGAAGACTGTCTCTGGTCTGCCTGCTACTTTCACCCCATAAAAAGATGATATATTGTACAATTTAGATATGCAATAATCCCAGAGATTTTATTATCTAGCTTCAAATTCCATGCAATTACTGCATGGAATTAACATTTACAATAGCGTTTATTAACACAAAGTCTAAATTCTCCTTACTGTTATAGTACGATTACACTGGGGACTAACTTGTTGGGTTGCAATCAAGAGTTTGGACCCACCTTGGCAAGTCATGAGCTGGTATCCAGAAGATGACCACAAATGCTATTGCGTCATCATAACCTCAAATAGGTCACTAATGTCCTTCAAGGAAGGGACAGTATTACTCATTTTCTGACTGGCCTACACAACTACCAACCCATATGATAGAGATGACCACTAAAATGATTTCTTAAGCAGTCTTGTAAATCACTCAGCTATATGCATATGGACTCAATTAGCGATGAAAAAAATGGACAATTAGGGATGGCCTAGGAATTAGATTTCAGGATTCTGGAGTATTTATACATCCCAGAGGGCTGGAAGGTGGGAAACATCACACTCGTTCTTAAAGAGGAAGATTCATATTTCCAGATCAATGACTGGGAGATTTCTAACCACATTTTACAAATATACAATTTATGACATATGTATGCAATGTGCCCCAGGCAGCACTCATGCTCTGCTTGCGCCAAGGAATGCAATTACGTGTATCTGAAGACAAAATACTCTGAAGGAATTAATTCAGAACGAAAGGATGTTGCAGTCAGTATACTGGGAGGTGTCAAAAAGTGATCATAAACTTGACGACTTTTTTGTGTAGCATCTAAGACCTCTCTCTTTGTTCATGGTAGACGAATGTTCTCTCTTTTTGACAGATGCGGTATAAGGAGATTAACCTGAGATAGGATAACACAACTGACAGACATCGAAAAGAGAAGATACCAGTCTAGAATGAACATGTGACGACAGAGGTCTTAGACACGACACAAACTGGCTCAGTGAGTGAACCTTTGAAACGTGGAGAATTACAGCTCATAAAGCAGCTGAGGAGCCTTACTTTGGTGATAAGTAACGAACAGCCTCAGGGACAGAACATGTGCAGACACTCACACTTCAAGTTACTCCAGACAGGTATGCCCAAGTGTAGGTGGTTGTACGGACTTAAAGCAGCAGCTAGGAACATTCTACCCTGACTCTGGAGGTGCAATTGAAACAGAGTTCAAGGGACACAGCTGAGAAGAGAAGGTTTTGACCTCAGAAGCCATCAGCGAAAGAAAACACTAAAAACAGAAAATAAAAAAAGATTCTGAAGACATGGAAAATATTTCAGAAGGTTTTGATCACAGGACCAAAGATGACTATGTAGGGTGTGAGTAAAGAACCCCTAAAGACCTCAAAAGCTGAGACACTAACCAGCAACACTGAAGAAGAAAAGTCTACGATCAGAATTCTTTACCCCTTTAATTAGTTTTATTGTCACACGAGTACAGTCAGAGTCATAGAGATGTACAGCATGAAAAAAGACCCTTCAGTCCAACTTGTCCACACCAACCAGATATCTTCAACCAATCTCGTCTTATTTGCCAACACTGGGCCCATATCCCTATAAACCCTTATTCATATACCCATCTAGATGCCTTTTAAATGCTGTAATTGTACCAGCCTCCACCACTTCCTCTGGCAGCTCATTCCATACACGTGAAAAGTCAGTGAAAGGTTAACAAGGCAGCCATCTTAGGTATGAAGGTACCTAGATACAAGTATAAATTCTTCAGAAAAATGAGAAAATAAAATAAATCAAAACGTCCAGTATTACAGGCCTTCACACCATCTTAGGTACAGAATTACAAAATCATAGGAATGAATTAGCAAAATAAAGAAATAAATAGTTCAGAATAACAGTCCTTCCAACCCAGTCCATGCTGGCACCTAGCCTCAACACTAACAAAAATGATTCAAGTCCTCACCCAGGTCAGTCAGCATCAATAGTATGCAGAGATGGCAACTCCATCAGATGCCTTGCTGTTACATCAATCATTTGATAATGTGAGGAAGGGCCAGAATGAGGCTGATAGCAGGAGGTCCTGGAGCAGTATTAAGTGCTAAAGACTGCTCCAGGCTTAAAAGATGATGAAGCAGTGTCATCAAGTAGATCTATTTCTATCTGCTGAAGGTCCAATGGCTGATGATATGTTGTTAAGACAAAACTAGGAGCAAAGTAAAAATGCAGAATGATGCACTGATTAACATACTCAAGTGTCTATTTAAAACCCAAAAGTTATTTCGGGATAGAACAAAGGAGCCAAATTCCAAAGATGAGGCACTTAACATCAAAGCTGCATTTGACCAAGTGCATATTCAAGGGGCCTGAACAAAACTGCAGTCAATGGGAAAGGTCTAATTTTTTAACAATTCATGATACATGGGCATCACTGGCTGGGCTATCATTTAATGTCTGTCCCTAGTTGTTTCTTGTGGTGGTGATGGAGCTGCAGTCCACATGCTGTAGTTTGACCCACTGCATCATTAGGGAGAGAATTCCAGGATTTTGATCCAAAGACAGAAAACAAACAGCAAAATATTTCTAAGTCAGGATGGCGAGTGGCTTAGAAGGACCTTGAGGTGGTGGTGTTCCTATATATCTGCTGTCCTTGTCTTCCTAAATGGAAGTGCTCATGGGTTTGGAAGGTGCTGTCTGAGAAGCCTTAGTTAGAGATATACCTGGCACAAAAAGATGATGGTTTTGGTTGTTGGTGCTTAGCCATCTCAGCTCCAGGGCATCTCTGCAGAAGTTCCTCAGGTCGTCTCCCTGGCCCAACCATCTTCAGCTGCTTTATTAATAACCTTTCCTCCATCACTAGGTCTGAAATGGGGATGTTCATTGATGATTGCACAATATTCAGCACCATTTGCAACTTCAGATACTGAAGCAGTTCATGTTCAAATGCAACAAGATCTGGACAATTGAGCTGACAAGTGGCAAGTAACAGTTGCATCACACAAATGTAGGTAATGACCCTCTCCAACAAGGGAAAGGCTAAACATTAGCCCTTCAAATTCAATGGTGTTACCCGTCACAAAATCCCCACAATCAACATTTAACTTTGACCACAACTGAACTGGACTAGCCATATAAATACAGTGGCTACAAGAGCAGGTCAGGGGCTAGGAATCCTGCAGCAATCAACTCACTTCCTGACTGCTCAGTTTGTCTATGTCTAAAAGGCACAAGGCAGGAGGAGTGCAACTGAATACTCTCCACTTGCCTGGGTGTGCACAGTTTCAACAACACAAGGAACTGGACACAATTCAGTACAAAAAACAAACAACACTAGGTTATATTCCAACAGGTTTATTTGGAAGCACTAACTTTCGGAGCACTGCTTCATCACCCGATGAAGGAGCAGCGCTCCAAAGGCTAGTGCTTCCAAATAAATATGTTGGGCTATAACCTGGTGTTGTGTGATTTTTTTTTTAAACTTTGTCCAGCCCAGTACAACACCAGTATCTCTAAATCAGTACAAAACAGCATACTTGACTGACACCACACCCACAAACATTCACTCCCTTGACCACCAATGATCATTGGCAGCAGTTGAGTACCACCTGGGAAATTCCTCATCCTTTAAATGGAAAAATTGCATTTCAGTTAGTCAGTATCATTGAAAGAAAGGGCTATATCACCAGTACCCCAAAATCAACACAATGGCACTCAGCCTAGTAACTGTGCCCAAGTCAAACAGAGTACAAAGACTGTGCATGGACATGAAGGGAAACACTTCCTACTCCATCTCTGTCTACCATTGTTTTGAAAAATTGATAACAGCCAAGTTTTTTTTCACAAAACTGGATGTAAACAGTCAATTTTGGCTGATGTCCCCAGACCAAGAGTTAAGATTGCTGACCACATTTATCACACCGTTTAGTCAGTTGCCTACTGTTTGGGATCTCCTCTACAGCAGAGATTTTTCGAAAGGGCAATATCTAGATGACATCACAGCACATGGTTAGAGAATAGGATCATGACCAAAGGCTCAGTGTCTATTCAAAGACATTAACAGAATGTCTTTAAATAGATTTTACAGGCTTTATACTAATTGAGAAATTCACTAATTCTAGAACAAGTTTACATTTCTTGAACAAATTATCTGAGAACAAAGACATCACCTTCATTCCAAGGAGGACAAAAAGCCAGTGAATTTCCAACACCAAAGTGCATGAATTTTGTTCAGTTTTTCTTAAACATGGTGAATCAAGTGGTAATATTTATCCCAACTACATCATTCTTACACAACCCATAAGAGCCCTTTTGAAAAAAACTCAGCAATGTTCAAGTCAGGAACAGACTAATGTTTGAAAAGATTAAAACATTACTTTCGACTGATATAAATGTTCATTGATATCCAGTCGAACTTGCTATAGTAGTTGCCAATGCACCAGCTGCAGGATTAGAAGCATAAGACAAAGGAGCAGAAATTCGGCTATTCAACCCATTAGGTCAGCTCTGCCATTCAATCATGGCTGATAATTTTCTCAACCCCATTCTCCCAATTTCTCATCATAACCCTGGATACTCAAGAACCTATCTAAGGTCTTAAGCACACTCAATGAACTGGTCTCCACAGCTTTTGTGGCAATGAATTCCACAGATTCCCCACTCTCTGGCTGAAGAAGTTTCTCCTTATCTCAATTCTAAAAGGTCTTCCCTTTACACTAAGGCTGTGCCCTTGGGTCCTAGTCTCTCCTACCAATGGAAGCCTCCTCCCAACATCCACACTGTTCTGATCATTCAGTATTCTGTTCGTTTCAATAGATTCCCCTTCATCCTTCTGAACTTGATTGAGTATAGACCCAGAGTCCTCAAACATTCCTCATATGTTAAGCTTTTCATTCCTGGGACTATTCTCGCGAATCTCCTCTGAACACGCTCTCCAGGCTAGTACATCCTTCCTAACATGTGGGGTAAAAAATGAGGTCTGCAGATGCTGGAGATTCGAGTAAAAAATGAGGTCTGCAGATGCTGGAGATTTCGAGTAAAAAATGAGGTCTGCAGATGCTGGAGATTCGAGTAAAAAATGAGGTCGGGTCCAAAGATGCACACAACACGCCAAACGTGGTCAGACCAGAGCCTTTACAGCCTCAGAAGGAAATCCCTGCTTTTATATTTAAGTCGTCTCAAAATAAATGCCCTCACTGCATCTGCCTCCCTAACTGCTGACTCAACCTGCAAGTTTACTTAGAGAGAATCCTGGACTAGAACTTCCAAGTCTCTTTGCAATTCAGACTTCTGAATTTTCTCATTTAGAAAATAATCCAAGCCTTTATTCTTCTGTCCAAAGTGCATGACCTCACTTTCCCACAGTCCTTATTAAAGTACAAATTAAAAGACATGAAAACTGGTCAGAGTTGAAGAGTGTGGCATTGAAAAAGCACAGCCGGTCAGGCAGCATCCGAGGAGCAGGAGACCTGATGTTTCAGGTAGAAGATCTCCAGTGTCTGCTTCCATGAAAACTGGTCAACTTGCCTTTGTTCAGTTTTCATTAAAGCTCTCAAAGGCAAGCGCCTGACTGGAAGTAAACATTAAAATAAAAAACAGAAATCAGAAACAAAAATGGAAATTGTTTGAAAAACTGACATGGAGGTGCCAGTGTTGGTCTGGGATGGACAAAGTCAGAAACCACACAACACCAGGTTACAGTCCAACAGGTTTATTTGGAATGATAAGCTTTTATACCATTGCCCCTTTGACACTTCGCCTGATGAAGGGGCAGCACTCAGAAAGCTTGAGATACCAAATAAAACTGTTGGTCTATAACCTGGAGCCGTGTGACTTCGGATTTTGAAAAACAGTCTGGCAACATCAGTGGAGAGAAAGCAGAGTTAATGTTTTGGGCCCAGTGACCCTTCTTCAGAGCTCCTGAAGTTCGAGTCTCCAGACCCAAAAGTTAACTCTGCTTTTTCTCCACTGATGTTGCTAGACCTGCTGAGTTTTTCCTGCAATTTCTGTAGAAAGAATGTTACATGGGGATGAGAAAGGTTCACAAACTCCCTCATAAGATGGAGATTTCAGGTGAAGACATATCTCCTTTTTCGGTAATATTGTTGGCAATAAAAGAAATTTTAAAAATGATAAGACATGACAAGAGCACAGCCGATGTACCAGGTAAGGTGCAAATAATGGTGACACAATGTCATGGACAGTAGTAGATCAAAAGGAGAAAGGTCTTATTTTTGTTAAAGGAGACTCTTACTCTATGGCAATAACACCACCTAACTGGCAATGGAGGATAAACTCAGATGAATTCCTGATGCTGAAAAATTTGATAAGGAATGCATAAAAGATTACATAACAGTCTGTCAGGGTAGTCAAAATCTAGAGATTAAGTGATTCCTTCACTGGAGAAGCCAAAACAACATTTGACAATAGAGGATGATTCATTTGCGTCTGACTATGGAATGGTTATAGAAAATCCTTGCCTGAAGAAATCTAATGGTGATATTTGCATTGCCCCCCTGGAGTTTCCAAGTTCAGAACAATAGCCAGTGTGATATCCAGGAATGTTTTAAGGACAAAAAAGTTGTGCCAGGATTAGTCATACATAGCCAAACACGTACAGATGTCCAGAAAGACCATGAGAAAGGCTAGCAATATATTTCATGGAATTCACAGCTGTAATGGAAGTTATGGGATTTATATATTTCATGATGATATTTTGGAAGTTTTTAAATTTTGTATGAATGGCACAGATTTTTTACATCACGTATGAAAAAGGTTTAGTGATTAACTTGAAAGTATTTCTGTCACCATGGTGATTTGTTGAAAAAGCACAGCACTGGAGAAAGACTTATGGAGAGCAATAGAGATTTGTAAACTTTCCTATGATAGACAAGAAAACAACATAAACAGTGTCGTGTATCAGGCTTTTAGAAATAAGATTCTGTGATTTATTTTGGGCTTTGGGAAACACTCAGCTTTGAAGAAAGCTTTTTAGTTTCAGTTTGTGTTTATTTTGCAGAAGTCTTGGCTGAAGTTGGATGCATCAAATAGCTGTTCCTGACGAAGGGAAATAATTTAAGTCTGTAATGAAAGGGGTTACAGTAAGTCAAGCAATTTTCTTTAAAAGTCCTAGACCAGAAGTGTTTGGTTAGAACTCTAATGGGATTGTGTGAAGTGGAGAAAGTCTAAATTCAGTTATAGGATGCATCAAGAAAGGAGCTCAGTTTCTCATGAACAAGAAAAGCCACAACTAGGTCAAAATTCTCAACTGTAACTGGGTGCAGTTGGGACTGGAAGATTCTATTTTTACCATGTCTTAAAACCTTTCAACCTCTGACACATACGTATATAGTTCGTTAATACAAGTTTCTTTACATAAACTTCTGTTTTATTGTTAAAACCAAAAATTGCAGCATCACATATTTGCGTTTCATAAAACAAAAAATGAAAATCCATCATGCCACATTTCAATCTAGGATCTAACCAGTCAAGTGATAACACCAGCAGGGATCATAATAGAGGAAAGATGAATAGTGATCAACTAGGACATAACATAAGTGGAACTGAAGTAGGAAGACTTCATTCAACCACAGCAGACTCAGGTGATCAGAGCAATGACAAGGATCTTTGCTATGTTGTAGAAGAATCAGTAGATGACAGACTGCAATTTGTGATCAAGGATTTCATGAAGATCACTTGGAGGCAGACTGCTAGGTGACAGGTTCACTGCCCCTCCTCAAAAACCAAACAAAAAAATGCAGAATGAGCAGTCACGGCTGAGAAGTCACTGATACACAAGAATGTAGATTGGAATCCAGCTTCACTCAGTTAGAGTGATACCTTTGAGTAATTGTGCAGAATTGGGGTAGAAGTTGAATTGGAATAGTTTGGGGGAAGGTGGTTAAAAACAGATCTAGTTGGTGTTAAAACAGCTGTAGTGCAACCATAATCTCTCAAGCCACAGATAAAATAACTAGAAAAATTAATGGCAAAAAGCAGCAGAGTGCAACAATTCTGGAACCAGAGTGAAAGCTCTGTCCAACGTAAAGCCAGAGCAGAAAATCTGATTCAGGAGCAGCAAGTCAGATGCTATAGTCAAATAAACGTATCAAACATTTAATATAGTCAGGCTCCTGAAGGGGCATTCAGGGAAGCATTGCTCTTACGACGCCAATTAATGAGATCAAGTATGATTGTTACTTAATATGAAACAGCATACCTATACCAAACTATCAGAAAAAGGTGTATAGATTGGTTGGCACAAGTGTTGAGCTCAAGTATCCGGCTGTTCAGAATTGCAAATCATCTTGACCAGAGAGATTCAGGCTTTGAAAGGGATTCATGGGAATGGGTACCAAGGAGAAGAGCGGTTGATAACAGTGAAATTATGATTACAAACACAACACATGTAAGCAAGTCAAGGTAAACAACTGAAATCATGTAGACCAAGTAGAGAAAAACTTGACAAATGTGGTTCAGTGAAAAACATGTGGGAATTTACCATACCATAATGACTTGAAGTACCTTACTTAGTGATAAGGAGCAACAAGTGCCAGGGACAGTGTGCAGCCACTCACAGTCTAAAGATATCCTGACGAGTATGTCAATGTGCAGATAACAGGTTTGGTTAAAGCATAAGATAAAGCAATTGATGTAACCTTACTTTCATACAATTTAGCAAATTAACTACTGTTTATACTCATCTGATGCCATGGAAGAGGAGAAGTTTGGAAGTCTAGTTTCAAAGGATATTTAGGACCGCACTGGCCCTAAATGGCTGAAGTAAAAACAATGACTGCAGATGCTGGAAACCAGATTCTGATGGCCATTTGGAAAAAGTGAATGGAACATTTGCTTTTTCAATCCATAACATGTCGAGAATGCAGAAGCAGAGGCTATGATGATCATCATCAGTCATTGAGCTGTGCAGACAATATTGGGCTTCACACTAGATAAGGAGGTTAAGATTAATGATACAATACAGATTCACTAAAATTCTGCTACATGTGAGAACACACAACTATAAACAAAATAGTTGGGATTTTAATTAGAACAATGAAATCGTAGAAAAAGAGAATTTTAAAAGTATGAAAGAACGTGATAAGATAATTGGAGCAACAGTTCAAAACATCTAAACCGAGGTAACACCACTAGAAGGTGGGGAATTTACTTTCAGCGTCAGTGGTTGAGGCTAAACTGAACAACGACTACTCAAGATTGGATAGGTGTGACAAGGAAAAGATAAGCAAAATCCAGAAATAAGGTTGCCAAATGAGATCAGAACTATTCAGTCTGGAAGTACGTTCCTCACATCCTGACTCTCCAAGGCACACATCAAGAGTACAATGGAATACTCCCCATTTTAATGAACAGGTGCACTCCCAACAATACTCAAGCACCTGATACCATCCAGGGAAAAAAAAACAGCCTGCTCAACTGGCACCACATCCAAAAATGTCCACTCCTACTTCCAACAAGATGCTCAGTATGAGCAGTATACACCATCTCCAAGATGTAGACAGGCCAACAAGAGGTGAGGCCATACTGGATTTGGTTCTGGGTAATGAACCAGGCCAGGTGTTAGAATTGGAGGTAGGTGAGCACTTTGGGGACAGTGACCACAATTCGATGACTTTTACTCTAGTGATGGAGTGGGGTAAGTATGCACTGCTGAGCACGAGTTATAGCTGGGGGCAGGGAAATTATGATGCGGAGAGGCACGACTTAGGATGCATGGCTTGGAAAAGTAGGCTTCAAGGGAAGGGTGCAATTGATATGTGGAGCTTGTTCAAGGAGCAACTATTGAGTGTCCTTGATAAGTATGTATCTGTCAGGCAGGGAGGAAAGGGTCGTGTGAGGGAGCCGTGGTTTAATAAGGAATTGGAATCCCTTGTTAAAGGGAAGAGGGTGGCCTATGTAAAGATGAGGCATGAAGGTTCAATTGGGGTGATTGAGAGTTATAAGGTAGCCAGGAAGGACCTGAAGAGAGAGCTAAGAGCAGCAAGGAGGGGACATGAAAAGTCCTTAGTTGGTAGGATTAGGGAAAACCCAAAGGCTTTCTATAGGTATGTCAGGGTCCAGTCAAGGATAGTAGTGGGAAGTTGCTTGTGGAGGCTGAAGAGATTGGGGAGACACTGATTGAATACTTTTCATCAGTATTCACTCAGGAACAGGACATTGTTGCTGATGTGAATACTGAGTCACAATTAATTAGAATGGATGGCTTTGAGATATGTAGGGAAGAGGTGCTGGAAATTCTGGAAAGGGTGAAAATAGATAAGTCCCCTGGGCCTGATGGCATTTATCCTAGGATTCTCTGAGAAGCAAGGGAGGAGATTGCAGAGCCATTGGCCTTGATTTTTATGTCCTCGTTGTCTACAGGAATAGTGCCAGAAGACTGGAGGATAGCAAATGTGGTTCCCTTGTTCAAGAAGGGGAGTAGGGATAACCTTAGTAACTATAGGCTGGTGAGTTTCATTTCTGATGTGGACAAAGTCTTAGAGAGAATTGTAAGGGATAGGATTTATGAACATCTGGATAGGAATAATGTGATCCAGGATAGTCAGCATGGTTTTGTGAAGGGCAGGTCGTGCCTCACAAACCTTATTGAATTCTTTGAGAAGGTGACTAAGGAGGTGGACGAGGGTAAAGCGGTAGATGTGGTGTATATGGATTTTAGTAAGGCGTTTGATAAGGTTTCCCATGGTAGGCTACTGCAAAAAATATGGAGGTATGGCATTGAGGGTGAGTTGGAGGTTTGGATTAGGAATTGGCTGGCTGGAAGAAGACAGAGGGTAGTAGTTGATGGTAAAGGTTCATCTTGGAGTGCAGTTACTAGCGGTGTTCTGCAAGGATCTGTTTTGGGACCATTGCTGTTTGTCATTTTTATAAATGATCTGGAGGAGGGACTAGAAGGTTGGGTGAGCAAGTTTGCGGATGATACGAAAGTCGGTGGAGTTGTTGAGAGTGAGGAAGGATGTGGCAGGTTACAGCGGGATATAGATAAACTGCAGAGCTGGGCAGAAAAGTGGCAAATGGAGTTCAATGCAGATAAGTGTGAGGAGATTCACTTTGGTAAGAGTAACAAGAAGATGGGGTACTGGGCTAATAGTCGGACACTTGGTAGTATGGATGAGCAGAGGGATCTTGGTGTCCATGTACACAGATCTCTGAAAGTTGCCACCCAGGTAAATAGTGCTCTGAAGGAGGCATATGGCGTACTGGCTTTTATTGGTAGAGGAATTGAGTTCCAGAGTCCTGAGGTCATGTTGCAGTTGTATAAGACTCTGGTGCGGCCGCATCTGGAGTATTGTGTGCAGTTTTGGTCGCCATACTATAGGAAGGATGTGGAGACACTGGAACGGGTGCAGAGGAGGTTTACCAGGATGTTGCCTGGTATGGTAGGAAGATCGTATGAGGAAAGGCTGAGGCACTTGGGGCTGTTTTCACTGAAGAAAAGAAGGTTTAGGGGTGACTTGATAGAGGTGTACAAGATGATTAGGGGTTTAGATAGGGTTGACCATGAGAACCTTTTTCCATGTATGGAGTCAGCTAATACGAGGGGGCATAGCTTTAAATTAAGGGGTTGTAGGTATAGGACAGATGTTAGGGGTAGATTCTTTACTCAGCGAGTCGCGAGTTCATGGAATGCCCTGCCAGTGAGCAGTGGTGGACTCTTCTTCTTTATGGGCATTTAAATGGGCATTGGATAGGCATATGGAGGATAGTGGGCCAGTGTAGGTTAGGTGGGCTTGGATCGGCACAACATCAAGGGCCAAAGGGCCTGTACTGCGCTGTATTTTTCTCTGTTCAATGATACCGTGCAGAAATTCACTGTGTCTCCTCAGACAGCACCTTCCAAACCACAGCCATTTAAATAGGAAATCACCAGCAGATACAGGAGAATGCCACCACCTTCAAGTTGCCCTCAAAGCCACTCGCCATCCTGATTTGGAACTATATTGCTGTTCCTTCAGTATCACCAGGTCAAAATCCTGGAACTCCCCCCTAGCCAATGACACCTACATGCCCTGAATTAATTGTTTAAAATATGCACTGGCAAATGATTATCTGCTGCACTGGAACTTCTACAAATGTCCACACCATTGAACTCTGCATTCAATTTGCATACTGAAACGCAAACACATGCCTTGGGACCACATTTAAATGAAGCACATTACTTAATGCATAAAACAGGTTTTCTAAGTGAGCAGATTTTTTTTCCCCAAATGAGTCAATACAGCCTCTCAGTTCCTCAACTGAACTGACCAAAAAATTACAGCAATGTTCCTCATTATAAGCCCTCAAGATAGCTCAATGTTTTGTGGAGCTAAATTTTTTTCCTGCACACTAGATCAATTGTACTTCAGTTCGCAGGCCACACGACTGTCGAGACAGTCTAATATAATGGTTGCCATAGGATTCAGAAACAAATTCTGAGAATGTGGAAGTCTGGTCTTAAAGCAGCTTACTCCCATCTCTCATAGGTTTATTATGCCTCTAATTGCTGGGACAGAACATCTTTTTAGACAGCTTCTGTAGGAGGTTAAGGGCATGTGCACAGGTCACCAGCTTGTCAAATTCTATATATAAAAAAAAAATTCTTTTTTGAAAACCAGCTGGCAAAACTTTTAAAGAGTGGGAGAGAGAAGAACTGAAGTTTTAGGTGGCATTTTAGTTATGTCATCATTTGCGTTTTGACACAGGTTCTGCCTTTATGTGATGTTTCTTCCCTGAGTTTGTGAGAAGGAACAGAAAGTTAGGGATCAGGAGTTGAAGTACAGGGTTATTTGTTCCCTTTCCTAACCATTGTCGAAAATACATCAGCAACAAACTTACCAGTTACACATCTGAGATCTGCCTCATCTCTCTAGTGTTACATGATGATGCATTTAACATGGGGTACTCGGTGTTGTATTTTTGTGTTGTACTAATGCATCATGCTAGCACGTGGATCATATTAACCATGTTTAACTGATTAAATAGATTTTCCACTAGTTTGACTGTGCTGAAACAGACAGCTAATAATACAGCAATTGTCTATTGACAGAGGCCACTTTGCTTAGGTACATCATTTGCAATCTGAAAACAAAGTTTCTCTCTTTTCCCCAGGAAATGTAGTTAGAAGACATTATTCATTTTGAAAGAATTAGAAATTAAGTACTCCTAAAAGGAGATTGATTGTGTTTGGTATTTGCATACCCCGCATGCTGAGAGAGGTTGCATTGTCTTGGAATGGTAGTATATGACCCAGGCTTCAGGGCTATTTTGGACCATTCATCATGCCTGAATTTTTGTAATGTTTAGAAGCATTTATTTCATTTTATGCAAAAAAAATTTCAATTTTGTCCCCTGGATTCTGCACAACTAATATTACTGCACTGGGAAGTGGGCTTACTTTTAATTCAACCTCTTTACACTAAAAGTTATGCTTTACCAATATTTGGGCAAATGCAACAAGCTTGTGTTCAATAACCCAAATGACGTGCAATAAATCAAACAGAAACACTAAATGCTACTTTTCCTCTACGTGCTTAAACCACAGGCACACTTTGTGCAACATCCCTTAAAGATCCATCTAACCTGGTCTAAAGGCAATCTATTACGAAGAGTCCTAGATGAAACCAAGACCATATTAGAATATAGCTTTAGAAACGTAATTATGTTTTTACCTTCTCAACAGCATCATTGAAGAGATGGTGTATGCATGAGAATGTATGTGCACTAAAAGTTGAACCCAAGAATTGGCCCAATATGGATAGTCAGCAAGTGCTTTGTGCAAGAGTTATATATACACATGTTCCTCTTCAAAGTCTTCAACAGCCAAACAATAAAGCATTCTCCAAATAAATATGCTGGCAAATGTTCTCCTGGAAGTTAATGGTGAACTGCACATCACAGAACATTACTGGATAAGAATCAAATGGACAGAAACTGAAACAAGAGAGAATTATGTTTCTGTGCAGAAAAGCCTAGGCAGACTTCAGAGTTAAAATATCCTAGTAACTTCCATAACAAGTAAAGGACCTCAAAAGGTCTGTTGTCTTTGGACATCATTAGAAAGCATTGTGGGAAACTCAGCCGTATTAATTTCACCTCCACACGAGTGCAACAGTTCTCTAGAGTGACAGGATGAGGATGGAAAGATTACAGCAAAGTGTCATCCCTTTGTAGGGCTTGGTCAGAACAAACAAGCAAAATTTCAAAAAGTACATACTTCAAGTGCAAAAGGCATTTCTCTTCCAATGTTAAGGAATAGATCTATTTTTGGGAAGTGAGGAAGTTTTACTCTAAAAGCACCGATAAAAAGACAGACAGAGGACAGAAACAGAGATCTTCGATAACTCTCAAAATGCAGCTCCCAACTTAAGGAGAGGATTCTGCAAAAATTAAAGTGATGGATTATCTATATTTGACAGTTTTAGTTGTTGGATTTTTCCCCCAGGAATATTCCCATATCCTTCCTCAAATACAATACAATTCGTAAAAAGACTACAGTGTGGAAGCAGGCCATTCAGCTCATCAGGTCCACAGTGAATCTCCAAAGAGCACATTCTCTATGACTAATCCAAACAACGTGCACATACCTAGATACCAAGTGCAATTCAGCATGGTCAATCCACCTAACCCGCACATCTTTTGGAATGTGGGAGGAAATCAGAGCTCCTGGAGGAGACACAGATATGTGGAGAATAGAGAAAGTCTTAACAGATAGTTGCCGGAGGGTGGAATTGAACCCGGGTCCCTGGCAGTGAGGGACAGCAGCGCTAACCACTGAGCCAGCATGGTGAATGAGATATTTATATACCTAACTGAACAGAAAAAAAGGTCTCAGTTTAAATGTCTCACTCCAAAAATTAAACCCTTAACAGTGCCTCCTTTAGGACAGCACTAACTTGTCAATCTGTATTGTATGTTCAAGTTCATCGTGAGGCTGGAGCCATAACTTACTGATCATGACCAAGAATGACAACAATTTAAAGTACTTTGACAATCACATCGCATTTTAAAGCTATAACAGGAATTCTAAATGCAATCATTTCACATCTGCTCAATGGGCAGTTTGCACATGGATAAAAAGCTCAAAGTGGCAACTTTCAGATAAAATATTAAGCTAAATTGTTTACTCAGGTATTTGTAGGAGAAAGTGAGGACTGCAGATGCTGGAGATCAGAACTGAAAATGTGTTGCTGGAAAAGTGCAGGAGGTCAGGCAGCATCCAAGGACCTGAAGGCTCATACCCGAAATGTCAATTCTCCTGCTCCTTGGATGCTGCCTGATCTGCTGCACCTTTCCAGCAACACATTTTCTACTCGGGTATTTGCAAAAGATGTTATACAGATAATGGTGCAAAGAACAGCAAAGATGTCTCCTGGCTTACAGTTAAATCCACAATATTTGTAAACTATCTTAATTTTGAAATAAACTGCATGTTAATTTTCCCATGACCTCTTTCTGAAAATTTCCCAAAATGAGGTGTTTCTGATAATACTAATTCCTTCAGAGAAGGAATGACAAGTTTTATGAAAAAAAATGGTGCTTTTGAAATTAAGCAGGAACTGCTCTGGACCAAAATGTAGCTTGCAGTCACTGATACAGTGCTTGCGAAGGCTTAAGTGGTGATGATGGGCAGAAGAGGGAAGTGGTAGATAAGAGGAGACAAAAATAAGGTTCTTTGCGCCTTTCCAGCAACACATTTTCAGCTCTTTGTAAAGGTTGTCCACCTAACTCAGGAACCAAGGCTGAGTCAGTTTGGGCAGGTGCCAGTTCCTCAGCTTCAAAAAGAACTGCATCTTAGATGACAGGAAGTCACTTAAAGTTGTGGTTGAAGAGATGGTTAAATTACATTGCACCTTTTATATAATCAAATTAGCCTAAGCACCTCACAGTAGTTTTGACAAACAAAACTTAAGAAAAAAATGGTTGGAGAAATGGGTTTTAGAGGAAGGCTGAGTTCTAAAACCAGCGATGCTCACATCACCAAACCAAGTAAGTCCATTTTGAGAATGTATCAATATAACAACTAACTTTTCTCTAAGTATTTGAAAGATCTCACCTTTGGGAAGTAAGCTTCTATAAAACAACTTAACATTAACTTACGCCCTTTATTTGTGATTCTTGCCCTCAAGCGATTCTTCTAGCCAATTAGCAAGCTATGTTGTATCAAGTCTAAATGGACAAGCCAGTGTCAAAGTAGACAGTAGAAACAGCAATAGCAACTCAGCCCAGTGGCCCTGACAAAAAGTCCTCCTTGAGATTGGCTTAATGTTAAAATTGGAGAGAACTGTCAAGCAACAGCCTGACAGTCATACTCTCAGAATTGTGACAGACAGACAGACAGACAGACAGCCAATGTCCCAAATGCCATAATCACTATTCCTGGAAACGTCCTATTCCATTGGCAGGACAGACCCAGCAAAGGTGACTGTCTGCTGAAACTGCAAGCAGGAAGGCCACCCGACCAAGGAATGTAAGGAGGCCAAGAACTGTAATCTGTGCGGAGAGGCGGGCCACATGTACAAGGCGAGGGGCCGCCATCTACGCACAGATAGCCGGAGGTGACAGGACGAGCCGTGGACCGCCTAAGACCAGCAAGGTACCACAAAGCAGCACGGTAACGGGGTCTGGAGGCACCCAGAAGGAAGGGCAGGCTGTAGCGGAGCAGACGGCAGACAGCGGGGAGATGCAGCAGCCGATCCAAGCTCCTTCAAGACAGACGGAGGAAACGGAAGAGGAGGGATCAAAGGAGGCAGAGGATTGGATTACTGTCAAAAGCAGGAAGAGGAAACCTCTCAAGGGCCCCAAAGCCCCAGGTACCCTAAAGCGAAGGGGGAAGCGACACCTACACGACAAGGATACAGGCAGCTCTTCCGACGGCGAGGACGGGCGCAAGGAGGGATGTCACCAGAGGAAGAGACAGAGCCCCAAGGGGGAAAAAGGAGGGCAGCACCACCCAAGAAGGAAAAGACGATCCCTCTGAGGGGATGGGTAAAGGCCTCCCTCCACCCGGTGAGAACCAAGAGGTACCCACCGGCCCACAGCTCCAGGTAACTGGGAGCAGCGGTCCTGTGACAGCCCCGCTGTCAGATGGAGAACTGGACTGTGCGGACCCTGGGCCCGACCCGAAGACACCAGAGCGGGGAAATGGCTCCAGTGTGGAGCCGGACAGCTCCTCAGCCCTGGGAAGGTCCAGCAGTCTGCTGTCACCATGGGGTTGCACACAGCTACCCCAGAGGGGCAAGACCAGCAGCAAATGGACACTGTTAACCTCATAAACTGTTAAAATGGGGTTTAAAATTGCCAGCATCAATGTGTGTAGCATCAAATCGGCTACGCGATGTGTTTCTGTGATGGCCTTCCTGGCCAGCGTTAAAGCCGACGTCCTGTTTCTGCAGGAGTGTGGGATACCGCACCTCAGCAGCTACAGGAGATGGTCAAGCTTGCGGGCCCATGGACCGTCAGTTTGGTCGGGGGGGCAACGATAGCCACGCCTCTGGCCTGGGTATCCTGTTGGGAGGAGGCAACTTCACCATCTCAGAGGTTAAGGAGGTGGTGGACGGGCGCCTCCTCGTCACCGATGTTATGTACAAGAATGCTCCCCTGAGACTGATTAATGTGTATGCCCCAGTGGATAAGAGTGAATGGTTGGTGTCCTGCAGCAGCTTCCACTGTTGCTGGCTACGTCCAGGCCGGTCATTCTGGCCGGAGACTTCAACTGTATCATTGATGCAGATGGACGATCCGGCGCGGGGGGGGCGGGGTCAGTAAACTGGACGCCACGTCCAGAGCCCTGATGGACACGGTAAAAGATGCCAAGCTGCACGACGTCTTCAGCACCCCTGCAGACGGAGCGCAGCGTAGATACACATGGTCACAGGCAGACGGGTCTATCTGCTCAAGGATAGAGACTACCTGTTTATGTCCTGAACGCTCTCGGTCAGATCCACCGACGTCAAGCCAGTGTTCTTCTCTGACCACTGCCTCCTGCTGGCTGACTGTCACCTACAGGACGAGCAGCGGGCTGGTAAGGGAACGTGGAAGCTGAACGCTAAGCTGTTGACCCCGGGAAACATTGAGGAGCTCAAGAGGGACTACACAGGCTGGAGAACCATGAAGACCCTCTGAGTCCCCAGCGGACTGGTAGGAAACAGTAAAAGGGAACATCAAGAGGTTCTTCATCCTCAAAGGTGTTCAGGAGGTAAGAGAGAGTCGGGGAAAACTGTCCCAGCTCCAGGAAAGTATGCAGAACCTGCTCATGCTGCAGACGATGGGGGTCGATGTCACGGAGGACCTCAAGGAGGTGAAGGGCCAGCAAGCCTCGCTCTTTGCCTTGGAGGCTTCCAAGATAATCTTCCGTTCCAGGGTCCGCTCGGTGGAGCAGGACGAGATGTGCTCATGTTTCTTCTTCCAGAAGGTGCACAAAGAGAGCTCTGTGCTCAGCAGTCTGAAGGAAGAAGACGGCTCCATAACATCATCTCAGGCTGACGTCATGAGGATCAGTAAATCCTTCTATGCCGGTCTGTATGACACTAAGCCGACCGGCAGCGTGGCGTCCTAGTCGTTCCTGTCCTCTATCACGTAGGTCTTAGACGACAGAACACGGGAGAGGCTGGACCAGCCGCTATCTCTGGACGAGCTGACCAAGGCCCTCGAGTCCTTCGAAAAGAATAATACTCACGGAAGCGACAGCTTACCGGTCGAGCTCTATTCCGCTCTGAGATTTGATTGGCCAGGACCTGCTGGAGGTATATGTCAGTATGCTTCGGGCAGGTACCATGAGTGAATCCATGAGGAAAGGCATCATCACCTTCATCTACAAGCGGAAGGGGGAGAGGGAGGAACTCAAAAATTGGAGACCAATCTCACTGTTGAATGCGGATTACAAAATTCTGTCAAAGGTAATCGCCAACCGGGCCAGGCCTGCTCTGGGGTCGGTGATTCACCCTGACCAAACTTGTGCTGTACCGGGCAGGAAGATTGCTGAAAGTCTCGTATTCCTCAGGGATACGATCGCCTACGTGCAGGACAGAGGGTTGGACGTCTGCCTGATCAGCCTGGACCAGGAGAAAGCCTTTGACAGAATATCACACAGGTATATGAGAGATGTTCTCTCCAAAATGGGCTTTGGGGAGGGAATCTGCAATTGGGTCAGACTGCTCTACACCAACATTGTCAGTGCAGTCTCAATCAATAGGTGGGAATCAGATAGTTTCCCAGTCAGATCTGGAATCAGGCAGGGCTGCCCTCTCTCTCCTGCCTTGTTTGTGTGCTGCATAGAGCCATTTGTTGAGTCCATCAGGAAGAATGCGAGCCTGAGAGGGGTGACTATTCCTGGCAGCGGGGGCCTGCAGGTTAAGGCTTCCCTGTACATGGATGATGTCACCGTTTTCTGCTTGGATCTGCTGTCCGTGCACAGACCCATATGCATATGTGACCAGTTCGAACAGGCCTCGAGGGCCAAGGTAAACTGAGGCAAGAGTGAGGCCATGCTCTTCGGGAACTTGACTGACCAATCCTTGATCCCCTTCACCGTCAGGATCGACCACCTGAAGGTGGCGGGGTGGGGGGGGCGGTGCTGGGGCATGCGCCAAGTCTTGGGAGGAGGGTATCAGCAAAGTGAGGCAGAAACTGGGCAGATGGAAGCTACGATCGCTCTCCATCGCGGGAGAAAACCTGGTCATCAGGTGTGAGGCACTGTCATTGCTATTATACGTGGCATGGGTCTGGCCTATTCCCAGAACCTGTGCCGCTGCAGTCACTTAGGCCATCTTCCAGTTTATATGGAAGTCAAAGATGGACCGGGTCCGAAGGGACTCGCTGTACAAAGATCTGGGCAACAGGGGAAAAAATACACCCAATGCCACCCTGAATCTGATGGCCAGCTTTGTGTGTGGCTGCATCAAGCTGTGCGTGGATCCCCGGTATGCAAACACCAAGTGTCACTACGTACTGAGATTCTACCTGTCCCCGGTGTTGCGAAGGATGGGCCTGGCCTCGCTGCTGCGGAACGCTCTGAGTAGTTGGACCGTTCCGTATCACCCTGTCCTTCGCGAAGAAGTTTATGAAGAAAAACACCTTTGACCACAAGTCCATCAGGAAGTGGTCAGCACGTAGCATCCTTGAGACCCTTCGGGAAAAGTAGAGGGTGGATCCTATCGAGTGGTTCCCTGAGCAGACTGTCAAAGCCATTTGGCAGAATGCCTCATCGCCAGAACTTTCCAACAAGCACCAAGACATGGCTTGGCTGGTGGTGAGAAGGGCTCTGCCTGTGAGATCCTTTATGCACGCCCGGACTCTCAGCTGCACTGCACAGTGCCCTCGAAGTGGCTGCGGAGGGGGGACGAGACTGTTACACACCTCCTTCTGGAATGTGCCTACATGGAAGAAGTCTGGAGAGGAATGCAGAGGTGTTTGTCGAGGTTCGTGCCGAGCAGCATCGTGACGCGGGACTCCGTGCTCTACGGCCTGTTCCCCAGGACACACACCTAGACGAACATCAACTGCGCCTGGAGGATCATCAACTCGATGAAGGACACTCTCTGGGTGGTCCGAAACCTGTTGATCTTCCAGCTGAAGGAGTTGACCCCGACTGAGTGTTGCAGACTGGCACATTCCAAGGTCCAGGACTATGTGTTGAGAGACGCGCTGAAGCTTGGGGCAGCTGCTGCCAAGGCACGGTGGGGAAAGACCACCATGTAACATCTGCCTGCCTAAAGAAGAACAGGGGGCTCGCGCAGTCATTTGGGCTCTGCTGACGCCTCAGCTAAAAAGGTAATAGTACAGACCTGTAAATAGGAACGATTACTCTGTTTCGGTATGCAAGGAAATGGAATGTTTACATATGTATGGCATGTCCAGTTGTATAGATCAAAGTATTTATGAATAAAGTATACTTTTGAAATAAAAAAATGGACAGACCCAGCAAAGTTGGCATCTGTGGCAAGAGGAGTGCCCTTCCGATGCCTCAAATGTATGTTCATAGTCTTGTATAAGGAAGAAATACCTTGGGCTTGTTTATTCTCCAGATGTAAAGACCGCACGGAATCAAAGTGCTTACTGACCATGTATGTAAAAGTTTTTTTATGAATAAAGTACGTTTTTGAAATTTAAAAAGAAAATCAGTTGCAGGAGGAAATCCTCAACATTGCATCCTCTGAATTCTTATGGCACCAGGGCAAGGAAATCTCCTGCTGATTCTCATGTACCACAGCCCCTCAGCTCAATGTTTTTTTCAAAATTTCAAAAATAAATAAATTGGAAAGGGACTAGGATTTCCAACAGGAATTTCACAACTGAAATGAATGGCTGATCCCTTAAAATTCATACAATTTGACAATAAGCAACATAACATTTTCAAACCATCACGGAAAAGAATAGTCCTGGTGCACAAGTTAAAGTTTAAATTGCAGCAAGGCATTTGATGGTATGAGGTTGATTGAGGAGGCTGTTCACAAGTAAAGGGATGCCTGGCAAGTGAGAGGCTTTTGAAAGTGAGATAATGAGAGTTCAGGGAAAGCATTTTCCTATTAGTGTGAAGGGCAAGGTGGCAGGAGTGGGGAACACAGTACTATAGATATTGAGGCTCTGGTCAAGAGAAAGAACAAAATGCATCAGATATTTGTATCATCAATAGTCACAGGTGAGATACCGAAAGAATTGAGGTAGGCTAACATGGTACCATTATTTAAGAAAAGTGGTGAAGAAAAGCCAGGGAACTATAGACCAGTGAGCCTGACATCAGTGGTGGGCAAGTTGTTGAAGGGAATCCTGAGAAACAGGATTTAGACATATTTGGAAAGGCAAGGACTGGTCGGGGTAGTCAGAATGGCTTTGTGCATGGGAAATCATGTCTCACAAACTATGTCAGGTATAGACAGGATTGATCAAGTGAGTCCTTAGAAGAGTATAAAGAAAGTAGGAGTATACTTAAGAGGGAAATCAGGAGGCAAAATGGAGACATGAGATAGCTTTGGCAAATAGAATTAAGGAGAATCCAAAGGGGTTTTACAAATATATTAAGGACAAGAGGGTAACTAGGGAGAGAATATGGCCCCTCAAAGATCAGCAAGGTGGCCTTTGTATGGAGCCACAGAAAATGGGGGAGATACTAAATGAAAGTTTTGCATCAGTATTTACTGTGGAAAAAGGATATGGAAGATATAGACTGTAGGGAAATAGATGGTGACATCTTGCAAAATGTACAGATTACAAAGGAGGAAGTGCTAGATGTTTTGAAATGGTTAAAGGTGGATAAATCTCCAGGACCTGATCAGGTGTACTCTAGAATTCTGTGGGAAGCTAGAGAAGTGATTGTTGGGCCTCTTGCTGAGATATTTGTATCATTGATAGTCACAGGTGAGGTGCCGGAAGACTGGAGGTTGGCAAATATGGTGCCACTGTTTAAGAAAGGTGGTAAAGTCAAGCCAGGGAACTATAGACTGGTGAGCCTGACCTCAGTGGGGAGCAAGTTGTTGGAGGGAATCCTGAGGGACAGGATATACATGTATTTGGAAAGGCAAGACTGATTCGGGATAGTCAACGTGGCTTTGTGCACGGGAACTCACGTCTCACAAACTTGATTGAGTTTTTTGAAGAAGTAACAAAGAAGATTGATGAGGGCAGAGCAGTGGATGTGATCTATATGGACTACAGTAAGGCATTCGACAAAGTTCCCATGGGAGACTGATTAGCAAGGTTAGATCTCATGGAATACAGGGAGAACGAGCCATTTGGATACAGAGCTGGCTCAAAGGTAGAAGACAGTGGGTGGTGGCGGAGGGTTGTTTTTCAGACTGGAGGCCTGTGACCAGTGGAGTGCCACAAGGATCAGTCCTGGGTCCTCTACTTTTTGTCATTTACATAAATTATTTGGATGCGAGCATAAGAGGTACAGTTAGTAAGTTTGCAGATGACACCAAAATTGGAGGTGTAATGGACAGCGAAGAGGGTTACCTCAGATTACAACAGGATCTAGACCAGATGGGCCAATGGGCTGAGAAGTGGCAGATGGAGTTTTATTCAGATAAATGCGAGGTGCTGCATTTTGGGAAAGCAAATCAGAGCAGGACTTATACCCTTAATGGTAAGGTCCTAGGGAGTGTTGCTGAACAAAGAGACCTTGGAGTGCAGGTTCATAGCTGCTTGAAAGTGGAGTCACAGGTAGATAGGATAGTGAAGAAGGCGTTTGGTATGCTTTCCTTTATTGGTCAGAGTATTGAGTACAGGAGTTGGGAGGTCATGTTGCAGCTGTACAGGACATTGGTTTGGCCACTGTTGGAATATTGCGTGCAATTCTGGTCTCCTTCCTATCGGAAAGATGTTGTGAAACTTGAAAGGATTCAGAAAAGATTTACAAGGATGTTGCCAGGGTTGGAGGATTTGAGCTACAGGGAGAGGCTGAACAGGCTGGGGCTGTTTTCCCTGGAGCGTCGGAAGCTGAGCGGTGACCTTATAGAGGTTTACAAAATTATGAGGGGAATGGATAGGGTAAATAGGCAAAGTCTTTTCCGGGGTCGGGGAGTCCAGAACTAGAGGGCATAGGTTTAGGGTGAGAGGGAAAAGATATAAATGAGACCTATGGGGCAACTTTTTCATGCAGAGGGTGGTATGTGTATGGAATGAGCTGCCAGACGATGTGGTGGAGACTGATACAATTGCAACATTTAAGAGACATTTGGATGGGTATATGAATAGGAAGGGTTTGGAGGGATATGGGGCGAGTGCTGACAGGTGGGACTAGATTGGATTAGGATATCTGGTCGGCATGGATGGGTTGGACTGACGGGTCTGTTTCCATGCTGTACATCTCTATGACTCTAAACTTGATTGAGTTTTTTGAAGAAATAACAAAGAGGATTGCAGTAGACGTGATTGATGTGGACTTCAGTAAAGAGTTTGACAAGGCTCCCCATGGGAGACTAATTAGCAAGATTAGATCTCATGGAATACAAGAAGAACTAGCGATGTGGATACTGAACTGGTTCGAAGGTAGAAGACAAGAGGGTGGTGGTGGAGGGTTGCTTTGCAGATTGGAGGCCTCTGACCAGTGGAGTGCCACAAGGATCGCTGTGGGGTCCACTACTTTTTGTCATTTAGTCAATTTGGATGTGAACATTGGAGGTATAGTTAGTAAGTTTGCAGATGTCACCAAAATTGGAGGTGTAGTGGACAGCGAAGATTACCTCAGAGTACAACAGGATCTTGATCAGATGGGCCAATGGGCTGAGGAGTGGCAGATTAAGTTTAATTCAGATAAATGCGAGGTACTGCATTCTGGAAAAGCAAATCAGAGCAGGATGTATACACTAAATGGTAAGGTCCTAGGGAGTGTTGCTGAACAAAAACCTTGTAGTGCAGGTTCATAGCTCCTTGAAAGTGGAGTCGCAGGTAGATAGGATAGTGAAGGTGGTGTTTGGTTTGCTTTCCTTTATTGGTCAGAGTATTGAGTACAGGAGTTGGGAGGTCATGTTGCGGCTGTACAGGACATTGGTTAAGCCACTGTTGGAATATTGCGTGCAATTCTGGTCTCTTTCCTATCGGAAAAATGTTGTGAAATATGAAAGGGTTCAGAAAAGATTTACAAGGATGTTGCCAGGGTTGGATGATCTGAACTAGAGGGAGAGGCTGAACAGGCTGGGGCTGTTTTCCCTGAAGCATCAGAAGCTGAGGGATGACCTTAGAGGTTTATAAAATCATGAGAGACACGGATAGGATAAATAGACAAGGTCTTTTCCCTGAGGGGGTGGGTGAAAGGGGTGGAATTCAGAACTAGAGGGCATAGGTGAAGGTGAAAGGAGAGAGAGATACAAAAGGGACTTCAGGAGCAACATTTTCACACAGAGGGTGGTACGTGTATGGAATGAGCTACCAGAGGAAGTGGTGGAGACTGGTACAATTACAGCATTTAAAAGGCAGCTGGAAGGTATCTGAATAGGAAGGATTTGGAGGGATATGGGCTACGTGCCAGCAAATGGGACTAGATTAGGTTAGGATATCTGGACGGCATGGATGAGTTGGATGGAAGGGTCTGATTTCATGCTGTACATCTCTATGTCTCTATAAAGACAGCTGGGATCAAGCAAATTCCTTGAGGAATATACACTTGAGAAGGAAACCAGAAGGACAAAAAAGGGACATGAGATAGCTTTGGCAGATAGACTCTTTAGATTCTCCTTAGCCTATGAGTATTTAGGGGCAAAATTATAACTAAGGACAGATTAGGCCCTTTAAAGATCAATGAAGCCACCTATGTGTGGAACCACAGGGGATTGGTGAAATCCTTAAATATTTTATGTCAGTTTTTACTCTGAAGAAAGACATGGAAGCTAAGAACTTAGGAAAATAAATAGTGACATCTTGATAAAAGTCGATGTAACAGAAGTGGACGTGTTTCAGACAAAAGTAGATACATCCCTGGGACCTGACCAAGTATTTCCCAGGATATTGTGGAAAGCTAAGGAAGAAATTGCAGGGCTACTAGCAGAGATATGGGCGGCACGGTGGCACATTGGGCGGCACGGTGGCACAGTGGTTAGCACTGCTGCCTCACAGCGCCTGTAGACCCGGGTTCAATTCCCGACTCAGGCGACTGACTGTGTGGAGTTTGCACGTTCTCCCCGTGTCTGCGTGGGTTTCCTCCGGGTGCTCCGGTTTCCTCCCACAGTCACAAAGATGTGCAGGTCAGGTGAATTGGCCAAGCTAAATTGCCCGTAGTGTTAGGTAAGGGGTAAATGTAGGGGTATGGGTGGGTTGCGCTTCGGCGGGTCGGTGTGGACTTGTTGGGCCGAAGGGCCTGTTTCCACACTGTAAGTCTAATCTAATCTAATATCTGTATTATCAACAGCCACAGATGAGCTGCCACAAGACTGGAGGGTGGCTAATGTTGTGCCATTATTTAAGAAAGGCTGCAAGAAAAGCCTGGGACCTACAGACTGATGAACCAGACATCAATAGTGGTTAATTTGCTGGAGGGGATTCTGAAAGTTAGGATTTACAAGCATTTGAAAAGGCAAGGACTGACGAGGGAAAGTCAGCATAGTTTTATGAGTGGAAAATCATGTCTCACAAACTTGATTGAGTTTTTTGAAGAGGTAACCAAGAAGATAGGTGAATGCAGAGCAATAGACATTATCTACATGGACTTCAGCAAGTCCTTTGACCGGGCTAGTAAGGTTAGATTACATGGGATCCAGGAACAGCGAGCCAGTTGGATACAAAATTAGCTTGAAGGTGGGAGACAGACTGTGGTGGTAGAGGATTATTGTTCAGACTGGAAACCTGCGACCAGCTGTGCGCTACATGGATCGGTGCTGGGTTCCATTTATATTCACAACCAATTCATTTCTATAAAAAGGTATGGTTAGCAAGTTTGTGGATGACACTGAAATTGGTGGTATAGTGGACAGTGAAAGTGGTTATTTACGAGTACAACAGGATCTTTATCAGCTGGGTCAATGGGTGAAGGAATGGCAAGTGGAACTTAATTTAGATAAATGCGAGGTGTTGCATTTTGATAAGACAAGTGAAAGCAGGACTTACACAATTTATAGTAGGGCCCTGAGCAGTGGTGTTGAACAGAGAGATCTAAGGGTGCAGGTACAGAGTTCTTTGAAAGTGGTATCACAGATAGACAGAGTGAAGGTGGTGGTGCTTGGCATGCTTGCCTGCATCAGTCAGAGCACTAAGTACAGGAGTTAGGCTGTCATGTTATGACTGTGCAGGACATTGATAAGGCATATTTGAAGTACTGTATACAGTTCTGGTCACTCTGTTATAGAAAGGATGCTATTAACCTGGAACAGGTGCAGACAAGATTTACAAGGATGTTACTGGAGGGTTGGCATTGTAGGGAGATGCTAGGATGTTTTTCCTTAGAGTGTAGGAGGCTGAGGGGTGAACTTATATACAGGTACACGGATAAGGTGAATAGTCAAGGTCTTTTCACAAGAGTGGGGGAATTCAAAATTAGAGGATGTAGATTGAAGGGGAGAGTGGAAAGATTTACCTTGGATCTGAGGAGCAACTTTTTCCACAAAGGGTAGTGCACGTATGGAATGAGCTGCCTAAGGAACTGATAGAGGTGGATACAATTACAATATTTAAAAGACATTTGGGTAGATACTTTGTTAGGAAAGGTTTTGAGGAATATGGGCAAATACAGACGAATGGGACTAATTCAGTTTAGGAAACCTAGCTATCATGGCTGAGTAGATAGGCAGGAGGCCGGAAGAACACAGCAAGCCAGGCAGCATAAGCAAGTGGAGAAGTCAATGTTTCAGTGTAACCCTTCTTCAGGACTGGGGGTGGGTGTAGGGGGAGCAGCAGGATGGTGAAGACAGACTTGATTGGTCAATGAGAGGAATGAATCCGGTTGGTGGCTGGGAGGAGTGGAAGGGACTGGGATGTGAGGTTATTTGAAGAAGGGTTACACCCAAAACATCAACTTCTCCACCTCCTGATGCTGCTTGGCTTGCTGTGTACTTCCAGCCTCCTGCCTGTCTATTTTGGATTCCTGCATCTGTGGTTATGTTTTGTCTCTAACCGTGGATGGGTTGGGCTGAAGTTTCTGTTTCTGTTTCTGTGCTGTACGAATGATCAGATTAGATTACTTACAGTGTGGAAACAGGCCCTTCGGCCCAACAAGTCCACACCGACCCGCCGAAGCACAACCCACCCATACCCCTACCCCTACATTTACCCCTTACCTAACACTACGGGCAATTTAGCATAGCCAATTCACCTGACCCGCACATCTTTGGACTGTGGGAGGAAACCGGAGCACCCGGAGGAAACCCACGCAGACATGGGGAGAACGTGCGAACTCCACACAGTCAGTCGCCTGAGTCGGAAATTGAACCCGGGTCTCAGGCGCTGTGAGGCAGCAGTGCTAACCACTGTGCCACCGTGCCGCCCACAAATGCAGAAATATGACTCTACAAAAATAAATTTTCTAATTCTCTTCCTGGTGTTGAAAAAAACATTGAATTTCCACTGGCCTTAAACTCTGAAGAAAGCAGAATTTCTCTAATTATAACCTCAGTTGCACCCACTTAGCCCCATTTACTTTGGCCTTGCCATTAATTATCCAAGCACTGCAATTCACTCCTTAAAAGGTACTATGTAACTGTTACATAAAATGAAAGTTGGAGGGCTCTCCTGGTGCAGTGGTAGTGTCCCGACATTCTAAGCCAGAAGACACTGGTTCCCACATGTTCCAGTATTTAATACCATCAATGGATAGGTTGATTGCAAAATATATTTTAAAAATTACGGTCAAAGAGAATAATTTGGATTTTACCAAGTGTTTTTTTTAGGAGGGGTGGAGAGAATTTGGTCACATTGTCCCAGACTGCAGGCTAACTTAATTAGTTGCATAATGATGTTATTTGTTGAGTTCCAACATCTCAAGGTCTCTGCTCCATCCCATCTGCCCACTGTGTGGTGGCACAGATAGGTTTGCTTTGTAGCAACAGGAAGACGGTTATTCGGCTAAAGACAGGGAGCCATTCGAGGGGGTGTGGTGTGCCTCTGCTCTACGCCAGGCCAGCAGCCCCGGCTCTCTCACACAGGACCTGTCACAGCAGGAGAATGCAGAAAGCATTCGTTGTTCCCCACCCACCCCCCAATGCCAGCGGATGTTCCATCTCCTACACAGAGCAGGCTGGCTACAGCTCCATCCCGAGCGAGGGCTTTTCTTGTGCAAATTCCCGACTGAAAGTGATCGCAAGCCTCAAGACCCACTCCACCCACACGGTGTTTGTAGGAGGTTTGAAGCCGTATCCCACCCAGCCTTTTCTCCACTATCACCCCCGTTTGAAATGAAGTCGGCTGCGCTTGCTTCCCCCCACCCCCCTCCTTCCTTCCTTCCTTCCTTGCATGTGCCTGTCGTAAAACACTCACTTTTGATGGCGTTGATGAGCGAGGTGCCATCCTTGATGACTTCCTTGATGAATTTGTTCGTCCTCTCCAGCTCCTGCTCGTAAGATTTGAGCCGCTCCCTGAAATCCGGACTGTCCAGGGAGCAATCACTGAACTCCAGCGGAGGGTGGCCCATGTTGGATTCGGAATCTTACACCCACTCCTTTCCAACCCACAGCTCCTCGGCTTGAACAGCCTTGTCTTAGGTTTAACGCTCAGTCCTGCCTTTTCTTGGGGTGTGCGATTACAGCTGGGTTTGTCACCGCTGATCAGCTGTGAGCGGGGCCAATGGAAACAATGGTTGTGGTTCTAATTGTTTCTCAATGTTACCAAATGTATCCTTGCTGTTTCAAGGCTGTCTCTTCCTCTGGGCGCTGTAAGGGCAGTAAGCAGATATATTTGCAGCCCTCGCCAGGTTGCCCCTTCCCCTACCAACCACCCTCTGTCTCTATGTTGTGCTGCAGCAGCTCATCCCTAGGATATCACACCCACAAACGGATCGCATCATCTCCCGGGACACCCTGCAGTTTGTAGCGCTCCCGTCGCCGTCATAGCAAGAAGGGAGGAGCAGAGAGAGGAAAGGGAGGGGAGAGAGGTTGGAACTTTCAACACATACCGCACTGAGGCTTGTGACAGCTCGCACTCAGAGCTTCTCTTAATCGCTTCAATTTGCAACTTAATTTAAGGCAGCTTCGACCTGTGACAAAAAATGGGAGCTTTGTGTGGGGTCACGTCAATTTTCTACTTTATTCGTCGCTTGAGATTCAAATAAAGCTGGAGAAACCAACATGTGAGAGATTGAGTAAAAGGTTCGAAATTGGTTAACAGTGAGTGTGTCGAGTGCTGGGGAGTCCCATCCTGGATGAACTCGTTCACAGCAAAGGAGTGACTTTACTTATTAGTATTGCTTACTTTGCTTCATGTTGCTTACTAGTATTGGCGAAGTTAGCGTTTTAGACTTTTGGGCACAATGTCGTGTTTGGACAAATAATGACAGGGTTTCATTACTTCTAGGCTTAAAACCATTAGCTGTGTAACACTTTAACATTCTCTCCTTGTCCCCAGGTTTTATACACACAGATACATCACACAAACAGACCACATGCCAAATGTTACTCCTACACCAATATTCTTCTAAGAGCATTACAGCTTTTTACAGCACAGAAGAATGGCCTTTGGCCCATTGTATCCATGCCAATCAGTTAATATCTCTGTATTCTAATCCCATGTTCCAGCACATGGCCCAAAGCTTTCTATGCTATGACGTTTCAAGTGTTTATCCTAATAGTTCTTAAATTTCTTCAGGGCTCCTGTCTCTATTGTCCATTAAGGCAGTGACTTCACAACCAACTGAGTGAAAATGAATCCCTAAACTCCCTCGGGCTCCTTACATTAAACCATGCCCCATGATTATTAGCCCCTCTACTAAAGGAAACCTCACAAACTTTGAAGGAGAAAAGTTCCCCATCTACTCAATCTATGCCCCTCAGACCTTTGTATGGCTTGATCATATCCTCCCCTCTATCTTCTCTGGTCTAGAAAAACACAACCCCAGCCTTGAAATGCAGCAGGTCTGGCAGTGTCTGTAGAGGTCAGACATTGAGGTCAGAACTGGTGAATCCTTTCAGCACCTTCTGATGGAATCCCATCTTTCCTATCATGTGGTAACCAAAGCTCCACAGAGTACTCTAACTGTGGCCTCACTAACATCATCTACACTCCATCATAACCTCCCTGATCTTGTATTCAATGCCTTGACTAATAAAAGCAAGTATCCCATGTGCCTTCTTAATTACTTTATCTACCTATCCTGCTGTTTTCAAGGATCTGTGGATGTGCACCCTTAGGTCCCTCTGATTCTCTGTACTTTCCAGGGTCTAACTAAACCTTGTGTACTCCTTTGCCTTGTTAAAAAGTCAACACCTCACACTTTTCAGGATTAAATTCCATTTGCCACTCTTCAGCCCATCTGTGCAGCCCATCTATATCATCTTGTAGCACAAGGCTTTCCGTGTTGCTATTTACCACACCATCAATCTTTGTACCATCTGCAAACTTACCGATCATACCTCCTACATTCATTTAAGATTATTAAATGTGCACACAAATGGCAAGGGACCCACTACGAGACATTACCTTCCAGTCATAAAAAATACCCTTTGATCATCACTTTCTGCTCCTTGCCACTAAGCTTATTTTAGATACAATTTACCTAATTGCCAGACATCCCTTGGGCTCTTAGCTTTTTAATGGGTCAGCCATGTAGTACCTTACCAAAGGCATTACTGAAGTCCATATAGACTATATCCACCACGTTTCCCTCATCTACACACCAAGTCACCTCCTCAAACATTCATGCAACTTTATTAAACATGAGTCCTTTTGTCATAAAAATAAATGACCCCCTCCAATTTTCCCCTTTATTCTGCCATGGGATTAGAACATCGAGGTAAAACCAGCATTAGTTTTCCATCCCTAATTGCCCTTACAGAATGACTTGTCAGGTCATTTCAAAGTTAAGGATCAATCACATTGCTGTAAGTCTAAAATCACACATCGGCTAGACTGGGTGAAGAAAGCAAGTTTCCTTCCCAGAGGACGTTATTGCACATAATGCGTGTTTATGGGAATCAGGGACAGTTTAAGTCATAGAGTTTTTACAGAATGGGAGAGAGGTCCTTCAGCCCATGCTGGTCATCAAACACCTATTCTAGTCTCAAAGTTCTCTTAAGTCTTAATTACCAAGATGAGCTTTATATCCCATTTTTATTCATTCAGGTGCTGTGGTGGGATTTGAACCCGCGCCCCAGAGCATGAGTCTGGGCTTTTCGATTACTGTTCCACTGATATTATGTCACCATCTCTTTGAGGGCCATGCTAGCAGCCATCTGTGCTGCTACTGTCTGGTACTTTGGCCAAGTGCTCAGTGTTCCTGTTCATCATTTGCCAGCACCCTTGGCGATTATCTAGCCATATTTTACTATCCACAGCATTCTTCCATGCCCACTCGCCTCCATGGCAAGGGTCACACTTTAGTCACTTGGTCACTCTAGGTCCACCTCTAACTGGCACACGTGTACTTATTATAAACCATAAAACCACTTCCTTCTCCAGTACCACCACAGTGCCTTGTGGAATTATTCACTAATAAAGCCTGTACATGGTGTAGAACATAATATACACAATCTGAAAAGTTTTGACACACCCCTGGGAGACTGCAGTGTGAGTTCAAGAACCACTTATACAATGCATCATAGCAGAGGCTCATTTGTTGTTACTTGACATGCAGTGCATAATTCAGAGCAGAGTTATCTCATATTGATCAGGAGCTGGAATATTGCACCAGTACTCCAGCCAACAGGCAGCTATTTGCGATGCAAAGTCATGCCAACAGCACAGCTTCAATTCCTGCACCAGCTGAAGTTAGCATGAAGCTCCCACCTTCTGAACCTTGCCCCTTGCCTGAGGCATGGTGACTCTCAGGTTAAACCACCGCTAGTTGTCTCGCTCTGTCTCTGATAGCAGCCTATAAAAAAGCCTATGAAATAGCCTACAAAATATAATAGCATCCCAAATTAAATAAACCACAATCCTTTAAACACTCAATGACTACTTTGGAGACACAGCTTTTAAAACCAATTGATTAATGGAAATGTATGCACAGTGCATGCTGTAAGCTTTCCGCACAGAGTAACAACAATACATAGCTCTACAGAGTATGGCTAATAATAGAAGCGTAAACTTCACCACAAAAGGAAATGTTTTGTCCACCAGTCATCTGTTACACACATCAGATTTATGTCATTTCCTTGCTTTACCCCTTTTAAATTTTCTCTTTGAGTGTTTTTCTAATTCCCTCTTAAATGCAATGATTGACATTCCAATAGCTGCACGTGTGGTAATGCAAATTGCTTTCTAATAATCACATACATGTAAAAAACACTTTGAGTCTCCCTCTTTTTCTCCCTCCTTAATCTAGTAGCACTAACATTTCAACAAGTACAAAGTGCCTATAGATCTCTCTGTCATGAAAATTGAGACCTTCCATTCAACTGCCTCAGCTGATACTTGCCTTCTCCAAGCCTACCAAAATAAGCCTTCCCATCGCCCTAACTTTGAATCCATTCCTTTTCCTACCCCTCTCTCCTCATCCCTTTATGAGCTTGCCTTGCCCATGAGACTTACTTCCTGTTCTCTCTGTCCTATTCTCTCTTAAAAGAAAATTCAACTCACTTTATTTCTTCCTGCCCCTAATGGGAGCTGGCATAGTAAATGTTTCCCTCTTTTTAGATGCTGTTGCCTATCTTTTCGAAATTGCCACTGTCGATACTCACCTCCCTACCACAAATAAAAACATTCCGACCCTCTATCCTTGTAAATTTACACCACACTTTTCCACTCCAAAGTCCAGCACAGTGTTTTTACCTCTCAGGTTCAATACCAAAACTTCCTGTTTGAATATCTCCAATTGGATTTTGGTCCCTGTCACTGAACTGACACTAACAAACAAAACAGAAACCTAAGGGTTCAGGTACATCATTCCTTGAATTTGGCATCAGATGTAGACAGGGTGATTAAGAAGGCATTTAGCATGCTTGCCTTCATTGATCGGATCTTTGATTATGAGACTTGATACATCATGTTGAGGTTGTGCAGGATGTTGGTGAAGCCTCTTCTGGAGTTTGGGGTCCAGTTCTTATCACTCTGTTATAGGAAGAATATTCTTAAGCTGGAGAGGCCTCAGAAAAGATTTACTGGGATGTTGCTGAGAATGGAGCGTTTAAGTTATAAGGAGAAGCCTGGGACTTTTTTTCACTGGAGAAATAGGAGGTTGAGAGGTGACCATATAGAAAATTCTGAGGGATGTAGATAATATGAATGGCAGCTATCTATTCCCAAGGTAGTGAATTTCAAGGCTAGGAGGCATTTTTTCGATGTGAGAGGAGAAAGAATTTTTAAAAAGACACGAGAGGCAACTTTAATACACAAAGAGTGGTTCGTATGTGGTATGACCTTCCAGAAGAAGTTGTAGTTGTGGATACAGTTATTTGATATTTGAATATGTACATGAATAAGAAATGTTTGGAGGATATGGGCCAAGTGCAGTTAGATGAGACTAGATTAGCTTTGGATTATCATCGGCATGGACAGGTTGGACTGAATGATCTGTTTCTGTGCTGTATGACTTTATGAATCAATAACTCTTTTTCCAATGAGAATAAATTATCTGTCAGCAGAGGTGGCCAGTTCTGTTAGCTGCAATGCCCTAAAGCCAAAACTGTGTTAAGATTTTGTCTAAATTAATGATTAGTAAAATAAGATTTTAACACATAGAAGATCCAAAAGACATGAGGCAGAGATTCTTTAATTCACTGGCATCAGGTTATTACAGACATGAAGAGAAATTAATGTTAAACATGGAAGCATTTACATGGAACAAAGCCTGTGGTTTAAATTGGGTTGAGGAACTAATGGGGCAGCACAGTGGCTCAGTGGTTAGCACTGCTGCCTCACAGCACCAGAGATCCAGGTTTGATTCTAGCCTTGGGTGACTGTCTGTGTGGCGTTTTTACATTGTCCGGGTGCTCCGACTTCTTCCCACAGTCCAAAGATGAGCCGTCCAGGTGAATTGGCCATTCTAAATTGCCTAGAGTGTTAGGTGCTTTAGTCAGAGGGAAATGGGTCTGTGTGGACATGTTAGGCTAAAGAGCCTGTTTCTACACTACACACTGTAGATAATCTAATCTAAAACTGGGTCTTTGTCAGTCTGCTTCTTCTTCCATGTGGCCTGTTACCCCAAGACAACTTTTGTTCCAGAGACAGTGAATTTGACTGCTCCAGCTATCCCTCCTCCTTCGCTGCCTACCTGGAGAAGGTCTGCTTGGTATCTTCCAAGACTGTTCCCACTTGCTGATGGAGGTTATGTTACACCCTTGCTTAAAACTTCCTGATCTTGCAACTGTAAATAGAGTCATAGAGATTTACAGCAAGAAAACAGGCCCTTCAGTCCAATCCGTCTATGCCGACAAGATATCCAAAATAAATCTAATCTCATTTTCCAGCATTGGTCCATATTCCTCTAAACCTTTCCTCTTCATGTACCCACCCAGATGCCTTTTAAATATTGTAAGTGTACCACCCTCCACCATTTCCTCATTCCATACACTAACCATCTTCTGCATGAAAACATTGCTCCTTAGGTCCCTTTCCAATCTTTCCCCTCTCACCTTAAACCTATGCCCTCTAGTTTTGGACTCTCCTATCCTGAGGAAAAGACCTTGACTATTGACTCAACCGTGCCTCCCATGATTTTATAAACCTCTATAAGGTCACCCCTCAGCCTCCGATGCTTCAGGGAAAATAGCCCCAGCATTTCCCTTTAGCTCAAACCCTGACAAGATCCTTGCAAAACGTTTCTGGACTCGTCCAAGCTTCAAAATCTCTTTCCTATAGAAGGAGACCAGAAGTGAATACAGTATTCCAAGAGTAGCACACAGTGACTGGCTGCTAAGCTGTTGCTTGTTTAGTAGCTTCATTTGCACCACAATGACCGTAAAGCACACATCCAAATTCTTTTTGCATCACGGACCTGGACAAGTGACAATATTGAGGCAATATCCGGCATTTGCTCAAGGAGACCTATGCAGCTTCTTATCAGTACTGCTACCATCCAAGGCATACTGTATGGCAGATTACCCACTTTGGTGTGCAGACAGCCAGGGCTCCTGGAGTCATATGCTTAATAGCACATTATTTCAGTTCCCATCCCCTGGCAAGTCCTCCCATTGCGGTTTTTCAGGATGGGAGGAGGTATCCACATGTCCTGGATTCACAACGACCTAAGACCATAAAACTTAGGAACAGATGTGGGGCACTTGGTCCATCGAATCTACTCCACTACTCGATGAGATCATAGTTGATCCAAAAATGTCAATGCCACTTTCTTGCCTATCCCCATAATCTTCAATTCCCTTGCTGATTAAAAATCTGTTGTTTCAGCCTTGCGTGTACTTAACAACTCAACCACCTAGGTAAAAAAATTCACAGTCTCACTATCCTCTGACAGAAGAAATTCCTCCTCATTTCTGTCTCAGGTGGGTGACCCCTTATTCAGAGATTATGTCTTCTGATCCTAGACTCTTCCCCAAAGGGAAATAAGCCTCTCTGCATTTACTCTGTTAATTTCATCAGATCTATATTTCAAGAATGTCACCTCTCATTCATCTAACCTTCTATGAGTGTGATCCCGACCGACTCAACCTCTCCCCATAAGAAAATCCCTCCGAGCATGGAATCAGCCGAGTGAACATTCTCTGGGCTATTCCAATGTCAGTACATCTTTCTTTAGATAATGGGGCAAAATACTTGGCATTCTAAGTGTGGTCTAACTCGTATAGTTGTATAGCTTATTGTTGTTTTAGCAAGACCTCCCCATTTTTGTGCTTCGTTTCCTTTGAAGTAAAGGCCAATAATCTACGAGCTTCCACATTTCCTTCAGAATTTGGATGCTAGCATTTTTATGTTTCTTGGGCCCAAGGACTGCCGAATCGTTCTGTTCCAGAGTCATAGAGTTATAGAGTCATACAGCATGGAAATAAGACCCTTCAGTCCAACCAGTCCATGCCAACCATAATCCCAAACTAAACTAGTTTCACCTGCCTGAGCTTGGCCCATAACCCTCCACCCCCCAAACATTTCTTATTTAAATACTTAACTAAATGCCTTTTTAACATAACTGTACCCGCATCCACAACTTCCTCTGGAAGTTCATTCCACACACAAACCTCTCACTGTGTGAAAAAATTGCCCCTTGTGTCTTTTTAAATCTTTCTCCTCTCTCCTTAGAATGTATGGCCCCAATCTTGAAATTCCCTGCCCTAGTGAAAAGACACCTGCCATTCGCCTTATCTATACCCCCAATTTTGAATTCAGGATTGCCAATTGGATACAAAATTAGGGGTATAAATAAGGCAAATGGCAGGTGTCTTTTCATAGTGCACTTCTTTGAACTTTTGTACCTTTTCCCAGCATTTCATGCACGAATGTTCCACCTCAAACATCGTCTATGTTGGACCCCGGAACTCATAAACAACTGAGTATCCTCAATCCTGTCTTCATTCACTGGATCATTGGGTGTTTCTGGTCTTCCTCTCAATTTATCTAGCTTTGTACTCATCAAGTAGAATATCTGACAGGATTACCACTTCCTTTCTCTGAAATGTCAAGGGAATACTGAAGGAGCCTCTGCTTGGATTCGGCCTGAAGATCCAATTTTCTGTACCAAAGACCAGTACCTGAGCCTCCAGTGATGGTACAGCAGCATCAGCCCCCTTTGTGAACATTGCTAGTTTTAACTCCTCCACCATCCACTCCATCTTGGCCAGGCACCCCTCAACCTTGTACACCACGACCTGACGCCTGTGCTGTGGAATCCTACTGACTTCTCGAGAAATGTAACATGAGACTTGAACACAAGGATGGCCCAAAGATCATGAAGCAGAGATTCTTTATTCTACTGGCATCAGATTATTGCAAATATGAAGAGAAATTAGGATTAAGCAAGGAAGTAATTATAGTATTTACCCAAGATAAAGCCTGAGGTTCACACAGGGTTGAGGAATCCTTTGTCTGTCCGTTCTATCTTCCTATGAAATCTCTGTCCCTGAATGCCCCTTTTTTTCCCAGAGAGGATCCATTCAACTGCTCCAGCTGCCTTCTCTCACCATTGCCATCTGCTGGTGGAAGTCCCTGCACACAATTGCTCAAGCTACCCAACTTGGCAGTCTCCCTAATGAAGAGCTTATGCTCGAAGCATCAATTCTCCTGCTGCTTGGATGCTCCCTGACCAGCTGTGCCTTTCCAGCACCACACTTTTTGACTCTGATCTCCAGAATCTGCAGACCACTGTATATTTCAATCTGACTCTCCTCTTGTTTCTAAACTCTAGTAAATGCAAGCTCAATCAAATCAATCTCTCCATACATAGTTAGGATCATCCTAACTATCAGTCTGGTAAATCTTCGCTGGACTCTCTTTGGCAATCTCCCTCACCATCACATGACTGCTGGGGATTCCATCATACCACAGGTGAGGGATAGCAAATAACTAGAACACATCGAGTAATTAATGCACTTTCCATTAATAATAAAATGTCTTAGAAATAGGAACAGGAGGAGGCCATTCAGCCCTTCAAGCCTACTTCAACTTTTAATGTGATCATTGCTGATCCTCTACCTGTTGCCATAGTCCCATTTCTCCCCATAATCCTAGATGCCTTCATTATTTTAAAAAACATCTCTTCCTTCAATATGTTGACTGGTGAGGTCATATTTGGAGTAGTGCGTGCAGTTCTGGTTTCCCTACTATAGAATGGGTATTATTAAACTTTAAAAAATGCAGAAAAGATTCACGAGGGATTTACCTGGACTGGAAAATTTGAGTTATAAGAAAAGTTTGGATATGCTGGGACATTTTCACTGGGATGTAAGAGACTGAGGATTGACTTTGTAGAGGTCTATAAAATCATGAGAGGCACCGTTCAGGTAGATAACTGATCACTCTTCCCCATGGTAGGGGTAAATAGAGGGCATATGTTTAAGCTGAGAGGGGAGAAAAATGAAAGGACCCCGAGGGGCAATTTTTATCCTACAGAGGGTGGTGCATGCCTGGAACAGGCTGCCAGAGGAAGCGGTGGAAACAAGTACAATTTTGTCATTTAAGAAATGTTTCAATAGGTACATTGATGGGATAGGTATGGAGGGATAGAGACCAAACAAAGGCAAATGGGACTAATTTAATTGTGAAAACTGGGTGGCATAGACAGTTTGGGCCAAAGGGCTTGTTGCTATGATGTACACCTATATAATTCTATGACTCTATATTCAGTGACTTGGCCTCCATAACTTTTCTCTTGTGATTAAGAATTCCACAAATTCAATACTGTCTGAGTGAAGAAATGTTTCCTCATCTCAGTCCTAAATAGCCAACGCCATATCCTGAGACTGTGAACTCTGGTCTAGACTCCCCAACCAGGGAAAACATCTAATAAAAAGAGCATGCTGGAAAAACTCAGCAGGTTTGGCAGCATCTATAAAGAGAGAAACAGTTAACTTTTTGAATTCAATATGACTCTTCTTTAGAATTTCCTGCATTCATCTCTCTTAGAATTTTGTATATTTCCATCTGATTCCCCTCTTGCTTCTAAACTCTAGTAAATGCAAGCCTAATCAAATCAATCTCTTCATGTAGGACTATCCAATCAACCTTACTGTCAGTCTGGTGCAACTTCGCTGGACTCTCTTTATTAGGTGAGGAAACTAAAATTGCATACAATAGTCCTGGTGTGGTCTCACCAAATCCACGATCAACTACAACAAGACATCCCAATGTCTGAACTCCAGTTCGGTTGAAATGAAGGCTAACATACCATTTGCATTCCTAAATGTTGGCTGCATCTACCTGTCTACCTTCATTGAAAAGTATATAAGAACACCCAGACCCCTTTGTATATCCAATTTCTGAATATATCACCTTTTAAATTGTACTCTTCCTTTCTGTTTTTCATACTGCTCATATTGCTCATCTGCCATGTGTTTGCCACTCACTCAACTTGACTAAACCTTGAAATTCCTGAAGAAGGGCTTATGCCCAAAACGTCAATTCTCCTGTTCCTTTGATGCTGCCTGACCTGCTGCGCTTTTCCAGCAACACATTTTCCAGCTCTGATCTCCAGTATCTGCAGTCCTCAGTTTCTCCTAAACCTTGAAATTTCCTTGCATTCTCCTCACAGCTCACAATCCTGCCCCCTTTTGTGTCATCAAAAAACATGCAAAATGTTGCATTTGTTCCTTTTTCCAGGTAATTTATATTGATCATGATTGCTGGGGCCCTAGCAGTGATCCTTGTAGTATTGGTCACCAAACAGATACTGCCTGTCACCTGAAAAAAAAGAGTCATTTATTTCTACTGTCTATTTCCTGTCTGAGAGGGGACATATTTGGACTGTGAAAGTGTATTAGCATGACAAGGGAAATACTTATTATAAATGGGTCCAGGTTCTCTGATGCAGTGTATCAGCTGAGTAACTATCCAATGGGCACGAGGGAACCACAAAATTGAAACAACAGACTTTCATGCCCATTTCCCTTTGAGGTTCAAACATATGGCAGCTGCTGTACAATTTGAAATATTTTCATCAGCTTTTCAAAATATTTGTACATGTAATTCTCAAATTTCTAGTCAAGCAAGATACAAGATTGACAAGATACACAGTTGGCTGTTACATCTATCATTGAATTTCTTTTGCTTACGAAAACTTGAAAAAGTGTTTCACCTTTTTTCCTGTTGCATCAATAATATTTACCTCACTGTTTAAATCAGACTATCCCATTTTACAGTATGGCACTCAGCAAAAAGACACATCAGTTGACCATAGGAACAGTAGTATGTGAAAGCAGTGGCATTGCTGATCAAAATTCAACAGTTGACAAGTCTACATAATGCAGTGACAGATTGATAGCTAACAGATTGATAGCTATGTTGTCAATACTGATTTTGGGCAAATACGCTCTTGCAGTTGTCAGAGGATGCATAAGGATGTGACTATTATTTCAATATTAATTCACTTGACAATAATTGAGAATCTCAGATGTTTCAGACATACATCAGCAGCAAACCATACATTCCAAAGAGCAAGAAAATTTCCCAGGAACAGATCCATGATCCACGGCTAATCAGCAAAGTTAAAGATAGTGACAAACTAAAAATAAAACATATAATTGTGCAAAGACAGGTGACAGCTCAGAAGATTAGACGTAACACAAAAATGGCAAAATAAAGACTAAAAAGTTAATAAGGAGGGGAAAATTAGAATGCAAGGGAAAGCTGGTAAAGTCTAAAAATAAGAAGATAGCAGATCAATTGAACAGGTATTTTGCATTAGTGTTCGCAATACAGCATAGAAATAGAAGGGATAGAGTAACTCAGGAAAATTATAAGTGCCTGGATCCTGATGTACTCCATCCTAGGATCTTAAAAGAAACAGCTAGAGAGATAGCTGATGCATTGGTTTTAATTTTCCAAAATTCTCTGGATTTAAGGAATGGAAGATAGTACATATAACTCTTTTATCCAAAAAGGGAATGGATAAGAAATGTCAGACGATGTAGGTTAACATAGGACATAAGGAAAAGTTAGATACCGTTGTTAAAGAAAGTAAACAGACCAAAATCAACATGGTTTTCTAAAAGAGAAATCATGTTTGACCAATGTATTGAGTTTCTTTGAGGAGGTACCACGTGCTGTAGTGGATGCACTGGACTTAGATTTCCAGAAGCATCTGATCAAAATGCGAATCAAAGGTTATTATGGAAAATAAAATCTCTTAGTGTAGGGGGCGACATATTGGCATGAGTAAAAGACTGGCTGGCTAACATGGGGTAGAGAGTAGAAATAAATGTGTATTTTTCAGAGTGGCAAGATGGAACAATTGATATGCCACAGGATTAGTATTGAGGTCGCAACTGGATGTAAGTTCGCTCACTGAGCTGGAAGGTTTGTTTTCAGATGTTTTGTTACCATACATTTCAAAAATATACTTTATTTATAAAATTATTTTGATATCTATACAATTGGTGATGCCATAAATACGTATACATTGCATTTCTTTACATGCAGAGATCGGTATTAATCATTCGTATATACAAGTCTGTACATCGACTATCCAGATATTCTGCTAAGGCGTAAGCGGAGCCCAATTTCTGGGTGGGCCCCCTGTTCTTCTTAGGTAGGATGAAGTAACTAAGTAAGACGTGTGTTGCATATCTGTCAATTTAGGTGAAATTCAATTCAACGTACATGCGTGGTATATAGGAAGCCGTATTAAGCACCGTATAGGTGCCATCTATTGACATGTAACATCTGCTTTTTGTTTGTAAATCAGGGGAGAGCGCGGACACAGTCCCCCACTACCATAAATTTTGCAGTCGAGTATCCCACATTCGGGGAAATCGCAGGCATCAGCACACCCGAAGTGCAATGGGATAGCCCCGTCCTGGGAGAACTTTTATTTAATTTCAAAAATATACTTTATTCATAATATTATTTTGATATCTATACAATTGGTCATGCTATTCTTATGCACACATCGCATTTCTTTACATACAGACATCGGAATTAATCATTTGTATATACAAGTCTGTACATTGACCATCCAGATATTTTGTTGAGGCATCAGCGGGTCCCAATTTCTGAGTGGGGCCCCTGTTCTTCTTAGGCAGGCAGATGTTACACGGTGGTCTTTCCCCACTACGCCTTGGCAGCAGTTGCCCCAAGCTTCAGCACATCCCTCAACATGTAGTCCTGGACCTTGGAATGTGCCACTATGCAACACTCAGTCGGGGTCAACTCCTTCAGCTGGAAGATCAACAGGTTTTGGACAGACCAAAGAGCATCTTTGACCGAGTTGATGATCCTCTAGGCGCAGTTGATGTTCGTCTTAGTGTGTGTCCCGGAGAACAGACCGTAGAGCACGGAGTCTCGCATCATGGAGCTGCTCGGGATGAACCTGACAAATACCATGGATTCCTCTCCAGACTTCCTTTGTATAGGCTCATTCCAGAAGGAGGTGTGTGACAGTCTCATCCCCTCCGCAGCCGCTTCGTGGGCAGTGTGCGGATGGCAGAAAGTCCAGGAGTGCATAAAGGATCTCACAGGCAGAGCCCTTCTCACCATCAACCGAGCCATGTCTTGGTACGTGTTGGAAAGTTCTGGCGATGAGGCATTCTACCAAATGACTTTGACAGTCTGCCCAGGGAACAGTTCAACAGGATCCGCCCTCTCCTTTTTCCTAAGGGTCTCAAGGACGCTATGTGCTGACCACTTCCAGATGGACTTGTGGTTACCATATTAGGTAACATCATCAGTGAGCCTCCAATGATGTACTAGTGTTATGACCTGTGTTTAGGTTTATTTATGTGTTTAGGTTTCCTTAGGGTGGTGATGTCATTTCCTGTTTGCAATTTATGTAGATAACATGGATGAATAGATGGAAAATATGAATGCCAACTTTGGTAACAACACAAAGATATGTGGGAATGTAAATTGTGAAGAGCAGATAAGGATACTGCAAAGGGATAATAGATAAGTGGTAAATGGAGTATTTTTTGAGAAATGTGAAATTGTCCATTTTGCAGGAAGAATTGTTTTTAAAAAAAAGCTCATTGTCTGAATGATGAGAGATTGTAGAGCTCTGAAATGCAGAGGGATTTGAGTGACTTAATTCATCAACTACAAAACGTTCATATACAGGTAATGGCAATTAGGAAACCTGATAAAACATTATGATTTATTGTGAGGTGAACAGAATACAAGAATAGTAATTTTATGTTTTAATGAGCTATACCTTTAATGATGTATACCTTTAATGAGTTTATTGTAAAATAATCTTAACCTTGAATACTGGGAAATGTATTCTGTTTTGAAAAAAAATGGTAAAAGTAACAAATTCTATATTTATTTGAATTGATATGCAATTTTAATTCATTCAAGGATGTGAGCAGGAGGTCAGCTTTTTATACCGCTCCTTATGCCTTTTGGAAGATGGTAAACTGTCTTCTTGAACCACTGCAGTCCATGTGGTGGTTGTATCCACAGTGTTGTGTGGAAGAGTTCCAGAATGTCAACCAAAGAAGTAAAGGAACACCAATATATTTTCAAGTCAAGATGGTATGTAGTTTGGAGGAGAACTTGCAGGTGGTGGTGTTCCAATGCATCTGTTGTTCTTGTCCTGCTAGATGGTAGAGTTCACAGGTTTTGACAATGATCTTGCAGAAGTCTTGTTAGGTTCCTGAAGTACACCTTTTACATTGTATACACTATTATCACTCTGCAAGTATGGTTGTGGTGGTCATGGGTGGGACTGAATGTTGAGGGAGCTAGAATGGATGCCTGTCAAGCAATCTGGTTAGTCTCAAACTTCCTCAGGTGGAGAGCATTCCATCACACTGCCAACTTGTGCCTTGTAGATGGTGGACAAACTTTGGAGGAGTCAGGAGATGAGGTACTTAGCTGCAGAATTTCCAGACTTTGTCTTATTCTTACAGCCACAGTATTTAACTGGCTGTTCTAACATTAACACAAATCATGGGTGATGATGCATCCCAGTTCTTATGGGATCCACTTATCACAGAAGGGAGCATTTTTTTTAAAAAAGAAGTTATTCTTGTTAAGTGGGTGTCACCCCTACAGGTCAGCATTTATTGGTGGCAGGATCAGTGGCATCAAGGAGTTCTTAACTGTAAATTAATTGCTTATTTAAGTGCCTTAATTGGCACTGGAGCAGGAACACCATTCAAAGCATTTTTGTCTTGAAATGAATCAGAATGCCAGAAGGAAAATGGCACAAACTTTGATTTTCACCATCTTGCCTGATTAGATGCCCTCCTCACCTCCAAATTCACCACCAGCTGGAAAGCAAAAAGAAACCCCATGTGAAATCATGATTCATTGGACTGTGCTCAGGTTAAATGTCATGTTTCTCACAACCTCATACCTTTTACAGTCAAGAGTCAAACAGCACGAAACAGACCCTTCTGTCCAACTCAACCATGTTGACCAGACATTCTAATCTAACCTAGTCCCATTTGCCTGCATTTGACCCATATCCCTCTAAACCCTTCTGGAGTTTTAAAATTTGTAGCTCAGGTTGAGGTTCTGGATGTAAGTTTGCTTGCTGAGCTGGAAGTTTCATTTCCAGACGTTTCACCACCCTACTAGGTAACATCTTCAGTGGGCCTCAGGCGAAGCATGATTCCTGCTTTGTATTTATATGCTTGGGTTTGGTAATGTCATGTGTGTGGTGATGTCATTTCCTGTTCTTTTTCTCAGGGGGTGGTAGATGGGGTCTAACTCAATGTGTTCATTGATGAGTTACACATAGAATGCCACGCTTCAAGAAATTCTCATGCCTGTCTCTGTCTGGCTTGTCCTAAGATGGATGTATTGTCCCAGTCGAAATGGTATCCATCCTTATCTGTATCCGAGGATACTAATTAGAGTGGGTCATGTCATTTTGTAGCTAGTTGGTGCTCATGTGTCCAGGTGGCTAGTTTTCTGCCTGTTTGTCCAATGTAGTGTTTGTTACAGTTCTTGCACGGCATTTTGTAAATGACATTAGTTTTGTTTGTTGTCTATGTAGGGTCTTTCAAGTTCATTAGCTGCTGTTTTAGTGTGTTGGTGGGTTTGTGGGTTAAGTAATAATTCAAGGAAAAGACTCAGGTAATTTTTATTGTGGACAAGGAGTGATGAGAGTCAAATAGATAAGTGCCAAATGATGCAGCAAATCTTCAGCAAATACACTGACAACATGTGAACTTGATAAATTTTATTTGTTTAGAAAATTTACAGAAATACAATGTACACACATACATATTGAAAAGTGCAAGCAAGTCAGTGGAGAGTGAGGTTAAATATTGAGGCATCTTGATTTTCAAAGTTAATACTGCCAGATTCAGAACCAGCAATGCTAAGGTCACAATTAAACATGATTACAAAGTTCAAGAATTAGGTGACAATTTAGGACTTCTGTCCACAAAAGTACATTTGGTTAATTACGTGTCTCCAGTCAAATTGAAAATGTCAGAGCAATTTCATATTATGTGAATGCTGGTTAGATTCATGACAAGATCCTTTTAAACTTAAAATGTTTCAAAGGTCAGGCATTTCTGCATAAAGCACTAGATATTGGATCCTTCTTCTGGGACAGGTACAAGATTCTCTTTCCCCTGCCGAAGAGCAGCATTTTCCTGCTCCAACATTATGATCTTCTCCTCCAACTCTTTGTTTTTTCTCCGAAGCTTGGCTAAAACAACAAAAACAGCTTAGGAATCAGGCTCAAATCGTAGAGATTACATTTCTTTCTCTTAAGGTTTTAATACCATAGACTTGTATTCATCAGGTTGGGAATAGATCCTTATGCATCTACAAATAGATTGTTTTCGAGGGTTAGGCAGAGAATGATTACCGTGTTTAAATTATTGCCTGGAGAGGCTCTTTTATTGTAGTGCTAGTTTACTTCTAGTTTACTTCAGACAACGCAAACAGGCATTCACCATAATAGAATGAGATGTGTTATTTCTCATCACCAAGTTCCAGTTCAACAGAAACACCGAGTTGCCCACGTTACAATGCGGATCATGATATCCAAAAAGGGAAAATAGAGTGATTACTTGGATTGCAAACAGACCTTTAAGTTCACAAAGTATACTCAGCTATCATTCCAAAACGAACTGAGTCTGCTCTTCAATCCTAACCAGATTTTTATGGTGTCCCTATCTCTGATTCAGGAGTACTGGGTTCAAGTCCCATCTGCTCCAGAGATGCATCATAGCATATCTGAACAGGTTGATTTAAAAATCTCTCTCTTGTCAATCCTAAAAAGGAAGGGCTTTTCCTATAAAACACAGACGACTATGTACACCCATTTGAAACAATAGCAAAGACTCTTTTACTAAAGCACTGGAGACATCTCAGATGAATCAATGAACATTCAAAACTCTTACCCACTTCAAGTTCCTGCTTGGATTTACATGTGGTTTCCAGAGCTGTAGTTTTAATCTGCAAAGACAAAGGAATTTTGAATAAGGGAAGTCATGCATTTCACAATTTAAATAGATTATAAAATGACACAATTACACAAATGCAAAAATAAGAAAACCAGATTTCATGATATTCAGTGTGGAAATGTTACTGGACATGACAGCCAACAAGAAAGATGAGATAGGTATTTTCTGGATGAAGTCACAAAGCATTCATTAATAATTAAAGGTTTGAGTCAACATTTGTGGCTTGGGTGCCAGTTGCTGCAGTTGAAGGTATGTTTGCCAAGCTGGGAAGTTGATTTGCAGATATTTCATCCCCTGTCAAAGTGACATCTTCAGTGATTTGGAGTCTCCTGTGAGGCACTGTTTTACTATGTCTTCAGGAATTTATTTGGTTCTGTTCCTGCTGCTTCTGGTTGCCAGTTCGAGTTGCTCATTGTATTGGCCGGTATATTGGGTCTAGGTCAATGTGCTTGTTGATGTCATCCGTGCTTCTAGAAATTCTCTAGCTGTCCTCTATTTGGCTTGTCCTATTTTCATTGTGTTGTCCCAGTTGAATTTGCAGTCCTTGTCATTTGTGTGTGTGGCTGTGAGGTACAGCTGCTCATGACGTTTAGTGGCAAGTTGATGTTCATGGATGCGGGTTGCAAGTTGTCTGCCTGTTTTCCCTATATAGTGTTGCATGCAGTCTTTGCATGGCATCTTGTAAATTAAGTTTGTCTTGCCCTTAATGGATATAAGACCTTTTGGCCTGGTGAAGTGGTGTCTGAGCATGGCTGTCGGTTTATGGGCGGTCATGAATCCCAGTGGTCAGAGAGGTCTGGCTATCAGATTCGAGACACTTTTTTTGTACATAAGGTAGTGTGGCTAGTGAGTTAGGTTGCTGGGTGGTTTGTCTGTTAGACACCTGCGGATGAAGTTGCAGGGATATCCGTTCTTGGTAAATGCTCTGTCGGAGTGTTCTTCTTCCCTTCATAGATCAGGAGTGCTGCAGTGTGCTATAGCCCGTTTGAACAGGGTTCTAATGCAGTTTCTCTCATGTGTGTTTGGTTGGTTGCTGTTTTAGTTGGTGTGTGTGATTTTCCTGTACATTTACGTGGTGCATTCACCGTTCTGCATTCATTCTACCATTATATCTAAGAATGGGAGTTGAATGTTGGTTTCCTCCTCTCTCGTAAACCTGATCCCTGGGGGCATAGGGTTGATCATCTGGGGTGTGCTCTTGATTTCTATTCTCTTAATGATAACAAAAGTGTTCATGTATCTGATCCAGAGTTTGGATTGGATTTGTGGGAGGGCTGTTTGTTCCAGTCTTTGCATCACTGCTTCTGCAATAAGCCCAGAGATGGGTGAGCCCATAGGTGATCCATTGATCTATTCATATATTTGGTTGTTGAGTGTTAAGTTTGTTGTCAAGCACAGGTCTAGTAGTTTGAGTACATAGTCCTTTTTTTAAAAAGACTCCCTACAGTGTGGAAAACAGGCCCTTCGGACCAACCAGGCCACACTGATCCTCGGAAGAGTAATCCCTCAGACCCATTTCCCTCTGACTAATGCACCTAAAATTATGGACAATTTAGCATGGTCAATTCACCTGACCTGCACATCTTTGGACTGTGGGAGGAAACTGGAGCACCCGGAGGGAATCTACGCAGACGGGGGAAGAATGTCTGTGTGGAGCTTGCACAGTTGCCCAAGGCTGGAATCTAACCTGGGACCCTGGTGCTGCGAGGCTGCAGTGCTAACCACTGAGCCACCATGCCTCCCCCCTTGTTGATAGATTCCTGTCTTGTTGTCTGTTTGCCTGGGCCAACACAATAATCATAGGGACAAACTAAACAGAGGTCAGCCAGAGAATTTCGATGATAATGGCACTCATCCACAGATGCCATCAACAAGCACATAGACCTAGACACAATACACCAATCACTACCATGAGCAACCGGAAGCAGCAAGAACAGTACTTAATAAATTCCAAAGTTCACAGTACAAAAGTGTTTCATAGGAGGCTCCAAAGCACTGAAGATGTCATCTAGATAGGGGACAAAACGTCTGCAAATCAACTTCCCAGCTTGGTGAACATACCCACAACTACGACAATTCATTAATAATATAAAAAGCACAGTAAATTCTGCTACACAAGAATTATCCTTAGTTAATTAAGTATGGAAAGTAGATTAACCAAATAGCACAAGTAACAATGATAGGACAGTGTATGTTGCAGCTGTGGAATATCAGAGCATTTGGATGCTCAGGAAATCCAGGACAAATCATCTGCAGAATGTTTCAGCAGTTAGAGGAATTCCTGATCAAGATTTCTGAAAGCTGAACTGCAGACACTCCACAACACTTTAAAAAATAGATGTACCTGTCTAAAACAGTCACATCTAAGAGAGTCATGTGGTTTTTTAAGCAATGAAGGGACAGAGGATGTGATCATGAGTGAGGTAGGTAAAGAGACTGAGAACGCTGGAGGAAGAGCCTCAGACTTCACAACTGTCAAATTGTTGAGGTACTCTTCGACAGTGTGGATAAGAGCAAAGCCTGCAAGGTAGATGAGCAGACTCACCATAGTACCATGGTAAAAGAAGCCATTGATTCATGTGGAGTAAAAGGAATGTTATAGTTGTGGAGGACAGTATAGTGAGAATGACTGATTATGCACATGTCTAGAAAGCTATGATATCTGCTTGATGCCAGAATTCAGGGCATCATCTTAGGATGGAGAGGATCCAGTCATCATAGTTCACAAAAGGTAACAATGACATAGGTAGAATATGGAAAGAGGTTCTGTAGAGTCAGTAAGAGGAGCTAGGCACCAAAGTAAGCAGAACTTCAAAGGATAATGATCTCTGAGACAGTGGGATTGTACCGTTAGGACAATTTATACCCCAACCATGCTGGGACTGATGTACTTGCAAATCACATCACTAGGTAAACAGCAGGTTTTAAACTAAATAGTATAGGGAAGAGGATCAAATTCAGGAAGGTGCGTTAAAGCAAAGACTAGAGAGAACTGTTAGTTTTAGTAATTAGTGTTAGTGTTAGTCTTAGTCTGGTTACAAGGTAATACAAAAATAATAACAAACAAAACACAAAAAGTTCTATCTGAATGCACACAGCATCTGAAACAAACAGGTGATTATTTATTTCAGTTTGCACTAATAGCCATGAGAGAAATGGTTACATAATGACACCAGAAAATACAGGACATTTGGAAAAGACAGCTAACTAGGAAAAGTGAAGGGGTAGTAAGGAAAGTCTGACTGTGCTAGGTTTGTATCAGTTGAACTTAAGAAGTGACTCAGATTATGCCTTCTGGCCCTAGATTCTCCCACACGGGAGATAAACCTCTCCACATCCATCCTGTCAAGTCCACTACAAATTTTTCAAGTTTCAATAATGGTCACCTCTCAATTTTTAAACTTTGATGAGAATAATAACAACCTACTCTATCTCTCTTCTTTGAAAATCCCTCCAGACCAACCTAGTGAACATTCTCTTGACTGCCTCCAATGCCAGCATATTCTTTCTAGATAAAGAAAACAAAACAGTTCACAGTATTCTAGGTGAAGTCTATCTAGTGCTTTATATGGTTTTAGCAAGATCTCCCTACATCTATAGGTCATTCCCTTTGAAATAATGGCCATTATTCCATTTACTGCTACCTGCCAAATTTGGATGCTGACTCTTCATGATTACTGTAGCATGGCCCCAACTCTGACCGTGCCACGGCTTTTCATAGATGTTATCCATTTAAATAATATTCTCTATAGTTCCTGCCAAAGTGCATTACATTACATTTTCCCTCATAGTATTCCACCTGCCACGTTTTTACCTCCTCATTTAACTGGCCTCAATCCTGCTCTAGACTCGGTCATCCTCACCACTTATCTTCCTATCCATTTGTCATTTGCAAACTTGGCAATAGTTCTACCACCCAAGTCACTCATACATATTGTAAATAACTGGGCTCCAGCACTGAAAATAACCCCCACTTATCCCAACCGTGTTTATTACTTAGCCATTCTTATCTCCATCTAATATATTACCTCCAACACTATGAGGTCTTGTCTTAAGCAGCCTAATGTGAGGTACTCTGTCAAATGCCTTCTGGAAATCTGTTACATTACATCCACTGCTTACCCTTTATCTATCCCATTTGTAATCTCCCAAAGAATTCTAATAAAATTTGTCAGGCATGATTTCTTCTTCATGCTAACTCTGCCCAATTACTCTATGTCATGCATTTCTAAGTATTCTAAATACATCCTTTATAACAAACTAACATTTTTTCCAAAAACATGGATTATGCCAACTTACTCACCATTTTTGTCTCCTTCCTATTTTGAATAAAATTGGTCTTCAGCCCCCGTAGTTTTCCCAATATTTTATCTCTAGCAAGAAGTATTATATTAAAATGTCCTCTTCAACTTTGCCCCTTGATTTAGTATTTTTGGAATGCTATTAGTCATATCTGAAGTGAAGATGGATGCAGAGAATTTATTCAGCTTCATTGCCATTTCCTAGTTACCATTATTATTTTTTTCAGCCTCATTCTCTAGGGGCCCTATGTTCATTCTTGCCTTTCTCTTTCTTTATAATGGTGGAGCATCTATTACCATTTGAAGATTTGAGTGTCATTTTCCATTTTTGAAAAAGAATTTAAGATGTTTTGATTTTAAAACACTTTGAAAAATTGTTTCCTTGTTTTTGCTGCATTGCACATTTTTTATACGTGTTTAAAAGAAGCCTTTGCTGTTCATCTTGGTATTACTTCAAAGTTTATTTGAGTTTTCTTCAGAAACAACCCTTCACAATCCTCTGGCTTTCCATTTTTTTTTGACACTTTGTACGTTTTCTTTCAATTTGATGCTATCCTTAGTTTCATTGGTTAATTTATCCACTTCCGAGAATCTTCCTTTCTCAGTGGGATATATTTCTGTTATCAGCATCTGCCATTGTTTCCCAACCATCTTTGCTAAACTTCTTTCCCAGCTTACACTAGCTAGCTCTGCACTCAACCATTTGCAATTAACCTTACTTAATTTTAGCATTGTTGTTTTCAACCTAGTTTCTCCCTCTGAAACTGAATGCTAAATTCTACCATGCTTTCACCATAGCCCCATTCCTGATGAAGGGCTTATGCTCGAAACGTCGAATTCTCTATTCCTGAGATGCTGCCTAACCTGCTGTGCTTTGACCAGCAACACATTTGCAGCTGTGATCTCCAGCATCTGCAGACCTCATTTTTTACTAAGAGTTTATTTACAAAACCAACCTCATTACATATCACCATATCTAAAATAATCTCATCCTTTGTTCAATTCATTACATATTATCCGAAGAAATGGTTTCAAATATGCTGTGAATTCTTCCTATAGCTATCTCTGCCAATTTGACTTTCCCAACCTCTATTAAGATTAAAGTCACCCATAAGATAGTGCCTCTTTTTACATTCCTTCATTATCACCCAATTTACTCTCTGTCCTACCATACAATAAGTATTAGAGGCCAATAGGCTTATTCTACCATGGTCATCTTCCTCAGTGCATTTTAAGCTCTATATGAATTCTACATCTTCCAATTCTAAATCATCTCTTGGTATCATACTTATTCCATCCCACACTAATAAACTACCCAATTATCCTTTGCTTCCCATTAGTCGTTGAAAACCCCTGAAAATTTAGTTTGCAGCTTTGATTCCTTGCAATTATGTCTCTTTATTGGTTACAAGATCATTTTTTAAAGAAGTTCCGTTTTAAGAGTCACTGGCTGGCCAGCATTAATTGCCTGTCCCTGCCTGTCCTTCAAAAGCTGGTGATGAGTTGAGTTGTCGTCTTGAACTGCTGCAATCTACAGGTCTGTAGGTAGACCCATAATGTTCTGAGGAATAAATTCCAGGATTTTGGACCAGCCTGATAGATAATCTCTACTTGTTCTTAACACTACTTAAATTCAAGCATGGATCATTTTTTAAAACAATTTTACCACCTTTTGACTTTATTTACTGCTGCTTTAATATTTGTGCACTCAGGATAGAAAAACCTTAAATAGTTGCAGTAATCTACTCAGAAAAGTTAGTCATCCTGAATATAGAACTGAAAAAGTAAACAGATTAAGAAGAGACTTATCAGTTTTAAATTTTATAACTTCAGTCTTCAGGGAAAGAAACCACCTAGTCATTATGATGATCATTGGAGTCTCCAGTGTTGGCTACAACATTTGTCACGTTAAAGTGGGACTAAAGTCATATTGTGATTCTGCACAAGGCAACCTCAGAAATGACTTAAAAGATGTTGCTAGGTTTGGAAGAGTTGAGCAAAGGGAGACGCTGACTAGGCTGGGGCTATCAGAGCATCAGAGGTTTATGAAATCATGAGGGGCATTCATAGGGTAAGTAGACAAGGTCTTTTCCTTGGGGTGGGAGAGGCTAGAATAAGAGGGCATAGGTTTATGGTGAGAGGGGAAAAATTTAAAAAGGATCTAAGGGGCAATGTTTTCACAGAGTGTATGCATGTATGGAATGAACTGACAGAAGAAGTGGTGGAGGTTGGTACAATTACAACATTTAAAAAGCATCTGGATAGGTATATGAATTGGAAGGGTTTAGAGAGATATGGGCCAACTACTGGCAAATGGGACTAGATTAGTTTAGGATATCTGGTCAGCATCGATGAGTTGGACTGAAGGGTCTGTTTCCGTGTTGTACTGTATGACTGTATTGGCCACTTTGCAGCATAAATGAAGTTGGTACATTCTATATGAGTAAAGACTGAATGTGTTTTTTTAGAAATTGAGAGGGGAAAGAAAATTGCTTTCTCAGCCATTAGTTCCAAAATCCACTTTTAGCTTAATGTACTATCATATGGATAATTTTGACTTTTGGTTCTGACATTTGACTTTCTCGCACCTTCATCCCCATCTGTTGCTTACAGTTGCCCAAACGTGGTTTCATCTCACATCTTGGATATTTGGCAGTGATGTCTCCTGTAATAATAAAAAGCAGTATGCTTTGATAGAATGGATTTAAAAAAGGAATGGCAATGCAAATAGTTATAATACATTACAAATAAGTCAGATTGTTTCTGGTCAATCAGTTGAAGTTAAATCACAATATTCGATATTCTGCATCAAGACTTTGTCTTGAAGTATTGGTGTGTTCAAGACACACTGGTTGTTTGGATGAACATACACCCTACCTCCTCAAACAGGAGATGGCACAAGTTAAATAAAAACTGAAATAACTGCAGATGTTGTAAATCAGAAACAAAGACAGAAATTGCTGGAAAAGCTCAGTAGGTCTGGCAGCATCTGCGAAGAGAAATCAGAGTTAAAGTTTCGGATCAAGTGACCCTTCTTCAGCACATGGGTTAGTTTGACCTCAAATTAGGGGTTTACACTGTTGTGTCACAAATAGATTGGAACCAACAGGCAAACGGCAGGCCAATGCAAGAAGCAAAAAAATACAAACGGCCTTGGATTTCTTTGGGGACAAATGTATAGGCAGACCTAGGTGAATGGGGAAAATTACTTGCAAAAGGTTTTTAATATAGGAAAACGTGAGGACATCTGCTTTTGGTCTAAAGAAGGTAGACCAGATAGTTTTGCAATGGTGAGAAGCAGGATGCAGCAAAGACTCAAAGAGACTTGGACTTTAGGTACATAGATCAAAAAATGTCAATGCTAACTATGATATTTAGACAATAAAAATATACGAGGAACAGAAGTCATGCTTGAAGCTATTCTAATCCCTTATTAATCAAAACTTGGAGAACTGAGCACAGTTTTAAAGAGAAGAGGATAAGCTGCCTTTATGCAATTCAGTGTAGATTCACAAAAATAACTTGGTGTCATGCTGGACGAGAGATCACGCAAATGAGAATTATATTGCTTGGAATTCACAAGGTTAAAAAGATGATTTTGATCAAAGTCAAGGTAATGGACTGGGTAAATTGAGAGAAAACATTTCTACTTTTTGGGGACAGTTTTCAAACTAGAACTAGAACTAGAGTTATCAAAAGTGAAATTAAGAACTTCCTTTATACAGAAGGTAGGAGAGGTTTGGAATTTTCGACAAACTGCAACTGAATCTAGATTCATATTTTTGTTAGCTAAAAAGGCACAAGGAACATGAGGCAAAGGCAGGTATATGGAGAATTAAGTCACAGGTCAGCCATGGCATCACTGAAGATGGGACAGGCTCAAGGGGCTAGATGAACCACTCCTGTCCAACGATGGGCCTGCGAATATAGATATCAATAAAAGGGTCAGGCTCATATGCAGAAAAAATGTCTTTTGAATAGTTTGGAATATGCAACAGTAAGAAGTAGGAAGTAAAGGGCTTTTTGAAATCCCATCGGATAAATATTAATATTTTAGGTTGAATGGTCTATAAAAAGTACAAAGAAAATTGGAATTGCTGATGACAAATTTAAAGTCTCATGTGTCACCAACCATATTACTGAGCAATAAAAATTAATCAAAAACAATTATTTCCCATGAAATGAAGCTGAAATTCAATTTTAAAATTAAGTTAAAAACACATATACCTGAATAAGATTATAAATACCTATTATGATATGACATCAAAATTTGCATATTTGTGATCCAAAACAAGTTCAGAGATATTAAATTGTTCCTTAATGGTAGCTCCTCAAAATCCAAAATACACGCTGCAGATGCAAGAGTAAACAGAATATGAAGTTCATAAGTGTTCATTAGCAGCTCATAAGTGTTCATAGCCTCCTTCCCTTTCAGTGTGTGTTAATACATCTTTTTTCAGCATGCCATATTTACCTCTATTAAAGGCAGAAGCCTGTTTGAAATTTGCTTTTGTTTCTTGCACAATGAATTTTGACGAGTTCAGTGAAGACCTTTTGTTTAGTCCAGGTATCTTTGAGATACTTTTAGCCAAAGGTTGATTAGGTTTGGCTTTAGGAGTCATCTGAAAGAGAGCAGAGTACTTATAAGCCAAAGATTTTCTCATTGGAACAACCATTCCAATGAGAGCAGGGATACCATACAAAGGGTCTGCCAGCACATCATACTGGGTCATATCTTTTCAACTACTTGTTAAAAATGGAATACTAAAGTAGATTAGAGGATAGTGCAGTTGTGCAAATGGGATACAACTTCTGGCAATTGGTGACCATCCCAAAGAATAATATTCACATAACAAAGGAGCCTGTAAGAACAAATGGGCCTGTTCTGCAAGAACAGTCAAAGTATGGCAGATGCCAGAAATCAGAACAGAGCTACTCAATTAGATTGAATTGAATTGAATTGAATTGAATTTATTGTCATGTGTACCAAGGCACAGTGAAAAGCTTTGTCTTGCAAGCAATATAGGCAGATCACATAGTTAAGTAGCATAGACAAATAAGTAAATAGGTCAACAGTAGCAAAAACAAAAACACAGGTACAGGTAAATGTTAAGAGTTTGAGTCCATTCAGTATTCTAACAATAGGGTAGAAACTGTTACGAAACTGGCTGGTGTGTGTGTTCAGGCTTCTGTACCTTCTCCCCAATGGAAGAGGTAGTAGAAAAACATTGCCAGGGTGGGATGGATCTTTGAGAATGCTGGCAGCCTTTCCTGGACAGTGGGCCTGGTAGATGGATTCTATAGATGGGAGTTTGGCCTTTGTGATTGTCCAGGCCAACTTCACCAATCCCTGTAATTGTTTCAGGAACTCTTGAAGGTTCACAAGATTTGTTCCTAGGATGGGAGGGATGAAGACTAATTGGGTAAACTGGGCTTTTATTCTCAGGTTTGAAGACAGGGAGGTGATCTCATTGAAATGATATACTTAAAAAGGTAAAGAGGGTTGATGAATGCAAGACATTTCCTCTGGTTGGGGAATTTCAAATCAGGTGGCACAATTTAAAGTAACAAGATCCCTCTAGGGTTTGCAATGAGGAGAAAGCATTTTACTCAGTGGGTTATGAATCTTTCAAACTCTCTATCACAGAGGGCTTTGGAAGTACAGTCGAAACGTCGAATTCTCTATTCCTGAGATGCTGCCTAACCTGCTGTGCTTTGACCAGCAACACATTTGCAGCATGTTTAAAGGTAGAAATTGAAAGATGTCCGATTACCAATGGTACACAAGGTTATGGGGTAGTAATCGGTAAAAGTCATTGATATGCTTGATCAGTCATGAGCATTTTGAATAGATGGGTAGGCTCAACAGGCTGAATGTAATACTCCTGTTCCTTTCTTCCTATTTCACCGGTCATGCCCATCAGCCATGATTGAATGGCGGAGTGGACTCGATGGGCCGAATGGCCTTACTTCCACTCCTATGTCTTATGTTCTTATGATCTCCGTCCAATCCTGGTCACTGTGTTATAGGAAGGGTATTATTAAGTTATACAGGGTTCAAAAAAGATTTATCAGGATGTTGCCAGGAATGGGGAGTTTGAATTATAAGGAGAAACTAGATAAGCTGGAACATTTTTCACTCAAGCATAGGCGGTTAAGGAATGGCCTTATAGGGGTACATAAAATCAGGCGAATAGGTAAGTAAGGTAGATAAGGTAGTTGTCTTTTCCCTAGGCAGGGGATTTCAAGACTAGGATACATATTTTTAAGGTGAAAGGAGAATTTTTAAAAAAAAAAAGACAGGAGGGGCTTTTTTTTTGTTTTATACAGAGTGGTTTGGGTAGAATGCGCTTCCAGAGGAAGTGGTGGATGTGGGTACAGTTACAACACTTATTTAGAAAAGTAAATGAATAAGAAAGGTTTGGAGGAATATGGGCCAAGCGCAGGCAGGTGGGACTGATTTAGTTTGGGATTATGGTCAGCATGGATTGTTTCCATGCTGTGTGATTATCAATAACTGCCAGTACTTCTAAGTCTGGGAGAACACAAAAACAAGATACTTAAGATTTCCAGTTGGGAGAAAAAGAAAATCAGTCTTAGCTCATAGGAGACCAGCCAGTCTTGCATCAAGTAAAGCACTGCAATGTTTGTCCACCATATTACACACAATTTCCTCCAATTGAAAGCAGAATAAATAAGATGGTTATGAAAATATAACTTACATTGGTATTGACTCCAATGTGGCATGATGAAAGCTTGTTATTTCCTGCAGTTTGCCCAGACCCTATTCCACTGCTCAGCTTTTTTGAAACCTGATGAGGTTTTGAAAGGCACGTCTTTGAAACACCAACTGATTGTGTTGAAGGTTTTCTTCCTCTGTCCACAACAGAGCAACCTACTTTGCAGATTTGAACAGGAGGTATAATATATTTTTGCGTTCCAGATTTACGTACTTGACTAACACTTTTCCTCCTGGCTACTGGGAGATCAACACATTTCAAGGAATTTTCAGTTCCGATTTTGGCTTGGCTTAATTGCTGTCCAGATCTTGGTACATTTGAATTTTTTCCACTACTAGTTTCAGTGGCAACAGTGCCAGAACTTCTGTGTTCATCCAGGGACTCTTCTGCTCCAACATGCATGTCATCCTGAAGTATGGCGGAAGAAGCCAGGTTAGATTGGTCAAATTGTTGATATTCTAGAAAACTTCGCCTCCTTTTGATGTATGGAGTAGAAATATAGTTGGGAGCCCATTCTGAACTCACTATGTCATGAACCACGTCTGTTTGCTCACAAGTAATTTGTTCTCCATGTTGGGAGGAGTTTCTTAAATGTAGGTTACTTTCTAAACCATAAACCCCTTCATGTAATCCTACAGAACAGCTGAAATCACAATCACCACCTGTATTTGCTTCAACTGATCTTTTTTCAATACCTATAGAACTACCCGCTTTCCCCAAATCCAGAATCAAATTTGAGTTACCACTGTTTCCACCTGTCTCCACTTGGTCTAACATTGATCCATAATCCATAACACATTGTCTCCCAAGTTTAAAGTTCTCAGAAGTCAGTCTGACTTCATTCGAGCCTCCTGGTGATAGAGGCACCTGGCAATCGGGCAAGTTTGTTATTTTATTGGCATTTTCCAAACTGTTATCATGCTTTGATGCATCAAATGTAGCATTGCAGTCAAAGACAGTTACAATTCTACGTAACTGCTCTTTGTCATTTGTTGATTGAAGTAACTTGCATCCAGACAAGGTATATGCTTTGCGAGCTGTCTCAAAACTATCTTCATATTTTGCTGCAAACATTGCATTTTTCCAGTCATCCACAGTCACAGTGCAGTGAAATGGTACCATTACGTTCATTGATGGAGGCAGCTTGCGATGAGAGGAGCTAGTTACATTGAGGTCACAGCCCTCATCGTCTTCATATAGAAAGTTAAAAGCCCTATTTCTAAAATCATCCACAACTGTGGTACCATTTAACTGCATTGTGCAATTAAATGAGTTAGTTACCTTCAGGTCATTTCTAATGTGGTTTTCATGCTTTGATAAATTAAGAGTTACATTTACATTATTTGTCACAGGTATTGTTTCATTCAACTGGATTAGCTCTACTTTAGATGAGGATAGCATGCAGTTAGATACAATGGGCAGCTTGTTGTGCATATAACTGGAAGAGACAACATGCTTAAGGACACCAACTTCCCAGTCATTAAGGTCACTTTGCAACATAGTTTCATTTAACTGGATCAAGTTTTCAGATGGGGACACGGGCAGAGCTCCAGCCTTTGTAAAATCATTTGTTTTAACAGGTGGATCTTCAGTTTCCATTTCTGAGAGAATTTGTTGACAGTCGATACGGTTTTCCTCTTGCACTTCTGAAGTGGTGCCATCTTGTGGCAATTTTGCTGGGGAGGCAACTGAACAGTTCAATGGTATAAGTTCATTATTTATCAATGAAACATTTGTCACAGAAGCTGGATTTATTACATCAACTATATGGAGATGACATAGCTCGCTTTTATCATTTAACTTAGTAGCTATACGTATACATTCTTCTGCAATAGCACTGGTGAATAAATGTGACAAGTTACTTGATTCCATAATGGATAGTGAGCAACAGGTTAATTGTATTTGCTCCTGTTCAGAGGTACTTTTAGAAACATTCATGTCAAGCAAGGTTTGTTGCACTATTACATCTACATCTTTTGGTTTTAAAGGAATTTGACCTTTATATTTTCTGTCAGAACTTGGAAGACAATATGTTGCATTCAAAGAATTTTCTTTTGGCCGTGTAGCCACTTTGAATTTGGTATCCAATCTTCGGGTAGAATTTAGACAGGAAGAGCCTGTGCTGAATTGCCCACTTTTGACAGTGGAGGCACTTGGTTGTCTTAGCATTTGTTTTTCAAAAGGTTTCAAGTTGTTGGTAGCAACTGTCTGTTTCCCCAATTCAGGCTGTGGCTTTTTTGAGCAACCTTGTGCTGGATCTTTTCTGGTCAGGAGTGAACATCTGTGTTGTGATGTTGCTTCACTATTCGTCTTAGCAGCTGGGGGAGCAACTGCATTGCTTGGGGTTCTAATGGAAACTGAGGGTCTAGTGGAAATACACACTGAAGTACGACACTTGGGTGCAGCTAATGAAGACTTCATTGAACACAGTCTGGATTGTGGTGATGTTTTCAGCACAGGAGGTGGGAAAAAGGGGAAAACAAAAGCAGTAGCTGATCAACAAATACCATTTCAAACAAAACACGCAGGCATCTGAAACCACAAGGCAAATACTTTAAAAGGGTGCAAAAACTGAAAGAACTCTGGATGTTGTAAATCAGAGATAAAAACAGAAATTGCTGGAAAAGCTGAGTGCGGCACAGTGACTCAATGGGTAGCACTGTTGCCTCACAGCGCCAGAGACCTGGGTTCAATTCCTGCCTTGGGCAAACGTCTGTGTGGAGTTTGTACGTTCTCCCAGTGTTTACATGGGTTTCCTCCAGGTGCTCCGGTTTCCTCCCACAGTCCAAAATGTGCAGGTTAGGTGAATTGGCCATGCTAAATTATTGGGGAGGCGATGGCCTAGTGATAGTATCACTAGACTATTAAGCCAGAAACCCAGAATCATGTTCTAGGGGCCTGGGTTCAAATCCAGCTATGGGGTGTGGTGGAATTTGAATTCAATTTGCTATCTGGCTTGTTGGTCTAGGGGTATGATTTTCGCTTAGGGTGTTCTACTGCGCAGACTTGCGAGAGGTCCCTGGCTCAAATCCCAGATGAGCCGTGTTTCTTAACTTGACTTGTGCAAAAATGCCTGATTAATTTTACGGGTGGCACGGTGGCACAGTGGTCAGCACTGCTGCCTCACTGTGCCAGGGAGCCGGGTTCAACTCCTGCCTCGGGCAACTGTCTGTGTGGAGTTTGCACATTCTCCCAGTGTCTGCGTGGGTTTCCTCTAGGTGCTCCGGTTTCCTCCCACAGTCCAAAAATGTGCAGGTTAGGTGAATTGGCCATGCTAAATTGCCCATGGTGTTAGGTGCATTAGTCAGGGGTTGGATGTAGGGGAATGGGTCTGGGTGGGTTGTTCTTCAGACGGTCGGTGTGGACTTGTTGGACCGAAGGGCCTGTTTCAACACTATATGGAATAGAATCTAACCTAATTTGGAAGCATCTGTGGAGAGAAATCAGAGTTAATGTTTTGGGTTGAGTGATCCTTCCTCAGTTCTGCCAGGCCTGCTGAGCTTTTCCAGCAATTTCTGTTTTTGTACTTTAAAGATGTACTAATTTTGGGAAATTTTTAATTTAAGCCAACTGATTTTCAAAGATTTTTTTGTGAGAACCTGATTCTCACAAATATAAAAGAGGGAATTTATTTCTGGGCATTATAATTTCGTATAGCTGAAAGAGGCAGGATAAACCAGAAGACAGTCTTCCTCATTTTCTAATTTGACAACTTCAAGGAAAATTCGAATTGTGAAAGCAAACAAAATTTGAGGGAAATAGTTATAAAACAGAAGAGATGAGAAACAGTTGACAGAGATGCATTGGAACACTACTCACCTACAATGTCTCCTCACTTGGGTTGATTCAGGTGGAAAGAAATGTAATGACAGAAAAGAGAATAACCATGTTTTCTCACACGGCCCATGCCAAAATCAGTCTTCAAAGAGTGGGATCATCCATCATATTAATAAGTAAAAGGTTCTTCAAACATACGAACAGTAGAAAGTTAATGAAGGATAGAGTAGGACTCAAAAGAATAAGTTGCTCACTCAAGCAAAGGGTATTGCAGAGATACTAAATGAGTACTTTGCTTCTGTCTTTATCAAATTAACAAATGGTGACAATGGCCCAATTAAAAGTATGCATTGTGAGCAACTGAGCAATATAATGACAGATAAAGAAGTGATACTAAAGGGACTGGCAGCGCACCAGGTCCAGATGGGATGCACCCTCGACTGAGAGGGGTAAAGCAGTAAATTACTGAGCCATTGGCAGAAATTTTCCAGGGCTCCTTGAACACAGGATTAGTCCCAAAGGATGACAGGATTGCAAATATGAGTAAGAAAGGAGTAAAAGGATAACTGAGGAAACTATAGAGTTCTTAGCTTGATGTCATAATATAAGATAAGATAACTATACACTTTGAGAACCATAAGTTAATACTGGACAGTCAACATCACTTTGTCTCAGCAAGTCATGTCTGAAATTTCATTGAGTTCTTTGATGCGGTTACACAGGCAATGGATGAGGATGGTGCTATGGATGTTGTTTATTTGGGCATTCAGAAAGTATTTAACATGGTGCCACATGGCAGGTTGTCAGCAACTTATAAATGTTTGGGATTGATTGGAACTTGACAGTGAGGATTTGAAGTCCATTGATAGATAGGAAAGAAAGTGCGTAAAGATGGGCATTCTTTAGGTTGCAGTGGTGTTCCACAGGGATCAGTGTTGGGACCCTTGATTTTTCTCATTTATGTAAAAGATTTGGAGATGGATGTTGAAGGCAGACATTTCTAAATTTGCAGATGATACCAAGCTAGAGATAATGTTGAATTGTGAGGAAAATGCTGAGCAACTTCAGAGGATCATTAACAAGTTGGCCAAATAGGCAGACACCTGGCAAATGGATTTTAATGCAGAGAAATGTCATAGAAAAATCATTTTGGTAGAAGAAACACAGACAATGCTTTGAGTGAGTACAAGGAACAGAGGTACTTCCGAGCTCATGAGCTTAATTCTCTGAAGATGGCCAGGCAAGTTAAAACAGTTGTTAAGAAAGCTTATAGAAGCATGAGGTTATAAGTAGAAATAAAAAATATGAAAGTAAGGAAGTGATACTAATCTCTACAAACAATTGGTCAGAGCATATTTAGGCTCCTTATTTAGAAGAAGATGTTAAAGCCCTAGAGGGAATGGAAAGGAAATCTACTTGAATGATACCAGGAATGAGGGACTTTAGATACATGGAATGATTAGACAAATTGGGCTTATTCTCCTTGGGAACAGAGAAGATTAACGGATGAACTTATTTAGGTGTTCAGAAATGGCGAATCTTTTTGATAGAGCAAAGAAAGATATTTTCCACCAGTCAGTATATCAGTCACAATTTCACAATTATCACAAGTTCAAGACTGTCAGCAAGAGAACTAGGAATGAGATGAGGTGAAACATCTTTACTGAGGGTTGTTAGGATTTGGAATGTGCTGCCTGGGAGAGTGGTGGACATATATTCCGCTGGAGATTTCAGAAGATTTCAAATGAGAGCTGGATATATATATATATATATATATATATATATATATATATATATATATAATTTGAAAGTGATGAATTTAGAAGCTAGGGAGATAGGGCTGAAGACTAGGACTTGCTGGGCAGCTCTTCTGGAAGCTGGTACAGACATGGGTGAAGTGGCCTCCATGATTCTATAATAAAAAGACAGACAGATGGAGAAAAATATTTGGAAAATTTTAGGAGGAGGTTGGGACAGGGAAAGCAAGAGAATCAGGAAAGATATTCTCCAAACTTTGCCTGCATGGTCACAAGAGATACTCTATGGAGAATTATTGTCTCAGTAATTTTAAAATCAAAACCTACAGGTCAAATCTTGGCATGTGTTCATTCCAGACATTTTCCAAGCCCTATCTGGAGAGAATTTTTTTAAGCGAGATGGGGAGGATAACGAAATTCAGCAGGTAACTAAATTACAAGAGCATAATATAATCTCCATGTACTTAAGTTATCATGATTCAATGTAATCAAGATAGCAAACTAATCAAGGATCGGCTTTGCTTTCACATTACAATCAAAATACTCTGCTGCTGCATAGAAAACATATACGTTCCATTACTGAACCTTCAGCAAGAGCATATTTAAGTTAAAAACCAACATCTAAAAGCTCAAATAAGACATTGAAAAAAGGCAGTTTGTAACATGTGATTTACAGAAATTGGCCAAACATTGTCTCCTAGCAAGGGCCATTGAAATCCTAACCTGATGAATGACAGTTTCAACATACTACTCAAAGTCAGCTGATGAGGCCATCAGACTACACAATCTATTGATCACTGAAATCTTGTGGACTATTTGTATGCCAGGAGAGGAGATTCTTGCGATGTGGGAAAAAAAAAGACAGATTTTAGGAGGAGTATACATTATCATTCAGAGTTTTTTTTTGGTTTAAGAAACATTTGTTGACTATCAGATAGCTATCTAAAACAAAGGGTAACAAACAGCAGTGGAACTTCACTATATGGAACCGAGGACCCAAGGTTAATACGGGACAAAAACAGAATTGCTCAAGAAAACTTAGCAGGCCTGGCAGCATCTGTGGAGAGAAAGCAGAGTCAACATTTTGAGTTCAGTGACCCTTCTTCAGAGGTAGTAGCTACAAAAAGGTGGGAAAGGGGTGAGCAAATAGATACAGACAGAGCACAAAGAGAAATAAAATAAGAATGTTTGGAAGATACAGTAAAGGGATGGTTGATAATATGCCAGGGTAGGAAAGCTGATAATGGGGACAAAGAGTAGGTGACAATGAGTTAGCTGTGTTAAAAGAGATCATGTCACAACAGGTTCCCAGGTGGGTAAAGAACATGAAAGGTGGTGTTCAGACTGTAAAATTATTGAAGTTGATAGAATCCTGAAAGCTGCACAATCCCCAAGCAGAAGAGGAGATGCTGTTCGTCCAGCTCATACTGACTCTGACTGAACACTACAGCAGGCCTGAGATAGAAATGTTGGCCAGGAACAGAGTGATGTGCTGAAATAGCAGGCAAGTGGAAGCTTGGGTCATTTTTATGGACAGAATGTAGGTGTGCTGCAAAGCAATCATGCGAGATTGAATGAAGAGCAGGTAAATCACTGCTTCACCTGAAAGGTGTGTTGGGAGACTTGGATAGTGATGAGGTAAAGGGGCAAATGTTGCACCTTTTGCAATTGCATGGGAAGGTGCCTTCAGGGTTCAGGGAGTGGTCCTTGGGGAGTGGGAATGGAAGAGGAGTCCTGGAGTGCATGGTCCTTGCAAAATGCTGATAATGCACATAGAGGAATGTAGAGCTAGGTATAGCATCCTGCAGAAGTTGGCAGAAACAGCAGATTATGATCCTTCAGATATAGACGTTATTGAATGTGAGGACCAGAGGAACCCTGTCAGTGTTGTGGGAGGGAGAGAAGGTGTAAGGACAGATTGATGAGAAACAGGTCAGACATAGCCAATGACCTGTCACCCAAGGTATCAGGGAATCCTCAGTTGAGGAAAAAGGTGGATATTTCTGAGGTCCCCTTGCAGAAGGTGGCATCATCAGAACAAATGCAACTGAGACAAAAACAGAGAATGGAACGGAGTTCTCTCATCTGCCACTGTTCCACTGCCTAGCTCTTAGTTCCCCATCCTGAACTGCCTGCTTTTCCCTTCTTCCAAAAATTCTATACAGTTCTGCTGAGACAGATCCATTGTTTCCACCTTTCTTGCTCCACTGAACTAGTTTCTTCCTAACAACTTTTTTCTCCCCTTGTCTAGTCCCTTCTCATTTATCTGATACTTTATGTCAGATTCAAAATTTCCAGTTTGCAGGCATCAGTCACTTCCTCTTCACCACGGATGGGCAATCTTTTTAAATGTCCATCCCCTATCAGGATGGACTTGCTCTCACTTCTCATTTACAACTACCACGCTCCACCTGCACATCTTCAATTTGAACAACTTCTTTAACTTCTTCTAACTTTATTCAGACCATAGGTGTGGCCACGAGTACCCAAATGAGCAGCAGTTATACTTGTCTCTTTGTTGGACATGTGGAACATTCCTTGTTCCAAGGCAACTCAAGTCAGTCCCAACAATTCTTTCTTCAACAAATCAATGATATCCTCGGTGCTGCTTTCCTCGCTTGTTCGGAATTGGAAGGATTCATCAATTGCACCTCCAATGCCCATCACACTCACACCTTCACTTGGTCCATCTCTGTTCCCTTTATGGGGACAGGCTAGCCATCAATATTCACGACAAACCCATTGACACACACACAGTTATCTTGACTATACATCCTCACACCCTGCTTCCTGCGATAACTCCATTCCAATCTCCAGCCTCTCAGTTCTGATGATGCTACCTTCCACAGGGTGAGCTGAGAAATGTCCAATGTTTTCCTCAGCCAAGGACACCATCATGGTTAATAGGGTCCTTACCTGTGTTTAACCTTTCTCTTCCCTACTACAACATTTACAGACTCCCCTCAGTCCTCATTTTCCATAGCAGTATCTACATCCAAAGATCATAAGCTGCTATTTCCACCACCTCCAGTGGAATACCACCAAGCAGACCCATATTCCCCTCCCCTCCTTTGTCAGTGTTTTTCAGTAACCACTCTCTCCAAGACATCCTGGTCCATTCCTCCTTCACTCCCAACACCACTCTCAGCACTTTCCACACAAAAGCAGAAGATGCAACACATGCCCCCTTACAATCCAAGGCTCCAGACACACATCCCAGGTGAAGCAGCAATTTACCTGCACTTCACTTAATCCAGTTCACTGTATTCACTGCTCACAATATGATTTCCTTTATCCTGGGAAGATGAAATGCAATGCATTTACTCAGTCTGCAGTACACCCAATGATCCTGAGCTTCTGGTTGCCTGCCACTTCAACATATCACTGTGCTCCCAGGCCAACATTTCTTTCTCTGTTCTGCTGCAGTGCTCCAGTGGAGCTAAGCACAAGCTAGAAGAACAGCACCTTATCTTCCACTTGGGAATGCTGCAGCCTTAAGTACTCAATATCAAGTTCAATACTTTTAAAAGCCTGAACACTTCCTTTATCCTACAACCTGTCATGACATGATCTGCTTTCAGTACAGCCAACCCATTTTCACCAACTCATTGTCCCCATTTATCAGTTTTTCACCTATTCCTTTGACTGCCTAACTCTCTCTTTGGGTTCCATCTCCACCTATCCACACATCCCTTCTCACTACCATCTCCTCCTGCCCCTCCTGCACTCAAAAACCCATTGCCACTGTTATCACATAAATACCACCTTTTCCTAGCTACTATCAGTTCTGAAGGCTGGTCCATGAACTTGAACATAAACACTGCATTCACACCACAGATGCTGCCAGACCTGCTGACTTCCTCCAGCAATTTCTGTTCTGCTTATGTTTGACTAATAAAGGGAAATATCACATGTACTCTTAATCACCTTATCTAATTGTATTCAAGGATGTATGGACATGTACACCAAGGTCCCTCTGATCCTCTGTACTTCTCAGGATTCCAACCATTCAACGTGTACTCCCATGATTTGTTAGTCCTCCAAAGGGGCATCACCTCAGACTTAAGACCATAAGGCAAGGAGCAGAAATTAGGGCATTCGGCCAATCAGGTTTGCTCTGCTATTCAATCATGGCTGATGGGTTTTTCAATCCCATTTTCCCGATTTCTCCCCAGAACCTTTGATCCCCTTAGCATACAAGACCTTATCTAGGTTTTTTTTAAAACTACTCAATGACCTAGCCTTCACAGCTAAGTGTGGCAATGAATTCCACAGATTCACCACTCTCTGGCTAAAGACGTTTCTCCTTATCAACATTCGAACAGGTCTTCCCTTTACTTTAAGGCTTGCCATAGGGTCCTCCTAGTCACTCCTGCCAATGGAAATCTTTTTAGGATTAAATTCTATTTGCCACAGTTCAAACCCACTGACCAGCCGGTCTATGTGATGCTTTAGTCTGAGGCTTTACTCTTCACTATTTATCACACCACCAAAATGCACCATCTGTAAACTTACTGACTTCCATGTCATGGAGTCATAGCATGGAAACAGACCCTTCGGTCCAACCCGTCCATGCTGACCAGATATCCCAACCCAATCTAATCCCACCTGTCAGCACCGACCCATATCCCACCAAACTCTTCCTATTCATATACCCATCCAAATGCCTCTTAAATGTTGCAATTGTACCAGCCTCCACCACATCCTCTGTCAGCTCATTCCATACACGTACAACCCTGTGTGAAAACGTTGCCCCATAGGTCTCTTTTATATCTGTCCCCTCACCCTAAACCTATGCATTCTAGTTCTGGATTCCCTGACCCCAGGGAAAAGACTTTGTCTATTTATCCTATCCATGCCCCTCGTAATTTTGTAAACCTCTATAAGGTCACCCCTCAGTCTTCGATGCTCCAGAGAAAACAGCCCCAGCCTGTTCAGCCTCTTCCTATAGCTCAGATCCTCCAACCCTGGCAACATCCTTGTAAATCTTTTCTGAACCCTTTCAAGTTTCACAGCATCTTTCCGATAGGAAGGAGACTAGAATTGCATGCAATATTCCAACAGTGGCCTAACCAATGTCCTGTACAGCCGCAACAGGACCTCGCAACTCCTGTACTCAATACTCTGACCAATAAAGGAAAGCATACCAAATGCCTTCTTCACTATCCTATCTTCCTGCGATTCCACTTTCAAGCAGCTATGAACCTGCGCTCCAAGGTCTCTTTGTTCAGCAACACTCCCTAGGACCTTACCATTAAGTGTATAAGTCCTGCTAAGATTTGCTTTCCCAAAATGCAGCACCTCGCATTTATCTGAATTGAACTCCATCTGCCACTTCTCAGCCCATTGGCTCATCTGGTCCAGATCCTGTTGTAATCGGAGGTAACCCTCTTCGCTGTCCACTACACCTCCAATTTTGGTGTCATCTGCAAACTTTCTAACTGTACCTCTTATGCTCGCATCCAAATCATTTATGTAAATGACAAAAAGTAGAGGACCCAGGACTGATCCTTGTGGCACTCCAGTCTGAAAAACTGTGACTCCAGTTACAGGCCTCCAGTCTGAAAAACAACCCTCCACCACCACCCTCTGTCTTCTACCTTTGAGCCAGTTCTATATCCAAATGGCTAGTTCTGCCTGTATTCCATGAGATCTAACCTTGCTAATCATTCTCCCATTATTAGTGTACAGAACAAACAGCAAGGAGCCAGCATTGAACGTGTAGTACACCACAGGGCATCGGCTTTCACTCTTCAGTTTCGTCCTGCTCTAAGCCAATTTTGGTGCCTGAAATCAAAAGAGAAATTGCTGGAAAATCTCAGCAGGTCTGGCAACATCTGTAAGGAGAGAAAAGAGCTGATGTTGCAAGTCTAACTGACCCTTTGTCAAGCTTTGACAAAGGGTCAGTTAGACTTGAAATGTCAGCTCTTATCTCTCCTTACAGATGCTGCCAGACCTGCTGAGATTTTCCAGCATTTTCTCTTTTGATTTCAGATTCCAGCATCCGCAGTAATTTGCTTTTATCCAATTTTGGATCCTGTTTGGCAAACTGCCCTGGATTCCATGTGTTCTTAGTTTCATAATCATCTGCCATGACAGACCTTGTCAAAAGTTTTACAAAGTCCATGCAGACTACATCAACTGCATTACATAGAACATAGAACAGTACAGCACCGTACAGGCCGTTTGGCCTTGGATGTTGTGCAGACCTTTTATCCTACATGAAAACCAAACTAACCAACATCAGCCTCCGTTTACTGTCATCCATGTGCCTATCCAAGAGTCAGTTAAATGTCCCTAATATATTTGATTCTACTACCACTGCTGGCCGTGCATTCCACACACCCACCACTCTCTGCATAAAGAACACACCTTCTGACATCTAGCTTAAACCTTTCTCCAATCACCTTAAAATTATGACCCCTTGTGATAACCATTTCTGCCCAGGGGAAAATGTCTCTGACTGTTCACTCTATCAAGTCACATCTCATTCCTTCTTTACTCCAATGAGAAAATCCCTAGCTCCCTCAACTTTTCTTCATAAGACATGCCCTCCACTCCAGGCAGCATCTTGGTAAATCTCCCCTGCTTCCACATCTTTCCAGACCAGAACTGAACACCATATTCCAAGCATGTCTAACCAGAGCTTTATAGAGCTGCAGCATAAACTCACCGCTCTTAAACTCAATTCCCATGCTAATAAAAGCCAACACACCGTATGCCTTCTTAACAACTCTATCAACTTGGGTGGCAACTTTGAAAGATCTGTGGACATGACCCCAAGATCCCTCATTTATAAAAATCACAAAGAGCAGAGATTCCAGAGGAATACCACTGGTAACAGAATTCCAAGCTGAATACTTTCCATCTACTCCCACCCTCTGAAGAGCAACCCACCCAGACCCATTTCCCTACACCTAACACTAGGGGCACTTTTAGCATGGCCAATTCACCTAACCTGCACATCTTTGTGACTGTGGGAGGAAACCGGAACAAACCCACGCAGACCCGGGGAGAATGTGCAAACTCCACACAGACAGTTGCCCGAGGTGGGATTTGAACCTGGATCTCTGGCGCTGTGAGGCAGCAGTGCTAACCACTGTGCCACCATGCCGCCCACAAATAGTGAGCTACAAACATTAATACATGCATAAATTATGAATATTAAGAAAGTATTACATTTTAAATAAGCAATAAATATGTGGTAAATTCTAGTAAAAGGATAAATAAATAATATTCTTAGTAAACAATACGCAGATAAAATGTCCTGGTTCATTGCCAAACACCAAATCCAATATGACCTACACTTTAATAGAACATAGAACATTACAGGCCCTTCGGTCCTCGATGTTGCGCCGACCTGTCATACCAATCTGAAGCCCATCTAACCTACACTATTCCACGTATGTCCATATGCCTGTCCAATGACGACTTAAATGCACTTAAAGTTGGCAAATCAACTACCATTGCAGGCAAAGCATTCCATACCCTTACTACTCTGAGTAAAGAAACTACCTCTGACATCTGTCCTATATCTATCACTCAGGTAAAAACAATGACTGCAGATGCTGGAAACCAGATTCTGGATTAGTGGTGCTGGAAAAGCACAGCAGTTCAGGCAGCATCCGAGGAGCAGTAAAATCGACGTTTTGGGCAAAAGTCCTTCATCAGGAATACAGGCAGAGTGCCTGAAGGGTGGAGAGATAAATGAGAGGAGCTGTAGAGAGAAGAGGAAAACTTCTTCAAGGCAGGCATCCTTACAAGAGGATTCGCAGTAGGGTTAAAATCAACTAGGTAAAAACAATGACTGCAGATGCTGGAAATCAGATTCTGGATTAGTGGTGCTGGAAAAGCACAGCAGTTCAGGCAGCTCCTCTCATTTATCTCTCCACCCTTCAATACATACTCTGCCTGTATTCCTGATGAAGGGCTTTTGCCCAAAACGTTGATCTTACTGCTCCTCGGATGCTGCCTAAACTGCTGTGCTTTTCCAGCGCCACTAATCCAGAATATATCAATCACCCCTCAATTTAAAGCTATGCCCCCTTGTGCTCACCGTCACCATTCTTGGAAAAAGGCTCTCCCTATCCACCCTATCTAACCCTCTGATTATCTTATATGTCTCTATTAAGTCACCTTTCAATCTTCTTCTCTCTAACGAAAACAGCCTCAAGTCCCTCAGCCTTTCCTCGTAAGGCCTTCCCTCCATACCATGCAACATCCTAGTAAATCTCCTCTGCACCCTTTCCAAATCTTCCACATCCTTCTTATAATGCGGTGACCAGAACTGTACACAATACTCCAAGTGCGGCCACACCAGAGTTTTGTACAGCTATAGCATAACCACAACTCCACCGACCTTAGTGTCATCTGCAAATTTACTAACCCACCCTTCTACGCCCTAACTTTAGTTGACCTATCTACATATTGACTCAAGAATCCTTCCTGGACACACCTGACAAAACCTGCTGCACCCAAACTATGTGAACTAACAACGTTCCAATCAATATTAGGAAAGTTAAAGTCACCCATGACAACAATCCTGTTACTTCTGCACCTTTCCAAAACCTGCCTCCCAATGTGCTTCTCTGTGTCTCCAATGCTATTGGGGAGTCTGTAGAAAACTCCCAATTAAGTGACTGCTTCTTTACTGTTTCTAACTTCCACACATACTGTCTCTGTAAACAAACCCTTTTTGACCACCAGTTTTCTTAAAAGGTACTGTACGTCCACATCTATATAAACACAGTAATCATTTGAGGTCAGGATTGACTAAAGCTAGATTTTCACGTGAAAGTTTTAGACTTCTGGTCTCCTTCCTATCGGAAAGATGTTGTGAAACTTGAAAGGGTTCAGAAAAGATTTACAACGATGTTGCCAGGGTTGGAGGATTTGAGCTATAGGGAGAGGCTGAACAGGCTGGGGCTGTTTTCCCTGGAGCTTCAGAGGTTGAGGGGTGACTTTATAGAGATTTACAAAATCATGAGAGGCATGGATAAGATAAATAGACAAAGTCTTCTCCCTAGGGTCAGGGAGTCCAGAACTAGAGGACATAAGTTTAGGGTGAGAGGGGAGAAATATAAAAGAGACCTAAGGGGCAACTTTTTCACACAGAGGGTGGTGCATTTGTGGAATAAGCTGCCAGAGGAAGTGGTGGAGGCCGTATAATTGCAACATTTAAAAAGCATTTGGATGGGTATATGAATAGGAAGGGTTGGGAGGGATATGGGCCGGGTGCTAGCAGGTGGGATTAGATTGGGTTGGGATATCTGGTCAACTTGGACGGGTTGAACCGAAGGGTCTCTTTCCATTCTGTACATCTCTATGACCTCCCTTTCTGCATCTGTGATACTATCCCTGATTAGCAATGCCACTCCACTACCCTCAGGTAGACACCTATTTACCTCCTCAAAACAAAATCAATACTTTAGATGGTTTATCAAATACTATGTACGTTGCAATCGCTGATCAAAAATCAGTCTATTCCATTTTTGAATATACTTAACAACACAGACTTTTTAACAGCAGAATTTGTAGGCAAAACTCAGGAGGTCTGGCAGGCATCAGTGGAGAAAAAGGACAGTTAACATTTCAGGTCCAATCCTTGAAGGATCACTGGAACCGAAACGTTAACTCTGCTTTCTCTCTCCACAGATGCTCCCAGACCTGCTGAGTTTTCCCAGCATCTTCTGGAGTTGTTTCTGATTTCTTTTGACAGTGTTTTGCCCATTCTCTCGCTCATGTTGAAAGTTTGGTCACAAGACACAGCAGTGAATGAATAACCCAGCAACCTATAGCCTCGGTAAACGGAAAGTTCACGTTTGCACAAATGTATTTTTATAAGAATAACCGAGTGTTTTACAGTGAAATACAGACTGTATGGGAATGCTAAAGGATGGGGGAGGGGAGGTTCTATTTCACCCTTTATCGGCAAAAAAAAACACTTTTTTGAGCGCTCACCGTCCCGACATGGGTCTGTCAGCGTCCTTCAAGTCCAAGCAATTGAAGCTCAAATCTCAGGCAGACTACAAACCGCAGCCATCTCCCCTCCAAGGGAGAGGACTAACCGCTATCCGTTTCCATAGCGACCGACGCTGGCGGTTGGGAATTTGAAATCGGTGACCGTTGGGGCGGCTCTCGCGAGATCTGCATTGAATGGGCGGGGCTCAGATTTAAATGGCCGCGGTAACCACCCGTCTCGGCCGTTTTTGCTGCTTTTGAGGTCGGAGTGACGGTTAGCCTCTGGTGCAGGCCTCACCTGCTCGCTGGGCTTGAAATTACCTATTAGAGTCATGTTGGGAAGGTGAGTGTTCCAAAACCCGCTCCCAGGGGAGGAAGAAACAAATAAGGTTGAATGAGTTTCGCCCCCATGGGTCTGTTTTACTGCAAGCCAGTGGTTTAAACATCGCCTTTCCAGTCTTTGAATCGTTAAAGTACTGAAGAATATTTTCAGCCCAAACTGTCCGCATGAGATCTCTTAAATCAGCACCTCTTGGCGTCATTCGCCTGCTTCTGCCCTAATCCTACACCTTTCCATCAATTCAGTTAACAGTCCAATTCCCCCTCGAAGTCCTTAATGCAAGGTGTTATTCTGTGTTGAGCACTAACTGAAATGCTCCCGCACCCTGAGGATGGAAATGGCCAGCAAGCAGGAGGTCAGGAATTTCAGTGCAAACCTGAAGAACAATCTTCAGACTAAGCACTTTACAACCTTCAAGACCCAACATGTCTTAAGATTGTCAAGCCACTCCTATTCCTTCAGTTTCTTTTAGTTTACTTGTTGCATTCTCTGTCACCATGTCCCCTCTTTCCTGCGTGCCTTTCCCCCCCCCCCCCAGACTATCTGTTCTTTCCAGTTCAGCAGTTAAATGCCATTGTCTTTCCATTCTCACATCCTGATCACATAATCTGTAATATTAGCAGTCTGTGTCCCACAGCACTCTGCCATCTCTTCTTTCCACCCCCCAGCCAACCCTCGACATTATTGCACAAATGCTGCTTTCTCCATACATTGTGTCAGCTCTGAGTCATCTATACTATTAACATTAGTTTGCTCTCCATCCATGGATGCTGACTTGCATGTTGTGATTTCCAGGTTTTTTTTTTGTTTTCAGTACAGATTCAAGAATCTGCAGTAATTTGCTCTCCTACACAAAAGGGAGAATCCCTACAGTGTGGAAACAGGCCATTAGGCCTGACAACTCCACACTGACCCTCCAATGAGTAATCAATCCAGACCCATTTCCCCTATGCTGTTACTGTACTCTACATTTACCCTGACTAATGCACCTAACCTACACATCCCTGAACATTATGGACAATTTAGCAAAGTAAATTCACCTAATCTGCACATCTTCGATTGTAGTAGGAAACTGGAGCACTTGGGAGAAATCTGTTCCTGGCTTGGGTTGGAGGTTTCTGCGAAGTAGTCATTCAGCTTGTATTTAGTGTCCTTTGTGAACAAAATCTAAATTAGATTTTGAAAATTTAAGCACTTGGGGTTTGCAACAATGGTAATTAGTCATTATAAAATCACGTGTTGTGGATGCTGGAAATCAGAACAGTTGAATTTGTATGATTCTTCTTTAGAACATTCTAAGGAGGTGTCATTGTGGTCTCAACATTGAACTCTGTTTCTCTCCTCTTGCGTATTGCCAGAACTGCTGAGATTCTCCAGCATTGTGTTAGTTAATGTTAACTGGTCAATCTACCTTGAAAATGTAAATGGTGCAACAGTTGTAAACCTTGGGTGAAGTTCATATCATTTCTGATTTATAATCTGAGCAATGCAGAAGGATGTTCAGTCCTTTATATGGCACTTGATTATCTTTAAATCATAATATGGAACCTTGATGAGATCACATTTAGAGTACTGTGTACAGTACTTATTTGAAAAATGGTATACACATGTGGAGGCAGATCAGAAGCTTATTTAACTCCTTGCTTTTTTGAATTTAAGGCTAACTTTTTTTTAAAAGAGCATGGGCTGTACTGCTTGGAGCTTCATTATACTCCTCTGAAAAATGCTCTCTTACAGAGACTTTTATCTGAAAAACACCAGAAAGATTTCTGCCAATGTTGGAGAGATCCAGAATGGGAAATAGCTTAAGAACTATTTAAGATCTCTCCTTTTTAAGACGAATGAAGATAAATGAGTTGTTAGTGAAACACTCTTGTTTGAGTGCTATTTGCAGATCCCTGTGACAATCTGCCTGCAATCAGCTTTTGAAAGTTCTTGTCTAATACTGTCAAAATTACCTTTCTCCAGTTTATAACTTCAACTTTTAGATCTGTTTCATTCCTGATGAAGGGCTGTTGCCCGAAACATCAATTTTCATGCTGCTTGTGCTGCTGTGCTTTTCCAGCACCACTCAAATCTAAACTTCTAGATTTGGTCTATCCTTTGTCATCACTATTTATTTAAAACTACTAGAATTATGGTCACTGGCCCCAAAGTGCTCCCTCACTGACACCTCTGTCACCTGCCCTTCCTTATTTCCCAATTTGTATCACCAATCGCCAATGGGTGAGCTGCTGGAAGACTGGCAGTTGGTTAGTGGGATGCTACTATTTAGGAAAATTGGTAAGGAAAAGCAGGGAGCAATAGACCAGTGAGCCTGACATCGGCTGTCGGCAAGTTTTTGCGGGAAACCTGAGGGAACTATTTCCATGATTTGGAAAAGCAAGGGATAGTCAACATGGTTTTGTGCATGCAATCTAGTGAATGAGGTTGATTTGAGGTTGTTTTTGAAGTGACAAAGAAGATTTGAAGGCAGAGCACTAGAGGTTATCTATGTAGACTCCAGTAGGTATTCAACGTTCCACAAGGTAAACTGGTTAGCAAACTTAGCTCACGTGGAATACTAGGGGAATGAGCCATGTGGATACCAAATTTCCTTGAAGGTAGGAAACAGAAGATGGTGGTGGAGGGTTGCTTATTGGACTGGTGCTGGGTCCACTGCTTTTTGTCATTACATGAATAGATGTATGCGGTATGATTAATACTCTTGCAGATAACACCAAAATTGGTGGTGTAGTGAACAACCAAGAAGGTTACCTCCGGTACAATCATATCTTGATCAGATTGGACAATAGCTGAGAAGTGGCAGATGGAGATAAATTTAGATAGTTAGGTGCATTAGTCAGTGGTAAATATGGGGAATGGTTCTGGGTGGGTTACTCTTCAGAGGGTCGGTGTGGACTAGTTGAGCTGAAGGGCCTGTTTCCACGCTGTAGGGAATCTAATCGAACAAATGTAAAGTGCATCATTTTGGTAGGGCAAATCAGGGCAGAGGTTATACACTTAATGGTCAGGATTTGGGGAGTGTTGCTGAACAAAGAGACCTTGGAGTGCAAGTTCCTTGAAAATGGAGTTGCCCATAGACAGGCAAGTGAAGGTGTTTCGAATGCTTGCCTGTATTGGTCAGTGCATTGAGTATAGGAGTTGGGGTTTATGTTGTGGCTATACAGGATGTTGGTTAGGCTACTTTTGGAATTGTGTTCAAATCTGGTCTCCCTCCTATCAAAAAGATTTTGTGAATCTTGGAAGGGTTCAGAAAAGATTGGAGGATGTTGCCAGGTTTGGAGGGTTTAAGTGTTGCGGGAAGGCTGAATAGGCTGGGGCTATTTTCCAGGTAAAAACAATGGCTGCAGATGCTGGAAACCAGATTCTGGATTAGTGGTGCTGGAAGAGCACAGCAGTTCAGGCAGCATCCAAGGAGCAGTAAAATCAACATTTCGGGCAAAAGCCCTTCATCAGGAATACAGGCAGAGAGCCTAAAGCGTGGAGAGATAAGCTAGAGGAGGGTGGGGGTGGGGAGAAAGTAGCATAGAGTACAATAGATGAGTGGGGGAGGGGATGAATGTGATAGGTCAGGGAGGAGAGGTGGAGTGGATAGGTGGAAAAGGAGATAGGCAGGTAGGACAAGTCCGGACAAGTCATGGGGACAGTGCTGAGCTGGAAGTTTGGAACTAGGGTGAGTTGGGGGAAGGGGAAATGAGGAAACTATTGACGTCCCCATTGATGCCCTGGGGCTGAAGTGTTCCGAGGCAGAACATGAGGCGTTCTTCCTCCAGGGGTCTGGTGGTGAGGGAGCGGCGGTAAAGGAGGTCCAGGGCTGCCTTGTCCTTGGCAGAGTGGGAGGGAGAGTTGAAATGTTGGGTCATGGGGCGGTGTGGTTGATTGGTGCGGTTGTCGTGGAGATGTTCCCTAAAGCGCTCTGCTAGGAAGCGCCCAGTCTCCTCAATGTAGAGGAGACCGCATCGGGAACAACGGATACAATAAATGATATTAGTGGGTGTCTAAGTAAAACTTTAATGGATGTGGAAGGCTCCTTTAGGGCCTTGGATAGATGTGAGGGAGGAGGTGTGGGCGCAGGTTTTACAGTTCCTGTGGTGGCAGGGGAAAGTGCCAGGATGGGAGGGTGGATTGGAGGGGGGCATGGTCCTGACCAGGTAGTCACAGAGGGAACAGTCTTCGCAGAAGGCGGAAAGGGGTGGGGAGGGAAATATATCCCTGGTGGTGGGATCTTTTTGGAGGTGGCGGAAATGTTGGCGGATGATTTGGTTTATGCGAAGGTTTGTAGGGTGGAAGGTGAGCACCAGGGGCGTTTTGTCCTTGTTATGGCTGGAGGGGTGGGGGGTCTGAGGGCGGAGGTGCGGGATGTGGACTAGATGCGTTGGGACGGGAAATTGTGGTCTCTAAAGAAGGAAGCCATCTGGTGTGTTCTGTGATGGAACTGGTCCTCCTGGGAGCAGATATGGCAGAGGTGGAGGAATTGGGAATACAGGATGGCATTTTTACAAGAGGTAGGGTGGGAAGAGGTGTAATCCAGATAGCTGTGGGAGTCGGTGGGTTTGTACAAAATGTCAGTGTCAAGTCTGTCGTCATTAATGGAGATGGCAAGGTCCAGGAAGGGGAGGGAGGTGTCAGAGATGGTCCAGGTAAATTTTAAGGTCAGGGTGGAATGTGTTGGTGAAGTTGATGAATTGCTCAACCTCCTCGTGGGAGCACGAGGTGGCGCCAATGCAGTCATCAATGTAGCGGAGGAAGAGGTGGGGGGTGGTGGCGGTGTAATTACGGAAGATCAACTGTTCTACGTAGCCAAGAAAGAGACAGGCAAAGCTGGGGCCCATACGTGTGCCCATGGCTACCCCTTTGGTCTGGAGGAAGTGGGAGAATTCAAAGGAGAAAGACCCCACCACCAGGGATATATTTCCCTCCCCACCCCTTTCCGCCTTCCGCAAAGACCGTTCCCTCTGTGACTACCTGGTCAGGTCCATGCCCCCCTACAACCCACCCTCCCACCCTGGCACCTTCCCCCGCCACCGCAGGAACTATAAAACCTGCGCCCACACCTCCTCCCTCACCTCTGTCCAAGGCCCTAAAGGAGCCTTCCACGTCCATCAAAGTTTTACCTGCACATCCACTAATATCATTTATTGTATCCGTTGCTCCCGATGCGGTCTCCTCTACATTGGGGAGTCTGGGCACCTCCTAGAAGAGTGCTTGAGGGAACATCTCCAGGACAACTGCACCAATCAACCACACCATTTCAACTCCCCCTCCCACTCTGCCGAGGACATGGAGGTTCTGGGCCTCCTTCACCGCCGCTCCCTCACCATCAGGCACCTGGAGGAAGAACGCCTCATCTTCTGCCTTGGAACACTTCAGCCCCAGGGCATCAATGTGGACTTCAACTGTTTCCTCATTTCCCCTTCCCCCACCTCACCCTAGTTCCAAACTTCCAGCTCAGCACTACCCCATGACTTGTCCTACCTGCCTAGCTCCTTTTCCACCTATCCACTCCACCCTCTCCTCCCTGACCTATCACCTTCATCCCCTCACCCGCTCATCTATTGTACTCTATGCTACTTTCTCCCCACCCCCACCCTCCTCTAGCTTATCTCTCCACGCTTCAGGCTCTCTGCCTTTATTCCTGATGAAGGGCTTTTGCCCAAAACGTTGATTTTACTGCTTCTAGGATGCTGCCTGAACTGCTGTGCTCTTCCAGCACCACTAATCCGGAATCTGGTTTCCAGCATCTGCAGTCATTATTTTTACCATCTTGAAGGCTAAATAGCATACTTCTGCTCCTAAGTCCTATACCTGTGTTCATGCGGAGGTTGCATATGCTATCACTCTTCCAAACTTAGTTCTTAGCTTGGACACCAAATTTTGGATTGTCTTGGAACTTTAATGCACTAGTGAAATACTCAGTCTAGACTATCTAATGTGCCTGGAATTTGTTCCTGCTAATTTCCATCTGCACGTACATCACTTTGATTTTTTTGGCCCCTGGTTGTTACTTTACTTTCACCCTGATTGCTCTGACTTTAAAACCTTGTTTCCTCCTGTTTTTCCTTTTTCACCTTGTCACTTTATAGTATGAATGGTTCCAACTCCTTGAAGACATCTTGAGGTCAACTTATTGCTACTTTTGCCAATACATTATTCTCTCTCTCTCCAACATTTTTCCTTTTAATTGTATCTTTTCCACCAATCTTGCCCTTGCTGAAATTTTGCCTTTGCTTGAAATTGATCTCTGTATCTTCTATTTCTAACTCTGTATCTTTTTAACTCTCCTTAATCCACTAGGGTGAGGAATGAATGTTTAGAGCCCCAACATATGTTCCGTATGCTTCCAGTTTTCCTAAGTACCTTTGTCAAAATTTGTTTGTCTTTTATAATTCTTGATTTTCAGAAGTCAAATTAGAATGACGGAAGATTTTTGTTTGTTTTCTGTCTTGTAGCTAATAGAAGTAATTCTGAACATAAACTTGATTTTGTCTTTTTTTGCATTAAATAATTAGTTAGCTGATCTTCAGATTTTGCTATCAAATGTACACATTTTTATCACTACAATCTTGTTTCTTTGCTTGCCTTGTCTCAATGTACAGCTTTAAAACAATGTTGCTGATCACTTAATGTTCGTTCCCTTATTTTTTCTTTGCCTTTGTTTCTTCTCCTCCTCCCCCCCCCCCCCCCCCCCCTCGAAAAACCATGCCGATAAACATCATTGTGCAGGCTTAAGTCAAGGAAGTCTTATTTAGATGTGCCCAAGCGTCATGTTTCCACCGGCACCTCAAGTAATACAGTTGCTTTCCCAACTACTTGCACGAATAATGAAGCTACATCACAGCACAGACGTTCACTCCTGACCAGAAAAAGTCCAGCAGCAGGATGTTCAAAAAAGCTACTGCCTAAATTGATGAAACAGACTATTAATGCTAACAACTTGAAAGCTTTTGAGAAACAAGTGCCAAGAGCACCAAGTGTCTCCACTGTCAAAAAGGGGCGTTTTAGCACAGGCTCCTTCACTCTAAATTCTACTCAAACGTTGGATGAAAAAGTGGATACTGAATTCAAAACAGATGCACTCTCCAATGAAAATTCTTTGAATGCAACGTATTGCCTACCAAGTTCTGAAGCCACATGTATGAGGCACATTCCTCAAAAAGAAGATTTGGATATGATGATCCTACATCAAAACTTGCCCAACATTGGTATTTCTAAAGGTAGACCTGAACAGGAACAAATAGAATCAAACGTTTGCCCTCTTCCTCTTGTAGAACCAAGTAACTTGACACCTTTATTCACCAGTTTCATTGCAGAAGAATGTCTACATATAGCTGCTGAATTAAATGAAAAAAGGGAAACCTATCCTCTCCTTACACTTGGTACAGCAAATCCAATTCCAGTGACTGGTGTTTCCATGATAAGTGAGGAACCAATGCCATTGGATAGTTCTGTATACTCCTGCTGCTGTTCTAACACCTCTCCAGCAAAATTGGCACTTCTCTGCCATTCCAAATTGCAAGAAAATATCTTGGAGGATATGAGTAGTCAGCAAAATCTAGCAGAAATCAAAACTGGAGACTTAACTGTTGGTACTAGAATGAGTAATGACTATATTGAGACTGGAGCTCTGCCTTGGTCCCCTCCAGAAAATTTGATACAATTCAATGAGACTATAACACAAGGTAACTTAAATGATGAGGAAGATACTGCTCTAAAGCATGATGTTTATTCTAGCTATGTCCTGAATGAGTCACCTCTATCCAGTGTAGAGTATATCCAGTTAAATGTACCTAAAGTGACGAATGATGTATCAATCACGTGTTCAGACACAAAGAATGATGCCTCTTCATCTTTTGTTCCAGCCAAGACCCAGTCTAATTCCAATTTGTCCCTTTCAAAGGGAGATTTGGTATTGAGTGAAAGAAGCTTGTTAAGTGATGAAAAACAAATTTTACCAAAGCACAGAAGTTTTGAAAATGAACTTGAGCCACCTGATTTGTTAGGTTGCACGCCATCTCTCTCTTTGTCAACAGATTTAATCCAGTTGGATGATACAGTAACAGTGCGAGATAAAAATGTAACATTTGTTTTATCAAAGGACGAAAACAGTTTTCGAAAAGGCCTTCAGACTTCTGCCTTATCTAATTTTAAGCAGTCCATGTCTCCACAAGATTTATTGCAATTAAATGTTACTATGAATGTGGATGACTTAAAAAATACAACTTGTGATACCTCAAAATATAAAGATTTAGGAAATGATCTCTGTTGTAAGCTGCCTGTATCCATGCGGGAAGAGATTCAATTAAACGCTACCATGATTTTGAATGACCATAAAAATGCAACATTTATTGCTTCAAAGCATGAAGGCTGCCTTACAAATGATATTTTGTCTAATTTGGAGCAGTCTCTAACTACAACCAACCAAGATGAGTTAAATAGGATAATAACTGTCAGTGATTGCAAGGATGCAACATTTGTTGCACCAAAACTTAAAGATGGTTTGGCAAATAATCCAAATAAAACAACCAACTTGGCCAATTGCAAACTGTCTCTATCTTCAGATTCAAATGAAGTCAGACTGACTGCAAAGAATCTTAAGCTTGTGAGAAAAGCTGAAGCTCTGACTTCTGGATCAGAGTTGGAGCAAGTAAAGATGAGTGGCAAAAATAATCACTCCAGTTTGTCGCTGAACTTTGGGAAGGGCAGTTATTCTACAGGTACGGAGAAACGATCAAATGAAGTAAAGCCAGGTGATGACTGCATTTCTGTAGAATTACATAAAGCAGCTTGTGCAGTAGAAACAAGTCTCCCTTTCATAGACTCCTCCCAGAAAAAGGAACAAAGTATTTGCGAGCATGCAGATTCCTTTCATGATCTAGTGAGTTCAGAATGGGCTCCAAACTGCATTTCTACTCCATGCCTTGCTAGGAAAACAACTATTCCAGAATATCTACAACTTGACCATTCTTTCCTGGCCTCATCCTCCACCCTTCAGGCTGATGTAAGTGATGGATTAGGCAAGTGCCCAAATGATCAAGACAAGACCATAGATGTTGCCAAAAGCTCTGGCCCTGAAATCACTGAAGCTAAATCCAGTGGTAGAAAAACATCAAATGCACCTAGCCAGCAATTGCAGCAAACCAAAATGGGAAGTGAGAATTCCTTAAAACGCATTTCTTATCTCCCAGCAGCCAAAAAGAAAAATATTACTGAAGCATCAGTGTCTGAACTATGCAAATCTGGAGTTCAGAAGGACATTGTACCATCTTCAGCTCAAACATGTAAAATAGGCTCTTCTGTCAAAAGAGGAAAACCTTCGATTCAACCACCTGCTTTTTCCAAGTTGTGCCTTCCAAAGTCTCGTCAGCTTTCAGGAAAGCTGGGCCGTGCAGTAGCAACTGGACAAATGTTAGGAAATAACAACAAGATTCTACCATACCACATTAAAGCCAATACCAAAGTAAGTTGTGGTTTCACACCCTCTTTCTATACCATTTATATTTCACTAAAGCAATGCATTTCTTTTTGGAGTGGCTAACATTATGTACAAGTTGTACAAGGTTTTAACTGATGCACAACTCTATCATCGAGAGATACAACAGGGAAACAGACCCCTCGGTCCAACTTGTCCATGCTGACCAAATATCCTAAATAAATCCAGTCCCATTTGCCAACATTTGTTCCATATCCTTCATATACCCATCCAGATGCCTTTTTAAAATGTTGCAGTTGTACCAGCTTCCACTACTTCCTCTAGCAGCTCATTCCATTCATGCACCACCCTCTGTGTGGAAAAGGTTGTCCCTTAGATCCTTTTTAAATCTTTACCTCCTTGCACTAAACCTATGGCCTCCAGTTTGCCCCCCACCCAAGGCTCTGATGCCCATGGGGAAATTAGCCCTAATCTATTCAGTCTCTTCCTATAGCTCAAACCGTATAAACCTGGCAGTATCCTTCAATCTTTTCTGAACCCTTTCAAGTTTTACAACCTCCTTCCAATAGCAGGAAGATCAGAACTGCATGCAGTATTCTAGTAATGGCTTAATTAATGTCCTGTATAGCTGCAACATTACTTCCCAACCCATAAAACTTATGCCCTGACCAATAAAGGCAAGCATACTAAACACCACCTTATCTACTCGTGACTCCATTTTCAAGGAACTATGAACCTACACTACAGTCTTTTGGCAACACTCACCAGGACCTTGCCATTAAGTGTATAAGTTCTACCTGATTTACCCTACCAAATTGTTAGCACCTCACATTTATCTAAACTAAATTCTATTTGCCTTTCCTTGTCCCATTGTCAAATCTAATCAAGATCCCAGTGTACTCTGAGGTAACCTTCACTGTCCATTTGTCTCTAATTTTGGTGTCACCTGCAAACTTTACTAACCATATGTACTATATTCCCATCCAAATGGCTTATATAAATGATAAAAAGCAATGGACTCTGCACCAATCCTTGGGGCACACCGTTGATCACTGGTGTCATGTGTGAAAAGCAACAATCCACCATCACCCTCTGTTCTACCTTTTGATGCAGTTCTGTATCCAAATAGTGAATTCTCCCTCTGTTTTGTGTGATGTAACTTTGCTAAGCAGTTACCTTGTCAAACACTTTATTGGAGTCCATATATATCACGTCCACCCACTGCCCTCATCAATCCTCTTTACTACTTCAGAAAACTCAAATCAAGTTTGAGATGCAATTTCTCTTACATAAAACCATGTTGACTATCCCTAATCGGTCCTTGCCTTTCCAAATACATGTAAATCCTGTCACTCAGGATTCCCTCCAACTTGCTCACCACTGATGTTAGGTCTACTGGTCGATAGTTCCCTGGCTCTTTGTTAAATAGTGGTAACATGTTAGCCAACCTCCAGTCTTCTGACACCTTGAGTGGTTATTGATGATGCAAATATCACAGCAAGGGGCTCATCAATATCTTTCTTAGCTTCCCACAGAGTTCTAGGGCACACACAATCAGGTTCTGGAGATTGATGCACCTTAATCTGTTTTAAGACTTCCACTTCTAATATGGATATTTCTTAAGATGTTGCTATTTATTTCCCCATGTTCTGTATCTCTCATGTCCTTCTCCACCGTAAACACTGGTCAGACATCGGAGCTTGGAATAGTGTTTTCTTCTATCCAACCCCCACATCCATGGTTGTTTCTTTTCTCCCCCGCAGATTATTATTTTTCTACATTTGCCTGATGCATTGTTTCTTTAAGGTTTCCAGAGTTCAATATTTGTGGTTTTTGGAAATGAGGTTGATGTTTTGCTTGCTCATAATGTGAGTTTTAATCTTTTGGGTCAATTATGGCATGACAACAAGTCTCTTGAAATTTGTTATTTCTATTTCTCTTCAATCAAATTGTTTGAATATGTTATGAACCCCTTCTAGGACAGTTGCAACGTAAACCCTGACCTTTTAGACCACAAGTAGGGACAGAACCACTGAGACAAGAGCTTTGGGATTGCTATTTGTATGTCTGAACATAATCGAATCAAGGTGTTAATATTAGTTTCTGGAATTGGAATAATTCTTTCAATGGGGAAATATTTGGTTTATCAAGCCTGTTTTCTTTCAGATGTCTCCCAAAATAAAATCTACGCCACCTTTAACTAAAGCTATCTCAAAGATACCTGGCGTGAAGAGAACATCTTCAGTGGTATCGTCAAAATTACCTGTGTCGAAAACACAAAAATCCACAGAACTTTTTAATATAGGTAACTATGGGGTATTGTAACTTTTGTAATATGTACTAATGTGCATCAATTAAATTGGGGAAGAATACTGAGAAAACATGTGGAACTATTATAGTACTTGATACTGTTTGCTTATTGCTTCCTACTACAGGTTAGTGCAGATTCATGAACCAAAGTGTATTGCTGAGGTACCTAGATTCTTAAACTGCCCTGAACTATTGGAGACTTAACTTTTTTAAAAACCAACTTATATCTTCTGAAATTTGTTCAATCTCTTTTTTTTAACGAACCGAAAACTAAGTTACTGCCTTTGTATGGTTACTCTACCTGTTCTCAGAGTATAAACACCTTTCCATTAACACCATAGGAATCTGCAATCATCTGCTTTTGTCAAATGTTGGATTTGGTCACTTTTCAGGAAAAACTCCCTAACCTTGTTCTTCCTTTAGAAAATAAACCTTTTAAAGGAGTAACTAACAGCCATCTGTCTGCATTTTTGGTATCAGCGTTTAAAAAAGGATAAAGAGTACATGCCAGCAAAAAATCCAAAAGTATTCTATGGGAAGTGAAAAAGATGATCAATGTTGTTACTACCTAGTAAAAGCAATATTTTGGGAATGAACAAAATCAGTTGTTCTGCAAAGCTAAATTTACAGCTCTGTCCAGAGTTGTTAACCTACATAAAAGTCTCCTGCCATTCTAACCTTGTTCAAATTGTGTTATTAGACTATTATTCAATGCTTACTAGTATTAACAACAGATTAGAATTGATCCATAAGTGACTCTAATAATTATTACATTTTAATGTGTTATACTGCAATTCAGACATTTTTCTTCAAGTTTTTTGTAGATTAATTTTGCTATATGCCATTTTGTCTTTTTGAGTGATAATACTGTCTAGCCGCTTTTTAATATGACACTTAAATCCTACCTAGGATATTTTTTGATCTGTCAATTTTGTTGTAGTACTTCAGCTAGCATCCAAGATAATAGCAAAACTTGGTTGAGCTGGTAATTTTTAAACTATAAGACTGCCGATATTGCATGTGCTTCTAATAAGTCTGGGCATCCTCCCCAATAGGTAAGATAAATAGTATTGTACCAGCTTAACCAGAATTAATTTAAGAGCAATAAACAATTTTAACTTTGATTTTTTTTCAAAATTTGCTTCTTCAGATCCCCATCATTCCATTTAACTTGGGTGGGGAGTAGGAAAGTCACAATTTCTGAATCTTCTCTTTTTCCTCTTTCACCTCCAGTTTTTACTGGGGGTTTTTTCTTGCATTTTTTTTTTTGGGTTTACTATTTTAAAATTTATCTTACACAGGTACGGCTGACCCTCCACATGCCATCAGAAAAGCAAGCAAACCTTTAGTTTTGGACTCCCAAAATGTTGTGACTGGCATAAAACGCCCAAACAGTGCAGTGGAACAGAAGAGAAGACTATATCCATCCCCAAAGAGATCAAAGACAGCTGGTATGGGTTTAATTTTTCTGTCTGCAGAGAATAGGGCCCTATATACTTACAGATGTTGCTTTGAGGACATGTGCCAGTCTGCAAATCCAACTAATCATCTTAACATGGTTGTAGGTATGCACTCTGTCGCAGATGTTACTGTATTGCAAAATCACATCCAATGTGGACAGTTCAGTTGTTCAAGCCGGTCGTGGAGTGTAAAATCACTAGGCTTAGCAAGCTTGTTGTGAACAGCTGAAGGGACATGTTTCATATAATCTGTGGGACATACAGCCTCCTACATCATGTTGGCACTGCAATTGTTGCATTCTACCCATCTTGTGTGATGGGTAGAATGACTGACTGTCATTTTAGCTTGATACCAGTACCTTATTTATGGTGAGCATCACTCATTGCTGCTGTGCAGCTCAAGTTTGTAGAGTGGCTAATTTAACTTACACTTGAGCAAAAAGTAATCTTCCTTTCCAGAGTAATTCTAATTGGCTTTACAGTTTGCTTGTAGCTTTTTTTTTGGCAAGGTTTCCTGTTGGGATACATAACAAATGTTGCATCCTATTGCAGATGCATTATCTTTTGTCTATTGCCTGCTTGGCACTCATTCTTTTTGCAATTATTGAAATCAATATTTTAAAGTTAAGTATTTACAGAATCCATTTGGGAGAAAATAAATGGAACTGAAGGTGAGCACTTAACCATTCATTTGATATGTATGTGAAAATATGAAGCAACCCTTTTAGTACTTTTGGGTTTCAATGTCTATTCAAATGTTCGTTTTAGTTTTTCTTGAATAAATCACACCCTGCTTCCTCAGATTTTTCTTGTCTACCTGTCAAAGGGACAGCTGACATTATCAAGATTTGAAGAAAATATTTGAATATTTTAGTACAATATTAAGTTTTGCTTTAGGTATTGAGTGGTTTCACTATCTTGGGGTTATCTTAAGTCATTTAATTTAGCTTTTGATTAGCAAAGAGATGAAGGGTTAAGAGGAGAAGGGAGAAGAGTAGAATTGAGAAACATATATCAGTCACAATTGAATGACAGACCTGATTAGCGGAATGGCCTAATATGGGTTTTAATTTGCTGATTCACTTGTTGTGAAACTATTGCAATTGGGACACAAATTGAAAGTTGGTGCTTTCCTTCCTTTTATTTTGGCTTTAATGAGAGGGTACAAGGTTTATCTGCTCTATTGTACAAAATGTGGGGCCACTGACCCCATGATTTTAAATCTTTGTTTTTAGTTTCTTTTTTACTTTCATAGGTACCTTTTACAGTCTAGATCAGTGAATTGTTTATGCTCTCAACAATTTTCAGTTGTACATTTTGCAAATTGTGCTCCATAATTGGTTGTTCTATTGTTTTTCTGCTGTGGATGATTTTTTTTCATTAGAACAGACTGAATGAATAAAAGAGAATTTTCTGGGCACTGCAATTTAACACTTCTAATATTCTAATTTTGTGGCTGCTCCGAACTCTGGCAAAACTGCATAGTTATGAAAAATTCCCGTGAGACCTGGTGTTTCTGAAGTTGAGTATCATACTACTTTGATTTTTGCTTTTTTTTTTAAAACAATACATTCTGTTAAAACAGCTACTTTTGCAGGCGAGGTGGCGATCAAACAGACAAAACTAAAACCGTTACTGGGGGACTCTAAACAGAAGATGACAAGAAAGAGTCTGACATCTGAATCAAAAGTCAAAATGGTATGAAAATGACTTCGAATGTAAAAATAGTACTGACGGGAAGACTTTTTACTGTCTAGGTCCAAACATCGACTCTCTTGCTCCTCTGATGTTACCTGACCGGGTGTGCGTTTCCAACATCACACTTCCAGTCTCTGAAATCTGGCTGGTGCATTTTTCATACCGAATGGCATAATCTTTAAACTGACATAGTCCATTCAGCATTATAAAAGCCAAAGTTGCCTTCACTCTTTCTGACAAAGGTACCTGTGTTAGAAACAAAATCAATAAAATTTAGACAAGACCACCAAAACTGGAAACGACAATTTATTCTAAGATCTTGCAAGAAAGGGTGTCAAATGCAGAAGCAATTGAGCAATGAACATTCAAACTAGTACACAGTTATACTTTTGAGCTGCATGAGGTCACCTCTCCCGACTCTTACATTACCCAATCTTATTGTATTCTACCACTACCCAGCTGTGCTCTGCCCTTATTGCCCCTTTTCTCCAGGTTGGCAACCTTTCCCTCTAAGTGCTGACATAAGGCTAAACTTGTATCTTGATGTTCTTTTACTTTGCTTGTAGCATCTTCCATTGTTCATAAATTCCATTCTTGAACATACGTTTTAACATGTATCTTTTTCATGCTTGGTTTATGCATTTAAGCTGTCTCAGCTATTTTGCTGAGACGATTATTTAAAAGAATTATTTGCTTTAATAATTCTACACTGAAGTTAGTATTTAATTATGCACAATTATTCTTTAAAGATAAAGATACATTTCCCTAATGCTTGCCTAGCTGATATTTTTCTTGTACCCCTTTTCTGCACATACACTCTCTTGCTTTTCTATTTCTGCAAAAACAACACGCTTCCCCATTTCTTATACCTGCCAGTATCCTCTGAGCAAGTTCAACTTGGAAATATAAGTTGCTTGTTCCACCTCTTCAATGCGGAATTGGATGTGCATCAGTCTTTATAACTGTGTTGACTTTGCGATAGACCGCACTGCAATTGGGTACCTTTTTAGGTTTGGCACCATTACTATGGGTGAGCACCAGTCACTGTAACTCCCTTTGGTTATGTCATCTTGGAGCATGCGTTCAATCTCCTTTTGAACCCGTGCCAACTTTTGAGGGGTATGCCTACATGGATGTTGCTTAATTGGAACAGCATCTCTATATCTACATCATGCATAATTAGGTTAGTACTTTCCAGGTTATTTCCACACCTCTCCCCATGTAATAGTAATAACTCTCTCTTTCTTTCAGGTCACTTTGATTTTTCTCTGGAAGGTAACTCTATTTATCCCAGTTTTTGACAACTTCCTCATTGTCCAATTTAATTTGAGGAATGTCCAATTCAGAATCCTCTGAATTTTATTTGTCTCTGTGCTGTAATCAATAACACATTCTTCCCTTGCTTTCCTTCCTGTCAAAATGCCTTTTGAGCATATTCACATGACAGATTTCTTTCTATCTGGAGTCCCTATCAAGTAGTTCACCTCACTCAATTTCCTTTCTCAATTTCCACTAAACCTTGCTTTTTAGAGGTTCATCTATCCATTGGAAGTAACGCTATATCTTATTACTGATAGCAAAATTATGAATTTTTGATTTCTTGTCTGCTTCCTGTTTCATTGTATGCTGTGATACTTTTAAATGTTGTCTAGCCAACTCCCCAGATCTATTTAATTTTTCCTGAATGTTTGACACAGTCCAAAATTGTGGTCTCTGAATTCTGACTTACTAATTTCTCTGTAATCCGTTTCAGTGGTTCTCTCGCTTCATCCCCAAAAATGGACCGAAGTTGGTGGGTTCATTAGGTGCATCTCTGATCACGAAGTACAAACAAAAGTCCCTTATCCCAATCATCTGGATAGCCTTAGCTATAAGCCCTCAACATGATCTTTAATGTCTGATGCCACCTTTTCTAGTGCTTCCTGCGACTGAGAATGGTACCCAGTAGATTTGAATGTTTTTATTCCTAAGCTATCCATAACTTCCTTGAATAATTTTGATGCAAAGTTTTACCCTTGATCTGATTTGTATCTCCTGTGGGTAATCTGTATCTAGATTTTTAAAAAACAAAGTTGAGTAACTCCTCTACAATTCTCCTAACTGTGATTATTGTGTAATGGAACAGCCTCTGGGAATCTGGTGGACACATCCATTATTGTTAACAAAAACTGATTCCCACTTTTTATTTTAGGTAGGAGTCCTATGCAATCAATTGTAAAAGATTCCTCAAATGCAGCAATTGGTGTTAAAGTTGCAGGTTTTATTACTGCCTGTGGTTTTCCAATTCCCTGACATTCCCCCTCCCACTTCACCAAGGACATGCGGATCCTTGGACTTCTCCATCGCCAGACCATAGCAACATGACAGGTGGCGGAAGAGCGCCTCATCTTCCGCCTAGGAACCCTCCAACCACAAGGGATGAACTCAGATTTCTCCAGTTTCCTCATTTCCCAACCCCCCCCCCCCCCCCCCCCCCCACCTTGTCTCAGTCCCAACCCTTGAACTCAGCACACCTTCCTAATCTGCAATCTTCTTCCTGACCTCTCTGCCTCCACCCCCACCCCAGCCTTTCACCCTCACCTTTACCTCTTTCCACCTATCGCATTTCCAACACCCCTCCCCCAAGTCCCTCCTCCCTACCTTTTTATCTTGGCCTGCTTGGCACACCTTCCTCATGCCCAAAACGTCGATTCTCCTGCTCCTTGGATGCTGCCTGACCTGCTGCATTTTTCCAGCAACACATTTTCAGCTCTCCATCCCGTGACGTGTGACAAAATTTAACCAGTCGAGAATGCAGTGCTGGAAAAGCACTGCCAGTCAGGCAGCATCCGAAGAGCAGGCAAGTTGACGTTTCGGGCATAAGCCCTTCATCAGGAATGCTGCTTGATTGGCTGTGCTTTTCCAGCACCACACTCTTGACTCTGATCTCCAGCATCTGCAGTCCTCACTTTCTCTAAAATTCAACTACATCCTTGTGTAGTCCAGGCCAGAAAACTGTTTTTGTATTTTAGCTTGGATTTTTCTCACTTCTGAATGACCCCATGTGGAAGATCATGTGCCACTCTCAACACTACCTTTTTCTAATTCACTGGCAATATGACTTGAACTTCTGTCCATTTCTCATCTGGTTGAATGTGCAATGGTCTCCATTTCCTCATTAAGACATCATTTTGATGATAATGACATTCAGAGATACATTCAGATTCTTTGTGTATACCCTTTGATACAATTGCTTTAAATGTTCATCTGTCTGCTTCTGGTTTGTCAACCATTTGATCAAACAGGGTCTCTGCTAATTTCACTAAACTTTATCTTTGATCTCTCTTGTTTCAACTGATGACTTTGTGGCTTTGTTACCAGACAGTCAAGAAAATTCCAAGATGTGTGTCCTAGAATAGTTGTTGCCTGAATTTCTACTGGCTTTTCAACCACAGTAGGTAGCAATCGTACCTGTGAACCGGCTATATTGTTAGTAAGAATAAATTGTATTCATAGAGCTGAAGTTTTCTCCAGTACCCCTACCATGACTTCTCCACTCTTCACTGAATGTTCTGAACTCATTCTAGATATTTGACCACTTCTTGTCTCACTGTAAATTCCTGTTACTCCTTTTCTGGTAATAGTCCTTCAGAGGTACACAGCTCCTCATTTTTCAATATCACAGATTGAGGATTCTGTGTCTCTTAATATTGTAACCTCTACCTTTTCTAAGTATGTTGTTTAAGAAGGTCTGGCACTTCCTCCTTAACCAACCTCTGACTAGCTTGTACATTTTAGTGCAGCTTTCTAGCCTCCCCTGTGCTTTCTGTTACCACTCCAACTAAATTCACCGGCTTAACCTGTTTTCCTATATCTGGCTTCCCAGGGCTTTTCTTACCTCATACTGATGTTCGTGTGGCCTACTTTATTGCAGTGAAAACACGAGCTTTTTAATTTCTCTGCTCCCTTCAAGGATTTCCTTTTTACCCTGTGGTAAATTATCTACATGATCGCCTCCGGGATCTACCTTTCCCTTTCCATGTGAGGGTATTTCTTTTCCCCAGTTTCTATCCCTCATGGATTGAAACTAATTTTGGAATCCGAACTTTGATTTATGGACAACTCATAAACCTATTGGGTGGCACGGTGACCCAGTGGTTAGCACTGCTGCCTCACAGCGCCAGAGACTCAGGTTCAATTCCCACCTCAGGCAACTGTCTGTGTGGAGTTTGCACATTCTCCTCGTGTCTGTGTGGGTTTCCTCTGGTTTCCTTCCACAGTCCAAAAATGTGCAGTTTAGGTGAATTGGCCATACTAAATTGCCTGTGGTGTTGTGAAGGGGTAAATGTAGGGGAATGGGTCTGGGTGGATTGTTGTTCGGAGGGTCGGTTTGGACTTGTTGGGCCGAAGGGCCTGTTTCCACGCTGTAAGTTAATCTAATCTAATCGGCTATTTCAGCTGCTTATCTTGCCATTTTAACACTCTGCTCTTCCGCGTGCGTTCTCACTACTTTAGGAACTGAATTTTTGAACTAGTGACTAAGTGCCAATTTCTGAAGTTCAAACCCCTTTCTTTCCTTCTTTCCTTCCTCCTTTCTCTTTCTCTCTTGTGCTGCTAAAGCAATGCATTCTTTTTCTCTTTCCTCTGTTTTTAATCGTAATTCAAGCTGTTTCATTTTTGTTGCCCTTTTTTCTTGTCTTTTGCCTCTAACTAAAGTTGCTTCATTTTCAATGGAATTTTAGCCATCTCTAAAGATTGATGTATTCCCAGCAAATTTAAATGCTGAGCTACTGCTGTAATTATCTCTCCCTACGGACAAAGGTAACTCCAACTTCAACTTCAACTTGACTGCCAATACCAGCAGCTTTGCCTTGTTCACCTTGTGTAAAACTCTTCCACCCACTGAAAACTCTTGGTGACTGAAAGAGCCGTTGCTATGTCAAGCACTATTTAAACCAACCAAATTCAACACCCAGAACAAAAGATACTAACACCTACCACTTGCTGCCTTTGAGGCCAACAATCCTAATCTCAAATTGGAAGTACAGAACAAACTTCAGACAAATCCCCCAGTCTGATATGGACCAGGTCAGACCCCTCAAAACATTTCAAGAAGGTAGGCCAGGTCCTAACCTTACGAGTTGTTTTAAGCAGATGTAAAGTGTATATTCCAGGTGAGATGCCACTGGTCAAATCACTTAGTTTTAAACAAACCAATTTATGGACGAGATAACCGAATGAAGCACAAACAAAAGAGAACAGAATAAAGAATAACTCAACCTATCCGAAAACCCACCTGATTTTCCCAACTTGATGATGTTGGTCCGAATATTTGCAACAATTCCGTAAACATCCCTTGGCGCAAGGTAAAATCAAACACAGGGTCTTGCAGGAAAGAAGTCCGTAATCAGCACGGACCTGCTTCTTTGGGTCCAGCAGCTTTTACAACACCACTGTAAAAAACCAAACCAGACCAGAGAAAAACTGAGCTGAGAGAACTGGCTGCTCTCCTTTCGTTGTACAAGTGTTATCTTTCAAAAACTTGAAAGCGTATTGCTTGAGGCAGTATCTGTTAACAATAATCTGGTCCTACTACTCTTCAACTTAGACTTTTTGGAGTCTGTGTCTTTTATGACCTCTGGGAGAGGAAAAGAAACAAAGGACAAAGTAACCTTGTTAAAGGAGCAACATTGTTAAATTTCTCCCCCAGAAACTGATTTGAAAATTACTGTCCGGTCTGTAATTTACAAGTCCCTTATTTGGAGAACCGATTTGTCATGTATTTACTTTCCATAATCTCCTGTTTTGTTCCTTCTGTCTCCAAGACTGTTAATTTTTTTCAACAAGTAAAGCCATCCTCCGCTGGTTACATTTTGTTTGTGTAGTAATTGGGATTTCTTGATCCTCATGGGACATTTTTTGTCTCTTTCTCAGAAGCTCTTGCTCACATCTTGTCCACAATCTCCAGTAATGTGAGAATAAATCTAATGTTTTTATATATTTACATTTTCATGATTTGATGTTGTTTGAAAGAAATTGAAATAGTGGATTCTATTTGTTCTGAATGGATTTTGTCTTTGCAGGTTAAAACTGCAACAGAGGCGTCAACATTTAAATCCAAGCAGGAACTTGAAGTGGGTAAGGCTTTTATTTCTCATTAGACCAATCTTGGCTATATATATATGACCACTTTTTTTAAAGAGGTAAATGAGCAGGTTTTTCTTTTCATCCCTTGAGGGCATTAGTTCTTTTTGCTAACATCTGGGTCCAGTGACAAAATTGAGACCACTGTCTCAGTAGTCCAACAACTGTCTCATATAATCATTGTCTGTAGCACTTAATTCCATGACAATGATCCAGAAGAGGGTGGTGGTGAAGGGTCGTTTTTTTTTTCAGACTGGTGACCTGTGACCAGTGGAGTGTCACAAGGATCAGCACTGGGTCCTCTACATTATAAACTTAATGGTAAGGTCCTAGAGTGTTGCTGAACAACGAGACCTTGGAGTGCAGGCTCATACTCTTTGAAAGTGGAGTTCAGATAGGTAGGATAGTGAAGAAGGTGTTTGGTATGCTTTCCTTTATTGGTTAGAGTATTGAGTATAGGAGTTGGGAGGTCATGTTGCGGCTGTACAGGACATTGGTTAGGCCACTGTGGGAATATTGCGTGCAATTCTGGTCTCCTTCCTATCGGAAAGATGTTGTGAAACTTGAAAGGATTCAGAAAAGATTGACCAGGATGTTGCCAGGGTTGGAGGATTTGAGCTATAGGGAGAGGCTGAACAGGCTGGGACTGTTTTCCCTGGAGCATCAGAGGCTGAGAGGTGACCTTATAGAGGTTCACAAAATTTGAGGGGCATGGATTGGATAAATAGACAAAGTCTTTTCCCTAGGGTTGGGGAGTCCAGAACTAGAGGGCATAGGTTTGGGGTGAGAGGGGAAAGATGTAGAAGAGACCTAAGGGGCAACTTTTTCACACAGAGGGTGGTACGTGTATGGAATGAGCTGCCAGAGGAAATGTGGAGGCTGGTACAATTGCAACATTTAAAAGGCATTTAGATGGGTATATGAATGGAAGCGTTTGCAGGGATATGGGCCAGGTGCTGGCAGGTGGGACGAGATTGGGTTGGGATATCTGGTTGGCATGGGCGAGTTGGACTGAAGGGTCTGTTTCCATGCTGTACATCTCAATGACTCTATATCTGTCATCCCTAACCCTGGATATGTCCTCTGCCTCTTGCAGGCACAGGTGGCACGGAGCTGGGAGGGAGTTGTTTTGGGAGTTCCCAACATTGACTATCAACACCGTGAAATCTCATGATACCAGATCAAACATCAGCAGGATTGCTGATTGCCATGGACTAGCCTCCTTCAGCTGACAAATTGGTGCACCTCCATGTTGAACAACACCAAAAAGAAGCATGGAGGGAGGGGATATCATGGTCCTGTTCGTGGATTGTCTTGGCTGCAGCACTGGTATTCAAGTTGGTCAGATCTGAAAGGACATTGTTACAAGACTTAGGTCTGCAGCAGGTGATGAGGGAAAGAACGTGCTGGACTGCATCTGTACCAAGATGCATTTGTTCACAATGGTATTGTTATGAGTTATTGTTGTCCAATCCTTTAGAGATAAAATTCTGACCTCCCATTGAGAATACCTTGCTTTGTGTTGTGTGGCATTAGTAATATACTAAGGGGGATAAACTTCAAACAGATAAATCAACTCAAGATTGGGCATTTGAAAGGCAGGATGAACCATCAGCAGAATCATACAACAAAACCTGCTTCATGGCCTAATGTATACCGCATTCTACCATCGTCAAGCCAGGTGATCAATCCTGGTTTAATGAAGAGTGTGGAAGGGCTTGTCAGGAGCATAACCAGGCATACAAAGTGAGATGTTGAGTTGGGTAAACTACAAAATGGGACTACTTCTGTGCCAAACAGCATAACCAGCAGCTAGTGGATATTGCTAAGCAACTGAGCAATTGATGGATCAGATCTAAGCAGTATCCTACTGCATCCAGTTGTGAATGGTGAATAATTCCCTGGAGGATGAAGCTCCACAAATATCCCCATGTTTAAAGGGGAAGGCCAGTAGAGTTAAGGTTTTTGCAACAGTCTTTAGCCAGAACTACTGAGTGGATAACTCGTCTCAGCTGCCTCTTGAGTGGGATTGCCTGCCTATGATGTGATGACCATATTTTAAGAAGCTGGTGTCAAGGAGCCCTAGCAAAACTGGAATCAAAGTGCAGCTCCGATTGGAATCCTACCTTGCACAAAGGAAGATTGTTGGAGGTCAGTATCTCCACTCCAGGGCATCTCTGCAGGAGTTCCTCGGTAGTGTTCAAGGCCCAACTATTTTCAGCTGATTCACGATAACTTCCTGTCTGTCGTAAGAAAAGTGGGATATCCACTGACTGAATAATGTTCAACTCCTTTGTGACTCCTTGGATGCTGTATTTGGACATAAGGCTGAGGCAGAGAAGTGTTGAGAGTGTGGTGCTGGAAAAGAACAGCAGGTCAGGCAGCATCTGAAGAGCAGGAGAATCGATCTGGGTATCAGGCATGAGGCTGGGAGCCTTTGAGGTGGAGAGATAAATGGGAGGGTGGTGGGGCTGGGGGAAAGTAGCTGAGAGTGCAATAAGTGAATGGAGGCGCAGGTAATGGTGATACGTCAGAGAGGAAGGTGGAGCAGATAGTTGGGAAGGCAGATAGACAGGGAGGACTGCTTATGTGGGCGATGCAGAGTTGGAAGGTTGGATCTAGGATAAGGTGGGGTTGGAAGAGGAAATAAGGAAACTGGTGAAATCAACATTGATGCTATGGCGTTGGAGGGTCCTGAGGCGGAAGATGAGGCGTTTTTTCTCCAGGTGTCTAGTGGTTAGGAATTGGCAATGGAGGAGGCCCAGCACCTTCATGTCCTTGGCGGAGTGGGAGGGGGATTTAATGTTCAGCCATGTGGTGGGGTTGGTTGGTGCGGGTTTCCTGGAGATGTTCTCTGAAGCACTGTGCAAGTAGGCATCCTGTCTCCCCAATGTGGAGGAGACTGCATCAGGAACAACTCATACTGTAAATGACATGTGGAAGTGCAGGTGAAACATTGGAGGGGGGGGGGGTGGGTGGACCTGACAAGGGAGTCACGGAGGGAATGGATTCTGTGGAAAGCGGATGGGGTGGGTAGGGAAATATATCTCTGGTGGGGTCTGTTTGTAAGTGGCTGAAATGGCAGAGGATGTACGGAGGTTGGGGAGGTGGAAGGTGAGGACGGCAGGTTCTGTCCTTGTGGTTGGAGGGGTGGGGTTTGAGGGTAGAGGTGTGGGAAGTGGATGAGATGCGCTAGAATGCATCATCAACCATGGGGAGGGGAAATTTCTCTCTCTGAAGGAGGCCATCTGGTGTGTTCTGTGTGGAACTGGTCCTCCTGGGAGCAGATGTGGTGGAGGCAGTGGAATTGGAAATAAGGGATAACATTTTTTTTTAACAGGAGGCAGGGTGGGAGGAGGTGTAGCCCAGGTAGCTGTGGGAGTTGGGTTTATAAGATGTCAGTGTTCAGTCAGTCACAGTTAATGGAGATGGGGAGGGAGGTGTCTGAGATGGTCCAGGTGAATTTAAGGTCAGGGTGGAACATCTTGAAGTTGAACTGTTCAACCACTTCTAGTTGCACAAGGTGGCGCTGATGCAGTCATCGCTGGAGGGGAGGAAAAGATGGAAAGTGGTGCTGGTGTAACTACGGAAGATGAACTGGTCTATGTAGCTGACAGAGACAGGCATACCTGGGGCCCATCTGGGTGACCATGGCTACCCCTTTCATCTGGAGGAAGTGGGAGTATTCAAAGGAGAAATTGAGGGTGAGGACCAGTTCAGCCAAATGAATTTGTCAGTGGAAGGGTACTGTTGGGGACATCAGGACAAGAGGCCCTGGTCATGGCGAGTGGAGGTGTATGGGGACTGGATGTCTGTGGTGAGGATGAGATGTTGGGGATGGGGAAACAAAGCTTTAGAGGAGGTGGAGGGCATGGGTGGTGCCCTGAACATATGTGGGGAGTTCCTGGCCTGGGGGGTGAAGAGGACAGTGTTGAGATATGTGGAGATGAGTTCAATGGGACAGGAGCAGGCCAAGATGATAGGTGGACCAGAGTGGTCAGGCTTGGGGATCTTAAGAGTAATATCTGTGCCACAAATGCCAGGCAGTCCAGCCATTTTCCCTTGACATTGAATGCCACTATTTTCACTGAATCCCACAATATCAATATCCTGTGGTTACTATTGACCAGAAACTAAACTAGGCCAGCCAAGTAGTGGCTATAAGAGTAGGCCACAGGCTAGAAATACTGCAGCAAGTAACTTGCCTCTTACTCCCCAAAGCTTATCCATCAATGAGGCCCACGTCCGAATGAGTGCAACTCCAACAATCCAAAGCTTTACCTACAAGTTACACTGCAGAAATTCACCAAAGTTCCTTTAACAGCTCCAGTTATGAAGATGGGTCAGTGGACCCAAAATATTAACTCTGATTTCTCTCCACAGATGTGCTGAGATTTTGCAGCAATTTGTGTTGTTTCAGATTTCCAGCATCTGCAGTGGTTTTAAGTTTTTATTTTTAATTTCCTTGGACAGCACCTTCCAAATCCATGCCAGTTCCACATGAGGATAAGGACTGCAGGTTCATAGGAACACCTCTCCCTGCAAGATCCCCTCCAAGCCTCTCAGCATCCTGACTTTGAAATATGTTGCAGTTCCTACACTATTGCTTGGTCAAAATCCTACAATCTTCCCTAACAACATTGTGAGCCTGCCTACATTAACACTGTTTCAGGAAGGTACACACCACCAACTTCTTGAGGGCATCTAGAGAAAAACTGGTCCAGCCAATGATATGCACAGTTCAAAAGTAAATTTTAAAATAATGAAGCCACAGTTTGTCCACCGAGTCAAGTGAGCATCAGTTGCTATAGTTTAGAGGGTGATTCTGTCTGTGCTTTGGCAAAATGTAGAATTCAACATTTTGGGTTGGGAGTGTTGAAATGTAATGATTATTGTCATGTTCTTTGAGTTGGTTGAATAACCTGTCTGGTTTCAGATCAGGCATAAAAAGTGGTATTTGAATTCAGTGAATAGTCTTGCTCAAGAAGGATGTTTCACCTTTTTATTATTTGCAACATAAACTGGACAGTTCAGTTCATGTGTGAAATGCCACAAACTACATAAGAAAAATGCACATGTGGCTATGGAAGGGCATATAATCACCTTGCATATTGGAAAGACCTTCTCTTCTGGTTGAGATTGACAAGAGCCAATTTTAGCCATCTCAACTTGTTAATGTTTGGCCTATTGAGCTGTTATTGGTATCAGTGTACTTTGTCAACATTTGAAATGTCTGCCATGATGTCTACATGGCCAGTTGCAGCTGTGGCATTACATCTCTGTATTAGAAGGTAAACACTCACTCATTAGGCACTCTTACAGGGAATTATGACTTACTGAAAATAGTAATTGATTTCCGCATCATTCTAAATAGCCTCCTGTCAGAAATCAAAGTAGAAACAGCCAGAGGAAGGTTCTGAATTTAGATATAAGCAGGGCAAATGAGAGTAAAGGGCTTAGTCTGTTCAAACTGCACTTTTGAAGGCCACTTCCAGAGGATCCTTCTAAATAGTCTTGTAGCCCTTAGCTCGAGTCACTTTTTTTTTATTTATATTTAATTTTATAATCAGTGATGCTTTGTTAAATGAAAGCAACACTCCAAGGCTTTGCATATACTGTACTCCACTTAGTGGTGGCATTGCCCACAAACTCAAACCTTTGGAAACTTTGGAGTTCATTTAATCCACTCGCAGTTCCCTGTTGAATATTGTTTTGGCTTGCACTGTCCTGTTGGCAAGAAACATTGTTACATTAATGTTGCTATTCATCTATCTCTTGGAGATGAAAAGTGAGACATCTTGACCTGCCCTGATAAATACATGTTCTGCATTTATTTAAAATCTGACAAACCAGCACTGTAATAAAGGACCTTTCTAGCAATAATTTTAAATACTAATGATTCATTTGAGGCATTCAACTCATGGCCACTCTGGGAAGATAATAAAGATTAATATTTCATTGGATTTCTCAAGCCTGGAAAGCACTGACTTTCTTTGTGATAACTTGAGCCTTTTTTTTGTTTCAGCCAAGCTTCAGAAAAAAAACAAAGAATTGGAGGATAAAATTGCAATGTTGGAACGACAAAATGCTGCCCTTCAGCAGGGAAAAGAGAATCTTGCTCTCGTCCTGGAAGAAGGATCCATTGTCTAGTGCCCATTGTCCAATTACCTCACATTTTCAAATATGTTAGGATCTTGCAAACCATTCAAAGGATGTGTAATAACCTTTTCAATCTTTAATTATGTGTCTCTGGTCAAATGTATAACTGGGCAAAATGCTAGTTTGTCAGCTAATTCTCAAGAGAATTTTTGTAACCATGTTGAATTTTAGCCCCAAGGATTGCATATTCTGAATCATGACTAATACCTGTGAAAATCATCATGCTGCTTCAATATTTAATCTGTGGTCTCCCTCTAACCTGCTTGATCTTTTTAAATGTATGTGTATACAATGTATTTTTATAAATGTTCAAAATAAATAAAATTTATCAAGGAGCTGTTATGCTATCAGTATATTAGAGTAAGTGTCAGACAGCATGGAAATAGACCATTTCGTTCAATTTGTGCATGCTGACCAGATTTCCTAAACTAAACCAGTCGAATTTGCCTGTGTTTGGCCCATATCAGTGTCAACCTTTCTGATTCAAATAGCTGTCCAAATGTCTTTTAAATGTTGTAACTATACCTGCATTTGTCATGTCCATTGGCAGTTCATTCCACGTGCAAGCCACCCTCTATGAAAAATTTCCCCGTCATCCCTTTTAAATCTTCCTCTCACCTTTAAAATTATGCCCTCTAGTTTTGAACTCCTTTACCCGAGGGAAAAGATCTTGCTATTCTCCTTTATCTATGCTTTTATGAACCTCTACAGGGGGCAAGCAACCAAAGCCTTCTCCTTTATAACTCAAACCCTCCAGTGCAGTTATATCCATTGTAAATCCTTTGCATCACCTTCAGTTTAATAATATCCTTCTGAGAGCAGAGTGATCAGAACTGCACATATTACTCCAAAGGTAGCCTAATCAACATCCTGTATGGCTGCAACACAACATCCCAACTCCTATACTCCCTGGTCTGAGCAATGAAGGAAAGAGTGCCAAATGCCTTTACCACCCTATGTGTGACACCACTTTCAAAAAACTATATACTTGAACCTCTAGATGCAGTCCATTGTGAAAACCAGCCTTCCTTCCACTGACTCTATCTGCTGCTTTTTTTTTTCTGTTGTTTCAAGAAACCAGCCAGTACAATCAAAGATCCCTCCCTCCCCAGTTGTCCTCTATTGCATCTCCTGCCCAATGAAAAAGTTTGATAACACCAATACGTTCAAGCACTGCTTTCTGTTATCAAACCTATGAACAGACCTCAAATTAGAGTTAGTCTTTTTCAACACCTCTGTTGCTGTAAAATTTATATTCTGTTCTGTTACCCAGATGTACTTGTTGGGTATGATTTGCCTAGATAGTGCACAATAATGTAGTGAAAAGTATCTTGAGACATGACAATAATAAATCCAATCTATTTGATAACACTCCCCAAAGCCCTGCCATTAACTATGTTAGTCCTGCACTTGTTTGTCTTGCCAAAATGTAACACATTGCTTTTATCTAAATTAGGCTCCAATTGCCACTCCTCAGCCCAGTTGATCAACATCCTGTTGTGTACTCCACTTTCCTCATTGTCCACTATACCAGTAATTTTGATGTTATCTGCAAATTTGCTAACCATGCTTTCTGTATTCTCATCCAAATCGTCTACATAAATGACAAGCCACAGTGGACTCTGCACTGGTCCCCACAGAAAACTGCTGCTCACAGGCCTCCATTCCAAAATTAAACCCTGCTTCCACCTTTGTCTCTTGCCATCAAGCCAATTTCGTATGCAATTCCCTGTATCCCAAATGATCTAACTTCATATTTTCTGAAGAACGGTTGCATCATTTGACTCTTTTTGTCCATGGTTTTGTTGATTCTTAGTTACCTTTGATTTAGAGTCATATGCTTGCTTCCATTCTAATTTGATTGGTTCTGAAACTTTGTGGGTGGCACAGTGACACAGTGGTTAGCACTGCTGCCTCACAGCGCCTGAGACCCGGGTTCAATTCCCAACTCGGGCGACTGACTGTGGAGTTTACACATTCTCCCCGTGTCTGCGTGGGTTTCCTCCGGGTGCTCCGGTTTCCTCCCACAGTCCAAAGATGTGCGGGTCAGGTGAATTGGCCATGCTAAATTGCCTGTAGTGTTAGGTAAGGGGTAAATGTAGGGGTATGGGTGGGTTGCGCTTCGGCAGGTCGGTGTGGACTTGTTGGGCCGAAGGGCCTGTTTCCACACTGTAAGTAATCTAATCTAATCTAAAATCCAGAGGGTGACTTGCAGGCTTTGCAACATGTGTACAGATTGTATTTGAATGATTGGATAGACATGTTGTACAGGGGTTTATGCATCTATTTTTCTTTAACTTTAGTACCATCTATACATTTACAATCATAGAGATGTACAGCATAGAAACAGACCCTTTGGTCTAATTCGTCCATGCACATCTCTCTAAACCTTTCCTATTCAAATGCCCATCCAGATGCCTTTTAAATATTTGTAATTGTATCAACCTCTCCTACTCCTTCTGACAGTTTGTTCCATATGTACACCACCCTTTCGGTGAAAAGGTTGCCCCTCAAGTTCCTTTTAAATCTTTCCCATCTTACCTTAAGCCTATGCCCTCTAGTTTTGGACTCCCTCATCCTGTGGGAAAGGTCTTGCCTGTTCACCCTTTTTGTGCTCCTCCTGATTTTATAAACTTCTATAAGGTCACACCTCGGCCTCCAACGTGCCAGAGAAAATAGTCCCAGTCCATTCAGCCTCTCGCTCAAGCTGAAACCCTCCCACCCTGAGAACAGCCTTGTAAATCTTTTCTGAACTCTTTCAAGTTTCACAACACCTTTCCTATAGTAGGGAGACCAGAATTGAATGTGGTATTCCAAAAGTGACCTAACCACAGTGTCCTGTGTAGCTGGAACATGACCTCCCAACTTGTATACTCAATGCATTGACCACCCAGCCCTAACCACCCAATGCTTGGAGAAAGAATGCCTCATCTTCCACCTTGGGACCCTGTAATCACACAGGATCAATGTGGATTTCACCAGTTTCCTCATTTACTTTCCCCTCACCTTATTCCAGTCCCAAACCTCCAACTCGGTCCTGCCCTCTTGACTTTCGGTCTTCCCACCTATCCACTCCACCTCCTCTCTGACCTATTACTTTCTCCCCCACCTTTATCTACCTATCACATTCATAGCTCCCTTCCCCTAGTCCCACAACCCTCCCATTTATCTCTCAGCCCTTGCGGCCCACAAGCCTCATTCCTGATGAAGGGCTTATGCCCAAAACGTTGCTTCTCCTGCTCTTTAACTGCTACCTGACCTGCTGTGCTTTTCCAGCACCACACTCTGGACTCTGATCTCCAGCATCTGCAGTCCTCACTTTCTCCTCTTATCAAATACCTTCTGGAAGTCCATATTGCTTTATCCATATTGCTTTTTATGCCTTCGATGAACTTTAGCAAAGTAGGTAAACATGATTTACCCTTAATAAAGTTATGTTGACTCTGATTTCGGTGCTGCCTGAACTGCTGTGCTCTTCTAGCACCACTGATCCAGAATCTGATGAATTATATTTTGACTTTCCAAATATCCTGTTGTTACTTCATTAGTAATGAATTCCAATAATTTCCCAAACTATCTGGTCTGTAGTTTCCTACTTTGTGCTTCCCTCCTTTTTTTGAATAAGGGTGTTATGAGCATTGTTCCAACCTACTGGAACCCTTCCTCCATTCTGAGAAATTTGGTATAACTCATGGATCCATTATTTGCTGTTACTTCCTTTAAAATCCTAGGATGTAGGCCATCAGACCTGAGGACTTGTCTGCCTTCAATCTCAATAATTTACTCAGTACCTTTTCCTTAGCGATTGATACAAGTTCTTCCCTTTCTCGAACTTTCGCATTAACTATTACTATCGGGATAATGCTAGTATCCTCACTTTGAAAGCTGAAGTGAAAAATTGATTTAGTGACTCTGGTATTTATATTCCTCATTATTAACTCCCTGATCCCATCCTCCAAAAGAAAACATTCACTTCCCTTTTGTATCCATTTAGAAGCTTTTGCTATCCATTTATATTTGTGCTAGTTTTTCATATTTACATTTCTCTTTTTATGACCTTGATCTTCCAGCCTGCCAATCAATGATACGCTTCAGTTTTTAACTCCCTTGCTTAGCCATTCATGTTTTTCCTCCCTCTTATAATACTTCTTCCTTTCTGGAATGTATTTTAGAGTCATAGAGAAATACAGCACGGAAACAGACCCTTTGGTCCAACTCATCTATGCCGACCAGATGTCCCAAACCAATCTAGTTCCACCAGCCAGCACTTGGCCCATATCCTTCCTATTCATATACCCATCCAAATCCCTTTTAAATGTTGCAATTGTACCAGCCTCCACCACTTCCTCTGGCAGCCCATTCTATACACGTACCACCCTATGCATGAAAAAGTTGCCACTTAGATCTCTTTTATATCTTTCCCCTCTCACCCTAAACCTATGCCCTATAGTTCTGGACTCCCCCACCCCAAGGAAGAGACTTTGTCTATTTATCCTATTCATGTCCCTCATGATTTTATAAACTTCTGTAAGGTCACCCCTCAACCTCCGACGCTCCAGGGAAAACAGCCCCAGCCTATTCAACCTCTCCCTATAGCTCAAATCCTCCAACCCTGGCAACATCCTTGTAAATCTTTTCTGAACCCTTTCAAGTTTCACACCATCCTTCCGATTGGATGGAGACCAGAATTGCACGCAATATTCCAAAAGTGCTCTAACCAATGTCCAGTGGAGTCGCAACATGACCTCCCAACCCCTGTACTCAATACTCTGACCGATAAAGCGTATGAGAACAATTGAGTATCTCCTTAAATGCTGGTCACTACTCATCAACTGTCCTACATTTTAGTTTTTCTGCCCAGTCCACTGGGCCAGATCTGTCCTCATGCCCACATTTGTTTAACTCCAGAATATTAGTGTTTGGGCTCCAGATTCTCACCTTCACTGAATCTGAAATTCTAGCATGCTGTGATCACTTTTCTGAAAAGGATCCTTTGCTTTGGAATCATTAATTAATCTTACCTCATTATACAATTGACGTTTAGCTTTCTCCATGGTGGTTCCATAACATATTGCTATGAAATAAATCTCTAATACATTCACTAAAGTCTACCTCAAGGTTATCCTTGCCATTTTGATTTGATTAATCCAGTTTGGTATCTGACATATTCTAACCAGGAAAGCTGGTCTTGACTGATTAGTGCCTCAATGCTAGACAAATTGGCCAGAAGATGCTGCTATTGGATTTCCTTTCTGAAGGTGCTCCGAGTGGTACTTCTCCATTGCCAGATGTTGCTTGTTGTCAAAAATCCCCCAATGACCATGGGAATCATTGCCTTGTAATCAATACCTTAGTCTCAGGTCCACGTTAACAGATGAGCATTTGAATTAGAAGCAGACATAGGCTGGTTGTCTCATAAAGGTAAAAACAAGGACTGCAAATGCTGGAAACCAGAGTCTAGATTAGAGTGGTGCCGGAAAAGCACAGCAGGTCATGCAGCATCCAAGGAGCAGGAAAAGGGTGATGAGAGAGCTGAGAGACTTTTGCCTGAAACATCGATTTTCCTGCTCCTCGGATGCTGCCTGACCTGCTGTGCTTTTTCCAGCACCACTCTAATCTGATTGTCTCATAAAGCCTTCCCTGACATTCAACAACATCATGGCTGATCTGCTTGTTTAGAATTCCATTTCCAAGTACTACCCCAGATGTTGAAGGAGGTGCTGCTGCCTCCAATGTGTATGGAAGTTTTACTTCAAAAGTGTTAAGAATTTTTGCCCACTGCTTAGAGCAAATTTGTTTGTTGCAAGTTTTTAAACATACAAAATATGTCATTTCAATTAAGACTTGGTAGAAGAGTTTGTGCATGGATTACATGTGGGAGTTTGGATAATGGCTTCTGAATTAACACATCTGTAGTAGATTGATCTTGCTCTGTTGTTTAGAGGGACAACAGTGGCTATACTATTTGTGCTAGACTTTGATCACAAACTTAGTTGCGGGTTTAGTACATGGTTAGTTTCACCCATTGTATGCAGTCTTCATTTCATGCTGACACTCCTTTTCTATTAAGCTAGCACTCCTCTTCCTCCCTCCAATACATTGTTCTCAACTTCTTCCTTTTTCTTTCATCCTCATTGCCATCTGTTTCCCTCTTCCTCCCTCTCCCTTTTGATATTGTTATCTAGTTGGATTATCCAATGTACAAATTGTCTCTCTAGGGTCTCTCATCACCCTTTTCCTCCCCCAACTTGTGCATGAAGAAGGGCAATTTCACCTAGTTGTAAAGTATACCAGCATTTTCAACCAATGAGAAGTCAGTCCTGAAGAAGAGTTTAGGCAAGAAACATTGACTTTCCTGCTCCTCTGACATTGTCTGACCTGCTGTGTTGTTCCAGCTTCACATCTACTGACTGAAGCCAGAATTCAAAGTTTGGGAGAAGATTTGTAGCTCGGGGGCTCGTTGTTGTGGTTCTGTTCGCCGAACTGGGAATTTGTGTTGCAGACGTTTCGTCCCCTGTCTAGGTGACATCCTCAGTGCTTGGGAGCCTCCTGTGAAGCGCTCCTCCGGCATAGCACATCGACCTGGACCTGGACCCAGTATACCGACCACTGCAGCGGACAGCTGAAACTGACAACCGGAAGCGGCAGATTCAAACCACTACAAATGCCGGAGGAAAGATCACAGAAGCGCTTCAGAGGAGGCTCCCAAGCACTGAGGATGTCACCTTGACAGGGGACAAAACGTCTGCAACACAAATTCCCAGCTCGGTGAACAGAACCACAACAATGAAGCCAGAATATATGGTTCTTTACTGAAAAGTCTTTTCTTTCCAATTACTCTTAATACTTACTCCTCTATTACCATGGGGATACAACAGTTTTCAATATCAGGATTGGGAGCACAAAATAGTCTTCATTCCTACTTCTGGTCATTGTCCAGTGGGTGTTTGTTGCCTTGTGTGTGGGCCTGGAGCTAATTTGCAAGTGCAGATGAATTCTTAGTGCCTCGGCGCTGTGTTGAGAAATTATCCCTGCTATACTTAATTTTGGCCACAAGGTGACGACAAAACATCATGTATTGAAATTGAACAGTTTGGTTCTGAAATGTTCTTGATTTTACTTTTTAAATAGTCAGTCCCCATCCAAATTATATTTTATCTAATAACTATCTGATCTTCTGCATTTTTAAAAAATAATATTTTACCAGAAGGTTGGCATTTAAATTGCTTCTAGATATTGATCTTCCAGCTGCTTCCAGTGGTCCTCTATGAACATTTTCCTTCAAGCTTAAACAGCTAGCACACACTGCACTACACATCTAATAGTCACACTACATTACTGGCTGCCTTGTGCCAAACCTGGCTCTGCTCATTTCACCTGACCATTAAGGCTACTCTGTTTTGTAAAGAGCTCCTCTATAAACACTGCAGACTCCCTGGATAGGCTACATGGATTCCACTTTGAGAATCATCGGTAAATATATCAGTCTAATTACATTTTGGTTTATATCAATTTCAATTTCTTCCATAATAAATCCAATGTGGTCTTATTAGCAGTAACCCCTATTTAAATTTGTCAGCACTGTTAAGACCTTGTAAATACAGAAAAATGCTAATAGAAAGTTATACCTGTTAAACCACCAAGCAGCTGGTTCCATCAATTCTTTCGAGAAAGATTAGTTTTGAAAAGCATGTATAATTTGAAATGAATTTTACATGTCTTATATGCTGTATATTAGAAATGTTCATTGCTCAAACATTTTTTATTGATTTATACATGGGTTTTTTTATTGATTTGATGAATATTTTGTTCCCAGTCAAAATCGAGATGGTGTTTAAAGCGGAAATGAGTGTCATATCTTCAGATTGATATAGAGTAACAGAATCCTACAACATATCTTGAAAGTATGTCCTCTGAATCTAATTTTATGTGCTCAGTTTTGCATAAAGTACAATTGAACTTGAAATTGCAAAGCCTCAAAGCTCAGGAAATTAATTGGCAATTATCACTCTGGTAAAATGCTGCCTTGGATGTGGTGTACGGCACAATTTTGCTCCCTGGCTTATTTCAGAACTGTGATTGGCCTAACAAATATAAAATTTAATTATTGCTGAAAATAGGCACAGTTTGTTGAAACATTTTGTCTAGAATCATCAGGACATTTTGCAAGAACACAAATTCTAGGTGATAACCAACATTTACAATCAGTACGTATTTATCGACTTGTGAAATATCCTGATGAGTGCAAGATAGAAAGCTTCAACAAAATGTCTTTACTCATGCAATACTCACAACCTGTACCACCAAATGACTATAAATATAAAGTTCTCTAGAGTAAGTCAACAATGAGGGTGAAAGGATCAATGGAAATAGAAGAGGATAAATCACACTGATCACGGAAGGTTCTTTTTTCCTTCTGGATTGATTTGTTTACTAGAGAAGAATCTGGGTTTAGGGTCGTGCGGCCATTTGATCTTGGTGTTAACCTTCCCAAACAGAAGATTATGAGAAATTAAGATGAGTCAGGGTGCAGTAATGAACCAAAGACATTAGATGTGAGGAAGAAAGTGAATGGGAGATAGAGAGTTCCAGCTTGAGTTCAACTGAAATACAACTTGAATGTTACATATGATGAATTCTGCCACTGTATGGTCAGTGTTGTGGCTGTCATCATTAGAATCCAACAGGTTTAATTGGTAGCACACTAGCTTTTGGATGAAAGGTGATGAAGGAGCGTCGCTTTGAAAGCTAGTGTGCTTCCAATTAAACTTGTTGGACTATAACCTGGTGTTGTGTGATTTTTAACTTTGTACACCCCAGTCTAACACTGGCATCTCCAAATCATCATTAGAATCAACTGAGATGCCTTGTGTAGATTTACTGCCTTGAACCTTTTCTTTTGGTTTCAGGAAATGAAATTAGATCTGAATGGGGAAGAAAGCTCACACCAAGTTTTCACAAAAGATGTGCTCAATCTTGATGAACAGTAAAATGGGTTTATTACATTGTACTTAATAGTTAGCTATATTACATCTGAGGGAGAAAATAGACTCTTGCGAGCCACTTTTTTTAAGATTCCAGAATGAAATTCATCAGGTCCTAAGGATGTGTTAGGCCCTCAGTTCCAATAATTTGTACACTTTAGTTTCATTTCCCCCGTGATTATAATTGTCTTGAGATTTTTCAGCCTTTCCATTTCCTGATTTGCAGACATTTCGGGGATGATATTTGTATCCTCTGTAGTGAAGGCCAATGCAAAATACCTGTCCATTTCATCTGCCATACCCTTATTTTCCATGATTAATACCCCAGAATCAGTTTTCATTGAACCAGTGTTCATTCTGTTAATTCTTTGTTTATTTATCTATAGGAATTTTTAAAATCTATTTTTATATTTTTGAGTAGCTTTCTTTCGTAATCTAGTTTTCTCCATCTTATTAAGCTTTTAGTCATTCTTTGCTTTGTTTAATATTCTGTCAATCCTCTAACCTACAACAAATCTTTGTGTAAATTTATATTTTTTCTTTTTGTTTGATGCACTCCAACTTTTTGGGTTAATCTCAGATGGTAGGTCCTTCTGTTGGAATGTTTCTTTCTCATTGGAATATACCTATTCTACGTATTCTGCAAAGCACCAATGTGCCTCCTACGAACATGGATAAAATGGAAACACAGAAGATAGGAGAAGGAGTAGGCCAATCCACCTATCAAGACTTCTCTGCCATTCAATATGATCATGGTTGATTATCAAGCTCAATACCTAATTCTGGCCTCCCCTAAATCCCTTGATCCCTTTAGGCTCAAAAGCAATATCTACCTCAACCACTTTATCTGGTAGTGATTTCCATAAGCTTACCACGCAATGGGTGAAGAAAGTTTTCCTCATCTCAGTCTGAAAAAACTCCTTATCTTTAAACTATGTTCCCTGGTTACCATCAGGAACATCCTTTCTGCACATGACCTGTCTTGCCTTGTTAGAATTTTATAGATTTCTATGACTCAACCTTGCCTCATTCATTGGTCTTGCCATCCCAGGAGTCATTTTGGTAAACCTGAGCTACACTTCCTCTGAAATGAGAACATCCTTCTTCAGAAAAGGGAGACCAAAACCGAGTACAACACTCCAGGTGTGACCTCACCACTGCCGTGTATAATTTCAGCAAGACATTTCTGTTCCTGTACTGAAATCCTCTCACTATTGTTGCGAAGTTGGGCAAAGTACTTGTGGATTGGGCGGCAGGAAGTTAGAATTTGGTGTTTGTAAAGTGCTAAGGGAGGACATCATTGCACTGTCCTTGTAAAAGATCATGTGCTCATTCTGTGCTTAGAGATTTAAAATGAATGTCTGTCAGCAGTAGCTTGAAAGTTTGCAAGTACACAGAGAGCACCTGAAATGAAAGATTTGTATTGAAACACCATACAGTTAGCAAGCCAACCAGCAGTTTTTAACCAAGACAACAGGCTTTTAAATTTAGCCAACTTGAACTAGGTACTTGAATACCAAAAACCTACTAAATTTAAATCTGATCATTTTGACAACATAGGACTAACCCTATTCTAAGAAATATTGATATATCATCAATGGTATAAAAAGAGAGGGGCAGTTGGACAAAGACCCCAGAGTTTGCTGCCATCCATCAGAGCTAACAGTCTTCAGCTCTCAAGAGAGAATCGCTGACTCTCACAGCCTCCTCTATGTTTTAGAAAAAGCACTATCTAAATAACAATAGTACCGATGACACAACTAGTGAATATTCCTGACAGAAGAATCGGCAGAGAAGGAATTCCTGACAGAAGAGTTGATGGAGAAGGCCCAGAATATTCTGGAAGACACATAATCCGGCTATAATTTCGAGAGACTAAATTCTATTTTTGTCTGAGTGGGACTTGTATTTATTGGAACAGCAGGCCATTAGAATTTTTTTAATTCAGGAATAGTTAGTAGTTAGCAGGGATTTATTCGGTTTGTTAATAGTTAGGTTAATTTGTTCACTGTTAAAGTTAGATAAATAAGTTGTTACTGGTTGATTTTAGAGTGAATGTCAGGAAATTATTTTATTTAACCACAATAAGTTGTCGAAAAGCAGGCTACATCACTTTTCACACTCCTTTTACAGATTATAGGTTGAGGTGTTGCTCTTTGGATGTTTTGGTTTTAGTTCTCAGAAGGGGGGGGGGGTTAACCTCTGCTTTATAACACTATGAATGCCAACATATAATCTGCCTGCTACATCTACAAGCTTACTTTCAGCAACTAGTGGATAAGGACTCTCAGGCTTGTTGAACATTCCCCTCTCTCAATTTACAGCCATTCAAATAATAATCTGCCTTCCTGTTTTTGCTACCAAAATGGATAAGCTCACATTTATCCACATGTCCCTGCATCTGTCATACATTTGCACAGTCACTCAGCCTGACCAAATCATACTGTAACATCTCTGCATCGTCCTCACACCTCACCCTTTCACCCACCTTTGAGCTAATATCTTTCTTCAACATTGTGATTATACCATCTTTAACCAGCAATGCAACTCTACCTCTTTTTTTTTGTCTGTCCTTCCTTATTACTGAATACCCCTGAATATTCAGTTCCCATCCCTGCTCACCCTGTAGCCAAGCCTCCACAATCCCAACCCTATCATGTCCTTTTACAACTACTTGTGTGATTAATTCATCCACTTTATTTCGAATGCTCCATGCATTCAGTCACAAAGCCTTTAGGCATGTCTTTTTAATGTTCCTTGTCCCATTTCTTTTTTTTTAACTGTTGCCTGGATGGATTCTGGCCTTTGATTCTTTTACCTACACTTCTTCTATTCCTTTTTCTGTCTTTTGTTTTTGATTCCCCTTCTCTGGCTCCTTGCATAGGTGCCAATATCGTTTAAAGCCTCCACGACCACTCTCGGAAATATTCCACCTCACACTTACCCATGTTACATTCCACATGCCAGGCTTTCACCCATTCACTCAGCCTGGGATTCCCCTTGGATTCTCTTTGCATCCACCCCTCACAACAAGTTCAGTACCATCTACAAACTTGGAAATATAAAATATTTGTCTCACACCAAAACATTGATACAGATTGTGAAGAGCAAGGCTCTTTGTGGTACTCCACTGTCACAGCCCACCATCCCAAGAATACCCATTTATTCCTACACTCTGCTTTCTGTCTGTTACCTAATCCTCAATCCAGTACCTCGAATCCCATGTGCTTTTGTTTACTAAGACCTCATGTTGAACTTTATCAAAAACCTTCTGAAAATCCAAATACTCCACATCTCCCTTTATTGACTCTACTAGTAATATCTTCAAAAATTTCTAACATGTTTGTTCAACATGCATTCACCTTCATAAAACAATGTTCTGTCCAATCAGAGTATTATTTTCTAAATATCCAGTAACCATATTCTTAATCACATCATACCCCGTGTGGGGCCCAAACATTTTAAATCAAAACTGACTTGAATAAAGGAACTGACTCCATTGTAGCTAAAATTCCAAGGACCCCCCAGGGATCTATATGGAATCTTGCAGTCCTCAACCCACAGTATACTGTTGTAATTTGTGCTAGACAATATAATTCCACTTTGTTTCCCCATGATGAGGTCTGTGCTGTAGCCCACAGAATAGGTTTTGCCAACATTGCTGTTTTCCCCCAGGTGCAGGGCACTGTAGACTGGAGAAACATTACGTTGAGAGCATGATCTCCATAATGCAGCAGAGCCTATCTGTAGAAAAGACTACTATCCAGGAAGTGTAAAAGTCAAGTGTGATGATTGGCTCACATCTTAGAAATCTGTGCCAAATACTCTGGGAGCTGCAGATGTGGCTATAGCTGTGACTCTCAGTTCTTGCCTTATTTCAAGGTCTGGATGCCTTAGAAGGATGGATATTGGCAGGCAAGGGCCACCCTCTGTAACCACGGCTGATGACTCTGTTACACAACCCTCTGACTGAGGACAAGTGTGGACTCAGTGCAGCCTGTTTGTGAATCAGAGTCATCATGGACCAGCAGATTGGCCTGAAGGTAAAGCTCCAAAGCTTGGATTAGTCTAGATGGCCCTTGCAGTGCTGTCCATACAGGGTGTATCGCATAATCCTTGCATGCTATACTCTGCACAACTGCAACAATCAATAAGAAGATCTGATGGTCTCTGAAGAGTTGGAACTGCGGAAGCAGTCTTCAGAGGAGGATGTTGAAGACAATCAGCAGGAGCAACTTCACCTTCAGAATGATACAACATTGGAACGTCAGGTAGAACAAGCCAGACAAGACTTAGTATTGACCCCTACTTCCAATGGATGACTATAAGTTGGGGTCACCATTCATTAACTGTAAATTTGTTGTTGCTTCTATTTACTACAAGAAGATGCAGCTTTTCTTTCTTTGTTTATTCTTTCACTTTTCCTGTTGTTTAATGAAAGTTAACATTTTGAATTAATTAAAGGCTGTCAAGCATGTGAATCTCCCAGATTGAACAATGACAAGATATCATTATACACTGGACATTAGGGTAAGAATATCACCCCTTCACACAGGGGTTCGGTGTTATGACACTAAAGGACAATGACAGTTGATCAAACTGGTGATGATGTAAAGGGGTAATAGTTTGATGATTTTGAGCTTCTATTTGCAGTGAAGTGTCACCCCGGTATCCCTTGGGCCTCAAACTTTCTTTTTTCATTTTACTTCCACTACATGCACTTTAAAGGGCTATTCAGGGCTGACAGTATTAGACCTGGTCAAACCCTTTCTCACAAAGTAATTGCCATATTCTGTGATCTAAAGCTCCAGTATCATAGACAACTAGCTTGATAGATCCTGTGAAAGGGTAAGTACTCAAAGCAAAAGTAAGCTTAGGGCGTTAGGGGTTCGGTGCCACAGTGCCAGGTAAGTATGATGCAAGGTATGTAGAGTGACTAACAGATAGAGTGCCAGTGCACAAGGTGGGTAGGGGGCTATGTAAGTGATGGAGTGTTTACAATAGGTCAAAATGGAAGGGGGATATTAATTTTGGTGGGGGAAGGAGGGTGTCTGAGGTAGGGTTTGTTGGGTCCAGTGGTATTTGTGGTTGGGAGTTTTTGGATCCAGTGGTAGTAGTGTCATGAGCTGGGTAGGGTGGAGGCTGTTGAGAAGTGTCATGTCTGATGGTGGGGAAATATCAGGTCCTGAAAAAAAGGGGATTGTTGGGTCCAATGGGGAGAATGGGTTATCTAATCTGACTAAATGATGGAACTAACTTGAAGTAGCCAATTGCCTATTTCACATTTGATGTTCCTATCTAAGAGTTATATGGTGTAAGGGCTCAACTAAAAATGAAAGGAAAATAGTCTGGAGATGATTCTTGAGCAGTATTCCAAGTAGCAAATATTATTTAGCGATTATCACAATGTAATATTTATTGCACACTGTAAGTACCATTTTCATCTTCAGAACTCATTAGTCAGTCCCATCTCAAATCATTGCAACAGTAAAAGAAAACACAACTATTTGCCAAGTTTGCTTTTAGGTAAATGGAATCCATGGTGTGCTACTCAGCCACATTGAGTAGCAAGATCTCAGCTTCAATACCCAGTCCAGACCAAGTTAACGAATTTTAGGAATGGGGTCAGGTATGCTATCTTGGACAAGGAAGGTGAAAGCATACATATTCTGAATGCTATTCAGTGTTTGAGCATGTGTGGGTTGACCAGGGTTGCAATGCTTTCTTAATTGCTGCCATTACCAAGTAGTTCTCAGCCAAGAAGAATAGCCAGCTAGATGAGATATGAGTCGCTTTTGGAAGCTTAGGTCACCTGCATCTCTACCAGATAGAATGAGAAAAGGAAGAAAAATAAAACAGACTGCAATGATAATTCACCCCTTGATAAAATTCATAAAATGTTACAGATGATGAAGATGAGACAGGATTCAGCTGTCAGTTGTATGCCTGAGCTTTTCTCCTGTTTGATGGATTCACCTGACCCCACCTCAGTTGGATTATTGCCTTGTGTAGCTAGAGGCCAGCAATGTAACAAACAGAAACTTCTGTGTGCTGCATTATGTGATCAAAGGGCAGAAGGGAGAACAATGTGTCAGAACATTGGCTTTTCACATTGGTGTCCTGGGTTTGAACCTATTCCAGACTGATGGAATGAATCCACTCTCTCATCCTATCCTGTCAGTCTGGAATACTCTCAACCAAGTAGCTATTGGATTTGAAGACAAGGGCAACATGTTCCCTGACTTGGTGATCACTCAAGACTTGGTAGCCTTGACAAGTGTTCCAGTAATTCACAGATTAGACAGCAAATTTAGAATAGTATACAACTCTTACAAGTGTTGTCCCACTTGTAAACTCAACTGGCAACATATTTGGGGGCACTGATGCAGTTTGTGAAACCTGAATTTGATACTGGGTGAGAAAGGGGCATGATTTGTAGAAAAATGTGACTTTTACTTTAGAACACTTGAATTCTAGTTAATTTGAGATGAATGTTTACTTCGTCATTCATAAATTTTAATCAGTGGACAAACCAAATGTTTCCAAAAGCTGTATTAATAATTATTTTCTTCAAGACAGGGGTACTTCTATTTCTCCATGAATATATTATTCTCACTCTTTTTGTCAAAGTAATGTTACTTCCAATCATTTGCTCCCTTTACTCCTTCCCACCCAGCTCACAGTCCATATGCTCTCCAAATTGCAGAGACATTCTTCCTCTCTGAGTCACTTGCTTGAGAGAACAAAATAATTGTGACATGAAGGTGTGGGTGTTAAGAAAGTTAAAAGCTACTTTTATCCAGAAGTTTCCATGCCATCCAGACATACCAAATTGCGTAGATACAATGGTGAGAATGATTAGTCTTTGTCCCTTGCCTGATGTTTGGGCAAACTGCAGATGAAAATGTAGTGAGCATCTTAGAGACATCAGGAAATGGGAGAAGAGTATACACTAACTCTAACCCAATTGAAGTTCTGTTTTTTTTTAAGTTTAACCATTTTTCACATCACTTCTGGAGCAGGTGGGATTTGAACTCGTCTGCCCAGTCCAAAGTGTTAGGGGCACTACCGCTGTGCTGAAAGACGGCCCAACCCAGTTGAAGTTATAACATCAATAGGAGTGCGAAAGGCCATTTCTGATACCATTGTGTTTTCAATTAAATACAACTAAAAGTAGGACCTTGGGTAGCGTTGAAGATGAGAGAGAACTCGGGTGTTCAGGTACATAATTCTTTGCAGCTTGCATCACATGTAGATTGGGTGGTTAAGAAGATATTTAGCACACTTGTCATCATTGCTCAGAGCTTCGAGTATAGGAGTTGGGCTGTCATGTTGAAGTTGTACAGGTTGTTGGTGAGGCCCGTTTGGAGTTATTGCATACAGTTCTGGCTACCCTATTATAAGAAGGATATTATTAAGCGGAAGAGAGTTCAGAAAAGATTTACCAGTATGTTACGGGAATTAAGATTTTGAGGATTTGGATATGCTGGGACTTTTTTTGTCTGGAGAGTAGGAGGTTGAGGTTTATAGAATCATGACAGGTATATGTAAGGTGAGTAGTGAGTCCCTGGTGGATGGGGGGAGGGGGAGGGGGCGTGGGGGGGTGATTTCAAGACTAAGGGCATATTTTTTAAGGTGAGCGGAGAAAGATTTAAAAAAGACATGAGGTCTAATGTTTTACTCAGAGAGTGGTTCGTGTGTGGATTGAACTTCCAGCGGAAGTAGTGAGTGCAGATACAGTAAAAATGTTTAAGACATTTAGAAAAGAACATTATTAAGACATGTTTACAGGGATCTGGGCCAAGCATAGACAGGTAAGACTGGTTTAGTTTGGAATTATGGTAGACATGGACTGGTTAGACCGAAGGGTTTGTCTTCATGCTGTATGATTCTATAACTCTATAACTATTGTAATTATTTTTGCGCAGATTAGAAAGAGGGGAAAGTTCCATTTTAAACAAAAACATTGTAAGTAAATATCTTACCTTGGCCCACGATAAATGAAATCTAATTAGAGATTGGTGTTTAATGCACTGACCTAATCATTTACACTTGAGGATAGAAATTCTTCAGCATGATATTTTTAATGAGCTGATTAACATGTCAAAGAAAATTTCTCCGCCTATCTATTCTTTCCCAATTATTTCAAAGGGGCAAACACTATAGTCCAATTAGCATTAATGGTATGCTTTTAGTACATAGGATAGCAAAAGAAATTAAAAGGGCGATTCTGAAATTTAGCTAAGTTAAAAACTATATTACAAATCTCTGCCTTATCCCAGTATATGTCTTTTTTTCATAATACAACTTTGTTACATAAGAATACTAATTTTAGTATTGGTCAAACAGCAGCAATTTTCACCAGGTATTTTCCTAATATGATATACATAGAAGAATTAACACATTTAAGAATCACATTAGAAAGTTTCGATCATATTGAAAATTTAACTTCACTATTTAAGAGGGGGCAGGAAAAAGGAGCCCAATAGGCCAGTTAGCTTAGTTGGCAGAAAATTGAGATCAGGCATAAATGAGTCTTTGCCTGATTGGAAAGAGGTGATAAATGAAGACATGAAAGGGTGTGTACTGGGGCCTCAACTCTTTACAATTTACATCAATGACTTAGGTGAAGGGAGTGTAGGCTAAATGTTTAAATTTCCAAATGACACCAAGAAAGGTGGAAAATCATAAAAGTACAACACTGTGGATGCTAGAAATCTGAAATAAAAACAAAGAATGTTGACAAAACTCAGCAGGTCTGGTAGCATCGAGTGAACGAAAAAGAGATAAACATTTTGCATCCAATATGACTCTTCTTCCAGAATGCTTCCAGACCTGGCGCATTTCTCCAACAGTTTTTCTGTTGTTATTTTAGTTAGGAGAGTATGTTGGGAAGACTGCATAAAGATTTATATAAGTTGATCGAGGAGAAAAAATTTAGCAGATGGACAATGTGGCAAAATGTGAATTTGTTTGCTTTGGCAAGATTAATAAAAAAGAGCATTGCTTAGGTGGAGAACAACTGCAGAATTCCAAGGTGGATTTAGGTGTTTTGGTAGATGAGTCACAAGAACTTGATACTCAGGTGCAGAACATTACCAAGAAAGTGAATTGTATTTTATAGTTTATTATGAGATGAATTTAACATTTAAGTATGGATTTTATGTTTTAGTTATATGGCACATTGATGAGACGACATATTGAATACTGTGCGCAGTTTTGGACACTTTATTAGAGGGAGGTTGTAAATGCATGGAGATGGTTAAGAGGATGTTTACTAAATTGATACCTGGAGTGAGTGGTTGTCCTTATGAAAATAGATTGGAGAGGTCGGACCACTAGCATTTTAAAAAGTAAAGTGTGATTTGATTGAAGTGTATAAGATACAGAATGATCTTTACAGGATGGATGTGGAAAAGATGTTTCCTATTACGGGTGAGTCTAGAACTAAGGGACATTGATTTATAATTAGGGGTTACCCTTTCAGGACAGGGATGAGAAGATTTTTTTCAGAGGGTTGTGTGACTTTGGAACTCTTTGCCTCAGAAGGTGGTGGAACTGCAGTCTGAACTTTTTAAAACCACATTGATAGATTCTTATTTGTAAAGGAATTAAGGATTATTGGAGGACTATGGAATTAAAAGCACAAGCAGAGCAGCTATGATCCTATTGAATGGTAGAACAGGCTAGAGGGGCCAGATAGTGTCATTTTGTTCTATTTTGTATGTTTATCTCTGTCTATAGTAATTATTATTAAATTAATGGAGTCAGCATTACCGTTCAGAGTTGTTGACTTGTCAAAATCACTCTTTGTTTTAATGTGATTGAGTGTGAGTAGGCAGCAGGAACACAATTGGGTTCTTGCTTTTGACTGCATTCATAACCAAATCATAGTTATATGTTTCACTTTTCAATCAGCAGAGAAATTCAAATCTTAGATCTTGTTCCGAAATGTCCAAATTCTCTTTCCTTTTCCTGCAAAGGTCTATTTGAAATTGTATGTAGAGCATTAACAGAGTGTTTTGCATCAGTTAGATCTAGGATTTCATTAAGTTCTATTCAGACATCTATGTCCAATGTAATGAAATCAATAGTTGTACTCCAGCCGAAGAAAAGGTTGATGTTCATCACGAAATGGTTTCTTAAATTCACATTTAGTCACATTTAAATTACAGTATTTAGTAATAACTGGTCAGCATTGAATTAAATACTTTTCTTCTATTGATAAGAGTTGTAACAACATTCATCTTTTACAGTAACAAATGTGTATAACAAAAGCAAATTGCCTTATGTAGAAGCTTCAGTGTTGTAAAGCATGCAAAAATGCTTCACAAAATTTGACCTCGATTGACCTAAGAGGATAATAGGGCAGATGGATTAAAGTTTCATTGAACTGTGACATTTTAAAGAAAATTTTAAGAAAGAAAAAGATGTAGAGTGGTGGAAAGATTGAGGGAGAAAATCGCATAACTTGGGTATAAGCAGCTGAAGACACAACAACCAATGGTCACCAATGGAAACTGGAAAAGATCAAGTGGCAGGAATTAGACGTGCTCAGAGACTCAGAGGCTGACAGATGAGCATTCTAAAATCAAGGTGTTTTCAGATAAAGAGGCAGTGTATGTAAATGAGTTCAGGGAAATGAGGGAGCTGGCTTTGATGAGAACTAGGATGAGGGCAGCACAGCTATGGATGAGATCAAGCTTCTGAGGAGCAGAACATAGGAGATTTGTGAGGAGCTCATGATATTAGATGTCACAAAGGCATAGTAGAGTACTTCAGCCAGTGACCAACTGAAGCAAAAGCAGGAACAGGCAGTGATGGAATTGGAAGCAAGTATAAATGATAATGGAGTAGATCTGTGGTCAGGAGCTCAGAACAGGGTCAAGTGCAATGGTAAGTTTATGAACAATCTGATCCAGCCTATTGCGATAGCCAGGGACAAGAACAGAGCTAATGGCTAGGGAACAGAATTTGGAGGAGGATTGAAGACAGTGCTTTCAGACTTTCCAATATTTGTTTGGAGGAAATTTCTATTCATCCAGTACTGTTTGTCACATAGGCCTTCTGGAAAATGAGCAGAAAACAATTCCCTCTCTTTCAACCTGATTGTTCCTCTGGAATGTTCTCACCTCTACTCCATTAAGGCCAAAGAATGCAGTCTTGGGGCTCTTTGGCAGTCAATTGGTTTAGCTATTCATCAACAGATCTGGACCAAACTATATACTGCTGTTTCTTGCTCTTCTCTGTCAAATTGCTCAATATTCCTGGATTTTTTCTAAATCACAAAGAACCCTTGGCTTCTCTGTTCTGCCATTAACCAAGTACTTATTTTATCCATCCTTACCTTCAATAATAAGTGTGAGGAACTTATGGACTCCTTTGTCACTAAGACTGAGACCAGCTGATCATTTGCCTTTCTAATTCCCTCCCTTTCTATGGTCTGTTGGGCTGACTATGTACTGTCTCTACGTACTGAAGTTCTATCCGTCCCCGGTGTTGCGAAGGATGAGCCTGGCCTCGCTGCCGTGGAATGCTCCGGGTAGTTGGACCATTCCATATCACCTGTCCTTCGTGGAGAAATTTATGAAGAAAAACACCTTTCACCACAAGTCCATCAGGAAGTGATCAGTAAATAGTATCCTTGAGACCCATCGGGAAAAGGAGAGGGGGAATCCTATTGAGCGGTTCCCTGAGCAGACTGTCAAAGTCATTTGGCAGAATGCCTCATCACCAGAACTTTCCAACAAGCACCAAGACATGGCTTGGCTGGTGGTGAGAAGGGCTCTGTCTGTGAGATCCTTTATGCACGCCTGGACTCTCAGCTGCTCCGCACACTGCCCTCGAAGTGGCTGCGGGGGGGACAAGACTGTCACACACCTCCTTCTGGAATGAGCTCTGATAAGTTGCAGAGCTGGGCGGAAATGTGGCAAATGGAATTCAATGTAGCTAAGTGCGAAGTCGTTCACTTTGGTAGGAATAACAAGATGATGGATTACTGGGCTAATGGTAGGCTACTTGGTAGTGTGGATGAGCAGAGGGATCTTGGTGTCTATGTACACAGATCTCTGAAAGTTGCCACCCAGGTAAATAGTGCTGTGAGGAAGGCATATGGTGTACTGGGCTTTATTGGCAGAGGAATTGAGTTCCGGAGTCCTGAGGTCATGTTGCAGTTGTATAAGACTCTGGTGAGGCCTCATCTGGAGTATTGTGTGCAGTTTTGGTCGCCATACTATAGGAAGGATGTGGAAGCTTTAGAACGAGTGCAGAGGAGGTTTACCAGGATGTTGCCTGGAATGGTAGGAAAATCTTATGAGGAAAGGCTGAGGCACTTGGGGCTGTTCTCATTGGAGAAGAGAAGGTTTAGGGGAGATCTGATAGAAGTGTATAAGATGATTAGGGGTTTAGATAGGGTAGATACTAAGAACCTTTTACCGCTAATGGAGTCAGGTGTTACTAGGGGACATAGCTTTAAATTAAGGGGTGGTAGGTATAGGACAGATGTTAGGGGTAGATTCTTCACACAGCGGGTTGTGAGTTCATGGAATGCCCTGCCCGTATCAGTGGTGATCTCTCCTTCTTTATGGTCATTTAAGCGGGCATTGGATAGGCATTTGGAAGTTATTGGGCTAGTATAGGTTAGGTAGGATTCGGTCGGCGCAACATCGAGGGCCGAAGGGCCTGTACTGCGCTGTATCCTTCTATGTTCTATGTTCTATGTTCTATGAGCCTACGCAGAAGAAGTCTGGAGAGGAATGCAGTGGTATTTGTCAAGGTTTGTCCCGAGCAGTGCCGTGACGCGGGACTCCGTACTGTACTGTCTGTTCCCCCGAAAGCACACCAAGACGAACATCAACTGTGCCTGGAGGATCATCAACTCGGTGAAGGACACTCTCTGGGCGGTCCGAAACCTGTTGATCTTCTAGCTGAGTTGACCCCGACTGAGTGTTGCAGACTGGCACATTCCAAGGTCCAGGGTTACATGTTGAGGGACGCGCTGAAGCTTGGGGCAGCTGCTGCCAAGGCGCGGTGGGGAAAGACCACTGTGTAACATCTGCCTGCCAAAGAAGAACAGGGGGCCCACACAGTCATTTGGGCTCTGCTGACGCCTCAGCTAAATATATGGACATATGATTGAGTACAGACCGTATCTACAAATGATAAATTCTGATCTCTGTATGCGAATGTTTACGTATGTATGACATGACCAACTGTACAGACCATGAAATTATTTTATGAATAAAGCATATTTTTGAAATAGAAAAAAAGTCTGTTGGGCTGAACATCCTCATAAGTTTCCTACTGGGAAAAACAACTAGGAAAATTCTCTCTGGTGTCCTAAACTATTTTCATTCCTCAGATAATGACACTGAAAAAGGTCACTTATCGCATTGCTTTTTGGGATTGTGGCATTTCCTAAATTACAACATTGCCTATACTTCAAAAACATTTTCATTTGCGTTATCTTGAGGTTGTGAAAAGTATTATATAAGCAGATATTCCTTCTTCCTTTAGTTCAGATTGTTAAGTTTTTGGACTATGTTCTTAAGTTAGTGTAAAAGGGATCCTGTGATCTGTTCTGATCCTACTGATAGCAAATTTGTATAGTTTGATTTTTAAAGACTGAAGAACAGCCCAGTTTGGGAAAAATATAGAAAGGCAAAAGCACATGTGCTGACAATGAATCAACTATTGGTCTTCAAATCTCAAGAAGGTATCAAGAATGTAAAATTTTGTAATTCTTCAGCCAATTTAATTTCAAGATAGAATGAAGTTGGGAATCTAAAGGTTAGCTAATCAACATGTCTACCTGGATAGGAGGCCTATGTGACTCTCATTGTTGTGGAGATGGATTTTAAAAGGGTTAGGTGCATTTGAAACCATTGCAGTATCCCACCGTGACAGGTGGTGAAATTTGAATGAATGAAAATGTGAAATAAAAGAAGCTACGCTAATGGTGACCGTATAATTACTGTCAATTTTGTAAAAGTCCACGGGGTTCACAAACGTCTTTTAGGGCAGGAAATCTTCTGGCCTACATGTGACTCCAGATTCACAATAATGTGGTTGACTGACTGTTAACTGTCCTCTGGGTAATTAGGAATGGGCTATACATGCTGATTTTGTTGGCAATGCCCATATATCATACACAAATAATAAGAATGCCGTTTTGGATACTGTTAGGAGAGATGGCTCACCAGGGGAGGCAGCAGTTGTCATGATCATGGCACCGTGGCGGGCACTGCTGCTCAGAAGGGCAGGAAAAAGACTTGTAGGGCCATAGTCATAGAGGATTCTATTGTGAGGGGAGGACATAGGTGGTTCTGTAGCTGAAAACGGGACTCCCGGATGGTATGTTGCCTCCCAGGTGCTCGGGTCAGGGATGTCACCGATTGGCTGCAGAGCATTCTAAAAAGGGAGGGTGAACAGCCATTTGTCTTGATGCATATGATACACCAATGATATAAGTAGAAAGCAAGATGAGTTCCTGAAAGAAGAAGTCAGGGAGCTAGGAGAGAAATTAAAGGGGAGGACTTCAAAGGTAGTGATCTCGGGATTACTACCAGTGCCACGTTCTAGCCAGTGTAGAAATGAAAAAATAGGCAGGATGAACACGTGGCTTGAGAGATAGTGTAAGAGGGAGGGATTCAGATTTGTTGGACGTTGGGACCGGTTCTGGGGAAGATAGGACTATAACAAAAGCGATGGTCTACATCTGAACCAGACCAAAACCAATGTCCTTAGGGGAGTTTTTGCTACTGCTCTTGTTGAGGTTTTAAACTAATGTGGCAGGGGGCTGGGAACCAGAAGAGAAAACAAGTAGGCAGCGAGATGGAAACTGGAGACTGTAAGAATCATGAAGATAGCATTAATAAAGGGAAGAATAGGCGGAGAGCAGGTGAACACAAAAGAACTGGTGGCCTGAAGTGAATCTACTTTAATGCAAGGAGTATAGTGTGTAAGGCTTGGATTGGTGCCCGGATATTGCCATCACAGAGACTTGGTTGAAGGAAGAGCATGATGATTGGCAACTAAATGTTTCGGGATATAGACGCTTCAGACAGGACAGGGAGGGAAGTAAAAGAGGGGATGGAGTTGCATTGCTGGTCAGGGACGATATCACGGCTGTGCTAAAGGAGGACACTATGGTGGTCTTGGGCCGTGAGGCATTATGGGTGGAGCTGAGAAATAAGAAGGGTACAGTTACATTGTTGGGGCTGAATTACAGACCTCCCAACAGTGAGCATGAGGTAGAAGAACAAATAGGTAAACAGATTATGAATAGATGTAGAGGCAATAGGGTAGTGGTGATGGGAGATTTTAACTTTCCCAACATTGACTGGAATACACTTAGCATCAGAGGTCTGGATGGAGTAGAATTTGTACAAAGCGTCCAGGTGAGATTTCTGGAGCAGTACGTGAATAGTCCGACGAGGGAAGGGGCCATATTGGACCTGGTACTGGGAACGAGCCAGGGCAAGTGGTAGAAGTTGCAGTGGGGGATTTCTTTGGAAACAGTGACCACAATCCTGTAAGTTTTAGAATACTCGTAGATAAAGAAGAGAGTGGTCCTAAGGGAAGAGTACTAAACTGGGCCAAGGCCAATTATATCAAAATTAGGCAGGAGCAGGGAAATGTGGATTGGACACAGCTATTTGAAGGGAAGTCCACATTTGAGATGTTGGAGGCTTTCAAAGAAAAGTTAAAGATAGTGCAGGATATGTATGTCCCGTTGAAGGCAAAAGATAGGAAGGGCAAGATTTGTGAACCGTGGATGACAGGAGAAATTGTCCAACTAGCCAAGAGGAAAAGGGAAGCGTACATAAGGTCTAGGCAGCTAAGAACAGAATGGGCCTTGGAGGAATATTGGAAGTGTAGGACAAGTTTTAAACAAGGAATCAAGTGGGCCAAAAGAGGTCATGAAATAGCTTTAGCTAGCAGAATTAAGGAAAATCCCAGAGCATTTTATTCTTATATAAGAAGCAAGCTAGAGAAAGGATTGGTCCACTAAAAGTAAATGAAGGAAGGCTATGTGCTGAACCTGAGAGAATGGATGAGATTCTGAATGATTACTTTGTATCAGTGTTCACCGAGGAGAGGAACATGATGAATGTTGAGATTAGAGATAAAAGTTTGATTAGTCTGGATCACGTTGGCATAAGTAGAGAGGATGTGTTGGGTACGCTAGAGGTTATTAAGGTGGACAAATCCCCAGGACCAGATGGGATCTATCCCAGGTTGCTGAGGGAGGCGAGAGAGGAAATTGCTGGGACTCTGACAGATATCTTTGTGGCATTCTTAAACACTCTGGTGAGGTGCCAGAGGACTGGAAGCTTACTCATGTTGCCCCCCTGTACAAGAAAGGTAGTTGGGATATTCCGAATAACTACAGACCAGTCAGCCTGATGTCAGTGGTGGGAAAGTTGCTGGAGAGGTTACTGAGAGCTGGATATATTTATATTTAGAAAAGAATGAGCTTATCAGTGATAGGCAACATGGTTTTGTGCGGGGGAGATCGTGCCTTACCAACTTAATAGTGTTCTTCGAGGAAGTGACCATATTGTTAAATGAAGGAACGGCTGTTGATGTCATATACATGGACTTTAGTAAGGTGTTTGATAAGGTTCCCCATTGTAGACTAATGGAGAAAGTGAAGTCACATGGTGTGCAGGGTGTTCTAGCTAGGTGGATAAAGAACTGGTTGACCACAGGAGACAGACAGTAGTAGTTGAAGGGAGTTTCTCAAAATGGAGAAAGGTGACCAGTGGTGTTCCACAGGGTTCAGTATTGGGGCCACTGTTGTTTGTAATATACATAATTTATCTAGAAGAGGGCACCGTTGGTATGATCAGCAAGTTTGCAGATGATACATAGATTGGTGGAGTAGCAGAAAGCATAAGGGACTGTCAGAGAATACAGGAGGATATAGATAGACTGGAGAGTTGGGCAGAAATGTGGCAGATGGCTTTCAATCCAGTCAAATGTGAGGTGATGCATTTCGGCAAGTCTAATTTTAGAGCGAATTATACAATGAATGGAAGAGCCTTCGGAAAAGTTGATGGGCAGAGAGATCTGGGAGTTCAGGTCCATTGTATTCTAAAGGTGGATAGAGTGGTCAAGAAGGCATATAGGCCTTCATTGGACAGGGTATTGAGTATAAGAGCTGGCAAGTCATGTTAAAATTGTACAAAACAATGGTTCGGCCGCATTTGGAATACTGTGTACAGTTCTGGTCGCCACATTACCAAAAGGATGTAGACACTTTGGACAGGGTGAAGAGAAGGTTTAAGAGGATGTTGCCTAATATGGAAGGTGCTAGCTATGAAGAGAAGTTGAGTAGGTTAGGTTTATTTTCACTAGAAAAAAGGAGATTGGGGGGGGGGACCTGATTGAGGTTTACAAAATCATGAAGGGTATAGACAGGGTGCATAGCAACAAGCTTTTTCCCAGGGTGAAGGATTCAATAACGAGAAGTCATGCTTTCACGGTGAGAGGTGGAAAGTTTAAGGGGGATACACGCGGCAAGTATTTTACACAGAGGGTGGTAGGCATTTGGAACGAGCTGCCAGCGGAGATGGTAGAGGCAGGCATGGTAGATTCATTTAAGATGCATCTGGACAGATGCATGAGTAGATGGGGAGCTTAGGAATTGACCGACAGGTTTAGACAGTACATTTGGATCGACTCATGCTTGGAAGGCTGAAGGGCCTGTTCTTGTGCTGTAAATTTTCTTTGTTCTTGTTCCTTTAGCTTCCAACTTCTGGTTCATTTCTATGTCAGTGCCATTGATTTTCCTTTGTGCAAGTTTTTAGAAATGCACCCAGGTCAGCCACTGCGGTGGGTGGGTTGGATTAAGAGAAAGATTTCTCCTTCCTGAAACTGTTATTATACTAAAAACAAGCTTTCTGTAAAATTAAGTCTGAAATGCTACTTTTTTCAATAAATCTCAGCATTGTGAGTTACTTTATTTTATTTCATGCCTCGGTCTGCAGGCTTTCGTCTTATGTTGAGAAAGTTAGACCTAGTTATGTCACATTCTGAAGTAATACAGCCTATAATTACTGTCAGTCTTGACATGGTAATTTCTGACAGATTTGAACAATTACTTCAAGCCTTTCACTGAAAAATGAGTCACGATGACCGATTTCACTTTCACTATTTGATTAATGGACTATGAGAGCTAATCTTTGTTTGGATTTTAAGGGAAAACGTGATATTAAATGATGAAAGACTGATATCTTATAACTGACATCTCACAGATTGGCTTGCAAGACAATTGCTTTGAATTTAATTTACAAACCCCAGTAAATCAACCAATGACCAAACGTTTAGTTCTATATTAGCTTTAAAAAGTTTTTTGACAATATTATTCTGATAACACGGGAGTGGTTTAAAATTCCATAACCCTTGTGACACAGTTTGACAAACAGAATCTAGAGGTTTCCAACTCCAGTTTGAACAGTCTAGTTTCCTGAAGGTAGTTAGTATTAGTGATAACTTTGTGATCAATTCAGATGGCTAAAAGTAAGTATTCTGTGGAGGTGCCAGTGTTGGACTGGGGTGGACAAGGTTAGAAGTCACATGACACCAGGTTATCGTCCAATGTGTTTATTTGAAATCAGAAGCTTTCAGAACATCCCCCTTCATCAGATGAAGTGAGAGAGAAGCACACATGCATTGAACCTACTGCCAGAGACATCAATAGGCAGAGAGATCAAAAGATCATACAAATGGTGTGAATGGAGTGTCAACAGGGCGAACAATAGGTCTCTGCAGGTGATCATGAGTATCAGATGGTGTGAGTAAAGTGTCAACAGCTGAATAACAAACCAAGTGACTAGAATAGCATAATAGGTATTAGATCACATGCCGTAGGTCTAACCGAAGTAAACCAAAACTGTACAAACCAATTCAGGTAGAGAGATCATAATAAATTATCAAGAAGATGGTGTCAAAACAGGACAGTAAGGAAGATTTTACAGATACAGAACAGTCTGGTGGGGCCACATATAGTGCAACATACATGGGTACGGAACTTGGCTCTCAGTTTCTGCTCGGCGATTCAGTGTTGTTGTGTATCTTGAAGGACACTTACCCGAAGATTGGAAGCTGAATGTAAGTAAAGAATATAAGTAAGATGTAAGTAGATTGTTTAATCTAATCTTGTGTTGTGAAAGGGAATTGTACAATATTGTATATTGGAATATCCACTTGACAATAACATAGTTGAATGAGAACTAATTCAACCTATCTATGCAGATATAATTATATTTAATAGGGATGTTAAGGGTTTAATCTTTAGTCTGCACACAAAACCAGGGAAGTTATAGTATTTCTTTGCTAATGCTAGCTTATTTATGTTTTACCTTGCATGCTAGTCAGAAACAAGCTCTATTATTACAGCTACTAAAATGTCAGGAGTAATTTTATTGTTCTATGTTAACATTAATGTACAATTAGTGAATATCTAGTTAATGGCACATGTATTGATTAAATCATTTTAGTTTTAAGAATTTAAAAGTTAACTGTAGACAATGCAACAAATGCAATTAAAGTACCCTGAAATCTATTGCACTGAAAAGGTTGGGCCTTGTTGCTAAGAGACTAACGGTTAAAAAGTTAGGATCATGAAACAGCTGCTCAAGACACAAGACATCAGGCTAAATCTTGCATTTTCTTGGCTAAGTCCAGGTTAAGTCAGGCTTGTAGAGGGAAGCTCATTGTGAGGCCCAGCGAGTTTACTGACTGTATCATATCAAACTTGTCACGTTAATTGTTGACCTTGTCCCTATGGCATCCTTCACTACACGGGTTCCCAGTAATTTCTATCCTCATTGTGTGAATGTCTGAAATCTATACATGCCAGCAGCTACCAGATGAGCAAGCCAATGTGTTGGCATGCTGATCATGGAACCTCCAAGTGGCTGCACAGCCCCCACAGCATGAGGGAAGATTCGGTCTGTTTGTGGCCAAACCCTTAGACTAGTATTGAAGGCTGCCTTTAAATGTGCCCAGCCCCACCAACTGCCAGGTGTCTCCATGGACTTCACTAAAGACTACTCTCCTAGAGCTTTGAGACCTGGGATTGACTACTTACCACAGATACTGTGTCTTTGGTGTGAATGCTGTTGCCACATGATACTAGTGTTGTACTGATATGGTGTATAGTCTGATTGTGTGACTGCACCAATTGGCACTGCAAGGCAAGGTATGCCTGCTGTGAGCCTGCTGGTAGGTGCCAGGTGAATTCATACTAAGAGAGCAAGCAAGCAGCCCTGATAAGCAGCCTAGTCCACGCTGTGGACTGGGTACCTGTCCCTGTCAGATATCTGTGCTCAATGCAGCCATGCACTACTAGTTGCTGGTGTGCCCTCAAATGCAATACTGGGCTTTCAGGGTGCATTGGAGTGATATCAGCCAGGTGGTGAAGGTTCATTGAATCTCAGATGCCAATGTCCATGGAGAAAGGTTATGTGCAGCTGGTGCCTGTGGATTGTGCCTTGAGTTGCTGTTGGGTTGTGCGCAACATGGCAATCATTCAGACGAAGTGGCGAGCTGAATCTGCCAGTTACCCAGTCTGATTTCCATGTCAGGGTTCCCAAACAATTAATTTATTGGGTGAGTTTGACAAGATTAGAAGCAGAATATTAACAAGGCCATCAACAAGAAGCTTGGCAACTAACCTCTGCCTTGCAAGAATTTGTCATGCTCCTTGTGAAAAGTATAAAGGTGGAGCGAAATTATCTCAACATCTGGATCAACTTTGCCAGACATTTCTGTCATACATCTTGCCATAAATCATGATGCTCACACCCCTATAAAATTCTGCCTGTGTTGTCTACACTGCTGTCAAAATTGCACAATTCCGAGATTTGTTTCATTTTGGAGTTCAATTATAGCAAACCTTTTATTATCTGGCACCTATGGGACCAGGAGTGTGCTGGTTGATCAAATATTTCAGTTGATGAAGAGGTCCACATAATCAATGTACAAACACTAAGTATCTGTAATCGAAAAGTTATGCAGGGGGTGTACACATCACTGTTAGACTGTATTATAGTTGCCTTAAATAAAACCTATTGGCAGAAAGCCTTCTCACTCACACCCTCAACTGAATACTCAGACATGGTGAAAATTATGATAATACGGTAAACTTCAAATATTTCAGGTACATAATTTTTGCTGATTCAGGTGCCCATTAAAAGAATATTGCTGTACATTACAAGTATTTCAGTGAACTTTGAAATGTTTTAAAACACATTTAGTTTATCAGTTCAAAGAAAGAATTGTATATATGGGATATTAAATGCTAAAAATTAGGTGAAAGACAGCTTGGATCAAACTTTAGTATTATGGAGCTAACTGAAGCTTAAGAGGGTTCTCTGGTTTCAATTTTATCAGTCTGTTTTCTAGAAGGGAATTGGTTAGTTGCAGTTTACAGCTCAGAGGGTTTTAAACAAAAGAAATGTAGCTTCAGGCAATACAAATATTGCTGTTAGCAGATTCCAGGTTAGCAGGTATTCAGACAAAGACAAGTTCCTAGAAGACAATGGTAATTAAGTCCTGCTGAAGGTGGGCTGAAGGATGCCCACAAGCAGTATTTGCTTGGTGCAGTTGAGGAAGATTGCCAGTTAAAGAAATTCAAAAGAAACTTGGTGAAGGCTGTTTTATAAAAGCTGGAATTGTGCAGGCAATTCAACACTTCGGAGCAATGCCAGAAGTCTTAACAAACCTGGTCTCAGGAAAAGAGATTGAACTACTAAGAAATGAACAGTCACTGAGGCTTTACTCATCAGAGAGACTCCAAGCTAGAACTTTGAAATTTAAGAATTGAAATCTCTTGTAAAGGATTAAGGGTTTAAATGCATTTTGATGCTCACAGCATTCCAAAAGTCTGGGTGGATTTTTTTTTTAACCACATCAGCCATTTAAAATGCAGTCTGTTGAATCTTCAATCACAATTTGTCTTTTAACTCATAGGTACCCCATGTTAATCCTCAACACTAAATTTGAGTTTCCATTTAAATTATACAATGCTTAGAACCATTACCTCACCTATTCAGCAGACATATTTAGGCATAATTCTTTATGTATGCTTTGTTCAAGTTTGTATAATAAAGATTATTGTTGTAGCTTTTCAATTCAACTCTGGAATTCTGCTTATTTTCTTGGTTCTTCCATGCTTCTATTCTTTGAACGATCATTCTCTATCAAACAAGATCATAACAAAGTACAGTTTATTAAGTATTTTCAGAACTGAAATCAAACAACAACAAAAAAAAATTACACTTGAACTGCATTATCATTGGAAATTAAACAACTTTAAACACAAATCTAGCCCCGATCTTTCTCTTTAATTTAGTTCTCACTTTTATTTCTACTCACTGGTTTATTTATTGATTCTCATATATCTTTTTCTACACTGAGTTTTATATACTTATTTTCCTTTTTTGGCCCAATCAGATCACTAATGTGATCCATGGGCAAAGTCATGAATGGCATATTCTGTGATTGTGAGAGTAGTGCATTATGAGTTCTTGTCTTCCTTGACGTTTTCCAATATTTGGTAAAGTGGACATAGCTCTTGTCCTCCATCAACAAGCTGCCATGTGCTGCACCACAACCATAGACCAGTTGGGCTGAATGGCCTGTTTCTGTGCTGACTTTATGGGGGCGGAGAGGGGTGGGGTGGCCAAGCAGGGCACATCAATCAACAGTACTTATTACAGAGGCTCTTTTGCTTTGTTTAAAAATCCTTCCCCAATCAGCAAGCACTCCATGATACATAGGAGGCATGTTTGCAACACATCCTGTCAAACATGCCTTAACTTGCAATAGGTGCTATAAATATATCATTAGGATAAATGTTCCCTCCAAACTCAATGGCTGTGATGCTGCATAGAAGCCAACAAGCCTGTTCATCAGAGAGGCTCAAGCAGACCCCTGTTACTCAGCGGCTGTGAAAAAAAAGACCCATACGCTGAAATGAGTGAACAATACACAACAAAGAAACAAGAGGTACAGTCAGTAAGTAGGGGGAGGAAGTCTCCAATTTGTTTCAGGCAGGGCTCCCAGTGAAAGTTCTTGTAGGCCAATCGTTGGAATTAAAAATATAAGGTAATGACCCTGAAAGAATTAATAGTGTTGGACGTTGTATTATGCTTCACCCAATCTGATGATAATGTCGTACAATCTTGGGTGACAAAGAGAAGTCGAGCATGAGATCCTGATGAAGAGATACGTGTCATTAATGTCTCTTGATAATTATTAAGTACAACAGCCAATTTAACTCATACCTTTTGCTGCCATGCAACAACATCCAGTTAAGACAAGTGTCTTTTCCCTTAAGAATCATTAGTGGTTCATTTTCCACCATGTTTAGACTTCTGAGCCAAGTACAGTAAGGAAGGGCCAGGGCTCGTGTGGTGGAATCGTAGTTTATTCCCAACTCTGGACCAGGAGACCTGGTTCAAGTCCCATCTGCTCCAAACACGTGCCTGAACAGACCGAAGACATTGAGAGGTAGCATGTAGTGTTCACTAGCATGAGACTGTACATCCCTGAGGTACATTGTCACCCCAGGCAATGTTCTTTCAATTCAATCAGTTTCTGTTCTGCTACTGTAAGTTTCCATTGACCATTTGACTATGTTTCTGTTACAGAGCCCAGGGGCTGTTTAACTGAATTGAACTTTTGTTTTAAGAGTGGAAAGACGTTAGGCAGGGCTGTGCTGTTGTGACACAGTAGTAATGCCCTTACCTCTGGACCAGGAGGATTGGGTTCAAGATCCAGGGGTGTGTCATTACACACCTGAACAGGTTTATTAAAACATCTAAATAGTGGAGGTGCCAGTTTTGGACCAGGATGGACAAAGTTAAAAACCATATAACATCAGGTTCATCCGGTAGCTGATGAAGGAGCTGTGCTCCTAAAGCTGATGATTCCAAATAAACCTGTTGGACTGTAACCTGGTCTTGTGTGATAATTTTAACTAAAAACATCTAAAGAAGAGGAGTCTGACTAGGGGCTTTCTAACCTAATTATCATTTTGTTTAAGAATAGAAAAGAGGATTCTGTCCCCACAAAGGGTAAACTGGGCTGATTAACATTAAAAGAGTGAAAAGAAAGATTGAATGAATGAATGAATGAATGAATTAATTAATAGTTTATAGTCTCATATATCTATGGAGATTAACCGAACATGCGATATTAATGTGAGGGGAGGTCATCAACTCCAGTTTTAGGCCCTTAGCAACTTGGAAATGCAAATGTTTACCAAATGGAAATGACTAGCATGAAGCAGTGGCTTTAGCAAATATCCAGCATCCACTCTGGAAGTACTCAAGTTTTGATTACTGTGATACCACACAATGTCTGTTATGACAGTGCCTTGATGCAATAAGGAGTCAATGTCTCAGAAGAGGACCAGAAGGAAAATACAAAACAGGAGTCAAAGCACTGACCTGGAGCTGAAGAATGTCCACAATCTCAGACGTTGAAAATAAATTGGAAGAATAAGATCAGATAAATCTCAGCCACAAGAGGTAAAGGTGAAATAAAGCCAAATGCAGTTCACAAAAATAATTCATTTTAAATTTAAGACTTCTTGAAAAAGGTGAAGTAAGACAATTTTATTATTGTTCCAACTTCCTAATATGGGATCTGTGTTCAGTCTTAAACTTCAGTTCAAATCCGTCTTTTGTGTATAAGTGCTTCTAAAAATTCCTCATGTTTATAAAGTGCCCAACATGCACAGATGGTGCAGCACGTTGACTTTCTTCTGATGTTAACTTTAAGCCGAAGGTTGGTTGCTGCTCTCTTCCTTTAAGTGAACAGAAATAAAGGCAGTGACATATCTGAACTGGACTCAGGTGGACACTTTTCCTACTATAGATATCATTGATAGGAAGCATTTAATGTCAAGAGCTATTGGATTGGAATTCAAATGTGTGCAGTGAAGAAGTAAGGAAGTAAGATGAGTAACATTGTCAGCTGGCAACTGAGGTTGAAAATTACTCACAAACAAAAACAGAAATTGCTGGAAAATCACAGCAGGTCTGGCAGCATGTGGAGAGAAATCAGAGTAAACATTTCAGGTCCAGTGATCCTTCCTCAGAACTGATGGTAGCTAGTAAACAATTGTGCTTTATGCAGAAGATAGGGTGTAGAGAGGGGGTAAGGAGTAAATGATATGTGGAGATAGAGACCAAATAGTTAGAACAATTGGACAGACAAGGGAGTGGATAACGATCAGCCTAGGAAAGTGAATAGCTACTAATGAAGACTATGGGGATACAGCCAGACCTGCTGAGCCTTTCCAGCAATGTCTACTTTGTTTCCAGCATCCACAAGTCTTTTGGATTTTATTGAGTCCAAATCAATGAATGGAAGTAGGTTATTCACTTTTTGAAGCTGTTTCCACTATTTTCTAGGCCATAAGAATTCAATCTCCTGAATCTAAATTTCCAGTTTTCTTCTATTTTCATGAATGTCCTTCTTTCTCCATTTCATGTATATGAATCCTTTTCACCTTCTAAAGTAATACATTCATCCCATTGCTTATGTGAAGAATATTTTCCTGTGTCTTTTTCTTTAAACTGGGACTGTTCTAATGTTAAGACTGTATATTTGTGTACATTGCTCTGTGACACATCTAGTGATTTATAATGGATGGTTAAACCTACTAAGGCAACATAGTTTGAATGTTTTGCTTTAATTGTGTCAGGCGTCTATACATAAAGCAGTCTGCCAGGCTTCTTGTGTGCATAGCTCCCAAGAAATATAAAACACGCTGCAGTTACTTATAAAGATGCAGCTAAAGATTGTGATCTCTCCTAACATGGACACTTTAGTGACTGAAGATAAAAGCTGGACTGAAGTGAAATCTTCCAGTCAATCTGTTGAATCTCGTGCTCCATGAAATGAAGCAAAGGAGCAGACTCCAGAGCATTGTCCTCAGAAGACCCACACAAAATGCCTGACATGAGTTCGCAGGCACAATGAATCTTGAATGCAACACCCAGAGAATGTAGCTGCATTGAGGTAGAAAATGGCAGATCTCAGGAAAGTTGTCAAGGAGAGGATAAGCTGCAGTTTTCAAAGCGAAACAGCTGTTTACGAATGTATCTGATCAACGTGTTCCTGCTAATCTGTTGCATTTTTTATTACTAACCTACATAAAGCACTCCGACAATTTTGCAGCTCTTTGAAGATGTACCATGAAGTGTGACAATCAAGCAGGGCACATCCTCAAACCATAGATTGCAACCAATCTCTCTTAATACTGATATCTTAAACTGCTAAAAAAAAGGGCATAAAGAGTTGCTGGTTTTAATTTTGTATTTATCAGGACAGAGACATAAGAAACTAATCTTGGAAAGGGTTAATAGCAAGATGAGCAGGTATTTATTGTTGAACTGTGTTTGTGATGGAGATGCAACAATATCTGTTAAATGTCAATTACGGCTGATTAGACACAGAGCATGCAAGTAGAGTCTGATTGTATTGCCCTGGAAATGCAACAGGTTAGGAAGTCTGCATAATATTTTCCTCAATGACAGGTTCAAAGTATGGACACATTCCTGTTGTTTACAAAGTGCAGGGTCCTGTGTGGGAATATATATACTTTCCAGCACAATCAAGCTTATCTGATATACATAAATCTCTACTGTGTTAAGAATGACCCTAAACCAATTTAAGATTTAATTCCCTGTTGCCAATGGTGGTCCAACCAATCAGTATCTATTCTCACATTGTGTAATTTTAAAGGAGTTTAGTTTCTTGTGCACTAATCCCAACAAGTGCAAGATTTTAACTTCGAGCCATAGAGACGTACAGTTCAGAAACAAAACCTTCGGTCCAACTCATCCATGCTGACCAGATTTCTTAAATTAATCTAGTCCCATTTTCCAGCACTTGCCCCATATCCCTATAAACCCTTCCTATTCATATACCCATCCAGAGGCCTTTTAATTGTTGTAATTCTAATAGCCTCCATCACTTCCTCTGGCAACTCATTCCATACATGCACCACCTTCTATGAAAATGTTGCCTCTTAGGTCCCTTTTAAAATTTTCCCCCCTCACCCTCAACCCATGCCCTCCAGTTCTGGACTCCCCATCCGAGAGAAAATACCTTGTCTAATTACCCTATCCATGCCCCTCATGATTTTATAAACCGCTATAATATCACCCCCCTCAGCCTCCAACACTCCAGGGAAAAACAGCCCCAGCCTACCCCGCCTCTCCCCGTAGCTCAAATCCTCCAATCCTGGCAACAGTCTTGTAAATCTTTTCTGAACACTTTCAAGTTTCACAACATCCTTCCGATAGGAAGAAGACCAGAATTGCTTGCAATATTCCAAAAAGGCCTAACTAATGTCCTATACAGCTGCAACATGACCTTCCAACTCCTAAACTCAATGGTCTGATCAATAAAGGAACAATATGATCATGGCAATTCATCCAACTCAGGCCCATGCTCCTTTCTCCCCATACCCTTTGATCCATTCAGCCCTATGAACTACACCTAACTCCTTCTTGAAAACATTCAATATTTTGACCTCAACCACCATCGGTGATGGAGAATTCCACAAGTTCTCCACTCTCTAGATGAAGCCATTTCTCTTCATCGCAGTCCTCAATAACCTTATGCTGACCACCAGGTCTGGGCTTCCCAGCTTATGGGGGAAATTCTACCTGTGTTTCCCCTGTCTAGTCCTATTAGAATATTGATAGGTTATTTCCTAAAGCTAAGGGATAAGAAGGCAGCACAGTGGCTGGCACTGCTGCCTCACAGCACCAGGGGCTTGGGTTCGATTCCAGCTTCAGGCAACTGCCAGTGTGGAGTTTGCACATTCTCCCTGTGTTTGCATGGAATTTCCTCCGGGTGCTCTGGATTATTCCCACAATCCAAAGATGTGCAGGTCAGGTAGCATCTGGGGAGAGAAACAGAGTGAATGGCTCAAGTTTGGTCATCTTTCCATATGTGGTCTTGGGTTCCACACAGTTGCCAGCCTCTCGCCGTGCAGAAGCTGGAAGACTCTTTTCCCCCATTGTATATCAGTTGCAGTTATTCCAAACTTTAATATTGCAGTCTACAAAGCTCAGCTGTTGATAGATCATTGCACTAGAAAATCAGTAGGATTACACAGAGTTGAAAATAGAAAGAAATAATGATATAGATGCGGGTTTTCTTTTTTAACAGATGACAAGAAATGTATGGTCAGTGACAGAATCCTATTTCAGACACTGGCAACACTTGTTTCATAAGCATTTTAGCACCATTACTTTGAAAGCAAACTATACTGGTTGAAAGATCTTTCATCCATTCAAACAAACGTTTAGGTCAATTGGCTGTTTCCGAGCAGCAGACTCAATATAAGGTTCTTGCAAACATTTCTTGCCTTGAACTTGGTGCCTCTTTACAGAAATGTTAGGCATCTTAAGGAGGCCTCACAAAGTTAACTCTTATCACACAAGCTAACTTGATAAGGAATGTTAAAAGAGCTATTGTAGTGTAGCATTTGTGTCCTTATCTCTAAACCAAGAGCTGAAAATGTGTTGCTGGAAAAGCGCAGCAGGTCAGGCAGCATCCAAGGAACAGGAGATTTGACGTTTCGGGCATAAGCCCTTCTTCAGGAGTCCTGAAGAAGGGCTTATGCCCGAAAAGTCGAATCTCCTGTTCCTTGGATGCTGCCTGACCTGCTGCGCTTTTCCAGCAACATATTTTCAGCTCTGATCTCCAGCATCTGCAGACCTCACTTTCTCCTCTAAACCAAGAGGCCTGGATTCAAGTTCTGCCTGCTGCGGAGATAACATCTCTGAACAGGTTACTTATAAAACACCAGGAACAAATGTAAATTTATTTTCACATACACGGTTGAAATAGTACTCCAACAACAAAATACAATTATATAGCATACTTAATGAAATTAAAATCATCCCAAGACACCACAGGAGTCTTATAAAACAAAATTCAACATCAAATTACATAGCAATTTTTGGAAGGATTTGTAGCTCAGATTGATGATAAGTATGTAAGTTAGCTCGCTGAGCTGGAAGGGTTGCTTTCAAATGTTTTGTCACCATGACTCTCACTGATGATGTTAGCTAGTCATGGTTACGAAATGTCTGAAAAAAACTTTCCAGCTCAACGAGCTAACTTACACACTTATCAAATTCTATAATTAGATACTGAGGAAATGATCAAAAACCCTGGGCTACAAGGACGATTACAAGGAAGATTTCAGAGGAGCTGGTGAGGCAGAGGGTTAAAGAAGGAACTCCAGAGTTTAAGGGCTAAATGATTAAAAGAATGGTAAGGAATAGTGAAATGATTAAAATTGGAGATGTTCAAGAACAAAGTGAGTGCAGAGGGTTTTGAGGCTGGAGGAGAGAATAGACAAAGGGAAGGGCAAGTGCATGAAAATTTGGAGTGAGGCATTGAAAATTGGGATGAGTGTTTTTTTGACTGGGAGTCAATGTAAGGATAGGAGAGTAATGGCTGAATGAGACTTGAAATGTACTGCAGCTTAATGCTGCTTTCATGAGAAGCTTGTTCATGATGATGTAAGGGCCTCACTATGTCAAGTTCAGCCAGGCTTGGCTCAATATCAGTGTTTAAGAAATAGAGAGACAGGGTCAAAGAAAAAAAATCCTACAAAGATAGTGCCATACTTTCTCTGATGGGTCTCCTCCTCATCTCTCTGACCACTCCAAGAGAGAGTTACAAACAGGCTGCTGAGTTCCACATGGATACAAGATGTTAGCCAGAGCCACTTGTTTCACAGTTTGATCCACAATTGTGTTCACTAAGACGTCCTCCTCCTTCCAAGTTGTAGGTTTGTCTACCTTTAGAACAAATGTATGATTAAATACTGTCCCCTGCAATATTTAATCTGATAGCTTTTCAACCTCTCAAAGATAACTCATCTGGAGGGGAAGGAGAGAGATTGGTCAGGAAACCCACAGGATCAAATGCAATGCCAGTTTAACACAGCACCAAACATCAGCATCTGTTGGCTTCAGTGGCATTAGAACAGGAAAATACATAACATGTAAAATGAGCAACAATTCAGTACAAAGTCAAAATTCCTCTCAGTCTTTTTACAATTATTGTTATTGAAGGAACACACAAGATACCGTTCATTAAAATAGACACCACCACTCAAGTGCCAGAATTGTCAAGAGTTAGTCCAAAATCCCTTAGCTAATCAAAACCGTGCCTCATTACATACTTGCACCACTCCATAGTTCAGGGGTACTAAGGCCTGTTTTTGTTCCCTACTGCAAACTTGAGGACAACAAGGTCAGCACAGACTAATTATCAAACTCAAACCTTCTTCAATTGTATGGTTCAATATCCTTTGTCTTCATAAACTTAGTCATCAGCACACCTATTTAAAAAATCAGAACAAAACAAAACAAATCAAAATGAAATGACATTAACTCGGAGAAAAGTTATAATTAAATATTTTTGTACTATTGTGACCTAATGGCAATGCTTTCAGCTCTGGAAAAGAAAAGCTGGCATTACAGCGTTTTTCACAAAGAGCCATTCCGTACAAAACACAGACCGATCTAACAAAGGCTCTAGTGTCTCACACATCACACTTCATAACATTTTGGAAAGTAATCAGGTTAAAGATTGTAGGGGAGAGTATTTAATCACATGCTTGTTATAAAGGTAGACAAACCTACAAATGGGAAGGAGTAGAAAGTCTATACTATCATAGCTGTGGATCAACAATAAGTGTTATTTGAAATAACCAGCTCTGGTTAACATAAAGTATCCATGTAGAATTCAGCAGCCTGTTTTCACTCCTGTCTGGCTGGCAGGAACAGTGCAGCTAGTTCAATTGGGTGTAAGGTAGATAATGTTGCGATTCCAGTCATAGACTAGAGACTATAGGCACCATCAGCTCACTGGCTTTCTCTGGAGGCTTGTACTTTCCTCTATCAGTCATCCTGAGTAACTCTCATTTCTCTTTCTCCCCTTCCAAAACACACTGCTCACTTGCTGGCCAGCCTTTCTCACACAGAAACATTAAATCATTTCACACCCCGACTCCATGCAACCCCTCATCTCTTCCACCTCCCACTGTTTCCAATATTGATCTGAAGTCTTCAGAGTTTAAACATTCATTTCCTTCACACTCAGTAAGTAAAGCTTACATTGGACCATTATCCATAAATTCTATATGATCTCCAGTGCAACTCCAAACATTTCCTGTGCTCTTCTTGACTTCGGTCTCTTCCTGTTTCCAGAATAGTAAGTTTGATATTCCCTAGGTTACCACAAGCAATATTGATCCCCTCTGAATGGCCTTTCCCATATCCCCCACCCAGTTCATCCCTTGCTTCACTCCAGGAATAGTTTTACACCAGATGTCCAATGGTGGCCCAGCACAGACCTCATGGAGGTTTCTCTGTTCCTCTGGCCCATGCTCATTACTCTCACATCCCAAATTAAAGTCAGAATTAAATCAAAAATCAAATTTAGTCATTAAGCAGCAACAACAAAGAAGAACAAAAAAAAATCACATTTGCATCTTGTTATAATCTCAGAGTGTTTTGTAGCAGATTCAATTGTTCTGATTTGCAGATACTTTAACTTTTTCGGGATGCAAGACTGGTATTAATTGGCATTTTATAATTACCACAAGAAGGTGCTGGTAAGCAGCTGTTGTGGTTTGGTAAAGCTGAGGAGCCAGGACACTAGTGCTGCAGTGGTAGTGCCCTTCCCTCTGAGCCAGGCAGCCTGGGTTCAAGTCCTATCTGGCCTAGAGGTGTGTTATAACATGTCTAAAACTGGTTGATTTAAAAATGTCTACAACTGAGTGGTTGAGGAGAGTTAAGAGTCCCCAGCATTGGAGTGGGAATGGAGTCACATAATAGGCCAGGCCAAACATATTCTTTCCCTGAAAAATATAAATGAGCCAATTAAGTTTTTATGACAACCTAACAACTTCATGCTGACTCTTATTGATGCAGCACTTTCAGATTTTTAAATGTTTTAGCTCAAGTTCTCAAAGAATCTATATGAATTCTGTATTTTCAGGTTATGCAGTTGTATTTATTGTGCAATCTGTACTTTGGTTACAAAACCATATGTTGCCACAGCTCATCACATGTAGTCCCATGGGCAGACAGTGTTATAGTCTAATATCACCGGACTCATGTTCCACAATGGGGTGGTACGATGACTCAGTGGTTAACACTGCTTCCTCACAGCACCAGGGTTCCACGTTCGATTCCAGCCTTGGGTGACTGTCTGTGTGGAGTTTGCGCATTCTCCCTGTGTCTGTGCTCCGGTTTCTTCCCACAATCCAAAAATGTGCAGGTCAGGTGAATTGGCCAAGCTAAATTGCCCATAGCGAAAGGTACGTTAGTCAGAGGGAAGTGGGTCTGGGTGGGTTACTCTTCGGAGGGTCAGTGTGGACTTGTTGGGCCAAAGAGCCTGTTTCACATTGTAGGGAATCTAAGCTAATATCAAACTGCTCTCAGCAATGAAACATTAAGCTATCTTCAGCCATTGTGAAACCTGTAATGAGAGGTTACGCATTCAAGGTGAGAGGTGAAAAGTTTAAGGGGGATATACGCGGCAAGTATTTTACGCAGAGGGTGGTAGGTGCCTGGATGCGTTGCCAGCAGAGGTAGTAGAGACAGGCACGGTAGATTCATTTAAGGTGTGTCTGGACAAATGCATGAGTAGGTGGGGAGCAGAGGAATACAAATGCTTAGGAATTGGGCGATAGTTTTAGACAGTGTATTTGGATCGGCTCAGGCTTGAAGGGCCAAAGGGCATGTTCCTGAGCTGTAAATTTTCTTTGTTCTTTGTTCTTTGAAGAAAACTTGCTGTTTTTACCTGGTCTGGCCGACATGTGACTCCAAATCTGTAATAACGTGGTTAACTCTTAGCTGCCTTCTGAAAAGACCTTCCACCCAGTCAGTTCAAAGGGCAACAGGAATGGGCAACAAATACTGGTCTTACCAGTGAAAGGCCATTGAGAAATAAAGGTTAAAACAAGCAGCACACTGCATTGGCTGATTTCCAGTTCACAGAACCAGCTGAATAGCTCATAAAACTTTATAGAACATTGCTGTCATAATTGAGAAACATCCATCAGGGAATAAGTGGGGACAATTGGTGAACTTCTCACATGAGGAATTACCTAGGAGAAAGTGTTCAAATGTACAAAGCAAAACTAATTTTAAACAGGTGGTCAATGTTTGGTTTGGCTTAAATGTAGAGTTCTGTATACAGTGGCTTCCTGTTGGGGTCATTGTGACATGGAGCTGAATAAAATTCCAGGTAAAGAGGAAAGTGGGAATTGGGCTGTTTTAATGCAGTGGTAATATCCCTATCTCTGAAAGAGATGGCCTGGACTCATACCCACTTACTCTAGAGATACAAATCACACAACGCCTAGTTATAGTCCAACAGGTTTAATTGGAAGCACACTAGCTTTTGGAGCGATGCTCCTTCATCAGGTGATAAGCTAGTGTGCTTTCAATTAAACCTGTTGGACTATAACCTGGTGTTGCGTGATTTTTAACTTTGTACACCCCAGTCCAACACTGGCATCTCCAAATCAGTACTCTAGAGATACGTCATAACATCCCCTGGGTGGGCATTTTTTAGAACCTGGCACAGAAGGAATACACTGCCATTTAATCATGGCTTGGGATGAGAATTCGAAGGAAGAATTCTTAGACAAATTGTTGCCAGTTCAACTGAACAAGGCACCAAGACTGGATGAGATACATTCAAGGATTTTGAAATAAGTGAGCGTAGCAATTGAGAGGGCGTTAGCCATAATCTTTCATTTTTCCCTCGACTTGAGCTAGGAGCCAGAACACTGCAGAATTGCAAACATAACGGCCTTGTTCAACAAAGGTTGTAAGAATAATTCCAGCAATTATAGCTCTGTTATCTTAATTTCTTCTAGAAACAATTATTAGAGATTGTATTAGTAATCACACAGACAAAGATGCGTTGATTAGGAAGAGTCAGCATGGACTTTTAAAGGGAAAATAATCTTTAATTAACACGCTGGAGTTTCTGGAAGTGTAACAGAAAGTGGCAATGAGGGTTACACTATTAATGTGGTATATATAGATTCATAGAGGATGGGAATGCTATACATCGTGGTATAAAAACACAGTAGTAATATGGATGCAAAATTGACTCCAAATTGAAAGGAACAGAGGCTTGGTCAATGGATATTTCTTGGGCTGGAGAAAAGGTTGCAGTAGGGTTCTCGGGAGTGCATCACTGGGACCCTTGCTTTTCCTGATATGTGTTAGTAATCTGGATCTTGATGCAGAGAAGACAATATCAAAGTTTGCAGATGACACTAGACTTGGAAGAATTGTAAATTGTGAGGTTGAGAAATTTCAAAGAAGCATTGAAAAGTTGGTGGAAAAAAAATTCAATTCTTTCTCATATCTCCCTTCATTCCCATAGCAGCAGGGAATGGAAGATTCACAGTAATTCTGACTCTGCCAGCATTTCAAAGTTGCAGACTACATTTTTGATTATTCTTGTTGGTATCTTACAATAGCTCTGAAAACTCCCACAATCTCAGTTTGTCACTTCTGATACCAAATTTCAAGTAATGTGTTTAATGCCTTCCCCAAATCAAGGTGAAAACGAGTTACAGCAGTGGTACAGTCCATATGTCTACCACAAGGCAGTGACTGCACTGTATACAGATGCATTTCTCCAACCAAGGTACATGGAAAATCAGACCAAAACAATTAAGAGTTTGTGAGGTTTAGTCCTGGGTCTGAAGCTATAAAATAGAAGGTTGCATAGAAAGAAAACTATTTCTTGTGAGACAAGTATTATGGATGTAGGTAACTAGAACTTGCTTTGATCTGGTTGTAAGTTTGCTCACTGAGCTGGGAGGTTCATTTTCAGATGTTTCATCACGATACTAGGTAACATCATCAATGCTTTGATTTGCTGGTTATTTGCTGCCTATGAGAAAAAGCACATTCATATTGATTCATACGTGAACGTTGACTCACCAGGTCTTTCAATAAATACTTGAAAAGATTGCAGAAGAGTATGTGAGATCCTGAGTAAAATCTACAATCTCCAGTTCAGAGGAGTATCTTACTGTAATGCCCACTATATTTTAATATCTGGAATCGGAACAATATGGCACATTCCTAGACATAAATCACTCAGAACACTATGGGAGTAGATGTTAGTAAGGCTTCTATCTATATATGTTGCAGTACAAAAATAGTAATGGTACAGTTATGCTACAGCCACAGTGCAATGTGGAAATCCAGTAGTTAAAGCAATGAAGTTGCTAATAGCAGCCCAGCACTCATTGCACAGTGATTATTTTATATTTGTTCTTAGACTGTGCGCATTAAGCCCATAATTTATTACCCATTGCTAATTGCTTTTAAAATGTGGTTGTGAGCCACCTCTTTGAAGTACTGTCAGGGAGGGAGGTCTAGGTTTTAAACCCAATGCAGTGACAGTGAATAGATAATGATATGGTGTGTGGTTGAGAGGAGAACTTTCAAGTGGTGGTATTCTCATGTGTTTCTAGCTCTTACCTTTCTAGATGGTAGATGTCATGGGTTTGGAAGGTGACAAAGGGGCCACGGTGAGTTGCTGCACTGTATCTTCCAGAGCAGCCTCAATTGACTCTAGAACCATGTCAGATTAGTTAACTGATGTTAAAGCAATAACCATTAGGTTGTATTTGTCAAGGTGTTGATTCCCAAATTGAATCAAGAGTAATATTGATAAATAGTTTGTCACAATGTCTAAGATAAACTTCCAAAAGCTAATAAAGACTTAATGCTGACCTTGCTGAGAGACTCTCACCCAGTAACCGTCAAGTCAAATAAACGCAGCACTTTAATGACACAAGCCTAATCTCAAATCACTAAAAATATAATTAACTGTATCATTAAACCAAATTAAAAGGGATTAATTAAATAAAATAAATGAAGCTCATGGAGAGAAAGTTGTTTAAGCCAGATCCATAAATCTTTCTGCAACATTAAACTGTAAAGTGAAAGTTTAAAGGTCATAGATCATTCTACTTAAAGAGGAGGCATTGTTAATGCTGAAAATTGTTCAGCAAATATTTTTAATGTTGCACAGCTGGGGGCCACAAATAATATTGACTGCACCATCAAATGATAAATCATTTTAAGAGATCCCTGCAAATGGGCTAGGCAGAATGTACACCACAATGCTCTGGGATCTGTGCAGAAAATCAAAGGTTGATGGAGACGGGTTATATGCTCTTAAGCACCATGTAGTAATTGGCTACTGAAGGGCAAGGAGAACCACTGTGGGCAGGGGACCCAAGTGAAGAGAAGATTTGTTGGTTGGCATTGTGATTGACAACAATGAATCTTACGATTTTGATTTACAAAAGATCCTGTACGTGGGAAACGAGAATAAGCTTGAGAAGAACTCTGATCATGGTCTTCACACATGATCTCCTATTCCTTTTTTCTTACATCCTCATGTGTTTTTTTTTTGTCCAGCTCTTACGATTTACTGCTCAAAATTGCAAGCTTCGAAATGAACAATGGCTGGGCAAGTCCGGTTCTCACTACACAACCTCAACTTTTCCAGATAAGCCCTGACTGCCGTGCTTTGCATTATTCCAATGCAGAGCTTCTATTACTCAGACCTATACCCATGGTTCGAGTCAGCAGCTAAAAACCTGAGCTCAAACTGCACTGTTTTACATGAATATGCCATGTGACTGCTAAAAGTTAACACTGTGGCATCAATACAGCAGTATTTCTGCCATCTGGGTAACCTGTAAAATTAAATAGCAGTTCCTGAAAGCCAGATAAAAAACCTGTGCCCTTGGAAACTTAGAATGTTTGTGTCCTAAGAATAGAATCTGGGATAGGTCTAATTCACATCCCAATGGATAAAATATTGAACCAAACATGAGAAAGAAAATTCTCATTTGGCTCCCCTTGTTGTCGTATTGCTGTAGCAGTTTTTATTCCTCAGGAGAACTCATTCATCAATGTCACTTGTTAAAATCACCTTCCACTCCCTCTCAGAGGACTGTTCAGTGCCTCTAATTCCCTGGATTCTGAAACTGTTCAACTGTCCAACGAGTACAGACAGTCACTTAATAAACAGCAATTTATTCTAGGAGGCTGCAAACAGGCAAGAAGAAAGAGTATGTTTTGTGTTTCTTATAGTAAATGCCCTAAGGATTTCAGATTGAAACAAACACAAACAATTAAAACTTGACATTCTATAGAAAGGGGTGATGCAGTGGCTCAGTGATTAGCACTGCTGCCTCACAGCACCAGGGACCTGGGTTCAATTGCAGCCTTGGATGACTGTCAGTGTGGAGTTTGTGCATTCTTCCCATGTCTGCATGGGTTTCCTCTCACAATTCAGAGATGTGCAAGCGAGAGGAATTAGCCATGTTAAATTGCCCACAATATCTAAGGGTGTGTAGATTAAGGGTGTGTGGATTAGCCATGGGAAATGCAGGGTAACATGGATGGGGTGGGATGATCTTTGAAAAGTCAGTGTAGACATGTTGGGCTGAATGGCCTATTTCCACACTGTGAGGCATCTATTAAAAGAGTCCCATTTGGCTTGGATAAGGTTTGACTGTGCAAACATACACACATCGTGTGAAGCATGAAGTTCACTGGCAAAGCTACATTCATTGCCCGGCACTAATTGATGGTGGCCTTCTTGAATTTTGTGGTGATGGTGTTTCCATAATGTTTTAAGGTATAGAGACATGCCTGGGATCAGAAGGAGGAATTGAAAATGAAAAAGTGGCTAACATTGTTTTCCAAGATCGGGAACCTTCTACCTTATATATACTGTGGATGTTGGAAATCTGAAACAAATACAGAAAATGCTGGAGAGACTTGATATACAGTGCTTTAATAGAAAAGTGAACTAGGTTGAACAAAGTACAATTAAAACTCATAGCATCTTCCCATGCAATTGCAGAAGGTATAAAAACTACCCATTCATCTCCTTCCGCCTCACTATCCAAGGTCCCAAACACACCCTACAGGTGGAGCAGCGTTTTATACATATTTCATTCAATCCAGTCTACTGTATTCACTGCTCATAATATGGTCTTCCTTTACATTGGTGAGGCCATGTGTAGATTGGGGTCCTGCCTTGTAGAGTGCCTCCACTCTGTCCGTAGGAATGAACCCCAACCTTCTAACTACTTGTGAATTTCAACAAACCGTCTTTCTCTCATTCTAACATATGTGTCCTGGGCTTGCTGCAAAGTCCCAATACAAACTTGAGGAGAAACACTTCATTGCCCATTTCAGCACTTTACAATCTCTCAGACTCAATATTGAATTCCACAGCTTCATATCTTGGCCACATGATGTTTGTCTTCCTTTTTTTGACATTCTTCTCCCCCTTTCCCCCTCCCTCTCGCACAGGCTTGTCTTGTTTTTGTCTTATTTACTTTGTCCTCAGCCAACATAAGCCTTTTTCAACTTTCCACATCTTAGTTTATATCTGTATTTCTCTTTCACCTCCAGTTAGCAATACCTTTCTCTTTTGCACTGGTCCTCTAACCATCTATTTCCCTCATCCCTCCCCTGCCTCTGTCAAAAGTGTAATAACCATCATTTTCCAGCCTCTTTCAAATCTGAAGAAGAGTCATATCAGACTCAAAATATTAACTGTTTCTCTCTCCACCAATGCTGCCAGACCTGCTGAATTTCTCCAGCATTTTCTGTGTTTCCGTCTTCTGGATAAGCACATGGATGATAGTACAATGAAGGGTATGTAGGTTAGTTTGATCTTAGAGTAGAGTCAGCGCAACATCAAGGATCGAAGAGCTTGTACTGTGCTGTATTGTTCTACTTTCTATGTTCTACCTTACCACTCAATGTTGCTTTATGGATGTGCCAATGTATGTCTTATCGTTGCTGTCCTTTGATGCTGTCAGGTTTCACTGTAACTTGTCTCATATCTCAGCAGAAATCCCCTTCATTGTGTTAATACGATAATTTTCTGAAGTTGGACAGCCAAATTAAAACATTGTTAAAAAGGTTTCATAAATAGGGGCAGAGAGTAGAAGAGCAAAAAAAATGATGCTTCACCTCTACAAATCATTGGTCAGACCGCATTTGCAGCATTGTGTTCAGCTGGGTACTTTATTAAGGAAGGATGTTAAAGCCCTGAAGAGACTACAAAGGAGATGTACAAGAATGATACCTGGAATGAGGGACTTTAGATACAAGGAATGATAAGAAAGAATTAGCTTAACCTCCTTGGAGCAGAGAAGATGAAGAGGGACCTTATTGAGGTCTTCAAAATTATGAACAATTTTGACAGGGTAAAGAAACAGATTCTGTTTTCACTAGTTGGTATATTAGTAACAGGGATCAAAGTTTCAAGACTGTCTTGTCGGAGAGCTAGGAGTGAGATGGGGAGAAATTTCTTTATTCAGAGAATTACTACACTGCCTGGGAGAGTGGTGGAGGCAGATTCTAAAGGACATTTGCAAAGATATATATTTGAAATTAATTTCTAGGGTTGTAGAGATAGGACTGGAGAATGGGACTAGCTGGGTAGCTCTTTTGGAAACCAGTAGAGACATGATGAGTCAAATGGCCTCCTTCTATACTGTAAACTTCTAAAGTACAATCTAAGGCCTTCCTTGCAAGAGGACATGTGTGCAAGAGCAGGGATGTCTTACTGCACTTGTACAGAATCTTAGTGAGACCACACCTGCATGCAGTGTTTGTCTCCTTATCTGAGGAAGGATGTCCAGACTAATTCCTGGGATGGCAGGTCTGATATACGGGGGCAGACTGGATTGGTTAGAACTATATTCACTAGTTTAGATGAATTAGAGGTGATCTCACAAAAACCTATAAAATTCAATCAGGATTAGACGGAGTAGATGCAGGAAGGATGTCCTCAACGACTAGGGAGTCCACAATCTGGGGTCACAATCTAAAGATAAATGGTACGCTTTTTAGTATAGACAAGAGAAGAAATTTTGTTACCCAGAGTGTCTGTTAAATCCTCTGCCACAGAGAGTGATTGAGGCTAAAGCATTGACTGTTCGCAAGGAGTTAGATATAATTCTTAGGGCCAAAGAGATCAGAGGATATGGGGCAAACGCCAGAACTGATTTCAATGATTAGCCTTGATAATATTGAATATTGGAATAGGCTTGAAGGGCTGCCTAGTCTACTCCTACATTCTCTATTTCTATGTTTCTAAAACAACTCGAAAGTGCATAAGCTTTCAAACTTTTGACAAAGTTTTGGCTTACAAAAATCATGTCTCGCCTTGTCCCCATTACATAGTTGTTTTATTTTTCACTGCGCTCAAATAGTTTTATTTCAATGGAACACAAAGAAATCCAGTCAATGGTTTCCATATCATATTGTGTAGTCAAAAAGAAAATTGAAGCAAGTTAACTAAAGGGAAGTAATTAAGAGATAAAAGCTATTAGACTAGAGTTGAAGAGATTTTATGATGTAAACAGAACTTTTATTGAATTCTTCAGCTTTTACACTGTAATATTTTTGAGATGTGGTTTCAATAAATACATCTTTATTAAGATACCCATCTACTGTGTGTGAATATTGACATTTTATAGGGTTGCATCATGGACAGAATTTATGTGCTCCTGTATTCTGTGTCTGACTGATATACTTAGATGTAAACAGTGTGCTTTCTAACCCTTTGACTGAAAAGGGCACATTTTCAGAATGACAACCTGTAATTAGTGAAGAACTACACAGATCAGTGCTGGGGTCACCATTAATTCCACTATATTTTCATGTTTGGACAAGGCAAGTGAATATACTATTGCCAAACTTATGGATAACACAAAAATAGGTGGGAAGGTGAGTGCTGAGGATGACAGGAGTCTGCAGAAGTGCACAGACTGGGGGTAAAACTTGGCACATGGAATATAATGGGGAAAGACTGTGCAAAGCTGCAGCGTGGATGGATTTGGAGATCCTTTTGCAAGAATCGTAAAATGTTAGCATCCCAGTTCAGCATATAATAGAGGAAGCGAATGGATAGTTGGTCTTATTTTGCAAAGGGAATGAGGTATAAACATAGGGACATTTTGTTAAATCTACACAAGGCACCAGTCAAACTACATTGGAATGCTCTGAATAGCTTTTGCCTCATTATCTAAGGAAAGATGTACTGGCACTGGAATGGATCCAGAGAAGAAACTTGTTAGTTATGAAAATGAAGAAAACAAATTAGATCCAGAGAACTAAGTAAATCATGTTTTAATTATTTTCTATTCTATTGTTCTTCAAATTGCTTTTAAATATTTGTCAACATTTGGGCAAAATTGGACTTTACAAATGCACATAACTCCCAATATGTAACTACCAAGAGCTGTAAATGAACCATAGCTGTCAAGCCAATCATTGTAGACCACATTGATGCCTCTAAGGTAAGAGCCTCTTATACAGTATATTGTTTGAACATATATAAATAGTTTTAATTACACCTTCAGCTTTTGAAATTCATTTTAGCTTATGAGATATAATTAGATCTCAAAGTAAGCTTTGTTCTGCAAAAAGCACTTTAAAAAAATTGATTAATATAGACAACTTCCACCAATGTGCTAAAAATGTGGTGTCACTACAGTCTGCGGGTTTTTCAACTGTGAGTGTTGCTTTGAGCATAATGTGACAGGGTGACTTAATGTCAAAATTCCTAACTCCACTTTGAAATTACACGAGGAAACATATTCTATGGAGATGGCAGAGACAGCTGAAGTTCAAGATGTTTAAGCTCTTTGAGGAAATATTCCCGATATGACACCTCCCAACACAGGAACTCTTGGACTGTATCCATCTCTTCTTGCAGGTAAAATGGATAAGACAAAAGGGTTGAAAATGTGTTGCTGGAAAAGCGCAGCAGGTCAGGCAGCATCCAAGGAGCAGGAGAGTCGACATTTCGGGCATGAGCTCTTCTTCAGGAAAGCAAAAGGGTCACAAGCTAAAGCCATGCTATCTCACTCAAGACAATACTTATTCACGGCTATCTCCCCTCTCCAATTTTCTTCATCCCTTTTATGCTTGTTTAATCCAATTAATGCTATCGCCCCAGATAACAGTGGATAATTGAGATTTATTTAACATCCTATAAAAATTTTAAAGTCTAGCTGACAGAAGAATCTGCGATTTTAATTAATGAAAGCTGTTCAAGTACATAGATCCCTCAAAGTTGCCAACTAAATGGATAGGTTTGTTAAAAATGCATATGGGGGTTTTGGCTTTCATTAACAGGAAGCATCTGAGTTTAAGAGGCTGTGTTTTTGCCAGAGCTTTACAAGTTCCTGGTGAGACCACATGTGGAATATTGTGTCCAGTTCTGGTCGCCCTGCTATAGGAAAGATACAGAGACTTTTCTCTCTGGAGAGAAGGAGGAAGAGAGGTGACCTGATTGAGGTATACAAGATAATGAGAGGAATGGCTAGAGTCAATAGCCAGAGACATTTCCCCAGGTCAGGATTGACTGGCACGAGGGGTCATAGTTTTAAGATATGAGTAGAAAGGTGTAGAGGGGATGTCAGAGGTAGGTTCTTTACGCAGATAGTTGTAAATGCATGGAATGCGTTGCCAGCGGTGGTGGGGGAAGCAGAGCCATTAGGGACATTTAAGCGACTGCTGGACATGCACATGGAGAGCAGTGAATTGAGGGATGCATAGATTAAGTTATTTTATTCTACATTAGGATTAATTCTCGGCACAGCATCATGGGCCAAAGGGCTGTACGGTGCTGTACTTTTTTATGTTCTATGTTCTATTTCTGAACTTGCCTCAAGCTACCCCAATAATATGATGGTCTGCTCTATTCTCTATTCAATCCTATTAATATATAAATTACATATCTGAAAGTCCTAATGGGCATTTAGAAAGTCAGGTCTTTAACAGCCTTTAGCACAGCTTTCATTAATTAGAATCACAGATCCTTCCGTCAGCTACACTTTGAAAATTTTTACAGAATGTTAAATAAATCTCAATTATCCACTGTTATCTGGGGCGATAGCACTAATTGGATTAAACAAGCATAAAATGCTAAATAGTTGCACCATGGTGTGAATGAAGTTAATGAAGATGAGAAATATGTTTTCTTGATAAGATTTCACTTGCTGCCTGTCTTTTTCATCTAATAATAGGCACAACAAGAACTCTGGCGCAGCAGAAGCCTCAGTGATATCTTTATTAAGGATTTCTTGCCTGAGCCAGCCATCAAACAATAGGACATTGGTAAGACCTCGTCTGGAGCACTGTGTCCAGTTCTGGTCACCCTGTTATAGGAAGGATATTATTAAGCAAAAAAGGTTTCAGAATAGATGTACCAGGGTGTTGCCAGGTTTGAGTTATAAAGAAAGGCTAGACAGGCTGGAACATTTTTCACTGGAATGTAGGAGGTTCAGAAGTGATCTTATAGATGTTTATAAAACCATAAGGGGTATTGATAGAATTTCAAAACAGGGGAGCATATTTATAAGGTGAAAGGACAGACAGTTAGGGCAATTTTTTTAAACAATGTTGGTTTGCATGTGGAATGAACTTTCTGAGGAAGTGGTGTATGCATGCACAGTTTTAATGTTCAAAAGACACTTAGATAAGTACATGAATAGGAAAGGTTTGGAGGGATAAGGGCCTGGAGCAGGCAGGTGGGACTAGTTTAGTTTGGATTGTGTTCAGTATGGATTGGTTGGACCTGAAGGTCTGTTTCTGTGCTGTATGACTCTGTGCCTCTAGTAAGCTCTTCCATTCAAATGAATTAAATGTAATATTAGCATAAAATCCTCTTATGGAGAAATGGACAAAGAAAGACTTGAAGACCAAGACAGTGCAATCCCATATTAGAGACCAGAACATCTCCCCCCACCCTAAAAATGTTTTGTGGAGATTGCCTGGACGTTAGCGTTTATTTTGTTTTAAAGGCCAAGTGTAAGGCACTGTGATCCAGATGTGCTTCAATTGATCCATCAATAAGCTTTAATCAAAATTCACTTTATTCTTACAGTGAAATTAAAATGCAACAAAACAAAGTATGGGTCTAACTTTATTCCATTGACATAGTTAACAAGACAATGTATTTAACCTTTAATCATCAACAAATCCAATATAGGCAGAATCACATAAACATGCCCTTTTGCAAAATGCAACGCAGGAAAGCAGTAATCATTTCATGTGCTGTCTCGCTCCAATCCAGTAGAAAAAAACACTGAAAGAAAAAACCCGCACTTTTGATTTCTAAGAAGAAACTCTCTGACTAAGTTTTAGATCTCGCAGTAGAGAGAACTCCAGCAGCTAACTAACAAAAAAAACCAGAGCAAACTGAAAGCAAAGCAAAAGTCCTCAGAGTTCATGTGAACCTGAGGCTGCCCACTCATGATTCTTTTGTCTTATTCTGAAAAAGACACTCAGGGAGAAACCCAAAACTATTTACAAACAAAAACAGAAATTGTTGGAAAAACTCAGCAAATCTGGCAGCCTCTATGCAGAGAAAGCAGAGTTAATATTTCAGGTCAAGTGACCTTTTCCTCAGAATTGATGGAGGCTAGGAAAATGTCAGTTTGTATGCAGAAGATATAGTGGGGGGAGGAGGTAAGGAGTAAATTATAGGAGGGGAAAGAGCCCAAAAACAGAGAAGAACAGATGAAGGCGTGGATAATGGTTAGCCTAGGAGAATGAATACCTGGTAATGGAGACTATTCATGTCTAACCAGGGCTGTGTGTCATAGCAGACTATGTGATAACAATATTTTGCCTGCCGGGAGGAGACACCTCAGCACCACTGTGACAAAACCCTTCTGCAAGAGAAACAGGACAAAACACATCTCTAAAAGGCACATTTTTGTCACAACATTCACTCCTGAGTTCTTGTAACAGGAGGAACGTTTCATTCTATCTCCTACGTGTTTGGATGCAGTTTTCAAAGTGCTGTCCAGAAAATTATGCATCTTTTTCTCCTGAGATTATCTTTCCCTTCAACCCCTCCAGAACAGGACTTCTATAACCGCTTCCTGGAAGGAAGCCTTTCAGTCCAGTAATCCATCTCTCCACCATTTCTATCCTCTAGAAGTTTTAAGTCAGGAAATAGCCCTGTTAGGCAATATTTCAATATTACGTGACATCTCACTTGCCTATAAGCGGTTACATAGAAATTATAACATAGAAATGTTCAGAATTACCAATCTGTGCCAATGTTTATTCTTCACACATGACCCTTCTTAATTATTTCAGTACATTGTATTAGCAGAACCTTCTGTTTCTTTCTCTTTTATTCCGTAGTGTAAACCTCACGTCACAAACATTTATGCCATTCACCTCAAATATTTGATATAGTAGCAAATTCCACTTGTAAAAAGGTTGTTTTTTTTCCATTATATAATATATTAGTTTCCTGCATTACAGTTGACGACTACACCAAAAAAATCCCAAAGTGGCACTTTGCTATGTCCAGTAGTCATGAAAAGTATTACATAAATGTAGGTTTTGTTTTTGTTCATTAACAATACAATAACAAAACATTGTGACCTTTAATGCTTAGTGGTCAGAATAATAAATGTACTGTCTGAAATAAAGTACAATTCATTCTACTGCCATATTCTGGTATATTCTGAGTTTTCAATCAATATTTTGTATTTTTAAAACTAAAATAAAAGGTTGCAACAATTGGCCACCTGAGGGTCACCTGCTTTCTTTCATGAATCGAATTCCCTCCCATGTCTCATGAGGAAGCAAAAGAGACATTTCAGGCTGGTGTTAAATCGATGCCTCCCCGGAACTAATTCGGAATGGAAATTTCAATTTGAATAGCGCACTCAAACATAAAGGCCTCAGAAGCAATGGAGTGGGTCACGGAATACTTTCAATGCGGCAGGGGATACATTCTTGTAAGGCAGGGGAATCAAAGGTTATCCGAGGCAGATGGAATGTGGAATTCGAAACAGAAAGAGATCAGCCTCGGTCTTATTGAATGATGGTGTATGCCTGAGGGCCGAAAGGCCTACTACTACTTTGAATTTGTATGTTTGCATATCATGCATGTATTTATATAACACAGGTCATCAAAAACAGAGTGTCAAACAACAACATGGGGCGATTGGAAAAAAAGTCAGATCATCCTTGCTTGAACTTGCAGAAGTCACGTGATGTGGAAACCATTTTTGTTGCCTACTTTAAAAAAAATCGCTTATGAAAAATGGGCATCAGAGGCTGGGCCAGAATATCTTTCCCAAGGATGTTGCCAGGGTTGGAGGATTTGAGCTATAAGGAGAGGCTGAACAGGCTGGGGCTGTTTTCACTGGAATGTCAGAGGCTGAGGGGTGACTAAATAGAGGTTTACAAAACTATGAGGAGCATGGATAGGATAAATAGACAAAGCTTTTTTCCCCTGGGGTCGGGGAGTCCAGAACTAGAGGGCATAGGTTTAGGGTGAGAGGGGAAAGATATAAAAGAGACCAAAGGGGCAACGTTCTCACAGAGAGGGTGGTACGTGTATGGAATGAGCTGCCAGAGGATGTGGTGGAGGCTGGTACAATTGCAACATTTAAAAGGCATTTGGATGGGTATATGAATAGGAAGGGTTTGGAGAGATATGGGCCGGGTACTGGCAGGTGGGACTAGATTGGGTTGGGATATCTGGTCGGCATGGACAGGTTGGACTGAAGGATCTTTTTCCATGCTGTACATCTCTATGACTTTATAAAGGATCAAATCTGTTCACAGTATTCCAGCAATGGTCTGACCAATGCCTTGTATCATTTTAACAAGACCTCTCTATTTTTATACTCCATTCCTTTTGAAATAATCACCAGCATTCCCATTGCCTTCTGTATTACTTGCTTAACCTGGATGCTGACATTCTGAGATTCAACCGACTGACGTATCCATCAAAGTCTCGTCTGAAACTCATCACATTTTGTTCTCAGCCTTTTCTCAGTCTAAGCAAATGGCAAAGGCGCCCTTCGGAATTCAACAGGGTTATTCCTGGGAGATTTCATTAACTCCTGCCTGCAATTGTAACTGAGCTCTGAGCAGGAAATTCACAGACAATTTCATGTCAAATGATCTTCAGTCAGGAAAAGGGAAGGAAGCAAAACTAGCAATCAAGATAAGTTTTTTTTAAACATGCCTTCATAAAGTCAGACGGACATAGTTGCGGAAAATAAATGCACAGAATTATTTATCAAGACCCAATGTACTGACATTACACCTTAAGTCATAAGCTATTAACTCTGATTGACAGTTTGTTAATTGCTTTGTCTAAACTTAACTTCTTAAAGTTATATGGTGATGGTTCCACTCAAATCTGTTTACTCTCATCGCCTTTTGCTCAAAAATGCAAACTACCAATTTCACTTCGAGGATCAAGATGAAACTTTTAAGGCAAATGGGATTCCATTTCATTTCACTGAGCTGAATTGATGGATTTCAACTGGGGTCCTTTTTAAAAATAATACTCGATACATTCCCTGAAATGCAAAGAGCATGAAACAATCTCTTTTCGGTCCTTTTCACTTGTCTGCAGTCTCTGATATGATTGTTCACACCATCCTCATTCTTCCACAGCAGGATTCCAACTGCTTAGCTCCATTCCTTTGTAACCAATCATAGTCAGAAAATTACCTGCATTAGCGTCTTTTCTTGCTTCTTCACTGTTACCTCACCTGCCCTGTAAAATCAATCCCTGACACCCTGTTATTGTAAATCTATGGTGTTTCCCAACAGTGATACCATCTGAAAAGGCAGTCCAAATTTCCACATGTATGCTGTCAGTACTCAGTTCTATCCCAGCAATACCCCTCTCCAGACACTCCCTAGGGGTTGTGGATTCCAAGACAAATTATACTGTACTGCCGACGTCATAACTCACACTAAGTCCTGTTCACCCATTTTCCCCAGGTTTGATGACCAACACTAATGCTCAGTATAGGAACAGCTTGATTTTACAATTCTTATCTTTGCTTATAAATTGTGCATAACCTTGCCCTTTTCCATATCTGAAATAATTTCTAGTCCTATAGCCTTTTGGGTTATCTTGCATTCCTCTAACTCTGGCATCTTGATATTCCATATTTCTGCCATGCCTTCACCTGCCAAGAATAGATTTCCCTCCCTGAACTGTACTACCTCCCCCTGCAACTTTATGGAACTCCTTAAGACATAGCTCTTCAGCCGAGCTGTTGCTCATCATTCCCAGTATCCACATTGGAGCAGATACAGAAAAGGATTATCAGGATTTTTCCTGGTTTGGAGGGTATTAGTTATGAGGAGAGATTGGACAAACTTGATTTGTTTTCAATTCAACATTGGAAGCCGAAGGACAACCTGATAGAGGTTTATAAAATTAAGAGAAATATGGGTAGGATGGGTCGTTGGAGTCTTTGTCTCAGGGTAGAAATATCAATTACAAGGGGACATGTGTTTAAGGTAAAAGGGGAAAGTTTAAAGGAGAAGTGGGAGGCAAGTTTTCTTACACAATGCATTGTCAGAGGAGGTAGTAGAACCATCTATAATAGCAATATTTAAGAAGCATCTTGACAGATCAATGAATAGACAGGGAATAGAGCGCTATGGAATGCTTGGAGGCAAAATGTTTTTTGTTCAGAAAGGCATCATCTGTTGGTGCAGGTTTGGTGGGCCATATTATATTTATGGAGAATGTAGCTGTTACTGCCTTGGGGTGCCATACATTAAAGGCTCGATAAAAACAAAGTATATTGCTGCTTGCCATTGTGTTGGACCAAATTGTACAACATTGCTTTTTCACCTAACAGCTTCTTTCCATCCACATTTTCCACTGTCATTATTGAATTTTCAATGTTATTTGATGCCAGTTGAGGAAGTACTGTAAAACATGAAAAACAATAAGCTCTTAAAACGTACACAATTCTATTTCAGGAAAGCAAGGAAGGGAATGAATGAAGAGGTAACTGGCAGTTTCGCAGAAACAGCCTAGAGGTATGCTGACCTCATATCTGGCCTCATAAAGGCATTAGCCTTTGTTACCTCATTCTTTTATGATAGCGTTCTTCAACCAATTCCTAGAATTCCCAGAGCCCAAGGATTCAGTGAGCATTCCTAAAGGATTCCACACAATTTTTAGATAATGTGAAAAATGTATCAATTTTTTCCATTTTTCATAATCCAGGTTGTGTGAAGTATTACACTGACAACCAATTAAGCATTGCCAGTCAGGTTTGCAGTGTGGCTGCACTTGTTTATGCTTGAAGCTACATATATTGATATTCAGGACCCTGTTCTTTGGAGAAGGAAAGAACACATACATACCTGCTTCAAATCAACAAAACAGGTGGCATCTATTCATTGGCTCATTTCTCAGAGCAAAGCCCTTACCAATCAGAATCAACCTCCTTGATTAGATTACTTACAGTGTGGCAACAGGCCCTTCGGCCCAACAAGTCCACACTGACCCTCTGAAGAGCAACCCACCCTATTCCTCTACACCTAACACTATGGGCAATTTAGCATGGCCAATTCACCTAACCTGCACATCTTTTGGACTGTGGGAGGAAACCGGAGCACCCAGAGGATACCCACATGACACGGGGAGAATGTGCAAACTCCACACAGACACCCAAGGTGGGAATTGAACCCAGGTCTCTGGCGCTGTGAGGCAACAGTGCTAACCACTGTGCCACCATGCCACCCATTGGTTTAAAATCTAAACAATGCCTAGTAGCTAATAGTCAATCATCAGTAACAGCTACATTCTCCATGGCAATGCTAGTGTCAATCAGAGTCCACCTGCCAACCAATCAGCACTTTCCGCTCATTCAGTCTATATGTTGGTTTCCCCTTGATGGTGTGGAAATCATCCTGATGAATGCAAAATGGAAACCTTCAACATAGTGTTTCTTTCAACAATGCTGGCATTTTCAAGACAAATTGTTCTTAAAAAGTAACCAAAATAATAACTCACTCATTTACTTTGTCTCATAGTAAAAAATGAGGTCTGCAGATGCTGGAGATCACAGCTGAAAATGTGTTGCTGGTCAAAGCACAGCAGGCCAGGCAGCATCTCAGGAATAGAGAATTCGACGTTTCGAGCATAAGCCCTTCATCAGCCCTTTCCTGATGAAGGGCTTATGCTCGAAACATCGAATTCTCTATTCCTGAGATGCTGCCTGGCCTGCTGTGCTTTGACCAGCAACACATTTTCAGCTACTTTGTCTCATAACCTATGACGATGTGGATTCATTAACTCAGTTGACTGGACTGCTGGTTTGTGACACAGAGAGTAACACTAAGAGCACAGGTTAAATTCCTGTCCTGGTTAAGATTATTATTAAGTTTCCATCTTCTCAACTTTGCCTGAGGTGTGGTAACCATCCAATTAAACCACCACCAGCTGTCTTTCACCCTTCTGGGACTCTGGCTACCTTTCCAGAGATAGGGGAGAGAGGATTGGAGTTCCAAAGAATATTACAAAATAATGCAGAAATCCTAAAGAAAAATGCAAGATTAAAAGGTACCATCGTAGGATCTGCGTCCTGCTCAGCCACCAGCTCAAGCCCTGTACTCACCCCATCACTTCCACCACACACTAAACAAGGCAGGAAACTCAGAGCAGTGAGGAAAGCTGAACTTCCATTAGAAACACTTGTTGGACTGACATTAGCACTGCAATGACAGACATGATAGGAATGGCAGACAATTCTCCTACTCACAGGTGACATTGTCTGGCTGAAGGTGGTGAGGGAGGGGTTGTGGGGTGAGCTGGTTCTCTAACCAATTGAAGAATTACATCTCTTGCAAAAAGCATCCTCTGAGGGTACGTTAAATGGTTACAATTAGCAGAATAAATGGTGGCATGGAGCCCGATTATACAATGCACAGTGAGCCACAACTGTGGGTGTGAATGCAATCTGGTGCACTCCTATTTTCCAGCTCTCTGGGCTCAGAGTGAACATGGCTAAGCAGTTGAGGTCAAAAAGGAGGATGAATGCTCTGACAGCTCAGCAGATGGATGTTTAAATTAAAAAACACAATTTTTCAAAGTGATCAATGGGCATGGACAGAGTAATTGAACTTCCTTGATCTCTGGTTAATTAATATATTCATCTGCATCAGTCCACTCAATGTAAAATATCTCAATTAGTGGAACATAACCTTAGATGAATAAGGTACACCATGTATTGTATGAATGGTGTCTGAATAATGAAGGCCGGTTAAGCTGGTCTAACATCCCTTTGGTACATTTGATGCTTCTCAAGTGGAATTTTACTTTTCACAAGATTTCAATGGTATTGAGGAAAAATGTGAAGCATTTTTGAATTGTTGGCATACGTGATGCAATTGGCTCATTGATTGTTAAAAATAAATTGCTGGAGATTTAACTCATAACGTTGGTTTTAACAGACAGGAGAGAGACTTCACAGCTTATGTGAAATTCTCCAGGGTCTACAAGGCAAGAGCATTGTGGGATTGATGACTGCAAAAAATATTCAAATGTATGCAAGAACACTTCAGCATGGTGGCACAGTGGTTAGCACTGCTGCCTCACAGCTCCAGAGACCCACGTTCATTTCCTGCCTCAGGAGACTGTCTGTGTGGAGTTTTCACATTCTCCCCATGTCTGCGTGGGTTTCCTCTGGATGCTCCGGTTTCCTCCCACAGCCCAAAAATGTGTAGGTTAGGTGAATTGGCCATGTTAAATTGCCCGTAGTATTAGGTGTAGGGGAATGGGTCTGGGTGGGTTGCACTTCAGAGGGTCGGTGTGGACTTGTTGGGCCGTAAGGCCTGTTTCCACACTGTAAGTAATCTAATCTAAAGAGGAAGACATGCAATCTTTTTCTGATGGGACCGGAGCTGGTATTTCTTTTTCATATGCAATTTCTAACACTTTTAAGGCCATTTCTTAATACCTGGGGCTTTTCACTCCACTTCAATTGCACTTTCTAGATGCCAATCTTCATAACAGCATGGGAGCAATTTGACCAGCTCTCCCTTCGATCTCAGATGAGCATCAACTGCTCGGATGCTGATGGTGGGTGGCTGCTGCATTTTAGATCAAGGGTGGATTCTGTGAAACACCGTGTCTACCACCACCTGTGCCTTCCTCCATTGGGCCCCCTTGTCCATTTTCCTCTCATGACCCACCCACACCTCCCTGCTCTCCAAGAGTTAAAGAGCACTTTGTTGCCCTTTAATGTAATGAAAGGCAAAGGGAAGTCTTTCCTACATCCTAAACTTGCAGAGTGAGTGTGCTGGCCATCGATCGGAACCAGAACGCACTGACTTGATGTATCTGAGTGACAATGCTGTCAGTTTGAGAGATTATTTTATCCTTTTTTTTTAAAGGCAAAGGCGCAGGGCTGTCTGTAACAAAGTAAACAATCTGTGAGGCCTTGGGTTTTTTTTAAAAGTTGAAACAATGGAAGTAGGTTGGGTGTGGCCAGCTCTCACAGATCAGGCTTTCAATTTTTTTTAGCTTGTTTTAGTTTTTAGATTTAACTTTTAGCAGAATACTGGATACTGGAAGGTTTCTTGAACGTGCAACCAGCCAGGATCATACACAGTCATTACAGACCACAGTACTACATTGTAACCAAAGAGAAACCAACTTAGCTCAATATATGACACACCAATCATGTACAAAGAGAGTGAGGAAGTACACTTTGACGATGATGAAAATACCAAGGAACTGCAGATGCTAGAAATCAGAATCACAAACAGAAATTACTGGAAAAACTCAACAGGCTTGGCAGCATCTGTGGAAAGAAAGTAGAGTTCATGTTTTGGGTCCAGTGACCTTCTTCAGAATTTAATGATGATTGCATGGTGATGTTGAGTGACAGTTACCAGCAGCAAGGCAACCAACTTGTCAAACAAGTGCAACAGAGGACAGCATGAATCTCTCCTGATGGTTGGTCAGGCAGCATCCTTGGAGCAGGAGAATCAATGTTTCAAGCATAAGCTCTTCACCAGCCTCATTCCTGATAAAGAGCTTATGCTCAAAATGTCAATTCTCCAGGTCCTCGGACGCTGCCTGATTAGCTGTGCTTTTCCAGCACCACACTCTTGATTCTGATCTCCAGCATCTGCAATCCTCACTCTCTCCAGAGATGGTGTCAGAAACACATATATTGATGAACTATGTGAAAAGAAATACTGAGAAGATATTGAACTGTTTGGACACTTTCGAATATAAAAAGGGTTTACTACCCTTAATTGCTGGAACACTTTGCAGCAAGGCTGTAAGATCTCTCACTCTCTCTGTCTCCTGGCCAAAACCAGTGTTTTATACAAATTTAGCATACCCCTTGCCACTGTACTTTCTAGTTTTAATAATAATGCCTAGGATACCTTATCCCTTATTAACTATTCTCTCAACCTGTCCTGCCACCTTCAATGACTTAGGTATGAATACATCCAGATTGCTCTGCTCCTGAACCCCTTTTAAAGATTGGACCATTTATTTGTATTATCTGTCCAGATTCTTCCTTTCAAAATGATTCAATTCACATTTCTCAAAATTGAGTTGTGTGTGCTCCCAGTCTGCCCATTACACCAACTTATCCATATCCATTTGAAGTTTTGCACTATCCTGCTAAGAATTTACAATGCTCCCAAGTTTTGATTAATCTACACTCTTGATATTTTGTCCTGCAACCCAGCTCTAGATCATCACTGTATCTCAGGAAATGCGAGGGTTTTAATAGAGATTCTGGAAGAATTCTGCCAAACACACCTTCCTCCAGCCTGAAAATCATTGCTTAACCATTACACTTTGTTGCCTGTCACTCTGTTGCCTATATTCTATGAGTCATCACATTGCTCACCATTTCCATCTATGGCACTATATTAAACACCTTTTGGAAATCAACATGCACCACATCAACATCATTGCTTCATGCCCTCATAACCACTTCAAAAAATCCAACAAGTTAATTGAACATGTTTCACTCTTAAGAAACCTCTGCTGACACTCTTTAATGAATTTGCATTTGTCCCATGACTATCAATTATATCCCAAATTATTGCTTCTCGAAGTCCCCACCATCAAAGTTAAATTGACTACCTTTGTTGCTAGGCTTATCTTTACACCTTTTTACAAATAAAAGTGGAACATTTGCAATTTTCCAATTTTTAGCACTTCATTTGAGTCTCAAAAACTATTGCCAGTGCTTAGAAAGATACAATCTCAATTCTCTTAGTGTCCTTAGATGGACCTCATCTGGCACTGGTATCTTATCCACCTGAAATACAGAAAGCCAATCTAAGACCATCTCCCTATCAATTTTAAACCCTTCAATTGTCTGACCTATCTGTTCTTTCTCTATGGTCTGAATAATATTTTCTTCCTGGGTAAAGAAAGCTAGAACACATTAATTTATTACCTCAGATATGACCTCTGTCTCCATGAATAAATGCGTTTTTTGGTTCCTAATCATCCCTACTCTTCCTACTAGCATTCATTATCAGTCCCTTTTTTAAAAAACTGTGCAATTCCCTTTAATATTAGCTGCTAATCCCTTTTCAAAATCCCTCTTTGCTCATCCAAAGGTGTGCAGGCTTGTTGGATTAGCACAGGGTTACAGGAATAGAGGGGGGATCTCAATCTGGGTGGGATTCTCTTCGGAGGATCATGGCAGACTCGATGGACTGAATGGCCTCTTTCATCTAGGGATGCTATGATTATTTGTTTCATCTCTGAACCTTCTATTTTAAGCTTACTTCTCAATTATACCTGCCTGACATCAGTCATTAAGCACACTTCTTCTGCTTGACGTCAGTCATCCAGAGAGCTCTAGTTTTGGTTGCTCTACTTTTTCTTTTCGAGGAAATTTACCTTGGCTGCTCTGAAACACTTCTTTGATGATTTCCCAATGAACAGCTCCAATTTTGTCTGCCAAACATTACCTCCTATTTATTTGGCCCAGATCTGATCCTACCTCATTGAGGTTAGCTTTCACTCGTTAATTGTTCTTACTCTGGATTGGTCTTTATCCATTTCAATAGATAGCTCATATTCCCTACTGTTCTCTTCTTGATCTACTTTGCCCATCTCATTCCCAAGATCCATGGGGTCTAGTAGTGCTTCCTTTCTTACTGGAATGCGAACACACTGGAAATTCATGCCTCTCACTACCCTTTACATAACTGTTATCCCAGTGCATTATCAGATAATTAAAATCCCCTCAATGATTGTGGTTTTTTTTCAGTTTACTGAAATTTCTTTGCAAATTTGTTACTGTACATTTTTCCCACTATTTGGTGGCTTAGAGTCAACACTGAGCTATATATGTTTTGTTCATTAGATCGAGCTATATAATTTCTATGTTCTACCACGCTGGAACATTCACTTCTCCAGCACAGAAGTGCTCTCCTTAATCAATACCTCCACTCCTCCTTACTTTCTTCCTTTCCTGCACAGGAATAGTAAGGTGTCCTGTCATTTTTTTGATCAAGATCTCAGTTGTAGCCACTACATTGCATTTCCACAGGGTAACCTGCAGCTCCAACTTAACAATCTCTTGATCACATTCTTCACCTTCACATGTGGATGTGTGGTAACCCTGAGTTAGACTTCATTACTGTTTCTCTTACTCTGACTCCATCTGTTCAATTACTATTCCTTTACAGAACTCCTTTATATCAAGCATCAACGAAATATTGCTCTTATTTTGTCACACTGCAACATGAGAACTAATAAACTGATTAAGAAGTAAGTACCTTAAACACAAGAAAAATAAAATGTTTATTTGCATCTGTGGTGTTCCATGGTATCTCAATAACTCAGGAATTCCTTGACACAGTCCTTTCAACCTCTATTTCTTCGTCTTTTAGAGCATTCACACAGCAGCAGCTCTGGTACCATAACACCATTTGTATCATAAATTGAAACTTGAGAAGTGCAATAAAGATAGAAACATATCACAGCACCAGCGTCCCAGGTTCAATTCCAGCCTCAGGCGACTGTCTGTGTGAAGTTCTGCCCGTGTCTGTGTGGGTTTCCTCCGGGTGCTCCGGTTTCCTCCCACAGTCGAAAGATGTGCAGGTCAAGTGAATTGGCCATGCTAAATTGCCCATAGTGTTAGGTGCATTAGTCAGAGGGAAATGGGTCTGGGTGGGTTACTCTTCGGAGGGTCAGTGTGGATTGGTTGGGCTGAAGGGCCTGTTTCCACACTGTGGGGAATCTAATCTAATCATTGGAGCTCTTGTACACAGTCCCACAATTTTACCCTTTTCACTCTCTTTCTTTGTAAAGTCTTCTTTTGTTTTTCTTTTACTCTGAAACTTGCTCACCTTCCTTGTTCTGAACTTAGCTATTATGTCCTTAAGCTGCTCCTTTCTTTGAGTTAATTATCTTCTTCTCTATCATTTGTCCTTTTAAAACAGGCCTACTTTGAAACTTGAAATCATCTTATCCTATACCAGCCTAGACAAGGCCCTGGCACCCCTTTATACTGCTCTTATCCAGCCAAGGCACATTCATAGGCCTCCTATTCATTGTACATTCCCATCCCAGATATAGCACCAATACCACCAACCACTAGTCATACTGTCTATATCCAGCCCAAGAATAGGACTAACCTTGTTGCCAATAACCATCCCAGAGACAGCACATGCCTCTGTCTAACAATTCTCAGACCCATCCCAGACTGCATCAAACCTGGTCTATACTGGCCAATCCAGCTCAGATACAGAACCAACCATCTGCTATGCTGTTCGTACCCAGCCCAGAGCCTTCCTTGGCTGTCCATTGCCCATATTAGGTACGGCTGTCCATTGCCCATATTAGGTAGACACAGTCTGCCTTTGAAGCTGCTTATGTCTAGTCCAGGGGCACTCCTCACCTTCATGGACAATGCTTACAATATTGCCAAGGCATAGCTCCATCACTCAGCACTATCTACACCACTGACCCTCCTTAACACTGTCTATATTTAGGTCAGAAATACATCATTAGCCAGCCTGACAAGCTTTTCCAAACAAAATGATTGCATCACACAACTGAGTGAATTAATTGCTTGTCTCTTATCTACTCAAGTTTCTATGTTGTAAGAACCGTGCTGTCAAAGTGTGTTTGCTGTCTCTAGGTTTTAGCATGGGCTCTCGGCAGCTGGCTGATTAGATCTGAATGCACTGTCAGTGAGGCAAGTCTCTAATACACATTTTAGGTGTTAAAAATCTCATGGTGCACATAAATGGACATGTGCAGACATTAACATTTTAAGGCAACAGTGTGGGGCTGTGTACAAGAGTTCCAATGATGAATGATACATTTCTACTTTTCAAGTTTTAGTTTATGATACAAATGGCAAAAGGTGCCAGAACTGCTGCCATATAAAAATAAAAGTTGACATTTCGAGACAGTGCGTATTGTTGAACTTGGATACTATTAAAATAATTTACTTTTCCCCATTGTTCATTTGTTTTGCCCACAAATTGCAGTATTATAGTGCGGATTCTCTATATATCCTGGTGCCAGGATCATGATGGGTGGCACGGTGGCTCAATGGTTAGCACTGCTGCCTCAGAGCACCAGGGGCCCGGGTTCAATTCACGCCTTGGGCAACTGTGGACAGTGGATCTTACACATTCTCACTGTGTCTGTGTGGGTTTCGTCTGGGTGCTCCGTTTTCCTCCCACAATCCAAAGATGTGCAGGTCAAGTGAATTGGCTGTGCTAAAGTGTCTATAATGTTGTGGGGGAATGAGTCTGGGTGTGTTACTCTTCAGAGGGTTGGTGGGGACTTGTTGGGCCAAAGACCCTGTTTCCATACTGTAGGTAATCTATTCTAATCATATATTCTCTATTCTTTATCACTATTTAATGTTCTGACTTTGGATAGGCATTGCATATAGATTTTGACCCTTTTACATGCAAGGAAGCATATTTTTCTTTCCTGTTTGTAATATTGAAAGATCTTATTGTAACTCTGGTTCCCACTGAGTGAAACTGAAATAACGGCAATGGGCAAGAGGCCAGCTTATTCATGCACTCCTGCCCCATCCACCACAAAATAGCATGGTCCTGTGATGTGACTCCTTATGCTGTCAATTTCTGATCTGCCTGTTTGGAAGCAGGAAAGAAGGAAAACATCTTCAGTGAGAAAGAAATCAAAAGACAGATCCACTTTCCTGTCTCTCCAAGGTTTGGTACATCGCCTGCGATAACAGAACAGAATTTCTGACCACTCGTTCAACCAGATGAGGATGAATAATTAACACTCTTGCCTCTGAGTCAAAAGATAATGAGAAGAAGTTTGAGTGGAATGGGCTATGTGAGAAATATGGGGAAACACAGCAAGATTGAAAAGAACACAAGAACATGAGAACTCGGAGCAGGAGTAGGCCATTTGGCCCTTCGAGCGTGCTCCACCATTCAATAAGATCATACCTGATCTTTTCATAGACTCAGCTCCACTTACCCGTCCTCTCACCATAACCCTTCATTTCTTTACTGTTCTATCTATCTTTCCCTTAAAAGCTTTTAACAGGTTAGCCTCAATTGCTTTACTGGGCATGGAATTCCACAGATTCACAACCTGTGAAGAAGAACCTCCTCAAATCAATGCTACATCTATTCCCCCTTATTTTGAGGCTATGCCCCCCCCCCCCAGTTTTACTTACACCCACTAGTTATATCCTATCTATTCCCTTAATAATTTTATGTTTCCCTAAGAACTCCCCTCATTCTTCTAAATTCCAATGAGTACAATTCCAGTCTACTCAATCCCTCCTGCTCCTTGGATGCTGCCTGACCTGCTGTGCATTTCTAGCATGACACTCTTTGACTCTGATCTCCAGCATCTGCAGTCCTCACTTTCTCCTCTTCTTATTCTATCCCAGGAATTTGTTTTGATTTATTGTAGTCACGTGTACCTAAGCACATTGGAAAGCTGTGTTTGCAAGCATTACGGGCAGACCACAATAGGCAAGGACATACAGACCATAGGTTGATTAGACAGAGTGAAGCATATAGGTTAACTGCACAGGAGGTGTGTGAAGCAAGAATAACATTAACCAAGTCAGCATTATTTGAAGTTGGAGAGTCCATTCACCAGTCTAATAACAGCAGGGAAGAAGCTGCTGTGTGCTAAAGTTTCTGAATCTTCTGCCTGATGGAAGATGTTGTAAGAGAGCATTGCTGGGGTGGGAAGAGTCTTTGATGATGTTGGCAGCCTTTCCATAGCAACACGAAGTGTAAATGGAGTCCGTGGAAGGAAGGTTGGCTTCCAATTTGGTCTGGGCTGTGCACACAACCTTTTATAGTTTCTTATGGTCCTGGGCAGAGCAGTTGCCATACCAAGCCATTATACACCTGGATAGTATGCTTCTGTGCTGCATTTTTAAAAGTTGGTGAGGAACCTTATGGACCTGTCGAATTTCCTAAACCACTTGGGGAAGAAGACTCATTATTGTGCCTTCTTGACCATCGCAATGCACAATGAAGGAATTCCTTTGCTTTTATCTATAATCTGCAGGCTTTGAACTAAAGTTTGCTATCACCAAATCTCCTGACATTTTTCTTGTACTTCTTTCAGTTTTGATAGCATCTGATACTCTTGGTTTTGGCCATCTATACTACATACATAATTAATCCAACTCTCACTGAAAACAATTAATCTGCTTTCCCCTCAATATCTGTCCACAAAGATTTATCATCAAGAAAAATTATAAATAATATTATAGACACAATTTCATTCACAAACACTGAGTAGATAGGAGGAATCTTCATAAAAATAAGAATAAATGAATTCAAAGCAAACATGGGATAATAGCAGATATATCATAGCAGACATCTGGAAATGAATCTTACAGCAAACAATAGCTTTTAAAGTTTTGCATAATTAATACAAACAGCTGTAATATACTGAGGGATTAGCCTGATATCAAGAATCATGAAAACAAAGATTTAACATGGTTATACCATTGTTTAATCTATAAAGTATGTTAAATACATAGAGAGTTGCATTTACACTCTTGTCTGTGACTAGCAGGTCAAATGGAAGGTGGGTGAAAGAGATAAAAATGCAGCGAAACTTGCACCAAGAATTCCCATAAAAAGGAAAGACAAACACCAAAAATTCCTTTTGCGATCTAGTCTGAAAACACGTTACTTTTGTGTCATCACCCAATTAAAAAACGGCTCCTTTTAAAGTCCTATGGTGCATTTGGGCCAAAAACAGTTAGCATTGCAACACTGAGGCTGCCAACAGCCTCTCCACAAATGTGTGAGTAATATCTTTATAAACCTTTGGTGTTATTTGTAAATGAAAAGCTAAAACTGAAAGCACTGAGAATAAACTTTGGTGGAACATTTTGTTTGAATCTTATAAGTGCCTTTCAGGCTCAGTTTCCAAGAGCACAACATTGTTTGCACTCCTTTGTGTCATTTGGTGGTTGGTTTTCAGTAATTTCTCTTTATATTTGCATGTGGGAATTGCAAAGGGACTTATGTTGAAGGTATTCTTTCATCAACTCTAGGTGATCCATGTGGTCACTAGTCACATTGTTAATCTTGGCAATTGCTTCCTGTCACAGCGCCTGCCTGGGTATAGAACAATAGTCAACATATTTCATTCAACCAAACCATTCTCTACAGCATTAAATTCAGGCAGTCAAGAGAATGGGAGGAAATCTGAACTAGTTGCTTGGCTTTGATCAATGGAACCTTGTTTCAATCCTTACTCAGATAAAAAGAATTGAAAGTCTGGCCCAGACGTTTAAAAGGTCCTTTTTAAAATAAGATTAGCTAGTGAGTCTTGAGTAGGCATGGGTTCACAGCAACATATCTGCAGCATATGTAAGAAATGTCATAATGATTGATACATGAATGAAACATATATAAATTTATCAGTAAGTGGCAAGATGGGAGTCAGGTACCTTACTGAGGGTGGAGAAAATTTATTCCAGCCTGCACTTTTTGTACTGGGTCAGAAGTCACACCACACCAGGTTTTAGTCCAACAGGCTTACTTGAAATCACAAGTTTTCAGAGCACTGCCTCTTCATCAGCTGAAGTGAAGAAAAGCAGAGACATCAAAAAATCATACCAATGGTGTGAATGGAGTGTTGATAGGCTGAATACATCGCTGCAGGTGATCAAAAGTGTCAGCGAGTGTGAATAAAGTGTCAACAGCTGAATAGTAAGTGAAGGCATGATCTATAATCTGATTAATTGAGGCAGAGAGATAATTACAAAACAATTAAAAATAAGGTGGTGCTGGAGACAAACCAAACAGCTGGAATAACGTGATAGGTAGAAGAATTGCTTGCTGAGGGTCTCACCAAATTAACAAGTAATCCAAAACTGTACAAACTAATTAAGGTAGAGAGATCATAACATGTTACGAAGATGATGGTGTTAAAATAGGACAGTAAGGAAGATTTTATAGATATAGAACAGTATGGTGGGGTTATATATAACGTGGCATGAACCCAAGATCATGGTTTAGGCCATCTTCATGGGTACGGAACTTAGCTATCAGTTTCTGCTCAGTGATTTCATGTTGTTGTGTATCTCAAAGGCTGCCTTGGAGGACACGTACCTGAAGATCGGAGGCTGAATGTCCATGACCACTGAAGTGGGATGGAACATTCTTGATTGGTGATTGTTGCATGGTGTCAATGCATCCATTGTTGTAGCATCTTGTGGTTTCACCAATATACCATGCCTCGTGGAATCCTTGTCTACGGCATATGAGTAAGACAACATTGGCCAAATCACATGAGTATCGGCCATGTACATGTTAGCTGATGTTCCCACATGTGATGGTTGTATCCGTATCGATGACTTATTCAGCCTACTGACAGTCTACTCACACCATTTGAATGATCTTTTGATCTCTCTGCCCAACTGATCGCTCTACCTATAAATTCAGTGCCTTTGTGCTTTCCTTCACTTCACCTGATGAACAGGCCATGCTCCAAAAGCTTGTAATTTTTAATAAACCTGCTGGACCTGGTTTAATGTGCTTTCTGACCTTGCCTACACCAGCACTGTCTTGTTAACAGAATCATTTATGACACAGGAGGATGCCACTTGACCAATTGCGCCAACAAATAACTCTTTGAAAGTGCTCATTCCAGCATTAATATCCTTTGCATAGCAACATTTTGGCCTGGAACAACAAAGAAGAGTTCATTTTTAGATTAGATTTACAGTGTGGAAACAGGCCCTTCGGCCCAACAAGTCCACACCGACCCGCCGAAGCGTAACCCACCCATACCCCTACATTACCCCTTACCTAACACTACAGGCAATTTAGCTTGGCCAATTCACCTGACCCGCACATCTTTGGACTGTGGGAGGAAACCAGAGCACCCGGAGGAAACCCACGCAGACACGGGGAGAACGTGCAAACTCCACACAGTCAGTCGCCTGAGTCGGGAATTGAACCCGGGTCTACAGGCGCTGTGAGGCAGCAGTGCTAACCACTGTGCCACCGTGCCGCCCAAACACTGGAACAGTTTCTTGTGGTAGTTTGATACTAATGAATGTAGGAAAAAACAGTAAAAGCACAGGAGACCATGCACCTTGTCATGTCTACCCCACTTTTGTTCCCTGCCCAGAGTTTGAATTTTCTTCTTTACTTCAAATATTTATCAATAGCTCACTATACATTGCTTTTTCCTATAAGGGTAAAAAATGAGGTCTGCAGATGCTGGAGATCACAGCTGAAAATGTGTTGCTGGTTAAAGCACAGCAGGTTAGGCAGCATCCAAGGAATAGGAAATTTGACGTTTCGGGCATAAGCCTGATGAAGGGCTTATGCCCGAAACGTCGAATTTCCTATTCCTTGGATGCTGCCTAACCTGCTGTGCTTTAACCAGCAACACATTTTCAATTGCTTTTTCCTACTCCATCTGATACAAGGTGTCCTCATAGATATAAACTCTCAATTTCCTTCTTTCAATTTCTTTTGACTAGAAAAATAAATACCAAGCATCAATGGGATATTTCTGAAATAAACCAGCTGATTAACTTTAGAATTTCAAAAAGGGTCAAAGTGAAAATTAATGAGCCTTTTTATTTAAGATTATTTTATGTGATGTGCGTATTGCTGGCAGGGCCATCATTTTTTGCCATTCCTGAGGTGTCCTTGAGAAATACATGCCGAGCAATCTTCTTGGCACACTGCAGTCCATATGCTGAAGGTACATACACAGTTAGGGGAGGCGGTGGTATTATGACTAGAGTAGAGTGGTGCTGGAAAAGCACTACAGGTCAGGCAGCATCCAAGGAGCAGTTAAATCGATGTTTCGGGCAGGAGCCCTTCATTACGAATCACTGCCTGAAACATTGATTTTCCTGCTCCTTGGATGCTGCCTGACCTGCTGTGCTTTTCCAGCACCACTCTAATCTTGACTCTGATCTCCAGCATCTGCAGTCCTCACTTTCGCTAGTGGTATTGTGACTAGACTGGTATTCCAGTAGACTGAGGTGAATGGTCTGAGGACATCACCTTGAATTCCATCATGGCAGATGGCAACATTTTAGTCAATAAACAGCTGAAATTAAATGTTAATCTAATGGCAACCCTGTAACCATTGTCAATTGTTGTAAAAAAAACCCATCTGTTAGCAATCTCCTTTAGAGAAAGAAACCTGCCACTCTTACAAGGTCTGTCCTCCACGTGACTCCAAACTCACTGCATTGTTGTTAACTCTTAACTGCCCTTTGAAATGGTCCTAGCAAGCCAGTCAATTCAACTGGAAATTAGAGATGGACAATAAATATTTATATACCTAGAGGCACCCGCGTCCTGTGAGTGAATAAAAAAGTCAGGAGGGATTTCCAAGGTATTGATCCCGCAAGGTAAGAGCAGCATATTTCTAGGCATTATCGCTGGACTGTTATTCCAGATACCCAAGTAATGTCCTGGGGATTCAGTTTCGAATTCTGCCACAGCCGATAGTGGAATTTGAATTCAATAAAAATCTGGAATTAAGAATCTAATGAATATATTGCTGCTTGTCAGGAAAACCTCATCTTGTTCACAAATGTCCTGAAGGGAAGGAAACTACAATCCTGACCTGGTCTGGCCGACATGTGACTCCAGACCCACTGCAATGTGGTTAACTCTTAACTCTGGACAATTACAGATAAGCAATATATGTTGGCCTAGCTGGGGATGCCCTCATCCTGTGAATGAATATAAAAAAAGTCAGGACAGTGTCAGATTTAGAGCAGAACTTGCATGTGGTACAATTCTCATGCATTTGTTGCTTCCAAAGCTCTCTATGGAAAGACTATGTACAGACCTCCGAACAGTGGTCAGGACCAGCGGTGCAACATGTACCAGGAAATAGAGAAGGCATGTCAGAAAGGCAAGGTCACGGTGATCATGGGAGACTTCAATATGCAGGTGGACTGGGTAAATAATGTTGCCAGTGGATCCAAAGAAAGGGAATTCATGGAATGCTTACAGGATGGCTTTTTGGAACAGCTTGTCATGGAGCCCACAAGGGAGCAGGCTATTCTGGACCTTGTGCTATGTTATAAACCAGACTTTATAAAAAATCTTAAAGTAAGGGAACACTTAGGAAGCAGCGATCATAATATGGTAGAGTTCAGTCTGCAGTTTGAAAGAGAGAAGGCAAAATCGGATGTAATGGCGTTACAGTTAAATAAAGGTAATTAAATTAAGACATGAGAGAGGAACTGACAAAAATAGATTGGAAGCAGAGCCTAGTGGGAAAGACAGTAGAGCAAAAATGGCAGGAGTTTGAGGATATAATTGAGGACACTGTATAGAGGTTCATCCCCAAGAAAAGAAAGATTATCCGGGGAGGGATTAGACAGCCATGGCTGACAAAGGAAGTCAGGAAATGTATTAAAGAAAAAGAGAGATCCTATAAAGTGGCCAAGAGCACTGGGAAATGAGAAAATTGGGAAGGCTACAAAAACAAGCAGAGGATAACAAAGAGAGAAATAAGGAAGGAGAGGATCAAATATGAAGGTAGGCTAGCCAGTAATATTAGAAATGATAGTAAAAGTTTCTTTCAATACATAAGAAACAAACGCCAGGCAAAAGTAGACATTGGGCCACTTCAAACTGATGCAGGAAGCCTAGTGATGGGAGATAAGGAAATAGCAGGAGAACTTAATAAGTACTTTGCGCTAGTCTTCACAGTGGAAGACATGAGTAATGTCCCAACAATTAAAGGGAGTCAGGGGGCTGAGTTGAGTATGGTTGCCATTACAAAAGAGAAAGTGCTAGAAAAGCTAAAAGGTCTTAAAATTGATAAATCTCCTGGCCCTGATGGGCTACATCCTAGAGTTCTGAGGGACGTGGCTGAGGAAATAGCGGAGGCATTGGTTGAGATCTTTCAAAAGTCACTGGAGTCAGGGAATGTCCCGATGATTGGAAGATCGCTGTTGTAACCCCCTTGTTCAAGAAAGGATCGAGACAAAAGATGGAAAATTATAGAACAATTAGCCTAACCTTGGTTGTTGATAAAATTCTAGAATCCATCATTAAGGATGAGGTTTCTAAATTCTTGGAAGAGCAGAGTCTGATTAGGACAAGTCAACATGGATTTAGTAAGGGGAGGTCGTGCCTGACAAACCTGTTGGAATTCTTTGAAGAGGTGACAAGTAGGTTAGACCAGGGAAACCCAGTGGATGTGGTCTATCTAGACTTCCAAAAGGCCTTTGATAAGATGCCACATGAGAGGCTGCTGAGCAAGGTGAGGGCCCATGGTTTCAAGGTGAGCTACTGGTATGGATTGAGGATTGGCTGTCTGACAGAAGGCAGAGAGTTGGGATAAAAGGTTCTTTATCGGAATGGCAGCCGGTGACCAGCGGTGTCCCACAGGGTTCAGTGTTGGGGTTGCAGCTGTTCATGTTGTATATTAATGATCTGGATGAAGGGACTGGGGGCATCCTAGCGAAGTTTGCCGATGATACAAAGTTAGGTGGACAGGCAGGTAGTACTGAGGAAGTGGGGAGGCTGCAGAAGGATCTAGACAGTTTGGGAGAGTGGTCCAGGAAATGGCTGATGGAATTCAACGTAAGCAAATGCGAGGTCTTGCACTTTGGAAAAAAGAATACAAGCATAGACTACTTTCTAAACGGTGAGAAAATTCGTAAAGCCAAAGTACAAAGGAATCTGGGAGTACTAGTCAAGGATTCTCTAAAGGTAAACATACAGGTTGAGTCCATGATTAAGAAAGCGAATGTAATGTTGTCATTTATCTCAAGAGGGTTGGAATATAAAAGCACCGTTGTGCTACTGAGACTGTATAAAGCTCTGGTTAGGCCCTATTTGGAATACTGTGTCCATTTTGGTCCCCATACCTCAGGAAGGACATACTGGCACTGGAGCGTGTCCAGCGGAGATTCACATGGATGATCCCTGGAATGGTAAGTCTAACATACGAGGAACGGCTGAGGATCCTGGGATTGTATTCATTGGAGTTTAGAAGATTAAGGGGAAATTTAATAGAAACTTACAAGATAATACATGGCTTGGAAAGGGTGGATGATAGGAAATTGTTTCCGTTAGGCGAGGAGACTAGGACCCGTGGACACAGCCTTAGAATTAGAGGGGATAAATTCAGAACAGAAATGCGGAGACATTTCTTCAGCCAGAGAGTGGTGGGCCTGTGGAATTCATTGCCGCAGAGTGCAGTGGAGGTCGGAACGCTAAATGTCTTCAAGGCAGAGATTGATAAATTCTTGATGTCACAAGGAATTAAGGGCTATGGGGAGAATGCTGGTAAGTGGAGTTGAAATGCCCATCAGCCATGATTGAATGGCGGAGTGGACTCAATGGGCCGAATGGCCTTACTTCCACCCCTACATCTTATGGTCTTAAGACACTCAACCCTGTGACAGAAGAAATTCCTCCTTATCTCAGTCTTAAATTTGTCCTCCTGTATTCTGAGACTATGCCCGCTGATCGTAGAGTCTCCCACAAGGGGGAAACACCGTCTCAGAATTTACTCTGTCAAGCTCCTTAAGAATCTTATAATGTTTCAATGTGATCACCTCGCATTCTTGTAAACTCCAAAGATTAGAGTCCCAACTTGTTTAACCTTTGTTCATAAGACAATCTCTCCATATCAGGGATCATCTGAGTGAACCTTCTCTGAACTACCTTCAAAGAAATAATATCTTTCCTTAAAGAAGAGGACCAAATGTTTTCACAGCACTCCAGATGTGGTCTCACTAGAACCTTATCAGTTGTAGTGAGACTTACCTATTCTGATACTTCAAATCCTTAAAAATAAGAACCAACATTTCATTAGCTTCCTGATTACCTGCTGCATCTGTGTGCTAGTTTTCTGTGTCTTGTACATAAGTACCCCAAGACACATTGTGTTGCAGCTTTTCTCCATTTAAATAATAGCTCTTTTGTTCTCCCTTCCAAAATGAAAAACTTCACGTTTCCCGCACTATACTCTATTTGCCAACATTTGCCCACTTACTTAATCCATCAATATCTTTTTGGACACCTCTTGTAGTCCGGTCTTTACTCATCTTAACGTGAGGCATGATCACATGGTTTGGAGACTGTGGTATGGTTGAATTTTGTGGAAGGTCAATCAACACATAGCATCAACAGTCAAGACATTCGATGGAACATTAGATGTTTGCATCCTCACTAGCCACTGGAGAGGTCCTGGAGGACTGGCGAGTAGCTAACATTGTTCCTCTGTTCAAGAAGGAAAATAGGGATAATCCAGGAAACTATAGACTGTAGGTTGCGAAGATATTGGAGACAATTCTTAAGGATAAGATTTACTCACATTTGGAAAAGCATGGCCTAATTAGGCACAGTAAACACAACTTTGTGCAGAACAGGCCATGTCTTACTAACTTAATTGAATTTTTGAGGAGGTGACAAAGGTGATCGGTGACATTGGAGCAGTGGATGTTGTCTACATGGGTTTTAGTAAGACTTTCAATAAGGTCTCTCATGATAGGCTCAGCCAGAAGATTAAGATGCATGGGACCCATGGTGACTTGGCCACTTGGATTCAGAAATATCTTACCATTGAAGGTAGAGATTAGTGATGAAAGGGTATTTTTCAGACTGGAAGTCTGTGACCAGTGGTGTTCTGCTGGGATTGTACTGGGAGCAATGTTGCTTGAAATATATATAAGTTACTTGGATGAAAATATAGATGGCTAGCTTGTGTAGAACTGTGGATAGGGTAGAAGGTTCCCAAAGAATACAGAGGGAATGAGATCAGTTGCAGATATTGATGGAGAAATGACAGATGGAGTTATATCCTGTTAAATGTGAGGTGCTGCACTTTAGGAAATCAAAGTTTAGACAAACTATACAGTTAATGGCAGGATCCTGTACAGCACTGATGCACAGAAGGATCTTGGGGTTCAAGTCCATAGTTCCCTGAAAGTTGCACACAAGTACAAAGGGTGGCATGCTTGCCTTTATCTTTTGGGGAATTGAGCACAAGAGTCAGGATGTCAAGTTGCAGCTTTATAAGACTTTGTTTAGGTCACACTAAAGAGTATGGTGTTTAATTCCAGTTTCCACATTCCAGGAAGGATGTACAGCCTTTGGAGAAGGCGCAGAAGAGGTTTACCAGGATGCTGCCTGGATTAGAGGGTATGAGTCAAGAGGAGGGACTAGAAAATCTCGGGTTGTTTTCTCTGGTGTGGCGGAGGCTGAGGGGAGACTTGATAAATGTCTATAAAATTATGAGGTCTATATATAGCGTTGATGGTCAAAATCTTTTTTTCCACAAAGTTGGAATGTCCAAAACTAGAGGGAAGGTGAGAGGGGGAAAGTTCAAAGGAGATGTGAGAGGCAAGTGTTTTTACACAGAGAGTGGCAGTAGTCTGGAAGGCGCTGCAGGTGAGGATATGGTAGAGGCATTTAAGGGACTTTTAGATAAGCACATGAATATGTAAGGAATGGAGGGATATGGACCAATGGTGAGTGGAAGGGAATGGTTTAATTTGGTGTCATGAATGGCACAACATTGTGGGCTGAAGGGCTCATTCCTGTCTTGTACTGTTCTATGTAGTATGAAAAATAAATTTTAAGGTAACCCTGGAAGAGAGACAGATTTGTCTTCAAACATAACTTTTGCTCTGAACTAATCTGCCAGGCAGATTTTCTTCACTAGTAAATCCAAATATTATAGCTATAAAAAATAATCCCCATGATAAATTTACAAATCCCAACTAAAGTCACCTTCCATGTTTACAATACTCATGCCAAATAGTTCCTAACTTTTCCCATTGGTAGCCTGTGCCATTTACATATAGTTCACCAACTACTTTAGTTACCTCATCAAATGTTTAAGAGCCACATCTAATAATAATGAAAGGATATTTGCAATGCTCATTCATATACATTAGTGCAAGAGACTTTTTTCTGATAAAAGTCAGGCACATCAGTTTAAAAAGAGTGGACATATCTTCCACATCTGGTCCCAGGATGACATCTTCCCATGTCACGAAGAAAACGCCTTTATTACGATTCAATGGAATGCCTTAATCTCAGTGCAACACACTGAGCTTCCTAATTTGTACAATAGCAAACCAAACTAAAAAAATTACAAATTGACATTCTTTAGAATTCCTTTTGCATTTTTAATATTTTGTTTACATTGATGATCTCCATTTTGCCATTCTATCTTGCCTCTTTGTCTACTCTATTAATGTTTTACATAATTTTAAAATATTTTCACTAGGTCATCCCGAATGCTTTTGCTTTCAACTAAAAAGAGCCCCAGCCCATTAATCCTTTCTGAATAGCTAGAAATTTGCAATACTGGTATTATCCTCATAAATCCTTTTAGTTTCAATTATTATTTAAGAAAGGTGGTAAGGACAAGCCAGGGAACTATAGACCAGTGAGCCTGACGTCAGTGGGCAAGTTGTTGGAGAGAATCCTGAGGGACAGGATGTACATATATTTGGAAAGGCAAGGACTGATTAGGGATAGTCAACATGTCTTTGTGTGTGGGAAATCATGTCTCACAAACTTCATTGTGTTTTTGAAGAATTAACAAAGGGGATTGATGAGGGCAGAGCAGTAGATGTGATCTATATGGACTTTAGTAAGACGTTCGACAAGGTTCCTCATGGGAGACTGTTAGGCAAGTTAGATCTCATGCAATACAGGGAGAACTAGCCATTTGGATACAGAACTAGCTCAAAGTTAGAAGGCAGAGGGTGGTGGTGGAGGGTTGTTTTTCAGACTGTAGTCCTGTGACCAGTGGAGTGCCACAGAATAGGTGCTGGGTCCACTGCTTTTCGTCATTTACATAAATGACTTGGATATGAGCCTAAGAAGTATAGTTAGCAAGTTTGGAGATGACATCAAAATTGGAGGTGTAGTGGACAGCGAAGAAGGTTACCTCAGGTTACACTGGGTTCTTGATCAGATGGGCCAATGGGCTGAGAAGTGGCAGATAGAGTTTAATTTAGATAAATGTGAGATGTTGCATTTTGGGAAATCAAATCTTACCAGGATTTATACACTTAATGCTAAGGTCCTCAGGAGTGTTGCTGAATCTTGGAGTGTAGGTTCATAGTTCCTTGAAAGTGGAGTTGCAGGTAGATAGGATACTGAAAAAGGGATTTGGTATGTTTTCCTTTATTGGTCAGAGTATTGAGTACAGGGGTTGGGAGGTCATGTTGCAGCTGTACAGGACATTGGCTAGGCCACTTTTGGAATATTGCATGCAATTCTGGTTTCCTTCCTATTGGAATGATGTTGTGAAACTTGAAAGGGTTCAGAAAAGATTTACAAGGATATTTCCAGAGTTGGAGGATTTGAGCTATAGGGAGAGAATAAATAGGCTAGAGCTGCTTTCCCTGGAGCGTCGGAGGCTGAGGGGTGACCTTATTGAGGTTTTATCTTTCTTTCTACCATATAGAGGTTTATAAAAACTTGAGAGGCATGGATAAGGTAAATAAACAGAGTCTATTTCCTGGGGTGAGAGAGTCCACAACTAGAGGGCATAGGTTTAGGGTGAGAGGAGAAAGATATAAAAGAGACCTAAGGGGCAACTTTTTCATTAAGGGGCAGAGGGTGGTCCGTGTATGGAATGAACTGCCAGAGGAAGTGGTGGGGGCTGGTACAATTGCAACATTTAAAAGGCATCTGGATGAGTATATGAATAGGAAGGGTTTGGAGGGATATGGGCCGGATGATGGCAGGTGGAACTAGATTGGCATGGGATATCTGGTCGGCATGGACGAGTTGGACCGAAGGGTCTGTACCCGTGCTGTGCATCTCTATGACTCTATGACCAAGATATTCTACTGTAGTCAACATTTTGTTTTGATGTTCAATCACCTTATGCTCCATGTTTTCCTCTTGATCAGCTTACCCATTAGTAAATTTAAAATGCAGTGATTTCTACGAGCAAAGATGGCAACACCACCATAGCTATATCGTCATTCCTGCACTGTCGCTGGGCCCAAATATCAGGACCCTTCCCCTTTGGCTGTATCCAAACAGCAGTTCAAAAAGGCAGCTTAACACTACTTTCTCAAGGGCAATCACTAGCCAGTGATGTCCATATCCCATGAAAGAATATTTTAAAAACAAAAAAAACAGCTTTGTTTTTCCAGTGATAAGCACAGATCACAAACTCCAACCTAGTGAGAAACATTTCCAATGACACACAAATCAAATAATAGTTTCTATGATAAAATTATCTTATTGATTTTACCTCATAGCAAGTTAACTAATCTTTACAAGAGAAGACCATAAGACGTTGGAGCAGAAATTAGGCCATTCAGCCCATCATGTCTGCTCCACCATTCAATCATGGCTAATAAATTTCTCAACTCCATTCTCCTGCTTTCTCCCTCTAACTCATGATTCCCTTAACAATCAAGAATCTATCTATCTCAGTCTTAAACATATTCAATGATCTGGCCTCCACAGACTTCCGTGACAATGAAATTCATAGATTCACCACTCTCTGGCTAAAGAAGTTTCTCCTTACCTCCATTCAAAATGGTCTTCCCTTAGTTTCAATTAGATCCTCCCCCCATCATCTTTCTAAACTCCATCAAATATAGTCCCAGAAACCTCAAGCATTCCTCATATGTTAAGCTTTTCATTCCAGGGACCATTCTTGTGAACCTCATCTGACCCATTTTAGGGCCAATACATCCTTCCTAAGGTACGGGCCGCAAAACCGTGCACAATACTCTAAATGTGGTTTGACCAGAGACTTTTAGAATCCCAGAGATATATTCCTGCTATTATATTCAAAATAAACACCAACATTGACTTAACTTGCAAGTTTACCTTGAGAGAATCCTGGACTAGAACTCACAAGTCTCTTTATGCTTCAGACATGACTTGTGTGGCACCTTGTCAAAGACTTTCTTGGAGTCCAGGTAGGTAACATCCATTGGCTCTCCTTGGTCTAACTGGCTCATTATCTCCTCAAAGAATTCTAACAGATCACTTCCCTTTGATGAAACCATGCTGACTTTGCCCTCTTTTGCCATACGCTTCCAAGTATTCGGAAATCTCATCCTTCACAGTGGACACCAAAATCCACGCACTACCAAGGTTAGGCTAATTGGCCTGTAACTTTCCATCTTTTGCTTTACACCTTTTTTAAACAGGGATATCATGTTAGTGATTTTTCCAGTCTTTTGAGATATTCCTGAACTCTAGTGATTCCTGAAAGATTACCACTAACACCTCCACTATCTCTTTCAAACTCTGGAATATAGTCCATCTGGTTCACATGATTTATCCACTTTCAGACCTTTCAGTTTTTCTAGCACCTTCTTCTTGGTGACGGCCACCATACTCAGCTCTGCCCCCTGTCTTTCTTGAATTGTTGGGGTATTACTCATGTCTTCCGCCATGAAGACTGACGCAAAGTAATTATTCAGTTCCTCGGCCATTTCCTTGTTCCCTACTACTATTTCTCCAGATTTATTTTCCAGTGATCCAATGTCCACGTTTACCTCTCTTTTGTCCTTTTGTGAAGACTTTGTCACTGCTGTTGGTTTTGTGAATAAGATAAATAAATCTCATTTATTAAGATTTATTGTAAAATGGTTGGAATGTTCCACTTAAGACTACAAGATACTGGAGAAAAATTTTGTTTTAAAATACAAGTGCACTGATTGAAACTGGCAACCGTTGAACAGCACAGTGTGATTTACAGCACCACAGTAGACAGACACTAACAATGTAATTTCTAGCCAAACTTGCAATGTGTTCTCCCTTAAAACAGTCTGTTGCAAATGTCATGTTTACCCATCCTTTTCTGAATTTTCCAATTGCTTTTACATAATTTATTTGATGTTCAAGTTAAAAATATATCTAAATTCCAAACAAGGAAAAACTTCTGAACTTCTATGTCAAGCTAAATCAAAGAAAAATTAGAAATCAAAAACATAAGAAAATACAACCCAGCTTCTGGTGGCACCTGATCACATATTTCTTTCGGAGGCTGATTCTCAGTATGGCCCATTTTTAATTCAGATTTCAAACACTTTTGACTTTATAAAAGATACACTCCTTTTAAGTCCAATCTCATTTTTAACATGAATAATATCTGAATTGGCCGCTGCACAGTGTAGTCACATTTTCATTAATTGCTTGGGGTTCACTGAAGTCTTCAGGCAAGTGCCCATGTTAAAATGCAACATTGCCAAGCTTCAACGTCTTCAATTTTCCATTTAAAAAAAAAGCATAAAACTGTTTTCTTTAGTAGTGTGAGTTATTAGTAGGTCTGAATATTTTCATGCCCATGAAGTGGCTTTTAAAGCTAAAAAAAAAAGCACATTAGAGAGATAAATTTTCTCTAATGTGAAGAATGCTAACTCAGAGAATGTACAAGAATATTAGAAAGATGAAATTATTGGACATTATAGTTTTGGTTAAGATTTAAGATGGAACTTGTGTAGAATTAGACAGCTGACCCATAAAATACAGACAACTGAACAGCATAGGAACATGCCCTTTGGCCCATGATGTTGTGCCAAACATGATGCCAAATTAAACTATTCCCTTCTGCCTGCCCTTGGCCCATATACTGCCATTCTTTACATATTCATGTGCTTATCTAAAAGTCATTTAAATGCCCTTATTGTATCTACCTCAACCAGCACCCCGGCAGTGCATTCCAGACCCCCAACACTCTCTGTAAAACACTTGCCACTCACGTCACCTTTGAACTTTCCCCATCTCACCTTAAACGCCTACCTGACATTTCAACACTGGGAAAATAGTTCTGACTGTCAACCAGATCTATGCATCTCATAATTTTGTAGATGTCTATCAAGTCTCCCCTCAGCCTCCACTGCCCCAGAAACAACAAACTTGAGTTTTCCAGTCTCTCCTCATATCTCATGTCCTCAGATCCAGGCAGCACTCCTGGCAAACATCTTCTGCATCCTCTCCAAAGCCTCCCAAATCTTTCCTGCAATGTGGCGAACAGAAGTGAATGCAATACTCTAAATATAGCCTAACCAAAGTCTTGTAAAGCTGCAACATGACATCCTGACTCTTGTACTCAATCCCCGACCAACAAAGGTGAACATGCCACATGCCTTTGTTATTACCCTATCTACATGCATGGTCACTTTCAGGGAGCTATGGACTTTACCCCAAGATTCTTCGGTACGTCAATACTGTTCAGAGCCCTGCTATCTCCTCTGTACTTTCCCTTAACATTTGATCTCCCAAAGTACCTCACACTTACGTGGATTAAACTCCTTCTGCCTTTTCTTCACCCATATCTGTGACTGATCTATACCCAATGTATCCTTTGACAATTTTCAACACGATCCATAACTCCACCAATTTTTGTGTCATTCAAAACCTTTCTAACCCACCCATTTACATTTTAATCAAAGCCATTTATATATATCACAAACAACAGAGGTTCCTGCAGAACACCAGGAGTCATGGGTCTCCAGCCTGAAAACTACCCTTCCACCTCTAATCTCTGCCTTCTATGGGCAAGCCAATTCTGAACCCGCGCGGCCAAGTCACCGTGGATCCCATGCCTCTTAATTTTCTGGATGAGTCTACCATGAAGGATCTTATTGAAAGCCTGTTTAAAATCCACGTGGACAACATCCACAGCTCTACCCTCATCGATCACCTGTGCCACCTCCTCAAAAAATTCAATCAAGCTAGGAAGAATGACCTGACCCACACAAAGCCATGCTGACTGTCCCTAATTAGGTCATGCTTTTCCAAATGTGTGTAAATCCTATCCCTAAGACTTCTCTCCAATAGCTTCCCAACCACCGAGGTAAGACACACCAGTCTTATAGTTTCCTGGATTATCCCTATTTCCTTTCTTGAACAGAAGAACAACATTAGTTACTCACCAGTCCTCCAGTGGCTAGTGAGAATACAAATATCTTGGTCAAGGCCCCAGCAGTCTCCTCTCTTGCTTCTCTCAGTAATACAGGGTAAATATCATGGGGAATAAATGTTCATCAAGAGATCCAACACCACTTCTTTCTTGATCTTAAAGTGCCCTATTAGCACATTCCACACACATCTCACCATCCTCCATATCCTTCCCCAGGGTGAATACCGACACAAAGTAATCATTTAAGATCTCACCCACGTCCTCTGCCTCCAAGCACAAGTTCTCTACTTTATGCTTGAGTGGTCCGACCTTCTTCTAGCTATCCATTTGCTTCGGGATTCTTTAACACTACTTGTCAAGGTCATTTTATGGAGAAAGCAAGGACTGCAGATGCTGGAGTGTCAGAGTCGAAAAGTGTGGCGCTGGAATAGCGCAGCACGTCAGGCAGCATCTGACGACCAGGCCAGTATTTCATGGCCCTTTCTTGCTCCCCTAAATCCCTGCTTTCCTTATATTCCTCACAGGCACTGTTCGATTTTAGCTTCTTAAACTTACATATACATATCCTTCTTTTTTTCCTTCTGACTAAATTCACAATCTCCCTTGATATCCAAAAATTCCTTACTTTGCTATCCTTGTCATTCCTCCTTATTGGAACTTGCTAGTCTTGATCTCTCATCAGCAGGACTTCAAACAATTCCCATATGTTAAATGTGGACTTATCTGCTAACAGCTCCCTTCAATTAACACTCCCTCCCTTCTTCCTAATACTGACATAATTTGCCTTCCCCAATTTAGTATCTTTTCGCGAGGTCCGGACTTATCTTTGTTCATACTTATCTGAAAACTTAAGGAGTTATGATCACTGTTTCCAAAATGCTAGCAAAGGAGTGGTTAGGAAGTATTTCTGTTCTCATCCACTGAAAGAGGCTATCAATAGATGCAAGAATACAGCTCAGTAGGTACTGGTTGCCATGCCACTGGACCAGAGGCCATTCTTCATGTGAGAATCAATGCAGTGTATTTCTTTTAATTACGAGGATCACAAATGGTGATAATACACACACACATTTCAAGAAGAGATCATCAGATGCCAATCAAGAATAAACTCCAATGTAATGTTCAACACACGGATAATAACGTAAACTGTGGAGCAGAACAGAGCTTATTCCACCTTTGCTGGGATTTCGAAGAATGACTGGGAATGGACGTAACTGCTCTCCCTAACTGATTTTGTTGTAACACAGCAAACGGTCCATAAGCAATAGGAGACCCGAAAACGGGTCATCAGGTCATCTGATGCAAAGGATTTTAACAAGACAGAAGTGTACAGCTGCTCAAGACAATGAAAAAAATAATTTATTAAAGTACAGCAGATACTCAAACACACTTGTATACCGTTTATCTAAGATTATGTCAATTACATGACGTACACACTTAGATAATTATACAAATGCAAATTAAAAAATGCATGACAGTCCTTTTTTATACAAAGCACAGCCTTAATAGAGAATCAACAACATTCAAACATCTATAAGTTCTTCCTTTTCATTGCCCATCTTTAGTCTCTACAGATTAAATGAAACAGATTAAAGTGATCCTCTTTAATTTAAAGCTACTTCATCCAATAACAGAATCTCTGAAGATGTTTGGTTGACCACTTGTCATTGAGATTGTAGGAAGAATCCACCAGGAGTCTATGACGGTGATCACTTAAACTGATTGTCGATCAGGGTACCTTTCATCTTGGCTTTCTTTGCCTCTAATTCCGCCTGCAAAGAAAGGAGAAGACGGATCTTTACAGGAGCCTTTAACCCACTATTTGGTGAAACCAATAATTATAAATTGATTAACAGTGTCATGACAACTAAATAGCTTGACTTTTTCTCCTTGCAATCACATTAATACTGTGGATTTACGATAACTACGAGATAGGGAGGGCTGCAGATGCTGGAAGGTCAGGGTCGATAAAGTGTGACACTAGAAAAGGCACAGCAGGTCAGGCAGAACCCGAGGAGCAAGACAGTCGACATTTCAGGCACAAGCCTTTATTAGGACTGAAGAAGGGTTACGCCTGAAAGGTCAACTCCCTCACTCCTCAGATGTTGCCTGACCTACTGTACTTTTTCCAGCACCACACTTTGTAGATTTACAATAACTTACAGCCATTCAGAGGACGTTGGAATGGTGGGGGTTCAGTTTATTTTTGATGAATTTATTTCTCAATAAGAACAAATATTTAACCTATTGCATGCTTTGTTTCCCAGAATGAGGTCCAGGAAAAACATTAGCTAAGTATGCAGTGGGTATGGACTCAGCATCAGTTCCAAAAACCTTCTGCTATTTGTTGATTGCAGTGATGGCAAAAGGGGAAGGAAGCTTGAATGCACTGGCTGTCAAGCCTGAGTTAGTACAGGTTGCATTCATACTTGTGGAATACCACTGACAAATCAGACATCTGGCCCAGCATCAAAATTCTAGCTGGATGACTGGGTATTGCAAAAGCTACACAAGCAGGCTTTCACTACTAAAAATATCTTGGATAAGCCCTTTCTTTTTCAGTGGCATTACACTAGAGAAGCATTTTAGTTTTTCATAGGTCTCACAGTTTATGCGGAGATTTTATTTTGGTCCCATTTATATGAAAAGCAGATCCTGAATCTGGCCTAATGGATCTTGACAAGAGCGATGGTAAAATTGCTAATACATTTACCAGTTCCTGCAGTCTCTTCTTGCTCATGCCTTTTCTTTCCAGCTGCTTCTCAATCACTTTGGCGTTCTGTGCATAGGAATCAGCAATCTCCCTCTGTCAAATGCACAAATCACAGGTTAGTGTCATTTCGTAACAATTTCTAATTCTGACATTCATACATATCTGGATTATTGTAAGCTTTCAATATAATGCCCGTGAAAGAATAATTTTGTTTTAGTGGACAGCAAAGAGAGTTACCTCAGATTACAACAGGATCTGGACCAGATGGGCCAATGGGCTGAGAAGTGGCAGATGGAGTTCAATTCAGATAAATGGGAGGTGCTGCACTTTGGGAAAGCAAATCTTAGCAGGACTTACACACTTAATGGTAAGGTCGTAGGGAGTGTTGCTCAACAAAGAGACCTTGGAGTGTAGGTTCATAGCTCCCTGAAAGTCGAGTCACAGGTAAATAGGATAGTGAAGAATGCGTTTGGTATGCTTTCCTTTATTGGTCAGAGTATTGAGTACAGGAGTTGGAGGACATGTTGCAGCTGTATAGGACATTGGTTAGGCCACTGTTGGAATATTGCCTGCAATTCTGGTCTCCTTCCTATCGGAAAGATGTTGTGAAACTTGAAAGGGTTCAGAAAAGATTTACAAGGATGTTGCCAGGGTTGAGGATCTGAGCTACAGGAAGAGGCTGAATAGGCTGGGGCTGTTTTCCCTGGAGCATCGGAGGCTGAGGGGTGATCTTATAGAGGGTTACAAAATTATGGATAGGATAAATAGGCAAAGTCTTTTCCCTGGGGTTGGGAAGTCCAGAACTAGAGGGCATAGGTTTAGGGTGAGAGGGGAAAGGTATAAAAGAGACCTAAGGGGCAACTTTTTCACGCAGAGGGTGGTACGTGTATGGAATGAGCTACCACAGGATGTCGTGGAGGCTGGTACAATTGCAACATCTAAAAGGCATTTGGATGGGTATATGAATAGGAAGGGTTTGGAGGGATACGGGCCGGGTGCTGGCAGGTGGGACGAGATTGAGTTGGGATATCTGGTTGGACCGAAGGGTCTGTTTCCATGCTGTACATCTCTATGACTCTATGATTTAGAGAATCACAGAATTGTTACAGGACAGAAAGAAGCTGTTCATTGACTTGCTTCCATTTTATGATTGTTATGAACCATAACAATCTGAGGAGTTAGTGATTACATTTTTAAAAATCCATCCTCTAACACAGCTGTAAAGCAAAACACTGCAGATACTGGAATTCTGAAATAAAACAAAGCACTGGAGAATCTCAGTGGTCTAACAGTAATCTACATTTGGTCTCGGTAGTTTAGAGTAACTTCAGCAACAAATACAGCAGATTAGATTATAAGAAATAAAAGTAAAATGCTGTTTCACCTGGGAGCTGTGTTTGAGACCTTGCCGAGTGAGGAGGAAGGAGGTCAATAGACAGGAGTTACATCTTCTGCGAATGCATGGGAAGGTGCTGTGGGAGACTGATGGAAGGGCATACCATGATATCGAGGAGGAAATGGTCTTTGTGGAATGTTGATAATGGAGGGAAAGATATGTGGGGGCCCAGGGCTGAGGAAAAGATCATTTCAGAGACACCCAAAGAGGTGGCATCATTGGGACTGACATGACAGAGAAACTGGGAGAAGGGAATGGAATCCTTGCAGGAAGCAGGGTGCAAGGAAGTGTAATTGTGATCAAAATCCATAAAAGCTGAAGATTCCACATCTGTAGTGAAGTCCTTAAAGTGTACAAATGAGTGGGTTGGGCAATAAATGCTGGCCAACTGGCAATGCCCACATCCCATAAAATGAATAAATAAATAAAATATCAATTACTTCTTTAAATATTTCTCATTTTAGCTACAGATTTACCTGTCAACAGTTCAGCTCAACTTACTGTGCAACTCTCATTTGTTCAAAACTTGTTTTAAATTTAAAACCTTGTTTTCTGGCTCTTCCTCACAAACTTAATATCAATCATGAGGCCACTATTCACAAGATGCTCACTTATCATCAGCTAATTAACTAATATTGGCTTGTTGCCTAGCATTACATTCAGTGCAGTGCACTTTCTTGTTGAGTTCTAAAAATAATATTCTCGAAAACTGTCTCAAATACATTTTGGTATTAAATTAATTGTCTTAACAACTTGGACAGTTCTACTTTGGTCAATCTGTACAAAAAATTTAAAATCTGCTGATTGCTAAAACTTTATTTTTTGACTATTTCACAATGTATTCCTGGAGTGTGAGGTGGAACACTGGCAAGACTGGTATTTATTGACCATCCTTAGTGGTGCCAAATATATTAGGACATAACTGTGTTCTTTTTCAGGCTTTTACGTGGGTTAGTTAAGCATCAGCTACACGGGTATGTGACAAGGGGCACTGCCTGAAATTAAACAAATTTTGAATACAACAACTTTGGGACATATACGATTCATTCTGTGAGTGAAACAATGCATGTTTCAAGGCAATATATCTCAGACAACTAGTTTTGAAGATCAGTAATTAAGGCAACAGAAAGTAAGAATCACAATTAGTTAATTTTACCTGGGTAAAGATACCCTACTGATAATATTGGTGACTTAGGATTCACCTGGAATAAAAAGTAAACTGACAAGCCTAAAGTTTATTGATTTTCCCTGACTTCTTAGGAGAATGGAGTGTCATTTGCATCTTTCTGATCCAATTCATGTTATTTTTCATAAATTTATACTAATCATTTGTTTTCCTTAAAAATCATTGACAGCATTTGAATGGAGACATAGAAAATAAAAGCAGAAAAAAGCATATGATATTTACCAGTAGAATTAAAATGCATGAAATATTTTGCAGATCATATAGTTGTACATTAATATTTGTTAATGATGAATATTATTTCACTATTAGATTTAATTTCTAAGTAGCAAAGAACACAAAAGTTAACATTCCAGTCTATCAGTTGAAAGAAGAGTTTTGAGCTATGAAGAAACTCACTGCTTCGATCTCCTCTTCCTCTTCATCAATGGTGGACACAGTGACAGAGCTGAATTTACCCATGTCTTTGGTCCTCTTTGTCATCATTACCTGTGGAACCAAAAATCCAGTCAGATATTAAGTCACATACTGCTTCATACTGCAAAATTAAAAAGCAATATGCAAATGACTCAAAAGAGATAATATAGAGCGTTTTATTTTGAATCTCTGCGGACATATTTATTTATTTCTCATGTAACAACTGCTTTTTGTTTTACATTTTTCCTAATATATTATGCATTCTGTACCAAGCCTCCAATCAAGGCTGTTGAATCAGAAACAATTCTGAACAAATGCACTGCCCCAGATTTGATAACTTGCAGGCAATTCTTTGGTCATGGTCTCCTGCTGTCAGCACACCTTTGATCAAAGTGATTACGAGCCTAGGTCAGTACATTACTCAAGGCCACATAATGTTGGAGCACAAGTCAGGGTGCTTGACTTTATAGTTGAAATATAATACATATTGTATTGTATATTTAACAATGTACTATAACATAAATATTATTTCAGTACTGCCTGTAGGGGCACCATCATACATATTATTAATCTTTTTCCCTGAATGGTGCAACTTAATTAATTTGCCTAACTGGATATACAATTTATAGACATAGAGCAGCAAGGTTATTGATTTTAAAATAAAGAAATATATCTCAGCAATTTGCTGCTAGAAAGAATTTTAATACTATATTAGATCAAAGAAAGAGGCAATTATGGCATGGTGACTTACAGCTTAAACTTCAAAGCTGCAATGTCAATATGGGTGAGGGGAGAAGGGGAGGGAGAGGAAGGAAGGGAGAAAGGATGAAGGGAGAAGGGACGAAGGGAGAAGGGATGGAGTGAGGGAGGGAGGGGAATGGAAAGAGGGGAATGGGGGTGAAGAGATAGAGTTTGCTTATGTTTAGAAATATTTTAAAGAGGCGACATTTTCCACTGTTCTATACATCACCATTCCAATGTATTCCGGCTGGTCCTGCATATTCCATTCTCTGTAATTTTGAGATCACCCAAAAGTCTGTTGCCTGGGTCTTACGTAAACTGGGTCTAATTTCCCTATCACCCGTGCTCCAAAATAACTGATTTATAATCCTCATTTTGATACAAGATAAAACTGCTAATTAACTATTGAGATGAATATCAGAATCAACCAAAATAAGATTGTTGTTGATAAATCATCAGGTGACAATTTTGGACCATCCAGAAGAATTTTCCAATTACACAGTAATTAACTGACATCACTGCACAACAAAACTTATATTCATAGAGCATATTTACAAAGACAAAATGTTCCCATGTGCTGCACAGGAGCTTTACAAAGTAAGTACACCAAATCCTTGTATTCTGCAGATAGGGGCATGGAGCTCTCGCAGCTAACAAAAATACAGCGTAAATCGTCTACCTACTGCAAAGGTTCGTACAAACAGACTGGAAGAATCGATGGGAAACAAAAAGAAATCGGATCTGAGGTTGACCTCGCAAGTTCATGGATCCATGGGTAGCAAATCGGCTGATAATGAGGCATGAGTGTATAATGTTCAGCTATGTTTGCAGAATTAGATGAGATGATCAAAAGCTTGATTGAAGAGGTACAGTTTACAGCGTGCCTTAAAGGGAGGTACAGATAGAGAGAGAAGGGTTTTCCATTATTGGGGTGTAAGCAACTAAATGCATGGTCAATGATGCAGCAAGCAAAATCAGGGAAGGCCAAGATACCAGAAGTAGAGGAGAACAAATATATTAAAGAATGTGAGACAGAATGAGATTACATTGGGACAAGGTCAAGTAAAATATAATCTCTAAATCATCCATTTCTAAGTCCCTGGTGACATCTGCTTGTACCGCAAAACTATTTTAAATTCCTTGGGGAAATGGAAAGTTAGAAGAATCTTTAAGGAGTTATAAATATATCAGCAAATGAATCTCATGACATTATTCTTCCCATAATTTGGCTATGAAATGGAAAATAAATGTATGAGAAAGTTATTTTTCTCGTCTCCCTTGCTGTGCAGACTTCCAATTACAGCATGCAATCACTTTTATGGCTTTAGAAGTGCAACAAACAACAACCAACCAACAACCTGCCACAGCTATCGTTGTAAATACAAATGGGTTCACTGACTTAATTCAAATCAGCAGTAGCAGAAAACTGGTGAGCTGTAACTGGATTGGTAGGCTCTGGAAAGTCAGTATCGAACCACTTTTATGAAACATATACAGCAACATAAAAAGGTAATTGCTTATTTAAGATTGATGAAGTGTTCCTACTGATCCATACTAATGAAATCTACAATCCATATCCCTGAAGGAGCAGAATTTGCTTTGGTTTACGAAAATAATCGGACCGTCAATTTTAACTTTCAGTTGCATCCTGGGTTCACTGGGAAAAGATTTTCCTTACTTTGGGTGTTCTAGCATTACATTTAAATGGTCAAATGCTAGGTTTCAGATTGGAAGACCTTCTTTTTGTAGGTGCCACTGTTACCCATATCTACTCAATTCACTCACTACAAAACTTCAGCATGTGGAAATGGAACAAATTTCCATTTTATATGTTGGAATGAAGTACTCGAGGCTGGGTGCACAGGCGGTTACAGATGCAAGTTCTCTTCATGCTGCGTCAGTGTTCCGATTATCCTACCTTCAGTTCAATTTTGCTATTTTCTATATATGCCATGCTGACTGAATTTACATCTTTTGTACACACAACAGAGTGCAGGTCAATCTGCTATAAAGTGTGATTTGTTAACTCTAATTCATTGTAATATGATTAACGAATTGGGGACACTGTTTCTAAAACGTGAACTTTTTAAAACTTTTGCTGGCTGTCATGTGATAACATCATCAACACTTTAAGTGCTGTTTCTAAAGCACAATTTTTCTATCATGCGGAGTTGTACAAGAATGCAACCATCGTGTCATAGAAGAACTACCTGTAACTTTATGTAGTGGAGCATTACCATGAATAATAGGGTTGAGTTTGTCTTGGATTCTGTGGACTTTAAACAAGACTAGTATTGTACAGCTCCAATCATACTTCTCAACTTTGTTTGAAATGTAACAGGCATAATAAACTACTTTAAAGAGCAGTAACTGTCATTAAGGTACCAAACTTGCAACTGAATAGTTCCAGGAAGTAGAGAAAACTGATTAAACAAACTGCACCAAATATAGCACTGCCCTCATGTACTCTGTCAAAATGGGAGTCAGAATTGAAGCATCAACCCAAATATCACCCAAGTTGGGATACATTAAGCCAAATATAGCATCCGCATATAGGATCAACATGATTTCACAAGAAATCAAGCTTGAGAACTTCCTGATCTGTACATGTTATCTATTCACTCGAATAAACTAGCTGACCTAGAGGCATGTCTATCCAAGCTTTTCAGACATCAGAATACAAATATTTATTGTCAAATTGCATCCATAAATTTTTCTACTTTTTCAATTTTGATCGCTGAAAAATAGTTTCACAATAAAAAATGTTGAAACAAAAAGCAGTACTTAAACCAAGTAACAGTTTGGAACAAAAACATTATTTCAGTCTTTAAGTGGCAAAGTTGAAGAAATTTTTAAAAGTCATCCACAAATCAATATTTGATAAATCTTGAGTAGAGTCAATGACTGTCAAATCTCATGCATTAACACTATTGCATATGAAGGGCATTGAGTACAATCATCAGGTTAAATGGTTCAATAATTTATCTTAATGCAGAAAACTATTCTCTATATGAGAAAGATGAATTGAAACATGAGAAAGTTCAGTTGAAACTATGCAAAAGTATTTCAGATGAGTGGAGAAAGTGACGACTGCAGATGCTGGAGATCAGAGCTGAAAATGAGTTGTTGGAAAAGCACAGCAGGTCAGGCAGCATCCTAGGAGCAGGGGAATCAATGTTTTGGGCATGAGCCTTCTTCAGGAATGAGGAAAGTGCATCCAGCAGGCTAAGATAAAAGGTAGGGAGGAGGGACTTGGGGGAGGAGCGTTGGAAATGCGATAGGTGGAAGGAGGTCAAGGTGAGGGTGATAGGCCGGAGTGGGGGTGGGTGCTGGGGGGGTCAGGAAGAGGTTTATAGGTTAGGAAGGCGGTGCTGAGTTCGAGAGATTTGACTGAGACAATGTGGGGGGAGGGGAAATGAGGAAACTAAAAAAATCTGAGTTCATCCCTTGTGGTTGGAGGGTTCCTAGGCAGAAGATGAGGCGCTCTTCCTCCAACCGTTATGTTGCTATGGTCTGGCGATGGAGGAGTCCAAGGACATGCATGTGGTTGGTGGAGTGGGAGGGGGAGTTCAAGTGTTGAGCCGGGGATGGTTGGGTTGGTTGGTCCGGGTGTCCCAGAGGTGTTCTCTGAAACGTTCCGCAAATAGGCGGCCTGTCTCCCCAATATAGAGGCGGCCACATTGGGTGCAGTGGATGCAGTAAATGATGTGTGTGGAGGTGCAGGTGAATTTGTAGCGGATATGGAAGGATCCCTTGGGGCCTTTGAGGGAAGTAAGGGGGGAGGTGCGGGCGCAAGTTTTACATTTCTTGCGGTTGCAGGGGAAGGTACCAGGAGTGGAGGTTGGGTTGGTGAGGGGTGTGGACCTGACAAGGGAGTCAAAGAGGGAGTGATCTTTCTGGAACGCTGGTAGGGGAGGGAAGGGAAATATATCCCTGGTGGTGGGGTTCGGTTGGTGGTGTTGGAAATGATGACGGATGATACGATGTATATGGAGGTTGATGGGTGGTAGGTGAGGACCAGTGGGGTTCTGTCCTGGTGGCAATTGGAGGGGCGTGGTTCAAGGGCAGAGGAGCGGGAAGTGGAGGAGATGCAGTGGAGGGCATCGTCAATCATGTCTGGGGGGAAAATTGCGGTCTTTGAAGGAGGCGGCCATCTGGGTAGTACGGTATTGGAACCGGTCCTCCTGGGAGCAGATGCGGCGGAGACAAAGGAATTGGGAGTATGGGATGGCGTTTTTACAGGGGGCAGGTGGGAGGAGGTGTAGTCTAGGTAGCTGTGGGAGTCGGTCGGTTTATAGTAAATGTCCGTGTTGATTCGGTCGCCTGAGATAGAAATGGAGACGTCTAGGAAGGGGAGGGAGGAGTCTGAGACGGTCCAGGTAAATTTGAAGTCGGGATGGAAGGTGTTGGTAAAGTGGATGAACTGTTCAACCTCCTCGTGGGAGCACAAGGCAGCGCCGATACAGTCATCGATGTAGCGGAGGAAAAGGTGGGGGGTGGTGCTAGTGTAGCTACGGAAGATGGACTGATCCACATATCCTACGAAGAGGCAGGCATAGCTGGGGCCCATGCAGATGCCCATGGCTACTCCTTTGGTTTGGAGGAAGTGGAAGGATTGGAAAGAGAAGTTCAGGGTGAGGACCAGTTCAGTCAGTCGAAGGAGGGTGTCAATGGAAGGGTACTGGTTGGTACAGCGGGAAAGGAAGAAGCCGAGGGCTTTGAGTCCTTCGTGATGGGGGATGGAGGTGTACAGGGTCTGGATGTCCATGGTGAAGATAAGGCGTTGGGGACCGGGGAAGCGAAAATCATGGAGGAGGTGGAGGGCGTGGGTGGTGTCCCGAACGTAGGTGGGAGTTCTTGGACTAATGGGGACAGGACCATGTCAAGGTATGCAGAGATGAGTTTGGTGCAGAGAAGCAGGCTGATCCAATGGGTCGGCCGTGGCAGTCAGGTTTGTGGATTTTGGGCAGGAGGTAGAAACGGGCGGTGCGGGGTTGTGGGACAATGAAATTGGAGGCGATGGATGGGAGATCCCCTGAGGTGATGAGGTTATGGACGGTATGGGAGATGATGGTTTGGTGGTGGGAGGTGGGTCGTGGTCAAGGGGGCAGTAGAAGGAGGTGTCCGCGAGCTGGCGTTTAGCCACAGCGGTGTAAAGGTCGGTGCGCCAAACTACTACCGTGCCTCCCTTGTCTGCCGGTTTGATAGTGAGGTTGGAGTTGGAGTGGAGGGAGTGGAGGGCTGCACGTTCCGAGGGTGAGAGGTTGGAGTGGGTGAGAGGGGTAGAGAGGTTGAGGCGGTTAATGTCGCGGCGGCAGTTGGCCATGAAGAGATCGAGGGCAGGTAAGAGGCCAGTACGGGGTGTACAGGTGGATGGGGTGTGTTGGAGGCGGGAGAAGGGGTCGTCAGAGGGTGGGCGAGAATCCTGGTTGAAGAAGTAGGCATGGAGGCGAAGGTGAAGATTAGTGATCACATATTTCAATGGCTTGCAGCTTGACTGTAGTAATTTCTGGCAAAAATCTGGATTACTTCCACTTAGCTTTTTTGGTTCGGGGTCAACTCCCTATCATAAAATAGCATGAGTCATTGTAAAATAATTTGCAAATAATCAGGAATAAAAGTTTTCTAGAGAAAAATACATTAACATATTTACTGAAATAAAGAAGGCACAACAGCAGCAGCACCATGTGGGGCTAAAAATGAGGCGTCAATCTGAAGTTGCATCGCAGCACTACCGAAAGAGACAGAGACTACTAATCTGATGATCGATGGAACAGATCCAGTTGTGAATAATGAAATAAACCCTAACCCTAACCCAACTAACAGGAAGAGAATGATTCACAAATAGCCTCATACACAACAACAGGGAAGTCCTGCACATCAATGCATTAAAAAAATGCTGAAGCATTTGCAATAATCTTTAGCCTGGAGTGCCTAGAGGATGGTCCATTTTGGCTCTCTCACTGACACTCAGTTTAGTTAATGCCAGTCACTCAGCTCCTGACCTCGTTACAACCTTAGTTCAAATATGATGTGGAGGTGCCAGTGTTGGACTGGGGTAAACTTAGCCTTAGTTCAAACATAGAGAAAACGGATGAACACATGAGGTGAAATAAGAGTGACTCCCTTTGACATCAAGTCAGCTATTGACTGAGTCTAAAATGAAGTAAATGGGAATCAAGGGAATACTTTCTGCCAGTTGTACTTAGTACAATGTAAAATGATTGTGGTTGTTGAGAGTCATTCGATTGCAGTATACTACTGCATAGGTACCTCAGGATACAGGCCAATTATCCTCCGTTGTTTCATTCATGACGTTTCCTGCATCGTAATGTCAAAATTGGGGATATCCACTGATGATTGCACAGTTCGGCATCATTTGTGACTTCTCACATAACTCCAGGTTTGGGCTGATGTGGCAAATAACACTGACACCACACAAGTACCGGATAACGATCACCTCCAACAGAGAGAATCTAACCATCATCTCTTAATGTTCAACAGCAATACCACTGCTGAATCCCTCATTGTTAATGTTCTGGGGAATTACTATCAGCCAGATATTAATTTGGAACAATTGGATAAATGTTTTGGCTGCAAGAGAAAGTCGCAGGCTGGAATTCTACAGTAAATAACTCAGCTCCTAACAACCCAATGTACATTCACCATCTACAAGGCATAAAGGCATGAGTATGATGGCATGTTCTCAAATTGGACAACAGCATTCAAATGAATTGGCACCATCCATTGCTTTCAACATTCAGTCTTCACCACCAACACACAGTGGCACCAGTGTCTACCACCTTGAACATCCAATGCAGTAACTCACCACACCTCCCTTGATAGATAGAGTTTACAGGTTTGGAAGGTGCTATCATCAATAAGGACAAAGGCAGCAGACACACAGGAACACCACGACTTGTAAGTTTACTTCCAAGCCACTCAATATCCTGACGTGAAAATATATAGCCACTGCTTCATTGTCAATGGACCAAAATCTTGGAAATACCTCCATTACACAACTGTGGGTGTCCCTACAACAAAATGACTGCATCAGTTCAAAGCAGCAATTCACCATTAGCTTCTCATTAGGGGGAGACAACAAATTCTGACCCAGCGTGCAAACCCACATCATGTGAACGAAGTTTTTAAAAAAAAAAGCTGGAGGCAATTAATTAAAAAATTTTTTTTCATTCTGCTCCATCAACTTTATCTAGGTAAGAAGAAGCCCAAGATGAGCAGTTATCATATCGAATGGTAGAGCAAACTCAGTGGGCCATGTTTACTCCTGCTACTATTTCTCGTCTTCTAACAACTCTGCACCGTATACCACATTGCTCTGTTTTAATATAGACTCTAATTTCCAAAGAGTATATGCAATCTGCAAAATCGAAGTGAGGTTTTCTCCTGTACTTGGATCCATCTGGATGTTAGCTGAGGGACATGGTAGGTAAAGGGGGAAAAAAGACAGCGGATGGAAATAAGCATTAAGTTGCAATAGGGAGTATGAGAGGATATGAGGAGTGGAGTATAGGGTAGCATTTGAGAATTTGAAGATTTATGGGGATAGGTAGAACTGGTGGCATGAATGTGGAATGGGGGTACATTTGGGATGAGGGGCTGGAGGATTTCTTTACATTTTATTCTTTTGTTTTGACCTTTGAACATGATGTTTGAGCAAGGAGGCAGGCTTTCCACCCAATCCACAACGGGAACCGACTGCTCCTTCAGTTCTGCCTGGGTCTCCTAGCCTGACACTGAAACCAACCTGAATATCAGAATGAAAATAAGAAGTGGTGCTGGCCATTTTTAAAGGTGAGGATTCTGGACGTGGATTGTTTCCACCTCTGTGCACATGACGCAGGAATGAAAATCGTGGTTTAGCATCAGGTTTTCAAAAGAATGAGCTTGATCCCCATTTACAGCAATTGAGCAGATTTGCTTATATTTGGAGCTGGGGTACATGAATCTTAGAATCAGACATTACTGAAGAGGCCCTTTACCCCATTGAGCGTGTATCGCCCAACCTATGCTAAATCTACACCACTCCCACTTTTCAGCATTTGAGCTATAGCCTTGAATGTGGTGGTACTTCAAGTGGTCATCCAAATACTTTTCAAGGTTGAGAGGTTATCCTTCTCAATTACCCCATAAGCATCTGCTGGGTGAAAAGACCTTTGCACTCTGAGGAAGGGTCACTCGACCTGAAAAGTTAACTGATTACTCTCCACATGTGCTGCCAGACCTGCTGCGCTTTTCTAGCAATTTCTGTTTTGGTTTGCTCAAAACCCCTCTCAATCACGCTCAAAGCTTCATCCCTGCTGTCATCAGACTTAAGAATTGATCTCACATATGTTAGAGTTGATCTTTCTCTGTAACTATAATGCTGTAATCTGCATTCTGTTCTTTTGTCCTAATGTAGTTATACAAGATATGATTTGTCTGGTTAGCATGCAAAACAATACTTTACACTGTATCTCAGGATATGTGATAATAATAAATCCAATCAAACTGTGTGACCCTTGTTGTTGACCTTAAACTAAGCATAACAAATGCCATCTAACCAAGCTGTTAATGTCACTCATAATCTTTTAACCTCCATCCAAACCCTTCAACCTCTCTGCTCCAAATAAAACAACCCAGGCTTATCAAGCCTTGCTTCATAGATGAAGGGTTTTATCTCAGACAACATCCTGGTTAGTCTCCTTTGCACATCACTTCAGTTCAATCACTTCCTTCATTTGGTACACTTGCCAAAACTGCACTGTACAGCTCCATGTTACAACATGGAGTGAACTCTCCTGCATAATTTAAAACCAGCAACACCAAAATGATCTAAAACATGCAATATTCTGTGAAAATTCAATAGGCCATGGACTAGCTAAAGTAAAAATTAACAACTTTATTTCTTAAAGTATAACAGAGAATAATTAACTAACAACTATTTACAATTCCTTACCCTAATCTATCAGTTAGCTTCACATCTATAATACTAGTCCAATAAAACTCCCGATTACGATTTACAAAACAAAACTTATCTCCAAACCAGGCAGCTTTTGTTTTCTCCGAATTCCAGTATTCTTTTCTTCTTCTTAGGGATTTCTACTTCACAGGTTACTGATCGGTAAAGGTACCTTTAAGAGAGCTATCTTTCAGACAGTCTTTTTACATGCTAGGACTTGGCAGTTCTCCTCTCAATTGTTCAATTTCCCTGGTCTTATACTCCCAAAGCATTGGATTGTGTCATTGGCTTTTAAGATTGTCAATGTATTAAATTCAAACTGGATTGGAGTTTGGTATTTTTCAGTGTATAACTTGAATTGATTGGCCTAATTTGAATCTGTTTTATCATTTCCAGGCAACCAGCTAATCGAGTTGTTTAACCAAATGTTACATTATATTCCTTTTCAGAACACTTGGTTCTGTCAGGTAGTTCTGTTCCTTTTAACTCTCTTAAAGGACAGTACACCCATATCTTCATAACATCCAACATCACCTCCCTTTTCTTATAGAACATTGTGTGATAAATGGGTCCCATTTGCCTCCTTAACTACCCTACTCACCGTTCAATGATTTGTGGACAAGCACCCCAAGATTCCTGAGCTTTCTAGTGTTCTGCTATGCATTGAGTATGGCTTGCACTTGCCATGAACACATCGCCAAGTTTTTCTGAACCTAAGCTCACACGGATGAATTGGTTTTTTGAATAAAGCGTCAGGTTCACGAGAGTTGACACTAAAATGGATCTGATGTTTCATTTAGAAACAGTAGTGGACCATTTTGCCTTTTGTGCTAGCTTCATTATTTAATTAGGTCATGACTAATCAGTGTTTTAAATCCATTTCCCTGCCTCGGCTCCACATCTACCAAATGTAAGTAAAACTTTTGGAATTCAAAAACAAATAATAGAAAATGCTGCACGTCAATCAACACCCAAGGGACCAAAGCAATTTTCGTCATTTCAGGTGTAGAATGAAAGGTCCTGCTGGTGCATTAACCTCTATTTCTCTTTCAGGTTGATGTTAACCTGTTGTGTCTCTCAATTTTGACGATATTTTGATGCATAGAACTCCAGCACAAGTTTACTATCTGTTGGATCTTGAAACAAAAATAGTGTTGCTTTGAGGGACATTTCATCTTTGTTTGCAATCAATCATTGGCTTTAAGTGAGAACAAAGTTGGGCCAATAGTAATTTGCTAGGTTAGGTGTTCACCTTATATCAAACTAAAACAGTGAAACTATTTCCAAAGGAATACTGTGTTCAATTCTGGTCATTCTGCTATAGGGAAAATGTTGTTAAACTTGGAAGGATGCAGAAAAGATTTACAAGGATACTGCTAGGTTTAGTGGTTTAGCCAGGTTTGGCAGCACGGTGGCACAGTGGTTAGCACTGCTGCCTCACAGCACCAGAGACCCGGGTTCAATTCCCGACTCAGGCGACTGACTGTGTGGAGTTTGCACATTCTCCCCATGTCTGCGTGGGTTTCCTCCGGGTGCTCCGGTTTCCTCCCACAGTCCAAAAATGTGCAGGTCAGGTGAATTGGCCATGCTAAATTGCCTGTAGTGTTAGGTAAAGGGGTAAATGTAGGGGAATGGGTGGGTTGTGCTTCGGAGGGTCGGTGTGGACTTGTTGGGCCAAAGGGCCTGTTTCCACACTGTAAGTGATCTAATCTAATCAAAATTATAGGGAGAGGCTGAAAAGACTGGGGCTGTTTTCCCTGGAGGGTTAGAAGTTGAGGGCTGACCTTATAGAGGTTTATAAAATCATGAGGAACCTGGATGCGGTCAATAGCCAAGGTCTTTTTCGTAGGGGAGCAAAGTCCAAAATTAGAGGGCAGAGGTTTAAGGTGACGCGGGAATAATTTGAAAGGGACTGGGGGGGCAACATTTTCAAGCAGAGGCTGGTGCATGTATAGAATGAGCTGCTAAAGGAAATGATGGAGGCTGGTACAGTTATAACATTTAAAAAGGCATCCGGATGGGTACATAAATAGGTAGGGTTTAGAGGGATATTGGCTGATAAATGGGACTAGATTAATTTAAGATATGGACGCATTGGACCGAACAGACTGTTTCTGTACTGTACAATTCCATAACTCTATTTCAACATGAGGAATAAAGTGCACTCCCCCATTCCCCATCCATGCCATATTACACCTTCTACCTATCCTCATAGACTTTCAAATCCCGAAATGGGATCTAACACTCAACTCTGCATACCACTTCAAACTCCCTATGTCAACATTGTGCCTATTTCCACCAGCATACTTTCCCTCTTTCCACCTATTTTGCCAATTCATCTTGTATCCAGATGAATCCAAGCACATAGGAGAAAAACTAAAATTTATCACTCAAAGTTCTATTTTTCAGACTGCACTCTTATCAAGAAAAAACACATTCATTAAAAAATATCTTGATGGGTCTCAATTGCTTTGACACTGTTTGAAGGGTTCAAGGTTGAATGGCTTGACAGGACTAGACTGACTTTGGCATGACTTAACAAGTTGGATAGCTCTGAAGATTTTCTGCACCTTTTATTCAAAATTTTCTCCACTGTCATAAATGCCAATGGGTCCATGATCCCCATTCCCAAATAACGCATGATTCCCCCATTCTGAAGTAGTCCTGGAACCATAGCTACATGGGCACTTCACTTCTCCAAAGGGGTACTCTGGCTATCCAAATGAACAGCCCTGAGGACAGTCCTTCTCTAATCTAGTCTAATCTTGAATTCAGATTTCAGATATCTGGGAAGGAGCTCCAAAATGAAATGAGAGTGAAGACAGGTGATCATTTACAAGGTCAGCTACCTGTGAGAACCACACATGCATAAAACCAAGGTCCAGCCCAATCCTGACCAGAAAAATGAAAATGCCTGGTTTGAGGGAGGTGACTTAGGATTTGGGACATCTTCCATCATTTTCATCAAGGCAGAGACTGTCTCTGATATGGTGAACATCTGGGCCCAACACTTGCTTATTTATCAGCTAGAATGGCTTTATCATTGCTCTGAAGCAAATGAAGGATGGCTAATATGTGTAGCTTTGCCACTGCAGCTTCCTTTGCCATCTACCAACTACAGACGGGCCACTATAAATGCGGGTCCGGTTTCCGCGGTTTCAGTTACCCGAACATATTACTGGAAACATTCCAGAACCAAGGATTCGGGGATGCTGGGAAGATATGTTTCCCATTTAAATGAACGGGTTTGCTCTTATCTGCAGGTTCAGGCTTCCACAGTAGGTCTTGGAACATATCCCCCGCGGGTGTGGGGCTGGGGGAACTAAGGTGTTTGATTTTCTGAGATGCACATTTTGAAGTTCAATAAGAAGTTAAATGCTGAACCTAAGTTAATCTCAATCAACTTGACGCAGATAAAAGAAACTTTCAAGTTTCATACAGTGTTGGGCTGAGAGAATTTGCATTTTGCACCTTCTACTGGTGATTTGTGGTTTGGAACTGCTTCACCATCAGCTGGATAAAAATGCTGCTGGTAGGGATAAAGTAGTCACTACTCTTATTGTAACCAAATTACTATTCTGCAGGCTCTCTCTTGTCTGGGGTTCCTCTACATCATTATTTTTTAAAAAACTGTGCTCACAACAACCAAAATCTATGTGCAACATTGCGAACAGTGGTTACAAAGTCCTGATACGCAACTGAATACTTTGATGAAGGATATAACTTCCCCAAAAATGGCTTCAGAATTACAACGGAACAACAAAACAGGAAACAAAGAGCAAACAGCCAGGTTGGCAGCAGCTATTTTTTTCCAAGCATTTGGGACTTTAATACTTTATTTTCAACTACATCAAAGCATAACAGAAAGCATCAAAATTATTTTTTGCCAGCTTTTCAAACTCTAAGCATTGTGACTTAAGCACCTCTTTTGCATCAGTTATAGTGAATAGACAACTTGAGGGGTAGGGGTGTAAATAACTTGTGTTGATTTAGTTCTTGTTTGTGCTTTAAACAAGGTGTTATTATCAGCAGTGAAGAATGTTAGGATCAAAACAAACGCTAGCAGTATTCTAGCAATAGTCAAAAACACCCTCGGAAATAAGTTCAGTTTGTCCCAGAGACACATTTCTAAGCTTTATAGGTCAGTCAAGGTGCCTTTAATTATTTTCTCATAAAGATGTTTGGCTGGGGTCATTTGAAAGCAGTCCACCACAACTTAGATTAGATTAGACTTACAGTGTGGAAACAGGCCCTTCGGCCCAACAAGTCCACACCGACCCGCCGAAGCGCAACCCACCCATACACCCCTTTTACCCCTTACCTAACACTACGGGCAATTTAGCATGGCCAATTCACCTGACCCGCACATCTTTGTGACTGTGGGAGGAAACCGGAGCACCCGGAGGAAACCCACGCAGACACGGGGAGAACGTGCAAACTCCACACAGTCAGTCGCCTGAGTCGGGAATTGAACCTGGGTCTACAGGCGCTGTGAGGCAGCAGTGCTAACCACTGTGCCACCGTGCCGCCCAACTTGTTACAAACTCAAGTCTTCATAACACAATACTGCTTACATTCTGTAATAACTTCCTTGAGAATAACCCAAAAATACTGAAGCCTCACAAATACACTGTTGTCTCTCAGGTTGTAAAATCAACCAACATTAGGTGTCTCAATAGTTCTGTTAGCATTTGTACTACTGAGTTTGCAGTTGAGTCATGCCATCAGAATATCAGTGAGATGCAACATATATATCCTGTGTATAAGTAATCTGCAGGAAATCAGTTATCAAGACCCTTCACTCTCTGCTGTATCCAATATGCCCTGATGAAAACATCCACTATATTAACAAAGAGTAGGTTTGTGATCAGTTGCTGTGCTTTGCACAGCCAATTACTACCGTCACTCACAATCTAGGTTTTTGAATTAAACAGTGATTGTTACTTGTGGCATCGTATCCAAATCAGTACCTTCAGTGAAAAGCAGGAACATTTGTTGGAAAAGGGGATTGACCGAATAAGAGAAATGATCAATATTTTTCCACATGTTCCATTGGACCATCTACATTTTTCCAATCTACACTGAAAACCTCAATGTCCCTAACAGCCATTCCATCATGTCTTTTCCCTCACGTCCCCAATTGTTGACCAAGCTTTGGGAAGGTTCCAATTGTAAGCTTTCTTTATACGCTCCCCTTGGTCGAAGTAATTTCCTTCACACTTTGGTCATGAACACTGTCATCATTCCTAGTGCACAGGACGAAACCTGATTCATGTATAAATGTCTCCTTGTTCCTTTAAAAAATAAAAACTAACATATTGTTAGCTGAAATACACATTGAACATACTATGATATACCATGTTGTATTAGGTTGCTGTTTACTAAATCTGAAACTTACTTTATTACTAAACAGCATAAGGAACATTTTGTAAAATCTGCATTGCTCTTAAAGTCAAAACTTTTGGCAATGAGACTAACTGGATTAACTTACTTTCCCCCACAAGATGTAAGCACTCTGCTGATAGGAACCAGCATGTATTGCTCAATTCTCAGTGTGCCAAAAAGGTGATGGTGTGTGGAGTTCTTGAACAAGTACTTCCACATTCTGCACATTCACCTGAAGTCCGGTTAGGAAGGAACTGGGAAAACAAATTTTAAAAAGACTCGACAGGGGCAGCAAAAATTCAAAAATACAGTTCAACAAGCCCCTGATTAGTCTGCTCAAAGAAAAACTACTGTGAATGCTGAAAATTCAAATTCTCACAGAAAGAGCTGAAGAAATTTAGTAGGCTGGCAGTATCTGAACTTGAACTTCAGTTCTGAAGAAATGATACTGAACGTAAAACATAAGTTTATTTCTCTTTCCACAGGTGCATCTAGAATTGCCCCCTCATTGGTCTGAAAAATTAAAAGCAATAAACTCAGTAACCAGGATCCTCTAGCTCAACAGACTAAGTAAATACTTTGGTTTATATCAGGATAAGAATATGTGCACTGATAACAACAGATGGCTTATTTAGGAATTATAATAAAAAGAGAACCAGGAAAGAGTAGAAATATGAAACATAGGGCAATTCTTTCACTCCTTTTCTTTGAGGGGATAGTTGTAATAATTTTTGAGCAGTGGTAAGAATAAAATATCTCAAAATGCTTCTCAAAAAATCCTTTTTGCGATTTTGAGCAATTGTCTCAATTCATTTTCAAACACTAAAAGGAGTGTACACATTTCTCAACGGTCAGTATTAGGACTAGCGTTTTTCCCCAAGATATATAAATGATCGCGATGCACAGGGGATAATTTCAAACTTTGCAGACATCACAAACTTGGGAGAATTGTAAACTATTAGAAGGCTACTGAGGAACTTCAAAAGGACCATACTAAAATGGGCAGATTGATCGTGGATGGAGTTCAATACAGAGAAGCAAGAGATCATGCACTTTGGTGCAAAGAACATGTAGAGGCAAGGGTACTTTTGTAAAGAATATGCAGAAGTAGTTCACCAGAATGCATATATAACTCAGTCATTAAAGATGACAGGACTGATGGCGAGAGCCATTAATAAAGCATTCAATAGGCTTCATTTGTACGAGGACAGAGTTCAAGAGCAGAGAAATTATGAAGAACTTACTTAGGACACTAGTTTACACCTCAGCTGGAATTCGGTGTACAATTCTGGGTATCACTGAGAAAATTACCGTGCAGTGGACAGAAGGCAAAAGGTGTTTACAAGAATATTTCCAGGAATGAGACACTTCAATCCATGAGGATAGATTAGAGAAATTAGGACTGTTTTCCTCGGAAAGAAGAAAGCTAAGAGTGAATCTAATAGAAATTTTTAAAATTGAGTGGTGTGGACGCAGCAGATAGGGAGAAACTGGCCCAGCTCGTAAAAGGATCAAAACCCAGACGGCACAATTTTAAAGCAAAAGAAGCAAATGCAAGGTAAGATAAATGATTTTTCCAAATAATCAATTGAAATACACGAAGTGTGGCTAAGGCAGTTCACTTGAGGCATTCAATAGGGTTATTTAAATTAATTGATGTGCAGAGAAAAGGCTGGAGTTGAGCACTAAGTAGCATTTTGAATCAAATGGCACTGAAAAGTCTGATTAGCCACGAAAGTTTTAAATCGTGATTTCACAATCTCGCTATTGGACAGTGACTACCTTATTTCCTCACATTATATCTTGTTACAAGTCCACCTTGTCTTATTTATACTTCTAATTCTATTCTTCCGTCCTTGGTAACTATATGGTGCAACTTCCCAACAGAGAGTCTGAGAGGCACTGACAACTGCAGCTCACCATGTGCTTATCATAACCATCAACTGTCTTTATCCAATGACCTTGGAGTCCATGGCCACTATCCTCCATGACACTTTATCCACACAAGTTGGGCAATGGGCAACCACCAGCTCACCACATCATGCTTGCTCTTAGATGAACTGTCTTTCAACAGTTTACTTCAGAGCTCAGAGACACCCAACACCAGTATGCTCCTGTCAGATTACTGCTTGCAGACACACAAATGCATCTATACAGGATGGACCTTATGGCTGTCAGTGCTCACTCAATTTGCACTTACTTGGAGACTGTCAACACCTGTGGCATGTATTTTTTTTTGCTGCAGAAGATGTAGTAGGCCATTTGTCATACTGGGAAGCATTGCACATTCAAGGATATGAAGCAGTCACTGCACAGCACTGTCAAATCTGCAGTATGCAAGCTCAGCCAACACACTAAATATGGCTCAATCAAAAGGCCATATCTCAAAAGCAAATGGCAGCTGTCATTAATGGACCTCAGTGGGACTACAGTTGGTCAGGAGATACATCCACAGTCAGTCCATGATGTTCATCTGATGGCAGCCCAGGGATTAGTCAGGCACTTGGGTCCAAGTGATTTGTTAAATTGCAATCCAAAGAATGTGCTAAGGTTAGTCCTGCAGACGGGGGATAGCACTAATGTCTGTCAAGGCACTGGAGAGACATTAATGCAGGTGTAGTGGTGGAGGGGGGGAGGGGGTGAAAACAGACAGATTGAGAAAATATGGCCTTTGATGACACAAAGGGAGGGATTGAGTGTGCTGTAAATGCTTGGAACAGCAGTTGGTGGTGATGCAGGAGCAGAACAGGTAGTTACCGGCTTTCAGTGAGTGAGTAGGAAATGCCAGAGGTAGGAAAGGTCAGTAATTTAGGAGGATAAGGGTGTATTCTCATGAGAGTCGTAGTCCATGAGCCTTAAGAATGTAAGTGTATGATGGCAGAGTTTGAGAGAATGTCAATATTAAATAGCAGACACAAGGTGATGGCACTTAGAGTCATAGAGTTATACAGCATGAAAACATACCCTTAGGTCCAACTCATCCGTGCCAACCAGACATCCTAAATTAATCCAGTCCCATTTGTTAGCATTTGGCCCAGATCCCTCTAAAACCTGCCCATTCATGTATTCATCCAGATGCCTTTTAAATTGTACCCACCTCCATTACTTCCTCGGTCAGCTCACTCCACACATGCACTCCATCTGTGTAAAAAAGTTGCCTGTCAGGTCCCTTTTAAATCTTTCTCCTCTCATCCTAACTCAATGCCCTCTAATCTTGGACTCTCCACCACTGGGAAAAAGACCATAGCTATTCACCCTATCCATGCCCTTCAAGAGTTTATAAACCTTTATAAGGTCACCCCTCAGGGAAAAAAAGTCCCAGGCTCTCCCTCGCGTTCAAGCCCTCCAACACCGGCAATACCCTTGTAAATCTTTTCTGAATCCTTTCAAGTTGTAATTTTGTTATAGTATCTTTCCTATAGAGGGGAGATCAGAATTGAATGCCATACACTAAAAGTAGTCGAAGCAATGTCCTGTACAGCTGCAACATGACATCCCATCTCCTACATGAACTTTTTTCCTGCACTGCTGGATATTTCTTTTAACCCAGGGCATAACACTGACCCAGGTTGCCAAATGGGTCCAAGCTGGCCAGTTTTGTTGGCATGGCCTCCTTCAGTGGTAATCAGGAGAAACGAATGCCCTTCTCTCCATAATTCCGTCCACTAACACCTCCACATCCCCATCTGTGAAATGAGGAGTGGGCTTTGCTTTCTGGGCCATACCTTCAATGATGATCGTGTGAAGGACAGTTCCTTTGTTGCAGCACCTTATGGAATGTGCAGCTGGGCTTTAAATATGGCCATGATGTGGAGACACCGGTGTTGGATTGGGGTGAACAAGGTCAGAAGTCACACAACACCAGGTTATAGTCCAATAGGTTTATTTGAAGTCACAAGCTAAGGGGAGAGCTGCTCCTTCATTAGGAGAAGTGACATGACCTGATGAAGGAGCAGTGCTCTGAAAGTTTGTGATTTCAAATAAACCTGTTGGACTATAACCTGGTGATTTGTCACTACTGACTTTATATATGGCATCAGAGGTATGAGTGGTGGATGGTTTGAGCAATGGCAAGCATATCCACCTCGACTCTTGAACAAATGGATGGGCAAAGTGCACCAAACAGTTAAGATTAGAGTGGTGCTGGAAAAGCACAGCAGGTCAGATAGCATCCAAGGAGCATGAAAATAGACTTTTCAGGCAAAAACCCTTCATCAGGAATGTCAGTCTAATACTGATTCTAATCGGAGGAGAAAGTGAGGACTACAGATGCTGGAGATCAGAGCTGAAAATGTGTTGCTGGAAAAGTGCAGCAGGTCAGGTAGCATTCAAGGAGCAGGAGAATCGATATTTCGGGCATGAGCCCTTCTTCCTGCTCCTTGGATGCTGCCTGACCTGCTGCGCTTTTCCAGCAACACATTTTCAGCTACTGATTCTAATCTCCAGCATCTGCAGTACCCACTTTCGACAAAATGCACCAAAGAGCCCAGTTACGTTATTGAGGAGAAAATCAAAATACTTGAGAGAAAAATCTCCATGAGCCACTGCAGACTAGGCACCATGAATCTCATTTGAGAAAACAAAAACTGAAAATGGGAAAATTCAGCCCAAAGTCCATTTATGCCTCTGAAGCATCTGAGGTTGTTAAAGGCATTACGCAAATGCAAGTAATTGCTGTTCTCAAATGCTTGACCTTCTGTTGAACCTAAGAGTTCTTCCAAACTCTCAACAGGGACAGGCGTTACATGGCATTGACACCACCATGTTCACAAGTTCAATATCTGCTCCGTGAGGTAAACTCAGCCATCACATGGTGATGGCCATGCTATGGTTGCTTTCAAAGCTCTAGGGTAAAGAGGAAAGACAAAAACAAAGGATGGCTATCTAGAATCTCCAGCTCGAAAAGATGAAAAAAAAACACCAGGTTACAATAAAATCAGGTTTCACCGTAATAACCTCCACGAAGCTGGATAATGGACTCTGATGGACACGATGTGTCGGGAACTGCAGGTTGGGAGTTATAGTGTGCTGCATTACCATTTGATTAATAAAGGAAACAAACAAGTGCAAGGATACTTTACAATGAAAAAAATTAGCTACTGTATTGTCAAAAAGGGTATGTTTTCATTATATCAAAAATGAGACTAAACGATCTACGGGAATTCCATCAATGGTTCAATATAACCATGGAGGCCAACACCAAAAATGTGGAGTTCAGTAAGGGATGAGGAAGTAGTACAGATAATTACTCCTCCTTCACAATATTGAGATAAGCTCCCAGCTGGAGGAATTGCTGAACTTAAGTCAGGGACTGTAGCACTCAAACTGTTTTGGTTGAAGAATCTCTGTTTAAATGGACTAATAGTTACAGACCCCAATCTAAAATCATAATACTTCATTATAGCACTTCTATTTAAATACACAGAATGTAATATTACTTCAGACTATTCTAAGGAAATATGCAGGTCAGTTTCTTTGGCTGTTTGATATTTGGAAAAAGATATTTTCCTATTGCTTTGGCTGCTGTAGCAAAATCACTCTGCACTTTTTCCTGCCGCTGCACATGCTCATAGAAAAGTATTTATAAAAGATATACAAGAAATACATCTCAAAGTTTTCAGTGGTTCAGTGGCAAGTCACGCTGTGCTTAATGTGGATCAGTCACAGCAGCACATTCGTGAGCTTTTGAAGCATTTCTGGATCATGGCAGTGATGGTTGGAAATCAGGTGATTAGAACAGTCATGGGTAATCACTGGTTGCTCACAATTATCAACAATGATGCAAAGCATTACAGGACTCTTCTGGTGCAGTAGTACTGTATTTAACACTGAGCCAAGAGGTTTGAGTTCAAGTCCCACCTTCTCCAGAGGTGGGTCATGACATCTCTGAGCAGGATGTTTCAGACAAAAATGCAGAAGTTCACACACTTGTTGCTAATGAATGACATGATAGCCACCTGATTTTTACTTGATGTCTCCGATTGTCTCTCAAACACTTATTTTAAAGACCACCTGGAAAACCTCCACAAGAGCCTCTGCGTTTTGAGAACAATTGAACTGCAGCAGTGCAAAAAGGAAGCTCCACACCACGTTAAGGGGACATGAGGGGTGGGCAACAAAGCTTGGTCTTTCTAGAGACTCTCACATTTCACAAAATGTTATTTAGAATCAAAAAGTCAATTTCCATTTTTTAAATTGATTCACAGGATGTGGGATGTGTGTGTCTCACTGGCTCAGCCGGCACTTACTGCCCATCCCTAAGTGCCTAAGAGTCAACTACACTGCTGTGGATCTGGAATCACATGTAGGCCAGACCAGGTGGCCCAAGATGGCGGTGGAGGCATGCTCCAGAGCCAGAGCTTATCTCCTCCAACTGCTTCACTTTGGTTGGGGGGAAATGGAAGCTCAGTCATGGAGACAGCAGTGGCGACAGCAGCAGCTGGGGGTTTTGGCAGTCAGCCGTAAGGTGGCTGATACACCCACACAGAATCCTGACATTCAGCAGCATCATGGCTTCTTCGAGGTCCAGAATGGTACCAGCATGGGAATCCTGCGGGAATGCGGGAGCAAACAAATCCTGATGGCAGCAGGGAAAGCGGGAACAGGCAGTTGGAGGCAGCTGGTGGCGGCAGGGGCAAGGTCAAGGTCGAGCCCGAGCCCAAAGCTGGGGAGGTTGAGCCCTTGCAAGGCGTGCCAGGACGGCCAAGCACTTATGGACTGTGGTGTTCAACTGTAAACTATGTTTCTTTGTTTTTGCATTTTTTAGCAAGAAGGACTGTAATGGTTAACTTTTTAAACTCTCTTTTCCTTATTTTTCTTTGTACCTTAGGTTCCGTATGTAAGATGGTGCCATAAGTGGCCACTTGGAAACTTTTCATGTACTAATGTGAGTACATGTGACAATAAACCTAATTCAATTCTGTTCAGTTAAGAATGGTAGTTATCCTCCCTGAAGAACATCAGTGAACCAGATGAGTTTTTCTAACATTTAGAATTGGTTTTATTGTTGTTATTAAACTCCTAATTCCAGATTTGCATTGGATTCTAATTCCACCATCTGCCATGGCAGGTTTTGATTCTGGCTCCTCAGGACTTTACCAGGGTCTCGAGATTAATAATGGATAATATACATACACATATTTTACTGGGTTAGTCACTTTAGGGCGGCACGGTGGCTCAGTGGTTAGCACTGCTGCCTCACAGCACCAGCGTCCTAGATTTGAATCCAGCCTCGGGCTACTGTCTGTGTGGAGTTTGCACATTCTCCCCGTGTTTACATGGGTTTCCTCCGGGTGCTCTGGTTTCCTCTCACAATCCAAAGATGTGCAGGTTAGGTGAATTGGCCATGTTAAATTGCCCATAGTGTTAAATGCATTAGTCAGAGGGAAATGGGATGGGGTGGGTTACTCTTCAGAGGGTCGGTGTGGACTTGTTGGGCCAAAGGGCCAGTTTCCACGCTGTAAGGAACCTAATCTAATCTTTAGTGTCTTCTTTGCTAGAATAACATTCAACTATTTTGGGATATTTCTTTCCTTTATTCGTCTATTATCTACATCTTCAGCTTTCTACTGAAAATAAATGTTGATGTTAGGTGACCCTTTAATTGTCTGAACAGTTGACAGAAAATTGCAATAAATAAATATTCAAAATTTCTCCCTTATTTTTAAAGGATTACCTTCTTTGGTGGTTCCTGCTTTTGGCTGTATATACTCGTGGTGCCAAATCCTTGTCCAAATTTCACCAAAGCACCATCTACAATAAATGTAACGGGAGTATTCTTCTGTTGATGCTGATAAAAGAGGAGCAGTCCACATCTGCAAAGTTGCACAGTCATTACACTTTTATAGGTTTTTTAACAACTAAGAGATAAACAAATATCTAGAAGCCTTAAGCGTGTGAAATTTCAAAAATAAACCAAATACTTAGAAAAGACAGTACATCTTTTAAATCAACAGCTAAAAGATAATTAAAATCTTAAATAATCAAAAGAAAATTAAAAGTTTATAATCACCTCCTTACAGTTTATTCTCAAAATTCTGTTGCTTCTTTCAGAATTTTTCAGCTGGTTATGAAAGGAACATGGTGCCGTTTCATGTAAATTAAACAATTGAAGCACGCACAGCAAAAACAAAGTGCTATAAACATGAAAATACAGTTTAAAATAAAAGGGCAGGTCAACACTGTCAAAAACTGAAATGATTTAATAAAGGTTTGTTACGAGCCAAACATTCCTTTGCTGTTAACAAATTAGCGTCAAGACTTCCATTAAACAAAATCAAGAAATTCCAATTTAACTGTTTATTTTGGTAATCATCTCGTCAAATGTTTCCTCCTTCTATACAAGGAATGAAACAAATCAAACACAACAGATGTATTTTACAAATGAGGTGGGCTAAATAACTCTTGACATTGAAGATAAATTCCTTTTGTAGTTCCTAAACATTAAGGAATGTATTATACCACAGGCACTTTTGGAATTATTTTTGCTTGCTGTGATATTAAACTTTTTCGAAGCTTCACAATGTTGAAAAGACTTTATGTAATCACATCGTTTTCATTCTACTACTCATTTGACTTGATTCTTGAAATGTAAGAACTTAAAATGAGCTTGCTTCCTGCACCACCCTTTTAACCTTGCAAAGGGGCCCATTTCAACTGCCTTTGAAATCTTATAATCTGATGAACAAATTCATTGTAACTTTTATTAATAATTCAATAAACTTTAATGTTTTAAAAACAGTTTAAATTACAGGAGAGTAAGTTCTAGAGGTCTCAGAATATAATGGTGGATAAATCTCCGCAACCTGATCTAATGTACCGGAATGCTGTGGGAAGGAAGGGAGGAAATTACAAGACCCCTTGCAGAAATTTAACAATTCCACAACACCAGGTTATAGTGTAACAGGTTTATTTGCAAGCACTAGCTTTCGGAGCACTGCCCCTTCATCAGGTGGTTGTGCCTCATGACTTGAGGGTGGCTAATGTTGTACCTTTGTTTAAGAAAGATTGTAAGGAGAAACCAGGGAACTACAGACCTGTGAGTCTGACTTCGGTTGTGGGTAAATTGTTGGAGATGATTATAAAAGATAGTATTTATTGCCATTTAGATATGCAAAAACTGATTAAGGATAGTCAGCGTAGTTTTGTTTGAGGAAAATAGTGTCTCTCAAAATTGATGGAGTTTTTTGAGGAAGCTGCCAAAAAGGTCGATGATGACAAATGTTGTTTATTTGGATTTTAGTAAGGTTCCACATGGTCAACTAATTAGTAAAGTCAGGTCACATGAGATTCAGGGTGAGCTTGCCAATTGGATACATAATCGGTTTAATGACATGATTTGGATGAGAAGATAGAGGACATGGTTAGTAAGTTTGCGAATGACACCAAAATTGGTGGACTAGTAGACAGTGGAGAAGGTTTCTAAGACTACAAAAGGATTTTGATCAAATTGGTCAATGGGCTGAAAAATGGCCGATGGAGGTCAATCTGGAAAAGTTCAAGGTATTGCATTTTGGTACAACAAACAAGGGTAGGGCTTATACAATTAATGGGTGGTGCTTTAGAACAAAGGGACCCAGGGATGCAGCTACATAATTCTTTAAAGTTTGCATCGTATGTAGATATGATGGTTAAAAAGGCATTTGGCATGCTTGCCTTCATTGTTCAGTCCTTGGAGTATAGCAGTTGGGATGTTATGCTGAGGTTACAAATAACATTGGGGATGCCTCTTCTGGAATACTGTGTTCAGTTCTGTTCACCCAGTTTTGGAAAGGATATTATCAAGTTGGAGAGGGTTCAGAAGAGATGTTGCAAGGTATGGAAGATTTGAGTTATGAAAGAAAGGCTGGATAGGCTGGGACTTTTTTCAGTCGAGTGTAGGCAGTTCTGAGGTGACCTTATAGAAGTTTATAAAATAATGAGGGGTATAGATAGACTTAATGGTAGTTGTCATTTACCCAAAATGGAGAATTTCAAGACTAAGGGGTACACTTTTACGGTGAGAGAGGAGAGACATTTATAATAGACGGAAGAGGCAAATTTCTTTTACACAGAGGATGGTTTGCACGTGGAATAAACTTCCTGAGGGAATGGTGGTTGTGGGTACAATTACAATGTTTAAAAGACATTTGGATATGGGCCAGGAACAGGCAGGTGGAAATAGTTTAGTTTGGGATCATGATAGGCATGGACTGGTTGGCCCGAAGGGTCGGTTTCTGCGCCTCTACAACATTATGAAAACCATAAAATATAACTTCAAACTTTCCAAAATTCAAAGCAGTCTAGGAGTTGATTGCTGTTCTTAATTCACAAGATAATATTCTAGCGTACGCACAACCCCAGACAAAATAGAAGGGAAAGCCTTTTACCTAAAAGGCCATTCTTTTCATCCATCAAGCCTCCACCCTTTCAGCACTAGGAGTTATTTCATTGTTATTATTACCCTGTACTTGCTTTTTGTTTTCATCATGCACTCTAAGTATGCCCTCCTTCGCCTATTTTGCCTCTTCATATATGCACCTCGGTCAAAACTTCCAGCTGTCAAGCCTAATTCATTCTTATCCAATACTTAAAGATGGTGAAATTCTAACTTTCCACTTAAAAATTAACAGGCTCTGCAGCAGTGTTTCGGCCATGGGTGTAACTGACTGTCCTGACGTAAGTTGCACTGGATTTTAGTCTTCCTTACATTTTTCTCCTCAAATTCATTTGCATATCACTAAACACACAGACTGCTACGTTCCATTGCAGTTGGGCAATGTTTCTGACTGATTTTTAAAGAGCCCTGGAGTCATTTATATAAAGCAGTTAAAATAGGTTTATCACAAGAAAAAAGCAATTTGATCAAACTGTCTAGGCCACCACGAGTAACCTGATTTTAAATAACTGAAAGGTAATTAAATAAAACCAGCTGCTAGTTTCTAAATAGATTCAAGTAAAATCACATTAAAAAGCTTTTAAAAAAGTTTTTTTTTCCCAGTGTCCATGCATTTAAAAAGAAAGCTCAGCATTTAGGTCTTCCTCAGAGACCTGCAAGCTGCGGCTATTAGTGGAAATTCAAATGGTATTTAATCCAATCTAGGGCTTTGGTCACAGGGCTGGTTTCTTATAGAACGCTTTCTCACCTGGTATGTAAGATCACACTTAAGCTGCACCTAAAATTTTGAGATCCTTTGCACAAGTTTCATCAACTTAAGAAAAACTGAGACAAAAACCCCCTGGACAACTGGACAGAAATCTTGACTCATTTTATTTTTAAAAATTAGTTAAAGATAGTGCAATTTTTCATCTAATTGCTCAGTGGGTAATGGTAATGACATTTAGGTTGGAAGTCCATTTATTCTCAGCAATCTATAAATTATTCCATGAAGAGTAGCCACTGCACAGAAACATGAAATACCTGAATACAAACAGTGATACTTCCAAATAAACTCCAATCAAATCCTTCCAACTAAAACTAAAGTCTTAGCTATCTAGTTTCTTTCTGAAAGAAAAGAACGTGCAACTAAATTGTGAATTTCACATGTTGTGGACATCTCAAAATGCTTCACAATCAATTTCCTGTCGTCAAATGTGCCAGCATTTTACAAGTTGCTGGAAAAGCGTAGCAGGTCAGGCAGCATCCAAGGAACAGGAAATTCGACGTTTCGGGCATAAGTCCTTCTTCAGGAATGGCTTATGCCCGAAACATCGAATTTCCTGTTCCTTGGATGCTGCCTGACCTGCTGCGATTTTCCAGCAACACATTTTCAGCTCTGATCTCCAGCATCTGCAGACCTCACTTTCTCCTCCAGCATTTTACAAGTGCCAAGGCTCCACAAACAACAAGAAAAGCTAAACAACTTTGACTTTGATAAAAGTAACTGCAGCCAAGGGGTAAATGTACATCCGAAAGATCCAAGTTTACATCCCCCCATGCAAGGAGGAGAGGATGTCTATTTTACCTCTCATCCAAAAATGGCTCCTTCCACAAAGCAATACCTAAATGCTGCACTCAACTAGATGAAATGCCCTTGTTTTTGCAATGCGGCTTGAATGCAAAGCCTTTTGATAAAGGGTGCTACCACGAACATTTTACAGAATTCAGTATTTGTGCAATATTCCCCTTTCCCTCCCTTCAACCCCCTTATCCACCACATGCTTTGGAAATTGCTCCCTATTTCTCTTAATTTATATCCATAACTTCTCATTGGTATCCAGCTATATCTTACATTTCTCTCGAAATAAAACATTTTTGACCACATAGAATGGTTGTCAAAGTCTGTATAAATGAAACATATTGAGGACTGTGAAAAAGATAAACATAACACTTTCTCAAACCCACTACTTGCTGATAATTCAATTCTACATTCATCAGCCTCCTGCAGATTGCATGACCTCAACAGTCATGGCTACTAGTGTTCTCACAATTTAAAAGGAACCATTTTATTTGACATCTTCCATTAGAAAATAAAAACGTTGTTTCTTTCAATTCTTGGAACAAGTAATTTTCTGCTAATTTTTCACACATATAAAAATTAACAGCATCATCTTACCTTAAATTTCATTTGCTTGTCACAGAGTCTTACTATTTCTTCCATTGCTAAAGCTGCTTTCATGAAACTTCAACATTTCTTAAGCTTATAAAATTGTCACTACCATGACAGTGCTATTCCCCAAGAGTGTAGCACTTTAAACCAGAGAGCCACCACTGTTGATCCCACTTTATTTCTGAATGCACTTGATCTCAACTTCCCATGTGCAACACCACTGTTGGACTGACAAAAATGATTCAATTATAACTAAATGACAGGTACTTACTTTCCACATTTTTTCCTGAATTGTTTTTCTATCCCTTGTGGCCTACAAACAGGAAAAATAAAACGATGAATGTTTGAACCAATCAGACTCATTCAGAATTCACATTTGCACATACATGTAACATGACCCTGACTTGTTTCAAGAAAGTAATGAATGAAATGGAAATTGCTTCTGCAATTCAATTACCCACAACCATATGTGCTGGTCAGTTATCTCTTAAGACTTCTTTTTATGAAGAAGATTCTGCAAATCTCTCTTCATTACCTTAGCTGCTCAAGTGCCTGCATCACAGATGATTTCTTTTATAACTAAATCATAAAGTGATGTTTTTCTGAGGACAATACCACTTCACAGCAGACAGTAAAATCTTTTGCCCAGAAATCTGTCATACTGCAACAGGTCACTGTTGATTCAAGTGTAGACACTTTCATTTTCAACTACCCAAAGAACATTACCACTACCCAAAAAGACACAGCCAACGTACCGTCGAAGATAAATGCTCTCATCTTCCTCAACATTACAGAACTTATGAGCATGCTTGGATGCATCAATAACACGTGCTCGGTCTTGCGGTCTCATGGGCAGTTTCTCCAAATGACAATCTAATGAAAGCAATAAAAAAGTTAAACATATAAACTTCATTTCTTGATCACTTCTTAAGTAATCTGAGAATGAGCCACATAAACCAGAAAACTCTCAAATTTTATCCTAATCTATAGGGCATTCATGGATTTCAGCAAAGGGGCAGAGGGTAAGGGTGTCTTAGCGGTCCTGGGTTAGGAACTTATGGAGGAAAATAAAACATTAGGTATGATTCCTGCTTCATTCACAATCAAACAGCCTACCAACATTATTCATCTCAATTGTACATGAAGCATCATCTCAATGGTGAGTTATCAGAAGTTTGTAATAAGAGGGGAGTAAATCTGACAGAATGGGGAGAAATTAAGAAACATCTTTTTGTGAAAATGCACATTTACCTGTAATCCTTGTAAGAAAAGATACATCACTTTTTACTTTCAATCTTGCGATATCATTGCATCCAAAGTGAAAGGAGTCATATTGCAACATCCTTCAAGTTGCAACTCAAACAATAACCAATTTAGAAACAAATTGTAATAGATTAGGAGGCCCTCGAGATTGTCTGATTTGAGAGAGGTATCTTAAAACCAGGACACACTGACACACAGGGTGGGTTCTACATCAAACAATCACATTTTTAGGAGTGGGAATGGAAGCAAAGAAACAGCCTCTGAAAACTATACCAAATATTCATTTATCAATCATTCCAATAGCTTTCTTTCAATGGAGTCCATTGAAAACTACTTTAACAGCAAGTAAAACAAGCATGTCACCTGGTGATAAATAATAAAAAGGTGGAGAATTTCATAAAATATAACTGAAATTCAAAGGATAAACCATAAGAACACAACTAGGAGCAGGAGTAGGTCGCCAGGGCCTTCAAGCCTGCTCTGTCATTCAATGAGATCATGGTTGACCTTTTTGTGAACTCAGTGCCACTTACCCACACTCTCATCATATCCCTTAATTCCTATATTGTTCAAAAAAAAACTACCTTAGCTTTAAAAACATTTACTGAAGTCGCTTCAACTACTTCCCTGGCAAGGAATTCCATAGATATACAACCCTTTGGGTGAAGATGTTGCTTCGCAATTCAGTCCTAAATCTGCTCCCTCTAATCTTGAGGCTATGCCCTCTTCTCCTAGTTTCACCTGCCAGTAGAACTTGCCTCTCTACTTCCAACTTAATTCCCTTCGTAATTTTACATGTTTTTATAACATCCCAACCCCATCCCCGCCTCAGTCTTCTGCATTCCAATGAATAAAATCCCAGTCTACTCAGTCTCTCCTTATAAACCAACCATTTCAATTCTGGAATCAACCAGGTGAACCGCTTCTGCACTCCCTCCAGTGCCAGTACATCCTTTCTCTAGTAAGGCGTCCAAAACAGCATGCAATACTCCACGTGTGGCCTCACCAGCCTACTGTACAGTTGCAACATAACCTCCCTGCTATTAAACGCCATCCCTTTAGCAATGAAGGACAAATTTCCATTTGCTTTCCTCATTATTTGCTGTACCTGCAGACCAACCCTCTGTGTTTCATGCACAAGGACACCCAGGTTCCTCTGCATAGCAGCATGCTGCAACTTTTTACCATTCAAGTAACAACCCTTTTTACTGTTACTCCTACCAAAATGGATGACTTCACATTTATTATCATATTCCATCTGCCAGAACTTTGCCTACTCACTTAAAGTATCCATGTTCCTCTGCATACTTTGCTTTGCCACTCATCGTAGTGTGATCTGCAAACTTTGACACACTACATGTGGTCGCCAACTCCACATCATCTATATAAATTGTGAATAATTGTGGTCCCAACACCTATCTCTGAGGTACACCACCAGTCACTGATTGCCAGCCAGAATAGCACTCATTTATCCCCACTTTTTGTTTCCTGTTAGTCAACCAATCCTTTATCCATGCTAACACATTATCTGTAATGTCATACATCCTTATCTTATGCAGCAGCCAGTCAAAGGCCTTTTGGAAATCTAGGTACACCACATCCACCGGATCCCCATTGTCCACCTTGCTCGTAATGTCTTCACAGAATTCCAAAAAATTAGTTAAGAATGACCTGCCCTTCATGAAACCACGCTGTGTCTACCTAACAGAACAATTTCTACCTAGATGTTTTGCTATTTCATCCTTGGTAATAGACTCAAGCATCTTCCCCAAGACAGAGGTTAATCTAACCGGTCTATAATTCCCATCTTTTGTCTACCTCCCTTTTTAAACAGTGGTGTCACATTTGCTGTTTTCCAAACTGCTGGAACTGCCCCAGAGTCCAGCGAATTTTTGGAAAATTACCGCCAGTGCATTTGCTATTTCTCCCTCCATCTCTTTTAGTATCCTGGGATGCATTCCATCAGGGTCAGGAGACTTGTCTATCCTTAGCTCCATTAGCTTGTCCAACACTACCTCTTCCATAATAACAATTGTTTCCGGGTCCTCACCTACCTTCGTCTCTTTGTCAATTTCTGGCATGTTATTAGTGTACTCCACTGTGAAGACTGACACAAAATACCTGTTCAATGCATTGGCTATTTCATCATACCCCCATTACTAAATGCCCCTTCTCATCCTCTGAAGGACCAATGTTTACTTTAGCCACTCATTTTCTTTTTACATATTTATAGAAACTTTTGTTATCTGTCTTCATATTCTGTGCTAGTTTTTTCTCATGTTCTATCTTATTTTTCTTCATAGCTCTTTTGGTAGCTTTCTGTTGACCTTTAAAGCTTTCCCAATCTTCTGGTTTCCTGCTGATCTTGATTACTTTGTATGCCTTCTTTTTCAATTTGATTGCCTCTCTTATTTCGTTAGACACCCATGGCAAATTATCCCTTTTCTTACAGTCCTTCCTTTTCACTGGAATATATTTTTGATGAGCACTTTGAAAAATTGCCTTGAAAGTCCTTCACTGCTCGTCAACTGTCCCACTCTAAAATCTTTGTTTCCAGTCTACTTTAGCCAAGTCCTCCCTCATTCTATTGCAGTCTCCTTTGTTTAAGCACAGGACATCGGTGTTGAATTTTATCTTCACACTCTCCATCATAGTGATTGCTCTTTCCAAGTGGATGAGTCGAAGAGTGTGGTGCGGAAAAGCACAGCCGGTCAGGCAGCAGCCGGGGAGCAGGGGGATCAATGTTTCGACGTTTCGAGCATAGGCTTTTCATCAGGAATGAAGGGGTGGTCCAAGGGGGCTGAGAGATAAATGGGAGTAGGGTGGGACTGAAGGGGATGGAGCTGAGAATACGAGAGGTAGATGAAGTTGGAGGTGAAGGTGATAGATCAGAGAGAAGAGTGAAGCAGATAGGTGGGAAGGAAGATGGACAGGTCAAGAGGGTGGTGCCAAATTGGAAGGTTGGATCTGGGATAAGGTGGGGGGGGGAGGAAGAAGTGAGGAAACCGGTGAAATCCACATTGATCTCATGTGGTTGGAGTGTTCCAAGGTGGAAGATGAGGCATTCTTCCTCCAGGCATAGGGTGGTTAAGGGTTCGTCAGTGGAGGAGGCCCGGGACCTGCATGTCCTTGGCAGAGTGGGAGGGGGATCTAAAGCGTTGGATTACAGGGCAGTGGGGTTGTTTTGTGCACATGTCCTGGTGATGTTCTCTGAAGCATTCCGCAAGTTGGTGTCCTGTCTCCCCAGTGTACAGGAGACCACATCGGGAGCAACAAATACTGTAGATCATGTGTGTAGAAGTGCAGGTAAATCGCTTGGGGCCTTGGACGGAGGTAAGGGGGGAGGTGTGGGTGCAGATTTTACAATTCTTGCGGTGACAGGAGAAGATGCCAGGAGGGAGGGTGGTTTGGTGGGGGGGCCTGGACCTAACAAGGGAGTCGCGGAGGGAATGCTCCTTACAGAACACAGATAGGGGTGGGGAAGGAAATATGTCCCTGGTGGTGGAGTCTTTTTTTCTAGGTTGTGAAAAGAGCAGAGGCTAATGCAATGTGTCCGGAGGTTGTTGAGGTGGATGGTGGAGGACCAGGGGGTGGGGGTTCTGTCATTGTTGGGGGTGGAGGGGTAGGGGGTTCGAGAGCAGAGGTGTGGGAAGTAGATGAGTTGCACTGGAAGGCATCATCGACCAAGTCTAAGGGGAATTTGCGATCTTTGAAGAAGGTGGTCATCTGGTGTGTTCTGCATTGGAACCAGGCGTCCTGGGAGCAGATGCAATGGAGGTGGAGGAATAGGGAATAAGGGATATTGTTTTTTCATGAGGCAGGGTGGGAGGTGGTGTAGTACAGGTATCTGTGGGAGTTGATGGGTTTACCTATCCGCTCCACCCTCCTCTCCCATCGATTACCTTCACCCCCAACTTCATCCACCTATTGCATTCTCAGCTATCTTCCTCTCAGGGATGTCCCCCCCCTCCTCCCATTTATCTCTTAGCCCCCGTGGGCCACCCCTTCATTCCTGATGAAGAGCTTATGCTCGAATCTCCTGCTCCTCGGATGCTGCCTGACCGGCTGTGCTTTTCCAGCATCACAGTCTTCGACTCTGATCTCCAATATTCGCAGTCTTCACTTTCTCCCCTTTTCAAGAGGATCCCTAACTGATTAGATTAGATTCCCTACAGTATGGAAATAGGCCCTTTGGCCCAACCAGTCCACACCGACCTTCTGAAGAGTAACCCATCCAGACCCATTTCCCTCTCATTAATACACCTTGTACTATGGACAATTTAGCATGGCCAATCCACCTGACCGGCACATCTTTGGACTGGGGAAGGAAACTGGAGCACCCGGAGGAAACCCACGCAGACATGGGGAGAATGTGCAGAACTCCACACAGACAGTCTGCCTGAGGCTGGAATCGAACCCGGGACCCTGGTGCTTTGAGATCATTAATTATTCCTGTCTCATTACAAAGGACCAGATCAAGGATAGCTTGCTCCCTTGTTTGTTCTATTACATGCTGTTTGAAAAAACTATCAAGTGACTGTGACTCAACAAACTCCTGCTCAAGGCTACCCTGACCGAGCTGGTTCGACCAACCGACATGATTAGATTAGATTCCCTACAGTGTGGAAACAGGCCCTTCGGCCCAACAAGTCCACACCGATCCTCCGAAGAGCAACCCACCCAGACCTATTCCCCTATATTTACCCCTGACTAATCCATCTAACACTACAGGCAATTTAGCGTAGCCAATTCACCTGACCTACACATCTTTGGACTGTGGGAGGAAACTGGAGCAAACCCACGCAGACACGGGGAGAATGTGCAAACTCCACATGGATAATTGCCTGAGGCGGGAATTGAACCCAGGTCCCTGGCGCTGTGATGCAGCAGTGCTAACCACTGAGCCACCATGCCACCCCAAACATGTAGATTAAAATCCCCCATGATAATTGCCGTACCATTTTTACAGGCATTACTTATTTCTTTGTTTATTGCCTGCCCCAAAGTGATGTTATTATCATCACCAGCCTATCAGTGACTTCTTCTTCTTAGAATCTCTAATTTCCACCCAAATGGATTCAACCTTATTCTCCACAGAACCTATATAATTTCTCAGCACTGCCCTAATGTCGTCCTTGAATGTCAGAGCTACACCATCTTCCTTACCTTCCTATCTATCCTTCCCAAAGAGTCTGATACCCCTGGATATTTCACTCCCAGTTATGACCATCCTGTACCTACCTCCCCATAATGACTACTAAATCATATTCATTCGCGACGATTTGTGCCGTTAACTGATCAACCTTGTTACAAATGCTGTGAGCAAAGTGTCTTTATGCTAGTTTTCTTACCCTCATGATTTCCAACATCTCTAATAATATCTCCCGAATTATCTTTCCTTTTTACTCCTTTCATAGCGTGCCTTGAACTTAAACCCTCCTGCACACATGCTAACCTGCTGCTTAACTTTTTGTTTATCATCATACTTTGTTTTCCTTTTCCCTTCTTCCTGACTCACTAGTTTAAAGACCTGGTGACCACCCTATTTATACCTTTTGCTAGAACACTGGATCCAGATTGGTGAAAACATGCATTTCCCAGGTCGGTCAGAAATATTAACAGGCATGCAAAACTGTTTAAAATTCACTCAAGGAGGGGATCCAAGATGGCGACGTCCTGGGAGAATCATGTTCGCTGGGCTCCATGCTGCAACACCAACCTGACAGAGAGCCAGAACCCATCCAAAACATTTGATTGCGCGTAACAACACAGCAAAGGGGCTGGAAACCTGAAAAATTTTACTTACCTGTGTCTTTGCAGCTGGAGAATGCCAAAGAAAGGAGGAAGCTCACCCAGGGGCGGGGCCACGGTCCAGCCCTCTGAAGCAGCGGGTTTGCTTACTCACCAAACCCTGGTTGAGGACCTGGTGAAATCCTGCGAGGTCCTGGGGAGGTAGATCCAGGAAAAAAAATTGAAGAGAAGTTGGCTCCTGTAGCTGCTATGCTGCAAGACCTGGGAAGAAGGACCGATGAGCTTGAGTGCTGGGCTGGAGAGGTAGAGGCAGAGACTGACTCCTCTAAGAGCTGGATTGAAGCCCTGGAAACACAGGTCCGGGGTCTGTTACATCTGGTAGACGATCTCAAAAACAGGGGCAGAAGAGAGAACTTGCATGTTGTTGGCATACCAGAGAGGATGGAAGGTGAGCGGCCAGTGGAGTTCTTCTAGGAGTGGTTCCCAGAGTTCCTTGGCTTGGAGGCTCAGAAGTGAAGAATAACAAATGAAAAGGTGCCCACCAGATTGCAGCATGAAAGCCAGGTGCAAATTATGCCCTGTCCTGGTAAGGTTCCATCATTATAAAGATAAGCCGTGGGTCGTGGAAGCCTCTAGAACCCAGGGGAGGGAACTGAAAGCAGTGGTAAGTGGTGGCTCCAGGGTCATGTTTTTTCAAGACTTCTTGGCTACAATGGTTTGGAAAAAGAAGTCCTACAATGGCATCAAGAGGAGATTGAGACAGCTTGGGATCCAGTATTCTTTAAAATATCCAGCGGTCCTTCAGATCAATTATAATGAATCTATATATTTGTTTGACTCATCAGAGAAAGTGAAGATCTTTGTGGACATGATGACTTGAGTCGAACGGCCGAATAGGCGTAGAGGATAGAGCTGTTTGGGTTTGCTTTTCTTTAAAAGGGACTTGGTGGAGTCTCCTTTTCTGGTAATAAGTTGAGTGAATGATGCCCGGGATGGATAGAGTATTTATTTCTAATTTCTAAATTAAGTTAAGGAATGGGCGACGTATTTATTTTTATTTGTCTACAGTCCTAACCTTGCTCTTGGGTTTTTTTTCTCTACCGGGTGGTCGGTGTATGTGGTGTGACCCTAGCTGGTAGGAGTTAAGAGGGCGGTTGGGATGGTTAGTAGGGTTGTAGGATGTGTAGGTACCCCCTTCAAATGGTACCCTCACCCTGATGCATTGCTCTCCATGCCTTGACAGAATTGATGACAATTGGGTTATGGCAATATTCCATAGCTGTTACTTTAGTTAGACCCTCTGCATGTGACTCTTCTACCTATCATGTTATTCTAATCATTTGGTTAGTCTCCAGCACCACCTTATTTTTAATTTTTTGTAATTATCCCTATACCTTGATTAATCAGATTATAGATTATCCCTTCACTTGTGATTCAGCTGTTGACAGTTTACTTAGACCGTCAGACACTCTTAATAAATGCAGACATTTATTATTCAGCCTGTTGACATTCCATTCACACCATTTGTATGACCTTTTGCTCTCTCCAATTATAAATTCTGTGCCAGTGTGCTTCTCTTCACCTCACCTGACGAAGGAGCAACTCTCCGAAAGTTTGTGATTTGAAATAAACTTGGCGGACTAAAACCTGGTGTCGTGTGACTTCTGACCTTGCTTAAAATGTTACAAGAGATTCTGACTCATCCTTTCAAACAGTAACTTCACCATCTGAATGAAAAAAAAATCTTCTCAACTCTCCCCTTAGTCTTCTGCCTTACATTAAAGCAATGTCTGCCACTAATGGAAAAAGTGCCTTCTATCTACCACCCCCAGGCTCCTCATAATAGAGCCATAATCTTGTATATCTCCAGGAGGTTCCCTCTCAACCTTTGCCGCTTGAAGAAAAACAATCGCAACCTGTTTAATAGTTCTTTGTAGTTCAGGCCATCCAATCCAGGCAGCATGCTGGTAAATCGTTTTTGCATTCTCTCTAGTGCAATTACATTTATAATGTGTTTCTAGAAACACATGCTGTACTCCAGTTATGGCTTAACAATTTATACAGTTCCAGCACAGCCTCTTAGCTCTTATATTCAATGCCTCAGTGAATAAAGGCAAGTATTCCACATGCTTTCTTAATCACCTTATTTACTTGCCCTGCTACATTCAGGAATCTGTGGATATTCACAATGAGATCCCTCTGGTCTTCAGTATTTTCTAGGGTCCTACCATTTATTGTATAATCCCTTACCTAGTTAGGCCTCCCCAAGTGCGTTACCTCACACCTTTTTAGGTTGAACATTTCCCATTGCTCTGCCCAGCTGACCAATCCCTTGATTTCCTCCTGCAGTTTCCAGTTATCCTCCTCACTATTTACCAGTAGCACTGGTATCCGTTGCACTCTAGGAGTTACTGGCAGATCACTTCTCCTCCACTTGTAGCACTGGGCATAGTTGCTGTTCTATTAAGCATAGATTGCCAAGGGTTGGAATTCGTAGTTAGCTCCTTCTGTCAAACACCCTAGACTCACAGAAATCAGGATACCACGGTCAAAAGATAAGCTCTCCTGATATCCATAGAGGAAATGAGAAAAGATCGCTAAGAGCTCGGGTATTCCAGTACCTTCCTCTCTTGTCCAGAGTGCTCTTTTAAAACTCAGAAAATGACGCAGAGCAAACTGGCAGGCACCCATCAGTTTAGATGAAGGTGACAGTTACAACATTGCTGAGAGTGGCCTTTCAGGAGAATACTGCTTGAAGTGATGGCCATCAATACCAATTAATTATATCACTCAGAGCTGGGGAGTCTGTTTCCATTACGTGTAACTGTGACATAATCTTAAAGTAGAGTGTATGATTCAATAACATCTACCAAAGTTTGAAGGGGTAATTCAAAATCAATTCTAGCCAGTAGTTTGTTTATACTGGTGAATAACAAATGTAATAAATCAGAGGCCTAGCCAAATTTTTTGCATACAAACTTGGCCAAAATTCCAAAGCTGCAGTCCCACCCAATAGGTTTTACAACATCCTGAGAAAATTTCTGCGCTCGAGACATTTGTCACTAACTTTAGGAGTACATTAGCTCCAAAAAAAAAGAAAATCACGAAAAGATGTGCTTACATGGAACTCAAATGGCATTTTGTTGGAGCTGCACTCATCCAGGCACTTGAGAAATAATCTAACGTGTACCTTGATGATGGATGAGCTTTAGGGAGATAAGAGGCACGTTATGTGCTTGAGGATTTATATGGCTAGCTCAGCTTAGCGTCTGGTCAATGATAACCACCTGGAGGTTTCTGACAACGGGCAATTCAGTGATTGAATGTCATAGAGCAGCACAGCATGGAAACAGACTTTTTGGTCCAACTCACCCATGCCAACCAGATATCCTAAATTAATCTAGTCCCATTTGCCAGCATTTGGTCTATATCCTTCAAAACCCTTCCTATTCATATACCCATCCAAATGCATTTTAAATGTTGTCATTGTCTCCACCACTTTCTCTAACAGCTCATTCCATACATACACACCCTCTGCATCAAAGTGTTGTTTTTCTGGCAGTGTCCGATGAGCTCTTAATGGCCCTTGAAAATCCAGGGGAGATGGTGTAAATCTCATGCCGTGCCCTACGCATATTCACAGCAGCTCTCCAAGGTGAACAGCCTCTGGCATGTCAGAATAACATAGGTAAGGGAAATTGGCAAGTCAGATCCATAACTTCTGGAATTTCAAGGAGAAATGCTTACATTTTCTCATGTTGGCAAAGATCATTGGTTGGCACTATTGGCACAAATTTCACTTGCCATGCAAGGCGTGAATATTGTTCAGGTCTTGCTCCATTTAAGCATGGACTGTTTCAGTACCTGAGAAGTTGCAAATGGTGCTGAACATTACACAATCATTAGTGAATACTCCCACTTCTGACCTTTTTGGAGGAAAGGTCATCGATGAAGCAGCTGAAGATTCCTGGTTCTAGGACACTGTCCAGAAGAACTTGTTGTTGAGCTATCCTGGGATTAGGTATGACTTCAACTGGCATAGAGCTAGGATATGTGGAACAGTCCATCTTCCGCAACTACACTGGCACCACCCACCTTTTCCTCCGCTATATCGATGACTGTATCGGCGCTGCCTCATGCTCCCACGAGGAGGTTGAACAGTTCATCAACTTTACCAACACCTTCCATCCCGACCTCAAATTCACCTGGACTGTCTCAGACTCCTCCCTCCCCTTCCTAGACCTTTCTATTTCTATCTCAGGTGACCGACTCAACACAGACATCTACTATAAACCGACTGACTCCCACAGCTATCTGGACTACACCTCCTCCCACCCTGCCCCCTGTAAGAACTCCATCCCATATTCCCAATTCCTTCGTCTCCGCCGCATCTGCTCCCAGGAGGACCAGTTCCAACACCGCACAGCCCAGATGGCCTCCTTCTTCAAGGACCGCAGATTCCCCCCAAACGTGATCGACGATGCCCTCCACAGCATCTCCCCCACTTCCCGCTCCTCCGCCCTTGAGCTCCGCTCCTCCAACCGCAACCAAGACAGAACCCCACTGGTTCTCACCTACTACCCCACCAACCTCCGTATACAACGTATCATCCGCCGTCATTTCCGCCACCTCCAAACGGACCCCACCACCAGGGATATATTTCCCTCCCCTCCCCTATCAGCGTTCCGCAAAGACCACTCCCTTCGTGACTCCCTCGTCAGGTCCACACTCCCCACCAACCCAACCTCCAGTCCCAGCACCTTCCCCTGCAACCGCAGGAAATGTAAAACTTGCGCCCACACCTCCTCCCTCACTTCCCTCCAAGGCCCCAAGGGATCCTTCCATATCCGCCACAAGTTCACCTGTACCTCCACACACATCATCTATTGCATCCGCTGCACCTGATGTGGCCTCCTCTATATTGGGGAGACAGGCCGCTTACTTGCGGAACGCTTCAGAGAACACCTCAGGGACGCCCGGACCAACCAACCCAACCACCCCGTGGCTCAACACTTTAACTCTCCCTCCCACTCCACCGAGGACATGCAGGTCCTTGGACTCCTCCACCGGCAAAACATAACAACACGACGGCTGGAGGAGCAGCGCCTCATCTTCCGCCTGGGAACCCTCCAACCACAAGGGATGAACTCAGATTTCTCCAGTTTGCTCATTTCCCCTCCCCCCACCTTGTCTCAGTCGGTTCCCTCAACTCAGCACTGCCCTCCTAACCTGCAATCTTCTTCCTGACCTCTCCGCCCCCACCCCACTCCGGCCTATCACCCTCACCTTGACCTCCTTCCACCTATCACATCTCCATCGCCCCTCCCCCAAGTCCCTCCTCCCTACCTTTTATCTTAGCCTGCTTGGCACACTCTCCTCATTCCTGATGAAGGGCTTATGCCCGAAACGTCGAATTTCCTATTCCTTGGATGCTGCCTAACCTGCTGTGCTTTAACCAGCAACACATTTTCAACCAATTACTAAGAACCCCAGTTTTGCATAGGCTCCTTCATACCCCACACTGTCAACCATCAATCTACTATTGTAACCACATTTTCTTCTCTGACATTTGATTCCTAGTTTCTGCTTAAATGTATTTAAACTAGTTGCCTCAACCACTTCCTGTGGCAATTAGTTTCATCTTCTCACTATTTTCTGGGCAAATTACTTCTTTCTGTATTCTCTACTGGCTTTCTCATTGACTATCTTATGTTTGCTATCCCCCAATTATGCTATGGCCACAAGGCAAAATGGATCCACTCAATCAAAACTTTCACAATTTCAGGCACCCCTCAGCCTTCTTTTTGCTACAGAGAGCAGAGACTGAGCCTATCAATCCATTTTTGATATGCATTTGCACAAATTTTTGACTTCAACTTTGTAGATCTTCACTGCATCCTCTCCAGTGCCTTCAGTGTAAATGTGGAACCTAACCCCAGGGGCCTCAACATCTCCAGTAGTCATGGTACCAACGAGGGTGCGGCACCTATTAAGCAGACCCTCAACATGTGGGCGCCCTCCAAAACTGAGGGTGGTGGTGGATGGCTGAGAATGTCATCCCAGCCAAAAAGGCAACGAGATCAGCCACCTGCTCCACTGCAGTTGCAAGCACAGGAATCATACAGAAAAGCATGACAGTGGGGAGGGCGATGGCTCAGTGATAATCGCTAGACTATGAATCCAGAGACCCAGGTAACATTCTGGCGGCCTGGGTTCGAATCACACCAATGACAAAAGATGTTGAACTGAAAGTCTAATTAGATTAGATTAGATTACTTACAGTGTGGAAACAGGCCCTTCAGCCCAACAAGTCCACACCGACCCGCCGAAGCGCAACCAACCCATACCCCTACCTAACACTACGGACAATTTAGCAAGGCCAATTCACCTGACCTGCACATCTTTGGACTGTGGGAGGAAACCGGAGCACCCGGAGGAAACCCACGCAGACACGGGGAGAACGTGCAAACTCCACACAGTCAGTCGCCTGAGTCAGGAATTGAACCCAGGTCTCAGGCGCTGTGAGACAGCAGTGCTAACCACTGTGCCACCGTGCCGCCCATGAAACCACTATCAATCGTCAGGAAAAATTCATCTGGTTCAATAATGTTCGTTAGGGAAGGAAACTGCTGCTCATACCCATCAATCTTAAATCTGGCTCCAGACCCACAGCAATGTGATTAACTCTGAACTGAGTCTGGGCAATTAGAGATTGTCAATAAATGCTGGTCTAGCCAACAATGCCTACATCCCATGAACAAATTAAAATAAACACAGCAAAAATAGCACTTAGATGTACATGAGGCTCAAGCACTGTTTCTAATCACTCGTGATCCCTGCTCTCTCAACAGACTTCCAGTGTGGGAGCAGAAAATGTTTGGCCAGATCCTCAGCTCTGTTAAGGCACCCAGTGAACCTGGCCACAAGTTGCAGAGTTTTTAGAAGGAAAAGGTGATGTCCATCTGCATTAAACTGAATCTTTACTTCACTGAAATTGAAATGGCATCAGGGTGATCAATGATGCCCTCACTATATAAGAAAAGGGATCTCAGGCTACCAGAGCCCCTTGCTGGGGCATGCTGCAAGGTTCCACCAGATCACATTGCATTGAAATTAATTGAAACGCAATAGCAAATCATAAAGCAGCTGGAAAATAAAGATCCCTTCACAGTTAGTTATTTATTAAATTAAATCTCTACTGAAGCTATAGCTGCTTTAGAAAAAAATACTATAAGCTCTACTTGTGGAATTTTCACAAAAGCAGATTAAAACCTGCTGGACTGAAGAGATAACTAATGCGCTACAGACAGAATATTAATAGTTTGCTGTTGAGCATGGTGTTTCTTCGATTTACTTTGCATCTGCAGTCAACAACTAACATTTCCGCACTCAAAGAATTAATTTTGTTTTCATGTTATCAAACATTATTAAGGCCTTGTATTTTGAAAGTATTGGGTAAAAAAAATAAACTTTCTCCATCACTTGGTAGTACAGAACTTGTTGAATACTGAAAAGACTGATACGCTACCAAAGCTTATCTTGCAGTGACCATGAAGAATGCAAGAATGCCACATTTCAAACTTTCACAACAATTCATATGACAGGAGAAAAGGATGATAATTGGCGATGATTTAATGAGACAGAAAGCATTAGGGAACTTCAGTCTCCCCATGCTTCTGAGTAATTCAAAAGAAACCACAAGGCTTGAACATATTACTTTTGTTTGCAGAGAATTGGTACCAGATTATGAATGTATCTTTGGGGAGAAAGCAGAACTGGAATTGAAGAAGGGTCACTGGATCCAAAATGCTGACTCTGCCTTTTCACCACATATGATTCTAGACCTGCCAAGTTTCTCCAATAACTTTTGCTTTTGTTTCAGATTTCTAGCATCCAGTTTCTTTTTTTTCCCCGATTGTGAAAGTGCCTTGCTTTTAGCAAACCTAAATAAGCCACATTCTGAGCTCCACTGTTGTTAGTGCCTGAACTGAAGGGAATTTATATTTGCCAGGAAATGGTGTTGGAGAGACTGTTAGGTCTGAAGGCTGATAAGTCCCCAGGACCTGATGGTCTACATCCCAGGGTACTGAAGGAGATGGCTCTAGAAATCATGGATGCATTGGTGATCATTTTCTAATGTTCTATAGATTCAGGATCAGTTCCTGTGGATTGACGGGTGGCTAATGTTTTCCCACTTTTTAAGAAAGGAGGGAGAGAGAAAGCAGGGAATTATAGACCAGTTAGTCTGACCTCAGTGGTGGGAAAGATGCTGGAGTCAATTATAAAGGATGAAATTCCGACACATCTGGATAGTAGTAACAGGATAGGTCAGAGTCAGCATGGATTTATGAAGGGGAAATCATGCTTGACTAATTTTCTGGAATTTTTTGATTCATTCACATTTCCTGCCTGTTCAAGTATCTGTCTAAATGCGTCTGAAACACTGCAATCAAGTCTGCTTCTACCATCTCCCTGGGCAGCCTGTTGCAGGCACTACTACTCTCGGTCTAAAAAACCTGCCTTGCACATCTCCTTTAAACACTGTGCCTCTCACCTTAACCTAAGTCCTTAGTATCTGATATTTCCACTCTGGGAAAAAGATTCTGAGTATTCATCCTATGCCTCTCAACTATATATACATCTATCAGGTCTCCCCTCAGCCTTCGATACTCTGGCGAAAACAATCCAGGCTTGTCCAACTTCTCCTTATAACTAATATACTTCAATCCAGGCAAGATCCTCTTCAAAACCTCCACATTTTTTATAGTGTGACAATCAGAACTACACACAATTCTCCAAATGTAACCTAATTAAAGCTTTATACAGCTGCAACATGACTTGCCAACTTTTACATGCAATGTCCTAACCAATGAAGTCAAGCGTGCCAAACACCTTCTTATAAGACCATAAGGCATAGGAGCAGAATTAGACAATTTGAAATTAGAGGTGTAGTGGACAGCGAAGAGGGTTACCTCAGATTACAACAGGATCTGGACCAGATGAGCCAATGGGCTGAGAAGTGGCAGATGGAGTTCAATTCAGATAAATGCGAGGTGCTGCATTTGGGAAAGCAAATCTTAGAAGGACTTATACACTTAATGGTAAGGTCCTAGGGAGTGTTGCTGAACAAAGAGACTTGGGAGTGCAGGTTCATAGCTCCTTGAAAGTGGAGTCGCAGGTAGATAGGATAGTGAAGGCGGCATTTGGTATACTTTTCTTTATTGGTCAGAGTATTGAGTACAGGAGTTGGAAGGTCATGTTGCGGCTGTACAGGACATTGGTTAGGCCACTGTTGGAATATTACATGCAATTCTGGTCTCCTGCCTATCGGTAAGATTTGGTGAAACTTGAAAGGGTTCAGAAAAGATTTACAAGGATGTTGCCAGGGTTGGAGGATCTGAGCTACAGGGAGAGGCTGAATGGGTTGGGTCTGTTTTCCCTGGAACGTCGGAGGCTGAGGGGTGATCTTATAGAGGTTTACAAAATTATGAGGGGCATGGATAGGATAAATAGACAAAGTCTTATCCCTGGGGTTTGGGAGTCCAGAACTAGAGGGCATAGGTTTAGGGTGAGAGGGGAAAGATATAAAACAGACCTAAGGGGCAACTTTTTCACGCAGAGGGTGGTACGTGCATGGAATGAGCTGCCAGAGGATGTGGTGGAGGCTGGTGCAATTGTGACATTTAAGAGGCATTTGGATGGGTATATGAATAGAAAGGGTTTGGAAGGATATGGGCCGGGTGCTGGCAGGTGGGACTAGATTGGGTTGGGATATCTGGTCAGCATGGACGGGTTGGACCGAAGGGTCTGTTTCCATGCTGTACATTTCTATGACTCTATGGCCATTGGGTCTGCTCCACTATTCGATCATGGCTGGTATGTTTCTCAACCCCATTCCCCTACTTTCTCCCCACAACCTTTGATGATCTACCTTATCAATAACCTATCTACCGCTGTATTAAATACACTCAATGACTTGGCCTCCACAGCCCTCTGCAACCATGAGTTCCACAGATTCACCATCCTCTAACAGAAGAAATTCCTCCTCATCTCAGTTGGAAAGGGTCATCCTTCCACTCGGAGGTTGTGACCTTGAGCACCAGCTTCTCCCGCTTCTGCATGTCTACTCAATTCAAGCCTTTCCATATACAGGTAAAAGATCCTTTATCCAAACATCCAAAAACCGAAAAGCTGTGAAATCCAAAGAATTTTTGTGAAGATTTTTTTCTCATTAACAAGGTTGTTTGGCAAGCAAACAGTTAACCCAAGTCGACACCCACTCAACGCGTGTCACTCAGATGCGACGTGGGGGGCGTGGCCAAGCAAGGATTGGCCTTGGGTTTCTCGGTGAACACCCCCAAGTCGACACCGATACACGTCACTCAGATGCAATGTAGTGGCGTTTGGGGGGGGGCGGGGGAGGGCCAAGCACGTCCTTACTTAGCAGTCTGCTTCTCTGGTAAGATTTTTAAAAATTTCACCATTAAACTGTCACTTATTCTGAAAACCAAAAAATTCCAAATTCCATAAAACAGCTGGTCCCGAGCATTTCAGATAAAGGATCTTCTACCTGTACCGTAAGTTTCAATGAGATCGCCCTTCATTATTCGATAGAAACAAGAACAGAAGCTGCTGGAAAAGCTCAATTGGTCTGGCAGCATTTGTGAAAAGAAATCATAGTTAATGCTTTGGGTCCGGCTCAGAACTCAGAAGAACACTGCCCGCCACAACTCTGCTACGACCAAGCCGATTTTGTATCTAACCTACCAACTCACCATGGAGTCCATGTGAGTTAATCTTCTTGACCTGCCCACCACTGGGGCCTTGTCAAATGCTTCAATATCAACTGCAATTAAACTTCAAATTATCGTGGAAAGGTGAAGTATCTCAAAAGTTTGAACTGATGCAGTGGAGCCATGCGGACAATCCATGAGGATCCTGACAGAGGCAGTCAGTATCACCAAGAGGAGTGGGCAAGTCGTGGACCCTGAGACAATCAATCAGTCAGCATTATCAAGAGTAGCAGGCAAGAGAAGGACCTGTGACAGGCAGTCAAAAATAGAGCTGAAGACTTCATCACCAACACATATGCACAATTTGGCAGGCTGACAGCAAACTGGACGCCACATTGAAATTTCTCATGGAAACGTTAAATCACTAAGCTGCATGACATCTTCAGCACCCCTGCAGACGTAGCGCACTGTAGGTACACCAGGTCATGGCCAGACGGGTCTACCCACAAGGATAAATTTCCTGTTTTTGTCCCACACATTCTCAGTCAGATCCAATGATGTCAAGCTGATCACTGCTTCCTGCTGGCCGATTATCACCAGGATAATCAGCAGGCTGGCAGGGAAATGTGGAAGTTGAACGTGAAACTGCTGACCCTGGAAAACATTGAGGAGCTCAAAAGGGATTACGCAGGTTGGAGAACTGTGAAGCCCGTCTTTGCGTCTCCAGCGGACTGGTGGGAAACAGTAAAGGAGAACATCAAGGACTTCTTTATTCTCAAAGCTGCTCAGAAGGTGAGAGCGCAATGGGGAAAACTGTCTAAAGTCCAGAAAAGAATTCAGAACCCACTCCTCCTGCAGATGATGGAGTTGAAGTCACGGAAGATCTCCAGGTGAAGGGACAGCAAGCCTTGCTCTTTGCCTTGGAAGCCTCCAAGATAAAAATCCAATCCAGGGGTTGCACCAAGGAGCAGGAAGAGATGTGCTCTTGTTTTTTCTCCCAGAAGGTGCACGGGAAGAGCTCTGTGCTCAGCAGCCTCAAGGAAGAAGATGGTTCAATAATATCATTTCAGAGAATCAGCAAGTCCCATTACGTCAAACTGTATGACACAAAGCCCACAGACAGCACAGCCTCCCAAATGTTTATGTTCTCTAACACGGAGGTCCTAGATGACATTACTTGGGAGAGGCTGGATCAGCCTCTTTTTTATTTCAAAAATATACTTTATTCATAAAATATTTTGAGTTTCTGTCAATTGGTGGTGCCAATCATAGGTGCACCTTGCATTTCTTTACATACAGAGATCGGAATTAATCATTCGTATATACAGATCTGTACGTTTACCATCCATATATTTAGCGGAGGCTTCAGCAGAGCCCACTTACTGAGTGGGCCCCCTGTTCTTCTTTAGCCAACAGACGTTACCTGGTGGTCTTTCCCCACTGTGCCTTGACGGCAGCTGCCCTAAGCTTCAGCACGTCCCTCAACACGTAGTCCTGGACCTTGGAATGTGCCATTCTGCAACACTCAGTGGGGGTCAGCTCCTTCAGCTGGAGGATTAACAGGTTTCGAACCGCCCAGAGAGCGTCCTTCACCGAGTTGATGATCCTCCAGGAACAGCTGATGTTCATCTGTGTGCACGTCCCGGGGAAACACCGTAGAGCACAGAGTCCTGCGTCATGGAGCTGCTGGGACGAACCTCAACAAACAACTGCATTCCTCTCCAGACTTCCTTTGCATAGGCACATTCCAGAAGGAGGTGTGTGACAGTCTCGTTCCCCCCGCAGCCACTTCCTCTGGATGAGCTGACCAAGGCCCTAAAGTCCTTAGAAAAGAATAAAACTCCCCAAAGCAACAGCTTACTGGCCAAGCCACTTTCAGCTCCATGGGACTTGACTGACAAGGTCCTGTTAGAGGCGTATACTTCAGTCAGTTACCACGTGCGAATCCATGAGGAAAGGCATCATTAGCCTCATCCACAAGCAGAAGGAGGAGGGGGAGAAAATTAGAAATGGCTGACTAATTTCACTGTTGAACGCAGATTAAAAAATGTCATAGCCAAACAGGTGAAGCCTGCTCTAGGATCAGTGATTCACCCCTACCAAAACAAAAAAAATCCAACACAGCTTCTTACAGAACAGATGTAAGAGAGAGGGAGGATCAGCATGGACCTGCTTCTTTGGGTCCAGCAGTTCCACAACAACTGTGGCATACCAAGCAGGAGAATCTCAGAGCCTCACACTATACTTTGACAGGATATCACACACCCACATATAGGATATGCTTTACAAAAGGGGCTATGGGGAGGGAATCTGCAATTGGATCTGACTGTTCTACACCAACATCGTTGAGAGGCAATGGCCTAGTGGTTTTATTACTAACCTATCAATGTAAAAACTCAGCTAATGTCCTGGGTTCGAATCCTACCATGGTGGTGAATTAAGGGTCTAATGATAACCATGAATCTATTGTTGCAGAAAAATCCATCTGGTTCACTAATGTCCTTTAGGGAACAAAATCTACACCAACATCGTTAGTGTGGACTCAGTTAATGAGTGAAAACCAGAAAGTTTCCTGATCAAATCTGAACTCAGGCAGGGCTGCTCATTCTCTCCTGCTTTATTTGTGAGTTGTACCCAATGCCACCCTCATCCTGATGGCCACCTTGGCATTTGACTGTATCAAGTGTGCATAGACTCTCAGTATGCAAGCACTAAGAGTCTACCTGTCTCCGGTGTTGCGAAGGATGGGACTGGCCTCGTTTCCATGGTATGCTTCGCTTAGTTGGACCCTTCCGTATCACCTGTCCTTCCTGGTGAAATTTGTAAAGAAAAACACGTTTGACCACAGGTCCATTAGGAAGAGGTCTGTACATAACATCCTGAAGACGCTGCAGGAAAAGGAGAGGGTTGATCCTTTAGCAGACTGACAAGGTCATTTAGCAGAATGGCTTATCACCAGAATTTTCCAACTAGCACCAAGGCATTAGTTTGCTGGTGGTGAGGATACTATCAGCGAGATGCTTCATGTACACCCGGACTCTGTGCACCCACTGCGCACTGCCCTCAAAGCGCTGCATGGTGGGGTAGAGACTGTCACACATCCCTGCTAGAATATGAGATGGGATCAAGTCTGAAAAAGGATGCAGTGGGTTTTTGTTGAGGTTTATCCCACACAACTCTATGATGCAGGAGTCTGTACTCTATGGTCTGTACCCCATAGAGTGTTATGGACCAGGCCAGGCCCCCTCAAACCATTTCAAGGAACTAGGCCGGATCCTAACTTTGCTAGTCGCTTTAAGTAGGTGTGAGATGGATACCCCAGGAGTGATACAGCTGGCCCAACCACTTAAATTCTGTTTTTGATTAAAACTATTTACAAGATCACCAAATGAAACACATACAAAAAAGAACAGAATATGGAATAACTTTACCTGTCTGAAAACCCATAAATTATGCCAACTTAATGATGCTGTTACAAATACATGCAACAATCCCCATAAACACCCCTTTACAAAAAACTAAAAAAAAAACCCAATACAGGTTCTTACAGAAGAGATGTAAGAGAGAGGATCAGCATGGTCCTGCTACTTTGGGTCCAGCAGCTTCACAACAACTGTTTGCTAAAAACCAAACCAAACCAGAGAAAAGCTGAGCTGGGAGAACTCACCGCTCCCCTTTCATTGTACAAGTGTTTTATTTTAAACTTGTACAGCCTGTTGCCTGAGGCAGTATCTGTTAGCTATAATCAAATTGACTCTGAAACCCTTCAAACCTCGACCTTGTGGAATCACTGCTTTTATGACCTCTCTGAAAAAAATGTCAAGGCCAGCATAACTTGTTAAAGGAACAGCATCATCACACCAAGACAAACATGGACTATGCCTGGAGACCCATCAAGTTGGTAAAAGATACTCTTTGATCTGCCTAAAACTTGCTGGTCATCTAGAGCAAGGAATTGATCTCAACTGAATGTTGCAGACTGGCATATTCCAAGGTCCATGTCTATGTGCTGAAGCACACACTAAAACTAGGGGCAGCTGCTGCTAAGGTGCAGTGGGGAAAGAGCACTGTCTGAGGTTTATATGCCAAAGTTAAATGGTTGGCGGGGGAGGGGGGGGGGGGTTGGAATTCAGTTCTCAGGCCTCTGAATGCCTCAAATATAAGTAAATATAGTCTTGTACAATTAAGAAATGCCTTTGATTTGCTTGCTGGATAGTCAAACTTCAATGTTTGTTTGTTTCTTCTGATGCAACTGTACAGAATCAAACTGCTTCAGTAACTATGTATGAAAAGATATTTTTATGTCTGAAGTATATGTTTGAAAAAGAAAAAAAGGCATTCAAAGACAGAGCTGAATTCATTGAAGCTGACTGGAATTGGTTCTTGCTCTATTACAGAGAATGATGTCTGTTTAGTAAGGCTCTCACAGACAGGCAGACAGTTAGGAAAAGGACCTGTGTGAGTCTCGAGAGGAGTGACAGTGAGGTTAAGGGAGCATCAATAGAGACAAGGGTCCAGAAGTGGAAAGCCTGGTGGCAGACCTGTTTGATACTTGAATGCAGCAGTGAGATTAAAAGAAGCAGTGAGTGCTGAGAGGTCCCAGAAAGGCTGCTGGCAGACATTAGTAGGATTTGGGAATAGCGGCAGCAACATTGAAAAGAGCGAGAGTTGACAAATCCCAGAAACAGTCGGAATGGTGGTGCAACTGCTTCAACAAAATCAAATGGTGATGTTACAGGACAGCAAGCAGGTCATTCATTGGTATTTCTTATTTGCTTCCTTAATTGGATATTAATTCAAAGTGATAAGTACAGCTTAAAAAAAGGTAACTAATGGTTTAGAACTTTAAAAATAAATGAATTGCTTTGGAGAGTTAAGGAGGTCTGGTTGTTTGCCCCAAATCAATAAAATTAAAGATTTTTCCAGTTTGTACTTAAGTCGGACAGAGGGTAAAGTAAAAGCAAGATCAGCACATTATAAGGAGGATGTGACTGCACTGGAGAAGGTGCAGAGGAAATGGTCAAGAATGCTGTCTGGATTGGATGGTCTGAGAAATGATTGGATAGGGTTGTTTTCCTTGTGGCAGCAGATTTTGAGACAGGACTTGATAGAGATGTATGGGATTATGTAGGACATAAACAAGATAGTTAAGAAGGCACTTTATTTCACTTTCAATGACTGGGTCATGGACTTATGGTAAGTGGTAGAAGGCTAAGAGGGGAATCAAGGAGAACTTCTTTTCCTCCTATGGATGACAGCTATCTGAAATTCACTGCCTGGAAAGGTGGTCGAATCAGAAACCCTTGTAACATTTAAGCAGTTTTTAGATATTCACTTGGTTGCCATAGCTAGCAAGGCAATGGACCAAGGGCTGGAAAATAGGAGTGGAGGAGTCAGATCTTTGTTGACCAGCATGAACACTTTGGAGTGAATAGCCTCCTCCTTTATTGTCAACACCTAAGAGTCTAGATTAAACAAGTTGTTTCATTCTACTACTATGCAGTCAGGACACGACTGCTATTTTCCACTAACAGCATGATGCTGTCAGTCCAAAAGCCATTCTGTCTACCAGTTAGTCACACTCACTCACTCTCTGCCTCCCCACAAATTCGTTATTCATTTATTTTTTAAACTTGCCATCAAATCTGCTTCTACCATCCTCTCAGGCAGATCATAATAATTCACTGTATTAAACACCTCTCTTCTCCTCTCTGGCTCTTCTCCAATTATGTTAAACTTGTTTGCTCTGGTTACTAACTTTCCTGTCGTGGAAAAGTTATCTCCTTATTCATTCTTATAAAACTAGAATGGACATTAAAATAAGCATGAATGGAGTTAGCAATGGCTCTGGATTTAATGTAGAGAGTTAATAAGAGAGTTTTTTTTAAAGATGGTGAAACTAAATCAGCCTTTATTAGTTCCTTTGAACAATTGCCAAGAACGGACTAAACTAATTGTAGCATACAGGTGCACCTCATGTTTCATTAGAGAGAGTAGATTCTGGTGGGCTTCTGGACCAAGAAGTCTGGGTTCAAGTCCCACATGCTCCAGGGGTGTGTAACAACATCTTTGATTAGAAAAATAGATCAGAGCAGATTCTATCTTCCAGTCCCAACCTTCAGACTAAAGAGACAAGTGTTCTGCCACTAAATGAGAAAGCCTGACATACCTAAAGAAGTTTCCCCACTTTCCTGTAGGAGCAAATTACTGCAGATTCTGGAACCAGTTTTGAAAACAAGAAATATTCTGATGAAGAGTCATCTGGACTCTGAACGTTAGCTTGCTTTCTTTCTATGGATGCTGTCTGACCCACAATGATCTCCAGTAATTGATGTTTTCAGTCCCTATTTTCTTGCGTCACTTCTGACAAGCCTTCTCCCTCTAAAATGTCAGCTTGATTTCCACCCTCAGGTCAGGATGAGCCTGTTCTGTTTCCAGATTTTACTAGTTTAATTTCAGACTCTCACGCTGCCACATCACGTCTTGTCAGACCTGCCACTGTCACTCACCAAGTTTGCTGTACACCATCTTCAAATGTACAAACACCATCCCATTGTACTTCAAGGCCGTGCGTTCAGATTCTCACTTCGATAATAATTTTGGTTCGCTTATAACACTAATGAACTCTCAAACATAAAATATTGTAAACTTCAACTTTAGTATTTTTTTTAAAAATACACTAAAACGAGAAAAATGAACATTACTCATGCATTAAATGTTTCAATAAAACCCCAATCTCACACGCCCTGGCGAGGGACATGCTCAGCCGGAAGGACTCAGTACTTGAGCCCGAGGCTTCAGGGCCTGTCGAGTTTGCTTACCAAGGACCAGCACCATCTGTCCGCACAGACAGTAATAAACATGTAGGGGTTTCTCGCCATCGTCGTATTCCTCGCGGTCCCGGGTGTCGGAACACACCACACTGCGAGACACCACTTTCGGCATCTTGGTTCAAAGGAAGGAACCGAACCGTCCCGTCCCCCACCCCGCTCTGGAGATAGGGCCTATTCACACGCCGCCATGTTAGAAACCCGATGCATTGTGGGATCGCAGCCAGCCCTCAAGACATCCTCCTATGGATTGTGCAGCTGAGTGGAAGTGCCCGCCGGTCTGGTCACATTCTCTCCCTCCTGCTTCAATCATGATTTCTCACAATGTGATAACAGAGATCATTCGAAGAGAAAAGAAGGGTCACGGACAATTTCAATAAAAAAACCTTACAAAATGTAAACGTTGTTGAAAGGTCATAGAGATGCAAAGCACGAAAACAGAACCCGAGATCCAACTCTTCAATGCCGACCAGATATACTAAATTAATTTAGTCCCATTTGACTCATATCGCTCTAAACCCTTCCTATTCATATACCCATCCAGATGCCATTTAAATATCATAATTGTACCAGCCTTCACCACTTCCTCTGGCAGTTATTCGAGACACGCACCACCCTTTGAATGAAAACTTTGCCCCTTCAGTCCCATTTAAATCCTTTCCTTCTCACCTTATACCTATGCCCTCTAATTTTGGACTGCCCTATCCTGGGGAAAAGACCTTGACTATTCACCCTATTCATGCCCCTCACTATTTTATAAACCTCCCTCTGACACTCCAGGCATAAAATGCCCCAGCCTTTCCCTGGAGATCAAACCCTCCAATCCTGCTAACATCCTTGGTACCCTTTTTCCAGGTCAAATTGTGTGTTAGTGTGGCCAAATGGTCTAAGATACTAGACTTAATTACTTGTCCTTATTCAGTCATGGGTTTGAATCCCACTGCTACCAGAATGCCAGGTGGTGTGCCCCAGGCAGTTACCTTGAAAGTGTTATGAAAGTTGGAAAAGAAAGGAGACAAAAAGTTGAAGCTTTTTGTCTTGTACTTATCAGAAATAATACTCGAAAAGAGGTTTGAAAAAGGGACAATGTCATGACTGGCCTAACTAATCAGCATTTTTTTTCCATACTAGATAAAATTGTTTCCCTTTTACACTGTTTAACCCATGACCACTACCATCTAGAAGGACAAGGTCAACAAAAATTACTAGCCCAGCCAGTGACTCACATATCCCATGAATGAATTATAAAAACAGAAGGGTAGCAGATGCATGGAACAGCACCCTGTGAACCACCCCCTCCAAGCCACTCACCATCCTGATTTGGAAACTTGCCACTTCTCCTTCAGACTCACTGGGTCAAAAGCCTGGAATTCTCTCCTAAACAGTATTGTGGGATTACCTACACCAAAAGACTCTAGCAGTTTGAGAAGGCAGCTCAACACTGGCTTCTTCTGTCCATTGGAGAGTTATATTTTACTGATACCTGACAGGCTGCTGAATAATAACCAGATAATTGGTCTTTGCTCAAGAGTCAGATTATCCAGTTTTTCAGATGATGGCATTGCTGCCCAGGCAAGCATTTATTGTCCACCCCTAATTTCCAGGGGACAATTTAAGAGGCAACCATATTTCTGCAGCTCTGTGGTCATATGTAGACTAGACCTGGTAAGGAAAGCAGTTTCCTTCCCTAAAGGACAGTAGTGAACCAGATGGGTTTTCCCCCAATAATTGGTTTCATGGTTGTCATTAGACTCCTAATTCCAAACTTTTATTGAATTCTAGTTTTACTGTGGCAGGTTTCAAACTTGGGTTCCAAGAACGCTGTCTGGGTCTGTGGATTAACAGTCCAACAATAATACAGCTTTGAATACATTCTCTAAAACATATGTCTGGCATCGCTGATGAATTTACCTTCAAATTTGCATAAAAACCAACCCGAATGATCATGTCTGATGAATTAATGTAAAAAGACTAAGTCACCTGCATATTCTACATGACCTGAGAATAATGCTGAAGCAGGTTATAAAATGTGAAAGAAAACATATTTGTCTCAATCCAAGGTCTCAGTCTTATTCAATATTATTCTCACATCATTGCTTCCCTGAACTTTGTTCCAAAATGTCAAGTTTAGATTAGATTAGATTAGATTAGATTACTTGCAGTGTGGAAACAGGCCCTTCGGCCCAACAAGTCCACACCGACCCGCCGAAGCGCAACCCACCCAGACCCATTCCACTACATTTACCCCTTCACCTAACACTACGAGCAATTTAGCACGGCCAATTCACCTGGCCTGCACATCTTTGGACTGTGGGAGGAAACCGGAGCACCCGGAGGAAACCCACGCAGACACGGGGAGAATGTGCAAACTCCACACAGTCAGTCGCCTGAGGCGGGGATCTTTCTCTTTTGTATCTCTTCTTCAACTAGATCATGTCACTACCAGGCTATCAAGTGTTATGTTCTGTTTTCTCTTTTTAGTGTTTTTTTTTAAACTACAGTTGAAATAGCCTGCTATTAGTCTCCAAAAATCTATCAATTTTTATCTTGACCATCCTCGATGATTGAACTTCCAAAGCCCTCTGGGTAAAGAAATTCCTCCTAATCTTAGTTTTTAATGGCCCACTGCTTATTGTGAAATTATATTACATTTTCAACAGACAGGGGAAACAACCTACCTGTATTCACCCTGCCCAGCCTTGTAAGAATTTTCTATGTTTCAATGCAATCACCTTTCATTCTTCAAAACTGAGAATGTAGGCCCAGTGTTGTCAATCTCTCCTCCTAGGACAATCCTACATTATGAAAAAGTAATCTGGTGAATCTTAGTAGAGCTCACTCTCTGGCAAATAAAGCCTTCATTGGATTAGGAGGCTAAAACTATACAAAGCACTCCAAGTGTGTCTCCATTAAGGCTCTACACAATTGCAGCTAGAAATCTATATTCAAATCTCCTTGTAATGAAAGCAAACATACCATTTTCCTTCATTATTACTTATTGCATTTGAATTCCAAGTATCAATGATTCATGAAGAACATCCAGGTCCCTTTCGACTCCATTTCCCAATGTCTTGCCATTTAAGAAATATTATATGAATAGGAGGGGTTTGGAGGGATATGGGCCAGGTGCTGGCAGGTGGGACTCGATTGGGTTGGGATATCTGGTCAGCATTGACGGGTTGGGCTAAAGGGTCTGCTTCCATGCTGTACATCTCTGTGACTCTATCTTCTTGGTCTTTTTTCTTTACCAAAGTGGATAACCCATGATAAGCCTTATTAAAGAGGAACTTTACTCCTCATCAGAATTTGAAATACATTAATAGCATACAAGAAATGTTCATAAAACTAATTTTAGCAATTTCAACAGTTTCCTTTGAGAATAATATCACATCACAACATTGCCTGATATAGCACAAAGTGACAACATAATCTATAGGTACTCCATAGATGTCTGGTAGGGTAAATGGGTGGAGGGGGTGGGGGGAGAAAAACATATCAGAACATTGGAATTAACAATGCATTTTGGAGTTTCAAGTATATGTCTAAAGAAGGATAACAAAAGCATCATATTGTCTGATCTGGGAATGCTTGATGTGTCTTGAGTTCACGCCCAAATGGAAATGTATTCAATTCTGGAGAAATGGCATGTTATTTTAATAAGGCACAAAAATTCTAAAGTTTCCCTACAAGAAATCTAAATGATCTTAAATAAAATTGCAAATGTCACTTTATTTGACATTTACCATTTTTAGCTTTTTTTTAATAATTTCATAACACAAAAATAATTCAGCTTCTCAAATAAATGTAAAATGTCACAATGATCTGGCAGGGTTTTGTTTTCATATAAAAATATTAATAAAAGTCAGCAATAAATTAATTGTACTTAAATTGAAATAACCTCAAGACATCTGAAGAGCTTCACCACACAAACAATGAGAGATGAGTGTAGTGATTGCTGTTCTTTGCTCAAAATAATAGCCTTGAGCCCATTTGCTGCAGAAATCCTAATCTAAACTTTGGATGCGTCTCAACTTAACTATTGCCATGCTTTCCTAGCTGGTCTTTCATCTTCTGTAAATTTCAGCTCTACTGCTTGCAACACGTATGAAATGCTTGTTGTCAGCTTTTTCCCCCGATTCAATCCGGGTTGAGTTCAGATAACTTAGCATGAACCAATCATTATACTTAAGGGCTATGTGGGTATATAGCTCTTACTATCCCTCAAGCTACTGCTAGTCATGTTGACACCTCTCATATATGGCAAAGGTTCTGAAGTCAGAAATGTTCACCAAAAGGGTAAAAACAAGGACTGCAGCTGCTGGAAACCAGAGTCTAGATAGAGTGGTGCTGAAAAAGCACAGCAGGTCAGGCAGCATCCGAGGAGCAGGAAAATCAACGTTTTGGGAAAAAGCCCCTCAATGTTCACCAAAACACAAGGATTGTTTTCTGTCTTCAAAATCTGTGACACAATGTTCTTCTTCAGGATTTTCTTCCAGCTCACACATATTCAAAAATGTGACCTGGCACATTTATGTGTTTTGACAATAATTCCAGGATTAAAGAAATTTTATTCCATGTGATCTCCCAGTTAGTGTATGCTGAAATTTAATGGAAAACCACATAAAATTGACTCAGAGAGCATAAGCAGCTATTAGATGCAGCTTAGTCAATATCTTTTTTGAAGGGAAACAAAGCATTGACAGATGCGGAGAGGGCATTTGTACCCTGTTTTGACACCCAATTTGTCCTTTGAAGCTCTTTTCTTTCATAGCCACTCAGTGTTTTATTCCCCATTTGTGATAGTCAGAAGATGCTGTAGGATATTTTGCTGCCTTTCCTTTACATTTCGCATTTTGTTACAAAATTTGTGTAATCATACGGCAAGCCTGCACATCTGCTCCTTGCTGTACACTAAGAAGTTTTGTCTAATTTGACCTCCTCACTAAAATAGTAGATAGATGTACAGTTGGTGCCAGTTTTGAGATATAGTGGCTGGTTAACCCTACAAAGTTGGGGATCCAAGATGGCGGCGACCCAGCAAGACTGAGTCCACAGTGCTCTACCCAAAACTTGGGAAAAGTGGGCTATCCACCCCCACCACACTCACTAAACCATTTATAATAGTTGTTAACCTTAAATAGTTACCTATTAGTACATTTAAATAGTCTAATACTAGCTGGAAAATGAGTAAAGGGAAGGGAACAGGCGGCTCTAAGAAAGCAGGGACCCCTCCCCCACCCTCTCCCTCTTCATCTGCAACAAAGGTATCTTCAGCTACTTCAGGAGATTTACCAACGAAGATGAGCTTTGAGGAGATGTTTGCCAGGTGGGAGGCGAAGATTGATGCTTTTATCGATGAGTCTCGGCAGAGCAGAGAAGCACTATCAGCCGAGCTGCAGAAGCAGGGCAGAGACATTCAGGAACTGGAGTGCCGAGTCAGAGAGGTGGAGTCGAAGGCCGCAGCCTCAGAGACTGGGATAAAATCAACAGCCAACCACATCCGTTTTCTCGAGAATCGAGTCCAGAACCTAGAAAACCACATTGATGACCTCGAAAATCGATGTCGTAGAAAAAATATTCGGTTGTTGGGCCTGCCCGAGCAGGAAGAGGGAGGTCAGCTGACAGCATTCTTAGAGCATTGGCTGCCACAACTTTTAAATCTGCATAATGGATCAGGCCGGGTAAGGGTGGAATGGGCCTACCGGGTCACAGTACGTGGGCCCGGCTCAACCCAGCGCCCACGCCTGGTCCTGTTCCAGCTGCAGAGCTATAGGGAGAGGCAGATGCTCCTGGAAGCCTCAAGAAATCTGGGAAAAGATCCCCAAGCTATGACCCACAAAGGATCCAGGATCATGCTGTTCCAGGACTTCTCCCCAGCTTTGGTCCGAAAGAGGAAGGCATTCGATGAGGCGAAGAAGCGTTTAAGGGACTTAAATATCCAGTACTCCTTACGATATCCAGCGACGCTACGCCTTAGCCACGAAGGATCCATATATAACTTCGGATCACCGGAGAAGGCTAAGGAATTCTTGGACTCTCTTAAATAAACTGTAAGAGATTGTGGATGCTGGTCTGCCTTTCCCATTATTTTGGTTTACATCCCTTCATCTTTTCTTATCTTTCCCCCTATGTGTGTATGTATATATATATATGTTGGGGCGTTTGGTTAATGTTGATGGGGAGAGGTGGTTACCTTAGTCTATTTTACTTCTGTTTTTAGGAGCGGGGTTGTTTTTCTTTCCCCTGTTATTTTGTGGTATTATATTTAAGTATTACATGTTGAGATTGTAATCTTATAGTTATATATGGTATTAATATTCCCAAATATATTTAGATGTGGGTGTGGGTGGGGGTGGGGTGTTCACTGTTAACTCTAGCTTTATATTATATTTGAATTCTCCTCATTTTATTGAGGAACACCTGGGTCAAGGGTGGGGCACTGGTTGGAAGAGGGTAAGATGGACTGTGGGAGAGGAAGTGACGCTCCCTGGGAACAAGGGAGAAAATCTCCAATTCGGAATGTTTTATATTTTTTATCCTTAGAAAGAGTTTTTTGTTATATTGTTTTGAGTGTATCAGAGAGTCTTTACTTTTGTAAATCTTGTATGCTCCATGCTCGGGATGTTCTAGATAGGGTTTTCCCTCCCGAGGGGTCTCGGATCTGTCCAGATGATTATGGCTGAACAGTCGGTTAAGTGGTGCACCTGGAATGTCAGGGGGAGTAATTCGCCAGTTAAAAGGAAGAAAATATTATCAAATCTTAAGAAGGAGAGAGTTGATATAGCTCTCCTACAGGAGACACACCTGTCGGATAAAGAACACTTAAAATTACGACAGGGCGGATTTGATCAGGCCTTTTTTTCCTCTTTTAATTCAAAAAGCAGGGGAGTCGTTATCCTTGTCCGGAAGAACTTCCCTTTGAAAATTCTAAATCAGATAAAAGACGAATCTGGACGATATATTTTGATTAAAGCCCTCATAAATGGAGAGGAATATGGGATCTTAAATGTATACTGCCCCCCGGCACACCCCTTTAAATTCATAACGGAAGCTTTTTTAAAACTGATGGCCTTTGGTGCCCGTCATACAATTATAGGGGGAGACTTTAATTGTATTATGGATCCGGAAATAGACAGGATTCCCAAGAGTGCCGCTGGAGTATCTCCCAGATCTAGACAACTGGCGGACCTGAATAAAGAATTAGGATTGGTAGATGTATGGAGATGTCTCCATCCACAGGGTAGAGATTTTTCTTTCTACTCTAATCCACATAAATGTCACACAAGAATTGATATGTTTTTTGCTTCCAAGTTCGAGATTATATACAGAGGAAGACTACATTAATAGATAGTCTTTATAAATCAGACAGAGAACGTAATGTCTTACGACCAGCGGGGGCATCCTCCGTTAGTACTATATACCATTTGCTACATGATGGAGTCTCAGGAGACATGGATGACCTGCTTAAAACATGGGAGCAGGACTTGGGGCTAGAAATCTCTGAGGATATGTGGAATGACATTTGGGAAAATGCTAGAAGAATTGCTATCTGTAACAGAACTCAGGCTATCCAACTAAAGATACTTCATAGGGCCCATATAGCTCCGGCTCGACTGGCAAAATTTAAGGCAGGAGCATCTCCAATGTGTCCTAAATGCAAAATAGAGGTGGGTACTCTTGTACATTGTCTGTGGACTTGTCAGAAAATCCGCAGATACTGGACTAAAGTGGCAAATACCCTGACAGAAATTTTAGGGACGGAAATTAGGGTGGACCCTGTATCTCTCCTTTTGGGCTTTTCGAACCTCTCATCTCTGGATATGCATGGGAAGAGACTATTTTCTATTCTCTCTTTCTGTGCAAGGAAAAATATTTTGGTGAACTGGGTGGCTGAGGGCCCCCCTGGACTTTCAAATTGGCACAGATTAATTATGGAATATATCCCCCTTGACTTCCTCACAAATATGGTGCACCGAAAGACTGAATTATTTTATAAAATATGGCAGCCCTTTTTGAATTATATAAATGCAGATATTTCGGCTATCCTAACAAGGGCTTTTATTTAGTGAAGATTTCAGACCGGGCTGCTCCGGGGCCCCTTGGGAGAGGAATCCTGCGCGAATACGGGTTTTATTATATTTGATGTTTATACATTCCGAGCATGTAAGAGACTTAGGTATACACTCTGGTTAGTTATAGGTTAGATTAGTAGAAAGTTGAGTTTTTTTTTCTTTCTTTTTTTCGTTTCTTTTTTTTTTCTTTTTTTGTTTTCTTTCTTTCTCTTTTCTTTGTTAAATTATGACTATTGTATATATGATTTAATTGTACATCAATGTTTGTATTTGAGAGTTTTGTTTATTTTTGTAAATTTGCAAAAATGTTAAATTTCAATAAAAATATCTACAAAAAAACCCTACAAAGTTGCACAGCATATGTATAATGTAGTCAAAAGCGTGGTGCTGGAAAAGCACAGCAGGAGAGGCAGCATCCAAGGAGCAGGAGAATGAGCTCATTCTTAATGAAAGGCTTATGCCCAAAATGTCAATTCTCCTGGTCCCTGGATGCTGCCTGACCTGCTGTGCTTTTCCAGCACCACACTGTCGACTCTGATCTCCAGCATCTGCAGTCCTCATTTTCTCCATATGCATAATGTAGCCAACAAAGCTTTGGTCCTTCTACCTCAAGAGTGTTGCTCACCTAATTTACAGATATCTGGAGATCCATTAAATAATAGTGCATCTGATATCCCTCCATTTCAGATCACAGTGATGGTACCTTTATATTAGTCACATTCCAACTCAGGTCACGCTGCACCTAGGATCGAATCCTCTTTCATTCACAGTTTCTACTTTTCATTATTAGAATCACAGGATTGTTGAATCTTACAGCAGAGGCAGAGGCAGAGGCCAGAGTGTGATGCTGGAAAAACATAGCAGGACAGGCAGCATCCAAGGAGCAGGAGACAATTTGGACAGAACCCCTTCATCAAGCAGAGGCAATTCAACCCACTGAATGATCCATTCAGTGAAACCCACTCACCTTGTCAACTATATGTTAAGAATCCTTGTGACATTACCATTCTGAATAAGTGTCACGTTAGACTTGGAACATTAATTCTGTTTCTCTTTCCACAGATGCTGCCTAATCTGTTGAGTTATAATAGACAATAGGTGCAGGAGTAGACCAATCGGCCCTTCGAGCCTGCACCACCATTCATTATGATCATGGCTGATCATCCACAATCGGTATCCTGTTCCTGCCTAATCCCATAACCCTTGATTCCACTATCTTTTAGAGCTCTATCCATCTCTTTCTTGAACGTATCCAGAGACTTGGCACCCACCGTTATCTGGGGCAGAGCATTCCATATATCCACAACTCTCTGGGTGAGGAAGTTTTTCCTCAACTCTGTTCTAAATGGCCTACCCCTTATTTTTAAACTGTGTCCTCAGGTTCGGGACTCACCCATCAGCGGAAACATGCTTCCTGCCTCCAGAGTGTCCAGACCTTTAATAATCTTATACGTCTCAATCAGATCCCCTCTCTGTCTTCTAAACTCAAGGGTATACAAGCCCAGTTGCTCCAATCTTTCAACATGTGATAGTCCCGCCATTCCGGGAATTGACCTCGTGAACGTACGCTGCACTCCCTCAATAACCAAAATGTCCTTCCTCAAATTTGGAAATCAAAACTGCACTCCTTGTTGATGAATTATGAATTTACTCCTGTTCTTTTTATTTTTTTCAGATCCTCAGTATTTGCAGCATCTTCAGTATTCTGCTTTTGTCTGGGAGAAAGATTAGATTTATTTATGAAAATAGTCCATTGAGCCCAAAAAGTCCACATCGACCCTCAGAAGAGTAACCCAACTAGACCCATTCCCGTACCCAATGCATCTAACACTATGGGCAAGTTAGCACGACCAATTGACCTAACATGCACATCTTTGGATTGTGGGAGGAAACTGGAGCACCCGGAGGAAACCCACACAGAGGGAAAATGGGTCTAGGTGGGTTACCCTTCGGAAGGTTGGTGTAGATTTGTTGGGCTGAAGGGCCTGTTTCCACACAGTAGAGGAATCAAATCTTAGTGGCCCTAAAATACGTAATTGTACATATCTAGAGTCTCATTCGTGGGGAGACATTGGCCTAGTGGTATTATCACTGCACTGTTAATTCAGAGCTCCAGGTAAAGTTTCAGAGTCCTGGGTTTGAATCCTGCCATGGCAGCTGATGGAATTTGAATTCAATAAATATCAGGGTTTAATAGTCTTATGATGACCATGAATCTATTGCCGTTTGTTGGATAAACCAATTTGGTTTGCCAATGTCCTTTACCGAACAAAACAGTCATCCTTACCTGGTCTAGCCTATATGTGACTCCAGATCCACAGCAATGTGGTTGACTCTTAACTGCCCCCTGGACAATTGGTGATCGGCAATAAATGCTGCCCTGCAGCAACACCCTCATCCTATGAATGAATTTTTAAAATTCCTTCAGAAAACCACACTTCAAAATTGAAGGAAACACCTTTTTGGTTGAGGAAGCCATGCTTTTCAGTGTGCTTCTGCCCATTGAGAATAAAGCGCATTAAGTTACAAAATTTAGCTGTCAACTTTATTTCCATGTTTAAACCATTTCCTCAATGCATGACCCCAGACACACTTTCTGCACACTCCAGGAGACTGACTAGCATTGTTCAGAAACCACCTGTTATAGGTAGCCTTCCTTGCTTAAAAAAAACTATACAAATGAATTTGGCAACTGCAATTTTATTTTAAAAGATCATTTGTTTTAAAGGATCTTTATATGATATTGAAGCTGCTCTTTTAATCCTATCTGTAAGTCTAAAGCCTCATGTTTTTCCATAGAGTAATTTAAATATACATGGCATTATCAACTTTTGAGAAGATTTGTAGCTCAGGTTGAGGTTCTTGATGTAGGTTTGCTCGGTGAGCTGGAAGATTCTTTTTCAGACGTTTTATCACCATAACATCATCAGTGAGCCTCCAGATGACTCACCCTCACTAGTATCCTTAGAGACAGATGAAGAAGGACATCACTTCGACTGGAACAACGCATCCATCCTAGGACAAGCCAAACAGAGACACGCACAAGAATTCCTAGAAGCATGGCATTCCAACCGAACTCAATCAGCAAACACATTGACTTGGATCCCATTTACTGCCCCCTGAGAAAAAGGAAATGGCAGCACCACAGGAAATGACATCACCAACCCAAGGAAACATAAACACATAAATAGAAAGTGGACCATGCCACCAGTGCTTCATCATGAAGGGCTTATGAAGGCCTGATGAAGGGCTTATGCCGGAAATGTTGATTCTCCTGCTCCTCTAATGCTGCCTAACTGGCTGTGCTTTTTCAGCACCACGCTCTTTGGCCAAGATAAGCTTATCACACAGGATAAAGAAAACTACCAGAGACTTAAAAAGTAAAACAACCTTCATCTCTAATAATTCCTTCGGTATATCAAAGTTTGGCTGATGGTCAACAATTATAATAACAGTTTGCTGTACTGAAAGCATTCAGAACTGCATGACATTGTTGCAATCTGACAGAACAATTCTGGATTCCAGCATGTTATTAAAGATATGCTTAAGGGTCTTGCAAAACACATCTCATCTGCTTATTCACCCTTGAGAGAACATCAGCTGAAGCAGCATCTGAATCTACTTTAAGCTTAATGTATTTCAAATTTCTTTATTTTTCCTAGAATAGTGACCTCAACTATCAGATTTTTTATATTTACAGTCAAACATATAGCTGGTATCAAACATATAGCTGGTATCAAACAAGATTCTGAAAATTTGGAGACTGATGAGAAATACTCTTTAATAGCATTGAAATATAATGGAACTTCATGTGATTCCTCAACATCTTTTAATGAATTTAACATTCCTTTTTGGTCTTCTAGATACTAAAATGGATTTGAAAAATCTTTTCTGACATAATTTTTGTTCTCATTCATTCATGAGATGTGGGCAACACAGGCTAGGCCAGCACTTATTCTCCAACTCTAACTATCCAGAAAGAGTCAACAACATTGCTGTGGGTCTGGAGTCACATGTAGGCCATACCAGGTAACAATTTCTTCCCTCAAGAACATTAGTAAACCAGATGTGTTTTTCCTGACAATTGAACTGTGGTCATCATTAGACTTTTAATTCCAGATTTTTATCACATTCAAATGCCTCCATCTACCATGGCAGCATTTGAACCTGAATCCCCAAGACATTACTTGGCTTTTTGGTTTAACATGCCAGTAATAATGCCATTAGACTATCACCTTCCACTACGGGAAGTTTTGTGGGAAGTACTCCAGTAAATTTTCTTAATATCATGTAGGCAAAGCAACTAGAAAACAAGTTATTTCAAAGCTAATGTCATGTAATGGGGCAGGTTAATTAGTAATCTTATGCAATATGATCATCAGTGGAAGTGCAATCATAATTTAATAGAGTTTCATATTAAGTTTGAGTGTGGTATACTTAAATCAAAAACTATAGTTCAAAGTTTAAGCAAGCCAATATTCTCTTGTGTTTACAAGAATGACAGGCAATTTCATTGAAATGGATATGTTTCAGTGACAACTTGTCTGGGGATTCTAGAATGAGGCGATATAAACTTAGGAGACAAACACAGAGAATGCTGGAGTAACTCACCAAGCCTGGCAGCATCTGTGGACATATAAACATAAGAACCTAAGAGCATAAGAACTAGGAGCAGGAGTGGGCCTTCTGGCTCTTTGAGCCTGCTCCGCCATTCAATAAGATCATGGTTGATCTTTTTGTGAACTCAGCACCACCTACCCACCCTCTCATCGAATCCCTTCATTCCTTTATTGTTAAAAAAAATCTATCTTAGCTTTAAAGATGTTTACTGAAGTAATGTCGACTACTTCACTGGGCAGGGATTTCCATAGATTTATAATCCTCTGGGTGAAGAGGTTCCTTCTCTATTCAGTCCTAAATCCGCTCACCCTAATTTTCAGACAATGCCCTCTTTTCCTAATTTCATCTGCCAGTGGAAACATCCTCTCTACTTCTATGTTAGCCATCCCCTTCATAATTTTATATGTTTCTTGAAGATTCCTCCTCATTCTTCTAAAATACAATGAATAAAATCCCAGTCTACTCAGTCTCTCCTCATATGACAACCCCCTCAACTCCAGAACCACCTGGTGAACGTCTTCTGCACCCCCTCTAGTACAAGTACACCCTTTCTCAAGTAAGGAGACCAAAACTGCATGGTAATCCAGGTGTGACCTTACCAGCACCCTATATAGCCTCAACATTAACCTCCCTGCTTTTAAATTCCATCCCTTTAGCATTGAAGGACAACATTCCATTTGCCTTCCTAATTATCTGCTGTACCTGCAGACCAACCCTCTGCAATTCATGCACAAGGACACCCAGGTCCCTCTGCACTGCAGCATGCTGCAACTTTTTAACCATTCAAGTAAAGACCCTTTTTACTGTTACTCATACCAAAATGGATGACTTCACATTTATTAATATTGTATTCCATCTGCCAGACCTTTACCCATTAACTTAAATTACCTATGGTCCTCTGCACAGTTTCACAGTCCTCTGCACACTTTGCTCTGCTACTCATCTTAGTGTCATCTGCAAACTTTGACACACTACATGTCGTCCCCAACTCCAAATCTATATAAATTTTGAATAATTGCGGTCCCAATACCAATCTCTGAGGCACACCACCAGTCACTGATTGCCAGCCAGAATAGCACTCATTTATCCCCACCCTTTGCTTCTTGTTAGTCAACCAATCCTCTATCCATACTAATATATTATCTGTAAAGTCATGCATCCTTATCTTACACAGCAGACTCTTATATGGTACCTTGTCGAAGGCCTTTTGGAAATCTAGGTACACTACATCCACTGGGTCCCCATTGTTCATCTTGCTCGTAATGTCTTCATAGAATTCCAAAAATTAGTTAAGCATGATCTGCCCTTCATGAAACCATGCTGTGTCTGCCCATCAGGTCAATTTCTATCGAGATGCCTTGCTATTTCTTCCTTGATAATAAACTCAAGGATCTTCCCCAATACAGGAGTTAAGCTAAGCAGTCTATAATTCCCCATCTGATGTCTACCTCACCTTTAAACAGTGGTGTGACATTCGCTGTTTTCCAATCTGCTGGTACTGCCACAGAATCCACCAAATTTTGGAAAATTACCACAAGTGCACTTGTTATTTCTCCCTCCATCTCTTTTAGTACCCTGGGATGCATCACATTCAGGTGAGGAGATTGTCTACCCTTATACTAGCTCTTCCATGATAATGATTGTTTCCTGGAGGTCACCTACCTTTGTCTCTGTCATTAGTGTCCTCCACTATGTCGAGGAACTCAAAATACCTATGCAATGCTTTGGCCATTTCATCATGTCCATAACTAAATGCCCCTTCTCATCCTCTAAATGACCAATGTTTACTTTAGCCAGTCTTTTTCATTTTATATATTTAGAGAAACCTTTGCTATCTGTCTTTATATTCTGTGCTAGTTTTTTTTTCTCATGTTCTATCTTATTTTTCTGTATAGCTCTTTTTGTGGCTTTCTGTTGATCTTTAAAGTTTCCCAACCTTCTAGTTTCCCACTGATCTTCGTATGCCTTCTCTTTCAATTTGATAGCCTCCCTTATTTCCTTAGACACCCATAGCAGATTACACCTTTTCTTACAGTCCTTCCTTTTCACTGGAATATACTTTTGATGAGCACTTTGAAAAATTGCTTTGAAAGTCCTCTATAGCTCATCAATTGTCCCACCATAAAATCTTTGTTTCCAGTCTAGCCAAGTCCTCCCTCATCCTATTGTAGTCTCCCTTGCATAAGCACAGGATTGGATTGGATTTTATCTTCACACTCTCCATCTGTATTCTAGATTCAACCATACTGTGATTGCTCCTTCCAAGAGGACCCTTAACTATGAGATCATTAATTATTCCTGTCTCGTTACACAGGCTCAGATCTAGGATAGCTTTCTCCCTCGTTGGTTCCATTATATGCTATTGAAGAAAACTATCGCAAATACACTTAACGAACTCCATCTCAAGGCTACCCTGACCAAGCTGGTTCGACCAATCGACATGTAGATTAAAATATCCCATGATAATTGCCATCCATTTTTACAGCCATTTGTTATTTCGTTGTTTATTGCCTGCCCCGATGTGATGTTATTATTTGGTGGCCTATAGATTATCCCTATCAGTGACTTTTTCTTCTTAGAATTTCTAATTTCCACGCAAACGAATTCAACTTTATTCTCCATTGAACCTATATCATCTCTCAGCACTGCCCTAATGTCATCCTTCAATATCAGAGCTACACCATTTCCCTGACCTTCCTGTCTGTCTTTCCAAATAGTCTGATACCTCTGGATATCCCAGTTGTGACCATCCTGTAACTACGTCTCTGTAATGACTACTAAATCATTATCATTTGCAATGATTTGTGCTGAACATTCAGGTAAAGTGCCCTTTAGTGAGTTTGTATACCCTCTTGATTTCCAACATCTCCAGTAATATCTCCAGAGTTATCCTTCCTTTTTACCTCTTTCATAGTCTGCTTTAAGCTTAAACCCTTCTGCACAAATGTTAACCTGATGCTTATCTTTTCACTTAGCATCATACTTCCTGTTGTTTTCCCTTTCCCTTCCCCCCGACTCACTTGTTTAAAGTCTTAGCGACGACCGTGTTTATCCTTTTCGCTAGAATGCTGGTTCCAGATTAGTTCAGGTGGAGACCGTCCCATCGGTACAGATCCCTCCTGTTCCAAAACTGAAACCAATAACCCATGAAATGGAATACCTCCTTCCCACATCACACCCTTAGCCACATGTTTGCTTCCCTAATTTTCTTATCCCTACGCCAAGTTGCATGTGGCTTGGGCAGTAATCCAAAGATTATAACCCTTAATGGCCTGTTCCTTAATTTCATTCTTCGTGCTTGATCATCCCCAACAACTATGTTGTGGTCCTATGTGGACCACAACAACTGGATCCTCCCCCTTCCACTCCAATATTCTTTCAACTGCTCAGAGACATCCTGCACCCTGGTACTGGGCAGGCAATGTAACATGTGGGACTCCCCATCTGGCTCACAAAGGATACTATCTATCCCCCTAATTATAGAATCCCCTATAACTACCACTTGTCTTTTTGCTCCCCCCCTCTTGATTGGCCTTCTGCACCATAGTGCTATAGTCAGCTGGCTCATCCTCCCTGCAGTCCTTTTCCTCATCCACGCAGGGAGCAAACATCTCATACCTGTTGGATATGGTCAAGAGTTGAGTGTCCTCCATTCCCGAACTCAGGATCCCCCTACCAGCCTCTCTTGCAAACACACCCTGTTGTCCCTGATCACTAACTGCCTCCTGAAACAAAGCATCTAGGAACTTCTTCGCCTCTCAGATATGCTGCAGTGTTTGAAGCTCAGATTCCAGATGATCAACTCTGAGCTGGAGTTTCTCCAGCAACCAATACTTGCTGCAGATGTGGTCGCTACAGTTCACAATGGGATTAGCCAGTTCCCGCATCTTACAGCTACAGCACATCACCTGCCCAGCCATCTCTACTTAGTTAATTGCCTTATTAATAATTTATTAAACAGAGTTACTATTTTGAGTCCAGCATGACTCTTCTGCAGAATTGCTATAAGTATGGTATACGAGAAATTTATTCACTTGAAGGGCTCTGAATCTATGGAATCCTCTGCCACAGCAGACTGTGGATGTTCCATTCATGTTAAATATCGTCAAGATTGTATTGAGAGACTGGTGAGAACCAAAAGAATGAAGTAATGTGGGAACAGGACAAGAAACCTAAAGGACAAGAAACATAAAAAATGTAAAGTTTTAGCCACAACTTCATTCAATCTTGGAACAGGCTTGTGAGACTGAATATACCTAGTTTTTAGCTTCTTATTTAGATTAGATTACTTACAGTGTGGAAACAGGCCCTTCGGCCCAACAAGTCCACACCGACCCACCGAAGCACAACCCACTCATACCCCTACATTTACCCCTTACCTAACACTATGGGCAATTTAGCATGGCCAATTCACCTGACCCGCACATCTTTGGACTATGGGAGGAAACCGGAGTACCCGGAGGAAACCCACGCAGACACGGGGAGAACGTGCAAACTCCACACAGTCAGTCGCATGAGGTGGGAGTTATTTGTGCTCCTGTACTGTCATCAGCACTGATAGCTGTTTTTGCTTGTCTTTCATTGACCATTGTAGTTCTCTCTATTCTCTTATGAATTACTATATGTTCTTTTAATTATATACCTAGGGCAAAATATCAGGTACACTTCTTGGAGTAGTTCTACTCTATAAATAGGCTATTAACTTATCTCCAGAAACAACAGATGAATAGTTCTGGGAAACAGTCTCAACACTGTCTCTAGAATTTTGATTAGCATTATTATTGCACATTCTAGAGTGAAGATTAATAACTACATGCAGATTGAAGTGAAAAACAAATTCTAATCTCAAATTTGAGTCATTATTTTCAAACAATTAAGGGATAATAAGTTGTTCTTCATTTTTAATCAGAATATTTCTATTCCATAGATATTTCTGTCACAGTAATTTAGGTTTTGAAATTTACTTTTAAATATTTTTATCATCCTGTTCATACCTTCTAAGTGAATTGTGATCGAAGGAATAATATTCATGGAAGAGTAACTGGCAAGCCTTTAAAAGCATCCAAAAATTGATATTTATGTGCTGAAAAATGTTTTAATATGATGGCTAAGAAGAAAATCAGGGAGTTTATGGTTTGATAGTTAGCATCACAATCATTAGATTTTTCTGTCAATGATAAAGTGAATGTAATCTACTGCTGACCTTGAAGGATCAGAGATCATATAGCCATAGAAATCTTTGTTGCATTAATTTCAGTTTTCCCAATGTTAATTTCATTTTAGCATCAGGCATTTGACATTCTAAAAATATAAGATTAGCTTTATAGACCCAAAAAGGTTGTTCATCACAATTTATGGCTAAGTACACCATTAAATTCTAACTATACATCATTCCACAATGTTTAAACTTTTCAATCATTTTACATTATATATTAATATGGAGGGAGCATTGGCTAACTACAAGAAATGACGAATCGGGATAAATGGGCATTTATCAGATTTGCAAACAATAACTAGTAGAGTGCCATGGATATCCATGGTTGGACTTCAACTATCTATGATCTATACTAATAACTTAACGACATTACTGATTACATTGCAGCCAAATCTACCGATGAATGAAGATGAATAGGAAGGCAAGCAATGAGGGGGAATCAAAGAATTTGTAAAGGGATGCAGATAGATTGAGTGAGTGAATGAAAATTTGGGAGATAACATGCATAATGTGGGAAATGGGATGTTGTCCACTTTAGCAGGAAGCATCTTGGTTTATACAAATAATATGTAAGCAGACTATTATTGAAATATAGAGAGATTGTAAAATACTGACGTTTGGAAGCATGTGTTTCCTGGTACATTAATCACACAAAAAGATAGATTGTAGGAGCAGAAAGTAATTAGGAAGGCACTTGGAATGTTGGCCTTTATTAGTTTATGAGGAGAATAGAGGTTAAAGTGGGAGGATATGCTACATCCATACAGGGCATTGGTGAGTCCACATGTAGAATACTTTGTACAATGTTAGTCTCCTTACTAACGGACAGATATGCTTACATCTTAGGATGAAGGGGCTTTATTCTGAGGATAAACCAGTGGAAAATATCCCATCAGACTCCTGACTTATACCTTGAGGATGGTGGACAGAGTTTGGGGAGTCAGTACATGAGTTACTCACTACAGGATTCTTAACTTTGGACCTGGTCTTCTAGCCAAGTATTTAATGGCGAGTCCAGTTCTGTTCCTGATGGATGATAAATCTGGGATGTTTATATGGGAATTCAGCGTTGGTAATGCCATTGACTGTCAAGGGGAAATGTTTAGATTCTCTCTTGCTGGAGCTGGCATTTGTGTGGCATAAAAAATGTTATTTTCCACTTGTTAGCCTAAACCTGGATTTTTCATCTCTTGCTGCATTTAGGCACAGTCTACTTCAGTATCTGAGGATTTGCAAATGGTGCTGGATGTTATGCAATCATCACCTGGCATCCCCAGTTCTGACCTTATGTTGGAGACAATGTAATTGGTGAAGACTGAACATGGTTGAATCGAGGACATTACCCTGAGAAACTCCTGCAGAGCTATCCTGGAACCAAAATGACTCATCTTCATCAACTGCATCTTCTGATGTGCCAGGTATGACTTCAACCAGCTGGGGCTTCTTAATACAAACTCAGTCAAACACAGACTTGCTAACAAGTGTAATCCCTCTAATCTTATTTCTGGAGAACAGTTCCTTTATCCTTGGTTGTAATGAGGCTGTATCAAGGCATGAGTTGAGTGCATGGCAGAACCTAAACAGAGCATCATGAGCATATTATAGCTAAGCAAGTGCTACTCGGTAGTCCATTTCCATCACTTTACTGATTACTGAGAATGTACAGGTGAGGTGGTAATTGGCTAAGGTGGTTTGCCCAACTTCTTTGCCATTCAATATTTGTGGACCCTCTTCCTGCAGAAAGTTGCTTAATTGCTCAACACCATTCATAACTGGATGAGGTGGGTCTGCAAAGCTTAGATCTGATCCATTGGTGATGGATTAACTTAACCCTGTCTATCACTTGCTGCTTCTGCTGCTCAGCATGCACATAGTCCTGCATTATAGCTTCACCAGGCTAGCTCTTCACTTTGGGTATGCCTGGTGCTGGTGCCAGCTTGCCTTCCTGTACACTTCATTGAACCATACTTGATGGTAATGGTAGACTGGGGATATTCCAAACATGAAGTTGTATATGGTATTGGACAGCAACACTGCTGCTGTTGCTGATTCTCCACAGATATCCAGTCTGCACCTTGGGCAAAGAGATGGGTGAGGATGAGGTCAAGTACGTTTTCCCTCCTGTTAGTTCCCTCAGCATCTTCTGCAGACCCAGTCTAACAGCTATTTCATTTAGGATGTTACCAGTAGTTGTGCTGCCAAGGCCAAGGTGGTTGACATTGACTTCCTTAGCCGGAGTACACTCTGCACCTTTGTCATCCTCAGTGGTTCCACCAAGTGGTGTTCCACATGCAGGAATGCTGATTCAGAGGAGTGGGGTGGATGCAGTATATGACAATCAAAAGAATTTTTTGTCAATGTTTGACCTGAAGCCATGAGACTCTCTGGGATCAAGAGTCAATGCTGAGGATTCCCGGCTAAGGCACCTCCCTCTGACTGTGTAACATTGCGCCACCAGCTGTGCTAGTCCTACTATTGAGACAGGACATATGCAAGATTGGTGATGGTGATGTCTGTAACATTATCTATAATATCATTCCACAAGCATGACAATGTCAGGTTGTTTTTTTGACTTATCTGTAAAGTAGCTCTCCCTGTTTAGGCACTAGCTTCCAGGTGTTGGGAAGGAGGACTTTGCAGAGTCAACAGGGCTGAGTTTGCCATTGTTGTTTCTAGTGCCTAGGTTGCTGCCAGGTTGGCCATTCTGTTTAATACGTCTTTTGAGATTTTTTAGTGAGTTGATACAACTGAATACTCCGTTAGGCCATTTCAAAGGACAGTTGAAAGTCAACTGCATTGCTGTGAGTCCAGATATAGGCTAGACCAGGTAAGGATGGCCAATTTTCTTCCCTCAAGAGCATGAGTGAGCCAGATGTGTTTTTACAACAATCAATAATAATTTCATTGCCACTGTTAAACTTCTAATTCCATATTCCTTTGAATTCACATTTCCCTATCTGATATGGTGGAATTCAAACCTGGATCCTGAGATCATTACCTGGTGCTCTGGATTACTCAACCAGTGACAGTGGCAAGTAAAGGCAAGTGGCATTCCTGATGAAGGGCTTATGCTCGAAACGTCGAATTCTCTATTCCTGAGATGCTGCCTAACCTGCTGTGCTTTGACCAGCAACACATTTGCAGCAGTGACAGTGGCACTCCACCACTGACTGGCCTCGATGGTAAACAAAGAAAACCCACAAGTCTATCATGTCAGCTTTTGCTTGGGTCTGACTTTTCCAAATTTGCCACCATCTGGAATCATAACACATCAAACAATATGGCCTCTCTTAAATAGGACAGAAAGTACTAAAGTGAATTGCAAAAATGAACGTAACTGCTTTGGTACACTTACTCTCTCTGTAGCTATTCAAAACAGCTTTGAGATATTTAAACCTCATCAGAATATAGCAAGAGAGTGCTACTAAAATAGACCCATCACTTCGCTGAGGTTTCTGAGGTTTTCCTCATGCAGGATCTTTATCAAAAGATTGGAAAAACCTAAATAGATTGTTTTTTTTTGTCTGGTCCATGCCAGAAAGAAAATTCCAACAATGATATAAAGGTTCCAGTCAGTAGAAACAAGGGTTAGGAGGGTCACGGATATAAGTGGTATTAAGACAGAGCAACCATGATCTTATTCAATGCTGGGCAGATTAGCCTATTCCAGGTCCTATTTCTTATTATCTTACAAAATACACAACATAAAATACAAATTCACAGATTTTCACAAAGGCTTCTAATCATTTTACAAGCTGGTACACCTGGGAACCAATATAATTCCTGTCAATCTCTAATTTCTACCGATTTATAACAGACAAGGTAAAATGGGTTCTTGAATAGCTCCACTGCTTCATACTCAGCAGTTCCTCCTTTGCTGATTATGTATTTTCTACATGGAATTCTGCAAAAGTCTTTGCAGAAAATTGGGTAAGATGTTCAAACTATTTACCAGTTTATTAAAGTATGCAGTTGTCAGTCCATTTTATGTTACATAATGGTAGTTTCTTTTGGTATAGAAGGAAATCTGATGAGACCTTTGCTTTTCTAAAGCAATGTGTGATTCTTAAAACAGAAGTGCATTTTGCGCATTCTGCCTTTTTAACTACTGGAACTGACTCATCTCTACAAGGTGAATGCTGCGCTGACACCCAGATTTTTCAAATGATCTTGTGGAGGAAGTAACCTGGTGGAATGAGCAAGAGAAGTGTCCTCCTTCTGTAACACTGCAATAATAGACTGAAAACACAAAGCAAATAACTGCCTGAAACATTTCTACAAAGATTTGGAAGCTTTGTTGCATGAAATTCAATAAGTTGACCTGAAATGTGTGAGGTAGGATTCAAGCTCAGTTGTTCCCATCAAAGAAAGTTAAAAGTAGTGGATAAACTCAGTGGGTCTGGCAGCCTCTGTCGAGATAGAAATTGGGTTAATGTTTCAAGACTGATATAACTTTTCAGCAAAACTGAAGAGAGTATGATGGATTTTATGCTGTTGAGAAATGAGTGAGGAGCAAGTGAAAGGGGAGGTCAGGGAATGATTAGATGGTAAGGGAGTTTAGAGTCCTCCCTCCCTGGTTCTAATCTCTTCTACCCTTTTCTGTTGGGACAAAGATACAAAAGCTTAAACACATGTACCAACAGATTCAAGAACAGCTTCTTCCCCGCTGTTAGTAAACTTCTGATTGTACCTCTCAAATTTAAAATTTAATGTTGACCTTGTTCTTTGTGCATCTTGTCTGCAGACATAACATTGTATTCCTCGCTCTGTTCTATTAACCTTCAACACTTTGTATGGTCTGATCAACCTGTACTGCACACAAAACAAAACTTTTCACTGTACCTAGTTATGTGTGACAATAATAAGCCAAATCAAATCAAATCAAAAATTAAAGTTTTAAGACATCCAGAATATCTTTCTTTGTAATATGAACATTTTTCAAGACGTCACAATCTATTTCCCCACATTCTATTTCTTCTATGTCCTTCTCCACAGTAAATACTGATGCAAAGTACTCATTTATTCTCTCCCCTATCTCTTGCGTTTCCACACGTAGGCTGCCTTGCTGATCTTTGAAGGGCTCTATACTTTTCTTAGTCACCCTTTTGTCCTTAATGTTTTATTGTATCCCTTTGGATTCTTCTTAACCCTATTTGCCAAAGCTATCTCATGTCCCCTTTTTGCCCTCCTGATTTCCCTCTTAAGTATACTCCTACTGCCTTTATACACTTCTAAGGATTTACTCAATCTCTGCTGTCTATACCTGACATATGCTTCTTTCTTTTTTCTTAATCAAATCCTCAGTTTCTCTGGTCATCCAGCATTCCCTATACCTACCAACCATTCCTTTTACCCTAACAGGAATATACTTTCTCTGGACTCTCATTATCTCATTTCTGAAGGCTTCCCATTTTCCAGCCATCCCCTTACCTGCGAACATCTGCCCCCAATCAGCTTTTGAAAATTTTTGCCTAATACTGTCAAAATTGGCCTTCCTCCAATTTAGAACTTCAACTTTTACATCCGGTCTATCCTTTTCCATCATTATTTTAAAACTAACAGAATTATGGTTGCTGGTCCCTACTGACACCTCAGTCACCTGCCCTGCCTTATTTCCCAAGAGTAAGTCAAGTTTTGCACCTAGTAGGTACATCCACATACTGAATCAGAAAATTTTCTTGTACACACTTAACAAATTCCTCTCCATCTAAATCCCTTAACACTGGCAGTCCCAGTCAATGTTCCAAAAGTTAAAATCCCCTACCATATCTACTTACAGATAACTGAGATCTCCTTACAAGTTTGTTTCTCAATTTCCCACTGATTATTGAAAGGTTTACAATACAATCCCAACAGAGTGCTCATTCGTCCCTTAATTTCTCAGTTCCACCCAAATTACTTCCCTGGATGTATTCCTGGGAATATCTTCCCTGCATACAGCTCAAATGCTATCCCTTATCAAAAACACAATTCCACCTCCTCTCTTGCCCCCTTTCTAACCTTTCTATGCCATTTGTATCCTGGAACATTAAGCAGCCAGTCTATAATTGCTATGATATCCCAGTCCTATGTTCCTAACCATGCCCTGAGTTTATCCATACTAGTTTAAATCCTCCCAAGTAGCTCTAGCAAATCTCTTTGCCAGTTTATTAGTTTCCTTCTAATGCAGGTGCAATTTGTCCTTCTTGTACGGGTCACTCCTACCCCAGAAGAGATTCCAATGTGAACACTTCTCCCCTGCACCAGCTCTTCAGCATTTATCTGCTCTATCCTCCTATTTCTACCCTCACTAGCTCATACCACCAGGAGTAATCCAGATATTTCTACTCTCGAGGACTTCCTTTTTAAATTTCTGCCTAACTTTCTCCATTCTTCCTTCAGAATCTCATCCTTTTCCCTTCCTACATCATTCATTCCAATGTATGTAATAACCTCCTGCCGGTCCGTCTCCCCTTTGAGAACTTTCTGAACCCTCTCTGAGGTATTCTTGATCTTGGCACCAGCGAGGCAACCACCATTCTGATTTTCACTCAACTACAGAAATGTCTGTCTGTGCCTCTGACTGGACAGTCCCCCATCACAATCCATCACCTCGAACCTGAGTACCTCTCATTACCATACAGCCATTCTTGGTATCAGAAACTTGGCTGTTTGAGCTATACTCCCCTGAAAATCCATCACACCCTACATTTTCCAAATCAGCACACGTGCTTGAGACAGGAGACTCTTACACTACCTGCTCCCCGACCCCAACCGCCTAGCTTTCCTGGAGTTAACCTATTTACTTGGGAAGAAGAAGATTAGAATGTGAGGGTGATTAGACAGCGAAGGAGATTGAGTGACAATATGCTTATAAGAAGAGTTTTCTTCTTGATCCTTCAGGAAGATAACATTTTAAGAAAGGTTGCATGGGGTTATGAATTGGAGGTGCCGGGATTGGACGGGGGTGTACTAAGTTAAAAATCACACAACACCAGGCAATAGTCCAATTGGAAGCACACTAGCTTTCGGAGTGCTGCTCCTACAACCACCTGATGAAGGAGCAGCACTTCAAAAGCTAGTGTGCATCCAATTAAACCTGCTGGACTATAACCTGGTGTTGTGTGATTTTTAACTGCATGGGGTTATTTTTTCAAAATATGGATGCCGCTTTGCATTCGACCGGCGCAGTGCAGAGCAAGAGGCAGTAACCCTTTCATAGGGGAGTACTGTGCAATCCTCAACCCAATAGAGACTTGCCTTCTCTCACTTTCATGCGCTTTGTGAGCTGTGAGCTGGTTAAGAGCTGCAGCTGGGTGTGAAGGTGGAGTTAAGCTGGCAGTGGGTTGGCGGTACAATAACAGGGAGCGGGGCGGAGATCAGGGAGTCTCTTATCCGGCAGCCTCACGCACAGCAGCCAGGCAGACAGCTCCAGTCCCGGGAGGTGGGAGTCTTCAGCATGGTACCTGCTATCCTGCCACTGACTGTCCTCGCCACCATTGCGGGTGAGTCTCCTTCCTTTTTACACTTCGCTCAATTGTTAACCACTGCAATTCCAAATGGGACTCTGCTTTTGATGAAAGGGGGATCTGGCGAGTTACCTGCGCGTATTCTAAACAATATAACCTCCACTTGGAAATTATCCCTGTCTTAAATTTTTTACTTTATTTTAATACCCTCCCAATGTAACAGCATTGGAGATTCTTTTTTGTACAGAGCTGATGTGGAAGAAGATTTGCAAATGTCCTCAGCTCTGAGGGAAGAAACATGAGGGGTGTCTGGGCTGGGAATTCTCAGTTGGGATAGATTATTCCCGGCTTCAGATCAGGATTTGTTGGAACTTTTAAAACTGTTAGTAGATTTGACCACGTCCTGAAGTTGCACCTAATTAACCAATACACCGTTTATTTTTAATGGTTAATTATATGAGCACTTTTCTCACATTCACCTTCGCTGAATTTATTTACGGAATTAACGGGCAGTTCTGACCGCTTTACCGGCTCTGACTTAGTCTTTGAAATCTGCTAATTAAATATTGAACCAGTCCAGAATATTTCCCCCGACTGCAGCTTCCCATTCTGCAGCGCATTGAACAATGGGAAAGGTGGAAGGCAATAGGTGTATGAGCTGTTTCCTCGCACATACTCAATTAAAACTTGCTGGCTGGGACCTGCAAGAAATGGAGCTCATAAATCATAGAATCCCTACAGTGTAGAAGCAGGCCATTCGACCCATCGAGACCACACTGACCCTCCAAATAAAATCCCACCCATACCTACCCCCCTACCCCTACTTTTCCCATAGTTAACCCACCTCGCCTGCACATCCTTGCACACTGTGGGCAATTTAGCACGGCCAATCCCGCTAACCTGCATATCTGTGGACTGTGAGAGATCAGGGCTCCACTGAGTGAACCCTCAGACAGAGCCGCAAAGTACAAGAGTCCTCTTGCATTACATTAATGTGGTCCAGGATTCTTAACATGAGCCACCGAGGTGAATGGGACCCTGCCTTTTTAAAAAAAACCTTCTTGAGGGCTATCGTGGGTCTTCAAAGTTTCCACCCCACCCCACCACAGGTTGAAAACAGACGCCTTGCACCCGTGCCATCGGGCCAGAGATTTCCAGTGACAGACTGGTCTTTGGTGTGTGTCTAACTGAAGACAACATTGAGGGAGTGTCTGCACAGCGCTCACTCCTTGAGAGTAAATCTTCACCGAAGCTCAATTAACAGAACATTATTGTAACGATTTAGTGTGTGGACGAGCTTTAAAAACTAACAAATCATGAAATCAGAAAATGCGAACCTTTTTGTATCTATCACCCCAAATGAGATCAGGCAAATATTCTTGAAAGTGGAAAATGTTTCATTCAATCCAGACTCTCACTCTAGAAATAAAACGGGGAGTTTTCGAACGTAAGAGGTTGGGGAAGTTTTGCGTTAAACTTGGAATGCTTTTAGGATCTTCCTGGCTTTTGTCAAGAAATACCATTTTGGAAAGGTTTCACTTCAAATGTGTGTAAGAGAAAGCGGTTCTTCCACCTCCCACCCCGCACCCAAAACGCAACGTACACACACAGTATTTCCCTTTTCATACATACATATGTTTAGCACTCTGCATAGAACTCTACAGGTATGAGGTGAGCTACCGACAGACGCACCGGCAATTGCTTTCAGTTCTAAGCTATGCAAGGGCAGCACAACAAATGGCCAAGCTATTTTCAGGAGTCCACTCTGGTACCGTTCACTATCGCTAAGAACCGTGTCAATTTAAGTGCTGTCATTTTTTTTGATATATTTTCAAGAGCTCTTAATCTCTGTAACGGAAGTAGCATTGACAAAATGGGAGTGGCTGGGCTGCCAATCAGCTTTCAAATGCTCACATAAATCTCAATGATCACAATGGACAAGACCAGATTTTGTCCTTTCGCTAATGCAGCTCCTTTTAACTTTGGAACATGTTGATTTTTTTGTTCAGGAAAAAAAAAATCAGCTGTATCCTGCTCAGAGCTGCCAAAGAATCTAACTCTTGAAAATGTTGTTCTTTTTTACTTTGAATATTGCTATTATAAGAGTTTTACCTCTCTGATAGATGACACTAACATTTATGGCCCCCTCTCAAAACTTCAATACATTAAAACGTGTGTTATTGAATAAACGAAGACAGAAAAAAAAACTGCAGATGCTGTAAATTAGAAACAAAAATAGAATTTGCTCGATTAGCTCAGCGGGTCTGGCAGCATTTGTGAAGAGAAAGCAAAGTTAATGTTTCGGGTCGATCTCCCTTCCTTAGAACTGGTAAGAAGGAACCCCCAGGTCTGTAGAAGAGCCACCGGGCCGGAACATTAAAATTGATTTCTCTGCACCGATGCTGCCAGACCTACCGAGCTTTTCCAGCAATTTTGAATAAATTGTTCATCATTTTTCTTTAACTTCCAGAGGCTATCCCAGAACTGCTATTTCATATATTGATAGGGTGAACGCTCTGCAAGATCCCCACAACAGTTAGCAGAATCCCAATTTCTCTGTCTCTGCTATGATCTCAGTAGATTGCCATGGTTGGAGGATTTGAGCTTTAGGGAGAGGGTGAACAAGCTGGGGCTGTTTTCCCTGGGGTGTCAGTGGCTGAGGGGTGACCTTATAGAGGTTTACAAAATTATGAGGGGCATGGATAGGGTAAATAGACAAAGTCTTTTCCCTGAGGTCGGGGAGTCCAGAACTAGAGGGCATAGGTTTAGGATGAAAGGGGAAAGATATGAAACAGACCTACGGGGCAACTTTTTCACACTGAGAGTGGTACAGAATGAGTTGCCAGAGGAAGTGATGAAAGCTGGGACAATTGCAACATTTAAGAAGCATCTGGATGGGTATATGAATAGGAAGGGTTTGGAGGGATATAGGCCGGGTGCTGGCAAGTGGGACTAGATTGGGTTGGGATATCTGGTCAGCATGGATGGGTTGGACCGAAGGGTCTGTTTCCATGCTGTACACCTCTATGACTCTAAGTGGACACTGATGTCCGTTTGAAGGGATCACAGTTTTATCACGTACCGCACATTTGAGAGAAAACTTGACATTGAATTGAAGAATAAAGTTGGCTGAGGAATTTCACCCATTGAGAGTAGATGGGGGAAGAGGAGATTCATTGAAATTTTGTGTCACAGGTAAAGGGAAGTGTTGAAGTCCATTTCAATTTTACATAATGGGAGCGAAACAAAATTGTTTTGATCCTTCATGTTTCATACATTGAATAAAAAAGCTTGTTTCATGTGGTAGGATTTGGATGTCTTGTTAAAAATTAAATTTAGCAAGCAGTTACAGCATGGCAAAATATGGATTAGCCTTGATTCCAAGTGAATTGAAGTATGCAGAATTTAGGAGAGATCACACCTGGAGAATTGTTTACAATTTCAGTTCCTTTACCTAAGGAGGGAGATTGCCTAGAAAAATACTGCATGATTGATTCTTAGATTAGAAGGCTGTCCAAATGAAGAGAATTTGAACAGAATGATTCTGTATTCCCTGGAGTTTGGAAGAAAGAGACGTGATCACATATAAATATTTCATAGAAGTTTTGACAGGGTAGATACAGAGAGGCTCTGGATTAGCGGTGCTGGCAGAGCACAGCAGTTCAGGCAGCATCCAAGGAGCAGCGATACTGAGAGGCTGTCTGTAGGGTAATGAGTCAACTATTTATGACAGAGATGTGGAGACATTTTCACTCTTGGGATAATGAACCTTTGGAATACTGTATCACACAAGGCTATGAATGTTCAGTTGCTAAGTAAAAAGAAGAGAAACTCATAGTTTCTTGAGTACTAAGTAAACCAGAAAATATGAGGATAATGTAGTGAAGTGGAATTGCAGTAGAAGTTCAACCATTATCTCATTGAATAACAGAAGTTCAAAAAGCTTTTCCAACTCCTAGTTCATATGTTCTTATTCAATTAATACATATGTTCGCATTCATATATGATGAGTGATTCCAAACAGTTTTGCTGTTTTGGGATTTTTACAGTGAGAGCAAATGAAATTCATTTTTTGATTCAAATTGGTGTCAACTAGTTGGACTGAAAGGCTTGTTTTCATGTGGTGTAACTCTGACTCTATAACTGAATGTTATAGCATGTGAATGAATGGGAGGAAAATTATCTATTGGAACTCAGATAAAGCAAATGCTTTGTTTCAGTGAAAATTCATACATTTAGCTTAAATGAGCAGACGCCCTCTTCCATTGCTGTTACCTTCTTCATTGTATCTGGATAGCTTAATAATGTATTCTGTACAGGTATAGTATATAAAACACAGTAGACACATTACATTCCATAGGTTTTGCAATAATGAATTGAATAGTTTTTTTTTCTAAATAATAACATCAGTAATAATTCACAAATTGGTATCTGTAATATATAACCAATGAGGTTTTGGGAGTTTAATTAAGATTCTAATCAAAATAATCATTTGCATGAAGTATCACATGACTCCATTAATGCAGTTTAACAGGTTAACAACAAAACTAACATATGTTTGCATAGCAACAATAATATAGCAAAAACATATTTGTATGAGCCACCGAAAGCATGCAAGGATAAAATCACTGAACAGTGATGAGGGAGAATTAAAGAGATGAAGTAAAGGGAAGGCTTTGAGGAAATTGGCCAAATTACAGACATGTGGCAGATACATTTCAATGCAGAGAAACTTAAGATGGAAGAAACACAGACAGGCAATACAGGCTCAATGATAAAACATTTTGGCGGAAGAAACACAGAGTCACAATACAGGCTCAATGGTACAACATTAAGGATCATCCAGGAGCAGAGGGATCTAAGGGTTCATGTGCATAATTCTCCGAAGGTGGACAGACAACTTGAAACAGTTGTAAAGACTGTTTAGGAACCTTTAGGTTTATAAATGGAGACATACAGTATAAAACCGAGGAAGTGATGCTACATCTCTACAAATCACTGGTCAGGCCATATTTGGAGTGTTGTGTTCAGTTTTGGGTACCTTATTTCAGAAGGGAAAATGTGGGAAAAATGCAAAGGAGATTTATTAGAATGATATCAGGAATGAGAGATTTAAGATACAAGGAAAGGTTAGAGAAATTGGTCTTATTCTCCTTGGAGCAGAGAAGATTAAGACGTGACCTTGTTGAGGTGCTCAAACTTATAAACGATTTTGATAGGGTAAGGAAGGACATCCTGTTTCTACTAATTGGTATGCCAGTAACTAGGGGTCACGTTTTCAAGACTGTAAGCAATATAGCTAGGTGTGAGATGGGAGAAAGTCCATTACTCAGAGTTGTTAGGATGTGAAATGCCCTGCCTGGGAGAGTGTGGAGGTGGATTGTATTGGAGGTTTCAAAAGAAAGCTAGATAGATATTTAAAAGTGGTGAAGTTAGAAGGCTATGGAGATAGGGCTAGAGAGTGGGATTGGCTGGGAAGCTCTTTGAAGAACTAGTACAGACATGATGGATCAAATGGCCTCCTTCTGTGCTGTAAAATGTTCTTCTGTACTGTAAAATTCTATGATTCTGTGAAATTTTTGATTGTTGGGAGATCATTGGCAAAACTGAAAGATGGGATGGATGAAAGTAACAAGCCCACGATTGAGATAGTTGAAGGTAATATCATCAGATGATATCAGTTAGGAGGGAAAGATGTCCCGTAGCCTGGGGAAGAAAAAGTGAGGAACATGAAATAGGAAAAGGGATTGGAAGAGTATGGCAAGGGTGGTTAGGGGAAATAGGGCAAAGATTGATGTATAAATGAAAATCAGGTTTGTGGAAAAGGAGTCAATGAAGGTTGTTGGTGATCGAATGATATGTAAAGAGGGTTTAGGGCAGGCTATAATGTAAAACATTTAGCTTTGGATGAGTTGAATTCTTGTGATCTCAGGAAGCTAGTGATAAGAATGGCATTTATGTAAGTTTATATCATGAGTTTGCAAGGGAATCAGTTAAGGTGAAGGAAAGCAGATTTGCAGAGAATGAAGTGATGAAGGTCTTGATGATGAATAAAGTCTTCACATTCAATTTAAGGTCTAACTGGGCATAAACATTGTGCACTTTGAATTCAACTTATTTATACAGCAGGGAAAGGAATGCAATTGGGAGGTAGTGTGCTTTTTGACTGAAAGGATGATTTTGGTCTTGCAAAGGTTACATTGAATGAAGTTATAGTTTAGATTACTTACAGTGTGGAAACAGGCCCTTCGGCCCAACAAGTCCACACCAACCCGCCGAAGCGCAACCCACCCATACCCCTACATTTACCCCTTACCTAACACTATGGGCAATTTAGCATGGCCAATTAACCTGACCCGCACATCTTTGGACTGTGGGAGGAAACCGGAGCACCCGGAGGAAACCCACGCAGACACGGGGAGAACGTGCAAACTCCACACAGTCAGTCGTCTGAGGTGGGAATTGAACCCGGGTCTCAGGCGCTGTGAGGCAGCAGTGCTAACCACTGTGCCACCGTGCTGCCCATTATGCTATTATTAGCATAATACCATACAATCAGATAGAAAATGTTGGTCATACAATTGAAGATTGTAACTTAGAAGATGTCAACGTAAATGTGAAAACTGATATCCAATTTTTCAGATGGTATATAGCAGCATACAGATTGGAATCAAAATGGGTCCAAAGATGGATGTCGGGCACCTCTAAAATAAACTTGTGGATTTGGGAGTACCAGCTAATGGAATATATTTACAAGCTATACTAACCATGTAGTGCAACAATAAACTAATGACTTGATGTTTAACTGCCTAATTGATAGTTGCAGCTATATTTGTTTCCAGCTTGCATAATGTTTCAAAATAATTTAAAAGTTTCAAATAAAATAATACATCTGAGTTTATATGTTTTGTGTATTATGGGAAGAAACTCAGATTTTACAAAAAAAGTCACCAACATGTAATAATAACATTATATATTTTGGAAAAAATTGTTTTTAAAATACACATAATGAGCCTTACCAAATGTCGCATAGGATCGAAATGATTTCTTTTGTCGATTCAGTTGGAACAAGAGGAAACAATCAGATTGTGTTGTCTTAAGAGGCAGTCATGGAAGGTGTTAATTATTTCAAGGATTTCAGGGCTGTCCACTGAAAAGATGAAAACTCTCAAAAATCCCTGTAGTGTAGGAGAGAAGAGAGACATCACAAGGAATTCCAGCTTAAGTTGGCATTGCTTGTGATTTTATGATTAATGAAAATGACCATTTTTAACTATGTTAATGTATAAATGAAGAACAGAAGTAGGTCATTCGACCTTTACAGCTTGCACCACTATCCAATAAAATCATGTTGATCTGATTGTGGCACATTCCCCATTTTGCCTACTCCTGATAATCTTTGACTTCCTTGTTAGTCAAAAATCTTTCTACCTCAGCCTTCAGGATATTCAATGTCTCTCTTGCTTTCAGGGAGAGAGAGTTCCAAAGACTCATGACTCTCAGAGAGAGAGGAAAAATAATCTCCTTAGCTACCTTAATTGGAAGATTCCTTGTTTTCATATCTGTGTTCTCTCATTCTAGTCTCTCCCATGAGGGAACATATTCTTCCATCAGCCACTCTGTCAAATTTTATCAGGATTGTGTAAGTCTCAATAAGATCATTATGCACTTTTCCAACTGCCAGCAGGTACAGACTGTATCTGTCAAGTTTTCCTCATTAGATAATCCTTCCATGTCAGATATCAGTCAAGTATACTTTCTTGGAACTGTTTCTGAAACTTTTATGTTCTTTATTAAATAAGGAGACTACGCTGTAGAAATTTGTATACAGTACTCCATCTGTCAAATTTCTGCCCACTTACCTAATCTATCTTTATCCCCTTGCAAGCTGCTTATGACTTCTTCGCAACTTGTTTTGCTACCTAACTTTGCATTTTCAGAAAGTTTGGCTACCATAAATTTGATCCATTCATCCAAGCCATTATAAATAATTGAGATCCCAACACTGATCCCTGTAGCACTCCACTCATAATACCTTGTTAACCCAAAAATGGCCATTTATGCTATTTCTCTGCATTCCTGTAAACTTATCAATCTGTTGTTCCTACTGACATATTATCCTGACACCATGAGCTCTTATATTAATTAGTATTCTTTGATGTGATACTGAATGAAATCCCCATGGAAACTGAATTGCAGCACATCCACAGTTTGACTTTATCTACATTGCCCTCTTCTTCTCCAAGCATTTTCCTTTTACAAAACCACGTTGACTCTGCCTGATGAAGGAGCAGTGCTCCAAAAGCTAGTGCTATAACCTGGTGTTGTATAATTTTTAACTTTGTACACCCCTGTCCAGCACTGGCACCTCTACATTATTGCATCAAAATGTTCTAAGTGTCCAGCTATATCCGTCTTAACAGTAGATTACCGCATTTTCTTGATAACAGATGTTAGGTTAATTGGCTTGTAGTTTTCTGCTTTCTGTCTCTCATCCCTCTTGACTAGTGGGATCACATTTTGAGAAGACTAATTTGAACACCATATGGGAGACATCTTGAAACATTGACTGCTTCTCAACAGGAGACAGGGAAGGTATATACAACTGCTGTGATGAATCAGGCTGCAAGAGTGACAACCTGTAGTGCATTAAAGCAAAACAAAGGATCTTAAATCACATCCATGACCTGTTTTACTCAGTCCCACTGGAAAATTGATCTCCAACTATTCAACACCAGAAGCCAATGCAGCTGATTCAACTTTCAACCTCTTCATTTTGAAACCAGAATCTTCCAGCAAGGTGGACTTGCAACAATATTAGAGACTAATCTCAATTCCATTTTCATGTGTAATTTTAATTCTTTTTACTTTAAACAGTCGTTTCTTATTTGAGCTAATAATTTTCTGACTTCATTATCTTTCATCAGCAGTTTTAGAATAAAGTAACCTTTTAACATGTTTAAAGCATAGAATTATTTTTAAACTCTAATACTTGAAAGCAATAAACAGGGCTTCAAAGGACTCATACAGACTCTTTGTTCAGAGACATCTCTGAGGAAACTCACAGTATGTGGTTGTGACAATAGTATCAATTTTGCTATCAATTTTATGTAGCCATCTATTCAAAACAGAGGTGAGCTTGGCATGTCTACAAGTTTCTTACCTTTTGTTAATGTAAAAAATGCATAGGTTTTTAAGTAATTCAGATGAATTTAATGTCCATTTTGTTTACCAACTTTCAATTTCTTTTATTCATTCAGTGGGTGTGAGCTTCGCTGGTGGGGCCAGCATTTATTGCCCATCCCTCATTGGCCTTGGGAAGATGGCAGTGAGTTGCCTCCTTGAACCACTGCAGTCCGTATAGTACAGGTATGGCAGCAATGATATTCTGGAGAGAGTTCCAGGATTATGGAATTGCTTCAGAGCCAACCACTGATGTAATTTTAAAGGAGGTGAAGGTTGACAAGTTGACATGACAGGTTAACACAGCATTTAGTAAAGCATTTAGGATCCTGAACTTTCTAAATAGACACAGGGAGTACTAAAGCCAAGACGTTTCTCTAGACCTATATAAATCACTTCTTCGGCTCCAGTATTGTGAGGAATTTTGGATAGGCTTTAAGAATGATGAGTGCTTTGGAAAGCATGCAGATTCCCTAGAATGGTTCCAGAGATGCAAGATTACAGTTGCATGAATAGCTTAGAGAAACTGTTCTCATTAAATTGGGGAGGGCTAAAAGGAGACTTAAAATATAGGTGTTTAAAATAATGAAAGATTTAGATAGAGTAAATGAAGAAAACTGTTCCCAATAGCTGATGGATTGATAACCCAAGGGCACAGATTTAAAATGTTTACCTGATGTTTCGGTAAATCTTTGGAATGCCTGGTGATTGAGGATTGATGAGGCTTAAATAATGATAGCCTACAAAATGGAATTATGTTAAGGATATAAGATTGAAAAGCAGGGGTGAAGTGGGACTAGTTGGTGTGTCACCTGGTGCTCAGTTGACAGCACTTTCACCTCTGAGTTGTAGAGTTCTTAGTTCACTCCAGTTTTCAAAGCGAGAGCTTAACACTGATGCTTCAGTACAACAGTGAGGAAGTACTGCACTGTTGGAGGTCCTGTCTTTTGAATGAGATCCTGGCTGTCTGCGCAAGTGGTTGTAGGAGACATTATGGCACTATTTCAAAAATAGTGTTGGGTGCCCCTCAATCAACATTGCAAAAACAAAATCATTTTGTCAATATCGTATTGCTGTTCGTGAAAATTTCCTGGGTACAAATTATATGCTGTTTTAATTGCAATAGTGACTACAATATGAAAGATGGCAGCACAGTGGCTCAGCGGTTGGCACTACTGCTTCACAGCACTGGGGTCCCAGGTTCAATTCCAGTCTCAGACAACTCTCTGCCCCCACCCCACTCTGGCCTATCACCCTCACCTTGACCTCCTTCCACCTATCGCATCTCCATCGCCCCTCCCCCAAGTCCCTCCTCCCTACCTTTTATCTTAGCCTGCTGGACACACTTTCCTCATTCCTGAAGAAGGGCTTATGCCCGAAACGTTGAATCTCCTGTTCCTTGGATGCTGCCTGACCTGCTGCGCTTTTCCAGCAACACATTTTCAGCAATATACATTATAAGAGCAGGGAAGTTATGTTGGAGCTGTACAAAACTTTCCAACTTTGTTTGAATACTGTGTGCGATTCTGGTAACCTCATTATATAAAGGAGGTGATTGTACTGGAGGGGGTGAAGAGGAGATTTACCAGGATGTGGCCTGGGAAGGAGCATTTTGCCTATGAAGCAAGACTGGACAAGCTCAGGATGTTTTCTTTAAAGTCAAAAAGTGTGGCGCTGGAAAAGCACAGCTGGTCAGGCAGCATCCGAGGAGCAGGAGAGTCGACGTTTCAATTCTCCTGCTCCTCGGATGCAACCTGACTGGCTGTGCTTTTCGAGCCCACAATTTTTGACTCTGATCGCCAGCATGTGCCGTCTCCACTTTCTCCTAGATGTTTTCTTTAGAGCAGAGAGAGCAGAGTTGGGGTGTCTTGATTGAGGTATATGAGATTGTGGGAGTCATGGACAGGATAAATAGAAAGCAGCTGTTCCCCATAATTGAAGGGACAATAACAAGGGACATAATTTCAGGGTGAAAGGCAGGAGGTTTAAAAGGGTTTAGAGGAAAAGCTTTTCACTCTGAGAGTGGTCGGAATCTGGAATGACTGGCTTGGAGGGTAGTTGAGGAGATCACAACCTTAAAAAGTAATTCTTGAATGAGCACTTGAAGTGTCCTAACATTTAAAATTATGGGCTAAGTGCTGGAAAATGGGACGAGTATAGATTTAGAGTACTTTTGTAAGTGCAGTCTCAAAGGGTCTCACTGTATTGTATGTTTCTATGGATCAATGCTTCAAGGATTCTGCCCAAACTAATGCAGTCAGTGCTATTTCTAACCAACGTTTGAACACAGGGCTATAGACAGAAGCATAGTGTGTTACTGGACAGGACTACCCTGGCCGCCTTCCTCTTGAGCCAAGTCACTAAAGATAACAAATAGTTTTTTTTCGCTCTGTTTTGATGGTTATCCTGTACTTTGGAAGAACAAAGTGCACAGAAAACACATCAGACTTCTTAATTTCGACGTGTTTTAGCCAACAAAATGAAATATATGATGTCATGCATTTGGAACAATATTACCATTCGCTTCACATCAGTAAGCAGCAGACTGAAAAATTTCCATTTCAAACATCCTGTTATTGTGTCAATGAAATGACAAAATGAATTGTTGGTGGCACCTAAACAATGTGTCTACATTAAATATATGCTGCTTTTCACACACATCTGATATTTCATTCTTTTCCTTGATTTATCTGTAGATATCTGTATAAATAGGAGTCCAAATGATGCAGAGGACCAGAGGGGTCAGGGGTTTATTATCTCAACTTCAATCCTGTATCTCTGCATTTAATCATGCCTCAAACCATAAACTTTCATTCTTTATTATCCCAGACCAACCACTCCTAATCAAGAACTTGTCATTCCTGATAAGTTCGATTCATTCTAAATTCAAAACACTTCTTTAGCATTGTCAAATTTGACTTCCCTTTCAATGAGTGCTGTATAACAGTGACAACAATGTTATACTCCTAGTTTCCTACCCATCTCCAATGTTTTGCTGAACAACATAAAGTGACCTGTAGTCATTCATACAGATTTGTGATCTTTTATAACACAATTACCTCATTGTTTTATTGTTTGCTAATGTTCTATGTCTTTCACTATTGTGGATTCCAAAAATGGATTGAAAACAAAAAAATTATAATGCCTTTTCAATGCTGACAATTAATTACTTTTACTTATTGCTGAGGATCCAAGTCTCTGAAGTAATGGACATTAGCGAATTGTTAGCAGTAGAAATTGAATCTGTTCTGTCAATCTATAGATATTGCATATAACTCAAGACTTAACTACTGTTGACTGCTCTTTAATCAAAGCATCCATTCTGAAGGTTCCTTTAAACTATATCTACTTATTTAAAGTCTTCATGGAGAACGGCATACATTAATGTTTTAAACAGCGAAATATGTTTTATTTCAGTGTTCCAGCAGTAAGATCTGGTGCATACAATGATCTAATAGCATTAGCAAAAAGCTTAATTCGGTTACAATGAAGAATTGCAAACAACAGAATCACATCAGAGTGTATTCTAAAAATTAGTCTTGTTAATAAACCAGCACTGATCACAGGCATGGCTATTTATGAACTGCTTAAGTATCGGTTGTGATGATAATCTCTTCAGCCCATCGAGTACAGTGTTATAGTTTAGTAGAATGGAGATTGCTTCATGTTGGTTGGACAATAATGAATAATGAGTGTCAATGGACAGTGTGCATAGTATGATTGAGGAATGAGGATTGCTTGATGCCAATGCTGTGATTTCCAATATTTTGCCATACTTGCTGTCAATCGCTCCAAGCCCCAACAGCTCTGACCATGTGTACCATCAACAGCCTGCACATGAGCCTCGGGACATCTCCAGACCTGCGCCAATCTGTGCCATCCACTTTTATGACTTCCATGTTTGTACACTAATGATTACTGTTGTTAAGTAACAAAAAATATTTACAACAGTAAAAGGATTATTGGGATTATTTGGAAGTTTGGAAAACAAGTTCTAACAGTAGAAAGTAAGTTTATTTCTATTCCTGGGGTGTGTGCAACATTAACAAGACAGTATTGATTATTTGCCCTTAGTTGCCCATGCAGCATTAAAATTCAATTGCATAGTGTAGGATGTCAGTTACACATTGACCAAATCAGATAGGGGTATATGGCCCCATTCCTAAATTATAGTGGATTTTTGTTTTACATTGATCATTTACAAATCCTTAACGCAGTGTCTTGCTTTGTAATTACTTATATTGCAAAAACATTTGTAAAGATTTTCTTAGCATACAGCTCAATTTTAAGAATATTCACCTGTAGTGTACAACTCTCCTGCTGGACACAAGGGCTGCAGGTGGCATTCATGATTACAAAGCAGCAGAGGAGCTGTTAAGAATAATGTGCAAATCATTAAGATGAAGTGATGAACACAGTTTCTGAAGTTTTTTAGTTTTATCTGAATGAGTGAAGATGGTCAGGAATTATGATCACTGTACACAAGAAATGTTGTTAGCCTTAAGTCTCCACACTTGATAGAACATAGAAAAATACAGCGCAGTACAGGCTTTGGCCCTCGATGTTGCGCCGATCCAAGTCCACCTAACCTACACTAGCCCACTATCCTCCATATGTCTATCCAATGCCCATTTAAATGCCCATAAAGAGGAGAGTCCACCACTGCTACTGGCAGGGCATTCCATGAACTCACAACTCGCTGAGTAAAGAATCTACCCCAACATCTGTCATATACCTACCACCCCTTAATTTAAAGCTATGCCCCCTCGTAATAGCTGACTCCATACGTGGAAACACATATGTCCTGCCTCATTAGCTGACTCTGACATTTCTTGTAATTCATTCCTTTTTCAATTTCCAACTTTTCAATCGAGCAAAGTAAAATCCCTTTATTTACAACCTATTTCTCTCAATATATTCATAAATGTCAATTGATTTATAATTATTTTCCCTCCTATGTATTTCTGCATTTATTTATATTTATCCATTTACATCTACTTCTTATTTATTGTGTGCTTGCCCTTATTAAGTTGTGATGTTTCAACCCTGCCTGCATATATCAGGATGACCAATTACACTTACAAAAAGTATTTACAAATTGTACAGCTGACCAAGGTTGCATGATATTTCTAGCAGCAGGCTCTTAAAAGAAGAATTATTGGAAGAAATTTGAATATTTTCATAAGCATTGACCTACAATGATTATACGCCACAATGCAAGTCAGCACAAACCAATGCCTACATTTGTATTAGTCTGTTGAAAGGCAGTGTTAAATGTGCAATGCCTTTTCCACCTTAACTTTTTTTTCTTTTCTAGCCTGCTATTTAGTAAAGGAAGACACTGTCTCTCCCTTGATTATTTTGTTTCATTTTCATGGCAGCTCCTGTAGGTATCTAAGTCTTGAGCTTAAAATTCCTTTCCCCTTGAGGACACTATGTACAGTAATCATTGTTACTGAGTTGTTTGTCATCTATCAAAATGTTTCATCTTTGGCAGTGGTTGATTTCATTTGATTTGATTTATTATTGTCACATGTACCTACATACAGTGAAAAGTTTTGTTTTGTGTGTTGTACAAGCTGATCATACCTTACAAAATGCATTAAGGTAATAGAACAGAACAATGAATAGAGTGTTATGGCTGCAAAGAAGGAACACAAAGAGAAAGATCAACATTAAATTTAAAATTTGAGAGATGCATTCAGAATTCTAATAACATGGAGAAGAAGCTGTTCTTGAATCTGTTGGAACTTGTGTTTAAACCTTTAATCTTCTGCCCAATGGCAGAGATTGGATGAGATTATAACCAAGGTGAGAGGGGTCTCTGATTATGTTGACTGACTTCCCCAGGGAGTATGAAGTATAGATGGAGTCAATGGATGGAAGGATGGCTTGCATGATGGACTGAGCTGTGTTCACAACTCCTTGCAGTTTTGTATGGTCGTGGGGAGAGCAGTTGGTGTCAATTGTCATCTGAGTATGTTCCTGTGAATTGTGCATAAATGCATCTTCTTTTGGGATTATAATTTTTGCTTTACAGGTGTCAGCATTAATTTGGTAGATCTTCTCCAGGAGAATGTTTCACTTGTGAGGCTAGAGGAAAGAGTTGCTGAATGTCCATATTCGCACTCTGCTGCTCTAACAACTCAGAAAGGGGAATTGTGCTTTGCGTAGGAGAGGGGTGGCTGGCAACAGAGGGTCCAGCATTCCTGGCGCAGGTGCTATCTGTAAAATATACTGTCCACCTGGATAAGCAGCTTCACTCTGCAGGTGCCCTACAGAGGTGCTGAGATTTGTCCCAGATCTGTCAGAAATAGGAAAATTGGTCCCCTACTTTGTGAGCAGGAACCTGGAGGTTCTGCTGGTTGGGATGTTCCAGAGATGGGACGACTTCTTCCCCCAGGACCCATAGAAAAAGCCATGATGCCACACCATGCCAGTCTGGTTCGAGGTGGCCCCCTCCCGCAAGATCAGTGCAATCTCAGGTGTCTGGAGGAATGCCCAGCACTACAGGTAGTTCCTCTATAACACAATGTTTGCTTTCTTGTGCAAAACCATGTTAGAGAAAAATTGCGCTTAAAGTGTTAAGGCTGTAATTGCATTACAGCCAACACGTTTTAAAAGTTTGTGCTTTAGAAACAGTGCCTCCAATTCATCAATAGCGTTGCAACGAATTTGCATTAACAAAATGCATCTTATAGGAAGACCTATATAGAAAGAAGGACAATGATTTTCTCCATTCAACCAGAATATGGGCCATTATCTTCTCTGATACCTTACACTCACTCTATCTCTGCTACTGCATGCTCCTCCTACCAGGACTCATACTCTACCACTCTTACTGTCATCTAGGAGGAAGTGAGGACTGCAGATTCTGGAGATCAGAGTTGAGAGCGAGATGCTGGAAAAGCACAACAGCTCAGGCAGTATCCGAGGAGCAGGAGAATCATCATTTTGGGCTTAAACACTTCTTGGTGAAGGGGTTATGCCTGAAATGTTGATTCTCCTGATCCTCAGTTGCTGCCTGACCTGCTGTGCATTTCCAGCAACACACTCTCCACTCTTAAGATCACCTGCAAGATTTTCCCTCACTTGCAGTTAGCAACTGCAAGACCCAATAGTACTAACCATCCATGCCCTCAGCTCTCTACGCACTGACCTCAGGAAACCTCCACATCTGAACCAACCAGCAGTGTTTATGCCACCCACTTTCATCTCCCTTAACACCTGTCCATCTGTCTTTCCAGGAGGAAATCAGCCCACAATAGAGCTGAAAGGCTCAAGGCAGTTGTTGGGCTGCCCCACATGCAGTTTTTCATCATCGATGAAAGGAGGATCCTGACCCTGACCGTCCATCCCCCCAAGTGGCTAAATGACCACCTCCAAGCATCTGAACTGATCCGGGAGGCTGCCCTTGCCTTACTTTGTGAAAGCAGGGACTGCAGATGCTGGAGATGAGAGTCAAGATTAGAGTGGTGCTGGAAAAGCACAACAAGTCAGGCAGCATCCAAGGAGCAGGAAAATTGACGTTTCAGGCTAAAGCCCTTCATCAAGATTCTCTGGCCTGAGAGTTTGGAAAAGCGCAACAGGCAAGGCAGCATTCGAGGAGCAGGAGAATTGACGTTTCGAGCATAAACCCTTCGTCAGCCGATCCTGATGAAGGTGCTGGAAGAGCACAGCAGTTCAGGCAGCATCCAAGGAGCAGCGAAATCGACGTGTTGGGCAAAAGCCCTTCATCAGGAATAAAGGCAGGGCTCTCTGCCTTTATTCCTGATGAAGGGCTTTTGCCCGAAACGTCGATTTCGCTGCTCCTTGGATGCTGCCTGAACTGCTGTGCTCTTCCAGCACCACTGATCCAGAATCTGGTTTCCAGCATCTGCAGTCATTGTTTTTACCTCGATCCTGATGAAGGTCTTATGCCCAAAACGTCGATTCTCCTGCTCTGCGATGCTGCCTGACCTGCAGTGCTTTTCCAGCACCACACTGTTGACTCTGATCTCCAGCATCTGCAGTTCTCACTCTCCACCTCTGGCCGAAAGCTAACTCCCTTGACCTGACTGAGGAATGCTGACAACCACGAAAAGCTTCCTGGTTTTATGTCTGCACTGAATGGTAAGGCAATCTGCAGTACTGTGATATTTGTGGCTTAGAAGTAAGAGGAAAATTGGAAAAGCAAGACAGGAATGCTGTGAGCATCCAGGTAGGCCTAAAGTGAGTGAGTGCTATGACAGCAAGCGAGGAGTCCTGAGATGCAGCCTGGTCCAGTCCATGAGTTGAGTGTGTCCCCGTAGCACACAGTGTCCTTGCTGCAAGATTACAATGAGAGTAGCCAGTTCAGTCCGAGGGGCAACATTGAAGTGCAGAAGCAGACTGAAATTTGCTTAGAGCCAATCCAGGAGGGTTCTTAGAGGTTGACACATGTTGGAACCAAGGCCTGTGGATAAGGGGTACAAGTGGCCAGTGTCCATGGACTGTACCCTGCATTGTTGACTTCCAAGTTGGAGGTTCTCAAGCTGAAATCATCAGGCACCCACACTGGTGTCTATGTTGTAAATTTTTGGAGTCTAGTTTTGCTCACAGCACATGGTATCCACTAAAGGATAAGGAAGGAAGGTTGTGTGTCGAACCTGAGAATATGGGTGAGATTCTCAATGATTGCTTTGCATCAGTGTTCACTGAGGAGAGGGAAACGATTAATGTTAAGATTAGCGATAGAAGTTTGTTTACTCTGAATCACTGACATAAGGAGGGAGGATGTGTTGGATAGGCTGAAGGATATTAAGGTGGACAAATCCCCAGGATCAGATGGGATCTATCCCTGGTTGCTGAGGGAGTCGAGAAAGGAAATAGCCGGGGGCTTGACAGATATCTTTGTAGCATCCTTAAACTTAGGCAAAGATGAAAGGTTGCTAATGTTGTCCCCCTGTTCAAGAAGAATAGTAGAGATATTCCAGATAACTACAGACCAGTGAGCCTGACGTCAGTGGTGGGAAAGTTGCTGGAGAAGGTACTGAGGGATAGGATCTATTTTATATTTGGAAGGGAATGGGCTTATCAGTGATAGGCAACATGGTTTTGTGCAGGGGAGATTGTGCCTTACCAACTTAATAGTTCTTTGAGGAAGTGACCAAGTTGGTTGATGAAGGAAGGGCTGTAGATGTCATATACATGGGCTTCAGTAAGGCGTTAGATAAGGTTCCCCATGGTAAACTAATGGAGAAAGTGAAGTCACATGGTGTGTGGGTGTTCTAGCTGGGTGGATAAAGAACTGGTTGAGCAACAGGAGTCAGAGTAGTAGTTGAACGGAGTTTCTCGAAATGGAAAAAGGTGACCAGTGGTGTTCCACAGGGATCAGTGCTGGGGCCACTGTTGTTTTGTAATATACATAAATGATCTGGAAAAGAGGATTATTGGTCTGATCAGTAAGTTTGCAGATGACACAAAGATTGGTGGAGTAGCAGAAAGCATAGGAGACTGTCAAAGAATACAGGAGAGCATAGATAGACTGGAGAGTTGGGCAGAGGAATGGCAGATGGAGTCCAATTCAGGCAAATGTGCAGTGATGCATTTTGGCAAGTCTAATTCTAGAGCAAACTATACTGTAAACTGAAGAGCCTTGGGAAAAGTTGATGAGCAGAGAGATCTAGGAGTTCAGGTCCATTGTCCTGAAGGTGGCTGCACAGGTGGATAGGGTGGTCAAAAAGGCATATGGTATGTTTGCCTTCATCAAACAGGGTATTGAGTATAAGAGCAGGTAGATCATGTTAAAACTGTACAAGACATTGTTTAGGCCACAGTTAGAATACTGTGTACAGTTCTGATTGCTACATTACCAAAAGGATGTGCACACTTTGGAGAGGGTGCAGAGAAGGTTTGCGAGGATGTTGCCTGGTATGGAAGGTGCTAGCTATGAAGAGAGGTTGAGTAGGTTAGGATTGTTTTCATTAGAAAAAAGGAGATTGAGGGGGGACCTGATTTGAGGTGTATAAAATCATGAAGGGTATAGATAGGGTGGATACAGATAAGTTTTTTTTCTCAGGGTGAGGGATTCAATGACAAAAGGTCATGCGTTTAAGGTGAGAGGAGAAAAGTTTAAGGGAGATACACACGAAAAGTACTGTACACAGAGGGTGGTAGGTGTCTGGAACATGTTGCCAGCAGAGGTAGTCGAGACAGGCACAGTAGATTCATTTAAGGTGTGTCTGAGTAGGTGGGGAGCAGAGGGATACAGATCCTTAGGAATTGAGTGTTAGGTTTAGATGGTGGATTTGGATTGGCACAGGCTTGGATGGCTGAAGGGTCTGTTCCTTGGCTGTAAATTTTCTTTAGTTCATTCTTTGTTCGGGTATGATAGAAAGCTGCATGTTAATGAGGCAAGAATGAAATGAATAAGGTCGTTAATCACCAGTAATCCCCTTTTGTAGGCAACTCCACACGGCCCAGTGAGAATCTTACCTCGGTGCCCAGAACTCCATTAAAAGTTGTTCCTTATGTCGAGATAGGTCTCACTAGAGTTCTCATGTGATTGTGTCATGTTTCTCACCTCAGCCCACATAGTTCAGTCACCTGTAAACTTCTACCCATGGTTTGTGTGGATCAGCACATACCACTTTATCTGGTCACCCATTATGCCAGAAAGATATGTGGAAATTCTATCACTGAAGGTGAGCAGTGAACTGACTGTTTCCCACTGGATTGCCAGTTATTCTAGAGCTCAGATTAGGTTTGCCATAATGCAATCAGTGTAACGCACAAAGGTGCTCATTTATATGGTGCTGCGCAATAATCCATTCTCTCTGATGCTAACTGTTTCTTATAAGTTGAAGGGGTTTTCGATCTGATAGGTGGCAGTGGTGTGCCATCACTGCCCAATTCTTTCCAGAGTACAGTGAACTGCTTATATGCCCATATTCACAAATAATACTTATACTAAGCTTTAAGACTGAAACAAGAGTTCTGACTTTGTGAATCTCCTAGTGCAATGGACAACTTCAATTGTGAGACACCATGCAAACATTGTAATCTCTTTCTCTGGCAGTTAGAATTGTATATGTTCAGTAGGATACATTTCTCCTTTCCCTGACTTTCGATTAATGACCATAAATCAAGAGAGAGAAAAATACAAAGATTAGATTACCTACAGTCTGGAAACGGGCCCTTGGGTCCAACAAGTCCACACCAACCCTCCAAAGAGTAATCCACTCAGATCCATTCCTCTACATTTGCCCCTATCGCTACGGGCAATTTAGCATGGCCAATTCACCTGGTCCACACATTTTTGGATTGTGGGAGGAAACTCATGCAGACACTGGGAGAATATGTAAACTCCACACAGACAGTCACCCAAGGTGGGAATCAAATCCAGGGCCCTGGCACTGTGATACAGCAGTGCTAACCACTGAGTCACTGTGCCACCCTAAAGGCTTTAAGTTTTAATTTATGTGGTTCACAATACAATAAAAAGAAAAAAGGGCCATCAAGATGATTTTGTTACAGCTTCTGCTATTGGCCCCAATGCCATTTTAACATTTCATTCACGTCCAATGATTAAAACAGTAGTGATTATAAATCAGTATTTCTGTGCATGATGGTATAATTTAGCAATTACAGAAACACAGTAGAATGTATAGCAGATTAATATCATAGCAACACGACTCCTTTGGTTTAGAAAGGAAAAGCATTAAAAATATCAATTAAATCTCCTGTTCAACTTTTCGTTGTTAAGTTTCTCATGATAATTTAATTATGTTACAAAGAACAGCTAATGAAAGTCAATGTAATTAGCTGAGTTTGCACCACTGATGCTGCAGAATCACAAGTGAAACAGCAAGAATTGTGTTGTATGATGGATAAACTCAGAGTTTGAGTTTGTATGCCACTTCGTGCAGCTATTAGAGCTCAATTTATTGGAATAAAAAGCTACACTACAGTAGGTTGAAGTCATGATTTAAAATTACCCTCATTGTTATCGTCACCTGCACTCTACGTGCTTCTCAGGAAACAGGTTTCACTTTTTGACTTAATGTGACTATGACTTACCCATACATTTTATTTTTAGAACACAATTAAACAGTTAGGTTGGACGTATTGGGTCACGCTGATCATTCACTTTGTACTGGAGCTCTGTGCTATCCTGCCTACATTTCCATTGTTTCCAATTGGACTAAACGTGTTACAAGGAGTTTGGCCTGATTTTAGTTTGGCAACATTTGGATGTTTCAAACACAATGTAGAACTTTGGTGTTTTAACTTTGAGAGAGTCTCATAGTTAGGTTAATACACTCAAAAATGATCCTAATGCTGAAAATCTCCCACAGAGGATGACATCTCAGTAAACTCTCACACTTCACAAAGTATTTTTAATGGTTTGATGCATCGTAAAATTCCTTAACTCTCTTGCATCAAGTACATACAAATCACAAATAGATTGCCAGAAAGATTAAATTCCTTCAATATTATCCCATGAAGTGCTTCAACTTCAGATGCCACTTTATTATGAATGGATAAAATTCCTATTCATCAAGATTAACATAAACTGGCATCCCTCAGATATTATGTATTGTATATGCTATCGGTTCTTAAACTAATAATTTGGAGCAACTAGAATTATTTTGTGAGTGGGACATAGAGAGGAGAATTTCATCTCATTAGTCTTGCTTGAATCTGAGGCAAACCACAACAGTTTATTATGAGAAAGTGAGGACTGCAGATGCTAGAGATCAGAGTCGAGAGTGTGGTGCTGGAAAAGCACAGGCAGCATCCAAGGAGCAGGAGAATCATCGTTTCGGGGGTACGCCCTTCGTCAGGAAGCCCTTCACAAGCACTTCACAACAGTTTATTAACCCTATGAGCTATTTACACCAGATTCTGCAACATTCTAAAATAAAGGTTACCCTTAACTGTGCTCTCATAGAATCCCTACAATGTGGGAGCAGGCCATTGAGCCAACTGACTCCACACCAACCCTCTGAGGGGCACCCCACTCCAACCATAACCCTAATCCGCCTAGCATACACAGCCCTCTGGGCAATTTAGCATGGTCAATCTACCTAAGCTGCACATTTTTTGAACTGCAGGAAGAATCTCACACAGACACAAGGAGAATGTTTAAGCTTCACACATACAGTCATCTGAAGGTAGAATTGAATCTGGGTCCCAGGTACTGTCCATCAGCCATGCGAACCACTGAGCCACCATACAGCCCCTATGCTAGCTGTATTTAAATGGTATTTACTTTTCGAAATGAAATAGCTCATATAGCAACTATTTTCCAATGGCACCAATAATGATAATTTTAATTCATATCATTTGAATATAGAAAATAAATTATTTAAAAAGGTAAATGGGGTACATTGTGACAACAACTGTAAGATTAGGAAAGTCAGCAACCAGCAACTCTCTGAAACAGCTAAGAGATAAAAGATCCGTCAGTTGAATTTTAGGTGAGGAATTCAAGAACATCTGAGGATTTAGGAACACTTTTTAATATCAACCTCTAGGCTATGCAGCCATGCTCCAATGTCTCAAAGAATGGCATCCCTGATAGCTTCCAATCCTCAGAACATCTGAGTTGAATTCATTTACATTTCTTCTTGAGGGAAGCATTTCCATCCTGACTTTCTCTCTCTAAGTCTCTTAATAGCCCTGTTGGAATTAAATGCATACTTTGTTATACATGTGCTTTGCTCCTTTCTTCTACTGCTACTTGTCTTCTCAAACTTTGTTCCATTGTGTCCCTCACTCTCACATCTAACAATAAGTGGGAGGACTTCTTTGACACCAAGAATAAGGCTATCTAATTATGTTTTTCCACCATTTGCTTCCCTTCCACTAGCCACTGACCAAACTTTCTCTCATGTTGCTTCACTCTAGCAATGAACTTACATCTTTTCTCGTTTCTCTTCTAACACTCCTCTCATGCTAGCTCCAATTTCTCCTTGTCCATGAGACCCACCTGCTGCTCTCTGCACCCCAATCCCACTTAACTACTGGCTCTATTGGTCCCCATGTTAGTTGATACTTTTGCTGGTTCTCTTTCCTCTGGTACTGTCTATCTTCATTCAGATCTATTCCTAATTCCTCAAAAGACAACCCTTAATGCTTTTGACCTTGCAATCATTTGCCCTGTCTGTCACCCTTCCAGAGTCTGTAAATGTGTTGTGCACTCTCAAATCCAATGCTATCTGTCCCTGGAATTGAGGAGATGTGGAGAATTTTCTTCACTCAGAGTGAGGAGCCCATGGAATTCTATGCTACAGAAAGCATCTCAGGCCAAAACATTGAATGTTTTCAAGAAGGAGTGAAATATAGCCCTTAGGGCTAAAGGGGTCAAAGGATCCGGGGAGAAAGTGGGAATACAGTACTGAGTTGGTCAATCAGCCATGGTCATATCAAATGGTGGAGCAGGCTTGTAAGGCTGAATGGCCTACTCCAGCTCCTGTTTTCTATATTTCTATGTAATTCAATGATTGAATCCCTTCAACTATGTTTCCACCTCCCCATTAAGGGAATGCAATGGCTTAGTGGTGTTATTCCTAAGCTATTAATGTAGAAACGCAGCTAATGTCCTGGGTTCAAATCCTACCATGGTGAACTTTGACTTCAATAAAAAATCTAGAATTAAGGGTCTAATGATAACCATGGATCTGTTTTTGGAGAAAAATCCATCTTGGTCACTAATATCCTTTAGGGAACAAAATCTGCTATTCCTTTCTGGCCTGCCGTACATGTGACTCCAGACCCGCAGCAATGTGGTTTAATTTTAACTACCCCCAATTAGGGATGAGCAATAAATGCTGGCCTGGCCAGAGACACCCACATCCTGTGAGTGAATGAAAAGAACTATATGGCTTTTATCGAAGTCACAAATGGTGTTCCGTGTAACTATGAAAACAGTGATTTGGTGCTCCTCATTCTTTCTGACCTGTCTGCAGCTTATCACATTGTAGGCCATTCCATCCTCCTCCAAAGCCTCTGTCTCCCACAGTTACCAAAATGTCTGACCCCATTCTTATCTCACTGGTTATAGCCAGAAAGTAAACTGCAATGGCTTCTCTTTCCCTTTCCTCACCATGACCGCTGTTGTCTCTCAAAGGTGTCTCCTTGGTATATTTCTATATCCTATCTACATGATGCCTCATGGCAACATTATCCAAAGGCAAAGTGTCATTTTCCACATGTAAGTGATGGCACTCACTTTGACCACCTCTCTCCCATCCATTACTGTTCACAAATTATCATTTTTTTTAAAAAATCCACCATCCAGTGCTGTACAAGTGAATTTTCCTCAAATTGAATATTGTGAAGGCCACAGTAATTTTTTTCACTGCCCTTTAGGGACTCCAAACCCCATCCACCAGCATCTCTGGCAACTGTCTGAGGTTGTACCACATTGCTTGTGATCTGTGTGTTGTTTTGTCTTTGACCATACGTTGCTGCTGTCAGTAAGACCATCTATTTCCACCTCTGTAGCATCCCTTGATTCAAATGATCTGCTGTTGAGACCCTCAGAAATGCATTTGTTACCCCTAGATGTGGTCATTCCAATGCATACGTGGCCAACCTCTCACATTGTAGTTGGCAGTATTACATGTGTGAGGGGGATAGTGATAAACTGCAAGACCAGATGTTGTAAGGAGCAGACTAATGGTAGATGTAATTCAATGCAGAGAAACGCAAAGTGGATCATTTTGGTTAAAAAAAGACGAGGAGAAGCAATATAAAATAAAGTGTGCAATTTTAAAGTCAGTGCAGGAGCAGGGCACCTGGAAATATTTGCACAAAACAATAAAGGTTGGAGGACGAGTTTAAAAAAAGCATAAGAAATATATTTTTATAAATATATGATCATGAATTACAAACTTAAAGAAGTTAAGATGACTTGAATAAAAACTCAACCGGACCTTTGAGTCCAATTCTGGAAGATATGGAGCTTTTGGAGAGAATACTGAAAAAGTCATGAGAATGGTTTTGGGGATGAGGACGTTCATTAACATGGAAAGGTTACAGAACTTGGGACTGTTTTCTTCAGAGAAAAGAAGATTAAGAGGACGTTCAGTAAAGGTTTCAAAATCATGAGACTGAATGAAATAAATGGGAAGGTACTGTTCTGTTGGCAAAAGAGTTGAAAACATGAGGACACTGATTTAAAGTACTTTGCAAAAGAAGGAAGACTATAATGAGGAGAACTTTCTTCATGTAGTAGTGGAATGCACTGCCTAAGGTTATATTATCGGTAGATTCTGTGGACACCCTTGAAGAAAATTGAATAATTAGGTATATATTTGTACAGTATACTTTTTAAAATGATCTAAAATGCTCCAGAAACCTGAGGTCTGGAGCGTTGTATTGATGCAGCACCTTTAACATAAAAAAACTTCCCGAATCCCGCGAGAATTATCAAACTAATTTGACATTAAGAAAGGAAATTGTTCGGAAATTTAACTAAATTGAAAGTTTTCAAGGTGTATCTTAAACTAAAGTGTCAGCTGCTGAAATTCCCTAGCTCACATCAGATCCTATTCACGTATCACCTGCGCTCACACTCTGAGTTCTCATTCTTGTTTGCAAAGTTCCCCATTACATCACCCTTCCCTAACTTTAGAACCACTCCAGCCTCATCATGCCCAGACTCCCAAGCATATCTGTGCCCTTTTAATTCTGGCCTCGTTGAATATTCTGATTTTAATTGCTCCCCTCTTGCTGCCATACTTCCAGCTAGCAAAGTCCTCAGTGCTGGAATTCCTTTCCTAATCCCCACTACCTCTCAGCAGTATCCTTTCCTCCTTTAAGATACACCTTGAAAACTTTCAATTTAGTCAAATTTCTGAACAATTTCCTTTCTTAATGTCAAATTAGTTTGATAATACTCGCGGGATTCAGGAGGTTTTTTATGTTAAAGGTGCTGCATCAATACAAGTTTATGTTGTTACCAACCACAGTCCTGAAATAAATTAACAGCAATAATTTCTTACAGTTTTCACCCAAGTTTAATAGGTTTACAGATGCTGCTGCTACTTCTTATTTTCTGACTTACCTTTTCAAAGGTGAGCAATGATGAAAATTTAAAGAATTAATTCACAATTCGCATAAAATAAATACAGATTGCTGTCCGGAATAAATCCCCAGAGGAATAATAATCCGCCCATGATTAATAAAAAGAATAAAAGATGGTATTGTATTTAAGGAAGAGGCATATAATGTCGCTGGAAAAAGTCAAGTCAGCTTGAGGTTTAGGAGATTACAGTAATCAATAAAAGGGACAAAGGAAATTGATGAACTGAACAAGAATATGAGTTTAACTTGCACAAAACCTAAAAATCAGTTATAAAGTATTCTCTTGCCACACAAAGGGAAAGTGATTAGCAAAAATAAAACTAGGTCCATGCAAGAAAGAGATAATAGAAATTAGAATGTGAATAACTAGATTGACCCAGATTTCTGTTTTCTGAAAAAGTCTGAAATGAATGTGCGTTTGGCAAAACACATGTCTGTTTGTTTAAAATTCTGAATTTCCCTTGGGAAGAGGGCTCATTCAAACATTCCATGGGGAATGAGGTCCGGATTAAGTTCAGGCAATCACCCTACCCATGCAAGGAAATAGAGAGTTGGAATAAACAGGTCCTTTTCAGAGTAGCAGGCAGTGATGAGTGGGGTACCATAGGGTTCAGTGCTGGGACCTCAACTATTCACTATATATGTTAGTTATTTGGACAAAGGATTTGAATGCCATGTCTCCAAATTTACAGATGACACAAAGCTGCATGGCTTGAGGAGGATGCTAAGAGGCTGCAGGATGACTTGGACAGACTGGCTGAATGGGTGAATACTTGACAAATACTACAACATGTGGATAAATGTGAGGTTATCCATTTTGGTCACAAAAACTGGAAGGCAGATTATTATCTGAATGGTGGCAGTTTAGGAAAAGATGAGGTGCAACAAGACCTGGGTGTCATGATGGTACAGTCGCTGAAGTTTGGCGTGCAGGTACAGCAGGCAGTGAGGAAAGCTAATGGCATGCTGGCCTTCATAGTGAAAGGATTTGAGTATCAGAGTAAGAATATCTTGCTGCCGTTATACAGGACCTTAGTGAGGACACACTTTGAGTATTATGTGCAGATTTGGTCTCCTAGTCTGAGGAAGGAGATAAGAACATTTTTACTATTGAGAGAGTCCAGCCAAGGTTCACCAGACTGATTCCGAGGATGGCAGGACTAACAGATGAGGAACAATTGGATTGACTGGGCCTGTATAGTCACTGGAATTTAGAAGAATGAAGGGACTTCTCATAGAAACATTCAAAGTCCTGATGGGACTGGACAGGCTAGAAGCAGGAAGAATGTCTCCAAAGTTGGGGAAGTCTAGAACAAGGGGGTCACAGTCTAAAAACAAGGGGTAAGCCATTCAGGACTGAGATGAGGAAGAATTTCTTCACTCAGAGTTGTGAACCTTTGGAATTCTCTCCCACAAGTAGCTGTTGGGGCCAGTTCATTAGATATATTCAAGAGGGAGCTAGACATTGCCCTTGTGGCTAAAAATATCAAGAGATATGGGGAGAGAGTGGGATGAAAGACTGAGATTACATGATCAGCCATGATCATGTTGAATGGTAATGTCAGCTCAAAGGGCCAAAGACCTACTTCTGTGTCTATTTTCTATGTTTCAATGGAATGACAAAGTGCCAATGACCAACCTGGGAAAGTTTATTTTCCATGCTCTCCAGTATTATCTTCAGATTGGGTGATTTCTAAAACTCTCCAGATTAACAGTTCATGAATATTGAAGAAAGCTTGCTGAGAATGAACATTCTGGTAAGTCAATGTTACATATACTGACAACTTCACTGTTGAATGCTATAACATAAATCGGATTTGTCCTGCAAAGATATATTGACTGCTCCATTGACCTGCATTGTGTACATGTTGAGATACGTCAAAGTAATTTTCACTTTGAGAAAAGTATTATATTAAAATTGTGTCATAATCCAACATAAATAAAATATTCACAATGTTTCACCTTTATCATGACATTCGTGTGCAGCTGCAACTTGGAGACAAATGTTGGTGGCTAATTCTGATTGCCTTGATCAGTAGCATTTTCTCAGAAGGTGTGAGTTAGGAAAACTGAGCCCTGATCTGTTATTTCAGTTTGATTTGACTCCATTTATGTTCTGTGGAATGGTATGGTTTAACAGCTGAGCCCTAAATCAATGTTTAGCTGAGTTACAAAATCTGTAGAACTATCTATCTTAGCAGGTGATTATTACTATGATTGATTGACAGTTTTAAGAGGTTATTAAAGAATTCTTCATCTTCGATGTGGTCACTGAATAGATTTTTGTGTTTAGAGCTGAAAGGGATTCATGCTTTACTCCTTAGGTCTGAGGTTTTATTTTAGCATAAATTCAACCGTGTTTGAGTGACAATTCTAATAGTTTAAAGGTTCACCTTTTTATGACCATTATATATATTTCACAGTGTTGTTACATGGCTGCTGGTTTCTGCTTATACTGGATACTGGATGAATGGCTATCGAGGAAGGATGGAGAACACAAAGTGGTCATGGGACTGTGAAGAGATATGAATGAGGGCACAGCAATATTGAAAAGGGTCTACACAGCGGATACATAGAGAGCATGAACTATGAGAAAAATGTGGGGGCATGGGGCTGTGAGGAGCATGTAAGAAGCATGAGGGTGGATTGGATGAGGGTTTGGGGATGAAGAAAAATGTCAATTTAAAACCAACATCCCCAACAGCAGGGGTGTGCATTTTCATGGCGCCTACCCTCCTCCAGTGATGCCTTTGGCCTGTCTAAGGAGGTAACAGACCTGAACATTGCCAATCCATATCTAAAAGTTATGAAATAAAGGGGAAGAGGTTACATGTTTGGGTTGGTGGGGTTGAGAAATGGCCGAACTAACATTTGCTGAAGCTGAGATGAAATCTGGGCTTTTTTATTTTGCAAATGTAACCCCTATCGTTAGAGAAAGGAAACAGAAAATGGGGAACTATAGAACTATATAACATCAGGCTGATGTCATCAATCAGGTAAATACTGTAACCTATTATTCAGAATGGGATTGTGGCCACTCAGAAAATTATAATACGTTTAGTTATCAGAGTTTTGAAAGGAAAATCACATTTGACTATTGTTATTAGAGGATTTTTGAACATTGTAACCATTATAGTACACAAGGGGGCCCAGTATATTTTGGTCTTCAAAGGGAACAGTATGCAAGATTGCTGGAGACCTATTTCAGATTTCTATATGTGGCTGAGCTGAACAGGTTGATGTGGCAACCGGGTCTCAGATTCGGGTTATACAGGCAAAGTCTTCATTCAACCCTCCGAAAACAGCAAGTACTATGAAACAAGAGGGCTCCTAGAAAACTCTAGCAATTTCCTGATCGTAAATATTAGGCTAACCAGCCCATAGGTTCCTGCTTTATCTTTCCCTCCATTCTTGAATATTATGAAATATTTGCTTCAATGTTTAGCACAGCTTATGTACAGACTTTCCTTTAATCTGTTTTCAAGCCCCCTTCAGCCACCTCTCTTTCTGATCTTCTGAAATGCCCTTACTTAAATTAAGGACATTGGTTTGAGACCCAAGTTGTTCTCCATCAAACTGGATTTCAGTTTGGAGTATGTTGTGATCACTATCCCTGGAGGATCCATAATTGTGGGATTTCTTATTAATACTTCCTCAGAAGCAATTACCAGATTTTAAATAGCATGTTTTTGCAACATAATGTTCTCAGAAACAATCCCTGATGTACTCTACATATTCATCTTCCAAGTTACCCTTACCTATCTGATTTGTCCAGTCAATATGCAGATTAAAGGCACTCGTGATAATCATAGTGCCATTCTTACACATCACCTTCATTTCCCAATTTATACTTTGTCCGACAGTGAGGCAACTTTTTAGGAACGTATAGATGACTCCTACTCATGGCATTTCCTTACTATGTCTTATTTGCACCCAAGCTGATTCTGCATCATGATCAATTGCACCAACTTCACTCCAAAACCGTCATTTAATAGCAAAGCTTTTTCACCTCCTTTTCCTTTCTTCCTATTCTTCTGGAACATCAAATACCCTGGAATATTAAGTTCCCAGTCTTGGTCAGCCTGTAACCACATATTTGTGATACCTATCAAATCATATTCATTTACTTCAATCTGTGCTGACAATTCACCTATCTCATTATACAAATGGTGCATGTATCGGGTAAAGAACCTCAAGCTTTGACTTCTTACCATTATTACTTACTCTGATTCTGATTTCTGATTCACCCTGTGTGATCCTGTATCCATTCCTGTCATATTTTGTCATTTTGATATTAGTAGCTTCTTGCAGTTCACCACATTTTGATATACCATAGATGTCACAGAGCTACAGCAGGCAATGAGAGGGGACTTCATCCTTTTTCTCTCTGAGTAGGGATGGAAAAACGTAGGAATTCACCAGGATAGCAGGATTTCCCAAAGATTCAGGACACCACTATCAGGCAGCGACATCAAGAACTTCATCTTGATGAATCCTGCTGTCCTTGCAATGCCCACAAATTATTTAGTTGTTCTGCACAAGTCCATCTTCAGGGGAAACTTCTGCCAGGACTGTATTACTGCAGTAACAAAAATAAAGTAGGACAGATGCTGAAGATCTGAAATAAACATAGAAAATGTGAGAAAAAGTCAGCAAGTCTGGCAGCAGTTGTGCAAAAAGAAAACAGTTGAAGGTTTGAGTCAATAAGACCTTTTTGAAACTGTAAGAGGTGGAGAAGTGATGGGCTCTAAGCTGTAGGAAAAGGTGAAGGGGAGGAGCAAGTGAAATAGATGGTAAAAGGTGCTCCAGAGCAAAAGGCAAAGGGAGCTCTAATGGTAGTAGAGAAGACATATAAACGAAGAATAATTGATAATGATATGTATTACTGACAGAAAATAAGCAGCTATTTGGAAAGCAAACCCATGTAAATACGATGCTGGGTGGGGGGCGTTGGTGAGGAGTGAACATATTAGCTAACTGGCAGTCAATCAACTTGTGGTCAAGATTGAGCCCTGAAGGCTGTATTGAGTGGAAATTGAGATTCTGTTCCACTGGGGTCCACTGGAACACTGCCATAATAGGCCTGCAGAAAGGTTAGCATGAGAGCAAGATGATATCTTGGATGGTAAATGACTAGAAGGTCAAAATTATTCATATAGACAGAGTGGAGATGTTATGCAAAGGTCTGCGTTTGGTTACAACAATGTAGCAGAGACTACATGGTGAGCAGCAAATATGGTGGACTAGATTTCTCCTGAGTAGTTAGAAGGATGTACCCAAGCCATTGTATCTTTTGAAGGGTACTGGATAGTAGAGTGGCTTTCACACTTGGGCGGCATGCTGGCTCAGTGGTTAGCACTACAGCCTCACAGCACCAGGGTTCCAGGTTCGATTCCAGCCTTGGGCGACTGTCTGTGTGGCGTTTGCACATTCTCCCCGTGTCTGTGTGGATTTCCTCCCACAGTCCAAAGATGTGCAGATTAGGTGAATTGGCCATGCTAAATTGCCAATTTAGTGTTAGGTGCATTAGTCAGAGGTAAATGTAGGGGAATGGGTCTGGGTGGGTTGATGTTTGGAGGATCGGTGTGGACTTGTTGGGCTGAAGGGCCTGTTTCCACACTGTAGGGAATCTATCATCTGTCTAATGTTTCACCTCTCTGAACTGATTTTGAATCTGTGAACATACAAATAAGAAACAGGAGAGTTAATTTCTGACTCTTCTAAACTCTTTGCTTGCCTAGAGTAAAGCAATCTGCTCATTTCAGGTATTAGTCCAGTAAACCTTCTCTGAACTACTTCCAATGCATTAATATCCTTCCATAGGTCTGGTAACCAATACTGTACTTGGTACTCCAGATATGACTTCACCGATGTCCTAGCTTAGATAGGTTGAAAGGTACATCAGTCTGTCAGATGACAGGTTCCATGTGAAATGTGTTTATGCACTCTTAATCAAATACCAGATAGGCAGTGATTTCAAATAGTTAATTGTCCTTAATTTGTCAACGAAGCACAACCAACCTGAGATTTGCTATGTGATGATAGAAGTAGAAAACGTCATTTTGATTATTGCGCTAAGAGGGGAATAGTAGAAAACAGTTTATTTTATATTTTGTCATGTAATATCTGATGCAAGAAAAGTGTGGTGCTGAAAAAGCACACCGTGTCAGGCAGCATCCAAGGAGCTGGTGAGTCGATGGTTCAGGCATAAGCTCTTCATCAGGAATGTGAGAGGTGGGGGAAGGGGAGGGGGTAAGGGGGCTGGGAGATAAATAGGAGCAGGATGGGGCTGGGGGGGAAGATAGGTTGGAAGGCTAAAGAGCTTCAGGGCAGAGGAGACAACTGGGGGGGTGGGGAGGAGGGGGAATGTTGCAGTGAGAGAGAGACTCACTGAGAACCTTGTGGAGGGAGGGAGGAGAACTTCTTCAAGGTGAGCATCCTTGGAAGAGACTTTGCAGTAAGGTTACAGTGACTGGAAGAAAGTGAGGACTGTAGATGCTGGAGATCAGAGTCAAAGCTTGTGGAAAAAGCATCCTTGGATGCTGCCTGGCCAGCTGTACTTTTCCAGTGCCACATTATTTGATTCTGATCTCCAGCATCTGCAGCCCTCACTTTCTCCTAGTCGCTGTACCCTTACTGTGAAGCCTCTTCCAAGAATGCCTACCTTGAAGAAGCTCTCGTCCTCTCTCCACAAGGATCTCAGTGAACCTCTCTCTCACTGCACCCTCCCCCCCCCCCCCACCCTAGGTCACCTCCTCTGCCCTGAAGCTCTTCAGCCTTCCATGCTACCTTGCCCCCAGCCCACACCCTCCTACTTATCTATTTCTCAGGCCACTCCCCCAACATTCCTGATGAAGGGCTTATGCCCAAAACATCGACTCTCCTGCTTCTTGGATGCCGTCTGATTGGCTGTGCTTTTCCAGTGCCACACGTTTTGACACCGATCTCCAACATTTGCAGTCTTCATTTTCTAAGAACAAAGAAAATTTACAGCCCAGGAACAGGCCATTCGGCCCTCCAAGCCTGAGTGAATCCAAATGTACTGTCTAAACCTGTTGGTCAATTCCTAAGCAACTTTATCCCTCTACTCCCCACCTACTCATGCATTTATCCAGACGCATCTTAAATGAATCTACCGTGCCTGCCTCAACCACCTCTGCTAGCAATGTGTTCCAAACGCCCACCACCCTCTGTGTGAAGTACTTGCCCTTAAACTTCTCCTAATATCTGATGCAAGGCTATCAATACGAATGCTAGGTGTCTACAATGGTTTAGTATTTAATTTTCCAGCAACTATCATGCAACTAGAAAATGATAAAATATACCAGAAATAACTCCCCAATCGGTAAGGTTGAGCAGATTCAATATGATTGACTTGATAGCATTCATTCTTCTAACTCAGTGGGTTGTGGTTTGGGTGGGCATTGATAGAATGTTAGAGTAATGAAAATTTTGTAATCATGTTTACAACATACCTCAATGGATGTACACAAGGGACGATTTTTCGAAGTGCATTTGTTGTTAACATTGTTGGTAAACATGGACAAATTTGGCAAAAACTCCAAGCTCCTATTTAGAATCACTTACTCATCCAAACAAGCACTTGGATTTGGTTTAACATGTCAGCTGAAAGACTATTTATCTCACAATATAATGACAAACAGTTGACTTTAAACTGATGCTATCAAGAGCAGATTAGTTGGTAATTTATCTGACTGCTACCTGTGGGAGCAGGCTGTTCACAAAATAGCTGCCACATTGGCCCGTATAAGATTGACTGCACTCCAAAAGGAACTGATTGTACATGAAGTTCTTTGCAGTGTTTTAAGAGTTGTGATAAATTCTTATGTTCATTTCCATCAGGTGGGTACTTATTAAAGTAAGCAGAATGTATAGCTCATTCTTATTAGCTGCCTCTAGTTATCAGGAAGCATGATTGTGTATAGCGTGAAATACAATGTTAAAACTGTTGAAAGTGTTTGCTCTACTGAACCAAAACCAATTTTTGCTTTCAACATTTAGACCTCCTTAATAGCCTTGACATTGTACACTGCTGCTTTCTACAGCTTCCTTTTGTTAGTTGAAGGAGGATTTTCTTCCCTCTTTGTTTCACTCATTAGGATGGTTGGCCGTCTCTGGTTTGTATGCATGAATTTCCCACCTCACTCCTTACAATGCTGTCTTCTCTCTAAATGTACTTGGGGAACCCCAAGGACTGTTATCCTTCTTTAATCTGAATTCATGTTTATAAGTTATTGACCTCAAAAATTTGAATTGTGCACAACAAGACTGAGTATGCAAAGTCGTTTCAAAATCTATTTTGAAATTCAAATACCACATCTCTGGGTTAAGTGTCTTCTGTTACTGAACAATAAATTAGCAATATAAAATGCCATGAGGCACATGTTTGTCCTTTTTCCAAATCACAACCTCGTTTACCTGTTTTTGACATCCATCAACCTCCTTTCACTCCAGAAGAGTGTCGAGATGCTCTTGAATCTATTTATATTACTCATATCAAATGTCTCTTCCAGTAACTAGCCCCTCCCTATTTTTACAAATTGGAGCATAGTAAACGACATTGGCTCATTCAAGTTTGTCCTTTCCCATTGTGATGTTATAAAATTGCACAACACATCCATGAGAATACAAAAGGCAATTTACCTAATTATTTTGCAGAGAGACGCGTTATAAATTCTGGCCTTGCCAGTGATACTTACATCAAGTGACCTATTTAAAACTAAAAATAGAAAACCATTTGCTTTGACTAAGTCATTAATGCACACAATATTACACATTAACAAATGTTTTAACTAGCAACCTTGTATTGTTATTTTCTAAGATGACCACTCATTGTGCTTTCATGATATTTGCCACCTCCACTGGGTAAAAGTACCCAGTACCACATGTAGTAGTTCACTGCCACAAATCCATAGAGTATTTACAATAGAGGCACTTTTCTTGGATGTCAAGGATTATTGAATGATAATAATAAATACAATTATAAGGACTTCAGGAGCTTCTATAGATACATCTGCTCCTAACAAAAGCTGGAGTGGAACTCCTTGGTTCTATCCACAGACTTGGTGTGATATCACTATAATGGATGGAGCTAATGTAACTGTAATTAACCCCTTCAGAACTATTAGCTTATGCAACCTATCACCCCCAAGTTCTTTTTCCACCACAGTTAACCCATTATGCAATCATGTAGGGAATAAAATTGCTTTTATTCCAGCCTTATCTCCCCCAAGTATCTAATTTTGCAATTTGAAGTTGGCTACATGTTTGAAACTTATCTTAGAATACACGATCTTTGGACATGGAAGAGTAGTAGCTGAAAGAATGTTGACCTTGGTTTTGATTCGTAGATCATTTCTTTACTAAATTATCTTTTATCTCTTGGATATATTTTGTGATGGACATCATTCTTTATAAATGCTACTGTTTGTCCATTACCTGATTTGGAAGGTATGTAACCTCCTGAATTTTCTTCTGGATTCTCTATTGAAATAGTTTCTTCCTTGTAATTTCTAGTTTCCCAGATCAGGTATTGAAATTGTCTCTATTTTTCAGTATCCTGGATTCTTGGACTAGACAGTTGTGATAATACTATAGCTTTAAGAGGTGTATTTTGTCCTTTTTTTTAAATGAAGAAAGGTTGAGACAGAGGTAGAGAGTAACCTGCTCAAAGCCAATAAAGTAAGCAGCTTGTGAGACTTGGTTTTTTATTTAAAAAGTTGGAACAATGGAAGCAGCCTGAATGGATGGGGCTAAGCTCCACAGAACCAGGATTATTAGCTTTCAGCCGCAGTTGCTGGAGTCTTGAAGCTGGATGTGGAAGCTGTTGTAACTAAAAGCTAGGGTTCTCTTCCTGTTGCTGGAATTGCATGTGAGGCAATCTATTTTACTGATTTTGTCTTTGCCAAGGATGTGTTTATGGGATGTTACTATATTGGAACAGTTAGTTGGTAGTAATTATTATAGTATTTTGATAGAGTTACAGTTAAACCAATCATTTTCTTCAATTTTTACATTGCCTGTCTGTATTTTAACAGGAGTGTAAACATAAAGCATCAAATTGCATCTGGAACACAATACCTTAGGTTTATCTTTAAAATAAGAAAATGTTAGAGTCTAGGCCATCTTCTTAACATATTTTGAAGGATTTAGTCTGGTCCACTACAGTTCCTTTTTCTTGACCACACCATAGATCTATAGGTGTGGCTCTGACTTCCATGGCGTTAAATACAACTTAACTCCACTGAGTTGTCGATCAGGTTGGACACCTTCAATTTTCCTTTGTAATTTTGTAATTGGTGAAGCAACCTCTTCATTATCAGAGTTTCCCACCATTTTTTATTTCAAAGTTGTGGCTATCACTTCTTCCATGGCTTTCCTGCCTTCTGCAAGCAAAACAAAAATTGATTCTGCCTGAGTAAAATTGATGCTTTCAACTTTTCATGATCGAAAGAATCAGCACTTACTTCAGCATACTTTTGAAAATAAATTTCTCTAACGATATAAATTATCCAGCTTTATAAATCTCCCTCTCAAATTGTGGTTTAAGTTCCAATCTTTCAAATCTTTAATCTTTTCATGACGTTTCTTCTTCTGTTGGTTTTGTTCGCAAGACTTGTTTATATTTGCCTTTCTTCAGCTTAACAATATTTGAGGACTTCCCAATTTTGTAGCCCCAGTTTAAACTTATTTTCCGGACTTATCTCATGGATCCTAATGTCAGTGGCAGTAATGCATGTTGCAAGAAGCAAGGTCTCCTTTTCACACTCCTTGCCTTCCCTTTCTGATATTTGGGGCATTTTTAACAAAGTTGTGTCTTTTTCCCTTAGGATCTTGACCTTTATCTCCTGAAGCCTTCAGCTTGTTAGTATGGAGGCTCCTTAACCAAGGCCTTTGTACTTTCTATGTGTGGCTGGCTTTCTCCCTTGTCCCAGCCCTTGGAATTTGTCTTTTCTTTGGATTTTTTGGAATTTTTCTCCTCATAGTTGCCACCATGTCATATTTCCGAACATGTCTACTTATGTTACATTGCTCAGTTCTGAAATGATATTTCCTTGCTTTTGGGGGTTTGGGACAATTTATACAGGCTGTCTCATTATACAGGTATGGTAACATCCATGCAGTAGGAGTCAGCCATTCAACTCGTCAGTTCTACTCTAACTTTCCATCAGATCATGGTTAATCTCTACCTCACTTTAACTTATACAACTTAGTTCTCTATCTATTTATATCTTTACCAAAGTAAAACTCACAATTTCAATCTAGAAATCTCCAGTTCTTTTTCAACATCTGCAATATTTTCGAAATGGATCATTTGAGATTTCTTCTACTGTTTTCAGGCCTGAGGTAGCAAGGCTAGAGAGTGGGCAGTAAGAATGGGGGCTGGGAGCAAAGCGAATCTGCAAAAGGTGCAAGAAGAACAGCGAGAGAAGAGGAGTGTTGGAGAATAGGGCAGCAAAATGGGCCAGTGGGGCAGCAAAAGATAAAGAGCAATTTTGAATCTTCCAACAAAGAATTGGTGTATGATGTAGGCATTACTATTGTAATGAATATTGTCTATTGGATAATTTAATCTCGAACAGCTTATTTCATAAAGATTTACATTCATGTATTATTACATCTCAAAGTATTTCACCTACTGTGATTTACTTATTGACCTAGAGTACACTAGCTATGTTTGAGTCAAACATGTAGGCATTTAGCTGTGACTTCACCAGTCTACAGGAAGCATGTTTATAGTGATTTTTTTGTGTATTGGTGTGTGTTTGTTTGCTAAATAATTGGTCATGCCTGTTATCTCATGCCAGTTTAAATATTTCATATATGTGACGTTTAGCAGAACAATGTTAATTTTTGAGGAAATTGATTAATTCTTCTAATTCTGTTTCTGTGTGAGTCCAAATACTGTCATGACCCCAACTGATGATATTACTGGAGAAATCTGATCCTAGAATGAAATCCCATATTTTTAAACACCTGGTCATTCACCGAAACACAACCACACTAAATTGGAGTTTCTCCAGGACAGGACAGAGGTTTTGCTACATAACAAAAACAAAATAAAGTTATTTAGAAATGGGATCTAATTTTTTTTTAAAAATTGGAAACACCCAGCAAGACGATGTTTCCATCTATCCCCCAAACCATCACTTTACAAAAGTTTAACTCCAGAGAAATGAACTCTCTAAATTGAATTTTGAAGTTCATTTTAGCTGATTTCTCCCAGACGGCTCACAACACATGCTCAAAGGCAACTGGGGATGGAAAATAAATGCTGGCCCAGCCAGCGAAGCCCGCATTCCATGAAGGAATAAAACACTTCCTTACCTGCAAATTGTGAAGTCTTCTCACGTGACTACTCACAAAATTGAGGGTTTAGACTTTCTCAGCTTTTAATTACCTGTGCTTTCTGACAAATGAAGTTTCACAAACTAAACATTTCTACTAATGTTACTTTTCTTATCCTGAATTCAACTGAACAACCTAATCTCCTATTTTAGGAATGGATCTGGTTTCTGACCCCAATCAGATCCTCTAAATTTCCAAAAACTTTTAATTTCTGAGGTTTTGCAAACTAAAACCAATTATAGAGTCATAGAGATGCACAGCACATAAACGCTTTGGTCCAACCCATCCATGCCAACCAGATATCCTAATCTAATTTGGTCCTATTTGCCAGCACTTGGCATATATCCCTCTCACCCTTTCTATTCATATACTCATTCAGATGTCATTGTACCAGCCTCCACCACTTCTTTTAACAGCTGATTCCATACACATATCATCCTCTGTGTGTAAAGGTTGCCCTTAGGTCCCTTTTATATCTTTCCCCTCTCACCCTAAACCTATGCCCTATAGTTCTGGACTCCTCCACCACAAAACCTTGACTATTTATCCTATCCATGTCCCTCTTGATTTTATAAACATCTATAAGATCACCCTTCAGCCTTTGATGCTCCAGGGAAAACATCCCCACCTTATTCAGCCTCTTCCTAATAGCTCAAATAATCAAACTCTGGCAACATCTTTGTAAATCGTTTCTGAACCCTTTCAAGTTTCATGAAATCCTTCCAATAGGAAGGAGACTAGAATTGCATGTAATATTCCAAAACTAGCCCAACCAATGTCCTGTACAGCCTCAACATGACCTCCCAACGCCTGTACTCAATGCTCTGACCAAAAGGAAAGCATACCAAACGCCTTCTTCACTATCCATCTATCTGCAACTTTACTTTCAAGGAACTATGAACGTGCACTCCAAGGTCTCTGTTCAGCAACATTCCCCAGGAACTTACCATTAAATGTATAAGTCCTGGCTAAAATTTGCTTTTCCAAAATGCAGCACCTCACCTTTATCTAAATTAAAGTCCATCTGCCACTCCTCAGCCCACTGGCCCATCTGATTAAGATTCCATTGTACTCTGAAGTAACCTTCTCTGCCCACTACACCTCCAATTTTGGTGTCATCTGCAAACTTACTAACTATGCCTCCTATGTTCACATCAAAATCATTTATATGAATTATGAAAAGCAGTGGACCCAGCACCAATCCTTGTAGCCACCACTGGGTGCATAGTTTTTAACTTGTAACTTTGCTGGAAGTCTATAGTAGTGACTTGAGTGGGTTCTTCCTTGATTATAATTTTTATTGAAATCTGTCTCTTGATTAAATATAAAAAATGTAAACCATAGGTATTAAGTTAGCCTGGAGCACTGTTTTTAAAAGCAGAGACAATGCTATTTTCTGCATCTGTAGATTGTAAAGGAGCAAAGATGGCCTTTAGTAGAGTGACATGCTCTGCCTGTCTGATATGAGAATTCGGGGAGAGTTTCCATGTTCCTGACGATTATGTCTGCAGGAAGTGTCTTTGGTTGTGAATCCTATTAGATCGCATGGTTTGGTTAGAGCAGCAGTGAGAGGCAATGAGGAATTTACAAGAGCTACGGCATGTAATGGATGGTAACTGTAGGAAGGGAGAAAAGCCGCAGGTACAGTCAGGTAGATGGCAATCATTGATTATTCTGAATCAAAAATAAGCTGATGACCCTTAACGTTTGCTCCAACCTTTTATAAAACCACCACAGTAAAAACACTTTCCATTAATACTTCAGGAGACCTTCGCCTCTGACACCTATTGGTTTAGGTCACTGCTGTACACCTTTTATTAAAGAAATTTTCAAAACAAGTAACCAGATGCCACTATTTTAAAACACAAACTCCAAAAATTATATTAATATATGTATACATCAGGCACCTTTCATTACAATATACCATTGGTCAATACAAGAACAGATATAATAATGTTGCTACTTGAATGCATCACTGAATAAAGCAATTTGTGAGAATTCAAATTGATCTCATGAAAATCAGATATAACACTTGAGAAAATCCTGAGCAGTTTTTGAAATAAAAATTATTTTAGCTCCTGCTTCTAAATGACTGGCTTAGTAGTTAGCACTGCTGCTTCATGGCACCAGGGACCCAGGTTCAATTCCGCCCTTGAATGATTGTGTAGAGTTTGCACATTCTCCCCATGTCTATATGTTTCCTTCAGGTGCTCCGGTTTCAAGTCCAAAGATGTACGGTTTAGCTGAATTGGCTGTGCTATACTGCCCAGGGATATGCAGGCTGAGTGGATTAACCAGGCATTTGGATAGGATGAGTCTGGTGGGATCTTCTTCTGCAGTCAGTGTGGGCTTGAAGTACTGAACTGCCTGCTTCCACACTGTAGGGATTCTAATTTTCTATATCCCTTCGATCTTGATACTCCCGTGAGAGGAATTAGTTTCTATAGATCTATTCTACTGAATCTTTTAATATTTTAAACTTTTGTTCAGATCATCCATTGTCTGGGGAATGTATGTTCAGTTTATGCAACTTGTCCTCCTGCGTTAGCTCCGTACACACCAATAAGTTATAGTATTAACAATTTATGGAAAGAACAAGTTTCATTGACCAAATGATTCCTTCTCATTCAGTGTATGTTCTGTGCTTATTTGTAATGTAGGATTACCTTTATGATGAGAGACATCAATGAATGCATTTACGCTACAAATTCAGCATTGGTGCAAAGTTGTTTTTTTGCCTTGTACTGACACGAAACGCACGTACTGATACTTAATTGTTACAATGCAAATTGATTACAAAGCGAAGCATAGTGAAAGTTCTCTTCTCTTTCAAGAAATCTCACTTTCATGCCTTTATCAGGTTGAGTCTTGACTTCAAATTCAAGTTGCATTTATTCTATAACTGCAGCATGGTGGTACGCAATACAAACACACACACTGAGAAAACTGAAGCTGGAGCAGTGGATTCAGTTACTGAATGACTGAAGTATATCCAAAATATGTTAATATTGTTTTAGCAGTTATATCAGTCTACTGCAGCCAAAATCTCCTCAATTGATCCAACACATGTTATGCATAATTCATCAAGGGCAGACATTCGGAACAAATTCATAACCAAGATAGTAAGAAAAGAACATTTTGTTATCCAGTAACAATAGATTTTAGATTAATTGAAGAATGGGGTCAGGAGAGGCCCAGGAAACAGACTGCATGCAAGTCATTACTAATATATAAAGCAACAATATTTGAAGGATTGAAACTAAAAATTGAAAATAAGGATTTTAACATGTTTTAAGCTATTCTTCAAAATAAAATTCCATCAAGGCTTTGCAAATTAAAACAGCAAATGCAAACTTAGAAATAAAATAGACAAATTCCTTTATTTCTACATGCCATTTTTCAGTAAGTAAAATATAAAATGGTGATCAATGGCTTCCATATTAAATATAATCGATATTAAGTGTAAAAACATCCTTTTATGTTGCTTCATTTTGCACTGTGGATCAAAATGGGAAAAGGACCACTTCAAACCAAGGACTATGGAAGAAGTTGCAACATATTTAAAAACAAGTACCTGGAACTCATTGTGAGTTGTGTTTACACTGTTGATCTGTTCAAGCAGTGAGGGAAGATATCTAAAATGCTATGTCACCATGGGTGTTTATGCAGAATAGCTTTGCCCAGAGAGATTACTGATTGGTTTGTGCATACAGGACTTCTTGTATAGGTTAGGAATCATCAGCATGGGTACAGCTCTCTGATCAGCTCAAGGACAGGTGAATAGACAGTTTGTGAACAATGCAGAGGCAGAAACCTCCAGCTTGCAATAGAAATAAGATCTCTCTCACTGCAGAGAAGTAACCAAAATCTGGAAGATAGCTAGCTATTCTCTTCCACCTATTGATGGAAGCTGTTGCCTCTAACCAGTGACTGAAAGACTGAACAATTAATGTGCTAATTGCCCAGTGTCTGTGGTAAAGAACTAATAAGAAGATGGAAAGAATAAGGAAATTTGGATCAAAATGTCTTGGGAAGCAAAAGGGACATCTCATTGAATCTGGTGGACTGGTATTGTTGAACAATGCTTCCCATTATTCTTTCTCCACTCATAACATCTTGTCTTTGTGCAAGTGTGTGAAGTGGTTTAAGAAGAGGGTTATAATTTTAGCAAGTAGAGTTACATGATGATCATTTACATTATGTCTGCCTGTGGTTAGAAATGATGTCTTTGTTGGTAATTAGTAGTTTCTTGCTACTTACAGAAACCTCGTTAGTGGTTTTATTTATAACCTGAGTTCATTAGATGTTGTGTATTTGGATTACATTGTTAATTATTGTGATGACCCCAGGAACTATAGGGCTCAAGTACAGGCTCACTTTCCCAAGTGAGTCATGACAAAAGCAAATAGTCAGAAGCCAAAAATGCCATGGCTGATTAGAAAAAGGACCAAAACTGAACCATTATTCAGACAATATAAAGCTTCAACTATTGACTTGTACATATTGGTACCTGCAGAATCTTGGGATATATTCAGACTCCAGATATTGTGGTGCAAAACATCTGAGATTAAATCATATACCTGAGTATTTCTAAGTAGAATTAGCATTTTTTCCACAAGTTCACACAGTGAAATCACATTGGATTTTCAAATTGGAAACCTATACTTAGAATGCTTAATGTTATCTTTCCACTTTCTTGTTGCAGCTTCCAGTGCATTTTTTACAACCAGATACTGCCCCCTTGGATACTTCCCTTGTGGCAATGTCAGCATGTGTCTACCACAGCCACTACAATGCAATGGGGTCACGGACTGTGAAAATGGAGCTGATGAGGACAAATGTGGTAGGTACAGCCGGGTTAATGTTGATAACAGGTGTAGGAATCTGTGTGTTTGAGTTATAGAGTCATAGAGGTGTACAGTACAGAAACAGGCCCTCCAATCCAACTCGTCCACGCTGACCATATATCCAAAATCAATCCAGTCCCATTTGCCAGCATTTGGCCCATATCACTCCAAACCCTTCTGATTCATATGCCCATCCAGATGCCTTTCAAATGTTGTAATTGTACTAGCCTCCACCACTTCCTCTGGCAGCTCATTGCATATATGCACCACCCTCTGCATGAAACTGTTGCCCTTCAGATTCCTTTTATATCTTTCTCCTCTCACCTTAAATCTATGCCCTCTAGTTCTGGACTCCCTGCCCCTCATGATTTTATAAACTTCTATAAGGTCACCCCTCAGCCTCCAATACTCCAGTGAAAACAGCCCCAGCCTATTCAGCTTCGTAAGATAGCTCAAACCCTCGAACTGTGGCAGCATCCTTGTAAATCTTTTTGAACTCTTTCAAGTTTCACAACATCCTTCTTGTAGGGGTAAAGACCAGAATTGCACACAATATTCCAAAAGAGGCCTAACCAATATTTGTGCAGACTCAACATGAACTCCCAACGCCTATACTCAATGCATTGACTAATAAACCAAGCATACCAAACACCTTTTTCACTATCCTATCTACCAGCGATTACACTTTCAAGCAACTATGAACTTCCACTCCAAGGTCATGTTCAGCAACTCCCCCCAGGACCTTATCGTTAAGAGTATAAGCCCTGTTAAGATTTGCTTTCCCAAAATGCAGCACCCCATATTTATCTAAATTAAACTCCATCTGCCACTCCTCATCCCATAGGCCCATCTGATCAAGATGCCATTGTACTCTGAGGTAACCTTCTTCACTATCCACTGCATCTCCAATTTGGGTGTCACCTGCAAACTCACTAACTATGCTTCCTATATTTACATCCAAATCATTTATATAAATGAAGAAAAGCAGTGGGCCAGCACCGATCCATGTGGCACTAGTCACAGGCCTCCAGCCTGAAAAACAACCCTCCACCACCACCCTCTGTCTTCCACCTTCAAGCCAGTTCTGTATCCAAGTGGCTAGTTCTCCCTGTACTCCATATGATCTAACCTTGCTAAGCAGTCTACCATGAGGAACCTTGTTGAAAGCTTTACTAATGTCCATATAGATCACATTCATCTCTCTGCCCTCATCAACCTCTTTGTTGCTTCTTCAAAAAGCTCAATCAAGTTATTAAGACATAATTTCCCACGCACAAAGCCATGTTGACTATCTCTAAACAGTCCTTGGCTTTCCAAATACTTGTAAGTCCTGTCCCACGGCTTTCTACAAGTATGTCAGGAATAAAAGAATGATTAGAGTAAGATTAGAGCTAGTCAAGGACAGTAGTGAGAAGTTGTGCATGAAGTCCAAGGAGATAGGAGAGGCACTAAATGGATATTTTTCGTCAGTATTCACAGTAGAAAACGACAATGTTGTCAAAGAGAATACTGAGATACAGGCTATTAGGCTAGGTGGAATTAAGGTTCATAACGAGGAATTGTTAGCAATTCTGGAAAGTGTGAAAATAGATAAATCCCCTGGGTTGGATGGGATTTAATCTAGGATTTTCTGAGAAGCTAGGGAGGAGATTGCAGAGCGTTTGGCTTTGATCTTTGTCATCATTGTCTACAGGAATAGTGCCAGAGGACTGGACGACAGCAAATGTTGTCTCCTTGTTCAAGATGGGGAGTAGGGACAACCCTGGAAATTATAGACTAGTGAGCCTTACTTTGGTTGTGGGTAATGTGTTGGAAAGGATCATAAGAAGTAGGATTTTTAATCATCAGAAAGGAATAATTTGATTAGGGATAATCAACACGGTTTTGTGAAGGGTAGGTCGTGCCTCACAAACCTTATTGAGTGCTTTGAGAAGGTGACCAAACAGGTGGATGAGGGTAAAGCAGTCGATGTGGTGTATATGGATTTCAGTAAGGCATTTGATAAGGCTCCCCATGTTAGGCTATTGCAGAAAATACTGAGGCATGGGATTGAGGGTGATTTAGCGGTTTGGATTAGAAATTGGCTAGCTGTAAGAAGCCAAAGGGTGGTGGTTGACAGGATATGTTCATCCTGGAGTTCAGTTACTGATGGGGTACATCAAGGATCTGTTTTGGGGCCAATGCTCTTTGTCATTTTTATTAATGACCTGATGAGGGCATATAAGGGTGGGTTAGTAAACTTGCAGATGACACTAAAGTCAGTGCAGTTGTGGACAGTGTAGAAGGATGTTGCATGTTACAGAGGGACATAGATAAGCTGCAGAGCTGGGCTGAGAGGTGGCAAATGGAGTTTAATGCAGAAAAGTGTAAGGTGATTCACTGTAGAAGGAGTAACAGAAGTACAGAATACTGGGCTAATGTTAAGATTCTTGGTACTGTAGATGAGCAGAGAGATCTCAGTGGCCATGTGCATAGATCCCTGAAAGTCGCCACACAGGTTGATAGAGTTAGTTAAGAATGCATACGGCGTGTTAGCTTTTATTGGTAGAGGGATTGAGTTTCAGAACCATGAGGTCATGTTGCAGCTGTACAAAACTCTGGTATGGCTGCACGTGAAGTATTGTGTACAGTTCTGGTTGCCACATTATAGGAAGGATGTGGAAGCATTGGAAAGGGTGCAGAGGAGATTTACCAGGATGTTGCCTGGTATGAAGGGAATGTCTTATGAGGAAAGGCTGAGGGATTTGAGGCTATTTTCACGAGAGAGAAGAAGTTTGAGAGGTGACTTAAGAGGTGTACAAGATGATCAGAGGATTAGATAGGGTGGACATCATTCCTCGGGTGGTGATGGCCAGCATGAGGGGACACAGCTTTAAATTGAGGGGTGATAGATATAGGACAGATGTCAGAGGCAATTTGATAGATATGTATCTTGAAAAATCAATGGTGTTATGACCTGCCTCCAGACAATTTTTCATGTTAATATATTTTGTTTGGAAGGGACTCTCAAGGCAGTCTTGCATTCAATTTACTGTAGAGATAGCAGATAATGACATGTTTGATTATTGACTTTGTGCCAACTGCCTTTGATGACATAAAAAAACTTTGCCCCAACCTTTGTCAAATATAGTGATATTTAGATCCAAAGTAATCAATGGCATAATGTTTACCTTAACTAGTTTGCAGAGGATTGGTTATACAAATTGTCATATAAAAAGCAAAATTTCTAGGATTTAGGCAAAACTAGTCTCCTGAAAGCAATTAGATTCTGGCTGTTCTTGCTGTTTTTAAAAGACAGGGTTGAATTTCTAGGAAGCAGTTGGACAGCCAGTAAAATATACAGTAGCCAATGCCCAGTCGCAGTTTCAGAGCAGAGTTGGTTATCTGCTCCACACTAGAGATGGGGCCATGAAAGGCCTCAGCCTGAAGCCAAATGGTTCACCCTCTTCTCCGAGCAGCCTCATGGCTTTGACCTCATATTGATTAATTTAGATCCTTGCCTCAGAGGATGCCTCCATATTGAACTACCCACCTCTCTTGTGTGACTGTGAGTCAACCATCTTACTAAGAATGTGATGCAGAGGTCTCCAATTAGGAGGCAGCCTCTGGGAAGATTGTACCTCTTTCTCGCTCCTAGCAAATCTGATTTTAAAGCCACTTTGGAATTTATCTCAAGAGTGAAGCTTTGATATAATCTCCTGCGTCACTCATCGGCTTTATTTTTCCTGTTTCAGCTGACATCTATGGCTGGCCAAAACTTGTAGATTGGTACTTCGACCAAGTCACAACTATTAGTGATGAATTAGAAGATTGCTGTGAGTAACCAGATACTATACCTGATTTGTAGATTTGTGTTTCCCATTTGAAAAATAGCTTAATTAGTTGCCAAAAAATTGCAGTCACACAGCATTATACAGTTATCAGGACTTTAAATTCCTGAATTTAAAAATTCCAATTCCCAGTTCCCAGTATTGCATCTCTGTGTAGAGAAAGTTTCCTAATGCATTCCTTTGTGATTCTGTGTAATATTTGTGAACTTTTAACTCATTGACAATCTTACACTTCATTCCAGTACTCGACTTGTATCCAAACAGATGTATGTGTGAAGGTTTTAAAATCACCTGTGAAGATGCAGGGCTTAACACTGTGCCAACAGTTTCCACCAATGTAACAAAACTGTAAGTGACTTGACCATTCCTCTCCTTAAGTAACACAATTACCAGAGTGATGTCCACATCAAACAGACTTCAGTGTTTCTTTGTTTTTGGAAAGCAGTTTTCCCACCTCGTTCCAGACTTTTACACTTCCCTATGTTTTTCTCTCTGACAACATAAGAAACAATTTACTTACCAAGTCCACAAAGCCATCTACAATCTACTCATATCTGAAGGAAGCCTCTTTGATCTCCAAAGATTTGGGAGGAAATGCCAGAAATAAAGCGGCCACCTCATTCCTCCTGCATTTTATCTTTAATAGCTTTTCCGCTAATGATCAGAGTTAGAAAATTTCTAGAAAGAAAATTGATATTAAAGTAATTCCAGAATTTTTATTGGATGTGCTTACAGAAATGTACAATAGAAAGCATAACATTGATCCTCCATGTGTGGGGAGTGATAGCCTAGCGGTATTATTGCTAAACTATAAATCCAGGGGCCCATGATACTGTTCTAGGGATCCGGCCTTGAATCTAGCCACAGCATATGGTGGAAATTGAATTTAGTAAAATCTCTGGAATTAGGAATGTAATGATGACCATAAAACCATTGCTGATTGTCAGGAAAGCCCATTTGGTTCACTAATGCCCTTTAGGGAAGGTAACTGCTGTCTTTACATGGTCTGGCCTACATGTGACTGCAGACCCACAGCAATGCGGTTGAAGTTTAGTTGCCCTCTGGGCAATTAAGGATGCTGGTCTTGCCAGTGATGCCCACATTCCATGAAGAAATAAAGAAAAGGTTACCCTCAGGATGTGTATTGGGATGGTGCTTTGTCCACTTGGCAGTGAAGTCACCCTAGTTATTTAAGTCAGAGTTTATTTTTATTTTTTCAGAGGATGCAGGTGTGACTGGCAAGGCTGACATTTGTTGCCCATCCCTAATTGCCCTTGACTGCCACAGAAGGCATCACAGTTGTTGCTAGATGACTGACCTGCATGACTCACTGTGTATGGCCACAAACCAGCTGGGTTTTGAGGGAGTAGAATTCCTCCAGTTCCAGTATGGAGCAAACTTCACATCTTGTGCCTGAGACACAATGTGTGCTGTCAATGACAGCCTGCATCATGGAAAGGTCTCCAATCCAAGCAAGACTACAATTCTCTCCATCCGTTTGTGTCTGGCAAAACAAAATGAAATAAAGTTAGCTGTCTTTGATTCGGGAACCTCACAGAATAAGAATGACAAGCTACAAGATAATGCAAAAATCCCTGATTCCATCCTAGCAGGGGCCAGATGAGTAAAGTTTCATTGTCCTGGTAATGTTCACAGCCACTGGCAAAGTAGTTCTTGCCCTGCTTTGGGGTTAGAATTGTAACTGCATTGAATGGCAGATTCCTGTGAGGATGTCTGGGTTGAAATGCAGAAGTCTTATGCATTGTTCCTCATTTGAAGTTCGGGCAGGAACACTTTGCACAGATATGGGCTTCTGCTGATATCACTTCTTCCTGTGTTTCTCCTCAACTGTTCAGTCACTTGTTTGGAAGCTCACTGCTCAACCATGCAGTCTGGCTTTATTCCAAGAGGAATATTTATTAATTTCTGGGAGCAGCTAGTGTATGCAAAGGTTTTGTATTCAGTAAGCTGACCTTCAACATCTACCACATCGCTCCCTAAAAACATTCACAACTTATGAACAGCACGGTGGCTCAATGGTTAGCACTGCTGCCTCACAGCATCAGAGACCTGGGTTCAATTGCAGTCTCAGGTAACTGTCTGTGTGGAACATTCTCTTCGTGTCTGCGTGGGTTTCCTCTGTGTCCTCCAGTTTCCTCCCACAGTCCAAAGATCTGCAGGTCAGGTGAATTGGCCATGCTAAATTGCCTATAGTGTTAGGTGCATTAGTCAGAGGGAAATGGGTCTGGGTGGGTTCCTCTTTGTAGGGTCAGTGTGGACCTGTTGGGAATCTAATCTAAATCAGCCAGGATCTAACCTGTAAGTAGTTGGTGATCATTTGAAATAGGGTGGTGGTGGTTTTCTTCCCCATAATAAGTGATGTTAAGAGACGGCATAGGTTACTGTGAGGAGCTGTGAAATTACATTAAGTCAATGTTGTACACTGATCTGCCTGTTCTGCATTAGCAGCTTGCTAACATCTTCACTGCTGTGACACCTGATGTAATTTGTGGCTGGAGTGCATGCATGCACATTGGACATATTCTTGGTTCATCTACAGCATATGTAGTGACAACAAGATACGCTAGCCACTCTACATTCATGCCCACTACCTATATATAAGAATTCATTGCTGTTATATGTGTCTTACCTTAGTAAACCAAAACTGTTTTAAAACTTTGTCTTCTGCCTCAATCTAGGTTGCTAATGCAAAACAACATCACAATCCTCCTTGATGACCAATTCATTAGATACAGACAACTGGAGCTTCTGTGAGTATTTCTCTAATATTAAAAGAATAAATTAGCTAGCCATGGAACCCTTCAAAATGCACGAACCAAGTGTGCTATATTTAGTCTGATTGCAAACTTGATTTGTGATTTATAGTTTACACAAATCTGAGCTAATGGTTTAGGAGGAAAAGTGCAAACCTTTGACAAGCAGACAAGACTTTGAAATTAGATTATAGAAGATGGATCTATGCTTAATGCTCATGGTTTGTCTTTCAGAGAGACATTCCTACTTATTTTGACGATAACCAGTTATTCTACCCCCACCCATCACTCCCTGTCCCATGGTGAATCATCCATTAATTAATTAGTTCCTCTGGTTTGATTTTGTACCTCATAAGTGCCTCTCATGCTCTTATGCTAAAAACAAACTGAACAGATGTGCTGCAGAAAATTCCCCTCACACTTGAGTATGTTCATAACATTGAAGTACATGCAACCTGCTAGCACTGGGAGGGAAACAGGAATGACAATTCTACATGAATTACCTAATTCTGATCACCAGTATTCACACAAAAGAATGGTATAACCTGCAAGATAGTAATCTGCACAAAAATAACACCCTTTACAACATTTGGATTTTATATGTCTATACTGACAGACACTAAGTTCTCCTCAGAACGAGGGTCTAATTAAAAAAAAAACTCAGCTTGTAATATCTTCCAATAAAGTTACTTAGTTACTCAATACCAAGTCATTCCTGATGTTTTGTGGATTACTAAAAATTGTGAATGCTGATTTGAATGTTAGATTGTCTACATCTCACCTCTTATTATTCCTATCTTTTCCCTGCCATCGATTGCTTTAGCCAATGAAAATCTATCTCTATCAGTCCTGAAATCTCCAGTCACTCCAGTATATTTGGGGGTGTGAGTCAAAATTATTGGGTGGACAGGGGGTGGGAAGTGCAACTTCAGAATTCCATTAATCATCATCTGGCCTAATACTAATTTTAATATGATGTTCATGTGTTCTTGATTCCCCCACCAGAGGAACTGTCAGACTGAGAACATCCTTTTAATATTTTAAAACTCTTCCAACTTTTGTACAACAAGAAATGGATACAATCCATGTTTACGACCACTTTGCATTATTTCAACTTCTGACTTCCGGTATTATTGTAATGAATCTATGCTGCACCATTCCAGGAACAATATATACTTATTAAGATGCAACGCCCAGAACTGAACACCATGCTCCAAAAAGAGCTTGAAACATATTGATGCTTAGATTTCTTCCATTTTTATATTAGTCCAACCAGCCCTTTTTAAGATATTTTCTGTACTTGTACATTATATTTTAGTTACAACAGAAATTGCTGGAAAATCTCATGAGGTCTGGTAGCACCTGTGGAGAGAAATCAGAGTCAATCTTTCAGCTCCAGTGACCCTTCTTCAGCACTGGATTAGATTTTACTGATTTGTGTACTTAGTCCCATAATTATTTTTCTTGTGTCCGAAGTAGACATGTGCAGACTTGCTTACATTGAACTAGTTTACTATAATTTATTCCCATACCTCTTCATCTCTGCAACTTCCTGCTCTTACCTGCACTACATAGACCCACTCCTAACTAGGCTGTAACCAAATTTACCAAGACAAGCTTTTCAGACAGCTGTTATATAAATTGTAAATGAGAAAGGTACCTCGTTAGGCTCTAGAATATAAGCTCACTGGGAGTAACAACACCTTTTTTAAAAGATTTGGAACTTGAATTTTTAGAGCACTTTTAAAATAGTAAAATGTCCAAAGGACTTCATTACTGAACAACAATTTGACACATAGCTGGGAACAGAGGTTGAGAAATTAAGGAAAGAAATCTGGGGCAAAATTTCACTATCATCCAGCAGCAGGAAGGAGAGCCTTCATAAATCTGTAGGTATCTTTCCCATTGTCTACACATCTGACCCTGAACTGGAAGCAACTTTGTTGGGGATGGATGAGGCCTTGGAAGATTTGTACATGAGCACCATGACCAAGAATGAGCAGAGGCCCTCAGTGATAATGTGGTGTCCCTCACCATGTTTCCCACCTCCCAGGTGTATGCCCTTTCCAGTCTTCCAAACGTAACCTCCTCCAAAATCACCACCACATGCTCCAGCCTCCTCACTCGGCCCTTGTATCAGAGAGACCTCTGGATGTACTTGCACTCTAAACTCTCAGCACATTGTTATGTGGGAGTTTGTGTTGTCACAGCATTTGAGGGAAGCTTCACTCAGCTGATACCAGATATGAGGAGACAATCTTAAGATTGAGTAGGTTAGGCCTGTATCTGTTGAACTCCAGAAGAATGGGAGGTGATCTTATTGAAAAATGCAAGATTCTTAGGGTGCAGGGTAAATACAGAAGGGTTGTATCCCCTGTGTAAGAGTTTGAGAGCCAAGGGTATAATTTCATAATAGGGGTTGCACATTTAAGACAAAAATGAAGAGAAATTTCCCTTTCCAGAGGGCTGTTGAGGCTGGGTTGTTAGGTATATCCAAGGCTGAAATCAGCAGATTTTTAATCAAGACGAGGATTGAAGGTTATGGCGAAAAGGCAGGAAACTGTATTTAAAGGTTGTCAGATTAGCCATGATCTCCCTGAAGGGTGGAGCAGATTCAACGGGCACAATGTTGCTCTTCTGTTCCTACGTCGTCTGGTCTTACAGAGTGAGAAATGGGCAATGATAACACCATAAACACTTGTTTATTTGTGATGTCGTGGTTTAGACTCTGGGACACCAGTGTCCATGAGCTACTTCTCATATTTATGCAAGGAAGGATATATTTGCCACATTAGGGAGTGTAAAACATGTTCATCAGGGTCATCGCTGAGATTGTGGGGTTGTTCTGTGAGCAGAGACTGGGTTTGTGCTCTCTCGAGTTTCCAAGAATGAGGGATGAAACATACAACATTCTTTCAGGTCTTGACTGGGACAATGAAGAAAAGATTTTTGCCCTAACTAGGAGTGGGGTTCTGGAACTGAATCACAGTCTCTGAATAAGGGGTGGCGTATGTAGGACTGAGATGAGGTGAAACTTCTTCATTCAGAATTGTGAATCTTTGGAATTCTGTACCCCAGAAGCCTGTGAAAGCTCAGTCATTGAGTATATTCAAGACAATTTCTACTTATTATAGATATCAAGGGATATAGCATGGGAAGATGACATGACACAGAGATAGAAGATCACCTGTGATCAAGATGAATAGTGCAGCAGGCTCGTGGGCTGAAAGCCATTGTTCCTATATTCCCTGACCTTGGAAGCAGTTTCACCCCATGCCACTGGAGGGGAAGCAGTTCAGGCATATTATGTTCATGGAATTTCAGAAGACAATGATATTTGAGAAGCAGTCAGTAATGATTAAGTGAGGAGATACACATTAGTAACTAACTGAACACAGCCTACAAAAGTGGGTGGCACGGTGGCACAGTGGTTAGCACTGCTGCCTCACAGTGCCAGAGATCTGGGTTCAATTCCTGCCTCAGGTGACTGACTGTGTGGAGTTTGCATGTTCTCCCCGTGTCTATTTGGGTTTCCTCCGGGTGCTCTGGTTTCCTCCCACAGTCCAAAGATGCGCCAGTCAGATGAATTGGCTGTGCTAAATTGCCCATAGTGTTAGGTTAGGGGTATGGGTGGGTTGGGGGTCGGTGTGGACTTGTTGGGCCAAAGAACCTGTTTCCACACTGTAAGTAATCTAATCTAATGTTTGAGAAGTCTTGTAGTGTGGAATGTAATATTTTACCAGTGTACTTGTACAGCACACAAGTTTCTCTTTTTGAAACCAAAGTAGAACTTTGGTTCTACTGCATCCATTACCTTGAATGTTATGATACAGCAACTGCTGGAGAAATTTAGCAAGTCAGGCAGCATCTGGAGAGAAAAACAGTATTAATGTTTCAAATCCAATACAATTTTCTTCTTGAACATTTTTTGTAGTGAAAATTCAGAAAATGGAAACCGATAGCAATAAAAAGTGAATGTCTCAACCTGTGTATAACACATTCATCACTCCTTGAGTCCCCTTGGATTTTTAAAAATCTGCCATTTTCACCAGTAAATAAGATAGTGGTAATTTCCTCAAGCAGGCAAGTTTTGTAAAACATTCAGCTCCCCTCAAGTTAAGAGCTATTCCACTGTGAGGATTTACATTCTACCTGTAATAACATTAATCATAATCTACAAACATAAAGACAAAACTAAAGTGCCAAGAAATCAAAATGAGCAAGTTCAAACTTTTTAATCTGATCTGCTCGTCCATCTTTATTTCGGCTGTTCTTTCCTACTTGATGCCCTTTACAGAATTCTTTCTTGATTGTTTAATGTTATATTTTTGTCATGAGCCTTGGTTAGTGCTCAACTCTGAGTCAAAATTCTCTACCCCACATCTCATAAGGCAGTCGCATTTCAATATGGAAGCACTGGAAGTGTCATCTTTCAAATAAGACATCAAACTGGGACCTTATCTAAACAATGATTCGAAGAAAACATGAGGAGCTTTCCTCATTGTCTGGGGCAATATTTATCCTTCAATCCATTTCATTAGAACACATTGCCATCTGTTTCTTATTTGTGGCAACATCCAAGAGGCCTTTTCTGTTGCATAAACGTCAATGAAGCGTGTGGCGGTTGTAACGAAATTGCAGCAGACCCCCAACAAAGAACTGGCCAGGGAATAGTTTCAGCTTCTAACTCTCCCAAAAGACACATTTCAGCTCCTTAGAACAAAAGCAAAGAGAATAGCCAGTGCCCTGCAGAACAGCTTCCAGAGCATGATGACCCTGATGCATGCTTCTGTCTCTCAGGGTTTTCAGGATCAGATAGCTACTTTCCAAACAGCACATGCTGTTTTTGTCCACTGAACAGTATAAATCAAATGCATCGGCCGTCAAATGAAAGAGCTGACTATTGTAGAATAGATTCTGTCATTTAGATGTAAAAAATGATTTTCCAGTGTATCCAAGGTGCCCTCCATTCATTTCTCAAAAATAAGACAGCAAGCTGTGTACAAACTAAAAACCATTGTTGGAATGAAAATGATTAACATACTAGCCTCGGATTGAAAGCTGGCCATTTTCAAAAGACTGCACTAACTTCATGCTGCATTAATGCCAGGCAATGACCATCTTCACAAGAGAAAATCTAACAATTGTCTTTGATGTTCAATGGCATTACCATCACTGAATCATCCACTATCAGAATTCAGTGGGCTATCATTGACCAGAAACTGAACAGGACTTGCCACATAAATACTGTAGCTACAAAAAGAGGTCAGAGGCAGGGAGTTTTGCAGCAAATAAACTCACTTCCTGACTCCCCATGGTCAATTTACCATCTGCAAGTACAAATCAGGGATGTCTTGAAGTACATTCAACGTGCCTGCCTGAGTGTAGATCTAGCAACACCCTCTCAGGACAAAGCAGCAACCTATCCATCAGCCTAAACTCTCACTCCCTCCAGTACCTATGCATGCTGACAGCAGTGTGTACTGTATACAAAATGCCCTACAGTAACTGGCTCCTCTGCCAACTTGAAGGACAAGGGCTGTGAAGATGTATGTGAACACCACTCCTAGCATGTTCCCCTTCAAGTACTCACCATCCTTGGCAGCTCACTGTCATTTTTCTAAGAGCAATTAGGGATGAGGAGCAAGTGCTGGCCTAGCCAGTGACAGCCACATCCCATGCAAAGAATGAGAGAAAGCTCAAGTAAACTCTTCTTATCCTGTTATTGTACTTTATAGAAATAATTAAAAATTATTTGTGAGGCAGATGATCTGGAATTAAACATATACATTCACAATGATTAATCCAACTAGAGCGTTTCTTTTGAAACCCTGGCTGCTGATACACAAACTTCATCTCAGATGGAGCACTTCCTGTAGGCTGAAACACATTTTGTGCAAGAAATTTACCAAAGATCACATTCTACCTGTGAAAATTCAACAGAAATGTCCCAAGCTTTGCCTATTGCAGGGTATCAGGCAGGAGGTTGGAAGAATACAACAAGCCAGGCATCATCCGAAGGTGGTGAAGTCAATGTTTCAGGTGTAACCCTTCTTCAGGACTGGGTGGGAGTAGGTATAGGGGGAGCTGCAGATAAAGGGCTTGCAGGGCAAGAGTGGTGAAATGGGGAAAGGTGAAGTCAGGCAGAGGGTACGACCTGGTTGGTCAATGGGAGAGATGAATCCTGTAGGTGGCTGAGAGAAGTGAAAGGGAGCGGTAGGGGCTGGGAAGGGAGTCGGGGGAAGGGAAGGGAGATTACTTGAAATTGGAGAACTCAATGTTGAGTCCTGTATTGTCTGAATCCTGTAGCCTGTTAGTTTGCTTGTTCATTTCCTTGCCTGTTTCCTCAAGTCACTGCTTGTCCTTTCTTCCATAGGATTTTGCAAAACAACTCAATACATTCCATCTCCACCAGGGCCTTTGCAGGGCTTTTTCATCTGAAGAGACTGTAAGTATTTAAAGGCATGTCATCTCGCATAACCTCTCAACTCGGGGAAATTATAGACTTCTGTTATAGACCAGGCCAGACCCCCACAAAACATTTCAAGAAAGTAGCCCAGACCCTAACTTTACTAGTTGTTTTAAGCAGGTTAAACGCAGATATTCCAGGAGTGATGTGAGCTGGTCAAACCACTTGGTTTTAAACAAAATAGAATTTGTTTACAAGATTACCGAATGAAACATAAACAAAAGAGAACAAAATACCGAATAACTTAACCTATTCAAAAACTCAACAGACTATCCCCACTTAATGATACTGTTCCAAATGCTTGCAACAATCCCTATAAACACCCCTTGGCACAAAAGGTAAAATCAAACATAGGGCTTACAGCAGAGATATCAGACAGAGAGGGTTAGCATTGACCTACTTCTCTTGGGGTCCAGCAGCTTCACAACACTACTGCTTGCTAACCAAACCATACCAAACCAGAGAGAAAACTGAGCTGGGAGAACTGGCCACTCCCCTTTCATTGTAGAAGTATTTATTTTCAAACTTGAAAGCATTTTTTCTGAGGCAGTATCTATTAGCAATTATCAAACTGGCCCTAAAACCCATCCAAACCCAGACTTTTCGGAGTCTGTGTCTTTTAGAGCTCCTAAAAAAAAATGAAGGACAACATAACCTTTGTTAAAGTATTGTCACACCTCAACACCACTGATTTTAAATAAACTGTCTCGTGGTGATTTTGAAACACTAATTGTTTTTCATTGAACCAGTAAAATTCTACAAAGTTTAGTCTAGGTTCTTCAATAATCTGTACAAACTACATGTAATTAAGCAAGCTCGGTGGAACAGTGGTTTAGAACGTTGTTTTCAACTGGATTGATGGAATTAAGTCTCCTATCTCTTTATCCTGATGAAGAGTTTCAGTCTGAAACTTTGACTTTCCCGCTCCTTGGATTCTGTCTGACCTGTTGTGCTCTTTCAGCCTCACATCTATTGGCTCTGGCTTCCAGCATCTGCAGTCCTTACTGACTCTCATCTCTTACAAGTGTTCCAAGATTAATAAGCTTTGTGGTTACTTCAAGCCAGAAGTCTTGGTGTCTCTGCTTTCACATCACAAAGTCATCAATTCTAGGATATTTTAGATGGAGGGAGCATGGACAGTCGAATTAGTCCTTAGTATGAGACGCAAAACCAAGTTTCCACTTGCCAGTTCAGTTTGAGATTAAGGATTCCAGAGCACTATTTGTACAATGCATGGACTTCTCCTGGACAACCCACAACCTTTATGAATAAGAACGAGACAGAGTATTGGTGTTTTACCAAGCACATACCATGTGCTATTTATCTACAGTATTTCAATATGTAATATTGAATATGCAAATAGTAAAAATATATTTTGTGAAGCGTGTTGAGATGAAATAAGATACTACACCAATGCAAATCTTTCTTCCTTTAACAACCTTTTTACTCGTTTACACCAGATATCTCAGTTTGAATAAAATCTCCGTGCTAAAGCCAGGAATATTCCATGATTTGCATCAACTTGAGTGGCTGTAAGTGTTTTCAAATATTTTCATGTTCCATCTGTGGAATATTTCTCCTAATATGGTTTAATTATTATTTTGTTTTATGTTGCAAACTTCTAAGCAATAAACCAAGTCTTAAAAGCATGAATAAAAAATAAGTGCTGATAAGTTTGAAAAACTTGAGGCAATGTATAAGAAGTAAATCATCAATACATCAGAGAAGCAAAAGCAAAATATTGAGCATGCTGCACATCTGAAATGAGAACAGAAAATACTGTAAACATTCATCAGGTCTAACAGTTTCTTTGGTACATAAGCTGCCAGACCTGCTGAATAATTACAAATGATTCTGGTTTTATTTTTAATAATACAACAAGTATTTGTGTCATATAACTTCCACGAAATACATAGGAGAACAATTCATGAGAAATCTCATCTGGGTTTTGAAGTTAAATTTCTTTCAGATGGTTTAATCTCCAATGATGTTGAGGAGCTGGAGTTTTTGCATCATCTGCATGCTGTTTATAGATATTGCTGAGATCTTATGCTTCGGTTGCCACCAAAGGAAACAAGTGCATACTTTGTGAATTTTCCTATGGCCCACTATCAACTCCCATGGCTCCTCATTCTCCCCATGCAACCTATTTGCTGCTACTCCCATCTCCATGGTCTCTTAAACCTATTAAACCTATGCCTTCCTACCCAGTCTTCATGGCCTCTCAAACCCTCATACCACCTTATTCCCCTATACTCAAACCACATCGCTCCTCATACTCCCTATGCTAACCTGTGTCCTTCTACACAAGCTCCTGGCCCCTTATAATTCCTATGGCAACTTAGTGCCAACTCTTGCCAATGCAAGCTCCATTGCTACTCTTTGTCCTTTCCTCCATGCCAACCCGCTTGGCATCTACAATGGGAAACTTAAGGAGCAATGCTGACTTGGTTATGTGTCTATTAATAGCTCAAAACTACATATTATAAATCAACATATTAAAATTTCTCCAACTAATCTCTCATTAAAACATTTGGGCGCTAAATTGTTTGGCAGCTTTAACAGCTGCAAATGTGTTGCTGGTCAAAGCACAGCAGGCCAGGCAGCATCTCAGGAATAGAAAATTCGACGTTTCGAGCATAAGCCCTTCATCAGGAATAAGAGAGAGAGAGCCAAGCAGGCTAAGGTAAAAGGTAGGGAGGAGGGACTAGGGGGAGGGGCGATGGAGGTGGGATAGGTGGAAGGAGGTCAAGGTGAGGGTGATAGGCCGGAGTGGGGTGGGGGCGGAGAGGTCAGGAAGAGGATTGCAGGTTAGGAGGGCGGTGCTGAGTTGAGGGAACCGACTGAGACAAGGTGGGGGGAGGGGAAATGAGGAAACTGGAGAAATCTGAATTCATACCTTGTGGTTGGAGGGTTCCCAGGCGGAAGATGAGGCGCTCCTCCTCCAGCCGTCGTGTAGTTGTGTTCTGCCGGTGGAGGAGTCCAAGGACCTGCATGTCCTCGGTGGAGTGGGAGGGGGAGTTAAAGTGTTGAGCCACAGGGTGATTGGGTTGGTTGGTTCAGGCGGCCCGGAGGTGTTCTCTGAAGCGTTCCGCAAGTAAGCGGCCTGTCTCACCAATATAGAGGAGGCCACATCGGGTGCAGCGGATGCAATAGATGATGTGTGTGGAGGTACAGGTGAACTTGTGGCGGATATGGAAGGATCCCTTGGGGCCTTGGAGGGAAGTGAGTGTGGAGGTGTGGGCGCAAGGTTTACATTTCCTGCGGTTGCAGGGGAAGGTGCCGGGGGTGGAGGTTGGGTTGGTGGGGGGTGTGGATCTGACGAGGGAGTCACGAAGGGAGTGGTCCGTGTGGAAGGCTGATAGGGGAGGGGAGGGAAATATATCCTTGGTGGTGGGGTCCGTTTGGAGGTGGCGGAAATGGCGGCGGATGATACGTTGTATGCGCATACAACGTATCAACCTCCGCATACAACGTATCATCCGCCGCCATTTCCGCCACCTCCAAACGGACCCCACCACCAAGGATATATTTCCCTCCCCTCCCCTATCAGCGTTCCGCAAGGACCACTCCCTTCGTGACTCCCTCGTCAGATCCACACCCCCCACCAACCCAACCTCCACCCCCGGCACCTTCCCCTGCAACCGCAGGAAATGTAAACCTTGCGCCCACACCTCCACACTCACTTCCCTCCAAGGCCCCAAGGGATCCTTCCATATCCGCCACAAGTTCACCTGTACCTCCACACACATCATCTATTGCATCCGCTGCACCCGATGTGGCCTCCTCTATATTGGTGAGACAGGCCGCTTACTTGCGGAACGCTTCAGAGAACACCTCCGGGCCGCCCGAACCAACCAACCCAATCACCCTGTGGCTCAACACTTTAACTCCCCCTCCCACTCCACCGAGGACATGCAGGTCCTTGGACTCCTCCACCGGCAGAACACAACTACACGACGGCTGGAGGAGGAGCGCCTCATCTTCCGCCTGGGAACCCTCCAACCACAAGGTATGAATTCAGATTTCTCCAGTTTCCTCATTTCCCCTCCCCCCACCTTGTCTCAGTCGGTTCCCTCAACTCAGCACCGCCCTCCTAACCTGCAATCCTCTTCCTGACCTCTCCGCCCCCACCCCACTCCGGCCTATCACCCTCACCTTGACCTCCTTCCACCTATCCCACCTCCATCGCCCCTCCCCCTAGTCCCTCCTCCCTACCTTTTACCTTAGCCTGCTTGGCTCTCTCTCTCTTATTCCTGATGAAGGGCTTATGCTCGAAACGTTGAATTCTCTATTCCTGAGATGCTGCCTGGCCTGCTGTGCTTTGACCAGCAACACATTTGCAGCTGTGATCTCCAGCATCTGCAGACCTCATTTTTTACTGGCAGCTTTAACAGTTCATTGTCTATTTTGACAGTTCTAATGGGTTTATGCATTTTTAAGTACATTCAAGTCAACGTTTTGCAATCTCAAAGTGCACCAGACACTCCCAAAGGTTCCTGGCCAATCCTGAACAACTGACCCACTGATGATCAGGTGTACCTTCCTCCCCAAGGTGGACTGGGTTACCACACCTCTCCAAAAGACTGCTTTAGCTATCCAAAAGAATTTATTGAAGCAAACTTGCTCTGCCCTGGTCTGCACTGTAAATTCGGGATTCTGGACTGTGAGGACATGAAGCTCTGATTTAAATGGAATCATGCATGAAAAGTCGATAAGTTTGTCTCGAAAGATACCAAAAATGATGCTTATGAAACTGGGTCTTCCAATCCTTGGGGTTTTTTGGTACATCCAACTGTCCTAACTACCATTCTGACTATTCTAAGTTCCCAAAGACTGTAAAAAAAGGAATAAAAAGAATCGTGTTACCTGACCAATCCAGCACACAGCACTATTTTTTTGGTTAGAGGAAGAGGACGAGTGGGAGACACTTACTAACTAGTGTTTCGGGTAACACAACCGCCCAGATATATTACTTCACTTATTCGGTAGTCCCATGTCCGCTCCTGCTCAATATGCATTCCACCTATTCATGATATAAGTTTTTAAAACCAGTGACTCAACTTCCCGTCAGCCCCTTTGTCGATGCTCCCGCTCTTCTTGCTGCTGAAACAAAAATACAGGGCCCCCATGCTTAAGGTAAGTGCTTTAATCAGTGATTCACCTACCCATCAGCCTTCCCGAAATGCTCTGTAGCCTACAATATGGAGGAGACACTTTGCAATACATGCACTGACACTGAGGTTCCTGAATACATGTTCAGTACCTTTCCAGAGGGAGAGACGAAAGGGCAATATTGAGCTAACCTGTTGTAAACACACAATAGTGTTTTCCTGCTGCCAAACACAACCAAGTTACAAATATTTTTCTCAACCTTTTTTGAAGAAGTTGATATTGAATTTGAAAATTTTGTCTAGTCTCTTAACTTTGTCTAAACTCTCGTACAAAAATGAGATACCCCCTTGGCAACAAGACTAAAGACTTTTGAACAGCTATTCATTACAGGACAAAGTGCACCTTATTCTCATTGATTTATCAGGAATTGAGTGAACAACACATAATAGAACATATACACGTCTCATAATGAGAGGCCTTACAGTTTTCCAACTAGGATCACAAGATTGTATTTTTTCCAATTCCATTACTTTATTACAATGGAGTCTTTGCATAACACATTCTACTCCCTATACAATTGTATTCAAATCTATGCACAGTCACCAAATGAACATTTAAGCCATAAGTACATATCCAGTCACTTGGTGACCAAGACTGAGATACATCGCTTTTTCTCAGGATTAAGAATGATTTGCTTGCTCTCAGTTTTGATGTCATAGAGTCATAAAGTCACAGGGATGTACAGCATGGAAACAGACCCTTCAATCCAACCTGTCCATGCCAACCAGATATCCCAACCCATTCTAGTCCCCACCTGCCAGCACCCGGCCCATATTACTCCAAACCCTTCCTATTCATATACCCATGCAAATACTTCTTAAATATTGCAATTGTACCAGCCTCCACTACTTCCTCAGGCAGCTCATTCCATACACGTACCACCCTCTGTGTGAAAAAGTTGCCCTGGAGGTCCCCGACCCCAGGGAAAAGACCTTGTCTATTTACCCTTTCCGTGCCCCTCATAATTTTGTAAACCTCTATAAGGTCACCCCTCAGACTCCGATGCTCCAGGGAAAATAGCCCCAGCCAGTTCAGCCTCTCCCTATAGCTCAAATTCTCCAACTCTGGCAACATCCTTGTAAATCTTTTCTGAACCCTTTCAAGTTTCACAACATCTTTCCGATAGGAAGGAGACCAGAATTGCACGCAATATTCCAACAGTGGCCTAATCAATGTCCTGTACAGCTGCAACATGACCTCCCAACTCCTGTACTCAATACTCTGACCAATAAAGGAAAGCATACCAAACACCTTCTTCACTATCCTATCTACCTGCGACTCCAGTTTCAAGGAGCACTCCAAGGTCTCTTTGTTCAGCAACACTCCCTAGGACCTTACCATTAAGTGTATAAGTCCTGCTAAGATTTGCTTTCCCAAAATGCAGCACCTCGCATTTATTTGAATTAAACTCCATCTGCCACTTCTCAACCCATTGGTCCATCTAGTCAAGATCCTGTTGTAATCTGAGGTAACTCTCTTTTCTGTCCACTACACCTCCAATTTTAGTGTCATCTGTAAACTTACTAACTGTTCTGAGATTGCTGGTAAGTCCAGAGTATGATCCCTGACTTGGACACATGCTGGCCAGTCAGTTTTGAGAAGCGCAGGAGAGGCAGGAAAGATTATTAGTTCACTCTGTTGCCTCGACTTCACCTCTGCATATACCTGATGAAGTCTCTTAATGTTCTCAGTGCCTTCCCAAATATACATTCTCAATTTTAATAAGTCACATAACAGAGGTTCCAATGAGTCCAATGCTTTGAATCATCCTTTTTGCTATCTTCCTGGGATTCTGAGTTGAAAAGTCACTTTGTGAATCTGATGTCATCTGATGCATACCCTTCTAACACGTAGTTCTACAGCCACAAATTGAGATGTTACCTTCCATTGTGATTAAAAGGAACCAGCCTTGGGCAATTGTCTGGGTAGAGTTTGCACATTCTCCCTGTGCTTGTGTGGGTTTCCTCCCATAACTAAAGATTTGCAGATCAGGTGAATTTACCATGCTGAATTACCTGTACTGTTCAGGGATGTGTAGGCAAGTTGCATTAGTCAGGGGTAAATGTAGGGGAATGGGTCTGGGTGGGTTACTCTTTGGAGGGTCAATATGGACTTGTTGGGCTAAAGGGCCTGTTTCCACACTATAGGGATTCTATGAGTCTGCAATGATATTAAGCAAATTTAATAAAGCAGTTATTCTGATTATATGATTTTTCTTTAAAGGCATAACCAGTTCTGATCCTGTGCTGACCAAAATTGTTCCAATTCTCATTACATCAGGTTCCAAATTCAATGAGCCTCCCAGTTCCTAATGCTGATTTTGATATATTATCTGTGCACTAGAGTGTTGTACTTGTAAAAAATGATGCATTGTTAGGGAATCAGTTAAGTGATAATCTAAATTCTTCTTCTGTTATAGCATTTTGGACAACAACTTGATACAAAGTATCACACCAAAGACCTTTGTTGGCCTGAAGTCTGTCTTCTTCTTGTAAGTAGTGAATAATTGACACGTCTTTTACTATTGAACTGTTTGCTCACTCAATGGGTTTAGACAGTGACACTTTGGATCTCTGTTGCTAACTAGAAGTTGGCCATCATTTCTCTGCTCAGAAAGAACCACACCCTTGGTTGTGGATTGTAGATTGTGGAGCTCACGTCTGATTCCAGGATCATTGGGATTTGTATCACATGGAATTGCCCGAAACCTCCCTCCACCTATCGCATCTCCATCGCCCCACCCCAAGTCCCTCCTCCCTATCTTTTATCTTAGCCTGCTGGACACACTTTCCTCATTCCTGATGAAGGGCTTATGCCCAAAACGTCGAATTTCCTGTTCCTTGGATGCTGCCTGACCTGCTGTGCTTTTCCAGCAACACATTTTCATCACATGGAATTGTACAAAATGAACAGGCATTTTCTACCGGTTGAAATTTCAGAACAAACAATTATCAATTACACCATGATAGTTATAATCTGGGGTGTTCCTTTTGAATAGTCTCCTTGGTCAAGTTACAAATCAACTCTTAAGCAGGACCCAAACAATTTTTTTTTGGAACCATTTCTTTAGCTGTCACCATTTAGATTGAGAAGCTATCTGGCTGACAGGTTGGTCAGTCTGTGACACTTGACCAGGATCAGGTAGCACAATTGAGGATAGACAGAGAAATGACGGGTTTAATTTTCTTGGCTATATGGTGTTGAGTGTGGAGGCAACAAGGCAGGGGACACTGGGAGATGAGTGGGACCTACATTGAGATAGTTCCCGTATCCATTCTACCAACAGGAATGTTTTCCGGTGGGGTCAACTGTGCGGAGGCAGGTAGGCAACTAGATACAATACTGCACCATCATCAATCACTATGCTGCAGAGCTGACTATGTTCAAGTCTTTGGCAGAAAGATGTTGTTTCCTTCAAAGGCTGTGAGATATTTTTCTTCCACAGCACTGACAAGGTCTTTTAGTACCTGGCAACTGTCCTAATCACTGTACTAGTTTCTTATATGTATCATTTATGCTTTTGCACCTTAATACTTGAATAAATTCTCCTTATCAACTGTTACAAAGTTCATCTTTTCCTCTAGGATTGATTTAAGCTGAAATGGACTTTTGCCTCACTCACCATCTGATGGCTTTCCTTCAGTCAGATCTTCTTTGAACTGTAACAAATTTGACAAAGACTCATCAGCAATATCTACAGAAATTCTCTCTTCTGAATTTTACTTTAAGGCATGATAGTCATATTTCTCTGCTAATCTGTAGAAAGCACGAATGAAATCCTTCCTCTAGATGTTCTATTAAATCTTGCTCTTTTAAGAATTGTGTTAGGTTTGATATTGAAGTAATTGTCAAAGGCTTTTAGTATCTTTCAGAAGTATCTGTTGCCTCTTTATGATTGGCAAGTTTTAATATCATAAACTATACTCCCAGTTGTTTACAGAAGTATATTTACTTGTTCTGCTTCTGATTGAATATCTAATTTGGAAGGTATTCTGTATCTCAGAAATTGATTTTTTTATAACATGTCATGCTATATTTGATCCATTTCTGACATTATGTCTTCCTAACAATATTATTTCTGATGCCACAACCTCCTAATTGGAGAATATATTACACTTGTTTAAAAGACTTTATTTCATAGTAATAACAGTACTGCTGCACTTTGCTGCTGCATTCAAGGATATTCCCATTTTATTTTAGCTAAAATGGAGGATACATACCTATTTTACAACTTCACTGTATGAACCTAACTGGTTGCAGTTTCAATAAATAATCCCAATTTTAATCATGATTGAACTAAATGGTTCCCACACCTTGCAGTTTAAGTAAATCATTCTGTCTGTATCATGCCTCTTATGAACGAGCGTCCACAGTTTTCTAGATCAACTTAAACTCTCTGAAAACTTTCTATCTCCCTTTCTGTCCGTTTAGGCTTTTAACCTACCCAACATTATCACTTTAATTGTTGGCTTTGCAATGTCCCTGGGTCAGCAACCTTGTCTTAATATTTCTTTTGTGGTCCTTTACTTTGGTGTTTATAGCTGTCCCCTAAGTTAATCGCTTCCAAAGCAGTGATGCTAAATCAGAACTAAAATAATTTTTTAACTTATCACTTTTTTGGTCGTGGTTTACTGCACTTTTTGACATTTTCCCCAACTCACTGGGGATTTTAAGCTTCAATCATGGAGACTCTAATGTTTGTTTGCTCATTGTTCAACTCTGACTTCACACTGTTCTTGCAGACCATAACCTTGTGACACAGTATGTAACTTTGGAATTATCAATTCTCTTTCTCCTGGGAGTTGCCTAAGTTTCCTTTTTCAGTGGGTCTCTTATCAGACCTGAAATGCTTTTACCATTCACTGAATTGTTTCTCCACATTGTCATGATGGTTTCATATGTAGATTTCTGAAACATTCAACTCTTCACTGCTGCTAACTGTGTCTTGGGAGCATGGCAACTTAAAGCTGGGATTGAAGATGTCACACTACTGCTCACCATGTGCTGTACAGGCAATCAACTCAAAGGTGCACAACTGCATAACTTATTGTATAGGTAGGCCAGCTCACAACACTGTATGTAACCTCATAATGAATGATGCTGCCAACATTTCCTTTAGGTGTAGGAAACTATCGGGCCTGTTTGACCTAGAGAAAATCCACTGCCTGATCCGCGTATGAGAATCTCTAGTAGTTGTCAGGAATGATTTTATTATGTGCTAACAATTCATTTCAGATTACATTCCTTTGAAACTGTTAGAGACTTTGAGCAGTACCAAATGACAGGGTGCACTCTGTCAAGATAGCAAGTTGTTATGCCCCAAAGTCTATTTGACATCATTATGTGGTTGGTGCTTATGGCACCTTTTGTCTTTATCTTGGATAGTGCCAAGTTTCTTGAATGGTGTTGGAGCTTCACCTATCCAAGTAAGTGGAGAGTATTCTATCACATTCCTGATTGTGCCTTGGATATGGTGTTCACACTTTAGAAAGACAGAAGATGAGTTATTCACTGGAAAATTCCTAGCCTCTGATCTGCTCTTGTAGCTCTATTTAAATGGTTATTCGAGTTCAGTTTCTGGTCAATGGTAACCCTAAGATGTTGCTAGTTTTGGGATTCAGCGATGCTAATGTCATTGAATGACAGGTTTAGATGATTAGATTCTGTCTTACTGAAGATGCTGATTGCCTAGCACTTGTGTGGCATAAATATTACATGCCATTATCAGTCTAAATCCCATGAGTTTAAAAAAAAATGTGAGTGAACAATCAGGTAAACTGTTTCAATGCCATTGGTTGAAAGAATGTTCAGCCACTGTTGCTGAAACAGAGTAAAATGGTAGATTGCAGAAATAAAATATGTAGATGCTGGCAATCTGAATGAAGAGAAGAAAATGTACTCAGTAGGTCTGACAGCATCTGAGGAGAGAAACAGAATTAATGTTGATGGTCTGTGATCTTCTATCATAGAAGTAGAGAGTTGTCTATCATACTCTTGACATCCACCTTTTAGATGGTGGACAGACTTTAGGGAGTCAGGGGGTGAGTTACTTGCTGCAGGATTCATAATCTCTGACCTGGTCTTGCAGTCATACTTGTATTGTTGGTCCAGCTCAGTTTATGGTCAATGATAGCACCAGACATAACCTCCCTACATTCTACTTTTACATCTTACTTCTACATTCAATTGAGCAAAGAAATTACTCCAGTTCAATAACTAACCCAAGAAAATGCCACTTTTGACAGTGCAGTGCACCCCCAATATTTCATTAAATTGCCATCATGTTACTCATAGTTGAGATTAAATAGTTATAGAGTCTTAAAAATGTACAGCATGGAAACAGACCCTTCGGTCTAACTCGTCCATGCCAACCAGATATCCCAACCCAATCTAGTCCCACCTGCCAGCACCCGGCCCATATCCCTCCAAACCCTTCCTATTCATATACCCATCCAAATGCCTCTTAAATATTGCAATTTTCAATCGTAAAGTGTTTTAAGTTGGACAAACGGTTACTTGAAGTATAATTCTGCAGTATGTAGACGGAAGGGTGGATTAAGAAAGGCAATTATTAGCGAAGGGAAATTAATGACAGATACTACACCTGACATGGAGATGCCACTGTTGGACTGGGGTTGACCATGTCACAAGTCACATAACACTAAGTTATAGTCCAACTGGTTTATTTGAAATCACAAGCTTTCAGAATGTTGTTCCTTCATCAGATAAGGATAGTGCACAATCAGATGAAAAAGGAACGCTGCACTTTCTGGAATATTAAAACTGTACAAGACAGAAGAAGTGGCAACAATGTGCTGAACAAGACAAGTGATATTCCCAGTGATCATGGAAATGACACAACAATTCTGAATAATATTAATTGTAAATGAATAATAACAATGTCTACTACTGGAAAAGGAAAATTCTTTAAATACTGTGGGAAATAGATGGTTAAAGTTGGGAGACAGGAACCATACTGCACTCATCCACATGTGATCTACTCATATTTATAATCAGATCTTTCACCCGAACCATGTGCCATTTGAAAATCCTTTGAGAATTCCCTTTTAATCAAATGAACAGTGATTATTTTATGGAGAGAAAACAGAGTTAAAACCGTGTTTTGGAATTAGCTCTGAAGAAGTGTCACTGGACTTGAAACATTAACTCTGTTTGTTCTCCATAGATGTTGCCAGAGCTGCTGAGTCTCTCCAGCAATTTCTGTTGTTGGCTGTCTCAGATCACCAGCATCTTCAGTTTTTTTGTTTTCTTTTAGCAGTTATTTTATCTTGAAACCGATATTGTTCCATAAAATGTGGAAGTATTTGCATTTTCTCAACTTAGCACTGACAAATATTGAAGTTGTGTTTAAATCTGTTATTAAATATTTGCATTAGCGCACATTGTCAGTTCCTTTTCTAAGACCTTTGTGGGCACAGTAACAGGTTCACTAACATCAGTCATACATCTCACTTTATTAAATTTTATTAAGGTAGTTCATCTTATAGCTAGTAACTTGCTGTTGGAGTTTTTAAAGATTTTGCATTTTAAATTTTAGTTTCTTCTCTTACTTTCCCATTTGACTTGGTTTTTATTTTGTTTTTCTTAAATCAATCTTTCTTTCTCTCTCCTTACTTTTGTTTCCGAACTGATTTGCCTGCAATTCCCCAATCTTAATTCATCCGCTTTTTGAGTCTTTGTTCTGTTTCCTTGTCAATTCTTAAATCTTACACATTCAGCAGAGATGCTAGTAGAGCATCAATCACCAAGGGGCCTGATATACCATGGCTTTGTAATAAGGGATGTGTTGTGTTAACACTGAGGGCATCTTCCATTGTAAAACCCTTCGAGCTGAAGAGTGCAAGAGGAAGCTGCTCTACCCCAGCAGAATGTGGTCTAATGTTTCAGCATTGTATAAACTTTCAGTCCAGAATTCTTCATTTTTAAAAAATTCTTCTTCTTCTTTCAGATATATGATGAATAATTCATTGGAAAATATTCCCAATATCTGTTCTGTACTTCCCAAGCTGAAATGGCTGTAAGTATGAGAATGCACAGAAGTGCCTTTTAAATTATTTAATATTGGTTGAAAGTTGTGATGATAATGAGAGGCCAAGTATGGACTGTGGAGGTTGACGTAAAATTCATTTAAATCTGTCTCTCGTTATTTTCTTGAAAAGCTTGAGATAAGAAGGGGAAAGGGCTATTCTTGGTCTCTGCATCCTCATACGGAGCTGTAGCTTGACGCCATAGAGAACCTTGTTCCAGCCTTCTGCCTCCTCTTAATAGGGGATGTGCTGCAATGTCCACCACCTGTAAGAGGGACTGCTGAGACATGAGAACTGTCAGCCGTCTCAGTGGCCTTCAGCACTCGGGCAACATTTTATCTTCAATGGGGCAGATGTTCCATTTCAAGCCACTTAAAGCTGTTAAATGACTGACAGGTGTGCCAGCTAAGCACAGGCAAGCTCACTTCCATGTGAAATCTAGCTCCAAATTCTCATTCGCTCTTCAGGAGATTTTCTTAAGAGTTCATTTTTGATTTTCAGGAGCAGCCTGAAACTTTTGAGTTTTTCCTTCATTCTGCTCACTCATTTATTAGATTTTGCAGTCAAGTTGTAAAAACACCTTCCATATTTTTGTTGACCTGTAGACTTCTTGGCATCACATGGAAGCAGAATTAATATCATTAATATCATTAATAATTATAATTCTTCCATTAAACTTAAGGCCACAAAACTCAGGGAAAGCATTAATTTCTATATTTAAGTTGATACAAGAAAATGCACATAAGATAGTGACAAAAGTTTATTTCAAAATAACAGATACATTTCAACACATGAAAAGCTGCCACTCAAGACATACCAGTTTGGCATGGTGGCTCAGTGGTTAGCACTGCTGCTTCACAGCTGGAGGGACCTGGTCCGATTCCAGCCTCAAGCAACTGTCTCTATGGAGTTTGCACATTCTCCCCATGTCTGTGTGGGTTTCCTCCCACAATCCAAAGATGTACAGGTTAGGTGGATTGGCCATGCTAAATTGCCCATAGTGTTCAGGGATGTGTAGGTTAGGTGCATTAGTCATGGGAAATTTAGAGTAGTAGGGTGGGGAGTGGATCTGGGTGTGTTACTCTCCAGCGGGTCAGTGTGGACTTGTTGGGCCAAATGGCCTATTTCCACACTGCAGGAATTCTATGATCTTCTACAGATGGGTGAGGACATAGTGACAGCATATCTGTCTAAGCTGGAAGATTCTAACCAGGCAGATTTAAATTTTACAATTGACAGTGACATTTCTCTCCATATAGTAATTCCTGAACATGTGTGTCCATAAGCTAGAGATTCCACATTCATTTGCAATGAATTAATTACTTCAGTAATTTCAGACTTTCCTGGTTTCTCATTAATTTGGTATTCCTTTGGTGATTATGTTTACAATTTTCCTCTACCTCTGCTGCTTGCAAACTGCCTCAGACCCCACTTCAGTCTCACTCTCCTTGCAGTCTGTCTATATGCTCCCTTGCAGCAACCTCTTTCACCATCATGCTGCTCCCTCTGTGACCTAACTCCACATCCCCCCCCTCACCAACCTTGCCCTTACTCCCTTCCACCATGCCTGACTTCCCTCACTCCCTATGCAGCCTGCCCACCCTTCTGACCTACACCCTGCTCGCTTGCAGCCTGTCCCTTGAAACCTCTTGCAGATCCTCCTTACCGTCTCTTCCCCCCCCAAGTCTCTTTCTTCTGCTAGTCTCTCAGCCCCTTTCCCACCTCACCCCAAATGATGAAATCCCGCTCCCAACCCACACCATCCCCTGTAGATCTGGCAGATGAATCTCCTGATACTCAGCTTCTCAGCCTCATTCCCGAGAAAAAGCCTCGTGGTCTTAACATCCCAGCATGGCCAGGCCTCAGCTCCCTTCAAAAAGCTCTCCTGGCACACTCTTGTTTATTTTTTTCTCTTTCATACTTATCTTGCAAAGTGTTCTTCCAAACACAGGCTGGTTCTCTTCCACGTTCCCTACTATGAACCTTTCGGGAATGAATTTGCCGTCATTCCCATGTATTTTGAAAAGTGACTGCGCATAGTTGTGTAAGCACCCATAATACAATGACATAGCTGTTTGGGTTTCCAATCTCTTTAGGATCACATTGGGATAGAAGGCAATGTGGACAATATATTAAAGGGTTATTAGTTCTCACAGAACTTCCACCCAAAACAGAATGTCCAACTTCTAGGAGTTGAAGGGAGAAAATCAAGTGAAAAATTGAATGTGGGGTAAAGAAAAATTGAATAACAATATTGAATTAAATTTTTTAACATGTATTGCTGTGCAGAGTATACCTGCTAATTTTCACAATTTGTTGCAATTGAAACAGGGATGTAGAAGGGAACAATATTGAGTCCATCGAAAAGAAGAATTTTCAGGCATGCAACAAGTTTGATGTCCTGTGAGTATGCCATGGAGCTCTATTCTCTGTAGTTGACTCATTGGTAAGATAATTGTCCTTGTTTTCAGGGAGGAGCAGGGTGACCAGTGGACCAGTGCACTTCTCCACACATGGAAATCTCGAACTTTGTTGAGGCTGCAATCAATTACAAAACTGACTTTGAAGGACTTCTGTTAGGCAAGCATAATAAGGATTATGCAACCAATGTGCCTAGATGGAGATACAGATTAATTGAATGACAGAATAGGGTTAAAGGCTGACTCCTGTTCCTATGCATACAGAATATAAAGGCAGAAAGGGAGTCAGGCAGTAAAGCAATAGTCATGAAGCATTGCAGTTATAGAGTTATATATTTCAACTTACATACCGGTCAAGAACAGATTGGAAAAACCCTGGGGAGTTAAGGAGAGGGCAATAATCATACAACAGTTCACTGGCACTCAAGCAGTCAATGACTTCACAGAGTAATTGGGATACGATAGAATATTAGTTTTGAATAAAGTCATTCAAGCTGGAATTTTTTTAAGGCTAGTTTTAAAAAGTGTTTGTAAATTTGAAAAAGAACAGAAGCTAATGAGAAGATATGGTGGAGAAGATATGGTCTTACAGTTACTCTTTAATGAGACAATTCAAAGTTTGCGGCTCACCCAGCTGAATGAGGAAAAGACCTGATCAAACTGCATGGTTAAACTTGACTGAAACATTCTTAGTGAGGTGTCAAAAGTTGAATGAACACTGTCTGAGTTTAGTACCTCCACCTGAGTAAGAGATCATATAACGAGGGAGCGGAGCTGGGGGGACGCAATCCTGGTGAAGTAACTTGATGTCTGTGTCGATATGTGCAATCTTCTTGGAGATCCTCTCCACTTTAAGCTTAACCTGGTGAAGTAAGGTACACATGGTAGTGGTTGGGAATATTTTCCCAGTCTTGGAGCAGCATTTCCTGAATGCCATCCCAATTTTCACCACTGGCTTCATTGCTCAATGCTAACCTCTAGAGTTGTGTTTGGAATGTCTTCACCAGATAAACATCAAAATTGTTGTGAATTCCCTCACAAAACATGTATTATGATTTACAAATCTAATTTGACTCCTTCCTGTTTCTTAGCTCATCTGTTTCATGGCCTATTCTGAAATTGGAGTGTACAATTTCTCAGTTGTGTAGGCAGGTTGGGTGTTAAATGTTGCACCTTTTATGGTGGACACTAAAAATAGCACCCGTAGCTGCATGGTGGGACTCCTTTTTGCCCTGAGTCATTTCCATGAGGCAGGATATGAGGTGGCGGGGGCCAAGGCTACTGGCCCACATGCCTCAGCAGCCAATCCAGCTCCTTAAAGTCCATCACATCCAATTGAAGGAGCCTTTCTGGGATTTTCTAGTTCCTGCAAATGGTTTTAGGTACCTGAGGTATAGACTCCTAGAGCTGGAGAGGATCAGCTCTTCTAGACAGGCCTAGAGTTCCTCCTGGCCTATATGAGTACAGCAGCAGCAACCAAAGGTCACCCTGGAGATGAAATCCCACACCCTGATAAAAGTTACCTAACTGTAAAAGCCATGTTTTTAAAGTTCAAATAGTAAAAGGTTGGAGAGAATGCAGCTCCATTTTTAAGCACCTCCATCTACCTACCCTATATCCTCTTGCTACTTTATGTTGGAAGGCCTTTGATTTACCCTCCTTAATTGGACAGAAATTCCACCCTCTGGCAATTAGTTGGCTGCTCCAAGAAAATTCACTATAATTGGCTATTTCTTGTATGACACAGGCTTCTAATGCCCCTTTAAGTGTGACGGTGGTGTTCAGAAGCCTGAAGGGACAAATCAGTCTCATCTTTCTGCAGCTTTGCCTTTCATAGCTCGTTCTGACTGTGGAATATTCTTGGCGAAGAACTGTACTGTGACTGAAAAGCAGAGACAGGAAAGAGATGAACTCAATGAGAGATCACAATCAAAGAAGAAAACTTGAGTACCTCCTGTTGTTAAGCTTCAAATTCTGTCATGCAAAATATTCTAGTTAAGCCTAGTCCTATCATGCCAGGGTCCTGTGTGGAGTTTTTCTTATTCCTGGTCCTTTTGCATATCCATTTCCAGGTTGTAAATTAATAATTCTCAATCATTTTCTGGAGCTTTTATCTTTATATACTTTCTATCGAGAAGCTATGGGGGGTGAAATAAATGTATTCAATGGTAGCAGAAAATGGGCCATAGTGAAGTCGTAGCTGTGACAGTAGACTACATAAAAATATTGGTCTTCTTTTTGAAAATTTAGTATGATTTGCACACACTTGAATTTTATGTCAATTGATTTTCTTAGAGTCATAAAGATGTACAGCACAAAAATAGACCCTTCGGTCCAACCCGTCCATGCCGACCAGATATCCCAACCCAATCTAATCCCACCTGCCCGGTCCATATCCCTCCAAACCTTTCCTATTCATATATCCATCCAAATGCCTTTTAAATGTTGCAATTGTACCAGCCTCCACCACATCCTCTGGCAGCTCACTCCATACACGTACCACCCTCTGTGTGAAAAAGTTGCCCCCTAGGTCTCTTTTATATCTTTCCCCTCTCACCCTAAACCTATGCCCTCTAGTTCTGGGCTGCCTGACCCCAGGGAAAAAACTTTGTCTATTTATCCTATCCATGCCCCTCATAATTTTGTAAACCTCTGTAAGGTCACCCGTCAGCCTCCGATGCTCCGGGGAAAACAGCCCCAGACTGTTTAATCTCTCCTTATATCCCAAATCCTCCAACTATGGCAACATCCTTGTAAATCTTTTCTGAATCCTTTCAAGTTTCACAACATCTTTCCAATAGGAAGGAGAACAGAATTGCACGTAATATTCCAACAGTGACCTAACCAATGTCCTGTACAGCCACAACATGACCTCCCAACTCCTGTACTCAATACTCTGACCAATAAAGGAAAGCGTACCAAGTGCCCTCTTCACTATCCTATCTACCTGCGACTCCACCTTCAAGGAGCTATGAGCCTGCACTCCAGGGTCTCTTTGTTCAGCAACACTCCCTAGGACCTTACCATTAAGTGCATAAGTCCTGTTAAGATTTGCTTTCCCAGAATGTTGCACCTCGCATTTATCTGAATTAAATTCCATCTGCCACTTCTGCGCCCATTGGCCCATCTGATCAAGATCCTGTTGTAATCTGAGGTAACCTTCTTCGCTGTCCACTACACCTCCAAATTTGATGTCATCTGCAAGCTTATTAACCGTACCTCTCATGCTCGCATCCAAATCATTTATATAAATGACAAAAAGTAGTGGATCCAGCACCGATCCATATGGCACTCCACTGGTCACAGGCCTCCAAGTCTGAAATTGAAGTTAATAAAATGAGAATCAGGACCATATTGCATTACCCCTGAAGACCAATGTTTTTTACAAGAATGTATGTTTAATCAGAATTATTGCTTAAATTAGTGATTTTTTTGTTCCAAACAGAATATTTTTTTTCTTATAGTGTTCTTCGCAACAATAAAATCAGATATATTAAGGATGATACTTTCTCAACAATCCCATTCATGATAGAACTGTAAGTGACTCTTGGGCTATGACTTTTCAGCTTTTTCGTTTTAACAATCTACATACACCCAATTAATTTTACAAAGGGAGACCATACCACACTCCCAAATAATACTTAAAAATAGATGCAATAAAGAAAATAAAAGTATCAGGCCTGTCATTCTGTTCCTGAACAGCACTTAACGTTCTTTATGGTTCTTTTTTTAACTGCACATAGCTGTGCTTAAAGAGAGTGCAGTAATGTGACTTAAATGCAAATAAATGTCAGAGCCTTTGCATTTAATATTGTAAGGGCAAACATAACCCATAAAAACCTGACACTACTGATTTTCCAGTTGCAGTTTAGGCACTATCAGCCTGACAGGATAACATTATCAAGTTAGTTTATTCATGATGAAATAATTGGGTTTGTCCTTTAGGATTTATTGCTGACTGAGTTTTAATTCAGTGTTGGAGGCTGCCTTCAGTGTTTTGCTCCCTATGTAACTTTCTGTGATATGGCTCATTTGAATTAAGACAACAAGGAAGAACCACAAACCCTCTTGACAATTGCTTGACAGTCATTCATCTGATACCCTTTCTGTAGCACTAGCAGAAAAAGAGTAGTTCATCAGAAAAAGAGTAGTTGTCTGACTTGTTGACCTTGCTACAGCTTCATGCAACCCTGTTTATTTTCAAAAGCTTCATTATCAAGCCATTTCTGAACTTTTCTTAATCCCATTCCACCATTAGTTGTTACTCAATTTGCTTTATCTGTTATTGAGTCATAGTGATGTATAGCATGGACACAGACCCTTCGGTCCAACCCGTCCATGCCAACCAGATATCCCAACCCAATCTAGACCCACCTGCCAGCAACCGGCCCATATCCCTCCATACCCTTCCTATTCATATACCAATCCAAATGCCTCTTAAATGTTGCAATTGTACCAGCCTCCACCACTTCCTCAGGCAGCTCACTCCATACACCTACCATCCTCTGTGTAAAAAGGTGCCCCATAGGTCTCTTTTATATCTTTCCCCTCTCACCCTAAACCTATGCCCTCTAGTTCTGGACTCCCTGACCCCAGGGAAAAGACCTTGCCTATTTACCCTATCCATGCCCCTTATGATTTTGTAAACCTCTAGAAGGTCACCCCTCAGCATCCAACGCTCCAAGGAAAACAGCCCCAGCCTGTTCAGCCTCTCCTATTGCTCAAATCCTCCAAACCTGGCAACATCCTTGTAAATCTTTTACACTTCTAGCAAACCGTCTCCAAGGCAGACTGCAGTGGCACCTGAACTTATCAGAGTGCTGCTAACACTTACAGTTTTGCCTCAACATGACAAACACATTCAGAAATTTTGAATGTCAGCACAGGATTCTGGATGGAAAAGTGATGAATTGTCACCAATCTACTCCTGTCTCACTGAAAATAATGCAGCCAGTCATTGTAGTAACCCTTCAACTTGGCTGGCAAACTGTTGAATCCAATAGACCAAGGGACTAAATTTGGACCATTCTTCCATCTACATTTCTTCATGAGCTCACAAAGTTAATCTTAAAAGCTTAGATACTGTTGCAGAGAATTTCAAACTTGCAACGAATGGATCAGTGTTAACTCCTCAAAATTGTGTGTTCAGAATTTACATTAAATAGTCGAATTTAATGTAATAGTCACGCATTCTGGCACTCAAACATTCATCTTAAAGCTCTGAAATCTTCCTCAGAAAATTTTCAGGAAAATTCATATCCCACTAATGTTTCCAAATCCTTAAATACATTGAGGCTGACATCCAATGGAATACCAAAAGGAATTTTGTTTGACAGCAGTGGAACATGAATATTCCTGGACACTTTCTTAAGAAGAAGATAGAGTTTTAACCCAACACACAATCAGGGTAATTGAAAAAGGACCCAGAGTACAAACCTGAAATGTTACTAGTTTGAGTTTTTGTCTGCATTGTTTTTCAGGAATTGTATGCATATATCTGAACATGATTTTAAATGGTAACACATTTTATACCCTCAGTTGTGAGAATACAAGTCTGTGAGCTGTATCAAATTACTGCACCCACACTCAACTAATTACTAATTGGGCGACATGCCAGAGGAGAAATGAAAGGAAGAGAATATGATTGAAGCATATTTTCAAGTGAGAGCCATCAAGAAGACAAATGGCATTTTTCTGTTCATTTGAATGACTTTGATAACTAAAGTGAAGGAATAGTGAAGAATGGTTAGGTTGCCTTTGCCCTCATATCCGTCACATTACTTCACTCAATATCTACCATAAGCAGACCTCCGGGACCATGCAGAAATGAACAGAATACATTTTAAATAGTTATTACTGTTTTCACTATATTAAAAATAGTGTATCTTTCTTTAATAAAAGCTCAATTAGTACATTCACATCCAATCAAGTAGAATTATTTCTCCATATCCACGAGGGTTGAGTTTGTGAGCACTCTCGCAAATGATGAATTTCACAAGTGCAGAGGTTAAGTGAAAAATAGGTTCAAAATCACAGATACACAAGTTTTACCCACAGATGTTGATTTTTGTTGGTACTTATTGTTTCGCATGGATAAACGAATTCATGATTTCCATTTCTCATACCACTAAGGGTGTTATGTTACATTATTCACTGGTGGGATGTGGTTGCCACTGACAGGCTAGCATTTATTACCCATCACTAGTTGCCCTTGAGATGGTGATGGCGAGCTGCCTTCCTGAACTGCTGCAGTTCAGAAACTGTAGGTAGATCCACAATGCCATTAGGGAGGGAATTCTAGGATTATGACCCAGCAACACTGAAAGAATAGTGATATATTCCCAAGTCAGGATGGCAAAGAGCTGGGAGAGGATCTTGCAGGTGGTGGTATTCTCATATATCTGCTGCTTTTGTTCTTCTAGATGGAAGATTAGATTAGATTAGATTACCTACAGTGTGGAAACAGGCCCTTCGGCCCAACAAAGTCCACACCAACCCTCCGATGAGCAACCCATTCCTCTACATTTACCCCTGATTAATCCACCTAACACTACGGGCAATTTAGTATAGCCAGTTCACCTAACCTGCACATCTTTGGACTGTGGGACGAAACCGGAGCACCTGGAGGAAACCCATGCAGACACTGGGAGAATGTGCAAACTCCACACAGACAGTTGCCTGAGGCAGGAATTGAACCCGGTTCCTTGGCACTGTGAGGCAGCAATGCTAATCATTGAACCACCATGCCGCCCTAACGTGGCAATGGGTTTGGAAGTTGCTGTCTAAGGAGCCTTGGTGAATTTCTGCAGTGCATCTTGGAGATAGTACACACTGCATTGAGTGTGGTGAGAGTAGATGTTTGTGATGTGCGCCAATTAAGTGGTCTGTGTTATCCTGGATGATGTCAAGCTTCTTGAGTGTTATTAGAGCTACACTCATCCAGGCAAGTGTGACTATGCTCCAAAGAAGGCAGCTCATTACTAATCTCTTCAAGGCAGTTAGAGGTGGGCAATAAATAGATTTTTTTTAGATTTAGATTGTATTGTGATGTGTACTCAAGTACAGGGATAGAAGACAGCAGTGAAAAGTGTACAATGTCAAACACCAGCCTAACCAGTGACATCTCATGTTTGAAGAATGGATAAAAAATTATTTTGCCCCAAAGGCAGCTTTCCACCCAGCAACCAAATCCGACTCATGTTTCCTGCCTCTACAATGAAAATTCAGCCCATAGTGTTTTCTCCAGCTATAATTTATTTATAAAGGCTGTCTGTTTTGTTTTTAAAGGGATTTGTCTCTGAATCAGCTTCAGGAATTTTCTCCCTCAGTATTCAAAGGTTTTGAACAGCTTCATCAACTGTAAGTTGCTGAATTTTTCAATGTTTACTACTTTTCTCAAAGTCAGTCACACTTGGATCTCCTTTATTACGGAAATCAAGGGCAAACATAGACCTAGAATAGGCCATTTGGCCCATTAAGTCAGATCCTGCAAGATTTACACCACAGAGTAATGTGACTTTGGCAGAATTGCTTCTGAACTTCTAAAAGCAATTAAGCAAAACCCATTCACATTATTCATTCTTGGTCACTTGTCCTCCACAGACTGCTGATATAACAGCTAAAGGATTATCATGTTCCGAGAAGATTTTGTGATCTCCATCCTTATGTACCCTACAGCCTCTAATCCCATTCCAAATATAGTCCGCTCTTATTGATGCCATGTACTGTTTTGGAAAGCATATGAGGTTTCCAAATTAAATTTAAAATTGTGGTTCTCAAGCAGCCAGATGTAATCTGCAACAGAGCAAGGGCACTGCTTCACTGATTATGCAGGAGTTACTTCTGTGTTTGAACTCAGACAGTAAATTGCAGGTTATAGGAATTAATATAAACTAAAATGACAAAGTGTTACACATAGTTCCTCTGCAGCTAATGTTGGAGGAGAGGAGGTGGGAGTATGTATGAATGGAGTTTGGCAGCGAACCAGGATTGAATAATGGAGATGAAAAGATGGATGGATATTCATCAGTTTTGCTTGATTACTTTTGGAGTCAATTATTTATACAGAATGTTCTCTTGGGGAATTAAGGGCTGGATAAAGTCCATAAAAGGATAGATTTTACTTGGTCTGGGGGAAAACGTGAATTTCTGTGGAGAATCAGTGAAACAGGCTGAACGGTCTCTCATTTGTCACTTAACATTTATGTCCGTGGAAAGGGGTCAAAGCATCTTTTCTCATTCTGACGGACTCAGTGAGAAAGTGGAAAGAGATAGAAGGACAGGGAAGGAGAAAAAAAGAAAACTAAAAGGGATTGACAAAAGCAAATTTTCTTGGCTCAGAGTGATTACCTGAGTAAGAACTGGATAGGTAAAGCATCCAAAAGAATATATGTAACTTCATATCAATGTGTACATAAAAGACATCAAAAATTTATCCAGGTTAGGGGCCATGCACTAGATAAGTCATAAAATGCAATCTAAGGTCTCTAGTCTGGCAGGTCTGAAAAATTCAGCAATGATAAACATGAATATCACACATTCCTTTCCATTTCACACATATGCCAGCATTTAAGTAGGTATTCCAATTTTATACAAATGCAACACTGTCAGAAAAATCAATACAAGTTTGTACATACCAAGTACACTGGACCTACTTTCTATCAGAGTGTCTGGAGAGAGAAATGCAGTGTGAAACTGACAAACCTGCATATCATGGAGACCAAGTTTCCTGGTGTTACAAACAGTGTTGGCACCGGAAGCAATTTAGCACAAAGCATCAAATCACAAAGAGATGCATGGATCAAGTGTTAAGACTGCGACAAATAGATTTCAATGTGAAATCATCCATCTTGCAACTAAAGAAGGTGATACAGCATGCTTTCTAATGGTAAAAACATTTCCAAATCTCTTCGGATTATCAATGTCCTGAAACATAGAACATTGAAATGTCACGCACAGAAATAAATAATTAAGAAAATGCAGGAATGCTGGCATTTAAACTTAGAAAACTAGAACACAATGGTACAAGTCGTGTTTCCACAACACACAGCCCTGTATGGATTGTATGTCAAGTACTGGGACAAGTCCTGGGCATCACTCGTCACACCATGGATGGCTCTTTGAGGGAGTACCACATATGTTTATCAGAATGACACCCGGGCTCCAAAGTTTAAATTGTGCAGTCGGATTACACAAACTAGATTGTATCCCATGGAATAAAGCTGGTTAAAGGGTGATTTGATTGAAATTTTCAACATATTAAAGGGAACAGAAAACGTAGTTTGAGGAAAACTATTTCTGGTGGTTGAGAAATGCCAGACTGGGGCAATTTCAGCTGAATGAAGCTTGCCACCCGTCTAAACAAGGTTACTTGAGCAAAGTAGGCCCTGGAGGCTAACTATCCTCTTGAAACAGTGTCTTAACAAGAAACGAATAATTTCAGGAGACAAAATTAAGGAGAAATACATCTTGTGAATTACTCACAGCATGGGAATTTGCTGGAAAATTAAGTTCAGGATCTCAAAGACCTTTTGGAAGCTTTGAAAAATTTACTCCCATTCTGTTATTTAGCATGTCTTTTCTGGTGCTTTACAGGAATTTATCACATAACCCAATGAACTATATCCACATGGATCAGTTTGATCACCTTGTTTCTCTTAAGTCACTGTGAGTACAGTTTATCTTGCTTTGATCATTGGTAGAACATGTGTCTGGTGACTGGATGTTCAGTTTTCTTTTTGGTAAGGTGACAACTTTCCCATCGAATGTGAGCCAAATTCAGACTCATTGCAGACAGCTAACTTTGACTATTCATCTTCAAATTCAGTGGTGTGGTGAACATGTGGCTGAACTCCAAGTTTATAAACAAAAATTAGGGAAGAAACAAGCTGAAACTTAATAGAAATAAAAGGTTGGGCTGTATTCCAACTTTATTCAAGTGCATACTTGTGGGTGACATATTATACTTAATTACTGCTCCAGTCTGCTTTTGGATTTCCCAAGGCAAGTAGACAAGAGGGCAACCCAACACTGAAACCTACTCCTTTACTGCACTGCGGTAACCACCAGAAAGTAATGGTTGTAGCCCATTAATAACTCTTTTCCAGTTTCCTTTCTCCCATCGCTGCAGAGGACGTGCCTCAGACTGAGTTTGTCTTTGCCAAGATTAACCGTGCAAATCAATTTGGCCATGTGTATACTAGTTGGCTTTGTTTTTCTTTCCCAGGAAAATTACTATTCAAGTGTTAATTCACCCCTTCAATAGTCCCTGTCTATTATTCTTTCAGGGTATCATTACATATAATAAAAACACAAAATCTCAACAAATCTAGTATCATCTATGGAGACAGAAAAACAAAAGTTAGTATTTTGAGTCAAATGTAACTTTTTTTAGAACAGCATCTTCAGTGTTATGCTTCCGTATCATTATATTCGATTCTTTTACCTTTATGAACCGACTTTGAACACAGCCCAATCAAACTGGAAGAACTGTGGATGCTGTAAATCAGAAACAAGAACAGAAATTGCTGATAAAGCTCAGCAGGTCTGGCAGCATCTATGAAGAGAAATCAGAGTTAACATTTCAGGTCCAGTGACCCTTCCTCAGAACTGCCAGAACACGGTCCAGACTTGTGGATTGAAAGGAGAAAGTGAGGTCTGCAGATGCTAGAGGTCAGAGCTGAAAATGTGTTGCCCTTTCCTGAAGAAGGGCTTATGCCCGAAACGTCGAATCTCCTGTTCCTTGGATGCTGCCTGACCTGCTGTGCTTTTCCAGCAACACATTTTCAGTTGTGGATTGAATGTCCTGATTATTTTCTACTGACGTAAATAAATTGTTTGGGCAATGTCAGTTACATCAAATGTACTGCACAAAACTGGATATAAAAAGAATAGGGGAATTTCTGAGCAGAAATAAGGCAGTCAGCTTCTCAAGCCATTTTGTGAAATCAATGTGATTTGCATCTCAATCCCATCTTTCCACTTCTGTCCCATATCTCCTAATATACCCTTGATCAACAATAATGTAATAATCACATTTTAAGATTTTCAGTTGACCTGGCCTCCTCAACCTTTTGTGAAACAGTGTTCAAGATTTCCATCACCCTTCATGTGAAGAGGTGCTTTCTGACATGTCCCATCAATTGTCTAGCTAGCCTTGAATGACTGAAATCTCCATATCATTCTGGATAGAGAATTCCAAAGATTCACCACTCTCATCTCCGTTCTAAGTGGCCTGTGCCATATGAGGAGATGGTGCCCTTTGATGCTAGATGCCCTCAGGCAGGCTAACAGTCTTCCTGTTGAACCCTATGGGAATTTTGTATATTTGAATAAAATCACATCCAATTCTTCAAAGCTCTGGAGAATATCAACATAGTCAATTTAAACTTTCCTCACGGGATATTCCTTCCCTTCCAAGAATTAATTTGGTGAATAGCCTCAATGGCAAGTGTATATTTATGGAGACAAGGAGGTCAAAACTGTACACAATGCTCCAATTGTGGTCTCACCAAGGCATTATATAATTTCAGTAATACTGTACATCTTTGCTCTTTGCTTATTACAAGACTTAAATTGTCTTGTAATAAAAAAAATTGTATTTGTCCTCTCAATTGCTTGCTATACCTTCATGTTAACTTTGAATGACACATGAACAAGGACACAGGTCCTTTGAAGTTCAACACTTCCTAATCTTTTACCACTTAAGAAATACTCTTTATTTCTACTTTTCCGACCGACTAAGGATATAGACAGGTTAAGTGAGTGGGCAGAGACTCAGCAAATGGAATATAATTTGGACAAATGTGGGATTATGTACTTTGATGGGAAGTATAAAAGAACTGAATAAATTAATTAAACAGAGGAAGACCAGAAAGCTATAGATTGAGAAATTTTAGGATCTTTGTGCATAAGTCACAAGAAGTAATAGGGAAGGCAAAAGGAATGCCTTTCTTTCTTTCAATGGGAATAGAGCATAAGAATAGGAAAGTCTTGTTAAATTTATACCAACGCTCATTAGACCACACCTAGAATATTGTGAATAGTTCTGGATTGTTTTCTAAGGAAATATACACTGACAATGAAGGCAATCCAGAGAATATTCACTGGGTTGATGCTGAGAATGGCAGGATTTTCTTATGAGGAATGGTTGTGTGAGTTGGTCGTGTATCATTTAGAAGAATGGGAAGAGAGTTTATTGTAATCATAGAATCCATGCAGTGTGGAAACAGGCCCTTTGGCACAAGTCCACACTGACCCTTAAAAGAGTATACTACCCAAACCATTCCTCTATCCTATTCCTCTATATTTACCCCTGTCTAATGCACCTAACCTACACATCCCTGAACACTATGGGCAATTTAGCATGGCCAATTCACCTAACCTGCACATCTTTGGATTGTGGGAGGAAACCAGAGGAAACCCATGCAGACATGGAGAGAATGAGCAAACTCCACACAGGCAGTCATGCAAGATTGGGATCGAGCCCGTGTCCCTGACGCTATGCGGCAGCAGTGCTAACCACTGAGCTACTGTATAATATAATATTTAATATTCTTAGAGGGTTTTGACTGGGTAGATGTTCTTCTTGTAGAAGAGGTTTGGGCTAGAAGGCATAATCTCAGAGTAATGGGTTGACATGTAGGACAAAAATGAGGAGGAATTTATTTTCTCAGAGGATAATGTGTCTATGAAACTCTTTACTGTAGGAGGCTGTTGATGCTGCACTATTCAGACTATTCAAGGCTGAGACAGACAGATTTTTAATTAATAACAACATCAAGAGTAAAAGACAGAAAAGTTAAACTGAGAATTATCAGATCACATTGAATGGTGGAGAAGATCAATGGGCTGAATGGCTGACTTCTGTTTCTGGGTCTTATGGTCTTATTGTCAAATTAGTTAATCTCATATTTCACCTGTAGTCTTGCATCTTGCAAATTTTTGTGTGCTCACCCAGTCTATCTAAATTTCCTTGAACTGTCTTTGCATCATCCTCACAATCCACCCCTTCACCTAGTTTTGTATCATCTGCAAACTTTAGGATGAGAAGTAACTGGGGATATCAGATGGAGGAGCATGGTAACTGTGTCGTGGTTGAGGGTAGTGGTGGAATTGGTAGGATATGGGACTTGAAAATGCATTCACTGACTTTGACCACTTCGGACATAGAACATAGAACAATACAGTGCAGAACAAGTCCTTCGGCCCTCAATGTTGCGTCAACCTGTGAACTATTTGAAGCTCATCCCCCTACGCTATCCCATCATCATCCATATACCTATCCAAGGATTGTTTAAATCTCCCTAATGTGGCTGAGTTAACTACATTGGCAGGTAGGGCATTCCACACCCTTACCACTCTCTGAGTAAAGAGCCTGCCTCTGACATCTATCTTAAATCTATCACCCTTCAATTTGTAGTTATGCCCCCTCATACAAGCTGACGTTATCCTCCTAGGAAAAAGACTTTCACTGTCTACCCTATCTAATCCTCTGATCATCTTGTATGTCTCTATCAAATCCCCTCTTAGCCTTTTTCTTTCCAATGAGAACAGACCCAAGTCTCTCAGCCTTTCCTCATAAGAGCTTCCCTCCAGACCAGGCAACATCCTGGTAAATCGCCTCTCTACCTTTTCCAATGCTTCCACATCCTTCCTAAAATATGGTGACCCCGGAACTGTACACAATATTCCAAGTGTGGCCACACAAGTGTTTTGCATAGTTGCAGCATGACATTGTGGCTCCGGAACTCAATCCCTCTACCAATAAAACTTGACACACCATATATATATATATATATATATATGCCTTCTTAACAGCATTATCAACCTGGGTGGCAATTTGTGTAAGGTCAATGAATTTCTTGGTGCACTGCATCTAGGTTCTTGAGGCTTGAATGCCAGCATTCATTTCCAGAATCCTCTGCTCCATGTGCCTTTTAACTGTGTAATCTTAACTACAATAACTGTAGTTTATAAATGTAAGCAATTGTATTGTGGATGACTTCCTTCCTGGCTTCTTCCCCTTCTCGTCTTTTCTCCTTTTCACCTCCTCCACCAAGACATCCAGTGCGGCAGCTGGAAACCTTGGAGACTGCTATCCATAATGTTGCACCACCTCAGATTGTTTTACAGCATAGATTCACATATTGCAAGCCTCCAAGCACTTGGTCTGGCCACAAAGCACCTCAAGAAGCCCAGCATAATTTTAAGTGGTTCTCGGAAGTTATGGTTTTAAGCCCTCTGCTAATGCTTATAGCCAATTTAGAGCACAGCTCAGGCTGAGCATGAAGTTAAGATGCCAGCTGCGTTTCAATCAGTAGGTGGACTTAATCCTACCTTGACATCCTCACAGGGCCTATCAAAGTTAACACCCATGCTACCTGTCTCTCTATGTTATTAAAACCTTCAATCATCTTAACATACTCAATTAGATCACTCCATAAACTTCTTTACTCAAAAGAATTATAAGTCCAGTCTATGCAAAATGTTCTCATAACTTAACACTTTTCAACCCACTACCACTCTGGTGATTTTGCACTCCTTTGAAAGGCAGGATATCCTTCCCGAGTTGTGATGTCCAGAACTGAACACAGTGCTCCAGACCTAACCGAGCTTTATATAACTGACATAACTTCTATTGCTTTGTGTTCCAGTCCTCTTGAGATAAAAGCTAACACTGTATTAGTGTTTTTAGTTGTTTATTGCACCAGTCTGCTACTGGTTTCTGTACATGAATGTCTGAATCTCTTCTCACCATTTTAAAAAATACTCCAATCTATCTTTCTTATATCTAAAGTGGTGATCTCAAACGTTGACAGATTAAGCTCAAAACTATGAGGTTTTTTTTGTTTTGTTCTTTCCTGACTGTCACTGCAAGGCCAGAATTTGATGCCCATCCTTCATTGTCCCTGAACTAAGTGGCTTGCCAGGCCACATTGTTAGGGAATAGAGGCACATGCAGTCCAGACTGGGAAAAAATGGCAGATTTCATTCCCTTTAAAAAGTATTAACAAACCAAATAGGTTTTTCCACAGTCAATAACAGTCGAATGGTTCCCAATTCAACATTTCTTTATTAAATTCCACCAGCTTCAATGGAGGTATTTGAACCCACACCCCCAGAACATGAGCATGAGTTCTGAATTGCTGGTCCTGTGACATTACCACTATCTTCCCTTTATTGACTTTTTTAGTTCCATACTTAATAATTCACCTAGTTTGAAGCCATCAGCATACTTGGATATATGACCCTCTATTCTTTTGTTAAGTCATTTCTATATACAGTGAAAAGTTGAACACACTGTACCAAATTCTGGAGAACTCCAGGAGTAATCTATAGTATTGTCAATTTGAGTACAATGCATTACCTCTGTCTCTGACCGTTTAACCAATTTCTTTTGCAAGTCAATACATTACCTTCAGTTCACATGGTCATTTTTGTTAATTGTTTCTTGTGTGGAATTTTTTTACAAGTCTTTTGGAGCCACATGAGGTAATATCCATAGATACTCAGTTATCTACTATTTCAATTACTTTTCCCAAAAAAGGTGCGAGGGTCAGCATAATTAGATATAATCAGACAATGACTTGACAATCTCTTTACAGCTTTTACAAAATGACCATTACAAAGTACATTAGAGCATCATGAGACTATTGACTTTATTTTCCCTACAATCAAGCAGACAGATTGGGAATTTTACAGGACATGGGGAGTACATACAATCTGAACAAAGTCTCTGAAAGAGATATTTACTTATTTTTATGATTTCCTTGCTTTTTCTTAATACTCTTTCAATTATTTTGTACATCAAATTTTATATTTCTTCACTTGTGGGAGATAGGACATGGACACCACTGGTTGGAAAAATATTTATTGCCTGTCCCTCGTTGCCCTTGAGAAGGCGATGGTGAATTGCCTTTGTAAACCACAGCAGCCCATGTTCTGTAGATAGATCGAGAATGCTGTTAGGGAGGAAGTTTCAGGATTTTGACCCAACAACAATAAAGAAATGCAGATACATCTCCAAGTAGGGATGGTGAGTGGCTTGGAAGGGAACCCCGGGTGGTGGTGTTCCGATGTATCAACTGCCCTTGTCCTTCAAGATGGAAGCAGTAGTAGCCTGGGAGGTGCTGTCTATAAATCTTTGGTGAATTTTTGCAGTGCAACGTAGATAGTGCACATTGCTGCAACTGAGTGTTGAGTGTGGAGGAGTGGATGTTGAAGTTGGATGTGGTACCAATCAAGTAGACTGCTTTGACCCGGATGGTGTCAGGCTTCTTGAGTGTTGTTGGAGCTGCATACACACATTCAAAAATTATCTATTTTTCTTCAATAGCTCTTTTACTTTGTACTATTCTTTCTGGTAGGGTATTCCATGTTCTATCAACCATCTGAAAAAACTAAAAATTCTTCTCAGATATTATTTTGGCCACTGTCATAAACATATGCCCTCTTTCTGACCAACCAGTGTGAATACTTTCTGTAATTTTAATTTATTGAAGACTCTTACAATTTTTCAATGTCTATACTCAATCTTCTTTTCACCTTTATTATTAAAATTCTTTAGTTCTTCTTCATAGTCAAGGTTTTATCTTGGTGATTTTCTTCCGATATTTTTCATAGCCTTGGCATCAAGCCCAAAATTGGTTTAAGTAGCTGAAGTTAGTTCAGCACTTGGCTTTTTAGGATTCTTGTCAAATTTTACAATAACGGCTCCTGCTTTCTTTATTTTACAGAGACTTGTCTGGGATCAACATCTTCAATATTCAGAACCAAATGTTTAAGAATCTGGGCAACCTCTCGTACATGTATGTTGAATTTTACTTTAGAAGTGTTTATGGGCTGATAAAACAGCTTACAAACAGGATTTGTTCTGGCAAAATATGTCATCAGTCTTTAATGCCAGGCAATTCGAGTTTAATAATATCCACTTTACAAGATGATCTGTTTATTTGACAGTTATGAGAATGTTTAAATAGCTGCTTAGTTAGCCCACTTTTAAAAAGGAAATACATCATTTTTGGAAATGTCATATAATTCTGAACTTAATCTGTTCTAGGGTCTTAATTATATACATAGAACAATGTAAAATTTGCAGTAGAAACAATCTATCCAACTCAATTGGTCTATATACTTATAGTTTATATTTCAAGCAATCCTCCCTTGATCTACTTCATACAACTCTATCATTAAATGCTGTTCCTGATATGGATCTAGCTTCCCATTAATTCCTATTTGTCTCAGCTGCTGTTTGTGATATTAGGTGCAGCATTCTAGTCACTCTCTGGTAGGGAATGTTTCTTATTGAAGTAGTTGGTGACAATCTTTGGTGAAACCTAATTTTGAACTCCTTCACAAAATATTCAGCCCTGGATTTTCGTTCTTGTATCCGTGCAGAGTCAGAACACTTCCTAGCTTTACAAACCTGTAAGAGTGGCCCGGAAGTTAAGGTTTTCATTCTGGTGTGCTGAGACTCCCTGCTTGTCTGGGAGGGTGAAATTGGAACAAGTATAGAGGGTGCCAGGTGCAGAGGTGAACTGGGTGGAAGGTACCATGTTCAGGGGCAGGACTTGCAATTATTGACCCCATAGTGAAATTCCAAGTCTAAGTGTTTCACAATTTTGCTTTAGAATGGAGATTAATTTTTTTCAAGCTTCCTCTTAAATTAACTCAACAGCTTAACAGCAGCTTCTTCAAGCTATAGCATTTCAGCTTTCCTTATTACTGTGGATTTCAGTTCATTAATGCTGTTGTCTGCAATGTAAATGTAACCTAATGTAATATAAGTTAATTAATAACATTATGTATGATTGATGGATAACAGATTTTGTATTGTTTATGAAATAATCTGAAACCTACAATTACTTTGTCTTGCAACTCACAATGAGTCATCCATAATTCTATTTTTGTAAAGCGAGATCCTAATGCACTAACGAGTATCTCTCAGTTTCTCATATCTATCTCAGAGGATATCTCTATACTAACTGGTATTTTTCACACACTTCTTGTTTATACATATATAATGATTAATGTCTCTCAATATTTCCCTTTGGAAGATATATTGATACAATATTGTGTTCTTCAGTGTATTTGTTTCCAAAGATGTTTGCACGTTGACTAGAATTAACTAACCATTTCCTAGGAGAGATCTATATATTGACTGATGCCTGTGTCTCCTCACTGAGAGTGAGATGTTAATGTAATGCTTTCCATGCAGCCAACCGTTGCTTATTAACTGAACTTTCTCAGTCACTCTCTTAGAAAAATATAAATATGTTTGCTGCTGCTACTCATTTCTCCCTCAAGTTGTCATCCATAAAATAGATGCTAAGAAGCATAAGGTGTGTTTCCCTTTGGAACATTTTGGTTTATCAGATGGACATGCTGCTGCTATAAACATAAAACATGGCCAATTAAGCAGTTGCCCGACCTTTAAGTCAGGCCAGTTTATCTATTTGCAGCACTTGGCTTCTTATGTATGTTATTGTGATGTAACAAAACTGGTATTCAAACCATATGTTTTCTAGTTAAAACTAGCCTTTTTGTAAAAGGAAGAATTCCAACACTCCTGTGTTGTTTTGTTGTGGAGATACTGCTATGTTTTATTCATCTTTTTATTGTAATCCAAATGAGTTTTAAAACAGTGAAGACTCCTCTCTGAAAACTCAGTGAAGTGACTTTCCTTCTCCAGAGCTGAGCTATGCAGAACAGGAAAATCCCATAGATTGAGAGACCCCCACCACCACCCCACCCCCATCAGAATAGCATTGGAGATGTGACATTCCTAAATTTCTGTAAGCTAGTGAGGAAAAGCATCGTTTATATTTTCAACTTCCAATGACATACTTGAAGACTCCTGCCAGACTGCCTGGTGAGGAAAGTATCTGGTTTAGCTGGAATACTGCTCATGCTGCCAACACTTGGCATTTACACAACATTTCAACTTTTCTTTTAAGATCAAATTCCCCTTGAGAATCACAATTCTGCCCAACTAAGACGCGATATTTGTCAGGCTGTACAGGACATGTCTGTCATTTTATTAGATATTTTCCCCCTCCACCTCTTTGAGTTTTGCCACATCACAAACTTTCCCCTGTCCAGCTTCTACTTGGATAACCTGCTTCAGGGTTATTTATGTTCCAGTTTTGTTGATAAGATTTTCTCATTTCAGCATATACAGAGTCAGGAACATTTTAGCTATGGTCATATGCTGGTCTCTGATAAGTTTAATCTTCATGAGCAGTGTTAGTGAGCTCTGCAATCCAGGTAAATCCTAAATCTAAATGCTGCTGTGAGCAAAATTACTCAACTCTATCTTGGCAACAGTTAATAGGAGAAAATGAGGACTGCAGATGCTGGAGAGTCAGAGTTGAAGAGTGTGGCACTGGAAAAGCACAGCAGTTCAGGCAACATCAAAGAAACAGGACAGTCGACGTTTCAGACACAAGCCCTTCATCCCACATTCCTGATGAAGGACTTGTGCCCGTAATATCGATTCTCCTGCTCCTCGGAAGCTGCCCGAACAGCTGTGTTTTTCCAGCGCCACACTTTTCGATTCTTGGCAACAGTTGCCCGCTGCTGCTAATGTTGGTGCCCTCAAGTTAAGAAGAAGGTGTAAACTAAGATAGAAAGCATCTGTATGTGGACATAGCTGAACGCAGACTCATATATTTGTGAGGTAGTCCACAATTTCATATCATTTTCTTTGTATTTTGCTACATATGAAATGGCCACTTGGTTCAGATTTGAAGAGTCACTGACCATGGAATTAAGACGATCTTTTTCCACTTCTATCACATCTCCCATCCTCTGTTGCTTGTAACTTTACTCCGACTGTTCTGTTCATCCGTCATCACAGTGCTTTCTGGACCATGTGATACTTGGTTAAGCAAAGTATAACTTTTACACAGTGCACAAACAGAAAACACTGGGACCACTCAACAAGTCAAGCAGTACCTGTGGAGAGAAGTATTATTTCAGATCAATGATAGTTGGTCAGGATTTTTATTGAATACATTTTATTTATTCCGTATATATATACACACACACACACACACACACACACACACACACACACACACACACACACACACACACACACACACCCTTATCTACCATTGCCTAAGCTTTGGATTCATTCGCTAAACCTCCCCAACTTTCTCTTCTTTGTTCTCCTTGAAGATGATCCTTGAAGCCTACCTATTTGGTCACCTGTCCTGCCATCTCATATAGAAGAATGAGAGGTAGTCTCATTGAGATATATTGGATTCTTAAGGTGTTTGTCAGGGCAAATGCTGAGAGGACGTTTCTCCTCATGAGAGATTCTAGGACCAGAGTACACAGTTTCAGTATAAAAGTGTGTAATTCAAGATTGAGGTGAAATGGAATTTCTTCTCTTAGAGGGTTTCGAGTTCTTGGAACTCCTTGCCTTAGAGAGCTAAGGGCACAGAGTCCCTGTGTATACTTTAGGCTGAGATGGATGGATTCTTTATCTGTAGGGGAATCAAGGCCTATGGGAAAAGGCAGAAAAGTAAATGTGAAGAATGATGGATCAGTCACAATCATCAAAAGGTGGCAGAGTATGCTCAAGGGGCGGAACAGCCTCCTCCTGTTTCTATTTCTTACACTCTTATATGGCTCAGTGTCAAAGACCATATCTTAGGTTTATTTAACACTTTTAATATACTGAAATATCCCAAGATGCTTCATAGAAGCATGATTAAACAGAATATGATAGCAGCAAAGGACCTAGGACAGAGTTCATTGATGTTATAGAAGTGGAAATGGCTTGCTTTTGTTCTGTGGCCAATAGCTGCCCTTCAGCACTTCAACTGAGTAGCCACTATGGTATGTTTCAAAACATACAGCAGGTATTGAGAATCAGACGTGCATCACATGTGCTTATCTAACGTCAAATTCTTGAACATCATTCAAAAATCTAATTCCTTTAACCTAATACATAGAACATAGAACAAAGAACAATACAGCACAGAACAGGCCCTTCAGCCCACAATGTTGTGCCGAACATTTGTCCTAGCTTAAGCACCTATCCATGTACCTATCCAATTGCCGCTTAAAGGTCACCAATGATTCTGACTCTGCCACTCCCACAGGCAGTGCATTTCATGCCCCCACCACTGTCTGGGTAAAGAACCTACCCCTGACATCCCCCCTATACCTTCCACCCTTCACCTTAAATTTATGTCCCTTTGTAACACTCTGTACCCGGGGAAAAAGTCTCTGACTGTCTACTCTATCTATTCCCCTGATCATCTTATAAACCTCTATCAAGTCACCCCTCATCCTTCACCATTCCAATGAGAAAAGGCCTAGCACTCTCAACCTATCCTCGACCACCTATTCTCCATTCCAGGCAACATCCTGGTAAATCTCCTCTGCACCCTCTCTAAAGCTTCCACATCTTTCCTAAAGTGAGGTGACCAGAACTCCACACAGTACTCCAAATGTGACCTTATCAAGGTCCTGTACAGCTGCAACACCACCTCATGACTCTTGAATTCAATCCCTCTGCTAATGAACCCTAATACACCATAGGTCTTCTTACAAGCTCTATCCATCTGAGTGGCAACTTTCAAAGAGCTATGAACATAGACCCCAAGATCCCTCTGCTCCTCCACCTTACTAAGAACCCTACCGTTAACCCTGTATTCCACATTCTTATTTGTCCTTCCAAAATGGACAACCTCACACTTGACAGGGTTGAACTCCATCTGCCACTCCTCAGCTCAGCTCTGCATCAGATCTAAGTCCCTTTGCAGTCGACAACAGCCCTCCTCACTATCCACAACTCCACCAATCTTCGTATCGTCTGCAAATTTACTGACCCACCCTTCAGCTCCCTCTTCCAAGTCATTAATAAAAATTACAAACAGCAGAGGACCTAGAACTGATCCCTGCGTAACTCCACTTGTAACTGGACTCCAGGCTGAATATTCACCATCTACCACCACTCTCTGACTTCGACCGGTTAGCCAGTTCTCTATACAACTAGCCAAATTTCCCACTTTCCCATGCCCCCTGACTTTCCACATAAGCCTACCATGGGGAACCTTATCAAATGCCTTACTAAAATCCACGTACACTACATCCACTGCTCTACCCTCATCCACATGCTTGGTCACCTCCTCAAAGAATTCAATAAGACTTGTAAGGCAAGACCTACCCCCTCACAAATCCGTGCTGGCTGTCCCTAATCAAGCAGTGTCTTTCCAGATACCCATAAATCCTATACCTCAGTACCCTTTCCATTACTTTGCCCATCGAAGTAAGAATAACTGGCCTGTAATTCCCGGGGTTATCCCTATTCCCTTTTTTGAACAGGGGCACAACATTCGTCCCCTAGTACCACCCCCATTGACAGTGAAGACGAAAAGATCATTGCCAACGGCTCTGCAATTTCCCCTCTTGCTTCCCACATAATCCTAGGATATATCCCATCAGGCCCAGGGGACTTGTCTATCCCCAAGTTTTTCAAAATGCCCAACACATCTTCCTTCCTAATAAGTATCTCCTCTGGCTTACCAGTCCAATTCATACTCTCCTCTTCAACAATACGGTCCCTCTCATTTGTAAATACTGAAGAAAAGTACTCATTCAAGACCTCTCCTATCTCTTCCGACTCAATATACAGTCTCCCACTACTGTCCTTGATCGGACCGACCCTCATTCTCATCATTTTCATGTTTCTCACATACGCATAAAAGGCCTTGGGGTTATCCTTGATCCTACCCGCCAAAGATTTTTCATGCCCTCTCTTAGCTCTCCTAATCCCTTTCTTCAGCTCCCTCCTGGCTATCCTGTATCCCTCCAATGCTCTGTCTGAACCTTGTTTCCTCAACCTTATGTAAGCCTCCTTCTTCCTCTTTACTAGACATTCAACCTCCCTCGTCAACCAAGTTTCCCTCACACGACCATCTCTTTCCTGCCTGACAGGTACATACATATCAAGGAAACGTCGTATCTGTTCCTTGAAAAAGTTTCACATTTCAATGACATCCTTCCCTGACAGCCTATGCTCTCAACTTATGTTCCTCAGATCCTGTCTTGCAGCATCGTATTTACCCTTCTCCCAATTGTAAAACCTACCCTGTTGCACGCACCTATCTCTCTCCATAACCAAGGTGAAAGTCACAGAATTGTGGTCACCATCACCAAAATACTCACGCACAAACAAGCCCACCACTTGTCCCAGTTCATTACCAAGTACCAAATCCAATATGGCCTCCCCTCTGGTCGGACAATCTACATACTGAGTTAGAAAAGATTCCTGGACACACTGCACAAACACCGCCCCGTGGTGTGAATCATCTATTAACATTTCAGAAAAAGCAGTTGCATTAGGAAGCATGCCTGATTTATTTCCTTCTGTGAAGGCTAATGGGCATGGAGACCAAGTACAAAGTCCTTACTCATACCCCTCAAAGCACAGCAGGTTAGGCAGCATCTCAGGAATAGAGAATTCGACGTTTCGAGCATAAGCCCTTCATCAGGAATAAGAGAGAGAGAGCCAAGCCGGCTGAGATAAAAGGTAGGGAGGAGGGACTAGGGGGAGGGGCGATGGAGGTGGGATAGGTGGAAGGAGGTCAAGGTGAGGGTGATAGGCCGGAGTGGGGTGGGGGCGGAGAGGTCAGGAAGAGGATTGCAAGTTAGGAGGGCGGTGCTGAGTTGAGGGAACCGACTGAGACAAGGTGGGGGGAGGGGAAATGAGGAAGCTGGAGAAATCTGAATTCATACCTTGTGGTTGGAGGGTTCCCAGGCGGAAGATGAGGCGCTCCTCCTCATCTATTCTCTATTCCTGAGATGCTGCCTAACCTGCTGTGCTTTGACCAGCAACACATTTGCAGCTGTGATCTCCAGCATCTGCAGACCTCATTTTTTACTCATACCCCTCAAAACTGAGATTAGATAATAACGTAGATTAATGGTCAAACCTGAGACTCCCTGATCTGAGTGACCTAATATCACACTGGAGTCATCAGAGTATTAAAAATAGTATCCAGCTAGCGCTTGAGTTGGCTCATGTGCTTCTTTAGGGATTGAGTTTACTTAATTGTGACTTTCTCACTTCCTAAAATAAAGAGTGGACCTTCTCAGAACTGAACCTGCAATCTGTATTACCACTACTTTTCAATAAGGGACATCTAGGTCCATGAACAGCAGAAAATGGAAACCCTTCTGATCGATTATTAAAGTTCATATTTCTTTCTTAAACTTTGGCAGATATTTCAAGAAGTTTGAATACTGCAGGTATGCTCCACATGTCCGGAGCTGTAAGCCAAATACAGATGGGATCTCATCTTTTGAAAACCTGTTGGCCAACATCATTTTGCGGGTCTTTGTGTGGGTGGTGGCCTTCATCATCTGCTTTGGAAACCTCTTCGTCATCTGCATGAGGTCATGCATCACAACAGAAAACAGGCTACATACCCTGTCTATCAAATCACTCTGCTGTAAGTCGGCCCTGGAGACACCTTATTATTTGAATGGTATAATAAACTGTAACTAGAGACAAGAGTAAACAAATACATATTTCACAAATGGAGCCTGATTATTATGGGGGTAAAACAGTACTGAGTTTTTTAATTCATTTATGGGATGTAGACATTGCTTGTAAGGCCATCACATATTGCCCAGCTCTAATTGCCAGTTGAAATGGTGGTGGTGATTGGTGAGTCACCTTATTAAGTACATAATCTAAGCTTGCACTTTGGTGCTGTATTAATGGAGTGCTGCTGAGTTGGAGGTGCCATATTTCAGATGATACATTAAACTGAGGCACTTCAGGGAGACTTGAAACATGCTTTTGTAGTATTCAGTAAAGAACAGGGAAGCTCTCTCAGAGTAATTGACTTTCTCTGCAATCAAAACAAATTATCTGGTTATTTGTTTGTGGGAATATGGTGTGCATTATTGGCTGCCTCATTTCCTGAAGTACAACAATGGCTACCTTTCAAAAGCACTTGATTAGTGCTGTAGTATTTTCAGATGAGTTGAGGTTGTGAAAGGGGCTATAGAAGAAATATGCCATTTGTTTCCTAATTTAATAATGTGCTTCTTTCTTAGGTGCTGATTGTCTGATGGGAGTTTATCTCTTCTTCATTGGTGCCTTTGACATGAAATATCTTGGAGAATACAATAAAAATGCCCAACAGTGGATGGAGAGTATGAAGTGTCAGCTCATTGGTGCATTAGCTATGCTCTCCACTGAGGTCTCTGTCATGCTACTAACATATATGACACTTGAGAAATACATGTGCATAGTCTTTCCCTTCACTCATTACAGGCCGGGCAAGAGGCAAACCTTATCAACACTGGTCTCCATCTGGATTGCTGGATTCATAATCGCCATGATACCATTGTGGAATCATAATATGTTTGGCAATTATTATGGAAAGAATGGAGTGTGCTTCCCTCTTTATTCTGAACAGTTTGAGAGCCTTAGTGCAAGAGGATACTCCACAGGAATATTTCTGGGTAATGGACTTCTGATTTTATTTGTCTTCACATCAAAGTACAGTGAACAGATCTTTCTCCATTTGATGAGAAAATGTATATTATTTAAAATAAAAATCCAGCAGTATTGTTATTAAATATTATATTTCCTTTATTGTTTCTGGTCAACAGTTAAGGATCACTTGCAGGGTGCAGGAAACCCCATTGTTTTAATAGGAACTCAAACTTCAACACTCAACCATGAATCTGGCTCAGTGATCAATGAGGCAAAGTGTTGCTCACATCAAGGAACAAGATTTTTAAAGAGATATAGCCAAACACTGATCTTGGGGCCAGCACAATGGCTCAATTGTTGGCAGTGCTGCTGTCTCACAGCTTCAGAAACCCGGGTTCAATTTCAGCCTCAGGTCACTGTCTGTGTAGAGCTTGTACATTCGCCCCATGTCTGCATGAGTTTCCTCCAGATTCTCCAGTTCCCTCCCACAGTCCAAAGGTGTGGATTGGCCATGCTAAATCATCCATAATGTCCAGGGATGTGCAGACTAGATGGATTATACATGGGAAATGCAGGGTTACAGGGTTAGGGTTGGAGGGTGGGTGGGAGGGGGTGTTGGTCTGGATGAGATGCTCTTTCGATGATTGGTGTGGACTCAATGGGTCAAATGGCCTGCTTCCGTGCTGCAGGGATTCTATGATTCTAGAGAAATATGTATTATTCAAAATGTTCACTATTATCCAACATATTGCTCAATAATCCCTTTAATAAATTCTGTAACTGCTGTGGTTCCTGCAATATTAGCTTAAACTCCCTTCCATAGAGTTGCATGTGCTCTCCCCAACCCATCCTGTTCCCTCACCCGTTCACACAATGAATGTCTTCCCCATCACAGTGCATTTATCCACAGTACTCCACAGCATTTCTCCCTTTGTATTCTTCCATCCAGAATCTTACCTCCTATATCTTATCAATGTTATCTTAATTCAAGACCAGTCTCCCACCATTACAATTGCTAACCACCCAGCGCAATTTTTCCAACTCATAGCACCTGACCTCCACACTTCTACCACATCCAGGACTGTTTTGAATACTGCCATGTCAGACTGCCTCTCTTCCAGTTGGCCCCCAGTGTGCATCGTGACAAGTCCTTGGCAGTGTTCTGCATCTTGAGACCACCCCAACAGTCTCATTTCAATGAACCTTGTAAGCTTGTTCCTCTCTCTCCAAAGCTAGCAATGTACACTTTCCCATAGAGGCTTAATCAATCCAACAGAGTTTCTAAAACCTACCTTCTACCTGCTGAAAACTGGAAGATCTTTCTTGCAGTCATCCCCTCTACTGCAGGCTTTAAAAAGAAATGAGATAAAATCACCTATAGTTCCCCACCAATTGCACGATCCAGATTTATCTATTTTCTAACAGATGGCATGGTCATGACTACAGTACTAGAGTCAATTACAGCATTTGTGTTTATAAAGTGTTAAATGTGCCCACTAATTCAATACTACTTCTTCGCACTTATCAATTTATCTGATTTCATCAGGAAAGTTAGGTATTCAAGCCATTTCAGCCATCCACAACACATAAAAATGCAATTGTCACGGTAATGAGTTTGCAGTTGGAGTTGCTAATAATTAAGATTTATAACTTTCTCAATGAAGATGTCCAGGTTTCAAGTCTCACCTGGGGTGTAATGCCATAGAAATTTGTCATAACATGTCTGAAAAATAATTTTTATCCTGATTAAAAAATGTAGACTAGTTATTTATCTTTTCAGTTTTCATAACCATCATGTTTAGTGTAAAAAGATTGTGCTAACACTAAATGCCCAGAGGGATCTGCACATTACAAAATGAACACATCATAGGAGTTAAAACCACTGGCTCATAGATTCTGTCTTAATATGGACCACACAATTAATATAATTCCAACAATGCTCTGATATGTTACTTAAATGATCACCAATTCAGTGGCCCTAATAAGGTATCTTACTTGGGATGGGAGTAGAGAGACGATTGCAGCACTGAGTAGCGCAGGACCAGAGTGGAGATTGCAGGAGTGAGCTGTGTAGGACCAGAGTGGAGATTGTAAGAGTGAATGGGATAGGCCCAGAGTAGTGATTACTGAAGTGAGTGGTGGAGGACCAGAGCGGAGATTTCAGGAGTGAGCAGCACAGGACCAGAGTGGTGATTGCAGCACAGAGTGGGGATTGCAGGGGTGAGCAGGACAGGACCAGAGTGGTGGTTTCAGGAGTGAGCAGGTTAGGACCAGAGTGGTGATTGCAGCACTGAGTGGGGTAGGATCAGAGTGGGGATTGCAGGAGTGAGTGGGGTAGGGCCAGAGTGGGGATTACAGGAGTGAGTGGGGTAGGACCACAGTGGGGATTGCAGGAGCGAGTGGAGTAGGACCACAGTGGGGATTGCAGGAGCGAGTGGGGTAGGACCACAGTGGGGATTGCAGGAGCGAGTGGGGTAGGACCACAGTGGGGATTGCAGGAGTGAATGGGATAAGCCCAGAGTGGAGATTGCAGCACTGAGTGGGGTAGGATCAGAGTGGTGATTGCAGCACTGAGTGGTGTAGGATCAGAGTGGAGATTGCAGAGTTGGGCAGGCCCAAATGGAAGACAGCAGCACTAAGGGGACGGTGACTAGACCCGGAGTTTAATGCAAGTGAAACTGTGGGCAGAGTGAGTGAAGACTTCCCTTCCTGACTGGAGCAGATGCAAACTTCTGGTTTTGGCTAAGTACCTTCACATTCTTCCTCTCTTAATAATGTCTCACTGAACAGAGAGTAGAACCATTCTTATAAATCTTCGGTTTAAAAATTATACTGAGCTACTGTTGGTTCATATTTCTTGTCATCATTGTTCTTTGCTAGGCGATGTACTCTGTGACCTATACCTGTGTATGCTCTCTTACATCTTAGAAGTGATAACATGGGTTTACTGGGGGAAGGGGATATTTGTTCCTTGAGATACAGTTGGTCTTAGCCTCTCCAGGCTTTTGATTACTTATGCTGCCTTTTTTCCCCTTCCAGGTTTGAACTTACTTGCTTTCATCATCATTGTCTTCTCCTACACCAGCATGTTTTATTCAATTCACAAAACAGGAGCACAGTCGGCCGAGAGGAGCCTTTTCTCTAGAGAGGTAGCCATTGCAAAACGCTTTTTCTTCATCGTGTTCACTGATGCCCTATGCTGGATCCCTATATTTCTGACAAAGTTACTGTCTCTCCTTGAAGTAGACATACCAGGTAATAAATCAAAGCTTGGTGCGTTTGTATAGCGAACATAAATTTGACAGCAGTCCAATGGTGTAATAAGACATAATCAGTAATACCTATTGCCTTTTGGGTTGGAAAGTTGTCAGTTCAAGTCTCACTTCAGAAACTTGAGCACAAGATCCAGGGAGGATGTTCCTGTCCAATGCTGAGGGAGTATCACACTGCTGTCTTTCTGTTCAGCTGTTAAACCGATCTTCTGCCTACCTTCCTCCATAAATGTAAAAAAATCTCATGACACAATTTCAAATAAGAGGCAGTGGTGTCCTCCCCAGGCTATGGGACAACATTTAAATACAGATGGAATCATTGCAAACTCCAAGGAATTTAATAGCAAACTGTTTCCAGTAGTTGAGAGGTCAGAAATGAATGCCATAGATACAAGATTAAATACAAGAGAGTATGAGAAGTGTCTTCTGACAAAAAGATGAGAGAATGTGGAATTAACTTCCCAGGATTAGCTGTTCAGACAGAAATTACGTCAACATTTAAGAGTAGACTGTGCAGGTGGATATAAGAAAGGGAGATGAAGGGATATAGAGACATTATAGCCTGTCATGACAAAGACTGATTGCTCATATAAGATACAAGTGTCAGTTGTGTTTACAGTTTGGAGTCCTGATACATAACTCCTCAGATAAGCAGTGTTAGTTAAACCCATAAATAGTCTGCATTATGATTTGAAAAATTAATTTTATAGCTAACTAATAGCAGACTCAATTCTTATGTTTCCTTTATATGTTTCGATCTTTTTAAAGGCAGATCGTGATTCAAGATCAAATATTATTCGTAAGGCTGCTTTAGTTCATGGTCAGTCGACAATAGGGAAGGAGGGCAGTTGGCTCAGTTGGCTGGACTATTTGTGTGTGGATCAGATTAATACCAAAAGCACAAGATTAGATTATTATTCACACTAAGGTTGTATCAGGACCAACATTCCTTCCAAGATGTGTGGCTGTGTGCGCGTGTAACTGCTCTGAGTGTCCACAGAGAAGAAAACATTAGTAAGAACACTGCTCAGGACCCGCCTCCTTGCCCTATCCTGTAGTGAAAAAAATGTCACTTTGCCATGGTTCAGCAAATAGTCACCAAGGACTTGCCATCAGGCAGAGAAGTCCAAAAGATAGTCCAGAGAAGTCCAAAAGTCCATACAGGTCTGCCATTATGACTGAATTCACATGGTTCAAGCAGGACAAACATCTGTGTGGAATTAAATAATGCATTTGCTATATTTCCAAACATCAGTACTACTTTAACAAAATAATTCCTGCAGCCAAGACTGTTAAATAATCACATTTAACATTTGCCTAATAATATCAACAATCATTTACTTGCTCTGTTTTAATGAAAATGGAAAACAAATTCCCCTTCCAATTCACAGTCTAGATATTCTTCATAGTATTGATCATACCATTCTAAGGTATTAAACTGAGGAGGTAGATGAGCTGTGTAGTTTTAGAGCAACTACAATATATTGCACAAATTTGATCCCAGAAATTCCTGGGAATTGTTTTTCTAAAGCTTTGAAATGACTATTTGCATATTATTAGTCACTAACAAAATGTAGTATTTGGAATGATGATAGATGTTAGCCCAAAAAGAGATTAAAATCATTGCATCAAACAATCAGTGAGAGTTGTTAATAGAAACATAAGCTGAGATAGTTAGAGGCAATAGTGGAACAATTGTAAGCTACTGATTTGTTACTGTCATCATTCATGATATCCTCTGAATGTGGAATATTGTGAGCAGTTTTGGACTCCAATTCTAAAGAAGGATGTGCTGGCCTTGGAGGGGGTCCAGAGGAGGTTTACCTGATTCTGGGAATGAAGGGCACGTCATATGAGGAGTGGGGGTTTGAGGACGATGTGTCCGCACTTGATGGAGGTTAGAAGGCTGAGATTTCATTGAGACTTACAAAATACTGAGAGGCTTGGATAGAGCGGACGTGGAGATGTTTCCACTTGTGGAGGCCCTAGGACCCAAGGGCACAGCCTCAGAGTGAAGGCATGACCCTTTACAACTGAAAGGAGGAGGAATTTCTTCAGCTGGAGGGTGGTGAATCTGTAAAACTCATTGCCGCAGAAGATTGTGGAAAGTGAGGACTGCAGATGCTGGAGATCAGAGCTGAAAAATGTGTTGCTGGAAAAGCGCAGCAGGTCAGGCAGCATCCAAGGAGCAAGAGAATCGAGGTTTCGGGCATAAGTCCTTCTTCAGGAATGAGGAAGGTGTGCCAAGCAGGCTAAGATAAAAAGTAGGGAGGAGGGACTTGGGGGAGGGGCGTTGGGAATGCGATATATGGAAGGAGGTTAAGGTGATAGGCCGGAGAGGAGGCGGAGAGGTCAGGAAGAAGATTGCAGGTCAAGAAGGCGGTGCTGAGTCCAAGGGTTGGGACTGAGATAAGGTGGGGGGAGGGGAAATGAGGAAGCTGGAGAAATCGGCATTCATCCCTTTTGGTTGGAGAGTTCTTAGGCGGAAGATGAGGTGCTCTTCCTCCAGGTGTCGTGTTTCCATGGTCTGGCGATGGAGGAGGCCAAGGACCTGCACGTCCTTGGCAGAGTGGGAGGGGGAATTAAAGTGTTTGGCCACGGGGCGGTTGGGTTAGTTGGTGCGGGTGTCCCAGAGGTGTTATCTAAAATGTTCCGCAAGTAGGTGGCCTGTCTCCCCAATGTAGAGGAGGCGACATCGGGTGCAGCGGATGCAGTAAATGATGTGTGTGGAGGTGCAGGTGAATTTGTAAAGGATATGGAAGGATCCCTTGGGGGCTTGGAGGGAAGTGAGAGGGAGGTGTGAGTGCAAATTTTGCATTTCTTGCGGTTGCAGGGGAAGGTGCCAGGAGTGCAGGTTGGGTTGGTGGGGGGTGTGGACCTGACGAGGAAGTCGCCGAGGGAGTGGTCATTCCGGAATGCTGAGAGGGGAGGGGAGGGAAATATATTCCTGGTGGTGGGGTCTGTTTGGAGGTGGCAGAAATGACGAAAGATGATACGATGTATCTGGAGATTGGTGGGGTGGTAGGTGAAGACCAGTGGGATTCTGTCCTGGTGGCGATTGGAGGGGCGGGGTTCAAGGGCGGAGGAGCGGCAAGTGGAGGAGATGCGATGGAGAGCATTGTCAACCACGTCATAGTCATAGAGTCATAGAGACGTACAGCATGGAAACAGACCCTTCGTTCATGCTGACCAGATATTCCAACCCAATCTAGTCCCACCTGCCAGGACCCAGCCCATATCCCTCCAAACCCTTCCTATTGATACACCCACAAACCCTTCCTATTCATACACCCATCCAAATGCCCCTTAAATGTTGCAATTGTACCAGCCTCCACCACATCCTCTGGCAGCTCATTCCATACACGTACCACCCTCTGCATGAAAACGTTGCCCCTTAGGTCTCTTTTATATCTTTCCCCTCTCACCCTAAACCTATGTCCTCTTGTTCTGGACTCCCCAGCTCCAGAGAAAAGACTTTGCCCATTTATCCGATCCATGCCCCTCATAATTTTGTTAACCCCTATAAAGTCACCCCTCAGCCTCCAACGCTCCAGGGAAAACAGCCCCAGCTTGTTCAGCATCTCCCTGTAGCTCAGATCCTCCAACCCTGGCAACATCCTTGTAAATCTTTTCTGAACCCTTTCAAGTTTCACAACATCTTTCCGATAGGAAGGAGACCAGAATTGCACGCAATATTCCAACAGTGGCCTAACCAATATCCTGTACAGCCGCAACATGACCTCCCAACTCATGTACTCAATACTCTGACCAATAAAGGAAAGCATACCAAACGCATTATTCACTATCCTATCTACCTGCAACACCACTTTCAAGGAGCTATGAACCTGCACTTCAAGGTCTCTTTGTTCAACAACACTCCCTAGGACCTTACCATTAAGTGTATAAGTAAAAAGTGAGGTCTGCAGATGCTGGAGATCAGAGCTGAAAATGTGTTGCTGGTTAAAGTGCAGCAGGTCAGGCAGCATCCAAGGTCTTGTAGAGGGAGGAAGAGAGCTTGGATGCTGCCTGACCTGCTGCACTTTAACCAGCAACACGTTAAGTGTATAAGTCCTGCTAAGATTTACTTTCCCAAAATGCAGCACCTCACATTTATCTGAATAAAACTCCATCTGCCACTTCTCAGCCCATTGGCCCATCTGGTCAAGATCCTGTTGTAATCTGAGATAACCCTCTTCGCTGTCCACTACACCTCCAATTTTGATGTCATCTGCAAACTTACTAACTGTACCTCTTATGCTCGCATCCAAATCATTTATGTAAATGACAAAAAGTAGAGGACCCAGCACCGATCCTTGTGGCACTCCACTGGTCGCAGGCCTCCACTCTGAAAAACAACCCTCCAACACCACCCTCTGTCTTCTACCTTTGAGCCAGTTCTGTATCCAAATGGCTAGTTCTCCCTGTATTCCATGAGATCCAACCTTGCTAATCAGTTTCCCATGGGGAACCTTGTCGAATGCCTTACCGAAGTCCATATAGATCACATCTACTGCTCTGCCCTCATCAATCTTCTTTGTTACTTCATCAAAAAACTCAATCAAGTTTGTGAGACATGATTTCCCACGCACAAAGCCATGTTGACTATCCCTAATCAGTCCTTGCCTTTCCAAATACATGTATATCCTGTTCTTCAGGATTCCCTCCAACAACTTGCCCACCACCGAGGTCAGGCTCACTGGTCTATAGTTCCCTGGCTTGTCCTTACCACCCTTCTTAAACAGTGGCACCACGTTTGCCAATCTCCAGTCTTCTGGCACCTCACCTGTGACTATCGATGATACAAATATCTCAGCAAGAGGCCCAGCAATCACTTCTCTAGCTTCCCACAGAGTTCTCGGGTACACCTGATCAGGCCTGGGGATTTATCCACCTTTAACCATTTCAATTCATCCAGCACTTCCTCTTCTGTAATCTGGATATTTTGCAAGATGTCACCATCTATTTCCCTACAGTCTATATCTTCCATATCCTTTTCCACAGTAAATACTGATGCAAAATATTCATTTAGTATCTGCCCCATTTTCTGTGGCTCCACACAAAGGCTGTCTTGCTGATCTTTGAGGGGCCTTATTCTCTCTGTAGTTAACCTTTTGTCCTTAATATATTTGTAAAACCCCTTTGGATTCTCCTTAATTTTATTTGCCAAAGCTATCTCATGTCTCCTTTTTGCCCTCCTGATTTCCCTCTTAAGTATACTTCTACTTTCTTTATACTCTTCTAAGGATTCACTTCATCTATCCTGTCTGTACCTGACATATGCTTCCTTCTTTTTCTTAACCAAACCCTCAGTTTCTTTAGTCATCCAGCCTTCCCTTTCACCCTAACAGGCATATACTTTCTCTGGATTCTTGTTATCTCATTTCTGAAGGCTTCCCATTTTCCAGCCGTCCCTTTACCTGCGAACATCTGCCTCCAATCAGCTTTTGAAAGTTCTTGTCTAATACCATCAAAATTGGCCTTTCTCCAATTTAGAACTTTGATCTGGTCTATCCCTTTCCATCACTTCTTTAAAACGAATAGAATTATGATCACTCGCCCCAAAGTGCTCCCCAACTGACACCTCAGTCACATGCCCTGCCTTATTTCCCAAGAGTAGGTCAAGTTTTGCACCTTCCCTAGTAGGTACATCCACATACTGAATCAGAAAATTGTCTTGTACACACTTAAGAAATTCCTCGTCATCTAAACCTTTAACACTATGGCAGTCCCAGTTGATGTTTGGAAAGTTAAAATCCCCTACCATAACCACCCTATTATTCTTACAGATAGCTGAGATCTCCTTACAAGTTTGTTTCTCAATTTCCCTCTGACTATTGGGGGGGTCTATAATACAATCCCAATAAGGTGATCATCCCATTCTTATTTCTCAGTTCCACCCAAATAACTTCCCTGGATGTATTTCCGGGAATATCCTCCCTTAGCACAGCTGTAATGCTATCCCTTATCAAAAATGCCACTCCCCCTCGTCTTTTGCCTCCCTTTCTATCCTTCCTGTATCATTTGTATCCTGGAACATTCAGCTGCCAGTCCTGCCCATCCCTGAGCCATGTTTCCGTAATTCAGCAGGAAGTGGAGGAGATGCGGTGGAGGTGCAATAAATTTACCTGGACCGTCTCAGACTCCTCCCTCCCCTTCCTAGACCTCTCCATTTCTATCTCGGCCGACCAACTCAACATGGACATTTACTATAAACCAACCGACTCCCACAGTTACCTAGATTACACCTCCTTCCACCCTGCCCACTGTAAAAACACCATCCCTTATTCCCAATTCCTTCGCTTCCACCACATCTGCTCCTAGGAGGACCAATTCCAATATCGAACAACCCAGATGGCCTCCTAGTTCAAAGACCGCAATTTCCCCGCAATGTGCTCTCCACCACATCTCCTCCACTTCCCGCTCCTCTGCCCTTGTAACCTGCCCCTCCAATCGCCACCAGGACAGAACCCCACTGGTCCTCACCTACCTCCCCACCAACCTCCAGAAACATCATATCATCCTTCGTCTTTTCCGCCACCTCCAAACAGACCCCACCACCAAGGATATATTTCCTCCCCTATCAGTGTTCCGGAAAGACCACTCCCTCCCCGACTCCCTCGTCAGGTCCACACCCCCCACCAACCCATCCTCCACTCCCGGCACCTTCCCTTGCAACTGCAAGAAATGCAAAATTTGCGCCCACACCTCCCCCCTCACTTCCCTCCAAGGCCCTAAGGGATCCTTCCATATCCGTCACAAATTCACCTGCACCTCCACACACATCATTTACTGCTTTGGCTGCACCCGATGTGGCCTCCTCCTCTACATTGGGGAGACTGGCCACCTACTTGCGGAACGTTTTCGAGAACATGTCTGGGACACCCACACCAACCAACCCAACCGCCCCATGGCCGAACACTTTAACTCCCCCTCCCACTCCACCAAGGACATGTAGGTCCTTGGCCTCCTCCATCGCCAAACCATGGCAGCACGACGCCTGGAGGAAGAGCGCCTCATCTTCCGCCTAGGAACCCTCCAACCACAAGGGATGAATGCCGATTTCTCCAGCTTCCCCTCCCCCCACCTTATCTCAGTCCCAACCCTCGGACTCAGCACCTCCTTCTTGACCTGCAATCTTCTTCCCAACCTCTCTGCCCCACCCTCTCTCCAGCCTATCATCCTCACCTTAACCTCCTTCCACCTATCGCATTCCCGACACCTCCTCCCCCAAGTCCCTCCTCCCTACTTTATTCTTAGCCTGCTTGGCAAACCTTCCTCATTCCTGAAGAAGGGCTTATGCCTGAAATGTCGGTTCTCTTGCTCCTTGGATGCTGCCTGACCTGCTGCGCTTTTCCAGCAACACATTTTTCAGCTCTGTATTTAAGACAGAAATAGATAAGATATTGATTAATAAGGGGATCAAAGATTGAAGGAAGAAGGCTGGAGAAAGGGTTCAAGAAACATGTCAGCTAAGATTGAATGGTGGAACAGACTCGATAGGCCAAATAAGCTTATTCTGCTCCTATATCTTATGGTCTTTTGAATGATTTGGTCAGATTTCAGCATATAAACTATCCCTGGCTTCATTGTATATGAACCCCTTGAATTGTTCTATATCCAGGGATCCATAATGGCCTAGTTACTTATTCTTCTTAGAAACTCCTTTCTTATGTTTGATTTCCATTTTTTGACAGGCACTGTAACTTCTTGGGTTGTAATCTTCATCCTGCCAATAAACAGCGCCTTGAATCCAATCCTCTACACAATTACCACTGCATCCTTCCAGGAGAAGCTGAAGCAGTGTTTGCGGAATCAAGAGCTGCTTGGTCCCAAAAAGAGCCTCTCAAGCACGACACAGATGAGCAACGTGTAAGATGACCAATCCTGACAGCATCAAGCAACAGGGTGTTAACATTTTACATCCCTAGATGAGTGCTAGGTCACACAGTAACTCTTTACAATATTGAGTGAGGACTACCATCTGTCTCTCACCAGAAGCAATGCTGTGTGAAACAACAATTCCTGACAGCATATGTTGAGAAAGCTTTATCACCTCATTTCTCTAAATGAATGCTGTGTTACACAATCATTCAAATAGCGTGGATTGAGGAAGATTCATCATCTTGGGTCTGGACAAACAGTCACAGTGTAACACAACTATTCATGATGACATACCATGAGAATTTTATTATTTTCCTTCTTTCCATGAATGGGTGCAACATATATTGAGAGAGCATTTGCCATGTAACTGCTCATCAAGCAACCGTATTTAGTGTAGACCACTAGATCTAATAGCACCAATGAGATAAATGTCCTAGGTAGTCCTTTCATCCATTATTGCAAACATTGGACAAGATAAAGAGTCAACCCCCCACTCAAATTCCTTTTCACATGCACTATGTTACCCTCTTTTTCCTGTTCCAAATCCTAAAATTGCCTGACTTCCTTTTTGCAGATCCTTATACATTGCTGTGTCTCTGCTTCTCAACTCCCAATCAAACCGTTTTAAAACAGATACTGTGCTACAGTCTTTGCTGCTCACCCACAATTGTCTGTAAAACAATTTTGAATGTGAGTAAATCATGGGAAAGCCAGTTCCAAACTTAGTCATTTCAGTCTCAAGCTGCCATACTTGGCTGTGTCAGACTCATGGCCTAAATGTAGTCAATGTTCTTGTGTCGTGGATATAATATATTGAAGAACTGAATGGTTAAAATTTGTATGGAAATTTTAAAATGATGTTACTGTTTTACCCTGTCTCAGATACTACAACCTCTTCAATAACAGCACTGCTTGACCACTGTTGAGTGTGAGTTCCTTTGTTATTGTAGTATTTGAATACATGCAGCTTTCAGCATACATATGGAAGCACTGGCAGTGAGGTAGTGACCTGTAGAGTGCCACACGATAGTGGTTAATCCCTTTTTATACTACATATTTACAAGATCTGACATAGATGTACATCACAGACCAGAAGTGAATGTCTCACTTTTATTTGACTTAAAGGTATTGAGGTTAGTTACACACAGGTGTTATCAATTCTAGAAGGAGTGAAAGTAGACAAGTCCCCTGGGCAGGATGGGATTTATCCGAGGATTCTCTGGGAAGCTAGGGAAGAGATAGCAGAGCCGTTGTCTACACATTTAGTATCTGAGGACTGGAGGATTGCAAATGTTGTGACCTTGTTCAAGAAGGGCAGCAGAGATGACCCAGGTAATTATAGACCAGTGAGCCTTACTTCTGTTGGAGGAAAGGCTTTGGAAAGGATTATAAGAGATAAGATTTATGACCATCTAGCAAGCATGTGGAAGCATTGGAAAAGGTGCAGAAGAGATTTACTAGGATGTTGCCTGGTCTGTAGGGAAGGTCTTATGAGGAAAGGCTGAGAGACTTGGGTCTATTCTCATTGGGAAAAAGAAGGCTAAGGGGGGATTTGATAGAGACATCCAAGATAATCAGAGGATTGGATAGGGTAGACAGTGAGAATCTTTTTCCTAGGATGATGATGTCAGCGTGTACGAGGTAGCATAACTACAAATTGAGGGGTGATAGATTTAAGAGAGATGTCAGAGGCAGGTTCTTTATGCAGAGAGTGGTAAGGGCGTGGAATGCCCTACCTGTTAATGTAGTCAACTCAGCCACATCAGGGACATTTAAACAATCCTTAGATAAGCACATGGATGATTTTGGGATAGTGTAGGGGGACGAGCTGAGAATAGTTCACAGGTCGGCGCTACATCGAGGGTCGAAGGGCCTGTTCTGCGCTGTATTGTTCTATGTTCTATGAAGCTAACATTGAGTCAAACACAACTGGTACACTACAGATGGAAAAAAACAGTTTTACTTAGTAAACCTTACTGTAGAAAGTCTGATACTTGTACAGGACCAGATGGGAATAACTTGTTCCTTTTGTTTCAATTTAAGACATTATTATTGTTCTTTGTTACATCAGATTATTAGACATTATAAATATAATATTTAGTGCACAAGTTATAGTACTCAAAGTAAATTGTTGTAGTGTGTACATATTATTGAGTGGCTTAAGCTGGCTTTGACCCCAAGGGGCTACTCTGGGGAATGCTTATAATATTGTGATTGTTCATATTTGTACGTGTTAACTGCTGAATTTATGCTGTGCTACAGAAAAATATTATTGTTATCCAATGTATACTGTACAAGAACATGGGTTTGACACTGATGTCCAAGACAATGTTTCAATAGAATGGTACAAGACAATAGTGTCTAAGTTGGGATCAAATATTTATATGTCTTGCAATAGACCCAGAAACACTACACACAACCATTTGGGAAAGAATAATGATGCTTACTCGACGAGTCCAGCGTCAAAATGAAACTTGGTGAAATGTTACGCAAGTTATAATTATTAGTGGAATTGGCTTTGAGATTGCAAGTGCTGAGAACATAGATAAAAGCAAGTAACCCAATGTTCTATTGTGTTTAACAATGTGTTCAGACACAAAGTCCAAAAAGGCAAGGTAACATTCCTCACCACAATCAGCAGTCAGTGCCATATATTTAATGTTGTTTTCTTTTTGTTTTTCCAACTGGTCCCAATTAATTTCACTGCACCTCCCATGCACTAAATGCTTTACAAAAGGCTGTGGATGCAATGGGTGTGCATTGAATGCCTAGTTTGCTGCACAGGGTCAAGTGCAGAGCATTTTTAAACAATGCATTTAACCCATCCTAGCCCAGACTGACAGTAAGTTAGGCTGAGATCAAACTGCAGATCAAATCTGGGATGCTCCTGGACTGTATATATTAGTGTCTCATTCAGCATTGCATGAACTGAGTCATAAGGAGCTATTTCAAATCAACGAACTGGACTGGAAATAAGCAAATTAGGTCTAGCAGTCATTTTACATCACACCCCACCCCCAAACAAATTTACTCTCCATTGATTCCATGTGAGAATAAAATCTTATGGAATGTGAAATTGGTCTGTGTCCCAAAACTACTTGTGTCCTGCCCAACAGATTAGGTCAAAGTGTCTTTCAAAGTCTCCTTGACGGAGAAGAATTAGGGTAATTCCACCTCAAGTTTACAAACAAATGAATTGTTTTTTGTGTTTTAACATTTTAATAGTTGGCTCATTGGACGGGAGACACAGTGACAGATGCTGTACACTCTATTTAATAAAAGCCTAATCGACATTTCGGGCAAAAGCCCTTCATCAGGAATAAAAGCAGTGAGCCTGAAGCGTGGAGAGATAAGCTAGAGGAGGGTGGGGGTGGGGAGAAAGTAGTATAGAGTACAATGGGTGAGTGGGGGAGGGGATGAAGGAGATGGGTCAGGGCAGAAAGGGTGGAGTGTATATGTGGAAAAGGAGATAGGCAGGTAGGACAAGTCCGGACAAGTCATGGGGACAGTGCTGAGCTGGAAGTTTGGAACCAGGGTGAGGTGGGGGATGGGGAAATGAGGAAACTGTTGAAGTCCACATTGATGCCCTGGGTTGAAGTGTTCCGAGGCGGAGGATGAGGTGTTCTTCCTCCAGACGTCTGGTGGTGACGGAGCGGCGGTGAAGGAGGCCCAGGACCTCCATGTCCTCAGTTGATTGGTGCGGGTGTCCCAGAGATGCTCCCTAAAGCACTCTGCTAGGTGGCGCTCAGTCTCCCCAATGTAGAGGAGACCTCGTCGGGAGCAACGAATACAATAAATATTAGTGGATGTGCAGGTAAGTGTTGGTGAAGTTGATGGGTACACATATGGGCCCCAGCTATGCCTATCTCTTTGTTGGCTACGTAGAACAGTTGATCTTCCGTAATTACACCAGCACCACTCCCCACCTCTTCCTCCGCTACATTGATGGCTGCATTGGCGCCACCTCGTGCTCCTGCGAGGTGGTTGAGCAATTCATCAACACATTCCACCCTGACCTTAAATTTACCCGGACATCTCTGACACCTCCCTTCCCCTTCCTGGGCCTCTCCATCTGCATTAATGACAACCAACTTGACACTGACATTTTTCACAAACCCACCGACTCTCACAGCTACCTGGATTACACCTCTTCCCACCCTATCGCTTGCAAAAATGCCATCCCGTATTCCCAATTCCTCCGCCTCCGCTGTATCTGTTCCCAGGAGGACCAGTTCCACCACAGAACACACCAGATGGCCTCCTTCTTTAGAGACCGCAATTTCCCTTCCCACGTGGTTAAAGATGCCCTCCAACGCATCTCGTCCACATTCCGCACCTCAGCCCTCAGACCCCACCCCTCCAACCATAACAAGGAAAGAACGCCTCTGGTGCTCACCTTCCACCCTACCAACCTTTGCATAAACCAAATCATCCGCCGACATTTCTGCCACCTCCAAAAAAGACCCCACCACCAGGGATATATTTCCCTCCCCACCCCTTTCCGCCTTCCGCAAAGGCAGTTCCCTCCGTGTCTACCTGGTCAGGTCCACGCCCCCCCCTACAACCCACCCTTCCATCCCGGCACTTTCCCCTGCCACCGCAGGAACTGTAAAACCTGCGCCCACACCTCCTCCCTCACCTCTATCCAAGGCCCTAAAGGAGCCTTCCACATCCATCAAAGTTTTACCTGCACGTCCACTAATATCACTTATTGTATTCGTTGCTCCCGATGCGGTCTCCTCTACATTGGGGAGACTGAGCACCACCTAGCAGAGCGCTTTAGGGAGCAACTCTGGGACACCCGCACCAATCAACCACACCACCCCGTGGCCCAACATTTCAACTCCCCCTCCCACTCTGCTGAGGACATGGAGATCCTAGGCCTCCTTCACCGCCGCTTCCTCAGCACCAGACGCCTGGAGGAAGAACGCCTCATCTTCCACCTCGGAACACTTCAACCCCAGGGCATCAATGTGAACTTCAACAGTTTCCTCATTTCCCCTTCCTCCACCTCACCATAATTCCAAACTTCCAGCTCAGCACTGTCTCCATGACTTGTCCGGACTTGTCCTACCTGCCAATCTGCTTTTCCACATATACACTCCACCCTTTCTGCCCTGACCCATCTCCTTCATCCCCTCCCCCACTCACCCATTGTACTCTATGCTACTTTCTCCCCACCCCCACCCTCCTCTAGCTTATCTCTCCACTATTCAGGCTCACTGCCTTTATTCCTGAAGGGCTTTTGCCTGAAATGTCAATTTCGCTGCTCCTTGCATGCTGCCTGAACTGCTGTGCTCTTCCAGCACCACTAATCCAGAATCTGGTTTCCAGCATCTGTAGTCATTGTTTCCACCCCTAATAAAAGCCTAGTCAATTTATCCATGAAAGTCAGGGGCAAAGGAACTATTATTTGTCAGGCAATTATTTTGACACAAGGTACTCCCTTAGTGTATAATTGAAGCAGATACAAAAGAATACCAAATGATTTTTGAATGCTATAAAAGCTCCATCCACACAAAGTTTGATGAGAATGTTGAATACCATGATATAAGTCCATAGGCATGAATTCTTAAAAATTCATGGGCGGCACGGTGGCACAGTGGTTAGCACTGCTGCCTCACAGCGCCGGAGACCCGGGTTCATTTCCCAACTCAGGCGACTGACTGTGTGGAGTTTGCACATTCTCCCTGTGTCTGCGTGGGTTTCCTCCAGGTGCTCCGGTTTCCTCCCACAGTCCAAAGATGTGCAGGTCAGGTGAATTGGCCATTCCAAATTGCCCATAGTGTTAGGTAAAGGGGTAATGTAGGGGTATGGGTGGGTTGCGCTTCGGCGGGTCGGTGTGGACGTGTTGGGCCGAAGGGCCAGTTTCCACACTGTAAGTAATCTAATCTAATCTAAAAGGAGATAATTTATAAGGATTTGTGCAGGGGACAGGAGTGTTGGGTTAAACTAGGTGGAGAAAATAGCTGCACAGGCAGACCTGTTGTGTTAAATGCCCCACATCATTGCTGCAGTAATTTGTGATTTCATGGTTTACTAGTAACGATGGTATTCTCTGTCACTGTATCATGTGTTTTTTTTTGTTAGATTGCAGGTGCAAGCTTATAAGAATTGGATAATTGGGAACAACTGAGGGATCAGTTGTGTTGGGGGTGGGAAAAATTGGGAAGGGAACATGTCATGAATCATGTGAAGAAAATCTATTCGCTTCATTCCACTCTCTCTCATCACATGTGTTTATCACTTAAAAATAGTCTGAGAAAATATGGTTGAAGCAGCATTTTATCTTGCTTCTGGAAAGTATTCTGCAATCAGATAGTAATGGAATGGAGACAGGGTCATGCCAAACATGGAATATGGGACAAAAAGAAATGTTCGAATTGTAAAGGATCTGAAAGGAAATAATTTGGGACATGGATTAGCAACAAGAACAAAGAATTATAAGTTAATAGGAAGCAGCACAAACATTAAATTGTAATAATGCCAGATCTTCAACCAAACACAGAGAAAATTAAGTGAAAGCAAACATATTTTTCACAATAGTGGAGAACTCAAATCAGGCAATAAAGAATCAATAAGATTGTTATTTGCATCTGCCTTTGCATTGTACATTCTGAAAGAGCTGTGTAAGTAAGTGGTGGAGTGTTTTGAATATATTACTGCAATGATGGACGAGGATTTAATTTGGATTTTCTAAAAAAAACAGGAAATCAAAACAGCAACTTGCATTAATATAGAATCTTTTCTCATAGTAAAGCATTTCAAGATGTTTCATGCTAGCATTATCAAACAATATTTGACACTGGGTTACATAAGGATCTATTAAGAAGTGACCAACAGCTTGGTCAAAGTGATAGGCTTTAAGGTGCATCTTAATGGAGGAGATTGAAGTGACAGGTAAACATGACTGTGATGAGGAGACTTTTGGTGACCACAAGTTTATAAAAGATACTATGAGGCAAAACAGCCAGGAGAACATTGGAATGGTCAGGACCAATACAATTTGTTGCTAATATGAATACATAGAGGAAAGTATATCATAAATATCTTTTTGAGAGATAAGGGATATAATGATAAGTCAAGTAGATGAGATAACAACTCACAAGAATCAACAGATTTGTTTGTCTGAATAGCCTTTTCTGTTCCTAGAACTTCCTAATCTATAACAAGTCTAATCAACTTTTTAAATATAGTTACTGAGGGCAAGTGAAAAACAAGAGCACTTGGAACTGGGATGGTAAAACTGTTTCAGGGGACACACATCTCTGTAAAATAGTGAATACACAAAACATTTATAATATATTACTTCACCTATCCTCAACACTGGTTCTCAGAAACTGTGTTTTCTATTCACTTTTACAGCACAGCATCATTGTTTCTATATACACTATTTTGTGGCAAAAAATTATTAAATAATTCTTATGCCATGTTTATCAAATTGGACAAGAACAAGGTTTGTGATTGGCTAGGTGGTGGTTTGGGAGCCAGGGTTTGGGGACAGAAGGAATGGTTCAATAACGTAATATTGAATCAATGATTGGGAAATTTGATTTTTGTTCTTGTGCTTATAAAGTAAATTAATTTGTTCCAGGGTAAGTTATTTGTGAATTTTGTCAATCTGCTTAGCACAAATGCTAATAATGTGGGCAGGAATTTCCTATCGTATCTCAGCTTCTCATTTCTACATATAAAACTGTTAAATAGATCTGCTTAAGAGCTGTATACATGTGCTCTGTAATTCTTAGTGTTAGAGTTTGGCCCAAACAATCTGTGTGTTAATGTGAATGCAAAATGTTATTTTTCATGCTAAATTGTGTATTTTGTACTTGCTGTATGATAACTTGCAATAAAGTAACTATTTAATATTTTACCCGATTGTTGGTGTTTGACTTTAAACAATGCATTGTTCTTTAATCTTCAGTTTCCTTCCATTACTCAGTCCCTTCCAGCATATGAACCCTATGGTCAAAACTCTGGGGAAAGCAAACTGTAGTTATCCATCTAAAGACAGATGGGGAAGCAGTGGTATAATGGAATAATGGTACAGTATGAACTAGTAATTTAGAGGAATTAAAAGCAAGTCTAACGGTGGCCATGTAGCCATTGTTACTGTCATTAAAAACCTTGCTGGTTCACAAACTTCCCTGAAGAAAGGAAATTTGCCGTCCTTGTGACGACAGACCCACAGCAGTGTGATGGACACTTAACTGCCCTCTGAAATTGCTGAGCAAGCTATTCAGTTCAGGGACAATTACAGATAGACAGCAAATGCCAGTGTTGCCCGTATACTATGCAAGGATTTAAAAAATGAGAACAGCAAAGACTTTAATTATCGTCCAGCTCATCTACAAGAGGTCCATGGTCTCTCATTCTTCACCTCCCCATTTTAATCCTGGTACTAATTACTTTGTATTTAACCTCATTGGTTTTGACTTCCGTAAGAGAAATAGGTTCATCCTATTTACTCTAAGTCCTTGTGTTGAGAAAAGATTTAAAAGGATGTTGCCAGAGTTGGAGGATTTGAGCTATAGGGAGGGGTTGAACAGGCTGGGGCTGTTTCCCCTGGAGTGTCGGAGGTTGAGGGGTGACCTTATAGAGGTTTACAAAATTATGAGGGGCTTGGATAGGGTAAATAGACAAAGTCTTTTCTCTGGGGTCGGTGAGTCCAGAACTAGAGGGCATAGGTTTATGGTGAGAGGGGAAAGATGTAAAAGAGGCCTACAGGACAACTTTTTCACACAGAGGGTGGTACGTGTATGGAATGAGCTATCAGGGGAAGTGGATTCTAGATTAGAGTGGTGCTGGTAAAGCACAGCAGCTCAGGCAGCATCCAACAAGCAGGAAAATCGATGTTTTGAGCAAAAGCCCTTCATCAGGAATAGAGGCAGAGTGCTTGCAGGGTGGAGAGATACTTCCGAAACATCGATTTTCCTGTTCCTCGAATGCTGCCTGAACTGCTATGCTTTACCAACACCACTCTAATCTAGAATCTGGTTTCCAGCATCTGCAGTCCTTGTTTTTACCAGAGGAAGTGGTGGAGGCTGGTACAATTGCAACATTTAAAAGGCATTTGGATGAGTATATGAGTAGGAAGGGTTTGGTGGCATATGGGCCGGATGCTGACAGGTGGGGCGAGATTGGGATATCTGATCGGCATGGATAGGTTGGACCGAAGGGTCTGTTTCCACGCTGTACATCTCTATGATGCTATGACTCTAAATCTCCTTTCAGCTTTCACTGTTGCAAATAAATCAATCTTAACCTATCCTGTCTCTTCTAGATAAAATTCTTCAATCCTGCCATTGTGTCATAAATCTCCACCCTGGTAGGATCATATTCTTCTTGTAACGTGACTCCCAGAACTGTACGCTGTAACAATGGCCTAATGTTTTAGATAGTTCTAGTATAACTTCTCTGTTTTACACTGTTTTAACCACCTTATATATCTGTTCTACATTGGGGAATCTGTTATAACGAACTTCAAAGTCTCTCTAGTCCTCAACACTTCTCTCCAATTACCTTACACATCATCTGATTGAATTCTATCTTTTGCTTTTCTACTCAGCGGATCAGTCCATTCATATCTTCCTGCTGCATACACTTCTTTCCTGCACAGGCAATTTTGAATCATTTGTATACTTCTTAATCATGATCTTATATTTAAATCTAAACCAATAATAACCAAGATGGAGGATGGAATAAACTTCTGGCTATAAGAGCTGCTCCTTTTTTGAGGAATTTTAGGTGTTGGAGGTGCTTTCCTCAAATTCCAGGAGCAGCAATTTCTGTTTTATGTGCTGCTGCATTGTTTGGAAATTTGGAGAAAATAAAATCAAAACAACAGCACTTTTAAAAGGGACAAGGACAGACAAAAGTCAGCACATGGTCAGTGGAGAGAGAGAAAGAAACCTACACTGCTAACTGACACAGCAGTGAATCTGCGCAGTTACTGCCTTTGCTGTTTGAACTCATGTATCTCTGGACATTGGAGTACATCTAGGAAAACTTAACAAACAGTGAAATTCGCAACTAATCTTGGAGGAGCCTGTGTGGGAGAGCCACAGCACAGGAACAGGTAAGTGCATTGTTTTTAAATGTAGCCTTGCAGTAAATCTACAATGGTGAGTAGAATATGTTTTTTCTAGATTACATGTTTTATTGATCAATTTTTTAAAAATATAAGCCATAAATATTAAGTTAGCCTGGAGCAGTGTTTTCTTTAGAGCAATAAAATGGGTTTGTAGTTTGTGAAGGACCAAAGATAGCCTTTAGTAGCTCTTGTCAGATGTGGGAGTTTAGGAAGAGTTTACATGTTACTGAGAATTATGTCTGCAGGCAATGTCTTTGGTTGGGAATCCTATCAGATTGAGTGGATTGATTGGAACGACATTTAGAAGCAATGAGGAATTTACAGGAGCTAGGGGGTATGATGGATGGTAGTTATAGGAAGGGAGAAGAGCTTCAGATAGTTAGAAAGATGGATTAACTCCAGGAAAGGTAGAAGAGGCAGGCAGGTGGTGCAGGAGTCTTCTGTGGATATCCCCATTTCAAACAAATACGCTGATGGAATCTCATGGGAATGTAACACGAAAAGCCAAGTTTATGATATTGAGACTGGCTGTAATGTAGTGAGGGATGCATCGGGTTCCAAGCGATCGATTGTGATATGGGACTCTCTAGTCAGAGGCACAGACAAAAAATCAGAATGATATATTGCCTCCCCAGTGCCAGGCTCAAAACGGGTGGCATGGTGGCTCAGTGGTTAGCATTGCTACTTCACAGCACCAGGGGCCCGGGTTCGATTCCAGCCTCAGGCAATTGTGTGTGGAATTTGCACATTCTCCCCATATCTGCACGGGTTTCCTCCAGGTGCTCTGGTTTTCTCCCACAATCCAAAGATGTGCAGGTCAGGTGTGAATTAGCCATGCTAAATTGCCTGCAGTGTTAGGTGCATTAGTCAGGGGTTAATATAGGGTAGGAGAATGGGTCTGGGTGGATTACTGTTCAGAGGGTTGGTATGGACTTGTTGGGCTGAAGGGCCTGTTTCCATGCTGTAGGGAATCTAATCTAATCTAATATTTCATTGTGCACCCTCTATGTTCTCAAAGGGGAGAGAAACCAGCAGGAGATCATTGTACATATTGGAACCAATGACACAGGAGGGGAAAAGGATGAAATTCTGAAGGGAGAATGTAGAAAGTTAGACAAGAATTTAAAGAGCAGGTCCTTGAGGGTAGAAATATCTGGATTTCTAACTAGTGGCACTAGTTAGTGAGGGTAGGAATAGGAAGATAGAGCAGATGAATGCATCGCTGAGGAATTGGCGCACGGGAGAAGGGTACATATGTTTGGATCATTGGAATCTCTTCTGGGTAGAAGTCTCCTGAACAAGAAGGATGGATTGCACCTGAATTGTAAGGAGACTAATATGCTGGCAGGTAGATTTGCTCAAGCTGCTCAGGACGATTTAAACCAGTAAGCTGAAGGGGATAGTGAGGAAAGAGATCAGTCTGAGACCGGTACAGATAGGAAAGGGAGCATGTCAAACAGTCAGGGCAGGCAGGAACAAAGCAAGGAACAAAGTAGGAGTGAGAAATTAAACTGCATTTATGTCAATGCAAGAGGCCGAACAGGAAAGGCAGATGAACTCAAGGCATGGTTACGAACATGGGACTGGGATATTATAGTAATTACAGAAACGTGCTCAGGGATGGACAGGACTGGCAGCTTAATGTTCCAGGATACAAATGCTACAGGAAGGATAGAAAGGGGGACAAGAGAGGAGGGGAAGTGGTGTTTTTGCTGTACTGAGGGAAGATATTCCTGGGATTACATCCAGGGAAGTTATCCGGGTGGAATTGAGAAATAAGAAAGGGATGGTCACTTTATTGGGATTGTAATGGGGGACCATAGAGTCATAGAGATGTACAGCATGGAAACACACTCTTCGGTCCAACTTGTCCATGCCAACCAGATATTCCAACCCAATCTAGACCCACCTGCCAGCACCTGGCCCATACCATCTAAACCCTTCCTATTCATATACCAATTCAGATGCTTTTCAAATGTTGCAATTGTACCAGCCTTCACCACTTCCTCTGGCAGCTCATTCCATACAGGTACCACCCTCAGTGGGAAAACGTTGCCCCTTAGGTCTCTTTTATATCTTTCCCCTCTCACCCTAAACCTATGCCTGCTCATTCTGGACTCCCTCACCTCAGGGAAAAGACTTTGTCTATTTATCCTATACGTGCCCCTCATGATTTTGTTAACCTCTATAAGATCACCCCTCAGCCTCCGACACTCCAGGGAAAACAGCCCCAGCCTGTTCAACCTCTCCTTATAGCTCAAATCCTCCAATCCTGGCAACATCCTTGTCAATCTTTTGTGAGCCCCTTCACATTTTACAACGTCCTTCCGAAAGAAAGGAGACCAGAATTGTAAGTAATATTCCAAAAGTGGCCTAACCAATGTCCTGTACAGCTGCAAAATGACAGTGTTCAGTGTTGCTGAACAAAGAGACCTTGGAGTGCAGGTTCATAATTCTTTGAAAGTAGAGTCGCAGATTGATAGAATATTTGGTATGCTTTACTTTATTGGTCAGAGTATTGAGTACAGGAGTTGGGAGGTCATGTTGCAGCTGTCCAAGATGTTAGTTAGTGTTATAATGGTGCTGGAAAAGCACAGCAAGTCAGACAGCGTCCGAGAAGCAGGAAAACCGACGTTTCGGGTAAAAGCCCTTCATCAGGAATAGAGGCAGCGTCCCTGCAGAGTGAAGAGATAAATGAGAGTGGGGTAGGAGTAGGAAGAAAGTAGATCTGTACATCTCTTTGACTCTATGATTTTATAAGTGTACTTTCTCCCCACCCTCACGCCACTCTCATTTATCTCTCCACTCTACAGGCACCCTGCCTCTATTCCTGATGAAGGGCTTTTGCCTGAAACGTTGATTTTCCTGCTCCTCAGATGCTGCCTGACCTGCTGTGTTTTTCCAGCACCACTATAACCTAAACTCTGGTTTCTAACATCTGCAGCCCTTGTTTTGACCAAGATGTTAACTACGCAACTTTTGGAATATTGCATGCAATTCTGGTTTGATTCCTATTGGAAGGATGCTGTGAAACCTGAAAGGGTTCAGAAATAATTTACAAGGATGTTGCCAGAGTTGGAAGGTTTGAGTTTCTCGGGAGAGGTTGAGTAGGCTGGGGCTGTTTTCCCTTGAGCATCTGAGGCTGTGGGATGACCTTAGAGAGGTTTATAAAATCATGTGGGGCATTGATAGGATAAATAGACAAAGTCTTTTCCCTGGGATGGGGGCAACGTTTTCACACAGAGGGTGGCGCGTGTGTGGAATGAGCTGCCAGAGGAAGTGATGGAGGCTGGTACAATTGCAACATTTAAAAGGTATTTGGATGGGTTTATGAATAAGAAGGGTTTAGAGGGATATGGACCAAGTGCTGGCAAATGGGACTAGATAAGGTTAGGATAGTTGGTCGGCATGGACGAGTTGGACCGAAGGGTTTGCCTCAGTGCTGTACATCTCTTTGTCAGATATAGCAAGGGACCCAGGACTGAGTGCAACAAAATTCTAGTGGAAACAGTTTTCCAGTCACAAAAGCAATACTTTTTCATTGTCTGACAGCATCTACACAGGGAAATCAAAATTAATGTTTTCGGTTGACCCTGAACTTTAACTCTGATTTCTCAACACAGATGCTTCCAGACCTGCTGAGTTTTTCCAGCAATCTCTCTTTTTGTTTCTGATTTTACAACATAGGAAGGGTTTGGAGGGATAAGGGCCGGGTGCTGGAAGGTGGGACTAGATTGGGTTGGGATATCTGATCGGCATGGACAGGTTGGACAGAAGGGTCTGTTTCCATGCTGTACATCTCTACGTCTCTATCTGCAGTTTGTTTGATTTTTATTCCTCTTTCCTTCCTGACTCTGCACCAGTTCCAGAGATTACTTGCCATTTTCCCTTGCACTCCATGGTTGTTTACCTTTCTAAACAGTCTGCCATTCAGACCTTGTCAAACACCTTGCTAATATTTACATTGACAAATGAATGACCCTTATTAATCCTACTTGCTACTTTCTTAGAAAAAACACATTAATCAAACACAACCTTACCTCAACAAATCCATGCTGACTATCTTTTGACTAATCAGTGCATGTCTGAATGATAATTAACATTCAGAATGTTTTCCAATAATTTGCCCACTACTGGAGTTGGCTTAATTAGTTTTTAGTTTCTCCATTTTGAGACAATAGAAGTCCTCTAATCCTTTGGCACCACATATTGCCAGGAAGGATTCAAAAACAACGTTCACACAATAATTATTTCTTAATTTGCTTCTCTTAACAGACAAATATGCTTAAACCGAATATGCACATGTGAACGTGTGAATTAGGAGTAGACTATTTAGTACATGAGTCAAAAAGTGTGATGCTGGAAAAGCACAGCAGATCAGGCAGTATCCAAGGAGCAGGAGAATATGCCCTTCATCAGGAATGTGGAGGGGCGGAAGGGAGCTGAGAGATAAATGGGGGGGTGTGGGACTGGGGTGAAGGTAGCTGGGAAGGCGATAGTTGGATGCAGGTGGGGGGTGATAGTGATAGGTCAGAGGGGAGGGTGGAGCGGATAGGTGGGACAGTTCATGAGCATGGTGTTGAATTGGAAGGTTGGATCTGGAATGGAGGGGTGAGGGGAGATGAGGAAACTGGTGAAATTGATATTGATGCTGCTTGGTTGAGGGGTTCCAAGGCAGAAGATGAGGGGTTCTTCCTCTAGGCATCAGGTGGCTAGGATTTGGTGGTGGAGTGGGAGGGGGAGTTGAAGTGGTTAGCCACATGGCGTGGAGTTGTTTGGTGCGTATGTCCAGGAGATAGTCTCTGAAATGCTCCTCAAGTTGGCGTCCTGTGTCCCCCATGTAGAGGAGTCCACGTTAAAAGCAATATACACAATAAATGAGGTGTCTGGATGTGCAGGAAAATTTCTACTGGGTGTGGAAGGATCCTTTGCAGCCTTGGACGGAGGTGAGAGGAGAGGTATGGGCGCAGGTTTTACACCTCTTGCAGCAGCAAGGGAAGGTGCCAGGAGTGGAGGGTGAGTCCACACCTCCCCTCTCAATTCCATCCAAGGCCCCAAAGGATCCTTCCACATCCAGCAAAGATTTTCCTGCACATCCGAACACCTCATCTACTGTGTTTGTTGTTCTCCATGTGGTCTCGTCTACTTTGGGGAGACAGGACGCCAACTCACAGAACGTCTCAGGGAACATCTCTGAGACATATGCACCAAACAATCTCACCACCCTGTGTCTGATCACTTCAACTCCCACTCTCACTCTACCAAGGACATGCAAGTCCTGGGTCTCCTCCACCGCCAGATTCAAGCCACCCCATGCCTGGAAGAACAACACCTCATCTTCCGCCTTGGGACCCTCCAACCAAATGGCAGCAACATCGATTTCACCAGTTTCCTCATCTCACCTCACCCCGCCTTATCCTAGATCCAACCTTCAAACTTAACACCGCCCTCTTGAACTGTCGTACCGGTCCAACTTCCTTCCCACCTATCTGCTCCACTCTCCGCTCTGACCTATCACCATCAACCCCCACCTGCACCTACCTATTGCCTTCCCAGCTAATTTACCCTCAGCTCCACTCCCCCATTTATCTATCAGCCCCTTTGCTTCCCCCACATTCCTGATGAAGGGCTTGTGACCAAAACATTGATTCTCTTGCTGCCTGACCTGCTGTGTTTTTCCAGTGCCACACCTTTCAACTTTGATCTCCAGCACCTGCAGTCCTCACTCTCTCCTGTTTAGCCTATGAGCCCTCTCTGGAATTTGGCAAGATCATGGTTGATCTGATTATGGCTTCAATTCTAATCCTGTTTACCTCTGATATTTTTTGACGGTTGACCAAATTGAAATAACTCAGCTTTAAAAATATTTGATGATCCTGTCACCATTGCTCTTTGGAAAGAGAATTTGAAAGTAATGACCGTCTGAAATAAAATAGTTCTCTTAATCCTATAAGGACTATATATGTTTCATTAGGAAACATAGGAAAAACCAGAACATGGAAGTTCTCTAAAACTTTGAAAAGAAAGAAACTTCCAACTCAAGCTAAGACCTGGATCCAACTGACTGGTTATCAACCTGACGATTGGCAACATGATATCATTATAAAATGCCTAAAGAACTGTGAGAAATTCAGTTCATTTTCTCATTGTGGTTTGGATGTTTGAACCACAGACTTTGCTTATTTTTGCCTACATTTTCCATCTATGATATTCCTAAAAAGTTTGCATATTAGTAATAACCCATTTTGGCACATGTTAGAAGGTATTCCTTTCAATAAATACATTCTTGCTTTCTAAATCACCGACTAAACATTTTGTGAGTTTGCTTCATTCTAGAAAATTATCTAGAACCAACCTAAGGATTAAATTGATGATATTTCACATGTTTGACAACTCAGGGGAACAGTGGGTTTGATTTCCGGCACACTCATGGCAATCTAGGTCTTAAACGGGAGCACTCCTATTTCCTCTCTCACTGTATTTATACCATCCAACATTTTACACTCCTCCCTTAACCACAACGGCTGCATTGTCCCTCTTGTTGTTAAGACAGATGAAAAGCATTCCCCCTGAATATAGACAGCTATTCCACTTGGTTGAGGAATCGATCACAGGAAGGCATAGCTTTAGGGTAAGGGACAGGAGATTCTGAGAGGATTTAGGGGAAAAAAACCTTTTCACTCAGCGGGTGGTGGAAATCTGGAATGCACTGCCTGGGAAGGTAGTGGAGGAGGCTGGAAACCTTATAATCTTTACAAAATATTTGGATGAGTACTTCAAATATCATAACGTTCTAGAATATGGTACAAGTGCAGGAAATTGGGATAGTGCACTTCTAGTGGTAGTTATGTCGGTACAAATTCAATGGACTGAAGGGCCTTTTCTGCACTGTATGAATCTGATCTCTCCAAACTTTTATTCCTTTTCTTTTCATCCCTTCCACAACTATCCTGAATCTAAACTGCTCTTAGAATGGTCTCACCTGCCCAGTTTCATTCCCAAAACTAACTCCAGACAGCCCCTCAGCTGTGGATCTTACTACATACTGGATAACAAAGTTCTCCTGTGTGTATCCCACGAATTCTATGCCCTCTATACTTCTAATACTTTTTATATTCAAGTCAATATTAAAGTAATTAAAACATCGAACTGCTCAATTGCTTTTACACTTCTCAGCAACTTGTCAACGTATTTGCTGATCCATCTCCCTGGATTGTTCAGGGGGTCGACAGAGTGCTCACAGAAATTGACTGCTCTGTTTTTGTTTTCCTATTCAACCCATAAGGCCTCACTTGAAATGCTTCCAACTTATCACTTCTTCTCAAAGTTGTATTTCCAATATTATGGTTCACCCATCTTATCTTGTCTGAAAAATATTACCAGCAATGTTGAATTGCAGTTATTGCCTTTCTTTAAGTCATACTTCAGAACTATCTATGATGGCCAAGAGTCTATTTGTGGCCTTAACTCATCCACCTTATTCACTAGATGCCTTGCATTGAATATATTGTTCAACATTGCCAAATCTTTTCCTGTCTTTTTTTTTATCTTTGCTTCCTCTGCCTTCCATATGCATGTATTAATTTTCAGCTTTCTCACTCCTTTCCTTCCAGGTCTGCACACAGGCTCCCAACACCTCATCACTTTAGTTTAAACTCTTCCCCAAAATGCAGATAGTTCTTAAATTCATTCTTGGAATATGCATGTCACTGGCGAGATCAGCTTTTGCTGTATATTCCTAATTGCCAATGAACTGGGTGATTTGCTGTGGTTATTTCAAAGAGCAGTTAAGAGTCAACCACTTTGTTATACATCTGAAGTTCTGAGTAGGTCAGACATGCAAGGATGACAGATTTCCTCCCCTAATCACAAAGAATCATGAGATGTAACAGGTAGATGTTGAGAAATTGTTTCCATGAGTAGAGCTGAGGGACATCATTACAGAGTAAGAGGACACTCATTTGAAACAGAAAAGTGAGTGAATTTCTTTTCCCTAAAGGTAATGAATGTCTGGAACTCTCTAACTCAGAAGATTAGAGGCTAGATCACTGAAAGCATTTTAAAGAGAAGGTAGATAGATTTTTGAACTATCAGGGAGTCGAGGGCAATGATGAGCTGGCACAAAAGCAGGATTTGAAGCCTGAGGAAGATCAGCCATGATCTTGTTGAATCATAGGGCAAGCATTGATGAGCCAAATGGCTCTCATTTCATCTGCTTTATGTTCATGAAATAACTCCATAGAGGCTGGTATCCCATCACCAGATCAATCTTTATTTACACATGAACAGCCTTTGACTTTAGGACTACCTATTCAGTCAGTTTTCAAACTGCCAGAATCTCTGACAGTTTTTTTCCCCCAGAATCAGTCCCCTCCTGTTGACACACCCAAGAGGAGAGTCCTTGAACACTGGTCCAGCTCCCTCAGATCCAGCTGTCAGAGTGAGCAGAACCTCTGACACTCCTGTTTTTTTATCCCCATACTACCGTCTAACTGTGGTAGTGCTTATTTTCTCCCCAGCATCCATGTTGTGTGTATGCAGGTGTGAGACAGTGAGAAAGAGAGACACTCTTTTTTTTCTTTGACCAGGTGGTCTGACACTCCTGTTCATTTTTCTTTTCTTATTACCCCCCACACTACCACCTAACTGAGGTAGTGCTTATTTTTTCCCCAGCACCCATGTTGTGCGTGTGAGAAACAGTGAGAGATACACTCTTTTTTAATTTTATTAAACAATTACAAAATATTTTACAAAACAGTTTACAAAAAAAGTTAACATTTACAGCTGTATACAACAGCAATCTTACAAGGGAGAGGAGCAGCAAAGCCAGGCCCCAAACCCTACCATTCAACCAGTTTACAGGGAAATGAGGACAAACCTCAAATCCCAGTTTCAAATATGACAAGACAGCGACAATGACATTTGTACATGAGACAATCCTGTTACATAAAATTGCAGACAATACAGAACCAGCAAGCCCTCGTCCCTCCCATCTTCCGGCCACTCTAAGGCAGCCTGACCCTACACACTCTTCGTTCTCTTTTTTGCAGGTGTGAGACACAAAGTGCAGAAATCTTTATTCAGTTTCCACCACCAGGAAGAAAGCAAACACCCGAGTGGCCTGTGACAAGCAGTGCCCTTCACATCAAAGGGCAATTCCGTGTGATTACTGAACAGGAGGGCAGGGACTAAATCAAAATAGAGTTGGAGGGGGAAGTAATGCACTCCACTCCCTGCGGAGCACACTCTTCTTTTTTTTTTGAACAGGATATCTGACACAACTATTTTTTTTTCTTTTTTCTCTTTTTTAACCCCCACACTACCACCTAACTGTGGTAGTGCTTATTTTCCCCAGCACCCATGTTGTGTGTGTGTGTGTGTGTGTGTGCGCAGGTGTGAGACACAGTGAGAGACACCAGGTGTATGAATCTTCATTCAATTTCCACCACCAGGAAGAAAGGAAACACCCGAGTGGCCAGTGACAAGCAGTGTCCTTTACAAAAGGCAACGTGTGTGATCAAACAATGAAGGGGAGGGCAGGGATTAAATCAAAATAGAGCTGGAGGGGGAAATAATGCACTCCACTCCCTGCGGCGCACACTCTTCTTTTTCTTTTTTTTCCCCCAAGGGGGAAGAGTCCTTGCACACACACTTCCACAGAGCCAGCTCTCATAATGAACAGCATGTCTAACACCCATTCTCTTTTTGTTTTGTTTTTTCTTTTTGTGTGCAGGTGTGAGACACACAAAGTGCACAAATCTTTATCCAATTTCCACCACCAGGAAGATAGGAAAACACCCAGGAGGCCAGTGACAAGCAGTGCCCTTCACATCAAAGGGCAATGCTGTGTGATCAAACAGTGAAGGGGAGGACAGGGACTAAATCAAAATAGAGTTGGAGGGGGAAATGATGCACTCCACTCCCTGCGGCGCACACTTTTTTTCTTTTTTGTGCCCTTCTCAAAGGGCAATGCTGTTGGAACCTCCTAATTTTTTTTTCTCTTTGACTAGAACCCTGACACTCTTGTTTGTTTTTTTTTATTTCCCCCACACTACCGCCTGACAGCAATAGTGCTTATGTTTCCCCTGCACCCATGTCATGTGTGTGCACGCGCAAGTGTCGGACACAGTGATGAACAACAAGTGCATTAATTTTTATTTATATTTCACCACCAGGAACAAGAAAACACCTGAGTGGCCAATGACAAGCAGTGCCCTTCACAGCAAAGGGCAATGCTGTGTGAATCTCCTATTTATTTATTTGAAAAAAATTTTTTTTAAAAGACACAAAGTGCATGGACCTTTATTCAATTTCCACCACCAGGAAGATAGGAAAACACCTGGGTGGCCAGTGACAAGCAGTACTCTTCATATCAAAGGGCAATGCTGTGTGATCAAACAGTGAAGGGGAGGGCAGGGGCTAAATCAAAATAGAGTTGGAGGGGGAAATAATGTACTCCACTCCCTGCAGCGCCCACCTCTCCTTGAACAACTCCAGGGTGGTGGTGGACACCGCGTGCTCCTTCTCTAAGGACACCTGGGCTCTAACGTAACCGCGGAAGAGGGGCAGGCAGTCGGCCCTAACGACTCCCTCCACGGCCCGCTGCCTGGACCTGTTTATGGCCAGTTTGGCCAGGCCCAGGAGCAGACCCACGCGGAGGTCTTCAGACCTGCCCTCCCTCCTCCATACCGGGTGCCCGAAGATCAGCGTGGGACTGAAGTGCAACCAAAAGTAGAGGAAGAGGTTTTTCAGAAAATCAAAAAGGGAGTGCAAACGCCCACACCCAACATACACATGGTCCACGGACTCCACAGTGCCACAGAACAAACGGTTGGGCTGGGAGTCCGTGAACCACCGCAATCTACAGTTGCAGGGGACCGCTGTGTGCAGCACCCTCCACCCCAGATCCCCGAGAGAAAGGGGGAGGACTCCCGCGTAGAGAGCCCTCCACTGGGGATCCCCACCGCCCGGTGGCAAATGGGCATGCCAAGGCGTGTCTGGACGGTGGATGAGGGAGAAAAGGTGGATGGTGTGCAGCTGCAGTCGATATAGGACCCGCCTTTTTACGTCCTTAAAAGGGACAAAATGAAAATTTCAGAGGCAGCTCAGGTTGTGGGGCACAGGCTCCCGGGGGAAGTACGGGACCTTGGGGCCAATGTGAAATTCCGTCCGGGCTGGGATGAGCGTGGACGGGATCCCATTCTTAAGAAAATTAGTGAAGCAAATGGGTATTTCAACAATCAACAACGGTTAACATGGTTGCCATTATACTTGTTTCGAACTCCAGATTTTAGTTGCACTTGAATTTCACCATTTATCAATATTAGGATTCAAACCCATATGTTTGTAGAACGTCAATCTGGATTCTTTAATGATAGTTTTGTGACATTACAATTGCACCACAGTGTCCCCCAAATAAAATTTCCTACAATGATAGGAGTCTCATTAGTGGGAGGTGCAAGCTGTGTGGTTCATACAAGAACCATCTCCCTAGAACTGATCTCAATTCCCAGGAACCTAAAGCTACTCCTCTTGAAATATCTCGCCAGGCACATGTTCATTTACATAACTCTCCTGTTTTTTGGATTCATGTACAGAATTTTAAAATAATTGACATTTCTACAGTATATTTAATACAGTAAAATACAACACACTGAGATTTTATCTTCATCAACAGGGCCTATCATCTGCCAGGGCCCTTGGTTAAGTAATATTAAGAGAATTTACAAGACATTGCTGGAAATAGTTGACATGAAAAGTTACATGTCCCTTTACTCTTAAAAGATTACTACAATGCCCACTTAAACTGATGAATACAAACAATGGTATTGGTATTATTATGAGCAAAATTAGGTGGGTTTCTTTATGAGTATCCAATTATCCTAATTTTCCTTGGAGTCAGATGGAAATTCAGCATCTCAGTGATTAATTGCCAGCATTTGGGTGGCATCACTTAAGTAAGTTGTAGGGTTTTCGTTGTGATCTCATGAATGGGCAAAAGGAGCAGGTCAGAGGAAGAAATATGCTGAAATGATCATGAGTCCTTTAGGACGACCCAGCTCCTGTTGACCCCTAAAGTAAACATTCCACACTGAACTCGTAGACTACCTTCTGTTTCCATGAGGAGGATGACAGCAGCTTCCACCCTGGGATCAAGCTAAAGCAAACCTTGAGGGCTCTCTGAACATTAAAGGGCAACTATCTGGGTCTGATGTCATTGACATCAGAAGGACCTGCATGGAAAATGGAACGGCTTCATTTCGGTTGCCTGCCTACTCAACCTCTGAGAGTGACAGGGTGGCCATTTACAAACAAGCAGAATCTCTGCTCAGCTCACAAATCCTGTTAGAACTGAGTGAATGATTGAAATGCTTTTTGTGAGGTGAAAACTTACATTTACACTGTACTGTAGATTTACAATAAACCTTTGTAACTCTCTCAAAGTCTTTTGCCACTTAATTCAACTTATAGTATCAATGTATAAAACAAAGTGTCTTGCTGTGAATACAGGAACAGCATGAGAAACATAAAATGGAACCATTGCTGGTTCTGAAGTTAAAGCAGAGCTGTGTAATGTTGCAGGATGAAGAGAGATTAGATTAGATTACTTACAGTGTGGATTTAGGCCCTTCGGCCCAACAAGTCCACACCGACCCGACGAAGCGCAAACCACCCATACCCCTACATTTACCCCTTATCTAACACTACGGGCAATTTAACATGGCCAATTCACCTGACCCGCACATCTTTGGACTGTGGGAGGAAACCGGAGCACCCGGAGGAAACCCACACAGACACGGGGAGAACGTGCAAACTCCACACAGTCAGTCGCCTGAGTCAGGAATTGAACCCGGGTCTCAGGCGCTGTGAGACAGCAGTGCCACCTCCACAGTGAGACACTGTGCCACCGTGCCGCCCAGAGGTTTGAATGCCAGTGTTTAAAAGTGTTTCCAGCCCTGACTTATTGAGCCACTTCTCTTCAGGATTATTACAGAATTCAAGGGCTCATTACCAAAAATGGAGAAACGTCTTTTTTTCCTGACTCATACTCCAGAGGCTCCTCTGGCAGCCCACTCAGTGACACTCCTGCCCATATATCAGAGGATCTTGGATTCAAAGACATTGACACAGCATCCAGGCTAACATTCTGTACTGCATCAAAAATATGTATGACTACAAGACCTGCAGTACTCTCGAAGAGCTGCATGGCATGAATGCTGCCTCTTCCACACTTCGTCAGCTCTGACGAAGTGTCATGTAAACTCAAAACATTAGCTTGCTCTCTCTCCATGGTTGCTGCCTGACCTGCTTGGATTTCAGTGCTCTGAGATGTTGTCCTTTGGATTGGATATTAAACTGATGTCCCATTAACCTCACAATGGGTGCAAGGCTCCTATAATGTATTATTCAAAGAAAATATAGGGAATTACCCTGGTTTCCTAGCACACATAAACAGATTACCTGTTATTCTGGATGTTATTCATCACATAGATGCTCTCAGGAACTTTACTGTGAACAAATTAGCTGGTGTATTTCTTCTATTACTTGAGTAAATGCACTTCAAAAGTATTTCATTGGCTCAAGGCACTTTGGGACATCCTGAGTTGTTAACGGCAATATATAAATGCACGTTTTTCATTTCTTCATGGTCAACAACATGCTAGCTGCTACTTCAACAACATGTTCTCCAGTGGCTTCTTCAAAAAGCCAATCTTACCTTTGATGGATCACAGACTGTGGATGTAAAAAATGAGGTCTGCAGATGCTGGAGATCACAGCTGCAAATGTGTTGCTGGTCAAAGCACAGCAGGCCAGGCAGCATCTCAGGAATAGAGAATTCGACGTTTCGAGCATAAGCCCTTCATCAGGAATAAGAGAGAGAGCCAAGCAGGCTAAGATAAAAGGTAGGGAGGAGGGACTAGGGGGAGGGGCGATGGAGGTGGGCAGAGGAGATGACCTGGGCTACTGCGAATCCTCTTACAAGGATGCCTTCCTTGAAGAAGCTCTCTTCCTCCCTCTACAAGGATTTCAGTGAGTCCCTCTCTCACTGCACCCCCCCAGGTCATCTCCTCTGCCCACCTCCATCGCCCCTCCCCTTAGTCCCTCCTCCCTACCTTTTATCTTAGCCTGCTTGGCTCTCTCTCTTATTCCTGATGAAGGGCTTATGCTCGAAATGTCGAATTCTCTATTCCTGAGATGCTGCCTGGCCTGCTGTGCTTTGACCAGCAACACATTTGCAGCACAGACTATGGATGGCCCATCCGATTTTACACCATCCAAATTAGCAAACTGTCTAGAGGAAAGGGATTTGCACTGGTTGCTGTGAATGAAGCCTGACTACAATATCTGATCTGGGCAAGTAATCCAAAAAACTTCCTGTTCAATAAATGATGGAAATGAAATCATTGTGTTTACCACGAGATTTCTCATTGAGTGATGCAGAACAATACGGCAGTACCAGATTGGGTTGAGTAATATGAAGGGAGCTGATGCCACCTAGTGACAGACAATGCAAATTGTACTTCATTATTGATAACACATATTTCTGATCACCATGTCATTCACATAACATTAGAGTTATATAATGTCTTTCCTGGCAACAGTATGTTGCAAAACAGAATACTGTCAATGAAATACTTCTTTAGTACTACATTGGTGGTCATTGCAAGGACAAATTCTATTGTCTGATCCTGGCAGACAGTAAGTCCAGCATGTGAGATGCAGAGTAAAAATTAGACTCTCTCATTCTACCGATAAGTGGAACTAATTTCATTTCAAATTAGTTTTGACATTTAAAGCTCCTTGACAGCATTTGCTGATGGAAAGAACAAGAAAGAATAAAGAACATGGAAGATCCAAAGACAAAACTATTTGCATTTAGTCAACACAAAAGGCTTAAAGCTGTACATACGGGAGCCAAAACTTTGCGCTGGATGGAAAATTGGTTGAACATAATTGATGCTCATTGATTGAAATTACGGAAAGGAAAAAATTAATGAATTGTATGTCCCAGAATCAATACTGTATAATTCCTGCAAGTTTTTTCCTGATCATAATTCCAAATTTCTCACGTTTCTCCTTCATTTGTTAGTCAGTAGGTACGTAACAGATAACAAGATTAGCAGAAACTTGTTGAAACTTAACGTTAAACTTTAACTGTGCTTGGATCAAAGATAATTCCATCTTTTGCTGAGATGCAACAAACATTCTAGTTCAATCTGTCAGCATTTATTTCCAACATAAAAAATGCTGAAAACATTCTGCAGGTTTGGGAGCATGTGAAATGCTAATTATCTGGACTGTGACTTTCTCATCAATACTAGAAAAGAAGGAAGAAGTTCTTCAAGGTGGCAATTCCTGGAAGAAAAGTGACAATGAATTAAACATTAATTCAAAAGCAAAATATTACGGACGCTGGAAATACTCATTTTGGTGAAGGAAGGAACATCAACCTTAGATGGGGGAGACACAGTGGCTCAGTGGTTAGCACTGCTGTCTCATAGCGCCAGAGACCCAGGTTCAATTCCCGCCTCAGGCGACTCTCTGTGTGGAGTTTGAACATTCTCCCCATGTCTGCATGGGTTTCCTCCAGGTACTGTGGTTTCCTCCCACAGACCAAAGATGTGCAGGTCAGGTGAATTGGCCATGCTAAATTGCCCACAGTGTTAGGTGCTTTAGTCAGAGGGAAATGGGTCTGGATGGGTTACTCTTCGGAGGGTCAGTGTGGACTGGTTGGGCTGAAGGGCCTGTTCCCACACTGTAGGGAATCTAATCTAAAATGTTAAGTTAATTTCTCTCTTCGCAGGTGCAAGACCTTGCCCAGTTTCTATTTCAGTTTTCCAGAATTCAAAATATCTTATGTTACTATTTATCTCTATTAAGCTCCACAGTTCAGAATAGCATTCAATGTTGATTCCAAGCTATACTTAGAATTGCACATCCTTCTTCAAATGTGAATATACCACAGAAGTGCTATTTTATCTTTTGGCCTCTTCAAGAGCTCTGAATATTCTGAATGTTGACAAATACTTTTGTCACGAAGATAATTCTGAATTGGAGCAAGCAGAAACAAAACCTGCTAAAAATATAGATGTTGTGGTATTCCAAGAAATCATGCATAAATGACACAGTAACATCAATAATGGGACAGCTGTGTTTTTCCACATGGTTTTGTAAAAGTTGCTGCGTGAGATTTACTGTTTGTGGTCCACCACTGCAATATTTTGGCTGAAAGTCACTACTTGCACAGCAGGTAGAAAGATTCACTATATAAAGTGAAGTTGTCTCCATTTCAGACAGAGTACCCTTTAACTATATGATTAGCTTTAGTAATAGTTATCAATAACCTCCCTGTCACTGAAAATAAAGTTTTTAAAATGTGGAGTCTCAGTCCTTTAGGCTTTAGTTTTGGAGTTTTTAACAATATAACAATTAATTTTGTTCTAATATTTTCTTTGTGATAATCTTAATCCAAGCCTTTCTCTATTTCTCCTACTGTAACTGATTAGACATTGAATTTATCCATCCTAATTTATGCTTATTTCTTAGTCCTTGCATAGTTAATTCGGCAACTATTCACTGATAGGTTAAGAAAATATATAGTTGGTTGTCCTATCCAGTCTAATGCTACATGCACGGTTGAGTCCATAACTTGCTATGCAAAAACAGTAAAACCTGAAAAGGTCTGACCAATGGCAGCTGGTGTTACATGCTTTACTCCAGTAAATTAAATTCCAACATAGAAATTATAGTTTACCGTCAGTTGTGGGTAATGGTATAAAGGATACGGCAGAGGATTTGGAGCTGCTGTTTGAAACTTGCAAAGTGCAATGTATTCCATTCCTACAAATCTGAATTTAAAACAGAAACATTTGTAATAAAAAGCCATCAAATTGAAATGTTAACTCAGTTCTCTTTCTACTGATGCAGCTTGATCTGCTGAGTATTTATTGTACTTTCATTTTTATTTCAAATTTCCAGGATCAACATTATTTTGCATTATGGTGCTGAGCAAAAGCAGATGGGGTTGGATAAGTAAAGAAACAGAAGATGAATATGGAAAACTATGTAAACGGGAAAGCAGAATCATCTCCCATGACCCTGATAGGTAATATTCTTGGATATGGAAGAAAGTTATAATATCATCAGTAGTCGGAAGCATGTAAGTACATTGAGACAAGCAAGGAAAAGTGGAAAAATTGCTTTGATACTTAAATTGTTATACCATTCCACGTATTTATATAGCTTTCAGTATTAATACTAACATTATGACCCAAAATCTTGACAATAAGAATTAAGACTATTAGACAGTCTACATGAGGCATAGATAGGATTTATAAAAGGAAAGCAAAACAGATGTCTGCAAGCATACTTCTTTGGAAAAAAAAACACTTGAAAAGAGAAAACAAAATGTAATTACTACCATTGTCAAAGCAAATGGTGGCCATCAACAAAAATGGAGCATTGCTATAGATTTCAACTTTTGAAAGCTTTAATCAATGGTAATTGAACTTTACTGATCACTTTATATATCTCTTACGAACATAAGAAATAAAAGCAGTAGACGATATTCAGGTTGAGCCTGATCCACCATTCAATGTTATTGTGGCTGACCTTCAGCATCAACTCCACTTCTCAGTCCACTCCCATTCCCCATGACAGCATTTTTTGAGCTCAAGTTCGGATTTTCTCAAGGTTTTTTTTTACTTCTAAGGTTAACTTTTGATTTTCAAGGACTACATTTTCAATTTTACTATCTATATTATTAGGTGATTCAGTCACAGTAACAAGATCACCAATTTTGTAAGTTCTAGGTCACAATCAATGAAATTCCCATTAAATTAAATGCTTATTTATCACTGATCATTTTCTCTTCTGAGATCCATTTGTTGAATTTTGTGCAGTGTTTGAACTGTTGAAAGAATGATAATTACTTTTCTTTAAAAAAAGTCAAAAGATATAGTGTAAAAAAAGTTTCTCAAAACCATGAAACTATTAAAACTAACACAAAAGATCACAAAGCACTAATTTAAACAATGTCTTACACGGTATGTAAAAACAGTAGTGAAATATTCTTCAATACAGTAAAGTGAAAATCTAAAGGATTATACAGTTGCAAATGTAAACACAAAATTAACTCTAATACAAAAGGTTATATTGGCTAAAGATTAACCTATATATACTCAAGTACATACCTCATGTAAAAGTTAACCCCTTATTTTTGATCAAGAAATCAGGAATTTTCTTACATCTCATGTAAAAATCAACCCTAGTTCTTCACAAACAACAGATCTACATGAGTCAGTGTGCCAGTTGAGCGGCTCCGCGCTAGGTCTTCCAGTCCACCAGCCAACACATTCTGCTCCGGGTTTTCAGAATTACTTAATTAGAACATCGAACATTATGGCGTAACACAGGCCCTTCAGCTCTCAATGTTGCACCGACCTGTGGAACCAATCTGAAGCCAATCTATCCTACACTATTCCATTTTCATCCATATGTTTATCCAATGACCATTTAAATGCCCTTAAAGTTGGCAAGTCTACTACTGTTGCAGACAGTGTGTTCCTTACTAGTCTGAATAAAGAAACCTCTGACATCTGTCCTATATTTATCACCCTTCAATTTAAAGCTATGTCGCCTCATGCTAGCCATCACCATCCAAAAAAAGGCTCTCACTGTCCACCCTATCTAACCCTCTCATTATTTGAAATATCTCAATTAAGTCACCTCAGCCTTCCGTCTTAAGGCCTTCCTACCAGGCAATATCCTGGTAAATCTCCTCGGAACCCTTTCCAAAGGTTCCACATTCTGTGTGTTCTCTCATCCTGTGTTTTTCCTTTGTTTAGATATTAGTTGGGCTTCTGCTAATGATATAACATAAATTTTGACAAGCATGAATTTCAGCCACTCAGACGTAGTAGCCATGTAAATTTAACCTTAAAAAGTAGTCAAAAAATTTGACTATTAATTGAGTATATACACTACATTTAGTCACAAATAATTGTTTCACTTCTCCAATAAATTAAAACAACACAAGGACATGGGCATATCTGTGACCATGATTTTTTGATAAGGGCTAATGAGCTGGGAGGATACCTATTCTCCCTTGGAATTCTGGAAATAAGTGCAGCCTTATATGTCTCAAACCTGAGTGTACTACTTCCATTCTGTTAAAAATTCCATAGTGTATATCTTTGTCGAGCAATGCTAAGCAGAGTCACTTGGTATCAAAACATTAAACTCTATATATTAAATTGTATAATATTAAAATAATTAATGAATATACTTCAAATATATGAGTAAAATTAAACAAAGTCAATCATTAAACTTTAATTTCCCTATTTATCTTAAACTATTTGGACTCACTCACTACAATGGAAGAGTTCATCAAGATAGACTCAGAGTCATAGAGGTGTACAGCATGGGCACAGACCCTTTGGTCCAACCCGTCCATGCCGACCAGATATCTCAAACCAATCTCGTCCCACCTGCCAGGACCCGGCCCATATCCCTCCAAACCCTTCATATTCATATACCCATCCAAATGCTTTTTAAATGTTGCAATTGTGCCTCCTCCACTTCCTCTGGCAGCTCATTCCATACACGTAATACCCTCTGTGAAAAGGTTGCCCCCTTAGGTCACTTTTATATCTTTCCCCACTCACCCTAAACCTATGCCCTCTAGTTCTGGACTCCCCCACACCAGGGAAAAGACTTTGTCTATTTATCCTATCCATGACCCTCATGATTTTGTAAACTTCTATAAGGTCACCTCTTAGCCTCCAACACTCCAGGGAAAACAACCCCAGCCTGTTCAGCGTCTCCCTGTAGCTCAAATCCTCCAACCTTGGCAACATCCTTGTAAATCTTTTCTAAGCCCTTTCAAATTTCACAACATACTTCCGATAGGAAGGAGATCAGAAACGCATGCAATTAACAGTGGCCTAACCAATGCTCTGTACAGCCGCAACATGACCTCCCAACTCCTGTACTCAATACTCTGACCAATAAAGGAAAGCATACCAAATGCCTTCTTCACTATCCTATCTACCTGCGACTCCACTTTCAAGGAGCTACGAACCTGCACTCCAAGGTCTCTTTGCTCAGCAACACTGCCTAGGACCTTACCATTAAGTGTATAAGTCCTGCTAAAATTTGCTTTCCCAAAATACAGCACCTCGCATTTATGTGAATTAAACTCCATCTGCCACTTCTCAGCCTGTTGGCACAGCTGATGAAGATCCCGTTGTAATCCGAGGTAACCTTCTTCGCTGTCCACCGCACCTCCAACTTTAGTGTCATCTGCAAACTTACCACCTATACCTCTTCCACTCACATCCAAATCATTTATATAAATGATAAAAAGTAGTGGACCCAGCAATAATTCTTGCAGCACTCCACTGGTCACAGGCCTCCAGTCTGAAAAACAACCCTCCACTACCACCTTTGAGCCAGTTCTGTATCCAAATGGCTAGTTCTCCCTGTATTCCACGAGATCTAACCTTGCTAACCAGTCTCCCATTGGGAGTCTTGTCGAACGCCTTACTGAAGTCCATATAGATCACATCTACCTCTCTGCCCTCATCAATCCGCTTTGTTACTTCTTCAAAAAACTCAATCAAGTTTGAGAGACATGATTTCTCATGCACGAATCAGTCTTCGCCTTTCTAAATATATATACATCCTGTCCCTCAGGATTCCCTCCAACAATTTGCCCACCACCAGCATCAGGCTCACTGGTCTATAGTTTCCTGGCTTGTCCTTACCACTCTTCTTAAACCATGTTAGCCAATCTCCAGTCTTCCGGCACCTCACCTGCGAATATCAATGATATTTATATCTCAGCAAGAGGCCCAGCAATCACTTCCCTAGCTTCCCACAGAGTTCTTGGGTACACCTGATCAGGTCCTGGGAATTTATCCACTTTTATGCTTTCAAGACAGCCAGCACTTCCTCCTCTGTAATATGGATACTTTTCAAGATGACACCATCTATTTCTCTGCATTCTATATCTTCCATGTCCTTTTCCACAGTAAATACTGATGTAAAACACTCGTTTAGTATCTCCCCCATTTTCTGTGGCTCCACACAAAGGCTGCCTTGCTGAACTTTGAGGGGCCCTATTCTCTCCCTAGTTACTCTTTTGTCCTTAATGTATTTGTAAAAACCCTTTGGATTATCCTTAATCCCATTTGCCAAAGCTATCTCATGTCTCCTTTTTGCCCTCAAGATTTCCCTCTTAAGTATACTCCTACTTCCTTTATACTCTTCTAAGGATTCATTTGATCTATCCTGTCTATACCTGACATATGCTTCCTTCTTTTTCTTAACCAAACCCTCAATTTCTTTAGTCATTCAGCATTCCCTATAGCAACCAGCCTTTCCTTTCACCCTAACAGGAATATATTTTCTCTGGACTCTCATTATCTCATTTCTGAAGGATTCCCATTTTCCAGCGGTCCTTTACCTGCAAACATTTGCTCCCAGTCAGCTTTTGAAAGTTCTTGCCTAATACTGTCAAAATTGGCCTTTCTCCAATTTAGAACTTCAACTTTTAGATCTGGTCTATCTTTTTCCATCACTATTTTGATTTTAATAGAATTATGGTCGCTGGCCCCAAAGTGCTCCCCCACTGACACCTCAGTCATCTGCCCTGCCTTATTTCCCAAGAGTAGGTACACCCACATACTGAATCAGAAAATTTTCTTGTACATACTTAACAAATTCCTCTCCATTTAAACCCTTAATACTATGGCAGTCCCAGCCTATATTTGGAAAGTTAAAATACCCTACCATAACCACTCCATTATTCTTACAGAAAACTGAGATCTCCTTACAAATTTGCTTCTCAATTTCCCTCTGACTATTAGGGGGTCTATAATATAACTCCAATTAGATGATCATCCCTTTTTTTATTTCTCAGTTCCACCCAAATAATTTCCCTGGATGTATTTCCAGGAATATCCTCCCTCAGTACAGCTGTAATGCTATCCCTTATCAAAAAGCGCCACTCGCCCTCCTCTCTTGCCTCCCTTTCTATCCTTTCTGTAGCATTTGTATCCTGGAATATTAAGCTGCCAGTTCTGTCCATCCCGGAGTCATGTTTCTGTAATGGCTATGATATCCCAGTCCCATGTTCCTAACCATGCCGAGTTCACCTGTCTTCCCTGTTAGACCCCTTGCATTGAATTAACTGCAGTTTAATTTTTCAGTACTACCTTGTTCTCTGCTTTGTCCCTGCCTACCCTGACTGTTTGTGTCGCTCCTGTTCTCAACTGTACCAGTCTCAGATTAATCTCTTTCCTCACTATCTCCCTGAATAATAATCAACTCTCCATTAAATATAAAGCTCAAAAACACAAGGAAATCATTACTTTCCTAGATACTACAATATTTAAATTGATACAAAACAGGCACGAGAAAGCAACAGAAGCTTTTAAAATAATTGACAACAGTTTTACATACAAAAACATTCACCTTAAACATATTTTGCTCTGATTTGAGAGTTCAGAACTTATACAGTTCTACTGCATTTGCATAAAGCTGGAATATTTCAACATTACATTTCCTATTGTATTTCAGATCTCAATTTGAGTTAATTTTAACAATTAATAGTGTTCATTTCAGCAGGATCCAGGCTTTTCCCAAATTGTTGAATTTATGCTGTCTTAAACTAAAGATACTACATTCATTTGTAAGGAATTCATAACCTCAGTGATTTAAAGTTTTCATGGATCCCAGTTTTCTCAGTATTGTTTTGTTTACAAGTTACTTTGTGTGTTTTTAACTGTTCCCTGCACTGCAAACTCCTTCTCCCCCAACTGCAGAACCCTTCTTTCCCCAAGACTTCTTTAGATTAGATTAGACTTACAGTGTGGAAACAGGCCCTTCGGCCCAACAAGTCCACACCGACCCGCCGAAGCGCAACCCACCCATACCCCAACACTTACCCCCTACCTAACACTACGGGCAATTTAGCTTGGCCAATTCACCTGACCCGCACATCTTTGTGACTGTGGGAGGAAACCGGAGCACCCGGAGGAAACCCACGCAGACACGGGGAGAACGTGCAAACTCCACACAGTCAGTCGCCTGAGTCGGGAATTGAACCCAGGTCTACAGGCACTGTGAGGCAGCAGTGCTAACCACTGTGCCACCGGGCACCCTTTCCTTCCCTTCATACATCTTGCAGTCTCCTTCTCACTTCAACATCCACTTTTGGTCTATTTCTCCATCCATATTAAGCTTGCAAATCCCTTCTCCACCATAGCATTTTCCAATCTCCATCTCTCTCCACAACTCCTTTGTAGCCGCCAGCTCCTTTATCCCACCCCAGCAAACACTTCTGTTCTTTGATGTCTCATGGTCACTGCATGTTGAGGTCACACAATAATTATATCAAGAACATGGGTCAGTTTGTTAGTAAACCTTTCAGAGACATGCTCATGATATCAACATGATTCATAGGATACAGGGGAACCTCAAATAAGCGAACGAGATGGCGGGCATTATTTTGTTCAGATAATTGATTATTCGGCTGATTGATTCAATGCCTTTCCTCTGGGACTCGGAGTTTTCTGTTAAGTCCATTCCCCATTCAGGAGACTAGGCCGCAGCACACCGTGCACAACCCTCTCAACCACCACCACCACCCCACCCCCACACCCACACCCCGTCAAGGTTCCTCTGTTAAAGTATCATATTTCATCTTACCAGGATCACTTGATTCATGACACACTAATTCGAGATTGCTGATCAATTGTAATCTAATAACTTAATGTTAGCATAGATGCTTATGTTCCTGTGAATGTAACTGTTGTACACAATAGGTGGTTGTAATAAATGTCTGTCAGATACTTCAATACCTCAATATGAACACCTAGTTTCTTATGTTATGGAGAATAATATAAACACTGCTTTCTAAGTTAAAATGCCCTATTGGAAGCCCTCACCCCAGAACTGGCAGATGGAATTCCTGGATCCAGCAAAAGGTAATCCACAATACTGGCATTGGCAAAAAGTGATTCATGATCCTGGCCCTGACTAAGGTTCGTCTTTGGATTCACTGCTATAAATTACTTTCCTAACAGCTTGTCATTGCTTCATTCATAGGTGCTTTTCTAACGCATTTGGTACCGATAGGTTCGCTATGAATCTATCAGCTATAAACATTAGACAGCATTGGTCTGTGATTGGAGAAACAGTTCCTCACCATTTCCTCCCATTCTAGTAAGAAGGATAAATGTTCTGTTTTCTCATCTCCATAAATTAATTTGCCCTGGCAATTTGGAGACTCTCAGATACAGATTTACCTGCTGCTCCTATGTATTTTGAGCAAAGATTGCCATATCCCTTGATTTTATAAGAGACCAAAATTTTGCTTACCTAAGCCTAAAATATATTAAATGATTGAGCACCCACAATCTTTTTAAATTTCAAAGATTCACAACACTTTGATTGATGATATTCCTTCTCTTTTCAGGCCTAACTTTTCAATTAATTATCCTGAGTATGTGCCCCAAGTTCCTTATTCCTCCACCAGGAAAAACAGTCGCTGAGTGTCTATCCTGTCAAAGTTCTTCAGAATTTTGCACATTTCAATGTCATCACAACTCATTCTTCTAAACTCCAAAGAATATAGATACGGTTTACTCAGCATCTCATTAGAGACAACATTCTCATCCCAGGGACCAACACAGTGCACTTTCTTATATGAGGGCATTCCTTATTAAATATGAGAACCAAAATGCACACAATACTGCATTCTGGGTGTGGTTTCAACAAAGCTCTGCACAAAATGACAGAATTGTTACAGTGGACTGTAACCAATGGACCATTTGACCCAACATATCTGCTCTGATTTCCTGATTGAGTATTACAACTCGGACGCATTCTCTTGCATTTTCCCCATGACCCTAAATATTGTTTCTATTTAATAATCATCTAGTGCCCTATTTAATGTCTCAATTGGATCTGCGTTCACCACACTTCCAAGCAGGTCATTCCAAACCCTAATTAGTCATCGAACGGAAAGTTCTTTTCACACAGATTTGATTCTTTTGCATTACCTTGCATCTATGCCCTCTCATTCTTGATCATTTCATGAGAAATAACTTTCTCTATATCTATTCTGTCCAGTCCCCTCATAACTCTTAAACTTCTATCAAATGTCCTCATAGTCTTCTCCTCTCCAAGGCAAATCCTAACTTCTCCAAGGTTTTCCGATAACTGAAGTTTCTTATAACAAGAACCATTCTTGTAAATCTCTTCACTAATCTCTCCAATATGTTCTCATCCTTGACAAAATGTGTCACCCAGAACTGTACACAATACTCCAGATTAGGTCTAAAAGTTGTACAAGTTTGGTATAACCTCCTTGCTCTTGTTAATACAGCCTAGCACATTGTATATTTTATTAGTTCCTAACTCTACCTCTTCTGTAAACTTTAGTTACTTATGCACATCATTGCTTCTGCACCATTAAGATAGCACCTTCTATTTTACACTCTATCTCATGTTCTTTATACCAAAATGCATCATCTCACATATCTGTAATGCGTCTGCCACCTAACTGTCCACTCCACCAATTTGTCAATATAATTTTACACTGTCCTTATCATCGCTTACAGTGCTTGCTGGTTGTGTATCATCCACAAGCTTGTTATTGCCCCCTAGGTAGAGTCATAAAGATGTACAGCACAAAAACAGACCCTTCGGTTTGCAGATGATACAAAGTTAGGTGGACAGGCAGGTAGTACTGAGGAAGTGGGGAGGCTACAGAAGGATCTAGAGAGTTTGGGAGAGTGGTCCAGAAAATGGCTGATGGAATTCAACGTGAGCAAATGCGAGGTCTTGTACTTTGGAAAAAAGAATAAAAGCATAGACTACTTTCTAAATGGTGAGAAAATTCGTAAAGCCAAAGTACAAAGGGATCTGGGAGTGCTAGTCGAGGATTCTCTAAAGGTAAACATACAGGTTGAGTCCGTGATTAAGAAAGCGAATGCAAGGTTGTCACTTATCTCAAGAGGGTTGGAATATAAAAGCAACGATGTGCTACTGAGACTTCATAAAGCTCTGGTTAGGCCCCATTTGGAGTACTGCGTCCAGTTTTGGTCCCCACACCTCAGGAAGGACATACTGGTACTGGAACGTGTCCAGCGGAGATTCACATGGATGATCTCTGGAATGGTTGGTCTAACATATGAGGAACGGCTGAGGATCCTGGGATTGTATTCATTGGAGTTTAGAAGATTAAGGGGAGACTTAATAGAGACATACAAGATAATACATGGAAAGGGTGGACGCTAGGAAATTGTTTCCATTAGGCGAGGAGACTAGGACCCATGGATGCAGTCTTAGAATTAGAGGGGGTCAATTCAGAACAGAAATGCAGAGACATTTCTTCAGCCAGAGAGTGGTGGGCCTGTGGAATTCATTGCCACAGGGTGCAGTGGAGGCCGGGACGCTAAATGTCTTCAAGGCAGAGATTGCTAGATTCTTGTTGTCTCGAGGAATTAAGGGCTACGGGGAGAACGCTGGTAAGTGGAGTTGAAATGCCCATGATTGAATGGCGGAGTGGACTTGATGGGCCGAATGGCCTTACTTCCACTCCTATGTCTTATGGTCTTATGGTCCAACCCACCAATCCGGTCAGATATCCCAACCCAATCTTGTCCCACCTGCCAGCACCTGGCACATATCCCTTCAAACCTTTCATATTCATGTACCCATCCAAATTCATTTTAAATGTTGCAATTGCACAAGCCTCCACCACTTCCTCTGGCAGCTCATTCCATACATGTACCACCCTCTGTGAAAAAGTTGACCTGTAGGTCTCTTTTATATCTTTACCCTCTCACCTTAAACTTATGCCCTCTAGTTCTGGACTCCCCGATCCCAGAGAAAAGTCTTTGTCTATTTATCCTATCCACACCCCTCAATTTTGTAAACCTTTATAAGGTCACCCCTCAGCCTCCGACGCTGCAGGGAAAACAGCCCTAACCTGTTCAGCCTCTCCCTACAGCTCAAATCCTCCAATCCTGGCAACATGCTTGTAAATCTTTTCTGAACCTTTTTCAAGTTTCACAACATCCCTCCAATAGAAAGGAGACCAGAATTGCATGCAATATTCCAACCGTGGCCTAACCAATGTCCTGCACAGCTGCAACATGACCTCCCAACTCCTGTATTCAATATTCTGATCAATAAAGGAAAGTATACCAAACGCCTTCTTCATAATCCTATCTACCTGCGATTCCACTTTCAAAGAGTTTAGATCATAAATATACATTGGGAAAATCAAGGATGCCCAAACATTAGGGAACTATTGCCTCTTGTTACCTAGTCCTCAGCCAAATTTGTACCCACGATGCTCGTGCTGCATTTATTATATAAACTATACATTTTCTCATATGTTTATTATGTGGCATTCTATCATGCCTTTTGCAAGTGAACACTCTAAACAAATCTTAATGTTATTGCTTTGAAAACTCCAGTAAATTAACCAAATATGATTTTCCCTTAACAAAGCCATACTGGCTCTTCCGATTTAGGAGAAAGTGAGGACTGAAGATGCTGGAGATCAGAGCTGAAAAATGTGTTGTTGGAAAAGCGCAGCAGGTCAGGCAGCATCAAAGAGCTTATGCCCAAAACGTCGATTCTTCTGCTCCTTTGATGCTGCCTGACCTGCTGTGCTTTTCCAGCAACACATTTTTCAGCTCTGGCTCTTCCTATTTTACCCACGTTTTCTATTCAACTATTAAATCTATGTATCCTAATATTGATTTCAATAAGTTTTTTCACTATTGAAGTTAAACTGATTAGTCAATAACTTCTGGACATATCCTTATAACCTTTTATGCACAAGGCTACCACATATACAATTCTCCAGTCCTCTGATGCCTCCAACCACCCCTGCACCAATTCTAGAAAAGTTTGAAACCTTATTTCTACAATTTCCACTCTCATTTCTTTCCATATCCTTAAATGCACTAGAACTGGTTCTATTGCCTTATCAAAAAGTATCAACAATCTATCCAATACGTACTTTGTCTTTTTTTAAAACCTGCTCACGACTGAGTTTCATTGGTCATCAAGACTTGTGGGTCACCTTCCTTAATGAAAACTGTCACAAAGCTGGTGCTTTTATTTTCTAAAAGCTGTTCCTTTTCTCAAGGATACTGTGTTCTTGATTATTTTCAGAGGGGTCATAAACAGTGCAGGCTCTGAATCAACTAGTTTGGTACAGAAATAAAAAGGTTTATCGAAAGGCCTTTTTATTTATACGTATCCAGATGAGACTTTAGGCCAAAGCTTTTATGTTTTAGAACATACCTGCATAATGAAAGTGGAATGGTCAGTCCTAAAAGTTGAAGTCTTGGTTGAGTCAGTTCAGCAATGGGCTGTGTGGAAACAGGCTGCTAGGCTCTCTCTCCTTCTGCCCTTCTAACTTTGACCTGTAAGCCTCTGTTTCAGTTTTATTCTATGTTTAAGGGGTTTGTTTATTGGAACTGTTGTGCATTTTTGGAACAGCATTATTTGTTTGGATAAGCTGAGTTCTGTGGGTATTCTATATTCTGTTCTTTGTGTTTCGTTTCATAATTTTGTGAATAAATTTTTGTATGTTTTAAAACCTGGTAGTCAATCTAGCTAACTTACTCCAGGTAATTTTCACTGTACACTTACCAAAGCAAATAGCAAGGTTTTGGTCTGGGCTGTCTGCTTAAGAATGTTTTGAGTGGCCTGGCCTAGTCCACAACAAAACACATGCAAAGTATTGAATTCACACCTTAGCCAGGTCCCCCATCACAATGTGAAAATCTTTTTACAGTCCATGATGAACTTTATTCCTCCTTTTGCCATTCATTGTTAAAGAGTCTATAGAAGATATTGCGTTGATTGCTAGTTTCTTTCATAATCCCTCTTTGCTGCTGTCACAACTCAATTGGGAAGAGCGAACAGATAATGAAGCACCATGATTACATACGTTGCCACAAATGTGAAACTACTCAATTAAATCAGAGATGATCAATTTACCTGACCGACTGATAGTCAGAACAACAGTGACTCCTCACCAGGTTTTGTCATTAACAGGAAAATAACTATTTGCTGTAATCAAATATTCCTTTTCCAATGGCACAAAATGGGTTACTAATACACTATTATGTACCTTAAGCTATACTATATCCTAAAACCACAGACGCACACATTCATTCAAAAATAAGATGGAGAATAAAAAGGACAGTTTGACTCAAACATTATGGTTGGAAAAAGTATGGAGAAAAATTCTCTACACCAAAAGTCCAGATCACAAAAGGTGGCTGGAGTTGTTTCTCATATTTCTTTTGATTTTTTGTTTTAGTCATGGTGACATGTTGCTGTCTGCAGTTAAGGTTAAAAATCACACAACACCAGGTTATAGTCTAACAGGTTTGTTTGGAAGCACTAGCTTTCAGAGCACTGCTTCTTCATCAGGTTGTTGCGCACAACCACCTGATGAAGGAGCAGCGCTCCAAAAGCTAGTGCTTCCAAATACACCTGTTGGGACTATAACCTGGTGTTGTGATTTTTAAACTTTGTCCACATCAGCTCCTTCACACGTCTGCAGTGCTATGATCAATATTCAATTCAATAGCTGAGGGGGTGCACCCGAGTCTTTTCAGTGTTAGAATTATTTTCTGGGTCTTCTCATTCACAGAGAGAAATTGTGAGATGTGTTTCATGTTTGAAGGCTTCTGGATGTTGCTGACTCCACTGTCCTCACAGGACTGTTACAAACTGCAGTTGGACGAATCCAAAAGCTGTCATTAAAATGTTTTTCCCAAACCCAAAATTTTATGTTGTTAATGCATCTCAAAAAGTATCCATCTCACTGTTCCAAATATTAACATAGTCTTGAACAGCTAAAGTGTACTTCGTATAATCCCACTTGATCTTTGAAATGCAAAAGTTCTCCTGATACTTTCAGCTAAATCACAACCCAATTTAATTTTCCAGGTTACATTGTGAAGGAAAGAAAATAGGTAGCCCCTTACTTCTCTTATTTTTCATCACCTTTGCCTGAAACATAATTTTCCTGCTCCTCGGATGCTGCCTGACCTGCTGTGCTTTTCCAGCATCACACTTTCGTCTCTAATCCCCAGCATTTGCAGTCCTCACTTTCGCTTAACTGTCATAAGCATGCTTTTTTTTTCTTTGACTTAATCTCAATCGCCTTTTAAATCAATAGAGTTCTTGCTTTTGACTATATATTTGAAAGAATATATCTCGATTTCTGGCTTTGAAGGTAGCCCATTGTTCAGCCAGTTTTTGCCATCGACCTTTGCTTCTAGTCTATCACTGTCCTTTTTCCCCTCCCCATGGAGATCAGTTTTCCCCACGTAATTATACTTACTCTGGATTGTTCTTTTCCACTGTCATTTCGAACTTTATTTCAAACAATAATCTCTGTTCTGTAAATATTCCCTCACCAACACTTAGTTTACCTGGCTCATACCATTCCTTTGTATCAGATCTAACAGTGCCAATTTCCCCACTGGACTGGACACATCCTGTAGAAAATTATCCTGAACACAATCTCGGAAAATTGTCCTTGCTGCTCTTTACATGAACACTATTAATTAAAATCCCTTGTGATTAGTATTCTATGATTTTTGCATCTTTCTGTGGTTTAGTTGCAGATTTGTTCCACTTGGTGATGTGTATACTGCATCGAGCAATGCAATTTCATCCGTTTTGATCCTTAGCTCTAGCCAAATCAACTGCCCTCCAACAATCTTGAGCTTCCCATTTCTGCAGCACTAAAATGCTCTCCTTAACCAATACCATTAAACCACCTTCTATATTTTATGAACTTTATGATCAAATATACTTAAGACACAGTCATCCCTCTCCTTGAGCCATGTTTCTGATCTAGCCACAAAACCATAATTCCAAAAGGCAATCTGCACCTGTAGCTCACTAATCTTCTTGACTATTCTGTGCATTCACGTAGCTTAACCCTAATTTAGACTTGATTTATTTCTTCCTTTCTGCAACTTTGCCTAATACTTATTACTCTATAATGCTCTATCTCTCCCAAACGTTTGTGCCCCCGCCCACTGTCCTGATGCATCAGATGCAACTCATCTGGCGTATACAGTGACCAATCCTGTTTATAAAAATCTAAAGCCCTTCCTCCTGCACTATCCTTCCAGTCACACTAACATATCATTCCTCCATGTAATTTGCATTTCCACCCTCCTAAATAATGTATCCCATGACTGATGAATCAGCCCCTGCCATTGACATCAGTTGCATCTTTATGTTTCCTCCATCAGGTATGCAGATTGCACACCTTTGATCACTTTTTAGGGGTTTGGATTAATCAGATAAGGCTTGGTTTGTAAAATACTTACATATTCCTAAATTTACATTTGATAAAACCCAGTGTACAGTATACAGTTTATGCAAAACACAACAGTCTTTCATCACATGAACAGAACTAATGTCTTCACTTCCTTCCCTTTATTTTAAATTCTGCAACGTGTGCCAAATTTCAGGGAAAAAGGCAGCCTTAAGATATTTGAAATGTTTTTAAAAAGAACATCTATTCACACAATTCTTAGGACTTACACGCAAGTTATTGTCCTTAATGATTCACTCTTAAAATCAACGTAGAAGACATCATTTTTTACTTGTAAAGTTGTAAAGACATGTCTTCTTAGCTAATGATACAATGCAAAATACCTGCTATATTATAAACTGTTATACCCACCATCTCAGCAGTCCTTCACTCCTCCCTCCCACCAAATTATCCTTCAAATATTTTGAGATTTAGGCAATAAGAGCTTTGTGGAATTTGGTCGGATTGTTCATTTTTAGGGCTAGGGATAAACACCTCGCTAACTGCATTTGTTATTTGAGATATGGGCTGAAAGGTTCTTGTAGGCGAAACATACTGCTGCTCTGTCAGTGATTGAGAGAGTGGATATTTGTGGACATGTTACCTATCAAGCAGGCTGAATCATCAAGCCTTTTGAGTGTTGTTGGAATTGCATTCATTCAAGCAAGTGGGAAGTATTCAATCAAACTCCTGACTTCTGTCTTGAAGTTTGTAGACTGACTCTGGGGAGTCAGGTGAGTTACGCGCTACAGGATTTCTATCCTCTGACCTATTCTTGTAGCCATAGTATTGATATGGTTAGTCCAGTTCAGTTTTTGGTCAAGATAGTGGTAGTGGGGGGTTCACCAATAGTAATACCATTGAATGTCAAGGGGAAAACAATTAGATTTTCTCTTGTTGGAGACAGTTATGCCTGGCATCCGTTTGGAGCAAACATCATTTGCGACTTGTCGACTTCAATTTGGATATTGTCCAAGTCTTTCTGCATTTGGGCCTGAAACTGCTTCAGTATCTGAGCAGTCACGAATGGTGCTGAACATTGCACAATCAGCAAGCATCCCCACTTCTGACCTCATGATGATGTTGGAAAGGTCATTGATGAACCAGCTGAAGATAACTGGATGAGAACACTACCCTAAGGAACTCCTGCAGCGATGTCCTGAAGCTAAAATGATTGATAGGATTCCAACAAACAAACCATTTCCAATGTGGCAAGCAGGACTCCAATCAGTGGAGAGTTCACCCCACCCCCTTCCCCACTGCCACCAATTCCCATTGACTATGATTTTTGGGGGGCACTTTGATGCCACACTTGATTGAATTTCAAGGGTAGTCACTCTCACTTCACCTCTGGAATTCAATTCTTTTGTCCATGTTGCAGGGATAAGCAGGGACAGGAATGGTAGTAGCAGGCTTCAGGATTTAGATGTTTCAGTAAGAACAGAGAAGATGGTAAAATAGGGAGAGGCGTGGCATTGTTAGTCAAGGACAACATTAGTGTCAGAAAGGACATTTGGAGACTCGTCTACTGAGGTAGTTTCCTGACACAGTATATAGATACGTTAACAAGGAATGAGGCCACATTAGATTTGGTACTGGGTAATGAACCCAACCAGGTGTTAGATTTGGAGGTAGATAAGCACTTTGGTGACCACAATTTGTTTATGTTTACTTTAGCAATGGAAAGGGAGAGGTATATACCACAGGGCAAGAGTTATAGATGGGGGAAAGACAATTATGATGCCATTAGGCAAGATTTAGGATGCATAAGATGGGGAAGGAAACTGCAAGGGATGGGCACAATTGAAATGTGGAGCTTATTCAAGGAACAGCTACTGCAGGTCCTTGATAAATACATACCTGTCAGGTAGAGAGGAAGTGGTTGAGCGAGGGAGCTGTGACTCACTAAAGAAGTTGAACCTCTTGTCAAGAGGAAGAAGAAGCTTATGTTAGGATAAGACATGAAGGCTCAACTAGGGTGCTTGAGAGTTACGAACCAGCCAGGAAAGGCCCAAAGGGAGAGCTAAGAAGAGCCAGGAGGGGTCATGAGAAGTCTTTGGCAGATAGGATCAATGAAGACCATAAAGCTTTCCATAGGTATATCAGGAATAAAAGAATGATTAAAGTAAGATTAGGGCCAATCAAGAGCATAGTGGGAAGTTGTGCACAGAGTCCAAGGAGCTAGGGGAAGTGCTCAATGAATATTTTTCATCAGTATTTATACTGGAAAAAGTCAGTATTTTCGAGGAGAATACGGAGATACAGGCTACTAGACTAGCTGGGGTTGAGGTGCATAAAGAGGAGGTTTCAGCAATTCTGGAAAGTGTAAAAAAATGTAAGTCCCGTGGGCTGGATAGGATTGATTCTAGGATTCTCTGGGAAGCCAGGGAGGAGATTGTAGAGTCTTTGGCTTTGATCTTTATGTTGTCATTGTCTACAGGACTAGTGCTAGAAGACTGGAGGATAGCAAATTTGTTCCCTTGTTCAAGAAGGGGAGTAGACACAACCCTGGAAATTATAGACCAGTGAGCATTACTTCAGTTGTGGGTAAAGTGTTGGAAAAGATAAGAGATAGGATTTATAAACATCTAGAAAGGAATAAATTGATTAGGGATAGTCAACACGGTGAAGGGTAGGTTGTGCCCCACAAAACTTATTGAGTTCTTTGAGAAGTTCTTTGGAAAAAAGAATAAAAGCGTAGACTACTTTCTAAACAGTGAGAAAACTCGTACAGCAAAAGTACAAAGGGATCTGGGAGTGCTAGTCAAGGATTCTCTAAAGGTAAACATGCAGGTTGAGTCCGTGATTAAGAAAGCGAATGCAATGTTGTCACTTATCTCAAGAGGGTTGGAATATAAACGCACCATCGTGCTTCTGAGACTTTATAAAACTCTGGTTAGACCCCATTTGGAGTACTGTGTCCAGTTTTAGTCCCCACACCTCAGGAAGGACATACTGGCACTGGAGCGTGTCCAGCGAAGATTCACACGGATGATCCCTGGAATGGTAGGTCTAACATACGAGAAACGGCTGAGGATCCTGGGATTGTATTTATTAGAGTTTAGAAGATTAAGGGGAGATTTAATAGAAACTTACAAGGTAATACATGGCTTGGAAAGGGTGGACGCTAGGAAATTGTTTCCGTTAGGTGAGGAGACTAGGACCTGTGGACACAGCCTTAGAATTAGAGGGGGTCAATTCAGAACAGAAATGCGGAGGCATTTCTTCAGCCAGAGTGTGGTGGGCCTGTGGAATTCATTGCCGCAGGGTGCAGTGGAAGCCGGGATGCTAAATGTCTTCAAGGCAGAGATTGGTAAATTCTTGATGTCATAAAGAATTAAGGGCTACGGGAAGAATGCTGGTAAGTGGAGTTGAAATGCCCATCAGCCATGAATGAATGGCGGAGTGGACTCGATGAGCCAAATGGCCTTACTTCCACTCCTATGTCTTATGGTCTTAAGATGACCAAACAGGTGAAGGAGGGTAAAGCGGTTGATGTGATGTTAATTGATTTCAGTAAGACGTTTGATAAAGTTCTCTAATTTCTAGATCAGAAATTGGCTAGTTGAAAGATGTCAGAGGGTGGTGGTTGATGGGAAATGTTGTTCCTGGTATTCAGTTACTAGTGGGTTACTGCAAGAATCTGTTTTGGAGCCACTGCTGTTTGTCATTTTGATAAATGGCTTAGATGAGGGCATAGAAGGATAGATTTGTAAATGCGCAGATGACACTAATGTCAGTGGTGTTGTGCATTGTGCTGAAGGATGTTGCATTTTGCAGAGGGACATAAATATGCCGCAAAGCTAGGCTAAGAGGCGGCAAATTGAGTTTAATGTGGAAAAGTGTGAGGTGATTAGTTTTGGAAGGAGCAACAGGAATAAAGAGTACTGGGCTAATGTTAAGATTCTTGGTAGTGTAGATGTGATCAAGGTGTGGTATTTATCTCGCTACAGTCTGCTGAATGGGTCCAATCAGTTTAGCACAAAGAGTCCAACTGTCCAAGGATTAGTGGCAATTTAATTGGGGGAAGTGTGCAGAGATCAGACATTGATCTCACATGGTGCCTTACAACAACATGTCTGTCCCCTTGACTGATCACTACTGGAAAATATGGCAAACTGTCTGGCTATCTACACTAAAAAGCAAGGCAAGACAGAAGGAGCCTGTAAATACTGAATGAAGAGGCCATGCATAAACAGACAAGGCAAGACAAAGATGCTGTGAGCATCCAAATAAGTAAGTTATCACTAAAAAATGAGCAGAGATGCATCCTGTTCTGATGCATGAGATGAGTGTCTGTCGACGCAACATATTAGCATTGCAATGTTAGGTATTAGTGCATTCCAAAGTCCCATATTAAAGCACTGAACTTTATTAATAGTTGGTCCAATGTGTGCCATGATGTGGGGCTGATGCTTTGCTTGATGCCAACCTCTAAGGACAGAGAAGCAAGCGGATGCTGCCAATGGAGCATGGTCTGAAATGTTGGAAAATGCTGGCCAAAATGGATGCATAGAGAAGACACTGACGAACTGTAGCCAACAGCTAACTCCTGACTTTCATACTGGGAATTGTGCCTTCTATTATATTTCTGATACCTGGGAAAAGGACATTCTGATTATTATTGAGGTCATATTAAGTAATAATAAGGTGTTAAAGAATGCAAATAAGTCCCTAGCTGTACACTAGCAAGACTCATCCATTTGTTAAAACATTATGTGGAAAATCTGATATTTTTCCCTCAAAGTCTAGACTCTATGCCATTTGTGTCATATCTTACTAACTGTCTTGCCATTTCCCATGTTGCTCAGAGACTGGAAAAACATTATATCAATTGTTGTTAGGCACTGTTTAAATATTTTGTGTGTCATGCCTCATTTTCACTGTTTTTCTTGCTTCCAGGATTTATAAATCTTGTAAATAAATGTGCTTACTTGACTTCAGACTGAACCATGTATTTTGCTTTCCTTTATGGGTAGAAGTGCAAAGTAAGAACCTATAACTTCTCAAGCAAAATCATCATGATAAAAGAGTAATTGTTAGACCAGTAGCACACTAATCCTATTCACTAATCCTTCAGGGTGTGCACTTAGGGTTGATGGAAGTTCTGTTTCACTGGAAACACAAAGAGAGAGAATTGGGAAAGCATCCAAATTGTAATACAATCTTACCCCAGTAGTCAACATGACCCCTGCTTGGCTTAATTTACAGAATAGTTTGCTTCTGCGAAAACTCCCCTGTGAAATGGCAGTGAATACATATGGATCAAAGAAAGCTGCCTATTGCAACAAGGAAAGATTTTATGCATATGGTTTGAAGTAATTGCACATCTGTACTTTTCACGTGCCAGGGTATTTTTTTGTTATATAATTGTGTCACAATTTTGGGTGCACTCTGTTTCTCCAAGCTCTTCTTGCTGCTAAATATGTTTGAGGTTCACAGAATTTTCCTTCATTCATCATCTTTATTTGTAACATGAATAACATACACATTTCTCCAAAATGTATTGTTTTTATGATAGAAGATGAAGGAAATCCTTGACACAGAATGCAAATTGTGCAGCATTTTGTTTGTTTTAGGAGGTGCATTATTATATCCTAAAGATATGCTTTTAGAAGGAAATGCTATATTTGCCCAGATTTCCTGCGGTAAATGCAGCAAAACTGTTAATGCTCACTGTGATTTCTCCACTGAAAACTGATTGCAACTTTGGGAGAGTGCACTTGCTTAGAATAATGTGGAAATTCACAAACGGCATTTGTTAAATCTATGCTGCTTCACTGAGTAATCTGTAGACTGCAGTCTTTATTTTTCTTGAAAATTTAAGTTTTCATCAAATTGTTCGTATTACTGTAAATACCCTTATAAAAAAGTTGTACCTTGTTGAAGGACATCCAAAAGGTTTACAATGGCGTGCAAACTTCATAATTACTGCTAAACACCCTTACAAGCCATAGTAAACCAACATATTCATGGAATGGGAAATTTCTCCACATAGTTTATCTTAGGATTAAAATATAGTCTAAAACAATCAGTCATTTTCTTACCATCTCAAAATTTAAATTTAAAGTGAACTCACGATTTAATTTCCTAGTGAGAAGAGTTAAAGAATCCTGGAGGTTCACAGGACAGAAAAAGCCACTTCAGCTCATCCAGTCTGCGATAGTCAAAAACAACCATCTAACTATTCTGATCACATTTTCCAGTACTTGGCCCATTGCCTTGTATGCCTTGGTGTTGCAAATGCACATCTTTGTATTTATTAAATGTTGAGGGTTTCTGCTTTACAACCCTTATAGGCAGTGAGTTCCAGCTTCCCAGCACACTCCATTGAAAAATTATTTTCTCACATCCCCACTAAACCTCTTACTCCTTACATTAAATCTGTGCCCCATGGTCATTGATCTCTACACCTAGCTCATTCCTGTATACCTTACCAATGCCTCTCAAGTTTAAATATTGCAATTACGTACCCCCTCAGTCTATTCTGCTCCAATCCAGGCAACATCCTCGACACCCTCTCCAATCACATCCCTCCTGCAATGTGAATTCCAGACACGCACACAATACTCCAACTGTGGCCTGACCAGTATTTTATACAGTTCCAGTGTAACCTCTCTGCTCTTAAACTATATGCCATGGCTGATAAAGGCAAGTGTCTCATGACAATCTCCCATGGGGGACCTTATCAAAAGCCTTGCTAAAGTCCACATAGACTACATCAAACACATTGTCTTCATCTCTCACAGACATGACATTTAAAACCATGCTGACTAGTTGCTTTGCCTCTCCAAGTGCAGATTAATTCTGTCCCTCAGAGTTGTTTCCAATTGGTTCCCACTAGAGTTAGACTGACTAGCTTGTAGTTTCCTGGTTTATCAATTTCTCCTTGAGTATCAGCACTGCACTTTATGCGACCCTTAAAATGTACCTACTTTTCAGCCTGTCAGGCCACTCAGAACTTTCTGTCTATGCTAATTTCTTTAATTATATTACAATCCTTTTCCATGATTTCTACACCCATGTTGCCCTTCCCATTAGTGAACACAAACACACCAAGCCTCACATATGTCCTCCAGCTGCACACAAATTCCCACTGTGCTTATTAATGGGCTCTAATCTTTCATAGTTGTCCCTTAACATACTTGTAAATAATACAGCTCCTTCCCTGCTGTTATTAGACTGTTGAATGGACCTCTTTGATTTCAAACCTATTGTTGATCTTGCTTTGTGCACCTCCTGTGCAACCATAACATTGTGTGCCTTGGTCTGTCTAAGCGCCCTATGATCTATATGTTCTGTTTGCTATGATCTGTCTGTACTGCTCACAAAACAAAACTTTTTGCTGCGCTTAGGTACATATGACAATAAATCAAATCAAATTTGGAATTTTTTTGTATTTTACCTACTATTATTCTTTCCTGCCCCATATTGCACTCCTAATTTCCTTTTTAAGATTGCACATTCTATACTCCATAAGGGCTAATTCTGTTTTGAGACCTCAGTATCAGCCATGAATCTCCCCTTTTTTAAAATCTTTATACAATCCTATGTATCTCTCGATTCGGAGAGTTCACTAGATTTGTCGGTTGCATCCTTTGTTATTATTGGAACACATTGGCCCTGTACTCTCCCTAATTTCTTCCCACTGCTTTCACACAGATTTAACTAAAAGGATCTGCTCCCAATCCACTCTTACCAAATCATATCTGATCTTATGAAAATCAACCTTCCCCCAGTTTAGAAATTTGAATTCAGGGACATCTTTCTCCTTTTCCATAACAATCTTGAATCTAACAGGGTTATGATCGCTGCCCTTAAAATACTCCTCCATTGATACTGCAAGTGCTTGCCCAGCTTCATTATTAAAAGTTAAGTGCAAGACTGCCACTTCTCTTGTAGACACTTCTACATACTAGCTTAAAAGGATGCGTTTTAAGAATGTCAGTCCCTTTAAAACCTTTCACACTATGAATACCCTGAGTAATGTTGGGAAAGTTGAAATCCCCCACTTTCACTACCCTATTACATTTAGTTAAAAATCACACACCATCAGGTTATAGACCAACATGTTTATTTGGAAGCACTAGCTCTCGAAAGCTAGTGATTCCAAATAAACCTGTTGGACTATAATCTACTGTTGTGATTTTTTTAACTTTATGCACCCCAGTCCAACACCTGCACCTCCAAATCACTATTACTTTTCCACTTCTTTGAACACATTTTGCTGCTTGTCCTGGTTCATGGCAAAATATCATCTTGACTTAGAGTCATAGAGCTGCAAAGAATGGAAAATGACCTTTCAGTCCAACTCGTCCATGCTATCCTAAATTAATCTAGTCCCATTTGCCAGCAATTAGCCCATATCCATCCAAACCCTTCCTATTCATATACCCATCCAGATGCTTTTTAAATGTTGTAATTGTACTAGCCCTCACCACTTCCTCCGCCAGCTCATTCTACACACACACATACCACCCTCTGCGCGAAAAAGTTGCCCCTTAGATCCCTTTTAAATCTTTCCCCTCTCACCTTAAACTAATGCTCTCTAATTTGGGCTTTCCAACTCTGGGGAAAAAGGATCTATCTTTGTCACTCATGATTTTACAAACCCTATAGCCTCCGATGCTCCAAGGAAAGTAGCCCCAAATTGTTCTGGCTCTCTCTAGAGCACAAACTCTCTAATCATGGCAACAATTCTTGTCAATCTTTTTCTAAACCCTTTCAAGTTTTGCAACATCTTTCCTATAGCACGGAGAACCAAAAGTCACCTAACTAACGTCCAATGTTCTCCATTAGGTCCTAAGCAAATTCCTTCCAGTAAAAAAAAACATGCAGCAAATTATCTGCTAAACTGGGTCCTAAGCAGACCCTCTACAAAAATATACTAAACTGAAACCAACGTGCTCCACAGGGTCCTAGGAAGGATCACTTTACTGGAAGCAATCACAATCCACTCCACTAGACCACTCAAACATAAGAAACCTGCGAGGAAGCGGGGTAAGCGTGTCGGCCTGCAAGTAAGACTGAGACTACGTGGTTTCAAGACACCCCCCTGCTTCCTAGCTTACTCCTAGCAAAGGTACAATCTCTGGAGAACAAATGGACAAAGTCAGATCACGGCTCATCTGTCAGCGTGAACTGTGGGACTGCTGCATACTCTTCTTCACAGAAACCTGGCTCAACTCATTCCATTCCCGACTGCGCATTTCAGGTTGATGGTTTTTCTATCCATCGTACAGTGTCCTCAGGTAAGGCAAAGGGTGGAGGGGTTGGGTTTTGAATGAACAACTTGTGGGGTACAGACATTGCAATCCTGAGCAGCCATTGCTCCCCAAATCTTGAATTTCTCACCATCAAATGCCGCCCCTTCTATCTAACACAGGAATCTACTGCTGCTATACGAACTGCTGTGTACATATCGCCATAAGCAAAGGTGAGGAAGCTCTGGATATGCTGTGCTCCACCACTAACACCCTGGAGATGGAACATCCCAAGGCCCTGTTTATTGTAACTGGCGACTTCAAGCAAGCCAATCTAAGGTGTTACCCAAGTACCACCAGAACATTACCGGCACCACCACGGGCCCGTACATTTTAGACCACTGCTACACCGCTGTGAAAGATGCCTACCACTCCAACCACGCCCTCATTTCGGGAACTCTGACCACAATGCCATGTTTCTTCTCCCGGCTTACAGGCAAAAGCTTAAGCAGGAAATCACCTCGCGGATACAGTTTCAGCGCTGGTCCGAGGAGGCAGAGGGTCAACCCCAGTGCTGTCTGGAATCGGCTGATTGGGCATGTTCAAACAGTCCGCAGGTACCTTGGACGATTACGCCACCACCTTCACAGATTTTATCAGCAAGTGTGTGGAAGACTGCATACTGAGGAAGTCAATCCAGGTGCTGCCCAGCAGAAAGCTCTCGATGAATCAGGACATACAGAACCTGCTAAAATCCAGGTGAGGCCTTCAGCTCAGGAGACCCACTCAAATATAAGGAATCGAAGTACGACCTTCACTGAGCCATTAAGACAGCTAAGGACCAATACAGATCCGAACTAGAGACCCAGACAGATACCCTGGAACTACAGCAAGGACTGAATGACATCTCAGCTTCTAAAAAGAGACAGTGCAAGACAGATGATGATACATCCCTCTCAGATTGTCTCAATGCCTTCGACGCTCACTTTGAGCAGAATTTCGGTGGACAGGTAACACCTATTCCGACAAGTTCTGACAAAACTATCCCAGCAGTCACTGCAGAGGTCAGATCATTTGTCTATCGTGTGAATCCAAGTAAAGTGATAGGACCAGTCGGAGTACCAGGCCACGCGCTCAGAGCATACTGGCAGAGGTCTGCATGGACATAGTCAATCTCTCCCTGCAGCAGGCCACTGTCCCTGCCTGTTTCAAGAGGGCCAACATCATCCCTGTGCCTAAGGGTCATGCAGTATGTCTCAATGTCGACTGCGTAGTGATCTTAACTTTGGTGGTCATGAAGTGCTTTGAAAGACAGGTCATGGCATTAATCACCTCCAGCCTCCCCACTACTCTTGATCCACTCCAATTTGTCTATCGGACCCACAGATACACTTCATATGCCATATCACTTGCCCTTCATTCCTCCCTAGAACATCTTGACACCAAGAACAGCTACGTAAGAATCCTACTCACTGACTACAGTTCAACCTTCAACACTATTATCACCTCAAGACTGATTAGTAAACTTAGTGATCTCAGACTAAGCTCCATTCTCTACAACTGGATCCTAGTTTCCTGACCCACAGACCACAATCAGTGAAGACTGGGGACAATACTTCATCCTCAGCATTACTCAACACTGGAGCCCCCCAGGGGTGCGTACTCATCCCCTTACTGTATTGTACTCACTATATATCCATGACTGTATCGCCAAATACCAGACTAATGCCATTTACAAGTTTGCTGATGACACCACCATAGTCGGTCAAATCTTACATGGCAAAACAGACTACTGACGGGAGGTGGAAGACCTGGAGAAATGGTGCACTGAGAACAACCTAGCTCTCAATGCCAGCAAAACCAAGAAACTCATTATTGATTTTCGGCAAGATGTTACTCATGCCCCCCTACACCATAACAGCACAGAGGTGGAATGAGTGGAGAGTGTCAAGCTCCTGGGAGTGGTCATCCACAACAAGCATTCTTGGATTTTTCACGAGGACGCACTAGTTACAAAGGCCCAACAACATCTCTTCTTCCTCAGACAGCTGAGAAAATTTGGCCTGACGGTGAATACCATTGCCAACTTTTATAGATGCATCACCAAGATCAGAAACTGTTACAGAGAGTGGTGAACTCGGCCCAGATGATCACAAAGGTCACTCTCCCATCTACGTAATCCATCTACCAGGCCTGCTGTAAAGCAAAGGCCATCAGCATTCTCAAAGATCCATCCCATCCTGGCAATGTTTTTCTACAACCTCTACCATCGGGGAGAAGGTACAGAAGCCTGAACACACGCACCAGCCGGTTTCGAAACAGTTTCTACCCTACTGTTGTTAGAATACTGAATTGACTCACAAACTCTTAACATTCGCCTGCCTGTGTTTTTTTGTTTTTGCCAGTGTTTACCTATTATTCACTTATCAATGCTACTTAACTCTGTGATCTACCTGTATTGCTCACAAGACAAAGCTTTTCACTGTATCTCAGTACACATGACAATAATTCAATTTAATTCAAATTCAAATTCAATTCAATGTCCTGTAAAGTCGCAACATGACCTCCCAACTCCTATACTCAATGCACTGACCAAGAAAGGGAGGCATACCAAATACCTTCTTCACTCTCCTATCTACCTGCAACTCGACGTTCAAGGAACGATGAACTTGCACTCCAAGGTCTCTTTGTTCAGCAACACTCCCTGGGACTTTACCATTAAGCGTATGAGTCCTACTAAGATATGTGTTTCCAAAATGCAGCACCTCACATTTATCCAAATCGAACTCCATCTGCCACTCCTCCACCCATTGACCCATCTGATCAAGGGCCCATGTACTCTGAAGTAACCTTCTTCAATGCCCACTACATCTCCAATTTTGGTGTCATCTGTAAACTTACTCACCTTACCTCCTACCTTCACATCCAAATCATTATACCAGATTGAAATATCCACTGGAAAAGGAGATTAGGTATTGTGGCAGCTGTCCTGAAGCTCAGTAAGGAGTATCGTTGCTTGCAAATGACCACAAAGTCCAGGTATTGAAGAAAACATGGATTAAATATGGATTACATGCTTGAGCCATTGTCCGAACAAATAACTGGGATTTTCATGAACCGAAATGATTTTAAAAAAGGATCCAAAATGCACACTTAAAATGCACACTTAATCCACTTAAAATGGATTAAGCAAGAGACAGCCTGTAACTGAAATTAATATTTTTCCCCAAGGTAACGAATAAGTTAATATTTCCCTAGGAGGTATAAAAAGGTCCTCAACTCCTATCTGATTTTGATCATGAAACCTTCATATGCTGTAGACCAAACATTGCAATGCAGATCAAAAAGCTTGCAAACCAAGGAGCTTTCTGAGATAAGCAAAGGTGATACGTTTTTGACACAACAGAAGTGAAACAGGCTGGAGAACTCGCTCTCTCGGCCTCTCAAAAAGAGAAACCCAAAATCAACACAAAGACGCTTTAAAGAAACAGCAGGAAACCAAGAACCTCAAAGATCTGAACGCTCATATAAACATACAAACACAGAGCCGCTGTAGGCAATTGAGTCCTTCAAACCTGCTCTGCCATTCAATATGATCATGGCTGATCTGGCTGTAAGCCACTCCAATCAATTATTTACCCCCGGCTTAACAAGAATCTATTCACCACTGCTTTAAATATGTTTTAAAAATTCTACTTTTGTCACCTTTTCAGGGGGAGTGTTCCAAAAGACACTCAACGCTCAGAGAGAAGAAAATTGTCTCACCTTTATTTTTAAACAGTGACCCTTGTTCCAAATTCACCCATGAGGAAACACCCTCTCCACACATCTACCCTGGGAAGACCCCTCAGGATCTTATAGGTTTCAATCAAATTGCCTGTTACTCTTAGAGTCATAAAGCTATGGAGCATGGAAACACACCCTTTGATCCAACTCACCCATGCCAACCAGATATCCTAAATAAATTTTGTCCCATTTGCCAGCATTTGGCCCATATCTCTCCAAACTTTTCCTATTCACATACCCATCCAGATGCCTTTTAAATGTTGTATCCACCCGTCTCCATTTTCTCTGGCAGCTCATTCCATATGCACATCTGTGTGAAAATGTTGCCCCATAGATCCCTTTAAGTCTTTCCCCTCTCACCATACATCTGTGCCCTTTAGTTTTGAACTTGTCCACCCCAGGGAAAAGACTCCCCTGATTTTATAAACCCCTATAAGGTCACCCCTCATCCTCTAATGCTCCAGGGAAAATAGCTCCAGTCTGTTCAGCCTCTCCCTAGAACTCAAACCCTCTAACCGTGGCAACATTTTTGTAAATCTTTTCTGAACCTTTTCAAGTTTCACAACATCTTTCCAAAGCAGGGAGACCAGAATTGCACAGATTCCAGAAATGGCCTAATCAATGTCCTATACAGCCGCAACATGACCTCCCAACTCCTATACTGTACTCAATGCATTGGCCAATCAGGGCAAACAAACCAAACACCACCTTCACTATCCTGTCTACCTCTCCTCAACTCTGGTAGATGCAAGCTTTGCTTGTCCAACCTTGCTTCAATAGACAAGCTACTCATTTGAGGTATTGGCCTGCTAATCTTCTTTGGACTGTGTCCAATACATTCATATTGTTTCTTAAATAAGGTGACCAATACTGTGCACAATACTCCAGTTGCAGTCTCACCAATGCCCCGCTGAACTGAAGCATAAACTTTCTATTTTTGCATTCAATTCCCCTAGTGATAAATGATAACATTTTATTAGCATTCCTAAATACTTACTGTACCTATTAACTTTTTGCAATACGTGTACCAGGACACCCAGATCCTTTTGTATCTCAGCAATTTGCAATCTCTCACCATTTAAATAATATTCTTCCCAACCAATATTCTTCCCATTGCTTATGTTGTCTTCACAACTTACTCACTGATATATATTTTTGTCATCAGGAAATTTGGCACTTTATCTTCTATCCCTCATCCATTAAATTGTAAACACTTGAGGTCCCAACACCAACTCTGTGGCATACCACTCACTACATTCACCAACTTAAAAATGCAATTTATGCCTGTTTTCGGTTTCCTGTTAGCCAGCCAAACCTTCTATCCATGCCAATATGCTGCCCTCTAACAATAAGTTTGAATTTTCCATAATTTCCTTTGATGTGGCACTTTACCAGATGCTTTCTGGATTTGTATTACAGTATAGTCGGTTCTGCTGTAACATGTGTTTCTTCAATGTGAATTGGCTTTAATGCAGCCGAAGAATTTAGGTTGTTATTTGTAGAATGTAAACTTTCCTTGCCTGTATTGGCTATAACACAATCTCGGTCCCATTAGTTTAAATGGTGCTGCTATTGCGCGATTTTCTTATAACATGACATCGCATGAGAACGGAACTATTGCGTTATATCAGAACAAACTGTACATCCACCAGTTCCCCTTTTATTCACTGCATGTGGCACTTCTACAAATAACTCCAACAGATTGTTCAAATATCATTTTTCGATCACAAAACATTTTGATTTTGCCTAATTGTCTCAAACTTATCAAATAAGAGCTTCTAACATTTTCATTATGATACTTTTAAGCGAAATGATCTGCAGTTTACCAATTTCTGTCTCCCCACTATTTTTGAATATAGGGTTTACAGTGCCTCTTTTCAAACTGAATTGGATCTTCCTCAAATCAAATTTTTTTTGGAAAATGGAAATCAAAAATGTCAAATATCTTACCAGCCACTTCTTTTAAGAACACAACAGATGAAGTCCATCAGGACACGGACAGTTTTCAGCCCACGGGTCCAATTTACTCAGCAGCATATCGCTGGGCGATCACAATTTTCCTGGATTCCTCACTCCCTTACATTTTCTGATTATAGCTGCTTCTGGGATGTTTCTTGTGTATTCTACTGTGAAGACTAATGCAGTAACCAAAATAGCACGTCAACGCTGAATGTCTAGACAAAAACACTGATGATGACTTTACAGTTTACAGTCCAGAAACAGGCCACTCTGCCCACCTTATCTGTGCCGATTAACATGGATACGACTATACATCCCATTTTCCAGCTTTTGGCCCCATGGGCCTGGAAGTTACAGCCATGCAAGCAGATATCTAAATACTGCTTCTGACTCAACCTTCCTCTCAGGCAGTGAGTTTCAGACTCCTACAACATCTCGAACATTCTCACCTGTCATCTTAGCATTTTACCTTCTCATCTCAACTCCGTGGCCCCTGGTAATTGACTCCTTTACTAATGGATAAAGTACCTTCCTATACATCCCATCTATGTCCCTCAATCTTATCCCTGCTTTCAACCTGCTCAAAGGAAGCGAACACTAGCCTCTCCAACCTTTTCTCAGGTCACAGACCCTCCAGCCCAGCAGCATCCTGAAAAATCCCTCTATACGTTTTCCGGTGCAGTCATATCATTCCTATAACATAGTGATTACCATGAATGTCCCTCGTTCTCAATCTATACCTCATCTGAGGTGCGGCAACCTCAGGTTAAATCCCCATCAGTCATATCTTACGAGAGAGCAGCCCAAGTCATCTCTGACTACAGAGGCTTTATAACATGATGAGCAGAGCTGCCCGCAATACTCCAGTGATTGCCTACCCAGGACTTTACACAGCTCGAGCATTACCTCCTTGCTCTAGTATTCTATTCTGGCTAATAAATTCAAGAATCCCGTATGAAGTGGCTCATGAATTCAACTATCCCATATGCTTTCTTAACCACTTTGTCTACTTGCCTTACACATTCAAGGATCTGACCATCACCTGCAAATTCCTGTGTCGTACACCATCCCTTCTCCCCCTTGACTCTAACAGCTTGTGTTAGCTTCCAGAACAATATAACCTACTTTGGCACATTCATGATAAATCTGCATCATCTCTGAGATGATAATAAAGTTAGGTACGCTGGAAGTCACTGGAAACAGATTCAATGACACTTCCCCACCCAACCCACCTAACAATCATTTTGTAATCACCAACTTTCTGATTTGAAAACTGGCATTAAAGATTTGAATTTTGCAGCCTGTGTACCTCAGAAAGAATGTTTCAACCTTATGAGTTAAGATATACTGCTGCTTCTTCTATTTCATCTGATTCCTGATCTATTGCAGATGGCATCATGTTCTAATGATTTTCTAATTAGTGCAGGTTAGAATACAAAGTTCATAAAACTCTGCAGGTCAAATATAAATGCAATAAATAGCTGGGACATTTAATTCAGCACAGGCCATAAAATTCAGAACTTATTTCTACTTTATGGTGTAGGAGGTGATCACTTTGAACTGCACGTTTATCAAATTGTAATTGAGAAGTAACTGAAAACAAAGGCATGTTCTCTACAATAATAAAATCTTCTTAACTGTCCCTCAGGATTGAAAATGATATACTTCCCCACTGGTATAATCAGCTTCCAGATAGCTAACAGATCCATTATTTGTGATCTACAGACTTTGCCACGTATAGAATAAGTGCTGTTTGAACAGTAAGGTAGAAGGATTGTTTAGATGTTTGTGCGCTTCTTTTAATACCTCGAATTTGTGTTTGCAAGTTCCTGGAGAAATATTTCAATGTACAAACACCTTAATAAATTAGCCTTCAGCATTTTGATTGATAACAAATCAAGGTCTCTAATGAGTCAGTAGGGATTTTTGAGCTCTTCAGGGATGCTTTGAGGATGGCCTTAAAATGGTTCACTGTCCATCTGGAAACTCCTATTATAACAGAGTTCCAAACAGAGCAGTTGATATGGCTTGCGCAGTGGAATTGGCTTTGAGTCATTAACACTCTGATGCTGGGCAAGTTGGCTTTGGAGAGACTGCGGATGCTATACCATCTTCCTTGTCACTAGCTTTGGATGATTTTCTACCGGTGGTTCTGCTCCAGATTCGAAAGCTGTCCAAGTCTGCGAATATACAGGAGCACAGTATCATTGCTGCCAGTAAACCCTGATTTGATTTCTGGCTTGAGGTCACGGTCCTCAAATATTCTTTAGTCCTAAGTCAGTCAAAGGCTAAGCTGGCATATCAGAAGCAATTATGCATTTTGTTGCCTTGTATTGTGGATGCTCCCAAGATAAGAAAATGGTCAGTACTTTCCAGCACATTGCCACTGATTTTAACCAACGATGGGGAAGGTGTTATGCTGTCCAAGCAGTTTGAAAGAAAACTTGGCTTACTGCCTGTTAATTGCAAGGTCCAGTTTCTCATATGCCTCACCATGGAGTCAACAATAATCTGGGCCTGAGTTTGAGTACTTGCACATACATTGAAAGTGTATGACTGAGATTGGAGTCTTTTTGGTTTTGAAACGAAGATGGTTTAGGTTGAACAATTTTCCATCTTTTCTGTAGATTGTCTCTGAACTTAATTTGCTGGAGGTAAAGTGTACTATTGTCTTGACAAAAATAGAGAAGACAGTTAGTGCAAAGACACAACTTTGACTGACCCCAGATTTTATTGGGCTAGGATTTGTGGTGGTCCTGTTGATGGGGACCATGACATACATGTACATATGAGGATGGTCACAAATTTCCAAGGGTAGCCAAATTTGATGTAACAAAGTAGAGTAACAATGAAACATTGTTGATCAACTGTTCAGGAACTGAGTTGCAGTTTCTCTATTCTTCAATTCTTTTGCATCTCCCAGTAATGCCCTGACTATTGATCTCAACCAACTTAAGTAGCAAGGGCCTTAGATAAAGTAGGAATATTCTACATTTTTTTGCATAGTTGTGCAAATATACTCATGCAGTTCTGAAACGATCCAAATAAAATCTACATGAAATTTATGGAATATTTCTTTCTTCATATTCAGGTGATTGCATGAAACAGACTTTTATTTAATAACGCAATTATTTTTGTGTCTTACTATTTAAATTGGGAACCTAATGGACATCTTTGATAAATTACTTCATTAAGAACGGGGCTGATTCCTGGTCTGCCTTGTATTAGAATTCTTTAGTAACCCCTGGATACTCCAGATAAGTAACAGAGCTATATAAAAAAAATACACAGAGTAGCAAAACGTTGTCACCACCCCACAACTTCTGTACGCCACTTCATATACCTTCTGCCACAAGTGAAGCAGACAGCCTGATGATAATATCTTCAACACTTGAAGGTGAGACGAGTGCCAGTATTACATTTGCGTTTATTAATGAGGTCCAAGGATCCTTATATGTTGATTTCAGGTTCATAGATTAATTACTAGCCCAAGAGAAATTAGTGCAAGAATAACTAAACGATGGGTCAGCCGCTGAACTTTCTAAGTTTAATCCCTGACAACCAGATATTTTGGTGCTATTTACGCTTAAGTATTTGGTTTGCCCTGTCTGAATTCTGTGGCTCTGGATGGTTAAAAATGTTTCAACACTGCTACCTCATTGGTGATAAATCCTAAACATGACCACAAAAGTGCCAACATTAGCAAATTGAAATTAAAGTACATTAATGAGGATATTGCGCTCCCCCCACCTCTCATTAGTGCATAACTTCTCTGCCAAAGACAACAAAAATCTTAAATGCAACAATATAAAGAATGCTGATTATTTGATTGATTAAAGGCCCCAAAGTCTCCGTACCGCCAACAAATCAAAATATTATATTTATTTGGAATCAAAGCATTCAATTAATCTATTGCTCTCCTAATGAAATGCTGCACAACTCTGCAGAAATGTCAAAACACGAAATACTTTGAATTTTGTGTATTTGTTGACTCCAGTCCACTAAAACCAACTTCCTCTTGTAGATCAAGGTTTCCTTACTTGTCTGGCTTGTAAGTTTGCAAAGTCATTCTCACAGTTTTGTACCTTTAAATATATAACATAGTACTCTTTATTTCTTGTAAACAAAACTTGTAGGTTGTCATTCTAATGTTTAAAAACTTCATAAATTTAAACACTTAAATCCATTGTAAAACATAAGTAAAATAAATTATTTATCTTTACTGACAGTAAATCAATGTGTTTTTTTTCCCCCAATTCTTTATCTTTCCATGCTTGCTGGCCAAAAGGCCACAAGTACTGCATAAAAGCTGAATTCTGCTGTGTCTCTCAGTAGCAATGTAAATACATTGTGGTAATTCTCATGAACATTTACATTTCCCTCCCATAACACTTGAGGAAGATCTCTCCTTTCAACAATGATATCATAATGATGACTATGTTAGGAATAGGGCCAGTCAAAGACAGAAATGGGAAGTTGTGTGTGGACTCTGTGGAGATCGCAGAGATGCTAAACAAGTATTTCTCATCTGTTTTCACTCATAAAAAGGAGAATATTGTAGAGGAGAAGACTGAGATACGGGCTATCAGACTTGAAAGAATTGAGGTTAGTAGAAGGTGTTATCAATTCTGGAATGTGTGAAAGTAGATAAGTCCCCTGGGCCAGATAGGATTTATCAGAGGATTCTCTGGGAAGCTAGGAAGGAGATGGCAGAGGCTTTGGCCTTGATCTTGGAGTTGTCTTGTCTACAGGTTTAGTAAGAGGACTGGAGGATCGCAAATGTTATGCCCTTGCTCAAGAAGGGCAGTTGAGATGACCCAGGTTATTATAAAATAGTCAGCCTTGCGTCTGTTTCGGAAAATTTTTGGAAAGGATTACAAGTGATAGGATTTATAATTATCTAGCAAGCAACAAATTGATTGGAGATAGCCAACATGGTTTTGTTAAGGGCAGGTCATGTCTCACAAACCTCTGAGTTTTTTGAGAAGGTGACCAAGCATGTGGATGAGGGTAGTGCAGTTGACAGATTGTACATGGATTTCAGTAAAGCCTTTGAGAAGGTTCCACAAAGTAGGCTGTTGGAGAAAATGCAGAGGCATGGGATTAAGGGTGATTTAGCAGTTTAGATTAGAAATGGCTTTCTGTAAGAAGGCAACGAGAGGTGGTTGATGGAAAATATTTAGCCTGGAGTCTGGTTATTAGTGGAGTTTTGGGACCATTGCTACTTTTTTTTAATAAATGACTTGGACGCTGGCATAGGTGGGTGGATTGTTAAGTTTGCAGATGACACTAAAGTCAGTGGAGTAGTCAACATTATGGAAGAATGTCACAGGTTGCAGGGGGACATGGATAAACTGCAGAATTGGACTGAGAGGTGGCAAATGAAATTCAAGGCAGATATATGTGAGGTGATTCACTCTGGGAATAATTACAGGAAGGCAGAATACTGGGTCAATGGAAAGATTCTTGGTAGTATGGATGTGTAGAGGAATCTTGAGTCCATGTACATAAATCCCTAAAAGTTGCCACCCAGGTGAATAGTGCTGGTTAATAAGGCATATGGTGTGTTAGGTTTTATTGGTAGAGGGATTGAGTTCTGGAGCAGTGATATCATGCAGCAACTGTACAAAATGCTGGTGCGGCGTCACTTGGAATATTGTGTACAGTTCTGCTCACCCCTTACAGGAAGGATGTGAAAGCATTGGAAAGGTGCAGAGGAGATTTACTAGGAAGTTTCCTGGTCTGGAGCGAAGGTCTTATGAGGAAAGGCTGAGGGACTTGGTTCTGTTCTCATTGGAGAAGAGGCGGCTAAGAGGGGATGTAATAGAGACAGACAAGGTGATTAGAGGATTAGATAGGGTGGGCATTGAGTCTTTTTCCTTGGATGACTAAAACGGCTTGTTCGAGAGGGCATAGCTGCAAATTGAGGGGTGATAGATTTAAGACATATGTCAGAGGCAGGTTCTTTACTCAGAGAGTGGTAAGGGTGTGGAATGCCCTACCTGCCAGTGTATTTAACTCAGCCACATTCAGGGCATTTAAACAGTCCTTGGATAAGTATATGGATGATGATGGGATAGTGTTGGAGGATGGGCTTAGATTAGTTCACAGGTCAGTGCAACATCGAGGGCTGAAGGACCTGTTCTGTGCTGTATTATTCTATGTTCTTTAAGTAAGCCACCATATGGAAAATTCCAAACACTAAAACATGTGCTTGTTAGTGCTTAATTGTGCAGTGTGCTGTCACTGTTTTCTCTTCCAAAAGGTTTCTGATACAATATTACATTCTTTAAAATAACCCTGCATCGCGGCGCCTTAGTTAGACATATTGCAAACTCATTTTTAAAAACTGGAATTGGTATTACCTTAGCTTTTCTCAGTAAGGGCAGATATTTTCAAATACGCCTGTTCTGGTTTGATATTATACATATCAACAGCAATTGGAAATTGAACCAGGGCCACCTGGCTGAGAGATAGGGACAATGCTAATTAAGGATATTGTGTAATTAATTTAAACTAATTAAGCATGGCGGAACAGGTGATGTATCAAATCTGCAACAAATGGGACCTCCTGGATAGAACGGTGTTCCAGGGCAGAATTAGGACAGACTTCGAACTGTGCTAAATGGGATGACTTCAAACAAATTTATCAACTCATGATGAGGAACTTTGGGCTATCAGCAGCAGAAGAATCATACTCCAACCTCATGGCCCTCCCTATACCTTATTTTACATTACCATCATCCAGGTTCAATGAAGTGTGCAAGAGGTCATTCAGCCAGAAATGCCAAATAGGTGATTCATCTTGTATTCCTCCAGGGATTACCATCATCACAAATGAACAGTCTTCAGCCAATATGATTCACTCCACATAATATCAAGAAATGGTTGAAGGTATTGGATAATGCAAAGTCGATGGGCCTTGACAATATTCTGACAATAGTAGTGTGGAATTGTGCTCCAGAACTTGTTGTACACCTAGTCAATCTTATCTGTATAGCTATCACACCAGCACTTAATGCGTAAACTTGTCCCGGTATTTCCAGTACAAAATAAAAAGGATAAATCCAATTTGACCAACTATAACTGATCAATTAGGTGATGGAAGATGTCATCAACAGTGTTATCAAGCAGCTCAGCTATAATCTGCTCACTGACACTAAGTTTGGATTCCGCCAGGGCCACTCATGACCTCATTACTCCTTTGAATCAAATATGGATAAAAGATCTGAATTCCAGGAATGGGGTGAGAGTTACAGCCTTTGGCATCAAGGAGGCTGAGCAAAACTGGAGTCAACGGGAATCAGGGGGGAAATTCTTCACTGACTGGAGTCATACCTGGCATGTAGGAAGATAGTTGTGGTTGTTGGAGGTCAGTCATCTCAGTTGCAGGATGTCTCTGCAGGAGTTCGTCAGAGTAGTATTCAAGGCCCAACTATCTACAGGTGCTTCATCACTGACATTTCCTTCATCATAGGGTAAGAAGTGGAAATGTTTGCCATTGATTGCATCATTTGTGATTCCTCAGATACTGCAGAAATCCATGTTCAAATGCAACAAAATCCAAACAATATCCAGGCTTGAGATGACATGTGGCAAATAACACATGCACCATACAAATGACAGACAATGGCCATTGCCAATAAGAGACTATCTAACCACCAGCCCTTGACATTCAATTACCATCACTGAATCCCCGTTATCAACATTCTATGGGTTACCAGTGATCAGAAACTCAACTGCACTCACCATATCAAAACAAATGACAGAGCTTGTCTGCTCCAAATGCTTTCTTTTTCTTTTCATTTTTCTCTTTTTTCCCCACTTACTTACCTTGACCTAAGCTTGGAAGGCATCTGCGGCTGCTACAGGCCAATGCACTGGCCTCAAGCAGACCCAGGGCACGGACTTTAAGCCGGGCCCAGGAGAGAACCTGGAGTAGGTCTACCGCAGACCTCAAGTGACCCAGGGTGTGGTCCTCAAGCAGTTGCAAGGCAGGCCCAGGGCACGGATCTTTGGCGGGCCTCCATGGATATCAAGAGGTGTGAACCCCTACTTACAGGAACTGGAATCAGGCTGCTGCTACATCAGCAGAGGTGACAGATGCAAGGTAGGCCCAGCGGCAAAAGATGGCACGTGAGGATTGGCAACTTCATCATTGGGTGGGTCCAGTGCTGGCAGGGGAGAAGTGATGGCAGGAAGGGCATCATGGCGACATCAATGAGGTGGGCCCAGCAGCAAGAGAAGAGCTCGGATGTTGGTTGGTCTGGCACAGGGCAGCAAGGTGGTGGTGGGGGAACATTGGCCCAGTGGCAAAGATGGCGTCTGAGGATTGGCGAATTCGATGTTGGTTGGGTTCAGTCTAGACAGCAGCGAAGCAACAGCAGAGGGATGGCGATGCAGGTGTTGTTGAGAGTGATTAGTGACCTCAGGACTGAAGGACTCTCTTCAAACTCTATTTTTCATTTTTATTTCTTTAGTCCTTATTCTTTAATTATTCAAGATGGCACTGTTTCAAGGCAACAAATGAAAGCTTTTCACTGTATTTTATTGTGTTCTTGCTATAAAATTCATATGACAATAAAATCAAATCAGTGGTTACAAGAACAGGTCAGAAGCTAAGAATACTGTAGCAAGTATTGCATGCAGTACTCACTTGCATAAGTGAGCAGTATAATGGAATACTCCCCAGTTGCCTGGATGAGTGTAGCTCCAACAATAGTCAAGAAGCTTGACACTACCCAGGTACAAAGCAGCCCTCTTGATTGGTACATCCACAAGCATCCACTCTCTCCTCACTGCCGCTCAGTAGCAGTCCACTAATGATAACTGTTCCTGCAGTCCCTGTCTCCAACATATGCTTACTTATCATATTTTCCTCATTATGTGACAACCTCGCTTACTCGCTTGGAATCTCCACTGAGGTGCATGTATCCGACTTGTTGGAGGACACAAACATGACAGAGCTTCCACTGAGTGAGTAACCTTCTCTGTGTTAACCCCAATCAGTGGTAGCTGTTGCCTCATAGTTGATGGAACTGTACAAAATGAAACAGAATTAACATGGGGAGGAATGTGGAGATGATCACATTTCAGATGGTGCTGACAGCAAATTAACATTCGTAATTGTTTTAGGGCGAGTGGTAGTATGATTTCTAATTCTGTCACTAGATATCGAGAATACCCCTCTTTCTTTGCCAATGACTATGTACACTGTTACCCCACCAATCTCCAAAGCACCCACATCTGCCACAGACAGAGTGGCTCTCAACATCTTCCCCAAAAGCTTAATATCATTATTAAACCAGGAGATAAAATGTCATGCAGTATTATACGTTTGACAGTTGATACCACTCTCCTACTCCAAAAGGCAGTCATATTCTCAGAGACCACCAACCTTCTCTTACTTTTAAATGGATATAAATTTAAAAGTCATGCATATATTATGGTCTGGCAAACACTGACTCTTTCCTTCTGAGTGCTGCTGTCTGCTTTGAATCTATGGTTATGCTATGATCTAGATTATCCCTCATATTGTCACACTACTAACTTGTGACTATGGTGCTCCATTGTCCTAAGATGCCTTGCCAACTGAACACCATGTGAAGCAAGATGTGTGGCTTGTAGATATTTTAATATCTTCATTTTTGAATTTGAACTGGTGATATATGTGCTCTGTGTGTGTGTGAAGAGGCTTAATGATTAACATAGGAGTCTTTCTAAATCCATGGTAACTTATTTTTAAAAACCAGTTGAGGCAGATGGTTCTTGGAGCATAATGGGGCTTTGTTTATGTTTGGAGAGTTTTTGAGCAAACAATATAAAGTGATGTGCATTAGAAAATTCTAGATTACTTTTTGGTTTAGAGAAAACACCCAGAGCTTGAATAAGCCCTTTTAGACTGAAAAGTTTTCCAGAAGTCTTGGCTGAAGGTTAAGCCCTGGAGAAGGCATTGTCTCTTTGTGAGTACTATAAAGTACTGCTGTTGTTAATAATGGGATTGTGTTTTAGTGTTTCAAAATCCTTAAACATGTGTTGCATGCAAATAGTCTGGTTTATTCAATTTTTCTTCATATCTTCTGCATAATAAACTTCTGCGTTATTGTTGAAACAAATGCTGCAGAATTGTGTGCTTATTTCAGTGAAAGATCACCTGTTAAATCCCAAAAATGATTGGTCAAGAATCCAGTCTGGAATCTAACTTGACAAATAACAACATCTGGGATTAAATAGAACATGCACTATCCACCTTACTACAAAATCAATATGCATGCAATGCTCTGACTGAGGTCTTACTAAGATTTTATATAGATTTAATTCATTTGACTTTTTTTTTAAGAGGCATTCCACATAATCCTCCAATTGACTTGTAAGGAAAGTTACAAACTGGAAATTCAGGTCAAAGCAGCCTGATTGACTGACACCCTATCTAATACCTTTAACATTAACTTCTTCCACCAATGACAGCGACAGGACTGTGTAACAACTTCCAACTCATCAAGGCTCCCAAGTGCACCTTACAAACCCACAACCTTGATTATCTAGAAAGGACAATGCATATCACAACCTGCAAGTTTCCCTCCAAGCGATATCACTGTTCCTTTAGTGTCACTAGTCAAAATCCTGAAATTCCCTCATTGACAGCATTGCGCATGTACCTACACCTCAAATACTACAGCAGTTCAAGAAGGCAGCTCACTACTCACTTTTTCAAGGGCAATTATGAATGGACAATGCCAACTTAGGCATGGTACTCACATCTCAAGAATGAATATATTTTTTAAAATTACTCCTCTTTCCCCTATGCTCTCTTCTTACCCTTCTTTGAAGCTTCTCCCCCACCATCTTTTGTCTTTTCTCTTTCTTCACACACCCTCTACTCTCTTTCTCTATCATTTTTTTAGATTACTATAAATTATTTGAATGATTACATTTCTTCTGAACCATTATGACTGTTTGAAAAGGCAGTTCTTAATGAGGAAGGACAATTGAAGAGTGTGGCAAGGAATACAAAATGAGAGAATGCATCAAAACTGTTGAGCTTGGATAATGTAATCAAGTTCCACCCATCTGGAAATATATTTTTCCAAAACTCCCAACCTGAAAGCTCCTGATAACTTCAAAGGAATCCATCAAGTTGTCTGGTGGCCAGATAAAAGTCCACAAGCTGCAGTGGATCACCTCACTTCTCAGTGGTACTGTGATCAGTTAAACTTCATTTTTATAAACAAGACTCTGCATCTACCCTATCCTTAATGCATTTCTGATGGGTGCTGTGATGTTGTTTTTTCTCTGTTCTTTTCTAGGTTTCCTCTCCTCCCAACAGAAAGGCCATTGAACCAGTGCCCTTCCTAAAGGGTATAGCTCAGTAAAACTTGACGATGCAAGATAAGCATTGTGCCAGCATAACCACTTTAGTTTTCTTAAATATCCATGTTTAGGACATGGAGAAATGAAATGGAGGCCCCTGTCAGCCAGGAGACAGTGAAGACTGCAGATGCTGGAGATCAGAGCTGAAAAATGTGTTGCTGGAAAAACGCAGCAGCTGTTCAATGTTTGGGAGAAGATTTGTAGCTCGGGTGCTCGTTGTTGTGGTTCTGTTCGCAGAGCTGGAAATTTGTGTTGCAGACGTTTCGTCCCCCGTTTAGGTGACATCCTCAGTGCTTGGAAGCCTTCTGTGAAGCGCTTCTGTGATCTTTCCTCCAGCATTTGTAGTGGTTTGAATCTGCCGCTTCCGGTTGTAAGAATGGCTTATGCCAGAAACATCAATTCTCCTGCTCCTTGGATGCTGCCTGACCTGCTGCGCTTTTCCAGCAACACATTTTTCAGCCCTGTCAGCCAGTAGCAAAAGACCCCTATTTTTCAGAAGAGCCAGGGGAGTTTACTACAGTGTCCGGGCCAGTTGTCATGTTTAAACCAATATTTTAAAGGAGAAACTATTTGCTCAATACCACATGGCTGTTTGTCAGATTTCATTGCTGCTTTTAAAATTTTTATCATGAGAGTGTGTCACAGTCAAGGGCATTTCTTGTCCTTGAGAATGTGATGGCGATCCCAGTTCTTGGACCACTGCATTCCATAGTCAGTACACTTACTATGCTGTTAGAGAGGTAGTCACAGTGTTTTGAGCTAGTGATAGTGAAAGAATGACAATATAGTTCCAAGTCAGGATGTTATGAGACTTGGAAGGAAACTTTCAGATGGTAGTGCTCTCATACATCTGCTCCCCTTATCCTTTCTGGTGTTAAGAGTTTGGAGGTTTGGAAAGTGATGTTGCTGAGTTGATACAGTATGTTTATATGTTCTATACTTTGTATTCGGTGCACATTGCTCTCATATGCATTTGCATATGAGAGTAAAAAAAATTTCAAAGGTGGTGAATGGGTTGTCATTCAAGCAGACTGGTTCATCCAGGTTGGGTTGTTCAGGTTGTAAGTTTGCTTGCTGAGCTGGTAGATTTGATCCTAGACATTTCATCACCACGCTAGGTAACATCATCAGCGAGCCTCCGGTGAAGAACTGGTGTTCTGTCTTGCTACTTATGTTTATGGTCTGTTGTGGTGGGTGATATCACTTCTGGTTCTTTTTCTGAGGTTGGTAAGTGGAGGCCAAACCAAAATGTTTGTGAATGGAGGAGAAAGTGAGGACTGTAGATGCTGGAGATCAGAGCTGAAAATGTGTTGCTTTTCCAGCAACACATTTTCAGCAGTGTTTGTAAATGGAGTTCGTTTGAATACCAGGCCTTGAGAAATTCGCATCCATGTTTTTGTTTAGCCATCCTGGATGTACTGTCTCAGTTAAACTAGTGTCCCTCTTCATCTGGGAGTATGGATACCACTGATAGTTGGTCATGTCTTTTGATGGCTAGTTGTTGCTCATGGGTCCTGATGGCTAGTTTACTGCCCGTTTGTAAGATTTGTTGTAGCCCTTGCAGGGTATTTTGTGTGTGACGTTTGTTCTGCTGGCTGTAGGTACATGATCCTTAAAATTCATCAGGAGCTATTGCAGTGTGGTGGTAGGTTTGTCGGCTACTAGGATATCTGGGCTTGGAGATGCCAGTGGGGAGTGTACAAAGTTAAAAATCGTACAACACCAGGTTATAGTCAGACAGGTTTATTTGGAAGCACTAGCTTTTGGAGCGTTGCTCCTTCATCAGTTGGTCGTCCCGAAAGCTAGTGCTTCCAAATAAACCTGTCGGACTATAACTTGGAGTTGTGATTTTTAACTTAATAATGTCTAGGGGCCAGAGTAGTCTGGTGGCCATCGCCGAGATTTAGAGTCGAAACATTAGCTTTCTCTCTCTCTCCAGGGATGCTGCCTGATCCGCTGTGGTCTGCAGCATTTGTTGTTTTCAGTACAGACCATGGCCATGTCTAGTGCTCCACATCCACAAGCACTATCTAGACTCAGTTGCCTAAGCAAGACACACTTTCCTCAATCCTGAAGAAGGGCTTATGCCCGAAACGTCGATTCTCCTGTTCCTTGGATGCTGCCTGACCTGCTGAGCTTTTCCAGCAACACATTTTAAGCTAGACATGCGCCAGGAGAAATCCAAATTGGTCCTCTTTATCAGGCTGTGGTTGCGAATAAACGTTATCTTACCTGGACAGAATGCCTGAAGCTGACAAACACATCCCTCAGACACACGAACGGACTCGCGCGCTCGTCACGTCCAACACAGTTTCAAAAACAAGGGGGCGCGGCCCGGCAACGGGGAAGCTGCGCGCGCGCTCGCCCTGGCCCAGCCTCCGCCAATCGCCAACCTCGATGGATGAGAAGGCCCGGGGAGGGGGTTTAACTCCGTAAACCCGATTTTCACTGGGCGACGGGTAGAGCGGTGGGTGGTGACGGCCGTCCGCCGCGGGGAGGGCCAATCGCGAGGCTCCGGCGCCTTCGCGGAGGGAGGGGGTGGGAGAAGAGAGGGGAAGGCTCGTCGGATGGACCAATGGGCCAGGGCCAGGGAGGCGGGGCCGAGCGGGGAGCCAATGGCGAGGCGGCGCGAGCCGGACACCGCCAAGATCGGTTGAGGATGAAAACAGTTGCGAGCGGCTGCAGGCAGCTTCATTTTGGCCGGATCGGTGTGAAGGCTGGTGGGGAGGGAGACGGGGCGGCAGCGGGCTGGAAAGCATACCTTATCCCATCCTAGGACCATCTGAACACCCTCGCCTGCCAACCCTCCTCCTCCCTTCCCCTCCTCCTCCTCCTCTTTTTTAACCCACCCTGCACACCGATAAAAAACTGACAGAAACAAAAAAAAACTAGACCCTTCCCGCCTCCCAGAGAATAATGACAATGTGATTCCAGTGGATTGGAGCTGAGTTTTATTTTAATTTTAAATCCATTCCCCTGATGTGTCTGAGGTGCTGGGCGAGAAGCGGCGATTTGCTTCATTTCCCTCACTCACCCCCTTCCCCCTCCACCCCCTTCTTCACTTGATAAATCGCTGTTATATTTATTTTAAATTTCTCTTCATTCACCCCGGTCCCCCCCCCCCCTCCCCTCTCACCCTCCTGGAAAGACAGGAAAAAAATTTGAGAAAGCGCCGCCTGTGGAGTCGACAGATTGATATGTGTTGAAAAGGTATCATCGCTTCATATCGCTCTTGTTTTTTCCTTAAGAAAATAGGAAAAGGGATATGTGATCGGCCTGATTTTGGCCTCAAACTAAGCTTTTCTTAAGTTTTTGGTCTCGATTTTATCTCGGTGATCTTCCTGGAAATGAGTTAAAATGACTGAAATGTTTTTATTGTTGTTGCTTCATTTTCTTTTTGACACGAATTAAGGAAGGAGGCCTGGTCTGGTGGGGAGGGGGTGGTTGAGGGAAATGTGGTTTTTTTCCCCCCCCCCCCAGCTATAACCTTTCAGTACTGGTGTGAGTCCCATCTGCTGTTGGTTTGGCTTCAGGTTGTTTATAGTAAGAGAGCCCCTGGCTTCAAGGCCTACAGGCTCCAGATGAGGAGGAGGAGGAGGGGAGGGGAGAGTGCCGAGGTTGGAGGTGTCCCAAGTTGAAGGGGAGTGGGGGTAAGGGGAACTGTAAATGCAACCCGAATTGTTTAAAATGTATGAATTTCGCTAGGTTTTCAATTTTAAAAGGGAATTGAAGCGCCTCCAAATACAATACCAGAGTAAGTATGCAAGGCATCAGCACGAAAGACAAAAGCAATTGCAGGCTAATTTATCTAAAACTTTTTTTATCGTCCAAACTTCTTGACGTTGTAAATGTGCATAGGTTTTGTATCTGTATGTATAATCTTGAAGGAGCCACATCTTGGGAGCAATGAATATTCTGATGAAAGGGATAAGCTCTCTCAGAAGGTTTGTTTCGAGCATGCTTGTAAAGTAAAAAGTGTAATCTTTTAAATGTTCTGATCGTTAACAAGACGGCGAGTATAAGGTGTGGAAAGTACCGAATTAGTGCCGAATTAAAAAAAACAGCGATTATTAAATGTATTTGTTTTTCATATTCGTGTGTATGTGGTGGATAGGCCATGAGGCCTGGCGGGGCCTTAATGCTAACTGGTCTGCAGGAAACTGGTTGTTAACGTTTTGTCTTGATGTATTCTCGTATTATTTTAACATTTGACCTTAGTTCGTTAAAGTAATAACGTTGATCAGGTTTTGCTGTAGGTTTTTGACTAATGTAAACTGCAGATTGTGCAAACCTGATCTAACAATTTGCCTAGTTGCTTCTGGAAGACTAGGCCCCAACAATCATTTTCAGTAATTTCCAAATTAAGTTTTATTTGTATACAATTACCAAGTTTCTTCAGTTTTTCATTTCTATATTATTTTCACTTTGTAATATTTGTACAAACATTGAAAATGAACTAGAAAGTGCACAATATAATGAGCAATTGACTGCATAAATAAAGAAAATTGCAGTGTTTTGCTATGTAATGTAGCATTAAATGTAGCAAGCCAAATGAGCATTGAAGTTTTAAAAAGTTGAGTTAAATGAAGGCATAAGTTCACTGACTTTGTTATATTTTGTAACTTGTGAATAAAATAAGTTTACTGAAAAAATTGTTCAGTTTCAATCTTTTATTTTTAGGTGCTGTTACAGTGGAATCCTGCATGTTTTAATTTTGGCAACCGAGTTATCCAAAATTCAGCAATAAAAGAACCATTAACATGGCCAAAGATGTAAGTCTTATGTTTTTGCGAAAAAAAAACAGCCTTAATTGTGAACTTTTATCCAACAAAACTCAGTGACATTAGCTGACATTCGTGAATTAATCCAAAGGTATCCTTGGCCTTATTTGCTTTTATAGTATGGAAGAAAATTTTCACTTTCTATAGTATATCTCTTATTGCAATTCATTAGGATTTTGTTAAAATACTTTGCATCCAATTATTTGCATTTATGTCAGCAAACAAGGTGGCCAAGATCCGCAAAGATCATGAGGTGAACAATTGTTGGGTCTTATTGCAGTGTGAGGTGAATATGGTTTATTAGCCAGTATAAAAAGAAGGCTTCTTCAAATAGTGTCATTGTGTTTCAGTTGTTCTTCTTGTACATCTGTCTCAATCCAACAGCTGGCAGAAGCCATGGAATCTCAATATCCAATTGAACCGATAAATGGGTTAATGTCACATCAAAAAAACAGCAGTTCCAGTAATGCAATGCAAACTTCTATACAATATGTTGAAAGATCTGTCCACACTACGTGAGGGCATATCTGACTTGAGCTTAAGTGCAACATGCATACACTTATAAAATCAAATACATTGTAATTTTTAACCCTCAGTTTACTCTTTACTCTTGTGATCGTAAGCCTTGAAAATTCTATTTTGATGCAAACTCCTCTGTAATTCCTGCTGTTTTTGCAATCACAACATTTCTCTGTGTGGTTCATGGTCCTTCGCCATCTTTTAGCCTTTTAAGTCCTGTAGACTGATAGTTCTATGTCATTATATCCAAATGATTTGCTGTATCATTGTGTCAGAAATTATAATTGCTCAATAACCTTGAAGTTGTGTTGACCAATAAATATCAGTAGTTTACTTTATTAACCTTCCAAAGAGAGGTTGGGAGTGATAAATATCTTCTCTATACCCATAGGAGAAAAGTCCAACTAGTTTATTAGCTAGTTGCTGATTTTGTACTTCAATTATTTCATTAAATGAATTTTACCACGTAGCTAATTTTTTTCTCAAAAATGTTCTTACTCTTTCTTTTCAAAATGCAGCAGCTATCTGTTGGATTATTGCCCCATTAGCAACTGGGGTAAACCTGCAGTAAATCAACAGAGATTCACAAGTTAGGCCAACGTACATACGAATATACAAATTAGGGGCAGAAGCAGGCCATTCAAGCCTGCTCGCCCATTCAGTAAGATCATGGCTGATTTGTTTAGAATTCCACATTCCCATCTATCTCTCACTTTTGATTCCTTTCTTGACAAGCAAGTGACCTCTATTCTAAAAATATTCAATGACTCTGTCGCCTCAGCTTTCTGAGGCAGTTAGTTCCAAAGTCCCACAGTCCTCAGTAGAAACTTGCCCACAGCTCTGTCCTGAAAGGTGGGCCCCTAATTTTTAAAATAGTGTCCCCTAGTTCTGAATAGACCAGAAGAGGAAACATTTGTCCCATGTCCATCTTATCATAATTTTAAGAATATATAAATGAAATTGCCCATTACACTTTTAACCCCTGTGAAAGCAAGCCCAACCTGTCCTTGTGATAAACCACTCATGTTGACTATCAATTTATAAATCACTCCCGAACAGTCTCTAACATGCTTACATCCTTCCTCAAGTAGGGAGACCAAAACTGTACATCATGTTAGAGATGTGGTCTGACAAATACTGTAATTGTATCATAAAATCCTTAGTTTTATGTTCTGTTCCTCTTCTAACAATAGATAGCATTGCATTAGCTTTAATTATTTCCTTACTTGTATGCTAAGTTTTTGTAACTTATGAACTAGAATATGTAAATCACTCTAGTTCACAATTCTGCTTTTTCTATTCTTGCAAAAGTGAGCAGCTTCACATTTTCCCATATTGTACCCCATCTGACTTTTATCTTATTTGTTCGTGGAATATGAGCCCGTTCTGAATGCTCAACCACATTGCCGTGGGTCTGCAGTCATACGTAGGCCAAATCAGGTAAAGATGGCAGGATTTCTTTCCCAAAAGGACTTTAGTGAACCTGATTGCCATATAAAGCTCAATCAACAATTTTTTTTTATTGTATTCAAATCTCACCACCTGTCACATTGAATTGCAACCCATTTCCCATTGACATTAGCCTGGGGTTGTGGATTACTAATCCAGTAACACTTTGCCCACTCAATTAATCTCTATATCAGCCTGTGACATGAAGGCATCTTCCTACCCAGCTTCATGCCATCTGAAAATTTAACCACCATGCCTTCAATCCCCTCATCTAAGTAATTGATTTAAATTGTACAAAGTTGATATCCCATCCACAGACCCCTATAGAACCTCACTTATCATGGCCTACCAATCTGGAAAAGACCCATTTATGTGTACTCTCTTTTCTGCGAGTCAATCAATTTTCTATCCACACTAGTATGATACTCCCTAAACTGAGTTCTTGCTTTGCACAAATCTTTTATGTGGTACCCCATCAAATCTGGAATCCAAGTACAACACAAATGGACACCTCCTTTATCCACAGCATGTTACGACTTAAATTGTATTTAACCAGTTTATTTGAATTCTATCTTCCATAAAACCATGCTGACTCTTCCCAGTTATCTTGAATGTTTCCAAGTCCAAAGTTATAACCATCTTAATTGTTGATGCTAATTTCCCCACATCAGACATCAAGATCTGATTGCACAAATATAGGTAGGAAAATGTTCCAGAATTTCCTGTTTCCTGCTCCTCCTTCCCTTCTTGAGCACGGACTTGATTACACTGTAGGTACCAATCTCAGACTGTTTTCTAGGATCCGCAATCCCAAATTACATTTGTAGTTTTTCTTTGTTTCTGTCTACTTTGAATATAATATATACTGGGAACTTTACTGAGTAGTTGCATCACATCTATAAAGTACTAAATTATATACCTAAGAGTAGGTCATCATTGCATTTCAATAGGACAGATGGGATGTGTTGACTTCAAAGATATGTAAGCTTAGCATAGAATTCACAAAAATCATAGTGCAGGATGAACGCACATGGCTCATCTCTGCTGACTGCTTGTTTGAAAAATCTATCCAACACCCTGTTTTTCTCTCCCCTCCATATCTTTGTAAATTTAGAGTCATAGAGATGTATAGCATGGAAACTGACCCTTCGGTCCAACTCGTCCATACCAGCCAAATTTTCTAAATTTCAAAGTTTGGGAGAAGATTTCTAGTTCGGGTGCTCGTTGTTGTGGTTCTGTTCACCGAGCTGGGAATTTGTGTTGCAAACGTTTCGTCCCCTGTCTAGGTGACATCCTCAGTGCTTGGGAGCCTCCTGTCAAGCGCTTCGCAGGAGGCTCCCAAGCACTGAGGATGTCACCTAGACAGGGGACGAAATGTTTGCAACACAAATTCCCAGCTCGGCGAACAGAACCACAACATTTTCTAAATTTATCTATTCACATTTGCCAGTGTTAAACCTGTATCCCTCTATACCCTTCCTATTCATTCACCCATCCAGATGCCTTTTCAATGTTGTAATTATACCTGCCTCCTCCGCTTCCTCTGGCAGTTCATTCCATACACGCACCACGCTTTGTGTGAAAACGTTGCCCCTTAGGTCCCTTTTAAATCTTTCCCTTCTCATCTTAAACCTATGCCCTCTAGCTTTGGACTCCCCTATCCTGGGGAAGATACCTTGACTATTCACCCTATCCGTGCCTCTCATGGTTTTATAAACTTCTATAAGGTCACCTCTCAGCCTCCGATGCTCCCAGGAAAATAACCCAGCCTATTCGGCCTCTCCTGAGAGCTCAAGCCTTCCATCACTGGCATCTTTAATATTGAATTTGTCCTTTCCAACCTTTTGGGGTAGCCCATTTCATATCATAATAAGGCTATATTATTTTTAACAATGATTTAATTGTATTAAATTGCTATTTGCTTAACGTTTGAGACCTGTAGAAGTTGAGTTCTTGACTCTGATATGCTGTTGTGGTTCTATTATATTTGTATGCTATGTAATGACTATAAATTCTTGGTTTACCCTTATTTTACAAATGTGATTATTTGTATTTGTATAGTGACTCTAACATTACAACATGTACCATGATGGTTCACTCCAGGTTACAAGATATGCAGGGGAAGCAGGCAAATTTGCCCTCAAGCTCCAAAAACAAATCCTGAAAAACCAGTGAGAAAAATCACCAGGGTATGTGAGAAAGATTAAAATCCATGAGGAGCAGCTCCTCCAATCTCTCACTGGTCCTTTGTTTTAAAAAACAAGGATTTACACCCCCAATTGAGGTGATAATGAGTTTAACTATTTAGTTTAAAGAGACAGATTTTAAGTTTTATCCAAAAAGGAAAGTGATGTGAAGAGGATTAGAGTATGAATTCTAGAAAAGGCCTTGCTGCTGAAAGCAGAGTCACCAATGGTATCGTACTTGAAATCCACAGCGTCCTTAATGGGCTTTGCACATAAACTATTCAGTTGAAATTGGGTGGGCCGGTGGTTCAGTGGTTAGCACTGCTACATCACAGTGCCAGGGTTTTGGGTTCAATTCCAGCCTCCAGGTAACTGTCTGTGTGGAGTTTGCACATTCTCCCTGTGATTGCGTGGGTTTCCTCCGGGTGCTCTGGTTTCCTCCCACAGTCCAAAGATGTGCAGGTCAGGTGAATTGGCCATGCTAAATTGCCCATAGTGTTAGGTCCGTTAGTCAGAGGGAAATGGGTCTGGGTGGCTTACTCTTCGGAGGGTCGGTGTGGACTTGTTGGGCCGAAAGGTCTGTTGGGAATCTAATCTAAATTGCCCATAGTGTTCGGTACATTCGTCAGGGGTAAATATAGGGTTGGGGAATGGGTCTGGGTGGGTTACTCTTGGGGTCGGTGTGGACTTGTTGGCCTATTTCCATCTGGAAGCATGGGTGATTTTCTGGATGATGTAGGTTAATAGATTTTTTTTTAGAAAACAAAGGTTAAAAATGGCCAGAATTAGGAATGTAGATATATTTTTGTGGGGCTGCTAAAGATTAGAGATGAGAGAGGCAATGGACGGTTGTGAAAATGAGAAAAATTGAGGCAATGTTGGGCAGTAATAATGAGTAATTGATGTATGGGATTTGGAGCAATGAACATGGGCAGCAGAGCTTTGGATGACCCTAAGTTTATGCAAGTTGAGATGTGGGAGGTTGTCCAGGGGTCTGTTGAAATGTAGAAAGGTATGCTAAATGCAGTATCAGATACATCTAAAAATATGCTGTCGACCTTGTGAAGCCTTTTTTCCAACTTGCTCTTGGGATATGAGCATCACTGGCTGGTCAGTATTTATTGCCCATTCTTAGTTGTCCTTTGAGCAGGTGATGGTGAGCTATGTTCTTGAATTGAATTGAATTTATTGTCACGTACCGAGGCACAGTGAAAAGCTTTGTCTTGGGAGCAATGCAGGCAGGTCACATAGTTAACTAGCATAGATAAGAAAAAAAATAAATAATTTTTAAAATGTGGCAAAAATTAAAACACAGGTGCAGGCGAATGTTAAGAGTGTAACCCATTCAGTATTCTAACAGTAGGGTAGAAGCTGTTACAAAATTGGCTGGTGCGTGTGTTCAGGCTTCTGTACTTTCTTCCCAGTGGTAGAGGTTGTAGTAAAGCATTGCCAGGGTGAGATGGATCTTTGAGAATACTGGCAGTCTTTCCTTGACAGCGGGCCTGGTAGATGGAATCGAGAGATGGGAGGTTGGCCTTTGTGATCATCTGGGCCGAGTTCACCACTCTGTATCTGTCTCCGATTGTGAATGGTGCAGTTGCCAGATCAGGTAGTGATACATTCAGACAGAATTCTCTCAATGGCACACCTGTAAACGTTGGCAAGGGTATTCACCATCGTGCCAAATTTTGTCAGCTGCCTGAGCAAGAGGAGATGTTTTTGGCAGTTGTAACCAGTGTGTCCACGTGAAGAGTCCAAGGAATGTTGATAACCACTCCCAGGAGTTTGACACACTCAACTTGTTCCACCTCTGTGCTATTAATGTGTAGGGGGCATGAGTAAAATCCTGCTGAAAGTCAATAATGAGATCCTTGGTTTTGCTGGCATTGAGAGCTAGGTTGTTCTCAGTGCACCATTTTTCCAGGTCTTCCACCTCCTGTCTGTGGTCTGTTTCGTCGCCATCTGAGATTTGACTGACTATGGTGGTCTCATCAACGAACTTGTAAATGGTATTAGTCAGGTATTTAGCAACGCAGTCATGGGTATACAGTGAGTACAGTAGGGATCTGGGGTGGTGTTAGTGAGGATGAAATATTTTCCCCAATCTTCAGAGAATGTTGCTGTAGGTAGAACTACAATACCCTTGGGAAAGGTTTTCCAGAATTTTAACTCGGCAACATTGAGGGACTGGAGATCCATTTCCAAGTCCATATGGTGAGTCGCTTGGAGCAAAAACTACATATGATGGTGTTCTCATGTATCTCCTGCCGTTCTTCTAGATGGAAGTAGTTGTGGATTTGAAGGTGCTGTCTGATATTCTTCAGTGAATTTCTACGATATTTTGTAGATAGTACACACTGCTGCTGCTCCTGAAGTGGTGAAAGAACCTAGTGTATGTGGTTCCAATCAAATGTGCTGCTTTGTCCTGGATGGTATCCTGCTTCTTGCAAATTGTTGCAGCTGCACTCATCCAGGGAAGTGGGGAGCATTCCATCACATTCCTGACTTGTGCCTTGTAGATGATGAATAGGGTTTGGAGAGTCAAGAGGTACGTTCCTAGCCTCTGTTCTATTCATGTAGCCACCGAATGTGTATGGCAAGTGCAGTTGAGTTTCTGGTCAATGGTAACCTCCTAGGATGTTGTCAGTGGGGGATTCAGTGATGGTAACACCATTGAATATCAAGGGATGTTGGTTAGATTATCTCTTATTGGAGATGACCATTGCCTCGCAAATGTGTGGCACGCCTGTTACTTGCCTCCTGTCAACCCAAACCTGGATATTGTTCAGATCTTGTTGCATTTGAAAATAGACTCCCTCGTGGGTTTCCTCCGGGTGCTCCGGTTTCCTCCCACAGTCCAAAGATGTGCAGGTCAGATGAATTGAACATGCTAAATTGTCCGTAGTGTTAGGTAAAGGGATAAATGTAGGGGAATGAGTGGGTTGCGCTTCGGCGGGTCAGTGTGGACTTGTTGGGCCGAAGGGCTGTTTCCACACTGTAAGTAATCTAAATATCTGAAGAACTGAATGGCCTTGGTAGAATCCAAACTCTGCATAAGTGAACAGGTTGTTGCTGACCAGGTGCTGCTTTAGCTCTGTTGATGACACCATCCATCATTTTACTGATTATCAAGAGTAAATTGATGGGTGGGTTGGATTTGGGCATCTCTTTTGCATATAGGACATACCTGGGCAGTTTTTCCACATTGTCAAGTAGATGCTAATATTGCACCTTGGCTAAGGGAGTGAAACATTCTGGAGCCCAAGACTTTAATATTACTGGGCTGGAGATCAGAGCTGAAAATGTGTTGCTGGAAAAGTGCAGCAGGTCAGGCAGCATCCAAGGAGCAGGAGAATCCTTCAGGAATGAGGAAAGTGCGTCCAGCAGGCTAAGATAAGGCCACATCGGGCGCAGCGGATGCAGTAAATGATGTGTGTGGAGGTGCAGGTGAATTTGTGGCGGATATGGAAGGATCCCCTGGGGCCTTAGAGGGAAGTAAGGGGGCAGGTGTGGGCGCAAGTTTTGCATTGCTTGCGGTTGCAGGGGAAGGTGCCAGGAGTGGAGGTTGGTGGGGGGTGTGGACCTGATGAGGGAGTCACGGAGGGAGTGGTCTTTTTGGAACGCTGATAGGGGAGGGGAGGGAAATATATCTCCCCAGTTTGGAGGTGGCGGAAATGACGACGGATGATACGATGTATCTGGAGGTTGGTGGGGTGGTAGGTGAGGACCAGTGGGGTTCTGTCCTCTTGGCAATTGGAGAGGCGGGGCTCAAGGGTGGAGGAGCGGGAAATGGAGGAGATGCGGTGGAGGGCATCGTCGATCACATCTGGGGGGAAATTGCAGTCTTTGAAGAAGGAGGCCATCTGGGTTGTACGGTATTGGAACTGATCCTCCTGGGAGCAGATGCGGCGGAGACAAAGGAATTGGGAGTATGGGATGGCGTTTTTACAGGGGGCAGGGAGGGAGGAGGTGTAGTCTAGGTAGCTGTTGGAGTTGGTCAGTTTATAGTAAATGTCTGTGTTGATTCGGTTGCCTGAGATAAAAATGGAGAGCTCTAGGAAGGGGAGGGAGGAATCTGAGACGGTCCAGGTAAATTTGAGGTCAGTGGAAGGTATTGGTAAAGTGGATGAACTGTTCAACCTCCTTGTGGGAGCATGAGGCAGTGCCGATAGTCATCGATGTAGCGGAGGAAAAGGTAGGGGTTGGTGCCAGTGTAACTGCGGAAGATGGACTGTTCCACATATCCTACGAAGAGGCAGGCATAGCTGGGACCCATGCAGGTGCCCATGGCTACTCCTTTGGTTTGGAGGAAGTGGGAGGATTGGAAAGAGAAGTTGTTCAGGGTGAGGACCAGTTCAGTCAGTTGAAGGAGGGTGTCAATGGAAGGGTACTGGTTGGGGTACGGTGGGAAAGGAAGAAGCCGAGGGCTTTGAGTCCTTCGTGATGGGGGATGGAGGTGTACAGGGTCTGGATGTCCATGGTGAAGATAAGGCGTTGGGGACCGGGGAAGCGAAAATCATGGAGGAGGTGAAGGGCGTGGGTGGTGTCCCGAACATAGGTGGGGAGTTCTTGGGCTAAGGGGGACAGGACCGTGTCGACTTATACAGAGATGAGTTCGGTGGGGTAGGAGCAGGCTGAGACAATGGGTTGGCCGGGGCAGTCATGTTTGTGGATTTTGGGCAGGAGGTAGAAACGGGCGGTGCGGGGTTGTGGGACTGTGAGGTTGGAGGCAGTGGATGTGAAATCCCCTGAGGTGATGAGGTTATGGATGGTCTGGGAGATTGTTGTTAGAGCCCACAGCTTTTGCAGTATCCAGTGTCTACAGTGTTTTTGATATCATATTGAATGAATCAAATTGGCTGAAGACCGGCATCTGTGATGCTGGGACCACAGGAGGGAGGCCAAGATGGATCGTCCACTTGGCACTTCTGGCTTAAGTTTGTGTGAATGCTTCAGCTGCAAAAGGCAACTTGCAAGATAAACAGTGGAAGCAGCAAGCATTAGTTAGAGCTTAAAGAAGTTACATCAGTTGATCAGACCTGAAAGACTTGCTACATTGAATTGAGTGGTGGCAGATAACTGAACAGTGAAGAAGATGCAAAGACTCTCTAATATCCCCTTCCTTAGTGATTGGGGGAATCTAGCACATCAGTATGAAATCAATTAGTTTTCAACTATAAATGTTGGTTAATGATAATTTTGGTCTCCTGTTGAGGTCACAAATGCAACCTTCAACCAATTTCTATTTACGGTATATCAACATACAACTGAACGCACTGGATACTGTAAAGGCTATAAGCCTGACAGCATTCCAACATTTGTATTGAAGATGTGCCTCTGCAGTAGCTATAGGGTACATCCAAATTGTTCCAGTACAGCTACAATACTGGCATTTAGCCAAGAATATGAAAAATTACTAAGTATGTTGTGTCCTCAAAGCTGAGAAAGTCTGACATGGCCAATTGGCACCCTACTGGTCTCCTCTTGAGCCCCAGAAAAATGATGGAATATATTATAAACAAAATTATTAAGCAGCATGTATTCAGCACCAATCTGCTTATTGACACGCCATTCAGGTTCAGTCGTGCACACTCCGCTCATGATCTAATAACAATCCTGATCCAAGCATCAACAAAAGAACTGAACTCCAGAGATGAAGCCAAAATAATTGTCTTTTACATCAAGGTAACATTTGACAGAATATGACACCAAGGAGCCAGAGAAAAATTGGACTCAATGGAAATGGAGCGAGGGGTTGAGTGTGCTGTCCACTGGTGGAGTCATACTTCACAAATTAAGATGGTTGTTGTAGTTGTAGGTCAGTGAAGGACATAACTGTAATAGGTCCTCAGGATACAGTCCTAAGCCCAACCACTTTTTAGCTGTTTAATAACTGACTGCCTACTATCATAAAGTCAGACTGGGGGTATTTGCTGTGAGTTGCGTTGTTTTGTTCCATTCATGAATCCTCAGCTCCATACTGAAGCAGCCTGTGTTGACATTCAACCAGACCTTCAGGCTGAGGCTGAAAAGTAGCAACTAACATTTGTCTCCACTACTAAGCGATGACCATCTCTAATAAGCAAGAGTGTTAACTGTCTTCCCGTGGCAGTCAATAGAATTGCCACCGCTGAATCCACCATTATGAACATTCTGACCAGAAACTAAAGAGGCCAGCCATGTAAATACTGTAGCTATGAGAGCAGATCATTGGCTGGAATTACTGCAGTGTTATTTGTCTCCTTCTGCCACCAGTATCAAGGCATCAGTCAGGCATGTGATGGGATACTGTCCAGTTGCTTCAACAGCACTTCAACATCCAGGGCAAAGCAGCCAACTTAAATGGCATGCATTTTAGCATCTTCAAATTTACTATTTCCATCACTAGTGCAAGTTGGCAATCATGTATACCAGGTGCTAGATGCAACGACACTAACTTGCGTTCAATAGTGCTTTCCAAACCTGACATCCCTGCCACCTAAAAGGGTGAGGATAGCAGGTTCATACAAACCCAGAATCTATGTTAACCTCCAAGTTGCAAACCATCTTAACTTGGAACTTTTGCCTCTTTGTCACTGTCACTCAAATTCCTCGAACGCTTTCCTAATGGCATTTGTGAACCTATGCCATATAGAATGAAACTGCAAGAAGGCTCACTGTCACCCTCTGAGGTGCAGTTATGGATAAACAGTAAGGTTGTCATAGTCGGTGATATCTAAATCCTATGTCAGAATATACAAAAAAATCAATAAGGAAATGTTTATCTAAAATGCCACAAGCATAATTGTTGTTAAGATATCTATCTGCAGCTTGTTAGTGTGTTAGTCTCTGTTTCATATTCTCGTGGGCTTCATAGAAATATTTATTTCTTACATGATATCTAACAAACATACTGAGATTCTGGAGCAATTTCGTGGCATGACTTCAGTTTGCACTGACAGTTCCACATAAATTAACTTCTCCATTAATGCTACGTGACTAAGGAAAATAGTCTTCAAAACTGGAAGGGAAAAAAAATTACTAATGCCTGCCTTCAAAATAATAATATAGCACTGTAGTGTAGGCCTCTGAGCAAATTGTATATTTCCTGAGATTTTTTTTTTTGGAAATTGATACCTAAAGGAATGAAGGGAAATAACAAAATGTTGTAAAATAAATTGTTCAAACTTCACTAGTATTCGCTAAACCGTACTAAAGTAAAATTGCTATTTGTAATATTCATGTTCTTTTTCATAGATTGGGATCCTAGAAAGTAATGGCGAAATCAAAGTTTTCACAGATCAGAATGTTAGTCCAGCAAAAAGTAAGTATTGATGTGGTTTTCAATAACTTGACATTTAATATGTATTTCACTTGGTAAAATGAATCGGTTTGGGGGGAAGCACATTCCATTCCTTTCAGTTGGAAGGTTCAAATTTAATGAGTTCTGCAAGCTTAATTTGGCTTTGAAAAAATTGGTAGCTACAATGAGGTTCACTACCTAACTGGTTCTGCCTTTTTAATTAATGAAAGTCAGATGGTAGTATAAAGAAAATGAACTATTGACCAAACTGATATGCAAGGACTGGCTGCATTTTCTCCATTGCTCTTCAATGAATTGATAACCTGCACCCAGACCTCAGCTAATTGTGCTCCAAATCTAATTGAAAGATTATGTGCAAGAATGGCAGAGTGTGGTTCTCTTCCACCTCCACCACACGCATGCATACATACACATACAAACACTTCTCAATACATATTTTGTGCACATCCCAAGCAGAGGCATTGTAACTGTCCATCAAATTGTACAGTCATTTGGCACCATAATGCATCATTCTGCCTGAATTACTTAACACTGAACTGAATCCACTATTGACTTAGTATCCTGATGGTCTAATACAATAATTGCTGAAGACTGCTCAATGAATGAACGGAACAGATTGATTTTTCAGTCAGTCTTTTATCTAGACAGGCAGATGGATAGAGTTGTTTCTGATCTGTTATGGCTCTAGAGGATATCAGTGGTGTCCTCTACAGAGATAATTCACCCATTTTATGGTCTAATTCTGAGGAAAATGAAAATTAAGAAAAAGCATGACTATAATGCCACACCTAGTTATTTGGCTTGTTCACATTTTGTGGTAAATCTTCTGAAATTTGCCGTGTTTCCCAGGGATGATAGTCTCTGCTCTAAATGCTGAGTAGTATCTTTTGACTGGAGCATGAGATTTTGCATTAAAACTAAAAACGAGGTTAACCTGTGCAATATGTGTAGTACTTTTGTTGCATCCAACTATTGGTATCTGCCAATAAACCATGTGATCCAAGACTAAAATTTTGTAAGTAATTTATTAGTTGTTTTGGAAATTGTTGGCATCCATAGACTTCATTAATTAAAAGAAAACACATCTGCACAGCAAGTTATGTTTGTTGTTACAAAATTATGAACCTTGTTTGCCTCCATCTTGTAGTATCTCACAGGCTTCTTTTTTTATTTCTTGTAATTGACAAGTATACAGATGCTAGAGCATCTTGAACTACCAAATGTTTCCATTGGTAATGTGAATACCAGAAGATGATGCTGGTGCTTGCAACCTCTCTCTTTCTCTTTACAGTTGCATTAGTGACAGTAGCATCTTCGCATCTCACCACCCCAGGGAAACAAATTTTGCCAAAAACACTGGGGCTATCAAATGTTAGTAACGCTCCTCAGATGGTAAGGATGCTGCTTTCAAACGACAAATGTTGACTGTTGCAGTATGATGGCATATCTTTCCCATTATCTCACCTGTTCTGAAGGTTCAATGAGTGTTGGTAGCTCTCTTGATAACCTTACCAAGTAGGTAATCTTGATAGTGATGTGATTATACGACCAGTAATGATAAAAATATTGTAACTGAGCTCAAGCCCTCACTCTAATACGAAAGGGAGAGGAGATGATTAGATGCCCATCTGTCCTCCATGAAGCTTCTGCAGAAGATTACCTAGATTAGCAAATGTGGAACATTTGCAAGATGAGTAAGAATGCGAAAAGACATTCTATCTATTTTGACTTACCTGCTTTACAGCCACCTATCTCCTAATGCGCTTGCATATTTTTATTCTTCACTTCTATAGTTTGCAAGTCCATTCCAAAACGCACTACCTAACAAATCCTCGACTCTACTGTTGCTTTCAAGGCAGGAGATTGGTGTGTGTTTTTTTTTGAAGAGTGCAGGAGGACATGCCAAGAATAGCACTCAGCATGCCAAAAAAAGGTTGACAGCTTGATGAAGCTGGATACAGTATTGACTAGAATGCCAAAGATTAGAAACAGCATGCAGTGTATGGAGCTAAGTGATTCTACTGCCAGTGGATCAGATCTGTCTAAGGTCTGCAGTCCTTTCACGTCCAGCCATGAATGATGGTGGACAATCAATCATGGAATTCGAGGACGAAGTCTCACAAATGTCCCCATCCCCAATAACTGGTGAGCCCAGTATATCAGCAATAAGGATGAGGTGAAGTATTTACAACCTCTTCAGCGAGTAGCATCATGTAGTTAATCCACCTCTGAATTGTCCTAAAATCCCCAACATCACAAATTCCAGATTTCAACCAATCCACTTCAATTCTTATAATTTGAAAGTACTGAAGACACAGGTTGCTGCAAAGACTGTAGGCCATCACAACATTCTGTCAGCAGTACTGAACGTGTTCCAGAATTAATGTGCCCTTAGCCAAACTATTCCAGCACAATTACAACACTGGCAACTACTTATTTTCTTATCAACCTGTTCAGAGATGTGTGACCTACCTCTGGAGTAGGTGGAGCTAGAACCTGGTTCTCCTGGCCTAGAATTAGGGGCACAACCACAACACCAAAGGAACCCCAACACTGGCTTCTAGATATTTTTAGGATAACCTATTCAGATGTGTTATGTCACATCTCTGGAGTATGAGGGACTTGAACTGGAAATGCCTGACTCAGAGGTAGGGACGCAACCACTATACAACAAAAGGCCCACATTGGCATCGACCTGGTAATGTGAAAATTTGCCCAGTTGTCTTGTTTACTAAAATCAAGTTAATTGTTGTTGATTCAAGCAATAGCAACTCAATGGAAGGAGTCTGTAACGGAGCTAATATTTGGCATCTAAACAGCAATAATTTTCTCAGTGAAATTCAGTTTGCATTCCAGCAGGAGCAATTAGCTCTTGACCCCATTCACAGCCTTGGTCAAAATATAAGCCAAGGAACTGAACTCTAGAAATGATATGAGAAAATGGCACTTGATATCATGGAAGCATTAAACAGAGAATGGTATGAAGGACCTTCACTAAAATTAATGCCATAGAAAATCAGGAGGGAAATCTACACTGCTTGCATAATGTTCAGCACAAATTGAGGAGGTTGGGACTGTTAGAGATCAATCATCTCAGCACAAGACTTTATTGCAGGAATCCTTGAGTGTTGACGTGTCTAACCATCTTCAGCTGCTTTCTCAATGATCTTCCTTCTTCACAGAGATATTTGCTGAATATTGCACATTTCTTAGTACCATTCACAGATATTCCTACAAAAGCAGTTTGTCCACATGCAGCAAGACCTGGGCAATATTCGGAACTGGTTGATGGGTCAAGTGACATTGTCTGGCACTTGTGAGACAACTACCACCTTCAACATGCGAGAATCTCCCTTTGACAGTCAGTGGAAATAGCATTGCTAAAATCCAATATCAAGAGTCTTCAGGTTACTATTGACCAGAAACTGAGCTGGTAAAAACAATGACTGCAGATGCTGGAAACCAGATTCTGGATTAGTGGTGCTGGAAGAGCACAGCAGTTCAGACAGCATCCAAAGTGCAGCAAAATCGACGTTTCGGGCAAAAGCCCTATTCCTGATGAAGGGCTTTTGCCCAAAACGTCGATTTTGCTGCACTTTGGATGCTGCCTGAACTGCTGTGCTCTTCTAGCACCACTAATCCAGAAACTGAGCTGGACTAGCTATATAAATACTGTAGCTTTGAGAGCAGGTCATGGGCTGGATAATACTCTAGCAATACTTACTTGGCTCAGACTTCCAAAATCCTGTCTGTTAACCACAATGCAGTTAAGTTAGAAGTGCAATAGAGTATTCTCCACTTGTCTGGATGAGTGTAGCTCCATCTTCACTCAAAATAGCGTGAATCCCTCCAGGGTAAAAATGTCTGTCACGTAAAACACTCACTCACCCCACCAGCAAGGCCCAATTGTAGTAATGTGTATAATATAAAGGTTGCACTGTGGCTCCTTATTTTATCTCTTCCAACAGCACCTTCTAAATCTACCATTCAGAAGAACGAAGGCAGCAGATGTATGGAAACATCACCTGCAATGTTACTCATGAGTGGAATGTTTCTCATGATCTTAGTAAATAAAACAGGATGCAATACTGCGCTTGTGATCTTATCAAACCTGATAGTTTTCATTTTTAATATGGCATTCTTTAATGTGTTTACCATGTAATATTCTCCTACTTTATAAACAGGGGTCAGTGTTATGCTTGTTGCTGCATAGTGACTGGGCATGTTACACTATGACTCCCTGAGATTTTATTCAACATAACACTTCCTGAATGCATTAAGCTTGACTATCAGCTCTCTCCCCTATACACTATTTATCCACCATTTCTTATGCTGGCTCTCACATACACCTAGGTGGTTAGGCTACCAGCACTCATTATCTTCATTTATGTCTGTTGATGATTTTTGATATTAATGATATTTTATTTCTACAGGGAATGTTATAAGGGGTAAAAATATAATTGGGGATAGGGTTAAAATTGTTGGAAAAAGAGGATTGAAATTGCTTGGTTTAGTACTTTTTAATTTGAGCCAATTATCACACTTTTTTTATAAAAAACTTTTGAGCTATTAACTTCCGGGCTCCTTCCAGAGAGTTGCCTAAACTGTTTTTTTGTTCTTCCAGTAATTGGCTTCTGATCAGCTTTGACAAAGACCAGAAAAGAAGTCCCTTTTTGTTTTGTTCCTGGGGTTGTGTTTATTACAAGAAAACCTAGTTAAGGATAGCTCAGAAAAGGATAAGGCATAGCAATTTGCAAATAAAAGGATGTTGCTTGCTAAGTCAATTGAAGCAAATCCTAACTTTCCAACTATGGCCATTTTTTCCTCCCACAGTTCAAATATTTATCCAATTTTACCTTGCATTGAAACGATTTCTACCTTAAACATTCCATGCTCTAACATTCTTCTGTTCAACGAAGTTAGTCCTAATCGACCATTGATGGAGAAATCAAAGACCAGGCCTTTTCCTTTCTGTGTGAAACATCATGTGATGCTTTCAGTGTACCATACAATAATATATCTGTATACTCTCATACACTGTAAGACTAGGAGTTCATTTGAAAAAAAAAAGTTATACCATACATCTTCGCAAATTGTTCTGCACAAGAGAACCCCTCTACTCATTGCTCTTGAAATGCCATGCATCGCCATGTTGTTTTCTGGCTTTTCTACATAGAATATACAATTTACTATGTATTTAATCTTTAAGCTAATATGATCTCATTGAGAATCAATTTCAATTTGAGAAGTTCAAGATGGTGCTGTTATCTTTAAACTGTCTTGTTTGTTTAAACAATTTTTAATCCCTTTCTATTTCTTCCATTTCCTATTTAGATAATTAGTACACCTCAACGGACACCGACAACACCTACTGTTCTAGTGGGAAGCCCCCATGGTCCTAATATACACATGTTAACTCAGGGTGAGGCATCAGACTCTTCTCCATGGAGTACAGGGTAAAGAAAACAAACTTGTTCGTATTGCACTTTAAGGAATATAGATTTTTCTTTGCATCAAGTTTGTAAAATTGAACTATTTTCTAAGTCATGTGCTCATTGTTTTGTTGAAATTAATTTCTTTTTTGAGCTTGTGAAGCTCTGTCTGAGTGGAATAGTTTCTATGGACCACAAAGCTTTACAGCAATTGTACTGAAAGATTAATCCAATTTTTCGATAAAATGTTGGATTTTTATATTGTTCCAAATCCATTAGACTTTAATCCTTTTTTAACTGTTGAAGACAAAGCATTTAACCAGCAGGAAAAAGTTAATTGTTAAATAGATTAGCAATTCTTCACAAGATCTGACTAAATCTCATAAAGCATTATCACACAATGGGTTCCATCACTCAAAAACTGTCTGCTATTCTAAGATATCCAGGAAGACAGTGGTAATGGGGAGCTTCTCTTCACTGTCCCGCTTCTCTTAGAAGCCTTAACTCCAACAATAAATGCAGTGAGTTCATGGATTTTTCTTTTTGTATTACAAAAATCAAGACTGTTTGTTCTTCTGCTTTCCTCTCTTCCCACCCCCTCTCCTCCACCCTGTCTGCCACCAACCCACCACTTCCTCTAAGGTTTCCACTTGATTAACCATTAAATCAATTCTGCCTCCTTGTTCTCCTCTTCCAAACTCTCCTGTCCAAACTCTCCTTATCAGTGAGCCCACCTTCCTGCTCCCTACTCATTCCTAATAACTGCTGACTACACAGATTCTCCATCTTTGTGTATAAATGTCACATCGCTTTCCCTCCCACCAAAACCCAGGCGGCCTTCCTTTGAATCTGTTATCATGTTTCTCCTCAAGAACAAAACTCTTAAGCCCCTCTACCTTAGAAATGACTATACACATTAAACCTCTTTTACCTGTTAAGCCACCTTTCTTGGGATTCCATTGGCAGCATCTTCTGGTCCTGACTAATGACTAATTTAAGGGCATATTCCCATCAGACCTGCAATTAGCTTTGCCCCATGCAGGGAAAAATAGAGACCATGCATCCAACCAATCAGAGTGCTGGCAGGCTCTTGTTTGAGGAAAGGAAATCCCTCGATCTGCAGTAATTTGCTCATGAATAAGGAACTGGCCTTGGGGAAATGGGGTGCCAGCTTGAAATTGACCAATAGTCCAGTTTCATCAGTACTGCTGGTAACTTGCCATGGGACATGAAGGAATTAAGCTAGAACGCTCAAGGCAACTTGCTGAATTTCTTTGAAGCCTGCATTTGCAGTGTAATGAAAAGTATAATAATTTTCTGGAAATATTTAGATTTGGGGATAGTGGAAAGATGAGATGAATAATAAATAAAGTTGATTTCTTTAATCTACTCCATGAAGGAAGTATCATTTTTTCTCCAAGATGAGTTAAAAATTATTCAACACTGGGCAGTGTTGCTGAACAAAAAGATGTTGGAGTGTAGGTTCATAGTTCCTTGAAAGTGGAGTCTCAGGTAGACAGGATAATGAAGAGAGTGTTTGATATGCTTTCTGTTTATTGGTCAGAACATTGAGTATAGGAGTAGGGAGGTCATGTTGCATGTGTACAGGACATTGGTTTGGCCACTTCCAGAATATCATGTGCTATTCTGATCTCCCTCCTATAGGAACAATGTTTTAAAACTTGAAAGGGTTCAAAAGATTTACAAGGACTAGTGAGTTTTGAGAAGATTTGTAGCTCACGTTAAGGTTTTGGATGTAGGTTTACTTGCTGAGCTGGAAGGTTCATTTCCAGACGTTTCGTTACCCGCCTAGGTGTAATCTTCAGTGGGCCTCAGGTGAAGCAATGTTGAAAATTCCTGCTTTCTATTTGTGTGGGTACTGAAATACTGAAGATGTTACCTAGTAAGGTAACTAAACATCTGGAAATGAACCTTCCTTCCAGCTCAGCAAGCAAACCTACATCCAAAAAGTTACAAGAATGTTGCCAGAATTGAAGAGTTTGAGCCACAGGGAGAGGCTGAGTAGGCTGGGACTGTCTATCATACTGATATTGTAGCTTGCAAGTCATAGAGATATTTTAAGGAGTAAAGGGCAACGCAGTGCCTCTGTGGTTAGCACTGCTGCCTCACAGCACCATGGACCTGGGTTCAATTCCCGCCTTGGTCTGTGTGGAGTTTGAACATTCTCCCTGTGTCTGCATGGGTTTCCTCCAACAATCCAAAGATGTGCAGGTCAGGTGAATTGGTCATGCTAAATTGCCCATAGTGGTAGTTGCAGTAGTCAGAGGTAAAGATAGGGTAGGTGAATGGGTCTGGGTGGGTTCCTCTGGATAGTTGGTATGGGCATGTTGGGCCAAATGGCCTGTAGGGAAACTAATCTAAGTTTCTCATACTGAGTTAGCAAAATACACCTGTCATTAAGATCACAAGTTCAGAAATGGCAAGTTACTTGTGAATCATACATTGACCAAAAATTGTAGTACCTTCAACTCAGGCTTCCTGGCTGAGAAGTAGCACAAGAGCCCAACATTCCTCATAATAGATATTTTCTAATCAATTCAAAAATGTTATTGCTTAGCTCTGGAGCAGATGGGACTTGAAACAGGTCCTCCTGGCTCTGATATAGGGACATTGCCACTATGGTATAACTGCCAAGTTCCTCTTAATATCATCTTCAGTTCAACTGTCTTCAACTCTGACTGTCAATTATCTTTCCTCCGTCAGAAGTAGATGATGATGTCAAGGTTGGAGGATTTGAGCTATAAGGAGAGGCTGAATAGGCTGGGACTGTTTTCTGGAGGCAGTGGGGTGACCTTGAAATTTATAAAATCATGAGGGGCATGGATAGGATAAATAGATGGTCTTTTCCCTGAGGTGGGGGTGTGCAGAACTAGAGGGCATAGGTTTAGGGTGATAGGGGAAAGATATAAAAGAGACCTAAGGGGCAACCTTTTCACACAGAGGGTGGTAAATAAATGGAATGAGCTGCCAGATGAAATGGTGGAGACTGGTTCAATTACAGCATTTAAAAGGCATCTGGATGGGTATATGAATAGGAAGGGTTTGGAGGGAAATGGGCCAAGTACTGGCAAATGGGACTAGATTAGGTTAGGGTATCTCTGGCATGGACAAGTTGGACCAAACGGTCTGTTTCCATGCTGTACATTTGACTCTAAGTAGGGGAGTGCTTAATTCTAATCACTACTTCTTAGTTAATGAATTAATCCATGCCTGCATGCAGCTAATGTGATACTATCTGATAGTAATACTGGTCAAAGTGAAAACTGACTTGACCATAGGTTCTATTTTTGCTATTTTTTTTAGCTTGGTGAGCATTCACTGAATATATTTCCAAGAAATAACCAAGGTACTTTGGGGGAAAAAAAAGTAATCAAAGTTTATCACAAAAAAGAAAAGCAACAAACTATTGTTCTCTATGTACGAATTATTCAAAACCATCTAGCCACAGTTATCACAAGTAAAGATTCAACCCTTTTACCTTCAGCATAACCCTGCTTATACAAAGCCCCAGTGAGGGATCATCTTTCATTCACTTTAAATCAGCTTATTCAGTTGATACATTTGAAATTTGTTTCTGGAGTTCTCTTTCTTACTGAATTCTAGATACTTTCAGAGCAAATACTTGAATTTTCCATACCCTCAGCTTCTGGAGTTTTTGTTCTGTACTACTTGCTACTTTTTTTTTGTATTCTACTTTTTGCTCTGAATCAACTTGCACATACTGCCTGACCACCTGGATGATTCTGCCTTTGAGACTGTGGGCTGCTGGAGCTAGGCAATAGTGTTTTTTTAAATTTTCTCTTCTACTCTTGTTCCTAAGGGACTGAACTATTTGCCTTAAGGGTTTTAAAGATGCATATAATGCAAACTTCAGACAACGTGTCACCATGCTCAGAATATGAATGAAATTAAAATTACTTCCTTCACTCTTCAGCACAATAAAAATTACTAATCAAGTTTAAAGCAGTATGTTGTTCTGTGTATTTTAGGACCCAAGTTTCCTAATATATCATGTGCCTTCATCACACCAGCAAGGTCTGGACAACATTTGAGCTTGGGCAGAAAAGTATCATTTTATGCTGCACCAGTTGCAGACAGTTAATCCCGTTCTGAGGAAGGGTGACTTGATCTGAAACGTGAACTGATTTCTCTCCACAGATGCTGCCAGACCTACTGAGCTTTTCCAGCAATTTCTGTTTTTGTTTTTGACTTATAGTATCCGCAGTTCATTTATTTTTTTTAGAAATTAATCCAATTTGTGGGAATCTTAACCATCTCGCTGATATCCACTGGTCTTACCACTGCTGAAACCCTTATCATCTGATCCTAAGGGTTGCGATTGATCAAACTTTAAGTGGCCCAGCTGCATAAATAGAATGGCTACAAGAACACAGGGCAGAGTCTGAATTTTGCCTTGAGTAATTCCCTTCCAAACTTTATAAACTTTAACAACATTTAAACAACATATGTCAAGAATGTTTGAATATTCTGCACTTGCCTAGATGAGTAACAGTCAAAAAGATAGTCAATTCAATTACAATACAGTATCTTGTGCACCAAATTACACACTCTCAGCAGTGACAGCAGTGTCTATCATCAAGAGACAATGGCACAACTAGTCAAACCTTCTTTGACAGCATCTTGCAAACCTGTACTCTATCAGATAGAAGAACAAGACAGCAGAAACTTGAAAACACCACAACTTGCTAGTTTCATGCCATTCTCATTTAGATTAGGTTACCTACAGTATGGAAACAGGCCCTTCAGCCCAACGAGTCCACACCGACCCTCCAAAGAGTAACCCACCCAGTCCCATTTCCCTCTGACTAATGCACATAAGACTAAGGGCAATTTAGCATGGCCAATTTACCTAACCTGCACATCTTTGGATTGTGGGAGGAAACCGGAGCACCCAGAGGAAACCCACACAGACACTAGGAGAATGTGCAAACTCTACACAGTCGCCAAGGCTGGAATCTAACCTGGGACCCTGGTGTTGTGAGGCAGCAGTGCTAACCACTGTGCCACCTGAAAAAATTTAAAAAGCATAGTGTTACTTTCTCATTGTCACTGGGTTGAACTCCTTTTCTAACAGGACTTGTGGATAAACCTACATTCTATTTGCTTCAGAAATAGTCATCGAGTCATGTATCTTGGAAACAGACCCTTCGGTCCAACTAGTCCATACCGACCATGTTCTCAATAAACTAGTCCCACGTGTCTGCATTTAGCCCACATCTCTCCAAACCATTCCCATTTGTGTCTTTATCCAAATGTCTATTCAATTTTGTAACTGTACCTGCATCCACCATTTCCTGTGCCAGTTCATTCTGCCCATGAGCCATTCCCTGTGTGTTTTTTTTAAAAGAAAATGGTGCCCTTCATTTTTTATTAAATTTTTCTCCCCGCACTTTAAATATACGCCCCCAGTTTTGAATGCTCCCACCTTAGGCAAAAGACCTTTGCTATTCACCTTACCCATGCCCCTCATGACCCTATAAACCTCTAAGGTCACCCCTCAACCTCCTACACTCCAATTTTTTTAAAAGGTCCCAGCCTATTTTTATAACTTAAATCCTCCATTCCTGGCAACATCCTGGTAAATCTCTTCTGAACTCTTTCAAGTTTGATAATAGCTTTCTATAACAGGGCACCCAGAACTGGGTACACTACTCCAGAGAGGCCTAACCAATGTTCTCTACATCCTCAACATGATGTCCTAACTCCTGTACTCAAAGGCCTGAGCAATGAAGGCAAACATGCCAAATGCCTCCTTAACTACCTTCCATACCTGTGCTGCAAATTTCAAAGAATTGTTTCTGAACCTCAAGGACTCTGTCCAAGGTCAGAGTATGTTTTACTAAAATGCAATACATGAAGTGTACATAAGGCCCAGCCAGCTAACAATGGGCGGCACAGTGGCACATTGGTTAGCGCTGCTGTCTCACAGCGCCAGAGACCCGGGTTCAATTCCTGCCTCAGGCGACTCTGTGTGGAGTTTGCACGTTCTCCCCGTGTCTGCATGGGTTTCCTCCAGGTGCTCCGGTTTCCTCCCACAATCCAAAAATGTGCTGGTTAGGTGAATTGGCCATGCTAAATTACCCGTAGTGTTCAGTATAGGGGTAAATGTAGGGGAATGGGTCTGGCTGGGTTGCACTTCGGCGGGTCGGTGTGGACTTGTTGGGTCGAAGGGCCTGTTTCCACACTCTAAGTAATCTAATCTTAAAAAAAAAACAACTGGCCTTGGAGGAATATCAGGAGACTAGGACCAATCTTAAACAAGGAATTATGCAGGCTAAAAAGGGTCATGAACTAACTTTAGTGAGCAGAATTAAGGGGAATCCCAAGGCCTTTTATCCTTATAAGAAGCAAGAGGGTAATCAGAGAAAGAGTTGGTCCACTAAACGATAAGGAAGGAACGTTGTGTCGAATCTGAGAAAATGGGTGTGATTCTCAATGATTACTTTGCATCAATATTCACTGAGGAATGGGAGGTGATGAATGTTGAGATTAGAGATGGAAGTTTGTTCACTCTGGATCACATTGATATAAGGAGGGAAGATGTGTTGTGTAGGCTAGAGCATATTAAGATGGACAAATCCCCAGGACCATGCCCAACCCCATAAGACACCTGCCTGATATGAAATCTATCAAAACTTACCAGGTGAGCAGCCCAAACACCCCTGCAAAAAATGTGGCTGGAGCTGGAGCAACAAATCATCAGCAACTGAAACTAGGGACGAACTGGACAAATCTGAACACGAGCAGGAACTTCCCTCCTCCATTGGGTCCAAAGCAAAATCCCTCCGGTAAAAAAAACCACACAGGAAAATACCTGCTCCACTGGGTCCTCTGTAAAAATGCACCAAACTGCAACCTACTTCCTCCACAAATTCCGAGGAAGGATCATGTTACTGGAAGCAGTCAGAATCCACTCCACCAAATGACCAGACTACTCAAATGTAAGAAACCTGCAAGGAACCAGGGTAAGCGTGCCATCCTGCTAGTAAGACTGAGACTACGCAGTTTCAAGACCCTTTTTCCTAGCTTACTCCTAGCAAAGGTACGATCTCTTGAGAGCAAGATGGACAAACTCAGATCACTGCTCAGCTTCCAGTGTGAACTGCAGGACTGGTGCACACTCTGCTTCATAGAAATCTGGCTCAACCCATCCATTCCCATCCATGCACACTTCAGGCTGATGGTTTTTCTATCCATTGTATGGACTGCATAGCGTCCTCTGGTAAGACAAAGGGTGGAGGGGTTTACTTTTTAATCAACAACTTGTGGGGCACAGACTTTGCAACCCTGGGCAGCCATTACTCCCCGAACCTTGAACACCTCACCATCAAATACCACTCCTTTTATCTACCACGGGAATCTACCGCTGCTATATGAACTGCTGTGTACATCTCGCTACAAGCAAAGCTCGAAGCTCTGGATGTGCTCTACTCCACCACTAACACCCTGGAGACGGAACATCCCAAGACCCTGTTTATTGTAACTGGTGACTCCAATCAAGCCGAACTAAGGAAGGTGTTGCCCAACTACCACCAGAACATTACCCGCCCCACTAGGGGTCTGAACATTTTAGATCACTGCTACACTACTGTGAAAGATGCCTTCTACTCCACCCTCCGCCCTCATTTCAGGAACTCTGACCACAATGCCATGCTGCTTCTCCCTGCTTACAGGCAAAAGCTCATGCAGGAGACCACCTTGCGGATACAGGTCCAGTGCTAGTCATTGGAGGCAGAGGGTCAACTCCAGTGCTGTCTGGAATCGGCTGATTGAGCCATGTTCAAACAGTCCACCTTGGACGAGTATGTCATCACTGTCACAGACTTTATCAGCAACTGTGTGGTGGACAGCGTACTGAGGAAGTCGGTGTGTTCCACAACAGGAAACCTGTGATGAATCAGGACATACCAAACCTGCTAAAAACCAGATGTGAGGCCTTCAGATCAGGAGACACACTCAAATATAAGGAATCCAAGTATGACCTTCACAGAGCCATTAAGATAACCAAGGACCAATACCAGTCCAAACTAGAGCCCCAGACAGACACCTGGCGACTATGGCAAGGACTGAATGACATCACAAGATCTAAAAAGAGACTGAGATAGCAGACGATGACTGAACCCTCCCAGATCGTCTCAACACCTATGCTCACTTTGAGCAGAATTTCGGCGAAGAGGTAACACCTATTCCAACAAGTCCAGATGAACCCATCCTAACAGTTACTGCATCCGAGATCAGATCAGTTTTCTTTTGTATGAATCCCAGGAAAGCGATGGGACCAGATTGAGAACCAGGCAGCCCACTCAGAATGCGCAAATCAACTGGTAGAGGTCTTCTCGGACATCTTCAACCTCTCCCTGCAGCAGGCTACTGTCCCTGCCTGTTTCAAGAGGGCCAACGTCATCCCTGTGCCTAAGAAGGGTCAGGTAGTATGTCTCAATGACTACTGCCCAGTGGTCTTAACTTCAGTGGTCATGAAGTGCTTTGAAAGGCTGGTTATGGCATTAGTTAACTCCAGCCTCCCCACTACTCTTGACCCACTCCAATTTGCCTATTAGACCAACAGATCCACATCAGATGCCATATCGCTTGCCCTTCACTCCTCCCTAAAACATCTTGACACCAAGAACAGCTGCTTAAGAATCCTACTCATTGACTACAATTCAGTCATCAACACTATTATCCCCTCGACTGATCACTAAACTTAGTGATCTCGGACTAAGCCCCACTCTCTGCAACTGGATCCTCAGTTTTCTGACCCACGGGCCACAATCAGTGAAGACTGGGGACAATATTTCATCTTCACTAATACTCAACACGAGCCCCCCAGGGGTGTGTCCTCAGCCCCCTACTTACTCATTGTATACCTATGACTGCATCACCAAATACCAAACTAATACCACTTACAAGTTCGCTGATGACACCACTATAGTCAGTCGAATCTCAGATAGTGACAAAACAGACTACAGACGGGAGGTGGAAGAACTACCTAGCTCTCAATGCCAGCAAAACCAGGGAACTCATTATTGACTTTCGGTGGGATGTTACTCACTCATGCCCCCCTACACATTAACAGCACAGAGGTGGAACAAGTGGACAGTGTCAAGCTCCTGGGAGTGGTCAGCCCCAACAAGCTTTCTTGGACTCTTCATGCGGATGGACAGGTTGCAAAGGCCCAACAATGTCTGTTGTTCTTCAGGCAGCTGAGGAAATTTGGCATGACGGTGAATACCCTTGCCAATTCTTATAGATGCGCCGTTGAGAGCATTCTGTCTGGATGTATCACTACCCGGTATGGCAACTGTACCATTCAAGATTGGAGACGGTTACAGAGAGTGGTGAACTTGCCCTAGATAATCATGAAGACCAACCTCCCATTTCTCGAATCCATCTACCAGGCCTGCTGTCAAGGAAAGGCTGCCAACATCTCAAAGGTCCATCCCACCCTGGCAATGCTTTTCTTCAACCTCTACCATCTGGGAGAAGGTACAGAAGCCTGAACGTACGCACCAGCCGGTTTAACAACAGTTTCTATCCTATTGTTAGAATACTGAATTGAATCTCAAACACTTAACATTCGCCTGTACCTGTGTTTTTGATTTTTGCCGCTGTTTACCTATTATTTACTATTTATGTTACTTAACTATGTGATGTGCCTGCAAGACGAAGCTTTTCACTGTGCCTCGATACCCGTGACAATAAATTCAGTTCATTTCAACCCAATGGGATTTATCCCCGGTTGCTGAGGGAGGCGAGAGAGGAAATGACTGGGGCCCTGACAGATATCTTTGTAGTATCCTTAAATATAGGTGAGCTGCTGGAGGACTGGAGGGTTGCTTATGTTGTCCCCCTGTACAAGAAGGATAGGTAGGGATATTCCAGGTAACTACAGATCAGTGAGCCTGACATCAATGGTGAGAAAGTTGCTGGAGAAGGTACTGAGAGATGAAATCTATTTATATCTGAAAAGAATGGGCTTATCAGTAATGGGCAACATAGTTTTGTGTGGGGGAAATTGTGCCTTACCAACTTGAGTTCTTTGAGGAAGTGATCAAGTTGATAAATGAAGGAAGGGCTATAAATGTCATATACATGGACTTTTGTAAGGCATTTGGTCAGGTTCCCCATGGTAAACTAATGGAGAAAGTGAAGTCACATGGTGTGCAGGGTGTTGAAGGTGGGTGGATAAAGAACTGGTTGAGTAACAGGAGACAGTAGTAGTTGAAGAGAGTTTCTCGAAATGGAAAAAGGTGACCAGTGGTGTTCCACAGGGGTCAGTGTTGGGGCCACTGTTATTTGTGATATACGTAAATGATCTGGAGAAGGACATTGTTGGTTTAATCAGTAAGTTTGCAGATGACACGAAGATTGGTGGAGTAGCAGAAAGCATAGGGGACTGTCAAAAGAATACAGGAGAGCATAAATAGACTGGAGAGTTGGGCGGAGAAGTGGCAGGCGGCATTCAATCCAGGCAAATTGAGGTGATTTTGGCAATTCTAGAGCAAACTATACTGTAAACGGAAGAGCATTGGGAAAAGTTGATGAGCAGAGATAGCTGGGAGTTCGGGTCCATTGTACCCTGAAGGTAGCTGCACGGGTGGATAGAGTAGTCCAGAAGGCATATGGTATGTTTGCCTTCGTCGGATAGGGAATTGAGTATAAGAGCTGGCAGGTCATGTTAAAATTGTACAAGACATTGATCTGGCCATATTTAGAATACTGTGTACAGTTCTGGTCGCCACATAACCAAAAGGATGTGGACGCTTTGGAGAGGGTGCAGAGAAGGTTTACGAGGAAGTTGCCTGTTATGGAAGGTGCTAGCTATGAAGAGAGGTTGAGTAGGTTAGGATTGTTTTCATTAGGAAAAAGGAGATTGAGGGGGGACCTGATTGAAGTCTTAAAAAATCATAAAGGGTATAGACAGGGTAGATAGAGAGAAGCTTTTTTCCCCCAGAGTGAGGGATTCAATAACGAGAGGTCATGTCTTCAAGGTGAGAGGAGAAAAGTTTTTAAGGGGGATACACGTGGAAAGTACATGACAGAGGGTGGTAGGTGTCTGGAGCATGTTACCCGCAGATGTAGGCACGGTAGATTCGTTTCAGGAGCGTCTGGACAAATGCATGAGTAGGTGGTGAGCAGAGGGATACAGATTTGCTTAGGAATTGGGCGATAGGTTTAAACAGTGGATTTGGATCGACTCAGGCTTGGAGGACTGAAGAGCCTGTTCCTGGGCTGTAAATGTTTTGTTCTAATACCTCGTATTTATCTAAGTTAAATTTCATCTGTCACTCCTCAGCCCATTGACCAATTGATCAAGATCTCTTTGTAATCTTCGATAACTTTCTTCACTGTCCACTATACCACCAATTTTGATGACATCTGCAAACTTAGTAACCATGCCTCCTGTATTTTCATTCAAATTAGTCACACAAGTGACAAACAAAAGTAGACCCAGTACTGATCCCTGCAGATCACTGGTTACAGGCCTTCAGTCTGAAAAATAACTCTCCACTACCACCCTCTGTCTTCTATCATTAAAGCCAATTTTGTATTCAATTGGCAAGCTCACCCAAAATTTCATGTGATCTAACTTCACTAATTAGTTTACCTTGGGCTTTGTTCAAGTCCAAGTAAATAACAACTACTGCTCGGCCCTCATCAGTTTCTTATGGTTACTTCAAAAAAAACTCAAATCAAGTTTTTGAGACACTGTTTCCCTCATAGAAAACCATGCTGACTGTCCTTTAATTATTTAAGGCAACCGATTATCATTTCTCAAGGTCAGTTGGGAATGGACAATAAATAACTAGATTTGCCATTGATGTTCCCATCCTGAAAACAGATGTTTGAAAACAAGATGAATTTCATTCAGTGAAATTGCAACGATTCAACATCTGTTGATAGGGAGCTCCAATTTATGTCAGAGCTGTCGATCATTCCCATCGGCAGAATAGCAAATTCAATGGTGTTGCGCCAGTGAGAAGTCATCTAGTGGTAACTCCACTTAGCTGAATGTGTATAAACTTGTGAGACTACACTAACTAATTTGCAGAGTTAAGCCATGCAAGTACAAAATTAAGAAGTTTTGGACAAAGCATTGTTTGACATTGACACCTTTCTGTGAAAGGATGTTTAAAACCTGCAATATAGCTAAACCTGGTAAGAAGGCTGATTATGTTGATTTAAAGAGCAAGTGAAAGATTGAGTAACTGGAAACCTGTGGCATTAAGCAAACAGCAGATATCGCAAAGGGTTGAGAAATTCCACTATAGACTTTATCAATCTTTCTGGAATATGTGCTGAACATCTCAGCACAGTTTGTCAGGCTTGCATTCTGTCAGTCAAGGAAAATAATGTGAATAGCTCTCTATCCTGATGTTGAGGAAACCCTCTTGATTTGATTCAAGGTGGCCTCAGCAGCGAACATGCCCATCTCCAGTTCAGGAGAAAGTGAGGACTGCAGATGCTGGAGATCAGAGCTTAAAAATGTGTTGCTGGAAAAGCGCAGCAAGTCAAGCAACTCCAGTTCATCCAGCTGGAAAGGGGAGTAGTTATTGGCAAACTGGCTGGGCCACTAGGATAGCAGTAACAACATGGTGGACTGCATGGCACTTCTAAATACAGTGCATTAAATAGAAAAAAATCAGTGAACTTTTCCAATGCCTTTTACAAAATCAGACACATGCAAAAATTGGAAAAAGTTGAATAGACATTCTTGCATAAAGTGCATTTCTCTGCAACTCAAGGATTACAGGTAGGCCTCCTCAGCTATCTGAGTTGTCTGACCTACGTTAATGGGCGAATCCTGTAAGGATTCCTGAAGAAGGGCTCATGCCCGAAATATCGATTCTCCTGCTCTTTGGATGCTGCCTGACTTGCAGCGCTTTTCCAGCAACACCTTTTCAGCTCGAATCCCCTAGGTTCCACATGTCCGGATTTTACCACCTTCTGGCTTCGAACTCTGGTGCTGCCTGTATAATAGAATCTCTGCTGTGTGGAAGCAGGCCAGTCAACCCGTTGAGTCCACACCGATTTGTCTGAGGAGCATTCCATCCTGACCCATCTGCTATCCAATCCCTGTAACCCTGCGTTTCCCATGATGAATCCACCTAGCCTGCATATCCATAGACACAGCAATTTAGCATAGCCAATCCACCTCACCCGGACTGAGAGGAAACCAGATCACCTGGAGGAAATTCATATAAATGAGAGAGAACAGTCTTGTTTGTTCTCGTTGACTCTTATTTCATGTACAAATTACTTGTTTTGTAAATACTTGCCTTTGTCCCCATGTGGTATAAACTTGCTTACTTTCAACAGCATTTCTAATCTTAATCCTTGCGACTTTGCTAAGGACATTAAGACCTGAGCTTGTTACAAGTTAAGCTGCTACTGTACTATTTTTATTCTGCACTCCATGTTCTAACTAAATTGATGGCATAGACGTACCTACTGATGCGTACAGTTTACTTATTAGCTGTAGTGATCGTGACCTGGACAGTGGGTATCTGCTCAGACTCTGGCAGCCTCTTGGTATTACTTATGCCTAGGTGGATTAGTGATAGAACAGGGAAACGTTTTCCACAAAACAGGGAAAACCGTATCTAATCTAATGGTGTTGATGGTTCTGCTGCATCAAGTTTGTGTACTTGCCGTTTCTTTGGAATTTGCAAAGCAGAGCTATTTCAACCATTGATTAATCATTGCCTTTGTATCATATCCAATTAGAACTCTGTTCGCCCAGCTTGAATATTATCACTGTTGAAGCATATGACTGAAGGGAAGCTTGGTACTCTTTCAGAAGAGTAGTGAATGAAATGCATGATCAAGGCTTTTCTTCTAATTGACTTTAACTTTGTGGCTTTTAGTCCATTCCTCCTTTTGGCATGTTGCAGCCTATTGCCAAATTACAAAACTATCTGTCTTCCAACTACTCTTCAATTTTCTTTTTGCAGGTTAGACATAGAATTTAGCTGTTCAGCAGCCTACCAACAAGTTGACTGTTATATAAATTTCACTTCCTTGTGTTCTAAAACAATTAAGTTGGGAACAGGATCCTTTTTTCTCCTGTTGAGATACATACATGCATGTCATTAAAGTCATTTGGAACCATAGCTATAAATAAAAGATAAGTTGTGAACTCATCAAATAGGAAACTTCCATATGCAGAAGTGAAGGAGGTGTCCCTTGGTTGCTTTCTATTTTCAAGTTCTGTAAAAACTTTGAATGAATGCTTCAATATGCACATAATTTTGAACACAACTTCTCACTGTTTTCAGGGTCTTATTTCCCTTGAATTTTGGTTAATATTTTACAACAAAAGTGATCCAGGCCTGTTGCAGATTTGTGCAGAGAAACAATTAAGTGACAGTTATTATCATTTGTCATTTGTGACCATTCTTTGGAAACAACAATTTAATTTCAAGATGGGGGAAGCAGAGCTTTGTTAACCGTTGTAGAGCCCTATCTTTGAAATTTGTAAACTGGCTCATCGTTCTCACATTCAACATAGTTGGCCAAACCGTTCTCCTCTTAAATGACTAATATGCCAAATTGTTGGAAGGTCAAAGCTATTGTCTTCAGCCCTGAAAGAAACTTGGTTACTGAACCATTAATATCATCTGTCTGCATTATCACTGTCTGAAACTGAAACAGGATATTCATAACTTTGATAATTCTATTTGAGTCAAAGTGGAGCTTCCAACCTCATAATCTCTCCATCACCAAGTTGCCTACTTTCAAATCTGTTACTTCACCTGCTTTCAACTTTATTACTTTATTTTCTTCTTGTATCTATCCACGTCATTGTTATCTATTCCAAAGTTGACCAGGCCAGGCTTCCATCTTTATCCTCCATAAGTGTAAGCTTATCCGAAACAATAATTCCATTCGGTCGTCACTCCTGTACTTGCTGAGCAGTATTGGTAACTGTAATTGTAATTCCTCATTTTAGAGTTTTCATCCTTTTCTTTACATTATTGCCTCAGCACTGTAATCTGCAGCAATAAATAAGTTAAGTTACAATGAGGGATTTCAAGTTAAATAATATGAAAGCCTTGTTGTAATCGTACAAGGCTTTGACAAAATCACATCTGGAGTATTGAGTATAATTTGATCTGAGCTTAAGAAAGGATGTATGTTGGCTTTTGTGGATTTGTGACCATAACTACCTAATGCAGGTAGTCATCCTTTTGCAAGGAATTTTCAGATAGCTAACATGCAGCTTCTTAAGATGTTATACATTAGTTAACTAGACAAAAAGGTACACAACTCTTGCCAATTGATTATATTCACTAATACCAGAGGACGAACAGGAATGTTTTTGCAACTAATCTTATGTGAAGGCAGCAACCTTCTTTCTCGCCAAAGTGTCATGGTTCTCTCCCCTGGGTTGTCTTTTCATCTGAAGAAGACAGTTGTCTGGCAGGCACTGCTACCTGACAAGGTCACTCTCTCTGAGTACTTGTAGATATGCCCTATTTTGGGGGCTGGCAATCTATGCTGTGTAAATCACTTGTCTGAATCCTTTTTAGCAAATGAGCACGGGACACCTATTTACCATGTCTTAAGTCAGTTTTCGTTGTTCCTGGGAAAGTTTTCTAAACAATTTGAGGCACCAGGCGTCAGTGCCTGGTAGCTTTCATAACCTTTAATTTGCCTTTGTCTTAGTCAATTGTTTATGTTTGGGAAGGGAGGTAACTGGTGTAGCAGCAATTACATGATGTTGCGTGGTATGCTGAAAATACTAGGAAAAATTTGCTTTACTTCTAGAGAGACTCTTATTTCCGATATGTTTGCTTTGGAAGGAAGCACAGCAAAGCTCCATTAGATCGTCTTGTGAATGAAAGGATTGTGCTAGCGTTGACTATTTAGAGTAGGTCTATACGCTCGAGTTGCAAAAAGTGAAAGATCAAATCATTCAGAAAAATTATATATATTTGAGAGGGCTTGGATAGATGCATATAGACTATATGTTATAGGGCATAATCGTGTTTGTTTATAAATGTTTTTGTGTAACTTCCTCCAATCCTGATGAAGGGCTTATGTCCAAAACAACAACAATTCTCCTGCTTCTCGGATGCGGCCCTACCGGCTGTACTTTTCCAGCATCGCACTCTTCCACTCTGATCTCCAGCATCTGCGGTCCTTGCTTCCTCCAAGAATTGACCATCTTGTGCATTCTTCTTTCCACTTTCAGTCCCAAGACCTGGAATACCTTTAAACTGCTGTACATCTTTGTACCCTTTGAGACACTTCTTTTAATACCTGTTCTTTTGACCAGGTTTTCTGTTACCTGCCTTTTGTGGCTTGGTGTCAAGTTTGATTGATATTGCTGCTGTAAAGCTCCTTGACACCCTTTCCTATATTTAAAGTGCAATGTCAGTGTAAATTGATACCTAAATTTCATAACAATTTATTACAGTTTTTAAAACAAAATCCTTTACTTTTCAGTAAAAGGAATAAAAAGGGTGAAAAAAATGGCAAAGGACTACGACATTTCTCAATGAAGGTCTGTGAGAAGGTGCAGCAGAAAGGAACAACCACCTACAATGAAGTGGCAGATGAGCTTGTGGCAGAATTCAGTAACACCAATAACCAAGAATCTGGCTCTGATGAAGTAAGGCACTTCTAATAATTAGAATTTCAAAAGTGGCTGCGTTGATTTCTATTCATGTTGAAAACTGTAGAATTAGTATTTTAATAAATCTGAATGTATAGAATGTTAGTGATAATATATTTGTGTGTAACAGACATTCCACAATGAACAAAATTGTGAAATAAATAAGATCTAGAAATAAAATGCTCAGTGAAAATGTAAGCCTAATATAAGGAACATTCGAATATTGTTTCTCAATAATTCTTTTGTTGATTTAGATAGAGAAAGAGACTAGCAATGAAGGAGAAGTTGGATTTTATTCTTCCATTCCACAGACTTCAGACAAGTTGACTTGAGCCCATCAAATAATGTGGTTAAAGTTCGGCTAACTAAATAGAGAGAAGTGTGGACAACATTGCAATAGTGTGGGTAAAGTTAAACTGAATCATTACCTGTTGCTGAATTAGGTGTGTCATTGAAGGAAACCTAACTAAGGTGCTTATAAATAATAACCATCTTCTGAATTGATGAACAACTTGGTAGAGCACAAAGTTTAGATTCACAGATGCTGTCCAGTTGAGATTTTCTAGCACTTGTTTCTCTCTTTCTTTAGATTTACAGCATCTGCAATATTTTGTTTGTGTGCTATAGAGTTCATGTTGGTGATTGGCAAGCGATTCACTGACCTGTCTTAAAAATCAGAACTTAAAACGTTGCAAATGCTCAGACCAGGAGGATAGGAAAACTGTATTTATGACAGTGTCATCTGTTAGATCAGCGTAAGGAATTTAAGGGATTGATGATGGACTGCTGAAATTGGCTCTGCGGTAAAGAGTTGAAGGTGAGGAGCCTAGCATCATGTGTGATCAAGTGATATGTTCACATTGTGACAAAGGTAAACAAAATTGAATTAACTGATTGAATTGGAAGTTGATAGTAGAAGTAGAGTTAGCAGTAAAATGAATGGAAACACCTCAAAAGATTATAGAATTATTATAGAATTGTTTGAAGGTGGAATCAGTTTTCCACTTATCCAGTCTAATGAAAATATGTGATCTGGAAGACTGCAAGGAGAAAGTGCTTGTATTGGAATTATGAATTCAAACAAAGTTTTTAAAGTTTATGGCCATCTTATAAAGCATAGATAACTTCTTGTTGATATTTTGAACTACTGGGACTCTGCTGGAAAGTATAGTCAATATCTGTTCATCAGAAGCTCATTCAGAAGTGGCAATACTGTAAAATGAAGGCAGTAGGCACTGAATGTTTGTGCACTAACGAATTTATATGTAAATCCAAACGGAAACAAAAAATTGAGACAAATTGTTGTCCAGAGCGCATAAATCACTGACGAAGTTGTTTTTCTGTGACTTTGAGAGGAATGTCCATTTGGTGCTTAACTCCTAGGTTGGGATACCTGGTCAGCATGGGCGGGTTGACTGAAGGGTCTGTTTCAATGCTGTACATCTCTATGACTCTAAGAGTTCATATAGCTATGTGCAGAAGCATGTTGAATATGTGTGAATATGTTACAGAAGTAGCTATTTCACATGGCATTTGAGGTGAATGGAGTAATCAACATGGAAATAGTAAAGTGTGGCCTGGATAGTGAGGGGATGTAATGCAGCAATGATATTATAATATGCCTGTGTTCATAACTTTGGAGGGTAATACAGAATCCAGAATTATTATGACCTACAAGGAGACCTTTTGTCTATCATCAGTACCTGCTTGAATGCCTGAACTGAACCTGCCTTGACCACGTTTTCAGATAGTGAATTTCATACCCGAAAACTTGCTGGGTGGATAAGAAGTGTTTTCTCATATCCTTGTTTCATTTACATATCATTTTAAATCTGTGCCATCTCACTCTTGTTTCTTTTTACAAGCCAAAATAATATTGCCCTATCTAATGTGTCCAGCCTGCAATGGTTTTAAAGCCCTCAATATGATCTCCTCCTAAAGGCATAGAATCCCTACAGTGTGGAAGCAGACCATTTGGCCTGTTGATTCCACATAGATCCTCCAAAGGGCATCCCACCTAGAGCCCCCCACCCCATTCCTCAATTTAGCATATATAATCCACCTAGCCTGCACGTCCCTGGACACTCTGGGCAATTTGCCATGGCCAATCCGCATAACCTGCACATCATTGGATTTCTCTTCCTGATGAAGGGCTTATGCCCGAAACGTCGAATTTCCTGTTCCTTGGATGCTGCCTGACCTGCTACACTTTTCTAGCAACACATTTTCAGCTCCTCTCCAGATATGCCTTCTCTGGGGAGAGCAGTCTCATCTTGTTCAATCTATCCTCCCAGCTGAAGTTTCTCATGTTTGAGAGCCATTCTGATAAATTACTGCTGCACTCTCTCCATTCCATTCACATCTTTTGTATAAGGTGGTGCCTACAACTGTACACAATCCAATGATTCCAACCCCATCAGTCTACTCTTCAATAAAGTGATGTTAGTTATTGTCAGTAGTGCTGTCAAGCAACACCTCACCAATAACCTGCTCACTGTGGCATCCAGCTTGGATTGCGCCAGGGTCACTCTGCTTCTGACCTCATTGCAACCTTTGTTCAAACATGGACAAAAGAGTAGAATTTGAGGTGAAGTGATAGCCTTTGTTGTCAAGGGCTCATTTGACGGAGTGTAGCATCAGGGAGCCTTAGTAAAACTAGAGTCAATGGAATTCAGGGGGCAAACTCTCCAATGTTTGGAGTTATATCTGGCACATATGAAGATATTTGTGCTTTTTGGAGGTCAGTGATCTGAGCTTCTGGTCATCTCTGCAAGAGTTCCTTGGAATAAGTCCTATGTCCAATCAACTTCAGCTGTTTTATCAATAATCTTGCCTCTATCATAAGATCAGAAATGGGATGTGCAATCGTTTGCAAATATCCACCACATTTAAAAGACCTTTGGACAGGTAAATTGATGGAAAAGGTTTGCAGGGATATGGGCCAAATGCAGGCAAATGGGACTAATTCAGTTTGGGAAACCTGGTTGGCGTGGACAAGTTGATCAAAAGTGTCAGTTTCCATCCTTTATGACCCAATGACGAACTGCTCTGATACTAAAGCAGTCTATGTCCAGATGCAACAAGGCCTGGATAATATCCAGGCTTAGACTAAAAAGTAGCAAGTAACATTTGCTGCACACAAATGCCAGGCAATGACCATCTCCAATAAGAGACAGTATAATGGTGTTACCATCATTGAATCCCCCACTATCAGTATCCTGGGGGTTACTGAATTGGTCTTGCAATGCAATTACAGTGGTGACACAGGCAGTTCAAAGACTAGGAATACTGCAATGAGTAACTCACCACCTGACTCCCCAAACCCTGTCCACTATCTACAAGTCAGGATGTGTTGGAATGGTCCCCACTTGCCTGGATTAGTACAGCTCCATAAACACTCAAGCTTGACACCATGCAAAGCAACCCACTTGATTGCCACCATATCTACAAACATTCAGTCACTCCTTCACTGGCACTCAGCAGCAGCGTATACTATCTACAGGATGCACTTTGAAATTTACCAAAGGTCTTTTCGGCAGCACCTTCCAGACTCATGGCCACTTCCCTCCAGAAGAACATGGGTAGCAAGTAGATAGGAATACCACCACCTGCGAGTTCCCTTCCCAGCCACGCTCAATCCTGTCGTAGAAATATACCGCCATTTCTTCACTGTCACAGGTTCAAAATTCCGGAATTCCCTCCCGAATGGAACGACTGTGGCAATATCTTTTAAAACAGACGAGCAATCTGTGTAACATAAATAGTACTTAACTCTAAACCAAAACCTTCCCATTGTTGAATTGCCTCAGCTTTAATCAGTTATCTTTCAGGTGATTGGGAATTAAGGTACTCATCCTGATGATAAGAATAGGAAGAAAATGTTCCTTCTCAACCCACTCAATCTCGTCCTGCCCAGTAAGAAAACAAATTATTGGTAGCAATATTGCAATTTTGAAGCAATATTAAAGTTGGAAGAAAACCCTCTGCAAGGGAACACATTTAAGTGTATGCAGCTAAGAAAAAATTAGGAAGGTCTATTTAAGTGTAGAATGTTTTTCTCTTGATGGGCACCCTGGCCAGTATGGCTGATGTAAGATTAATATTTTTTAAAGTCTATTACTTTATTTTTAAAGCCACATTTAATTCCTTCCACTAGAGGGCTTGTATGACCTATGTAATAAAAGCTCTAGTGGTAAGAATGTGTACTCTTAATATATCCAAGCCTTTTTGTATCATTTGAATTTATGTTAATGTATTTTATGTCGATATGTAAGCCAACTATTTATGTCCTTGAACTTCATTTAGTGGTAACTTTGCTATAATATTAAACCAAGTTAAAGCAGTTGATAGAGTAATTTGTATTTCTCCAGTTTGTGTTTGAAGGAAGAGTACATATGGCAGATTTTCAATTCTTTACAGTTTAGTATTCAGTCTGTGTATAATATTCCCTTTTGATTTTCTTTTAGGGAGGGGCAGCTTGATTACTTAACTTCCAAAATTTAGTTCCATAACCACCTTCAAATTGTTTTGAGTAGTGAGCCACTCAACTCTCCAAGCCTGTGCTACCATTAATTGAGGTGGTGGCTATTTTGTGTCCTAATTCAACTGATATCATTGGCTTCCTATCCCTTGTCTCCTTTGGCTAGCAAAAATCAGTCAGTCTTTGAATTGAAATTCTAAATTGAGCTATTTGCTGCTTTTCAAGGAAAAAATTTCCAGACATCTACCACTTCTCCCCAGCTGGCCTAACTCTGTGTCGTGAACCTTGTCCTGGACTCCAACAGTGGCAAGATTTCTCTTTCAATATCACCATTCCAAAGACAATCTTAAACTAAATCAATCAAAACACTTTCTATCTTGCATGGACTGTTAAGTCCAGTATATGAAATCTATTGCTGTACTCATCAATTAACTCTTGGAGCCCTGGTTTCATTTTTTTGAATCTGAACTGTGCTCCTACCCTGCAGCTTGCAACATCAATAAAGGATCAGCATTGATAAGTTTGTAGTACCTTCACTTCATGAGGTTTTATGTTCAAATCCTATGCAGAACCTGAGCACTGAAATCAAGATGCAACTCCAGTGGATTGCTGAGGAAATGCTGCACTGATAGAAATGCTTTTCGGATAAAACATGAAACTAAGGCTCTGTTTTCCTTCTGGAATGGCTGTAACAGACCACTTTAGAGATTTTTTGAAGAACAGGGGAGTTATCCCAGGTATCCTAGCAATGTTTATATCTCAGCCAATATCTCAAAGAACATTATTACCTGGTCATTGCCCTTCAAACAACACCATGATAATGTTTGCCAAATATTTTCCCACTGTGATGCTATTTAGAGGCTTGAAAATTGTCACATTCTCTCTGCAAAAACTGAGAATGGGTTGGGGATGTGAAGACACACATATGAGAGTATGGGATGGACAACAGAAATAAGGAGGAGCTGTATAAGGGCCATTGTTGCCTATGATCTTGTGACATCAAAATTTCGAGTGGGACCCACTTGGGGGTCCTGACCTCAACTTTGAGAAACCCTGTTTTGGGAATTTTCTGTGCACACGTTGGCCGTTGTATCCCCTACAGCAGTGACTGGACACAAGTAAGTCATGGCTTTAAACCATGTAGAAATGCCTGGTGATCATGTAGGGTGCTAGACAAATGTGCATTTTCTTTAATATTTAAATTTTATATAATAATAGCCAAACTTTCTCGTTTTTATGTTTTTGCCCTCAAAAGCCTAAAGGCCAGCATTCTGTTAAAGTTTTTGACTTTTTGTTTGCACATTCCCAGATCTGAGTACAAAGTCTCTTTGGATGTCTGCTGTTCCCAAATGTTTGCATTTTAAAAGCAAATAATCTGTTTTACTTTGTGCCCAAAATGAGTGCCCCTCCTGCTACAATTTTGCTTACTCAAAGTATTGATCCATTTATAATTTTACTCACCTGTCACCATTACTTGCAATGCTGCCAATCTGGAATACGGCTGTCCATTGTGGTATCAAATTTATTATTAAATATAGTAAGCTGTTGATGCACCAGTATAAATTCTTGCATGCTGCTCATAACTTTGTACAAATTTTGCTAAATATTTTTATCCCTTTGCTTTATGCTTCACAAAGCACCTAACAAGTTTATGAAATAAATGAAGGAGTACATTTCTTTAATTTTTGCGGTTAAGAATGGATATAGTATCTATTGAGTCCTTTAGAATAATTACATAGTTTGTAATTTTAAATATTTAGACTTTTATTAATACATTTCTCATTAAAATTAACACAGAGGAACCTTGATTATCCAGCACTTGATTATCCGAACGAGATAGCAAGGTCCTGATGCATGGTTAAACTGTTATGCCATATTCGATTAACCAAATGAAATACTTCCCACCCGTGGCTTTCAGACAATCGAGGTTCCCCTGTATTGTATTATTTTTGTGGTGATCGCTCATTACAAAATATGTACAGCTTTCAGCTGTCCAAAATCTGACAGATGGTTTTTCCAGCAGTCGAGTAGTTTGTTGGTCGCCATTACTGAAAACTAGCTTTTGATTCCAAATTCATTTAATTGAATTTGAATTCCAGCCAGTGAGGTTTAAGGTCATGTCTCTCGAGTATCAGTGTAGACCCCTGGAGAACTAGTCTCTTAATTTGCCATTATGTTAATGATAGTTATTAAAAATTTACTTCTTCTGTTATCTTTGAGCTTGGATGAAGGGATGTTGCTAAAACAAATCAATGCAATACTTCAGAGACAAAGGATGGTTTCTGTTCCTCCTTTTGAGCACTCAGATTTGGACAACTGGATATTGTATGTGATTTTTGTAATTAGCCCCTCTCTGACTTTCTGTTGCGTAGGTAAGTGTGGCTAGGTTCCAATTTCCAACCTATTCAACTAAGAACCTGACCGTGTTCCTTTCATTCATTTAAACATTCTATTCTTTGGCTCTTCTCCGGTAGCTATTTTGTGTTTGATATAATATTGTACAATCTCTAATTTGCAACAGGGCTATGATCAAAAGAATATAAGACGTCGTGTATATGATGCTTTGAATGTGCTCATGGCAATGAATATCATCTCCAAAGAGAAGAAGGAAATCAAGTGGATAGGACTTCCTACAAACTCAGCTCAAGAATGCCAGAATCTAGAGGTAGGAGTACAGTGACTCTCTTCATGGATCATAGCACACATCCAATATGTGTAGACTCAACTATGTTGGTGTGCTAAGATTGATGCAATAGGCTGTTCCAATTGGAGCAAGTTCTGTAATTCTGGTCTAAACAGTTAACATCTGCAAATTATTTTGTACGGTTCATCAGCATTTTCATTTTTTTTTTCCCCTGTTGCCATTAAACTTTCACTTTTCCCTTCTGGATTTCCATGTCCAGTTTCTACCTGTGAGACCTGCTGTGTATATTTTAGGTGATTGAAGGCTCGTAGTTTTCAGCTAATATTCTTTGGTGCCCTTGGAAAACCCATTGGATTCCAATTTGTCTTGAGAAAAACAACCTGTATTTCCACACAACACCTAGGTCTCTCTTGCCTCTAAGTTACATCAGCTTCTGTAATTTTCTGTTGTTAAAAGACACCTCTCCTAGTATATACTTATGTAGCTCTGGTTCAAATGATTCTTGATAACACTCCAGTGATATTCCTTGAGACTTATATGACTTTGTTACAAGTGCTGTTTACTGTAGTCTGCAGTTGCAGCTAATGATAGACTTCTGTTAATTTTTATATGAATAGATGGAGAAAAGAAAGAAAATGGAAATGATTAAACAGAAACAATCGCAACTTAAGGAGTTGCTACTGCAGGTAAAATAAAATTTAAAGAAAGTGAAACATTTTGCAGTTTTTCATACATGCTATACCCATCCGCATGATGGATAAATGTATTTTTTCAAAAATCTTATCTAGCTTAATCTTTAATACTATTAAAAATATTACAGTAATGCTACGAGAGTTATATAGAAGATTTCACATTATGTCAAAGATTTTCTTCAGAAGTGTCTGCTTTCTTTCTGGGCCATTTCTTGCATTTTGAGTCAGATGGTACATGCAAAATATCATACAGAAGAAGAAAAGGGAACTCCCTTTGTGTCCTGATCAATAGTTATCCCTTTAAAATATTGGATGCTTTTGAGAGTGAAAGAAGCATATTAAATGCAAGTAAAATTATAATCACTTATTGAACACAAAACAGAGACTAAATTACAAGTTATTTGTGTTTTGCAGCAAATTGCCTTTAAGAACCTGGTTCAGCGAAATCGCCTTGTAGAACAACAGTCTGGGAGGGTTCCTCCTCCTAATACTGCCATTCAACTGCCATTCATTTTAGTCAACACCAGCAAAAAAACAATCATAGACTGCAGCATCTCTCCTGACAAGTAAGTATATCAAAGCTGACCATATTTTGTTTGATGATCAAACTTGTAATAGTGCTGAAAATGTGTTGCTGGTTAAAGTGCAGCAGGTCAGCGCCTGTAGACCCGGGTTCAATTCCTGACTCAGGCGACTGACTGTGTGGAGTTTGCACGTTCTCCCCGTGTCTGCGTGGGTTTCCTCCGGGTGCTCCGGTTTCCTCCCACAGTCCAAAGATGTGCGGGTCAGGTGAATTGGCCATGCTAAATTGCCTGTAGTGTTAGGTAAGGGGTAAATGTAGGGGTATGGGTGGGTTGCGCTTCGGCGGGTCGGTGTGGACTTGTTGGGCCGAAGGGCCTGTTTCCACACTGTAAGTCTAATCTAATCTAATCTAAAAGGTCAGGCAGCATCCAAGGAACAGGAAATTCGACGTTTCGGGCAAAAGCCCTTCATCAGGAATGAGGAAAATGTGTCCAGCAGGCTAAGATAAAAGGTAGGGAGGAGGGACTTGGGGAAGGGGCGATGGAGATGTGATAGGTGGAAGGAGGTCAAGGTGAGGGCGATAGGCCGGAGTGGGGTGTGGGCGGAGAGGTCAGGAAGAAAATTGCAGGTTAGGAGGGCGGTGCTGAGTTCGAGGGAATCGACTGAGACAAGGTGGGGGGAGGGAAATGAGGAAACTGGAGAAATCTGAGTTCATCCCTTGTGGTTGGAGGGTTCCCAGGCGGAAGATGAGGCGCTCTTCCTCCAACCGTCATGTTGTTATGTTCTGGCGATGGAGTCCAAGGACCTGCATGTCCTCGGTGGAGTGGGAGGGAGAGTTAAAGTGTTGAGCCACGGGGTGGTTGGGTTGGTTGGTCCGGGCGTCCCAAAGGTGTTCCCTGAAGCGTTCCGCAAGTAGGCGGCCCGTCTCCCCAATATAGAGGAGGCCACATTGGGTGCAGCGGATGCAATAGATGATGTGTGTGGAGGTGCAGGTGAATTTGTGGCGGATATGGAAGGATCCCTTGGGGCCTTGGAGAGAGGTAAGGGAGGAGGTGTGGGCACAAGTTTTGCATTTCCTGCGGTTGCAGGGGAAGGTGCCGGGAGTGGAGGTTGGGTTGGTGGGGGGTGTGGACCTGACGAGGGAGTCACGAAGGGAGTGGTCTTTGTGGAACGCTGGTAGGGGAGGGGAGGGAAATATATCCCTGGTGGTGGGGTCAGTTTGGAGGTGGCGGAAATGACGGCGGATGATACGCTGTATATGGAGGTTGGTGGGGTGGTAGGTGAGAACCAGTGGGGTTCTGTCCTGGTGGCGGTTGGGGGGACAGGGCTCAAGGGCGGAGGAGCGGGAAGTGGAGGAGATGCGGTGGAGGGCATCGTCGATCACGTCTGGGGGGAATCTGCGGTCTTTGAAGAAGGAGGCCATCTGGGTTGTTCGGTATTGGAACTAGTCCTCCTGGGAGCAGATGCGGTGGAGACGAAGGAATTGGGAATATGGGATGGCATTTTTACAGGGGGCAGGGTGGGAGGAGGTGTAGTCCAGGTAGCTGTGGGAGTTGGTCGGTTTATAGTAGATGTCTGTGTTGATTCGGTTGCCCGAGATAGAAATGGAAAGGTCTAAGAAGGGGAGGGAGGAGTCTGAGACAGTCCAGGTGAATTTGAGGTCGGGATGGAAGGTGTTGGTAAAGTTGATGAACTGTTCCACCTCCTCGTGGGAGCACGAGGCAGCGCCGATACAGTCATCGATGTAGCGGAGGAAAAGGTGGGGGGTAGTGCCAGTGTAGTTGCGGAAGATGGACTGTTCCACATCTCCTACGAAGAGACAGGCATAGCTAGGGCCCATGCAGGTGCCCATGGCAACTCCTTTAGTTTGGAGGAAGTGGGAGGATTGGAAAGAGAAGTAGTTCAGGGTGAGGACCAGTTCAGTCAGTACCAGTTCAAACTTGTAATACCAGCTATTAAGTTAGGTTACATAGAAAATTGTATCCTTGAAGTATTTACCCTCTCAAATTGTTATATAACCAATAAGGATAATAAAGTAAGTGATGTAGTCTGAGTATAGATTTAATACACAGGCTAACATTTTTTTGAAGTATTGTATTGTTTTATTTTGAATTGGAATTTTACTAGTACTCATTTTTTTTTGAGTAAAATATCAGGGGTATGTGTTGGTGAGAAATTTATATGGATTCACTTAATGTTAAAATCATTAATGACAGGATGTATATATCATGTGAAATATTGTCCCCTTCAAGATTAATAGGACTATTAAATGTAAGTAAGTTCATAATTTTAGAACAGACCTTTCCATTAACTCTTGCAATTAGAGTCATAAAGTTGTACACCATGGAAACAGACCCTTTGGTCCAACCCATCCATGCCGACCAGATTTCTTAAATTGATCTAGTCCCATTTGCCAGCATTTGGCTCATATACCTCGAAATCCATCCTATTCATGTACCCATCCACATTCCTTTTAAATGTTGTAATTGTACTAGCTGCTACCACTTCCTCTGGCAGCTCATTTCATACACACATCATCCTTTGTATGAAAAAGTGCCCCTTAGGTCCCTTTTTTAAATTTTCTCCTCACCTTAAACCTGTACCCTCTAGTTTTGTCCCTCCCCTGAGGAAAAGACTTGGTTATTCATCCTATCCTTGCCACTCATGGTTTTATAAACTTCTATGACATCATCCCTCAGCCTCCTCCGACACTCTGGGGAAAATAGCCCAGACTATTCAACCTCTCCCTCAAACCCTCCAATCCTGGCAACATCCTTGGAAATCTTTTCTGATCGCTTTCACATTTCCCACATTTTCCTCCCTGTTGCAGGGAGACCAGAATTGAATGCAATATTCCAAAAGTGGCCTAATCAATGTCCTGTCCAGCCGCAACTTGACCTAGCAACTCCTATACTTGATGCGTTGACCAATAAAGGCAAGCATACCAAACACCACGTTCACTACCTTGTCTACCTGTGACTCCACTTTCAAGAAACTTGTACTCCAAGCTCTCTGTTCAGCAACACTCCCTAGGACCCGACCCTTAAATGCATAAATCCTGCCCTGATTTCAAAATGCATTTATCTAAGTTAAACTCCATCTGCCAGCTATTGGCCCATCTGATCATCGTCCTATTATAATCTGAGGTAACCTCCTTTACTGTCCACTACACCACCAGTTTTGGTGTCATCTGCAAACTTACTAACCATACCATCTGTATTTACATCCAAATCCTTTAAATGAGAAAAAGCAGTGATTCAGCACTGATTCTTGTGGCACACCACTAGTCACAGGTCTCCAGTCTACTTGTCTTTTTAAAATATGGGCAAGATTCAGACGAGCAAAACAATTGTTTTAATCTTAAAATTTAAAGAATTTTGGGAGAGGTTATTTTAAAAGCTGATATGATTTTAGGATATTCCTTTAAACTTTGCAAAGTGAAAAATTCAACTTTATGACATTTCTTCACAGGTTTGAATATTTTTTTAATTTTGATAATACATTTGAAATCCATGATGACATTGAAATTCTTAAGAGAATGCGAATGGCTTTTGGATTGGAGTCTGGCGGCTGTTCTGCTGATGAATTGAAGATGGCTAAGAGTCTAGTACCCCACGTGCTGGAACCATATGTCATAGGTAAAATGGAAGGGGATATGCTTTATTCATGGTATCCATCACATACTTTACCAAAGCCAGAAAAGAGCTCAGCCTATCCGTAGAGAGGAAAGGAGGGCATTGGAACTTTACTGAGTAGTTACCTAATTTTGCAATCTGCTTATTTATTTGTCTCTCTCATGGCTTTTGAGTCTTAATGTCACAATAGCTCAGATGGCTAATGCTGCACATAGCAAGAATCAAAATGCAAGAGTTTTTTGCATATATCAGGATTAACTGTTTTGGAGCTTTTCTTGTGGATGGTTGGAGCTGGGAGTGAAATGTTACATTACTCACTGTGTGCCCTGTTTTAATTTCGAGCCTCCTAAGGCAGTTTGTGTAAGTAATCATATTTTATTTCATGATCCTCCTAGCCTCAAAAGCTACATAATATTCTTTTCATTGAAGCTTAGAACCCCTACAGTATGAAAGCAAGACCATTCGGCTCATTGAGCATACGCCAACCCTCCAAAGAGCATCCCACCCAGACCCACACTCCTACCTTATCTTTGTAACATTGCATTTCGTATGTCTAATCCATCTAGCTTGCACATTCCTGGACACTGTGGGCAATTTAGCATGGCCAATCCATCTAACCTGCACATCTTTGGACTGTGGGAAGAAACCGGAGCACCCGGATGAAACCTACGCTGGCATGGATAATGTGCAAACTTCACACAGACAGGTGCCCGAGAGTGGAATTGAACCTGGGTCCCTGGTGCTGTGAGGCAGCAGTGCTAACTACTGAGCCACTGTGCAGCAATCCCATGAATGCATAGAAAAAAGATAAAAGCTTAGAGTACTCCTCGCTGAAGCTGTTGGGGCATGATATATGGAAACAGAGGCTTTATCAATATGGGTATGGAATACACAAGAAACTAAGCTATGATGAAACTTTGCTCAATAATGTTTGATTTCTACTGGAGAAATATGGTTAGTTCGGAGCAATGGGATTTTGGAAAGATGTAAAGTATTTATGTTGTGGTTCCAGTGAATTTGGGACATTTGTTTTCATTATAGTGAATGGTTATAATCTGAAATGCCAGAGTGTGTTGAAGACAAATTTAATCATGGTTTTCCAAAGGAATTGGGCAATTAGTTGAAGAGAAAATTTGCAAAGGTATTGGGAAAGGTAGAGGAATGGGACTAGCTGAGTTTCTCTTTCAGTGATTTAGCTTAGGCCAAATGGTCTTTTTTATTGTGTTGAGTATTCTTTTGATTCTAAAATTAAACTCAATTTTTTAAAAAAAAGAATTTCAGTAAAACCATTTTAAATTTGAACTACTTGTTCTATAACTAGTTCCTAATATATATAAATTACTTTTTTTCAAAATTAATACTGTAGTCACCAGTCTTCCTTGATTGTGTTTCAGGACATTGCATTCAGTGCTAAATGGAGATGAATAGTCTTTACATGGCTTCAAATTTTCACTAGAATTTTAGTTTGGATTGAATTTCAATTCTTCTAGGATTTTTTTGCTGGAAAATAAGGGTGGAAGGGTTGAGTTTGATCAGGGCTGACTGATAGCTCTTCAAAATGTTTCTAGGTGGACATCTAGTGGTGGAGATGCTGAGGAAAGAAGCTGGGGTGGGGACAGTGTAGCTGACCCATCTTTATATATTAATGGGGTGTAGCAGCAAAAGCAGGAATGAGAAACTGCTTTGTATTAGAGGGTGTATTCACCCTTGTTTGATGTGAGAAGGAGGGTTGAAGCCAAGGAACCTTTTGAGGAGTAGTGAAAGAATCTTAAATCAACTCTGGAAACATGAAAGACTCACAGAACTTTACCATGACAAGGTGTAATGCAATACAATGCGATACATTTTAAGATTTCTACCTATTAGAGGTTGTAAAACAGATGTTCAACCAGGAAAATTTCCAAGCACTAAACAAATGCATTGTAGTTTTCATATTAGAAGGTGAAAGATCAGAGTCGAGAGAGAGAAATATTTTTGGAGGTAATGAACTTGTGTGAACTCAGTTGTGATGGAGAGAATTAATTTTAGAATGCTTTGACTTAGCTAAGTGTAACCTGAGGCCAGCCAGAAAAGTTATTCTAGTCAGTGTTGAAGTTGATTGATAGTAGTGCTGGTACTGATGGTAGTGAAGAATGTGGTGTGGGTGAAGTTTAAGCGTGTGCCAATTTTAATGTTGACAATTCGAGATTGTGGTATCACCTGGAAATGGAGGAAGCAGTGAGTAGAAGTGAATGACCAATCCATTGCATGCTCTTGGATGATGGGGCTTTGAAGGGTACTAAGTAATGAGAGAAGGCTAAAAATTGAACCTGAGGTGCAGCAATGGAGATTCCATGGGTTCAAAACAGGGAGACATGTGTAATTGCATTCCTGCAGCAGAGTTTCTAGGAGCTCTAGTATAGGTGTAAATCCACATGGCATGACTGTTGCATGTTTGATTTGATGCATGATACCATTCTAATATAGCTTTGGAGCCCTGACATCACTAAGCTAATAATCGAACCACTGAAAATTCTTTTTCTGCCTTCATGAATGGGTAAGGAAAGAACAAACCTTCTTTGCTAAAGAAGGGAAATTAAATTGGGAGTCTGTTTGAGCAACATTAGGGCTAACATTCAGCCAGATATCCCCACCTATCCTATTTTATTCTGGCCAAGCAAGTATAGAATGAAGTAAGGTCTGCACCTCTGGGAGCAGGCCTCAGATGGGTGAATAACAGTTTGAAGGCCTGCCTCCATTTATTGGACATCAGTTCAGTTGTAATCATGATCGTCAGGCCCAGAGATCTTCACCCACCCCTCTATACCCACTCATTTCCTGCGCCCTCACCATTCTCCCCATGTATTCTCTGTATCCACACTCCCAATATCACTGTGCAGAGTCAGAGCATTTAGTGAATCTCAAGTCCTTTAAAGTTCTCCTGAAACTAACGTTGTAGGAAAAGGGGGAAAAAACTACTCTGTTCATAACCTCAAAGTGATACATCAATTGCAGTTATTAATCCTATCAATGACTGAAAGCTATTATCTACTTCATCCCTCTTTGTGCAGCCATTCAAAAAACACAGTGAAGAAAGGTAATTTCTTGCAATTTAATAAATACGTTAAAAAAATGCTTTGCTTGCTGAGTGAAGTACGTAAATGGTCTTCGAGCTCAGCCAAGTATTCATAGTGACCATCTGGCAAATTCTACCGACACACTGGACAGTTGGACAGTCTTCTATACTTTCATTTGGCCTTTGCTGAGTTCGCCTCCTGCTCCTTTGCTGCCTGACCTGCTGCGCTTTTCCAGCAACACATTTTTAAGCTCTGATCTCCAGCATCTGCAATCCTCACTTTCTCCTAGTTGAGTTCACTGTCAGGACAGTGTTTCAATGGAAGTACAAACTTTAAATTGGCATTACATTGGCTTGTAATGAACGGAATTTTGAAGTGTTTTTCTTCTCCCCACACACACCCCATGCCTACATATTTATTTCCACATTTTAGTATTAAGGGGAGAATAGCTTTCTGTCATTGATGTTATGAATTGCCATGACAGACTGACAGTTTTGAGAATCTTTGGAGCATGTCTGCTCTTCCTGGTTATAACACAACGCGGAGTGAAGATGAGAAAGTACACAACAATGTTCAGCAATGCAGGATTCCATATTTTATCAGAAAAGTCTTAATGCAATTGAATATACTTGGGCTATATATATTTACTGTTCGATGATTTTTTTAAAAAAATTAGTTATCTATTCTGACCAAGTTAATTGTAGTCATATAGCATGGAAACAGACCCTTTGATCCAACTCATCAATGCTGGCCAGTTTCCCAAATGAAAATAGTCCTCTTTGCCAGCATTTGGCCCAGTCTTTTTAAAAGTTTGTAATTGTATCTGCATTTACCACTTAGTCTGGCAGTTCGTTCCATAGACAAACTACTTTCTGTGTGGAAAAAGTTGCCCCTCAGGTCCCTTTTAAATCTTGCTCCTCTCACCTTAAAATTATGCTTTCTAATTTTTGGACTCCCCCTGCCCCCTCCTCCCCCCCCCCCCCCCCCCCCCCCCCCCCCCTTGAGATTCACCATATCTATGCCCCTCATGAGTTTATAAACCTCCAAAGGTCACCCCTCAACCTCCCATGTTCCACTGGAACAAGTTCCCGGCTTATTCAGCCTCTCCTTATAACTGAACCCCTCAACTCCCATATTACTCGAGGATTTAACTGAACTTTTGATATACCTTCTGGTTGTCAAGAATTTTGTTTTATGATCACAATAGAGCAGAGGAACAGGGCTAGGCCATTCAGCCCCTTGAACCTGGTTTACCATTCAGTGTGATCATGACTGATTTGTAACTCATGTACTTGCCTTTGGCTCATATCCCTAAAACCTTTGCTTAACAAACTAATAACTGAAAAAGCGTTCCAACCCAAGCTCTACCACCTTTTGTGTGTGAAGTGCTTCTTAACATCTCTGGCCCACTTCTCAGACTGTCTCCTAGTGTAAAATCTTCAACCAGTGAAAATGATTTATCTTTGTCTATCTTGTCTTTTTCTGTTAATATCTAGAAAACTTTGATCAGATCAACCCTTGACCTTCTAAATTATAAAGAAAACAGGTCTAATTTGTAGAACCTCTCCTCGTTACCTAATCTCTGAAGTCCAGGGATCATTCTTATGAACCAACATTGTACTCCCTCCAAGACCAATATATCCTTCCTGAGGTGTGGTGCCCAGATTTGCTCTCGGTGCTGCAAGTGAGGTCTAACCACTGTTTTATACAGTATAATTTTTGCCATGATTTGGAGATGTCGATGTTGGACTGAGGTTTACAAAGTTAAAAATCACAGAACACCAGGTTATAGTCCAACAGGTTTAATTGGAAGCACACTAGCTTTCAGAGCGATGCTCCTTCATCGGGTGATTGTGGAGGGCTCGATCGTAACAGAATTTATAGCAAAAATTTGCAGTGTGATGTAACTGAAATTATACATTGAAAAATTGATTGTCTGTTAAATACAGTTTAAATACTGTTAAATAAATAATGTGTGGTGTCTTAAGTCTGCAAGGGGGTGCATGTGTGAGCGTGGGAGTGTGTGTGTCTATAAGTGTGTGCGGGCATCTGTGTGCACGTCTGTGTGTACCTGTGTCTGTGTGTATAGGAATATTTGTTGTGTGTATCACCTGTAATGTGACATGACCCCAAGGTCCCGGTTGAGGTCCTCCCTATGGGTACCGAACGTAGCTATCAGCCTCTGCTTGGCCACTTTCCTCTGCTGCCTGTCCCGAAGTCCACCTTGGAGGATGGTCACCATAAGGTTGAAGGCTGAATGTCCTGGACCACTGAAGTGTTCCCCAACTGGAAGGGAACCCTCCTGTCTGTTGATTATTGTGCAGTGCCCATTCATCCGTTGTCGTAGCCTTTGCTCGGTTTCCCCAATGTGCCATGCCTCCGGGCATCCTTGCCTGCAACGTATAAGATAGACAACGTTGGCTGAGTCACATGAGTACCTGCCATGTACAAGGTGGGAGGTGTTCCCACGCGTAATAGTGGTATCTGTGTCCACAATCTGACACGTCTTGCAGCGTCCACCGTGACAGGGTTGTATGGAGTTGGGTTCATGTCACGTTACAGGTGATCACCATTGCACTACACACATACAGATATTCCTACGTGCGCGCACACACACACACACACACACACACTCTCTCTCTCTCGCACTCACATTCTCGCGCGCGAGCGCGCGCACACACCCACAGACACACACACACATTCACAACCCCCACCCAGACAGACAAAGACCCACATGCACACATATATTTTGTGTGGTGAATTGCAGAGTTACATTGCACTTTGCTCAAAAACCGCATACATTTATGTAGAACTCTGAGCTCAATAATTGCAGGAATTTATGTAAAACATTGTTATCTCACTTATTAGATTAGAATCAATCTAAACATCAGGTCATAGACAGAGAACAGAGGGCTAACACCTTCAACATATTGTCTAGCTATCACCATTGTTAGCAGCTAACCCAAGAATGCAACTTTAAAAAGAAGGGTTTTGTGATTTACACATGAAAGAAGTGAAACTATCACTGTATTCTAACAGATGAACGGCTTAACAGACAATCAGTTTTTCAATGTATAATTTCAGTTACATCACACTGCAAATTTACGATCGAGCCCTCCACTATCACCTGATAAAGGAGTGTTGCTCCGAAAGCTAGTGTGCTTCCAATTAAACCTGTTGGACTATAACCTGGTGTTGTGATTTTTAACATAATTTTTGCGGACTTGTAATTCAGTCCTCCAGATATAATGAACAGCATTCGATTCCTTGTTTATTTAATACATTTGCTTATGGCATTTTAAAGATCTAAGCACTTGAACACCCAAGCCTTTTTGGACATACATTGTATTTAACCTCATGTCATCTAAAAAGCACCCTGATCCAACTGTTTTCCCTCAAATGGACAACTTTTCACTTGCTTATTCATACATTTGCCATAATTTTGCCCATTCACTTCACCAATATTCTTTTGTAATTTTTTAAAGTTCTAATTTTCCTTTGTTATTATTCAGAAATGGCTAAAGTAGTGCAAAATGTTAACTCAGGCCCAAGTTCAGTAGCAGCATCTACATCTTCAACAAGCTTCCAATCTAGCAGGTAAGTCTGTGGAAACTACTTGCATCTCCTAATGTTTTCAAAATTGATTTTGTACAACTGAGTGACTTCATAGTTGTGAGTATGTTCGTCAAGCTGGGAAGTTGATTTGCAGGCATTTCGTCCCCTGCCTCGGTGACATCTGTGAAGCGCTGTTGTACTGTGCCTTCTGGAATTTATTGGTTCCATTCCTGCTGATTCTGGTTGCCGCTTCCGGTTGTTTGTTGTAACGTCTGGTATATTGGATCGAGGTCAACGTGCTTGTTGATAAAGCCTGTAGATGAGTGCCATGCTTTGAGAATTTCTCTAGTTGTCCTCTGTTTGGCTTATCCTGTGATCATTGTTGTCCCCAGTCAAATTTGTGGTCCTTGTCATGTGTGTGTGGGTACTAGGGACAGCTGGGCATGGCATTTAGTGGCTAGTTGGTGTTTGTGGATGGGACTACTAGTTGTCTGCCTGTCCTCAGGTTGTGTCATGTCCCCATCATGTTGTTGGTCTGTTAGACATCTGTGGATGAATTTGCAGGAAGATCTCTTCTTAGCAAAGACTCTGTAGAGGTGTTCTTCTTCCCTTCATAGTTTGGGAGTGCTGCAGAGTATTGTAACCCTTTTGAACAGGGTCCTAATGCAGCGTCACTTGTGTGTGTTTGGGTGGTTGCTGTTGTAGTTCAGGACTTGGTTGGGGTGTGTGGCTTACCTGTACACTTTTGTGGTGCATTCACCGTTCTGTACTCTTTCTACGATCCCATTAGGAATGGGAGTTGACTGTTGGTTTCCTCCTCCTCTCGTAAATCTGATCCCTGTGAGCATCATGTAAACTACGCAAATTACTAGACCAGTGCTTGATGACACACTTCACATTTAACCAATAAATAAATGAACAGACCAATAAAACATCTATGGGCTCACCCATCTCTGGGCTCATAGCAGAAGCAGCGATGCAAAGACTGGAACAAACAGCCCTCTCTCAAATTCAACCCAAACTCTGGATCAGATACATGAATGATGCTTTTGTTATCGTTAAGAGAACTGAGATAGAGAGCACACTATTATTTACACCATGTTCACAGGGATCAGATTTACGAGAGAGGAGAAAACCAACATTCAACTCCCATTCCTAGATGTGATGGTAAAAAGAACACAGAATGATAAATGCACCACGAAAGTGTACAGGAAAACCTGAATGATAACAGTAACCACTGAACACACAAGAGAAGCTGCATTAGGACCATGTTCAAAAGGGCTACAACACTGCAGCACAAAGGGAAGAAGAAGAACACCTCTACAGAGTCTTCGCCAAGAACAGATACCCCGCAACTTAATTCACAGGTGCCTAACAAACAACACACTGAGGACATACCACAACCTAACTCACTAGCAATGCTACCGTACACAAAAAAAAATTCTGAACTGACAGCCAGACTTCTCCGACCACTGGGATCCATGACAGCCGATAAACAACAGCCGCGCTCAGACAACTCACCGGGACAAAGGCCCTATATCCATCATGTGAAGGCGTGATTTACAGGATTCCATGCAAAGACTGCACGCAACACTATATAGGACAAACAGGCAAACAACTAGCAATCCACATCCACAACAACTAGCCATAAATGCCACGGCCACCTGTCCCTAGTAGCCCCACACCCATAACAAGGAACGCATTCGACTGGGACAACACAACACAATGATCATAGGACAAGCCAAACAGGACAGCCAAACAATTTCTCTAAGTTTGGCACACATCCACGAATGCCATCAACAAGAACATAGACCTAGACCCAATATACCATCCATTACAATGAACCACCAGAAGCAGCAGGAATGGAACCAAATAAATTCCAGAAGAGAGAACACAGCAGCGCTTCACAGGAGGCTCTGAAGCACTGAAGATGCCCCCTAGACAGGGGGCAAAATGTCTGCAAAGCAATTTCCCAGCTCGGTGAACGTACTCCACTACAATAACCAGCATCCGAGCTATAAATCTTCATGCAAACCTTGAGTGATTTCACCTCCATGTTTGCTGAAGATGAAAGTACCTTTGAAAGAAAATTGTAGTGAAGGTTTAAAAAAGAATAATTTCCTTAACAATGCTTTTAAATTATTTTATAGCTCTGGTTCTTCATTTGGCCATCTCCACATACCATGCATATGTTTAACACGCTTAATGAAATTCCACTGTCTGACTTGTCTTTAGCATATTATTTTTATCTGAAATATGATTTCTGTATTCTTAAGTGGTATGTATACGGTGTTTATTTTTCACAATATTTTTGAACAAAAATGCTTTTGATAATTTTGAAATCAACATACTGAGCTGACATTATAGTTTACTCTATCAAATATACTGGTCAGAGGTGCTATCTATTGAAATCTAATATTGCCTTGTTCCTCTGACTGAAAGATGATTTCTTTTCAATACCATTTGGTTTGAAATTAGTTTTCCAGATTATATGAAAAGAAGTAATTTACTTGACTTTCAATGGGCTAGTTGTAACAGCTCAAAAAAGAATTAGTTGCTTTGAAATAACAGCCCAATATTAATAAAGGCAGTTGAATTAAGCTGTACTCAACGGATTCTTAACCCTACCTGCTTACTCTTTTTTATTTAACTACTTTTTCAATGGTTTTGTATTTCGATCCCTTGTCCACCTCTTCCCTGTTTCTCCCCGCCCACTCCCTCCACGCCTTTTAAATCATTTAGTTTCATTTTGTGTTCCCCATTTCTGTTTTAAAAATCCATTTTAATAAATGATTTTACTTTCAGAGCATTTGGTGCCAGTGATGAAATAGCCTTACCAACTGATACCGAAGTGGCCTTAGTGACCAGTCAAGCACAAGGAAGTTTCAATGGTACACATTGTTCCGATCCCAGAATGGAGACTCCTACGTCTTATATTGAAGATGATGATGATGATGATGATGAAGAGGAATATGAATGAATTAATAATCATTCTGCATTTCTTCCGGTTTTCTGTTGCTTAAAATGGCATCTCTGAAAAGAACTGTCTCATGAGACAGAGACTTTAAAAGAATTGTTATTTTGACTTGTGAGGGGTTTAACTTAATTCTATTCTCTTCTAATTTAAACATCAAAAACTTTGAATACAGAACTGTAGAGAGAACTTTTTTGAATTTATGAGCAACTGTTGAAATTTTAAAGAAGTTTTCGCTTCTCTGTTGAGGATCTACAATGTGTTTTCTAATTGCACCAAGTGCAGCTATAAAAAGCTACTGTTTGTTCAATTATATCTTAAGGCACTATCACAGTAACATCTCTGGCTTCACTGCCTGGTACTGATGTTTACATGTTGTGATCTTGCTATTCTCAGCTGAGCTGGTGTAGCACTTTACAGATATGTCCCATTTCAGGGGTGAAAGAAATGGAGTTGTAATCTCCTCCTGCTACAAGTTCATGTGTGCTGTTGATCACCAAAAGGCATTGAAAATGGTCACAGATGGGTCAGTGATTTGATGTATCTCATCAGCTGAGAGATGATGTTTTGAATAAATAGTTGAGCTAACTAATAAAGAAGAGTTTAAAAATTTGCTAGTGCAGAAGGAGAAACTGTTTGAAGTGTTACATGTAATTTTAAAGCTTTTTGCTGCTGCCAGAAAACTTTGTAAAAGGCAATCTGTGATTGGTGTAATAGAATTTCTGGTACTAGGTCAAATACACAGTGCACCATATAGTTCTATTTAGTATGCTTCTGAAACAGCAGTAATGTATGAAGTACTTCTTAAAGTTTAACTTCACATTTTCAAACACAAATATAGTGGTGTATTCACTGATCAGATGCAGATCTTTTTACCCATCTTATCTTTGTAACCACCTACAAATAAACGCTGAACAAAGCCTGTTGTGGAATCAACAGTTTTTATTAAACACATTTTTAATTTAAAGAACTCTTGCTGACCCTTGGGATTTTAAAACTTTTTGCAGCGTGTATAAAAATGCTTAGTTTTCTGCGGCTAAGCTAAAAGCTTAATATTTTACACTGTGGTATTTCTCTGCCTACTACCTGTACAGGTTTATTTTGGAGTGAAATTGCTTTCATAGTATAGCAACATCTAGCTTTCTGATCCTCCACTCAAGTTGAGTATTTGCGTCACTTTTCCTCAGTATGGCTAATTCCGCTACATGCTGTTGGAGGATTGGGGTTAGGGTGGGCTGTGCAACAGTATCAAAGGAAAGCATGTAAAACACTTGTATAGCTGCACTTAATAGGCTACAAGCAGAAAGGGAACAGGCTTTGCTCCTTCAATTGGACATAGGTATGAGATGCAAGTCTGACTTTTCATCTAATGCAGGTCTGACTTCAGTGACTAAAGGTACAGCTGACTTCCTAAACTGCTAGAGACAGTGGACATTCATGCCCAGTATGTGCTACATAGTTGATTTATTTTAATTGCTGAAGTTTGCTGAATTGTTTCCCAGAACTGAAGAAATCATTGTGGAAAGCTGGCATTTCCTATCTCTCTGGTGGAAGCGTGTTTCCTGGTGATTATTTGAATATTGAACATGGGAAGTCTGCAACTTGGATCGTTGTATTTCTGAGTTATATGGGTGCCTTCAGAAAGCCAGTTGGAAAGATAAAAGGGGCAAAAAGGTTTTCCATCAAGCATGATATTTCTTAGATTTATTTAAATGCATTTAGAGTAAAGAAAATAGAATCAAGTTGTGAAGAATCCCTCAGAAGTTTGCTTTTGCCCTGTTGACTACAAGCAAAAGCGTTTTCATGTATAGTTTTGTTATTCAAAACACTTTCTTGTCCATGACACTTTTCATCCCCTGAAAATGTATGGGATGCAGCAACTTTGTATCCTTTTCATCGTGTCTCTCCTTTTCATGTTTATTTCGTTCACTTTTTGGAGCAATACAAAATTGACTTCACTACTTGCTGTTTGTTAATCTAACAATAGGGTGAAACTTGTCATCCTCATAAGCAGTGCATTTTTAAAAAAATTATCAGTAAGATCAAATAGCTGAAGATTCAGACTTGAAGCAAAACTTAAGCTCGTGTGCGTGTGTGTGTGTGTGTGCGTCTCTCTCTCTCCCAGGTTTGTGATTGAGCATTTGGTTTGAATAAAGCATAGGAACTGTGGCCCCATGGTAATCTAATGAATTAAGTATGTATCTTGATTCTTAAATTGATTTTAGGGATTTTTTCCTGAAGCATCTTTTTGAGAAGCTTTGTAAATTTTCAGAAACTTGTTCGCAGAATTTTCTATAAACACTAGGTCAATTTGTAGACCCATCTTGAATATAAAGAGAAGGCAATAACTGGAATAGAAATTATTTAAGACTGACAAGTCTCTAAAAACACACTTAGAACAAAGCAATTTGCAATATTAAAAAAAAGCGTATTTAAAAAAAATTTATGAAATCCCAAAGGTGTATATTTTGTTGGCAATAGTGTGCTTCAATGATGCAACATCTTTCTTCCACATTACGAGCAATGTAGTTACAGATTAATCTTTTCCTATCCTAAATACATTTTTTGGTTGCAAAATGAGAGTTGGGGGAAGAGAATGTAAATGTTGAGACAACCTGATTTCTCAATGCTGCAGTTTAATATCTGTAATTCAAATATATAATTCTGTCTACATTGTTACATACAAGGATGTTGTTTTTAGTTTCACGACTCATTAAAATTTATAAGCTTGAAATAAAACTGTAATCTTATATTTGACTTTGGTTGAAAAATGCTATTCCTTTAATTCAAGGTTTTCAGTACTTGTGTATAATTTGCTATTATGTTTGGTTATTTTGAATAATTGCTAGTCTGTAATTTTTATAGTAATTGGTCACATTTTGGTACTGTTCAAATTGTCTCAAGTTTAACACAGATGGTAGTAATTGTCAGTATTGGATGTGTTTTTAATCTTGCAAATTTATTCTGTATTTTTGTTTGTTGCTGAGGGAAGAAAAATTGGATCAGGAAGAAAGAGACAAAAGTCCATCTTATTTATAGTTCCATTCAATTTTGGTTCAGATAAACTAGCTAATACTTGGTATTGGACTTGTTCTCTCATCTGTTGCAAGAAGTTATTTGCTATTCAATCTGAGGAAATTACAGGATTTTTTTGTTTTCTGATATCTTCTGAACCCTGTGTCAATGCTGTGCTTTACAAAGGTTTATTCTTGTTGTGAACTCGACTCTGAACAATCCTTAACATAAATCCCTTGTGTCTCTCCGTGAATTTATTATCTTTTTAAATTTTGCTCGCTATTAACTATATTTCCTAGGTTTTTTTCTTTGCAACTTAAATCTCTACCTTGATTCTGATATGTTTAGCAATATAATGGCACTTAGTAAAATTTCACCCCAGTTTTCAATTTCGACTGATGTTAAATGTTGGATGAAAATTCAGCACATTGTGTTGGCTAAATCTGTTAGTTGTATTTTAACTCTTTTTGATTTCTGTATGAACACACCATTGAAGGAGAGGTTGATTGGATGGTTTTTGGTATCCACGATCTTTCAAAACAAAAATCTTATTAGTATTTGTTACCAAGAAGACAATTCACAAGTGTAACTGGAAGCCCATTTAGGTTCCACGTTCCAACCACACAGTATCAAAAGCCTCAGATCTGACTTGTTCTTGCTGCAGAAACAGTTGAGATAAGATTTTGCCACCTTGGTGTCTTGGAAAACTGGTTGCTGCTCAATGCAATCGATCCATTGATCAGTACAGATGATTGGACATTGGGGTAAAGGATCGTTAACATCTAGCTAAGGAAAATTTTCTGTTACAAAAGTAGTGAAAGAGTTTGTAAATTGTTGTATGTGCTTTTGGTAATTGACCACCAAAATGAACTGCAATCTGAATAATTGTTTTATCACACCAGATATCAATGTACAATGATGCTCAGGGGCACCTAAACTCTGGTAATGTCTAACAGTTTGACATCCATAATTGTAAGTCCGTTCATAAAATTCGGCAAAAAGCATCAGCTAACAAATGTTATTCCCCATGTGAACTGATTGTTTAGTGGGATGTGTAAAGTTCTAGTGAGCACATAATGCTTTTAAAGGAACATGATCCTACTATTGCAAAACAAATCCACATCAAGGTAACCTGGACTTGAAAGCAAATGAAGGTATCGGAAATTTGTAACTATGCTCTAGTATTCATGAAATAAAATCGATATGGGATAATTATGAAAATTTCGTTGGAAGGTCACTGAACTAAAAGATTAACTGTTTTGATCTTCACAAATGCTTGACTGCATTTTCTGTTTCCGGCATGAAAGTGTCACGGAATAAGAGAACAGTAAGTTAAAAAGATAAAAGATTCTGTTTTTCTTGGACCCTGATAACCAGCTGAGTGTTCAATTGTCCTCGTCTCTTCAGATATCCCTCTTAGCAGTAAGCTTGCTTACAGGTGTCCTTGCAACAGAGCTATCGCCATTCAGCAGATTGTAACAGTGGCCAGTTCACTCTATAGAACACCTTTGGGAATATGGACATTGCTAGAAATCTAAAAGTCAAAATGTTAAAAGTCTGGTGATCTTTCCTCAAAATTGGTCACCCGACTAGAAACATAACTTTGATTTCAGATGCTGCCAGACCTCCTGAACTTTTCCAATGACTTCTGTTTTTATTTCTGATTTTCTGCATCTGCAGTTCTTATGGTTTTTTTAGTCCAAGCCAAGAACATTGTTTAGAACGTTTTTGTTGTCTTTTTAAAAATAAAATACAGCAAGGTTAGTGATGATCATGCTGATGCATAGTGGGTATGTAAAGAGTTGATGAAGGCTTGTTTGAGTTGAAACTTACCCCATTTGCCACATTTCTCTTTCTGACAAACTTCACTAAATTCTGTTGTGTTTCTGATTAGATGTCTGAGGGGGTGGTAAAATCAAAGATAATTTAATTGAAAGGTTTAATTATAATACTTAAATTACTTAGTTCATATTGATAGTAGTCCTACGCAGGATTTTCAATACTTGCACGTCACAAGGCTTCGTAATTAACAATAATGAGTCTCAATCTGCCCTTGGACATTGCTGCAGTAATCGCTCGAGGTAGTGACCTAGGTCCAGCTATCTTGAGCTGCTTCATAAATCACCTGCCTTCCATTTCTATTTCTGACTTGACTGCATTTAACAAAATCACTGTATAGTCCTAGTCACAACTCACTAGGTTCTGAAGGCTGTGTTGATTTGACATCATAAAAGATGTTATTTGCCACTGGACAATTCCATGTCTTTGCATCTGTGTGCTGTCAACCAAGACCAAAAATAAAATGTGTTTTATCCTTGAATATCAAGGGCACTACATTGCTGTATCTCTAGCCATCAACAACTTGGAGGTTTATTGTTTACTCATGGACGAACTCTATACATACTGTGTCTACGTGACTAGAGGTTCGGAATTCTGTGGGATTACTCGCGTCCTGACTTCTCAAACTATGTTGACTGTTTACGCAGCAGAAGTCGGGTGGGAGGGAATCCAGTAAAGCATATTCTAACTTTTTTGATGGGATGAGAATGGTTTTATTTTATCCTAGCTGGATACAAAGATCCACGAAGGAGAACAGAACAGAACATTAGGTATTTTTACAAAAGAGATGTTTCGCAGTAAAGAGTTGATGCATTCCAACAAGGTCATGGAAGTTTGGAGACAGAATTTGATAAAACAATAAAAGTATGCTTATATGTCAGGTTAATTCTAATGAAAACTAGGTTCATTACAATAAGGTGAGAGGGAAACCAAATGGGCAATGAAAGAATGAGAATGAAATGGCAGTCAACGTAAAAGGGAACCCAAAAATCATTTACCAGCTTGCAATATCACTAGACCTGTACTTCAGAGTCCTAAAGTAGTATTTTGGGGACATTGGTTCAAATCCCACCATGTCAGATTCAATTTTGAATTCAACTTTGAAATATTTGAGATTAAATGCTGTAATCGTTGTTGAATGTCATGCAAACAAATCTGGTATACCCTTTAGAGAAGAAAATCTGCCACTCCATTGGTCTAGCCAAATGACTAAACCTACAGCAATGTGCTTGACCCTTAACTGGCCTCTGCCACTCTATTCAAGGGAAATAAAGGATGGGCGGTGAATGCTAGTACAGTCAATGATGCCCAAATCTCATGAACAAAGGAGGCTAGTCTGAGCAGCAGAAACAGAGCAAAGGAAAGTGAACCGCAGTGGCAGGATAGATAGCTGAGGAACAGGGTTAGTCAGGAGTGAACATGAAGCTGAAACTAGAGCAGAGCTCTGGAGGTGATGTCACAACTCCAAGCAGGCTTGGCTGTTGGGGAACCAGGTTTGCAGACTGAAGTGTGTGAGATAAAGTACTTTTTGTAGTTTAGTCTACTAGGAATGGAGAGCAGGAGTGAGAGATCGAAGTTTGATGTGTGGGTATGGTTGTGTAAGTTTGGAGAAGATTCTTAGGATTTACTCACATTTGGAAAAATATGAACTCTTGATGGGCAACATGGCTTTGTGTACTGAGTATTTTGTCTCAAACTTGATTCAGTGTTTTGAGAAAGTGACGAGCTGATAGAGGGTAGGGCAGTAGATTTTGTCAATGTAGACTTTGGCTAGCCCTTTAACAATGTCTCTCTTTTGGCAGGCTGATTCAGAAGGTCAATCACAGTGAGCTGGTTGGATGGATACAGAACTGGCTTAATTATAGAAGACAGAAGCGTAGAGGTATTTCTCTGAATGGAAGAAGATCTGTGAGCAGTGCTGTTCTGCAGAGATCAGTGCTAGGACCCCTACTGTTTGTGGTATATAAATGATTTGGAGGAGAATATACATGGCCTGGTTAGTAAAGTTAGTAACAACGGTTGGAGGAGTTGCTATTCTGAGGAGGATTGCCAGAGGATACAGCAGGATATAGATAGGCTTGAAAGTTGGGCGGAGAAATGGTAGATGGAGTTTAATCCAAACAAATACATAGTGAGGTGTATGGGAAATCTAATGCCAGAGGGAAGTGTACACTAAATGGCAGAACCCTTATTAGTATCAACATGAAGAAGAATCTAGGCATGCAGGTCTAGAGTTCCCTGAAAGTGGCACGCAAGTGGATAAGTTTGTCAAAAAGGCAGAAAGCATGCTTGCCTCCACTGGTCATGGCATAGAATATAAAACTAGCAAGTTATATTGCAACTGAATAGAACTCTACAGCCATTTGAATGTAGAACTGGCTCAAAAGTAGAAGACCGAGTAAGTGGCAGTGGCGAGTTGCTTTTCGGACTGGAGGTCTGTGGCCAGTTGTGTGCCACAAGGATCAGTGCTGGGTCAACAGCTTTTCATCATTTTATATAAATGTTTTGGATGTGAACATAAGAGGTACAGTGGACAGCAAAGACCGTGGCCTCCGACTACACTGGATCTTGATAGATGGGCTGAGGAGTGGCAGATGGAGTTTAATTTAGATAAATGTGAGGTGCTGCATTTTGGAAAAACAATTCAGGGCAAAACTTATACACTTAATTCTAAGATTCTGTGGACTGTTGCTGAACAAGGAGACCTTGGATTGGGGTTCATTGCTTGTTGAAAATTGAGTTGTAGTTAGATAGAATAGTGAAGAAGACATTTGGTACGCTTGCCCTTATTAATCAGTGCATCGAGTAAAGAAGTTGAGAGATCCTGTGGCCATCTTAGGAGGACACTGGTTAGGCCACTTTTAGAATACTGCCTGCAATTCTGGCCTCCCTGCTATAGGAAGGATGTTTTGAAACTTGAAAGAGTTCAGAAAAAGATGTACAAGAATGTTGCTAGGATTGGAGGGAGAGGGAGAGCTACAGGGAGAGTGTGAGTAGGCTATGGCTATTTTCCATAAGACCATAAGACATAGGAGTGGAAGTAAGGCCATTTGGCCCATTGAGTCTACTCTGCCATTCAATCATGCCTGATGGGCATTTCAACTCCACTTACCCGCATTCTCCCCGTAACCCTTAATTCCTCAAGACAACAAGAATCTATCAATCTCTGCCTTGAAGACATTTAACGTCCCAGCCTCCACTGCACTCTGCGGCAATGAATTCCACAGGCCCACCACACTCTGGCTCAAGAAATGTCTCCACATTTCTGTTCTGAATTGACCCCCTCTAATTTTAAGGCTGTGTCCACAGGTCCTAGTCTCCTCGCCTAACGGAAACAATTTCCTAGCGTCCACCCTTTCCAAGCCATGTATTAACTTGTATGTCTCTATTAAATCTCCCCTTAATCTTCTAAACTCCAATGAATACAATCCCAGGATCCTCAGCCGTTCCTCATATGTTAGACCAACCATTCCAGGGATCATCCGTGTGAATCTCCGCTGGACACGTTCCAGTGCCAGTATGTCCTTCCTGAGGTGTGGGGACCAAAACTGGACACAGTACTCCAAATGGGGCCTAACCAGAGCTTTCCCTGGAGCACCAGAGGCTGAGGGGTGATGTCATAGTTTATAAAACATGAGGGGCATTGGATAGGATAAATAGACAAGGTCCTTTCCTTGGAGTGGGGAGTCAAAACTAGGGGGTATAGGTTTAAGGTGAGAAGGGAAAGATTTAAAAGGATCCTAAGTGGGGGCTGGGATGAGCTTCCAGAGGAAGTAGTGGAGGCTGGTACAATTATGACCTTTAAAAGGCATATAGATGGCTATATGAATAGGAAGGATTTAGAGAGAGATGGACCAAATGCTGGCAAATGGAACTAGATTTATCTGGGATATCTGGCCAGCATGGATGAGTTGGACTGAAGATTCTATTTCCATGCTGTATATCTGTGACTCTATAATTTCAGTAAGGCATACAGTTCTGGTCACCACACTACCAGAAGAAAGTGGGAGCTTTGGAGAGGGTACAGAAATGGTTTACCAGAATGTTGTCTGGTTTAGAGTATATTAGACCTGAGGAGAGATTGAACAAACTTGGTTTGTTTTGAATGTCAACAGATGAGGGATAACCTGATGGAAGTTTTTATAAAATTGAGGGACATGAGTAGTCAAAGCCTTTTTCCCCAGGGTAGAAATGCCAGTTACTAGCAGACATAGATTTAAGATAAAAAGGGGATAAGTTTAAAGGTGAGGTGAGAGGTAAGTTTTTTTTTACAATGTGATAAGTGCCTAAAATGTGCTGCCGGAGGAGGGGGATACAATTGCAGTGCTGTAACGGGCACTTTGACAGATGCATGGACAGGGTTATGCTAGCTTGAAGCAACAGGTTTTTAGTTTAGAAAAGCATCATGTGTCAGTGCAGTCTTGGGCTGAAGGGCCTCTTCCCGTGCTGTTATTCGTTTAACACAAGAGTGTTAGGTGACAGGTGCAATGGATCCAATTAAGATCCAATTGGATAATGTTAGAGGTGCAAGGCAAGGTTGGATTTCATAATGAGTGATTTGAATCTGAGGAAGACGAGTCTGATGGAATTGAATCAAAGGTTATAACCTGGTGTTGAGACACTTCTGACTGAATCAAAGTTAGCAAAAAAAATGAATACTGCCCAAATTGATGTGCAGAACTAGAATGCTGGCAGTGTTTGAAATGGATAGGTCAACTAATCCAAGTGATTGACATCCTGGATTGTTAAGGATATTGAGATATAAAGCTACCCGTAATTCTCCATGTTTCTTCCATGTGCCAGAGGTTTGGAGAGAGTGGCAAATGTGGCACCTTCCTTCAAAGAAGGACAGTTTGGTGTTGAAATCAGAGTGGCAACTGAAGTAGTTATGTATCTCAGCAATGCCCTGAATGTCACCTCCTTCAGTAACTGCTCGCAAGTATCTCTTCCAGATTAGCTCATGGTTAGAAATGTGCACCATGACAGCTGCAGACATGATACAGCTGTTTGTGGAGGTGGAACTGAGGAACTTAGCACGACATATATCGGCTGGAAGTAGAAGTTGATTACTTGCTGACTTCTTTACAAAGATTCAGTGCTGTCAACACCTTGTTTGTGGCGCAGTTGGTTAGTGTGGGTACATTTAAAAGGCATTTGGACAAATACATGGATAGGAAACGTTTAGAAAGATATGGGCCAAGTGCAGGAAAATGAAGTTAGCATGGATGGATATCTTGGTTAGAATGGATCAGTTTGGGTCAAAGGGCCTGTCTCCATGCTGTAGGACTCTATGACTCTAATTCAAGAGTACATAGTTGTCCATGGGTGAAGGACTTAATCATGAAGCATGCTGAAAGTGTGAGGGACATTGAAGACATGAAGGTCCACAAGACTATTTATCAGCTGTCTTGTACACTTTGCAATTTCATTCATTACATAAACAAAACTTCTTGACCATTTAGCTTTAAAAGTGCACAATATTGCATTTGAAACTAAAATGATGGCATTTTACAGCTGGCATACTAAGAACTTAAGCATCCATTCTTCAAGGCAGAGGCTATTGTAACTGTTACAATAAGTACATGTACATAGCCCTCTGTTCTCTCATCTCCATCTAAGCCATCTGTATCAAAAAACCAATTGGGAAGCTGTTCTTGGTTTTTTTGGTGAGAACAAATCTGCCTATTACCATGGCACTCTTGCAAAAGAGTGGTCATCACTCTTGCAAAAGATTTTTCTAAAAGTCTGAAGCTGCCCGGTGACCTTTTAGTACTTCACTCATTATTTCATATAAAACAGAACAAAAACAGGGAAAGTTTGGAGAAATTTAGTAGCTCTGGCTGCATCTATGGAGAGAGAAAGTTCAATTCTGAAGAGTCATCATCTTGGACTCAAAATATTGACTCTTTTTCTCTCCTCACAGATGCTGCCAGACAGCTGAGTTTCTCCATCACCATTTTTATTTCAGATCTACAGTACTTTGCTAAATCTCTCTGAGGTAAAGCAATGGGAGATTTTTCTAAGAAAGATTTGGATAAAGGCAAGTTTCTTCTGACTGAATATTATAGCAACCTCTGAAAGTGATCACAGACATTTTGGCTTTCTAGCTACTTTTCATCAGAACTGGGAAAAGTTGAGATTCACCATCTGGATTTTATAGAATCCCCACAGTGTGGAAACAAGCCCTTTGGCCCAACAAGTCCACACCAACCCCCCACCCAATCATTCCCCATTACTCTACATTTATCCCTAATGCACTTAACCCACACATCCCTGAACACTATGGGCAATTTAGCATGGTCAATCCACCTAACCTGCACATCTTTGGATTGTGGGAGGAAAGCAGAGCACCAGGAGGAAACCCGCACAGACACTGGGCGAATGTGCAAACTCCACACAGACAGTCAGCCGAGGCTGGAATCGAACCTGGGTCCCTCTCACTGAGACAACTGAATCTTTGTTTGAAAATCCACATGAAATTCAATATGACTTTATCACACGATAAACACTCAAAAACTGGTTTGGAATTGTGAATTTTCAAAATCTTTCCTGGAAATTATAGTAGTTCCATGTACTCATGGGTATCTTTAGATTAGATTAGATTTACAGTGTGGAAACAGGCCCTTCGGCCCAACAAGTCCACACCGACCCGCCGAAGCGCAACCCACCCATACCCCTACATTTACCACTTACCTAACACTACGGGCAATTTAGCTTGGCCAATTCACCTGACCCGCACATCTTTGTGACTGTGGGAGGAAACCGGAGCACCCGGAGGAAACCCACGCAGACACGGGGAGAACGTGCAAACTCCACACAGTCAGTCGCCTGAGTCGGGAATTGAACCCGGGTCTACAGGCGCTGTGAGACAGCAGTGCTAACCACTGTGCCACCGTGCCACCCACTAAAGCCTAAGGTCATCCAATTTGAAGAAGAAATATCTGTGAAGGAGCCAACCATTTTGTGCATCTCTAACAGACTCAGCTGAAGAATAAGTGTGAACAGTGGAACGAGTGTGTAAAATTCTGAGCACCCCACCACAATCCTCTTCAAACACCCCTGCCTTACCGATAGCAGGGTAGGAAGACGAGCATAGGCTTATCACTTCAAAGACCACAATTCAGCAATGGAATAAAGTGATCTTTGATCCTAAAGGATTATCTAAGAAGAAAAATTTTGTCCAGGTTAGCCATTGTATTGGAACAGCCTTCATGGAAGCGGCTAATCAAAACAAGTCTACAGCGTGTTGTACTTGTGTAGGTTATTAGAATGAAAATCTAATTTCTTAACAAAATTTATCAAGACAACTTTTTGAAATGGAATTGTCTGGCATCTAAACTGAATCTTTGGAGTCTACATTTTAGCAAAGATTTGATGAATCTCATACTGACTATATCCACCAGCAAGGTCCGGTATAGACGCATGTCTCAGTAATGAGATGTCAATGGGAACTTATTCAGACTGAATGCATCAGTGTTTGTGAATACATCTATTGTTCCTTGCTGCAACTTCTTGATGACTGAATCAGATATTGATTCTGCAATAATCACTCTAGCCTGAACAGCAACCTTTGTCAAAAACAAAGATATTTGTGCCTTAATTTACATCCAGTTTTGTAAGTGGTTTGCTGATTTTGGCTGTATCAAGTATCTCTGGCTTCCAAAACATGCCAAGAGCCTTCAAATAGGTGAACCTGCTAGCCATTCAGCTTGTGAACCATTGGTGCTTTTAAAGTGTACGCACTTCTTTAATGTAGGAAGTACACTCACATGGAAATTGAAGAATTGTAGTGTGGACTTTCTTCTGCTATATATAAAAATTAGGAAAGCAAAGATAAGATGTGAGAAAGCACTGTCAGGTAACATTAAGGAAAAGCCAAAGACTTTTTATTAGAGTCAAGAAGTACTGTGTACAAGTATATAAGTATATTTATATATCAGAAATATATAAGCATAGTGTCTCAGTAATCAGCACTGCTGCCCAATTCTAGCCTTGGGCAACCGTCTATGTGGGGTTTGCTCATTCTCTTCATGTCTGCACTGGTTACCTCTGGGTGCTCTACTTTCTTCCCACAGTCCAAGATGTGCAGGGTGAATGGATTAGCCATGGGAAATACACGGTTACAGCGATTGGGTAGTGGGTCTAGATCTGGGTGGGATGCTCTTTGGAGGGTCAGTACAGAGTTGATTGGCCAAATGGTCTTTTTATGCAATGTAGGGATGGCCTGATTCTCAGAGATTAACCAGGGAAAGAGTAGACCCTATTATGGACCAAAGTAACAATCTGTGTCTGGAGCAGGAAGATATACTGAGGCTTTAAAGGAGTACTTTGTATCTGTATTCACAATAGAGAAGGATGCTGTAGGTCTAGAAACCATGGAAGCAGACCGTGATATACTTGAACAAATTAGCATTGAGGGGAGGAGTTATTAGTAGTTTTAGTAGGCTTATGATGACCCTTTTTAAAAGCATTGATCCAACTAGAGTATTGGATCCTAAGTTCGAATCACAAGACTTTAGAAAGGATGTGAAGGCATAAGAGATTGCTGAAAATGTGGATTTGATTGGCAGACAAACAGAAGAAATAAAGCTGTCCTCCATTGATAGAATTCAGAGGAGTTATGGGAGAAGTTCTGAAACTCATGAGGGGTCCAAACATAGTAGGTGAGGAGAAACTTCCCATTGATAGAAAGATTAAGAACCAAAGGAATTTCAGCTTATTGACAAAAAAAGAGCAATGATGAAGTTTTTTCACCAGTTACAACCTGGAACGTACTGCCCTGAGAGTGTGATGGAAGCAGATTCAGTTGTGCCCTTCAAAGTAAAATTGGATAATTATCTTGAGGAAAGCTCTGCTGGGCTAAAGGGAAACATAATCGACACAAAGTGAACTGCTCTGGCCAGAGTCAGCACCCGCATGATGGATCAAATTACCTCCACCAACTTAGTAAAATAAAGCAAGGTTTTGTGAGATGGCTTAAATACATCTGACGTCAGTTGAAGACCAATTTCTCCTAAATATTTTGAATGTTTGATATCTAATTGTAAATGCTTACTTCCATTGTCAATAAGTAGGTCAGGTTTTCAGGGTCAACAGGACCAGCAGAAAATGGTTGGCTTTTACATACAACTTGCCTCAGCAAAAAAGCATGGTGAAAGTCAAGCCCGTCTGTTTCTGGAGCCATCGTGAAAGATAAAGATTTTATGAAAGTTCCCAAATTTCACGATCTTTAAGATCCTGGTTAACAGAAAGCACAGACCAAGTTTCTGTACTTAACAGTAATTTCACATTCGTAGGTTCTAGCTATGGAGTTTCCTGCTTTATGAATATCCAACGTATGAATGCTTGTACTTGCCATCATGATCCCATACATGCTACTAATCTTTAAAGATCTGACGTACAAATACTTCTCGCACTTATGACTGACTGTTTTTCATTGTCCTGCATTGTATTCCAACTGGTAAACAAATCAGCTTATGGACAGACCCAGAGCACATTTGCAAATCCAGGGACCACCTGTACAGGTAAACAATTATGAAGCATTAACACTACTATTTAATACCCAAACCCTCCTCATACAATTCCTCCCTCACAAACACACAGGCAGACATAAATAGATAAAAAGAAAGTGTGGGTGTTGTGAGCAATAGGAAAGATGGGAAAAGCTATTCAATAATTCCTGTTCACTGAGATGATCCTTTTAGTCTGTCAGGACCTACTGCTCTGCAATCCACCTTTTCCAGCTATTTCCACTTGCTTATAGGAGGCACATGCTTACTGATTCACCTTAGTCACAATAAGTCTCTGGCTTATTGGTAAAAAGCCACAGCTTACACAAAATGATGGGAAGAAGTAAACAGACTTTCCTCCTCTTTTTAGTTTTTTTCTACTGCAGAGGAAAGGACCACACCATCCCTTCCAGAATTCTGTTGGCTTCTCATCATGATGCAGAGGTGCTGTTGTTGGACTGGGGTGGACAAAGGTAAAAATCACACAACACCAGGTTATGGTCCAACAGGTTTATTTAGAAGCACTAGCTTTCGGGGTGCTGCTTCTTCATCAGGTAGTTGTGGAATAGGACTATAAGACACAGAATTTATTGTTGCTATGAGTTCTGTGTCTTATTGTCCTGCTGATGATACATCCATCTGATGAAGGAGCAGCATTCCGAAAGCTAGTGCTTCCAAATAAACCTGTTGTACTATAACGTGGTGTTGTATGGTTTTTAACTTTAGCTTCTGATCAAGCATCCATATCCACAAGCAGTTTAGCTGCCTCTGAGCCAGTTTCATAGTTATTGGCAGGCATAAAGCCTTTGGCTTCTACTGGTCACCAAGCTCAATCAGCTGCTTCTTGCTGGCGAACCTCCCATCATACACATCCCCCACTTTCAGTTCATCTGCAGTAAACATCTTGCTACGGTTTGAGCAAACAGCAGTGTAAACCGAACTTATAATGAGTATTGATGACCTGTTTCTAATGAAGAGCAGTAGTCCTTTCCACAGTCCTTGGTTTTTAAAACAGTCCTTTTCTCATTTGTATCCACAATCAAACAAAACAAATTTTAAAATATAGTCTTTGCAATATATTTTTTCTTTTAAAATTGTTCAATAAGTATAATTTCTGTTGCATGAGCCTGTGAGAAAGCTGCAACAGCTGAAATAATACATCAGACCACAAGAGGGCAGGCTGTAATTCATCCATGTACAGTAGTAGAAGGGAATAGAATAGTAATCTATTATCACCTGTATTTTTTACAAATAAAACAGTGAAAAGTGTTTAAGTAGCCATACTCCAGCACCTTTATTAATGACAGAAACCATATATAGAAAAAGACAAAGAACACCTCTGTTCAATTCATGGCTCAAGGATTCCCAAGGTCAAGAAAAAGACAAAGACCACATTCTCCACTGCTGCAGAAAACCATTAAATCTCAGGTCATTGGAATCCTGAACAGGACCACCATACCACCAGAGATGCTGCAGAAACCACTTCAAGGAATCCTGGGCCGTTGGAATCTGGGCCAAACACACCTCTTCACCGAAGATGCTGCCGATTCCGGCCATTTGAATCTCAGGCCAAACCTACAACGCCACTGAAGACAATGAAGCAGACCACCATTCTACAGGACCTGGGGTGTGGAACACTTTGCAAAGTATGCTGCAAACCTTTTGCAAATACAATCTCTTTATAACATTTTCATTTTTAGAAGTTTTGGTCTTATGTTTAGCAAAAGTTATTTTTCAGCATTGACTGATCAAAGGTAAAGGAGGAGAAAGTGAAGACTGCAAATGCTGGAGATCAGAGCTGAAAAATGTGTTCCCAGAAAAGCACAGCAGGTCAGGCAGCATCCAAGGAGCGGGAGAATCGACGTTTCGGGCATAAGCCTGAAACGTCGATTCTCCTGCTCCTTGGATGTTGCCTGACCTGCCGTGTTTTTCCAGCAACACATTTTTCTGATCAAAGGTAAATTCAAACATTTCTAAATTTAACAAAAAATTCCAGGAAATGACGTCCAAAAAGCAAGAATCCCTTAATGAATCAACATTGCTTTCAGTCATTTGTGATGTTTTATGAGACTTACAGTTTTGCCTGGAAGGACCCCAAAGTAATTTACCCAACCTTGGTATTCTTGAACAGTGTTTGATCTTGAGATCTTTGATATTGAGTCTAATGGGACACTGATATCTTTTATTCAGTTCACAGTAGGCATGCCCAGAGAAAAAAAAACTCATAAAACCACACATCAATATAAAACTTTTATTTCCCTCTCTGTGCAGAAAATAGACATTTCTGGCAAAATTAAGACATTGGATAATTAATGTCCGAAAGATCTCTGCAAAGTAAGACCATAATAATTACATCCAAGTGTAAATAACTACATAGCTTAACCTTTTATCATTTGACAATTGTTTGGTTTTGTTGTAATGATTTGACATCATGGAAACTTTACAGAAATATGTTCCATCAGTGACCTCTCCCAAAACCAAAGTCAAACAAAGTCTGAATTTATCTTCAGACGAATCTCTTGGCTATTCAGTAACTTAAGAAGGGAGGGATTAAGCTGCTAAATTTGTGAACCTTACTGATAGAATAGTCATGCTAGTTAATACAAGTCTTTCCTAGCAGAGAAATCGAATCATTAGATATTGCACCATTGTCTTTTGCAAAGGAACTTTCACTTTACATTATTCTTGAATATTAAGCGTGAAAACAATCCTGCCAGAAAATCGATCTTCAAAGATGTCATTTTGGATGCCAGGTCCATTTACTTTGCATTGAATGCTCACAGCGCTGTTTTTCTTCATATTCTCATACTGCATGGCCACTATAGGAATCGAATAATTTACCTAGAAATATAACAATCAAGAAGTGAAACATCAAAGTTTCTTAAAAACCCAAGGTCTATCTTTTACTCCAGACATCCCCATTGCCACTAAAATGGAAATACATAAAATTAATAAGAAAATTAGAAAATACATTTAAATGTTTTTAATCAAAGGTGGTGAATGTAGAATAATTACTCTAAGATAAGATCCTGTACAGTATGGAAACAGGCCCTTCGACCCAGCTAGTCCACACCACCTCTCTGAAGAGTAACCCACCCAGACCCATTCGCCGACACTACATTTACCTCTAACTAATGCACCTAACACTAAGGCCAATTCACCTGACCTGCACATCTTTGGATCGTGGGAGGAAACACACGCAGACACAGAGAGAATGTGCAAACTCCACACATAAAGTTGCCTAAGGCAGGAATTGAACCCAGGTTGCTGGTGCTGTGAGGCAGCAGTGCTAATCACTGAGCCACCATGCAACCCCTTAAGGCCTGATTCTGTTACTAACTTTACAAATATAAATGTGACCTTGCACTTTCTTTTCTTGTTCATTCATTAGATGTGAGTGTTGCTTGCAAGGCCAATGTTTATTGCCCATCCCTAATTGCCCTTCAGAATATAACAATGAGTTACCTTCTTGCACAACTACAGTCCATGTGCAGTAGGTGCACCCATAGTACTATTAAAAGTTAAAAGGTAAAAGGTTCCAGGATTGTGACCCAGTAATCATTCCAGATCAGCATCGTATCAGATTCAGAGGGAACTTGCATGGCAGATGGACATCATTAGCAATGTAGTATTCACTACCCATTCTGAATTACCCTTGAACTGAGTTTATTTTTATTTATTCATTTTTATGGGATGTGGGTGTCGCTGGCTGGCCAGCGCTTATTGCCCATCCCTAGGTGCCCATGAGAAGGTGGTGGTAAGCTGCCTTCTTGAACCACTACAGTCCACCAAAGCCATTAATGAGCGAATTCCAGGATTTTGATCCAGTGAAAGTGAAGGAACAGCAATATATTTCCAATTCAGGATGGCGAGAGGTTTTGAGGGGAATTTGAAGGTGGTGATATTCCCATGTATCTGCTGCCCTTGTCCTTCTAAATGAAAGTGGTCATGTATTTGGAAGATGCTGTCTGAGGATCTTTGGTGAATTTCTGCAGTGCATCTTGTAGATAGTGCACACTGCTGCTACTGAGTGTCCAAAGTGGAGGGAATGGATCCTTGTAGATGTAGTGTTAATTAAGCATGCTGCATTGTCCTGGAGAGTGTTAAGAAGCTGCACTCTTCCAGGCAAGTGGGCATCACACTCCTGGCTTGTTATTTGTAGATGGTGGACAGCCTTTGGGGAGTCAGGAGGTATGTTACTCACCACAGTATTCCTAGCCTCTGACCTGCTCTTGTAGCCATTGTATTTATGTAGTGAGTCCTCTGATCAATGAGAACTTCCAAGATGGTGATAGTGGGGTTACCAGTGATGGCAACACCATTGAATGTCAAGAGATGGTGGTTAAATTGTCTCTCATTAGTGATGGCCTGGCATTTGTGTGGCACAAATTGAGCTCGGACTTTTTTCATTGGAGAAAAGGAGGAGGAGAGGGGACCTAATTGAGGTATACAAGATAATGCGAGGCATAGATAGAGTCGATAGCCAGAGACTATTTCCCAGGGCAGAAATGGCTCACACGAGAGGTCATAGTTTTAAGCTGGTTGGAGGAAAGTATAGAGGGAATGTCAGAGGTGGGTTCTTCACACAGAGGGTTGTGAGAGCATGGACTGCGTTGCCAGCAGCAGTTGTGGAAGCAAGGTCATTGGGGACATTTAAGAGACTGCTGGGCATGCATATGGTCACAGAAATTTGACGGTGCATAATGAGGATCAATGGTCAGCACAACATCGTGGGCTGAAGGGCCTGTTCTGTGCTGTGCTGTTCTATGTTCTATGTTCTATAAATGTTATTTGCCACTTGTCAGCCTAGGACTGGAGATTGTCCAGATCTTGTTGCATTTGGATACAGACTGCTTCAGTGTCTGAGGAGTCACAAATGATGCTCAACATTGTGCAATCATTGTCAAACATTCCCACTTCTGACTTACTGATGGAGGAAGGTCATTGATGAAGCAGCTGAAGATGTTTGGACCTAGGACACTACCCTGATGAATGCCTGCAGAGATGTCCTGGAACTCAGATGACTGACCTCCAATAACCACAACCATCTTCCTACATGTCAGGTTTGCCCCAGTTTGCCCCATCATACCTTTTGATTCCAGTTTAGCTCCAGCTCTTTGATGCCCCCCTCGGTTGAATGCAGCCTTGATGTCAAAGGCTGTCACTCTCCCCACCCCTCTGGAATTCATCTCTTTTGTATGTTTGAACCAAGATTGTAAGGAGCCAGGAGCTGAGTGGCTCTGGCAGAACCCAACCTGGGTGTCACTGAGCAGGTTGTTGCTGAGCAGGTGCTGCTTGATAGCACTGTTGATGAAACCTTCTATCTCTTTACTGATGCTCGCGAGTAGACGGATGGGGTGGTAATTGGCTGGGTTGGATTTGTCCTGCTTTTTATGTACGGGACATACTTGGGGGCAATTTTCCACATTGTTGGGTAGATGCTAATGTTGTAACTATTCTAGAACAGCTTGGCTAGGCGAGTGACAAGTTCTGGAGCACAAGTCTTCAGTACTATTGCCAGAATATTGTCAGGGCCCATTGCTTTGCAGTATCCAGTGCCTCCAACCGTTTCTTGTTATCACATGGAGTGAGTTGAAATGGATGAAGACTGTCCTCTGTGATACTGGGGACCACTGGAAGGGATGTAGGACCATTTGGCGCAGTCACTTTGGTGCGAACAATTCAGCGCAGCTGGTTTGGCGTGATCCATTTCAGCGCGAGCGATTCAGCGCAGCTCTTACTTATTCCTTTTTGGGCTTACTTACAAGCATTAATGAAAGCAATAAAAGGAAAAATAATGTATATCCCCTTCAATAAAAATGTTAAAAAGAAAATAAAAATGTAAGAAATAAAGCAAATACAAAATTGTTAATGGCAGTTTAATGGGTTTTATTTTAATAATTTGTATATTAACATGTTTTATTTTAATAATTTTAATAATAGTAGTTTAATAACTACTACTGAATAACTACAAAACAGTTCTGCGCCGAAATGGGTCTGTGCCGAAATGGGTCCCGCCAAACCGGCCACGCCGAATGGTCCCACTCTGCACTGGAAGAGGCCAAGATGGATCATTCACTCTGCACTTCTGGTCGAAGAAGGCTGGAAATGCTTCAGCCTTATCTTTTGCCCTGATGTGCTGGGCTCTTCCATCATTGAGGATGGGGGCATTTATGGAGCCTCCTCCTCCAGTGAGTTGTTTAATTGTCCAACACTATTCACGACTGGAAGTGGCAGGACTGCAGAGCTTAGATCTGATCCATTGGCTGTGGATTCACTTAGCTCTGTCTATCACTTGCTGCTTATGCTGTTTGGCATGCAAGTAGTCCTGTTTGGTGGCTTCATATTCAGGTCTGCCTGGTGCCACTCCTGGCATGCCCTCCTGCATTTTCCATTAAACCAGGGTTGACCCTGTGGCTTGATGGTAACGGTTGAATGGGGAATATGCTGGGCCATGAGGTTACAGATTGATTTGCTAACGCCATTGTAGAGGACAGGTCAGTCACATTGATGTGCGTCTGGAATCACACATCAGCCAGAAGGTAAATTGCCTTCTCTGAAGAACACTAGTTAACCAGATGAGAGTTTACAACAATTAGATTTATTAATTGAATTTAAATTCTACCAGCTACCAATGGTGGGCTTTGAGTTTGGGCTGGAGCAATAGCCTAGGTTTCTGGATTACTAATCTGTGACATTACCACTGTCTCGGCCTACTCCATGTATTTGTTGTCCTTTATCACTTCAGGTGGTAGAGGCTGTGTGTATGGGAGTGCCCTCAAAAGAGTCTTGCTGAGTTAATGCAGAGTATCTTGTACACACTACAGTCATGTTGTGTTATTGGAGCATAGAATAAATGGATGGAGTGCCAATCAAGTGGGGTTGCTCTGACATGTCTAGCATTGAGCTTTCTGAGTGTTGGTAAAACTTCACTCACTCAGGAAAATTACATATTCGTAGAACACATAGTGTGGTAAAAGACCATTTGGCCCAACAAATCCACACCGATCCGCCAAAGAGTAACCCACACAGTCCCATTTTCCTGCACTATTACTCTACATTTACCCCTGACTAAGGCCCCTGATCTTAAACATCCCTGAACACTATGGGCAATTTAGCATGGCCAATTCACCGAGCCTGCACATCTTTTGGATAATGGGAGGAAACCGAGCAAACCCCCATAAATACAGGGTGAGTATGCAAACTCCACACAAACAGTCACTCAAGGCTGCAAACGAACCCAGGTCCCTGGCGGTGTGAGGCAGCAGCGCTAATCACTGAGCCAGCATGCCATCCTCCAACACATCCCTGACTGTGCCTTCTAGATGGTGAACAGATTTTGTTGAGACAAGTTCTGAGTTACTTCCACCAGAATTGCCAACCTTTGACCTGCTCTTGGATTAATGTATTAACTTAATTGGTCCAGTAAAGCCATTCAAGTAGTGTGGAATATTAGGAATATAGTGGTACCAGGGGACTGCACTGTTATGTGGCTAGGTCTAGTTCTTTACATTCTAGCATGAGAACCCAGAGGCTGTGTTGCCCCATGTCAGGACTGGAGAGGAACTTGCAATGGAAAAGGCAGCATCAAGCTATCATGGTGCGTGCAGCTATGAACAGCATAGGTAAGACTACTAATGAGGTTTTGCTTTGGCAATTTGAGGAGCTAGGCACTAATTTGTACAGCAGAACCTCCCTGTTAATAATCTCTATTAATCTCTGTAATAATCACTGGTGTGGGAGAAGTGGATTTGTGGAACATTGGCAGCAGTATTGGAATAGACTTCATCCGAAACATGCTGAGCTGGTGTTCTGGTGAGGTAGAGAGGGTTTTAATCTAAATAGAGAGGGAACCAGGTTTGTGATAAATGAGCAGCTTGGTTGAGCAAGCAGGGAAGAAGAAAGGAAGAACAATAATAATAGGGGGAAATCCTATTAGGGAAACAGACAGGTTTTTCTGTGGCCAAAGACATGGCTCAAGGAAGGCTTGTCTTCCTGCTCTCAAAACCAAGGGTGCCACAGAGTGGCTGCAGGACATTCTCCTAGGAGATCATGAATAGCCAGAAGTCGTTGTTTCACACCAGTATGGTACTGGTTCTCTACAATTGCAACTCAGTTCATTCAGCTCCTCTGCCTTTTCCCCTTGGCCCTGCAAAAATCTTTTTACTTCAGATAATTATCCTATTCCTTTTCAAAAGCTAGTACCAAAACTGCCCCCATCATACGATAAGGCACTACATTCCAGATCCTAAACACTTGCTGCATCCAAAGATTTCCTTCATATTCTCTAGGTCTTCCAATCACTTCAAATCAGTGTCTTCTAGTTCTTGACTCTTCCACCAATGGAAATTATTTCTCCCTATTTGCTCCTATTAACATTAACTGTTTGCAAAGTGTTTTGAATCATGGGTACAGTAAGAGTTCTGAAGTAGATTCATATTAGACTCAAAGCTTTACATTATTTCTTTCAGATGCTGCCAGACCTGCAGAACTTCTCTCAAACATTCTGTTTTAATTCTTAGCTCCCCAATACCTGCAGTATTTTGCTTTCATACTGAGGCAATTTGCATTACAACATGAGAAGACAGTGACACAGTGATAATGCCACTGCACTCATCATCCAGGTTATTGTTCTGGGGGGCATGGGTTTCAATCCCACCATAGCAGCTGATGGAATTAGAGTTTAATTTTTTTTAAATCTGCAATGAAATAAGAAAAGGTAGTCTAATTGTGACCATAAGCAATTGTTGAATTTGGTTCACTATTGTCTTTTATGCAAGGAAATCTGCCGTTCTTACCCAGTCTGACTTACATGTGACTCCAGTCCTAAAGCAATGCAGTTGATTCAGTTTTCTGGGCAATTAGGAATGGGCAATAACTGCTGGCTCAGCCACTTACACCCACATTCCATGAAAAATTGAAAAAGGAAGAAGTCTTGTCATTCCTCTTTAGAAGGTGATATTAAAATATGATGGTTATTTCCATAATGACCACTTGTAATAATAGCTGCTATTCTTCCTGTGAATGAGTCAATAAAAGGAGCTCTGTGCAATCTCTTTCACTTTTATTGTATCATTGGGTAACCAGGAGAAAGTGAGGACTGCAGATGTTGGAGATCAGAGTTCAGAGTCGAGAGAGTGGTGCTGGAAAAGCACAGCCGGTCAGGCAGCATCTGAAGAGCAGGAGAATCGATGTTTCAGGCATAAACCCTTCATCATCCCGACTCATTGGGTAATCCCATGATCATGTAATCATATGGCTAACTCTGGCTGTATCTATTATATTTTGCTCTTATTCTTGTTTAGGTTACTTGGGGTCAGCACAATGCTAGTTGATCACCTTTCTCCATCTTTTCTTATCAGTATCTAAATTAATAAAAGCTAATGCAAAGGCAATAGAAGCAAACTATTTAACCCCTTCAAGCCTTTGAATAGAACAAACTTCTATTTCAACTTTCCACATTAACTGCATATCCCTCGATTGCCTGAGTATCCAAAACCCTGTCTTGCACACACTGAATGTCTAAGCATCCATAACTTTCTAGGCTGTGAATTCCAAAGATGCATGACCATTTAATGAAGGGATGTCACCTCATGTTAGTCCTAAAGAGCTCACAGCTTATTCTGAGACTGTCACCTGTGGTTTCAGAATCTTCAACCTGGGGAAACAGCCTCTCAACAGCTATTCTGCCTGGATGGTGGCATAGCAGTAATGTGGCTATAATCCAGGAGGCATGGGTTCAAATCTGATCACAGCAATTGATGGTAATTAAGTTCAATTAATAAAATCTAGGATGAAAAGAAAGGTAGTCTCTATGACGATGATTACAATATTTATCACTAATTATCATGAAAAATAATTTTGTTCACTAACACCTTTAGGGAAGAAGATCTGCCAATCTTTCTCAGGTCTGGTGTAAATCTGGTCTGTTCAGGTGGACAGCGATAAGTTTAGGGTTAACTCTTACATGCCTCTAAGCAAGCAGTCTAGGTATGGGCAACCAATGCTGGCTATTTCAATGATGTACAAATTAATTAAAAGAGTGAACAAAAGACTCTCTAAGTATCTTACTTGTTTCAATTAGATCACCTTCCCTACTTGTAAACTTCAACAAAAATATAGGCCCATTTATTCAATCTCTCCTCATAGGATAAGTCCCTCATTCCAGGCATTAATTTATTGAACCTCTGGTGAACTGAATGTAATTCTAATAAATCTTCCCTTCGGTAAACTGACCCCAAACTGTATAAAATACTCCATGTATGGATTCACCATGGCCCTGCATAACTCTTGATTAGTAAGGGAATCAAAGGTTACAGGGAGCAGCCAGGAGAATGGGATTGAGAAACATATCAGCCGGGATTGAATGACAGAACAGACTCGATGGGCCCAATGGCCTAATTCAGCTCCTATATCTTTGGTCCTATAATTTCATTAAGACTTATTTTCATACCTCAAGTTCTATGTAATATAGGCCAATAAACTATAACAGATTTTTGCACAGTAAAAGGAATTAAGTGGAGCTGAGTTTATGAATAGGTCAGGCATGATCTTATGGAGTGGCAGGGTTAGCTCAAGAGGCCAGACGGCCTACTCCTGATCCTATTTCTTATGTTCTTATCATCCTTTGTCAAAACCTAGAATGTTAACATTGGGTTAAAGAAGGAATGTCAAAAAGCAGTAAATATTATGATCAATCATTCATTTCAAGAGGAAGAAAATAACATTGAATATCAGCTTCTGAATTCAGAAGATTTTAACCCACTTACGTGTGTCAGTTTTCCATAATAAGGAAAGTATGTGAGATCAAAGGTTCCATTATTTGGATAGAAGTGAATTGTGGCACTGTTCTTCTTTTCTTTCTGAAAGGAATCAGAGCATACAGTCATTTCTGCCATAACGCGGTAATTCCATTCTCGTGCAATCCCGTGTTCAAAGAAAATTGCATTATATCAGCACCATTTAAACTAATGGGGCCAGAATCCAATTATAGCCAATACATGCTTCAAAGCTTCGTTATTTAGAAACGGTGTCCCCAATTCATCGATCATGTTATAGCAAATTCGTGCTAACAAAACGCACGTTATAGCAGAACAACCAGTACTTATAGCGACATTTCCAAAGAGGTGTGAAGATTTTCTTTCACAAATGTACATCAAAATAGAGGAGTTACCTTAAATAAAGAAATGCCTTAGACTGGGAGCATCATGTTCTCAAATAGCTAGGCAGACTGGAATCTTTGAAGGGTTCCCGACTGGAATTTTTATTAATTTGCTCAATTGAAGTTTAAACTACGTGACAATACAGTTCAGGCATGATCAAATAGAATAGGGTTTGTGAGGCTGAAAGTTCCCCTTCCAATGCTCCATCCAGTACTTAAACAGTTAGGTTCCTCCAGCTCGTACCATTTTGTTACATAGATGGACAGTAGCCATTTCTGGATAGAACATATAAGCCATTTCTACTGTACATAGAAATTATACATTCCACACCATGTAAAAGACTGGGTAGAACTCTCATATGTTTAAGCATTTGCCTTGTAATATTGAGACATTTTGATTTCATTTTTGTTTGAAATGGTCTGCAATTGAGGTTGATAAATGATGACTTTTTCTTTACTGTAACCATCCATAAGGACAATCTTTTTCCAAATATTCATCTTTGAGTGCTGGGTTTTAAATTAATTAACATAGAAAAAAAAGCATTAACAGCTACTCACCATTCTGAGTCATACATTTGTACAGCATGGAAACAGATCCTTCGGTTCAACTCATCCATACCGACTATACATCCTAATCTAATCTAGTCCCATTTGCCACTTTAGGTTAGATTAGATTACTCTATTAGATTAGATTACTTACAGTGTCGAAACAGGCCCTTTGGCCCAACAAGTCCACACCAACCAGGCGAAACGCAACCCACTCAGACCCATTCCCCTACATTTACCCCTTCACCTAAACACTACGGGCAATTTAGCACGGCCAATTCACCTAACCTGCACATTTTTGGATTGTGGAAGGAAACCGGAGCAAACCCACGCAGACACGGGGAGAATGTGCAAACTCCACACAGATAGTCATATTCCCTACATCATGGAATCAGGCCCTTCGGCCCAACAAGTCCACACTGATCCTCTGAAGAGTAACCCGCCCAGACCCATTTCCCTCTGACTAATGCACCTTACACTATGGACAATTTAGCATGGCCAATTAACCTGACCTGCACATCTTTGGATTGTGGGAGGAAACTGGAGCACCCGGAGGAAACCCATACAGACACGGGGAGAATGTGCAAACTCCACACAGACAGTCACCCAAGGCTGGAACCGAACCTGGGACCCTGGTGCTGTGGGGTAGCAGTGCTAACCAGTAAGACACCGTGCTGCCACTTGGTCCATATCCCTCTAAACCTTCCTATTCAAATACCCATCCAAATGCCTTTTAAATGTGCAATTGTACCACCCTCTACCACTTCCTCTGGCAGCTCATTCCATACATGCACCACCATCTCTGTGTGAAAAAGTTGCTCCTTAGGTCCTTTTTATACATTTCCCCTCTCACCCTAAACCTATGCTCTCTAGTTTTGGACTCCCCTCACCCCAGGGAAAAGACTTTGTCTATTTATCTTATCCATGTCCCTCATGATTTTATAAACCTCTATACGGTCACCCCTCAGCCGCTGACGCTCCAGGGACAACAGCCCGGCCTATTCACCTTCTCCCTATAGCTGAAATCCTCCAACCCTGGCAACATCCTTGTAAATCTTTTCTGAACCTTTCAAATTTCACAAAATCCTTCCAATAGGAAGACCAGAATCGCATGCAATATTCTAAAAGTGGCCTAACCAATGTCCTGTAACATTACCTCCCAACTCCGATACCCAATGCTCTAACCAGCAAAGGAAAGCACACCAAATACTGCCTTCACTATCCTATCAACCTGCCACTCTACTTTCAAAGAACTATGAACCTGCACTCCAAGGTATCTTTATTTGAGCAACAGTCCCCAGGAATTTACCATCCAAAAATGTACAGGTTAGGTGAATTGGCTGTGCTAAATTGCCCATAGTGCTCAGGGATGTATAGGTTAGGTGCATTAGTCAGGGTAAATATATAGGGTGAATATAGGATAATAGGGTAGGGGAATGGGTCTGGGTGGGTTACTCTTTGGAGGGTCGGTATGGACTTGTTGAGCCTAAGGGCCTATTTCCACACTGTAGAGACTCTTTGATTCTATGATTAATCGTCTACATCCTGCTTTCCCAAAATGCAGCACCTCGCATTAATCTAAATTAAACTCCATCTGCCACTCCTCAGCCCACTGGTCCATCTGATTAAGAGCCTGTTGTACTCTGAGGTAACCTTCTTCACTGTCCACTATACCTCCAATTTTGGTGTCATCTGCAAACTTACTAACTATACCTCCTATGATCACATCCAAATCATTTATATAAATAACAAATTGAAGAATGGAATTATTTTTAAGTATTTAAATTAACTTTGTCTGTCTGAATAATAGACAAATAAATAGTCTAGCATTGGAGATAATGGTCCTGATATTCAGATGCTTTTCCACGTCATTTCAGCAGAGGCTAATACACAGCTGTTTCCACCTTTCTTCCAGGCAGAGATACACCAAGATACCAAGTGAACTACTCATAGAATTGACAGGCCAATAGAGGCACAAAAACATGCATATTTTGAATATTGATCATTTGCTCATATTTCAGATTGTCACACCTAAGAGAGTAGCTTATTCCTGAAGACCATTGACTAGAATTAACCAACTCATGCAGAGGCTCCTAAAGCTTAGGTAGCTATGATGTACTAATATAGTAGAAGGAAGCTTATTGTGAGCTTTTTCAGGTTGTAAGTTTGCATGCTTTTCTATTTTGGGCACTTACTACTACCACTACCTACCACCATGTGTTTCCAATCAGGAATGCAGGAGCTAAGTTGGGAGAAAATCTTACCTTTATTCTTCATTAGCTCTGTACCTTAAGCCCACCATTACATCACATAGTGCACAGTCAGAATTTTTCCAAATCCTGTGCAGCCTCCCCAGTTTCCCTTCCTAGTTAGCTGACTGTTTATCATTCATTTTGAACAGTTTTGTGTTGTAAGACCATGCCAACTTGGCATCAACTTGAGACTGTCCAAGCTAAAAGCTCCCAAAACAACATCAAGATGCAAAGGGTGAGGAGATTTTCATCCAATTAGTTTGCACTACATTCAAACTCAGCTTCCAGAATTTAAAGGCAGTGTGCTAACTTATTGCATCAGCTCATCTCTCTGGACAAATGAACCAACAATAAAATACCAAAGCAACAATAAAAAGAACGAAGCACAATGTAGAGGATTTCTGAACCTCTCAACAGGCTCAAACCCAGCTAAAGCATGTCAATGAGCCATACATCAGCGTATTGCTTGCAATTTGGCACAGTTGGGGCAGCTTTAAAAAAAAGTGTTCCTCAGAACAATAAATCCACGTAAAAATAGCAACATGTTGTATTTTCGGCTTCAGCTACCTGCCAACGCATGGAACCCAGAACTCTTTCACAAGCATTGCATTTTAAAACCAGAGGTTATTGGTTATTTTAGAAAAACAGATAAAAATGCAATATTTAAACAAGACCAAGAGGTTGTTAGTTTTAAAATGCTCTTTGTAGAAAATGTTAACTTTTCTTTCAGATACTAAAACTTTGGGAAAGTTGGTCACTTGCTCCTCCTGCTTAAGAAGCGATTTTATGTTGGGAAAACAAACAAACTTGCAGCTGCCAGTATATTTCTTTTGGTGTGTTGATCATTTTAAATGTTTATCATTTTATAAAAATGTATTGATCATTTTATATGAACTCAATAGACAGAATGGCGTTGTTCTGTGCCAGAATGGCTCTCTGCCTGTCTTCAATAATGGGCACAATAGTAATAGTTAAAGAGATTGTTTCAGTTATTGAGAAATAAATTCAAAGGTTTATGCTGTATTTCTACAAACCTTTATTACTTGAAGCACAGCATGAAATACATGTGCTATATTTACATTCACTGTAATATGATAAATCTATATTCATAATACTTTCTAAGTTATTAAAACTAATAGATATGGAACGGTAATGATTGTCGCAGTGGCTTGGTTCATTGTCTCTTGGGACCTTGATTCAATCAGATCTAAAGTGTTGAGCTAAAAATCCCTGATCTCCTTGCTGGCTACAAGGATCTAAATTGGAATGAGTTTTCCCAGTTTCCATCTATTTCTTCAAAGCATTTTTACAACATTAATTGACAGCATTATTTGAATAGCTTACCAGATTAAGACGTCACCATGTAATATCTTTGAACATTGTTGAACTATTTTTATTCATTCATGAGACATTTGTATCATTCACTGGGCCAGCATTTATTGTACTTGAGAAAGCAAAGTTGTGCTACCTTCTTGAACTACTGCAGTTTTTCTTTAGGTGAAGCTATACCCACAGTGCTGTAAGAAAGGAGTTCTAAAATACTGACCCAGCAGAAGTACAGGTACAGCAATATTGACAGGGTTGGGTTTGTCGGTATCCTTTCCAATGCCGAGGTCAATGATGAGCAGTCTATGCAGCTTCAGTCCTTTGCTTTGACTTTGAACCATGTATTAACCAGCATCTATGTCACTATGGAATTCAAAGCTAACAACTGTACTTTAACTCAAGGTGAGGTATTTCAGCACATGGTTTTGTCACAAAGCTAGTCCTTTTTTTTGACTATATGCTGTTCCTTGGCTCAAGGAGGCTCTGTCCTTGATTTTTTTCAGAGGGGCTATAAACCGGGGTTGGGCTCCAATCAGACTGGTTTGGAACAGAGATGAAAACGATTTTGAGAGGCCTTTTGTTGATATGTAAATGGATGAGGCCAAAGTGCTCATGTTTTAATGTGACCTGTATAATGAAGGGGGAGCGGTCAGCTGAGCTGAGCAGTTTAATTCAGCCCAGAACTGGTCAGGAGTTCAACAGTGAGTTGTGTGGAAATTCTCTCTTCTGTCCCTCTAACTTCAACCTGTCAGCATCTGACCATTATTGTACTGTGTTTTAAAGGAGGTTTGCTTACTGGGACTGTTGTGTATATTCGGAACAGCATACTTAAGTCTAGTTTGGATAGACTGAGGTCCAAAGGGGTTCTTTATTCTGTTCTTTGTGTTTCATTGTATAATTTTGTTTGTTTTAAATCTGGTAGTCAACCTCACTAACTTAACCCAGGTAATTTTCACTGTACACTTACCGAAACAAATTGCAAAGTTATGGACTGGCTGCCTGCTTAAGGATGTTTTGAATGGTCTGGCTGAGTCCATAACAATTTACTTTAGACATTGATGTCACTTACCAGGAATTCGCAGGTTACATATGGTGTTGTACCTTTACCAGGCAGATAGCCAATTATCTATAAAAAAGCAGATATTGCCATATGGCTCATGAATATTAATTTCATATGCTGAAGTGAATAAGAATGACAGTTTCTTCTGTAGGTTACATCTTCCTTAGTGCAAACTCAAAGTCTCATTAAAAACTTTGATACAAGTTTAGAAGGTTCTTCATGCCAATTACTATAAAATTAATTAAAAGAAATAATTTAGCCCGAGTTAGTCTCTGGACCTAATCAGTACTGATATGCAGATTTATCACGTTGTGATCTGATCCCAAGGTAGGCACTAGCTGTAGTGATTGGAAAGAGATCAGCCAGATGGACGTCATCAAATATGAGCTCCCCGATTGGGGAAGTTAATCTGGTCCGATCAGGGACCCCAGGCTGGCAAATAAAAAGGGACCATATCAGAGATACTGACACGTTGGCAACTGAATCTGAATGAGGCAGTACCAAAGTCTAAGACTGTTCACAGCTAAATAAAGGGTGACCTGGTGATGGGATACCAGCCTCTGTGGACTTACTTCCTCAAGCAAAGGCATTTCCTTAGATGGATGCAGAAAAAAAGTCACTAAAGACTTTGATAAAATAACCTGAATTTTAATGGCCAATTTTAGTGCGGTAGTGGCAACTACAGTAACAAGTCATCACAATCTCCTGAATAATGGTAGATGTACTGAAAGTAGAAGGGAGGCACAGTGGCTCAGTGGTTAGCACTGCTGCCTCACAGCACCAGGGTGCCAGGTTCGATTCCAGCCTCAGGCGACTGTCTGTGTGGAGTTTGCACATTCTCCCCGTGTCTGCATGGGTTACTCTTTGGAGGGTCGGTGTGGACTTGTTGGGCCAAAGGGCCAATTTCCACGCTGTAGGGAATCTAATCTTAATAAATAAAATAATGCAATTGTATTACAGAACATATTGCAATGATGTACAGTATTTATTATCTAGTTCCAGATGGAACTGATAAACAGTGTCATAATGTAGAGATGACGTAATAGTCATAGAGTCATAGAGATGTACAGCACAGAAACAGACCCAACTCGTTCATGCCAACTAGATATCCCAAACCAATCTAGTTCCACCTCCCAGCACCCGGCCCATATCCCTCCAAACTCTTCCTATTCAAACACCTATTCCATAAGACCATAAGACATAAGAGTGGAAGTAAGGCCATTCGGCCCATCGAGTCTACTCCGCCATTCAATCATGGCTGATGGGCATTTCAACTCCACTTACCCACATTTCCCCCGTACCCCTTAATTCCTCGAGACAACAAGAATCTATCGATCTCTGCCTTGAAGACATTTTTCATCCCAGCCTCCACTGCACTCTGCGGCAATGAATTCCATAGGCCCACCACTCTCTGGCTCAAGAAATATCTCCGCATTTCTGTTCTGAATTTACCCCCTCTAATTTTAAGGCTGTGTCCATGGGTCCTAGTCTCCTCGCCTAACGGAAACAACTTCCTAGCATCCACTCTTTCCAAGCCATGTATTATCCTGTATGTCTCTATTAAGTCTCCCCTTAATCTTCTAAACTCCAATGAATACAATCCCAGGATCCTCAGCCGTTCCTCATATGTTAGACCAACCATTCCAGGGATCATCCATGTGAATCTCCGCTGGACACGTTCCAGTGCCAGTATGTCCTTCCTGAGGTGTGGGGACCAAAACTGGACACAGTACTCCAAATGGGGCCTAACCAGAGCTTTATAAAGTCTCAGTAGCACAACGGTGCTTTTATATTCCAACCCTCTTGAGATAAGTGACTACATTGCATTCGCTTTCTTGATCACAGACTTAACCTGCATGTTTACCTTTAGAGAATCCTCGACTAGCACTCCCAGACCCCTTTGTACTTTGGCTTTACAAATTTTCTCATCGTTTAGAAAGTAGTCTATGCTTTTTTTTTGCCAAAGTGCAAGACCTCGCATTTGCTCACGTTGAATTCCATCAGCCATTTCCTGGACCACTCTCCCAAACTGTCTAGATCCTTCTGTAGCCTTCCCACTTCCTCAGTGCTAACTGCCTGTCCACCTAACTTCGTAGCATCTGCAAACTTTGCTAGAATGCCCCCAGTCCCATCATCCAGATCAATAATATATAATGCGAACAGCTGTGGCCCCAACACTGAACCCTGCGGGACCCCGCTCGTCACCGGCTGCCATTCCGAAAAAGAACCTTTTATCCCAACTCTCTGTCTTCTGTCAGACAGCCAATCCTCAATCCATCCCAGTAGCTCACCTTGAACACCATGAGCCCTCACCTTGCTCAGCAGCCTCCCGTGTGGCACCTTATCAAAGGCCTTTTGGAAGTCTAGATAAACCACATCCACTGGGTTTCCCTGGTCTAACCTACTTGTCACCTCTTCAAAGAATTATTCCGTTGCCTTATAAATGTTGCAATGTATCAGCCTCCACCACTTCCTCTGGCAGCTCATTCCATACACATACCACCCTCTGTGTGAAAAGTTTGCCCCTTCGGTCTGTTTTATATCTTTCCCCTCTCACCCTAAACCTATGCCCTCTAGTTCTGGACTCCCCCACCCCAGGGGAAACACCTTGTCTATTTATCTTATCTCATGATTTCATAAACCTCTACAAGGTCACCCCTCAGCCTGTGACACTCCACGGAAAACAACCCCAGCCTGTTCAGCCTCTCCCAATAGCTCAAATCCTCCAACCCTGGCTACTGAATCTTCTAAATCTTTCTAAATCTTTTCTGAACTCTTTCAAGCTTCACAACATCCTTGCAATAGCAAGGAGACCAGAACTGCACACAATATTCCAAAACTGGCCTAACCAATGACCTCCCAACTTCTATACTCAATACTCTGAACAATAAAGGTAAGCATACCAAATGCATCCTTCACTATCCTGTCGACCTGCCATCTACTTTCAAGGAACTATGAATCGCACTCCAAGGTCTCTTTGTTCAGCAACACTCCCTAGGACCTTACCTTTAAGTGTATAAGTCCTGCTAAGATTTGCTTTCCCAAAATGCAGCATCTCTCATTTATCTAAATCAAACTCCATCTGCCACTTCTCAGCCCACTGGCCCATCTGGTCAAGATCCCATTGTAATCTGAGGTAACCTTCTTCACTGTCCACAACACCTCCAATTTTGGTGTCCTGGCAAACTTACTAACTATACTTCTTATGCTCACATCCAAATCATTTATATAAATGATGAAAAGTAGAGGACCCAGCACCGATCCTTGTGGCACTCCACCGGTCACAGGCCTCCAGTATGAAAAGCAATTCTCCACCACCACCCTCTTTCTTCTACCTTTGAGTCAGTTCTGTATCCAAATGGCTAGTTCTCCCTGTAGTCCATGAGATCTAACCTTGCTAATCAGTCTCCCATGGGGAACCTTGTTGAACGCCTTACTGAAGTCCATTTAGATCACATCTACTGCTCTGCCCTCAGCAATCCTCTTTGTTACTCCTTCAAAAAACTCAATCAAGTTTATGAGACATGATTTCCCATGCACAAAGCCATGTTGACTATCCCTAATCAGTCCTTGCCTTTCCAAATGCTTGCACATCCTGTCCCTCAGGATTCCCTCCAACAACTCCCACCACTGACGTCAAACTCATTGGTTTATAGTTCCCTGAAATGTCCTTACCACCCTCCTTAAACAGTGGCACCACATTAGCCAACCTCCAGTCTTCTGGCACCTCAGTTGTGACTATCAAAGATACAAATATCTCAGCAAGGGGCCCAGCAATCACTTCCCTAAGCTTCCCACAGAGTTCTAGCGTACACCTGATCAGGTCCTGAGGATTTATCCACTTTTATGTGTTTCAAGACATCCAGCACCTCCTCCTCTGTAATATGGACATTTTTCAAAATGTCACCATCAATTTATTTGTATTTAGGGTAGAGACACTGAATAAATTCTGAGAATGAGTTGATAATTGTTTAAGTGTAATTTTGATCTCTGGTAACACTGACTCTGAGTAAGAGACAATGAGTTCAAAGCCCCAGTCCAAAGAACTATACATAATCTGGACAAATGCTTCACTGAATTATGCGATTGCTATATTCCTGGAGACATTAAACCCAGTGTCTACAGTGGTAAGTAGAAATTATCAAATGTGTCCTTTCCAAGAAAAGTGGAAACATTCTCTCTATGTTCTGACTAATATTTATCCCACAAGATCAGCAAATCACCAAGATTTCGTACATTTGAAAAATTCATGAAGATACCTCCACCAACAAATTCCCTTCTAAATCTGACATCATCCTGATTTGGAGAGATAATACTTTTATCATCACTTAAACAAAGTCGTGGCATTCCCTATCTAACCACATTTGGACTGCACTGACTTAGTAAGGTTCACTTTTAATATTTTTATTTGAACTAGTGGCTTATGGGTTTTCTGTTTCTATTGAGTTTAATGATTAGATTTTAAATATATAGCCATAGTGATGTCTTTTTAAAAATAGTGTGACCTCAATAGTTTTGGAGGCTATAGGGAGATATTATGAGCAAACAAAGTAAATGGTGTAGTGCATTACATTTTCAAATAGAAGATTCTAGATCTTGTTGTGACCTTTAGGGAAACACCAATAGCTTGGAAAACAACCTTTTGGTTTTAGTTTGTGAAGTTCTGCTGAGTTGTTAGTGAGGCCAGTTGTGTAAGAAAGGAAGATAAGTCTACAGTTGTTAAAAATAAATTCCTCAGTGTAAGGAGTTGAGTTTAAAAGTTCCAGACCAGAAATGTTTGGTTAGAATGCTGGAGAGGTTATTTGAAGTTCTTTCAAACACATGAGATTAGAGTAATTTTGGTTTACCCTATTCTATCTTCATTGCTTTTGTTAAAAAAAAAGAATCTACAGCATTGCATGTTTGTGTTTCAGTGCAAAACCATCTCAATAGAATTTTTTAAAAAACAAAATATGGTCTATCAAGCCGCATTTCAGTTTGGTATCTAACTTGTCCTATAGTAATATCAGCTGGGACCACAGCAATAATGAATGTCAGCCTTGTGAGTGTTTTCCATGTCCTCAGAAACATTTTGTTATTAAAAACCAGCAAGATCAAAACAGGTTAACTGGTCACTTATTCAAGCCACTGTTTATGTGATTTTGCCATGGCCAGTTTAGCTGCAGTGCCTGCCTGTACAATGTGTACTTCCTGTAAATCATTGATTGGAGGCACCTTGAGATGTCCTCAGGACAGGAAAGGCCATATGAAAACATATATTCTTTCTTAATTTAATCAACAGATTGTGTGTGCCAAAGAATAGTCATATATTTGATACCAGTTAATTTCTGCGAAGATCAAAATTCCAAGATTTATTGACATGTGGAAACAAATATCAATAAATCTTCTGTGAACATAAAACTGACCCAAACTCTGACTACTAGAAATAGGCTAGAATCTTTACAACAATTTATTGAACTTATACAGTACCTTTAATGTTGACACAGAAAATAAGGATGATCAGGTTCCTAGCCATATAGGGAAACATTAGGAGATGTTGTAAAAAGTCAAAAGATATGTCTTAAAGCAGACATAGAAGTGAAAAAAACAGAGCTTTTTAGTGAAGGAATGCCTGAGTGTTGGACCATGGTGATTGAATGCACGGCCAACAATACAGTGGTGAAGGTGAGCAAGGGTGCACGAGAAAGGAGAATTCGAGAGGAGGAACTGTAAGGCAATAGGAGGTTACAAACAAAGGAAAGGGGCAAGTTCATGATTTAAATGCATGTAAGAATTTTAAATCATAGCGTCTGGGAGCCAACAATGTCTCAGAAAGGACATGAGTGATGGGCAAGTAAAACTCGAAAAAGACAGCAGAATTTCAATGAGCTATGTTTGAGGAGGATGGAGTGGAGGGGTGGGGGGGTGGAAATGTGGCGGTGGAGGGCGAGTGACCCACCAAAGACAGAACAGGAGTAATAGAGTCTGGAAATAATAAGGAAACATATGAAAGTTGCGGTGGCAAATGGACTGCAAGAAGGCCAGAGACAGTTGACATTACGGAAAATAAAAGTGGACAAACTTTGTGCCAGACAACATATGACATCAGAAGCTCAATTTAATGTCAAACTGAATGCTTAGGATCTGCATATGGGATGGTGAGTGAACATTCTGTGTGACAACAGCATTAGCTTTCCCATTGGATCTCATCTGTTGATGTCTTATATACGTTGAAGGTAGTCTAGCATAATTACCCCTTCCTTCCATAAGATACAGCCTAAAGAACTAAATGTAACAATTTGAACTAATTTTCACAATTGATGCAAAATGGATGGTGGATGTGCAGCGAGCATTCCCATCACTCGTCGCTCATCCCCGCACCACTGCTGTTGTAATAAATGACAGGGAACGTGGAGACAGATTCATTCATCCAACATACTCTATTCATCTTCAGAAAAATACAGGGTTTTCCTGCAGAGTATCCAAAAGTAGGATCTTCAATTCCAGAGCAGTTTTTCAGCATGGTCCGATTAAACTGACAAGCTAACCGCTCTGCACTTTCATCTTTCTTTTGAATGAAGTATTGCCCAGGAGAACATGGAATGTTCTTAACTGCCTGGATACTGTCATTGTAGGCTGTAAGACACAAAAAGAAAGTTTCAAAAAACACAAGCCAACAGAAGTAACAGCTTGGTTCAGATAACAGATAAAAGGAATTGATAGATTGGTTACAAAAATGTCATTGTATGCAGGGTAATTGTTACATGGAATTATCTATTTGCAATGTATTGAAGTATTACCTCCTTGTTCTCAAAAGGGAATAAGACACCTCATTACTAAAAGAAGAAAAGAGACTGCAGAACAAGTAGGTAACTGGGTGAGATTAGGTGATCTATGTGAATAAAAAGCACTGGCATACATTATTTTTAAAATTCATTCACGGGATGAGGGTGTTGCTGGCTGGGTAAACATTACTGTCCATAGGTGCCTCAAAGTTGCCACCCAAGTTAGTAGGATTGTTAAGAAGCATATGGTGTGTTGGCTTTCATTAGCAGGGGGATTGAGTTTAAGAGCTGTGAGGTTATGCTGCAGTTCTATGAAACCCTGGTTAGATCACACTTGAAATAATGCGATCAGTTCTGGTCACTTCATTATAGGAAGGATGTAGATGCTTTAGGGAAGGTGCAGAGGAGATTTACCAGGATGCTGCCTGGACTGAAGGGCATACCTTATGAAGAAAGGTTGAGGGAGCTAGGGTTTTTCTCATTGAAGCGAAGAAGGATGAGAAATGACTTGATTGAGGTGAACAAGATGATGAGAGGCATAGGTAGAGTGGATAGCCAGAGACCTTTTCCCAGGGTGGAAATGGCTATCATGAGGGGACATAATTTTACGGTGATTGGAGGAAGGTTTCCATGAGATGTCAGAGGTCAGTTCTTTACACAGAATGGTTGGTGCATAGAATGCACTGCTGGCAGTGGTAGTAGAGTCAGATACATTGGTTACATTTAAGTGACTCTTGGATAGGCACATGGATGATAGTTAAATAAAGGGTATGTAGGTTATTTTGATTTTACAGTAGGATAAAAGGTCAGCACAACATTGGGGGCCAAAGGGCCTATACTGTTCCATGTTCTATTGCCCATTGGGCAGATAAGAGTCAACAACATTACTTTGGGCCTGGAGTCACATGCAGGCCAATCCAGGTAAGGACATCAGTTTCCTTCCATAAAAGGACATTAGTGAACCAGATAGGAGTTTCCCCTAGCAATTAATTCATGGTCATCATTAGACTCTTAACTCCAGATATTTCTTAAATTCAAATCCCTCCATTTACTATGGCAGGATTCAAACCTGAATCTCCAGAATATTACCAGAGTCTCCGGATCGACAGTCAAGTGATAACTCCTAGAGGTCATTGCCTCCCCTGCATTCAGATAGCTGGACTGCAATACAAAGTAACACCAACAGTGTGGGATTCAGTTCCCATACCACCTGAGGTTACCATGAAGGATTCTCCTTCTCAACTTCTACCCTCACTTGAGGCATGGTAACTCTCTGGTTAAACCACCGTTAGTCATCTTTCTTGAATGAGAAAGCAGCTCTACGGTCTGATGGGACTATGGAAACCTTATCCTTACTTTTAGTGGCCAGTTTTTCTCAGCAGAGAAAATACTTTCCATGACTGCAAAATATTTTCAAAAACTGTTCTCCATTTCTGAGAAGAAGATAACAGGTTCTTGACGAGATGGGCCAATGGGCTGAGAAATGGCAGGTGGAGTTTAATTCAGATAAATGTAAGGTACTGCATTTTGGGAAAGCAAATCTTAGCAGGACTTATACACTAAATGGTAAGGTCCTAGGGAGTGTTGTTGAACAAAGAGATCTTGGAGTGCAGGTTTATAGCTCCTTGAAAGTGGACTCGCAGGTAGATAGGATAGTGAAGAAGGCATTTAGTATGCTTTCCTTTATTGGTCAGAGTATTGATACAGGAGTTGGGAGGAAATGTTGTGGCTGTACAGGACATTGGTTTGGCCACTGTTGGAATATTGCACGCAATTCTGGTCTTATTCCTATCAGAAAGACGTTGTGAAAATTGAAAGAGTTCAGTAAATATTTCCAAGGAGGTTGCCAGGGTTGGAGGATTTGAGCTACAGGGAGAGACTGAACAGGCTGGGGCTGTTTTCCCTGGAGCGTCAGAGGCTGAGGGGTGACCTTATAGAGGTTTACAAAATTATGAGGGACATGGGCAGGGTAAATAGGCAAAGTCTTTTCCCTGGGATCGGGAGTCCAGAACTAGAGGGCATAGGTTTAGGGTGAAAGGGGAAAGATATAAAAGAGACCTACGGGGCAACTTTTTCACACAGAGGCTGGTATGTGTATGAAATGAGCTGCCAGAGGAAGTGGTGGAGGCTAGTACAATTGCAATATTTAAAAGGGATTTGGATGGGTATATGAATAGGAACAGTTTGGAGGGATATGAAACAGGTGCTGACAGGTGGAACTAGATTGGGTTGGGATATCTGGTCGGCATGGACGGGTTGGACCGAAGGGTCTGTTTCCATGCTGTACATCTCTATGACTATGACTATGACTATGACTATGACTATGACTATGACTAAGTCACATTGCAATAGCTCACAAAAAAGATGTGGGATTCCTTACCAAGTACAGGTACAGGAGCAATTTCTGATGTGATGTTATTGTAATCGCTGGCATGTTCAAACAGTAAATTCAATTTAAAATGATGTCAGTAGTTCCTGCAAACTGCAACAGTAAGCAAAATCAACTGAGTTCCTGCAGTGTATCAGTGTACATTGATACTGCATTGAATATTCGATGGCCACTCAGTTTTCCAATAAAATGAACTGAATGGGTGGTATTGGAGGATATAGGTTGGTCGGGAATTTGTTAGGATTAGACAGGAAGGACAAATCATAAGAAGAGTGATGCAATGGGAGAAAGTGAGAGGGAGCAGGGAAATGATTCAAACAATAAGATGTTTGATTAGGAATAGTCAACATGACTTTATGTGTTGGAAATCATGTCTTACAAACTTGATTTCTTTGAAGAAGTAACAAAGAGGATTGATGAGGGCAGAGTGGTAGACGTGATCTATATTGACTTCAGTAAGGTATTCAACAAGGTTCCCCCTGTGAGACGGGTTAGCAAGGTTAGATCTCATGGAATACAGGGAGAACTAGCCATTTGGATACAGAACTGACTCGAAAGTGGAAGGTGATCATGGAAGGTTGTTTTTCAGACTGGAGACCTGTGACCAGTGAAGTACCACAAGGATTGGTGCTGGGTGCACTACTTTTCGTCATTTATATAAATTATTTGGATGTGAACATAGGAGGTACAGTTCGTAAGTTTGCAGATGACACCAAAATTGGAGGTGGTACAGCAAAGAAGGTTACCCATGAGGGGTAATATTTTTATACAGAGTGGTTCATGTGTGAAATGCACTTGGGTACAGTTACAATGTTTAAAAGACATTTAGATAAGGACATGAATAGGGAGTGTTTGGAGGGATATGGACCAAGAAATTTGGTTTAGTTTGGGATTATGGTTGGCATACTCTGGTTGGACCAAACGCTCTGTTTCCATGTTGTATGACTAACTCTGACTCAGATTACAATGGTATCATGATCAGATAGGCCAATGGGCTGAGGAGTGGCACATGAGCTTTAATTCAGATAAATGTGAGGTGCTGCATTTTGGGAAAGCAAATCTTAGCAGGACTTATACACTTAATGGTAAGGTCCTAGGAAGTGTTGCTGAACAAAGAGATCTTGGAGTGCAGATTCATAGCTCCTTGAAAGTGGAATCACGGGTCGATAGGATAGTGAAGAAGGTGATTGATACACTTTCCTTTATTGGTCAGAATATTAAGTACAGGAGTTGGGAGGTCATGTTGCAGCTGTACAGGATAGGGCTTGTGCCCGAAACGTCGAATTTCCTGTTCCTTGGATGCTGCCTGACCTGCTGTGCTTTAACCAGCAACACATTTTCAGCTCTGATCTCCAGCATCTGCAGACCTCACTTTTTACTCCAGGATGTTGGTTAGGCCACTTTTGGAATACTGTGTGCAATTCTGGTCTCCTTCCTATCGGAAAGATGTTGTGAAACTTGAAAGGGTTCAGTAAAGATTTACAAGTTTGTTGTCAGGTTGGAGGATTTGATCAATAGGGAAAGGTTGAATATACACTAGATTAGATTAGATTACCTACAGTGTGGAAACAGGCCCTTTGGCCTAACCTGATGGGGCTGTTTTCTCTACAGCGTCAGAGGCTGAGGGGGGTGACCTTATAGAGGTTTATAAAATGGATAGGGTAGGTAAACAAGGTCTTTTCAAAGTTTGTGCGGAGATTTGTAGCTCGGGTGCTCATTGTTGTGGTTCTGTTCACCGAGCTGGGAATTTGTGTTGCAGACGTTTCATCCCCTGTCTAGGTGACATCCTCTGTGCTTGGGAGCCTCCTGTGAAGCGCTTCTGTGATGTTTCCTCCGGCATTTATAGTGATTTGTATCTGCCGCTTCCGGTTGTCAGTTCCAGCTGTCCGTTGCAGTGGTCGGTATATTGGGTCCAGGTCGATGTGCTTATTGATTGAATCTGTGGATGAGTGCCATGCCTCTAGGAATTCCCTGGCTGTTCTCTGTTTGGCTTGTCCTATAATAGTAGTGTTGTCCCAGTTAAATTCATGTTGCTTGTCATCTGTGTGTGTGGCTACTAAGGATAGCTGGTCATGTCGTAGTTGGTGTTCATGGATGCAAAAATCCAATGCAAGGACTGCACAAAACACTACATAGGACAAACAGGAAGACAGCTAACGATCTGCATCCATGAACACCAACTAGCCACGAAACGACATGACCAGCTATCCTTAGTAGCCACACACACAGATGACAAGCAACATGAGTTTGACTGGGACAACACTACTATTACAGGACAAGCCAAACAGAGAACAGCCAGGGAATTCCTAGAGGCATGGCACTCATCTACAGATTCAATCAATAAGCACATCGACCTGGACCCAATATACCAGCCACTGCAACGGACAGCTGGAACTGACAACTGGAAGCGGCAGATTCAAACCAGTACAAATGCCGGAGGAAAGATCACAGAAGCGCTTCACAGGAGGCTCCCAAGCACTGAGGATGTCACCTAGACTGGGGACGAAACATCTGCAACACAAATTCCCAGCTCGGCGAACAGAACCACAACAACAAGGTCATTTCCTAGGCGTATGGGAGTCCAGACTAGAGGGCATCAGTTTGGGGTGTGAGAGGAAAGATATAAAAGGGACCTAAGGAGCAAATGTTTCATGCAGAAGCTGGTGCATTCATGGAATGAGCTGCCAGAGGAAATGGTGGAGGCTGTACAATTGCAACATTTAAAAGGCATCTGGATGGGTATATGAATAGGAAGAGTTTGGAGGGATATGGGCCGCGTGCTAACAGATGGGACTAGAAATGGTTGGGATATCTGGTCGGCATGGACAAGTTGACCAAAGAGTCGTTCCGTGCTGTACATCTCTATGACTTTATGACTCGATGTCACATCAATGGTCAATATTTTCAGATACAGTGCGTAGAAAGCTGACTGCAATGAATATCACCTCAATCAAGAGTATTTATGTTCAACCTAAGTATTCTACAAAATTGGCAATTTTCCTTTCATTTCCCTAAATACTCACATTTTCATGCCTCCACCCAGATCGAAGGTGGAATCATGAATGTGGAACTGATTCATGGATTCCTGCCTCCAGACCCAGAATGTGGGATTTTTATGACCCAGTGATAAGGATGTGCTTGAGGAGCCACCTTCAGCAATTCCAACCTCAGCAAACTCCATTGAGGGGTTGGACATTTTCTGACTCCTGCTATTTTCCTGCAGTTGGGTCTGTTTAATTAGGAGACTTGGAGCTGGACATTTGCAATGTCAGGAAGACTCCACGGACCTTGTCGAGTTGGGAAATGTTAAGCAGACAAATTTTAGAAGATCCTGCCAACTTCAGCTCTCAGAATTAAATGCAGTATGGAAAGTTAAATATGGCTTTATAGCCATGATTGATCAAATTGCTCTAACCTAAAATAGTAAATGACCATTAAATTGACCAACATTTTATGAATGTTCACAATTATCAAAGTACTCTATTCAGTGAATAAATGGCTCTTACAATATCAATATTACTGAGAATCTGACTTTAATATCTCATCTGGATGCTGTGCTTTTGTCTTCAGATTGACTTAAAGTCCAAAGACCAATGGAGACCTTGAAACATTCTTCTAGCATCTCCCAGGGCCAGAACCCACAAGCTCTATGACAAAATTGCTTTGAAATACATGGCAAATCAGCATCTATTCAATTAATAAATATCAGTTCAGCTGCTTCAAGAGAGTTCAATGTCAAATGTGAGAGCCCTTTGGCAAAGCTGTGGTTTCTGGAAGAGTGGGTATGGAGGATGCATGGGAGGTTTAAAAAAAGCCATGGGTGGCATGATGGGGCATGGCAACAACATGGAAGATGTGAATGAGCAAGGTGGTCATTAGGCGGAGTGAAGCAAACCTGGCAACCATGTTGAACACAGGACCGATGTTCCAGAGGATGCAGGCATCCTTCTACCTTGCCCTTGCAGCACTAACCTGCCTCTATTGCCACCTTGCACCTGCTTCTGAAGGCATTGAATCCTTCTTCAGATCATCCTCACCTCCTCAAGTTGCACATATGGGGGATGGGTATTACTAGGACAGAGGTGGAATAATTGAGTAAAGAAAATTATTGACCTCTGATTCCAGCCTCGGACATGAAAATCCAGCCCCTGTTACTTGTTTGGCAATTTTAAATTTAGATGATTGCTTATTGGTTTTGCTACTAAAGAAGAGATGCAGAAACTTACATTCAAGAAATTGATGTAGGCTTTTCACATAATGTGACCACGTGCTTTCCTCTGAGGAGTTGAATGCAATAGTAAATCCACCAATATATGGTCTTATCATCACACCTGGAAAAATGGAAAGATTATTGGCAGTCCAGAATTTCACCCAGCAGCTAGTATCAAGACAAAACCTAACAGATATCTGTCATTAATCTTGACTGTTCCATATAATAGTGTATTTACACTTCAACTAATTGAGGGTTTCATTTCTTTAGGAGTCGATCTGTATACAAAAACTAAAATTTCAATACATTGATGAAAATAATTGAGCATTGCATCTGCAAATGACTTAAAGATGATCTGTCAATGGTTGGACATTCTGGCGATGATGAAACGCAATCTCTCATCTTCCACCCGCGTTGTAATCTCTTTTGTGCCTTACAATTTGGTACTCAGTAATTAAATTTGGGCTTGATTGTTTACTCAGGGTAAATTGCCCATACCCCAATATAAATGTCAAGAGGTGAGCCCTTCTCTGTTTAGTGCCTCAATGTTTCTCAGCTGATGCATCTTTACTAAGGAGGTGAGATTTTCTCTCCACTTCAGCAGGAAGTCACCAGAAGCATTGATTACAACCACTGTACTCCTCACTCTGTTCAATCACCCTATGATCTTTGTGTCTTTGTACATTATTATCTGCTGTATCGCTCTCAAAACAAAACTTTTCACAGCACTTAGTTTAATTGACATTATTGAATCAAATCAAACATGTGCACTCAGGACATTAAGGAGGTGATCAGCAATGAACCCATGCCCAGAAGTAAAATGAAACTGCATGGGGCAACAGACAAGCCATAACATGGGGACCCTGGTCAAATGTATAGGCAGATTCTGGTGAGGAATGTGGCAGTCTCTGTGTGATTTCAGTCACTAGTTTTCAAGTGTTTGTTGAGGCCTTCAATGAATAATAAAGCAGTGACCACAGCATGATCCCTCTGCACATGACATTGTGGTCAATTGTGCTGATTCACAGAGTTATGCATTCATATTGCACTGTGTGTTGAACAAAGGTCCAGTAATATTTTTAATATATTATCTCAAAGTCTTAAGAGCTAACTATATCGTGGCATCTAAAAACAGCTGAGAGACACTGGGTTCTGATAACCTCAGTAAGGGAACAAGTGAAAGGTTAATCATCAGGAGACAGCTTCCTCTGAGCCAATGATTGGCCTTCTTCCCACTGGAGAGCAAATAATTGGCTATCTGACATTTAATTGGATGTGCAGAGAAAGTGGCGGCAAGAGCAAGCGGCATCTTCAGTTTTCGCTGGACCTCCCTCACCCTCCAAGAAATGTAAGGTTCAGCCCATGTTTAAGTACCTGGATTGTTGACTCGGTCGCGATATCTTGGTGTATACGGACTGATTGTGGTAAGCATGCCATATAGGCACAGAGAAAACATTCCAGCCAGACAAGAATATAAACAAAGGTAGAAAAATAAAATAAGTGCTGCAAGGTAAAGAGAAGAGGTATTTGTGTCAGTACCATATATATGCACTAATTCATCACTTTCAAATCTAAAACATTACTGTCCAATTTCTCCAACAGTTTGTAACTCCTTTCAGTCCCAATTTGAATTATGCACTTTTTGTGGTGTTGGTATCCCCATTCCTCTTCCTCTGTTGTTTTCTCTTTGTGAAGTGCACACATAAAGAGCCCAATGACAACACTTTACACTTCCCATGGCAAAATTCCCTAGGCTCCAATCACTACATGACCATAGCGACATTGCAGGTTTTAATGGGAGAATGGAGTGAGAATTCAAGAATTCCAGTGGAGTACCACATGGATCTGTACTGGGTCCACTACTTTTCGTCATTTATATAAATGATTAGACGATGAGCATAAAGAGCTATAGTTAGTAAGTTTGCACATGACACCAAAATTGGAGGTGTAATGGACAGCAAAGAAGGTTATCTCAGATTACAACAGGATCTGGACCAGATGGGCCAATGGGCTGAGAAGTGTCCGATGGAGTTTAATTCAGATAAATGCGAGGTGCTGCATTTTGGGAAAGCAAATCTTAGCAGGACTTATACACTTAATGTTAAGGTCCTAGGGAGTGTTGCTGAACAAAGAGACCTTGGAGTGCAGGTTCACAGCTCTTTGAAAGTAGAGTCGCAGGTAGATAGGATAGTGTAGGAGGCGTTTTGGTATGTTTTCCTTTATCAGTTAGAGTATTCAGTACAGGAGTTGGGAGGTCATGTTGCAGCTGTGCAGGACATTGATTAGGCCAATTTTAGAATATTGTGTGCAATTCTGGTCTCCTTCCTATAGGAAAGATGTTGTGAAACTTGAAAGGGTTCCCTGTGGAACACTACTGGGCATCAAGCTCCAGGCTCTTCTGCAAATTATATTAATTTTCGCTGACTGATTTTGTTTGTTTAGTTCTTTTCAGACTGTGACTCTTAAAACATCAGTGTAACAAGCAACACGTGTAAACTGAAACACAATTGTTTCTCCAAGGTCTCCTCAGATCTCCAGTCACACTTACAGTAGACAATCATTAGCAGCCCTGATCCCAATCTGTTTATATATAAGTGTACAATTAAAAGTATATATCCCTGAACAGATAATCTTAATAAGTGTATTTGTCATGCAGTATTCCTAATATTTGAAATGATAGCTGGGGCACTAGTTCCTTCTGATTTAGAGATTATTGTGACGGTTAAATAAAGATAGATTGTATCTTCACTGCCCAGTTCTCACCAGACCTTCAAGGAAAATTGAAAATTTTGACCATGTAAGGATGTCAATGGGAATACCTAAACAAATACCATGTCTCTGTGAAAGTGACATGAAGCTACCAGATTGTCAAACCCAACTGATCCGCAAGGATCAGTTCTGGGACTTCGGCTATTTGTAATTTTTATAAACAACTTGGATAAGGAAGTGAAAGGGTGGTTCAGTAAGTTTGCCAATGACACCAAGGTTGGTGGAGCTGTAGATAGTGTGCAGGGCTGCTGTAGGTTGCAACGGGACATTGACAGGATGCAGCACTGGGCTGATAAATGGCAGATGAAGTTCAACCTGCAAAAGTGTGAAGTCTTTCACTTTGGAAAGTCGAATTTGAATGCAGAATGCAGGGTTAAAGGTAGGATTCTTGGCAGTCTGGAGGAACAGAGGGATCTTAGGGTCCATGTCCATAGATCCCTCAAAGTTGCCACCCCAAGTTGAGAGGGTTGTTAAGAAGTCATATGATATGTTGGCTTTCATTAGCAGGGACATTGAGTTTAAGACCCATGAGGTTATGCTGCAGCTCTACAGAGCAAACTTAGAATATTGTGCTCAGTTCTGGTTGCCTCATTATAGAAAAGATGTGGAAGCTTTCGAGAGGGTGTGAAGGAGTTGTACCAGGACTGGAGGGCATATCTTATGAAGTAAGGTTGAGGCAGGTAGGGTTTTTCTCATTTGAGCAAAGAAGGATGAGACGTGACTTGGTAGAGGTGTACAAGATGATGAGAGGCATAGATAGAGTGGATAGCTAGAGACTTTTTCCCCATTGTGGAAATGTCTATCATGAGGAGTCATAATTTTAAGGTGATTGCAGGGAGGTTTAGGGGAGATATCAGAGATAGATTCTTTACATAGAGAGTGGTGGATGCATGGAATGCACTGCCAGCGGTGGTAATAGAGTCAGATACATTGCTTACATTTAAGTGACTCTTGGATAGGCACATGGATGATAGTACAATGAAGAGTATGTAGGTTGTTGTGATCTTAGGGTAGCACAAAAGGCCAAGTTAACATTGAGAGCCAAAGGGCCTGTGCTGAACTATTCTATGTTCAATGTTAAGAGGCAAAATGGTATTCATCCCTAACAGGCACCACTTCAAAGGGGAAGAGCAAATCAGCATTGTAACTTTTTATTTCACATTCATAGATTTTGCTGGCCTTAAGGAATAATTTCACTTCAGCAAGAGAGTAGTCTTCTGCATTGGATGGTACCTTACACAACCTATAATATGACTTACCAAAGGCAATATCATGGGATATTTATGAGTAATGTGAAAATATGATGGACAGGAAATAGCATATGGCTATTGCAACATCCTCATTCGTACAAAGTGATACAGTGAGGAACTAAGTAGTTGGAAAGGTTAGAACTTGACAGCACAGCTTAAGAATTAGAGCAGACTTTACAGAGCTGTATTTAAGAAACCTTATCACAAAAGTTGAACAAAACCTTGGAACTTATTACTGTAAATTAGAGTCATGGAATCCCTGTAGTAAGGAAGGAGGCTATTTAGCCCATCAAACCCAGACCGATCCTCCAAGGAGCATCCCACCCAGACCCAACTCCGATTCTACCCCTATAACCCTGCATTTCCCATGGCTAACTTACCTAACCCACACATCCCTGGGCACTATGAACAATTTAGCATGTGTGTAGACCTAACCTGCACATCTTTGGACTATGGGAGGAAACCAAAGCACCTGGAGGAAACCCATGCAGACACTGGGAGAATGTACAAACTCCACAAAGACAATCGCCCAAGGCTGGGATTATTACCGGGTCCCTGCCTTATATGAGGGAGCAGCACTAACCACTGAGCCACCATGCCACCCTGCAGTTGATGTTAGGGCAATGGGTACACAGAACAGTAGGTGAAAGAATTGTGCCTTTTTCATTGAAAAATGGTTATGGAGACTGCTAAATCTTACTGCATTCCCTATGGTAACACCCTGACCAATTAGAGTCCACCTGCCTGGTCTGACTTTAATCTGCTAGCTGAAATTAACAACTACCAGATCTTGCTGCATTTCCATGCAAGCACGGTTCAACCAATCACCAACCTTTTTAAATTCATGCTTTTCTGCAAAATTTGTTTTTTTTTGCATCCCAGTCTTTACAAGATGAAAAACTTAGATTTTGTGCCTCCTTTCAGGAATGTTTAAGTTCTGTGTGACTGAGCAATTGTCATCTAACATACATGCAAAATAATGTTAAGCTCAGAGATATTTCAGCAGTTGAAATAGTAAATTAGTGATCATGATAAACAATATATTGCCTTGATTTGGAGATGCCAGTGTTGGACTGGGGTGTACAAAGTTAAAAATCACACAACACCAGGTTATAGCCCCACAGGTTTAATTGGAAGCACACTAGCTTTCGGAGCGACAATCACCTGATTAAATATATTGCCTCACAGTCATGCTGCTGAATAACATAGGAAAAAAAGAATGGACATATAAAAATCACAACATCAGGGCTGTGCAGATTCAGAGGTACAAATTCTATTCAACATTACTTTTAGCATGACACCAAACACAGTCATACAACATTCTTATGTGATCTATTTTAACTAGCTTGACTAATAAGGGCACTAATAAATTATGAGAGAGCGCAATAATCGATATAGCAAAGTAGTGCTACAAATGGAATTTCAATCTCTTTAATTTAATTTTAATTCATAGAGGTTTACCTTTAAAGGAAATTAAGTACTCTCACTTCACTGGCATTAGTTCACCAGAAGTACAGTGGAAGCCTTGTATCTTGTGCATCAAAAGAATCTCAGCCAAACTTCTCCTAATTTGCAACTTGTAGAGTGGGAACAGCTCCATTGAATGTCCCGGCCATAATTAATTGAGTGATGAAAATCTCATGCAAATCTCCACAAAAGTTCATTAAAGTTAAAATATCATATGGAGGCAATTCCTCTTAGTGTAAGGCAAGGGAATGCTTGCTTTAGGAATGTATTGAAGTTATAGCTGACATCTACCCTCCACATCAGCTAAAAAAGTCTAAATTACATTTAATGAACTATTTAATAACAAAATTGCATTTCAGAGCCAAATAGGTTTTGGGACCAACAGATTTAGACCACTTTTGAATAAATTATTGTTAGTTATCCTAAAGTGACTGCATCCACACCCTAAGTCAAGGAAATAAATACACCAAATCATTACGCAATTCACTCCAGTGATTCCTTCAGTGAAAGGCAGCAAGCATTTGCCAATTCCAATTGCCTGACTGTTGATTAAGACTGTGGTTGTTGGCTAATTTCTCAACTAGAGCTACAGCTGGTTCCAACTCATCGACAGACAAGGACATTACTGAAGCCTTTATTAGACATTTCAAAGTTGCACAGGTTTTGCTATTAATGAGTTTATTGCACTACATGAGACTTTCTAGTGAAATTGATAATAATGTGGAGTTTTCAATTTCCCGATTTGATCATTTCCAGTCCATTCTGTGTACAGATGACTGCAATTTTGTATTTTAGTCAATTTAAAGGGAGCCATTGTGACTCAAGCAATTCAGAAAATGTAATCCAAAAGCAAAATACTATAGACGCTGATGATCAGAAATAAAAACATCTGTGGAGAGAGAAATGGAGTTAACATTTCAGTTTGTGACCATTCTTCAGAAAAAAAATCTAATTACTGGAGCTGGTTCAGAGTCTTAGCAGAACTTAGTTAAATTGTTTCAGCTCTTCAGGTGGGGCCATGTACTACATTTATTAGCAGAATCTGGAAAGTTCAGAGATAAATAGCTCAAGAGCAAACACATCCTTTGTTTTCAAAGGGATTTGCAAATCAACACACAAATGAATTTTCAAATGTAGTTCCATGACCAAATTCGACAAGATGCACCCACAAGTTTCAGGGGTGAAGTGAAAACGCAAATATATGAAGCAAAGAACAATTAATAGAAAAGACAAGGCTGCTAACCTAAAAGGAAATCTGAAAGTCTTGTCGGAAACACAGCAATAGTAAAAGGTGGTGAAAGGAAAATTGACCCAGTTTCTTAGGGATCAAAAAGGGGATTTACACTTGAAGACAAAAACCATGGTGGGAGTGTTAAATGAATAGTTTGCATCTGTCTTTCCCTACACACCAAGACAATTCCCCTCTATCCACAACAGTATTTTCTTTTTTCTGTCTGTCTCTGTGTCCGTGTTGTGGGGGAGGGAAGGTTGGAATGGACTTAGAGTTTTAACTAGTAAAGTTACTTGTCGACAGTTCATAGTTGTTTAGCTGTGGTTAGAATATATTTGTAATGAATAGCAGGCCTTGTTAAGTAAAAATAGCCTGGTCTGTGTTTTCTGTTAACTGCTTACCCTTTTGCCTATTAGACAGGTAATTTGAGGACTTTGCATAATTTGATGAAAATGTTTAACTTCTGTGGGAACTCCAGCCGGACTCGATTTCCAGTGTGCCACCCCAGCGAGGTGTAACAAGGTTCATCTTTTTTCTTTTTGGGAGATTTATGCAGAGTTTCATGTGTTACTCCATCTTTTATGTTCCATCTATTACACAAGGGAATAAAACAAAGAACAGCAAATGCTAGAGTTCTGAAACAAAAACAGGCAGTGTTGGGAAAACTAGCAGGTGTGGAAGAATCTGTGGGGAGAAAGTAGATTTAATCTGGTGACTCTTCATCAGAACTGATAGTAAGAAAATTGTGGAAGGCATTAGAGAGACTACATCTGGAGCACTGTACACAGCTCTGGCCTCCTGCCTTAACAAAAGATATAATTCAGAAGCAGTTCACTTGAGTGATTCCAGGAATGAAAGGGTTATATTAGGACGTTTGGAGTTTAGAAATGCAAGAGGTGATCTTTTTATCTTATTCCATCACAGAATATTCTCCACAGATTTCAGTTTCCCCAGCATCCACAGTTCTTTGTTTTATTTGAAGGAGATTGGTGAGGGATGGGAACCTAAGAGGAGATTCAGAATGGAATGAAGCAAAACTGATAATGGGAATTAGGAAGCAGCAAGAAAAATTAGAAAAGAGATAAGACAAAAGCAAACATCAAATAGGATCACAGTAGGAATAATATTTAAAAGGCTGAATTAAAGACATCTGAAGTCACTTACAATTGACAGAAGGAACAAATTGCAATAAATGGATCCAATCTAATTGCCATTAAAGAAATATGGCTACAGGGTGACCAAGATTGGAACCTGAATATCCAAGGATATTCATAATTTAAGTAGAATAGGCAGATGGGAAAGTGAGGTGAAATAGCGCTCTTAATAAAGGAAGTGATTAAAACATTAGTAAGAGGGGATCTTAGGTCCAACAGTCATGATTTGACATCTATTGGGTGGAGCTAAGTTATAGCCAGATCAGCTAACATACATGGGAGATTTGTTTATGCCACTAAACAGTAATGCTAATGTTGGGCATGGTACAAATGAAGAAATTAGAGATATTTTTGATATGGGTATCTTAGGGACCAAGAATGTGATTGTGAGAAATATTATGATAGACTCTAAAAACTTCTTCAGTTATGAGAAAGGAAAATAATAGCTTGGATAAATGTGGGCCCATTACAGGTGCAGGTGGGATATTTACAACAAAGAAACTAAAGTATTACTTTGCATTTTGTCTTCACAGAAGAAAATACTGAAAATCTCTCAGAAATACCAAGCAACCAAAGGCCTTGTGAAAATAAGAAGCTGTGAGAAATTAGTATTAGTAAAGAGATAATAATTAAAAAGTTAACTGGATTGTAGGTTGGTAAATCCCTGGACCGGATGAGCCTCAATCCAGAGTATTGAAGGAGATGGTTGTGAGAGGATGGGCGCAGTGGTGGTAATCTTCCAAAATTCTGTAGATTCTGGCAAGGGTGCTGTGAACTCAGAAATAGCAAATGTAATCAAGGAATATGGGGAAGGACAGTAAAGTGGCACTGAGATGATCAGCCATGACATAATCAGATGGCAAAGCAGTCTCAAAGAAGTGAATGATCGTCTTCTATTCTTATTAATCTGCAGTCCTTTGAGGCCATAGTCAGATCAGTGATGATTTATTGAATTGTGGAACAAGCTGAAGAGGCTGATTGGCTTACTCTTGCTCCTAATTCGTGAATTCTTGTGTACACACACACACGTGCCAGTGGCATCACAATGATCTATTCCTATTAGTTTACTGTTGGATTAATTCATCTGTATTACTTAATGGGCAGTGTAGTTTACAAAATGTTATCTTATGTATTAAATCATAATTGAATGCTGATTAAACATTGTATTCCCAGAGTATTTTTGACGTGAAAACTATTTAAATCCTGCACTCTTCTCCTAGTTTATTCTTTAACGTGTATTATGCTTTCTAATTAATCACAGTGACTTGGTCTTCAATATGAAAACTCACCTTACCCATACTTTAAAGTAGCATAAAAGCCATTCACTATGGATGTCTGATGTGATTCTGAAATTACCTTTTCAGCAGCCTCACTCTTTGTGGCCATCTGCAACCACAACCCAGCACCAAATGGGCAGTTAGTTTTACTCACACCAACTCCTGGATGTTCTTCCCAAGAATTCTCTCTTTTCCGGATTCCACAGAAACATTTTAAAATTTTGTATTTTTTCATCCCAGGATTTGCCATTTTTGGTTGCCTTCACTTCGGTTCCAGTAATCACTTGATCTTTATCTTCCCCTTTCGCCCCAGTCAGGTCTTCCTGAATCAGTGAGAGGTGGGATACCAATGGCAAGTTTAGTTTGAGTTCAGAGCGTTGTTACATTACCACAATGTGCACAAAGCACTGGATGTTCAGCAATGCCTTACAGTATGTTATTTCCTGTTGGAACTCCTCGACGTTGTCAGAGCAGTTATTTAACAGCTGTACAGAAAACCTCCTCATTACTGAGAGAAAGGGACAGCTCAGCATATGTAATTATTAATAAAATGATACAAGACATTAAAGCAGCAAAGACTAGCACTTGAAGATAGTACATTTTAGAGTATAACTCACTTAATTGAAAAGCATTCCTTTGCAAACAGAAGGAAGTTTTGTTTCATAGGTTTAAAGCTGATCATGTTTGTGCTGATTTCATACAACAAATCCTGCTTTAAAAAAAAGAAATGAGACTTTGCTTCCTATTTTAATTTATTTATCTCAATACCAGCTTGATAGCAGCATGAGATGTTTCTAAACTGCTAATGGTTCTATTTGCAAAAACATCTTACCAGGGACGGTATACATTCATAGAGAAATGAACTGAACAGCTCAAATGTTTGTTGTGTGTGGGGCCATGTTGTTATACATTAGTGTTTATCCCATGTCCCTGTTTAGGGTTACACAAAGGGCACACTGGATCAGAAATTTATCTGCAGAGTGCAGACCTACCTCAAACCCTTTGGGGAAATGGCACCATAGGCTGCTAGGTAACTTGGCATCCTTCAAGTCTAACATTGCCACTATGCAAATTTCACCCCGAGGTTGTTTCTGTGTTGTAACAGTTTGAAGGCAGTTGCATTGCCCTCTGTGGTGCAAACAAGAATGAAGAGCAATTCGATACGATGTGGGTGAAAGAGTCATAGAGACGTACAGCACGGAGACAGACCCTTCGATCCAACTTGTCCATGGCGACCAGATATTCCAAACCAATCTAGTCCCACCAGCTAGCACCTGGCCCATATCCCTCCAAACCCTTCCTATTCATATACTCATCCAAATGCCTCTTAAATGTTGCAATTGTACTAGCCTCCAACACTTCTTCTGGCAGCTCATTCCATACAAGTACCAGCCTCTGCATGAAAATGTTGCCCCTTAAGTCTCTTTTATATCTCTCCCCTCTCACCATAAACCTATGCCCGCTAGTTCTGGACTCCCCCACACCAGGGAAAAGACTTTGTCTATTTATCCTATACATGCCCTTCATCATTTTATAAACCTTTATAAGGTCACCCCTCAGCCTCCAACGTTCCAGGGAAAACAGCCCCAGCCTATTCAACCTCTCCATATATCTCAAATCCTCTAACCCTGGCAACATCCTTGTAAATCTTTTCTGAACCCTTTCAAGTTTCACAACATCTTTCTGATAGGAAGGAGACCAGAATTGCACGCAATAATCCAACAGTGGCCTAACCAATGTCCTGTACAGCCGCAACATGACCTCCCAACTCCTGTACTCAACACTCTGACCAATAAAGGAAAACATACCAAACGCCTTTTCACTATCCTATCCACTTGCAATTCCACTTTCAAGGAGCTATGAACCTGCACTCCAAGGTCATTTTGTTCAGCAACACTCCCTAGGACCTTACCATTAAGTGTATAAGTCCTGCTAAGATTTGGTTTCCAAAAATGCAGTACCTTGCATTTATCTGAATTAAACTCCATCTGCCACCTCTTAGCCCATTGGCCCATCTGGTCCAGATTCTGTTGTAATCTGAGGTAACTTTCTTCGCTGTCCACTGCACCTCCAATTTTGGTGTCATGTGCAAACTTACTAATTATACCTCTTGTGCTCACATCCAAATCATTTATATGAATGATGAAAAGTAAAAATGATGAAAAATAGTGAATCCAGCACCGATCTTTGTGGCACTTCACTGGTCAAAGACCTCCAGTCTGAAAAACAAACTTCCAGCACCACCTCTGTCTTCAACCTTTGAGCCACTTTTGTATCCAAAAGGCTAGTTCTCTCTGTATCCCATGAGATCTAACCTTGTTAACCAGTCTCCCATGGGGAACCTTGTTGAATGCCTTACTCCTGGCTAGTCTATTGAAAATTTGGATAAAACCAAACGTTTAACTCTTTTAGATCAAATATAATTTTCCATTGACAGTCATGTTTGTTTGCAGCACATCTCTCTCAGAGTGACAAATTTAAACCCCATTCAAGAGCTTTAAGCCCAAAATCCAGGCTGACATCCAGCACAGAAACAAAATGTTTCACCATTACAGGTGTTGTCTTTTTCGATGCAACATTAAACCAAGACTCCATCTGCCATCTCAGATGGATATAAACAGGCTCACTGCACTATTTCAAAAAAGAGTTATGAGTTGGCAACCTGATTAATACTGATTTTTTAATTAAATATCATTGAAACAGTTTATCTAGTCATTAATATGTTATTGTTTGTGGGAGTGTATGAATTGGCTTCCAAATTACCTACAACAGTTACTGTACATCAAACCTCATTAATCGAAAAGCACTTTGGCACAACCTAAGTTATGAAACAGACTTTATGAAGGCAAATCTTTTTTCCATTATTTAATTTAACTTTTAAAAACTTGGAGGCCGTAAGTTGGGCTCCTGATTCACTGCTGTCTGCATTACATTATTATCAGGAATAAATTCACACTCATTTTTGGGATTCATATGTGAACAAATAATATAGATAGTAACAGATTATGCTTCCATTGGTGCTGTGATGAAAGGGATATAAAGTCACTTTTAGAAAGTGGAATTTCAAACTAGTGGCATATGGATATTGGTTACTTTTATGAAAGGATTTTTTAAAATATAAGATCTCAGTGAGACAGTCCTTCTAAAATAATGACCTAACCCAATACAGCAGAGAGCAGATAATTGCAAACCCCTGGCGTTTTCCTGGGAAAATTATTTGTACTATGGTGGTTTAAGATAAGTGGAGTAAACATTGAAGACAATTAGCTAGTTTTCAGTTCAGAATAATAAAGGATTGATTTAAGCTTTGAAAACACAGAGATTAAAATTTTCTAGGACAATTCAGAGGAGGCCTGAAAAGTAGAAAAGTTTAATTTGGGAAACTTCCAAGCAAGTTGTGTTTGGTAGAAATCTGCAGGTATTAGCAGATGAGAAGGTTTAAGCTCTCTGTTTTGTGAGTAATCACGTAAGTCAAAAGCCAGAATTAGAGGAGAATCAGTTGAGTGGAAATTAATATGGGGGACTCTTTGTTTGGATTTGAGTCATTGTAACAACTGGAGTTTGAAGGCAGGTTGAAACTTTATTTTGCTGTGTGTTTTAAATATTTTTCCTAACTGTTCTATATTTAAATAGCTTGATTTATAATTTTTTTTCATTTAATAAACTTCTATCCTGTTGTTAAAGAAACTCTGCAGTCTTGCTTCACAATGTTTTGGTGAATCACGACCACATTAACTAAAACAAAAACAGTCAAGACAGATTTCATTCTGGGATCTAGTTTATCCAGTAGAAGTTTTAGATGGTCCCATACTGTACTACATTCTTTGATATTCTCTGTGCTAAAGAGTATCCCGTTTGTGTGTTCATAGTCTGGTCATCCTCACCATCTGACCTGGCTAGATAACAAACGATGGGCGCATGGTTGTAATGACTAAAATGGGCACATGACTAAGCTCAACTGCAGATAACAAGTGTTGATATATCAAGGGCAAACTAGTAGGTTTGAGAACAGCAACTGTGGGAACAGGACCAGCAGTTAATGCAACATTAAACTTGTCTTAAAACTAGAGATTACAACATCCTTAAGTCCTGAGCCTTTTCAGTTCAAGTATAGCAGTGCAGAAAAAATGTTTTTGCTGTGAAGACTACATATAAATAACTTGATGGTGTACAGAACTTCCAGATCTTTGAAGAAATCCTGTAAAGATCCTTATAAATGACCCAGACAACTGAATCTACTGAGACTATCCACCAAAGTTGATAAAATCATGAGGGGTTTAGATAAGATTAATGGTAGGCATCTTTTCCCTAGTATGGGGATTTCAAGACTAGGGGGTGCATTTTTAAGGTGAGAGGAGAGAGATTTAAGAAAGACTTGAGGAGCAAATGTTTGACTCAGAGGGTGATTCACATGTGGAATGAACTTAAAAGTCATGGAGATATATAGCATGGAAACAGACCCTTCGGTCCAACCCATCCAAGCCAACCAGATATTCCAACCCAATCTAGTCTCACCTGCCAGCACCTGGCCCATATCCCGCCAAACCCTTCCTATTCATGAAACTATCCAAATGCCTCTTAAATATTGCTTCCTGAGGAAGTGGTGGATGTTTTTACAATTACAATATTTCAAAGACATTTGGATAGGTACATTAATAGGAAAGGTTTGGAGGGATGTGGGCCAGGAGCGGTTGGGTGGGACTAGTTTAGTTTAGGATTATGTTTGGCATGGATTGGTTGGACCAAAGGGTCTGTTTCCATGCTGGATGACTCTGTGATTCTATATCACTTTTGTATGGGTCTTTGGTTATCTTTATGAAGGGTTTAAAAAAACACCAGGTCTGGGAGACCTTCCATAACTGTGCCTAATCCAGTATGTGTCAAAGAGCAGGTAACTGTAAGCCACCTGGAATGTTAATGGAAGATTGTTTATACTGCAGGGTTTACATTTGGAATCAAACATTGAAAGGCATTAGTTTGTTTCTCTTGTTTCGAATAATCAAGAATTAATTTTAGTTTAGAAAACACAACTTGAAAACTTTTGCAGAAATTGCTGAAGAAACTGTAGAGAGAAAGCAGAGTTAATGTTTCACTGGGTCGCTGGACTCTCTACAGGTGCTCCCCAACACCTGTTGAGTTCTCCCCAACAATTTCTGTTTTAGTTTCAGATCTTCAGCACCCACAGTTCTTTGTTTTATTTTATTGAGAACTTTTAGGACAGTTTCAGAGGAGACTTGACTGTGATCAGAACCAAATATAGCTTCTCTCCTTGAAAGCATTGTAGGATGGTTTAGGGGAAGCTTGGTTGTCTTGTTAAAAAATCTTTAACTTTTGAAACTTTCAATCCATGAGAAATCAGCAGATTATTAAAGACTGAGAAAATCTCAGAGCTTTTAGTTTTGTGAGTATTCATTTAGGAAGACTTCACAGTTCAGAGGACAGAACCGAGAGATAGCAGTTCAGTCAAATCTAAAGATTTGACACAGAAGGGTAATTTCGCTGGATTTGGATTGTTGTAAAGTAATAGGATTGGGGAATGAATGAGAATGAATAAATTGCTTTGCTGTGTGCATTAAGATCTTTCAAACTGTGTTCTATATTTAGATAGGAGAAAGTGAGGACTGCAGATGCTGGGGATCAGAGCTGAAAATGTGTTGCTGGAAAAACGCAGCAGGTTAGGCAGCATGCAAAGAGCAGGAGAATCGACGTTTCGTGCATGAGCCCTTCTTCAGGAATGATTCCTGAAGGAGGGCTCATGCCCGAAACGTCGATTCTCCTGCTCTTTGGATCCTGCCTGACCTGCTGCGCTTTTCCAGCAACACATTTTCAGCTCTATATTTAGATAACTTGGTAGGTTTCATTTTACTTCTTTATTTTACGTCATAAACTTTTCTTCCATTGTTGAAGAAAATCTGCAGCCTTGTCTCCTATGTTTCAGTGAATGACCACCATGTTAAATAGTTTTAAAATCTATCAAGGGTAGTGAAGAAAGCGTTTGGTATGCTTTCCTTTATTGGTCAGAGTATTGAGTACAGGAGTTGGGAGGTCATGTTGCGGCTGTACAGGACATTGGTTAGGCCACTGTGGGAATATTGTGTGCAATTCTGGTCTCCTTCCTATTGGAAAGATGTTGTGAAACTTGAAAGGGTTCAGAAAAGATTTACAAGGATGTTGCCAGGGTTGGAGGATCTGAGCTCCAGGGAGAGGCTGAACAGGCTGGGGCTGGTTTCCCTGGAACGTTGGAGGCGGAGGGGTGACCTTTTAGAGGTTTACAAAATTATGAGGAGATAGATAGGATAAATAGACAAAGTCTTTTCCCTGGGGTCGGGAGTCCAGAACTAGAGGGCATAGGTTTAGGGTGAGAGGGTAAAGATATAAAAGAGACCAAAGGGGCAACTTTTTCGCATAGATGGTGGTACGTGTATGAAATCAGCTGCCAGAGGATGTGGTGGAGGCTGGTATAATTGCAACATTTAAGAGGCATTTGGATGGGTATATGAATAGGAAAGGTTTGGAAGGATATGGGCTGGGTGCTGGCAGGTGGGACTAGATTGGGTTGGGATATCTGGTTGGCATGGACGGGTTAGACCAAAGGGTCTGTTTCCATGCTGTACATCTCTATGACTCTATAAGCTAGACTTCATCCTGAAATCTGACTTCTCCAGTTGTAACATCATCTGAGATCCTAAAAATATGCTATGCCCAACAAAAACACAAATCACATGACTTAGAACTTTTGTTTGTGATTTGTAGAAGGGCACTAACCTCTTTATTTGTACTTTTCAAGAGTATGTGTGAGTGATGTAACTTTAGATTTCGGGGTGAACATAAGAATACATAATCTTTCTTGTTTTGTTAATCCAGAATGTGGAGATATTTTAATCATTTAATGTAGGGCAGATGAAAATAGATTTATGATTACTTAAGGAGAAAATGAGGTCTGCAGATGCTGGAGATCAGAGCTGAAAATGTGTTGCTGGAAAAGCGCAGCAGGTCAGGCAGCATTCGAGGAACAGGAAATTCGACATTTCAGGCATAAGCCCTTCTTCAGATTCCTGAAGAAGGGCTTATGCCCGAAACGTCGAATTTCATGTTCCTTTGATGCTGCCTGACCTGCTGCGCTTTTCCAGCAACACATTTTCAGCTTATGATTACTTAATATTGTTGTGCATTGGAAGAAGGGAGAATCATCTGAGAATATAGCACAATCATTTATTGGTAATGATGTTAAATATTCCACTCAAATCTTAACATTATCTTCTAGTCATTTGGTGAGATCAAGCAGATAGTATTTGAAAACGCTGGTAAAAGATATCATAGAAACATGAGTTTGTGGAGCTTAGAGGATCATTGCTCCTGATGACACTTCAAGAACCATACAGCCTGGTTAGCCAGTGCACCCTCTTGCCACTGAGATGCCCAAAGAATACCTTATTAACAGGCAACATGGCTATCATGGATTACATGATGACCAGTTGCCAGAACGAATAAAGGCATCCGCTATTTTCTAAATGTGGAAAAGTGTCAGAAATCTGAAGCACAAAGGGACTTTGGAGTCCTTGTTCAGGATTCTCTTAAGGTTAGCATGCAGGTTCAGTTGCCAGTTTGGCAGGCAAATGTATTGTTTTCATTCAATTCAAGAGGTCTAGAATACAAGTACATAGATGTACTGCTGAAGCTGTATTAGGCTCTGGTCAGACTGCATTTGGAATATAGTGAGCAGTTTTGGGCCCTGTACCTAAGGAAGGATATGCTGGCATTGAAGGAGGTTCACAAGAATGATCCCAGGGTATAAAGGGCTTGTCGTATGAGGAGCAGTTGATGAATCTGGATCTGTACTCGATGGAGCCAAGAAGGATCAGGGAGGATCTGATTGAAACTTACAGAAAACTGAGAGGACTGGGTAGAGTGGATATGGAGAAGATGTGTCCACCAGTAGGAGAGACTAGGACACAAGGGACAGCCTCAGAGTGAAAGGATGACCCATTAGAACAGAGATGAGGAGGAATTTCTTCAGCCAGAGAATGGTGAATCTGTGGAACTCATTGCAGCAGAGGGCAGTGGAGGCCAAGTCATTGAGCGTATTTACGACAGAGATAGATAGGTTCTTGATTGGTAAGGGGATCAAGGGTTAAGGGGAGAAGGCAAGAGAATGGGATTGAGAACCATATTAGCCATGATTGAAAGGCAGAACAGACTTGATGAGCTTAATGGCCTAAATTTGCTCTTATGTCTTATGTCAATTTCTGGAAAGTTCTGCTCAACATTAAGCAGGGAATAATAACTTACATTGTCTTCCTGGAATGTCACACTTCTTATTCCAGTAAAACAATGCAAAAGAAGAGTTGATGATGTGTCTATCTCACCCATTTCGAAACAAAGGAGACCATCAAAGCCCACTAATGCTTGATTTAGTGTTAATGGTTCCACAGCTATCTGCCACAAAACACAATTGGTCTAGTTGGCTGAATGGCTAATCCAGAAGCCTCAGTCACATGATCAAAACTGCAAGTTTGTTTGAATCACTTTTAATTATAATGTTTTTCACATCTTTCCTCAGTCTGCCTATAAAACCAGAAAGAAAGCAGCTCCAGCTTTACCCACTGATCTCAATACCCCTCAAAAGTTTGATTTCCAGAAGTAATTCTGTATTTCAGCTGTACAATGCACTAATACCCAATTTACAACTATAGCATCTTCAAATATAATTCCATTGTATTGGAGCTCTTGGGAACAGGACGTCTGTACATAGCCAACCTCAAAGATCTTCCACTGGACACTGTTTTACTGAACTCTCTTAATTCGTGTGAAAATGAATTCTAACATCTTTGATTTTTGAATAATTTGTAACTTCTTCTCTATCTTTTCTTTTATCTTTCTTTGATGCATGTGTGTACGCGTGTGTGTGTGCGTGTGTGTGTATAAACATTCCACCCCATTCCCCCAGTTTTGAATGCAGCTTTGTTTTAACTCTAAGAATTTGCTGTGGGTCATTTTAAATAGGGCAACACAAGCAGAGTTGAGAGTTACACCATCACCTACTTTAAAATGGAAGAAGAAAATATGAAAATAAAATTAAATACCCCTTCCATTACTCACTCCTCCCCCTTGCCAATGATATCACTAATTAGCCAATTCACTCATATTTTCCATTGGATTACACTCCAAACACTGTCAGGTCAGGTCCCCATTTGACCTCAACACAAGGACCTCAACCCAAAATCCTGAATTGATCTTCTAAATAATCTGACAGAGATTGGTCATTTAGAATATTATTATTTGCTGTGCATTAGGATTATGTTTGTACAATCTGGTGGTAGATAATTTAGAAACATGGAAATATGATTATAATCATTCTGAAATGAAACTACAATCAGGCAATCAATTAAACAGACATTAATCAGAGACATGGGAGATAATTTTAATCTCCTTAAAGTATCTGTGTTGAAAACAGCACATGACTTACCTTACCCCGTCCCTTAAACGTCCAAACCTACCAAAAATACCTGTCCCTTGTTGATAATGGAGCCATACTTTCTGGTTAAAACATCCAAAAAAACAACCTTTACATTGTGGAAATATAAAATGGCGATGAAGATGTATCTTTCTAATCAAGTCTATCTATATGCCATTGAAAGCAACTAATGCTGGAGATCACAGCGGGTCAGAGAGAGTTAAAAATCACACGATACCAGGTTGTAATCCAACAGGTTTATTTGGAAGCACTAGCTTTCGGAACACCGCTCCTTCATCAGGTGGCTGTTAAGAGACTAAGCTAACGTTTCGAGTCTTGATAACTCTTCATCAGAGCTGAAGTGTGGAAGGATCAGCATTTATACAATAATTGGGGTGGAGTGGCTGGAGGTACTGGATAGAGGGTGCCAATGAAGAAAAGCAACCAGCACTATACACCCACCACACCCGACACCTCACTCCCCCCCAAACTATCGCATAAACATGTCTCCTCTACATTTTACTTTAGTTCTGATGAAGAGTCATCTAGTCTTGCGACGTTAGCTTGCTCTCTCTCCGGGGAGGCTGCCTGACCACTGTGATCACCTGCATTTGTTGTTTTCAGTACAGATTCCAGCATCTGCAATAATTTGTTCCTATGTCTCTATATTTCATTGCTGCTCTGTAAAAAAAAACTTTTCAAACATAGTGGATTATGAATGCATGTGAATTTTTATATGAAATCTGAACGTTCATATTTGCAAAGTAGTTGCATATATTCCAACACAGTTTAAGTCATAGTTTCCTTTACATATTAGAATACAATTCTATATCTGCTAATGACCTATTTACAATGATAGATAGTTCCCAGTGTACTGGATATTAAATTAATTGCAGTGCTACGTAAGGAACATAAGTCAGGAGACACACAAAATGATTTGTCTGCTAAGTAAATGCATTCTGCTGACCTTAACTATTTGTTAATCAAACCAGTCTATTTCTGGAATGTAGCAAATTAATTGATTGCATTTTCTGGCAGTCAAAAAAGACTGGGGATTTTACTTGTGTCAACCACAAAAAGAATTAATTCTCAGCTTTTGGTCAACATTTTATGTAACTTAGGGTAAAATTATTACTCAGCTTCAAACATCAGAAGTCAACTGACATATAGAAAGTAAAAATGTTTTAGTTAATAAATATTTCTGGAAGCGCTTCATTATTGATATTACTGCATAACTGAAGATTGATGACAGACTTTAATCATTTTTAATATTACAGAAGGGGTAAGTATTCATTTAACAGCTAAATTAGAACAACTAACTCACAATAAGATGGAAAATCAATCATCATTTTGCTCAAATGTGATTTTCCCTGACTAATATTTCTGGACTTCTGACTATATGGTGGTGGCAGGGAAATTTTCTGCAGCCAATAGATATTCATTTTTCAATTAGATCAGATTACTTACAGTGTGGAAACAGGCCCTTCGGTCCAACAAGTCCACACCAACCCTCCGAGGCAACAGCTTTCAGGTGATCCATGTGTTTGTTCAGGACCACCTAATCGACCTAAACTTTGGAAATCACGGGACCTGACCTCACATTAACCTCACGTCATACCCATACAGGGCTATTTCCCTGGTTCCAGCACCAAACTTCATCCCCTGAAACAAATGTCTGTCTCACTTAGAGGATGTATGTGGCCATCAATGGCATTCCTGCTGCCATTCCCTCCCCCTACTCCCAAGTCTGGGAATATCAGGTTTAAGCTGGTGCAACTCTGCTGGAGCTATCCCTGTCATTGTGTAATTGAACAGGAACCAGGACAGTTTGGTATCAGTGACACTGTAGCTTGCTTCATTCAGTCTGCCCTTTCCGCTGGACCATTCAACTATGGAGCTGTCCTTATGTGCCAATTGCCATTTAACTTTAGGAAATATTCAAATTCCCTGCTGATAAATGACATCTCATTGTCCATGACCAATATTTCCGGGAATCCATATCTCGTGAACAATGCTCACAGAACCTCAATCGTCATCCCTGAGTTTGCTGAACAAACTTTATGCACATCCAACCACCTAGGATGGGACTCCACACCAATGACCAGAAGCATTGAGCCCATGAAAGGACTGGCATAGTCAACATGCAACTGAGCCCAGGGTTTGCCCAGCCATTCTCACAAATGTGGGACTTTGCTGGTGGCAATTTTTGTCCTTGTTGGCACTCTGGGCACTGCCCCACAAAAGCAGCCATGTTGGCATCCGAGTAAAAAGTGAGGTCTGCAGATGCTGGAGATCAGAACTGAAAATGTGTTGCTGGTTAAAGCACAGCAGGTTAGGCAGCATCCAAGGAACAGGAAATTCGACGTTTTGGGCCAGAGCCCTTCATCAGGAATTATTTCTGATGAAGGGCTCTGGCCCGAAACGTCGAATTTCCTGTTCCTTGGATGCTGCCTAACCTGCTGTGCTTTAACCAGCAACACATTTTCAGCATGTTGGCATCCGTCCCTGGCCACCAGACATAGCTTCTTGCTCACATCTGCATCTTGGAAATGTCTGGATGACCCTGGTGGAATTCTGCCAGTATCTGGTGGCAACCTTTACTCGAGACAATCATCCATGCTCCCCACAGCAATATGCTGTCTTCTACGGTAGTTTGGTCTCGCCGGGTCCAGAAAAGTTTCAATCCTGGTTGTGATGGGTCTTCTGTTTTTCCCATTACACCAGCTGTTTTAGTTTTGTTCGGACAGGATATGATTGTGCCTACAGTCAGACGTTGTCAGTGATGACAAGAAGGGTGACCAGAAAGTTTAAAACCAAGATGGACTGTTCCAAAGGAGGCACCACTGATGCAGTAACTAGCAGTGGGAGGCATGTCAAGGCATCCGCATTAGCCACTTATCTTCCCGGACATAACTGTACTATGTCCAGTACTGTACTGTTCTAACTGTACATGTACTCCCTGAGAATAAGGGCCCAATGCTGAATTCTACCAGAAGCTATGGGCAGCACCGCCTGGTCCTCCTTCAGCCGAGCAGCAGTTTATGATTTGTTACTATGACAAATAAAAGGTACTGGTAGATCTTTCCTCACACCAAAGATGACTGGCACACTTTCTTTTCTATCTGGGCACATTTGCATTCGACTTCAGCCAAACTCCGGGAAGCATATGCTATTCGGCGAAGCTCTCCATTGGGCCACTGGTGAGTCAACACTATCCCAATACCATCAGGGGAGGCATTACATGTCAGCACCAGCTCTCACTTCAGATCGTAGTGGGCCAACAGCTTAGATGACACTAGCTGCTTTTTTCACTTCTCTACAGGCTACTTCCTGGCTACACGACCATTTCCAAGACTGACCCTTTTTCAGTGGCAGGTGTAAGGGTGCCAAGATGCGGGTCAGGTCACGTATGAACTTTCCGTAATAATCCACTGACCCAAGAAAAGCCCTAAGCTCCAGTACAGAGGTGGGAGCCGGGGCTCCTTGGATTGCCCTCAATTTATTGTCCAATTGGTGTAAACTGGTTTGGTCAACTCTGTAATCCAAACTGGTGACTTGGGTGCCTGGAACTCACATTTTCTTGCTTCTAAGGCATAAGCCCGTCTGGAAGAAATGTTAAAGCATTATGTCCAAGTTCTCCAAGTGCTTTTTATTTGCTCTTCCCTGTTATTAGTATATCATCCAGATAAATAGCAAGCTGGGGTAGACCCTGTAAAACATTCTCCATGGTCCACTGGAAAAGACCACAGGCTGATGATACTCCAAATGGCAGTCTTGTGTCTTGATATAAACCCTTCTGGGTACCTGGAGCGTCGGATGCTGAGGGGTGACCTTATAGAGGTTTATAAAACCATGAGGGGCATGGATAGGATAAATAGATAAAGTCTTTTCCCTGGGATGGGGGAGTCCAGAACTAGAGGGCATAGGTTTAGAATGAGAGGGGAAAGATATAAAAGAGACCTAAGGGGCAACATTTTCGCGCAGAGGGTGGTACATGAATGGAATGAGCTGCCAGAGGAAGTGGTGGAGGCTGGTACAATTGCAACATTTAAAAGGCATCTGGATGAGTATATGAATAGGAAGGGTTTTGAGGGATATGGCGGGGTGCTGGCAGTGGGACTGGATTGGTTTTGAATATCTGGTCACCATGGACGGGTTGGACTGAAGGGTCTGTTTCCATGCTATACCTCTCTATGATTCTATGGCTCTAATTGTAGGATATTTCTGGGACTCCTTATCCAGTTGCAATTGCAGGTAGGCATGGCTCATGTCCAACTTCGTAAAGGTCAGTCCCCCCACCAACTTTGCATCCAACTCCTCTATGCAAGGGAGCAGGTATTCATCCAGTTCCAAGAAGCAGTTTATCGTTTGCTTAAAATTTCCACAAGGGCGAACAGGGCTGTCAGCTTTCACAATTGGTACAACCACTGCTGCCCATTCTGCAAACTGCACTGGTTTGATGATTCCTTTGCTCTCTCGCCTCCTCATTTCCATCTCTACTTTTGCCCACAAAACAAATGGCACTGGATGAGTCTTGCAAAATCTCAGAATTGCTTCCTGGTCAACATGTAAAGTGGCTTTGGCCCCTTTGATAGTCCCAAGCCCTTTTGAAATACTCCTGGGTATTTCATTAGGACTGCACTGAGGCAGCCATTTTTTAAATCGAAAATGTTAAGCCAATTAAAATGAATCTTTCTCAATTAATTCCACCCCAATTGGCTTCTGCCCAAGCTTTTTTCTACCGTCAGTAGTAATTGCACCAACTGCTTCTCCTCGGATACCAGAACTGAAGTTGTCCCCTTAATCCGCAACAGTTCCCCAGTGGATGTTCTCAGTCTGGCCGAGGTCTTGCACAAACTTAAAGGGTTGAGTCCCGAACGAATCTTGCAGCCACAGATACAGCTGTGTTGGTATCGACCTCCATGGGAATAAGGTGACCATTTAACTAAACATTAATGTTAATTGGTTCTGATTAGGATATTACGAAGCAATTTAATTGTTCCAACCTACATGTAGGGGACTTTCCAGTGTGTGCCCTCTACTGGGTACCAGCCTATGAATTTTCTTACTCAAATCAGGCCTGGTAGTGCTCCTTTACTGTCTCAAGTCCACATACTGGCAGCAACTACAGTGGCTCACTGGCCCAAATCCTGAAGAACATTTTCACCACTTAGCTGAGGCTTAGCTTTGTCATGGGGTTCAGCTGTGGGTTGGCCTAGGGTCCTTACACTGCGTGAGGCTCTGCAATAGCCTACACTCACATGCTGTTCCCCAAACACAGTTGGACAGGTGAGGGTGTCCACTTCCATTGGGATGCCCTGTAGCTCCAAAGCTCCACTTGCCACATTTTCTAATGACAAAGCCAGTTGTAGCGCCTGTTTGAAGTCCAGTTGGGCTTCAGCTAGTAGGCGCTCCTGCATGATTACATCATTAATCCCACATAACTACATATACAATTACTACATATACTATACACATTTAAATGTTATTTTCATTCTTGTATGGGATGAGAATGTCACTGGCAAGGATGGCATTTGTTGCCCAACTCTAGTTACCCTTGAATGGATTGGCTCTTTGGGCCATTTCAGAGGACAGTTAAGAGTCAACCACACATATGTGGATCTTCAGTCAGATATAGACCAGACCAGGTAGGAATAGAACATAGAACATAGAACATGGCAGCTTCTTTCTCTAAATGACGTCAGTGAACCAGATGGGTTTTTACAAAAATCAGCAATGGCTATACAGTCACCATTAGGTTAGCTTTTGGTCCAGATTTTTAAAAATGAATTCAAATTTCTTGATGAATTCAAACTCATGTCCCTAGAACATTAGCTCTGGATTACCAGTTAGTGACATAACTGCTATGTCACAGCTATATGATATAGTCTTGGGTCAGAGCATTTAAGCATCTGTGATTTCATAGTACTTAAAGTTATAAGTATTAAGAATCCTAAATAACTATAATTGTTCAAAGCAGGCTTCCACAACAGCAACTTGTATTTTTGAAGCATTTCTATCCTAATAAAACATTTCAAAAGTACTTTAAAGAAACTTTATGAAACAAAAGATAATACTGAACCAAGCACAGTTTTAAGGGCAAAACACTAAAATCTTAATCAAAAAGGTAGGTTTTAGGGAGTATCTCAAAGGAGGAATGCAAGGCTCGATTTAGGGATGGAATTCCAGAGCTAATCTATCTAGGCTGATGCCAGGCATGAAAGGACTGTCTTATGAAGAGAGTTTGAGTAGATTGGTCCTGTACTTTTTGGAATATAGAAAAATGAGAGACAACTTTATTGAAACACACACGATTCTTACAGAACCTGACAGGGTAGATGCAGAGAAGTTGTTTCCCCTTGTGGGAGAGTCTAGGTCGCGAGGGCACAATCTCACAACAAGGGTCACCCATTTGAGGCAGAGATTAGCAGGAATTTCTTCTCTCAGAGGATTGTGCCTCTGTGTAATTTTTTACCAGAGTGGATGGGTGAGGCTGGGCCATTAAGTATATTCAAGACTGAGATAGGTAGATTTTTATGGGAATAAAGCAGGAAAGTAGAATTGAGGTATATCAGATCTCTGGAAAGTTCAAAATCACCACTCTGTTTTAGTGAATAAATAAATCAGGTTCCATTTTTAGTTCAAGCATTTTCCAGAATTTCACTTCAGTCTCAGGGATTTTACACTAAAATTCTTTTCATAATAGTGTGATTTGGTTTCATGTTTACTGAGTAAATCAAGCTGTTTTGATTCTGTACACAATACTCCAGTTTTGGTCTCATCAATGCCCTATAGAGCTCAAGCACAACATTGGTACTTTTGCTTTCATGTCCCCTTGCAAAACATTATGTTTTGTCAGCATTCCTAATGACCGAACTTGATGGGCTGAATGGCCTACTTCTGCTCCTATGGTCTAAGCACCCAGGTAGCTGAAGGCACAACAGCCAATGGAGGAGTGATTTAAAATCAAGGATAAATGAGAAGCCATGATTGGTGGAGTAGAGATCCCAGCTGGTTGTGAGGCATGAGAAGTACAATTAGAAAAAGTGACACCAGGGAAGAGCTTGAAAAGAAGAATGAGAATTTAAAAATTGTAGTGTTGCTTGTCTGGGAATCAATGTTGGTTAATTGATACAGGGGCAAGACGAGAAAAAATGTAGTCACTATATTTATTACCAGTTAACACCAGGAGTGCTGTGACTAATGGAGAACATCCCAACTGTTTGGATCCAGGCCTCACCTCCTTAGCCTGACCTGAGATGCATGGCCAAATGCAATAGGCTAGATTGTGTTCGAATATCTGGTCGGCATTGATGGGTTGGACCGAAGGGTCTGTTTCCATGCTGTACATCTCTATGGCTCTAATCAAACCAACATCAAGCAGTTCCATTACTCACTGAGCCATCAGTATGAGCTATCCTAAATAGATGTCAATGCAAGGTGTTATGTTGTTGCAAGTCTGGTCAGAAGCAGACTACCCGCACACCAACCCAATATAAAACAGTAAATGAAGAAAAGTCACCTTTATAGGAAACATCAAAATCACCACTGTTGCAGAGACTAAATAAATCAGATTCCATTTTTAGTGCATGGATTTCTTTAGAATTCCACTTCAATTTCAGGGATTGTACACTGCAACTCTTTCCATTCATAATAATGCTCTATGCCTTCATGTTTATTGAACAAATCAAGTTGTTATTACTATACACAATACTGTACACAGAATTCCAGTCGTGGCCTCATCATTGCCCTATATAACTCAAGTGTAACCTTGCTATTTTTACATTCATATTCCCTTGCAATATGTGATAATGATCTGTTTGCTTTCCTGATTGTTTGCTGTGCCTGCACACTAACATTTTACAGGGCACCCAGATCACTCTGTCTCTCAGACCTCTATAATTTCTAACTATATTCTTATTTGTCAATAACAAGGGGGCATAATTTTAAAGTGAAAGGCAGGAGTTTTAGAGAGAATTTGTGGAAAATCTTTTCACCCAGTAGGTGGTAGTATTAGAATGCACTGTCTGCGAGAGTGGTAGAGGCAGGAAACCTCACAACCTTTAAAAAGGATGAGCATTTGAATTGTCATAGTATTCAAGGCCATGGACCTAGTGCAGGACAGTAGGACTAGTGCCAGTAGCAGTATATTTTGGTGATAGCTGAAGAGTCTCTTCTGTACAGTATGATTCTATGAATATAGTGGTCTTTCATTAAATATAAGCATGCAATAATTTGATATTAACAATAAAACATAAGTTTATTGCACAAAATGAATGAATATGAAGTAGAACAAAGCAAGCAATGTATATATATCATAATCTGAAAGACTTCAAATGTCAATATAAAATCCCATCTGTTCTGAATATCATCAATTTACATTACTCTATCCCATCAATAAATTTTTCCTATTTATTTCACTTCTCAGTCTGTGGGAGATAGATAGCTTTTTTTCTTGATTATTCACACAACTGAACTTAAATTGTCTTAGCTGCAAATAATCAATACACAATAGACAATTGGTGCAGGAGTAGGTCATTCTGCCCTTCGAACCTGCACCACCATTCAATATGATCATGGCTGATCATCCTTAATCAGTATTCTGTTCCCGCCTTATCTCCATAACCCTTGAGAGCTCTATCCAACTCTTTCTTAAATGAATCCAGAGACTGGGCCTCCACTGCCCTCTGGGGCAGAGCATTCCACACAGCCACCACTCTCTGGATGAAGAAGTTTCTCCTCATCTCTGTCCTAAATGGTCTACCCCGTATTTTTAAGCTGTGTCCTCTGGTTCGGCACTCACCCATCAGCGGAAACATGTTTCCTGCCTCCAGAGTGTCCAATCCTCTAATAATCTTATCGTCTGATTATATACAGAAATCCTTCAGTTTTCTAACCAAACTTCTGGAATTTTCAAGCCAAAACCATTACTATGTCCTGATATTCTTAGCTAACTTCTTTCTCCATGAGAAACTGGTCATACACTTAACCCCAACCAGACCTTCCATGAACAGAAGCCAAAACATTTCTGAAAGCTTGCCAATTATATAATGAAAGGATGGTGTTGAGGTTCTTGTTAAAGCAAGCAAAGGTAGTTAGTTATAGGACACTACCCTCAGAAACACCTGCAGCAACGCCTTTGGACTGAGACAATTGTACTTCAACTCCCAGAATCATTTTGCTATGTGTTAGCCATGACTCTAACTGACAGAGTTTTGCCCTTGACTCCCATTAACTACAGTCGAGAGTGTGGCACTGAAAAACACTGTAGGTCAGGCAGCATCCAAGGAGCAGGAGAATCGATAGTTTGGTCATAAGCCCCTCATCAGGAATGAGCTCATTCCTAATGAAGGGCTTATGTCCGAAACATCGATTCTCCTGCTCCTCGGATACCGCTTGACTTGCTGTGCTTTTCCAGCACCACACTCTTGACTCTGACCTCCAGCATCTGCAGTCCTCACTTCCTCCCTACAGTTGACTACAGTTTTGCTGGGGCTCCTTGCGACCATACCCTATCAAATGCAGCCTTGATGTCATCAGCTGTTGTTCTCATCTCACCTCTGGAATTCAGCTCTTTTGTCAATATTTGAACCAACACTGCAATAATGAGCTCAGGGGCTGAGTGGCCCTGACAGTATCTAAACTTAACACCAGCGAGTAGGTTAACATTGTGAAAATGTTCCATTCTGTCAGTTTTCTGAAGATTGAGAATAGACCATAAAGAATTTTTTGTTTTCATTTATATTTGATTTTGAATAAAGTGGGGCAAGGACCATTTTAAAGCTAAAGACTGTACAAGGACTTTTTTTTTAAATCATTCGCATGATGTGGATATCACAGACAACACCAGTATTTATTGTCTATCCTTAATTGCCCAGGGTGCAGTTGAGAGTCAACCACATTTCTGTCCATCTAGAATCACGTGTAGACCAGACCAAGTAAGGACAGCAGTTTCCTTCCTACTATCTGCAAGAATCAAACTCAAGTCCCCAAGACATTACCTGGGTCTCTAGATTAATAACAAAAACAGAAATTGCTGAAAACATTCAGCAGGTCTTGCAGCATCTGTGCAGAGAAAGCAGAGTTAACGTTTCGGGTCCAGTTGACCCATTGTACCCTGAAGGTGGCTGCATAGGTGGATAGAATGGTCAAGAAGGCACATAATAGCGTGCCTTCATCGGACGGGGTATTGAATACAAAAGCCGGCAGGTCATGTTAAAATTGTACAAGACATTGGTTCAGCCACATTTAGAATACTATGTACAATTCTGGCCGCCATGATCAAAAGAATGTGGACGTTTTGGAAAGGGTGCAGAGAAGGTTTATGAGGATGTTGCCTGGTACGGAAGGTGTGAACAGAAGTTGAGTAAGTTAGGATTATTTTCATTAGAAAAAGGAGATTGAAGGGAGAACCTGATTGAGGTCTACAAAGTCATGAAAGGTATAGATAGGGTGGATAGACATAAGTGTTTTCCCAGGGTGAGGGATTCAATAATGAGAGGTCACACGTTCAAGGTGACAGGAGAAAAGTTTAAGAGAAATACAATGTACTTTACACAGAGGGTGGTAGGTGCCTGGAACAGGTTGCCAGCAGAGGTAGTAGAGGCAGGCACGGTAGATTCATTTAAGATGCATCTAGACAGATATAGGAGTATGTAGGAAGCAGAGAGATACAGATCCTTAGGAATTGGGTGGTAGGTTTAGACAGTGGATTTGGATCGATTCAGGCTTGGAGGGTCAAAGGGCCTGCTTATGGGTTGTAAATTTTCTTTGCTCTTCTTTGTTCTTTGTTCTTCAGAACTGGACCCAATAATGTTGACTCTGCTTTCCCTTCACAGATGCTGCAAGACCTGCTGAATATTTCTAACAATTTCTGTTTTTGTTTCTGATCTCCAGCATCCTCAGTTCTTTGGGTGTTTTCTCTCTTAGACTAATATTATAGCGATAATCCTACTCGGTTACTGCCTCCCTATGTTGCACCTTTAAAAGGAAATTACTGGATTTCATTGGGAGTTGCTTTACTTCAAGACCACACTTGAACTTGACTCTAATTATTTATTATTGATATGGGGTTTAATATTGCCACCAACATCCTAACTCACATTAATTCTCTGGAGATATTTGGGCTTTTTATCGTTCACAATTTAAGTCAATCCATGATCTGCACCCAAATCTACAGCTGCCAAGGTCCCAAACTCTGGAACCTCCTCTCCTAATCTCTCCTCCTTTCTACATTTCCTCTTCCTTCGAGGTGCTCCTTAAAGTTTACCTCTTTGATAAAGCTTGGCCATCTGCCCTAATGTCTTTTTACATGGTCCTGTTTCAAATGTTGTAAAATGGTCAGATGAAGCGGGCTGTTTCACTACACTGAAAGCACTGCGTTCATATAAATCATTGTTATTCCCATAGGGAAAATGGGCATTCATGATCTCCAGATTGGTTGAGTATGTAAACACACCACAATTGAGGACTATAGGAACAGAGAGCTGTATACCATTCAACTAGATCAAAGCCGATCTGTTTTTTTTTATTCATTCACAGGATGAGGGTGTCTCTGGTCAGGCCAGCATTTATTACCCAGGGGGCACTTAAGAGTCAACTGCATTGCTGTGGGTCTGGAGTCGCATGTAGGCCAGACTGCGTAAGGATGGCAGCTTCCTTCCCTGAAGGACATTAATGATTCAGATGGGTTTTTCCAACAATCGACAATGGATTCATTAGACTCTTAATTCCATATTTTGTTATTGAAATCAAATTCCGCTGTCTGCCATGGCAGGATTCGAACCTGTGACCCCAGGACATTATCTGGGTCTCTGGATTAACATTCCAGCGATAACACCACGAGGCCATTGCCTCCCCGTACATTACCTCTATCTGCTTAGTTAGGATCTATGGCAGTCACCTTCTTGCCTGACAAGAAATCCAGGAATCTCAATTTTAAAACGTGTTATGGCTCCCAGTCTCAATAGCATTTTGGAAGAATAGTTCCAAAATTCCATTATCTTTGTGTCCACATGTGCTCTTTGTTACCACCTTTGAGTAACCTAACTCCTATTTTAAGTATATTGCCTTTTTTTCCAGACTCACCCACCAAAGAAAATAGTTTATTTCTATCCTCCCTATCACCAAAGTAATGATTTTTACTCTTCTATACAGGATGATGCGCAAGTCCAGTATGTGAAACCTATACTGGTATAATGTAACCCTTTAAGCATTGGTCAATCCTTATCGCAGACCCTCCAAAGTTAAGATATTGTTCCTTTAGTGTATTTTCTTCATTAAGTTACAGAAATGGATGTCGCTTTCAAGTCCAGCACCGCCTGGCTGTGAGCATTGCTCCCCACATGGTGTCCAGTTGAATAACTATAACATAACTTCCCTCCTTGTGTGAAAAGTACCTGTTAAATTTTATTTGATACTTCTCCACTACCTTTTAGAGATTTCTACACATGGATGTCTAAACCCTTCCCAAGTATCTGTTTTCTAAATGACAAGATGAGGTGTTTTAAATAACTCCCGGCAACCCAATACCAAGTCAGCTTTTATTTACACATGAGCAGTCCTTTTCTTTAGTACTGCCTCTTCAGGGTTAGCAGTCAAAGTGCCAGAATCTCTGACACTCCTCTTTTTCTCTGTCAGTCAGGGCTCCCTAATTGGACCGGATTAACAGCCCCAGTCAGGGAACTCATATTCTATGAGGTCCAGCTGACTGATCTCATTACAGTTACTATACCCTCCCACCCTGAGTCCATGGACATAGACCACTCCTTTTCTTAGGAGAGCTTCCTAGGGTATTTTAGCACCAGGTCAGGTTGGTCCAACTCAATGTCCAATATGGGGGTGGTATATAATCTACGGGAGCTTGCCCCTTGAGCCAGGAGTGCCTCGGTAGAATTTCACTCTCCAGGTGGCAAAGGCATCGAGACGGCTACATCTATTATATCTATTTCTGATTCAGAAGACTCATAACACTTGATGGAGAGGGTGAATGCACGGGTTTCAGCAGCTTTGCCATCTGTTCCGAGGAGCTAGGCACTGTTTTGCTCCCGTACTGCTTGCAAATTTGTGATTCTTATATGGTCCATGTGCTTGTTCAGGACTTAATCAAACTTCGTCCCCTGAATCAAACTGTCCCTGTCACTTGGTGAAATCTTCTGTCCAACACTGGCATTCCAAGTGCCATTTCAGTGTTAATAACAAGATGTTTATTAACAGAACACAGCAGCCTGCTTGATCAGGAGCACATCTGCCACCTTAAACATTCAATTCCTCCACCACAGTGACAGCCCTGTCTACCAGCTTGCACGGCAGCAGCTCACCAAAATTCCTTTAACAACATTTTGCAAACTCACAAAAGTCACAATCTAGATGGTCAACTGAAGCAGGCACATGGGAACACTGCCACCAGCAAGCTCCCCTTCTAGTCACACACTATCCTGATTTGGAACTCCATCACTGCTTCTTCATTGTCACTGGGTCAACACACTGGAACTTCGTAGCCATTGAGCATGTACCAACACCACTTGCTTTGCAGGGGTTTGAGAAGGTCGCCAACACCTTCTTGGGTAAAAAGGAGTGGGCAATAAATGCTGCCATAGCCAGTGAGGCCCATAATCCATGAACAGACAAAATAAATATTAATCCATACAGTTAAGGAAGGTCCCAAGCACAGCCAGACATGGGAAGGTACATCAGGGCTCAATGGGTTGAGGCTGGGGGCAGGCATGGGGGCCCAGGCCAGGAACAGCACAGTGCCTGATGATTCCTGTCCCTCTCCCGGTCCCATTTCTAGCCTCTGCTAATTTCCTGTAAAATGTTCCCACAAAGGAGCAACTGAAGTGCTCCAAATAACCTCAGCATCTTCTGGCTTGATGTTTAGGAGGAATACAATGAAGGTTCTTTCTTATGTTTGGTATACAGGAATTCCTGCTAGAATGTGATAATAGGCGAATAACAGTAGGATCGAGTTCAGCTCCATCACACTGACAAAGTTGGGAAAAGAATAAATTAACTATGTTGGAAGTTGTATCTTCAGTGACTTCATAGACAGAAGATAGATTATTATTTTTGGGATAAGCCAGATGAAACAGCAAGCCTTCCACCGATTATATCCTGTCATGGTCTGCCCTCCACTTAATTAAATCTGCTGATAACAGTTCTTCAAACTTTCGCCCAAGAGTATAAAATCCAAAAAGGTATAAATGACAACTTCATTGTCATGCTGCTTACTTTCCACATTTCCCTGGTCAAAACAGGACAGGGGCTCTTGTGCTTTATGGGATATCTGATTACATTTGCTCATCATTGGCACCGGTTGATGGGGGGAGGAAGTGATTTGTTGGTGAACAATTTTCAATATTTTATACCGTAACCATGAATGAATAAAAACATAGAACATAGGACATAGAATATAAACATTATAGCGCAGTACAGGCTCTTCAGTCTTCGGTGTTGCGCCAACCTGTGCAAACAATCTGAAGCCCATCTAACCTACACTATTCCATTATCATTCATATGATTTTCCAATGGCCATTTAAATGCCCTTAAAGTTGGTGAGTCTACTACTGTTTCAGGCAGTGCACTCCACGCCCCTACTACTCTCTGAGCAAAGAAACTACCTCTGACATCTGTCCTGTATCTATCACCCCTCAATTTAAAGCTATGCCCCCTCATGCTAGCCATCATCATGTGAGGAAAAAGGCTCTCACTGTCCATCCTATCTAATTTTCTGATCATCTTGTATGTCTCTATTAAGTCACCTCTCAACCTTCTTCTCTCTAACAAAAATAGCCTCAAGTCCCTCAGCCTTTCCTCATAAGACCTTCCCTCCATACCAAGCAACATGCAGGTATATCTCCTCTGCACCATTTTCCAAAGCTTCCACATCCTTCCTGGTTGTGGTTCTGTTCGCCGAGCTGGAAGTTTTTGTTGCAAACGTTTCGTCCCCTGGCTAGGCGACATCATCAGTGCTTTGGAGCCTCCTGCTTCGCAAAGTGAATCACCTCACATTTTTCTGCATTAAACTCCATTTGCCACCTCTCAGCCCAGATCTGCAGCTTATCTAATGCCCTCATATAGGTCATTTATAAAAATGACAAACAGCAGTGGCCCCAAAACATATCCTTGCAGTTCACCACTAGTATAAAAACAAATTGCAATTTTGAAACATCTTCCCTCAGCGATGCTGTCAATCACAATTTTGTCATCTGCATAATGTCTCCAATTTATCCATGTATCTGAAATCCATCAACCTGCAACCATTCTTGTCATGCTTTCATCCTTCTTAAAGATAAATGCCCAGAATTGGATACAATTCCTCAACTGAGGACAAATCTATATTTTATAAAGGTTCATCATACCATCCTTGCTTTTTATCAAGCCCAGAATGCCATTTGCCTTTTTAAGCGCTTTCTTCAACAATTATCTCTCATGGTGCCACTTCACCAGGACAGGAAAACACAGCAACCTGAATTTGAAACTGAAGATCCATTCTGCCAGTATTTCTAAAAAGAAGAGTGACACCATGATTCTGTCAGCAGTTGCAGATCTCAAATCAACAATTCATGTAGGGGAACTGCATTGCAGGATTCACAGAAATGTTAGAAATCATTAGCATCCCTCAGGCTCCCCTCAACTCCATGAAACTTCTCCACACATGAATATGATCATCAGAGTTTGGGACAAAATTCACAATTTGTTTCCTTAACCTGTACGTGAAAGAGGAAGGAGAACATCTTTCCAGCTCACCCTGTCTGTTGTCCATAAAATATTGCCATCATTTGATTTACTTTCAAAATACCAATATGCTCTTTTAGTGTATGTTTACAATGTATTTCTATATATCAAATAACTTCTAACTTTCTCCCTTACATAAAACCTTTAATAAGATGCTGCAAAATACAAGATATTTATATGAGACCACTATTACAAAAGGTTATATTTAAGAGAAGTCTTAACTATTGCTGTTAGTTCACAAGAACAAAGAATAAAACAGCACAGGAATAGGTCCTTCTGCTGACATGTTGCCCTTCCCTATTAAAACTTCTTCCCTTAAAGGATCCGTATCCTTCTATTCCCCTCCTATTCCTGTATTCATCCAGGTGCTTCTTGAATGCTGCTACTGTGTCTGCTTCCACTACCCCCTCTGGCAGCACATTCCAGGCACTCACCACCCTTTGTACGAAAAACATGCCTCACACATTTCTTTTAAACTTCCCTTCTTGCACATTGAACCTGTATTCCCTAAAACTGTAATTGACCCCTCCATCCTGGGAAAAGGTTTCATACTTTCCACTCTATCCATGCCATTCACAAACTTATAAACTTCTATTAGATTGCCCTTTAACCTGCATCCCTTTGAAAACAAACCCAATCCATCTGACCTTTCTTCATAGCTAAAATCCCCAGGCAGCATCCTGGTAACCCTTTTCTGTCCCCTCTCCAAAACATCCACATCCTTCTGGTAGTGTGGTGGGCAGAACTGCACACAATATTCAAGTGTGGCCAAACTAAACTTCTACAAAGCTGCAGCATAACTTTCCTATCTTTATATTCAAATGAATTGAATTGAGTTGAACTGAATTTATTGTCATGTGTGCCATGGCACACTGAAAAGCTTTGTCATGTGAGCAATACAGGCAGATCACAGAGTTAAATAGCATAAATAAGTAAATAATAGATAAACAGTGGCAAAAACAAAAACACAGGTACAGGAAAATGCTAAAAGTAGCATGCCATAGGCATTTTTTGACTGCCACCTTCAGTGATCTGTGGACCTGCACACCAGGTCCCTCTGCATATCAATACACCTCAGGGTTCTGCCATTCACTGTATAATTTCCACCTGTACTTGACCTTCCAAAAAGCATCACGCCCCGTCTGTCCAGATTAAACTCAATCTGCCATTTTTCTGCTCATGTCTCCAACTGGCCTATATCCTGCTGTACCGTTTGACAATCATCCTCACTATTTGCAAGTCCACGAATCTTTGCATCATCTGCAAACTAACTAATTAAACCAGTTACGTTTTTCTCAATAACATAATGGCTCTGATTCTCACATTCACCTTCAGCTTAAACTTTGTCTCCATTACTAAATGTTTTTAGTTCCTTTCTTGCGGAGAGTCCAAAAGCTGAACAGTTCTGAAAATTGATATACTGGGTCTGCAAGCTTTCTACCTGGTGCCAAAGTCAATGCCTGGGCCCATCTTGAGGCTAGTTCAATGCAGACATTAGTTCAGTCCAGGTGTGAATGAGAGTGCACCTGGAGTATTGCATACCATTTTAATCCTCTTACTTGAGGAGGAATGTATTCTACTGGAGGCAGTACAGAGGAGATTTATTAGATCAATTCCAGAGATGAGGGGTTTATCTTATGAAGAGAGATTGAGCAGTATAGGCCTGCACTCTCTCAAGTTTAGAATAAAAAGAGATCTAATTGACATATATAAGATGTTAAAGGAGATTGAGAAAGTAGACATAGAGAGGATATTTCCTCATGTGGGCAGACTAGTACAAGAGGTAAACGTTTCAAGATGGGGGAGGCAGATTTAAAACAAGATGGGATGAAATTAATCATCTTGAGGGAAGATGATTCTGTGAAATTCACTACTCCAGACACCGATGGATGCTGGGATATTGAGTAAAATTGAGATAGACCGATTTAAATTTAGTAATGGGTGGAAGGGCTATGGAGAACAGATGAGAAAGTGTAGATGCAGGTGAGATAAGATCAGTCATGATCGTATCATGTGGCTCAAGGGGCTGAATTGCCTGCTCCTGCTCCGAGTTCTAATGTAAAACCAGGCAGTTTTTTCAGGATGACCACAATTCAGGTTGTTTGACCATGTGCATCCACCCCTGATACGGGGCTATTGCTGTTAAAAGTATTGTCCATTCGATTGGGCACGCATTGATTGCAGCAAACAAAGAGATTCACTCTACATGTGTGAAGTTGGATCAAAATATGGCTCACTGAATATAGAATCAGAATCATAGAATCCTTACAATGCAAAAGCAGGCCATTCAGCCCAAGTCCAGACAGACCCTACAAAGAGAATCACGCATCCAGACCCATCCCCCTACCCTGCATTTCCCTAGGCTGCACATCCCTGAACACTATGGGCAATTTAGCACATGGCCAATCCACTGAACCTGCATATCTTTGGACTTTCAAAACTGGAGCATCCGGAGGAAACTCATGCAGACAATGGGAGAATGTGTAAACTCCACACCGACAGTCACCCAAGGCTGGAAGCAAATCCAAGTGCTTGACGCTGTGAGGCACCAGTGCTAGCCACTGAGCCACTGTGCTACCTGACATGTGACATCATGTTAGTGCCACACATGGAGACATCAGAAGATGCAACTGGTCATTATGTAATTCCATACAGTAATTCTACAACTATGCAGGAGAAACAAAACACTGGCAAGAGACAAGGTCATTTTAAGGGAACAATGAGCCACCAAGGGTATCTAAGAGGAACTTGAAATTAAAACAGTTAATGTTGTTATTTGAAAGAGTGGTAAAGCATAGATCTCTAAATGAACCAAAACCAAATTACATAAGTTATGGTAAGAAGTCTTGGAAGTGAACAGTGGTGTTTGAGAGCGCTCTCTGACAGATGAGATTGAAGGATGCCCCAGAATCTCTCCAACTCCAATATTTATATCCAAAATACTGTTCAAAACAGTCCATTGCACAAAGAAAGTCACAGCTGCCTATTTCAAAAACGACACGCGTAAACTTTTACCGAATTGTCCTTCCCTTTCATTATCAATAGAACAGATTCCTCGAAAGGCAGCGCCAATGTTTTCAAGGAAGTTTGAAATCTTCATATGCTTTGTCTTTAAAAAAAACTTTCAATCCGTTAATGATTAGAAAGTCGATGTCCTGAACCATTACTGCCGACGAAGGGGAAAGTTTGTATTAAAAGGATGCATTAAGTCCGAAACTTAGGCATAGGAGACTCACCGGCGTCTTAATGTCGTTCCTATAATGTTGCTCGGTGGCACTGAGTGCGGAATTCATCGCCATTGTTCCTTAAATAAGGTAGAAAAGAGCAGAATTCAGATCATGCAGAGAACTCTCCCTATCAAGCGTTAAAAACACGTTGACAGACAGAAAAGATAATGAACAATAATGTTGACTAAAGCCCCTGCAGTCGAATGGTTATAATGCATTGGGCTAAAGCAGGGCTTCTGATATTATATCCCATTGATAATGAAATACCTCGCTTTTCCTCAGGGCAATGACAAGGCGGCTGTATGTAGTGTAGGTATGACCTTGCGAGGAGGAACTGGACTAAAGGGGCAAAAAATAACTTGCTTTCAACAGAATTGGCAGACTCTCAGGTTAAGATGGAGTCTCCTTATCCTTTGACATTTTTTTTCCAGTGTGGAACTGCACAAAAATGCTCAATAACTTATGGCCACCCCTTTCTCCCATTGAGAAGTAGTATGTGAATATAAACTTTTCTGGCAGTACTTTTTAAAAGACTAAACTTGTCTCTTTCTCGTTATTGAATTAAGTTTCCCCGTAGCCAATGTGTTGCTGTCAATCAGGATTCTCTAGTGCATTGGTAAAATATAACTGGCCTGAGGATCTATATATAAACCTCTCTGCTGTGGAGACTGCAGCAAATAAGCCAGTTGAAGTTCACTAAAACTTGCCCCTAACCGCAAAGCATCTCAGTCCACTGCCACTAAACAGAGAAAGCAAGGGCCGCCCCCACCTTCTGCCATATCACACCTGCTCTTGACTAAAACAAAAAGCCCTAACGTGAGAAAACAACAGCTAAATAAATAATAAGAGACCGGATGGTTAATAAAGATAACTGTAAATAGGATAACTGTAAATTCGATTAATTCAATCTGTTCTTTGTAATGTTAAGGCATGCCATGTATATATCTATGAACGACATGACAAATTGTACAGGTACCAAAGATTTATTTCTATGAATAAAGTATATTTTGAAATTTTTAAAAACTCCTTCATTCAAAGGTGGAAGTCTCGCGGAAACTTAGCTGTGTCTCAGTCACATTCAATTTTGGACGTGGTTTGCACCGTTTTAGGATTGTTACTCATGTTCAGTGTTTTTTTCTGAGAGGCACATTATTTGTATTGCTTTTATGATGTGACAGATCTCCTGCGAAAATTTCGTAAATCTGGAAGGTGCTGGAAATGCGCTCCGCTTACACTTCCCTGAAATGAGCCCCCACTGACTTCCAGTGTTTATCTGCCATGAACCTTCCGACGAAATCTGTGAAACAATGATGTAAGCAGTGACACATAACCTTGGTGTAGAGTATTGTCATTATCCATTGCCATTATTAGTGAGACTGTTACCCCAGAAAGGAACATTGACATTATTAGTGATGTAGACGAAAGTGAGTACTGCAGATGCTGGAGGTCAGAGTCAAGAATAGAGTGGTGCTGGAAAAGCACAGCAGGACAGGCATAATCTGAGGAGCAGAAGAATCGACGTTTCGGGCAAAAGCCCTTAATCATTCTGGATTTTCCTGCTCCTCGGATGCTGCCTGACCTGCTATGCTTTTCCAGCACCACTCAATTAGTGACTGGATCCTACTATAGAACATTGACATTATTAATGAGACTGCACCACATATAGAACATTGTCATTATTAGTGACACCGTAGCCCAGTATAGAGCATTGTCAAAAATCACACATCACCACGTTATAGTCCAAAAGGTTTAATTGGAACCACTAGCTTTCAGAGCACTGCTTCTTGATCAGGTGTTGTGGAGTATAAGACTGTAAGACACAGAATCTATAACAAAAGTTTACAGTGTGATGTAACTGAAATTATATATTGATAAAAGACCTGGATTATTTGTTAAGTCTCTCATCTGTTAGAATGACCACGTTAGTTTCAGTTATTTCATATGTAAATCGCAAAACTCTTTTTAAAAGTTACATTCTCAAGTGAACTTTAACAATTGGTGTCATGTTGGCCCAGCTAGTGTATTGAAGGTGTGAGCTTCCCTGTATGAGACTGTTTATGCCACAATGATCAGACTGATTCTAATCTAAAGAATGGATTTACAGAATCTTATGTGGATTCATGCAGTTTTTGAGCAAAGTAAAATGTAATTCTGCAAATAAAATTCACCTCACAAGCTTATATGTGTATGAGTGCATGTGTGTGTGCGCGGGGGTGGGGTGTGTGTGTGTGTGTGTGTGTCTGTGTGTGTGTGTGTGTGTGTGTGAGATGATGTGAGATGGTACCCCATTTGAACATTGTCATTATTAGTGAGACTGTATGCCAGGATAGAACATTGCCATCATTAATGAGACTGTACACCAGTATAGAACATTGATATTATTAGTGAGACTGTACCCTAGTATAGAACATTGGTATTATTAGAGAGACGATGGCCCAGTATAGAAGATTGACATTGTTAGTGGCACTGTACCCCAGTAAGAAACATTGTCATTATTAGTAAGACTATACCACAGTATGGAACATTGACATTGTTAATTACACTGTACCCCGGTAAGAAACATAGCCATTATTAGTGTGTACCTCTGTATAGAACATTGTCATTATTAGTGAGACTGTATGCCAGGATAGAACATTGCCAACATTAATGAGACTGTACACCAGTATAGAACATTTACATTATTAATGAGACTGTACCTCAGTATGGGACAAAGCCATTATTAGTGAGACTGTACCCTAGTATAGAACATTGGCATTATTAGAGAGACAATAACCCAATAGAGAACATTGACATTATTAGTGAGACTGTACCCCAGTAAGAAACATTGTCATTATTAGTGAGACTGTGCCATAGTATGGAACACTTATATTATTAATGACACCCTATCCCAGTAAGAAACATAGCCATTATTAGTGTGACTGTACCTCTGTATGGAACATTGTCATTATTGGTGAGACTCTATATCAGGATAGAACATTGCCATCGTTAGTGAGACTGTATGCCAGTATAGAACATTGACATTATTAGTGAGACTGTACCTCAGTATGTGGCAATGTCATTACTAGTGAGACTGTACCCTAGTATAGAACATTGGCATTATTCGAGAGATGATACCCCAGTATAGAACATTGACATTATTAGTGACACTGTACCCCAGTATAGAACATTGATATTATTAGTGACACTGTACCCCAGTGAGAAACATTGTCATTATTAATCAGATTGCACCACAGTATGGAACATTGACATTATTAATGACACTGTATCCCAAAAAGAAACATAGTCATTATTAGTGTAACTGTCCCTCTGGATGGAACATTGTCATTATTAGTGAGACTGTACTCTAGTACAGAACATTGACATTATTAGTGAGACTGGACTTCATTATGGAACATTGACATGATTAGTGAGATTGTACCTCTGCATGAACATTGACATTATGAATGAAATTGTACCTCAATATGGAACATTGACATTATTAGTGACACTGTACTCAGTAAGAAACATTGTCACTATTAGTGAGATTGTATCTCTGGATGGAATATTGCCATCATTAGTGACACTCTACCCCAGTATAGAACATTGACAGTATTAGTGAGACTGTACCACAGTATGGATAAAAGGCTTATGACCGAAACGTCGATTCTCCTGCTCCTTAGTGAGACTGTACCCCAGTATGGTTAATTGTCATCATTAGTGAGACTGTACCCCAGTATGGAACATTGTCATCATTAGTGAGACTGGACCCCAATATAGAACATTGACATTATTAGTGAGACTGTACCCCAATATAGAACATTGCCACTATTAGTGAGACTGTACCCCAGTATAGAACATTATCATTATTAGTGAGACTGTACCTTAGTATGAACATGTCATTATTAGTGACACTGTACCCAGTAAGAAACATTGTCATTATTGTTGTGGTTCTGCTCGCCGAGCTGGAAGTTTTTGCTGCAAACGTTTCGTTCCCTGGCTAGGGAACATCATCAGTGCTGTTGGAGCCTCGTGTGAAGCGCTGCTTTGATGTTTCTTCCGGTATTTATATTGGTTTGTTCTTGCCGCTTCCGGGTGTCAGTTTCAGCTGCAGTGATTTGTATGTGGGGTCCAGGTCGATGTGTCTGTTGATGGATGTTCTTGCCGTTTCCGGGTGTCAGTTTCAGCTGTAGTGGTTTGTATATGGTGTCCAGGTCAATGTGTCTGTTGATGGAGTTTGGGGATGAATGCCATGCTTCTAGGAATTCTCTGGCTGTTCTCTGTCTGGCTTGTCCTATGATAGTGGTGTTTTCCCAGTCAAATTCATGTTGCTGGTTGTCTGAGTGTATGGCTACTAGAGATAGCTGGTCGTGTCGTTTTGTGGCTAGCTGATGTTCATGGATGCGGATTGTTAGCTGTCTTCCTGTTTGTCCTATATAGTGTTTTGTGCAGTCCTTGCATGGTATTTTGTAAACTACGTTAGTTTGGCTCATGCTGGGTATTGGGTCCTTTGTTCTAGTGAGTTGTTGTCTGAGCGTGGATGTTGGCTTGTGTGCTGTTATGAGTCCTAAGGGTCGCAGTAGTCTGGCTGTCAGTTCTGAGACGCTCCTGACATATGGTAGAGTGGCTAGTCCTTTTGGTTGTGGCATGTCCTCGTTCCTCGGTCCATCTCTTGGGCATCTGGTGATAAAGTTGCGTGGGTATCCGTTTTTGGCGAATACCTTGTATAGATGTTCCTCTTCCTCTTTTCGCAGTTCTGGTGTAGAGAGAACACCCAACGGAGAATTCACCACAAGGGTACACAGGAAACCAACACACACAGACCAAGTCTTAAACTATGAAAGTAACCATCCCAACACACACAAACGAAGCTGCATCAGGACACTTTTCAAAAGGGCCACAACACACTGCAGTACACCAGAACTGCGAAAAGAGGAAGAGGAACATCTATACAAGGTATTCGCCAAAAATGGATACCCACGCAACTTTATCACCAGATGCCTAAGAGATAGACCGAGGAACGAGGACATGCCACAACCAAAAGGACTAGCCACTCTACCATATGTCAGGAGCGTCTCAGAACTGACAGCCAGACTACTGCGACCCTTAGGACTCATAACAGCACACAAACCAACATCCACGCTCAGACAACAACTCACTAGAACAAAGGACCCAATACCCAGCATGAGCCAAACTAACGTAGTTTACAAAATACCATGCAAGGACTGCACAAAACACTATATAGGACAAACAGGAAGACAGCTAACAATCTGCATCCATGAACATCAGCTAGCCACAAAATGACACGACCAGCTATCTCTAGTAGCCATACACTCAGACAACCAGCAACATGAATTTGACTGGGAAAACACCACTATCATAGGACAAGCCAGACAGAGAACAGCCAGAGAATTCCTAGAAGCATGGCATTCATCCCCAAACTCCATCAACAGACACATTGACCTGGACACCATATACAAACCACTACAGCTGAAACTGACACCCAGAAACGGCAAGAACATCCATCAACAGACACATCGACCTGGACCCCACATACAAATCACTGCAGCTGAAACTGACACCCGGAAGCGGCAAGAACAAACCAATATAAATACCGGAAGAAACATCAAAGCAGCGCTTCACACGAGGCTCCAACAGCACTGATGATGTTCCCTAGCCAGGGAACGAAACGTTTGCAGCAAAAACTTCCAGCTCGGCGAGCAGAACCACAACAACGGATACCCGAGCTACAAATCTTCAATCAGATTTTAAATTGTCATTATTAGTGAGATTGTATCTCTATATGGAACATTACCATTATTAGTGACACTGTACCCCAGTATAAACATTGACAGTATTAGTGAGACTGTACCCAGTAGAGAACATTGACATTATCAGAATGGAAATGCTGATAGCTTCTTCCTGCAGCTGTCATGCCATTGAGCTTAAACCTCTTTGTGTCTTATCCCAAAACTTCCAATCTGGCACTACCACTAATTCCTCATCTTAAGGTAGTCTAAGTTCACAATATTCACCCATTCTGAGGAGCACTGATTGATACATATATTTCCATGCAAGGATTGCCAGAGAAAATTGTGTAAAGTTTCAACATTTAAAAGACATTTGGACAGGTACATGTAGAAAATTAAAAATCGCACAACACCAGGTTATAGTCCAACAGGTTTAATTAGAAGCACTAGCTTTCGGAGCGCTGCTCCTTCGTCAGGCAGTTGTGGAGGATAAGATTGTAAGACACAGAATTTTAGCAAAAATTTACAGTGTGATGTAACTGAAATTATATATTGAAAAAGACCTGGATTGTTTGTTAAGTCTCTCATCTGTTGGAATGACCACATTGGTTTCAGTTCTTTCTATGTAAATCGCAAAACCAATCACAACATCGTCATCAAACCAGCAGATGAAAGAGGAGCCATTGTCACTCCGAATAGAATAGACTACTACTGGCCACTCGGGTGTTTTCCTACCTTCCTGGTGGTGGAAATTGAATAAAGATTTGTGCACCTTGTGTCTCTCACTGTGTCTCACACTTGCATACACACAACATGGGTGCTGGGGGAAAAAAAATAACAAGCACTACGGCAGCGAGGCGGGAGTGTAGGGTTAAGAATAAAAAAGAACAGGAGTGTCAGGCATCCTGTTCACTCGCTGAATGAAAACAAAATAGAATAGACTACTGCCAGGAAGTGTACTGACAACTGAACAACCAGGAACACTACAGGCAACTACCATCTGATTTGACCAAAGAGCACACCCGTGAACTAAACACATTGATCAGGACTTTGAATCCAGTCCTTCAGAATTCCCTGCGCATCCTCATCCCATGGATTTCTCCCTTCTCGGCCTTTTGGCTAAGATCAAGTGTCTGTTCTTTTCAGGATGGGGGCCGAGTTGCGAGTCATCAGAGCTAGTAGAGATCATCGCTGGATCGTGATCGGACGTTGGAGGATCGTTTGGTTGTGCTGACCTGCTATTGGTGGATCTTCATGCTGTCTTTGGCCTAACGCCAATTCAGGGAACAGCCAACCTCAGAGCTATGGCCTCAATAGCTGCCCGCACCCCGGGCCAGGGTGTTTGCAACACAGTCAGGATGACTGTCAAGAAGGTGGAGGAGCGTACACCGGTTGATCGGACAGTGTTCATCAAGAAGATTTTGCTGGAGTGCTGTGGGTTCGCTGCAGTGGACATGTACTGCCTGTAGGATTTCCCTGGGGCAGGCTACTTTGACGTCATCTTCAGGAGCGTGAAGCAATGCAAGAAGCTCCTGAAGGTCTTCAAGGAAAAGGAAGGGGAGCTGCTGTTCTCCATCTTGTTGGCGGTCCCGTTGTGTGTGTTTCCTGCACAGAGGAGTTGGGTTGTTACGTTCCACATGTACAACCCCTATGTTCCAACAACCGATGCCCTGACATTCTTGAGAAGATAGGTGCAGGTTGAGGGACAAAGCACCGACATGGTTGACCCTTTCGGGATCTGGACCAGCAAACAACAGGTCAATGTAACCCTGAGGATTGATGCCAGTGGGAACATCCTCCACCCACCCTCCAGCTTTGCTATTGGAGGGAGCAGAGAGTACCTGACTTATGCAGGGCAGCCGAAAGTGTGCCGAACCTGCGGGAGGTCAGGCCACATGGCGGCGGACTGCAAGGTCACGATCTGTCGGAACTGCAAGAAGGAGGGCCACCCGACCGAAGAATGCAAGGAGGCAAAAAACTGCAATCTGTGCGGGGAGGCGGGCCACGTGTTCAAGGCCTGCCCAAGACGAGGGGCCGCCACTTACTCGCAGATGGCCAGGGGTGGGCCGCAAAAGGACAGCAAGGCACCACAAACCAGCAAGGGAACAGTGTCTGGGGGCACGCAAAGGGAAGGACAGGCCGGTGCGGAGCAGATGACAGCTACTGGAGAGGTACAGCTGCCGAGTGAAGCTCCGACATGACAGACGGAGGAGGAGGAGAAGGGAAAGAAGGAGGCAGAGGAATGGATCCCGGTACAAAACAAAAGGAAGAAAACCCGCCTGGCCACCAAAACCTCCCAGAAAAGGGGGAAATGCAGCTGCACGGGGAAGACACCAACAGCTCTTCGGAGGGTGAGGATGGGTGCAAAGAGGGTCGTCACCAAAAGAAGAGGCAGAGAGCTGCGAGGAGAAAGGAGGGCAGCAACTGCCAACCAAGGGACGAACCTCCTGAGGTAGTGGAAAACTACCACTCCCCACCAGGTGAAAGCCAGGAGGGCCCCACCGCCACACAGCTCCAGGTCACTGGGAGCAGCGACCCTCTGACAGCCCCACTGTCAGATATAGAACCAGACTGCGTGGACCCTGGTCTCGGCCCGATGGCACTGGAGCAGGCAAATGGACCGAGTGAGGAGCTGGACAGCTACTTCAGCCCTGCTAGGGTCCAGCAGTTCGTGTTCACCATGGGGATGCAGACAGCTACCCCAGAGGGGCAGGACCAGCGGCAATTGGACAAGGGTCAAAACTTGTTAAAAAAATGGAGATTAAAAATTGCAAGTATTAATGTGCGCAGCATAAAATTTACTGCGCGACGTGTTTCAACGCTGGCCTCCCTGGCCAACGTCAAAGCCGAAGTCCTGTTTCTGCAGGAGTGTGGGATACAGCACCTCAGCAGTTACAGGAGATGGTCGAGCTTGTGGGCCCATGGGCCTTCAGTTTGGTCGGGGGGCAACGAAATAATGAAGTCATCTGCCTAGTTTCTGTCTTATCTTCTTGATCCACTCCTCCCAGGTCTTGGCACAGCCCTAGTCCCCCCGAACCAAATATCCAGCACCTTCACGTGGTCAGTCCTGACGGTGAAGGGGATCGAGGATTGGTTGGCCCAGTTCCCGAAGAGCATGGCCTCACTCTTGCCTCGGTTTACCTTGGCCCCCGAGGCCTGCTCAAACTGGTCACATATGCACATGAGTCTGCGCACGGACAGCGGATCCGAGCAGAAAATGGCGACGTCATCCATGTACAGGGAGGCCTTAACCTGCAGGCGCCCACTGCCAGGAATAGTCACCCCTCTCAGGCTCGCATCCTTCCTGATGGATTCGGCAAATGGCTCTATGTAGCACACAAACAAGGCAGAAGAGAGAGGGCAGCCCTGCCTGACTCCTGATCTGACTGGGAAGCATCTGATTCCCACCCATTGATTGAGACTGCACTGACAATGTTGGTGTAGAGCAGTCTGATCCAATTACCGATTCCCTCCCCAAAGCCCATTTTGGAGATGGCATCCCTCATATATGTATGTGATATCCTGTCAAAGGCTTTGTCCTGGTCCAGGCTGATGAGGCAGGTGTCCACCCCCCTGTTCTGCATGTAGGCAATGAGGAGTGCGAGACTCTCAGAGATTTTCCTGCCCGGTACAGCACAGGTTTGGTCAGGGTGGATCACCGATCCGAGAGCAGACCTGACCCGGTTGATAGCCAAGTTTGGTACCTATGGGGATGGTCTCAACTGGGACCTTGGGTTCATGTCACACTACAGGGGACCCCATTGCACTACAAATGCACACAGACATTCACACATACACATACACATACACACACATGCACGCACACACATTCCTATACATGCACACACACAGACACATACTCCTAAACAAACCCACACACTCCTACACACACACATGCACCCTCTCACAGACTTATACCCATTTATACTCATACATGCACTCACTCTGTCACAAACACCCACACACACACACACACACACACACACACACACACACACACACACACACACACACACATACATATAACTTTGTTGGGTGAATTTGTATTGCAGAGTTGCATTTTACTTCACTCAAAAACTGCATGAATCCATGTAAGATTCTGTAAATTCATTTTTTTAGATTAGAATCAGTCTAAGCATTGTGGCACAGACAGTATCACACAGGGGAACTCACACCTTCAATGCATTATCTGGGCTGACAGATACCAATTGTTAAAGTTCACTTGAGATTGTAACTTCTTTTTTAAAAATTTGCAATTTACACATGAAAGAACTGAAACCAATGTGGTCATTCTAACAGATGAGAGACTTAACAAATAACCCAGATTTTTTTCAATATATGATTTCAGTTACTTCACACTGTAAACTTTTGCTATAAATTCTGTGTCTTACAATCTTATACTCCACAACTGCTTGATGAAGTGGCAACGCTCTGAAAGCTCTGCTTCCTATTAAACCTGTTGGACTGTAACCTGGTATTTGGTGATTTTTTAACTTAGTACACCCCAGTCCAACACTGGCATCTCCAAATCATGAATAGAAGAGGTGAGAAGGATATGGGCCAAATGCAGGCAAGTGGGACCAATTTAGGTTGGGACAAGGATGATCTGAATAGAAGGGTATGTTCATACACTGTATGACTCTATGATTTTAATGAGACCCTGTACCCCAGTATGACCATTGTCATTATTTAGAGAGGTGACACCAAGGATGAAACATTCTCACTTTCATTACCAGTAATGCCATTGGAACATTTCATTAGTGATGCAGTTTCTGATATGAAATATTATTATTCCTCAGGATATTCCCCAGTATGAAGTATTGCCCTTACCAGTTCGGCTACTCCCCAATATGAAAAATTGACATTTTCAATAAAACTGTAACCCACAAAAATATATTTACATTCTCACAGAATCACGGAATTGTTATAGTGCAAAAAGAGACTGTTCAGCCCATTTGTGTACCTGTTCTCCATTATGTAACATAGTCTTTCTTAGTCAGACTGTACCTTAGTATAAAAACTTGCATTACTGGTAACACAATATATTATCATTGGCCATCTTGGAACCCAATTGGGGGATGGAACTGCACCAACTCAACATGTGTCCCACAGTGAGACTGTATGCCAATATGAGAAACAATATTGTTATTACCTGTAAGGCTGTATTGTGACAATGCTATGGTTTTTAAGAGTTGTATTTTGTCTTCTTTTTGTAAATGACATTTCAAGGTAGAGGTGCAGAGCTGTCTACTTTGAGAGCCAGTAAAGAGCTTGTGAAGCCTTGGAGGTTTTTTTAAAAGTTGGGGCAATAGAAGCAGCCTGGCTGGGTGTGGTCAGTTCTCACTGACCAGGATTTCAAAATTTTTCTAATTTTAGGATTCAATTTAAACAGCTACTGTTGGATCTCAACCGGGCAGATGCTGCTAGAGTTTTTAAGATGAAGAAGCTATCTTTTCCCTCTTTTGTTTATAGCTAGAAGCTGGGGCTTCCCTCTGCTGCTGGGTTACCTGTGAGACAAATCTAGTTTTCTGAATTTGCCTTTTTTCCAAGGCCTGCATTTATGGGACGTTACTATACTGGAATAGTTAATTAGCAGCAGTAACTGTTTCTATTATTTGGTTAAGTTTTCCAATAAGTCAGTCATTCTAAGTTTTTCTTTCTTTCGTTGCATTTTAACGTTAGGATATAAATAAATTGTGTTTTGCTTAACATCAAGTAGTTTGAAATTGAAACATTTCAGACTGCTGAAGTTACCCCTTTGGGATCTATCTCTCAGGTTTCATTGCTGTGGCCAATCCCCTGACTGGTCAAATTTCATCCAGGCAGGCCCATATAAAAGAACTGGACTCAAAATATTAACGCTGTTTTCTCTCCACAGATGTTGCCAGACCTGGTAAGTTTCTTCACCAATTTCTGCTTTTGTTTCTGATTTCCAGCATCTTTAGTTCTTTGTTCATTTTTTGACATAAAAGATCTGTCTGTTCTGTCATTCATCAGCGCTCTGAAGCTCAGGAAGTGGATAATTCTTTCCCTTCTCAACCAGTTAAACTCATGTGTTACATAGCAACCATATAAATCAATAATTCTGTGCTGTTTTAGGAGACTTTTTAAATATGAAATAATTTGAATCCTCAAAATACCTTACCTTTTCAACAACTTATACTTCTATAAAATAAAAGCAAATTACTGTTGATGATGGAAATGTGAAACAAACACAGAGTATGCCAGAGATATTCAACAGGTTTGGTGGTGTCTGTGGAGAGAGAAACAATGTTATTTGAACTGGAATAACTGTTCTTCAAAATCTTCAGAACAAACATGCCAAATCCCAAATCTTTCAAGCAGGAGATGAGGTGTTAGAATCACTGCCATTACAAGAGGAACCATTGAAAACATGATTCAGTGGTCCATATAGTGTAATCAAAAAGATTGATGAAGTAGGTTGTCCAATTGTCACTCTAGATCACCGGTAAAAGTATTGGCTGTGTCACACCATTATATTGAAGCATTGAAACAGGCACAGCATGTGCACTCGCTGTCTGAAAGAAAAGGGCCCAAGAGATTACATTAATATATGTAGCTTCCAGTATGTAAAATGTACAAAGAATTATGCTGACAACCAGTATAGGATATTCATTTGGGGCTCAGGGGATGGTGCACTTGCATATAACTGGAAGTTATATCAAGGTTCTCACACCCATTCTTGTCAAGAGTGTCACATTAATCATTGTCCAATCCACTAACTTCTCTCTTGTGTATAAGGAAGATTGGAGGATTATGGTAGTCCTTCCTGCTTTTCACTTGCCCAGTCTTTCCAAAATATCCTGCAATCAATTTTCACTATCCATTACCTCTACCATCTCTACACCGACTGATATTTTGTCAACATCTTGTTTCTTAATAAATATAGGCTGCTCAATTGGTGTTCGAGATGGCTATTTGTCTATAAACTGATATCATGATGTTTGTCTCTAATAGTACTCTACCTTCCCAGCTAATAACCCACTAACTATCACAAGCCAATTGATTACCTTTTAATTGCCATTCAATTTTCATATTTTGTCTTTGCCAGTCCTTTTTTCTCTCTTCACTATCTTGTATTTGGCATTTCACTTGAAATGTTCACCAGATGTGCATCATTCAACCTGTTTCTTTATTGTTTCTTCTCTCTCTCCTGTGTCACCTCAGGAACCTGACTTTGGTTCTATGATCTTTTGTCCATGTTCAAGGTATCAAGCTTGTACTTTTATCATTTCCTAAGGGTGACCCATAGCTTGATTACAGATTTCCCTGTCAGTCTTTAGTTCCACCTTATCTGAGGTAGGTAGTCTATCCTCCCTTTGGAGGTAGCCCTCTTCCAATTTAGAAATTCTACCGTAGAGTATTCCTTCTCCTCTCCATTATTAATCTAAACTATGGTGCCATGATCACTCTTGCCCAAGTATCCCAAACAGAATTGGTTAATTCAGCCCACTTGATTCCCTCTGCCAGGTCCAGCAGGTCACCCATAATGTTAGACCAAGAACACATTGGTGTAGGATGTTCTCCCTAATATATTTTAGAAACCCTTCACCCTCAACTCCTTTTATTTTTACAAGAACCACATTGATATTTGAATAAGTAAAGTTCATCAGTATCATTAGTAACTATATATGTACTATATATAGTTCTTGCACATCTCTGTATTTTACTGTAGATTTGCTCCTCAGTTTTTCTAGTAAAAAATGAGATCTGCAGATGCTGGAGATCACAGCTGCAAATGTGTTGCTGGTCAAAGCACAGCAGGCCAGGCAGCATCTCAGGAATAGAGAATTCGACGTTTCGAGCATAAGCCCTTCTCTCTCTAACTACTTAGAGACCAAAAATGGCCCTTCTAATGTGTATACACCCCCTTTGCTTCTCAACTGTAACTAAATTAATTCTGTCTTTGTTTCCTTAGGATCATCCCTCTAAATGTCTCCCTTAAACCAAACTGCCACCTCCAACTTTCTTTATTCCTTCTCTACCTTTTATGAACATTCAGGTCTTTTCCATGACAGCAAAATATTTGCAATAAAAACAGAAAGTGCTGAAGAAATGCAGCAGGTCTGGCAGCATCTATTTTAATTTCTGCCCTTTTCCATAGTGTGATTGTCATCACATGAAAGAAGCTACAGAGGAACTAACAGCGTAGAAGGCACGATGTGAGGACAGATTCTTCACATACAGATTCTTTGTAGGGTCCAGAAATGGTTATGATAATGGACTAGGAATCCAAACACTGCATCTCCAAAGCTCTCTGTATGGCAGGTTGTGAAACAGAATTTTATAGATGTGCTTATCCAAGGGGTAATTCAAAACAAGTATCTGAAAGCTGCCATATTGTTGCAGAAACATTTGTTTCATGGCAATACTGTCTGATCCTACATGTCATATTAATGATAATGGTTTAATAAAAACAATTACTCATCAGGGATTGAATAGTTCCATGGATTAGTTTACTTAAAATTGTAAAATACCATACATATTAGGAGGAAGAGATCACAGCAAAAGCATACAATTTATATGTGGGCAGTTTCCAGACCCACAGCAGGGTAACTGGCAGGTGGAATTGCAATATTGGAAACACACAGTGTATGAAATTCTTAAAGGTTTACACTCCATAAAACCATAAGACATAGGAGCAGAAATTAGGCCATTCGGCCAATCGAGTCTGCTCCGCCATTCAATCATGGCTGATAGATTTTTCAATCCCATTTTCCCACTTTCTCCCCATAACCTTTGATCTCCTTGGCAATCAAGAACCTATCTATCTCTGTTTTAAATGTACTCAATGACCTGGCCTTCACAAATGTGGCAATGAATTCCATAGATTCACTACTCTCTGGCTAAAGAAGTTTCTCCTTATCTCCATTCTCAAAGGTCTTCCCTTTACTCCTAAGCTGTGCCCTTGGGACTTCATCTCTCCTGCCAATGAAAACACCTTCCCAATGTCCACTCTGTCTAGGCTATTTATATTCTGTAAGTTTCAATCAGATACCCCCCTCATCCTCCTAAACTCCACCAAATATAGTCCCAGAGTCCTCAAACATTCCTCATATGTTAAGCCTTTCATTCCTGGATCATTCTTGTGAACCTTCTGTGGATCTGCTCCAGAACCAATACATCCTTTCTGAGGTATGGAGCACAAAGTTGCTCACAATGTTCCAAATGTGGTCTGACCAGAGCCTTATAAAGCCTCAGAAGTACATCCCTGTCTTTATATTCTAGTCCTTTCGAGATGCATGATAACATTCTACGTGCCTTCCCAACCTCTGACTCAACCTGCAAGTTTATTCTCCATGCTTCCAGCTCACTGCCTTTATTCCTGATGAAGGGCTTTTGCCCGAAACGTCGATTTCGCTGCTCGTTGGATGCTGCCTGAACTGCTGTGCTCTTCCAGCACTACTGATCCAGTTATCTTAAGAGAAACCTGGTCTAGGACTTCCAAATCCCTTTGCACTTCAGATTTCTGAATTTTCTCCCCATTTAGAAAGTAATCTATGCCTCTATTTTTCTACCAAATGTAACCTACGCCTCCTTTCCAAAAAAAATTTTAACTATTTGCAACAGCGGGTGAGCTTATGAGTCCCTGTAAAATATGAGTGTTTTGCTTATATTTCCAGTTCCCATGATGGTGACTTTGTTTGGAAGTTGATTTCCAGTCATCAGTGACTTTGTCCATTGTTCCTGTTTGTGTTATCAAGTTTATGGTTTGTGGAGTAGAGTTGCTGTTGCAGAATTTGAACATCCTGAAACAGCACAGCCAGGTTTTGCAGCAGATTAACTACAGACCGATCTTATGGTAAAACAAACAAAGGCACGGCTTATACAAGTAAAAGTAGAGCATTGAATAGAATTGTAGAACAGAGAGACCTAGGGTTCAGGTACATAATCTTGGAAGTTTACTCACATGTAGACAGGATGGTTAAGAAGGCGTTTAGCACACTTGCCTTCATTACTCAGATCTTTCAGTACCGGAGTTGGGATGTCATGTTGAGGTTGTGCAGGACTTTAGTGAGGCCTCTTCTGGAGTACTGTGTCCAGTTTTGGTCACCCTGTTGTCGGAAGGATATTATTAAGATGGACAATATTCAGAAAAGATTTACCAGGATGTTGCCAGGAATGGAGGGTTTGAGTTGTACGGAAGAGGCTGAATAGGCTGGGACTTTTCTCATTGATGAGTAGGATGTAGAGGGGCGACCTTATAAAACCATGAAGGGTATGGATAAGTGAATCCTGAGGATAGGGGATTTCAAGACCAGGGTGCATATTTTAAGGTGAGAGGAGAAAGATTTAAAAAAGACATGAGGGCATTTTCCACAGAGTGGTTCATATGTAGAATGAAATGTCAGAGGAAGCGGTGGACGCAGGTACGGTGGATGCAGGTACAGTTATAATGTTTAAAAGACATTGAGATAAATACCTGAATAAGAAATGTTTGGAGGGTAATGGGCCAAGTGCAGGCAGGTGGGGTTAGTTTCATTTGGGATCATTGTCAGCATGGACTGGTTGGACTGAAGGGTCTGTTTCTGTGCTGTTTGACTCTATGTTATTGTTATAAGTGGCTCAAATCTCTTTGGCATTTACTGTTTTGTTCCTTAACAACAGAAGCACTTGATCCTATGCCCTGGATACTTCTAATTCTAGCAAAATTTTAGCATTCTGTTGTTCGAGCATATGTTTCTCCTTCATAATGTGCTCTACTAACTGTCCAGACTCTTCAACCGGTTTTTTTGTTTTGTTTCTTATGATCTCTTCATGTTTGTTTGGTTTCCTCTATGTCTTCCTTGATTTCTTTTACGAGAGCATCATTGCTGGTATTTATTTCTGAAAAGGCTGCCCTGAGGGATTTGTACACTATGCATCTCCACCTGTTTTTGCAGATCTGTCATTTACTCCAGCATTGCTTTCAGTTCAAGCTGATGTTTCTGCAGTTCCTCCATGCTGAGCCTGATCTGTTTTACGTGTGTGTTTCCTATAAATCAGCAATATTTTCACTGGATTCATAATTCTTCCTTCCTTCCTTTCTTTTATTTAACTCTGTGAACAGAGCAGATAGCTCCAAAAGATGACATCATCTCTGAGATGTTACTCTCAAGCATGGATTTATTTTGAGCTAGTTGTTCAGCCTTTTCTTTTAGAGTTTAATTTTTCAGAGAGCTGACATTTTGATTCCACTAATTTAAAAGGAACTGAAGTGTTCTGTTTTTTTTAATGGATTCAGTTTGATGAGAGGTTTCTTGAATAGCCTGCTGCAGTTTCAGTTGCACCTCTGATGTCCGTCTGATTTCATGGATTGTGACTGGTGTGGGGTCACGGCATACCTGCAATTGTTGGTCTAGTGTCTATGCTACAACATCCAAGCAATTGTTTGTATTTGTACTCCAATAACTATCAATCCTGCACAAGCAAATATGAATCGTTGGTTGCTGAATGTTTTACATTTGCTGGTTTTGCCATGGCTTTCCATGTCTATAGGTATATATTTTTCAGAATTCGCATTTGCCCTTTATAAATTGTAATAGTAAAGAACAATTGCCAATTTTCTGAGGACAAATAATTTGAATTTTGCAAGCATTTCAAACAGTGTGATAACATTGCTGTTTTCCACGAGGTTGACAGTGTGAAACATGTTCACCACTTTTTGTCTCATCATGTACATTGTCAGATTGTGGGTTGCTGCTCAATTAATGTACACACCTCTGGCAGTATACCAGAAGGTTGCTATTGTAGCTTGAATGTATTCATTGTATGTGCTCTGTAGGGTCAGTGCATGGCTCTTTGTAGCTTCACCAGCCTTTGCTCTAGTGCATCTCCTCTGCCAATGGTATTTCCAGCCATATACTGGCAATATTAATGAAAGCTTGACATTTGCTTGGTTCATGGAGAAGACCACACTTTCTGAGTGTATTGTTCTGTTTAGGTGCTTTAGTAACTGCACCAACTGTTACACTTGAACTTAAAGCCTGTAAACTTCATTTACCTGTGAAAATCACTTTGTACTTACATCCGTCCTTCGATGCTATAAGCCCACATTTTGCTGATCAAATCATTTTAGAAACTTCCATGGAGGTGGATGCAACCATCAGCTTAACAATTCTCTTTATAGATCCCAGTCTGAAAAATCATAGAAAGAACCCTTTTCTCTGCAGCAGCTCTCGAAGTGCTCTGTGATTCTGCAGGCTTCTGAATAATTGATATGTATTCTAGTCAATGAATACGAATTTTAATTTGACACTGAAATGGTCTTTTAATACGGCCCATATCTTTGAGCTAACTTTGAACTTTTCAGCTGTTAATCCTGACATGTTAAGTCTGCACAGACCTTCAGTCTCAATTGCTCAGCAAATCTTAATGGCTTATGTTTCTGCATCAGACATGCCTGAATCTAAAAACCATAGCTTTGAACGCTGTTTAAACATTTTAACTTCTATTAGTAAGTCTGCTGTGTCCCAATTTAAATGAAGGAATTTGTCGACTTTTTCACAATATGACCACTGGCCTTTCTCCAAACGTTTAAACCAGCCTTTCAATAGGGAATTAACTGCTTAGCTACAAGTTGTTTTCTGCACTCACAGATGTTGTCATGAAGAAAGATATCAAAGATTGTCTCATATATTTTAGCACAATTTAACAGAATTGAAAATGCTTTTCACCTTCAGATGACAATGTCTGCTGACTGTTCAAACTTGATAGGCCTCATCACCAAAATGGGGAAGAAAGTGAGCACTGCAGATGCTGGAGATCGCAGTCGAAGAGTGTGGTACTGAAAAAGCACAGCTAGTCAGGCAGTAGCCGAGGAGCAGGAGAATCGATGTTTCCAGCATAATCTCTTCACCAGGAATGAGGGGGTGACCCAAGGGGGCTGAGTGAAAAATAGGAAGGGGGTGGGGCTGGGGGTGAAAGGTAACTGGGAATGCGATAGGTAGATTAAGTTGGGGGTGAAGCTGATAGGTCGGGGAGGAAAGTGAAGGGGATTGGTGGGAAGGAACATGGACAGATAGGACAAGTCAAGAGGGCGGTGCTGAGTTGAAAGGTTGGATCTGGGATAAGGTGGAGGGGGGAAATGAGGAAACTGTTGAAATCCACATTGACTCCGTATGGTTGGAAAGTCCCAAGGCGGAATGTGAGGCGTTCTTCCTCCAGGTGTTGGGTGGTAAGGGTTTGGCAATGGAGGAAGCCCAGGACCAAGATGTCCTCGCTGACTGGGAGGGGGAGTTAAAGTGTTCGGCCACGGGGCGGTGGGATTATTTTGCGTGCGCATCCCGGAGATGTTCCCTGAAACATTCTGCCAGTAGGCATGCTGTCTCCCCAGTGCAGAGGAGACCATGTTGGGAGCAATGGATACAGTAGATGGCGTGTGTGGAAGTGCAGGTAACTCTGATGGATGTAGAAGGCTCCTCTGTGCCCTTGGACGGAGGTAAGGGGGGAGGTGTAGGCGCCTGCAGTGGTGGGGAAGGCACCGGGAGTGGAAGTGTTGGCTGGTAGGGGGATGTGGACCTAACCAGGGATTCGTGGAAATGGTCTTTATAGAAAGTGGAAGGGGTTGGGAGGGAAATTTATCCCTCGTGGTGGGGTCCATCTGTAGCTGCCAGAAGTGGCAGAGGATAATGCGATGTATCCGGAGATTGGTGGGGTGGAAGATGAGAATGGGGTGGGGAGTGGGGGGGGGGGGGGGATTCTGTCCTTGTTGCAGTTGGCGGGGGAGGGGTTCAAAGGTGGAGGTATAGGAGGTGGATATGATGCACTGAAGGGCATCATTAACCACATGGGAGGGGTGTTTATTGAGGGTGGGTAACAGGCCAGCTCAGGGAGTTTATCGAGGGTGGGTAACAGGCCACTCGGGGTGTTTATTGAGGGTAGGTAACAGGCCACTCGGGGTGTTTGTCGAGGGTGGGTAACAGGCCACTTGGGGTGTTTATCAAGGGCAGGTAACAGGCCACTCGGGGTGTTTATCGAGGGTGGATGACAGGCCACTCGGGGTGTTTATCGAGGGTGGGTAAAGGCCAGCTCGGGGTGTTTATCAAGGGCAGGTAACAGGCCACTCGGGGTGTTTGTCGAGGGTGGGTAACAGGCCACTCGGGGTGTTTATTGAGGGTGGGTAACAGGACACTCGAGGTGTTTGTCGAGGGTGGGTAACAGGCCACTCGGGGTGTTTATTGAGGGTGGGTAACAGGCCACTCGAGGTGTTTGTCGAGGGTGGGTAACAGGCCACTCGGGGTGGCTGGGTCATCACACAATGTCTTCCATGGCTGTTCATCATGTGCTGTTAATGATAATGGTCTAATAATCTATTGCTCATTTTGTGCATTAGTTTATTTAAAAAGTGTAACACATTATAAGTTATGAACCTGACATTACAGCAAAACCAACTGATTTCTATATGTGTGAAGCTTACAGACTTTTGGGCAGACTAAATGGCAGGCAGAGTCATAATATTGTATACACACAGCATATGGAGCCCTTAAAGGTGAACACATCTAAAGGCAAGGTACACATACAACACTTGTAATGCAGCTGGGAAACATTGGGTGGCTACTACGAATATAATGATGTTGGAAGTTGCCAAGAGGTTATCCACTGTACCACTTGCTGTGGTCGTCGATGATCCTTAACATTGTGGGCTTGTTTCTTGAGATTATCACAGCAGCAGTCCTTGGATCCTTTAAAGATATGGTACTGAATTTCCTTTGATTGCAGAAAATTAATTTGGAATAATGTCATATTATCTGCATTAATGTCACTTTGTTTTGTGAGCTAGGTGTAAATAAAAACTTGCCTTTCTCTTTCTTAGAGAAGAGACAGTGGAAGATCTCCCTCCAATATATTGAACAGATAGTCTTGGCTGATCCTTCCTGAACCAGTGTTGGGGGAGGCTACACTGAGTTGCTGTCCTCTACATAAGACATTAAACCATGTCTTAAAACATGGATGTAAAGAATTACGTGGTACTGTTATGAAGAGGAGCATAGGAATTCTCCTCATTATCATGGTCAATATTCGTGCCCCAGTCAATATACTGAAACAAGATATCACATTTTGGGTCACATTGCGGTTTGAAGGAATTTCCTGTGTACAATTTGACATGGCATTTCCTGTATTTCTACATTTAAAAGAAATTAGGGATGTCCCATTACTATGAAGGGTGCTACATAAATCCAAGTTCGTTCTTGTTAAATCAGCAAGCAAGAAGGTAACAAGCTCCCAGAGCTGCTGTAACACTGCCCTGTAGCTGGAACCTGCAAAAGGTTCATAATGATCTTGGAAGTTAATGGCTATTATTTCTGTGTTTCCCCAGAGGGAATACTTCAGCAGTCATTCTGGCTGAGTCCCTCTGATGTCTCGTTCTTTTTGCAATTCTGCATTATTTTGTGCCTATGTAATCCTCTGGAATTTCATCTTATCATGATTAAGAATGTGTGAGTAATGCAAAGGAATTCATTGTTGGATTAAGAAAAAAATCGTACAAATTATGTAATACTTTGTTTGAATTAACTTATTAAATTAAATTAATAAATTAAATTATTAAATTACTGGTCTTACAGTAAAGACTGAATAACTCAGGGCATGTATGGGAACACATCATAGCTATTACAGAAACTTGGCCGTGGGTTGGACAGGACTGGCAGCTCAATATTCCGAGTTTTATATGTTACAGGAAGTATAGAAACAGAGGCAAGAGTGGAGGGAGGGTGGCGTATTTGAGGAAGGAAAATATTACTACTGTAATTAGAGAAGGGACTTGAGGGATCATTTAGTGAAAATATATGGGTTGAAATTAGAAACAAGAAAGGGATTATACCTTGGTAGGATTATACTACTGCAATCCTCCCACCCCCCACATAGTCAGAGAGAAATTGAGAAGCAAATATATCGACAGATGTCAAATCCTTGCAAGAATAACAAGGTTGTAATAGAGAATTTTAATGTTCCAAACACTGGCTGAATCTGCTATAATGTTAAAGGTTTGGATGGTGAAGAATTTGTTAAATGTATTTAAGAAAATTTTCTTTGTCAATGTGTAAGCATTACTACTAAAGAAGGAGCAAAACCTGCGAAATATGGCAAGTGACGAATGTTTTAGTAGGGATCACTTTGGGACTAGTGATCATAATACTATTATTTGTAAAATAGTTATGGGCAAGGACGAGTCTATCATAAAACGTAAAGTTCTCAATTGGAGTGAGGCAAATTTTAAGAGTATGATAAGAACTTTCAAACGTTGATTGAAGTTGAGTGTTTGCAGTAAAGAGACGACTGACAAATGGGAAAATTTCAAAAGAGTGATCAGGAGAGTTCAGAGCATTATGTTCCTATTAGAGTGAAAGGCAAGGCTGGTAGGATTAGGGAACAATTGATACATAAAGATATTGAATTTCTAGTCACACAAAAAAAGCATCATATATTAAATTTGGATAACTGGGACCAACTGAATCTCTTGAAGAGCATGGACAGTGTAGGGGCATTCTTAAGAAGGAAATCAGGAGGGCAAAAAGGCAATATAAGAGAGCCTTGGCAGATAAGGTTAAAATCAATGAGGTAAAAACAATGACTGCAGATGCTGGGATGAAGGGCTTTTGCCCGAGACATCGATTTTGCTGCACTTTGGACGCTGCCTGAACTGCTGTGCTCTTCCAGCACCACTAATCCAGATATGGTTAAAGATAATCCAAAAAGATTCTACAAATACATAAAGAGCAATTGAGTAACCAGAGAGAGAGTAGGACCACTTAAAGATCAATGAGGTTGCCTTTATGTTGAACGTCAGGAGATGGGAGCGATGTTAAATGAACATTTTGTGTCCGTTTTCATTGTTGGGAAAGAAGTTGAGGCTAGACAACTCAGGGAAATAAATATTGATGTTTGGAAAACAGTCCACATGACAGAAGAGGAGTTGTCGCAGGTCTCAGCAAATATTAAGGTAGATAAATCTCCAGGACCTGATCAAGTTTTGGGCGGCACGGTGGCACAGTGGTTAGCACTGCTGCCTCACAGCGCCTGTAGACCCGGGTTCAATTCCCGACTCAGGCGACTGACTGTGTGGAGTTTGCACGTTCTCCCTGTGTCTGCGTGGGTTTCCTCCGGGTGCTCCGGTTTCCTCCCACAGTCACAAAGATGTGCGGGTCAGGTGAATTGGCCAAGCTAAATTGCCCGTAGTGTTAGGTAAGGGGTAAATGTAGGGGTATGGGTGGGTTGCGCTTCGGTGGGTCGGTGTGGACTTGTTGGGCCAAAGGGCCTGTTTCCACACTGTAAGTCTAATCTAAAAAAAAGTGTTTGGGAGCTTAGGGAGGAAATTGTGGGCCTCTAGCAGAGGTATTTGTATCATCTATAAATACAAGTGAGGTGCTGGAGGACTAGAGGGTGGCTAATGTTGTGCCATTGTTTAAGAAAAGCTGTAAGAGAAGCCTGGAAATTATAGACCTGGAAGTCTTACATTGGTGGTGGGTACGTTGTTGGAGGTGATTCTGAAAGATAGGATTTACAAGCATTTGGAGAGGCAAGAGTTGATTAAGGATAGTCAGCATGGTTTCGTGTGAAGAAAATAATGTCTCACAAGCTTGATTGAGTTTTTAAACTAAGTAATGAAAAAGATGATGAGGGCGACTTTATTTACTTAGTAAAGCCTTTGATAAGGTTGCGCATGGGAGACTAATTAGTAAAGTTAGATCATATGGGATTCAGGGTGAGCTTGCCAATTAGATACAAAATTGATTTAATGGGAGGAGACAAATGGTGGTGGTGGAGAATTGTTTCAGACTGAAAGTCTGTGACCAGTGGTGTACTGCAAGGATTAGTGCTGGGTCCATTTTTGTCTGCCATCTATATAAATGATTCGGATGAGAATATAGAAGGCATGGTTACCAAGTTTGCAGATGACACCAAAAATCATCATTATCATCGGCAGTCCCTCGCAGACGAGGATGACCTTTTCCACTCTCAGGGTGAGTCCATAGGTGGCTGCAAAGACTGATGCAGCTACTGAAGGCTTTATTACACCTGGGGCAGGTGGTGGTCATGGGAAGGGGTAGATGGGGCATTAGTGTGGCAGTGCATTCCTTTCGCCTGACTTCCGTTTGTTCCCGACAGCAAATCTCGAAGTGCTCAACACCTTCCCAAATGCTCCTTCTCCACTTTGGACAATCTTGGACCAGTGATTCCCAGGTGTCTATGGGAATGTTGCACTTTGCCAATGAGGTTTTAAGGGTATCATTGAAGCGCTTTTGGAAGTCGACACCAAAATTGGTGGTATAGTGGACACGCAGAAAGTTATCTAAGATTACGTAGAGGTATTGAACAATTGGGTCAAAGGGCCGAGGACTGGCAGATGGAGTTTAATTTGGATAAGTGTGAGGTATTGCATTTTGGTAATACAAACAAGGACTGATACAATTAATGGTAAGGCCCTGGGTAGTGTTGTAGAACAGAGAGTCCTAGGGGCAGAGATACATAATTCATTGAAATTTGCAAGGTGGTTAAAAAGGCATTTAGCATACTTGCCTTCATTGCTCAGACCTTTGAGTGGAGGACTTGGGAAGTTATGTTGAAGTTGTACAGGACATTGGTGAGGCCTCTTCTGAAGTACTGTGTGCAGTTCTTGTCACCGTATTATAGAAAGGATATTATTAAACTAGAGAGGGTTCAAAAAATATTGACCACGATGTTGCTGGGAATGAAGGGTTTGAGATGTAAAAATAGACTGGAAAGACTGAAACTTTTTTCATTGGAACATAGGGGCTTGAGGGAAGATTTAATTAAAGCTTATGAAATCATGTAAGGCATAGATAAGGTGAATGACAAGAGTCTTTTCCCTAAGGTAGAGGAGGTCAAAACTAGGGAGCATATTTTGAAGGTGAGAGGAGAAATATTTTAAAAAGACATGAGGGATAACCTTTTTACACAGAGGGTAGTTCATGTGTGGAATGAACTGCCAGAGGAAGTGGTCGATGTAGGTACAGTTACAACATTTAAAAGAAATTTGGATAAGTGCATGAACAGATAAGGTTTGGAGAGATGCAGGTGGGACTAGTTTAGTTTGGGAATATGGTCAGCTTTGACAATTGGACCAAAGAGTCTGTTTCCAAGATGAATGACTTTATGGTCTACAATTGACTCCAGTCCCATCCTGGATGGCTGGCATTTAGTGTCCACTCAAGTAATCCAGCTATTATCAGTCACTACCTTATGCAGAAATAATGAAGTCATTGGGCCAATTCATAAGAAATTTACCAAACAAGACTTAGGCAATTGGCCTGGTCAACCTTGCAAAATCTGTCTTATTAACATCTCGGGGCTGTTGTGTACTTTGGGCTGTAACCTACAAGCGATAGATCAAAAGCTGGAGAATGTGATGAGGCTGGATGTCTCCTCATCGACATCACACCCCTTAGGATGATGTCTTCTGGTTTGGTCTCTGGTCAGGGAAGGGACGGTGTGACTATAGTTCGTTAGTTAAGGGGACCCAGAGGGAGAGAGTGCAGGAGCCTCAGTAGTTGCAACGGTTTTAAGGTGTTAGCAATGAATCTTGTTAATAGGATACTGAATACCTTGGAATTATAGGTAAAAGGGAAACTAATTAGGCAAGTTAATTAAAATGTATTTGAAGAAAATCTATACAGAGAGGGATTAGTTTATTGGAATGGAGAAACATGCTTTATTGTCAGGAATAAAGGAACATTCCAAAGTGTTTTGGCTTCGGTATGTGCTTCACAAATAGGCTCCAACATTTGCGAATAGCAGGGGATGGTTGTCTAAATGTGAAGCTGGGAGGTTAAAGAACAAAAGGAACAAATAACAGGACAGCACAGGAACAAGCCCTTTGGCTCGTTCAGCCTGCATCAACATATCGAGTCAGCGAATCATAGAGGCATGTAGCACGGAAACAGACCCTTCTGTCCAACAAGTCCATGCCCTCCTTGTAACCGAATTAAACTAGTCCCAGCTGCCTATGCTTGGCCCAAATCCTTCCAAACCGTTCCTATTTAGGTACCATACCATCAGTTTTGATTCTCCAATCTTTATAATTTCTTCACATTTCTTTATACTTTCTGGGGTCAACAATTTACTGCATAGGTCCTGTAATTCCCTGGTCTTCTTCTACACAACAGCAAGCAACAGCAAGAAGACTGGATTGACATCAGTGATACTTACAAACAGGAAAACACCAACCCACCTGGCCTTGTCCAGTTGTATCAGCTCAGGACGCCATCTACAGGCTGCTGAAGCATCCATCTGGCCTTGACCAGGTGTATCAGGATAGCACTTCATCTGCAGACTTGCTGAACACATTGTGTAACTTGCAATTTTTGCAGTTTACATCAGGACACTAAATGTGGTGTTGAGCCCTTCCAAATTATCCAGCTGCATTGATATTGCAGTTGAAGTCAGTGTGTATCCAAAGTAGACTGGATATCACTAACATGCTGAAAGAAATGCCATTTATTCACTCTTTTGAGAGATGATACATTCCTTGCTTAACTGAAGCAGAGAATTTTGTATATTATGTCTGCTACATAGAGGTGACCATCCATCACTTTCTTGACATCGTACATTCTGAAACATAGAAACATAGAAGATAGGAGCAGGAAGAGGCCATTTGGCTCTTCGAGCCTGTTCTGCCATTCATTACGATCATGGCTGATCATCCAACTCTATAGCCTAATTCTGCTTTCTCCCCATAACCTTCAATCCCATTCAGCCTAAGTACTATATCGAGTTGCTTTTTGAATACATTCAATGTTTTGGCATCAACACTTCCTTTGGTAATGAAATCCACAGGCCCATCATTCTTTGGGTGAAGAACATAGAACATAGAACACAGAAAAATACAGCGCAGTACAGGCCCTTCGGCCCTCGATGTTGCGTGAATCCAAGCCCACCTAACCTACACTAGCCCACTATCCTCCATATGGCTATCAAATGCCCATTTAAATGCCCATAAAGAGGGAGCATCCACCACTGCTGCTGGCAGGGCATTCCATGAACTCACGACTCGCTGAGTAAAGAATCTACCCCTAACATCTGCTCTATACCTACCACCCCTTAATTTAAAGCTATGCCCCTGGTAATAGCTGACTCCATATGTGGAAAAAGGTTCTCATGGTCAACCCTATCTAAACCCCTAATCATCTTGTACACCTCTATCAAGTCATTCCTAAACCTTATTTTCTCCAATGAGAACAGCCCCAAGTGCATCAGCCTTTCCTCATACGATCTTCCTACCATACCAGGCAACATCCTAGTAAACTTCCTCTGCACCCGTTCCAGTGCCTCCACATCCTTCCTATAGTATGGAGACCAAAACTGCACACAATATTCCAGATGTGGCCGCACCAGAGTCTTATACAACTGCAACATGACCTCAGGACTCCAGAACTCAATTCCTCTACCAATAAAAGCCAGTACGCCATATGCCTTCTTCACAGCACTATTTACCTGGGTGGCAACTTTCAGAGATCTGTGTACATGGGCACCAAGATCCCTCTGCTCATCCACACTACCAAGTATCCGACCATGAGCCCAGTACCCCATCTTCTTGTTACTCTTACCAAAGTGAATCACTTCACACTTAGCTACATTGAACTCCATTTGCCACCTTTCTGCCCAGCTCTGCAGAAATGTCTCCTCATCTCCGTTCTAAATGGTACACCCTGAATCCTCAGACTGTAACCCCTGGTTCTGAATGCACCCACCATCGGGAACATCCTCCTTGCATCTACCCTGTGTAGTCCAGTTAGAAGTCTCTATGAGAATTTCCCCCCCACCTCATTTGTCCAAACTCCGGCGAAAACAAACCTAACCTAGTCCATCTTGCCTCCTACAGCAGAATACCCAGACTAGAAGGATACAAATCATTTCTTCCTTTCTTTGTTCATCTATGGGACTTGGGTGCTGGCTAGCCAGCATTTATTGCCCATCCTTAGTTGCCCTTGAGAAGGTGGTGGGTGACTGACTTCATGAACCACTGCAGTCCATATGCTGTAGGTTGACCCACAATGTCCTTAGGGAGGGATTCTTGGATTTTAACCCAGTGATGCAATTTGATGACCTCTGGTACCACAATCACAAGCATATCTTGCAGGAGCTGTGGTGTGGCATTTTGTAATCCGGCATGGCACATTTTGCCTCGGTCAGATAGTGACACTAATTCCAAGTCCATGGACTGATCTAGGAGACTGACCTTTAATAACTGTGCAGGGGCCCCCTGGCTGATTTAAGTGAGAACTTTTCCTCTTAGACTCCGAGACATGGCATTTACTTGCAGCACAGGTCATGCATTTACTGCGTAAAAGCTGCTGGCACATGGTGCAGGTGTTTGATGTCGGTTGGTGCTATACAGGAAGGGGAGGCAATGGCCTAGTTGTATAATCACTGCACTATAGATCCAGAAACTCAGCTAATGCTCTGGGGACCTGGGTTGAATCCCACCACAGCAGATGGTGAAATTTGAATCCGATTTTAAAAAATCTGGATTAAGAATCTATCGATGACCATGAAACCATTGTCAATTGTCAGGAAAACACAGCTGGCTCACAAATGTCCTTTGAGGAAGGCAATATGCCATCCTCACTTGGTCAGGTCTATATGGGACTCCAGACCCACAGCAAAGTGGGTCTCAATTAGGGATGGTCAATAAATGCTGGTCTGGCCAGTGATGCCTACATTCTGTGAATGAATTAAATGAAACAGCAAGATGTTTACCCCCAGTGAACAAGGGGCTGCTGACCAGCAAGACCAGATGCCTGCCTTTAATTTTGCACTAAGAAGCAAAATGCTAAGTGAGTGAGCACTAAAAGAAGAAATGATGCACCCCGGCTCAATCTGAGAGCTGGGTGTTTTCTCCTGCATACACATAGCCACAGTGAAATGATTGCTGTTGATGCGAAGTGCAGTCTCAAAGTGGATTGGAGAGGTGCCATACCACTTCTGAGAGGCTGGCCATTGTCCAATGGGGACAATCCATCGAAGTGGGGCCTGTTTTGCAGGTGCCCGTGACACATCCCCTGAGAAACTGTCAGCTGTCTAAGATTAGGGCCCTCATAGACTGGAAGCTGCAAAAGTCCAGTTACGCAACGGGGACCGAAGGATGCAATCATCTGGCTGCCTCCAGTGACAGAATGGCAGCCTCCATGGATAGGAAGGTTTAGCTGTCTCAGGGAATGCTAGGTATGCAAACAGACCCTCACTCCATCACATTAATCATTGGTCTTCAGCACCTACAGCAAATTGATAGGGATCTTGAGCTCACTCCGGGTGCATCTCCCTCATAGGGTGGTGCCAGTAGGCACTTCACTGTTGGAGAAAAAGAGAGACCCTTCAGAAGTCTTCTCCCAGGACACTTCATATGTAGCCTGGGCTTCCAACTCCATCCTGGCTGGAGAAGTAAGCGGTGAGCTCTCACCTTTATGTCCACAATTCTTCATGTCTAATCTCCTCATGGTAGGTAGTAGGATAGGAAGCTGTATGTTAACAAGGCCGACAACAATAGGCATTGCACAGCTGCCAGGCGGGAATCTCATCTTGACATCTGAAACTCTGTAGGTAAAAGCAGTGAGTTATGCCTGACATCTAGAAAGATCTAGGCAAAAGTGAGGACTGCAAATGCTGGAAACCAGAGTTTAGATCAGAGTGGTGCTGGAAAAGCACAGCAAGTCAGGCAGCATCCGAGGAGCAGGAAAATCGATGTTTCAGGCAAAAGCCCTTCACCAGGAATAGCCTCTATATAGCTGTGCTTTTCCAGCCCCACTCTGATCTAGAAAGATCTCACTGGACTTCCCATAGGATTTTTCCAGATTTCTTGTCATAGCCAACATGGGCAGAGCCCTATGAGATATCACCATGAAAGACTTCTTAACTAAAAGCCTTTTATCTCTACATGGTCCATATCCTTCTATTCCCTGCTTTTTCATACATCTGTCAAGATGCTTCTTAGAAGTTGCTATCGTATCTGCCTCCACCACTTCCTCTGGCAGTACATTCTGAGCATTTTCCTGCCTCTGTGTAAAAAAACTTGCCTGTCATGTCTCCTTTAAACCCTTTTACCTTAAACCTATGTCGCCTGGTAATTGACATTTTTACCCTGGGTAAAAGACTACAATTATCCATTGTATCCATCCCTCTCATAATTTTCTAAACCTCTATCAAGTTGCCTCCAGCCTCTAATGTTGAAGTGAAACAAAACAGAATTTGTACACTCTTTCCTCATTGGTAATACCGTCCACGCCAGGAAATACCTTGGTAAACATTTTCTGTACCCTCTCTAAAGTCTACACATCTTTCTGTTAGCGTGGTAACCAGAACTATATGCAATATTCCAAATGCGGCCTAACTAAAGTTTTATACAGCAGCAGCATGATTTGTCAAACATACTATTACTCACTCCTATCTGATGGAAGGAGCATGCCATACACCTTCCTGATCACCTTATTCACTTGTGTTACCACTTTCAGTAGATTTGTATGACTAGAACTCTCTACATACAAATGCTTCTAAGGTTCTGCCATTTACTATATACTTTCCTCCTGTATCAGATCTTCCAAAATGTATCACCTCACATTTATCTGGATTAAATCCCAGTTTCCATTCACTGCCAAGTCTCCATTTTGATTTGAGTTATTGTTGTCACATGTACCTAAGTACAGTGAAAAGTTTCATTTTGCATGCAATATAGGCAGATATAGATATAGGACATAAAGATCATAGGGTGATTGAACAGAGTGAGGAATACAAAGTTACTCTTGCGCAGGAAGTGTACAAAAGCAAGATCAACATTAGACTTAAAATTTGAGAGGTCCATTCAGAAGTCCATTATCAGCAGGGAAGAAGCTATCCTCGAATCTGTTGGTATATGTTTTTAAGCTTTTCTATCTTCTGCCTGACAGAAGTGTAGATGGAGTCAATGGATGGGAGGTTGGCTTGTGTGATGGTCTACTCCAGCCTATCTACGTTCTGTTGTATCCTCTGGCAAACCCTCTCACTATGCACAGCTACTCCAATCTTTGTAAGATCTACAAACTTACTAATTAGACCACCTATATTCTCCTCCAGATCATTTATATGCAAATATAAACAACCATTACCGATCCTTGCAGAAGAACACTGGTCACAGATCTCCAGTCAGAAAATTACCCTTCAACTGCTAATCTCTATCTTTGTTGACCAAACCAGTTATGTATCCATCTTACTAGTTATAGAGTCACAGAGTCATAGAGATGTACACCATGGAAACAGGCCCATCGCTCCAACCCGTCCATGCCGACCAGATATCCCAAACCAATCTAGTCCCATCTTCCAGCACCTGGCCCATAATCCCTCCAAACCCTTCCTATTCATATGCCCATCCGATTGCCTCTTAAATGTTGCAATTGTACCAGCCTCCACCACATCCTCTGGCAGCTCATTCCATACACGTACCACACTCTGCATGAAAAAGTTGCCCCTTAGGTCTCTTTTATATCTTTCCCCTCTCATCCTAAACCAAATCCTCTAGTTCTGGACTCCCCGACCCCAGGGAAAAGACTTTGTCTATTTATCCTATCCATGCCCCTCATAATTTTGTAAACCTCACCCCTCAACATCCTTGTAAATCTTTTCTGAATCCTTTCAAGTTTCACAACATCTTTCCCGATAGGAAGGAGACCAGAATTGCACGCAATATTCCAACAATGGCCTCACCAATATCCTGTACAGCCGCAACATGACCTCCCAACTCCTGTACTCAATTCTCTGACCAATAAAGGAAAGCATACCAAATGCCTTCTTCACTATCCTATCTATCTGTGACTCCACTTTCAAGGAGTTATGAACCTGCACTCCAAGGTCTCTTTGTTCAGCAACACTCCCTAGGACCTTACCATTAAGTGTAGAAGTCCTGCTAAGATTTGCTTTCCCAAAATGCAGCACCTCGCATTTATCTGAATTAAACTCCATCTGCCACTTCTCAGGCCATTGGCTCATCTGGTCCAAATCCTGTTGGAATCTGAGGTAACCCTCTTTGCTGTCCACTACACCTGCAATTTTGGTGTCATCTGCAAACTTACTAACTGTACCTCTTATGCTCGCATCCAAATCATTTATGTAAATGACAAAAAGTAGAGGGCCCAGCACCGATCCTTGTGGCACTCCACTGCTCACAGGCCTCCAGTCTGAAAAACAACCCTCCACCATCACCCTCTGTTTTCTACCTTTGAGCCAGTTCTGTATCCAAATGGCTAATTCTCCCTGTATTCCATGAGATCTAACCTTGCTAATCAGTCTCCCATCGGGAACCTTGTCGACGCCTTACTGAAGTCCATATAGATCACATCTACTGCTCTGCCCTCATCAATCTTCTTTGTTACTTCTTCAAAAAACTCAATCAAGTTTGTGAGACAAGATTTCCCATGCACAAAGCCATGTTGACTATCCCGAATCAGTCCTTGCCTTTCCAAATACAGTCACCGCAAATATTATGTGATTTCACCATAGTATGAGAGATCTTGTTAAAGGCCTTGCTAAAGTCCATGTGGACAACATCTACCTCCCTGCCCTCATGAATCATCTTTGATAATTCCCACAAAATCAGACAAGTTTTTGAAATCTGATCTCCCTTGCACAAAGCCATGCTTCTTACCGCCATATTTTTCCAAATGTGTGTGAATCCTATACTTAAAGATCTGCTCCAATAATTTTCCTACCACTGACATAAGGCTCACTGGCCTGTAAAGTCTCAGATTAGCCCTGATGCCCTTTGTTATGGACTAAGCAAGACCACTCAAAGATTCTTAAGCAGGCTGCTCAGACCATAAATTTGCAATTTGTTTCGGTAAGTGTACAGTGAAAAAAATCCAGATTAAGTTAGCGAAGTTGATTCATAGATTTTAAAACAGACAAAGAATTATTCACAAAATTACACAATGAAACACAAAGAACCCTGACAGAACTTAGTCCATCCAAAATAGAATTAATTATGCTGTTCTGAATATACACAACAGTCCCAATAAGCAAACTCCCGTTAAAACCCAGTATCAATGGAACACGTGCTTACAGGTTGAGGTTGAAGGGCAGAAAAGAGAGCGAGAGTTTCAACACAGCTCCCTGTTGAACTTCCAACTGGTTCAAGACTGAACTAAAATTGCTCAGCTCAGCAGAGAGCTAACCACTCCCCTTTTTTATACAGGTCACTTCTAAAATATTCGAGTAAAAAGTGAGGTCTGCACATCCTGGAGATCAGAGCTGAAAATGTGTTGCTGGTTAAAGCACAGCAGGTTAGGCAGCATCCAAGGAACAGGAAATTCGATGTTTCGGGCCAGAGCCCTTCATCAGGAATCACTTCTAAAATATGGCTACTTTGGCCTAAAGTCTCATCTGTTTACATATAAACAAAAGGCCTCTCAAAATCCTTTTCATCTCTGTACCAAACCAGACTGATCGGAGCCTGGCCAGGTTTATTACCCTCTGAAAAAAATCAAGGACAGAGTCTCCTTGAGCAAAGGAACAACTTTTAGGAAAAAAAGGGACTACCTTTCTGACACCTTCTTAAACAAAAGAATAACATTGATTATTCTCCAGTCCCCTGGGGCTCTCCTATGACTAAAGAGGATACAAAGACTTCGTACAAGGCCCGAGCAATTTCCTCACCTGCCTTCCTCAACATTCTGGGATAAATCCAAGCAGATCACGGGGTCTTGTATACTTTAGTATTTGCAAAACACTCAACACCTCCTCCCTTTTTATATCAACTTGTCCCAGAATATCAATATATCCCTCTCTGGACTCAACCATGTCCTTCTCATTGGACATACATGGAATTTGCAAGGTTTGTGAAGGTTTGTAGCTCAGGTTGAGGTTTAGGGTGTCGGTTTGCTCACTGAGCTATAGGTTTGATATTCTGATGTTTCATTATCTACGTAGGACAAACAGGAAGAAAGTTAGCAACCAGGATACATGAACACCAGCTAGCCACAAAAAGACATGACCCTGTCTCCCTCGTAGCCCTACACACGGATGAAAAAAACCACCAATTCGACTGGGACAACACATCTATCCTGGGACAGGCTAAGCAAAGACATGCCAGAGAATTCCTAGAGGCCTCGCGCTCCAACCACAACGCCATAAACAAACACATGGATCTAGATACCATCTATCAACCCCTCAGAAAATGAACAGGAAATGACATCACCACAAACCCCAGGAACCCCATCCAGGACAAACATATAAATAGAAAGCAGGAGACAAGAACTTCGCTTCACTTGGAGGTCGCCACTGATGATGTTACCTAGCCAGGTAATGAAACATCTGGATGTCAAACCTACAGCTCAGCGAGCAAACCTACACCCTATACATGGAATAGTGTAGATTAGATGGGCTGCAGATTGGTATGACAGGTCGGCGTAACATCAAGGACCAAAGAGCCTGTACTGCGCTGTAATGTTCTACATTCTATGTACTCCTTTGTGACTATTGATGCAAAGTATTCATTAAGGATCTCAGATTTACTTTCAGATTGAAAGTTTGAATTGGAGTTCCTTTTTTAAGAAGACAATAATTGGAGAGTTTTAAAAGAAAACTCTCTTTTGAAACCAGATATGTGTCAGTTTATGACTTTCCACTTTTGTTTTGTGACAAGAGAACCTTGTAGCCATTAAAAGAGTAAGGTCAATGCATGGACATGAATTCCATCTCTGTTGAGGAGAAAACAAAGAATGATTCTGCACTTTTTCTTCTTAGCAGAGGCAAGAGCAGCTATGAAGTGTTTATTTGGAATTAGAAGTTGAGCAGCTGGAGAGTGACGCAGCTTTCAACATCCTCCAAAGCTTTATGGATAAATGTTATATGAAAGGTGACTTCATGAATGCCTACAAAGCTTGGCCAGAATTTCATGAGTTCAGGAACTTTGATATTTCCATCGAAGAATGCAACATAGAGGTTAGTTGACTATGTGCCTGATTTCAGCAATTCCACATCCTTACATGTTGCCTTCAAATTATTGAATTGTATGAGGAAATCAGACATAGGCTCTTGTTCCTAACAGGAGTTAGATTCAACGAGCTAGGTATGTTCCAAAATCAGATGTCTAAAGTTCTCAAAAATATTTTTGCCATTAATTTCCAGATGAAAGTGGAGTCACAGATAGATAGGATAGTGAAGAAGGCGCTTGGTATGCTTTCCTTTATTGGTCAGAGTATTGAGTACAGGAGTTGGGAGGTTATGTTGTGGCTGTACAGGACATTGGTTAGGCCACTGTTGGAATATTGCATGCAATTCTGGTCTTCTTCCTATCGGAAAGATGTTGTGAAACTTGAAAGGGTTCAGAAAAGATTTACAAGGATGTTGCCATGGTTGGAGGATCTGAGTTACAGGGCGAGGCTGAACAGGTTGAGGCTGTTTTCCCTGGAGCATCGGAGGCTGAGGAGTGACCTGATAGAGGTTTACAAAATTATGAGGGGCATAGATAGGATAAATAGGCAAAGTCTTTTCCCTGGGGTCGGGGAGTCCAGAATTAGAGGGCATAGGTTTAGGGTGAGAGGGGAAAGATATAAGAGAGACCTAAGGGGCATCTTTTTCACACAGAGAGTGGTACGTGTATGGAATGAGCTGCCAGAGGATGTGGTGGAGGCTGATACAATTGCAACATTTAAGAGGCATTTGGATGGGTATATGAATAGGAAGGGTTTGGAGGGATATGGGCCGGGTGCTGGCAGGTGGGACTAGATTGGATTGGGATATCTGGTCGGCATGGGCGGGTTGGAGCGAAGGGTCTGTTTCCATGCTGTACATCTCTATGACTCTATACCTGCAGCTTCTTGGTGACTTTAAAATTGATCACTTTGCAAAAATGCTGCTTTGACATCAATGGATTTATGTTCCTATGGCTGAATTGCCAGCGGTGCTAGGAAAATCGTCAGACTCACTTTTCCAGTTGTTAAGGAGATTACATTCACTGCCTGGTCACTCACTCAGTTCTTCTCAGAACCCTAAGCTATATGTTCTGGCCTTGCCACTGGGACTGTTTTCCCTGGAGATTGGGAGGCTGAAGGGGTGACCTCATAGAGGTATTATAAAATCATGAGGGGCATGGATCAGATAAATAGACAAAGTCTTTTCCCTGGGCTGGGGAAGTCCAGAAGTAGAGGGTATAGGTTTAGGCTGAGAGGGGCAAGATATAAAAAGGACCAGAGGGCAATTTTTTTCATGCAGAGGGTGATACATGTATGGAATGAGCTGCAGAGGAAGTGGTGAAGGTTGGTAAAATTGCAACATTTAAAAGGCATCTGGATGGGTTTATGAATAAGAAGGGTTTAGAGGGAAAAGGGCCAAGTACTGGCAGGTGGGACTAGATTGGGTTGGGATATCTGGTCGACATGGACGAGTTGGACCGAAGTTCCGTGTTGTACATCTCTAGTCTGTGACACAAAAGGGAACATCAGCAGTGACTTCAAAAACTGCAGAATGTAATGCTAGCACCATATTAAAATTGGTCAAACATGGGACCCAAGCTATTATACAACAGACTGATCACAATTCAGAAAAATAAGATTTGAAATTGTTTCGGCAGGTCTATCAAGTGACAGGAATTGGGCAATTATAAAAGGATGAACCCCAGGAATAACCAAGGAGTAGTGGATAGATGCTTCAGATGTGACTCAAAATATTATTATGCATCAGATTACTCAAAATAGAATTTGAGGAATTTGGAAAAAAAAATGACATGGAAGCTATGGAACAAGAGAAGGGCAATACTGAGCAATCAGAAGGAATGTTAATGGTCACCAGAACCCACAGTCCTGTAATGAGTGTGAGTAGCAGATTCATTCAATTGCACAATTCTAAATAATGGTTATACATCCATGCTGTGTGAAGTGAAGTGTTACATCGATTTTTTTTGTGTAAGAAGTCCTGAAACAAGGTCAAAGAATATGACAGATCTACTCATTTAGATTCTGTGATGAAAACATATTGAAATCACTGTAAAAGGAATAAATTTGATGCAAGATTGGGATAAGTCACCTGATAAGCACAGGTCTAGTGAAATACCTTTACTATTAAGTTAGTATCAATTAAAAAGGCTCAAACAGCTGCAGAGGTTCAAGAAGGCAGCTCATTCTCACCTTCACAAGGGCAGTAGGAATGGGCAATTAATGCTGGCTAGCCAGTGACGCCTCTAATCCCATGACGGATTTTTAAAAATTAAATTGGATATGGAACATAATAAAGTGATTGTCTTTGGAAGATCTGTAGATTTGCAATTGACACATTTGGGTCATTACTGTATTCTGTTAACTAGGCTTGCCATTTGTAAGCAGAAAGTCGAATATGGATGGCATCTAGGGATAAGGATGTAAAGGAAAATAAACTGATTATTTTCAAACTATAGCAATAGTTTACAGAGAAAAGCACCAGAAAAAGTAAGAACTTTGGTGAGAGGGGAATTCTAATTTCAGCCAACAAGGTAGATAGGAAATTATGAACGAAGCATAAATAATGTGATAGGGTGAGAAGATTTTGAAACATATAGATGGATATGTACAAAGAAAATACTTCTTAATGGTTTGTATAAAGTTAAGGTCAGAACATATCGCTCAGGGTTCTGAGAAGAACTGAGTGAGTGACCAGGAAGTGAATGTAATCTCCTCAACATCTGGAAAAGTGAGTCTGAGGATTTTCCTAGCACTTTCTGGCAATTCATTCATAGGAACATGAATCCATTGATGTCAAAGCAGCATTTTTGCAAAGTGTACAATTTTAAAATCACCAAGAAGCTGCAGGTATAGAAGAGAAAAGATTAAGTAGGTGTCTGCAGTAAATGATGTATCCAGATCCATGGTGTAACATTTTTCAGTTAGATCTTCTGTTAAAACCTGGTTGTATTTTGCTAAAAGCAGATCCATCATTTTGTTTAGGAAAAAAGAAGTTACTCAGACCTTTGAGCATGACAGTTCATAAAATCCCTACAGTGTGGAAAAGGCCATTTGGCCAAACAAGTCCACACCAACCCTCCGACCCGTTCTCCTACCCTACATTTACCCCTGACCTAACCTACACATTCCTGAACACTATGTGTAATTTTGCATGGCCAATTCACCTAACCTGCACCTCTTTGGATTATGGGAGGAAACCCACGCAGACAGAGGGAGAATGTGCAAACTCTACACAGACAGTCACCGGAGGCTGGAATCAAACCCGGGTCCCTAGTGCTGTGAGGCAGCCATGCTAACCACTGAACCATCATGTTAACCTATCATATTGAAGTTGTTCAGGATGTCAGAGAGGCCTCCTGTGGAGCATTGTATGCAGTTCTGATCACTTTGTTATAGGGAGGATATTATTAAATTGGAGAAGGTTCAGTAAAGGTTTACCAGGATGTTGCCAGGAATGAAGGGTTTGAGTTATAAAAATAGGCTGGAGCTTTTTCACCAGAGTATAGGAGGTTGAGCATTGACCTTATAAAATCATGATGGGCATAGATAAGGTGAATAGCAAAGGTCTTTTCACTAAGGTGGACGAATTCAAAACTAGAGGGCATTTTTTTAAGGTGGGAGAAGAAAGATTTAAAAAGGACATAAGGGGCAACGTTTTTACACAGAGAGTGGTTCATATGTGGAATGAACTCCCAGAGGTAGTGATGGATGCAGATACAGTTATAATGTTTAAAAGACATTTGGATAAGTACATGCACAGGAAAGGTTTGGTGGGATATGGGCCAAGGGCATATAGGTGGGACTAGTTTAGCTAGGAACATGGTCAGCATGGGCTAATTGCACCAAAGGGCCTGTTTCCATGCTGTATGACTGTATGACTTATAAAAACTGGTAGGCACCTTCTTAATCTACATAGATAATTCCATGCAGGAGGATCCAAGGCATTTGAAACATGAGTGATAGATAAAATTATAAAGGAAGATAAAATTAGAAGTCAGGCTTTAGGAACTTTTAGCTATAGAAAATTAGATATTAAACAGGCTAAATTGGGAATAACACTGAATGAACATTCTTACCTAGAAAAAGTTAAAAAGATCCAGATAAATTGGGCTAGATCCAGATAAAATAAAGACTCTACGACCAAGGAAGAAGTAAACTGGATACCAAGTTTAGTTGGACATTTCAACTGGCTATGCACACAAACTAGATCTGGCGAATGCTGTTGTGTGTTAGAATTAAGCACCATGTTGAAATATGCTACTATTGGCTAAGTGCTGAAGACGAATAAGACATTGAAGAAGTTAAGTTTAGAACATTGTACACTCAGATTTCCAACCCTAGGTGACCCAAAAGAAATGGAATTGGTTGTTTTTAATGACATCTCACACTCTAATCTTCCCACAGTTATTTGTGCATAGCAAGATTCATTATTATTTTATTGAGGAAAGAAAATGATAAATGTTGTCCCTTAATTTTGGAATTTTTAAAAAAATAGTGGTTCAAAGCACCTTAGCTGCAGAGACACTTGCGCTAGTGGAAGCAATAGATATGACTATGTATTTATCAAATATTTTCCTATATAATGAACAACTGGGAAAGAAAAATATGCCGACAGAATGTTGATAACCATTTGTTCTGGGAAAATGTTCACTCATCAAAGTGTCATGGAAAACCAATTATGCATTGATTTCATGCATATAAAAAAATCTTCTATATTTCAAAAATAAAATGGGTTGATGCAGGTCACTTTGAAATGCTTTACAGCAGGAAATGCTTATCTGAAGAATTGTTGGATGTCCTCAAACACATACCATTTTTTGTAATGAATTATGAGAACAAAGAAGTCCACCTGTCCACCTTAATGAATTTTTTCGGGTTTTCAAGATGGGTGTGGAATATATAGAACTTGTTAAATATTGCTTTTATAATGCAGCATACACATATCATTTTTTTTATCTTCTCTTGCAAAATTTTTTTTATTTTCATTTGAAAAACTAGAGGAATCAGTTGACATCTAATTTTCTTGTTAGAATGCCGTATACCTTGGAAGGTCACGATATTCGATAGAACATGATTGATTTAAAAAATAAAAAAGGAGGGAATAATTAGGTATGAGGGAAAGCCAGTTAGAAAATTAAAAACATGTGTTTCTATTGGTATATTTTAAAAAAGTTAAGAAAGTGAGTGTGAAGATCATGGGAACAGGACTAGGTCATTCAGCCCCTCCAGCCTGTTCTGCTATTCGATAAGATCATGGCTGATCCATGGCCAAACTCCATTGGTCTGCCTTGGGCCCATATCCCTTGATCCTCTTGCTTAATAAAAATTTGTCTATCTCAGATTTGAATTTAACAATTGAATTAACATCGACCTTCATTTGAAGAAGATAGTTCCAAACTACCACTACTCTTTGCATTATAGAACTGCTTTCTAACATCTCTCCTGAATGACCTGGCCCTAATGCTTAGAATTGCTTCCTAATTCTAGAATTGTCTACCTGTGGAAACAGTTTATTTTCATCTACCCCATCTTTCCCTGTTGGTACAGTATCCTGAAGACCTCAATTAGATTACCCCTTAACCATCTAAATTCAAGAGAACAAAGTCTTAATTTGCCTAATCTCGCTCACAATTTAAACCCTGAAGTGCGGGCATCATCCTTCTAAACCTGCATTGAATTCCCTCAAGAGCCAAAGCATCCTCCCTAAAGTGTGGTACCAGATCTGCTCACAGTACTTTAAGAGGGCTCTAACTGGAGATTTGTATCACTGTACCATAATCTCTGCAACCATATACTTGAGTTCTTTACATATAAAGGCCAATATTCCATTAGCTTCTTGACTATTTCTGGCATCTGTTCATGCCATTTTAAAGAGCTATACACCAGAACCCCAAAGTCTTGTTGGACATCCACTGTACTTAACTTTGTGCCTTCTAAAGAATACCCTAGTGTATCCTTTTTTTGGTCCAAAATGGATAACTTCACACTTGTATTAAAATCCATCTGCCGCAGCTTTGCCTACTCACCTAATCTATCAATATCCTGTTGTAATTTTATGCTGTCGTCACCACTGTCTGTAATACTGTCCAATTTTGTGTCATCAGCAATTTTGGATATTTGACATTTTATGCCATTAGCCAAGTTGCTAATGAATATTGTGAATAATTGAGGCCCAAACATGGATCGCTGTGGGACGCCACAAGTCATGTTGTGCCAATTTGAGTACTTACCCATTGTTCCAACTCTGTTTTCAATCTATTGGCAAATTTCCTATCCATGTCAGTAATTCCATGGGCTTTTACTTTAGGTAACAATCTACTGTGTGGGACTTCATCAAAAACCTTCTGCAAGTCCATATAAAAAACGTCCATCGAGTTACCTCTGTCCACAACTTTGTCACATCTTCAAAAATCTCTATGAGGTTTGTCAGGCATGACACGCCCTTCTTGAATCTATGCTGACTCTCCCTGATTAACTGAGATTTTTTGAGGTAATCTCAGTTACCCTATCCTTGATTATCGACTCCAACAATTTCCCTTCCATAGATGTTAGGCTAATTCCCTCGTTTCCCTCTGACACCCTTCTTGAAGAGCAAATTTCCAAACCAGAGACATGACTTCCAAATCCAGGGAACACTGAAAGATTACCATTAGAGCATTGGCAATGTGCTGTCATACCCCCTTTAACACCTTGGAAACCATCCTCAGGTGCTGGGATTTGTCTTTCTTCAATTCCATTAATTCCCCGTTAATGATTTAAGTTCATTTTATTTAGACTCAGTCCCTAATCCTTTGCTAATTTCTTTGGGACTTTTGGCTATTTTCCTTTCCTGCTGTAAATACTGAAGAAAAATAATTTTTCAGCATGTCTGCAATTTTCCCATGGTCACTGACAATATCCCCATTCTCAGCCTTCAGTGGATCAATAGTACTGTCAGCCAGCTGCTGTCCCTTTATATAATTATGAAATTTCTCCTCTTTGTCTTTTATGTCCCTTTCACTTTTCTTTTTATATTTTTTTTCTGGGTGGCTCTAATAAGATGCTTTGCTGCCCTTTGTTGGTCTTTGTATTTGCCCCATTCTGTGGGGTCTATACAGTTCTTTCCATTTTTATAAACTCTTTCATTGTCACTCACCTCCTTAGGCAACCAAGGGGGAGGCAACGGCCTAGTGGATTTCTTGCTGAACTCTTAAACCAGAGACCCAAATAATGTTCTGGAGACCAGGGTTCAAATCCCATCATGGCAGATGGTGGATTTTGAATTCAACAAAAAAAAATCTGGAATTAAGAGTCTAATGATTGCCATGAATCCATTGCCGATTGTTGGAAAAACCTAAGGTCATTCAGGGAGGGAAACTGTCATCCTTACCTGGTCTGACCAAATGTGACTCCAGACCCACAACAATGTGGTTGACTTGTAACTCTCTCCTGGGTAATTAAGGATGGATAATAAACACTGGCCACGCCAGTGATAGCCACATCCCATGAATGAATTTTTAAAAGGCTGCTTTTTCCTACTCATGGATATAAACTGCTTCTGAATCGCATTAAATATTTCTCTGAATATCATCCATTATTCCACTTAGTTGTTTTATTTATTAACAGAGCTTCCCAGTTTATTGTGGACAGTCTCTGCCTCATCCTATTCCAGACTTCCTTATGTAAATCCAAATTTCTAGTAATCGATCTTTGCTTATCTCTTACAAATGCTCACATGAAATTCAATCATGTTATGATCACTATTTGACAAATGCTCATGAATAACTAGGTCACTAATTAAATCAGGCTCATTGCTCATTATTAGATCGCTTGTTCCCTTGTCACATCCAAGAGGTATTAATGTGGGAAACTATCCCGGGCATACTCTATAAATCCATAGCCTTCCTAGAAGGTGCTTGTCTGTCTCTCCCAGTCTATGTTAAAATTAAAATCCTCCATTAATACTACCCTGCCTTTGCTACATAATTGCCTCATCTCAGCATGTATACAGCCTAGCACTCTGAACTGCTACCAGGTGATCCATATGTGATATCTACTATTTTAGTTCCTTTCCTGTTTCTCAGTTCCACCTATAAAGTCTCTACTGGGTGCTTTCACCTCATTACATCCACCATCACCATAGAAGTGATTCTGTTTATAATCAGTCATGCTACACCAGCCTCTTTGCTGTTTTCTCTATTTCTCCTCTAAACTTTATAACCTGACATAGATGAAATTTGGGGAATTAATAGAAATAAGGAAATGGTATTTTTCATCAATTTTCACAACTAAGGATAAAAGTAAGATGCTAGAAATAGCTTTAAATGTAAAAATGGAAGGAAGAAAGGGAGGTACTGGAAAAAATTACGATCAGTGGGGAAGTGGTATTGAGAAAATTGTTGGAGCTGTTGGCTGACAAATCACCAGATCCTGATGGTCTTCATCCTAGGATTGTTTTTAAAAAAGGGCTAATGAGATAGTTGCATTGTTAAAGTTGATGGCCTTTTGCAAAATCCCAATGAAGCACAATGAAAGCTCAAAGAACAACACCGTTTCTGCTTCAGCACTCAGTCTCAGCAGTGAATTCCATAACTTCATAAACCAACCTCACTTGGTCTGTTCTCCATTTTACTTACATTCTCTTCTCCCTCTCCCTCTCACAACACAGTCTTGACTTGTTTATGTCTTGTTTGTGTTGCTCTTAATCGAGAGGACTCCCTTTCACAACTTAATTAACACCCATTCTACATCTCTGTCACCATCATTAACCCTCTTTTTTTTGCACTGGACCTCACCACCACCTGCCTCCTTGTTCCTCCCCTATCTCTGCCAAACGTATATTCAAAAAAACTTCCAGCGCCTTTCAGTTCTGAATAAGTCATGCCATACTCAAAATGTTAACTCTGTTTCTGTCTCCACAGATGCTGCCAGACCTATTAGGTTTGTTGTGGTCCTGTTCGCCGAGCTGGGAGTTTTCCTTGCAAACGTTTCGTCCCCTTTCTAGGTGACATGTTCAGTGCTTGGGAACCTCCTGTGAAGCGCTTCTGTGCTGATTCCTCCGGCATTTATACTGGTTTGAATCTGCCGCTTCCGGTTGTCAGTAGCTGTCCGCTGTCCGCTACTGACAACCAGAAGCGGCAGATTCAAACCGGTATAAATGCCAGAGGAATCAGCACAGAAGCGCTTCACAGGAGGTTCCCAAGCACTGAACATGTCACCTAGAAAGGGGATGAAACGTTTGCAAGAAAAACTCCCAGCTTGGTGATCAGAACCACAACAACGAGCACCCGAGCTACAAATCTTCTCACAAACTTTGAACCTATTAAGTTTCTCTAGCATAGTCTTTGTTTCAGATTTCATGTATCTGCTATATTTGATATGATTTGATTTATTATTGTCACAAGAGGAGGTGGTGGATGCAGCTACAGTTACAACATTTAAAAGACATTTAGATGAGTACATGGATAAGTACATGAAGCGATATGGGCCAAATGCAGGCAGGTAGGATTAGACAAGATTGGGATTATGGTCAGCATGTACTGGTTGGACCAAAGGGTCTGTTTCCATGCTGTACAATTCTAACAGAGCTAGGCATACAAACTCATGGCTGCACAGGAGGTATGCAAAAGCACAATCGACATTAGAATTGAAATTTGAGAGGTCCATTCAGCGTTCTAATACCACGGGGAAGAAGCTTTTCTTGAGCCTGTTGGTACATGTGTTTAAGCTTTTGTATCTTCTGCCTGACCGAAGAGGTATGAAGAGGCTATAAACAGGGTGGGAGTGTCTCTGATGATGTAGTCTGCCTTTCCGCAGCAACAGGAAGTGTAGATGGAGTCCATGGATTGGAGGTTGGCTTCTGTGATTATCTGGACAGTGTTCACAACTTCCTGTAAGTTTCTGACAGACCTGGACAGAGCAGTTGCTGTACCAAGCAGGGATGCATCCAGATAGAATGCTTTCCATGGTGCATCTGTAAAAGTTGGTGAGTGGCCGTATAAACATACCGAATTTCCTTAGCCACCTGAGGAAGAAGAGGGGTTGTTGTGCCTTTTTGTTTGTCATACCTATTTCATAGAGTCATAGAGATGTACAGCATGGAAATAGACCCTTCAGTCTAACCTGTTCATGCCGACCAGATATTCCAACCCAATCTAGTCCCACCTGCCAGCACTTGGCCCATATCCCACCAAACCCTTCCTATTCATATACCCAGCAAAATGCCTCTTAAATGTCGCAATTGTACCAGCCTCCACCACATCCTCTGGCAGCTCATTCCATATGCGTACCACCCTCTGCGTGAAAATGTTGCCCCTTAGGTCTCTTTTATATCTTTCCCCTCTCACCCTAAACCTATGCCCTCTAGTTCTGGACTCCGTGACCCCAGGGAAAAGACTTTGCCTATTTATCCTGTCCATGCCCCTCATAATTTTGTAAACCTTTATAAGGTCACCCCTCAGCCTCCGACGCTCCAGGAAAACAGACCCAGCCTGTTCAGCCTCTCTCTGTAGCTCAGATCCTCCAACCCTGGCAACATCCTTGTAAATCTTTTCTGAACTCTTTCAGTTTCACAACATCTTTCCGATAGGAAGGAGACCAGAATTGCAAGCAATATTCCAACAGTGGCCTAACCAATGTCCTGTACAGCTGCAACATGACCTCTCAACTCCTGTTCTCAATACTCTGACCAATAAAGGAAAGCCTTCTTCACTATCCTATCTACCTGCGACTCCACTTTCAAGGAGCTACAAACCTGTACTCCAAGGTCTCTTTGTTCAGCAACACTCCTGAGGACTTTACCATTAAGTGTATAAGTCCTGTTAAGATTTGCTTTCCCAAAATGCAGCACCTTGCCTTTATCTGAATTAAACTCCATCTGCCACTTCTCATCCCATTGGCCCATCTGGTCTAGATGCTGTTGTAATCTGAGGTAACCCTCTTCGCTGTCCACTACACCTCCAATATTGGTGTCATCTGCAAACTTACTAACTGTACCTCTTATGCTCGCATCCATATCATTTATGTAAATGACAAAAAGTAGAGGGCCCAGCACCGATCCTTGTGGCACTCCATTGGTCACAGGCCTCCAGTCTGAAAAACAACCCTCCACCATCACCCTCTGTCTTCTACCTTTGAGCCAGTTCTGTATCCAAATGGCTAATTTTCCCTGTATTCCGTGAGATCTAACTTTACTAATCAGTCTCCCATGGGGAACCTTGTCAAACGCCTTACTGAAGTCCATATAGATCACATCTACTGCTCTGCCCTCATCAATCTACTTTGTTACTTCTTCAAAAAACTCAATCAAGTTTGTGAGACATGATTTCCCACGCACAAAGCCTTGCTGACTATCCCAAATCAGTCCTTGCCTTTCCAAATACATAGACATCCTGTCCCTAAGGATTCCCTCCAACAACTTGCCCACCACCGACGTCAAGCTCACTGGTCTATAGTTCCCTGGCTTGTCCTTACCAGCCTTTTTAAACAGTGGCACCACGTTTGCCAACCTCCACTCTTCCGGCACCTCACCTGTGACTATCAATGACACAAATATCTCAGCAAGAAGCCCAGCAGTCACTTCTCTAGCTTCCCATAGAGTTCTCGGGTACACCTGATCAAGTCCTGGGGATTTATCCACCTTTAACCATTTCAAGACATCCAGCACTTCCTCCTCTGTAATCTGAACATTTTGCAAGATGTCACCATCTATTTCCCTACAGTCTATATCTTCCATATCCTTTTCCACAGTAAATACTGATACAAAATATTCATTTAGTATCTCCCCCATTTTCTGTAGCTCCACAGAAAGGTCGCTTTGCTGATGTTTGAGGGGCCCTATTCTCTACCTAGTTACACTTTTGTCCTCAATAGATTTGTAAAAACCCTTTGGATTCTCTTTAATTCTATTTGCCAAAGCTATCTCATGTCCCCTTTTTGCCCTCCTGATTTCCCTCTTAAGTATACTCCTACTTTCTTTATACTCTTCTAAGGATTGACTCGATCTATCCTGTCTATACCTGACATATGCTTCCTTCTTTTTTTAACCAAACCCTCCATTTCTTTAGTCATCCAGCATTCCCTATACTTACCAGCCTTCCATTTCACCCTAACAGGAATATACTTTCTCTGGACCCTCGTTATCTAATTTCTGACGGCTTCCCATTTTCCAGCCGTCCCTTTACCTGCGAACATCTGCCTCCAATCAGCTTTTGAAAGTTCATGCCCAATACCGTCAAAATTGGCCTTTCTCCAATTTAGAACTTCAACTTTTAGATCCAGTCTATCCTTTTCCATCACTATTTTAAAACGAATAGAATTATGGTTGCTGGCCCAAAAGTGCTCTCCCACTGACACCTCAGTCACCTGCCCTGCCTTATTTCCCAAGAGTCGGTCTAGTTTTGCACCTTCTCTAGTAGGTACATCCACATACTGAATCAGAAAATTGTCTTGTACACACTTAAGAAATTCCTCTCCATTTAAACCTTTAACAGTACGGCAGTCCCAGTCGATGTTTGGAAAGTTAAAATCCCCTACCATAACTACCTTATTATTCTTGCAGATAGCTGAGATCTCCTTCCAAGTTTGTTTCTCAATTTCCCTCTGACTAGGATGGATTTGTGGTTATAGTCACTCCCAAGTATTTTGGTTTCATCTGAATACTTTTAAGGTAGAGTTTAATTATTGATAAGAAAGGTTGTGAAAAGTTATGAGTCCTACAGGAATTGTGAAGGAATCAGAATGGGAATCAGAATGGCCATAATCTTACTGAATGGTGGAGTAGGCTTAAGGGAGTGAGTGGCCTAGTCCTGCTCTGAATTGATTATTTATAGGGTTGATGCATTTGGAAACGATGGGTCGAATAGCCTATTGCTATATTGTAAGTTTCTATGGTTCTATAATTTTCACCCTGACCTGCATATGTAATGTTTCCCAAAATGCAGGATACAATGGTTTGAATGATTGATGACCTTTCTATTCTCACCACGTTACTGTGGGGCAGGTTAAAATGTTGTAGAACAACAATTCATCATGGAATTAAATTACAAGAACGGCCATTTGAGAATAAAAGCATTGTCAGTGATCTGAAATGCACTGTCACTTAGAAAGTTGCACTGTGTGAAATGTACAAAGGGTGCGCTGCCGCACTCCGCCAATGTTACTTCAGCAGCAAATCGTTTTGCTGACAAAGGACAGGCTCGGCAATGTTGTGGGAACACCGTGACCTCCAAGTTCCCCGGTGTTGGAGTTCCACTGCTGTCCCTGCATCCCGGCTGGGTCAATATCCTGGAATTCCCCAAATTCACGTGTTGATGGCAACATCAAGGACTGCAACGATCGAGGGGAAACCTGAGCAGCTGCCAGCCCGGACAACTGAAGGATATGCAATAAATTGCCCTCAGGGTGCACATCCATCCTGAGGAACAATATTATTTCTGCTAATTTTGCAGCAACATCGCCGTGTGCTTTTGAAGAGATCTGGAGCTTGCAAAAAATGTTCCCCGGATATGGTTTCATTTCCAAACATCCGCTCCGTCTCCCCCATTGTCATTTCGGATTGCACTTGCCTCACGTTGAATTGATCAGCTCCATTCCTGCAATACACAGGCGCTGGGTGGCTGTATCACCTGATTGACTGAAGGGGCAATGTTCTTGAGTTTAGAATTAAAGGGAGGCGGTTCCTTTGTCTGCTTCCACCCTGGGACAGCAGAGCTGGGGAGGGGAGAGGGGGATGGAGCAGCAGGCAGAGTGAAGTGAAGTGGGATAGAGTTCAGTATCGTGCCCATTTCAAGCCCGGAGCCCAGGGGCTGGGCTGAAATGTGGGGGGGCTCAATGCCAAGGGAACCCTGACGCATGCGCTGACGCCCACAGGCAGTGTAGCAGTGAGCAGCTGTGGGTGGGATCGAACCGTGCAGGCAGCAATTCCCATTCTCCTGGGGGAGGGAAGGACACGGCCGTCTGAGTGGAGGGAGGGAGGAAGCAAGCGAGCAGAAAGTGCAACATGGCCTGACTGTGCTGCATTTGTGGAGGCTTGAGGAGAGGTGCGGTCAGAGCAGCTCAGGATGCAACGGCCACTGAGTCAGCAGCAGAGTGCATTGACCCTGCATGACTCCGTGGGTAAGCCAACAACCCGCGTTGTCCATTGCCACTGGGAATTAGACTTAACTCACCATCTCGTTGCCCACATGCATACCCTGCTTGTGTGTGCTTTACCAACATGTTGTCATTCCAGTTTTGGGGTGTTTTCTCTCTCTCTCTGTCTCTAACAGGATCTGACCGCTGTATCTTTTATACAGGGCTGTTCAATAAAAGGAAAAAAGCTTCTCTCCTGGTGAGCAGTGCCCTCCTCATCGCCTCAGTGTTGATTCTGACTGTCGGCTTGGCAGCCACTACAAGAACTCTCAATGTTTCAGTTGGAGGTTATTACCCGGGCGTCATTGTGAGTAAACTCTTTTTTAGGAAGGAAGGATCTGTTTATTTCAATACTTTCCAATTGATTGTCAATATCTAATTCATGAATTCTGGTCGCTGGCTGTTACTTTGCTTTTGTTTAACTGTCTAACAGCAGTGTGTGTTCTGTTTTAAAGTGTGAATAGAACTTCGCTTGTCTTTACAGTGCCGAGTGTTTCTGGCACTTAAATCTGGCGAGGATTTTGTTTTTGCCTTTCATGATCACCTTGACACGGCTGTTTTATATGACCTAACTTTTAACGACTTAATTTGAAAATTGTACTTCAATGCCCTGTCATGATATAATTCATAAATCCGTTCAGGAGAAATCTTTTTCAACCCAGAGAATGGTTAGGGTGTGAGAGTTGCTGCAACTTGGAGGAGTGAGGCAGATGGGGAAGATGCATTTTAAGGGGAAGTAGGGGAGATGGAGTTAGATGCAATAACAGATGGGCTATTGGTGTAATCTTTCCAAGTCTGTATAATGCTACAGTGGAGTCCCAGAGCAATTCAGCTGCTGGGTTTTTGACTTTACTGGGAAAGGATAGTCTGGCAGTGTAGTTTGGATAAATGTCATACCTTTTTGTTGAAGGTTGCAACCTGTGAGTGTTGGAAGAGAAAGCTGAATTGTTGAGTAATGGACAAGACAGAATATGGAGGTGACCCTTATGATTTTGCTTGCGATTTGATTTATTGCTGTGGTGAATCTAGATTAACACCAAGCATGTAGGTGAAAATGAGGACTGCAGATGCTGGAGATCCTCTGATTAAGACTAGAGTGGTGCTGGAAAAGCACAGCAGGTTAGGCAGCATCCGAGCAGCAGGAAAGTCGATGTTTTGGGCAAAAGCCCTTCATCAGGAATGAGGCTGGGAGCCTCTGGGGTGGAGAAATAAATGGGAGGGGGTGGGGCTGGGAGAAAGTAGCTGGGAGTGGATGGGGGGGGGGGGGGGGGTGGTAAAGGTGATAGGTCAGAGAGGTGGGAAGACTGGCAGTCCTCACTTTCACCTAGTTGATTTTAACCTTACTGCGAATCCTCTTGCAAGGATGCCTACCTTGAAGAAATTCTCCTCCTCTCTCTGCAAAGATCTGTGAGTTTCTCTCTCTCACTGCAACCTACAGGTCACCTCCTCTGCCCTGAAGCTTCACCAGTTTCCTCATTTCCCCTCCCTCCACCTTACCCCAGTTCCAACCTTCCAGCTCAGCAGCATCCTCATGACCTGTCCTACCTGCCAATCTTCCTTCCCACCTCTCTGACCTATCACCTTCATCCCCACCTCCATCCACCTATTGCACTCTTAACTACAGTAAGGGATGAGCTTGCCTGATGTTAGCATGAAGGTGAGATTTCTGCTCCTTTCCCTGGAGCATGTCTAAGAGAAGCTGCCCAATGGGATATCGGGTAGCTTTAGTCCTAGCAGTGCCAGCTAGGGGCAGTGGCTGCTGCTGAAACTACTGGCAGTTCCCAGTGCTGAGGAGTTCTGATAAGTCTGGGTCAGAGATCTCCCAGAGGTGGCTTAAGGAGATAGCCAAGTTCAAGAATCCAGAGAGAAGAGTTATTTGTTGATGTGCTTCGGACCAAAAGAGATTCCCCCCACACCCCCCCCCCCCCCCCCCCCCACACCCCCCCCCCCCCCCCCACACCCCCACCCAAAGCTCTCCAGCAGACCACATAGCTATTGCAGTCAGATCCCCTACATGAAAGGGCCTTCCCTCACTATGTAAAAGTCCACTGGCACTGCGATGAGGTCTTTATGCCATTATCAGTTGGCCACTTAAGGATCTCAATGGGGCCAAACACAAGTGGCTCACCTGGTGCCACCTTTGTATAGTTTTAAATAGATATGGAGCAGGCAGGCTGCCTAATGAATTTTACAAGCCTCCCTGCCTTCAAACATACTGGTGGAGGAGTGTAAAGTCCAGCCCTGGTTTAAGTGGCCATGTGAGAAAAATATGAAGACATGGTGGCTGAATACAGCGATATGGGGTGTCAGTAAACATTCATGTGGTGATAGTGGAGTGTAGAGGATCCATCAGAAAGAGGGATGGTGAGGCACTTCACTCAGCTGGTAAAGGCCGACATATGGTCTTCGCTGCCATCAGGAAGCTATGTTTGTGGGATTACATTGAGGGCCTGTGAATGGAAAATCCGTAACTCTGGCTGCAATTTCCTGCGGCACGTTTGCTGTGGACATCCAGTGGTTTGCTGGCTGTGGACTGAGCATGCAGTAATAGGATAGTTTGTGAAGCATTATAGGGGGCACAGAGGGTTCAAAGGAAAGATGCCTACCCAGAGGGCTAATGGGGATATTTACTGACACCCTGTCTCGCTAATGCCCAAATTTAGCAATACTGTTGAGAGCTGGATTTACAAATGATGTCTGGCAACATCTGATGACCTGCAGTGTGGCAGAGCTGCAGCTTATGCTGCTTGTGTGATATATGATCTTAGCATGGAAACACTATGTCCGTTCACACACCCATGATAGTGATGTAGTTGTACCTTTCTCTGTATTGCATAATAAATAGTGAAACTCAAGTGGTATAGAACATTAACAGAGAATTTATCCTTTTGAACAGAATGAAAATCTGAAATTATTTTTTAAAAATCAGGAAAAACAATACATTGTATTTTGATTCAGTTTTCACTCCGATAGCAAGTTGGTGAAAATTATGTTGAAATGGTGAGCTATATTATTTCCCTTATAGGAAATGTTTAGTCTTTTCATGTGTACAGTGCCTCTAGAAGCCCAGTAGTTCAGTGTGTCCCCATACAGTGACTTTCTGAATGCATTCAGGTCATTGGGGAGGTTCGAAATGGGGATTAGATGCCTCTTGCAGAGAGAACCATATGAATGACATGTGAGGTGCAGGAACTATGAAACAGAAATGGAAAAAGTTGTAAAATTATGAGGTGGGCGCTAAAGGGAAACCGAAAATGGCATGGGCGGGGCACTTTTATTTTGGTCACTTTGACACATCTGAGTATAATTCATTTAAGGGAAATGCATTTGTACAAGTCTTTTTAATTTTCTAAAAAGTCCTAAGTTGATTTCAAAATAAACTTGCACTTGATTTCTCTTACAGTACCAAATCTGACCTTTATTCATTTTGATATTCTGAAAGAGTGGAATTCTTTTTGAAAATTCAGCAACACCAGAAAATGCAGGCAATGTCAACAAGGCACAGTGTGAATTTTTAAAACTGTAGTGGTTTGGTTAGTTTTTGCACTGAATAATTTTCATTTGGTTTTGGATCATTTCAGCTTGGCTTTGGATCATTTCTTGGACTGATTGGGGCAAATCTGCTTGAAAATAAAAGACAGATGGTAAGTGAAGGATTTTCTAATGGAATCCTGCTGCATGGTCTTCAGCTGTAGCATATTTATCCTTCAGGCCCTGTAAAATATAGAAATATGCATGAGTGAAAGTGTTTATCAGTAGTTGTCTTTTTCCAATATCTCAATATAAAAAATGGATTAACTGGTCAAACTAGTCAACAGCAAAACGTTGTCAAGTTCTGAGTAAGAATGAATTGACCCAAAACATTAACTCTGATTTCTCTCTATAGATGCTGAGCTTTTCCAGCAATTTCTGATTTTGTTAAGCATCTGCAGATCTTTCTGTTTTTATTTTCAATTAACTAGTCAATGAGTATTATATATGATTGGTGTAAGTGAATCAGAAGTGAAGCAAAGTGACGACGCTCAGTTTAATGGATTATAGTTTAAGGACTCACCAGGCTAGACTGAAGGAATTTTGCTTGAGTTATAAATATAGTTGTCTTGTCACTACCTCTATTGTGTTTAATATGCTGTCTGTTGCTTCAGCAAGACTTGTAACAAAGACTTCTGCTTCAAGCTTTTCAAATAGTGAGAAGCATGTAGCAATTTTTATTTATTTCCTATTGCATTTTTAATGTTGCCCCTCTTAGGACCTAACATTTTGGGTCAATGTGCCAACCCACCTACCATCTGACATGCTGTTGTTTGGTGAGTTGCTGGAAAGTTCGCCAGCAAAGACCAAGGTGTCATTCTCTTCCTTCACTCTAAAGAGGGAAGTGTCCTGTACCATAGGCACTTGTTCAGAGACAGCGATCTTTTGATGACATTTGACTTATGATTATGGAGCTGTTTTAAATTGTAGACCCAAATGCATGAGAAATCTTCATCAAAAATGTTGCCAGGTAGTCGGATAAAATAAATATGATTAAAAATTAATTAAATGTAAGTAAAGCTCTCATGAGTTTAGCAGCTCACTTAGTCTTGGACAACTCAGTGGCGTAATCCTCTGTTTTGAGTCATTGTGTCATGACCCCAAGACCTACTTCAAAATTTGAACAAATAATCCAAGTTAACATTTCTGCATAGCTTGAGGAGATGCCATCCTTTAAGTAAGGTGTTAGATCAAAGCCCTGTCTGTTCCCTGCAGGTTAATGTGAGAGTCAAATCATGGCATGTTTTAAGGAAGATCATTGGTGTTCTCACAGAGCGCTAGCCAACAGGCAGTCCTGAACAAACACCACCGAAGTCAATGTACCTGATTATTTATTGTTTCTGTCCAGTGTACAATGCTTAATGTTAAACACTAAGCTTACAATATATTTGTTGTCTAAAGTTGGCTATGGAAATGGATTAAGAGGTGATGACTACATGAGAAATGGCAGACATTTAAGCAGATGTTCCATAATGCTAAGCAAAATCATCTTCTGGTCAGAATTGGTGTAGTGGACAGCCAAGAAGTTAATCTCCGAGTACAACGGGACTTTGATCAGATGGGCCAGTGGATTGAGGAGTGGCAGATGGAGTTTAATTTAGATAAATGTGAGGTGCTGCACTCTGGTAAGGCAAACTAGAGCAACACTTACATATTTAATGGTGAGTTCTGGGGTGTGTTCCGAACAAAGAGACCTTGGAGTGCAGGTTCATTGTCCTTGAAAATGGAGTCTCAGGTAAATGGGATAGTGAAGAAGAGATTTGGTAACTTCCCTTTATTGGTAAGAGCATTGAGGAGAGGAGCTGGGAGGTCATATTGCAGCTGTACAAGATGTTCGTGAGGCCAATTTTGGATAATTGTTTAATTCTGGTCTCTTAACTGTAGGAAAGATGCGAAACTGGAAAGGGTTCAGAAAACATTTACAAGGATGTTGCCAGAATTGGAGGTTTTGAGCTATAGGGAGAGACATATTTGTTGTCTAAAATAGGCTGGTGCTATTTTCTCTGGAATGTTGGAGGCTGAGGGATGATCTTATAGAAGTTTATAGAATTCTGGAGGGCATGGATAGAGTGAATAGCCAAGGTCATTTCTCCAGGGTAGTATGGTCCAAAACTAGTGGGAATAGGTTGAGGGTGAGAGGGGAAAGATATAAAAGGGACCTAAGGAGCAACTTTTTCGTGCAGAGGGTGATGTGTGTATGGAATGAGCTGCCAGAGGAAGTGATGAAGACTGGTATAATTACAACATTTAAAAGGCATCTGGATGGATATATGAATAGGAAGGGTTTTGCAGACTATGGGACAAATGCTAGCAGATGGGACTAAATCTATTTAAGATATCTGGTCGGCATGGACAAGTTGGACCAAAGGGCCTGTTTCTATGCTGTACATCTCTATGACTTTAAAATGAAAGACTGAATGAAAGAGATGGCCCACCCTTGGTTAACAAGGGTGTTCAAGGAGAGAATCCAAACAAAAACTAAGGCATACAAAGTGATGAAAACTAGTTGCAGGCCAGAGGATAGAGAATCTTTTAGAAAACAGGAGCAGATGACTTAAAAAGCTAATAAACAGAGTGAAAATTGACTGGGAAAGGCCATCACTGAGGAGAGGGTGCTGGGGAAGCTGAGAACTCTGAATATGGATAAACCACCCAGACCTGATGGACTACACCCCAGAGTTCTGAAGGAGATAGCTGAGGAAATTGTGAAGGTATTGGTGATCTTTTAGGAATCACTGGAGTCAGGGAAGATCCCAGAGGACTGGAAAATGGATAACGTAACACTCCTGTTTAAAAAGGAAGGGAGGCAGAAGACCGGAAACTATAGGCCATTTAGCCTGACCTCAATCATTAAGGTTTTACAGTCCATTATTAAGGATGAGCTTGCAGAGTAATTGGAAGTGGAAAAAGTGAGGTCTGCAGATGCTGGAGATCAGAGCTGAAAATGTGTTGCTGGAAAAGCGCAGCAGGTCAGGCAGCATCCAAGGAGCAGGAGAATCGACGTTTCGGGCATGAGCCCTTCTTCAGGAATGAGGAAAGTGTGCCAAGCAGACTTGGCACACTTTCCTCATTCCTGAAGAAGGGCTCATGCCCGAAACGTCGATTCTCCTGCTCCTTGGATGCTGCCTGACCTGCTGCGCTTTTCAAGTAATTGGAAGTGCAGGGTTAAATAGGATTGAGTCAGCACAACTTCATTAAACAGAAGTCACGCCTAACAAATCTGTTAGAATTCTCAAAACAGGGCTGGTACGCATGATGTATTTAGATTTCCAGAAGACCTTTGAAAAAGTGCCACATGAGCGGATCTAAGTATTATGTTAGTGTAACGTACTGGCATGGCTAGAGATTTGGCTGACTGGTGGAGAGTAGAGATAAAAAGTGTCTTTTTCATGATAGCAACCAGTGACGAGTGGAGTTCTTCAGGGATCCATGTGGGAACAAATGTATTCACGTTAGACATTAATGATCTGGACAAAGGAACTAAGGGCATTGTTGCTAAGTTTGCAGGTGACACAAGAATGGAGTGACAGGTAGTTCTGAGGCAGAAGGGATGGGTTAGGAGAGTGGGCAAAGGAGTGGCAGATGGAATACGATGAGGGAAAGTGTGCGACTGTACATTTGGTAGCATAGAGGCATAGACGTTTTTCTAAATGGGGAAAGCTTTGGAAATTTGAAGCACAAAGTCACTTAGGAGTTCTAGTTCAGGCATCTCAAGGTTAACATGCAGGTTCAGTTGGTGGATAGGAAGGCAAATGAAATGTTTGCATTTATTTTGAGAGGGCTGGGACACACTGCTGAGGCTGTGTAAAGCTCTGCTCAGATTGCATTTGGAATATTGTGAGCAGTTTTGGGCCTTGTATCGAAGGAAAACATTGGATGGGGTCTAGAAGAGGTTTAAAAGAATGATCCTGAATTGAAAGACTAGTCATATGAATGGTTGAGGACACTGGGTAGATTATGGGAACTTCTGATTGGAATTCACAGAATACCAAGAAGCCTGGATAGAGTGGATGTGGAGAAGATATTGCCGCAGAGATAAGGACCTGAGAACACAGCCTCAGAATGAAGGAACTCCTTTAGAACTGAGATGAGGAGGAATTTCTTCAGTTGGAAGGGGCTTAACAGGTTAGATGTTGGGAAGGTGCCTTCACAAGTTAGGGAATTTCGAAATAGGGGCCATAGTTGTAGAATAAGGGGACACTCATTTAATATTGAGATTTGAAGGAATTTCTTCTGAGTGGTGAATATTTGAAATTTATTTACCCCAGAACTTTGTAAGGTTATGTCACTGAAAGCATTTTAAGAAAAGGCGAATAGACTTTTGAAGTATCTGAGAGTTAAGTATTTATGAGGTCATGGTATAAAAGAAGAATTGTGAATCAACCATGATCTTATAGAATGCTGGGCAGGACTTGATGGGCTGAATGGTCTACTGCTACTATTTCTGTTGTTTTTGCGTACATAAGAAATGCTCAATGAATGTATATTTTGTTTCCACAAGTGGAGTTACTAGATGTGAGCATAAGAGATACAGTTAGTAAGTTTGCAGATGACACCAAAATTGAAGGTGTAGTGGACAGCGAAAAAGATTAACTCAGATTACATTGGGATCTTGATCAGATGGGCCAATGGACTGAGAAGTGGCAGATGGAGTTTAATTCAGATAAATGCGAAGTGCTGCATTTTGGGAAAGCAAATCTTAACAGGACTTATACACTTACTGGTAAGGTCCTCAGGAGTGTTGCTGAACAAAGAGACCTTGGAGTGCAGGTTCATAGCTCCTTGAAAGTAGATTCGCAGGTAGGTAGGATAGTGAAGAAGGTGCTTGGTATGCTTTCCTTTATTGGTCAGAGTACTGAGTACAGGAGTTGGGAGGTCATGTTGCGGCTGTACAGGATATTGGTGAGGCCACTGTTGGAATATTGCATGCAATTCTGGTCTCCTTCCTATCGGAAAGATTGCGTGGAAATTGAATGGATTCAGAAAGGATTTACGAGGATGTTTCCAGGGTTGGAGGATTTGAGCTATAGGGAGAGGTTGAATAGGCTAGGGCTATTTTTGCTGGAATGTCAGAGGCTGAGAGGTGACCTTTATAGAGATTTATAAAATCATGAGGGGCATGGATAGGATAAATAGACAACGTCTTTTCCCTGGGGTGGGGAAGTCCAGAACTAGAAAGCATAGGTTTATGGTGAGAGGGGAAAGATATAAGAGACCTGAGGGGCAACGTTTTCACACAGAGGGTGGTACGTGTATGGAATGAGCTGCCAGAGGAAGTGGTGGAGGCTGGTACAATTGCAACGTTCAAAAGGCATCTGAATGGGTATATGAATAGGAAGAGTTTGGAGGGAATTGGGCCAGTTGCTGGCAGGTGAGACTAGATTGGGTTGGGATATCTGGTCAGCATGGATGAGTTGAACCGAAGGGTCTATTTCCGTGCTGTACATCTCTATGACTCTCTGATGCTACTGCTGTAAATAATGAGCAACAAAGCCTTGAACTTGTAAACCAGACTGGGAGAATTAGTTTAAAGTTGTGTAGCATGAACCAGCTAATGCTAATCTGTTTAGCATTTTGAGTATTTCTCTGTAAAATGTTTTATTGATGCAATTCCTTTTGTTGTGAGAGATCTCTGTTTAAAGACATAAATGTGCTTGCAACCCTTTGAAATGAAGGTAGGAATTCCATCAACAGTTGTCACAGATAAAGTAGCTTCTTTTGTTCCATAACCCAATCAGTGAAGCAGATCTAGCTACATACCATCAATGTCGCCTTCAGAATTTTTCAGTTATGAAAGAAATTCCATTCTTACATTAGTAGTTGTTAAGTCTCACTGCACAGATTCTCTTAGATTTTGACTAATACAGATATTATAATAAATCTGTCAGGTTGATCTACAAAATGTGTTTTTCTTTGAGCCTGCATGGAAGAACATGGAATTTGCGAGAATTAACAGTATCCATTTTTGTTTAGAAAAGCAGTTGAAAATAATCCTATAAAATTGTCAATCAAGCAGACCTTTTAGAGTATCAATAACAGAAACTATAAGCACTTGACATTCCTTTATCTTGTGCAATAAAGCTTGAACTCTTAGTCAAGCCTCATTATGCATTTTTGTTAGAGACAATTATGAATTGGGTTTTTTTAAGCATTTCAACACAATGTAACCATTCAGCTGATAAATATGTACAAAGTATATATAGTGAATAGGAATGGAAGACAGGAAAGGAATAGGGATGGGTGGGGGCAAGAGTTGTCATGGAGAGGATATAGGTAGGACCTTGCAGCCTTGTCTTTCAAAAACATCCTGAATCCTTCTCAGAGAGGCCATGAGCCAGGAATCATGGGGAGGCTGATCTGACTCCAGGAAAATGGTCAGGGTGGGTGCAGTGAGATGCCCATCCCTGCAGTGGAGCTGGCCAGGTTGAGAGAGCAACATGCAAGTTTGCAACCTGAACCTATTTCTCTGCCAGCTTAAATTGGGCCAATTGGAATCTTGGAATGTGGTTCAGTGGCCATTTTGAGATAGGTCCAGAGTTCTTGCTTATGATACCATGAAAATTCAAAATGTTAAAAAAGATGATCTCTTTGGATCTGCCCACTTAGGTTGAATGACATCCATGATCATTAAGAAAGCGAAAGGTGCAAACAATATTATGTACTTGATTTGAGAAAAAGTATTTGATAAGGTTTCACCTTGTGGTAATGGCCAAGGTAAAGTGAAACCGAATAGAATGCAAAGTGTAACACCAAACAGACCATGGTTTGAGAAAACATAGGGAAAGATAAACATTAGTAGGAATTCCTCAAGTTGAAAATAGATTAATTAGAGAGATTAAAGACATTAATTTGATTAGGCTTGTGATCCTTGGTATTTTAATATGTATGAATCATTTAGATGTGTGAATGTTGACATATATCCAAATTTACAAATGATACCAAAGTTAGGAAGCAGATCAGATAATGAAGAATACCACAATGCCAATTAAAAGGATTTGGATCTTTTACAAAAGCAAGATTGCTTAGATAACTGGGACAGAAGGAGGTTGGAACAGCTTTCACTGTAGTTAAATGTAAGATAATTAACGTTGTAGCAAGGAAACAAAAAATTAGTGTGCATTAAATGGAGCAGAGCTGATTAAGAAACCTAGGGGATGAAATGACTTCTGAAAATAGAATCACATTGAAGGCAAAATTGTTTTTTTTTCATTAAAGCTATTAATAGGAGACATTTCACCTGCCATAGGGATTCTGACGCAGTTCTCCTGTGAAGGTTGTCAGTATTGTGTATGGTTGAGATTTTTTCGGTGGTTCATAAGGCACTTTTTTTTTTAAATTATGAAATCTGGGTTTTGCTGGCTGGGCCAGCATTTGTTGTCCATCAGCAATTGCCCTGGAGAAGGAACGGTGATGTATTTCTGAGCCAGGGTGATATCTTCGAGGAGAAAGTGAGGACTGCTGATGCTGGAGATCAGAGCTGAAAATGTGTTGCTGGAAAAGCGCAGCAGGTCAGGCAGCATCCAAAGAGCATTCCTGAAGAAGGACTCATGCCCGAAATATCGATTCTCCTGCTCCTTGGATGCTGCCTAACCTGCTGCGCTTTTCCAGCAACACATTTTCAGCCAGGGTGATATCTGACTTGCCAGGAAACTTGAAGTGGTAGAGATTTGTTTTTTTTTGGAAGGTATCATTTAAGGATCTTGGTGAGTTGCTGCATTGCATCTCATAGATGGCCCAACCTGCTGTAACTGTACATTGGTGGTGGAGGGAGTGAACATTGAAGGGATGGGATGGGATGGGATGCCGATCAGGTTGATTGCTCTGTCCCTAATGACATCAAGCTTCTTGTGTTGCTGAGTCTACATATCCTGGAAAGTGAAGTTTGTTCCCTGACATTGTGCCTTGTAGATGGTGGACAGGGTCTGAGGAGTTGCTTCCTACAGAATTCTCAACATTTAACCTATTTTTGTAGCTATGATTATATGTGGCTAGTCAAGTTCAGTTCCTAGTTTATGCCCCCACGATGTGATGATGGGCGTTCCCGCGATAGCAGCACCACTGAATGAGAAGGGCATGTGGTTGGATTCTACCTTGTTGAAAATGGTCATTGCTTGGCTTTTGTGTGGCGTGAATGTTACTTCTTACATTTCAGCCCAAATCTGGACATTGGCCAGGTCTTCCTGAATATGGGACGCACTGCTTCAGTATATGAGGAGCAATGAATGAGATTTAGCAATCTGCAACGATGCACTATCCCAATCACAACCATCTTCCTTTGTGCTGGTTATGATTCCAATCAGTAGAGAGATTTCGCCCCCACCCAACCTCCAATTGACTTCAGTTTTGCTAAATTCTGCAATGTTACCTTCAATCAAAGATTGCCTTGATGTCAAATGCAGTCACTCTCCCCTCACCTCTGAAATTCTGTCCATGCTTGAATCAAAGGCTGGCACATTCAGTGATGCCCAGATCCCACGAGTGAACAAAAAATTTTAAGAATGTTATTGCTGCATAAGTGCCACTTGCCGGAGCCATCAGTGACACATTCCAACACCTTGCTGTTGATTTCAGAGTAGATGGATGGGTGATATTTGTCCAGCTTTTTGTGGGAGAGGTACACTTTGGCAACCTCCTACATTGTTAGAAAGACACCAGTACTGTCCCTGGACTGGAGTGGCTAAATTGCATTAAGCGAAGAATTAAGAACTTCTGAAGAGATTGTTTTCCATTTAAATAATAAAACAAAATTGCTGGACAAACTCAGAAGGCCAGGCAGCAGTCATGGACAGAAACAGAGTTAAATGTTTCAGGCTGAGATGACATTCCAACAGAACTATGGAAGGGTAGAAATGTAGGTTGTTTGAGTCAGTGGAAAGTCAGTGGTAGGATGGAGTGCAGAAGAGAGTAAATAACAAAAGTGAGTGGTAACACATATAGTATGGTGAAGCTGGAATAGCCCCAGAGAACTCTTTCCTATTTGATGGAGACAACTGGTGGTAGTTTAATGAGAAGGTCACCATACGTCAGGTGAGATCGAGAACACAGGACCTTCAAGGTAAACTCACTCAGTACTGGAATTGAATCTGTGCAAACTTGCCACCCAGTCAACTGAACTAACCTACCTCCTTCTAGAGATATAGTACAGAAACAAATGTTGTGTCCAAAAGAGATGTGAATGGTTAGATGGCAAACATCTGAATGCAATGTGAAGGGATAAAGAAAGGATCAAAAAGACCAACAACTCAAACCAAAAAGGACATGTGGGGCTGAATCTTGGGTTTTATTTTGACTAAGTGCGTTTGGTTTGGAGTGATTCCCCCACCCACCGCCCCCTCCCATTTGGCCAAGTGAGTTTTCTCACTAAGTCTTACCAAACTCACTATCAATTGCTGTTCTGGACCCTAGGGCAAGTATTGCATCTGATTTCCATCCTGTTAATGGTACATGCCATTCTTGGAGTAACAGGCCAGTCACCGGATATCCCAGAATTGACCAGCATTCATGGCAGAGGCACCATCTTTAGAAGCTGATTGTGCCCATTGTCAATTACCTTTTCTACTCCACCAACCTTCTCTCTGATTCCTCACTGTGTCTCTCCTACCATCGCTATTGCATGCAATATCTTCCCACTCTCCTTGACCCTGCCCCTACCTGCAACATCACTAACCTTCCATGCCCTCTGCTGCCACCTTACTCTCTTGGAGCACTTACCCGTTTTCACCAAAAGCAATAGCTTTGCCACCCACTTTCATTTTCCATTATTCCTTCCTCCCCTCTCTCAGTTCTTTGTGGAAAAAAAGCCCATTATAGGGCAAAAAGAGTCAAGACGGTTGGTGTGCTGTCCATGATTTGGCTCCTCACTCCTTATGAGGAGGGAATCCTGAGACTGTTGGCCCCAAACAAGGCCTGGACTAGTACCAGAGGTTGCCTTAACTGTGCCAGGACTCCCTGAGAGATGTTAGCCCCTTGACTTGGCTGAGGTCCGCTGATGACTATAGCAAGCCTCCTGATTTTCATTGTCTGTGCTATGCAGCACAGCAAATGTCAGTGATACAAGTCTGTTGAGAGGTAACCTGATAGAAGTGTATAAAATAATGTGAAGTAATAGAGTTAATAGTAGTTGTCTTTTCCCTAGGATGTGGGATATCAAGACAAGGGGGCACATTTTTAAGATGAGAGGAGGGATTTTTAAAAAGACATGGGGTCAATTTTTTGTTAATACAGAGGGTAGTTTGCATCTGGCCTGAGGAAGTGGTAGATGTGAGTACAGTTACAACATTTAAAAGGCATTTAGATAAGTACATGAATAGGAAAGATTTGGAGGGAAATGGGTGAGACGAGTTTAGTTTGGAAATATATTCGACATGGATTGGTTGGACTGGAAGGGTATGTTTTCATATGGTATCTCTGGCTGAGGGGGCTAAGTGCAAAAGGACAGGTCAGTACTGGGTTGTCAAATGACAAGTAATATTTGCACCATGTGCCCAGCAATGACCATATAAAACAAGAGTGTATCTAACAATCTTTGACCTTCAATGGCAGTACCATTGCTGAATTCCCCACTATCTCATCCTGGGGATTACCTTTGACTTGAAACTGAATTGGGTGAGCCACATGAATACAGTGACTACAAGAGTAGATCATGCTGCAGCAAGTAAGTCACCTGATTCCCCAAAGCTGTCTGTCATCTACGAGGCAGAATTCAGGAATGTGATGGAACACTCCCCACTTGTCTGAATGCATGAAGCTCCAACAACACTCAAGAAGCTTGATACCATCCAGGACAAGCAGCTTGCTCGATTCGCACTACATCCACTTCCTCCACTTGACACACAGTAATAGCAGTGTGTGCCATATAAAAGATGCACAACAGAAAGGCACCAAGGCTCCTTAACCAGCATCTTCCAAACCCATGACAACTTACACTTAGAAGGACATGGGCAGCAAGTAAATGGGAACACCACCACCTGTAAGTTCCCTTCCAAGCCAGGCACCATCCTGACGTGTAAATACATCACCACTCCTTCATTGTCACTGGGTAAAAATTCTGGCACTTCCTTTTGAACAGCACTGGTGTCTCTGCACCCCGTAGATGGCAGTGGTTCAAGAAGGAAACACTTTTACTCGAGCATCAAAAAGTGGGCAACGGTTTGCTGGCCCAGCCAGTGACTCTCTCATCTGAGTGACAAATAAACAGAAGCCACCTTGGAAGCTGTACAAAGACAGTACTTCCTTTTTTGACATGCTATTCCACTACATTGAACAGTGTGAAATTTCTGCAGCAACATCTTCGACGTGTAAACTTTTGTGATTACTGGTATACATTTCAGTGTTACATACCCATTAAATGATAGATTTATGTTAACTACTGCCAAATCACCTTAGTGGAACCGAATAAAAATAACTTTTACTAAAGTAAAATCTCATTCCTTCAATTTTTTGTTTTTTAGGACAGAATTTCCACATTTCGATCTTTCTTTCACTTGGTGAGCTGGTGGTGGGTGGGAGGGGACATATGGAAAACAAGCTAATTTCAGCAAATTTACCGCAACAGTAAACACGAATTTCAGAAAGCAAAATTGAAAGCAATAAAGCAATGATTAAAATGACTAATTAATTAAAGAACTGTCCATTTTTAAAAATGCCAATCAACAGAGGTAACTAACTAAATTCTTTATCTTTTTGTTTAAGAAGCAACTACACAGAGAGGAAATACTCAGGCCAGTCAGATGGATGGGGACAGCAGTTGAGTTTAATTAACACTGACCTCGGTTTGCCTCTGATGGGGCACCCACAATTTGGTGGAATTCACATGGAAGTGGTTTTCCTGTGCTTTCACCCACACAAATGCCCCACTGTGACCCACTCATGAATGCCCCTGTCACTCACCCACTCAGCAATCTGCCTTCCCACTCACCCACTGCCTTCCCACTCACCCACTGCCTTCCCACTCACCCAGTCCCCAATTATTCATTCACTCAGTTATCCATCTAGCCTTTTCTCTCCTCCCCAAGCCATTGTTTCCTGAAAGCCTCCCAATCCCAGTCATACACTCACTGCTGCTTCAGGCCTTGGGCTGAGTTAAATTACTCACATTTGTTGCTCACTGCTCCTCCAGGCAATGCCTGCTCGTCCGCCACGTTTGATACTAATAAGTTCAGTCGTGACTGGGCAACTGTCTGATGAAACCCAACTTTGGCTGTTCCTACCAGTGACATTTGAAGAGTCACACAGATTAAACCTGTGATTTGCAGGTGAATCCACAGTTTAAATTCTACCGGAATCAATTGTGTTGTATGGAGAAGTTCAGAACCTACACTATACGATGATGTAGCATCGCTGTGGTTTTCAATACTGTTGTTATTTTTATTTTAAATTTGCTCATAGAACAAGGGCATTGCTGGCTGTTTCAGGATTTATTGCCAGTACGTAACTGCCCTAAAGAAAGTGGTAGTGAGCTGCCTTCTTAATTCAATGCAAATGACTGCTGTAGGTAGGTCCATGATGCTGTTGTGGGGAATCGCAGACACCCCCAACCCCGCAAAGGACACTGGAGGAATGGTAATAATATTTACAATTAAGGTGGTGAAGTGGTTGGGAGGGGAACTTGCAGGTGGTAGTGTTCCCATGTCTCCTCTGTTCTTGCCCTTCTAGATGGTAACGGTCATGAGTTTGGAAGGTGCTGTAGCTGGACTGTTGGTGAATTTCTGCAGTGCACCCTGTAGATATTACACACTGCTACTGAGCATCGGTGGTGGAGGGATTGGTTGTTTGTGGATGTGGTGCCAGTCAAGTGGGCTGCATTGTCCAGGATGGTGTCAGGCAGCTTGAGTATTGGAGCTGCACTCATCCACACAAATGTGGAATATTCCATCACACCATTAGCATTTTGCCTTCTATGCACTGTTGGCAAGCTTCCCAGCAACATTTCCAACAAAGCAAGGGATTTTCAGAGACATCTATGTGTCATTAATTAAATATTGGACTTTATTCAACCCAGTACTGGATTTATCTAACATTTGGAAAGGCAATAGCCTAGTGGCCTTATCTCTAGACTGCTCATCCAGAGAGCCAGGTAATGTTCTGGGGATGTGGGTTAGAATCCCACCATGGTAGATGGTGTAATTTGAACTCAGTAAAATCTGGAAATAAGAGTCTAATGATGACCATGAATCTATTGTCGATTGTTGAGGGAAACAACCCATCTGGTTTACTGATGCCCTTTAGGGAAGGAATCTGCCGTCTCAGCTGGTCTGGCCCACGTGTGACTCCAGAGCCACAGCAATGTGGTTAACTCTTAACTGCCCTCTGGGCAATTAGGGATTCCTGTTGATGAGTTACACTATCAAGTGTGCTGCAATCTCCTTATTATCACATCTGGCCCTGAGATTTGCATTTACACATATCTCTGTGCAGCACTGATGCCCGTGGTCTTCATAACTTAATCAAATTAAATTTGCACTTAAGTGAGGTCCTAATAGAAGCCAAACGATCCAGTACTTTTGTCATGTTCGCTAAATTATTTTCAGACCTCCATGGTGCAGCAATAACATGCCTCAAACTATGACTCAATGTTCCCTTAGTATTCCTGAGACAAATACACTTTCATTGTCCATGGTGCCTGCTGTCCTAATGCAACCCTTTCTGATAAAATGGTAAAAGAGAGGGTTTGACACTGAGCCCTTTTGGAGGATATCAGAGTCCCAATCAACTAAGTGAAAATGCACTTGAGAGGACTTTTTTGTTTTGATTCATTCACAGCATAAGGGCATCGCTGGCTAGGCAAACATTCATTGTCCATCCCAGAGAGCAGTTAAGAGTCAATTACATTGTTGTGGGTCTGGAATCACATGCAGTCCAGACCAGATAAGGATGGCAGTTTCCTTCCCTAAAAGACATTAATGAACCAGATGGGTTTTTTTTTCCCCTGACAGTTGCTTCATGGTCATCATTAGACTCGTAATTCCAGATTTTTATTAAATTCAAATTCCGCCATCTGCCATGGAGGGATATGAGCCCAGCTCCCTGGAACATTACCTGGGTCTCTGGATTAACAGTCCAGCAATGATACCACTAGGCCATGCCCTCCTCTTTTGCAGGAAATTATATATAATCACAATTAATAGAAGGCCAAGAACAAGATGGTTTTTGTTTTTTTTATTTAAAACACATCGATAGGCCAGTGAAGATTTGATCTTTTTGGTTTACGAACCACGTTTCTTTCCCTCTATGTCTTGTGGATGTGGTGATACTCCTCTCTCTGGTTCTGCCCTGATTAGCTGTTCGCTCATTATAAACGCAGAGCTTTCAGACAGGGACACGCACAACTAACCTCTTTTGAATACTTGCACTGATTAGTGCAAAGTAAGGTATGAAATCAAGGACTGGAACTTCTCCAAGATTCAAACATAGCCTCTTTAAATCCATTAGGTTAAGTGGTGAACTTAAAGTCCTCATGTGGACGCTGAGGTAATAGTTAAGCCATTAGGCTTCACTTCAAGGTGAATTAGAAACAGTATAAATTATGTAACCTCGTCTCAATCATTGCTGTTTGTACCAGGCTAATACTCCCTTGACAAAAGCAAAGTACTACAGATGTTGGAAGTCTGAAATATAAACTGGAAATACTCAGAAGGTCTGGTGGTATCTGTGGAGAGAGAAACGGAATTAGCAATTCCGATCAATTTATTGTCAATTACACTGCTGTAGCATTACTACACGTCACAACCAGAGACTTTTCCATTTGAGATAATACAACTCTTGGTCATGCCAAATACTTTTGAGTCAAATGTAGCTGTCTGTATGTCTTTGTTTTCGATGTATTTATCTGGCTGTCAAGACAGTCCGTTCATCCAGAATAAGTGCTGCTTTCTGATTTAATTCTGTTGATTTTGCATTAGGTAACTTAATCTGTCCCGACCATGATAATGACCTGTACAAGGGATCTCTACACCGACTGATAGTTCAAGCGCAGAACACTAAGTCACAGAATTCTTATGGCATGGAAGCAGGCCATTCAGCCCATTGTGCCTGCACTGATTCTGTTACTCAGTGCCAATCTCCTGTCTTTTCCGCACATCACTTCTATTCAAATAATTACCACTGCCATCTTGAATGCCTCAATTGAACTGCTGCCACCAAATGTTGGAAATGGGCTGAGTGTAGATAACACCGATGTTAGATAGATTCCAGTCTTTAGAACTGATCATTGATTTAAGGAGTACAGCTTTAGCTCTAAAACACTTAGAATTTTGTGCTTTCACACTATTCTTGAAAGTATCTGCCTTGATTCCCTGTAAGGGAAAGCTTGCAGGATTATTCAGAAGCAGTAGGGCTAATTGGATAAATCTCTTCAAAGATCTGGCATTGGTGCATTGGTCTGAATGGCCTTTCCTCCATCGTAGATGTGGAGGATGTTTGCACCCTTTACCACTCTTCAAATACTGAAGTAGTCCATGCTGTCATACAGCAACACCTGTATAACATTCAGGCTTGGGCTGAAAAGGGACAAGTAATATTCAAATCATTTAAGTGCCAGGCAATGACTGTCTCCAATAAGGGAGAATCAAACCCTCACTTCTTGGTATTTAATGGCTTTGCAGTCCCTCAATGTGCCGCTATCAATCTCCTGGGGGTTTCCATTAACTAGAAACTGAACTGGACCAGCCATGTAAATATTTTCACTTCAAGAGCAGGTCAGAGGCTGGGAATTATGTGACAAGCAACTCTCACATCTCGGCTTTGTAAAGTCTGTCACCATCTAAAGGCACAAATCGGGACTGAGATGGAATACTCTCCATTTGCATGAAGACTGTAGCTCCAACAACATTCAAGAGGGTCAGCACCAGCCAGGACAAAGCACTCCATTTGATTCATGTGCCATTGAATGTGTTTACATTCACTCTGTCCACTAATGATGGACAATGGCCGCAGTGTGTACCATTCACAGGAATGCAATGCAACAACTCAGCAAGGCTCCCTCAGTGTCGTCTAACCCCATGACATGTCCAGAAGAACAAAGACAGCAGATATCCAGGAACACCACTACCTGTAAGTTTCCCTCCAAGCCACTCATCATCCTGACTTGGAAAAATATTGCTTCTCCTTCACTTGTCATTAGGTCAAATTCCTGGAATCTCTTTCCTAACAACATTGTCAGTGTATCTACAATTTATCAGATTAATAATTTTACACATGCATTGTCTCTTTGAGCACAAGTTACAAATGGCATTTATTGAAATACATGCAATGTCCCCATTTGTGGTCTCCTTTCTTTTCACCTAACTACTGAAATGGTTAACTCTCTTTTTTTTCAGTGTATTCAAGGCAGTGTTTCAAATGGTCATGCAATCCATTTCATTATGTGCTTTTCAAAACAAAGCATAAAAGTTGTTTTAGTATTTGAATGTTCTGCCCAGGCAGGGATTTTTTTTTGTGTGTAATAATGTACGTTCTGTTTCTGTAGCTGGTGGCATCGATCGTGTTCATCAGTTTTGGCGTAGTAGCATCTTTCTGTTGTGCCATTGTAGATGGTGTATTTGCTGCCAGACACATCGTGAGTATAACTTCTTTCTACTGGTGTTGTTTTGCCAAAGAGATGCATTGTTATCAGTGTTTGCTTCCATAATACCTTCTGTTTTAAAGCACTTGAAACATATTTGTCTTCTAGTGATCTTTAGGCACTTACTGCTAAAGAATCCTAACATAAATTCATAAGGACAATCACCAGAAAAAAATAACTTTACATAATACATGTATATTTCCAAATTTACAGGATTACTTGAGAGAGTCTTGTTCCAGGAATGCGCAGTTTGTGCAGCATTTCTGGTGGTAATTTGTAGATGAGATGGAGATAAATGAGAATTGAATACAAAAGTAGGGAGATTATGCTTCAATTATACAAGGCTGTGATAGACCCCCACTGGAATATCAGGCACATTCTTGCTCACCATATTTAAGGAAGCATATAAATGCTTTGGAGACCGTTCAGAAGAGGTGAACTAAACAAATACTTGGAACGTGTGGGTTGTCTTGCAAGGAAAGATTGGATAGGTTTGGCTTGTATTTGCCAGAGTTTTGAAGAATAAGTCGCAAGTTGATTGAAACGTACAAAATCCTGAAGGGACTTGAGAGGGTGGATGTCTCCCCTTCTTGAGGAATATAGAATTGAGCAGTTAGCTGTTTCAAAATCAGGGGCTGCTCATTTGAAATACAGGTGTGAAGGTGCCAGTGTTGGACTGGGGTGGACAAAGTTAAAACATTGCACAACACCAGGTTATAGTCCAACAGGTTTGTTTGCAAGCACTAGCTTTTGGAGTGCTGCTCCTTCATCGGGTAGCTACCTGATGAAAGAGCAGTGCTCCAAAAGCTTGTACTTCCAAATAAATCTATTGGACCATAAGTGTTATATGATTTTTTAACTTTTGAAACAAAAATGAGGCAAACTTATTCTTAGAGGGTCGTGAGTCTTTGGAACTTTCTCCCTGAAAGGATGGTGGAAGCAGAGTCCTGGAAGTATTTTTTTGAGCCAGATATGTTTAGATTCTTGTGGACCAATGGGGTGAAAGATTATCAGGGATAGGCAAGAATGTGGATTTGAAGTTACATTAGAACATAGAACATAGAAAAATACAGTGCAGTACAGGCCCTTTGGCCCTCGATGTTGCGCCGACCGAGGTCTACCAAACCTACACTAGCCCAATGACCTCTATATACTTATCCGATGCCCGCATAAATAACCATAAAGAGGGAGAGTCCACCACTGATACTGGCAGGGCATTCCATGAACTCACAACCCGCTGAGTAAAGAATCTACCCTAACATACCCTAAAATTTGTGGGCGGCACGGTGGCACAGTGGTTAGCACTGCTGCCTCACAGCGCCTGTAGACCCGGGTTCAATTCCCGACTCAGGCGACTGACTGTGTGGAGTTTGCACGTTCTCCCCGTGTCTGCGTGGGTTTCCTCCGGGTGCTCCGGTTTCCTCCCACAGTCACAAAGATGTGCGGGTCAGGTGAATTGGCCAAGCTAAATTGCCCCTAGTGTTAGGTAAGGGGTAAATGTAGGGGTATGGGTGGGTTGCGCTTCGGCGGGTCGGTGTGGACTTGTTGGGCCGAAGGGCCTGTTTCCACACTGTAAGTCTAATCTAATCTAATCTAATCTAATCTGTCCTATACCAACCTCCCCTTAATTTAAAGCTGTGTCCCCTAGTAACAGCTGACTCCATACGCGGAAAAAGGTTCTCACTGTCAACCCTATCTAAACCCCTAATCATCTTGTATTCTGATCAGCCACTATTTTATTGAATGATAGAGCAGGCTAGAGTGGCTGAATGGCCTACTCCTGCTCTTGATTTGTTTTTTTTCATGTAAATTATGGAAATGAAGAAGTTTAGGGTAAATATTCCGTGGTTGTATTCTGCCTTTTGCACATGCACAATTTTATTTCTGAGCCCAAACAGAGACTATGAAAATTCTGCTCTTATGAATCTGTTGTATAGACATTCACTCTTTTCTGTTATTTTATTCTAAATTAATTCTTTTTAATCTTTTAACTTGAACAGTTTGTCTTCTGAACAAAAAATGGATCCCTTCATTCAAGTGCTGTCCAATGATTATTCACCTACTTAGTCACTTCATTTTAAAGGTGAAACTTGCTTCCCTTTTTACAAAGGGCCATTAATACAGTTGCAAGAAGGTCAATTAACAAACTGCTCACTGAAGGGAAATGCTGGAATAGTGGTAATGTAGTTGAGCTGGTAACTTCACAGGCCCAGCCTAATACTCTGGTGGGTGTGTTCAAATCTCACCATGGCAACTGGTGAAAGTTAAATTCAATTAGTGCTAGCCAGCCAGTGACAAGCATGACCCACGAGTGAATAAAACAAAATTAATGAAATGTATGGATTGAGAGCTAACCTGGATGATGTTGGCCGTGAAACTGTCACTTTTTTTGTCATTAAAAACCCATCTGGTTGTGAATGCCCTTTAGACGATGTAACTTCCTGTCCTTACCTGGTCTGACCCATATGTGTCTCCAGAGCCACAGCAATGTGACTGACTCTTAACAGCATTCAGAAATGGTTAAGCAAGCCATTCAGTTTCTGGCAATGAGTTACAGATGCTGACTTTACCTGCAATGCTTACATTCTCATTTTGTTTAAATGATGGCTCTCAAACCTTTAGCAGTAGACTGAGTTTCCACTCCTAATGTCACCCTTTGAATCCTAACCTCAGCTAAATTCAATATCATTGGAGAAATGGCTTCTCATTAGATTAGATTAGATTACTTACAGTGTGGAAGAGATGTATGGCAGAGAAACACACCCTTCGGTCCTACTCGTCCATGCTGACTAGATATCCTAAATTTGGTCCCATTTGTCAACATTCGGCCCATATCCCACTAAACCCATCCTCTTCTTGTACTCATTTAGATGCCTTTTAAATGTTGTAATTGTATCAGCCTCCACCATGATCTCTGGCAGTTAATTCCATACAGGCATCACCCTCTGCATGAAAAAGTTGCCATGTAGGTCCATTCTATATCTTTCTCCTCTCACCTTAAACCTATGTCCTCTACTTTTGGACTCCCCTACCCTGGGGAAAAGATGTTGGCTATTCATCTTCTCCATGCCCCTCATGATTTTATTAACCTCAATAAGAGCACCCTTCATCTTCGATGCTCCAGGGAAAATAGCCCCGGCCTATTCAGCTTCTCCCTATAACTCAAAACCTTCAATTTTAGCAATATCCATGCATAGGTAGGCTATTTATTGGGCTGAATGCGTCTTTGGATTAAGAAGAAAGCAATAGTGAAATACTCTTTGTCAGTCTTGAAGTTCCATTGCACAGTATTCATGAAGAGCTTCAGGTGGTCTTCCTTTTTGGCATTGGATTTCCTAAAAATGGTAGCTCCATTACAGGCCATTTACTCCTTGGTGTTTATGTTCCACACAAGCAACGGCATAACCCTAAGCTCCTGCCATGTTGTTTTCTCCCCCCACCCCCATTATCAATACGTAAAGTTGTCATGTACTGTGCTTCCATCTCGACGTGCCTCACACTCCTATGTGTAAACAGCCATTTTCCCTCCTCATTGTCTGAAATACTTCCATTTAATCTTGTATTTTTTTTGTCTCTTTGGTTTAGAATCTTCAGTCACTGCAAAGCTACTTTCCATCTATATTGGTCCCTCCCTTACATTTTCATAATTTGAAACACCTTCTTCAAATTGTCCCTTTCTTGTAAAAATTACCAAATATCTTTGAACCTTCATATTTGTAGAATAATAATTTATTATCCCTTGTATTTTTACAAAAAATACAGTGAAAAGCATTTAAGTTGCTCCACTCCGGTGCCATATTAATAGCGCCTGCCAGCCAGCACCCTAGTGAATCTCAACCAAACCCCCTCTCTATCAGCATCCTTCCCATGTAACACTCTAATTGTGGTCTTGCTAAAGGTTTGTTTAGATTCACCTCTGAATCTGTATTTTAATATTCTAAACATTTTGCCATTTGACCTAAAAAGAAACACCTCAAAAAGGAACAGCTGTTACAGCCAGAAATATTTCTTCTCCTCCATCTTGGATGACCATCATGTCTCACAAACTTGACTGAGTTTTTTGAAGAAGTAACAAAGAGGATTGATGAGGGCAGAGTGGTAGATGTGATCTATATGGACTTCAGGAAGGCGTTTGACAAGGTTCCCCATGGGAAACTGCTTAGCAAGGCGGTAAAGACAAGCCAGGGAACTATAGACCAGTGAGCCTGATCTTGGTGGTGGGCAAGTTGTTGGAGGGAATCCTGAGGGATAGGATGTACATGTATTTGGAAAGGCAAGTACTGATTAGGGATAGTCAACATGGCTTTGTGCATGGGAAATCATGTCTCACAAACTTAATTGAGCTTTTTGAAGAAGTAATAAAGAGGATTGATGAGGGCAGAGCGGTAGATGTGATCTAAATGGACTTCAATAAGGTGTTTGACAAGGTTCCTCATGGGAGACTGATTAGCAGGGTTAGATCTCATGGAATACAGGGAGAACTGGGCATTTGGATTCGGAAGTGGCTCAAAGGTAGAAGACAGGATGGTGGTGGAGGGTTGTTTCTCAGACTGGAGGCCTGTGACCAGTGGAGTGCCACAAGGATGGGTGCTGGGCCCTCTACTTTTTTGTCATTTACATAAATGATTTGGATGTGAGCATAAGAGGTACAGTTAGTAAGTTTGCAGCTGACACTAAAATTGGAGGTGTAGTGGACAGCGAAGAGTGTTACCTCAGATTACAACAGGATTTGGACCAGATGGACCAATGGGTTGAGAAGTGGCACATGGAGTTTAATTCAGATAAATGCAAGGTGCTGCACTTTGGGAAAGCAAATCTTAGCAGGACTTATACACTTAACGGTAAAGTCCTAAGGAGTGTTGCTGAACAGAGACCTTGGAGTGCAGTTTCACAGCTCCTTGAAAGTGAAGTCACAGATAGATAGGATAGTGAAGGCGGCTGTTTGGTATGCTTTCCTTTATTGGTCAGAGTATTGCATATAGGAGTTGGTCGGTCATGTTGCGGCTGTACAGGACATTGGTTAGGCTACTGTTGGAATATTGCGTGCAATTCTGGTTTCCTTCCTATCGGAAAGATGTTGTGAAACCTGAAAGGGTTCAGAAGAGATTTACAAGGTGTTGCCAGGGTTGGAGGATCTGAGCTACAGGGAAAGGCTGAACAGGCTGAGTCTATTTTCCCTGGAGCGTTGGAGGCTGAGGGGTGACCTTAGAGGTTTACAAAATTATGAGGGGCATGGATAGGTAAGTAGACGGAGTCTTTTTTCCTGGGGTCGGGGAGTCTAGAACTGGAGGGCATAGGTTTAGGAAAGATCTAAAAAGAGACTTTGGGGCAACTTTTTCACACAGGGTGGTATCTGTATGGAATGAGCTGCCAGAGGATGTGGTGGAGGCTGGTACAATTGCAACATTTAAGAGGCATTTGGATGAGTATATGAATAGGAAGGATTTGGACGGATATGGGCTGGGTGCTGGCAGGTGGGACTAGGTTGGGTTGGGCTATCTGGTTGGCATGGATGTGTTGGATGGAAGGGTCTGTACATCTCTGACTCTATGACAGTATAATACAGGGAGAACTCACCATTTGGATACAGAAGTGGCTCAAAGGTAGAAGACAGAATGTGCTCGTGGAGGATTGTTTTCAGACTGGAGGCCTGTGACCAGTGGAGTGCCACAAGGATCGGTGCTGGGTCCATGACTTTTGGGCATTTAGAAAAATTATTTGGATGTGAGCATAAAATATAGTTAGTAAGTTTGCTTATGACACCAAAATTGGAGGTATAGTGGACAGTAAAGAAGGTCACCTTAGATTACAATGGGATCTTGATCAGATGGGCCAATGGGCTGAGAAGTGGCAGATGGAGTTTAATTTATTCTAAATTAATAGGACTTCTACACTTAATGGTAAGGTCCTCGGGAGTGTTGCTGAACAAAGAGACCTTGGAGTGCAGGTACATAGCTCCTTGAAAGTGGAGTCGCAGGTAGATAAAATAGTGAAGAAGGCGTTTGGTATGTTTATTGGTCAGAGGATTGAGTACAGGTTTTGGGAGGTCATGTTGCGGCTGTACAGGACATTGGTTAGGCCACTGTTGGAATTTTGCATGCAATTCTGGTCTTCTTTCTATCGGAAAGATGCTGTGAAACTTGAAAGGGTTCAGAAAAGATTTACATGGATGTTGCCAGGGTTGGAAGATGTGAGTTATAGGGAGAGGCTGAACAGGCTGGGGCTGTTTTCCCTGGAGCATTGGAGGCTGAGGGGTGACCTTATAGAGGTTTATAAAATGATGAGGGGCATGGATAGGATAAATAGACAGTCATTTCCCTGGAGTGGGGGAGTCCAGAACTAGAAGGCATAAGTTTAGGGTGAGAGGGGAAAGATATAAAAGAGACCTGAGGGGCAACGTTTTCACACAGAGGGTGGTACGTGTATGGAATGAGCTACCAGAGGATGTGTTGGGAGGCTGGTACAATTGCAACATTTTAAAGGCATCTGGATGGATATATGAATAGGAAAGGTTAGGAGGGATATGGGCCGGGTGCTGGCAGGTGGGATTAAATTGGGTTGGGATATCTGGTTGGCATGGATGTGTTGGACCGAAGGGTCTTTTTCTGTGCTGTACATCTCTATGACTGATTTTCCTTGAGTGCATTTTTAAATGGCCTTAGCAATTTGGGATGCTAATTTTTTTAATGTGTTTGTGAATCTGAGCTTCCAAATCCTTTGGTTGTACATTACATAGTTCTTTCCCCATTCCAAGTATAACTTATTTTTCATCGAAATATATCACCTGACATTTAGATTAGATTACTTAGTGTGGAAACAGGCCCTTCGGCCCAACAAGTCCACACCGACCCGCCGAAGCGCAACCCACCCATACCCCTACATATACCCCTTACCTAACACTACGGGCAATTTAGCATGGCCAATTCACCTGACCCGCACATCTTTGGATTGTGGGAGGAAACCGGAGCACCCGGAGGAAACCCACGCAGACACGGGGAGAACGTGCAAACTCCACACAGTCAGTCGCCTGAGGCGGGAATTGAACCCAGGTCCCTGGTGCTGTGAGGCAGCAGTGCTAACCACTGTGCCACCGTGCCGCCATTTACTGACAGCCGTCTCAGTCATTTTTGTGCACCTCAGTTTATCTCCTTTCATCCTGAAGAAAAAGGATTTACATTCTGAAGAAAAAGGCTCAACTTCTGCAGTCTATCATAAAACTCTGTACTGTCTTGTACATATCTTCCCTACAATGTGATTGGCACTGGACACAATACTCTAGATGTGGCCTAACTAGTTTGATAGCCTAACTTCCCTGCTTTGAAATTCTATCCCTCCTTCAATGAATGAAATACTTCTGTAGGCCTTTATAACCAGCATGTTTACCTGGCCCATAACCTTCCAGGATCTGTGTATGTGCAATCTGCACCTCTAACTTCTCAGTGTCCAACCACTTGCTGTATATGCTCTTGCCTTGTTTACCCTCTCTAATGAGTTACCTTCTTCTCTGAATTCCACTTCTTTTTAATTCCATTTGCCATTTCTATGCCGTGCTGACTGTTGGTACCTTCCTGTATGGTTTTTCTACAACAAACAAAAACAGTTGCTGAATAAGTGTCACTGGACTCGATGTTAACTCTGCTTTCTCTCCACAGATGCTGCCAGACCTGCTGACTTTCTCCATCTGTTTCTGTTTTCATTTGTTTTGGATCTTCAGCATCGGCAGTTCTTTGTTTTATTTTACTGTAATTTTCTGCCTCATTAAATCATAGTCATTTTTAAAAATCATCTGCAAACATTCAAATTATGAATCCTGTGCTGAAATCTCAAACATTAATATCCATTCACAAAAATGTCCATTGACTGTTACTTGTTGCTTCCTGTAACTTTGGATCCAACTTGCCACTTTTCCTTGACCTATATAGGCTTTTACTTTTTATTGACCAGCCTGTCATCTCGGACCTTGTCAAAAAACTTGATTGAATCCCGTGCCGACCATAAGAATTATACAACCCTCATTACTCTTTCTTTATACGCAAAAAAAAATCAAAATTAGATGTGACCTTCCCTTATTAAATCCGTACCAATTATTTTTGATTAATCTGTGACCTTCTAAATGGTGAGTAATACAGTCCCTCAGATTTTTTCCAATAAACACTGAAGTTAGACTAGATCATCTCCCCATCTAACCAAATGGACAACATGAATAGTCTTCAGGCACCATGCCTGCAACTGGGCAAGTGTGAGGTCATGCACTTTGGTGGGAAGAATGGACTATTTCCTAAATGAGGAGAAAATTCAGAAGTCTGAAGTGCAAAGAGACTTGGAAGTTCTAGTCCAGGATGCTCACAAGGTAAACTTGTAGGCTGAGTCAGTAGTTAGGAAAGGCAAATGCAATGATGGCATCTATTTTGAGAGGACTTGAATATAAAAGCAGGGATGTACTTCTGAGGCTCTGGTCAGATCACATTTGGAGTATTGTGCGCAGTTTTGGGCCCCACATCTCAAGAATGACGTATTGGCTCTGGAGTGTGTTCAGAAGAGATTCACGAGAATGGTCCCAGGAATGAACCGCTTAACATTTAAGGAATGTTTGAGGTCTCTAAGTCTATATTCCGTGGCGTTTAGAAGGATGAAGGGGAATCTAATAGAAACATACAGAATACTGAATGGCCTGAGCAGAGTGGATTTTAGGAAGGTGTTTCCTTTGGTAGGAGTAACTATGTCCCAAAGGGACAGCCTCAGAGTAAAGGGAAGACCTTTTAGAATGGAGATAAGGAGAAACTACTTCAGCCAGAGAGTAGTGAATCTATGGAATTCACTGCCACAGAAGGCTGGTGAAGTCAGTTCACTGAGTATATTTAAGACTGAGATAGACAGGTTCTTGATTGTCAAGGGGATCAAGGGTTACGGGGAAAAAAGTAGGAGAATGGGGTAAGGAAACCTATCGGCCATGATTGAATAGCGGAGCAGACTCGATAGGCTGAATGGCCTAATTTCTGCTCCTATTCTTACTTTCTTATATTGGTCAGGTTCCACTATTTTGTCCCTTCTCTTTGCAGCCTGGGATATATTTCACACAAACTCCAAACCTCTTAATATTTCCTCCTTCACTATGTTTATGCCACTCAACATTTCACACTTTCCTTAAGCCACAGCATCTGTTCCTCGTTACCTTGCATTTGTCAGGAGGAACAGATGGCGTGGCTTAAGGAAAGTGTGAAATGTTGAGTGGGATGAACCTAGTGAAGGAGGGAATATTAGGAGGTTTGGAGCTTGTGTTCCTCATGACAAATGCAAGGTACATGTGCACATGCAAACGCACGCACACATGTGCGACAGACCATCCACCCCCATTTTGATCTCTTATAGACTTTCTGCTTTCTTTGTTATCCTCTTGCTTTTCATTGCACTATAAAGCATCTTTGAGTTTTCTTTGAAAAAGTATTGAGAACTAATATCATCCTGTTTCTGAGCTCAAAAGTATAACGTGTTCCATTTCTTGGTGTAAAATGTACAAGATTTTTGTTATGTTATAAACCTAGTTGGTGATCTTATTGGATAAGTCCAATTTCAGACTGAAAGCTACCTTGGTAGACTATATAGTTTTATTTTTACTTTTTTGTTTACTGTGGAGGTCAGTAATTGAACATATTCACAAGAGGCTGTCAACGTACTTTTAACAGGAGAACATAAAAGTGTGTTATGCAAAAGAAAAACTGAACAAACTATGCGACACTATACAAGAATCATTGGAGTAATCTCACTCCAAACATGAGAAAGAGATTTCCATCCCTTTTGTGCCAGGAATACCCTTACAGACACTAAAACCGGAGGGAAGTGTGACTCTTGTCGCTAAAGCCCCTCACTCTACTGGCATAGTTTTGTTTTGGCACTTTGCTGTACATTTACTAGATATTACTTTTTTCATTTCACAATTCTCCTTGAGACCCTTAAATCAAACTACTGACTTAACTCACTTACTTCACATGGGTTCCCTAAACTTATGTCTTCAACATCCTTATAAGATGTCTTCCTCTCTGATACTCACACAGCTTTCTGCTTCTGGAATGTTCTTATTGACTTTTAAGCATCACAGGACTGCTCTCCAGCCCTGACTATTAGGATCTGCTTTAACATCACCATGGCTGTTTCAGGCCTCTGTTTCTATCTCTGGTGGTTGTAAAACTCAAATCAGCAAACATCTGTAGTTTTCTCCTAAGCTAGCTAGATGGTCATTTAGCTGAAATCTGGTAATCGTTCTAAGGACTTCTTCTGTCTTTTTGTGTGAAGATGCCTAATATTGCCCCCTAACTATATCAGCTTTCATTTTAAGATTATACCTCTTTGATGGAATAGTTGCTACTTTGATGCTAAGGACCGATGCAAAATAGCATTGTGAAAGTCTAGATCTGGTTCCTAAATTCTTCCACATAATAATCTGACTGGAATTACAATGATCTTACTGGTGCTACAGAGGATTCTCCTGAATTTTGGCATTACGCTGCATTCTGATTAGATCCCCTATGGTATGGAAACAGGCCATTTGGCCCAATAATTCCACACTGACCCTCCGAAGAGTAACCCACCCAGACCCATTCTCCTACCCTATATTTACCCCGACTAATTTACCTAACACTATGGGAAATTTAGCATGACCAATTCACCTGACCTGAACATCTTTTGATTGTGGGGGAAAACCCATGCAGACACTGGGAGAATGTGCAATCTCCATACAGACAGTTGCCAGAGGCGGGAATTGAACCTGGGTCCCTGTAGCTGTGACGCAGCTGTGATAACCACTGTGCCACCCTATAACCTACAGAAGTTATAGTTTAGAGTGTATATTGAGCTGTACCGATCCAGGGGGTACTGACAATTTGAAATTCCATCCTAAGTTTAACTCTCGAGCTGACTGGCAGTTTTGAAACAGCTGACCACTTTAAAACCAACCTTCAATATGAGTTCATAATTTGTGGAAATGACTAGATGATCAGCAGGACACAGTCTTGGAGCTTAATCTGTTGCTACTGCATGCTCCATATTTGTCCGATCTCAGAAATAAACCCGCTTTGACAAAAGAAGCTTGAAGTGCTGAAGACATAGTCGCTAACTTTGTGAGAGATCTTGGAGAATGTTGCATCCTCCAGAAGCTTGTGATTTTTGATACGCTAGTGCATTCTCCAATATTTTGGAATGCTCAACAAAGTAAGTGTTATATTATCTAAAATAGAGGAGGAAGAAAGGGACAATGACATTTTTTCTAACTTCCATTGCCCATTTCACTCAAAAGTCGCTATATCTGAGAAAGAGATGTGAATCACATATGGGTGGTTTGTGGCCATTTGTGACTGTACATAGCAATTATCAGTTTGTAAATGAAGTTACCTTACCATATCCATATCTGTTAGCCATGTATTCTGGTCACTTCTGTTCCTCACAGCTAGCAAGCTTACAACTTGAATAATGAGGAAAATTAAACAGCTTTGGATTTGCTGCAAGCCACTCCAACCCAGATTTTAATTATTCCAACAATCCCCTGTTTGCTATCCCTCCATCCGTCTGCATGGGTGTTGGCATTCTTCCTCCTACAACCAGAACATGTAGAAGCAAAGGGAGGCCATTCAGCCCCACTGAATCTGCTTTTGCAGTTCAGTGATGCCATGGCTGATCTGATCATCCTTCACTCCACTTTCCTGCCCTTTCCCTTGATGCTCTTACTGTTTAAAAATCTAACCAAATCAGCCTTGAATAGACTCAATGACCCAGCTTTAACAGCTTCAGTGGTAAAGGATTCCACAAATTCACAACACTCTAATAGAAGAAATTCTCCCTCGTCTCCATTTTAAATGTGCAAGCCCTTATTCTGAGATGATGCCCTCAGGTCCTAGACTCTCCCACAGGGGGAAACCACCTTGCTGCATCAATTCCTCTAAGAATCTTCTATGTCTCAATGAGACTGCCTCTCGTTCTTCTAAATTCCAATCAGTACCACCTTTCCATTTGTGTCATCCGCAAACTCAGCAATAGTCATTAATATATATTGTAATGAAATTATGGGCTAGCTAGTAGTTACAGTTTACCAACCTGAAAACTATCTGTCCTGCTTGTTACCTCCTCAGAGACTTCCCCTTCATGAAGGCATGCTGCCTCTGCTATATTATGTCTCTCTTAATGCCCTGTTGTTACATCCGTTATAATAGACTCTAAAGTTTTCCCAAAAACAGATGTTAAGCTAACTGGCCTATCATTACCTTTTTAAAATCTCTGTCCCATTTTAAATAAAGGTGTTACATAGGCAGTTTTCCAATCCTCTGGGACGTTTTTCCAGAATCTAAGGATTCTTGGAAGATTACTACTTTCCACTAACTCCATACCTACTTCCTTTTATACTCTAGGGTGCATCCTATCAAGTTGAGGGGACCTATTGCTCTTCAGTCCATTTGTTTCCCACCATTTTTTTTCTCTAATGGTAGTCATTGTACTTATTTCCTCACCTCCTTTTGTCCTTTGATTAATTAGTCATTTTGAAATGCTGTTGGTCTATTGTGAAGACTGATGCAAAGTATTTTCATTTCCCCAGCCTCATTCTCTAATGGACCCGTGTTCAATTTGGCTCTCTAAAGAAGCTATTGTTGTCTGTCTTAATATTCATTGGAAATTTACTTCAAAGTTTATTTTCTCCTTTTTTTTCTCTTTCATCATTGTTTGCTGACTTTTAAAACTTTACCCATCCTTTTGTTTACTGATAATTTTTGACACTTTTCTTTTAAATTTGATACTATCCTTAACTTCCTGTTTTACCATGCTTGATTATCCCCTTTCTAGATTCTTTCTGGAATCCTGCTTACCTACTGGAACATATCTTTGCTGTAAGCCCAGAATTAACTTCTTAAATGTCTATCATTATTCCTCAACCATCTTTGTTATTCAATGTCTTTCCCAGTTCACTCCAGACCTGCCCACACTCCTTTTGTAATTGGCCTTATTTAAATTAACACATTTGTTTCTGACCCAAGTTCTTTCCTCTTAAACAGAATGTTAAATTCTGCCATTTTATGGTGACTGTGTTTTCTATGGGAACCTTTTATTCGAGTGTCACTTATTAAACCTGCCTCATTCCCTTGTTCAAGAAGGGGAGTAGGGTAACCCTAGTAACTATAGGCCGGTGAGTCTTACCTCTGTTGTGGGCAAAGTCTTAGAGAGAATTGTAAGGGATAGGATTTATGAACATCTGGATAGGAATAATGTGATCAAGGATAGTCAGCATGGTTTTGTGAAGGGCAGGTCGTGCCTCACAAACCTTATTGAATTCTTTGAGAAGGTGACTAAGGAGGTGGATGAGGGTAAAGCGGTAGATGTGGTGTATATGGATTTTAGTAAGGCGTTTGATAAGGTTCCCCATGGTAGGCTACTGCAAAAAATACGGAGGTATGGCATTGAGGGTGAGTTGGAGGTTTGGATTAGGAATTGGCTGGCTGGAAGAAGACAGAGGGTAGTAATTGATGGTAAAGTTTCATCTTGGAGTGCAGCTACTAGCGGTGTTCCGCAAGGATCTGTTTTGGAACCATTGCTGTTTGTCATTTTTATAAATTACCTGGAGGAGGGGCTAGAAGGTTGGGTGAGCAAGTTTGCGGACGATACGAAAATCGGTGGAGTTGTTGACAGTGAGGAAGGATGTGGCAGGTTACAGCTGGATATAGATAAGCTGCAGAGCTGGGCAGAAAGGTGGCAAATGGAGTTCAATGTAGCTAAGTGTGAAGTGATTCACTTTGGTAAGAGTAACAAGAAGATGGGGTACTGGGCTAATGGTCAGATACTTGGTAGTGTGGATGAGCAGAGGGATCTTGGTGTCCATGTACACAGATCTCTGAAAGTTGCCACCCAGGTAAATAGTGCTGTGAAGAAGGCATATGGCGTACTGGCTTTTATTGGTAGAGGAATTGAGTTCCGGAGTCCTGAGGTCATGTTGCAGTTGTATAAGACTCTGGTGTGGCCGCATCTGGAGTATTGTGTGCAGTGTTGGTCACCATACTATAGGAAGGATGTGGAGGCACTGGAACGGGTGCAGAGGAGGTTTACCAGGATGTTGCCTGGTATGGTAGGAAGATCTTATGAGGAAAGGCTGATGCACTTGGGGCTGTTTTCATTGGAGAAAAGAAGGTTTGGGGTGACTTGATAGAGGTGTACAAGATGATTAGGGGTTCAAATAGGGTTGTCCATGAGAACCTTTCACCACGTATGGAGTCAACTATTACGAGGGGGCATAGCTTTAAATTAAGGGGTAGTATGTGTAGGACAGATGTTAGGGGTAGATTCTTAACTCAGCGAGTCGTGAGTTCATGGAATGCCCTGCCAGTAGCAGTGGTGGACTCTCCCTCTATGTGGGCATTTAAACGGGTATTGGATAGGCATTTGGAGGATAGTGGGCTAGTGTAGGTTAGGTGGGCTTGGATCGACGCAACATTGAGGGCCAAAGGGCCTGTACTGCGCTGTATTTTTCTCTGTTCTATGTTCTATTACATACTACCTGATTCCTGATTGGATCCACATCATACTGATTGAGAAGACTGTCTGAAATACACTCCCTATTTGTCTTGTCTTCCTGTCACTGTGCCCCACCAACTCTCAACTTAAATTGGTACTTCACAAGTGCCCCATGCAGAGATGGAGCTAATATTTCTGTCCTTCCTTTACTGCCTACTCAGTTTATAGGTCTCATTTCTTCCCTCCCTCTCAAAAGGATTTCTGCCTTCAGCTGTAATGAACAATGTTGAACATTGAGAGTGGGGTTTCCAAGGACATTTTGACAACTGAGCAGCATCCTGGCGAGGTTCGCCAATTCTACAAAGTTAGATGGACAGGCAGACAGTACTGAGGAGGTGGGGAGGCTGCAGAAAGATTTAGACCATTTAGGAGAATGGCCCAGGAAATGGCTGATGAAATTCAACATGAGCAAATGCGATGTCTTGCACTTTGGAAAAAAGAATACAGGCATGGACTATTTTCTAAACAGTGAGAAAATTCATAAAGCCAAAATACAAAGGGATCTGGGAGTGCTGGTCCAGGATTCTCGAAAGGTTAACTTGCAGTTTGAGTCCGTGATTAAGACAGCGAATGTAATGTTGTCATTTTATCTCAAGAGGATCGGAATATAAAAGCAGCGATGTGCTTCTGAGACTTTATAAAGCTCTAATTAGGCCCCATTTAGAATACTGCATCCAATTTTGGGCCCCATACCTCAGGAAAGACAAACTGGCACTGGGGCGTGTCCAGCGGAGATTCACTCAGATGATCCCTGGAATGGTAGGCCTAACATATGATCAGCTGAGGATCCTGGGATTGTGTTCATTAGAGTTTAGAAGGTTGAGGGGAGATCTAATAGAAACTTACAAGATAATGATTGGCTTAGAAAGGGTGGACGCTGGGAAATTGTTTCCGTTAGGTGGAGAGACTAGGGCCCGTGGGCACAGATTTAGAATGAGAGAGGGTCAATTTAGAATAGAAATGAAGAGACATTTCTTCAGCCAGAGAGTGATGGGCCTGTGGAATTCATTGCCACAGAGTGCAGTGGAGGCCGGGAAGCTAAATGTCTTCAAGGCAAAGAATGACAAATTCTTGATCTCGCAAGGAATTAAAGGCTATAGGGAGAGTGCGGGTAAGTGGAGTTGGAATGCCCACCTGCCATGATTAAATGGTGGAGTGCACTGGGTGGGCTGAATGGCCTTACTTCCACTCCTATGTCTTCTGATCTTAACAGTGTTTGTTCGCTTCCAGCCATCGCAACGTTCGGAAATAAGATCTCAGGACAATGTGAAAGTTGGGACATCCCGATCAGAACCTTCAGGGTGGGGGAGGTAGGTCCAAGTAGTCAGTGCCCCTGGGGAAAGTTCCAGGTGTTCACATCAAACATGTTCTTTCAGCACACAAGGGAAAATATCCGATAGTCTGGGTTTGGCTCTTTTACATTTTGTTGGAACAGAAGTGGACCTTTCAGACCATCAAGCCTACTCCAACATTTAATCACATCATGGCTGATCATCTCCCTCAGTGTACTATCTCCATGTCCCTCAATGTCATTAATGGGCGGCACGGTGGCACAGTGGTTAGCACTGCTGCCTCAGAGTGCCAGAGACCCGGGTTCAATTCCCGACTCAGGCGACTGACTGTGTGGAGTTTACACATTCTCCCCGTGTCTGCGTGGGTTTCCTCCGGGTGCTCCGGTTTTCTCCTACCGCCCAAAGATGTGCAGGTCAGGTGAATTGGCCATGCTAAATTGCCCATAGTGTTAGGTGAAGGGGCAAGTGTAGGGGTATGGGTGGTTGCGCTTCGGCGGGTCGGTGTGGACTTGTTGGGCCGAAGGGCCTGTTTCCACACTGTATGTAATCTAATCTAATCAAAATCCACTGATTTCTGCCTGGACCTCGCTCAGTGACTGAATTTCCACAGCTCTCTGGAGTAGAGAATTCTAAAGATTCACCACCCTCTGAGTGGGGGGGAAATAATCCTTCTCATCTCTGTTTAAATGGCCTGTTTTCTATCCTGAGATTATCTCCTTTGATTCTAGACTCATCAGCCAGGGAAAACATTTTACCTACATCTACCCTGTCACACCCTGTATGAACTTTGCAAGTTTCAATGAGATCACTTCGTTTTCTTTGAAATTCAAGAAAATTGGCCAAATTTTGTCATTTTCTCCTCAAAAACAGCCCAGTCATCCCAGGGATTAGACTGGTGAGCCCTCATTGCACTCAGTTTATAGCATGCACTTGGATACAGAAACCAAAACTACAACAATATAGAATTTGACTTCCTAACCGTTACCAAAGAAGTCTTAAATTTTGATATTATTGAATATCATTGAAAAGAAAGAGCTATTACTGAAATTTTGCACACATTAGGACAGATGCAAGAACGCCCAAATTCCAATAGTCTCAAGAATGCAGGATGAAACTGTGTTGATTGGTTCGCAACATGTATAACCTTTCAGTCCCATTCGACCCACTGAAACAATCTATTTGATGCTGTTGTTGAAAAGATTGAAATTAAATTTGTTCTTCAAAGTCTTGTCTGTTTCACGTGACGAAAGTTGAGCCGATCTCAGTTACATTAGAAAGTAGTAACGTTACCTTCTTTTGCGACAGGATATCAAACCCTTCCATGCAGGGAGATGTCAGTATTATTCCAGTGATACCTCTCATCCTTCAGATGACTACAATGGAGAGGTACGTTAGCGCATGGTGGCTCAGTATTGTTACTGTGTCGATATTTCTGAATGCTCAATGTTGCTTTTAGATGCAGCTCACATTTAACAAACCTGAAAGCTCTCAAGCGTGTGTACAGATTTTGTAAAAACTTCCCATTTCTCCAGTTGTTTCCTACCCTTCATTTTAGTCTACCCCGCTGTATCCCTGCTGCTGGTTGAAGAGCAGACAAGATGCCCCTACATCCTTTCCTTTTGAGAAGACCCACCAGATCATGTGCCATTTCAGATACTTAATGATGCTCGAGGTGTCTTTTAATAAGGATACCTGCTCCCCACTGTGAGCAGGGTTTGCTTATTGCACTCCTCATCTGGTGAGTTAGCTTCCTGCCAGTGGATTAATGCCATTATAGAACATAGAAACGTACAGCACAGAACAGTCCCTTTGGCCCACGATGTTGTACTATGATTTCATCCTAATGTAAAATATAGTAACAACCTACACACTCCTCAACTCACTGCTATCCATGTGCATGTCCATCAGTCGCTTAAATGTCCCCAATGACTCTGCTTCCACCACGTCAACTGGCAACGCATTCCATGCATTCACAACTCTCTGCATAAAGAACCTACCTCGGACGTCTCCTTTATACCTTTCTCTTAATATCTTCAAACTATGACCCCTCGTACCAGTCAATCCTGCCCTGGGGAAAAGTTTCTGGCTATTGACTCTATCTATTCCTCTCATTATTTTGTACACCTCAATCAGGTCTCCTCTTTTCCTTATTCTCTCCAGAGAAATATCCAAGCTTATTCAGCCTTTCTTCATAAGGCAAGCCCTTCAATCCAGGCAGCATCCTGGTAAACATTCTTTGCACCCTCTCCAAAGCCTCTGTATCTTCCCTATAGTAGGGCAACCAGAACTGTACGCAGTATTCCAAGTGTGGTCTCACCAGGACTTGTAGAGCTGCAGCAAAACCTCGCGGCTCTTAAACTCGATACCACTGTTAATGAAAGCCAAAACACAACATGTTTTCTTAACAACCCTATCCACTTGAGTGGCAACTTTGAGGGATCTATGTACTTGCACACCCAGATCCCTCTGTTCCTCCACACTGCCAAGAATCCTGTCTTTAATCCTATATTCAGCATCACTTTGCATTTTTCCAGGTTGAACTCCATCTGCCATTTCTCAGTGATTTGGAATAAAGTGAGTCTGAGTGGCCATGGGAACAACTTAGGTTTGGAGTTGGATAGCAGCAGGGCCCTCGAGGAAAAACCCCCTTTTGGTTTTGTCAGCAAGGGGAAGCAGTAGAAGCAGGTGAGGACATGGCCTCAACACCAGGGATCGGTACACCTCACAGCTGTAATTCCTGGGGAAGGTGAAAGGAGCAAGTAAGTGAGGTTTAGAGTTTAATTTCTAATGTACATAATGATCCTAGTCCCCTGTCCACTCAGAAACATGAGGGGGAACATCATCACAGCTGGGAAAAGAACAAAAAGCTGTCATCGTTTATACCTTCTAATGCTCCACACACACTCTATGCCGCATCCATACCACCTCATAACCCCTACCCATCTCCCATATGACTTGTTGTCAATCTATGAGCCATAGCCTCCCCGGTCATTACACTCTGACCTAATTGTTTTGTTGGCGACAAGAGCAACAAAGGTGCAGGTTGAGTTGGCTGATGTTCCAATAAACCAATGGTAAAGAGAGGAGCTAGAGATTAGCAGTTTGGACATTTGAAAGTGCATTTAGATTAGATTCCCTACAGTATGGAAACAGGCCCTTTGGCCCAACAAGTCAAAGCAACTTGAGTGACTTCCTGTGATGTATTGATGAAAGTTGGGATTGCAAAGGTTACAGGGCTGAGGAAAGGGAGGAGTATGACAAAATCAATTTGTGAAAGGTTATGGAAGCTGAGAGGCTCGTGGAAGATGAAGATGCCAAGGAAATATGTATGAATAAGTGCAGAGGGGTTTAAGGACAGCAGTAAACTCAAAGATACACAAGGCCATAAGATGGAGATCGAAATGGAGAAATTGCTCAGTTCAAAAGCTCAGGCACCAAAGATACCTTGGTGCAAATTTTGGGGTTGCTTTTGTGATAATTTAAGCCAATTTTGTTTTTTAAAAGATAGGATGCATTAAAAGAAGTCAGTAAGTTCATAACTTATTAGGCTTCCACCTGATTGAATGAAGGATGCAACAAGGTGAACCCTTTCAAGGAAAATAGGGTTTCTGAGAATGGAGGAGGAGATGCTAAGCTGGTTTTGGTGATGAATTCCACATCAACATCCTGGTATTCTTGGGGAGGGCAAATAATGAAAATGTAGCCAGACAATAAGTTTTCAGTAAGGGGACATGGAGTTGTCACCAATAAATCAAATTTCATTTAAAGCCAGGATGCCAACTCACCCCTGCTCTTGGTGATTTACTGGGAAGCAGAGTTGATGAAAAGATGGAATGGGTCAGCTAGGGTTGCAAAGGCCTTAGTGATCCTTCATTGCTAAGTGGGGCACAGTTGGTGTACGGTTTGTGGGGTTATTCGAAGGGGCTTCAAGCATGAAGTAACAGCTAGAAATTAGCGAGTTGGAGTGAGTAATTGGGAGACAATGTACTTGAGAGTAAAGAAATGATTGATTTAACAGGAAGACAAGGAGAAAACAGTTGAGATAAAAAAAAATAGAAATAATGTAGTTGATGTGAAGTATTATGTATTTCATTTGTACTCTTAATACATCATAAGAGACAAAGCCAGCATTTATACATCCCCGGAGCCATTTACACATCGTAGTGATGTACTCGAGGGTTAACTTAAGGTCTTTGGTTGAGCATCTTATCAAAAAGATGACACCTTTTAATGTAATCAGGTTACATCTGTATTGCCTTTATAACCGATCCTATTTTGATTGCCCTTGTATGTAGGACATTGAATTGAAAGCAAGAATATAAGGGAGCATTTGTATAAGACGTTGATTTGGCTAGAGTACTCTTTGCCAGTTTAAATACCCCAATTGCAAAAGGATTTCAGTCTTCTATGTAAATTCACTGGGACGATGCTCAGTGAGAGATTACAGTTACAGCAATTGTGCGTTTCTTCAGAATTTATTTTGGAAAGGATGAGTATTGTTTTCTTTATTCTTTCACAGGATATGGGCATCGCTGGCTGGACTAGCATTTATTGCCCATCCCTAATTGCCCTAGAAAAGGTGGTGGTGGTGAGCTGCCATCTTGAATTGGTGCAGTCCGTGTGGTGTACGTATATCCACAATGCTGTTACAAGTGTGCCAGGATTTTGATTCAACAGCTGTGGAGCAACAGCGATATATTTCCAAGACTGGCTGGTGGGTGCATTGAAGAGTGTTCCCATGTATCTGCGGTCCTTGTCCATCTAGGTGGTAGCAGTTCCAGGTGCTGTCTAAAGAGCTTTGGTGAGTAGCAGGAGTGTATCTTGTGGATAGTACACACTGCTGCTACTGTGTTTCAATGGTGAAGCCAATGAATATTGAAGCTGGTAGATGGGATGATGCCAAGCAAGTGGGCTTTTTTGTCCAGGATGGTGTCAAACTTCTTAAATATTGTTGAAGCTGGACTCACCCAGGCAAGTGGAGAGTATTCCATCGTACTCCTGGTATGTATTTGTAGATGGTTGACAGTCTTTGGGGAGTCAGGAAGTGAGTTATTCACTACAGAATTCACTGTCTCTGATATACCCTTGTAGCTACAGTAGTTATGTGTTGATTCAGTTCAGTGTTGGTCAATGATAGCCCCCAAGATGTTAATTGTGAAGGATTTAAACATGGAATGCAATTGAATATCAAAGGGAGATATTTACATTCTCTGTTTTATTGGAGATGCTAATTACCTGTTTGAAAAGGTAAATGGTGAAAGTTTGTTTTTGCTGATGAATCTGTATCATTACAAAGGGAATATTTATGGTAAAATTTGCAACTAATCCTGAGCTTTGGGATGTTTTACCATGGCATCTATTGAGGCAGAGATGATAACACAATTATGAGGTGGAGGAGCCGGTGTTGGACCGGGGTGGACAAAGTTTAAAACTCAGGAGAAAGTGGGGAATGCAGATGCTGGAGATCAGAGTCGAGAGTGTGATGCTGGAAGAGCACAGCAGGTCAGGCAGCATCCGAGGAGCAGGAGAATCGACGTTTTGGGCATAAGCCCTTCATCAGGAATCTACCTGATGAAGGAGCAGCGCTGTGAATACTACTGCTTCCAAATAAACTTGTTGGACTCTAACTTGGTGTTGCATGATGTTTAACACAATTATGGTGAAGGTCAATTTAGCATTTGAATTCAAAGATATTTATGAAAGTTTAATGATAGCATTAATTTGCTCAATTACCTAAGTGTGAATCTCTCCGAGCTCTTTCCATCTCATCTGATGCCTTCTGCATGCTGCATAGATATGTCGCTTATGTAAAGTGTCACTTTAAAGGCAAGTGAATCACTGCCAATTGAGCAAGGCTTATATTGTGGCAGAATCACTATACATTGTTTACCCAGTAGAAGGAGAAATCTGAGAAGTGACAGGAAATATCTTTGAAATTATGATGGGGTTTGAGAGGATACATGTAGAGTAAGTGTTTCGACATGTAGGTGATTCACAAACTAGTGAGTCATCAATGTGATATAAATCCAATAGGGAATTCAGGAGAAAGCTCATTATCAAAAGAGTGGTTCGAGTGCGGAACTCTACAATGGATAACCTGAATGTCAGAGATGGATTTGAGGGGACTTTAATAACCAAGTGAGAGAAGAAAGAATAGAGGAACATGCTAATAGGGAGATAAAGAGGAGAGGGAGGAAGCTGACAGATCAAGTGAGTTGAATGGCTTGTTTGTTTCCGATTGAATATAACTCAGTATTGTTTGCTACACTAATGGGGAGAGATACCATAAAGCAAACTCTCTCAGATCACCCGTACCCTGGAATCTTTGAGTCCTGTGTCTGACTTGGGGTCGGATTCTTTTTAAACTAATCTTAACTGGCAGCTCTGCGACCAGGAATTGCCTGAGCTGGTTAAGAAGGTCTTGTCTCCACTGATCAGTTTTTACATGCGCAGTTATTCATTCAGTGAATGTAAATCTCCAAAGCCAAGAGGTAACCACCTAATTTGCTGAGTTTAAGGTGACTAGCTTGCCACTTAGTCTGTAGAGCGGGCCACTCCTCTCCACAAGTTTAAATAGGGAAGATTTGGAGGGATATGGGACTAGTTTAGTTTTGGGATTATGGTCGGCATAGACTAGTTGGAGAGAAGAGTCTGTTTCCGTGTTGCATGACTCGTAAGCTCAAAAGGGGTTTGTACTGAAGCTGCCAGTGGTGGCCAGGGACCCTGGCTTTTCCTGATCCTGTCTAGTATGCAGCAGTTGATTCCATCATTTGAAAGATGGAATTCATCATAAAACATTTCCAGTATTACCCATTGATCCAAAGGCTATCTGCTGGTAAGTAGCAAGTAGGTGGGATGGTTACTGGAAGGTGTACTTGCAGTGAAACCCAAGTGGAAGGTCCACTGAGAGATTCTATCATGGTGGTTCAACTTTGGGTGAAAGTTTTTTTTGTGTGTTATGGACACTGATAAAGGGGAGTTGTGTCATGTGTTTAGGTGTCCAAAACTTCCTGCAGTTGAGGGACGCCAGTGACATTAATCCATGTCTATTTTCAGTAGCTAGAATCATCAACTCATTGTGGGCGGCACGGTGGCACAGTGGTTAGCACTGCTGCCTCACAGTGCCAGAGACCCGGGTTCAGTTCCCGCCTCAGGCGATTGACTGTGTGGAGTTTGCACGTTCTCCCCGTGTCTGCGTGGGTTTCCTCCGGGTGCTCCGGTTTCCTCCCACAGTCCAAAGATATGCAGGTCAGGTGAATTGGCCATGCTAAATTGCCCATAGTGTTAGGTAAGGGGTAAATATAGAGGCATGGGTGGGTTGTGCTTCGGCAGGTCGGTGTGGACTTGTTGGGCTGAAGGGCCTGTTTCCACACTGTAAATAATCTAATCTAGACTGTAGATTAGCCCCACACCTGGATGGTATGACCATGTTCTTGGTTTCTGAAGAATTGAGAATAGGAAGTTTTTCTTTGTCATTTTCCTGTCTGCAGTTTATAGAGTTTCCCTGAAGACTAAAACATTCCCAGGTCTCATTTCAGAAGTGTCGGGCCTCCTCTCCAAACACAATCTGAAAATCACAACCATCATTTAAAAAGAAACTAGATAAGCTGTTGTAAAGAACATCTCTAATAGAACAATGGGTAAGGCCTCAGAAGTGCCATTACAACAGCTAGCTTTTTTCAGTTGGAGCTCTAGTGATGGACTAAATTCCTTCCGAGAGTGTACAGGTCATTCTGCTATAATGTGACAGTTGTGCTCCTCTGCAGCCTCACGCTGTAGAAAGTCAAGCTGTGGAAAACTGCTATAGATATCACGGTGTCTCAGTGGTTAACACTGCTGCCTCACAGCGCCAGGGACCCGGGTTCAATTCCCATCTCGGGCAACTGTCTGTGTGGAATTTGCACACTTCTCCCCGTGTCTGCGTGGGTTTGCTCCGGTTTCCTCCGACAATCCTAAGATGTGCAGGTCAGGTGTATTGGCCATGCTAAATTGCCCACAGTGATAGGTGCATGAGTAGGGGAATGGATCTGGGTGGGTTACTCTTCAGAGGGTCGGTGTGGACTTGTTGGGCCGAAGGGCCTGTTTCTGCATGATAGGGAATCTAATCTAATCTAAATCGCTCTGTAGAAGATCGCAATATGGAAAACCTACTATACCCATTCAGCAAAAAGTTTGTGTTATGCAAACAATGTCCACAATTCGTCAATTGCGTTATAGTCAATACACACTGATGAAATGTGCGTTAATGAAGAACTATGTGTACCTGCCCTGGTTCATATTGAAAACTGCCACATGATATTCACTACATAGTCACTGATTCACAGGAAGTGTTATAATGAAATACTTTCTCTTGCTATTGGAAAAATAGATTTTACTGGGGGCAAATCAGTCTTAAAACCTTTTGTCATAGTTTGTATTCTTGTGATCTCTACTTCTGACCTGCTTCTGGTATTTAAAACAAAAGAGCTGCATTTATTGACATGCTCTCACCAGGGGGAGCACTTCCCACATGCAGTTGCACATGTGTAAGTCATTATAGTCACATCATGGTGACTTACCATATGCAGCGTCCCCATTTTCACAGCATCTGCTCAGGCCCGGTCACAACTTCACATCTTCCTTAGTGGATGGATCTTGCTACCCCAATCTAACTCCTCGCTGCCTTTCCCTTTCACCACCCCTTTAACCAGCCCCACTCACCACTGGCCCCCTCACTGTCATACTGCCAGAACAAGGTCGGGTTGGAAGTGGGACAGAAGCGATGGTTCGAAATCAGGACAGCGAGCTTTCGGGAGCAAGAACGTCAAGGGGAAAGGAGAGAAATTGGGAGCAAGAGGGAGAAGAGTCAGCTGAGTTTTTGGTGATGCTACAATTGCAGAGGGCTCACTTCCTGTAGCTGTGGTTACAGTGCCCGAGAAGTCAAAACCAGCTTCGTGCACTGAAGATGGCAAAGATCTAACAAAGTCAGAAGAAGGGAAGGTTCTTTAATGTAACATTTTAGCACATGGTAGCAGAAATAGCTGCTCTGCATCCTTTATGTAAACAATTCTTACATTGATTTTGTATGTTAATACATTATCATGTTAGACATGAAAAAATATTTCAGAAGAAAGATCCAGATTTTAGTTGGGCGGGCAATGATTTCCTGTACAGATATTGAGGGGCTATTAACAAATCTATGACTCTACATGATAAATCTATGTACAATAAAGTGCCATATTTCAAGTTATTAAAGCTGAGGAAAATGCTCGAGAGAAGTAGGTCAACCCAGAGAAGGAAATTGCCATATTTGGATAAAATAAGATTTTCCTGCGCTTGATAAGGAAGAAGAGTCCTGCAGAGGCTGGAGGGAGTGGGTGAACAACAGGCAGAATGACTCCCTGAGCTGCAGGCAGTAATTGGCTCACTAATGTGAGCAACCAAACATGTGACAGCATCAAGTGCATGTGCACCATTGTCGCTGGCATTTTTTTTCCTGTTCCTTAACTCTCTAGATAAATATGATTAGCTTTTGAAGCCTCTAGCCTATCATCCCTCCAGAGAATGCAGTGTTATCCATTACAAGTGTCATCTCCCATCTTCCCGTTTTCTTTTCCTGCCCTTCCAGAATGTAGAAAAGCCAGGAATGTTAATTTCCCTTACTGTGAATGTTTATATCAAGTCCATGTTCTAGCAGTTATACCATAATTCCACGTGGCAATCTTTGCATACTGCTTGTGAATCTTCCTGGTACCACTCCTCGCGTGCAGATTCATTAACACATGTACCTTCCAACATAATGTTAGTTTTCTTTGCTGCTTCCTTGTTTCAATTTCTGCTCTTATTGCATAAGGGGAGTAGTTCTATGGGAACACTACCACTAGCAAGATTCCCTTCAGGTCACACATCATCTGGCTTGGAACTATATCAGCATTTCTTCACTGTTGCTGGGTCAAAATCCTGGAACTCCCTGTCTAAAGGTACAATGGCTGTACCCCAAGCCTGTGGAATACAGCAGTTCAAGGAGGCAGCTCACCGCCACCATCTCAAGAGATGGACAGTAAATGTTGGTCCAGCCAGTGATGCCCATTTTCACTCAGCACTAGTTAACCTCTCCTTGAGGACTTCACTGTTCACCTCATCGCTGTTCAGGTGCAACCTTGTCTGGCTTGTGTAGGTCTCTCCAGCTCCAGAACTGGTGCCCCAGAAATCCCCTTCCCCACCAATTCTCAGGCACACATTCATCTGCATTATCTCCCACATTGACTAACACATAGCACTGGGGGTCATCCTGTGTTTACCATCTTTGTCAGCCTGTTCTATCCATTTCTAATCTTGAGAAATTTTGTGGCTGTAAAATCTCACCCTTTTTCGATGTTACTGAATCCATATTGGCAACAATGATATAGCCAGGAAAAGGATCAAGGATATAAAAAGTGATTTCAGGGAGTTAGGGTGGAAGCTGCAGAGCAGGATGAACAGAGTAGTGTCCCCAGCTTTACTACCAATGCCACGAGATAACGAGGCGAGGAACAGGGAGCGGGCACAGCTTAACTCATGGATGCGCAACTGGTATAGGAGGGAGGTCTTCAGATATGTAGATAATTGGGATGTCTTCGGGGAAAGGTGGGACCTGTACAAAAAGGACGGGTTGCATCTGAACTTGAAGGGGACCAATGTCCTGGGTGGAAGGTTTGCTCAAGTTGTTCAGGAGGGTTTAAACTAGTATGGCGGGGGGTGGGAACCTGAGCTGTATACCAGTGGTGAGAGTTGATGGAGATGAGGCAATAGCAAGAGGTAACGCAGCCGGTGGGAAAGACTTTCCTGGGAAAGAACCAAGGGATCAGTTAAAGTGTGTTTGCTTTAATGCAAGGAGTATCAGTGATGAGCTTAGAGTATGGATCAGTACCTGGTGCTATGATGTTTTGGCTATAACAGAGACGTGAGTTTCTCAGGGGTAGGAATGGTTGCTGGATGTTCCAGGGTTTAGAACATTTAAAAAGTATAGGGAGGGAGGAAAAAGAGGAGGGGGTGTAGCACTGCTAATCAGAGAGGGTATCACAGCTACAGAAGTTATTATTGTCGAGGAGGGTTTGCCTACTGAGTCAGTATGGGTGGAAATTGGGAGCAGTCACGTCATTAGGGGTTTACTACAGGCCCCCCAATAGCAGCAGGGAGATCGAAGAAAGCATAGGTCGGCAGATTTTGGATAAGTGTGAATATAGTAAAGTAGTTGTAATGGGTGACTTTAACTTTCCCAATACTGATTGGAACCTCCTTCGAGCGGATGGTTTGGAAGGAGCTGTTTTTGTAAGGTGTGTTCATGAGGGTTTCCTAACACAGTACGTTAACAGGCCGATGAGGGGAGAAGCCATTTTGGATTTGATGCTCGGCAATGAGTCGGGGCAGGTGTCAGATCTTGCAGTGGGAGAGCATTTTGGTGATAGTGACCACAACTGCCTCACATTCTACATAGCTATGGAGAGAAACAGGCACAATGGGAGGATATTTAATTGGGGAAAAGGAAACTATGATGCTATCAGACATGATTTGGGAAACATGGACTGGGAGCAATTGTTCCATGGAAAGGGCACTATAAACATGTGGAGACTGTTTGAGGAACAGTTGTTGCGAGTGATGCATAAATGTGTTCCTCTGAGACAGGCAAGAAGAGGTAAGATAAAGGAACCTTGGATGACGAGAGCGGAGGAGCTTCTCGTCAAAAGAAAGAAGGCAGCTTACATAAGGTGGAGGAAGAAAGGGTCTTGTTCAGCTCTAGAGGATCACAGGAAGGCGAGGAAGGAGCTCAAAAATAGTCTGAGGAGAGCCAAGAGAGGGCACGAAAAGGCTTGGCAGGAAGGATTAGGAAGAATCCAAAGGCATTTTACACGTATGTGCAGAATAAGAGAATGATCAAAGAAAGAGCAGTGCCGATCAGGGATAGCATAGGGAACTTGTGTATAGAGACTGAGGAGGTAGTGGAAGCCCTAAATGAGTTTTTTGCTTCTGTCTTTACTAAAGAAAAGGACCTTGTAGTGACTGAAATCATTGAGGAGCAGGTAAGCATGCTGGAAAGGATAGAGATTGAGGAAGCTGATGTGCTAAACATTTTGACAAACATTAAGATTGACAAATCCCCAGGGCCAGACCAGATTTTGTCCTCAGCTGCTTTGGGAAGTGAGAAATGTGATTGCTTCGCCGCTTGCGAAGATCTTTGCATCCTCGCTCTCCACTGGAGTCATACCTGAAGACTGGAGGGAGGCAAATGTAATTCCTCTCTTCAAGAAAGGAAGTAGGGAAATCCCCGGCAATTACAGACCAGTCAGTCTCCCGTCTGTCGTCTGCAAGGTGTTAGAAAGGATTCTGAGGAATAGGATTTATGACCATCTGGAAGAGCATGGCTTGATTAAATGCAGTCAGCACAGCTTTGTGAGGGGCAGGTCATGCCTCACGAATCTTATTGAGTTCTTTGAGGATGTTACTAGACAAGTTGATGAGGGTTGAGCGGTGGATGTAGTGTATATGGACTTCAGCAAGGCATTTGATAAGGTTCCCCATGGTAGGCTCGTTCAGAAGGTCAGGACGAATGGGATACAGGGCAATTTAGCTGTCTGGATACAGAATTGGCTGGTCGACAGAAGTCAGCGAGTGGTAATGGAAGGAAAGTATTCTGCCTGGAAGTCAGTGGTGAGTGGTGTTCCACAGGGCTCTGTTCTTGGGTCTCTACTCTTTGTAATTTTTTTCAATGACTTGGATGAGGAGATTGAAGGATGGGGTTAACAAGTTTGCAGACGACACAAAGTTTGGAGGTGTCGTTGACAGTATAGAGGGCTGTTGTAGGCTGCAGCGGGGCATTGACAGGATGCAGAGATGGGCTGAGAGGTGGCAGATGGAGTTCAACCTGGATAAGTACAAAGTGATGCATTTTGGAAGACTGAACTTGAAAGTTGAGTACAGGATTAAAGACAGGATTCTTGGCAGTGTGGAGGAACAGCAGGATCTTGGTGTGCAAGTACATAGATCCCTTAAAATTGCCACCCTAGTGGACAGGGTTGTTAAGAAAGCATATGGTGTTTTGGCTTTCATTAACAGGGGGATTGAGTTTAAGAGCCGTGAGATCTTGTTGCACCTCTATAAAACTTTGGTTAGACCGCACTTGGAATACTGTGTCCAGTTCCAGTCGCCCTATTATAGGGAAGATGTGGATGCTTTGGAGAGAGTTCAGAGGAGGTTTACCAGGATGCTGCCTGGAATGGGGGCTTATCTTACGTAGAGACGTTGACTGAGCACGGACTTTTTTCATTGGAAAAAAGAAGGAAGAGAGGGGACCTAATTGAGGTGTACAAGATAATGAGAGGCATAGATAGAGTTGATAGCCAGATACCTTTTCCCAGGGCAGAAATTGTTAACATGAGGGGTCATAGTTTTAAGCTGTTTGGCGGAAAGTATAGAGGGGATGTCAGCGGAGGGTTCTTTACGCAGAGAGTTGTGAGAACATGGAATGTGTTGCCAGCAGCAGTTGGGGAAGCGAGGTCATTGGGGACATTTAAGAGACTGCTGGACATGCAGATGGTGACAGAAATTTAAGGGTTCGTACGTTAGGTTGACCTTACATGAGGATCAATGGTTGGCACAATATCGTGGGCTGAAGGGTCTGTTCTGTGCTGTACTGTTCTATGTTCTAAGGTGTATCAGAGCCTCTGGCTGCTGCCCATATGCACTGCATACCCTCAAGCACCACAAAATTCAGAGGAACAGAGGGATCTCTTGGAATCCTACAGTGTGGAAACAGGCCCTTCGGCCCAACAAGTCCACACCGTCCCTCCAACCCACCCACACCCGTTCCCCTACCCTATATTTTCCCCTGACATCTAACCTACGCATGCCTGGACACTATGGGCAATTTAGCATGGCCAATTCACCTAACCTGCACATCTTTGGATTGTGGGAGGAAACCAGAGCACCCAGAAGAAACCCATACAGACACGGGGAGAGTGTGCAAACTCCACACAGACAGTCACCTGAGGCTGGAATCAAACCCAGGTCCCTGGCGCTGTGAAGCAGCAGTGCTAACCACGGAGCCACTGTGCACTTGTCCATAGATTCCCTAAAGGTGGCAGGTTAGTAAGGTAGTTAAAGCTAAATGTCCAGCAGTTATGGCACAGGTTATAAGAGCAGGGAGCTTATGAAAGAACTGTACAAAACTTTGGTTTGGCTATACTTGGAGAACTATATGCAGTTCTAGTCTCTGCAGTATAGGAAGATTGTGATTTGAACTGGAGGGAGTTGAAGGGACATTTACCAGGATGTTGCCAGGGATGGAGCAGTTTAGCCATGAAGTGAGGCTGGATAAGCCTGGGTTGTTTTCTTTAGAACAGAGAAGGCTGAGGGAGACCTGATTAAAGTGTACGAGATTGAGGGACAGGGCTGTACGGGAAACGGCTATTCCCCATGGTTGAAGGGTCAATAACCAAGGGGCACATATTTTCGGGTGAAAGGCAGGAGGTTTAGAGGGGATTTGAGGAAAAGCTTATTCAGCCAGAGGGTGGTGGGAATCTGGACTGCACTGCCTGGGAGAGTTGGAGAGGCAGGAAACCTAAAACCTTTAAAAGATGTACACGAAAGAGCACTTTAACTGTTGAAACATTCAAGGCTATTGGACCCAGAGCTGGAAAGTGGGGCTAGTGTAAATTTAGAGTAGAATTTTTGTTGGTGCAGACTTGGTGGGCCAAAGGGCCTCTTCTGCATCTATGACACTCCTCAAGCTCTCAACCCCTGCGCGTGAGCAGTGGGTGGCACCTCCTGATGAAAGGTCATCAACCTGAAATATTGACTTTGTTTCTGTCCCTAGGCACTGCCTGTTGTGCTGAGTGCTTCTGGCATTGTTCCCATTTATTTCAGATCTCCAGCTTGAGAGGCTTTTTAAGTTTGTAAGGTCCGATCAAGGACAGTAGTGGGAGACTGTGTATTGAGTCGGAAGAAATAAGAGAGGTCTTGAATGAGTACTTTTCTTCAGTATTTACAAATGAGAGGGACCCGTATTGTTGAAGAGGAGAATATAAAATGGACTGGTAAGCCAGAGGAGATACTTGTTAAGAAAGATGATGTGTTGGGCATTTTGAAAAACTTGGGGATAGACAAGTTCCCTGGGCCTGACGGGATATATCCTAGGATTATGTGGGAAGCAAGACAGGAAATTGCAGAGCCATGGCAATGATCTTTTCGTCTTCAGTGTCAACGGGGGTGGTACCAGGGGACTGGAGAGTGGCGAATGTTGTGCCCCTGTTCAAAAAAGGGAATAGGGATAACCCCGGGAATTACAGGCCAGTTAGTCTTACTTCGGTGGTAGGCAAAGTAATGGAAAGGATACTGAGGGATAGGATTTATGAGTATCTGGAAAGACACTGCTTGATTAGGGACAGCCAGCACGGATTTGTGAGGGGTAGGTCTTGCCTTACAAGTCTTATTGAATTCTTTTGAGGAGCAAGCATGTGGATGAGGGTAGAGCAGTGGATGTAGTGTACATGGATTTTAGTAAGGTATTTGATAAGGTTCCCCATGGTAGGCTTATGCGGAAAGTCAGGAGGAATGGGATAGTGGAAATTTGGCCAGTTGGATAGAGAACTGGCTAACCGGTCGAAGTCAGAGAGTGATGGTAGATGGTAAATATTCAGCCTGGAGTCCAGTTTCAAGTGGAGTTCCGCAGGGATCAGTTCTGGGTCCTCTGCTGTTTGTAATTTTTATTAATGACTTGGAAGAGGGAGATGAAAGGTGGGTCAGTAAATTTGCAGACAATACGAAGATTGGTGGAGTTGTGGATCGTGAAGAGAGCTGTTGTCGACTGCAAAGGGACTTCGGTATGATGCAGAGCTGGGCTGAGGAGTGGCAGATGGAGTTCAACCCTGTCAAGTGTGAGGTTGTCCATTTTGGAAGGACAAATAAGAATGCAGAATACAGGGTTAACGGTAGGGTTCTTAGTAAGGTGGAGGAGCAGAGGGATCTTGGGGTGTATGTTCATAGCTCTTTGAAAGTTGCCATTCAGGTGGATAGAGCTTGTAAGAAAGCCTATGGTGTATTAGCGTTCATTAGCAGAGGGATTGAATTCAAGAGTTGTGAGGTGATGTTGCAGCTGTACAGGACCTTGATAAGGCCACATTTGGAGTACTGTGTGGAGTTCTGGTCGCCTCACTTTAGGAAAGATTTGGAAGCTTTGGAGAGGGTGCAGAGGAGATTTTCCTGGATGTTGCCTGGAATGGAGAATAGGGCGTATGAGGATAGGTTGAGAGTGCTAGGCCTTTTCTCATTGGAACAGCGAAGGATGAGGGGTGACTTGATAGAGGTTTATAAGATGATCAGGGGAATAGGTAGAGTAGACAGTCAGAGACTTTTTCCCCAGGTACAACAGAGTGTTACAAGGGGGCATAAATTTAAGGTGAAGGGTGGAAGATATGGGGGGATGTCAGGGGTAGGTTCTTTACCCAGAGAGTGGTGGGGGCATTGAATGCGCTGCCTGTGGGAGTGGCAGAGTCAGAATCATTGGTGACCTTTAAGCGGCAATTGGATAGGTACATGGATAGGTGCTTAAGCTAGGACAAATGTTCGGCACAACATTGTGGGCCGAAGGGCCTGTTCTGTGCTGTATTGTTCTATGTTCTATGTTCTATGACTGTTAGTGATCAGAGAGGTTTGGTGTGCTTGCACAACAATCACAGGGTTAGTGTGCAGGTACACCAAGTGCTTAGGAAGACAGATGGTATGTTGACCTTTCTTTGCAGGAGGATTGGAGAACAACAGTGAGGAAGTCTTCTTGTAACTGCACAAGGCTTTGGTGAGACCACACCTGGAGCAACGTATTCTTATCAAAAGAGGGAAAGTTTTAGTTAGACTGATTTCTCAAACGAGAGACATGTCCAATGAGGAGAGATTGCATCGAAAGTGACTGTCCTCTCGTGCTTTGGAGAGTGATCGATGGTCTTATTGAAACATAAAAGATGCTGAGATGGTCACTTCCTCTGGCTGGTGATCCGAGCACAAGAGACATAATCTCAGGATAAAGAATCGGCCATTTTGGGTTAAGGTCAAGAGACGTTTCTTTACTGAGGCTTGTGAATCTTTAGAATGCTCTTTCCCCAGAGTGCTGTGAATGCTCAATCAGTGAGAGTATTCAAGACTGCTTTGGACTCTAACTCCATGGGAGTTGAGATTGAGCTAAGGCTACAATCAGATTGGCCATGATTTTATTGAATAGCGGAGGAAACTAAAGAAGCTTTCATCCACTTGTACTTCTATTTCTTCTTATACTTCAGGCTCAAAGTCTACAGTATGGCAAAGTTCAACAGAAAGAAATGAATTGGTTACTCATACTTTAAGGTCCAATAAAAGCCACAATAAAGTAACCGAACCTTTCAGGTTAAGTACAGAAATGAAGTTTTATTGCACAGTGTCAGGTGACTGGATTTCTTCTTTTCATTAGGTGATGTGCCCGAGTCAGTCACGTGCTCCCTGCGTGCTGAAAATAAAGAGAAATACCTGTTACTGTTGTGACCTTTATAAATGTGGCAGGTGGGTTTCATTTTAAAATCTCTTGGTTTATACATTTTAAATTAATTTCTGCTTTGACATGAGTTAACCGTTCTCTGTTTAGCACTGACATTTTCAGTTTAATGCATTAAATGGAACAACTCCCAAACGTATGTACTAAGTCCCATTCAACCCCCTCACCAACAATCCTTATCTCTGGAACATCCGCCAGCCTTCAGACCTCTGAACTTTCCCTGAGCGTTTACCTAAGTTCCTTCACTCCACACACAACAACAACATCACCACACGTCAGAGGCTAGAAATCTGAAATGAAGATAGAAAATGTGGGAAATGCTCAGCAGGTCAGGCAGCTTCTGCGGAATGGTCATAGAACTCAAACATTGAGCATAATTTAATGCCTTAACCTGAGGCAAGGTTGGTGCCGGGGTGAGATTTAATCAGGTGGAGGGTGCCAGTAGGAGGCCTCACCAATTTCCCAGCTCCACCTAGGACCATGGTGGTCAGCTTTCATGTCCAGGACCAGGCCATGATAATGTGAGGGTTTTGCCAATGTAGATTGGCAATGTAGATTCAACCTTCATTAATCAAAAGCGTGCACTTCATTCAAGCTGACATTTAATGGCAATGCTGAGGAAAGCCACAGTGACCAATTTGAAATGTTGAAACAAGTGTTTCAGGGATCCCAGTGTAACAGATCAAGGAGAGATCTAATGTTGTTCTAGCTGCAGTTTGTCCTTCAACCTACATGACCAAAGCCAGCTGAGAAGACGGTAACTCTATGTGCTGTATACACATTGACTGCTGTGTTTGCCCACGTCTGTCAAATATTATTAACTGAGAAGCATTTTGTCCTGAGGGTATGAAAGGTAGGCCATTGTAAGCTACTTCTAAACTAGAAATAAAAACAAAATACTGTGGACGCTGGAAATCTTGAAAAAAAATGAAGTGGTGGAGAAACTCAGCAGGTCCAGCAACATCTGTGGAGAGAGAAACAGTTAACGTTTCAAGTCTGGTACAAATCTAAAGAATGTTAACTGTGATTCTCCCTCCACAGATGCTGCCAGACCTGCTGAGTTTCCTTAGCACTTCCTGTTTTTGTTCCTAAATTGAGTTTGTTTTACAGAATAGATATGTTGTTTTATGTACAGTGGATGAAAAAAACCCATAAATCCATTCACACTTGTCTCACTATTTATTGCACTCGTGCTTGTATTCTCATCCTGTCTTCTCTCTGCTCCGCCATCCCCAATTCTACTCGTCCCATTTGCCTCATATCCTGCTGAATGCTCGCAATGCCTTTTTAATAGCTTTGCAGATATGAATCAGATCCAGATTTATAACCTGTCTAACAAATCCACAACCAAGGCATCAAGTCAGTTTCTATAATTCAATGTACTTACAGAAACAATCATTTTTATATTGTTCTTCAGTAAACCAGAATTAAAATGGGCACCATTGAAGTAGAGGGAACAGAGAATATACAGCTCTTCAGATGATGTCTCACCAAAGCCTTTCATTAACCTGATCCTAGTTTAATACGAAACAATACCAACCCAGTAGCCATCAACTGGGGTAGCTTTGAGCATGAACATTTTGGGGTAGTTGCAAACAGTCCTGTCATCTTTGACTTTCATCCAATCATTATCCTCCAGCTCTGAATTCTGCACATCTCGGAACATACTTGTATGACATGTATTTACGGTACAGATCTCTGTACAATTAATTACTGATCTTTGGGCCCACTTCCACAGACAGTGCCAATCTATTTGTAATCAATATCCTCCTCGAAAGTTTGTATCGCGTTAAACTGGCCAGGAACAGATACAACTGAGTCATTTGTCTGTCCCAGCTGTTTCATAAAGACAACCATCAGTCCCACTTTCTTTTCCCAGAGACTGATAAATTTCCCCCCTTTCCTTGTATTTACCAAATTTCAATTTTTAAGTGACTTTGATTTTATCATACTTTTCAGTGCATTCCAGCTAACAATCAACTGCATTTAAAATAACTCTTCATCTTACACCTGGTTCTTGTGCCAAGTATCATAAATCTGTTGACAATTTAGCAACGTTTCTGCCATTGGAAGCAGATTGGCCTTTTTACTTTCAGAGAAACCCTTCATTGAACTGTTCTAATAAATTACCCTTTGAATTCCTGCTGGAAAGGAGAATATGCTCACATTGTAGAATCATTATAACACTGGAGGTGTTCATTCAGTCCATTTCATGTTGTCTGTGAAGCAATCCAATTAATCCATCATTCTGTTCTAGCACTCTAGCCCTGCAAACATGTCTCTACTTGCACATCATTGAAATATTGCATTCATGATGCCTTTCTGCCAGTGGTTAAAAATTATTTCGAGGGAACATTTTATACACTTCCCATTTTTTTGGAGAAGCAGATTTTGGACTTGGTCCTGGGACTTTGCTTTTAAAAAAAACCTAAAATTCAAACCAATTGTTCATCACACACAAACATTGTCTAGAACGCATGTTTTGCTGACAAGCTGATTATTCCATTACATGCTACTTTTGACAAAGACGTTTTGATCATATACCTCATCAATGACTTGAATCTCATGAAATTGTCTCCATTACTCATTGAAGAACTCAAGCAGGTTCATCAAACACAATTTACCTTTTGCAAATCTGAGCTGGCTGTCATTTATTAACACTCACTTTTCCACGTGACAGTCAATTTTGTCTTTAATTATTGTCTCCAAGCGTTAACATGTCCAGCTGTGTAACACGTTGCCAGGTTTAGCCCACACTTTCTGAAGAGCGGCGTAACATTTAAAATTCTCCAATCATCTGGCGCAGCTCCCCGTGTCTCAGGAAAATTGTAAGATTATGACCTGAGCCTCCAATATCCCACCCTTGTGTTCCTCAGTAACCTATGGTGAATCACAGCCTGAAAAGGTTACTTTCCAACTTTGGTGTTTCTCTTTATCTATTTTTAACCAATTCAGTTTCTCATCTATCTTCTCGTTTGCTGTGTCATTAGCAGCATCCGCTCCTTTAGTGAATAGGAATGTAATTTAGTAACGTCACTTTGTGTTCTGCTCCGAATTGTTAATGAACAGAAGGTGACCTGGCACAGATCACTTGTGAACCTCAGGAGAGGCTGCAACCTACTGGGGGAAAATCATTTGATTTCAAATCACCTCTGGCTGATCTGCAATCTATCTTGTGATATCCCCTGACACCATTACCCTTAATTTTAGCACAGAGTCCCTCATGCAGCACTTTGTTGAAAATCCTTTTTAGAAATACAAATAGATGAAATTGTTACATCCCAAACCAATTCTCATTAATTAGGAACCCAGGGACAACATTTTTAAAAAGGTACAACACTTGCTTTTCCCACTGACTGCTCAGTAGGGAAAAGCTCTTTCCTTATCTAATAATAATTTATGTACAGTATTGGATTATGCAACATCCCCTCTGATTCTTTTCCTTGCTGTCCATTTATTCAGGTGGATGGGGTTATTGCATACTATTGTGTGGTTGTGCGCTGACAATAATTTAAGGGGACTGATTTGTAATTGATTAGATTCCCTACAGTATGGAAACAGGCCCTTAAGCCCAACAAGTCCAACCGACCCTCCGAAGAGTAACCCACCCAGACCCATTCCCCTACCTTATACTTACCCCTGACTAATGCACCTGACACTGTAGACAATTTAGCGCAGCCAATTTACCTGACCTGCACATCTTTAGATTGTGGGAGGAAACCAGAGCAGCTGAAGGAAGCCCGTGCAGACACTGAGAGAATGTGCAAACTCCACACAGACAGTCACCCAAAGCGGGAATTGAACCCAGGTCCCTGCCTTTTTGATGCAGCTGTGCTAACCACTGAGCTACCATGTTGCTCCCCCCCATGTATGGAAACATCCAGATTGTTGCAAAGCACGTAGCTTGGAGGGAATATTTATATTGCAATACATTTTAAAGCCTTAGAGGTGTGGCTTCTACTGTTTTTCTCTCTCATGAATACTTTACTGCATTCACTCAAAGCCTGCTCATTAATTATGGTAAGTCAGATCCCAGTTTTTCCATCTTATCTTGAGCATTGTTTCAGTGCAGCATAAAAACATCTAAAATAAAGATATACAGGGAATGTGACCTGCAGAAAGTGTCTTGACAGAAATTGAGATTACCGCAATAATAATTGCTCTTTCTGTTGTGAACACGCAAGAGTTGGTGGATTTGTTGATACAGGGTTGTATTGAACAGTGCATAATGCCAGTGATAGCTTGCAACAGGGCCAGCTGAACTCTTTAACCATTTTATACATCCGACCTGAGCGATAATATATTTAGTCTGGTGAGGGAGCCAAATAACTGCAGGAATCATGTCCAGGAAAGGATTAAAAACTCAGCTATTTCTCTCTGTCCAGCTGAAGGTAACGCATGAAGTTTCTAATACATCACCCTGACAACATTACATACGTTACTAAACCCTGACCAGCATGCCTGCTGTTCCAGCTCAGGAACTCTGTTAAGAAAACAGTGGGACAATTTCAGAGGAACATGCAAACTGCTTTATCATTATTCAGGTGTCTCCAGATGGAAATGCTGTCATTCACTTGTGTGACCTGTGCATCACTGGCTAAGCCAGCAGTAATAGCCCGTCCCTAGTTGCCCTTTCAGAAGGTGAGCTGCCTTCTTGAATCATTGCAGTCCATGAAGAGAGAGATTTCTTCAATACTGGTGTTGACCGTGGTGGAATTGCAGAGACTTCTCTTGAGAAATTTATGACAGGGTTTTTTATAATGGCACATCACAGTGAGTGGCATTCATTGGGGGGTTTAATCATCACATGGCATTACAATATTGTTGAAAACAGGTGGATTTACACAGAAACATAGAAACACAGAAAATTGGAGTAGGAATAGACCATTTAATCCTTTGAACTTGCCCTTCCATTCAATATGTTCATGGCTAATCATTTAAGTCAGTCCCTTGTTCCTGCTTTCTCCTAAGCCATTTAATACCTTCAATCCTAAAAATATTACCTACCCTCCTCCTTGAAAACATTCAATGTTTTGGCCTCAACTTTCCTGTTAGGAATTAATAATTATATTTTTAGATTTTGTAGAGATTATTAATTGTAAATTAATAAACATTATTATCTCAGCAATTTCTGACCAATTAATTGTACAAAACACATCATTAGGTGAATTGCATGCTGTTCATGGAAAAATTGGCTTCCTTCATTTGACCACTATGTTAATGAAACCATGAGCATCATCTTAACTGAACTGCATTTCAGGAACAATTTCCTCCTGGTGGACTGGATAGAGAAGGGGCTGCTGACTTTAAATCACTGAAATACATTCCCCTGTACTCTATATTTCTGACGATTGTAGAGTTAGCAAACCTCAAACAGGAATTCCTCATTTCCTCTGCTGCCTGGGCATGAATGCATTGGTGCAAAGGTAAAATAAACAAAAAGGTGCAACCTCTTAGAGTCTGAGAACACAAAAAAAAGAGAAACATTTCTTGTTGCTAAGAACAAATACACAAGAGTGGTATTATACTTAGCACCACACAGTTTAGGCTTTGTCATCATTCATGCAATCATTAGCCTACAGTCATAGAGATGTACAGCATGGAAACAGACCCTTCAGTCCAACTGTCCATGCTGACCAGATATCCAAAACTAAACTAGTTCCATTTGCCAGCCGTTAACCCATATCCCTCCAAATCCTTCCTGTTCATACACCCATCCAGATGCCTTTTAAATGCTGTAATTGTACCAGCCTCTAGCAGCTCATTCCATACATGCACCACCCTTTGCGTGAAAACATTGCCCCTTATGTCCCTTTTAAATGTTTCCCCTCTCACTTTAAACCTATGCCCTCTAGTTCTGAACTCCCTCACCCTCAAGGAAATGACCTTGCCTATTTACCCTATCCATGCCCCTCATGATTTTAAAAATCTTTGTAAGGTCACCCTTTATTCGGTATTGATACCATTTTTGTATCTTATTTGACAAAAGCAGAATTATCTCTTTTACACAGTAATCTACATTGTTGGAACATTTTCCTTCCCACCACATTTCCCAAACCCTCCTGGCAATACAGATTTTGTTTTTGAGCAGAACCTGCGACACTCCTGTTTTTTCCCCCCCACACTCCCGCCTAACTGTGGTAGTGCTTATTTTCCCCCAGCACCCATGTTGCGTGTGTGCTAATACAGATTTTATCCTACATCTCCGTGCACTGTGCATAGGTTTTAATACTCAGTGATTAATTGAACCCAGTATCTGTCAAAGAAAATTCCACGTATTAGAAGGCATTTACACTTTCAAGTGAAGAGGCATATACTTTCTGTTTGGATTGTAATACAGTATCTTTGGAGAGCTGGGAATGACCCTAACTCAAGGGAATCTGTTATGAAGATGCTCCATTATTGATAGTTTTTGAAGAATTATTTTAAAAAGGAATTGTGGACAGTGGTTTATTGGATCCCTGAATTTGCTTGATTTTGAAAGGGAGTCACTGGAAGCTCATTGGGACTTCACTTTTAAAGAGAACTCTTGGAACTTAGAACTTTAAAGTAAAATGCTCTGACTTTGTTTTGGATATTATTTGGAGTTCAGTTGAACGACATCTTGCTGAGAGGGAAGCCAGCAGTTCACTTTCTGCCTGTCTAAGAACACCCTTTTGGAGAGTCTGGTGTGAGACCTGAAAAGCCTTTGAATTCTTGACATCTCCTGAATAAACTGTGAAAAAAGGGCCCAGTGACAGCTGCCTGTGGTTAGTGCCTTCCGCCTGTGTGTGACAGGATTTCCACTCAAAGCCATCTTGAGCATTTCACTCCTTATTTCTGTCAAAAACCACCAATTGTTGGTGCAATTTATTTCCTCAAAATTAATCTCTGTAGAGAAAGTTCTTCGTTTTTAATTGGAGTGTATCCATGTGTTGGGGTTTCTTCAAATGGTAGATATTTAAACTTTGGTATTTTGATCTTTAATACAAATTGAAATAACAATAAGTATAATCAGTTTTATATCTTTGTAGAGCTAGTCCTGTTGTTTAAGGAAACCTTTTGATGATCTTTCTTCTTCCAAACCTAATATATCTAAAGCATATAATTGACAATATTGGTAATTGGGCAAAACATTTAAATGTTATACTGTAACCAGTGGAGCGATGGGCCAAGGGAAGAACAGTGCTTTCCTCTAACTTTAGATGTTGCACTGTATAACCAGATTTACAAGTAGTGACAGATTGATCCTAACGCTTCAACTGTTATCTTTGTGTTTTGTAAATTTGATGGTCTGGCTGCATGAAGGATGAGTTGAACAAGAGGGAATTACAAATACACTTGTCAAACCAGTTAGTTTCTTTCCCTAACCATTTTTTTTTAAAAGAAAGCAATTGACATAAAAAACAGAAAAGTGCTGGAGAAACTCAGTATGTCTGCCAGCATTTGTGGAGCGAGAAGCCTAATTAATGTTTTGAGAACAATGACTCTTGTTTCTTGGTCATTTAATATTCCAGCTCCACAGTGCTTTGCTTTCATTTTTAGGAAAGAAATTGATGTTCCACTTGCTGCAAATGAATACTGGCAGCTCAAGCTCTAGAAGCTTGGTTTGCTTGCTTCTAACTCCAAACCAGCTACCTGAACTAGATATGTATCACTGAATGAAATAACTGATCTAATTGCATGCCCTGCTTGGCAGCAAAATGGCAAATTAATTATGTTTGTTTTAATAGGATGTGGGCATTGCTGGCAAATATTTTGGTTTATTCATTCACAGGATGTGGGTGGTATTGTCCAATCCCCATTGCCCTTGAAATTAAATGGCTTGCTCGGGTCACTTCAGAGGGCAGTTAAGAGTCAATCATATTGTCTGGAGTCACTTTTAGACTAGACTAGGTCAGAACAGTAGACATACTTCCCTAAAGGACATTAAAGAACCAGCTGAGATCTTATAAAAATCATTGTTTGTTGTCACGGTCTAGCTTTTAATTTCCAGAGTTTTTCATTGAATTTACTGGCTTCCTATTCTGGGATTTAGATTAGATTAGATTCCCTACAGCATAAAAACAGGCCATTTGGCTCGACAAGTCCACACCAACCCTCTGAAGAGTAACCTACCTAGACCCATTCCCCTACTCTCTATTTACTCCTGACTAATGCACCTTACACTATGGGCAATTTAGCACAGCCAATTCAGCTGACCTGCACATCTTTGGACTGTGGGAGGAAACCAGAGCAAACCCACGCATGGGGAGAATATGCAAACTCTACATAGACAGTTGCCCGAAGCAGGAATTGAACTCCAGTCTCTGGCACTGTGAGGCAGCAGTGCTAACTACTGAGCCACCATGCAGCCCTTCATGAACTTGTGTTTCCAAAGCATTTAACTGAATCGCCAGTATAGCACAATTTTCCTCATTACTTCTGGAAGAATTTACTATCTCCTCCTTTTGGTTGGGTCGGAGGGCATTTGATGGTGCATGGCACGTGGGGAGAGAGCATCATTCTTCAGATAGTCTCATCTTGTTTTATTCTTTTAACGCAGCCGAGAAACGTTGGGTGGCTACTACGAATATAATGATGTCGGAAGTTGCCAAGAGGTTATCCACCTGTACCACTTGCTGTGGTCGTCGACGATCCTCAATATTGTGGGCTTGTTTCTTGGGATTATCACAGCAGCAGTCCTTGGATCCTTTAAAGATATGGTACTGAATTTTCTGTGATTTTCAAAAATTAATTTGGAATAATGTCATATTATCTACATTAATGTCACTTTGTTTTGTGAGTAAGAAGTAAATAAAAACTTTCCTTTCTCTTTCTTGGAGCAGAGACAGTGGAAGATCTCCCTCCAATATATTGAACAGATAGTCTTGGCTCATCCTTTCTGAACCAGTGTTGAGGGAGTCTACACTGAGTTGCTGTCCTCTACATAAGACATTACATCCATGTTTTAAGACATGTACTGTTATGAAGAGGAGCATAGGAATTCTCCTCATTATCATGGTCAATATTCATGCCCCAGTCAAAATACTGAAACAAGATATCACATTTTGGGTCACATTGTGGTTTGAAGGAATTTCCTATGTACAATTTGACATGGCATTTCCTGTATTTCTACATTTAAAAGGAATTAGGGATGTCCCATCACTATGAAGGGTGCTACATAAATCCAAGTTCGTTCTTGTTAAATCAGCAAGCAAGAAGGTAACAAGCTCCCAGAGCTGCTGTAACACTGCCCTGTAGCTGGAACCTGCAAAAGGTTTGTAATGATCTTGGAAGTTAATGGCCATTATTTCTGTGTTTCCCCAGAGGGAATACTTCAGCAGTCATTCTGGCTGAGTCCCTCTGATGTCTCGTTCTTTTTGCAATTCTGCATTATTTTGTGCCTATGTAATCCTCTGGAATTTCATCTTATCATGATTAAGAATGTGTGAGTAATGCAAAGGAATTCATTGTTGGATTAAGAAACCATCGAAATTATTTATTACTTTGTTTGAATTAACTAAACCCTTAACATGAAAAGAAAACTTTAGCTATCATTGTACTTAGTACTACGTGACGGGGGCGGGGCCATAATTTTTGTGCAATAGAAAATCTTACAGTTTCATAGCATGTTTTTCTTACAAATTGAGGTGAAGTTGACCGAAAGGATATGCGTTGATATTCTCCCTCTTTTTTTCAAAGTGAACGTTAAGCTCTGATTCTCTTGCTGATCATCATTGTGTCCGGGGTATTGCCTGGAATTTTGCCAAGAAGGAATAACTCCAGAACCATTCAAAAATGGATGCCAATTTATGCTTCCTGATCCCACGCCTGGGTTTTTCAGTTTTCAGGAGCATCATTTAAGGGTGCAACTGGTTCAGGGCACAAGACTTCACCTGGCACTACCCACCTGGCCAGCTCCATTATGGAGAAAGGCATGGCCTTAGCATTTTTATTATTCATTCATGGGATGTTAGTGTCGTACTGGCTGGATCAGCACCATTACCCATTCCTAATTGTACAGAAGGCAGTTAAGAGTCAGTCACGTTGCTGTAGGTCTGGAATCACACGTAGGCCAGACCAGGTAAGGATGGCAGATTTGCTTGCCTAAAAGATACCTGAAGAAGGGCTTATGCCCGAAATGTCGAATCTCCTTCTCCTTGGATGCTGCCTGACCTGCTGCGCTTTTCCAGCAACACATTTTCAGCTCTGATCTCCAGCATCCGCAGTCCTCACTCTCTCCTAAAAGATATCAGTGAACCAGATTGGCCTTTCCTGACAATCAGCAATGATTTCATGGTCATCATTAAACTTTAAACATTCAACTGCTATGGCAGGATTCGCTGTGCAGTTTTCATGGAGATGGGACTGATTTTCAAAGGGGGCATGGTCTCCATCACCATAGAGGTGTTGTGAGCCATCACTTGCATAAAGGATAAGTTGAAAACTCCTCCTCTTGCCCTTTTGCTGTGCTATGCCCTTCCACTCCACTCCCCCAACCAAGCCCCTCATGTCCCCTGTGCCAAATGTCTATATCATTAACCTACCACTGTACAGAATTAATTAACCCTCTGGAGACAATAGTGTACCTAAAAATAAACTACTACAAAATCATTCAATTATAACTTTGCACATTTTAAAACAAAAGGTTTATTTTATTACAGGACAGTAACAGTGACAACCATCCAAACTCTTACAATATTGATAGCAGAAAGCCTATAACACAATAAGGCTTAGCTGGGAGCCCAGAAGTCATTACTCTGTTGATACACCTGAGCCCCTGGGAAAACATTACTTGATTGACAGTAAAATAAACAAAGAACTGTGGATAGTGGAAATATAAGCAGGAACAGCCGGAGAAATTCAGCAGGCCTGCCAAGATCTGGGGAGAGAGAAAGTTCCCAGAGCAGTGACCCTTCTTCAGAACAGTCTGATTAGCCAAGTCAGTTTCCAGGCCCAGGATTCCCTGAGAAGACACAAAGCATTTTAATTGGAATTGTATTAGAAAATTGAAATCGCAGCTCTGCTGATATTACGTGATGAGAGTTGTAACAGAGTCCTATGAGGTTAGCAAGTCACTTTGAATAGCCATGCAGGTCAGCATTAAGTCATTCATTCCAGATTCTGGACTGATTTAGTTGATGGGAAGGAAGGGATTTAAACTGGGACTTATGTGTCCCTAGGGATGTCAGAGAACTTGGACGTTTGCTCCCAACTGGAGACAGTGGGAATCAGGAGGAAAACTGTCCAACTGGAGTCATATCTGGCATAAAAGAAAATGGTTGTGGCAGTTGGAAGTCAGTCATCTCAGCTCCGGGACAATTCTGCAAGAGTTCCTCGAGGTAGTGTCCTAGGCCTAACCTGCTTTATCAACAACATTCCTTCCATCATAAGGTCAGAAGTGGTGATGTCAGCTGATGATTGCACAATGTCCAGCTCCATTCATGACTCCTCAGATACTATGCTGAAAATATGTTGCTGGAAAAGCACAGCGGGTCAGGCAGCATCCAAGAAGCAGGAGAATCGACGTTGCGGGCATGAGCCCTTCTTCAGGAATGCATGACCTGAATAATATCCAGACTTCGGCTGAAAAGTGACAAGTAACATTTGTACCTTTCAAGTGCCAGGCAATTACCATTTCTAACAAGAGAGAATCTGACCTTCACCATTTGACGTAAAATGGGGTCACCATCACTGAATCCCTCAATATGAAGATCATGGGGGTTACCATTGACCAGAAACTGAACTGAATTAGTCATATAAATCCCGTGGCAGGTCAGAGGCTAGGAATCTTGCCACAAAAGTCTGTCCACAGTGTACAATGTTCACATCAGGAGTGGCTGCAGCTCCAACAATATTCAAGAAGTTTGACGCCATCTAGGACAAAGCAGCCAGTTTGATTAGCACTACAGCCTCAAACATTCAGTCCTTTCATCGATACTCAGTAGCAGCAGTGTGTACTATCTACAAGATGCACTACAGATATTCATGAAGGCTCCTTGGACAGCACCTTCCAATCCCACAACCACTTCTATCTAAAAGGACAAGGGCAACAGAGGTATGGGAACACTACCACTTGAAAGTTTCCCTCCACGGGTCTCACCATATAGGCATGGAAATATGGTGCCATTCCTTCAGTGTCGCTGGGTCAAAATTCAGGAGCTCTCTCCCTAGCAGTATGGTAGGTCTACCTACATCAAACAGACTGCAACAGGGCAATAAAATTCTGGCCCAGCCATCTACACCCACATCTCATGAATGAATAAAGAAGTAAATTTATCTTCAGTGGTCTTGACAAGAAGCTGAGTAGGGGGTGATTATTAATGCAAACAGAACTGCTACCCCATTATCTGACTGTATGAAATGAAACACACACATGGGTTTGGATTTGTACTTACAAAAAGAGGAAATCTAGAATTCTCTCCTCAAAAAATGTGGTTGTTAATACTCACTGATATTTAAGTTGTTCAGACTTCAGTTAGGAGCAGAGATCAGCCATGACAAGTTGAATGTTGGAAGAAACTCAAGGACATAGTGATCTGCTGCTGTTCCTACATGGAGTGACCAGAGAATTCTTGGAATGCTGCCTCCGCAGGCACCTGCACCTTGCAAAGAGGAAAACTTGAAATATTTGTAAAATGCCGAAACAGGACATTTCCAGAGTGTTAGTTCCATAATATGTATTATTGCATAAGAACATAGAGTTTAGGAGCAGGAATAGTCCATTTAACACTTTGCCATTCATTATGAAGATAGTTAATCAGTTTGTGGTCTCAACTCCATCTTCTTGTCCCTGTCACCCACTTTATTACATTGTCTATCATAAAACCAAAGTCCACCTTAAACGTTACAATCAAATCTCTACTGCTTTCTGGGGAAGAGAATCCCACAAATTAATGTCCTTCTGAGAGAAAACATTCCTCCTCATTCTTTAAATTATTGTGCTTTGGATAAAGGTGAATTTAAAAAAAAATTCATTCAGGGGATGAGGGTGATACTGTTTATGCCAGCATTTATTGCCCATCCCTAATTGCCCAGAGGGCAGTTAAGAGTCAATCACATCAATGTAAGTCTGGAGTTACTTGTAGGCCAGATTGGGTAAGGGTGGCAGTTTCCTTCCCTAAAGGACATTAGTGAAGTAGATGGGTTTTTTCTGGCACTCGGCAATAGTCTTGCGGTCATCATGAGATTCCTAGTTCCAGATTCTGGTGCGATTCAAATCTAGGTCCTGAGGACATTATACCAAGATCCTTCAATTAACATCCCAGCCACAAAAGTATTAGGCGATTGGCTCCCCATATTGTACTTGGAGTTCTAGAATGCATTTCATAAAACACTGTCAAAAGTTATTATAAAATAAAAGCTAATGGTGTAGTGTTGCACTTGATAGCAGATAGACCAGCTTACAGGAAAAAATGAGGACTGCAGATGCTGGAGATCTTCCGCCTAGGAACCCGCCAATCAAGGGATGAACTCCGATTTCTCCAGTTTCCTCATTTCCCCTCCCCCCACATTGTCTCAGTCCCAACCCTTGAATTCAGCACCACCTTCCTAACCTGCAATCTTCTTCCTGACCTTTCCGCCCCAACCCCCACCCCCACTCTGGCCTATCACCCTCACCTTAACCTCCTTCCACCAATCGCATTTCCAATGCCCCTCCCCCAAGTCCTTCCTCACTACCTTCTATCTTAGCCTGCTTGGCACACACTCCTCATTCCTGAAGAAGGGCTCATGCCCAAAACGTCAATTCTCTTGCTCCTTGGATGCTGCCTGACCTGCTGCGCTTTTCCAGCAACACATTTTCAGCTTACAGAAAACCCAGTAAAGGGGAACATTGGTCTCTTTAAGGAGAGATGTAAATGTGTTCGAAGCATTGAAAAGATTAACTAGAAAATTACCTGGAATGGGTGAGTTGGCTAATGAGGCAATGTTGGACAGATGAGGGTTGTATCTACTGGAGTTCAAAAAAAGTAAGAGACCACTTGATTGATCCTGTAAGGTCATGCCAGGGTGCATATAAGAAAGATTCTCCCACAAAAGAATTTAAATTCACTTTTTAAAAATAAGATGTCACCCTTTTAAGCAGATCTAAGTGGTTCTTTTTTCTCACAGATTGCTGTGAATCTGGAACTCTCTTCTTGAGAAGGTGCTGAAAGGAGAGTTCTTAAGGCAGAGACAGATAGATTCTTGATAAAAGACAAGGTGAAAATTATATAAAAATCGGTAGTAATGTGGTGTAATCTGATCAGCCATGATCTTATTAAATGGCACAGCAGGTTCAATTGGGCGCAGTGGACTATTCCTCTTAATTTGTGTGTTCCCTAGTTCTAGTCCCCTCCAGAAGAACCTACTGGTATCCACCATTTCAAATCGCCTTGGCATCTCACACGGTTTCATAAGATCACCTCTCAATCTTCGATATGGGTATAAAGGTAAAAGTTGTCATAGGGTTGCTGTCTCAGTACAGGGAGATGACTGGTGGTGGTTTAAACACCTAAGGCAGGGGGAGAGGTTGAGAAGGAGAGTCCTTTATGATAACCCCAGCCAGGGTGGGAAATGAACTCATGCTGTAGACAAGCCAGCTGTCCAGCCAACTGAGCTGACCAACCCCCTAAATATGGATAGATGAGATAAACCAGTATAGGTTTAGTGGGCGGCACGGTGGCACAGTGGTTAGCACTGCTGCCTCACAGCGCCTGTAGACCCGGGTTCAATTCTCGACTCAGGCGACTGACTGTGTGGAGTTTGCACGTTCTCCCCGTGTCTGCGTGGGTTTCCTCCGGGTGCTCCGGTTTCCTCCCACAGTCCAAAGGTGTGCGGGTCAGGTGAATTGGCCAAGCTAAATTGCCCGTAGTGTTAGGTAAGGGGTAAATGTAGGGGTATGGGTGGGTTGCGCTTCGGCGGGTCGGTGTGGACTTGTTGGGCCGAAGGGCCTGTTTCCACACTGTAAGTCTAATCTAATCTAAAAAAAAAAGGTCCAACTTGTACAAACTTTCTTCTAAAACTAGCCATTTATCCAAGAAATGAATTGAGTGAACCTTCTCTGAACTGTTTCCAATGCAATCATATCACTTTTGAACTAAAGAGACCAAAACCATACACTGTGTGAGACACAATTAATCTGTGCAATGTTAGTAATGGTTTATTACAGAGCTTCAACCTTCATTAAATCTCTTTATCATACTGGCTTCAGAGTTCTACAGCCATGTGAAAATGGACAGTTGTTATTACTTACCTCTGCAAGGATTACCTTGGCAACGGATGGTGTAATTAGGGGTTACATTGAGTGAACACTTTGAAATTTATTTGGCTTTTAAGAGAATGTGCCTTCTGATGTGGTTTCTTTGATTTTTTTTGTTTCCTTTAAAGAACGTCTCCACCTAGCCTGATGTATGCTGAAAATGAATTCTGATGATGCAATAACTGGTGTGGGGCCATTTTCTACTTGTGGTTTTGAAACAGTACTTCTGACCTGGTTATAGAATCCACCCCAAAACAAACAAGCTCTCATACAGGCTAAATGCTATTTAGTCCTGACGAGACATCTCATTGTGGACTTGTGCCTGTCCTTACCTTCTGAGGCTATGATATGTTGAATACAAGTTAAATCAATGACTAGAATGAAGGGACTAAAAGTATGATAGCAAAATTTGTGGAGATCACAAGGATTGGTAGGAAATTAAGCAGTTGACACAAGATAAACAAGTCTACAAAGAGATGTGGCAGGTGAATTATAATGTGAGAAAATGTAAATTGTTCATTTTACAGGATAAAGAGAAAAGCAGTATATTATTTGAATGTAGATTAAACTACAGAACTTTAGGGGTTTCTCCCCCCACAAACTGGATGTCGGCATCATTGTCTGGGCCAGCATTTATTCCCTGTCCCTAATTGCCTTTGGGAAAGTGATGGTGAGAGGAGTGCTTGATCTGCTGCAGTCCATTGGGTGTAGTTAGACACACAATTCCATTAAGGAGGGAGTTACAGCATTTTGACTCAGCAACAGTGAAGGAACAACAATTATTATTCCAAGGCTGGAAGGTGAGTGGCTTGAAGGGGAATTTGTAGATAGTGGTGTTTCCATGTATCTGCTGCCTTTGTCCTTCTGGATAGTAGTAGTTATAGGTTTGGAAGGTGCTGTCGGTAAATTTCTACTGCGCCTTTGATAGATCCTGCTGCTAATGGGGCATCAGTGTTGGAGGGAGTGAAATTTTTGAGAATGTGGTATCAATCATGCAAACTGCTTTGGTTTGGATGATGTCAAACATCTTGAGTATTATTAGAGCTACATACATCCAGGGAAGTGAGGAATATTCCGTCACACTCCTGACTTGTTCCTTGCAGATGGTGGACCAGCTTTGGCAAGTCAGGAGGTGGGTTACTAACTGCATGATTCCTCGCCTCTGACCTGCTCTTGTAAGCACAGCACTTGTGTGACCAGTCCAGTTTAATTGCTAGTCAATAGTAACCCCCAGAACATTGATAGTGGATAGTGATGGACATACATTGAATGTTGTGGGGTGATGGTTAGATTCTGTGTCTTGTTAGAAATGACTATTGCCTGGCACTTGTGTGTGACTGATACTTGGCACTTGTCATCCCAGGCCTTGTTATTGTCCAGATTGTGTTACACCTGGGCATAAACAGCTTCAATATTCAGGAACTCAGAGATTTGGGCATCAAGGTATATGAATAATGAGACGTTAGTCTGTATGTCTGGCAAGTGACTTAGAAGGCAAGTGCAATATTGAATTAGAAGTGGGCTCAATGACTTCAGCTCTTAATTCATGTTCTTGTGGGAAAAAAAATCAAAATTGCAATATTTAAAAGTGGCATATGTGAAGATACTTTTCAAAAATTGCACATTTTTCTACAGTATTAAGATGCCACTGACCATCTCGATAATGGTGCCATATCCCTGGGCTCAGGAAATGTCATCTGGGACTCCGTCATCACTATCTGGCAACCAATCCAGCAAGGTCCATTAGATACATCTTGATTTAGTACAATACCTTATACATGCTCCTGGCACCCAATTCCCTTTATCCACAAAGGGCTCACCATGTGTGTAGACATTAAAAGGATAGCAGTTGGACTGCCTGTAATGCTATTCCCCCCCATCCTCACCATATAAAGTGACGTTTGACATTAGCAATCCACATGTGCCTTTAAAAGTTCATCATATAACCATTTTCCAACACCATTCCCTCTGGTCAGATGGCAAGAAGTTGGAAAGATGGGATTGATTTCTTAAGCATCCAGTGCTATAGTCAGTATAGATGGTAAATGATTAGCTATACCCATATAGCTATTCTCAATAGAACCTGTTGCACTTGGAAGTGATATACACAACCAGCAAGGTCCCAGGATTGTTGACCACTTCATTCTATATAGGACAGCACTTGGTGTGTTTCAAGTAGTCTCAACCCTCAATGAACTATGAAATTGTAAGTTGAAAATTGTCAGGAGACTCGTCCTTAGTCACTGTCGACTCATTCTTCCTAAGTGTACAACCCACTGATATAGACAATGTGCTGAAATGTTTTGAGTGTCTGTTTGGGATGAGTAACCAGACAGCAACTAGTATCTCCAGAGAGATGAACTACTTACCACACAGGAGGAGGCCATTCAGCTCATGATGTTTGTGCAGTTCAGAATGTATGTCAGCCAGGATGTGTGGGCAGGAGACAGGAATTTTCATTTTCTTGTATGCACAATTTCAAAATTTAGTTCTCAATTACAGTTTTGAAACTTGAAATTGAAACAGTTTCTCATGCTCTTAAATCTGTGTGCACAGTCAGAGTATTTAAACATTTATTATACACTGAGTGACATTGTGGGAGCACTCCCTTTGAAAGAATATCCACAGCTAACTGCATAAGTCCATTATTTTTCTAACAATGGCACTGTGGATTAATAGTGCTCCCAGCTGTGATGGTCTTTGTGTGGTCAATTTTCACAGCTAAAATATTTATACCTCAATGAATAGCCCAAAATTTGAGTCTTTTATTAAACTAAGTTTACATCCAAAACAGCTTCGCTGAAGAGATTAAGTGTAAAGGGGATTTGTGGTTGCAGAATTACTTCACTCCTGTTGCACCCAAATGGTTATATGTGTCTTTCTCTGATCTTACTCCAGCAGACACCAACTGCTTCCCAGATCACGTACGCACCTGAACCTCCAACTCCACCCATAATGTATGATCCTGGACAGCAGGTACTGGCCTACACAAACTTCTATCCTGGGCCTCCACATCTGCCACCTTACAGCCCATATGATATTCAGGTACAGTACTTAGATATCAAAATTGTTGGATTAAAATCACTGCATAATCTTCCATTCCTTGACTAATTAAATGAAATGTGATATATGCTAAATGTGTGTTCTTTAAATCATGGTGGTCTTTTGTTGTGGGGTACATTTAGCTTAGTTGACTAGGTGGCTAGCTATGGTTCCTAATAGTGTGGCTTTGTGAGAATAGGTGAATTATATCCCCCCTTTACAACCTCCTTGGTTGGCTGGGACACTCTCTCTTTTAAACTTCTTGAACACAGCTATCCCTCTCTCTAATAAAACATATAGTTGTCAAATGTCTAAAATAACAGGAAGGTGTCAATCATAAGGTTTCCTTGAGTGAAATAAAAAACAACTTCATTATCTGCTCCAAGAAAAATAAAGATGTTGTGTTAAGCAAACACAGGTACAAAGTTAGAAGGGTTAATGTCCAAACAAAAGGAAAATGAAAAGATTGTACAGTTTTAATGTTCTTGAGGTTTCCCTGAGGTACAACGTTTTAACCTGAGACCATGGTTGTTTCAATTGATGCCTTGCATCCTCAGCAACAGCAAATATTTCAGATGTCCTGAGTTTTTGGTGTTATGATGGCTTTTCCTCATCAGCTCTGCCACCAGGACATCTTTCTTTCTTCAGTGTCTAAGTTCATTGCTTCAGGTCGGATCATTTCAGGTGATCGCTTTCATCTCCAGACTGTAAAACTTAGCATTCAGGTGGTTTCCAAATTTTTGTTATATATGATGATAACGCCAGCAGTGTAGGTGCAGTTCCCATCCTGGCAGAGATAGAATTGGACCTGTCACTTCATCCTATCTGTCTTGAAGGAGGTGGTAAGCAATGGCAAGCCACCATGAAGAAAAGCTGCTAAGAAAGTGGATCAGAACAAAGCATTAATTGACAATGAGCCAATGATCTATCTTTAGGCAGTCCACACCTTTTAGATGCCAAAGGTTTTGGCATTGTTTTAAGCTGACAGAAATGCAGGCAACCCCAATAGGTAAACATAATCAATGATGGCAGTAAGCCATATGCACCAGAATGTTCTTAATCATGTTGTTTGCATTTTCCTAAGATGTTGTCCTGTTAAGATCGGCTTGTACACAGGCTTCGTAGCGAAGGAAAGTAGGCACTTGATCTGGTATGTCAGGGTATAAAGGTGTTGATTGAAGATAGGATCATAGACGCTGCTGTCCTGAATTCCACAGTGGAATATTATGTCAGTAATGTGGGGTTCACCCATCAAGAACTGTAACTTGGACTAGGCTTATCAGACTCATGTAAATGAGACCCGAGGCCCTCTACTGGATATTTCTCATGTCTTTTCAGTTCCTGATAATCAACATGACCTGCACAAAATTTATGCCAAAATTAATCAACACTGTAATGGTAACAGTCCTTTACCAATTAGAATGGAGAGTGTGGTGCAGGTAAAGTAATGGTAACAGTCCTTTACCGATTAGCAGTTGAGCTCTGTTGTCTCTGGCATGGTACTCTGCACCTGAAACTGTATTAAGTTTGGTGCCAAGAGTTGTATATCTGCTGTAGATGATGGTAATTTGAGCGCAAGTCAGAAATCCCAAAGTTCAACCCTTCCTTACGTACTCACTAAATTTTAAAAAAAAATTGCTTGCTGGCAGAAAATGTATTCCTTTCCCAATATAATGTGAGTGCAGCATACTAGGAAAATGAAGATCAATACAGATGGCTCAAAGTTCAACTAGTAATTCTGCTTAATGGGCGAGTTACCTACCCTATTATCAGACATTTGCCAGACTCCTGGGCTGGAATACAAGAATAAATTTCCAATGATCAGCTTTAACTAAAGCAGTTTTTTAAAATAGTTTCTCAGCTGCAAAACTAATATAATCCTACAAGCTGTCTTTTATCAGTTTCAGGCAGGAAAGTGTTTTGTTTCCCATTCTGCTGTCGTTGAGTTCACTATGGGCATTCCTTATGCAATAGAGACAGACGTTGTCAAACTCACTCAACAACACTTCATTCCTAATTCTGCTTCTGCCATTGTTTCCTATGTGGTCCACGACAACTGGATCCATCTCATTCTCCTATTTTTTTCTGTTCCAACTGCAATGAAATGTCTTTAACCCTGACCCGACAATGAGCCAGACTCATTGTCTGGCAGCACAACTTTTGGAACTCTTAGTCTTGGCTACAGAGAACAAAATCTATCCCCTTACTATACTGTCTCCCATCACAATCAAATTATAGAGTCATAGTGTCATAGAGATGTACAGCATGGAAACAGACCCTTCAGTCCAACCTGTCCATGCCAACCAGATATCCCAACCCAATCTAGTCCCACCTGCCAGCACCCAGCCCATATCCCTCCAAACCTTTCCTATTCATATACCCATCCAAATGCCTCTTAAATTTGCAATTGTACCAGCCTCCACCACTTTCTCTGGCAGCTCATTCAATACCCGTACCACCCACTGTGTGAACAGTTGTCCCTTAGGTCTCTTTTATATCTTTCCCCTCTCAACCTCAACCTATGCCCTCTCGTTCTGGACTCCCAGACCCCAGGGAAAAGACTTTGCCTATTTACCCTATCCATGCCCCTCATGATTTTATAAACCTGTATAAGATCACCCCTCAGCCTCCGACACAATAGGGAAAACAGCCCCAGCCTGTTCAACCTCTCCCTATAGCTTAAATTCTCCAACCCTGGCAACATCCTTGTAAATCTTTTCTGAATTCTTTCAAGTTTCATAACATCTTTCCGATAGAAAGGAAATCAGAATTGCACGCAATATTCCAACAGTGGCCTAACCAATGTCCTGTACAGCCGCAGACCCCATTGAATGGCCTGCAGTCCCACGGTACCGTGTTCGGTTTGTTCATCCACCGTGCAGACTCTTTCATCTTCCATACAGACAGTAAGAACCTGTTAGTTAAGGACAATGATCAACTATCCTCCTGTAATGAATCTGGGGTATCGCTACCTCTGGTTTTCACAGCCTCTGGTTTAGGCTACTAACCAGATCTGTACCACTTCCTAGCCTATTGGGTATGACTAGGTGAAAGTGCAGACTGCAGATGCTGGAGATTAGAGTCAAGATTAGTGTGGTGCTGGGAAAGCACAGTAGGTCAGACAGCATCCGTGGAACAGGAAAATTGACGTTTTGGGTAAACGTCGATTTTCCTGTTCCTCAGATGCTGCCTGACCTATTGTGCTTTTCCAGCACCAATCTAATATTGGGTCTGACTGCTTCCTAGGATAGGAACAGTGTACAGCTAACCTTTCCCCTCTCTAATGCCCCACAACATCTGCGGTTCAATTAGTCCTAGCTGAGATTTGTAGCAATACAGACACATAGCTTAGATGTAGAGGTGACATAGTGCCACAATGATTAGCTGGCTGCAGGAATTTTCTCCGTGTGCTCCAGTTTCCCCTCTGTCCAAAGATGTGTAGGTTAGGTGGATTGGCCATGCTAAATTGTAATTTCCAGGCTAGACGGACCGGCCACAGTAAATGCAGGATTGCAGGGGTGGGGTGGGAGGTGAGTCTGGGTGTGATGCTCTTCAAATGATAGGTGCAGGCTCAATGGACTGAATGGCTTCTATCTGCACTGTACCCATTGTGTTGTGGGGGGATCACAGTACTCTCTACAAATTCTCACACGCTGTCATTGCTGCATATCGCTTCCACTGCCATCCGTAAATAACACTGTTTAACCTATTCAGTGAACTTACTCAAAAACTGAAAACTATAAGCCAAGAAATTTATCTAAATTTGGATATAGCTAGACTATTTTAAATATTGACTCTTTATGAACACACTTATTGCTGGCATTAAACATCAGTTTCTTTCCCCTCTCCAATTCACGCGCTCAATGATTTTCCAGATTTTACACTCGTCATAATGCACTGTGCTGCTTATTTCTGTAATCCTTTTTTGAGCCACGCCGATGTGGTAATGTCTGATTCTGCTTCCAGGGATGAGAACCTCTACAGGTCATCATGTACAGCTAATCGACAGCCACTGTTCCTGTTAAAGGTTGACTAAGTTACAGTTTCATTTAGTTATAAAGTTTCTTCTGATTCAAAGAAGTAAAACTTTGTGGTTAAACTAAACCTCAGTTAGATAGTACATTATTGCTGTACCAGAAAATACAATTTGTCAGGTTCCCAACTTTGACCTTCTCGGTATAATTTTTACACCACCCTTGCGAACTCAAGCTGAGAAAAAACTGTTCCGGGATGGTTGGATTCCTGGGGAGGAGGCCTGGCGAGTCCCTGAATGAGAATAGAGACTGACAGCTGCAGTTGTGGGTTGAGTGCAAGGCCAGCCTCTGTGCACTGGGCGTGTGTTGTAAATAAAATGAAATGAAACCAAAAACAGCCCTCACTGCTCATCGATTTCTCCCCATCCTCTATGCTACATCTGTGCCAAACCTATGCCACTTCTGATGCTTCCTTAACCACACCCCATAACCCTTCATACTTTCTATGTCCCTCTACCCAATACTCATTGCCCTTTATAGCATCTGTCCTAATCTATGCCTTGTACCCATCACTTTAACCTCTAGAGCCCTTATGCCAAAGGAGTGCCAATTCATCCAATATGTCAATCACCTTTGACCTTTTACCTACCATGTCAGCTCACTAGTTTCCATCATGGACAGACTTCAGGACCCATGCACAGTAAAGGAGAAATGAAGTTATATGAAAGTAAATTCTAGTGAACCCTCTCGGCATCATAACAATAGCCTTACTACAGCTCTCTAAAAAGCTTTGTATTGTGACTGCCCAAAATAAATTCACTGAAACAGACCTGCAGTGGTGGTGGTGGGGATTTAAAAAGACCATGCAATTGAAGTGAATCAATTTTGCGGTACAAACGGACATTGGAAAATAAAGTATTTCCTCTAGGAAAGGCAAAGAAAAGAAATCCCGGTCTTCTATATGGGTTGGCAGCCACCTTTGTCATTCAGGGCTGCCATTATTATTTGGACATTGACAAGTTTTATATCCATTTCTGCTGTATCAAGTTTCCCAGCAGGTTCCAGACCAAACCCTACACTCCCTTCAGAACCCTTTTGGGTTAGGCTGTTTTCCAGTAACCTGAGGCTAATGGTAGTTATACATACACATCCTTAGTCCTCGGCCTACATAAGTTAGTTGACCCTACCGTTTACAGCATGGTGAGTTCCACTCCCTAAAAGTGAACCATGTTACATTGTGATGTTAGTTCCAAACACACAGTATTGTTGGACTTTATGCCATCTATTGTGCTACACCACCTCTTAACAAATTTGAATTGATTGTCATGGTAAGTTTATAATGAAACTTTAGCCTTTTTTTTCTTTCCATATTTGTGCTCCTATAAATTCTAATTTTGTAGTTCTAAGTCAAAACTACACTGCAGTGTTTCTTTTCTCCCATCACTTTTTGTCAAAAAGTAGTTCAGTCTTCTTGTATCTTTTCGTGCATTAAGAAACTAAAGAAGAGCCTCAAGTGTCTCGTCTGGAGGATTAACTGGAGCTTGCACCATAGGACTGCAGAGAAGGTATTCCTGGGGAAGGCTCTGAGTAAAGGGAGTAGTCCAAGCTTGTGCCCTGCCAAGGCGTCCAATCCGGCCTACCATCTGGTTTAAAATACAGGATGTACAACTGTGAAGTTCTGCAAAAAACATCGCTGAGCCTCAATCTTTCAGCAATAAATGCAGGAGCAAATTGGCTTCTGATTGGAAGAGCATTGAGCACTTCTTTATTCCGCGGGCTTTGAGAAGATTTGTAGCTCAGGTTGAGGTTCTGGATATAGGTTTGCTCGCGGAGTTGGAAGGTTCATTTCCAGACGTTTCGTCACCCTACAAGGACCCATCTTCAGTGGGCCTCCAGGCAAAGCACTGTTGGTACTAGTGAGAGAGGGTCATGTTGTTTAGTGGCTCACTAGTATCCTTTCATACAGAGGAGGAAGGACACCACTTTGACTGGGACAACACATTGATCCCAGGACAAGCAAAACCAAGACATGCACAAGAATTCTTAGAAGCATGGCATTCCAACCAGAACTCTATCAACAAATACATTGAGTTAGACCCCATCACCCAACCCCTGGAACAAAAAGGAATGACATCAGCCACAGGAAATGATGTCACCACAATAAATGACATCACCAACCCAAACATATAAATAGAAAGTAGAAATTATCAACAATGCTCGGCCCAGAGGCCCACTGAAGATGTTACCTGATAGGGTGGCGAAATGTCTAGAAATGAACCTTCCAGCCCAGCGAGTAAACCTACATCCACCACTTCTTTATTCAGCCTGAGGCCTGTGTGCAGTGGCAGTGGAAAGTCTGCTGGTGAAGAAGCTGCTCAGGACAGAGTGCCAGCCAGCCAGGCAGGTTAGGGGCAAAGAGGTTTCCCATTGGAGGAGGCAGCTCGCTGCTCCCTACGCTGACACTGGCTGCCTGAAGAAGGCGGTCAAAATCATAGAACAGATTCAAAAGCCACAGGGCTGAGAGCAAACACAGGGAGATAAGTGAGTAAGGGGCAGACGGCGTGGGCAGAAGTGCGAGCAAGGGACAGAGGACCAATGATATTTTTTATTCATTCATGGGACATGAGTGTTGTAAATGCAGATACAGTTACAATATTTAAAAGACTTTCGGATAGGTACATGAATAGGAAAGGTTTAGAAGGATATGGGACAGTTTAGTTTGGGAAACTGGTCGACATGGACAAGTTGGATCTAAGGGTCTGTTTCAGTGCTGTATGATTCTATGGCTAAGCCAGCATTTATTGCTCATCTGCAATTGTAAGGAATCACATCTAGGCCAGACCAGGTAAGGGTGGCGGCTTCCTTCCCAAAAGAACACTTGTGATCCAGATGGGTTTCTTCCAAGAATTGACAATGGTCTTATGGTCATGATTAGACTCTTAGTTCCAGATTCATTGAATCCATAGCTGGTTTCCAGCCTGGGTCCCCAGGACATTTCCAGGATTTCTGGATTAGATTCCCTACAGTATGGAAACATTCGGCCCAACAACTCCACAACGATCCTCCGAAGAGTAACCCACCCAGACCCGTTCCCCTACATTTACCCTTGACTAACTCTGTGGGTAGTTTAGCATGGCCAATTCACCTGACCTGCACATCTTTGGATTATGGGTGGAAACCGGAGCACCCGGAGGAAACCCACACAGACACACGGAGAATGTGCAAACTCCACACAGACAGTTGCCCAAGGCTGGAATCGAACCCTGGTTCCTGGTAACGTGAGGCAACAGTGCTAACCACTGAGCCACCGTGCCACCTGTCTGGTGATAATATCAGTAGGTCATCACCTCCCCAGGATGGGTGGGAAAGTCAGCATGGGGGCAGAAAGTGTGGGTGAGCAAGTGAGTGAAGAGTTGAGCACCTGGGAGAGGGGCAAAGGGTGGGATGGGGGAGTAAGAACGTGGGATGGGAGGATTAGAGAAAGTGCACCTAGGAGAGGGGCAGTGTGTGAAACCTGAGAGTGAACCAGACAAACACATTCATCCTTACTTTGTCTGGACACAAGTCTCCTTAATCTACAGATTATCCAGGTGGGGGCAACAGGAAATGTGTTCTTAAAGAATTAATGTTTCAAAGTTTTCATATCAGTAAACAATACCTCGCTTTGGAGTCTGTGTTTGGATTTCATAATAACTCATTTTATCTATTGAATTGTATTTACAAGAAATGCTATTTGTTTTTTTAAGGCACATTTTATCAAATTATGGATGCTAGTGATTAGTCTTTGAAACAAGGGTCTAATCATGTTAAATTGAAAGGCATCATTGTCATAAAAAATTGTGTATGTGTGTGTTCGCATAATATGAGACAATTTGCTGCTAAATAGCATGTAAACAAAACAGTCACAGACATTAGGGTGTACTCTGTACTGAGTCATTTAATGTCTACTCTTTCTATTTCCCAGCATCCCAGTATATTCTCAGCCTCCACGCCATCTGATGATTCACAGTCTATTTCACAGTCTGCTTCAAGTTACATGTGGCCGCCAAACACTCCTCCTCGCTACTCGCCAGCGTACTTCCCACCTGATGAAAAGCCACCACCCTACACACCGTAGATCTCTACTTGTTTTCATCATCATCACAGACTTTGATCTTTTTGGAGACCTTCATTGCAAAGGCATCATCCACCCAGATCACTTTATGATCTCCATGTGCATACTCTTACACACAGTGATGTGTTTGTAGAAACTCGTCTGTTAAAAAGAAACCAAAAGCATATCATTCTGCTACTTGTTAAGGGTATGTTAATCCTAATTTGTTGGAAAATGATGCACTTATACTTTAGGTTGTAATTACAAAAACAAAACTTTGGAAAGCTACAAACCCATCAGCACTGTCAGATCAACCACGATCAAATTAAATGGTCGAACAGAAGTAAGAAGCTGAATGGTCTACACTTGTTCCTATCTTCCTATGTTGCTAATTTATCAATTAAGCTGTGCAAATATATAATTTAAAAGTAAATGATCAATTTTAGCTTTGTAGTATACTGTTACCTTTTTGGTAGTTTTTTTACTGGTTGAAATCTCTACTTTTTAGCAGTTTCTGAGGCTCTTTATGAAGTTGCTATGCATATTTTAGATAAATGTCCAGATAAACATTTCAGCATTGCTGTTATGAAATAGATCCATTTAGAGGCCCATTTTCATATCTCAAACTGGTGGAGCATTAGGTGACTATGTCATAGCAAGGTTCATAGAGAGTTTGGTTCCCTTTCAGTGCTGAGTAAGGTGTTTTCTGCTGCAAGGCAGTTTAATATTCCATTTGATTTGACTGAGTAGCCCTTCACTAAGAATTGGGGAAGCTCTAATTACTGATTGCATCCTGCTGGAAGTCACTGTGGGAGGACATTTGATGAGAATGTGTCAAGGCTCAAGAGCCTACTCCTCTTCCTGTTTCTTGTGGTCTTTATGGCTCATGGTTCACATGTGTCATGATCAATGGGCAAGATGCAGTAGGCACATGCTTACAAAGAGGGAGTGCCTTTAGGATTGAAGGGGAGGGAGAAAATTAAGCCTGAGAACAAATGTGGTTCTGGTTACCAGTTTCATCTCAAGCCAGCTATAGATGGATGTAAACTACCTTCCCTTATCTGAGTCTTTCTACATGGTTAAGAACAGAAAGTTGGATTATCAGTGCACAGTCTCTAATGTCTGTTGATAGAGCACAACTATTGGAATTCAGATTCCTGGTGCTTGCATATCGCACAGACCTTGTGACATTTTGAGGGAAGATAAGGAAATATTCTATTTAACAATGACTGCTGCTTTATCCATTGGAAAATAAATGGATTGGAATGTGTTTGATATTCATGAAATAATTTTAAAACCATGCACGAACATAGAGGGGCTTGTGTGCACTTCACTGAACATTATATATCAGAGTTGCCTCTAGTCTAACTACCATTTGAAAGATAAGCAAGAGTTGCAATTATGAATAATTGTGGGGTAGCAAAGTTCACAGGATTTGTGGAGCATATTCTTCAGAGTTCTAAAGTTCTTGGGCTTTAGACCACATGAAGAATTAGCAGAGTTAAGTTCACTTTGCATACAACCAGATGAATCCCATAAACAGCTGGTAGGAAAAATGCATGGACTGTTAAAATTTCAGTGGGGTACCTGCTTGTTAACTATGGATCCATCTTTGTCCTTGATAAAAGTAAATCTTTTGTTTTCAGTAACTTTTGAAATTGTGCAACATAAGTAGAAAGTTGGCAAAAAGTACATATCTTCAGGAAGTGCAGTCAAAAAAGCTGTCAGATGTAATTTAAGCTGAATAAATGTATGTTAATTCATTTTGACTGAAAACCAAGGTTAGGAGAATATGTTTATTGGAAGGACATGGTGGGAGGTGGGGGGGGAAGAATAAGCAGAGAAAGAATTAAATACACAGATCCTTGAAAGAGCAAGTGCAAATGAGTAAAGATATGCATAAATGGGATGTGTTGTAGCGGTAAAGGATTAATTGGGAATCCCGTGTCAAACCACTTTGCAAAGTTAGATGGCCCTAACTGCAATAAAGATGGAAGATGCAAATTGGGGCAGGAAAACTCACTGGGGTGTGGGAGATGAATGAATGGTTTTTGTATTTCAGATTGTTTTTTGGAAACGAAATTTGGCTTGATGACGTCTATCTGAACTTAGTTTTCATTTCTTATCATAATCCAAAAAAAAATCATCTTTTGTGTAATGGCTTCAAATCTTAATGGATTGCTCTATTAGATTTCTTTTAAAATATCATTATTTTATTGAATGCATTGTTTTGTTTCCCAACATCATCCCTAAGACTCTTGCTGTGTTTACGGAGTTGAGTTATCCAACTGTGCAGCTATAAACTTAAAACAGCTTATGTAAAAGCACTCTTACTAAGAAAAATTGGTGCCAGTTCACCTGAGTTCCAACATAGAATACTGTGGGAATTTGTAGTATTCTTGCATGTGTGGTTGAAATTTTGACAGGAGTTCTATTTGCATTGAAATTTATCTCTCCAGTAAGGAGTGGCCAAAAAACTCGACAAAATGTGTGAACCCAGGCCCAGTGCATAAAGTTCCTCGTCACTTTCTGGTCATTTGATTATGCAACCTATACAGAGGAATTTCTTCTTCTCTAAGAGGGTAATGAACCTGTGGAATTCTTGGCCACGGAGAGCCTTCAAGACTGTTTTTTTTAAAGAATACTCAAGGCTGAGATAGATTTCTAATCAGGAAAGGAATCAAGGACTATGGAGAAAAGACAAAAACTGAAATTGAGGAATATCAGATTAGCATTGATCTCATTGAATGACGGAGCAAACCAAATGTCTTCCTGTACATGTATGCAAATAAATTGAATATAGCAAACAAGATTGGGGAATTGCAGGCACAGATTGCTAAGTGGAAATGTGATGTTATAATGATAAGCGACCTGGTATTCAAATAAGATAGGAAAGGAGGCCGGAAGGCAGGATTATTTCAGGAGAGTATTGTAGTGCGAGAGAAAGATGTCACAGGTCAATTGATTAAAACTAAGGAACAAAAAGGGTACAATTACATTGCTAGGTGTATCTGTAGACCACCAGCTAACGGTAAGGATATGGAGAAACAAATGTGCAGGGAAATTCCAGATGCCAATGTTATGCATTAATTTTAATGGGCAACTTCAGTTACCCAAGTATAGACTGGGACAGTCATAGTGCAAGGGCAGGAAGGGTAAGTGTTCTGAGATTGCATTAGTAGTATGGGTCCAGCCCACAAAAACAATAGTTGGACCTGGCTATTGGGAATGAGGTATCATCGAGGATTACTAAGGAGACAGTGATCATTGTATTGTAAGTTTCAAGATAATGATGGAGAATGACATTCATCAGTCCAGAGTGAAGAAAGATCAATTGAAGAGCCGACTTCAATGGGGCAAGAACAAAGTTAGACAGGTCAGACTACAACAAGAGTTTGGCAGGAAAAACTAATTGAACAATGGTCTGCCTTTGAAGAGAGGATGGTTTGGTACAGTTGTGGTACTTTCCTTCAAATGGGAAAGGTAGAACAAACAAACCCAGAACTCCATGAATAATAAAGGAGATAGAAATAAAGATAAAGAAGAAAAAGTGTGCTTATTACAGATGTCACTTAGAGGAATACAGACAATTCAGAAACTAGATTAAAAAAAGCAAAAGAAACTGAGAAATGATTGGCAGCCAACATATAGGGGTGCTCCAAAATCTTCTGTGGGCTTAAATATTAAAGGTAGTCAAAAGAGGAGTAGGGCTGATCAAAGCTCAAAAAGGGGATTTCCACATAGAGGTAGGGGCATAGCTCAGGTGTTAATTTGTTCTTTGCGCCTTTCTTTGCCAGAGGTGGATGCTAACCAGACCATGATGACAAGAGCAGGACTCTGTGAGAAAAAAAGTAACTCTCACTAGACAGTTCAACATTGTTAAGGAAGAAGTCTTGAATGGATTGTTGGTACTTAAAGTTGACAAGGCATCAGGATCAGACAAGATACACCTAAGAATATTGAAGGAAGTGTGAGTGTTAATCGCAGGGCACTGACCATAATTCTTCCCTAGACGCCATGGAGATATCAGAAGACAGAAGAATTACAACCATTATGGCCATGTTCAAGAAAGAGAATAAACCCAGAAATTATAGACCAATCAGTTTACCTTCAGTGATGGGTAAGCTTCCAGAAATAATTATAACTGGAGATCTTTCGGGACGTAGTGAGGGTAACACAGTGATGTGGTGTTCTTTGACTTCCCGAAGGCAGTTGTTACATTGCCACGGACAGACATGAGAAAATCTATACATCGTGGAATAAAAGGGATAGTAGCAAAATTGACTGAGTAATAGGAAACAGAGAAATGGCCAATGAGCATTTTTGGGGCTGGAGGAACATTTGTTGTGGAGTTCACCAGGAATTGTTATTGGGACCCTCGCTTTACCTGATGTGCCTGTATTAATGATCTGTACATGTGCACAGATCATTGAAGGTGGCAGGATAGGTGGTGAGAGCAGTTAAGAAAGCATATGGTATTTTTGGCTTTATTAATAGGAGCCTTTATTAATAGGAGCATAAAGTATAAGGGCAAGGAGATGTTAAATTTGTGTAAGACACTTATTAAACCTCAACTGGAGTGATGTGTAAAGTTTTGGGACCACATGACAGGAAGTGAAAGCATTGGGGAGAGTCCAGAAGGCAGTTTTCAAGAATGAAATTCCTCATCCATAGATATATTTATGAGGGTACATTGAAGAGGTTGGGACTGTTCTGTTTGGAGAGAGGAAGGCTAAGAGGAGTTCTAATTTTTTTTTAAAATGTCACAACCATGAGTGGGCTGGATAGAGAGAAACTGTTCCTGCTCATAAAAGGAACAGGAAGGAAAGAACTAGATTTAAAATGATGTGCAATAGGAGCAAATGTGACATGAGAAAAGTCTTTTTTCACATCACAACTAGTCAAGGTGTAGAATGCACTGTGTGGAAGTCTAGTGGAGGTACATTCAACTGATACATTCAATAGGGTATTGGATGATTATTTGGATAGAAATAAAGCCCTAGTTATACCACATTTGATGTACTGTGCACAGTTCTAGTCACCACACCTCAGGAAAGAATGCAAAAATGTTGAATTACAGGAACGATTCCACAAACTAGAATAGGATTTCTTAGAATTTTGAAATATAGAGGGTGATGATATAAACGTTTCTAAGACTAACAGGGTAGCGTTCTGGAAACCAGTTGGTGATATTCTGTGGTGAAGAACTGCATGCAATGCTTCTGCCTTTAGAGCCGTTGCTGGATGGGTGACTGCACATTTTCAGACTTAACTTCTACAATCTGCAGCATTGGCCACACAATTTAATACAGACTATCAGAGTAGATAAAGATGAACTACTTCTGCTGATGAAAAGTCCGGATTTAGAATGCACAATTTTTTTTTTAATTGAGCACGGTCTCTCAGGAAACGCTTCTTAACACAAGCTGGTGGAAGTTTTGTCCTCCTCTGCAAATAGCAACTGCAGCTAGATCAATTAATTTCAAAACTGAAAGTGACAGATCTTTGTGAATCAAAGGCATTAAAGAATATGGAGTGAAGATGGGTACTGTATATGGTGTTATGCTGCAGGTCAGCTATGGAGAAGTTCTAAATTGGAGAAAGGCCAATTTTGACGGTATTAGGCAAGAACTTTCGAAAGCTGATTGGAGGCGGATGTTCGCAGGTAAAGGGACAGTTGGAAAATGGGAAGCCTTCAGAAATGAGATAACAAGAATCCAGAGAAAGTATATTTCTGCCAGGGTGAAAGGGAAGGCTGGTAGGTATAGGGAATGCTGGATGACTAAAGAAATTGAGGGTTTGGTTAAGAAAAAGAAGGAAGCATATGTCAGGTATAGACAGGATAGATCGAGTGAATCCTTAGAAGAGTACAAAGGAAGTAGGAGTATACTTAAGAGGGAAATCAGGAGGGCAAAAAGGGGACATGAGATAGCTTTGGCAAATAGAATTAAGGAGAATCCAAAGGGTTTTTACAAATATATTAAGGATAAAAGGGTAACTAGGGAGAGAATAGGCCCCCTCAAACATCAGCAAGGTAGCCTTTGTGTAGAGCCACAGAAAATGGGGGATGTACTAAATGAATATTTTGCATCAGTATTTACTGTGGAAAAGGATATGGAAGATATAGACTGTAGGGAAATAGATGATGACATCTTGCAAAATGTCCAGATTACAGAGGAGGAAATGCTGGATGTCTTGAAACAGTTAAAAGTGGATAAATCCCCAGGACCTGATCAGGTGTATCCGAGAACACTGTGTGAAGCTAGAGAGGTGATTGCTGGGCCTCTTGCTGAGATTTTTGTATCATCGATAGTCACAGATGAGGTGCTGGAAGACTAGAGGTTGGCAAACGTGGTACCACTGATTAAGAAGGGCGGTAAAAACAAGCCAGGGAACTATAGACCGGTGAGCCTGATCTCAGTGGTGGGCAAGTTGTTGGAGGGAATCCTGAGGGACAGGATGTACATGTATTTGAAAAGGCAAGGACTGATTAGGGATAGTCAACATGGCTTTGTGAGTGGGAAATTATGTCTCACAAACTTGATTGAGTTTTTTGAAGAAGTAACAAAGAAGATTGATGAGGGCAGAGCAATGGATGTGATCTATATGGACTTCAGTAAGGCGTTCGACAAAGTTCCCCATGGGAGACTGATTAGCAAGGTTAGATCTCATGGAATACAGGGAGGACTAGCCATTTGGATACAGAACTGGCTCAAAGGTAGAAGACAGAGGATGGTGGTGGAGGGTTGTTTTTCAGACTGGAGGCCTGTGACCAGTGGAGTACCACAAGGATCGGTGCTGGGCCCTCTACTTTTTGTCATTTACATAAATGATTTGGATGCGAGCATAAGAGGTACAGTTAGTAAGTTTGCAGATGACACCAAAATTAGAGGTGTAGTGGACGGCGAAGAGGGTTACCTCAGATTACAACAGGATCTGGACCAGATGGAGTTTAATTCAGATAAATGCAAGGTGCTGCATTTTGGGAAAGCAAATCTGAGCAGGACTTATACACTTAATGGTAAGCTCCTAGGGAGTGTTGCTCAACAAAGAGACCTTGGAGTGCAGGTTTATAGCTCCTTGAAAATGGAGTTGCAGGTAGATAGGATAGTGAAAGCGGCATTTGGAATGCTTTCCTTTATTGGTCAGAGTATTGAGTATAGGAGTTGGGAGGTCATGTTGTGGCTGTATAGGACACTGGTTAGGCCACTGTTGGAATATTGCGTGCAATTCTGTTCTCCTTCCTATCAGAAAGATGTTGTGGAACTTGAAAGGGTTCAGAAAAGATTCACAAGGATGTTGCCAGGGTTGGAAGATTTGAGCTATAGGGAGATCTGAAGAGGCAGGGGCTGTTTACCCTGGAGCGTCGGATGCTGAGTGGTGACCTTATAAAGGTTTACAAAATTATGAGGGGCATGGATAGGGTAAATAGGCAAAGTCTTTTCCCTGTGGTCGGGGAGTCCAGAACTAGAGGGCATAGGTTTAGGCTGAGAGGGGAAAGATATAAAAGAGACCTGAGGGGCAACATTTTCATGCAGAGGGTGGTATGTGTATGGAATGAGCTGCCAGCCGAAATGGTGAAGGCCGATACAATTGCAACATTTAAAAGGCATTTGGATGGGTATATGAATAGGAAGGGTTTGGAGGGATATGGGCTGGGTGCTGGCAGGTGGGACTAGATTGGGTTGGGATATCTGGTCGGCATGGACGGGTTGGACCGAAGGGTCTGTTTTCATGCTGTACATCGCTATGACTCAGCAAATAGTGGAACAGATTGGAGAAGCTAATTGGGCTATCCCAATTCTGATGTTCGTTAAACTGTGAACTCATTACCCTGTTTGTTTAGTCTAGCACAATCTAGCTAGAATGCACATCTCTTCTGACCTCTGAATATTCTGAATCCAATTTGAGGATATTTGTAGAAAGAGATTACAATCTCGCATTCAGTTGTAACTGATTTATTCTAGCAAGAAGTGTGAATGTAGCCTTGAAACAAGTGCCAAAATTAATAGGGTTAATTGATCTCTACAATTTTCTGAGTTGATTATGTGCAGGTTTTCAGTATAAAAATTTGAGATCTCAATTTGAAAATGATGTGCATTACATTTGTACAGCTACATTAGGATCGAAATTTAGTCCATCTGATAGCCTCATTTAGCCCTGACTGGGAAAAGAATCTGTATGATTATCAAAGCATCTCTTTCAATGGCAAGGATGTCATGAACAGTTAAGTTCTGGGTAGCACAAAGTCAATTTGTAATTCAATATTTTAATTCATGAGGTCTGTGAAATAGAGTAAAAACTGTTTGATCAGTGGAAGAATAGTTGCATTGCCAGATATAACGAAAGAATGTCAATGAGGGTTACCAATGTGTCCACTTTGTATCACATGTTTAATGTAATAAAACAATCGAAGGCACTTCAGAGAAGCATCGTACAACAAAATATGACATTGAGTCACGTCAGATGGCCAAGAGCTTGCTCAAGAGGTAAGTCTGAAGCCGTGCCTTAAAGAAAGGAAGCAAAATAGAGAGGTGTAGGAAAAGTATTTCAAAGATCTGGGTCAGCAACTAAATGTGTGACCACTAACAGTGAAAGTATCAAAATTGGGGCTAGCATGAGGCCAGAATTAGGCAAATATAGAGATTAGATTAGATTACTTTACAGTGTGGAAACAGGCCCTGAAGGCTGTAGGTGATTAGAGATAGAGAAGGGCAAGGCCATGAGGGGATATGAAAATAAGGTTGAGAATTTTTAAAAACAAGATAGTGATTGGGGTAAATGTAAATCAGCAAGTACATGAGTGATTATTGCTCGGTGCAAGGTCAGACACAATCATCAGAGTTTCAGACGACCCCTTCAAAGAGGGCAGAACATGAAAAGCTGACCAGTAGTGCACTGAAATAATGAAGGCTAGGAGTAACGAAAACATGATTCTTGAGGATTTCAACAGCACGCAAACTGAGCCGGGGCAGAGTTAAAAGGTGGAAGTAAACGTTCTTAATAATTCTCATCAGAAACTCAACTTGGGGTTAAATCAAATTATATGGCCAATGCTGCAGATTGTAGAGGTTAAGTCTGAAAACGTGCAGTCACCAACAATGGTTTTAAAGGCAGAGGAATTGCAAGTGGTTCTTTAACACTGCATAACATGGGCTAGTTCCTAGCATACTACAGCAAGACACAGACACAATGGGAAGGAATTTGGCTCCGTTCTGTTGATAATGATTTATTTTGCATTGGGGTAATTGGTTATATCCAATTAGAAAGAGTTAGAGGTCAGGAATTCCAGGTGTTAAGTGAAATGGGAGGGAAGACCAAAATCATTTTGAGGGGGAAGTAAGAATACCCCTTTTTTCTCCATTCCCACCTATGATTCCATCTATGGAGCAGTACCTTAGTACTAATTAAGAGTGATGAGCCAATTGTACCCAAGTAGGATGAACAGAATTGATTATTTAGTACCGGCGACTGCTGTTTTCCCTCTGATTCTCTTTTCTAGTTAATTCTCATGATGGAATCATGTTCAGACAATGGGTGCCTGGCACTTAGCATATTGGTTAAGATTAATATTGGCACAGCAGCCTCAACTGGTTGCGTTACCTACTTGTATCCCGAGTTCTTACGTTCTTTAAACGCAAGAACCTTGCTGCATTTAGCCAAATGATTAAAATGACAGAATTGGCTTCATCTATGTTCCATCATCTATCATCAAATAGCTTGTCAGCACAAATTATCAAGGCTTACATAAGACTAATGACTCCATTGGAGAGATACTAGTGTACTCTGTACATGAGTACAATGAAAAGTGTCCAATGTCACCATTCCAGGTGCCAGCTTAGGTACAAAGGTATCTAGATATAAAATCTTTGCCACAAAGTAGAGAAATAAAGAGAGCGAAACATTACAATCCTTCTTAATATTAGGTAGAAAAATAAAGAAATAAAAGTGCAATAGTCTTTCTTCAATGCTTAGCCATGGCAGGCTTGCACACCCAGGATAGAAACCGTTGGTACTGGAAGCATTCTTTTCTGCTGCAAGTTAGAATTAACAGACTTTTTTTTAAAAAGGAAAAGATTATTGATAAGATGGTGAATAACTATTGAAGTCCATAGTGAACTATAGCAGAGAACATTCAGGAGGTTCAAATGAGGTCCATTCCTACAGCGATTATTATTACATGCAGAGAAGAACTTTCAAACATTCTATAGGAGAATAGGTGAGAGCAAGAAAGGAAGGTATGAATGAAGAGTATTAACGAGGCTTTTGAAAACAGAGAGGGAGTTGACAAGTTATCAGTGGTTGGGTAACAGGAATCAAAAGTACAGAGCTGAACTTTACCAGGGGAACAGATGGGCTTTTGTCACAACACACTCCCAAAATTCACAAAAATTTCTTGCCTGTGCTGGGGTTTGAACACAATGGTGAGAGGTGTAAAAGTGACTCACTACAGCATGGACAGCAAGAGGAAATGGACAGGGATGCACAAGGCATAGCTGAAATTTTGACAGAGGAGGTTTGTCAGCTCCAGAGTTTTGGGATCGATGTACTTTGAGGAGGTCAGAAGCTTCACTGGAATAATGATCTCAGTGAGGATTTCAAGGATGGGTTGGAGGCATGCATAGGTCAGAGAGGCAGGCAATGTTGAAGGGACGAAAACATGTTGGCATGGGCACATTTAATTTGATATACCACTTAGAAATACTTTTTGTGCCTGACTCCAGACTGGTGAACTCAAGTGGTATGCTGGGTTACTGAAAGAAGAATAAAGTCCTTATTTGAGCTATTTTCAGCTCTTGACAAACCTTTGAATTAATGTCAGTGGAACTACAGTTAAAATTGTTAAAAGGAATCCCAAAATGAGAATGATATAGATGTATCTCTAAAATAACATTTATTTATTGCAAAATTGTCTGAAATAACTAATCATTTTGTTCAGGTTTTAAAAAACTGAATTGTGCTTCTATGTTCTACTTGTGTACAAAACCACATTTCTAGAAAACTAAAAAATAATAAACAATTTTAAAAAAGTATTGTTCTATTTGTCAAGATTCAGGTTTCACATTTTGCTGACCAAGAGAAAGATGGTTTACAAATGTTTGAAGTCATTTGCCTTATTACTTTTCAGTGAAAATGCAACATGTTTCAATGATTATATAACGTTATAGGGTAGGCTTGCCAACTGTCCAGGATTATCCTGGAGCCTTCAGGAATTAAACATGAACCTCTGGACACCGCTGCAATCAATCAATCTAGAAGAAAAACACAGACGTCATTAAAAGTGTTGTTACTTGACATTGTCTTCGAGCATAACCTCTTTCTACTCGTAAATTGTGGATGTGAGGAGGAAGAAACAGGCAGAATATTAAAAACATGATGATCATTTGATGAAACTGCTGGAATACATTCATCCAAAGTTCACAATTAGAGGGCCAGCATTTTTGATGTAGCAGTGGACGGGCTTAATATTGGTACCATGAGCTTATCAGGACAGAAACAATCCATCAGGGTTAGGAAGAGTCGTCTTATCAAACTTGCAAAGTGAACTTTGTTTGTCTTCCCACAGATTAAGTAGGGTTAAAATGTGACTGAAGGCAAGATTATTGGGTTATTCTTATTCAAGGAGCATTGAGACATGTTATGGACAGGAATGAGCTTTATTGATGGGACGGTCCACCTTTAACAGAACTGGGACTAAAATACTCTCAAGGAAGAGTTTAAGCTAATTTAGAAAGGGAAAGCATAAAATAAAACAGAAGAGCAGAAAAAAAAATTGAAATTAATCTGGAGAAGTTAGTAAAAAGACAGAAGTAAGGGAGCTAAAATAAAAGGGAACATTGTAATATTAGAGCAGGAATATGCGAATTAACTCGTTGAGGCTTCTGTTCAATCATGGCTGATCCACCCCTCAATTCCAATGACGCACATTAGCTCTTGATATTCTTACCCAACAAAAATCTATTAATCTCAATTTCAAACATTCTAATTGATGTTACATTAACTATTACTGGCAATAACCAACATTAAAACAAATGACATGCAAATTGATGTCAGAGAAGTGGTTATAAACGTAAAGAGTTGACGTTCCAGGACAAAAATATTTTACAAAGTGAAAAAACAAAAGATAATAGAACAAACAACAGGATTACATATAGTAATATATTAAAAATTTATAAGTTTTTCTTGACAGGTTGAGTAAAGTGTGCAAATATTATGAGATAACAATAACAAAGCACAGCATTAAGATGCATTAACAAAGGAACTGACTGCTTGTTGGTGACACCGCACTTAGAATATTGCATCCAGTTGTGATGAATGTACCTTACAATGAACTCTACAGAGGACAGGAACAAGGATGACAGCTATGTCTGAATCAACATTCTCTGAAAACACAGTTGGAAACTTGAATGGAGTAGATTATAGAGAAAAAAAAATGACTGAGAAAGCAACATGATTCCAGTCTTTAAAAACAATGAATAATTTTCATAAAATGAAAATCTCAAGCTATTTGCAGTTTAAACCCAGGAATCAGCATTTGAGGTTACAAAAACATACAAAATAAATCACAATTGCAAAGGAACATAATTATACACTGCCATCCAGCACAATTACATTGGGATCAAATGCATTCTTCAGGTGCAACGCAATAGATTACCTGTACGGGATAATAAAGTGATGGAACTTTAAGATATAAAAGTTTCAGAAAGAATTAATTTTTGATGAATGAAAGCTAGGATTCTGTGTGATGTAACCTGTATAAGCCAAATGATCTTGCGCATTGATAAACAATAACCAAGGATCCCCCTGCTCTCCAATCCAAGTTGAATTGTTCGTTTAATTTGGAAGCACATAATTTCTTCAAATGCCAAATAATTGCTATGTAGTTTTTTTTAAATACTCAATAGCCTCAGTTTAGAAAATGTTATTTGTTATCTCTTGGACTGTATTTTAATTAGTTATGTACCACAGCTGGTGATCCAAAATTCTATTTCAAAACATCACACTGTCCATTAAAGTGAATTAATAATTATATTCAGTTCGGATGGTACGAGGATTACATATTTCACACATGATTTTTGAACAATTTTGATACATTAAAAAATTGTGTTTCTAAATATAGGATCAAAGTTTAGGAATTTGGCTCCCTGTATAGTGGGGCTGGGAAGCGGGTAATAATGTTAGCTATTACAGCTGGTCGTGGTACACTAATTCAGAATTGGGTTGACTGTCATAACTTGACAAATCTTAAACAAGAGTAGGACTGATGATAATGATACAGTTGTCAGATAATATGACTCAGTGCTTAAATCTATGACAGTAAGCAAATAATAAAGTTACAATGGTTCACCATTTTATGAGGACCAAATGGTAATGGAAACACTTGTTAAATGCATCATACTTAGCAGTTTCCTCTCCTTTCCCAAAGATGCTAACTCCACTGGGCAATGATTCATGGGCAGCAACAATCTCAGGAACTTAACCCCAGAGACCATATTTCATCAGTGAGCTTGAACAGTAAGGGATGACAGACTACTTGATTGCAACAGAAATCATACCTAATCTCAGGCCTATTCTTCACAGACAACCATTTCTGCATACTGTGCTCCACGAAATCACTATAGTGTTAATGCAACCTAAAATCAGTACATTGACAGTATAATTTGGGAGGGTTGTGAACCCAAAGCACCTTGGCTAGAAATGACAGCTGCACCACACATAGCAATATTGCAATGTAAATGGGTGAACTGATTGGATTCGCAATGCACTGGCTGTAGCAAATATCCGTGATATAACAGTGAGTAAATGAGTGACCTACTTATTAGGTAAAAAATATACAAAAGTAACACCCACTGCAAGTAAGACTGCTATAATCCCTGTAAAGTAACAGTTAATCAATAGGTTTGATTGATGGATCGTTATAACATGACAGGAACATTGGTAATTTTGTTAATGGCCACTATCAGTGATAAGGTAGGAGAACAGTGTAACTGACCTTCATTGATGGCAATTAAAAAGAAATGACGATGATATATTGTGACTGACCTAGTGAGGTTTAGTGAGAATACCAAAACAGAAATTAGGTGGATTGTGGCACAATGTAAAACTAACTACAGAGATTGCAGAACACAGAACAAGCCATTTGGTCCAACCAGTTTACACTCAGTACAAGCCTACTCTCACCCACTCTTCATCTAATCCTATCAGCATGTTCTTTTATTCCTTTCTTCCTCAAGTACTTATCTAGCTTCTCCTGAAATGCATTTATGCTACTTACCTCAATTACTCCTTGAGGTAGTGAGTGCCACACTCTAACCAGCGTTTGGATGTAAAATTTTAATCTGAATCAGATGTATTAGTTAACATGCTATCTATGGATTGTAGTTTTGGTCTCTGCCAGAAGTGAAAATGTATCTTCTACATCTATTGTAATAAAAAAAATAAAAATAGTGACTGACTTGTAGAATATTGATGGGGAGAGAGAGACTTTCTGTGATCAATTAAGTACCATGAGGAGGGCACCTGAATTGTGAGGCTTACCAGGGAGTGCAGCTTATTGTACCAAGCTTCCATAATAAGCTGCATGCACCCTTGGTTGGTGAATTAAATATGAATTAGTATTTAGCATTAATTTTATTTGTTTAAAGTTACACTGATAATTTTCTCTTGAAAATATCAACGCCTCTGGTGCATCACTCATAAGCAGTGCCAACATATGGTAACTCACCACATACAATATCTTTTGCCATTGATCTCAAACAGTGAGCAATCGTAGGCTATTTGACCATGATGAGTACCATAAACAAGCCCACTTATGTTCTCTTCTGACATTCACACCTTACATTTATCAGCCGAGGAATTAGTGGATAATGTACATGTGATGAATATGGGTCAGTTAATAAAGTGAGCATAACATGGTGGGTGGTTAAGATGCTAATGAAAACGACTGCCATTATATAGCAAGATAGCTGTACAAAGAAAGGTCACTGGACCTGAAATGCTGACTCTCAACAGATGCAGCCAGACCAACTGAGTTTCTCCAGCAATTTCTGTTTTTGTTTCTGATTTCAAATATCCACAGTTTTTTTGTTTACCGATACAAGTCAGATGTGTGAACAGTGACTGTTTCTTATTACCTAGTAAAGGCACTGCCTACAACAAACACAATTTGATTGGGTAGGTGATGAAACATTAAAAAGTGACCTTATTAGGTCAGTCAAAGTCTTTTATCAGATGCAAATATTGCTAGCAAGGCCAATATTAGTTGCCCTTGAGAAAGTGGTAGGGAGCCAACTTTTAACTAAAGTCCATTAGACATGAGTATATCCACGGTTCTGTCAGGAAAGGAATTCCAAGTTTGTGACTAAACAACGGTAAAGGAATGATTTTAAAATGTGCTGGGAATGGACGTGCAGATTGTGGTATTCCCATGTTTCTGCTGCTCTGATTTATGGACCAGACCAAACCTCCTCAAAATATATCACGGAGATAGCCTAGACCCTAACTTTTTCTTATTTAAATGCAAATCTAAGGTGTTGCATTCCAGATGCAATTTGATTGATCAAACTACTAGGCTTTAAGCAAAACATGCTTTATTCTTGCACTACAGTTAAAATACAGACAAAATAAAACCAAAAAAAATTGGCTTAACTGTAACACAATCAAAATACTTTATAAATATAAATATTAACTACTACTGATTAGCTGTTCCAATAGAGTAACCTTCCATAAGCACCCTTGGCAAAGGCCATTAGGAAAACTCAAGTACAAACCCAGCAGTACAGAGAGAGCACAAGCTTTTGCAGTGAGAGAGCTGTGACTTCTTCCCAAATCTCAGCCTCACCAACTGAAAGCAAAACCTGCAAACTCTTGTGAGGGCTTGTGACTCCAACCATTCATGCTTCGTTTGTCTACTTTACAAAAGACTAAAGCTAGTTATACTGCTGTACACAGAGCAGAAAGCTCGGCTCCGGGTTTACATTTGCTTTCAAGAGATGCAGAACAGAACATATCCCTCTTAAAGGCATATCCAATGAATAAGTCTCTGGGACCTGAGAAAGTATATCCTAAGACATTATGGGAAGTTAAGAGAATAAATTGTTGGACTCCTAGCAGAAGTAATTGTATCATCTATAAACACAGATAAGGTGCTGCAAGACTGGAGAGTGGTTAATGTTGTGCCTTTATTTAAGAAAGGCTGTAAGGAGAAGCCTGAGAACTATAGGCCTGACATTGGTGATGGTCATGTTGTTGGAGGTGATTTTGAAAGATAGGATTTACATGCTTTTGGAAAGGCAAGAAATGATTAGGGTCGAGAGTGTGGTGATGGAAAAGCACAGCCAGTCAGACATAATCTGAGGAGCAGGAGAGTCGACATTTCAAGCATAAGCTCTTCATCAGGAAACCTTATGCTCGAAACATTGATTCTCTTGCTCCTTGGATGCTGCCTGACTGGCTGTGCTTTTACAGAACCACACTCTTGACTCTGATTTCCAGCATCTGTAGTCCTTAGTTTACGGATTAGGGACAGTCAACATGGTTTTGTGTGAGGGAAATGGTGTCTCCCAAACTTGATTGAGCTTTTTGAGGAATTAACCAAAAAGATTGATGAGGGCAGAACTATAGACATTGTTTACATCGATTTTATTAAAGCCTTTGACAAGGTTCTACATGATAGACTAATTAATAAAGTCAGATCACATGGGATTCAGGGTGATCTTGCCAATTCGATACAAAATTGGCCTGATGGTAGGAGACAGAGGGTGGTAGTGGAGGGCTGTTTCTTTGTACTGGAGGCCTGTGCCCTGTGCATTCCACAGGGATCATACTGGGTCCTGTTTGGTTTGTCATTTACATAAACAATATTTTAGATTAGATTCCCTAAAGTGTGGAAACAGGCCCTTCAGCCCAACAAGTCCACACCGACCGTCTGAACAGAAACCCACCCAGACTCATTGTGTCATAGAGATGTACAGCATGGAAACAGACCCTTCAGTCCAACCCGTCCATGCCAACCAGATATCCCAACCCAATCTACTCCCACCTGCCAGCACCCAGCCCATATCCCTCCAAACCCTTCCTATTCATATACTTATCCAAATGCCTCTTAAATGTTGCATCACTTCCTTTGGCAGCTCATTCCATACATATACCACTCTCTGCGTGAAAAAGTTGCCCCTTAGGTCTCTTTTATATCTTTCCCCTCTCATCGTAAACCTATGCCCTCTAGTTCTGGACACCCCGACCCCAGGAAAAAGACTTTGCCTATTTATCCTATCCATGCCCCTCATAATTTTGTAAACCTCTAAAGGGTCACCCCTCAGCCTCCGACGCTCCAGGGACAACAGTCCCAGCCTGTTCAGCCTCTCCCTATAGCTCAAATCTTCCAACCCTGGCAACATCCTTGTAAATCTTTTCTGAACCCTTTCAAGTTTCACAACATCTTTCCGATAGGAAGGAGACCAGAATTGCACGCAATATTCCAACAGTAGCCTAACCAATGCCCCGTACAGCCGCAACATGACCTCCCAACTCCTGTACTCAATACTCTGACCAATCTTCTTCCTGACCTCTCCGTCCCCACCCCACTCCGGCCTATCACCCTCACCTTGACCTCCTTCCACCTATCACATCTCCATTGCCCCTCCCCCAAGTCCCTCCTCCCTACCTTTTATCTTAGCCTGCTGGACACACTTTCCTCATTCCTGAAGAAGGGCTTTTGCCCGAAACGTCAAATTTCCTGTTCCTTGGATGCTGCCTGACCTGCTGCACTTTTTCAGCAACACATTTTCAGCTCTGATCTCCAGCATCTGCAGACCTCACTTTCTCCTCTGACCAATAAGCGAAAGCATACCAAACGCTTTCTTCACTATCCTATCTACCTGCAACTCCACTTTCAAGGAGCTATGAACCTACACTCCAAGGTCTCTTTGTTCAGCAACACTCCCTACGACCTTATCATTAAATGTAAAAGTCCTGCTAAGATTTGCTTTCCCAAAATGCAGCACTTCGAATTTATCTGAATTAAACTCCATCTGCCACTTCTCAGCCCATTGGCCCATCTGGTCCAGATCCTGTTGTAACCTGGAGGTAACCCTCTTTGCTGTCCACACCTCCAGCTTTGATTTCATCTGCAAACTTACAAACTGTACCTCTTATGTTCGCATCCAAATCATTTATGTAAATGACAAAAAGTAGAGGACACAGCACCGATCCTTGTGGCACTCCACTGGTCACAGGCCTCCAGTCTGAAAAACAACCCTCCACCACCACCCTCTGTCTTCTACCTTCGAGCCAGTTCTGTATCCAAATGGCTAGTTCTCCCTGTATTCCAGGGGATCTAACCTTACTAATCAGTCTCCCATGGGGAACCTTGTCACCCTGATTAATGCAGGAAGAAAGTGAGGACTGCAGATGTTGGAGATCAGAGCTGAAAATGTGTTGCTGGAAAAGCACAGGTCAGGCAGCATCCAAGGAACAGGAGAATCGACGTTTTGGGCATAAGCCCTTCAAAACATCGATTCTTCTGTTCCTTGGATGCTGCCTGACCTGCTGCGCTTTTCCAGCAACACATTTTCAACCCTGATTAATGCACCTTACACAATGGTCAATTCACCTAACCTGCAAACCTTTGGAATGTGGGAGAAAACCAGAGCACCCGGAGGAAAACCATACAGACACAGGGTGGATGTACAAACTCCACACAGACGGTCACCCAAGGTAAGAATCGAACCTGGGTCCCTAGTGCTGTGAGGCATCAGTGCTAGCCACTGTGCCACCCTTAATTCGGATAAGAATATAGGAAACATGTTTAATAATTTTATAGATAACACCAAAATTGGTGGTACAGTGTACAGTGAAGAAAATTATCTAAAATTATAAAGAGATCTTGATCAATTGAATCAATAGGCTAAGGAATAGCAGATGGAGTTTAATTTGGTTAAATGCATTTTAATAAAACAAACAAGGACAGGACTTGTACACTTAATGGTAAGGGCTCTGGGTTATGTTGTAGTATACAGAGACCTAGTGGCTGAGGTACATAATTCTTTGAAATTTGCATCGCAGGTAAATAGGATGGTTAAGGTGATGTTTAGCATGCTTGCCTTCATTGCTCAGAAGTTAAGTATAAGAGTCGGGACATCACCTTGAGGGTTATGCAGGACATTGGTGAGGCCTCTTCTGGTGTACTGTGACCAGTTCTGGTCACTCTGCTATAGGAAGGATATTCTAAAATTGGAGAGGGTTCCGTAAAGATTCACCATGGTTTTGCCAAAAATAGCGGGTTTGAGTTATGAAAATATGCTGTATAGGCTGGGACCTTTACACTGCAGTGCAGGATTTTGCAGGGATAAGCTGAATAGCAAGGGTCTTTTCCCTAAGGTGGAGAGATCAAAACTAGGGTGCAAGGAGAAAGTTTTAAAAAACACATGGGGTACATGTTTTTAACACAGACTGTAGTTCAAATATGGAATGAACTGCCAGAGAAAGTGGTGGATATAGGTACAGTTATGACATTTAAAGGACATTTTGGAGAAATAAGTGAAAAGGAAAAGTTTGGAGGGATATGGGACAAATGGGACCAGTTAGGTTTGGGAACATGGTCGGCGTGGATTAATTGGCCCAAAGGGTATGTTTCCATACAGTATTAATATATGCTTCTGCTGTTCTGGTCCTTCTAGGTGGCAGCAATTGTGCTATCAAAGGTTCCTTGGTGAACTGTTGCAGCGTATCTTGTGGATAGTATAGAATGCGCTGATTGCTTGATGGAGCAAAATTTTTAAGGAGCGGGGTGCCGGGGAATGGGGGTACAATTAAACTGTTTTGTCCTAGATTGTCAAACTACTTGAGCATTGTTGGAGATGCTCTCATCCAGGCCAGTGGAGAACATTCCATCATACTCCAAACTTGTGGCATGTCGATGGTGGACCGATTTGGGGATGACTCAGGACATAAGTTATGTGCTGCAGAATTTCCAGTGTCTGATGTGCCTTCCTAGACACAGTGTTTATACTACTAGTTTAGTTGAGTTTCTAGTTAATGACAATCATTCCTCCCACATTTCACATTTATGATGAGGGGTTCAGCGATGTTATTGCTATTGAAGGGGAGGTGGTCCGGAGATAGTTACCATGAGATATTTGTGCAAGCTGAATGTTACATAATCTACTAGCACTGTGGTCAGCTAACTCAACACAGAGAACAAATCCAGGGATCATTTAAGTGGGGTACAATTGTACATAAGTTATCCCTAATTATCCAGTAGATAAATTTAACCGTTTATCAATGACACAGCTGCAAAAAGAAATTTAAGTACCAGTATGAACACTGCTTCCTGGTAGCAAAATTAACTTGCAGTCTGACCGACAAGATTCATGATCCCAGTAATGGGGAACAGGAGAATGATTGCAACCTTGAGACCACAACTTGAAACTGACTCCAAATGTTCAAACTTCATTAATTATGTTCCCAGACTGAAACGCACTCCAGTGACACAAGTAAAACATTTTTGTCTTGTTATGTTTTGATACTGGCTCCTTTAACTCAATCACAGCCCTTAAGGGGTTAATAACAGCAGTGTAAAGTCCTGTCCATGTCAATTCAATACTATGTCAGGAAAATTCCTTATTGCTTCAGCTGCCTGATACAAACCTGCATTAACAATTATTTGCATCCAGAATGCCCCAAAACCAAAGCAAAACACACAAAGGTTTCATTTCTGAGATTAATGAGAGACTCAGAACCAAAAGCACACCCAGAGTAAAAACAACCAAAGACAAACTACATATGGATGTCAAGCTAATACTGTATAAGTTTAACACGTCTTGTACAGGCTAAGAACAGTTGGATAGAAAATGAAAAATCCATAATGAGGATGTAAGTCTCAAAGTATATATTTCAGTAATTAAGGCACATTTCAGGTTAGTCTAAACTTATACTTAGGAAACTGACTTATATACCCATTTAGCAGAGTCATTGGGGGCATTTAAGCGACTGCTGGGCATGCACATGGATAGCAGTGCATAGGTTAAGTTACTATATTTTACATGAGGATTAAATCTCGGCACAACATCGTGGGCCAAAGTGCCCGTTCTGTGTTGTACTTTTCTATGTTCTATCACTGCTACAGCACCGATTGCAATTCCTGCACTAAATAACTACAAAGGCTATGCCACAGAAAGGCCTGTCTTTATGTTTCAGCATGCAAACTGGAAGATAAACTATGTTAATAAACAAATTCAAGGCACAAAAAACTGTGCTTTTGAGGTAGCCAAAATAATATCACAAAAAGGAATCACAGGATTACTAGAAATTATAAAATGGTAAACATATGTTCTGTGACACTGATCGGCACTGGGGCAGCTGGCCTGGGGTGTGGGGACTGGCAATATAATTGCCCTCAGTATCTCCAGGCTGTTGTGGGAGTAGGGAAATCATCCAGGATTTCTGTTCCAGTTCATCCCTGCAGAAAGTATGCGCATGTGCATTGGATGAGGGTAGAATGAATCCTCAGTCATGACGTGACCCACAAATGGCTTGTTGGCGCTGCCGAGACTCACACATAAAGAATGTAGACTTGGCGAGGCTGCTAGTCTATCATTATCTTCAGGGAAGGAGAGGAGACAACCAGCGGAGAAAAAAATTTAATTATTTTCTAATCAATACATCACATTATTAATTGCAATGCATTGCTTATACAGATCAGAAAATAGATCAGTCTAAATTTCACACCAAGCTAGGTTTTAGAGTGTAAAAAACGCAATTAATCCACAAACAACTGCATTTAGCTTTGTTATGTTTAAAATTACTACACTACAATCTATAACTGTTAAATAGTTTTCCATTAAAAATAAGAAAAGAGCTTAGGATGGAACATCTTTTAGACATCTTCAGTTTTGTTTTAAATCGGAGGTGTGGGGAAGAAAGGAAACAAATGTTTGGCAGTCGGCAGGAACTAGCAACCCAAGTGTGCTGTCATACACCCTCCAGCAGCCACAGTGGTATGTCTCTCAATTGCTCGCTTCAGTCATGTAGAAGTGCACTTTACATGAGGACTTCAGAAGGGGATAAAGTCTAGTCAGTTTAAAGATGAGGCTGAATAATGAAATATACTCAACTGCTTGGAAACCTTTGGCAGTATGTCTTTCCACAATACAACCAAATGTCTATATCTATTTGGAGACCATCTAAAAAAATTGGTTCCAGAATGCACAACTGCTGCAATTAACTTAGTTTTTACTCCGGAGAGGGAAAAAAAATATTTGCACAGTCTGCAGTGCAAAACTGAGTGTTTCTCTTTGCCAAAAGTGCAGTTTGGGAAATCAGTTTTCTGTTATTCTATCCTTCTGGACTATCCATATGCTCTCTTGCCATTCCCAATCGTCTCTTCCTGTTCAAAGGCCAATTTTCTTTCCTGCTAGCCATCTTTTTCACACTCCCAACCCCATTCTCTCCCCTCCCTTCTGGTCAATTGCTTACACCTTTCACTGGCTAGTTGCAAAGAGGAGAGAAAAATACGAGTTAGAAGTGGCAAGCAAAATTAAATGAAGGGGAACAAGAAAAACTGTTGATTTTTTAAAAAAATATAAAACCTAACTAAAATACAAGTCCTTCCCACCTGGCCCTAACAAACAATTAGAAATCCAAAAAGGCAAGATGATTTCAATCCTCATCCTGGAACACATTTCCAATGATTAACTTATTGGAACTTAACTAATCCCTTCAGAAGAATGAGAAAAGATTTCAGCTAAATGCACAAAACATGTTTTCAAAAGAAGTGCAATGTTTGATGAGAAATATCACTTAGTTAAAGTTCAGTAAAGCATTCTTTTTGGCACCAATGCATCTGTTTTTAAATCTTTTGGCATGACTTCAGTCCTTTGTGAGCAATGTGGCTGACATCAAATTCTCCTACATTCTTGGGTGAGGAACATCTCAGAAAAAATCATTTCAAGACAAATAGACTGAACCAAAGAAAGGCCTTTTATGACATAACTAATGAAGTATTTTTGAAGTGATGCCACTATGTTGCAATGCAATTTGACAGTTATTATGTACAATAACATGGTCCCACAATCTGTAATTAAATGACTGATCAGACAATAAGCTTTACTCGGTCCATGAACTAAATGCTAGTTAGAACACTGGGAGAACTCTTCTTTGAAAAGTGCCTTTGAATCTTCTATCTCCATCTGAGACAGAACAGAGTTGTGGAATAACATCTCATTAGCAAAAAGAAAAGACCCCTCCAACAATGCATTTACCCAGTATTGTATGTTAGTATCAATCTAGACTTTATGCTCAAAATCTTTTTTTATGCAAAGAGTAGCTTGCTTCCTACATCTGGTAGAGACAGAATCATTGGAGCTTTTAAAAGAGAATTGGAAGAGGAAAACATTTGTAGATCTATAGGGAAAGGCAATGGAGTGGGACATTGATCTTGCAGACAGCTGGTATGGACTTGAAGGGCTAAATGGTCTCCTTCTCCACTGTAACCATTGATAATAGTTTCTGCAATTGGCTTGAGATCTAAATCACTCAGAGAGAAGGTGGGCGGCACGGTGGCTAGCACTGCTGCCTCACAGCACCAGAAACCCGGGTTCAATTCCCGCCTCAGGCGACTGACTGTGTGGAGTTTGCACATTCTTCCCGTGTCTGTGTGGGTTTGCTCCGGTTTCCTCCCACTGTCTAAAAATGTGCAGGTTAGGTGAATTGGCCATGCTAAATTGCCCGTAGTGTTAGATGAAGGGGTAAATGTAGAGGAATGGGTCTGGGTGGGTTGCGCTTCAGTGGGTCGGTGTAGACTTGTTGGGCCGAAGGGCCTGTTTCCACATTGTAAGTAATCTAAGTGTTCTACCATGTTTTACAAATAGCTTTGTGAACTTCAAGAAGATGTGAACATCAGTTTAACAATAGGATTCACATGTGCACCAAACAGCATTTGCATGTTTTGACTGACATGGTTCAATAATTTGCATTTTAATTCCTATGATATTTCAGCATGTAAAGAACATCTGTAAAAATTTACACAGTTTGTGGAACAAATGCTGCAAATATTTTTTGAGGTTTCAACTTTTGTTAGTACTTTTTATACAGTGGGGAACAACAAGTATTATGTCTAAGTAAGCAAAGAGGCATTTTAGAGGCCCTGGGAAAGGTTCATCAGCCATTCAAGGACTCCCAGACCCAATGACCAGTGACACAGAATTTCCCAGATTGTCAATCATATTCGTTATCGAGTGATTGCCAACAACAACATATACAGCTGTAATTGTCAGAGGGAAATGAGTCTAGGTGGGTTGCTCTTCGGAGGGTCGGCGTGGACTTATTGGGCCGAAGGGCCTGTTACCACACTGTCGGGAATCTCATCTAATCTAAAATTGTTTGATGAAAGTACTTGTGAAATTTAATCTTTAACTATAAATGAACATTAGTAGAGAGCTAAATTTTTAAAAGTTCACTTGCACCTATCCTAGATATTTCCACCTCACCTGGTTTTGAAATTAATGAAACCCTAAGCACTCCAGTACTGATGGTCTGACTTGAAATATTAGGACATCTTTCCCTTATTTCATGTGAGGAGTTATTCAGTTCTACACAATGTTCAACATCATAGTAGGATAGAAAACACAAGAACTGACAAAGTAAGGTTTGAAAACTGTCAATGATCTTCAATGGTATGCTGCGATTGTAATGCAAGTTTACCAATTACCTTCAACATGAGTTAAAGTGGGTGCATTCTGTTTAGACATACAGCCATATCCTCTAAAATGGGAGTGGAGAGACTGTAGGTGAGAAAGTACAATCAATTTATTTTGAAGCACTTCTTTGCCCTCACCTTGAAGACAATAATTAAATTCTCAAGAATGAAAAGCTGCGAGGATTCATGATCAAATGTAAAATTGCCATTTTTGAAAGGAATACATAACTAATGAAACTCATTTTATGAATCCCATAAAAACCTAATTAAGTACATTCAAAACTGTGTACACAACAAGTAATCATTCACAGACAGATGAACAAAAAACTGTTTGACATGAAATCCCTCTGTACACAATTAATACTTTTGTGGGCTCCACTGCGGAGTCAGTGGGTAAATTAGTATGTAGTGCACAAGTGAGCCATGCAAAACAGGAAGGTCTGTTTGTTTGATCCTTGTTCTGCATTCAAGTTGGCCAATCTTATCCAGGGAATTAGGCAATGTGTTCCTTTGGCTGGGAGTCAGGGAGGTCCTATTCATTAGCACTTTCCAGTAACCTTTGCTGAAACATTACACAGAATCAATTCTTCCTGATGTGCTTCCTGTACGCTGTTTGCCTGTACTACATTTTGCGATAGCAAATTCTACATTATAACCACTCTGAGTAGAGACATTTTTCTCAAATTTCTTGTTGGAACCATTAAAATAAGATGGTCAAATTAATCCAAGTTTTGGACTCCATTAAGGAGTTAAATATTTATCGACATCTACCAATGAATCCTTTTCATAATTCATCGAATCCCTAGTGTGGAAGCAGGCCAGTTAGCTTGAGTCCACACCAACCCTCCAAAGATCATCCCACCCAGACATAACCCTCTACCCTATCCCTGTAACCCTGCATTTGCTACAGATAATCCACCCCTAGTCTGCACATCCCTAGACACTATGGGCAACTTACTATGTACTGTGTGAGGAAACCGGAGCACCCGGAGGAAACTCATGCAGACACAGGAAGAGTGTGCAAACTCCACACAGACAGTCGTTTGAGGGTGAAATCGAACCAGGTATTTGGTGCTGTGAAGCAGCAGTGCTAACTACTGAGCCACTGTGCCACCTCCCAAATAATAATCTTAAATAACTCAGCCTTAGTCTCATCTTTTCTCAAATGCCCCAAGATGTTCATCTTTCTGATAAGTATATTCTTTCAGTTCTGGTTGAGCTTTGTGAACCCTTTTTCTGCTTTGGAAGTATGTGGTTTGGATTAAGTTTGAAATGCATGAACATACAGCCTGTTGACATTCATTGGGCTTGCTGAATCTTCTGACTCCCTAACGTCTTTGCATTGTCTGAAAGGAACAAGTAGAAAGTGTGATGGAATATTCTCCATTTTCCTAGCATCCCATTCACCACATTGAACATTTACCCTTCCATCAATGGGTAGCAGGCTTGAATTGTGTACCATCTACAAGGTGTCAAGGGTTCTTCGACAGCACCTTGCAAGCCCTTACAGCTACTGCCTAGAGGAATAATTGTCTGCAAAAGAACATTACCAATTACAAGTTTCCCTCCAAATCGCACAACATCTTGACTTGGAACTATATCTATACCACATAGATTATAGAGGATAAAGAAGGTGCTCACCATTACCTTCTCAAGGACAATTAGGGATGAGAAATGAATTCTGACCTTGCCAGAAAATCTCATAATCCATTAATGATTTTTTTTTAAAAAGCTATGCTAACTCTTGGCAATACCATTTAACTAAGAGACAGAGTTTTAGTAAATATCCATGGACTCTTGTCCCAACAGTTGCATAGTCCTTCAGAAAAGGGGAGAACATTTTAGACACAAAACTTGGAAACTTACTTTTTTTAAGCAAAAGAACATTTTACCACATTTTCAGAGAAATTTCAAGTCCAATATAAAAGGTACACCTTTTGGAGAATGCCAAGGAATTCCATATTTTGTTGGTAATTAGTAACCTGATCAAACAAAACATATATAGTATGGACAGATACAAGTGAACACATTCTGTAAGTTTTATTTTTATCATTAAAAGAGAGCAAATACAATAAATAAACTTACATTCTAAGGCTCAAACTTAAAGAAACTAGAAAAGTGACAATAATAACCTATACTAAGGAAGAAGCTTTGTTACAACTCTATGTACATTTTAGTAGTTTTATTATTTTCACTGGTACAAAAGCATTAATCTTGCTTGCACAATAGGACGTAACAGTATTAAACAGACCAACATAATTTTTCCAATTTGCAGATAATTAGAAAAAAATTACTGTAATGCAATTGTAAAAAGATTTGCTATTCTGCAGTTTTGTTCTAATCTATGCATGCAAAACTGTTACAAACAAAATGATAGGCTATTCCTTTTTTATTACTTTTCTACAATTTTGAAGACTTACTTGAAGGACCAATTTTCTTCCCCAAAGTGAAACATATGTACAATGTTGATCCATACAGTGGTGCATTTACAAAAAAATCATTTTGCTAAGAGTTTACCCCTGCATAGGTACTAAACAGGAGTTTGCTACGAAACACATTTCCAATATTGTAAGCATACAGTACTTGACATGATAGCATAATCATTTTGTTTTTAACAATGTATACCACGGTAATGATAGACCGGGTTAATGATGTAAACCACAGCTGTGGCATTTAAGCTAACAAAACATTTTCAGTTTTTTCTCAGTTGGGAAGATTTCAATTTAAAAATCTTAAAATCATTTTGGGTGAAAAGGCATCTTAAACTGCATCAACCACCTGATTAATAAAGCCTTCTGAATGGCTATGAGCCCAAAAATTACTTTAGCAGTACAATCATTGGAGCTATAAAATGATAAATTAAGTCCCTAATCATTTATTAAAAATACAATTATGGAGCTATTCCACTATGAAGATGGAAAGCTAGATATTGCTCTTTAAAATCATACCGACTACCAATTTCACAGTAGAAAAACAAATGAGAAAAATATTTGAGAAATTGAAAACTGACAAGAAAATATCACTTAACATGCATATCTCAGGTAAGCCAGGCATTGTAAATATTGTAAATATCCGTTCATTTCTCGAACTGCTAGATTTAAAAGCTTTCATCCCAAAGTACTGCATTAGCATCTAGCTTGATAGATATAATCAATATAACAAATAACAAGACAATGGCCAATGAGGAGTCAGCTTGGTATTGGGTCATCCAAAATAAGTCACCTTGCATTATGGACTCAGCACCACTCTCGCAAGTTAGATTAGTTTTTTTTCCTAACACATCTCGTCCCATCACTGATTCTATATTTATTTAATCTAGTTTAGTTAGGCACATTTTTTAAAAATCAAATGTATACATTATTACGATAAATTTGTAAAAGAGTGATTAAAACTGCAAGATGAATGATCATGGAATCAAAGACAGTCTTTCAGGGTTGAACTATGGTTGTTTAATAAGGATGTGAACCTCCTATCGTTACTCTTCAATTTTGTGGTGTTCGTGACAGAGCTACTTACAGCAGCATTTACACCTGTCCATCACTATATCAATAAAGGCTAGAACTAAGCTTTCTACCATTGTGAAGCTTTGTTTAATGGCACTGTTACCAAAATTAAGCATGACACTCTCCAGTACTTTTGATTGCTCTCCAGTGACCCTCTAGGCTTCATGTCTTAAAGACAGTGAGGTGTCACTTTAGGAAGGAGGACATAGTGATTAATTAAAGATTGATAAATATTGGAGGGTAAAGTGATTTGCTACTTTAGGTACATGATTTTTTGTGGATTCACCAGAAAAAGAAATCAACAGCAGCCTTTTATTCCAGCCCTATAATGTAAAATGAAAAGTGCTAATACACAAAATTTCACAAATTCAGTTTCTGACCAGAAGTATGCAAAAAATAAACATCTGGGTAAAGGCTGTTTGATCAGCAAAAGAAATTGAAAACTCTTTCAATACTATACATCAGATATAAATGTCCACTGGCTTCTGGCCACTTCCAATGAAGCTCCTTTAGAAACTGGATTTTAGTTCAAAACCATGATTAGATTCTGTTTAATAATCATGATGTATACTACACCGACATCATTACATTTAACAGTAAAAAAAGACTGCAAGTTACCTATACAATGGTCCAGCCACTGAATCTTTTGTTTGCCTGAAACACAACCTGGTCTGTTAGTACATTAATATCACCAATGGCTGTCTGTCAACTGTTTAGCAGGTATCACAGTCCATTTTCTTACTATGTTCAGTTCCATCATAGTTTGAATTAATTTATGCCAGTTCTCTGAAGGACTCTGGTATGACAAACTCTAATTCGGAATTGCCATCTAAGGAATTGTACCTATAAACAGGAGTGCCTTCCTGAGGAAAAATATCGTCCCAACTTGTTGACTTGTTGCTTCCTATGGTCTGGGGAGTCTGCTGTGGAGTTACTGTAACATCATCATCATCATCAACATGATATACAATTCCATCTTCATTAATCTCAGCCATGGGACCTGATTCACTTGCAGTCAAGAATCCATACTGCCTAATCTGTAAGGTTTTGCACGGCAGTAAGCGGTAAAGTTTGGAATCGGAGACAGTCTCATCCTCAGCTGCACTCTTGCCGGTCTTTTTGCTATGGACTGACCTTATGTGTGATGCCATCACCTGGTAGTTGATGAAGGTTTCGCCACAGGTTAAGCACTGGTATCGCCGTTCACCGGTGTGGAGAATTTCATGCTTAGTACGATATTCTGCCAGAGGGAACACTTTCTCACAGTAATGGCAAGGGTATTTCTTCTCCCAGGAATGAACATTGAAATGCCTTCTCAGGCTAGTCAGGCAGGCATATGATCGCTTACAAACAATACAAACATAAAAGACTCGTCCATCCACAACTAACTCGTAATGATCTTGTTCCCTTTTCATTCGTTTTGCATCTGGAAAGTGCTGATCATTAATGAATACAGGTCTTGAGTTATTTATATGATTAGCAGAATTTTCAGGCATGATTTGAATACTTGACTGGCCTTCATCACCAGATACCTTGTCTCCAATTAGCAGTAACTTTTTTTCAGGGGACCTAGGTTCCTTGTTTTGTTTGGGTTCACGGCTGGTTAAGTCATCTTTGTTTGGTACCACAATGTGATAAGTGTTGGGGTTTGTGTCAATATTTGCATAGACTCTGCAACCTTTGGACAAAGTATCAATGGCAGCTGTTTTAACTATGGTTACAGGCTGTTTTCCATCTTGAATATACTTTGTGTCTAGAATCTTCATGCTTTGCTGGCTAATTACAGTGTTCTGCCCGCTTCCTGTGCCAGTGTCTGAGCTTTTGACCTTAAAATCACCAACTTTCAAGGATGCCTCTGGCAACAGAGTAACTTGTTTTGTTTGAACTAAGTTGTCAGAACTCACTGATATATTGGGAATAATATTTGTTTGCAATAAATTGTTAGTAGCTACTTTGGAAGATTGTTTAGGTGGTGCAATTTCACTGCAGAAAATGACATCATCGTTATCTTCCGAGTCTTCACCGCTGGCCAAGTCTTTACCATTACCTTTAGAATCCCTAAACTCTTCACTAGACAAAGAGAAAGCATCAGTTATTCGTGGTCCCAGACCTCCTTCTTCTACATGCACAATTAAGCATTCAGGTTCTGCTGCTGGATCAGCAGCATTTTTCTGTGAAGTGTCACTCTTGGAATTTGTCATAGAAGCTGCACTGTCTGTAGCAGGTGCTACTGGTTTTAACTTTGAAAGAGATGCCCCTAAGTCAGCAAGGAACTTTAACCCCAGGGCCTGCCCAGACTGAATTAACTCACTCACAAGTTCAGCATTTACACGTACCAATTTGGAGCTGTAGATAAAATTCAGGACTTCTGCAAATACTTCTGCTCTGACAAAGTTCAATTCAAGGACTTGTCCATATATGTTGCTAGTGACATCGAGAGTGAAAAGTTGACGGAAGTAGCTACTGGCAGATGACAAGACATTCTTATGTGCACGAAATTTGCGATCTTCCACGATTATAGTAATATCACAGAATAGTCCTTGGGCACGCTGCTCATTTAGAGACTGCAACAATGTTCCTGAATGATGAATGTCCGTTGCACTAATAAGTTTTTTGCTCTCCATAACTAGATGAAAAATAAAGATAACATTTCCAATGAGAGAAAGCCAGCTGGCTAGATGATCAAATCTTGTTAAGTAAAAAGAAAAATTACTCCAAACATCTTACAATTGCACCAACAGCAATGACTTATCAGATTCCCTATGATCACTGATCACTGCTATAGTTTTAGATCAAAACAGTAGCATTTATTTTATTTAATTCTATGAAACAGTAAAGACTTGATGCACCTCTCTACTATACTGAATGTGACTGAATCCAATTTATAACACATCACATATAATTTTGAGTACAGTGTATAATCCCACAGAAACACTGCAGAATAAAGATTTACAACAAGTCCATGCAGTAGTAATATTTTTCCACAATTAAATCTAAATGATTTTGGAGTTAAGAAATTAATTTAAAATAATTCACCTGAAGAGAGCTCTTACAGCATACATTTCGTTTTGTTAAAACTTGGGCAATGAAATTTGGCAAGGACTCTTCCAATCTCCCACTTTAACTTTAGCTAAAACAGCTTTGAAGTTGTTTCTCCAGTGATATTCTCAACGCTTGGTGGCCGCCTCAGTATTTGAAATGGGTAGGTAGACCAAGCTTACTTTCAGCAAAGTAACATTAATACAGGACACAGGAAACTCTTGGTTTGGGGGTTATGCAGTTCATGCCTTAGAGAAGGTAATAGGAAAGGACAAGAAATGCTAACCCAGACACTGACTCCCAAATCCCATGTGCAAACAAAATAAAAGTAGGCCAAGGTCTGTTTCAGTTCATTTATATAGCAGCTAGACCCCTTCTTCTGGTCTCTGTGCTCCATCAAGTGGCCTCTGCCAACTTGTTGTTCATTTTCTCTTCAGCATTGAATCAGTCACGAAAAGGAAAAGTTGTCTGGTTCAAGGGAACACAGGAATCTACATAAGCAGTGGAGCCAAAATGAAGATCGGATGGATCCTAACTGTCGCAAGTTAATAGAAACAAAACACCAGCCACAGAGCCAAGTTCAATAATTCCAGTTCTAGATAACTGCTGAGAGCACTGAATTAAAGAATAACCTTGTACCAGAAAATATTTTCTAGTGATGTACAAGGAGAACAAGATTCTTTTTCACATTTAGTTTAATTGTTCATGGGCTTCTTGGGTTACTTATATTAACGTTTTTCAATTAAATGAAAAATCAAGAGAACAGCTCAAACTAAGGTGATAGGACCATAAGACACAGGAGCAGAAAGAAGTAGGCTGGTCTACCCATCCAGTCTGCTCTGCCATTCCACAAGATCATGGCTGATCTGATAACTCTCCTGCTTTCTCCTCGGAACCCTCAATTCTCTTACTGATTAAAAGTCTGTATGTCACAGTCCTGAGTATACTTAAAGATCCAGCCTCAACAGCCTTCGCAGTAAAGAATTCCACAGATTTGTTACCTTGAGAGAAGAATGTCCTCCTCATTTCAGTTTTGAATGTCTGACCCCTAGGTCATAAATTTATTTTGTTAGATTCTGCCTTTTGGTAGTTCGGGATAAATGGGTTTGGGAAAATATTGAGCATTTGACTGCTCAGTTTTCTGCTGCTGAGTGGTCTTCATTCATACTTAACAACTGAATTTAACTATTTTTAATTCATTCATGTTTAATAAGTTAGATAATAATTTTACTAGGTCTTTATTTTAGCTAATCATTATTCACATGGGGAGGCAATGGCCTAGTGGTATTATTGCTAGACTATTAAAACAGAGACCCAGATAATTTTCTGGGGCCCTGGGAAAATGTGACTCCAGACCAACAGCAATGTGGTTGACTCTTAACTGCCCCCTGGGCAATTAGGGATGCTGGCTTGACCAGTGATGATCACATCTCACAAATCAATTTTTTAAAATGCATAAATGCCACTTTTGAGGACTGATTTTATGTATGATTTCAAGATGAGGAAGCAAGACTTCAAATCAAAAATGGATCACTTAATCATCACTTAAACTGGAGATCTGAAATCAAAAAACAGGAAGTGCTGGAGAAACTCAGCAAGTCTGGCAACATCTATGGAGAGAGCAACTGAGTTCAATGAAAAAGTCAAAAGTTTTGACTGAGTTATTGAGCTTGAAACATTAACTCCTCTTTCACTCTCCACAGAGGCCGCCAAACCTGCTGTGTTGCACCAGCACATTCAGTTTTTATTATATAATTAAAGGTATTATCGAGAAAACTAGCTAAAATTTTGTGCTGTGTATAATTTCTATTCAGGTAAGTGAATGATAATATTACTTTAGTAAATATTTCTGAAGTTCTACGTTTACCTTTATTAATTTTTTCAAAGGTCACGATTTCTTTGCAATGATCTGCAAAACCAAAAACATATAATTTTAGTTTTAAAGAAAGCTTCTAGAAAATAATAAAAATCCAGACAGCATTTAAAACAAAAAACATGCTATCATTGACTAGCTGTCTGAAGGTCGATGCAGTCAAGTTTATTTGCCTTCAACTTATTTTCAATGAGAAATACATTACAAAAATACACTATTTTTATGATGCCAAAAATATTTTCACATTTCAGTTTCAATTTTCGCAAGCCTTTCACATCTTACTAATCATAATAATATTGATTTCTGCCCTAGGTTTATGTATATTCTTGTGACCTTCTACGACCTTCATGGTTCCAAGTAATAGCTGAACAACTAAATATCATAGTTATTTCACTGCCCCTCTGCTTCAGAATTTAAGTTCAAAGGCTGAGAGCACATATAGAGCTTAAAGAATAATATAAACTGCTTTGATTTTCCTCTCCACTCCTTATATTTCAAGGGCTCAACTGTTTACTGAGGTATGTTTTCATAGGCAGCAAATAACAGTGTTCATTATTTACAGAAGCCTCAGTATGGCAGAACGCATACACATGGCAGAACGCATACACAGCCACTCTCCAACATCAAGTGGCCACTTTCTCTGTGAGCCTCAATTGTGGCTGCTTACTATAAGACATGAAAAGACAGTATCACACCAACCCCAGTTACACCCTCGTTCAAAATTTACACACATTTTCCACTTTCAGTTCTAATAGTAGGAGCACTGCATGAATTAGAATGGTGAAGGGGTAAATGTAGGGGAATCGGGCTGGGTGGGTTGCACTTCGGTGGGTCGGTGTGGACTTGTTGGGCCAAAGGGCCTGTTTTCACACTGTAAGTGATTTAATCTAACCTAAACATTTTCCCCTCATTGCCAACAACAGCATTGCTCTGGTTGAAACCACCTAACCCAATGGAATCAGGATCAAATCCAACTTTTCTGGCTCTGTAGAATACTAGGCAATACATCTTGCCATGTGCCATCAATGTATTCCTATGTTAAATCAAATTCTATACACTACATAATTAGTAACATTCAGAAATTTGAATCAAAATTCCCTTTTCAGTTTAGGCTACAATGTACCAAATTAAAAATAAAAAGCATGTAACCAAATTCACAAAACAAATAAAAAATGCCTGGAACTCGTAAGTATCAGTAGCCATTTCAGTACAAATTCAAAATTGCTTTATCACACAGTTAAAAGCAAAACATGAAGATTTGGCAATGCAAGGTATAGGACTTGAAAACACTGGATTAAAATAAATCTGTTGCACATTGACTTTCATTAACAAAATAACCAGAAGCTGCAGTTTTTTTGGTTTTCATTAATTCACTTATGGGATGTGGGCATTGCTAGCTAAATTAGCACTTACTACCCATCTCTAGTTGCCCTTGAGAAGGTGGTGGTGAGCTGTAGTCCAGTTACCCTAACAAAGAGAATAACTAACAGTTAAGAATTGAAGAAATTAAACAACAGCTTTGAAATTCCTCCACATGGTACTTTTACTGCAGCGGTTAATGTAATTATGTCCAATTCCTGTGTGCAGTATTGTACTTAAATCATTCAGTACTTTCTAAATGTTTTCTCTGAACATCGCACCGAAGAATTTGACATGCAAGTGTTAACTACTGCGCTAACAATAGCAAATGGAAGGAATTTCAACATTTTTTCCTCAATGCAAGGATTAATGAATTTGTGAAAATAGTGTACTTAACATAAAAGCTTAACCAAAACTAATGAGTGAGGAATTTCTAACCTTGGACTTATAGGCAATTTTCTGTACTCCGCCAACAACACCATCTCTATGTAATACCCTCAGAACTTGTGGGGTAAATCCATCTTTTTTAATCAATTGGTTTAAAGCCTACCTTGAAACAACTGGGTTGTACCACTTGTGCCTCTCAGACAGCCTCTACTGTGCCCCTCACTCCTCATATAAATTTCCAGTTAGTTTTAACAGGTGAAAATGATATAAAATTATGTTCTTTCCATCAAAAATGTTGTCTACGCTTTGTCACTTTGACCAGTTTCGACATAAATTTGTTTTACTCATATTGTAGTAAAAAATGAGGTCTGCAGATGCTGGAGATCACAGCTGCAAATGTGTTGCTGGTCAAAGCACAGCAGGTTAGGCAGCATCTCAGGAATAGAGAATTCGACGTTTCGAGGGCTTATGCTCGAAACGTCGAATTCTCTATTCCTGAGATGCTGCCTAACCTGCTGTGCTTTGACCAGCAACACATTTGCAGTTTTACTCATATTGTCCATGCTTTGGACAGTTCAACTAGTTTATGTATTAAAAACACTTTTATCCAAGCTCTCTGGACGCAGAGGTGGTCAAAGCAAAACAGAATTCAGTTTGTGGTTCAACTTGATTTTATTAACTAAATACTCCTTATGAAAAACATCATGTGAGAATGTCTCAAATTCCCACAATATTTCTTGTCTTCTTGCTCTATCTGCCTGAGAAAGAATATTACCCACAATAATCTTCTCTCTGATGTAGGGCTGGCTCTCTTCCACAAAAGTGGGTTTCAGAGGTCAGGATAGATTTTCTCTTGGGTCTTTTTGGGTTGCTGCATGGTCTTCTGCCATGAGTCTTGCTCCAAGCCTTTACTGGAAGGATAACTTCCAACATATGTTTGTATTGCCCTTACATCAGACTTTCCCATATATTTTGTGTCCTTTGGCCAAATAGAGGCATGAACAGAGCTTCAAAGTGTCCAATTGGTCATGCCAACACCCTCCACTGTAGCCATGCCGGGATGGTAAAAAGTGCACATCCACAGGTGCTGGCTGGAAGTCAAGGTGCCAGGAGTCTGACTGATACTTCTCCAATACACAATCTTCGGGCTGGTTGTAACTGGATCCCCTGAATTTCTGACCTTGATTTCTGCTGTCCTCTGTAGCCGATATCTGGTAGCTGCTGTTTAGTTGGCCAATTTTCTGTCATCCTGATTCTTCCAGCTGTGGGTTGATTTAGAATGCCCAATTTTGGGTCCCTGGTCACTTAACCATAGCGGGTGCTAAACTTGTGAGACGAACAGAAAGGTCAGAATTGTAATTAACTTACAATTCAACACAATTTTATTCACAACATACAATGAAATTACAACAGGGGTTGTATGACTGATTACTATTTAAATATATATATTATCTAAATATAATTGAATATCCCTGTTCTTCAGCAACAAAATTCCGAATTCTTAAATTAATTACGCTACCAATTGCAACGTTAAGTCTTTGTCACAATTCATTGAAGGAATAGCTGCCAGTTGTTCCTTCTTAGCCTTCCCTGCAACATCCTTCCAGAAAATTCTCTGGTACTCAGCCAATCATCTTCCAGGTCAAAGTCATGGCAGCCAATGGGATCCCAATATGTCAAGGGTACTTTCCCCTTCTCCATATGTGGTCATGGCAAGAACCCAGGGCACCAGTGAATTTACCTTACTCCAATACACAAACCAGTCTCATTTTCCAGGGCAAGTCCAGCTTATTCTAGTTTGCCTTTATATTGTGCAAATACTTTTTGCTCGGCCTATCATGAAAGTCCATTGGGCTTAAAGATTGCCCATTTTGATTTCAGACCTCGCCTTCGGGCCTTGGGCTACCTGTCTAGAATGGCAACACTCAAACCAGTTCGGCTCATGTAATCTGATTCATCATTGCCACTACTTGCAACAATGGATCTGGAGAAGCAAAAATCTTTTGTTTTACAATTTTTATAACCTGGCAAAAATATTTTAGGCTGTTCTTTTCTGCACTGAGGCTGCTGTGTTATAAGATATCTTCACTTACTTATAAAACATTATTGAGCTGATTAATCAAATAATACCAAGAATGCTGTTTGGGTTGGAGAGTTTTAGTTATGAAGAGAGATTGGATAGAATGGTTTTGTTTTCCTTGGAGCAGAGGAAACTGAGGGGGGACATGATTGAGATGTATAAAATAACGAGGAGCAAAAGTGTGGACAGGAAGAAACTTTTCTCTTTGGTAGCTGGGTCAATGACCTGGGGACATAGCTTTAAGGTAAGGGGCAGGTGTATTAGAGGGATAGGAGGAACTTTTTCTCATCCAGAGGGTGATAAGCATCTGGAACTCTGCCTGTAAGAGTGGTAGAGGCAGAAATTCTCATAACATTTAAGAACTAGTCAGTTGTGCTCTAATGGTGCCAAGACATTCAAGGCTATGGGCCAAGTGCTGGAAAATGGAATTAGAATAGTTACGTGGTTGTACATGATCAGTGCAGACTTGGTGAGCTGAAGAGTTTTTCTCTGTGCTATACACCTCCATGACTGGAAACGAATTTCTGGTCAGCAGTGAAGTAATAATGTTCATCATTGATCTCAAGGCAAAAGCCCAAAAATCTCATGATCTCTCTGGTGTGATTTTCTTCTTTCCTGATAACAGTCTAAAACTGGTGCCAAATCAAAAGGATCTCTATGCATGCATCAGCAAGCAAAATATGCAGCCAATTACATTAAAATATTATTGCAGACAGCATACAATCTCTTTGCTAATCACAAAATAAATAATTGAGTGTGTAAAAGATTAAATCAAATATCAATATAAACAAAGCTTTTTTTTTGAAAAGTAGAATGCGGAGATTTATTTTCACATTGCAGAAATGTGACAGTTGCAAGTATAAAATTAGCTTTGAGATTGCCAGTGAAGGTGCTTAGCAGTACTTATGACATTATTTTCCTATTAAAAACTTGCTTTCAGCTTATTTTACAAGATGCAACTTTATCAAGAGTTTTTTTTAAATTGCAAAACTAATAGTACAAAAGTGTTAAATCAATGTTTGTTTAGGGATTGTACTCCAAGGAGATCTCAACTTCTGGATTTTTTGGTCATTCTGTGTTTGTGTGGTAACATAAAGTTGCTGTTAGTTTCAATGCAGGAATGAAGGTGAACAATGAGAGTTTTGTCATCATTACCATCTCAAAATACTGACCATTTTCAAATGATTTAGCACTCTGTGGTGCCTTCCTTACAGCACTTAAGGAAATGAATAAAGTGCCTTCATTGATCCTTAAAGTACAAATCCCCTTCTGCAACTAGCCACTGAAAGTTGCCAGTTAACATGTTTTTTATTGAGTAAAAGCTAGTAATAATGGAATCACTTAAGACAGACTAATCAGAGCAACAGAGTTAGCTGTGGTTGATCTAATAAACAACAAAACGTGAATTTACATAGCATTCTCCATCCAGTAAAGTATCCCATAATAGTATTATCAGAAACAAGTTATATTGAGTTACATAATGAGCTAATTGGACGTGGCCAACAGCTTGGTCAGAGGTAGGTTTAAAAGGAGTCTTAAAGAAAGATGGAGAAAGGGCACAACCTTTTTTAATAATGAAGCAAAGAAAACCAAGACAGTCCAAAAGTATTAGAGGAACGCAGTTCTTGGAGGCTTTTGGGGCCAAGGTAGGTTACAAAATAGGGTGCAGCAAACCCATGAAGGAATTTGAACACAAGTATGAGGATAAATTTAAGGTGTTGCTGATCAAAGTGCAAATGTAGGCCTGTGAGCACAAAGATGTTCGTAAGTGGAACATGAAGTTGGCAGACAGCTTACAGAGTCAGAGTCATGCAGCACAGAAAAAGGCCCTTCAGTCCAACTCATCGACACTGTCCAGACATCCCAATCTGACCTCATCCCATTTGCCAGCATTTGGCCCATATACTTCTAAATCCTTCCTATTCATATACTCATCCAGATGCCTTTTAAAATGCTGTAATTGTACCAGCCTCCACCACTTCCTCTGGCAGTTGATTCCATATGCAGACCATCCTCTGCATGAAAAAGTTACCCCTCAGGTCCTTCTTAAATCTTTCCTCTCTCACCTTAAACCTATGTCCCTCTGGTTTTGGACTCCTTCATCCAAGGAAAAAGACCATGCTATTCACCCTATCCATGCCCCTCATGATTTTATGCACCTCTTTAATGTTGCCCCTCAGCCTCCACTGCTCCAGGGATAAAAATCCCAGCCTATTCAGTCTCTCCCGATAATTCAAACCCTCCAGCCCCAGCATCTTTGTAAATCTTTTCTGCAGCCCCTCAAAAGTTTAATATGGGCTAAAGTTTATACAGGGTGAAAGATGGAAGACCAGTCAGGAGTGCTTTGAAATGCCAGCAATAAAGGTGTGACGTATTACATATTTCACATCAGAGATAGAAATCTGAAAAAACATGAATACTCCCATGGCTCACTCAATATTTAAATCCACCACCTCATATGGTATTGAGTCTTGGGAATATAATGCTACGTTGAGTCCAGCCAAAGCTGGAAAGGGCCTACGGATGGCATTAGCATTTCAGATTTGAGAGCCATTCCTAACCACAAACACACTCGCTCCACTGTGAAGAAGAAACTTGATTAGGGTCAGTGTGATATCTTGCTGTGACTCATCGAGATGGGCATTGGTCATCAGGCAGACGGCAGAAAGTATACTTAAGCTCTATTTTCGGCAGTGCAGTGGAGTAAATGAAAGAGTTAAAGAATATACCAAAACCCACTTTTTCTTCATTACCATTTTGAAGATGCTGCCAAATCTTAACGAAATAGGACCTCAGTCATTATTAATGAGCAAGACGGAGATCTCAGCTGAGTCACATTAAAAAGTCTGGAAAGTGACTATAAATGATATCTGACATGAAAATACATATATCCTAGTCAATACAAAACATCATGACTATTAATTTTAGTTTTTCAATACGAAAGAATGAGATCTGTTTTGTCCTCATTGTAATAGACTCCTTCATGGCCTGTTGCCTGGATACTTGTGGACTGGCAAGGGGTTTGGCTGAAACACATCGTTTTTGTGGTTCTGACTCATGTTCTTTATTACTATATGTTAATAATTTGATTCAACCGGCCAGAAAATAGTCAAGAATTTTTAGCCATGACTGCCAACAGTGAAGAAGTAGGTCGTTCTGACTGAAAGCTGAACACAAGATTTATGCTTTTGTTTAACAGAACTATATATGCTATGTTGCAGTGATTTTTAAAAAATTAAACGCAGTTGTAGAGCGGTTGGGAGGGGGTGGGGAATGTAGTTGAGGCAGGGAGTTTGTAGTATTATTATAAGCATCAAGATCAAGCCTTCACTGAAAGATTAACAGAGAAAACAATGACAATCCAATTTACTTTGTAAATTATTCAATCATAATGACAAATGGTGGGGTAAGAGATGGGCAAACATCCTGGATTAACTTCATCGCTGTTTTTGATTTCTCTCAATGCCTCACCTTGGCAACCCAACTGCGAGTGATTAGGGATTACCATTTTATGGCACAACTTTTGTAACATATTACCTCATCACAAATGAAATGGTTTACTTTTCAAAGATTCAGACATAAAACATTGGAGTCCTAAAGCACAATGTTCTAAGTGGCAGAAGATGGAGTCAAGACCACAAACCTTCACATCAGTCTAATTACAATCACAGAGACATGTAATCTAACGCACAGTTTCACTTGTTGGCAGTTTCACCTTCGCCACTTTTCAGATCCTAGGTATGCACATCTTCCTCCTTGACCCTACCCATCTCCTCTACTAAAATAAATCGGTGAAATTTGCTCAATGGAGTTTACAGCAGATCTCTAACACCCAAGAATGCCCTCTGTTTATGTGTCTAATTTCCCATGGTCTCAACTGCAACACACCAAATAGTAAAAAGGCAACCTACTTGCAGACCTGCATGGAAGAGCATTTGAATAGTATCCAAATATTGCCCAAGACAACTTCAGTGCATACTTACCTTGAATCACCTTTGGGGGAAAATGTTCTGAAATAATTCAGCAATCCCCACACTCCATCCAAGTCAGGAATTTCGCTATGATAATGATACAAAATCACGCACCTCACTAACTGGACCATCCCACTGCAATGAAGAGATATTTACATCAAATAATATCAACCATTCGTCATATTAAATGTTATTCTAGGAGCTCTTTGATGCTGAGTATATGACACAGTACCAAGCCACCAAAATGGAACAATCCAAGTTCATTCTGAGCATGCAACACAGAAGTATACAAATTATGAGCAGGAGTAGGCCATTCAGCCCCTCCATCTGCTGCGCCATTCTATAAGATCATGGCTGATATGAATATGATTCAACACCACTTTCCTGCCAATCCCCTTTTACCTCCATTATCAGTCACAAATCAATTTACCACTGCCTTAAAAATATTCAAAGACTGGTTACCACTGCTCTCAAGAGAACCTCTCAAGTCTCTGGGAGAGAAAAATATCTCCTCAGCTATGTCTTTATAAGAGACACACTATTTTTAAATTGTGTGTGTGTTTTCTCATTTCACCTACAAGGTGAATCATCAATTCAGAATCCACTCTGCCAAGACCCCTCAATCTTAATTGTTTCAATAACATCACCTCTCACTCTTCTAGATTCCAAGAGATTCAGAACCACAGCCTGCCTAACCTTTCCTCATATGATAACACCCTTATCTCAGTTATTAGTTGACTGATCTTTCTCAAAACTGTTTCTGATGAACTCTTGAAATAATGAGTGTTCTACAAAATGGCCTGTACAACTGCAACCCTGACTTTATTCAATTCCTCTTGAAATAAATGAAAGCATTCAATTTGCATTTCTAATCACTTGTGTTTGTGCTTACCAACTTTATCTAATTCATGCATCTGTACACACATCACACACAATGACTCAAGAGTTCGACAATCATTCTTAACAGTCATTTTCAATTGATTATAAGTATCTTTCTCAATTACATTTGTGGTATCCCACTTCCTTTTATCCTGAAGGTAATGGTTCTTTGAGGAGTGGATTTGCAAGACTCATTCAATGAGGAATATCACAGAAAAGCCCAATTCTGTACTCAACAATATTGTGCATAGTCACTTTTAGCAGGTGGGAATCACTATATGGTAACTGGGTCTGACAACCATAATCAATCTTATCCTCCAAGGTCAATGGGCAATCCAGTACTGTCCAGGCTAAGACCAGCCAACTTTGCATTGTGCTGAGGTGCTTATGCTTTACATGATTCATCTATGTACTACCTTTGTTAGTTAAAATTTGGTACTAGAGTGCAAAGGTACAAGTTTTTACTGCAGCCTTTAGTAAGCCAATGAGTTTATCATAAAGAGGATTTGTACATAATCTTCCAGGCCAGTGGTGGTACACCTGGAGACAGAAAGTGAATTAAATTTGATGCGAAGATAGCAGGTCAGGATCTTGCCTGAGTTCAGTTCTGGGCGGGAAGCTCAATATTCTCACCTTACAACAAACTGAGGTTCTTAAGTGGACAATTAAACTCCACTTAAGGGCCTCCGCCTGTTTGGGTTGCAATTACTTCAGTTAGAGAGATGAGAAAGATTCAAGTGACTCAACTCTTTAACGAATGCTATCAGACTGTCAGATTTCTTTTTAAATTAATTCATGGGATGTGGACACAGTGGCCAGGTTAGCATTTACTGCCAACCTGTAATTGTCCTCGAAGGGATGATTGAGAGCAACCATCTTTAATTACGATCATTCACGAGATGTAGTGCACACAATGCTGTTAGGAAGGGCATTCCAGGACATGTAATCTAATGATAGCGAAGGTAAAGCGACATATTTCAAAGTTAGGATGGTATGTTAGAGGGGAGGTTGCAGATAGCAGTGTTCCCATGCATCTACTTCCAGATTGTAGTTTGTAGCTTTAAAATGTCCTGTCAAAGCAGCCGTGGCAAGAAGCTGAAGTACAGCTTGTAGATGTTGAATACAACTGCAACTGTGCATCAGTGATGGGCGGAGTGAACGTTCAACTGGTAGCTGGAGTGCCAAACAAGCGGACTCTTGTACTGAATAGTGTTGAGTGTGATCAGAGTTGTACTCATTCAAGAATAGTGTTGAGTGTGATCAGAGTTGTACTCATTCATTCATACCCTGACACATGCCTTGTTGATGATGGTTAGGCTCACAGAAATAATAATGGAAGTTACTTGCTGCTGGATGCCTACCTTCTAACTTTCTAACCTGCACTTGCAATCAGTATTTATATAATTGGTTCAGTTCAGTTTCTCGTCAAAGGTAACCCCCATGATGTCAACAGAGGGAGAGTTCACAACTGGTAATGCCAGTGAATGCTTTTTGTTGGAAATGTGTGTGCGCATGTGCGCACTTGTGCCCTCTCAATCTGCACAGAATTCTACTTACAGCAGAGACTGATAACTGAGAACCAATTGTTGAAAATGTGTTGCTGGTTAAAACACAGCAGGTTAGGCAGCATCCAAGGAATAGGAAATTCGACGTTTCGGGCATAAGCCCTTCATCAGGAAACTGAGAACCAATCCCCAGCCTCACTTCTAATTCAACTGTACCCCCTACCCCCTTGAGCCCAGCACTTTCTTTACCCCTTGGTGAGCCTTTGTCCTGAGAGTTCAGAAAACGTTGTCCCACAATAGCCACAGCCTCTGCCTTCAATCTTCCAAATTCTGGACCTGTTGGCCTCAGATTGGCATGGAGCTGCTGCCCAATCAGCTACCTGACTGCTGGAAGAACTAGTGGGCTTTCTCACTTCATTAGGCTGTTGGTTTCCTACTCAAAAGCTCTCCCACTTTCAGACTTAGTCCAATCATCATTATGCAACTAGCAGAGACCGTCAAATTAAACTTAAGCAACTTCATCATCTCATCCATCCCTTGTATGTAATTCTATCTCATGTTTCCCATGCCATCCCATCTTTCGAATGATAAATCACTAAACGACTTAGAAGCCAAGATGACCCACATTTGCCCAGCCTGAATCCAGCCATAAAGTTTCCAAATGGTTACATTTGAATTCGTATCATTTGCCTCTTAATGGAGGTTCACACCAGACAGATTGCCCCAATAATCATTATGGTATTTGAACAGTATTTTGAATCTTCCAAAGCATAATCAATAAAGCTTAGATTACATGCAAATGATTTGAGTCTGAACAGCAGTTACACATGTGGATGTATATACACTCAAAAGATGATTCGGATTTATTTAATATATTACTATATCCAATGATATTACCATATCAGTTATCATATGTTGTCAAAACATTTCACATTCAATGAATTATGACCAAGCAAGTAAGTAAATATAATCCACAATCAATTTTTTTTGCAATCAACAATTAATTGAATTACTTCAGAGGGAGAAACCATTGATCAGGACACTAAGAAGTCTACCTACTTTTCTTCCAATTCCATGGAATCTTTAATATTTAACTGAACAGGCAGACCATGACTCAGTTTAATGCCGCATTCAAAGAGCAACAACTTGGCCAATACCGAAGTATCAGCTCAGATTTGTGATGAGGGGTTCAAACCAAGAAATAATGGCTAGAACCAAACATGATCAAAAATTATATGACAATAATGTACAGCGTGGAATCTTCTGGTCCCAGAACCAGAGGACATGGCATCAGGAAGGAATTTTAATTAGCCAGGATGGTTGCAAACCAGAAGACTGCTACACACCCATCTCCACCAGAATTTAGTTCTGGGTAAGAACATCCGAGCTCAACTGCAAACTGAGACCCTTAGTTAGGAGAAAGTGAAGACTGCAGATGCTGGAGATCAGCATCAAAATGTGTGGCACTGGAAAAGCACAGTAGGTCAGGCAGCATCCGAGGAGTAGGAGAGTCGACATTTCAGGCATAAGCCCTTCATCTTAATACCTGTGTTAGACAGGTATTAATGACCATTTCAGGGCCGATTCCGATCTGGGCTGCAATGATCTCAACTTGAAGCAAGACATAAAAAGAAGTCAGCTGACATGACTGGTTAACTAGGCAGACTGTCAGTGGTTGTTGGTGTAGGGATCTGTGAAACCTCAGATTTTTGACACAGGGAAGAGAGATGCCCACTGAGTGCTACCCATGAATCTCACCTCACAAGATCTCTACTCCCAACAAACTCATCTATTCTGTAGTCACCCCTCTAACTTGGCAATCCTGGGACTGTTGCACTGGCAGAAACTGTGGTGTGTGCCATGACCATGGGAAATGCTTTTGGCAGACAGAGTCCTAATACCAGTAGAAAGCCACCAGGTGGCTGAAGGTCCAGAGGGATTCTACAGCCAACCAAAGCGCATAGTTCTCTCTCCTACTTTTGGACTTAGTATGTAAATGGAAAGATACTTCCTATATTCTTTAATAGATGCTTAAGAAAGTATGTAATTGTTGGAGTAACTGCCCTACAGTTAGTTTTTCTATAACGCGATGGTTGCTTTCTTGTGCAACCCGTGTTATACAAAAATCACACTTTAGAAACAGTACCCCATTTGTCAATTGCATTATAGTGAATTTGTGTTAACAAAACACCGTTAGAGGAGAATGACGTGTATTTACATGAGATTTCTCAATTAACAACTTTGGGATGGCAGACTTTTATCTATCGATTATGTCTAGGAATTTGAAGTGTCTTTCAATTTATTCTTCTCACCATCAGTCCTTTGTATCAATGCTCAAGAATACACAAGAAAAATAATTTCCTCATCTATATCAATAAATCCTCAACATCACCAATAAAAAATTCCTCTACCAAAACCACAAAAACAGGATAACTTAATCAGTGAACAGTCCTGTTTCAAATATGCCAATTCCAAAGCTATTTTTTTCTGGCCTTTAAACAAACCAATATATTTCAAAATTCCTCACTTAAAACTGCAGGCTAAAAACACTCCAGAGACAGTCCTTTAACCATGTGAAAATCAACAGAGATGTGACAGTAACTATGACATAAACAATTTTGCAGACAACAGCAATCCAATGGCAACAAATCCGATCCATTCATTATTAATCCACTTGCCCACACACCACCATCTTTTGCATAGTGTGATTAAAAACAAATCATATTGATAATCACAAAAAAAATTAACTGTACTGATTTTAAATTAGTGACTTCTGGGTGTTGTTTATTCCTATAAAAAGGGGTGTAAAAATAAACGATGTTCAAAACATGATTTTATACCTGTATCCGCTTCCTGAGGTGTTCATGACTGTTTGCTCATACTATGGAGGTTTATGACCAAATTAACATTAAACCATTAGCTTAGCGGAAGCTGGGACAAGCAAGTTTATCTTTTAATTTCGTTCAAAAGTTTTTGAACAGGAAAAAACCTGACTGAGGTCAGAAGCAAGTACAGTATCTCCCACAAAAGGGGATGTTCAGAGCAGTTAAAGAAATGGACTACCTCAGTGAAAGAGGGTAGTTTGTGAAATTTCCAGACCTGGAGTGTTTGGTTGGAACTCTGCAGATTATTGAAAGACCGAGATGGTCTAGAATCTCAGTTATAGGAGTGGTCAGGGAAAAGGTCTCATCGTTCACAGGACCAGAACTGAGAATTAATTAAGTCAAATATAAAGATTTGTAAGGAAAGGAATTTCTCTGGATATGTGTATAAATTATGTCATTGGGCAGCAGATAGAATTTTATTTTACCATGTATTTTAAAACCTTTCAAACTGCTTTACATTCATAAAGCTTTGGTTACTTTTATTTTTATTTCTTTTAAGTGTAGTAAACCTCTATTTTATTGTTAAAACCAAATCTGCAGCCTTATGTGCTTATTTTCAGAGGAAGACTGTAACCTAAGAAAAAGATCAATCAAGTCAGATTTAATTCAGAAATCTGACTTGTCCAATGGTAACATCAGCGTGGCATCATAACAATAGGAATTTGCAATAACTAGAAACCCATTTTTCTGCAAGGTTCTTACAGGAGATATGGAACATTAATAAATTGGGCGAGCAACTATGTATCCCCTAAATAATCAGATTAAATAGCTTTTAATGAGCTGTACAATATCAACATGATGGAGTTCATCTTCAAATATTTAATTTAATACCAAGTATGTTCATAAAATGAAATAAGGAGAAGGAAGTAAAACTGGATTGAGAGAGAGATAAAAATAAGTAGAACTGAAACTTAATATTATAACAATCATCCAAATTAAACTAAATTCTATAGAAATAAGATAATCTATACACAATTGTAAAAAGTAAAAAGATTTATTTGGACGCACATCAGCTGATGAAGAACAGCACTCTAAAAGTTAGTGCTTCCAAATAAACCTGTTGGACCATAACCTGGTGTTGTGAGATTTTTTAACTTTCTCCACCCTAATCCAACACCAGCTCCTCCACATCAATACTTGTACAAGTTAACTTGCTGTGCAAGAGTGGGTGTTCAGCAGTAATTAAGACTTAAAAGGGTGTTTCAAATTCATTTATATTTGAATGGTCAAAACATCTTTTTTTCTGACAAGTTTATTGGGTATGTAATGGCAACTTCAGGCCCAACTTCATGCGTCAACCGCAAATCTCTCAGTAAGTTACTATTATAGCAAAACTTCAAGAAGAGCATAGAATCATAGAGTCATAGAGATGTATGTACAGCATGGAAACAGACCCTTCGATCCAACCTGTCCACGACGACCAGATATCCCAACCCAATCTAGTCCTACCTGCCAGCACCCGGCCCATATCTCTCCAAACCCTTCCTATTCATATACTCATCCAAATGCCTCTTAAATGTTGCAACTGTACCAGCCTCCACCACATCCTCTGGCAGCTCATTCCATACACGTACCACCCTCTGTGTGAAACAGTTGCACCTTAGGTCTCCTTTATATCTTTCCCCTCTCACCCTAAACCTAAGCCTTCTATAAGACCATAAGACCATAAGAGTAGAAGTAAGGCCATTCGGCCCATCGAGTCCACTCTGCCATTCAATGATGGCTGATGGGCATTTCAACTCCATCTACCCGCATTCTCCCCATAGCCCTTAATTCCTCGAGACAACAAGAATCTATCGATTTCTGCCTTGAAGACATTTATCGTCCCAGCCTCCACTGCACTCTGTGGCAATGAATTCCACAGGCCCACCACTCTGGCTGAAGAAATGTCTCCGCATTTCTGTTCTGAATTTACCCCCTCTAATTCGAAGGCTGTGTCCACGGGTCCTAGTCTCTTTGCCTAACGGAAACAACTTCCTAGCGTCCACCCTTTCCAAGCCATGTATTATCTTGTACGTCTCTATTAAGTCTCCCCTTAATCTTCTAAACTCCAATGAATACAATCCCAGGATCCTCAGCCGTTCCTCATATGTTAGACCAACCATTCCAGGGATCATCCATGTGAATCTCCGCTGGTCACGTTCCAGTGCCAGTATGTCCTTCCTGAGGTGTGGGGACCAAAACTGGACACAGTACTCCAAATGGGGCCTAACCAGAGTTTTATAAAGTCTCAGTAGCACAACGGTGCTTTTATATTCCAACCCTCTTGAGATAAGTGACAACATTGCATTCGCTTTCTTAATCACGAACACAACCTGCATGTTTACCTTTAGTGAATCCTCGACTAGCACTCCCAGATCCCTTTGTACTTTGAACTTCTAGTTCTGGACTGCCTGATTCAATGGAAAAGACTTTGCCTATTTATCCTATCCATGCCCCTCATAATTTTATAAACCTCTATAAGGTCACCCCTCAGCCTCCAACGCTCCAGGGAAAACAGCCCCAGCCTGTTCAGCCTCTCCCTATAGCTCAAATCCTCCAACCCTGGCACATTCTTGTAAATCTTTTCTGAACCCTTTCAAATTTCACAACATCTTTCCGATAGGAAGGAGACCAGAACTGCACGCAATATTCCAATTGTGGCCTAGCCAATGTCCTGTACAGCCGCAACATGACCTCCCGACTACTCAATACTCTGGCCAATAAAGGAAAGAATATCAAACGCCTTCTTCACTATCCTATCTACCTGCGGCTCCACTTTCAAGGAGCTATGAACCTGCACTCCAAGGTCTCTTTGTTCCCTAGGACTTTACCATTAAGTATATAAGTCCTGCTAAGATTTGCTTTCCCAAAAAGCAGCACCTCGCATTTATCTGAATTAAATTCCATCTGCCACTTCTCAGCCCATTGGCCCATCTGGTCCAGATCCTGTTGTAATCTGAGTTAACCCTCTTCGCAGTCCCCTACACCTCCAATTTTGGTGTCATTTGCAAACTTACTAACCGTACCTCTTATGCTCGCATCCAAATCATTTATGTAAATGACAAAAAGTAGAGGGCCCAGCACCGATCCTTGTGGTACTCCACTGGTCACAGGCCTCCAGTCTGAAAAACAACCTTCCGCCACCACCCACTGTCTTCTACCTTTGACCCAGTTCTGTATCCAAATGGCTAGTTCTCCCTTTATTCCACGAAATCTAACCTTGCTAATCAGTCTCCCATGGGGAACCTTGTCGAAAGACTGACTGAAGTCCTTATAGATCACATCTACTACCCTGCCCTCATCAATATTCTTTGTTACTTCTTTAAAAAACTCAATCAAGTATGTGAGACATGATTTCCCACTCACAAAGCCATGTTGACTATCCCTAATCAGTCCTTGCCTTTCCAAATACATGTACATTCTGACCCTCAGGATTCCCTCCAACAACTTGCCCACCACTGAGGTCAGGCTCACTGGTCTATAGTTCCCTGGCTTATCTTTACCGCCCTTCTTAAACAGTGGCACCATGTTTGCCAACCTCTAGTCTTCCAGCACCTCACCTGTGACTATCGATGATACAAATATCTCAGCAAGAGGCCCAGCAATCACTTCTCTAGCTTCCCACAGAGTTCTCGTGTACACCTGATCAGGTCCTGGGGATTTATCCACCTTTCACCGTTTCAAGACATCCAGCACTTCCTCCTCTGTAACCTGGACATTTTGCAAGATGTCACCATCTATTTCCCTACAGTCTATATCTTCCATATCCTTTTCCACAGTAAATACTGATGCAAAATATTCATTTAGTACCTCCCCCATTTTCTGTGGCTCCACACAAAGGCTACCTTGCTGATGTTTGAGGGACCCTATTCTCTCCCTAGTTACCCTTTTGTCCTTAATATATTTGTAAAAACCCTTTGGATTCTCCTTAATTCTATTTGCCAACGCTATCTCATGTCCCCGTTTTGCCCTCCTGATTTCCCTCTTAAGTATACTCCTACTTTCTTTATCCTCTAGATAAAGAGGATCCTAAGGATTTATCCTAAGGATTCACTCAATCTATCCTGTCTATACCTGACATATGCTTCCCTCTTTTTCTTAACCAAACCCTCAATTTCTTTAGTTATCCAGCATTCCCTATACCTACCAGCCTTTCCTTTCACCCTAACAGGAATATACTTTGTCTGGACCCTCGTTATCTCATTTCTGAAGGTTTCCCATTTTCCAGCCATCCCTTTACCTGTGAACATCTGCCTCCAATCAGCTTTCAAAAGTTCTTGCCTAATACCGTCAAAATTGGCCTTTCTCAAATTTAGAACTTCAACTTTTACATTTGGTCTATCCTTTTCCATCATGATTTTAAAACTAATAGAATTACGGTCACTGGCCCGAAAGTGCACCTCCACTGACACCTCAGTCACCTGCCCTGCTTTATTTCCCTGGAATAGGTCACATTTTGCACCTTTTCTCGTAGATACATCCACATACTGAATCAGAAAATGGTCTTGAACACACTTAACAAATTCCTCTCCATCTAAACCCTTAACACTATGGCAGTCCCAGTCGGTGTTTGGAAAGTTAAAATCCCCTATCATAACCACCCTATTATTCTTACAGATAGCTGAGATCTCTTCTTACAAGTTTGTTTCTCAATTTCCCTCTGACAATTAGAGGGTCTATAATACAATCCCAATAAGGTGATCATCCCTTTCTTATTTCTCAGTTCCACCCAAATAGCTTCCCTGGATGTATTTCTGGGAATATCCTCCCTTAGCACAGCTGTAATGCTATCCCTTATCAAAAATTCCACTTCCCCTCCATTCTTGCCTCCACTTTCTATCCTTCCTGTAGCATTTGTATCCTGGAACATTAAGCTGCCAGACCTGCCCATCCCTGAGCCATATAATAGCTATGATATCCCAGTTCCATGTTCCTAACCATGTCCTGAATTAATCTGCCTTCCCTGTTAGTCCACCTGCATTGAAATAAATGCAGTTTAATTTACTAGTCCTACCTTGTCCCTGCCTGCCCTGACTGTTTGATTCACTTCCGTTCTCAACTGTACCAGTGTCAGATTGATCTCTTTACTCACTATCTCCCTTGGTCCCATCCCATTCCCCCCCCCCAACCTTATTAGTTTAAATCCTCCCAAGCAGTTCTAGCAAATTTCCCTGCCAGTATATTCGTCCCCTTCCAATTTAGGTGCAATCCGTCCTTCTTGTACAGGTCACTTCTACCCCAAAAGAGATTCCAATGATCCAAAAACATGAATCCTTCTCCCTTACACCAGCTCCTCAGCCATGCATTCATCTGCTGTATCCACCTATTCCTGCCCTCACTAGCTTGTAGCACTGGGAGTAATCCAGATATTACTACTCTCGAAGACCTCCTTTTTAAATTTCTGCCTAACTCTCTGTAATCTCCCTTCAGAATCTCAACCTTTTCCCTTCCTATATCGTTGGTTCCAATGTGGACAATGACCTCTTGCTGGCCCCTCTCCCCCATGAGAACATTCTGCACCCTCTCTGAGACATCCTTGATCCTGGCACCAGGGAAACAACACACCATTCTGCCTTTTCACTGCTGGCCACAGAAACGTCTGTCTGTACCTCAGACTACAGAATCCCCTAACACAATTGATCTCTTGGAAACCGACGTACCCCTCATTGCATTAGAGCTAGTCTCAATACCAGAAACATGGCTGTTTGTGCTACATTCCCCTGAGAATCCATCACCCCCTACATTTTCCAAAACAGCATACCTGTTTGAAATGGGTATATCCACAAAAGACTCCTGTCCTAAGTGCTGACCTCTCTTACACTTCCTGGAGTTAACCCATCTATGTGACTGTATTTGAGACTTTCCCCCCTTCCTATGGCTGCCATCCATCAAATACTGTTGCTGTTGCAAATTCCTCATCACTTCTATCTGTCTCTCCAGCTGATCCACTTGATCTGATAAGATTCGCATCCAACAGTATTTATGGCAGCTATAATCCGCAGTAACCCTTAAACTCTCTTTAAACTCCCACATCTGACAGAGCAAAGCATTTAGAATTGCTTCTTCCTAATTAACATGTGTCCAGCTGCTGGAATTTCCTGTCTGATTTACTCTTTAATAATGGTGTACACTATCAGCAACATTTATTCAGCCTACTTTTCTTTTTTTGTGATTCATATTGCAGTGCCTGAACCTCACCTTCCTAACGTGCAGTCTGTTCAAGTGAATTTAGGTACTTATCACCTATGTGTCCCACAGTGACATAATCAGCCCCCAAACTTACTGTCCTCGTCCACCTTCACCTCTGACGCAGCTGCTGCATCTTCTGTTGCTTTGACATGAAGGTGTGATTATTTTCATCAGATCAACACTGAACACAGTCAAACCAATCTTACATCTCTGGGGGCATCCATGTTACTTTGTATGTTACTTGCATCCACCTTCCATACTAGATTCTCTTGTTCACTAGTGGTGCATACATTTGAAATCATGCTTTGTCTACTTGAACCTTTCATCCCACATCCCTATCATTAAATTCACTGTCTTCAGCTCCTGAACACTGCCTGCCTGCCAAATTTCCTACCACTCCCCACTGCTGATTTAACTCTTTTTTTCAATCTTTCATAGAATATGGGCTTGCTGAGTAGGTTAGGATTTATTTCCTCTTCCTACTTGCCCTTGAGAGGTATACTAAACTCACTTCTTTAACAGCTGCAGTCCAGATGATGTCGGCACACTCACATGCTGTTAAGGAGAAAGTTCCAGGTTTTGACCCACAACAGGAAACAAACAGTTTCCAGACAAGATATTGAGCAGCATGGAGGGGATCTTGTTGTTCACAATGTTCCCACAGGCCTGCTGCTCCTATCCTTCTAGGTAGTACAGGTTGTGGGTTTAGATGGTGCTGCTAAAGAATGTTTCGTGAATTGTCATATTATATCTTGTAGATGATACACACTACTGCTACTATGTGCCAGTTACAGACAGAATTAGCAATATAAAATGGTAGGTAGGATGCAATCAAGCAAGCTGCTTCATCCAGGATGGTGTCAAGTTTGTTGAATTTTGGTCGAGCCACACTAATTCAGACAAATGAAAAGTATTCCATCACACTCTTTGCTTATGCTTTGTAACAGGTGGCTAGGTTTTAGGGAGTTAAGGGAGGAGTGATTCACGACAGATTTCCCAGACTCTGTCCTACTCCAACAGCCACAGTACTTACATGACTGGTCTAGTTCAGTTTCGAGTGAATGTCAATTTCAGGATGTTAATGGTGGAAAATTCAGCAACGTTAATGCCATTTAAAGTTTTGGGGAGATTGTTAGCTTCTCTCTTGTTGAACACAGTCATTCTCTGGCATTTGTGCAATGTGAATGTTATTTGCCATTATTCATCTTAAACCTGAAAGTTATCCAAGTCTTACTACATAAGAGGATAATATTTTCCAACATTGTCCTCATATGCCTTCTTCCAAAACTGCAGCAAAACTAAAACATAATTTTCATATTCTCTTCAGCATAAGATCTAGAACCTTCCCTTCTCCACACCCAATTATCAATCCCTTAATAATAATATCTACTGGTTCCCTATGCCACAAAGAATCTGCTTTAAGATCACTGCATCTTTTTTAAAATTCTTCAAAACATTGCTCCATCTGAATTACCAAGCTGTATTTCCTTGTTCACCCTTTTCATTTGTTCCTTACCCCTAAAATCTGAATAATTAACATCTAATCGCAATCACTTACCCTTTTTGGAACATTTCCCCAAATCACTTTGCCCTGTTAACTTGCTTCTTGCTGTGAAAAGCCCTAAAAAAAAACTTTCCTCCTTAACTCTGCCAGGTCTTTGATCTCGTCATCCACCCCAATGTTATAAATTTTGTCCTTTTCCTTCTTGCTGTGTGCCTCACTTCTCCTCCATGTTAAGTGCTCCAAATCTTTACTGGCATGTGTGGAGCTCGTTACTAATGAATGCTGCTGTATTCCAAATTGGTGCTGGCATAAACAGAATTCATTGCAGGGTTTGGCTTCCCACCAGCACAAATTTGGACACATACCACTATAATCCTGCAGACTTGAAGCTGAATCACCTCGAGTCTGGACTCTCACTATTGGCCCATGCCCTCTCAGCGATCTGACGATCAGCCTTTGTTCTTGCTTCAATTAATCCTTCTTTTACATTTGCAAACTAACACCTACTGTTGGTATCCTATTGAGAATGTAGTATCATCATTGCATCTCCATAGATACTCAACACGATTTTCAAGTCTGTCTTTCAAATTCAACATTAAACATGGATTCAATCAGCGTAGAAGTACAAGTCAAAACTGATCTCAGTGCTTTTGGTTCACCCCAAAAAAAAAGACTCTGTTGCTATCTAACTTTCACTCAGTTCAATACACAAGGTCCAGTAATCACCCAAAGAAACATTTAATGGAACTGCCCTGTTGTGTTAGCAGAGACAAAGTAGTACATTAGCCATGCATACTACAAAAATAATTAATTGAAAAAATTAATTGACACTTTTTTTTAAAATCTGAAATAAACAAGTGTTGGTGTGAATGGAGACAAAGCAACTGGTCTGGAGGCATACATCGATTTGGATCACCACACTGTAGCCAATTTACATGTCAGTTTGCTCCAGTTGAACCGACGCGGGCTTTCTTTGAGAAAGATTTGAAATCCAACACCATTTTCTGGTCAGGCTTCAGTGTGAAATTACTACTCTGTGTAAAAATGGTTGATTTGAATTAAAAATAAACAATAACAGATCTATGCTTACTAGCCCATCCTCACAGGTATTAACATGTCAGAGTAATACAGTCACATGCAAGTATCAATGCTCATCAGCTGCTTCTAACAGTAAACAATATGTGATAGCCGTCGTATTTAAATACAACTGCAGCTCAAACCTGCTTAAAAATGTACTATTACTAATTAAATGAAAGGAAGAATTTCAAGATTTGGTGTGATGTGTCACTGCAAGACTACCAAACAAAATATTTAAAAGGGATTCATAAAACTCTGAGAAACATTGAAAGTTCAAAGGCTGTGGTCCTACTTTAGTGCCTCCTGTACATTACTGGGCAAGGACTGTACAACAAAATTCAGAAGATATAAGCATTTGATGACATTCCAGTAGTTTTTTAAAAATTCTTTCATGAGATTAAAGACGGTCAGCATGGTTGTGTGAGGGGCAGGCCATGCCTCACTAATCTTATTGAGTTCTTTGAGGAGGTGACAAGACAGTTTAATGAAGGTCAAGCAGTGGATGTGGTGTATATAGACTTCAGCAAGGCATTTGATAAGGTTCCCCATGGTAGGTTCATTTATAAAGTCAGGAGGTATGGGATACAGGGAGATTTGGCTATCTGGATTCAGAATTGGTTGGCTGACAGAAGGCAGAGAGTGATTGTAGATGGAAAGTATTCTCCCTGGAGGTCAATGTTGAGTGGGGTCCCGCAGGACTCTGATCTTGGGCCTCTGCTCTTTGTAGTTTTTATAAATGACTTGGATGAGGAGGTTGAGGGGTGAGTTAGTAAATTTGCAGATGACACAAAGGTTGGAAGTGCCGTCGATAGTATCGAGGGCTATTGCAGGCTGCAGCGCGACATAAACAGGGTGCAGAGCTGGGCTGAGAAATGGCAGATGAAGTTCAATCTGAATAAATCTGAAGTGATGCATTTGGAAGGTCAAACTCGAATGCTGAATATAGGATTAAAGACAGGATTCTTGGAAGTGTGGAGGAACAGAGGGATCTTAGTGTTCAAGTACATAGACCCCCTCAAAGTTGCCACCCAAGTGGATGGAATTATTAAGAAAGCATATGGTGTTTTGGCTTTCATTAACAGGGGAATCGAGTTTAACAGCCGCGAGGTTTTGCTACAGCTCTACAAGTCCCTGGTGAGACAACATTTGGAATGTTGTGTCCAGGTCTAGTCGCCCTACTGTAGGAAAGATACAGAGGCTTTGGAGAGGGTGCAAAGGTCTACCAGAATGCTGCCTGGACTGGAGAGCTTGCCTTATGAAGAGATGTTGACTAATCTCGAACTTTTCTCTCTCTCTTGAGAGAGAGAGAGAGAGAAGGAAGGGAGGTGACCTGATCAAGATATACAAGGTAATAGAGGAAATGGATAGAGTCAATAGCCAGAGACTTTTCCCCAGGGCAGGATTGACTGGCACAACGGGTCATAGATTTAAGATATTAGGAGAAAGGTATAGAGGGGACATCTACTCTTTATGCAGAGAGTTGTGAATGCATGGAATGCGTTGCCAGTGGTGGTGGTGGAAGCAAAGTCATTAGGGGCATTTAATAGACTGCTGAACATGCACATGGACAACAGTGCGTGGGTTAGGTTATTTTATTTTATATTAGGATTAATCCTTGACACAACAGCGTGGGCCGAAGGGCCTGTTCTGTGCTGAACTTTTCTATGTTCTATGTGGGTGCTGCTGATGGGGTGAGCATTTATTGCCCATCTCTAATTGCCCTGGTCAAAGTGGTGGTGAACTGCCTTCTTGAATTGCTGAACTCTTTGGGGTGTAGAAACACCCACAGTGCTATTTGGAAGGGAGTGTCAAGATTTTGATTCATAACAGTGAAGAAATGGTGATACAGTTTCAAGTTCAAATTGCATTGGGACATGATTGCTTCAGTATCTGACTCAGTCACAAATGACAATCATCACTGAAAATACCCACTTTTGACCTTAAGGAGCAAAGATCATTGACAATGCAGCTGAAGATGCATTAAGGCACTACTCTGAGTGACTCCTTGAGACCGAGATGATTGATCTCCAACAACTACAACCATCTTTCTTTGTGTTGATAAGACTTCAAACAACTGGTTTTTATTTTTTTGATTTCCACTGATGCCAAAGTTGCTAAGGCTGGTTGGTGCCACACTCAATCAACTGCTGAATCAAGTTAAGGTCAAGGACAGTCACCTTCACTTCCTCTTCAGTAAAGTTTTGTCTATACTTGGACAAAAGTTGTAACGAGATCAAGAGGTGAGTCGGTCTCACATAACCCAAACTGAGCATTGGTCACAAGATTATTATTGACTGAATGTCACTGGATAGATTGTCAAATAAAGTTTCCATTGCTTTGCTAATGATCAAGATAGGCGAAGGGGGTGGTATTTTCCAAATCAGATTTGTCCTGCTTTTTGTGGACAGGACATACTTGGTCATTTTTTTACATTGCTGGGTAGAGGACAGTGTTCAAACTGTACTGGAACAGCTTGGCTAGTGGTGTGACTGGTTCTGACCTAAAGTCTTCAGTAAAGTTGCCAGGATATTGTCAGGGCCCATAGACTTTCCATATTCAGTGCTTTCAGACATTTCTTGATATCAAGTGTACTGAATCAAATTGACTCAAGACTGGCATCTATGATGGTGAGGACCTCAGGAGGTGACCAAGATTCAGCATTTCTGACTGAAGCAGCATGTAAATGCTTCAGCCTTCTCATTTGCACTGATTTCCTGGGCTTCCTCCATCATTTAGTATGAGGATGTCTGTGGAGCTTCCTCTTCCAGCGAGTTGTTTAATTGTTCAATATCACTCACAATCAGATGTGGTAGGACTATAGAAGCTAGATCTGATCCATTGATTGTGGGATCGCATGTTGCTTAGATTGTTTGATTTATAGTGGTTCTGTTCGCCGAGCTGGAAGTTTTTGTTGCAAACGTTTCGTCCCCTGGCTAGGAGACATCATCAGTGCTCTAGAGCCTCCTGCGAAGCGCTTCTTTGATGTTTCTTCCGGCATTTATAGTGGTCCATGCAAGGACTGCACAAAACACTATATAGGACAAACAGGAAGACAGCTAACAATCTGCATACATGAACACCAACTAGCCACTAAACGACACGACCAGCTATCCCTAGTAGCCACACACTCGGACAACAAGCAACATGAATTCGACTGGGAAAACACTACTATCATAGGGCAAGCCAGACAGAGAACAGCCAGGGAATTCCTAGAGGCATGGCATTCATCCGCAAATTCCATCAACAGACACATCGACCTGGACCCAATATACCAATCACTACAGCGGACAGCTGAAACTGACACCCAGAAGCGGCAAGGACAGACCACTATAAATGCCGGAAGAAACATCAAAGAAGCGCTTCGCAGGAGGCTCCAGAGCACTGATGATGTCTCCTAGCCAGGGGACGAAACGTTTGCAACAAAAACTTCCAGCTCGGCGAACAGAACCACTACAACAAGCACCCGAGCTACAAATCTTCGCACAAACTTTGAATTGTTTGATTTACTTGGCTTAGAGATTTTAGAGTCTATTATTAAGGATGAGATTGCGACGTATAGGCAGTTTATGATAAAACAGGGTGTAGTCTGCACAGTTTCATCAAGGGCAGGTCATGTCTGACAAATCTGATTGAAATTTTCAATAAGGTAATGAATAAATTAGACAAAGGAGAGTTAGTGGACGCAACTTATTTGGTTTTCTAGAAGGCCTTTGACGAAGTGTCGCATAGGAGGCTGCTAAATAACAGCCCATGATGTTAGAGGCAAGGTACTGGCATGGAAAGAGGAATGGCTGACTGGCAGAAGGCAGGGAGTGAGGATAAACAGTTTGTTTTCAGGATGGCAGCCCGTGATTAGTGGAGTTCCACAGGGTCAGTTTGGGACCATAACTCCCATAATTCATGTTACACATTAATGATCTGGAGAAGAGAACTGAGGACATCGTTGCTAAGTTTGCAGATGACTCAAGGTAGGGAAGGGACAGGTAGTGTTGAGGATGTAGGGAGGTTGTAGAAGAACATAGACAGGCTCGGAGACTGGATAAAAAAGTGGTAGATGGAATACAGTGTGGTAATGCGTGACATCATGCACATTGTTAGGAAGAATAGCTCTGTGAAAAAATATTTTCTAAATGGGGAAAGACTTCAGAAATCTAAAACATGAAGTGATTTAGGAGTCTTGACTCAGGATTCTCTGAAAATGAAGGTTCATTTGGCAGTTAGGAAGGCAAATACAATGTTAGGATTCATTTTGACAGGGCTAGAACATAAGATGTACTGCGGGAACTGTATGAGGCTCTGGTCAGATCGCTTTTGGAATATTGTGAGCAGCTGTGACCTCGTATCTTAGGAAGGATATGATGGTGTTGAAGGGGGTCCAGAGGAGGTTTACAAGAATGAATGAATGGCTTGTCATCCGGGGAGTGGTTGAGGACTCTGTTAAGTACTCAATGGAATTTAAAAGGATTCAGGGTGATCACATTGAAACTTATAGAATACTGAAAGGCCTGGATAGAGTGGAAGTGGAGAAGATGTTTTCACTAGTAGGAGAGACCAGAGCCCTAGGGCACAGTCTCAGAGTGAAGAGATGTTCCTTTGGAATTGAGATGAGGAGGAATTTCTTCAGTCAGAGGCTGATGATTCTGTGGAACTCACTGCCACAAAAGGCTATGGAAGCCAGTCACTAAGCAATTTAAGACAGATCTTTTATTAGTCAAGAATCTAAGGTTACAGGGAGAAAGCAGGAGACTGAGGTTGAGAAACATATCAGCCATGATCAAAAGGTGGAGTGGGCTCGATGGGCCAAATGGTCTAACTTTGGTCTTATATCTTTTGGCCTTATGAAACCAATTTATCAGCTAAGGCAGGGGTTGAGGTTGGTGATAATCAGCAAGTGTCCCTGTTTCATCTGACACCATGTCTGGAGTCACTGTTTAGTATTATGATGGCAACTCCCACGTGTTGTTTCCCACTGCTTCATCACCTCTGCTGGATCTGTCCTGCTGGTGAAAGAGGACACACCTAGGAATATTGATGTCTGGTGTATTATCTGTAATACGTGATCTCCTAATTTTGACACAGGCTCCTAAAAGTTTATAAGGAGGACTCTGCAGGGTTAACTGGGCTGTGTGTTATGGTCATGTCCGTGGCCTTGGTCAATACCAGGTGAAGGTGGTAATTGTTCCAATTTCAAAACTATTATCAAACTTTGTTGCAATTAGAAATAACTTAGTGGGTTGCTAAGCTATTTTACAGGGCAGCTAATTATGGGCCTGAAGTCACAAATAGGCTAAGCCACATGAGAATGGCAGATTTTCCTTCGAAAAGGACATTAGTGAAGCTGGTGATGGTCAATGGTTAATTGTTACCATTAATTTTTAATTCAAGATTTTATTAAACTCAAATTTCACCACCATTCATATCCAAGTAGTCACAAAAGTTTTTTTTAGATTACTTACAGTGTGGAAACAGGCCCTTCAGCCCAACATGTCCACACAAACCCTCCGAAGAGCAACCCACCCAGACACATTCCCCCTACATTTACCCCTTCACCTAACACTACAGGCAATTTAGCATGGCCAATTCACCTAGCCTGCACATTTTGTTTGGACTGTGGGAGGAAACCGGAGCTCTCGGAGGAAACCCACGCAGACACGGGGAGAATGTGCAGACATGGGGAGAATGTGCAAACTCCACAGACAGTTGCCTGAGGTGGGAATTGAACCCGGGTCTCTGGCGCTGTGAGGCAGCAGTGCTTGCCACTGTGCCGCCCCATAGTTCAACCACTATACAAAAGATAATGCTCCTCACTTCCCATTTCTGCACCCTCCTTCTCACCTTCCCTCTCTCCTCTACATATCACTGTGCATAAGTGGCAAAGTTACTTCAAAGTACTATTCCTCTCAGGATGCTGTGTGGACTCAACACCCTGGATCTACAAAATGGAAGAGGCACACTGGCTCCTTTGCAGTTTGAACCTGCTTGTCCATCCAGGGAAAATAAATGTGGCAAAGTGCTGATCAGTTATTCAGCTCTTCATAGTAAAGATAGCCAGGCGCATTCCAGGTCTCCCTTTCTTGCAACAATCCAGTAAGAGACCACTTAACATTTCTATACTGAGACTGTTGTAAGAGAAGGCTCTGTAGGAAACCTATATTTAGCCTCCACACTATAGTAGCATTAATGTTACACACTTTTATCTTATTTAAATTAATAAACTTAAATCATTTACCACTGTCTCTGTCACTCAACTTGACCAAATGACCATGGATCTGGATTAGTGGTGCTGGAAGAGCACAGCAGTTCAGGCAGCATCCAAGGAGCAGCGAAATCGACGTTTTGGGCAAAAGCCCTTCATCAGGAATAAAGGCAGTGAGCCTGAAGCGTGGAGAGATAAGCTAGAGGAGGGTGGGGGTGGGGAGAAAGTAGCATAGAGTACAATGGGTGAGTGGGGAAGGGGGGAGGGGAGGAAGGTGATAGGTCAGGGAGGAGAGGGTGGAGTGGATAGGTGGAAAAAGAGAAGTCCGGACAAGTCATGGGGACAGTGCTGAGCTGGAAGTTTGGAACTAGGGTGAGGTGGGGGAAGGGGAAATGAAGAAACTGTTGAAGTCCACATTGATGCCCTGGGGTTGAAGTGTTCCGAGGCGGAAGATGTGGCGTTCTTCCTCCAGGCGTCTGGTGGTGAGGGAGCAGCGGTGAAGGAGGCCCAGGACCTCCATGTCCTCGGCAGAGTGGGAGGGGGAGTTGAAATGTTGGGCCACGGGGCGGTGTGGTTGATTGGTGTGGGTGTCCAGGAGATGTTCCCTAAAGCTCTCTGCTAGGAGGCGCCCAGTCTCCTCAATGTAGAGGAGATCGCATTGGGAGCAACGGATACAATAAATGATATTAGTGGATGTACAGGTAAAACTTTGATGGATGTGGAAGGCTCCTTTAGCGCCTTGGATAGAGGTGAGGGAGGAGGTGTGGGCACAGGTTTTACAGTTCCTGTGATGACAGGGGAAAGTGCCAGGAAGGGAGGGTGGGTTGTAGGTGGGCGTGGACCTGACCAGGTAGTCACGGAAGAAACGGTCTTTGCGGAAGGCGGAAAGGTGTGGGGAGGAAAATATATCCCTGGTGGTGGGGTCTTTTTGGAGATGGCGGAAATGTCGGCGGATGATTTGGTTTACGCAAAGGGTTGGGGGGGTGGAAGGTGAACACCAGGGGCGTTCTGTCCTTGTTACGGTTGGAGGGGTGGGGTCTGAGGGCAGAGGTGCGGGATGTGAACGAGATGCGTTGGAGGGCATCTTTAACCACGTGGGAAGGGAAATTGTCAAATCATCCGCCGACATTTCCACCACCTCCAAAAAGACCCCACCACCAGGGATATGTTTTCCTCCCCACCCCTTTCCACCTTCCGCAAAGACCATTCCCTCCGTGACTACCTGGTCAGGTCCACGCTCCCCCTACAACCCACCCTCCCATCCTGGCACTTTCCCATGCCACCAGAGGAACTGTAAAACCTGTGCCCACACCTCCTCCCTCACCTCTATCCGAGGCTCTAAAGGAGCCTTCCACATCCATCAAAGTTTTACCTGCATATCCACTAATATCATTTATTGTATCCGTTGCTCCCGATGCGGTCTCCTCTACATTGGGGAGACTGGGCGCCTCCTAGCAGAGCGCTTTAGGGAACATCTCCTGGACACCCGCACCAATCAACCACACCGCCCCATGGCCCAACATTTCAACTCCCCCTCCCACTCTGCCGAAGACATGGAGGTCCTGGGCCTCCTTCACTGCCGCTCCCTCACCACCAGATGCCTGGAGGAAGAACATCTCATCTTCCGCCTCGGAACACTTCAACCCCAGGGCATCGATGTGGACTTCAACATTTCCCCTTCCCCCACCTCACCCTAGTTCCAAACTTCCAGCTCAGCACTGTCCCCATGACTTGTCCGGACTTGTCCTACCTGCCTATCTCCTTTTCCACCTATCCACTCCACGCTCTCCTCCCTGACCTATCACCTTCATCCCCTCCCCCCTCCCCCACTCACCCATTGTACTCTATGCTACTTTCTCCCCACCCCCACCCTCCTCGAGCTTATCTCTCCACGCTTCAGGCTCACTGCCTTTATTCCTGATGAAGGGCTTTTGCCGAAACGTTGATTTCGCTGCTCCTTGGATGCTGCCTGAACTGCTGTGCTCTTCCAGCACCACTAATCCAGAATCTGGTTTCCACCATCTGCAGTCATTGTTTTTACCAAATGACCATGGATGTCTGAGGAAACATAAAAACTACTTTTTCTCTCCCCAGCTCTCAATTTATTCCAACCCAAATTCCAATCTTAAGTGAAATTTGAGTTAACCCAGGTTTTACTGAGTCCACAAACTAACAGGCTTGTGCCACAGAAATGGAAAATGGTGAAGGTAGTTGTGAAGAACTCCATGCCTTAAAATAGTTCACTCTCTGGGAAGAAGATTGGATAGTGAAGGTGGTGTTTGGTATGCTTTCCTTTACTGGTCACAGCATTGGGAAGTCATGTTGCAGCTGTACAGGACATTGGTTAGGCCACTTTTGGAATATTGCATGCAATTCTGGTCTCCTTCGTATCAGAAGGATGCTGTGAAACTTGAAAGGGTTCAGAAAAGATTGACAAGGATGTTGCCAGGGTTGGAGGATTTGAGCTTTAGGGAGAGGCTGAATAGGCTGGGGCTGTTTTCCCTGGAATGTCGGAGGCTGAGGGGTGACCTTACAGAGGTTTACAAAATCATGAGGGGCATGGATAGGATAAAAAGATAAGGTCTTTTCCCTGGGGTGGGGGAAGTACAGAACTAGAGGGCATAGGTTTAGGATGAGAGGGGAAAGGTTTAAAAGGGACCTAAGAAGCAACTTTTCCACACAGAGGGTGGTGCATGTATGGAATGAGCTGTCAAAGGAAGTGGTGGAGGCTGGTACAATTACAGTATTTAAAAGGCATCTGGATGGGTTTAGAGGGATATGAGCCAAGTGCTGGTAAATGGGACTAGATTAGGTTAGGATATCTGGTCAGCATGGACTAGTTGGACCAAAGGGTCTGTTTCCATGCTGTACATCTCTATGACTCTATGGCTGTAAGATGTGAAAGATATATACAGAAAGAATGACATGAAAGGCATCCTCAAAGTTACAGCAATCAGCATATGTAAAATAATACTTTAGCAAAGCATAGATCAGAAACTGCAATTTTTGTGAATGCTTAAATTCAGATGACATCTTGTTCCACTGTAAAGGTTTTGACACTAATATAATTTTATGGTATGGCTTGGCAGCTATCTATTTGAAAATAAAATTTATACCAATTAAATAAACATGATAAAAATCAAGTAGGATTTTGTGTGTTTTTCAAAACTGACATTTTAGGACACTTTCCTCAAAAGTTTTGCAACAAAAAAAAAACCAAAATGTACAAATCTAAACAGCGGACAATACACAGTTGGTATTCCGCAAGCACATCAAGGATACTTCTGGCACGCTTCAGGGGTCATGCATCTGAAGATAACATTCATCCTGCTATAACTAAGGTTCCTTTTTTCCCTACACTAATCATGAAGGAACAGGGTAATGAAGAAAGAAAATCAAAACTGTGCAATAAACGAACCCTAAAACTGCATGCCTGCATTCAGACTAAGTATTTTAAACGCCCACAGGACAGTTGTGCCTTTCAGAGTAAAGGCCTAGAGAGGCCTGCATGGAAACATCCCACTAACATTTATCATCACAATGTAAACATATAAACAAAAAGAGGACTCTAGTGCTCTATTTTTTAAAAACTCTTGCCTCTTTTTTTTACTTCTTGTGCTGTCTACCTACTGACTCACCAGTCATTTTCTTTAAAGGGGGAAACAACCATTCATCTGAAGATACAGCTCTCCAGCCAGGAAGGAAGGGAAAGGGAGGGAGATGGGGAATTATCCCGTCCACAAATACATCACCTCAGAAAACAAGTATTTAGATATGTTTATAAAATGCCAAGAAGCAAATAATGACAAGAGTGACAGGCTTTCCTCTTCCTGGTTCATTAAAGGTGGCGTCGTCGCGCCGATTTCCGACTCAAAGCCACTTTATTTTCCCTCCCCGCCTCAGGCCGAGTGTTGTAAAACCCGTTTACAGTCTCACAAAAGAAGTCAGGAAGTTCCTGGTAATTTAATTTGTTATTTTTCTCTCTGACTGTACTCACGGTTCCTCCTGGGCCTTGACAAGCGAGCAGAAGAAAAGAAGAAAGAGCCCGTGCTGCCCGCAACGCCGCCCAGGGTCTGCAGAGGGCGCAGATGAGGCGGCCCTGGCATGCCCCTCCCCCCGCAGGAACCCCACAGCATATACAGGTCACACTTGAGGGCAGATATACAGAGAGAGAGGGATATATACACAGAGAGGGAAAGAGAGACTTAGAGGTAGATACAGGTATAGTTAAAAATCACACAACACCAGGTTACAGTCCTACAGGTTTATTTGGGAGCACTCGCTTTCAAATGCTAGTGTTTCCAAATAAACCTGTTGGATTATAGCCTGATGTTGTATGGTTTTTACCTTTGTCCAGCCCAGTCCAACACCAGCTCCTCCACTGGTGAAGTCCACATTGATGCCCTGGAGTGGCATGGTGGCTCAGTGGTTAGCACTGATGCCCAGGTTCAATTCCAGCCTCGGGCGATTGTCTGTGTGGAGTTTGCACATTCTCCCCGTGTCTGCGTGGGTTTCCTCTGGGTGCTCCGGTTTCCTCCCACAGACCAAAGATGTGCAGATCGGGTGAATTAGCCATGCTAAATTGCCCATAGTTGTTAGGAGCATTTGTCAGAGGGGGCTGGGTTACTCTTCGGAGGGTCAGTGTGGATTTGTTGGGCCGAAGGGCCTGATTCCACACTGTAGGAAATCTAACCTAATCATGTATACAGGCAGAGACGGTGATATATATAGCAAACTAGAAAGAAATACAGATATACACTAGAGGGGGTTGCAGACATATACAGAGGGGGATATAGGTAAAAACAATGACTGCAGATGCTGGACACCAGATTCTGGACTAGAGTGGTGGTAGAAGAGCACAGCAATTCAGGCAGCATCCGAGGAGCAGGAAAATTGACGTTTCGGGCAAAAGCCCTTTATCACGAATACAGGCAGAGTCCCGAAGGGTAGAGAGATAAATGACAGGAGAGTGGGGGTGGGGAGAAAGTAGCATAGAGTACAATAAGTGAATGGGGGTGGGATGAAGGTGATAGATCAGACAGGAGGGTGAAGTGGATAGGTGGAAAAGAAGCTAGGCCAGTAGGACAGTTGTGGAAACGGTGCTGAGCTGCAAGTTTGGAACTAGGGTGAGGTGGGAGAAGGGGAAATAAGGAAACTGGTGAAGTCCACGTTGATGCCCTGGGGGTTGAAGTGTTCCGAGGCAGAAGATGAGGCGTTCTTCCTCCAGACGTCTGGTAGTGAGGGAGCGGCGGTGAAGATGGCCCAGGACCTCCATGTCCTTGGCTTAATGGGAGGGGGAGTGGAAATGTTGGGCCACGGGGTGGTGTGGTTGATTGGTGCGGGTATTTCGGAGATGTTCCCTAAAGCGCTCTGCTAGGAGGCGTCCAGTCTCCCCAATGTAGAGGAGACCGCATCGGGAGCAACGGATACAATAAATGATATTGGTGGATGTGCAGGTAAAACTTTGATGGATGTGGAAGGCTCCTTTGGGGCGCAGCTTTTGCAATTCCTGCAGTGGCAGGGGAAGTTGCGAGGGCGGGAGGATAGGTTGTTGGGGGGGGGGAGCGTGGACCTGACCAGGTAGTCACAGAGGGAACGGTCTTTGCGGAATGCGGAAAGGGGTGGGGAGGGAAATATATCCCTGGTGGTGGGGTCTTTTTGGAGGTAGCGGAAATGTCGGCAGATGATTTGATTTATGCGAAGGTTGGTAGGGTGAAAGGTGAGCACCAGTGCGGGTTCTGTCCTTGTTACGGTTGGAGGGGTGGGGTCTGAGGGCGGAGATGCGGGATGTGGACGAGATGTGTTGGAGGGCATCTTTAACCACGTGGGAAGGGAAATTGCGGTCTCTAAAGAAGGAGGCCATCTGGTGTGTTCTGTGGTGGAACTGGTCCTCCTGGGAGCAGATACGGTGGAGGCTGAGGAATTGTGAATACAGGATGGCATTTTTGAAGGAGGTAGGGTGGGAAGAGGTGTAATCCAGGTAGCTGTGGGAGTAGGTGGGTTTGTAAAAAATGTTGGTGTCATGTCGGTCGTCATTAATGGAGATGGAGAGGTCCAGGAAGGGGAGGGAGGTGTTAGAGATGGTCCAGGTAAATTTAAGGTCAGGGTGGAATGCGTTGTGAAGTTGATGAATTGCTCAACCTCCTCGCGGGAGCATGTGGTGGCGCCAATGCAGTCATCAATGTAGCGGAGGAAGAGGTGGGGAGTGGTGCTGGTATAACTACGGAAGATGGACTGTTCTACGTAGCCAACAAAGAGACAGGCATAGCTGGGGCCCATATGGGTGCCCATGGCTACCCCTTTGGTCTGGAGGAAGTGGGAAGATTTGAAGGAGAAATTGTTAAGTGTGAGGACCAGTTCGGCCAAACAAATGAGAGTCTCGGTGGAAGGGTACTGTTGGGGACGTTGGGAGAGGAAGAAACGGAGGGCTTGGAAGCCCTGGTCATGGCAGATGGAGGTATAAAGGAATTGGATATCCATGGTGAAGATGAGGGGTTGAGGAAGTCTTGGAGGAGGTGGAGGGCATGGGTGGTGTCTTGACTGTATGTGGAAAGTTCCTGGACTAGGGGCGATAGGACAGTGTCGAGGTAGGTAGAGATGAGTTCAGTGGGGCAGGAGCATGCTGAGACAATGGGTCAGCCAGGGTGGTCAGGCTTGTGGATCCTGAGAAGGAGGTAGAACCGGGCAGTGCGGGGTTCCCGGACTATGAAGGAGAAACAGAACTGCAAATAGATACAAACATACACAGCGAGGGAGATACAGACATATACAGAAGGAGGTATACAAAGAGAACGAGAATGGGAGATAGATACATTGAGGAGATACGGACATATGCAGCAGGGAATATATATATATATATATATATATATATAAGATCTAGAAACATGCAGATGTACACAGACAGGAAGATATATACAGAGAGGGAGGTACAGACATATACAGAGTGAGTGGTCTAGAGACAGGCACTTACTGATATACACACAGAGGGAGATACAGTCATATAGAGAAGAACATATGTACAAAGGAAGGGAGAGATCTAGAGACAGATGTACATAGAGAGGGAGATATATAAAGAGAAGGCAATACAGACATACACAAAGGGAGATATCTACAAAAAGTAGGAGCAATCTAGAGACAGGCAGATACAGGTATATATAGACACACAGAGAGAAGTAAATACAGATATATGGATTGCAAGATATACACAAAGAGAGAGAGATCCAGAGCCTGATACAGATATATATATAGATATACACAGAAAGGGAGATATGGACATATGGAGTGGGATATATACAAAGTGAGGATCTAGAGACATACAGATATATACAAGGGGAGATATATACAGACACAAAGATACAGATATATACTTAGGGGACATATATTAAGAAAAGGAGCAATCTTGAGACGGACAGATACAAGTATATACAAAGGGAGGAGATATAGAGAGATGGAAAGAGAAATATACACAGGGGAGTGGGAGATATACAAAAGGAGAGAAATCCAGAGAGATAATATAGAAAGAGAGGGTAAGAGAAACACAGTGATATACAGAGAGAGAGATCCAGACACAGAGAGATGCAAATATACAGAAAGGGAGAAATACAGAAATATATACATAGAGTCAGAGACAGAGAGATACCATACAGGTGGAGATATACACAGAGAAAGTGAGACAGTGTGATGCAGACATAGAGAATATGGACATATACAGAAGTGCAGATATATACAGATAGATATAAAAAAGGATAGAGAAATAGAGATACATCGCAAGGGGAGATATATAGAATACTATACAGAGACACAGAGACATACAAAGAATGAACGATCCAGAGACAGAAAAATTCTGACATACACAAAGGGCAGATATACAGAGACATATAAGGATATATATGTAGAGAGACAGAATTACATTTCCATATCATGAAGGGGATTTACGGAGGGACACACAGAGTGATATATACAAAGAGAGACACAGATATGTGCAGCGGTAGAGTTATACAGACAGAAAGAGCAAGAGATCCAAAGACTGATAGCTACAGAGTGAACCAGAGATATAAACTGAGATATGCAGACACATACAGATATACAAAGACACAGATTCAAAAGTAGAGATGCAGATAAATACAGCAAGATACACATATATTCAAGGAGGTTCAGAATCATAGAAATTACACATGCACACATATAATATACAGAGAGAGATATAAGGTGAGATACAAAGAGAGAGAGAGAAAGACAGAGATCCAGATACCCGTATAAACAGTTAAAAATCACATAACACCAAGTTATAGTCCAACAGGTTTATTTGGAAGTATTAACCTTCAAAGATAGCTAATACTGGTGCTTCCAAACAAACCTTCAGGACTATAACCTGGGGTGTTGTGTTATTTTTAACTTTGTCCACCCCAGGCCAACACTGGAATCTCCACATCATATATAAATAGTACCAGAGATAGAGACATACACAGAGATCCAAGGACAGAGAGATAGATTGGTATATAGAGAGAGCTCAAAATAGAATTACAGAGAAATACAAAAGTACACAGATTGAAATATAGTGAAAGAGAGGGGTACCTCAGATTACAACTGGATCTTGATCAGATGGACCTATGGGCTGAGAAGTGGCACATGGAGTTTTATTTAGATAAATGAGAGGTGCTGCATTTTGAGAAAGCAAAGCTTAGCAGGACTTAAACACTTGATGGTAAGGTCCTAGGGAGTGCTGCTGAACAAACAGACCTTGGAGTGCAGGTTCACTGCTCCTTGAAAGTGGAGTTGCAGGTAGATAGGATAGTGAAGAAGATGTTTGGTATGCTTTCCTTTATTGGTCAGAGTACTGAGTACAGGAGTTGGGAGGTCATGTTGCTCTGTACAGGGCATTGGTTAAGCCACTTATGGAATCTTCCATACAATTCTGGTCTCCTTCCTATCGGAAAGATGTTGTGAAACTTGAAAGGGTTCAGAAAAGATTTACAAGGATGTTGCCAGGGTTGAGGGATTTAAGCTATAAGGAGAGGTTGAATAGACTGGCGCTGTTTTCCCTGGAGCGTCGTAGGCTGAGGGGTGACCTTATAGAAGTTTATAAAATCATGAGGGGCATGGATAGGATAAGTTGACAATGTTCAGAACTAGCAAGCATAGATTTAGGGTGAGAGGGAAAAGATATAAAAGAGACTAAGAGGCAATTTTTTCACGCAGAGGGTGGTATGTGTATAGAATGAGCTGCCAGAGAAAGTGGTGGAGGCTAGTACAATTGCAACATTTAAAAGGTATCTGGATGGGTATATGAATTGGAAGGGTTTGGAGGGATATGGGCCAGGTGCTGGCAGATGAGGTTGGGATAGCTGGTCGGCATGGACAAGTTGGACCAGCGGGTCTGTTTCCATGCTTTACATCTCTATGACTCTATGACTCTGAAGATGTACAAATAGGGAAGTACAAATATATACAATGCATATACCCAGGGAGACAGAGTTACAAAGTGATAGTTACAGAAAAAAATACTAAGATATCTGGATAGAGAGCTACAAAGATAGTTAAATATAGTTAGAGATATGATGTGGAAGTGCTAGTGTTTGACTGGGGTGGACAAAGTAAAAAATCACATGTCACCGGATTATAGTCCAACTGGTTTCTTTGAAACTGCAATCTTTCAGAGCCCTTGCTCCTTCCTCAGTCAGTGGGGGCTCCAAAAGCTTGCGGTTTCAAATAAACCTGTTGGACTACAACCCAGTGTCATGTGATTTCTAGCATAGTTAGAGCTATACAGAGAGATACAAAGATATATATATGCGTAGAGACAGATAAAGGTGTACGCAGAAAGATATATAAATAGAGATTCAGACAAAACAAATACAAATATCCATAAAGGGAAATAGAGATAGAGACAGTTACAAAGATAAACAGATAGAGAACAGAACATAGACATAAGGACAGAGATAAAAAGGCATATATAGAGAAACAAATACATAAAAGACATACATGATCTAAAGTTAATGGATAATTGCAATGTTGTTGCTTACCCTGCTCCAGATTTTCAAGTCACTCTTCAATTCTTCATACAAGAAATTTGGACAATCCTTGAAAGTTGACAAAGCTAAATCCACATTCTGAGCTGTCCTTAATGTGTACATTGACATTAATGATGAGGAAGAACTTGCTATCAGATGCTGAAACTGGCAAGAAGTTGTCGATCAGGCTACACCACACTTCAAGTCACAATGGCTCAATGAGGAAGCACAGAAGTGCCAGAGAAGGAAATAAGAGGAAGCAAAACCTTTACTCTGGACCTCACTATTTCATGGGTTACCCTGCCCCACGTGCCCAATAACCTGCAGTTTGTGAATCAGCATGTTTAGTCACAATGAAGAAACTTGTAACCTCGAGAAGACATCATCTTGAGTCAAAGTACAGTTAATGGTGATTATGTATCTCTCTCTGTACGTCACTGAATTTTTTTGAATACATTGTTGAGATGTGTGCATTGCTAGCTAAGCCAGTAATTGTTGTCCATCTCTAATTTCCCAGGAGAACGTGGTGATGAATGTACATAGATGCTGCCACTGTGTATCAGTGGTGGAGAAAATTAATGCTGAGGGTGGTGGACAATGAAGCAAGCTGTTGTGTTCTTGATTTTGAGCTTGTTGAGTGTTATTGGAGCTACACACATTCAGTCAAGTGGAGTGTATGTCATCACACTCCTGACACGTCTTGTAAATGGTGGACAAACATTTATGAGTCAAAAGGTGAGTTATGTTGTTGCCACAATATTAACTTGGTTGGTCCATTTCACTTTTGATTCATGATAGCACCCATGCCTTTCATAATGGAGGATTTAGCATGGTTGATACCATTTAATGTCAATGGGAGATGATCAAATTTTCCCCTCGAAGATAATCATTGCCTGCCACTTGTGGCGTGCAACCTGGAATTCTCTTGCTAACAGAACTGGGGGCATACCTATATCACATGGATGGCAATGGTCCAAGAAGGAGCTCATCACCAAGCTCTGTAGGGCAATTAGAGATGGGTAGTAAATGTAGACCTGGCCAATGACGTCCACATTCTGTGAATGAATCAAAGAGAAAGAGCAAGAAATGGTCAAGGTCAACAAAGTCGGTCAGATTTGTCTTTAAGTGAAATTACTGACTCCTTAACACTGTGCAGTAGATTAGTTTGTGCAATATCACCCAATTGGGAAATATTTCTGAGGGTTTGATGTGTTTGTCCATCTTGTTTTAAACAACAGGGCAATAATTGTTTAAAAGTGTGTTTTGAAAAATGTGCAGAAATAACAAACATACAGTAATCTTGAGGGCCATCACTGGTGATTGACTAGTATGCTTTGTACCACATTGCAAACGTTTGTTAATTGTTCATGAGGACACTTTGTCCAAACTACGCTTTTGTTCCAATGATGTGTATGGGACTGGATCTGTGCCAAAAGGCATTCTGTATCACCCCTGACCTGTTGGAATAGATTTGTGCCTTAGCTCCTTGTTAGTCAGTGCTCAAATTTATTTTTTCTGACATATGCAATCTCCTACTGAGAGCTATCCAGGAAGCCGAAGACTGACTGGTTAATGGTGTTTACCTGACGAGCAAATTTTCCTTCATGATATTTTGTAGCGTTTAATTGTGTGGCACTGATAGTTAAAGCTCTTGAACAACATATAAAATATCAAAAGCCAAAGATCATTTTTAACAACAGGCAAATGATCTGCTCTAATGGTGCAAATCATGCAGTGTTATGATAGTAAGAATATGGCACCACCTATCTGCAGCATATCATTGACATTTTCATGTGTATTCTGAGCATCCGATTTCCCCAGTGCGCAGAGTACTCTGAGTGTATTACCATCAGAGCTTGATCATGACCAAATGAGGTGGAGTGTAGAGACTTGCAGGGCAAGGTCAAATGTCTATCTTTTCCTTCGATTCCTTCTTCTCATTTGACCGCAACAGGTATGCTTGCTTTTTCAATAAGCAATTAACTATTTATGTGCTATGATCATAAAAAACGCAACCAGATAGGATTTCTTGAACGTTTCAAAAAGGAGATAGTCTTCATTATACTTAAGTAGGCAACAGTGAGGACTGCAGAGGCTGGAGGTCAGAGTCTAGATTAGAAGAGTGGTGCTGGAAAAGCACAGCAGGTCAGGCAGCATCCGAGGAGCAGGAAAATCAACATTTAGGACAAAAGCCTTTCATCAGGAATCCCTCCATTGTACTTAATCCAAGTGAAATAATAATTTCAAAAACACATCAGCTTTCATATACATACTCAAAGTTCACACCCACATACACACATAGATTATTGAATGGATAGGATAGAAACCAGTAAAATTAAAAGGATTAGAATCTTATTTTTCATCATCTCAGTTACTCTTTATGTTCTGGAGAGAAATATGTTGGCTTATAACACCCAAAGAGCTGATTTTTCATGTGATCTAACTAATCCAAATCACGGCTAATCTATTCCGATGGTAACGTAATTCAATTCTGACTGGGAATTCCTCTATCAGCCAAAGTCTCATTGTCCAAGTGGTTATGTTTTAACAGTTTGTCTCCACCCAGCTGAGTAACCAAGTGACTTGCATTTGCAATAACAGACAGCCTACATTTTCTAGCTTTCAAGATTGTTGTTCCAGGTGTGGCTCTGCAGGTAGGTTGTCTCCATTTCAATAGCTTTTGGAAAGTACAAAGTACTGTGATACAAAATTGCAGCAATCTTTGACAGCCAACCCAAATCAATGCAATATTCCTTTAGTTTTTTTTAAAGTCACTTGGGTTTCCACTGGGTGCATTCAAAGAATCAATTTCTGATCTAGAACATGATTTTGCAGGAATATGAGAATAATTGTCAATGGCAATACAAGTTTTTCTACATATCAATTGTTTTGATACCACTGTAAGATATGTATTGTGTTATACCTATCTCTTCTAACTCGCCGTTTTCATGGATGCCACATTCCCATTCTTTTATTCATAACTCTTTACTAACCTGTTATTTACTATAATGCATTTTCTTTCATTCATAAAACTGCATTTCTGTGGTGCAATTTACTGTTGCAAGATAGAGTCATAGAGATGTACAGCATGGAAACAGACCCTTTGGTCCAACCCGTCCATGTCAACCAGATATCCCAACCCAATCTAGTCCCACCTGCCAGAACCCGGCCCACATCCCTCCAAACCCCTCCTATTCATATACCCATCCAAATGCCTCTTAAATGTTGCAATTGTACCAGCCTCCACCACTTCCTCTGGCAGCTCATTCCATGGACATACCACCCTCTGAATGAAAAAAGTTACCCCTTAGGTCTCATTTATATCTTTCCCATCTCACCCTAAACTTATGCCCTCTAGTTCTGGACTCCCAGACCCCAGGGAAAGGACTTTGCCTATTTACCCTATCCATGCCCCTCATAATTTGTAAACCTCTATAAGATCAACCCTCAGCCTCCGACACTACAGGGAAAACAGCCCCAGCCTGTTCAGCCTCTTCCTATAGCTCAAATCCTCCAACCCTGGCAACATTCTTATAAATCTTTTCTGAACCCTTTCAAGTTTCACAACTTCTTTCCAATAGGAAGGAAACCAGAATTGCATGCAATATTCCAACAGTGGCCTAACCAATGTCCTGTACAGCTACAACATGACCTCCCGACCCCTGTACTCAATACTCTGACCAATAAAGGAAATCATACCAAACGCCTTCTTCACTATCCTATCTACTTGTGACTCCACTTTCAAGGAGCTATGAACCTGCACTCCAAGGTCTCTTTGTCCAGCAACACTCCTTAGGACCTTACAATTAAGTGTATATGTCCTGCTAAGATTTGCTTTCCCAAAATGCAGCACCTCGCATTTATCTGAATTAAACTCCATCTGCCACTTCTCAGCCCATTGGCCCATCTGATCAAGATCCTGTTGTAATCTGAGGTGACCCTCTTTGCTGTCCACTACATCTCCAATTTTGGTATCATCTGCAAACTTACAAACTGTACCTCTTATGCTTGCATCCAAATCGTTTATGTAAATGACAAAAAGTAGAGGACCCAGCACCGATCCTTGTGGCAATCCATTGGTCACAGGCCTCCAGTCTGAAAAACAACCCTCCACCACCATCCTCTTGTCTTCTATCTTTGTTTGTATCCAAATGGCTAGTTTTTCCTGTATTACATGAGACCCATCCTTGCTAACCAGTCTCCCATGGGGAACCTTGTCGAATGCCTTACTGAAGTCCATATAGATCACATCCACTGCCCTGCTCTCATCAAGCCTCTTTGTTACTTCTTCAAAAAACTCAATCAAGTTTGTAAGACATGATTTCCCACTCACAAAGCCATGTTGACTATCCCTAATCAGCCATTGCCTTTCCAAATACATGTACATCCTGTCCCTCAGGATTCCCTCCAACAACTTGCCCACCACTGAGGTCAGGCTCACCGGTCTATAGTTCCCTGGCTTGACCTTACCACCCTTCTTCAACAGTGGCACGTTTGCCAACCTCTAGTCTTCCGGCACCTTACCTGTGACTATCGATGATACAAATATCTCAGCAAGAGGCCCAGCAATCACTTCTCTAGCTTCCCACAGAGTTCTCAGGAACATCTGATCAGGTCCTGGGGATTTATCTACCTTTAACCGTTTCAAGACATCCAGCACTTCCTCCTCTGTAATCTGGACATTTTGCAAGATGTCACCATCTATTTCCCTACAGTCTATATCTTCCATATCCTTTTCCACAGTAAATACTGATGCAAAATACTCATTTAGTATCTCCCCCATTTTCTGCAGCTCCACACAAAGGCTACCTTGCTGATCTTCGAGGGGCCATATTCTCTCCCTACCTTTTTGTCCTTAATATATTTGTAACAACCCTTTGGATTCTCCTTAATTCTATTTGCCAAAGCTATCTCATGTTCCTGTTTTGCCCTCCTGATTATACTCCTACTTCTTTTATACTCATCTAAGGATTCACTCGATCTATCCTGTCAATACCTTACATATGCGTCCTTTTTCTTAACCAAACCCTCAATTTCTTGAGTCATCCAGTATTCCCTATACCTACCAGCCTTTCCTTTCACCCTGACAGGAATATACTTTTTCTGGATTCTTGATATCTCATTTCTGAAGGCTTCCCATTTACCAGCCATTTCTTTACCTGCAAACATCTGCCTCCAATCAACTTTCAAAAGTTCTTGCCTAATACCGTCAAATTTGCCAAACTGGCCATAAACAGGTCCAGGCAGTAGGCCGTGGAGGGGGGTCGTGAGGGCCGACTGTCTGCCCCTCTTCCGCAGTTACGTTAGGGCCCGGGTGTCTTTGGAGAAGGAGCACGCGGTGTCCACCAACACCCTGGAGTTGTTCAGGGAGAGGTGGGCACCGCAGGGAGTGGAGTGCATCATTTCCCCCTCCAACTCTATTTTGATTTAGTCCCTGCCCTCCCCTTCACTGCTTGATCACACAGCATTGCCGTTTGATGTGAAGGGCACTGCTTGTCACTGGCCACCCGTGTGTTTTCCTATCTTCCTGGTGGTGGAAATTGAATAAAGATTTGTGCACTTTGTGTCTCTCACTGTGTCTCACACCTGCAAACACACACCATGGGTGCTGGGGAAAAAATAAGCACTACCACAGTTAGGTGGTAGTGTGGGGGTTAATTTAAAGAAAAATAAATGAATAAACAGGAGTGGGAACAAAAAAAAACGTCAAATTAAAACATTCTTTCTAAACCCATTACTGTTCCTTCACACTTTCAACCGGGTTACACCCAAAATGTTGGTTTCTCCATGTCCTGAGGCTGTCTGGCTTGCTGCGTTCTTCCAGCCTCCTGGTTGTCCACCTAGGATTCCAGCATCTGCAGTATTTTTGTCTGCATTTACATCAAAAGCTACCTCTGAATAACTATCAAAGACTACTAACCTATTCAGAAACAATACCCTGACCATCACAGTGTCTCCATAACCCACCTGAAACTATGGAAAGATTATAATATTAATCAGCCCTTACCAATCATCTCTCAGGATCTGAATACATTGCAGATCAAACAGTTTCCCCAACTAATATGTACTTGTTAAATACATTAAACAGGGCCACTATCCCCTTTACTGTTAAAACAGCACTTCTGTGAAACTGCATGAATGAATGAAACACACACCAGCAAATAGTAAATAAATCTAATGACCCAGCTGCAGTAATCAGTTTAATATCCTTTATTCTTTTATAAAGTACATGTATAATGTCTAATTTATTTAGAACATATGAGACCATAACATATAGGAGCAGATGTTGGCAATTCAGCCCATCGAGTCTGCTCTGCCATTCAATCATGATAGGTTTCTCAGTTTTTAGATCAGAGTGGTGCTGGAAAAGCATAGGTCAGGCAGCATCCAAGGAGCAAGAAAATCGACGTTTCGGGCAAAAGTTCTTCATCAGGAATAGAGGCAGGGAGCCGCAAGGTGGAGAGATAAATTGACGGGGGGTGGGGGAACCTGGGGAGAAGGTAGCAAAGAGTACAGTAGGTGAATGGGAGTGGGGATGGAGGTGATAGGTCAGAGGGGAGGGTGGAGTGGATAGGTGGGAATGGAGATTGGGAGGTAGGACAAGTTATAGGGACAGTGCAGAGCTGGAAGGTTGGAACTAGGGTGAGGTGGGGGGGAGGGGAAATGAGGAAACTGGTGAAGTCCACATTGATGACCTGGGGTTGAAGTGTTCTGAGGCGGAAGATGAGGCGTTCTTCCTCCAGGCGTCGGGTGGCGAGGGTGCGGCAGTGGAGGAGGTCCAGGACCTACATGTCCTCGGCAGAGTGGGAGGGGGAGTTGAAATGTTGGGCCATGGGGCGCTGGGGTTGATTGGTCCATGTGTCCCGGAGATGTTCCCTGAAGCGCTTTGTGAGAAAGCGTCCAGTCTCCCCAATGTAGAGGAGACCGCATCGGGAGCAACAGATACAATAAATGACATTGGTGGATGTGCAGGTGAAGGTATCCTTCCCAACTATCTGCTCCACCCTCCCCTCTGACCTATCACCTCCATTCCCATCCCCATTCACCTATTATACTCTTTGCTACTTCTCCCCAGCCCACCGCCCTCTAATCTATCTCTCCATCCTGAAGGCTTCCTGCCTCTATTCTTGATGAAGGGCTTTTGCCAAAATGTCGATTTTCTGCTCCTCGGATGATGCTTGACCTGCTGTGCTTTTCCAGCACCACTCTGATCTAAACTCTGGTTCCCAGCATCTGCAGTCCTCACTTTTGCCTGATAGGTTTCTCAACCTCATTCTCACCGTAAGCCTTGATCCTCTTAATACTCATTAACCTATCTATCTTAGTCTTAAATATACTCAATGACCTGGCCTACAGATTCACCACTTTCTAGCTGAAGAAGAATCTCCTTATCTCCATTCTAAAAGGTCTTCCCTTTACTCTAAGGCTGTGTCCTTGGGTCCTAGTCTCTCCAACCAATGGAAACATCTTCCCAACATCTACTCTGTCCAGGCCATTCAGTATGTGTTTCAATTAGATTCCACCTAATCTTTCTAAACATCATTGAGTATAGACCCAGAGTCCTCAAACGTTCTTCATATGTTAGGTTTTTCTTTCCTAGGCCCATTCTCGTGAACCTCCTCTGAACAAGTTCCAGGGCCAGAAAGTCCTTTGTGAGAATACGGTGCCCAAAACTGCACACAATACTCCAAATGTGGCCAGACCATATAGACTCAGAAGTATATCCCTCCTTATATGTTCAAGTCCTCTCAAAATAAACACCATCATTGCATTTGCATTCCTTACTATTGACTCAACCAGCAAGTTTACCTTAAAAAAATCCTGGACAAGAACTCCTAAGTTTCTCTGCACTTCAGACTTCTGAATTTTCTCCCCATTTAGAAAATAGTCCATGCTTCTATTCTTCCTATCAAAGTGCATGACCTCATACTTTCCCAAGTTGTACTCCATCTGTCACTTCTTTGCCCACTTTCTTCACCTGTCCAAATCCTTCTGCAACGTCTTCGCCTCCTCATTGCTATCAGTCCCTCCACCTATCTTTGTTTTGCCTGCAAACTTAGCCACAATGCCCTCAGTTCCTTCATCTAAATCATTAATGTATAAAGTGCAAAGTTGTGGTCCCAACACTTGCTGAACACCAGTTGTATTCTGTTGCTATCCTAAGAAAGACCCTTTTTACCTCCACTCTCTGCTTTCTGCCAGACAGCCAAGCTTCTACCCACGCTAACACCATGGGCCCTTATCTTACTCAGTACTAGGCATAGCACTTTTACTAATATTTACTAACTTAAAAGATAAAAAGATTAACACCTCTTAATTAATCAAGCTCAGACCAGACAGAAATTCTAATCCCATCAGAAGTAACAGCCACCATTTAACAAATGTTTAAATCATCTCCAGTTTCCCCAGGACAGAAGTCACCCAAACCTCTGTGTATAATAGATAAAACAATGTAACACCACAGTGATAGCATTTTAATATATGTAAGAGCTGTGTAGAAAGAAGCTATTGTAAGAACTGTATTTTGGGATTCCATTCACCATCTCAAACTGTGCTACTGTAGTTGTTGAGTAAAGTGGTCATTTTCGCCACTTACCAATTTCGGTTGTTACACCACTGATCATGTAGAACTCAATTAAAGGGTTTTGTAATGATTTTTAATAACTTTTACTCCTCTCTTTTGTGTTTGAATAGCCAATTTAAATGGTATCATCTAGAAAACAGATTTGAAAGAATTAGTGCCTAAGTGTGTGGAAACCATGATTCACATTGTGAAAGATGCAATTCTTAAGCGGAGACTTCAGTGTTCCATTCATTTTCACCATGCGTACTAATTGAGGTTTACCACAACACTAACCTTCTGCAAGCTACTTCCTTGATTCTGTCTTAATTGCCTGAAATGGACGGTGTGAAACATGACACCAAGATGAAAAATTGATATAAGTTAACTCCTGCAACATGCTGAAGCTGTGGAGTCAATTCAAGCTTTCTTGACTAAGATCTTTAAGGCTTTCTTTGTAAGGGTATCAAGCAACACCGACCAAAGTCGGTGAATGAAGCTGGTACTTAGGTGTGGGTTAATTCAGTTAGCTAGATGGTTAGAGTACAAGAAAGCACAAATTGGTAGGCTCAATCCTTTTAAAAACTGTAATAGGTCATAGAGGCCTGCTTGCCTCCCCATATATTCATTCTTCTCTATCTAACTGAGAGAGAGATGCCTATTATCCCTTGTAGACTATGACTAATTACTTACATCACTGAGTAATTGGGTACAGATCAGCTAGCATCTAATATAATGTTGGAACAGTCTTGACACTAGGAATGGCCTCTTCCTACTTCTTTGTTACAAAAGAAATGAAATCTACTTCATGGGAGCATTATCAAACAAAATGTGACTGGGTTCCAAAAGGAGATATCAGTAGAAAGGTTTAGACAGAAAGGTGGGCTTGGGAAACGTCATAAAGGAGGAGAGATTTAGAGATGAATTAAAGTGCTTGGGATCTGGTGACTGAAGACAAAGTTGCCAATCGTGGAGCATTGGAAACTCAAGTTATGAAAGAGGGCATAATTGATATTTTTCACAAACTGGCTGTAAGGAGTTGCAGAAATTAGATTCCCTACAGTATGGAAACAGGCCCTTCGGCCCAACAAGTCCACACCAACCCTCTGAACAGTAACCCATCCAGACCCATTACCTTACCCTAAATTTACCCCTGACTAACACATCAACACTATTGACAATTTAGCATTGCCAATTCACCTGACCTGCACATCTTTGGATTGTGGGAGGATACTGGAGCATCCGGAGGAAACCCACACAGACACAGGGAGAATGTGCAAACTCCACACAGACAGTTGCCCAAGGCACGAATCGAGACCGGGTCCCTGGCGCTGTGAGGCTGCAGTGCTAACCACTGAGCCACCGTGCCACCCCAATGGTGTAGGAGGAGTGTCATGGAGAAATGTGAAAACAAGGATAAGAACCATGGAGCTGGAGGAATGACAGACATAGGGAGAGATGATGCCATGAAGAGATTTTAATACGAATATGTTACAGAGAGAAAATGCAGCAAGGACCAGGGAAAGAGTGGAAGACAAGGATGAGAATAAAAATGCTAAAATGAAGGCTTTGCCAGACCAAGAACCAATGAAGCAATAAGTCAATAGATAATGAATATTTACTGCCCAGCAGACAGGTCAAGTAGCTGGAGTGGGTACTGCAGATGCTAGAGATTAGAGTCAAGATTAGAGTGGTGCTGGAAAAGCACCACAGCAGGTCAGGCAGCATCCGAGGAGCAGAAAAATCGACGTTTCGGGCAAAAGCCCTTCATCAGGAATGAGGCTGGGAGCCTCGGTGGTGGAGAGATAAATGGAAGGGGGGGTGGGGCTGGGGAGAAAGTAGCTGAGAGTGCAATAGGTGGATGGAGGTGGGGGTAAAGGTGATAGGTTGGAGAGGAGGGTGGAGCGGATAGGTGGGAAGGAAGATTGACAGGTGGGAAGGTCATGCAGACGGTGCTGAGCTGAAAGGTTGGAACTGGGGCAAGGTCGGGGTAGGGGAAATGAGAAAACTGGTGAAGTCCACATTGATGCCATAGGGTTGAAGGGTCCCAAGCGAAAGATGAGGCATTCTTCCTCCAGGCGTCGGGTGGTGAGGGAGTGGCGATGGAGGAGGCCCAGAACCTGCATGTCCTCAGCAGAGTGGGAGGGGGGGTTGAAATGTTTGGCCACGAGGCGGTGGGGTTGATTGGAGCGGGTGTGCTGGATATGTTCTCTGAAGCAGTCTGTGAGAAGGTGTCCAGTCTCCCAATTGTGAAGCGCTCTCCCCAGCTACCCTGAGGCTCTCACGTCGATTTTCCTGCAACTCGGATGCTGACTGACCTGCTGTGTTTTTCCAGTTGAGGTCAAGTAGATGTTGATGCCCCTAAGGTAGCAGTCAGAGCAGCAATCTGATTCGCTGACTAGCTGATTCACTCAATCAGTTCACAGATACAAATCAGAACAAACAGAATGAGGCAAGGAGAGAAAGATCTTACAACATAGAGTCATAGAGATGTACAGCATGGAAACAGACCGTTCAGTCCAACTTGTCCATGCCGACCAGATATCCCAACCAAATCTAGTCTCATTTGCCAGCACCTGGCTATGGAAGGTCTCAAAGATCATCTCTCTTATTAAAGTTTATAATCACTGTATATTTCCACCTCTTCAAATCAATTTACATACCTATCCTCCCACTGCTGTCAAGACCAAATTTCAGCTTCTAGGCAAACCACTGGAAGCTTCAAATTACAAATAACAGTCATGTACTTTGAGGTGAAACTTTAAAGGGTGTGGAGAGTTGGGGAGACTTATGACACACAAGGTTTTGAAGGCCTTGGTTTAAAGCAGTCTTTTTCCCATTTTGGTCTATAAACTGAAATAAAAATAGAAGGTGTATAACAATACCTTATAAGGGCCTGAATGGCATGGGTTATAGTGAGATTTGTAGAAAAATCAGACAAGAAGTTTGGTGAGGGCTACCTTGATGTCTGGAGCAACTTGCGGCATCTTTTATGCATTTGCCAAGTGGCTAGGCGAAGTTCTTGCTAGGTAGCAACAATTTGCCAATTAAGGGGGATTACAACTTGCCCCTTATTAATGGATCAATTCACCTCACCGATAATTCAATTTTCTATCTTACCCAACACACCAAACAAGCTAGACATCAAGAATTCTCCACATGGGAGTCAGAGTGGGCACCTGACAATGTCAGAGTCATAGAACATAGAACATAGAACATAGAAGGATACAGCGCAGTACAGGCCCTTCGGCCCTCGATGTTGCGCCGACCGAATCCTACCTAACCTATACTAGCCCAATAACTTCCAAATGCCTATCCAATGCCCGCTTAAATGACCATAAAGAAGGAGAGTTCACCACTGATACGGGCAGGGCATTCCATGAACTCACAACCCGCTGTGTGAAGAATCTACCCCTAACATCTGTCCTATACCTACCACCCCTTAATTTAAAGCTATGTCCCCTAGTAACACCTGACTCCATTAGCAGTAAAAGGTTCTTAGTATCTACCCTATCTAAACCCCTAATCATCTTATACACTTCTATCAGATCTCCCCTAAACCTTCTCTTCTCCAATGAGAACAGCCCCAAGTGCCTCAGCCTTTCCTCATAAGATTTTCCTACCATTCTAGGCAACATCCTGGTAAACCTCCTCTGCACTCGTTCTAAAGCTTCCACATCCTTCCTATAGTATGGCGACCAAAACTGCACACAATACTCCAGATGAGGCCGCACCAGAGTCTTATACAACTGCAACATGACCTCAGGACTCCGGAACTCAATTCCTCTGCCAATAAAGCCCAGTACACCATATGCCTTCCTCACAGCACTATTTACCTGGGTGGCAACTTTCAGAGATCTGTGTACATGGACACCAAGATCCCTCTGCTCATCCACACTACCAAGTAGCCTACCATTAGCCCAGTAATCCATCATCTTGTTATTCCTACCAAAGTGAACGACTTCGCACTTAGCTACATTGAATTCCATTTGCCACATTTCCGCCCAGCTCTGCAACTTATCTATATCCCGCTGTAACCTACCACTTCCTTCCTCACTATCCACAACTCCACCGACTTTTGTGTCATCCGCAAACTTGCTTACCCAGCTTTCAAGTCCTTCCTCTAGATCATTTATAAAGATAACAAAAAGCAATGGTTCCAAAACAGATCCTTGTGGTACACCGCTAGTAACTGCGCTCCAAGATGAACATAATCCATCAACTACTACCCTCTGTCTCCTTCCAGCCAGCCAATTCCTAATCCAAACCTCTAATGTATCCTCAATGCCATACCTCCAAAGTTTTAGCATTAGCCTACCATGGGGAACCTTATCGAACGCCTTACTAAAATCCATATACACAACATCTACTGCTTTACCCTCATCCACTTCCTTGGTCACCTTCTCAAAGAACTCAATAAGGTTTGTGAGGCATGACCTGCCCTTCACAAAACCATGCTGGCTATCCCTGATCACGTTATTCCTACCCAGATGTTCATAAATCTTATCCCTTACCATTCTCTCTAAGACTTTGCCCACCACTGAAGTCAGACTCACTGGCCTATAGTTACTAGGGCTATCCCTACTCCCTTTCTTGAACAATGGGACCACATTCGCTATCCTCCAGTCCTCTGGTACTATTCCCGTTGACAACGACAACATAAAAATCCAGGCCAATGGCTCTGCTATCTCCTCCCTAGCTTCCCATAGGATCCTGGGGTAAATGCCATCAGGCCCAGGAGACTTATCTATATTCATCCTTTCCAATATTCCCAAAACCTCTTCCCTGCATATTTCCAGGGCATCCATTCTAATTATTTGTGATTCCATATTCACATCAGCAACAGTGTCCTGTTCCTGAGTGAATACTGATGAAAAGTACTGATTTAATGTCTCTCCAATCTCCTCCGCCTCCACACACAACTTCCCACTACTATCCTTGACTGGACCGATACCTACCCTAGTCATCCTTTTATTCTTGACATACCTATAGAAAGCCTTTGGGTTTTCCCTAATCCTACCAGCTAAAGACTTTTCATGTCCCCTTCCCGCTTCTCTTAGCTCCCTCTTTAGCTCCTTCCTGGCTACCTTATAACTCTCAATCGCCCCTACTGAACCTTCACGCCTCATCTTTACATATGCCGCCTTCTTCCCTTTCACAAGGGACTCCAATTCCTTACTAAACCACGGCTGCCTCACAAGGCCCTTTACACCATGCCTGACTGGTACATACCTATCGAGGACACGCAGTAGCTGCTCCTTGAACACTCCCCACATCTCATTAGTGTTCTTCTCTTGAAGCCTGTTTTTCCAATCCACACATCCTAAGTCATGCCTCACTGCATCATAATTTCCCTGCCCCCAGCTATAGCTCTTGCCCTGCGGCGCACGATTATCCCTCTCCATCACTAAAGTAAAAGTCACCGAGTTGTGGTCACTGTCCCCGAAGTGCTCACCTACCTCCAAGTCTAACACCTGGCCTGGTTCATTACCTAGAACCAAATCCAATATAGCCTCCCCTCTTGTTGGCCTGTCGACATATTGTGTCAGGAAACCATCCTGCACACATTGTACAAACACCGACCCATCTAATGAACTCGAGCTATAGCTCTCCCAGTCAATATCTGGGAAGTTAAAGTCCCCCATAACAACCACCCTGCTACCTTCACTCTTTTCCTGAATCATCCTCGCAATATTATCCTCTACTTCTCTAGGACTATTAGGAGGCCTGTAGAAAACACCTAACAGGGTGACCTCACCTTTCCTATTTCTAACCTCAGCCCAAACTACCTCAGATGGCAAGTCCTCTTCCATCGTCCATTCCACTGCTGTGATACTGTCTTTGACAAGTAATGCCACGCCTCCCCCTTTTTTACCCCCATGTCTGATCCTACTAAAACATTTGAACCCTGGAACGTGCAACAGCCATTCTTGTCCCTGTTCTACCCACGTCTCTGTAATGGCCACAACATCGAAGTCCCAGGTACCAACCCACGCTGCAAGTTCACCTACCTTATTCCTTATACTTCTGGCATTGAAGTATACACACTTCAATCCACCTTTCTGGTTACAGGCACCCTCCTTAGAGATCGCTGCATTATTCCTAACCTCCCTACACTCAAGGTCCTGTACCCTAAAGCTACAGTCCTGGTTCCCATGCCCCCGCGGAGTTAGTTTAAACCCTCCCAAAGAGCACTAGCAAACCTCCCCCCAAGGATACTGGTGCCCCTCAGGTTCAAGTGTAGACCATCCTTTTTATAGAGGTCCCACCTTCCCCAGAAAGGACCCCAGTTGTCCAGAAACCGGAATCCCTCCCTCCTGCACCATCCCTGTAGCCACGCATTTAACTGCTCTCTCTCCCTGTTCCTCGACTCTCTATCACGTGGCACGGGTAACAAACCAGAGACTACAACTCTGTTTGTTCTAACTCTGAGCTTCCAACCTAGCTCCCTGAAAGCCTGTCTGACATCCTCACCCTTCTTCCTACCTATATCGTTGGTGCCAACGTGGACCACGATCTGGGGCTGCTCCCCCTCCCCCTTAAGTCGAAAAGCATGGCACTAGATAAAGCACAACAGATTAGGCAGCATCTAAGGAGCCAAAGAATCAACATTTCGGGCATAAACCCTTTATCAGAAATGTGTAAGAGAAGGGGCTGGGAGATAAATAGAGGGGTGGCAGTGGGGCTGGGAGAAGGAAGCTGGGATGGTGATAAGTGGATGCAAATAGGAAGCACAGGAATTGGGAATGAGGGATCACATTTTTTAAGGAGGGGGAATGGGAGGAAGAGGTAGACAAAATTAATTTAGTCAAGGTAGCTGTGGGAGTTGGTAGGTTTGAAATAGATGTCTTGTGTTGAGTCAGTTACCAGAGACAGAGATGGAAAGGCCCAGGAAAGGGAGGGAGGTGTCGGAGATGGTCCATGTGAACTTGAGGTCAGGGTGAAAAGTGTTGGTGAAGTTGATGAACTGTTTAACCTCCTCGAGGAAGTGGTGCCAATACAGTCAACAATGTGTAGGGTTTCTGGTTTGCTAGCAGCAATTTGCTGATTTTTAAGTGGTTCGAATTTAAACAATCCTTCTCCCTCCCCACTGATCCTTGGTTCTGATACTAGACTTATTTAGAGAATGTGGCGTAATAAAACAGGAAGCTGGCATTTCATGGGCAAAGAATTTCTGAGTATACTAAAACACAAAATTGAATATTTACAGAAAGTAACAGAAAGGTGAATATATCAAAAGAAAAAAGACAAATTACAAGCAGCAGAATCTACACTATCAAATACAGAGGCTAGGACTAAAATCTACTATTAGTCTAACACAAATTAGTTACTGCTACACAGAACAGCAATATGATCTCAAATACCCGAATAAAGAGACATTCCTGACCTTGGGATGCCCTGCACCATTGCCAACCCACATCCCCCTTCTTGCTAACTATTTGGATGTTAGGGTCTCACTGAAATTGAGTTCACCACTGGAACAACCCGATTTTGAAGTGCAAGTGGCTGTTCCTGCTCACTGTAGCTGGTGCTCTGTTGAGCACTTTGGACACTCTAGGCCTTCAGTCGGGGCTATGTCCGCTGATGCGGTAAGACATGTTTGGATCTGTTGGGTAATTACCTCAATTTTTCTTATTTCTAGTGGTTCCTGTGAGTGGTGTCTGAGGTCAGGGGTGTAAATTGGTGTCGTGCTCCCGGGTGTCTTCAGTTGTCAGGTCTGTGGTTGCTGGCTGGTTGGTGTAGGTTGGAGATGGCTATGAGGATCGTTCTTAGTGCGGTGGTCCTTGTCTTGACTGTAATGGGGCGGGGTGGGGGGGAAATCCTTTCTTCCTCTGTTTCAACCCCTTCTGATTTCCATTTCATCTGGGATCAGGGCGTCCCATTACACAAAATTGCAGGCCTCTTACCTCCCCACCAAATCTGGATTCCTACAATAGTCTCTGTTGTTTCTTTCAGGATGAATTGGTCTTTCTGATTATTGGAGTAGGTGCAAATGTCTTTTCCATCAGGGGTGAATAGAGAATTGGTCTTCCTGATTAGAATAGGTGCAAATGTCCTGTGTTTATGTGATTGAATATTCATTGAAGTTGGAGGTCATGGAATTTGTGCAAACTCCATATTGTCTGAATTTAGTCATAAAGCTTAGTTCATTGTTCATGTAGGGTTGAGGTGTGAATAGGTTTCCCCAGCCTCCAGACAAACTGTCCCTGGGACTGTATATTATAGAAGGAATGAGGATGGCAGATGCTGCAGATCAGAGTCAAAACGTGTGGTGCTGGTCAGGCAGCATCCGAGGAGCAGGAGAATCACATTTCAGGCATAAGCCCAGCATCAGGATGTCGCCATTTCGGGCATAAGCCCTTCATAGGAATGCACTCCAGACAAAAACCCCGTGTTCGAAAAGGCGATTCTCCTGCTCCTCAGATGTTGTCTGACCAGCTGTGCTTTACCAGCACCACACTGTATATTCCAGCTATTGCGGTTTTCTTTGTTAAGTTTAACTTTTAAAAAAAAACTTCAAGATTCTGGTAGACATCCAATAATTTTAGATGGTAGGGAACCTTCTCAAAATGATTGAGATTTTCGCTCAACCCTACTCATGTGGCAGAGGAAAAGGTGGGGGTGGTGCTGGTGTGGCGACAGACAAGGGACTGTTTCACACATCCTACGAAGAAGCAGGCATAGCTGGGCCCCATGCAGATGCCCATGGCTACCCTTGTTGTGTGTAGGAAGTCGAAGTATTCAAAGGGGAAGTTGTTGAGGGTGAGACCAAAAGAGAAAATGCTGGAAAATCTCAGCAGCTCTGGCAGCATCTGTAAGGAGAGAAAAGAGCTGACGTTTCGAGTCTAACTGACCCTTTGTCGAAGTTGAGAGTGAGGATCAGTTCCGCCAATTGAATGAGAGTGTCAGTGGAGGGAGACCGATGACTTCAGTTCATCATTTGTTCCAAAGGATCTCCAAGTTCCATGGACATTGACAACCAACATGTGCACACCTCTAAGCACCCTCGTGGCACATCTTCGATCACTAACAGCACACTCCTGCACTTCAAGGAGCAATTGCAACTATCAATTTAATGCTGCAACAAAGATATTTGATGACAGGGACATGCAATAGCTTATGAATGGGACATGAGTCTATCTCAGGTTCGACCAGGCACACTGAACACCTGACTTTTTTACAGCCTTGGTTCAAACAAGGACAACAAAGTTGAACTCCAGATATGAAATAAAAGTGACTGTCCTTGGTATCAAGGCCACTTTTGACTGAGTAGGCACTCAGACCCCTAGCAAAACTAGAGTCATTGAGAGTCAGGGGAAAATCTTTCCACTGCTTGGAGTCATACCTAGCACAAAAGAAGATTGCTTATTGGAGGTCAATCATCTCAGCAACAGGACACCTCTTCAGGAGTTCCTCAGAATAGCTTCCTAGATCCAACTATCTTCAGCTGCTTCATCACTGACTTCCTGTAATCATAAATCAGAATTGGGTTATTTGATAAAGATTATACAATGTTCAGCACCATTCATGGGCGGCACAGTGGCTCAGTGGTTAGCATTGCTGCCTCACAACACCAGGGACCAGAGTTCGATTCCAATCTTGGGCGACTGTCTCTGTGGAGTTTGCACAATCCCCCCATGTCTGCATGGGTTTCCTCTGGGTGCTCCAGTTTCCTCCCACAGTCCAAAGATGTGCAGATTAGGTGAACTGGTTGTGCTAAATTGCCCATAATGTTAGGTGCATTAGTCATGGGTAAATATAGGATAGACGAATGGGTCTGGATCAGTTAGTCTTCGGAGAGTCAGTGTGGACTTGTTGGGCAAAATGGCCTGTTTCATTACTGTAGGAAATCTAATCTAATCTCTGGCCTGTTCACTTGTCGTAATAGTGCTCAGTCATTCTGAGCTAATCTGGATGCTCACAGCATCCCTGCCTTCCCTTTTTTGAATTTTCTCCCACTCATCCAGAGATTCCATGCTCACCGTACCGCTGTCTTACCATGCCATTTAGTGCAGACACAAAGCAAGGGAAGCTTGTCAGCGTTCCTTAGTCAAATCAAGGGTAATAGCCTTCAGTCAGGACATCAAGGCGCAGTAAGTCAAAGGCAGCCTCCAGTTCAGTTCAGGAACACAACATCATCTGTCAGACATACAGGTTGATCAGAGTCAGGATGTCTTCCACATAAGGGATGATGCACTGAATGTTGGACAATCCATCAACCACGGGAGAAAGTGAGGACTGCAGATGCTGGAGATAAGAGCTGAAAATGTGTTGCTGGAAAAGCGCAGCAGGTCAGGCAGCATCCAAGGAGCAGGAGAATCGACGTTTCAGGCATGAGCCCTTCTTCAGGAAATCCATCAACCACCTTGACTTGTTCTGCCCCATTGTAGGCTATTTGACTCCTGAAATGAGAGACAGGCAGGTATTCAGGGAGATGAATGTTGGTGGCATAGCTACTACTGTTGATGCACTTGGAATAGTGTCCTGTCTGACCGGATAGGTTACACAGAAAACATACAGGGTTAGTAGTGTGGAGAGATGTGCATTTCTCCACATAATTGACACTGCATTGACCACGGTGGCAAACTCATATCAGACCGACATGGTCTGGCCTCGTGGCTCTTCTGCTGGTTCTGGGAGAAAATGATGTCCTTCCTGTGCACCACCCCAGCCAGCAGGATCTTCAGGTCCCTGCCTACAAAGTGAGCCACCAAATTTCCCTTGCCTGCTATATCCAAAGCAAATATCAGGTATTATACAGGACAACTCTGGATCAAAATGTTTGTCCAAATGCACAACTAGTTTTCAAAGATGGCATCAACACTAGGCAGATGCCGGTCAATTCCAGGATATCATGGTAGTGGCAAATTTTTCTGGGAATGGTACACAGGAAGATGCAGATAGAAATGGACAGGAGGGACAAAACAGGAGGGGGTAGGCAGTTAATGATATAAGTTGGTAAGATGCAATGAGAAAGCTCACTAGGCCTTGTTGCAAAACAAATCCTCCAACAAATCTGACACAACAGACACCTAACCAAAAATGTCCTCGGAATGTATTGAGGGCAATTTTTTTATCTCTATTGTATAACTCAATATTTGGTGTATGAACAAAATCTCATTAACGTTTGATGTTGATGATCCTTGCCAGTACCCTTCAATAGATCGATCTTAGAAAGAGATGAGGCACTGCCAAACCTACTGACAGAATCGTCTAAACATGGAATTGGTGAGGATTGTGGGTAATCCAAGATGGAGGATGGGAAAAATTTCTGGCTGTAACAGCTGCTCCTTTTTTGAGGTATTTTAGGTGCTGGAGGTGATTTCCTCAGTCAAAACAACAGCAGTACTAAAAGGAAGAAGAGCAGACAAAGGAAAAGAGCGAGAGATAGAGAGAGATATAGAGAGATAGAGAGAGAGAACCTGCACCGTTACTGCCTTTGCTGTTTGAATCCATGTATTGCTGGACATCGGAGTACATCAGGAAAATTAACAAACACTGAAATTCACAACTGATTTTGGAGGAACTGTTGAGTGAAGTTCACAGCACAGAATCAGATAAGTTAATCGTTGTTTTTCAATGTGACCTAGAGAATCTGCAGTAGCGAGTAGAGTGGGTTCTTTCTTGATTATTATGTTTTTGGAGATATGTCTCTTGATTAAGAACTTAAAATGTAAGCCATAACTATTAATTTAACCGGGGGCAGTATTTGTAGAGGAATAAGACGGTGTTATTTTCTGGGTCTGTAGATTGTGAAGGAGCAAAAATGGCCTTTAATAGAGTGATATGTACTTCTTGTCAGATCTGTTGGAAAGACAGATAGAAGCAATGAGGAATTTGCAACAGCAACAGTATTTGATGGATGGCAGCCATAGGAAGGGGGGAAAGTCTCAAATACAGTCGCATAGATGGGTTAACTCCAGGAAGTGTAAGAGAGGTCAGCACTTAGGGCAGGAGTCTTTTGTGGATATACCCATTTCAAACAGGTGTGCTGTTTTGGAAAATGTAGGGGGTGATGGATTGTCAGGGGAATGTAGCACGGACAGCCAAGTTTCTGGTACTGAGACTGGCTCTAATGCAATGAGGGGTATGTTGGGTCCCAAGAGATCAATTGTGTTAGGCGATTCTCTAATCCGAGGTACAGACAGACGTTTCTGCGGCCAGCAGCAAAAAAGCAGAATGGTGTGTTGCTTCCCTGGCGTCAGGATCAAGGATGTCTCAGAGAGGGTGCAGAATGTTCTCATGGGGGAGAGAGGCCAGCAAGGGGTCATTGTCCACATTGGAACCAATGACATAGGAAGGGAAAAGGTTGAGATTCTGAAGGGAAATTATAGAGAGTTAGGCAGAAATTTAAAAAGGTCCTCGAGAGTAGTAATATCTGGATTACTCCTGGTGCTACGAGCTAATGAGGGCAGGAATAGGAGGATACAGCAGATGAATGCATGGCTGAGGAGCTGGTGTATGGGAGAAGGATTCACATTTTTGGATCATTGGAATCTCTTTTGGGGTAGAAGTGACCTGTACAAGAAGGACAGATTGCACCTAAATTGGAAGGGGACTAATATACTGGCAGGGAAATTTGCTGGAGCTGCTCAGAAGGATTTAAACTAGTAAGGTGGGGCCCAGGGAGATAGTGAGAAAAGAGATCATTCTGAGACTGGTACAGTTGACAACAGAAGTGAATCAAACAGTCAGGGCATGCAGGGATAAGGTAGGACTAAAAAATGAAATTGCAGTTATTTCAAAGAAAGGGGCCTAACATGGAAGGCAGATGAACCCAGGGCATAATTAAGAACATAGGACTGGGATATCATAGCAATTACAGAAACATGGCTCAGGGATGGGCAGGACTGGCAGCTTAATGTTACAGAATACAAATGCTACAGGAAGGATAGAAAGCAAGGCAAGAGATGAGGGAGAGTAGCATTTTTGATAAGGGATACCATTACAGCTGTGCTGAGGGAGGATATTCCCAGAAATACATCCAGGGAAGTTATTAGGGTGGAACTGAGAAATAAGAAAGGGATGATAACCTTATAAGGATTGTATTATAGACCCCCTAACAGAGGGAAATTGAGAAACAAACTTGTAAGAGGAGATCTCAGCTATCTGTAAGAATAACAAGGTGGTTATGATAGGGATTTTAACTTTAGAAACACTATGGCAGTCCCAGTCGATGTTAAGGGTTTAGATGGAGAGGAATTTGTTAAGTGTATTCAAGACAATTTTCTGATTCAATATGTGGATGTATCTACAAGAAAAGGTGCAAAACGTGACCTACTCTAGGAAATAAAGCAGGGCAGGTGACTGAGATGTCAGTGGGGGAGCACTTTCGGACCAGTGACCATAATTCTATTAGTTTTAAAATCATGATGGAAAAGGATAGACCAAATGTAAAAGTTGAAGTTCTAAATTGGAGAAAGGCCAATTTTGACAGTATTAGACAAGAACTTTCAAAAGCTGATTGGAGGCAGATGTTCGCAGGTAAAGGGACGGCTGGAAAATGGGAAGCCTTCAGAAATGAGATAACGTGAATCCAGAGAAAGTATATTCCTGTCAGGGTGAAAGGAAAGGCTGGTAGATATAGGGAATGCTGGATGACTAAAGAAATTGAGGATTTGGTTAAGAAAAAGGGAAGCATATGTCAGGTATAGACAGGATAGATCGAATGAATCCTTAGTAGAGTATGAAGGCAGTAGGAGTACACTTAAGAGGGAAATCAGGAGGGCAAAAAGGGGACATGAGATAGCGCTGGCAAATAGAATTAAGGAGAATCCAAAGGGTTTTTACAAATATATTAAGGACAAAAGGGTAACTAGGGAGAGGGTAACAGGACATTGGTTAGGCCACTGTGCAATTCTGGTCTCCTTCCTATCGGAAAGATGTTGTGAAACTTGAAAGAGTTCAGAAAAGATTTACAAGGATATTGCCAGGGTTGGAGGATTTGAGCTATGGGGAGAGGCTTACCAGGCTGGGGCTGTTTTCCCTGGAGTGTCGGAGGCTGAGGGGTGACCTTATATAGGTTTACAAAATTATGAGGGGCATGGATAGGATAAAGAGACAAACTGTTCCCTGGGGTCAGGAAGTCCAGAACTAGAAGGCATAGGTTTAGGGTGAGAGCCAGGGGGCAACCTTTTCACAAAGAGAAAGTGTATGGAATGAGCTGCCAGAGGAAGTGGTGGAGGCTGGTACAACTGCAACATTTAAGAGGCATTTAGATGGGTATATGAGTAGGAAGGGTTTGGATGGATATGGGCTGGGTGCTGGCAGGTGGGACTAAATTACGTTGGGATATCTGGTCGGCATGGACGAGTAGGACCGAAGGGTCTGTTTCCATGCTGTACATCTCTATGACTCTACGTTTTTCTGACTGCATTTACTTTCCTGTAGTTCGTAAAGAAACTTGTTGATAGACATGGTTTAAAAACTGATACTACTGGTGATCTTCAACTGCTTTGGCTATATTCAGTCAAGTGATTTTCTAGCATATACTACATCTCTGTTTTCACCTGAGTTTGTTTTAATGGTCACAATCAATAAGGAGAAGATAGTGAGGGCTACAGATGCTGGACAGTCAGAATGGATAAAGTGTGGTGCTGGAAAAAGCACAGGTCAGGCAGCATTCGAGGTGCAGGACAGTCAATGTTTCGGGCAGGACCCTTCATAGGAACTGGGGAGGGGGAAAGGGAGCTGAGAAATAAATGGGGTCTGGGGCTCAGGGAAAAGGTATGTGAGCTGGCAATAGGTGAATGCAGGTAGGTGAGTGTGATAGGTTTATGGGTAGGATGTTGCAGGTAGGTAGGAAGGTAGATGGACAGATAGGTCAGGTCAATAGGGCAGTGCCAAGTCAGAGGGTTAGATCTAGGATGGAGTAGGGGCTGGGGAGATTTGGACACTGGTGAATTCAAAGTTGTGGCAATATGGTTCTAGGCTCCCGTGGCAGAAGATGAGGTGTTCTTCCTCCAGTTTGTGGGTAGTCTTGTTTAGGCGTTGGAGGCCCAGAATGGACATGTCATCAGGAGATTGGGAGAGGAGTTGAAATTGTTGGCCACCAGAAGATGGGGTTGGTTGATGCATATGACTAGAGATGTTCCCTGAAGCATTCTGCGAGTTTGTGCTCAGTCTCTCTGATGCACAGGAGACAACATTGAGAGCAACAGATGCAGTAAATGAGGTTCAAGGATATGCAAGTAAATCTCTGGCAGATTTAGAATGATCCTTTGGGGCCTTGAACAGAGTTGAGAGGGGAAGAGTAGGCACAGGTTTTGCATTTCTTTATGTGGCAACAGAAGGTACCAGATGTGGACCTCCGTTGTTAGAAGATTCATAAGGTTGATTTTGGATATGGGAAAGTTTATCTTATGAGGAAAAGTTCACTACAATGGGCTTGTATTCATTGAGTTTATAAAAATGACAGGAGACCTTACTGAAAGGGGCTTGACAAGGTAGATGTGGGGAAGTTGTTTCCTCTTCTGGAAGAGACTAGGACCAGACAGCAGACTCTCAAAGTAAGGAGTCACTTGTTTACAAGAGCGTTGAGGAGTAATTTCTTCTAATGATCTTTTACCACAGAGAGCTGTTGTGGTTGTATTTTTTTTACAAAATTCACCACTTTCTGCACACATTCCCAGATCTGTTGAGCAGTTACAACATTTTCTATTTTAATTTTGAAGTCACCTTCCTTGACTTTGAATTTTCCCACCAGAATACAGTGTTCTTCTGCATCTACTGTAGCGATTGCCCTTACTGTCTTAAATACTTCAATCCTACATGAACATAGGAAGCGTATTAACCATCCAGTCTCCTCAAGGAGGAGAAAGTGAGATCTGCAGATGCTGGAGATCAGAGGCAAGAGTGTGGTACTGGACAGGCACAGCAGGTCAGGCAGCATCCAAGGAGCAGGAGAATCGACATTTTGGGCATAAGTTTCCTGACGAAGCGCTTCTGCCCAAAACGTCGATTCTCCTGCTCCTTGGATGCTGCTTGACTTGCTGTGCTTTTCCAACATCACATTCTCAATTCAGTCTCCTCAAGCCTATTCTATCATTCAATGAGCCAATTACTGCATCATTCTTATTTTCTCAAACTCTTGTCTCACCTAAGGCATGGTGAGCCTCGGTTAAACCATACTGGACTGTATGGCTGCTCTCATAAAAGAGCAGCCATACAGTCCAGTAGGACTATGGTGACCAAAAAAACCAAAGAACTTAGAGTAAAGGGAAGACCTTTTCGAGCAGAAATAAGGAGTCGTAGAGAGAGTCATAGAGCCCTACAGCACAGAGACAGGCCTTTTGGCCCAAACTGGTCCATGGCAACTAAAATGTCCATCCACGCTAACCCCATTTCCCTGCATTTGGCCCATGCTTTTCTATAGAGAGTCTACTTTAGCCAGAGAGTAGTGAATCCATGGAATTCCTTGCCATTGTGGCCTGTGGAGGCCAAGTTATTGAGTATATTTAAGACTGACATAGACAGGTTCTTGAGTATCGAGGGGCTCAAGGCTTATGGGGAGAATGGGGTTGAGAAACCTATCAGCCATAATTACATGGCAGAGTATACTCGATGGGCTGAATGGCCTAATTTCTGCTCGTTGGTCTTATGGTCTTAACTGCTGGTGCTAGAAGTCAGAAACAAAAACATAAATTGCTGGGAAAACTCAGAAGGTCTGGCAGCATCTGTGTAGAGAAAGCAGAGTTAACGTTTCGGGTTCAGGGACCCTTCTTCAGGACACTGGTAACTTTGACTTTACCTCATTGGATCATTTGAACTTTTAAACTCAAGGTAATCCAAACCAGGTTTATGCAACTTGTTCCCACGCAGAGGACTGCTAACAATAGTTCCTACTGTGTGGAGTTTGCACGTTCTCCCCGTGTCTGCGTGGGTTTCCTCCGGGTGCTCCAGTTTCCTCCCACAGTCCAAAGATGTGCGGGTTAGGTGAATTGGCCATGCTAAATTGCCCGTAGTGTTAGGGAAGGGGTAAATGTAGGGGTATGGGTGGGTTGCGCTTCGGCGGGTCGGTGTGGACTTGTTGGGCCGAAGGGCCTGTTTCCACACTGTAAGTAATCTAATCTAATCTAGGGAGATTACTGGGTGACCATTGAAAGGATGTACAGGAACAGACAAATCAAAAGGCAGGAGGGGAAGCGGTTGTAAACCTTTGGGGAGAAGGTACTCCACCTTCCTCCAGTGGACAGCTCGCTCTGTTTCTGTCGGTTAGTCCAGAGCACGTGGAGCACGAGGCAGCGAAGGCACCGGACTGCGCGTGCGCCCGCCTGTCACGTGACCTGAGAAGCGGCTGGGCCGGAATCCGACACGTCGCGCCCTTTGACCTGTGACGTTCCCAGCCACTTCCGGCGCGGGGTGGGGGTGTCAGTTGTTGTCACTTTGATGCGAGAGGTGAATTTATTTGTGTGGTTTGTCATCGCATCTCTCGCTCTACGATTTTTATCGAGTAGTTTGTCGATATGTTGCTGTGAAAACGACGCGCCGCTTTTAGCGAGAAGGAGGAATTGTCGGAGGGCCGGGGGTCCGAGTCCAACATTTGAAGCTGTGGGCGGTGAGAGCGGTTGACGGACTGGGTCTGTCTGAGGCGGACAGCTACCACCTCAGGATTCCTCTTCCTTCACTACCACTCGGCTCGCAGGCGGGACAGGTTTCCATTTGATACTGGCTGCTCAGTACCTTTTTTGCTGGCTCCTGAATCAAGCGGGACAGAGATAATCCAAACCGTTCGCCGCGATTGTGGAGGTAATGTGAAGAATTGTGTTTTTACAAAAGTATAAACTTTAAATGTGTGGCGGTAACCTTAACAACAACTTGAAAGCGAATAACCCGAGAACTGGTAAAGAGCAAGAAAGTTATAAGTGGACACCATCGTGCTTAATATTCAGACAGTTTTTTTTTAGTTGGTCTTCCATAGGTTTTTCAAATGTTAATTTATTGAATGATTTAGTTAAGGAAATTTCGTTATGAGGTCTGATAAGTATTAAGTATATTACCAAGTGCAGCAGACGGACTTCAGGCCAGGGGGATATTAAGTGTAGTCATTCCAAAGAGTAATCTCTGTGGGGACGTGGAGGGAAGCAACATTATCATCTCAACAAAATTAGCAACTTTTTTTCTACGAAATAAACTTTGGGAATTGGTCTATTTAACAGATGTCAGCAAATTACACATATCATCAACTGTTCAAAATGTTTGCCTGCTAGATCCATGTAAATGAATTATTCAGAGTTACCTTGGACCTGTTAAGCTTGTATTCCTTTAAATAATTGCATATAATGATCTATTTATTTACGACTGTACTAAGTGGTGCAAGTAAATGCAGTAAACGTAACATATGTTTAGAATGTATTTTTTGACTTGACAACTATAGTAAATTAACGTGTTTGAAGTTCATAAGCAATAAGATAATAGTTACAATCAGAAGAAAAATAAATTGCCAAGTTTGGTGGTTCAATGGTAATTGAACATTTTAAATTGTATTATTTTGCAGGTGATATTGAAAATAAATGAGCAACATTCTTTGAAACTGATATTAAGCAATGCCTCCAGTGCGTCGATCAAGGAGTGGCAGTCCAGATTCTTCAGTTAGTCCAAAGAGAAAACGGCATAACAGCAGCAGTGACAGCAGAACTCCAAGTCCTCCGGCAAAATATAACAGGCACCATTCGGGACATGGCAAATCTCCATCAGTTGACAAAAAGCTGAGATCCAGATCTAGGTCGAGAGAAAGGTCAAACTCTCACAAGCATCAAAATGGTGTACACCATAGTCATTCTAGGTCAACATCAAGAGATCAAATTTCTCGTTCACACCATGGGCACTACAACAAGCTGCATATGGAATATTATGGAAAAGAGCAAGAAGACTTACTCCGGCAGAGACACAATGCTTTTATTGCCAGGTCTGGTCCTGAATTATTTTAGAATTAGAATGTTTTCTGGTGTGTTACAGTTCACTCAGGAAATCTGAGCTGCTGTGACAACATGGAGCTATAGATAAGCTCTGAAATTCCATCCCAATACATGACTGATCGGGAATCCATCCAGTATTTATTACCTGCCATTGGTACATGTATTGGAAAGATTTGTAGTTTGGTACTGAACCTGTCTTAATGTTATGAACGCACCTTCCATTGCCATCAGGTCCTGGCGTGAGGCTGAAACTCACAACTCCTACACATTGTACTATAACTATAGAATAGTTTAGAAATTGTCCATTTTTTTAAAAGCTCTTTTCTCAAGCAAGTTATATACTTCTATAATGATTGAAAAGCTAGTTTCTAAATCTCTCATCCTACCTTGAATACAGTAAAATATGATGACAGAAAAAATTAGGGAAGGCAATAAAAGTTTTAAATTTTTAATGTAGATGTCTGTACCCAAATATTTGGTGGTAACCTTTTTTTAAGGTGAGAGGAGAAAGTTTTAAAAACGACATGAGAAGCAATTTTTTTCTTTTACACACAATCATGTGTGAAATAAACTTCCAGAGGAAGTGGTGGTGTAGTTACAACATCTAAAAGACATCTAGACATGTACATGAATAAGAAATGTTTGGAGAGATATGGGCCAAGCACAGGCAGGTTGGACTAGTTTAGTTTAGTTTGGAATTATGGTTGGCATGTATTGGTTGGACCCAAGGGTCTGTTTCCATGCTACATGACTCTTATGACTGGACAAGTTGGCAATGTAATTAATTAAACATATGGGTTTGTTAGTTTTTAAAATAGAGACTTGAATACAAAACCAAGCTTTTGTGCAAATCTTATATAAAGTATTGGTTCAGTGCCAGCTGGAGTATTTTGTCCAATTCAGGGCAGCACGCTTTAAGAAGGAGGTGAGAGCTTTGGAGAGGGTATTGGAGGGATTTAGTAGAGTAGTTTCAATAATTAAGTAAGAAAGAGGCCTGCATTTGCACAGTGCTTTTCATTACCACTAGATGTCACAAAACATTTCATAGCGAACAAAGTGCTTTTCACTTTGTAGTGTATCCACTATTGTGTAGGAAATTCAGCAAGCAATTTGTTGCATTTAGATTTTGGATTACATGCTGTGATAATACTAGATAATCTGTTGATATAGAGAGAATTATTAGCCAGGACATGGTTGCTGGGTGTTTTCGAAGTAGTGCAATGGGATATTTTAATTATCACCCTAATAGGCAATTGGGGGCTTTAGTTTAACATTTCACCTGAAAGAAGATGGGAGCTCCAATAGCAAAGCAACCCTTTAGTGTCAGTCTTGACTTTTGTGCTAAGGTTCTGGAGTAGGACTGGAATGTGGATTCTTGTGACCCAAAGGCATGAATGCTGTCAGGTTATTCCTGACAGACTGTTTGTTTGAGTCTAGATTGTGGAAAAACTGGAGAATCTGACTTTTGTTCTCCATAAAGTGATGAAAGCTGAGTGCAGATTTGGTTGAGGCGTTGAAAATTCACAATGAAGGTTGAGATAGAATAAACCAAGACAAGCTGTTACTTAGGCCTAGCTCTATAATCAGATGCATGTGTACAAGGAAATTGCCAAAACAGGCAGGGCAGTATAAAAGAAATTCTTTTTAACAAATGACCATTACTTAAACTTTGCTGTCTAATAGTGGGACTAACTCTTCTTTGAAATTTTATACATTTTAATTTAAAGAATAGAAAGATAACTTATTTTGCAAATTGAGAGAAACTTCACAGTGCTTTGGCACTGAAGGATTTCAATGTTCTTTTGCATGCATCGTAGAAAACTAGTATGCAGGTAAAGCAGGTAATGAGGAAGGTAAATGAGATTTGGCATTAATTGTGAAAGTAGTAGAGTATTATAGTAGGAAAGTGTTGCTGCAACTGTACAAGGCATTTTTGAGGTTGCACCTGGAGTATTTTATATAGTTTTGACCTAGTAACTTGAGGGAAGGATGTAGTTACATTGAAAGCAGTTCAGAGGACATTCACTTGGTTAATTTGAGATTTCCAGAGAATGGGAGGATGGGTGGAAACTGGAGTTGAGGCCGAGATAAGATCAACCATGATCATAGTGAATAGTGGAGTGGGCTAATGGGACTGAGTTGCCTACTCTGCTCCTAGTTCTTGCGTTGTAATGCTCTTATGACAAAGCTGATAGACAATTTTTTTTTTGTGTTTCTTTTTCTAAATTCTGTCTGTGCTACTGACCTCAAATCTGCTTTTTTTCTGGAAAAATTTATTGTCCCGTTTACTTCTACGTGAAAAATACAGGCAAATTTTATAAGTTGCCCCACTGCAATGCCAACATCAGTAACAGAAGTCATACATTATCTTTTTGAAAAGTAAAATTTAAGACAAAGTTCATCACAGTTCAGTTAACAACTTCTGAGCTCAGGGAAGCCCAACTAAGCAATAATGGAATATCCTGAAGATGCCGCCAGGATGAGACCACTATTCCGGTATGAGATTGCCACATCGGGCCACTGGAAGAATGGCCCAGAAGCCTTTGCCAAAGAAGACTGCACTGTGGGGCTGAGATTGCCACTCCTGGATGAGACTGCCTGCCGGGGTACCAGAATACCCGGATGCTTAACATGAAAATGATCTCCATGCTGGGATAAGACTGCCACACCAGGCTGAGACAACCTTTCTCCTCCTCCAGGTGCCTAGGCCTAGCTGCGTACCTGGAGCCTTGGCCTCACCTGTGAGTCCAGACCGACTCCACCCCAGCCTTGGACATGTTCCTCACTCACCAGAGGACCCTAGGCTGAGCTGGAGCTGTGTCCGCCTCATCCTGCCTTTGCTGCTGCTGTTGCCGGAGGCCACTTCCTTCAACCGCCACTTTCCAGGCTTTAAGGCAAAGATATCTTATTGGCTGCAGTAAGTTTCTGTTGCATGTCCTCACTGAAAAGAGCTTGGACCTGCTAAGCTGAGCTTGCCCAAGTCCAAATGATAACCCACAGTGCATTTTGACACTTGTTCTTTTTGACTTCTGAAGGTGTAGACCAACTAACCACCAAGACTGCCTAGTGCCTTTGTACTTCTTGGTTATATTGTTTCTCAGATAACCTTGCTTCGAGCTCCATCCTGATACTTTGTCCTATTTCTTTGTAAGTTTATCAGCAACTTCAGGGAAATCCATTGCTCACAGGATTAAGCTTCCATGAGTTTTGACTGTATTTGCTTGTGGGATTTAAATCTCTAACCTCCAAAGCAACAGTGTAGTTTTCTTGTGAACATTTTTGACTCCAAAACCCCAGATTAAACCTGTTTGCTTACTGGGAATACACACACACTTCTTTTTATCATTGGCAAGTTTTTAATTTTTAAAAAATAAAACAAAGCTATAATTAACTAGCTTTTCTTAAGAACAAGTATCATCCATTTCCTACATACTGTAAGTTAAAATATAATCCGTGAAGCTCAAAGGCAAAAATGTGAGAACTTGTGTATTAGAATCCCTACAATGTGAAAATAGGCCATTCGGACCATTGAAATTCACACTGCCCCTCCTAAGAGCATCCTGGAGCACCCCTCCACCCTATCCCATGGCTAATCCACCTAACCTGTACATCTTTGGACTGTGGGAGGAAACTGGAGTGTTCGAGTCTGGAATCGAACCTGGGCCTTGGCGCTGTGAGGCAGCAGTACCAACCACTGTGCCACCCAGTTAATGTTCTGTTAGTTTGATTCATTCATCTGAATGGTCAGTGACCGATGACTGTAAATCACAAATCTGTTCTTCAAATTGTAGCTAGTTCTGGTGACTTTAGTTGATTTTATTTCTTTGTTCTGAAGCATGCTGTTTCTCCTTTTTTTTTGTGATCAGCATTCTGTTCTCTCTCTCAATCCTGCTGATTTATAAGCACTCTTCTGTTTGGTGTTATTTTTGTAAAGGTGTCTCTGAGCCTAATTGTCACCCTGTACAGTTTGTTTTTCTTTACCAATATATCAAACATAGCTAATTAAAATGAAACATCTTAAGCTGCACAAAGCAGATTACTAGAGATGAGAACGGATACATCTGTTGCAATGTATTTCAGAACAAGTACAGTTGACTATGTTACACTACTTATCTCTTTCTCTGATTACCCAATTCATTGGCAGGAAAGGTCATATTTTTTTTACTGAAGATCAAAAAAAGGAAAAAAAATTAGCAAGTCATGCATGGTATCTGTGGATAGAAATGATGAGTTAGCATTTCACACAACAATTCTAACAGAGATATGTGTGAAACCATACATTGTCACTTCTTGGAACTAATGCCACCAGTGGGGTGAAGGTTGAAGAAGCATGGGCATGTGTGGTACTGCGTGTTGACTTCGAATTTTATTCAGACTTCTTTCATTATTTATGGGTATATTGGCAACTTTGGCCATTTCTAGTTACATTTGAAACATAGTTGATGGATCTAGCTAAATTCTGTAACTTTATTTTATTCATTCGTGGTATATGGGTGTTGCTGGTTAGGCTAGATGGAGTTTGTTCCAACAATCAATAATGTTTTAGCGTTATCATTAGACTTTTACTTCCCAATTTTTATTTAATTCAAGTTCTACCATCTGTCATGTGGAATTGAAAATCAGGCTCTCAGAACATTACCTAGGTCTCTGGATTAATAGTCTAATGATAATGCCATTAGGCTATTACCTCCCTGTATCTCTTCTGTGCCTCCTTCTTCTTATCCTCCCTAAAGAATGGTGGCGAGAATGGATACAACAGAACTCCAATTCAGGATAAACCATTGTGTTATAAGGGCTTACCATAATTGCTTTCCTTATGCTCCCCAAGATCCTTTTGATAAAGCATAGAAGTGCTTTCTGCTTTCTCTTGTCTTGCCACCTTCAAGTTATAAATTATTCTTCTCATGGTTCATACTACTGTACTTCCAAATTTGATATCATCTGTATATTTGAAATTTTACCCAAGGTCTAGGTTATTCATATGTATCAGGAAGCAAGTATCCTAACACTGCTTCCTGGGAAACTCCACTTATAAACCTCCTCCAACCCAAAAATAAAACCACTGACTACATTTGATTTTCCTGTTACTTGGCTAATTTCACATCCATGTTGCAATGTCTGATTTATTTGCTGATAATTCTGTGGCACCTTACAAATGTCTTTTGGAAATTTTGCTTATCAGCATAATCCTTATTCTCTGTTAACTCATCCAAAAAACTAGAGCAAATTAATGAAATAACCATTTACTCTTAACCAATCCTTGCTGGCTTTCCATAATTAACCCACGTTTGCCCATGTGACTATTAATTTTGTTCGGATATATCATTTCTCAACTTTTCATAACTGGCATTCCATCATGTGACTAATGGCCAAGGGTGAGACTTTGAGCTCCCTGATAACTTCTCAGTTTGAGGAAAACAATTTGGATGGGGCAAGTGAAGACCCTTTTCAAAAAATGTATTCAAGTCTTCAGATCACTAGATTATTTCCAAGCAATGTGGAAACTTAATTATGGCTAAAAGAAGACAAGTTGACATTTCATCTTGTGCTCATCAGAAGTAAGCTATAGGAAACCGACTTGGGGGGGAAAAAAAGAAGGAAATTTTATACAGCATGAGAATATGGATCCAACTGTTAGGTCATCAGGGTGGCTTCAAGGGCGGTTCAGTGGTTTGTACTGCTGTGTCACAATGCCAGGGACCCCGCTTGATTCCAGCCTCAAGTGACTGGGTGGAGTTTGCACATTCTCCCCACATCGACATGGGTTTCTCTGGGTGCTCTGGTTTCCTCCCACAGTCCAAAGACTTGCAGGTTATTGGCCATACTAAATTGCCCCATAGTATCTGGGGATGTACAGGCTAGGTGGGTTAACCATGGGAAATGCAGGTTTACTGGGAGGTGGGTTTGGGTGAGATGCTCTTCCCGAGTTCAGTGTGGATTCGATGGGCTGCTTCCACACTGTAGGGCTGCTATGATTTTATTATTAGCACAGAAATTAGCTGTCTATCTTAATTCTCAGACCATGTTTAAATTCTAATTGGTCAGAGTGTTGCCATGGGAATATAGCAGAGATTGTCAATCTCTGATTTATTTTTAAGAGAAAGTTGCTATGTATGTACAAATTCCTTTTGCCCACATAAAACACTTCTAGACAAATGTATGTAACATGCACAAATACATTACTCCGCAAGCCTGAGAGACTCTTGGTACAATCTAGATTATTTCATCAATAATTTCTGTTTGCAGTATGATATCTAATGGTGGATATACTTTTTGAATGCTTGCTGGCAGTTGAGCATGAACAGCAATGCTGCCTCACTGCTACAGTCTTCCAGTAGATAAACTGAAAACCTTTTCGCAGAAGGGTCACTGACTCAAAACATTAATTCTGCTTTCTGTCCGCAGATGTTGCCGAACCTGCTAATTTTCCCCAGCAATTTGGTTTTGTTTCAGATCTTTTAGCTTCAACATCTGGTCTCTTTTCAGCAATGTCTATGTTTGCACTACCAAGTAATTATTTAAAAGGAAGCATTCACTCAGTTAACAAGTAGTCCCCTGTTTTTGTGTGTTTCTTGCAGGCGGCTGAAGGAAAGAGAGCGAATTGGAGAACTTGGGGCACCTGAATTGTGGGGGCTGTCTCCAAAGGTCCCAGAACCAGAGTAAGTACCCTTTTTACTGTCACCGGATTAAAATGCAATTTTTTTTTACAATTTATACGTTGACAGATTAATTTTATCATTCTTAGGTTGTCACTTTGAGATAATTTATATTTAAATATTTGGGTTTATTGAAACCTGATCTGAAACCACAAAGCAGTTGTTGGTCCAAAACTAATAAAGTGGTTCAAAGACAACTGTTTGAAAAACATGTTGCCAGGATGTTCCTTTGTTATGCAGCATACACAGATTATTTCAGCATTTAAATGTTTCTGAAGTAAGCTGCTTGAAAAATTTCTTCAACTTATGATCAGGTTTCCATGTATTTCAGTGTAAATAAATAGTAAACATGAGATTTCTCTTGGAAAAGAGTGTGATTTTACTTTTTTGTTTGTTAGCTCTGATGAGCATACTCCAGTCGAGGGTGAGCAAGCCAAGAGCAGCAGTTCTGATTCCAGTGCAGAAGGTAATGTTTTAAGAATAACCATATTTTAAGGAAATTTATAATCGGCCCTCATCATGGTTAATAGAAATTGACAGGTAACTGCGCTCTGCTATTTTACATTCAGAACACATTGAGCAGTTTGCAAGCTACTTAGTTGGTAGAGTGCCTCTAATGAAAAAGAAATTTTCAAAAGGTTCAAGCCAGTACCCCAAAGTATAGACTTGATTCTTAATGCTAGATTTCAGCTTCTTTATAATGTTATCAAGTGCTTCAATTTAGTTTTGTTTTAGAAGTTGATTGTTGTTCTGTACATAGCAGTCCATAATCGGGTCGTGCATTTGATGTGTGTGTCCGTTTCAGCTTTTCAGCTCTTTAAACACTTGTTCTGACTAATCCCTGGGTAAGTTCCCCAATTCATTACAGTTCGAGACAGGATACACCGATTAGTTATACTCCGAGACAAGGAAGGATAAATGGGTTCACCTTCTTTATTCACTCGTCATCACAGTTGGTCACAACAAGATTAATTAAAAACAATCCCCTCGCTTGTGAATGCCTTTCTCCTAGACCAAATGATTTATATTTTTAGAGGACCTAGTTTAACCTGGCTTTATTGTGTTAAAGAATTAGTTTATCACCTACTAAACATAAATAATAATGCCATACGTATGCGCACAGATTACGAATAGGAAGTGAGTCTGAAAAAAGCTAAGATATGCAGGATCAGTCTCTGGGTTGTTTGTGAACAGTGGAGTTCCAAAGACATTATGTTAGGTGATGCCAGTCTCATTGACGTTGGTAATCGGTTGATTGAGACTCTTGGCCTTGCAGGTTAGCTGAATTTTTTTTTGTCCTGTTTCCTTTTCGACAGTGGCTTCCAGCACTCAGCGGGACATATCTTTATTTTCTACCTTCGCTGCAGTATTCGAATGACTGTCCACAAGCTGTCTTTCGCATTACACTAACACATACGTGCTACTAACATATTTAGTTTTTAATCCCTGTTTGGTACATTGCTGGAAGGGCAAACCATAATTGTATTTTGACGTGCACATCTGGAATATATGACTTAGGAGATGTTCTTAGCAGGCAAACAGATAGTTAAGTGGCTTAGCACCTCTGGCTTTGAAGTCTTTCTTTCTCTTTGAATTTTCCTCGGCAAGGTACAGCACTCCAGAAGTTCTAAACAAGCAACCTTTTCAGCTGTCAGTTAATTCTCTGTGTAGAAGTCACATTGTCTGCCCAACGTAGCTTGGAGATTTTGTTTTTTAAAAGAGAGCACATCTTATCCAACACTTCAATATATTTATGAGTAATTTGGGCTTCTGATCTGTCTTCATGACACTGGAGCATTTTTAAATAATATAACGTAGTTATAGAGTAATAAAGTCACAGAATCATACATCATGCGAGAGGTCCTTTGGCCCATTGAAGTACATCACCTCAAACTTTTCAGGGTTGAATTCCATCTGGCACTGATCTGCCAATCTGACCGATTCATTCACAGCGTTCTCTTTCCTATTTCAACTCTGATCAGTCACAATTAGTACCATTATGTCACTGTATCCTGGTGGGTTCACACAACAATTTGTATTTATACAGCACTTTTAATGAAATGAAACATCCCAAGACACTGCATATGTGCATTCTAAAACAATGATGATGAGTCACATAAGAAGTCATTTGCTGAGATGACCAAAAGCAAGGCTCAAGAGACAACTTAAAGGAGAAAAGCAGGATAACTGAAGACGCAGCTACAATGATGGAACAGTTGTAATTGGGGAATGCTCAAAGGGTCATAGTTAAAGAAAGATTGTGGTGGTTGAAGAAGATTTCAGAGAAAAGAGGAACAAGGCCATATAGAGATTTTAAAACATACCTGAAATTACTTTGTTTTTGTTTGTTTATTCTTGGTTAGAAGTATGTCATGGAGGCAAGCCATCAAACGTTCAAACTAGTTGTATGATGAATAGGAAACTTAATTTTTATGATAGCTATTGCACACGTGTTTTCCAGATACTATTTTAATGCTGAAACTGTCTTCATATGACTGAATAATTTAAAATTATTCATTTTACAATGTTAAAGTTGCCTTTTTTTTCCTTAAATAAGACCTGTGGAAACCAGTGCTTAGTAGCCCAGGTGTAAATTAAATGTTAGGATTTGTAATTTTAAATATTAATCAGCAACTTTGGTTTCTGTCAGTGTTTCCTAAATATCAATACAAACTGCTTCTGTCACGACTTTCTTTCTCTGACCATCACCACCCCTGTGATCCCAACCCAAAAAATGGTGACTCTTTGCTGGAACACAGTGCTCTGGCACAGGCACCCTTTAATACTTAGCCCAAATATCATTTATTTGTACATGAACCTTGACTATGCATTAGCTACTTAATCTCTGTAGAATGCAGGCTAGTTAAGCATGATCTTGTCTTCCCCTCATAATCACACTCATACCTTTCCAGTAGGATAGTGTTCACAAGTGAGAATCTTGTTGATTTTTCTTTGCCCAAATTAATGAAACTGAGGTCCACATTGAAACAACAAACAACAGACTAGATTTCAAATCTCTGACCTTCCTAGTCTGTTTGGCTCAGTTACTCACTGAATTAAAGTCATTGTTACAACAGGACTACCAACACCCAACTGTGGACAATCAATGATTTTTGTTTGGTGGGGTTTGGTATTGCTCAACAAAGTAACACTACGATTTTGCACAAGTAACTAACAAAGAAGTAATCTACGTGATTTCAAATGGTTTATATACAGAGGGGAAAAAGAGAAAAAAGAAAAAAAAGAAGAATAAAAAGAAGAAATCAAAGAAAAGAAAGCATAAGCATTCAGAAGAAAGTGAATCAGACTCTAACAGTGAAAATGAAAGTGGTAAGATGTTGCAACAACAGCTATATTGAAATAGTATCCGTGACATAAAATATTCCAGTGTCCTTCATAGGAGAACTACAAAATAAACTGTAACCCAAGCCAAATACGGAGATGTTTTGAAGATATTAGGAGGAAGGTATAAAGGAGACGTCAGAGGTAGGTTCTTTACGCAGAGTTATGAATGCATGGAATGTATTGCCAGCTGTGTTGGTGGAAGCAGAGTCATTGGGGACATTTAAGCAACTGCTGGACATGCACATGGATAGCAATGAGTTGAGGGGTGCGTCGGTTAAGTTACTATATTTTACATTAGGATTAAATCTCAGCAGAACATCGTGGGCCAAAGGGCCTGTTCTGTGCTGTACTTTTCTATGTTCTATGTTAGATCAGGTGACCAAAAGCTTAATCAAAGAGGGTTTTAAGGAGTGTGTTAAAGAGGAAAGCAAGGTAGAGAGACAGAGATCCTGGGAGGGAATTACAGACGGTAGGCACCTTAAAAAAAAACGTGATTCAGGGAGAACTTGCCAATCGGATTCAGAATAGGAGACAGAGGGTGGTAGTGGGGGAGAGTTGTTTTTTGGGCTGGAGTCGTGTGACCAGCAGTGATCCGCAGGGTTCCATTTTTGTTTGACATTTGTATAAATGAGTTGAATGAGAATTTAGGGGGCATGGTTAATAAGTTTGTGATGACACCAAAATTGTTGGTATAGTCAACAGTGAAGAAGGTTATCTAAGATTACAAAGGGATCTTGATCAGTTGGGTGAATGGGCTGAGGAATGGCAGATGGAGTTTAATTAGGACAAACTTACAAACAGGTAGGACTTATACATTTAATGGGACAGCCCTATGTAGTGTTGTTTGAAAGAGACACCTAGAGATTCAGGTAGATAGTTCTTTGAAACGTGCATCACAGAAAGACAGGCATTTAGCAAACTTGCCTTCGTTGCTCAGACCATCAGGTATAGAATTTGGGGCATCATGTTGAGGTTGTACAGGACATTGGTGAGGCCGCTTTTGAAATACTATGTCCAGTTCTGGTCATCCAGCTATAGGAAAAATATTATTAAATTGAAGAGGGTTCAGAAAACACTTACCAGGATGTTGCTGGATCTGGAGGATTTCAGTTATTTGGATAAGCTGGGCCTTTTTTCACTGGAGCATAGGAAATTGAGGGTGACCTTATAGAGGTTTATAAAATCCTAAGGAGCATAGATAAGGTGAGTAGCAAAGGTAATTTCCTCAAAGTGGGGGAGTCCAGATGACGTATTTTTAAGGTGAGAATAGAAAGATTTAAAAAGGATGTGAAGGCAATTTTTTCACACAGAGGATAGTTCGCATGTGGAATGAACTGTCAGAGGAAGTGGTAGGTGCAGGTACAGTTAGAACATTTAAAAAACATTTGGAGATAGGTACATGAATAGGAAAGGTTTAGAGGAATATGAGCCAAACGTAGGCAAGTCAGGCTAGTTTAGTTTGGGAAACTCGTTCAGCATGGACGAGTTGGACCGAAAGTCTGTTTCCATGTTTTTTTAACTCTATAAGTATACCCAAGGGACCCAAATTGAGGAGAGCAGAGTTTTAGAAGGGTTGCACTTGAGAGGAGATTACAGCTATAGAGATTAGAGTAATGCAACTACTGGGGAAAAAAAAGTGTTCTGTGTTAGTAGATATCTAAGAAATTTAGGAAAAATTGTTTCTCTGAAGGCATTTTACAAAAATGATCACTTCATTTGTAAATTATTACACATAGAAGCATTTCAGGACAGCCTAGGATCGTGATCAATTTCAATCTACTATAAACTTTCTACTACAATGATGCATATAAAGATTTAATTGAGTACATAACAGACATTTTATCAGCGGGGTAAGATGTTCAAGAATGCAATAGCAAATGAAGTTGTTAATAAAATACTGCAAAAACTGGGCATCACAAAGCCAATTTTACTGGGTTAGATTTGTATCTCCATTTTTGTGTACCTTTGACCAAAATTGTGTGGTCCTTTTTTAATTGTTGGAAGCTGGGTGATAAGCAGCTCAATAATTTCTTCACCGACCTAAGCAATATGTTACCTAACTTTAAACTTTTGCTCTTATTTTTATCAGATAAGATTATCTTTCTTTATTCTGATGCAATAGATTATATCATTTATGAATTAAGACTGCAGTTTGTTTTGCTAAATATTTGAATAATTATCCTGATTTTGAACCAATTATTTATTACACATTTCTGATTTCTTTTTCAGATCAAGACAAAAAGAAAAAGAAGAAAAAGAAATCCCACAAAAAGTAAACATCTAGTTTGTCATAGACAGTCATTATCTGCTTAAACAAATAAAAGTTAATCTGTTTCACATTTAATTTATTAATAATCAATATACACTGCATCTTTCTTCTGTTTTTCAGTGTGCAGTGTACTAACAAGGTTCAGTTTTAATAAAATTTGGTGAAATACGAAGCTCTGCAAAGGAATTTACTTTCTGAGATAGAATTCCTAGCAACTTGTAGATTAGAAGAAAAATTTATAAATCTTTCAAGTTCTAGTCACAGAATTTTAAGGAGTTAATAAATTAGAATTTCTTTTGACTGAAGCCAAAATTTCTAATCCAGTAATTTAAAGTAAATTCTTGTAAATAAAATTCTAAATAGGTTCTGTAGGAAGGATGTTGTTTAACTTGAGAGGATGCAGAAAAGATTTACAAGGGTTTGAGCTATATGGAAAGGCTGAATAGGCTGAGGCTTTTTTCCATGGAATGTCAGAGTTGAGGGGTCACCTTTTATAGATGTTCGTAAAATCATGAGGGGCATGGACAGAGTCGTCTTCCTAGGGTGGGGGAGTCCAAAGCTAGAGACCATAGTTTTAAGGTAAGTGAGAAAAGATTTAAAAAGGAGCTAAGGAGGAGTAACTTTTTCACACAGAGAGTGGTGCACATATGGAATGAACTGCCAGAGGAACTATCGAAGGTGGATACAGTTACACGATTTAAAAGGCCAATGGATGGGTATATGAATGGAAAGGGTTGTGAGGGATATGGGACAAGATCAGATTAGGATGACTGGTCGGTGCAGATGAGTCAGACCAAAGGGTCTATTTTTGTCCTCAATTAAGTGTACTACCCCATTCCCCAACCCTAATTCCCCCTTTTTAACTTGAAGAATGATGATGAGGGAGAGACGACAAAGTAGGTTTTGTTTTTAATTCTGTACCTAACTTAACAGGAAGAAGCAAAAGAAAGTGAAAAAGAACAAAAAGAAGATATCCGAATCTAGCAGTGGAGAATCTGAAGAAGAGAATGCAAATAATGAAGCTATCTGGGTAGAAAAAACATGTAAGTTTTTAGTTAGTCTAGACATGTCCAATTAAAGTCTTTCAAAAACCCTATGTTTCATTAATGATCATTCTCATTTTGTCTTAAATGATATTCTTTGGTGCAGTTCATATTTATTTAAATAAAATGCTGAACTTTATAAAATCAACTATCTTTCCTAACCTTGATTTGCAGAAGTTAAATGTATAGTTTAATTTACTAGCTTCTGCATGTCTTAAAAGAACATGCAGTCATCACAAAAATGATTATAAATATATTTTCACTGTGAAGGTGCACATAATAAAGATGTTGTGGTCGGACCCGAAGCTCCCATGCAACAATCTGCACAAGATGATGACAAACCTTTGAAGTAAGCAACCTTTCCTTCTTTTGAATAAAATTAAACCATTAAATGAATGGCTTTTCATGTGAATCAGGAACAGGAGTACGCCTTTCAGCCCATCAGGACTGTTCTGCTATTCCATAAAGTTGATCTGATTGCAATCTCAAATCCACATCCACACTTATCCCTAATAACATCTCAACCCCTTGTTTAACAAGTATCTCTTTCCTCTGCATTAAAAGTATTCAAGGATTCTGTTTCCACTATATTTTCAAGGAGAGAGTTCCAAATGCTTATAACCTTCTGAAAGAAAAGTTTGCTATATCTGTTTAAATGGAAGCCCCCAGATTTTTTTAAGCAGTGACCCCTAGTTCTAGATTCTTTCAAACGATGAACCATCCTCTTCAAATCTGCCCTGCCAAGACCCCTCAGGATTTTATTTCAACCAAGTGACTACTTACTCTTCTCAATTTCAGCCTGTCCAACCTTTCTTTGCAAGGCAACACATCTGTCATGGGTAATAGTCTAACAAACCTTCTCTGAACTACTTCCAGTGCATTTACATTCTTTCTCGGCAGAAAAAGACCAATACTATGTATTGGACTCTAAATAAATATGTCATCTTCACCCTCTTCTTATAGAAACAACAAACCTCATGAATTAGTTTTATTCAGCTTAACGGTCTACTGCAATTGCTATATATGTAACCATCAGGAGAGATCAGACAGCCCCACACGCAGCAAAGATCTAATTTGCTTTGGTAGCAGTTCAGAGGAGGTTTACAAGATTAATACCTGGAATGAGTGGGTTGACATGTTGAGGATAGGTTGGACAGGCTGGGATTGTTTCTATTGGAGCTCAGAAAGGCGAGTGATGACTTGACTGAAGTGAGTAAAATCCTGAATACTCTTGACGGGCGGATGTGGAAAGGACATTTTCTCTTTTGAATGAGTCCAGAAGCAGGGACCACTCTTTTTAAGATCAAAGTTGCCTTTTTAGGCTCGAGATAAAGAGAATTTCTTTTCTCTGAGGGTTGTATGATTTTGGATGCTACTGAAGCCAGTGGAAGTGGGATCATTGAATATTTTCAAGGCAGAGACAGATTGATTCCCTTGCATAACAATAGTTGGCAAAGTGGAATTCAAAACAAGCAGATCAGCCCATGAATTTATTGAATTATTAAGCAGGTCGAAGGGGCTGAATCGCCTACTTCAGCCCCTAATTCATATGTTCTTGTGTATTAAGACCTTCCATTCTCATAGCTTCATAGCATAATGAATATTTCAGCAGCATACCAAGTAACATTTAGTGATCGATCAGAAATCAACCTTCAAGTCATAAATGTAGTTGATTCAGTTGCTAGTTAATCAATTGGGATTCATTTCCATTGAGTAATGCACAAGTCCTCTAATTTCATATTGCATATTTCATATGTGTTTGATAGACTTTTATTACACATGGGAATTGAGGATTGTGGAGCCACATTGCATAAATGGAATTAAGATCCTGAACAGCCGTTGAATGCAAGAATTGATATGGGGTGCTGAATTCCCTACTCCTGTTCCTTTTCCTCTTTAATTAGTTGATTGGCTTGGCCATTCATATCTGTGTGAAATCTTCCCACATCCTTGTTTTTAGTGTATGAAAAGCCAAGGTATTTCCTTGTAAAAGTGGTTTTGTGCCATACTGCATGCCCGTGTTAGCTATATTGCTAATAAACTGAATTGACTTTCTCTTCTAGTTACGGTCATGCTCTGCTTCCCGGTGAAGGTGCTGCCATGGCTGAGTACGTGAAAGCCGGGAAGCGTATTCCAAGAAGAGGTGAAATTGGTCTGACGAGTGAGCAGATTGCTGCCTTTGAACAGTCTGGTTACGTAATGAGTGGCAGCAGGTAAGAAAACGATCACCCAGAGCAGTTGACGATGGTGTTTTAAATCTATGAAACAGTGGGGAAAGGAAGGTGTCTGATGCACAGTTACCAGTCAAGCTTTTTATTTTCAGTATGTTCCCCTGGTAAAACAAGAATAAAACTGCCCCCTCCAATGTATACCTGGAGAAACCGCTACTCCGGATATTTTGGTGCCAAACTGTCACAAATGCATGAAAGTAGACAAGTTTTCAGACCTGATATGGTGTACAAATTCTTATGCAAATAGGTGGCAGTGAAAGACCTTGTAAATGAACTGCAGTATAACTATGCAAAAGTGAGGACTGCAGATGCTGGAAATCAGAGTCTAGGTTAGAGTGGTGCTGGAAAAGTACAGCAGGTCAGGCAGCATTCCAAATCAATGTTTTGGGAGGGCTTTTGCTGAAATATCGATTTTCCTACTCCTCGAATGCTGCCTGACCTGCTGTGCTTTTTCAGCACCACTCTAATCTAGATTCTGCACTCTAACTAAGATGAGAACCAGTAATTTAGTTGGTTAACATAGTAAGTAGTAAGGTGAAACCAGTCAGAAAGTTCACATGTTGCATCTTCAATCCAAAACTGATTTCCAAATCATTGGTCAAAGGAGAGGATCTTTTAGTTGACTTTGACACAGATGCTTTGGCAAAGAAGTTAATAGAGTTTTTGCTTCAGTCAGAATTGTTTATTTGCAGGCATTAGGTAAAATTAGGATTGGGTTTAATTAAGATTTCCCCTGAGATCTCATTTTTGGAGCCTGCTATTGTTTCAGCTCACACATGATCAACACTCTTTTGGAGGAGATAGCATGAAAGTGCAAAACTGTATACAGGAGAGAGCAAAATTGGAGAAAGGGGGTTCTGGAAAGGCTCTCACAAGAAGCTGAAGTAACAATTCAGATACAGTTAATAATCTGAATAGTTTTTCTCTGAATTCACTTAAATTGGCAAAACAATAGCCAGATCAGTATTGATTTTTCTTTCCCACTGATGATTCTAGTAACTGGCAGGCTTCGGTTTAAACTAAGTCATAAGTATAAATGCTATCCAATTAAGGCATCAGGACGACAGATTTGTGTAATACCAACTCGGAGGAATCTGTGTGTCCTTGTCTATGAAACATGACTTCAACATGCAGGCACATAAAGCAATCAGGGAAACTCAAGATATGTTGCTCTTTATTACAAAGAGGTTAGAGGATAAGAGTGAGGAAATGTTACTGCGATTGCAGAGTCTTGGTGAGACCATGTCTGCTTTGACTATCCTTGCTTAATGAAGACTGCACTTATTTTATGAGTGGAGCAAAGGTTCACTGGAATGAAAGGCTTATTCCACGAGGAGAAGTTGAATAGACTAAAAGTTAAAGTTGCCATAGTCCTACCAGACCATGGAGCTGCTTTCTCATTAGAGAAAGATGACTGGTGGTGTTATAACTAAAGGGTCATCATGCTTCAGGTGAGGGGAAATGTTGAGAAGAAGAGTCCTTCATGGTAACCTCCAGCCAGTGTGGGAATTGAACCCACATGGTTGGCATCAAACACCAGCCATCCAGCCAACTGAGCTAAGCAACCCCTTGAATAGACTAAGCCTATGTATGTAGAAATCTTAAAGCTGTGTTAGAAAGGATGTTTCCTGTGGCTGGGGAGTCTAAGGTCAAGCATCACAATCTCAGAATAAGCACTAGGCCATTTAGGAATTGGATGAGAAGTTTCTTCACTTGAAGTTAATTCTTTTTAATTCTCTATTCCTATAATCTATGGCTGCTAATTCATTGAGGGTGTTGAAATCGGAAATTATCAGATTTTTGGATATTTAGGGAATTGAGACACTGTGTTAGTGCAGGAGGGTGTAGATGTGGTAGAAGACCAGCTATGATCTTCAATGAATGGTGAAGTAGGCTTGAAGGACCGAATGGCCCCCTTTCTTATTTTAAAATGCTCTGTTTTGCAAATATATTTGTTCTTGTTGATAACAAAGGAGAAGGCTATGATTAGAGAAATACTACGATGTTGTGCACTGTTAACACCTTGACATTTTCTCTCTCATTCTTTCATGGGATATTGTCATCACTGGCAAGGGCAGCATTTGTAGCCCATCATAATTGCTGTTGAGAAGATATGAGTCATTTTCTTGGACAGCTGCAGTCCATTCAGTGCAGGTACACCTACAGTGCTATTAGCGAGTTCCATAATCTTGATCCAGTGAGAGTGAAAGAACAGTTATGTTGTTCTGTGTCCTGATAGGTATGTGGCTTGAAAGAAAGTCTCCAGTTGGAGGTATTTCCGTGGTTTGTCATTCTTGTCTTTCTGGGTGGTAAAGGTAGAGGTGGTGTTTGGTATTCTCATAGGAGCATTGAGTTATTAAAGTGAATCTTGTAGATGGTACATGCTGCTGCCACTGTGCATCAGTGCTGGAGGGAGTGATGATTACGTAGACTCCTGGATGATATTCTTCATCTTGAGTGTTGTTGGAGCTGTACTCTTGCAGGCAAGATGGAAAGTATTCCATCCCACATGAATGATTCATGTTAAGTTGGTGGACAGGCTTTAACGAGTTTCTCATGGTAGAACTCCCAGTCACTGACCTGCTGTGTTGTAACTACAGTATTTAGGTAACTGATCTAGTTCTGTTTTTGACCAATCAAGGTGATAATAAATAGGTATTCAGTGATAGTAATGCCATAAAATATCAAATGAAACTTTAGACAATTCTGCCTGTGACTCTGTGCTGCTCCTTCTGTTCAGAAATAGTTTTTGGGGGTGTTTTAAAATAGATATTTTGCAATGAACATGGTGCATTGCATTATAAATGTTTGGCATAAAATTATTGATTCTCTTAAAAATTTGTGTAATATACACAGTTTAGAATATTGAATAAAAGGCTGAAGGATAAAACTTATCAGCTAGAATGTAGACATTTTTAATGTAGAAAATAATTACACCCCAAAAACTTAGAGGTATCCTTCTAAATTGCTGCATTGTTCTTAAAGTCCACAGAGATATGATCTTGATGTTAGGTTAATATAGTTAACTTCTGACTTGAGTTTAATTTTTTTTTGTGTGCAGACATCGCCGTATGGAGGCTGTGCGTCTACGTAAAGAGAACCAGATTTACAGTGCAGATGAGAAAAGGGCTTTGGCTTCGTTTAACAAGGAGGAGCGATTAAAGAGGGAAAACAAGATCCTGTCTGGCTTCAGAGAAATGGTTCACAGAAAAACTAAAGGAAAGGAAGAAAAATAGAGACCTTTTTTTAAAAAAGAAAGCCGCTTATAGTATGGTCTTTAAAACCAGAAATTCATTAAATGCACAGCAGGTCAATTGAAGAAGAGGTAATTGTTTCAAATACATGATTGAAATATTAATATATTTTCTTTTAGAAGCTAAATGACTTGCTATGTGTTTCTACCCTGTTTTCAGTTTCTAGCATTTTATAATTTTTCTTTTTAAAAAGTGTATAATTGAGCCATGGATGTTAAATTCATTGTCTTTGTTACTTTAGTTGGTTCAAATTTAATGTTAGCATTGTATACTTAACAGATTTCTACATTTTTATAAAATAACTTCAGTTCATTGCAAACTTGCTGTAAAATGATAAAATTATTAATACCTTATTTGACAGATTACCTTTCATTTGTATTACATTCAAATCAATTAGTCCAAGGAAGGATGGAATTCTTCATGATACTCTGATTCTAACAGTGAATAGATCAGACATCTCAAACAGCCTTCATTGTTAACAAATCCCATCCTGACTGATGGTAATGCAAACTTTGATCTTCGATCTCACCATTGTTTATACAACCATTGAAGTTAAACTTGGGAGTAGCTGAAAGATGTCACAAAAACAGATAATCTGAAGATTTGAGGATTCACATTGCTATGCTGTGGCCTAAAAGGTTAAACTTGCAGTGTAAAGTGCTTATTGATATATGGAAAATGCAAGGCAATTCTTCAGTGTTCCCTTCTATCTGGTTAATTATTCAGGTCTTTACCAACATTTACATGTGGCTTCCCAAACTTCGAGCTTTTAGCCCAAGCTTTCAGCTTTCACCGTAATTAATCCATTGAAAGTGACAGCAACTTTGACAGTTTGTACACATGCAGAGTAGAGTATCCAATCCTCCAGAGGGTGTTTTGTCAAATTGCTCCCTAGAGTACAATCCATAAATAATCAGTGGATTGATAAAAACCCAGATATTTACAGTGTTTGTCTTACTGCAAAAGCCCTAAATATGTTTGTTGAATAAAGTGTCACTGGGTTTTGAACAGCGCACCAACTTCATAGTTAATGTTGAACACCCCAATTGGCCTTGGAAAAACTATTTTAGTGGCAAATTGCTCCACTATTATAACAGTTCATACTTTTAAAACATCTTGATACTTGTTTAACTTCTAATTAATCCAAAGATAAGATTACCATTTATGTTGTTCTGACAATTTAGAAGTGAAAAATAAAGTGTTTAATTTCCTGATTTCCACTGTGTGAGTACTTAAATGTGATTAGCTACTTGTGTTAATTGGTAGTATTTGCTTTATTCCCCCAGCATTGGCCTGAACTGAGACCAGATTTAAGGTGCTAGGTAACATCTGCATCGCAGAGATCGCTAGATTTTTGTGGGCAGCTTTCTTTCAGGTAAACAGCAAGCGCCGCTGCTTCTCCATTTACAGAAAATCCATCCCAACAATCCCCACGTGGAGTGTAATGGAGCTGCTGAGTTGGAGAGAATTGAAAATGTGCAGTTCCCCCTCCCATTACCTTCTATCATCTAAATAACTAACTTAGCTCCCAGTAAATGTTCAATTGGATTTTTTCCAATCAATTTTGATGTCTTCACCCAGACATTTATCAAAACAATAATACTGCAAGTAAGTTTGAGCTACTGAATTAAATAATGTTTTCCTTAAGTTTCTTTCACATCCACTGTTGAGTTTTAAAAGTTATGCAATGTTAAATAATAATTCTGCTCAATAATGTAGAGGGCTGTACAAGACCAAAATATGTTGGTTTTAATTCATGACTAATATTGAGCTAACTGGAGCGCTGGTATTATCCTGTCCTCGTCTCTGTTTTTGGCTAAGGAATGATCATCCAACTCAATCTCCATTCTTGGCCATCTCCAGTGGAAAATGGATATCCCATAACATCACAGCTTTCTCTGCCATTCTCTTAATGAGAATGAAACCACCCACATGACTAGAATACCCACTAGGGGAAGGTAAAACAGACATTGTTTACAGCACACCCATGAATAAGCACTCTCAGAAAGAGGACTGAGTTCTGGATGTAGGCTTGCTCGCTGAGCTGGAAGGTGCTTTCCAGATGTTTTGTCACCCTACCAGATAACATCTTCAGTGGGCCTCCAGGCGCAACACTACTGATAATTCCTGCTTTATCTATATTATTTCTATCACTCAAAGAATCCCAAACATATAAATTGAAAGCAGGAATTACCAGCAGTGCTTCGCCTGGATTTCCACTGAAGATGTTACCTAGTAAGGTGACAAAGTGTCTGGAAATGAACCTTCCAGCTGAGCGAGCAAACTTACATCCAGAACCTCAACCTGAGCTACAAGTCTTCTCAAAACTTGCCAAGAGAACTGAGTTCTGAAAAGCCTTGCACCTCACCATTGGGACGGAAATAAATATAAGTAACTTGGGAAGAGTGGGGACAGAAACCCATGGATCCATCACAACAAGTTATATCTTTGAAAAGACAAAGTTGGAAAAAAACATTTAATAAAAAGAGAGAGAAATCTATTTATTTTCTCTCCTTTATACACAAAAGTACACTTGCAAAAACATTCTAAAAGGTCACTTGTTCCATTAATATAATTTTACTTTCGATGATGTCTTTTAGCCACTTTTCTCTGAATCTTGATTTACCAGGTCTAAAGAAAAGAACAAAATGCTTTAGTTTGCTGCTCAAAGTTATTTCAGTATTGTCCACACACAAACCACTTATGGAAACAGTACAATTTTTACTTGCTGCTAAAAGTCATTGGCCGGTAAGCTAAAGAAACTGATGCTGGTAATTTGGGGTAAACTGGGCACTTTTCAGTCACTTAGCAATCCTGACTTAATGAGTGCAAGACAAAAAAGCTTTGGCACTGCATCTTTTTGTTCATCAACATTGAAATTCTGTAAAACCAAGCGACAAAGTAAATTTTCTTCTTGCTTTTGAGACCAATACAAGGTACAGAAGAACTCCAGTGTAAATAACATCACAGTACTCACTCAAGTTAAATAGTTATATAATCTTTCAAAAACATATGCCATTAAGCAATACCAATCTCTACAAGGACAAAATAATCCATGTTTTTTGTGAACATGGAATCTACCCATGAGCACCAAAGCCATATTTTAAAAAGTGATTTCTGTATTTTAATGTTTTTGAGTTTCTCTATGTTTGAACTTTACTTCCTCTTCAGAATATAATTTGAACCTTTGTTAGGATTTAAGCTTTCACAGAACAGATAGCATATGATCCATGTTTAATGGTTTAAACTTCTCAAAGACGAGACCGGTTTTGCACTATTATCCCATTACAATAAAGCAGATGTCAAGATGTCAAACATTGCAGTGAAAACCATCATGTGGGAGGAAGCTGAAGGTGGCATAATTGCCTTTCCTCTGCGGTGGTTAATAGAGAATCAGTTCATGAAGTAATCTGCTGACAGTCAATTTCGAAAAGGACTGTACGGCAGGGAAGAGCTTGTTTATGTCTGCTGTAAAACCTCACCCTCCCTTTCATATTGAAAACCATGTCACATGGTTTAACAATATTATCACAGGGAAGAATGGCTGTAACCAACAGTAAATGGGAATTACATTTTTAGCTGTAAAATCTCGACTTCAAAATGCCTGCAAGTTGAACATGCCTGCTCTATGTAATACAAGGGAACCTTCTATATAATCAGTAACTGTACCCACATTTGTCAGGTAATATCCTGCTGCATAAGGACCTGAAACAGAAAATATCTGTGGGACTACAACATCCAAAAGACTGGGGAATGCGAAGGCTGAGTTGCCTTCTGTGCTGTAACCATTCTCTGATTATACTGACCTCCCTCCGGATCCTCCGCTCCACGCTTGCAGCCATGCGCTGCTACCTACATTCCCTACAATTAGACCTACCCCAGCTCAGGACAACACTCTCGCAGACTTGCAAAGGACCTCTACTGTTCTTCATACACTAAACAAACAGTTCTTCCTAGCCATATCGGAAATTAAACACTGGAAGTACCATAAACTTTTATATACTTATCCCAACACTCTGGGTTCCTCAACTGTTCCAGAATCTTCCATCAGCCTTCGAAATCACTCAGGCGCCATTAACCACGCGACAGCTGCAGCAACCGCCGCTGCGAACCATGACGTCACTTCCGCCCCCACTGACCTTGCAGCCTCCGTGATCGCTGGCCAGAAAACCACCTCTACGATCGCCAGGAAGACCATTGCCGACAGATTCGCGGCTTCCATGGGATCCACGGCTATCGGGAACAACACCGTTTCTGCCTTTGCCGCAGCCACGTCCGCCCCCAGTGACATCACTAACCTGCACAACGACTACGCCGCATGCGTCTCCACCCCCATGCCGATCTCCGTCCTCACACCTAACCCCGCCCCCACCCCCAGCTCCAGCCCCACACCAGGTCCTAGCTCCCAGCCCTGCCGTGTTTTCACCATCCCTCCAGAACTACCCCTCTGAGGATGAAAGATTAGTCCTCAGCAGAGGCCTCACCTTCATTCCCCTACGCTCTTGGATTAACGAGTTCAACACGCGGCGAGACATCAAACATTTCTTCCGCCGCCTTCGTCTCCGTGCCTACTTCTTCAACCAGGATTCTCGCCCACCCTCTGACGACCCCTTCTCCCGCCTCCAACACACCCCATCCACCTGGATACCCCGCGCAGGTCTTTTACCTGCCCTCGATCTATTCATAGCCAACTGCCGCTGTGACATTAACCGCCTCAACCTCTCCACCCCTCTCACCCACTACAACCTCTCACCCTTGGAATGTGCAGCCCTCCACTCCCTTCGTTCCAACCCCAACCTCACTATCAAACTGGCAGACAAGGGAGGTGCGGTAGTAGTTTGGCGCACTGACCTTTACACCGCTGAGGCTAAACACCAGCTCGCAGACACCTCCTCCTACTGCCCCCTTGACCATGACCCCACCTCCCACCACCAAACCATCATCTCCCAGACCATCCATAACCTCATCACCTCAGGGAATCTCTCATCCACCGCCTCCAACCTCAGTCCCACAACCCCGCACCGCCCGTTTCTACCTCCTGCCCAAAATCCACAAACCTGACTGCCCCGGCCAACCAATTGTCTCAGCCTGCTCCTGCCCCACCAAACTCATCTCTGCATACCTCGACACGGTCCTATCCCCCTTAGTCCAAGAACTCCCCACCTACGTTCGGGACACCACCCATGCCCTCCATGATTTTTGCTTCCCCGGTCCCCAATGCCTTATCTTCACCATGGACATCCAGTCCCTGTACACCTCCATCCCCCATCACAAAGGACTCAAAACCCTCTGCTTCTTCCTTTCCCACCGTACCCCAACCAGTACCCTTCCACTGACACCCTCCTTCGACTAACTGAACTGGTCCTCACACTGAACAACTTCTCTTTCCAATCCTCCCACTTCCTCCAAACCTAAGGAGTAGGCATGGGCACCCGCATGGGCCCCAGCTATGCCTGCCTCTTCGTAGGATATGTGGAACAGTCCATCTTCCGCAACTACACTGGCACCACCCCCCACCTTTTCCTCGGCTACATCGATGACTGTATCGGCGCTGCCTCGTGCTCCCATGAGGAGGTTGAACAGTTCATCCACTTTACCAACACCTTCCACCCCGACCTCAAATTTACCTGGACCGTCTCAGACTCCTCCATCCCCTTCCTAACCTCTCCATTTCTATCTCGGGCGACCAAATCAACACGGGCATTTACTATAAATTGACCGACTCCCACAGCTACCTAGACTACGCCTCCTCCCACCCTGCCCCCTGTAAAAATGCCATCCCATATTCTCAATTCCTTCGTCTCTACCGCATCTGCTCCCAGGAAGACCAGTTCCAATACCATACAGCCCAGATGGCTTCCTTCTTCAAAGACTGAAATATCCACCCAGACGTGATCGACGATACTCTCCACCGCATCTCCTCCACTTCCCGCTCCTCCGCCCTTGAGCCCTGCCTCTCCAATTGCCATCAGGACAGAACCCCACTGGTTCTCACCTACCACCCCACCAACCTCCATATACATCGTATCATCCGTCGTCATTTCCGCCACCTCCAAACGCACCCCACCACCAGGGATATATTTCGCTCCCCTCCCCTATCAGTGTTCCGAAAAGACCACTCCCTCCGTGACTCCCTCGTCAGGTCCACACCCCCCACCAACCCAACCTCCACTCCTGGCACCTTCCCCTGCAAACGCAAGAAATGCAAAACTTGCACCCACACCTCCCCCCTTACTTCCCTCCAAGGCCTCAAGGGATCCTTCCATTTCCGCCACAAATTCACCTGTACCTCCACACACATCATTTAATGCATCCGCTGCACCCGATGTGGCCTCCTATACATTGGGGAGACAGGCCGCCTACTTGCGGAATGTTTCAGAGAATACCTTTGGGACACTCGGATCAACCAACCCAACCACCCCGTGGCTCAACACTTCAACTCCCCCTCCCACTCCGCCAAGGAAATGCAAGTCCTTGGACTCCTCCATCGCCAGGCCATGGCAGCACGATGGCTGGAGGAAGAGCGCCTCATCTTCCACCTAGGAACCATCCAACCACAAGGGATGAACTCAAGATTTCTCCAGTTTCCTCATTCCACGCCCCCCCCAACCTTGTCTCATTCCCAACCCTCGAACTCAGCACTGCCATCCTAACCTGCAATCTTCTCCCTGACCTCTCCGCCCCCACCCCCACTCCGGCCTATCACCCTCACCTTAACCTCCTTCCACCTATCACATTTCCAATGCCCCTCCCCCAAGTCCCTCCTCCCTACCTTTTATCTTAACCTGCTGGGCACACTTTCCGGCTCATGCCCGAAACATCGATTCTCCTGCTCCTTGGATGCTGCCTGACCTGCTGTGCTTTTCCAGCAACATATTTTCAGCTCTGATTATACTGTACCCAGGGAAGATGAAGTCCTGAAATTAATTGTAGTTCAAATCAATCTACTAAGAGCCTGATTTCAAGCCCCAATATGATATATAAAGTGACTATGAAGCTGCCAGTTTGTCATCATAATCCAGTTGGGTCACTGAAGACCTTTAAGGAACAAAATTGGCTGTTTAAGCCCATTCTGTCTTATGTGTCCTGCCAGCCCAACACCAATTTGACTGATTCCTAGTCTTCTTCCAAAGTGATCTAGCAAGTCAATCATTTATTTGCAAAAGCACTACTCATGAAGAAGGCAGCTCACCATCATTTCTCAGGGGATCAAGAGGTGGGAAAAAAATGCCAATGACCCTCCAGTTGGGAATGAGTTTCAACACCTAAACAATTGCTACAATTTTCAATAAACTATTTACCTGTGTAGAAGTCTGTTTGATTCAAAAAAGAAGTAAACTTCAACTGGGAAAATCTAAAAGAAAACAAAGGTTCATCTTCAATAAAATGACTGATGCTATGTTTCTTTTCAAGTTTGCCAGTAACATACACTGTATGTCATATTAATTAAATTATGTACCTGTCACCACTTGAGCTTAATCCTTCAAGTTGTCAGTGCATCATAAAGTAAAAGGCACCATGTTGTAACTTTTCATATTATGCCTGTTTTTTTATTTGCTCATTGGATGTGAATGTCACTGCTGGACCAGCATTCATTGCCCATCCCTAATTGTCTAGAGGTAACCAAGAGTCAACCACAGTACTGTGGATTTGGAGTCACATGTAGGTCAGACCAGGAAAGGCTGGTAGATTTTCTTCCCTGAACCAGATGGGTTCTTATGACAATCAACATTGATTTAATGGTTATCAGGAGATTTTAAATTTCAGACTTTTTTAAAAAAAAAGATGAACTTTGAATTCAATCATCTGCCACAGTGGGATTTGAACCTGGATCCTCAGAATATTAGCTGAGTTTCTGGAGTAATAGTCGGGTGATGGCACCAGGTCATTGCCTCACTATTAATGTTAATGTTGACACTGATGAGATATGTTGATAAATGTTTATTGAAGGGAGTTCAAGGATCAAAGAAACATTTCTCACATTTTTCTGACGGGCAGAATTGAAAACCTCAGTTTCAGTCAAGATCAAGCAATTGCCTCAGGCAACTGTCTGTGTGAAGTTTGCACATTCTCCCCGTGTCTGTGTGGGTTTCCTCTGGGTGCTCCGGTTTCCTCCCACAGTCCAAAAATATGCAGGTTAGGTGAATTGGCCATGCTAAATTGCCATAGTGTTAGGTGTAGGGGAATGGGTCTGGGTGGGTTGCTCTTCGGAGGGTCGGTGTGGACTTGCTGGGCCGAAGGGCCTGTTTCCACACTGTAAGTAAGTAATCTAATCAATGTGGAGAAACCAGTGTTCACTCAGTGATTGTGGAGATTTATGTCTCGTAATCATTGGAAAAGGTCCCTCTGAACATATATGTTTGTTACTAAAGGCAACAAACATTGCTTCATTTAGCTTTACCCCATGTTCTCATCTCTGATATGGCCAGAGGTTCAGGTGAACAAAGGAAATATGACACAGATACTCTGAAGCTTTCCTTGAAATGCAGCAACATTGACATTAATGAGTGGGAGGAGCTTGTTACACATTATTCAAAATGGCGACAATTGCAAGTCCAAACAACTTAAACATTAGGCAGACTGCAGCAAAAAAAGGAAAGAGAGAAAGAAAATCCTTTAATCCAGGTCCCATTACCTCACAAGACATTCTTCCCCATGTGCCCAATTTTCTGAAGATCAGAAATGGTTCCATTTACTTACAACACGACCCGCTGCAGAAATCCGTGACCTGGAGTTGAAGAAGTTCTCAAATTGTGGGACTGCTACTTTTATTTACTGCTGAAAATACCAGTTTAATTAATAATGGATTATCTATCACTAAGAAGAATAGACCCTTCCACTTTTTTCCATCAGGTTACAAAAACTTTGAAAACACACACCAACAGATTCAAGAACAGCTTCTTCCCAGCTGTTGTCAGACTTTGAACAGACCGCATATGAGAATTAAACTTTCTCCGCACTTTCTCTAAAACTATCACTACATTCAGTCTTCTGTTCTATTACCCTGATCTACCTTTGTAGTGATTGTAATGAGGTGGACGTCATAGAATATGAGTTCTCTGATTGGAGCTGTTAATTTGGCCCAATCAAGGAGCTCTGCCTAACAAATTTCAACAAGAGTCTGAGAGGTTAGGTTCCCTCTGAGATCTGACTGTGAGGAAGGCAGAGCAGTGTCAAGTACCATGCATATGTAGATAAAGGGTAACTTGGTGACGGAATAACAGCCTCTGTGGAGTTATTTCATGTAAGGTATGATTTGTCTGAATAGCACACAAAATAATACTTTCCACTGTATCTCAGTACATGCGATAATAGATCAAATCAAAGGGTTGTGTCTGCAAAGGTTTAACGTATAAATAATTTGGAGATGCTGGTGTTGGACTGGAGTGTACAAAGTTAAAAATCACACAACATCAGGTTATAGTCCAACTGGTTTAATTGGAAGGACTGGCTTTCGGAGTGCCGCTCCTTCATCAGGTGGTTGTTGGAGCAGTGCTCTGAAAGCTAGTGCTTCCAAATAAACCTGTTGGACTATAACCTGGTGTTGCGTGATTTTTAACTTAACGTATAAAGGCATTGATTGCTAGTTTGTGGTGAATTCATAATGACCTCTTTGGCACTCACAATCAACCTTTTCCTCATACAGATTTTACTGGTTTTGATTCTTATAGAACATCCTATAACAAAATGAAACACAGAAATTCACCTTGAAGATCCCAGCCTCAGAATGCCACAGTTACTGGTTTCAGATGTCTCAATGGAAGCCTTAGAGTGATAACCACATATCATGGAAAAATTCATCAGAAAAGAGAATGGATTCACTGTGTTTGTTTACTCACTGGTGGTTTAACTTTAGAGATTTCTATGATAAAGTAAGTAGAGGCTGTTGCTCGTGGGATGGGCTTCCTCCGAGTTGGTATACTCCACCGTACACGATAATGATGTTGAATACGGTATTCCAGCTCCTCCTCTTTCAGGTAGTCTAGGCAATGAAGCCAGCAATTGGAAAACTCCCATGTCTGTTAGTGTACAACATAACTCATATTAACAGCTACTTTACTATCAAGAAATGAAACCCACAAGAGGTTTTGTAAGTTATAAAATACTCTCCCTACCTGCCATCACTCCTATTTCAATTTTGTCCCCATTATACACATTTAAGAAACTGGTCAAAAATCTGATAAGCAGGTGTCTATTATTTGCAGATTTGGACAGAGAAATAGCAGATGGAGTTTAATCCAGACAATATTCCAAATGTGCTCTAACTCAAAGTTTTATACAACTGCAAAGTAACTTGCCAACTTTTACGTTCAATGTACTGGCCAATGAAGGTAAGTATGTGGTGCAGTGGTTAGCACTGTTTACCAGGTACAGTGTTAGCACTGCTGCCTCACAGCACCAGAGACCCGGGTTCAATTCCCATCTCAGGCAACTGTCTGTGTGAAGTTAGACACATTCTCCCAGTGTCTGCATGGGTTTCCTCCGGGTGCTCTGGTTTCCTCCCACAGTCCAAAAATGTGCAGGTTAGGTGAATTGGCCATGCTAAATTGCCTGTAGTGTTAGGTGAGGGGAATGGGTCTGGGTGGGTTGCTCTTCGGAGGGTCGGTGTGGACCTTTTGGGCTGAAGGACCTGTTTCCACATTGTAAATAATCTAATCATATGCGAGGTGATGCATTTTGGAAGATTAAATTCAGGTACGAATTATATAATAAAATAGCAGAAGCATTGACATATGGAAGGATCTGGGGCATACAGGTCTACACAACCCTGACATTGGCAAAATAAGTGGATAAGGTGGTCAGGAAGGCATACTTACCTTCATTGGCCAGTACATTGAACATAAAATTTGGCAAGTTACTTTGCAGTTGTATAAAACTTTTAGTTAGACCACATTTGGAATATTGCGTGCAGTTCTGGTCACCTCACTACCAGAAGGACGTTGGAGAGGATGAAAGGAAGGTTTACCAGGATATTTCCTGGTCTAGAGAATTTTAGTTAGAAAGAGAGGTTGGATTATTTTCACTCAAAATGTGGCGACCTGACGGAAGTCTACAAAATTATGAGACATGGTTGGAGGGATAGAGGCATTTTCCCGCGATGGAAAGGTCAACTACAAGAGGGTGGAGATTCAAAGTGAGAGGGGGATAGTTTACGGGAAAAGCGTGGGTTAAATTTTTCACACAGGGTGGTGGGTGCCTATAACACACGGCCAGTGGAGGTGGTGAAAGCAAGCACATTAGCAATGTTTGAGGCATATCTTGATAGACACATGAATTGTAGAAAAACAGAGATAGAAACTGCGAATGGGCATAAGTACTGGGCCTAAATAAGGATATGAAATTGGCACATGTTTGATGGCTCAAAGGGCCTGTCCCTGTGCGGTATTGTACTGTATCTTGTATATTTGCTGTGGAAGGTTTCATATATAAAAGGCACTGCAGTAAAGAAGGTTGGATGACAGACAAAGTGAAAGGTAAAAAAAAAACAAATACCACAGAATAGAACAATCCTGTAGATTACTCATCAAGTATGTAGAAAACTTACAGAAATATATTCTTCTATTTGTTTTGCTCCAATGGCAACTGTGAAGTCCTTGTTTGGAACCCATTCGATGTTACTGATTTGGAAACTGGGCTGTTCTTCTAGAAGAAAAATATGCAAATGATAGAAGTGTTTGACAAATTGTTTGAAGATATTAATGACAAGAAACATTAATTTAATTTTAAAAATTTGAATTTGTATATACAGCCTATTGTATTAAAACTACACCACATACTTCACAAAGTACACAGCTCTGAACTGAATGACCATTTAATTCTGATAATTCTTCATTCATTCATTGACTACGGTTAAGAAAAAGAAGGAAGCATATGTAAGGTATAGACAGGATAGATCGAGTGAATCCTTAGAAGTGTACAAAGGAAGTAGGAGTATACTTAAGAGGGAAATCAGGAGGGCAAAAACTGGGACATGAGATAGCGTTGGCAAATAGAATTAAGGAGAATCCAAAGGGTTGTTACAAATATATTAAGGACAAAAGAGTAACTAGGGAGAGAATAGCGACCCTCAAAGATCAGCAAGGAGGCCTTTGTGTGGAGCCGCAGAAAATGGAGGAGATAGTAAATAAGTATTTTGCATCAGTATTTACTGTGAAAAAGGATATGGAAGATATAGACTGTAGGGAAATAGATGGTGACATCTTGCAAAATGTCCAGGTTACAGAGGAGGAAGTGCTGGATGTCTTGAAATGGTTAAAGGTGGACCTGATCAGGTGTACCCTAGAACTCTGTGGGAAGCTAGACAAGTGATTGCTGGGCCTCTTGCTGAGATATTTGTATCATCGATAGTCACAGGTGAGATGCCAGAAGACTGGAGGTTGGCAAACGTGGTGCCACTGTTTAAAAAGGGTGGTAAGGACAAGTCAGGGAACTACAGACCAGTGAGCCTGACGTCGGTGGTGGGCAAGTTGTTGGAGGGAATCCTGAGGGACAGGATGTACATGTATTTGGAAAAGCAAGGACTGATTAGGGATAGTCAACATGGCTTTGTGCGTGGGAAATCATATTTCACAAACTTGATTGAGTTTTTTGAAGAAGTAACAAAAAGGTTTGATAAGGGCAGAGCGGTAGATGTTATCTACATGGACTTCAGTAAGGTACTTGACAAGGTTCCCCATGGGAGACTGATTAGCAAGGTTAGATCTCATGGAATACAGGGAGAACTAGACATTTGGATCCAGAACTAGCTGAAAGGTAGAAAACAGAGAGTGGTGGTGGAGGGTTGTTTTTCAGACTGGAGGCCTGTGACCAGTGGAGTGCCACAAGGATCGGAGTTGGGTCCTCTACTTTTTGCCATTTACAAAAATGCTTTGGATGTGAGAATAAGAGGTACAGTTAGTAAGTTTGCAGATGAAACCAAAATTGGAGGTGTAGTTACCTGAGGTTACCTCAGATTACAACAGGATCTTGACCAGATGGGCCAATGGGCTGAGAAGTGGCAGATGGAGTTTAATTCAGATAAATGCGAGGTGCTGCATTTTGGGAAAGCAAATCTTAGCAGGACTTCTACACTTAATGGTAAAGTCCTCAGGAGTGTTGCTGAACAAAGAGACCTTGGAGTGTAGGTTCATAGCTCCTTGAAAGTGGAGTCGCAGGTAGATAGGATAATGAAGAATGCGTTTGGTATGCTTTCCTTTATTGGTCAGAGTATTGAGTACAGGTGTTGGGAGGTCATGTTGCAGCTGTACAGGACATTGTTTAGGCCACTGTTGGAATATTGCGTGCAATTCTGGTCTCCTTCCTATCGGAAAGATGTTGTGAAACTTGAAAGGGTTCAGAAAAGATTTACAAGAATGTTGCCAGGGTTGGAGCTACATGGAGAGGCTGAACAGGCTGGGGCTGTTTTCCCTGGAGCCTCGGAGGCTGAGGGGTGACTTTATAGAGATTTACAAAATCATGAGGGAATGGATAGGATAAATAGACAAAGTCTTTTCCCTGGGGCAGGGAGTCCAGAACTAGAGGGCATTGGTTTAGGGTGAGAGGTGAAAGATATAAAAGAGGCCTACGGGGCAACTTTTTCACACAGAGGGTGGTACATGTATGGAATGAACTGCCAGAGGATGTGGTGGAGGCTGGTACAATTGCAACATTTAAGAGGCATTTGGATGGGTGTATGAATAGGAAGCATTTAGAGGGATATGGGCCAGGTGCTGGCAGGTGGGACTAGATTGGGTTGGGATATCTGGTCGACCTGGACAGGTTGGACTGAAGGGTCTGTTTTCATTCTGTACATCTCTATGACTCTACAATTTAATACCTGTCTAATTCCTCTCTAAATGTACTCATTGTCCCAGCAATCACCACACTTCAGGGTAATGAAGTTCCATGATCAAATGCATCCAGTATTTCTGCTTCTACACTTTGCCCCACATTGTGGTTACTGTTCGGGAGTCTGTGTATTCTTGTAACCAGTGATGTCTCTCCCCTAATATTCCTCAACTCCAACCAAACTTATTCTACATTCTGAAATAAAACACTGAACTGTGATGCTGAAACAGAAACAGAAATTGCTGGAGAAAGCAGAGGTAATGTTTATTTTCCCAGTAATCCTTCTTCAGCAATTTCTGTTTTTGTTTCAATTTGTTTTATTTATTCACAGGATGTGGGTGTCAGTGGCTAGGCCAGCATTTATTGCCTGTCCCTAATTACCCAGAGGGCAATTAAGTGTCAACAACATTGATACTTAAGTCATATGTATACCAGGCCAGGTAATGATGGTGGTTTCCTTCCCTAAAGGCCATTAGTTAACCAGATCAGCAATAGTTTCATAGTCATCATTAGACTCTTAATTCCAGATTTTTATTTAATTCAAATTCCAACATCTGCTGTGGCGGGATTGAAACCTGGGTCGCCAGAACATCACCAGGGTCTCTGAATTAACAGTCCAGCAATAATACCAGTGGGCCACAGCCTCTCCATATTCCATATCCTGATCACCTTAGCCAAGCTCACATCGAACTATGACACTGAAGCCATCTTGGATCAACAATGTGACACCTAGCTTTTTAAAATTTCTCGAATGTCACAAACCCCAATATTCAGAACTCGATCCTTGTCATCTTGCTGCCATGTCACCTTAATGGTGACAAGCAATTCATATCCATTTACTTCTGTGGGTGCTATCAATTTGTTTACTAATGTTATGGATGCTATGTGCGTTCAGATACAAAGGCCACAGATTCATTTTTTTGTTATCTATGTAAGAGTTATTTTTGATTGCTCATATTTTCCTAGGATTTAGTTTTCTCTCACCCCTTCCTGCCATTTTCTCTCTCTGCCTTGCCTCTATACACATTAAAATGTTCCACATTTGATCCCTTGCCTCTGCTATTTCGTTTAAAGGACAGTGTGATAGGTGAGCTAATTGGAAAAGTGCAGCATAATTTTGATGTGTTGAAGGGTCACAAATGGAAAGTCTAACAGTGAAACTTTGAAATAAAAAGTAATTGATTATTGCTGAAAACAAAAACACATTTTGTTGAATGTTATAATTAATTGGTGCAATCTCCATGGTAACAACTCAAGCAATCAAAATCATCTTGCCAACTAATTAACATTAACCTTTACTCTAGTAAAAATGTTTATTTGACTAAATGTGTCTCCTTAATTTTTCAGCAATATTGAAGCCCTATCCTACAAAACAACTGTTATTACAGATTTAGATAAGGTTTCAGTGTGAAAGGGCTAAACAGACAATTGATGACGTAGCAAGTTGCACTAATAGAAGGAAGGGATGCAAAGGCAAAATCATGAGATGGTCTTGATCTTAGTGACAAAGAAATCCATTGGCAGTCCTCACCCTGTTAGCATCTAAGAAGATGGTTTACAAAAACCAATCAGGGAATAGCAGCAGTTTTAGCAAATGGAAACAGAAACCAATAGCATTTTATGTGGTTCAGCGTGCTCTGATGTTGGATATCTCAACTAGCTGTCCATTAAATCCTGTCAAGTTTGCATCCCTAATGGAACAGGGATGAAGGGTGTACCAGGAAAGAAGGCCAGAGATTAATGTTTTTACTGGCGACTAAGGTAGAAAAGATGGAAAGGAGGGTGCAGTCAATCAGTACTGCAGAAATGTTGTAGGTAAAGTGCGGGTAAAGGATGAGAGCAGGGATTTTGGAATAGATTTGTAAGTGAATTTAGGGATTGTTTTTCTCTGGATGGAGAACAGAGGGGGATAGGATTGGGGAGTCGAAAGGAGTTTGGGTGAAGAATTAGACAAGGAACCAATCAGAAATCTTGTATGTCATTGTTACCTCAGAGCTAGCAAGGCCATGTGAAGTGACAAGGTCAAGAATATTTAAAATTTCTTGAATGTCACAAACCCCAATATTCAGAACTCAATCCTTGTCATCTTGCTGCCATGTCATCTTAATGGTGACAAGCAATTCATATCCATTTACTTCTGTGGGTGCTATCAATTTGTTTACTAATGTTATGGATGCTATGTGCTGTGAATCCCTTCTGGGAAGCTTACATAGAGGAAGTGATTCAGAGAAGATAAGAGGCCAGTGAACTCAGAGGAGAGGGTACACGATGAGCTGAGATGAAAGTTGAAATCTCCAGGAATGTGAAGTCATTTGATGCAGAGTTTGGAAGAGAAAGCAGTGAAGTACTTTCATAATAAAACATTTTTCATGCATGGGAGGTACAGAATGGTGATTTTGAAAGAGAAATGCAAGGGTGAAACAAGGTGCGATTCTCAAAGGAGGAGGAAGTGACCAAGACGTATTACAGGCATACAAGTTAGGAGCAAGAGAAGGCCATTTGGCCCCCCAAGCTAGTTCTGTTATTCAATGAGGTCATGGTTGTACTGATTGTGGCCTAATGTGGGAGATTAGAAATGTAGTTTCTGCAGGTGGGGGAGGGGAAGGGGAACATTACACAAACGGTCGCGGGATTCTTGCAGCATACTTAAGGCTAAGATGTTAACAAATATAGAGATTTTTGTTCAAGAAATAGTTTTAAACTAAGAAATAACTTTAAAGTGTTGTAGTTGACCACAAAAGAAGCAGTCGGGACATTTCACAATAAAGCTTATAGTATGATAAGAGAAACTGGATAAAAAAACAAGCTGTAACAAACAAGGAACAAAGAGTGCAGACATACAAGGACGGCAGGATGGCCAGATAAGAAAATAACTAGAGAGAAAAAAAACAAGTGAGGTAATCGACTTATGATAGGATGGTAAATGGGAGGCGTGATTCCGCAAATTGCAAACTGAATAAGAATGCTTACATGCTTTGTTTTTGCGCGCATGTTTGCTTGATTGCAGAGGCGTCCGGTACTTGCAAGGCCGTAATAAATTGTTGTTGTTTCCAAGGCTTTGTCTGAGGCTGATTTGTGAGTGAGTTCTGTTTCTCACAATTGGGGGCCTCATTCCGGGATCCAAAACTCCAACCGCTCGACACTCTTGGGACAACAGGGGAGGTGCACCTCACTGATTTCGGTGATCTCCGACTCCCTTGCTTGTCGTTCACGGATTGGGAGAGTACGATCTGGACTGGGAGACCCTGGAAACAAGGTGAGCAGACGCGGCGGGTTCGGTCGGGCAACTCTTGTGCACAAGAGCTGGGTAGGGAAAGGTCTTAAAGGATATATCCGGGCGACCGGGGGCAGCGGTATTTGCTGCAGGAACTGCCGCAGGATGGAGCGCACTGAAATGACCAGGTAACTCTGTGCACAGACCAAGGTAAGAAAAGAGACCTTAAGTATTGCCTTGGTGGTCGGGACGTACGGAAAGTACGGGGAATTGGCGATATATAAAATAAAGCATATGTCAATGGAAAACAGCCCGTGTAAGAAGGGCTAGTAGCTGAAGGGCTACTGAGGGTGCACTTTGTAATGAACTTATGGCCAGACGTCCAGAGGAATATTCAAAAACTAGAGGAGTCGTTGCGGGAAGCTCAGTGTCTGTGAGATACAGTGTCTGTGTGTGTGTGAAAGAGAGAGAGAGCGAGAGAGAGAGAGAGAAAGAAAGAAAGAAAAGAGCTGTACAGCTCGTAGAAAGTCTAACCCTTTGTGATTCGGTTTGAATGCACATTTGTTTGTTGGTGATTGAATGTTTGTGCTTTGTTCCCTGGAGCTTGAGATCCGGGAATGTTTTGAATCTGATTTCTACTATGGAAAGTTTAACATGATTTCTTTTAAGGTTAATGATTTTACAGATTATGAAATAAAATGTTAACTCCTGTTCTTTTTACAGGTCATGACTGCCTTACTATCAGTTTCTAACTAATCTCTTTTATCCTTACATAAAAGTGATTTATGGAGAGCAGTTGAAATCTCAAAGAAAAAGTGTATAATTGGTCAGATTAATCGGATGAGTAAGGTGTCTAGTCAGGACCCTGAAGGGGGTGTGGAAGAAGGGGACACCAGACTTCGTTAAGATTAATTAAATTAGCAACAATGGGAGGCACGGGGGTAGGCTGTGTAACGATCAATCTGTAAATAACGTTAAAGGGGATATATCCCACCCAACAGTTATGTGGGGAGAATGTTGGGTAATTGTGAACACAACTCCCGGACGCGGGAGAAAGATAAGGCTACAATGATAAACTATTGTTGTTCCATTTGGACTAGGGAAAGTATTAAGGCGCCTGGTATTTTTTGGCCCAAATATGGGTCCGATGAGGATTGGCTGTCTCAAGATCTTAATATATATGTCAATCAAAAAGAACCGTACAGTCAAAAAGAGTCCGATTATGCGGCTTGTTGGATATGGAGCGCGGGAGTAAAATTATGTCCCATGAATACGGAGGAATCAGGGAAAGAACAGAAAAAGAATGAACAAGGGAAGCCACAATGGGATCCCTTAACGTGTTTGCCGCCCCCACATATTACTCCCCTGAACGAGCCTACAGCTTCTGAAGTAGAACCGAGTCCAGACACCGAAAGGGGAACGGACTCTGAACTAAAAGATGCAGAACCTGGGGGGGGCTCAGAATCACTCGAGCCACCACACGTAAAGGAGGGGCAGAGATAATGGAAAATATAAAATTATGTCCCTTACGAGAGGTTCCAATTGGGGAAGGTACAATCGGATCTGTAAACGCTCCCTTAACTAGCGGTGAAGTTAGGGTCTTTAAAAAGGAAATGAAAAGTTTAATAGAGGATCAGGTTGGACTAGCCAAACAATTAGATCAATTCCTAGGGCCTAATTTATACATCTGGGGAGAACAGATGGCAATTTTAGGAACGTTATTTTCAGGGGAAGAACGAGGTATGATTAGGAGAGCGGTTTTACAGGAATGGGAAAAGAAGCACCCAGTTGGGGAAGAAGGGGCCACAGCAGAATAGAAATTCCCAAATGTTGACCCTCATTGGGAAAGTAATGACAGAGAAGATAGGGAGTCAATGCGGGATCTACGAGAAATGGTAATATTAGGAATTAAAGAGGCGGCACCTAGATCACAAAACTTTGTTAAGGCCTTTGAAGTACGACAAGAGAAGGATGAAACCCCTTCTGCATTTCTTAAAAGGCTCAAGTAGGCCTCAAGGAAGTATTCAGGAATGGATCCCGATAATCCGATAGCACAGGGACTCTTAAAGGTCCAGTTTGTAACTAAATCATGGCCGGACATACAAAAGAAATTACAGAAATTAGATGGATGGAGTGAAGACAGATGGAAGAACTGTTACATGAGGCACAGAAAGTGTATGTGAAAAGGGAAGACAAGAAGCAGAAACAAAGCCAAAATGATGGTGGCGGCAGTAGAAGAAATAACAAAAAGGAGACTGGGATCAGGGATAACAGGAAGGGTAGGGGAGGACATGAAAGACCAGGGTCAGATACCCGGGAAGGAGGCAACAGGCAGGGTGTTACCATTGTGGGAAAGTGGGGCATTTTAAACAGGAATGGTCAGGATTAGCACGAGAAAGGGAAACCATTTCCCTAATGACCTTCGATGAGGGATAGGGGAGTCAGGGGTTCCTTCCTCCTGAGACCCACCGGGAACCCTTGATAAATTTAAAGGTGGGACCTGAAGGGGAAGAGGCAGTATTTTTGGTGAACACGGGAGCGGCACGGTCATCCCTAAAGTTTTAGACCAACCGGTGTTAAATTGACTAACAAGAATCTCAGGGTTTCCGGAGTAAAAGGAGAAGAATTCTTGGTGCGTATTTTTGAACCAACCCTAATTAGAAGAAATGATTAGGAAGTGACAGGACAATTACTATATACTCCTGACACTGGAAGTAATCTATTAGGTAGGGATTTGATTATATTGCTGGGCCTAAAAATTGGGGTGGAGGATAGTGCAGTAACTGTAACGATGGCTATGTTAACACCCAGTGAAGAAAAACAAATCAGCCCTGATGTGTGGGCGAAAGCAGATAACACAGGGCATCTAAATATTACTCCATTGGGATTATGTTAACTTGAGAAGATGAGATGGTTCAGGTTAGACAATACCCTATATCATTGGAAGGCCATAGAGGTCTGCAGCCAGTTATAGATTCTTTGGTAAAAACTGGACTGTTAGAACCATGTGTGTCGCCCTTTAATACCTCAATCCTGCCCATCTGCAAACCAGATGGAACCTATCGATTGGTGCAGGATCTTAGGGCATTGAACCGATTGGTTCGAACACAACACCCGGTGGTACCTAATCCATATACTTTGCATGGCAAAATATCATGTAACCACCGCTGGTTTAGTGTAATAGATTTAAAAGATGCAATCTGGGCTTGCCCTCTGGCCCCAGAAAACCGCAATATGTTTGCTTTTGAATGGGAAAACCCATATACAGGTAGAAAACAAAAGTTCCGATGGACGGTACTTTCCCAGGGATTCACAGAATCACCTAATCTATTCAGGCAAGTACTGGAACAGGTCCTGGAACAACATAAAATGCCTCGGACAACGTCATTGTTACAACATGTGGACGATTTACTTGTATCAGGACAAAAGAGAGATGACGTGAGCTTAACCACCAATAGACTGTTATATTTCCTAGGGCAACAGGGTTTAAGAGTATCTAGGAATAAATTGCAATATGTAGAGAAAGAGGTGAAATACTTAGGACACCTTATTAGTAAGGGCATTAGCGCATTAACCCTGAGAGAATTAAAGGGATAGTAGAACTGCCCCTTCCGACCACCAAACGAGAATTGCGGAAGTTCTTGGGGCTGGTGGGCTATTGTAGATTATAGATAGAAGCATACGCCCAGAAAACGAAGGTGTTATATTACAAATTGACAGAATCTGAACATGAAAGACTGCACTGGACAGAAGAGGAAAAGGAAGGGTTACATGAGTTGAAGCTTAGTCTAATACAAGCTCCAGTGTTGGCCCTTCCCTCCCCAGATAAACCATTCCTCCTTATTGTGACAGTAAATGATGGAGCAGCCTTAGGAGTGTTAACCCAGAAAGGAGGGGGAAAGAGACAGCCCATAGCCTTCCTGTCCAAGATCTTGGACCCTGTCTCGAGAGGATGGCCTGAATGTATACAGGCAGTAGCAGCCACTGCCATACTGGTAGAGGAAAGCCGTAAACATACTTTTGGAGGGCTGCTAGTCATTAGTACCCCCCATCAAGTTAGAACGGTGTTAAACCAAAAGGCAGGGAGATGGTCGACAGACTCACGAATCTTAAAATACGAAGCCATCCTGATGGAGAGAGCTGACCTTGTGTTAGCAACAGACACTGGTCTGAATCCAGCTACCTTCCTATGGAAAGAAGAACGTCTGGACAAACGAGAATTAGAACATGACTACCTGGATATCATAGGGTATCAAACCAAAGTTAGACAGGACCTAAAGGATATCCCCTTACATGACAGGAATAGACTGTTTATAGACGGGTCATCAAGAGTAGTACAAGGAAAAAGACACAATGGATATGCAGTAGTGGACGGTAACGAGAATCAAACGGTTGAGGCTGACTGGTTGCCTAACACATGGTCGGCCCAGACTTGTGAGTTGTATGCATTAAACCAAGCTTTAAAACAATTAGAGAACCGAGATGGGACAATTTACACCGACTCTGGGGTGGTACATACCTTTGGAAAAATAGGGCAAGAACGTGGACTAATCAATAGCCGGGGAAAGGAATTGATACACAAAGAGTTGATAGGACAAGTGTTGAAAAATTTGGAATTACCCCAGGAAATAGCTATAGTCCATGTACCTGGGCATCAGAAGGGAACACTCTAGAAGCAAGAGGGAATAGGCTAGCAGACGAGGCAGCCAAAGAGGCAGCTATGAGCCATACAGTAACAAAAATACGGGTTCTCACACCCATAGTGGAGTCCCCTTCCATGAACCCGGTGTACACAGAAGAAGAGGAAAAGGAATTCCAGGAAATGGGGGCCACTAAGACAACCCAAGGAAGATGGATCCTCCCGGATGGAAGGGAGTTATTAAGTAAACCAGTCATGAGAAACATCCTAACCACCTTGCACCAAGGCAGTCATTGGGGCTCCCAAGCTATGTGTGACATAGTGTTAAGGAAGTACGGATGTAAAGGGATATACACCTTAGCCAAGCAGGTATGCGCAGGATGCCCGACTTGCCAAAAGATTAATAAGAAAGTAACGGGGGGGGGGGGGGGGGGGGGGGGGTGTCAAGAGGTGGAAGAAACCCTGGGGTAAGACCTTGTCAAAGAATACAGGTAGATTACACAGAATTACCCCCAGTAGGGAAATAAAAGTACTTATTAGTCCTAATGGATCACCTAACAGGGTAGGTGGAGGCATTTCCAATGTCCTCAGCTACCTCGAAGGGAGTAGTGAAAACTCTTTTAGAACATATAATTCCTCGGTATGGATTGGTGGAAAGTATAGATTCAGACCAAGGTAGCCATTTTACCTCTAAGATCCTACAAGAAGTAATGGCAGGATTAGAAATCTCTTGGGAATTCCACACTCCTTGGCACCTGCCTTCCTCTGGACAGGTGGAACAAATGAATCAAACCTTGAAGAAGCAATTGTCTAGGCTAGTCTGAGAGACTCGATTGCCATGGACAAAATGTTGTTGCTACGCATTAGGACTGCGCCTAGGCGTGATATTGGCCTCTCTCCTTATGAGATGATGTTTGGATTACCTTTCTTGGATGGAAGAGGGGAATTACCAACTGTAGAGTTCAATGATAAGTTTTTAAAGAACTATATTGTGGCTCTTCTTTGTCTGTCCTGCGGAAGAAGGGTCTGTTGACCCAGACACCTCCACTTGAGTTCGCAGTACATCAGATACAACCGGGTGATTAGGTCCTGATAAAGACCTGGAAAGACACCAAACTGCACCCAAGCTGGGAGGGGCCATTCCTAACCCTCCTGACTACTGAAATAGCCATCCGAACTGCTAAAAAAGGGTGGAGTCATCACACTTGTGTTAAGGGCCCGGTGGACGCTCCATCCCCTCCGGCAGAGTGGCAAGCTCATCCTACAGACAACCCTCTGAAAATCAAGCTGAGCAAAAAGAATGGACTGAGATAAGAGACTATTAAGTATTGGTTTAAAAAAACTTTATCCCAAAACAATTGTAAGTGTTGCATGGACTCACTCCTCCCTGGCATACAAAGGGTTAGAGAATACACAGATAGGGTTGTGAGCTGAAATGAGTGGTCAGCTTTATATTGTCACGATAATATTGGCGCTAGCTGCCAAGGGGGGTGGGAAAAATCATTTTACCACTTTGTCAGAATTATGATAAACTAAAGGGGTATACCATCTATTGCGTATGTGTGGAGATCCCACACCATGGGGAATCCGGAATAAGACCATAAGACATAGGAGTGGAAGCAAGGCCATTCGGCTCATCGAGTCCATTCCGCCATTCAATCATGGATGATGGGCATTTCAACTCCACTTACCCGCATTCTTAATTCCTTGTGACATCAAGAATTTATCAATCTCTGCCTTGAAGATACTTTGCTTCCTGGCCTCTACTGCACTCTACGGCAATGAATTCCACAGGCCCACCACTCTCTGGCTGAAGAAATGTCTCCACATTTCTGTTCTGAATTTACTCCCTCTAATTCTAAGGCTGTGTCCACGGGTCCTAGTCTCCTCACCTAACGGACACAATTTCCTAGCGTCCACCCTTTCCAAGCCATGTATTATCTTGTAAGTTTCTATTAGATCTCCCCTTAATCTTCTAAACTCCAATGAATACAATCCCAGGATCCTCAGCCGTTCCTTGTATGTCAGACCTACCATTCCAGGGATCATCCGTGTGAATCTCCGCTGGAACCTGCTCCAGTGCCAGTATGTCCTTCCTGAGGTGTGGGGACTAAAACTGCACACAGTACTCCAAATGGGGCCTAACCAGAGCTTTATAAAATCTCAGTAGCACAACAGTGCTTTTATATTCCAACCTTCTTGAGATAAATGACAACATTGCATTCGCTTTCTTAATCACGGACTCAATCTGCATGTTTACCTTTAGAGAATCCTCGACGAGCACTTGCAGATCCCTTTGTACTTTGGCTTTACGAATTGTCTCTCCGTTTAGAAAGTAGTCCATGCTTGTATTCTTTTTGCCAAAGTGCAAGACCTCACATTTGCTCACATTGAATTCCATCAGCCATTTCCTGGGCCACTCTCCCAAACTGTCTAGATCCTTCTGCAGCCTCCCCACTTCCTCAGTACTACCTGCCTGTCCACCTAACTTTGTATCATCGGCAAACTTCACTAGGATGCCCCCAATCCCTTAATCCAGATCATTAATATATAACGTGAACAGCTGCAACCCCAACACCGAACCCTGCAGGACACCGCTTGTCACCGGCTGCCATTCCAAAAAAGAGCCTTTTATCCCAATTCTCTGCCATCTGTAAGACAGCCAATCCTCAATCCATACTAGTAGCTCACCTCGAACACCATGGGCCCTCACCTTGCTCAGCTGCCTCCCATGTGGCACCTTATCAAAGGCCTTTTGGAAGTCTAGATAGACCACATCCAATGGGTTTCCCTGGTCTAACCTACTTGTCACCTCTTTAAAGAATTCCAACAGGTTTGTCAGGCACGACCTCCCCTTACTAAATCCATGTTGACTTGTCCTAATCCGACTCTGCTCTTCCAAGAATTCCTCTCACGGTAATACCACTTACCAAAGAAGAAGTGTACGATGTACAACACTTTGACTTGGGCTCAAATGATACAACTTGGAGATTTGAAAGGGGTAATTATAACTTTGCAGGATGGTTCCCTCAACCAGCCCCGAAAACTCTGGGTGCTATCGATGGCCTTAGAGTTTCCCCACCGAAAGGAGCAGTAAATACCACTTGTTTCTGTAATCAGAATAATACTGCACCCTTCCGATTAGGAAAATCATCTTGTGTCTACACCAGCCAAGCTACTCCCACAACCATTCCCCGAATATTAAACGGAACATATTGGGTATACGGCCTGAAGGCCTATCCATTTATTCCCGGGGAAAAATACATTTCTGTTTTTGTGACCGAATGTATAGGAATGCATGCATGTTATGAGGTTGATCAAACACTGCCTCAAAGCCAGAAAGGCTGGAGTGGCTTATATAATTCCTTGCTTATATAATTCCCCACTTGAGGCTGTTAAAGAGAGTCCCAAAAATACCTTGGAATATACAGGGAGGAAGGCGAGTAACCCAGAAAGTAACCGAAGGAGATCGCCTCCTCTGGACTTTGATACCTATGTATGGGACCGCTCGAGCAGGAGTAGAAATACAAAGGTTAGCGGCTTCCCTGGAAGAGTTGGCCAACAATACTGCTGATGCATTGGCCGAAACCCAATCCCAAGTAGCAGCCATAAAGACCAAAATGATTGCCAGTAGGTTAACAACCCTTCAGAACAGGATGGCTCTGGATTATACTCTAGCAGAGAAGGGTGGTAACTGTGTACTATTTGGAGAGGAATGTTGTACTTACATACCTGAGGTCTCCTCTAACATTACCGATATCTCCAAACATGTGCGAGACAAAATCGCCAAGATAAGGGAGGCCGGTAATCGGTACTGGAACGAAAAAGGATGGGAATGGGGGAATTGGGGACTGACTGGTTGGGGAAGGTGGTTAGTCAATCTAACTATCTATGGACTATTGATATTAGTAGGTCTGGTGGTAGGGTTCAATGTCCTAAAATGGGTAATGAGCCGACTGATGACATCCCATGGGGAAGGAACCCAAATAAATCATCAGATGCTTTTATAATCAGCAGGTGATATGCAACAAAGAGAAAGCCAAAGAATGCTTCTAGAGTTCGAGGGACAAACAACACAAATGTAAAATGTAAGATTGTGAACCTCATCGCCAAAAGACGTAAGAGGGCAGAACATAAGAAAATGGATTAAAGGAGACTTAATAAGTGCAGAAACAACAGTTAGAGAAAAAGAAAAAGGGGGAATTGTGGGAGATTAGAAATGTAGTTTCTGCAGGTGGGGGAAGGGCGTGTCGTGGGGGGAGGGGAAGGGGAACATTACACAAACGGTCACGGGATTCTTGCAGCTTACTTAAGGCTAAGATTTTAACAAATATAGAGGTTTTTGTTTAAGAAATAGTTTTAAACTAAAAAATAACTTTAAAGTGTTGTAGTTGACCACAAACGAAGCAGTAGGGGCATTTCACAATAAAGCTTATAGTATGATAAGAGAAACTGGATAAAAGAACAAGCTGTAACAAACAAGGAACAAAGAGTGCAGACATACAAGGACAGCAGGATGGCCAGATAAGAAAATAACTAGAGAGAAAAAAACAAGTGAGGTAATCGGCTTATGATAGAATGGTAAAAGGGAGGCGTGATTCCGCAACTTGCAAACTGAATAAGAATGATTATATGTTTTGTTTTCGCACACATTTTTGCTTGATTGCAGAGGCGTCCGGTACTTGCAAGGCTGTAATAAATTGTTCTTGTTTCCAAGGCTTTGTCTCAGGCTGATTTGTGAGTGAGTTCTGTTTCTCACACCTAAGCACCATAATACCATCTACCCTCACTAACCATTGTGTCCCTAATTTACCAGGAATGAATGATTAATGTTTTGAAGAACAAGAGACATGTGCCAAACTGCCGTCATGACTGTATTGATGGGTTATGTGGTGAAAAATAAAGTCAAACAAGAAAGATTCATTAAGGTGGAAGTTTTTATATCAAGTTTCTATTAGGTCAGTGATGCACCCATCTCAATATGTTAACGAATGGGAAGGGCCAAGTTCATAAATAAACAGATATTTTGAAGAGAGATGTAGAAAGGGGTTCTGAAAGGGTCAACCCCCTGGCAAAATCTAGAAGGTGAACAGTGAGGATGATAGGGAATATGAACTGGATGAGAAAGGGCTTTGGAAGATGAATATAATGGATGAGAGGTTGATGGTTTTAGTGAGGTGGGGAAATTAGGGTTGCAGCTCATAATGTACCAGTGCCAAGTGCCTCAATGAGCCCTTTGGAAGGTGCCATAGGGAAGACATAGGATTATCCGACAGGGAATTAAGCCTGAGACAGCGACTACAGAGCAGATGTTCAAGGAATACTGAAGAACTGAGGTAGGAAATTAGGAGGTCAGTGTACCTGAGAGGAGAGACGTGAAATTAGGTGTGATAATTGAAGACAGTCTTGGGGGTTAAGTAGGCAAAAAAAAAGCACAACAATAGAAATAAATTTTTAAAAGGTACTGCTAATGCTGAAAATCGTAAATAAAACCAGAAAATGCTGGAGAAACTCAGCAGTTCTGACAGGTTGTGTGGACAGAGAAACAGATGTGAAGCTTTGAAATCCAACATGACTCTTCAGAATCTGGAACAGAAATACGATAAACTGGAGATAGCAGCACCAGCCAAAATGAGCACAGGAATTGCCACAGCAACAGCTCATGTTACATAGGTTTAGTTATGTGAAAACGAGGGCGCGTGAAAACATGATTGGTAAATAGAAACTAGGAAGTAGAATACAGCGCCAAAATGGGATCATTTATTAACGACTTACCGGTCTCTTCCCTACTTCCTGCTTCAAGCTGCAAATCCTGAAGCTGTCTCTTGGCATTCTCCAGAACACCCATGACGATAATGTTAGCTTGTTGCGCTAACAGCTCTGAGAAATGGTCCATGAAGCCCTGCATAAAATAAACCGGTTCTCATAGTTTTATTTAACCAATGAAAGGCATCCTCGCCTCGTTTTTCTTTCCCATTCTAAGCATCTGACACTGCCCACTTCTCTCAACTGACTAACAAAGCTGATGGATAAGGGAGGGGGAAGGGCTGAAAATATGAGATAGAGACATCAGAAAATCCTCGAAATAATTCGCAGGTCAGTCTGCACCATACCGAAAACTTTAATGAGAACTGGGTTCGGTTTTGGAAGATCCGCCGCCTGCAGCTGTTTGATTTGTCCCCTTTAAATAACTTTTCTTTTGCTACAGACTGATAACTGTGTAAATTACTGCTTTAAGACGCTGTTCAGCTATATGTATGTTACCAACGACATGCCCTGGTTTCCACGGTATACACTGACAACAGTAACCAGGGCAACGTTGGTCTCCGCCAATAGAACGGGTCTGGGAGTGTAACAACGTTGAGTCAGAACCAATTAAACTGACCAGAGATCGAGCGGGATCTCGGAGAGATTTCTTTCTTGTCCTCGGATAAGGAGCGAGTCAAACTCGGTTATAAGTTGTGTTCTACACTAGAGATACAGCACACACTAAAAAAAATCCTACCAAACGATCCACGGTGTTCATCTCCCATTGTACCAGACTTTCTAATCGTTAAAAATCACACAACACCAGGTTATAGTCCAACAGGTTTACTTGGAAGCACTAGGTTTCGGAGCGCCGCTCCTTCATCAGGTGGTAGTGGAGCGTAAGGCACAAAGTTTACAGTATGATGCAACTGAAATTATATATTGAAAAAGACCTAGATTGTTTATTCAGTCTGACATCTTTTAGAATGATAATGTTGGTTTCAGTTTGTAAGGTATAGGGTTAAAATTGTGCAGAATAAGGATGTTGCTTCTGCAAAAGCTTACATTATAAAATTAGGCTGCGCTTGCAAATACTAAACAGTGAGAAGCGAAAACAGGTAGAATTATCTGTGACTGATAGGCCAGAGCGACCGTGTAGCAGGATATACCAGTAACAGGAGAATAGTGTGCCAGTCGCAGGAGGGATGTGGCCAATGGATGGAATTTAGTTTGGCAGGATGACCGCATGAAGACAGCAAACTATGCCAGGATAGTCACATATAAGGAATGACATAAATAAGAGTACGGGGCGACAGGCTTAGAGTAATGGGAGAAGTAAACAGAGGTGGAGAGAAGCTAGACAAAGGTGGAGTGAAGCTAGAGCTTGTGATAGGCTATGCGCTACAGCAAAAGTAACCAATGGGATGGAAGGGGAGGACTGAAAGACACAGCTGAACAGCATAAATCAGAATGTAACCCTCAGGTTGAGGTGCTTACTCATTAGGCACCCATTCTTGCAAGTATATATCAATAAAATTCGCTTTTTCAGAATTTGACTCAGACTGAAATTTAATAATTTGTTTCTCACAGTTCTTTCATGTGTAAACTTTTTTTTAAAGTTGCATTTTCAAGTGAACTTGAACAATAGGTGCCAAGTAGTCTCAGATAATGTAATGAAGGTGTGAGGTGCCCTGTGTGAGGTTGCCTGTGCCCCAATGTTCAGACTGATTCTATTCCTAAAAAAGGGATTTACAGAAACTTACATGGATTCATGTAGTTTTTGAGCTAAGTAAAGTATAATTCTGCAAGTATAAATTCACCCCAGAAACTTATATGTGTGTGTGTGTGTGTGTGTGTGTAGGAGGGAGGTATGATGTGTCTGTAAGAGAGTGTGTGTGAGTGTAAAGGGGCATAAGTCTGTGAGAGGGTGTGTGTATGTGAGTGTGGGTCTGTATGTGTTAATGTATGAGAGAGAGCTTGTTTATGGGAGAGGGTCTGCATGAATATATGTTCGGTACCCATGGGGATGGCCTCAGCAGGACCTTGGGTTCATGTCACACTACAGTTGACACCATTGCATAGGCACACACACACACTCCTACAGACCCATACATTCACGCAGATCTTCTCTCATACACAAGCTCTCTCACATACACACCCACACATATACTCTCTCACATTCATATGCCCCCACACAGACACCCACACCCACACCCCCATGAAGGCACAGCCTAACAGTAAAGGGAAGATCCTTTAGAACAGAGATAAGGAGAAACTTCTCTAGTCAGAGAGTGGTGAATCTGTAAAATTCATTGCCACAGAGGACTGTAGAGGCTGGGTCGTTGAGTATATTTAAGACAGAGATAAATAATTTCTTGATTGCCCAGGGGATCAAGGTTTATTTGGAGAAAGCAGGAGAATGGGGTTGAAAAACCTATTACTTAGATTACTCACAGTACGGAAACAGGCCCTTCGGCCCAACATGTCCACACCGACCTGCCGAAGCGCGACCCACCCAGACCCATTCTCCTTTGCCCCTAACACTACAGGCAAATAGGAAAAAATAAAAGCAGTGACATGAAGTATATTCTTGGGAGGAATAACAACGTAACTGGGTACTCAGTAGCGGTAAATGTCTGAATGGTTTCAGACTGTTGTCACTCCATGGAGTAGCTAATCTGGTTTCCTGTTGAATGCCATATGATTAGATTAGATTTGATTCCCTACAGTATGGAAACAGGCCCTTCAGCCCAAGTCCACACTGACCCTCCAAAGAGTAACCCACCCAGACCCATTCCCCAGAGGATGTGGACCTCTGGGAAGTATGACAAAATGGATAAAGGAGCTGCATTGCTAAATTAGATTGCACTGAATCAGACAGAAACAACAAACCACAGACTGATGTAATTCCAATAAAAAAAACAGAAATAACAATTAATTCTAAATTGCAATTAGAGGCAAAATGGTTCCCAGCACCTATGTGACTACTTGGTTCCCTGTGCCTACGTCACTACCTGCAGCTAGTCTCTAAAGCTATATAAATAACTAACCACACTTTGCAAGCTGCAAGTCCTCGTAGAGGAAATACTAACCACATTTTGCAAGCTGTGAATCTTTGTAAAGGTGACATAAACCATTATGACTTAATCAATATTGTTGGTTCAAGCAACTACCCATGTATTGATTAGTTGTTACTATGCGCTCATGCTCCATTGCTGATGATGAATAATGTATATAAACCTTTTGCAAACTCTGTAAGGTTATTGGATTCTTTTGAGCCAAGAAGTTTTCATACTCTGGGCAAATCAGAGTCCGCTAACCCAGCGCTGTAACATACGATGAATGATTGTTTGGTTGTTAGACAAAGAGTTGTTTATAGGTGTGTTTATTGACTGATTGTAGAACCGAGAGACCTACAGATCATCACCCCTACCTTATATTTACCCCTGACTAATGCATCTAATACTATGCGCAAGTTAGCATGGCCAATCATTCACACATGAATGAATGTCCCGTGAAACCTGGTCTGGAGGAGAATTTTCCACTAGAAGAATCAAATGCCATGTGAGAGTTGAGTATATAATTTGGGAAATTTGGAGGAAGTGTGGGAAATTTGTACACAGGGATATAGGAGGATGAGCAAACTGACCATAGCCCCATGGTACAGGGAGCTATTCAAGTGGGGACAAAAAGAGAAATGTAATTACAGATGATATAGTCAGAGATTAGACACTGTTTTCTGTGACAAGAATTGTGTCCCAAAGGCTGTGATGCCTGCCTGCTGCCTAGTTTCAGGATATCTCATCTAGGATTTGAGTTGGAGGGGAAAGATCTAGTTCTCACAGCTCACCTAGGTACCAATGACATAGATATAAAGAGGAAATATGTTCTGCTGAGGGAATGTGAATGATTTGGGGCTGAATTGAAAAGCAGAACCAACAAGGTAATAATTCCCGGATTACTACCTGAGTCATGAGCTAATTGGCGCAGGTTCAACAAGATTAAAGACATAAATATGTGGATCAAACATTGGTGTGGAAGAATCAGGTTCAAGTTCTTGGGACATTGGCACCAGTACTGGGGAGTCAAAAAGTGTGGCCCTGGAAAAGCACAGCAGGTCAGGCAGCATCCGAGGAGCAGGAGAGCCGATGTTTCGGGCATAAGCCCTTCATTAGGAATGATTAGATTAGATTCCCTACAGTGTGGAAACAGACCCTTTGGCCCAACCAGTCCACACCGACCCTCTGAAGAGTAACCCAACCTGTCCCATTTCCCTCTGAATGACACACCTAACACTATGGACAATTTAGCATGGCCAATTCACCTGACCTGCACATCTTTGTACTATGGGAGGAAACTGGAGCACCCAGAGGAAACCCAGGCAGACACAGGGAGAATGTGCAAACTCCACACAGACAGTTGTCCAAGGTGGGAATTGAACCCGGGTCCCTGGTGCTGTGAAGCAGTAGTGCTAACTACTGATCCACCGTGCCGCCCTAATGATGAAGGGCTTATGCCCGAAACGTCGACTCTCCTGCTTCTCGGATGCTGCCTGGCCTGCTGTGCTTTTCCAGCGCCACACTTTTCAACTTTCACTCTCCAGCATCTGCAGTTTTCTCTTTCTACCAGTACTGGGGAAGAAGGGAAGTGTTTCAATGGAATGGACTCATGCTGGGATCAGAATCCTGGTGAATCATATAATTAGGATTGTGGTTAGGGCTTTAAACTAAATAGTATTGGGATTAGTTCAGTTCCATGGAAATTATAGAAAAAAATAAAAGGGGGGGAGGGATCAGCAGAGGTTATTAAAGTTTCTAGAACAAGTAATAGGACAGAGAGTATGGAAAGGTCAAAACTCTAACTTTAGACACAGCAGATAAGGGGACAACTATGAGAAGGGGGGCAGCCAATTCAGGGCTGAGGGTGTTATACTTAAATGCACACAGTTAACAAAACAAGGAAAATGAGTTTGTAGCGCAGATTGAAATTGGCAGGTATGATGCTGTGGGTATCACAGAGATGTTGCTACAAGGGTTCAAGCCTGGGAACCAAATACCTAAGGACTTGCTTCCTATTTAAGACAGATATAGACAGGCTCTTGATTGGCATGGAGAGAAGACAGGAAAATGGGATTGAGAAACATATCAGCCATAACTGAATGGTGGAGCAGACTCCATGGGCCGACTAGCCCAACTCTACTCATATATTTTATACTATTATGGCCAAATGAAAATGTTAATTCTGCTTTATCTCCACAGATACTGCCAGACCTGCTGAGTTTCTCCAGTAATTTCTGATTTCAGTTTTAGATTTTCAATATCCACATTTCTTTCCCTTATTTTAGTGTGAAGTGTTCTTTATCATTGCAGGTTATGTTGACAATATACACTTACATTTTGTTATGATCCCAGCTGATGTTACTACTGGATAGATCAAATCCCAGAATTAAAACTGTCTCGATAGATCACTTTTTGTTTTCCTTTTATTTCTAATTTAACTCCATGAAACACAAACAAAATTGTCTGCAGATTTGGTTTTAACAACAAAAGGCCACTTGAAGTGCATACTAGTCAGATCTGGAAATGTTCTGTCAAAGATTCTGTGCCCTCAGGAAACAGTCTGAGCAGAAGGCTTGAGAAACTTGCTTTTGATCAACATGTATGGGCACATGAAACAGAGGCCACTTATGAAAACCTCCATAAAATAATCCTCATCATTACCCATTGGGAGTCTGAAAGCTCTATCCCCTTCCCAATAAATGTGCACTTAATGGAAGAGCAAGTACTGAATCCAGGCAAATGGCCTGAGGGAATTGGGTTGATTCCCTCAGCAAAGCTTTGGCAGAAACGGTTCTCAGGGGCACATCCTTTGGAAGATTGGTAGCCACATCTATAATGACAAGCTTATACCAGTAACCCATTTTTGTTTAGGGTAGGTATCCCATGCAGTCCACTAATATCCTGCTAAATGCTTCCTCAAAAGCTGTGAACTTAATTATTTGGGATATCCCATCCGGAATCATAACAATTTGAGGGATCATGCCTGGCACTGGTCATAATACTCACACCAGGCAGGACTCTACCCCAGGTCTGCATTCCAGACACAGGTCTGTGGATGGACTTGCCAACACTCATCTGGCATGTGCTTTGGTGGCTTGGAAGAGGCAGTATGTGTCTCTGGCTGGTTCTCCAGTCAGCTGCCGGGACGCCCAACACCTCAACAAGATTCACACCTCAGGCTGAATGATGGAAAGATGGATGAAAAAGGAGAGAGTTAAAGAAGCAAATGGTTGCAATGTTGTCAAGGCTAGGTGGGAATGTGGATTTGACATCACAATCAGATCAGCTATGATCTTACTGAATGGCAGAACAGACAGGCTGAATGGCCTACTACTGATCCTGGTTGGTAGGTTTGTGTGAGTGAGATAGTGTGGTGAAGCGCCATACATCGAAAATTCCATGACTTGGGGTCTAGGCAATCAATGGAAACATCTCACAAGTATCATTGGAGATGCACAAATGCCAGAATTAGAGGAGCACAGATGTATCAGATGGTTATGGGTCAGAGGAGATCACAGAAGTGGAGAGGGATGAAGCTATGGAGGAATTTGAAAGCAAGGATAAGAATTTTAAAACAAGATGTTCTTTGACTGGGAGCCCAATATGTGTTAAGTACAGGGCAAATAGGGAACAGAACAGCTGTGAGTGAAAACCCTAAGTTTATAGAGGATAGAATGGGGAATGCCAGCCAGAGGCACCTTGAAATTGTTGTGTCTGCAAGTGACAAAGCTTTTATTCACAGGAAATCACTGAGAGATGTGCCTTTGCTCAATGAAAGTTTCACATGAACAGAAATCAAACTATGATCACTCACTTATTATCTGATAGCAGGGCAGAATTGGTGGTACTCGGAATCCTGTAATGAAGTAGCAACAGGATAAGAACTTTTATTTCGGCCAATTGTCAGCATCTGCATTCAATCTCAATCTTGAGAATGCCCATTTGCCCAACTTAAAAGGGTCCATGGAAATTGAATGCATATTTTTAAAGCCTTTCTAAGCTCTAAGAACACACTACTTAGATATTCAGAGCTAGAGAGTTGGTGATCTTGTTCCAATGCAATGTCGGTTATTCCAGATTATAGTGCAGGACGAGATTACTAAAGGAGTAAAAAGCAATGGAGATCACTCAGGGAAAAAGACATAGTTGGTACAGGATGATAATGCAACAGAGAAAGCACCAAGAACAGTCAAAGAGAGTTAGAAACAGAAAGGAAACAGAGTGTGACAAGGACCACAGGAGAAAAAGTCATAGAAATCAGTTACTGAGAGAACAGCACGGACACAGCTCTCAGAAAAAGACAAAGGATGTTTGTAAGAGAAACACATGAAGAGGTGCTGAAATGTTCCACCTTCATTAGAATAGAATGTGCACTGCGTTTATACTTATTTTGGATAAATTTCTAATGGAACTTTTAATCCAGAGCAAAAACATAATAAAGGAGTGGATGATGAGCCCTTGGAGAGAGTCACTTTTGCTAACTATGTAAAATGAATATTCCTGTATTATTGTACCTGGACCAAAATTAGATTGTTAAAAGAATTAAATGACCTTTATCAACCAAAGTGCAGAAGTTTAGTGCTATCCTGAGACTTTGGAATGAAAATAACTCACTGAATAGAATAGGCATCAGATCACATTCTTACACTTGTACAATGGGGAGGTGACGTCTAGTGGTATTATAGCTAGACTATTAATCCAGAGATCAAGATAACGTTCTGGGACCTGGGTCTGAATCCTGCAAGTGATGGAATTTTAATGAAATAAAATCTGGAATTAAAAGACAAATGATGATCATGAAATATTATCAATGGTCAAAATGCCCATCTGGTTCACTAATGTCCTTTAGGGACTGACATTCTTATCTGGTCTGGCCTATATGTGACTCCAGATCCACAACAATGTGATTGACTCCCAGTTGCCCTTGGAGCAATTAGGAGTGGACAATCAATGCTGATGACTCCAGCGATGCCCATATCCTGTGAATGAATACAATTAAAAAGTGTTGACTTCTGAAGAGGGTTTTGGATCATTCATCTCCTGTTCCTACTTTGCAGAATCAAATGCTCTCAAAGGTGCTGTGATTTGCAAAACTTCTTGATCCAAGTTTCCAAATGATGCTCAGTTGAATCAGGAATCTGTTGAAACTTTCACTAGGTGGCAGTCTATTCTGCAAACTAACACGTCAAAATCTAAAGAAACTCCCCCCTCATATTAAAATTGTCTCACAACTTTGCTGAGAAAAACTACTGACAGTAGCCTACAAATTTGTTTATATTGCGAATGTTATTCAGGCAATGGAGCAAACGCTGCAAGATCCAATATGACCTTATCACCCTCAGTCTACATGCCAGGTTGGTTAGGGTGCACTGGTATCATCCTGGGTTCCTGCCTGGCACTGGTATTAATCCTAATTTCTGTGTAAACCAGGGATTTGTGTCAGGTCCAATTGCACTTTAGGATCACACAGATAGTGGCACAGTGGCTCAGTGGTTAGCACTGTTGCCTCACAGCACCAGGGTTTGATTCCAGCTTCGGGTGACTGTCTGCATGGAGTTAACACATTCTCCCTGTGGCTGTGTGGGTTTCCTCGAGGTGCTCAATTCCCTCCCACTGTCCAAAGATGTGCAGGTTGGATGGGTTGGCAGCACGGTGGCTCAGTGGTTAGCACTGTTGCCTCACAGTGTCAGGGACCCGGATTCAATTCCAGCCTTGGGCAACTGTCTGTGTGGAGTTTGCACATTCTCCCCATGTCTGCGTGGGTTTCCTTTGGGTGGTCTGGTTTCCTCCCACAGTCCAACGATGTGCAGGTGAATTGGCCATGCTGAATTGCTCGTAGTGTTAGGTGCATTAGTCAGGGGTGAAATGTAGGGGAATGGGTCTGTGTGGGTTGCTCTTCGGAGGGTCAGTGTGGACTTGTTGGGCTGAAGGGCCTGTTTCAACACTGTACAGAATCTAATCTAATTATTTCCCTTGTTAAAGGGAAGAGGGTGGCCTATGTAAAGATGAGGCGTGAAGGTTCAATTGGGGCGATTGAGATTATAAGGTAGCCAGGAAGGATCTAAAGAGAGAGCTAAGAGCAGCAAGGAGGGGACATGAAAAGTCCTTGGTTGGTAGGATTAGGGAAAACCCAAAGGCTTTCTATAGGTATGTCAGGAATAAAAGAATGACTAGGGTAGGAATAGGTCCAGTCAAGGATAGTAGTGGGAAGTTGCGTGTGGAGGATGAAGAAATTGAGGAGACACTGAATGATTACTTTTTGTCAGTATTCACTCAGGAACAGGACATTGTTGCCGATGTGACTATTGAGTCACAATTAATTAGAATGGATGGCTTTGAGATATGTAGTGAAGAGGTATTGGAAATTCTGGAAAGGATGAATATAGATAAGTCCCCTGGGCCTGATGGCATTTATCCTAGGATTCTCTGGGAAGCAAGGGAGGAGATTGCAGATCCATTGGCCTTGATTTTTATGTCCTCATTGTCTACAGGAATAGTGCCAGAAGACTGGAGGATAGCAAATGTGGTTCCCTTGTTCAAGAAGGGGAGTAGGGATAACCCTAGTAACTATAGGCCGGTGAGTCTTACCTCTGTTGTGGGCAAAGTCTTAGACAGAATTGTAAGGGATAGGATTTATGAACATCTGGATAGGAATAATGTGATCAAGGATAGTCAGCATGGTTTTGTGAAGGGCAGGTCGTGCCTCACAAACCTTATTGAATTCTTTGAGAAGGTGACTAAGGAGGTGGATGAGGGTAAAGTGGTAGATGTGGTGTATATGGATTTTAGTAAGGCGTTTGATAAGGTTCCCCATGGTAGGCTACTGCAAAAAATACAGAGGTATGGCATTGAGGGTGAGTTGGAGGTTTGGATTAGGAATTGGCTGTCTGGAAGAAGACAGAGGGTAGTAATTGATGGTAAAGATTCATCTTGGAGTGCAATTACGAGCGGTGTTCCGCAAGGATCTGTTTTGGGACCATTGCTGTTTGTCATTTTTATAAATGACCTGGAGGAGGGGCTCGAAGGTTGGGTGAGCAAGTTTGCGGATGATACGAAAGTCAGTGGAGTTGTTGACAGTGAGGAAGGATGTGGCAGGTTACAGCGGGATATAGATAAGCTGCAGAGCTGGGCAGAAAGGTGGCAAATGGAGTTCAATGTAACTAAGTGTGAAGTGATTCACTTTGGTAAGGGTAACAAGAAGATGGAGTACTGGGCTAATGGTCAGATACTTGGTAGTGTGGATGAGCAGAGGGATCTTGGTGTCCATGTACACAGATCTCTGAAAGTTGCCACCCAGGTAAACAGTGCTGTGAAGAAGGCATATGGCGTACTGGCTTTTATTGGTAGAGGAATTGAATTCCGGAGTCCTGAGGTCATGTTGCAGTTGTATAAGACTCTGGTGCGGCCGCATCTGGAGTATTGCGTGCAGTTTTGGTCGCCATACTATAGGAAGGCTGTGGAGGCACTGGAACGGGTGCAGAGGAGGTTTACCAGGATGTTGCCTGGTATGGTAGGAAGATCGTATGAGGAAAGGCTGAGGCACTTGGGGCTGTTTTCATTGGAGAAAAGAAGGTTTAGGGGTGACTTGATAGCGGTGTACAAGATGTTTAGGGGTTTAGATAGGGTTGACCATGAGAACCTTTTTCCACATATGGAGTCAGATATCACGAGGGGGCATAGCTTTAAATTAAGGTGTGGTAGGTATAGGACTGATGTTAGGGGTAGATTCTTTACTCAGTGAGTCATGAGTTCATGGAATGCCCTGCCAGTAACAGTGGTGGACTCTCCCTCTTTATGGGCATATAAACGGGCACTGGATAGGCATATGGAGGAAAGTGGGCTAGTGTAGGTTAGGTGGACATGGATCGACGCAACATCGAGGGCCGAAGGGCCTGTACTGCACTGTATTTTTCTATGTTCTATGTTCTATGTTAAATTTCCCATAGAGTCCGGCGATGTATACACTAGGTGGATTAGTCATGGGGAGGTGGTCTAGGCGGGATGCTCTTCACAAGGTTGGTAAAGATTCAATGGGCTGAATGGCCTGCTTCCACACTGTAGGAATTCTATGTCATCAGTGTGTGGCTCACACTCCATTTGCCCAAGTAAAACCAGAAACCTTAAAGGGCTGCCACCAGAAAGACTTTGAAACTCTCTGGTGGTAGGTATGTACTATTCCTAGCTCCATATTATAAATGTAATAAATATAGGAATGTAAGTGACTGGCAGCCACCAACATTCTTGCTAATTGCTTTTATTCTGTGCAGACTTTTGAGACTTATGAGTGTCACTGACGTCTGGAACTGAAAGTCAATGCTGCAAATGGCTTTGGCAGATTGATCACCATCACATTGGCTGAACAGCCATTTAGCCAGGCATCTTAAACTGACAGCAACCATTTAACCCCTCTGGGCTGTTACCTCTCTCCCATGCTCATCGAGGGGCGGCAGGGGTGTACGGTAATGTCCCCCGTAACCAAGAATCTCAGGCTAATATTCTGAGGATCATAGGTTCAAATCCCACCATGATGTCAATGGTGAAATTTGAAACCATTAAAATCCAGGAATTAAAAAGTAGTCTACTGGCAACCACTGTTGATTGTCATAAATACCCATTTGGTCCCTAATTCTTTTCAGGGAAGCAAGTCTACCATCCTTACCTAGTCTGGCCATGTTCAAACAGGTCGCAGGTACCTTGAACGAATACGCCACCACCGTCACAGACTTTATCAGCAAGTGTGTGGAGGACTGCACATCGAGGAAGTCAATCTGGGTGCTCCCCAACAGGGAACCCTGGATAAATCAGGACAAATGGAACATGCTAAGAACCAGGTGTGAGTCCTTCACATCAGGAGACTCATTCACATATAAGGAATCCAAGTACTATCTTTGCAGAGTCATTAAGATAGCCAAGGACCAATACCAATCCAAACTAGAGACCCACACAGACACCTGGCGACTATAGCAAGGACTGAATGACATCACAGGTTCTAAAAAGAGACAGTGTAAGATAGTAGACATTGACACATCCCTCGTAGATTGTCTCAACGCCTTCTGTGCTTGCTTTGAGCTGAGTTTCGGCGGAGGCATAACACTTATTCCAACAAGTCCTGACGAACCTATTCCAACAGTCACTGCATCAGAGGTCAAATCAGTTTTCCTTCGTGTGAATCTAAGGAAAGCGATGGAACCAGACGAAGCACTCAGAGCATGCGTAGATCAACTGGCAGAGGTCTTCTTGGACATCTTCAACCTCTCCCTGCAGCAGGCCACTGTCGCAGCCTGTTTCAAGAGGGCCAACATCATCCCTGTGCCTAAGAAGGCTCATGCAGCATGTCTCAATGTCTACCGCCCAGTGGCCCTAACTTCGGTGGTCATGAAGTGCTTTGAAAGGCAGGTCATAGCATTAATCAACTCTAGCCTCCCCGCTACTCTTGACCCACTCCAATTTACCTATCAGACTAACAGATCAATGTCAGACGCCCTAACACTTGCCCTTTGCTCCTCCCTAGAACATCTTGACACCAAGAAAAGCTACGTAAGAATCCTATTCATTGACTACAGTTCAACCTTCAACACTATTATCCCCTTGAGACTGCTTACTAAACTTAGTGATCTCGGACTAAGCTCCACTCTCTGCAACTGGTCCTCAGTTTCCTGACCCACAGACCACAATCAGTGAAGACTGGGGACAGTATTTCATCCTCAACACACTCAACACCGCAGCCTCTAGGGGTGCATAGTCAGCCCCCTATTGTACTCACTGTATACTCATGGCTGTGTTGCCAAATACCAGACTAATGCCATTTACAAGTTCGCTGATGACACCACCATAGTCGGTCGAATCTCAGATGGCGATGAAACAGACTACAGACGGGAGGTGGAAGACCTGGAAAAATGGTGCACTGAGAACAGCCTAGCTCTCAATGCCAGCAAAATCAAGGAACTCGTTATTGACTTTCAGTGGGATGTAACTCATGCCCCCCTAAACATTAACAGCACAGAGGTGCAATGAGTGGAGAGTGTCAAGCTCCTGGGAGTGGTCATCCACAACAAGCTTTCTTGGACTCTTCACGTGGACGCACTGGTTACAAAGGCCCAACAATGGCCCCACGGTGGCCCAGTAGTTAGCACTGCTGCCTCGCAGCGCCAGAGACCTGGGTTCAATTCCCGCCTCAGGCGACTGACTGTGTGGAGTTTGCACATTCTCCCCATGTCTGCGTGGGTTTCCTCTGGGTGCTCTGGTTTCCTCCCACAGTCCAAAGATGTGCAAGTTAGGTGAATTGACCATGCTAAATTGCCTGTAGTGTTAGGTGTAGGGGAATGGGTCTGAGTGGGTTGCGCTTCAGTGGGTCGGTGTGGACTTGTTGGGCCACAGGGCCTGTTTCCACACTGTAAGTAATCTAAATGTCCCTTCTTCCTCAGGCAGCTGAGGAAGTTTGGCATGACGGCGAATACCCTTGCCAATTTTTAAATTTGCACCATCAAGAGCATTCTGTCTGGATGTATCACAATATGGCAATGATACCATTCAAGATCAGAGATGGTTACAGAGAGTGGTGAACTCGGCCCGGACAATCGCAAAGGCCAACCTCCCATCTACAGAATCCATCTACCAGGCCCACTGTCCAGGAAAGGCTGCCAGCATTCTCAAAGATCCATCCCACCCTGGCAATGTTTTTCTACAACCTCTACCATCGGGGAGAAGGTACAGAAGCCTGAACACACACACCAGCCGGTTTCATAACAGTTTCTACCCTACTGTTGTTAGAATATTGAATGGACTCACAAACTCTTAACATTCGCCTTTACCTGTGTTTTTGTTTTTGCCGCTGTTTATCTATTATTATCTGTGCTACTTAACTCTGTGATCTGCCTATATTGCTCACAAGACAAAGCTTTTCACTGTGCCTTGGTACACATGACAATAAATTCAATTCAATTCAATTCTGGTCTACTTGTGACTACAAGCGCTCAGCAATGTGGTTGACTCTTAACTGCCCTCTGAAATGACCCTAGCAAGCTCTTAGTTGATGGGCACCATGTCCCATGGATGAATAATTAACAAAAAATAGATTGATCTGGTGCATGTGTCCCTGCCACCTGGCCTTTGTCTTTTTTATCCTCCGCCATTTCCGTCACCTCCAAACGGATCCCACCACAAGAGATATATTTCCCTCCCCACCCCTATCAGCGTTTTGAAAAGACCATTCCCTCTGCAACTCCCTCATCAGGTCCACACCCCTCACCAGCCCACACCCCATTCCTGACATCTTTCCCTGCCACCACAGGAAGTGCAAAACCTGCACCCACACCACTCCCCACACTTCCACCCAAGCCCCAAGAGATCCTTCCATATCCATCAGAAATTCACCTGTACCTCTACAAATGTCATTGACTGCATCCATTGCACCTGATGTGGTCTCCTCTACATTGGGGAGACAGGATGCCTTCTTGCGGATCTTTTTGGAGAACATCTCTAGGACACTTGTACCCACTAACCCCACTGCCCCATGGCTGAACACTTCAACTCCTCCTCCCACGCCATCAAGGACATTCAGGTCCTGGGCCTCCTCCACCTCCAAACTGTTACCACCCGATGCCTGGAGGAGGAATGTCTCATATTCCACCTTGGGACTCTGCAACCGCACGGGATAAATGTGGACTTCAGCAGCTTCCTCATTTCCCCTCTCCCCACATTATCCCAATCCTAAGCCTCCAATTTGGCACCGCCCTCCGGACCTATCTATCACTGCCCTCTCTGACCTATCACCTTCTCCCTCACCTTCATCCACCTATTGCTTTCCCAGCTACCTCCTCCAAACCCCACCTCCCTCCCATTTATCTCTCAGCCCCTACCCACAAGCCTCATTCCTGATGAAGGGCTTATGCCTGAAACATCGATTCTCCTGCTCCTTGGATCCTGCCTGACCTGCTGTGCTTTTCCAGCACCACACTCTCATGCTTGACACACTGCCCCTTGGGGTACAATGTCCAAATCAATTCTGACTTGTAGGTGTCAGACTGGTGCAATTGGATCACTTTCACCTGCTCCTTCTTCTCAACAGTTGTCAAGTGGCGGTTTTGGCTACCACTGAGCTTGTGCTCAGTTAAACTGCCAATTAATTTCTTAACCATTGGCTTTATCAAAATTCTCAATATTTTTTACAAAATAAAAAATCCTAGTGGATGGTTCTTTTCTCTCATGGGTATTTTCTCCAATGTTCTCCTTTATGTCCCTCTACAGCAGATGTGATTTCGTGTTGGGCTCCACGGAACAACAACAGCTTTTTGGAGCCTGGCTGAAGTAATTTTACACATGATCCCTATACTAGTTAATCTGGCATCATACTAAAGGTACACGTGCCCTCTCATGTCTATGAAGCTAGTCAGCGTTGAGGCATCAAGTATGGAAAGGCCAACCACTTGCCATTAGGTTACAAGGCAGAGACTGATGATCAAAGCCAGATATTTCTTGATCTCCAAGACCCAGTTTTTCACACACCCAGTAAAACAAATCATCAATGGAATCTTTCTTCTTACAATGTAATTGATGTTGTTTTGCTAGCAGTTATACTCTACTTCAAAGGTCAAAACTTGAAATGTGTTTTTGCTATCTTCCTATGATTTTATTTCGGTGTGTTTTCAACAGTGAGACAGCAGCAAGTGTCAAAGCAGGGGATCAAAGATACAGCTTCTGCACACATGGAGCCAAGCAGCAAAAAAATGGAGCAACTCCCTCTTCTTAAAGACAGGAGGTTTGCAAAACCACAACATTATTTACCTATAGAATCAGACAAATCACAGTGTCCGGATACAGGGAGGTTTGGGAGAAAGTGAGGACTGTAGATGCTGGAGATCAGAGTCAAAAGGGTGGCGCTGGAAAAACACAGCAGGTCAGGCAGCATTTGAGGAGCTGGAGGATCGACACTTCAGGCATAAGCCCTACATCAGAAATGAGGCTTTGCGCCGGGAGGCTGAGAGATAAATGGGAGAGGGGGTGAAGCTGGGGGAAAGGTAGCTGAGAATGCAATAGATTGATGAAGGTGGGGGAGAAGGTGATAGGTCGGAGAGGAGGGTGGAGTGGATAGATGGGAAAGACGATGGACAGATCAAGATGGCAGTTGGAGGCTTGAGAATGGGACATAGTGGGGGGAGGGGAAATGAGGAAACTGGTGAAATCCCACATTACTCCCGTAGGGTTGCAGGGTCCCAAGGTGGAAGATGAGGCATTCTTTCTCCAGGCATCAGGTAGTTAGGTTTTGGTGATGGAGGAAGCCCAGGACCTGCATGTCCTTGGCGAAGTGGGAGGGGGAGCTAAAGTGTACAGCCATGGGGCAGTGGGTTAGTTGGTGCAGATGTCCCAGAGATGTTCTCTGAAACGATCCACAAGGTGGCATCCCATCTCCCCGATGTAGAGGAGACCACACCGGGTGCAACGGATACAGTAGATTACATTTATGGAGGTAAATTTCTACTGGATGTGGAAGGATCCTTTGGGGCTCTGGACGGAGGTGAGGGGGGAGGTGTGGGCGCAGGTTTTGCACATCCTGAAGTGGCAGGGGAAGGTGCTGAGCTTGGGGTGAGGGTTGGTGGGGGTTGTGAATCTGACAAGGGAGTCGCAGAGATTACTGAGTTGTTTTTTTTAGATTAGATTACTTACAGTGTGGAAACAGGCCCTTCAGCCCAACAAGTCCACACCGACCCGCCGAAGCGCAACCCACCCATACCCCTACATTTACCCCTTACCTAACACTACGGACAATTTAGCATGGCCAATTCACCTGACCCGCACATCTTTGGACTGTGGGAGGAAACCGGAGCACCCGGAGGAAACCCAGGCAGACACGGGGAGAACGTGCAAACTCCACACAGTCAGTCGCCTGAGTCGGGAATTGAACCCGGGTCTCAGGCGCTGTGAGGCAGCAGTGCTAACCACTGTGCCACCGTGCCGCCCTAATGGTCTCTCCAGAATGCTGATAGGGGTGGGGAGGGAAATATATCCCTAGTGGTGGGGTCTGTTTGTAGATGGTGGAAGTGGTAGAGGATGATGTGATGGAAGGACCAGGATTGGGGGAGCTGTGTCCTTGTTGCGTTGGGAGGGGTGGGGTTCAATTGCGGGGGTGCAGGAAATGGAGGAGATGCGCTGGAGGGCATCATCGAACATGTGGGAGGGGAAATTGCGGTCCTTGAAGAAGTTTGTTGAGCATACCATAAGATCATAAGACGATAAGACATAGGAGTGGAAGTAAGGCCATTCGGCCCATCGAGTCCACTCCACCATTCAATCATGGCTGATGGGCATTTCAACTCCATTTACCAGCGTTCTCCCCGTAGCCCTTAATTCCTCAAGACAACAAGAATCTATCAATCTCTGTTGGACATCTAAGTTGGACATCTAAATTTACTCCAGAAAACATTATTCATTAAATGATTCATCCAGGCAGCATAATTAGTTCAGTCTGTATGATTTGCAATGATGGAGTTCAAGGTTTTAGAGTAATGTGACTATTAATCAACTTTCTAATTGACTATCGTGTAAATGAAAATGAAGTCAAATTAGCAACACAAATTATTTTAAAAATAATTTCTATGAAATATTGCTCAACAACAGAACTGTACAGAACAATAAGACTCATTGTGGTCTTACTGCTTCTGAAGCTATCGATGTTTTACTTCTTTAGAAAAATAAGTTGCTTGTAGATTGTTAACTATCAATCATATGCTAAGAACCAATCTGTACCAGTGAACAAACAATATTAATTTTGGATATCTGATCGGTGTGGACAGGTTGGACCATATGGTCTGTTTCTGTGCTGTACAACTGTATGACTATGGTTCAGATTTCTGAGACACACAGGAAAGTGGATGGAATGTACAAACTTGAGGGTTTTTTTTTCCTTTTTGCAAGCTTGCGTTTTCTTGTTATTCTCACACCTTCAGCCTCACAAAATTATTCCTGACTCTCTGTATCCTTCTAATTTTTGCATGGCATCAGCCACCTTCTGTTATCATTTGAAATAAATAGACAAACTTATCAGTTTGTTACAGTATGACCATATCCTTTTCAATCTTCACTCTAGTTTTCTTTTAATGGATTCTTCTGAACATCCACCATTTATATCTTGTTTTTATGGTCAAACCAGATTCTAAATTTCTCATTTTACTTGATCTATGATATTCTATAGGGCCTCTTTTGATTCTGCAAGTCACATTGAATTGTCAGTGTATCACAATCTTGCTCTGTTCTTCTCTCTCATTTTCATCCTGAAGTGTCTCTAATTCTCTGAATTCTGTGTGCAGTGGACCCTTTTAGATGGATGATCCCTTTTTAGTAGCATGATTTGGTGTTGGACAGGGGTGTACAAAATTTAAAATCACACAACACCAGGTTATAGTTCAACAGCGCTCCAAAAGCTAATGCTTCCAAATAAACCTTTTGGACTATAACCTGGTGTTGTGTGATTTTTAACTTTCTAGTAGCAGTGACTGAATAACAGCTAGGAGAAGTTTTAGATATTTCTGTACACATCCCTCTGGTGAATAGACTACTAAATAATTGTCCTCTTACAACTGTAAATCCAAGAAACCATTAATTTTAATAAACTCTGAAATGCAAACCTTTTGGACATTTCGCACCCATCCTTCTCACTGAAAATAAATAAGAAATGCTTAATGGAGAGTTTAGGAGATTTAGGTTTTGCTGTTATAGGTTGTAAGTTAATAGTATGCAAATTAAATGCAATGTTGCAAACGTGGCAGAGAACTTAACAAGAACAGTTGGGGTCCCAAAGCCCACTATATGACGACACCCCTGTTAGCCCGATCTCTGGGAGTCTGAAGGATTTAAATTCTCAATTATATGCAACATACAAAAATAGGAATAGAAGTAGTCCATTAGGCCCCCTCTGTCATCTAATAAGATCAGACTTGATCTGCTTGTGTTTCAATTTCCACACCCAAGAACCTTTCATTCTCTGCCTAACAGGAACCCACCCAGCTCTTCTACAGCCTTCTGAAGCAGATTTCAAAAATTGCACAATCCTCTGAGAGAAATATTGCTCATCATCTCTGACTAAAATGGTTCTCCCTAATTCTAAATCAGTGCCCCTAGTTCGGGACTGGCCTACAAGAGGAAATATCCTTTTCACATCCATCTTGACAAGACCATTCAGGATCTTATATACTTCAGTCAAATCAGCCTCTACAAAACTAGCTGGCAGCGGGATCCCTGGGGGCATTCAATTTCAGGACATCCCTCCCAGTAGGGTTCGAGTATGAGAACTGCTAGTTTATCAAAAGTAGTACTGTACACTTGAGTGTTCACCAGGGAACATCATGGGATCCCTGGAGAAAGGTAAGATAGGTAAAGTTGAGGGTTATTGAGAGGGTGAATGAGAGGAGGGCAGATGTGACTCTTAGCAGGCACCACCCCTCTCTGATGGCAGGTCCATTAATCAGGCAGTGTGCCTTTGAACAAGACATTCCCCCTCCCCCACCCCGGTCCATTAAGCAGCATTTAATCTTCAGGTTCCTTTCTTGGCAGATTTCCTGCCTGCTGCTGGTTGAATACCAACAGTAGTGGGATTAGGCCCTAAAGTGGACATTTATTACCCTCCTGAGGGCCTCAATTGGCATCTATGAGAGAAGACCACAGGAAAGTCCTTACAGTGTGTGCACATTATTTGGAAGAGACAGTGGGGATATGTGCTCCTACCCTCCAGCAGGAGCGTTAAATTCTGTCCATGTTAGCACATGGAATGAAGGCTGTGAATTAAACCTAATAAAATGCACTTTTGTAACAACAGTATCGTTTTGGAGAACAGACAAAATTGAGCATTTTCAGACCATTATGGACATAGGCATTTTTTTTTAGTCTTTGAAGTTATTTAATTACATACAGGTAAAATGTCGAGGAATAGATCCTCAATTATATTAAACTAATTAAGGCAATCAATGTTGTAATTATGTCATGATCAGAAACACTTTCTGTTGCTTTGGGATTTATAAACTTTGTTCACATAGTTTGCCTCCTACTTATGAAACCACTGGAACATTTAAATTAAATAAATGTTTGAGACATCTCATATATATGAGTCATGTTATTTTCATTCTATGAATTATCTTAGTAAATGCCACATTCCTAACACAATCTACAAAGCATGCAATCAGATCAACATATTTCGTTCTGTTCAGAAATGTTCAGGAACATTTAAGGAACAAGAAGGACAGAAAACTAAACCTAACTTTTTAGGCAGCCGGCTCCAATCTTTAATTTTTAGCATTTCCTAATTTGTGAGAATCAGAGCACTGGACCTATTGTTTGCGAACAAGGCATGGCATTTGATTATAGATATATTGGCATCTTAAAATAAATACACACACACATATATATATATATATATATATCCCAAATGTAAAGACTGGAATTATTAATCTGTGTGGATTTCCTAATTTAGTTGAATCTTTGGTTACTATAGTTCAAAGTAGTATACCAACAACAGTAAAAACAGCAAAAATTAGAAACCACTTCTCCAGTTTTTTTGGGTAAAGATAAATCCTTGCAGGACAAATAGATAACAGTGTAAGAACAGAATGCGAAGTCACAGCAAGTGATTCTCTGGTTACCAAATGTTCTTCTGCAGGATTCCACCCATCCTTTCTAGGGTTTCCAGAACACTTGTTTCCTAAATCTATGCTCATAACTGAGAATATTGACACTGGTCCTAATCACAGACTAAGAAAATAAGAAATAAAGTCTCATTTGCTCTCAATTAACTTTGGCAAGAAGTGTTAGTTTGTGTGAATGACAGATGGTTACAGCATTGGGTTTAGTCACAATGACTCATATGATTGAAAATGATGTCAATACTCACTGCTATGCATTGTACACTTGAACAATGCAAACTTCAGTAAAAGACAAAGCTGCTGCCACCTTTGTGGGGTGGTTGTTCCTGTCAGTAGAAGGAGATGAAGGGAGAAAAGGTCATTTGTAGCTTGGATAGAATTGTCTTAATTTTTTGTCTAATTCTTGATACTCATTGGGGGAGATTTAACAGCAGATATAACACTGGGCTAAAATCACTCACTGTTATTTACATGGTAATTAAACAGCAACTGTGCACATGCAAGAATCAGAAAATAGCTTTAAAAGATGCTCTGTTTCTCCAGAAGGTTTGCAACTGTAATGTCTGATTGTTCATTGAACAGTGTGAACTGCTGTAATGGCATCATTGATATGAATTAAACTTGCCATAAAAAGATCGGGCTTTGCTAATTCCAATATAAGTACTCATTCAACAGTGCCTCATATTTTAATCACTACCAGTTAACTTAACATTAACTCTTATATGTGTGCAGTTATTGCCAGATATTTCTAAAAAATAAATCTTTTTTAACTTTTTCTTTCTATTTTATCATTTTTCACATAATCTTTCACAACTTGATTCTTCAACTTGAATGGTTAAAGAGACATACAATTGTTTGCCCTGTTCACACATAACACGTCAGTCTCTTACCATCCAAAACCCTATATAGGATACCTATACAGTATATAAGATAAAACTCTAAGTACAGGATGGGAAAATGAAAATGTAATAAATGACACAAATTGAGCTCATAATGTTTTTTTTTATATAACACAATGTGGGATGTTTTGTATATAAAATTTTAGATCAAAACATTCATTCTGCACACATTCAAAGAATATGGTTTGCTTTTGTTTCATAATTGGTCCATTAGGTTAGAGGTGGGCAGGCAGATACAATAGTTGCAATCTTTCACTTAAAATAGTCACCATTAAGGCAAATTAACCACAGTGATTTTTATCTTCTTATAACTGAGTTGCAACAAAGTTCATTAGGTTAACAGCAAATCTATTAGGTTTTTTTTAAAACATTACTATTCATTTCTATTCAAAACCATCTTGTTTCTCAGCGATGCCACTGTGCTACCACTCAAGTCACATTTAAAATTGCTGACAATAGGTTTAACTTTCAGTCACTGGCTCAGTTCTTTTTGTCTTCCTGCTTTCCTGGGTCAATATATTGCACTCCCCTCTTCATCTGATGTGTCATTGTCACTGATGCTTTCTTTGCTGCAGGACTGGCTTCTCTTCCAGCTGCTCTGAACATCAATGCTTGGCCAGTGTGTTATACCACCCTTATGGAAGTCATTCCTGGGGACTGGAAGAATACAAGTACATTAGTCATCAGAAAGCAATGTTAACCAACTGAAATATAAAACACCTTCATGTAGGAAAGTAGATTCGAGAATTATTTGAAAGAATAGTGGAGCAGACTCAATGGGCTGAATGGCCTATGTCTAATGGCTAATGCCAAAGAAAACAAAATGACTTACAACAGTAGCATGTATTAGATAACGGTAACTCTCTAATTCTGTGTTTCGTGCAGTGTTCAATAATCAAACAGCGGTAACCACACTGAAAATAATAATTATTTTTAATAGATTATAACCAGATTTCCACATATTAATGTTTTCAAACTTGCAATACCTTCATTAAGTGTAAAAATGGCAAAAGTGAGGACTGCAGATGCTGGAAATCAGATTCTAGATTAGAGTGGAGCTGGAAAAGCACAGCAGGTCAGGCAGCATCCGAGGAGCAGGAAAATCGATGTTTCAGGCAAAAACCCTTCATTAGGACTGAAGGCAGGAAGCCTCAGGGTGGAGAGATAAAAGGGACAGGGGTGGGGGTGGGGTGAAGGTAGCAAAGAGTACAATAGGTGGATGGGGGTGGTAGGTCAGAGAGGAGGATGGGGGAAGGTGGCAAAGAGTACAAAGGGTGAAGATGAATATGTCAGAGAGGAGGGTTTTAGATTAGATTACTTACAGTGTGGAAACAGGCCCTTCAGCCCAACAAGTCCACACCTACCCTCCGAAGAGCAACCCCTTCGCCTAACACTGCGGGCAATTTAGCATGGCCAATTCACCTAACCTGCACATCTTTAGACTGTGGGAGGAAACCGGAGCAAACCCACGCAGACACGGGGAGAATGTGCAAACCCCACACAGACAGTTGCCCGAAGCACAATTTGAACCCGGGTCTCTGGCACTGTGAGGCAGCAGTGCTAACCACTGAGCCACCGTGCCGCCTGTGGAACAGATAGGTGGGAAGGAAGATTGGCAGGTAGGACAGGTCAAGAGGATGGTGTTGAGCTGGAAGCTTGGAACTGGGGTAAGGTGGGGGGAGGGGAAATGAGGAAACTGGTGAAGTTCACATTGATGCCCTGGGTTGTAGTGTTCCGAGGCGGAGATGAGGTGTTCTGGGTCATTTTACCACCCAAATAAATTCATCACTAATTGCAATTCTAATTTGTTTTACTCAGTCATGGTATTTAGACATAGCCACCATTTATTGGTCATTCCTAGATGCCCTTGAGAAGGTGGTGGTGAGCTAGAATTATTTGATCAAGCAAATATATCTCCAAGTTCTCCAATTATTACAGAGTGGTCATTGTAATTGTGCCAGATTTAACAATCATCCTATCAGTATAGCTCCTGGGTGATTGGATTGTAAGGTTAAGAATGTGCCTCAGCTGTGTGTTTTCAAGAATGCACCAAGCCTATTCCAAACACATTCCTCAGGAATGGACAATAAATGCTGGCCTTGCGAGCAACATCCATATCCCAGATACAAGCAATGAATCCAACAACCCATAAAACCAAACAGGCTTATCAAGTCTTAGAGAAGGACTTACATGTGCATGTGCAGTGGATATTGCTATCTCAGAGGACTCAATGTTGATTTCTCAAATTTCAAATGTCCTTCCCACCCATCACATGGCTCCCTCTCCAGCCCCATCTTTTCCCCTCCATTCCTCCTACCGACCCTTCCTTCCAGCTACCGACTGGATTCATTCCTCACATTGAACAACCAGGTCATACCCACCACCTGTATTCACCTATCACTACCTCACCACTATACCCCTTTCCCCACCCATAACCCTCCCCGCTACTTCATCTGCAACTCTCCCTACCGCCACCTCCATTTCCAAAGAAATGTTATACCTGAAATGGTGACTTCTCCACCTCCTAATGCTGCCTGGCCTGCTGTGTTCCTCCATCCTCCTGCTTGTCTATCTAGCACTTATGACTAATCATTTCTTATGGAGTTTAAACGTGGTGATTGAAAGACAGGCTATTGTTGGACAAGTCACATGAAACAACACAGAGCAGAACTTCCCAAACTGAGGACTTGGACCCCAAGTGGAGTCACGAGTTAAGTTTTGAAGTTGCAATTTGGGGCAGCAAACATTGCTATGATTGAATTGTAACAGCTGCACTCGCAATCCAACAGACAGGTCCCCGCTCTCAACGACATTCCCCTTTCTAAGATCTCACTGAGATCTCACAACAATTTTCAAGCTTTGGCATTAGGCTGCATTGCCAGAGAGGACAGACAGGTACGTGCTCAAATTGGACAGTAGTGAAGGGATCATAATTGACCTTTGATCCTCCTCCTGCCTAATCTCGGAAAACATTCATGTTTCTCAATCCTAATTCCTATCAAGTGTCCCTGCTGGAAAATGCAAACATAGAATTCAAGACTTAATTTGTGACCCACAGAAAAAGAAAAGGGCAGCACGGTGGCTCAGTGGTTAGCACTGCTGCCTCATAGTGCCAGGAACCTCGGTTCAATTCCAGCCTTGGACAACTGTCTGTGTGAAGTTTACACTTTCTCCCAGTGTCTGCATGGGTTTCCTTTGAATACCAAAGGGAGGTGGTTAAACTCTCCCTCCTGTTGGACATTGTCATTGGCTGGTATCTGTGTGGTGTAAATGTGACTTGACACTTCTCACCAAGAGGGAAAACACCTCTCAGACTGAGATGAGTGGCATCCAAAACCATCTTTCTCTGTGCTATGTACAACTTCAATCACTGGCGAGTTTTACCTCTGATTCCCACTGTCTTAGTTTAGAAGAATGAGAGGAGACATTATTGAAACATAAAAGACACCGAAGGGGCTTAACAGAGTGGGAAGGTTGTTTCCCACTGTGGGAGAGTCCAGGACCAAACTGCACATTCGCAGTGTAAGAGCTTGCCCATTTAAGGTGTGGGGGAATCTTTGCTCTCACTGAGTAGTGAATTTGTGGAATGCTTTACTGCAGACAGCTGTCAAGGCTGGTTGTCAAGAATATTCAAAGTTAAAAATCACACAATAGGTTACAGTCCAACAGGTTTATTTGAAAGTACAAGTCCAACACTGGCACCTCCACATCAAGAACATTCAAAGCTGAGGTAGACAGATTTGTAATTAGTAAGCAATTCAAGACATATGAGGAAAAGACAGGAAAGTGGGGTTGAGGATCATCAGAGTCAAGATTAGAGTGCTGGAAAAACACAGCAGGTCAGGCAGCATCTGAGGAGCAGGAAAAATCGATGTTTCAGGCAAAAGCCCTTCATCAGAAATGAGGCTTCACTCTAATCTCCAGCATTTGCAGTTCCCACTTCTGCCTTGAGGATCATCAGACCAGCAATGATTTCAAGGAATAGCAAAACATATTGAATAGGCTGAATGACCTACTTCTGCTCCAACATCTTATCCTATGACCGATGGCTTGGTGATGACCTTGTAGGTGACTCCCTTGTATCTCCTGCCTTATCCTTCTAGATGGTAGAAGTTGTGGGTTTGGAATGTAATGTTCAGAAAACCACAAGACACATGAGCAGAATTGGGCCCTTCAGCCCTTCAAGTCCACTCTGCCATTTGATCATGGCTGACATAATTCTCCTGCCTTCCCTCCGTAATCTTTAATCCCTTACTAATTAAGAAATTATTTATCCCTGTCTTAATGACTTGGCCTCCACAGCCCTTTGTGGTAATGAGTTCCACAGATTCACCAACATCTGGCTGAAGAAATTCCCCTTTATCTCAGGTCTAAAGGGTCATCCCTTCACGCTGTGGCTGAGCCCTTAGGTTCTAGTCTTTCCTACTAGTGGAAACATCTCCATATCCACTCTGTCAAGGGCTCTCAGTATTCTGTGTGTTTCAATCAGATCCTCTCAACATCCTAAGCTCCATTCAGTACAGACCTAGAGTCCTGAACTGCACCTCATATGACAAGCTTCTTATCTGTGAGGTCATTCTTGTAAACCTCCCTGAACTCTCTCCAAAGCCAGCACATCCTTCCTTAGATATGGGCTCAAAACTGCTTACAATAATCCAAATGTAGTCTGACTAGAGCATTATTCAGCTTCAGCGGTACATCCCTATTCTTATATTCTAGCCTTCTTGAAATCAATGTGAACATTTTATTTGCCTTCCTAACTGCTAACTGGACCTATATGTTAATCTTGAGAGGATCCTGAACTAACATTCTCACGTCCCCAAATGCTTCAGATTTCCAAGCCATTCCTCATTTAGAAAACAGTCTGTGCCTCTATTAGAAAAGATTTACAAGAATGTTGCCAGGGTTGGAGGATTTGAGCTATAGGGAGAGGCTGAACAGGCCGGGGCTGTTTTCCCTGGAGCGTCAGAGGCTGAGGGGTGACCTTATAGAGGTTTACAAAATTATGAGGGACATGGATAAGGTAAATAGACAAAGTCTTTTCTCTGGGGTTGGGGAGTCCAGAACTACAGGGCATAGGTTTAGGGTGAGAAGGGAAAGATATAAAAGAGACCTAAGGGGCAAAATTTTCATGCAGAGGGTGGTACGTGTATGGAATGAGCTGCCAGAGGATGTGGTGGAGGCTAGTACAATTGCAACATTTAAGAGGCATTTGGATGGGTATATGAATAGGAAGGGTTTGGAGGGATATGGGCTGGTTGCTGGCAGGTGGGACTAGATTGGGTTGGGATATCTGGTCGGCATGGACGGGTTGGACCGAAGGGTCTGTTTCCATGCTGTACATCTCTATGACTCTATTCTTACCAAAGTGCATAACCCCACACTTTCCCACATTCTATTCTGTCTGCCACTTCTTTGCACACTGTCCTAGTCTGTCCAGGTCCTTCTGCAGCCTCCCTGCTTCCTCAACACTACCTGTCTCTCTCCATTGATCCTTGTCTCATATCCACAAACTCAGTAACCATATCCTCAGTTCCTTTGTCCAGATCGTTAATGTATAACCTCTGTGGAATTCCACTAGTCACTGCCTGCCATCCTGAAAAAGATCCCTTTATCTACATTCTCTGCCTTATGCCAGTCAGCCAATCCTCTATTCATGCCAGTGCATTGCTCCTAACAGCATGAATTCTTATTGTATTTAGCAGCCTATACGACACTTTATCAAAGACTTCTAGAAATACAAATCGGTCGTGTCCACTGGCTCCCCTTTGTTTAACCTGCTCATACCTCCTCAAAATTAAAAATCGCACAACACCAGGTTATAGTCCAACAGGTTTATTTGCAAGCACTAGCTTTTGAGACACTGCTTGTCACAACCACCTGAAGAGGAAGTGCCTCAAAAGCTTGTGCTTCCAAATAAACCTGTTGGACTCTAACCCAATGTTGTGTGATTTTTAACTTTGTCCACCCCAGTCCAACACCGGCATCTCCAAATCATGAATACCCCCTCAAAGAATTCCAACATATTTGGTCAGGTATGACCTTCCCTTGGGCAAGGTTGTGCGGACTCAGCCGTATTTTCCCATATTCTTCCAAGTACTCCACAATCTTATTATTAATAATGAACTCTAAAATGCCAATGGCTGAGTTCAGGCTAACCAGTCTATAATTTCCCATCTTCTGCCTCTCTCTCTTCTTAAACAGGGGTGTTACATTGGCCACTTTCCAGTTTTCTGGGACCCACCTGATTCCCGTGCTTCCTGAAAGATCACCACCAATACCTATAGAACACTGAACATGGAACAGTATAGCGCAGAATAGGCCTTTAGTTCTCAATGTTGCACCGAACTGTGAGCTAATCTAAGCCCATCCCATCATCATCCATGTGCTTATCCAAGGATTATTTAAATCTCCCTAATGTGGCTGAGTTAACTAAATTGGCAGGTAGGGCATTCTATGCCCTTACCACTCTCTAGGTAAAGAACCTGCCTCTGACATCTGTCTTAAATCTATCACCCCTCAATTTGTAGTTATGCCCCCTCATACAAGCGGACATCATCATCTTAGGAAAAAGACTTTCACTATCTACCCTATCTAATCCTCTGATCATCTTTTATGTCTCTATCAAATCCCCCCTTAGCCTTCCTCTTTCTAATGAGAACAGACCCAAGTCTCTCAGCCTTTCCTCATAAGACCTTCCCTCCAAACCAGGCAACATCCTGGTAAACCTCCTCTGCATCTTTTCCAAACCTTCCACATCCTTCCTGTAATGGGGCGAACAGAACTGTACACAAAATTCCAAGTGCGACCGCACTAGCGTTTTGTACACTTGCAGCATGACATTACAGCTCCAGAACTCAATCCCTCTACCAATAAAACCTAACACACCATATGCCTTCTTAACAGCACTATCAACCTTGGTGGCAACTTTCAGAGATCTATGTACATGGACTCAAGATCTCTCTGCATATCCACACTACCAAGAATCTTTCATTGACCCAGTATTCTGCCTTCCTGTTATTCTTCCCTAAGTGAATCACCTCACCGCATTGAACTCCATTTGCCATCTCTCAGCCCAATTCTGCAGTTTATCTAAGTCCCCCTGCAACCTGCAACATTCTTCCACACTGTCCACTACTCCACCATCTTTAGTGTCATCTACAAACTTACTAACCTATCCATCTATGCCTGTGTATAAGTCATTTATAAAAATGACAAACAGCAATAGTCCCAAAACAGATCCTTGTGGCACACCAGTAGTAACCGGACTCCAGGCTGAATATTTTCGATCAACCACCACTTGCTGCCTTCTTACAGACAGCCATTTCTAATCCAAACTGCTAAATCACCCTCAATCCCATGCCTCTGCATTTTCTTCAACAGCCTACCATGTGGAACCTTATCAAGGCTTTACTGAAGTCCATGTACACCACATCAACTACCTTATCCACATCCTCATGCTTGACCACCTTCTCAAAAAACTCAGAGGTTTGTGAGACATGACCTGCCCTTGACGAAACCATGTTGACTATCTACAATCAAATTGTTGCTTGCTAGATGAATATAAATCCTATCTCTCAAAATCTTTTCTAAATCTTTTCCTATAACAGACATAAGGCCCACAGGTCTATAATTACCTGGGTCATCTCTACTGCCCTTCTTGAACAAGGGCACAACATTTGCAATCCTCCAGTCCTCTTGTACTAAACCTGTAGACAATGACAGCCCAAAGATCAAAGCCAAAGGCTCCAATACCTCCTCCCTAAGCTTCCCAGAGAATCCTCAGATAAATCCCATCCAGGCCAAGGGACTTGTCTACTTTCACTATTTCTAGAATTGATAATACCTCTTTTTTACTAACCTCGATCCTTTCTAATCTAATAACTCGTATCTCATTCTCCTCCTCTACAATATTTTCCTTTTCCTGAGTGAAATCCGATGAGAAATATTCGTTTAGCACCTCTCCAATCTCCTCAGGGTCCACACACAACTGCCCACTTCTGTCTTTGGCCCTATTCATGCTTTTATTCCTCACATACCTATCTAAAGCTTTAGGGTTCTCCTTTGTTCTACTTGCTAAATACTGCTCATTCCTCTCTTTGCTCTTCTTAACTCTCTCTTTAAATCCTTCCTAGATAATTTGTAACTCTCCATCGCCTCATCTGAATGATCTTGTCTCATCGTCACATAACCCTCCTTCTTCCGCTTAACAAAGGATGCAATATCTGTAGTAAACTACGGTTCCCTTACCTTATTACTTCCTCCCTGTCTGACAGAGACATACCTATCAAGGACATGCAATATCTGTTCCTTAAACCAGCTCCACTTTTCGATTGTCCCCATCCCCTGCATTTTGCTACTCCATTTTATGCATCCTAAGTCTTGCTTCATAATTGCCCTTGCCCCATCAATAACTCTTGCCCTGTGGCATGTACCTATCCCTTTCCATCACTAAACTAGACGTAACTGAATCCCCTCAGTTAGCTCCCTCAGAGCTCTAGGGTGTTGTCCATTTGGTCTGGGTGATTTATCCACCTTCAGACCTTTTGCCTTCCCCAGCACCTTTTCCTTAGTGATGGCCACTATACTCTCTATCCCCTAACTCTCTCGAAGTTCTGATATGCTACAAGCATCTTCCACTATGAAGACGAAAGCAAAGTACCTATTCAGTTCTTCTGTCATTCTTTGTTCTCAATTACTGTTTCTCCAGTTTCATTTTCCAGCAGCCTAATGTCCAGTTTTGCCTTTCTTACCTTTTTCATATCTAAAAAAAACTCTTATAGTCTTCCTTTATATTTCTCATCATCTCCCCTGCTTATTGCTTATATTGTTGTCCTCTGCTGGTTTTTAAAGGTTTTCCCACTAAGTTATAACACATTGTATGCTTTTTCTTTTGCTTTTATGCTGTCCCTGACTTCCTTTGTGAACCATGGTTGCTTTGTCCTCCCCTTGGTGTACTTCTTCTTCCTTGGGTTGAATTTCTGTTATACCTCCCAAATTACCCACAGAAGCCCCTGTCGTTGTTGCTCCACCCCGTTAGCTCCCCTTTTAATCAACTCTGCACAACTCTTCCCTCATATTTTGTAGTTACTTTCACTCAAATGTTATATCTGAGCTAAACTTCTCCCTCTCAAACGCAAAATGAATTTATCATACTGTAGACACTGTTCCCGAGAGGTTCCTTCACCTTAAGCTGCTTAATCAAGTCTGCCTCATTACAGATTACCAAACTTAGAATTGTCTGTTCCCTAGTGGACTCTACCACAAGCTGCTCCAAAAGAACCATCTCATAGACATTCCATGAGTTATTTTCTTGGGATCCACTACCAACCTCATTTTCCCAGTCCTCCTGCATATTGAAGTCCCCCATGATTTATGCAATAGTGCTTTCATTACTTGCATTTTCTGCCTCTTGATTTATTTTCTTCCTCACCCCTGACGACTGCTTGGGAACCTGTATAACAGGGCCTTTTTTCTTTGCAGTTCCTCAACCCTACCCACACAGATTCTTCATCTTCTAAATCTATATCACTTCTTGCTATTGGTTTGATTTCATTTCTTACTAACAAGGTCCCTTTGCCCAAAGCCTGTCCTTTTAATAGGACACATATCCTTGGATAGTAAATTCACAGCCCTGATCCCTTTGTAGCCTTGACTCAGTAATGCCCACAACATCACACTCACCAATTTCAAGCTGCTTTACAATCTCATTTACCTTCTTTCACATACTGTGGGCATTTAAGTACGACACCCTCAGTCCAGTACTGACTGTCCCCTTCTCACAGCTGTCCCTTTAGCTGCTGTGCCTGAAGTTAGATTTCTGAGCCCTTCCATACTCTCTGTCCTATTACTTGCTCTGGAAACATTAATAACCTCAGTTGAGCCCTCCCTCCTTTTAAGTTTTCTATTAACTAAACCCATCCCCTCGTTACTAAGTTTAAGACCCTATCTATGGCCCTGGGTATTTGATTCACCAGGACTCTAGTCCCAGCAAGATTCAGGTGGAGCCTGTACAATCAGAACAGCTCCCTCCTTCCCCATGAATTCAAACCCAATTCTCCCACGCCAATCTTTGAGCCACACATTTGCTTCTTTAATCTTGTTAACCCTGTGCTAATTAACTCATGGCTCAGGTAGTAATCCATAGATTACTAACTTTTTGGTTGTGTCTTCTAGTTAAGCTTCAAGCCGCTCATCTTCCTTCAGCAGAACCTCTTTCCATCTATTATCATTGGTACCTACATGGAGCTGAAAATGTGTTGCTGGAAAAGCGCAGCAGGTCAGGCAGCATCCAAGGATCAGGAGATTCGATTCTCCTGCTCCTTGGATGCCGCCCGACTTGCTGCGCTTTTCCAGCAACACATTTTCAGCTCTGATCTCCAGCATCTGCAGTCCTCACTTTCTCCTCAAGGTACCTACATGGACCCAATAACTGGATCTTTCCCTTCCCACTCCAGATTCCCCTGCAGCCCAGATGAGATTTCCTGATTCTAAGAAACAAGCAGGCAACAGTGCCTTTGGAACTTTTGATCCTGGTTACAGAGAACAGCATCCATTCCCCTGACTATACTATCCCTGATTACAGCTACATTTCTTTTTTGTCCCCCCTCGTCAATAGTTCCCACGGTACTATGGCCAGTTTGCTCATTCTCCCTACAGCCTGTGCTTTCATCCACACATGGAGCAAAAATCTCAAACCTGTTAGACAAGCTCAATGAGTGAGGCTCCTTCAGCTCTACCTCCTGAATGCTCTGTCTGCCTCACTCATAGTCACACCTTCCTGTCCCTGATTACTGACTGAATTTGAGGTATGACTTGGAGATGCTGCTGTTGGACTGGGCTGGACAAAGTTAAAAATTACACAACACCAGGTTATAGTCCAACAGGTTTATTTCGACGCATTAGCTTTCGGTAAGACTGCCTCCTGAAGCACTGGCTGAAGTTTCTGTTGTGCATCTTGTAGATGGTGCACACAGCTGTCACTGAGTGTTGTGATGAATAGAGTGGATGTTGAAGGTGATGGTTAGGATGCCAATCACTTTGACTTGGATGATGTCAAGTTCCTTGAGTAATTTTAAGAGTTTCACTCCTTCCAGGCAAGTGGGGAGTATACGAGCACATTCCTGACTTGTGCCTTGTAGATGGTGGACTGGGCTTGGGAGTGAGGAGATGAATTTCGCTGCAGAATTCCCAGCCTCTGATCTGAGCTAGTAGCCATTATATTTATATAGCCAGTACAGCTCAGTTACTGGTCTACGCTAACCCACAGGATGTTGTTCTGGGGATTCAGCGATGGAATTATCCATCAGTTTATTAACTATGTATGTACATCATTATTGCAAAACACAATTAGCGTCAGATAGTCATAGAGTAATACAGCATGAAAATAGGCCCTTCGGCCCAAACTGGTCCATGCTGACCATGGTGCCCACTCAGCTAGTTCCAATTGCCTGCATTTGGTCTATATTCCTCTAAATCCTTCCCATCCATGTACCTATCCAAATGTTTTGTAAATGTTGCTGTTGTACCTGCCTCAGCCACTTTCTCTGGCAGCCCATTCCATATACCTGTACGCACCACTCTCTGCATGAAGATGTTGCCCCTCGGGCCCTTCTTAAATCTTTTCCCTCACACCATAGACCTATGCCCTCTAGTTTTCAATTCTCCATACCTGGGAAAAAGACTATATGCATTCATTCAAACTATGCCCCTCATGATTTCATACCTCACGGTGGCACAGTGGTTAGCACTACTGCCTCACAGCACCAGAGATCCGAGTTCAATTCCCACCTCAGGAGACTGACTGTGTGGAGTTTGCACGTTCTCCCTGTGTCTGTGTGGGTTTCCTCCAGGTGCTCCGGTTTCCTCCCACAGTCCAAAGATGTGCAGGTTAGGTGAATTGGCCATGCTAAATTGCCCGTAGTGTTAGGGGCAGGGGTAAATGTAGGGGAATGGGTCTGGGTGGGTTGCACTTCGGTGGGTCAGTGTGGACTTGTTGGGCCGAAGGGCTGTTTCCACACTGTAAGTAATCTAATCTAATCTAAAAGTCACTGTTATTTAAGGCTGAACAAAACAGAAATTGTTGGAAAATCTCAGAATGTCTGGCAACATCTGTGAAGAGGAGTCAGATTTAACATTTCGGGTCAAGTGACCCTTCCTCAGAATAGATGGTCGCGAAGAAAATGTTGGTTTATATTGATGGGGAAGGGGGGTGAGAATAAGGAGTAAACGATAAGTGGGGATAAGTGGGGAGAGAGAACAGTTAGACCGACAAGGGTGTAGTTAACAAGAGTTGTTTAAGAGCTGTTATGGAGCAGTGGTAATATCTCCACCTCTGCGGTAGAGATCTGGGTTCAAGTCTCACTAGCTCCAAGGCTCTGTAATAACATCACTGATGCACATTCTCCCAGTGTCTGTGTGGGTTTCATCCCACAGTCCAAAGATGTGCAGGTCAGGTGAATTAGCCATGCTAAATTGCCATGCTAAATTGCCTATAGTGTAAGGTGCATTAGTCAGAGGGTAATGGGTCTGACTGGGTTGCTCTTTGGAGGGTCGGTGCGGACTGGTTGGGCCGAAGGGCCCGTTTCCACACTGTAGGGAATCTAATCTTTCAAAAAAAACAGCTTGCTTTGAAACTATCGATCCCAGTCACTTTAATTAACAAGGCGTCCTGTTTATCATTTGGCGTGAAAATTCAGAATGTTAGTAGTGAGGAAAAAGAAATATCTGCAAATCGGGCTGGACTCATCCTTTCCTCAATTCTGTTTCTGTTTACATAGTGTTTGGGGAGTGGGGGGAGGGGGGTGCGGAGGGATAGTTTGACAACGGCTTTCCTGGTAAACATGTAACATTGAGGGAGTTTGTTGCTGCCGGAATACCTTGGCACAGCGGCAGCAGGGTCGGGGGACTGAACATCCTTCAAGTACTGACCACTCCAGCCGGGAATTGGTACAGCACACTGAGACAATTGGGGAATTATAACATTCTGTAGCATAATGGCATCTGATGTAAAGCTGATCTCAAACTTAGATTAGATTAGATTACTTACAGTGTGGAAACAGGCCCTTCGGCCCAACAAGTCCACACCGACCCGCCGAAGCGTAACCCACCCATACCCCTACATTTACCTCTTACCTACCACTACAGGCAATTTAGCATGGCCAATTCACCTGACCCGCACATCTTTGGACTGTGGGAGGAAACCGGAGCACCCGGAGGAAACCCACGCAGACACGGGGAGAATGTGCAAACTTCACACAGTCAGTCGCCTGAGTCTGGAACTGAACCCGGGTCTCAGGCGCTGTGAGGCAGCAGTGCTAACCACTGTGCCACCGTGCCGCCCACTAAGAGTTTTACATTGAAGTAAATCCCCCCAAAGTAATATAACGGTGAAGGAAATCGACAAGTGTTCTACAGGTTAGTATTCTGTAAATTTCTCGACCCTTCGTCACTAATTAGAGAATGTATAACACTGAGAGTTAGCGTTCGGCCCATCGTGTCGGTGGCAGCTCTTTGGTAGAGATGCAGCTAGTGCCACTTTGCTCTCAGCCCGGCGTTTTAATGTCCTTTCCACAGACTGTACACGTCTCTGCTCCAACTCTTGTCGAGTCGCTATATCACACTTGCCATTCAAAAAGGTCGCCTGCCTCTCCGTTTTGCCGGTGTGCTCTCTCTGGGGGGGTTTCTCTCCGGTAGAAGAAATTTTCAGGCTTGAGACGAAGGTGGAGCAGGTGTCGAGGTCTTTGCAAACGTTGTCCTGAGTGTAAACAGCTGTTGTTTTGGACGGGGTACATCCCATGGCTCTGGACCAGCTTCTGCCAGCCCCCAGGCAGACTGATCATCCTCCGGGTCCGGGAGGGAGTGCACACTGGGAGGAGGGACCACTCCATTCAGGTGTGGGACCCCCGCCTCCTTTCAAAGCAACAACCCAACAAATCGACTGGCACATGTCATTGCGGTTTGTTGCTACGGGCAACAGCCATGAACTTGTTGGACTTCATTCACGGGCGGAGAGAGACAATAGACAATAGGTGCAGGAGTAGGCCATTCTGCCCATCGAGCCAGCGCCACCATTCATTATGATCATGGCTGACCAGGATTGTCTCTCACACTTGACAGTTCTGACTTTCTGTCAGTTTTCCACCGCTGCATCATCCCAATCTTCACAGAGAGGTCCAAACTAAGGAGCACATGCATCACCACTGTCCCAGCGGTTATTCAATTACATAGTTAACTTTGTCCACCCTGGTCCAACACCAGCATCTCCAAGTCAATCAATTCAACACTGCTGCGTTGCAAAATTCCTGAGGAACCAAAAATCGTTCACTCTCAATTCAAGTCTTTTCCAATTTAGTTCTGTTACGCTGGCTGTGAGAATAATACAAACAGTTTTCAGAAAGATATTGATAGTTTAACTAAATAGGCAAAAAAAAGTTCAAAGTTTGGGAGAAGATTTGTAGCTCGGGTGCTCGTTGTTGTGGTTCTGTTCTCCAAGCCGGGAATTTGTGTTGCAAACGTTTCGTCCCCTTTCTAGGTGACATCCTCAGTGCTGGGGAGCCTCCTGTGAAGCACTTCTGTGATGTTTCCTCGGCATTTATAGTGGCTTGTCTCTGCCGCTTCGGTTGTCAGTTGCTGTCCGCTGCAGTGGCCGGTATATTGGGTCCAGGTCGATGTGTTTGTTGATAGAATCTGTGGATGAGTGCCGTGCATCTAGGAATTCCCTGGCTGTTCTCTGTTTGGCTTGCCCTATGGAAAATGTGAAGTTGCCCATTTTGGAAAGGAGAACAAAAGAACAGAATATTATTTAAATGGAAAAATACTGCAGACATCTGCAATACTTGGGGGGTACTGTACTTGTGCATAAAACACTGGCACAGCAGGTCATTAGAAAGGCTGATGGAATGTTGGCCCTTATTTCAAGAGAATTGAAATGAAAGAGTAAGGAAGTCTTACTGTGGTTGTACGAGGTACTGGTGTGATCACATCTGGATTACTGTGAGCAGATTTGGTACCTTGATCTAAAAAAAAATTCATTGGAGGCAGTTCAAAAAAATTTCGTTAGGATGATCCCTGGTATGGGAGATTATCTTATAAACAACTAAACAGGTTGGAACTCTACTCATTGAAGTTTATCTGGGCATTGGAGTCAGTGACCCTTCTTGTGACTGTTTTCTCTCCACAAATGTTGCTAGACCTGCTGAGTTTCTCCAGAAAATTCTGTTTCAGAATAATTTCTGTTTAGAGGACCCTCTTGAGCAACTTGTTCCTATTTGTGGTTTACATTTAGCGTTCAGGGACTACTTTTTCTATCTCATTCCCTCCCTTATTTGGTGATGCTGGCACTTAGCAACATTACCATCTGCTTTCTATTGATATACGGGGTATTTGGACTCAAACAGAATTCAAAGAGTTAATCAAATCTCCCATAAATATCATTGCACCATCAAATGTAAAGTCACACACCTGAAAAGCATTTCTTAAGCATGACAGTAATATTATGAAGATGTGGGTGTACTTTAAGAGAGTTAAAAGCAGCAGAACTACTGGACACAGTACCAAGTGTTCTCAATAAGGCAACAATGTATGTAACACTCGGTTGAACAACTTGATTAGCTCATTGTCGAATTCGAATTTGATTTTGTCTCCAGGCAATCAATTTAAATTATACCCTGAAAAAAATACCAATTTCCAATCAAGTTTGAATTGAGTATATTGACAATCTTAAAAACCAATGACACAATACGATGCTCTGGGGGTTTAAAATCAGGAGAAAATTGAATAGTTGAGAGGAGAACTGCCAGATCCTAGCATGTAATAGACTGCATGAAAAAAAATCTCCCTTAAAAATACCTTTTGATAAGTAACTTGTGACAGAAATTCCTAACAAGGAGAAAAGAAGACACAGGAAGAGCCGAAGACAAGAACCTAAAGCTGCCTGGTTTTGAGATAAGTGTTATTTTGTAAATCTTAATTGGAAGTTTTATTGGACTAGTATATAGAGGGAAGGTAAAAGTTAGGTTAGAGAAAGAAATTGTAAATAGTTAATTATTCTCTGTTATACTTTAAGCAATAAAGTTGTTAATTTTTACTTTACATAGTTCTTGGTCACTCGAAGTTTTACAGATTACTGCACGGGATAAATAATTTCTGTATTGCTGGTTTTAAATTAAGCAGGCGTGTTTACCCCGTGTCATAACAGTTAGCACAAGACAAAAGGCATAAGTTAGCAAAAATCTTTTTTTTAAAAATGTACACACACTTCTGTGCAAAAAAATGCATCGCACTTTCTGCAGCTTGGCTGTATCTTTGGCTCTAATACAATCACTGCACTTCAAGTATTTCACAGTATGTGAGACACTTTGAAATGTTGACATCACAGAAATGCAAATGTTAATGGAATCAATATTAAATTGTACAATCAACAGTCTTCATTATCATAGCATCCATTTCCTTTCTTCCCCCATATAGTAGCTCATAAACTCAGGCAACTTTAATTTGGAGATTCTATATTAATTGGCAAGAACTTGTTACCTGTTTTCTTTTTCCCAGTTAACTGAGTATTCCATTGTTGAAAAGTGAAAAACATCCTCCTCTTGTAAATATTTCATTCCTTTCAGACATATTGCACCATTGCAAACCCTCACATTCCTTTTCATTCACTCTCTCCTTTTTGCAGACCCTCACATTTCTTTTCACCCCCTCTCCTAGGTTGCACTCCCTCACCCTCGTTTGCAGTCCCTCAGTCTCTAGTTTTAAGTCCCTGACTCACCATTTTTCGGCTTCACTTTCCATCCAGCTCCCAGCCATTCTCCCTGGCTTTGGCTCCCATCTTTGCACCTCAAAAAAGAGCTGTAAAAGTTTTTTTTTAAATCAACCTGTTTAGGCATATTATGAAAAAGCAATAAACAGGTGGGACTTGAGCACAGACTTCCTGACCCAGAGATAAGGAAACTACCACAGTGGCATAAAACCCAATATGTCAACCTGTTCTGAGGAAGGGTCACTGGAACCAAAATGTTAACTCTGAATTCTCTCCACAGATGCTGCCAAATCTGAACTTTTCCAGCAATGTCTGGTTTTGTGCCTGATTTCCAGCATCGTAATTTTTATGAAAGTTATCTTGTTAATTTAATCAACCTGTTCGGACAGGTTATAACATCTTCAGGCAGGTCAGATTTCAATCCAGATCTTCTGGCCTACAGATACGGACACTATCACTGCACCACAAGACCTTTAGGTACAATGATTAAACTTAAAATCATTTCCAGCATTGATGATGCAGTCCAGTCAACTCATACTCCAATTATTACTTGTTGCAAGTGTCTTTTTACTAAGAATGTCCTTTTTCATTCACCTGTTCTGTTGTTATTACTGTTATGAAGGTGTAGGTGTGTACATTAGCTTTAAGAGAGAGAGGAAGCTGGCCAGGATTGACTGAAAGCACAGAGTGTGCTGAACAATTTAAAAATGAAACAGATGGCTGACACAAATAACTGGTGATGTATTGCCATGGTACAAAAACAAATTCAAATTCAGCCACTCAGTTTAAATTATGCCCCAGAGACCAACTCCAATCAAATTTGAAGTTTACTGTTTGGGATGACATCAAACCAATGAAATAATTCAATGCTCTCGGGTGAAAAAATGGACATTTTGATCAGTTTGAGGGAGAACTGCAAAAAGCACCAACAAGTACAGACTGCCAGCCAAATAGCACTCTGAAAGCTACCTGTCCATAAGAAAAGTTGTGCAGCAGAAGACCCAGGAAAATGCAGAGGAAAGTCTACAGAGGAAAATCTACAAAGGAGAATCGACAAAGCTGGCTGGTTTTGAAATATGATTAATTTTTTTATAAATGTTAATCAGGTATTTTGTATCGGACCAGTATTGTAGAGTTGTAAAAGATAGGTTTAAGAGAAAGGAGCTGTAATTAATTGTTGTTTTAATGTTCTCTTTTGAACTTCAATAATAAAATTGTTAATTTTTACTTTAAATAGTGAGATTGAGGATCATTCTTTGCCTCTTGAAATTTAACAGATTACAGAGTGAGGTGAGCTTCTCGGTGTGTCAGGTTTAAATTAGCAGAGGGGTTTCCCCCGTGTTGTAACATTACACATCTCTATGGCTCAGAGGTGGGGCAGTTTCACTGCACATTAAGAGAGTGGCCTCAATATATATGCACACTCAGTGAATGCCCTGCCTCGAACATCCCTAACAGCTGCAAAAAGATAAAATCTAAATGCATACAATAAAATTTGACACCTTTTGCAGCACAAAGACATTATAAAGTGTTTCATGGTTAATGGAATTTGAAATGCATTGACAGTTGTAATGAGTGAAAAGTTTAATTCTTTTCTCCTCAACATCTTACTTATTGCCATGTTGACTCTTTCATCTCAGAAGTTAGGAATGATTCAGCAGTAAAACTCTTTTTATCGTTCACACAAACTGATGAGCCAAAAGGTTAATTTGAACAAAGTCCGTTTTTTTCCCTTCTCGATCACCCCATATTGAGGATCTCACCACATGTGGCAGAAATCCTAGGAATGGAACAACTTATAGGATGACATTAATAGACTAACAGAATGGGCAGATGATTGATGGAAAGTTCAATGTGCTCCCTACTATAGGAAAGATGCTGTTAAACTTGAAAGGGTGCAGAAAAAATGTGCAAGGATGGACAGTTTGAGCTGTATGGAGAGGCTGAATAGGCTGGAGATATTTTCCCTGGAGCGTTGAAGGTTGAGGGGTGACCTTATGGAGGTTTATAAAATTATGAGGGGTATGGATAGGGTGAATAGCCAAGGTCTTTTTTCCCCACGATAGGGGAGTCTAAAGCTAGAGGATATAGGTTTAAGATGAGAGGGAAAGGTATAAAAGGGACCTAAATGGCAACTTTTTCACACAGAGAATGGTGAATAATTAAAACATTTAAAATGCATCTGGATGGCTACATGAATAGGAAGGATTTACAGGCAACAACTGCTGGCAAATGGAAATAGGTTAATTTAAGATATCTGGTTGGCATGGATGAGTTTGACTGAAGGATCTGTTTCCATGTACAGCCCTATGACTCTATAGATAATGTACGGTAGTACATTTCGGAAATAAGAATATGTCCTTATCATTTGGAAACTGCAAGTTTACGCAGGGTAAAGGAACAAAAAGATCTTGGAATACAAAATTTTTAATGCTTACAAATTGTGTCAGTGGTTAGCAAGGCCTGAAGTAAAGGAAGCACTGACTTTTTCTAGAGGCAAAGAATTAAAAAGGAGGGAAGTGATGCTGAACCTGAAGTTTGGTTAGGTCAAGAATAGTATACTGTGTGCAGGTCAGGTCATTGCATTCTAAAAAGGCTATTGAGGCACTGAAGAGGGTGCAACGTTACAGAAAGATATTTGTGTGGGTACACATATCAGAAAAGGATTGACAGGCTGGGTCACTTTTCTATTGGAAAAAGAAGGCTAAGGGATAGCCTAATAAGGGCCTTTAAAATCATGACATGTTTTTATTGAGTGGATGTTTTTTCTGTGCAGAAGAGCAACATAGAGGTCAACATAGAATTGGCATCGAGAAATCCAGCAGAGAAATCAGAAGAAACTTTTTTTTACTACAGAGAGTGATGAGAACGTGGAACTCACTCCCATTGGGAGTGATGGAAGTGAATATTTAGATGCAATTAAGGGGAAGCTAAACAAGCATATGGGAGTGAAAGGAATAGAGAGTTATGATAGTACACTTAGATGAGAATAGATGGGAGGGATGAGACATAAATAATGGCATGGACCAATTAGCTAAATGACCTGTTTTTGTACTGTGCATCCTATATAATACCATCTATACAAAAGCTCATCCAATTAAACAGCAAATAAAAAAACACTTAAATTCCCAACATTTCCAACATGTAAATTCTGAACAAACATGCCTTCATTCATTTGAGCAGCAATGTTTAGTGTGGTAGGGCAGTGCCCTGTTAATCTCAGCTGAAATTATCTCTGATATTAGCTCACCTTACTTTTAATACTCATTATGATCATTTGAAGAACAATCCAACAATTCTGATCAGGCCAAAGTCATTTGTTTAAAATGTCTAATTTCTTTGAAAAAGAACGTTGTGCTTTTTGACTGCAATATTTCTTTGCTGCATCTTGTGTGAAACACAGAATGGATTACCAAGGATGACAACACAAATGATATCTAATAGAACTATGCAAGAGAAACTGATAACAGCCTGTTCTTTTCAAAAATGCAAGAATCAATTATGGTATATAAACTGAAAAATGCCAGAAACTGTTGACTATTGAGATGAAAGGTTACAGACCTGAAACATTAACTCTATTTGTTTCTTTTCACAAATGCTGACTGATGTGTTGGGATGGGTACTTTTCCAACATTTTCTGTTTTTATTTCAGATTTACAGCAATCTGCAATATTTTGCTTTTGCATTGCTAATGGAAAGGGATCTTGAGCTAGAAATTGCTAAGTGTGTGACAAAAACATGTTCTGGTTGTTGTTTTGCTTGCTGACTGGTGGGTTTCATCACCATGCTCGGTAATATTATCAGTGAGTCTCTGGTGAAGTATTGGTGTCTTGTCCCGCTTGCTATTTATGGGTCTTGGTTTGTTTTGGTGGTAATATCATTTCTGGTTCTGTTTCTGAGAGGTTGGTAAATGGGGTCCTTACCCATAACCAGCAGACCAAACGTGACATACAAAATACCATGCAAGAACTGTACCAAACGTTACATTCGACAAACCAACACGAAACCATCCACCAGGATACATGAGCACGAACTCGCCACCCAAAGACATTATCAACTATCGCTGGTATCCATACACACAGGCAAAAATCAACACCAGTTCAACTGGGATAATGCCTCCATCCTGGGACAGGCCAAAGACATGCACGGGAATTCTTAGAGGCCTGGCATTCAAAGCAGAACTCCATTAACAAATAAATAGATTTGGACCCCATTTACCAACCTCTCAGAAACAGAACCAGAAATGATATCACCCACCACAACAAACCAAGACCCATAGTAGTATGTGGGACAGGACACCAATGCTTCACCAGTAGTTCACCGATAATGTCATCTAGCATAATGATAAAACATCTGAAAACTAACCCGCCAGCTCAGTGAGCAAATGGAAAACCTGGTCCACAAATCTCAAAAACATGTTCTGCTTAGAATGAATGGCTGCAAAACCAACTGCCATGAATATAGGAAGAAGGAAGGGAAAGCACATCATTAGCGAAACACAAAGAGAATTCGGGAGGACAAAATGGGTGGTGTACAGGAATCAGTCTGTACATCAAGATGCTTAACTGAAGAAGGATCTATACACAGGAGGACTGATTCATACCTCAAATGGTGCCTGGTCTGATCAACTGTGTACACCTGTATATCTGTACTCCTGGACAGGTTGTATGCAGTTAGTGATTCGAAATTGTACAAACATTTCTGAGTGAATTAAAGGTGTCAATTGTTTCAGTTAGAAAGGGTTCCATCCCACAATCCATACAGCACAAATGCTGTTCAAACTACAGCACACCGTAGGTAATTCTATGGATTGCAGGTGATATAGAATTAATACTGGTTATTTGTGTGTATATATGGTAAACACTCTGAAAAATTCAATGGCACCAACCCTTGTAACATTGGCATCTTTAAACTTTTTTTGTTTCCTTAGCTGCTGAATGGAAATGAGTCATTCAACTGCCTGGCTAGACAAAAAACAAAAACTTATATGATTAATGATCAGTGGGAGGTATCAGCATAGACACAACCTCAATAAAGAACCTTTTGTTTTTCTAGTGCACAATCAACCATGACCGCAATCATTTAGTCGTTCACAAGGAAGCAGTGTAGCGTGACCAGGAATGGTTATGACATCACCACAAACCCCAGGAACCCCATCCAGGACAAACGTATAAATAGAAAGCAGGAGACAACAGCTTCGCTTCACTTGGTGGTTGCCACTGATAATGTTACCTAGTCAGGTAATGAAACATCTGGATATCAAACCAACAGCTCAGCGAACAAACCTACACCCTAAAGGTTATGATTATAGTCAGAAAGGGTACTTCAGAAATACGCTTTGTTATTTAAAGCATGTCAGCTTAAAATTCCCTCTCAGAGATTTCAAAAGGATTTTAGTCAAAGCACTGAGCGTGCTTGAGTTTGTTATTAAAGGTTACAGTTATTGATATAAACAGTAGGCTGGGGAAGGTTATGGATCTTCTGCATTGCTTTTGAAAACCAAGCTTTGCAATTCCTTGTTACATCACATATCAGGTTTCTCAATGAATAATAAAGAAAAATTTGCATTTATAAAGCAACTTTCACAACCTCAGAACATCCCACAGCTGACAACATAAAGTACAATGACTATTGAAAAATTAGAGAACAAGCACAGAAAGATCCCACAAACAAGTATATGTAAATTACCTGTTAATTGTGTTTTAGATGTTGATTGAGGTTTAAATATTGGCCAAAAAGTGAAGAGATAATAATTATTTTTCTTTTGGTTACAAACTTCATTTGATGATACTCCATGAAACACCTGGTGATGTTTTACTACATTAATGGTGCAACCTAAATGGAAGTTGTCATTGATTTAGAGCAACATGGCTCTCAGGCAACGTTCTGCTCACTGCCTCCATTTTGGCAGCTGACCTATTTTCTCATTGTGCTAAATTGGGACACAAAGGAGCACCTATAAGTCCTCCTCTCTCAAGATCAAACACTGATGCTAACTAAAGGTAAAGGAAGACTGGATATATTCCTACATACAAACTAAAATGATTAATTTTGGTCAATGTATAAAAGCTTCATGGTTATTGAATCTAAAATCACATGACAGAGCAGTTCCCCACCTTATATCCCAGTGCCAGTATGTATTAATGTTATTTGATGTGTCAAAAAATTAAGTTTCTCAATTACCATCTCCTTACATAGTGGCAACATAGAAATAAACAGGAGTTAAAATATAAAGAAATGCATTGTTTAATTTCAATTTTGATAAAAGCATCATGAATGCTGTTTTTCCACATACAATATGCCAAATAGAAAACTTTCACAAACCATTAAGTCAACTCCAGTTTCACTCTTGCTTTCCTGCTGAACTGCCGTACGGAATATAGACAGAACCAGTAAACTCCAGCCAAGCATTAACAACTACTAGGAAATAGTGAGGACCGCAGATGCTGGAAATCAGAGTCGAGTGTGGTGCTGGAAATGCACAGCAGGTCAGGCAGCACCAAGGAGCAAGAGAATCGGTGTTTCGGGCACAAGCCCTTCACCAGGAGCACTTCACCATTCCACACAATGGGTTTATGCCTGAAACATTGATTCTCCTGCTCCTTGGATGCTGCCTGACCAGTTGTGCTTTTCTAGCACGATTATGATTAACAACTACTCGCTGTTCTGCCATTGCCACTGACCTTTCTTTGTCATTGTTATGTAGAGTGGTTACAAATTAACTTGAGTTTGTCACTGTAATTGCCAGAGAAACTTCTCTGGTTGGAAGATCCCATGGAAATATAGAGAAACCTCGATTATCCGAAGGACACGGGTGGGGATTATTTCATTTGGTTAATTGAATGCCGGATAATCGAATGCCAGTTAACATACTTAGCCAGGCATCAGGACCTTGTGATCTTGTTCGGATAATCTGAAATTCGGTTAATTGAATGCTGGATAATCAAGGAACTGGAAAATTCCAGAGGATGCTTTCATTAACTTCTGAGCTACGGTGATCTAATTATCCAAAATGAAATTGATTTTGGATAATTAATCAATTGTAATTATCCAAATGATAATTGAAGAAAATTATTCATTACTCCACAAATATATTGAAAGTGACATGCTAGTAAATTAAAACATGCAAATAAAGAGTCGTATAAGGTGCTGATTCTGAACGGGTTAATACTGGAGACTGCACTAATCTCCACCCAACCTGATGATGTCATGCAACCTTGGGTGGCATGAAGGAGAGTTCAGCTCAAGATTCCAATGGAGACAGACTTTTCATCAGTGTCTCCTGATAGTTATTAAGTCATCCTAGCTAATGTAACTCATGCCCTTGATATTATGCAATAAACTATATCTTAAGTATCGCTTCTTTTTAAAACTCACTTGGAAGTGAGATAAAAAGGAAAGAATTGATTATCATGAATGAGTCAGCAAATCAGCAACTTAAGCAAATATGTGCACTTTGTAGGTATGTATCTAACAGTGAAAGAAGGATTGGTGCCAATCCTCTATTCCATCCAACAAGTTAGCTCTGAAAGACATATAGAACTCTTGGGAAATGCTTATGAAATGTGAAGTTTATGCAGATTTAATTAGACACAAGTTTGGTTCAGAGATCTGTAAGATAATCAAAGTTTTGCTGGTGCACTGGGAAGTGAGGTTAATTGTGTGAGGCTCACACTGTTGTAACTATATGGTTATGTGATACAAGTCAAATTCACTGTTTTTGGCAAAAACTGCTCACTGCAAATTTTGAAATTGCACCCCATACCTCAGGGTCTAGTTCATTAATACATATTAGCAAAAGCAAGTATCTCAAAACTGACCCTTTGGTAATTCCATTACAAATCTTATGCAGCTAAAAAAATCTAATGACCATTACTCTGTTTCAAATCACTCAGCCAATTCTTTATCCATATAGCTGCCATTGTTTTTATTTCATGAGTTGTTGTTCATAAGTCTGTTGTACGGCACTGTATCAGATGCCTTCTGGAAGTCCACTTACATCAGATCAACATTATTGCTTTGTTCAACTCTGTGTTCTGTCATCAAAACATTCCATCAAGTCAGTTAAATATTATTTTCCCTTAAGAAATCTATGCCGGCTGTCCTTAATTAATTTATTTGTGTCCATGTTACCAATAAGTTTGTCCTGCATTATTGTTTTTCAAAATTTCCAAACCACCTAAAGTTAAACAGGTTTACATATTGATTCTTACTGATTGAAGCAAATTTAGTTCAACTATCAGGATTTTTTTTATATAAGTGTCAGATAATACGGCTCAGCTAGAGGCATTTTCCCAGTGTGTAATGAGATACTGCGCTTCATACCAGAGTCGGAGTGTAAATATTAAGGCTGTCACTCAGCATAGTTCTGGGAGAGTCCTATAGTGTTGAAGGTGCTGCCCCTAAAGCGAAATATTATGCAGAGATGCATCTCCTTACATGTCTGGAAACAACCCTGAGGCAGTATTTTAAAGAACAGCAATATTTATTGCTCAAGTGAAACAAAGAACTGAGGATGTGGAGATTTGAAAAAAACAAAAACAGAAATTGCTGGAGGAAGGTTAGATCCCATGTAATACAGGGAGAACTAGCCATTTGAATACAGAACTGGCTCAAAGATAGAAGACAGAGGGTGGTGGAGGGTTGTTTTTCAGACTGGAGGCCTGTGACCAGTGCAGTGCCATAAGGATCAGTGCTGGGCCCTCTACTTTTTGTCAGTTACATAAATGATTTGGATGCGAATATAAGTGGTACAGTTAGTAAGTTTGCAGATGACACCAAAACTGGAGGTGTAGTGGATAGTGAAGGGTGTTACCTCAGATTACAAGAGATCTGGACCAGATGGGCCAATGGGCTGAGAAGTGGCAGATGGAGTTTAATTCAGATAAATGCGAGGTGCTGCATTTTGGGAAAGAAAATCTTAGCAGGACTTATACACTTAATGGTAAGGTCCTAGGGAGTGTTGCTGAACAAAGAGACCTTGGAGTGCAGGTGCATAGCTCCTTGAAAGTGGAGTCACAGGTAGATAGGATAGTGAAGAAGGCGTTTGGTATGCTTTCCTTTATTGGTCAGAGTATTGGTTACAGGAGTTGGGAGGTCATGTTGCAGCTGTACAGGACATTGGTTAGGGCACTGTTGGAATACTGTGTGCAATTCTGGTCTCCTTCCTTTCGGAAAGATGTTGCGAAACTTGAAAGAGTTCAGAAAAGATTTACAAGGATGCTGCCAGGGTTGGAGGATCTGAGCTACAGGGAGAGGCTGAACGGGCTGGGGCTGTTTTCCCTGGAGCATTGCAGACTGAGTGGTGACCTTATAGAGGTTTACAAAATTGAGGGGCATGGTTAGGATAAATAGACAAAGTCTTTTCCCTGGGGTCAGGAAGTCCAGAACTAGAGGGCATAGGTTAAGGGTGAGAGGGAAAAAATTGCTAATCAGTCTCCAATGGGGAACCTTGTCGAATGCCTTACTGAGGTCCATATAGATCACATCTACTACTCTGTCCTCAATCTTCTTTGTTACCTCATCAAAAAACTCAGTCAAGTTTGTGAGACATGATTTCCCACACACAAAGCCATGTTGACTATCCCTGATCAGTCCTTGCCTTTCCAAATACATGTACATCCTGTCCCTCAGGATTCTCTCCAACAACTTGCCCACCACCGAGGTCAGGCTCACTGGTCTATAGGTCCCTGGCTTGTCTTTACCGCCCTTCTTAAACAGTGGCACCATGTTTACCAACCTCCAGTCTTCCGGCACCTCACCTGTGACTATCGATGATACAAATATCTCAGCAAGAGGCCCAGCAATCACTTTTCTAGCTTCCCACAGAGTTCTCGGGTACACCTGATCAGGTCCTGGGATCTATCCACTTTTAACCGTTTCAAGATCTCCAGCACTTCCTCCTCTGTAATCTGGACATTTTGCAAGATGTCACCATCTATTTCCCTACAGTCTATATCTTCCATATCCTTTTCCACAGTAAATACTGATGCAAAATATTCATTTAGTATCTCCCCCATTTTCTGTGGCTCCACAGAAAGGCCACCTTGCTGGGGCAAGGTGGGGCCCTATTGTGTACTCCACAACCTATTCTCTCCCTAGTTACCCTTTTGTCCTTAATATATTTGTAAAAACCCTTTGGATTCTCCTTAATTCTACTTGCCAAAGCTATCTCATGTCCCCGTTTTGCCCTCCTGATTTCCCTCTTAAGTATACTCCTACTTCCTTTATACTCTTCTAAGGATTCACTCAATCTATCCTGTCTATACCTGACATATGCTTCCTTCTTTTTCTTAACCAAACTCTCAATTTCTTTAGTTATCCAGCATTCCCTACTTACCAGCCTTCCCTTTCACCCTGACAGGAATATACTTTCTCTGGATTCTGGTTATCTCATTTCTGAAGGCTTCCCATTTTCCAGCCGTCCCTTTACCTGCAAACATCTGCCTCCAATCAGCTTTCAAAAATTCTTGCCTAATACCGTCAAAATTGGCCTTTCTCAAATTTAGAACTTCAACTTTTAGATCTGGTCTATCCTTTTCCATCACTATTTTAAAACGAATAGAATTATGGTCGCTGGCCCGAAAGTGCTCTCCCACTGACACCTCAGTCACCTGCCCTGCCTTATTTCCCAAGAGTAGGTCTAGTTTTGCACCTTCTCTAGTAGGTACATCCACATACTGAATCAGAAAATTATCTTGTACACACTTAAGAAATTCCTCTCCATCTACACCTTTAATACTCTGGCAGTCCCAGTCGATGTTTGGAAAGTTAAAATCCCCGACCATAACTACCTTATTATTCTTACAGATAGCTGAGATCTTCTTGCAAGTTTGTTTCTCAATTTCCCTCTGACTATTGAGGGGTCTATAATACAATCCCAATAAGGTGATTATCCCTTTCTTATTTCTCAGTTCCATCCAAATAACTTCCCTGGATATATTTCCGGGAATATCCTCCCTCAGCACAGCTGAAATGCTATCCCTTATCAAAAATGCCACTCCCCCTCTGTCTTGCCTCCCTTTCTATCCTTCCTGTAGCATTTGTATCCTGGAACATTAAGCTGCCACTCCTGTCCATCCCTGAGCCATGTTTCTGTAATTGCTATGATAAGTATTTTCTACATTTGAGGTTGTTACAAAGTATTTCACACGAAAATGAAAGTACTGGTGAAATCTGTGCTTTGAATGAAAACAAACCTGATATTATAAATCAAGCCTTTCCTTTTGTGTGGGTTTCAATTGCTTCAGTATATTTCAAACTGAAATATTCTGACTGAACTACTAATTAGAAATGTCAGGTACTGTGCCAGAAATGGTCTATAGAGACGTACTCACCGTGTTACATTGTGTTTTTGGAAGCTCACAGTTTGATCCTTCACCAGTGGTGCGAGAGAGTTTGATGATCAGAGTTGTATCACAGCACACAGCACACATTACACCATGGATACTGGACTTGCCACACACCAACCTGGAATGCCAATATAAGGTAGACTGTTGTCTCACATTGGAATTATATCTTGCTGCTACTGCAATGAAAATTAGTCAATGCTTTTTCTTTCTGGACAAATCTAGTCTACCTCATAGTATCTATTACATATCAAATGGAGTTTACAAAACACAGTCAGATGCATCTTTCAATAAATTGTGTGGTTGGGGCAGGGAGTCTGAGAGGAATAAAACTGCATGTGTGAAACATGATTCAAATGAACTATTATAAGTCTCTGACTGTGAACAGTGAGTTTTGTTTTAATCTCCATATCTGCCCAAGTTCAAGAGTTCAGATGGACATGGCTATCTGTGGTGCCACACAATGGTACTAAGTAGACACAACAGCAGGCACTGTCAGATCAGGACATTTCTCTGGTTGAGATCAAATGTGTGAAAACCACCCTATAAAAGGAGGAAAACATAAGAAGGAAAAAAATAACCTCAACACAAAGGTTGACAAAAATGATCAGTTTTATACAACACTGCAGCATCAATATTTTAAAACCATCTTATAGTAAGACACTAATCCAGGATCGGTAACTAGAAAGACTTTGTATTTATAATTTGGAGGTGCCGGTGTTGGACTGGGGTGTACAAAGTTAAAAATCACACAACACCAGGTTATAGTCCAACAGGTTTAATTGGAAGCACTAGCTTTCGGAACACTGCTCCTTCATCAGGTGGTTGAGGAGTACACAATTTTAAGACACAGATTTTATAGCAAATGTTTACAGTGTGATGTAACTGAAATTATACATTGAAAACTACCTTGATTGTTTGTTAAGTCTCTCAGCTGTTGGAATGACCATGATAGGTTCACTTCTTTCATATGTAAATCACAAAACTTTTTTAAGTTACATTCTCAGGTTAACTTTAACAATTGGTGTCAGCCCAGATAATATGTTGAAGGTGTTAGCCCCCAATGTGCTGTTGTCTGTGCCATAACGTTTAGACTGATTCTAATCTAAAAAATGAGTTAACAGAATCTTACATGGATTCATGCAGTTTTTGAGCAAAGTACAACATAACTCTGCAAGTACAAATTCACCCCACAAACGTATATGCGTATGGGTGCATGTGTTCAGTACCCATAGGGAGGGCCTCAACTGGGATCTTGGGTTCATGTTACACTACAGGATACCACCATTACACTATACACACACACACACCCACATTCATACATGCAACCTCTCACAGACTTAGACCCTTTACACTGACACACACATATACACTCTCACACTCACAACCCCCCACCCCAGACACACACACATGTATATACACACAAAAACCCATACCCACGATTTTTAACTTTGTATTTATATAGTGCCATTTGTGACCTCAGCACATCTCAAAGCACTGTTCAGCTAATGAAGTGTTTTTTGAAGTCACAATGTAGAAAACAACTACTAATGTGTGTGCAAGCTCCCATGTACAGCACTTCTTAAACATTTGCTCATGGCATGTGGACATCACTGGCAAAGTCAGCATTGATACTATCTCTTGAAAAAAATGCCGCAGTTTAGCTCAGTTGGCTGGAAATTGAAGGATGCCAAAATCCTGGGTTCATTTCCTGCACTAGCTAAGGTTACTATGAAGGACTCTCCGCCCCCATCCATCACGTGTTCTATTTCATATTTCTCCTTTCTTTCCTTGCTTCTCCTTGTAAACCTAATATTGCAACAACTTACAGTTCCGTTCCCCCACAAACTGTCCAGATTACAGAGGAGGTAGTGCTGGATGTCTTGAAACGGTTAAAAGTGGATAAATCCCCAGGATCTGATCAGGTGTACCTGAGAACTCTGTGGGAAGCTAGAGAAGTGATTGCTGGGCCTCTTGTTGAGATATTTGTATCATCGATAGTCACAGGTGAGGTGCTGGAAGACTGGAGGTTGGCAAATGTGGTGTCACTGTTTAAGAAGGGCGGTAAGGACAAGCCAGGGAACTATAGACCAGGGAGCCTGACCTCGGTGGTGGGCATGTTGTTGGAGGGAATCCCGAGGGATAGAATATACATGTATTTGGAAAGGCAAGGACTGATTAGGAATAGTCAACATGGCTTTGTGCGTGGGAAATCATGTCTCACAAACTTGATTGAGTTTTTTTGAAGAAGTAACAAAGAGGATTGATGAGGGCAAAGCGGTAGATGTGATCTATATGGACTTTAGCAAAGTTAGATCTCAAGGAATACAGGGAGAATTGGCCATTTGGATACAGAACTAGCTCAAAGGTAGAAGACAGGGTGGTGGTGGAGGGTTGTTTTTAAGACTGGAGGCCTGTGACCAGTGGAGTGCCACTAAGATCGGTGCTGTGCCCTCTACTTTTTGTCATTTACATAAATGATTTGGATGCGAGCATAAGAGGTACAGTTAGTAAGTTTGCAGATGACACCAAAATTGGAGGTATAGTGGACAGCAAAGAGGGTTAGCTCAGATTACAACAGGATCTTGACCAGATGGGCCAGTGGGCTGAGAAGTGGCAGATGGAGTTTAATTCAGATAAATGCAGGGTGCTGCATTTTGGGAAAGCAAATCTTAGCAGGACTTCTACACTTAATGGTAAGGTCCTAGGGAGTGTTGCTGAACAAAGAGACCTTGGAGTGCAGGTTCATAACTCCTTGAAAGTGAAGTCGCAGGTAGCTAGGAGAGTGAAGGTGGCATTTGGTATGCTTTCCTTTATTGATCAGAGTATTGAGTACATGAGTTGGGAGGTCATGTTGCGGCTGTACAGGACATTGGTTAGACCACAGTTGGAATATTGCATGTAGTTCTGGTCTCCTTCCTATCGGAAAGATGTTGTGAAACTTGAAAGGATTCAGAAAAGATTTACAAGGATGCTGCCAGGGTTGGAGGATCTGAGCTACAGGGAGAGGCTGAACAGGCTGGAGCTGTTTTCCCTGGAGCGTCGGAGGCTGAGTGGTGACCTTATCGAGGTTTACAAAATTATGAGTGGCATGGACAGGATAAATAGATGAAGTTTTTTCCCTGGGGTCGGGGAGTCCAGAACTAGAGGGCATAGGTTTAGAGTGAGAGGGGAAAGATATAAAAGAGACCTAAGGGGAAACTTTTTCATGCAGAGGATAGAGTGTGTATGGAATGAGCTGCCAGAAGATGTGGTGGAGGCTGGTACAATTGCAATATTTAAGAGGCATTTCCATGTGTATATGAATAGGAAGAGTTTGGAGGGATATGGGCCGGGTGCTGGCAGGTGGAACTAGATTGGGTTGGGATGTCTGGTCGGCATGGACGGGTTGGAACGAAGGCTCTGTTTCCATGCTGTACATCTCTATGACTCTATGATTACTTGGCTGGAGTGACCATTTTACACTTGACATTCTGGACAATAAATTTATGGCCTAGTTTTATGCACGAGGGTGTGGAGATAAGACATTAGACTTCCACTGAAAATAGCTCGACAGTCAACACAGCACTTATTCCATGCAACAGTGCAATGTCAAAACTAACTTCAGTATTAGGTTTTATCTTAACTGAGCCAGCAAGCTGTGGGTGATAGACATTCCACAGAGCACAACGATGATCTGATGTATATTTAAGATCACAGGGTCATCCTTTCAGATGGTGGACGTAAAGCCATGGAGGTTGACTATCAGGTGACTAAAGTCCTGCCCTTTACAGTCCACAAGAATATAATTCTTCAAGGGCAGGTAATTAAGCTGATCAAGACACATCTTCAGTGCAGTGTTACCTCCACTCCTTTTCACAATATTTTGCCAGGATCATATAAGCACATGACCACAATCCACATAGTGAAACCTGCTTTTCAGGGAATGGGCCAGTCATCCATTTCCAGTCCCCACCTAAAAACAGCATCAATATTTGCTGAGGAAAACTAATTTTCAACTCAAGGTTGGTCAATTTTCTCCACATACTTTGCTAATAGAGAAATTCACTTAGAGTCATGGAGATGTAAAGAACAGAAACAGACCAGTCAGTCCAACTCATCCGTGCCAACCAGATGTCCTAAATTAATCCAGTCCCATTTGCCAACACGTGGCCCATATCCCTGTAAACCCTTCCTATTCATATCCCCACCCAGAGGCCTTTTAAATGTTGTCTTTGTACCAGCCTCCACCACTTCCTCTGGCAGCTCATTCCATACATGGACACCCTTTGTGTGAAAAAGTAATCCCTTAGATCTCTTAAATCTTGCCCCTCTCACCCTAAACCTATGCCCTCTAGTTCTGGACACCTCCAACTCAGGGAAAAGACCTTGTCTACTTACCTAATCATGCACCTCATGATTTTATAAACCTCTATAAGGTCACGCCTCAGTCTCAGACATTCCAGAGAAAACAGCCCCAGTCTATTCACCCTCCCCTATAGCTCAAACCCTCCAATCCTGGCAACATCCTTGTAAATCTTTTCTGAATCCTTTCAAGTTTCACAACATCCTTCCTGTAGGAGGGAGACCAGAATTGGACATAATATTTCAAAACTGGCCTGACCAATATCCTGTACAGTTACACATGACCTCCCAACTCTTATACTCAATGCTTTGACCAATAAGGGAAAGCATACTAAACACTTTCTTCATTATCCTATCTATCGGAGACTCCACTTTCAAGGAATTATGAAACAGAACTCCAAGGTCTCTTTATTCAGCAACACTACCCAGGACCTTTGTTATGATCTGAAAGACCATTCACTACTGCTATTGTTTGTCACTCAGCAAACTTCATATACGTGGTGCTGCTGACCCATTTATTCTATTTCATAACTTCAGTGATAAGCCTATTATAAAGCACATTATGAAATGCCTTTTGGAGTACACACATACCATGTAAACTGCATTAACTATAGATAACTTTTACAATTTTTAAAATGGTCTTTTACCAGATACAGAATACCTACTAAGTAATTTCTACAGCTATGTTGTACACTTTTGCAATGATATCTAATAAATTGCTTCACATTGTAAACATTCAGCAAAATCGACACATACTCCAATTTAGAATGCTTTATTATAAAACATGACTTTACCTCTTTCAACAAAACCTTATTGAGCATTCCTAATGAAAGCCACCTTCAAGCTAAGTTAACAAGAAGATACCTTAGGAAATCACCTTCCTTTCTATTATTACCCATAAAGCTTCCATTTTAATTTGTCATAGTCTGGTCCAATTCATTGTTCTCAATAGATACAGATAGGGACAGGAGAAATTAATTAAATTTGTAAGATGACCTTCACCCACTTGTTCTGACGAACTCACATTCAGTATTTCAAAAATTTAGATCTATACATGGATCTGGATTTTGACATTAACAGCAAGATTATTTTTCCATAATTTTAACTAAATAATCTTGCAAGAAAATAGCAACACAATGAACACAAGTACAACATACCACTTTATCAATCCAACAGTTAGCATGGCTTGAAGCATAACTATTACAGAGATTTCAAAAATTAAGTGTTTGATACTTTCCTATTTTGTGTTCCCTGTTCTCTACTACATTTACCTCATACTTGCAGGACATGGCAATCAAATCTTCTCATGCCTAAAAACAGCAAAATCTATTCAACTATGTATTACAGTCTCTAATACGGATATATTTCAGCTGTTCCAATGCACCCACACTTCTTTTATTCACAGAATTTCCATTCCCTCGCTCCAAAAATTCATCTTCAATAAGAGGCAAGCTGCATAACCAGTTCACGTTTTTATTCTCCATTTTATGTTAAATATCTCAATTACATTATAACACACAGATTAAAGTTTTTAAGCAGATGTTCTCCTGTAGGCTTAAGGGTCCCGTTTGTGATGAAAAGCCCATCAGTCAATGTTTTCTAATCCCTGTTGGAAGGAAAAAAAACTTAAATAGGATGTAAGTTTTTCATAATTAACCAAAATATTACTTTAAATCTTCAACTTAGCATTTTTATTTTTTAAAAATGCAAATTTTTAAAAAAGAGTAATGAAAGAACATCCAACTATGGTTAACATAAGAGAAAGTTCAGCATTTATGTTCAAGAACTCACCTTTGAGTCGTAATAGGTTTTGCTACCAGATACTCTTCTGTCTCGATCCATCAGGGTCCAATGATATGGCAAGCGTGCAACTCTCTTTTCCTAAACATAAAGAATATATGACAAAGGGTCAGTTAGACTCGAAACGTCAGCCCTTTTCTCTCCTTACTGATGCTGCCAGACCTGCTGAGATTTTCCTGCATTTTATCTTTTGGTTTCAGATTCCAGCATCTGCAGTAATTTGCTTTTACAAAGAATATATTGACAGGATTTTCTTTTGCTTGAAAAACAAGTCGTAGTAGTCATTCAATATTTTTAACTGTTAATGCTTAAGTACCTTATAAGTACCAAGAATATTGTTTAAATCACTGACAAGCCTAAATAGATACCTTAATCTTATTGCCAAGACCTGTAATACTCCAGGGGTTCTCAATGAGCTCTGACACGGATTCCAACTTGGTGAATTTCAGTTATGTCCCTTATATAATCCTTAACTCGTAAGACAAGCAAATAAAATAATTTCAACATTGGGAACTTTTTAACAGTCAGAATTTTATACGGCCAAGGACCAGGGATGTGCTATATTTAAAAACAGATTGCTGTTCAATACTTCAAGTAAACTCATGGCAAACGTTAACTTATAAGATGTAAAGAAAAATCTGAAGTTTATATTCCATTCCAGCCTGGAATTACAAAGAGCTGAAAATGTGTTGCTGGTGATGAAGGGCTCTGGCCCGAAACGTCGAATTTCCTGTTCCTTGGATGCTGCCTAACCTGCTGTGCTTTAACCAGCAACACATTTTCAGCTCTGATCTCCAGCATCTGCAGACCTCACTTTTTACTGGAATTACAAAGAACTTGCATTTATATCGCTCATTTAATGCAGCAAACTGCCCCAAGCTTTTCACACAAACACCTTAGATACAGCTATCAAAACTGCTCACAATATTCCAAATGTGGTCTGACCAGAGCCTTATACAGCTTCAGCAGAACATCACAGTTCTTGTATTCTAGCCGTCTTGAAATGAATGCATACATAGCAGTTGGGAAGGCAAATACAAACTGAATTGACATGTTAACTTTAAGAGAATCCTGAACTAGGACTCTCAATTCCCTTTGTTTCAGATTTCTGAGATTTCTCCTCATATAGAAAATAGTCCATGCCTCTATTTTTCCTACTAAAGTACGTAACCTCACATGTCCCCACTTTGTGTTCCACCTGCCACGTTCTTGCCCATTCTCCTGCCTTGTCCAAATACTTCTGCAGCCTCCCTGCTTCCTCAACACTACTTGTCCCTGTTGAGGAAACAGGGAGGTTTCATATTTGGGTATATGACAAGGACACTCCCTACTACGGTCAGGTGAGCCTAAGCATTAGATCCGAAATGTTGACAGTGACATGCATTCAAGTTTTATCCACTCCTTGAGAAGTTTGGGCCAATATATCCTTATAATAAAAAAAAGTATACAACCAATTTAAATCTATGGTACCGCACGAATTTTGCACACTACTGAAAGGAGCTGCTTATGCAGTGAAACTTCTTGGTTGCATTGTGGTCCCAGGCTGTGAATGAAAACTCACTATAACACAAGGATGGACTGAAACACACATCATAAAAAGCTAATCGATTTGCAAGATATCACTGAAACAACAAATTTAAAGTGTCCCTGGATCCAAGTTAGCTGAGTATTCCTCTGTGGACAGGTTTAAATCTGTTCATTAGCTTTGGCATTCTCCCTTCCTTTCCTCCTTTGCAGCCACTGGTTCTCCACATTGCACTGTGTTCCTCACTACTGTCAACCCTCAAGCCTCCTAGATTCACAAAGCAAACTGGCTATTTTTGTCAATATGCACAAAATTGCCTTTACATGCCAGCTTCATCAGCCATGTTCAATGTCATACTCATCTTCTTGCTGTTCCTCCAGTCAAAGGCGTTTTGCCATGAGTGGCTGCTGATCAGGAGAAATACCCTTTGATTGAAGGAGCAGCTCTTTTCAAAATTTCTCAGGTCTACATTTGGGGAGGGGGTAATCACATGATTCTTTATGGGATTTGACAGCTTTGGGGGCAAATACTCCATTGACGTATTTTGAGCAATGCCTTTGAATTACATTTACAATTAGGTACAACTGGGTCCCTAATTCTCTTTTTGCAACATTGTAAAGAGTCATAGAGACATATAGCATGGAAACAGACTCTTTGGTCCAACTGTCCATCCCAACCAGATATCCAAAACTAATTTGGTCCCATTTGCTGGCACTTAGCACATATCATCCCTCCTTCCTATTCACATTCCCATCCAGATACCTTTTAAAAGCTGTAATTGTACCAGCCTCCACCACTTCCATGGGCATCTCATTCCATACACAGCGCTTAGGTCCCTTTTAAATTTTCACCTCTCACCCTAAACCCATGTCCTCTAGCTCTGGACTCCCCCACCCCAGGAAAAAAGACCTTGTCTATTTGCCCTATCTATGCACCTCAATTTTATAAACCTCTATAAGGTCGCCCCTCAGCATGTGACACTCCAGGGAAAACAACCCCAGCCTGTTCCCTATAGCTCAAATCCTCCAACCCTGGCAACATCCTTGTCAATCTTTTCTGAGCTCTTTCAAGTTTCACAACATCCTTCTGATAGGAGAGAGACCAGAATTGCACACAATATTCCATAAGTGGTTGAACCAAATGTCCTGTACAGCCTCAACATGACATCCCAACTCCAATACTCGATGCTCTGACCAATAAAGGAAAGCATGCTTTAAATGTTTCTCACCCTCTGGAATCTAGGAGGAGCTAAAAATAACAATTTTAAACATTCATTATTTGTGTAAAGATTTGTAGCCAGTTGTCGTAGTTGTGGGTATGTTCGCTGAGCTGGGAAGTTGATTTGCAGACATTTCATCCCGTCAGTTCTTTGGAGCCTCCTGTGAAGCGTTGCTGTGCTGTGTTTTCTGGAATTTATTTGGTTCCATTCCTGCTGCTTCTGGTTGCCAGTTCCTGTAGTTTGTAGTAGTAGCCAGTATATTGTGTTTAGGTCTAGTGTATGTTGACAGAGTCCATGGATGGGTCATAGAGTCATGCTATGCTTCTTGACATTCTCTGGCTGTCCTCTCCTTAGCTTGTCCTATGATTGTTGGTTTGTCTCAATTGAATTTGTGGTCCTTGTCATCTGTATGTTTGACTACTAGGGACAGCTGGTCGTGGTGTTTAGTGGCTAGTTTGGTGTTCGTGGATGTGGATTGCTAGGTGTCTGCCTGTTTGTCCTCCTGTAAACTACGTTAGCCTTATACATGATGGGTATAGGGTCTTTTGTCCCGGTGAGTGGTTGTCTGAGCATGGTTGTCTGTTTGTGGGCTGTCATGAATCTCAATGGTTGGAGAAAGCTGGCTGTTAGTTCAGAGACTTTTTTTATATAAAGTAGCGTGGTTAGTGTGTTGGATCGTGACTATGTCCTTGTCACATTGTTTGTCTGTTAGGTATCTGCAGGTGAAGTTGCAGGGTATCCGTTCTTGGTGAAGACTCTGTACAGGTGTTCTTCTTCCTCTCTTCGCAGGTCAGGGGTGCTGCAGCATGTTGTAGCCCTTTTGAACAGGTCCTAATGCATCTTTTGTGTGTGCTCGGGTGGTTGCCATTGAAGTTCAGAATCTGGTGTGTGTGTGTGGCTTCTCTGTACACTTTTGTGGTGCATTTACCATTGTATGTTCATTCTACCATCTTACTTAGGAACAGGAATCGATTGTTGGTTTCCTCCACTCTTGTAAATCTGATTCCTGTGAGCATGGCGTTGATAATTCAGTGTGTGTTCTCTATTTCTTTTCTCTTAACAATTACAAAAGTGTCGTCCGTGTGTCTGATCGAGCACTTGGGTTGGATTTGTGGGAGGGCTGTTTTGCATCACTGCTTCTGCCATGAGCCCTGATATGGGTGAGCCTATTGGTGTCCCATTGATCTTTAAATATTCGTTTTCGAGATGTCAGGGGTGCTGTTAAGGAAAGCATCCTGTGCCTATCCCTAAATGCCCTTGAGAATGTGGTGTTGAGTCATTTAGTCAAATGTATATCCACCAAGGAGACTAGGAGAAATGATGCAGAGCACCTTGTGGATGAAAGGCATTGCAGCTACTGAGCAAAAGTAGTGAATGGAATGTTTTTAATGTGTTTCCAATCAAGTGTACTGCATTGTCCTGAGCTTCTTGAATGTTATTGGAGCTGCACTCATCCAGACAAATGGGGAATATTTCATCACACTCCTGACTTTTATCTTGTAGATGATTCTCTTCAACTGATGCCCAGACAGAGGTATTACTAACAGTGTCACTGAGATATACAGCAGAAACAGGACTCTTGGATTATTCACCACATGTACTTAGGCAACTGTGCTGGTTATATCCGAGGGATAATAGTGACGAGGGAGTGCTGCACTGTCTCCAGTGTCAACTTTAAGGTGGGATAGAAAAGCGAGGAAGGTTTCTTTCCTCCTCTCAGGTACACAGGATACAGAAACTAGAAGAATAGGAAGGAGTGGGATGTGCGTGCATGTTGTGAGTCTTCCCCTCCCCCCCAAAGGCTCCCTTAGTAACACTTCTTCTAAAGCACTAGTAATTAAAAAGAGTTATACCAATTCAACTTGTTGTTGGTCAACCAACACCATGACCTAAAAATACGTAGGTGCGAAGAGAAATGACATGAGACTATAAGATATAGGATCAGGAGTAGGCCATCCAGCCCCTCCATCCAGTTTTCTAGTGCAAAGAGTTAACTTCAACTGCATGTTGTAGACTGTCACATTCCAATGTCCAGGACCATGTGGTGAGGGATAAACTAAAGCTTGGGGCAGCTGCCACAAAGGCACAGTAGGGAAAGAATACTATTTGAGGTCTTTCTGCCCAAGTACAATGGGGGTCCATTCAGTTATCATATCCTCTCAGTGCCCCTGTGTACATAAATATCGTCAGCCCATGGGTTTCCTCCAGGTGCTCCGGTTTCCTTGCACAATCTAAAGACGGGTAGGTTAGGTGAACTGGCCACGCTAAATTGCCCATAGTGTTCAGGGATGTGTAGGTTAGGGGCATTAGTCAGGGATAGGAACAGTAATAGGAGTAACAGAATTATAGAGTAATAGGGTGGGTTACTCTTCAGAGGGTCGGTGTGGACTTGTTGGGCCAAATAGCCCATTTCCACACTTCAGGGATTCTATGATTCATAACAAAGAAATGCTTTGGGTCTTTTTTTTTGCAATTGCAGGGAATGCCAAATTCCAATGCTTGTGTGTTATTGGTGAGCAAAGACTATAAACAAATGCTTCAGTAACTTTTTTTTAAATGAATAAAGCATATTCACGGCTGATCCGACATTCCTCAAGTACAATTTCCTGCATTTTCCCATAACTTTGCAAGATCAAGAATCTATCTCAGCCTTAAATGTGCCCAAGGTCTCGGACCCCACTGGCACCGAGCTCCAAAGGCCCTCAGTGAAAACGGGTGCGTGCTAAACACAGCTCAGCCGACAATAAGTTACAGCTCCACTGCTTACCTTGCCGCCGTTCGCCCACCTGTGAATGTAGATGGTGGCGAGGCCTGGCACCGTCAGGCAGCCGGCCATGATGGCAATCCCGGGCAGGATCTCGTACCACATCACAGACCTCCTACAGCTCCCCCTCACAGCGACCTTCGCAGGGCGCATGCGCAAACCAACACCTGACCTCTTCACCACCATCTCCTCCTCTCGCGAGAGCTGGAGTGGGGCCGCCCGCTCATCAACCCGCCGCGGTGATTGGCTGGCGATGACCCCCGCCCCCCCCACGTCCATCGCCTCCACCTCTCCCGCGCCAACCAATCAGAAGAGAGATGGGAGCTTGAGTGACGTGACAGGGAGCAAAAGGCCAGCGGGCTCAGCTGGAGAGGGCCTGTTGGTGCTGGGGGCCTGTTTATCTGCGAAGCTGAGGTCCGTTTTCTTAAGACATGAAGGAAGACAAGGAGAATACCAAACCCAGGGAGAAGAAGGTGGAGGTCAAATATGAGGAAAGGGCAGAGAAACCCGAAAAGAAGGAGAAGAAGGAGGTCTTGACCAAGGTTTGTGAAGCAACAGGCCTCAGCCCAGGATCCAGCTCAGGAGGCAATGTCTCCACTAGATAAAACAAAGAACTACAGTCCTCCTCTGAAGAAGGATCACTGGGCTCTGAAGATTAACTGTTTCTTTCTCCACAGATGCTGCCAGACCTGCTGGGTTTCTCCAGAAATTTCTGGTTTTGTCTCCACATAAATGGCTTCCTTCAAAATCCATGTTCAACATAAATTAAAATTGAAGCTGTCAGTGTGATTGCAAAGCTCCAAGGCAGTTAGGCTGTTTTTGGTTTCTCGCTATTCGTTTTCCCGTGTACATATTGTTAATGATGTTTATTCCACTGTTTCCTGTGAGGAGCACACTTACTTGTGACAATTAGTATTATGACAATTGGAGAGAATCGAATATTGTATGGATTTTAATTTGTGGCTGAGTCATCCTGGATCTTGTGTATTCTCTCAATTACTGGTCAGCTCTCCAACTGCTTCAGATTTGTCTTTAAACAGAAAATGCTGTGAGTACTCTGGAAGTTAAGCTGCATCTATGGAGAAAAACAAACAGATTTAATGTTTTAGGTCAATGACAACACAATGCTTTCTGTGTTGATTTTTCTATCAGATATGTGAGTAAAAAGTGAGGTCTGCAGATGCTGGAGATCAGAGCTGGAAATGTGTTGCTGGTTAAAGCACAGCAGGTTAGGCAGCATCCAAGGAACAGGAAATTTGACGTTTCGGGCCAGAGCCCTTCTTCAGGCTCTGGCCCGAAACGTCGAATTTCCTGTTCCTTGGATGCTGCCTAACCTGCTGTGCTTTAACCAGCAACACATTTCCAGCTCTTTCGTTTCTATCAGATATGTCTTCCTCAGTTTTACTAATTGTATTTGCTGCTTAAACTGAGTTTTTTTTTAAAAAAGAAATGTTTGTAATATTTAAATGATCCTGATCCTAAGGTAACCTCTTTATTCATGAACATTTTGTCATCAGATGTTTCTTCAATAATACTTTATGCTTATATTCTCACTACAACAGGGTCGTCACATTTGTTGTAAAACTGCAGTAATTGCAGTTTGCTCTAGTTTCTGTAATTTGAATGTTAATAGATTAAATAGCTCACTATATACCTAATCTGAGTGATCTGTTTAAGAAATTTGAAATTGAAATTTAAGAATACTCTAAGATTAACATTGTATATTTTTTGAAGAGGTAGCTGATATGTATTAAATTACCTTTTATCCAATAGGTGGTGATCCGTCGTTTGCCTCCAACTCTGACAAAAGAGCAGTTAGAAGAGCAACTTGCCCCTTTGCCTGAACATGATTACTTTGAATTTTTCTCTACCAATTCAAGGTAAGTAGTTACTGTGACAAAATTATATCAAACTTCTTTTAAATCATAAGGGCCACATTATCAAATTGCCTTAAAAGTCAGAGGCTGCTGTTTATTTTCTATTTAATTCTTATTTGTGATGAGAGTCTAGACCACTTCTGATATTAATGTTGTGGTACAATATTAATGGTGTTGTTAGTTAATGAAATCTTAGAACTGAAAAATGCAAGTTTAATTTGCACATGTGTACTGAAATGATTTTGCAGTCACATAGATTGTAAGTCTGCCAGACCATGGAATCATTTTAGACATGTGATCAATAAAGCTGTCAACGGAACCCAGGTCAGATTCCGGTTGTCTGCGACATGTGCAAAGCCTTCGGGTGCTGTCATCCAGAACCTGTACTTGGCACTGTGTATGTAGTCAGTTGGGCTTTGCAGTGCACTATATTAGGGTCATGTGATAAAGTGTTGTCTCATAACATTAATGTTTAAATATGGTCCTGAGGGACATGGCTGAGCATAGGCATGATTCTCTCCTGGCAGACTGTATACAGTTTGCGCACCAGCTGCACTTGGGCAATAAAATAGAAGCAAACTATTGTGGTTGCTGTCAATTTTTGAAACTAAAGGAGAAATTGCTGAAAATACTAAGGTATAGCAACACAGAAACTAAGTTAACATATCAGGTCGAGGAATTTTCTACAGAACTGAAGTTTCTCTGCTTACAGATGCTGCAGTATATTCTGCATTTCCCATTTTTATTTCAGTATTGGTGCTTTTGTGTGCACTTCCCTCTACTGCCACTGGTCCAACTTCCGTATAACAATGTCAGAGCCGTTGTAAATAACCAAAAATACACACACAAAATCTGATTAAACTGATTTATTTTCAGAGTACAATTTTGCCCAAAGACAGGTGTAGCACAATGCTAAGATTCAATTAATGTCTCAAACCAGATGTTGAACCTATTTCAAACTGGGAGTGACATTGTTTAATTCTTGCAGTGGGCAGCGCTAGTGCTCTGAAATTAACTGCAAAACCTCGACCACAAACAGCTTGATTTTTGGGTAACTAGTTCAGAGGATATAATGTTTATTAAATGAGAGAATGGACTCAAGTGGATTTTTTTGTAAATGTTTCTTGAGTCATTTCTGCTGATCTTTTGGGGAAATTCCATCTGTAGTGGGTTTTTTTTTTGTTTGTAAACGACTGCATTAGCAATTCCAATATGAGTTTAAACCTAAAATTATTTTTTAATTTTTGTCTGTTTATGAGGGGAATGGTTGATTTTATTCAGAAATTGAATGTGTATCTGATAGAAGGGGGTAGAGAGGTAGAGCTAAAGTGAAGAGATGTAGAAATTCAAAAGACAAAATTGGAGGCAACAGAACATTAAAGCAATGTGGATATGGACAAGTAAAATTAGACCAGAAGAAGCAAAGAGTTTACAACAGTAATTGTACGTAAACAAGTAACTTCCATGCAAGGAAAGTAATATAAAAAAATGAAAATGAAGCCTCCTTATCTGGAAACCCATCTGTTGGTGTGGACTTGTTGGGCCAAAAGGCCTGTTTCCACACTGTGTAGAGAATCTAATGCAATAAGCTAGATGATCTAATGAATACAAATAAAGATAAAAAGATTGGATCCACCAACATTACAGGAACTCGACCATGTGGTGACAAATTTTGGGGAAAAAGATATTCCAGTGTATACAGTATTTTAAAGGCCAAAATAATGGCAAAGTAGAAGTGTTGCCCAGATAGTAAACAATGGCATAAGGATATTGAGAAATAATCATGAAGTAGAACAGAGTGCATGGAGATTTGGAAGTGCAAGATTAAAAAAAATTGTTGGAGAGTTGTTTTAAAGCCACCTAGCTGTAGTAAATTGTTAGTTTGGGCATTAAACAAGAATTGATTGGAGCATGCAGCAAAGACAGTGGAATAATTGTGGAGTGCTTTAATCATTGCATAGTCCAGACTAAATCAAATTATCAGGCTGGTCTAGAAAATGTGTTTGTAGAATGTTGTTTAGTGACAGTTTCCTGAAACAATACATTGTGGAAACAGCTAGCGATAATTATTTTAGATCTAGTATTGTATATTGAGGCAAGGTTAATGAGTGATCACACAAGAAAGGATCTATTAGGAATTAATTATCATAATATAGTTGAATTCCATGTTAAAATTGAAATGACATACTCAGTCACAACCAAGAATCGTAATCTTAAACAAGGCTATTTCCCTGGATTTGAGGAGAGAAAGCTGGGTAAGGTTGACTGGGTCAGTAGACAGTAAGATGCAGTGATGGATAAGTGTGGGCAACATTTAAAGAAAATTCAAAACTATTAAACAAAATGCATTCAATTGAAAAGCACCAATTAAATGATCCAAATTATTGAGGGAGTTAAGGATAGTATTAAACTTTATTTTTAGAAAAGAGGTTTATGAAGCTGCTAAAAGTAGCAGGAGATTAAACCAGCAAAGGCCTATGTTGAAAACCATACCAACAAAATGTTGATCTAACGGGGAAGATGATGAAATGAGAGCCAATTAGCCAGGGATATAAAACTGAGTAAAAGTTTTCACATGTATATTTTTTTTAAAAAGAGCAACCAAAGTAGACATTAGTTCCTTAGAAGTAGAGATAGAAGAAATTTATTATGGAGAGTGAGGAAATGGCAGAAATATTGAACAGATACTTTGTATATTTTCACAAGATCTGTGAAAATAGAAGGTACAGGTGCTGCTATGAGTGAGGAGATTAAAATCTGAAATCCCCAAGATCAACGATTACCTATCTCATCATATCAATGAGAGAGCTACAGAGATGGTAGATGCAATGGCCAAAATTTTACAAAACTTCTGGAACTGCCTCAGAAAATTGGAAATTAGCAAATGTGACACTGCTATTCAGGAGAGGAAGCATGCAACTACAGGGCAATTAGCCTAATATTATCAGGATATTGCTGGATACTATGAGTAACAAAGTTTTAACAATGCACTTCAAAAATTATAGTATGATCAAAGTCTACATGGTCTTTGGAAATTGTATTTGATAAAATTATTAAAGTTTTCTGTGGGTGTATCTTATCTATTTTACAAGTAGTTTGGTTTCTTTTTTTTGAAGGAAGATATGTTTGCATTGGAGAGAGCATAGTGAAGATTCGTTGAAATAGTCCGTGGGATGAGAGGGTTGAATTAGATAAACTGAGTAAATAGGCCTATGGTTTCTGAGGTTTAGGAGATTGTGAAGTTCTCACATTGAAACATGGATTCTGAGGGAGCTAGACAAGGTGGACATTTAAAATTGTTCCTGTTGATCAGGGAACCAGAATAAGGAGCATAGTTTTGTGATAAGGAGTTAATCACATATGATTCAGATGAGGAGAAATAACTTCACCTAAAAGATTGTGAATCTTTTTTTTTTGAAGTCTTCATTCCAGAGAATTGGGGATGTTCCTTCGTTGACTAATATTTCAGGCTTGGATGGACTGATATTTAGGATCTTTCAGAGAATTTGGGGAAATGGCCAAAGATGTGGAGTTGAAGCCAAAGATCTATTGTAATTCTACTGAATGGTGGAGGAGGCATAATTTGCGTAAAATATGATCAGGACCTAATGATAGAAATTTTCTGTTTGTATATGTTGCTGCCACTATATTCTCACTATATAGCCTTTTTCAATTTAATTCTAGCCTCAAATCTCTCATGTTTCCACAGTTTGTTTCCTCATGTCTTTTCGAGAGCATACATCAACTTTAAAAATCAGGACGACATTGTCCTCTTCAGGGATCAATTTGATGGCTATGTTTTCATTGATAGCAAAGGTATGGTAGTTAATGTACTGACACTGTGTGTCTTGTTTGATTTCCATGTTTAATATTTGTTAAATCCCTTGCCTTCAAACATGCATTTAAAAAATGCATTGTAAGGAATCATGTGTATTTGTCTATCTGATATATACTAGTGTACTGGAAATGTGGAAAGAATCTAAATTAAAATTATTCACAGAAACTTCACATTCAGCCCAGAAGCATTTGATAAACAAACTTGTCTTAATTAAATCAAATAAAATAGACAGAGCAGTAATGATTGATTATCTTTTTAATACTTGCTGAAAGGAGTATTTGAGATTTTCCCTTTTGTATGATCTATTAAAAAGTACTGTTATGATTAGATTTAATGTGCTTTGAAAGCAAACTGTTACAATGGAGGGTTTCTTTTTTGCTTTAGAGAATCATTTTGCCTTTTATTTTTAAAAAAATTATTTCAAATATGAATAACTAAGGAAATATCAAAAACATTTTTTCATTATGTATGCTGATCAGCCCAACTTTAAAAGTTTTTACTTAGTAGATGTAAAATGCAGAGAATGGAATTACAACCAAATAAACGCCAATTCTGACAGACTCCAAGTTGAATTAATTTTTAGAAGGAGTAATTCTTAATACTCCAAAGGATATTTTTCTGTTTGCAGTCCTTAAGTACATATACAGCATATTTGAAAGGAACTTGGTTCCTGTGGTACAAATATTAGTGAGTACTATTTAATTCTGTAAAAATAGTACCAAGCAGGTACGCCAGTTTTTCCATTTTCATCTGTTTCAGTTAAAATGGCTGCACTGCTCGCAGGGATTGAAGTATTTATTTTTACTCTTTTTTTTGATTTTCTGGGCTATTTCTTCATCCTCACTAGTTCCTTTTGAGAGGTCGCAATCACATAGTTTGCTTTGGACTTGGCAGCTTTGCTTACCACCACTTCACTGAATAGTGAGCCTAGCAGCTCAGGAGATAATCACCCTTTGCTTGGGAAGCAACATCTTGCAGATTCTGACCGTCCTACGTGTAGGGATGACTACTTTCTGATTTGAATTTTCCTGAGTCATTTCTGGGCTTATGAAAGTGGATTTTCGGCAGCAGCTCTGTATTTTGAACATTGGCCTGTTTAATGGATCTAAATGAAAACCTAACATTTTTAGCTGTTTGCTGAATAACTTAAGACAACAGTAGATGTGTCTTCAACAAAATGTTTCTTTAATTCATACTTAATCATTTAAAAACCCCTTTATTTGTGTCTGCTATGCTTCCCATCCTTACACTCAATAGGGCAGGAGTACCCTGCGATTGTAGAATTTGCACCCTTTCAGAAAATTCCAAAAAAGAAGAGCAAGAAAAAAGATGCAAAAGTGGGAACTGTTGAAGATGGTATGGATCCTATACATTTTAGTGATGGTATGGAGTACTTTTTTTTTAAACAATGTAAACATTTTGTACACTGTTTTTTGTTCTATTCCATTTGTTTCTGCTTTCATGTTCATCTAGATGGAAGGATGCAAGCTGTTCTAATTATCACAGAGAAGCTAATTGCCAGTTGCTGGAATTCTGGTCTCTATCATTATTGCACTGAGCCTTTAAAGTTACTGTACTGAAAGTTGTTAGTTTATTATTGGTTACTACAGTTGTACCAGTTACTGCTTGGGGGACAAATGACATGTTCTCAATGATCAACATTTTCTTTCAATCTACTGTGGCTCAGTGACAGTGCCTTCTCTTCTGAAAGGCATGAGCTTATAGTGAGAATTGCAAACCTAATCACCTGCGTTGGGGAGATGTTAGAAATTGCAGCAAACTCATCCTGTTTCCAGGTGGAAGGAAAAGTTGCCATAGTCTTCCCACACCATACAGCTGCTCTCTCGTTATAGAAAACTGACTGATGGTGATTCGAGCTCAGGATCACCATGCCTCAGGTGAAGGATTGGCAGAGGTGGAGTGCGTCTAGTAGTTTTGAACACCAAAGCATTGATAATCCAGAGATGAAGGCCAATTATTTGTGTTCTAACTATTGGGCTAGATTGAAATCAACTAAATCCAATGAACCAGAGATTGCTGTACAGTTCTGTCCAAGTAAATAAATTTGAAATATTTGAATATGGTTTTATAAAAATTCTCCATTTCTTTACAGAATGTTATTTTGGATTGTTTTAGTGTTGTTTTAAAATGACAACTAAACTAATGTTGAGGTTGAATGGTGCAGACTCTTGAGGTGCACGTTCAATCATTGTTATTATCTTACTGCTTTGGGTGGGTGTAGAAAGGTGTGAGTTGCTATTCCATGGAAATATGAAACTAGAATGGAGTTTCTGAACCATACTAGAGTTCAATCATCAGAACAATAGAAGTTTATGCCACAAGTTTTTAGAAAAGAAAATGGCAGGTTTATGTTTATTTCCTTAGCGCCAGGAATGTAGCAGAGTAATTGAATGTAAACACCTTGCCTTGTGTTTTCTTTTTGAGTCTTGTTTATGTTTGTTTTGGAATTGGTTGAGTTTTATTTGACTGTTTATATGTTCTTTATCAGATCCTGAATATAAAAAGTTCTTGGAGAGTTATAATAATGCAGATGATGAGAGAAATTCAAACAATCCTGAAACACTTTTGGAGGAAATTGAAGCTAAAACTAAAGAGTTAGCAGGTAAGTTGATCTGTTTTAATAAGTCAAATTGCTTTCCAAGGTAATGTCTGTTAGGCAAAAATGACTATCAGAATTTGATCCAGAAAATTGAGTTCACTTTCTGATTGTATGCTCTTTTAATCTTAATGTAGCAACCTCTTACCATAACTAGCTAACCTTTATTGTGCTAAACACGATCATCCCTATCATGATCAATGGGTTATTTCTTTACTTGATTCAGTGTTGACTTGTGGTTGGTGATGTGTCCTTACATTGGATCACATCATTCTAACTTACTTTATAAGTGTGAGGTAAGAGACAGAAATGCATTTGTTGTTATCACCACATGCATAATCAGACCTTTTACCTTGGATTATTTGCATGTAAGCCCTTTTTAAGATGCATTTTCCAGTTTTTTTTGCTTGTATTTGTTTTTCCTTTCTTGTGCCCTATTCCTTTATCACCACACATGTTCATGGCACTAATAAAATTCTCTAAATCAGATCAAGAATTATATGGTACGCATGGTATAAGACAAGTATTTGCCTGGTTATGAATTCAAATCTTCATATGAATTGAATTCCTTGCATTTTTGGGTTTAATTGACAACTGAAAAGATTATGTTAAAATAGCTAGTTGTTCAACATAACTGGATCATAATAAAAAATAATCATCAATGAAGGAAGTTGTTTACATCCACCCAATCTTAAATTAGTCCATATTAAATAGTTGATTCTTAATACCCACTGAAACATTCTAAATCACTAAAGGCAACTCTGGTTTGATAACAAATGCATTACCCCTAAGAAATTAAGCACACCAATAGACTGATCATATTTTGTACATATAGGCCTCCAAGTCACAATGGTGTGACTTCCAGGGGAACCAGCAGAGTGGTGGTGTTTCCATGTGTCTTGTTTTCTTGGTTTTTCTAGGTGCTAGAGGTCACTGTTTTGGAAAGTGCTGTCAAAGGAGCCTGTGAATTGTTATAGTATTGCATTTTGTAGATTGTAAAGGTCTTGCCAATATCTGGTGGTAGTGGAGGGTGCAAATGTTGAAGCTCGTAGATGCATTGTATTGGACGGTATCAAACATCCGAAGTATTGTTGAAGCTCATTTGACTGCTCCCCATTTGCCTGGATATCCTGTTCTTAATTTGTGCCTTGTAGATGGCCATCAGGCTTTGAGGAAATGAGAGGTGAATTGTTCACAGCAGCGTTTCTGGTTTCTAAACTGTTATTGTAATCCTAAAACAGTTGTGGCTATCTTGTTCCGTTTCTTGTCAGTACTAACTCCCTTACATTTTTGAATGTCAAGGGGAGATGGTTAAAGTCTCTCCTAGACATACTGCATGGAAACACACCATGTTTGCTGGTCAGCATAGACATCAAACTACACTAATTCCATTTATCTGAACTTGGACCACAGCCTATTACACCCTGGCATTTTAAGTACTAATTCAGGTGCTTTTTGAAAGTTGCCCTCTCTGGTATATACCTGCCACACTCTAGGTTGAAAAAATAACTATTTCTCCTATCTTTCTTAAACCACTTGCTCCTCCCTTTTAAATGTATGCCCTCTGTTCTTAGACACAGCTGTCATAGGCAAGGGATACTCATGATCTACTCTCTACCTCTCATAATTCTGTACATCTCGATCAGGTACTCCATTGGCCTTCTCAGCTGCAAGGAAAACATTGCAATCTATCCAGTCTGTCCTGATACCTTTTGACCCCAGGCAACATCGTGATTAAATCTTCTGCCCACACTCTCTAGTGGAGTCACGTCTTTCCTACAGTGTGGGACCAGGACTGCATGCAGTATTCCATCTGTGGCTTGCCCAATGTTTTGTTGAGATTGTTATTACCTGACACTTTGAAATGTATACGTTCCTTGAGCCTTGACATCTCGTGCCTGAATGTTACCCAGATCTTGTTGCATTTGGATATGGGCATGCCTCAGTATCTGAGGAGTTACAAATTATACAATCATTGGTGAACATTCCCAATTCTGACCTTCTGATGGAGGGGAAGTCATTGAACCAGCTGAATTTGATAGATATTCAAATGATAGAATGATACCCTGAGGGTGACATACAGAGATGTCCTGGAGATGAAATGATTGACTTCCTCCTTTTATGCCAAGTATAAAACCAGCTAGTAGAGAGTCCAACACGCACAAGCACAGGTCACTGTTTTGTTAGGGTTCCTCACTGCCAGTACTACTATGATTCTTGCCTGCTGCCTCTGGAGGTCAGCTTTAGTCTGTGCTTGGAACAGATGTAATGAGGTTAGAAGTTGTGGCCCTAGAAAAACTCAAACTGATTAGCAATAATCTAATCAAATATCACGTACTGGTGTTGTTATAACCCCTTTCATAACTTTGACAATCTCGAGTGATAATTGGCCAAGTTGGATTTGTAGTACTTTTTGTTGGCAAGACACACCTAGGCATTTTTTTTTTCCACATTGTCAAGCAATAAATCAAACTGACTGAAGACTAATATATATGATCCTGGGAGCCTCGGGATGAGGCTAACATGGATCTACCACTCTGCACTTCAGAAGATAGTTGCACATTTGTCAGTTTTCTGTCTTAGGCGCTGGTGTGCTGAGTTCCCTCCCCCCCCCCCCCCCCCCCCCCCCCATCATAGAAGCTGCAGCCTCCTCCTAGTGGTGTTTAATTATCCATTGCCATTCATGACTGGATTTGGCAATGCCACAGAGCTCGAGTCTGATCTGTTGATTGTAGGAATACCTTACCCCATCTAATGCACGTTGCTGCTGCTATTTGGCACATGAGTAATCCTATGTAGCTTCACCAGGTTAATAATTGACATTTTAGATGTGCCTTGTACTGCATCTGGTATGCCCTCCTGAACTTTTCATTTAATCAAGTTTGATCTCCTGTTTTTATGGTAAACTGGGCACAATATGCCAGTAATGAGGTTGAATGTTATGGTGGAATACAATTCTGCTGCTGATGGCTCATACTGACCCATTGCCCAGTTTGATCTGTTCAAAAATGGACATGTAAGTGTGCCACAGGCATATTGATGAGGTCAGGTAGGTTTCTGCTTTTTTAGTTGGTTCCCTCACTACGTGCTGTATGCAGACTCAGCTCTGTCCTTTAGAACTTGACCAGCGGTGCAACTGAGCTCTCTGGACATTGGAGTTCACTGCAGCCCATTCTGTGGCCTTGCCACATTCTTTACATTATTCTGGATTAGTGGTGCTGGAAGAACACAGCAGTTAAGGCAGCATCCGAGGAGCAATAAAATCAATGTTTCGGGTAAAAGCCCTTTATCAGTACTCCTGATGAAGGGCTTTTGCCCGAAACGTCGATTTTACTGCTCCTCGGATGCTGCCTTAACTGCCGTGTTCTTCCAGCACCACTAATCCAGAATCTGGTTTCCAGCATCTGCAGTCATTTGTTTTTACCTACATTCTTTACATTAGCACATTTTTGCTCTCATACTTGCAATGTATGATTCATTTGCCCCCGGTGCTGCATCATTATAATGTACATATGGCACAGAAAAAAGCCATGTGGTCCAACCAGTCCTTGCCACTACACAGCACTCGCACAGCTTCCAACTTTTCCTATTTCACTTTATTAGCTTAACACTCTATTCCCTTCTCTGTCATTTAGCTGACATGCTTCCCCTTTTATGTCTGTCCCTGTTATACGTTGATACCGTCCCTTGGAAAAGGGGTTTCTTCTAAATTCTACATTGCATTTGTTTTATATACTTGTTTTCCCAGTGTTACGTTATCAGTTTGTAGAGACTTGAAATCAAAACTTTGTGTACGTACAAATTGATGAAATGGAGTTTTTTTTCCATTACCAGCTAAGAAAACCACACCCCTTTTGGACTATGTGAAAAATAAACAGGTAATTTTTTTTTGTTTTTGTCTTTTTTATTTTACAAAGCTAATATACAAGGAGGCAATTTTGTTTATTCAAATTGTTATTCATTGTCTGCACTACTTTAAGTTATTTTTCTTCTACAACAGAGAATAAGAGAGGAGAAAAGAGAAGAAAGGAGACGAAGAGAGTTGGAAAAGAGGCGACTCCGTGAAGAAGAAAAGAGAAAGTGGAGAGAGGACGAAAGACGGAAAAGGAGAGAAGCGGAGAAGCAAAAGAAGATGTTAGAAAAAGGATTTGAAAAAGACAAGGACAGATCAAAGGATGAGCCAAAGATAAAAGTACTTGACATAATGTTAAATATTCTAGCAAACTATTTCAATTTAAATTATTATATGCTTGACAGCAAACATCATTTTGTATTTGTAGCTTCTGAAGAAGGCAGATAAAGGGGATGACTCCTCCAGTGTAGAAAAGCCAAGGGAGAAAGTGAAGAAACTGGAGAGAGAGCGAGCTAAAGAGGACAGACCATTCACTGGACAGGGTAAACGCCTGGAGAGCACCATCAAAGAAGATAAAGGAAAGAAGTGAGTGAGTGGTCTTATGCGGTTGATGCATATATTGAGCCATTCTCTTGGACTTTTGATACTAAATTGGTGTTGTGGTTTGCATCCACCCTTCAATTGAGGAGGAATGGTGCAAATTCTAAGGAAGTGTGAAAGCTTACTGTCATGAGCCTAGCATTTGAGCTGGTTTCTTTCCTATAAGTTGGTGTCTTGTCAATCCTGGCCAAGCATCTCTGATATTTTTCTTTGAGTAGACCTTGAGTCATTTGCTAGATGATCTTCCAATGAAGTTCTTTTTCTAAGCAATCTCCCAAGTATTAGTTTAGATAAACCCTCTTCTGTGTCCAGCATCAATTCCAGGAAAGGTGGCAGTGGGAAATGCCCCAGTACATGCATTTGTGAACTGTTTGTTTGGGACTGGTGTGAGTAGTAGGTCTCTACATATTTTCTTCCTCCTCTTTTTGTGCGTAAACAGTATTTGACTGCTAGAACTTCTAGAAACAGATTTCTATATTGCCACTCTTCCTGGCTATTATACTGCCTTTCAGAATGGTGTGTGAAACCTTAAACAATGGTTCAAGGAACAGTATATGGTGATAATTGAGAAAAGAGCAGATGTTTTATTACTATTGCAAACCTTTATCTAGATCAACAGGGTATGATTTTCAACTAGATTTTGAACTGTGAATAAATGAGCAACTTATTGGACTCCAGAATGTCCCAAAGCACTTTACCGCCAATCAGGTACTTTTGAGATTAAGTTGTAATATAAGAGGTTAGGTAGTCAGTTGGCACATGGGAAAGTCTGTTGATGAATGTTGATGTAAACTGTATCACCGATGTTGATTCCGGAATAAATATTTGCCGGGACACCAGACCAAACTCCCCAATTCTTATTCTCAAAAACTTGATCTTTTGCATCTATCCACGAATGCAAATTGTGCGTCAATTTGAGTCTGAATGATGGCAGCTTTGACAGTACAGCTCTCTCTGTGTTGTACTGAAGTCTCAATTTTTGGAATGGGACTTTAATCTACAGCCTTTGATTTGGAGATGCGTGTGTTATCCCATTTTTTTTCCAAGATGATATTGCATTTTCAAGTTGCTTGAAATGAGCGATGTTGACTAGTAATCCAAATTGCCAAATGTTAAAAGGAACGGATGGGAATTAGCCTGTGCAACATTTAGCACACATTCATCTAGCATGTTAGAATACCTGCTACTGCCTTTTGCACCTGTTTGCTTTAATAAATATTAATAAAATAAGTTAACTATTTAACTTGTAATGTACTATACTTAGTTTATGGAGTCAGAGTTGAAAAGCATGGCACTGGAAAAGCACAGCTGTCAGGCAACATCCGAGAAACAGGAAAGACAATGTTTCAGGCATAAGCCCTTCATCCTGACCTGCTGTGCTTTTCCAGCACCACACGTTTTGACTCTGATCTCCAGCATCTGCAGTCCTCACTTTCTCCTATGGAGTCAGAGTAATACCACACAGAAACAGATCCTTTGGTCCAATTTGTACACATCGACCAGACATCCCAATCTGTCCAGTACCAGCATCTGGCTCAACTCCCTCAAAACCTTTCCTATTCATATACCCATCCAGATGTTTTTTAAATGTTGTAATTGTACCTGCCTCCCCCATTTCCTTTTGGCACAAGCCACCCTCAGTGTGAAAAAATTACCTCTTGGGCCCTTTTTTAAATCTTTCCCCTCTCACTTTAAATCTATGCCCTCTAGATTTGGACTCTCCCACCCTAGGAAATGAACCTTGGCTTTTCTTCCTATCCATGCCACTCGTGGTTGTATAACTTTCTGAGCGTTGACCTTGCAGCCTCTATGCTTGATGGGGGAAAATGCTCTAGCCTATTCAGCCTCTCCCTATAACGCAAAACCTCCAATACTGCCAACATCCTTGTAGATCTTCTCTGCACCCGCTGAAGTTTAGCAACGTCCTTCCTAGATCATGGAATAGAATACATCATAAAATCCCTACAGTGTGGAAACAGGCCCTTCAGCCCAACAGGTCCACACCGACCCTCAGAGTATCCTACCCAGACCCATTCTCCTACCCTATTGCTTAAAAATGTGTTGCTAGAAAAGCGCAGCAGGTCAGGCAGCATTGAAGGAACAGGAGAATCGACGTTTCGGGCATAGGCCCTTCTTCAGGAAGCCTATTGCTCTACACTTACCCCTGACTAATGCACCTAACCTACACATCCCTGAACACTATGGGCAATTTAGCATGGCCAATTCACCTGACCCGCACATCTTTAGACTGTGGGAGGAAACCAGAGCACCTGGAGGAAAACCATGCAGACACTGGGAGAATGTGTAAACTCCACAAAGATAGTCAGCTGAGATTGGAATCGAACCTTGGTCCCTTGTGCTGTGGGGCAGCAATGCTAACCACTGAGCCACTGTGCCGCCCAAATGGAAGGACAAGCAGAATTGTACGCAGTATTCTAAAAGTAGCCTCACCAAGGTCGTGTACAGCTGCAATAAGACATCTCAACTCTGATATTCCATGTTCTGACCAAGTTGTGAAATTGAAGTCAGTAAATCTGTTAATTTATTAGTTGGCATTAGGAAGAAATGAATGGGAAACTGCCAGATTGTGACAACAATCCAACTAATTTTCTAATATCTTTCACAAAGAAAATACACTGATCTAGTGTGCCAACATAGGTCTTCTGTATCATGGGACATGTTTGACAAGAGTCCAAGACTTGGTTATTGCTGAAAATCGATACATTTCTGTCAGTGGTTTTTTTTCCCATGCCAGCCACTCTCTTCACATTCGGTATTTTATTTTTTACTCACTCATGATGTAAAATGTTCCCTTTACATTTTGGTTTTGTTGTGAACGACTTGATGAGTGAGTACTAGATGAAAGTCTTCAAAATATATTATTTTCAGCAACACTTATTTGATTCTTCTAGCATTACAGAAAGCTAGTCATTTTTAAAACCTTGATTTAAGGTGCACCATATAGGAATAGGTCGTGGTCACTAAGTGCATGTTTGGCAGCGTCCTTTTTATTAAAACAAATCATTTTTAAACTCGGTAATTTAAAACATTTTATTGTTTTAGGCATGACAGGGTTGAAGATGACAGTGGAAGAGATTACCGGGATAAAGAGGATCGGGAGCGTGAGAGAAGGCTAAAGGACAAAGAACGTCGGAAACGGCAGGAGGAAGAACGATGGAAGCCGAGGGAGCGATGTGAGGCAGACAAATCTTTCAGAAAAAAGGAGGAAGAGATTAAGAAGGAAAATGATCAAACAAGCGAGAAGACCAGGAAGAAGGAAAGCTCAGAAGCTGCATCAAGTTATGACCGGTTGGAGAGAGGAAAAGAGGAGAAGAAGGAGGATGGCACAGCAAAGAAGGAACGAATCCGAAATAAGGTACAAGGATGTTTAATTGAGTCTTACAATCGAACAGAGAATGTTCGTGAAGCCAATGCTACCTTCTACTGCTCTTTAAAACATGCACGTGTGTGGAATAAAATACTCAACCACCAGTTTTTTTTTGGCAGTGCAGCTCAACCTATTAAAGCCATTTCGTAATATCTTAACACACATTTTTGTTTATTTGCTTATTTGTGTTGTTCTCTATGTACCTATTTATTTATGTATGTATGTATTTATTTATTTATTTATTTCAAAAAATGAGAAATGCCTTCAAAGATATCTCATTCTCCCTCTGAATTTATTCAACGTAGTTGTCCCATTTTCAACAATTGAAGATTGACATATTGACAGCATTACTTTGAAATAAACATAAATTGTGTGCTTTGCTTTTAAAATTTTATTGCATTATTGCTGATGTCTTTAAAGAAAATGCATTTTTTTTCTTATGGAAATATGATATCTAATCCACCTTTTCAGAAGTGTATTTTCAGGTATCGGATATTGAGTAGTTGAGTTTGAGAGTTAACTTCTTTTTTAATGTTTACAGGACCGACCAACAATGCAGCTGTACCAGCCAGGAGCACGGAGTCGCAGCCGGTTAATGACCAGTTCAAAGTCTAATGACAGCAGCATAAAGTCACCAGAAGCAAGTGAGGAGAAAAAGGAGGAATTTGAGTCTTCCAGGAATATTGCAGAAAAGGAGAGTGAAGAATGAAAAGGCTGCTGCTAATTCAAGGGTTGAGCAGTCGCAGCACACTAACCAAGTGTAGGGAAGTCCAAAAGTGTGCTTATTGGAGAGGAGTTCAGAGAACGAGGCTGGTGTGGATTTCTTGTCAGATAAAATGTTTGAAACTGGTAATTTCCCTATTTTAAGAATGGAGGTCTTGTTTTGCCATCATGATTGTGACCAGGCACTAAAGTGCAAGAATATTGTGATTTGAAGGTTAACTGGGATGTAAATTAGACATTGCACTTGCTAGACAGGTGCAAATGATTCTGAAAATATACTCGTCAACAGCTTTGATATGATATTAATGACACACCCCATCATTTGCTTCAGTAGGCAGATGTCAAATAAAGAAAATGCTCTGTCAGCTACAGCAGAATTATACCAGCAAATGCTAGTAACTTACTTAGGTCGTAAGTTTAAAATATGTTTGGTGCACCATTTACTGATTTATAGCATGGGAGACCAAATTCTTAGTGGCCTTATCAACCTTTCCACTTGCAGAATGAATGAAAAGACCTAGTGGGAATGTGGAGGAAATGGACAAAGTAGCATTGTTTTTCACATTTGTCATACTTGCTGCATTTTACGGTTAGTCTTGTCCAAGTTTCAGTCGCAATTTGTATTGAAAGCGCTGTGTGGAAGTGATGTAATTTTTCTGTTCCACTCTTCTACCCTTTAGAAGTTTCGTTATTAGGTTACTGATATTTGTGGGAAAAGCTTGGAAAATTCTAACTTTGTTCACTTCTTGTGCCAATCTAGTTTTTTTTTAAAATCCTATCAGATCATCCAGCTATTTATAAAATACATACTAACTTACTGGAAAATAGTTGGAAGTTATTCTTCATCAAAAATTTTGCTTTCAACACGTCTTTCATTCATGGCACTATTCATTACCTTTGAAAATATGGCAGTCATTGGCCATCCAGCAGAGGGTGCTGATAACACAGAAACGTGGAGTTTTTAAATATTGATGTTTAACCTTCTGGAAACCTGTTTGGATGGATAGGCATGTGTGCACTTTTTATTCAATAAAGGTACTGAAATTGTGGTCCAGTTTGGAGCAGAAAATTAATTTTGAGGGCAGAGTGGGTTGCAGTGCAGTGATTTTCTTGGGGAAAGAGAGAAAGGAAGTTGGTTCAGTAGCCAGTTTTATTTTGAAGATTTTACTTGTGAAGAGTGAACTAGCTTTGGATCATGTAGTTAAAACGAGCAGGCACATATTAAGCCTGTTTCTTGATTCCTGATTTGTTACATTGCTGGATTTTTATGCTTTTATTTAGAAATGTCTGGATGTTGCACATATGTTCAGAGTCCGAGAACGTGTAAGAATCAAAAACAAATTAAACTAAGAACAGTGAGCACTGTTGGCTTTACTTTTGTGCAGCATCAAAAGATTACTAAGTACATTCCAATTGTATAATTGTTGAAACAATTCTTTCAGTAGGAAGTTTTGCTACTTTGATCCTCGGAGCTCTGCTTTTGCTTTATTTCCATGCATTGTTTATGTTTTCAACAGTGTTGAACACTTGCAATCAATAAATACCAATAGCAAAGTGTGTGCAGTTCTGTTTTATCCAGAAGTTTAAGTTTTTTGGCATTATACTTTATTAATTGGTGTTTCTAGATATCAGAAGCTTCCAGGATTAAAAATGCCTTTCAGCTTACTATGCCTGTGCAAGGTCATTACATTAACTGTATTTCTGCATTAGCTTTCAAGTACATGCACAATTCCTTTTTAAGTTTCCTGTGGAATCTAAATCTATAATTCAGATCTTAACTTTCTGGTGCGGGGGGAGAGTTCCTAATTCTTTCCCCCCCCCACCCCCCCCCCCCCTACAAGAATGTTTAAATCTATGACTTTGAGTTGCTAATCATTTTGCCAGGGGAAACAACTTCTCTTTGTCTGCTCTGTGTAACACTTTGCAAGCCAATTGTGTTCCCATCCATAATGGATGTTTATTGTCTGAGTGAACCTGATAACAGTTCGGCTTTCAAAGCTGATGGCAGTGAACGCAACATCAATTTCTTGTATAACATCCACTGCAAAACATAGAAAGCTGGTTCTTTACTGAACAAAAGGACCACCTGCCAGCACCATCGCACCAAGTAAAGAATATCATTAAATTCTGTTTCTGAGTCTCCTTTGCTGGTTGCAAGCACAGAACCTCCTGCTGTCATGTACAAACTAAAGGTAAGTGCAAGGTCTCTGCTGCAACTGTATATTTGCGAATCAAGTAAGTTTACCTATTAAAAGGTAACATGGGGGAAATCCAAGAAGGCAGGAGTCTGCATGGTCTGCTGTGCTGGGCTCTGTGCCCTACCCCTGGGCAAGGTGGACCTTCCCCCCCCCCCCCCCCCCCCCCGGTATCAACCACTCCCAGGAGGAAAAAAAAGTATTAATTTAAACATGCTATTTGGAGCTGCTGAAATCGTCTGGGACAGCTTTAAGGCCAGGATGAAGTCCAGTAAAGGAAAGGGGCCTGAAGGAGCACAGCAGACAGGGCACTACCCTACTGCATCGAGTGTTCAGACTCCTGGGGTGGCCCCTTGGGATCCAGCAGGACAGCAGCACTTACTGCCGGAGTTTGCCAAACTCTGAGAGTGGATTCAAGCAGCAGTTGAGCTACTGTCTGCCGTGCTAAAGATGCATGAACAGGAAATCCCACTGCTGGAATGAAGGCTGGAGGCAGTGGAGGAGAGGACCGCGGCATCAGAGACTGTAGCGGAGATCTCGGGAGGAAGAATCCAAACACCGGAAGGCCAGGTTCGGGTCCTTCAGGATCAAATCAACTACCTGAAAAATAAAAAAAAGGAAAAACTTACGGAGTGGGAGTCTCCCGAAACATGAAGTAGCCTTCGAAGTTCCTGGCAAGCGTGGAGCGGGCTCACCGGATTACAATGCGCAGGTCGGACTGGACCTGTGTCCCAGTGCGGTCCTTGTGCAACTCCTGTATTATAACAGAAAAGGTGAGGGACCAGAGTCGGGGTGGGAGGAGAGGGGTTATCATTAGTGGACAATAGTTTTGGTGGGGGGAGCTTTTTATTCCTACCCCCCCCCCCCCCCCTTCCTACCTCCCTATCCCGTTTCGTTATTGGTTTTGTATGTACAGTTGTAAAATTATTTTATATATCAGTCGGTTGGGTATTATCTAGGGTTCCTTTTTTACATATATTGCTGTCCTCTCGAATTTGTATTGGGGTGGCTATATCTGTGGCTGAGGTGAGTGGGGTGGGAGATGGGTATCCATTGTTAACTTTCAGAATGTAAATGACAGGTTTTCCGCGTTTGTGAATTACCTGGGGCTAGGGCATGATGTCAGCTAAAGGGAGTTAAGATGACAGTAAAGATTGGGAGAGCTGTCCCCTATGGGCAAGGGGGAAGATCTCGAGCGAATTGGGGGTTATTTCGGGGTTTTTTTAGTTGTAGTTCTTATAGGAATAGTTTTTAGATCTCCGAGTTAATATCTTTGTAATTCATCACACCTCGATAAGCTCCCTCCTCCTGGGAAATGACAGGTTGCCCTGGATGACCATGGCTAGTGATTTATATTCCGGGTGCACCACCTGAACAAAAGGGAGCCATTCTCCTGTTAAAAGAAAGAAGGTCTTATCAAGCCTCGGGAAGGAAAGGGTGGACATTGCCCTCCTATAAGAGACTCATCTAACTGATCAGGAACATCTGAAACTGCAGCAGGGGGCTTACAACAGGGTATTTTTCTCATCCTTCAGCTCTAAGAGTAGAGGAGTGGCTATACTGATAAGAAGGAACTTACCTTTCCAGGTAACGGAGCAGATTAAGGATGAACATAAACAGTTTAAATTCTTAAAGCCCTAAAACTTAAAGAAGAATACAGCGTTTTGAATGTATATTGTCCCCCAGTGCACCCTCTTTAATTCTGCCATTGCATCAATTAGAAAATTAAGAATCTTGGGGTTCGCCATATGATTATAGGAGGGTATTTAATGGCCTAATAGATCCAGAGATTGACAGGGTGCCAAAAGGCCTGGCAGATACGCCTGTGCACTCTAAGCAGTTGGTGGATATCTGAGATGACTTGGGACTAGTGAATGTGTGGAGGTACCTCCACCCTAATGGAAGAGACTTCATGTTCTATTCCGACCCACACAAGTGCCATATGCAAATTGACATGTGTTTATGCCAGCTGACAGTCTGGACAGAACATTGGCGTGCAAAATTGGGAATACAGCTGTTTCGGATCATGCACCAGCATATTTAGGTGTTAAAATCAAGGGTAGTGGAATGGATGTACGTCACTGGTGCATGGATCCATTTTTGTTAGGGGATAGCAAATTTGTTGAATATATTATGAGAGAGTTCAGGGCCTTTTGGGATAGTAGTTTAGGTATGGCTAGTAATCCGGCAATGCTTTGGGAGGCCACGATGGCATATTTACGAAATTGGTTTGTGTGAAGTATATTCCTCGGGGTCCTTCCCTTTCATTAAAATGAGGGAGATATTAGCCTCCCTAAGAGAAGGTGGCAGACAATCCTGTGTGTAAGAATAGGTGCATATCCCCAGAAGTGGCTCCGCTAACATGTTTACGAATTCCTATAGAATGCAGTTGGGAATCCATCAGATCATTTCATATTCGATGACTAGAAAGAAGCTGAGGGAGGAGCAGCAACCGATGCTGGAGTCCTGGCTGAAGGTAGATGAGAAAACATATTATAATAGGCCGTGATTGATTTAAGCTTCAGTGGGTCACAGCTTTCCGGGCTGCTCTCAACTCAATGCACACACAAGTGGCTTATATTAAAAAAAAGGTCTCCTTTGCCAAACAAAGATTGGTTGAATTCGGAGATAAGCCTGGTAGGTATCTGGCTTGTTTGACTAGGAGGAAAAAAGCTTCCCATCTATTATATTAGGGAGAAGGCTGGTACGATTACCTGCAGAGCTATATTGGTTGGAGGGGGGTGAACACGGTACAATGGGAATGCAGTCCTTTTTTGAAAATCTGGACCTCCCCAATATAAGTACGGAGCAGACTACCCTTTTTGAATGCACCTTTAATGGTACAGGAAGCAATAAGGTATCTCCAGGATGGCAAAGCACATGGGGCCAGATGGATTCCCAACTGCACTCTATAAGGAATTCGTAAACATTTTAGTGGAGCCACTTCCGGGGATGTACAAATATTTTTACACACAGGATTGTCTGCTGACATCTCTCAGGGAGGCTAATATCTTCCTCATTTTAAAGAAAGGGAAGGACCCTGAGGAATATGCTTCATACATACCAATTTCGCTGTTGAATGTAGATTTTAAAATTTTATCCAAGATGCTGACTGTGAGGTTGTAGAAGGTCCTGCCCCATATTATAAAAGAAGGCCAGGCAGGTTTTGTTAAGGGCCGTAGCTCATCCAACAATATTAGGAAAATACTGAACACGGTGCAGGTATGCCAGCAAAGATTGATTCCGGGTTTGGTGGTCTCCCTTGACACAGAAAAGATGTTTGATTGGCTGTATTTATTTGAGGTTCTAGAACGTTTTGGTTTGGGGACATCCTTTGCCAGATGGGTAGCAGTACTGTATAATGATCCTCAGGTGGCAATCATTACAAATGGTATTAAGTGAAATAACTTTAATATTGGAAGAGGTAGTCGACAGGGGTGTCATTTGTCACTGCTGTTATTTACCTTGGCGATTGAACCGTTAGCCAAAGCTATCAGGAGGGATCCTGAAACAGTTGCGAAAAAGGTGGGAATGGGAGAGCATAAGGTTACCCTATATGTTGACAATGTCCTTTCATAATTGGCCAATCCGGAGAAGTCTGTTCCTTGATTGATCCAAACAATTAATTCATGTGGTGGTTTCTCAGTTACAGAATCAATTTTACAAAATCAGAAGCCATGCTGGTAGGGGGATTAGTGGAGGTGCTTAATCTGGAGGATGGAATGCAATTCCTGTTTAGATGGTCACCAAAAGGTTGTTTTGTGTTTGGGAATTTTTATTACCCTTTCCTTCCAGCAGCTGTATAATATTGGTCTAATAGTTCGTCATTTACCCCATTGGTGGGAGCCCAAGGATTTAAACCTGGGACAATGGGCTCAGGCTTTAAGGCATAGGAGAACAGGGGAATCTTCTGTATGGGAGACTTACTCAAGAGGCAGGTCCTGATGTCATTTATCAGTTAAGTCAGAAATATAAATTGTCTAATAGGGACCTTTTTCTGATATTTCCAGATGAGGGACTATATACAGAGGAAGACCACGCTCCTGGATCAATGTTAGAAATTAGACATGGAGAAAAGAATACTCCAATGTATGGGTGCTCTTTCACTCAGTATTTTATATCATTTACAGAAAAATCGCGCACTGGGGGTCATGGAAGGACTCTGTAGCCATGGAATCAAGAGTTAGGAGAGGATATTTCATCGGAGGTATGAGAAGACAGCTGGGGAATGTAAGAAAAGTCTCAGTATGTAACAGTGCAGGCCATGCAATCGACGATCTTACTCGGGGCTCATATGGTGCAGATAGGCTAGCTAAGTTCAAGAAAGGAGTATCATCAGTGTGTCCCAGATGTAAAATTAGTATAGGCACTCTTACACACTGCTACTGGTCCTGTTATAAGATCCAAAGATACTGGAATGCTATAGTAAGAGAGCTAAACGTTGTCCTGGGGATTGAAATTAATGAGGATCTGGTATTTCTTTTGGGGTTGCCCTCTCTGGGAGAACACAGGAAGAGATTGTGTGTAATATTCTTACCCATTGTGCAAGGAAGAACATTCAAGTGAATTGGATGTCAGAAAAACCACCAGGTCTTATGGGGTGGTACAGGCTGGTTATGCAGCATCTTCCCCAAGACTACCTCACAAATATGGTGCACCACAAAACTGAGCAGTTTTACAAGACATGGTGGCCCTTTTTAACTTATTGATGCTGATTTATCAGCAATATTAATTAGGGCCATGGTATAGCTGTGGCAATCAGTATGGGGGTGCCTGTGGGTCTCTGGGAGGAGGAGACTGGAGGTAAAAGAATATAAGTACTGTAGATGGCGCTCCTGGGGATGGGAGCCCCAGTGGAGGTGTGATGAGTGAAATAGGATAAAGTAGTGAGATATTATTTAAGTTATTTGAATTTAGTTTAAGTTAAGTTGATACGTTTGTTCTGGTAGAATAGTAGGTCATTTCTTTAACAATGGTACTGTGTTATGGCCTTTTTTGTACTGCCTTTTCTGTTTTGATGGTATTTTTTGTATATAAATGTTTGTAAAAGATTTTAAAAGGTTTTCAATAAAAATACTTATTTTTAAAAAAAACTAATCTATTTGCCGGTCAAGGCACTGTTCAAACTGGGAGAAGAGCAGTGCTAGTTCTGCCTGATGGAAGTTGAACAGTAGCTTTAATTAGCTCAACAAAAGTGTAAAGGATAACTTCACTCTAGTTTGTGAGCCAAAATGTAAATAGGAATCTGCGTTGGAGATGTATATTGGAAAGATAAAGGAAACCTATATTGCAGGGGTCAACAACATGTTGATTGCAAAGAGCTGACTTTTTGCCAATGATTATTAAAGTTGGAAAATCATCAATAGATTATAGAATTAGTGATATTAATATCCTGCCACGTACTGGCTAACTAGTTTTCCAGAACTAGCCAGTGATGAAAGGAGGGTGGCATGAGAAGCGAGACAGGGAGAAGCAGCCAAATGGGCGAAGGAAGAGTGGAAATACTAATGAGACCAGCAGCTAAAGAGGCTTTGCCCGAAACGTCGATTTCGCTGCACTTTGGATGCTGCCTGAACTGCTGTGCTCTTCCAGCACCACTGATCCAGAGCTAAAGAGGCTGCCAAGGGGACCAGGAATCGGGAGACTCTCAAGATAATTCTGATTGACCCAAAGAACAGATGCTGACTCATCCAATGGACGGGAAGCCAATTTTCTATCAATATAAATTTTATATTTTTGTAATTCAACTGTAATTATCTTTATCAATTTCTATCGTTTTTGGTTTTTTTCTGTAAGTTGTAATATTTTTCATTCTTTTTGAAAGGTTGGTGACCTCTGCTTTGGTCTTATTTGTTAAAAGGAAAGTATAAATGGAAAGGTGTGTACAGTGAGGAATGTGTAAGACATTGTAGTGGATCTGGGAAGAAAAGCATTCCCACAAGGCAGACAGAATAAGAAGTAAATTGACTATTCCTCTGCTTAAAACCACCTTTTAAACGTTTGTCATAGCTGATGTCAAAATACATCTCCTTGAATGTATCAGTCTGAGAGGAAAAGAGAATCATGTCTTACGATTGTCAAGAGAATGCCAGCAGAGCTTTAAAATCTTTAGTAAATGCTTCAATGTCACATTCTGATATCGATCATTAAATAATGGGAGCCATGAGCAATTAAACAGTAAACTCCCTAACGACATCTGCAATCCCAATAGTACGATCTTTTGTTCTCATTCGTATGCAATAGTCACCTTTGCTAGTGCAAATATTGCTTGGGGACAAGGTTTAATTTAATCACTAATTAACCTTTTCATTAGATAATAGACAGTTGAATCTAAACAGGTCAAGGAGCAGGCCATGGAGGGGGTCATCTCTGGTGACTGCCTGCCCCTCTTCTGTTACCTTCAAGCTTGGGTTTTATTGGAGAGGGAGAATGTAACGTCCATCAATGCTCTTTGCCGTTAGGAAGAGATGGCTATGTGGGGGATGGAATGCTTTTAGTTTAGTTCCTGCCTTCACTCCCTACCTACCCCTTCCCCCTTCACTTTTTTCAAGTATGTATTGCCCTTATTAGACTTTGCTTGTTAATGTTTCACGAGCCTCACGGGTGCTTCCCTGTTAATGGGAAAATATATAATAAAGCTTTAGCACAAAAAAAGCCAGTTAAGCTGTGGAATTAGTAAACTGCTGGTGTTTGGCCTTTTTCCCAATGTGCATGATTACTAATAGAAGAGCAGAAGGGGTACAAAGATTTGTTGAAAATTGTTTAATATATTTATGTTAGACATGAGTTGAATTTGTAGTGTACTACAATGGCTTCTGATCCACCGATAACCTTTTTTTTAATCTTCATGTTCAAACCTTCTGCGGCATTTTCACCCACAATCCTGCACCCAATCTCAATTTCTGTCACAACTTTCATCCCAACAACTCTTTGATATCTGCATTCCTACACCTTTTGGCTTTTTGTGTATTTGTATCCTTACGTCCCATCTCTGGTGGCTTTTCCTTCAATGGACTTAGAACTAAGTTCCTGTGAAGTACCTTGAAAACTTTTATTACATAAATGTGCTACGTTGTTATATTGGGAAGTGGACTGAGCCAAGGGTGGTAGCCCAGAAAGCACCAATGGAAAAGCATAGAATCACATTTTATTTAATTTTTTTTAAAACAAGTGGTTGCTTTAGAATGTGAATATCTGTGGCTCCATAGCTCTCAAATCTCTGTCCAAATCCTTTTCTTTTTCGTATATCATTGCATTGCTATCATACCTTTTTTTAAAGCTATAGACCCTAAACACTGAAATTTCTTTCTTTACAACCTTTCTTGCTTTTAAGATGATTCTTAAAATGTCTTTTACTAAATTTTGTTTTATTCACCTGGCCTCATACATATTGTGCTGTTTGATTACTCCTGTGAAGTGCATTTCAGATGTCATCCTACTGGTGACAAACAGACTGAAAGGTTATGTAGAAATCCTGTTCTCGTATCATTTCATTCTTTACTTTGTTGAAAATCAAACAATCACACAAAGAAACTGAGGATTTGGTTAAGAGAAAGGAAGCATATGTAAGGTATAGACAGGATAGATCAAGTGAATCCTAAGAAGAGTGTAAAGGAAGTAGGAGTATACTTAAGAGGGAAATCAGGAGGGCACAAAAGGGACATGAGAGAGCTTTGGCAAATAGAATTAAGGAGAATCCAAAGGGTTTTTACAAACCCGTTAAGGACAAAAGGGTAACTAGGGAGAGCATAGGGCCCCTCAAAGATCAGCAAGGCGGCCTATGTGTGGAGCTGCAGAAAATGGGGGGGATACTAAATGAGTATTTTGCATCAGTATTTAATGTGGAAAAGGATATGGAAGATATAGACTGTAGGGAAACAGATGGTGACATCTTGCAAAATGTCCATATTACAGAAGAGGAAGTGCTGGATGTCTTGAAATGCATAAAGGTGGATAAATCCCCAGGACCTGATCAGGTGTATCCTAGAACTCTATGGGAAGCTAGCGAAGTGATTGCTGGGCCTCTTGCTGAGATATTTGTATTATCGATAGTCACAGGTGAGGTGCCAGAAGACTGGAGGTTGGCAAACGTGCCACTGTTTAAGGAGGGCGGCAAAGACAAGCCAGGGAACTATTGACCAGTGAGCCTGACGTTGGTGGTGGGCAAGTTGTTGGAGGGAATCCTGAGGGACAGGATGTATATGTATTTGGAAGGGTAAGGACTGATTAGGGATAGTCAACATGGCTTGGGAAATCATGTCTCACAAATTTGATTGAGTTTTTTGAAGAAGTAACAAAGAGGATCAATGATGGCAGAGCGGTAGATGTGATCTATATCGACTTCAGTAAGGCTTTCAACAAGGTTCCCCATGGGAGACTGGTTAGATCTCGTGGAATAAAGGGAGAACTCGCCATTAGTATACAGAACTAGCTCAAAGGTAGAAGACAGAGGGTGGTGGTGGAGGGTTAATTTGCAGACTGGAGGCCAGTGACCAGTAGAGTGCTACAAGGATCGGTGCTGGGTCCTCTACTTTTTGTCATTTATATAAATGATTTGGATGGGAGTATAGAACTAGAACTAGAGGGCATAGGTTTATGGTGAGACTGGAAAGATATAAAAGAGACCTAAGGGGCAACTTTTTCATGCATGGAATGAGCTGCCAGAGGATGTGGTGGAGGCTGGTACAATTGCAACATTTAAGAGGCATTTGGATGGGTATACGAATAGGAAGGGTTTGGAGGGATATGCGCCGGGTGCTGGCAGTTGGGACTAGAGGCATGGTACATTGGTAAAGCCAAGCAGAGGCTACAGCAACGGATAAGTTGACACTGCGCAACAATCACCAGTCAGGAGTGTTCCCTCCCGGTCAGGGAACACTTCAGCAGTCTGGGACATTCAGCCTCGGACCTTCGGGTGACCATCCTCCAAGGCGAACTTCAGGACAAGCAACACCACACAGTGGCCGAGCAGAGGCTGATAGCTAAGTTTGGTATCCATGAGGATGGCCTCAACTGGGACCTGGGGTTCATGTCACACTACAGGTGACCCACAGCACTATTTACAGACATAGATGCACACAAACACACATGCATATATATTCTCTTTCTCATATGCTGATGCTACAAACCCCCCCCCCAACACACACACCCTCTAACAGACTTATATTCCTCTACACTTCGCACATATACATGTATACACACACACACATACACACACACACACACACACACACACACGTTTGCAGGGTGAATTTGTACTTGCAGAATTATGTTATATTTTGCTCAAAAACTGCATGGGTCCATGTAAAATTCTGTAAATCCCTTTTTTAGAAATCAAATCAGTCTCTATGTTAGGGCACAGACAGACTTTAACCTCACACCTTCAATGCATTATCTGAGACGACATGGGACTTATTGTTAAAGTTCACTTGAGAATGTAACTTTAAAAAATTAGTTCTGGGATTTACATACGGAAGAACTGAAACAGACATGGTCATTCTAAACAATGACAGACTTAACGAACAATCCAGGTATTTTTCAATATATCACTTCAGTTGCATCACACTGTAAACTTTTGCTATGAATTCTATGTCTTACGATCTTATACTGCACAACCACCTGATGAAGAAGCAGTGCTCCGAAAAGTAGTAGTTCCACCGGCACCTCTGAGTCATTCTTTTCTTTGGCTTTTCATTTAGATAGCAAGGCCACATTTCATCTGGTGGAGTACAGTTGATCTTTGGGCTTCCTGAAAATGCCGCACTGTAATGAATCTTTTGTTTAAATATGTCCAAAAACTTGCTGATTTTTCTTTTCTACATGTGGCTGTTCTTGCATTGTGTTTTCCACTTTAAATGCCACTGGCTTTTTAAAAGTTTAATTTGTTTGCAATTTCTGCTTCAATGTAACCATTCCAGACTGTGTGAATACTTATTCAAAAAAGCTTAGACAAATACTTAAATCAGTATTTCCACAAAACTTATCTGGTCAAAGTTGCTCTAACTCTTAAGCCATTTAGAAGTGACAGACTTGGATGAAGACATGTCCCATTATTAATACTGTTTCACTTTGCCAATCTATTTGCTTTGCAAGTCTGCCTTTGATATACCCCCAATAGTTATCTCACTTCAGCTGCATTCTTTAGGACTGATTCAATGATACAGTGCGTGCTGGAAGCTCACTCTCATTGTTCAAAGTTAATAATCACACAACACCCAGGTTATAGTCCAATAGGTTTAATTGGAAGCACTAGCTTTCGGAGCGCTGCTCCTTCATCAGACCATTGTTCAGTTAGCCTGAGTGCAGGGATTGCAAGATTCCAAGATCAGTAAAAGGGGAAAGGTTTTTAAGTTTTTTTGGAAGCTTCACAAAAAAAATGAGTTCTAATGACATACAATCTAGTGCAAATTGATCCTGAGGAAGGGCTCTGGCCCGAAACGTCGAATTTCCTGTTCCTTGGATGCTGTGCTTTAACTAGCAACACATTTTCAGCTCTGATCTCCAGCATCTGCAGACCTCCCTTTTTACTCAAATTGATCCTCTACCAAATTCTACAATCTGTTCCACCTGCCGATTCCTTCAGTACTACTTGCCAATGAAAACCAGATGCTCTCCCTAGGTCCATGCCTCACATTCTACATGCGTACCGGTTGCACGAGGTTACACTTTTTTTTTAAGGTACTTTTCTGGTTGCAATTCAGCCCCATGCTCCAGATCTTTGGCCACTCAGTGTTAGTGGGGGAAAAGGGGTGGTAGGAGCATAACCCTGTAGTCATTAACAGGTTAAGGGAGCGGGCCATGGCAGGGATTATTAGACTAACTGTCTGCCTCTCTCCCATGGTCAGGTTCATAATGAATGATCTGGAGAGGGAGCACATGGTGTCCACTGTATACTTGGGACCCTCTGTGTCCGATGGGCTGAGGAGTGCACCATCATCAACTGAAATAATATTTTGATTTACATTTGTTTCCTCAGGAATTCAGTTTTTATTACAATGCCTTGTTAAGGAAGGTTTAAGTTAATTAGTTGTTTAGTTATTCAATCACAAGTATGAACAAGTCACGACTGGAATTTTCTGTTTTAGCCTTTTGGAATTTTAGGTTTGAAGCATGTATTTGAATTTTTACCTTGTTTTTAATGGTTGATTTATTCAGCATTTTTGGATAGTTGGTTCCTGTATTAGTTACTGCTGTTGGACACCTGTTTTATTGCATGACTAGAATGTTGTTACACAATTCTCTCAATCTACGCAGCTGGGATTTCACTATAGCAAGCTAATTTTCAGCATTGTGATTGCTTCTGACATTGTGGTGGGAATTCTAGACGTGAGAGGGTTTTAAAAAAAAAGGAAGCAAGAAAGCCAGCTGTGGTTAAGACGAATCTCAAATACTAATTCTTTTTGTCAAAACTAGGAAAACGTTATACCGCAGACAGAGGCTATTTAGCCCTTTGTGTCTCCACTATTATTCACTCTTGATAGAGATGACCTTCAAGATTTGCATAAGGAATTGTAGCTCGGGTACCAGTTGTAAGTATGTTTGCAGAGCTGGGAAGTTAATCTGTAGAATGGTGAATGTACCATAAAAGTGTACAGGAAAGCCACACACACCGACCAGGTCCTGAACTACAACAGCAACTCCACCACCCAAACACACACCAGAGAAGCTGCATTAGGAACCTGTTCAAAAGAGCTACAACACACTGCAGCACTCCAGACGGGAAGAAGAAGAAGAACACCCCTATAGAATATTCGCCTGCAACTTCATCTGCAGATGCCTAATAGACAAACAACGCAATGAAGGCATGCCGTAACCTAACTCACGATCCACGCTACCTTACACAAAAATGTCTCGGAACTGACAGCCAGACTTCTCCAACCACTGGGATTCATGACAGCCCATAAACCAACAGCCACGCTCAGACAACAACTCACCAAAGTAAAAGACCTTATACCAATCATCTGCAAGACAAACATAATTTATAGGATTCCATGCAAAGATTGCAGCAAACACTATATAGAGGAAACAGGCAGACAACTAGCAATCCGCATCCACTAACACCAACTGGCCACTAAATGCCACAAGCAGCTGTCCCTCGTAGCCACACGCACAGATGACAAGGACCACAATTCGACTGGGACAACACAATGATCATTGGACTCACCAAACAGAGGACAGCCAGAGAATTTCTAGAAGCATAGCATTCATCCATGGACTCCATCAACAAGCACATAGACCTAGACCCAATATACCCGCCACCACAATGAACCAGTGGAAGCAGCAGAAACAGAACTAAATAAATTCCAGAAGACACAGTACAGCAATGCTCACAAGAGGCTCCAAAGCACTGAAGATGTTACCCAGACAGGGGAGGAAACATCTGCAAATCAAATTCCAGCTCGGCAAACATACCCACGAGCACAATAGATTACCTTCCAAAACAAGGTAATTTCTTATTTCTTCTTAGTTCACTTTAAAAAGATGTTGGTGAACCTCTCAGTTTGACTGCTACAGTCGATGTGGTGAAGGTATTCCCACAGTGGTGTTGGGAAGTATGTGCTTCTGAATTTGACCCAGCAATAATGATGGAGCAATGCTGTCAATCCAAATGAGACGGTCAGTATGGCATGGCATACTCTCCTGCCCTCTTCTTGATTGATTCCCCTGGCTTGATGTCAATGGCAGAGTGGGAGATATGCAGGGTCATGGGGTTGCAGATTGCATTGCTACTGATGGCCCACCAATCCTCATGGATGCCAGTTTTGAGTTGCAAGAACTGTTTGAAGTCTATCCCATTTAGCATGGTGATAATGCCACACAATGTAATGGAGGGTTTTAGCAATATGAAAACTGACTTTGTCTCCACAAGGACTGTGCGGTGGCCACTCTTAATGATACTGTCATAGATGCAAGTGCTTTAAGCAGCTTGGTGATGATGAGGTCAAGTATGTTTTTTCCTCCTTTGCTCACTACCTGCCTCAGACCGGGTCTAGCAACAAAGACCTTTAGAACTCAACCAGTGTTCTGCACCCTTGCTACCCTCCGTGCTTCCTCCAACTGTTGTTTAAAAAGGAGGTACATCGGTTCATTAGCTGAGGGAAGATGGAACATGGTATTCAGCCTATGGTTTCCTTACCATGGTTTAATCTGTGCCATTGAGTGGGAATGTCATTGCGACACACATACCAGAGCGGTAGGAGCCAAATTCCATTTTAAAAAAGGTTGTGATTGACACCACTGATGCAAGTAGATGGGCATCCAATAACAAACCCTAAGTCAGAGCGGTGCTTCATTAGCAATGTAAACAGGCTATTGAAAACTCTGTTTGGATTTACTGCTTTTTTTTTACAGCAACTATAAATTTGTGAACAATTTTGTACTTAATAGTGACCAGCAGCAACATGTATTGTGCAGAATGGCTGAATATTAATTTAGTAATGGTCAGTGTTATCTATCTTTTCATATTACAATTTTCTCCCTTGCTATCCTAAAGCTCTGAAATCTTGTGGTTCCAATTTTCATTATGTTTTTACTCTTCTTTTGAACACTCATCCCAAAAGAGCAGGTGGAAGTAGAGTTCATTGAATTTGTCATTGTGGGGAGGGAGAGTAACCACTATTGCATCACTTAGAGATCAAGGAGGTCATCTTTGTGTTGAACCCCAGGAGATGGGAGAGTTCTACATGAATATTTTGCGTTAGATTTTACTGTTGTCACGAAACTAGTTCCTTTTTTTTCTAAAAGCTGTTCCTTGGCTCAAGGAGACTCTGTCCTTGATTTATTTCAGTGGGATAATAAACCAGGCCGGGCTCCGATCAGACTGATTTGGTACAGAGATGAAAAGGATTTTGAGAGGCCTTTTGTTTATATGTAAACAGATGAGACTTCAGGCCAAAGTGGTCATGTTTTAGAAGTGACCTGTATAAAGAAAGGGGAGTGGTCAGCTCTCTAGCTGAGCTGGGCAGTTTAATTCAGTCTTGAACTGGTGAGGAGTTCAACAGGAAGCTGTGTGGAAATTCTCTGTCTCGCTTTCTGCCCTTCAACCTCAACCTGTAAGCAGGTGATACATTTATACTGATTTTTTAAAGGGAGTTTGCTTACTGGGACTGTTATGTATATTCAGAACAGCATAATTAGGTCTAGTTTGGATAGACTGAGTTCTGTAGGGGTTCTTTATTCTGTTCTTTGTGTTTCGTTGTGTAATTTTGTGAATAAATTTTTGTCTGTTTTAAAATCTAATAGTCAACTGAGCTAACTTACTCCAGGTAATTTTCAATCTACACTTACCTAAACAAATTGCAAAGCTACGGTCTGGGTTGCTTGCTTCAGAATGCTTTGAGTGGTTTGGCCTAGTCTCTGTGGAGAAAGAAATGGAGTCTAGAGAATACAGAGGAATGAATTTTGATGTTTCAAAAACAGTTCACATTACAGAAATGGAAGTTCTGGAGGTCTTAAAATATAAAGATGGATAAGTCTCCGGGACCCGATCTAATATATCAGACAATGTTTTGGGAAGTAAGGGTGGAAATTGTGAGACTCCTTGCAGAAATGTTTGCATCATCTATAACTATGGGTGAGATGCCTGACATAATGATTTGGATGAAAATATAGAAGGTATGATTAGTAAGTTTGCAGACAACACTAAAATTGATGGCACAGTAAACGGTTAAAAAAAAGTTTTCTCAGATTATAAAGGGTCCTTGATCAAATTGGTCAATGGGCTGAAAAATGGCAGATGGAGTTCAACCTGGATAAATGTGAGGTATTGCATTTTTGTACAACAAATGAGGGTAGAACTTGTATAATTAATGGTAGAGCCTTGGGTAGTGTTATGGAACAAGGAACATTGAGGTTCAGATCCATTTTATGTGACACAAACTTCAACAGGTTGATTAAAAAGGCGTTTAGCATGTTTGCTTTCATTGCTCAGTCCTTTGAGTAAAGGAGTTGGGAAGTCATTTTGAAATCGTACAGGACATTGAGGCCTTTTCTGGAATACAGTGTCCAGTTCTGGTCATCCAGTCATAGGAAGGGTATTATTTAAACTGGAGAGAGTTCAGAAGAGATTTACCAGGATGTTGCTGTGTATGGAAGCTTGAGTTATAAAGAAAGACTGAATGGACAGGGACTGGAGCGTAGGAGGTTGACAGGTGACCTGATAGAAGTTTATAAAATAATGAGAGGTATAGATTTGATAGTCATTGTCTTTTGCCCAAGATGGGATGTTTCAAGACTAAGGGGTACATCTTATGGTAAGATTTTTAAAAAAGATAAGAGTTACACAGAAGGTGGATCTTATGTGGAATGAACTTCCTGAGGAAGTGGTGGATGTGGGTACAATTACAGCGTTTAAAATATATTTGGTTAAATATTTGCATATGTAAGGTTTGGAGGAATAGGCCAGTGGGCTAGTTTAGTTTTAGATTAAATTTGGCATGGACTGGTTGAACTGAAGGGTCTATTTGCATGACTCTATGATCTTATTGAATGACATCAAGCTAATGGCCTAATACTACTCCTAACTTGTATATGTTCTGAGGAAGGATCACTCAACCTGAAACGTTAACTCTGATTTCTCTCCACAGATGCTGCCAGAGATTTCTGTTTATGCTGCTGTTGGTGGTAGCTGTGTTGTACATGTTAATGTTCTGTACTGGCAACAGGATTTTCCACTCTTGGGTTATTTTCAGGCAATTCAAAGCTCCCTGGATTGAACCTGCAGAAAAAGTCTTCCAACACAAGTGCTGAAGAGTAAGAATCCTGACTGATTTTCCCCTATTACTACTTTGGCTGAGATCTTCTAACTCAGCTGCAGACTGGAGTTGAGCCTGCTGTGTTCAAATCTGCTGAATAAATTGACTCGAATAGTCATGATAAGCTAAATTATTTTCTTATCGTACTATTAGTTCATTTCTAAAGGCATTTTCACATTACAAAAGGAGAGAGTAAGTTGACTTGGAGTACACAATCTTTCATTTGACATGGAATAAATGTAAGTGATGTTAAAGTCTGCAAGACTGTACATCAGTGAGGTGTAATGAACCAGTAGTAGCACCAGAACAATACTTTCGTACAGTCCGCAATGTCATAGTCCAGCATAATCCCGACTCTACCATTACCACCAAACAAGAGTTCGACCCTGGTTCAATGGAAAGTGCAGGAGGGAATGCCAGGAGCAGCACAAGGCACATCTTAAAGTAAGGTGTCAACCTGGTGAAGCTACAAAATATGACTATTTGCATGTGAGACAGTGGAAGCAGCAAGTGTGAGAGCTAAGTGATCCCACAACTAATGGATCAGATCTTAGCTCTGCAACTCTGTTAAATTTAATTGTGAATGGTAGTGGAGAAGTAAACAATTCACTGCCGGAGGAGACTTCACAAATATGCCCATCCTCAATGAAGGACAAGTCCAGCTCGTCCATACAAAGAGAACACTGAAGCATTCACAGCAATCTTCAATGAGAACTGTCAAATGAATAATCTATTTCAACCTCCAGGGGTCCCCAGCATCACAGATGACAGTTTCCATAAGACTGTAGGATATAGGAGCAGAAATTAGGCCATTCAGCCCATTAATTCTGCTCTGCCATTCAATCATGGCTGATGAGTTTCTCGACCCTATTATCCCGTTTTCTGCCCATTACCCTTGGTACTCAAGAACCTATCTATCTTTGTCTTAAATATACTCAAAGACCTGGCCTCCACATCCTTCAGCAGCAATGAATTCCATAGATTTATAACACTCTGGCGGAAGAGATTTCTCTTTATCTTTGTTCCAAAAGGTTTTCCCATTGCTCTAAGGCTGTGTCCTTGGGTCCTCATGTCTCCTACCAATGGAAACATCTTTCCAACATCAACTCCATCCAGGCCATTCAGTATTCTGTATGTTTCAATGAGATCCCCCTCCCCTTATCCTTCTAAGCTTCATCGAATATCGACCCAGAGTCCTCAAACATATCTCGTACGTTAAGCTGTTCATTCCTGACACCATTCTTATGACCCTCCTCTGAACATGCTCCAGGGCCAGTACATCCTTCCTGAAACATGAGGCCCAAAACGGTGCATAATACTCCAAATGTGGCCTGACCAGAGCCTTGTGGAGACTCAGAAGTACATCTCTGCCTTTTATATTCATGTCCTCTTGAAATAAATGCCATAATTGAATTTGCTTTCCTAACTACTGATTCAACCTGCAAGTTTACCTTGAGAGAATCCTGGACTAGAACTCCCAAGTCTCTTTGCAATCCAGACTTTGCAGTTGTGAGCCAATTTGATTCACTCTATGTGATATCAAGAAATGATTGGAGACACTGGACACTGTAAAGGGTATGAGCCCTGACAGCATTCTGGAAATAACACTGAAGAATTCTTCTCCAGAAATTGCCACACTTCTAGCCAAACTGTTCCAGTACCACTACAATATTGGCATCTACTCAACAAAATGGGAAACTGCCTAGGTATATCCTGTACACTAAAAGAATGCCACAATACTTAATGCATTTTCCTCAATTACTGTCACTGCTGATTTTATTAGCCTAAACATTCCATTGTCATTTGACCTACAGATTTGTCTTGCTGACATTGAGGTTGGAATATATTTAGTTCTGAGCTGTTTGGTTAAAATTAAGGATAACTAAATCTGGGGAGTTCCAAAATTACAAACAGTGTAGAGAAAAATTACTTAATTGGCTGTACATGTTCTTTTGGTGCCATATCAAAGCAGTATTTCCCCCCAGAGAAATGATATTCAAGGCTCACGTAGAGATTTGTAGCTCAAGTATCATAGTTGTGAGTATGTACGTTGATTTTTCAGACATTTTGTTTCCTGTCTAGGTGCCATATTGAGTGCTTTGGAGCCTTCTGTGAAGCGCTGTTGTACTCTGCCTTCTGGAATTTATTTGGTTCTGTTCCTGCTGCTTCCAGTTATTCATTGTCGTGGCTGGCATATTTGGTCTGGGTTTATGTATTTGTCAATGGAGTCTGTGGATGAGTGCTATGCTTTGAGGAATTCTCTGGCCTCTGCTGGCTTGTCCTGTAATCGTTGTATTGTGTGTGTGTGTGTGTGTGTGTAGATAGTAGGGACAGGTGGTCGTGGCATTTAGTGGTGAGTTGGTGTTCACGGATGTGGATTGCTAGTTGTCTACCTGGTTGTCCTATACTGTATAGTGTTTCTTCCAGTCTTTGTGTGGAATCCTGTAAATTGTTCGAGTAAAAAGTGAAGTCTGCAGATGCTGGAGATCAGAGCTGAAAATGTGTTGCTGGTTAAAGCACAGTAGGTCAGGCAGCATCCAAGGAACAGGAAATTCGACGTTTCGGGCCAGAGCCCTTCATCAGGAATGTAAATTGTGTTCATCTTGCACATGCTGGGCGTAGGAGTCTTTAGTCCTGGTGAGTTGTTGCCTAAGAGTGGCTGTTGGTTTATGGGCTGTCATGAATCCCAGTGGTTGGAGAAGTCTTGCTGTCAGTTCCGATACACTGTTTTATGTAAGGTAGCATGGCTAGAGAGTTAGGTCGTGGCATGTCCTTGTTTGTTTGTGAGACATCTGTAGGTGAAGTTGCAGGGATATCTGTTCTTGGCGAATAATCTGTAGAGGTGTTCTTCTTCTTCCCTTCTTAGGTCAGGAGTGCTGCAGTGTGTTGTAGCCCTTTTGAACAGAGTCCTAATGCAGCTTCTCTTGTGTGTGTTTGGGTGGTTGCTGTTGTAGTTCAGTCCTGTTTGTAGATGTTTGGAAGGAAGTGGAAGTGAATTATGTGGGGTTAGGGGACCCTGAGCTTCCAGTTGCCTGCCACTTTAACACACTAACATCTCTGTCTCAGGCTTGCTGTAATGCTCCAGTGAAGCTCAGCGCAAGCTGGAGGAACAACATTTCATTTACTGCTTGGGAACCCGGACTCAATATAGAGTTCAATAATTTTAGGGTATGAACTCCACTGAGTCCTAGCCCCCAACCCCACACTCCAGGCTTTATTATCACATCATCTATCATTACGCACTACCAGGTACCACTAACAGTCAGCCACTAACAGCTATTCACCATTCTAGCCAGATTATTATCGACCCTTTGTCTGTCCAACTGTTCTTTTCTCTTTGGGCTCTATCCCCACCTATCATTTACTTCCTACCCCTTCCCCTTACCCGAGCTTCTGCAAAAGAATTGACATTTTCCTAGCTAGCATCGGTTCTGAGGAAGGGTCACTAGACCCGAAACATTAACTCTGATGCTGCCAGACCTGCTGAGCTTTTCCAGTAATTTCTGTTATTGTTTCTGATTTCCAGCATCTGCAGTACTTTTGGTTCCTCCAATTCTGGCCTATTAGGTCGCCTTAATTTTAATCACTTTGTCATTAATAACTGTTCCTTCGGTTGCTTTAGCCCCAAAGCCTTAGAATTATTTCCCTATCTCTTTATTACTTATCTCCATCGTAACTCTTTACGATGCTCCTTAAAAACCTCTCTCTTTAAGCAAGTTTTTGACACTTGCCATAAGATCACCTTCCGTAGCACTGTGCCTGTCTTGCAATGCTCATGTGAAGTACTGTAAGAATCACTATTATTACAGTCATGACAATATACAAATATAATGTTATTTGTCTGGTCTCCAGTGTAATATTATAAGTAACAGTTCTCAGTTCATACTAATACTCTTGATATAGCAGAATCTAGTCTAATTAACACTACACACAATATATATTCATAATTATCACGGCCAGTGATTCAAAATCAATAGCATAACACGGGTGGAAATTTTTAAATTACAGACTGGGACAGTAACCCCGTGAAGCAGTGACACCCCTAGCATGTACTAACAACACAGATTTGGCGTTAGCTAAGTAATTTCCCGTTGCACTGTCACTAAAATTTGCAGTGTACATGCAAAGTCAGCGTGCAATTGCAAATTGGATTTGGATTGTGTAAATTTCATAGCAATTTGTGGTTGCAACCATCAAATAAAAATCTAGTTCACTCTCTAACCTGGTTTACAAAATTCCCTGCTGGCCTAAAACCGCTTAACCACTCAAATCTTCAGAAAGCTGATTCCTTTCCCCACCCCCAACTGATTTAACAGATGAACAGCCGTTCCTCTACTTGAGAGAGTTACGTATTGACCTGCAAACAACCCGAGAAGAATTAGCAAAGCTATTCAACATTACTGTATTACTGGAACTTGAAATACAACTATCAGTTGCTACAATGTAAATTTGTTACTCTAGCTATTGAAATAATTACTCCGTTATATCACGATGAATGCTAACGATGGTAAATCCACTACTTAGGGAAATCTGGATTTCTTCACAGTAACAAAATACCCAATAAAAAAGAACTGGAACACACTGTACAAATTGTCCAATTAGAGTGAGAAATGCTGAACAATTCATTCCTGATGAAGGGCTTTTGCTCGAAACGTCGATTTTCCTGCTTCTGGGATGCTGCCTGACCTGCTGTGTTTTTTCTAGCACCACTCTACTCTAGACTCTGATTTCCAGCATCTGCAGTCCTCACTTTTGCCTATTGTGCTTCCGATGTCTGGTTAAAATTTCTCCTTATACTGCGGAGAGGCCATTCAGCCCATCGAGCCTTTACCGACCTCCGAAGTGCATTCCCACCCGCCTCCACCTCCACTCCACCCCTCATTTCCCAGAGTTAATCCAGCCAGTTTGCCCACCATGGGCAATTTAGCACGGCCAATCCACCTAACCTGTACATCTTTGGACTGGAAGAGGAAACCGGCGCAGGTACGGGGAGAATGTGCAAACTCCACAGAGTGAGCCCTAGGCTGGAATCGAGTGTGGGTCCCTGGCGCTATGAAGGCAGTGTTAACCACTGAGCCACTGTACAGCCCCTGACTAATCACTGTTTTTTTCTCCTGACTAAAACTACTTGTGACGAACACATCAGTGAGCCAGTCTATAGATAGAAAAATATAGATACTGTGAATGTACAAGTTTTAAAAAATTCTGGAAGTACACTGCAAGTCTTTCAGTGGCTGAAACGAGCAAGTTAACTTTCCAGGTGTTCACCACATCAGGACTAAAACAGGGTTAACCAGTGGGACAAGTAAACTACAGAGTTGTTAATCAGTTGGAGAGAAAAAAAGCCGATATTTGCTCAATCGAGAATACAGTCAAGAGATGTACAGCTCGGAAACAGATCTTTCGGTCCAACTCGTTCATACCGACGGGTTCCATTTGCCAGCACCTGGCCCATATCCATCTAGACCCTTCCTATCCAAAGTGATACTACAGTAATTTAGGGAAAAAGACAATGAAGGCTCAAAACAGCCTGTAGCCCGCCAATGGGGTGAAAGCACAGGAAAGATGCACCCAAAGGAATGGGGAATAGGATGGAAATTGAAAATGCAGGAAGTCCATATGGAAATAAAAGACTTGGAATTGGAAACAAGCCGTCATGCATCAGTCACATGAAGAGCACTCATGCACAGCCCTTTTACTGAATTCTGTTTTTAAGGAAGAGACTACAACTAACAGCCGAAACTATGTCCCCTCCTCAGTCACTGGAATATATAACTTGTAAGGAAAATAGAGGTGATGTTTATGATCTGAATTGTATGAAGTCAAAATTCACAGCAAAAAGCTGTGGAATATGCGAGGAGAATATGTTCACGGACATTTAAACATAGTTCACATTTGATTTGCATCCAGACACCACAGTTTTCTCAATAGATGTTGAAAACAAGTAACAGCCTACACTGAAAAGTTAATTTTAAAGCATTTGTTGTAGTACAGTCAAATTTTATTCTCGAAAAAAAATCACAATGTCTTGTATTCGTGTTCGCAGTATCTGGCTACTTTTATTGCCTATTATTAATGCTGATTTTCATACCAAACATTAGTTCACAGAAGCAACAAAAATGACTCAAAACAGTATTTTCACAGTAATACCACAGCTCGACAAAGCTTTGACAAAGGGTCAGTTAGAGCTGACGTTTCGAGTCTGTTCTCTCCTTACAGATGCTGCCGGACCTGCGGGGATTTTCCAGCATTTTCTCTTTTGGTTTCACATTCCAGCATTCGCAGTAATTTGCTTTTTCCCCACAGTAATAACCGGTCTCAAGGTTAAAAATATAATCTAAATCTTCACATCACCTGAGCGGTTAAACAAATCATGTTTTGAGAATTGTACTGACAATACCTGTTTATGGTACACTGGTTAAGGCAGGATCATCTTACAATCTGATCCATCAACTCTGCTTCTGATGACATAACATACCGACCAAAATACAAACAGTTCGATCTCATAAAACTACATCAAAAATCAGTATCAGAAATATGAAGTGTTACTTCAATTACAGTTACATTTCGACAGGATGAGGGAGAGTTTGAAATGAACACTTTGCCCCGAGTTCACCCGCATTTGTCAAAACACGTTCGGGCATTCTCTCGTCAATACACTCAAGTCAAAAAAAAAATTCCCACAAAGGAACTTGATTACAATTATAAAATGAAAACGTACCGAATATTAGAGGTCATGTTATGAAATTGTCTTCGAGTTTAAGAACAAAGTACTTTTTAAAAAATATAATAAAAAAGTGCTGGAAAACTTAACAGCTCGGGTAGTAACGGCGTGGAAAGTTCTATATGGGTTTTAAAGGAATTGGTATTACAGTGATGTTGATTCTGTGACAGCAGTTCCTTAGCGTTAACTTATTCTCCCCGCCTGACCCGCTGAATTTCTCCAGCATTTTTCAGCTTTTTTTAAAAAACTCAGATTTCCAGCATCCGCAATGTTTCGTCTTGACTTTTGGAAAACCAGGCGACCAAGGCCAGTTGATCACACAGCGAAACAAAAAAGAAAATTGTTGGACAAACTCAGCAGATCTGGCAGCATCTGCGAGACAGAAAGGTTCTCAGTCCGGTGACCCTTCTTCAGATACTGAAAGATACTGCCTGCAGCTCTCTGTAGTATTGATGGGAGGGGGGGGAATCTGAGATCTAAAGTTCGAGTGTCCCTCCACAGGTGGATTCGACCTGAAGAATTGCTGATGAAGGGCTCCTGCTCCTCAGATGCTGCCTGACCTGCTGTGCTTTTCCAGCACCACTCTCTGATTCTACCTGGAGTCAGCCTTTTCTGGCTTCTCTCGCTGCCAGGAGGATAGTTTCAGGAGCCGGTGCACTGAGGGGATCAGGGAGAATTCGCGGTTCTTGGTGGGACTGTCGTGCTGTCTGTGCGGGGCCGGGGCTTGCCGGGGAGGTTGCGGCTCCTCCTGCTCCTGAGCGCCGGCCAGCTGCCGGAGCGGCGCGGGGGTCTCGCCGGCCAGGTACTGCCAGGCTTTGCGGCCGCGGTAGTCTCGGATGTCGACGTCCGCGTCGTAGGCGCCCACCAGCAGCTTGATGACCATGGGGTGGCCCTGCATCGCGGCCAGGTGCAGGGCGGTGTAGCCGCCGCCCGCCGCCCGGGCGTTCAGGTCCAGGCTCCAGCCGCGGCTCTGCGCCAGCCGCGCCAGCTTCGTCAAGCCGTGGTGGTCGCCGCGCTTGGCCAGCCAGTGGGCGGCGGTCAGGCCGCTCACAAACTCCCTGTGGTTCAGCAAGGCGGGCTCCTGCAGCAGCAGCGCCTCCATCACCTCCCAGTCCCCGGCCGCCAGCGCCAGCGCCCACTCGTGTTCCCGGGACTCCAGCGCCTCTCCTGGCGAGCCGGGGGATGACAGGGGCGCCCTCTCCGCCTGCTCCTCCTCCTCCTCCTGCTGTTCCCTCCTCCCGCCGCTGTGGGCGCTCCACATCCCGCCCAAGCCGCCCCAGCCATCGCGGAGCATCAACTCCCTCAGGCCCTTCCTCCTGGCGCCCGCCTCCGACCTGAAGCTCTCCCGCTTCCTGAGCGAGCCCCGGCCGGCCTCCGCCCGCCGCCTGAGCGGGAAGCTCTCCGCCGGTTTTACGCCGGCGCTTTCCGCCGTCTTCAAGAAGCGGCCCAGCAGGCGGGACAGGCGGTTCACATCCTCCAGGACCGCGCTGTAGCTCAGCCCCTCGCGGCTCCCGCTGCAAGCCGAGGCGGGGGGGCTCGGCTTCTCCTGCGGCGGGCTGGCCTCCCCCAGGAACCGGCTGTGGGTCAACTCGCCGAGCTTCTCAAACATCCCGAGCTGCTCTCTCTCTCACTCTGTGATGAAGTAATACAGAAAGCTGCTGTCCTCTGTGCCCTATACGGACTCCACGCCCCCGTGGAACTTCCTTGGAGACACATATAAAATGTACACAACCAATAGAGCACCTGAATGTCTCCAAGCCAACCTCTCCTGAACTCCAGGGAATGTTTCTCCTGCCTCCTATCTACACACCACCCCTTGCTGCTGCTGCTGACTGGACTTCCGATCTTCCCCGATTCCCGACAAGTAACGTTAAAATCATCTGCTGCGTCGACTTCTTAAAAGTGAAACTCAGTCACGAGTTTTTGAGAAAAAAAATCTGCCTAAAACAGAATTGAAATTTCACATATTTTTAAAAATAAACACACGTGCAGTCCTCATAACGGGAAGTAACTTCGAAATAAACCTTCACCGCACCAAATAGAAGTACGGTCAGACTTCTGAAACAGATTTGATTTATAATTTTAATAGAGATATGTTTAGAAAGTTCGCTATGGAACAAGTAAAGGTCTGATTGCACTATTTATTAATCGAACAGGGAGAAGAATCCGGTTTGAAATTAAGTAATTATAAAATCAAACGTATCTCTTCAGATGCGCACATCCGTTGTTCTACAGACTTGCTGCAAGTTTATTTGTTATTGATCATATGCAGATGTTCAGACTTCACAAGGTAGAAAGAACGTTGCAACGAGTAAGGCAGAGAGTTAAAAAAAAAGGAAATAAAACGAACGAGTCATAGAGTCATACAGCGTGGGAAACGGACACCGGCCCAATTCGTCCATGCCGACCAGCAATCCTAAATTGATCTTGTCCCAATTGCCAGCATTTGGCCCATATCCATCTTACCTCCTCCTGTTCATGTACCCATCCAGATGCCTTTCATGTGTTACTATTGGATCAGCCTCCAACAATTCCTCTGGCAGCTCATTCCATACACTCACCGTCCTCTGAGTGAAAATGTTGCCTCTTAGGTCCTTTTTCAATTTTTCCAGTCTCACCTTAAATCTATAGAGTCTAGTTTTGGAGTTCCCCCACCTTGGAAAAAAACCTTGGATTCACCGTATCCATGCTCTTTTTATAGCTCTCTACAAATTCACCCCTCAACCAGGGAAAATAGTCCTAATCTATTCAGCCTTTCCCTATAGTTCAAACCCTCCAACCTCAGCAACATTCTTGAAAATCTTTTCTGCACCCTTTCAAGTTTAACAACACATTTATTACAGCAGGGAGACCAGAATTGAATACAGTATTCCAAAAGTGGCCTCATCAATGTCCTGTACAGCTGCAATATGACCTCCCAACTCCTATACTCCATGAACTGACCAAGAAAGCAAGCATAGGAAACATCTTCACTATCCTGTTTACCTGCAACTCCACCTTCAAGGAACTATGAACCTGCACCTTAAGATTTGTTTGCTCAGCAACATTCCCCAGGACCCTCCCGGTAAGTGTATAAATTCCACCCTGATTAACCTTACCAAAATACATCATCTCACACTTAAATTAACCTCAATCTGCCACTCCTCGGCCCATTGGCCCATCTGATCAAGGTCCCATTGTACTCTGAGACAGCCATCTTCATCGACCACTAGACCACCAATTTTGGTGTCACTCATTGAGTCATAGAGTCAAAGATGTACAGCATGGAAACAGACTCTTTGTCCATGCAGATCTGATATCCTAAAATAATCTAGCTAGTCCTATTTGCCAGTATTTGGCCCATATCCTCTAGGTTGAGACTGCGGTGCTAGGAAAGCATAGCAGTTCAGGCAGCATCCGAGGAGCAGGAGAATCGATATTTCGGCATAAGCCCTTCGTCAGGAATAAGCTCTGCATGAAAAAGTTGTCCCTTATATCCCTTTTAAATCTTTCCCCTCTCACCTTAAATCTATGCCTTCTAGTTTTGGACTCCCCTTCTCTCGAGAAAAGATTATTCACCCTATCCATGCCCCTCATTATTTTATAGTCCTCTATAAAGTCACCCTTCAGCTCTGATACTCTAGGAAAAATAGCTCCAGCCTGTTCAGCCTCTCAAACCCTCCAATCCTAGCAATATTGTTGTAAATCTTTCCTGAACCCTTTCAAGTTTTAAAATATGTTTCTTATAGCAGGGAGACCAGAACTGAATACAGTATTGCAAACGTGTCCTACTTAATGTCCTGCACAGCCAGAATATGACCTCCCAACCCCTGTACTTAATGCATTGACCAATAAAGTCATAAGCATGGTGCTGGAAAAGCACAGCAGGTCCGAACAGCAGGAAAATCAACGTATTGGGCAAAAGTCCTTCACCAGGAGTCTATTGGCCCATCTGATCAAGATCCCATTGTAATATGAGGTAACCTTCTTCACTGTCCACTACACCTCCAATTTAGGTGTCATCAGCAAACTTACTAACTATAATTTAGGTAAATGTGTTGTGTTGCATTTTGGAAAAGCGAATCAGAGCAGGACTTATACACTTAATGGTAAGATCCTGAGAAGTGTTGCTCAACAAAGAGATCTTGGAGTACAGGTTTATAGCTCCTTGAAAGTGGAGTCACAGGTAGATAGGATAGTGAAAAAGGCATTTGATAGGCTTTCCTTTATTGGTCAGAGTATTGAGTACAGGCGTTGGGAGGTTATGTTGTGACTGTACAGGACATTGGTTAGGCCACTGTTGGAATATTGCATGCAATTCTGGTCTCCTTCCTATCAGAAAGATATTGTGAACCTTGAAAGGATTCAGAAAAGATTTACAAGGATGTTGCCAGGGTTCGTGGATTTGAGCTATAGGGAGCTGTTGAATAGGCTAGGGCTGCTTTCCCTGGAGCGTCGGAGGCTGAGTGTGACTTTATAGAGGTTTACAAAAATATGAGGGGCATGGATAGGATAAATAGACAAAGTCTTTTCCCTGGGGTCGGGGAATGCAGAACTAGAGGGTATAGTTTTAGGGTTAGAGGGGAAAGACAGAATAGAGACCTAAGAGCAACTTTTTCACTCAGAGGGTGGTATGTGTATGGAATGAGCTGCCAGAGGATGTGGTGGAGGTTAGTACAATTGCAACTGGATGCGTATATGAATAGGAAGGGTTTGGAGGGATATGGGCCAGGTGCTGGCAGGTGGGACTAGATTGGGTTGGGATAGCTGGTCAGCACGGATGAGTTGGACCGAAGGGTCTGTTTCTGTGCTGTACATCTTTATGACTCTATGAGTCTATAAACTCTATCTCCACTCCTCAGCCCATTAGCCCATATGATCAAAATCCTGTTGCACTCTGAGGTACTGTCCACTATACCTCCAATTTTGATGTCATCTGCAAATTTACTAACTATCCCCTCTATGTTCACATCCAAATCTTGCATATAAATGATGAAATGCAGTGGACCCAGCACCGATCCTTGTGGCACACCAGTGGTCACTGGCCTCCAGTCTAAAAGCAACCCTCTACCACCACCCTCTGTCCGCTACCTTTGAGCCACTTCTATATCCAAATGGCTACTAGTCTACCACGAGGAACCTTGTCAAACACCTTACTGAAGTCCATATAGATCACGTCTACCGCTCAGCCCTCTTTATCTCGAATAAAGTCCATCTGCATACATGTATTGGTCTTACTCTGATTTGCCTTACCAAAATGTAGCACCTCACATTTATCTAGATTAAACTCCATCTGCCACTCCTTAGCCCATCAGCCCATCTGATCAAGGTCCAATTGTACTTTGAGATAACCTTCTTTGCTGTCCAGTACACCACCAATTTTTGTGTCATCTGCAAATTTACTAACCATACCTCCTACATTCATATCCAAATTATTTATATAAATGACAAAAGGCGGTGTACCCAGCACTGATCCTTGCAGTACACCCGTTGGTCACAAGCGTCCAGTCCCAAAAACAACCATGCACCACCACCCTCTGTCATCTACCTTCAAGCCAATTTTGTTTCCAAATGGCTAGCTCTCCCTGGATCCCATGTGATCTGATCTCGTCTAATCAGTCTACCTCACAGAACCTTGATGTTCATATCAACAATGTCCACTGCTATGTTTACATCAGTCTTCTTTGCGAGCTGTTGCATTTTGCTAAGGCAAATCAAGGTAGGACTTATACACTTAATGATAGGTTCTGGCTGATGTGGCAGAGCAAAGAGACCTTGTGGTGCGGGTTCATAGATTTTTGAAGTCAGCAGGGTAGGTTAAAAATGATGGCTAAAAAGGCATATGGGATACTTGCCTTTATTGGTCAAGGCATTGAATACAAGAGCAAGGAAGTTCTGGCGGGCCTGTATTATAACATTAGATAGACCATAGTTGGAGTACTATGTATAGTTCGGTTGTCAAACCATGGGAGGAGTGTGATTGCACTAGAAAAGGTGCAGAAGAACATTAGGATGTTGCCTGAGCAGGAACATTTCAGCTATAAAAAGCAATTAGATAACTATGTAAATTGTTAAATATAGGGAGGTTAGGGGAGGTATTTCTCCCTCAGTAGAGGGGTCAATATCCTGGGAGCGCAGTTTTAAGGTAAGAAGTGTGAGGCTAGAGGGGATTTGAGGTCTGATATTCACTGCCTGAAAGGTGCTAGAGGTGGGAAGCATTATAAAGACATTTAGGAACTATTTAGATGAACACTTGAAATGTCATACCATACAAGGACAAAAGTGAGGACTGCAGATGCTGGAAACTAGAGTTTAGATCAGATTGGTGCTGGAAAAGCACAGCAGGTCAGGCAGCATCCGAGGAGCAGGAAAATTGATGTTTCGGGCAAAAGCCCTTCAAAAAACCATACAAGAGGTCAAGTGCTGAAAAATGGGATGAGAGTAGAATGGTTGTTTGATGATCAGCACAGACATCTTCCTTCTGTGCTGTAAAATTTTGGGAAAGCAAATCTTATCAGGACTTATACACTTAATGGTAAAGTCCTAAGGAGTGCTGCTGAACAAAGAGATCTTGAAGTGCGGGTTCATAACTCCTTAAAAGTGGAGTCACAGGTAGATAGGATAGTGAAGAAGGCATTTGGTGTGCTTTCCTTTATTGGTCAGAGTATTGAGTACAGGAGTTGGGAGGTCATGTTGTGGCTGTACAGGACATTGGTTAGGCCACTGTTGGAATATTGCATGCAATTCTTGTCTCCTTCCTATCGGAAAGATGTTGTGAAACTTAAAAGGGTTCAGAAAAGATTTGCAAGGATGTTGCCAGGATTGAAGGATTTGAGCTATAGGGAGAGGTTGAACAGGCTAGGGCTGTTTTCCTGGGACCATTGGAGGCTGAGGGATGACCTTACAGAGGTTTATAAAATCATGAGGGGCATGGATAGGGTAAATAGACAAGGTCTTTTCCCTGGGGTGGGGGAGTCCAGAACTAGAAGGCATAGGTTTAGGGTGAGAGGGGAAAAATATAAAAGAGACCTACGGGGCAATTTTTTTCAGGCAGAGGATGGTGCATGTATGGAATGGGCCATCAGAGAAAGTGATGGAGGATTGTGCAATTGCAACATTTAAAATGCATCTGGATGGGTATATGAACAGGAAGAGTTTGGAGGGATATGGACTGGGTGCTGGTAGGTGGGATTAGATTGGGTTGGGATATCTGGTCGGCATGGATGAGTTGGACTGAAGGGTCTGTTTCCATCCTGTACATTTCTATGACTCTATGACTCTTTTAATTGAAATCAACGCCATAAATTAAAAGCTTTTAACATTTATTTTCTCTCTGCCAACCTTCTCCTTGCGTTCTGAAAGGATTTTTTTCATCTGCTACCGTACAGGTGCTAGTCTTGGATTTCATCAGGGTATTTAACAATGGAAGGCAACATAATTATTACTGCCTCACACAATATTTGTTGACATTTTACAGCAGAGGTTATGTTATGAAATTATCTAAAATACTCAAAGAGCAAATAAAGGACTCCATCTCCATGCATTTGGAATAGACGAGAACAATGGATGAGGCAAACATTGGCGACGTTAGAACTTTAACGTAAATTGAACAGTAAATTGATGTATGTCAGTACAGTACTAGTTCTGGGTGTTGGTGTATATAAAGCAAATTGTACTGAGTGGGAGCACTGAAACTAATGAGAAATTAGGCAACGGTTATATTGAAACTACCTTTCCCACACTCATTTTTAAGCCTGGCACACTGTCTAATAAGGAGAAAGTGAGGACTGCTGATGCTGGAGGTCAGAGCTTAGAAATGTGTTGCTGGAAAAGCGCAGCAGGTCAGGCAGCATCAAAGGAACAGGAAAATCGATTCCTGAAGAAGGGCTTATGCCCGAAACATCAATTCTCCTGTTCCTTTGACTAATAACTTAAGTTATATTGTCACAGTTTGCTGTGAGTTCAGACATGAATTGGTTGCCTTCATTTGGTCTCCAGTATCTTAATGCCACTTTTACAATGATCCAAGCTTGAAACTACTGTACCCAATACAATGGTAACAATGTGGCTGACCTGTTACATCTCCCAACATCTACATTTTCTCATCTTTTCTGAAGGTGCTGACTTAGAATAGAACAGAATTGCCTTTATTGTCAACATGCTCTCAGGTGAAAAGTTTGTAATGTCACCGGTTTGGCATCATATTAGGTATAGGATACCTAGGTACAGATACTTTAGTGTTAGTTACAGAATTAAAAGAGTGAAAGAAAAGGTCTAGCATAAGAATACAAAGTTTTAAAAAGTACTTGAATTACTCAAAGTCCAGAATAAGAACAAAAGTATCTTTAAAAAGTACTCAAATTACAGTCCTTTTCACCGAGTCAGAGTCCGTTGAGCTTCAGAACTCGAGGTCTTGCTGTCTTCTTGTGCTGGCTTCTGGCCTGGGACCTGCCATCAAGACTTATACTGATTTATGGCTGTGGTAGTGTTAGTTGGTAGCACTCTCACTGAAAGTCTCTGGGTTCAAATCCCACTCCCAGATTGGAGCTTAAACATCAAGGCTCCAAAGGAGTACTACATTACTGGAGGTGCCATTATTCAGATCAGATGTTTAACCGATCCGTTCTATCAGCTAGATGTAAAAGATCAAATTGCAATATTTGAAGAAGTGTCAGTGGAGTTATCCCTTGTGCCAATATTTATCCCTTGATCAATATGACAATTGCTGTTTATGGGAGCTTTTTTTGTGTGCACATTAGCTGCTATCTTTCCTACAATACAATGATGACATCATAACATACTTCATTGGTCAAATGCTTTGAGATATGCAATGGCTGTGACAAAACCTATATAAGATTATCCTTGTAAAGATGCTGTATAATTGTCTAGTTCCTGGCCCTCCCATTCACTACAATATCTATGCAGTCACCTGGCTACCTAAACTACACCCTCACGTCCATTTTTGATGCCCTATAAAACCAGTGCTCTCTCTTGCACCAACAATTCCGTGTTTTTTATTGCCCTCCTCTCCACTACTCAAGCACATGGGGCACAGCATATAAAGATATAGTGGACAATTTATTTTGCTACCCACTGCCAGATTTGCTGGATCACAGAAAGCAGTATCAGATACTGTTCTTATCTGCTAAATCTGCTCACTTCCAGGATAATCCTAAAATACAGGATACACTCTTAAGAACAGGACCATCTTATAACCTGTTTCTGCTATAACAATGCTTTCCATAAGCACACCTCATAGACTCATAGAGTTATACAGCATGGAAACACACCCTTCGATCCAATTAGTCCATGCTGACCAGATATCCTAATATGATCTAGTCCCACTTGCCAGAATTTATCTGGCCCAACTTTCTTTAATGCTTTTCACTGTTCAAGTCCAGAACTCACATCCTCTTGAGTTTTTCTTCAAGCCCTCTGTGAGCTCATCTTTTTCACAATGTGTTCCTTCAACGCCATTCTTATCAAACTGGGAATCACCAACTTCTCCTGGTCGCCATGTCAAATAATATTGTGAGTATGTTTCTCTCTTTATTGTCCCTCTCAAATTCTGCTATTTCAAAAGGTATAACCCTTTTATCCCACCAGCCTTGCAAGCTGTTATCCCATCTTCAATGACCCTTTTTCTCTAAATTCCTTGAAGATGTTGTTGCCTATAAAATCCTTGTCATCTTTTTGAGAGCTTCATATCTGAACACCTCTAATACTGAATCAATGGTTACCAAAGTGACAAATGGCATCTGTGTAACTGTGATTAAAGTAAACTTTACCTCCTCTTCCTTCTTGGGCTATTTGTATCTATTAACATGGTTGACCACACCATCTTCCTCCAACACTTCTCCATTGTCAATCAGTTGGGTGGAACTGCTTTCGCCTAGACCCCTTCTTATCTATCCAACCATAGCCGATTATAGTGACTTATTTTCCTCTGGGATACTATTACAAAAAAGATAGCAGATGGCTTTAGTAATAAGCTAAAAGACATCACATGATCATCCAAGGAGCCATCTTTGATCCTCTTCTATCTCTCATCTAGATGTTGCATCTTGACATTTTCAGAGGCTCAATGGTGAGCACTTCTACCTCACAGTGCCAAAGACCTGGGTTCAATTCCAGATTTGTAGTTCTACCTGTGTGGAGTTTGCACACACACTCTCCTAATGTCTGAGTGCTCCAGTTTTCTCCTGCAGTCCAAAGATGTACAGGCTTGGTGGATTAGCCATGAGAAATGTGGAGTTATGGGGTGAATCTGAGTGGGAGCTCTTCGGACGGTTGGTATGGGCTGAATGGCCTGCTTCCACACTGTAGGGATTATCTGATTATTCAGAAACGCAGTTAGTTTTTGCATACATGTTGACGTCTTACCAGTCAACTTCACCGTGACCACACTCTGTTGCTAAATTACCTGACTACTTATTTGGCTGATCATTTCCCTGATGGATCGGAAGGTTGAATGGAGGTCTGGTAGAGGTTTTCAAAATCTTGAGGGGTGCACATAGAAAAACACTGTTCTCTTCGAAAGAAAGAGGAGAAATAGAAATCACCTATTAAAGATGAATGGCAACAGAACAAATGGTGACAGGATGAAAATAATTTTTTTAGGCACCGTGTGGTTAGGATGTGGAATTCATAACCTGAGCGCGTGCAGGAGGCAGATTCAATTTCGGACTTGACAAGAAAAAAATGTCAGGAAACGGAACAAAACTAAAACAATACCAGAAAATGTTCTGTTAGTTCTTATATCTGAAGAAGGGTCACTGGACCTGAAACATTAACTCTGTTTTCTCTCCACAGATGCTGCCAGACCTGCTGAGTTCTCCCAGCAATTTTTGTATTTGTTCCGGATTCCAGCGCTGGCAGATTTTCTATAATTCTGTGCTGTAGGTTGGACTGGCAGAGCGAGGTATGGACGAAAGTGATTTTGATCGGTATCCAGAGGAAATTAAGATCGTTCACAGACTGAATTTTAAGACGAAATTAAATACATGCTTTATTCTGTCCAGTGGAAGGGTGAATCATCCTATGACATAGTGGATTAGTCATTGTTTACTGTAGGAGGTAAATCCAGTCGATCTAATTCTTTACAGTTTGCGTCAATCCACTGAGACACCAAAGGTTAGGTATCTTTGAAATTAAACGTGGGTGCTAGTTGCTCTATTGCTGTCTAGCGACATCACCCACTGAGTGTAGTGGGAGGGAAAAGACAACTTTTAAAAAAAACTTGCATTACATGGAGGTAACAATGACGCCGCCTATGTGACAACAAAATTACTGACATTTCCGCACCTGCTCTACAACAACCACATCATTTGTACAGCAATTTTTAAAAAAAATAACGAATTGTTAAGAAACATGCACTAAACGAATCGCTTCTTTGCAAATATTTTTTGATTTGAAATTTGCGACCTATATAGTATAAGTAATGCAGTTTTCGGAAGTTTAAAGCGTCGAGAAATGACCATTTTATGGCAATTAAATTAGTGTTCAAATAAAACTGCAAATGTGTTGCTCATGTAGGAACTCCACTGAATTTCTTGAAGCTGGGAAAATAACATTTCGTCAAATCCGAGCAAAAAAAAGATACTTCACGCTTCCGCTATTCTTGCAACAATGTGTCTAACGGAGGATGCTATCATTCTGGAAAGAGGGGATACAATCGACAAGTTGATAAAATTCTGATACGTGGGAACGCAGCCGATGGCTAAAAACAGGAATCGAGATTTTAAGGTTTTGTACAAATCGATACTGAGTGATCAAGCAAAGGAACCATGTGTGAGGTGGAGAGAGACGGAATGTAGCTGTCCTTAACCCCCCCCTTTGAGCGCAGTGGTAGAGGCCAACATGTATCCAGTGCCTGTGGCTGGGGTCCGCGAGCTTCTTGTCACCAGCGGATCGACAATGGCGGCGGCTGAAGTAGCTCGGCAGATGGTGAGTGAATAGCCTCGCACCCTTCACCTTAAATCTCAGTCACACGTTTTTATTGCTAAAAGCATTAGCTATTTTTTTTTCTCGGCCGTTTGCACAGCGAGGTTGCATTCTGTATCTTCATTTCGCCCCCAGGCTGCTGGTCAGCTATTGTTCACTGAGGAAAGTGGGGGTGGGTGGGTGGATGGAGAGATAGAAAGGGGAAAATAAGTTGGGCGTTGGCTTCATGATCTTAAAATAAAATTGCATCTAACTTAATAGTTCCAAAATCTGAGAAGGCGATGAGGGGGAAGACAGACAGGATTTCCCAGTTGCCTCCCTCCCGCCATTTTCAGCACAGGTAGCTTAGACCCGTTGTAGGAGGGAAACCTTTCCCACTGGCTGCTTTTTAAATGGGCCACCTGCACTTTCTACTTCAGCTTTGTATTTTGTAAAAAAAATACGGTTTAAACGGTCAAATAACAACCCGTTTGTGAACAGTTGAGGGTAACCATTACACGCCTGGAGCCAGAATGGGACAGCATGCAGTTCACGTAACCTAACGGTTCCGATAGTTGATATATTTTACCTAAACGTTAAAGGGACGCAATCTGAGCCCTATATTGTATCACTTCACAACCAGGCTTAGTACATTATTTGTTAATTAAAATACGGTTTTGCACACTGCGCATGCATAATACTAAATAAATGAGATCTAACAAGACAGTTAAGAATGCGTTATAGATTAGATAAAATGCATGCTTCAAGACGAAAAGGATGACCTTATAGAGTTTATAAAACCATGAGGAACATGGATACGGTGAATAGCCAATGTGTTTCCCCGAGGTGGGGGGTGGGGGAAAAGGGGAGTCCAGAGCTAGAGGGCATAGGTGGAAGGTGAGAGGAAAAAGACTTAAAAGACCTGAGTGGTAACTTTTTCACGCAGAGAATGGTGAGTGAATGGAATGAGCTGCCAGAGGAAGTGGTGGAGGCGGGTACAATTACAGCATTTAAAAGGCATCTGGATGGGTATGTGAATAGGAAGGGTTGAGAGGATATGGGCCAAACGCTGGCAAGTGCGACTAGGTCAGATTGGGATGTCTGTTGGCGTGGACGAGTTGAAGTCAAGGGTCCATTTCCGTGCTGTATGACTCTGACTGAGAAATAATTTGTACAAAGATGTTGAGGCATTGCAATTGTAGTTTAAAGCATGTTCAGTTCTGAATTGTTAGATCAGAAGGCTAACTATAATATTAAAATCTCCTTTTTTGTTTTCAATTAAATAGCCAACAATGTTGTCAAAATATGATGTAACAGAATCATGCAAATTGAACTGGAGTGACTTATGCTGTTACTCCACAGCATGTTCTGGGAGAATGATTTAGCCTCCCAATAGGAGTTGTAACGTTATTCACTCTTGGCCTGCCATCCACATTCTACTTTTGAGGAAGGGTCACTCCACTCGAAATGTTAACTCTGATTTCCCTCCACGGGTGCTCCCAGACCTGCTCAGCTTTTCCAACAATATCTATTTTTGTCTCTGATTCACAGCATCTGCAGTTCTTTTAATTTTTATCCCAGTTTTAATTACTCCAGTCTTGGTGACCATGTCCTTTGTTACATGTACCACATGCTCTGGAATTTCCTCCTAGTGTGTCTGTTTCCAAACTTGAACTATTGCTTAAAATGTACCATTTTAATCAAGCTTTTGGTTATGTTCCTTAATATCTCTTTATGTTGTGTAGATTTTGTTCCTGTGAAGCACCTTGGGGCATTTTATTCTGTTAAAGACAATATAAATCCCAAATCATGTGCTTAAAAAGTCCCGATGGCCTTAAAATTAGCTGTGAATCACGTAATAGCAACAAATGTATTTATTAATGTTTGTGCACGGCTCTGCTTTCTAATTCAGTCATTCTGTAACGGATTTCAGTCATGAACCTCTTTGCCATCAACTTTTCTGCTTGTGGATAACTGAAAGTTTAAGCCAGTGTTTTTCATTTAATGCGCATTTGGCATATTATGTGGTAAAAGATCCCCAGCGTTAGTAGACAGCTGGCGCATTGAACTCTTTTACATGTAACGTCTTTTAGCATATTACTAAAGCCATCTGCTATCTTTTTTGCAAGATGTTGGGGGAGGGGGTGTCAGGGCTGAGTAAATGGTGGTGGGGGATGAGGGGGAGTGTTATGCAATAAACCTAAACATTTCACTAAAACTTTAAAGGTTGAGGATCATTTTAGAGTTTATCAAGGTGAAAGATGTTAATGTTGAAAATTTAATTCATTACGTATTTTTGTTTATAAGTTTGTTAGTCAGATGTGATGTTTGTAAAAGTTGCACTTATAAGCCCACAGATGTTGGTGGTAGGTCTTCCCTTTTACTAAGAATGGCACTCTCATGATGTCAGATAGCAAGTTTCAGATATCATTCCAGCTATAGTTAGGAGCACACGTTACATTTCCAAGTCATATTGTGTGAATTGGAGATGACAGTGTTTCCAAAGTGTTGTTTTACTGCCCTTTGGAGATTTGGGGAATGAGGTGTTGGTGCATTGGGGAATTGCTGTAAATTGCTCTTGTAGATGATGCATCAGTAACGGGGGGGGGGGGGGGGGATGATATTGAGCCCAGGGGCATTCATGAAGTGAACTACTGTCCTGAATGGGTGTTGAGCTGCAGACATCCACCCAGTGATGTGTAGTCTAACATTTCTGACTTGACAGGCACCAGCATCAAGTTAAGGCAGAAGTAACACAGCCTAACAAAGCAAAAATAAGCTTTCATTGTCCTGTCTCGCTTCAGTCTGAATTCCAGAAGAGCATGGTTAGCACTGTCACCTCACTGGGTTCAATTCCACCTTTCAGGTGACAGTGCAAACCCACACAGGTGTTCTCCTGTGTCTGCATGGGTTTCCTCTGGATGCTCTGCTTTCCTCCCACAATCCAAAGATGTGCACATTAGGTGGGTTGGTCATGCTAAATGTCCCACAGTGTCCATGGATATACAGGCTAGGAGGGTTATCTATGGGAAACACAGGGTTACAGGAATTGGGGTAAGGGATGAATCAGGATGGGATGCTGTTCGGAGGGTCAGTGTGGACTCAATGGGCCAAATGGCCTGCTTCCACACTGTAGGAAGTCTATGATTCAATGAAGAGCACCTCTCGCTACTGAAGGCGTCAATTCCACTAGCATTGTTTCATTCTCTGTGGTCATTCTGAGTAGGACATCAATATGCTATGCTGGTACAGGTCATCTTGTAGTGTTATACCAACCAGATAATGTTGAAATTGACAAGCTCGTTTTACTCAGTGGCAGCAGAAAATGGAGACGAATGTCAAAACCTACTGTTCCAGCCAGTTCCCCCAACTTCAGTTACTGAATTTCATCTGATGTCCCAAGGATGTGTTGCAGTCTCGCAACAGATGCCTGGCTATTTTGTTTTTAACTATTAGCTTGTAAGCATTACTTTAATTTTATCATTGGTGTTTATCCTTTCCGTTTGGTGCTGCCAGGTTTTCCATTATAGCCACTAACGCCTTTCCTTTAAAGTTTTGCTGTGGCCTGGCATTATATGACAGGAAGTGCAGGGTTGTAATGGCACCAGTGGCAGAGAAAGTACATTTGGAAACTAATTATTTGCATGCATAATATTAAAGTAATCAGCACCCCTAACTTATTTTAATATTTCACAATACTGAGGACATATGACTTCTATGGGTTTCCAGTGTGACATAATTAAATTATTAATGCCCTTGAATTTGCCTTTCAAATGGATGCACTTCCAAATGCCGATGTTGCATTGTTGGCTTTGGAAGGATAAAGGTAACGTTGGAAATGCTGACGTTGCTGAGCCATACAAGAGACTTCAGAGTTTGGTTACCAGAGTCTGTTTTGTGTGGGGAAATCTGAACAGTGGTAACAATTTGGTCCCTTAGGTTATGGGATGAATATTCAATATCATTCCCAAATTGTGACTCCTGCTAGAAATATGTACCAGTTGATATTGCATTAGAGCAAGGTTAGATTTGGTTGTTATGTTCTAGGTATTTGAATACTGTGCTGACGCCCATTTTGTAAACATCTCCACTTGATTGCCACTTGGCTAATGCACTAGAATTTGCTGTTATCACAGCTGATATCCCAGAAGGAATCAAAACCTTTCGGTGAGAGCAGGAAAATTACCAAGTACTTTTAGAGTAGACAAAAAAAATCAAAAGGCTGTGTTTGGAGATTTGATACCACAATCTTAACGACTGCTGAGAGTGAATAAGTGGTTTCTTCCATCAAGGAGGAAAATGCAGTTGTCAGATGTTTGAAGTCAGGCTTATGACTTGCACTTAACATTAAATTAATAAACCCTTCATCATGTCAAAAATGAGAATTTAAAAACAGAAATATATGTTTAAGAAATGTCATTTTGAAATCTGGTACTGTGTATTTTTCTGTTTTACCGCAAGGATCTTGCAGAAGCAATTGTGTATTTTAACTCCATAGTATCACAGTAAGCCTAAGTTCTATTCATTTACTGCCAAGTATCCTGTTTTCAGTTCCCTTCCTGCATTTAATTAACAATAATTGCTTATGTGTATTGTTTCACTCAACGGTTTTGTTGTTTTTGCTGTGTACAGTACTTATTACCATTTCTTTCCCTCGTGCAGTATCATTAGACATCCCATTCCACTGCCTCTTGAAAATCTAGCACTTAGTCAATTCATTAGCCAAATGTATGGTAACAGTGGGCATATGTGTAACTTTTATGAAGATGCTTGGAGTTTTGTGATTGGGCTGAGTCTGTTGTTTTGCATTGACTACACTAAGTCTATATGCATATAAATTTTCATTGTATGCTACCTTATCCCAAGGTCTCAATACAGTTTTGTATACCAGGCCACCTTTAAAGTTAATTTGAATGTGGCATTAGGAATGAGTCGGAGTGAGCTTCAATGGCTAGCTGATTTTGTTTCAACTTTAAAGAAGGTTTGGTCTACTGTATTTAAGTATGCAGTACTAAATTATCCTTTTATCTCTGATTTAAGACTCCTCCCTCCCCCCCTCCCCCCCCCACCCCCACTCCCTTTCAGAATAGGTGAAGTTATTCTGAACCCATTAATATCATCCTCTCCTTCCTACTTTGAATCCAAACCAACCCCTCCCATCTCTTTCTAGCCACCCTTTACACCCATTCTGCTCTCTCTCTATGGTCTCTCCTTATACAATCAGGAGCCAAAGCAATGCACTTTAAAACCTAGGATCATGATAGAACTGCAATTTATACTTGGCTATATGTATCGTAGAGAGTATGGTGCTGGATAAGCACAGCAGGTCACGCAGCATCCAAGGAATAAGAGAATTGACTTATTGGGGTGAGCCTGAAACATTGATCCTCCTGCTCCTCAGATGCTGCCTGACCTGCTGCACTTTTCCAGCACCACACTCATGACTCTGATCTCCAGCATTTGCAGTCCTCACTTTCTCCTACATGTATAGTAGTTATAGCTTGGCATGGTATGCACTTTGAACCATTCCTATTCAAAGCTAATAATTCTCATTGGTGTTGTCTCACTGGAAGTTGGTTAAACCACACCCTTCAGACACAGACTGTTTTCTTGTGTAAAATTTACAACACAGAAACAGATCATTGGGGCCCAATTTGTGCTCCTGAAGAGTCCCTCCCACGTTACAACTGCCATCCTGTTCATGTTCTTACGCACAGAATAAGGGGGAAAAAAGTCACCATCAGATCGGCAAGCTGTGACTAATGGGGTAGTGCAAGGATCAGTGCATCAACCTGTTTGCAGTCCAAATCAATGATGTGGAGGTGGAGGACTCATTTAATATTTCCAAGTTTGCTACTAATACAAAACTAAGTGAGATGTGAGTTATGAGGAGGGTGAAAAAAGGCATCAAGGGGATTTAAAGGGGTAAGTGAGCAAGAATATAATATGGAAAAAATGAGGTTATCCACTTTGGTAGGAAAAGCAAATTTAGAATATTTATGTCCTTGTTCATGAGCCATTGAACGTTAATGTATAGGTGTAGCAAGCAATTAGGGAGGCAAATCATATGTTCACTTTTATAGTGAGAGAATTTTAGTACAAAGGTAAGTATGGCTTTCTAGATGTTTTGCACTTGGTGAAGCTGCGTTTGGAGTATTGTGTACAGTTTTGGCCTCCTTATCTAAGGAAAAAAAGTACTTGCTGTAGAACAACTGCAAAGAACATTCACCAGACTGAATTGTGGAATGGTAGATTTGTCCTATGGTTAAAGATTGAGGAGACTGGGCCTGCATTCTCTGGAGTTGAGAAGAGTTTTCTGTGTAAAGAGCATACCTCTGTTATCTCCCCTAAACCTTCCTCCAATTACCTTAAAGTTATATCCCCTTATCCCATGGTGGAAATGTCTATCATGAAGTCTCTGGCTATCCATTCTATCTATGCTTCTCAACATCTTGTATGCCTCTGTCAAGTCACCTCTCATCCTTCTCCGCTCCAATGAGAAAAGCCCTAGCTCCCTCAACCTTTCTTCATAAGATATGCCCTCCAGAGCACCTGCAAAACACATTCATCAGACCAAATTGTGGAATGGTAGGGTTGTCTTTTGAGGAAAGATCGCAGAGACTGGGCCTGCATTCTCTGGAGCTTAGAAGAGTGAAAAGTAGCCTAATTGAATCTTACAAAATTCTTTAGATGCAACAGTGTAGATAAGGGAAGAATGTTTCCACTGGTTATGTGGAACATGGGCTCCAAATAAAGTGTAGACCACTTAGGACTGAGATGAAGAATTTGCTCAATACAGTGATTAATAGATTAACATCTCAAATGATTGTGTATTTTAGCACAAGTACAGAGTTATACAAATTTCTCTATTTCCTGATGGCTTCTTAGGCACAAAGTACTTAAATACTTGGCTGAGAAATGCTATATTTGAAAAGAGCAGGCTGTGATACCTGCATTTTGCCAAATTCTTGAAAAATATGAATCAAGTTGTAAGTTTGCATTGACTAAAGGTTTAGTCTTATTTTATGATTTGAACAAACATTGCTCTGTAAAAGGTCTTAGCCTTGACAGTGCTCAGTTTCAACACATGATTTCTAAAGTCCTGTTGAGAAGCCAAATTGAGGCAGAATACAAAGTATGTTTTGTTCGTCATTGGAAAACCACATGCACGGTAGAAAACTGGATGTGTGCATTGGACACACTAGCCTTTCTAATCTGGAAGCCAGCTGTAAAAGTCCTTTCTATGAAATATGGTTGGACTGTCTTGATTTGCTATGCTTGACCTGGGATCACTTGCTGGCAACGTGAAACAGAATTGGGAGCTTCCCCTGTCTCAGCGAGCATTTAAATGAGAAAAAAAAGTGTAAAAATTAGCAGAATTTAGAGTGATGCCTTTATAAATTGAACAGAATGCTAACGTTTTGAGAGAATTCACACTTTAAACTGCCAAAGCTAGAAATTTACAAACAATAGCGAAGTTCCTTCATCAAACTGTAGTTAAACGTGTTGATGGATTCTGTGGAGCAATTCCTGAGAGTATATTTGAGCAGTAGTCTTAAAGGGAAAGGCAATAATAGCAGCTAAACTCAGCCAATGAAAACCTTGTTCTCGTTTGTTTTGAAAGTGCCATGCATGTAATTTGTTCATATAATTGTTCTGAACATTATTAATGAAATGGCAATGCATCATAACTTAGCAAAGTCATTTTGAAAAGAAAGCCAAGTTGTTTCGTGTCTGTTTTGATAAGAGTTGAAAGGAGAACTACATTTCCAAACAGCTGCCAAATGAAAGAATGTCCTTGAGCTTCGAAGGGTATTTAAGAGCCGCGTTCTTCAGCAAACACCTGAGCAATGGTATCTGAATTAAATACTGTTCAATTTCAGCTACAATCTTTACTCCATATAAGCTGCGGCAGAGTCGTGGAGCAACCTGAGATGAAACCAAGCCGCCACCACTAGATTTTCAGTGCTATATATTCCCAAATCAGTTTAAGGGGCTTTGTGTGGAAATTATTTTCTTTCTTTTTGAGTGTTTTTCAAACAATGAAGCAATCTGTAATGACGAAAATTGTTTAAAACAGAAACTGAAGGGAGTGAAAAGAGGAAACAGGAAACCACTTGTAAACTGTCTTTCTGTCTAGCTTACTTCTCTTGTTCAGTTCTGCTTTGAGACCACTTTGTTTAAAGTCTTGTGCAGTATTTTTAAATTCCTCTTGTAGGTGAAACATTTGTGAAGTGAAGTTCTCAGGTGCAATGGAATGTTCCATTCCAGTGCGAGCCTAACACCAAGACTAGTGAAAAGTTCTTGTGTAATCATTTTTTGTTTTTCAATGGTTGGATCAATTTTACCATGCAACACCTCCATCCTTTTTTAAAGTTGGAATGGACTATGAGGCTGTGTTCTGCAGCGGCTCACAATGCAGATATACGTCCCCCTATGGGATACTCTTCTGTCTGAGCCAGTTGTGAAGATTTTTTTTAGATTACTTACAGTGTAGAAACAGGCCCTTCGGCCCAGCAAGTCCACACCGACCCGCCGAAGCGTAACCCACCCATACCCCTACATTTACCCCCTGCCTAACACTACGGACAATTTAGCATGGCCAATTCACCTGACCCGCACATCTTTGGAATGTGGGAGGAAACCGGAGCACCCGGAGGAAACCCACGCAGACACAGGGAGAACGTGCAAACTCCACACAGTCAGTCGCCTGAGGCGGGAATTGAACCCGGATCTCTGGTGCTGTGAGGCAGCAGTGCTAACCACTGTGCCACCGTGCCGCCCCAGACATTTCTGCTGTGCCAAATCACTTCATCTAATGTAAATGCCAAACAGTTGCAAAATGTTAAGTTAATAAAGTTAAATATTCTAAATCATCACTTGAAGTTGAAAATTGTGGTTGAGTGCAACAACTTTAAGTGAATCATGGGTTCCCATTAGAAATCATTGGTAAAACTGGAGTTAGATACCTGTTGACACTTCTAGCCCATAGGACCAATGTGCAAGTTGAAATATGTAGCACTGTGCATCGCGAGCTGAAGTAACTTGCAAAATAAAACAAATCACTGGATAGGACATTGGTTAGGCCACTTTTGGAAAATTGCATGTGATTCTAGTCCCCTTCCTATCGGAAGGACGTTGTGAAACTTGTAAAGGTTCAAAAAAGATTTACAAGGATGTTGCCAGTGTGGCAGGATTTGAGCTATAGGGAGAGGTTGAATACACTGAGGCTGTTTTCCTGGAGCGTCGGAGGCTGAGGGGTGACCTTATAAAATCATTAGAGTCAGGAATAGGATAAATAGACAAAGTCTTTTCCCTGGGGTTGGGGAGGGCATAGGTTTAGGGTGAGAGGGGAAAGATATAAAAGAGACCTAAGGGGCAACTTTTTCATGTAGAGAGTGTTACGTGTATGGAACGAGTGGCCAGTACAATCGCAACATTTAAAAGGCATCTGGATGGGTGTATGAATAGGAAAGATTTGGAGGGATATGAGCCGGGTGCCATAAGTGGGACTAGATTGGGTTGGGATATCTGATCAGCATGGACGAGTTGGACCGAAGGGTCTGTTTCTGTGCTATACATCTCTATGACTCTCTATGACTAACTGCTATACAGTTGTAGGAATCTTCCTACTGAAGGCTGTCCCCTGGAATTTGCACCTAACTAAGCCCAAAGACAAGGAAAAGCAATTTTACTGCACCCATGTACAGCAGCAAACTCATAAGATCATAAAACTATAAGAAATAAGAAAAGGAGTAGGCTGTTTGGCTCCTCGAGCCATTCAGTAGGCGCATGTCTGATCCAACATTCCTCATGCAGAAAGTGAGGACTGCAGATGCTGGAGATTAGAGCTGAAAAATGTGTTGCTGGAAAAGCGCAGCAGGTCAGGCAGCATCAAAGGAGCAGGAGAATCGACGTTTCGGGAATAAGCCCTTCTTCAGGAATGAAAAGCACCTGCTGTGCTTTTCCAGCAACACATTTTTCAGCTCCAACATTCCTCATGTCCACTTTCTTGCTGTTTCCCCATTAGCCTTGATTCCCTTACTGATGCTGAGTCTATCGATCTCAGCCTTAAATATACACAAGGACTCTGCCCTACATTGCGCTGTGGGAAGGCATTTCAGAGACACTCAACCCTCTGAGGGGAGAAATTCCTCCTTTCAGTTTTAAATTTGTGCCCCTTTATTCTAAGACTGTGCTCTTTGATCTTAAACTCTCCCATGAAGGGAGACATCCTCTCAACATTGACCCTGTCAAGTCCCTAAAGAATCCAATATAATTATTGAGATCACCTCTCAATCTTCTTAACTACAGTGAAGAGTACCCTTTGCTCAAAGCCAATTCCTTTGTCCCAGGGATCATCCAAGTGAATGTTTTCGGAATCTTTTCTTAAATAATGGGACAAAAACTATTCGCAGTACTCCAGAAGCGGTTTCATCAGCACCTTTGTACAGTTGCAATAAGGCTTCCCTACCTTATACTCCAACTCCTTGAGATAGGGTCAACATTCCATTAGCTTTCCTGATTACCTGTATGCTAGCTTTCTAGGTTTCATGCAAAAGTACCTCCAAGTTCCTTTGTGATTGCAGCTTTCTGCAGTTGTTCTCAATTTAAATAATATTCATTTCTTCTATTCTGCTTCTATAATGAATAACTTTGCATTTTTCCACAATTTATTCCATTTGCCAACGTTTTGCTCACTTACCTAACCTATCAAAATCTCTCCGTAAGTTGCTGTATTTCTGTTACCAAGCACTTTTTAGTGTTGTCTGCAAATTTGTCTACAGTTCATTCACTTCCTTTCTCCAAGTCATTAATATGTATTGTACCCAGTCGTGGTCCCCGCAGTGATCTCTGTCGAACCCCACTAGTTGCCAACCCGAAGAAGACTTGCTGTTTCCTGCCCATGAGCTAATTCTCTGTCTGTGTCATAAACTTCATATACTTCAATTACTTTTGCCTCTAACCCAGGAAAGGAATACTTGACAAATTTGAAATCGATGTATTCTTCCTTGGGGTGTAGGGAGGGGTGGATGGAGGGGAACAAAAAACCTGTTGTGCTTTCCTTAGAATGTTGACGCCAAGTTTTTTTTTAAAAGCTCAAAAATTTCTTTCTCCGAATGTCATTGCCAGGTTGAATATTATAGTGATGTTTCCGATGCACAATGAGTTCAGGTGACATCCCACAGTGTACTAAGGACAGCACATACATGGTAACACATGCAACCATACATGTAATGAGGATGGTGATGAAGTTTAACGCAAAATTGTTAAAATGAAGATGGTGACTTTACGCAACATGACATTAAAACTAAACAATGTTCAGTAGGGCAACTGGAAAAGGGGACCCCCGTAACTAATGGTTGTCATATATAACCCTAGATCTTGATTACATAATCTAGATTGACACTACTGAACATCTATTATATTGACAGAAGCGCTAGCCTTCTGTTAACTTTATTTCACGGTTCAGTTGAATGTTAAAGGTCCTGTGGTAGCAATTGAAGAAGAACAAATTATCTGTCAGATTTCCATTCCAATAGTTATTCCTCAACCAAGGCCATCAAAAACAGATTCACTGGTTGTTCATCTTAGTATTATTTGTGGAGGAACTAGGTTCTGGGTTAGAGTGGTGCTGGTAAAGCACAGCAGTTCAGGCAGCATCCGAGGAGCAGGAAAATTTGACGTTTTGGGCAAAAGTCCTTCATCAGGAATAGAGGCAGAGTGCCTGCAGGGTGGAGAGATAAATGAGAGGAGGGTGTGGGTGGAGAGAAAGCATAGAGTACGATAGGTGAATGAGGGTTGGGTTGGAGGAGATAGGTCAGAGAGGAGGGTGGGGGGAGGGTAGCAAAGAGTACAGTGGGTGAATGGGGGTGGGGATGAAGGTGATAGGTCAGAGAGGAAGGTGGAGTGGATAGGTGGAAAGAAGATAGGCAGATAGGACAAGTCATGGGGACAGTGCTGAGCTGGAAGTTTGGAACTGGGGTGAGGTGGGGAAAGGGAAAATGAGGAAACTGGTGAAGTCTACATTGATGCCCTGGGGTTGAAGTGTTTGTGGAGGAACTACTCCAGTGAAAGGTTTGTCACTTTGTTGTCAGTACACACTCAGAAGTTTGAGAGATGCCATTAGGTGTTAAGTAAATCCAAGAATTTTTCTATATAGGGTTGATCTAGAACCAGGTAATTGAGCTTATCTTATTTCCTCTTTTTTTAGAACTTGGTAAGTAGCATTTCGTATTCATCCATTAATCAAATTTGAAACTGGGTTGTCTCCCCAACTGTATCAGATTATCACAAATGTTGGTAGCTCTCTGATTGTTTTCTGTCATTTCTGTCCTGAATTTTCTTTCCATTAGTACCTTGTTCCAGTGTACTTGACTTAAATTAGTGCACTACATGCTGACATCAGGCCTCCATTCAATCAGCTCTCATTCAAAGCTGAACAACTGGTCTCACTACATTTTCCTTAGTTTGGTGTCTTCCTTATTCCCATTGACTGATCAATCAGTCTAACTTAGTATTTTCTATTTGTTTTGTTTGTCGCTTTTCCACGGTGATTTGACGTTTGAATTGCCTGGGTCTAGACTAGAGTGGTGCTGGAAAAACACAGCAGGTCAGGCAGCATTCGAGGAGCAGGAAAATCGATGTTTCGGGCAAAAGCCCTTCATCAGGTTTGAATTGCCTGATCTATTGCCACCAAGATTCCTTTCCTTTCGTCTTCAATTATTTCTGTGCAATGCATATAATACTTATCCATCCCTACAATGTGTGCTACAATTACTTATGTTGAATTCCATTGCCATTCATTTATCTGCCTCCTGATTTTTCTTTTAGAAGTCCGTTTTGTTGTAGCACTCTGGCTACCTCCTTGCACTTATTTGCAGATTTGACCACATCATTTTGGGATTCCGAATGAACTGCTCAGATGAGGAGCAACTTAAAAAAAAGACCTAAAACTGAACAAAGTGCCACTCGGTATTTTTCTCTTTTCATTTGGGATTTTTTTTCTCTCTAACAAACACTGCTTTCAGTTTTGTTGACATGCTGTGATGAAATTTTATCAGGTTTTTTTTGGTCATCCCATGTTTTCACCATTCACCAATGCATTTCCTGAAAACAAAAGATCCATGAATTTGGTTAGGCAAGATGTGTCTTTTCCTCCAAAGCCATACTGACTGTTAGTTATCAGATACATACCGACTGTTTTGTATTGTAATGCATAATATACTCTTCCTCTTGGCCATTATTTTTATATGGGTAGCCTGATTATCAATTTCATAATTTTACCAATATAAGACTGATGGATCTCCAATTTGATTTTGAGATTTGTTCCTTTTTTTCTTGAATAAATTATATTTATTGTAGCATGATATTAAACCATAGTCATTGCTCCACTACTTTGCCAGTAGGCCCAGTAACTAGACTAGAGACAGAAACATCATTGATCTGCGGTGTACACAACTGACGAATTTGGCAGGTTCTTCAAACATCCATTGAAAAGTTTTGAATCCAATGAAATATGTTGGTTTGCGTTTCCTTGTCAATGCATGTGATTCTGCAGTTTCTTTGCAGGGGTTAAAGTGTTTGATAAATGTTAAATCACTGTTTGGACATGTTATGATACCTTTGGGGCAGGTGTGCTTGACCCTGGACCTTCTGGATCAGACCTAAGGACACTGTCAAGGTGCCACAAGAACTCTATTTTCCTCCTATTGGAGGTTTAAGTAGTGGATTTAATTGCAGTGGATTGCAAGGTAATACAGCTGGTCAGCTAATTAATTACTAGTTTGGCATGATTTGATGTTAAGTCATCTTCAACCAATGGTCACAGTACAGTTTAATAAGAGAATATAAAGCACTTATGTGGCATTTCATGGCCAGGTGCCACTAACAATGAATATGTAGTGGATCTGATGGTTTTAAATGAAAAAGTAGATTAAATTTTCTTTGCCTGTAGTTAAAAGTTTAGGAGTATGGTGACTGGAATTGGACAGATATGCAGTAATAATGTTGGTCTATATTGGGTATTTCTGCATTACAATTGCTGGATGGTGGAATGATTTCATATTCTCACACACTTGCAAAAGGAAGTATTTAAGGTTTTCATGGATGGATTGAAAACTGAACTTGATATCTTACATGGACTGCTGTGGATGTCTGAAGAAGATCCTTTCTCACAGGGAGGAGGGGTTTTGGGAGAGCAGTCTTGCACAGGATACGTTTTTGATTAAGCTTAACTTTGGTTTTGATTTTGGCTGCCTTTCTTTGCTTTTATTTTCAGTAAGGAGTGGCTTCCAGTCATAATCGATACCTGATCAAGCAAGAATACATATCTTATATGTATGATTGGAAATGAGAGAGAAAAGGAAGCAGATAATGTATTTGAAGAATGGAAATCAAACTGTCTGACAAAATGATCCACAAAGTTTTATTGCATCTGGGCAATGGTTCAAGTATTTATTCAGTTGGTGAATACTGATATATGTCTAGATGCCTGTGGGTGACAGCAAATGTTGATTGATGTTCAATCAACTTTTCTCTCTGTATGATATGTGATCAGAATGTAGTTGGCACATATCAATATTAACCTGAGAAGCTAGCACATCGGTTTCATTCTTGAAGCCCATTCTAACTTCCTGTTGTGATGTAACAAATTATGATTCTAACTGTGATGCTACAGCAGATAGATTCCTACCTGAGCTGCTAGCTGAGTAACCATAACAACAGAATTTGCTGGATTTAAATCATCGTATCTTTAAACCGTAGTCGTTCATTTTTTTTCTTCACTGTGCCCTGAAGGGACCTGGTCAGCAGGCTGTGAAAGCAACTGATTTTCAGTTAGACTTGCCCATTTGTTAAAGGTATCCTATTGTTAGGTGGTGCAGATATTTGTCAGATTTTATGGTGAATTATGATGGGTGAGGGGAGCAGAGAGGAGAGTGGAATTGATCTTGTCTCAGAATGTGTTTGAAGATCTTGTTTTAAATGGAGTATCTCATTGAGTGGCTGCCGGGTGTTGGTTGTTAAGTGGTCAAATATACAACAATGTGTTTTACCATAATTCTTGTTGCCACGTAGATTTTGAAAACAATTTCATTGCTGTCTGTCAATTTGAGAAGATGTCTCAATATATTAATCACCTGCCCCAAAGTCTGTGATGCTACATACCTTCAGCATTCTGATTGGCTGGCTTGCAGACAAGCTGGCTTCAGGAGCCAAGTCACACAAGTTCTGTCTAACTGTTGATTACACAATTAATAAACAAATGGCCCTATACTTATCCTTGTGATAGTGTATCTTCGCTTTTACTTTTTGAAGTACCATGTTGGTAAATAATTAATAATGAACCTCTAAAGATAATGAGGACAGTTTTCAGCTTGGTCTGATTTCTCCCTGCCCTCCTAATTTGTTTTCTTTTCCTGTTTTTCAGTCCGAAGGTGCCCGCAACCTTTCACTGTCTGGGCACGTTGGCTTTGACAGTATGCCAGACCAGTTAGTCAACAAGTCAGTGTGTCAAGGCTTCTGCTTCAACATTCTGTGTGTGGGTGAGTACTTAACTACTGGGGTTCCAACATGACATCTCCCCAAGGCTTGCTGCCTGACTCTGACTCTATCTCAAATGAAATCTGCGCTCTTTGGGATGAAATAAGTTTTTAAATGGCAGTCATTGGCCTTTTTAATTTTGGACCAGTATTGAGCATTTTCCAGGGTATATAGACCAAAAGATCAGATGTATTAAAGCGTACACTATTCATTGCCACAACTATAAACACTATGAAGTAATTCCTTATCCCTGCAAAGGTCAGCTTGACTCTTAATTGATTGGTGTAACACTGAAGAGTCTGAATATTTCTGTTCCCAACCAATGGTATTGTATATTTGCAATGTTCTTGCCTTTATTATTAGTCTTGATAGTGACTATAGTAAGAATAGAAATGTTAACAATTGTGTCCTGGAACGGTATCTCGAGCAAGATTCAATTCTGTTTGCCCCTCAGGCCCTGGTGAGGGGAATTCCTGTCTAATTGATTGAAACACAGGCCCTTGTAGTAATAAATCTCTGTTTTATATTTCACAACCATCTTTAATTAAGCCCTTGCCCTGTAGGGAGTTTAAATTGCAATACATTTTTTCCCCTTTGGTATGTTATAGGTCTTTATAATTCCAATCATTCTGAAAATAATTAAACTGGTGAGTTTCGGTAATTGTTCTGTTAGGCAATTCCAATGTTGGTTAAATCTAATTACTGCTTGCTGTTTTCTCTCTGTGTTGGATTAGTACATGTAGTGGATAACTCACATCATTTTTTTAAGTTGGAATTTTATGTTTTTTGTTATTTTTAGATTGAAAAAATATTGTGTTGAGAAGAGACCATAATTACTTTTTAGGAAGCAGCTTTCCTGTGAATAGCTTCTCTGTTTACATAACTTGCTGAAATGGACGTAACACTTGATCTAATTTGTCAGATGCATTTAAACGCTGACATAATTACTACATGGACTGACTGAATTACTGGGTGGCATTCTTGCATGTGATCTAGCAGGTTGAGAGATCAGACTCTCATACAAGATTTCAGCATGTGATTTTTCAGCTGACTCTTGTGGTGATCTTAGTAGTTATTAACTGAGTTGTTCCCTGCCTCCTCAGAGGATGCTCAGGCAGTGTTTGAAGAAGAGGATTTATCTGTCCCTCAGTATCATCCATAAATTGCCATCACTGAAAACATGCTGTCGCTTATTTCTTTGCTGATTGTGGGACCTTGTGTTTAGGTTGGCTGCTCCAATCCACTCATTACAATAGGGATTACCTTTTTAGAAGGAATTGTGAATCATAAGATCCCTACAGCGTGGAAGCAGGCCGTTCGGCCCGAGTCAAACAGATGGCCCACCGACCATCCGAATAGCATCTCATCCAGACTTATCCCCTAACTGAAACCTGTAACCCTGCATTTTCCATTAGCCTGTGCATCCCTAGATACTGTGGGCAATTTGCTATGGCCAAGCCACCTAACCTGCACAACTTTGGATTGTGGGAGGAAACTGGAGCACTGGAGGAAATGCGTGCAGACACAAGGAGAATGTTCAAACTCCACACACTGTCATCTGAGGCTAGAATTGAACCCAGGTCCCTATTACTGTGAGGCAGCAGTGTCTGCCACAGTGCTGCCCCTTCTTAGGAATTGTACCAATGTATTTAAGGTGCTATACAAATGCAAGTTCTTTCTTTGCTAAAGGATTGAGTAATATAGCACTGATGATGCCTCTCTTGACGGAGAGGTTTTCATGTATTACTTGTTGTCTGTGACATTACTGAATTTGCACCTTTTGCTAAGTGAAATTAAGTGGTTATATGAACTGCCACTGTATGATTACATCACTGTCAACTTTGGGAATAATCTTTTGCGGATGTTTTATCGGAGTGAAGCATAATATTCTTTAGTGCTGATTGATGTTATAATTAATGGCTTGATGCGTTAGCACTGTGGATAGGTGCCAGTTAAACCTTTTCAAATCCATTAAAACTGATCCTGCAAAATAATATTTGCAACATAATTTTGCTTCTGCTAATTCACTTATTAACAACTTGGAAGGAGTAGAAAGTCACATAACCAAAGTTGCTGATGGCACAGGCTTTAATGTATGTTGATGGAAGCGTAAAAGTGCAATTAAGTATTGATTGGGTGAAACTGTGTTAGTTTGATTTCAGCATACATGATGCCAGGTAATTTCTTAATGTGTTTTGCTTGTTCAATCTTGCAAGCGCCAGCAGATTATTTGATTTTTGTCTCACAATAGAAACTGTGAAGGGATTTGGTGTCCAGGTATGTAGATCATTAAAATGTCAACAGCAAGTGCAGGAAATAATCAGAAAATGGTAACAGAATTGAATAGATAGTTTCTGTTAATCGAAAGTGGCCAGCTTAGATCACACTTGGAGCACTGTGAGCAGTTTTGGTCTCTGAGCCTGAGGAAGGCTGGATTAATATTGGCGAGTGTACGTCATAGTTTTACTAGAATGATACCTGACTCCAATGGTTCAGTTACATGAAAAGACTAAACAAATATTTTTATACTTCCTGGAGCTTAGATGGTTAAGGGGTGATTGGAACACTCAAACATAAAAGTTAAGAGGATCAGGTAGGCCATTTTGGCTCTTCAAGCCTACTCCACCCCATTCAATAAGATCGTGGCCAACCTGTTTATGTTCCAAGCTCCACATTTCCAAATTCTTGTTAAGTGAGGGAATCAATATACTGCTGCCTTAAAAACATTTGATAACCTCATCTCCACTGCTGTCTGAAAGACCGAGCTCCAAATTAGAATAAACCTCTGAAAGAGAAAAAACTACCTTCATCTGTGCCCTAAAATGGCAATCCCCAAATTTTAAAACAGTCTCACACTTCTCCTGGTTCTGGACTCTTCCACAACAGGAAACCTCCTTTTCAGTCCACCTTGTCTGGGTCATTTAGGATCGTATAAACTCTAATCGCATCACCCTTGGTCTTCTGAGCTCGAGTGAAAACATGCCCAGTCCAATGTTTCCTCTGAAGACAATTCATTTATTTCTAGTGTCTCTGAACCACCTCCAATATATTTCCATCCTTAAGGAGATGGAAACAGTACTTGATTTGTGGTCTTTCTAATGTCCTGTATAACTGAGACATAACCTCTCCTTTATGTTCAGTTCCTCTCATAATAAAAGGTAGCAAAGCCAGCCTCTTAATCACTTGCTGTACCTGCATGATATTCTTTTGTAATTCATACACTGGAGCACCTGGATCTGTCTGTATTTGGAATTCTCCATTCAAGGAATGCTCCTTTATTCTTCTTGTCCCGGCCAAAGGGAACAACTTTGCATTTTTCCACACCCTATTCCATTTGCCAATTTTTTGTTTTTCCCTCTCAACTAAACAATCTACATCAGTCAGCATCCTTGTTATTTTCTCTTCAAAATATGCTTTGTGATCTGTGTCTGTGTTGTCTGAAAATCTAGCTACTATGTTTTTGATTCTCAGTAATTAATTATAATTGTAAAAAAAATTGAGGGCTCAGACCAGACGCCACTTGTCGCATCCTGCCAATCTGTAAAAGACACATTTATGCATCCTCTCGGTTTTGTCAGTCAGTCCACCTTCCATCCTTGGTAGTATGTTACCTCCTAAACCACAAGATCCTATGTTCAAAAGCTTTTCTGTACATCTTTATCCATAGTGCTTGTTACTGCTTCAAAGAGTCCCAGGTGAATTGCTTAAATAAGATTTCTCTTCCTCATAATCATGCTGCCACTTCTCAGCGAATGAATTTTCCAAGTATCTAGTTAGAACCCCGCACCGCCCGTTTCTACCTCCTACCCAAAATCCACAAACCTGACTGCCCCGGCCGACCCATTGTCTCAGCCTGCTCTTGCCCCACCGAACTCATCTCCGCGTACCTCGACACGGTTCTGTCCCCCTTAGTCCAAGAACTCCCCACCTACGTTCGGGACACCACCCATGCCCTCCACCTCCTCCAGGATTTTCGCTTCCCCGGTCCCGAACGCCTTATCTTCACGATGGACATCCAGTCCCTGTACACCTCCATCCCCCATCACGAAGGACTCAAAGCTCTCCGCTTCTTCCTTTCCCGCCGCACCAACCAGTACCCTTCCACTGACACCCTCCTTCGACTGACTGAACTGGTCCTCACCCTGAACAACTTCTCTTTCCAATCCTCCCACTTCCTCCAAACTAAAGGAGTTGCCATGGGCACCCGCATGGGCCCCAGCTATGCCTGTCTCTTCGTAGGCTATGTGGAACAGTCCATCTTCCGCGACTACACCGGCACCACCCCCCACCTTTTCCTCCGCTACATCGATGACTGTATCGGCGCTGCCTCGTGCTCCCACGAGGAGGTTGAACAGTTCATCAACTTTACCAACACCTTCCATCCCGACTTCAAATTCACCTGGACTGTCTCAGACTCCTCCCTCCCCTTCCTAGACCTTTCCATTTCTATCTCGGGCGACTGAATCAACACAGACATCTACTATAAACCAACTGACTCCCACAGCTACCTGGACTACACCTCCTCCCACCCTGCCCCCTGTAAAAACGCCATCCCATATTCCCAATTCCTTCGTCTCTGCCGCATCTGCTCCCAGGAGGATCAGTTCCAATACCGAACAACCCAGATGGCCTCCTTCTTCAAAGACCGCAGATTCCCCCCAGACGTGATTGGATGCCCTCCACCGCATCTCCTCCACTTCCCGCTCCTCCGCCCTTGAGCCCTGCCCCCCCCAACCGCCACCAAGACAGAACCCCACTGGTTCTCACCTACCACCCCACCAACCTCCGTATACAGCGTATCATCCGCCGTCATTTCCACCACCTCCAAACGGACCCCACCACCAGGGATATATTTCCCTCCCCTCCCCTATCAGCGTTCCGCAAAGACCACTCCCTCAGTGACTCCCTCGTCAGGTCCACACCTCCCACCAACCCAACCTCCACTCCCGGCACCTTCCCCTGCAACCGCAGGAAATGCAAAACTTGCGCCCACACCTCCTCCCTTACCTCTCTCCAAGGCCCCAAGGGATCCTTCCATATCCGCCACAAATTCACCTGCACCACCACACACATCATCTATTGCATCCGCTGCACCCGATGTGGCCTCCTCTATATTGGGGAGACGAGCTGCCTACTTGCGGAACGCTTCGGGGAACACCTCTGGGATGCCCGAACCAACCAACCCAACCACCCCGTGGCTCAACACTTTAACTCTCTCTCCCACTCCACCAAGGACCTGCGTGTCAGAACATAACAACACGATGGTTGGAGGAAGATGAGGCGCTCTTCCTCCTAGGAACCCTCCAACCACAAGGGATGAACTCAGATTTCTCCAGTTTCCTCATTTCCCTCCCCCCACCTTGTCTCAGTCGATTTCTTCGAACTCAGCACCGCCCTCCTAACCTGCAATTTTCTTCCTGACCTCTCCGCCCCCACCCCACTCCGGCCTATCACCCTCACCTTGACCTCCTTCCACCTATCACATCTCCATCGCCCCTCCCCCAAGTCCCTCCTCCCTACCTTTTATCTTAGCCTGCTGGACACATTTTCCTCATTCCTGATGAAGGGCTTTTGCCCGAAACGTCGAATTTCCTGTTCCTTGGATGCTGCCTGACCTGCTGTGCTTTAACCAGCAACACATTTTCAGCTCTGATCTCCAGCAACTGCAGACCTCATTTTTTACTCTAGTTACAACCACCTCTCTTTCGACAGATGTAAAGCTAACTGGCCTATAGTTAAATGTTTTCTTTCCTCCCTTTCTTGAATGTGTGGATTATATTTGCTATTTTCCAATCTAATAAAACCTCTCCAGAATCCTAACATTTTAGAAAGTTAACACCAGTGCTCATATATAGAGTCCTAGAGGTCTACAGCATGGAAACAGACCTTTCAATCCAACCCTTCCATGCTGACCAGATATCTCAACCCAATCTAGTTCAACCTGCCAGCACCCAGCCCATAACCCTCCAGACCCTTCCTATTCATATACACATCCAAATGCCTCTTAAATGTTTGCAATTGTACTAGCCTTCACCACTTCCTCTGGCAAATCATTCCATACATGTACCACCTTCTGTGTGAAAAGGTTGTCCCTTAGGTCTCATTTATATCTTTCCCCTCTCATCCTAAACCTGTGCCCTCTAGTTCTCGAATCCCTCACCCCAAGGAAAATACTTTGTCTATTTATCCTATCCATGCCCCTCATAATTTTGTAAACCTGTATAAGGTCACCCCTCAGCCACCGACGCTCCAGGGAAAAAGCCCCAGCCTGTTCAGCCTCTCCCTATAGCTCAAATCCTCCAATCCTGGCAACATCCTTGTAAATTTTTTCTGAACCCTTTCAAGTTTCACAACATCTTTCCAAAAGGAAGGAGACCAGAATTGCACACAGTATTCCAACAGCCTAACCAATGTCCTGTACAGCTGCAACATGACCTCCCAACTCCTGTACTCAATACTCTGACCAATAAAAGAAAGCATACCAAACGCTGCCTTCGCTATCCCATCTACCTGCAACTCCACTTCCAAGGAGTAATGAACCTGCACTCCAAGGTCTCTTTGTTCAGCAACACTCCCTACGACCTTACCATTAAGTGTAGAAGTCCTGCTAAGATTTGCTTTCCCAAAATGCAGCACCTCTCATTTATCTGAATTAAACTCCATCTGCCACTTCTCAGTCCATTGGCCCATCTGGTCCAGATCCTGTTGTAATCTGAGTTAACCTCCTTCGCTGTCCACTACACCTCCAATTTTGGCATCATCTGCAAACTTACTAACTGTATCTCTTATGCTTACATCCAAATCATTTAGCCATGTTTTTTGTGAAGTTCATCAGAACCCAAAGATCGATCAACCTGGAACACCATCAGTTTGCTCAGTACTGCTTCCTGAGTGATGATAATTTCACCAGGTGTCTCTTGTCCTTCTACCTCCTGATTTTCATGTATTACTGTTTTTTTTTTTGTGTACTCTCTAAGTGCTTCATGTTTTAAAGATATATTCCAGGAGATATTAGGATTACTTGGGAAGAACTATTTCTGCAAGATGAGAAGTCTAGGAAAGGGGGCAAACACTAAAACTTAGATCCAGAACTGTCAACTCTGAACATGTTGGATATTAGAAGTTTGGAACAATCTTCTGGAACTAGTTGATACTGGATCTGTTGTTTATTTATCTGAGGTTTATATCAATTTTTCTTAATTAAGGAATATGCGGCAATAGCAGCTATATGGCCTAAGATTGCAGATGAGCTGTGATCTCACTGAGTAGTGGAGTAGACTCTGACTAAATGACCAACCTCTGTCCCCCATGTTACCAATGTTTCTAATGCAATCCAGGAATAGCTTGAACGCCACATCGAAACCACTAACACTGCTTAGTGTCTGTTTTGTTGAATTGCACATTTTAATTTAAATTAGTGCTGTAATTCAACAAAAAAGATCTTTAACATTTCAGAATTAGGGTTTGCGAAGAGAGATTCTCTGCAATGAGTACAGCCTGCTATGGGATAAAATGGCTATCGTTGTGGTAGTTTGGCCTTGCAAATAACATGCAAGTGAAGACGATTTGTAGTGACTGTAAGATGTAGGAACCGCAGAAGGCCATTCTGCCTGTCTAGTCCATTTTACCATTCAATGTTTGATCTGATAATCCTCAGCTCTGCTTTCCTGCCTTATCTGCATAACCTTTAATGATTTGAAATCTGTCTGTCTCAGTCATTAATATACTTAAGGACCCAGTCCTGGCTGCCCTCTATGGTAAAGAATTCCAAGGATTTACCACCCTCTGAAAGAAAATATCTATATCTCTGTCTTAAATGGGCAACAAGGTGATGAAGGGAGAAAAAGTGAGGATTACATTTGCATGAATCCACTCTGTAGCTTTTTGAGATGACATACCGGATAGAAGTCCAATCGTACTCTAGTGATCCTGCAAAGACAAATGTAATTACTTGGATTCTATTTGCATTCATTTGCACCCTTATAATAAGCTGCTGCCTATATTTGAGTTGGCCAGCTTGACATTGTAACTTTAAAAGTTTTGAGATTGCAAAATTCTTTGTTCCAGTGCAGTAGAGCGATGTGACCATGAAGCTCACTTTACCTGATTTATTGATTTTTTTTTTAAAGCTATAAGCATTCATCAACATTTTGTAACTTAGCTTGGTGATTAGAGGGCACAAGGCCACTGAACTGGCAATCTAAGCCACTGTCTACATATGTCCGCCAATGTATACAAGGCTGTGGGCTAAGTGCTGGAAAATGGGATTAGGGATTAGATTAGAATAATTGGGTTGTTTTTGACTAGTTGTAGACTTGATGGGTTGACAGGCCTTTTTCTGTGCTGTAGACCTGCACGTGTGAATAGGAATAGACCATTCAGTCCCTCGAGCCTGTTCCACCATTCAATGAGATTGTGGCTACTCTGTGGCCTAACTCCATTCACTTGCCTTTGGCCCATATCATAAGTCATAGAGGTATACAGTGTGGAAACAGGCCCTTCAACCCAACTTGTCCATGTCAACCAGGTTTCCCAAACTGAATTGGTCCCACTTGTTTGCATTTGGCCCACATCCCTCAAACCATTGCCTATCCATTTACCTGTCCAAATAACTTTTTAAGTGTTGTAATTGTACTAGTCTCTACCACTTCCTCTGGCAGTTTGTTCCATACACACACCATCCTCTGCATGAAAAAGGAACCCTTCAGGTCCCTTTAAAATCTACCACCACCCCACCCCCCCAATTTATTAATATCCTTCCTATATCAGCGTGACCAGAACTATATTCAGTATTCCAAAAGTGGCCTTACCAATGTCTTGTATAGTCCCAACGTGACATCTCAACTCCTGTACTCTGATCAATAAAGACAAGCATGACGAACACCACCCTGTCTAGCTGTGATGCCATTTTCAAGGAACTTAAACTTATCCATAAATATCTTAACAAAAACTTATCTATCTCAGGTTTAAAATCAACTGATCTAGCATTAACTGCTATTTCTGGAAGAAAGTTCTAAATCCTTATCACCCTTTATGTGCAGAAGTGCTTCCTAGCATCTGTCCTGAATGGGCTGGCCCTAATGTTTAAATTGAGCTCATTGTTTTACAATCTCCATTGGTTGGAGATTCTATGACCCTATATGCCTTTGATTGATTTGTCTCTGACAGTATTCTGAGCTGCTTCACCTAATGTTGCATGCTGCTTTAAAATCCCAGATCAAATAGGGTAGCTCAACCTGAAAGTTAGCATTTCGTAATTGATGAAATAATGGTCATTGGGATCCAATTTGAGGATTATCTGGGAAATAATGGTTATTCTACTTTTAAAAAGGTCAAGGAAGATTTCCCCCACCTCCTACAATTACTTTAAGCAAATAATATCCCATGTGTATGTCAGAAGCCCTATAATGTAGAGTAGATTACTTACAGTGTGGAAACAGGCCCTTCGGCCCAACAAGTCCGCACCGACCCTCTGAAGCGCAACCCACCCAGGCCCATTCACCTACATTTACCCCTTCACCTAACACTAAGGGCAATCTAGCATGGCCAGTTCACCTAACCTGCACATTTTTGGACTGTGGGAGGAAACCCATGCAGACACTGGGAGAATGTGCAAATGTGAATTGAACCCGGGTTTCTGGTGCTGTGAGGCAGCAGTGCTAACCACTGCCACCGTGCTGCCCACTCTTCAAACATCTTACATCTCTTCTCTTCATGAAGGATTTATTTATCATAGTTTAGAAGAGACATGGGCAAATAGTTAACAGACAGAGTAAAACTCTGTGTTAAATTGTGAGCAACAGCAGGTGGAAAAGTGACTGGGCAATTTGTGTCTTATCTGTTATGCACATCTGCCAGTGCAGAAGAAATGTGATCACGTTACTTTTGTGTTCCAGCTGACTTGTGTTAAAGGCCAACATTTCATTAGCCTTTTATGAAATTGTGCACAGTCTTTTTGTGATTTATGTACTAGGGCACTCACATCCTTTCATTCCCCATGGCTTCCAATCTTTCTTCATTTCAAACTATCAGAATAGTTCACTTTGGATTCAAAATGGATGACCTTGCACATCCCACCAGCAAACTCCATTGACTCAAAGGTATTCTGCAAAAAGTCAACATACATCAACAAAGCAACTTGAAGGCGAAACCTGTGCAGTCAAAAATGTTATAAATCTGAGGTTGCTCTTGCTGAAGTTATGTTGCGCTTTTGTCAATTTTTGCAATCAAAGTGGAAAATAAAATTTAGAACATGGTGCTTCTTAAAACAACTGATTCTCCTCTGAGGATAGAAAGCGTGCTTCATAGTTTGGGGAAAGTGAAAGGGGAACTCAGTAACTGCAACAGAAGTTAAATAATTGGGAGCGAGCGACCATAAAGACACAGCAAAAAAGAGGAGAAGCTGAATGTGAAAACTTTCTGAGCAAAGGAGGCATTTGTCCAAACTTAACTGAACAAAAATGTTCACGGTAGATCTGAATCATTCCCACAAATTAAAATGGGTTCAATCAATTAAGCATTCTGATGCTAAATAAAGCAACTTAAACTAAAACAAAACAGAATTTTTTTTTAGAAATTAATATAGAAAGTGCAGAGTAAGTGGTAGAAAGAGATCAAAGGAAATATTTTATTTTTTAAAAAAAGCATCATTGTAGTGATTTAGAATGAGGGCCAGGTAGAGCTTATTGAGTATGAGTTCCCTGATTGGGGGTGTTAACCTGGGCCAATCAGGGAGCCCTGGCTGACAGAAATAAACAGGAGTCTGAGAATCTCCTCACTCTCTAGAGACTGGCTTTGAGCTAGCTGGTCAGATTCCATATATACTGTGCATATGTAAATAAAGGGTGACTCTGCGTTGGGATACCAACCTCTGTGCAGTTATTTCATTAATGCAAAGGTGTAATGACTTTATTGCTTTGTGGCTGGTGGGACATGTAGGGCCATTTCAAGGGTGAAGAGATGCTGGGAAGTGATGTCATCCATAGCAAATATTTTTCTCTGTGATTCTGAATGACAACAGAAGTGAAACTGAAGCTACATCAGAGGAGGATGTGAAACGAACAGAGATATCTATAGAGAAGAGGAACTTTGAGGTGGATAAGTCACTCAACAGTGATGGTGTCCACACTACACTGATGAAGTTAAAATGCTAACCCCACATAAGGCAAACTATGTTGACCTGAAAAATATTGTAGTTAATCTAATACAATTTCTGGAATTCATATTTTGAGATGTGAAAATAATCAAGCATACTCTGCATTTTTATACAAGTCATTCTGCTATAACGTGTTTCATTAACGTGAATTTGCTACATCGTGATTGATGAACTGGGAACACTTTTGAAACGTGTGTTGGCTGTAACATAATTACATCGTCAACACTTTAGGCACTGTTTCTAAAGCATGATTTTACTATAACACTGGTTGCACCAGAATGTAACCATCGAGTTATAGAAGAACTACCTGTGTTTGTCAATTTATGTGGGTTAGTGACTGATCATATAAGGAAAGGAAACGGAAACGGAGGGAGGTATAGTGTGTATGGCCAAGATTTTCCATTTTGCGGCCTAATTGAGAAGGTTGCATATTCAGAAACAACTGAGGAAGATTGTTGAATTGAGCTCCAATCAGCATGCTACATGCTGACCAGCAAGCTTCCCTTGAAACTCTGTCTTGCCAGGGATTGGCTGCCATGTTCTGGATCTTGGACCTTTGCTGGAGCCTAGTCCTCTGGTGATCCAACAGTAGCAAGCTAATTCTTTTTCTTTTGGGGTCTTGAGGAATGGAGTCACGTGAGGGTGGGGTCAGGATTTGGCGGATAGGACAAGATTGTGGCTTTGAGCAGCCATTCACATTTCCCTTATCATTGTGTCGAGAGTGGGGCAAGTGAATGTTCTGCTCCTTCCCCACAAAATCCATCAGGAAAATCATCCAGGTTTCTCAATTGGGAAGGCAGGTAATTAGGCTTTGGTAAGTTGAGGCCTTTAAGTGCCAGTTAATTGACCAGTTCACGTCATTAATTTTTGGTTTTGTCAAGAGAATTCCCCAATCTATCTTCCTTCCCAACTTCCCAACTCTAAGGCCAATGTACTCAGTTATTTGCCCTTGTCTCGCCTTTTCTTGCAATTTCCAGAGAGATCGCAATTTTACTCTATATCTCAGCTGCCTAGTTATCAAGTTCAGATGGTGCAAGATGAATTGCAGCCTTGAAAGTTGATTGCAGGACAAGAAACAGAGCGTAAATCCATTTGCAAATTGATTGATTTGATGAAGAGTAACGAGTGATTGATGTGTCCTTGGATGTTTCAGCCTAATATTGAAATTTACTGGCATCAAAGTTGAGGGCTTTGATAAGCAGAAGATGTATTATAAAGAAAAACTTTAGGTGTCATTGAGTGTAGGATTGTGGAGTGGGCATGTAGGTGACTGGCGCAGTTTAATGCGGTGTTTTTGAAACGTTAACAACATAGAAATGTGGGCTTAATGAAAAATGCTGGAAGATATAGACAAAAGTGCAGCCAAAGATGTAAGTATGCAATTCACTTCATTGAACATGGGAGTCCTTTTCATAAATAAAAAGCTGCTAGTGTTTTGGATTTATAAATAGAAGTCTAGAATTCAAGACCAAAGAAATTTAATGACTTTCTGAAAGGCGATGAATGTACAGTCCAGAAGGAAGCTAAAACTGTTAAGAGCTTGAAATAGGCTCACCAGAATGACGCCAGAGTTGAGAAGCTGAGCATTATGAGGAACCCTTTGATATTTAAGGGCTATTTCCACTAAAACATCAAAGGCTAAGAGAAGATTTTATAATCATTTAAGGAGATTAAGCATTTTGCTGTGGTAAATAGGGCGAGACTGTTTCCTTTGACTTGTCACTAATTACTGATGACCAAATTTAGAATTGTCACCAGAGAATGAAGATTGCTTAGGATAAATCTATTTCCTCATTTTTCTCAGCATATGTAATGATTTGATATAGAATGCATGAAGCAGAGACTGCTGACATCATTCTGATGAATCATAATTCTAAGTTCTGATTAGTTTCCTTATGGACCACATTTGTTGTCTTTCACAAATTTTCAGACACTTTAGTTCTTGAATTCTGTCCTACAATTTATAAATTCAAAAGCACTATCAGCATTTTAAAAAACACATTGAAATGGATTTTCAGGGGAGTTTGGAAACATTTAAACAAAAAGCAATGGGAGAGAGCAGGACAGTAAGATTAATAAAGATTAATCAGTTCAGCATGGAAGGAACAGAGACTCGGAGTAAATGACTCTTTGTTAATGTCTATGATCAAATGGACGCTTGGACTGTTCAACTCTATGACAGAAAGCTGCTCGGGAGCATATTGGAGGAATGTATAAAACTGAGATCAGGATGAAATTTGTTTGGTGCCCTTGTTTCAGACTAACTAACATTGAAGATCAGGGAAATATAGGTGCACACTGGGGATAGCTAAATTTTGTGAATTGATGTGCATTGTACAGAATGATATACTGTATGAAATGGCAGAATGGCAAGGGCGGCACGGTGGCACAGTGGTTAGCGCTGCTGCCTCACAGCGCCGGAGACCCGGGTTCAGTTCCCGACTCGGGCGCCTGACTGTGTGGAGTTTGCACATTCTCCCCGTGTCTGCGTGGGTTTCCTCTGGGTGCTCTGGTTTCCTCCCACAGTCCAAAGATGTGCAGGTTAGGTGAATTGGCCAGGATAAATTGCCCGTAGTGTTAGGTAAAGGGGTAAATGTAGGGGTATGGGTGGGTTGCACTTCGGCGGGTCGGTGTGGACTTGTTGGGCCAAAGGGCCTGTTTTCACGCTGTAAGTAATCTAAAAAAAAATCTTTAAAAAAAAATAATAATGGCAACTAAAGCATTATTAGATGCATTTGCTGGGTTAAGGATTCTCAGCATTCCAGCGTATTTAGGTGTCTGGGTTAACTGGGTTCTCTCATCAGTACTTCAGGAGAAAATGAGGTGGTTCTCTCCTTTTATAAGAACTCTTTAAATAACTTCACTGAAGCCAATGAATAGATTTGGGCAAACAGCTGATTGCAGGGCCCTGGCTCTGTAGTGTAGTGGCTAGTTTTCTACATTGCAATGATAACTATGCCTGAAAAGAACACCATTGGCTACAAAATGCTTTGGGATACACTAAGGTGGGAAAAGGCCTAATTGAAATCGAAACCTTTGTACTTGAAGTGGACAATACTGACCTCATTCAGTTCAAATTGGAATTTCAGATTCTATAGCTGTGCTTCTAATTGTGTCTATCTTATTAAAAATAATTTTGTCTCCTTTGCTTACATCATTACACAGAACTGAAGTTCTAATTAATGTTCTATAAAAGGTAAACGTGGATGTAATATTGAAATTTTGTAGGCCGATTGTATTGCAGTGACCTCCTCAGTTCCACAGCAATTACTGCGACGTGTTCCAAGCCAGTGTCGGTCTCACTCTCGTGTCTGGTTGTGCAAGTCTGTTGTGTGTTATTTTTACAAATAGGGAAAGGACTGTGTGTGAGAGAAAGCAGAAAATAGAATGTTTTTTAAATCTGGGGACTTCCAAGAGCTGGCTGAATTTGAAATCCAATGTCTGACGTAACAGGCATATGTGTTACTCCATTTAGGGGAATCTTGTGAGAAGTTGAAACTTTATTTAACATTGCAATGTTGTGTAGATGATGCTGCTGGTAGCTGTTTACAAAATCAAACATATAGGTAGGTCATTATCTTCTCATGAGCAGAAACTCCAAATGACCCATTCCTCGTTTTCACTGACCTCTCTGCTACGGTTGTCATTATTGGAGATTAACCAAGTCAACATCCTCTCCTTGATTGGTGTCTAGCACGCACCACTGCACCCTTGCTGTCTTTTGATGCTTTTCCCTGCTTTCAATGATAAACATGCTGCTTACCTACCACACTTTAATTGTGGAATATTACAAATTACATTGTACTTTTGACTAAAACTTGTGCACACCTTGTCCCTTACTGAAGCCTCCCGTCCTGACTCTTCTTTCCACCATCTGTTTCAGTCCAGCACCTTTGGTGGTAGGTTGCCTTGGTTGCCAATGAAACCTTCCGTCTCTTTCTTAATTCCTCTCGAGCTTTCTTCTACTGTAACTTTTTTTTTCATTTTACAGGATTGTGAAATGGTTTTCATGCAGAAGGGGATCGTTTGGCACTAGTTCCACTCCCTCACACTCTTTCCATTTGCCCTGCAGTTTTCTCGTCGGACCTTTATATAATTTTCTTTTGAAAGCCACGATTGAATATATCTCCTCCACCTTCTCCAGCAAGGCATTCCAGATCTTATCCACCACCTGTGTTATTTAAAACAGAGGGATTTTCTTAATGTCATCTTTGGCTTTTCTGCCATTTGTTTTAAGCTGGTGCCCTCTGGGTTTTGACCCTTCTGATAATTAGAACAGTTTCTTCCCATTTGCTCTGTCCCGATCTCTGGTAATTTTGATTACTTCTGTCAAATCTCCTCTCAACCTTCCTTTCTTTCAGAAGGTCGGACCCAGTTTCAGCAGTTTGCAGCTCCTGCTTCACGATTTGAAGTTTCTTATCCGTAGAACATTTTAAAAATCCTTTTTGCACCTTTCTAAATGACTTCAAATGTTTCCTAAAGTGTTGAGCACTGAGAGGCAGTATTTTATAAAGGTTCACCACACCTTGCACAATGCCCTTAGTTATAAACGCCCAGGGCACATACCTTTCTCTGAATTGAAAGTCACCAACCAGTCAGCAACTGCTGCAGTGCAGAAAGAAAATAATCTGAAAGTCTGAAATAAAAACACAAATAGCTGGGAATACTCAGCATGTCTGATACTTATTGTGGAGAGAGAAGTAGAGTTAAACCTTTCAGATCTGTGACCAATTCTTTTTCCTCTCTCCACTCTGAGATTTCTCGCTGCTGTAATTTCCCATCTTTTGTTTTCATCCTGAAATTGGGTCTAGAGAAGATATCTCATTACACCTGTAACTCATTCATGCTCATACAGGCATTGGCGCAGTTGATGGGCATCTCAGACTTGTGAAAGCAAACTATTTAGATTTTGCTTTTAGGTAATTCTGGATCTTCGTAAAAGGTAATAAGGAAGTATCCTTCATGCTGTAGCAAAAGCTGGTGTTCAGCGATCGACTGATACATCTAGTCCTCTGACAGGTTATCGATTAATGCCTGACCAGTGTCACAGATGGAGACAGACTGTGTTTTAGTTACTCAAACTAATATTGCAATAGCTCTCGTGTGCCTTATCTCCAATGATTTGTTTTTTTATTACTAAAGCTTGCAATATGGTGGTAGTGTTGTTGGTTGTTTTAAAAACAGAAATAAGTAACCAGGAATTAAGTAATCTGATATCAAACCTCAACAGAGTCAGTGGTATTTAGGAATTATCTTTAATTGAGTTGTCGTTTAATTTTACAATGGCTTTGAAATCCCTTGTTTTTTGTGTTTTCATGATGTTCAAGATGAAATCTGATTTCTTCCCACCTTGTCCCCCAGTTCCCAGAATTTGCTGGAACCTTTTGAATCGGTGTTTTTCACACTGATGTTTCTTTCTTTTTTCACAAGACAATCAAATCTGAAACTGAAAGATTCGTGTCCAAATGCACAACCCACCTGAATTATTACTTTGTCATGAAGTGTCTAGGAAACAGTCATAATAGTGTGGTCGAATGCCAAGTGCCTTTTTATAACAACAAATCTCATTTTTATATCTTTCACATTGGCAATTTAAATAAACTGAGCTTTACAAAACCTGCTGTCGCCACCTTTATGTCTAAATCATTAGTCATTACAAAGAGCAATTGAAATTTGAATGCATTGAACTTCATTCATTAGGTATTGAGGTTATGGAGCGAATTAGCTTTTCGTTGATAATAAAATTTATTATCATAATTTTGAATGCAGAGAAAATAGAACAGCTTTGAAGATGAGATTCCTGCATTACAGGTTCTTTAACTACAACCAGTTGAGTATTGCTGTTACTTTTAGGTGTTGAGATTGGAAGATTGCTGCAATGTTGCTATGGCATGGAGAATGTAACTCACTTTGTTTCTATCTCAATCGCCCAACTGTCTCGTGTGGTTTCCACATCATGATGTCTTACAGTTGCCAACTTATGTTCCATTGTTTGTTTTTTTTTAGCTCGCCAAGATAATGTTTTGCAGTTCGTAACTCCCATTCCAATTTCCTGAATTTTGGCAATTGGTTTTCAGACTTCATGTTAGTCTAAATCATAACCATTACCTTTAGGGACAGATCAGTTTTAGTGTGGGGCTGGTTACGCACTTTCAACGCAATTAGCACTGTACAGATAAAGATTCTTAACTCTGATAATCTTGCTGAATTACATTTGCAGTGAAAAATGTGGTTCAAACTTTGAAGTCAGTTATAGAATGAAGAACCTACTAATACGTTTTCATGACGTAATTAATCTAGGTTCTAATGTTCATCACATGGTGTGTCATTTTATTTGTTTTGTGAGCAACAATTGGGTGGAAACTAAGGGCAAACTAGACCTGTGGGCATGCCTTTGAAGATCATGAGGTGGGAATGTACTTCTGTGTAATGCTTGGAATCAGGCATGGGCGTGGATGTGAATATGATTAAGTTGTGAAGAGATTGAATTCTTTGGGGAGGAGTTGGAGTTTTGTTAATGAATTCTAAATAACCCATTATATGTAAATATTTAAACATTTTACATATCCTGCATAAGATTTTATGATCCTGCATGAGAGCACTAAATTTTGGTTATGATCTGGTTAAGGGCCAATAACTTTATTTGTTTATACTCTATAAAGTTCAAAGACCCAGGTAATTGCTAAGAATGAAGCTGCAAGATTCTGCAGTTTTGAACAGTCTTATCTTCACTATGCAAAATTAGAAAAGTGAAGCAATCTGTCCGAACACGGTTCTTTGTAAAGCTCCACACATCTGCATGATAGAAAGGCCTGCTGTGGGCTGTCCTTTACCTGATGCTTTTCAGCTCATTTAGCTCTGGGCCCCCCTGGACTGCCAATATTGCAAGCTTTGTGAGTATCATGTCATCAGTTAAGCAGCTGCGTATATTGTTTCATAGCTCTATCTCTTCTATTATGGTTTCATTTTACTTTCTCAACTGCCTGTTCTAGGTGTTTTGACACTCATTAAAGCAACATAACCCCAACCTTTTTAATTGTAACAGGCAGCAAGGTATTTGTTTCATTTATCCCATTTTATACTGCTAATTGTAAAATGATTGCTGGACTCCTTGCTGAGGTATTTGTATCGTCAACAGCTATGGGTATGGTGGCAGAAGACTGGAGGTTGGCTAACATGGTGTCATTATATACAAAAGGTGGTCAGGAAAACTATAGACCGATGAGCCTTCCATCAGTGATGGACATGTTGTCGGAAGGGATGTGTACAGTCAGGATTTACATGTATTTGGAAAGGCAAGGACTGATTAAGGATAGTCAGTGTATTTGTGCACAGGAAATCATGAGCCTGATTGAGTTTTTTGAAGGTGTGGCTAAAAGCATTGATGAAGACAGAGCCGTGGAAGTTGTCTATATGAACTTTGTGGTGTGGAGGAGCCGGTGTTGGACTAGAGTGGACAAAGTTAAAAACCACAATACCAGATTATAGTCCAACAAGTTTATTTGGAAGCATTAGCTTTCACAGTGCTGCTCCTTTCATCAGATACCTTGCAGCTCAGCGAGCAACTATGTTTTCAGACATTTTGTCACCATACTAGGTAACATCATCAGTGAGCCTCCGGTGAAGCACTGGTGTTCTGCCCGCTTTCTCTTTGTGTGTCTTGGTCTGTTAAGGTGGGTGATATTATTTCCGGTTCTCTTTCTGAGGTTAGGAAATGGGGTCCATCTACCTGATGATAGAGCAGCACTCTGAAAGCTAGTGCTTCCAAATAAACCTGTTGGACCATTACCTAGTGTTGTGATTTTTAAAGGTTCCACATCAGAGATTGGTTAACAAGGTTAGATCACCTTGGATACAGGGAGAGCTAGACATTAGGGTACAAAATTGACTTGAAGGTATGAGACAGAGGATGTGGTGGAAGGTTGCTTTTCGGACTCCAGGCTTGTGACCAGCTGTGTGCCACAAGGATCGATGCTACATCCACTGGTTTTTGTCATTTATGTAAATGATTTGAATGTGAATGTACAGTTAATAAGTTTGCAGATGACACCAAAATTAGAGGTAAAGGCTACCTCAGTACAATGAGACCTTGATCAAATGAGTCAATGGGGCCAAAGAGTGGCAAATGGAGTTTAATGAACATGGAGTCACAGACAGGATAGTGAAGGTGATGTTTGGTACACTTGCCTTTAATGGTCAGTGCATTGAGTAAAGGAGTTGAAAGGTCATGTTGCGGCTATGCAAGATATTGGTTAGGCCACTTTTGAAATGCTTCAGTTCTGATCTCCATGTTTGTTGGAAAAATATTGTGAAATGTGAAAGGATTTAGAAAAGATTTACAAGAACGTTGCTGAGGTTGGAGGGCTTAAGCTATAGGGAGAGGCTGAAAAGGCTGGGGCTATTTTCCCTGGAGCATCGGTGACTGAGGAGTGACCTTATAGGAATTTATAAGATCGTGAAGGGCATGAATAGGGTGAATAGTCAAAACCTTTCTTCCAGGGTAGGGGATTCCGTACTGGAGGGTTATGCTTAGGGTGAGAGGGGAAAAGTTTAAAAGGGACCCAAGGGAAAATGTTTTCATGCAGAGGGTGGTGCATGGATGGAATGAGCTGCCAGAGGAAGTGATGGAGACTAGTACAATTACAATGTAAAGGCATTGGATGGGTATATGAATAGGAAAGGTTTAGAGGGGCAATGGGCAAAATGCTGGCAAATGGAACTAGATTAATTTGGGATATCTGGGGTGTCAGCGTGGACAATTTGGACAGAAGGATCTGTTTCTATGCTGGAAACTTTATGATTCTTATTTTTGATTTGGGGAATTAAAGGTTGTAAGTTTGCTCACTGAGCTGAAAGGTTTATTTTCAGACATTTTGTCACCATCAGGTAACATCATCAGTGAGTCTCCGGTGAAGCGCTAGTGTTCTGTCCCGCTTTCAGTTTGTGTGTCTTGGTCTGTTAAGGCGGGTGATATCATTTCCAGTTCGTTTTCTCAGAGGTTGGTAAATGGGGTCCAAATCAATGTGTTTATTGATGGAATTCAGGTTTGAATGCCAGACCTCTAGAAATTCCCGTGCACATATCGGTTTAGCCTGTCGCAGGATGACTATGTTGTCCCAGTCAAAGTCGTTTGTCAGTATGTAAGGATACGAGAGATAGTGGATCATGGTTTATGGTGGCTGCTTGGTGTTAGTGTATCCTCGTGGCTTGGTGTTATTAGACAGGCAGAAAACTAGCCACCAAAAGACATGGCCCACTATCGCTAGTATCCTTACATACTGACAAAGGAGGACACCTCTTCGACTGGGACAACACATCCATCCTGGGACAGGCTAAACAGAGACGCACATGGGAATTTCTAGAGGTCTGGCATTCAAACCTGAACTCCATCAATAAGCACATTGATTTGCACTCCATTTACCAACCTCTGAGAAAAAGAACTGGAAATGGTATCACCTGCCTTAACAGACAAAGACACACAAACTGAAAGAGGGACAGAACACCCAGTGCTTCACCGAAGGCTCACTGATGTTACCTGAGCTACAAATCTTCTCGAATTGAAGTTTATATCCTGAGATGTATGGACAACTGGGTATTCATGAAAAAGAATATACTATACTGTGCAAGCAGACAGGGCTGTGGGCGTTGTTTTTGGAAGGCATTGATGAGTTGCAAAACATTAGGCTACTTGAATAAGTAAGAGCCCACGGTGTTGAATAGACAGTAGGTGCAGGAGTAGGCCATTCTGCGCTTCGAGCCTGCACAACCATTCATTATGATCATGCCTGATCATCCTCAATCAGTATCCTGTTCCTGCCTTATTTCCATAACTTTCCTTGAGAGCTCTATCCAACTCTTTCTTAAACGAATCCAGAGACTGGGCCTCCACTGCCTTCTGGGGCAGAGCATTCCACACACCCACCACACTCTGGGTGAAGAAGTTTCTCCTCATCTCTGTCCTAAATGGCCTACCCCTTATTTTTAAGATGTGTCCTCTGGTTCGGGACTCACCCATCAGCGGAAACATGTTTCCTGCCTCCAGAGTGTCCAATCGTTTAATAATCTTATACGTCTCAATCAGATTGAAGGTAGTGTACTCGTATGAAGAGACAATTAACAAATAGTAATCAGAGTTGTGATCAGGGATGCATTTTCAGGATGGCAACCTCTAACTAGTGGTGTGCTTTAGGGATCAGTGCTGGGTAACATCTATTGGCAATTAGCTACTTGGATGAGGAATGTGCTATTGCCAACTTTGTGGATGACAACAATAGATAAAATCTGCAGACAGATATAGACAGATTCAGTGGGCAAATACCTGGCAGGTGGTAAAATATAATGTGGGTAAATGTAAGGTTATGCACTTTGGCAGAAGAATAGAGGAGCTGAATATTATTTAAATAGGGAAAAGTTACAGAAAGCTGTAGAATACTGGTCTTAGATACTAGTATTGTGGGATTCATGGACGAAGACTCCTAAGTATGGGAGGATAATAGAGGCAGCAAATGGAATGTTGGACTTTATTTCAATGGGAGTGGAGTATAAAAGTAGAGAGATTTTGTGAAAACTACACCAGGCTCAACTTCCCTATGTTGATACTAGGTATAAAGGGAGAGTCTTCAGACACTACAGAAAATTGTGTGCAAAGCCCAGACCATCACAGAAGTCTAATCTATCCATGGACTCCATTTACACTTCTCGTTTCCACAGTAAGGTTGCCAACATCATCAAAGACCCCACCCATCCCGGTAATACTCCCTTTCAACCTCTCCTGTTAGGCAGAAGCTAGAACACACACCAACAGATTCAAGAGCAGCTTTTTCCCTGCTGTTTTAGACTGTGAATGGACCTCTCTATTTCAATCTAATGTTGACTTTGTTTTTGGACATCTCTTGTGCAGCTGTATTCTTGTATGCCTCGCTCTATCTAAACACCATATGATCTGTATGTCCTTGTTTAGTATAATCTGCCTTGCAAAACAGAAGTTTTCACTGTATTTAGTTACATGTGACAACAATAAATCAAAATAAATCAAATCAAATCAAATCAAATCAAATGAGGAAACATAATTCCTGTAGTCATTGAAATACAAAAAAAAAGAACACGGCTTGGTGAAAAACACAAGCGTCCTAGAGGACTTGGCAGGGTAGGTGCAGCAGGGTTGTTTCCCCCTTGTGGGAGTGTCTGTAACCAGAGGGCATTATCTCAGAATGAAGAGAAAACCATTTTAAGACAGAAGTGGAGGAATTTCTTTAGGGCTGTGAATCTGTGTAATTCTTTACCACCATGGTATATTGAGGCTGGGTCATTAAGTATATTCAAGGCTGAAATAGATTTTTAATTACTAAGGTTATTACTAAAGGTAGGAATGTGAGATTAGGATTATAAAATCAGCCATGAAATCTGTACTACTTGAAAATAAAAGTTTTTTCATTGTATTTAGGTACGTGTGACAACAATAAATCAAATCAAATGAGGAAACATAATTCCTGTAGTCATTGAAATATAAAAAAAAACTTTAAAAATAAAGTGCGTTCACAACCACTTAATGCTGGTTTCAAGTTTGAGTTAATTGCCACCAATTCTAAGAAATTAGGAAACTATGTGCGTATTACATGCCCTGTGCTCAACTTCCTAGAAATTGTGAGGGATATTTATGAGAGGCAGAGTATTACGGCTGAGAATTGATCTTCATTATTAAGAAATTAATGCAATTCAGTATTTGTAAATGTTCTTTTACCTTGACCTTCAAGTGAATCCTTGAGTTCACTTTCTCTCATCCCTCTTAATGCATCCTGTGCTCAGAGCTTAGAGAGGCTGCTTTGGATTTTGTTGCGACAAATCAATCATGGCCTGTGATTCACTGCCAGATCTAATAGATGTGTCTCCAACACAAATTTATGTATTATTTATATGTTGAGAGTTGAGCGTGTGCTAATAACATTCTATTGTGTGCATTATGTTTCCCAATGCTGGAACACCATTGGGATTGATAGAACAGTGCTTCAGTTCTAAAACTAATAAGTTTTTTCACCAAATCTGACTTAGAGGATTTTTTTATTTTTGAAATGTATTTCATTTTGGCAGGAATTCAAGTCCTATTTTCTTCCACTTCTTCTCCAGTAAAATAAGGGTATACAAGCTGAAACATTATGATTTGAGAAATTTAAGATAGTGTGTGTGTGTGCGCGTGTGTGTGTGTGTGCGCGTGTGTGTGTGTGTGCGCGTGTGTGTGTGTGCGCGTCGGCTGATTGACCAGCACCATTCTCTCTCCTGATTTGTAGTGAGACTATGAAAAACTTAAGGCTTTTAAATACTCTGTACACTGCAGCAACTCCGTGGTGAATACATAATGTGTGTGCTTCTGCGAACAAAGTCTTTGACAAAATACTCCTCCATCTCCATTCAGGTACCACGCTATCTTCATTAGATATCACTACTACTCAATCAGGCTCTCAAATGGTCTGGAATGAGGCATTGTTGGGTAACCCATTGAAAATCAGACACCGCTAATCTGTCCAGTAAGAACCCAACTTTGAGCCTTGGGTGAAAAATGAATTTTATTTTGTTTTGACATTATTTTTCACTTTTGTAAATGTTTTGAGTTTTGGTCCAACATAGTTGGATAAAAGCTGCTGTGCTCTGTTGTGAATAGAAGTCTGGGAAATAAATGGAGGGCTCACTGATGAGTAACCACAGGCTTTCATTCACTAAAGGATCCTAATACGTGAACTCTTCCATAGCAGCTAGCCAGCTAACACCAGTTGAAAGCAAAGAACTGCCGATTGTGAGGATATGAAGTAGAGAGTTCTGGGGAAGCTCTGGTTTGTCAACATTTATGGAGAGAGAAAGAGTTAATGTTTCAAGTCTACTCTGACTGTCCTTCAGAGCTAGTGTAGAATGAGATGAATCTGGGACCAGATCTGAGTTGAGAGGACATATGGCACTGAATGTGGATCTCATGATACACAATGAGTAGCTGTCTGAGGAGCATTATTTGGCTCCGATACCTGCAATCCTGTGTTTATGTGAAACATGAAGGATGAAATTTCAGTTGGAATCTACACAGGGTAAGTCAGAGGAAGAAGATAGGACTGTGGAAGTGAGTTTTGGTAAACACTTCATTAAATGCTAGGAGGGGAATAGAAAACAATGAACATGAACAAGCCTGAGGATTCAAACAACAGTCCCATCAGAAAAGCAGTACCTCTTCATGATGGGTGGGCATAGCTGGAAGAGAAGTGGCAGTGAATTAACCACTTCAATATAAGCGAAGTACTGTTGATGCTGGAGAACCGAATAGAAAAAAAAGATAATACTGGAGGGATTCAGCAGGAAGGCAACCTTAGTCAAGAGGGAAAAAATAGTTAGTACTTCAAGTCAAATATGACTTGCTCAGAATTGAAGATCTGGAGTTTTGAAGACCCAGTAGATGGTACCAGATGATCTGAATTTCTCCACTTTTGGATTTTATGAAAGACCACCAGTGATGGCTTAAATGATTACAGAAATTTCTGGAAAATACAGCAGCTGCTTTTTTTTAAAAAGAAAAGATTAATTTTTGGGGACTTTGTAATTGTGGTTTGGTGTATTCCACCAATTTGAAGGATACCTTAAGCTCTAGCCTGCCTTTCTATTTTAAGCGCTGACTTTGTATTTCCAGCACTTTTTAAAATTTTCCTGCTTTTTATCTCAGACTTTTTAAGTATTTGCAGATATCTTTTCCCCTTCTCCCTTTTCCCTAGAGATTTTGTCAAATTTGTTTTAATCCATTTTCTATTTAATTTGTCAGATGCTCAGGTATTTTAGTGAACATTTCATTATGAGATTCCATGTGCACTGTATGGATGGGTGCGGAAACCCAGTTTGTAACATAATTAAAGATTGCACTGCTCTTCCCACAGTGGTTTATTCTGTTCAGAGTTGTCTAAAGATCACCTAATTTTAGCTTGCTTGTGATCTGTAGCTCCATTATAAACTTTCCACAAAACTTTGGCTCGCAAACAAAAACCATTCAGTCTTGTTTTTGTGAGCAACTAATTTCTGTGGAAAGATTTCCACCATATGTTTCACTGAGGAGAAATCCCTCCAGATATACTTGGTATGTCATGCAGCCACAAAAGAAAAGCGATTCATTAAAAGGAAGTTGCTATTTTGATCCAAATATCAACAGTGAATTTTGGCCAAAAGACTCTTATTTGTGTCTCGCACTTGTCTTTGCTGCCTTTTGCAAGTCAAATCACAGAAAGCAGCAGTAATAGCTTTCCTTCCTCCACTCCCAGGTTTCCTGATGTCTTGTTGGGGTCGTGGGGCCAGGAAAGACACGGTCAGAGGGAGAAGTTAATGTTGAGTTGATAGATGGGGGCAATGTGGCCTGGTATTGGACTCAGCCATGCAGATTAATCACAGGTTCTGTCCTGGCTTTTGTCCAGTTAGCTTGTGAGCTACAGGGTTTAAATTGGAGTCAGTTCCCAGCAAGAGTCATGGCTCTGGGGAAGACAGAGAGCGTGCAGGTAAAGAAGGAAATATACCACCCAGAGACCAGGCAAAATTGCCTCTGATCTCCCCATATCCTTTCTCCACCCCCTGTCATATATCAGCACATTCCATACTGTCACGTAAACATCTGGTGTTTAAGAGGACAGGTGGAAATTTGGCTTTTGTTGCAAAAGGGTGGGGGGGTTACTTTATTACTCCATACAAGTAGGGAATCTTGCTACAACTTTTTGTTTATGGTCATACATGCGATTTGAGTGTTGCTAGCTAGTCCAGCATTTATTGCCTTGCCTTAATTGCTCTAACTTCATTTTCAAGGGCCGTTAAAATTCAGCCATGTTGTAATTGTGAGGGACATTGCTGAGGATGTGCTTGGTGCAGTGTGTACTGTTTCAGTCTCCTTACTTAAAGAAGATATACTTGCATTGGAAGTGATTCAAACAAGTTCATTCCTCAGTTGAAAAGGTTGCCTTATAAGGTGAAGTTGAAAAGTTTGGCCCTTGTCTCATGGGAGTTTAGGGGAACAATGATGTTGTTGAAGTGCACCCCCCTCTGAGAGGGCATGACAAGACTGATGTTGAGAAAATTATTCTACTTCAAAGGAATCTAGAGTTGGGAGGCACAGTTTAAAAGTAAAGGTTCTCCCAATAAAAATGGAGGTGATGAAGAATTTCTCCTCTCAATTCATTAACCATTGGAATTGTCTTCTACAGAGAGCAGTGTAGGCTGGATCATTGAATATGAGTTAGGTTTTAGATGTACAAGGGAGCCATGGTTTTGAAAACAGACCGGAAAGCTAAGTTAATGCCGCAGTCAGATCAGTCCAGATCTCAATTTGGTAGGAGATCAGGTTCGATGGGTTGAATGGCCTGCTGCTGCTGTTACTGACGGAGAGAGAGAAAGTTGGGAAAGGTTGGATGTTGGGGTGGCGTTGAGGTATGTGAAAGGAATTAACTTGCTGAAATTATCTTTCTTTCCCTGTTCCTTTTTTAAATTGTGTTCTTGATATCAACATGGCACTTGTAGCATTATACTGTGGTTGTGAACTACACCCTGGGGTGCATTTACTTAGAGTTCCTGTTGTAGAAATAATTCCTATTGGTCCCAAGTTTTATTCACTCATGGGAAGTGAGCGCCACAGGTTGGCCAGTATTTTTTTTTATCTCTCCACTCTGGAGGCTTCCTGCCTCTATTCCTGATGAAGGGCTTTTGTCTGAAATGTTGATTTTCCTGCTCCTCGGATGCTGCCTGACCTGTGCTTTTCCAGCAACACTCTAGTCTAAACTCTGGTTTCCAGCATCTGCAGTCCTCACTTTTGCCCAGTATTTATTGCCCATTCCTAGTTGCCCTTGAGGAGGTGGTGGTAAGCTGCCTTCTTGAATCATTGCAGTCCATGTCTTTGTAAGCTGCCATTAGGGAGGGAGTTTCAAGATTTTGACCCGACAACAGTGAAGGAATGGTGATGTATTTCTGTCAGAATGGTGAGTGTTTGGAAGGGAACTTGCAGGTGGTGTTCCCATGTATCTGTTGCCCTTGTCCTTCTAGATGGCAGTAACTATTCTGTGTTTGTTGGGGGTGCATGTTATTGCAGCCTTTATTAAAGTTAAGGGCGATTAGTAACTACTGACACTGGCAGTCACTTTTCTTTGTCACTTGTTGCAATTCCCAAGTTGTCAGGAATGAATATAAGTAAGATACAAAAAGATTTAATAGTGTGGGCACATGCCAAACATATGCTTGGGATTCCAAATGATTAAAATTGTAGAGAAATTTAGTTCATGTTTTCTGTTTGGATGCTGCTTTTACATTGAATGCAATTTAAAATTGAGTAGTTCTGGCAAGAGTCGATATAGGAAAAAACATGTTCTGACTGGAGGAAGGATCGAGAATAAGAGTACACTTTTAAAATAGTTGGCAAAAGAAGGAATGGTGGTTTTGCACTGTCTGAGTGTCTGACTAGATTAGATTACTTAGTGTGGAAACAGGCCCTTCGACCCAACAAGTCCACACCAATCCTCCGAAGAGCAACCCACCCAAACCCATTCCCCTACTCCTAACACTAGGGGCAATTTAACATGGCCAGTTCACCTAACCTGCACACTTTTTTGTGGGAGGAAATTCACGCACACACTGGGAGAATGTGCAAACTCCACACCAGTTGCCTGAGGTGGGAATTGAACCCAGATCTCTGGCGCTGTGAGGCAGCAGTGCTAACCACTGTGCCACCGTACCATCTGGCAGGACATCTTTCAGGAAGGAATTGGAATGTTGTCTGTAAATCAAGAGTGTGCAGGGCTGGAATAGGAGGCCAAAAGTGACACTTAGGCAACTGGTCCTTCAGAGTGCCAGCGCATTTGTAATTGGCTGAAAGGTCCTTCCCCTTATCACTAGCTCCTCCTAAAAGAGAGCCCAAAGGGCTTGGGAAAGGTTTTTCTGATACATTTTGACTTTAGCCCTCCCTGTAGTTTAAATTCTCCAGCTGTTCCATTAATCATAATGAGATTTGCTGAAGGAGATATTCCTACTGAATGTACTGGCTTTTTAAATGCTGGGTACATCTGAATGGTTACTGTCACTGCAATTTGTACTTGCACATCCTCCTTAACCTGATCACTGGTAAAGCTTCAGAACATCAGTTGGATTATTTTTGTGTATAGAGTTGTAGAGGTGTACAGCATGTAAACAGACCCTTTGGTCCAACCCGTCCATGCCAACCAGATGTCCTAACCCAATCTAGTCCCACTTGCCAGCACCCGGCCCATATCTCTCAAAACCCTTCCTATTCATACACCCATCCAAATGCCTTTTAAATGTTGCAATTGTACCAGCCTCCACCACATCCTCTGGCAGCTCATTCCATACACGTACCACCCTCTGCGTGAAAAAGTTTCCCCTTAGGTCTCTTTTATATCTTTCCCCCCTCACCCTAAACCTATGCCCTCTAGTTCTGGACTCCCCGATCCCAGGGAAACAAACTTTGCCTCTTTATCCTATCCAACGCTCCAAGGAAAACAGCCCCAGTCTGTTCAGCCTCTCCTGATAGCTCAAATCCTCCAACCCGGGCAACATCCTTGTAAATCTTTTCTGAACCCTTTCAAGTTTCACAACATCTTTCTGATAGGAAGGAGACCTGAATTGCAAGCAATATTCCAACAGTGGCCTAACCAATGTCCTGTACAGCCGCAACATGACCTCCCAACTCCTGTACTCAATACTCTGACCAATAAAGAAAAGCATATCGAACGCCTTCTTCACTATCCTATCTGCCTGCGACTCCACTTTCAAGGAGCTATGAACCTGCACTCCAAGGTCTCTTTGTTCAGCAACACTCCCTAGGACCTTACCATTAAGTGTATAAGTCCTGCTAAGATTTGCTTTCCCAAAATGCAGCACCTTGCATTTATCTGAATTAAACTCCATCTGCCACTTCTCAGCCCATTAGCCCATCTGGTCCAGATCCTATTGTAATCTGAGATAGCACTCTTTGCTGTCCACTACACCTCCAATTTTGGTGTCATCTGCAAACTTATTAATTGTACCTCTTATGCTCGCATCCAAATCATTTATGTAAATGACAAAAAGTAGTGGACCCAGCACCGATCCTTGTGGCACTCCACTGGTCACAGGCCTCTAGACTGGAAAAATAACCGTCCACCACCACCCTCTGTCTTCTACGTTTGAGCCAGTTCTGTATCCAAATGGCTAGTTCTCCCTATATTCCATGAGATCTAACCTTGCTAATCAGTCTCCCATGGGGAACCTTGTCGAATGCCTTACTGAAGTCCATATAGATCACATCTACCGCTCTGCCCTCATCAATTCTCTTTGTTACTTCTTCAAAAAACTCAATCGAGTTCGTGAGATATGATTTCCCACGCACAAAGCCATGTTGACTATCCCTAATCAGTCCTTGCCTTTCCAAATACATGTACATCCTGTCCCTCAGGATTCCCTCCAACAACTTGCCCACCACTGAGGTCAGGCTGACCAGTCTATTGTTCCCTGGCTTGTCCTTACCACCCTTCTTAAACAGTGGCACCACGTTTGCCAACCTCCAGTCTTCCAGCACCTCACCTGTAACTATCGATGATGCAAATATCTCAACAAGAGGCCCAGCAGTCACTTCTCTAACTTCCCACAGAGTTCTCGGGTACACCTGATCAGGTCCTGAGGATTTATCCACCTTTAACCGTTTCAAGACATCCAGCACTTCCTCCTCTGTAATCTGAACATTTTGCAAGATATATCACCATCTATTTCCCTACAGTCTATATCTTCCATATCCTTTTCCACAGTAAATACTGATGCAAAATATTCATTTAGTATCTCCCCCATTTTCTGTGGCTCCACACAAAAGTTGATGTTTGAGGGGCCCTATTCTCCTCCCTAGTTACCCTTTTGTCCTTAATATATTTGTAAAAACCCTTTGGATTCTCTTTAATTCTATTTGCCAAAGCTATCTCATGTCCCCTTTTTGCCCTCCTGATTTCCCTCTTAAGTATACTCCTACTTCCTTTATACTCTTCTAAGGATTCACTCGATCTATCCTGTCTATACCTGACATATGCTTCCTTCTTTTTCTTAACCAAACCCTCAATTTCTTTAGTCATCCAGTATTCCCTATACCTACCAGCCTTCCCTTTCACCCTGACAGGAATATACTTTCTCCGGATTCTTGTTATCTCATTTCTGAAGGCTTCCCATTTTCCAGCCTTCCAGCCAGTGGAAGCGAACATCCACCTCCAATCAACTTTTGAAAGTTCTTGCCTAATACCGTCAAAATTGGCCTTTCTCCAGTTTAGAACTTCAACTTTTACATTTGGTCTATCCTTTTCCACCACGACTTAAAAACAAATAGAATTATGGTCACTGGCCCCAAAGTGCTTCCCCACCGACACCTCAGTCACCTGCCCTGCCTTATTTCCCAAGAGTAGGTCTAGTTTTGCACCTTCTCTAGTAGGTGCATCCACATACTGAATCAGAAAATTGTCTTATACGCACTTAAGAAATTCCTCTTCATCTAAACCTTTAACACTATGGCAGCCCCAGATGATGTTTGGAAAGTTAAAATCCCCGACCATAACTACCCTCGTATTCTTGCAGATAGCTGAGGTCTCCTTACAAGTTTGTTTCTCAATTTCGCTCTGACTATTAGGGGGGGTCTATAATACAATCCCAATAAGGTGATCATCCCTTTCTTATTTCTCAGTTCCACCCAAATAACTTCCCTGGATGTATTTCCGGGAATATCCTCCCTCAGCACAGCTGTAATTCTATCCCTTATCAAAAATGCCACCCCTCCTCCACTCTTGCCTCCCTTTATATCCTTCCTGTAGCATTTGTATCCTGGAACATTAAGCTGCCAATCCTGCCCATCCCTAAGCCATGTTTATGTAATTGCTATGATATCCCAGTCCCATGTTCCTAACCATGCCCTGAGTTCATCTGCCTTCCCTGTTAGGCCCATTGCATTGAAATAAATGCAGTTTAATTTATTAGTCCTACCTTGTCCCTGCCTGCCCTGACTGTTTGACTCACTTCTGTTCTCAGCTGTACCCGTCTCAGATTGACCTCTTTCCTCACTATCTCTCTGGGTCTCACCCCCCCCCCCCCCACCCCCACCTTACTAGTTTAAATCCTCCCAAGCAGTTCTAGCAAATTTACCTGCCAGTATATTAGTCTCCTTCAAATTTAGATGTGATCCGTCATTCTTGTACAGCTCACTTCTACCCCAAAAGAGATTCCAATGATCCAAAAATGTGAATCCTTTTCCCATACACCAGCTCCTCAGCCATGCATTCATCTGCTCTGGCCTCCTATTCCTGCCCTCACTAGCTAATAGCACAAGGTGTAATCCAGATATTACTACCCTTGAGGGACTGCTTTTTAAATTTCTGCCTAACTCTCTGTAACCTCCCTTCAGAATCTCAACCTTTTCCCTTCCTATATCGTTGGTTCCAATGTGGACAATGACCTCTTGCTGGCCCCTCTCCCCTGTGAGAACATTCTGGACCCTCTCTGAGACCTCCTTGATCCTGGTACCAGGGAAACGATACACCATTCTGCTTTTCCTCTGCTGGCCACAGAAACGTCTGTCTGTACCTCTGACTACACAATCCCCTAACACAATTGATCTCTTGGAAGCCGACGTATCCATCGTTGCATTAGAGCCAGTCTCCATACCAGAAACTTGGCTGTTTGTGCTACGTTCCCCTGAGAATCCATCACCCCCTAATTTTCCAAAACAGCATACCTGTTTGAAATGGGTATAGCCTAAAAATGTGTTGCTAGAAAAGCGCAGCAGGTCAGGCAGCATCAAAAGAACAGGAGAATTGACGTTTCGGGCATAAGCCCTTCTTCAGGAATGAAATGGGTATATCCCCAAAAGACTCCTGCCCTAGGTGTTGACCTCTCTTACCCTTCCTGGAGTTAACCCATCTGTGTGACTGTATCCGAGATTTTCCTCCCTTCCTATAATTGCCATCCATCACACACTGTTGCTGTTGTAAATTCCTCATCGCTTCTATCTGTCCCTCCAACCGATCCACTCGATCTGAAAAGATTCGCATCCAGCAGCATTTATGGCAGATATAATCCGCAGTAACCCTTTAAACTCTCTTTAAACTCCCATATCTGACAAGAAGTACATATCACTGCAGAGGCCATTTTTGCTCCTTCACAATCTACAGACCCAGAAAATAACACCGTCTTATTCCTGTACAAAACACTGCACCAGGTTAAATTAAGAGTTATGGCTTATATTTTAAGTTTAATCAAGAGACTTGTCTCCAAAAACATATAATCGTGAAAGAACCCACTGTACTCACTAATACAGCCTTTCTCTTGGACAGACTTAAAACAACAATTGACTTATCTAATTCTGTGTTGTGAACTTCACCCAAACCAGTTCCTCCAAGATTAGTTGTGAAATTCATTGTTTGTTAATCTTGGCAGTTTGTCACTGATTTGGTTTTTGTTAAGTACTATTGAATTGCATCCATTTCACTCACAATGCTGTATGTTGAGGATCTTTACCCTTCAGTAAATGCTGAGAAAAGGGAATAATGGAGGGGATTTTCCACCAAGTTCTTTGTCAGAATAAAGACACACTACATGGTAAATAGTACTTCCTTTAATTAATACTACTTTTAATTTTCATGATAGCAAGTTTTAATGGAGATATAAAAGGAATTCTCCCTTCCATCTCACCTGGTGTTCCAAATTCTTTTGACTCAAATCCAGAACATTTTTGTTTCCATTTACATACATTTGACCTGTATCTTTATAGGCATCTCTTGTGGAACTGCATGTGGGTCAGTTTTGAATCTCTCAGACAAAAACCCACACTAGGGTTATAATCTGAAAATGTGTTGCTGTTTAAAGCGCAGCAGGTCAGGCAGCATCCAAGGAGCAGGACATTCGACATTTCGGGCATAAGCCCTTCGTCAGGAATGAGGAAAGTGTGTCCAGCAGGCTAAGATAAAAGGTAGGGAGGAGGGACTTGGGGGAGGGGCGATGGAGATGTGATAGGTGGAAGGAGGTCAAGGTTAGGGTGATAGGCCGGAGAGGTCAGGAAGAAGATTGCAGGTTAGGAGGGCAGTGCTGAGTTCGAGGGAATCGACTGAGACAAGTGGGGGGAGGGGAAATGAGGAAACTGGAGAAATCTGAGTTCATCCCTTGTGGTTGGAGGGTTCCCAGGCGGAAGATGAGGCGCTCTTCCTCCAACCGTCGTGTTGTTATGTTCTGGCGATGGAGGAGTCCAAGGAGCTGCATGTCCTTGGTGGAGTGGGAGGGGGAGTAAAAGTGTTGAGCCACGGGGTGGTTGGGTTGGTTGGTCCGGGCGTCCCAGAGGTGTTCCCTGAAGCGTTCCGCAAGTAGGCGGCCCGTCTCCCCAATATAGAGGAGGCCACATCGGGTGCAGCGGATGCAATAGATGTTGTGTGTGGAGGTGCAGGTGAATTTGTGGCAGATATGGAAGGATCCCTTGGGGCCTTGGAGAGAAGTAAGGGAGGAGGTGTGGGCGCAAGTTTTGCATTTCCTGCGGTTGCAGGGGAAGGTGCCGGGAGTGGAGGTTGGGTTGGTGGGGGGTGTGGACCTGACGAGGGAGTCACGAAGGGAGTGGTGTTTTCGGAACGCTGATAGGGGAGGGGAGGGAAATATATCCCTAGTGGTGGGGTCCGTTTGGAGGTGGCGGAAATGACGGCGAATGATACGCTGTATACGGAGGTTGGTGGGGTGGTAGGTGAGAACCAGTGGGATTCCGTCCTGGTGGCGGTTGGAGGGGCGGGGCTCAAGGGCGGAGGAGCGGGAAGTGGAGGCGATGCGGAGGAGGGCATCGTTGATCACGTCTGGGGGGAGTCTGCAGTCCTTGAAGAAGGAGGCCATCTGGGCTGTACGGCTGCACTGGTCCTCCTGGGAGCAGATGCGGCGGAGACGAAGGAATTGGGAATATGGGATGGCGTTTTTACAGGGGGCAGGGTGGGAGGAGGTGTAGTCTAGGTAGCTGTTGGAGTCAGTCGGTTTATAGTAGATGTCTGTGTTGATTCGGTCGCCCGAGATAGAAATGGAAAGGTCTAGGAAGGGGAGGGAGGAGCCTGAGACGGTCCAGGTGAATTTGAGGTTGGGGTGGAACATGGTGTTAGGAGGAACATAATGACATTGATATGAAATAGTCTCAGTGACAGAAGGTAATGGGAGGTGGAAGATGGACACTGCTTTAGATTGGGAGGTAGTTTATAACATTGTACACTGGGTTAATTTCAATTCATTGCTCTTTTTATGAACGATCCAGACTCTGGTAGATGGTGCAAAACTTAGCAAAGCAGTACTGTAAGTAGTGACGAGAATAATTCTAGGGTTCAGGCTGGGGAAATGGGCAGAAACATGGATGATGGTGTTTACAGTTGAGACTTTTAAAATGGTGCTGTCTTTGTTCAGCGTGCAGAACATCTCTGACCACCTGACTAATTGTGATGTTGAAACTTTCATCAATGTTCTTTCCATAACTGAATTGGCAGTGCATAATTTTTAAGTACTGTGTTCTGTTTCCCCAGTCTGTGTTCTGAATATTTGTGACTCCTAGTTAAATGTAATTTAGATGCACAAAATTGCTGCGGTAAGCTCAACTGTGATCCCTTCTGTCTCCCCCTATTTCTTCTGCTTCCTCTTGCTTCCCCTTTCCTCCATTTCCCCTGGACCCCCCTCAAAAAAAAAGTGGTAAACCTGCCGAGGAAGGATACCAGAGAGTTACCTACATTAGTACTCATCCCAGCAAAAATTAGCAGGTGGGAGAGGATAGGGGTCTTTAAATTGTACCCATGTGCTTCTTAGCACACTCTGCCCCACCCCATGTGCACAAAATCTATTCTAATATTGAGCTTGTTTGGTATCTTCAGTCAGTTTTGTTTGTGTATTAAAACGTGGCAGTGGATTTACAATTGGGTGTGTCTGCATTTCCAGTGATTTCCAATTTGAGTTGTGGCTAAAACTGTCTGTGTTGAAGATTAGATTAGATAAGTGTATTAAAGGAATTGTTTTACAGGGTATGCGTACGATTAGAACTATTTGCTTGCATTGACGATTGGCACCAGCATGCCTTGGTGCAGCCACTTGCTTTACTTCTGTGTTCTACGTTCTGCATATTTCTAGTCTCTTCTGTAAGTACAAAGTGACAAATGGGTCATTCCACCAGCACCTTTTCCTTTGATTTATATTGCCAAATAAATGTCCTTTTGCCTGCAGCTGTATGCATGTTGTTTACATCTTCTCTGTTCTTAGCAGCTGTGGCAACTTTTGTTCCTGGGTCACATCCTATTTAACTTTAGTGGACGTACTGTTCTCTCTTTTTTGATTGTTTGTTTGTAATCAGTTATATCCAAGAAAAACAGACGAGTTGTACCTCAGTTCAGCATGCTTCACCTAGTTAAAGTCCCATCTAATATACTCTACCCTTTCTATACACCACAATTTGAATGTCATTAAGAGGTAATCTGGATCACTAGCGTCTAAGGATTCGTAATGGTTATTGACAGTATCTTGCAGTGGGCTGATTTGCTTCTTTCACACTTTGAATATGCCTTGATTTCAGGTGAAACTGGTCTTGGAAAGTCCACCTTAATGGACACCCTGTTCAACACCAGGTTCGAAGGTGACCCAGCAGTTCACAATCAGCCAGGAGTTCACATAAAGTCCAACAACTATGAACTACAAGAAAGTAATGTTCGCCTGAAGCTGTCCATCGTAAACAGCGTGGGATTTGGAGACCAGATTAACAAGGAAGAAAGGTCAGAGACAACTTTCACACACACTATTGTAATTTCTGTACCTTGATCTCTGCGCTGAAATGCAAGTCCCACTTTAGGACCACAATACTTAAGCTGACAGCAAGTGTAGCACAGTAGGACTGCTGAATTGACAGAAATGTGCTGCTTTTTGAATGCGAATTTAAGTGAGCACCTGTTCGGTAGACTTAAAAAATCAGAGGTGGTTTACATAGGACTGGTGGGAATGGCCTTGGAATGTGCAGATAATAAAATTAGTTATGGTCAATAATTCAAAGAACTGAATGTTGATAAAATATTGAAATGGGCAAGAAAATTGTTAGCTTAAATTCCAGGTCAATAAATGAAAAAGGTCATATTTTCAAAAATAGAAAAGCAATAATGATTGTTTTGGTGGGGGGGGGGTGTTGAGTTCATATTCCTCCCAACCCTTCCTATTCATATACTCATCCAGATGCCTTTTAAATGCTGTAATTGTACCAGCCTCCACCACTTCCTGTGGCAGCTCATTCCATACATGTACCACACTCAGCGTGAAAAAGTTGCCCATTAGGTCTCTTTTATATCTTTACCCTTTCACCCTAAACCTATGCCCTCTAGTTTTGGACACTCCCACACCAGGGAAAAGACTTTGACCTTATCCATGCCCCTCATGACTTTATAAATCTCTACAAGGTTACCCCTCAGCCACCAATGCTCTTTGGAAAATAGCTCTAGCTTATTCAGCCTCTTCAGATAGTTCTAACCCTGGCAACATTAGTGAATCTTTTCTCGGTCAGTTTGTAAATTAAAACTGTGTCATCCAATTCCACTACAACTTAATATTTTGATCCATCAGCGAATGTGACCAGTTTTACAAATTGGCTTTGTGGTTGGCAAACAGTCGCAAAGATCAGCAATCTGCCCTACTCACACTATTCTCACTGTTGCCTGGATTAGGCAAGCTAACTAAGCATTGACTGGGGTCAGTAAAGAGATTGATATCAGGATCTCTAGTCTGCACAGTTTGTTTTAATTCATTCAGTGGAAGTGGGTGTCACTGCCTGGTCCACCATTTGTTACTCCCCCTAGTAGCCCTTGAGGAGGGGTAGGGGGGGTGAACTGATTTCTTGAACTGCTGCAGCCCATTTGCTGTAGGTAGACCCACAATGCCATTACAAAGTTCCAGGATTTTCAATCAGTAACACCGAAGGGTCAGCAATATAATTCAAAGAACTTGTTTTCATTTGTCACCTTGCATCTCTTTCAACATCTTAAAACATTTTACAGCTCTTCAGTTGCCTCGTGGTATCATTGCTAGACTATTTATCCAGACCTGGAATCAAATCCTACTTGGCAGAATATTGAATTTGAATACAATTTTTAAAAAATTGAAATGAAGAGTCCAATGACCACTACAAAACTGCTGGTCTTTACTTGAAAAACCCATTTTGGTTGATTAATTTCCTTTAGGGAAAGAAACTGCCATCCTTACCTGGTATGGCCTACATGTGACTCCTGACCCACAGCAACATGGTTGTCTCTTAACTGCCTCCTGCGCAATTAGGAATGGCCAGTAAATGCTGGCCCAGCCAACTATACCAACCTCCCTGGAGTAAATTTTTCAAAATTTAAGTTTCCCCTTTCGCATTGCAAATGTGTATCAAACCACCTCCTCATTTTCCTCAGTTCTAATGAAATCAATTTCTTTTGAAAAAAAAATAAGTATTTCCACATGGTTGTGCTGTTCCTCCTAGGCAACATCACAGAGAATCTGCTGTGGACCCTTTCAAATCATCCCATAATACAAACCCAAAATCGCACAATTCAGTAATAATGGCCTTGGTGAGGTTTCACGTTTGTAGGTTCACAGTTCCTTGAAAGTAGAGTCACAGGTGGACAGATAGAGAACGTGGTATTCTTTACACCTTTATTGGGCAGAGTATTGAGTAGATAAGTCGGGAGGTCATGTTGGAGCTGTACATGACATTGGTAAGGCCACTTTTGGAATATTGCGTGCAATTCTGGTCTCCTTCCTATCAGAAGGATGTTGTAAAACCTGAAAAGGGTTTAAAAAAAGATTTACAAGGATGTTGCCAGGGTTGGAGGATTTGAGCTGGAGGGAGAGGCTGGGGCTGTTTTCCCTGGAGCTTCGGAGGCTATGGGGAGACCTTTATAGAGATTTATAAAAGTATAAGGGGCATGGATAGGACAATAGACAAGGTCCAGCATTTAAAAGGCATCTGGATGGGTATATAAATAGGAAGGGTTTAGAGAGATATGCTGAAAATGTGTTGCTGGAAAAGCGCAGCAGGTCAGGCAGCATCCAAGGAGCAGGAGAATCGACGTTTCGGGCATGAGCCCTTCTTCAGGAATCTATTCTCACCTGAAGAAGCCCTCCTGAAGAAGGGCTCATGGCCAAAACGTCGATTCTTCTGTTCCTTGGATGCTGCCTGACCTGCTGCGCTTCTCCAGCAACACATATTCAGCTCTGATCTCCAGCATCTGCAGTCCTCACTTTTTCCAAATGCTGGCAAATGGGACTAGATTTATTTAGGAGAAATGGTCAGCATTGGGCACAGTCACACTGTACTTTGCTCAAATACTGCATGAATCCATGTAAGATTCAGTTAATTCATTTTTTAGATTAGCACCAGTCTAAACATCATAGTACAGACAGCATGCTAATACCCAATACATTATCAGGCCTGACACCAATTGTTAAAGTTCACCTGAGAATGTAACATTTAAAAAAGGTTTTGTGATTTACATATGAAAGAAGTGAAACTATCATGGTCATTCTAACAGATGAGAGACTTAACTAACAATCAAGGTATTTTTCAATGTATAATTTCAGTTACATCACACTATAAACTTTTGCTATAAATTGTGTCTTACAATCTTATACCCCACAACTACTGATGAAGGAGCAGCATTCTGAAAGCTAGTGCTTTCAACTAAACCTGTTGGACTATAACCTGGTGTTGTGTGATTTTTAATTTTGTACACCCTAGTCCAACACCGGTATCTCCAAATCATATAAATATTTACTGTGCATTACACACTGGATTTAGAAGCTTCACCTTCTCAATGTCAATAGGGATGGGAAAGTAAGAGCGAGTTGAGCTAGTGATGGCCATATCTACAGAATTTTTCTTTTAGAAAAGGGGAAGTTCAGTGAAGTATATAAAATATGAAGTAACACAGGAAGAATGCATCAGATTATTGCTGCAGAACTCCCAGCAAATAAAAACAATAAATACTAAATTTAGAACATCCTACAGGCTTATTCTAGTTTACTCAGTGTGTTAAATGTTTAAAATAATTTACCAAACACCCAAATGAAGGTGACAATATTAGAGCAGTTTCCAATACAATGGGGTATTATGAGAGTTGTAGAATTATACAGTACAGTAGAGGCCTTTCAGCTGATTGAGTCTGTACCACACTAAATACACAATAGTGATACTTCCCAGCACTTGGTCCCATAACTTTGAACGTTGTGACGTTTTGTGATCATCATTACGTCCAATGGCTTCTTCCAATCATAAGCACAGGGGCTCAGTGATGAGCACTGCAGCTTCACAGCGCCAGGGAGCTGGGTGACTGTATGTGTGGAGTTTGCATATTCTCCCTCTGTTTGCACGAGTTTCCTCTGGGTGCTCTGGTTTCCTCCCACAGTCCAAAGATGTGCAGATAACTTAACTTGGCCGTGCTAAATTGCCCATAGAGTTCAGGGATGTATAGGTTAGGTGCATTAGTCGGGGGAATGTAGAATAATAGGGTCGGGGAATCGATCTGGGTGGGATGATCTTCAGAGGGTCATGTGGATTTGTTAGTCCAAATGACCTGTTTCCACACTGTAGGGATTCAATGATAAGTTCCCTTGTCTTACTCTTAACAAAAATGTTACGGGATATGAGAACGTCCAGAGCAATCATCTGTTCCTTGCTCCAGGAAAGCAAGCTCAATTCCTCACCGATAATTGAACTTCAATTGGCAGCCTGGAGTATGGACCATTTGGGAGTACCCGAGTTAAATTGTGCTCACTTCTGTCTCTGTCATGTGGGAGCCTTGAATGGAAACGGAATGCTGGCTGTATGTTGCTGACTTGTCAGTCCAACACTCTCTCTCTTGTTGACTGAGACATGACAGTGAGAGGAGCCAGCCCTGATGTAGCCTCCACTCTCCCTGGTACACCACTGTTTGTTGTCTTCCTTGTAAATCAGCAGGAAATGTAATCATTCCCTTTTTGTGCTCTATCCAACTAAAAGATCAAAGTAAAAGTTGTGACCTCTCATTCTGCAGCTACAAGTCTATCGTAGAGTTTATCGATGCTCAGTTTGAAGCCTACCTGCAGGAAGAGCTGAAGATCAAACGCACGCTGCACAACTACCATGACAGTCGGATCCACGTCTGCCTGTACTTCATCGCTCCCACTGGCCATTCTTTAAAGTCGCTCGATTTGGTGACCATGAAAAAATTGGACAGCAAGGTGAGGGGGAGCATCCTCATCACATTTGCAGATTAACATACCACAAACCTGTAATGACATCATCCCAGAATGTTTGCAGCTGTAGTGTCTGGACAGACCTTGTGTTTTTGTTTTGAACAAAAGCGTATCAATTCTCCATCCCTCTGGCACTAGTCCTGAGTCTAAGGAGGATTGTAAAACCCGAAGCCAGCAATTCCCACAGTTACCACGTTCCCTCCCTTGTCAATCATTCTCATGACCAGAAACTAATAGTGCGATGGTATTTCCAATTCTTCATATACCCTGTGATCTTTTCAAATATCTCACTCTGCAAATATATTACTTGCCAGATATGAATAAAAATTCTGTCTGACTCTCTTGCCCCGATGCCTGGATTTAACTCCTGTTCCCTTTGAATATTTTCCTTGGTAATAAACTGCCTGTCTTTCTCAAAGAGAACAAGCAGCCCCCTCTCCTTAAGAACATCTCATAATTATAACTTTCTGATGCTGTTTTTGCCATGCACAATCTTACAGAGCATTAGATTCCATGCAAATAGCAGGCTATAATTAGTGTTATTGGATCCAATGCACTTTACCAGAATGCCTGAGTCCTTAGCAAGTTAAACTCAGACTTGACTTTGCACTCTACACCACTCCTGTCTCTTTCAGGGAGGCGGCGATAAAGAGGTAATGTCACTGGACTATTAATCCAGAACACCAGGCACATGTTCTGGGGTTATGGGTTCAAATTCCAGTCACTTTAGATTGTGAAATTTGCATTTCATCATAGAATTCCTACAGTGTGGAAGCAGGCCATTCGGCCCATTTGAGTCCACACTGACCCTCCAAAGAACATCCCGCCCAGATCCACCCCATTATCCTATCCCTGTAATGTGGCATTTCCCAAGGCTAATCTTAGCCTGCACACCCCTGGATACTGTGGGCAATTTAGCATGGGCAATCAACCTAACCTGCTCCACTTTGGACTGCGGGAGGAAACTGAGGCACCCGGAGGAAACCCATGCGGACACTAGGAGAGTGTTTGCAAATTGCATACAGACAGTCGCCCTAGGGTGGAATTGAACTCTAGTTCCTAGTGCCGTGAGGCAGTAGTTCTAACCACTGAGTCACTGTGTTGCACTTTTGATTTAAACATTTGACTTTTTTTATAAAAAAATAATTTAGGAGCATACCTAGTGGTGACCATGTAAAAACCTATCTGGTTCACTAATGTTCTTCAGGGAAGGATATCTGACATCCTGGTCTGGCCAATGTGAAATTTCAGATCCACAACAATATGGTTGACTTTTAACTGTCTTCTGAAATGAAGTTTAGCAATTAGGGGAAGGCAGTAAATGCTGGCTTAGCCAGTGAAGCTCAAATCCCATCAACCCATTTTTTTTTTTAAAACAGAAAAGCAACTTGTGCATTCGATCACTATACCTGGACTGACTGAAGGATATAATCATGACTGTTACACTGGGGTATAACCCTGCTTAAGTGACACAAAGGTAACAATTCTAACAAAGGCGTTGTCTACTGTTCAAGCTGAGCAACTGGGACACTGGAGGTGCTGTATTCCCTTTCCTGTGCCATATCCAAAAAGATTAGTTGACTGACTTGCTCCTGTTCATTTGGGGAGTGGTAGTTATTAAGTAATGTTGGCAGAGGTCTAGGGAGAACTTCATTTGGGGTCTGTTGCCTCTCGTGAAAGCGGCTCCAAGGCGAGAATTAATAAGTAATGGAAAATTTGGAGAGATGATTCCTGTGCCTCGTGGTTGATCAGTCATGTTATTTAGAAAATGTTTGAAGTCCTAGTGCTTCCTGTTTGCTGCACTTTGTTCATTGAGCTGATAGTCCATAATCTACATTCCAGATGGACATGAAAACAATAACAATTTGATTGATATCCTAATTTCTCTCTCCTTCACTCTTGAGGTTATTTTGCCTTTCCAAAGAATGTGAATGGCTGTTATGTGAAAGATCGCAAGCCGATTAACCAGAATGTTTGGAATGTGGAAATGAAAGCCAATTAAAGCTGGCACGTACTGTCAACTTTAAACTCTTAACCTCATTATTTTGCATTGAATCTGCTATTCTGAATCCCACTTTGTTTTTTTTGCCAAAGTTAAATGTTTGTATTTTTGAGATGAAGGATAGGGAATGGAATACCTTGGGTAACTCTGCTAAGTCATAGTCGCACAGGGAATGCAGATTAAACCACTTGGGCTATGGGTCTGGTGTCCCACCAGCTATTCCTGATGAAGGACTTTTGCCTGAAACGTCGATTTTCCTGCCCCTCGGATGCTGCCTGACCTGCTGTGCTTTTCCAGCACCACGCTAATCTAGACTTTGGTTTCCAGCATCTGCAGTCCTTGTATTTACTGTCCCTTCTCTTTGACCAGTATCTCCTGTAAGTGTAGGATTGCAGGATCACTCCAATAGTTCTAACTTTTCCTTTATACTCACTGTCAGCACCAAGCAAGTCTTCCAATACATAGGATTGTATCTAGCTCCTATTTGAAGATGTGTTTGACATTGCTTCCAATATTAGTTCGCTTTTTCTGGTTCCTTGAATGAACTTATCTGTTTTGTGCGGGGTTGTAGGCTTTGAGCCCAACAAGATGGGTTTGGCTGTATTTGAAACAGTTTCTCACTGTTCTACCTAAAGAACTAAAACTGGAAGTTTTTTGCAAATCACTTTATCCAAAATGACATCATGCTGTATCTTAATGACAAGGCTGTCCAAAAATTGGCAAACGAGAGGGCAAATGTTGGGATACCATATTGGACTCTCAGCCTGCTACTGGGATTACCATTTCCCATTGGCATTGAAGCAAGAGCAGGCTGCCCATCTCTTTTACCAACCACCTAGACCTGTGGGCTTACCTTGAAGGAGATGCAGCAGAGACAACATGTCTAATTCATTCAGAGTTCAATACTATCTCAGACATGAACAATCTCACTTTGGAGCATCATCAATGTCACTCTAGTGATCTGGTTGTTTTTACTTTCTGCTGAGATAACAGAAAAGAGAGTTTGACCTGTTTGAGGAATGCTAGCCTCTATCAAACATTTTAATACCTTCAATCAGAACAATTTTTTTTGCTAACTTTATTTAATCTGCCCACTGTAATCATTAACTGATGAGTTATCAATGGAGCTCCAGGGCAACTCTACAGCATCATTCATAGGTGGACAAGGCATGTGTGAAATGTATAACGCACAACCTGACTATTTGACTCCACTCAAGTAAAAAAAAAGGAACAGCACTCTGAAAACTTGTGATTTCAAATAAACCCATTGGACTATAATCTGGTGTCATGTGACTTCTCACCTTGTCAACCCCAGTCCAACACCAGCACTTCCACAGCACAACTGATCTTTGCCAGTGTTTGTGCTCTGTATGGACCTCCTGCTCCTCACTCTCATCAGCATATCGTAATATTCTTTCCCCTTGGCTAACTTTCCCTTAAATGTACCTTAATTTTCTAAATTCCTCTTAAATATTTTTTAGGGTCGTGAGTCGCATATTCTCAGCACTCTTTAGTCCAGAGGTTTCTCTTTATATTCTGCATTTATGAGTGACTTCTTATAACCCATAGGTTTGGACTGTCTGACAAGTGAAGACATCTGTACATCTGTCCTGCCAGACTGTTCATTCTTATAGAGACCTTTTTGGATTGATGTCACTTCTCAACCGTGTTTTTCTGAAGCCCTTGTCTGTTTACATTTTGCAATGCTTGTATCCTCAGTCCTCCCAACTTTGGACTATGTCTGCAGACAATTACGTTCCTATTCTCCCATTCTGCCTCATCCAGAACTAAGTCTTAAGATGCTTCTTTATTGCATTAGGAAGTGCTGTTCAACTATTCCCACACTTAATTTAAGATGGAAAGACCAGAATAATGCAGAATTCCCTCTCCTCTTATTTCTACTGCTCGGTGGCCTAAAACATTCCATCATTAAGTGACCTGCCAATGCTTGCCTTCATTGCTCAGTCCTTTTGAGTACAATGTAGGAGTTGGGAGATCATGTTGAGGTTGTATCAGACATTGATTCACCCTGTTCTGGAGTACAGTGTTCAGTTCTGGTTACCCTGTTAGAGGAAGGATTGTATTAAGTTGGAGTGGGTTCAGAAGAGATTTACCAAGGTGTTGCCGGTTAAGGAAGGTTTGGGTTATAAAGAAAGGCTGGGATTTCTTTCACTGTAGCGAAGGAGGTTGAGAGACTACCTTTATTGGAGTTTATGAAATAATGAGAGGTATTGATAGTCTTGAAATCCCCCGTCCTAGGGAAATGGTAACTAAGGGGCACAGTTTTAGGGTTAGAGGAGAAAGATTTTTTTAAAAAAAAGACAGGAAGGGGAAATTTGTTTACACGGAGGGTGGTTTGCTTGTGGAATGAACTTCCTGAGGAAGTGGTGGATGTGGGTTCAGTTACAACATCTAAAAGCTATTTGGTAAGGACATGAATAGGAAATGTTTGAAGGGATATGGGCCAGGAGCAGGCAGGTGAGGCTAGTTTCGTTTAGGATTATGATCAGCGTGGACTGGTTGGACTGAAGCGTCTGTTTCCATGATGTATGACTCTTAGGACTCTATTTCCATAGATTCTGGATTAGAACAGGATGATCCTTAATTGAAAGCAAAATGCAGGGGTTACTGGAAATCTGCAATAAAACAAAGTGCTGAAAAACATTCATTGGCTCTGACAGCATCTGTGGAGAGGGGAGCAGAGTTTTAAATCCAGTGACTCTTCGAAACCAAAGAGGAGTCATACTGGACTCGAAACATTACCTTTGTTTCTGTCTCCACAGTGCCTGCTGAGTTTCTCCAGCACTTTTTTAACTCCAGGTGACCCTGGTATTTCATTGTGATGATAGATTCTTTTCTGACTGCTGCCCTCACGCTCCTTCTTTCTCTCATCTCCTGACAAATTGTAACTGGGGAAGTTCAGCTCCCTGTTTGTAACAAACTGCCATGGAAACATACACCTCCAACTCATCTTTTCATTTGCAGTACTTTTTACTTTGTGTACATATGACCTGAAAGGGTTACATCGTGTAAACCCACCTTTTCCGCTGTGTTCTTCAGGTCAATATCATCCCAATCATTGCTAAAGCCGATTCCATCTCCAAGAATGAACTCCAGAAATTCAAGATCAAGATAATGAGTGAGCTGGTGAGCAATGGAGTGCAGATTTACCAGTTCCCAACAGATGATGAGACAGTCGCAGAGATCAATGGAACAATGAATGTGAGTTTTCTGGAATTTTATTTTAATTTCAGACAGAACCAGAAATTGTCATCTGCCAAATTAATGCATCGTGCTGTGTCTATAAATTATCTAGTGAACACAGCATATGGCTCATAGGAAGAGGGTGGCAGAGTAGAAGTTGCCATGGAATGAAAATTTGGCAAGGGGCATATAAACTGGCATGTACCCAATCTAGAGCACTGTACATCATTTGACAAATTGGTAAAATGTTAGCATGCTAACTGCGTGAAGAAATGATTTTGCTGCCAATATCTTGTGTAAGAGTTGTTTAAGACCGAAACTGGGCAGAATTCCGAACATGTATCATAAACGCTGTGAACTGTTGATTGTTACGCTGCAGGCTTTCAATTTGTTTTAACTTGGGGTGTCAGAGATTATGACGAAGTTGAACAGAGTGCAGATTTAGTGATATGAAATTGTCAGGCTATTAGCATGGAGCACATTCCCTCTCCTGCTAGACATGGAGCCATGCAGATTTTCAAGACCCAAAATCAAATGCTGCAGATACTGGAAAAGTGAAATTTAATGAAACATGAGAAATCTGCTAATACTCAGCAAACCAGGCAGCATCTGTGGAGGAAGAAACAGAAATTAATTTTTCAGTCTGATGAACTTTAATCAAGAACCTCTATCCACAAATGTTACGATGAATTGCTGAGCATTTCTGGCATATTTTGAATTTGCATCACAATTGATGCCACTTTTTGAAATATCATATTTACCAACTTTTTTGATTTGAAAGTCTCAACTTGCTACTCTGGGAGTTGAACTCTCAACCTCTGGGTTTCTTGGTTAAGCTTACACAACCATCCATCCAATTACTTGTGCCATTCAGTTATTCGCTGCTCATTATTTTTCAGTCTATACAATCTGTCAGTCGTTTTACAATTTTGCAAATGGTAGTCATAAGTTGCACACATTGTGTATTCCCCTCATGTTTACTATTGTTTTGAGTTGCTGGGCATTCTAATTTAGCTGTGGCCATCAACAGCAGCAGAATTGTATTCCAGTGCAATCTGCAACCTCATATCCCCTACTCAACTATTAATGTCATGCCAGGGGATCAACCCTGTTTCAATGGAGAGGATGTCAGGAGTGGCACCAGCCATACTTACAAATAGGTGTCAACCTGGTGAAGCTAGACAAACAAGACTACATCCTTGCCAAATAGCAAGTGATAGACTGAGCTAAGCGACCCCACAGTTGGAGGATCAGATCTAAGCTCTGAAGTCCTGCCACATCCAGTCGTGAATAGTGGTGGACAGTTAGACAACAGGAGGCTCCACAAATGTCCTCATCCTTAGTGGTGAAAAAGCCCAGCAATCAGTGCAGAGGACAAGGCTGAAGCATTTGCACAATCTTCAGCTGGAAGTGCCGAGTGGATGATATATCTCTGTCTCTAGTGGTCCTCAGAATCGTAGATACCAGTCTTCAGCCAATTCAGTTTACTCCGCATGATATCAACTGTTGGATGCACTGGAGGTACAAAGCCTATGAGCCCTCGCAACATTCTGGCAATAGTACTGGAGACTTGTGCTCGAGAACTTGCCACTCACCTACCAAGTTCTTCCAGTACAGTTACAACATGGGCAATTTTCCATATGGTCGGATGAATGCCAAAGTATGTCCTATATATAAAAGAAGCAAGACAAATCAAACCTGGCCAATTATCCCCGTATTGATCTTCTACCGTAAAGTGATGGAAGGTGTCATCAGCAGTGCTATCAAACACCACCTGCTTAGTGACACCCAGCTTGAGTTCCAAGAGAGCCACTTGGCTTCTGACCTCATAATAGCTTTGGTTCAAGCATGGACAAAATGGCTGAATTCCACAGGTGAGGTGAGAGTGACAGCCCTTGACATCAAGACTGCGTTTGACGGAGGGTGGAGGAGTTTGCAGGAGTTTGACGTTTGCAGGAGTTCCTCATTGCAATATCCTGTGCTGTCTTCAGCTGTTTCATCAATGACCTCTGTTCATCATAAGATCAGAAGTGGGGATGTTCATGGATGATTATGCAATCCGTATGCAGTACTGTTCACAACTCCTCAGACAATGAAGCAGTCCATTATCAAATACAACAAGATCTGGACAATATCTAAGCTTGCATTGACCAGTGACAAGTAAGATTTGCATCACACAATTGCCAGGTAATGACAATCTCAAATAATAAACCACCATCCTTTGATATTCAGTGGTGTTAGCATCACTGAGTTCCCCTCTCGCAACATCCTGGGGGCTGCCATTGACCAGAAAATCAATTAGACTTTCAACATAAATACAGTGGCTAAAAGAGCAGGTCAAAGGTTAACTCCCCATCTGCCTCCTTAAAGCCCGTCCATCATCTACAAGGAACAGGTCAGGGGTGTGAAGGAATACCGTCCACTTGCCTGGGTGAATGCAGCTCCAACAACGCTCAAGAAGCTTGACACCATCCAGGACAAAGCAGCCCGTTTGATTTGCGCCACAACCGCTCCCTCTACCACTGAAGCTCCATACAGGCAGTGTGTACTACCTACAAGACATACTTACAAAATTCATCAAAGATCTTTAGACAGCGCCCTCCATACCCACTTCCAAATGGACAGACAACAGCAGCATATACATGACTCTGCCAGGACCTGCAAATTCCTCTCCAAGCCACTCTGCATCCTCACTTAGAAATATTGATGTCCCTTCCTTGTCACTGGATCAAAACCCTAGAATTCTCTTCCTAAGGCCATTATGGGTCAACCTACTTGGACTGCAGGGGTTCAAGAAGGCAGCTCACCACCATCACCTCAAGGTCAACAAGGATCATGCTATAAATTCTGGCTCAGATAGTGGCGCCCAAATAAAACAAAATTACCTTGAGGTCTATACTTCAGGTTACATTTAAAAACACAGACTAAGACAGGAGTTGGGCAAGTAACTTGTTCTGCTGCCAAATTATTGCTCTGACATTTTTTTCTTGTAAGCCATTACTGATGTTGTCTTTTTAATCTCTGACTTTTCTTCGTCACTGTCCTTTATTCCACACAGTGACCTCTTGGAGCTGCATGACCAGATTCTTGACAATGTGAATATTTTTTCTCCCTGGAGCTTTGTCCTTTCACGTACAGTTTAATTATTCACGCGCCTTGTGCAAAAGCTAAAGTCCAGCAACTTGTGACTCCCCCAACATTACAAAACTTACACAGTTGGCAGATTTCTGATTTGTTTCATAAACACTTTGTTGTTTGTTTGTGTTTGCAAAGTTCAGTCTTAATTAATAATTAAAAATGTTGTTAGAAGCACAGGAGAAACCTTGCAGGTCTGGCAAAACTTCTGAAGAAGAATCATGTCAGACTCAAAAATGTAACTCAGTTTTTGTCTCCACTGCTGCCAGACTACTGCATTTCTCCTGCATTTTCTGTATTTCAGATTTTTTGTATCGCAATATTCTGCTTTTATTTTGAGGAAAAAATGCAGACTTTGTTGGCTAGTTTTGAACAGTAAGTTACTGCTAAAATGATATTCTACAGTAAACTCTTGTCTTTGGAATAGATTAGATTACTTACAGTGTGTAAACAGGCCCTTTGGCCCAACAAGTCCACACCGACCCTCTGAAGAGCAACCCATTCCTCTACACCTAACACTATGGGCAATTTAGCACGGCCAATTCACCTGACCTGCACAATTTTGGACTGTGGGAGGAAACCGGAGGAAACGCACGCAGACACTGGGGGAACATGCAAACTCCAGCTGACAGTTACCTGAGGCGGGAATTGAACTTGGGTCTCTGGCGCTGTGAGGCAGCAGTGCTAGCCACCGTGCCACCCAATGTAAATAAGTGTGAAGGTACCCATTTTGATTGGGGTAACAGTAAAAGTAATTATTACTTGAATGGTTAAAAAGTTGCAGCATGCTGCTGTACAGAGGGATCTGGGAGTCCTTGAGCATGAATCACAGAAGGTTGATCTGCAGCTACAACCAGTAATTAAGGCGGCAAATGGAATTCTGTCCTTCATTGCTAAAGGGATTGAGTATAAAAGCAGAGAGGTTATGTTGTAGCTGGATAAGGTGCTGGTGAGGCCACACCTGGAGTACTGTGTGCAGTTTTGGTCTCCTTTTCTTGAAAAAGGATGTACTGGCACTAAAGGGGGTGCAGAGGAGGTCCATTAGGTTGATTCTGGAGTCGACGGGGTTGGCTTATGAGGAGAGACTGAGTACATTGGGATTATATTCATTGGAATTCAGAAGAATTAGGGGGTACCTTCTAGAAACATCTCAAATTATGAAGGGAATAGATATGGTAGAAGTAGAGAGAATGTTTCCACTGGCAGGTGAAGCTAGGACAAGAGGGCATAGCCTCAAGATTAGAGGGAGCAGATTTAGGGCTGAATTGAGAAGGAACTTCTTCACCCAGAGGGCTGTGAATCTATGGAATTCCTTGCCCAATGAACTAGTTGACGCTACTTCAGTAAACGTCTTTCAGGGAGATTTTTATTTGAACAATAAATAAATTAAGGATCCAGTGAGAGGGTGGGTAAGTGGATCTAAGTCCACGCAATGATCAGCCATGATCTTATTTCTGGATTAGTGGTGCTGGAAGAGCACAGCAGTTCAGGCAGCATCCAAAATGCATGAATGGCGGAGCAGACTTGAAGGGCCGAATGGCCTACTCCTGCTCCTAGTTCTTCTGTTCTTAAACCATTGGGCTTTCTGGGTCCAGTTCTTCTGTGAGTTAACCTCCTGAACAGAACTTAATAAGCTAATAGCATTTAAGCCTACCAAACCTGTTAGTGAACATAGTGGTATATGGTAACATTGAAAGAAGTTGCTAACTGGCAACGGGTAAGGTGGCCATAAGCCTACCAGATCACATAGCTGCATTCTCCTTAGAGAGAGAGACCACAGGTAGTGGTTTAACCGAAGGGTCACCGTGCCTCAAGTGAGGGGCGAGGTTGAGAAGGAAAGTTATTCTTGGTAACTTCAGCTGCTGTGGGAATTGAACCCATGCTGTTGGCATCACTCTGCATCACAAACTAACCATCAAGCCAACTGAGCTAACCGACTCCCTGTTTTGGCACAAAGGAGTGGAAATCACTCGTCAACAATTGGATGAATGCTTATTATTAGGTACCCCTGCCTGCTACTTGTACAACCTGCTATCCAAAAGAAATACTCAGTTGTTAATTGAACCATCCGCAGGTAATAGACTGAGATGCTAGCCTGCAGTCATATCATCCAGTTCATTGGCTTGTACATTGGGCATGGTGATGGGTAAAAGTAATATGAGGTCATAGTAAAAACCTCAGGGGAGTGAGCCATGAAGCAATAAAAACCCTGGCACTAAGATCAGGGAGAACCATAAATCAATAGCTCAACGATTTTCTGGATGCCTCAATTCTGTATATTTCAGGGACTTTGATCTTCTGCCTGAGGTAAATCTGCTGGTTGCACCTCATTGTTACCACATTGGCGGTTGTGCACCTGCTCGAGTTATGCAGTATGCCGATTGTGTGCTTTGCCCTAGGCCTTTGCAGTTTGAACTGCAATACTAATTTGCCTGCTTTGCATTTCTCCAGCCCACCCTCCCCAGGCAGTGTGTGTCTGTTAACCTTCCAATATGATATTAGGAGAATGTAATAGTTGCAACTTATAACAGACTCCACTGTTGTACATGAGGCTTCTCTTTTTTTTTGTTTCTCTTTCCTGCTTTTTCTGTCTCTTTGCCCTTCTCTGTCTCTTTCCTCTCTTCCCCTTCAACTCACCTGTTTCTCCCTCTTCATCTCAGGATCTGTCTGGAATTTTGCCACCGTAGACTTTTTATATTCTGTTTGCCATCTCACTATCATCATCGATAGTAAAGATGTAATAAGGAAGTCCAAATCTGTTGCCATTTTAATTCCCTGTGCTTGTGCCTGCTGTGTTGACTTTATGTTTATGAGCACTGACATTTCATTGGAGCATGAAGGAACACAGCTGTTCCTCATCTCAAAGCATAATGCAACGCTGTGGTCCCTACCGTGCCTGCAAAATCCGTCAAATGTGCCCTCAAGTGATTAAATTGATGTGTGTGTCTGATGTTTGAGCTGGGCTCTAACCTCACAAATAGGGTGAATGTGTTCATTATGGTACCACATTGGCAATGTAAAAATAACACTCTGTACAAACTGGGTGCCACTGTTATTGTTTAATTTCAAATTATGTATAATTTAGCTGCGTGCTGCAATTGCAAGGACTTTGTGCTTTGAAGCCCTAAACATTGCGAAACGTTTAATGCATCTAAGATGTAACAACTGAAAATTCCTACTTTGTGATTATCCCACTCTGATAATTCCTTCATGCTTAATAACCATAAACCTTTGAAACAGGCTGAGCAAGTTGTGAAAGCTGTTTGTTCTTTTAATTCTTTTATGGGGTGCGGGTGTTGTTGGCAGAACCTGCATTTGTTGCCCATCCCCTATTTGTCCTTGAGTATGTGATGAAGTGCATAGGATCCTTCATTTTAGAAATACAAGAAAGTTATTCTTTTTCTTTATAAATAATTGATATGGCCTCTGTTGAAGTATTGTGTCCATTTCTGAGCAGCACAAAATTGGGAAAATACCATAGGAGTCTTTACCAAAATCAGACAAGCAACGAGGGTCATCGGTTATATGGAGCGATTACACATTTGGAATTGCTGTCTTTTAAGGGCAAAAGGTCATTGTGAACATGTCCATTAAATCTCCCAGTGATGAGCGATTTCAGTGGAGTAGGAGAGAAGAGGCTTGCATTGGCAGGAGAGTCAGTAACCATGGTGAGATGAGAATTCTTTAATTCTGCAAAGTATGATCTGGAAGGCACTGTCTGAAAGTGAGGGTGAAACAGATTCAGAAATAACTTTTAAAAGGAATTGGTTGCATACTAAAAGGTGAAAAATTGCAGGACTTTGAGGAAAGGACAGGGCAGTGGAACTAATTGGATAACTCTCCTTTAGGCTTATATTATTTAATATCAAAGCCTATAATGCTACGATTGAGATGGGAGGAGCGCACTGTTTTTCTCTAGCCCCCCTGCTCCACAGGTCACAATGTCAATTCAATTGTTTTGCTCAGTTCCTGATTATAGTCAGTCACATCTACTCTCTTCATTAGACATAGAATATTCAGATCCTTTTAACCAGGCTTCTTTGATTAAGCACATTTTTGTTTTATAAAACAAAACTCTTTCCACAAAGAAAGAGATTGCATTTTCATGTGAAAATACAGCATACGCACCTCCTAATTGGGTGAATGTTTTCCTTACAATACCACATCAGCAATGTAAAAATAACACTACAAACTGGGTGCTGTAACTACAGGATAAGGCCTCTGTTATTGTTTAATTTCAGATTGTATAATTTAGCTGTATGCTGCAATCGCATGTTAAAAGGGAAAATTAATTTATCTCTGCAGAGATTTACTTTGGGGACAAAACACTTTTGGCCATTAATGATTAATTCTTGAAGGAAACCAAAAAGACATTATGTTGAATGTTCCGATAGCTATCAGTCTGGTGCTCTGCCATATGTGGGCACGACACTAGACATGTAGTTATCTTTAGGTGAGCGTCCCCAAAACAATATAAAGAAATCCTCCAGACGCTCTTCGACGGGACAGTCAGGTTTCATGATGGATTCATAATAAGGCTGCACCAGAAAGGTAGAGTTGAGCTGAGCAATCTGTTGTTCAGACCTTTTTTTAAAAAAGTACACTTGTGGGACGTGGACATCGCTGGCTGAGCCATCATTTATTGCATGTCCTTGGTCACCCTGTGGAAGATGGTGGTGAGCTGTCTTTTTGAACCACTCTTGTCCATCTACTGTGGATAGATTCACAATGCTGTTAGGGAGGGAATTGCTAGATGTTGACCCAATGACACTGAAAAACATAGTTGTGTATTACTAAATCTCTATGGTGAGTGGCTTGGAGAGAAACTTGCAGGTGGTGATATTCCATGTATTTCTTGCCCATGTCCTTTTAGATGGAAGTGGCCCTTGATACGAAGGTTCTGCCTGAGAGTCTCTGATGAATTTCTGTGTGTATCATGTAGATAGTACATGCTGCTGCTGCTGCTGCTGCTGCTACGCATTAATGGTGGAAAGAATGCACGTTCCCCGAACTGAAAATGTCCACTCTCCGAAAAACACCAGAGTAGCCATTAAAACCCTGTGAGGTGACTGCCAGCATTTAGCTGGAGCCATGTGATTTCCTGGAACTGCCCTTTTAAATAGTGTCCCAATGTGTCCTTTCATTGATCTTTTCAAAATGAAACTGGGGTATCTTCACCCAATTTGAAATGAATCAACTTTTCCCTGCATTCTTTCAAAACTTAAGTCTTCAAAAATATTAACTATGAAGCCTTTATAGAATAATGTACAACACAGATTCCATTGTTACCAGTACAGTTAACATACTGTTATTAAATTGTATATTTCAGGCACACTTGCCATTTGCTGTAGTTGGAAGCACAGAGGAAATAAAGATTGGGAACAAGATGATGAAGGCGCGCCAGTACCCATGGGGCACTGTGCAGGGTAAGCTGGTTTTATGGTATGTGGTCGGATTATGGCCAGTAACTACAATGTTGCTCAAGTTTGATCAATTGCTTTAGTCTTTTTGCTATCAGCCTGTAATAAATAGTTAGCTTTCCTAAAATGTCCAGCACAATACAGTGCAATCAAAATCCCCATTCAAAACCAAGAACCGTTTGAGCCCTCCTTCCCATTCTATTGTTTGTCTTCCCTATCCTTGATAAAGAGAGAGCATTTTCTGATTTCTGGCTCTAAAACTACCGTTTTTATAACAGTTACTGGGAAGTTATTACACAAGATCCTGCCATATGCAGAACTTTTACTTCCAGATCCACCCACATCATCTTTGTTAACGTTATGAACGTTATTTTACTGGTTATTTCTCCAGCTGCAGTGAGATTCATGTAGTGCCTCTTGAGTGTTGTTTGTATTCTGAATGCGAGATTAAAAGATTTTGGTGGTGTTCTCTCATGAGTGCCCCAAATGGATCACAGAGGATTCCAACCCCTCCGCAATGCTTGGCATGCTGTCCTGGCAAAGTCTTTAGTTGTTCATTAATCAGTGTGAGTAAGTGCTGAGTAAGCTGACCTCAATCTGGCTGTAAAAGTACTGCAATTGTCCTCTTGTGTTCAGGCTAATTGTCCAGCATTTCTGCTCCAGATGGTTATCTGCAGCTCTTGTTGAAAGCACCGTCGTGAGAATATTAAATAAATGCACGGCCAGGCAGTACTCTGACTTCCCACTCACTCTGTAGGCTTGCTCGTGAAAAGTGAAGGCTTGGTTTAGATTCTGCAAAGGCACCCACTGTCCAAATCTTGTCAAAGAGGCTGGAACTTTTTTTTTGGAAAAAGGAGGAGACTTTGAGGGAGAATGGATGGACATTAGCTTTTCAGTGTGTTCGATAGTGGCCTGTTCTCATTCGGTTGCAGACTGGTTTCCGAAAGAAATCTAAACACCTCATAAGAACTAGGAGTAGGAGGAGGCAATTCAATCCTTCGAGTCTGCTTTTTTTTTGATACAATGATGGCTGATCTTATGTCAGGCTCAACTCCACTTTCTCGCCCATTCTCCATAATCCTTCAACCCATTATTCATCAAAAATCTCTACACTTCCTCAAATTTACTCAGCATCCCAGCTACACCATACTCTGGGGTATTGAATTCCACAACTCTTTCACAACTCTTTTGAGAGAAGTAATTTCTTTATATATATTATAAATCTGCTCTGCCTCATCCTAAATCTATGTACTCTCATTCTACGTTGACCCACGAGAAAACATCATTTCTGCGTCTACTTTGTCACTCCCCTTTTAGCATCTTAAGTACCTCAATTAGATCTCATCTCATTCACCTAAACTGCTCAACCTCTCTTCATAAGACCAGCCTCTCGTCAATCTAGGTAACCTCCTCTGAACTGTCTGCAGTGCATTAACATCCCTCCCTTAGTGGATGTAATAGCCTAATGGTAATATCGCTAGACTGTTAATCCAGAGATCCAGGTAATGTTCTGTGAACCTGGGTTTGAATCCCACCATGGCAGATGATGGAATTTGAATTCAATAAAAATCTGGAATTAAGAGTTTAATGGTGACTGTGAAACCATTGCTGATTGTCGGGAAAAACCCACCTGGTTAACCGGTGTCCTTTGAGGGAAGGAAAGTACCATCCTTAACTGGTCTGGTCTACGTGTGACACCAGATCCACTGCAATGTGCCCTCTGGGCAATGAGGGATGGGCAGTAAATGCTAGCCTGTCCTCACCCTGTGAGTGTATAAGCAATAAATAAAGGGATCAAAATTGTAGGCAGTCCTGCTGGTGTGGTCTCTCTAATGCCTTGTACAGTTGCAGCAATATGTCCCTACTTTTATACCCTTTCTTTAGCAATAAATGCCAGAATTCCATTTGTCTTCCTTCTTTGCCTGCTGTACCTGTTTGTTAGTTTCCTGATGAGGAGAGCATATGAAAGTGAAGCAAGAACCTCTTTTAAAAGTCGCCATTGGCATGAGCTGACATGTGCCACCCATTAGTAAGTGTCATCTGAGCAGGGTTTCAAGCCTGCTTTTCCAGTCAGTTGTTCCGCTTCTGGTGGTTTTTGCTTTGATTTTAGTTCCCCTTTTTCTTTGTTCGCCCTACGTGTGACTTCAACGAGAAGTGCAGGCCTTAGGGTGTGGTTATGGTTGAGTGACATTGCAAAGGTACCATCTGAGGCACACCTCACTTCAGCCCAGTTGCAGTCCACGCTGTCCAGTGAACATGAGGCACTACAGTAATGCAGTTGCCTGAATTAATCGGTATGTGACACGACTTGGTTGCTGTTTTGGGATCGCTCCATGGGAAATTGTATCTAATGTTTGTTTCTTTTTAACAATTTAATGTGTTCTGTCTTGGTTTTGTTTTCTGTGAAATTCTGAAACCCGAAATCACATTGCAGTGGAAAATGAAAACCATTGCGACTTTGTAAAGCTACGAGAGATGCTAATCCGAGTCAATATGGAAGATCTTCGAGAACAGACGCATACTCGTCACTATGAGCTGTACCGGCGCTGCAAGCTGGAGGAGATGGGATTCAAGGACACGGATCCTGATAATAAACCCTTCAGGTAGAGTACACAGCCATGAATCATAGAACCCTGACTGTACGGAAGCAGACCATTCAACCCACTGAGTTCACACCAAACCTCCAAAAAGCATCCCACACCCCCATCCCCAGAACCCTGTATTCCACATGACTAATCCTGCCTGCACATCCCTCGACACAGTGGGGAACATTAGTGTGGCCAATCCACCTAACCTGCACATCTTTGGACTGTGGAAGGAAACCAGAGTATCTGGAGAAAACTCTCTCAGACATGGGAAGAAAAGCAACTGTTTGTGTGCAGTTTGCACAGACGGTGAAATTGAGCCTGGGTCCCTGGCGCTGTGAGGCAGCATTGCGAACCACTGAATCGCTGTGCTACCTTTCATAGAATCCTTGCAGTGTGGAAGCAGGCCATTTGGCTCAAAGGGTCCAGACCAACCCTCCAAAGAGCCACCTCCTTACCCTATCCCTGTCACCCTGCATTTAATTGGGGTATTTGTAATATCACCCACACCAGTGAGACTACATGCAGAATCCCATGTACTACTTCAGTGAAAGTAATTGATTTGATTGCTAGAAACTGAAGTAGTTTTCAAGAATTTTGTTTACTGGCTGCGGATATCCTTGGTGAGGCCAGCACCTGATGCCATTATTGGTTGTCCTGTTGAAAGTGGTGATGAGTTACCACTTGAATCACTGCAGTCTTTGGGTTGTTGGACACTTCGTGCTATTAGGAAGGAAGTTCCAGTGTTTTCTTCTCATGGCAATGAAAATGTGTAGTTCAAAGTCAGGATGTTGTGTGGCTTGCAAGGAAACTTGTTCTTCTCCCCGTCCATGTGCAGGGGTAAAGCTGGCATTTCAACAGCATTACTTGAGCTCTGCAAACTGTTAGTGTCTGTTAAGTCATAATCTCCCTTTGCAGCTTGCAGGAAACATATGAGGCAAAGAGAAATGAGTTTCTTGGGGAGCTGCAGAAGAAAGAAGAAGAGATGAGACAGATGTTTGTCATGAGAGTGAAGGAGAAGGAGTCGGAACTGAAGGAAGCAGAGAAAGAGGTAAAGATACTTAGTCCTCAGACTCCTCTTCCCCCGAAGCAACCAGCAATATCATCATCGTGGGAACACATTAGAGGAATCAGTGTTCCAAATCACTTGTGGCTGTGTAAAGTATTTTGCACCATCCATGTTCTCAGGGCGCCCCCACATGCTTAAAGCCAGTCAATTACTCTTGAGATGCAGCCACTTCTGATGATGTTTCATCCTTCTCTATCTGTGTGTCTCTCTTTGCCCCACCCCCACCTTAGCTGCATGATAAATTTGATCGTTTAAAGAAACTTCATCAGGATGAAAAGAAGAAGCTAGAAGACAAGAAAAAGAGCCTGGATGATGAAATTAATGCCTTTAAACAGAGAAAGACTGCAGCTGAATTGCTTCAGTCACAGGCCCAGCAGTCAGGGAGCCAGCAGACACTGAAACGAGAGAAGGAGCGGAAAAAGTAAGCATACTTTATTTGTTTTATTTTTCCTTAAAAATTCATTTTCTACATTTTATCCCTCAGCAGTTTTGATGACAAGAATACAGCCACCACAACTCCTTTTATCTTCAACATCTTCAGTAGGTAGCCAAACATTGTGAATCGATTCTTGTGTCTCGATTAGAAATGTAGTGTCAAATTGTGTGGTACTGACATGTACCGTTATCCATAAAAGACCTTTACCTTTGGTGGATGAAATTGTCCATATCCCTTATGCATATAAAATTCACAGCTCAGCATCTATTCACGTGCACAGCAAGACCAACCAGTTGCATGACATTGCTATTACGCACAAATAGGAACACCGTTTGCACAATTATCTCGTTCTAAACATTTTGCATAGTTTTAATCCAGATAGCATACTTTTAGAGCCCAAAGTGGAACCCTGATAATTATTAGGTAAGTTTTTTGTTTTCTCAGCTGTTAGTTAGTGGAGCCAGTTCACCACCTGGTCAGCACAGTTTATGGGATGGGTGGGGAAAGGCGGGAGCTGGGGCTGGGGTGATGTGACATGGCAGGTACTATACTTAATACATTTTACTCGTTTAAAGTTCAACCCTTTTAAAGCAAAGCCAATTTCACAAGAGGTGCTAGATGTTTGGGAATGTCCTATCTGATTGCTGGTCACTGTATTCTCCTGAACCCCCCTCCTTTATTTTTAGACTATCATCAAGCTCTCTTTCACCTTGTGGTAGGATCTACTGTCTCTCAGCATCTACCCTGTCAGCACCCTGTCTTGCAAATCTTGCATGTGTCAATAAGCTCACCTCTCATTCTTCTGAATTCCAATTAGTTCAGGCCCACTTAGTCAAATCTTTCCACTAAGATGATCCCTTCATGCAAGGAATCATCCAACTGAACCTTCCAATGTCAGTGTTGTATAACCCTCAATGAGTCATAGACCAAGAAAAAAATGCGCATTGTGATCCTTTTTAGTTCACCTCTATTCTCCCTCTGAAACATCATTTATTTAGTCCCTATGCTTTTTGACACACTATTCAATTCATTCTTACCTATTAGTTTCTCTCTTCCCTCTCCAGGCCTCTCCATTTGTAGTGCTCTGCACACACTGAACTTGCCCCAGTTGCTTTCCTGCACTTGGGTCCTTCATGACTTAATGGTGTCAGCAGGCCCTCCTAACACTGCTACTGGTAAGAGTCAGCTAGCTGGTTAGACAGGCACAACTTAAATGTATATGTTCACAGAATCATAAGGTAGTACAGCAGAGAAGGAGCCATCTCTTTTGAAGTGTGACTGGCCTAGTTAGCTGTGCTTTCATACTGTTTCCCCACGTCCTTGCAATTTATCTCCATCCCTTTTGAAACCTATCATTGAATCTGTATCCACTGCCATATTAGGCAGTGCAATCCAAATCCTAATTGCTCATTCCATGAGAAAAGGTTTTTTTTTCTCATGCCACTTGAGATTTTTTGTCGATCTGTTCTCTGGTTATCCACTCCTCAGTCTATGGAGTATCTGTTTTCTTTATGTACTGTATCTAAATCCTTCATAATTTTAAACATCTGTCAAATCTGCCGTTGGCTTTCTCTGGGCCAAGGAGAACAGAAACTGCTCCGAGGCTAACCATGCAACTGTAATTCCTCATTACCACAATCACTCTGGTACTTCTGTTCTGCATTCACATCCTTCCGGCATTGGACACAACGTTCCCGCTGTGTCTCAACTAGTGTTTCATAAATGTTTCTCATCGCTTCCTCCCGTATATTTTATTAATTACATTGTTAACCTGCCTCCTTCAAAGATTTGTGCACAGGTGCCTTTGGGGCCTTCCCTTGCACTCTTTTAAAGTTCTCCCATTTTTACAGTGAATGCAGAAAATGCAATAATTTGAAATTGGTCACAAAATGCTTTGCCATGTAATTTTTCTATTCCCTTAAGCAAAATAGTCCCTTTGGGGATTGTGAAAATCTGAGTTGTATTTGTGGAATTAATTGCAAGTTTCATTGAAGACAGTACAACCTGTTGTTCAGGACACATACCATCCCACACCCCTTCATAAAAAAAGGACTATTCCGTATGAATGAAGTTTTAAGTGATTTATTTTAGGAGGATATGTTTTGAAATCTTTGAAAGCAACTCATGCTTTCTCTGTGCCTGAACTCCATTCATTGCTGACCAAGCAGATGTACCATTAGCTGTAGTACCAGACCCCCCCCCAACTGATACGTGACTGGTGCAGTGTAGAGGTATAGAATGGTAAATTCACTGAGAAAAATCAATTTCTTAGCTTTCATGCAAGGCTACTGAGTACAATTGCAGCAAAACTTTATGATCTGTAGGAATAGTATTTTTGTGAAGCACAATATTTGGATAGTAAACTGTCCAGTGTCTGCACAGCTAAATTAGTCATTTCATTGTGGTGCAGTTTTTTATCACTATGTACAGCGCATTGTTTGACTGCTAATTTTCTGAAAAGGTTGCCATGTGACTGTGTCCTTTGATTTGTCAGCTAGCTTTACTTTGGTCTAACTTTGCTTTGGTGCAGCTTGTTTTGCTTTGGGCAAGAAGGAATACAGACACAAACTCTCCTTCAGCCATTTAATTAGAGGAGGAGAGCTGCTTGGTTAGAATACTAATGGAATCCCATCTGTTTAATTGTGGGGGAAAATTGTGGTGTTCAGCATGTCTGTTATTCCTGGTTTCCCATGTGTTTTGTTTCTAAGCTACCATTCAGATGGGAGTCAAGGAACAAAGTTGCATTGTAGAATTATTCTTGATGTATTAAATGGAAATGTTGGGAAAATCTCTTGATCAGTTATTCTGGGTAAAATCTGCGCATTTATAGTTTGCTGCAATCTATATCTAAGTAGCAGCTTTAACGAACAAAGAAAGGAATTTCAGTTCTGGTGCAAAGAGTTCCTTTATAAGAACCTGTAGCAAAATTGTATACACTTGCAGAAAATTATGAAGAATGCTTCATATAATAATTATACTACACTGGTGTTAATGAACCAAGTTGAAGCTTCTGTGCTTCCACTAAGTGTTAGCCTATTAAACACACCCTGCAGTTGGCAGGTATGGTGATGAGGTATTTTAGGATCACTGGGTTCTGGTCACTTTTTTTTTGAGCAGGGCAAGTTTTTGGGTACAAACCTAAAGAGTTAAAAACAGCAAGCAAGTGTTGTGTATACACTTTTATCATTGTATCTGTTCATCCACATTAGCTTTTGCATGTGTACTGTTTTACAGTTAACGTGTTCACTGCATGCTGCATGAGACTCTGGTTGTCTGGTAAGCTTGATTGATTACTAACCTCAACCACAGCAGTGGAATCAGTTATCTCACACTGTTTACTGCGCATTTCGTTGTAGTTATTTGGTGATAATTTGGGTACATTGGTAACAGATGTAACACCAATAACTACTTATAGATGATTCTGACTTTAATGAGGATGACTGATTTCAGACACCTCTCTGTGTATCCTAGCCTATTGGCATTGTTCAGGTATAGTTTTTAAACAAAAAGTATTATACTGAGAGATCAGTTTACAAACCCTGTTGATTAATATTGCAGCCAAGGAGGATGGTAGTGGATATGGTAATATTTAATTTCTCCATGTTTTCTGCATATATTGCAATCAAACTTATTGCATGCAACTTTGAAAAAAGAAATTGCTCTGATGTAGCACTAAACTCTGAGCTTAACAACCAGTGAAATAGGTTGAAGTGTGATCATTGCTGTAATGTTCAGAAGTGTAACCAGCAATGTTTGCATAGTAAGTCTCCACAGATTATAGTCATAGATAATTTGACCAAAAAAATCTGTTTCATTACTGTTTGTTGGAGCGATAAATAATTGCCAGGATGCTGGGAGGAACTCACTCCCTCTTCTTTACTTAGCATCTTTTAAGGGTCCTCCTATTTGATATCTTGTCTAAAGGATATACTCCTTCAGTGCTGCTATCCAGGAATCAGACTCAAAAATTGATGATCTGATTTTTTTAAGGAGTGAACTACCAACTTTGTCAAGGCTCACGCTAGTGGTTAATTAGGAGCAGAACAACAAGTCTGCATTCAAACCCATTTCTGTGGCAGCATTTGATTCATAATTAAGCATTAATACTTTCTCAGCACCAGAGACCTGGGTACGATTCTGGCCTTGGGCAACGGTTTGTGTGGAGTTTGCATGTTCTCCCCATGTCTGCATGGGTTTCCTCCCACAGTCTAAAGATATGCACATTAGGTGGATTGGCCATGAGAAATTGCCCATAGTGTCCAGGGATGTATTGGTTAGGTGGATTAGACATGGGAAATGCAGGGTTAATGGGATAAAATAGGGGTCTGGGTCTGGATGGGTTGTTCCTCAAAGGGTTAGTGTGGACTCGAGCTGAATGGCCTCCTATCACACTGTAGTGATTCTATAATGTTATTTCTGAGTTAAAATAACCAACATCTTTCAGTGTGGGAGTTAGTTATATTCCTCATGCTGACTTTTTGCATTGGTATGATGTTTCTTGTGGCTAGGTTTGGTCTTGCTGTTGCTGTTGCTGTTACTATTATAAAGTCTCCGTTTAACAAGTCAACAGTTTTCTCTTTCACCAAGAAACCAATGGTTTCGTGGTTAGCTTTAGAACAAGAATCAAAATGCCACCAGTTTGAACATCTCTCTTCAGATTTCTAATTTTTTTCAAACACCCTGCCTATTAGAAAATTGCAGCACTTGTTTTGCTTCAGAGTAACATTTGTGCCAGACAAGTGTCAGCCAACAGCCATCTCTCCTTGATCGACAATGCCATTACCATTGCTGTACTTCCCCCACTGTCAATATCCTGGGGGTTACCATTGATCAGAAATTGAACTGGTTTAGCCATATAAATACTCTGGTTGAAAGAGCAGGTCAGAGTCGAGGAACTCACATTCTGTCTGTCCAATGCCTGTCTGCAAGTGTGATTGAATCCTCTTAATTTGCATGGATAAGGACAAGGAGAAAGTGAGGACTGCAGATGCTGGAGATCAGAGCTGAAAATGTGTTGCTGGAAAAGCGCAGCAGGTCAGGCAGCATCCAAAGAGCAGGAGAATCGACGTTTCGGGCATGAGCCCTTCTTCAGGAGGGCTCCCTTCCTGAAGAAGGGCTCATGCCCGAAAAGTCGATTCTCTTGCTCCATGGATAAGGACAACCCAACAACACTGAAGCTCAACACCGTCCATGACATAGCAGCCCTCTTGATTGACACACTAGTCTGTCACCTCCAAAGTTTGCTTTTGCAACCAGTGGTGCACAGTAGCAGTAGTGTATGCCTGTGCCATCCTCTAGATTCACTGCAGCAACTCACCGCAGTTCCTTAGACATCACCTTCTAAACCTATGACCTCTATTGTCCAGAAGGGTAAGATCAACAGGAACATAGAAAATTGGCTGCAAGTTTTCATCCAAGCCCCACACCATCCTGATTTGTGACTGTATCACTGTTCCTTCACTGTCACTGGGTTAATATTGTAGAATTCACTTCCTTACAGTACTCTGGGTGTACCTACACTGCATGGGCTGCAACAATTGAAGGAGGCACGCTCTTGGGCAGTTAGCCAGTGATGTCCACATCGTGATCAAATAAAGAAAGAATACCTTTTTACACTACCACTGTTGAATAGATTTTCATTCTTCAGGTAGTAGTTATTTTAAAATTGGTTAGGCGTCAGGGTAGATTGTCCCTACCCATCTGGCCCATTCCAATATTCAATTGGCCATGCAATTCCATTTTCCTGACCTTGCTCATATCCCTGATACTCTTGCGTAATAAGGAATCACTAGCAGACTTTCCTAGTTAGGGTGAAGAGAATGGGGAAACGTTCTATGTTTCTAGTACTCCAAGTGGAAAGCATATCATTATTTACTCCTGAATAACTTCATTCAAATTTTAAGATTGTGTCTCCTTGTTATTGACTTCTACCATCGGTGAAGTGGTTTCTATGTATTTACTCTGCCAGCGTTGATCCAATTGCCTTTCAATTGCCTGTTCTTGTAGGAGAAAACAGATCTTTTACAGCCAGTTTGCACAATATAGCCCATCAAAGTCCTGGTAATGTCCGGGTGAATTGTGCCTCTGTCAAAGATATATAATACCTTTCCTGAGGTGCGGTTCCCAAAATTGAACCTGGACCTCCAATTGGAGCCTGACCAAGACTGTCTACAGATGAAGCATATATCACAAAGACTGACACACCCCAGTGCAGCATCACCAAGGTTGTGTGTTCTGGCCACTCAAATTGTTTGATTCTCCGATCTTCTAACTCTGGTGAGGTGAAGTTCCCTTTTTGCCAGAATTAAAAATGGGGCAAGTTACAAAAATCAGTCAGGCTTTATTTTTCTCCCCTGCACTTCTCACCCAAATTGATTTTGTTGCTTGACCTGGGACAGCTGAAAAGATGATGTCGAAATGCAAATAACCAAAAAGTTTTCTTAGTTCATCATTTTGTGAGCTCAGTTCCACTGCTGTGTGTATTTGAATGTTTGCTTTTTTTGTTTAAATACTCATTTTCATATTTAACATGTTCAACTGTACTCATTCATTATTTACTGTTTAAATCGTACTTGGCTGAACATTCATCTAGTTTAAAGTAACTCATGAAAAATTAATCCTACTTTTCTTTCATTTTCAGTTCAGGCTTCCTGTAGAATCCTTCCCTCCGCAAGTCGGGAATGAACTCCCTTTTGCTCCCAGTTGCATTCCACCGCTTAATTCCTTTCCTTTCCTTTCCCGTCTTCTCCCTCTCTCCTCCCCTTTCCTGATTACCCATTTTCACCCCCACCCTTCCCTTCCCTCTCCATGTAAACACGTGTACAAACCTGATGCTGTGGCTGTGCTGAATGAAGGAATCCAGCAATAAATAGTATGGAACTGACAAAAGGACTCCCAATTTACCACTTCAGTACTTGCATGGTACCACATGAGATGCTATATGAGCATCAGAGACTGTTTGTTTTACATCTCAGTAATCACAACATTAGACCACATGGTTTTTCAGGTGTATTAGAGTACTCAGGAAGTCATTTGCATGAAGTTGTCACCATTTATGTCTCATCACCTTTACGCTGCTTGTGTTTGCTGCTACTGTTTTAGGCTACTGAACCCTACCGAACAACTTTTTTAAAAATGTGACATTATAGGACTTGAGTTTCATTTGAGACATGTTACAAAATGCATGTTAACCTATGGAGGAAAATAATTACCATACAGAGCAAAATGAAGGATTTGCATTTATTTTAAAAACCCCAGAAGGAGAATCTGGAAGTTACGAGTTTGTAGGTCAAACATAAAGTGCAATAAATGGAAGTTTTGAGGGTACATCAGTTACTATTAATGGCAACAGCAAAGATTTTTGTTAATTTTTTTCTCCAATTTTATAAAAGCAGGTTTTTGTTAACTCTTATTTTGATACTTTTTCAGTTATATAATATGAAGTTTATGACTGTGCATGAGCCGTATATGGCACAGATGTGGAGGTTTTTGGCCAATTCTACTTGATCTTTTAAGATCAAAATGTTTAGATGTTGGAGGTGTGTGTGTGTGTGTGCGTGTGCGCTTATTTTTAAAATTCCATTTTTATTGCACTTCTGTTATGAAGGGATTACTGATGTTGTGCAAGCTAATAGTTTGAGCTGACATACATTTTATTGACAAATAAATGTGAATTGAATCATTTGGGTTTCGCAGGTTTGCCATTGATTTTTTGTCTATATTTGTGCACTCTTTCTTTACAGTAACCCTTGGCTCTGCACAGAATGATTAGAGACCCTCAGTCATTATGGAACATGTTTTTCTTTGTTTTTCCCTCTTGTAAGCAGTGGCCAATATTAGATGGGGGCAGCTTCTGATACAGCTCACCGGCTGTGGCCTGTGCATTTTAAATACGAAGCCAGATTTGTGCTCGGCCTTTTGTGATCAACAAAAGCTTGTTTTGTATATTGTATTGCTCAAAATAAGATCTTTCTTTTAATAGAATTTAAATGATTAACATTGTACACCAAAAAGAATGCATGTGCTTTTTTTTTTGCCCATGTGATAGCCATTAAGTGCATTGCTTTTGGGTATTGTGTTTTTAAAACTAAATTGCACAATATTTATTTTGTAAATGTGGCGATATTGAATATTTTGAGCATTGCTTTCAAACCTTGCTAAGGTGTTTTAATAGCAAGACATTGTATTTCCTCAGGTCAGCCATTCCAGTCTCATGGAATCTGTGATGGTTCTATATTGTTTCAAGACTCCATGAAAGAATGCCATGTACAATATTTTATACATTCTATTCTTAGTCGATTTGTGCAGGTCATGCACTGATTATTTTTTTTGTAACCGTTACTGAGATAGGGTTTTTTTTTTGCAACTTTTTTCTTGCTCCACAGATTAATTCTGGATGTTTTACAATATCTTTAAGCTATTAAAAGCTGTTGCAACTCAGTCCTATGGTGTCTTTATTTATTTGAAAATGTGATCCTCATAAGATGATTCCTCACTTTTTAAAAAGAGAATCAGAGTTTTCATCTTTTTAAGTTTGTCACCTGTTTCCCCCCCCCAAACCCACCCACCCAATCTGCATATCCATTAATTTATTTAGCTGTTGGGATTTCTGTTCTGCATCCTATCCTCTGCACATGTCTGAAATATCTTCCAGTGTTGATGATCTATCTCATTGTGTTTTTCTCTCTAGCTTCTTTTAATGAGTCTTCACGGGCTGCTCTCTGGAGGAGGAGACTGCGACTTGTAGAAGAGTTAGGGACTCTTGTGCTGTGGCCGAGATCTGTTCTTTAACTGTGAAAACTAACACTGTACTCTTAAAAGGGCAATGTTCAGCTTGTGTGGGATTTTTAAAAACCCTTCACAGCCCCATTTTGTGTTTGAAAGTTATCTTATAAGTAGGACTAAAGGTTGTAAGAAGTTCTGTTTTTGAATTTTGCTTGTTTATGGATAAAGACTGCAATTTTTCCCTCCTGATTTAAATATTTTAAAGCTTCTATTTTTAAGTGTTCTCCATTCTCAGAGTTCAGCAAACATGTACTATTCACCACTTGAGTATAGCTGTTTAGATTAGTTTGACATTTTTATTGTCTAGCTGAATCTTTGTTGTAAATTGATGCTGATGAGGGAGTGTTTTATTGGGCTGTTTTAATTTAGCAGTCCAGTTCTAGTTTTTGAAAATACTTTCCCAGGCATTTTACTTTCGCTCATTGAAGGAGAAAGTAGGAATCTAAGTTCAGCTAATTGGACTTGTCAAAAGCATCTTTGCTGCTATCTTGTGCGTGGATCAGAATGATGAGGAAAACATAATGGGCACATTCTGAAATTTTGTATTGAAACAAAGGGCTGGGCTAAAGCCTCTGTAAATAGCTGTACCATGTGGTGTGATCCTGAGCCAGACAGTGCCAGAAGGTCTGTGTCCAATCCCTGCTCTGTGGTGAGTTGGTTGAAATATTGGTGGGGCATTGTGAGTAGACGCTGAAGCTTCAGCTTCGAAGGATAGACCATGACATTCAGTTCAGCGTCTTTTAATGGAGGGCTTTTGAGAATGTATGTGTGGATAGCTCTGGGTCTTATCTACTTTGCTGAGAACTGGGCCAGCTCCAGCTTCCTGGGTGGAGTGGCTGATGGAGTTTGGCAGTTTGAGTATGTGAGTATGATGTGCTGGAAATGAATCCAGCCACAAGTTATCTGCTTAAGAAGTAAGTACTGGTGAGAAACAGGCTAGGTTTATCGGGTAGAATATTTTCAATGTAGCCACACTGCAGCCCTGGCCAGAATTCTAAAGATCAAGTACATGCACGCAAGTCAGTGCGTTGTTCATATTTCAGTAAAAGGTTGTATGAAAGTACATCTTGTTCTGTACCATTCTCTAATTTTATTACTGATCAAAAGTTACGGTAATTTTTTTTCTATTATTCTGTGGACACCATCCACATGCAATATGGAGTTGGATAGATCCTTGGGAAATTTTGTTGGGCAGGAGAGCAAAAGCAGGGAAGTGGCATTAATTGGATAAGACTGGCAAAGGGCTGAACAGCCTCTCCTGCACTGTATCATATGCAGGACTGAATTCTGATAGAGAAGTCAGTACAAATCAAAATCTAGTTTGATTTGTGAATACTAGGTAGCATAATATCTTTATTTTTGCCACGACCGTTTGGTTGACTAATGCCCAGTCGTGGTGTTTTACTGCTTAATTTTCATAGCAGTGAATCTCCTTAAGATGAACATGAAGCAAACTAATTTGCCAAGGTGTGGGTGAGATAGAAATACAAGAGTGCATTGGAGGGCTGAGATTAAGGATATTTTCCTCTTGAAGTTCTGTGTTTACATTGTCTATGTACATCATTGTGTGCACACACGTGTGTATGCATCTATAGTAGGTCCACCCCCAGTAACCACCGAGTAGATTATGAACGTTGGGATGTTTTTCTACATGTACTATATTTTATCTGAACTTCCCAAAAGGTAACTGTTTAAAAATGAAGAAAGGAATAAAGTATGTTTAGTATATAGTGGCATTTTTCCATAAACTTGCTAAAGATTGTTGCTGTTATTGGTGTTTGTGACTTTACTGTGATTAAAGTTAGTGGCTGAAGGTCGAAATGCTGCAGAAGTTGGACTTTGCCTTGTTAATATTTCATATATTGCTGTCTTTAAAAATAACCCTTTGTCTTTCTTGCTGCCCTCTGTGTAAATATTGCACTTGTCTGAATTCCATTTGCTTTGAGCTGCTATTACCTATTTATTTATTTCTCTGCTTCTTGCCCTCATTTCAGTGAGGAAATGCCTGGGCAATGTATACCTCATGGCAAGATTTTATTTATAGGTCTTTCCTCGTTGACCCATTATACAATTTTTTTTTAACTTTGCTATCATTGCTGTAAATTTTCAATAAAATATTGGGGAGAAAATATATTTCTTGAATTTCCTACTTCAGAGTTTCTGGTCATGGATTTCTCGATGCAAATAAATATTCTTCAACTAAGCACAAGTGCAAGAATTTGACTCACATTGTATACTGGCCATCTTCGTTCGTCAAATCATGAAGCTTGGACTACCTACGTGACATAAACACAATTACTGTTAGTAAGGTTTTGTTTAAATGTTCCCTCAAATTTTATGAGCAATTTCAGACGAGCAACAAAGTGAGGAAATATTTACTTTTGTTTCATGGTTAACAAACAAAGGGTGTCACATTTCCTGGAACACATTGCTGCTGCACTTAAAGGGGAAGATATTCATTTATATTGCACCTTTTATGACCTTAGACCAACCCAAAGCACTTATCAGTCAAGGAGGCTGTTGTAAGGTAAGTAATCGTGTCTGAGCATTGACAAGATCAGTTCGAAATTTTAACGGCTCCCAAAATATCAAATCAAACCTTAATCCTAACTCCAGAATAACCACCTTATTTTATTCTCATATGTTTGAAACCTGGACCACCTGAAGTCGAAGGCAGAAAGTGCTACTACAAGGTGACCTTTTGCGAGAGCTCTTTGATTCTGTGTATGTTACAGAATCATCGAGTCAGAGAGCATGGAAACAAACCCTTCCATCCAATGAGTCCATGCCAACCATAATCCCAAACTAAAATAGGTCCACCTGCCTGCACTTGGCCCATACCCTTCCAAACACTTCTTATTCATGTACATATCCAAATATCTTTTAAACATTGTAACAGTACGTGTATCCACCACATCCTCTGGTGGAACTACTGTGTTTAAAAAAACAAAAAAAATTGCCCCTCTTGCCTTTTAAACCTTTTTCCTCACCTTAAAAGTATGCCGCTTGTTTTAGATTAGATTCCGTACAGTGCGGAAACAGGCCCTTTGGCCCAACCAGTCCATACCGACCTTCCAAAGAGTAACCCACCCTGACCCGTTTCCCTCTGACTAATGCACCATGGCCAATTCACCTAACCTGCACTTCTTTGAACTGTTGGAGGAAACTGGAGCACTTGGAGGAAACCCACTCAGACACTGGGAGAATGTGTTGAAATTCCCTACCCTAAGGAAAACCCACCTGCCATTCATCTTATCTATACTCCTCATGATTTTATAAACCTCTATAAGGTCACCTTCAATCTCTTATGTTCCAGTGAAAAAAATCCCTGCCTACAACAGCCTCTCCTCATAACTCAAACCCTTCATTCCTGGTAAATCTCTTCTGAACTCTCGAGCTTAATAATATCCTTTCAATAACAGTGACCACAAGTGGACACACTACTCCATAAGAGGCCTCACCAATGTCCTGTGCAACAGGAACATAAAATCCCAACTCCTATACTTAGTTCTGATCAATAAAGGTAAGTGCCTTAACCACCCTGTCCAACTCCAAAACTTCAAAGAATTATGTACCTGAATCGCTAGGTCTCTGTTCTACAACGGTATCCAAGGACCTACTTTTAATTGTGTAAGCCCTGTCCTTGTTTGTTTTTACTAAAATGCGAAACCTTGCATTTTTCCAAATTAAATTCCATCCGGCACTCTTCAGTCCATTGACCCAAATGTTGAGATAGAGTTGCATGGTTAATAGATAGACTTGAAAGCAAATGAATGGGCAGCACGGTGGCACAGTGATTAGCACTGCTGCCTCACAGCACCAGAGACCTGGGTTCAATTCCCACCTCAGGCGACTGACTGTGTGGAGTTTGCACATTCTCCCCGTGTCTGCGTGGGTTTCCTCCGGCTGCTCCGGTTTCCTCCCACAGTCCAAAGATGTGCAGGTCAGGTGAATTGGCCATGTTAAATTGCCCGTAGTGTTAGGTAAGGGGTAAATGTAGGGGTATGGGTGGGTTGCACTTCAGCGGGTCAGTGTGGACTTGTTGGGCCAAAGGGCCTGTTTCTACTCTAAGTAATCTAATCCAAAAATAACTGCAGGTCTAAAGATGAGGAAGAAATTTGTGGCAATACTGTCAGCCATGCCTGCAAACAACACCTCCCTCGTCCCCGCAACAACTCTTAATCCTCAGTGGCCCTGTCCTTGATCAAGGCTGGTGACCTATCTTGTACCTGATCTCCAACCCATGAACATACAGTCAGTAAAAGTCCCAGGACCATGTCTTTTTACACCTCTCTTAACCCACACACCACTTCACCCCCTCTGCCCACAAAAGTTCCAAATGTAACTAGTTGTCAGGGCTTTACACCAACAAAATGATACCGATTTACATTTAATGAATTGTCTGTTCATTTGTTTGCAGCAGCTTGTTGGAAGTTATGCTTGCAACAGGTTCCAGCAGCACTGGTGATATGAGTAACCTGTTCATCATGTCATAAGGATTCTGTGTCCAAACAATTTGTGTACATTGTTAGGTGACATTTTTCCCAAAGGTGTAATTTCAGAATTTCTTGCAGGTAAAACATAAACCTTTCTCTCACACCAATGAGAGAGAGGTTGTGTTTGTACAATACAAGTTAAACAGATAAATGTAGAAGCTTGTCTCATCTATCAGGCTACTGATGTAGCTAGTTGAACATTCACACCAAATTACTAGCTTGACTAGATGATTCCACTAGCACCAGCTATCAACACGGATAAAAGTTATTGGTAACCAGTGCCTAAACCTTCTGATACGAGGACACAACCTCATTGCTTGCCGAGAAACAAAGTGCATGTTATTTTTTTTTTGGTTAATTTTGTTGCGTGGGATAAGAATCGGTTCAAATCTTTCAACCATTTGGGTAATCTTTGAAGTGGAAGTTGGTGACAACTGTCAGACTTTAAGACCAACCAATGTAAACAAGTCATTGGAACTTTACAGAGAAAGTGTTTGGTTTTATCAACCAGTTATCTGGCACTGCAGCAAACCATTGAAGTTCCCAAGTGAAGATACTGAGAAATCAGAACCTAGCTACAGGGCATCAAAGCAGAACCAGTAAAGCTTAACAGCTCTGCCTGCATCAGTGGAGACTGAGTTAATGTTTCAAGCCAAAATTACTCTTCCTCACAACCTTTCACCTTTTAATTCTGCAGTTCTGAAGAAGTCCAATCTGACTCCAAACATTAACAATCTTTCCCTCTTCACACATACTGCCTAACCTGCAGAGCGTTGCCAGAATTTTTTAATATCCGATCTGCAGCGTCTGTAGTATTTTGCTTTATTCATAACAGTTTGGGATTTTATTCAAACTAAAAAAAATCTCCTTTTCTCTAATTAGAGGGAAATCAGGAAGGCAAAATGGGAACATGAGATAGCGTTGGCAAATACAATTAAGGAGAATCCAAAGGGTTTTTACAAATATATTAAGGACAAAAGGGTAACTAGGGAGAGAATAGGGCCCCCCCAAACATCAGCAAGGCGGCTTTTGTGTGGAGCCACAGAAAATGGGGGAGATACTAAATGAATATTTTGCATCAGTATTTACTGTGGAAAAGGATATGGAAGATCTAGACTAGGGAGATAGATGGTGACATCTTCCAAAATGTCCAGATTACAGAGTAGGAAATGCTGGAGGTCGTGAAACGGTTAAAAGCGGATAAATCCCCAGGACCTGATCAGGTGTACCCGGGAACTCGGTGGGAGCTAGAGAAGTGATTGCTGGACCTCTTGCTGAGATGTTTGTATCATCGACAGTTACAGGTGAGGTGCTGGAAGACTGGATGTTGGCAAATGTGGGTGCCACTGTTTAAAAAGGGCGGTAAACACAAGCCAGGGAGCTATAGACCAGTAAGCCTGACCTCAGTGGTGGGCAAGTTGTTGGAGGGAATCCTGAGGGACAGGATGTACATGTATTTGGAAAGGCAAGGACTGATCAGGGATAGTCAACATGGTTTTGTGCATGGGAAATCATGTCTCACAAACTTGATTGAGTTTTGAAGAAGTAACAAAGAAGATTGAGGAGAGCAGAGCAATAGATGTGATCTATATGGACTTCAGTAAGGCGTTCAACAAGGTCCCCCATGGGAGACTGATTAGCAAGGTTAGATCTCCTGGAATACAGGGAGAACTAGCCATTTGGATACAGAACTGGCTCAAATGTAGAAGACAGGGTGGTTGTGGAGGGTTTTTCAGACTGGAGGCCTGTGACCAGTGGAGTGCCACAAGGATCTGTGCTGGACCCTCTACTTTTTGTCATTTACATAAATTATTTGGATGCAAGTATAAGAGGTACGGTTAGTAATTTTGCAAATGACACCAAAATTGGAGATGTAGTGGACAGCAAAGCGGGTTTGCTCAGATTACAACAGGATCTGGACCAGATGGGTCAATGGGCTGAGACTTGGCAGATGGAGTTTAATTCAGATAAATGCGAGGTGCAGCATTTTGGGAAAGCAAATCTTAGCTGGACTTATACACTTGATGGTAAGGTCCTAGGGAGTGTTGCTGAACAGAGAGACCTTGGAGTGCAAGTTCATAGCTCCTTGAAAGTGGAGTCGCAGGTAGATAGGGTAGTGAAGAAGGCGTTTGGTATGCTTTCCTTTATTGGTCAGAGTATTGAGTACATGAGTTGGGAGGTCATGGTGCGGCTGTACAGGACATTGGTTAGACCACAGTTGGAATATTGCATTCAGTTCTGGTCTCCTTCCTATCGAAAAGATGTTGTGAAACTTGAAAGGGTTCAGAAAAAAATTACAAGGATGTTGCCAGGGTTGGAGGATCTGAGCTAAGGGAGAGGCTAAACAGGCTGGGGCTGTTTTCCCTGGAGCGTCAGAGGCTGAGGGGTGACCTTCTAGAGGTTTACAAAATTGAGGGGCATAGATAGGATAAATAGACAAAGTCTTTTCCCTGCAGTCAGGGAGTCCAGAACTAGAGGGCATAGGTTTAGGTGAGAGGTAAAAGATATAAAAGAGACCTAAGGGGCAACTTTTTCACACAGGATGGTACGCATATGGAATAATCTGCCAGAGGATTTGGTGGAGGCTGGTACATTTGCAACATTTAAGAGGCATTTGGATGGGTATATAAATAGGAAGGGTTTGGAGGGATATGGGCCGGTGCTGGCAGGTGGGACTAGATTGGGTTGGGATATTTGGTCGGCATGGATGGGTTGGACTGAAGGGTCTGTTTCCATGCTGTACATCTCTATGACTCTATCTGCCAGAACCATGAGGTGCAGGTTTGTAAGGTTGTAATTTGGTTATCTCCGATTGTGTGGAAGAATGGTGTGGGTGTTCAATTAGTACAAAATATGCAACTTCCCAAGGATGATAACCAGTAAACCTAGTGCTATTTGATCAGTCAGTAACAGGATTTCCTGGTGCCAAGTCTAATAAAGTGCCTAATGATGGGGTTACCTCTACAGGTTTCTTGAGTGAGTTACTCAACTCTTCAGTCATAGAGTCATAGAAATGTACAGCATGGAACCAGACCCTTCGGTCCAACCCATCCATGCTGACCAGATATCTCAACCCAATCTAGTCCCACCTGCCAGCACCCGCCCATATCCCTCCAAACCCTTCCTATTCATATACCCATCCAAATGCCTCTTAAATGTTGCAATTGTACCAGCCTCCAACACATCCTCTGGCAGCTCATTCTATACACATACCAGCCTCTGTGTGAAAACGTTGCCCCTTAGGTCTCTTTTATATCTTTCCCCTCTCACCCTAAACCTATACCCTCTAGTTCTGGACTCCCTGACCCCAGGGAAAAGACTTTGCCTATTTACCCTATCCATACCCCTCATAATTTTGTAAACCTCTACAAGGTCACCCTTCAGCCTCCATCGCTCCAGGGAAAACAGTCCCAGTCTGTTCAGCCTCTCCCTGTAGCTCAGCTCCTCCAACCCTGGCAACATCCTTGTAAATCTTTTCTGAACCCTTTCAAGTTTCACAATATCTTTTTGATAGAAAGGAGACCAGAACAACAGTGACCTAACCAATGTCCTGTACAGCCACAACATGACCTCCCAACTCCTGTGCTCAATACTCTGACCAATAAAGGAAAGCATATCAAACACCTTCTTCACTATCCTATCTACCTGCGACAACTCTTCAGGTTTTGAATAACTTAAGTATTCTCTGAAGACTTAGTTTGAGCTTATAACTCTGAGGTACCTTGACCACTAAAGCTGCTACTCTTGCTCTCCAACCTATTTTCCCCCACCCCTGCATGTTATGCATGTTGTCCTTTATAGAGAAGTCAGCCACTGAGGGATCCTAGCCAGCCAACCAACGGTGTTCCAAATACCATACACTTCTTCAATGTGAGACTGAGTGGGAGAGAGCTGGTCTCAAATTGGAAAACCAGTGAGCTGTGCAGTGATTAACTTCATTTAGCCTGAGGCCTATGCCCTGGCAGCGGGAGCAGTAGTATGTCTGCTGGGGGTTGGGGATGGCTGAGGGATAGATGCCTGCTGGGTGGATGTGGAGAAATTGGCTCTAAGTGAGTGTAGACCCACAAGAGGATGGAAGAACACAGCAAGTCAGGCAGCGTCAGGAGGTGGAGAAGACAACATTTCGGGTGTATCCCTTCAGGACTGGGGTGAGTGTAGGGGAAACTGCAGCTAAGGGAGGGGCTAGGTGAACACAAGTAAAGGGTTCAACCTGGTTGGTCAATGGGAGGAATGAATCCGGTTGATAGCTCAAAGAAAGGGAGGAGGTGAGACGGGAGGTTATTTGAAATTGGAGAACTCAATGTTGAGTCCTCTGGGCTGTTAGCTGCCCAGGCTGGGGTCAGCCCAGATTGAGGTGTTGCTCCTCAAATCCACAGACTCCCATAATTACCTGGATTATACCTCCTCCCACCCACTATCCTGCAAGAACTCCATCACTGGTAGGGAGAATGGCATGAACCAAAGATTGGTGAAGGGAATGGTCCTTGTGGGAGGCAGAGAGGGGTGGGGAAGAGAGGTGAAAATGGCTTTGGTGATGGAGTCTAATTGGAGTCAGTGGAAGTGTTTAAGGATGACATGTTGGATGAGGAAACTATTGGGCTGATAAGTGAGGACAAGGGGGACCCTGTCTTCATTATGTTTAAAGGGGTAAGAGTTTAGAGCAATGGAGCGGGGAATGGCTGTCTGAATGACAGAGGAGAGGAAAGCACATTGTTCAAAAAAGGTGGACATCTGAGATGTTTGGGAGCGGAATGTCTTCTCATTCGAGCAGGTGCGATGGAGGAATTGGGAGAATGGGAAGAAGTTCTTTCAGGATACTGGGTGGGAGGAAGTAGTTATGGGAATCTGTGGGTTGGAGGCAATACACCTCTTCTGCCTGGGCAGCCTGCAGCCTGGAGGATTAAACATTTTGTTCTCCAATGGAAATAACCTTCCTTCCCATCCCAGGCTCCCTTCCCAGCCCCTACCCCAGCCTTCCATTCTTCTGCTCGACCCTTCCTTCCAGCTACCAACCGGATTCATTCCTCCCAGTGACACAGGTCGTGCCCTCTACCTGTGTTCACGTATCCCCACCTCACCACCATCCCCCCTCCCCCTTTATCTGCAGTTTCCCCATACACCCACCTGCAGTCCTGAAGAAGGGTTACACCTGAAATGTTGATTTTTCGACTGCCTGATGCTGCTCTGCTTGCTGTGTTCTTCCAGCTTCCTGCTTGTCTACCTTGGATTCCAATATCTGCAGGGGTTTTTTTTTGTCTAATTAAGGAAGCAGGCTTGAGAGAAGCAAGGCCTTCTGCTTTCCACACTGCTCGATGGAAACAGTAGAGTTGGCCAAGTGCAAATTTGTGGGACCACAAATGAGGGAGGGAGAATGTGTGAGCGCCCTGAAGCAGGGGTGACTGTTGGTGTGGCGTTTGTGCATTCTCCCCGTGTCTGCATGGATTTCCTCTCGGTGCTCCGGTTTCCTTCCACAGTCCAAAAGATGTGCAGATTAGATGGAATGGTCATGAAGTTGCCCATAGTGTCCAAGGATGTACAGGCAGGGTGGTTTAGCCATGGTAGTATGATGGGGATTGGGTCTGGATGCGATGCTCTTTGGAGGCACCGTGCAGACCCAATCAGCTGAATGGTCTCTTTCCACAGTTCAACTCCATCCCATTCCCTGTCACAGGTCCTAGTTTTGAATGCTCTCAAATTAATAGAGAGTAAAATGTGGGAGGGCAGCCTGAAGTGCATTTTTTAAATTTCAAAATATACTTTTTTCATAACATTATTTGGATCTCTATACAATTAGCCATGCCATTCTTGTGCGCACATTACATTGCTTTACAAATGGCTTTGACAGTCTGCTCAGGGAACTGCTCGATAGGATCCGCCCTCTCCTTTTCCCGAAGGGTCTCAAGGACACTACGTGCTGACCACTTCCTGATGGACTTGTGGTCAAAGGTGTTTTTCTTCTTAAACTTTTCCACGAAGGACAGGCGATACGGAACAGTCCAACTACTCGGAGCGTTCCGCGGCAGCGAGGCCAGGCCCATCCTTCGCAACACCGGGGACAGGTAGAACCTCAGTACGTAGTGACACTTGGTGTTTGTGTACTGGGGATCCACGCACAGCTTGATGCAGCCACACACAAAGGTGGCCATCAGGGTGAGGGTGGCATTTGGTGTGTTTTTCTCCCCTGTTACCCAGATCTTTATACATCGAGTCCCTTTGGACCCAGTCCATCTTTGATCTCCATATAAAATGGAAGATGGCCCGGGTGACTGCAGCAGCACAGATTCTTGGAATAGGCCAGACCTGGGCTACATGTAACAAAAACAGTGACAGTGCCTCACACCTGATGACCAGGTTTTTTCCCGCAATGGAGAGCGACTGTAGCTTCCATCTGCCCAATTTCTGCCTCACTTTGCTGATACGCTCCTCCCAAGACTTGGCACATGCCCCAGCTCCCCCCCCACCCCGAACCAAATACCCAGCACCTTCAGGTGGTCAGTCCTGACGGTGAAAGGGATCGAGGATTGGTCGGCCCAGTTCCCAAAAAGCATGGCCTCGCTCTTGCTTCAGTTTACCTTGGCCCCCGAGGCCCGTTCGAACTGGTCACATATGCACCTGAATCTGCGCACGGACAGCAGATCCGAGCAGAAAACGGCGACATCATCCATGTACAGGGAGGCTTTAACTTGTAGGCCCCCGCTGCCCGGAATAGTCACCCCTCTTAGGCTCGCATCCTTCCTGATGGACGTGGCAAATGACTCTATGCAGCACACAAACAAGGCAGGAGGGAGAGGGCAGCCCTGCCTGACTCCAGATCTGACTGGGAAGCTATCTGATTCCCACCCATTGATTGAGACTGCTCTATTCCGCTCTGTGGGACTTGATTGGCCAGGACCTGCTGGAGGTGTATGTCAGTATGCTTCGGGCAGGTACCATGAGTGAATCCATGAGGAAAGGCATCATCACCCTCATCTATAAGTGGAAGGGGGAAAGGGAGGAAATCAGAAATTGGAGACCAATCTCACTATTGAATGTGGATTACAAAATTTTGTCAAAGGTTATCACCAACTGGGTCAGGTCTGCTCTGGGGTCGGTGATTCATCCTGACCAAACCTGTGCTGTGCCGGGCAGGAAGATCGCTGAGAGTCTCGCATTCCTCAGGGATACGATCGCCTACATGCAGGACAGAAGGTTGGACATCTGCCTGATCAGCCTGGACCAGGAGAAAGCCTTTGACAGGATATCACACAGGTATATGAGAGATGTTCTCTCCAAAATGGGCTTTGGGGAGGGAATCTGCGATTGGATCAGACTGCTCTACACCAACATTGTCAGTGCAGTCTCAATCAATGGGAGGGCAGCCTGAAGTGCATTAGAATAAGTGCAACCAGAGATAACAAAAGACTGGTGAAGGGTTTTTATAGTTGAGCTGGTGCAAGGATAAAGCCAAACCATGTTACAGATGTGCCAATAGGTGTCCTTTGTGGTTGCCAGCTCACCATGGGGCCATGTATGGCATCAGAGTTGTAGACCATCTGGTCAGCCTTAGTTGCTAGAGGGGGAGCTAGAGGTTTACAATGGCTTCAGCCTCTGTGTTGAGGTAAACTACTGCTTATCCAATATGGATATCAGGCAGGCAGCCTGGATTTCAGTGTGATTACAGGATCGAGGGAGAGGTGCCATGATGTCAAGCTGGGTGTCACCATTGAGCATGTGGAAACAGAACCTTGTTTTGTGCCCGGGCTTAAGCATTTTGGTCATTCATCGCTGACTGTTTCCTTCTCTGCAGATGCTGCTAGCCTTGCTGAGTTTCAAAAGTACTTTGCTTTTATTCTTTATTTGTGGTTCCACTCTGTTGTTCCTGACCTCATCCTTTATTTCTTCCTCTATTTAAAGACTCACTTAAGATCCAGTTTCCAAGTTCGATAACAGGGCGCACAAACACTCAGTTAACCCTCATAGGTACTGAGTGCCATCTTTACAGTATTTGATCTTGTTTCAGATTTCCGTTATTCATCATTTCCTTTCCCAATTTGTCCTACAGTTAAATACACAAAATCGGAACATATTTTTGTCCAACTAGCATATAAGAAGATCATAGAGTCAAGATTAGAGTGGTGCTGGGAAAGCACAGCAGGTCAGGTAGCATCCAAGGAGCAGGAGAATCGACATTTCAGCTCCTGCCCGAAACAGTCCTCACTTTCTCCTGTAAGAAGATCATGTTGTACAAAATAATTTAATTCCAAGTGTGTTCTTTTCACATTTAGCAGATCCTAGGTCCTTTATTCACCCCTTGTTTAGGTGGTTCCCAAGTGTGAAAGAGAAAACTGCTTGAAACTCTGGATCTGACAAGTGATTCAATGTGAGTAAAGTAAAATATAATGTGTTCAAGTCTAATGAAAGGTGCACATTACGTTATGGGTTCACATCACTGATAGTGACCCACCTACTGAGGGCTAGGAGAAAGTGAGGACTGCAGATGCTGGAGATCAGAGCTGAACATGTGTTGCTGGAAAAGCACAGCAGGTCAGGCAGCATCCAAGGAGCAGGAGAGTCGACGGCTCATGCCCAAAACGTCGATTCTCCTGCTCCTTGGATGCTGCCTGATCTGCTGCGCTTTTCCAGCAACACATTTTCAGCACCTACTGAGGGCTCCCAATATTTTATGCTTATCAGATTTAAACAGCTGCTGTAGTTTCCCTTTGTTTTCTGTGATGAACTCAAGCTGAACATTATCCTTGATTCATAAGTATGAGCTTTAATGGAACGGTTTCATACGCTGCTCTAATTAACCTGTTCAGACTTGTTACGACACATCTCTGGAGCAAGTGGGACTTGAACCCAGGACTCCCGGTCCAGAGATAGGAACACCACTACCGTGCCCAATCTAGGGGAATAGCTTTAAAGCAGCGGTGTACCACCTCAGTTGTTTACTTTGATCACTGCAGGAGCTGAGTCGTGGATATTTTCAAGTCAGTACAAGAACAGGGAAAAGGGCTTCCTTTTGCATTGTCCCATTCTATGATTTCAGTGGCATAATTCTGCAGCTTTATTTAATTAAATATCACAACTGAACAGAGCAGGAACTTCAACTTTTCACTCTTGTCTAGATTAGTTGACTCAGCATTACTTGGCCTCTCTCTGATTACTTAGCTCAATCTTCTCAAGGTTGAGTATGTTCTAGGGTTAATTTGCCCTCCAGTGTTTACCCACAGGTCTCAGCAGTTCCTTGAAAACACTCTTCTGTCTACCTTCCCCTAAAGTAAGGTCTCCCTGTCTGATAAAAGTCTCCAGTACTTGACAAATCAAAGCAGGGTTTGGCTCTTATCACTAGTTCATACCTTGATGTGACCTCTGATCCTTCTGGCATTAGTTCCTTCATGACATTCAAGGCTATGGGCTGAGTGCTGGAAAGTGGGATTAGAGTACATTGGTGATTTTTTTTGTTGTCGGTGCAGACTTGATGGGCCAAATTTCTGTTTTAATTACCACATCATGCTCTTTCTTTTTCATTCATTTGTGGGACGCGAGCATCACTGTCTGGGCCCAGCATTTCTTGCCCCTCCCTAGTTACCCTTGAGAAATTGCTGGTTTGCAGCCACCTTGAACTGCTGCAGTCCACCTGGTATAGGTTGGCCTAAAATGCTGTTCAGGAGGGAATTCCAGGATTTTAACCCAACGACAGTGAAGGAATAGTGATATATTTGCAAGGTAGCCTGGTGAGTGTTTTGTGGAGGGGAAACTTGCAGTTGGTGGTGTCCCCGTGTATCTGCTGCCCTTGTCCTTCTAGTTGGAAATGGCCATGAGTTTGGAAGGTGCTTTGGTGAATTCTAGACTGAGTCTTGAAGATAGTAGCAGCAGTGTATACTGAGTGTTAGTGGTGGAGGGAGTGGATGCTTCTGTATGTGGTACCAATCAAGTGGGCGCCTTGTCCTGGATGGTGTCAAGTTTTGAGTGTTGTTGGAGCTGCACACATTCAGGCAAGTGGGGCATATTTCATCACACACCTGACTTGTGCCTTGTTAATGGTGGACAGACTTTTGAGAATTAGGAGGTGAGTTACTTTGCTGCAGTATACCTAGCTTCTGATCTGCTCATGTAGCCACTGTGTTTATAAGGCAAGTCTAGTTGGCTTTCTGGCATATGGTAACCCCCAGGATGTTTATAGCCACACCATTGACAGTCAAGGTGGCTAGACTGTCTATTATTGGAGATGTTTGTGTGGCACAAATATTACTTGCCACTTATTAGCCTAAGCCCGAATATTTTCCAGATCTTATTGCATTTGAATATTGGACTGCTTTAGTATCTGAGGAGTCACAAATGGTGCTGAACATTGTGCAATTATCAGCAAATATCCCCACTTCTGACCTTAAGATGGAGGGAAGGTCATTAACAAAGTAGCTGAAATGTTGGGTCTATGACACTATGATGAGGAACTCCTGCAGAGATGTTCTGGAACTAAGATGGCTGACCTTGAACAACCACGACCATCTTCCTGTGTTCCACATATAACTCCAGATAGTAGAGAGTTTGCCACTGATATTCATTGGTATCAAGGACTTCTTGATGCCATATTCAATCAATTGCAGCCTTGATGTCAAGGCTTTCACCTCCTCTCTGTTTTGTCCATGTTTGAACCAAGGCTGTAATGAAGTCAGGAGCTCACAGGTCCTGGTGGAATCCAGTCTGGGCGTCACTGAGCAGGTTATTGCTGAGCAGGAGCTGATTGATGTTGATGACACTTTCCATCACTTTGCTGATGACTGAAAGTAGACTGATAGAGGGGTAATTGGCCAGATTTGATTTGTCCTGCTTTTTATGTAAAGGACTTAGCTGGGCAGTTTTCTACATTATCAGGTAGATACCAGTGGTGTAACCGTACTGGAACAGTTTGGTTCAGGGAACAGCAAGTTCTGAAGCCCAAGTCTTCAGTACTATTGCCAGAATGTTGTCAGAGCTCATAGCCTTTGCACTGTCCAGTGCCTCCAACTGTTATTTTGATATCACATGGAGTGAGTCAAATTGGATAAAGACTGGCATCTGTGATGCTGGGGACTACTGGACAGGCCAAGAAATACAGGCATTTCTGGCTGTAGTTTGCTGTAAATGCTTCAGCCTTGTCTTTTGCACTGACGTGTTGGGCTCTTCCACCATTGAGAGTGGGCATATTTATGAATTAATTGGCCTCTTGCTTTCCTTAATCCATAGTTATCGTCTGTTCAAAGAGCATAAATTCAAAATGGTGGCCTCATGCATGACTTTAATTTTCACTCCTATTCTCAGTTATTAATTTTTATACTTTCTACAACAAATTTCTTCATGTTTCAGTGCTAACTGGGAGCCTTCGCCACTCCTAGAACATATCATTTTAACTGATGGAAACTGTAGGGGAAATCTTATGATATTCCATGTTGGCAGTCTTGGGCCTGCACTGGAAGCTGAACCTTACAAAATAAACTCCATTAATATTTTTATTGAGCATCAATGATGTGGAAATTATTTGATTTGTGGACAAATGGATAAAGATTGAGGAATTATTAAGGAACAGTGCAGAGTCTATACCAGGAAATGTTTAATTCCAATCTAAGAAGGCAAAATAGAGAGGAAAAAAATACTATTGCATGAAGAGAGAGATAAAAGAGAAGAAACTGTTAAAGAATTATTTCTTAAAATTGAACTTACTGCCAAGAATTAAAATCTGTATTAATGAGACAATGTTTGTTGAAAATATACATTAACAGTGGCAGACAGGTTGTTTGGTAGATGTTATCATAAAAAGAAAACAATGAATGTAAGATGCCAGAAACTCAAGGTCTGGCAGCACCTGTGAAAAGAGAGCTCAAAGTTAGCATTTCAAGTCCAGTGACCCTTCTTCAGAACAGACCCTCCTTTAGTCCAGTACTTAACATGCTGCTAAAAATTCACTCACACTGGAAACACGTAGCAGGTCTCTCAATGAGATATTGCAATAGTGCAACTTATGGAGGAGGAGGCAACTCAGACAGCTACCTCCTGCTGTGTGATCAGTTGGAGTTATGATCTGATTTGCTCTTAAAGGATGCTGAGCATTGACAGCCTCAGTGTACTCTTCATGTACAATCTAGGCTTTTGTTAGGGAATCTACTACAGACAAGTCCCATTTAAGAATTTGCCTTTCAAAAGATACCACGTTATAAAAACTGTGGCAGCACTAATTTGCCAACATAACCATGGAAATAACTAGTGGACATCAAATGGAATTGTATGCCAACTGCTGGAAAGGTGACATGAATGTAATTAAAATAGACAAGTTAATAATGACATTAAAAGAGTATATCTGCTGAAATCAGGGCTCTGTGCCAGCTCTGCTTTTATTTAGATCCTGGTTGTATCTGTACCTCTAGGCGAAAGTGAGGACTGCAGATGCTGGAGATTAGAGTGTGGGGCTGGAAAAGCACAGCAGGTCAGGCAGCATTCGAGGAGCAGGTGAACCGAGGTTTCGGGCAAAAGCCCTTCATCAGGAATTCATACCTCAAGTCTATTTATCCTAATTATGCTTCATAATCCTCCTGAAATTCTTAGCTAAATCCGTCCAGTTTGGTTTTAAAAATTACAATTTTGAAAAAAATGCTTCCTGCTTCACAGCTGCAGGTTCTAGCTCTGATTTTAAGATTGTACCCATCTTTTTCTGGATTCTGCCAAAACAAGAACTAATTTCTCTCTATTTCCGTTTTATAAAATGCCTTGTCATTTTCAATATCTCGGTTTGTGATATTCTAAAATCAAGCCACGTTTATCCTCGTAGACTCATCCCTTAAAGCAGGGGTGGGCAATTATTTGGGTTGGAGTGACACTTAATAGATTTGGATAGTAAGACACAAAATGAATCATGCTAATATAATTTGTCTTTGAAATTTGAAAGAACACCAATTGCTGGAGAAACACAGCAGGTCTGGCAGCATCTGTGGAGAGAAAGCAGATTCAACGTTTCGGGTTCAGTGACACTTCAGAACTTTAAAATTTGTTGAGGCAATTATTGTATTAAAAAAAACTTCCATGTCATTTCCCAACATAATCCAAGTCTCCGAAAACCTGCAATACAGAAATTATTATTTTTTTAAAAATATGCTTTAAATTGTTCACTCTGTGAAGGAGAGGAATACTTTAACAGTTGAAATTCTTTTATATTCATTTTTGGCATGTGGGCATTGCTTTTATTATTTATTGACATTTATTTTGCATTTATTTATTAATAAATTATTAATTTACGTATTTGTTTACATTTATTGTCCCTCCTTAGTTGCCCTTGAGAAGGTGTGGTAAGCTGCTGCTGAAATATTAGCAGGTACTTGTTTGAAAGTTGATCTGTTTTCGCTATTGAAGCCAATCTCCACTCTTTAAGCTGCAGTCATTTTGAAGTTGCACAGCTCTCTGTGAATAGACGGGATTCACTTTAGCCTGTTGTGGTATCGCGTCTGAAATCCTAGGCTTGCTGCTGTTGGCTAATGTGGCTGGCTGGTAAGGTGATGCTTAAAGCGCCATCAGTGCAGTGATCCTGCGTGCACTCCGGGATGATCTAAAAGAGATAGTGCAAAGGTGGCACTTCCAGACTGATTTATCACCAAGAGGTACAGTATGCAGGTACAGACTTAAAGTTTTGGAATCTGGTGTAATTATACGATTCAGCCTGCGTCAGGGACAGTGCTTTATTTATATCTAAGACTCCTGGGGTCTGTAAAGGGGTAAATATTGGTGCTGTCAAAGTACCATTTAAATATAATGCAAACTCAGTCTTGGAGCTGTATCCATCAAATCATGGCAGGCACCAACTGTGGTACTGCACCAAATCACTCTTGATGGTAGCTAAGTTCCCCATCTAGTGGACGTTTTCTGTCCTTACATTCCTCATGGCTCTTGCTATGTGCTAGGGTACAACTAACTGCATTGCAGTCCAGGAAGATAGTCCCCACGTCTCTCATTAGAGGGATAGTTGGTGGTGGTTTAACCTGAAGGTTACCATATCTCAGGCGAGGCAGGAGGTTGTGTAGAAGGAATTTTCATGCAAACTTCAGCTGGTGTCGGAATTAAACCCATGCTGTTGGTATCACTGTGCACATTCAACCCAACTGAACTAACTAATGCCTAAGTCAGTGCATGAAAACATTTGTGTCAACAACAACTTACACCCAAATCGCACCTTTAATGTCACCAAGTTGCAATGTGATGATACAATGAAAGAACATATTTAACATATCCTCAGTACACACAAATCACTTTGCAAACAGTGGCTTCGCTGGGAAGAAAGTGCAAGATATAAACAGTGACCATTACATCTGCACTTTTGATGGATAAACTGTTAGTCTTGCCAGATTAAGGAAGGTCCCTCTGACCTTCCACAACCTTTAGAACTACATCTCCCATCTAACAAAAAGCATTACCTCACACTTGTCTGTATGAAACTTAATCTACCACCACCTGCCTACTCCAGCAACTTGCCTAAGTTCTTTTGGAGTTCTTCACTGTCCTTCAGATTTTGTATTATCCACAAACTTTGAAACTACCAGCTGCAGACCAAGATGTAGATGTTTAATATATACATAAGTAAGGCATCCAATACTAACCCCTGGGGATCTGGCCTGAAAATATCCATTGACCGTTACTCTGTTTCCTATCACTCAGCCAATTTTGTATCCATGTCTCTTCTATCCCTTCTCTTCCATTAGCTTTTACTTTCCTCACAAGTCTGTTGGATGTTGTATGGAATGCCTTCTGGAAGTACATGTATACCACATCAACAAGACAACCCTCTTCGGACCCATTCTGTTACCTCCTCAGAAAGTGCCAAAAATTTAGTTAAACACAATTTTCCCTTTAAAGATCCAGGCTGACTCTTTCTAATCAACCCATCTTTTTCCATGTGACTATAGATTTATTCCAAATAGCTGTCTCCAGAAGCTTCTCTACACTGACGTTAAACTGACTCCTGTAATCAAACGGCTTATTTTTCAACCTTTTTGAACAAGGGCATGATGTTTGCAATTTTCCAGTCTTCTGCTGCCTCCCCTGAGTCTAGGGAAGACTGAAAGATTGTGCCCAGTGCCCTGCATTTTCCACTCTCAGTTCCTTACATATATTTGATTGCATCTCGTCCGGTTGCAGTTCCTTGTCGACTTTAAGTATCAAAAATCTATCCAATAATTCTTCTTTATCAACTTGAACCCTGCTATTGACAGAATTTCTTCCTCTGTCACCATGGCCTAGGTATCATTTAGATCCTTGTTAAAGTATTTATTTAATACCTCAGGCATGACTCTTATGTCCATATGTAAATCCCTTTTTGGTCCCATATCGCCCTGACTCCTCCTTTTAGGCTCTTTTACTACTTAAATGCCCATAGGAGAGTATGGGACATCCGTTGATGTTGGCTGCTAGTCTTTTCTCATAATTCCTCTTTGCTTCTCTGATACAATTTTCCACAACCCTCTGAACCTTCTGTATTGCTCTTGCTTCTCAATGGGGCTTTCTATCTGACACCTGTCATAAAAACACTACTTCTCTATCATCATTTCTATCTCTTCTGTCATCCAGGGAGCTTTGCATTCGTTTGTTCTACTTTACCTTTTGACAGAATATAACCCGACTGTACCCAAAACAGCTCTTCTTTGAAGGTAGCCCTTTTCTCATTTACTACTTTTTTTCCATCAACCTTTCCTGCTAGTCAATCTAATGTGATACCATTCTTGCCCCACTGAAATTGGCTCTCTGCTGATTGATCCATCTTACTCTCTACGACCACTGTTGTCCCTTACTGTCCTAACTATTACAATACAATGGTCACTGCCTCCTAAACACTCCCCCACTAACACTTGACAAACTTGGCTCACCTTGTTAAGAAGAGTCAGGTCCAACATTGCATCTTTTCTTGTTCAACTGGACATACTCAAACTGAAGAGATTAAGTTTTTGAAGATTGAAATAAGGCTGGAAGGTTGGCCGGCTTTGAATCGAGAAGGGAATCTCCATGGTAACTCGAAATTCAAATGCATTTGGAAGGTATCTGGCTGGAAAGGGAAAATAAGGGCAAAAAGCCCCCTGACCCTAAAAATCACTTTGAACTGCTTCAAATAGAATAGAATGTCTGTTTAAGGGGTAGAGTAAAATATAATGGTGGGGGGATGTTTTCAGTCATAATAAAGCATTAGAAAGTACTTATTTCTGTAGTTTAAAGCATAAGATGGCTGTCAAGTCAATGTTGCTTTTAGTTTGTTTGATACAGTAAAGGACTTCAAATTGAAATCTAGTCAGGTGATCCTTTTTAGTCAAGTTTGAATATCTTTTTAATGGTGACAAATTGATAGTTCTTGTGGGACTTAGAATCCACAAGCTGAATACATTGGGATTGGCCTAAGTTTAAACAAACCAGATTAATCTGTGATGTTTACTCCTGTAGTTAAACATTAAATCAGCTGTGTTTATTATGGGAACAGTGCTGCTAGCCAATGTTTGGTTTAGCATGGATGTACCGACTAGGAAAAGAGCAAAACCTGACCTTCTCTTGGGAAATAAGACAGGGCAAAGTGACTGAGTTGTCAGTGGAGGTGCACTTTTGGGCCCAGTGATCATAATTCAATTAGTTTTACAATAGTTGTGGAAAAGGATAGACCCGATCTAAAAGTTAAAGTTCTAAATTTTGACAGGATTAGGCAAGGACTTTCAAAAGTTGATTGGGAGAGGATATTCGCAGAGGATAAATGGATGGTTGGAAAGTGGGAGGCCTTCGAAAATGAGATAATGAGAGTCCGGAGACCATATGTTCTGTTAGTGTGAAGGGCAAGGCTGGTGAGAGTAGGGAATGCTGGATAACTAGAGAAATTGACACTCTGGTGAAGGGAAGGAAGGAGGGATATGGCAGGAATTGACAGCTGAGATTGAGTGAATCCCTCAAGGTGTAGAAAGGCTCTATTCAAGAGGGAAATCAGGAGGGCAAAAAGGGAATATGAGATAGTTTTGACAAATAGGATTTAGGAGAATCCAAAGAGATTCTACAACTACATTAAGGAAAAGAGTAACCAAGGAGAGAATAGGGGTCCTTAAAGATCTAAAAGGCTATCAATGTGTGGAACCACTGGAAATGGGTGAGATACTAAATTAGTATTTTGCACCAGTATTACAGTGAAGAAGTATATGGAAGCTACAGAAATTGGAGAAATAAATAGTGATTTCTTGTAAAGTATACAGAGGAGGAGGTGCTGGATATCTTGAAATGCACAAAAGTGGATGAATCCCTGGGACTTGATCATGTGTATTCCAGAACTTTGTGGGAAGCTAGGGAAGTGATTGCTTGGGCCCTTACTGAGATAGCCATGGAGGAGGTGCCAGAGGACTGGAGGGTGGGTAATGTGGTGCCATTATTTAAGGAAGGTGGGTAGGAAAAGCCAGGGAAATATAAACTAATGAGCCTGATATCAGTGGTGAGTACATTGTTGGAGCAGATTCTGAGGGGCAGAATTAACATGCATTTGGAAAGGCAAGGACTGATTATGGATAGTCAACATGGCTTTGTGGGGGATCTAAGATGGTGGCAACCTGAGAAGATCACACTGCAGAGCTTCACATTGCAGCAGGAGCAGGATGGTCCTTTAACCCGCCCAACCCAGGTCATCAGGATTTCTTGGGAGTTTAAAAGATTGTGGAACCCTAAGAAACATTTGAAAATTGACTTACCTGTATTTTCAGCTGTCCAGAAATGCCTAAAAAGGGAGGAGGAGCATCTGAGGTCGGGCCTGCAGCTCAGCCTGCAGCAGCCTCAGAGCCGATTACTCTCCAGGACCTGGTGAACCAGCTCTCGAAATCTCGTGAGATGCTGGGGAAACAGATTGAAGAGAAGCTGGCTCCAGTCTCTCTAATGCTGCAGAAGCATAAGCAGCAGCTGGGAGACCTGGAGAAGAGGACAGATGAGGTGGAGCGCAGGGTTACAGTGGTGGAAGCTGATGCCAGTTCATTCAAGGAAGAGATCCAAGCCCTGAAGATGCAGGTTCGTAATTTGCGTGACCTTGATGATCTTGAAAACAGTGGCAGGAGAAAAAACATTCGGATCATCGATCTGCCTGAGGGTAAGGAAGGTGAGCGGCCTGTGGAATTTGTTGAAGATTGGCTTCCGAAATTCCTTGACTTGGAGACTGGCATGAGAGGATTGAAGATAGAGAGGGCTCACCGGGTCGCAGCACGGAGGTCGGGTCTGGGTCCTGTCCTGATGTGGTTCCATCATTACCGGGATAAGGAGAGAGTCATGGAGACTCCAGGGGAAGGATCCAAAAGCCCTAATTTATGAGGGGTCTAAGATCATGTTTTTTCAGGACTTTTCAGCTGCGGCAATCCAGAAACGAAGATCGTACGATGGTGTCAAGAGAGGATTGAAGGAGCTTGGGATTCAGTACACCCTGAGTTATCCAGCAGTGCTTCGGATCACCTTAGATGGATCCATGCATCTCTTTGACACATCGGAGAAGGCCAGAGACTTTGTGGACAAATTAACCTAATTTAAACAATTGTAGTATGTATAAATATCGTCGCTTGGGTATGCATTTATCATTCTGTAAAAGAAATGGAGGAAATCTGGTTGGAGCTTTGTTTTTCCCTTTTTTTTCCCTCTATTGATAATAATTTGGTTCAAACTATGTCTGGCGGTGGTTAAGATGTACATTTTAGATTTCTAAGTTAGAACATACCAAAGGATGGGTGCGGTATTTATTCCCCCTTTTTTTAATAAACAAATTTGTTTTATTCATATTGATATTCTATGGTGTGTTTATTCTTTTTAGCTTGTGCTCGCGATGTGGCTCTAGCTGGGAGAAGTGAAGGTGGTTGAGATGGTTAGATGCCTATTTATGGGCCGTTCGGGATGGGTAGTTGCCCCCTCTGGGCAGGGGGTGAGTTCCCTACTCAGCACTTTTGGCACTTTATGTGTTGGTTTGTTTTCTGTTTTTTGTTGTTTTTTTATTTTTAATAATTTTGTATGTTTGTTAAATTTAGTGGTTTTAGTTTATGTAGTTTTTATATTTGGTGGACCATGTGACACTAAGGCTCAGCAATTTGTAGTTCGGGTTCCTCCTCTCTGGAACTTAAGTATAATTGCAGAAGATTATTGTTAATGATTTGATTAATGGTGTACCTGGAATATCAAGGGAAGTCACTCACGAATTAAGAGGAAGAAGGTACTCTTGAGTCTTAGAAAGGAAAAGGTGGATATTGCTTTGTCACAGGAGACACATTTGGATGACCAGGAGCATCTGAAGTTACAGCAGAATGGCTTTGACCGAGTTTATTTTTCATCATTTAATACCAGGAGTAAGGGAGTGGCTATATTGGTAAGGAAATATCTCTCATTTAAATTGTTGGAATGTGTGAAAGACACATACGGGAGGTTTGTAATTCTTAAAGCCTTGATAAATGGGGAAGAATATGGTGTTTTAAATGTTTATTGTCCCCCAGCTCATCCTCTTAAATTCTTGGTAGATGCTTTTTCTAAACTGATAAGTCTCAAGTCTCGGCACATCATTATAGGGGGAGATTTTAACTGCCTCATGGACCCCACAGTAGAAGGTTGCTGAAAGGTCCCTCGATACCCTCTGTACAAACTAAACAGTTATTGGGTCTTTGTGGGAAATTAGGATTGGTGGACATCTGGAGGTGTCTCCACCCTACAGGTAGGGATTTCACGTTTTTCTCCAATCTGCATAGATGTCACACGAGCATTGAATTTTTTCTGACCCCTGCGGTAACCCTGGATCTGGTGGCATCCTGTACGATTGGTAATATTGCCAGCTCTGATCATGCTCCAGTGTACCTCATGGTTAAGATTAAGGATGTTATAGTGGATTCAAGGTACTGGAGAATGGACCCCTTTATTCTCATGGACGGTAAGTTTGTGGAGTATTTCTCTAGGGAATTTCGGACATTCCTAGATTGATTGATAGCTCATCTGTTCTCTGGGAAACTGCCAAAGCTTATACCAGGAGATTAGTTATTTCATATTCCATCAGTAGGAAGTGGCAAAAGGATGAGCAGCAACTCTCCTTGAAGCACGGTTGAAGGCAGCCGAGAAAGCCTATTTTGACAGACCCTCGTTGGTCAAACTACAGAGGATTACGGCACTGCAGTCTGCACTAAATTCCGTGCTCACGCAGATGGCAAAGAAGGAGCTGGCTTTTGCAAAGCAAAGGTTATATGAGCATAGTGACAAGCCAGACAAATACTTAGCATACCTTGCCAGAAAGAGTAGTGCCCCACAAACCATTACAGGGATTAGGGAAGGGTCTGGGAACCTAACATGTGATTCTAAAAAGATCAATGTGGCATTCCAGAGATCCTACTCTAAATTATATTAGTCTGAGAATTGTGAGGAGGGGCCGGCCAAAATGGAATCCTTTTTTAGAGATCTAAAGCTCCCGGGTGTGACTCCCGAACAACAGTCCTTTCTCAATGCCCCATTATCAGAGCAAGAAGCGCAGGAAGTTGTGAGGCTGCTTCAGAGTGGAAAGGCGCCTGGTCCTGCCGGACTTCCCAGTGAATTTGAAAGGAATTTATAAGTATACTGTCAGGCTCGATGCTGAATATGTTTAATGATTCATATAGTCATGATTGTCTCCCACCATCTCTGAGAGAGGCCAAAATTTTACTTATCCTTAAAAAAGGGAAGGATCCGGAAGGCTGTGCTTCATACAGGCCCATCTCGCTCTTAAATGTGGACTTTAAGATCCTCTCTAAGGCTCTCATGTTAAGGCTGGAGACTGTGTTATGCTTTATTATTAAAGAGGATCAGACGGGCTTCATAAAGGGACGCAGAGCCTCCGATAATGTTAGGAGGCTGCTTAACGTAATTCAAGCATGCCAACAGCACTCAATACAGGGATTGGTGATTTCTTTAGATGCAGAGAAGGCATTTGACCGAGTTGAGTGGCCGTACCTTATCTATACTCTAGACCGGTTTGGTCTGGGCGAAGTTTTCATAAGATGGGTAAAGGTTCTCTACAGTGTACCTCTCGCGACGGTCATTACCAACGTGATATGATCAAGCAATTTTAATATTTCTAGGGGCAGCTGGCAGGGCTGTCCCCTTTCCCCATTACTTTTTACCTTGGTGATTGAACTGTTGGCAGAGGCCATTCGTGAGGATCTCAATATATTAGCTCCAGAAGTGGGGTCAAAATTACATAAAATCTCGCTGTATGCAGACAATGTTCTAATTTTCTGACAAATACAGCAGTCTCAGTGTCTTGCCTGATACAATGCATTCAGCCGTTTGGCGCTTTTTCAGGGTATAAGGTTAATTTTGCTAAATCAGAGGCTATGCCTATGGGTGGTCTTACGAAAGAGTTGGCTCTTGAGAGTGACTGTAGATTCCCATTTAGGTGGTCACAGGGGGGGTTTATGTGTTTGGTCATATTCATTACTCCAGTTCTGGATTGGCTGTTCAAAGCCAATTTTACTCAATTATTTGAAAAATTAAACAAGATCTCCAAAGATGGGAGGCACTTCCAGTCTCATGGTTGGGTTGGATAGCGCTTATTAAGATGAATATTCTCCCTCGTTTGCTATACCCTATACGGATGCTCCCCCTGATTTTCAATAAACAAACACTCAGGAGACTGAACAGTTGGTTCAGCCCCTTTGTCTGGCACCGTAAATGGCCTCTCATTAAATTAACCAAGCTGCAGTTACCTCACAGACTGGGGGGGAGTAGACCTTCCGGACATTAAAAATTACCAATTAAGCTCACTTTTGATTGGGTTTGTGGGGACCCTCTTTCAATATGGCTAGATATCGAAGTCTCCCAGGCAAGGTGCCCCCTTACCAGTTTGCTGTTTTTGGACAAGGTGAGGACAGTTAGGGAATATTGCCATAACCCAATAGTCATCAATACTGTTAAAGAATAGAGGGCAATTCGGCAGAGGGAAGGTAATGTTGGCAAAACATCTTTGTTTGCACCTTTAGTGGGAATGCCAGGTTTTCAACCAGGTATGATAGATTCAGGATTTAAACGTTGGGCAGCTAGGGGTATATCTTGCATGGGCGATTTATTTGAGGGAGATGTAATGATGTCCTTTGATCAGTTAGTATGGAAGTACGAGCTACCTAATAGAGACCTCTTTCGTTTTTTTCAAGTTAGGGATTTTATTCAAACAGAGACCACACTTTTGACTGATCCCTCCAAATCTGACATAGAAAGAGGGGTACTAAGGGCTAAGAGTACACTCTCTGTCAGTACTCTATATCACCAATTGGGGGGTGCCACCTCAGATGAGTCTGATCGACTCTGCAAGGTGTGGGAAAGAGAGCTGGGTGTTGAAGTTTCTTCAGAGGCATGGGAGGATATTTGGGAGAATGTAAGGAAGATATCAATTTGCAATAGGGCCCATGCTTTACAGTTGAAGATTCTCCACCGGGTCCACTTAGCCCCAGCCCATTTGTCAAAATTTAAACCAGGGGTATCTTCAGCATGTCCCAAGTGCAATGTCTGCATGGGCACTCTTACCCATTGTCTTTGGTTTTGTAACAGGCTTCAAACATATTGGAGCACTGTGGTGGGTACAATGTAGAGGATTTTTGGTGTAGGGGTGGAGAAGGACCCTGTTTCTCTCCTTTTGGGCCTACCTATTGTATTTCCTGCAGACACGCATAAGATAAAAACTTTTCAATATTCTTACGTTCTGTGCAAAGAAGAATATCTTGCTAGGTTGGATAACCGAAAATCCTCTAGGCCTGTCGGGTGGGCGGAAGATTGTTATTGAGCATATTCCGCTGGATTTTCTCACAAATATGGTACACCACAAAACTGAGAATTTTTACAAGACATGGCAGCCCTTTTTGAAATACCTGGACACAGATTTATCTGCCACACTAACAAGGGCTTTTATCTAGCCGTAATGATTGTGTTTCATGAGTCCAATATCCAGGGAGGAGGAACTGTGAATGTATGAGAGTTTTGTTTGGCTGAGCTGAGTTATTACTATTTATTTGTTTGTTGTTAGGTATTTATTTATTTAGTTAAATAGCTAGTTTAAGTTTTTAAAAATTTTATATTGCTCTATATATGTTTATACATTCGTACAGGAGGGTGGGTTGGAGAATTTTTTTTATTATTTGGATTTAGTTTTGTATTATTTTTGTACTGTTTTGAATTGCATTGTTTTGTATTTGTTGGAATATTTAAAAATCTATTTTTTCTTAATAAAAATATATTATAGAAAAAACATGGCTTTGTACTTGGGAAGAAAGGCACTGAAAAAGGGCTTATGCCCGAAATGTCGATTCTCCTGCTCCTCAGATGCTGCCTGGCCTACTGTGTCTTTCCAGCACCACATTTTTCAACTTTGTGCTTGGGAAGTTGTGTCTCACTAACTTGAGTATTTTGAAGAAGTGACAAAAACGATTGGTGAAGGCAGAGTGGTAGACATTGCCTATATGGATTTCAGCAAGGTGTTTGACAAGGTTCCTCATGGTAGACTGGTTAGCAAAATTAGATCACATGGAATCCAGCACGAGTAAACTATTTATACAAAATTGGCTTGGAGGTGGTAGTGGTGGAGGCTTGTTTTTCAGATTGGAGGCCTGTGACCAGCAGTAGGCCACAAGGATCGGTGCAGGGTCCTCTGCTTTCTGTCATTTATATAAATGATTTGAATGTGCATATAGGAGGTATGATTAGTAAGTTTGCAGATGACACCAAAATGGAGGTGTAGTGGACAATGAAGAAGGTTACTTCAGAACCTTGATCAGATGGATCAATGGGCCAAGGAGTGGCAGATGGAGTTTAATTTAGATAAATGTGATGATTTGCATTTTGGTAAGGCAAATCAGGGCAGGACTTACACAATGAATAGTAGGGTCCTGGGGAGTGTTGCTGATCAAAGAGACCCTGGAGTGCAGGTTCATAGTTCCTAGAAGATGGAGTCACAGGCAGACAGGGTAATGAAGAAGGTATTTTGTATGCTTGCCTTTATTGATCAATGCATTAAGTGTAAGAGTTGGGAGATCAGTTCTATCCTGCCTGCTGTAGGAAAGATGTTGTTAAACTTGAAAGGCTTCAGAAAAGATTTATAGGGATGTTGCTGGTGTTGGATGCTTTGAGCTATAGGTTGATGCTGAATAGGCTGGGACAATTTTCTCTGGAATGGTGCAGGCTGAGGGTTGACCTTTTAGCGGTTTATAAAATCATGAGGGGAAATGGATACCCCAGGTCTTTTCCCTGGGATGGGGGAGTCCAAAACTAGAGGGCATAGGTTTAAAGTGAGGGAGGAAAGATTTAAAAGGGACCTAAGGGGCAACTTTTTCATGCAGAGGGTGGTGCCTGTATGAAACAAACTGCCAGAGGAAGTGTTGGAGGTGGGTACAATTACGACATTGTAAAAGTAACTGGATGGGTACATGAATAGGAAGGGTTTAGAGGGATATGAGCCAATGGGACTAGATTAATTTCGAATATCTGGTCACCATGGACTGAAGGATCTGTTTCCATACTGTACAGCTCTTTGACTTTATAGATGAGAAGGCTCGAGGAAATATGTAGCTCCTGTTATTAGTCTTTACTGAGTCCAGTGCTCTCCTGATGGGATAGAGACCAGATCCCAAACTCTCCTGATGATTCAACGATTCATTCCCAGGTTCTGTTATTGGGAACAGCCACTCCTGATGCGATGGACACTTCTTGTTTCTGTCCACCATTGTGCGGTTTGTCTGTAGTCTCCTGGTATCGTTGTTCCAGCTGGAGTTGTGTTTGCACTCTTCCCAGCTAACATCTTCTCAATCATATTGTTAAACTTTGTTAATGCAATTGTTAAGGTTAAAATGAACTGGTGGTAGGCATCAGTTGTCTTTGAGCATCTCTGAACGAGGGACAGCCGAGACACTGAGGTTGTTGAAGAAAAGCTCTCAGACTGAGCAAGTCATTAAATGCTCTCCATTAAGAAAAGCTATGTGTCCGGATTTCTATCTCAGCAACCGACTTGGAATCTTTTACCATTCCCATGGTCACACCTGCTAACAGGCAGCAAAGGTAGAGGGAGTGGCTCCAGACTTCAGGACCCATATTCACTCCTCATCTTAGAGTCAGAGAGATGTACAGCACAGAAACAGACCCTCCGGTTCAACTCGTCCATGTCGACCAGATATCCCAAGCCAATCTAGTCACCTGCCAGCACCTGGCCCATATCCCTCCAAACCCTTCCTTCTCATGTAACCATCCTGATGGCTTTTAAATGCTGTAATTGTAATAGCCTCTACCACTTCCTCTGGCAACTCATTCCACACACACACACACACACACACACACACTACCCTCTGAGTGAAAAAGTTGCCCCATAGATCTCTTTTATATCTTTCCCCTGTCACCCTAAACCTATGACTTCTAGTTCTGGACTCCCCGGGACTCCAGAGAAAAGACCGTACCCTATCCATGACCCTCATGATTTTGTAAACCTCTATAAGGTCACCCCTCAGCCTCTGATGCTCCAGGGCTGTTCAACCCCAGCCTGTTCAACCTCTCCCTATACCTCAAATCCCCCAACCCTAGCAAAATCCTTGTAAATCTTCCCAGAATCCTTTCAAGTTTCATAATATCCTTCTGATAGGAAGGAGACAAGAATTGCAAGCAATATTCCAACAGTGGCCTAACCAATGTCCTGTATAGCTGCAACATAACCTCCCAACTCCTGTACTCAATACTCTGAACAATAAAGGAAAGCATACCAAATGCCTTCTTCACTATCCTATCTACCTGCGACTCCACTTTCAAGGAGCTATGAACCTGCACTCCAAGGTCTCTTTGTTCAGCAACACTCCCTCGGACCTTACCATTAAGGGTATAAGTCCTGCTACGATTTGCATCCCAAGATACAACACCTCGCATTTATCTGAATTAAACTCCCATGTGCCACTCCTCAGCCCATTGGCCGATCTGATCAAGATCCCATTGTAATCTCAGGTAACCTTTTTCGCTGTCCACTACACCTCCAATTTTGGTGTCATCTGCAAACTTACTAACTATACCTCTTAAGCTTGCATCCAAGTCATTTACATAAATGACAAAAAGTAGAGGACCCAGCACCAATCCTTGTGGCACTCCACTGGTCACAGGCCTCCAGTCTGAAAAACAACCCTTCACCACCATTCTCTTCCCTGCATCTGTGTTGTCAAGGCACAAGTAAAGACTGAGGGCGAGTAACCTTTCCTCCATTCTTCATCACCATATGATCCCTGTCTGCAAGAGGAGAAACAGCCAGGTCTGGAACATAACCCACCTTCATTATATTATCTAATGGGATTAAAACAAAAATTAGCGGGTTTTCATTTAGCAACTGTTTCCCAGTAATCATATCATGTGTCCATTATAAAGGATTAAACTTCCACTATTACTGTTTGCCCAGATGTCTTCCACTGTGTAATAGGAATGATACATTAAAGGCCCATTGATCTATTCTTCCACTCAATCAGACCCAGTCTACCTCCACCCTATTTATGCTTTTATTAACCACCAAAAATCTTCTGGCCTTTAGTACAAAGTAGTTCCAAATTTCCACTACCTTTGCATGTCAAAATGGCCTAGATACAATTTTATTATTGCTCCATTGTCCTCAATTTATCCACCATCGTGAATAATTTCCCCCAATCCAGCTTATCAAATCCATCTTTTTCATTGATGGGTTTGTCCACAATCTTGCTGGAAAAGCGCAGCAGGTCAGGCTGCATCCAAGGAGCAGGAGAATCGACGTTTCAGGTATGAGCCCTTCTTCAGGAATGAGGAAAGTGTGTCCAGCAGGCTAGGATAAAAGGTAGCGAGGAGGGACTTGGGGGAGGGGCGTTGGAAATGCGATAGGTGGAAGGAGGTCAAGGTGAGGGTGATAGGCCGGAGTGGGGGTGGGGGTGGTGAGGTCAGGAAGAAGATTGCAGGTCAGGAAGGCGGTGCTGAGTTTGAGGGATTTGACTGAGACAAGGTGGGGGGAGGGGAAATGAGGAAACTGGAGAAATCTGAGTTCATCCCTTGTGGTTGGAGGGTTCCCAGGCGGTTGGAACGGAGGGAGTGGAGGGCTGCACGTTCCGAGGGTGAGAGGTTGGAGTGGGTGAGAGGGGTGGAGAGATTGAGGCGGGTAATGTCGCAGTTGGCTATGAAGAGATCAAGGGCAGCATGGGGTGTCCAGGTGGATGGGGTGTGTTGGAGGCGGGAGAAGGGGTCGTTTTGGATGCTGCCTGGCCTGCTGAGCTTTTCCAGCAACACATTTTCAGCTGTGATCTCCAGCATCTGCAGTCCTCACTTTCTCACCATTGTCCACAATCTTCTAAAGTCAAGGAAGTACCCAGCAAGTTCCTGAAGTCCTCGCTCGTCAGAATTTAACATTTTAAGTCCCTTACGGAACCATGGTGGTGAATTTGAATAGCTCCAAGATTTTTAAGATTGGCCTTAGTTGCAGTTGTGAACTGGGCCCTAGCCATTCACTCACCTTGTGAGCATGACAAGGGCGGCACGGTGGCACAGTGGTTAGCACTGCTGCCTCACAGCGCTAGGGACCTGGGTTCAATTCCCGCCTCAGGTGACTGACTGTGTGGAGTTTGCACGTTCTCCCCGTGTCTGCGTGGGTTTCCTCCGGGTGCTCTGGTTTCCTCCCACAGTCCAAAGATGTGCGGGTCAGGTGAATTGGCCATGCTAAATTGCCCATAGTGTTAGGTAAGGGGTATATGTAGGGGTATGGGTGGGTTGTCGCTTCGGTGGGTCGATGTGGACTTGTTGGGCCGAAGGGCCTGTTTCCACACTGTAAGTAATCTAATCTAATCTAACCTAATCTAATGACACAGAAATGGAGTCTGTCAAAGTTACCCTGTGGGACAATGACTATCCTGGTCAGACCTTTGTACACTATGAATTATGCAAACTCACAAAATGCTCAAAGAGCAGTACCTTTGAACCTGAAAAGTGCAGGGCCTGCCTCAGATTACCTTAGAAAGGCAAAAATATTCCAAAAAATTTGAAAAATAGGGGAAGCGAACTGCTTCACAGAGCTCTGAGGCAGTGGTGACACAGCTGGTACCTTTCACAAACAGGGCGCCAGAGAGATGGTCGGCCTATCGTACAATTTACCCTCTGGTGGCTGAATCAAGGACAATGGAGCAATGTGATACATAAATTGCAGTGTTGCCAATGAGATTCCAGATGCATAGGCAAGGACCGTTAGTGATAAGTACTGAAGTCTAGCCTTCCCAGAACCCTCACATCTGATAAGCAAAATTTTAAAACAAGCTCCTGGTTGAAAGCTATTTAAAAAATACCTGATTCATCTTTCCAAGATTTCAATGTAAATGGCCTCACGTCCCCACACTGAAATCTATCTACATATACAAGCTTTGACCACTCACATTCTGTCCAAGCCACGCTTTCTATGGTGCATCTATAAAGATTGATAAGAGTCCTTACGAACATGCCAAATTTTCTTAGCCCCCTGAAGAAGCAGAGATGTTTTTGTACTTTCTTGAGTGATGTGTCAACATGGGTGGACCAGGCCAGATTGTTGGTGATCATCACTCCCAGGAACTTGATGCTCTCAACCATCTCTACCTCAGCTCCATTGAGGCAGGCAGGGGTGTAAGACTGAGATGAGAAAGAATTTCTTCACTCAGAGGGCAGTGATGCTTAGGCCCTGATGGACTACATCCTAGAGTTCTGAGAAAGGTGGCTGAGGAAATAGTGGAGGCGTTGGTTATGATCTTTCAAAAATCACTGGACTCAGGGCAAGTCCCAGATGATTGGAAAATCGCTGATGTAACCCACTTGTTCAAGAGAGGATCAAGACAAAAGATGGAAAATTATAGGCCGATTAGCCTAACCTCGGTTGTAGGTAAAATTTTAGAATCCATCGCTAAGAATGAGATTTCTAAATTCTTGGAAGTGCAGGGTCGGATTCGAACAAGTCAGCATAGATTTAGCAATGGGAGGTCATGCCTGACAAACATGTTAGAATTCTTTGAAGAGGTAACAGGTAGTTTAGACCAGGGAAACCCAGTGGATATCATTTATCTAGACTTCCAAAAGGCTTTGATAAGGTACATCACGGGAGGTTGCGGAGTAAGGTGAGAGCCCATGGTGTTCGAGGTGAGCTACTGGTATGGATTGAGGATTGGCTGTCTGACAGAAGGCAGAGAGTTGAGATAAAAGGTTCTTTTTCGGAATGGCAGCTAGTGACATGTGGTGTCCCGCAGGGTCCAGTGTTGGGGCTGCAGCTGTTCACTTTATACAGTAATAATCTGGATGAAGGGACTGGGGGCATTCTGGCGAAGTTTCCTGATGATACGAAGTTAGGCAGACAGGCAGGTAGTACTGAGGAGGTGGGGAGGCTGCAAAAAGATTTAGACAGTTTAGGAGAGTGGTCCAGGAAATGGCTGATGAAATTGAACATGAGCAAATGCGAAGCTTTGCACTTTGGGAAAAAAAAGATTACTGGCGTGGACTATTTTCTAAACAGTGAGAAAATTCATAAAGCCAAAATATTAAGGGATCTGGGAGTGCTAGTCCAGGATTCTCTACAGGTTGACATGCAGGTTGAGTCCGTGGTTAAGAAAGCGAATGTAATGTTGTCATTTATCTTAAGATATTTGGAATATAAAAGCAACAATGTGCTACTGAGACTTTATAAAGCTCTGGTTAGGCCGCATTTAGAATACTGTGTCCAATTTTGGGCCCCACACCTCAGGAAGGACATACTGGCACTGGGGCGTGTCCAGCTGAGATTCACACAGATGATCCCTGGAATGGTAGGCCTAACATACGATGAATGGCTCAAGATCCTGAGATTGTATTCATTTGAGTTCAGAAGGTTAAGGGGAGATCTAATTGAAACTTACAAGATAATGCATGGCTTAGAAAGGGTGGACGCTGGGAATTTGTTTCCACCAGGTGGGGATACTAGGGTCTGTGGGCACAGCCTTAGAATCAGAGGGGGTCAATTTAGAATGGAAATAAGGAAACATTTCTTCCACCAGAGAGTGGTGGGCCTGTGGAATTCATTGCCATAGAGCGCAGTGGAGGCTGGGATGTTAGATGTCGTCAAGGCAGAGATTGATAAATTCTTAATCTCAAAAGAAACCAAGGGATATGGGGAGAGTGCAGGTAAGTGGAGTTGAAATGCCCATCAGCCATGATTGGATGGCAGAGTGGACTCGAATGGCCTTACTTCCACTGCTATGTCTTATGGTTTTAGGAATTCTGTAATCCGGAGCTGTGTGAAAGCTCAATCACTGAGGAGGTTTGAGACAGAAATCAATGGGTATCTGGGCACTAATGATATCAAAGGATAATCAGCTATGATCTAATTGAGTGGTGGAGCAGTTTCAATGGGCTGCATGGCCTACCCCTGTTCCAACCTTAATACAGCCCAAAAATATTTGAGCATTTTGCAAAATTGTGTAATTCAACAATTATGTGCTACACTAGATATTTCACAGCTATTGGTGGACAGATTTGTTAAATAGGTCAAAACAATGACTGCAGATGCTGGAAACCAGATTCTGGATTAGTGGTGCTGGAAGAGCACAGCAGTTCAGGCAGCATCCGAGGAGCAGTGAAATCGACGTTTCGGGCAAAAGCCCTTAATCAGGAATAAAGGCAGAGTGCCTGAAGCGTGGAGAGATAAGCTAGAGGAGGGTGGGGGTGGGGAGAAAGTAGCATAGAGTACAATGGGTGAGTGGGGGAGGGGATGAAGGTGATAGGTGGGGGGGTGGAGTGGATAGGTGGAAAGGAAGATAGGCAGGTAGGACAAATCAGGGGGACAGTGCTGAGCTGGAAGTTTGGAACTGGGGTGAGGTGGGGGAAAGTGAAATGAGGAAACTGTTGATGTCCACATTGATGCCCTGGGGTTGAAGTGTTCCGAGGCGGAAGATGAGGCGTTCTTCGTCCAGGCGTCTGGTGGTGAGGGAGCGGTGGTGAAGGAGGCCCAGGACCTCCATGTCCTCGGCAGAGTGGGTGGGGCAGTTGAAATGTTGGGCCACAGGGCGGTGTGGTTGATTGGAGCGGTTGTCCCAGAGATGTTCCCTAAAGCGCTCTGCTAGGAGGCATCCAGTCTCTCCAATGTAGAGGAGACCGCATCGGGAGGGATGGATACAATAAATGATATTGGTGGATGTGCAGGTAAAACTTTGATGGGTGTGGAAGGCTCCTTTAGGGCCTTGGATGGAGGTGAGGGAGGAGGTGTGGGTGCAGGTTTTGCAATTCCTGCGGTGGCAGGGGAAGGTGCCAGGACGGGAGGGTGGGTTGTAGGGGGGCGTGGACCTGACCAGGTAGTCTCGGAGGGAACGGTCTTTGCGGAAGGCGGAAAGGGGAGGGGAGGGAAATATATCCCTGGTGGTGGGGTCTGTTTGGAGGTGGCGGAAATGTCAGAGGATGATTTGGTTTATGCGAAGGTTGGTAGGGTGGAAGGTGAGCACCAGGGGATTTCTGTCCTTGTTATGGTTGGAGGGGTGAGGTCTGAGGGCGGAGGTGCGGGATGTGGACGAGATGCTTTGGAGGGTATCTTTAACCATGTGGGAAGGGAAATTGCGGTCTCTAAAGAAGGAGGCCATCTGGTGTGTTCTGTGGTGGAACTGGTCCTCCTGGGAGCAGATACGGCGGAGGCAGAGGAATTGGGAATACAGGATGGCATTTTTGCAGGAGGTAGGGTGGGAAGAGGTGCAATCCAGGTAGCTGTGGGAGTCGGTGGGTTTGTAAAAAAATGTTGGTGTCAAATCGATCGTCATTAATGGAGATGGAGAGGTCCAGGAAGGGGAGGGAGGTGTCAGAGATGGTCCAGGTAAATTTAAGGTCAGGGTGGAATGTGTTGGTGAAGTTGATGAATTGCTCAACCTCCCCACGGGAGCACGAGGTGGCGCCAATGCAGACCTCAATGTAGCGGAGGAAGAGGTGGGGAGTGGTGCCGGTGTAATTACGGAAGATCGACTGTTTTACATAGCCAACAAAGAAACAGGCATAGCTGGGACCCATACGGTTGCCCATGGCTACCCCTTTGGTCTGGAGGAAGTGGGAGGATTCGAAGGGAAAATTGTTAAGGGTGAGGACCAGATCGGCCAAACAAATGAGAGTGTCGGTGGAAGGGTACTGTTGGGGACTTTGGGAGAGGAAGAAACGGAGGGCTTAGAGGCCCTGGTCATGGCAGATGGAGGTGTAGAGGGATTGGATATCCATGGTGAAGGTGAGGGGTTGGGGGCCGGGGAAACGGAAGTCTTGGAGGAGGTGGAGGGCATGGGTGGTGTCTCGAACATATGTGGGGAGTTCCTGGAGTAGGGGGGATAGGATAGTATCGAGTTCCAAACTTCCAGCTCAGCACTGTCCCCATGACTTGTCCTACCTGCCTACCTTCTTTTCCACCTATCCACTCCACCCTCCTCCCTGACCTATCACCTTCATCCCCTCCCCCAATCACCTATTGTACTCTATGCTACTTTCTCCCCACCCCCCCACTCTCCTCTCACTTATCTCTCCACCTTTCAGGCTCTCTGCCTTTATTCCTGATGAAGGGCTTTTGCCCGAAACGTCGATTTTACTGCTCCTCGGATGCTGCCTGAACTGCTGTGCTCTTCCAGCACCACTAATCCAGATTTGTTAAATATCCATAACAAGACCGTTTGGCAGCATTCATCATGGTGCGCCTGTTTCACTGAAGTAAAATGGGGATCTTAGCCAGAGGTTTCACATAATATCACCAAAGGTGTTTGTTCTGAAAGGACATGGTGCAATTGAAATAATGTAGTGCAGGCAAAGAACAGGATTAAGGGGGTGCCTTGCAGTATCATCTCTTTTTTGTTATTTAATTGCCCCTGCCACCTGCACACACATGAAATGGGTGCTGGGGAAAAATAAGCACTACCGCTGTTCGGCAGTAGTATGGGGGAAATCTTTTAATGAAATGACAAAAAAAAGAGAAAAAAAATAAACAGGAGTGTCAGATATCCTGATAACTCTGAGAGCTGGCTCTGAGGGAGCGGGATCAGTGTCAAGGACTCTCCACATGTAAAGAAAAATGTAATCGCTCTTGCCCTCTGCCATATTTGTCCTTTGTTCCTTGCCCACTGCCTGACCAGTTTTCTCTGCTTAAAATATATCAATTTATAATATCTGATGAATGATAACTGACCCAAAATATTAACTGTTAAGCTCTTCACAGATGCTGCCTGACCTGCTGAGTATTTCCAGCACTTACATGTCCATTATTCTTGCACAAGCCACATTCCATTACCAGAGTAATAGTAACATGTGATACCTCACTTCCATTGGTCAGCAACATCAGAGCATGCCTCAATATGACAGATCATTACTCCTGACATCCTTCTGCTGGTGGCTTTGGCCCCTGTGTCTTTCATGGAAACATTTGCAAAGAAAAGCATCAGTGACCACAAGTCTATCAGGAAGTTGTCAGCACCTTGAGATCCTGTGGACATAAAGATAGGGAACCATGCAACAGGGTCTATCCTAAGTGGACTGTCAAAGTCATTTGGCAGAATGCCTTATCACCAAAACTTTTACAACAAGCACCAAGACATTGCTTGAGTGGTGGTGAGAAGGGCGCTAGCCATGAGATCCCTGATGTAGACCCGGACTCTCTGCAACACTGCACGCTGCCCTCGAAGTGGCTCATGGGAGAGGTGGGGGTAGAGATTGTCATACATCTCCTTCTGGAATGTGCCTTTGCAAAGGAAGTCTGGAGAGAGATGCAATGGGTTTTTGTCAAGGTTCGTCCTGAGCAGCTCTGTGACACGGGACTCTGTGCTCTATGGTCTGTTCCCCCAGATGCACATGAGACAAACAGCGACTATACCTGGAGGACCATCAACTGGGTGAAAGACGTTCTTTGGTCTGCCAGAAACTTGTTAGTTTTTCACAGAAAGGAGTTGACCTCAAAGGCATGTTGTAGACTGGCACATTCCGAGATGCAGGACTACGTGCTGAGGGACATGCTAAAGCTTGGGGCAACTGCTGCCATGGTGCAGTGGGGAAAGACCTCTATCTAAGATCTTTCTCCTGAAGTTAAATGGGGGTCTGCTCAGTAATTGGGCCCTTCCTTTTCCTCAAATAGATGTAAATATAGTCTTTCACAGGTATGAAATGTCTTTGATTTGTTTGCCGAATAGAGTCACACTCCAATGTCTGTTTGTTTCTTCATAGGCTACTGTACAGAACTGAACTGCTTTAATACCAATGTATACAAATATATTTTTCTGAATAAAGTATATTATTGAAATTAAAGTGTCTTGGGTCCCTTTAGACTTAGAAGCCTTCACATAATTGCACTACTGCAGTTATCGCACTGATGCACATATCTCTCAATGCACTGGGTATTTAAGTGGGCATCTTGTCTGTGCAAAACTGATGGTTCTTGCTTTCTGCTAAATGTTTCACTGAGAATCCCTTCTGGCCGATAGTCTGATCTCCCGTCCCGTTTAAGTGAATGACTTTTTCCGACTACTCCATCATTAAACCCCCTAGATGTCAAAATTGTGCATAATAGGAACATGGCATTGGATGATTATTTGATTAGAAATTGTGTACAAGAGTATGTAGGTAAAGCAGGAGGTAATGAATTATCATGCAGAAGGAAAAGGGCAACCTCTTCTTTCCGAACAGGCATCGAAGGAGGTAGTTGAGTATGTCAGCAGCAGACATGTCTCCCTTAAACCAGGAGACATTGCACTACGGGAATCCAGGACCTCTGGAGGCTGGGAAAGATGAATGGCATTATATTTTCAGGTGGCAAACCTCACACGCTGACCTGCCAAGCACACGGCATTCCTCAGGACCACATACGTTAAAGCTGCACTCATTCTTCTTCCTGTTCACTATTATGATCCCATACGATGGTAAAACTGGACAAGTCAGAGTGAAACCTGGCTTGATGGAGCATGAATTTCATATTTGCAGTTTGGTTACCATGATGGTTAGTCACTGAACATACTCACATGAGGTTGCCAATGTTTTACAAAATAACAAGGAATCAAAAGGAAAAGAAAGACAAAGTTTGTCCCTTATTTTTAAAAATATTTTTATTGACAAGTTTTTATTTATAATATTAGAAAGTTACAGAAAAATGAAAATATAGCATCATAACAAAGACAATAAACAATACTACTGTACAAACGAAAATCAAAATTAGACTTATTAAAAATCAATAAACAAATAAATAACACCGCTCAGTGCAACAAGACCATAGCTCTCAACTTACAAGAGCATCAATTATTAAAGCCACATTTGTTCAAAATTCTTCCTTTCACGGCCTCAGGTTTATCAGACCATACCATCGATGGCTAGACAAAAGCCCTAATCAAAATGGCAGACAGATCTGCTTCCAAGTAATTCAAAAAGGACTGCCACCTCTTGTAAAAGTTATCCATTTTCTGGTGTTCTATAATTAACTTACACCCCTCCCAGGGAGATTCTCAGACACAGGGGGATTCTCAGACACCCGGCACAGCAGAACATTCTTCCTCGCACAAAAAGTGAGAATGTTTAAAAGCTTTTTCTCAGGTACAGCTAAGTGAGGTAAATTTGGCAGACCCAGGAACAAAGAGATCAGGTCCACCTTGACTTCGGTCCACAAGACCTTCTCTATTACTCCTACCACAGTGTTCCAATACACACGGAGTCTGTGGCAGGACCACAGACAATGAGTGAGGGTACCTGTGGTTATATTACATTTGGGGCACATTGAAGATGCTTCCTGCTTAAATTTTGCAAGACGATCTGGGGCCAGATGAGCCCTCTAGAGGATCTTTAATCGCATAGCATGGGTCCTATTACACATCAAAATCCTCTTCGCATTCTTACAAATGTCCTCCCTTGAATAACTAATGAGCCTTGAATAACTGATCAAAGCTCAGGGTAACAGAGAACCCAAATGAAGAAAACCTCCCTGTGGCCATTTAAAGGGGAACCCACCTTCCACGTCAGGTACTTCCCGAAGACCCCCCAGTAGGCAGAGCCTCCATAAGACCATAAGACATAGGAGTGGAAGTAAGGCCATTCGGCCCATTGAGTCCACTCCGCCATTCAATCATGGCTGTTGGGCACTTCAACTCCACTTACCCGCATTCTCCCTATAGCCCTTAATTCCAACTTTGAAAAATTGATTTTGTAACCTGAGAAAGAACCAAATGACTTAATGCACCGAGACTGCCGGGTTCGAGAGAAAAATAAGAACTTCATCCACATATAGTGTAATCTTTGGGGCAGGTCCCCATGAATGGCCTCCGACAACACCTCAATCACTAATGTGAAAAGCAAAGGTGAAAGGGAACAGCCTTACTGACTGCTCCTACAATGTTAAAAATATCAGACCTTATACTATTGGTGAGAACCATTGCCAGAAGATCACTGTGAAAGACCCTTACCCATCTAGTAAACACTTCACCCAGGCCAAACTGCTCCACGGTATAAACAATTATACCGCAATTCAACCCAATCAAATGTCTTCTCCACACCCAAAGGGCCCACCAACCCTTGAACCAATTGCTGCTGGCACACTTGAATCATATTAAGCAACCTCCTAACATTATTAGAGGATCTGCGACTCTTTATAAAGCCCATCTGATCTTCTTAATAATAGAGGGTAACACGCCTTCCAACCCCAATGACAAAGTCTTCGACAAAATTTTAAAATCAGAATTTAAGAGTGAGATCAGTCTATAAGAAGCACAGTCCTCCGGGACTTTCCCTTTCTTGAGGACAAGAGAGATATTAGCCTCTTGCAAGGATGGCGGGAGGCAATCCCGACTATATAAATAGTTATACATGTTGAACATCGACCCTGACAGTATGTTCACAAATTCTTTGTCAAACTCACTGGGAAGACCATCACGGCCGGAGGTGGCATCTTTCCACTTTGAAGTTGCCTCACTGCCTCCTGTATCTCTTGTGTTGTTAATGGAGCATGAAGGAGAGATGCCTGCTCCCCAGACACACCAGGAAGATCCAAGTTCCTAAAAAAAGACTCCATTTTATCCCATCTATCTTCACAACGTGCAGATGATACAGTTCAGAACCTCCGAAATGCCACATCGATCTTTTAGCATAATAAGTAAGAGCCCCATTCCTTTCCCTAATAGAAGCAATAGATTGGGAGGCATTCTTCCTAACCAGATAAGCCAAATATTTACCCAGCCGATCACCATACTCAAACAACCCTTGCTTTGCAAAGGGAAGTTCCTTCCTGGCTGTATGCAGTAAGCATGGAGTTTAAGACAGATCGAAGGGCTGTGATCCGTTGCAGCTTAGTCACTGACAGTCTACTGTAATATGCCATCTCAGCTGCCTACAGTCATGCCTCGAGCTGACGCTGCTGCTCTCCCTTCCGTCACTTCTGGCTGGCAGAGTATGAGGTAATTATCCCTCTAGCATAGGCCTTAGCAGTCTCCTAAAGAATGGATGGATTACAAGCTGTACCTGAGATGATGGCCAAAAATGCTTCAAATTCTTGAGAAAAGTACTCAACGAACTTGCTGTCCTTGAGGATGAAGGGATCCATTCGCCAGTACCGTGAGCTCATTGCAGTACCCTTAATCTCGATAACTAAATATACTGCTGCATGATCAGAGATGGCAATATTCCCAATCGAACAAGATACCACCAAATCTAGAAGAGCCATGGGAGTTAGGGGGGGAAGAAAAATCAATCCTTGGATGGCACTTATGAGGATTGGAAAAGTACATAAAGTCCATGCCCATAGGGTGTAAACGTCTCCAAATGTCTACCCACCCCAGTTCCACACGAAGATCACCTAACTGATTAGATGGTGGAGAAAGCTCTGGGGGGCCTCTTGGGCATTCTATCCAGCACAGGATCCATAAGGCAGTTAAAATCCCCCCCTATAATAATATACCGCGATACAAAGGCCATCAGCTTAGATAGTGCATCAGTCAGAAATCTAAGGGATTAGGCCGGAGGACAATAGACATTCAAAATACCATATTCCTCGCCATGTACTAGAGCCTTAAGGATAACAAACTGACCATATTCATCTTTAACACAATCTATTAAATTAAATAGAAGATTCTCTCAGATGAGTGTGGCCAAACCCCTGCTCTTGATGTTAAAGGATGAGGAAAAACACCTGATCAAATCCATCCTGCTGTAACCTCAAGGTGTTCCTTGTCATTAAGGTGAGTCTCCTGCAAGAGGGCAACATCCACCCTCTCCTTTTTGAGGCTCGACAACACTTCCTTTTAACTGGTGAATGGATCCCTCTAATATTCCAGGTGCACCATTTAAGAAACAGCTAGCCATGATCCTTCACAGCCACCTTTGACCTGCTGAGAGGAAGAATTCAACTTACAGCATGCTGGGCATATACAAAAGAAGCCTTATGGAGTCTATTTACTAAAAAACTAAAACTAACCACAAAACACAAAAAGCACTTAATGGGGAATTCTACCCCCTGCCAGTAGAACGCGCTTAAACCTCCCACACACATCTCCATTCCCCCGTCCAGCTCGAGCCACACCCCTGACTCAAACAATAGAAGGAAGCAGACAAATTAATGAGCACTCTGCCAACTCCCAACTATATACCAACACCAATCCTAATCGGAGCAAAAAAAAACACACATCAACAGCAGCTTAAGTAAAGGGTAACAATACAAGAAATATAGCAAGAGGAAAAAAAATCCGTCCAAATTATTTTAGTGTCCAAGAAATTTTTCATAAATTCAGAGGAGTCAAATGACCACGCCGTCTCCTCCTGAGTAATATGAAGCACTGCTGGTTTTCTGATCGAATATTGAATACCAAGGTCCCTTAAATTTTCTCTTGATCTCAAAACAGTTTCCATTTACTGATCACCACTGCATAAAGGTCCTGGAAAAACATTATCTTAGTCCCCTGATAAGTCAGGACTTGTGGATCTTTCCCCATCCTTCTAGAAGGTTCTAGGATTCTCTGCTTGTCCCTGTAGCTTCGAAATCGTACCAGGACCGGATGGGATGCCGATCCACACTGGATCTGTGCACTACAACCCGGTGAGCTTTGTCAGCCTTCATCCAGTCCACGTCAGCATCCCAGCCAAGAAACTGTGGCAGCCAGCCTTCAAAAAGTTTAGCTGCCCACCTTCCATTCCCTCCAGCAGCCCAACAACTCAGATATTTTTCCTCTTACCTCAATTTTCCAGATCATCGATCTGTTCAGTCAAGGCCCGGACCTATTTTTGAGGGCCTGGATCCACCCCGCCAAGGACTTGGCCTCTCTCTCCGACGCTGCGATCCATCACTCAACCTCTTCAACTCGCTTCCCGAGCCCTTCCAACTCCTTCTCATGCTTTTGTAGCATGACCGAAATACGATGGTCCTCCAACAACTCCTTGATCATCCCTTGGATCACCAAGAGTTCTTCAGTGACATTCTGCTGCACAGGTACCTCTTTCTTGGCTGCTGAGGGAGCTGCAGCTGCATCTGTAGTCATGGCTGCTGACCCGTCCCATGCCTTTGGCAAGTGTCCCTGTGTTGAGGCTTGGCTGTATGCTTTCCTTTCATCATCCTCGTTTGCTCAAAACGAATTTACAGTAGAACCTCGACAATCTGAACATCAACTATCCAAATCCTGGACCATCCAAACAAGGTCTCAAGGCTCTGCAAAATGGCACCAGGCAAATCCAGCATTCAGTTATCGGTTAAACAGCATTATGGCATGCATTGCTGGATAATTGAGAGACGTTCGATAACTGGCAACTCTTGGCTAACTGACATTATGGCGTGCATTGCCAGATAATCGAGAAATGCTTAAACAACCAGCACTCAGATTACCGCTTATATCCAACCACCCGAATGAGCCAAACAAAAACCTCCCCACCCGTCTTGTTTGGACACTCAAGGCTCCATTGCAAATGGATTTAAATGGTTTCACAACTGTTTAACATCAATTTTCCTCTTTAAAAAAAGGTAAGGTGGTGGGGGGGGGCTAAAAATATCACTACTGCTGGGCTGGGTTGCACTGAAATGCAAACACACAATGCTATAGATTTGATTTTAACAATAAAACAGATTTAATATAATGGAATTTTTTTTTTCAAAAACCAATAAACTAAACTATTTACATAAAACACAAACTTCAAGATTTTGAAACATGCTGAAATGCAATTCCAATAATTCTAAAAGCCCTCCTTTGTAGTAGTCCCTCCAGCATGAATTCCCATCTCTATTTCACCAATACGTATTTATTTAACAAATGTTTTAATGCCTAGTCCTGAGAATCTGATAGCCTCTTCCTTGAGTCTTCACACAAAACAGCCTAGACTTTCTCAGCTTCAAATAACCCCTTATGGGTTTGAACCAAACACTAATACTCTGGGGACTTTCAAGCTACTTTGCACGGAGGTTATTGCTTAATGGTTCTAAACTATCTCAAGAGCTGAGTTCTGCAGAAATTGCAAAATAAAAGGTTTTGTTCAAGCTCTAGTATTTCCTTTAAACACAAGTCAAGAATCTTCAGCCTGAAGCTAATGCTCTATAATGTTTATATTGTTCACACAAAATTTTTCCAAACTAAACAAATTCTCATTAGCATCCAAGAACACTCTCTTTCATACTTTTTTTTAAAAAAGGCTACACACGTAATTACAAGTTAATCATTAAACCTCTTCACATACACAGAAAACCCATGCCATGCATGCAAAAATCCAAAATAAATGATATTAATATATATAAATAACACACTTTTAAACATACTTTGGAAATGATTTTTGATTCCATGATTTCTTTAGTTCACTATTGCAAATGGCTTCATGAAGAGACAGTCGTCACCTTTTCAGAACTGAAACTATTTTATTACAATTTTAAAATCCAAGTACCTAACTGAATAATAACAATAATAAATTGTACACCGTTATCACACTGGAACCTTCACATCCCATTTCAGCAGCCAATTTCGCCCTCATTCTATTACCCTCTTGCACCCATGTTACAGTCACCATCCACAAATGTTGTCTTTCTATCCTATTCATACAAACCATTATGACACTCATAACTCTCTGCTCACTCTGTTAACAGTGGCAGAGAGCACACAACCTCAGGGAAAAGCAAAAAATCTGCAGGGTGACCCTTCAGTGATAGGCACCTATGCAATTACTGGCAATGCTTGTGCACCTAGTATATTGAGAAGGAGGTCTTGTTTTGGGAGATTCCAGTTGCCACTGGTGCTCAATCATGTTGGGAGAGTTGATAGTCGACCTAAAGATGCTGCTTTAGGGACCTCATTTCCATTTATCTCTTTAGCCTGTGAATTGGCATGTGACTGTGGTGGAGTCAATAGCTGCTGATATTACTCCATCAGGTAGCAAGGAGCAGGAATGCTTACACTGCTCCCATTGTTTGGTGAAGTCTGGCAACTGTGGTTGACTGGAGCTGTTGTTGAGTGGCGTGCACGACACATGAAGTTACCTCCAAGGTCTTGGCAATTACGTGCCAAACACAGGAAGCACTTTGAGTGACTGCTGTGATCAAAAGCATCTCACTCGGCCATGGCTGCAGTTCTCTAGTTTCACGGATAAAAGGCTTCCAGCCTGCCAGTTTCACTGAAACTCTCCTACCTCTGCAGTTGTCTTTGTGACCTTAGTGAGTTGACAAATCCAAGAGGGTTTCCACTCACCTCCAAACCAACCCGGGCGAAACTCAAAAGAGGGTAGGTTGATTTTAGATTCCTAACCAGATGATTCCTCTAATGTTGTTGAGTCATAACCTTTCTTAGGGGACTAAAACTGTACACAGTACTCCATGTGTCATGTCAACAATACCCTGAAGAGATGCAACATTACTTCCTTATTCGTGTTCTTTATCCTTCTTGCAATGTAGGTCAAAGTGTCCTTTGCAATTCACTGTGTAAAGTAACAATTTTGATGCAATATTCCCACATAAAGCAATGACCAGATAATTCATATTTTTAATGATGTTGGTTGAGGGATCATTATCGAAACTGCTTCCCCTCCAATCCGGAAACTCTGAGAGAAAACACTCAAGTGGGACAAAAGAATGACAACTGATCGCATTGTTGTGGGATGCCCAATAGGATTATTGCCAGAACTACTAATCCAGCCACCCAGGAAGTGATCTGGGGACCTGAGTTTAAATCCTGCCACGTCAACTGATAGAAGTTGAACTCAATTTTAAAAATCTGGAATTAAGAGTCTAATGGTGACCTTAAAACTGTTGTCAATTGCATTACTGATGTGCTTTAGGGAAGAAAACTGCCTTCTTTATCTGGTCTGATGTATACGTGATTCCAGACACTCAGCAATGTGGTTGACTGTCAACTGCCCTTTGAGCAATTATAATGGGCTATAAAATGCTAGCCCAGCCAGTAACACCTATATCCTTAGAATGAATTTTAAAAAGTTCAATTTTGATGCCGTCTATAGTGCAAGAATTTGCTGGCACACTTTCTCTCGTGGGTATTTGCATAACAAACTGTACCCCACTGAGAAGACATCCCTTCCAGGAGAGAAAGAAATAAACAGATAAAAGAACAAAGGTAAAAATAACCACAGAGAAACCCGGTGCACAGCAACACCTTATAAAAACATTTTACTAGATCTATACCCAGTCAGATATAAAATTACCAAGATATAGATTTCAGCATTACATAGTTGCAGTAAGATTGACCTTCAGTTATTCATAAAAACAAGATAAATCATTTATGATTTTATTCAGGAGTCTGTTGCATTGTAAGTGAGACTGCTTCTTGAGTGTGCTTTCATCAGGCAGAAAATTCCTAGAAATTGGAATTGTTATCATGTTCCTAGTGTTTTTGTTATGATGACTTTGCTATACAGTAGGCCACAATGAATCAGTTGAATGTCCTTTCTGTCTGTACCAGAGAGCAAAACAAAGGAATGGATTGTGGCAATGTGACCCAGAGAGAGCTGTTTGTAGTTTTTGCAGTCTGGTACATCTCCAATATACACTGACAGTTTTACCAGCAATCAATTGAATAGTTAAAAAATGAAGTCATCACAAAATGTGATTTCTCATTTTTTTGGGGGGGGTGTGTGTGGGTGTGGAGCAGTAATAATACAAAATTAAGCTGTGTTTCGAGGTGAGCAAGGGCAGCTTGGTGGCCAGTCAGAGCAGTCAAAACAGCAACTTGTGGCAGGCAAATAAACGGAATCTGAGTGATGATCAGCTCAAGTATGAATTTGCTTTTCCTCAAAGTTAAGATTACTTTATTAGGGAAGTTTAATCGTGAAACTAAAAGGTAAAGTTATAAAAATCTGCCATTATATTACATTCATACCAACTTCCTAACTTTAATTTTGATTATTCAATTTCAAAACAAATTGCCAAGAATGAAGAGTTTGAGAAGAATCTTTACCAGCCCTGAATGATGTGGACAATGGCAAGAAGTTTGGGAAAATTGCATCAGAAGTTGAGTATGGTCTTTCTCAATGTCAGGAGCAATAAGCCACATTTTCCAACTAAGTTCTGGACATCAAGACAAGATTCTTTTGAGTGACCCACACAAAAGGCCTATTAACAAGGATTATCACCCAGCATCACTGTCATTACTACTTTCCCTTGGTTCTTCTCGGTGATGTCCTGAACTCATGGCCTCAGTGTGGACTTGGACTCTTGGCCTCAGCATGGACCTGGTGTGGCAATCTCTTGGACTGGCATGATGGCCTCCAGGCCCAGTGTGTGGTGGTTTCCCGACCTGGCGTGATAGTTACTCTTCGACCTGGCAATGGCAGTCTCTCAGCAGCCCGGCATGGCATTCTTTCAGCCTGGTGTGGTCTTGGCATGGAGTTGCAGCCTCCAGATCGTTCCAGTCTCCTGGCCTCAAAATGTAGCATGACATGTTCTGGAGTCAAGGCCTGGCATAGACTGGAGGCTCAGTGGCGGTATGAAGGATTTGAATTCTGAGCTTTTTATTTCTTTATTTTTCTAACTTATTCATATTATCTGTAATGTTGAACACTTTATTTCTTCAATTTTCTAATTCATTTCCCCGAAAACTTTGTACTCAAGTATCTATACCTAGGTATCTTTGTACCTAAGATGACACCATAAGTGGTGACTTGTAAACTTTTCTCTGTAATCATTTGAGTACAAGTGACAATAAGCCTAATCTAATCTTATCTCACCTCATTAACTTGCACATTCTGTTCTGCTACCCACCCGACAGAAACTTGACTCCGAGAACTCCTGACATTAAAGTTCAGAGCAGGTACCTAGTGATTCCAGCTCGCTCCAGACTTCCATCTTTGACAGCTGGCCTCTTTAACTTTAACTTTAATTTCTCCACAACTAGTGGCAGTGCCTTCACGCTAACTCAGCCTTAAGCTCTGAAATTCCCTAAATCTTTCTTCCACTCTCTGCTGCTTTTAGATGCTACTTGATATCTTTGCCAAAGTGTTTGATCACCTGCCCTAATATTTCCTGATGCAGCCTGTGTCAAATTTTGTGTGCTAATACACTCGGGTACTGCCTTGGAATGTATTAATATGTTGAAGTTATATACATATGAGCTGTTGTAAGAAAATAAGGAGGAAGGTTAGGAGCAACTTGTTAATCCAGAGGATTGATGAATCATGGAGAACATTTACAAGAGAGTTCTTCAACAGCGACAATTATAACCCATAAAGGAAAGTTGGATATATGTTTGAAACAGGACTGTGTGGATAGAGCAGGACTGTGGGATTAATTTTGGAGTTGCTTTCACATAGCACTAGTAGATATATTCCAAAACTGTTGTAACGTCTAGCATGGGGATATCTGCAGTGGCAATCACTCATGTTTTTATCACAATTTTATATATCAAAAATCCCAAGAGTGACTTAGACTGTAAGCAACCCATTTTAAAACTAATTAAAGTAAACTTCAATAAAATATAAGACTTTATAAATAACGTTAAGTGCTTACAATAGCAACTAATAGTAATCATGCAATGCAAGTATGACTGACAGTCAAACAATGTTCTGGACATCAAGACAAGATTCTTTTGGGTGACCCACACAAAAGGCCTATTAACAAGGATTATCACCCAGCATCACTGTCATTACTACTGTCCCTTGGTTCTTCTCGGTGATGTCCTGAACTCATGGCCTCAGTGTGGACTTGGACTCTTGGCCTCAGCATGCTCCATGGCAGCACCTGCGTACAACCTGTGTCCATGAATGGCAGCTTCTCCACATTATCATGGCACATCTCCGATGCACATGGACAACACTACTGCACTTAAATACAGGTCATTCTGCTATAGCGCACATTTCATTAAATTTGCTGTAACACAATTGACAAATCGGGGACATTGATTCTAAAGTACAAACTTTTAAAATGTGTATTGGCTGTATTTAATAGGCCAAATAATAGGTGTGTTGACAGGCCGAATAATAGGTTTTACAGTTGATCAAGACACCTGTTGACACTCCACTCACACCATTTGTATGATCTTTTGATCTCTCTGCCCATTCATCTCTGTGCCTATAAATTCTATGCCCATATGCTTCTCTCTCACTTCACCTGACAGGTAATTCTCCAAAATCTTGTGATTTCAAAAAAACCTGTTGGACTATAACCTGGTGTTGTCTGACTTCTACTTTGTCCACTCTAGTCCAACACTGGCACCTCCACATCTTCTATGTTGAATCTATTGTTCTGTTTCAGCCCTACTCCAATGCTTCTCTATAGCTGCAGGAAAGGTAGCTAGGAGTGGAAGCTCACTTTGCTTAGACAAGTGTTTTAGCAATGAATGAACCAAATCTCCCACTCAACACATCCTTGAAGTGGACAGTAACCATTGTTAATGAAGACCAGTATTTTTGACAACATAGAAAGGGAGAGTTGAGGACCACAATACCATGTCTTGAGCACTAAACCATAAAGACCTCAAGCAAACCAGCAAGAGGTGCAGTCCAGACTCTGAGATAATTCACACTAAAGTGCCCAATGTTCCAGTCAACTCTGGTTGAAGGGTAGGATACCACTATTGGTGCACCAGATTCACAACATACCTTACAGTGCCCACTATAGCACCAGGACAAATTATCACAGAAATAACTTAATTAGAAGAAAGAGATACTTTCAGCAACTCAGAAGATGTGGGTTACAAATATTCAGAACCTATTTCCATCACAGATATTAAGTGGTGGCTTTCCATCATTTGTTTTCTATTTTTGTCTAAATATTGTTATCTCCACATACAAGGATTCAGAACTGGCATTCTTGTCTCTGTGTCAGGAGGCTGAGGGAGATGCTCTGGGCAACATTTAAACACCAAAGAATCCAGGTGTGCAGATTGGAAGAATATGTCTGACTACTTGAACACAGAAGATAAAAAACATCTCCCCAGACTATTTTTACTTGGTTTTCACTGGAAACAATAAAGAATGTATTTCTTTTTTGTTTGCAATTCAAATGAAAATTAATTACAGTCACTTAGAATACTCAGGCAATGCAAATTCTGTTGTTATGATAGTTTTCAGGCTTTTCGTTGTACATGAGATCAACTTCCACACAAGGATTTTATTCATCCATTTCTTGTATTTTTGAAACATTGTTTTACTGTCTAGGTCACTCTTGGGATTTTTTAATATAAAATTGTGATAAAAACATGAATGATTGCCACTGCAGATATCCCCATGCTAGACGTTACAACAGTTTTGGAATATATTAGATTAGATTACTTACAGTGTGGAAACAGGCCCTTCGGCCCAACAAGTCCACACCGACCCGCCGAAGCGACAACCCACCCATACCCCTACATATACCCCTTACCTGACACGGACAATTTAGCATGGCCAATTCACCTGACCCGCACATCTTTGGACTGTGGGAGGAAACCGGAGCACCCGGAGGAAACCCACGCAGACACAGGGAGAACGTGCAAACTCCACACAGTCAGTCACCTGAGGTACTAGTGCTATGTGAAAGCAATTCCAAAATTAATCCCACAGTCCTGCTCTATCCACACAGTCCTGTTTGAAACATATATCCAACTTTCCTTTATGGGTTATAATTGTCTCTGTTGAAGAACTCTCTTGTAAATGTTCTCCATGATTCATCAATCCTCTGGATAAACAAGTTGCTCCTAATCTTCCTCCTTATTTTCTTACAACAGCTCATATGTATATAACTTTAACATATTAATACAATCCAAGGCAGTACACGAGTGTATTAGCACACAAAATTTGATACAAGCTGCATCAGGAAATATTAGGGCAGGTGATCAAACACTTTGGCAAAGAGATCAAGTAGCATCTAAAAGCAGCAGAGAGTGGAAGAATGTTTTAGGGAATTTCAGAGCTTAAGGCTGAGTTAGCGTGAAGGCACTGCCACTAGTTGTGGAGAAATTAAAGTTAAAGTTAAAGAGGCCAGAATGGAAATAGTGCAGCGATACTACAGGATTGTAGGGATGCAAGAAGTCAGATAAATAGAGAGAAGCAAATTCATTGAAATTTGAACACACAAACATTTTTCTTTAAATCAAGTTGCTGCCAGAGAGTGAAGGTGGTTTAACAAGTATAGAAGTGTCAGGTAAATGGATCTTGGTGTGAGCTAAGATACAACTAGCTGAATTTTTGATGAGCTCAAATTCCTGACCCTTTGTCACCATGATTAACCACCATTCAGAAGCAGTTTTTATCTCTATCAAAACTCAATATTAAAATCCCCTTCAAAGATTTCTTTGGTTCACATGGAAATACTAACAGTGTTTCAAGTCTCTTCTCATTAACACAGTTTCCATTCTCAATATAATCCAATTAGTTGCTGTACCATCACTTCTACATAGGGGACTGTAAAACGTCACCATCTTACTTCTGGCCTAACCAAAATTCAGTACACATTTTATTAGTTTATGCTTTTATTTATAGAGCTGAAATTTACTGCAGACCTTTTCTTAGTGGCTTTATCTACCACTTGAGGTGACTTATGTATTTGAATTGCTGGCTATCTTTTCATTGAGTGTATACTTCTATTTCTTGCTTTTTGAATTAAAGTGCTTGAATTGCATCTCCACATGTATGTCTTTTCTGTTAAATCTTTTTTTTTTACGTCTTCCTGAAGATTTTCTGGTCCATGTGAGGGTTGTCTGTTAAAGTACCCACTTTTGGATTATCAACAAGTAGGGAGAAACAAATTCATTGAGGGATTCACACTGCAATCCAGGAGATCCCACATGCTGCAGCCATGACATACTATTCATCCTGTTATCTTTAATGTGGTTTACGTAACTACTTAATTATTTTATTGAATTATTCATTTTCCATTTTTAAACATGCTATAAAGCTTGTCACCTGTTCCTATACTACTTTAAACTATAGGAATAGACTTTAATAACTTACTAGGTATGATGGCCCAATAGTATTATCATTAGACTATTAATCAAGATTTCCAGCTAATGGTCAGAGAACCTGGCATCAAATCCTGCCATGGCAGAGAGTAGAATTTGAATTCAATTGCAAAAACAAAAGTTAGAATTAAGTGCCTAAGTGTTGCCAATTGTTAAAGGAAAAATATATCACTCGTGTCCTTTACAGAAGGAAATATGCCAACTTACCTTTTCTGGCCTATATGTGACTCCAGACCTCAGCAATGTGGGCAAATAGCAATGGACATTAAATGGCAACATCCAAATTCTATGAATGAATAATATACTCAACAAAGAGGTAGCTACTTCTGGATCTAAGTTTGCTCACTGAGCTGGAAAGTTCATTTTCAGATCTTTCATCACCATACTAGGAAACATCATCACTAAGCCTTCAATGAAGTGTTGGTGTTTTGTCCCACTTTCTATTTATGTGTTTAGGTTTCCTTGGGTTGGTAATGTTATTTCCTGTGTTGATGTCATTTCCTGTGTTGGTTATGTTATTTCCTGTTCTTTTTCTCAGAGGGTGGTAGATGGGGTCCAGGTTGATGTGTTTGTTGGTAGAGGTCTGGTTGGAATGCCAAGTTTCGAGGAATTCTCGTGCATGTCTCTGTTTGGTTTGTCTTAGGATGGATACATTGTCCCAGTCAAAATGGTGTCCTTCCTCATCTGTATCAGAAGCTGCATTAGAACATTATTTCAATGAGCCACCACACACTGCAGCACAGAGGAACTACAAAGACAGAGGAAAAAGAACAGGTAACCATTGAACACAGTCCACTAATTTCTCAGCAACAAACTCAAACGAGCGACAAAATATGTCCAGAAATCCCTGTACTCTCCCCTACATCAAAGACATCTCGGAAATGACTGTTAGACTACTCAGACCTCTTGGCATTACGGTAGCCCACAAACCCACCAACGCACTAAAACAACAGCTAATGAACTTAAAAGAAGACATTATATAGACAACAAGCAAAATACCATGCAAGAACTGTAACAAACACTACATTGGACAAACAGGCAGAAAACTAACCACCAGAATACATGAACATCAACTAGGCACAAAAAAAAGACCCACCATCATTAGGATCCCTACATACAGATGAGGAAGGACACCACTTCGAGTGGAACAACACATCCATCCTAGGACAAGTCAAACAGAGACACACATAAGAATTCCTGAAAGCATAGCATTCCAACTGGAACCTTATCAACAAACACTTTGACTTGGATCCCATTTACCATCCCCTGAGAAAAAGAACCAGAAATGGCATCACAAAAACAGGAAATGACATCGCCAACCCAAGGAAACATAAACACATTTTAAAAAGTGGGATATAACACTAGTGCTTCACCGGAGGCTCACTGATGATGTTACCTAGTATGGTGACAAAATGTCTGAAAACTTACATCCAGAACCTCAACCTGAGCTATAAATCTTCTCAAAACTCACTAGATAGCTAGTCCACTTGAAATACAGTAAGAACGAATTCATAAAGAGTAAAAAAGGCATAAGAGCACCACCTTCCCTATTTACCAAACTTTCTGCACTAAGATGCCTGGCTTTATAGAAATTTTCGATCAATGTGGAGCAAATTGGACTTGAACCTGGGCCATCTAGCCAGGGTTAGGTACACTACCATTGTACCGCAAGAACCCCTACCTGGCTTTATATGCATCTGAAGAAAAACTAGCGGACCCAAATTACAGTGAAACTGTTTCAATGGCTGTCCTTAATCATCTAACTACTCTTCCACTGCAAACCCTGTAAAATTAGATTAGATTACTTACATCAACTCAACAAGTCCACACCGACCCACCAAAGCGCAACCCACCCAGGGACCCATTCCCCTATACCTAACACTACAGGCAATTTAGCATGGTCAATTCACCTAACCTGCACATTTTTGGACTGTGGGAGGATTCCAGAGCACCTAGAGGAAATCCATGCAGACACTTGGAGAATGTGCAAACTCCACACAGTCAGTCGCCTGAGGCGGGAAATGAACCCGGGTCTCTGGCGCTGTGAGGCAACAGTGCTAACCACTGTGCCACCATGCTGCCCACATGGTGCATCCTGCTTAAGTCTGGGAAATTTAGAATTGAAACTGTAGACTTCAGATCATTGTTAAGTACAAACAAAAATAAAACTTACACGAAGAGATTATTCACAAACTGCCAGCATCCAGTCATCCCACAGGGGACAGTATCTTTTCCTCCAAGATGCCTCAGGATCTTGTATGTTTCAATCAAGTCACTTCTCACTCTTCTAAACTTGAGTTGATAAAAGTCCAGACTGCTCAACCTTTTCTCAGAAGACAACTCACCTGTTCCAGGTAATAGTCTAGCAAACCTCTGAAATTAATCCAAGCCATTTACATTCTTCCATTAATGAAGGGATAAATACTCCAGATGTGATCTCAACAATGTCCTGTATAACCTTCTTACTTTTGTATTCCGTTCCTGATAAGATCTGTTAGCTTTCTTCATTATTTGCTGTACTGTATACTAACCTTTTGTGAGACATGCATTAGGACACCTGGATACCTCTGTATCACAGCACTCTATAGTCTCTGATACTTCCTTTTCTAAATTATTTCTTCCAAAATGGGCAATGTCACATTTTCCCACATTATACTCCATTTGCCAGATCTTTTCACACTCACTTCATCTCTTTATATTCTCTTCACAACTTACTTTGCTACCCATTTTTGTACCATCAGTATATTTAGCAACAATAACTTTGATTCCTTCATTCCCAGTCATTAATATTAATTGTAAAATGTTAAGGCCCCAACATGGATCCCTGAGATAGACAACATGAAAAGTTTAAGGTATTCCCTTTTGAACGTGATATTGAATTGATGTTCCTCTGCTCTCTGGTGAACCTAAAAGTTCCAAAGAGTCATACTGGACCCAAAAATCTAACTTTGTTTTTCTCTCCACAGATGCTGCCAAACCTGCTGAATTTCTCCGCCACTTTGTGTTTTTATTTCAGATTTCCAGCAGCTGCTGTATGTTGATTTTATTCAAAAAAATCGATGTTGCAGAACTGTAGGCCAGTCATCCTTGGCTCTGGATTCTGGATTAGTGGTGCTGGAAGGTCACAGCAGTTCAGGCAGCATCCGAGGAGCAGTAAAATCGACGTTTCGGGCAAAAGCCCTTCATCACCCAGTCATCCCGGGAGTCCATCTCTCATCACTATTTTGAAGGAAAAGTGAGCCATTCCTTAAACACACAAACCAACAGATTCAAGAAAAGCTTCTTCCTTGCTGTTATGAGGCCTCTGAATGGACCTTTCAGATTGCAAATTTAATGTTGGGACCTCACTCTTTGTGCACCTTCTCCACCGGCACGGTGACTTGTATCTTTTGCTCTGTTCTATCACTCTTTTGCACTTTGTATGGATTTGCCTGTACTGCGCACAAAACAGATGATGTTTTCACTGAACCTAGGCGCGGTGGCAACAGTAATAAATTAAATCAAATTCTGGTGTCCTGGCCATCGCACCTCCCTCCTATTTTGAAGAAGAGTGAGTGAATCATTCCTGGTGTCCAGGCCATTATGCATCCTGAAGAGTAAAGGAGCCATCCTTGTCGTCCTCGGTCCTTCATCCCTATTTTGCAGGCGAGTCATTCCCGTTGTCCCTCACCACAAAAGAGGAATATCTCTCTGTCTGTTTATCACACGAGAGGCTGCTGCACGCGAATTGGTTTTGGGGGGGGCTGGGGTGGAGGTGCGCGACCCACACGGTGTGTGCCGGTGGGGGTGAGGGTGTAGTGTGAGTGTGTGTGTGTGGTGCTGAGCGCTGCTGCCTGCTGGCTCTCCGCTGCTTGTGCCGCTGTTGTCAAGGGCAGTGTTTGTGACAGCAGAACGGATACATTGTGGCGGCTGGCGGCGGTGGGGGAGGGGAGGGCGATGGGGAGCAGTGTACCCCCGCACCTCCACACCGCCAACACTAGGGGCGCTGGCGGGCCGGCCTCCGCCAGTCAGCAGCGAAGGCAGCCGCAGCGTCGGGAAGAGGAGGAGGCGGCCAGCCGCTGTCACGGTTCAGACCCGGGGGCCTGGTCGTCGACGGTGTGTGTTTGAAGCCGGGGGGGGGGCGGCTCGATTGCTTTCCCCTCGCTGTGTGTGAGTGAGTGAGCGCGCCGGCCGGGGCGCTGTTGACGCCGCCGCCGCCTGGGCCCGGTCTCTAAGATGGCGGCCGGCGTGGAGTCGCTGGCCGGCCCCAAGCTGCAGCTCACCGAGGCGGTGGAGCAGTACCGAGGCCTGTCGGAGAGCGACAAGCACTGGAGGATCCGCCGGCAGTTCATCCTTCGACACATCCAGAACTACCCGGGAAACAGGATGGAGCAGCTACTCGCCCTCTCCATGGTCTGGACCAACCATGTCTTCCTGGGCTGTAGGTGAGTGAGAGGAGCAGGCCCCGAGCCCCGACCTCCAGTCCATCCTTCACTCCACACCACCAGGCTTTCACTGTATAACCGACTACCGCCGCTCCTCCTCAGCCCCCTCGCTTTCCCTTGAACCCCCTCTTGTCCCTCCTCATTCCCTACCTCCCTCTGATTTATTCTCAGCTCTCTCATCTCATGCTCCTTCTCTTCCTCCATCCTCCCACCCTCCAGATACACCCTCAACCCCAACTCAATCATTGTTGATCCCCTCACTGTCCCTGACCTCCCCCAACACCTACCCATTCCTTTCTACCTTGATTTCCCTCAACACTCTCCCACCTTCTTTTCCTCACCACCCCCCCATCTTCCCGCTTCTTTTCCTCACTACCCCCCCATCTTCCCTCTTCTTTTCCTCACTACCCCCCCATCTTCCCTCTTCTTTTCCTCACCACCCCCCCATCTTCCCGCTTCTTTTCCTCACCACCCCCCATCTTCCCGCTTCTTTTCCTCACCATCCCCCATCTTCCCTCTTCTTTTCCTCACCACCCCCCCATCTTCCCTCTTCTTTTCCTCACCACCCCCCATCTTCCCTCTTTTCCTCACCACCCCCCCATCTTCCCTCTTCTTTTCCTCACCACCCCCCCATCTTCCCTCCTCTTTTCCTCACCACCCCCCCATCTTCCCTCTTCTTTTCCTCACCACCCCCCCATCTTCCCTCCTCTTTTCCTCACCACCCCCCATCTTCCCTCTTCTTTTCCTCACCACCCCCCCATCTTCCCTCTTCTTTTCCTCACTACCCCCCCATCTTCCCTCTTCTTTTCCTCACCACCTCCCCATCTTCCCTCTTCTTTTCCTCACCACCTCCCCATCTTCCCTCTTCTTTTCCTCACCACCCCCCATCTTCCCTCTTCTTTTCCTCACTACCCCCCCATCTTCCCTCTTCTTTTCCTCACTACCCCCCCATCTTCCCTCTTCTTTTCCTCACCACCCCCCCCCATCTTCCCTCTTCTTTTCCTCACCACCCCCCATCTTCCCTCTTCTTTTCCTCACCACCCCCCCATCTTCCCTCTTTTCCTCACCACCCCCCATCTTCCCTCTTCTTTTCCTCACCACCCCCCCATCTTCCCTCTTCTTTTCCTCACCACCCCCCATCTTCCCTCTTCTTTTCCTCACCACCCCCCCATCTTCCCTCTTCTTTTCCTCACCACCCCCCCATCTTCCCTCTTCTTTTCCTCACCACCCCCCCATCTTCCCTCTTCTTTTCCTCACCACCCCCCCATCTTCCCTCTTCTTTTCCTCACCACCCCCCATCTTCCCTCTTCTTTTCCTCACCACCCCCCCATCTTCCCTGTTCTTTTCCTCACCACCCCCCCATCTTCCCTCTTCTTTTCCTCACCACCCCCCCATCTTCCCTGTTCTTTTCCTCACCACCCCCCCATCTTCCCTCTTCTTTTCCTCACCACCCCCCCATCTTCCCTCCTCTTTTCCTCACCACCCCCCCATCTTCCCTCTTCTTTTCCTCACCACCCCCCCCATCTTCCCTCTTCTTTTCCTCACCACCCCCCCCATCTTCCCTCATCACCCCACCATCAGAACTAAGAGCAGGAGCAAGCCATCCGGCCCTTGGAGCCTGCCCTGCCACTTAATAAGATCACGGCTAATCTTTTCATGGACTCTGCTCCACCTACCTGCATTTTTGACCATATCCCTTAATTCCTTTATTTTTCAAAAAAGTATCTGCCTGAGCTTTATGAGCGGTTACTGAACTAGTGTCAACCACTACCCTGGGCAAGGAATTCATTAGATTAACTATCCTCTGGGTGAAGAAGTACCTTCTTAGTTCAGTTCTACACCTTCCACTAATCTTTAGTCCATGCCCTCTTATCCTACTTTCACTTACCAATGGAAACATCCTATCTGTTTCTATTTCTATTCTATCAATTTCCTTCATAATTTTATGTTTTAATTATTCCCCCCCCCCCCAATTCTCCTGAATATAATCCCAATCTATTCAGCCTCTCCTCATAAGCCAAACCCTAAACTCTGGAATCAACCTCCTCTGCACCCCCTCCAGTGCCAGTATATCCTTCCTTAAGTAAGGAGGCCAAATCTGCACACACTACTCCAGTTGTGGTCTCACCAGCACCTTCTACAGCTCTAACGTTAGCTCTCTGCTTTTAAACTCAATACCCTTAGCAATGAAGGACAAAATTCCATTTGCCTTCCCAATTACTTACTGTACCTACAGACCACCCTTCTGCGATTCGTGCACAAGGACACACAGGTCCTCTGCACAGCAGCATCTGTAGCTTCTTACCATTCAAGTAATAATCTATTTTGCTTTACTCCTACCAAAATGTATGACTTCACATTTACTAACATTGTATTCCTTCTGCCAGCCCTTTCCCCACACACTCAGGGTTCCTCTGCAAAGTTTCACGGTCCTCTGCACACTTTGCTCTGCCACTCATCTTGGTGTCAAAATTTGCTGATGAACTATACATGTGGTCCCCAACTCCAAATCATCTACAAAAATTATAAATAATTGTGGTCCCAACACTAATCCTTTAGAGACGCCACTAGTCACTGATTGCCAGCCAGAGTAGCACTCATTTATCCCCACTCTTTGCTTCCTGTCAGTCAACCAATCCTCTATCCATGCTAACACTTTACCTCTAACACCATGCACCCATATCTTATGCAGCAGCCTCCTGTGCAGCACCTTGTCAAAAGCCTTTTGGAAATCTAGATATACCACATCCACTGGGTTCCCAATGTCCACCTTGCTTGAAATGTCTATCCTCCAGAGTTACCTCTGAACAAAATAAGTGCAATTATTGAATCCCTCCACCTTTGTTTAATAGATTTGTGAAACATGGCCTACCCTTCATGAACCCATGCTGCGTTTGTACATTGGGGCTATTTCTTTCAAAATGCCCTGCTATTTCTTCCTTGATAATAGACTGAAGCATCTTCTCCACTATAGAGGTTAAGCTTGTTGTTCTATAGTTCCTCATCTTTTGTCTACTTCCCTTTTTAAACAGTGATATCACATTTGCTACTTTCCAATTTGCTGGGACTACCCCAGAGTCCAGCAAATTTTGGAAAATTACAGCCAGTACACCTGCTATTTCTCCCGCTATCTCTCTTAGTACCCAGGGATGCATTCCATCAGGGCCAGGAGACTTATCTATCCTTAGCTCCATGAGCTTACCCAACACAAGCTCTTCTGTAATAATAATTGTTTCAAGGTACTCCTCTACCTTCGCTTCTTCGTCACTGACTTGACCCATTATTAGTATCGCTGCTGAAAATGTGTTGCTGGAAAAGCGTAGCAGGTCAGGCAGCATCCAAGGAACAGGAAATTCGACGTTTCGGGCATAAGCCCTTCAGGAAACGTCGAATTTCCTGTTCCTTGGATGCTGCCTGACCTGCTGCGCTTTTCCAGCAACACATTTTCAGCTTTGACCTCCAGCATCTGCAGACCTCACTTTCACTCCATTATTAGTATCCTCCACTGTGAAGACTGATGCAAAGTATCTGTTTGGTGCCTCAGCTATTTCATTATATCCCATAACTAACTGCCCCGTCTCATCCTCTAAAGGACCAACATTTACTTGAGCCACTCTCCTTCGTTCTGTATATTTATAGGAATGTTTGCTATCTGTCCTTATATTCCATGCTAGTTTTCTTCCTCATACTCTATCTTTCTTTTTTTTTCTAGCTCTGTTTGTGGCTTTCTGTTGACCACCTTCCCTTTTCTTTCCCTCATCACCCTACCACCTTTCCTCTTCTTTCCTTCATTGTCCCCTGATCTCTTTTACTACACCTCTCTTCCTTCTCCCTCACGCTGCTGTCCTTACCACAAGTCTCCCAGGTGAAATGTGCCAGGGCTAGGCAATGTCCTTTTCTTAAAAATCTTTGGCTGGACTTTTTAATAGGAATTCTGTTTACCCTGACACACTAAGGGATAGGTGGGCAAGCATATATCCAAGACTGGGATGCTGTCGGTCCCTTGAATTCACTGGGTATGTTTTCAGTGTCTGTGTTACAGTTTATCTAAAGCCTGCTTTGACATTCTATTACTGAAAGGTGGAGGGATTCAATAATTGCACTTATTTTGTTCAGAGGTAACTTTTGAGGATAGACGTTCTGTTCTGAAGTGAAAAAAACTTGCAGAGTTAGTTACCAAATGTCTCATGCTGTAGTTAGAAAGGAAGAAATTTTGAATTGCTTTTTTGCTGTTGTATAACATTGTAATTTAGCTTTGAGGAAGTAATAGTTTTGTTTTCATAAATGAAAGTGTTTTTTCAGAGTTGAATGGAATTGGTGTACCCGTTAACTGAGGGCCAGGTATTGGTTGCTAAGTAAATCGGTCTTAATTTGATAATAGACAGTGGGATTTATTGTCAGAGAGCTGATCTTTCCAAAAACAGTGTCTGCTTTTTGTTTTGTTCTGATTATTGGTTCCCAGTGTTTCTGGGTATGTGTTGTAGTTTCTAAATGGAAACTATAAAGTTGGAGGACTAAAGAATTATAATTCAAGAAAAATATTTACAATACAAAGCAACAATCTCATTAAATGTATACAAATCTTGCAAGGATCAGCAGGAAGGATCTTCATCCTGGCACAGGGGTGTGGAAATGGGTTAAACAGTCTCAGAATGAGGGGCAGGCCATTTAGAACTGAGGTGAATTTCTTTACTTGGAGGATTTCCATGCACCAGAGGCTGTAGAGTCTCAGTTATTGAGTATGTTCAGAACTGGGATTGATCTGGGATTGAGAGATAGGATAATGCAGGAAAATGATGTTGAAGAGGAAGACTAGCCATGATCTTGTTGACTGGTGGAGTGGGCTTAAAAGGTTGAAAGACCTATTACTCCTCCTCATGTCCAGATATTATTTTAACTCAGGTGCCTCAAGCAAAACAAGACTAATTGATTGAGATTTTGTCCACCTGAACTTGTATTCATGACCACATTTGATGTCTCCCAAAGCAAACTATTAGAAATTCACAGGATTAGTTTATGCTGCTCTATGTTGCACCTGTCCCAAGTACAGTTGCGATGGTCTATGGTAGACACTATCTCCCTGGCCCTACACTCATCTCTGGAACATCTGGATAACAAGGACACCTATCAGGCTCCTATACATTGACCGTATCTCAGCCTTCGACGCTATAATTCCAACCAAACCCACCTCCAGACATAGACCTAGGACTCTGCTTCCCCACTCTGCATTTCGATCCTTGATTTCCTGACCCACAGACTGCAATCTGTAAGGATAAGTGGCAACACCTCCTCCTCAATCCTCAACACCAATTCCCTGCAAAGTTATGTACTTGGATCCTTAGTATACTCCTTATACACTCACGACTGTGTGTCAATCTCAGCTCTTATTCAATTTATAAATTTGCCGATGACACTATTGTAATGGGTCGAATCTTAAACAACGACGCAACAAAGTACAGGAAAGAGACAGCTTAGTGACATGGTATAAAGACAACAGTCTATGCCTCAGTGTCAGCAAAATGAAGGAACTACCTCATTGACTTCAGGAAGTAGAATGTGGAACGTGCCTCTGACTGCATCGATAGTGAGAGTTGGAGGTGGTCGAGTGTTTCCTAGGAGTAAATATTGCCAACAGTTTATCTTGGTTCATCCACAGCAGCACTACAGTCAAGAAAGCATGCCAATGCCTCTACTTCCTCAGAAGGCGAAGGAAATTCGGCATGTTCACAATGACTCTTACCAATTTTTATAGATGCACCATAGAAAGCATCCTATGATAGTGTTCTGCCCAAGACTGCAAGAAATTAGAGTTGTGAACGCTGCCCCGCCATCATAAAAACCAGCCTTCCTTCCATTGACTGTTCACACTTCCTGCTGCCTTGGGAAAGCAACCAACATGATCAAAGAGTCCTCCTACCCTGGTTATACTCTCTTCTTTCCTCCATCAGCAGAAGATACAAAAGTTTGAAAACGTATACCAACAGATTCAAGAGCAATTTCTTCCCTGCTGTTAACAGGTTTATGAATGGACCTCTCATACTAGAGCTAACCTTTCTCTGCATCTTCTCTATCATTGTAACATGATATTCTGCATTCTGTTTTATTATCCTTATGTACTTACGTGAGGTATGATTTGTCTGATTAGCAAACACAACAATACTTTTCACTGCATCTTGGTACATGTGACAATAATAAAGTATATCAAATCAGAGTATCTAAGTTAGAGAACCTACACTTAAGAACCAAAGGGTTGGTTCCTGTCATATGTGCAGCAATAGCTGAAGCCTGACTAATATCCAGCCAAGCCTATAGCATTGGTGAATTTGGTTTTAGCTAAAACCACCATGCTCAATGCAACATTATTGGGCTGCTGGACTATTGAAAGCTGAATGGGAAGAATTCCATCACTTAGAGACTAGTCTTTTGTTCTGGGTGCCATTAATCTTTATCCCATGGAATTCTAGTCTTCTCCTGGCTGTTTTTCCCATCTGTTTCTATTTGGTTCTACAATTTATTATGTATTAGAAAGTTACATTTCATATTTAATACAGGATTTCTGGAGTCTTGTCGGTTATGTTCAGTTCCTTTTTGCTGTGAGAAATGTGAGTTATTGGTCTTGTTCAGCAACCGTGTACTGAAAATAACTGTTGAATTACTTGATTCACTATTGGATAATGAGCCTGTCACAGATGGTTAAATGGATTCTAGTTTTCCATCAACAGTCTTGTCATTTTGGAGCTATCTCAACCCTTAACGGACTCTGCTGTTTATTTTATACATTAAATCTTCAAACAAATGTAGATTTGAGCCCTCAGTGGATGGACTTCACTTAGCTTTCAGGAGCTTTTCACAAATTTAATCATCCACTGTGGCTGCAGTGCTTGTAGGGACCTCTTGGACTTGCTATTTAGAATAACAATCCAAGCTGGTTTTGTGCAAACAGTCTCACGTCCACATCCATATTTCCTATGTGAGCACATATCGACTTGTTTTGGACATATTTCATAATTCCTTCATAATTTCTGGTTCAAACTCCTGGCACTCTAAACCAGATAGCAATCTTGTGGACTGAAGTGCTTCAAGATGAAGAGTCGTCCTTAATTGTTTTTCCTCCAGGTTTTACATTACTCTGACAAAGGTAGTTTGACTTACACGTTCTTCTTAAAGACCGAAATCACAACTTTTCCTTTTAGTTATTCCAGGAACCTTTAAAGCATTCAATATGTATGGTGTGCCAACCTGAAGAACCATTAATATTGTTGGTAGTTTCAGCTCACCTGTATTCCTCCTGGGTGAGAACCGCCCATCACAGCTTTGAACCATTGGGTATCTTAGCATCAAACAAACTTGTTGGTAACTCTAAACTGATGTGACAGTACCTGAAACTTCTCCAAGGTGAAGTGGAGAATTGTAGTATGACAGCCTTTAAAGAGTACTGCAGGGTTACCATCTGCACTTCCAACTAAACCTTTTGCTTGAGAATGCAGTACAAAGCTCTCTTCCTTCTGAACAGGTTAATTTATTCTTCTGATTGTGTGGCACACAGCATTCGCTTTTCTAACTTCTGTACAGAAGGTTTCTTACCATGGCCTTCCAAACCAAATGCAGACTCGGCTGGTGCTCCCATGTTATTTTTTGTTTTGAGCCCTGCAGTCGCATGTTGTTATCTCTACCCAGAGGAACCTTTTGAGCATGATTGACAGCATTTTTATGACAATAGGAAAACAGATTTTTTGCATTATTTATAAGTTGAAAGTAATATTCAATGTAAATTAAAAAGCAAGAGTATTTTTGATCACCTATGGAATAATTTAAATACATATTGACTTTGGAGGATGTTATTGATGGAATAAGGATGGCATGTGATTAAGGGAAATAAAATGGAATTGTCAATTAAGTACTTTTTGTTTTTCATGCATTCTCCCTGTAATGTCTCAGCATTTCATCATTTGATGTTAAAGGGTGGAGCAACATTGGTGCTAAGAGCAGTGGGACCTGATGTCTTCCACATGGTGAATTTTTGGTTTTATATCTGTACTGAGGTAATTGTAAAACAATTGAGCATCAGTTGTGACAACCTCCATGAGGACTGATAACTCTCAAAAAGAAGTTCAAACTTCAGTTAATAGCTGAAAGAATAACACCAGATTTCACATTTTAAAATGGTTACTGTAACAAAGTCCAAAAGCTTGTTTGATTAAGTATTATATTCAAAGGTAACTACCTAAAGCCACAAAATGAAATAACCCTCTTCTTTTATCTTCTGCACAACTGAAAAACACATTTTGCACGATTCAGTATGTTGTTATTTAAGTATATGTTCAATTTTCCCAGAATCAGCCCAAGGTAATTTTTGTTTCAAATAAAAATATGAAGTCATACTCAATACAAAGCATTAACTTGCTTAACCTCTACACAGATGCTGCCAGACCTGCTGAGATCCTGTGCACTTCCTTTTTTAATTTGGATTTCCAGCATTCCCAGTATTTTGCTTTTATTTGAATGATTCTTAACTCCCAAGGTTACTTTTGTTCTTTTCCTTTCCCAGCCTATTACTTGTAATCCTAGAATTGGCCTTCATGTTGAAAGAGTATTATTGAAGATCTTCCTGTCGTGGAAGCATGATGAGTCTTCCAGCTTCGATTCAAGTCCTTACAAATTTGATCTTTCAATCCAAGCGCAAGCTTCCCCTCCTGCTTTTGACAGTGAACCATTGCGGCTTTCAGCCTCGAACTGTTCTGTGTCTGTCTGTCTTGTTTCTCGTGCTCTCTCTCTCTGTCTATGCCCTCTTTGTTACTCCTCCACCCAGACAACTGACTGTGTGATTCAGTGATAGTCTCAAAGGAAAGCATGTCAGCTGAAATCTCAATTGCATCCTCAATCAAGGTCCCATCTAAAAGCACTTCGGTCTGTCTCCTAGCATAAATACACTACATCCTCTTCTCAAGAAAAAGTGAGGACAGCAGATGCTGGAGACCAAAGTTGGAAAATGTGGTGCTGGAAAAACACAGCAGGCCAGGCAGCATCCAAGGAGCAGGAGAATCGACATTTCAGGCATAAGTCCTTCAGGAACCCTGAAGAAGGGCTTATGCCTGAAACGTCGATTCTCCTTCTCCTTCTCGGATGCTGCCTGCCTTGCTGTGCTTTTCCAGCACCACATTTTTCAACATCCTCTCCTCAGTAAAACAATCTAGATCCCCTTTAATCTGAAACAACCAAATCTCTCAGGCTTGCTGTCTGACTAACCCAGAGCAGGTCACATGACTGTCTTCATTTTTCAAATTATAAACACAATCCCAAAAGCCTATAATTCAGCAAAATTGCTTTGGGCTCCTTGCCTACTTTTCTGTATTCATAAAGTTAGTGTAGAGTTATTGGAGAAAGTGAGGACTGCAGATGCTGGAGATCAGAGCTGAAAATGTGTTGCTGGAAAAACGCAGCAGGTCAGGCAGCATCCAAGGCGCAGGAGAATCGACATTTTGGGCATGAGCCCTTCGGGAGGAAGAGAGCTTTTTCAAGGAAGGCATCCTTGCAAGAGGAGAAGAGAAGGGCTCATGCCCGAAACGTCGACTCTCCTCCTTGGATGCTGCCTGACCTCCTGCACTTTTCCAGCAACCCATTTTCAGTAGTGTAGAGTTATTGCCAAGGAAGTTGGGTGGGTAGATATTAGAGCGCATAAAGATTTGGTATCCAGCAGAGGGGTGAGTTCTTCAGCTTTATTTTTAAAATGACATCCACGCGTTCAAATATACTCTTCATACTTTCAAAAATTTTATATTCACAATACCTTTTTGATTTTGGGGTTATGTATAAACTTTTTAAAGTGACACCATTGATTAAGTTTTAATCAAAACATTTTCAGTAAGAAAAAAATCGTTGATGCAATTTTATTAGAATTAGAATTCCTACAGTGTAGAAACAGGCCATTCGGCCCAACAAATCTGCACTGACCCTCTGAAGAGTAACCCACCCAGACCCGTTTCCCTACATTTACCCCGGAGTAATGCACCTAATCTACACATCCCTGAATACTATGGGCAATTTAGCATGGCCAGTTCACATAATCTGAACATCTTTGAGTTGTGGGAGGAAACTCTGCAGGCACCGGGAGAATGTGCAAACTCCACACAGACAGTTGCCCGAATTGAACCTGGCACTGTGAGACAGTAGTACTAACCACTGAGCCACTGTGTCGCCCCAAACAAAGATTTGTTTTGATTTCGAATAAATATTTTGGCTTCGTCACTGTGGAAGATTGTGGATTCAAACCACGATGGACTTGAACGCAGTACTGATATGTAAATACAGTGCTAAAGATGTAGCATATTCAGAACAGACTTGTGGACAAGGTATTAAGTCAAGCCCCTGTTAGTTTAAGTGCATATAAAAGATCATGTAGCACTATTTACAGGTGATCAGCGCTGTCCTGCACAGCATTCCTTTCTCCCTCAATTTAAAGCAGATATCTAGTTATCTGCTAATTTATTGTTTGTGCACTTTTAACGTACACTTGACAACTGCTTTGCCCACATAACAATAGTGAAACTGTCCAGAAGTAATCTAGGATTTTCTGTGTATAGGCAATCTGTTAATCTATGGCTGTCTTTGTTTACTTCCATTTAGAAAGAATAGAAAAAGTACTAACAAAATTACTATTGTTCAGGAAGTTATAAAGAGGCATGTAGAAAATACCACTTTGTATGATTTTGGGAAAAGAAAATCATGATTGACTAGTTCACTGGATTTCTTTGAGGGAGCAAGTGGGACTAGATTAGGTTGGGATATCTTGTCAGCATGGACGAGTTGGATCGAAGGGCCTGTTTGCGTGCTGTACATCTCTATGACTCGAAGTGATATATAAAGGGAAACCAGTGGATGGCTGTACTTAGATTTTCGGAATGTATTCGACAAGAACTCGTGGTATAGGGTTTACGTGTCAGGATGATTGGTTAGCTAACAGAAAGCATGAATAACTTAATTGGCAAGATGTGACGAGTGGAATGCCACAGGAATTGGAACTATTTATAATTTATCTCAATGACTTGGATGAAAACCCTGAAGGTAAGGTTGCTAAGTTTGCTGAAGGTAGTAGAATGACTTGTGAAGAGGCTATAAGGGGTTTGCAAAGAGAAATAGACAGGTTGAATGAGTAAGCAAAAATTCAGCAAACAAAGTATATACTGTAGGAAAATGTGAATTTGTCCACGTTGGCTGGCAGAAGGAAAAGCAGTTAATAATTTAAATGGAGAGAGATTGCAGAACCTAGATATGCAGAGGGATCTGGATGTCCTTATACCTGAATCATAAATTATTATTGAGGTACAGCAAATGATTAGGAAAGTAAATAGAATGTTGTTTATTGCAAGTGGAATGGAATATAAGAGATATTTTGCTGCAGTTCTGCAGGGCGTTGGTGAAACTGCATCTGGAATACTGTGTACAGTTTGCATTTCTTTATTTAAGATGGAATTTAAATTTGTTAGAAGCAGTTCAAAAAAGGTTTACTCAACTGATTTCTGGAATGAAGGAATTATCTTATGCGGAGAGGTTTGACAGCATGAGTCTGTGTCCTTTGGAGTTTATGACAATGAGAGAACTTGACAAGATGGATGCTGAAAAGATGTTTCCTCGGCACTAGAACCAGGTGCTACACGTTAAAAATACGCCTATTTAAGATTGAAAAGAATTTTTTTTCTTTGAAAGTTGAGCATCTTTGGAAATTGACTACAAAGGGCATTGGAGGGAAAAGCAGTCAATAATCATAAGGCAAAGGTAGATAGATGCTTAACTAAGAAGAGAGTCAAAGGTTATGGCGGTAAGACCACTGGCAGATCAGCTATGATCTTATTAAGTAAATCGCTCATTCTTAACTTGCATTTTTATAACTAGGAAATGCAGCAGACAACTTTTATGTCCATGTCTTGCACAAACAACAGTGATATTAGATCAAAGAACCAATTTTAGCAGACTTGGTTGAGGGATAAATATTGGCCAGGACACCTGGGCAAATATATTGTTTCTCTTTGAAGTAATGTCAAGTGATCTACTCCAACCATTTGAAGGAAAGGACTTTGGTTTGGAAGGAATTTAAAAGATGCCTGTTTTGAAAGGTATTACTTCGTCATAGGACCAAAAATATCTATTGATATGCATTTAAAAGTGTATCAGTTATAAAACACATGAATCAGTTGTAAAACACTGGATTTACAATTTACTGCAATTGTAATTGTCCAGTAGATATTTGTACATTTTTATTTGATGAGCTATTTCTTGGTGACTTTCATTGGAAAGCACATATACTTTTCGTTAAATGGCAAGAGTGAAGCATTTGAATTTGGTCTTTGTTCGGGTTGTTGATATCTCACTTGAGACTCATGATTGAGATGTATAAGGTTATGAGGGGCATAGATAAGTAGATGAGAAGGAAGGTTCCCCCTTGGTGGAAGGATTGATGAACAGGAGGCATAGATTTAAGGCGAGGGGATGTGAGGAAGTATTTTTTCACCCAGAAGGTGGTGGGAATCCGGAACTCACTTGCCTGTAAGGGTGACAAAGGCAGAACCCTCATAACGTTTAAGAAGTATTTAGATATGTGCTAATGATGTTAAGGCATACCAGACTATCAGCCAAGTACTGGAAAGTGGGATTAGAGTAGTTAGATGCTTGTTTTTGACCAAGGCACGCTTGACGGGCCGAAGTGCGTCTTCCTGTGCTGCAGACCTCTATGTTTCACTCCTTTCCCCATAAAATCCCTACGTATACTTTTTTATTATTCTAATTCATTATGTGTCGATACTTAATGCATAACTCTAAGTTCCCCTAAGAAGGGGGTGATGAACCATTATAGTCCCTGTAGCAAACAGTGCAACTACAGGTGGGTAATAAATACTGACCAGCTAGTGATGCCCACAGCTTACAAGTGAATAAAAAAAAGTACTCTCTAGCAGTGCTGTAAGGTGGGAAGTTTCTAGACTTTGATTAAGGAGTGATGATGTGCAGTCTGTTCAAGGTCAGATGGTGTGTAACAAATCTTGGGTCTAGTAGGTGTTGGCAATATCATTTACTGAAACACAAAAACATTGGACAAGATTCCCTCTCAGCTACTAGGATGCGGTTGTCATGCTTTGGCAATTATTCCTGGTGTGTTATGTCATGCATGTGTGGTGGGAAAAGAGTGAGCCAAAACAAAGAGAAAGAATGTACTTTTGACCATGATATATTGATACACCTTTTATGTTCTAAATTTATTGTATTTTGCTATAATTTACATAAAGTGTACTTATCAGATAAGATGTGAAGATGGTAATGGTGAAGTTATGCAAATAAATTTTGTTTCTTTTTATTAAAAGATACAGCCCAGACCTTTTAGAGAGAGTCTTTCAAATGGCTGAAGGTATTGATGTTGGTGATATTGGATCATGCGAGTTGGTTCCTGGGAGCGCAACAAACAAAAGATCCAATTCTGACAATGGTAAGTGAAAAAGACTATCCTATTATGTTGGTATTTATAATATGGAAATAGGCAATTCAGACTAAACAATTAGTGCTTATCTTCTGTTCAAGCAATATAGTCCTCTTCATGTATTTTATAATAACTCCCTATTTTCATAAGAGCATACAAACTCTGAACAATATTAGGCCATTCAGTCCCTGCTCTGCTGTTCCATAAGACCTTGGCTGATCTGATTGTAGCCTCAAATCTGTGTTCCCAGTTTCCTCTGATAGCTTTGCATCCTTTGCTTATCGATCTACCTCCACCTTAAAAATATTCAAGGACTCTCCTTCAACTGCATCAGTCCTTAAAACTAATGAAATCTAGACCCTCTTAACCCTTTTTCTCAAGAACTGTTTAAGAAGGGCGGTAAAGACAAGCCAGGGAACTATAGACCAGTGAGCCTGACCTCGGTGGTAGGCAAGTTGTTGGAAGGAATCCTGAGGGACAGGATGTACATGTATTTGGAAAGGCAAGGACTGATTCGGGATAGTCAACATGGCTTTGTGCGTGGGAACTCATGTCTCACAAACTTGATTGAGTTTTTTGAAGAAGTAACAAAGAAGATTGATGAGGGCAGAGCAGTAGATGCGATCTATATGGACTTCAGTAAGGCATTCAACAAGGTTCCCCATGGGAGACTGATTAGCAAGGTTAGATCTCATGGAATACAGGGAGAACTAGCCATTTGGATACAGAACTGGCTCAAAGGTAGAAGACTGAAGGTGGTGGTGGAGGGTTTTTCAGACTGGAGGCCTGTGACCAGTGGAGTGCCACAAGGATCGGTGCTGGGCCCTCTACTTTTCATCATTTACATAAATGATTTGAATGTGAGCATAAGAGTTAGTAAGTTTGCAGATGATACCAAAATTGGAGATGTAGTGGACAGCAAAGAGGGTTACCTCAGATTACAATAGGATCTGGGCCAGATGAGCCAATGGGCTGAGAAGTGGCAGATGGAGTTTAATTCAGATAAATGCGAGGTGCTGTGTTTTAGGAAAGCAAATCTTAGCAGGACTTATACACTTAATGGTAAGGTCCTAGGGAGTGTTGCTGAACAAAGAAACCTTGGAGTGCAGGTTCATAGCTCCTTGAAAGTGGAGTCGCAAGTAGATAGGATAGTGAAGAAGGCGTTTGGTATGCTTTCCTTTATTGGTCAGAGTACTGAGTACAGGAGTTGGGAGGTCATGTTGTGGCTGTACAGGACATTGGTTAGGCCGCTGTTGGAATATTGCATGCAATTCTAGTCTCCTTCCTATCGGAAAGATGTTGTGAAACTTGAAAGGGTTCAGAAAAGATTTACAAGAATGTTGCCAGGGTTGGAGGATCTGCACTACGGGGAGAGGCTGAACAGGCTGGGGCTGTTTTCCCTGGAGCGTTGGAGGCTGAGGGGTGACCTTATAGAGGTTTACAAAATTATGAGGGGCATGGATAGGCATAAATAGGCAAAGTCTTTTCCCTGCGGTCAGAACTAGAGGGCATAGGTTTAGGGTGAGAGGGGAAAGATATAAAAGAGACCTAAGGGGCAACGTTTTCACGCAGAGGGTGGTACGTGTATGGAATGAGCTGCCAGACGATGTGTTGGAGGCTGGTACAATTGCAACATTTAAGAGGCATTTGGATGAGTATATGAATAGGAAGGGTTTGGAGGGATATGGGCCGGGTGCTGGCAGGTGGGACTAGATTGGGTTGGGATATCTGGTCGGCATGGACGGGTTGGACTGAAGGGTCTGTTTCCATGCTGTACATCTATATGACTCTATATGTTCATAAGCTTTGTATTCTGAATAATTTCCCATCAATGCTTTGTATCTGTCATTTGAGTAGGTTGCTGCGGACTGAATGTTCAGTGATTGCATGAAGCCCATCTGAGTTTGTTAGATTACAAAACTAAATTGCACCAACAATTTCAATCTCTGAAGAGCAAAATTATTGAACCACCAAGGCACTTATTTCAAGTAACAGCATTCAGTGTAATCTTTACTGAATTTTCAGTTTCTGCCAAATTGTGGGCAGTATTGTTTCCTGGCCTGAAAATAATTATAGTTTCATGGTTGGAAGACAGAAAGAGAGGATGTTCTCCTCATTTTTTTCCACCACTTCCACCAGATAATAAGCATTTTGGATCTTGCAGTAGACCTAGATTCTGTCCTTATGACGTTTGGTTATTTTGCCATAATTGATTTTCTTCAATAACTGAATATGCTGCCTTTTGAAATTAATTTCCAACCAAAAATCCATTCTGAAGTGTGTTGTCTGCAATAATAATGCTCTCCTACATATTTAACAGAAACTGACACGTTTAATGGTAAATTTTCAATTTTCATCCAAGTGCATGCTTATCCATATGCGATCACTACAGAAACATATTTTGCCAGTTGATTTATTAGGTCTGTGTAGAAATTCCACACAGTTTTGAGTACTGAGGGAGATTAACATTATTCTCCAGTTGCTGTACTTGCTTATGATCAAAATCAAAGTTGTGACATCAATGCTTTGGTATCTATTCTGTAAGCATCAGTCAGCTTTATTGCATTCATAAGTTCTACATCTAGAGTTACTAAAACTGTTTGGCTTAGTGAATGACAGATAGTTTAAATACTAATATGAGAAAATGTAATATTTAAAAGTAGGGGAAAGATCCTGCTGTGTACAACAGGAGTTGAGGTCTAATCCAGCATCTAGCTAAGTGCAGTTGCATGCTAAGTGGAAGAAATGTGCATCAAGTAACTTTGCAGCATTTCTTTAAGTTTAACAAATAGCAGTTTTAATGAGGGAAATATTAACTGAATGATAGAACTATCAAAGTGTTTATTCTAAGTCTCTGGGATTGATGCAGTGTTCCTAATAGACATATTATAGAAGAGAGATCATAAGAGAGTAGGGGTAGGCCATTCAGCTTTTGAGCCTGTCCTGCCAATCAATGAGATCTTGCCTGATCTGCTCCGAGTCTCAACACCTCTTTTGTGCCATCTCCTTATAGCTCTCACCTCCTCAATATTTTAAAATTGTACTTCCTCTTTAAATACTTTCACTAATATAGCCTCCACAAATTTCTGGGCTTGAGAATTCTAGACATTCTATACCCACTGAGAAAAGTACTTCCTTTTCATACTTTTAAATAAGTGTCCCTTTAATTTGTAACTATGTCCCCGATTTGGGATTCTGCCACTAGTGGGAATGTAACGTAGAAAATAGGAACAAGAGCAGGCCATCCGGCTCTTCGAGCCAGGCCTGCTATTCAATACGATCATGGCTGATTATCCAACTCAGTGCCTCGTTCTGGATTTCTCACAAACCCTTTGATCCCAAAAGCTATATCTAGCACCTTCCTGAAAACATCCAATGTTTTGGTCTCCGCTGTTTTCAGTGGTAGGAAATTCCACAGGCTCCCCACTCTGAATGAAGAAATTTCTCTTCATCTCAGTCATAAATGGCCCACTGCAGATCCTTACAATGTCGCTTTGGTTCTGGGTTCTCTAAGCCATCAAGCATTTTCTTCCTGTTTGGCACTGTTAGAATTTTATAGGTTTCTATGAGATCTTCATTCTTCTAAACCCCTGTGGATATAATCCTAAACAATCTAGTCTTTCTTCATACATCAGTCCTGCCACCTCAGAAATCGGTCTGGTAAATCTTCATTGCTCTCCCTCTGTAGCAGAATTTCCTTCCTCTGACAAGGAGATCAAAACTGCATACAATACTCCAGGTGTGGTCTCATCAAGGCCCTATACAATTGCAGAAAGATATCCTTGCCCCTATACTCTAAACATTCTACCCTGTCAAGTCCCCTCAGAATCTTCTATGTTTCAATGATTCTTCTAAAATCGCATGAATGAAGGTCTAACATGTTCTTGATCAGTCAATTCCTTCATTTCCAGAATTAACCTAATGAATCACTTTTGTACTGCCACCAGTGCCAGCATATCTTTGATTAAAAATGGGGATGAACATTACATGTACTTCCAATGTGGCCTTACCAACACCATACAGTTGTAACAAGACTTCCCCATTTTTAAACTGCATGCCTCTAGCAATAAAGTCCAAAATCGCATTTGTTTTATTTAATTGTTACACTGCGTGCTAACATTTTGTTTCATGCATAAAAAGAGTCTGCTCCCATCTGTGATGCTCACTTTTGGAGTTTCTCTCTATTTAAGTTTTAGTTTGCTGTTGGATTCTTCCTGCCAAAGTGTTTGTCTCTCACTTTCCTACATTAAACTCCACCTGCCAAGTTTTTTGCTCAATCACTCAACCTATCTAAATTCTCTTGCAGTTTTCTTGTGTCCTTATCACAGCAGGCCTCCCCACCTATTTTTGTATCATCAGCAAATAATTACACATCACACGTTGCAACTCCCTTCCGAATCATTAATATAGATAGCAAATAATATGAGACCATAGGACTGTTCTTTGTGTCATTCCACTAGTTATTTCTTACCAAACTGAAAATTTCCCATTAATCCTGACTCTATCTCCTGCCCATTTGCCAATCCTCAATCTGTGCTTATACGTTACCCCTAACACCATGAGCTCTTATTTTGTGCTGTACCTTTTTCAATGTGACACCTTCTTGAATGCCTTCTGCAAATCCAAATACAATACAGCTGCAGATTCCCCTTTATCAACTCTGTTTGTTACATGCTCAAATGACTCTAGTAAATTTGTCAAACATAATTTCCATATCCTTCATCTCCATGTCACCTGTCATATCAGATCATTTAGGAGTCTAATTCCATAGTTACTCTTAAAACAAACTTATGCAATTTGACTACAGAGAAAGGAGTCTGCACAGACAGACCCCAACAGGCATTGTCAAAACAGATATTTCCTTGACTCTAGCTTTTGTGTTCTGTTTGAAATGGTTTTAGCAATAACAGCATTAATACTAGCTGATGAGCAAAAGAACAAGGAATATGTAGACGCATATGTATTGCTGAAGTTTCTCGATTTAATTCTTTAGAAATAAAAGATATAACTTGTTGATGTGCAAGGCAGGCAATGTTTTGAAAATATGAACTAACACACTCGCTGTCTGTGTCCACCTTCTTAGGTGAAAATCCAACAGCAAAGCGGAAACCGCCTTTATTTCGCCCTCGTTTCCGTTTTGAGCCAGTTGCATTTGTTAGCAGCAGCACCAAGGAGGAGGATGAAGTAAAGAAAAAGCCAAGTCAATCAGACAAGCCACGAAGGTGGGCAGATTTAGATGAAGATAATTCAAATTGTTTGATTAGAATGGAGGAGAAATCGGTAAAAGCAGAGTCTCAATCCACCTCAAAAACAAGCAAATCTAGCAAAAGTTCAAATGGCCCACTGGATCCTGCCACTTCTCAGAATTCTAACACGTGTGATTATGATTCATTGTGCAAAACCATTTTCACAGACGGAGAGCAAGCCAAAAGTGGAAACTGCGTTAATGGGATAAGCTGTTTAAGCACTTACATGTCTAAAATACAGCAGAATTATTCTGCTAAATATGAAGCTTATCATTCCAATCCATCAGATCTTTATCCAACAATGAGGGGACCGGATTTTTCCAAGACCCCAGTTGCCAATAAACAGGGCTACAAGGGCCTGGGTTTCACACAGACCAAACGGTCGAAAAGTAGAAAATCTTCTAAGAAGAATGCCAGCAAGTCAGTCCTTCCAGAACCTTTGTCAAGCAAGGAATCTCCATCTGGTGGCTTTTCTCCATCTGCAATAAAGAGCAGACAGACTTTCTTTAATATGCTTCAGATATCTGTGTCCAGAAAGCTTAGTTCTATTGGAGGTTTCAGTAACCAGCTAAACCATAGTGACGTGCTAAGCAGCTGTATTCAGACATGTAAAACAAATCCTCAGTATTTCTACGTATCGCTGAAGGAGATCCCTCCAGCTGATGTACCAAAAAATAAGAAAGTCTTGACAGATGGCTATGCCTGTGAGTTGAGATGTCAGGGTGTCTACTTGGCTACAGGTTATGCTGGCAGCAAAATTGGAGCTCGCGATAGGGCCTCTGAGCAAGCCTTAAAATTGTTCCTTAAAGATGTGGTGGTTGAGGTTGTGAAGCGCAAGTGTAAAAGTAATTGTATTGATGATTTAATATTATGTGAAAAAAACACCCCTCGAAATGACATTCCTCCTGCTCTCAAAAAACCAGATGAGAAAATCCCAAGCAAAGATACTAAAGATACAGCCAATAAAGGGAATGAAACAACTAAACAGAACAATCGGAATTCGAAGGATCTCAAAAAGAAGCACTGGATGGATTTTGTCATTTTGGAGACCGCAAAAAATGCTGTCTGCATTCTGAACAATTCAGCCCAATTTAACAGAATGACCGTGGATTACAAGTTTCACCTGACGCCCAGTCAGATCTGGCAATGTCGTGTTTTTGTTGAAGATCACTTTATTGCTGAGGCTTATGGAACCAAGAAGTTGGTGAAGCATACAGCGGCAGAAAAAGCTTTAACAATACTGAGGGAAACGCAACCTATTGTAAAATCAAGCAAACCAGGAAACACTGATGCAGCCATCTCTCGAAGTGCAATTCTCGGAAGGTCGGCTGAGGAAGCTCTTAAACAAAAGATCACAGAGGACAACATTGGCAATCAGCTTTTACGGAAAATGGGGTGGAAAGGAGGTGGTTTGGGGAAAGAGGGTGAAGGTATTGCAGAGCCAATCATTGTAAAAGAACAGTTCAAGAGAGAGGGCCTGGGTTTAGAGATGAGCAAGAGTGGTTCTAAATTAAACAAGCGTGATATAGAAGATCTTATCAAAAACTATGCCCGCTCGGACAAGCAGGAAGAACTGACCTTTTCCAAAGAACTAACCAACGATGAGCGAATGCAAATCCATCAAATGGCTGCAAAGTATGGCCTCAAGAGTAAATCCTATGGAAAAGGAAAGGAGCGTTATTTGGTTGTGAGCAGAAAGGTCCGTGTAGATGATATTATGAACCAGCTTGCACAAGAAGGACAAGTTGGCCGATTTGAACTGGTAGTGCCCGGTTCTTCAACTTGATGCAGAACTCTGCCCAATCTCTCATTTTTATTTATGTGCAGATTCCTTCCCAAGTGAGACTTTCCCCCTGTAATCTGAATTCAGTTAATGTAAATGGTTTCTCAATTGCAATAGAAGTTTATCTACATCTATTATTTACAGTTTTGAAATCGTCATCAGTGAGGTAGATGTTCAAAACAAGGCATCCAAAATGAACTGTCTCAGTATTTCTGCATCACCTTTTTCCTTGTATAAAGATAACTGTCTGTGTTATTTACAAAAAATGGTAATAAACTGCCACTGTTCAAATTACTAGTGAGCTAATAACTGTTTTGATGTGGTTCATCTCAGGAGCAAGTGATGAGATACATTAAAATTATGACAGTTAATCTTAAAAGTTAGTGTATATTTTTTAATCCCAGTATTTGTTTTTGGTGGGGGGGGGGGGTTTCTTGTTGATGTTCATGTGCTAGGTTTTTGCTTCTTCTCACCATCTACGCCACAAGAGTGGAATAAAATGTAAGTCAAGACCTCAACTTGCTTCATCCTTCATAGTCCCTAATCATTAATGGACTGGTGGAAACTGTTTGTAAAGAAATGGTATTTTGGAACAGTTCTGTTTTGATAGCTCCACAGTGCAATATTTAAACTCTATAACTGTCCTTTTACAGTAATTCTACCACAACATCCTGTATTCACCCTGTTTGATATGTCAAGCAGCATTCTTTCTCCTCTGCTCATTTCCTTGCTAGAATTTGGGTATTGGGTGCCCAAGTACCTTGCTGAACTGACCATTCTTCGTGTGAGCCCATGTACTGGGTGACTGTATGCTGTTTGAATATAGTGGATTTTGGAGCCTGTCCAGTATGTCCTCGACTGATGTACATAACAAATGCACTTTCCAGCTGGGTTCCTGCACCCCCACCTCCTCCTCAACTCAGGATGCTAAGGCCAATTTTAGTGCCTTATTTTAGCCCTGAATGAGGATTTGGAACCTTGATTGTTTGTGGCTATTAAGATGTACATGAACATCCCAAGATTGAACTTTCATTTTCTTTTGAGGACTACAGTGCGTGTTGAAGGATTAGATTCTGACCTCTTAGTCATAATGAGCTTCATTAAGTTCTGCACTAGGACACTCTGCTGAGATTATCACTATATAAATAATGCTGGTGTGACGAAAGTATCTCTTTCTCTTAATGCTCCGTCATCTGCCAGCTAATGCAAAGCAGCATTGAGTGATAAGGTGGACAGAATATTGGTCTACTTGCCAGCTGTCATTTCCTTTGAGGGAACAACAAGGTTCTAGTTGGTGTATTTTTGGTGTATTAAATGGCAGTCCAGAATGTCCTTTTGTTTTAAATGGAATAAAATACTTTTTAAAATAAGCCTGTTACTGAAAAATAGTAATAAATTTGCATTGCTGCTTATGTACCTGATAGTAACTGTTAGCCAATGTCTTTGTCTGTTTTCATATTGAATTAATTCAAAGAAGAAAGGACATGTGGTTTGTTTCCCATCAACTGAGCAGCACACAATGTGTGCACTTTGGAAATTTAAGAATATTTGGGTAAATTCAGACTGCTTTGAAAAATAGAAAGATGCCATCAAAGTGATGGACGATGGCATCAAAAGTGCAATCAAGTGGCATTTGCTAACCAACAGTATGTTCACCAGTACACATTTTGAGTTTTTCAGGATCTCCTGGCTCTTGACCTCATTACAGTCTAGGCCCAAACATGGACAAAAGAGCTGCACCCTAGAGATGAGGTGAGAGGGACTGGCCTTGACATCAGGCAGCATTTGATTCCGTGTGAGATCAAGAAGCTGGAGCAAAGTTCATGTTGGGAAACTGACACATTCCACTGGTTATAGAGTTATGCCTTAAACAAAAAGAAACATGTGGTTGTTGCAGGCCAATCATCTCATCTCCAGGATATCTCTGCAGGAGTTCTTCAGAGTACAATCCAAGGCCTAACTATCCATTGCCATTTCAGTGGTAATGATTGCAGTGTGTGTTGCCTGTTTTCAACTACTTGCGAAGTGAAGCAGTCTGTGCCCTTATGCAATAAGACCAGGTCAGCAATTAGCCTTGACCGAAAGGAACAAGTAATATTTGTGCCATGCAAATACTAGGCAATGACATTCTCCTATAAGAGAAATCTAACTTACTCCCAATTATTTAAATACTATTACCACCATCAGATTTCCCCACAATTAACATTTTGCGGGTTACCATTTAAGAGAAAACTATTTGGACTGGCCGTAGACATCTGTAGCACTAAAATAGGTCAGATTGGTTAGTAATTCCTGACTCCCTAGTGCCTGTCCACAAAGTACAAGTTAGAAGTGTAATGGAATGCTGTGTGTTTGCCTGGATAAGTGCAGCTTGAGCAATACTCTTAAGATCAATATCATTACAAGAACAAAGCTGGTTACTTGATTAGCATCCCATCCACCATTTAACTTTCACTCACTCCATCGCCAACAACTGTGGTTGGTACAAGATGCACTGCGGCAAAAACCCGTTGTCTTCTTCAACAGCACATTCTAAACTGATGAGCTCTACCATTTAAAAAGGCAGCAAGGATGTGTGAACACCACCATCTTCAAGTGTGCCTTGAATTATACAACAGTCTGATTTGGAAATGTATTACTGTTCTTTATTTGGTCAAAGTACTAAATCTCCTTACCTAATAGTATTGTGAGAAAATATTCCTATGTACTGCAGTGATTTAAGGTGTCTCACCATGATTTCCTTGAGGATAATTAAGGACGGTTACTTGATACTAGCCTTGCCAGTGATGCTCACGTTGTGTGAATGCATAAGAGATGTTCATAAACTGTATTTGTGATAAACCTTGGAGATACTATGTAAAGGTGTTTTAATTTTTGATTTAAAAAAAAGCAAACTGAATCGCTGCTGTTTGAGATACTCATGCTGGGTATGTACTATTTTTTTTTTCTCCCCTGTTTTCCCCCTTCTTTCTAGATGACGCTTAAGGTGTTTACTCTTGGGTTTTGGATCCCAAGGTACCAGCAGCCCTTTGGCATCTCCTCCAGCCATTTTGTGTGAACCAGTGAGTATCAGCAATGTATTTGAAGAGCAGGGCAAACAAGTCCAATCCTGTTCTTGGCAGATGTAAGCAGCCATGCAGTTTCCAGCGAGTAATATGATCACCCAGTTACTATTTCCCACCCCCTCTTACCAACATCTCTTGATCCATTTGGACTGAGGTCATTTGTAATGATCCAGCAGCTTCTTAGCTAATTTAATTCTGTCCAGTAATTTGAAGGTAGGGCTTTTTAGCTTGAGTGGTTAATGGGTAATGTTTATTTGCTAATTCTTCAGGTAATACACAGGTTATTAAAACTGACTGGTTCCAAAGATTCTGGCTGCCGTAATACTGTTCATGAACAAGACTGCACCATGTCTGTCAGCAGACTCTTTCACACTGAGGGATATTCGAAGTATGGGGCAAATGGGGACTATGATCCATTCCTCTCCACCAGACCAAGCTGAGAAGTGCTGAGATTAATTGCTGCATTATTTCTGATACTAAGTTTGTGATCATTTACATGTGTTCATTCAAAGTGAGCATTTGGTTTCCCTTGGGCTAGAGAGAGAGGAATAAAGATTTCCTTCCAGATTTTATACCTAGCTCAAGACAAAAGCTGAAATATTTCTGCCATATGAGTTGGTTTAATCAGTTGATATGCCTTTAAGGTTCAAATCAATTCATTAGATTAGGTTCCAGGTGGTCTTGCCCTTCCTTAGCTCAGTTACCTCCAGCCTTGGAGTTTTGAGAGCTCTTAACTGGTATTATTCAAGTTTTGTTTATGGGCTGATCTGCTTTTCTCCTAACATTCAAATTCTAAAAGACAATTAACATAAGCAACTTTTAAAAATCCTACTCCTTCCTCACTGTGAACGACTATTGCAGAGCTTCATGTATGCATGTCTACAGTTGTAAGTTTGGTTTTCACAGTTGTGATAGAAAGAAATCAACCATGCAAACTCGCTTGCCACAAGCACTTCTGACTGAACTTGTTAATTATATTCAACAGATTATTCTCAGGAAGTTTGGAATCTGAGTTCCTCTTCATTATTTATGTTCCATGCTATAATTTGTCCCTGGTGGTCAATTTAACTTTTTTGTATTTCTTTGATAATGTAACGTTAGGAGATTGAACAGTAAACTGTGTTTGGTATTTTTGCTGTCAGTAGTGGGGGAAATAGAGGTGATGGTGTAGTCCAGTATCTAAATTTTAACTTAGTTTGTCCCTTTGTTGTTCTAGCAATTTCTTGAAGTATCTCACTTCATACCTTTCATTTAAAGTTCCTCTCTCACATCCAAATGTCACTCCAATTCCTAATGAAGGTGTCTTCTCTGCCCCTGCAGAGTGTAGTCTTTTCCTATAATTCCAGCCTCCATCTCCACTCTTATTCCCTCTGAAGTTTTGTCCTCTTCCTTATGAAATCTCTCCCCTTCCAAACTTTGATAACACCTACAAAACATACAATAGTTCCCAACTAGAAGGACAAGCTTAGCAGACATGGGAATACAATCAGCTACAAGTTTCCTTCTAAGCCATACACCATCCTGACTTGTAAACTACAATGCTTTTCCTTACATAGTGCTAGGTCAACAGCACGTGGATTATAGTGGTCCAAGAACGTAACTGACCTCTGCAGCAATTAGGTATGAACAACAAATTAGTACTTATCCTGTGAATGAATAAAGGAAACTCATGTATGGACATGTCATTTGTTTCCCTTTTTGTTTTTATCACTGATAAGATGATCTAGAATCATTTTATTGTATCATTCTCTATTCTCATTCCCCTTCCCAAGCCTCTTTTGTGTTTAGAGCATTACAGCACAGGAACAGGCCCTACGGCCATGAAGATGTGTTGAACATTAAGTCAAATAAAACTAATCCCTTCTGCATGCCCTTGATCTGTATCTTTCCATTCCTTGCATATTCATGTGCTTATCTAAAAGTCCCTTAAATGCCCTAAACGTTGCTGCCTCAACAAGCACCTGTAGCAGTGCACACTTGCTCCTCATGTCTCCTTTGAACTTTCCCCCCTCACCACTTAAATACATGTGTCGAGAGTGTGGTGCTGAAAAAGCACAGCAGGTCAGGCAGCATCTGAGGAGCAGGCGGATCGATGTTTTGGACAAAAGCCCTTCATCAGGAATGAGGCTCATTCCTGATGAAGGGCTTTTGCCTGAAACATAGATGCTCCTGCTCCTCGGATGCTGCCTGACCTGTTGTGTTTTTCCAACACCACACTCTCGACTCTTAATTTCCAGTATCTGCAGCCCTCCCTTTCGCCTACTTAAATACATGCCCCTAGTATTAGACATTTAAACTTTTGGGAAAATGATTCTGACCGTCAGCCTAATCTTTGCATCTCATAATTGTTTGGACTTCGATCAAGTCTCCCCTCAGCCTCTGCTGCTCCAGAACAAAAAACCTGAGTTTTTCTGGCCTCTCCTTCTAGCTCATACCCTCTAATCCAGGCAACGTTCTGGTAAACCTCTTTTGCATCCTCTCCATGTCCTTCCTATAATGTGGTGAACAGAATTGAATACAGTACTCTTAAGTGTGGCTTAACTAAAGTCTTATAAAACTGCAACATAACATGCTGACTCTTGTACTCAGTTCCAGACCAATAAATGCCATATGCATTCAATACCACCTTACCTACTTGCGTGGCCACTTTCAGGGAGCTATGACTTGAATCCCAAGGTCCTTCTGTACATCAGTGCTGTTCAGGGTCCTGCCATTAACTGTATACTCTTCCTTCACATTTGATCTCCCAAAGTGCAGCACCTCGCACTTAACCAGATTGAAGTCCATTTGCCTTTTCTCCACAGTATCTGCAACTGATCTAATCCTGCTGTATCCTTTGACAGCCTTCTACACTATCTACAACTCCACTGATCTTTGTATGTTCTGCAAACTTACTAACCCACCCATCTACATTTTCATCTAAGTCATTTACATATATCACAAACACAAGAGGTCCCTGTGGAGCATCATTAGTCATGGACCTGTAGTCTGAAAAACACTCTTACACCACTACCCTCTGTCTTCTTTGGGCAAGCCAATTCTGAATCCATGTGGCCAAGTCACTGTGGATCCCATGCATCTTAATCTTCTGGATGAGCCTACAGTGAGGGATCTTGTCGAAAGCCTTACTAAAGTCTATGTAAACAACATCCATTGCTCTATCCTCATCAATTGTCACCAACTTGAAAACTTAAGTCAAGTAAGTAAGACTCTACGTGTCCTGCACAAAGCCATGTTGACTGACCCTAATTAGGCCATGCGTTTCCAACTTGCATAAATCCTATCCCTAAGAATTGTCTCCAATACCATCCCAATCACTGAAGAGAGACTCACCAGTCTATGGTTTCTTGGATTGTTCCTATTTCCCTTAAATAGAGGAACAATATTAGCTACTTGCCGGTCCACCAGGATCTTTCTAGTGGCTAGCAAGGTAACAAAGATCTTGGTCAAGCCCCTCGCTTGCATCTCTCTGTAATCTGGGGTAGATATCGTTGGGTTCTGGGGAATGATCCACCTCCATGCTCTTCAAGTGGTCCAACGCCACTACTTGGGGAAACAAAATTCTACTGTAAGTAAATTTACCAATCAAGTTCTCACTGTGCTGCCTTTTGCCTTTAATTCAGCAGCTATTGATGGTCACATTCTCTGCACCAGTTTTTCCCTTGACCCCACGAGAGCTGTTGATAGTTTTTTTTCCCTTAATTATTTCCCAGGGTATACCACACATCTATTTTCTTATGCACCAGGATGCAGATTAAACAGCTTCGGTGAACAACGGTTTAACCAATTGGATCTGCCTAGATCATCTAAAGCTACTGCCTGTAAGTTGGTGAAGGAAGAAACCCTCATAACATTTAAGAAGTATTTAGATATGGGCTTGTGATACCAAGACATGAAAGGCTATGGGCCAGACACTGGAAAAAGGGTTTAGAATAGTTAGAAGGAATTTTTTTAAACTGACACTGACTCAAAGGGCTGAAGGGCTTTTTTTCTATGCTGTATAGACCTCCGTTATTTATCGGCTGTGGTCTCAATGACAATATAACTGACCACTATTCAAGGATCATTCGGGAAGACAAAACAAAAACTTCTACAAATAACTCCTAATCTCATCAAACCGTTCTCCCATCCATGCCTTTGCTGCCTAATCTATAGAGTTTCCAGTCAACCAGTTGTTTAATGTAAAATTTTGTTTGTTTTCAAATTTCTCAAAATCTCTCACTTCGTGCAGCCCCATTAACCCTACTAGATCTACATGCACTTTAAATTCTGGATTTTTGGAGCATTCCCAGTTTTAAATCCCAGTTTTGATGATCCAGACTTCAGCTGTCTAGGTCTTAAGATCTGGAATTATTCCTTAAATATCGCTGGACTGCTGCTTCTTTTCTCCTTTAAAACAGGGCTGTTTTCCCTGGAGCATCAGAGGCTGAGGTGTGACCTTATAGAGGATTATAAAATTATGAGGGGCATGGATAGGATAAACAGACAAAGTCTTTTCCCTGGGGTAAGGGAGTCCAGAAGTAGAGGGTTCGAGGGGAAGAATATAAAAGAGGCATTTTTTCACTCAGAGTGGTACGTGTATGGAATGAGCTGCCAGAGGAAGCGGTGGAGACTAGTACAATTGCAACATTTAAAAGGGTGGGTATGTGAAGAGGAAGGGTTTGGAGGGATATGGGCCGGGTTATGTCAGGTGGGACTAGATTGGGTTGGGATATCTGGTTGGCATGGACAGGTTGGACTGAATGGTCTGTTTCTGTGCTGTACATCTCTATGACTCTATGATTAAAACCTAACCTCTTATCAATCTTTGCTCCTAATATCCTTTTATGTGTCTCAATGCCTAATTTTGTCTCATCATGATCAAGAATTTCCTTGAGTCATTTTATTCTATTAAATGTGTTAAATACATGTAAGTTGTTATTGAAATAGTATCCACATACAGGTCTGATGACACTACCTGAGAAGAGTTTGGGCAGTCTCATGCTGTCTTGTCAGAGGGGCTTCACACCATAAAGCTGTCCTCAGTCTATCAGGCCAGAATGTGAACTGGAAATTTCGCACTGATTCAGTTGAGGTAAGTTGCAATAATGGAGCAGAGTAAAAGGAACTTTACTCACCTGCCTGTGTTATACATGTTTGGAAGCAACTGGGACAATGTTTTTTCATTCCAAAGACCAACTAGTACTCATGATTTTGTGCCAATTAATGCAAATTCCGTGGATGGCCCTGTGTAGGAGCAACTAAACATTGGTAATGCAGCTGGCATTAGATTGTAGTTGGAACCAAGACTGAATAGGAAAACATGATAGACAGCTGAACGTAGAAGGTGATGGAATTTAGTTCAAAGTTGTTAGTGAAAATGAAGCTTCCAAGAAATACAAACTGCTATAGGAAAATGAGATGGATTCAAATTCTTATTTTTGGAAAAGCAGTTGAGGGAACGTGGAAATGATTACAATAGGAATTTCAATTTAAGAAATAGAGTCATGCAGCGTGGAAATAGACCCTTTGGTCCAACTCATCCACGCTGATCAGACATCCCAATCTGACGTAGTCTCATTTGCCAGCATTTGGCCCTTATCCCTGTAAATGTTCTTATTCATATACCCACCCAGATGCCTTTTAAATATTGTAATTGTACCAGCCTCCACCACTTCCTCTGATAACTCATTCCATACACACAGTACCCTCTCCAGGAAAAAGTTACCTCTCAGGTCCTTTCTTAAATCTTTTCCCTCTCACCTTAAACATATATCATCTAATTTTGAATCCCACTCCAGGAAAAAATACCTTGGCTATTTACCTTATCAATACTGTTCATGATTTTGTAAATCTCTGAGGTCATGCCTCGGTCTCTGACGCTCCGGGGAAAATAGCCCCAGCCCATTCAGCCTCTCCCTATAGTTCAAATCCTCTAATCAGAGTAATGTCCTTGTAAATCTTTTCTGTACCCTCTCAAGTTTAACAAATCCTTCCTTTAGAAGGGCATCGGAATTGAACACAGTATTTCAAAAGTAGCCTTATCAATATCCTGTACAGCCACAATATGACATCCCAACACCTATACTCAATGTTCTGACCAATGAAGACAAGCGCACCAAAAACCATCTTCATCTTAAGAATATGTTCCTTTGGAGCTACTGATCACTTTGGAATGCCATGGTTTATGATGTTGCAAAACCTGTTAACAAAAACTGATAATTCAAATGCTATATTTATGATGAAAATATTCGTATGTCACAAGGGAATTGCAAAGCTGCATTGAATTAATGCCAGAGTTTCCTGCTTGTCTCAAGCTGAATGTAATTTCTTAAATATAAGATGCTGCCTAAGATCAGTATTTAGACCATTGTCTACTCCAAGACGTTTTCTTCATTCAGTTTGACTAGCTGATTTATGGGTCAAGTTAATTTATTTCAAATCCCTTGATATTAATATCCAAAAGGATAATTTGATCAGTCTCAGTCTTGAAAATTTAAATTTACTCCGTCTTCTACTATCTTTTGTGGGAGTCTGTTCCAACCATCCACTACTCCTCCTAAGTGGCCTGATCTTATTTTAAGATTGTTCTGAATATCCCTTGCTTGTAAGCACTGAATTTATAAAGGAATCATTTCTGCTTGCTTGTTCTTCATTCTGATTCTTTTTTCTTTAATACTGTTATACTGACCGTTATGTACAGGTTACAATTCTTTGCACATTAAATACCTGTCATGAGTAGGGGTACTACTTCAATTAGATCATTGCTAAACCTTGAGTGAGTTAGAATACAAGTCAAATTGATTAAAGCTGTCCATATAATTTAACTTATCCAACTGCGTGTTTGTGCTACTTTCTCAATCTCTACCTTACCAAAGTTTTGCTTTTCTGGAACTGAGTGTCAGAATCCCTCTCATCAGGTTTCACCCCTGCAATGGTACCAAAAAGATTCTTGTTGAAATCACAATGAAATCCTTTGTGAGTGTGACAAAGGTAAATTATTCTCTGCTCATCCTTATTGATCTTTCAGGCGTGTTTGATATGGTTGAGCACACCATCCTTCTCCATTATTTCATCCTTGTTGGTCTAGCTGGGTGTAGAGCTACATTCCCATGGTTCTATTCTTATCCATTTAATCATAGCTAGAGGATTGCTTGCAATGGCTTTTCTTTCTGCTGTCACACAATTGCTCCTGATGTCCTCCACGAATCTATCTTTGGACCCCTCTTGCTTTTCATCTATGTGCTGCTAGTTAATGGGATCTTCCCAAAAACACTTGTCAATTTTCACGTGAACAATGCTAATGTCCAACTCTCTTGACCCTTTCACTGTCCCTAAATAGATGTTAGTCCAACATCTAGTTTGGATGGGCAGACGTTTCCTTCAATTAAATATTGAGTAATGTACAATCCTTATAATGTGGAAGCAGGCCATTTGGCCCATTGACTCCACACCTACCTTATCCCTGTAACCTTGCATTCCTGTGGCTAACCCACCTATCCCTGGACATAATGGGCAATGTAGCATAGCTAGTCCACCTAACCTGCCTATCTTTGGACTGTGGTGAAAAATACAGAGCACCCATAAGAAACCCGTGATGAAAGTGCAAACTCCACACAGTCGCCCAGGGGTTGAATTGAACATCAGTCCCTGCCGTTGTGAGGCAGCATTGCTAACCTTTGAGCCACTGTGCCACCCATTCTCTTTGGTGCATGCGGCAAACTTCACCCTTGAGGTGTAGATACCTTCCCTTCAAATTGTCTTGTGGCTGAATCAGATAGAACACCAAGGCTGTGAACAATCTTCTACACCAAGCCCACAATTCTGAAAGGCATCTGCTCTGACCTTAATCCCTCCCACAGCTGCCTAAATTCAGGAACTCTCTCTCTAAATTTCTCTCCACATCTTCCTTGCATTCCTCCTTTAAGGCATTCCTTAAAACCTACCACTTTGGCCACCATTATGATCATTGGATCTAATGTCTAGTATTATTTTATTATGCCTCTGTGAAATGCTTTTGTATGTTTTATTGTATTAAATGTGGCGTAATTGCAGCTTGTTAAATTCTGCCTCATTTAAATCAGTTCCACCAATTAAAACATACATATTTAATAGGGACAGTTGCTGATGTGTGAAAAAAATGATAATCATTCAAAAGTTGATGGTTGTTGTATTTAAAGTGCTCCATATATTTTGTGTCAGAAACGGCTATGCTTATTCACATTTTCATGTTCAATTAAAAAAGCAACCACATCTGTTTTCCAAATAACAATGTTGCAGTAATACAATATGCTTGCATGTGCAACCTCTGAACAACTCAAAACACTTTATAGTCAATTAAGTAGTTTTTGAAGTGTAATCAATGTTAGAACGCAGCAGCTAAATTATCTCAGGCAGAATGGCAATGATTTGATGATTTAGTTTTTGTGGTTAACTAAGAAATTATTGACCAAGAACACAGGAGATAACTCCTCTGCTCTTTGTGTTTGATTATTTTATGGCAATATCTTCATCCACAGGTCTTTTTTTATAAAGAAGATTATTTACCAGCTGAGTTCCAAGGTATAAATGATGAGCTTGGATGCTAAGATTCATGGGTCCAGTGGCTGACCTTCACGCCATACATTTTTCTGAGTCCATATGCCCTCTGCAGGTCATTTGATAATTCACTTGTTCTTATATTTGGAGCAAGCCAATGTGTAAATTTTGAGTTAAAGTCCTTTGCCAAGGACGTCACTTCCATGGCCCAACGTATAAATTCAAATGTTTTCTCAATGTTTCTTTTTCAAATCCCAAGTACATAATTTCTTTGTTCACCATATTGAACACAAGGGGAAACAATGGCCTTAATGATATTGTTAGACCATTAATCCAGACACATGTAATGTTCTAGGTTCTTAATCACATCATTACAGGTGATGGAATTTAAATTCAATAAAAATCTGAAATTAAGAGCCGAACGATGATGATAAAGCCATTGTTGATTGTTGGGGGTTAAAAACCCATCTGGTTCACGTCCTTTAGAAAAGGAAACTGCTATCCTTACCCAGTCTGATCTTCATGTGGCTCCAGAACCACAGCCTTTTAACTACCCTCTGGGCAATTAGGGATGGGTAGTAAATGCAGATCTGGACAGTGATATACTCTCTTCCTGTGAATGGATGATAATAAAAAGACTCCTGAAAACTTTGTTATTCGTAAGTGTTGGCTGGAAAGTAGGAAGCCTTCAGAAATGAGTCCCGAGACAGTATATTCCTGTTAGGGTGAAAGGAAAGGTTGGCAGGTGTAGGGATAACTAAAGAAATTGAGGGTTTGCTTAAGAAAAAGAAGGATGCATATGTCAGGTATAAAGAGTATAAAAGCAGTAGGAGTATACTTAAGAGGGAAATCAGGAGAGCAAAAGGGGGATATGAGATAGCTTTGGCAAATTGAGTTAAGGAGAATCCAAAAGGTTTTTACAAATGAAGGACAAAAGTATAATGAGAGAAAATAGGGCCCCTCAAAGATCAGCAAGGCAGCCTTTGTGTGGAGCCACAGGAGACGAGGGAGATATTAAATGAGTATTTTGCATCAGTGTTTACTGTGAAAAAGGACATGGAAGATATAGAATGTAGGGAAATAGATGGTGACATTTTGAAAAATGTCCATATTACAAAGGAGGAAGTGCTGGATATCTTGAAACACATAAAAGTGGATAAATCCCCAGGACCTGATCAGATGTACCCTAGAACTCTGTGGGAAGCTAGAGAAGTGATTGCTGGGCCCTTGAGATATTTGTATCATCGATCATCACAGATGGGGTGCTGGAAGACTGGAGGTTGGCTAACGTGGTTGCCACTGTTTAAGAAGTGTGGTACCAACAAGCCAGGGAACTACAGACCAGTGTGCCTGACAAGCCATTTGGATACAGAACTGGCTCAAAGGTAGAAGACAGAGGGTGGTGGTGGAAGCTTGTTTTTCAGACTGGACGCTATGACCAGTGGAGTGCCACAAGGATCGGTGCTGGGACCACTACTTTTCATCATTTATATAAATGATTTGGTTGTGAGCATAAGAGGTATAGTTAGTAAGTTTGCAGATGACACCAAAATTGGAAGTATAGTGGACAGCGAAGAAGGTTACCTCCGATTACAACGGGATCTTGATCTGATGGGCTGAGAAGTGGAAGATGGAGTTTAATTTAGATAAATGTGAGGTGCTGAGATCCAAGATGGCGGCGACTCAGCAAGTCTGAGTCTACAGAGCCCTTCCCAAAACCTGGGAAAAGTGGGTTTCCTGCCCCCACCACACTTGCCAAACCACCCAAAAAAATTCTTTAATCTTAATTAGCTGCTGAATATTATATTTAAATAGTCTAATACTGAGTGGATAATGAGTAAATCAAAGGGACCCCGCAGCTCTCAGAAAACAAAGACCCCTCCCCCACCCTCCTCTCCTCCGGCTGCAGCTGATGTAAAAACAGGCCTTGTAGAGATGATTGCTAGATTGGAATCGACACTCGTCAATTTCATCGCAGAATCCAGACAGAGATGGAATGCATTCGAAGAAAAGCTGCAGAAACAGAATCACTCTATGGGAGAATTGCAGGGCCGAGTGGAGGGGGCGGAGCTAAAGGCCATGACCTCCGAGGCTGCAGCTCAAACAGCTGCAGAACAGGTGCGAACCCTCGAGCAGAGAATCAGGGCCTTTGAAATCTACATGGATGATATTGACAACAGAAATCGGAGAAAGAATATTCGATTGCTGGGCCTTCAAGAACAAGAAGGGAAAGAACAGTTAGTAGTATTTCTGGAGCGATGGCTGCCCCAGCTTTTAAACCTGGGGGCTGAAACTGACCGGGTAAGGGTGGAGTGGGCCTACCGGGTCGCAGTACGCGGATCTGGCCCAAACCAGCGCCCACGCCCGGTCCTGTTCCGGCTGCAGAGTTATAGGGAGAGGCAGATACTCCTGGATGCCTCCAGAAAGCTTGGAAAGGATCCTAAAGCTATGATTCATGAAGGATCCAAGATTATGTTATTTCAGGACTTCTCCCCGGCTTTGGCATGAAGAAGGAAGGCGTTTGATGAGGTGAAGAAATGTTTAAGGGACTTAGATATTCAATACACCTTACGCTACCCAGCGACGTTATGCTTTACCCACGAAGGATCCGAGTATAATTTTAGATCATCGGAAGAGGCCAAGAAACTTTTAGACTCTGTTAAATAAATCGTAAGAGACAATTTATGTTGGCTTGCCTCTCCCACACTCCGTGGGGAGAAGTGGATACTTTATTCTACTTTACTTTTGCCTCTGGGAGCGGGGTTGTCTTCCTTGCTATGTTATTATACTTAACTGTAATCTGTTGGAGTTGTAATTTTATAGTTATGTGTGTTTGTACGTGGCATTGATGCTAGCAGATATACTCAGGTATGGGTGGGGAGGGGTGGGGGTGCAGCGCTCACTGTTAACTCTAGCTCGGTATTATATCTAAATCCTATTAAGGAGCGCTCGGGTTGAGGGTGGGACACTGTTTGGGAGAGGATATGGTGGAACGTTGGAAAGGTAGTAAGGCCCCCTGAGAACAAGGGGGAAGATCTCCATTCAAACATGTTTAATTTTTTTTTTGTTCTTATTGTTTGGAAATAACTTCCTTTTTATCATACTGTTATGAGTGTATTAGAGAACATTTTCTCTTATTTGAAGGATGTAAGCGACTCAACTATACACTCTGGATGATTGTGGATTAGTTGAATTTTGATGATTATATATTTAAGATCTATTTTTATATTAATGTTTGTGCTTGAAAATTCTGCTTATTTTTGTAAATTTGTCAAAATGTTAAATTCCCAATAAAAATATCTATAAAAAAAAAATGTGAGGTGCTGCATTTTGGGAAAGCAAATCTTAGCAGGACGTATACACCTTAATGGTAAGGTCCTAGGGGGTGTTGCTGAACAAAGAGATCTTGGAGTGCAGGCTCATAGCTCCTTGAAAGTGAAGTTACAGGTAGATAGGATAGTGAAGAAGGCATTTGGTATGTTTCTTTATTGGTCAGAGTATTGAGTGCAGGAGTTGGGAGGTCATGTTGGAGCTGTACAGGACATTGGTTAGGCTCTGTTGGAATATTGTATGCAATTCTGGTCTCCTTCCTATCGGAAAGGTGTTGTGAAACTTGAAAAGGTTCAGAAAAGATTTACAAGGATGTTGCCAGGGTTGGAGGATTTGAACTATAGGGAGAGGTTGAATAGGCTGGGACTGTTTTCCCTGGAGCATCGAAGGCTGAGTGGTGACCTTTATAGAGGTTTATAAAATCATGAGGGGAATGGATAGGAAAAATAGACAAGGTCTTTTCCCTGAGTGGGGAAGTCCAGAACTAGTGGACATAGGTTTAGGCTGAGAGGGGAAAGATATAAAAGAGACCTAAGGGACAACTTTTTCACGCAGAGGATAGTACGTGTATGGAATGAGCTGCCAGGGAATGTGGTGGAGGCTGGTACAATTACAGCATTTAAAAGGCATCTGAATGGGTACATGAATAGGAAAGGTTGGAGGGGTATGGGTTGGGTGCTGGCAGGTGGGATTAGATTGGGTTGGGATATCTGGTCGGCGTGGACGGGTTGGACCAAAGGGACTCTTTCTGTGCTGTACATCTGTGACTCCATGACTCTAACTCTGTATCCATGCATCTTTTTAATATCTGGCTCCCATCCACACAATTTAGTATTTCCTCACTTAGATTATGAAATCTGATTGCAAAACTAAGTTTTAAATATATATGGAGAAGCTGACCATGTGGATAAAATCATTTTAAAAATAAACTGAATTTTCATAACAGAAGGAAAGTTCATTGTGAAAGAATCCTTGATCAGACAAAATGTTACGTTTATATATTTTACAACCCAAAATGCTGAAGAAGTTTGAAGTGTCATTGTTGAAATAAAATTAAATAAAAAATATGTTCACCTATTTGAAACTCTTAGACTTGGGAGAATATTCCATGTCTCCCTCTTGTGGATGGGATGTCTGTACTGCAAAATCTTATCAGGTGTTTGTACATCAGTGAATGAACACGCATTTAACTTTATCTTGTGTGTTTAAAATTTTATGATCATTGGATTAATTTTGAATTGCTGTCACAGTTTTGTCAATAAATGTGGCAGATATTTTCTACATGGCAAGGTCCAAAAACAGCAATTAAATAGATGATGGATGGTCTGTTTTAGGTATGGCTGGTTGGGAAAGAATCTTGGATGGAACTCTCAAAGAGCTTCATTCTTTTCTAGGAGTAAAACCAAAGTTGTTTTACTTCAGCAGGTAATGAGAATAATTTTAATATCATATCTGAATTCATTTATATAGTAACCAGTTAAAAAGAAAGTTTCTTTGAAATAAATTAGAGGGGATAACTGAATTAATCTGTGTAATTACTAATCAGAGTCAATTTTCTTGCACTACAATACATTAAGTATAAATCTTGCATTATGAACAATTGAAGATATTGTCTATTTGAGAAATAGTTTACTTGAGTTTCAAATTAAAATATAATTTACAACTAATTCAAAGCTTGTGAATTGAGTGCTCAGTGTTTGACATTCATATCTTTTCCTTTTTTTAAATCATTTTGTTTATAAGTAGAAGCTAAAAAAGAATTTTCAAGGCAGAATTTCTTTTCTCAGAGGATTGGTAAATTCTCTTTCCCAATGATCTGTGGATCATTGAGTATACTCAAAGCTGAGTTGGACAGATAGTTGATTGGCAATGGAGTCAATGGTTATGGGAGTCAGGCAAGAAAGTGAATTTAAGGCCAAAATCAGAGCAGCCAGGATCTCAATGAATGACCTAATCTGTCTCCTATTATTTGTGTTCATAATGGATACTCATTTTAAACCCCTGATCAGATCTTCCTTGGGATTTGTAATGGTCTTTTATCTTGGATTCCCGAATTATTGGAACTGCAGAAGAGCCTACATAATTTAATCTAAACTTGCACACAATTTACACGTGTATATCTTCTTACTTTGGCAGCTGGTTTATCTGAGGCACAGGAATTAATCAATATAATTGTCCATATTGGATAATCATTCACATATTGCAGGGATTTGGGTTAATGACATACATGGTTAGACATTATCTAGGTAGAAGGATCTTGATGGTCAACTTTGCCTCTTCTCATATTTTAGTATTTACAGTCATTTGTATAGAAAGCCAGAACGTCTTGGTAAACATTGAACTCCAATTGTTTGTCAGTAAACAGGTTGAACACTCATGGAAACTCGCAGACAAACCTGTTGCAATGAAAAGTTACTATAAACAGAATGAAATTTTCCAATTTCAGTTCTGCTGAGAGCACTTACTAGTCATTTTGTCAAGCAATCCAGTAACTTACGTTCCTGCAGAAATTGAGCAATTTAGCTGTGAACCTGAAGCAATGAGAGAGTCTGTGAAGTGACTTGTCACTATGCCATCAGTTTATCAATGTCACTGGACTAGTAAACTGAAGATCCCAGGCTAGTGTCCTAGAGATATGGGTTCAAATCCTACCATAACAGATGGTGAAATTTGAATTATATAAAATTCAGTAATTAAAAGCCAGCCTGATGGTAACTGAGATTCTTGTGGTTCACTAATACCCTTTGGGGAACAAAATCTGCTGCCCTAATGAGTCTGGTCAACATGTGACTCCAACAAAGGGATTGAATCTTAACAGCCTTTGGGCAATAAATGCTGGTAAAACCATTTGATACTCAAGTCCTCTGAGCTAATTTTAAAAATATACAATCTGAATATGCAGGAGTGATGTTTTCAGCAAATTAATTTTAATGCAACCATCAGTTTAAAAAGCAATTGTCTATTGAGCTTGTGTTCAGCTGATAATGGTTATTGGTAAATCTCATTCTGTTTTGAGGATGGAGTAAAACATAGTATGAATTTTCCATTGTCAGTATATTATGACGTTACTGCCTTTTATTGCTAGAATTAGTAAATATAGAAATTAAAGTTGTTCTTGTATGTATTTTTTATCTGACAACATTGAAGCAATAAAAATAAAACAACAGGTATGGATTAAGGACGTCAATTAGGATCAAAATCAAGGGCCATAATTATCTTAATTCTGCTGCATATGATTCTCCCCATACTCATTCCCTTTAAAGCAATCAATCTATTTACAAAACATTCAGGATACCAAACTGGCACAAAGGTAGAAGACAGAGGGTGGTGGTGGAGAGTTGTGTTTCAGACTGGAGGCCTGTGACCAGTGATGTGCCACAAGGATTGGTGCTGGGTCCACTACTTTTTGTCACTTATGTAAATGATTTAGATATGAAAATAGGAGGTATAGTTAGCAGATGACATCAAAATTGGAACTGTAGTGTACAGCGAAGAAGTTTACCTCCGATTACAACAGATCTTGATCGGATGGGCCAGTGGGCTGAGGAGTGGTAGATGGAGTTTAATTTAAGTAAATGTGAGGCGCTGCATTTTGGAAAAGCAAATCAGAGCGGAACTTATACACTTAATGTTAAGGTCCTAGGGAGTGTTGCTGAACAATGAGACCTTGGAGTACAGGTTCATGATTCCTTGAAAGTGAAGTTACAGGTAGGATAGTGAAGAAGGCGTGTGGTATGTTTTCCTTTATTGGTCAGAGTATTGAGTACAGGAGTTGGGAGGTCATGTTGTGACTGTACAGGACTTTGGTTAGGCCACTTTTGGAATATTGTGTGCAATTCTGGTCTCCTTCCTATCAGAAGGATGTTGTGAAATTGAAAGCATTCAGAAAAGATTTACTAGGATTTTGCCAGGGTTGGAGGATTTGAGTTATAAGGAGAGGTTGAATAGGCTGGGCAATTTTCACTGAAGCATCTGGGGCTGAGGGGTGACCTTTTGGAGATTTATAAAATCATGAGGGGCATGGATAGGATAAACCGACAAGGTCTTTTCCTTGGGATGGGGAAGTCCAGAACTAGAGGACATAGGTTTAGGGTGGCAACTTTTTCATGCAGAGGGTTGTACGTGCATGGAATGAGCTACCAGAGGAAGTGGTGAAGGCTGGTACAATTACAGCATTTAAAAGGCATCTGGATAGGTATATGAATAGGAAGGGTTTGGAGGGATATGGGCGAAGTGCTGGCAAATGGGACTAGATTAGGTTAGGTCGGCATGGACAAGTTGGACCGAAGGGTCTGTTTTTGTGCTGTTCGTCTCTGTGACTCGATTATAAAATGGTAACAGCACAGAAGGAGGCCATTTGCCCAAATGTGTCGGTGCTGGCTCTCTGTAGGATATTTGAGCTAGTCACACTTCCCCATCCTTTCTCCATTCTTCCAATACAACCCCCCAGCCCTTACACAATCTTCTTTTGAAAGCTTTGATTGAAACTGTCTTCAGTGCACTCTCCGAGGAGCGATATCTGATCCTAACCCTTGCTGCATCAGAACAATTATCTTCTTGTCACCTGTGGTTTTTTTTTATGCCAACCATCTAAATCTGCATTTTGGTTCTCAACCATTCTGCACATTGGAAGTTTCTTTCTACCTGCTCTGACTAGACTTCTCGTGATTGATTGAGTATATCTATCAAAGATCGTTTTGAACATTTGAAGAGAGAAACACAACTTCTCTGATCTATTCATATACTGGAAGTTCCTCTGATGAAACCATTCTTATAAACATATTCTGCATCCTCTCTAAATCTAATTCTTTCTCCTGTTTTTCCAAGAATAAATCACAAGATTTCAGTTGAGGCTAAACATAATTTCCTTGATTTTGTCCCACTTCAGAATTTTTAAACAACTGCGTCATTAGTTTCTAATGTTATTCTCCATGGCAAAACCTCAATCAACAGCAGCCCTTCTCCAAGCATTATAAATTGTTGTTCCCTTTTGAGATTTATAGCAGAAAATTGGAAGTGTTGTTCTACAAGGATCACTGCTGCACAATTTACATTTAACAATTTGGATTTTGGAATCAACAATTTTCAGATGAACCTTTTGTTTGGAGGGAGGTGAAATCGAATGTCGAACTCAGTACTGAGGATTGAATCAAATTACGTGAGAAGATTTATAGGTGGAAATAAAATGAAGGTCAACACAAAAATGTGAGGTTTTACATTTTGATAGGAAGGATGAGAATTTATTACTTGCAAGGTGCAAGCCTTGGTGGGGTACCAAAATGAAGGGAATTTCCTTTATAGCTATGAACATTTATGTCAATTACATCCTTTTGCCGGCTCTCCTGTAAATAATTTCAGTACAAACATTGAGAATACTGAAATGATAGCTACAAGTGTATACTTGGAATGCAAATCTTCCACAGCTCGGAAAACAAATTTAAAGGTCATATGAAGTGGTTAGCAGGCCCCAGAACTTAATGCCTATTCATTTAAACAGATGGAAAATCCTGAGTAGTGTGAATACCCGTACCTAAAGTAAAAGCTGAAGCGTTCACACCAAGAGTGCTAATTTCTGACTTGAACTGTGAAACACACTAACTTGGGTCAAAAAGAATGACTTGCCCAATAAGTAAATGCATTTTGTTGTAGTGCAACAAATTTTAAATATGTTAGAATAAAAATACAAAAGTAGTCAACGCTTAGCAGGTGAGGCAACATTTTCAGACACATAGTCAATGTTTCAACTGATCTTTCAAACGATCAATTCTGCTGTCAGATGGAAACATTTGCAGCATTTAATTTCAGATCTCCAGCTTATGTACCTGTTTCTGTGGTAGTTTGGGCTTACCTGAGCAGTCTAACATCTTGCCAGCCTCTAGGATTAGGAAACAGGATTGAGCTTTTCAGAAATAATGTGCTGCTACAGCTGATCCTGAAATATGGTCACTTCTGCCATATATTCATTTTTGACAAGATGTTTGTTACTTTTGGAGTCAATTCTGGAGGAAACCTGATTCCACAGAAGAGGAAAATTCAATGTTCATGTATTGCATTTTAAGCATTGGAAACAGGGCAGGTGAAAATCGCTACAATTATCTGGTAACTTTACTGGTAAATGTTGACAAATGGTCAGGCTGCACAATCTTTTTTTTAAAAAAAGTAGTATTTTCCATATTCTGCTTAATGTTTTATATTCTCTCTGCATTTGAAAAGTATTCTTCTATTTGTTGATCATGTTTTCAAATTGGTACAAATGCACATTTGAGAAGTTGGTATGAAAGGCCCAGGAGGCTGCTTTTAGTATGACTTTGGGAGCAATGTGCAGGTTACATTTGAACCAAGTTGCCACACACAGCTACATGGAATATAATACCACAAATTGCATTATACAGTGAAAGTGGTGATACGTCAAATCTGGGGGGGGGGGGGGGGGGTGTAATAAGGTAGTATTAGAGCCATGGAAAACAGAAGGGTGTAGTTATACGTAGGTTGTGTAAGTGAGCAAAAAAAAACAAACTCTTTGAAGATGAGAGTTTTAATGTAGGAAAGTGGGGGTTCACGCACTTTGATAGAATGGATCAAAAAGCAGACAATTATTTTAAATGGAGACACTCCAATAAGGTGCAGCTCAGAGGAATCTGTCCTTGTGTATTAACCACAAAAGGTTCATATGCAGGTGCTTTAAGTAAAAACTATAGGATTTTTGGCCTATGACCAGGGGGTTGGAGTTTTAACTATGCAGGGTATGAGTGGGCCACATCTGGAGTAATGTAAAAGTTTGGTCCTCATTTAAGAATTTATTGACGTTGAAGGCATACGAAAATAGATTTGCTAGGCCTGGTTCCTGAGATGAAGCAGTTGACTAACACGTTCATTAAAGTTTAGGTGATTTTATTGAAACATGCAAGAGAAGGCTCCATATCATAGGCAATGAGCTGTTTCCAGCAGGGGTATAAAATCGAACTAATAAGGGAACACTCATTTAAAACTGAGGGATGTGAAGGAATTTCTCTTCAGAAGGTAATGCATGCTCGGAATCCTTTAGCTCAGAAGGTTGTGGAACACAGATTATAAAAGGTATTTATAGAAAAGTGGAGTTCTGAGATGGATTAGCTATGATCTTATTAGAATGGTAAGGAAGGCTTGAAGTGTTGCATGTTCCTTTGCCTGATTCCTATACTGTTTGTACTTCCCTACACAACCTTGTACTAAAACACTGTCCTCTTGAATTAGCCTCAGAAATTAAATACTTCATGCAAGCCCAAAAAATGAGTATTGCAAGTTAATTATCTGTTTGGATGTTATAACTGTTCTCTCAACACTTTATTAAAACAAAAAAAAGACAGTGGAGAGAAGAATTCCAAACTACACATCCTTTCACAAATGAATTACCAACAGCAAGTTTAGTGTACAATTATCTGACAAGCTAACTTTACAAAATCTGTGGGGAATCACTGATTCAGTCCAGTGATACAAGATGTTTTTAAACTAATGTCAATTGCAAAATAGTCAATTTTCTGACTATCACACAGTATTCTGCAAGCTGTCTTTATCCCTGCTAATCAGTTGCAAGTCTTTAGAATATACTCAGGCTGTAAATGCAAGTTAATGGCTGAACGATCTGCAATTTAGCCTCGATCCTCTCATTATGCAAGTTTGTAATCTGATACAAATGATAAAAAATGCTCCCATATCCAAAATATTGGAAGTTCCAAATATCTGGTCCAAAGTTTAGATTAGATTAGATTACTTAGTGTGGAAACAGGCCCTTCGGCCCAACAAATCCACACCGACCCGCCGAAGCACAACCCACCCATACCCCCACACTTACCCCTTACCTAACACTACAGGCAATTTAGCATGGCCAATTCACCTGACCCGCACATCTTCTGGACTGTGGGAGGAAACCGGAGCACCCGGAGGAAACCCACGCAGACACGGGGAGAACGTGCAAACTCCACACAGTCAGTCGCCTGAGGTGGGAATTGAACCCAGGTCCCTGGCGCTGTGAGGCAGCAGTGCTAACCACTGTGCCACCGTGCCGTTAAAAAGGGTCTGTTCAGCAACAGTAATTTTCAAACAATGTCTTCACAATGTACTGAAATAATTGCCCTAGAAATAGTTGACAGACTTATGAACTAAGCACCAATGTAACCACTCGTAAGTACAACTATAAACTACCCACTAGATCTGAAATAAAACAGTTTAGACCATGGTACAGCGTGAAGTGAATCTTTGAGATATTTAACTTAAAAAGCAAATAACTAAGTCTGCTGCTTCAGACTCCCCAAAACCTTTCCAGTTATATTTTACAATTGTGTGCTTCAATTATTAAAATGGAAGCTTGCTGAGCAGATCAGTAAGCTAATGTCCAGTCACACAAGAGACAATATCGAGGTTGCAGTTTTATTTACAAGTAGTGAGAAAATGTACAGTTTCTTACATGGGTTACTATAGTGCAAAGTTATACTGTCACTTCAAAAGACTAATGTGCAGAAAAAAAAAGTACTTTAGAACATCAGACAATACAAGGTACAGGTCTCTTCCCATATCCCACATCACTGCATTAGGTATCTGAATATACGAGTTTGGTCTAACGTAACTAATGGGATTATTGATGGCTGTAATTCTCGACAAAGTGAAAAGCACTTCATTTAATTAGAGGAAATTAAAACAAAAGCATGCAGCAACAGCTCTCTCACACACACGCACACACCTACACTCACAGAGCTACAGAGAACTAGAAACACAGTCACAAGAGTGACCACCCTGCTAAGCTCCAGTACCCCGGACATTTTATCAAAAAAGTTCAAAAATTGCTTTTTTTTTTTAAATATATAGACTAGCACCTTCTAGTAAAAGTTCTTCTGGCCAAGAACTAGAGTGCTGGCTTCAGAGAAGAGGCACACATCTGTTACATAAACAGAAGTGACATTGACCCACTGGTAATTTATATTTAAGACTTCACTGTTATGGTGGATTTTGGTTGGGGCAGATCAATGTTCTTCCAACCTTGAAAAATCCATTCACTGGGCTATACACAGAAGCTGCACAAAATATGCAAAGCAAATGACACTGTATCTGTTACAGCGCACCTTTATTCTTTTTTTAATGTGCCTGATACTGCCCAGACAGACTATGAAAGACCATCACGAAAGGTGGATGACCATAGATGAAAGTCAAATTAAAAATTCCTTGGCAAGTGCCCCAGGTACAGTGCATGCACTTCAACATGTGTTTTGACTCAACGTCCAGGGAAAAAGGCTTCAGACGGGTGGCAGCATTGTAGCAGTTTAGCTTGCAAAATAATGCGATGATGCTAGAACGAGAAGGACTCAAATGCTTCATGATTCTCATGGCCTGACAGTGTTCGTAGGCACTAGACAGGGTCAACAGTCCCGCCAACTCTGTTCCACTATTGCAGATACCCGCTTTTCATATTCCCGTTTGTTCTCCTGGTACAGCTGTGCAGCCTGACTGTTCGCTGGACTATTCGGATTTGGCTCATCCAGTAAAGACTATAGAGAAACAAAAAAAAAGAATTAACAACAGCCAAGCAATCGTGTAATTATTCAGTTTCCTTTTGACGTAGAAGCACTGAGACGATCTACCTTTGAATGCATTTACCATTCCCCCCTCCCCTTTAAGTTCTCAACCTCAATATACAAATAAATTAGTCATTGATATCAAATGGCAAAACAGTAGTACAAGATAATCTGGCACCATAAACAGTCACGTTGGACTTGCAGTGGGCAACACTTCGGAACACAAGTGAATTTCAATACACATACCAGGGAGTAAACAGACTAAATGCAAAGGTAGATTCAATCATCAGAACGAGACGCTCATGAACTAAGCAGCCATCTTGCAGCAATAAACAAAAGCCATTCCTCATCCACCGCTCAGACACGTCCATTTACCACTAGGCAGTGGCACCACTCCTCACCCCCCACTGGAGGGCGCTCTACGTGGGAGTCCTCCCCCTTTTCTCTCAGGATCTGGGGTGGAGGGTGCTGTATGCAGCAGCCCCCTGCAACTGCAAATTACAGTGGTTCAATGGACTTCCAGCCCAAGTGCTTGTTCTGTGGTGCTGTGGAGTCCGTGGACCATGTATACATGGGTGTGGGTGCTTGCTCTCCCATTTTCAGTTTTCTGGAAAACCTTCGCTTTTGGTTGCACTTCAGTCCTGATCTTTGGGCACCTGGTGCGGAGGAGGGAGGGTAGGTCAGAGGACCTCAGCGTGGGTCTGCTCCTGGGCCTGGCCAAACAGGCCATAAACAGGTCCAGGTAACAGGCCGAGGAGGGTGTTGTTATGGCCAGCCCCTCTTCCGTGCCCGGGTGTCCCTCGAGAAGGCTGCGTCTACCAACACCCTTGAGATTTTCAGGGAGAGGAGGGCACTGCAGTGAGTGGAGTATTTTATTTCCCCAACTCTATTTTGATTTAGTCCCTGCCTTCCCCTTTACTGTTTGATCACGCTGCATTGCCCTTTGATGTGAAGGGCACTGCTCGTCACTGACCACTCTGGTGTTCCCTTTCTTCCTGGTGGTGGAAAATGAATAAAGATTTATACATGTGTTGTCTTTTACTGTGTCTCACACCTGCACACACACAACATGGATGCTGGGGAAAATAATAAGCACTACTGCTATTAGGTGGTAGTATGGGAAAACAAAAAAAAAAAGGAAAATATAACCAGGAGATTTAGAATCTCCTCAGTTGAGGGGACTGACTCTGTCACAGTGTTCCTGCTACTGTTGGTTTAAAAGAGGAAAAAAAAAACAAAAGCCATTGGCTCCAACTTGGGTTTGCATCAGATGAACCATACCTGACAAATCCCCACTAATCCAATCAATAGTTCAGCTTGACATTTTAAATCAATCATTCAGAACAATTGCTCAGACCGAATGCCATTTGCTTGGCAGTGGAGTGCAGTTAGCCACTTGCTTCTGTTCATTATCAAACTGGAAGTGAACTTCAGGAGTGGAGGGGAAAATAAAAGTGATAACTGACATCACCTGCTGATGCAAATGAAGCATGCTCACTTGAGTAAACCAACAGATATGAAAAAAAACTCCAAAATAAAAAGGTAAATCAGAATCAGAACATCCATATATCCTGACAGGTTTCAGGTTGACTTAAGGTTCAGGCGTTTTCAGATTTGTAACAGTGGCCCACCTAAACAGATTATCTGTATTCATATCTACAAAAAGTAGGAATAGTTTGATTATCCTTAAAAAAATAGAATTGAAACAAGCAGGAACAGATTGAGTGAGGAATATCTTAAGCTCTTTTGAGAAAGCGAATTGTTTGTATTTAACATTTCAGTGAAGTTTACTGTTTAAATTCTAAATTTAACCCAGAATTGTACAAACTGTCCACTAGAAAGCAGATGAAATTGGATAATTAAAACTGGCTTAAACTTTATTTTTTTCAGAGGTGGAGCTAGTTCCTTTAGTTTCAGAGTATATAAAACAGGACCTCAGTACAACTGAGCACAGAGTGATCGAGTTGAGCGAATGATAATGTTAGAAGGGGAGGGAAGGGGGTGCATTTTGCTTTCACTATGCATCGGTTCTGACTCCACCACAAGAGGAAAAAGCCAACTCTGTTGAGTATCTCGTAAAGAGTTAATATGTATTTTATTCATAAGATTGAGCTGTAGAGGAACTAGTAGCAAGGTTAATAGAAACAAATAATTTCATCAAATTAATTATTTTTTAAAGTAGTTAATAAATTAAAGACAATAGGAGAAGAGATCCTGGATGTGACAGTGATCGGGCAAACATGCCTGCAGCATGTATTTACAACTCAAAGAACTTTGGCTTAGTGTCACTGAGCTGGAGGCTGCGTTGTAGACAGTGCAGCACATTAGGCAGGGGAAAAGGTTACTTGGATATTTCATACCAGAAGAAAGTCCCACTTGTCAGCAAAGGATCTTCTGATTTGATCAATGTGGAAAGACAGGAAAGAATTAGTAGGCAAGGGGAAGGAGCAAGAGCTTCAGCCTTTGCAATGATCTGGACAAGAATAAAAGGAGGTGGTGTGCTGCAGGATGGATAACTTTACTGACCATGACACTGATAAGAGAGAGCCATGAGGCAGGGGTAAGTGCACACAAATGAATATTCTGGCAGTCAGGGAAAGTACAGTGAGGGGAATTCACACTTCTTTGCAAACAAAATTCAAAGGGTCAAGCCAAGATAGGAAGGTGGGAAATGGTATGAGAAGTGACAGAAAGGGATAGTCAGTATGAATCCAAGTCACTAAGTCAGTCAACATAAGGCAAGAGGGCACAAAAATAATGAAAAAGGTCACAGCTAAATGCTCTGTATCTGAATGCACATTGTTTTGTTTTGAATACTAAGGAAATGATAGTGCTAACAGAACTAAATAATTATGACCTGATAGCTTTTAAAAAGAAATTGATGCAGGTAGCGAGATTGGGACAAGAATATTAAAAAGGTACGTGACATTTAGGAAGGACTGGAAGCTAGGAAAAGGAGACATAGTTCTATTAATTAGTGATGGTATTAGCATAATAGAGAGAGAGGGAGAGAGAAAACTAAGTTTAGGAAAGCAGGATGTATAAACATGATTGGAGTAGAAATTATAATGGCAAGACATCCCTCGTGGAAGTGGTACACAATCCACCTAACAGTAACCACACAGTAGGATACACTATTTAAAATAAAAATGGAGCATGTCAGAAAGATATAGTTACAAGCGTAAGGTACTACAGACTAAAAAAATCAGATAGGCTACTTGAGGAATTCCTAGAACATTTTCAGTACAGTTTCTTAGAACAGCAGGTTCTAGAGCCAGATAGAAAGCATGCGACACCATGCCTGGTATGCCGCAATGAAAAAGGAATTAATGGCTGTATAATGAAGATGTACCTAGGTGACAGCAAATGTCACTGAATGACTGAATTCTAAATTCAGTTTGAAAGAGAATTACTAAGTTAAAGCATAGTCTATAGAGATGCATTGACAGACTTAAGATATTTCAGAATACACAGGATAGATGAATTCAAACAAGTAAAACTCCAATGTGAGGACTCGCCATCTGTTGTTGGCTTAATATGTTAAAGACAGTATCAAACTGAAAGATGGCTGGCAGGTTAGGTTAGAAATATAAAAACAAACTATAAAAAGGAGGATTGTTTGGTTGCCAAGCTGCAGGCTTACAACTTCCTGGGTTCTGGTGGACTTCATCTTATGGCCTTAAAAGAAACAGCCAATAAGATAGTTGATATGTCAAATTCAAATTTTTCAAAATTCCCTAAACTCTAATAGTGACAAATCTATTAAATTTAGAAAACAGCAAATTGTTTATTCAAAAAGGCAAACTATGTAACAGGGAAAAATTCAAATCAGGTAGTCACAATGTTCTGTGAAGGGGAAAAATGATGTTTGGCCAACTTATGAGTTGTCTGACAGTAAAATGCAGTGAATAAAGGAGAACCAGTGGATGCACTATAGTTATATTTCAGTGAAGGCATTTGACAAGGTGCCACATCCAAGGGTTTTGTGGAAAACAAAAGCTCTTGGTACGAATAGTAACATTGATCAGCATGGAAGCAAAGTGGTTAGCTAACAGGAAACAGTAAGCATAAACAGATAAGTTTCTCGCTGGCAAGGTAGAAAGAGTGGTGTGCCAGAGGAATCAGTGCCAGAACCTCAAAATGTTACAACATGGAGGCAAGTACTGAAGATATGGTTGCTAAATTTGCCAATGAAACAAAAATAAGCAAGAATGTAAGTTGTAAAGAGATCACGACACACACATATTTGATTATGCCAGTGGGCAAAGATCACACAAATGGGATGTGTAGTGTGGGAAAATATGAAGTTGGGAATTTTGGTAGGAGGAATGCAAAAGTGTATTATCTAAATGGAGAGAGATTGCAAAGCTCCAAGATAGAGGGATCTCAGTCCCTAGTCATGAATCATAAATATTAGTACATAGGCACTAGAAACTAGAAAAGCCAACAGAATGTCATTGCTTATTAGAAGGATAATTGAATATAAAAGTAGACAGATTGTGCTTCATTTATAAAAGGCATTAGTGAGGCCACTTCTGAAGTACTGAGTACAGTGTTGGTGTCCTTATTTAAGGAAGGATGTAAATTCACTGTAAACAGTTCAGAGGTTTACTAGATTAACATCAAGAGCGAGCAGATTTTAGGAGGAAAAGTTAGACAGATTAAGCTTGTATCTACTGCCGTTTAGAAGAGTAAGGGGCAACTTGACAAAAATGTAAGTTTGAAGGGTTCTGACAAGGTGGATGTGGAAAGGAAGTTTCCCCTTGTGGGAAAATCTAGAGCTTAGGGGCACTTTGAAAGTTACCCATTTGAGAGAGGAGATGACTACTTTCCAAGTTTCTCAATTCTTTGGAATGCTTTCTCAAATGGCAGCAGAAGCAGACTCCTCAGAGGTAGATGGATTTTTGATAAGCAAGTGGAATAAAAGGTGTCGGGGTTGGGAGGCAGGTGGTGTAATCTGACCTTATTGAATGGTGGAACAGGATCAAGGGACAGAGTGACCTACTCCCAAATTCATATGCAGCTGACAAATATTAGGAGTTATCGACTGGCTGGGAGCCAGGTGGCAAGATGAATTCTCACTCAAGCCAAGACTGACTGGATAAAAATCTGTATTTATGAAGGATTCTTCTGAAAGAAAGATTGAGAAGTTTCATTCCTAGCAGGCTTAGCTTGCAACATGAAAAATCGTCTTTAACTCAGTACCAACTACCATTTAGATACCAGTCCTCCTGTTGCTGGGAGGAAAAGTATTATATCTGTGCCACCTTTTTCAAAAAGGAAGGTTTGAGATATACCAAAGTGCTTTCTGCTCTGCCCAGCATGACTGAGTACAACATAACCAATCTGGATTAATATACTTGGCAGAAATACAATATTGTTTCACTACCGTACAAACATCCATCAGCTCACAAAGAATAAGTTCTTTGCTATAGAAACTACACAGGATTTCATTCAACTCATCACACTTGCACTAGATTTTACACTGTGGTTGTCTATTCTTATCCTACTTCCCTAGTTTTTCCTTTATCCCTTAATATTGTGCTGAGCCGCTGGTGAAAACGATTAAGTTGGAAGTCTTAACTTGCCAGCCTTCCTGCAAACCAACCAACCAACCATTGGCTTCAAATCCCACCCTAGAACTTAAGCACATAATTGAGGTCAACAGATCAGTGAAACTGAACGAGTGCTGCGTTATTAAAATGGCAATCTTTCAGAAGAGCCGTTAAACTAAAGCCACTGTCTGCACAGTAGATGATCCCATTGTAATAGTGCAAGAAAACCAGAATTTCTTCACTAATCATAAGCAACTGTCCTCTATCACTATTATAGGACATGTTCATTGTTTAATTATCTTTTGGATATAATCACGCATGACAATGTTTTGAGACATTTTAGGTAGTGACTCCAAAAATTTTTTTTCCCTGAAGCTGATGGTTTGCTTTGTGTTCGAGGTCTCACATAGAGCAGGTTTCCAACAAAGATCACAGACCAAAGTGCCTCAATTTTTGTGTTTGGCACCATGTAAAGTTTCCAGTAGTGGTTGTCCCCATATTGGGACCTCATTCATTTATTTCATTAATATCAAGATTCAAAGAAAATTTCTCAATGGCACGAAAACATATCTTTGGAAATTGCAGAATGCACACTTTAAAATAGTCTTATGGAATGTGGGCAAGGCTAGTATATGTTACCCATCCCTAACTGCCCTTGAACTGAGTGGTTTGTTAGGCCATTTCAGGGGTAGTTAAGAGTCAACCACATTGCTGCAGACTCAGGGGGACCAGCCCAGGTAAGACTGATGAAGGGCTCATGCCCGAAACGTTGAATTTCCTATTCCTTGGATGCTGCCTAACCTGCTGTGCTTTAACCAGCAACACATTTTCAGCAGGAATGACAACTGCCTTCCTTAAAAGGCATTAGTGAAAAGATTGTGTGTCTTTAAATAACTAAGTTTCGAAGTCATCATTACTAGAGACCAGTTTTATATTACAGATTTATTATTCAAATTTAAGTTGCAATAGCTGTGATGGAATTATGAATCCATGTGACCCAAAATTCTGAAGCATAGTCCAGCAAAATTACCACCATGCGCTCTTTCCTAACTACTTTGGCTGGGTCAAAATAGACTTTTCAAACGTCTTATGATCACACTTTCAATCAAGCCAACATAAAATTCCCAAATTGCTCCAAAATAGTGCCTTCCCCTGCAAGTTTCACCTTTACGAAAAAAGCTAGCCATCACAAATATAGAAAATAATTTTTAAAATTATTTTATTCCAGAGATGTGTAACTCAAATGTTGAGTGTTTTAATCTTTCAGATTCCCTGCTATGGGTCTGCCATCTGAAAATAATGTGAACTCTCAAAAACAGCTACAGAAATGTCCTTTTTCAGGTTCAACATGATAGCTGGCAAATCCATGAACATTGGAGGAGGGCAGACATATGGAATTGGATGTCTATCTTAATTGAAAATCCAGCAGCAACAGAAGCACAAGGTTTGTATTCACTGTAGTTTAGAATTGGGGAGGGATCTTGGTGTAGAATTTTGATGGGGCTGGACAGTTTAATTGCAAAAGGGACGTTGCCTCTCACTAGGGCAGTTAAGAGCAAGGTATCTCAGGATGCTGAGTAGGGTATTTAAGATGAAGAGAAATTTCTTCATTTGGAGAGTGGTGAACTTGTGGAATTCTTTACTCCAGGGCTGTGGAAGAGTTGAGCGAGATAAACCATGATATTGAATGCCAGCCTAAGCTTGTTGGGGTGAATGGTGTTTTGCCCCAAATTCCTTTGTTTTTTTGAGAAGTCATCTCCTACATACTCAATTCTATGAAATTGAACAGTAAAATACTTTAACTGCTGACTGCATATTATTGCTGTGTTTTAATTTCTTGCTCTGAATTGAAAAGCTTAAGGGCACATTCCCAGATTGTCTAGTTCAGAACGACAGTGTACAGTATAACATTCCACAAGAGGCCAGGTTTAACATCACTGTGCAAATTTGAATCAGCTGAATTGACGTGAAAAGCAACTCAGGTCACATTTAAGAATAGAGTCAATGGGGGTCAAAGGCGAGAATGATAAAAGGATAATTGAAGCAGGGTGAGTGTGCAGGGCTATACCTGCTGGCTGTAGGAAAGGTGCACAGACAGATTGAGGCTGGACATGGTGGTAACATGTTGTAATTTATAGGTGAATGTTCCGCTTTACCTCAGTTTCTAAATAGTGAGAAGACAGCCAGCTAAGGCTGTTCTAGTCAATGTCCAACAGGTTTAATGAACATCGGGTAATGTGAAACCCAGAGTCCTAATTGCTTAGCTTCAGTCATTTCATAGAAATTGAGAGAAGGCCATTGGAGTCAGAGTCTAGGATTGTTGTGGAGCAATTTAGTCAGAATTAGCCTCTCCTTATAACTCAAACCCTCCAGTCCCAGCAACATCCTGCTAAATCTTTTCTGAACCCTGTCCAATTTAATAATATCCTTCCTGGAGCAGGGTGACAGTAACTGTACACAGTACTCCAGAAGTGGCCTCGCCATCATCCTGTAAAATCTCAACATGATGTCCCAACTCCTATACTCAACAGTCTGAGAAATTAAGGCAAGTGTCCTTAACCACCCCATCTACCTGTGATGCAAATTTTAAAAAACTATGCACCTGAACCCCAAGGTTTCTGTTTGACATTATACATGGCCCTACCATTATCTGAGTCCTGCCCTTGTATGTTTACCAAAATGCAACACCTCACGTTTATCCAAATTAAACTCCATCTGCTGGCAAATTTTGAAAATTTTGAAAATTTACTCTGCATTCGAAGATCAAATATTCAAAAATAGTAAATAATGACAATTACCCTTGGGAACTCCAAGGATGAGTTGACAAAGACCATTAGGCCACCTGAGATGAGTGAAACTCCTGAAGGTGATCAGTTTACCAGCAGTGTAGTAGTCAGCTGTTAATCCGCACAGACCTGCTGGAAGTGCACGAAGGTACACATTTGGCCAATACATAACAGCATCCACAAGGAAAAGGATCATCACTCATCTGCAAGTGGAAGGAGGGGGACGAAATTCAAAATTGGCAGCCCAATTCACTACTTAATATGGACTACAAAATATTGTAAAGGATCCCGTGCTGGGAGCTAGTGGTCAACCGACCAAACATGCATTATACTGATCAGAAAGATCCAACTATGCCTCAGGTACTGGAAGGCCATGTGTAGTACAAGGAAAGTGGATGTATGCCCTATCATTTTGCCTTTAGCAGAATAATGCACCCTGACACGATAGCTTTGCTGTCCAAAAGTTGCTTTGGGGAGAAAATCCACAATTGGACCCAACTGCCCCACATCAGCATCAGTGTTTAAAATCAACTCGTGGGAATCTGAAAGCTTTCTGATGCAAACTGAAGTCAGGCATGGGTGCCCCATCCCATTCGGGTGCTGCCATTACATCGTTTGCTGAGTCAGTCAGGAAAGATGCAGACATACTCAGGGGTGTCCAATGCCTTCCGACAAACAGCAGGATTAGAGGAGACATTTAGACTTGAGAGATGGACCTGGTCACATTTAATTAGACTGTGCCACTCCACCCAGTCCCCTCAATAATCAATGTTATAATCTCACGTGTCAATGAAATTACTTCTTGTTGTACTAAACTAAGCCTCAACTTGTCCAACCTTCTTCAATACAATAATTGCTTTATCCCAGGAATCAGCCAAGTGAACTTTCAGAGCTACTTCTAATGCAATTATAATTATTGCTGAAGCCATGAGATCTGAACTGTACACAATACTTCAGAATGTAGTCTCATCACCTCCCTATACAAATACAGCAAACATTTAGCTTCGTGGTCACATCCCCTCACAATCAACATTCTATTGGTCCCTCGCAGTTCCTGGATACTAGCTTTTGCTGGATTTGTTCTAGGATACCCAGATCCCTCTGCACTGAAGAGTTTTATAAGAACACATTTGAAGAAGTGTTTCTTTTATTCTCCATGTCAAACTGGAGAAGTTACATCTTCCCACATTAGTCCATCTGCCAATATTTTGTCCTCAGTCTATTCACTTTCCTTTGCAGACTCCCTAACTTACTCTCCTACCCAGAGAATGCAAACAGGTCCAATGCTCCCTTTAGTTTTTTTATTAAAACTTCACTCATGGGATGGGAGGTCACTGGCTAGCCAGCATTTATTGCCTAGATGCCCTTGAGAAGGTGATGGTGAGCTGCCTTCTTGACCAGTTTCAGTCCATGTGCTGTAAGTAGACCCACAATGCCTTCAGGGAGGGGAGTTTCCAGGATTTTAACGCAGTAACAATAAAGGATCAGTGATATCCTTCAGGTCAGGGTAAGGAGTGGCTTAGAGGGGAACTTTCAGGAATAGTAACTTGTCCTTATTAAACATGGGTGTAGAAATTCTTCACCACAGATTTATCTATTTCCAGTTACCATTAGTTTCTTAAGTTGTGCAATCTTCTGATCGTTCGGAAATTTTTGAAGAGTTGGACACTCCCTTCAACTTGATTCTATCCTTAATTCCCTTCATTAACCACAGGCAGCAGTTATGTATAATCCTACAGCCTCTCTCTCTTACTGGAATGTATCCATGTTGAGCTTGATGATATCTCCTTTAATGTCTACCGCTGCATATCCACCGACCTTTAACCTCATCTCCCAGTCAGTTTTAGCACAGTGTTACAAACTAAATTAAACAATTGCTCAGTTTTGCGTTTTAAGGATCGTCAATGTTGAAATGTACTGCCAAACACCTTTACATACTTTATGAGTAAAGCACATTTTTGGAACATAAAAATCGCCATTTGATCGCGATACCCAAGGGCTGCCAAAAACCTGTAGGGCCACATCTCCGAGTCAGAGAAAAAGTTTCTCTTTTCAAAAAAAAAGTTACAACATGCACTTGTTTCTGCAATTTCGGAACACATTAAGTTCCAGTCTGAACTGGGACACAGTGTGCTGGCGCAGAGGCAGATACATCCTAACAAGGCAAAAAAGTAGTGTTGCTGGTGGGGGAGGGAATAAAGAATTTTCTGCACTTCAAAATGGTGAGCTACAGACTGCTGAAAGATTGGCAGAAGACTACTCTTCCTACTTGACTGACACTGGAGGAAAAGGGTCATATTCAACAGGATACATAGTATACTTACCTGTATAGATGTTAAGATTGAAGACACGTCATATGTTGGACTCCAGCGATTCTGCAGTATATCCAAACATATACTGCCATCTGCATAGACTACAGAATAAAAAAAACAATAAATACTCCATGGCAATGGATTCAGTTTCCTTTAAACTATGGAAAAAAAAACATATATCCAAAAAAAATCAGAAGTTTTTTAAATTAAGCCACTTATTCAAAAACACCTTCATTTAATAAAATAACAGCATTGAACTCAGCAGCATTTCTGGCCAACGTGAGATACAGTTGAAACTCTAATCTGGATGACAACATTCCTTTTACTACACATTAAAAGTGTATTTTGGCAACAGAACTGAAGGCAGCAAAACCCATCTGTCTTTCAAAGTTGTTTGTCCACGGAGACTAGAATTTCATGAGCTGAGAAGTTCATGTCACCGCTGAAAACACTTCAGCTTTTGAACCTGATCTCTAAGTTAAGCAGCATTCCAACAGTCTGACACAAGTGAAAGAATTACAAGTATCAGGTCTCAATAAAGATGAGGAGAGATTGTGGGTCTTTCTGATTTAGGAGAGCGAAGCTGTCACATAGGTATGATCAAAAATCACCCATCACAAATGCAAAAACGATCACTTTCACTGTCCCTTGTGAATTGGTACATTTTAAAAATATGGTCTCAACAACATATTTTTGGCAACATTTTTAATTTGCTTGATTGTCACTGACAGAACATTCAGTACGGATAGAATTAATACAATGAGTTGGCTAGAAGCTGAATTATAGATGCTGAGGTCATTGTTCATTTTAGACTTTAGAACTGCTTTCAGAAATTTCAAGAGTCATTTCTTTCCAGCAATTTGTCACTATTTCCCAGCTAACCAGACTGGCCAGCTAGTGGCAAACTTGGTTAGAGACAAAAAAAAAACCTGCAGATGTTAGAATCCAAAAGTAGCCAGGCAGAAGAACACAGCAAGCCAGGCAGCATCAGCTGGCGGGGTAGTCAACGTTTCTGGTGTAACTCTTCTTCAATGGCAAACAACAGAGGTGTGAAAACCTGAAGAGACAAGGCTGCAGTCTTCAGGATGAAGCTCTTGCTGAAACTCATTTTCATTGCAACTGGAGGGACTAGATCTCAAGCCAATAATCTTCACAACCCAAATATACACTCCATTTGAGTCAAAGGAGAACTGTACCATTCTGCCTATCAAGCCAGCTCTGCCATTCCATATGCTCCTACTCACTCCCATATTCTTCAAACGTTTTATATTCAATGACTTGGCCTCTAAAACCTTATGATACAGAATCTCAAAGTTCTCAACCCTTCGAGCAAAGAAATTTCACAACTCCATCCAAAATGGCTTACCCCAATTCCAGAGAGAGACACTCCTCCTTCTAGACTCCCCCCAATCCCTGCACATCACAATAGGGGAAACATCATACCTGCGTTGTTTTGTTTAGTCCTGTCAACATTTTACATATTTCAATAAAATTCCCTCTCATTCCTCTAAATAAAGTGGATATAGGCCCAGTCAGACTCAATCTCCTGCTATAATCCTACCATCCCACCAAACAGTCTTGTGAACCTTCACAGTACTTCTGGAGGTAAATATATCCTTACTTAAGAGATCAAGACTGAGTGGACAGCAAAGAACGTTCCCTCAGAGTACAATGGGATCTTGATCAGGTGGGCCAATGGGCTGAGGAATGCTAGTTGGAGTTTAAGTTAGATAAGGTGCTGTATAATGGAAAGGCAAATCAGGGCAGGATTTATACACTTAATGGTAAGATCTTGGGGAGCACTGATGAACAAAAAGACCTTGGAGTGCAGGTTCATAGTTCCTTGAAAGTGGAGTTGCAGGTAAATAGGGTAGTAAAGGCGGTGTTTGGTATGCTTTCCTTTGTTGGTCAGAGCATTGAGTATAGAAATTGGGAGGTCATATTGCAGCTGTACAGGACATTGGTTAGGCCACTTTGGAATAGTGTGTATAATCTGGTCTCCCTCCTAAAGGAAGGATATTGTGAAACTTGGAAGCGTTCAGAAAAGATTTACAAGCATGTTGCCAGGGTTGGTGGATTTGAGCTCTAGAGAGAGGTTAAATAGGCTGGGGTGGTTTTCCTTGAAGCATCAGAGGCTGAGGGCTGACCTGATAGAAGTTTGTAAAGAGGGGCATGGATTGGTAAAAGAGAGTCAGATGTACAGCACGGAAAGAGACACTTTGGCCCAACTTGTCCACGCCGACCAGATATCCCAAACCCACCTGCCAGCACCTGGCCCATATCTCTTCAAACCCTCACTATTCACATACGCATCCAGATAACTCTTACATGTTGCAGTCGTACTAGACTCCACCACTTCCTCTGGCAGCTCATTCTATACACTTACCACCCTCTGCGTGGAAAGATTGCCCCTCAGGTCTCTCCTATCTTTTCCCTCTCACCCTAAACCTAGACCCTCTAGTTCTGGAGTCTCCCACCCCAGGGAAGAGACTTTGTTATTTATCCTATCTATGCCCCTCATTATTTTATAAACCTCGATAAAGGTCACCCCATAGTCTTCAACACTCCAGGGAAAAACAGCCCCAGCCTATTCAACCTCTCCCTCTAGCTCAAATCCTCCAACCCTGGCAACATCTTTGTAAATCTTTTCTGAACCCTTCGAAGTTTCACAATATCCTTCCGATAGGAAACAGACCAGAATTGCACCAATATTCCAACAGTGGCCTAACCAATGTCCTGTACAGCCACAACATGACCTCCCGACCCTTGTACTCAATACAGGAAAGCATACCAAATGCCTTCTTCACTATCCTATCTACCTGCGATTCCACTTTCAAGGAGCTATGAACCTGCACTCCAAGGTCTGTTTATGCAGCAACACTCCCTAGGACCTTACCATTAAGTCCTGCTAAGATATGCTTTCCCAAAATACAGCACCTCACTTATCTGAATTAAACTCCATCTGCCACTTCTCAGCCCACTGGCCCATCTGATCTAGATCCCAATGTAATGAGAGGTAACCTTCTTCACTGTCTACTCCATCTCCACTTTTGGTGTCATCAGCAAACTTACTAACTGTACCTCTTATGCTTGCATCCAAATCATTTATATAAATGATGAAAAGTAGTAGACTCAGCACCGATTCTTGTGACACTCCAATGGACACACGCCTGCAGTCTGAAAAACAACCCTCCACCATTAGCCTCTGTCTTCTACCTTTGAGGCAGTTCTGTATCCAAATGGCTATTTCTCCCAGTATTCCATGACATCTGACTTTGCTAACTAGTCTCCCATGGGGAACCTTGTTGAATGCCATACTAAAAGTCCACGTAGATCACATCCATTGCTCTGCCTTCATTAAACCTCTTTCTTCTTCAAAAAAACTCAATCCACTTTATAAGACATTATTTCCAATGCACAAAGCCATGCTGACTATCCCTAAATCAGTCCTTGCCTTTCCAAATACATGTACATCCTGTCCCTCAGGATGCCCTCCAACAACTCCCCCTCCCCCCCCCCTCCCCACCCCCCCAATGACATCAGGCTCACAGGTCTATAGTTTCCTGGCTTGACCTTACCTCCTTACTTAAACAGTGGCATCACGTTAGCCAACCAAAAGAGCCAAGGTCTTTTCCTTGAGGTGGGGAGTCCCAAACTAGAGGGCATAGGTTTATGGTGAGAGGGGAAAGATTTAAAACGGACCTAAAGGGCAACTTTTCCACAGAGGGTGGTGTCTGTATGGAATGAGTTACTGGATGTGGAGAGGGCTGGTACAATTCCACATTTAATAAGCATCTGGATAGGTGTATGAGTTAGGAAGGGTCGAGGGGGATACAGGCCAAGTGCTGGCAAATGGGACGAGATTAGCTTAGGATATCTCGTCAGCACGAACGGGTTGAAGTGGTGTCTGCTTCCATACTGTACGTCTCTATGCCTGTATGATCACAATATGGCAGGTGTGGTCGCGAAGGCCTGATGGAGTAAGGATTCTTGACTTCTGAACCTAAATTAAGGATGAAAGGTCTCTTCATGTTCTTGGCCAGTCTTAATCCACCTGTTGTGGAGTAGTCCAACACAAAACTTATGCCAGAGGAAATCTAGCATGGGAAATAGGAAGGATGTCTCACAGGTACAAAACAGAAGGGTACTAGACCTGAGAGAAGTTCTATTCTACATTTAGCCTAAAAAGTGACCACAGATACAGATTTCAACAAAGGAGTAAGCCATTCTCTAGCAGGAGCTTTCTGTTAGCGATTCTGACGTTCAAAATGCACATTTAGAACATGACTACTTGTATTTATTTTCTCCAAATGTAATACTAGAATACATGGCAGCAGGAACATGATCAAAGCTCGGTTCTGTTAGGCTGGACATATCAGAATAGATGACGTTCTATTGTTTAAGCAAGTGTGCTGGAGAAATGGCAACTCACAGAGGAGAACAGGAGACTGTGGCACTTCAACGTCACAGAGAAGATCCTCTCGAATGAGAGCTGCCCTCTCAGGAAAACGGGAAGGAAGAATGTGGGCACAAGAATGGGTGCCAATGTGGACACAAGACTCAGTGTAAGGAGACAATAACAGAAATGAGCAAAACTGCCCCAGTGGTCATGAAGCTGATGGCAGATAATACCAGGTATAAGGTTGCATCCATCTACTATGAGCTTGGTTTATCAATTACTATTATTAATAAAACACCCACAATTAAGCCACATAATTATATTTCAACAGACATGAATATTTTTATTTACATACCATTTGGGTGAAACATTTTTGAAACAAATCTAACTGTGGGAGGCTTGTTTGGATATTCTTCTGTGAATTCTATCGTGAGCTTAAAAGTACCTGGAACGATAAGGAGAGAGAGAGAGAGAGAGAGAGAGACAGGATTCAATCATTGATGTTAAATGGAGAAATGATAGCTGTACATAACTAAGAATTCTGCAGTTTCCAAAGTTAATCCTCCATGATGCAACAAGGGTCTTGGATCTCAATACATACAAAAAAGGAAAAAGATTCACTAAGGGCACCTGCATATTCCAGTAAACAAGCAGCCCACTGGCTCCTGCCTCTAGAGGATGGGCTATACTTATGCAACAGGGAGAAAGTGAGGACCGCAGATGCTGAAGATCAGAGTCCAGAGTTTGGTGCCGGAAAAGCACCAGCAGGTCAGGCAGCATCGGAGGAGCAGGAGATTCGACATTTTGGGCAAGAATTCTTCAACAGGAACGAGGCTTGTGAGCCAAGGTGGGGTGGGGAAGAGGGAAGAGGAGAAGGTAGCTGAGAGAGAGAGATAAGTGGCTACAGGTGGGGGTGAAGGTGATAGGTCAGAGGGGAGGCTGGAGCCGATGGGTGGGAAGGAAGATGGACAAATAGGACAGGTATTGAGGGTGGTGCTGAGTTGGAAGATTGGAACTGGGAGTGCGTGTCTGTGGTGGTGAGGAGGGAACTGTTGAAATCCACATTGGTGCTCTGTGTGGTTGGAGGGTCCAAAGGCAGAAGATGTGGCATTCTTTCTCCAGGGGTCGGATGGTGAGGGTGTAGCGACGGAGGCGGTCCAGAACCTGCATGTCCTCGTCAGAGTCGGGGGAGGGAGTTGAACTGTTCGGCCACAGAGCGGTGGGGTTGGTCGGTGTGGGCGTTCTGGGAGATGTTCTCCAAAGTGAACCGCAAGTAGGTATCCCTTCTCTTTCCCCCCGCCCAGGCCCCAAAGGAGCCTTCTACATCAGTTTTACCTGCACTTCCACGCGTCATTTACTGTATATGTTGCAACCAATGTGATCTCCTCTACAATGCAGAGACAGCATGCCTACTTGCATTTCTCCTCCCCACTACCTTACCCCAGTTCCAACCTTCCAACTCAGCACCGCCCTCATGAACTGTCCTACCTGTCCATCTTCCTTCCCACCTATCTGCTCCACCCACCTCTGACTTATCACCATTAGCCCCACCTCCATCTACCTATCACACTGTCAGCTGCCTTCTCCCCCTCCCATTTATCTTTCCACCCCCTCAGCTCACAAGCCTCTTCCTGAAGAAGGGCTCTGGCCTGAAACATCGATTCTCCTGCTTCTCAGATGCTGCCTGACCTGCCGCATTTTTCCCAGCATGCCACCATTCTCATGCAACTGATAGGAAATAAAACCTCTCCAAGGATGTTGCCAGGGTTGGAGGATTTGAGCAATAGGGAGTCCTCAACAAGCTGGGGCGGTTTTCCCTGGAGCGTCGGAGGCTGTGGGATGACCTTATAGAGGTTTATAAAATTATAAGGGGCATGGATAGGGTAAATAAACAAAGTATTTTCCCTGGGGTGGAGGGGTCCAGAACTAGAGGGGCAGAGATTTAGGGCGAGAGGGGAAAGACATAAAAAGGGACCTAAAGAGCAACTTTTTCACGCAGAGGGTGGTACGTGTATGGAATGAGCTGCCAGAGGATGTGGTGGAGGCTGGTACAATTGCAACATTTAAGAGGCATTTGGATGGGTATATGAACAGGAAGGATTTGGAGGCATATGGGCCAGGTGCTGGCAGGTGGGACTAGGTCGAGTTGGGATATCTGGTTGGCATGGACGGGTTTGACCGAAGGGTCTGTTTCCATGCTGTACATCGCTATGACTCTCATTTGAGTTTAGAAATTACGATTTAGTTAGTTAGTGCCAGTTTTAATAATCTGAAATAACCAAACCAGATCCAGCCTACAAACTAATGAAGGAAAATGTAAGCAATACTAAAATACTCAGCCCATGGACCGCCGATGCAAAGCAACCATCTTAATCCCTGTTGAGCTAACTGACCTTGACACCTCAGCAACAGTCTATCGGCTAGAAACTTTACACAGTGCTTCTCTCTCTCTCTCTCTACAGAAATACTGCCAGAATTGTGGGGTTTCTTCAGCACTCTATTTCAGATCTGCACCATCTGCTGTATTTTGCTTTAAGTGATTGTAACACCACGCTGACTTGAAACTGTGCTGGTATTCCTTTACTGTCAACAGAATCAAAATGCTGAAGCAGCACTGCTGGTGTTCCTGCACCAGATGGAATAAAGCAGTTCAAAGTAGCAGCTCTCCACCATCTTCTAAAAGGGTAATTTGGGACTGGCATTAAAAACAAGGCCGACCGTTTTAACCCACATCCCCTAAAGATGTTAGTGAAAAATAAAAATCAGGGCTGAATTCAGACTTCTTGGCTGGGAGTGGGAGAAGACAAAGCCAAAATCCACCACCCTTTACCATGATATCTGTTTAGTGACTGTGCTGAAAAGGTATCTCTTTGCTCACTGGGCACAGTTGGAAATCTGACTTGATAATAACACCTCCTATTCAAATGGCTGGCCAATATTCACAGCAGTCATAAACAAAGTGGAATGATTTTGCCAGCAACTGCTCTTTGGTAAGAATCAAATTTGAGGAATAAGAAAAAAAGCTTCCTGCCTCCCAGCTAGTAATACACAGAATCTTACAGCCCAGAAGGAATCCAGTTCTTCATATCTGTCAGCTCTTAAGAAAATGTTTACAATTGGCATCATACAGAGAACAGGCATATAATTAACAGTAGCACCATAAAACATAGGAGCAAATGAAGCTGATCTAATTATCCTCAACTACATTTTCCTGCTTTTCACTGTAACTCTCAATTGCCTTAATAATTAAAAATCTCTCCCCACGGGTTGATAAAACGTTAAAAAAAAAGTGAAACCAAGCATTGGGATTCACAGAGAACAACTGAAATGCAGGAAATCCATGGTAAACTAGAAAAACCTCTGCTGGAACACACTTGGAGGAACAGGGCATTATTCCGGTCTGTGTTATAAAGACGACTTTCAACAGTGGCTATAATTACAAAAAAAAAACTTGACAGAACTGAGAAATAACAACTCTCTGGAAAGCCTGAATATGCTGTCCAGAAAATAGAAAACTGAGAGGCAAGCGTTAAAAGGTAATGAAAAGATTCAGCGGGGTAGACATGAAGTAAACTTCTACATTTACTTAAAGAACAAAAATTAATAGACATCAGAGATAAGACAGTCATTAATAAAGTATGTACTGTAATAAGGTGACACTCAATACCATAATAAGTTACCGAAACAAAAAAATAAACAAATGCACTCAAGAGGAAGATGGATGAGCATAAAGGGGGGGAAAAAAAAGAGTAGAGATGGACGTCAATAAAGTTAGATAAAAACAGGAGTGCGCTGGCAAACAGTATAAACGCAAGCAGGAGCCAGCCTGTTTACATGCTGTGGAATTTCTGTAAGTAATACCTCACCCCTGCTTCCCAACAAGTTGTCATCTTTCACATGCATATCCAATTTAATAATATGGCTCAGGAGTCAACTGCAACAACTTCTCTTTCAGCCCTGCTCCTAACTCTTGTCTACTGACCATTTGGCTGCAGCATAGTGAAATAATGAATTCCGTTAACCCTTACTGACTTGTTCACCAGCAAAGAGGACGCATGCAACTATCAAAAACGAAGCACAGCTACTTCCAATTCCACACAGCCCGTCAAAAAGGTCCAGAGGGAAAAAATTTGATTCCCTCTTATCTTTCTCAACTATTCAGAATGGCATAACCGAGACCCAGAGCTCATCACTGCTGATGTGGGCCCGGCTTCCATCAAACTGTGGCACAACATATACAATATGCAAGCGGCCCATCATAAAAATTCAGAACAGTTAACAGTATTCTGGTCAACTGTATTTTCAAGCTTTAGAAATATTCATTTTGATTTATAAAGAACTCCAATTTATTGACATCTGAAACCCAGTCTGAAAATTTACACCATTTGTTCTGTTCATAAATGGAGACCCGAAGGTCACTGCAAATAGAATACAGTAGCTCACTCCCGTTTTCCAGCTCCTCACTTTAGAGTTAGAACAAAAATTTACTAACTCTCAGCTGAATTTAAATTTGCGAAGGCTGTATTCAGTTGCTGTTTGAGCAGACTTACATATTGTACATAGCAACCCACAAGCGGAGTCGTCAAATGCACAACGTCCTGCATCACAGCACACATCTCTATCAAGTTACATTTACAGAATCCTACAAATACAGGGTTATACTTCACTGACACCAATCATTTTAATCCAGTTTGGTCAACATGAGCTGCCCATCCAAATTACAATCAAAAGAGCTTCACTGCTATTTGTTTTTGCTTCAAAGGCACACTTCTACATGTTGTGTTCCTGTCAAATTACAAGGACGTAGGTGAGCAATGAGGTACCACAAACTACATCCCAAATTTCCATCTCTAAACATACTCATAGTAAGAAAGTAAAAGCCTGAATCTGTCACCCAACTGAAGAAATGTAGCTACTTAATATTCCTATACACAGCAACACACAAAATCAATTTGTTCTAAAATACACTTAACCTTGCAAGAAAACTGCTTCCTGGATGACAACCACCCAAACCAGGAAGTTGCAATACTCAAACTCTTAAGTTAGTGTTAAAGACTGGCTTTGTTTGAAAACACAGGAGTGATCTGCATTTGAGTTTAGAAAATCAACAAGAGGCATCATCTCCACAAACAGGAAATACGGCTGCTGCAAAACACAAAAATACACACTTATCGCCCACTGTCCGAACATTATTCTCCACCCCACTCCCACTGTACATTATTCCATTGAATTATACTTGCTCACTACCAAAAATATAAATACAAGTCTGGATATCTTTTTTAAAAGAGTCCCGTTGCCTTCACACACACGGGCAAAAAAATAGTTTTTTCACTGGATTTCAGGACAATGTTGTATTCATCAAGCAAACTTCACTCATTTCTTCAAGACGTTGACTCACCATCTTCAAAAGGGGTTCCCTCTGGCCTGCATGGAATGGGGGGGGGGGGGGGGGGGGGTGTAAGGAAAGAGAGAAAATAACATTATAAATGTGTAATAATCCTTCAAATCAATACTTTAAAAAGTCGATCTAACACACGGGGATGTACTAATTAAACAGGTACAGTAGTTTCCCCACAGATCCTGTACCGCCCTGTTTTGAAATGGATAAACAAATGTGTGCAAATAAAGTGTTTTAGAACAAGTCTATAAACCACTGCCACAGCAGCTTAGTAACACCACTACACGAAGTTGGGAAGTATTAGCTGGGCCAGGCGTTGACCGACATAGGTGGGGGAAAAGGGAGAGACAGCGAGGAAAAAAAAAGATGAGAATCTATCCCCCAGATCTCAACTCCTCCGGGAGGGGGGATAAAGAGAGAAAGGAATCAGTCATCACTCACCCAAATATCACTGCATTCCACACCATGATGTTGTTTTCCGAGGGCGCTCCACTCACACCGGCTGGAGGATCCTCTTGCAACCTGAAATCGGGGGAGGGGAGGAAGAGAGGAGAAGGAGGGCGGTTTAAACATGAACAGCTAAAGCGAACCCATCTCCCTCGATCCGAGCCAGCGGGCCCACTGCGTTTCCATATTTAAAAGTCAAAGCAGCGCCATGTTAAGTGAGAGAGGAAGAAGGGAGGGTGGAGGACGAGAGAGAAAAAGAAATTCCTACCCCAGCCCAGCCACCCTCCTACCGTTTAAAGTCCCTCATTAGACGCCTCCGAGCTGGGGTGGACATCTCTGCCGCGGTTTGTGGGTTAATAAAGGGACATAAAGAGCGGAAGGAACGCAGCGGCTTTTTGCAACACTCGCCGCCGACACGTATCAAAGAATATTGTTACTGAACGTTCGATCCGGCTCTCTGAACGTTCCATGGACAATCCCATTACCAGCGCAGGGGAGGAATAAAAGGAGGCGGGGACACCTGACACTTATTTCACCCCATCCGACAAACGACCCTGACAAAACTAATATTCACCTTCAAATCGAACCCTCTCGAGTTTCTTCCCATTGCTCAGGGAGGCTGGCCGTCACCTTATTGCGAAGTTGCCTCTGTCAATGACACGCTTATCCCCACACTCCACACGCGCCAGCGGATTGCAATGGTACCTTCCGCGGGGCTAATTATTGACGGTCACGTGAGTGAGATGGGACTTGACAAATAAGTTCGTCATCAGACGTTCCCCAGGCCCTTTCACAATCTTGTTTCGGGGGTAACGAGAACGCGCCCTGAAACAAACAAATACCGTAGAAAACCTGCTTGCAAACTCGACTGCTGTTTTTAACCATTATATCTTACCTTCGCCCAGTCTGCAAAATTAAAAGGAGTGAGGGGAAAGTGATCCGGTTCATTGCTTTAAGCACTTCCCGTGTTCGGGTGCAAACCACCCCATGTTTAACATTGAAAACCTGTGCGAACTTGTTCCCTTTTGCAGGCTCCAGACAGCCCCTCCCAATGAAACCGGCCACAAAGACAAACAGTAGCGTGCCAGTCCAGTAGATATACCTTTTCCATACAATGCAAGGCCGGAAGTGTACACTCAAATAAAAGCAAGGTGCTATGGATACTGGAGACCTGAAAGAGAAAGTGCGAGAGAAACTCAGATCTGGCAGCACCTGTGGAGGCAGAAGTAATGCTGGGAGTCTAGCAATGAAGAAGGCTGGCAAAGTGATGGCTTTCATGCTGTAACTGGAACAGATGGTGAAGGTGACCCACAGCAAAAGGCACAGAGAGTATTTCCTCTGCTGCTAACATTTCTGTCCTAGGCCTGGTTCCACTGAAGCCACTGCCAACTGGAGGAACAGTGTCTCATTTTCAGCATAGACATTTTACAGCCTGTAGATTTGGATTTATTTAATATAGTCATTTGTACCTAGATACAGTGAAAAGTATGTAATGTCACTACAGTCTGGCACCATCTTGGATTACAGAATAAATTGCTGAATAAGTTTATAAATTGTAAAATACTGAATAAATTAGCATTAAATTGATATTACTGAACAACATTGAGTGGAACAACTCCAGACGATGAATTCTGTCCTCCTTTTTGATGGCCCCTCTTCACCTTCCCACCCAAGGCTTTTTTGCATGGGTTTGCTCTTAATAGAGCTGGGAGAAAGTGAGGACTGCAGATGCTGGAGATCAGAGCTGAAAATGTGTTGCTGGAAAAGCGCAGCAGGTCAGGCAGCATCCAAAAAGCAGGAGAATCAATGTTTCAGGCATGAGCCCCTCTTCAGGAATGAGGAGAGTATACTAAGCAGGCTAAGATAAAAAGTAGGGGGGAGGGGCGTTGGAAATGCGATAGGTGGAAGGAGGTTAAGGTGAGGGTGATAGGCCGGAGTGGGGATGAGGGCGGAGAGGTCAGGAAGAAGATTGCAGGTTAGGAAGGTGGTGCTGAGTTTGAGGGTTGGGACTGAGACAAGGTGGGGGGAGGGGAAATGAGGAAACTGGAGAAATCTGAGTTCATCCCTTGTGGTTGGAGGGACACCTCTGGGATACCCAGACCAACCACCCCGTGGATCAACACTTCAACTCCCCCTCCTACTCCACCAAGGACATACAGGTCCTTGGACTCCTCCATCGCCAGACCATAGCAACACGACGGCTGGAGGAAGAGAGCCTCATCTTCCGCCTAGGAACCCTCCAACCCTCGAACTCAGCACCACCTTCCTAACCTACAATCTTCTTCCTGACCTCTCCGCCCCCACCCCCACTCCGGCCTATCACCCTCACCTTAACCTCCTTCTACCTATCGCATTTCCAACGCCCCTCCCCCAAGTCCCTCCTCCCTCCCTTTTATCTTAGCCTGCTTGGCACACTCTCCTCATTCCTGAAGAAGGGTTCGTGCCCAAAACATCGATTCTCCTGTTCCTTGGATGCTGCCTGACCTGCTGCACTTTTCTAACAACACATTTTCAGCTCTTAATAGAGCTGACCTATTTTCTCCTATTAACACCTACCCTGAATACCTGCACGGCATCTAAATTTCTACTGTTTTGGGCACCTTCACCATTTGTTCCACTTGCTCCAGCATAGTTTGAAAAATGGTTCTTACTGGACTCGCAACATTAATTCAGTTTCTCTCTCTATAGATACTGCCAGACTTGCTAAGTTTCTCCAGCACATTTTTTTATTTCAGAAAATAAACACAACAGGTCAATTAGCATCTGGGAAAATGTGTTGCAACACGTTAGCGCGAGCAACATTTAACCTTTACTAAAAGTTAATATGCAGTTCATTGCCTTATGACTAAATTGATATTTTAAAATTAAATATTAACGAACTTCCTCTGAAAATATCTGGTGTTAGTTTCAATCTCCCCAGACAGGAGAATGTGAGGTCTGCAGATGCTGGAGATCAGAGCTGAAAATGTGTTGCTGGAAAAGCGCAGCAGGTCAGGCAGCATCCAAAGAGCAGGAGATTCGACGTTTCAGGCATAAGCCTTTCTTCAGGCAGCCCAATTTAGACTGGCCAGCTGCGCTTTTCCAGCACCACACTCGTCAACTCTGGTCTCCCTCCTGCTCCTTGGATGCTGCCTGGCCTGCTGCGTTTTCCAGCACCACACTTTTCAACTCTGGTCTCCAGCATCTGCAGTCCTCACTTTCTCCTATTTAGACCCCAACATCTGTTGAATGAAAGTTGGGGGGAGGGGTGAGTTAGCTCGGTTGGCTGGATGGCCAGTTTGTGGTACAGATTAATGAGAAAAGCTTGGGTTCCAGTTCCCACACTGGCTGAGGTTACCATGAAGGTCCCAACCTCTCCCCTCACTGGGGGTGTGGTGACCTTCATGTCAAACCTCTCTCTAATGGGAGAGAGGGGAGCTCTATGGTCTAGGAAGACTATGCCAACTTTAACATTTGTATGAAAGAAACAATTATCTTTCCTCCCAAAGAAATTGAATTAATCAAAGCACTGTTTACAGAATCATGATAAATAGTTTCTCAAGATTCACAATGCCTGTAAGTAATTCCTGCATTAAATAATACTTTTATTGTTGTTATTTTAAACTTAAAGAGAGGTATAATAGATACCTAACATTTATATTACAAAGCCAATCCAAATGTTTAGATTAGAATGGTGCTGGAAAAGCATAGCAGTTTAGGCAGCATCTGAGGAGCAGGAAAATCTTTTAGGCAAAAGCCCTTCATCAGGAATAGAGGCAGGAAGCCTCCAGGGAGGAGATAAGTGGGGTTGGGGTGGGTCTAGGGAGAAGATAGCAAGGAGTACAGTAGGTGAATGGGCGTGGGGATGGAGGTGATCGGTCAGAGAGGAGGGTGGAGCGGATAGGTGGGAATGGAGATTGGCAGGTAGGACAGGTCATGGGGACAGTGCAGAGCTGGAAGGTTGGAACTGGGGTGAGGTAGGGGAAGGGGAAATGAGGAAACTGGTGAAGTCCACATTGATGCCCTGGGGTTTAAGTGTTCCGAGGCAGAAGATGAGGCGTTCTTCCTCCAGGCATTGGGTGGTGAGAGAGTGACGGTGGAGGAAATCCAGGACCTGCATGTCCTCGGCAGAGTGGGAGGGGGAGTTGAAATGTTGGGCCACAGGGCGGTGGGGTTGATTGGTGCGGGTGTCCCGGAGATGTTCCCTGAAGCGCTCTGTTTGGAGGTGTCCAGTCTCCCCAATATAGAGGAGACCACATCAGAAGCAACGGATACAATAAATGATATTGGTGGATATGCAGGTGAAACTTTGATGGATGTGGAAGGCTGCTTTGGGGCCTTGGATGGCGGTGAGGGAGGAGGTGTGGGCGCAGGTTTTGCAATTCCTGCGGTGGCAGGGGAGGGTGCCAGGAGGGGTGTGTTGGGGGGGGAGGTGGGAGTGGACCTGACCAGGTAGTCACGGAGGCAAAAACGTCGATTTTCCTGCTCCTTGGATGCTGCCTGACCTGCTGTGCTTTTCCAGCACCACTCTGATCTAAACTCTGGTTTCCGGCATCTGCAATCCTCACTTTTGCCTAAATCCAAATGTTTGCCTCATAATCTGATATGAATTGAAATCCTACAGCTAGGTAACTTAACTTTTACTTTCAGATTTACTGAATTGAATTTATGGTCAGCAACTATAACCCTGGTCGAATGTGCACTGGAGTGGTCGTGCGTGGGGTGACAGAAACATGGATGAGCAGTAGATGAACTGAAGCAGGTAATGTTACTGGGAGGGAAAGAAAAATTCTTAGCAATGATGCAAAAGTTGGAGTTTATCTCAGAATCAAGTATGACACCAAGATTTTGGTTCAGCCTTCACAATTGCCAGGGAGAGGATGGCATTAGATTAGCAATGCAGTTTGTTCTAAAAAATATCATATTGGATTCGAATCATTAACTCTATTACTCTCTCCACAGATGCTTCCCGACCTGCTGACTTTTTCCCACACTTTTGTTTTTATATCAGATTTCTCACATCAAATATATTTTGTTTCTTTATAATGACTTCAGTGTTCCCAATATTTGGTTGTAGAAAATTTATGCTCATCTTGTACTAGATGTTGAAAAAGAAGAATTCATCAACTTAGCAACAATGGAGGAGTTAAAGAAAACACATTTGATTCAATCCATTTGATATCTAGAACAGCTGAGAACATGAGGTAGCAGAAAGAATATGGGCCTACCAAAATTCTAACTATGCATAGAAAATAGGATCAGGAGTAGACCATTTGGCCCTTTGAACTTGCTCCACCATTCTGTGATCATGGCTGATCATCCAACTCCGTACCCTGTTCCCACTTTCCCCCCCTACCCTTTAATTCCTTTGGCCTAAAAACTATATTGAACTCCTTCTCAAATATGTTCAATGTTTTAGCCTCAACTGGTTTCTGTGACAGAGAATTCTGCAGGCTCACCACTCTCCAGGCGAATAAATCTTTCCTCATCTCAGTCCTAAATGGCCTACCATGTATCCTCAGCCTGTGACTGACTGTCACGGCCTCCCCAGTCATTGGGAACATCACTCCTGTGTTTACTCTGTCTAGCCATATTAGAATTTTAAAGGTTTGTGTGAGATTCTCCCCTCATTCTTCTATATTTGTTGGAGTTTAGTCCTAAGCCACCCAGCCTCTGTTCAGATATCAGTCCTGCCCTCTCAGGAATCAGTCTGTTACCACACATTTACGTGGCGAAAATGAGGACTGAAGATGTTGTAGATTAGAGTCAAGATTAGAGTGGTGCTGGAAAAGCACAGCTGGTCAGGCAGCATCCAAGGAGCAGGAAAATCAACATTTCAGGCAGGAGCTCTTCATCAGGAAACATCGATTTTCCTGCTTCTCGGCTGCTGCCTGACCTACTGTGCTTTTCCTCTAACACACATTTATCCATATTGTACTCCTGAAGACTGGTGTTCCTAAACTGCTTGAGAGTAGCCTGGCTGTTCCACTACAGTCTGGATCAGTGGTGCTGGAAGAGCACAGCAGTTCAGGCAGCATCCAACGAGCAACGAAATCGACGTTTCGGGCATAAGCCCTTCATCAGGAATAAAGGCAGAGAGACAGGAAGGCAGGAATAAAGACAGGAATAAAGGGTCTCTCTGCCTTTATTCTTGATGAAGGGCTTTTGCCCGAAACGTTGATTTCGCTGCTCGTTGGATGCTGCCTGAACTGCTGTGCTCTTCCAGCACCACTGATCCAGAATCTGGTTTCCAGCATCTGCAGTCATTGTTGTTACCTTGTTCCACTACAGTGACAACACTAGAATGACCTAACAAAATGGAACATTTCCCAGGTATCTACAGATCACAAGAAGTAGGAGGACTTCAAACCAATTAATTTCTTGTGCCGTCAGCTGACTCTTAATCATCAGCAAAATGATGGAAAAGTTGTTCACGACATTATATAGCAACAATTATCCAGCAACAACCTGATCATTGAGGTTCAGCAAAGATTCCACCAAGGAACATCCAGTTCCATATCAAATTACAGCTTTAGTCCAAACATTAAAGATCCTGAGACAGCACCTTCCAAACCCATTACCATTTTAAACCAAAAGGTCAAGAACAGCTGACACATGACAACACTAGCAGCTTCAAGTTCCCCTCAAGCCAATCACCATCCTGACATGGAAATATATTATCATTCCTTCGCTGTTGATGGGTCAAAGTCTTGGAATTCCCTCAAAGGCTCCGTGGGTCAACTTACAGCATGTGGACTGCAGCAGTTCAGAAAGGCCAGCTCACCACCACCTTCCACGGGGATGGGCAATAAATGTTGGCAAATTACTTTGATAAGAGAAGTTAATTGTCCTGTCATCAAATTTGCAGATGATACAAAATAGGTGGGAAGGCAAGTGTTCAGGATGGCACAGAATGTCTGCGGAGTGTTCGAGATACATTTGGAGCATACATCATCAACACAAAGCCTTGCTTTTGTGAACGTTTATAAGACACTACTAGTTAGACCTCAGCTGGAGTATTGTGTACAATTCTGGGTGCCACGTTATAAGAAGGTTGTGAATACACTGGAGTAAGTACAGAGGCAGTCCATAAGAATGAACAAGAATAAGTTTGATTCAACTACACAAGGCACTAGTCAGACCAAACCGAGAATACAGGGACCAGTTTTATTCCCTTATTGAAGGAAGGATATATTGGTTGATCCCAGTTATAAGTGGGTTTTCCTATGAGAAGAGGTTGAGTAGGTTGGGTCTGTAATCACTGGAATTTAGAAGAAAGAGAGGTGACCTTATTGAAACATACAAGATTTTTAAGGGGATCAAGAGATGTGTAGAGATTAATTCTTCCTGTGGGTGATTCCAGAACCAGAGGACATAATCTCAGAGCAAGGAATCACCCATTTAAGACAATGATAAGGAAGAATTTCTTTTCTTAGAAAGTAGTAATCTGTGGAATTCTGGGTGCTGGGTCATTAAGAACATCCAACACTAAAATTTTAATCAGCAAGGAATTCAAGGGATTTAGGAAATAGGCGGAAAACTGGAGTTGAGGATCATCAAAGCAGAGCAGACTCAATGGGATGAATGGCCTACTTCTGTTAGCATGGCTTATGGTCTTCACATTTTAGGTGTCCTAGGTCCAATCATCTTCATTAATGGCCATCATTAGACCAGAGTGGAAGCATTCACTGATGTTTGCACAGTATTCAGTACCTTTTGTGACTTATCTAGTGATGGCACAGTCCAAACCTACGTTCAGCAAAGCTTGACAACATGCATGCTTACGTTGACAAGTAGTGGGAAGTAACATTCACAGGAATGAAGACAAAAAGTGCAGTCTGGCTAAAACTATACAAGGGCACTAGTCAGGAGAAAGTGAGGACTGCAGATGCTGGAGGCCAGAGTTGAAAAGTGTGGTGCTGGAAAGGCGCAGCAGGCCAGGCAGCATCCGAGGAGCAGGAGAATCGACGTTTTGGGCGTAAGCCCTTCTTCAGGAATGAGGCTGGTGTGCCAAGCCAGCTGAGATAAAAGGTAGGGGGGAGGGAATTTGGGGGAGGGGCGCTGGGAATACGATAGGTGGAAGGACGTGAGGGTGAGGGTGATAGGCTGGAGAGGGGGTGGGGGCGGAGAAGATTGCAGTTCAAGAGGGTGGTGCTGAATCCGGGGGTTGGGACTGGGTTTAGGTGGGGGGAGGGGAAATGAGGAAGCTGGAGAAATCTAGATTCATCCCGTGTGGTTGGAGGGTTCCTAAGCGGAAAATGAGGTGCTCTTCCTCCAGGCGTCGTGTGTCCAGATGATGAGACGCTCTTCCTCCAGGCCAAGGGCATTAGTCAGCCCACAGTTGGAACACTGAATGGTGTTTGGCCCTTTATCTAAGGAAAGACATGTTAACATTGGTGGCATCCCAGAGAAGGTTAACTAGGCCTGATGGTTTTATTAGGAGGGAGGAAGGTTAGGAAGGTGGTGCTGAGTTCAAGGTTAGGAAGGTGGTGCTGAGTTCGAGTTTCGAACTCAGCACCGCCTTCCTAACCTGCAATCTTCTTCCTGACCTCTCCGCTCCCACCCCACTCTGGCCTATCACCCTCACCTTGACCTCCTTCCACCTATCGCATCTCCAACGCCCCTCCCCCAAGTCCCTCCTCCCTACCTTTTATCTTAGCCTGCTGGACACACTCTCCTCATTCCTGAAGAAGGGCTTATGCCCGAAACGTCGAATCTCCTGTTCCTTGGATGCTGCCTGACCTGCTGCGCTATTCCAGCAACGCATTTTCAGCTCTGATAGTTTTATTAGCAAAGAAAAATAAGAGACAACCTTACACACGGTTTTTAGTGGACTTGACAGGGTAGATGCAGAGAGATTGTTTCCCCTTGTGGGACTGTCTAGGACCAGAGGGTAGCATCTCAGGATAATGGGTCACACGTTTAAAGAAACGAATTATTTATTTATTGTTACTTGCATTTTACAGTGAATAATACAGCAAAATGCAGCAAAACTTTTCAATAATCACCACGATCCAGCACCATTTTGAATAGTTTAAGAATAAAAAGGATAAAAGATATAACTGAAAGAGAGACCTGAGCTGCCTCAACAACAACAGCTGTGCTGTATCTAAAACAGAGACAAGGAGGAGTTTTTTCTCTCAGGGTGAAGCTGTGGAATTCTTTACTGTAGAGAAGAATCCAGGCTGAGTGATTAAATACATTCAATGTTGAGATAGACCGATTTTTACTTAGTGAGAGAGTCGAGGGGTATGGGAAAAAGGCAGAAACATGGTGTTGAGGATTCAGATCAGCCGTAGTCTCAATGAATGGCAAAGCAGATTTGATGGACTGAACGGCCTCCTGCTCTGACATCTCTGGGCTTACATCACACCAGTGCAAGCCAATGATCATCTCCAATGACAGAACATCTAACCACCTCCCACTGACATTCAATGGCATTGTAGCAATCAAATCTATCGTCAATATCCGAGTAGTTACAATTGACCAGAAACGTAATTGAATCAGCCACAAAAATATTGTGGTTACAAGAGCAGGTGAGATGCTGGCACACAGCTGCATTTTGTCTTTCAGTGTACTTAGGTGACTGCAGCACGTAGAAAAAAATTGTCCTTCCTGTAAATTGATAACTAGATCACAATGACCTGTAATTTGGTTTCTACTTTGTATAGAATATCTATAACACCTTTCACATTTTTTATTTGTCCTAAATGGGTTCGTCACCAATTAATTACTTTTGAACACTTTAGCCTCCATTTCACAACCTGTGATTTGGGCCCTATCCATGTTCTTTACAGCCTAAGGATCTATTTGCATCACCTATTCCTGTGCCAATCTGGCAGATGGTCTGAACAGCAATAGCCCAAATCCCTTCCCTGTGCTATATCCTGCAGGTGATCACCTATTGGTTTACAGTTCCAATGATTAATGTTCTTCAGTCTCTCTTTTATTGTTCATTTAATTTTAGTTGCTATTTCTTCGGCTAATTTCCCAATCTATTTAGGTCCATTTACCTTGATCTTTTTCCCTTCGATATGGATACAATCAGCAATGTTGTGTCTATCTTCAATTCCCAGTTTTTCATGCACATGGTAAATAGCAATATTCTGGATTAGTGGTGCTGGAAGAGTACAGCAGTTCAGGCAGCATCCGAGGAGCAGTAAAATTGATGTTTCGGGCAAAAGCCCTTCATCAGGAATAAAGGCAGAGAGCCTGAAGCGTGGAGAGATAAGCTAGAGGAGGGTGGGTGTGGGGAGAAAGTAGCATAGAGTACAATAGGTGAGTGGGGGAGGGGAAGAAGGTGATAGGTCAGGGAGGAGAGGTGGAGTGGATAGGTGGAAAAGAAGATAGGCAGGTAGGACAAGTCTGGACAAGTCATTCTCTACAGTAAAGAATTCCAAGTTTGGAACTAGGGTGAGGTGGGGGAAGGGGAAATGAGGAAACTGTTGAAGTCCACATTGATGCCCTGGGGTTGAAGTTGAAATGTTAGCAGTGTGGTTGATTGGTGTGGGTGTCCTGGAGATGTTTCCTAAAGCGCTCTGCTAGGGAACATGTAGAAGAGACTGCATCGGGAGCAACGGATACAATAAATGATATTGGTGGATGTGCAGGTAAAACTTTGATGGATGTGGAAGGCTCCTTTACGGCCTTGGATGGAGGTGAGGGAGGAGGTGTGGGCGCAGGTTTTGCAATTCCTGCGGTGGCAGGGGAAGGTGCCAGGATGGGAGGGTGGGTTGTAGGCGGGGGGGCGTGGACCTGACCAGGTAGTCACGAAGGGAACGGTCTTTGCGGAAGGCGGAAAGGGGTGGGGAGGGAAATATATCCCTAGTGGTGGGGTCTTTTTGGAGGTGGCGGAAATGTCGGCAGATGATTTGGTTTTTGTGGAGGTTGGTAGAGTGGAAGGTGAGCACCGGGGTGTTATGTCCTTGTTACAGTTGGAGGGGTGGGGTCTGAGGGCGGAGGTGCGGGATGTGGACGAGATGCGTTGGAGAGCATCTTTAACCACATGGGTAGGGAAATTGCGGTCCCTAAAGTAGGAGGCCATCTGGTGCGTTCTGTGGTGGAACTGGTCCTCCCGGGAGTAGATATGGCGGAGGCAGAGGAATTGGGAATTCAGGATGGCAGTTTTGCAAGAGGTAGGGTGGGAAGAGGTGTAATCCAGTTAGCTGTGGGAGTAGGTGGGTTTGTAAAAAATGTCAGTGTCAAGTCGGTCGTCATTAATGGAGATGAAGAGGTCCAGGAAGGGGAGGGAAGTGTCAGAGATGGTCCAAGTAAATTTAAGGTCAGGGTGGAATGTGTTGGTGAAGTTGATGAATTGCTCAACCTCCTCGCAGGAGCACGAGGTGGTGCCAATGCAGTCATCAATGTAGCGGAGGAAGAGGTGGGGAGTGGTGCTGGTGTAATTATGAAAAATCGACTGTTCTACATAGCCAACAAAGGAGTAGGCATAGCTGGGGCCCATAGGTGTGCCCATGGCTACCCCTTTGGTCTGGAGGAAGTGGGAGGATTCGAAGGAGAAATTTTTAAGGGTGAGGACCAGATCAGCCAAACAAATGAGAGTGTCGGTGGAAGGGTACTGTTGGGGACGTCGGTAGAGGAAAAAACAGAGGGCTTGGAGGCAATAGTCCAAACACTGATATCTAGGGCATCCACTAATCATTTCCCATTGCTTTGATGAGAGTCCTTGCAAAGCCATACTTTATTTCTTTGGGCACAGCTAGTTTCCAATTCATTTCAGATTTCTTCGTTTCACAGATAAAGATTCTACCTGATTCTATACAAAAAGTGTGGATATTTGATATTTCTGATTCTTTTCTTTATTCTTTCATGGAACGTGGGCATCGCTGCAAGGTCAGCATTTGTTGGCCATCCCTAATTGTCCTTGAACAGAGTGGCTTGCTAGGCCATTTCAGATGGAAATTAAGAGTCAACCGTATTGCTGTGGGTTTGGCATTACATGTAGGCCAAGCCCAGTATGGGTGGCAGATTTCCTTCCCTAAAGGAAACCAGAAAACCGGGTTGGTTGTGACAACATTTGCTAATAGGTATCATGGTCACTATGTCTGAGACTAGCTTTATATTCCAGATTTTATTATTTGTAAGTGACCACTTCTCTGCTAAAGTATCCCTATAAACATCTTCTGAGGAATCTTTAATCTGATGAATATCAACCATGAAAGATGAAACTTTTTTTTTCCATTTGTAGTAACTTAGACTTGTAGACCAGGAAATTTAGTTTTGGTTTTAAGAAGGTTTTTTTTGCAGTATCCTCAATGTTCAGAACAGATCATTTCTTTTTTGGAACCATGTCCTGAATCTGTGGCTATTGATCTGGTTTCCTGTGGAGTTATGTGCAGATAATCTCCATCTTGTTCAAGCAAAGCTTTACTCTCAGCATACTGATAGATCTGTTTTGAAGTGTATAAGTTCTTTGCTTTAACTTTTTGAACTGATTATTGTGACATTGTAAACTCCACAACTTCATGGACTGAAAGAATCAGCGACACTCTTTCTGGAATAAAAATTTTTTCAAGATGATAGCGACAAGGAGGAGCTTTTATAAAGGAATTAAAAGTAACATGTTAATCAACCGTCCCTGGGAAGAAGCAATGTAAACAAGCTGTTTCTTAGCAATGAGGCCATAATAACTGTTTAATAACCTACTGCCTCATGCCAAATGGGCAATTAAGATTGCCTGCAGAAGTAATGTCCTGCAGTAAAGGTGTTAATTTCAGGAAAAGCTGTGTTTTAAACAGACAGCTAACCCCAAATGTAATAAGGGACAGGGGAGCTCCTTCTGATAAGAAGGCAAACTTCAGATTTGGAATCTCCTGGAATGTAATCAATACACTGAAATAATCTATTGAATCATCAGAATGTCACAGTATATATATATTTGAAAGAGAGAAATTTTGTATAAGAATCCAACAATTCAATAGCAGAATTTCAAAGAACAACACTACACTAGGATTGAACCCTGGACACTTCAAGACACAGACATGATTGGTTGGAATCCTGGCCAGATTCCACCATTAACTGGGTAATAGTTTGGTTGGTTGTATGGTTTAACTTGCTTACTTGAGGGGTCTTATTTTGGTTACTACCTATAATAAAGTTTAAACATTGTTTCAGTATTTGATTGTCTATGAGATTTCTTAATATGCAGCCAAATTAAAGGTAGTTTGAGGTGATTTCCCCACAAATGTATACATTTATTGGTTGAGTATAAGGGTTGGGAGGTATTGTTGCATTGGTTAGGCCATATTGGAGCATTGTGTGCATATTTGGTCTCCCTTCTACAGGAAAGACTTTGTGAAACTAGAATGGGTTTGGAAAAGACTTACAAGGATGTTGTCAGGGTTGGAGGGTTCGAGCTATAGGGAGAGGCTGAATTGACTGGGGCTATTTTCCCTGGCATGTCAGAGGCTGAGGAGTGACCTTATAGAGGTTTATAAAATCATGAGGGGCATGGATAGGATAAATAGGCAAGGTCTTTTGCCTGGGTGGGGGATCCAAAACTAGAGGGCATAGATTTAAGGTGAGAAGGGAAAGATATAAAAGGGGCCTAAGGGGAAACATTTTCACACAAAGGGTGGTATGTGCTTGGAATGAGCTGCCAGAGAAAGTGGTGGAGGCTGGTATGATTATATGAAACGGAAGGGTTTAGAGGCAGATGGGCAAATGCTGGAAAATGGGACTACATTTTATTTTTAAATAAATATTTTTATTGAAAAGCTTTTAAAAATCTTTTACAAAACATTTATATATTTAAAAAACCATCAAAACAGAAAAAAAAGTACAAAGAACAAAACCATTGTTACTAAACAACCCACTATTCTACCAAAACAAACCTATCCACTTAACTAAAACTAAACTACAAACATATTGAATAAATACTAGCTCAAATTACATTCAAGTTACTTAAATTAGATAATGCCTTACTACTTTATTCTATCTTACTCATTACACCTCCACTGAGGCTCCCATTCCTGGGAATACCCCCACAGAACCCATTATCTTTTTCTTCCAGTCTCCTCCTTCCGGGGCCCTATGGGCTCCCATAACGATTCCCATGGCTATGCGACAGCTCTGACTAATATTGCCAACAAGTCAGTTTCAATATAATTTAAAAAGGGCTGCCATGTCCTATAAAACTGTTCCGTTTTGTGGTGCAACATATTTGGGAGGTAATTTGGGGGGGAAATGCTCCATCACCAGCTAACGCCACCCCAATTTAGTCAAATGTCCTTTCTCGTGCAACAGGCAAGGATATTACTCTTCCATGTTTCCCCAGAGAGGGCAAGTTTGGCAGCCCCAAAAGAAGAATTGATGGATCCACGTTAATTTCAATCCACAGAATGTCCTTTAACTCCCTTATGATAGTACTCCAATATCTTTGGATCTTGCAACATGACCAATAACAATGTGTGAGCGTACCTATATTAATTTTACATTTGGGACATTCTGGTGACACTCCTCTCTTAAACTTAGCTAGCCTTTCTGGTGCCATTTGAGCCCTAAGTAAGATCTTCAATTGCATAGCCTGTGCTCTCTGTTACATACTGAAATTTTCCTTACATTGTCCCAGATATCTTCCCATATATCTGGTGAAATGTCCTGTCCTAATTCTCTGTTCCACATCTTACAGAGTCCTTCCATATCCCCCAGAGTCCCTTATCTGGAGGTATCAGAAAAGGTTCTTATTGGATAATCCATATTTCGGACTTAACTGACTGAATTACATCGGGGGACTAGATTTGTATAGGATATCTGGTCTGCATGGAGGAATTGGACCGAAGGATCTGTTTCTGTGCTGTAAATTTCTATGATTCTATTTTCATTCACCTCTGTATTTGTCTTTCTCAGTGAACTAGACATCATCAAGCACTATTTTTGCCATTGATACTGATAAGTAATGATTCCTGTGTTTTTCAGTGAGGCTGGGAATGGAAAATTCCAATATTCCCATAAAATCTCTAACTTCCTTCCAGTTTAGAGAGTGAAGCATTTCTCATTTACCCCAATGCTGATAATCTAGATTCTTTCTTCAGATTGGGCTCTTCAATGATTTGTGAAAGCCTAATGAAATGTCCTATCAGTTGTCTCTTGACCACTCGGTTGACAGTGGTATATTTCTGAACTAATTGAGCTCCTAGTTCTAAATAAGGGTGTTGTGACCAAGCCATGTATTTAAGCTCAAAAGCGAGGTGCATTGATTGTGAACCAAACATACATTTTCAACTCTCCATATGCTGTTCCTAATGTTCTAAGAATTCTAATGTTACTTGAAGCATACCTTCAATTTTGGGAGTTGCTGCATCTGGACTATGCAGTTGCTGAGGGTTGGGAGCTAATCCTTATAGGATGAAACATCTCTTTACTCAGCCATGTTATTTTATCTAATAGGATAGTAACACACATTCCTTCATCAAACTTAAAATTAACAAGATATCCATTGACAAATATGAATGAAATTTTAGCTAATTTTATTTGAAGCACTAAATTAACCTAAAAGTACTTAGGTTACCTTTTCTAATGGAGATATTTTGGTTCCTTTGGATGTGCATCTTTTCTAGCAGAGTGTGGGCAGTTCACATTAACCTCTTTATAAGGGTAAGCATTTGGGTTTTTGCTGATTCAAAATCATGTTCTACTTTGACACATCTTCCAGAAGTGACTTAAAGTCTTACACATGGAGCAATGTTTCATCATGACTGGGCATTGCCTTTATCTATAGGGCGTTGTTGTTCCACAGTGTTTACATTGACTCTTACATCTGCTGTTAGACTTACTGCCCGTGTTGGTGTGTCACATACCACAATAATGTGTTGGTCATGTGTCAGGAACTGTCTGAGGGTCTTTCTGATTTCTGCTTCCTGCTGATTTGAACAGCTTTCTTTAAAATTAAATTGTCCTTGTACAACAAGAAACTGGACAGTCATTAATGATTCCAACAGCAATCGTGTCTAATGAATTCTTACTTCAAAAGCCCAGTCACGGTTTTCCACTACATGTGGAGCTTACTAAATTATACACAGATTCCTTTGGAAGCTAAACTCTTCTGTTAAATATTGTCATTTTAAAATTGAAGTAAAAATGAAAAGATTTTATTATTTTCTCAAAGATATCACTATCTCCTGTGATATTTTTGATTTATAACATCATCTATTTTAGGGTCCATTGAATATATTAAAGTATTCATCTCTTCAACTGGAGACTTGGTGTCTAAATTGAAGTAATTCTATATCTTAAGAATGATTTTCTCCAAATTGTCCAATCCTGTATTCCTTTTGGTCTGTTTCTGACAATAACTGCTTTTGGAACTATCATTTTTCCTCCCTTTTCTTCTAAATGTATTTATTTCTTCTTATTTATATAAAGCTTTAAATCAGTAGTAAATCTCAATGTTTTATCTGCTGTCTTCAATATTACATTCAATACTGTTTCAATGTTTCTTAAAAGTTTCTTCAAACTTTTAACCTCTATTTTCAGACTTTAAACTCAGTTATACAGCAATACTGTATGGTATTTTTCCAAAAAAAAACCTTTGAATTTGTTTAGGTGGCAGGACTGTATTCTGTTACATCTTCTGAAGTTACAAATTCTGTCTTATAGCAAGAGAGTATCTCTGTACTGCTGCTTGGGGGTTTCCTACCCACTAAATGGATTAAACTGTGGGTCACGAGTCTAGACAGTTTTTTTCAAGATAATGGCTTACCGATTCTTTCCAGGTATAATGTTTGCTTTCCCACCTCTCATGGAGCAAACACAAAACATTATCCCACCTGACAATTTTTAGAAACAAACTTTTATGGCGGTGTTCTTAATAACTCTTGTTGCTGAAAGTACAGTTTAAATTACAAACATCACAACCTTGTAAAACTCTTTCAAAATTTTTTTTCTGTCAGACACTTCCTTCAAATATTTTTATAATTTGACCTTTATCCCCTTAAATAAGTGTGTACTTTTCCATTACTGTGGCCCCATTATAAATTACTTGTTGCTCTTGCTATATTTGCTGTAGCTGTTCAAGATGGCGGCGATGTTCATCTGGAGGGTGAGCATTTCCTTTCACGTCCTTCCTTTCCAGCCTAATCTTCTACCACTTTACTTAAGGTTTGCATCTCATTGCCCTCGGGATCTCTAACTTTTCTCCCAGATGCTTCACCAGAACCTTCTTCTCCAAGGTTTCTCTCTTTTTTCAATATCGCTAGTTTTTTTTTTCCCTAGCCTACACTGTTTTCCATGTCTACCAATTCTGAGGAGAAGGTTTTCATCTGGAGTGCTGCCTTATGGCTGTTGCCACTCCTATGACTGCTGCTGATTGTTGGTTTTCACATTTTGGCTTCTGACTGACTGTCAATTTCTTCTTTGAAAAGAAATTTCTTCTGGGTTAAATGAATTCCTGCCATTATGATTATCTTCAGGTACGTTAGCAATGGTGTCCACTGCTGAGCACCATGTTACATTGGTCTCTGAGTAACAACCACTGGCAGCTCGCGGTCAGAGAGTTTTTCTGCCACCAATCCTCCTTCCTACCCTTTGAAAATAAATACTAACGGTTGAAGCAGCCCATGGTAGGGGCATGCTAGCAAAGACATCAAAAGGTTAAATGGAAACCTATTAGCATTAAATTAACATATCATTACCAAGTGTAATGATGCATCCCAAACTCTTCAATGCCCAAATGTGAACTCTGCATGTTTCCCCCTCCATGGTTCACAACATTACTATGGAGAAAGGCCAGTTAGTTGGGTGCTCCAATCTCCCTCCACAGCCAGTGTATCTATTTTGGCCACTTTGGCCAGACCAACGGTGAAATCTTCTGATCCGTCCGCCCAACTTCCTGCACTATGAGGCTGTAATTTTTATCTCATTGTCCTGCATGATGCAGGAAGAGCAAGAGGGGCTGAGTGCCCCAGTGGGGGAGGTGGGGTGGCCTCCACTTGCTGTTTCTGTAGATCTGAATTTCATGTTCTTAAAGGTTCCACATCTAGCTGATGTCAATCTCAAGTTATGACATGGTACCATCTCCTGAACATACTCCCTACCCATAAGTCATTCAATTATCTTTAGTTTGTGAAACAAAACCAGTTCCAGGATCATCCCCTCCTATGCCCCTCAACCATCTATGTTAAAGTTCAAGAAGTAAATTTCTTTCCAGCTGTTCCCACTGTACTGTTCCCACTCACTTACCAGGAGATTACAATTTTTCAAGCTTTGTTCCATAAGATTCTGACAACATTTACCCAATAGTATGAGTGACATTTAAGCCATGAGTGGTGCTGAGGAAGTGAAGGAGGGGGGAGATGTTGGGAGGCAGGAGCTAGGGGTGGTGGACCAGGAAAGTGATTGGGCGTGGTATAATTGGTGAAACTTGAAGCATCACATGAAAACTCTGATGTATGAACATATGAGTTAGGAGGAATAGGTCACTCTGCCCCTCAAAAGCTGACCGCCATTAAATAAGATCATACCTCAGAATTCTGGGTAATCCAAGATGGAGGACCAGAGAATCCATTTTGGCTGTAACAGCTCCTCTTTTTTTTTGAGGTATTTTAGGTGCTGGAGGGGATTTCCTCAAATTGCAGGAGCAGCAATTACTGTTTCATTTGCTGTTGCATTGTTTTGGAACTTTGGGAAAAAAAAAGTCAAAACAAGTTTTAAAAAGGAGAAGAACAGACAAATGAAGCACATGGTGAGATCATTGCAGGAGAGAGAGAGAGAGAGAGAACCTGCACAGTTACTACCTTTGATGTTTGAATTCATGTATCGTTGGACATCGGAGTGCATCTGGGAAAATTATCAGTGACATTCACAACTGATCTTGGAGGAACTATAGGGTGAAGTTCACAGCACAGAATCAGATAAGTTAATCGTTATTTTAAGTGTGGCCTACAGATATTCTGCAGTAGTGAGTCGAGTGGGTTCTTTCTTGACTATATGTTTTTGGAGATATGTCTCTTGATTAAACTTAAAATATAAGCCACAGCTATTAATTTAACATGGGGCAGTGTTTGTCGAGGAATAAGATGGTGTTATTTTCTGTGTCTGTAGATTGTGAAAGAGCAAAAATGGCCTTTAATGGAGTGATGTCTACTTCTTGTCAGATGTGGGAGTTTAAAGAGAGTTTAAGGATTACTGTGGATTATATCTGCCATAAATGTTGCTGGCTGCGAATCTTATCAGAACGAATGGGTTTGGAGAGACAGTTAGAACCGATGAGGAATTTGCAACAGCAACAGTATATGGTGGATGGCAGTTATAGGAAGGGGGGAAAAGTCTCAGATACAGTCGCATAGATGGCTTAACTCCAGGAAAGTTAAGAGAGGTAGGCAGCTAGTGCAGGAGTCTTTTGTGGATATACCCATTTCAAACAGGTATGCTGTCTTGGAAAATGTAGGGGGTGATGGATTCTCAGGGGAGCGTAGCACAAACAGCCAAGTTTCTGGTATTGACACTGGCTCTAATGCAATGATGGGTACGTTGGGTTCCAAGAGATCAATTGTGTTAGGGGATTCTCTAATCCGAGGTACAGACAGATGTTTCTGTGGCCAGCTGCAAAAAAGCAGAATGGTGTGTTGCTTCCCTGGTGCCAGGATCAAGGATGTCTCAGAGAGGGTGCAGAATGTTCTCATGGGGGAGAGGGGCCAGCAAGTGGTCATTGTCGACATTGGAACCAATAACATAGGAAGGAAAAGGTTGAGATTCTGAGGGGAGATTACAGAGAGCTAGGCAGGAATTTAAAAAGGTCATTGAGAGTAGTAATATCTGGATTACTCCCAGTGCTTTGAGCTAGTGAGGGCAGGAATAGAAGGATAGAGCAGATGAATGCATGGCTGAGGAGCTGGTGTATGGGGTAAGGATTCATATGTTTGGATCATTGGAATCTCTTTTGGGGTAGAAGTGACCTGTACAAGAAGGACGGATTGCACCTAAATTGGAAGGGGACTAATATACTGGCAGGGAGATTTGCTAGAGCTGCTTGGGAGGATTTAAACTAGTAAGGTTGGGGCGGGGGGGGGGGGGGGGGGGGGGGGAACCAAGGAAGATAGTGAGGAAAGAGATCAATCTGAGACTGGTACAGTTGAGAACAGAAGCGACACAAACAAACAGTCAGGGCAGGCAGGGACAAGGTAGGACTAAAAAAATTAAATTGCAGTTATTTCAAAGAAAGGGGCCTAACAGGGAAGGCAGATGAACTCAGGGCATGGTTAGGAACATGGGACTGGGAAATCAGAGCAATTACAGAAACATGGCTCAGGGATGGGCAGGACTGGCAGCTTAATGTTCCAGGATACAAATGCTACAGGAAGGATAGAAAGGGAAGCAAGAGAGGAGGGGGAGTGGTGTTATTGATGAGGGATAGCATTACAGCTGTGCTGAGGGAGGATATTCCCGGAAATACATCCAGGGAAGTTATTTGGGTGGAACTGAGAAATAAGAAAGGGATGATAACCTTATTGGGATTGTATTATAGTCCCCCTAATAGTCAAAGGAAAAATGAGATACAAACTTGTAAGGAGATCTCAGCTATCTGTAAGAAAAATAGGGTGGTTATGGTAGGGGATTTTAACTTTCTAAACATAGACTGGGACTGCCATAGTCTTCAAGGTTTAGATGGAGAGGAATTTGTTAAGTGTGTACAACACAATTTTCTGATTCAGTATGTAGATGTACCTCAGATCTTATACATTTCAATCGAATCATCTCTCACATGTCTGAACTCCAGTGGATACAATCATAGTTTGGAGTGGTGCTGGAAAAGCATAGCAGGTCAGGCAGCATCCGAGGAGCAGGAATATCGACGTGTCGGGCTGAATAAATTGCTGAATAAGTTTATAACTTGTAAAATACTGAATAAATTAGTATTAAATTGATATTACTGAACAACGTTGAGTGGAACAACTCCAGACAATGAATTCTGTCCTCCATTTTGATGGCACCTCTTCACCTTCCCACCCAAGACTTGTTTGCATGGGTTTGCTCTTAATAGAGTGATGATTAGAGTGGTGCTGAAAATGCACAGCAGGTCAGGCAGCATCGGAGTACCAGGACAATCGATGTTTCAGGATTCCTGATGAAGGGCTCCTGCCTGAAATGTCGATTTTCCTGCTCCTCGGATGCTGCCTGACCTGCTGTGCTTTTCCAGCATTACTCTAATCTCCAGCATCTGCAGTCCTCACTTTCGACGACAATCCTAGTTTGCCTAACCTTTCATCATAAGCCAACCACACATTCCAGTTGCTAGTCCAGCGAACCTTTACTGAATTGCTTCCAACATATTTACATCTTTCCTTAGGCAAAGAAACCGATATTGTCCAGATATGGTTTCACTAATGTCCTGTACAACTGAAACATAACTTCCTTTCTTTGTGTTCAATTTCCCTTTCAACAGACGGTAACATTTTAGTAGCTTTCTTAATTACTTGTTTTACTCACATGCTAACCTTTTGCAATTCACACACTAAGACACTCTGATCCTTCTGCATATGACAGCAGTGTAAACCCTCACCATTTGGTGAAGGGGTTTCCTTTCTAATTAACCAAAATGGACAAATTCATATGGTCTCCCATGTACCCAATTTGCACATCTTTAACCACTCACTTATCTACACTTCTTTGTAGCTTCTTTAAGGCCTCTTCACAATGTACATATCTTGGTATTATCAGCAAATTTAGCAATCATAAAGCTTTTGTCTCTTCATCTAAGTCATTTATATAAGTTGAGGCACCAGCGCTGATCTCCGTGGCGCATCACTTGTTACATCTTGCCAATCTGAAAAGAGCCATTTATGTGTTCTGCCATAAATGTGTTATGTGTTCACTAGCCAATCTTCTAATCAGGCTGTTATGTCCTTAGCTGTTGGTAATATTGGATAGATCAATCCCAAAATGAAAATTGTCTTGATAAATTTTTTTTTTGTTGCAGTTAGTTAACATGGTGTCAAGTCACTGAAAGACATTCGTATGAGGATGGAAATGTTCTCTAACAAACGAACATAACTTTATTACATCAAAGAAGAAATAAGCTAACAAGCTCTAAATTTATAAATAACAATTCAAAAATATTAACACAAACATCAAAACAAAGTTCCAACCTACTTCCGAATATGGTTCATTACAGACTGTCAATCCAGAGAAATATCATTTGTATCACAACTTTTTAGTTAATTGGCACTATTCAGTTCATTTTAATTGGACTGCAGAGACCATTGTTACAAGTTCATTTATGAAGATTTCTTGCTTAACTCTCTGGCTTAAAAGCTCTGTAGACTAGTAACCATGACTGCTGGGATGACTGGCTCCCATGAGCTAAACTAAAAACTCAAATTTCCTGCTAGACAAAGAATGCTCCCTTTTGAACTGAACTCCAGATTATTCTGAACTAAAATTTTGAACATTCTGTTCTGATGGCAAAACTAAATTAATTGCCATTATGCTTTTGCTATGCCTGTCATAAACCTAACAGTGTAAGCATTTTATCCATTAACATTGTATGGGTTTCTTAGACACTCAACTGAACTCACATACCTTTTTGGAACAGATGTATTCAGTTCCAAACAGACTTTTTGACCATTTAAAAAAAACTTTCATAGAACTAACTCATGAATAACTGCTTCTATTTAAAATCTAAATACCAAATTATTTATTTATCACAACACCAATATGTTTCTTACTTGGGATTTTATTTTCTGCAATAATTTTGATGTGGAACCTTTTCAAATGCCTTTTGGAAATTCCCAGTTTTCAACTGTTGCCAGAATTCTCCCCAGCCTCTGGTGTCCATTTCCTACTGTATCCAGGTGTCAGGGCTGGTAGGATAAATCTGATAGTGGCTTGCCCCCTTAAAATGTGGTAATTTGCCAGCACAATATCCCTCACTTACCCTGTTGCACTGGGGAAACCACCAAATGCAACAAAAGATTCCCAGCACTTTTGGAGACGGGGAACAGGGATGAGAGGTACATCCATAGAGTGGCTGGCTGTTTTGTCACAGGAGTTTCCTGGATTGAACATATTCCAATAACAAGCCACTCCAAGTTCCCCTCCAAGCCACTCACCATACTGACTTGGAAATATACCGCTGTTCCTTCACTGCCGCTGGGTCAAAATCCTGGAATTCTCTGCCTAATGGCATTGTGGGTCAATCCACAGCAGGTGGACTACAGCAGTTCAAGTAGGCAGCTCACTACCACCTCAAGGGCAACTAGGGACAGTCAACTACACCCATGTCCCACAAAATGTGTGAAAAAAAGTGCAACGACAAGTGTCAATTAAGTGGGTGGGACTGATAGAATATTGTCATAGAGATGTACAGCATGGAAACAGACCCTTCAGTCCAACCCGTCTCTGCTGACCAGGTATCCTACATTAATCTAGTCCCATTTGCCAGCACTTGGCCCATATCCCTCTAAACTCTTCCTATTCATATCCCTCTAAACCCATCCAGATGCCTTTTAAGTGTTGTAATCGTACCATCTTCCACTACTTCCTTTGGCAGCTCATTCCGGACATACCCCATCCTTTTAGTGAAAACGTTGCCCCTTCAGTCCCTTTTAAATCTTTCCCCGTTTATCCTATACCTATGCCCTTTAGTTCTGTACTCTCCCAACCAGGTTGTTTACCGTACCCATGCCCCTCATGATTTTATAAACTTCTAAAAGGTCACCCGTCAGCTCCAGGAAAACAGCTTCAGCATTTTCAACCTCTCCTACAGCTCCAAGTAATTTTGATAGGCTCATCTGTGGGACCATCCCTAACTCTGAGCCAGAACGACCAGGTTCAAGTCTCACCTGTTCCAGAAGTGTGCCATAACACATTTAAACATGTTGATTAAAATCTCTCATAATTTTCAGAAAAAAATAGTGTTGAAACATTAATTCATAGGAAACTGAAAGCTATTTCTCTATCCACCTAAACCCACACCAGCTGCTCCCATCTGTGATACTGCACATGAAACTGTATGAAACCAAGGATGAATTACTGAAAATGAAACAGGGACATGACCTAGTTTCCTGATGCCAACTAAATCAGATGCTGCATGTTGAACAAAAATAGAAAATCTTGCATTCTGCCAGGCAACACAGTATTTCCACTGCAGAATAACAGCCTTTCAAGCCAGTGGCTGATTGAATCCTCATGATGACCAGCTACTGGAGTATGCCAGTGACCTTGAACAATGCAATTCACCTGAAATTGACCAAACCAGTTAAATTTCAATTCCAAGCACAAATTATCTTCTCTGTATAAATTAAGTTTCCACAATCTTGTGGGTTGGTTGGAGAAGCATCATGCTAGGAGACCCAACCCACAAAACTGCTCACACATCCCAAAATCAAATTAAATCATTATGGGAGTTTCCCTTAATTACAGCAATTTGGTTAATACTCTGAGGTTTGCAAGAGTATGCTTTGTTTCCAGTATAAAATAAACCAATAAGTAAGTTTGAAAAGCTTTTGCATTCTTTTGCTTTACAGATGAACTCTGTAAAGAACAATTTACTAGCTACAATGATGGGTTATTTGGCTTTTAAAAAAGTAATTTGCTGTAATTTAAGGTCAGCTTATTCACAGATTGTGGACATTGACCAGAATGCTTATCGTTTTTTGATAGACCCATTTTCAAGCAGTTCTTGTCCAAATGCAGCAAGACCCGAACAAAATCCAGATTTGGGCTGACAAGTGGCAAGTAACATCTGTGCCACACAAATGCCAGGCAATGAACATTCCCAAAATGTGACAGTCTAAACATTCACCCCACCCCGCCCCACACACTACCAAATACCCTTGACATTCAACATCTTGACCGTTACTAACACCCTCATCATACCCATACTTGGGCTTGTCCATGAACTGCACCAACCATATGAATACTGTGGCTACAACAGCAGTTCAAAGGTTGGGAACTCTGTAGTTTCTCTCTTCCCGATTCCCCATAGTGTGTTCACTGTGTTCAAGGCACAGATCAAGAACCTGGTGGCAGGCACTTTCCCTTTTCTAGAGCAGTGCAGCTGCAACAACCCTCAAGAAGTTCAACACCATCTCGGACAAAGCATCATGAGACATTCGGAGTCAGGAGTGTGGTGCTGGAAAAGCAGAGCCGGTCAGGCAACATCCGAAAAGCCAGTGAATCAATGTTTTTGGCATAAGCCCACCATCCTGATGAAGGTGTATGCCTGAAACATCGATTCTCCTGCTTGTCGGATGCTGCCTGACCTGCTGTGCTTTTCCAGCACCACACTCTCGACTCTGATCTCCAGCATCTGCAGTCCTCACTTTCTCCTATAATGAGGCAGTCAAATCAAATCAGCCTCCCTATCCTTGTATACACAACAGATTAAAATTAACATATTCACTGGCTCTCAAAATTGCCCCAATGATTGCTAATCAAACTTATTGAATCACCAATACCAAATCTAGACTTTAAATAAAAGAATTAAAAATGTATTAATACAATAATATCACAGGCACATGGGATTGTATTTTGATTGATTTCTGAAGTCACTGGTCAATACAAATAGCTTGCAGTAAGCTCCAAATAATATTCATTTAATTCTTATAACAGAGATTCTGTTCTCTGAAATTTCAATAAGTTGATAGTGGGAGGATAAACAAGGAGCCACTAAACACCCATCCTGTAGCTTTGCCACCAGAATCCTTCTGACAAAAAAGTTAAAAATCACACAACACCAGGTTATAGTCCAACAGGTATATTTGGAAGCACTAGCTTTTGAAGCACTGCTTCTTCATCAGGTAGACAAGCACCTGATGAAGAAGCAATGCTTCGAAAGCTAGAGCTTCCAATTAAACCTGTTGGACTATAACCTGGTGTTGTGTGATTTTTAACTTTGTCCACCCACTTCAACACCAGCTCCACCAAATCGGACAAAAAAGTTCAAAATGTCGTTGCTCTGTTTTTTCTAAACATTCTCTTTGTTAACCAAGAGAGCATTGGCTTCTCTCTGATGGTCCCCGTTAACATCCAAACATCTGCCTGCACTTTAGCACAACACATCTCCAGAGCCAATATTCTTTGATCAAGAGTCAATTTGCAATTAACTTCCACAATAAATGCTATAAACAAGTATCAGTTCATTAGTTGTCCTTTTTTGTAAACTGCTGTTCACAGTGCAAATGTCACCTTCAACTCTCAGCGCACACTTTCCACCAAAAATGATTTAAAAAAGAACAGCAAGGGTTTTATTACTTTGTCACTTTATTTATCAATGTCAACATTCAGTCTATCAGCAATGCACAGGTGTTACAGTGTATACCATTTCTATGAAGCAATACAACAGCTCACCAAGACTCTTTCGATGGTCTCCTCCAAACCTTTGACCTCGATCACCTAGAAAGAAAAGGCAGCGGGTTCATGGGAATGCCACCACCCGCAAGATTCTTCTGAGCCACCCACCGTCCTGATTTGAAAGTATACTGTTGTCCCTTCACTGTCACTGTGTCAGAACCTGGAACTCCCTCACTCTCAGCACTTGGATTGCATCTGTCCAAGAAGGCACCTTGCCATCATCTTCTCAACTTATAAAATCATGAGGGGCATAGATAAGATGAACAGCACAGGTCATTTCCCTAGGGTGGGGCAGTTCAATACTAGAGGGCATATTTTTAAGGTGAGAGAATAAAGATGGGCACCTTTCACTCTGATGATGGTTCATACGTGATATGAACTACCAGAAGTAGTGATAGATGCAGGTACAGTAACAACACTTAAGAGAGATTTGGACAGGTACATGAAAGGAAAGGTTTAGAGGGATATAGGCCAAACGCAGACAGTGGGACTAGTTTAATTTGGAAAACTTGGTTGGCATGGATGAGTTGGATCGCGGGGTCTGTTTCTGTGTTGTATGGCTCTTAAGTGCATCTAGGGACGAGGAATTAACGTTGGCCCAGCCAGTGAAGCCCATGGCTCATCACTAATATGAAAGAAAAGTAGCAATCATGGTATGGAAACCAGGGAGCGAAATGCAAAGAAATTTAATTAAAAGTGAAAAACAGAGAGCTAAGTGCAAGATTGGGCCATATTGGATTAAGGTAGAAGCTTGAGTATTGTGAAAGAAAACTTAAGAAAAGATAAAAATGTGGAACCTTTTGGAAAATATTGACTTTCGACGACATCATTATTTAATAAGTGAACGGTAAGACTGTTCAGCAGTAATTTTGAACTTAGAATGCCATTTAAAAAGCTCATGATTTGGAGATGCCGGTGTTGGACTGGGGTGTACAAAGTTAGAAATCACACAACACCAGGTTATAGTCCAACAGGTTTATTTGGAAGCAGTAGATTTCGGGATGCTGCTCCTTCATCACAATCACCTAATTTAAAAAGCTCAATAAGATACAAGATTTTCCCATGATTCTTACAGAGCAATGAACAGTGTAAAATGACAATGTCTCATCAGATCAGTGATTCCTCATGATTACAGACTGTGGAGCTTTCAAGGGTAGAATCACTGAGAGCAACTCTGGGACGTATCACTCTAGCAATGGCTGACAGTAATTATAACAAAACTATCAAAATCCAAATCCACAGGGGAGAATACAACTTGATGAACCACTAGATGGAGCAGTGGGTGACAATGGACAACTTTGGTGTGAGAGACAAAAAAGGTTGATAAACTTTAGACACCTTGGGCTAAGTGCTACCAGAAATCGGCTAAACACCATTTTTGACAAGTTTAATGGAGGGTCTCTCTCCACAAAGCCTAGTGAAATTTCTCTCACAATCATGCTTCACACACCTCATTACTTAGGTACCTCACCCCCTTGGAGCTCTGCTTATCTGATTCCAGCCCTATTTTGGCCACAGACTGAAGCAGTCAGGGCTGCTGGGATACCCCAGGACCTCTGAAAAGTAGGACCTCAAAGTCTCTGGATTACTCCCAGTGCCACCTGCTCATGAATAAAGGAATAGGCAGCTAAAACAGATGAACGTGTGGCTGAAATATTGTTGCAGGTTGGAATTTTAAATTCCTGCATCTGTTTCTGGGGAAGGCGGGAACCCATAAGGTCCAACAGGAAATGTGACTAACATCCTAGCAAAGAGCGGGAGGGAACGGGTTTAAACTAATCTGATATTGAAATGGAATGCAGAGTGAAGTTACAACAGTTGATGGACTGGCAAATGTTGAAAGAAAGCCAAGTCAGCCTGGATGTTAGAGCATATATGGCAAGTTAAAGCACAAGTGATAACAACCAGGCTGGATTGCATTTATTCTAATGTAAAGGGTCTTGCAAGTAAGGCAGATGATAGGAGGCTTTTGATTAACCTGTAGGGGAGACAATGCCCCACTGGTAGTACTGCTGGCCTGTTAATCCAGAGATCAGATAATGTTCTGGGGACCTGGGTTCAAAACCCACAGTGGCAGATGGTGGAATTTGAATTCAATGAATATCAGGAATTAAGAATCTAATGATGACCATGAATCCATTGTGAGTTGTTGGTAAAACCTATTTGGGTCACTAATGCCCATTAGGGAAAGAAACTGTAATCCTTATCTGGTTTGGCCTACGTGTAACTCCTGACCCACAGCAATGTGGTTGACTCTTAACTGCCTTCTGGGCATTTAGGGGATGGGCAATTAGTGCTGCCTAGCCAGCGATACCCTCATTCCATGATTGAATAATAAAACATATCACAGTAAACATGGCTGATGGAGGGAGGGACAGGACTGAGGAGACATTTCTTCAGCCAGAGAGTGGGGGCTTGTGGAATTCATTGCCATGGACAGCAATGGAGGCTGGGATGTTAAATTCCTTCAAAGCAGAGATTGACAAATTCTTGATCCCACAAGGAATTAAGGGCCATGGGGAGAGTGTGGGTAAGTGGAGTTGAAATACCCATCAGCCATGATTAAATGGTAGAGTGGACTCAATGGGCTGAATGGCCTTACTTCCACTCCCATGTCTTATGGTCTTCTGGACTGGCAGCTCAATATTCTGGGCTATGGAATCCTACAGCAAGACAGGAAGGAGTGCAAAAGACTAGGTACCATTGCAATATTGATCAAGGAGTCATTTACTGATATGAGGATGGGTGAGAACTTAGAAGGCTCCTCAAATGAGGCCATATTTGTAGAACTTAAAAACAAAAAGACAGCAATCTCATTGTTAGGAGTGTACCATGGACCCCAAAACAATCAAAGATGTAGAAGGACAGACATGTAGGCAACGTTCAAAGAAGTGTAAAAATAATAGTGTATAATAGTAGAGAATTTCAATTTGCCTAATTTGATAGACAAAGTGTGAAAGACTTAGAAAGGGTGGAATATTTTAAAACGTATCCCAGAGAGCACGTAAAAAATCATACAAGAACGGAACAACGCTGGATCTCACTTTAAGGGATTGAAGCTGGGGAAGTGGTAGAAGTGTCAGTGGGAGGACATTTTGGTGATGGTGACCATAACTCAGTTGGATTTAAGGTAGTCATGGAAAAGGACAAAGATGGATCAGAAATAAAGGTTTTGAATTAGGAGAAGGTAGCTTTTAATCTGATTAAACTGGATCTGGCAGAAACGGATTGGGAGTAGCTACTGTAGGAAAATCTACAATGAAGCAGTGGTGGTCTTTAAAAACCGAAATCTTGATCAATTGGGTCAATGGGCTGAGCGGCAGATGGAGTTTAATCTGGATAAAAGTGAGGTATTACATTTTGATAATACAAACAAGGACAGGATGGACACTGTTAATGGTAGGGTAGTGATGTTGAACAGAGAGACCTAGGGGTTCAGTTACATTATTCATTGAAATTTGTGCCACAGGTAGACAAGGTTGTTAAGAAGGTGTTTAAGCATGCTTGCCTTCAATGATTCTTACAATGACAATGTAAAATGACACTGATTACAGATTGATTACAGACTGTGGAGCTTTCAAAGGTAGAATCACTGAGAGCAACTCTAACAGTGTCTGATGGTTATTACGGCAAACTATCAGAATTTCCAAATCTACAGGGGAGAATACAGTTGTTTCTGTCTGAACCACTAGATGGGGCAGTGAGTAACAGTGGAGAACTTCGGTGCGAGAGACAAGAAAAAATACTGAACTTTAGACACCTTGGGCTAAGTGCTATCAGAAATCAGCTAAACACCATTTTTGACAAGTTTAATGGATGGTCTCTTTCCACAAAGCCTAGTGAAATTTCTCTCACTATCATGCCTCGCACACCTGATTACTTAGGTACTTCACCTCTTTGGAGTTCTGCTTATCTGATTCCAGCCCTATTTTAGCCACAGACTGAAGCACTCAGGGCTGCTGGGATATCTCAGGACCCCTGAAAAGTAGGACCTCCAAGATTGTAAATCTCTGGATGACTCCCAGTGCCAAGTGCTCATGAATAAAGGAATAGGCAGCTAAAACAGATGAATATGTGGCCGAAATCTTGTTGCAAGTTGGAGTTTTAAAATCCTGCATCTGTTTCTGGGGAAGGCAGGAACCAGTAAGGTCCAACAGTTTGCACCTGATCCGAAATGTGACTAACATCCTTGCAAGGACCGGGAGGGAGAGGGTTTAAACTAATCTGATATTGAAATGGAATGCAGAGTGAAGTTACAACAGTTGATGGACTGTTGAAAGAAAGCCAAGTCAGCCTGGAAGTTAGAGCACATATGGCAAGTTAAAGCACAAGAGATAACAACCAGGCTGGATTGCATTTATTCTAATATAAAGGGTCTTGCAAGTAAGGCAGATGATAGAAGGCTTTTGATTAACCTGTAGGGGAGACAATGCCCCACTGGTAGTACTGCTGGACTGTCAATCCAGAGATCAGATAATGTTCTAGAGACCCGGGTTCAAAACCCACTGAGGCAGATGGTGGAATTTGAATTCAATGAATATCAGGAACTAAGAATCTAATGATGACCATGAATCTATTGCCATTTGGTGGTAAACCCATTTGTGTCGCTAATGCCCCTTAGGGAAAGAAACTGCAATCCTTACCTGGTTTGGCCTACGTGTAACTCCTGCCCCACAGCAATGTGGTTGACTCTCAACAGCCTTCTGGGCACTTAGAGATTGGCAATTAGTGCTGCCTAGCCAGTGATACCCTCATCCCATAAATGAATAAATCCAAGATATTACTGTAAACACGGTTGAGGGAGGGAGGGACAGGACTGAGGAGACATTTCTTCAGCCAGAGAGTGGGGGCTTGTGGAATTCATTGCCACGGACAGCAATGGAGGCTGGCATGTTAAATGCCATCAAGGCAGAGATTGACAAATTCTTGAGCCTGCAAGGAATTAAGGGCCATGGGGAGAGTGTGGGTAAGTGGAGTTGAAATGCCCATCAGCCATGATTAAATGGCAGAGTGGACTCAATGGGCTGAATGGCCTTACTTCCACTCCCATGTCTTATGGTCTTCTGGACTGGCAGCTCAATATTCTGGGCTATGGAATCCTACAGCAAGACAGGAAGGAGTGCAAAAGACTAGGTACCATTGCAATATTGATCAAGGAGTCATTTATTGATATTAGGATGAGTGAGAACTTAGTAGGCTCCTCAAATGAGGCCATATTTGTAGAACTTAAAAACAAAAAGACAGCAATCTCATTGTTAGGAGTGTACCATGGACCCCAAAACAATCAAAGATATAGAAGGACAGGCATGTAGGCAACGTTCAAAGAAGTGTAAAAATAATAGTGTATAATAGTAGAGAATTTCAATTTGCCTAATTTGATAGACAAAGTGTGAAAGACTTAGAAAGGGTAGAATATTTTAAAATGTATCCCAGAGATCACGTAAAAAATCATACAAGAACGGAACAACGCTGGATCTCACTTTAAGGGATTGAAGCTGGGGAAGTGGTAGAAGTGTCAGTGGGAGGACATTTTGGTGATGGTGACCATAACTCAGTTGGATTTAAGGTAGTCATGGAAAAGGACAAAGATGGATCAGAAATAAAGGTTTTGAATTAGGAGAAGGTAGCTTTTAATCTGATTAAACTGGATCTGGCAGAAACGGATTGGGAGTAGCTACTGTAGGAAAATCTACAATGAAGCAGTGGTGGTCTTTAAAAACCGAAATCTTGATCAATTGGGTCAATGGGCTGAGCGGCAGATGGAGTTTAATCTGGATAAAAGTGAGGTATTACATTTTGATAATACAAACAAGGACAGGATGGACACTGTTAATGGTAGGGTGGTGATGTTGAACAGAGAGACCTAGGGGTTCGGGTACATTATTCTTTGAAACTTGTGCCACACGTAGACAAGGTAGTTAAGAAGGTGTTTAAGTATGCTTGCCTTCAATGTTCAGACATTTGAGTATAGGAGTTGGAACGTCATGTTGAGATTGTACAGGACATTAGTGAAGCCTCTTCTGGACTAGTGCGTGCAGTTCTGGTCACTGTGTTAAAGGGAGAAGATTATTAAATTGGAGAGGGTTCAGAAAAGATTTACCAGGACATTGTCTGGAATAGAGGGCTTAGTTATAAGGTGAGGCTGAATAGGTTGGGACTTTTTTCATTTGAGCATAGGAGGTTGAGGGGTAACCTTATTGAGGTTTATAAAATCAAGATGAATAACAAGGATCTTTTCCTTAGAGTAGACAAAGCTGAGGGGCAAATAATTGAGACATAAAAATTATGAGGGGCAGAGATAAGGTAGAGAGAAACTTTTCCCCCGGTAAAGGGATCAACAACAAGGGGGCATAGATGCAATGCAAAGGACTGAGGCTTTGAGGGGATTTAAGGAAGATTTTATTCACCCAGAGGGTGGTGGGTATTTGGAACTCATTGCTTGAAAGCGTTGTAGAGCTGGAACCATCACAACATTTAGCAACCACTTGAAATGCTACAACACACAAGACTATGGACCAAGTACGGATAATGGGACTAAAGTAGATAGGATCTTGATGACTGGCACAGACACAGAAGGGTTTCTTTCTGTGTTTTACAACCCTATGACTGCTGCCTTTTGCTATAATAAGCAAATATATACCCACTGCACAGAAAAGCAGGGTGCTTAGTTTAACTGAAATACTTTCTAAATTCTGAAAAGTTAGGAAAAGTAGAGGTCCAAAAATACTTAGGCATTGCACTGGAGAGTTCATCAAAATGTCACAGAATCGTAGAATCCCTACAGTGCAAAAAGAGGCCATTCAGCCCATCAAGTCTGTACCGACCCACTGAAGAGCCAGATTTCAGCCTTCTATTCTACCCCATAACCTTGCATTTACCATGGTTAATCCACCTCCCTGCCCATCTCTGGACACTATAGGGCAATTTAGCATGGCCAATCCACCTAACCTGCACATCTTTGGACTGTGGGAGAAAACCGGAGCATTCAGAAGAAACCCTCACAGATACAAGGAGAATGTGCAAACTCCACACAGACCATTGTCCAAGGCTGGAATCGAAGCAAAGTCCCTGGTGTTGTGAAGGCAGCAGTGCTACCACTGAGCGTCAGTGGGGGTGGCACTAAATTACAAAGAGTCATGATTAGATACAAAAAAAACCACTTAAAGGTTAATGGAATGAAGGCCTTTCTATCTAAGGGACAGAAATAAAGAGGTAGAAAATATACTCCAAATATACAAAACTTTGGATTCTTTGAACAGTCTGGGCACCACACCTCAGGAAGGATATATTGACCTTGTGGGAAGTGGAAATATAGTCTTTCCAGATTATCACCGGAATTCTAAGGCTCACATTATGAGACTGATTAGACAAACATGGGTTTTCTTTGTTACCAATTACTAGGTTAGGAGTGATTTAATTTAGGTTTTCAAGATTTTAGGGGGATCAGAGAGGGTGGGTGGAGAAAGAATATTTCCACTGTAACTATTTCCTTTGGGAGTTTAGGACTGAGCAGCATGATCTAAAAATTAGAGACAGATGTTTTGGGAGTGGAATAGGTCACATTTCTCCCATTTTCAGGTCTGAAGAAAAGTCTTATTCAACTCAAACATTAACTTTTGCTTCACTCTTCCCAGATGCTGCCAGCGCTTCTATGTATTTCCAGCTCTTTGTTTTTGTATCTACCAGCATCCCATCACTAAATGTCCTTGAGAAAAGGACAGTGAGTGACCTTCCTGAATGCAATGGAGTGACATGAGGGTCATTTCCATCTCCAAAGGGATGGATTCCTTATATTAGCATTTTATTCCAGATTTATGTTAATTATCTGAATTTGCATTCCTCAATTGCTATGATGAGATTTTGACACACACTTTTGGATCATAGAATCATTGAATCCCTACCGCACAGAAGCATGCCATTCAGTCCATCAAACCCACCCAGATCCTAACTCTGTACGTACTATGGCTAAACCACCTAGCCTGCACATTTCTGGACACTATGGGGCAATTTAGCATGGCTAATCCACTTAACCTGCATATCTTTGGACTGAGAGAAGAAACCAGAGACCAGACCCCTGGGTTATGAGTCCTGTAATACGACACACCCACAATGTTTAGACATCAATAAGTATGATATTTAGATAAATAATTAGGTAGCCAAATGAACATTTTCATTACCCCCAAAATAGAGACACATTTTATCTTGAGCAACACAAATTTAATTAACTATTTCTTGAAAAATAAATACTAATTGGAATATTCTGTGCTGCTCATTTACTTATTTTCATATAACAAACTGAAATGGCTGGTGTAGCAAGAACCTTAAAGATATCTTCTATTTTTGTACCTTCATTACTGTCAACCACTCTGCTCAAACTTACTTATTCCCCTCCACCTGACATTTTGTTCTATATTTTTGGTGATATATTTAAAAAATAAGGGACAGAGCACTTAGGCAATCAGGGGTGAGAAGTTAAATTAACATTGCCAGCAATGCTCACAACCAAAGAACAAAAGCACAAATCCCAAAATTGTGTGATTCTTTTTAAAAGTTGTGTCTGGAGGTGGCGTCACTGGCAAAGCAGAAATTGTTACCTACACCTTGAGCCAACCTTAGTGGGATGACACTGGGCTTTTCTGACAAGGTCATCATGTGATCCCCATCCTGAAATACTTTTGAACGGAATGGCTTGCTCTGCCATTTTAGACAGCAAGAAACAACCCAATTATTTTCAGATTGGGTAAGGATGACAAACTTCCTTCTCCGCTGGGCATTAATGAACCGATGTGTTTGGATGACTGTTGATATTAAGTTTGTGATCATCCCTGAGACTAGCTTTCACTTGCAGATTTTCAGGGTTTAGTGTCAAATTTTGAGGTTCTACTGATCTAAGAAATGTGATGCTCATCACATTTCTGAGTGCACTATTACATTGTTTTCCCACGCATTCATCATTTGTGACCCCAAAATGATTGGCAAGTGAACATTGCAAATTTTACCAAGATAAACAAAGCAATAACAATTACAGACTCTTATACTCTCAATTCCCAGTCACTTTTTTGGTCTCTACAAAACTATGCTTCTAAGTAAATAATATTAGCAGTGGAGGGGATTTTCATTTCAAACCATGTGGTATTGTGAATCAGTATACTTTGAGACAGCTAAAATTTCATTATGCAATAGCTTAGTTATTTAATTCAAGTCTATTAAAACATGTATTATAGAAAGCCTTACTTTCAAAAATGACACTTCACAATAATTTCCACAATGATTTGGCTGCACTTTTCTGCTAAAAGAAGAGGCTGATCCTTTCTTTAAACCCTCTCCCGATCAGTGAGAGCCATGCAGCTTAAAGAAATCATGGACGGCAAATACATGGGAACATTGGCACCTACAAGTTCCCTCCAAGCCACTCACCATCCAGACTTGGGAATATATCGCTGTCCCTTCAGCATCAAAAATCTGGGTCAAGATCTTGAAAATCATTCCCCAATAACACTGTGGGTGTCCCTAGAGTAAACAAACCTCAGTAGTACAAGGAGCCATTCACTTTCTCAACAGCAACTAAAGATGGACAATAAATCCTGGCCAGCAGCAACATGCAGATTCCCATTTGTGAACAATAAAAGTAAACATTTTAGTGAGAATAACGGATAGGACACAGTGACCACTTATTTGTAAACAAGCGAGTCCTCTTTAATAAATCACAGTTACATTTTTTGTTTAAGAGTACGATTTACAACAATGTTTGGTTTATTTATGTATATATTCAGAAAGTGCAGTAATACAATATCTGAAAGTTGACATCTCTAGTCCCAATGTGTTCAATTAAAATTTAGTCACTCAGCACACTGTTGAATTTAAATAAGTGACTTGTACTTATATAGGACCTTGTGTGTGTTCAGGATATCTCAATGCGAATTACAACCAATTCATTCATTTTGAAATATAATCCCAGCTGAGGGAAATGCAGGAATCAACTTGTGCATAGTAATAAGTTAATGTTCTTGTCAGCTCTTCACTGTATTGCTGGTTGTAGGTCTCAGGCACTACTTTGCTCTTTTGAAAAAGCATCAAGAAACCTTTTGTGTCCATCGAAGAGCCAGACAGGATCTCATTCAACATTGCATATATCAGACAGCACCTCTGATAAGGCAGCACTCCCTAAGTAACTGCAGTAGCACCAGTCTGGATAATGTGCTCAAATCCATGGACTGAGGTATGAATCCAGGAGGCAAGTGATCTATCATTGAACTAAACTGAAACTTAAAATAGGCTAAGGAATACATTTGAAAAGTACACTTACAAGTTCAAATGTTGAAGTACACCCAAATACCTTTAAAATATTACACATAAAATTGCAGTCAATAAGTTCAAAGTTTCTGAATATTGTGGATCCTGGGAATCTGAAGCAAACATAGAATGCGGCAGAAACTCTGCAGAACTGACAAGTTTCTCCAGACGTTGAGTTTCTTCAGTATTCTTGGTATTTGTGGCAAAATACCTGACGCTTGATAAAAGGTTCTGACCAGCAGACAATATTCAATTTCCAGGACTGACAATACATAACAGAGGAACACATCTCTCCTAAAATGTTAATCCACTTGAAATATTCTATTTATACCATAAGACATAGAAGCTGAAGTAGGCCATTCAGCCCATTGAGTCTGCTCTGTTGTTCAATGAAATCACGGCTAACCTAATAATCCTCAATAAAAACTGTTCTGAGGAAGGGTCACCATACCCGAAACATTAACTCTGATCTCTATTCACAGATGCTGCCAGACCTGTTGAGCTTTTCCAGCCACTTCTGCTTTTGTTTCTAATAATTCTCAACTTTACTTTCCTGCATTTTCCCTTTGATTCCCTTATTTATTAAAAAAGTCTCTATCTCAGTCTTGAATATAATTAATGATCCAGCCTCAATAACTGTCTGCAGTAAAGAATCCCACAGATTCATCACCCTTAAAGAAATACCTCCTCAGCTATGTCTTAAACAGGCAATCTCTTACTTTGAGAATGGCCTCTCATTCTAGACTCTTATACTGAGGGAACCAATCTTCCCTCAGCCCCCTAAGAAGTTGTTTGTTTCAATAAGGTTACTTCTCTCTCTTCTAAATTCCAATGGGTACAAGCCTGACTTACTCAACCTCTCAAGAAAAGCTCTGCGTAGCAGACATTGACCAAGTGAACCCGCTCTGCATTGTCTTCAATGCCAATATATTTTTCCTTAGATATGGGGACCAAACTATTCACAATATTCTAGGCGTAGTCAATTTAGTACCTTTTAGTGACCTCCCTATTTTTGTGTTCCATTCCCTTTGAATGAAAGGCTCACATCCCATTTACCTTCCTAATTACCTACTGAACTTAGATGCTAGCTTTTTGTGATTGATGCACAATGACCCCCTTCTGACATGCCCTCATTATCTCCAGATTTATTCTGTGTTGCAGTGTAGCTACTGCTCGGAGGCCCATAGATTACTCCCACCAACGTCTTCTTCCTCTTATTTATTATCTCCACACATTTACATCTTTCAATGCAAGATCATCTCTTGCTATCATATTTATTCCATCCCACGCTTACAAAGCTATCCCATCATCTATACCTTCCTGTCTTTCCTTTCAAACAGTCACATGGCCCTGAATATTTAGTTCCTGGTTGATCTCCTAGCATAATCATATCTCCATTGTGGCTATAAGATCATACCCATTACCTCTATCTATGCTGCTGGTTCATTTATTTTGTTCTAAATGTGATGTCCATTCAAATTTTGTCTTTTTACCATTCTGTCCCCCTTTAACTCTATTAGCTGCTGAATTTCTATTTTTGTGTACGCTATCCCTTCCTGCCCCAGTCTAGTGATCTACTAACTCCAACGATTCTAAACATGGAGCTCCTCATACATCATCTATAGGAATCAAATTCTATAAAATTTTGTTGACTCTTAAAAATAAACTAAGGATTATGAATCTGTTCACAAAAAATATACTTCAATACAGTGCTTGTAAAGGAGTAAAATGTCTCAGAAAAACATTAAGTACAGGAAGCAAATCAATGAAATTACATTCTGATTTACAACTTTGGTCAAAGACATAGTGACATTGGATCAGACACATGTCTCCATGAAGAGACATTTTCAGCGCATCAAAAGAAATTTCCACAGAGTAACAATCAGAGGCAGACGGTATTCTTTGTACACATGGTGGAAAGGAGTGGTTCAGAATGTTCTTAGATTAGATTACCTACAGTGTGGAAACAGGCCCTTCAGCCCAAAACATCCACACTGACCCTCCGAAGAGCAATTCACCCCCTCTGATTAATGCACCTAACACTATGGGTAATTTAACATGGCCAATTCACCTGACCTGCACATCTTTGGACTGCGGGAGGAAAACAGAGCACCCAGAGGAAACTCATACAGACACGGGGAGAATGTGCAAACTCCATACAGACAGTCGCCCGAGGCTGGAATTGAACCTAGGACCCTGGTGCTGTGAGGCAGCAGTGCTAACCACTGAGCCACCATGCTGCTTAACTGACTTGAAAACATGCCTTAGAAATAACTCAATACTTTGTGTAAACACTATGTTTAAAGTGTTTGTGGATTGTCTGCCAATGTAGAGCAAACAGTACTAAGTCACAAGTGGTCATTAATCCTGAAGTATTAAAAAAAACCTGGAAGATACATGTTTCAATATCTGGCACAGAAGTGGATTCATTGATGAATAAGCATTGCCAATCCTACCAGCATGGAAAGCATTTCATGGACTTGTGTAGTATCCCTATCTCTGAGCCAGGAGGCCTGGGCTCAAGTAGCACCTGCTCCAGAGCTGTGTTCTAATATCCATAAACAGATTGATTAGAAAATATCTATAAAACATTTCATTGTCATTTCATTGTCAAGCGGTCAAATGAGTTGGGGGGAACCTCTGTAGTCTGCAGAAGAACAGCATCCCCCTAACATTTTCAATTGTTTATGAATATCATCATTTGTTTCAAGGCAATTTTTTTTTTCCAATTTGGTTGCTCTCACAGTGGTTTATCATTTAGCTCATTGTCATTTAATCTTCTCGAACAAGGTATCACATCAGGTTTCCAAGACTCCTTTGCCCCAGTTGTGATTTCAGACAACAAAAACTTCAGCATGTTCTGTGTAAAAACAAATGAGGAAAACTATCTGATTAACTAACATCCTTACGGCAGAATGAATGAATGTCCCCTTATTTAACTGAAGCATTCTAATTAAAAGTATCTTAACAAAGAGTGTTCCCCAGGACTGACAAACATTTGTAAACAAGACCCAGTATTCAAAGCAACTTCATAAGACTTTTCTAGAAATAAGAGTGGAAGAAATGTTAAGGCAGTGCAATTAATAAATGCACCTCCAGGTTAACCTATCGCACCCAGGCCAAGATAAAACTAAAACCAAATGTGCAGGGTTATGGGAGAAAAAGCAAGAGTTTGACACAAAGTCAAAATGCTCAGAAAGCCACTGCAGACATGATGGGCCATAATAATTCTGTCATTTTACATTTTCCAGCCTAAATGTAGGGCGACGAGATCAATGGTGACTGACTCATCATCCCCATTTGCCAAAGCAATCAGCTTGTTAACAGCCAGCCAGCGAGGAACTCAGCAAATTCATTTCCTTTGCCTGTCACCAACCCACACAGCCTCAGACATACTGCATGACATGCGCTTTTCCTGTTACATGGGTAAAATGCTACTGGTAGGATAAGGCTCGGTGACCATTAATAACAGGGAGAGCTGGGAGCATAGTGATAATGTCACTGGACTGGTAATCCATAAACCCTGGCTAATGCTCTGGGAAAATAGGTACAAATGCCACCATGGCAGATTGTGAAACTTGAATTCAATAAAAAAACAAGTCTGGTGACTGGGAACAACCCACCTAGTTCACTAATGTGCTTTAGGAAAGGAAACTGCCTTGTATCCTAGTCTGGCCTACGTGCAACTCCAGACCCACAGCAATGTAGTTGACTCTTAACCGTCCCCTGGGCCATTAGAGATGGACAATAAATGCTACATCAGATGTATGGATGAATAAAAAAAAAAACAAATTGGCTATTGGCTATTTAAGAGCCTCAATACTTGCAAGGGCTTGGGGATGGGCAGGGTGACAGCTCTAGTGGGAGCATCAACGCCCTCACTGAAAGTTTCAGACAAATCAGGACGAGAAGATAGGCCGCCCACTGGATTTTATGAGTTCCTTTTCCCAACCTTCAAATCCTCTGGAAGGGGAGTATATATTCCAGCCCTCTGTGTTGTAAAAGACCTTATAAACCATTTTGTGGTACTTACATATACAAGTCTCTTATTAGTTTCCACATCTTGAAATATGGGTAACAAACGTTGCACAATTTCTTTAAAAGGAAAAAAAGCTGAAGGCATTTTTAAATCTGAAATTAAACAAAAAAGGTCAGTTTTTACTTGCTATCTTAAAGTTTATAAGAACAAAAGGTCACAGACATCAAATCTTCTTTTTTGATTAAGATAATATGAAAATCACTTTCTCCATGTATTATAACCCATGAAAACACTTTAGCAACTGAATGGACACAGTCAAGGCCACACAATAAGTCTATTGCTGAGAGGGAGCCGTGTAAATAAATAGTAAAGTGTACTGTAAATTGACAGTGTGGGCTGAATCTTATTCCTCAATAAATGCTAGACTTTAAAAATCATTCACCTGGATGGCAGAACCTGAATACAGCTTCTGCTGTGTGTGGAAGCTTCTCATTTTGTACTCATCAGCAATACTGATAACTCCAATGGCAACACCTCAGCCAGAGATAACTTGCTAACCAATCAGCAACCTTTTCTCCTGTAGTATAAATTACCGTGATTGTTTGAAATTGAGCATTCTTGCTAGACCTTCAAATTCCCAAAATTTACTCCAATCCACGACCAGTTGACCCATTTTCATGTTTAACAACGATGGGACAACAAGTGGGGAGCCAACTCATCTCTAAGAGATGGTTTTGTCAATTAATTGTTTTAATGAGACAGGCAACCTCTGATTTAAGACTTGCTGGCAGGCTCCTCAGGGAATGACAGGGTGGTACGGTAGTTCAGTGGGACCTCACAGCACCAGGGACCCAGGGTTCAATTCCAGCCTTGGGGGACAATCTATGTGAAGTTTGTGCATTCTCCCTATGTCTGCGTGGGTTTCCTCCGGGTGCTCCAGTTTCCTCCCACAGTCCAAAGATGTGCAGATTAGGTGAATTGGCCATGCTAAATTGCCCATAGTGTTCAGGGATGTGTAGGTTTGGTGTATTAGTCAGGGTAAATGTAAAGTAATAGGGTAGGGGAATGTGTCTTGATGGGATACTCTTCGGAGGGTCGGTGTGGACTTGTTGGGCCAAATGGCCTGTTTCCATACTGTAGGGATTCTATAATTCTATGAAATGAGACAGTTGAAGGGGGGCATCGACAACTTTAGGGTGTAGGCAAATGCTTTCCCACAGTCCCTCAAGGCCCCACCATAAATGTCCTCACCCCCACAACCACCTAAGATTAGGAACTGAACTACTGAACCTGCAGGGGGAAGTGGACTAAACTCTACCCCTTAGCCCTTTCCTCTCACCAACACCACCACTCCTATCCTGTCAGGACTTGGTCCGGTGTATCTGGAAACAATGCTGCAGTTAGAGTCTTCCGAAACAGCTAAACTCTCCATCAAGCAAATATTTGCCTTTGCAGTGGTCAAAATGCAGATTTATGTCACGTAAAAGGTAAACACCATAGTCCCAGAGGACCATAGGGCTGCTCTCTCAGTAGAGACAGTGAGATGACTGGTGGAGAGATTAACCTGAGGGAAGGGGGGGGGGGGGGTGGTCACTGCGCCTCAGGTGAGGGGAGAGGTTGAGAAGATGGGATCTTCATGGTGACCTCAGCTGACTTGATCCCACACAGTTGGCATTATTTTGCAGTTGCAAACCATCCATCCAGCCAACTGAGCTAACCCTATTCAATCACCTGGTACTATTTTAAAGGTATTTTCTGTATGGTCTTGCTATCACAGGTATTTTACCAGTAGGTGGTACTTTTGGCAAGAGGGTGGTTGCAAAAACGGTTCTGATAAATGGGGACACTGCAAGGTTGGGAATTTTGTCTGACTTCAGAGAATTGTTCTTTCCCACTAATAAGACTTGTTCATTGGCAACATCCAACACTCTGGGCAACAGCCAGCAAATTCTCTCCAAGCTACCCTAACTAATGGATCTCAGCACTAAACCTTCAGGAGAATGGATCTTGATCATGCTGAGCGAGATTGCAATTCTTGCACCCATTTGTAGCTGGTTAGACCAAATGGGCTGTTTGCAAATGTTATGTAATGATAGCATGCTCACAGCGCAGAACTAAATAGGAATTCAATATGCCCACATTCCCCTTATGGTTGGGAGACCTCTGTCCCACCTGTTTGAGCTGCATTTATACTTGGACTGCAGAAATAAAAATCCAATGTTCTTTGCTACTTAGTTTCCAGGTTAGTAGAAAAAAAAGTAGTATCATTGAGACTTTTAATTCTAGCCCATCAGAACAGCCAGGCAGCTCATTTATTCACTGCCTGAAAGGACTAGCTGGCGATAAATTGATCAGCTTTATAATAACACACTGGAGAGCACAAGTTTTGCTTTCTCTCAACGTTCAGCTCTCTGTGTACTTTCAATCCTTCCTATTATTTGTCACCTGATGAATAAGCAGCGCTCTGAAAGCTTATTCTTCCAAATAAACCTGTTGCACAACAAACTAGTGTTGTGTGAATTTTAACTTAAAAGTATTCAACAGCTCCACCTCACCACTTTCTGGTGCAGAGAATTCCAAAGGCGCACAACTCTTAGAGAAATAAAGATTATCATCTCTGTCCTAAAATGATGACCCCTAATTTTAAAAACAGTGCTCTCTAGTTCTGGGTTGACCAACAAGAGGAAATTCTCTTCCCACATCCACCAAGTCATAATCAGTGCAGGAGACAACCAAACAAGAGGAGAATCTGAAGCCATGATTTGATTTAATAGCAAGATCGGTCTAATCTTCGTATAATATTCAAGAATCACCTCTCCTGGTCAAGATTAGATTGTGTATAGGAACATTTAAGTAAAGTTTACAGGGAATAAAAGGCATGAAAATACAATTCAGAGTTACAAACATTTACCTGAAACTTTCTCCTGTAGTAGTTCCTCAGCTCTTTCTTTAGCAGAGGTTTTCTCTTCAAGGGATCTTTCTGGAGGTGGCCCCGCAGGTTTTCCATTGGGCCACAATGTCTCTCTGAGACAGTCCACATACAGAATCATCTGTTCCTTACTGAAGAACTGGTCCAGCCTTTTCTGAATATATCTACAAAGGAAACATAATTGATGCATCGAAAAGTGAGTAAGAGGCCAGAGCTAAAACTAGATCATCAATATAGTTTAATCAACAAAAGAACAGACACATTGGATGACTATATAGAGGACATTTTTCCAGTTTTCATATATGTGCAGGGGTTTACATATTTTGAAACTTTTAACTAGCTTTTGTCCTTACATTAAATTGTTTTTAGGATTCAGAGATTAAATCTGCTCTATTTTAGAGCTTCCACACATTGGGAAACAGATAATTTTGCATAACCAGGGTACTGAAGTGCAACAACTTAACATAAACCTTGTATTTACATTTAAACTACACTACTCAAATTCCCAATGTATCTTTCTTAAAAAGTCAAAAATATTGATTTTATTTTAAAACCAAACACACTTTTTTTTTTAGTTTGAACAAATTAAAAACATTTAAGTTCAATTATTTCAATTATTGAAGGAATTTCTATGCACATTGATGTTATGTTAAAATAGATTCAAGAACTGCTTCTTCTCCGTTGTTCTGAATGGACCTCTCAAATTTTAAATTTAATGTTGATCTCACTCTTTGTGCACCTTCTGTACAGGTGTAACATTATATTTCTTGTTCTTGCACTTTGTATGGTATGATCTGCCTGTATGGTACGCAAAACAAAACTTTTCACTGTACCTTGGTACATGAAAATAATAAATCAAATCAAAAAATTTAAGTTAGTCAAATACAAACCATCAATATTAGAATAGATCTTCATTTTCAATACTTCAACTTCTTTTGGTATGGAATTCAAATTGTCAATTCACTTTTATAGGACAATCTACTTCTATTTGAAAACAGAATTAGTTAGATAAATTTCAAAGTCAAAAGCAATTTTGCATTTTCCAAAGCCATAGCTTGAACTTATTCTTCTGCAACTTAATGTAAAAAAAAAATGTGCCTTTGATTTCCCTTTCTGCTTGTTCAGAAGTTGTGGTTTCCCATAACTCACATCATTCAAAGATTTGCAAACACAAACATCACGGGCCATAAGCTGCTGTCAAAATAGCCACAAAGCTAATAACCTTTGCTGATATTTATAGGGCCTGTGCTACACACTATGGAAAGATACACGATGAAACAGGGAAACCCAGAATTAATGTCCAAGATGCTTTCTTCCATCATTAGTTTTTCAAAAATGGCATCTTGCGCTATGCCACACCGAATGATATAATCTCGCATTTTTGTACAAAGTAACATCATAGAAGGCTTTAGCTGGTCTGAAGTGACGGTAAGAGCCTCTTTTGGAGTCAATTAAAATTCATACATATTTAATTATGTCAAGAATGGCTGTCAGAAATCCTAAAACAGGTCTGAATTTTGGTTTCTGCCAATGAAGATCTCACATTGAAATTAACAATTGTTTCTCAGTCTTCTGGTTTTAATTGTTAGGAATTGGAAAAGTATGAAATTCTGACATATTTAAAAACGTTTTTCTTTCTGTGCTTATTTTCAGGCTTAATCAAACGTCCTTTTCCTCTCTATTTTCCCTTTGTTCCTGACAATATTGAATTCACGCTTTTCTCAGCGCCCAGGTTGTTAACTTGATATTCCTACAATCTGATTGTGGCACAGTGGTAGTGTCCCTATCTCCAGGCCATGAAGGTCTGGATTCAAGCTGCGCTGGCTCAAGAGATGTGTTGTAACATTCCTGAATAGGCTGATTAAAAATATCTATAACCTGATTGCTTAAGAGGATACAATTACATACCTAGCTCACTCAGGTCCCAGATGTCTAGTTTCCAAGATTGCCACATCATCAACTTGTACCTTCAGCTATTGTGATAAAATATCACTGTAATGAACAGGTAAGTGAATGTGGAATTAATATTGGATGCCTTCCTAGCAAACCAGGCACTACCCATTGTAACTCTGGTACACACAACATACAGGTCCAGTCAGACGCTAGATTTTACATAGAAACAGGCCATGTTCATGCTTTTGTTTCTGTTCCATGTAAATCTCTTGCTTCCTTCATCTACCCCATCAATCACACTGGGACTTGACCTTCTGACCAGTCATAGCATGGTTCACGATGGGTACCAGCTATAATGTGGCTTCCTCTTAATACCAGCTCAATAAGCAACCATCCTAGCCTTAACTTCTCTGCCTTCAGCTAAAAGTGTCATGATTTGGAGGTGCCGGTGTTGAACTGGCTTGGACAAGGTCAAAACTCACACGCCAACTTGAAGCAACTGTAGGAGCAGTGCTCCGAAAGCTAGTGTTTTCAAATAAACCTGTTGAACAAAACCTGATGTAATGTGACTTTTTGACCTTCAGTTAAAATGGAAGCTGGAGTAACGACACTGATGAGGGATGGTAAACAATGGGAGGTAAATTAAGTAAACTACTTGCTAATTAATAAGAAGCAGGGATGAGCTGTTTGTAGGTTAAGATTGTCCTGCTCTCCAGAATGCAGTCAAATTTGCATTTATGATGTCAGTGCTGACAGAACCTACCATTAGCCAATGTTTTAAATTGTGAAATTATAAGCCACTTACTTCCTTTTGCATGTCCGGACAAAATTTAATGCAACTCTCAGAAATAATTTGTTGAGAAAATAATCATCTGTAACAAAAAGATACATATACCACTAAAATGACAGTTGTACATTATAGACAGGATGATAACATGAAGCGTATTTAATTATAAAATTGTACAAAACCAATTGCACAAACAAAACACTTTGAAACAGTTAAGAATTTAGTCTTAATCCCAGTTATTCTGCAAAAGTCTTTCAAGCTTTTCTTTTTCAAGTAAATATCCATTTCTCATCTGTAGTTACTGATGTATCTCCTGCCACCACCCCTTAAGGCAGTGCATTCCACACCAAATATTGCCGGAAACTTTTTTTCCTGTCTTAAACAAATTAACAAGGTTCATGTGTCATATATAACTAAAACGAATGCGGGGTAATGGAGATTCACAGATTCATGATCCTTTCAATGAAGTAATTTCATTTCTGTTTTAAATCTGCCATCCCTTATCCTAAAACTATGACCTGTCATTCTAGATTGTCTATAGAGGAAACAGCCTTTCCATGTCTACATTGTTAATCCCCTTTAGCATCTTACACACTCCAATTAGATCTCCTTTCAGTTTGCTAAACTCCAGGGAGTATAGGCCTAAACTGCTCAATCTCTTTTCATGACGCAAACTCTGGAATCAATCTAGAGAATCTCCTCAGAACTGCCTCCAACGTAACTACATCCCTCTGCAAATAAGGAGACCATAATTGTGCTCTCACTAGTAACATTTCCCTACATTTAAACTCTACTCCTTTAGCAATAAATACTGAAATTCTATTTGCTTTCCCATTACCTGTTCTACCTAAACACTAGTTTCCTATGATTCATGCTCAAAGACACCCAGGTCCCTCTGCATTGAAGAACTCTGAACTTTCTCTCCATTTAGATGGGAAGTTGCCTTTCTACTCCTAGGACCAAAATGGATAACCTAACACTTACTCAATCACCTAAGCAATCCATATTTATTTATTACATCCTTATTTCCTCATTGCAACTTACTTCCTCACATATTTTAGTGTCATCTCTGAATTCAGCCATAGTAGTTTCCATTCCCACATCTAAGTTTTGAGTATAGATTATAAATAGTTGGGGCAAAAGGACTGACTCCTGTGGCATCCTGCCTACCAGAAAAAGACACATTTATTTCCACTCTCTGCTTCCTGTTGGTTAGCCAATCCTCTATCCAAGTTAATAACTATCCCTAAGCCTATGTGACACCACCTTTTGTGTGGTGCCTTATCAAATGCCTTCTGGAAGTCCAGATTTACTACATCTACTAGAATCCTCAATTCCTATATTGTTTGTTACATCTTCAAAGAATGCTAGCAAATTAGTCAAATACAATGTATTCTTTATAAATCCACTGACTCTGATGAATTGCATTCTGACTTTTGAAACATCTTGTCATTACTTCCTTTACAACGTACAGTTCTGGTCACCGCATTACAGGAAGGATGTGGACGCTTTGGAAAGGGTTCAGAGGTGATTTACTAGGATATTGCCCGGTGTGGAGGGAAGGTCTTCCAAGGAAAGGCTGAGGGACTTGAGGCTGTTTTTGTTAGAGAGAAGAAGGTTGAGAGGTGACTTAATTGATATAATAAGATAATCAGAGGGTTAGATATGTTGGACAGTGGGTGTCTTTTTCCTCTGATGGCAATGGCTAGCTTTAAGTTGAGGGGTGATAGATATAGGACAGAGTAGTAGGGGCATGGAATGCACTGCCTGCAATAGTAGTAGACTTGCCAGCTTTAAGAGCATTTAAATGGTCTTTGGATAGGCATATGATGAGAATGGAATAGCGCAGGCTAGACGGGCTTCAGATTGGTTCCACGGGTCAAAGTGCCTGTACTGCACTGTAATGTTCTATGTTCTAGCAGATTCCAACAAATTCCTAATGATGCATTTTAAGCTAACTGGTCTGTAATTTCCTACTTTCTGCCTCCCTCCCATTTTGAATAAGTGTGTTTTAGTAGCCTTTTTCCAATCCACTATAACCTTGCCTGCGTCCAGGGAATTTTGGAATATCATAACCAATGCAATCATCTTCACAGCTGCCAGTTCCTTTACAACCATGGGATTTGGGCCATCAGGCTGTGGGGATTTATCTGCTTTCAGTCCCAATAGTTTGCTTAATACTTTTTCTCAAGCGATGACGATTGTTCTAAGTTTCTCCTGTTTTATAACCTTACATTACATTGTAAAATTAGGATAGTCTTAGTGTCCTCCACGACAAAAGTTGAAGCAAAATATTCAATTAGAGACCCTGTCATTTCTGTGTTCTCCATTATTAGCTCTCCAACTCAGTTCTAGGGACCAACATTTACTTTTGCTACTCTCTTCCATTTTATATATTTACAGAAACTTTTGTCATCCGTTTCCATATTTTGTGCTGAGTTTTTTTCACATTTTCCCCTTTCTGTATGAATTTTTTTGGTGGCCCTTTATTGATCTTTAAACTCTTCCAATATTGTACGCCATAGTTTTTGACTTTACATCATCTGTAACTTCCTTGCTTAGCCATGGATGCTTTCTTTCCCTCTTACAGTATTTCTTCCTTTCTGGGAAATATTTTAGTTGGGAGCAATTGAATATCTCTTCAAATACCTGCCACTGCTCATCAACTGCCCTATCTTTAGATTTCCCTTCCAGTCCCACTATGACCAGATCTGTCCTCATGCCTAGGTAATTACCTTGTGTAACTCCAGAACGCTAGTTTGGGATTCCAGTTTCTCACCCTCCAACTGAATTTGAATGATCACTCTTTCCTAAGGCTTTTTTACTATGAGATCATTAATTTATCTGCACCTCATTACACAACATCATTTCGAGAATAGCAATTTCCCTGATTCTTTCTTGGAGCAATATGTTCTGGAAACAATCTCTAATACGTTCCAGAACTCTCCCTCGAGTCTACCCTAGCAATTTGATTAATCTGATCTATATGCATGTTAAAATCACTAATGATTTTTGCTGTACCTTTCTGGCAGTATTTCCTAGTTTATACTGTGCCCACTGTGGAACTACTGTTTAGCTACCTATAGATTACTCCCACTGGGGACTTCTTTCCCTTGCTATTTCTTATTTTGACTCAGACTGATTCTATGTCTTGATCTCCAGTGCTGACATCATTTCTCACTATAGCACCGACATCATCCTTTACTAACAAAGCTACACTGCCTCCTTTTCTGTACTGCCTATCCTTCTGAAACACTGAGAATCCTTAGACATTCAATTCCCAAACCTGGTCTCCCTGCAATCATGTCTCTATAACCGTACCAGATCACATCCATTTGTCTTATAGATTGGAGAAGTTTGAACATTCAGGACAGACTATATAGGCTCAGGCTAATTTCTCTGGAAGAGGACAGAGAAGTGAAAGCGAATTATGAAACATAATGGCAGACAGAGGGTGATTCAGGTCTCAAGTAGTCTGCCTGGAAGTGTTGCAAAAGTAGATTCAGCTGAGGCAGTCAAGATGGTATTAGATTATTTTTAAATAGGGTTTGGCCAGGAGACTGGCACCAAGTTACAATGTTCATTGGAGAGCTGGTGCAGACACAGTGAACCGCAGGTTAGGTGAATTGGCCACGCTAAATTGCCCGTAGTGTTAGGTTCAGGGGTGAATGGGTCTGGGTGGGTGCGCTTCGGCGGGTCGGTGTGGACTTGTTGGGCCGAAGGGCCTGTTTCCACACTGTGAGTAATCTAGCCGTAACAATTCTGTCATTCGGTAATGTTTTCACTGCAGGGCAATCCACAAGTAGAACAAGGTAAATAATTAACTAATAAACATTCATGAGAACCTCTTTATCAAGAGAATGGTTATAAGATGGAACTTGTTATTAAAAGGAGCAGTTAAGCTAAATACTATAGATGTATTTAAGGGGAAGTTAGATAAATACATGAGGGAGAAGGGACTAGCAGGATATCTTGATAGGATTAGATAAATAGAATAGGTGGAGGCTGATGTGAATCTGTCATGTGAAACGTGAAACATGAAACTTATCACAGCAGAGCCACAAACATTTCATTTGGCAATCTTAATTAATATACAATGTTGATTGTATATTAATTGTGTGTGTAATCATATTCAAGCAGAGGGCATTAACTGGGACTCAGTTGTACATTTATAAGTAGGAGCAGGAGAGCTCTTGTGGTGCAAATGTAGTGTTCCTACCTCTGGGCCAGAAGGTCCAGGTTGAAGTGCCATCTGCCCCAGAGGTGTGTCATAACATTTCTGGAAACATTGACTTGAAAGAGGAGCAGACTGAAACTGTGTTAAGTATGTAAAGCCTAAGCTCCAGTTCCAACAGTCGACTAAAATGCAGGCTCAGTTTAACTGCGATAAGTTCCTAATTTGCTCCTGTTGGAGTGAAAGGACAGGGAGAAGGAGTAGCTTTGGTCCAATGTCAACCAGAATCATCAAAGACCCATCCCATCCCAGAAATACTCTATTCCATCAGTCAGAAGATATAAAAATTTTATACAGATTCAAGAACAGCTTCTTCGCTCCTGTTGTTAGACTTCTGAATGGGCCTCTCAAATTTTAAATTTAATGTTGATCTTGATCTCTGTGCACATTCTCTGCTGCTGTAACATTCCTTGCTGTGTTCTATCACCCTAATGCACTTTGTATGGCATGATCGGTCTGTAGTGCAGGCAAAATAGAACTTTTCACTGTACCTAGGTATGCCTGACAATAATAATTCAAATCAAATGCCTCATCTGAAAGATGTCTTTTAGTCGTGTCTGATGTAAACCAATAACACAAAGGTACCAAGTGGCCAATCTGCATCAGTGTCTGAGGAGTCAATGATGAGAAATGCAATAATAACAATTTTGTCTTTATAGGAGTTCACTTGACCAAGAGCATCCAAACCTTGGCAAAAGCATGCTCAACCACATCAACCTATTAACTTTTAATTAAATGTAGGCATGTAGAACCTACAAAGATAAAATTACACAGATAAATATGCCCACAGAAAACAGCGTTACTGAAAAAGTCAGTTCTCAGAGTGAAACCTAACTTTATAGATTGTAAGTTTTTTTTCTTGCAGCTTGGTCACTGTGGTTGTCAGACAGTGAACATATTCAACTGAGGCTGGCAATGTTCTTTAAACAAAAGAACATAACTTTATTAAACCAAATGTAATTCATCTGTACAAACCATTTAGAAAGATCTTAATGGAAATATTAAAAATAATCAGAAAGGGAAACAGAAGTTGCTGTAAAAGCTCAGTAGGTCTGGCAGCAGCTGTGAAGAGAAATCAGAGTTAACGTTTTGGATTTAGTGACCCAGAACCTGAGTTCTGAGAAAGGGTCACTGGACCTGAAACATTAGCTCGGATTTCTCTTCAAAGCTACTGCCAGACCTGCTGAGCTTTTCCAGCAACAGCTTCATGTGTTTCTGATTTACAGCATCCGCAGTTCTTTTGGTTTTTATTTAGTATTAGGAATAATGATTCAAACCCTTTTCCTAGCAATATCCTTTATCGTCACGCAATCCCAGTGAGATATCACTCCTATCTTTAATTTTGTACTCAAATAATTCCCTTCTATTCTTCTCCTGGGACTGCTTAAGAATTCTTTTCAGCTCTAATAGTTTGGACATGTCCTTCTAATTCTGACAGTTTGGGGATTTATACCACCTAAAATTCAGCTGATATAACTCCTCTTAACTCAACTTACTATTGGTCCCTGAACTCATTCTATATCATAAAGCTTAATTTAGTAAACTTTCAGTAATCAACTCCACAGAAACGGACTGAATATTTAATTTGGTCACATATTTTTTTAAAATCATTACTTCACTGCTTAAAATGGCTTTCTGAACTTTTCTTTTAAAAAAAAGGCCAATCACCTTCAGAACTAAATTCACATTTCCTTCATTTTCAGGGTGCCTGCAGAGTGGAGAGATAAATGAGAGAGGGATGGGGATGGGGAGAAAGTAGCATAGAGTACAATAGGTGAATGGGGGTGGAGATGAAGGTGATATGTCAGAGAGGAGGGTGGAGTGGATAGGTGGAAAGGAAGATAGGCAGGTAGGACAGGTCATGAGGGCGGTGCTGAGCTGGAAGGTTGGAGCTGAGGTAAGGCAGGGGAAGGGGAAATGTGGAAACTGGTGAAATCCACATTGATGCCATGGGGTTTAGATTAGATTACTTACAGTGTGGAAACAGGCCCTTCGGCCCAACAAGTCCACACTGACCCGCCGAAGCGCAAACCACCCATACCCCTACACCCACCCCTTACCTAACACTACGGGCAATTTAGCATGGCCAATTCACGTGACCTGCACATCTTTGGACTGTGGGAGGAAACCGGAGCACCCGAAGGAAACCCACGCAGACACGGGGAGAACGTGCAAACTCCACAGTCAGTCGCCTGAGTCGGGAATTGAACCCGGGTCTCAGGCGCTGTGAGGCAGCAGTGCTAACCACTGTGCCACCGTGCCACCCACTATTGAAGTGTTGAAGTGTTCCGAGGCGGAAGATGAGGTGCTCTTCCTCCAGGCATCGGGTGGTGAGGGAGCGGCGGTGGAGGAGGCCCAGGACCTCCATGTCCTTGGCAGAGTGAGAGGGGGAGTTGAAATGTGGGGCCACAGGGCGGTGGGGTTATTGGTGCGGCTGTCCCAGAGATGGCCCCTAAAGCGCTCTACTAGGAGGCGTCCAGTCTCCCCAATGTAGAGGAGACCGCATCGGGAGCAACGGATACAATAAATGATATTGGTGGATGCGCAGGTAAAACTTTGATGGATGTGGAAGGCTCCTTTGGGGCCTTGGATGGATGTGAGGGAGGAGGTGTGGGCGCAGGTTTTGCAATTCCAGTGGTGGCAGGGGAGGGTGCCAGGATGGGAGGGTGGGTTGTTGGGGGACGTGGACCTGACCAGGTAGACCTCCTCAAGTTGAGGTTCTGCTGCTTGGATTGATTGGAAGTGGAAGGGTGAGATTACAGAATCTATCATATAATCCTAGCACGATGTGCTCTTCACAACAAGAGCAGCCGAAGTGGCGATATGATGGATGCTGGTGAGCTGAGAGGGCTGGAGCAATTTTCCAAATAGGAAGATGAAGTTACGAAGCAGGAAGAACTTAGCTTTCTGCATATTATTAGAGAGCAATGTCAGATGCTGCAAGCTGGACAGGACTAATCAGTACCCGTTTTGGTAGATGTGGGCCGAGTGTGGTGACCACTCATTGATTGTGTGACTGGGCCTAAATTGTGCAACTCCCTTCCAAAGGGATTTATCTACAGCACAGGGACTGCAGCAGTTCAAAGTAGCAATCCACCACCACTTTCTCAAGGGCACTAGGCTCAGGCAATAAACACTGGCACAACCAGTGATGCCCCCATTGTTCAAAGAACATTTTTTTTTCATAAAATTCTGGGCAAGAGTGACCATTGGGAAAACAGAAGCAGTGACTTAGAGAGGGTTTTAAGATGGAATGGTTCTAAGGACAGGTTACCTGTGTGGCTTGGTGCTTGAAGGTTGATCAATATAAGAACGTGCAGTTATGTGTACAGACAAATATTAGCCACGCCACCTAGGTGCCCTGATAAGTATTGGCTTGTGGCTGCTATCCCATTAAATGAATGGAAACTCTGGAGTGTCAGTGCCTAACCTAGGGGTCAAAGATGGTTCCTGCGTTAGGCATCCTGCGATATCTTAGCAGTATCCACCTATAGAGATTGGGGGAATCGGGCTAGCATTGCTCATGTTGCCGGGGTTGGAGGATGTGTGTGATAGGGAATGGCTGAATAGGCTGGGGCTATTTTACCTGGAATGTCGGAGGCTGAGGAGTGACGTTATAGAGGTTTATTAAATCACAAGGGGCATGAATTAGGTAAATAGACAGGACCTGTTCCCTGGGTTGGGCGAGTCCAGAACTAGACCACATAGATTTAGGGTGAGAGGGAAAAAATTTAAAAGGGACCTAGGGGGCAACTTTTTCATGCAGAGGGTGGTGCGTGAATGGAATGAGCTGTCAGAGGACGTGCTGGAGGCTGGTACAATTACAACATTTACAAGGCATCTGGATGGGTTTATGTATAGGAAGGGTTTAAAGGGATATGGGCCAAGTGCTGGCAAATGGGACTAGATTGGGTTGGGATATCCGGTCGGCATGGATGAGTTGGACCAAGGGTCTGTTTCCATGTTGTACATCTCTATGACTTTATAACTCTATAAGGAGTACCAATATGGAGATAATGAAGTGAATGTGGAATGATAAACTCAAGAAATCTCAGTAGACGTTGCAGAAAGGTCAAAAATGACAAAAATGCCACTGAGCCAGTTTCTGGTAAGGCTGAGCCCGTAATTACCACACTGCCTTCAGTCGATTCTGTTCTATTGCAGAAAGATATGAAACAGAACCACAGAGCTATGTTCTTATTTATGAACCTCATCAAAACAGTCAGGTTAAATGGAGTCTAAACAAAAGATGCACTCAGTATAAAGAGTGTGTGTGGGAAAATCCATTGCCTCATGTCAAAATATTAACGTAAAGCTGCTTCAAAAAAGGAAAATAAAAGTTCACCTGTACAAAACAATTCTTCCAAGAGCTTCTGAACCTCGTTTGTGAGGCATTCTGTCCGTTCTGAAGTTTGTGGAATCTTTCCCCAAGATAGTCCATTTATCCTCTTCCTGCTGGAAATGCTGACTCTACCTGCAACTTTCTTTTTAGAAGTACCTGACAGCAATCTGAAGCCACAATCTGATTCAGAGTCTTCACTAAGTATTTCGGAAGGTAGTGATTCTACGGACTTATGGTTCGGAATCTCTGTGTTTTCTGGATCTGTTTCCAAAGGCTCATCTTCACCCACATCAGTGTTACATGGGTCTTCTGAAGTACCACTTCCTGTACAAATCACCTATGGTATAGGACAGTGAAAAAAATCAGGAATTTTCACACACAAGCTTACAAAACTACATTTCGTTTTACAGACACACTGAATAGTAAATTACACAAATGTACCATTCCTGATGAAGGGCTTTTGCCCGAAACGTCAATTTTGCTGCTCCTCAGATGCTGCCTGAACTGCTGTGCTCTTCCAGCACCACTAATCCAGAATCTGGTTTCCAGCATCTGCAGTCATTGTTTTTACCTACATAGTTACTGTGTCAACTGCCTTTCTTCATTTCCCAGCACAGTTTGGGCAGCACAGTGGCTCAGTGGTTAGCACTGCTGCCTCACAGTGCCAGCTTCGATTCCAGCCTCGGGTGACTGTCTATGTGGAGTTTGCACATTCTCCCCGTGTCTGCGTGGGTTTCCTCCCACATTCCAAAGATGTCCACGTCAGGTGAATTGGCCATGTTAAATTGTCCATAATGTTAGGTGCATTTGTCAAAGGAGGGTGGGTTACTCTTTGGAGGGTCGATGTGGACTTGTTGGGCAGAAGGGCCTGTTTCCACACTGTAGGGAATCTAATCTAATCTATCTTCCCACCCTCACCTGCAGCTTTCTGAAATCGTATCGTTTCTGGCCTCCTGTCCATCCCAAATCTTCACTGCTAGGGCAGTGATGACAGTGCCTTCATCTATTTGTCTCATCTCAATACTCTGGAATAATTTCCTTGAACACTGGTTGAGAGACAACCTTAAAGAAGTTTATAAGATAATGAGAGGTATAGATAGTTTAATGGTAGTTGTCATTTCCCCAGGATGAGGGATTTCAAGACTAGGGGATACAATTTTAAGGTGAGAGGAGAAAGAATTAAAAAAGGCATGAGGAGCAAATTTTAAAATCTTTTACACAAAGGGTGGTTTGCATATGGAATGAACTTCCTGAGGAAGTACTGGATGGTGGTATAATTACAATATTTAAAAGACATTTGGATAAGTACATGAATAAGAAAGGTTTGGAGGGATATGGGCAGGTGGGACTAGTTTAGTTTGTGATTATGTTTGGCATGGACTAGTTGGACCAAAGGATCTGTTTCCATGCTGTATGACTCTGACTCTCACAACACCAGGTTATAGTCCAACAGGTTTATTTGGAAGCACTAGCTTTCGGAGCACAGCTCCTGCATCAGGTGAGATTTTTAACTTTGTATACTCCAGTCCAACACTGGCTCCTCCACATCATGCCTATGACTCTCCACATTCCTAATTCTTTCCTCCTCTAAATCACACAAAATCTACTTCTTTGATCAAACGTTTGTCGTGTACCCAAAGTCATCGTGTGTCTTTTGCTGTCAAATTTTCTTTGGTGACAGTGAGAGAAACACCTTGAACTACTTTATTTTCTTAAAATTACCTTCAACGCACACCCACAAAACTCTGATTCTTCAATTCAGATCTTATATGTACTGCGACCTGCTGGCAATGATTCCTTCTATCATCTGCGCCAATGTTTTGTTTTAATTCACTCATGAGATGTGGGTGTTGCTAGCTAGGCCAGGAACTTTTTGCCTGTTCCTACTTGCCCTTGAGAAGCTGGGGGTGAGTCACCTTCTTGCATAGCTGCAGTCCGCCTGCTGTCAATTGACCCACAATGCCCTGAGGGAGGGGATTCCAGGATCGTGATACAGTGACAGTGAAGGCAAGCGAGTCAGCATTGTGAATGGCTTTGTGGAGTGGTGGAGCGGGGGCAGACTTGCAACTGGTGACATTTGCATGTATCTACTGCTGCCCTTGTCCTTCTAGGTGAAAATGGTTGTGGGTTCACAAGGAGCTGTTTAAGGATCTTCAGCAAATTTCTGCAGCGCATCTTGTAGACAGTACAGACTGCTGCTACTGAGCATCGGCTGTGAGTGACTGAATGTTGTGAAGATCATGCTAATCAAGCGGCAACTTTGACCACCTTCACCTCCTCCCCATGTATTTGGAGTGAGATTCTGTACTGAAATCAGAAGTCAATTCAAAGGACCATTAATCCCTGACTCTGTATTTTATTGACATAACATCTGTGCTAGTGCAACCCCAATTGGGGCATTATGGTTTGGTGAAGGTGCCGCAGATACATAAATTGGTGCTGTTGCTTTGCATTTGGGTCAATGGAGTCAGTCCTAGTCACCAAGTCACTGAGCAAGTCCAGTGGTGCTGGAGGCAGTGTCTCTATTATGAGGAATGACTGGTAAATAAGCTTTGCACTCTTACAACGGGGAAGGTAAACCAGAAACATTACACAATCATGGGAGTAGGATAGGTAAAACTAGTAGAAAGGTAACTTTACTTCAACTTGCACTTATTTAGTCATTTCAAAGTCATAAACCATCTCAAAATACTTCACAAAAGAAATGTTGCAAAGCAAAGGTCGCCTCTGAGTCACAAAGTGAAATGCTTGGATAGGGAACTAGTAACTTAATCTCAGAGACAAATTCTAAGGAGTGTCTTAAAGGGGGTAATGAGGTTTGGGGCAGAGATTAAGTCCTTGGCAGTTGAAACTATGGCCACCAACAATGTTAAATTTCACTGACAAGTGTGTCAGGCTTGGTACCTGCTTGGTACTTGCTTTAAACTGAACTCAACATTATCTTTGGTATTGGCAGGAGAGACATTCACTTTCTACGCTGCCCGACACAAGGGAGTTGAGACTTAACACAGAGAAGTATAAAGACATTCATTTTAGGAGGAATGATGATGAGCGGTAAAATAAAATAAATTATATAAATGTTAACATACAGTATGGAGTCAAAGACACATTTGTGGCACACATACATGGGACTGTTAAGGTAGCAGAACAAGTTGAGAAGTCTATTGAAAAAAAAAGTTTGTTCTTTTGCTGTTTAAATTCAAAAGACTGAGGCCAATGCACTGGCCATAATCTAAAGAAAACTATTTGTAACTTTGGCCATGGAAGTGTAAAAGGCTAATTACACCAACATTCTCAGAAAAGCTTGAGTGTACGCAACTAAGTTATAGTTCTTTTTATTCAAGGCATGTGGGTGTCACCACTTATAGAGTTCACTTTAGAATTAGAGTTAAATGTGAATTAAGTTAAAGTGAAATGAAACGAAATGAGTTCATGTTGAAATTAGATGAAATGAAAATTAAATGTTGCAACGAATATATGTTTTATGCTGACACCTGAAGAGTTAAATAAAAAGGGGGTTGGTTCGTTAAATTCCAAATCAACCCCCTGTCTTTTATCTAACACACAAGGGAAGAACACCTAGGAGGACATTAAAGTATTCCTTTTGGGTGTCACCTTTCAGGCCATCATTTATCGAAAAGCTCGGATTCAGAAAGTGGTGGCGAGCGTCTTGAACTGCAGCAGCCATTAGCATTTCGGAACCCCACAATGCTGATGGGAAGGGGATTATTGGTTTTTGACCTAGCACCACGAAGGAGCAGCAAATTGTTCTAACTAAGGATGGTATGTGAGAATTTCCAGGTGGTGGTGCTCCCATGAATCTGTTATCCTTGTACTTCTAGGTGGTAGAGGTCTCCGGTGTGGGAGGTGCTATCAAAGAGGCCCTGGTCTTTTATTGTAGTGCACTTGTAGATGGGGTACTCTGCTACCACAATGCATTGGAGGTGAAGACTGTGAATGTTGAAAAGTGGATGGGATGCCAAGCAAGCCAGTTGCTTTGTCCTGGATGGAGTTGAGCTACTTGAGTCTTGTTGGAGCTGCTGACAGTCATAAAGTCATAGAGATGTACAGCATGGAAACAGGCCCTTCGGTCCAACATGACCATGCTGAATAGATATCTTAAGTTAATCTTGTCCCATTTGCCAGCACTTGGCCCATATCCCTCCACAGCCTTCCTGTTCATATACCCATCCAGATGCCTTTTAAATATTGTAATTGTACTAGCCTCCACCACTTCTTCTGGCAGTTCATTCCATACATGCACCACCTTCTGTGAAAAAGTTGCCCCTTAGGTGCCTTTTACATTTTTTCCCTGTCACCCTAAATCTATGCGGTCTAATTCTGGACTCGCTCACTCCAGGGAAAAGAACTTGCCTATTTACTCTATCCATGCCCCTCATGATTTTATAAACCTCGATAAGGCCACCCCTCTGCCTCTGACACTCCAGGGAAACTGCCCCAGCCTATTCAGCCTTTCTCTATAGCTCAAATCTCCAACCCTGGTAACATTCAAGTTTCAAAACATACTTCCTATAGGAGGGAGACCAGAATTGCACACAACATTCCAACAGTGGCCTAACCAGTGTCCTGTACAGCTGCAACATGACCTCCCAACTCCTATAGTCAATGCTATGACCAAAAAAGCAAAGCATACCAAATGCCTTCTTCACTGTCCTATCTACCTGCGACTCCACTTTTCAAGGAACTATGAACCTGCACTCCAAAGGTCTCATTGTTCAGCAACACCCTCCAGGACCTTACCATGCCCTGATTTGCCTTTCCAAAATGCAGCACCTCACATTTACCTAAATTAAACTTCACCAGTCACTCCTCCATTGGCCCATCTGATTCCATGTACTCTGAGGTAACCTTCTTTGCTGTCCCCTCCATGTCCAAGTTTGGTGTGATCTGCAAGGTGCAGAGTATTCCACCACACTCTTGGCTTGAGCCTTGTAGATATTGGACAGACATTACCAGACAGGAGGGAAGTTATTTGTCACTCTGACCTACTTTTATAGGCATAGCATGTAAAGTGGTTTGTCCTATTTAGCTTCTGGTTTACAGTTAATACCCATCTACTTCCCCCTGAGAAAAGGAACTGGAAGTGACTTCACCACAGGAAATAACATCACCACAGGAAATGACATCACCAACCAAAGAAACCCAAACATATAAATAGAAAGCAGGAATTTTCAGCATTGCCTTGCCTGAGGCCCACTGAAGATGTTATCTAGTAGGGTAACAAAACATCTGGAAATGAACCTTCCAGCTCAGTGAGCAAACCTATATCCAAAACCTCAACCTGAGCTACAAATCTTCTCAAAACTAGCTAACAGTTACTACCAGGATGTTGATAGTGGAACATTCAGCAATGGTAATCCAATTGAACATCAAGGGACAATGGTTGTTTTCCCTTTTGCTGGAGACGCTCATTGCCTGGCACTTGTCACACTTATCACATCACCCCAGTCTGGACGTGGTCCAGGTCCTGCTGCATTATGGACATAGATTCCATCAGTATCTGAGGAGTCACAAATGATGCTCAACATTATGCAATCATTAGCAAACATCAGCACTTCAGACCTTTTGATGATGCAGCTGAAGAGTGAGTCAATGTGTCATTAGATCACATGGAGGTTGGGTCTGCAGAATTCTTGATGATGCCTTCATCAGCTATATATAATTGTATTCAATAATGGTTCCTCATGTCCACACAAATGCGTGTGGACCTTCCTAATCTTATCAAAGCTGTAACGAGCATAGCAGCTACCACAAGTTATTTTGATACCCTTAATTCCCTGTTTTGTTTCAATGTGAGAAAAAAAACATTGGTCACACAGTGACAATGATAAATGCAAAGTCAGGACTATTGATTTACATCGCAAGGAAATGAAAACCGTAGTTGTTGTTCACTTTTTTAAGAAGAATTTTCATGTGTTTTCACTATTATACCTGGTTGAGACCCATAAGCTGAGACAAATACCCATATCGTATGCATTTACCTCATCATCCTCGTTGAACAGAGATTTTAATAGCCCCCAATATTCTCGAAGCTCATCACTGGCCGAGAAGAATTTGCGGGTACTCTCGTTATACAAAATGGACTCTTCAGACACCAGCTTCTGCAAGAGAGAAAACAGCAGGTTTTAGTCATATAGTTAAAGAAAGCTTTCATTACAGGGTGCCTTTCATTCCTGGAATGCTTTGCATATTTTCTCATTAATCTGTTCAGGGATGTTACTACACACTTCTGGAACAGGTGGGACATGAGCCTAGGCTGAAATTGACATTACTACAAGAGCCCTTGTCTACTTTTGAATGTAAAGGAGTATTTGCAAGCAGATCACAACATAGTGATGGACTTGGTCCTGCAGGGAAATGTACATGTGAAAAGAGAAGCTCTGTTATGTTTTTTTAATGCAGTCACTAGCTGGGCCAGCATTTATAGCCCATCCCCTATTTGTCCTGTGGAAATTGGTGCTGAGTCACCTTCTCAAACCATAGCTGTCCTTGCAGTGTCATACTACCACAACAAATGATCATCATCCCCAACTACTTACAGATTTATCAGAGGAAGATGGCTTGACTGGTTTTTAGAAAAGGTAGTACAAGCCAGAGATTTTGGAGAATGCAATCCAATGGTTCTCTGGGAAATTCTTGTGTGGTTTACACCCAGTCCCTGGAGAGACTATGGAATGATACACATTGAAGGAATTTTAGAGAAACACTTCAAAAGGAGGAGATACAAGGCAGAAAGCTGAACTATCACTCGAGAGTCACAGTCCCAGACTATGGACATAATATGGTGAAAGGAAGCAGTACAAGTGAAAAACGTGTCTGCTTCCCACTGCCAGGAATACACAAGAGAAGTGGTGAAAAATTGAGGGTACATGGTGCAAGTGTGCTAGTCTAGTATTCTAATGCTACTGGGGCTATAGATTATTGTGAAGGTTACAACTGAAGGACATTATTACCTTGGAGATTCTACATTTTAATTTAACTATTCAAAACCTTTCAGCAGAACCTCCTTTCTAGTCCTTTCAAAAATCATCTGTATCAATGTGGATGAAGACAATTAGATTCCTCCCCCTCCCTCTCCAATTTCCTCCACAGCCCCAAGGAGATGTCCTGACACCTGGCAGACAACACAGTCTTAGGAACTCATGCTCAACTGTAGAGAACAGTATCAATCCACCTAATTATACTATCCTGTACCATTTCTATATTCCCACCTTCCTCCTACTTGAATGTCTCCTTGCATCAAAGTGTCCTAGCCAGTTTGCTCATCCTCCCTGCAGTTCCTTTTCTCATCCACAAAGCTTGCAAGAACCTCATAACTGCTGGACAATTTTAGGGACTGGAACTCCTCAAGAGTTGTACCTCAGGTTCCTTAGACAGCTGATACCTGTCTCATGTGCAATCACACCCTCATCTCTTTGATCATTATCTAAGTTTGAATCAACTAATTTAAGGGTGCTCCTGCCTCCTGGATCCAAGTGTCCAGGTAACTTGCCCTTTCCTGAGGTGGCACAGTCTATAACTCAGCCTAGATCTCCCCAACTTGCATCTGAAGATCTTTGAGATACAAACACTCGCGCCAGTTGTGTTCACTTTTGATCACCTTTGTATCCAGCACTATCTGACCTGCCATCTTTATCATACTTTATTTAATTTATTAACTAATGAGTATAGTATCTCTGCTCTTCACACCTGAATAATCCCCATTCTGCTCTACCAAAAGAAACTTTGAAAGTAAACCTGCTCAAACTTTGCAACTCTTGAATCTAAAATCCAGATTTCATTTTGAAGCCAACTACAAACTAAATTAGGCTAAATTAGTTTTGAACAAATTAAAGATTTAGACACTTTCCAACCTAACAAATCAAAGTATTCCAGGGTGTTAAAGCCAGGCATCACACCATTAAATGTCATGGTGCAACGATTAGGATCTCACTCATTGAAGATGGTCATTGCATGGCACCTGTGTGGAGTAACTGTTATTTGCCATGTATCAGCTCAAGCCTTACCGTTGTCCAATTTGGACAAGGGCTACTTCAGTAAGTGAGGAGTCATAAATTGTGCTCAACACTTTGCAAACATCAGCAACATTTTCCTCTCCCTAATTACCATCGACTCCAGTTTACTCAAGCTCCTTTAGGGCTCCACACTCTGTCAGATGCAGCCCTGCTGTCAATGTGCAGTCATTCTCGCCTTACCCATGCAATTCAGCTCTTTCATCAATGTTTGGACAAAATCTGTAATGAGATCAGGATCTAAAGAGCCTTGGCAGAGCCCAAAGTGAACGTTAGTGAGTGGGATGTTGCTGAGGAGGCACTGTTTGACAGTACCATTGATGACCCCATCCATCACTTTAACTGATGGTCAAGAATAGACTAGTGGAATGGCAATTGGCCAGGTTAGATTGTTTTTTTTTGTGGACAGGGCTTACTTGGGTAGTTTTCCTTATTGCTGAACAGATGTCAGTGTTGTAACTATACTGGAACAGCTTGGTTAGGAGAGCAGCACGTGACCATTGGAAGCTCAGTTATTGTGTATATTTAAAGGAGAGACTGTCAGATTTCTAAATACCAGTGAAGTAAAAGAGCATGGAGATAGCATGAGAAAACATATTGAAGTAGATGGTCAGCCATGGTCATGCTGAATGGCAGGGCAGGCTCAACGGGCTGAATGGCCTATTCCTGCTCCTTTGTTGCCCCAAAGAAAACATTGGAATAACAAGACTATGCTAATCGAGAAGCTGTTCAAATCAGATCTTCTTCAATTTTCATCAGACCAAATTCAATCATTATTAAGTTATTTGGTTCTCTAACCTTTAAAAATCCATTTAGTTGACATTCAATAGTTTCCTTGAATTTATCGTCGATGGTGTCAGGTTTCACACTATTGATTGATGGTAGCTTTGTTTCAACCAAAGTGTCGAATGTCTGGAAAAGAAGAACAATGGTTTTAGTGAAATAACGGATCAGAAAATCATCTTTCAGTTTCTACAAACTGCGCTCAACTGCAGGACAAACTGAAAAAGTCAGAAGTCAAATCTCTGACAATGGCAAGAATAGTCAATGACTTCAATTTTGGAATTCCAAATTTGTCAACAATATAAAGGGACCTAAACTCACAATGCCAGAGGAGATGTTAATGTGGCAGTAACGTCACTGGACTAGTAATCCAGACACATGGGTTAATGGTCCAGGGACACAGGTTCAATTCCCACCAAAGTAGCTCATGGAATTTAAATTCAATTAATAATTCTGGAGTATAAAGGTAGTCTCAACAATGATGACGATGAAACCGTTGTTTGTCAAAAGAAATCTTGTTTACTAATGTCTTTCAGGGAAGGTCTGCTCTCTGCCAGGCTGGCAAACATTGAACTCCAGACCAATGTGGCTGACACTTCACTGTTCTCGAAAAAGGCCTGGCAAGCTGCTCTATTCCAGGGCAATTAAAGATAGGCAACAAATGCCAGCCTTCCTGGCAACACACACATCCCATGAAAGCATCCTTTCTTAAAATTTCCAATTATAACATTTGCCTGAACTTTTGTCTTCACTACATCCTGTAGTAATCTGGTGACAAGGAGTGACATCCATTTGAAAGACCCGTTCATACGTTGTCCTGTATGTATGGGGTATCAATTCAAATAAATTATTACTATATGCCAAAGAGAAAGATCTATCCTGATTAATTTATTGTCAGGATGTAAGCATGTTACTCAGGTACTAACATTTCAGGTTAGTTTGAGCCAAGGTGACCCACAGGACCTGATCCTCCCAGGAACTCTGCTCCACTGTAAGATCACAAACCAGCTCCAGAGTCAGACTGTAGTCACATAACAGCTTTACGGGACACTACTGAAGCTACAAGTTGCTGAAGTACCAGAGACTGCCCTCTCAGTTGACAGATGGATGACTGGCATTGAATTTAACTGGAGAGTCACTGTGCTTTAGACAAGGTGGAGAAACTGAGATCTTCATCGTGACCACGGCCAATATGAGAATTGAACACAAGCTGTTGGTGTCACTCTGTATATCAAAACAACTGTCCAGCCAACTGAGCTAATCAAGCCCTAGTTAAAAGCCTTTTTGCAAAAGGCCCTTTCATCCAGACTCTCACCTTGTGTGTGTTAATCATGCCAATACACTACCTCTCCCCGAGCTGCTAACTTGTGCAATATCCTTTTATGTGGCAAATTATCAAATGCATTCTGAAAATCCAAATACACAACATGGTCAAGAAGACCACCAGATTACATTGCCTTGGAGCTCTGCAAGAAACCAGTGCCTTCAGGAGGGAGTGAGAGAAAGGGGGAGCCCAGTGTGGAAGGCAAAACAAATCAAACCAGTACTCAGAGGATTAAACAATGAGGCTGAAAGTCACTTTAATATCCAGTTCCAAAACAGCAAGTCAAATTTCTCAACTGATCACATGGAATTGCGAAAATTTATCAATCAATAATCCAACATTAATAGATATTTTCACATGATTGTTTTTTACAGAAATTCTTTTAGAAAATTAGATGATCACTTCTGGATTTTTGAAGAAAGAAGTTGATTACCTTACTGAGCTCTTTCTGAAGTTCCTCAAATTCATGGTATTCTCTCTCAATAGACCAGCATTCCTCTGCAACTTCCACGTTTTCTATATCTATTACACAAGTTGGATTCTCTATTTCATCCCAAAGTACCTGCAAAACATGTAACATTAGCATGTTTTCCCTCGTGGGACAGGATAGACCTTGACCAATCAGATCAGATCAGCCATGAGTTGAATAATGAAACAAGTGAAAAGAGCCAAGTGGCCTATTTCTGCTTCTGATTTGTAGGTTCCTATGTCCCTTGCTCCTGCTAAAAAATGAAATCAGCCAGGGCTGTCACTGTTCAACCACAACATTAGTCAAGAGCAAATTTAGCTCAGGTGTGGTATCTCTGCACAATCAATTAACCTAAAGACACTCACAATCTAGGTCCACTGAAGAATAATCACATGAGCAATATACAAAGTAGTGTTGAGGGCAGCTAACTTGTTTTCCAGCATGTGTCAGTCAGCACCTCCCGACAAATCTTTTAATAATATGGAGCCACACAGTCAAATTATATAGTATGAGTTAGGAAGATATCCATTACAAAAATTTGCAATCATATAGCATCTTTAAAGGTAATAAAAACCTCAAAGCGCTTCATTTTAAAATCATCATCCTGGACTCAAAGCATTAATTTTGTTTCTCTCTCTCGACAGATACTGCTAGACCTGCAGAGTTTCTCCAGCACTTTCTACATGATTCGGATTTCCAGCATTCCAATGGGTGGCACAGTGGTTAGCACTGCTGCCTCACAGCGCCAGAGACCCAGGTTCAATTCCCACCTCAGGCGACTGACTGTGTGGCGTTTGCACATTCTTCCCGTGTCTACGAAGGTTTCCTCCGGGTACACCGGTTTCCTCCCACAGTCCAAAAAAAAATGTGCAGGTTAGGTGAATTGGCCATGCTAAATTGCCCGTTGTGTTAGGTGAAGGGGTAAATATAGGGGAATGGATCTGGGTGGGTTGCGCTTCGGCGGGTCGATGTAGACTTGTTGGGCCGAAGGGCCTGTTTCCACACTGTAAGTAATCTAATCTAATCTGTAGTAGTCTGCTTTTACCTCAGGGCACTTCACAGGGGTGTAATCAAATACAATATAAAAATACAATCTAAGACTTGAAGACTTTTTAGGGCAGATTATCAAACACTTAGTTTGAAAGGAATTCCTTAAGACCAGCCTCTAAGAATGAAGAGAATTAGAGAGACAGATCTTTAGCGATGGAAATCTAGAACTTAGACCCTCAGCAGATGAATGCACAACCACCAATGGTGGAGCAACTAAAATCAGAGATGTTCAAGAAGTCAGAATGAAAGGGAACTGATATTTCAGAGACTGTCAGGCTGGAGGAGATAAACAAAAGCTGGGAGGAGCAACATCATGGAGGGATTTGAAAAGATGGATGAAATTTCAACATTAAGAAATGCTTATTCAGGAGCCAATGTAGGTCAGTAAACATGGCAGTGACAGGAAATGAGACTTGGTGCAAATCAGGGCACAGAGAGCAGTTTTAAATAACCTCAGATTTTTGGAGGGAAATAGATCAGTGCTCAACCAGACATTGGAATCATCGTATTTGGAGATAGTGAAAGTACAGATGAGGGATTCAGCAGCAGAAAAACCAGGCAGGGCAGAGTCAGGCAATGTTATGGAAGTGGAAATAGGTGGTCATAGCTCTGATGGAGATTCATAATCAGAAGTCCATTGCAGAGTCAGGTAGGAGTGCAAAGTTGCAACCAGTCTGGTTCAGCCTCAGGGACAGCTGCCAGGAAGGATGAAATAACTCCACAGAGGCAGGTATCCATTCGCCAATTCACCTTTTACATGTGAACAGTGCTTGACTCTAATACAACCTCTTTAGAGTCAGCTGTCAGAATGTCAGTATCTCTGACACTCCTTTTTTTTTAATCTGTCAACCAGATTAACAGTCCCAATCAGGAAACTCGTTTTCTATGAGGCCCAACTGGTTACAGTCAATGCCAAGTGAAAGATTAAAATCATGACCGGAATCAAAAACATGGTTCTACAAGGCTTTCATTGAACAGGATATTCTAAAGAAAAGTGAATTCAGACAATCCAGCTACTTCTTAGTCAATTTGTAAAAAGAGCAGAAGTTCACAATCTCATGGAGAGGAGTCTGAAAGCTGTCAAAGGTGAGAAATATTAAAATTTGCACGAATGAAATTGGGGGTGGTTGTTGCACTGAAGCCTGGATTATCAAGAGCAGAACCTTTCTAGTAAAAAGTGAGGTCTGCAGATGCTGGAGATCAGAGCTGAAAATGTGTTGCTGGTTCAAGCGCAGCAGGTCAGGCAGCATCCAAGGAACAGGAAATTCGATGTTTCGGGCTAAAGCCCTTCATCAGGATGCTGATGAAGGGCTTTAGCCCGAAACGTCGAATTTCCTGTTCCTTGGATGCTGCCTGACCTGCTGCACTTGAACCAGCAACACATTTTCAGCTCAGAACCTTTCTATCCAACTACAGGTCATTCTGCTATAATGGACGTTTTGCTAATGCAAACTTGCTTTAACAGAATTGATGAAATGGGGACACCATTTCGAAAGCACAAAGTTTTAAAGTGTGTATTGGTTATAATGCAATTCTGGCCCCATTAGTTTAAATGGTGCTGGTTTCATGTGACTTTCTTACAGCGCAGGATTGCATGAGAACAGAACTATCGTGTTATAGTGGAGGCCGGGACGCTAAATGTCTTCAAGGCAGAGATTGATAAATTCTTGATGTCACAAGGAATTAAGGGCTACGGGGGGAATGCTGGTAAGTGGAGTTGAAATGCCCATCAGCCATGATTGAATGGCGGAGTGGACTCGATGGGCCGAATGTTCTTACTTCCACTCTTATGTCTTATGGTCTCATGGTCTTATAGTGGAACTGACTGTACATAATATTGTGTTGCATACAAAAGACCTAATATGGGTGACTGCTCCATTCCGTAGCACTAAGCCATTTCCTTTGAGGATAGAAAAGTTTAGAAAATGAAAGTGATTGTTTCTGTTTAAATTGTAATATCCAAAAATACATTAAAACAAAACCAAACAACCACAACATATACCACAAGAATGATGTGTGCTTTAGGAAATTAATTTACAACATACCATTGAAATAGTGATCTTGCAGTTTCTTAGTGATGATTCTTCATTTTCAGTGGTAATAAGAAGGTTTTCTTTCAGCCATTCAAGCATCTAAATTTTAAATATACAGCACCATAAAACATTTATGCAAGATATTGGCATAAACATAAACTCTTTTGATTTTACTGATGGCAGATCCTCAGATTAGATTAGATTAGATTTGGTTTGGGCAAGATAAATTTTTTAAAAATCACTTATCAATGGCAAGAAAATCTCATCACATAATGGCCAAGATGAAATTAGCCAGTGCAATGGGGAGTCTGGATGGCCTAACTAAGAGCCAACGGACTGAACACATCACCAAAACAGTGAGGGCCTAAGATTCACCATCATGTATAAATTCATAACCCCCACCACAGGAAGGCAGTGGACTGCAATCAAGATTTTCTGGGATCCTTTCTAAGTCTGTTAGCTATTCTCAACAAGTTGATGCAAGATTGGTAGGTAGACCCCAGAAAGGTACAGGAATTCACCTTAACTAGGGACTGGCAGCATGCTAAAACCGAGAATGCAAATACTTTATTTCCAACGTTCACCATTATGGGATTCCAGTCCCCATTACTTATTACACATTTCATCTAGCAGTCAAACAGAACTTGATTCAATGTCAAACAGGTGTGATGGTGTGTTACAGTTCACTCTGGGAGTCTGATTTGCTGTGGCAACATCTACCTTTATATTGTTTTGTGGTTCGGAGCCAGAGTTAGCAATTTAAGAAGCGCTAGCATTCTTTCAATCACATGGCTGACTGGGAATATCTCCCACTCTCAACACTGGCATGTGTTGGAAGGATTTTGGTTTGAAGCTTTGGTTAGGCCACTCTGGACTGGAATGGGGTTGGCAGAGGGGGTTCACCAAGATGCTGCCTGGGATGGAGCAGTTTATTTGAGAGTGGTTAGAAACTCTTGGGTTATTTTCTTCAGAGCAGCTTGCGAGGGAACTTCTTTGAGGTGTATAAGATTATGAGGGACATGGACAGGGTGGCTAGGATGAAGCTGTTCCCCTTAGATAAAGGGTTAATGAGGGGGCACATTATTAAGGTGATGTGTATTGTTTTGTATGATTTTAGGATCATAATGAATCCAGTAACAATGGGTGGGTTTTTTGAACCTTAAAAGTTGTGTAGGAACAAACCAATACCAAGTTTGGTAGAACATCAGAGTGCTGGGTGGCATGAAATAATACAAGCCTTTGTGAACAATTCCCAGAACTGATCCAGGAGTGTTCTACAATTTGAAGAATCCTTATTCAAAATAAACTATGCTCCTGGCTAAAACAGGTTAAGAAATCTTCCTTTCCAAAGTAACACAGGAGACAATTGAGGCCATTCTAATATAGTTGTTCCCCTCTCAGAAAAGTTTTGTAGGAGAGAGAAAAAAAAACTTAGAAATACTTTAAAAATCTAAAGGAGAATAAAATATTTTCATTATTTACCACCATTGAAAAGTTAGACATTGACTACGTCAGCTATAGATTACTTCTAAAGGAATTTCCCACAGACCTCATCAGGAAATTTGATGTCTTTTTCTTCTGCAGAATCGTCAACACTGTCTTCCACATCTGTAGAAAATGATCTAAAGCTCTGGTCAACAGCTTCAAGTTCAGAACAAGACTCTCCATCAACTTCATCTGTGTGGCCAAATGATGAACTGGTTTCAGCACCCTTCTTTTTGGATCTCTTAAATATTTTTGAAAACTTTGAATTGAATGCTTGAATGGAATAAACATTCGAATCAAAATTAAACAATAAAACCAGTGAACAATTCCAGAATGTAAAAAAAAAGAGCATCAGAACTTCCATCCTAGGAGCATTATATATACAATGAAGGTAAATTGACTTATGACAGCAAAAAAGAAACAAGATTTCCATTGTCTCGAAGAGCATGGAGAAGATGAAAAAATTAAGCGGCTGCAATAAAGATTGAGTGCTTTGAAAAATTAAAATCTATGGGAAGTTGATTAAACATACAGCAGAAGCATCATGAAGCATGTTTACAGTGGAAAAGTAACAGAGAAGTTCATTGATGTTGAGAGAACATTGATCATCTGACTTTTCATGAATTCAAGATATTCCAACATTCAAAAGGGCAAGAGAGTGTAAATTAGATAGTCACATAGATTTTGTATAAAATCATCTGATGGTTACTTGCTCATGTTGGATGTCAGTTTGATCAGTTGGCTGGACAGCTAGTTTGTGATTAAGAGTGACAGCAATGGTGTGGGTTCTGCTTCCATATGGACTGAGGTTGCCATAGAGTCACAGAGATGTTCAGCATGGTAACAGACCCTTTGGTCCAACTCGTCCGTGCTGACCAGATATTCTAAATTAATCTAATCCTGGTTTTCCAGCATATGGCCCATATCCCTCTAAACCCTTCCTATTCATATACTCATCTAAATGCCTTTTAAATGCTGTAATCGAACCAGCCTCCAACACTTCCTCTGGCAGCTCATTCCATACACGCACCACCATCTGTGTGAAAACTTTGCTCCTTTAGTCCCTTTAAAATCTTTCCCCTCTCACCTTAAACCTATGCCCTCTGATCTTGGAATTCATTACCCTGGGGAAAAGAGCTGGACTATTTATCCTATCCATGTCACTCATGGTCTTACAAACCCCTAGAAGGTCACCATTTAGTTTCTGAGGCTCCAGGGAAAATAGTCCCAGTCTATTCAGCCTCTCCCTATATCACAAACACTCCAAGCCTGATATCATCCTTGTAGATCTTTCCTGAACCCTATTTTTTTAGATATTTTTATTAAAAGCAAATTTTTCTTCCAAAAAAATTACAAACAAAATACAACACTAACAAACCACCAAGAGAGGGAAAAAACCTTACTCAATATGGGTATTTAACAACAAAAGAGAGAAAAAAAACACCAACACAAACAAAACACAACTATACCCATGTGCAAAATAGGCAAATCAGTAAAGGTTATTAATAAATAAATAAAACAACTCAGCACAACAAAACATCAGCTCCCAACCTCTGAGAGCACTAAGTATTACACACAAATTTACTTGGAGTTCTTCCTTCAAGGACTTCAAGTACACCAGATCAAAGCATCATGGCTATACAAAAGCCCTAGTTAAAATGGTTCTGAACCCTTTCAAGTTTAACAACATTCTTCCTATAGTAGGGACAGCAGAATTGAACCACAAAACTCCCATCCTCTCAACCTCACTCCTTGGCTGAGGTGTGGTGAAGCTCAGATTAAACTCTTCACCAGTCACCTATCTCTATTGAGAGAGCAACCAAGTCCTGGAGCACCAATGGAAACTTTTACATGTTTGTGTGTTCATGAAGCAGCAACTTGTCAAAGATTTGGAGATACCTAAAGTGATGACAACATGACACAAGATGCACAACCCGACAAAGATGTAAAAAAATTTACAAAGGACTGTTAGGAAAATTACTCACCCTTTTTGTATGATTTCTTTTTCTTGTTTTCCTTAGGAATATTACAATTTCTGCAGGAATGGAACAATAATATTTCAGCTTCACACATAAGATACATTAAATTATTATTGTGCCTGTGTATCTCTTAAGTCAGATACATAAAATTCTGTGGCATTATTCTGAAGAAGAGCAATTGAGTTCTCTTTGGACCCTTGCTCAATATTCGATGGTCATGACTAAAATCAAACTGTTGAACTTTCTACATTACAACCGTGACCACACTCCAAAATTACTTAATTTGTTTTGTGGTAGCTTGTAATTTCCTGATGTTTTGAGATGCTATATAAATGCAAGTGCTTTCTTTTAATCATCTCTCTCCACCATTGGATAGATGAGTTTATTTAATGAGCGTGTGGGTTTAGCCCATAAAAGCTCGATCTCCAGTCTGGCATGGATTGTCTAATCCCATTAACTATAACTGGCCTTGGTGGTTCTGAATTAAGGAAGAAACACTAGCTGTCATGGCTACCCCCTCCTGATTTTTATCCAGAAACTCTGCCAAGTACATATGTGTGAATATCAGGTAAGGATGGTTTGGACCCAGCTACAAAGCCTTCCTCAGTCCTAGACTCTTAATAGTAAGGTCCTGGTGAGTGTTGTTGAGCAAAGAGACTTGGAGTGCAAGTTCATAGTTGCTTGAAAGTGGAGTCGCAGGTAGGTAGGATAGTGAAGGCAGTGTTTGGTATGCTTTCCTTTATTGGTCAGAGCATTGAGTACAGGAGTTTGGAGGTCATGTTGCGGCTGTACAGAACATTGGTTCTTCTGGAATATTTTGTGCAATTCTGGTCTCCCTCATATCAGAAGGTTGTTGTGAAACTTGAAACGGTTCAGAAAAGATTTACAAGGATGTTGCCAGACTTGAAGGATTCTACCTATTGGGAGAAGCTGAATTCCCTAAAGGTTGGAGACTGAGGAGTGACCTTATAGAGGTTTATAAAATCATGGATAAGATAAATAGACAAGGTCTTTTCCCTGGGGTGGGGGAGTCCAGAACTGGAGGGCATGGGTTTAGGGTGAGAGGGGAAAGATATAAAAGGGACCTCAGGGGCAACTTTTCATGCAGGGGGTGGTGTGTGTATGGAATGAGCTGCCAGAGGAAATGGTGGAGGCTGATACAATTACAACATTTAAAAGGCATCTGGATGGGTATATGAATAGGAAGGGTTTAGAGGAACATGGGCTAAATGCTGGAAAATGGGACTAAATTAGGTTAAGATATCTGATCAGCATGGATGAGTTGGACCGAAGGGTCTGTCTCCATGTTGTACATCTCTATGACTTCCACGAGGTCCAATTTTAAGCCCCAGGCAGGAATATGACCTTGCAAGTGGGATCAGAGTTCAATCAGGAATGGGATCAAAGTGCAATGATGTCTCACTCAAAGAAATAATTTTTTATTCTAGCAGGAGGAAGATAGAAAGTACATCGTGCATTATAAAAACTCTACTCACTTGATTTCATTACTTGCTCCCATTTTCTGGGGAGGGTTTTCAATGTCTTTAACTTCTTTAGTTTCACCTGAATCTTTATCCAGAAATTTGATCAATGTCTGATTGATAAAATCCGGATCACAGACCATATTTATCACTTCCTCCAAAACTGCGCAGTTGGGAAATATGTTGGAGTTAAAAAAAAATCAATTTGACAATGAATGTTTATTTTCTCATGGTTTAGATTGTATTATAGCAATATTCATATATTTTACATATAATAATGCCTTATACACTGTGATTCACTGTAGTTATCACGCCTAGCAGTCCTTTCTAGGCTGAGCCATGCTGGTGTGCAGTTCTGTTGGCACTGCCCTCCTTCTTATCTTGACGATTGCCTTGTATGTGGGAGGCTAAGCAATTTAGCACGCTCTCAGCATGTTACTGCTGCAAGGCTGTCTTTCTCAGTATGAGTCACCTTCCAGTTGACTTCAGCTTATCCAGCCACACATTTCTCAATATCTAAGCTCAGCACTAGTTCGGGAGATTGGCTGTTGAAATCAGCAAAAATCACATATATTCCATTCTAAGAAAATTTCCTTGAAAATTCCAACTTGCACCTTCCTCCAACACCTTAAACCATTATATTAAAAAAATTCTGACAAAATCACAGAGCTAAAAGATGCACAACAATTTCAATGATCAACCAATGCAGTTACTAGTATTTAGCTTGTCCCATTCTACAGAATATTGGGTGAATGACCTGTGTGCAACAGCTTCAGGTGGATCGGAAAGCAAGGCTCAATGTGTTAGGATGGAGGGGGATTGCGGGTGGTATAAATTGGCCAGTGACACACAGACCAGTCCCTTGCACCAACGATATCAGGAAGGAATGGTTGCATGTTTTGTCACAGATACAAGCCTCTTGCTGCCACATACTCTCAGTGCCATGACTAGGATGAGGTGAATTATTTCCTCTTGGAGCATTGTTAGCCTGTGGAATTGTCTTCCTAAGAAAATAGTGTGAGGGTGAGTCATTGAAGGCTGAGTTATAGTTTTACTCAGTTAGGGAATCAGGGGATACGGTGGTCAGGCAAGTGACACCATAATTAGATCTGACCTGACCTTACTAAATAGAGGAGCAAGTTCAAGGGTCTGAGCGGCCAACTCCTGCTTCAACTTCCTGTGGTCTTCTAACAGATTGCAGGGAATTGCATTGGACTGAATAAGTGCTAGCATTTCCACCTTTTGATAAATGAATCTCTTAAAGCCAACACCAAACTTACAGTACACCTACTAGATTCATGAAGGCTGATTCCAGACAAGTTCTAGCCTGGAATCTTCAAGCAGCCAATCTAGTTGGTTTGTGTTTACTTTGAGCAAGAGATGCATGTCAAGACTTAACTAAGCATAGTAAAAGCTCATTGAAAAGAAACACAGCACAGTTTATTGCATTAAAATAAAAGAACTGCAGGTGCTGGAAATCTGAAACAAAAATTGCTGGTCTGGCAACATCTGTGAAGAGAAAGCAAAGTTAACATTTTGAGTCCAGTGACCCTTCCTGAGAACTCTAAGTAGAGGCGTAGAGTCATATAGCACGGAAACAGACTCTTCAGCTCGACCAGTCCATGTCAACCATAATACCAAACTAAACTAATCCCACCTGCCTGTTCCTAGCCCATACCCCTCCAAACATTTCTTAATTGATATATTTATCGATTGTATTTTAAACATTGTCATTGTACCTGTATCCACCACTTCCTCTGGGAGGGCATCCCACACATGAACTGCTCTGTGTGTAAAATGTTGCCCCAAGTCTTTTTTAAATCTTTCTCCTCTCATCTTAAAAATTTGCTCCTTAATCTTGAAATTCCCAACCCTAAGGAAAAGACACCTGCCACTCACCTTTTCTATACTCCTTATAATTTTATAAACCTCTGTAAAGGTCACCCCTCAACCTCCTATGCTTCAGTGAAAAAAAGTCCCAGCCTATTGAGCCTCTCCTTATAGCTTAATCCCTCCATTCCTGGCAAAATCCTGGTAAAGCTTTGCTGAAGCCTCTCTAGCCATACTTTGTGTAACAGGACGAGCAGAACTTGACACAGAAGGAGCCTCACCAATGTCCTCTACAACCTCAACATGATGACCCAACGGCTACACTCAAAGGCCTAAGCAATGAAGGCAAGTGTGTTAAATGCCTTTTTAACCACCCTGTCTACATTGACTCAAACTCCAAATGTACATGAACCCCTAGGTTTCTCTTGTACAGCACTACCCAAGGCCCTGTATTTAATTGTATAAGTCCTACCCTTGTTCGTTTTACCAAAATGCAATACCTTACATTTACTCAAATTAAACTTCAGCTGCCACTCTTCAGCCCATTGACCCAATTGATCAAGCTAGAAAAAGGTGGTATTTGTGCTTTATAAAAGTAGGACTAAATGGGTTGGCTGTGTGGAAGCCACCTATGTCTGGTCCCCTTATCAGCTTTTCTTTCTGCTGAGCAGATTATCCATCCCCGAGTTTCCCAAAATGTCATTCACTTTCTCTGGGTTCCATCTTCCCTATCCTCTCACTCCTTTCTCCCAACCCCAATCCCCTGTCTTCAACAAAAACACTATCTTTCCCTTCCTGCCATCACCTCTGAAGAAAGGTCACTGGACTCAATAGGTTAACTCTGCTTTCTTTCCATAGATGCTGAGTTTCTCCAGCAAATTCAGTTTTTGTTAGAGTTTATTGAATTGTGCATAAAGCAAAATAAAAAATAATACTTTAAAAATCCCGAGGGGCAGCGAAAATAAAAAGCGCATAAAATTCTTAGGGTGTCTGGCAATTTTAACCAAAGTCTCCAGCTAGGTCAAAGGACAATCATAAAATGCATTTGTTTAATACCTTCAACATAGATCCAAGGGACCAATGTAAGTCATCAAGCGCAGGGATGATGGGTAAAGAGGAGTTAGGATATGCGAAACAAATCTTTGGTGAGCCAACATTTACAAGGGCAGAAGACAACACAGTAATGTATATTTAACACAGCCAGTGCTGGTACCTGCCTTTCAGAGCAACAACTTCCTTCAGTAGTTGCTGATAAGTGTTTAATTTCCACAATGAATCCGGAACTAGATTCCACATCAGGGTTTCTGCAGCCTTCCTCAGGAAAAAGACCTCCTCTTGTCGGGTTTGGAACATCTTCTCCCTGTAACCGGACATATCGGTGAATTTTCTTGTAAAGAAGGATGGCTTTACTTTGTAGCATGTCAAAATAGATCTTGAAGTTCACCGGAAAATGTAACATTGAAAAGTGATTTTATAGAATCATGGAGGGATACAGACAGAGTTAATGGTGGTTGACTTTTCCCTAGGATGGGGGATTCAAGACTAAGGGGCACAATTTTAATGTGAGAAGAGAGACAGTTTAAAAAGACATGAGGGGTGACCTTGTTTTTGCACACATGGTGGTTTGCATGTGGAATGAACTTCCTGGAAAAGTGGTGGATATGGGTACAATTACAACGTTCAAAAGACACTTGGAAAGGTTTGGAGGGATATGGGCCAGGAGCAGGCAGGTGGCACTAGTTTAGTTTGGATTACGTTCAGCACGGACTGGTTGGGACTGTGTTGTGTGACTCCATGTTATGTTTCAATGGCTAAATATAGTAAAATCATGTGGCATTCTTTTGATGTGACCCAACAACTTCTGTCTCTGGAAGTGATAATTCAGCTGTTCTCACCCACAGGATTACAGAGACCGGCAACTGTGATCAGTGTCCCAGGCGTAATTTTAGAAACAAAATCAGCCAAGACTTGTGCTCAAGGTTTCTTTCCGGCAAACACTAATTGAAATTAAGGACAGTAGGTGGAGGGTCTTGACCACTGGACAAGCTACCACATTGCAATCATCTGTGGAACAGTACTCTGTTATGATTGATACTTTCCACCTTACAAGTAGCACTGAGGGAGAATGATGAACCAAAACCTCACTTGATCCCATGTTCATGGTTAGGAAGAAGATTGGTATCATGGTAATTTCACTGGATTATTAATCCAGAGGCCGATAGCAATGCTCCAGGGATGTGGGTTCAAATCTCACCCCACATCTGGTGGAATTTAAGATTCAATAATATTAAAATATCAACAAATAAAGGTAACCATAAAGCTATCCCTGATTACTGTAAAAACTCATCCGATTCACTAAGGAAAGAAATCAGTCATCCTAACCTGATGTGTGACTCCAGAACTACACCCAACGTTGCTGACCCTTACCTGCCCTCTGAAATAGCTCATCAGGCAATTAGGAATGAGCAACAACATCCAATCCCATAAAAGATTATTTTTAAAAATCCTTAGATGGGATTTCTAATCAGCCTGAATCAATATTTTTTGCAAATAACAAGAATTTCTTATATTCTCATATTTCTAATTTTAACAATACATAAAGTGGATTCAACACAACCTGTGATGGCAATGGAGCCTGGACACAGATTTGATTTATACCAACAGACACAAATCCAGGAATGAGCAAGAATTAGAATCATAGAATCCCTACAGTACGGAATGAAGCCATTTGACCCACCAAGTCTGCACCGATCCTCTGAAGAACGTCCAACCGTCACCCCACCCTATCCCTGTAACCCGCATTTACCATGGTTAATCCACCTAGTCTGTACATTCCTGGAGACTATGGGGCAATTTAGCATGGCCTAACCTGCACATTTTGGACCGAGTGAGGAAACCAAAGGATACAGCAGAACCCATGCAGACACAGGGAGAATGTGCAAACTTCACACAGACAGTTGCCTCTCACTCAATTAAAAATCACACAACACCAGGTTATAGCCCAACAGGTTTAATTGGAAGTACTAGCTTTCGGAGGGCTGCTCCTTCATCAGGTGACTACCACCTGACGAAAGAGTTGCGCTCTGAAAGCTAGTGTGCTTCCAATTAAACCTGTTGGACTATAACCTGGTGTTGTGTGATTTTTAACTTTGTACACCTCAGTCCAATATTGGCATCTCCAAATCATGCCTCTCACTTAAACTCTGTTGACACTCATTCCTTGATTCCTAAAGGAAAGTGAACTCATTCTATGTTTAAGAGACTACTCCATCCTCCACTTGCTACAGACATTGAAAAATCCTGTACAAAAACAAGTTGCTGGAGAAACTCAGCAGGTATTGGCAGTACCTGCCAAGGGAGAAACAGAGTTCATGTTTTGGGTCCAGTGACTCTTTTGCAGAAAACATCTTTCTTCTGGATTTCATTTTGTAGTTGGGAACAGAGAGTAGTTTTTCTGTTTTAGGTAGCGATTTGTTGTGATCCAGAATGCACAACCCGGAGAGGGAGCAGAAGCAGATTTGTAATTATACTCTGGCTTTAAGTGGTGTATTTAATCATTTATTTTCCTGAAGAAAGACAGAGGTATCAAGTGGTCTGCTCAACACCAATAAAATAGACAGCTTATGAGGCCTTGGGTCTTTTTTGAAAAAGGTGGAACTATACAAGAACCTGAATGGGTGGGGTCAAGCTCCCAGAAGGCCAGAATCTTTAGTTTTAGCTTTCAGCAGTTGCTGGGGTCCCATTGAATAATCTTCACTTAATTTCCTCCACTACCCACTCAGGCAGTGTATCTGAATTTGAAATGAAAAAAGTTGTAAGAGTACAACAAAACAGCATTTGAGTGTGATCTAAATGATCAAGCAAAGAGCAGGTACAGGTATGTTATGCCAAATAGCTTTCTCCTGCACAGTGTTATCTGAAGTTGGAAACACAGGGAGAATACACTTTATCTGACAGCGCCAAAGGATTTACTAACACCCATTGGCACACCTGGATCAGGCAAGCAGAGGTTCCATGTAATATCTCACTCACATACTAGAGTCTCAGACAGTCTTTCACTTCTTTAGTCCTGCATTACAGAATCTGTTCTGGAATATGGCTTACATTCATAACCACAGGCAAGTGTCCCACCACATTAGCTAACCAGTTGCAAATGGCACAGTGGCTCAGCGGTTAGCACTGCTGCTTCACAGCGCCAGCAGCACGGGTTCAACTCCACCCTTGAACTACTGTATGGAGTTTGCACATTCCCCGTGTCTGCATGGGTTTTCATTGGGTGTTCCCTCCTACAGTCACAAAGGTGTACAAGTTAGATGGAGTGGCCACGCTAATTCGTCCTTGGTGTTCAGGGATGTGCAGGCTAGGGGAGTTAGCCGTGGGAAATGTAGGGTGATGGGATGCTTACCGGAAGGCTGGTGTGGACGAGTTGGGCCGAATGGCCTGTTTCCACACTGTTGGGATCGTATAACAGTCAGCTGAACCACGAGGAACAAGCTACCTAAGTAACGCTACTTTTCCAGACTTCCTGGCAACTCTGTGAGAAACTTTAACATCCATGTGACTGGGTTTCAACCCCAATTGAACGGTTGTTAGCTTTTCTGTTCTCATGTGATTTATTTTTGATACTGCACATGAGCCAGAAAAATTAAAACCAGCTTCTGAATGTTTGGAATAGTTGGCGATTGTTGATTCAGTCACATGTCAGAACCTGCATCAGATTCTTGTAAGAATGTTAATACTTAGAGTAAAACTGAGTTGGAGATAAAGCAAGGGCCTCAATTCTTGAAATTGTTGGCGATAAGATATAACTTACATTAGTAGTCACAAAGGAGTCACTTTATACAAAGCCAGGCAACAAACTGGGCAAATTCTTTCCTATTATGGTATTTAAACCTCTTACTTTCAGCAACTTTACTTCTTTGGATTAAAACATATCACCTCAGGTTAGATTTCTCAAACTGAGAGTTGGCAGGATCTCAGGCACACACATAAAAAACATATGAAAAGAATTTCTAAAATCGCACTAGGAGTGGGGGATAAGGGTTCTAATGTTCAGTTAGACACAGGAGGAGCTTGGATGGAGAAGCAATACAGAAGAAAATGTATCAGTTTCACCAGATTAGCACAGAATTTTACTAAGCTATAGGTAACATGGTGGGTTTGAACTCACTAATAACAGGGACAGGTCAGTTGCAATGTTATGTAGTGATCTTCGTCGCAAAAAGCATTTCACCAGATGTAATAACTTGCTGCGGCTTAGAACATACGGGTAGAAAAGCAGTTATTTTACAGTACTGCAAGAGAATAAAATAAGAGTTTCTTCAGAAGTAGGGAGGGGAAGGTCAACTAAAGATGCTGCTCTTGAGTTGAACACAAATTACACTTGTTTAGTTCTATTGTTTTCTGTGCATAGTTGGCCTGCTGAAGGTCTTTATAGCAATGAATAAAAGTGATCTGGATAACGTACAAAAAGTAACAAGCACTAATGGACTCATACCTCAGCAACATTTGAAATTTTTACCAGCATATCCCAACAATCAGAGGGAAGGTTTGCAAATAAAGCTCAGTCTATCAACCGGCTATGATCTGTGTGCTGCTTCTGACCCATGTCTATATTTACTGTCTATAGCACCTGGGAGTCAGAATCGAGCACTTTTGAAATGCAATCCCAGTCCATCCACGTCAACAGTACACAGTCAAGAAAACACATCAAAGCCTATACTTCCTGAGAAGGCTAAGGAAATTTGGAATCTCCACAATAACTCTTACCAATTTCTACAGATATACCACAGAAAGCATCCTGTCCAGATGCTTCACAGCACAGCGTGGCAACTGCTCTGCACAAGACCACGAGAAATTACAGAGTTGTGAACACAGCGCAGTCCATCACGAAAACCAATCTTCCTTCCATTGACTCCAGGCAAAACACAGACCAAGATGTGCAGTGTCCAGGGATATGTAGGCTAGGTGGATTGCCTAGGCCATGGGAAACACAATGTTACAGGGAAAGGATCAGTGTGGATTAAATGGCTGAATGGCCTGCTTCCACACTGTAGGAATTCTGTGATATAGTTCCTAAGACCATAAGACCATAAGACATAGGAGTGGAAGTAAGGCCATTCGGCCCATCGAGTCCACTCCGCCATTCAATCATGGCTGATGGGCATTTCAGCTCCACTTACCAGCATTCTTCCCGTAGCCCTTAATTCCTCGAGACAACAAGAATCTATCAATCTCTGCCTTGAAGACATTTAGCGTCCCGGCCTCCACTGCACCCTGTGGCAATGAATTCCACAGGCCCACCACTCTCTGGCTGAAGAAATGTCTCCGCATTTCTGTTCTGAATTGACCCCCTCTACTTCTAAGGCTGTGTCCACGGGTCCTAGTCTCCTCGTCTAATGGAAACAATTTCCTAGCGTCCACCCTTTCCAAGCCATGTATTATCTTGTACGTCTCTATTAAGTCTCCCCTTAATCTTCTAAACTCCAATGAATACAATCCCAGGATCCTCAGCCGTTCCTCATATGTTAGACCTACCATTCCAGGGATCATCCGTGTGAATCTTTGCTGGACACATTCCAGTGCCATTATGTCCTTCCTGAGGTGTGGGGACCAAAACTGGACACAGTACTCCAAATGGGGCCTAACCAGACAGTTCCTGTTGCCATGTGAAAGCAGCCAACAAAATCAAAGACACTGCCCACCCTGGTAATAACCTCTTCCATTGGGCAGAATAAATAAAGTATGAAAATATGTACCAACAGAATCAAGAACGGCTTCTTCCTCACTGTTATCAGACTTATGAATGGATCACTCGCATATTAGAGTTGATCTTTCTCCATACCTTCTCCGAAGCTGCAACACTATATTCTGCATTCTGTTCAATTACCCTGATGTACTTCTGCAAGATATGATTTGTCTGTAGCACACAAAAGAAAAAGAAGGAAGCATATGTAAGGTATAGACAGGATAGATCGAATGAATCCTTAGAAGAGTATAAAGGAAGTAGGAGTATACTTAAGAGGGAAACCAGTAGGGCAAAAAGGGGACATGGGATAGCTTTGGCAAATAGAATTAAGGAGAATCCAAAGGGTTTTACAAATACATTAAGGACAAAAGGGTAACTAGGGAGAGAATACGGCCCCTCAAAGATCAGCAAGGTAGCCTTTGTGTGGACCCGCAGAAAATGGGAGATACTAAATATGTACTTTGCATCAGTATTTACTGTGAAAAAGGATATGGAAGATATGGAAATAGATGGTGACACCTTGCAAAATGTCCAAATTACAGAGGAGGAAGTGCTGGAGGTCTTGAAATGCATAAAGGTGGATAAGTCCCCAGGACCTGATCAGGTGTACCGAGAACTCTGTGGGAAGCTAGAGAAGTGATTGCTGGGCCTCTTGCTGAGATATTTGTATCATCGATAGTCACAGGTGAGGTGCCGGAAGACTGGTGTTTGGCAAACGTGGTGCCACTGTTTAAGAAGGGTAGTAAGGACAAGCCAGGGAATTATAGACCAGTGAGCCTGATGTCGGTGGTGGGCAAGTTGTTGGAGGGAATCCTGAGGGACAGGATGTACATGTATTTGGAAAGGCAAGGACTGATTAAGGATAGTCAACATGGCTTTGTGCATGGGAAACCATGTCTCACAAACTTGATTGAGTTTTTTGAGGAAGTAACAAAGAAGATTGATGAGGGCAGAGCAGTAGATGTGATCTATATTGACTTCAGTAAGGCATTCAACAAGGTTCCCCATGGGAGACAGATTAGCAAGGTTAGACTTCATGGAATACAACGAGAATTAGCCATTTGGATACAGATCTAGCTCAAAGGTAGAAGACAGAGGGTGGTGGTAGAGGGTTGTTTTTCAGACTGGAGGCCTGTGACCAGTGGAGTGCCACAAGGATCGGTGCTGGTTCCTCTACTTTTTGTCATTTACATAAATGATTTCGATGCGAGCATAAGAGGTATAGTTAGTAAGTTTGCAGATGACACCAAAATTGGAGGTGTAGTGGACAGCGAAGAGGGTTACCTCAGTTTACAACAGGATCTTGACCAGGTGGGCCAATGGGCTAAGAAGTGGCAGATGGAGTTTAATTCAGATAAATGCGAGATGCTGCATTTTGGGAAAGCAAATCTTAGCAGGACTTTTACATTTAATGGTAAGATTCTAGGGAGTGTTGCTAAACAAAGAGACGTTGGAGTGCAGGTTCATAGTTCCTTGAATGTGGAGTCACAGGTAGATAGGATAGTGAAGAAAGCATTTGGTATGCTTTCCGTTATTGGTCAGAGTATGGAGTACAGGAGGTGGGAGGTCAGGTTGCGGCTGTACAGTACATTAGTTAGGCCACTGTTGGAATATTGCGTGCAATTCTGGTCTCTTTCCTATCGGAAAGATGTTGTGCAACTTGAAAGGGTTCAGAAATAATTTACAAGGATGTTGCCAGGGTTGGAGGATTTGAGCTGTAGGGAGAGACTGAACGGGCTGGGGCTGTTTTCCCTTGAGCGTCGGAGGCTGAGGGATGACCTTATAGAGGTTTACAAAATTATGAGGGGCATGGATTGGGTAAATAGGCAAACTCTTTTCCCTGGGATCGGGGAGTACAGAACTAGAGGGCATAGATTTAGGATGAGAGGGGAAAGATATAAAAGAGACCTACGGGGCAACATTTTCACTCAGAGGGTGGTACATGTATAGAATGAGCTGCCAGAGGAAGTGGTGGAGGCTGGTACAATTGCAACATTTAAGAAGCGTTTGGATGGGTATATGAATTGGAAGGGTTTGGAGTGATATGGCCAGGTGCTGGCAGATGGGACTAGATTGGTTTGGGATATCTGGTTGGCGTGGACATGTTGGACCGAAGGGTCTGCTTCCATGCTGTCCATCTCTATGACTCTGTGACTCTAAATAATATTTTTCACTGTATCTCAGTGCATGTGACAATAATAAATCAAATTAAAAATCACTGTTGTGTTTCAGGAAATGTTTTTACATGCAGCTGGCCTCCACAAACAAACAACATGATAATGACCAGGTAACTTATTCTTGTGATGGTGATTGAGGGATAATTTACAGCCAGACTAGGAAAACTCTCCTGCTCTTTTTCAATATAGTGCCATGGGATCTCTTACTCACAACTCAAACTAAAGATCGGCCCCTAGTTTCACATCCACCCAAAATACAGCATCTCTGACAGTACAGCACTCCCTCAATATTGCAATGGAGTGATATTTGTGCTCAAGTCCTGGAGTGGAATGCAAACACAGAACATTTTGACTGAGAAAGAGAAGGAGTACAAATTGAGTCAGGGCTGACACAAGCAATCATTACACATGCTAGCATGGGCTGAATGGGACAAATGGCCTGTTTTGGGGCTTTATATAGTACAGAAAAAAATTACAAACCTAGAAATGGCTAAGTATCAAGTTTACAATGGCAACTGAGAGCAAACCAATAATAGTAGCATACTTATACTCTTTTTGAACTGAGAGTCTCTCAGTGAACCTCCAGTATGTTCCATCTGCACAGTGACTCTTCATTGCACAAAGCACCTTGCTCCTTTATGGAAAAGAACATTGGAGAAAACTTTGACAGAGGCTTTTGAAGGACTAGAAGTAAAGAGAATGAAGAGGGTTGGATAGAGTACAGTAGAATGACGAAGCTCGATACTGGATCAAAGGTGAGTCAAGACTCCCACTAAAGGTAAGAGTTTTGGATCAGTTGGACATGTATATAGGGTGGGTCTAGGTAAGGTGAAGATGCCTCTGGTGAAAATCAAACTTTGAGTTAGAAGTAGCATAAATACAGGTTCGATAGCTTCACATCTAATCTAATCTAATCTAAACAATTCTAATATTGCAATTGCTATGTTCATTGCCTATATGTATATACTCCAACAGAAACTGAAACTAAGTGCCAGCTCCACTTTCTTTGCCAGCTGTCCATTTACCAGATTATAAATCTACCTCAATTATATGCTAATCTTACAGACATGCAGTAAAGTCACCTTGGGGATGACCATCATGACTAAAGCTCAGCCAGTTGGTGATCTAGCAGGACATTATTGGAATTGCCAACTCAATAAAAGGAAATGGATCTTTCCAGTGCATGAATCCAACAGGTTTACTACACTTGGAAACCTCTGCACATCAGAGGACGTGGACTTTAAGGTGAGCAGGGAAAGATTTAAAAGGGGCCCAAGGATCAACTATTTAATGCAAAGGGTGGTACATGTATGGAACGAGCTGCCATAGGAAATGGTGGCAGCTGGTGCAATTACAATGTTTAAAAGACATCTGGGTAGGTATATGAATAGGAAGGGTTGAAGAGGGATATGGGCCAAATGCTGGCAAATGGGATCTGATCAGTTTAGAATATCTGGTCAGCATGGACGAGTTGGAGCAGAGTTTGTTTCCCTGTTTGTTTCCCTAAAGGAATTGTAAAACTAGGTCGAGATTGATAGTTCATAAAATGCAGGCATAATAACGAAATGCATAAGATTGTGTACAACTTAAGCACGAAAACATTTAGGTCAGGTGTTTCAAATCACCATGAGTCAACTCCCACTCACATTGAGTAAATAAGTTCCTCTAGAATTCCCCTTTACCTCATATTTCAGCATCCCTGTTCTGTAGAGATATTTTTTTCCATATTTAACATATCAAACATTTTCAGAACCTTAAAGCCCATTAACCGGTCACTCCCTCATTCTTCAATTTTCTAGAGGAAATGGTCTCAGCATGTTCAATGTTCAAGGGTGTCTTATCCCTTTTTATAATTGCTTTGACGTTCCAATAGGTCAATCCTAATGATATCAGGAAGGAAGAGGCCTACTGGTCAACTTTATTGCCAACCACCCCAACCCCTCCTGTTATCATTCACCTCTGACCCAGGAGCCAGGGATGATCCTTGGCTTTGAGTTGCTGGCATACCAGCAGTAGCTACCTCACTCCCAGTGGCACTGCCATTCAGAGATGCCAGGTCAGCAGCTTTCAGCAGGTAGATGCCTGATCCCATTAGAAGGATCATTGTCAAGTACCTAAGTGGAACAAATGGGGACAGGTCTTCCTGAAAAGAGGTGGTGCAAGGCTCAAATCTCCATTGCCTCCAAGATTCCATTCAAAGTTCCTGTTCCTACATCAATCAGGAAAAGTGGCCCATTTTGAGCTATATTTTGTTTTTACAAGTGATGTTGGCTTACTTAATTGAAAAACAAGTCAAGTATGCGGTGATGAAAACAGGCCAGATTGACAGATGTGGTAACAGGAGGGTTGATTCACAAAAAGAGGCATTGGCCAAATAAGGCTTGTTAAGGGGTCATGACCAAGATGATGGCTGACATGTTGTTTGTGTTATAATGCAGTAAGAGCTCTTGGCCATTGGTCTTGGGTCATGGGACTTTCCTTCAAGGTTTGGAAAATTGCAAAACATTGCACATTTTTCATAGACTTATTAGCTCTGTTAACTTCTGCATTATTACAGGGTAAACTGCTGAACATACAGAACAGCAGCAAGGTGGCACAGTGGTTAGCACTGCTGCCTCACAGCGCCAGAGACCTGGGTTCAATTCCAGTCTCAGGTGACTCTCTGTGTGGAGTTTGCACATTCTACGCATGGGTTTGCTCCAGTTTCTTCCCACAATCCAAAAATGTGCAGGTTAGGTTAATTGGCCATGCTAAATTGCCTCACCACCTTAGATGAAGGGGTAAATGTAAGGCAATGGGTCTGGGTGGCGGGTCGGTGTGTATTTGTTGGACCAAAGGGCCTGTTTCCACACTGTAAGTAATCTAATCTATCTAGAAATGCTGCCTCACCCAAGGGAAGGCTACGGAAGTTCATGTCCTGTAAAGCTCTTGTCAATCTCAAAGTAAGGAATTTATTTCTAAAGGTTATACTTTACCATATTAAGGATGAATGATAAACACAAACAGTTAGTAGGGATGAAATTCTAGTGGATTTTGCTGGTGATATTCCTATTTTAGCTGAAGTCCCATTCTTAACCACTGAAATTTCCCTTTTGAAACTTAAAAACACACACAATACCTCTGCTTTCCCTTCTTGGCAGATTTCAAATGCTTGGCAAATGTTTGAATCAATCCGATTTCTATTCTGGTGAGGTCCAGATTCCTGATCTTCAAGACTGCATGATCTACAGCCAAGGTGAACTCATGGAACAGGACTTGGTAGAGTGGCTGATCTTCTCGGGGTTCGGGTGGATTGTACCATAACAAGATGAACTGTGAGTAACTGCACTCAAACACTATAAGAAATAACAATTTCAATGAGAAAAAGATTCAGTAGAAATACTTGTGCAAAGCATTCCTCCTAAACAAAACAACAGTTACGTTTCTGGGTGAAAACTCATGCAAAAAGTTGACCTGGTAGATCCATACCTCAGAAAATTACATATGTGAGAGGTGCCATGGGAGAACCATTAGTGTACACTAGAAGAAAATCAAAGAGGTTTGGACATTGCAAAAAAAAAACATTTGAATGTGTTTAAATGTAGCACCAACAAACAGGACCATCTTGTAACAGACCTCCTGATTTTGATTGAACAGGTAATTGTGATTTACCCAACTAACTACAAATAGAGGGATGGATCATGTTTTACAGAATCACAGAAGTGTTGTGATACAGCAAGGGATTCAGCCTGTTATGTCTACACTAGCTCTCCAAATGATCATTACCCAGTGTCAACCGGATGAAGTTTTCCAACAATGGATTCCTAGTCATCATTAGACTCTTAATTCCAGATTATGTTAAATTGAATTCAAATTCCCCATAGCCTTGCACATTATCTTTATCCAAATCATCCATTACACTTTTGAATGCCTCAATTGAACCTGCCCCCACCACATTTCCAGACAGTGCCCTCCTCACCCTAACTACTTGCTGTATGAAAATGTTTTCTTCTCAGCTTTCCCAATTGAGGTTCTGATTGTGATAAGTATCTGATGCATTCCAGCATCTCAAAGCCTTGGTCTTGTGTGGTCCTGCATATCTTTCTTTTATCCAGTCATGGAATGAGGGCATCCCCAGCAGGACCAGCATTTATTGCCCATCTCTAAGAGTGGATAAGAGTTACAACAGTGTTGTGGGCCTGAAGTCACATCTAGGCCAAACCTATGGCAGTTCCCTGCCCTTTAGGACAAGATTGGACCTAATGAGTTTTTTCAACAATGGATTCATAGTCGTCATTAGACTCTTAATTCCAGACCTTTTTTTAATTGAATTGAAATTCCATGATCTGCCATGGTGGGATTCAAACTTGGGTCCCCTGAATGTTAGTTCTGAGGAAGGGTCACCCGACCTGAAAAGTTAACTCTGATTTCTCTTCACAGATGCTGCCAGGCATGCTGAGCTTCTCCAGCAATTTCTGCTTTTTGTTTCAGATTTGCAGCATCCGCAATTCTTTCGGTTTCCCCAGAACAGTACTTGGGTCTCTGGAGTAACAGTCCAGCAATACCGCCATCACCTCCCATATCACCATCATTCACACCAATTAACAGAAAGTCACTGGCTGCTGGCACAGAAATGGAAACTCTCAGCCCATGAGTGGCTTAATCTGAAACCCTCTGTGCACTCAAGTTGACCATTTAAAACAAAACAAAAATGTTAAGGACTGGCGATTCAATAGCAACAAAGAAATGACTACTTGGTCCCAGGTTTACTGTGATCAGCACACACAAAAACAATGGCCTGAATTCAGAAACATGGAATATTTACCTTTCCTGAGGGACTGTTGAAGGCCTGGATCAAGCACAACTGAATTCTGCTCTCTCCTATCAGGTGCATCCACATGATCTTGAGGTTGGCCTACTTCCTATAAAAAATTAAATATAAGGTTATGGTCCAAATATTACAGATTATTTGATTAGGAGTGATTACCATGTGCTGGGTCCATCAAAAGGTTATGCCTTGCACATCATATGTATTGAGGTATAAAGAATATCCCCTAAAAAAAACTTTGTAATTTGGGAACAAACAGTAACTTCCACTCAAAAGTATTTCAAGACTTCAATTGCTTATTTTATCCAGCCGGTAACGTTTTGAAAAATTAAGAATGAATGTAATCCACCATTTTGTAGTGAAAAGGCTTTATATAGGACAATCACTTGCAATGGCTTCCCTTCCTTGACAGTGGGTGGGGAAGGATTCTTGCAGTATTGCATTACTAACAGTTCAAAAAGAATTACACATCCAGAGTGAGAAAGGTGAAAGATACTAATTAGATAGGCATAAAAAACAGATTGTATTGGAGAGAAATGGAAGAAAAAAAGAACCTGCATCTGAACTGAACATCACAGGGAGCAAAGGAAGATGACTGTATATAGAAATGCCAAATAATTTTCAGATTTTGGAATTTTCTGGATCATAGAATGACTTTAGAATGCTTAACTACAAGTGTGTGAACTGGAAAACAGTGTTAGGTAGACATGTAAAAATGAAAGAAATTTGAATATGATTCTATTATAAGTAAACTGGGAACATTGAGGACTCCAAGAATAATTCCCAGAACCCGAGAATCACCTCTGTTTCCTAAATTATTTTGTGTCCTTTCATTATCTTGAAAGTCTACTGGCTCTTACAGATATAAGAAGTTCCACTTGACCATGTTTTGTGGGAATAGGCTGACTTTGACCTCTTTGTGGATGCTCCTTACATCCTCAGGTCTGCATTTCTGCCTGGCCATATTGTGATACTGAATCTATTGCTGTTCATGAAAGCACTGGGTTTGCAGTATCATTTGACCAACACCATTGTCATCATACCGAAAAAGTTAAACAGTACAGCAGTGACAAGAACATCAAAATCTGACTTGGAATTAGACTAATGACCTTCAATAAATCCTAGAATTCTCTATTTTATGTACTCCCACATTGCTAATTGTCTACCCTTTCTCATCCAAAGGCAGTGAACAATCATGGGTAATGACAATCTCAGCAATAATAATCAATAGTTATTCATCTATAACAGGCAATGAGCTAGACTGTCGAATAACAACACATGGATATGAACCACAGAGTTAAAACTACATTTAAAATACCAATGTGTAGTTTTCTGCAGCTCCCTAAATACCCCACAATATCAATAGTGTGGTTTAAAGTCGCACAACAGGAAGTGGAACGCAATACTAAACCAATCCAGTGGAAAGAGTTCAGTAGTAGCTCAATAGAACATAAGAATATTCAATTACACTCAAGTTATTTCAACACTGACATATTAACCTCAAAATCACTCCCACTGAAGTGAATGCACAGGAAAGAGATTAATGCTCTAGTTGATCTTAACTTTCATTTTCACTCAAATAAAGTGTGAGAATATCTTTCATTCCTGATGGTAACATAGGAAAGAACGCCAAGAGAACAAAATGCACTCTGTAGCAGCTTTTCACAGACAGCATGGGGCAAAAGTGAAGTCAATATACTGATAATCACCAACATTTTGTAGTAGTTATAACAAAACCATCAGCACTTCTCTGAAATGGACAACAATTAAGTATCTGCATGTGTGCAAAATATCCAAAAATTGCTGTTATTGATTCTACATTTCTTCATGTAGTGCAGCGTTGAAAGCCTCCTTACAAACACTACACTGATGAAAACTAACTTTCTTACATTATTAGTCTTTCTTGAAAATGTCACGTGGGTTCTTAGTATGTAAATTCATAAATATTACGGAAAAAAATTCCGACCTTGGAAAATTGATCTTTTTAAATTTCTCTGTTATGATCCAGGAAATTTGATACATTTTTTAAAAGTTGGAATTTTGATCATTTTAAGTTTCTATCACTTACTTATTTCAAAATCTGTAAGATGTGAAGAGCATATAAAGTATAAAGAGTGAAAAATACTCAGTGTATTTTACTTCCTGGTATGTTGTCTGTGAGAATACTTCCATGTGTGTATGTCCAGCTTGCTGACATCACTGTCTCTACATATCTGCAGTTCCTGGACTTCAGGCCAAATACAAAGTAATATCAGGAAATTAAAAATCCACACCACAGATTGCTAGATTGCTGTGGGTGGATTCCTCAGAGGTTCACAACATTGTCATTTAATTGCAGATTTTAAGATCTTGGCCAACATTTCTCAAGATCAGGATCGATGTAAGGTTTCCCCAAATGTCCTTAATTGATAAAAATGTTACAAAAATGGTATCATAGTACAAACTACATGTGAAGATGGCCCTTCTTCTTGCAACCCATCAATGATGAAATCCATTATCTAAAAAGACTAATGTGTTTAATGCAATATGTCAAGTAAAGTCAAGAAAGCAGATTACAGTACAGCATTATAGAAGCATTTTATCAATCAATTACAACAAGGGTTAAAGGACAGAGATGGGACAAATGGAATTTTAAAAAATGAGTGAGTTTATCCGAAATGTGGATTCATTGTAGTTCAACATGTTGGTTTCCTTTGATGCCATTATGCACTTCTATCTGTGCCAGGTTTGGGGTTGGTGAAGGAACATTTAATTTAGCAATTAGAATTACTACATAGAATGTCAATACATGTAACAGCAAATGTTAATCACAGCAGGAACTCTATGAAGTGACTGGACTCTAGCAATTGTTGCACAGTCCCCACTTACTCTGATACTGGAAAGTGATGATAAAGGCCATCAAAACTGAAAGCTATCATGCAAGAACCATGTGAAGACATTTTGACAACCACAGTCCAAGGAATCAGCAGTTTTTTAATGCTTTATAAATTGGTGTCCCTTTTTCAATTTGTTTCTTGCATTTCAATCCTGATTAGTGCAAAGCAAAAATCCTTGACAGCATTTCCTTTTAACAATGAATAAGTTCCATACTACCAAGTAATTACATAGTAAATGAATAACACTACGCTAAATCCATTCATGTGCCAGGGTATAGTAGGCTATGGACCAAGTGCAGATAAATAGAATGAGGGTAGTTTGGTGTCTGATAGTCAGCATAGACACAACCAGAAAATCAAATAAGTAAATAGGAGAATGACATACTGGCCACAATTGCTACATTCTTATGAGGTCAGAAGGTTAAGGCATCAAGGTGAATGCTAAGACTGAAGACCATAATCTCAGTTGAGGAACGATATTATTGCCATTGAGGGAATGGAACACAGGTTCACCAGATTTCTTCTAGCGTTTCTAGTATTTGAGGGTGGCACGGTGGCACAGTGGTTAGCACTGCTGCCTCACAGCGCCAGAGACCCGCGTTCAATTTCCGCATCGGGCAACTGTGGAGTTTGCACATTCTCCCCATGTCTGCGTGGGTTTCCTCAGGGTGTTCCGGTTTCCTCCCACAGTCCAAAGATGTGCAGGTTAGGTGAATTGGACACACTAAATTGCCCATTGTGTTAGGTGAAGGGGTAAATGGAGGGGAATGGGTTTGGGTGGGTTGCTTTTCAGAGGGTTAGTGTGGACTTGTTGGGCCAAAGGGCCTGTTTCCACACTGTAAGTAATTTAATCTTAATATCTATTTCTACAGTTTCAAAGAAGAAACGTTGATCCAACTGAAACTTGCAAAATGCTTTAAAGGACAGACAGGGTAGATGTTTCCCTTGGTTGGACAGTCTAGTACCAGGGACACAATTTAAGAATCAGAGGGAATGACATTTAGGATCATAAGATAATAGGGTGTGTTTCCAATCTCTTCAGTCTAACTAATCCACACCTATCATGTTCCCAAACTAAACTAGCCCCTCTTGCCTGTGTTTGGCCCATATCTTTCCTATTCATGTACTTATCCATATGTATGTGAAATGTTGTAACTGTAGCTCCATCCACCACTATCCCTGGAAGTTCATTCCACATATGAACCACCTTATCTTCTCAATGATCCAAGGATCTGAATCCTTGTAAATTGCTCCATTTCATCACCTGTTGACTTTTTTGCCCTATCTTTTTATTCCTACTCTCACCAGAACATGGCACCGGGTGTAAACCAGAGATTACTACATTTGAGGTTCTGCTTTTAACCTTCAACAAACCTCCTGTATTCATTCTACAAAGCCTTAACCTTTTCCCTAACTACCTCATTTTATTTACTCAGAAGGTTGTGAATATTTGGAATTCTCTACTACAGAGGGCTGTGGGAGCTCAGTTGGTAAGTATATTTAAAAAGTGGTTGATAATCTTTTGATTATCAATGGCATTTAAGGTTATGGGGATGATGCTGAAAAAGGTGTTGAATTGCTTGATCAGCCACGATAGTGCTGAAAGGCAGAACTGGTTTAAAGGTTTGAATGACCTACTCCTATTCCCATGTTTCTATGACACTCCAGTGCTGTGTGTCAGAAACTGCTGCATTGCTGGTAAAAAGCTGTAGGTTCTTATGGAGGAGTATATGAAATGGACCTATTGGCCATTCTTTATCCTTACCTTTCTCATTTTAATTTAATTCAGAATAAGGCAGAAGACTACATTCAGGCTATATTTGAGAAGTATGTTCAGCTTTCCCTGAACTCTCACACAGAAAGGAAAGACCCAGCCATATTGATGAAACAGAGATAAGTCACAAGATTGAGTTCCTAACAGAGGATTGAGTCATAACCAAAGACTGGAAAACATATGTACTTTCTGTTTAAGATTGGAAGTACCTAAGAGAGACATACAAGGGACTTTTCCTGAGGATACAGAGGTTGGGAAATAATGTGGTATGGAACTGGTGCATTTGGAAGACATCTAAATGAAATCTTGACAATACAATGATTATCTAATAACTTAAACCCAGTGCCCATGTTATCATGTTGACATTTGAATATTGCAGTGTTTAGATCAGAGTGGTGCTGGAAAAGCTGAGCAGGTCAGGTAGCATCCGAGGAGCAGGAAAATCGACATTTCGGGCAAAAGCCCTTCATCTTGAATATTACATCCAGTGTTGCATTAAAGAATATTGTGCAAAGACACATTCTGCCTAATGTCTTCCTGTATTCAAAGTTTGTGAGAAGATTTGTAGCTTGGGTGCTTGTTGTTGTGGTTCTGTTCGCCGAGCTGGGAATTTGTGTTGCGGACGTTTCGTCCCCTGTCTAGGTGACATCCTCAGTGCTTGGGAACTTCCTGTGAAGCGCTTCTGTGATCTTTCCTCCGGCGTTTGTAGTGGTTTGAATCTGCCGCTGCCGGTTGTCAGTTCCAGCTGTCTGCTGCAGTGGTCGGTATATTGGGTCCAGGGCGATGTGCTTATTGATTGAATCTGTGGATGAGTGCCATGCCTCTAGGAATTCCCTGGCTGTTCTCTGTTTGACTTGTCCTATATTAGTTGTGTTGTCCCAGTCGAATTCGTGTTACTTGTCATCTGAGTGTGTGGCTACTAAGGATAGCTGGTCATGTCGTTTCGTGGCTAGTTGATGTTCATGGATCGTTAGCTGTCTTCCTGTTTGTCCTATGTAGTGTTTTGTGCAGTCCTTGCATGGGATTTTGTACACTACATTGGTTTTGCTTATGCTGGGTATCAGGTCCTTCGTTCTGGTGAGTTGTTGTCTGAGAGTGGCTGTTGGTTTGTGTGCTGTTATGATTCCTAGTGGTTGTAATAGTCTGGCTGTCAGTTCGGAAATGCTCTTGATGTATGGTAGTGTGGCTAGTCCTTTGGGTTGTGGCATGTCCTCGTTTCATTGTTGGCGCTTCACAGGAGGCTCAAAAGCACTGAGGATGTCACCTAGACAGGGAACGAAACGTCTGCAACACAAATTCCCAGCTCGGTGAACAGAACCACAATGCCTTCCTGTATTTCAAACTAGTTGGTTCCCCACACTACTTAAAATGACTTTACTTTTGGAAAATTTATATATGCTTGTTAGAATACTGATCAATTCAAACCCTGTCCTTAACATAAAAATCATTAGGTTGATTGGATGACCAGCATCTGGTGACTTTGTCAGCACAAGTGAAACGAAAGATTCATTTAGGATAAATAAACAGAATCAAAAAGAGGATGTGCTTTCTCTTCATAAAAAAAACACCAAAAGTTCTGATAAGTGAATGAACCCTCTCAAGTTTCACAACATCCTTCTCATAGTCACAGAGAATTACAGCATGGAAACAGACCCTTTGGTCCAATTCATCCATGCAGATATCCCAACCCAATCCAGTCCCACCTGTCCATATCCCACAAACCCTTCCTATTCGTATACCCATCCAGGTGCCTTTTAAATGTTGCAATTATACTAGCCTCCACCACATCCTCTGGCAGCTCATTCCATACATGTACCACTCCTGCGTGAAAAAGTTGCCCCTTAGGTCTCTTTTATATCTTTCCACTCTCACCCTAAACCTATGCCCTCTAGTTCTGGAGTCCCCCTCCGCAGGAAAAAGACTTTGCCTATTTATCGAATCCATGCCCCTTATGATTTTGTAAACCTCTATAAGGCCACCCCTCAGCCTCCGACACTCCAGGGAAAACAGCCCCTGCCTATTCAGCCTCTCCCTATAGCTCAAATCCTCCAACCCTGGCAACATCCTTGTAAATCTTTTCTGAACCCTTTCAAGTTTCACAACCTCTCTCCCATCAGAGGGAGACCAGAATTGTACGCAATATTCCAACAGTGGCCTAACCAATGTCCTGTACGACCTCGCAACCCCTGTACTCAGTACTCTGACCAATAAAGGAAAGCATACCAAATGCCTTCTTCACTATCCTATCTACCTGCGACTCCACTTTCAAGGAGCTGTGAACCTGCACTCCAAGGTCTCTTTGTTCAGCAACACTCTCCAGGACCTTACCATTAAGTGTATAAGTCCTGCTAAGATTTGCTTTCCCAAAATGCAGCACCTCACATTTATCTAAATTAAACTCCATCTGCCACTTCTCAACCCATTGGCCCATCTGAACAATATCCGTTATAATCTGAGGTAACCTTCTTCGCTTTCCACTACACCTCTAAGTTTGGTGTCATCTGCAAACTTACTAACTATACCTCTTATGCTCACATCCAAATCATTTATATAAATGATGAAAAGCAGTGGACCTAGCACCGATCCTTGTGGCACTCCACGGGTCACAGGCCTCCAGTCTGAAAAACAACCCTCCACCACCACCCTCTGTCTTCTACCTTTGAGCCAGTTCTGTATCCAAATGGCTAGTTCTCCCTGTATCCCATGAAATCTAACCTTGCTAACCAGTCTCCCCTGGGGAACCTTGTCGAATGAAGTCCACATAGATCACATCTACTGTTCTGCTCTCATCAATCCTCTTTGTTACTTGTTCAAAGGAAGAAGACCAGAATTGCATGCAATATTCCAAAAGTGGCCTAGTCAATATCCTGTACAACTGCAACATGACCTCCCAACTCCTGTACTCAATACTCTGACCAATAAAGGAAAGCATACCAAATGCCTTCTTCACTATCCTACCTCTCTGTGAATCTACTTTCAAGAATCAACCTGAACTCCAAGGTCTCTTTGTTCAGCAATACTCCCTAGGACCTTACCATTAAGTGTCTAAGTCCTGCCAAGATTTGCTGTTCCAAACAACAGCACCTCACATCTATCTAAATTAAACTCTATCTGCCACTCCTCAGCCCATTGGCCCATTTGATCAAGATCCCATTGTAATCTTAGGTAACCTTCTTTGCAGTCCACTACACCTCCAAGTTTGGTGTCATCTGCAAACTTGCTAAGTATACTTCCTATGTTCACATCCAAATGTTCACATCATTATATAAATGATGAAAAGTAGTGGACCCAGCACCGATCCTTGTGGCACTCCACTGGTCATAGGCCTCCAGTCTGAAAAACAACCCTCCACCAGCACCACCCTCTGTCTTCTACCTTCAAGCCAGTTCTGTATCCAAATGGCTACTTCTCTGCACTCCAAGGTCTCTTTGTTCAGCAACACTCCCCAGGACCTTACAATTAAGTGTATAGGTCCTGCTAAGATTTGCTTTCCCAAAATGCAGCACCTCACATTCATCTTGATTAAACTCCATCTGCCACTTCTCAGCCCACTGGCCCATCTGATCAAGATCTGTTATAATCTGAGGTTACCTTCTTCGCTGTCCACTAAACCCCTAAGTTTGGTTCATCTGCAAACTTATTAGCTATACCTCTTATGCTCACATCCAAATCACTTACATAAATTATGAAAAGTAGTGGACCCAGCACCGATCCTTGTGGCACTCCACTGGTCACAGGCCTCCAGTCTGAAAAACAATCCTCCACCAGCACCACCTTCTGTCTTCTACCTTCGAGCCAGTTCTGTATCCAAATGGCTACTCCTCTCTGTTTTCCATGAGATCTAACCTTGCTAACCAGTCTACCATGAGGAACCTTGTTGAACACCAAACTGAAGTCCATATAGATCACATCCACCACTCTGCCCTCATCAATTCTCTTCATTATTTCTTCAAAAAACTCAATCATGTCCGTGTAACATGATTTCCCACACACAAAGCCATGTTGACTATCCCTAATCAGTCTTTGCCTTTCCAAATACAGGTAAATCCTGTCCCTCAGGATTCCTTCCAACAACTTGCCCACCACCAATGTCAGGCTCACCGGTCTATACTTCCCTGGCTTTTCCATACCAGCTTTCTTTAATAGTGGCAGCACGTTAGTCATCCTCCAGTCTTCCAGCACCTCACCTGTGACTTTAATGACACAAACATATCAACAAGGGGCCCAGCAATCACTTCCCTAGCTTCCCACAGAGCTCTGGGATACACCTGATCAGGTCCTGGAGATTTATCCACTTTTATGCGTTTTAAGATAACCAGCACCTTGTTCTCTGTAATATGGAGATTATTCAAGATGTCACCATCTATTTCCCCACATTCTACATCTTCTATGTCCTTCTCCACAGTAAACACTGATGCAAGATATTTGTTTAGTATCTTCCCCATCTCCTGTGGCTCCACACATAGGCTGCCTTGCTGATCTTTGAGGGGCCCTATTCTCTCCCTAGTTGCCCTTTTGTCCTTAATATATTTATAAAATCCCTTTGGATTCTCCTTAACCCTATTTGTCAAAGCTATCTCATGTCCTGTTTTTGCCCTCCTGATTTCCCTCTTATCTATATTCCTACTGCTTATACTCTAAGGATTCACTGGATCTCCGCTGTCTATACCTGACATATGTATCCTTCTATATCTTAACCAAAATCTCAACTTCTCTAGTCATCCAGCATTCCCTACATCTATCAGCCTTGCCTTTCCAACTAATAGGAATATACTGTCTCTGGATTCTCATTATCTCATCTTTGAAGGCTTCCCATTTTCCAGCTGCCTGTTTACCTGCAAACATCTGCCCCCAATCAACTTTTGAAAGTTCTTGCCTAATCCTACCAAAATTGGCCTTCTTTCAATTTATAACTTCAACTTTTAAATCCGGTCTATCCTTTTTCATCACTATTTTAGAACTAATAGAATTAGTTGGCCCCAAAGTGTTCCCCCACTGACACCTTAGTCACCTGCCCTGCCTTATGTCCCAAGAGTAGGTCAAGTTTTGCAGCTTCTCTCGTAGGTACAACCACGTAGTGAATCAGAAAATTTTCTTGTACGCACTTAACAAATTCCTCTCCATCTAAACCCTGAAGACTATGGCAGTCCCAGTTTATGTTTGGAAAGTTAAAATCCTCTACCATAACCAACCTATTATTCTTACAAATAACTGAGATCTCCTTACAAACTTGTTTCTCAATTTCCCGCTGACTATTGGGGGTTCTATAATACAATCCCAGTAAGGTGATCATCCCATTTCCTATTTCTCAGTTCCACCCAAATAATTTCCCTGGATGTATCCCCGGAAAAACCCTCCCTAAGTACAGCCGTAATGGTATCCCTTATTAGACACGCTTTCCCTTGACCCCTTTCTATCCTTCCTATCGCATTTGAATCCTGGACTATTAAGCTGCCAGTCCTGTCCATCCCTGAGCCATATTTCCGTAATTGCTATGATATCCCAGTCCATGTTCCTAACCATGCCCTGAGTTCATCTGCGTTTCCTGTTAGGCCTCTTGCATTGAAATAAATGCAGTTTAATTTATCAGTCCTACCTTGTTTCCTGCTTTGTTCCTGCCTGCCCTGAGTATTTGATTCGTTCCTGTTCCCAACTGTACCAGTCTCAAATTAATCTCTTTCTTCACTACCTCCCTGGGTTCCCCCACTCCCCCCACCCCTCACTAGTTTAAATCCTCCCCGGCAGCTCTAGCAAATCTCCCTGCTGGTATGTTAGTCAACGTGTTGGAACTCTGTACCAGACATAAAATTTCTCTCCGCAAATGCTGCCAGACCTGCTGAGTTTCTCCAGCCGTCTCACGATTTGTATTTAGTTTGCAGCCTTATTCACTTCAAACCTCAGTGCTCTGAATACAGCAGAGCATTCAGCACTGAGCAGCAGATGAGAGTGGAGATAGAAAATGGTAAAACGACAGATGGACAGCTGAAGCGCGAAAGTGGATTTAAGGTAGTTCCAAATAACTGGACTGGAGTTACGACAGACAATGAATGAGGGAGGGGGATAAACTGCAATCCAAAGTCAGAGGAGAGTCACACAAAGCTGGAACTGATCGTTCAGACAACTGGAGACTGAGGGAATTGAGGATGAAGGGAACTGGGAAATAATGACATTGATATGAATGACTTGAATAAGAAGCTCATGAAATAAAAAGCAACGTGAGAAGAACAGCTGATTGATTGGAATCAGAAGCTGGTGGTTAATGGCTGATTTTTTTGGACTGAAGGAAAGGTCATTGCAGAGTTCCCCAGGATGGATTTAGGACTTCTGTTCTTGTTGTTGCACATTAATGACATGGAGCTTGGTATATAGGGAAAACTTGGAATTATTGTGAACCATGCAGAACTTCAAAGGAATGTGGATAGGTCAGTGCAAAAGCAGATAAAATTCAATTAGGAAAAATGTGAAGTGATTTTTTTTTAAATTCATTCACATGGATGAGGACATTGCTGTCTAGGCCACCATTTATTGCCCATCCCAGAGGGCAATTAAGACTCAACCACATTACAGGAGGGTGTGGAGTCACAAATAGGCTAGATCAGGTAAGACTGGCAATTTCCTTCTCTAAAGGACATTAGTGGATGAGATGAATGTTTCCAACAATCATAAACAGATTGATGCTCATCATTAGACTCTTAATTCCAGATGGTGGGATTTGAACCCAGTATCCCACAACATTACATGGGTCTCTGGATTAACAGTCCAGTGATAATACCACTTGGTCATCACTTCCCACTAATCTTAGTATGGAGAAGGGAGAGAGACACTGCAAAATAGAAGGCATAATTCTAAAAGGGGTGCATGAGCAAGAGGATCTGGATTTATTGGGCATAAATCATTGACGATCACAGAACAGAGAGATATGAGGAATATAACAGTACATACTTAAAGGATAGTGACTTCAACCTGATTTGGAGTGATATTGCCACTCCTTCAATATTGCTGGGTCAATGACCTGGAACTCCCTTTCTAACAGCACTGAGGGTGCACCTTTATTTCAACGGCAGATATTCAAGAAGACAGTTCACCAGTATCTTCCCCAGGGCCAACTGGGATTTTCAAGGAGCTATGAACCTGCACTCCAAGGTCACTTTGTTCAGCAACGCTACACAGGACCTAGCCATTAAGTGTAAGTCCTGCTCTGATTTGCTTTTCCAAAATGCAGCACCAAACTCCATCTGCCACTCCTCAGCCCATTGGCCCAGCTGATCCTCTATTCCTGATGAAGGGCTTTTGCCTGAAATGTCAATTTTCCTGCTCCTTGGATGCTGCCTGACCTGCTGTGCTTTTCCAGCACCACACTGATCTAAACTCCCATCTCATCAAGATCCCACTGTAATCTGAGGTAATCTTTTTCACAGTCCACTACACCTCCAATTTTGGTGTGACCTTATGGAGGTTTATAAAATCATGAGGGGCATGGATAGGATTAATATACAAGGTCATTTCCCTGGGGTGGGGAAGTCCAGAACTAGAGGGCATAGGTTCAGGGTGAGAGGGGAAAGATATAAAAGGGACCCAAGGGACAATCTTTTCATGCACAGGGTGGTGCGTGTATGGAATGAGCTGTCAGAGGAAGTGGTGGAGGCTGGTACAATTACAGCATTTAAAAGGTATCTGGATGGGTATATGTGGGAAAAGATCTGCTAAGCCACGATAGGCCCACAAAAACTGTACCAAAAACACCCAGAATTCCCAAGCAGGCTCACAAGCCAAATCAGACAGCCCACACACCAGGAGAATACACTTTAAGCTCATTAAGAATGACAGAGCACCACAGATATCTCATTGCCCCAAGGTCAGTTTCACAACTCAGCAATACCAAAGTCACATAAAGAGCAGGTCAGACAGAGAGGCACCAGCAAAGGTGGCACAGTGGTTAGCACTGCTGCCTCACAGCGCCTGAGACCCGGGTTCAATTCCCGACTGGCGACTGACTGTGTGGAGTTTGCACGTTCTCCCCGTGTCTGCGTGGGTTTCCTCCCACAGTCCAAAGATGTGCGGGTCAGGTGAATTGGCCATACTAAATTGCCCGTAGTGTTAGGTAAGGGGTAAATGTAGGGGTATGGGTGGGTTGCGCTTCAGGTGGTCGGTGTGGACTTGTTGGGCCAAAGGGCCTGTTTCCACACTGTAAGTAATCTAATCTAATCAAAGGACATGCTCCAGGAACAGGACTATGGAAGCACCTCACCACTTCAAAGGAGACATTAACACCTACCTGTAAAGAGGAATGAAATCATCTATACTACAGGATGATGCATTGTGCATTTTTTAAAGATTAGATTATTTACAGTGTGGAAACAGGCCCTTCAGCCCAACAAGTCCACACCTACCCGCCGAAGCGCAACCCACCCAGACCCATTCCCCTACATTTACCCCTGCACCTAACACTACAGGCAATTTAGCATGGCCAATTCACCTGACCCACACATCTTTGGACTGTGGGAGGAAACCGGAGCACCTGGAGGAAACCCACACAGACACTGGGAGCATGTGCAAACTCCACACAGTCTCACACCTGAGGCAGGAATTGAACCTGGGTCTCTGGTGCTGTGAGGCAACAGTGCTAACCACTGTGCCACCGTGCCAACGAACAGAACGTTCGTCTGATAACTGTTTTCCAATTAGCATCCTTGTAACTGGATTACTCCATTTCCAGACACATTGTAGTTTTCAATTTCGTAACCAGCCTCGTGCAGCACTATTATAAAACTGATCTCATCCTCAGCTCTGGGAAGAGAAATCTGATCTACCTACAAACTGTCAGTTCTGTGTCAGCCTAGTCAGTTTCTCTTCCAGCCATATAGCTTGCAATAAACTGTTTGTCAATTTCACTTCGAGCTGTGTTTTGTGATCTCTAACCAATTGGGCAAATTTCTCCGACAGCATATGAATAGGAAGGGTTTAGCGGGACATGGGCTAAGTGCTGGCATATGGGACTAGATTAGCTTAGGATATCTGGTTGACATGGACGAGTCAGACTGAAGGGTCTGTTTCTGTGCTGTACATCTCCATGACTCTATCTGATAGTGACATAAGGAAAAACTGCTCCCATTGATGGAAGATTTGATGATTAATAGGCAGAAGTTTTAGATAATTGGCACAAGAAGTAATGTCAAGAAAAAATATTTTTCACACAGTGGCTGTTTAGAGTCTGGAATGCACTGTCCTGGAGTATAGTGAAGGCAGCGACAATCAAGGATGTCAAAAGTGAGTGAGATTGTTGTGTTTTAAGGAATATGCAGAGCTACTGGGTGAAAATGGGCAAGTGGGGTAAATTACAGATCAGTTCAATCATGACCAGACAAGCCTGGTTCCAAACCTGACCAGAACATAATCCATACACCTAAGCTTAATTCTCATACTTGACTCCCACAGTGGACCCCATAACCAAGAATTCCTGGTCTAAAACTAACACCTCAACCTCACACAGAGACAGACAATAGCGATTCCGCCTGCAGAAACAGACAGGAGATCATACTGAGCAACTTGAAAGGCTACGCAATGGAGGAAATTGTAACCAAATCAGAATCAGTGGTGTAGACTGCGGTTGTCACGGTTCGGCAGTGGAGGTTTTGGAGAAGAGAAAAGCTAAGTGTTTCTCTATCTGAAGATCGCTGTTCCTGAGCAAACAGACCGCACTCACCACCACCAGCTCCTCCGTTGTCTCAGACAATGCCTGGTCCCCGCAATCCGGCCTGGGGTCCAGCTGGTCCAGCTGGTCGGTGTTCCCCTCAGTGACCGGGGCACGGAGCCACCAGCTGAAAACCAGCAGCAGCAGCACATTCAGCAGCAAGCCAGGGCTCCAGTAAATAAACGGAGCGACAAACAGGACACCAGCCAGCAGCTGTTTCGGAGACATGTCCGCCTTCAGACAATACAAGCTGACGCGGAACCTGCCTCTGTCGAAGAAAAAGCCCTTTAATCATTGGCTGACTCATTGGACATGAACAAAATAAACGCCCCTCCTTCACAAACAAAAAACAAAACGTATCACTAGTGTTCACCAGCGACTTCGTTGAACGTGTGGTGGAAACAGGCTCAATCGGAAGTGGTTTTAAAGTGAAAGGTAACAGGTTTAGAGGAGATTTGACCACTTCCGGACGGATTTGTGGTCAAAGGTGTTTTTCTTCATAAAGTGAGGCAGGGGATTTGAGAAAACAATTTTCACCCAGAGAGTGCTGGAAATCTGGAACGCCCTGTCTGGGAGCGGTACTGAGGCAGGAAACTTCACAACCTTTAAGCAGGACTTGGGAGGAGCTCTTGGAGATACGGTCAGATTTTTGAAATTAAAAAAAGGTACCTGCTCTTGGTCAGATCCACCGATGTCAAGCCAGTGTTCTTCTCTGACCACTGCCTCCTGCTGGCCGACTGTCACCTACAGGACGAGCAGCGGGCTGGTAAGGGAAGGTGGAAGCTGAACACAAAACTGTTGACCCCGGGAAACATTGAGGAGCTCAAGAGGGACTACGCAGGTTGGAGAACCGTGATGCCCCTCTTTGAGTCCCCAGCGGACTGGTGGGAAACAGTAAAAAGGAACATCAAGAGGTTCTTCATCCTCAAAGGTGTTCAGGAGGTGAGAGAGAGGCGGGGAAAACTGTCCCAGCTCCAGGAAATTATGCAGAACCTGCTCCTGCTGCAGACGATGGGGGTCGATGTCACGGAGGACCTCAAGGAGGTGAAGGGCCAGCAAGCCTCACTCTTTGCCTCGGAGGCTTCCAAGATAATCTTCCGGTCCAGGGTCCACTCGGTGGAGCAGGACGAGACGTGCTCACGTTTCTTCTTCCAGAAGGTGCACACAGAGAGCTCTGTGCTCAGCAGCCTGAAGGAAGAAGACGGCTCGATAATGTCATCTCAGGCTGACGTCATGAGGATCCTTCTATGCCAGTCTGTATCAGCCTATTTAGTTTGTCTGTATAATTCAAACCCTCCGGACTTGGCAACATCCTTGTAAAACTTTTCTACACGCTCTCAAGTTTAACAACATCCTTCCAGATGGACTGAGAATAAGGACCAAACATGTGCAGTTGGACAAAAGGCTGAGGCCTTTATTTTACCTAGAGTGTCAAAGACTGAGGGGTGATCACGAAGGATAGGGTGAATAGCCAATGTCTTTCTCCTAGGGTGAAGGAGTCCAAAACTAGATGTCATTGGCTTAAGGTGAATGGGGCAAGCTTTAAAAAGAACCTGAGGGGTAACTTTTCACGCAGAGGATGGTGCATGTATGAAATGTTGAGAGAGGAAGTTGTAGAGGTGGGTACAATTACAGAATTTAAAAAGCATCTGGGTGGGTAAATTAATAGGAAAAATTCAGAGAGATATGGAAACGTCGAATTTCCTGTTCCTTGGATGCTGCCTGACCTGCTGTGCTTTAACCAGCAACACAGTTTCAGCTCTGATCTCCAGCATCTGCAGACCTCACTTTTTACTCGCAGTGGGGAAAGACCACTGTTTAACATCTGCCTGCCTAAAGAAGAATAGGGAGCCCACGCAGTAAGTGGGCTCCGCTGACGCCTCAGCTAAACATATGGATGATCAATGTACAGACCTGTATATACAATTGATTAATTCCAATCACTGTATGTAAAGAAATAGAACGTATACATATGTATGGCATGACCAATTGTACAAATCATCAAAATATTTTATGAATAAAGTATATTTTTGAAATTAAAAAAAAGTCAAGGCTACTGGCCGATGGTGGGAAAGTGGTGTAAGTGTAGGGAGTAATACATACTCAATGGACTGAAAAGCCTCTTCTGTATTATATGATTCTAAGGCATGAGATAATTATTTAAATAGAAATAATATGCAGGGTGGGCTGAATGGCTGACTGTTATACCAATAGGGCCATTAAGTCTGTGCCACCATTTGATCATGGCTGGTATGTTCTCATATAGCCCATTTTCCTGTCTTCTCCCAGTAACCATTAACCCCCTTATTAATCAAAAATCTATCTCTCTCTTAAATATACTCAATGACTTGGTCTCCGCAACCCTCTGTGGCAATGAGTTCCATAGACCAGCACCCTCTGGCTGAAGAAATTCCTTCTCATCTCAGTTTATAATGGGTCGTCCTTGCACTCTTTGGCTGTGCCGTTAGGTCCTAGTCTCTCCTCCTCGAGGACATATCTTCTCCACATCCACTTTATCCAGGCCTCTAAGTCCTCCATAAGTTTAAATCAGATTCCACCCTTCCACACCACACCACACCACCCCACCCCCTCACCCACTCATCCACACACACACGCACACATCCTTCTTAACCTCACTGAGTTCAGACCCAGAGTCCTCAACCACACGTCATATTATAAGCCGTCCTTTCTGGAATCATTCTTGTAAACTTTCTCTCGATCCCCTCCATGCCCAGGATATTCTCCCTTAGGCTCAAAACTGTTCACAATATTCCAAACGCAGCCTGACCAGACCCTTATACAGCCTCTTTTATGACACTGCTCTTGTCTTCTAGCTAACATTGCATTTGCCTTCCTAACTATCAATGATCTGCATGTTCATCTTAAGAAAATCCTGAACCTTTGTGCTTCAGATTTTTGAAGCCTTTCCCCAGTCTATTGTTCCTACCAAAGTGCATACCCTCACATTGTATTCCATCAGCCACCTTTTTGCTCACTCTCCCAGCCTGTCCAACTCCTTCTGCAACCTCCCCAGTTTCCTCAACATGACCTGCCCCTCCATCTTTTTGTTATCTGCAAATTTAACAACAATGCCCTTAGTTCCTTCGTTCACATCATTAATGCATAACGTGAATAACTGTGCTCCCAAAACTGCCCCCTGCCAAACTCAACTAGTCACTGGCTGCCATCCTGACAAACACAATATTGTCCCCAATCTCTGCCTTCTGCCAGTCAGCCAATCCTCTATAGATGCCAGCACCTTGCCCCTAACACCATGGGCTCTTATTTAACGACCTCCTATGTGGCACCTTGTCAAAGGCCTTCTGGAAAGCCAAATAGATCACATCCATTGGCTCGTTTTTGTCTAGTATGCTTGTTACCTCCTCAATGGATTTGTCAGGCATAACCTTTCCTTGATGAAACTGTGCTGACTCAGTCCTATTTTACTATGCACTTCCAAGTACTCTGCAATGTCATCCTTAATAATGGACCAGATTGTGGAGATTTTGGTAGTACATTAGAAGTACTACCTCATTGTTTGCAATAATTTTATGCTAATTTTTAGTGTTTCTTATACAAATGTATCCATGGCTTGCTGAATATCAACATTTAAAATCCATGCCTTTTAATAAGTATTTTGTATTTAATCCTTACGACCAAAGTGTACACCTCAAACTTTCGCACATTATAGGCCAGCTTGCTCACTCGCTTACTTTATATTTATGTTCGTTATTTATATCCTCTTTATGTTCTCCTCACATCTCCACATAGAATTGTCTTTTTCACTCATATTGTGTCTGAATAGCTGATCCACACTGCACCCCACCAGTTACAGCCTGTCAACATTAAAATTCCCAATTTATTAGATTAGATTACTTACATTGTGGAAACAGGCCCGTCGGCCCAACAAGTCCACACCGACCCGCCGAAGTGCAACCCACACATACACCTACATTTACCTCTTACCTAACACCATGGGCAATTTAGCATGGCCAATTCACCTGACCCGCACATCTTTGGATAGTGGGAGGAAACCGGAGCAAACCCGCACAGACACTGGGAGAACGTGCAAACTCCACACAGTCAATCGCCTGAGGTGGGAATTGAACCCAGGTCTCTGGCGCTGTGAGGCAGCAGTGCTAACCACTGTGCCACCGTCCCTTTACTAATACATTATCCTCAACTTCTTGAGCTCTATCTTGTATATTTCCTGTTTAAGATATTAAACTGTAACAATAGCTGAATTTAAAAACTGGATTCTCAACTTGAACATTTTCACTACACTACAAATTGCATGTTTCATTCTTTAATAAACTTCTCGATTGTTTATAATTTATATTGTCTCACATAATTTCCTGCATTACTAACATGAGAACCACATTCTCAAATCTGTTTGGTGGGGAGAGGGCTGTACATTCCTGAGGAATTATTCCCTGCACCTGATAATATCCTAACAGAATATTCTAACGGATGGAATTTGATTGAATGGCCTTCTGGTGGGTAACAAAATTCACAGGGACTCCTTTCCTGTAGAGAGAACTCAATCAGACCTTCAGACACATTTAGTACTATGTTTCTCAACTTAATGTCGGGAAGAATCATCTGAGAGGGATGCTTCATCAAGAATTGGTCCAAAAAGGGGCCAGAAATGTAATCCATCTCCACCTGGCCAGCAACTGGTAGTACAATTTATTGCAGTACTGCTCCCCATTGTATTCCCATGACATCTGAAGGAGAATGTGTGTTTGATTCCTGAATGGCAACTCTGATACTGTATATTCTATTGTGGCACAGCCTAAATCATGCATTAAAAGTACAAGTTGATGCCAGAATCCCTGGCAATATACCGAACAGCAATCTGTGGTTTCAGACAGAAAGAGAAGAAAAATAACATATAGTGGGAAACTGAAACTCAGTTTTGCAACTCAATAAGTATTTCACATCGGATTTGTGATTAGTGGAGATGGTGGCATATTAAAAATGTCATTGTGCTAGTAACATGAAGGTCCACACTAATGCTCTGGGGATATGGTTCAAAGCCTACCATTGCAGTTGGTGGAATTTAAATTCAATTAATAAATCTGTACAAAACTAGCCTCAGTAAAGAGCCATGATTCAACCAGCAATTGTTGTAAATAACCCATTTGGTTCACTCATGTACTTTAGGGAAGGTAATCTACCACCATTACTTGGTCTGGCCTACATATGACTTGGATTAACAGTAGTGTGGTTGACTCTTAATGGGTCTCTGAATTTACTTAGAAATCCTTTCAGTTCAAGGGCAAAAATACCTTGCCAGGAACACCGACCTACAATGAAAGAATAAAATAAATATTATTTCCAGGGATCTACAATGGAATCACAGCATTCCACTGCCAATAAATAAATTGGATGGGTAAAGAGTTTTCATTTGCAACCTTGGATACACAGTCCATTAGAAGGTCAAGCAAGTTGTGCACAAGAGAGAAGGAAGCTACAAAGGGAGATAAATGGAATAAATGTGTGGGATTTCAATTTTTGGGTCAGAAACCTGACACTGGGGTCTATCTAGGGTCCTGACCCCTTATATTCCCCACAGGACTCCTCCTATATTTGATTCTAATGCAATTAAAAAAGAGGAAGAGGGTCCATTGTCCAATTAAGGATAGAGGTTACTCTCTTAATGCTGAAGACCCAATGGAAAGTCATCCAACAGTGACAGTCCGCATCTGCATGACAGGTAGTGTGTGAAAACATGAATTTATGTACTTTGGCAGGAAGGAGAGAAAAACTGAAGGTTATTTAAATAGTGAAAGACTGCAGAACATAGATCTTAGAACTGTACAGCACAGGAATGGGCCCTTCAGTCCAAGAGGGTCTCCCTCCTATAGGAAGGACGCTGTGAAACTTGAAAGGGTTCAACTTGCCAGGGTTGGAGGATTTGAGTGAAAGGGAGAGGCTGAATAGGCTGGGGCTGTTTTCCCTGGAGTGACAGAGGCTGAGGGGTGACCTTTACAGAGGTCTACAAAATAATGAGGGACATGGATAGGGTAAATAGACAAGGTCTTTTCCCTGGGGTGGGGGAGTCCAGAAATAGAGGGCATAGGTTTAGGGTGAGAGAGGAAAGATATAAAAGAGACATAAGGGGCAACTTTTTCACACAGAAGGTGGCGCATGCTAGAGGAATTAGTAGAGGAATGGGTTGCTAGAGGAAGTGATGGAGGCGAATACATTTGCAACATTTAAAAGGAATCTGGATGGGAATATGAATAGGAAGGGTTTAGCGGGATATGGGCCAAGTCCTGGCAAAAGGATCTAGATTAATTTAGGATATAGGCTGGCACAACATGCAGGGCTGAAGGGCCTTTTCTGTGCTGTGCTGTACTGTTCTCTGTCCTGTGTTCTATGATATCTGGTTGGCATGGATGAGTTGGACTGATGGATCTATTTTTGTGCTGTACATCTCTATGGCTCTATGTTGTGCTGAACATGATGCCAAATTAAACTAATTCCTCCTGCCTGCCTATGATCCATATCTCTCCATTCCTTGCATATGACAACCTTCTACACTATCCACAGCTCCACTGATCTTTGTATTGTCTACAAACTTACTAACCCTACATTTTCATCCAAGTGACTTGTATGTATCACTAATGTAGGACATTAGTGAACCAGATGGGGTTTTCCAACAATTCACAATGGTTTCATGGTCACTATTAGATTCTTAATTCCAGATATTTATTGAATTCAAATTCCTCCATCTGCCATGGTGGGATTTGAACCCAGGTCCCCAGAACATTAGCTGAGTTTCTGGATTAAATGTGTAACTTTCTCGTATTATGGCCATCACCACCCTTAGTCCTCTATCTATGGAAAGATATACTAGAATTGGGGGCAGTCCAGAGAAGGTTCAGTAGGTTGCTCCTGAATGTGGGGAAATGGTTTTATGAGGAGATGGTGAATAGATTGGGCCTGTACTCTGTGGGGTTCAGAAGAATGATAGGCGATCTTATTAAAACATACAACGTCCTTAGGGGACTGGAAAAGGCAGATGCTGAACTATCTTTTTCACCTTTTTGAAAGTGTTAGGATCATCGTGTGCAATCACAGATTAGAATCCCCACAGTGTGGAAACAGGCACTTTGGCCCAACAAGTCCACACTGACCCTCCAAAGAGTATCCCACCAAAACCCATTCCTCTACTAATTCGTCTAACCAACATGTCCCTAAACACCATGGATAATTTAGCATGGCCAATTCACTTAACCTGCACATCTTTGGATTGTGTCGAAAACCAGAACACACCCACAGGGAGAATGTGCATCTCCACACAGGTAGTTGCCCGAGGGTGGGATCGAACCTGGGTACCTGGCGCTGTGAGACAACAGTGCTAACCACTGAGCAACCATGCTGCCCTAGATGAAGGAGTGTGACACTTAGAACATAGAATTCTTTCTTATCTGAGGATAGTGAATCTTTGGAAATCTTTACCTTAAAAGGCTTTGAGGTTATGTCATTAAGCATATTCAAGGCTGAGGTTGACAGATCTTTAATCAATAAGAGAATCAAGGATTATGGTGAAAAGACAGGAAATGATCTCATTGAATGCTGGAGCAGACTCAATGAGTCAAATGGCCTACTTCTGCTCTATATCATATGGTCCTAAGAGTTCAGCTTTCTCATCTATGTTTGAACCAAGGCTGCTCCCAAGCTGGAGTTGTATCTGTATCAGGTAATCAGCAAGTGAAATTGAGAAAAACAATATTTATTCCCTTGTGCTGCACACCTGAACAGCCTCTAATGTAAATGAGGAACAATGGATACAATTGGTTGCATTTCTGTTGCAAATTGGGATAATTACTGACTCTCGACCAACATATTCCATTCCGCCCTGTTCTGTTACAATTACCCTCCTCTGCTTGTTGACCATTGCCAGTGAAGGTGAGAATCTCAACTCCTCCTGATAGCTGCATGCTATAATTTGCAGTGTACAGTTGTCACTGCATCATTACCCATATTATTCATCTGTAAGCATGTACCACTCACATGCAAGACAGAGTTTCATGAGTTAGGAACTTATAAATTTAGAGTTTAGGAAAATTCATTTTTCCATTTACCACAGTTGTTCACAGATAAATAATCCAGATAAAGCAAGAGAGACTAGCATTCATATCGGACTTCTCATGAACTCAGGATGTCCCAAGAACACTCTGTGAATATTTTTAATCAAGCTGTTCTGATGTATTATGACACATCTCCAGGGCAGATGGGACTTGAACCCAGACCTTCAGGCCAAGTGGTAGGAACTCTAAATGTCATCACTGTTGTGATGTCGGAAATACAGCTGTCAAATTACACAGCACACTCCCACAAACAATATCTAATAACGTTTCAGTGACACTTTCTGATTGGACACATATTGTCCAGAACATCAGGGAGAAAATAAAAGATGGGACTTTACAATAAGGTGGCAACTCAATACTGCAACGCTCTGTCAACATTACACTGGAATATTAACCTGGATTTCCGCCTTATGTCTCTGGAACAGAAATTGAACCCAGGCCCTCTTGATCCAGACTGAATTACCAGCTGATCCACAGCTGGCATGTACAGACCAAGAGGGCTTCAATCTCTGCTGTTTTCTTTGTTGTCCCCTTCATCAGGGAAGGTGACAGATCTATGAACTTTGCTGACTACATTCCAAAGAGAAAGAACATCCCCCTCCTCGAAGTCTTCAGCAGGCAGCATGGGTACAGGTGCAGTAGCTGTAAAGCTGGGCATGGGGCAATGGGCAGTGCACATTGTTGGAATGTGGTCTGTGATAATGGAAACATAACAGAGTAATTAACACTGCAAAAAGGAGAAGACAGAAACTTGTCTTGATTCCTTACAGATACTTGGGGACCTGTTGTACATTTCAGTCTTTTCTGTTTTTAATTCAGATTCCCAACAAATGCAGATTTATTCTGTTTCTTTTTCCTATGCATTTCCCTTGCTCCCTTTAATTGATGTAGCTCGGGTATTTCATAAAGCAAAGTCTATTAATTTGTTGCTGCTGCTATCAGAGTACAGAGTAGACAAATCGAATTGAACTTTAGTTAGACCACAATTGAAGTAATGGGAACAGTTTTGATTTCCTTACCATAAAAACATAGGGAGGGAGTGAAGCGGATTCAAATAGGATTTACCAGGATAATAGCAGAGTTAAGTGGATACACTTAACAAGAAAGGTTAAACAGACTGGCCTGACAGAGGAAGCTGACAGATGACCTGATAGAGATATTTAAATTGAGAGAGGATTGGACAGGCAGAACACATAGAGGAAGCAGAGTAAGAATGTTTCCACTTGTTGGGACAAAATCAAGAGCCATAAATATAAGATAGTAACAAATGAATTCCAGAGATATCAGGATAAACTTATTTACCCAAAACAGTGGTGTGAATGTAGAGCAAGTTATCACAAGGAACGAGTGAGGCAAAATGGATAAATGCAGTTAAAGGGAAGCCATATTACAGGGTGGAATTTTCTCGATTTGCCTGGAGTTTTTGGAAGGGCAGGGAGAGCAACAAAAACATCACTTCCTGGCAGGTTTGCTGTTAGCTTCTAGTACCTTTCAGGCTGGTTAACTTTCTTGACCTTCACAGAACCTCTTTAGCATTTATTAGCATTTCATGAGTTCTCATTAACATCCTGGCAATCCAGAATTAGGTGCAAGGTCACAATCTCATGAAACAAAACCAGTGAACTTGTGTGTTCACAAACCTGGTGTGTGTACCAGGCATGGGAGACTTCTTCCTCCAAACTCTGATGAGAATAAACTTTTTCAGTAACTTGGCTCCTTCTTATCCCAAACTTTCCCTTGTACAAACCTGAAACCTGTCCAGACCAACAAGCCTGATTTAGCAAGGCAGCCACACTGGATGATACCAACAAACTCGACTCAGGGCAGGCAAGTGCTGCTGGACTCAAAAGTGACCTTCATTCAATGGTCCATCTTTTACAATTATCTCCTTGTCCCATACAACCCTTTGGGTGAAAAGCTGTCGGATGTGTATGTTCTCCTAGTTGTGATGAAAGGTCAGAGGGAGCCCTGGCAGATGTGTCGTTTCAGTCCTGATGAAGGGCTTTTTTTTTCTTTAAATAGTTGGGAGTTCTCTGTCACTCATACTTTAACAGATTACAAGATGAGGTGATCTTTGTTGGGTGTTTGGTTTAAAGTGTCTGCCACCATGTCAGAACAGTTTGGGGGCATGGGTCCAGGATTTGGACAGGTTTAGACGGGTCCAGTCTGAGATTTGAACAGATTTAATCCCAGCAGATTTAAACACGTGCTGATTAATATCTGAGATCTTTAAATAAAATGTAGGTGAGACAATTTGTTTAATTTCAGTTATTTGTGGCTGGTTAAATTAAAAGTGAGAGAAATGGCTCATAAGATTGCAAAAGACGTTCTGGGATTTGAAGATGATTCACAAATTTGCCAAGTAAGTTTAGAAGGACAGAAAAAGACCACACGTTTAGAATTAGCAAAGAGGTTAGATTTGGGTTTAACCAAGGACAAAAATAAACTGAAATTGTAAGGGAGTTAGTCAAGCACTTAGGTGTGTCAGAAAAACTGACACGTGCAGTAGAGTTAGAAGAACTTAAATTACCATTGAGGAAAATGGAGTTAGAAGATAAACAGGGAGAGAGAGGAAAAAGAAAGGGAGAGAGAAAGAGAGAGAGAAGAAAAAAAGGGAGAGATAAAAAGAGAGAAAAGAAAGAGAAAAGGACAGAGAATTTGAACTTCGTCAGGAAAGTCAAGTTAACAGGATGGAGAAGAAGACAGAGGGTAGTGGTATATAAAAATATGTTAAAACTTTGCCACATTTTGACGAGAAAAATGTCAAATCCTTCTTTATTTCATTGAAAAATTGGCTCTGCAGATGGAGTGGTCAGAGGACTTGTGGGTAATGCTAGTTCAGACTAAGCTGGCAGGCAGAGCTGGTGAGGTATTTGCCATGTGTCAGATGAGGGGTCAAGAGATTATAAAGAGGTTAAACAGGCTATTATAAGTGCTTATGAATTGGTACAAGAAGCATATAGACAATGGTTCAGAAACTTAGAGAAAGAACCAGGTGAGACTTATGTTGCGTTCGAAAGAATTAAACATAGTAATTTTGATAGATGGGTTGGCCTTAAAAGTAGATAAGACCTGAGGCTCTCAGACAGATTATTCTGCTGGAGGAGTTTAAAAGCTCACTTCCAGAGATGATATGAAGGCATGTGGGTGAACAGAAAGTTCAAGAAGTGAGAAGAGCAGCAGAGATGGCAGATTAATAAACGTTGGTGCATAAGGCAAAGTTTAGCTTCCGGCAAGATTCATCCTTTAAGGGAGAGAAATTGGGAGAAGGGGAGATCATACACTACAAAACAAAGAGTAGAGAACACAGTAATTCCTTACCACAGGTTTTTTTTAAAAACCCAAGGAGTGGAAAGGAGGTGAAAGGCCTCAGGTATTTTCACTGTAATGAAGTGAGACACAGAAAATTACAGTGCCGGTAGTTTCAGAAGGGCACTGGGAAAAGGTGTTTTCACTGCCAAACAGTGGAATACATAAAGTCTCAGTGGTGGTTGAAAAAGAAAGGCACGGTGGGAAAAGATGTGGTAAAAGAAGCTAAACCAGTGGCATTAGTGATAGTAGTAAAGAAAAGTCGAGGAGCTGCAGGAGAGTGCACAGCCGAGACAGGGGCTGGGAATGGAGCTAGTGCCTGATCTCTATTAAGAATTCACATCTGTGTGTAATTTTGACTCAGAAAGAACTGTGAGAGAAGGGAAAGAAGTTATAATTTTGAGAGATACAGAATCTAATCAGTCTCTAATAATAAGAGATGAATGTATTTGCACGCTTTTTGACCTGTTACCTGAGATTGTGGTAATTTGTGGGATAGATGGACTGAGATTTAGCATTTCCCAATGTAAGATCAGGTTGGAGTGCCAACTCAAGCCTGGGGAAGTAACAGTGGGAGTGATTGACAGAGTGTCAGTTCCAGGAATCCAGTTTGGTCTTGGCAAAGATTTAGCATGATCCAAGGTGGGAGTGACACCCCTTATTGCAGAGAAGCCAAAGAAAATGTAGGGGTATGGGTGGGTTGCGCTTCGGCGGGTCGGTGTGGACTTGTTGGGCCAAAGAGCCTGTTCTACACTGTAAGTAATCTAATCTAATCTAAAAAAACTACGCCAGAATTTTCTAAAACTGTGTAGTAACGTGATCCCACTATCATAAGTCATAACATGAAGCAAACCCTAAGAGAAAGATGAAGGAGTTAAGGTTCAGTTAGAGGACACCCTGTTTGATGTAATGGTGTAAGAAAAACCTGAACAGGCAGTGGGTCAGGCAGACGTGTTTAATCTTGAAAGGCTAATGGACTTTCAACAAAAAGATGAGACAATGAAAGATATATGTGTTGGGGGATCCAAGATGGCGGCGACCCAGCAAGACTGAGTCCACAGTGCTCTACCCAAAACTTGGGAAAAGTGGGCTATCCACCCCCACCACACTCACTAAACCATTTATAATAGTTGTTAACCTTAAATAGTTACCTATTAGTACATTTAAATAGTCTAATACTAGCTGGAAAATGAGTAAAGGGAAGGGAACAGGCAGCTCTAAGAAAGCAGGGACCCCTCCCCCACCCTCTCCCTCTTCAGCTGCAACAAAGGTGTCTTCAGCTACTTCAGGAGATTTACCAATGAAGATGAGCTTTGAGGAGATGTTTGCCAGGTGGGAGGCGAAGATTGATGCTTTTATCGATGAGTCTCGGCAGAGCAGAGAAGCACTATCAGTCGAGCTGCAGAAGCAGGGCAGAGACATTCAGGAATTGGAATGCCGAGTCAGAGAGGTGGAGTCGAAGGCCGCAGCCTCAGAGATTAGGATAAAATCAACAGCCGACCACATCCGTTTTCTCGAGAATCGAGTCCAGAACCTAGAAAACCACATTGATGACCTCGAAAATCGATGTCGTAGAAAAAATATTCGGTTGTTGGGCCTGCCCGAGCAGGAAGAGGGAGGTCAGCTGACAGCATTCTTAGAGCATTGGCTGCCACAACTTTTAAATCTGCATAATGGATCAGGCCAGGTAAGGGTAGAATGGGCCTACCGGGTCACAGTACGTGGGCCCGGCTCAACCCAGCGCCCACGCCCGGTCCTGTTCCAGCTGCAGAGCTATAGGGAGAGGCAGATGCTCCTGGAAGCCTCAAGAAATCTGGGAAAAGATCCCCAAGCTATGACCCACAAAGGATCCAGGATCATGCTGTTCCAGGACTTCTCCCCAGCTTTGGTCCGAAAGAGGAAGGCATTCGATGAGGCGAAGAAGCGTTTAAGGGACTTAAATATCCAGTGCTCCTTACGATATCCAGCGACGCTACGCCTTAGCCACGAAGGATCCATATATAACTTCGGATCACCGGAGAAGGCTAAGGAATTCTTGGACTCTCTTAAATAAACTGTAAGAGATTGTGGACGCTGGTCTGCCTTTCCCATTATTTTGGTTTACATCCCTTCATCTTTTCTTATCTTTCCCCCTATGTGTGTATGTATATATATATGTTGGGGCGTTTGGTTAATGTTGATGGGGAGAGGTGGTTACCTTATTCTATTTTACTTCTGTTTTTAGGAGCGGGGTTGTTTTTCTTTCCCCTGTTATTTTGTGGTATTATATTTAAGTATTACATGTTGAGATTGTAATCTTATAGTTATATATGGTATTAATATTCCCAAATATATTTAGATGTGGGTGTGGGTGGGGGTGGGGTGTTCACTGTTAACTCTAGCTTTATATTATATTTGAATTCTCCTCATTTTATTGAGGAACACCTGGGTCAAGGGTGGGGCACTGGTTGGAAGAGGGTAAGATGGACTGTGGGAGAGGAAGTGACGCTCCCTGGGAACAAGGGAGAAAATCTCCAATTCGGAATGTTTTACATTTTTTATACTTAGAAAGAGTTTTTTGTTATATTGTTTTGAGTGTATCAGAGAATCTTTACTTTTGTAAATCTTGTATGCTCCATGCTCGGGATGTTCCAGATAGGGTTTCCCCTCCCGAGGGGTCTCGGATCTGTCCAGATGATTATGGCTGAACAGTCGGTTAAGTGGTGCACCTGGAATGTCAGGGGGAGTAATTCGCCAGTTAAAAGGAAGAAAATATTATCAAATCTTAAGAAGGAGAGAGTTGATATAGCTCTCCTACAGGAGACACACCTGTCGGATAAAGAACACTTAAAATTACGACAGGGCGGATTTGATCAGGCCTTTTTTTCCTCTTTTAATTCAAAAAGTAGGGGAGTCGTTATCCTTGTCCGGAAGAACTTCCCTTTGAAAATTCTAAATCAGATAAAAGACGAATCTGGACGATATATTTTGATTCAAGCCCTCATAAATGGAGAGGAATATGGGATCTTAAATGTATACTGCCCCCCGGCACACCCCTTTAAATTCATAACGGAAGCTTTTTCAAAACTGATGGCCTTTGGTGCCCGTCATACAATTATAGGGGGAGACTTTAATTGTATTATGGATCCGGAAATAGACAGGATTCCCAAGAGTGCCGCTGGAGTATCTCCCAGATCTAGACAACTGGCGGACCTGAATAAAGAATTAGGATTGGTAGATGTATGGCGATGTCTCCATCCACAGGGTAGAGATTTTTCTTTCTACTCTAATCCACATAAATGTCACACAAGAATTGATATGTTTTTTGCCCCATCGATTTTTCTAAACTCTATAGCAACCTGTAAAATAGGTACTATAGCAATCTCTGACCATGCCGCTGTATACATGGAAACTAAGGTAAAGAACAATGGGACATCTGCTCGGCATTGGCGTATGGACCCCTTCCTGATAAAAGATAGCAAATTTTTAAAGTACTTCTCCCAAGAACTTAAAACTTTTTTAGAAATTAATACTGGTACGGCTAGCAATCCGTCAATGATGTGGGAGACCATCAAAGCTTATGCACGAGGTTTGATCATCTCCTATTCAGCGACCCAGAGGAAAATGAAGGGAGAGCAACAGCGTCTGCTCGAAGCTCGCCTAAAAGCAGCCGAAACAGCATATGCTGATAGACCTTCTATCACAAAATTGCAGAGGATTACAGCTCTTAGGACAGCTTTAAACATTGCGCTTACTCAAATGGCTAAAAGGGAAATATTATTTGCAAAACAAAGATTATATGAATATGGCGACAAACCGGGTAGATACTTAGCATTTCTTGCAAAGAAAAAGAAAGCCCCTCAAACTATTCCGACCATCAAGGAAAGTACAGGTACCCTGACTCATGATCATAAAAAGATCAATGCGACCTTTAAAGAATTTTATTCTAAACTATATAGATCGCAGGATTGTGAAGATAGGATTAGGAGGATGCAGTCATTTTTTAAAAATTTGACCTTCCCGGGCCTGACTCCGGAACAGGTGTCGGCCCCAAATACCCCTTTAACAGTCCAAGAAATACTTGAGGCAATTAGGCAACTTCAGAGCGGAAAAGCACCGGGCCCGGATGGTTTTCAAGCTGAATTCTATAAAGAATTTACAGGAATATTGGTTGACCCACTTATGGATATGTATAATTTTGCGCATAGTCAGATCTGTCTCCCGCCCACGCTGAAAGAAGCAAATATTTCTCTTATCCTCAAAAAAGGAAAAGACCCAGAAGATTGTGCATCTTACAGACCAATATCCTTACTAAATGCAGACTTTAAAATTCTCTCAAAAATGTTAGCACTAAGGCTAGAAAGGGTACTGCCATATATTATAAAGGAGGACCAGACGGGATTTATTAAGGGCCGCAGATCATCCAATAATATCAGAAGGGTCTTGAATATGATCCAAGCCTGTCATCAGGGAAAGATACCAGGAGTAGTAATTTCATTGGATGCGGAAAAGGCATTTGATAGGGTTGAATGGTCATATTTATTTTACACATTGGAGAGGTTTGGCGTTGGACAGGTGTTTACCAAATGGGTTTCAACATTGTATAATGACCCCAAAGCAGCTGTTATTACTAATGGGTTAAGATCGGATGGCTTCAGTGTGGGTAGGGGCTGCCGTCAAGGATGTCCTCTCTCACCATTGTTGTTTACACTGATAATCGAACCATTAGCAGAAGCCATCCGGACTGATCCTAATATAACGGCCCCGAGGATTGGTACAGGTAAACACAAAATTACCCTCTATGCAGATGACGTTCTCTTATTCCTCAGTAATCCTTTAATGTCAGTGCCTCGTCTAATTCAAGTTATTAATACATTTAGTGCATTCTCAGGCTATAAAATTAATTTTTCAAAATCGGAAGCCATGCCAATGGGTGGTCTGGCTATGATACCCCACTTAATGGACGGATCCCCTTTTCCCTTCCGTTGGTCCCTGGAGGGCTTCTTATATTTAGGTATTTTTATCACGCCAGTATTTGATCAGCTGTATAGGGCTAATTTTGTACAATTAATGGAAAGGATAAGGCAGGACCTCCAGCGATGGAGAGACCTTCCGATTTCCTGGCTAGGGAGAATAGCATTAATTAAAATGAATGTTCTGCCCCGTCTCTTATATCCTATGAGAATGCTCCCGCTGATACTGCCAAGGCTAGCCCTATGTAAATTATATGGCTGGTTAGGCTCCTTTATTTGGAACCATAGACGGCCCCTTATTAAGCTGAAGAAGCTACAACTTCCACAGGCAAGGGGAGGACTGGACTTCCCAGACTTTAGGAAATATCAGTTAAGCTCCCTACTAAGTTACATAGCTGATTGGGTTTCATCTGATCCACAATCAATTTGGCTGGATATCGAAGCCTCCCAAGTAAAATACCCACTTATTAACCTTTTATTTTCAGATAAGAGGAAAATCATTACAAACCACTGTAAAAATCCCATAATATTAAACACAATTAAGGCCTGGAATATAATGCGGCAAAATGAGGGTAACTCACATAAAACATCCCCCCATGCACCAATAGTAGGCGCATGGGGATTCCAACCGGGGATTACAGATACCACCTTTAAACTCTGGAGATCCAGGGGCATCTCATGCTTAGGGGACCTATTTAAAGATGGGATCCTGATGTCCTTTGAGCAGCTGCGTCTGAAATTCGGAATACCTAATGGGGATCTCTTTCGATACTTCCAAGTTAGAGATTATATACAGAGGAAGACTACATTAATAGATAGTCTTTATAAATCAGACAGAGAACGTAATGTCTTACGACCAGCGGGGGCATCCTCCGTTAGTACTATATACCATTTGCTACATGATGGAGTCTCAGGAGACATGGATGACCTGCTTAAAACATGGGAGCAGGACTTGGGGCTAGAAATCTCTGAGGATATGTGGAATGACATTTGGGAAAATGCTAGAAGAATTGCTATCTGTAACAGAACTCAGGCTATCCAACTAAAGATACTTCATAGGGCCCATATAGCTCCGGCTCGACTGGCAAAATTTAAGGCAGGAGCATCTCCAATGTGTCCTAAATGCAAAATAGAGGTGGGTACTCTTGTACATTGTCTGTGGACTTGTCAGAAAATCCGCAGATACTGGACTAAAGTGGCAAATACCCTGACAGAAATTTTAGGAACGGAAATTAGGGTGGACCCTGTATCTCTCCTTTTGGGCTTTTCGAACCTCTCATCTCTGGATATGCATGGGAAGAGACTATTTTCTATTCTCTCTTTCTGTGCAAGGAAAAATATTTTGGTGAACTGGGTGGCTGAGGCCCCCCCTGGACTTTCAAATTGGCACAGATTAATTATGGAATATATCCCCCTTGACTTCCTCACAAATATGGTGCACCGAAAGACTGAATTATTTTATAAAATATGGCAGCCCTTTTTGAATTATATAAATGCAGATATTTCGGCTATCCTAACAAGGGCTTTTATTTAGTGAAGATTTCAGACCGGGCTGCTCCGGGGCCCCTTGGGAGAGGAATCCTGCGCGAATACGGGTTTTATTATATTTGATGTTTATACACTCCGAGCATGTAAGAGACTTAGGTATACACTCTGGTTAGTTATAGGTTAGATTAGTAGAAAGTTGAGGTTTTTTTTTCTTTCTTTTTTCGTTTCTTTTTTTGTTTTCTTTCTTTCTCTTTTCTTTGTTAAATTATGACTATTGTATATATGATTTAATTGTACATCAATGTTTGTATTTGAGAGTTTTGTTTATTTTTGTAAATTTGCAAAAATGTTAAATTTCAATAAAAATATCTACAAAAAAAAAGATATATGTGTTGATGCATACTCAGAAAAGGATTTAGAGAATATTCCTGAGGGTTATTGTCTTAAAGATAGAATCCTCAGACGAAAATGGAGATCACTGCAGGTTAGTGCAGAGGAGAAATGGGCAAAAGTGACTAGATTGTGTTGCCGGTAGCATACAGACTGGAAGTGTTACAGGTAGCACATGAATTACCAGAAGACTCAAACTAAGGTACAAAAACATTTCTATTGGCCTGGAATGCACAAGGATGTGGTTAACGTTTGCCATATATGTCAAATGTGCCAAATGGTAGGTAAGCCAGAGGCAGTAATAAAACCAGCACCTTTGTTGCTAATTCCTGCATTCGAGAAACCTTTCATGCAGGTTATGATTGATTGTTTGTGTAGGTCCCCTCCCAACAACTAAAAGTGGGAACCAGTACTTGTTAATCATAATGGATGTGTCTACCAGATTCCCAGAGGCAATTCCATTGCAGAGTATTAAGGCAAAAAGGGTGGTAGAGGAGTTAGTAGCTTTCTTTGTGTGGTTTGGGCTACCCAGAGAGATTCAGTCAGACCAAAGGGTCTAATTTTATTGCTAGGCTGTTTAAGGAATTCATGGATAGCTTTGACATATAGCACCTTAAAACAAGCATATATCATTCTCAATCCCAGGGAGTTTTGGAAAGATGGCATCAGACCTGAAAACCATGCTAAGAGTGTACTCTCAGGATTACCCGAATGATTGGGATAAAGGTATGCCACTCGTATTGTTTGCCAATAGAGATGGATGAAATAAATCTATTCAGGTTACTCCCTTTGAGTTAATATTCAGACATGAAGTGAGAGGCACTTTGAAATTAATTAACGAGAAATTGACAGACCAAAGTCGGAGATCTCACACTTAGATTATAAATTGGAGGTGAGGGAGAGATTAAACGAAGTGGGTAAGTTGGTGAAACAGCACCTGAAAAGGACATTTTCCTATGAGGATGACGTATTAATATTGTTACCAGTGATAGGAGATCCCTTTGAGGCCAGGTTTAGTGGTCCCTATCAAATTGAGAAATAAATTGAGTCAGGTAAACTATCTGGCAAAAATGCTGGATAGGAAAAAAACTGCATCAGCTTTGTCATGTGAATATGTTGAAACCTTATTATAATTGAGAGAGGGAATTGGAGAAACAGGTGTTAGTTACTGCCCTGCAGTGTGAGAATTCCATTCCAGATGTAGTGAAGTTTGATGTGCCTCAAAATACATTAGACAATGAGGAAGTCCTTGAGGAGTGGGATAGGTTAGTGAACTATCTACCTCAGGAGCAAAGACCGCAGTGGAACGGTTTGTTGCAGCAGTATGGGAGCAATATGAGGAATAAGATCAGGAGGACTAATGCTACTATGCATGAAGTAGAAGTAGTGAATACTGTCTTGATAAGACAACACCCCTACAGGTTTAATCCTTTCAAAGCCACACAGCTGCAGAAAGAGGTGGATGCGATGCTCAATGAAGATATCGTCTAACCGAGTCACAGCGAGTGGAGCTTGGCAATCCTGTTAGTTCCCAAACCTGATGGGACTCAATGATTTTGTGTGGATTATTGGAAAGTCAACGCCGTAACGAAATTGGACTCATACCCAATACTGAGATCAGAAAACTGTATCAAGAAAGTTGGACAAGCCAGTTACATCACAAAGTTGGACTTACTGCATGGTTTTTGGCAGGTACCTTTATCAGAGAAAAAAAGCGACATTTCTGCACTTGTATCCCCAAATAAGCTATACCGATTCAAAGTGATGCTTTTTGGAATGAAGAACGCACCCACCACATTCCAAAGACTCATGAACAGAGTTATGGCTGGGTTAATAAACTGTGCAGTCTATCTGGACGATGTAGTGGTCTTTAGTGAGTCATGGAAAGATCACATGCTACAGTTGGCAGGGCTCTTTGAATGATTAAGTGAAGCAGAACTGGTAATAAACTTAATGAAAACAGAATTCACAAAAGCAGAGGTGACACTCTCGGGAAATAACATCAGTCATGGAAGGTTGACCCCAAGGAACGCTAAGGCAAAGGCCATTGAGGAATTTCCACAACCAACCTTGAGGACAGAGGTGCTTTGATTTTTGGGACTAAGCGGATTCTTCCATAAGTTTTAGTTACATCAAACTTTCTGAAACCCTTCAAAGTTGTAATCAATGCTCATGACATAGGAGTTGACACAGGAGTTGGAGCTGTTCTGCTACAGGAAAATGATGATGGAATTAAATAGCCAGTTGGTTACTTTTCAAAGATACTCAACACCCACCAGAGAAAATTCTGTAACATCAAAAAGGAACTATTAAGTTTGGTACTGCCCTTACAGCATTTTAATGTTTACAGCAGAGTAGACCAGTTGAGCTGAAGGCTAAATCTCCAGTATTTGGGAAGGTCAGGGTCAAAATAGCAGACAACATCTTTGCCACAGGAGGATTCTGTGTGTCAATGAGCAGAAACAGTAACCCTGCCAGAAATAAAAACCTTGATGCCCTCTGTCCAGCTGGTGGAGCCCTGCAAGGCTCCATTGATCTGAACAGCTGCTATGGAGGGAAGTGGCCACTAGTGGGCAAGAAGACTGCAAGGCCTAGAAATACTAATGTGTAGTTACTATCGAAGAAACACCAATGTCAAGTGAAAGGTCAATCAACTGAATGACTGAAGGCAGTCATCAAACCTCCACCAACTGAAGTAAAACAAAAACAGCACCATCATATTAACCAAATGAGGAGGAATCAGTGGAGTTTCACAACATTTTACAGTAAATTATTCTTAATACATTCCTGATAATTCATTCCTTTATCATTGTAGTGCTTACCTTTCTGTACAAGTTTAAGGATCACGATAGAAAATAAAGTTCACCATATCTGGTTTAATTACATAAAACAGCAGTCATAGAATATTAGCCTAACCAATCTGTACAGGTGTTTCAATTTTGTTTTAATAAACCTGTTCAACAACGTTAAAAATCACACAACTGCAGATTATAGTCCAACAGGTTTAATTGGAAGCACTAGCTTTCAGAGCGTTGCTCCTTCATCAGGTGGTTGTGGGGTACACAATTGTAAGACAAATGAAGGAGCAGTGCTCCGAAAAGTAGTGCTTCCAATTAAACCTGTTGGACTATAACCTGGTGTAGAGTGATTTTTAACTTTGTACACCACAATGTTATTACACACCTCTGGAGTAGTAGGTAGGACTTCAACGCAACAACACCACCACCTCCACCCCCCCTCCCCCAACCCCCCCTCACCCCCCTCCCCCCGGCCTCAAGGATAGGGACATAATTACAGTATGATCCCTGTACTGTTGTTTATACTGGACCACCAAGTAGGTGTTGAGGATGGGCCTTTACGGTAATATTACTGAATGATAATTCAAAGGATTGAACTAATGATCCCCAAACTGCAGGAGTTAAAATCTCACTATTGCAGCAAAAATGTTTTAAAAGAATTAATTAAATCAATCTCAAACAAAAGTTAATGTTAATTAATAGCACAAACTCATCTTGTTAAATAATAGCCTTGTGGGAAGGTAGTGCCCACACAAGGTGGAGCAGATGGTGCTTCGGGGGTCCCAGGCTTAGGCCGCACCACCCCCTCTCTCTCCAACTGTGACTAATTGGAGAAATAATATCCCCATAACCCAGAGACAGAATCAGAAGGAGCTGTTTTCCAATCAGAGATTCTACCTCCCTTACTCCTCCAATTAAAGACTTATCCTGTGAACAAATATGTTTTTAGAAAAGGGCATCACAGCATTTATTGCCCATCCCAAATTGCCCAGGTGGCAGTTAAGAGCCAACCACATTGCTGTGGTTTGGAGTCACATGTAGGCCAGACTGAATTAACTCCACAGAGTCTGGTGTCCGTTACCAAATCACCCATTATTTACACATGAACAGTCCTGGACTAGATTAATTTAGGATATCTGGTCGGCATGGACGAGTTGGACTGAAGGGCCTGTTTCAGTGCTGTACATCTCTGTGATAATGATTTTAGTACTGCCTCATTCAGAGTCAGCTATCAGAGTGTCAGTATCTCTGACACTCCACATCTTTCTCTGTCAGCCAGAGCTCTTGTATTGGACCAGATTAACAGCCCCAATCAGGAAACTCACAATCTATTTCCCAGCAGGTGGCTGACCCTGTTACAATCACTATACAGACCAAATGAGGGAGGCAGATTTCCTTCCATCAAGGACATTAGTGAACCAGATGGGTTTTTCTATGACAATTGATAGTGATTACATGGTCACTATCAGACCAGCTTTTTATCCCAGGGTATAGTGGTAATGTCACTGGATTAGTAATCCAGGACCCCAGGCTGTTGTTCTGGAGACATGCTTTCAAATGCCACCAGAGTAAATAGTGAAATTTGAATTCAGTAAAAATCTGGGACAAAAAGAATGTTTATTTAACAGTAACTATGTAACTACTGTCAATTGTTGTGAAAACCCATCTGGTTCATTAATGTCTACAATCTGTCATCCTTACTTCATCTGCCCTATGTGTGACTCTAGACCCACAGACATGGGGTGGCACGGTGGCTCAGTGGTTAGCACTGCTACCTCACAGCGCCAGCGGCCCAAGTTCAATTCCAGCCTCAAGCGACTATCTCTATGGAGTTTGCACATTCTCCCCGGGTCTGTGTGGGTTTGCTCCAGGTGCTGTGGTTTCCTCCCACAATCCAAAGATGTGCAAGTTAGTTGAATTGGCCATGCTAAATTGCCCGTAGTGTTCAGGGATGTGTAAGTGCATTAGTCATGGGTAAATGTAGAGTAGTAGGGGAATGGGTCTGGGTGGGATACTCTTCACAGGGTTGGTGTGGACTTGTAGGTCTGAATGGCCTGTTACCACATCTTAAAGATTCTAGAAAGTCAGGAAGTGTAGTAATGAATGCTGTATCAATTGTTAAAATTAAATCTTGGACAGAGATCTGAGAGGCAGTTCCACTAGTGTAAATATTCTCTCCATATCTATTCTATCCAACTCATTCTAAAGAAGAACGTTCCAACCTATTCACACTTTCCTGATAGCTATAATCTCTCAGCTTTGGCCTCATCCTTGGAAACTCTCTTTGTACCTTGTCTGATGTTTTCATGTCCTTTCTTGATAGTACATAGCACAAAGAAACTTAAGAAATGTGCAGAGCAGCATTTTAAATGTTGTCTGAACTGGGTTCTGATTTAATGTATCTTCACAAATGTTGAATTTTAAGCCTCCATAAATGTCCAGAAAAGAAAATGTCTGTGTTTTAGCTATTTGATCAGAGCTGAAAAGAGATCTTTTGTGAAGGACAGCAGAAAGAGGTTTCAGCGAAGCCATAGTTGGATATTGAATGTCACAGAGTGGGTGCAGATCAGCTACAGTCAGTGCATTAGGATGACATAAGAAAGCCAGACAGGGCAAGTCATGACTGCAGATCTTCTGGCAGAAGTAGCTATTTGTAGCAGATGAAAAAGAGGAGCTTCATTACAATGTTAAATTGTTTTGCAAACCTGCAACGTTGCTTTTCATGATTTATTCACCTGTATCATTGCTTTGTAGCACATTCATTTCTTATTTTTAATGAATGAAAGCGATGCTCCTACATTTTCTATGAAAGTGTATCATCTTTATCAATGCCACAGCTTATTTCTAACTTAACTGCATGATCTTCAAGTTTCCTCATAGAGTGATAGAGATGTACAGCACTGAAACAGATCCTTCAGAAACTAATCTAGTCTCATTTGCCAGCACTTGGCCCCTATTTTTCTAAGCCCTTCCTATTCATATACCCATCTAGATGCCTTTTAAATGCTGTAATTGTACCAGCCTCCAGCACTTCCTCTGGCAGCACATTCCATACACGCACAACCCTCTGCGTGAAAAAGTTTCCCCTCTCATGCTAAACCTATGCCCTCTAGATCTGGACTCCCTCACCCAAAAGAAAAGACTTTGTCTATTTATCCTATCCATACCTCTCATGATTTTATAAACCTCTGTCAGGTCACCCCTCATCCTCCAACATGCCAGGGAAAATAGCCCCAGTCTATTCAGCATCTCCCTATAACTCAAATCCTCCAACCCTGACAACATCCTTGTAAATCTTTTCTGAACCCCTTCAAGTTTCGCAACATCATTTTGATAGGAGGGAGACAGGAATTGCACACAATATTCCAAAAGTGGCGTAACTAAAGTCCTGCAAGCCTCAACATGACCTTCCAACTCCTATACTCCATGCTCTGACCAAAGCAGGAAAGCATATCAGATGCCTTCTTCACTGCATCTATTATATTTCACGTTACTTTAGCTACAGACAGTTTAATTGCTGTTGGCAAATGTTGATATTGTTCTGGTGCCCTAATCATTGAGGTAAATTATAAATGGAGCAGACACAACAATATTCATTGTGGAATACTGTTTTACACCAAACTGAATAATTAGCCTATCAATGGAACATTAGAAGCACTGACTGCACTATCAGAATTCCTGATGAAGGGCTTTTGCCTGAAACGTTGATTCTCCTGCTCCTCAGATGCTGCCTGACCTGCTGTGCTTTTCCAGCGCCACACTCTGGACTCTGATCTCCAGGATCTACAGTCCTCACTTTCGCCTGCACCATCAGAACAAGTGAGTCAGAGACAGCAAAACTGGGGAAATGGAATAACATTCTTGCAGAAAGAATGGAATGGAGGAAGTACAGTGTGGATAGTCACCATGGCTTTGTGCATGGGAAATCATGTTTTTTGAAGAAGTAACAACGAAGATTGATGAGGGCAGCATAGTAGATGTGATCTATATGGACTTCAGTAAGGCGTTCAACAAGGTTCCACATGGGAGACTGATTAGCAAGGTTAGATCTCATGGAATACAGGGAGAACTAGCCATTTGGATGCAGAACTGGCTCAAAGGTAGAAGACAGAAGGTGGTGGTGGAGGGTTGTTTTTCAGACTGGAGGCCTCTGACCAGTGGAGTGCCACAAGGATCGGTGCTGGGTCTCTACTTTTTGTCATCTACATAAATGATTTGGATGCGAGCATAAGAGGTACAGTTAGTAAGTTTGCAGATGACACCAAAATTGGAGGTGTAGAGGATAGCAAAGAGGGTTACCTCATATTACAACAGCATCTGGACCAGATGGGCTAATGGGCTGAGAAGTGGCAGATGGAGTTTAATTCAGATAAATGCGAGGTGCTGCATTTTGGGAAAGCAAATCTTAGCAGGACTTATATACTTAATCATAAGGTCCTAGGGAGTGTTGCTGAACAAAGAGACCTTGGAGTGCAGGTTCATAGCTCCTTGAAAGTGGAGTCGCAGGTAGATAGGATAGTGAAGAAGGCGTTTGGTATGCTTTCCTTTATTGGTCAGAGTATTGAGTACAGGAGTTGGGAAATCATGTTGCGCGTGTACAGGCCATTGGTTAGGCCACTGTTGGAATATTGGTCTCCTTCCTATCGGAAAGATGTTGTGAAACTTGAAAGGGTTCAGAAAAGATTTACAAGGATGTTGCCAGGGTTGGAAGATCTGAGCTACAGGGAGAGGCCGAACAGGCTGGGGCTGTTTTCCCTGGAGTGTCGGAGGCTTATAGACTTTTACAAAATTATGAGGGGGATGGATAGGATAAATAGATAAAGTATTTTCCCTGGGGTGGGGGAGTCCAGAACTAGAGGGCATAGGCTTAGGGTGAGAGCTATAAAAGAGACCCAAGGGGCAACTTTTTCATGCAGAGGGTGGTACTGGATGGAATGAGCTGCCAGAGGATGTGGTGGATGCTGGTACAATTGCAACATTTAAGAGGCATTTGGATGGGTATATGAATAGGAAGGTTTGGAGGGATATGGGCCAGGTGCTGGCAGGTGGGACTAGATTGGGTTGGGATATCTAGTCGGTATGGACGGGTTGGACCAAAGGGTCTGTTTCCATGCTGTACATCTCTATGAGTCTATGACTCTAAGTCAGTGGGCTTACAATCCCCAGAAACAGAGATAGAGAACCCAGAAAAGGGAAAAGAGGAGCCAGAGGTGGCCCAAATGAAGCTGAGGGAAAAGCAAAAATTGAAAGCTAAGTTGACAAAATTGTTTTGGGCAGAGGAATTCTGAAGAGTCGTAGTAAGCAGGGACTTAATAAAGTTGAGACAGGAAGTAATCCTGCCTCTATTCTTTTACAGATCTTCACTTCTCTTTTTCCCTTTGTCTTCCCCTGCCTTTCAACCAGTTCCATCTTGATATTTGTTTTTTTTATTCATTCACAGGATGGGGGTGTCACTGGCTAGGCAGCCTTTATTGCCCACCCCTAATTACCCAGAGGGCAGTCAAGAGTCAACCATATTGTTGTGAGTCTGGAGTCACATGTAAACCACACCAGGTAAGGATGGCAGTTGCTTTCCCTTAAGGAAGGTAGTGAACCAGATGGGCTTTTACAACAATTGACAGTGAATTGATGGTCATCTTTAGATTCTTAATTCCAGCTTTTCTTTTTATTGAAGTCTGTATTTGATGAAAAATCATCAACATTAAATATTTCTCTCTCTGTAGCTATTGCCAGACCTATTGAAAATTTCCTGCATTCTCTGTTTTTATTTCAGCAATCTCAGTGTTTTGATTTCATATTTTGCTGCTTTGCCATAAATCTGCCCATTCCTCACATTGCCATGTGTGATAGCAGATTTCATGCACTACATAGTACATAGTAACTTGGAGCAGTAGGCCATTTGGCCCTTCGAGCCTGCTCCATCATTCAATATGATCATGGCTGATCCTCTATCTCAATGCCACATTCCTACTTTTGTACCCCATACCCCTTGATGCTGTCAAAATCTAAATATTTATCTGCCTCTTTCTTGAATAAATGCAGTCATTTGTCCTCCACAGCCTGGTCATCAATCTCTGGCTGAAGGTGCTCCTCTTGAATTTGTTGTTGGATTTACTTCATGACTATCTTTATATTTACGTCCTTTGGTTTTGGACTTCCCCACAAGTGGAAACATCAAGTCAATTTTATGTCCATTGGTGACATCGCATATTAACAGTAAATCTCTGTGGTTTGGCTACCCATTGATGTGCCATTGAGCACTCAGTTTTTGTTTCTTTCACGGGGTGAGGGTGTCACTAGCTGGGCCAGCATTTGTTGCCTTTCTGTCAATGCCCAGAGGGCAGATAAGAGTTAATCACATTGCTGTGCCTCTGGAGTCACATATAGGCCAGACCGGGTAAGGATGGCCATTTCCTTCCCCAACGAAGATCAGTGAACCAGATAGATTCTTCCAACAATCAGCAATGGCTTCATAGTTTCTTGATTAAATCCAAATTTCATCACAGCACGGCACGGTGGCTCAGTGGTTAGCACTGCTGCCTCACAGCGCCAGGGACCCAGGTTCGATTCCAGCCTTGGGACTTTGCAGGTTTTCCCCATGACTGCATGGGTTTCTTCTGGGTGCTCCTGTGCAGACCCGGTCAATTGGCCATGCTAAATTGCCCATAGTGATAGGTGTATTAGTCAGAGGGAAATGAGTCTGGGTGAGTTAGTCTTTGGAGGGTCAGTGTGGACTTGTTGGGCCGAACGGCCTGTTTCCACACTGTAGTGGAATCTAATCTGCTGTGACAGGATTCAAACCCAGTTCCCCAGAACATTACCTGAGTGTGTGGATTAACATTCCAGTGATAATATCATGAGGTGATGGTCTCACCTCATGGCCATCTTCTACCCCTACCGCTGTTTTACCAGTGTCAGAAGGTGCCGCCACCATGTGGGCAAATCAGCAGATGAACCCTAGTAGTCTCCTCAATTAGTCCTTGGAGTAACCTCCCTTTGAAGGCAGGTCCATGACCAATGGAAGACAACAAATAAATAACCAGCCTACCCAGCCCCAGTAAGGTGTTCCATACCCACTGTCGCGGGGTTGGTTCTGATCTTTAGACACCGTGACAAGGCTCTCAGCATGTGATAAACCTCATCCTTGCACTTGTGCTTATTCAAGCTCCTTCAAAATTTAATAATGGCCTCTGATTGATCACCCATTCTTTAGAGAATAGGGTTCCCCTGCCTGTTCAATATTTCCTGCTGGGATAAACCCATTCATTTCTGGTGTCATCCTTCCACATTCTTCATGCAGCTTGTCCAGTGACTAAAATGGAGTCCAGAAGTTTGAAATGTGGGAGGCTTTGACATAACTTTAATATTACTTCACTTTTTTCAATTCTGTGGGTCGAGCAGGAGGGGTCTGAAAAATAGTATGGGATAATTACAGAAGAACAGTGATGGGTATATTTTCTCCAATTCAATGTTGATTTTCCATGGATTTGATAACACCAGAATGGAAACAAGTCTGGCAAGTTCTCCAAGCAGAACACAAGAGCAGTCAGCTGATTACACAGCTCGTTGTCGTGGCAACAGTGACATAGTACTGCAAAGTGATTCAGCTCTCCAGAGGAGGAGTCAAAGTTTCACTGAATCGACCGTAGAGCTTTCCATATTAGGAAATGCTGTGTCTCCTGCCTACTCACACTCTCAGGGTGACCTTAAACCAAGTGAGGTGATCAGAGAAAGGTTTGCTGGTCCTTGTCCCCTTGTTGTTTTGCCAAGATATTATCATGTGTATTTGTAATTATACACCACAGAGTGTCACATTGCGTGTGAAAAGAACTTTTAAAAATATCAATTTGAACCGGCGTGAAAATAATATGGTAAATGTTTACAAATAAACTATATCTTTGGACAAAAAAGTTGAAATATTTACAATTGCCTTTGTCCCAGAGTAATTGGAAATATCTGTGCTCTTCACCTTCCTTGATTGTGATTGCTTCACCAATTATAGTGGCTCTAAACTCTTGACTCCCAACCGGAGTTGTGTTTTATTGTGAGGAAAATTGATTGCTTTAGAAGGGCACTTATGCTTCAGTAATACAGGGCTTTAGTGAGAGTGCATCTGGAGTACTGTGTATAATACTGGCCATCTTACAGAAAGATACCAGTCACCACCCATTTCAATTCCCCCAACCACTCCCTTTCCAACATGACCATCCTTGGCCTTCTCCATTGCCAAAACAAACCACAGCTGCTATTGAAGGAACAACACCTTAGCTTCTGCCTAGGCACCCTGCAGCCCAGAGTTCTCCAGTTCCAAATAATCTCCCTCCCCTTCCTCTGACTCCCTTTCCAGCCCCACCCCCTCCCTTCCACTGCTCCCTGCCACCAACTGGATTCATTCCTCCCATTGACCGACTAGGTCATACCCTCTATGTGTCTTCGTCTATCCCCACTTCACCAGCCTACCCATGCCTCCCCCTTTATTTGCAGCTCCCCCTACACTCACCCCCAGCCCTGAAGAAGGGTTTCACCTGAAACATCAACTTCTGCACCTCTGCCTGGCTTGCTGTGTTCTTCCAGCCTCCTGCCTATCTACTTTGGATTCCAGCATCTGCAGGTTTTTTTTTATCTCTAACCAAGTTAATGCATTGAAAGCAGTTCAAAGAAGGTTTACTAGACTAATACCTGGAATGAGTAGCTATGCTTGTATCCTCTAGAGTTCAGAGGAGTCAGAAGTGATTTAATTGAAATAGATAAGATCCTGAGCAGATTTAACCGGGTGATGTTTAAAGGGTGTTTCTTCCTCTGGGAGAATCGAGAACAAGGGATCATAATTTAAAAATAAGGGTTGCCCATTTAGAACAAAGAAAAAGCAAACATTCCCCTGAGGATTGAGATAATTGAAATTCCCTTCCTTTTAAGGCAGTGGATTCAGAATCCTGAAATTTTTTTAAGGCAGAGATAGTTAGATTCTTGATTACTAAGAGAATTAAAGATTCCACACTGTAAGTAATCTAATCTAATCTAATCTAATCTAATAATTGGGAATATATAGAAATGTAAAATTGAAATTAAAATCAGATCAGCCATGATTTCATTGAATAGTGGAGCAGGCTGAAAGCGCCTACTCGTGTTCCTTGTTCATATGTTTGTATAATCCTAACTTTTTACACTGCTTTATTTTGAAAACGCTCCATAAAACGTACCTCTTTGACCAAGGTTTTGTACAAATGCTGTAATATCTTTATATGTAACTTGGTGTCTTTGTTTTGCATCGCAAACATTCATGAGTGAGAAGTGTGGTTCAAACGTATTACTTACATAAAGTGGTAATTGAAAAGGAACTTGCCTCATCCTTCCCTTATTGCCTCAATGTCTATAGGCAGCACCTGTGTGATGTGATTAGTGGGTACTAACTGATTCCAGTCTGGCTGCCCAGGAGCTCCTTCAAGTGACTTGAGACTACTTGGACTAGAGAAAGAAAAAAAATTGACAGGGTTATTGCCTTGATCACCTCACTGATAACTTGACAATTAATTTGATGAAATGCTCTTTATTCACTTGCCTGAAACTGGTTTGTCTTCCAGTGTAGGTGTTGTAGATCGGCACATTATAATGCTCAGGGTAATATGTTGCAGGACAAACTAATGTTTGGGTAGCCAACACAATGGTCCATTGGCAAAATGATACAGTCAAAGGTCATCCCACCATAAGAAATTGAGACACTGGAAACCAACACAAAACCTTAAGGCTGCATCCATTAAAAAGTGTTTTAAACGAACTATTGACATGTGTACTGAGAGTAGTGACACAGGTTACAATGTCATTTCCTGTATTAAACTAAATTGATTTTTATGAGCTGTCACACTTGAAATATGTCTAGAAATATTATGAATAAAATATATTTGGAGAAAACGTTGCTTCTCTTGATTAGTTGATCCAAAATGAATCAACACAGAACCATAACGTTTGAACACACAATTGAGATATTTTGCAAAAGGCTTCATTAGATATCCAGAAATCTGCCAATACAAGTTTGCAGGCCTAAAGAAAAGATTCATTGGAACAGGTTCCACCTTTGCTACCACAGCAATAACCAATTGCAATTATATAGCATAACGCGGTAAGATAGTGATATTTCCTAGGGCTGGTCTTTAAACAAAATGTGACACTGTACCAAAGAATGGGCTAATAGGAATGATAGCAAAAATAACTTGTTTGGCAACATCTTAGCTTGTGAAGAGGCAGCATGGTTTTAGAGAGGGAATTCCAGAGCTTGGACCCTCTTTAGCTGCAGACATGGCTGCCAATAAAAGGCCAATGAAAACCAGGAATGTGTAAGAAGCCAGAATTGGAAGTAAGTAGGATTCCAAGATGACACACTGGCTGCTGTGCTTCCTACCTTAAAACATTTCAGAAGGTTGAATAGGCTGGGGCTGATTTTCCTGGAGCATCAGAGACTGAGGTGCGACCTTATAGAGGTTTATAAAATCATAAGGGGCAAGGATAGGAAAAATAGACAAGGTCTTTTCCCGGGGTTGGGGGAGTTCAGAACTAGAGGCACTGGTTAGATGAGAGGGGAAAGATCTAAAAGGAACCTGGGGGCAAATGTTTCATGCAGGGAGTGGGAATGTATGGAATGAGCTGCCAAGTGGTGGAGATCAGTACAATTACACCATTTAAAAGGTATCTAGATGGGTATATAAATAGGAAGAGTTTAGGGGGATATGGGCCAGGTGCAAATGAGACTAGATTAATTTAGGGTAACTGGTTGGTATATATGAGTTGGACTGAAGGGTCAGTTTCCATACAGTACATCTCTATAACTGTAGTACTTCATTAAACTGTAAGGTGCTTTGAGATACACTGAATTCATGAAAGGTACTATATAAATTCAAGTTTTATTATGTGTTTTCTTTACTATGAATCCTTTCCTAGAAATTATTCAGGCACTTTAAATCCTGCTGCCTTTAATTGTGTTACCTAGCAACACTGGTAGCCCACTTTCCGTGAGCATAATTTATGTCCAGTGTTAGTGAGGCAGAAAATCAGCCTTACAACATTACTATTCAAATAACTCTGCGCATTGTTGTGCAGGGTGCTGTTGACATTGTGTGGAATTCAAGCAGAGGAAATAAAATGGTCTTCAATCTAACTCTTAGGGTCTTTTTTTTTGCTGCCTGAAAATCAGTTGGTCCATATAGAAAGAAGAGAGCATTAAACAGTAAGCGTTAACCGCTGTCAGAAGACATTACCATCATTTGTCTATCCGAGGTCAACAGGAGGCCAGGAAAATACTGTTACCAATGAGTACTGCTTTGAATCTATTAAAAGTAAAGACCAGCAGCTAAGAATCTGGAATTAAAGTAAACTAGAGGCCGAAGATACTCAAAGTTTATTGCAAAGTAGAAACATATTAACTTGAGGAACATTTGAGGAATCTGGGTCTATACTCAATGGAATTTAGAAAGATGAGATGGAATCTAATAGAAACTTACAGAATACAAAATGGCCTGGATAGAGTGGATGTTGGGGAGATGTTTCCATTTGTAGGGGAGACTAGGACCCGTGGACACAGCCTTAGAGCAAAGGGAAGACCTTTTAGAACAGAGATAAGGAGAAACTTCTTCAGCCAGAGTGGCGAATCTATGGAATCTACAGACGGCTCTGGGCGCCAGGTTATTGAATATATTTAAGACGGAGATAGATAGGTTCTTGACTGTCAAGGGGATCAAGGGTTATGGGGAGAAAGCAGGAGAATGGGGTTGAGAAACTTATCAGTCAGCATCTGAGGAGCAGGAGAATCGATGTTTCGGGCATAAGCCCTTCATCAGGAATGATGAAAGACTTATGCCCAGAACATCGATTCTCCTGCTCCTCGGATGCTGTCTGATCTGCTGTGCTTTTCCAGCACCACACTCTCAACTCTGATCTCCAGCATCTGCAGTCCTCATTGTCTCCTCTCTGAGAAACCTGTCAGCCATAATTGAATGGTGGAGCAGACTCGATGGGCTGAATGGCCTAATTTCTGCTTCTATGTTTGATGGCCTTATGGTCTAAAAGACCAAGTCAGTATTTCAGAATCAGTGGAGACTAGTATCCTAAAGGCCAACTATACTTTTGCTGGAGCGAATGACAGAAGTCTTCATCTATTAGAAATATTCCTTATTAAAATCACAAATGTGTCCAATCTTAAACATTCCTAATGAAAGGCTTTTGCCCAAAATGTCAACGCTTCTGCTGTGCTTTTCCAGCACCACACTCACGACTCTAAATTCCAGCATCTGCAGTCCTTACTTTCATCCATTCTTAAACAGATTACTTTATATAGAAACTTCCACAACCTAGGCAATGCTAAAGTGCTTTACCATCAATTAATTACTATTCAAGGTGTAGTCATTGCTACAATGTACAGTTAGATTCTATAAGTAGAAATGTAACCAAGTACAGGTAATTTCTTTTTAAGGATGTAGCTTAGGGCATAACTATTGGACAAGACACCAGACAGAACTCCCCTGCTGTTCTCTGAATTAATGCCAAGGATTTCTTATGTTCACCCATGAAAGCAAATAAGGTCATTGTTTAATAACTCATGCAAAGATAGCACCTCAGACTGTGCAATACTCACTTGCGCAGGCTGGAGTGTGGACCCAATCCCAAAGGTCACTTCCCCCAACAACTGCAAAAAAATGGATCCATTGCTTGTAAACAGGAGCAAGAACCTGGAATGCCAAGACCAGATATAGCTTTGCGATACAATAGCAACAATTGACATTTAAGAAGTACCTTTAATAGAGTAAAATACCTCAAGGTGCTTCACAGGAGTATTATCAAGATAAAGACCATAAGACATAGGAGTGGAAGTAAGGCCATTCAGCCCATCGAGTCCACTCCGCCATTCAATCATGGCTGATGGGCATTTCAACTCCACTTACCAGCATTCTCCCCGTAATCCTTAATTCCTTGTGACATCAAGAATTTATCAAACTCTGCCTTGAAGACATTTAGCGTCCTGGCCTCCACTGCACTCTGCGGCAATGAATTCCACAGGCCCACCACTCTCTGGCTGAAGAAATGTCTTCACATTTCTGTTCTGAATTTACCTCCTCTAATTCTAAGGCTGTGTCCACTGGACCTAGTCTCCTTGCCTGACAGAAGCAATTTCCTAGCGTCCACCCTTTCCAAGCCATGTACTATCTTGTAAGTTTCTATTAAATCTCCCCTTAATCTTCTAAACTCCAATGAATACAATCCCAGGATCCTCAGCCGTTCCTCGTATGTTAGACCTACCATTCCAGGGATCATCTGTGTGAATCACCGCTGGACAGGTTCCAGTGCCAGTATGTCCTTCCTGAGGTGTGGGGACCAAAACTGGACACAGTACTCCAAATGGGGCCTAACCAGAGCTTTATAAAGTCTCAGTAGCACAACGGTGCTTTTATATTCCAACCCTCTTGAGATAAATGACAACATTGCATTCGCTTTCTTAATCACAGACTCAACCTGCATGTTTACCTTTAGAGAATCCTCGGCTAGCACTCCCAGATCCCTTTGTACTTTGGCTTTACGAATTTTCTCACCGTTTAGAAAGTGGTCTATGCTTTTATTCTTTTTTCCAAAGTGCAAGACCTCGCATTTGCTCACGTTAAATTCCATCAGCCATTTCCTGGACCACTCTCCCAAACTGTCTAGATCCTTCTGCAGCCTCCCCACTTCCTCAGTACTACCTGCCTGTCTACCTAACTTCGTATCATCGGCAAACTTCGTTAGAATGCCCCTGAGTCCCTTCATCCAGATCATTAATATATAATGTGAACAGCTGCGGTCCCAACACTGAACCCTGCGGGATACCGCTTGTCACCGGCTGCCATTCCGAAAAAGAACCTTTAATCCCAACTCTCTGCCTTCTGTCAGACAGCTAATCCCCAATCCATACCAGTAGCTCACCTTGAACACCATGGGCCCTCACCTTGCTCAGCAGCCTCCTGTGTGGCACCTTAACAAAGGCCTTTTGGCCTTTGACACTGAGCTGATCAAGAAATATTAGGACAAGTGACCAAAATTTTGACCAAAGAGGAGGATTTTAAAGGGGACCTTCAGAGTGATAAAGAGGTTCAAAAAGAGGAAATCCAGAGGTTAAGGTGGGCATAGCTAACAACCAGTATCAGTATTGTCCTGTGAAATTGAATTCAATTAAGTTATATTCATTTTTGAAGCAGTAATAAGCCTGGATCTGACTCTCTCCCACAGATCCCTGGACTAAAATACCAAGCATTTTATCTAGATAATTTCTTATTACTTCTTTGCCCTCTTTTGCAGACAGTGTTTTTACTTCACCTGGCCATAGTCCATGGTATGATGCTGGAGTGACCGTCTCTTTCAGGAGTGAGCCTTGACAGAAAGCTATACCACTGTAAGGGGTATTTGGAGATTGGGAGAGGGTGGACAGTTATCATCCCATCCTCATTCAATAAACCACCATGCATATTTTGAACACTGATCACCAGAATAGAATTGAGCATTGGGATACTTGCTGATTTTCTCCTCCATAGTCCACAGAAACACAGTAGACCTGTTTTGTGAGGCAGATGGAATATAAGATTAAGAAGGTCTTATTCCAACTGCACAATGCATTGGTGACATTGCACCTTCTTTTTAGTCATTCACAGGACAAGACCAGCATTTATTGCCCATCCCCGATTGCCCAGAGCCAACCACATTGCTGTGGGCCTGGAGTCACATGTGGGCCAGACCAGATAAGGATGACAGTTCCCTTCTCTAAATGATTAGTTTTTCCCAACAATCAATTTGTTGTCTTCATTGGACTCTTCATTCCAGATTTTTATTGAATTCAAATCCACCATCTGCCATAGGCAAGATTCGCACTCAGGTCCCGAGAACATTACTTGGGTCTCTGATTAACACTCTAGTGATAATACCACTAGACCATTGCCTCTTTGTGTGTTACCTGGGATATTACGTACAGTTCTGGTCTCCTTCATTAACAAGGGATATACTCACTTTGCCAAGATTCACTGAGCTGAATCCTGGGATGAAGGGGCTGTGTGATGAGAACACATTGAGGAGGTTGTGCCTCAGCTCATTAGAGAGGTTATGAGAATGAGATGTGATCTTATTGAAACTAATAAGATTCTGAGAGAACCTTTCCTCTCATGGTAGAATCTGGAAGGCACATAATTTAAAAATAAGGGGTCACCCATTTAAGACTGAATTAAGGAGGAATTTCTTCTCTCAGAGGGTCATTCACGTTTGATGAAGAGTCACTGGACCTGAAACATTAACTCTACACTCTCCTACCGATGCTACGAGACCTGCTATGCTTCTCCAGCAATATCTGTTTTTGTTTCAGATCTCTGTCACCTGCAGTTCTTTATTTTATTTCATTAGTGTTTGGATTGCTTTTCCACAGGTGGAGATCAGAACAGTGAGTATAATCAAGGCTGAATTAGAAATTTTTTGATTGACAAAGGAATCAAGAGTTAGCGGGAGAAGGGTCAGAGAGTGAAGTTCAAACCACAGTCAAATCATGATCTTTTGATTGGTGAAGCAGGCTGGATGAGCTAATGATCTACCATGCTCCTATTTTGTATGATCTATTACAGCCAGATCTAAGTTTATCACACATTGGGGATTGACCTTCCTGTTCAGTATAGCTGAGACAAATTGCTGAGCCATTGGGGAAATCCCAAACCATATTGATTAAGCAGCAGTTTCTGGTGAACAGCATATTCAATAAATGTAGAAGCATATTCAGTTGTCAGTTCTGAAGAAGAATCTTGGACATTTCTCTCTGCATGGAATTTGCCAGACTTGCTGAGTTTCTTCAGTTTCTGTGTCAGTTAACAGGCTATTTGAATGCAAATACTTAATTAAAAAGAAACAACTTGCATTATGTAGATTCTACATGACATCAGGACATTGCAAAAAAAGTTACAACCAAAGATGTACTTTTGAAGTATAATCCTATGTCAGAAATTCACCAGCAATGAAATGAACAGCAATGCAATAAGCTATCAGGTAATCCATTTTATTTTTAGTAATTCTGGTTAATGAACATTTATTATTTAAGGCTCTTTGTGTTTTTCTTTGAATGATCCCATGGCATCTTTTACACTAAACCTTTAAGGCAGAATTTTTCATAACACATGAGGGACAATACATGCAACATTTCTGCACTCAGTCATGGCTGTACTAAAAGTGTCAACCTGATTTGGCAAGTCTCAAAAGTTGGACTTGAATTACCATGGAGCAACACTTCATATCTAATTAACATTTATCTTTATGAATACTGCCCTCGTGATTATTGCAAAATACCTTTTGCAGTATAGTTCCAGTAAAATCATATCTTTAGATAAGTAATGGGCACTCATACGTGCTGTGAATTGAATGAAAGAATTCTTTATTGTATTGGGAGTTTAAGTTCACCATCTAAAATACATTATTTCTGGAGTTTCTATTCAGATCACGAGATTAAACCAAAAGTACAGATTCCCCTTTTTCCTAATATTTGATAATCAAATTGCATAAATATTAGGACAGAGGAAGGTTGGCAGAGGTTATTGCATTAGTGTTTCTCATTTTTACGAGTCCGTCATGGTGGGCACGGGAGTTTTAAAGGATTAAAGTATTAGGAGGGATGAACTGAGCCAAGCCCTCGACACACAGGTGGTTTAAAGAAGTAATATAATTCGTATCATTTACACTTGGAACTATTCCATTGGACTCAATATTACATATTAGCAGAGGGCGGGCGCAGCTATCTAAACTCAATCATTGCTGTTGATGTGTCAATGAACCTGTAGCCCTGTGGCCTTGGCAAAAGTGCAAACTACAATCCTGTAAAGCAGCCTGGAATGTCATGTCAATCTCTGTGCTGTCACTCGGCACTATTTACAGAGACTGTTTGGATTATCAAGGTAAATACAGAATCTTGTGGAGTGCTCTATCATACTGATGGAACAGCAGCACAAGCTGCTGAATCCTTCACAATCGCTGACATCTTGCAGCTTTTTTTTAAACACATTTTTTTTCTTTTTTTTCCTCCTTTACCCCCGCACTACCGCCTAACTGCGGTAGTGCTTATTTTCTCCCCAGCATCCATGGTGTGTGTGTGCAGGTGTGAGAGACACAAAGTGCACAAATCTTTATTTAATTTCCACCACCAGGAAGAAAGGAAACACCCGAGTGGCCTGTGACAAGCAGTGCCCTTCACATCAAAGGGCATTGCTATGTGATCGAAACAGTGAGGGGGAGGGCAGGGACTAAATGAAAATAGAGATCTTGCAGCTTTTCATTCCACACTTCCGACAGCCGATCAGCTGTTTTGGATATCATGTGACTGGGTGTCATGTGATTCAGCAAAGGTCTGATCGAATTTCGAAAGGAGTTGGGTTCACTGACTTTTTCAATCGCTGGCAACTAGCAGGGAGTTGATAATAAATGGGAAATTATATTTTCCAATTTTGGAGAACATTTTGAATGCTTGGATATTGCTTAGCATTGTCCCCCCACTAGAAAGCTGGAGTGTGTCAAAGAGAATGGAGAGGGGAGAGGTGCTTCCGGGACTATTGAAAGGCATTTTGCCATGTGACTTTTTTGGGGGGGGAATTTCAGGGGCAGATTCCACTTTGCAATATTCCTGTTAATTTTTTTTTAACACCACTTGGAAGATTATGGGCTTGCAGGTCAGTCAGGAATTTTGTGCGAAGTTGTTCATTCGACCAGGGCAGCAGCAGCTTCAAGGGAACATCTTTATTCCCGCCGCTCCTGCCACAATCTGCTCGGCTCGGATTGTACACCCCGGAAAATAGGTCCTCTCTGCATCCTCAACCCGCAACAATTTGTCTTCGGTCTACATAGTTTTTGATCAACATGAGGTAAAATGACCAATCGAAACCAGGATGCTCGAGCAAAACAACAAACTACAATAAACGCAAATTCACCAATCTTTCATGATTTGTGTCTGAGAGGAGACTAGGTCAGGGCGACAACACTGACTTTGATCGTGCACGTGTCCACCCAGGTTGGAGGACACGCATTAAAAATAAAAATGTTTCTTTATTGTATCTAAAGTGCTTCAACATAAAATGTTGCATCGTACTTCGTATAACAATGTAGTCCCTGTTTTGATGTAGTCGGTTTGTTTCCAGTAATTCCCCTGAATCCCCAGAGTCTGCCCACTAGTGAAGGGCATTTTTGCTATGTGACCTTTTTGGGAATTCACCTGTTCTGAATCAACAATCATTTCTATTTAAAATATTCCCGTTTTGTTTTATTTTGGTTGTCGAAGGTCAGTCAACTGAGCTCCAGTTACCTCCGAATATGTTCTACAGGGTATTGTCCTGGGCCTAACCATCTTCACCCACTTTCCACCATCGTAAGGTCAGAAATGGGGATTTTTGTTGATGATTGCACATTTGTTTAGCACCATTTGCAAATCCTGAGATACTGAAGCAGTCTTATGTCCAAATGCAGCAAGGCCTGCTCAAACATGGCAAGTAAAATTTCTGGATCAGTGGTGCTGGAAGAGCACAGCAGTTCAGGCAGCATCCAACAAGAATTCAGTGCCAGGCAATACTTATCTTGAATTTGGGAAAATCTGACCATTGCCCTTTGACATTCAATGGCATTACCATTGCTGATTTTTCCCCTTTATCAACATCCTAGAGGTTACCATTAGCAAGAAACTGAACTGAACTCAACAAATAAATACTATGGCTACAAGAACAGGGTCAAAGACTTGCGAATAATTCACCTCCTGACTTCCTAAAGCCTAGACACCATCTACAAAGACACAACATTCAAAAGCCCTGCCATTATCCAGGTCAAAGCGGTCCATTTGATTGGCACCACATCCACTCCTTACACCATCAATGCTCAGTAATAGCAATGTGTACCATTTACAAGATGCACTGCAGTAATTCACCAAGGCTTCTTAAGACAGCAGTTTCCAAACCCACAATACTGCCATCTAGAAGGTTAATGACAGCAGATACATGGGAACTCCCTCATCTGCAAGTTCAGCTCCAAGCCATTCACCATTACTGACTTGGTAATATATTGCTGCTCTTTAAGTGTTGCTGGGTCAAATTCCTGTAAGATTATGGGTTTTTGAATATTGTGTCTTTGTAGATGGTGTCTAGGCTTTAGGGAGTCAGGAGGTGAATTATTTGCAAGTCTTTGACCTGTTCTTCTGGCCATAATATTTATTTGGTGAGTTCAGTTCAGTTTCTTGCTAATGGTAATTTTACCCCTCAGGGTCCACCTACAACAAATAAACTGTAGCCGTTCATAAAGCAGTTCACCCTCACATTCTCAGGGGATACTTGTATTCTTATCAGTTGAGGCATAGAATTATAGAGATATACAGTATGGAAACAAAATCTTCGGTCTAACTTGTCCATGCCAACCAAATATCCTAAATTAGCCTAGTCCAACCTGCAGCACTTGGCCGATATTCCTCAAAACCCTCCCTATTCATGTATCCCTCCAGATGTCTTTTAAATGTTGTAATTGTACCAGCCTCCCTCAGGCCACCCTCTGCATGAAAACATTGCCCCTTAGGTCTGTTTTATATTTTTCCCCTCTCACCTTAAACCTATGTCTTATAGTTCTGGACTTCCCCATTCCAGGGAAAAACCCTATCCATGCCCCTCATGCTTTTATAAGCCTCTCTAAGGTCACCCCTCAGCCTCTGACACTCCAGGGAAACCAGCCCCAGCCTATTCAAGTCTCTCCTTATATCTCAAACCCTCCAACTCCAGCAACATCCTCGTAAATCTTTTCTGAAACTTTAAACTTTCAGGAATGTATTGGCATGGATAGAGAACTGGTTGGCAGAGAGTTGGAATAAACAGGACCTTTTCAGGTAATGACGGACAGGGTGGTGCAGGGTTAAGTGCTGGGACCTCAGCTGTTAACAATGTACATAAATGATTTGGACGAGGGAATTGAATGCAATATCTCCAAATTTGCAGATGACACTAAGCTTGATGGCAGTGTGTGTTCTGAGGAGGATGTTAGGAGCCTGCAGGGTGACTTGGACAGACAGGCTGAGTGGGCAATTACTTGGTAAATGCAATATCATGTGGATAAATATGAGGTTATCCACTTTAGTTACAAAAAAAAGGAACGCAAGTTAATATCTGAATGGTGGCAGTTTAGGAAAAGGTGAGGTATAATGAGACCTGGGTGTCATGATGGTACAGTCACTGAAGGTTGACATGCACATGCAGCAGGCCGTGAGGATAGCTAATGGCATGCTGGCTTTCATACAGAGAGGATTTGAGTGTCACAGTAAGGATGTCTTACTGCAGCTATACAGGGCCTTATTGAAGCCACAGCTTGAGTATTGTGGTCTCCGAGTCTGAGGAAGGACATTCTCGCTATTGAGTGAGTCCAGCAAAGATTCACCAGATTACTTCCCAGGATGGCAGGACTGACATATGACGAAAGGTTGGATCGACTGGGTCTGGAATTTAGAAGAATGAGGGATGTCTATAGAAACATACAAAATCCTGATGAGACTGGACAGACTAGATGCAGGAAGAATGTTCCCAATGTTGGGGAAGTCCAGAACAAAGGCTCACACTCTAAGAATTAAGAGTGAACCATTCAGGACTGAGATAAGGAAGAATTTCTTCACTCGGAGTGTTGTGAACTTGTTAGGGCCAGTTCATTAGATAGATTCTACAGGAAGCTGGACATGGCTGTTGTGGCTAAAGGGATCAAGGGGTATGGGAGAGGGCAGGAATGGAATACTGAAATTGCATGGTTAGCCATGATCATACGGAATGGTGGTGCAGTTTTGAAGGGCCGAATGATCTACTCTTGCATCTATTTTCTATGTTTCTATAAGAGCAGGGAGTTTATATTGGAGCTGTACATAACTTTGGTTAGGCCACAGCATTAGTTCCATGTGCAGTTCTGGTCACTGTAATGATTGTTCTGGAAAGTGTGCAGAGGAGATTCACCAAGATGTTGTCTGGTATGGAGCACTTTAGTTATAAAGAGAGGCTGAATAAACCTGGGTTTTCTTTGAGACAGAGAGTACTGAGGGGGGTCCTGATGATAGAGATGTATAAGACTATGAGATGGACAGACAGGGTGAAAATGTTCCTCATTAGTTGGAAGGGCAAATAGGAGCAGGACTTGGACACTTAATGGTAAGGTCCTGGGGCGGGTTGCTGAACAAAGAGACCTTGCAGGTTCATAGCTCCTTGAAAGTGGAGTCGCAGGCAGGTAGGATAGTGAAGAAGGTGTATCGTATGCTTTCCTTTATTGTTCAGAGCATTGAGAATAGGACGTGGGAGGTCATGTTGCGGTTGTACAGGATATTGATTAGGTCACTTTTGGATTATTGAATGCAATTCTGGTCTCCTTACAATCAGAAGGATGTTGTGAAACTTGAAAAGGTTCAGAAAAGATTGACAGGGATGTTGCCAGGGTTGGAGGATATGAGCTACAGGGGGAGGCTGAACAGGGTGGGGCTGTTTGCCCTGGAGCGTCAGAGACTAAGGGCTGACCTTATAGAGGTTTATAAAATCATGAGGGGCATGGATAGGGTAAATAGACAAAGTCTTTCCCTTGGTTGAGGGAGTCCAGAACTAGAGGGCATAGGTTTAGGGTGAGAGGGGAAAAATTTAAAAGGGACCTAAGGACCAACGTTTTCACATAGAGGGTGGTATGTGTATGGAATGAGCTGCCAGAGGCAGTGGTGGAGGCTAATACAATTACAACATTTAAAAGGCATCTGGATGGGTATATGAATAGAAAGGGTTTAGAGGGATATGGGCTAAATGCTGACAAATGGGACTAGATTAGGTTAGGATGTCTGTTCAGCATGGATGGGTTGGATCGAAGGGTCTGTTTCCATGCTGTACATCTCTATGAGATGAAGGTTCAGTAACAAGGGGGCGTATGTTTATGGCAAAAGGCAAGAGATTTAGACGGGTGTTGAGGAAATATGCTTTCACCCAAAAGGTGGTAGCCTGGAATGCACTGCCTGGGAGGTTGGTGGAGGCAGTAACTTCACAACGTTTTTTAAAAAGTACTAGGATAAGCACTTGTCTGTACGGTAGGACTCCATGATTTAACTAGGGATGGGCAATACCCTTTGGCTCAGACAGTGACGCCTACATTCCATTTAGGTTGAAAACAATTTTCTGCCCATGGGCAACTGTTAACACATTTTTAAAAGATTAAGTTTGACTGAATACTTGATATGATTATGTAGAAAAAGACAGATTTTTAATCAGCAAAGAAGGGTGTGGGGGGGAAAGCAGGAAAGTGGAATTGCGTATAAGCAGATCATTGAATGGCAGAGCACATTGGCTGACATTGTCTTAGAGTCACCTTTCCATGACAGCAAAAGCATTCTAAAGTCAAAAACGTATTTTGAAGCAAATTGTTGTAATAGCTGAAATGTAACAGCTAGCGTGTGTACAGCAGATTCTGCCAAACAGTGTTATGAAAGCAACCAGATAATCTGTTTCAGTGATGTTGATTGAGGAATGAATATCAGCCAGGAGGGAATGCCCCTGCTCATCAAAATATTGCTAATGGGATCCTCGTAGTGTTAACTGAGGATGCAAATTACCTTTCTCTAAAAATAAGTACCTATTCTTTTTTTCTGAACCAAACAATAGGAGGACTGAAATTACATATTTTTAGCATTTTGCAATTCCACATCATTCATATATAAACATTTGTAGAGAGTCACACACCCAACATATATCAATACTAATTCTCTCACTACAAACTCTACGTAATGAAAGTATAAAGCACTTTCAACTGTAGTAAGTCGAAAGACACACCTAATCGCATACACTTTGACACCATTTCCAAAGAGGAAGATAAATTAAACTCACTCTGTCAAGTAGAAAAAAGTGTTAAATGTTTATCATTATAAATACTCAATCAACATTATCGATGGAAAATTAATTTATTGGACATTGCCCCATGGAGAGTTCTGTCTAAATAAGGTGTGGTAGGTTAATACACTGTACATTGGTTTCAATACTGGATTTATACAGTCATCAGAAAACAGTCAGGGATAGGCAATATGTGCAGTTTGTTCAGCAAGTTCACATTCCAAGAACAATAAGACCTAATTAAGTGAAATTCTTTTGCCTTATTTAAATTCATGTACAGTATTTGATCAAAATTAAAGTAAATCAAATATTTGAAACAGAAGACGGCACAAAAAGACATGGGGAAAAAACAGGCCATTTGCATCAATTTTAGATTGCTGAAATGAAGTCCAAATACAGGCTTAATGGAGCAACGTATTTCTCCGTGTGGCAATTCTTTCTGGTTATGTGATACACATTGTTACCCTAGCATTGACTAAGGTTTAAAAATGTCTCCTGAAGCACAGTAAATATACAAATGAAAAGAAAACTAAAATATGCAGAGTATTGGCTTTATATATTATTAACATACAGAGAATATAAGAGTTAGTACACATTAAATCCACCTCTCTTGACCTTCATTTGTAATAGAAAATAAGTTTTACTAACTGTACAAGACTCTGAAAGTAGTCAGGTAGCCAGCAGTACACATGACAACAGTGCAAGTCACATTAACAGCTTATGTTTATATAGCACATTTGATAAAACATCCCAAGGTGCTTTGCAGTAATATAACAAAATATAACTTTGAGTCACATAAAGAAAATTAAGGCAGCTGTCCAAAAGCTTAGTTAAAGAGGGAGATTCTAAGGAACGTCTTGCAAGGAGGAATTTGAGGTACAGAGGTGAATGGAGCATATCCCAGAAATTGGAGCCAAATCAAATGATGGCACAGCCACCAGTGGTGGAGTGGTTAAAATTACAGATAAACAGGAGTCCAGAATTAGAGGAGCAAAGGTACCTTGAAGAGATATGAGCTGGAGACAGGAATGTGTCGAAATAGCCAAGTCTAAATATGACAGAGACATGAATAAGCGTTTTACCAGTTAAGGAGACAGGGATGTTGTTAAGCAATGTTCCAGTGTTGGAAATAGGTGGTATTATGCTGTAGGTATGAGATTTAGAATCACATCTTGACACTGAATATGACAGAGATTGTGGACAGACTGGTTTAATATCAAATTTTTGGGTGGGAGAAAGATGAACCAGGTGCTAAGGAACAAAATTTGCAGTAGAGACCAAAAACAATGGTTTCTGTCTTCCTAACATTTAATTTAAGGACATTTCTGTTCATCCAGTGTCAGTAATTTTGGAGCAATGTAGGAGATGAGTGAGGTCACAAAGTGCTAAAGCTGGATAGTGTCAGTAGACGTGTGGAAATGAACTTGATGCTTTCATTAATGACACCAAGGAACAGCTTGCTGAGAAGCAAAAGGGTGCTAAGGATAGATCCTGAGGGTGAGGGGGTACACACATCAAGTGCAATGGTTAAAGAGCAGGAAGATAAGTTATTGCATCTGATCCCCAGGTAATGATTAGATAAATTAAAATGGAAGCAAATGAGAGCAGTCATACTAGCTGGATGATATTGGAGTTGTTGGAGGACAACTGTATGACCAACCAGATTAAATGCTGCTGACAAGTTAAGAGGAAATATTTACCTTTATCAAAGTCATGTTAAATGTTGCTTGAGACTTTTATAAGAAGATGACATTCTTCTATTCATCCACTTTCTTTTCCAACAAAATCACAGACATCTGAACTACTTGCAAAACCGCATATGCACTCTCAATATACAGGACTGAATTAATGGCAGATTCCAGGGATTAAAGTAGAAAACCCATCAGATCTATTCATAAGGGTCTAATTAGGTGCAGTGATTAAAGTGTGATCGTTTGGAAAATCTTCCCCATTCGTGATTTTAATGAAAAGACGATACTATGGTGACAAAGGGAACAGAAATATAAAGGAAATACTGAAAGAATTATCAATGCTGTAAATCAGAAATAAAATAGAAATTGCTGTATAGGCTCAGCAGGTCTGGTAGCATCTGTGGAGAGAAATCAGAGTTAACGTTTCAAGTTGAGTGAGCCATCCTCAGATGTTCTGATCTGTGTGAGATACAACGAATGGTGGATCACCACAAATTCCTGAACAATTCCTGCTCACATCCCCAAGAGGTTTGTGTTGTATTTGCACATTAATTATACATTAAACTAATCACAAAACGTTAGGGTAATCAACCTGTTTGGACATGTTTATAATATACCTAGATGGCGATCACACTGAGATGGATTTGCATCCAGACGTTTTTACCCAGAGGTGAGAGCTTTTCTCACTGCACTGCAGATTTTTTTTTTTTAATTTTGGAGCTGTTATATAGCATGTGTCATTTAATGAGATGCTTTTGCAACACCACGCAGCATCTCTTGCTCAGGAAGGGAACAATGTAAAGTGTTAAGTCTCAATTCTTCAGGCAAAAATTGTCCTTACACACATTTTTTACACTTAGACAACATCTTACATGTGGAGACACATGAAGTTTATTTTCCTGGAACTTACCTGAAGTTTTTGAGAAACTCTATTTTGAGAAGCATTACTCCAGATCCAGTATTGCTAGCCTGGTGTTTCTCCTACTCTTCCTGCCCACCAAAGGCTTTAGAGATTTGTAGGATAATACTCAAGCTGTTTGCCTGTTTCACATACCTTCCTTGGCCATCAAGTTTTGTATAGGATTCAAACTCAGAGCATTCCGGCCTAGGAGCAGAGATATTATGCAGTGCACCAGGAGAACCCTCCACTGCATTTTGTAAAAACAATTATTTTTAATTTCTGCCTCTTTTTCTGATGTTAAAAAAATCCTCTTTTTATTTACTTTATTTGATCTACATCAGCCTCACCAATTCATTCACAATCTCTAACTTCTAGAAATTACGAAATGAATCTCTCCTTAATCATTCCTTGCCTTTCCAAATGCTTGCAGATTCTGTCAGAATCCCTTCTGACAACTTACTCACCACTGACATTAGGCTCACCAATCTGTAGTTTCCTGTCTCACAAATTTGAGTTTTTTTGAGGAGGTGGCCGAGACAATAGATTAAGGCAAAGTGGTCGGTGTTGTTTACATGTACCAGACATTGGTAAGGCCATGTTTGGAGGACGTTATTAAACTAGAAAGGATGTGAAAAAAATTGACAAGGTGTTGCTGACACTGGAAGGCTTGAGTTATTGGGGGGGGGGGGGGGCGCAATAGGCTTAGATTGTTCCCTGGAGCATAGGAGGCTGAGGGATGACCATATAGTAAGGGGAACAGATAAGGTGAATAGCCAAGATAGTTTCCCCAGAGTGGGGGAATTCAAAGTCAGAGGGCATAGGTTTAATGTGAGAAGAGAAATACATAAAAGGGACATGAGGGCAACTTTTTCACACGGGGGTGGTATGTCTATGGAACAAGCTGCCAGAGGAAGTGCTAGACATTGAGTACAGTTTCAACATTTATAAGAAACTTGAACAGGTACTTGGATAGAAAAAGTTTAGAGTGATATGGGCCAAATGCAGACAAATGGGACTAGCTCAGTTTAGGAAATCTCGGTGGCAAGGACCAGTTTCAATGCTGACTCTGCTAGTCTTCCAGTGCCTGTACACATCCCTTTAATATGTTTACTTTCGGATAACAAAGATAAATATTTATTTAAGCAGGAAAATATGTTTCATGCTCCTTCACTAAAGTGCATAAGAAAACGAATTGTGACAAGGTGGGGTCATTTCCCTTCAATTAACCCAGGGTGGGGAACAGAAATATGAGGTCACTGATGCTGCTCTTCGACTTCAGCTGGATCTGTGATCATTTACATGGAATGCAGGGTGTGTGAGCGCTGTCTGTTACGAAATAGGTCCCAGTATTGGTTAGGTGTAGGGGGAAGTACAATGTGCAAAGAATGACTCAATCCACAGTCACACTCTCCCACTTCCTTTGGGCTTTCCGCAGTCACTGCTTTCTGGGCATGCTCAAACCTACCCTTGCGGATTTAATAACCTCGATCAATTCAGATCGGAGCCAAGAATCTCGACAAGCGTCCTGTCGAGAAAACGCGGGTGTGTTTTTTGTTGTTGGGGAATGACACTCGCTTATCCTGGAAACGACTTCCGTGCGCAGCTGCAAGAGGAGGCACACAGAAAACCGGCGTGATTCATATACAAGGATGACCCAGAAGACAGGAAATGCCGAAGTAAATGCACATCAGACAGAAAAAAAGTTGCAGCCAATTTTCTGGGATTGCCCTTAGGTGTCTCATTCTCAGTGTTATTCAGCTCAAGAAACTTTACAGTCCTTTATTCAAGTGAAGTCACCAGCACAATACAGTATAGGATTTGCTGCAACTACAGTATATCTACAAAGTAGAAATCAGGACTTCTCCAGTTGCCTCCACGGGTGCAACATTCGTAGCATTGTGCACAATCTACAAGATGCATTGCGGTAACTCACCTTAAGCTTCCAAACCTGTGACTACCACCACCTAGCCAAATATGTTCAGCAGAGGCACAGGGACATCACTGCAAGTTACCCTTGAAGTCACATATCATCCTGACTTGGAAGTGTATTGACATATATTCACTGGCACTGGATCAAAATCCTGGAACTCTCCTCACTGCACTATGCATGCATTTACACCCCTAAGGCTGGAGTAGTTCAAGAATGCAGTTCACCATCACTATCTCAAAGGCAAGATATTTGTGTTTAATCCGCAACACCGATATTTATTAATAAAATAAATTAATTTGCACACAATGAGATCCCACAAGTAGTATTATGATCACAACCATTTAATGCATCTCTTATTGACCTTGCTGAAAGAATGCAAAGAAATATTCCACTGCTGTTTGAGTAGAACATTTAGGTCTAGCTGAGAGGGTAGATGAAACCTCCGTGTAGGATCCCATGTGAAAGACAGCACACTCAACAATGCAACACTCCATTTTATCCATTGAGTAGGATTAGAAGCATAAATGCCATAGCTGAGCCACACTGCATGCTTCAAGTTATACATCCATTTGCTCCCTCATTCTATTTACTATGAACATTCCCATTGCAATTACATTAATCCACATGAACTGCTGGACAGCACAGCAGTCGAATTAGTGGCCCAGAATCACTCAGCAAGAATCTGAAACATTTTTGCCAGCTTTTGGTTTGTAGAGTGCCTGCCAACTGTGAGTAATTCATTACCCAGAGTAGAATCTTGCTGACAGCTACTCTGCAACTAGCAACTCTCATACCCTACTCCCATTTCCAGCTATTAACCTGCTGCCACCTACGAAAGTTGGAAAAGTCCTTGCAACACATGAAAGGTACTTATTTGATGTGACAATTTAATTTATTGCCTATTCCTAATTTTTCTGAACTATCTGTGTGAACCACAGCAGACTATGCAGTGAGGGGATGTGAGAATGCTGACCCAGTAACAGGAGGATTAGAAACAGAAGAAAATAATACATTTCCAGTGAGTGACCCCAACAGGAAACTTACATGAGGGTGTGCTTCCATACACCTATGATAATTGTGCATCTCAGGGGTGGTCATACGTTCAGGAGATACACTGCTGTGGCTCACTGAGGCTTTTGCAGCTGCATCATGTAGACAGTGAAGTCCCATTGAATGGTCTCCATTTACTGTATCAAATGCCTCAGCAGTTGGTCTTTCACACAAAGCTCATTGAAGACTAACTTCTCTGATGGTAGCAACCTTACGAGGAGTTCAAGAGTAATCATGCACTTGGTATGGTAGCAAGTACTCAGCCTCATGAAAGGAACTACTAATAAAGATGTTGTTCATGGAAACTTCAAATTGTTGAATTTTCCACTGAGTATGCAGAGTTTTGTAAATGCACTAATTATCTCAAGTTTAACCATGGGTGGGGTGAAATCATGCACACCTCATTGAGCCATACATCATATTTGAATACTTGGTGATTAGATTAGATTACTTATAGTGTGGAAACAGGCCCTTCGGCCCAACAAGTCCACACCGACCCGCCGAAGCGCAACCCACCCATTACCCCTTACCTAACACTACGGGCAATTTAGCGTGGCCAATTCACCTGACCCGCACATCTTTGGACTGTGGGAAGAAACCGGAGCACCCAGAGGAAACCCACGCGGACACAGGGAGAACGTGCAAAGTCCACACAGTCAGTCGCCTGAGGTGGGAATTGAACCTGGGTCTCAGGCGCTGTGAGGCAGTAGTGCTAACCACTGTGCTTAAAAGGGCAAACACTAAACACTTAAATATTTGCTAAGGCCAAATTCAATGCAATGAGACTATCCAAACTGGGAAATGTATGATGAGTTCAGTGGTGTTGAATAGCAGTTAAAAATAGAACCGGTTTACATTCCAAAGAACAAAGAGACTACTTGGTTTCCAGCCCCACCAAAAAGACAGCCACGAAGGGAATAGCCAACATAAAAAATAAAAAAGTGCACAGAAACGCAAAAGTCTGGTAATGAAAAAAGAATGAGACAAAAAACCTTGCAGATGCCAGATTCATTCCTCTCATTGACCAACCAGCTCATACCCTCTGTCTGTCTTCACCTATTCCCATTTCACCACCCTGTTCCCAACACAACCCTTACCTGCAGCTCCCCTTACACCCAATCCCAGTCCTGAAAATGGGTTACACCTGAAACATCAACTCCTCCACCTCCTGATGCAGCCTGACTTGCAGTCTTTCCAGGTGAAAGAAATGTTCACCCGCCTCTCTTCCAACCTAGTAATCTCAACATCAGGGAGGCCAAATGTAAACTTAGGAACGGGTCACTAAGCATCTCAGCTGAGCCCGACCGGACCTCCCAGTTTCCAATCATTTTAATTCCCCTTCCCAACATGACCGTCCTTGGCCTCCTCCATCACCAAAATAAATCAAACTGCAAATTGAAAGAACACTACCTTATCCTCTACCTAGGCAGCCTATAGTCCGGAGAACTCAACATTGAGTTCTCCAATTTAAAATAATCTCCCTTACTCAGACACCCTCCCCACCCTCCTAACAGATTCATTCTTCTGACTGAGCAACCAGGTTGTACCCTCTACCTGTCTTCATCTATCCCCACTTCACCCCACCGCCCCCACCATCCCCCTTCCACCACACCCAGTCCTGAAGGACCACACCAGAAATGTCATCTTCTCCACCTCCTGCTTGGCTTGCACTGGAAAAGGAATAGCAAACAGTAATTTATTTATGGCAGGTATTTTGATGTTCACAAACCTTGCATCAAGAGCATTAATGTCCAATGTTTGTTTATGTACTGCCAGAATTAGAGACTTACAAAGAGAGCTTTGAGAACTTAACCATCCCAAAGATGGGAATTACAACTTGCTTTCTTGTGTCGATTCAAGTTCATCATGGCCATGCGTTCTACTTGATCCACATTTTCAGGCTAGATGGTATCAAAAGGTTGCGTTTGGTTTAAGGGAATCATGCATCTTCAGCAGTAGTACTGCGGGATGCGGTTGCATTCATCCTAGTTTTTTTTTAAAAAGAAACTTTTCTGCTCAAATTGCTGTAGCTTCTAGAAGACAAAAGGGACGAGCCTGTCAATATTACAATTGCAAAAGTAGATCCATGGAGCTGCAGATTCAATAGCTGAGTTCTAGTTGTCCTTTAACTCAGTAGGTATATACAATCCTGGACAAAAATCATGAATAGTCCAGGGTTGTTTGGTGGTACCATTCATCTGCTTTCCCTTACTCCCCCAGCATTTCCCATAGATATATTACCTGAAAAAGGAACTAGAAATTTCAAGTTGGTCAGTTGATAAAAAATACATCTGACAAAGACAAGTTTAGTAATCAAAACTAGCCACAATTTCTAACAGTTCAGGCTTCCAGATTTTCCAGTGATGCATTTTTCTAGTGTCCCTGTAACTTTGAGATAATCTAAAATGTTTCAACCTATCCATCTAACTGAAGTGGTTAGATTGAACAACACTAACAAAAACCTTGCAGGTGGTGGTAAAAACATTGATACTAAATTTTGTATTTGCTGCAACACAATTAGGCCAGTTACTGAAATGAAGTCCAACTGTAAACATGTGGGGAGAAAGGTAAATTTCCTTTTCCAATCTGATGAGGTGCTGAATCAAATTTCAGTGTCATTGTTTGGGCAGAAAATAGAACAAACCAATTAAATCTCAATTCCTTTGTAACATTAAGGATAGAATCCTCTGCCAGAACTTAAATTAATAACCTGCTTGAATTTAAAAAAATGTAGACTCAACTTCTAGTTTTGGAAGAGTTTAACTGAAGGATCAGCTTCCATGCCATACAGCACTCAGATGCTGAAATTTGAATTAAATATCTGAGATGAATACTGTTGGGCTAGGTTAAGTTTTCGTGACAGTCAGTGGTTACACTTATCTGGCTCAGTAGTCTTAGGAAAGACATTTGGCATCCTTACTTGGTCAGGTCTGAGAGATTCCAGGCCACAACAGTGTGGTTGACTCAACTGCACTCTGGATAATTAGGAAACAGACAATAAGTTTAGTGCCCGCCTAACCAGAAACACCCAGATCCCTGGACAAATTTTCATAAAGGGAAATTTCATTGTCTCGAGGATAAGGAGACAATGCCATTGCTGCAGTCAAAGCTGAAGTTGCAGATGCAAAAGTGACCTGTCTGTCTTCCATCCCATCTATCCAACCCTCCTGACCTCATTTTTACCCTCCATCCATCCATCCATCTTTTGCACACTCAGCTACCTTTTCCCCCAGACCCACCCACTTCTCTCTCCACTAGAGGGTTCTAGTGTTGTTCCTAAAAGGGCCTTGCCCAAATTGTTGATTTTCCTGCTCCTTGGACCTCCACCCAGCTGCAAAAAAAAAGTCAGGTTTAGAAATCTTGAGGGGGAAATAAAGTGAAGTAGTTTACAGCATTTGCCAGATAACCTGTGTCAGTCACACTATTGGATTCAGAACAATTCAAATCTGACAAAAAAGGATTTTCCCACCTTGCAAAGTATTTCTGATTGTGCAGTCATAACACATCTTACAGCATAAAACACTGGCTGTTGGGACAAATGGGTCAGGAGAACTGTTAGAGTGGGCCTCTCCACCACAGTATTAGAACACTAAGTAATGAGAATTTTCTCCATTTCCTAAATGGAGTTGGTTACTTTGAATCCTGGCACATGTTTCAGTTTACACCACTGTTCATTATATTGCTTTTGTTACAAGTTAACCTTTGAAAGTGAAAGATATGGAAGTCACATCCTAAAAGTGTACAATAGATTAGAACAAGATCAAATTGGAGAGGAGATTCTCTCCTCTCCCACACATTCTCAAATTCTGAATAGTTTCTAAAATCAACCTGTAGAGAAATTTTGGGTAAGAGATGTATACTACACATTCTGGAGATAATACTAAGATCTCCTGGCTCAAGTTAAGAAACCATCACTGCAAAGTTGCCAAACTCGAATGAGCTGACATTTGGTTCAGTGCAAATTAGTCAGCCACTAGTAATTTTGTTGACAGGTAGTTTGGTTGCAAGAGGCATCATATCCAATCTAAAATGTTGCTAAAAGTAGTTTGAACTGGAAGCCAGCTGAAGGGATAAGCAACAGGATCAAGGTCACTTTCTCAGCCCAAGAGCATGATAGCCATTTTCTCATTAAAATCAGTCAGCACCAAAAGCAGCAACTGCTTCACTGATCCTACCCACTTCAATACTCAGAGCTCTTGGCACATGGTTCCCCTACCTCTGGGCCAGGTGGTCGAGATTCAAGTCTCTTTCCTTAGACAATGATTGAACAGGTTGACTAAAGAGATACAAACACTGATTCAATATGGATCAGTGAAACTGAAGCAAAACAGCTACCAGTGGAACTGAAACCATCCAAATTAAATAATGCTTAATAGGACTGACTTGCCTTTCCCAAGAATCATGTAAACTTTCAATTCAAGTAAGATTTGCACCGCATCCACCTTAAACATTCACTTAGTGTCCAGACAATCTGGACGAGATAGCACAGCAACTCACCGAGATTCTTTCAACAGCACTTTCCAAACCTATTATCTACCTGTACTCTTTAGAGCAGGCCAGCAGCTGCATTGGAAAACCAAGTCACACCACCTTGACTGTAATTAGCATTCATTGTTGCTGGATCAAACCTCTGGATTTCTTTAGAAGTCATATCTATACTGGCTGGATTGCAGTAACTGAATCAGAGATGGGAGATTGGCAACAAGTGATGGCCCAGTGTCTCCCACATACTATGAAAAGGATTACATTTAGCCTTTCAAAAGGGTCTCCTGGCTATAATGGGTAGTGATCTGAGAAACATTTGTGCAGCTTGCTGCATCACAAGTGCATATTCATAAGGTCCTATTCCATTCTTGAATTGAAGACATGAGGCTCCAATGTCTAAATTTCATATCTGAACAAAGGAAAACAGTTTCAATTTGACAGGACATCTACAATATTGAGAATAAAGTGAGGACTGCAGATGTTGGAGTACCAGAGTTGAAAAGTGTGGTCCTCCTCAGATGCTGCCTGGCCTGTGTTTATCCAGCACCACATCTTTCAACTACAATATTGATGCTTTTTGCTTTATGTAGAATAACTGTTTGAAGACAGTAAAGTATGTGACCCATTAATTGTACATTTCAGATCACTCACATGGAAACTCATCAGGAAAGGATAGCCACAATTTGTACATTAAAGTTGGAGAATTTCACACCATCCCAACATGTTAACACCAGTTAATCCAAAACAGTTGTAAATAGATTTTTGGCAGCTCCATCACAACATCTGCCAAAAACAAGATACAAGCATGCAAATGTGTAGCATCAAGTTGCAGCAGTGTTCAATTCACCCTTCAGTAAAGATGGATAAAATTTACAGGCTGTCAACTAAATTTCTCAGATTAAATGTATTGTATTCAACATAGACATTTCAGTGAAACATTGGCAATGCTCACTCAGCTAGAGGAACCTCTGACATGATTGCAAGGTCCCAATTATTGAATGCCAGATAACTTAGTTTAGCCAATTAACCAAATGAAATACTGCCTGCCCATGTCCTTCAGATAGAGGATCCTCTATGTGTATTCTAGATTGTCTAAAGCATAATCTGTACGCTGTTTAAAGTAATGTACAAAAAGTGAAAATCCACTGAAATTCCAGATTAAGACATTTGGGTGAAGTTTTTATCAGTTACTTTGCATGAAACACTGCAATACTACAAGCTAGCAGCAAAATCAGTTACAGAAGGCAGCTGTTAAACTAAAATTGAATCAGAATTGCAACAGTGGACATTTTCACCCTTTGAATTCTACAACTTCACAATCAGTGACATGAAGGAATTACCCAACATGCAACAGAAACTTCATTCTTCAGTACCAGATTCAATGAGAAGAGTCCACCGACAAGACAGCAATCATTTACAGTCTTTTATTTTTCTTTAGTTACAGTAATTTAAAAAGATCAGTTGGATGAAGCAATTTAGACCCAGCAGTATGGAATGACAATAAGTTGAGAATGATTGTGGTCACTTCATAACCCAAACCAGAAGATACCAGATGGGTCCCCATAAATAGGTGTAACTTTTAACAGTCCATGAATGTACAAGATATGTTACAAGTACAACACTGGTGCACATAACATTGACATCTGACCATTTAGACAAACTTCTTGAATTCATCATACAAGACCAGCACAAAAGCACCACCCATGCCTCTGAGCACATTGGACCAGGCACCCTTGAAGAAAGCTCTGCCACCCTCATCCCGAAAGATCTTCCTCCAGCAGTCAACTGTTCCTTTGTACATGATATCAGCTGAAAGTAGAAAATTATTTTGGTCATTTCTTCCTACATCAACTGCAAAATTATAAAAAACACTCCCAGCAATTAAATTTTATACTGGTATAACTGAAGAGAAGTAAATTCAATAAGCACTTGCACAAGGATGATCAATATTTACAGTCTAAGCCCACAGAATCTACTTATGCATCAGTATGATCAACTAAAGCCTTTTGGAAAAAAGAATCCCTTCAGGCCTACCACAAGCATTTTGTAGAGCTGTAAGGAAGCAAAGTTGACTTCTGGTTGATAGTTCTTAGACATTTTATTATTAGGCCATACTTAGATTCCCTACAGTTATGGAAACAAGCTCTTCAGCCCAAGTCCACACCAATCCTCCGAAGCACAACCCACCCAGACTCATTCCCCTACATTTACCCCTGACTAATCCAACTAACACTTTGGGCAATTTAGCATGGCCAAGTCACCTAGCTGCACATCTTTGGATTGTGGAAGGAAACCAGAGCACCAAGAGGAAACCCATGCAGCAGAGAATGTGCAAACTCCAGAGTTTGCAGAGGCAGGAATTGAACCTGGGTCCCTGGTGCAATGAGGCAGCAGTGCTAACCACAGCCACCATGTTGCCCCATTCTTTCACAGGGTTGAATATCCTGAGATTCCTTGAACACCACAGTGTATTTTGATATAGCACAGATTGCAATGGCTCAATAAAGCAGCTCCACAACCCCTTCAAGGGCAATTTGGAAGACAAACAGTTGAGCATTACCAGAGACATTAATAAATCAAAAGCACATCAAGTGTCAACCTACCTCCTTTCCGACCAGACTGCATCATCATACGACGACGAACTGTGTCAAATGGATAGGAAGTCACACCAGCAACAGCAGTCACTGTCTGAGCTATCATCCAACTGATCACAATGTGAGTGTTCTGAGGGTCAGGGAGCATTCCTAGGGACAAAAAAAGATAGTTCAATCACATCCTAAGCACTAGAGATGCAGGTCAAGTCAAACAGGCAAGTGTTTCAATACATACCTTTAGCAGTATCATAGATGCCGAAGTACGCAGCTCTGTAAATGATGATGCCTTGTACAGACACATTGAAGCCTTGGTACAGCCCCCTGAAGCCATCTGACTTGAAGATCTTGGTAAGACAGTTACCCAATCCCGTGAACTCCCGCTCTGTGGCAGATTTCCCAACATCAGCAGCCAGACGTGTTCGGGCAAAGTCAAGGGGGTAGACAAAGCAGAGTGATGTAGCACCAGCAGCACCACCAGAAGCCAGATTACCAGCAAAGTAACGCCAGAATTGTTTCTTGTCAATTCCACCAAGGAACATCTGCTTGTACACATCTTTGAAAGCAAAGTTCAGAGCCTGGGTGGGGAAGTATCTGATCACATTGGCCAAATTACCACGCCAAAAGGACAAGAAACCTTGCTCTCTCGGAATGCGTACAACACAGTCAATGATCCCCTTGTATTGCTGTTCAGCAGCAATCTGTTTGCTTGCATGTTGCACCTGTAATTGAGAAAAATTAATTAAGTCATGTCAAATCCAATTTCAAAATTGGAAAGACAGCCAAGCTTAAAATGCAGCTGTGGGACATGTCAAATTTAAAAAGCTGGAGAAATTTACATCTGGTAGCATTTGCTGAAGAGATGGGATTAATATTTCAAATCCAGTATAACTTCTCATTGGAAAGAGAAGAGTTGTACTGGCATCTTATTCAAGAGCTGATTGTGTGTTGCTGGTTAAAGCACAGCAGGTTAGGCAGCATCCAAGGAATAGGAAATTCGACGTTTCGAGCATAAGCCCTTCATCAGGAATGAGTGGGGCAAACATTAGAATATATAGTTACACCACAACAGGAAGGCTGGGTTTACTGGATGGACGACTTTGACCGACCCAGCAGAAGGTTATTGGACGACGGGCTTATTAAAATCTCAAAAGCTACATCATGGGCCTACTTCTAGGAGATTTGAAAGGCCAAAGACTACTTTTGTCCTTCCTCAAGTCAACCTTGAGAAGGTGAACGGTCTTTTTGACCGACTGCAGTCCCTGCTTACGTACAAAAGCGAAATCAAAAAGGTAATTAGAGGGTGGTGACCCAATGAAGGGAGAGGGGCTTCCAAGTGAATATCCTGGCATCTGCTTGTCTAGTTCAAGATTAGTTTGCAGAATTCCTACCAAAACAGAGTCCGAAGCTGCGGGCAAATCGCTCCTGCGGATGACCTTTCAAGGTAGAGCGACATTTGACGAGACACATTTGGGACAGAGAAAAAAAAGACAATCTCTGGTCCTCAAAAGGAGGTGAAACAAAGCCGGCCCTTCGAGCTAACATTCCGCCAAGGATAAACGCTTCCAAAGCAGTGGCGCTTTTACAGAATACAAAAGGAACCGGAGGACTCCGCAAACGCCCGCATAAAATGGGAGAGGGTTTTTTATTAAGTGCATGATGGCGGCATCTACTCGCGTGTGGAGTCGGGGCGGAACATCTCGGCGCAGAGACTTCAGAAAAAAAAAACTCCCAAGCCCCAAGAACACTTCCTGCAGCGTTAAACTAGCGCCACTACCGAACGGTAAAGAAAGAATAAACTCTTCACACTCCCTCTTCTTTCTCCCCCCCCCCAATAAAATCTTGCCCCAGATGTACGATGGGGGGGGGGGGGGGGGAGAAGGGGGAGAGAACTTCGCTCCGGATTGTACTCCCCGGGTTCGGGGATGCATTGGGGGCCTTCAGCTCCATCAGCGAACCCACAGCCAACAGGCCGCGTTCCTCCTTCTCCTTGTCACGACCTTGATTGCCTCCAGTCACATCCTCAACCTTCACAATTACTCCCCCCTCCCCCAAACAAAAAACAAAGCGAGAGAAGGCAATAAAACATTTGGAAGGGCCGGCGTTTCGATTCTATTGACCCCAGAACCAGATGCCCACCTTATGAACATTCAATGCCCCTCGTCCGCACTGTGGGAGCGGGGGTGCAAGGTGACATTTATTTGCTGCAGGGTAAATGCGGGAGGGGGGGGAGGAACAGAGGGTAAATGCGGGAGGGGGGGGAGGAACAGAGGGTAAATGCGGGAGGGGGGGTGAGGAACAGAGGGTAAATGCGGGAGGGGGGGTGAGGAACAGAGGGTAAATGCGGGAGGGGGGGTGAGGAACAGAGGGTAAATGCGGGAGGGGGGGTGAGGAACAGAGGGTAAATGCGGGAGGGGGGGGGGGGGGGTGAGGATAAGGAAGCACTGCTCCCATTTCGCATTTGCTCAGGGCCAGAAGGAGTGAGATGGGAACACAAGGCCCACAGGCATCCGGCTCCCTTTTTCAGTCGCTGGGAAGCGAACTGCAACCACAGTAAAACATTGTAGCAGCAACAACAACAAAAAGGCCAAAGCATCAGAGACTCGGCTGGATCTGCGCTAATGCAGGCAGTGAGGGGGCCCCGGAGACTGAATGGATTACAGTACCTGCAGCAGCAGCTTCACTCTCTCGATGGGAGCCACCGCTGTCTTGGAGATTGCAGCAGCCACGCCGCCAGCGAGGAAATCCTTGGCGAAACTTACAAGCTTGTCAGTTGCCATTTCCTGTCCTTCTTCCTGGTGAGTTTAAAATGCTTGCCTTTTTCTCCTCCCCTGTCCTGTAAATTTGATCCTGCTCTCCTGTTTCTCCCCCCCCCTCACCGACTTGCAAAAGACTTTACAGCAGAGCACAGACCCACTCTCTGAAGCTTCTGCCGGCGCCGATGAAATGGCCGAATTTGCGGCGGAAGTGAGGCTTTTATGCGGCGCAGCGCCGGCGCGTCTCCTCCCGGGGTGCGGTGTGACGCCGCTGATTGGCTACTACGGACGCCACCCGCTTTCTGATTGGGTGGCCCTGCTCCTGCCTGCTCTCTGATTGGCCAGCGTGGGCACTACCCGTTTTCCAATTGGGCAATCCCGGCGCCACCCGCTTTCCGATTGGATAGTCCTCCCTTCACCACCTCCGTCCGAAGTCCCCACTCTCTAATTGGACGGGGCTGGTGGACCCCGCCGTCTGATTGGCTGGACCGGGGAGCGCCTCTTCGACGGATTGGCTGCAAGTGGGGATCCCGCTAACTGATTGGATAGACGGTTGAGCCTTCTGTTATTTGATTGGTCAAGCAGCTTGGTATCTGATTGACTGGCGAGCCCCTAAAGGTGACAATGTCCCCTAAATGTAACCATGGGCTCCTCAGTAACCACCCGGAGCGGACTCTGTTGTTACACTGTTACACTGCAGTGAAAGGGAGAGAGAATCACTTCACAAAATCCTGAACGGTCACAGTATTATTGTTTATGAGTTGTGATTGGGAGGTGCTGGTGTTGGGACTGGGGTGTACAAAGTTAAAGATCACACAACACCAGGTTATAGTCCAACTGGTTTATGTGGAAGCACTAGCCTTTGAAGTCCTGCTCTATCATCAGGTGGTTGTAGGAGCAGCACTCCGAAAACTAGTGCTTCCAAATAAACCTGTTCGACTATAACCTGGTGTTGTGTGATTTTTAACATTATCATTCAGTTGCTTTTTCCTTAAATCATTTTATTTGTCCTGCATTGAACTGGACCGCTGTTTTTCTTAGTTTACTTCCAATGTGTTTCATGTAAACTTGGTGATTGTACAAAAGTAAACTATTAAAGGAACGTAAACTGCCATATGGAAATCAGAGTCAATTCACTGTCTTTGTTTTCAAGCTTTTGAATAAGACTTATGCTCTCTAACTTTTTTAGCCCCAACTTTAGCTCCAGTACAAGTGTTTTACATTTCAGGATCCATTTCCTTGTACCCATAATTAATTGACTCATATATTTGACAAGGTTACACTGGGTCTGCTACATCAAGAAATGTTCAAACCTTTTTCCTCTGGCAGATTCAGCATTGAATTGAATTTATTGTCACATGTACCGAGGCATAGTGAAAAGCTTTGTCTTGCGAGCAATACAGACAGATCACAGAGTCAAGTAGCATAGATAGGTAAACAGTGGTGAAAACAAAAACACAGGTACAGACGAATATTAAGCATTTGTGAGTCCATTCAGTAATCCAACAACAGTAGGATAGAAACTGTTACAAAACCGGCTGGTGGGTGTGTTCAGGCTTCTGTACCTTCTCCCCAATGGTAGAGGTTGTAGAAGAGCATTGCCAGGGTGGGATGGATCTTTGAGAATGCTGGCGGCCTTTCCTTGACAGCAGGCCTGTTCGATGGATTCTATAGATGGGAGGTTAGCCTTTGTGATTGCTCAGGCCGAGTTTACCATTCTCTGTTTCATGAAAGGGAAATTGTGTCTGAATAATTTATTAAAGTTTTGCCAGTAAGTCCCAAACAGATTGGATCAAAGGGAACCAGTAAGTGTGTTGTATTTGGACTTCCAGAACGCATTCAACAAGGTATCGCACAAAAGCTTGTCAGAAGATTAAAAGCCCAAGATATTGAAGATAGCATATTGGCATGGTAGAGAAATGGCTAATGGGCAAGAAACAGTGAGTTCTTTAAGAGGTTCTTTATCATGTTGGTGACCTGTGACCAATGAGGATCCGTGCTGGCACAACAACTGTGTACAATATATACTAATGGCTTGGAGGAAGGAAGCAAATGTGCTGGAGCCAAATTTGTGGACAACACAAAAATAGATGGAAAGGCAAGTTGAGAGAGGGATACAAAGAGTAGTTTACAGAGAAGTGGTGATAGGTAAGTGTGCAAACTGTTGGCAAATGGAATATGGTATGGAAAAATGTGAAGTTCTTCATTCTGGAAGGGAGAACAAAAGAACAGTATTGTTTAAATGTAGAAAAACTGCAGAAAGCTGCAACACACGGGGACTTGTACTTATGCACAAAACATAGAAAGCTAGTACACTGGTGCAGCAGGTAATTAGGACAACTGATGCAATGTTGGTCCTTATTTCAAGGCAGTTGGAGTATAAGAATAGGGTAGTCTTACTAGAATTATACAAGATGCTGGTGAAACCACACCTGGACCATTGTGAGCAGTTTTAGTGCCCTTATTGAAGGAAAGAAATCACCAACTGGAGGAGTTCAAAGAAAATTCACTAGTACAATCGCTGGTATGGAGGGATTGTCTTATGAGTAAAGGTTAAACATATTGGGTTTCTACTTGTTGGCATTTAGAAGAATGAGAAGTGATTTAATTGAAAAATATAGGATCCTTAAGGAGCTTGACAGGGTAAATACTGAGAGGATGTTTCCCCTCATAGGATGGTCTAAGACCAGAAGGCAGAGTTTCAGAATTAGAGGCATCTATTTAAGACTGAGTTGATAGAGAATTTTAGCTCTCGGAGTGTTATGAGTTTTTGGAACTCATAGAAAGCTAGTGAAGAGATTTTGGGACCCCTTGCAGAGATATTTGTATCATTGACAGCCATGAGGGGCAATGCCAGAAGACTGGATGGTGGCTAATGTTGTGTCATTGTTTAAGAAAGGCTGCAATGAGAAGCCAGGGAACTACACACCGGTGAGTCTGACGTCAGTGGTGGGTAAGTTGCTTGAGGGGATTATGAGAGATAGGGTTTACATAAGGAAGTTGAGCAATTCATCAACTTCACCAACACATTCCACCCTGACCTTAAATTTACCTGGACCATCTCTGACACCTCCCTCACCTTCCTGGACCTCTCCATCTCCATTAATGACGACCAATTTGACACCGACATTTTTTACAAACCCACCGACTCCCACAGCTACCTGGATTACACCTCTTCCCACCCTACCTCCTGCAAAAATGCAATCCCATATTCCAAATTCCTCCACCTCTGCTGTATCTGCTCACAGGAGGACCAGTTCAGTTCCACCACAGAACACACCAGATGGCCTCCTTCCTTATAGACCGCAATTTCCCTTCCCATGTGGTTAAAGATGCCCTCCAATGCATCTCGTCCACATCCCGCACCTCCACCCTCAGACCCTACCCCTCCAACCGTAACAAGGACAGAACCCCCTGGTGCTCACCTTCCACCCTACCAACCTTCGCATAAACCAAATCATCCGCTGACATTTCCGCCACCTCCAAACAGATCCCATCACCAGGGATATATTTCTCTCCCCACCCATTTCCACCTTCCGCAAAGGCCATTCCCTCTGTGGCTACCTGGTCAGGTCCACGCTCCCCCCCCCCAACAACCCACCCTCCCATCCTGGCACCTTCCCCTGCCACCGCAGGAATTGCAAAACCTGCACCCACACCTCCTCCCTCACCACCATCCAAGGCCCCAAAGGAGCCTTCCAAATCCATCAAAGTTTTACCTGCACATCCACTAATGTCATTTATCATATAGGCTGCTCCCGATGCGGTCTCCGCTACATTGGGTAGACTGGACGCCTCCTAGCAGAGCGCTTTAGGGAACATCTCTGGGACACCCACACCAATCAACCACACCAACTTGTGGCCCAACATTTCAACTCCCCCTTCCACTCAGCTGAGGACATGGAGGTCCTGGGCTTCCTTCACCGCCGCTCCCTCACCACCCGATGCCTGGAGGAAGAATGTCTCATCTTCTGCCTCAGAACACTTCAACCCCAGGGCATCAATGTGGACTTCACTAGTTTCCTCAATTCCCCTTCCCCCATCTCACCCCAGTTCCAAACTTCCAGCTCAGTACTGTCCCTATGACTTGTCCTACTTACCTATTTTCTTTCCACCTATCCACTCCACCCTCCTCTCTGACCTATCACCTTCATCTCCACCCCCATTCACCTATACTATTCTATTACTCATTACTCTATGCTACTTTTTCCGCACCCCCACCCTCCTCTCATTTATCTCTCCATCCTGCAGGCACTCTGCCTCTATTCCTGATGAAGGGCTTTTGCCCGAAAAGTCGATTTTCCTGCTCCTCGGATGCTGCCTGAACTGCTGTACTTTTTCAGCACCATTCTAACCCAGAACGCATTTAGAAAGGCAAGTTCAGTATTATGATGAGGATATGGGAAAAGATGTTGGTGCAATTACACCTACCTTCATAGAGAGTGGGTGCCTGTTACTCTTGCCCATAATTTTAAATCTATATTCACAATCATTATACCATTTGCAAATGATCATAAGTCACATGTCACCAGGTTATAGTTTAACAGTGCTGCTCCTTCTCCAGGTGAATTGAACGTTACCTGACGAAAGAGCAGCTCTCCAAAAGCTTGTGATTTCAAGCAAACCTTTACACTATAACCCGGTGTCATGTGACTTCTGACCTTGTCCACCCCAGTCCAACACTGGTACCTCCACACCTGGAAAAAGGAACAGCTTTTCCTTATATCCCTATCTAAACATTTCATAGAATCATAGAGACGTACAGCACGGAAACAGACCCTTCAGTCCAATTTGTCCATGCAGACCAGATATCCAAACCTAATCTAGTTCGATTTGCCAGTACTTAGCCCATATCCCTCTAAACCTTTCCTATTCATATATCCATCCAGATGCCTTTTATATGTTGCAATTGTATCAGCCTCCACCACTTCCTCTAGCAGCTCATTCCATACGTGCTTCACCCTCTGTGTGAAAACGTTGTCCTTTAGGTCCCTTTTACATCCTTCTCCCATTTTTTTTTGTTTATTTCAAAAATATACTTTATTCATAAAATATTTTGATGATCTGTACAATTGGTCATGCCATACATCTGTAAATATTCCATTTCTTGGTATACAGAGACAGAGTAATCATTCATATTTACAGGTCTGTGCAATTACGTATTTAGCTGATGCGTCAGCAGATCGGGATTTATCATTGTTATATACAATAGCAACATATAAAAGGCATCTGGTTGGATATATGAATAGGAAGGGTTTAGAGGGATATGGGCTAAGTACTGGCAAATCGAACTAGATTAGGTTTGGATATTTTTCAATCATATGCCCATATATTGAGCTGAGGTGTCAGCAGAGCCCAAATGACTGCGTGGGCCCCCTGTGCTTCTTTAGGCAGGCAGATGTTACACAGTGGTCTTTCCCCACCGCGCCTTGGTGGCAGCTGCCCCAAGCTTCAGCGCGTCTCTCAACATGTAGTCCTGGACCTTGGAAAGTGCCAGTCTGCAACACTCAGTCGGGATCAACTCCTTCAGCTGGAAGATCAACAGGTTTCGGACCACCCAGAGAGCGTCCTTCATCGAGTTGATGATCCTCAAGGCACAGTTGATGTTCGTCTCGGTGTGCGTCCCAGGGAACAGACCGTAGAGCACGGAGTCCCGCGTCATGGCGCTGCTCAGGACGAACCTCGACAAACACCACTGCATTCCTCTCCAGACTTCCTCTGCATAGGCACATTCCAGAAGGAGGTGTGTGACAGTCTCGTCCCCCCCGCAGCCGCTTCGAGGGCAGCGTGCGGTGCGGCTGAGAGTCCGGGCGTACATAAAGGATCTCACAGGCAGAGCCCTTCTCACCAATAGCCAAGCCATGTCATGGTGCTTGTTGGAAAGTTCTGATGATGAGGCATTCTGCCAAATGACTTTGACAGTCTGCTCAGGGAACCGCTCGATAGGATCTGCCCTCTCCTTTTCCCGAAGGGTCTCAAGGACACTGCGTGCTGACCACTTCCTGATGGATTTGTGGTCAAAGATGTTTTTCTTCATAAACTTCTCCACGAAGGACAGGTGATACGGAACGGTCCAACTAATTGGAGCGTAACGTGGCAGCGAGGCCAGGCCCATCCTTTGCAACACTGGGGGCAGGTAGAACCTCAGTTCGTAGTGACACTTGGTGTTTGCGTACCGGGGATCCACGCACAGCTTGATGCAGCCACACACAAAGGCAGCCATCAGGGTGAGGGTGGCATTAGGTGTATTTTTTCCCCCGTTGCCCAGATCTTTGTACAGCGAGTCCCTTCGGACCTAGTCCATTTTTGATCTCCATAAAAACTGGAAGATGGCCCGGGTGACTGCAGCGGCACAGGTTCTGGGAATAGGCCAGACCTGTGCCACATATAACCGCAATGACAGTGCCTCACACCTGATGACCAGGTTTTTTCCTGCGATTGAGAGTGACCGTAGCTTCCATCTGCCCAGTTTCTACCTCACACTGCTGATACGCTCCTCCCAAGACTTGGCGCACGCCCCAGCCCCCCCGAACCAAATACCCAGCACCTTCAGGTGGTCGGTCCTGACGGTGAAGGGGATCGAGGATTGGTCGGCCCAGTTCCCGAAGAGCATGGCCTCGCTCTTGCCTCGGTTTACCTTGGCTCCTGAGGCCCGTTCGAACTGGTCACATATGCACATGAGTCTGCACACGGACAGCCGATCCGACCAGAAAACAGCGACGTCATCCATGTACAGGGAGGCCTTAACCTGCAGGCCCCTGCTGCCAGGAATAGCCACCCTCTCAGGCTCGCATCCTTCCTGATGGACTCGGCAAATGGCTCTATGCAGCACACAAACAAGGCAGGAGAGAGAGGGCAGCCCTGCCTGACTCCAGATCTGACTGCGAAGCTATCTGATTCCCACCCATTGATTGAGACTGCACTGACAATGTTGGTGTAATGCAATCTGATCCAATTGCAGATTCCCTCCCCAAAGCCCATTGTGGAGAGAACATCTCTCATATACCTGTGTGATATCCTGTCAAAGGCTTTCTCCTGGTCCAGGCTGATCAGGCAGGTATCCAACCCTCTGTCCTGCACGTAGGCGATCGTATCCCTGAGGAGTGCGAGACTCTCAGCGATCTTCCTGCCAGGTACAGCGCAGGTTTGGTCAGGGTGAATCACCGACCCCAGAGCAGACCTGACCCGGTTGGCGATTACCTTTGACAGAATTTTGTAATCCGCATTCAACAGTGAAATTGGTCTCCAATTTTTGAGTTCCTCCCTCTCCCCCTTCCGCTTGTAGATGAGGGTGATGATGCCTTTCCTCATGGATTCACTCATGGTACCTGCCCGAAGCATATTGACATACACCTCCAGCAGGTCCTGGCCAATCAAGTCCCACAGAGCAGAATAGAGCTCGACTGGTAAGCCGTCGCTTCCAGGAGTTTTATTCTTTTCGAAGGACTCGAGGGCCTTGGTCAGCTCGTCCAGAGATAGCGGCTGGTCCACCCCAGGCGTCCTTTCCCTATCACCCTAAACTTTTTTTTTATTTCAAAAATATACTTTATTCATAAAATATGCATAGAATAATTTGATACACTGTACATTAGGTAATGCCATTCATATTTCCACATTTACATACACAGCTCCGAATTATCATTATTACATACAGATCAGTGCATCTCTCACTCATATTGAGCTGAGGTGTCAGCAGAGCCCAAATGACTGCATGGGCCCCCTGCTTTTCTTTAGACAGGCAGATGTTAAACGGTGGTCTTTCCCCACCGCGCCTTGGCAGCAGCTGCCCCAAGCTTCAGCGCGTCCCTCAACACGTAGTCCTGGACCTTGGAATGTGCCAGTCTGCAACACTCAGTCGGGGTCAACTCCTTCAGCTGGAAGATCAACAGGTTTCAGACCGCCCAGAGAGCGTCCTTCACCGCGTTGATGATCCTCCAGGCGCAGTTGATGTTCGTCTCGGTGTGCGTCCCGGGGAACAGGCCGTAGAGCACGGAGTCCCGCGTCACGGCGCTGCTCGGGACGAACCTCGACAAATACCACTGCATTCCTCTCCAGACTTCCTCTGCATAGGCACATTCCAGAAGGAGGTGTGTGACAGTCTCGTCCCCCCCGCAGCCGCTTCGAGGGCAGCGTGCGGTGCGGCTGAGAGTCCGGGCGTGCATAAACGATCTCACAGGTAGAGCCCTTCTCACCACCAGCCAAGCCATGTCTTGGTGCTTGTTGGAAAGTTCTGGCGATGAGGCATTCTGCCAAATTGCTTTGACAGTCTGCTCAGGGAACCACTCAACAGGATCCGCCCTCTCCTTTTCCCGAAGGGTCTCGAGGACGCTACGTGCTGACCACTCCCTGATGGACTTGTGGTCAAAGGTGTTTTTCTTCAGAAATTTCTCCACGAAGGACAGGTGGTACGGAACGGTCCAACTACTCGGAGCGTTCCGCGGCAGCGAGGCCAGGCCCATCCTTCGCAACACCGGGGACAGGTAGAACCTCAGTACGTAGTGACACTTGGTGTTTGCGTACCGGGGATCCACACACAGCTTGATGCAGCCACACACAAAGGTGGCCATCAGGGTGAGGGTGGCATTGGGTGTATTTTTTCCCCCGTTGCCCAGATCTTTGTACAGTGAGTCCCTTCGGACCCGGTCCATCTTTGAACTCCATATGAACTGGAAGATGGCCCGGACGACTGCAGCGGCGCAGGTTCTGGGAATAGGCCAGACCTGTGCCACGTACAACAGCAATGACAGTGCCTCACACCTGATGACCAGGTTTTTTCCCGTGATGGAGAGCGACCGTAGCCTCCATCTGCCCAGTTTCTGCCTCACTTTACTGATACGCTCCTCCCAAGACTTGGCGCACGCCCCAGCCCCCCCGAACCAAATACCCAGCCCCTTCAGGTGGTCGGTCCTGACGGTGAAGGGGATCGAGGATTGGTCGGCCCAGTTCCCGAAGAGCATGGCCTCGCTCTTGCCTCGGTTTACCTTGGCCCCCGAGGCCCGTTCGAACTGGTCACAAATGCACATGAGTCTGCGCACGGACAGCGGATCCGAGCAGAAAACAGCGACGTCATCCATGTACAGGGAGGCCTTAACCTGCAGGCCCCCGCTGCCCGGAATAGTCACCCCTCTCAGGCTCGCATCCTTCCTGATGGACTCGGCAAATGGCTCTATGCAGCACACAAACAAGGCTGGAGAGAGAGGGCAGCCCTGCCTGACTCCAGATCTGACTGGGAAGCTATCTGATTCCCACCCATTGATTGAGACTGCACTTACGATGTTGGTGTAGAGCAGTCTGATCCAATTGCAGATTCCCTCCCCAAAGCCCATTTTGGAGAGAACATCTCTCATATACATGTGTGATATCCTGTCAAAGGCTTTCTCCTGGTCCAGGCTGATCAGGCAGGCGTCCAACCCTCTGTCCTGCACGTAGGCGATCGTATCCCTGAGGAGTGCGAGACTCTCAGCGATCTTCCTGCCTGGCACAGCACAGGTTTGGTCAGGGTGAATCACCGACCCCAGAGCAGACCTGACCCGGTTGGCAATTACCTTTGACAGGATTTTGTAATCTGCATTCAACAGTGTGATCGGTCTCCAATTTTTGAGTTCCTCCCTCTCCCCCTTCCGCTTATAGATGAGGGTGATGATGCCTTTCCTCATGGATTCGCTCATGGTACCCGCCTGAAGCATACTGACATACACCTCCAGCAGGTCCTGGCCAATCAAGTCCCACAGAGCGGAATAGAGCTCGACCGGTAAGCCATCGCTTCCGGGAGTTTTATTCTTTTCGAAGGACTCGAGGGCCTTGGTCAGCTCGTCCAGAGATAGCGGCTGGTCCAGCCTCTCGCGTGTTCTGTCGTCTAAGACCTCCATGATAGACGACAGGAACGACTGGGAGGCCGCGCTGTCGGTCGGCTTCGCGTCATACAGACTGGCATAGAAGGATTTACTGATCCTCATGACGTCAGCCTGAGATGACGTTGTCGAGCCGTCTTCTTCCTTCAGGCTGCTGAGCACAGAGCTCTCTTTGTGCACCTTCTGGAAGAAGAAACGTGAGCACGTCTCGTCCTGCTCCACCGAGCGGACCCTGGACCGGAAGATTATCTTGGAGGCCTCTGAGGCAAAGAGCGAGGCTTGCTGGCCCTTCACCTCCTTGAGGTCCTCCGTGACATCGACCCCCATCGTCTGCAAAGTTCCGGACTCCCCCAACCCAAGGGATGTCTATTCATCCTATCCATGCCACTTGTGATTTTATAAACCTCTATAAGGTCACCCCTCAGCCTCCAACGCTCCAGGGAAAACAGCCCCAGTCTATTCAGCCTCTCCATATAACTCAAATCCTCCAAGTCTGGCAACATCCTTTTAAATCTTTTCTGAACCCTTTCAAGTTTCACAACATCCTTCTGAATTGCACGCAATATTCCAAAACTCCCCTCTGCAAATCTCACCCAATCATCTTTGCTCCTCAGAAATCAAACCCAACCCAAATCCAATTTCTCCACCAGTGGTGCATCTGAAATCTGTCATTCCTGAAACTATTGCAGACAGTTCTGGGCAGAATACTCTAGTTGTAGCCTAACCAATGCCTTATAAACGTCAACAAAACGTCCCTGCTATTGCACAATATTTCTATTGATGGATTTCTATTTGCTTGGCTAATTACTCTCAGAACACATCCTGCCATCTTCAAAGATCTATGTAAGTCCTCCGAGTCCCTCTCTCCCTGCATACTCTTTAGAACTTTGCCCTCACTGCATATTCTTTAGAACTTTACCATTATTATGGTCTCTCTCCACCCGTTCTCCCAAAACATATCATCTCACACTTCTCTGTAGTAAATTCCATCTGCCACTTGTCTACTTCATCTGCTCATTAATCTTTACCTCACTGCAGTTAATTAAAAACATCTTCACTGTCAGCCATATCACCAAGTTTAGTTTCATTGGCAAACTTTGAATTTTTTGTCTGAATTCTAATATTCTAGTCATTTATATAGATATCTTTTATAAAGTGGTCCTGGCACTGAACTTTGGGGATCTTTACTGTCAACCATCTTCACAGCCCCAATGTAATTAGTTACCACATCTCTGTCTTTAAGCCTTTGTTAATGAGCATTGATTTTGTTAACAGTCTGTAATGTGGTACTGTGTCAAATGCTTCCTTAAGCTCCACATTGACAAAATTCACCACTTTTCCCTCATCAACCTTTTCCCTCATCACCTATTCAAAATCAATTCAATTAGTCAAGAATTACCTATCTTTTATAAATCAATCTTGACTCTCCTTAATTAACTCAGACCACTTCAAGTACTTGTTAATTGTTCCTTGATTATTATTTCCAAATTCACATTCATTACTGCTGTTAAAGTGATTATCCCGCAGTTGTTAGGAATATCCTTACTCATAATTTTTGATCACATGATAAAACACAGTTCTGGGGGCAGGTGGGTCTTAAACATGGGATTAGTGGCCCAGAAGACATGACTGTGTCGTACAAAAGACCTTCAGGAGTGTCCTTACATCAATTCTTGAACAAGACCATTGGGTGCTATTCTTCAGATGAGATGTTTGTTAAAGTACCATGATGTCAAAGTATTAACCTTTCAGTAGTGGTCGTATATGTGAGCCTGAAGGATTAAAACACCACTCTATATAGACAATAGACAATAGGTGCAGGAGTAGGCCATTCAGCCCTTCGAGCCTGCACCGCCATTCAATATGATCATGGCTGATCATTCCTAATATATCTGAGCACATTATATTTTCCTGACTTTACAACAGCGATTTATCCTTCGATTGTCTGAGAAGCACTTTGGGATATGTCCAGAAGTCACGGAAGGTGCAATATCAATGTAAGCATTTTCTTCTTTGAAAAAGAACAGGCAGTTGCCTCAATAGCGTAGTCACTATTTATTCTTAACTGATTCCATTCAAAGCAATCTAATATAAATACTCCTTAGAAAAAGGTGGAAAGGCAGAAAGCAGTGGGACATGGCAAATAATCACAGTTCAGGATGTGAAGATGGTTGACAGTAAAGTTCCCAATTTGTAGTTCCTTTAGATTGCGAAATAGCTGACACATATGACTAAATAAACATACTGTATTGAGGTCAAACTCATCGTTCCGTCCAGAATGAAGTTGATTCAGAAGAATGAATAATTCTGTATCTTAGCTGAAAGATGGTTAAGAAAATAAACTTTGCAGTTGATTTAGAAATTACTATAGTTTGCATATTTATATATTACGCATTAATATACTTATATTATTGCACATATGGGGGTTGGTTAGCTCAGTTAGCTGGAAAGCTGGTTTGTCGATGCAGATTGATGCCAACAGCATGAGTTCAGTTGCCACACCAGCTGAGGTTCCCATGAAGGACTCTCCTTCTCAATGTTTCCTCTCACCAGAGGCATGAAACCTTAAGGTCATTAGGGGAGGCACGGTGGCTCAGTGGTTAGCACTGCTGCCTCACAGCGCCAGGAACCCAGGTTCAGTTCCCGCCTCCGGCAACTGTCTGTGTGGAGTTTGCACATTCTCCCTGTGTCTGTGCAGGTGCTCCGGGTGCTCCGGTTTCCTCCCACAGTCCAAAGATGTTCAGATTAGATGAATTGGCCATGCTAAATTGCCCGTAGTGTTAGGTGCATTAGTCAGGGGTGAATATAGGGGAATGGGTCAAGGTGGACTGCTCTTCGGAGGGTCAGTGTGGACTTGTTGGGCCGAAGGGCCTGTTTCTACACTGTAGGTAATCCAATCTCTCTCTAATGTATTAAACTAAACATTCAACACTGAAAAACGTAAGTAAGCATTTCAACCTCAGTAAGTAATGGCATCAATAAATTTGTAAATGATATTTTACAAGTCTGTGTAATTTCAACTGTTTAAAACAAAGCTTTTAGGAAAATTAAACTTCAAATGATTATATATTTTGAAGATATGCAATATCCTAGGTGGCAATATACAGGTCGGCAGCTGATCTATCGACCCCAGATTGCCATGGATTGTTCACTCACGAGGGTGACCAATCACAAATAAAATGGAGAGAAATGGTAAGAAACTGCTGCCCCATCCACCTCCACACCCCCCCCCCCCCCCCCCCCAAAAGTCTCCCCCATATCTCCTGCTGATAGGCTCATAGTGATCCTATTAGCACCAACGTGTTAGAAGCAACTTGGGATTGGTGAAACCACTATCAGTTAATTAAGGAAATACCGCTACACTTACCAAGGAAGAGAAACATCCTCTTTAAGTTCAAATAAAACCTATTTGGTGATCTGTCAAAATAATTCGAAGGAAAACTAGTGGAAAAGTTTCAAAAAATCCATGAAAATAAGAAAAATGTGTATTTTTTAAATATGCACTCTGTCGCAGCAGCTCATGAATGTAGGGAGAAGGTTATCTCTTGTGGGGCAATCTAAATTAAGAAGTTATAATTTTATGTTAAGGAGTAGCAGATTTAAAATAGAGATGAGGAGAAATTATTTCTCTCAAAGTATCATGAATCTGTGTAATTCACTCCCCCCAGAGCATGGTGGATGCTGGGGTATTGAGTAAGTTTGGGGGAGAGATAGACAGCTGTGTTAATTACTTACTGGTTGAAGGGTTATGGAGAGTTGGGGTCGATATGGGATCAGCCATGATCATATTAAATTGTGGAACAGAATCAAGGGGCTGAATTCTCTACTCCTGGTCCTTGTGTAGAGGTTTCCTCTGAACAATAAATCAGTTTTCTTTCTTGTGGAAGTAATTGTACAGGCCCAAAATCATGATGATGTCAATGGATTGATAACCATCTTTGTGACAGCATTATGAAATAGCAGTCTTCCACTGTCCAAATGTAATTTCCATTGAATTCATCTCATATTTGTTAACATGATGTTCCACTGTCCTTTAGTTTTATACAAGTATTATTCATAAATTTGTAGTAGATCGATGACCGTTGAGGATAGCCAGTTGATTAGACGGTTAAGGTGTGGACCAGATTAATACTAATCTGATTAGCACTAGATCACGATCATAGAGATTTGTTCACAGTCCTGGCTGAGGTAGGCTTGGCCCCTCCTTTGTTGCCATGTCTGTGGGGAAAAAAATCATAGCACATTGCCAGGCTTCACTGAAAAATCATCAAGGACTTAGACAGTTAATGGTAAGTTCCTGGAGTGTTTTGCCAAATAAAAAGACCTAGGGATGCAGGTGCATAGTTCCCTGAAAGTGGAATCAAAGGTAGAAGAGGATGATGAAGAAGGCATTGTCACACTTGCCTTTATTGATCAGAATAGGGGTTGGGACGTCATGTTGCAGCTGTACCAGACATTGGTTAGGTCACTTTCAGTCTACTGCATTCAATTCTAATCTCCCTTCTCTAGGAAAGATGTTGTTAATCCCGAGGTGCGGAAAAGATTTGCAAGGATAATGCTGGGACTGGGGAGCTTGAGTTATAGGGAGAGGCTGGGGCTATTTTTCGCGAGAGTGTCAGAGGCAAAAGGGTGACCTTATATAGGTTTATTAAATTGTGAGTGTCATGGATAGGGTGAATAGCCAAAGTATTTTTCCCAGGGTAGGGGAGTCCAACACTAGAGGGCATAGGTTTAAGGTGAGAGAGGCAAGATTTAAAAAGGACCTGAGGGGCAACTCAGAGAGTGGTGCGTGTGTGGAGCGAGCTGCCAGAGGAAGTGGTGGAGGTGGGTAAAATTGCAACGTTTCAAAGACGTCTGGATGGGTATATGAATAAGAAGGGTTTAGGGGGATAAGGGCCAAATGCTGGCAAATGGGACTAGGTCAGATTGGAATGGCTCGTCGGCGTGGATGAGTTGGATTGTTTCCAGGCTACCTGACTCTAGGGCAGCCTTCAGGCAGGGAGATCCATGTGAATGTTACATCTGAGAGCTATTTTTATGTTGTAGTCAGTTCACATATGTTAAATTGTCGTGTCACTCATTCCTGTGAGAAATAAAGCAACAATATCTACATCTTTCCTGGAATCCCGCCCCCCCGCCCCCCCAATCATTCTCTTGGGGTGCAATCGATACTGTCCCAGTCTCTGAACCAGAAAGCGTTGGTTTGATTCCCACCCCGGAACTTGATAGTCAGGGAGGTACATTCATAACGCAGCCAAACAGGTTAAGTCACAAGCTGCCACAAGTAGATATCAGGCCTAAAGAGTGGAAGAGATTCCTGGTTGGTGTGTGATGGAAAGAAATTGGAGCCTCTCCCACGACTATTCATAGCTCTCAGTCCAAACCTTGCTTGTAAAACAGCATGTTGCCACAGCAACTCAAACTCTCTGAATGAAGCGGTGTCAGAAAACTTGGAAAGCGAGGTTTGAAAACTTATAATGCAGAACACAAAGAGCTTTCAGTCGTACTACCTCTCCCATCAAGTCAGTAGAAGTAAAACTGATGACAGTTGAACAAAATAAAGAAGACCAAAATAAAGGAATAATTAAAACAGGGAAAATTAATATAGAAACAGATAGAACAAAACCCATCAGACAGCAAGGTATAAACATGATCACATGAAAAATTAAAACATAGCCAAGCCAGGCAAACTGGGGATCACAAAAAAGAGCAAGACTGATCAAATAGTTTGGTCATACAAGAAGAATGATGTTTGCATACTACCAAAGAGACATTACCAAGAAGATAATGCTGTGTATTACCAAGGAGATAATGCTGCATCACTGTAATGTAATCGTCATAGAGCATGTGTAACCTGTACAACGTGCCCAGCCCTGAAACTGTTGTCAGAGCGAAAGCCTGACAAAAGACCTTTTTAAAAAAAGGAATCTATTTTGACATTACAATTTGAAGGTTGGTGGGGGGGGAGGTGGGGTTAAATGATAGTGACTACTCAAGGATGGAGTCTTCTGCAGCTGATACATTACTTCCAGAACATACTAACATACTCCAGAACATAGGCAGCACAGTGGCTCAGTGCTTAGACCTGGGTTTGATTCCAGCCTTGGGTGAGTGTCTGTGTGGAGTTTGCACGTTCTCCCAGCGTCTGCTTGCGTTTCTGCTGGGTGCTCTGGTTTCCTCCCACATTCCAAAGATGTGCAGGTTAGGTGGATTGGCCACGCTCAATTGCCAATAGTGTTCAGGGGTGTGTAGGTTAGGTGAAATGTAAGGATACAGGAATAGGGTAAGGGGATGGATCTTGGTAGGATGCCCCTCGGAGGGTTAGTGTGGACCTGTTGGGACAAATAGCCTGTTTCCACACTGTGGGGATTCTATAAACTCCACTGCCAACAAGAATGAGCATAAAGTTAGGCTTCCTGACTGCCAAAAGTAATATGTACAGGATAGTTTTCATTAGACGTACACTGCATGTATGTGAATACACAGTATTATAGTTAATCGGATTGAGGAGTTACAGTCACAGATTGTCTTATGGGATTATGATGTTATGGCAATAATGGAAACCTGGCTTACATATCTGAGTGTTAAATTATCTTTGGTTACAAAGTGTTCAGAAAAGTTGGGAAAGTAAGAAGAGAAGGAGTGGCATTTTTGCTGAAGGAGACCACCACAATGTTGGAGAAAGTTTCAGAGGGTCCAAGGATAGACTTGGTTTGTCTAGAGCTAAGGAATAAGAGATGTGTAATTATATTGCTCAGTAAAATATACAGAAAACCAGATACTGGGAGGTATATAAAGGAACAAATCTGCAAAGAAATTACAGACAGTTATATACATCATGGAATTGTTAATATTAGGGTCTTGAGTTACTCATATATATTTTATATATATATGTTTATATAATATATATAAATAAAACACACAGACACCACACACAGATAATAGTAGAGTGAGGGTTAGTGAGGGACAATTTCCTACAACAATATACATTCAGTCCAACAAGAGACACTGTGAAGCTTATTTCTTGGGAATTAGAGCTGAAAATGTGTTGCTGGAAAAGCGCAGCAGGTCAGGCAGCATCCAAAGAATCCATCCTTGGAGAGAAGTAAGGGAGGAGGTGTGGTGCCTCCAAGGCCCCAAGGGATCCTTCCATATCCGCCACAAATTCATCTGCACCTCCACACACATCATCTATTGCATCCGCTGCACCCGATGTGGCCTCCTCTATATTGGGGAGACAGGCCGCCTACTTGCGGAACGTTTCAGAGAACACCTCTGGGACACCCGGACCAACCAAACCAATCACCCCGTGGCTCAACACTTTAACTCCCCCTCCCACTCCACCAAGGACATGCAGGTCCTTGGACTCCTCCATCGCCAGACCATAACAACACAACGGTTGGAGGAAGAGCGCCTCATCTTCCGCCTGGGAACCCTCCAACCACAAGGGATGAACTCAGATTTCTCCAGTTTCCTCATTTCCCCTCCCCCCACCTTGTCTCAGTCGAATCCCTCAAACTCAGCACCGCCTTCCTGACCTGCAATCTTCTTCCTGACCTCTCCGCCCCCACCCCACTCCGGCCTATCACCCTCACCTTGACCTCCCTCCACCTATCACATTTCCATCGCCCCTCCCCCAAGTCCCTCCTCCCTACCTTTTATCTTAGCCTACTAGACACACTTTCCTCATTCCTGATGAAGGGCTTATGCCCGAAACATCGAATTTCCTGTTCCTTGGATGCTGCCTGACCTGCTGCGCTTTTCCAGCAACACATTTTCAGCTCTGATCTCCAGCATCTGCAGACCTCACTTTCTCCTTCTAGGGAATTGGGTAGACCAAGTGGCACTGGGGACATTTAAGGGGCAGAAATCATTATTTTGTAATGTTTAGGATGATGGTAGAAAATATCATTGATGAATTCATAGTAAGAATAATGAACTGGTAGAGGGCTGACTTCAATGGGGCAAGGACAGAGCTGGGCTGAATAGACTCATACCAGAGGTTGGAGGGGAAAAAGCACAGTTGCTGAACAATGGGCTACCCTAAAAGAGGAGATAGTTTGGTCACAGTGAAGGTATATTCCTGCAAACAAAAAGGAACTATAGGACAAATAAATCCACAGCTCCCTGTATTACAAGGGAGATAGAAAAAAAATGTGCTCACTGGAGATGTTTGATCATAAATATAGATGAAAACCAAGATGAACAGCAAAGTGTCAAATGGGAGGTGTAAAAGCAAATGTGAGAACTAGGATGAATAAAGACTGGCAGCTAAAAAAAAGGAAATCACAAAGTCTTCTAAAAATATGTGATAGTAAAATGGTGGTAAAAGGAAATGAAGGGTAAAAAATGAGGTCTGCAGATGCTGGAGATCAGAGCTGAAAATGTGTTGCTGGTTAAAGCACAGCAGGTTAGGCAGCATCCAAGGAATAGGAAATTCGACGTTTCGGGCCAGAGCCCTTCATCAGGAATGGGGAGAGTGTGCCAAGCAGGCTAAGATAAAAGGTAGGGAGGAGGGGCTTGGGGGAGGGGCGGTGGAGATGTGATAGGTGGAAGGAGGTCAAGGTGAGGGTGATAGGCCGGAGTGGGGTGGGGGCGGAGAGGTCAGGGAGAAGATTGCAGGTTAGGAGGGCGGTGCTGAGTTGAGGGAACCGACTGAGACAAGGTGGAGGGAGGGGAAATGAGGAAACTGGAGAAAGGAAATGAAGGGCCAATTAAGGACCAAACAGGGGATTTTAACTTGGTCTAACTGAATATTTTGCATCTGAGTTTACCTATGAGACAGATGCAATCCAAACCATGGTGACAAAGGAAGAAACTCAGTCATTAGAAGAGCTTAAAATTAATAGTGAGAAGGTACTGGATAAGCTTTTGATATTTAAAATGCTAAGGCACTGTGACGGGATGACATGCAACCAAAGATAGTGTAAGAATGGGGAGAGGAAATTGTACAAGGCACTGAAAATTACCTTTCAAATCTTTCCCAGGTTTGAGTGCAGGAGAATAACGACTCAAAACCTTGGAGAATTGTAACTGAAGGGGAAGGCAGTGAGGAACTTCAAAAGCACATTGACAAAGTGGTCAGATAAGTGATGGATGAAGTTGAATGCAATGTGAGGTGATGCACTGCATTACAAAGAACTTGGACAGGCAGTGTAAAATAAGCACAGAATTCTCTATTCCTGAGATGCTGCCTGGCCTGCTGTGCTTTGACCAGCAACACATTTGCAGCTGTGATCTCCAGCATCTGCAGACCTCATTTTTTACTCGAAGTGTAAAATAAGGGACAATATTTTAAAATGTGGGAGGAGAAAGACCTAGGTATATCTGTGTGCAGATCATGAAGGTGGCAGGCAGGACAGGGTTTAATAAAACATACAGTACTCTAGGTTTTAAAAATAAGGCATGAAAATTATGATGAATTTATACAAGACACTGATTAGAGCTCGGTTGAAAATGTGTTGCTGGTTTAAGCACAGCAGGTTAGGCAGCATCCAAGGAACAGGAAATTTGACGTTTCGGGCCAGAGCCCTTAGTTGGAGCACAGTGTATAGTTCTGGATGCCATACCATAGGAAGGGTGTGAATACATTGGAGAGAGTGCAGAAGAGGCTTGATAGAAAGGTTGCGAGAATGATATACTTCAGTTATGAGGAAAGATTAGAATATTGGGACGGTTTACCTTGGAATGAAGGCTAAGAGGTGGACATTTTCAAGTTCATGCAAGATCCAGTAAACTGGTTAATTAGGGAGAAATTGCCGCTGCTTGGAAATGGATCAAGAATCAGAAGCGACAGTTTTAAAGCTCTTGCAAAGGAAGCAAATGAAACATGAGAGAAGCTTTTTCACACAGTGAGTAGGTAGGCTGTGGAATGTAATGCCTGGAAACGTTGGGGAGGCAGATTCAATTGAGGCATTCAAGAAGACGTTTGATGATTATTTCAATAGAAACAATATGCAGGGTTATGGGAAAAGGGAAGAGAAAGCATGCAGGTAAGATGAGAGGAGGCTCATTGATGAGATGGGCCAAATGGCCTTTTTTTGTGCTGCAAAATTCAATGTTACAGAATGAATCCCAGCAGATCCACCTTCAGGTTGCAGCTTGTTATAAGTGTTGGAACACATCCCGAGTCACAATCAGTTCCGGTCTCGAGAATATGTAGTGTAATACAGTGCTGTTTCCAGATCCATGTGATCAGATTCCTCCCTTTCTATCATATTTTCATAGATATTGTTAATCAACTTGTGCAGATATTTTATGACACCTCAGAAAAGGCTTCAATCTGGGCCTTCTGGTTCAGAGATGGTTACAACATACTGAACAAGAACCCAAATATGATCACTGTAATGTCTACACTGGAAGCAGATTGTCCAATTGCTCCATGTAATATACAATGTAGCTCTACCTCATTCAGATGGGGAAGGTTTTTTTTTTAAGATTAGATTAGATTACTTACAGTGTGGAAACAGGCCCTTCGGCCCAACAAGTCCACACCGACCCGCCGAAGCGCAACCCACCCATACCCCTACATTTACCCCTTACCTAACACTACGGGCAATTTAGCATGGCCAATTCACCTGATCCGCACATCTTTGGACTGTGGAAGGAAACCGGAGCACCCAGAGGAAACCCACGCAGACACGGGGAGAACGTGCAAACTCCACACAGTCAGTCGCCTGAGGCAGGAATCGAACCCAGGTCCCTGGCGCTGTGAGGCAGCAGTGCTAACCACTGTGCCACCATGCCGCCCTTTTAAATGATCTATCCTGTATCTTGACACTTGTGTCCCCTAGTTCTAGATTCCCCAACCAGTGGAAACGTTCTTCCTACATCTAACCTTTAGATTAGATTAGGTATCGATTTCAATCCTTGAACAAGTCTGAGGCAACTGATTAGCTGGATGTAACTATACCAAATGAACTGCACAGTTAAAGAAGGCATCTTCTCCAGTGCACCTAGGGATGAACAATGCATGCTGACCCAGCCAGTGACACCGACATGTGAAGAAATGAAGACCAAAAAAAAAATCACAATCAACATGATTTGTCTGAGGCTAGGAAAAGAGAAAAAAAACTCCCTCTTCCTGAGATGGCTTTTATTCATTGGCTCCCACATGATATAACTCACATGATGTAATCTCAATTACAAGTTGTGATCCCTAGCTTTCATTTCAGGCCATAGGCATTTGGAATTGTGGAACGTCCTTACAAACCAATACTGTGAAAACTACTGTTGTCTCGGAGGCAGGCAGGAAAACTGTACAAAAACTATTAATCAGAGGCAGTAACCCAATCAATGGTCTATTAAAATATCAAAACAGAATACATACTAATTACTGGACTAATAACCAAAAACACCGGCTGTTACCTTGAGGAGGACCAGGAGATCAAAGTGTTTAAAAACAGGCACTTTATTAAGGAGGTGTTCACTACGCAGGAAACACAGTTAGACGTAGGGTTTCCAAACCTAAAATGGCTAATAACATCATCTTTATAGCACGTGATTGGACTGTTAAAGTGACAGTCCACCATACTTAGCAGATTAATTTCTGAGAACTTGGGTTAGAATCCCACCATGTCAGATGGTAACATTGAACGGAGTAAAAATCTGAAATTTAAAAAAAACTGGCTCAATGGTGACTATGTAATCAGTGTCAATTGTCATGAAAACTCAGTTGATTCACTAATGTGTTTTAAGGAAGGAAATCTGCCATCCTTACCTGGTCTGGCCTCTATGTGACTCCAGATCCATAAGCAATGTCTTTAACTCTTAACTGCCCTCTCAAATATTAGCTTAGCTAGCAATGCCCACATCCCATGAACTAATAAGCAAAACACAGCTGAGGTAAAACATGTCAGAGGCAGATCAGATATCACTCACTTGACTGATACTTGGAGTAGGGCAAGTTTATCTTACTAGGAGAGGTTGGATAGACTGTACTTGCATCCACTGAAATAGATCTCTTAGATACAACCAGGATTCTGAGTGGACTGGAGAGAGTGGATGCTAAAAATAGGGTCTCTCCATGCAGGAGAGACTGGAACAACCATAGGGGCACAGTTTAAAGATCCGGACATTCCCACTTCAAACACAGTTTTTCTCTTAGGTTGATGGTCTTTTGAACTGTCTTCCTGAGACAGTTGAGATGAAATTCATTGAACACTTTCACAGCAGAGGGAGATAGATTTATGGAATTCCGAGGGAGTCAAGTGTTATTTGGGGGGCAGTGTGGATGTGAGTCCATAAACAAATCAACCGTGAACAGAATTGCAATACAGGCTTGAGGAGCTGAATGGCTTATTCCTGCCCCTACTTAATATGTTTGTACATTTTTCACAGCATCAAGACACCTGCACACTTACAGAGTGCTGCACTGGACCACTTCAGATTGACATGGCTATTGAATAATGGTGAAATTCACATGCAGTAATGAGGAGAATTTACAAAGTTTGGAGAAGTTTCCCATTGCAGGAAATGAGAATTGAACTCAAATGCATTCTGGCTGATCTCTGCTGACATGTTTATCAAAGTCCTGTACCACTCAGTTACATGGAAGAAAGAGCTTATAGTTGGAACATGAGAACAGGACACGGTCACTCACTTCCTCAAACCTAATCAATTAGATCATTGCCGGTCGACAACTCAACTTCACTTAGCTCTGTAACCCTGATACCCTATATAACAAAAGCCTATTTATCTCAGTCTTTGAAAGTCAGACTATTGATAGGAAATATCGCTTTTATCTTTGGGGACGTGTAAAGATCTACTCTACTACCTAATCTCTTCTACAAAGAAAAAAAGTGATTCCTGATTTTGTTCCAAAATGGTCTTGCTTGGATCCTACTCTGTCCCACTGTTTTTGATTTCATCAGAGGACACAGATTTACTGGTTTCTTGTATCCTTTCAACATTCTGAACCCAGGGCAATGCAAGTCCCTGTTGTACAGTAATATCCCCATAGCCCAATGAGCAAAAGCAGGAAATACAGTCAATCCAATAGTGCACAGGCAGAGCATGAAGCAGAACTGCTAATTCAGAATAGAATGGTGATATTTAGCTTGCTGCAATGTTGTTGGTCAGATGTATACCTTGTGGGAATAACTATTAGCTGGAATGAGATGCCAAGTGGTTTAAAACTGTGACAAAAACAGAAATTGCTGGAAAAGCTGAGCAGGTCTGGCAGCATCTGTGGAGAGAAAGCAGAGTTAACGTTTTGGGTCCAGTGACTCTTCTTCAGAATTTAAAGTTCGAGGAGGGGTCACTGGACCTGAAATGTTAACTTTGTTTTGTCTCCACAGATGCTGCCAGACCTGCTGGGTTTTTCCAGTAAATTCTGCTTTTGTTTCCAATTTCCAGCATCTACAATTCTTTTAGTTTAAAAGTCGACTAACATATGAAGTCACCATTTTCTGATGGTCTTTAGAAAACCAGTTAGAAACCAACGTCCTGTACCTACATAAAACAGGATCACAAAATTATTTCAAAAAGTTGCAGTGAATGTTACATCCTGATAAATCATTTACCTCATACAGATATGTTCGAGATGGCAGGGTGTATATGTATAGACAGATTGAACAATATACAATAAACAAACATTTTGTGCGTAAGTGTTTATTACATGTAGTAGACATATAACAAACTCAAAAAAAATCTATCTTTGGCCTCAAAGGATATTAAAGATAGAGTTTCATTTGGCTAATTTTTAAAAAAAATCCATTAATATGTTTAGATTCTAAAGCTATCACAGTGCATGATTCTGTTATTGCTAGACTATTGTGAAACTGGCAGATCACATGGACTGCATAGGGTAACTTCTTCAAAGAAGAAGATGATAATATTGCATTCCTTTGTTACAAATGGGAGTGGGGTCAGCAAAGCAAGTTAGTAATATTGGGGTGTGACCTACCACTTGGTCAAGGGACTGCACCAATTTAAAAATGTAACCCTTCTGTCTCTTAGTCCCTGAATAAGTTGCTTGAATTTCAGATCTAGCTCAGGCAAGGTGACAATGTGGAACACTTGCTGAGCAGAGACACTGAAGGAGATCATCCACAAACACTGATTTCAGTTTCTCTTCTTGTACATCTTGGCTTGTCAGGCTTTTTTTCCCCATTTTAACATCAAGCTCATTGGTAAACATCAGTACAGTAAAACAGGAATGAACATTCCATAACACTCTGAAAATGGGAAATTGTACTGTTATTAAACTGGACTGTGCAAGTCCAGAAAGTACTAAATCACACCTTCTATTCTCTTTGGTTTTGAAATCCATTTTCCCCACAAAGCAGCATTTTTCTATCTAAAAGGCACAATGTAAAATGCAAGTCTTTTTGGTTGATTGACAGAACTTTAGTTTCACTTGAGATCTCACTTCCGTTCTGATGCGGGCTCGTTCAAAACTCTCACGCTGTTTATTAACAGCTACTGATTCGTGGGTGCAGACAATATCCACAGACGCAACATTACCTCAAGAAAGTGAGGCAAGTAAAAACGATAACTGACTGTTTAAAAAAAACTGAAGTAATCACAGGATTAGTCATTGAAGTTTGAGGTCAGCATATTAATGTCAGACTGGCCCAATTGTTCAATATGGACCTTCGATAGTTCAGAAACAGATGCCATCTTGGTTATTGCACTGGCCAACTGACAATGCTGAGTGTGATGTGAGCAGGAGGAGTATACTGGTTTTAAAGGAAAACAGGTTCTTTGGTGCAAGGAAGTGACATCAGTGCTCAAGATGAACAAATGTCCTGTCATAGGCCTCGACAGCCTGTTTCCTCAGCCCCACCATTTGGTGCCTAGTGTGGACTGGTTAGTCTCAAACCTCTTTTCCCTGATCAATCTCCTCAGCTCCCACAGCTCCTCAGCCCCCAAGCTCTGGTCTACACCTGGACTCAGCCGATAGCTCAGGGGAGACACGATGTAGCCATTCTTGTACAGACAAACCCGCTTGCAGAACTCGAATGTGCTGAACATCAGACCATAATACGGGACAATCTGTGAATTAAAAAAAGTGATTGAAACAGACAGGCAAAAGGCAAGAGGCTTAAATTGAATGTGACAGATCGCCCCACCAAATCTAATAGAGGCTTAGATAGGAGGGTATTTGATAATCTGTTACTGAAAGTGTGGTAATATTTAGCTTATAACTTGAGTTAATGCTGAAGCAAAGAGCACAATACATTGGACAGAAATGTGAAAAGGATTTATTGCTCTAAAAACACCCCTTGGGATTATAAAGAGGTTTCATGTAGAGATAATTCAAAAAGCTTTTGATCTATGTCTGTTGATACAGCAGCTGTCCCCAGCCAAATGCTGAATTTATGCAATATAATAAACTAGTCAATCAAGCTCCAGTCTGGACATTGTGACCACCATCCTCCCCCTCCCCCCACCCAGGGCAAATTCTTAATTACTCTTCACAATAATAAAATGAGCCAAAGAAAAGCCTCATTTTGTGCAGACTTCAGATTAACACACACTCTTCCAAGACAAAAACAGCATCATCATTTTTCTGAAAATCAGCTTTGTGGGACACATTTTATGCATGGGTTAATTCCTGCTCACACAAGTTAACGTTTTTTTTTTGACTGAAAAGTCAATCTGCTCCATTAGACTTTTCTACATGACTGAACAATTGGAAAAAGGAGTCAATTTCCATCACTAGGTCGTCATATGACATTTGTAACTTCACAACACTAACACAGATACCATATGCGAGCTGGAAATTTATGTTTGATCTGTTTTCGTTTATAAATATTACAGTTAACTTGTTCTAGTTCTGAAATATCATATTTTCTCCCAAATAAAATTATCACTATCTTTTTTCCTCTTTGAACTCCTCTGTCTCAAGAAGTGATATACTGTCATTTGTTAAATCAGCTCCAAAAGGCAAGCATGTCCTTTCAAAAGCGATGTTCTGACGAAAGGGGTCTTTCATTAGACAGCCGGAGCTCCACCTGGTTCAGACATCCAGCATCGGTTTAGTGAAAATCAGGAATTCTACAACAACATCCGAACCCTAGGCACATTTTTTGGACAAAACGGGCTTTGGTCACATGCTCTGGCAGCGACAATAAGTAAAGCATAAAATGAGAGGATCAATCATTGCTGCTCCAAAACATTAAAATTAGCGTTGGCCTGTCTGGGACTGTTAGATCTTTGGAAGGCAAGGATACTAAGGGATTTGGGGCCAAGGCTGGAGATTTTAAATAAAAAAATCATTCACAGGATGTGGATATTGCTGAGAAACCAGCATTTATTGCCCGTCCCTAATTCCCAGAAGGCAGTTAAGAGTCAACCGCTTTGGTGTGGGTCTGGAGTCACAAGTAGGCCAGAACAGGTACGGGTGACTATTTTCTTCATTAAAGAACATAAGTGAAACAGATGGGTTTTTCCAACAATGAATTCATTACACTCTTTATTCCAGATTCTCTTTTGAAATTCAAACTCCACCTTCTGCTGTGGTGGGATTTAAATTCAGGTCTCCAGTACACTGAGGTCTCTGGATCAATAGCTCAGTGATAATACCACAATGCCACCACCTCCCCTCAGAATGAAGTTAAGATACAGATCAACTGACTGAGTGGCAGCACTATTAACAGCACACTTCTGTCCCTAAGGTGCTGGCTTCTAAGAAATTTTCCTAACATGTAGGTGATATAGCTTTAAATAAGCATATATCCTCAAATAACGATTTAACGTGAAGTCTTTATTAAAAGATGAATGTGGCTATCAGAATCTTATATGTAATGTACAAGAGAGTAGAATGTAATAAGACATGACATTATACTTCAGTTATATAGAGTACTGATGAGAGTACATCATGAATATTAATCTAGATCATCATCTCCTTATTGAAAGGAAGGATACAAATATATTAGAGAGAGAGTTCTGAGGAGGTTTATTACATTGATAGCTAATGAGTTGGTTACTTGAGGAGTTTAGGTTGAGGAGGTTAACAGTGTTCCCAAAGGGTTTAGAAGAGTGAGGTGTGACTTTATTGAAGTGTAGAAGGTTCTGAACCACCATTACAAGGTGGACATGGAAACAATGTTTCCTCTTGTGCAGTTTTACTGAGGGGGGGGGGGGGGGGGGGGGAAGAGAACTGGTGAAATCAGGCCACTTCTCCAAGCATCTCTCCCCCCGCCTCCACTCACCCAAACCCTATCCCTGTAACCCTGCATTTCCTATGGCTAATCCCCCCGGCCTGCACATCTTTGGACTGTGGGAAAAAACTGGAGTACCCAGAGGAAATCCACACAGACACTATGTTTCTATGTCATCCACTGGAGTCCTGTACCCCTACTCTCTACAAACAACAAGGATTTGTACAGTCTGTAATAAAGAATTCTCAGTAACAGAGCATTACTTGTTTTGGGTGAAGGGATCGGTGTTGAATTGTCACGGCAGTATGTGGTGCCAATATGGCTGGGTGGGGCCATTATGGCATGGGTAACTCACAAGAGAGACAGACAAGGAACAAAAACAGAAAGGTCAAATATATTGATACCCACAAATGACAATGAATTGACTATGTGTCTAATATACAATCTCGTGTTACATTGTCTGACCTCGATTTCTCTGTATTCAATGTAGTGTTGTACAGATCAATCTAATAAGTGCTAGGTTTATGGAAACAGCACTCACCTTTACTAGATTTGCTGTTAGACCATTCCATAAACTCAGGACACCTTTTGTCTTCACAATTTGCTTGAAACAGTCCACAACACCAGTAAAATGTACATCCACCCCTCCGTAGTGGGGAAGCAGGGCACTCTGTGCCTATGGAGAGAGATAAAAGGTGTTCACACATGTAAACAAATGATTAATCTCAAACTACATTTAGATGTCACCTTTCCCGCAACAAAATATGAGGAACACTCCTGGGTGCAACAAATCCTTATTAAAATTATTAGAAGCTTGATTAAAGAGGCATGTTTTTGAGATTAGATTGCCTACAATGGGGAAACAGGCCCTTCGGCCCAACAAGTCCACACTGACCCTCTGATGAGCAACCCACCCAGATCCATAGCTAACACTATGGGCAATTTAGCATGGCCAACCTACCTGACCTGCACATCTTTGGACTGTGGGAGGAAACCGGAGCACCAGGGGAAAACCCACGCAGACACAGGGAGAATGTGCAAACTTGACACAGTCCCGAGGCGGGAATTGAACCTGGGACCCTGGTGTTGTGAGGCAGCAGTGCTAACTGCTGAGCCACCGTGCCACCCAATTCATTTAAAAAGAATCATCTGACAAGGAGAAGAAAACATGTTACAAGTGTCACCAGTCACTGGAGTAGCTGTTACTGGTAATCAAGCTCCTTTATTCCCAGTCATTTGAAGATTTTAAAATAAGTCTCAAAATTCCCCAATTCACTCAATCTTCAGTCTCAGGTTGATAGGAATCATGGAACAGGTTTCCGTGCTTAGCAAGAAGCAATTTATTACAGGTCATCAGATTCTAATGGCAGGGAAACACAGTTATAGATCACTGGCATATAACAGTACACATTAAAGCTCTAATCTCCTTATAACCACCCTCCTTACATACAGCCACACACAGAGACAGATGTGGAGAGGGAAATAAAGAACAATACAGCACAGGAATGGACCCTTTGGCCCATGATGTTGGGCCGAATATGATGCCAAATTTAATTAAACTCAAACTGGGAAAGCAGTTCAGTGGTTTTATTCACAAGTTTGGTTGAGTTAGTTCTTGCTGACCAAAAAGGTTTCTCTTTGGGTTTACTTTTCCAAATGATTTACACGAGGTGCAGCGGCTGGTTCCACCACACAAAAGGTTTGATTTATCAATTAAAGAAAAAGGTTACCGCAACAGCTGAAGGGAAGTTCAACTGTTTTAGTCATACAGTCAGAGATGCACAGCACCGGTTTAAAATGGCTTCCTGTAGAGAGATCCTGGGACTTGGGCAAGATGTTCAGTTACCCAAGAACCAAACATATGATTTTGGCAGGCAAAAGAAGAAGATTTTGTTGGAGTGCTGCGGGTTCGAAGCAGCGGACGTGTACTGTCTGCAGGATTTCCCTTCGGCAGTCTATTTCGACGTGACCTTCAGGAGCGTGAAGAATTGCGAGCAGCTCCTGAAGGTCTTCAAGGAGAAGGAAGGGGAACCTCTGTTCTCCATCTTGTCGGCGGTCCCGTTGTGTGTGCTTCCTGTGCAGAGCAGTCGCGTTGTAACAATCCAGATGTACAGCCCTCACGTCCCAGCAGCAGATGGACTGACCTTCTTGAGAAGATACGTCCAGGTCGAGGGAGAGAGTACCGATGTGGTTGATCCTTGCGGGATCTGGACCAGCAAATGACAGGTCAGGGTAATCCTGAGGGTCGATGCCAGTGGGAACATCCTCCACCCACCCTCCAGCTTTGCCATCGGAGGAAGCGGAGGTTACCTGACATATGCAGGGCAGCCGAAAGTGTGGCGAACCTGCGGGAGGTCAGGCCACATGGCAGCGGATTGTATGGTGACCGTCTGCTGAAACTGCAAGCAGGAAGGCCACCCGACCAAGGAATGTAAGGAGGCCAAGAACTGTAACCTGTGCGGAGAGGCGGGCCACATGTACAAGGCCTGCCCAAGACGAGGGGCTGTCACCTACGCACAGATGGCTGGAGGTGGCAACACGAGCCGTGGACCACCTAAGACCAGCAAGGTACCACAAAACAGCATGGGAACGGTGTCTGGAGGCACCCAGAAGGAAGGGCAGGCTGTAGCGGAGCAGATGCAGCAGCCGATCCAAGCTCCTTCAAGACAGACGGAGGAAATGGAAGAGGAGGGATCAAAGGAGGCAGAGGATTGTATTACTGTCAAAAACAGGAATAGGAAACCTCTCAAGGGCCCCAAAGCCACCCAGAGAAGGGGGAAGCGACACCTACACGACGGGGATACAAGTAGCTCGTCCGATGGTGAGGACTGGCGCAAGGAGGGTCGCCACCTGAGGAAGAGACACAGCCCCGAGAGGAAAAAGAAGGGCAGCACCGCCCAAGAAGGAAAAGACGATCCCTCTGAGGGGATGGGTAAAGGCCTCCCCCGACCCGGTGAGAACCAAGAGTTACCCACCGTCCCACAGCTCCAGGTAATTGGGAGCAGCGGTCCTGTGACAGCCCTGCTGTCAGATGGAGAACTGGACGGTACGGACCCTGGGCCCGACCCAAAGACACTAGAGCGGGGAAATGGCTCCAGCGTGGAGCCGGACAGCTACCTCAGCCCTGGGAAGGTCCAGCAGTTTGCCGTCACCATGGGGATGCACACAGCTACCCCAGAGGAGCAAGACCAGCAGCAAATGGGCACTGTTTACCTCAAACTGTTAAAATGGGGTTAAAAATTGCCAGCAATGTGTGTAGCATCAAATCGGCTACGCGATGTGTTTCTGTGATGGCCTTCCTGGCCAGCGATAAAGCCGACGTCCTGTTTCTGCAGGAGTGTGGGATACCGCACCTCAGCAGCTACAGGAGATGGTCGAGCTTGTGGGCCCATGGGCCGTTAGTTTGGTTAAGGGGCAACGATAGCCGCTCCTCCGGCCTGGGTATCCTGTTGTGAGGAGGCAACTTCACCATCTCCGAGGTTAAGGAGGTGGTGGGCGGGCGCCTCCTCATCGCCGACGTTATGTACAAGAATGCTCCCCTGAGACTGATTAATGTGTACGCCCCAGTGGGTAAGAGTGAACGGTTGGCCGTCCTGCAGCAGCTTCCACTGTTGCTGGCTACGTCCAGGCCGGTCATTCTGGCCAGAGACTTCAACTGTATCATTGATGCAGATGGACGATCCGGCGGGGGGGGGACAGTAAACTGGACGCCACGTCCAGAGCCCTGATGGACACGGTCAAAGATGCCAAGCTGCACGACGTCTTCAGCACCCCTGCAGACAGAGCGCAGCGTAGATACACCTGGTCACGGGCAGACGGGTCTATCCGCTCAAGGATAGATTACCTGTTTGTGTCCCGAACGGTCTCGCTCAGATCCACCGACGTCAAGCCGGTGTTCTTTTCTGACCACTGCCTCCTGCTGGCTGACTGTCACCTACAGGACGAGCAGCGGGCGATTAAGGGGATGTGGAAGCTGAACACTAAGCTGTTGACCCCAGGAAACATCGAGGAACTCAAGAGTGACTACGCAGGCTGGAGAACCGTGAAGCCCCTCCTTGAGTCCCCAGCGGACTGGTGGGAAACAGTTAAAGGGAACATCAAGAGGTTCTTCATCCTCAAAGGTGTTCAGGAGGCGAGAGAGAAGCGGGGAGAACTGTCCCAGCTTCAGGAAAGTATGCAGAACCTGCTCCTGCTGCAGACGATGGGGATTGATGTCACAGATGACCTCCAGGAGGTGAAGGGCCAGCAAGCCTCACTCTTTGCCTCGGAGGCTTCAAAGATAATCTTCCGGTCCAGGGTCCGCTCGGTGGAGCAGGACGAGACATGCTCACGTTTCTTCTTCCAGAAGGTGCACAAAGAGAGCTCTGTGCTCAGCAGCCTGAAGGAAGAAGACGGCTCGATAACGTCATCTCAGGCGGACGTCATGAGGATCAGTAAATCTTTCTATGCCAGTCTGTATGACTCGAAGCCAACCGACAGCGCGACCTCCCAGTCGTTCCTGTCCTCTATCACAGAGGTCTTAGACGACAGAACACGAGAGAGGCTGGACCAGCCGCGATCTCTGAGTCCCTCGAGTCCTTCGAAAAGAATAAAACTCCCGGAATCGACAGCTTAGGGTCAAGCTGTATTCCGCTCTGTGGGACTTGATTGGCCAGGACCTGCTGGAGGTGTATGTCAGTATGCTTCGGGCAGGTACCGTGAGTGAATCCATGACGAAAGGCATCATCACCCTCATCTACAAGCGGAAGGGGGAAGAGGGAGGAACTCAAAAATTGGAGACCAATTTCACTGTTGAATGCGGATCACAAAATTCTGTCAAAGGTAATCGCCAACCGGATCAGGTCTGCTCTGGGGTCGGTGATTCACCCCGACCAAACCTGCGCTGTGCCGGGCAGGAAGATCGCTAGGGTGTTTCGCATTCCTCAGGGATACGATCGCCTACGTGCAGGACAGAGGGTTGGACACCTGCCTGATCAGCCTGGACCAGGAGAAAGCCTTTGACAGAATATCACACAGGTATATGAGAGAAGTTCTCTCCAAAATGGGCTTTGGGAAGGGAATCTACAATTGGATCAGACTGCTCTACACCAACATTGTCAGTGCAGTCTCAATCAATGGGTGGGAATCAGATAGCTTCCCAGTCAGATCTGGAGTCAGGCAGGGCTGCCCTCTCTCTCCTGCCTTGTTTGTGTGCTGCATAGAGCCATTTGCCGAGTCCATCAGGAAGGATGCGAGCCTGAGAGGGGTGACTATTCCTGGCAGCGGGGGCCTGCAGGTTAAGGCCTCCCTGTACATGGATGACGTTGCCATTTTCTGCTCAGATCCGTTGTCCGTGCGCAGACTCATGTGCATATGTGACCAGTTCGAACAGGCCTCAGGGGCCAAGATAAACCGAGGCAAGAACGAGGCCATGCTCTTCAGGAACTGGGCCGACCACTCCTCGATCCCCTTCACCGTCAGGACCGACCACCTGAAGGTGCTGGGCATTTGGTTTGGGGGGGCTGGGGCGTGCGCCAAGTCTTGGGAGGAGCGTATCAGTAAAGTGAGGCAGAAACTGGGCAGATGGAAGCTACGGTCGCTCTCCATCACGGGAAGAAACCTGGTCATCAGGTGTGAGGCACTGTCATTGCTGTTGTACGTGGCACAGGTCTGGCCTATTCCCAGAAGCTGTGCCGCAGCAGTCACCCGGGCCATCTTCCAGTTTATATTGAGATCAATGATGGACCGGGTCCGAAGGGACTCGCTGTACAAAGATCTGGGCAACGGGGGAAAAAATACACCCAATGCCACCCTCACCCTGATGGCCACCTTTGTGTGTGGCTGCATCAAGCTGTGCGTGGATCCCCGGTACGCAAACACCAAGTGTCACTACGTACTGAGGTTCTACCTGTCCCCGGTGTTGCGAAGGATGGGCCTGGCCTCGCTGCTGCGGAACGCTCCGAGTAGTTGGACCGTTCCGTATCACCTGTCCTTCTTGGAGAAGTTTATGAAGAAAGACACCTTTGACCACAAGTCCATTAGGAAGTGGTCAGCACGTAGTGTCCTTGGGACCCTTCGGGAAAAGGAGAGGGCGGATCCTATCGAGCGGTTCCCTGAGCAGACTGTCAAAGCCATTTGGCAGAATGCCTCATCGCCAGAACTTTCCAACAAGCACCAAGACATGGCTTGGCTGGGGGTGAGAAGGGCTCTGCCTGTGAGATCATTTATGCACGCCCGGACTCTCAGCCACACCGCACGCTGCCCTCGAAGTGGCTGCGGGGGGGACGAGACTGTCACACACCTTCTGGAATGTGCCTACGCAGAAGAAGTCTGGAGAGGAATGCAGTGGTGTTTGTCGAGGTTCGTCCCGAGCAGTGCCGTGACGCGGGATTCCGTGCTCTATGGCCTGTGCCCCAGGACGCACACCGAGACGAACATCAACTCGGTGAAGGACACTCTCTGGGCGGTCCGAAACCTGTTGATCTTCCAACTGAAGGAGTTGACCCTGACTGAGTGTTGCAGACTGGCACATTCCAAGGTCCAGGACTACGTGTTGAGGGACGCGCTGAAGCTTGGGGCAGCTGCCGCCAAGGCGCGGTGGGGAAAGACCACCATGTAACATCTGCCTGTCTAAAGAAGAACAGGGGGCCCAAGCAGTCATTTGGGCTCTGCTGACGCCTCAGCTAAATATGTAATTGTACAGAGCTGTAAATAGGAATGATTACTCTGTTTTCGTATGCAAAGAAATGGAATGTTTACATATGTATGGCATGTCCAGTTGTATAGATCAAAGTATTTTGTGAATAAAGTATATTTTTGAAATTTAAAAAAAATGATTTTGGCAGGCAAATGACCTTTGTCACTATTAACTGGTCACTAATCCATCGACCAATCAACATCTTGTTGACAACCAAAAACTCCATCTGGATACAGACACATTCCACCAGCACCACCCTCCTCTTCCTCCGCAACGACTTCAGTACATTTGCAACCTAAACTTCATTTACTGTTCAAGGGTCTGCTTAAAACAATGTTTGCTGTAAGTCAGGTGACTTGCTTTTCAAAGCATTGCAATTTTAAGAACCTGTGTGGTATCATTTCAGTCCACAATTGTTAAACCCAGACGAATAAAAAAACGTATCCTTTACAAAGTGCAAAGATGTTTCTGAGCGGAACTCCTGCATGCTGGGACCCAGCCATTGAGAAGGGACAAGTTCCAATCGTGAAATGAAGGAAATCGGGCACTACAACACGGCAGAGATAGGAAACAAAAACAATTCCTCTGGGAGAATTATCAGGCTGGAACAAGATACAAAGGTCGGAAGGGCAAGACCATGGAATAATTTGAAAACAAAGGATGAGAATTAGTGTGAATTAAGATATGGGCAGCAAACACATTTAGGTAAATTGACGGTTACAGAGGATGGAAGATGCAAAGCCAGCTAAGAGAACATTGAAATAATTGAATCTGGATATAAAGAACACACAAGTGAGAATTTCAGCTGCTCTGAGATAAGACAGAACAAAGAAAGTAATTTTGTGGCCTGAATGACAATTGAATTATTCAGGCTTCTTCCAAATGAATCAGATAGTGAGTTAGAGAGAGACAAATTTAATTAGGTTTGTGCTGTCCGAACAGCAGAGTTACAGATCATAGGCCCATTTCATTTTAGTGCACACTTAGACAAGGTAAAGGCATAATTCATCTTCTATTTGCTGCTGTAAAGCTGGTCAGTACAGAAGTAGTTTCAACCTCCAGTACTTGGACATGGAAATCCATTTATATTTCTGGTTACAAGTTACAACATTTAAGTCAAACAGGGAGACTTACTGTGTGTATGCGCTGCCATTGTAAATTTGCAACGACATCTTTACTGTACTTGCTGCAGGTATTCCCCAATATCAAAAAATGCATCAAAATCCACTGGAGAACCGGACTTCCAGCTTGCAATGAATCCACCAATAAGACAAATTTCGCTCATTCTGCCATTGGTTCTGCACTGCCCGCTGTCAGTCAGATGGGTTTTGAGGGTTAGTCAATTCCTCTTTCAGGACATCTATACACAATAATCCCCTGGTGGTTTGAATCATATCTGGCTCATGTATTCAGTGACGAAATGCTTTAGCAGCACCTACATTAGGTTGTAATTGCTGCAAATGCGGTAAGTGACTGCTTCATAAAATGTGGAGGAGAGATGCTTTTAAAAGAAAAGGCAATTGGATAAAAGGTTTTGGAATCAGCAATGGGCCAACAGCGCAGACTGGTGGTCAGAGCAGAAAGTGTGCGCACACATATACCCGCAAAAGATGCCACATTGAATGGCTCTTAGGAGGAGTTGAGGAATTCATGTAACGAAAATTGGATTGCTGCAGTTATTGACCTGAAAAGAAAAAAGTACCTGGGCATTCAATCAAGATAAAACACCTCAGGTACAGCTCAGATCACTGCACATTTTTGGTGTTGCACATAAGCACAGTTCGGAACTCACCTGCATCTTTCTTTTCACAGTTTCGAAAGGGAAGGAGAGTGTTTGGGCCACACCTGCTGCCAGACAGCCATTGCCAAAATTCTGCAGAGGGGTGAGTTTCACACTGGGCTTATTCCAGAGTTTATCCAGGTTGATATAGACCAAAAAGGAACCGGCAGAAAATGGCACTGAACCTAGAAGAGGAAAGGCAGGAATTTCAGGTTAAAATTGGGGGAAAAGGGGTGATTTCACTGAAGCATGTAAAATTCATAATGGTCTTGAGAGGATAGATCCTGAAAAATTATTTTCCTGGCTGAAAATCAATTCCTGTCTTGGGCGACTGTATGGAGATTGCACATTCTCCCCACTGCGTGGGTTTCCTCCGGGTGTTCCGGTTTCCTCCCACAATCCAAATGATGTGCAGGTCAGGTGAATTGGCCATGCTAAATTGCCATAGTGTTAGATGCATTAGTCAGGGGTAAATATGCAGTAGGTGAATGGGTCTGCGTGGGTTCCTCTTCAGAGGGTTGGTGTGGACTTATTGGACCGACGGGCCTGTTTCCACACTGTAGGAAATCTAATCTAATCTAACACAAGATATCTGAGGATAAAGGCCGTTTAGGGCTGAGATGAGGAAAATTTTCTTCATTTGAAAGGTTGTCAATCTTTGATGTTTTTCGACTCCACAGGGCTGTGAATGTTCAGTTAATGGAAATATTCAAGACAGAGATCAATCGATTCTTGAATTTCAATGGAATTGAGGGGGATACAGGGATAAACAGAGGAAGGTAGAGTTGAGGTAGAGCAGCCATGGTCTTATAGAGTACAGTAGCAATGGAATGACATTATGGGCTGAACAGTCTAATTCTGCTCTCCTAAATAATACACGGTTGCTCTTACTTATTGATTAAATTAGTGTGGAAATAGGCCTTCGGCCCAACAAGTTCACACCGACCCTCCGAAGAGCAACCCACCCAGACCCATTCCCCTACATTCACCCCTGACTAATGCACCTAACACTACAGGCAATTTAGCATGGCCAATTCACCTGACCTGTACAACTTTGGATTGTGGGAGGAAACCAGAGCACCCAGAGGCAACCCACGCAGACACAGGGAGAATGTGCAAACTCCACACAGACAGTCGCCCAAGGCAGAATTGAACCTGGGTCCCTGTGAGGCAGCAGTGCTAACCATTGAGCCACCATGCCACCCCAGTTATTAAATAAAGTGATCTGTTTAAATAAAAACACCTTGGGAAATATCAAATTACACTGAAGCCTCACAATGCTTCTTCGGTACTGAAATCCAAGTGGTGTCCTGTTTATACTTGCTGCAGCTCTTTACACACTTGCAGTAGTTAGGATAAATTAAGCACTGCAGATGTTGGAGATCAGAGTTGAGAGTGTGGTGCTGGAAAAGCACAGCCAGTGAGGCAGCATCCAAGGAGCAGGAGAATTTACGATTCAGGCTTAAGCCCTTCATGAGGAATTCTCCTGCTCCTCGGATGATGCCTCACCGGCTGTGCTTTTCCAGCAGCACACTCTTACTTGCAGTAGTTCTTTCGTAGTTGTTCTAGTCTGGTGGGCCATGTTTTATGCAGTCACTCAGTAAATTAACATAGGCCAGACCGGGGGGGTGCCTTGAGAGAACCAGATGGGTGTCTTCCAACAATTGACAATGGTGCCATGGTCATCATTAGATTCTTAATTCCTGACATTTTTCACTGAATTCAAGTTCTACTAGGGGCCGTGGAGAGATTTGAACCTGGTTTCCCAAAACAATACCTGGGTCTCTGGATTAACAGTCCAACGATAATGCAACCAGACTAACTAAAACAGAACTAAAGGAACTGTGGATGCAGAACACAAATGACGAAGAGGAGTGGGATATACATGCAAGGTTTAAATTGCATGGTTTAATGCCAGCTTATAAATAAAGGGAATCACTTATATTTCTACTGTACTTTATGACATCAGAATATCCCAAAGCATATGACAAGGGACAGTACAATGGGCTGTCAACTACAGTTAACAAGTGCTTTTGGGTCCCAGAAGTGGGTTCTGTGATTTCGTTTTTTTTTTTAAAAGTTATCTTCACTTCTCAACATGTTCCCACTCAACAATTTCAATGTTTCTCCGATTGCTCAACACCTCACACGGTGACCAAGTGTCAAACTTCCACCGGTAACTTTCTTGAGCTACAACAACGACTTGCATTTATCTAGTGCCTCGCAGTTCAGAAAACATCCCAGGGTACTTCATGAAGGTGTATACAAGAACTGAGACCAAGTTGTGTTTTTTTTAAAAAAAGATATATTAGGACAGATGACCAAACAATTTGTTCAAGAGGTCTATTTTTAGAGAAAGAAAGCTTTAAAGAGGTGATTCAGTGCTTAGACACTGAATGGTGGGATGAAGCAAGTATGGGATCCACAAGAGGATGCCAAAATTCTGGAATGGTTGTAGGATTGGAGACCGTTATAGAAACAGGAAGAATTGAGACTATGGACATATTTGAACAGTTACAGCATTTACCTAATGGCTACAAAACAATGTGTTTTGGCATGGGTTCCCATTTCTTCTCATTCCAACCTGTGGAATGACAGTCCTGGGGACCCTACCTATACACAAGTACCAACAATATTCTAACTTCTGAACCTGCAGAGTGAATTACTCAGAGGAAAATGGCGCTCTCAGTTTTATTACAGTGACTGAACTAATTGGTAATACGCCAACAGGTGCAGAGAAATATAGAACACATAACTCTTAAAACATTATTCTTGGAGTACTGTGGAAGTTAGAAACCCACAAAGGGTTCAGTTCCATGTTTTACTTCTCCATCAAGGCACATTGGGCGACTCAAGGGTGAAACATTTCACTGCCAAAAAGACTCACTGCAGTATCAATTGGAAGCCTGTCCTCATACAATACAGACAGAACATCTCAGTAGGGTGGGGGGAGGGGAGAGGGCAGGGGAGGCTGATTATATCTCAGAAATGGAGCCCAGTGGAGCCACAAATCCACTGTAGCCTCACAGAGGTATTTGTCCTTCCCAGACAAGACTGATAGCTTTGGCCACAACTCTGTTAAACTGCCTCCTGCTCCCATTGTCTTACTTCCCCTCTGTATTAGTATAGGTATGTGAATTCCCCCATTTACAGCAGGCAATATCCTTTTGTCTTAATCTCTTCCCATCAACATATAATCATGAAGAATACGATAAACAGTTCCTGTAATCCATTCAGACATTATCACTGGATATCGACATTCATCGGGCTTTGTAAATTCATAATTATCCAGTTTAAATAAATGTAATGACAATAGACCATGTGACCATAAGACATAAGACATAGGAGTGGAAGTAAGGCCATTCGGCCCATCGACTCTACTCCGCCATTCAATCATGGCTGATGGGCATTTCAACTCCACTTACCCGCATTCTCCCCGTAGCCCTTAATTCCTCGAGACAACAAGAATCTATCAATCTCTGCCTTGAAGGCATTTAGCGTCCCGGCCTCCACTGCACTCTGCGGCGATGAATTCCACAGGCCCACCACTCTCTGGCTGAAGAATTGTCTCCGCATTTCCGTTCTGAATTGACCCCCTCTAATTTTAAGGCTGTGTCCACGGGACCTAGTCTCCTCGCCTAACAGAAACAATTTCCTAGCATCCACCCTTTCCAAGCCATGTATTACCTTGTACGTCTCTCTTAAGTCTCCCCTTAAACCTTTTGTTTAATTCCTATAAAAATTACTGTCTTTGTGTGTAGGGAAGAGATTTGTGGAGAAGTGTCACCACAAGTAGATACAGGACTACTTTTGGGGACATTGAGAATCTCTCGCTGGCTGTTGTACTGAAACCTGTGTCGTCCGGATTTGTGGAACAAAACAGACATCAACATTTGTGGCCGCGACTCTGACCTCCCCATAGGGAACTTCTCCTGGGGCTGAGTAAGTGACACAAAAATCTGAATTGGGCAGAACGGAGCGGTAAAGGTGCCCTGGGGTGTTTTACCCCAGACTGCTCCATGTGTTCAGCTAGGCAATCGTTCAGCTGCCCCCTCACCGCCCCGAGCGCTGCAAACCCCCAGTTAGTACTAACGAACTCTAGTGGAACTGGGATATCCTCTGGGCACAAACTCTCCCCCAGAGACCGGTCCAGCGATGCCCACCAAACTGCCTCTCCCCACAGGGGCATTGGAGGGGGCACCAGGGGTGTCCCCTGATGCATCTTGGATAAGAGGGAGATGGGACCGATTCCCAGTGAGGCAGCCAGGCCAGTGTTTCCAGCTGTCACTGGAAGGCTGAATTCCCCTTGGCCCAAACCGCGACTTTCCAGGCCCAGACTTGCCGCCCTGGTCTCGATTCACCTCGAACGATCCATTCACCGGATTCCCAAACATTAACCTCCCAGTTGTCAGCATGTCCCCTCAGCAGGAACCCCACATTACCTTGCAGACAGCTGGAACTCCAATCCTATTTATGATAGGCACGGGGTAACCAATTCCACCCTTGATCAGAAAATTGAGGAATAAGGGATTTCAGCTGTCAGGCAAGACCATGGCACTCGCCGGGTTTGAAGGGTCAAACGATATATATCCGAAAACTGTTCCGCTGAAAGCTGAGTTCTGAGGATGAACTTGCTCGATTTCCTTCACACTGACAGTTAAGATCGGATGGAACCTGACAGGCAGGGATATGCTTTATCCCCTGTACGGATGAGGGCATTATAGTAGGACTGCACGGCCAGGCACAATTCCCCCAGTTTGCGGTTCCCCAGTGGTCGGGGCTCAGCATCGAACAATCTGCCTTCACACCGCCATTCCCGACCCCGGACGGTTTGTTTTGATCCTACTGGATGCTCCACAGAACAAAGCCGGTATTATACTCCATTTGAGGGCAGGGAAATTCTCCGTTTCGGTTGTTGACGAGGTTGAAGGTGAGGAAGGCTCTGCCTATTTTGTTCGAATCCCACACTACCTGAGGCAGCAAATGTGATTGGTAGTCCTAGGTGCTACGAGTTAGCGAGGGCAGGAATAGGAGGATAGAGCAGATGGATGCATGGCTGAGGAACTGGTGTCTAGGAGAAGGATTCACATTTTTGCATCATTGAAAGCTGTTTTGGGGTAGAAGTGACCTGTACAAGAAGGACGGATTGCACCTAAATTGGAAGGGGATTAATATACTGACAGGGAGATTTTCTAGAGCTGCTCGGGAAGATTTAAACTAGTAAGGTAGGAGGGGGGGGATCCCAGGGAGATAGTGAGGAAAGATTTCAATCTGAGACTGGTACAGTTGAGAACAAAGGTGAGTCAAACAGTCAGGGCAGACAGGGACAAAGCAGAGAACAAGGTAGGACTGATAGATTAAACTGCATTTATTTCAATGCAAGAGGCCTAACAGGGAAGGCAGATGAACTCAGGGCATGGTTAGGAACATCGGACTGGGATAAGATAGCAATTACAGAAACATGGCTCAGGGATGGACAGGACTGGCAGCTTAATGTTCCAGGATACAAATGCTACAGGAAGGATAGAAAGGGAGGCGAGAGAGGAGGGGGAGTGGCATTTTTGATAAGGGATAGCATTACAGTTGTACATAGGGAGGATAATCCTGGAAATACATCCAGGGAAGTTATTTGGGTGGAACTGAGAAATAAAAAAGGGACGATCACCTTACTGGGATTGTATTATTGACCCACTAATAGTCAGAGGAAAATTGAGAAACAAATTTGAAAGGAGATCTCAGTTATTTGTAAGAATAATAGGGTGGTTATGATCAGGGATTTTAACTTTCCAAACATAAACTGGGACTGCCATAGTCTTCAGGGTTTAGATGGAGAGGAATTTGTTAAGTGCGTACAAGAAAGGGTTCTGATTCACTACGTGGGTGTACCTACCAGAGAAGGTGCAAAACTTGACCTACTCTTGGGAAATAAGGCAGGGCAGGTGACTGAGGTGTCAGTGGGGAAGCACTTTGGGGCAGTGACCATAATTCTATTCGTTTTTTAAAAATGATGGAAAAGGATAGACCACATCTAAAAGTTGAAGTTCTAAATTGGAGAAAGGCCAATTTTGACAGTATTAGGCAAGAACTTTCAAAAGCTGACTGGGGGGAGATGTTCGCAGGTAAAGGAACGGCTGGAAAATGGGAAGCCTTCAGAAATGAGATAATGAGAGTCCAGAGAAAGTATATTCCTGTTAGGGTGAAAGGAAAGGCTGGTAGGTACAGGGAATGCTGGATGACTAAAGAAATTGAGGGTTTGGTTAAGCAAAAGAAGGAAGCATATGTAAGGTATAAACAGGATAAATTGAGTGAATCCTCAAACAAGTATAGACACAAAGGAATATATTTAAGAGGGAAATCAGGAGGGCAAAAAGGGGACATGAGATAGTTTTCGCAAATAGAGTTAAGCAGAATCCAAAGAGTTTTTACAAAAACATTAAGGACAGAAGGGTAACTAGGGAGAGAATAGGGCCTCTCAAAGATCAGCAAGGCAGCCTTTGCGTGGAGCTGCAGGAGATGGGAGAGATACTAAACGAGTATTTTGCATCAGTATTTACTGTGGAAAAAGGACGTGGAAGACATAGACTGTAGGGAAATAGATGGTGACATCTTGAAAAATGTCCATATTACAGAGGAGGAAGTGCTGGATGTCTTGAAACACAAAAGTGGATAAATTCCCAGCACCTGATCAGGTGTACCCTAGAACTCTGTGGGAAGCTAGGGAAATGATTGCTGGGCCTCTTACTGAGATATTGGTATCATTGATAGTCACAGGTGAGGTGCCAGAAGACTGGAAGTTGGCTAACGTGGTGCCACTGTTTAAGAAGGGCGGTAAGGACAAGCCAGGGAACTATAGACCACAGGGCCTGACGTCGGAGGTGGGCAAGTTGTTGGAGGGAATCCTGAGGGACAGGATGTACATGTATTTGGAAAGGCAAGGACTGATTAGGGATAGTCAACATGGCTTTGTGCTAGGGAAATCGTGCCTCACAAACTCGATTGAGTTTTTTGAAGAAGTAACAAAGAGGATTGATGAGGGCAGAGCGGTAAATGTGATCTATATAGACTTCAGTAAGACGTTCGACATGGTTCCTCATGGAAGACTGATTAGCAAGGTTAGGCTCATGGAATACAGGGAGAACTCGCCATTTGGATACAGAACTGGCTCAAAGATAGAAGACAGAGGGTGATGGTGGAGGGTTGTTTTTCAGACTGGAGGCCTGTGACCAATGGAGTGCCACAAGGATCGGTGCTGGGTCCACTACTTTTCGTCATTTATATAAATGATTTGGATGCGAGCTTATGAGCTATAGTTGGAAAGTTTGCAGATGACACCAAACTTTGAGTTGTAGTGGACAGCAAAGAAGGCACCTCAGATTACAGCGGGATCTTGATCAGATGGTCCAATGGGCTGAGAAGTGGCAGATGGAGTTTAATTTTGATAAACGTGAGGTGGTGCATTTTGGGAAAGCAAATCTTAGCAGGACTTACACAGTTAATGGTAAGGTCCGAGGGAGTGTTGCTGAACAAAGAGACCTTGGAGCGCAGGTTCATAGCTGCTTGAAAGTAGAGTCGCAGATACATAGGATAGTGAAGAAGGTGTTTGGTATGCTTTCCTTTATTGGTCAGAGTGTTGAGTACAGGGGTTGGGAGGTTATGTTGCGGCTGTACAGGACATTGGTTAGGCCACTGTTGGAATATTGCACGCAATTCTGGTCTCCTTCCTATCGGAAAGATGTTGTGAAACTTGAAAGGGCTCAGAAAAGATTTACAAGGATGTTGCCAGGGTTGGAGGATTTGAGCTATAGGGAGAGGCTGAACAGGCTGGGGCTGTTTTCCCTGGAGCATCAGAGGCTGAGGGGTGACCTTATAGAGGTTTACAAAATCATGAGGGACATGGATAGGATAAATAGACAAAGTCTTTTCCCTGGGGTGGGGGAGTCCAGAACTAGAGGGCATATGCTAAGGGGGAGTGGGGAAAGATACAAAAGAGACCTAAGGGGCAAATTTTTCAGAGGGTGGTACATGCATGGAATGAGCTGCCAGAGGAAGTGGTGGAGGCTGGTACAATTACAGCATTTAAAAGCCATCTGGATAGGTATATGAATAGGAAGGGTTTAGAGAAATATGGGCCAGGTGCTGGTAGGTGGGACTCTATTGGGTTGGGATATCTGGTCGAGTTGGCCCAAAGGGTCTGTTTCCATGCCGTACATCTCCATGACTCTATGACTCAAACCGTTGGCCCATGGTTTAAACCTAAAGATGTGTGCCACCTTGCCTACACTCGCTTCCAACACCAGGGGACTGTGGCAACACTTCACAGAACAGAAGGTCGGCATCCTGACCCGCCACGCATCCTCAGTCAACCCAACCAGGGACGTTGGACCAGCCTGCCCCAGGGGTTTGTCCACTCACCCACCCTATTCTCACAAACCTGCCACAGTCAGTTACGGTCCCTGAAACTCCCACAAGGATCTACAGTCGTCCAACATGTAGATAACCTGCTCGTTGCCAGTAACAGCCTGTCTATTGAATTTTTTACACTCCCTTGGGTATTTGGTTGTGCCCCACAAGGTCAAGCGCTGTCAAAAGGAGGTGAAATTTTTGAGTCTTCTCCTCTTGATGGAGAAACGCATTCGGCCCACTGCAGAAACCCCACCGCCCACAACCCCGAAAATGATGCAGGCCTTCCTATGCCTTCTAAATCTCTGTCGGCAATGGATTCCCAATGTCAGCCTGTATACTCGCCTACTGCCTCCACTGGCATCAACCACTACCCCCACCCCCTTCCCCGACTTCACCCTTTCAACCGAGCAGCTGACGGCATTGACCGAAATTAAAAAAAACAGCCTTCTACAAGCTCCAGTCCTCGGCCGATCGACCATTCCAACAGTATGTCACCATTACGGATGGATGTGCCACAGCCGTACTCACCCAAATGGAAGCAGCCGGTGGCATACTTTTCAACCAAACTGGACCTGGTAGCATCCGGCCTCCCGCCCTGCTCACAGGGACTTCCTGCTATGCATGTCCTCGTATCAGCGGCCTCAAACATCACCCTACACCAGCCGGTGGGGGTTTTAACCACACATTCTGCTGTCGACCTTCTCACCTCCCAGCAGACTCAACATTTAACACAGGCACAGGCCAGAACAAATACGGGGCAGCCCTAATCAACAACCCGCCACTGACCTTTTCTCATTGCACCACCCTGAATCCGGCCACCTTCCTGATGGAACCCCCGCAGTACTTCCCATCTCCTGAACATGACTGCCTGCTACAGAATCAGATTTTCACCTCTGCTCGTGGTGGTTTAGCTGAGCTGCCCCTTAAACATGCGGACTTCACCTTTTATGTGGATGGCAGCTCCTACATTTCACCCACAGGTCAGCGATGCCCTGGATACGCGATTGCCACATGATGAGGTGGTTGAATGCACAGGCTTCGAAACTGCACTGTCAGCCTGAAAAACAGAGTTGTTTGCCCTCACTCGGGCTTGCATCCTGAGAGAGGGGAACTCGGCCTATATTTACACAGACTCTTGTGATGCTTTTGGTGTCACCCACAACTAAGGCGCCCTTTGGGAACATCGGGGATTTTTAACCTCCACGGGGCAACCCATTAGTAACGCTGTTTTTGTATATAATCTCTTACAGGCCTTACAGTTACCTTCCAGCCTAGCAGTGGTCAAATCCTCAGCCCACACTGGTAACAACTGACAGAGTCTCTAAGGGCAGTACACAAGTAGATGTCGCCGCCAAGTAGACAGTGTTCCACCCTGCTCTCCTAGTTCCGTTGGGCTCAGAGCAGCACCTAGTTACAAACGTATGATGATGGGTAGGCCAGACCTGGAGGACGCCCCTGCAGAGGGGCACAGATGGTGGTCACTGATGGGCTGCACCATTGATGCCCATACCAAACTATGGATGATGCCTGCAGGACAGGTTTGTGTTCCCTCTTTGCTTTTACCTATCATAGCAGACTATGTACATAACTGGACACAGCTAGGCAAGGATGGAATGGTCAGCACTTTGCTCCAGACCTGGTGGCACCCCAAATTCCAGAAGACAGCTGAGAAACGAGCACAAGCATGTTTGATCTGTAAAAAGACTAATGCTGGAAAAGGGATGTCTTGCAGTTCCAGGACTATCCCTGGCCTGGTGGGCCTTTCAATTGTTTACAATTAGATTTGATAGAACTACCCAGAGTACACTGTTATAAGTATTGTTTGGTAATAATAGATGCCTTCAGCAAATGGATCGAGGCAATCCCAAGGATGGACAACACAGCTGCAACTGTGGTGAAAATACTGCTGAGGGAAATAATTCCCCGATATGGACTCCCGGAGACCATTAGCTCAGACAATGGGCCACGCTTCGTGGCTAAGATTAACCAGGGGATTTGCAGGGAACTAGCAATAGACAACAATTCCACTGTACCCACCACCCAAAAGAGGCTGGAGTGGTGGAATGGGCAAATGGTACCCTAAAATATAAGCTGGCAAAGCTAAAACAGGAAGCAGGCCTCTGTTGGTCAAAGGTCCTCCCTCTAATCCTGTTCCACATGAGGGTTACCCCTTCGAGCAAAACTGGTCTATCTCCAGCTGAGATGGTTTACAGGAAGCCCATGAGGACCCCATGGGGACCTGGGATAGTCCGACCCCCTTCTCCCCAAGAGATCAGCTATGAACACCCTGGGAGAGGAAGTGGGGGCATAACCACAGGGGCTAACCAAAACTCTCCATAGTTTGCATTCACAGGTATGCCAAGCTTACAGAGAAAGCAACGATCTGCCTGAAGGAGATGACCCGCTGTCGAGCCAGGGCATTTCATCCTGATAAAGGACTGGGAAAGAAAGAGGCTGGGACCACAATGGAAAGGACCATTCCAGGTGCTGCTAGCCACTCCTGCGGCTGTGAAAGTACAAGGGCACCCCCGGTGGATACACAGAACCGACTGCAAAAGAGTCAGCATGGAAGCAGACACCAACTAAGGACAAGGACATTTTCCATACTTGTGACCTGTTGGTGACTTTGGGAAATGGGGCCTTGGGAACAGATGGACTCCAAATTGACACCCCTCAGCATCATACCTTTTTGCACCTAGCCTATCAGACAGTCCATGTACACGGCAGAGACACCCATTGCTGGGTACATGCCCACATGCCACCCCACTCAGTCGGGGGGGGAATCCTTTTGTGGCCCTTACCTTTTCACTGACACCAATTGGCCAAATGGCTACTGCGTCAAAGCCGCTCCGGTGATCCTGCTAACACCAATGACGCACGAGAGTGGGAGTCGGCAGGGTATAACATGACCTCATTCAGGGGCTGGTATCACTCTATTTACAACCAATCACATGGACCTCCCTCCCTTGTAGTTCTCAACAACACCATCGACTACACCATTTTTTTCATGCAGAAAGGGAAGTCCTCCAAAGGTGCTTAGGTGGGAATGAGTGAATGCTCCTCTACCATCCCCTGGGTCGAACCTATTCAGAACTTAACAGAATATGGGTACTTTACATTTGATTGGTCTGCCATCCACAACAGAACTCCAGGCCACCTGTGGAATAATTCTCCAGGCCATTGGGGGGGGGGGGGGGGAGCTGTTTCCACCCTGACAGCTTACAATGGCACATACTTCATTTGCAGGTTGAAAACCTACCCCTGGCTTTCCTCAGATCGGGAGGGGTCATGCTACATGCAGTATGTTGTCCCTCACATTGAAGTTTAGGGCCCCCCCGAGATCCAGAAGGTCTCTTACCAGGTTCCTCACCCGGGTGGGAATGTTCTCTCCCCCAGCGGGAATCTATTTACATGCCCAAGACCTTAGTCAGCTCAGGACCATATGGGAAAGGGTCATCAATGATACGGCTAATGCTTTAACTGAAATTAACGTAGAACTATTTGCAGTTAGGACTGTGGCCCCCCCAGAATAGTTTGGCCCTGGACTTCCTCCTAGCCAAGGAGGGTGGCACCTGTGCTATTGTTGTGGCAGAGTGTTGCACTTACATCCCTGACAAGCCCACTGACATCACTGACCTCTCTCAGCATATCACATGGGAAATCCAGACTCCCCAAACTATCGATAAGGGGTTTAGCGATGGCATGGGAGAGTGGTCACTGGGGACATTCTTGGAGGACTGGGAGACCTGCTGGTACATATCGGAATTACAATACTAATTGTAATCTCCTGGATGCTAGTGCTCTGTTGTCTGAATGTTTTTGCTATAGGCTCTAAGGGGACCTGGTTGATCATCAAATGATCAAAAGGAGGGAATGAGGAAGCTAGAAAGCCATAAAGGGATCAGTTCCATGTTTTACTTCTCTTTCAGGGCACATTGGGGACTCAAGGGTTAAACATTCCACTGCCAAAAAGATGCAGGTTTATAAAATCATGAAGGGAATAGATATGGTGAATAGAAAAGGCCTTTTCCCCTTGGGGGAGGGAGTTCAAAACTAGAGAGCATATCTCTAAGGTGAGGGGAGAAAGATTTAATCGCAACCTGAGAGGCAACTTTTACTTGGAGAGATTGGATTGTATGTGGAATGAACTGCCAGAGGAAGTTGTAAATGCAGATACAGGTTGCTCTGCTACAGTGTGCATTTCATTAATGCAAACTGCCTGTAACGTGACTGATGAATTCGGGATACCGTTTCTAAAGCACAAGCTTTTAAAGCATGTATTGGTTATAAAGTGATTCTGGCCCCATCAGTTTAAATGATGCTGCTATCATGCAACTTTCTTAGATCATGGGACTACACAAGAATGGAACAACCGATGATATAGCAGAACTGACTGTACTGTTACAGCATTTAAGATGACACTTGGACAGGTACACGAATAGGAATGGTTTAAAGGAATGCGGGCCGAAGATGAGCAAATTGGACTAATTTAGTTTAGGAAAGTTGGTTAGCATGGGTAAGTTGGACCGAAGGCTGTTTCCATGCTGTATGACTATGACACTGACTCTATAGGTGTCCTTTAATAACCAGTTATGAGAAACTCCATCAATGGAAAGGTAGTAGCGAAATGGGAATTAATGTTCTCTTTAATCCGTCCTTTTGAGTAGGGGGAGTCTTTCTTTAAAATAGCATCACCCACAGGTAGCTTTGTCAAACATCACAAACTTAACCTGACGCCCCCCAAGCCCTCACAACCAGCATTACTGTTACTGTACTTGTAACTGGATGCACACTGGGCAGAAGAACACAAAGACAATTCTAAAGCAAGGTCAAAACGTGCAACACTGGAAAAGCACAGGATGCATCCGAGGAACAGGCGAGTCGACATTTTGAGCACATTAAGAAATGCCTGTTCTCGAAATGTTGACTCTCCTGCTCCTCGGATGCTGCCTGACCAGCTGTGCCTTTCCAGCGCCACACTTTCTACCTCTGATCTCCAGCATCTGCAGTCCTCACTTTCTCCAATTCTAAAGCAGGTGCAGGAGAAGAGAGACCTAGGTGAAGATGTGCACGGGTCATTGAAGGATCACGTGGAGAGAGCATTAACAAAAGTCTATACAGCATCCTCACCTTTACTAATAGTACAGAGTACAAGAGCAGCGAGGGGATGCTGAACTTGTACAAGACACTTGGAAGACCTCAGCGGGAATACTGTATACAGTTATGGGAGACGTATAGAAAAGATGTGAATGCACTGAAGGGAGTGCGCAAGAGATTTACTAAAATAGTTCCAGGAATGAGAAACTATATTTATGAGGACAAGTTTTTAAAAATTGTGACTGTTCTCCCTGAGAGAATAAGGAGCAGAGAGGAAGTCTAATTGAGGTTTTCAAAATCGTGAACTGGCTGAGTAGTGTAGAGAAGGTGTAACAGTTTCCGCTTGTAAAAGAAACGGGAACAAGCGACTATGGGTGTGCAAAGTAAGGGAGATGTGAAAGAATGTTTTGACATGGCATGTTGTTAGGGTATGGAACACACCGCCTGGAAATTTGGTGGAGGATGGTTTGATTAAGGCATTCAAGAGGATTTTGGATTGTTTATTGGATAGTAATGATGTGTAAGAATATGAAGAAAAGGCAGGATCTGACACAGGATAATACAGCCAGTGTAGACGCATGGATTGAATGGCCTTTTTCTGCCCTGTAATGATTGTGTCATTCTGTTTTGTAATTCTTTCAGATTTCTTCCTTCAATTACTCATGCGCTTTTCTAACCCATTTTCATCCCTGACCATCTCCTCACCTGGACATTACTCAGGGTGTTGCTGAACAAAGAGACCTTGGAGTGCAGGTTCATAGCTCCTCGAAAGTGGAGTCGCAGGTAGATAGGATAGTGAAGAAGGCGTTTGGTATGCTTTCCTTTATTGGTCAGAGTATTGAGTACAGGAGTTGGGAGGTCATGTTGCAGTTGTACAGGACATTGGTTAGGCCACTGTTGGAATGTTGCATGCAATCCTGGTCTCCTTCCTATTGGAAAGATATTGTGAAACTTGAAAGGGTTCAGAAAAGATTTACAAGGATGTTGCCAGGGTTGGAGGATCTGAGCTATAGGGAGAGGCTGAACAGGCTGGGGCTGTTTTTCCTAGAGCGTCGGAGGCTGAGGGGTGACCTTATAGAGGTTTACAAAATTATGAGAGAAATGAATAAGATAAATAGACAAAGTCTTTTCCCTGGGATTGGGGAGTCCAGAGCATAGGTTTAGGGTGAGAGGGGAAAGATATAAAAGAGACCTAAGGGGCAACTTTTTCACGCAGAGGGTGGTATGTGTATGGAATGAGCTGCCAGAGGATGTGGTGGAGGCTGGTACAATTGCAACATTTAAGAGGCATTTGGTGGGTATATGAATAGGAAGGGTTTGGAGGGATATAGGCCAGGTGCTGGCAGGTGGGACTAAATTGGGCTAGGATATCTGGTTGGCGTGGACAGGTTGGACCGAAAGGTCTCTTTCCATGCTGTACATCTCTATGACTCTAAGTGATCATTGAAGTGGCAGTACTGACAGGAAGTGAGAAAGTCTATAGCCTTAAAACTTGTCTTTAAACATTTAGACTAAAATGTAATGCTGAATTATAGAACACATTTACTGCACTTAAAAATAGACAGGCAGGAAAGTTCAGAAAAAGGGGGGAATCTCAAGGAATGCAGAAGATAGGGACATCTAGGCTCAGCAAGTGATAACAGAATGCTGTACGGCAATTAAGAACATTTGCTGAAAATGTGTTGCTGGAAAAGCGCAGCAGATCAGGCAGCATCCAAGGAGCAGGAGAATCGACGTTTCGGGCATGAGCCCTTCTTCAGGAAAATTAAGAACATTTGCCTTGGCAATGGTCAGTCTGTGTGAACAGGACACCAACTGGTAACATTCACAGCCATTCCCTTGTGAAATTAATGACAGTATTTGAATCTGACCCTGAAACAAAACTTGGTACTATCAAAAGTTTTGTAATTAACTATTGGATCATGTTCACTGTAATGGATTCTTATTACCCCTTGCTAGTGGGGCAGACATAGAGGGAAAAAAAACTTTGCTGACTTGAGAGTTCAAAAGAACACTTGAGAGAGAGACCATTTTAGTGCTGAGGCTGCTGAATCCAGTAGAAAATTAACTTTTAGTGCTTACCAGCTTTGGATTGAATTTAATTGCATTTTGAGACTTTTTGATGATTTTGAGTAGCCATTACTGGTTATTAAATACAAACTCTGTAAAAGATAATATTGATGAAGCCTTAACTTACCTGCTGTTCTTGCAGACCACTCTCCATATCTTACACTGCCACACTGTCAATTCTAATTAATCAGATCTTGTGTCTTATTTGAATTTGAATCACAAACTTGATAAGATGAAATGTTTAATTCGAGACTAATTAATCATTTTAAATACAATCTTGCAGTAACATTTCAGCCTCAGGTACAGAATGATTCTGTGCTTAAGATAAAAAGCAGAAATCTGCTCCCAGCTTAAAATTATTCTAAACCTAACATTGAAGAGCTTCTGACACAATCTGTCGGGAAGCCATTTTATGACCAAAAGTTTGCCCTCCTTGCTAAGAAGCCATTTCGTAAAAAAATGATATCAGACATGCAAGCTGTGCAAGGTTACCTTATGACATCTCCCACTTGATTTAGACTGGTACTTCTTTATAGAACTTACCTCGCCAGCAGATGCCCAGCTCAGCTGGATTTATTTTTTTCCCCACCTGATGGATAGCTCAAGGCCTGTAGGAGTGATTAGTCAAGCGCACACAGACCTGTCCATTAACTTCTCTTCCTTACGAATTATTGTCTTTCACTGTTAACTGTCTAATTAAGAACATGCAGTGTTTTTGTAAACTGTTGTATAAAGGAAGCCACTTTGTATCAGTATGTTGGAGTAGCCTGTTAGGTCACCTGAAGAGCTGGTACCCTACTCTCCTAGATGATTAGAACTTAGTTAGTTTAGCTTATAGGTATCAGTGTTATGTTGTAACAGTGATGCTATTAGTGAATGAAGGGGATGACAAAAATTAAACTAAACTGTCTGTAAGAGGTTTCTAATTCCAGACTTCCAAAGAGTACGATCTCTGGGATGAACCAAGGGAGAGGCTTTACAGGTCTGAGTCGACAAGGGATTCCCTGGGCCGTCTCAAATCTGTACTTTAACAGGAGCATTGCCCATCATTCTGAGAGAAAGAACCAAAACTCAGGCTTGATCCTGTCCCCATTTGTACTTGCAGTAGGAATTGATAGCTAGTCATTGGGAGTGAGATCCTCAACTGAACTATCCTGTCCTAACTTTGATTACTTAAAGCTAACTGCAGAGTCTCCTAAACAGCCTGACAACATAAATATTTACAGTCTTTCATGAATTTACATCATTATCACCTTAATCTTTTAAGAATTTGTGCTTTAAGAATTGTGGCTCATTTGAAAAGATGGAGGAGATACCAGGAATGTTTGCTTTCAGAAAAGAAAGTCACAAAGAGGACAATTTGGGACTTTTTTTTAAAAAAACACCAACTGGAAGTCATGTGTCTTAAGTTAATTGCTTAGATTTACTAGAAATCAAACACCCATGTTTACAATTGATAGAAGTTGGTTTTCATTTCAATATTATTTGGCTGGGGTACGGTTGCTGAGTGAGTGCTAAAGAGAAGGAAGTTATCCTGTTCATCCGCTGTTCTTCTGAGAAAATGCTTTTGGTATTTCCAGTGTGATCACTGATAGACAGATTTACATGTTCTCCCAAACAAAACAAAACCCCTCAGTTCTTTGATGGGTCTTGAATTAGCCATGTCTGCAAAGATCCCGATGGTAACTGCTTTTATTTAGTGGCACCAGATACCATCCCCCATCACCAAACCATCAACTCCCAGACCAAACAGAACCTCACCACCTCAGGAGATCTCCCACCCACAGCTTCCAACCTCATAGTCCAGGAACCCCGCACTGCCCGGTTCTACCTCCTTCCCAAGATGCACAAGCCTGACCACCCTGGCCGACCCATTGTCTCAGCATGCTCCTGCCCCACTGAACTCATCTCTACCTACCTCGATACTGTCCTAACCTCCCTAGTCCAGGAACTCCCCACATACATTCGAGACACCACCCACGCCCTCCACTTCCTCCAAGACTTCCGTTTCCCCGGCCCCCAATGCCTCATCTTCACCATGGATATCCAATCCCTCTACACCCCCATCCGCCATGACCAGGGCCTCTAAGCCCTCCGTTTTTTCCTCTCCCGATGTCCCCAACAGTACCCTTCCACCAACACTCTCATTCGTTTGGCCGAATTGGTCTTCACCCTTAACAATTTCTCCTTCGAATCCTCCCACTTCCTCCAGACCAAAGGGGTAGCCATGGGCACACGTATGGGTCCCAGCTATGCCTGTCTCTTTGTTGGCTACGTAGAATAGTTGATCTTCCGTGATTAGACCGACAACACTCCCCACCTCTTCTTCCGCCACATTGATGACTGCATTGGCGCCACCTTGTGCTCCCGCGAGGAGGTTGAGCAATTCATCAACTTCACCAACACATTCCACCCTGACCCTAAATTTACCTGGACCATCTCTGACACCTTTCTCCCCTTCCTGGGCCTCTCCATCTCCATTAATGACGACCGACTTGACACTGATATTTTTTACAAACCCACCAACTCCCACAGCTACCTGGATTACACCTCTTCCCACCCTACCTCTTGTAAAAATGCCATCCCGTATTCCCAATTCCTCCACCTCCGCCGTATGTGCTCCCAGGAGGACCAGTTCCATCACAGAACACACCAGATGGCCTCCTTTATTAGAGATCGCAATTTCCCTTCCCACGTGGTTAAAGATGCCCTCCATCGCATCTCGTCCACATCCCGCACCTCCGCCTTCAGACCCCACCCCTCCATCCGTAACAAGGACAGAAAGCCCCTGGTATTCACCTTCCACCCTACAAACCTTCGCATAAACCAAATCATCCGCCGACATTTCCGCCACCTCCAAAAAGAGCCCACCACCAGGGATATATTTCCCTCCCTACCCCTTTCTGCCTTCCGCAAAGTCCGATCCCTCCATGACTATCTGGTCAGGTCCACGCACCCCTACAACCCACCTCCCATCCTGGCACCTTCCCCTGCCACCACAGGAACTGTAAAACCTGCACCCACACCTCCTCCTTCACCTCTATCCAAAGCCCTAAAGGAGCCTTCCACATCCATCAAAATTTTACCTGCTCATCCACTAATATCATTTATTGTATCCGTCGCTCCCGATGCGGTCTCCTCTACATTGGGGAGACTGGACGCCTCCTAGCAGAGCGCTTTAGGGAACATCTCCAGGACACTCGCACCAATCAACCACACCGCCCCGTGACCCAACATTTCAACTCCCCCTCCCACTCTGCCGAGGACATGGAGGTCCTGGGCCTCCTTCACCATCGCTCCCTCACCACCAGATGCCTGGAGGAAGAACGCCTCATCTTCCGCTTCGGAACACTTCAACCCCAGGGCATCAATGTGGACTTCAACGATTTCCTCATTTCCCCTTCCCCCACCTCACCTTAGTTCCAAACTTCCAACCCAGCACTGTCCCCATGACTTGTCCTACCTGCCTATCTCCTTTTCCACCTATCCACCCCACCCTCTTCCCCCTGACCTATCACCTTCATCCCTCCCCCACTCACCTATTGTACTCTATGCTACTTTCTCCCCACCCCCACCCTCCTCTAGCTTATCTCTCCACGCTTCAGGCTCTCTGCCTTTATTCGTGCTGAAGGGCTTTTGCCCGAAGCGTCGATTTCGCTGCTCGTTGGATGCTGCCTGAACTGCTGTGCTCTTCCAGCACCACTAATCCAGAATCTGGTTTCCAGCATCTGCAGTCATTGTTTTTACCAGGACAGGACACCAACTGAAAGCCATCTTGAATAACATACCTTGTACTTTTGTCATTCACGAACTAACCATTATTTGGCCATGAAGTTTTTTTAAACCCCAAAATTAACTTCTGCAAAGAAAGTTTTCTTTCTTTAATTAATGTACATGTTAGATTATTTAAAGGGAGTAAATATACTTTCATATTTCAAACTGTGTATCAAACAGCTTGCACCATTGTCAAATAATTTGTTTTATTATAGATCAATACCTTTGTTTATTAAAGAAACTTGATTGATGGGACTTTTAATTCTAAACCGAACATAGATGAATATCTAATTGGGCATATTGATAATAGGATAAAGCATTAAGCTTTATATTGGGACCAGCAGACTAGTGGTATTAAAGAGCGACAGTGCACTCCTCCAATCTCAGTTGTTAATAGTCAGTGCAGCAACAACCCAAAAACCTACAGAAACAGGACATTTCTCATTGTACAGAAAGTTTTGTGTACCTACCCAGTACTGTCAATGAAGCCCCACGGTAAAGTGCTAGGAATCCCTCCTTGGTGTAGATGGTGAGGAAAGCATGGATGATTCCTCTGTAGGTGGGAGCTGTGCTGTTCTGAACAATTAGACGGGTCTCAATCAGCTCTGCTGGGTAGGTCAAGACAGCAGCCACGATCCCAGCCAGGCTCCCTGCTACAATGGCACTCCAATGGGAGATGTGACCAAAGTCATCCATGAAGAAGCTGACAAACCTGGGAAATAAAGAGCAATGTCTCAAGAGGTGTGGGTAACAGTCGTCACTTCCAACTTGGAAAACTGACCATTGGGCTATCGATTATTAGAGCTAATATAATTGCTATTAGAACGATACAGGGCTGGGATTAATTCTCTTTTGACTAGAGACGATTCAGAGGTGTTTAAAAATCAATGACTTTGCCAAGAGTAAGTAAGGAGAAAAATTGTTCCTGATGGTGGAGGTTAGGAGGCAAAAGATCATATTTCAAGGTAAAACTGCATCAGAAACAGAGGCAGGAGTGTTTTTTTTAATCTAATGAGTTGCTATGTTCTGAGATGCACTGCCTAAAAGAGTGGTGGGAGTCAACTCAATAATAAACTTTGAGAAAATTGAATAAGTATTTGAAAAGCTAAAGCAGGGCAAAGTGGAAAGAACAGTGCGGGAGTGGGACCAATGGGAGCTCTATATTCCCACTGTGTTGTCTGAGTGACCAGATATTGCAGACTGCACAGTCACATCAGGGATTTAGTAACAATGGCAGCTTGGCAGCTCTTCATTTCGATGGGTCTGCCTTCTGCTGCCTTAGGCCATCTGACCGACTTTCTACGATTAATATCACTCTGTTGTAACTGTAACAACATGAGAACAAAGAAATCAGAGAAAAACCAGCACTCCAATGATACTGGGGTGTTTGTTGCAAATAAAAGCATATAGTTAGATAACCCAGGAAACTAGTCTAGTTTTAGCTCATTTTTAACAATATTGAACAATGCAGAAATATGAAGGAAAAACACGTATTGCCCTGAAGAGAACACACAAAGTGAGGAAGTAAACATTTAAATAAATAGGATTAGCTTTTTGTTCCAATTGAAGGATGAGAGATTTTAATCATAAAATATTGCTCATGAACTAGAGAGATGGCAAGTATGAATACAGAAATTTCCATTTTTCATAAGCCAAATTACTGTTTAGAAAACTCACAATTAGTGACAAAAAAAAGAGTTAAAACAGGACAAATACATCTCCTAATGTGAACTACGCAAAAGTGAGGACTGCAGATGTTGGAGGTTAGAGTCAAGAGTAGAGTGGTGCTGAAAAAGCACAGCAGGTCAGGCAGCATCCGAGGAGCAGAAAAATCGACATTTCAGGCAGGAGCCCTTCATCAGGAATGAGGCTGGATGCCTCGGGGTTGGAGAGATAAATGGGAGGGTGGGGTGGGACTGGGGTGAAGGTAGTTGAGAGTGCAATAGGTGGATGGAGGTGAGGGTAAAGGTGACAGGTCAGAGGGGAGGGTGGTGCGGATAGAAGGGAAGGGAGATTGGCCGGTAGGACAGGTCATGAGGATGGTGCTGAGCTGGAAGTTTGGAACTGGGGTAAGGTGGGGGGAGGGGAAATGAGGAAACTGGTGAAATCCATATTGATGCCCTGGGGTTGAGGAGTTCTGAGGCCGAAGATGAGGCGTTTTCCTCCAGGCATCAAGTGGTGAGGGAATGGCGGTGGAGGAAGCCCAGGGCCTGCATATCCTCGGTAGAGTGGGAGGGACAGTTTAAATGTTTGGCCCCGGGGTGGTGGGTTGGTTGTTGCAGGTGGCCCGGAGATGTTCCCTAAAGCACTCTGCGAGATGGCGTCCAGTTTCCCAATGTAAAGGAGACCGCATCGGGAGCGGACATTTGTGGAAATGTAGGTGAAACTTTGATGGATGTGGAAGGCTCCTTTGGGGCCTTGGATGGAGAGGGAGGGGGGTGTGGGCACAGGTTTTGCAATTTTGAACTACACCAAGTAAATGTAAACCCATTCGTTAATTCTCATTGCTTATTCCCTGTTTTGCTGAGGATCAATTCTTGTTGGGGTAAATGGGAAGCAACATTACTCTAGAACCTTATTATCCTTCACATAAACCAAGGTGAGGTTCCAGTCTGACTTCTAACCGCTCCTTTGTCTACTCAGACATATTTCTCTCTCTCTCTCTGGGCCCCCTTTCCAACTATTCTTTACTTCTTCCCCCACCTCGCCTTGAGTATAAATACTAGCATTTTCCCAGCTACAATCAGTTCTGAGGAAGGGTACCTGGGTCTAGAAACCTTAATTCTGCTTTATCTTCAGATACTGCCAGACATGCTGAACTTTTCCCAGCCTTTCCTATTTTGTTTTGGATTTCCAGCATCTGCACGTCTTTGGGGTTTTCTTGTCTAGGTCTCAATAGCCTCATCCTGCACACAGCCCACCTCCCGTTTTCCCAAACACTTATTTTTGAATCAACTTCGATTAGATTACTTACAGGCCCTTCAGCCCAACAAGTCCACACCGACCCGCCAAAGTGCAACCCACCCATACCCATTCCCCTACATTTACCTGTTCACCTAACACTAGGGACAATTTAGCATGGCCAATTCACCTAACCTACACATTTTTGGACTGTGGGAGGAAATCGGAGCACCCAGAGAAACCCACGCAGACACGGGGAGAATGTGCAAACTCCACACAGTCAGTCGCCTGAGGCAAGAATTCAACCCGGGTCTCTGGCGCTGTAAGGCAGCAGTGCCAACCACTGTGCTGCCCAACTTGTTCAGAGGTGTTACTACACACCTTTGAAACAGGTAGGACTTGAACCCAGGTCTAGATTAGATTAGATTACTTACAGTGTGGAAACAGGCCCTTCGGCCCAACAAGGCGACACTGACCCTCCAAAGAGCAACCCACCCAGACCCATTCCCCTACATTCACCCCTGACTAATCCACCTAACACTATGGGCAATTTAGCAGGACCACTTCACCTAACCTGCACATCTTTGGACTTGGTATGGATTCACCATTCCACTACAGGAGCCCCCAGTACAAATGCAGATGATGCAGGAATCAGCAATTAGGAGCAGGGGCTTTCTCTCCTTCCTCAATGATACTAAAACTAACTTCAGAAATGATTTGGAGTTGCCTGTATTGGACTGGGGTGTACAAAGTCAAAATCACACAACATCAAGTTATAGTCCAACAGGTTTAATGGAAGCACTAGCTTTCGGAGTGCTGCTCCACAACCACCTGATGAAGGAGCGTCACTCCGAAAGCTAGTGCTTCCATTTAAACCTGTTGGACTATAACCTGGTCTTGTGTGATTTTTAACAAACTTCAGAAAGAACTGGTCTCAGCAAACACCAGCATTGAGACTTTATGCCGGTGATTGTAACCTTATCACAGCAGAATGTGGCTGACACCTGACTATCGTTCCTAGATTTTTGTTTAAAACATTGAGATGCTCCTGCCTATGTTGTTAATAAAAAGACTTGCTGTGTATAAAATTGCATGTCCCACCCGGAACTGAAACAGCGCGTCAATGTCTGCCGAGTGACAGAGAGCTCGGGATTGGATACCGAGGAAGGCGTGAGTGTTCCTGGCAAAAACAGCAGTGAACGGACTTAACCCCAGCTCACACACAAACTGAGCTGCAGCTTGGAGATGAACAGAATTAGCTTAGCTTGAACCCATTACTTCAATCAATCACTTTCTTTTAAAAAAAATAAAACGCGGACGTTAAGAGTTGTACAAATTCAAAAGAAAAGTGCATTTAGAGACATGTGAAAAGAACATTTGAATAAAGACCCACCTCCCAGCCCGGGAGTTTTGCATTTCAAGCATATATTTCCTGACTCTGCCTGCCTAAAGAAGAACTGCAGTCGTTTGGGCTCTACTGACGCCTCAGCTAAATATATGGACATATGAGTGAGCAATGCACAGACCTGTATATAACAATGATAATTTCTGATCTGTGTTTGTAAATGTTGATATATGTATGGCATGACCAAATGTACAGATCATCAAATTATTCTATGATTGTTTTATGAATAAAGTATATTTTTAAAAATAAAAAAAATTTCCCTGACGGTGAACTATGCAAGTCCCTTACCTGTTGTAAGCAGACACTTGCACGGTGCTGTAGGGGAAAAGCCGTGCACACGCGATAGCATTTCCCTTCCAAAGGGCCCGCAGCCCCTCGGCTTCCGAGAGGATCTGGAAGGTCCTCAGGAAGCCCCCCTTGCTGTGGAAAGTCCCCACTTGGCTCAGGACCTTGACCACATCCAGCGGGCAGGTGAGGGAGCGGCTCAGCAACCCTGCCAGTGCCCCACAAGCCAGGCTCTGGCAGGAGGTCAGCCTGGAGTCCCGTTCACCCAACACCATCACTCCCGGTGTTCACTCCGTTAGGCTCAAAGCCAGAACGGTCCCGGAACCCGGCTCTTACTTCCAGCGACTGAGCAGGAAGCAGACTGTGAGCTGACGAGAGAGAACGGGGTGGGGGCTGGACTTAAAGTTCGACTCACCCGCATGATCTACATTTGGATTGGATTTCACCAAAACGGTCATAAAGAAGCTCCCAGATCTGAACAGACCTCCCATGTATCTGATGCCCATCCGTTTCCTAAATACAGCGACTCTTTGCAAGTTTGTGGATTACTGTCGACAGATCAAAATTCGTCATCACAGAACAGTTCCGCCCCCAAGAGCTGGAAATCTCGGTTCAAGGGTTTGGGTAACGGTTTTTTGGCTCTGGTGCCGGTTGCTGTTCTTGTAGGTATATTCACAGAGCTGGGAATTTGATTTGCAGACGTTTCTTCACCTAGCTAGGTGACATCCTCAGAGCTGTGAAGGCTCCTGTGAAGCGCTGCTGTACTGTATCTTCTGGGATTTATTTGGTTCCCTTCAGTTCCGGATGTTCTTTCCAGTGTCCGGTATATTGGATCGAGGTCAATGTGGTTACTGATGGAGTCCATGGATGAGTGCCATGCTTCGAGAAATGTTCTGCCTGTCCTCTGTTTAGCTTGTCCTATTATTGTTGTCCCAATCGTATTTGTGGTCCGTGTTGTCTGTGTGGATAGATAATAGGGACAGCTGGTCGTGGTGTTTAGTGGCTAGTTGGTGCAGATTGCTAGTTGTCTGCCTGTTTGTCCTATAAAGTGTTTTATGTAGCGCCTAATTGGAATCTGGTACACCACGTTAGTCTTGCACATGATGGGTATTGGGTCGTCTGTTTTGATGAGTTGTTGTGTGAATCTGGCTGTCAGTTTATGCGCTGTTAGAATCCGAGTTATTGGAGGAGTCTAGCTGTCAGTTCTGAGATGTTTTTTGTATAAGGTAGAGTAGTTAGTGTGTTGAGTGGTGACATGACTTTGTCATATTGGTTGTCTGCCAAGCAACTGAGGGTGAAGTTGCAGGGATATCCATTGTTGGCAAAGAGTTTGTGGAAGGCTTTTTGTCAACACAGATTGGGAGTGCTGCAGTGTATTGTAGCCCTTTTGAATAGGGTTCGATTGCAGCTTATCTTGTGTGTGTTCGTGTGGTTGTTGTAATTCAGGATCTGGTTCTTGTGTGTGGCTTTTCTTTACACTCTTGTAGTGCATTCTCCATTTCGTGTACTTTTACACAGTGGCACAGTGGTTAGCACTGCTGCCTCGCAGCGCCAGAGACCCGGGTTCATTTCCCGCCTCAGGAGACTGACTGTGTGGAGTTTGCACATTCTCCCCGTGTCTGCGTGGGTTTCCTCCGGGTGCTCCGGTTTCCTCCCACAGTCCAAAGATGTGCGGGTCAGGTGAATTGGCCATGCTAAATTTCCCGTAGCGTTAGGTAAGGGGTAAATGTAGGGGTATGGGTGGGTTACGCTTTGACGAGTCGGTGTGGACTTGTTGGGCCGAAGAGCCTGTTTCCACACTGTAAGTAATCTAATCTAAAAACAACTAGGAATGGGAGTTGGTTATTAATTTTCTCCTCCCTTGTAAACCTGAACCCTGTGAGCATGGTGTTGATAATCGGTGTGTGCTCTCATCTCTGTTCTTTTAATTATTACAAAAGTGTCATCCATGAATCTGTTCCAGAGTTAGGGTCGAATGCTGTTTGTTTCAGTCTTTGCCTCATTGCTTCTGCTTTAAGCCCAGAAATGGGTGAGCCCATATGTGTATCTCAGCTATCTGTAAGAATGCTAGGTTGGTTATGTTAGGGGATTTTAACTTTCCAAACATAGACTGGGACTGCCATAGTGTTAAGGGTTTAGATGGAGAGGAATTTGTTAAATGTACAAGAAAGGTTTCTGATTCAGTGTGTGAATCTACCGACCAGAGAAGGTGAAAAACTTGACCTACTCTTGGGAAATAAGGCAGGGCAGGTAACTGAGGTGTCAGTGGGGGAGCACTTTGGGGCCAGTGACCATAATTCTATTAGATTTAAATAATGATGGAAAAGGATAGACCACATCTAAAAGTTGAAGTTCTAAATTGGAGAAAGGCCAATTTTGATGGTATCAGGCTAGAACTTTCAAGAGCTGATGTTCACAGGTAAAGGGGCGGTTGGAAAATGGGAAGCCTTCAAAAATGAGATAATGAGAGACCAGAGAAAGTACATTTCTGTTAGGGTGAAAGGAAAGGCTGGTAGGTACAGGGAATGCTGGATGACTAAAGAAATTGAGGGTTTGGTTAAGAAAAAGAAGGAAGCATATGTAAGATATAGACAGGATAGATCAAGTGAATCCTTGGAAGAGTATAAAGGTAGTAGGAGTATACTTAAGAGGGAAATCAGGAGGGCAAAAAGGGGACATGAGATAGCTTTGGCAAATAGAGTTAAGGAGAAACCAAAGGTTTTCACAAATATATTAAGGACAAAAGGGTAACTAAGGAGAGAATAGGGCCCCTCAAAGGTCAGCAAGGTGGTCTTTGTGTGGAACCGCAGGAGATGGGGGAGATATTAAACGAGTATTTTGTATCTGTGTTTACTGTGGAAGAGGATATGGAAAATATAGAATATAGGGAAATAGATGATGACATCTTGAAAACTATCCATATTACAGAGGAGGAAGTGCTGGATGTCTTGAAACACATGAAAGGGGATAAATCCCCAGGACCTGATCAGGTGTACCCTAGAACTCTGTGGGAAGCTACAGAAGTGATTGCTGAGCCTCTTGCTGAGATATTTGTATCATCGATAGTTACAGGTGAGGTGCTGGAAGACGGAAAGTTGGCAAACGTGGTGCCACTGTTTAAGAAGTGTGTTAAGGACAAGCCGGGGAACTATAGACCAGTGAGCCTGACCTCGGTGGTGGGCAAGTTGTTGGAGGGAAACCTGAGGGACAGGATGTACATGTATTTGGAAAAGCAAGGACTGATTAGGGATAGTCAACATGGCTTTGTGTGTGGGAAATCATGTCTCACAAACTTGACTGAGTTTTTTTGAAGAAGTAACAAAGAGGATTGATGAGGGCAGAGCGGTAGATGTGATCTATATGGACTTCAGTAAGGCGTTTGACAAGGTTCTCCATGGGAGACTAGTTAGCAAGGTTAGATCTCATGGAATACAGGGAGAACTAGCCATTTGAATACAGAATTGGCTCAAAGGCAGAAGACAGAGGGTGGTGGTGGAGGGTTGTCTTTCAGACTGGAGGCCTATAAGCAGTGGAGTGCCACAAGGATCGGTGCTGGGCCCTCTACTTTTTGTCATTTACATAAATGATTTGGATGTGAGCATAAGAGGTCTAGTTACTAAGTTTGCAGATGACACCAAAATTGGAGATGGAGTGGACAGCAAAGAAGGTTACCTCAGATTCCAACGGGATCTTGATCAGATGAGCCAATGGGCTGATGAGTGGCAGATCGAGTTTAATTTAGATAAATGTGAGGTGCTGCATTTTGGGAAAGCAAATCTTAGCAGGACTTATACACTTAATGGTAAGGTCCTAGGGAGTGTTGGTGAACAAAGAGACCTTGGAGTGCATGTTCAGAGCTCCTTGAAAGTAGAGTCGCAGATTGATAGAATAGTGAAGAAGGTGTTTGGTATGCTTTCCTTTATTGGTCAGAATATTGAGTACAGGAGATGGGAGGTCATGATGTGACTGTACAGGACATTGGTTAGGCCACTGTTGGAAGGTTGCGTGCAATTCTGGTCTCCTTCCTACCGGAAAGATGTTGTGAAACTTGAAAGGGTTCAGAAAAGATTTACAAGGATGTTGCCAGGGTTGGAGGATCTGAGCTACAGGGAGATGCTGAACAGGCTGGGGCTGTTTTCCCTGGAGCATCAGAGGCTGAGGGGTGACCTTATAGAGGTTTACAAAATTATGAGGGGCATAGATAAGATAAATAGACAAAGTTTTTTTTCTCTGGGGTCGGGGAGTCCAGCACTAGAGGGCATAGGTTTAGGGTGAGAGGGGAAATATATGAAAGAGACCTAAGGGGCAACCTTTTCACACAGAGGGTGGTATGTGTATGGAATGAGCTGCAAGAGGAAGTGGTGGAGGCTGGTACAATTGCAACATTTAAAAGGCATCTGGATGGGTATATTAATAGGAAGGGTTTGGAGGGATATTGGCCAGGTGCTGGTGGATGGGACTAGATTGGGTTGGGATATCTGGTTGGCATGGACGGGTTGGACTGAAGGGTCTGTTTCCATGCTGTACATCTCTATGACTGTCCGACTCTGTGTTGCATTGATTTGTTCATATATCTATCTAGAGGAAAAGAAGAACACCTCTACAAAGTCTTTGCAAAGAGCAGCTCCATCCGCAGATGCCTGGCTGACAAACAACATGCTGAGGACATGCCATGACCCAACACACTAGCCATGCTACTTTATATAAAAATGTCTCAGAATGGACAGCCAGACTCTACTGACCACTCAGATTTATGACAGCACTTAAACCGACAGCCACATTCAGATAACAACTCACCAGAACAAAAGACCCAGTACTCGTCATATGCAGGACAAATGTGGTGTGCAAGATTCCATGCAGAAACTGCAAGAGACACTATATCAGAAAAACAGGCAGACAACTAGCGTTCTGCAATCATGAATACCAACTAGCCACTAAACACCATGACCAGCTATCCCTAGAAATTATGTACACAGATGACAAGGACCACAAATTTGACTGGGACAACACAACATTAATAGGACAAGCAGAGAATTCCAGAAGCACGGCACTCATCCATGGACTCCATCAATAAACCTAGACCTCGACCCAATATACCAACTACTGCAACGAACAACTAGAACTGGCAACCGGAAGCAATGAGAACAAAACCATATAAATTCCAACCAACATGGTACAGCAGCACTTCATAGGAGGCTCCACACCACTGAAGGTGTCACCTAGACAGGGGAAGTAATCCAACTTCTCAGCTCAGTGACCATACTCACAGCAACAGAAATCTCAGTGTTACTCAGACTTTACATAGAAGTTTATAAAATAATGAGGGATGTAGATAGTGCTAATGATAGTTGTCTTTTCCCTCGGATGGGGGATTTCAAGATTAGGGGACACATTTTTATGGTGAGGGGAGAGAGATTTTAAAAATACACGAGGGGCAACTTTTTTTATACAGAATGCGATATGAATTTGCTGAGGAAATGGATAGGGGTACAATTACAACCTTTAAAAGACATTTGGCTAAGTACATGAATAGGTAAGATTTGGTGGGATATTGGCCAGGAGCAGGCGGGGGGACTAGTTTGCTTTGGGATTGTGTTCAGCATGGACTGGTTGGACTGAAGGGTCTGTTTCTGTGCTGTATGACTCTATAAAGAAACTGCTTCACTGAGAAAGTGCATTTCATTTTGTCTGAAGTAGACCAAATGTTTTTTTAGATTAGATTAGATTAGACTTACAGTGTGGAAACAGGCCCTTCGGCCCAACAAGTCCACACCGACCCGCCGAAGCGCAACCCACCCATACCCCACATTTACCCCTACCTAACACTACGGGCAATTTAGCATGGCCAATTCACCTGACCCGCACATCTTTGGACTGTGGGAGGAAACCGGAGCACCCGGAGGAAACCCACGCAGACACGGGGAGAATGTGCAAACTCCACACAGTCAGTCGCCTGAGTCGGGAAATGAACCCGGGTCTCAGGCGCTGTGAGGCAGCAGTGCTAACCACTGTGCCACCGTGCTGCCGTGTTGATTCGATCTTCAACAGAACAGGTACATACAAACAAGCAACCACTAGATGGGGCAAATCATTCTACCCGTGGCGGCACGGTGGCACAGCAGTTAGCACTGCTGCCTCACAGCGCCAGAACCTGGGTTCAATTCCCGCCTCAGGCGACTGACTGTGTGGAGTCTGCGTGGGTTTCCTCCAGGTGCTCCGGTTTCCTCCCACAGTCCAAAGATGTGCGGGTCAGGTGAATTGGCCATGCTAAATTGCCCGTAGTGTTAGGTAAGGGGTAAATGTAGGGGTATGGGTGGGTTGCGCTTTGGCGGGTCGGTGTGGACTTGTTGGGCCGAAGGGCCTGTTTCCACACTGTAAATAATCTAAATCTAAATCTACCCTCTGCTGGTCTCACCCTATCCAGGAGAGACGGTGCATCACGGGCGGCACGGTGGCACAGTGGTTAGCACTGCTGCCTCACAGCGCCTGGAGACCCGGGTTCAATTCCCGACTCAGGCGACTGACTGTGTGGAGTTTGCACGTTCTCCCCGTGTCTGTGTGGGTTTCCTCCGGGTGCTCCGGTTTCCTCCCACAGTCACAAAGATGTGCGGGTCAGGTGAATTGGCCAAGCTAAATTGCCCGTAGTGTTAGGTAAGGGGTAAATGTAGGGGTATGGGTGGGTTGCGCTTCGGCGGGTCGGTGTGGACTTGTTGGGCCGAAGGGCCTGTTTCCACACTGTAAGTCTAATCTAATCTAATCAATGGAGTACTATGTTTTATTTAAATCTTCATCTGTAATGACAACTGTTTACCTTAGTTCAGTGAGAGCACATTAGTCCACGAATTAGAAGTCTTCATTCAGATATAGACAGATTAATGAAGTGGACCAAACTTTGCTATTTGGAATATAATGTGGGAAATGTAGTTATGTATTTTGGCACAAGGAATCGAGGAACTTAATATTACTTAATAACAGAAAGACTGCCGAAAGCAGTGGCAAAGAGGAATTCACAGGATTATGGAACCTGCATGCAGAAGTGAAATTGGTTGCCAATTTGTAATTTCCGTCCTCTCCCTCTCCTGCTTATGGGTGAGGGTGATACTACCTTTCCCCGTGAATTTGCACATGGTACCTGACAGAAGCGTACACCTCCAGCAGTCCTGAAGTCGCACAGGTCCGAATGCAACTCGGCTGGGAAACTGTCGCTTCCGGCAGTTTCATTTTTGTCGAAGGACTAGAGACCTCGGTCAACTCATCCAGAGATAATGGCTCATCCAGATCCTAGCCCCTGCTGTGTCTAAGATCTCTCCGTGTTAGAGAACAGGACCGACTGGGAGGCTGCGCTGCCTGTGGGCTGTATATCATACAGTCTGGTATAAAACAATTTGCTGATCCTCAGGGTGTCAGACTGAAATGATATGACTGAGCCATCTTTCACCGTCAGGCTGCTGGTGCACTCGCTGGAAGAAGAAACACAAACACAGCTTATCCTGTTCCACAACGTGGGCTCTGGAGCAAAAGAATCCCTCCAGTGCGGAAACAGGCCCTTCGGCCCAACAATGACCCGACGAAAAGCAACCCTTACAGACCTGATGCCCTACCCTATATTTGCCCCTGACTAATGCATCTAACTTGCACATCCATGATCACGATGGCCAATTCACCTAAGCTGCACATTTTTGGATGGTGGGAGGAATCCCACGCTGACACGGGGAGAACATAACATACAACTTTGCGAGGGATGTGTTGCCAGATGTTGTTCCCTTCTGGAACTGTTCCACACTGCAACAATTCCTTGATTGACTTTAGATTCTTGGGTAGAGGCTGAGTGAGTTGCTGTATTGGTGGTTTTGAAGGAAGGGCATAAGTCCAGCCCTGTTATCTGGCTAACGCAGAACTGACAAAAAAGACAGAACCTTTCCTTTGAATTCTGATAAAACAACCACTCAGACTGCGTTCTCTCCCTCCAACTCTCCCCACAAGATAGAAGGAACAATCATCAATGGCAATGGGCAACAGCTAAAAGCAACACTCACTGCCAACTTCCTGCTCAGAAGAGAACACTATTAATCCTCCTCATGGTTGGTGAGACCACACACTCAAGAACCCATTTCTCTAGGAAAATTTTTTTTTTTATTTCAAAAATATACTTTATTCATAAAATATGCATAGAATAATTTGATACACTGTACATTAGGTAATGCCATTCATATTTCCACATTTACATACACAGCTCCGAATTATCATTATTACATACAGATCTGTGCATCTCTCACTCACATATTGAGCTAAGGCGTCAGCAGAGCCCAAATGACTGCATGGGCCCCCTGCTTTTCTTTAGACAGGCAGATGTTAAACGGTGGTCTTTCCCCACCGCGCCTTGGCGGCAGCTGCCCCAAGCTTCAGCGCGTCCCTCAACACGTAGTCCTGGACCTTGGAATGTGCCAGTCTGCAACACTCAGTCGGGGTCAACTCCTTCAGCTGGAAGATCAACAGGTTTCGGACCGCCCAGAGAGCGTCCTTCACCGAGATGATGATCCTCCAGGCGCAGTTGATGTTCGTCTCGGTGTGCGTCCCGGGGAACAGGCCGTAGAGCACGGAGTCCCGCGTCACGGCGCTGCTCGGGACGAACCTCGACAAATACCACTGCATTCCTCTCCAGACTTCCTCTGCATAGGCACATTCCAGAAGGAGGTGTGTGACAGTCTCGTCCCCCCCGCAGCCGCTTCGAGGGCAGCGTGCAGTGCGGCTGAGAGTCCGGGCGTGCATAAACGATCTCACAGGTAGAGCCCTTCTCACCACCAGCCAAGCCATGTCTTGGTGCTTGTTGGAAAGTTCTGGCGATGAGGCATTCTGCCAAATTGCTTTGACAGTCTGCTCAGGGAACCACTCAACAGGATCCGCCCTCTCCTTTTCCCGAAGGGTCTCGAGGACGCTACGTGCTGACCACTTCCTGATGGACTTGTGGTCAAAGGTGTTTTTCTTCAGAAATTTCTCCACGAAGGACAGGTGGTACGGAACGGTCCAACTACTCGGAGCGTTCCGCGGCAGCGAGGCCAGGCCCATCCTTCGCAACACCGGGGACAGGTAGAACCTCAGTACGTAGTGACACTTGGTGTTTGCGTACCGGGGATCCACGCACAGCTTGATGCAGCCACACACAAAGGTGGCCATCAGGGTGAGGGTGGCATTGGGTGTATTTTTTCCCCCGTTGCCCAGATCTTTGTATAGTGAGTCCCTTCGGACCCGGTCCATCTTTGAACTCCATATGAACTGGAAGATGGCCCGGGCGACTGCAGCGGCGCAGGTTCTGGGAATAGGCCAGCCCTGTGCCACGTACAACAGCAATGACAGTGCCTCACACCTGATGACCAGGTTTTTTCCCGTGATGGAGAGCGACCGTAGCCTCCATCTGCCCAGTTTCTGCCTCACTTTACTGATACGCTCCTCCCAAGACTTGGCGCACGCCCCAGCCCCCCCGAACCAAATACCCAGCACCTTCAGGTGGTCGGTCCTGACGGTGAAGGGGATCGAGGATTGGTCGGCCCAGTTCCCGAAGAGCATGGCCTCGCTCTTGCCTCGGTTTACCTTGGCCCCCGAGGCCCGTTCGAACTGGTCACAAATGCACATGAGTCTGCGCACGGACAGCGGATCCGAGCAGAAAACGGCGACGTCATCCATGTACAGGGAGGCCTTAACCTGCAGGCTCCCGCTGCCCGGAATAGTCACCCCTCTCAGGCTCGCATCCTTCTTGATGGACTCGGCAAATGGCTCTATGCAGCACACAAACAAGGCTGGAGAGAGAGGGCAGCCCTGCCTGACTCCAGATCTGACTGGGAAGCTATCTGATTCCCACCCATTGATTGAGACTGCACTGACGATGTTGGTGTAGAGCAGTCTGATCCAATTGCAGATTCTCTCCCCAAAGCCCATTTTGGAGAGAACATCTCTCATATACATGTGTGATATCCTGTCAAAGGCTTTCTCCTGGTCCAGGCTGATCAGGCAGGCGTCCAACCCTCTGTCCTGCACGTAGGCGATCGTATCCCTGAGGAGTGCGAGACTCTCAGCGATCTTCCTGCCTGGCACAGCACAGGTTTGGTCAGGGTGAATCACCGACCCCAGTGCAGACCTGACCCGGTTGGCAATTACCTTTGACAGGATTTTGTAATCTGCATTCAACAGTGTGATCGGTCTCCAATTTTTGAGTTCCTCCCTCTCCCCCTTCCGCTTATAGATGAGGGTGATGATGCCTTTCCTCATGGATTTGCTCATGGTACCTGCCCGAAGCATACTGACATACACCTCCAGCAGGTCCTGGCCAATCAAGTCCCACAGAGCGGAATAGAGCTCGACCGGTAAGCCATCGCTTCCGGGAGTTTTATTCTTTTCGAAGGACTCGAGGGCCTTGGTCAGCTCGTCCAGAGATAGCGGCTGGTCCAGCCTCTCGCGTGTTCTGTCGTCTAAGACCTCCGTGATAGACGACAGGAACGACTGGGAGGCCGCGCTGTCGGTCGGCTTCGCGTCATACAGACTGGCATAGAAGGATTTACTGATCCTCATGATGTCAGCCTGAGCTGACGTTGTCGAGCCGTCTTCTTCTTTCAGGCTGCTGAGCACAGAGCTCTCTTTGTGCACCTTCTGGAAGAAGAAACGTGAGCACGTCTCGTCCTGCTCCACCGAGCGGACCCTGGACCGGAAGATTATCTTGGAGGCCTCTGAGGCAAAGAGCGAGGCTTGCTGGCCCTTCACCTCCTTGAGGTCCTCTGTGACATCGACCCCCATCGTCTGCAGCAGGAGCAGGTTCTGCATACTTTCCTGGAGCTGGGACAGTTTTCCCCGCCTCTCTCTCGCCTCCTGAACACCTTTGAGGATGAAGAACCTCTTGATGTTCCCTTTAACTGTTTCCCACCAGTCTGCTGGAGACTCAAAGAGGGGCATCACGGTTCTCCAACCTGCGTAGTCCCTCTTGAGCTCCTCAATGTTTCCCGGGGTCAACAGCTTTGTGTTCAGCTTCCACGTTCCCTTACCCGCCCGCTGCTCGTCCTGTAGGTGACAGTCGGCCAGCAGGAGGCAGTGGTCAGAGAAGAACACCGGCTTGACGTCGGTGGATCTGACCGAGAGCGTTCGGGACACAAACAGGTAATCTATCCTTGAGCGGATAGACCCATCTGCCCGTGACCAGGTGTATCTACGCTGCGCTCCGTCTGCAGGGGTGCTGAAGACGTCGTGCAGCTTGGCATCTTTTACCGCGTCCATCAGGGCTCTGGACGTGGCGTCCAGTTTACTGTCCCCCCTGCCGGATCGTCCATCTGCATCAATGATACAGTTGAAGTCTCCGGCCAGAATGACCGGCCTGGACGTAGCCAGCAACAGTGGAAGCTGCCGCAGGACGGCCAACCGTTCACTCTTACCCACTGGGGCGTACACATTGATCAGTCTCAGGGGAGCATTCCTGTACATAACGTCGGCGACGAGGAGGCGCCCGCCCACCACCTCCTTAACCTCGGAGATGGTGAAGTTGCTTCCTCGCAACAGGATACCCAGGCCGGAGGCGCGGCTATCGTTGCCTCCCGACCAAACTGACTGCCCATGGGCCCACAAGCTCGACCATCTCCTGTAGCTGCTGAGGTGCGGTATCCCACACTCCTGCAGAAACAGGAGGTCGGCTTTAACGCTGGCCAGGAAGGCCATCGTTGAAACACATCGCGTAGCCGATTTGATGCTACGCACATTGATGCTGGCAACTTTAAACCCCATTTTAACAATTTACAAGGTTAATAGTGTCCATTTGCTGCTGGTCTTGCTCCTCTGGGGTAGCTGCGTGCATCCCCGTGGTGACGGCAAACTGCTGGACCATCCCAGGGCTGAGGTAGCTGTCCGGCTCCATGCTGGAGCCATTTCCCCGCTCTGGTGTCTTTGTGTCAAGCCCAGGGTCCGCACCGTCCAGTTCTCCATCTGACAGCGGGGCTGTCACAGGACCGCTGCTCCCAGTTACCTGGAGCTGTGGGCCGGTGGACACCTCTTGGTTCTCACCGGGTAGGGGGAGGCCTTTACCCATCCCCACAGAGGGATCGTCTTTCCCTTCTTGGGTGGTGCTGCCCTCCTTTCTCCCCATGGCGCTCTGTCTCTTCCTCTGGTGGCGACCCTTCTTGCGCCCGTCCTCACCATCAGAAGAGCTGCCTGTATCCTCGACTTGGAGGTGTCGTTTCCCCCTTCTCTGGGTGGCTTTGGGGCCCGAGACAGGTTTCCTCTTCCTATTTCTGACTGTGATCCAGTCATCTGCCTCCTTTGATTCCTCCTCTTCCATTTCCTCCGCCTGCCTTGAAGGAGCTTGGATCGGCTGCTGTACCTCCCCGCTGTCTGCTCCGCTACCGCCTGCTCTTCCTTCTGGGTGTCTCCAGGCACCGTTTCCGTGCTATCTTGTGGTGCCCTGCTGGGCTTTGGCGGTCCCCGGCTCGTGTTGCCACCTCTGGCCATCTGTGCGTAGGTGGCGGCTCCTCGTCTTGGGCAGGCCTTGTACATGTGGCCTGCCTCTCCGCACAGGTTACAGTTCTTGGCCTCCTTGCAATCCTTGGTCAGGTGGCCTTCCTGTTTGCAATTTCGGCATACAGTCACCTTACAGTCGGCCGCCATGTGGCCTGACCTCCCGCAGGTTCGGCACACCTTCGGCTGCCCTGCGTACGTCAGGTAACCTCTGCTTCCTCCGATGGCGAAGCTGGAGGGTGGGTGGAGGATGTTCCCGCTGCCATCGACCCTCAGGGTTACCTTGACCTGCCGCTTACTGGTCCAGATCCCGAAAGGATCGACCACATCGGTGCTTTCGCCTTCCACCTGGACATACCTCTTCAAGAAGGTGAGAACATCTGCCGCTGGGACGTAAGGGTTGTACATTTGGATTGTCACAACCCGACTCCTCTGCGCAGGAAGCACACACAACGGGACCGCCGACAAGATGGAGAACAGAGGTTCCCCTTCCTTCTCCTTGAAGACCTTCAGGAGCTGCTCACAATGCTTCACGCTCCTGAAGGTCACGTCGAAGTAGCCTGCCCCAGGGAAATCCTGCAGGCAGTACACGTCCGCTGCTGCAAACCCACAGCACTCCAGCAAAACCTTCTTCACAAACACCATCCGATCGACTGGTGTGTGCTCCTCCACTGTCTTCACAGTCACCCTGACTGTGTTGTGAATGCCCAGGCCAGGGCTGCGAGCGGCTGCTGAGGCCATAGCTCTGAGGTTGGCTGATACCTGAATTGGCGTTAGGCCAAAGCCAGCATAAAGATCCACCAAGAGCAGGTCAGCACAACCAAACGATCCTCCAGCGGCCAATCACGATCCAGCGATGGTCTCCAGCAGCTCCAACGACTCGCAACACGAACCCCTTGGTTTTTCTCCCGCCAGTGCACTTCCGCAGCGTCGAACCTGCAGCTCTCGAGCAGAATCTCTTCCTCTGGACCTCAGGAACTACACATATCCCAAGACAAAAGGCCAAGAAACTAGCAGTAGGAAAAATTTTTTTTTATTTCAAAAATATACTTTATTCATAAAATATGCATAGAATAATTTGATACACTGTACATTAGGTAATGCCATTCATTTTCCACATTTACATACACATCTCCGAATTATCATTATTCCATACAGATCTGTGCATTTCTCACTCATATATTGAGCTGAGGCGTCAGCAGAGCCCAAATGACTGCATGGGCCCCCTGCTTTTCTTTCGACAGGCAGATGGTGGTCTTTCCCCACCGCGCCTTGGCGGCAGCTGCCCCATGCTTCAGCGCGTCCCTCAACACGTAGTCCTGGACCTTGGAATGTGCCAGTCTGCAACACTCAGTCGGGGTCAACTCCTTCAGCTGGAAGATCAACAGGTTTCGGACTGCCCAGAGAGCGTCCTTCACCGAGATGATGATCCTCCAGGCGCAGTTGATGTTCGTCTCGGTGTGCGTCCCGGGGAACAGGCCGTAGAGCACGGAGTCCCGCGTCACGGCGCTGCTCGGGACGAACCTCGACAAGTACCACTGCATTCCTCTCCAGACTTCCTCTGCATAGGCACATTCCAGAAGGAGGTGTGTGACAGTCTCGTCCCCCCCGCAGCCGCTTCGAGGGCAGCGTGCGGTGTGGCTGAGAGTCCGGGCATGCATAAAGGATCTCACAGGTAGAGCCCTTCTCACCACCAGCCAAGCCATGTCTTGGTGCTTGTTGGAAAGTTCTGGCGATGAGGCATTCTGCCAAATTGCTTTGACAGTCTGCTCAGGGAACCACTCAACAGGATCCGCCCTCTCCTTTTCCCGAAGGGTCTCGAGGACGCTACGTGCTGACCACTTCCTGATGGACTTGTGGTCAAAGGTGTTTTTCTTCAGAAATTTCTCCACGAAGGACAGGTGGTACGGAACGGTCCAACTACTCGGAGTGTTCCGCGGCAGCGAGGCCAGGCCCATCCTTCGCAACACCGGGGACAGGTAGAACCTCAGTACGTAGTGACACTTGGTGTTTGCGTACCGGGGATCCACGCACAGCTTGATGCAGCCACACACAAAGGTGGCCATCAGGGTGAGGGTGGCATTGGGTGTATTTTTTCCCCCGTTGCCCAGATCTTTGTATAGTGAGTCCCTTCGGACCCGGTCCATCTTTGAACTCCATATGAACTGGAAGATGGCCCGGGCGACTGCAGCGGCGCAGGTTCTGGGAATAGGCCAGCCCTGTGCCACGTACAACAGCAATGACAGTGCCTCACACCTGATGACCAGGTTTTTTCCCGTGATGGAGAGCGACCGTAGCCTCCATCTGCCCAGTTTCTGCCTCACTTTACTGATACGCTCCTCCCAAGACTTGGCGCACGCCCCAGCCCCCCCGAACCAAATACCCAGCACCTTCAGGTGGTCGGTCCTGACGGTGAAGGGGATCGAGGATTGGTCGGCCCAGTTCCCGAAGAGCATGGCCTCGCTCTTGCCTCGGTTTACCTTGGCCCCCGAGGCCCGTTCGAACTGGTCACAAATGCACATGAGTCTGCGCACGGACAGCGGATCCGAGCAGAAAACGGCGACGTCATCCATGTACAGGGAGGCCTTAACCTGCAGGCCCCCGCTGCCAGGAATAGTCACCCCTCTCAGGCTCGCATCCTTCCTGATGGACTCGGCAAATGGCTCTATGCAGCACACAAACAAGGCAGGAGAGAGAGGGCAGCCCTGCCTGACTCCAGATCTGACTGGGAAGCTATCTGATTCCCACCCATTGATTGAGACTGCACTGACGATGTTGGTGTAGAGCAGTCTGATCCAATTGCAGATTCCCTCCCCAAAGCCCATTTTGGAGAGAACATCTCTCATATACATGTGTGATATCCTGTCAAAGGCTTTCTCCTGGTCCAGGCTGATCAGGCAGGCGTCCAACCCTCTGTCCTGCACGTAGGCGATCGTATCCCTGAGGAGTGCGAGACTCTCAGCGATCTTCCTGCCTGGCACAGCACAGGTTTGGTCAGGGTGAATCACCGACCCCAGAGCAGACCTGACCCGGTTGGCAATTACCTTTGACAGGATTTTGTAATCTGCATTCAACAGTGTGATCGGTCTCCAATTTTTGAGTTCCTCCCTCTCCCCCTTCCGCTTATAGATGAGGGTGATGATGCCTTTCCTCATGGATTCGCTCATGGTACCCGCCTGAAGCATACTGACATACACCTCCAGCAGGTCCTGGCCAATCAAGTCCCACAGAGCGGAATAGAGCTCGACCGGTAAGCCATCGCTTCCGGGAGTTTTATTCTTTTCGAAGGACTCGAGGGCCTTGGTCAGCTCGTCCAGAGATAGCGGCTGGTCCAGCCTCTCGCGTGTTCTGTCGTCTAAGACCTCCGTGATAGACGACAGGAACGACTGGGAGGCCGCGCTGTCGGTTGGCTTCGCGTCATACAGACTGGCATAGAAGGATTTACTGATCCTCATGACGTCAGCCTGAGATGACGTTATCGAGCCGTCTTCTTCCTTCAGGCTGCTGAGCACAGAGCTCTCTTTGTGCACCTTCTGGAAGAAGAAACGTGAGCACGTCTCGTCCTGCTCCACCGAGCGGACCCTGGACCGGAAGATTATCTTGGAGGCCTCTGAGGCAAAGAGCGAGGCTTGCTGGCCCTTCACGTCCAAACGATCCAGCGATGGCCTCCAGCAGCGCAAACGACTCGCAACACGCACCCCTTGGTTTTTCTCCCGCCAGCGCACTTCCGCAGCATCGAACCTGCAGCTCTCGAGCACAATCTCTTCCTCTGGACCTCAGGAGCTACACATATTCCAAGCCAAAAGGCAGTACACGTCCACTCCAGCAAAACCTTGTTTTGCCTTTGCTGGATCGAGTCACACTCCGAGGTTTGTTTCTCCAACTATAGGAAAAAACTATAGAAATGACTCCTAAGAGTATAGTCTTAGCTAATAATCTACTCTCATTCACATGCCAATTGCACACACACACATCACAGTTAGGGCTTAGGCTTCAAACGCATCCATTTTGTCATTCATGTTATTGCCAAGCCTTTATTTTACATTATATTACAAATGATATACACAGAAACTGGTTTGTGTTTGAACTATTACATTGAAACCAACTGATTGACAAACTCTAATTACCATAATCTATGCAATTGACCAATCACATGTTACAAATGTATCACCATAAATCAGCAGGCAGTGTCACATGACATCACTTCCAGGTTCATGACTCATGGTGATATTGGACAGTTCCTTCATAAGTCATAGATTCACAGAATCACTACAATGTACATAGAGACCCTCTGAAGAGCAAATCACACAGGCCCAGGAGGTTTTTGTTTATTTCAAATATATACTTTATTCATAAAAATATCTTGACACGCACACATAGTTATTAAAGCAGTTCAATCCTGCACAGTAGCAAATGGAGAAACAAACCTCGGAGTGTGACTCTATCCAGCAAAGGCAAAACACGGTGACGTTATCCATGTACAGGGAGGCTGTGATCCGCAGGGCTCTGCTACCTGGAATAGCCACCCCTCTCAGGCTTGCATCCTTCCTGACGGACTCAGCAAAGGGCTCTATACAACACATAAACAGAGCAGGAGAGAGTGGGCAGCCAGACCTGACTCCAGACCTGATCCGGAAACTTTCTGATTAACACTCGTTGATTGAGACTGCACTAAAGATGTTGGCGTAGAGCACTTGGATACGATTATGGATTCCCACCCAAAGCCCATTTTGGAGAGCACGTCGCGTCTCACATGTAGGTGTGTGACCTTCTGTAAAACGCCTGCTCCTGGTCCGGGATGATGAGGCAGGCGTCCACCCTCTCCTGTCTTGGACATAGGCAGTCATACCCCTGAGGAGTGCGAGGCCCTCAGAGTTCACAGGGGCAGCATGGTGGCTCAGAGGTTAGCACTGTTGCCTCCCAGCGCCAGGAACCCAGGTTCGATTCCAGCCTTGGGTGACTGTCCGTGTGGAATTTGCACATTCTCCCCGTGTCTTTGTGAGTTTCCTCCGGGTGCTCCGGTTTCCTCCCACAATGCAAAGATGTGCATGTTGGGTCAGGTCAGGTGAATTGGCCATGCTAAATCACCCATCGTATTAGGTGCATTAATCAGAGGGAAATGGGTCCGGGTGGGTTACACTACGGAGGGTCGGTGCGGACCTTTTTGGGCCGAAGGGCCTGTTGATAATGGAATAGTGCAGGTTAGATGGGCTTCAGATTAGTTTCACGCAACATCGAAGGCCAAAGGGTCTGTACTGCGTGGTAATGTTTTAGGTTCTGTCCTTACCGGTATGGCACAAGTTCGATCAGGATGAATGTCCGATCCCAGAATTCACCTGGACGGGCTGGCGATGACTCAAGACAGGATTTTGGAACCTGCATGCAGAAGTGAAATTGGTTGCCAATTTGTAATTTCCGTCCTCTCCCCCTCCTGCTTATGGGTGAGGGTGATACTACCTTTCCCCGTGAATTTGCACATGGTAACTGACAGAAGCGTACACTTCCAGCAGTCCTGAAGTCGCACAGGTCCGAATGCAACTCGGCTGGGAAACTGTTTCATTCTTTTCAAAGGACTTGAGGGCCTCGGTCAACTCATCCAGAGATAATGGCTCATCCAGCCCCTAGCCCCTGCTGTGTCTCAGATCTCTCCGTGCTAGAGAACAGGACCGACTGGGAGGCTGCGCTGCCTGTGGGCTGTATATCATACAGTCTTGTATAAAACGATTTGCTGATCCTCAGGGTGTCAGACTGAGATGATATGACTGAGCCATCTTTCACCGTCAGGCTGCTGGTGCACTCGCTGGAAGAAGAAATACAAACACAGCTTATCCTGTTCCACAACGTGGGCTCTGGAGCAAAAGAATCCCTCCAGTGCGGAAACAGGCCCTTCTGCCCAACAATGACCTGATGAAAAGCAACCCTTACAGACCTGATGCCCTACCCTATATTTGCCCCTGACTAATGCATCTAACTTGCACATCCATGATCACGATGGCCAATTCACCTAAGCTGCACATTTTTGGTTAGTGGGAGGAATCCCACGCTGACATGGGGAGAACATAACATACAACTTTGTGAGGGATGTGTTGCCGGATGTTGTTTCCTTCTGGAGCTGTTCCACACTGCACCCGACAGCCACAACACCTTGATTGACTTTAAATTCTTGGGTAGAGGCTGAGTGAGTTAGTGAGTTACTGTATCCCTGTACTAGTGGTTTTGAAGGAACGGCATAAGTCCAGCCTTGCTATTTAGCTGACAACAAAGACAGAATCTATCCGTTGAATTCCCATAAACCAACCACTCAGACTGTGTTCTCTCCCTCCAACTCTCCACACAAGAGAGAAGGAACAATCATCAATAGCAATGCGCAACTGCTGAAAGCAATACTCACTACCAACTTCCTGCACTGACGAGAACACTATAAATCCTCCTCATGGTTGGTGAGACCACACACTCAAGAGCCCATTTCTCTAGGAAAAAACTATAGAAATGATCCCTAAGAGTATAGGCTTAACAATGAACCCGCTCTCATTCACATGCCAATTGAACACACACATCACAGTTAGGGCTTAGGCTTCGAATTCATCCATTTTGTCATTAATGTTATTGCAAAGCCTTTACTTTACATTATATTACAAATTATATACACAGAAACTGGTCTGTGTTGGAAAATCCGATCTGGCTCATTGATTGACAGACTCTGATTACCATAATCAATGCAATTGACCAATCAAAGGTTACAGATGTATCACCATAAATCAGGTTAGATGGGCTTCAGATTAGTTTCACAGGTCCACGCAACATTGAAGGATAAAGGGTCTGTACTGGGCAGTCATGTTTTAGGTTCTGTCCTTACCGGTACGGCACAAGTTCGATCTGGATGAATCTCCGATCCCAGAATTCACCTGAACTGGTTGGCGATGACTCAAGACAGGATTTTGGAGCCTGCATGCAGAAGTGAAATTGGTTGCCAATTTGTAATTTCCGTCCTCTCCCCTTCCTGCTTATGGGCCTATGCAGAGGAAGTCTGGAGAGGAATGCAGTGGTATTTGTCGAGGTTTGTCCCGAGCAGCGCCGTGACGTGGGACTCCGTGCTCTATGGCCTGTTCCCCAGGACGCACACCGAGACGAACATCAACTGCGCCTGGAGGATCATCAACTCAGTGAAGGACGCTCTCTGGGTGGTCCGAAACCTGTTGATCTTCCAGCTGAAGGAGTTGACCCCGACTGAGTGTTGCAGACTGGCACATTCCAAGGTCCAGGACTACGTGTTGAGGGACGCACTGAAGCTTGGGGCAGCTGCCACCAAGGCGTGGTGGGGAAAGACCACCGTGTAACATCTGCCTGCCTAAAGAAGAACAGGGGGCCGCGCAGTCATTTGGGCTCTGCTGACGCCTCAGCTCAATATGTGAGTGAGAAATGCACAGATCTGTATGTAATAATGAAAATTCTGAGCTGTGTATGTAAATGTTGACATATGTATGGCATTACCAAATGTACAGTGTATCAAATATTTTATGAATATTTTATGAATAAAGTATATTTTTGAAATAAAAAAAAGAAAAATTCCTGCTTATGGGTGAGGGTGATACTACCTTTCCCCATGAATTTGCACATGGTACTTGACAGAAGCGTACACCTCCAGCAGACCTGAAGTCGCACAGGTCCGAATGCAACTCAGCTGGGAAACTGTCGCTTCCGGCAGTTTCATTCTTTTCGAAGGACTCGAGGGCCTCGGTCAACTCATCCAGAGATAATGGCTCATCCAGTCCCTAGCCCCTGCTGTGTCTAAGATCTCTCCATGTTAGAGAACAGAACCGACTGGGAGGCTGCGCTGCCTGTGGGCTGTATATCATACAGTCTGGTATAAAGCGATTTGCTGATCCTCAGGCTGTCAGACTGAGATGATATGACTGAGCCATCTTTCACCGTCAGGCTGCTGGTGCACTCGCTGGTAGAAGAAACACAAACACAGCTTATCCTGTTCCATAACGTGGGCTCTGGAGCAAAAGAATCCCTCCAGTGCGGAAACAGGCCCTTCGGCCCAACAATGACCCGACAAAAAGCAACCCATACAGACCTGATGCCCTACCCTATATTTGCCCCTGACTAATGCATCTAACTTGCACATCCATGATCACGATGGCCAATTCACCTAAGCTGCACATTTTTGGTTAGTGGGAGGAATCCCACGCTGACACGGGGAGAATATAACATACAACTTTGTGAGGGACGTGTTGCTGGATGTTGTTTCCTTCTGGAGCTGTTCTACACTGCACCCCATTGCCACGACCCCTTGATTGACTTTAGATTCTTGGGTGGAGGTTGAGTGAGTGACTGTACTTCTGCTCTAGCAGTTTTGAAGGATCCGTATAGGCCCAGCACTACTATCCCACTCACTCAGAACTGACAACAAAGACAGAACCTTTCTTTTGAATTCACACAAAACAACCACTCAGACTGTGTCCTCTTCCTCCAACTCTCCACACAAGAGAGAAGGAACAATCATCAATGGCAATGGGCAACTGCTGAAAGCAACACTCACTGCCGACTTCCTGCTCAGAAGAGAACACTATTAATCTTCCTCATGGTTGGTGAGACCACACACTCAAGAACCCATTTCTCTAGGAAAAAACTATAGAAATGATCCCTAAGAGTATAGTCTTAGCTAACAATCTACTCTCATTCACATGCCAATTGCACACACACACATCACAGTTAGGGCTTAGGCTTCAAATGCATCCATTTTGTCATTCATGTTATTGCAAAGCCTTTATTTTACATTATATTACAAATTATATACACAGAAACTGGTTTGTATTTGAACTATTACATTGAAATCAACTGATTGACAAACTCTAATTACCATAATCTATGCAATTGACCAATCAAATGTTACAAATGTATCACCATAAATCGGCAGGCAGTGTCACATGACATCACTTCCAGGTTCATGACTCATGGTGATATTGGACAGTTCCTTTATAACTGCAAATGTGTTGCTGGTCAAAGCACAGCAGGCCAGGCAGCATCTCAGGAATAGAGAATTCGACGTTTCGAGCATAAGCCCTTCATCAGGAACAAGAGAGAGAGAGCCAAGCCGGCTGAGATAAAAGGTAGGGAGGAGGGACTAGGGGGAGGGGCGATGGAGGTGGGATAGGTGGAAGGAGGTCAAGGTGAGGGTGATAGGCCGGAGTGGGGTGGGGGCGGAGAGGTCAGGAAGAGGATTGCAGGTTAGGAGGGCGGTGCTGAGTTGAGGGACCCGACTGAGACAAGGTGGGGGGAGGGGAAATGAGGAAGCTGGAGAAATCTGAATTCATACCTTGTGGTTGGAGGGTTCCCAGGCGGAAGATGAGGCGCTCCTCCTCCAGCCGTCGTGTAGTTGTGTTCTGCCGGTGGAGGAGTCCAAGGACCTGCATGTCCTCGGTGGAGTGGGAGGGGGAGTTAAAGTGTTGAGCCACGGGGTGATTGGGTTGGTTGGTTCGGGCGGCCCAGAGGTGTTCTCTGAAGCGTTCCGCAAGTAAGCGGCCTGTCTCACCAATATAGAGGAGGCCACATCGGGTGCAGCGGATGCAATAGATGATGTGTGTGGAGGTACAGGTGAACTTGTGGCGGATATGGAAGGATCCCTTGGGGCCTTGGAGGGAAGTGAGTGTGGAGGTGTGGGCGCAAGTTTTACATTTCCTGCGGTTGCAGGGGAAGGTGCCGGGGGTGGAGGTTGGGTTGGTGGGGGGTGTGGATCTGACAAGGGAGTCACGAAGGGAGTGGTCCTTGCGGAACGCTGATAGGGGAGGGGAGGGAAATATATCCTTGGTGGTGGGGTCCGTTTGGAGGTGGCGGAAATGGCGGCGGATAATACGTTGTATGCGCAGGTTGGTGGGGTGGTAGGTGAGAACCAGTGGGGTTCTGTCTTGGTGGCGGTTGGAGGAGCGGGGCTCAAGGGCGGAGGAGCGGGAAGTGGAGGAGATGCGGTGGAGGGCATCGTCGATCACGTCTGGGGGGAATCTGCGGTCCTTGAAGAAGGAGGCCATCTGGGTTGTGCGGTGTTGGAATTGGTCCTCCTGGGAGCAGATGCGGCGGAGACGAAGGAATTGGGAATATGGGATGGCGTTTTTACAGGGGGCAGGGTGGGAGGAGGTGTAGTCCAGGTAGCTGTGGGAGTCAGTCGGTTTATAATAGATGTCTGTGTTGAGTCGGTCGCCCGAGATAGAAATGGAAAGGTCTAGGAAGGGGAGGGAGGAGTCTGAGACAGTCCAGGTGAATTTCAGGTCGGGATGGAAGGTGTTAGTAAAGTTGATGAACTGTTCAACCTCCTCGTGGGAGCACGAGGCAGCGCCGATACAGTCATCGATGTAGCGGAGGAAAAGGTGGGGGGTGGTGCCAGTGTAGTTGCGGAAGATGGACTGTTCCACATATCCTACAAAGAGGCAGGCATAGCTGGGGCCCATGCGGGTGCCCATGGCAACTCCTTTAGTTTGGAGGAAGTGGGAGGATTGAAAAGAGAAGTTATTCAGGGTGAGGACCAGTTCAGTCAGTCGAAGGAGGGTGTCAGTGGAAGGGTACTGGTTAGTGCGGCGGGAAAGGAAGAAGCGGAGGGCTTTGAGTCCTTCGTGATGGGGGATGGAGGTGTACAGGGACTGGATGTCCATAGTGAAAATAAGGCGTTGGGGACCGGGGAAGCGAAAATCCTGGAGGAGGTGGAGGGCGTGGGTGGTGTCCCGAACGTAGGTGGGGAATTCTTGGACTAAAGGGGACAGGACCGTGTCGAGGTATTGGGAGATGAGTTCGGTGGGGCAGGAGCAGGCTGAGACAATGGGTCGGCCGGGGCAGGCAGGTTTGTGGATTTTGGGCAGGAGGTAGAAACGGGCGGTGCGGGGTTGTGGGACTATGAGGTTGGAGGCGGTGGATGGGAGATCCCCTGAGGTGATGAGGTCCTGGATGGTCTGTGAGATGATGGTTTGGTGGTGGGAGGTGGGGTCGTGGTCAAGGGGGCGATAAGAGGAGGCGTCCGCGAGCTGGCGTTTGGCTTCAGCGGTGTACAGGTCAGTGCGCCAAACTACCACCGCGCCTCCCTGACCTGTACACCGCTGAAGCCAAACGCCAGCTCGCGGACGCCTCCTCTTATCGCCCCCTTGACCACGACCCCACCTCCCACCACCAAACCATCATCTCACAGACCATCCAGGACCTCATCACCTCAGGGGATCTCCCATCCACCGCCTCCAACCTCATAGTCCCACAACCCCGCACCGCCCGTTTCTACCTCCTGCCCAAAATCCACAAACCTGCCTGCCCCGGCCGACCCATTGTCTCAGCCTGCTCCTGCCCCACCGAACTCATCTCCCAATACCTCGACACGGTCCTGTCCCCTTTAGTCCAAGAATTCCCCACCTACGTTCGGGACACCACCCACGCCCTCCACCTCCTCCAGGATTTTCGCTTCCCCGGTCCCCAACGCCTTATTTTCACTATGGACATCCAGTCCCTGTACACCTCCATCCCCCATCACGAAGGACTCAAAGCCCTCCGCTTCTTCCTTTCCCGCCGCACTAACCAGTACCCTTCCACTGACACCCTCCTTCGACTGACTGAACTGGTCCTCACCCTGAATAACTTCTCTTTTCAATCCTCCCACTTCCTCCAAACTAAAGGAGTTGCCATGGGCACCCGCATGGGCCCCAGCTATGCCTGCCTCTTTGTAGGATATGTGGAACAGTCCATCTTCCGCAACTACACTGGCACCACCCCCCACCTTTTCCTCCGCTACATCGATGACTGTATCGGCGCTGCCTCGTGCTCCCACGAGGAGGTTGAACAGTTCATCAACTTTACTAACACCTTCCATCCCGACCTGAAATTCACCTGGACTGTCTCAGACTCCTCCCTCCCCTTCCTAGACCTTTCCATTTCTATCTCGGGCGACCGACTCAACACAGACATCTATTATAAACCGACTGACTCCCACAGCTACCTGGACTACACCTCCTCCCACCCTGCCCCCTGTAAAAACGCCATCCCATATTCCCAATTCCTTCGTCTCCGCCGCATCTGCTCCCAGGAGGACCAATTCCAACACCGCACAACCCAGATGGCCTCCTTCTTCAAGGACCGCAGATTCCCCCCAGACGTGATCGACGATGCCCTCCACCGCATCTCCTCCACTTCCCGCTCCTCCGCCCTTGAGCCCCGCTCCTCCAACCGCCACCAAGACAGAACCCCACTGGTTCTCACCTACCACCCCACCAACCTGCGCATACAACGTATTATCCGCCGCCATTTCCGCCACCTCCAAACGGACCCCACCACCAAGGATATATTTCCCTCCCCTCCCCTATCAGCGTTCCGCAAGGACCACTCCCTTCGTGACTCCCTTGTCAGATCCACACCCCCCACCAACCCAACCTCCACCCCCGGCACCTTCCCCTGCAACCGCAGGAAATGTAAAACTTGCGCCCACACCTCCACACTCACTTCCCTCCAAGGCCCCAAGGGATCCTTCCATATCCGCCACAAGTTCACCTGTACCTCCACACACATCATCTATTGCATCCGCTGCACCCGATGTGGCCTCCTCTATATTGGTGAGACAGGCCGCTTACTTGCGGAACGCTTCAGAGAACACCTCTGGGCCGCCCGAACCAACCAACCCAATCACCCCGTGGCTCAACACTTTAACTCCCCCTCCCACTCCACCGAGGACATGCAGGTCCTTGGACTCCTCCACCGGCAGAACACAACTACACAACGGCTGGAGGAGGAGCGCCTCATCTTCCGCCTGGGAACCCTCCAACCACAAGGTATGAATTCAGATTTCTCCAGCTTCCTCATTTCCCCTCCCCCCACCTTGTCTCAGTCGGTTCCCTCAACTCAGCACCGCCCTCCTAACCTGCAATCCTCTTCCTGACCTCTCCGCCCCCACCCCACTCCGGCCTATCACCCTCACCTTGACCTCCTTCCACCTATCCCACCTCCATCGCCCCTCCCCCTAGTCCCTCCTCCCTACCTTTTATCTCAGCCGGCTTGGCTCTCTCTCTCTTGTTCCTGATGAAGGGCTTATGCTCGAAACGTCGAATTCTCTATTCCTGAGATGCTGCCTGGCCTGCTGTGCTTTGACCAGCAACACATTTGCAGCTGTGATCTCCAGCATCTGCAGACCTCATTTTTTACTCGAAGATTTTTTACAGTTCCTTTATAAGTCATAGATTCACAGAATCACTTCAATGTACATAGAGACCCTCTGAAGAGCAAATCACACAGGCCCAGGAGGTTTTTGTTTATTTCAAATATATACTTTATTCATAAAAATATCTTGACACGCACACATAGTTATTAAAGCAGTTCAATCCTGCACAGTAGCAAATGGAGAAACAAACCTCGGAGTGTGACTCTATCCAGCAAAGGCAAAACACGGCGACGTTATCCATGTACAGGGAGGCTGTGATCCGCAGGGCTCTGCTACCTGGAATAGCCACCCCTCTCAGGCTTGCATCCTTCCTGACGGACTCAGCAAAGGGCTCTATACAACACATAAACAGAGCAGGAGAGCGTGGGCAGCCAGACCTGACTCCAGACCTGATCCGGAAACTTTCTGATTAACACTCATTGATTGAGACTGCACTAAAGATGTTGGCGTAGAGCACTCGGATACGATTATGGATTCCCACCCAAAGACCATTTTGGAGACCGCGTCGCGTCCCACATGTAGGTGTGTGACCTTCTGTAAAACACCTGCTCCTGGTCCGGGATGATGAGGCAGGCGTCCACCCTCTCCTGTCTTGGACATAGGCAGTCATACCCCTGAGGAGTGCGAGGCCCTCAGAGTTCACAGGGGCAGCATGGTGGCTCAGAGGTTAGCACTGTGGCCTCACAGTGCCAGGGACCCAGGTTCGATTCCAGCCTTGGGTGACTGTCCGTGTGGAATTTGCACATTCTCCCCGTGTCTTCGTGAGTTTCCTCCGGGTGCTCCGGTTTCCTCCCACAATGCAAAGATGTGCATGTTGGGTCAGGTGAGGTGAATTGGCCATGCTAAATCACCCATCGTATTAGGTGCATTAATCAGAGGGAAATGGGTCCGGGTAGGTTACACTACGGAGGGTCGGTGCGGACCTTTTTGGGCTGAAGGGCCTGTTGATAATGGAATAGTGCAGGTTAGATGGGCTTCAGATTAGTTTCACGCAACATCGAAGGCCAAAGGGTCTGTACTGCGCGGTAATGTTTGAGGTTCTGTCCTTACCGGTACGGCACAGGTTCGATCAGGATGAATCTCCGATCTCAGAATTCACCTGAACCGGTTGGTGATGACTCAAGACAGGATTTTGGAGCCTGCATACAGAAGTGAAATTGGTTGCCAATATGTAATTATCGTCCTCTCCCCCTCCTGCTTATGGGTAAGTGTGATACTACCTTTCCCCGTGAATTTGCACATGGTAACTGACAGAAGCGAACACCTCCAGCAGACCTGAAGTCGCACAGGTCCGAATGCAACTCGGATGGGAAACTGTCGCTTCTGGCACTTTCATTCTTTTCGCAGGACTCGAGGGCCTCGGTCAACTCATCCAGAGATAATGGCTCATCCAACCACTAGCCCCTGCTGTGTCTAAGATCTCTCCGTGTTAGAGAACAGGACCGACTGGGAGGCCGCGCTGCCTGTGGGCTGTATATCATACAGTCTGGTATAAAACGATTTGCTGATCCTCAGGGTGTCAGACTGAGATGATATGACTGAGCCATCTTTCACCGTCAGGCTGCTGGTGCACTCGCTGGAAGAAGAAACACAAACACAGCGTATCCTGTTCCACAACGTGGACTCTGGAACAAAAGAATCCCTCCAGTGAGGAAACAGACCCTTCGGCCCAACAATGACCCGACAAAGAACAACCCATACGGACCTGTTCCCCTATCCTGACTATATTTGCCCCTGACTAATGCATCTAACTTGCACATCCCTGATCACTATGGCCAATTCACCTAAGCTGCACATTTTTAGAAGATTGGGAGGAAACCAGCACACTCAGAGGAATCCCACGCTGACACGGGGAGAATATAAAATACAACTTTGCGGGGGACGTGTTGCCAGATGTTGTCTCGTTCTGGAGCTGTTCAACACTGCACCCCACTGCCACAACAGCTTGATTGACTTTAGACTCTTGAGTGGAGGCTGAGTGAGTTACTGTATTCCTGCACTTGTGGTTTTGAAGGAAGGGCATACGTCCAGCCTGGCTATTCAGCTTACTAAGAACGGACAACAAAGACAGAACCTTTCTTTTGAGCGCCTATAAACCAACCACTCAGACAGTGTTCTCGTCCTCCAACTCTTCACACAAGAGAGAAGGAACAATCATCAATGGCAATGGTTATCTGCTAAAAGCAACACTCACTGCCAACTTCCTGCTCAGAAGAGAACACTATTAATCCTCCTCATGGTTGGTAAGACCACACACTCAAGAACCCATTTCTCTAGGAAAAAACTATAGAAATGATCCCTAAGAGTATAGTCTTAGCCAACAATCTACTCTCATTCACATGCCAATTGCACACGCACACATCACAGTTAGGGCTTAGGCTTCAAACGCATCCATTTTGTCATTCATGTTATTGCAAAGCCTTTATTTTACATTATATTACAAATTATATACACAGAAACTGGTTTGTATTTGAACTATTACATTGAAACCAACTGATTGACAAACTCTAATTACCATAATCTATGCAATTGACCAATCAAATGTTACAAATGTATCACCATAAATCGGCAGGCAGTGTCACATGACATCACTTCCAGGTTCATGACTCATGGTGATATTGGACAGTTCCTTCATAAGTCATAGATTCACAGAATCACTACAATGCACATAGAGACCCTCTGAAGAGCAAATCACACAGGCCAAGGAGGTTTTTGTTTATTTCAAATATATACTTTATTCATAAAAATATCTTGACACGCACACATAGTTATTAAAGCAGTTCAATCCTGCACAGTAGCAAATGGAGAAACAAACCTCGGAGTGTGACTCTATCCAGCAAAGGCAAAACACGGTGACGTTATCCATGTACAGGGAGGCTGTGATCCGCAGGGCTCTGCTACCTGGAATAGCCACCCCTCTCAGGCTTGCATCCTTCCTGACGGACTCAGCAAAGGGCTCTATACAACACATAAACAGAGCAGGAGAGCGTGGGCAGCCAGACCTGACTCCAGACCTGATCCGGAACTTTCTGATTAACACTCATTGATTGAGACTGCACTAAAGATGTTGGCGTAGAGCACTTTTCTGGATTCCCACCCAAAGCCCATTTTGGAGAGCGCATCACGTCTCACATGTAGGTGTGTGACCTTCCGTAACACACCTGTTCCTGGTCCAGGATGTTGAGGTAGGCCTCCTGCCTCTCCTGTCTTGCACATAGGCAGTCATACCCCTGAGGAGTGTGATGCCCTCAGAGATCACAGGGGTAGCATGGTGGCTCAGAGGTTAGCACTGTGGCCTCACAGCGCCAGGGACCCAGTTTCAATTCCAGCCTTGGGTGACTGTCCGTGTGGAATTTGCACATTCTCCCCGTGTCTTCGTGAGTTTCCTCCGGGTGCTCCGGTTTCCTCCCACAATGCAAAGATGTGCATGTTGGGTCAGGTCAGGTGAATTGGCCATGCTAAATCACCCATCGTATTAGGTGCATTAATCAGAGGGAAATGGGTCCTGGTGGGTTACACTACGGAGGGTCGGTGCGGACCGTTTTGGGCTGAAGGGCCTGTTGATAACGGAATAGTGCAGGTTAGATGGGCCTCAGATTGGTTTCACGCAACATCGAAGGCCAAAGGGTCTGTACTGCGCGGTAATGTTTTAGGTTCTGTCCTTACCGGTACGGCACAAGTTCGATCAGGATGAATCTCCGATCCCAGAATTCACCTGGACGGGCTGGCGATGACTCAAGACTGGATTTTGGAGCCTGCATGCAGAAGTGAAATTGGTGGCCAATTTGTAATTTCCGTCCTCTCCCCCTCCTGCTTATGGGTGAGGGTGATACTACCTTTCCCCGTGAATTTGCACATGGTAACTGACAGAAGCGTACACCACCAGCAGTCCTGAAGTCGCACAGGTCCGAATGCAACTCGGCTGGGAAACTGTCGCTTCCGGCAGTTTCATTCTTTTCGAGGGACTTAAGGGCCTCGGTCAACTAATCCAGAGATAATGGCTCATCCAGCCCCTAGCCCCTGCTGTGTGTAAGATCTCTCCGTGTTAGAGAACAGGACCGACTGGGAGGCTGCCCTGCCTGTGGGCTGTTTCTCATACAGTCTGGTATAAAACGATTTGCTGATCCTCAGGGTGTCAGACTGAGATGATATGACTGAGCCATCTTTCACCGTCAGGCTGCTGGTGCACTCGCTGGAAGGAGAAACACAAACACAGAATATCCTGTTCCACAACGTGGGCTCTGGAGCAAAAGAATCCCTCCAGTGAGGAAACAGGCCCTTCGGCCCAACAATGACCCGACAAAGAGCAACCCATACAGACCTGTTCCCCTATCCTGACTATATTTGCCCCTGACTAATGCATCTAACTTGCACATCCCCGATCACTATGGCCAATTCACCTAAGCTGCACATTTTTGTATGGTGGGAGGAAACCCAGAGGAATCCCACGCTGACACGGGGAGAACATAACATACAACTTTGCGAGGGACGTGTTGCTGGATGTTGTTTCCTTCTGGAGCTGTTCCACACTGCACCCCACTGCCACGACCCCTTGATTGACTTTAGATTCTTGGGTGGAGGTTGAGTGAGTGACTGTACTTCTGCTCTAGCAGTTTTGAAGGATCCGTATAGGCCCAGCACTACTATCCCACTCACTCAGAACTGACAACAAAGACAGAACCTTTCTTTTGAATTCACACAAAGCAACCACTCAGACTGCGTCCTCTTCCTCCAACTCTCCACACAAGAGAGAAGGAACAATCATCAATGGCAATGGGCAACTGCTGAAAGCAACACTCACTGCCGACTTCCTGCTCAGAAGAGAACACTATTAATCCTCCTCATGGTTGGTGAGACCACACACTCAAGAACCCATTTCTCTAGGAAAAAACTATAGAAATGATCCCTAAGAGTATAGTCTTAGCTAACAATCTACTCTCATTCACATGCCAATTGCACACACACACATCACAGTTAGGGCTTAGGCTTCAAATGCATCCATTTTGTCATTCATGTTATTGCAAAGCCTTTATTTTACATTATATTACAAATTATATACACAGAAACTGGTTTGTATTTGAACTATTACATTGAAATCAACTGATTGACAAACTCTAATTACCATAATCTATGCAATTGACCAATCAAATGTTACAAATGTATCACCATAAATCAGCAGGCAGTGTCACATGACATCACTTCCAGGTTCATGACTCATGGTGATATTGGACAGTTCCTTCATAAGTCATAGATTCACAGAATCACTTCAATGTACATAGAGACCCTCTGAAGAGCAAATCACACAGGCCCAGGAGGTTTTTGTTTATTTCAAATATATACTTTATTCATAAAAATATCTTGACACGCACACATAGTTATTAAAGCAGTTCAATCTTGCACAGTAGCAAATGGAGAAACAAACCTCGGAGTGTGACTCTATCCAGCAAAGGCAAAACACGGCGACGTTATCCATGTACAGGGAGGCTGTGATCCGCAGGGCTCTGCTACCTGGAATAGCCACCCCTCTCAGGCTTGCATCCTTCCTGACGGACTCAGCAAAGGGCTCTATACAACACATAAACAGAGCAGGAGAGCGTGGGCAGCCAGACCTGACTCCAGACCTGATCCGGAAACTTTCTGATTAACACTCATTGATTGAGACTGCACTAAAGATGTTGGCGTAGAGCACTCGGATACGATTATGGATTCCCACCCAAAGACCATTTTGGAGACTGCGTCGCGTCCCACATGTAGGTGTGTGACCTTCTGTAAAACACCTGCTCCTGGTCCGGGATGATGAGGCAGGCGTCCACCCTCTCCTGTCTTGGACATAGGCAGTCATACCCCTGAGGAGTGCGAGGCCCTCAGAGTTCACAGGGGCAGCATGGTGGCTCAGAGGTTAGCACTGTGGCCTCACAGTGCCAGGGACCCAGGTTCGATTCCAGCCTTGGGTGACTGTCCGTGTGGAATTTGCACATTCTCCCCGTGTCTTCGTGAGTTTCCTCCGGGTGCTCCGGTTTCCTCCCACAATGCAAAGATGTGCATGTTGGGTCAGGTGAGGTGAGTTGGCCATGCTAAATCACCCATCGTATTAGGTGCATTAATCAGAGGGAAATGGGTCCGGGTAGGTTACACTACGGAGGGTCGGTGCGGACCTTTTTGGGCTGAAGGGCCTGTTGATAATGGAATAGTGCAGGTTAGATGGGCTTCAGATTAGTTTCACGCAACATCGAAGGCCAAAGGGTCTGTACTGCGCGGTAATGTTTGAGGTTCTGTCCTTACCGGTACGGCACAGGTTCGATCAGGATGAATCTCCGATCTCAGAATTCACCTGAACCGGTTGGTGATGACTCAAGACAGGATTTTGGAGCCTGCATACAGAAGTGAAATTGGTTGCCAATATGTAATTATCGTCCTCTCCCCCTCCTGCTTATGGGTAAGTGTGATACTACCTTTCCCCGTGAATTTGCACATGGTAACTGACAGAAGCGAACACCTCCAGCAGACCTGAAGTCACACAGGTCCGAATGCAACTCGGGTGGGAAACTGTCGCTTCTGGCACTTTCATTCTTTTCGCAGGACTCGAGGGCCTCGGTCAACTCATCCAGAGATAATGGCTCATCCAACCACTAGCCCCTGCTGTGTCTAAGATCTCTCCGTGTTAGAGAACAGGACCGACTGGGAGGCCGCGCTGCCTGTGGGCTGTATATCATACAGTCTGGTATAAAACGATTTGCTGATCCTCAGGGTGTCAGACTGAGATGATATGACTGAGCCATCTTTCACCGTCAGGCTGCTGGTGCACTCGCTGGAAGAAGAAACACAAACACAGCGTATCCTGTTCCACAACGTGGACTCTGGAACAAAAGAATCCCTCCAGTGAGGAAACAGACCCTTCGGCCCAACAATGACCCGACAAAGAACAACCCATACGGACCTGTTCCCCTATCCTGACTATATTTGCCCCTGACTAATGCATCTAACTTGCACATCCCTGATCACTATGGCCAATTCACCTAAGCTGCACATTTTTAGAAGATTGGGAGGAAACCAGCACACTCAGAGGAATCCCACGCTGACACGGGGAGAATATAAAATACAACTTTGCGGGGGACGTGTTGCCGGACGTTGTCTCGTTCTGGAGCTGTTCAACACTGCACCCCACTGCCACAACAGCTTGATTGACTTTAGACTCTTGAGTGGAGGCTGAGTGAGTTACTGTATTCCTGCACTTGTGGTTTTGAAGGAAGGGCATACGTCCAGCCTGGCTATTCAGCTTACTAAGAACGGACAACAAAGACAGAACCTTTCTTTTGAGCGCCTATAAACCAACCACTCAGACAGTGTTCTCTTCCTCCAACTCTTCACACAAGAGAGAAGGAACAATCATCAACGGCAATGGTTATCTGCTAAAAGCAACACTCACTGCCAACTTCCTGCTCAGAAGAGAACACTATTAATCCTCCTCATGGTTGGTGAGACCACACACTCAAGAACCCATTTCTCTAGGAAAAAACTATAGAAATGATCCCTAAGAGTATAGTCTTAGCGAACAATCTATTCTCATTCACATGCCAATTGCACACGCACACATCACAGTTAGGGCTTAGGCTTCAAACGCATCCATTTTGTCATTCATGTTATTGCAAAGCCTTTATTTTACATTATATTACAAATTATATACACAGAAACTGGTTTGTATTTGAACTATTACATTGAAACCAACTGATTGACAAACTCTAATTACCATAATCTATGCAATTGACCAATCAAATGTTACAAATGTATCACCATAAATCGGCAGGCAGTGTCACATGACATCACTTCCAGGTTCATGACTCATGGTGATATTGGACAGTTCCTTCATAAGTCATAGATTCACAGAATCACTACAATGCACATAGAGAGCTTCTGAAGAGCAAATCACACAGGCCAAGGAGGTTTTTGTTTATTTCAAATATATACTTTATTCATAAAAATATCTTGACAAGCACACATAGTTATTAAAGCAGTTCAATCCTGCACAGTAGCAAATGGAGAAACAAACCTCGGAGTGTGACTCTATCCAGCAAAGGCAAAACACGGCGACGTTATCCATGTACAGGGAGGCTGTGATCCGCAGGGCTCTGCTACCTGGAATAGCCACCCCTCTCAGGCTTGCATCCTTCCTGACGGACTCAGCAAAGGGCTCTATACAACACATAAACAGAGCAGGAGAGCGTGGGCAGCCAGACCTGACTCCAGACCTGATCCGGAACTTTCTGATTAACACTCATTGATTGAGACTGCACTAAAGATGTTGGCGTAGAGCACTTTTCTGGATTCCCACCCAAAGCCCATTTTGGAGAGCGCATCACGTCTCACATGTAGGTGTGTGACCTTCCGTAACACGCCTGTTCCTGGTCCAGGATGTTGAGGTAGGCCTCCTGCCTCTCCTGTCTTGCACATAGGCAGTCATACCCCTGAGGAGTGTGATGCCCTCAGAGATCACAGGGGTAGCATGGTGGCTCAGAGGTTAGCACTGTGGCCTCACAGCGCCAGGGACCCAGTTTCAATTCCAGCCTTGGGTGACTGTCCGTGTGGAATTTGCACATTCTCCCCGTGTCTTCGTGAGTTTCCTCCGGGTGCTCCGGTTTCCTCCCACAATGCAAAGATGTGCATGTTGGGTCAGGTCAGGTGAATTGGCCATGCTAAATCACCCATCGTATTAGGTGCATTAATCAGAGGGAAATGGGTCCTGGTGGGTTACACTACGGAGGGTCGGTGCGGACCGTTTTGGGCTGAAGGGCCTGTTGATAACGGAATAGTGCAGGTTAGATGGGCCTCAGATTGGTTTCACGCAACATCGAAGGCCAAAGGGTCTGTACTGCGCGGTAATGTTTTAGGTTCTGTCCTTACCGGTACGGCACAAGTTCGATCAGGATGAATCTCCGATCCCAGAATTCACCTGGACGGGCTGGCGATGACTCAAGACTGGATTTTGGAGCCTGCATGCAGAAGTGAAATTGGTGGCCAATTTGTAATTTCCGTCCTCTCCCCCTCCTGCTTATGGGTGAGGGTGATACTACCTTTCCCCGTGAATTTGCACATGGTAACTGACAGAAGCGTACACCACCAGCAGTCCTGAAGTCGCACAGGTCCGAATGCAACTCGGCTGGGAAACTGTCGCTTCCGGCAGTTTCATTCTTTTCGAGGGACTTAAGGGCCTCGGTCAACTAATCCAGAGATAATGGCTCATCCAGCCCCTAGCCCCTGCTGTGTGTAAGATCTCTCCGTGTTAGAGAACAGGACCGACTGGGAGGCTGCCCTGCCTGTGGGCTGTTTCTCATACAGTCTGGTATAAAACGATTTGCTGATCCTCAGGGTGTCAGACTGAGATGATATGACTGAGCCATCTTTCACCGTCAGGCTGCTGGTGCACTCGCTGGAAGGAGAAACACAAACACAGAATATCCTGTTCCACAACGTGGGCTCTGGAGCAAAAGAATCCCTCCAGTGAGGAAACAGGCCCTTCGGCCCAACAATGACCCGACAAAGAGCAACCCATACAGACCTGTTCCCCTATCCTGACTATATTTGCCCCTGACTAATGCATCTAACTTGCACATCCCCGATCACTATGGCCAATTCACCTAAGCTGCACATTTTTGTATGGTGGGAGGAAACCCAGAGGAATCCCACGCTGACACGGGGAGAACATAACATACAACTTTGCGAGGGACGTGTTGCTGGATGTTGTTTCCTTCTGGAGCTGTTCCACACTGCACCCAGCTGCCACAACAGCTTCATTGACTTTAGATTCTTGGGTGGAGGCTGAGTGAGTTACTGTACTACTGCTCGGGCAGTTGTGAAGGATCAGTATAGGCCCAGCCCTACTATTTCTCCCACTCAGAACTGACAACAAAGACAGAACCTTTCTTTTGAATTCACACAAAGCAACCACTCAGACTGCGTCCTCTTCCTCCAACTCTCCACACAAGAGAGAAGGAGCAATCATCAACAGCAAAGGGCAACTGCTAAAAGCAACACTCACTGCCAACTTCCTGCTCAGAAGAGAACACTATTAATCCTCCTCATGGTTGGTGAGACCACACACTCAAGAACCCATTTCTCTAGAAAAAAACTATAGAAATGATCCCTAAGAGTATAGTCTTAGCTAACAATCTACTCTCATTCACATGCCAATTGCACGCACACACATCACAGTTAGAGCTTAGGCTTCAAACGCATCCATTTTGTCATTCATGTTATTGCAAAGCCTTTATTTTACATTATATTACAAATTATATACACAGAAACTGGTTTGTGTTTGAACTATTACATTGAAACCAACTGATTGACAAACTCTAATTACCATAATCTATGCAATTGACCAATCAAATGTTACAAATGTATCACCATAAATCGGCAGGCAGTGTCACATGACATCACTTCCAGGTTCATGACTCATGGTGATATTGGACAGTTCCTTCATAAGTCATAGATTCACAGAATCACTTCAATGTACATAGAGACCCTCTGAAGAGCAAATCACACAGGCCCAGGAGGTTTTTGTTTATTTCAAATATATACTTTATTCATAAAAATATCTTGACACGCACACATAGTTATTAAAGCAGTTCAATCCTGCACAGTAGCAAATGGAGAAACAAACCTCGGAGTGTGACTCTATCCAGCAAAGGCAAAACACGGCGACGTTATCCATGTACAGGGAGGCTGTGATCCGCAGGGCTCTGCTACCTGGAATAGCCACCCCTCTCAGGCTTGCATCCTTCCTGACGGACTCAGCAAAGGGCTCTATACAACACATAAACAGAGCAGGAGAGCGTGGGCAGCCAGACCTGACTCCAGACCTGATCCGGAAACTTTCTGATTAACACTCATTGATTGAGACTGCACTAAAGATGTTGGCGTAGAGCACTTGGATAGGATTCTGGATTACCACCCAAAGCCCATTTTGGAGAGCGCGTCGCGTCTCACATGTAGGTGTGTGACCTTCTGTAAAACGCCTGCTCCTGGTCCGGGATGATGAGGCAGGCGTCCACCCTCTCCTGTCTTGGACATAGGCAGTCATACCCATGAGGAGTGCGAGGCCCTCAGAGATCATAGGGGCAGCATGGTGGCTCAGAGGTTAGCACTGTTGCCTCGCAGCGCCAGGGACCCAGGTTCGATTCCAGCCTTGGGTGACTGTCCGTGTGGAATTTGCACATTCTCCCCGTGTCTTCGTGAGTTTCCTCCGGATGCTCCGGTTTCCTCCCACAATGCAAAGATGTGCATGTTGGGTCAGGTCAGGTGAATTGGCCATGCTAAATCACCCATCGTATTAGGTGCATTAATCAGAGGGAAATGGGTCCTGGTGGGTTACACTACAGAGGGTCGGTGCAGACCTTTTTGGGCCGAAGGGCCTGTTGATAATGGAATAGTGCAGGTTAGACGGGCTTCAGATTAGTTTCACGCAACATCGAAGGCCAAAGGTACTGCGCAGTAATGTTTGAGATTCTGTCCTTACCGGTACGGCACAAGTTCGATCAGGATGAATCTCCGATTCCAGAATTCACCTGGACGGGTTGGTGATGACTCAAGACAGGATTTTGGAGCCTGCATGCAGAAGTGGCCTCGGAACACTTCAACCCCAGGGCATCAATGTGGACTTCAACAGCTTCCTCATTTCCCCTTCCCCCACCTCATCCTAGTTTCAAACTTCCAGTTCAGCACTGTACCCATGACTTGTCCGGACTTGTCCGACCTGCCCAGCTCCTTTTCCACCTATCCACTTGTTGGGGAGAATCTGCTATCGGGGTACCTACATTGGGGCTAGGGAGGGGAGCACCATTATTAAAGCAGACACTGGCAGATACCAGCTAAAACACAGCCATGTAAAGTAAACCCAGCCACTGCAGGACTGTCTGCCTGGGGCCACATTCCTGGGGGATTAGAACATGTCCGTCAGTTTCAGATCATCCTGTTACACTCTCATTGTTAATAAAGGAAACCGGTAACTATCGGATAGTGTAAATCGCACCGATACTACACTTGATTGATAAAGTACTCGCTAATGCCTCCGCTGACGTCAAACTCATTCGGGTCCTATGTTAAATGATAATATCTGTATATTCAACTATGGAGAACTATTGTGAACGCCCAGACAGCCAGACGCATGGCAATGAGGAAACCCTTCCAAACAATAAACTTTTAATTTACAAGATCGGAAACTGCCGAACCCAGGATGTCTACCCATTGTTCAGCACAGCAGGAGTTGGACAGGTATTTCGGGGCAGCCAATAGAGACACTAATCCATTCACAGACAGGTGAACCGACCAATGAAAGAGCCGAACAAGGGGAACCTGACCGGGAACTCGAGGAAGCGCAAAGTATAACTGCACCAGATCCGAAGGGAGAGACAGAACGCCTTCTCCAACGAATTTGCATGCTTTTGAATTCGTTGTATAGTGTATCAGTTTTGATTCTGTAATAAACGGTGTTTTTGCTCCAAACTCTAGCCGGTTTGATCTCTCCTTCCAACGAACACGTAGAGACGAGACCATTCGGTTTCCGTCTCAACAGATGGTGAGCCTGAACGTGGGAAGGGAAAGAGACGACCGCAATTTGGCCACATTGGCGGACCGGAGGGCAGACAAACTTTCGGCCGAACTTTTAAAAGGTGAGGAAGCGCCTGTTAAAGCAAAGACTTCCAGTAGGTAAATTTTTTCAGTTAGTCAGTCTTTGTCTGCTCCCTGATCCTCACCAACACAAACAATACTTTTAAATCAGTTTGGCAGCAACGTTGCAGAGTCCATACTGGTAAGCTATTTTTCTCACTTCTTCACTAATACCTGCCTGTTTTCGCGGTACTGAAGTGACTAATTGATCCAGGGCTAGCCTTAAGTTAATGCGCAGTTTTTGAGTTGAGTTAATGCGTGGATTTCGGATCCTGGACGCAGCTTTTTGAGTTTGAGTTTTACGCGTGGATTTCGGATCCTGGACGCGGTTTTTGAGTTAAGTTAATGCGTGGATTTCGGATCCTGGACGCAGCTTTTTGAGTTTGAGTTTTACGCGTGGATTTCGGATCCTGGACGCGGTTTTTGAGTTAAGTTAATGCGTGGATTTCGGATCCTGGACGCAGCTTTTTGAGTTTGAGTTTTACGCGTGGATTTCGGATCCTGGACGCGGTTTTTGAGTTGTTAATGCGTGGATTTCGGATCCTGGACGCAGCTTTTTGAGTTTGAGTTTTACGCGTGGATTTCGGATCCTGGACGCGGTTTTTGAGTTAAGTTAATGCGTGGATTTCGGATCCTGGACGCAGCTTTTTGAGTTTGAGTTTTACGCGTGGATTTCGGATCCTGGACGCGGTTTTTGAGTCAAGTTAATGCGTGGATTTCGGATCCTGGACGCAGTTTTTTGAGTTTGAGTTTTACGCGTGGATTTCGGATCCTGGACGCGGTTTTTGAGTCAAGTTAATGCGTGGATTTCGGATCCTGGACGCAGTTTTTTGAGTTTGAGTTTTATGCGTGGATTTCGGATCCTGGACGCGGTTTTTGAGTTAAGTTAATGCGTGGATTTCGGATCCTGGATGCAGTTTTTTGAGTTTGAGTTTTATGCGTGGATTTCGGATCCTGGACGCGGTTTTTGAGTCAAGTTAATGCGTGGATTTCGGATCCTGGACGCAGTTTTTTGAGTTTGAGTTTTACGCGTGGATTTCGGATCCTGGACGCGGTTTTTGAGTTAAGTTAATGCGTGGATTTCGGATCCTGGACGCAGTTTTTTGAGTTTGAGTTTTACGCGTGGATTTCGGATCCTGGACGCGGGTTTTTCAGTAAAGTTTATGCGTGGATTTCGGATCCTGGACGCAGCTTTCTGAGTTAAGGTACAAGCGTGGCTTACGGAGCCTGGACGCTTTCTGAAATTAATTAATACAGCGCTGACCGCACTTGACTGATTGGATCCTTTCTTTTTTAGTAAGCACTTTATCTCTGACAACTATCGATAGACACACTCGCTGCTAGCATCCTAAGGGGACAGAGGGCAGATCTCATCTACTGGATAGGGTTTACCTGCACAGGCGTTTGCCTTAGACCGGTTGTTAAGAGCAGAAATCTGCCACGCGAAGGTCAGGCTTTTGAAAAACGCACTGGTTTTAAAGCGGTACCCACCAGGTGAGATCCGTCATGGGGGACTTGAACTTTGGACCACCAAAAATGACCCAATTTCGACCATTACGCCCCGGAGTGCCCTGGTGGCACCTCACGGTTGGCACAGACGTAACTTGGCATGCCCATTTATTACTGGACAGTGTAACAGTGCACAAGACAGCACTGGATCAAGTGTTTAACCAAGCGCCCGCCCAAAAAGACCTGATATTGACTAGACTAAAAGAGACCTTCACAGATACGGCGCTAATGACCAAAATTTTAAACGGTCTCCTACTCTCGCCGTAGTATTCAGTGCGGCAAACAATAGCCCTAGGGAAACCCCCTACTGATTGGGCACCACCGACCGCCGATAAATCCCCGGAGTGGAAGACGAAACTGTTAGTTACATTCAACCCGCAGTGGCAAGGGGGCCACTGTACCTCCACCACAGCCCCAGTCATTTCGGACGCCCCTGCCAAACATGTCACTAAAACTGGGGACAAGGGACTGCGACAGTCTGGGACGAGAGTACGGACACACCGACAGTATGCGTGGATTGGCATGTATGTGGATGAAAACCAGTGTGGGGCCGGCCCAGTGAGAGAGGGAGTGAGTGAGTGAGTGCAGTGATTTTTAACAGACATGGCGAACGGAGGTGTCGCAGCAAATATTTCATCCCAGGTCTCGGTGTACAGTGGATCGTCGCCGACAGCCTGAGTGACGGAAAGGGACTGTGGGAAGCTGCCCAGCAGCCGAAAGCAGTTTTACTGCTGTCGGACTACGTGAGTGTTGTTCCCTACACTTAGCGGGTTGGGATTGATCACTTAATAGTCTGGGATTTTTCTCCATAGTCTCGTCTTGATTTTTAGGATTAAATACCGCTTGTTCCCCCGCTATCACTTTTAATTACTCTTATACTTGGAAAGGAATACCTGGATGTAGGGAGGGAGGGGGCGCAGGAAGGGATGGTGGAGTTTTTTATTTTAATAACACTACGGTTGTGGAATCCTAAGACGGTAAATCCCGGGGTGTCCTGTGCTCACCCTAGTTTTGGCGGGTCACCCTTCTCTGGGCGGGTCACCTTAGATCTTGGCGGGCTTTCTTGCTTTTGGCGCGAAGGCTCAGGTTGGGCGGGGCCAGCTGACTTTTGGCGCGAACGCTCAGTTGGGGCGGTGCCCGTTCGCTTTTGGCGTGAATGCTCCCTCTTGGTAGGATTGCACAGTCTAGAAGGGGCTGCTCGCCTGCGGACGTTCCGCCACCCTATTAGCTCAACTACCGCGCCACCACTACACCGATGGGTCCCTCAAGCGTCATTGCCCTACTCCATGGGATTACTCGATGAACAGGTCCACTTCAGTTACTGGGATGTCGATATGAATCATGCCTCTAACCACATTCTGTTTGACAGGTTGTACCTTTCACTATTAACTATAGCGTCCCGACCAACAACATGCGCATTGCCGCATCGCCATACTGTGCGTTTTCATTTACAATGTTCTGTATGTCCAGTGTTTGGCCATCCCACTGCCCAAATATCCCCCAACCCACTTGGTTTCTTTTTTTTTTCTTTCTCTCTCTTTTTCCCCCGCTGGTCACAGGCCTCAGGCCTCCAACTAGGACGTGCTACTCAGCACACAGCAGGGTGCTTGGCCCATCTCTCTTCCTCGCGGCCGCTCACTCACCTTTTTGTCCGCCAACATGATTGTTTAGGCCATCCCTTTTCCCCTCGTGTTCACAAAGTGCCAAGAATGAGGGGGGGCCCACCTACTCCTTCTTCCGTCTATGCCCTCCGAATTTTTCTGCCCCTTCTCACGAACCCATTTTTATCCTTTCTCCCAAGTCCACAGATTTTTTCTTTCGCTAAAGCATTATGGACGCTCATTTTAAAGCAATTTCCTCCTGCTACTTATCCCCCCCCCTCAAGTTTGCGGCTAGGGAGGGTTGAGCTACTCCTGCCACAGACACTGCCATTTCCAGTCCCTAAAGCAGGTATTGACAACCATGCGGGGTGAACATGCCAGCCAGTCTACCTGTCTGACGCTACACTCTCCAATGCGTTTAACATGCAACCTGTAACTGCCAGTCGGTACCAAACCTTCCCATTGAAATCTAGTACAGACTCCTCTTGCTGATTGTACTGCCCTATCCTACACCCCGCTCTCCATTTCCCACGCCGTGGTCACGCCCTTCATCGTCTCCTCCCAAACCTACACACTTTATGGTCACCGCCGGATCTGAGGTCGTCTCAGCTTTGTCCTTCACTCAGCCTGCATTGAATTCACCTGGTTCTCATTGAATTGAGGATCCGCTGATCCCTACGCTCCATCTCTTTCTGAGGTTTTACGCTCCCTGAGGTTTTCTACCAGGACACAGTAACTCATCTTCTGGCCTCATCTCTCCATTAGGGCAATTCACTCACTATGCTTCCACTGCCGTGTTCTGTGCCCCATCTTCTTTCCATAGTCTTATGCTCCCTGAGGTTTCCTACCAGGGTTCATCACGTCGTCTCCAAAAACTAAATGGCTTCTTTCCCCAATCTCACGCTCCCTGAGGTTTGCTACCAGGACTTTCCCCACTCTCATGCTCCCTGAGGTTTGCTACCAGGATTCCTCACGTCATCTCCAAATAATAAATGGTGCCACCGCCACTGCAAACTTAAAGGTTCCCGACCCCTCTGTTGCACTGTGGGCGCTCACACCTGCCTTTCATTTTTCTCTGTTACACTCCTGGCCAACGCTCTCTTTTGCCCTCCACCGCACCTACAGTATCGGCAGCACTTTGCCGTCGCCTTTTGCTTGAAGGCATTATACATACAATCGCCTCCCACAGGGATCAATACTCAGCTCCTGCCCAAATCCTTCAGTCTCTTCAACTGCGAGTAGTCCTCTCCAACTCATCTGTTCGTATCTTTTGCAAGGCGCTGGTTCGCGCTGAGAACAGCAGGGTCACCAGGTTCCTTTATGATTCTTTTCCCGGGGTATCTTTTAAAGGCTGTTACTTCCCTCAAACTGATCAAATCCTCAAGTGTCAAACGGAAGAATGTGCTACACAGACAATTTCTGTCCTGACCTGTCTGACCATCCTTTTATGATTCTCTCTCTCTCTCCTTTACACAGGGATGAAGTCCGATATGCCCGCAGCACCTGCGCATTCTCTTTTGTCTATGACACACGGCCCTTCACACACACAGATTCTTGCATACACAAGGATTATACTTGCACCTCTCGTTCTGTATCTCGTTTGGGGGGACAAGTCCCCTCAGGCAAACAGTCCAATTTCGTCCCACCGCAAATCTCCTAATTGCCCAGAGTTTTACATTGTCCCCCTCTCCATAATCATCATCATCATATCTTATACTGAGCTGGCTGGAAACACATAGGCCACCGCACGCACCACTTCTCTCATTGCTCCAGGTCAGCACAACCTAATATATCCCTAAAATCACTCGATGAGACACGACCTGATGGGGAGGTGCAGTCTGAGCTATGGCCCGACATGGGTCCGTTTCACTGATATCTTTGCTCTTCTTGTACTTTATTCTGCTGTCTAAACTCTTCATTGGGCCTTCTCTTGGGAGGTCCACCTTGTTAATCATGGACTCCGCTGTGAGCAGGCGAATAGCCGTCCAAGTAGGATTGTGCCTTTTTAGTTGGTGATTCAACTCCCTTTTCGTCTAAATTTGTCTTTATCCCTTGCGTAGTCGCCTTTTTCTGATATTACCCATATTCTGAGTTACAGTCGCGGTCCGCTCCAATATCCTACCCGTGTCTGGGGGCGACAATCCGCCCTGCCTGCAAAAGGGGGGGTCCCAGCTGCCTTGAGACTTATGCTGCGCCCCCGAGAGGTTAGGGGATCCCCTGCGCTGTGTCTTCCCTAACCACACAGTGGAAATTAACTGCTCTATTGGCCTGTTACCACAGGGTTGATGGAGATCCTCATCAATTCCACATTAATGACCCTTATCCTAAACGGTCTCCATGGGCCGCCACGGTATTTGGCTCATCAAACGATTGTGCTACGACAACTCCATTGGGTGAGCGCCCCGAGCACCGGCAGTTCCCCGGCGTGCTAATCGAAACTACTGTGCATTATCAAAGCGTACCGTTTGCCTTCCCCTATGCGGTCTATTGTGGTTCCCTTCTCGCTATCACCAATCCCACTTCCCTCTCGAGGGACTTACTCTATTTTTCGACACAGCTCTTGGCCAAATGTTTGTTACTCTTCAAACATTGCGTTTTTAATACATACAAGCGTCTGTGCTATCTCTCCGGTGCGTGTCGGCTCCCTCAATGGCTTTCTTTCGAATTCGTCTGATCCTGTTGTACTCATGACTAACTTTTCATCTTCATGTACGCCAAATGAAGCCTGGTTGTCCAAAGAGCCCCCACTTATTTATTTTGCCCGTTTAAATTGGGGATATGTGAATTGATCCTTCCATAACAGCGGGTGGGTGAGATGTACAGTGTGCCTTGGCAATTGAGACGCTGCTGTTCTCGCAAGCGGCCTTTGCGGACTGTCCAGTATTCCTGACTGGCCTCAGCCACCCTCGGAGGCCTCTGACCATGCTACCGAGCTGCCCACGCCTTTCCTTGGGGTGGTGAAATGGATGTTGGCATTGATTACTCAATGCAGCACGACTGGTTAGCCAATGACGGGTAAGATCCCTCGGGCGAGGGACAACCTAAGACAGGCACAGTCGCGCATTCACATCGGAACGCGTGGCCTCCGTTCGTCTCCATTTGATGAGATTTCTGCCTGCTTGCATCCGTCTCGGACGGTTGGACAGCACTGCTGCTCTCTGGAGCATACTGATCTATGGGACCATCGGGGCACAGTACAGTTTCACACTGGGTTTCACATCTCTAGCGGGTACCTAGCTGCTGGTACCAGGCTGTTCCTACTCCCTTTCCAAACTTACAACACCTATTTACATTTGCCGGCTCTTTGGACTACAGACTTGCGTTTACTAAATGACTCACTCATTCTAACGCACTCGCGTACATTTCGCCAGCTCTGAATGACTTATTGCAATGCTTGTCTAATCCTGTGCTTTTCGTTATTTCTGCAGACATTGCCTCAATTACTTCAACTATTAGTTTAGCTTAGCATGCAGCTGTGACTAATCTATTGCTTAATTGTGTAGCGGCGCGTTTTTCAGGGCACCCTTCATCCCCATATGACTGTCTCCTTAGAACCGGTGAGTCTGGTCGATACAACACCTGACACCGGTCGCCTCGTGGGGTTGCGTTCCTTATGGGATAAGGGGGTGTGGCCTCTTTCGAGGCCAAGGGAGGGAATGTTGGGGAGAATCTGCTATCGGGGTACCTACATTGGGGCTAGGGAGGGGAGCACCATTATTAAAGCAGACACTGGCAGATACCAGCTAAAACACAGCCATGTAAAGTAAACCCAGCCACTGCAGGACTGTCTGCCTGGGGCCACATTCCTGGGGGATTAGAACATGTCCGTCAGTTTCAGATCATCCTGTTACACTCTCATTGTTAATAAAGGAAACCGGTAACTATCGGATAGTGTAAATCGCACCGATACTACACTTGATTGATAAAGTACTCGCTAATGCCTCCGCTGACGTCAAACTCATTCGGGTCCTATGTTAAATGATAATATCTGTATATTCAACTATGGAGAACTATTGTGAACGCCCAGACAGCCAGATGCATGGCAATGAGGAAACCCTTCCAAACAATAAACTTTTAATTTACAAGATCGGAAACTGCCGAACCCAGGATGTCTACCCATTGTTCAGCACAGCAGGAGTTGGACAGGTATTTCGGGGCAGCCAATAGAGACACTAATCCATTCACAGACAGGTGAACCGACCAATGAAAGAGCCGAACAAGGGGAACCTGACCGGGAACTCGAGGAAGCGCGAAGTATAACTGCACCAGATCCGAAGGGAGAGACAGAACGCCTTCTCCAACGAATTTGCATGCTTTTGAATTCGTTGTATAGTGTACCAGTTTTGATTCTACGGCCAATTCACCTAAGCTGCACATTTTTGGATGGTGGGAGGAAACCAGCACACCCGGAGGAATCCCACGCTGACACGGGGAGAACATAACATACAACTGTGCGAGGGACGTGTTGCCGGATGTTGCTTCCTTCTGGAGCTGTTCCACACTGCACCCAACTGCCACAACCCCTCCAACTGCCACAACCCCTTGATTGACTTTAGATCCTTGGGTAGAGGCTGAGTGAGTTACTGCACATGGTAACTGACACTTTTGAAGGACCAGTATAGGCACAGCACTACTATTTAGCTTACCCAGAACTAACAACAAAGACAAAACCTTCCTTTTGAGCTCCTACAAACCAACCACTCAGACTGCGTCCTCTTCCTCCAACTCTCCCCACAAGAGAGAAGGAACAATCATCAATGGCAATGGGCAACTAGTGAAAGCAACACTCACTGCCAACTTCCTGCTCAAAAGAGAACACTATTAATCCTCCTCATGGTTGGTGAGACCACACACTCAAGAACCCATTTCTCTAGGAAAAAACTATAGAAATGATCCCTAAGAGTATAGTCTTAGCTAACACTCTACTCTCATTCACATGCCAATTGCACGCACACACATCACAGTTAGGGCTTAAGCTTCAAACGCATCCATTTTGTCATTCATGTTATTGCAAAGCCTTTATTTTACATTATATTACAAATTATATACACAGAAACTGCTTTGTGTTTGAACTATTACATTGAAATCAACTGAATGACAAACTCTAATTACCATAATCTATGCAATTGACCAATCAAAAGTTACAGATGCATCACCATAATTCAGCATGCAGTGTCACATGACATCACTTCCAGGTTCATGACTCATGGTGATATTGTACAGTTCCTTCATAAGTCATAGATTCACAGAATCACTTCAATGTACATAGAGACTCTCTGAAGAGCAAATCACACAGGCCCAGGAGGTTTTTGTTTATTTCAAATATATACTTTATTCATAAAAATATCTTGACACGCACACATAGTTATTAAAGCAGTTCAATCCTGCACAGTAGCAAATGGAGAAACAAACCTCGGAGTGTGACTCTATCCAGCAAAAGCAAAACACGGCGACATTATCCATGTACAGGGAGGCTGTGATCCGCAGGGCTCTGCTACCTGGAATAGCCACCCCTCTCAGGCTTGCATCCTTCCTGACGGACTCAGCAAAGGGCTCTCTCCAACATATAAACAGAGCAGGAGAGCGTGGGCAGCCAGACCTGACTCCAGACCTGATCCGGAAACTTTCTGATTCACACTCATTGATTGAGACTGCACTAAAGATGTTGGCGTAGAGCACTTGGATACGATTATGGATTCCCACCCAAAGACCATTTTGGAGAACGCGTCGCGTCTCACATGTAAGTGTGTGACCTTCTGTAAAACGCCTGCTCCTGGTCCGGGATGATGAGGCGTCCACTCTCTCCTGTCTTGGACATAGGCAGTCATACCCCTGAGGAGTGCGAGGCCCTCAGAGATCATAGGGGCAGCATGGTGGCTCAGAGGTTAGCACTGTTGCCTTGCAGCGCCAGGGACCCAGGTTTGATTCCAGCCTTGGGTGACTGTCCGTGTGGAATTTGCACATTCTCCCCGTGTCTTCGTGAGTTTCCTCCGGGTGCTCCGGTTTCCTCCCACAATGCAAAGATGTGCATGTTGGGTCAGGTCAGGTGAATTGGCTACGCTAAATCACCCATCGTATTAGGTGCATTAATCAGAGGGAAATGGGTCCTGGTGGTTACACTACGGAGGGTCGGTGCAGACCTTTTTGGGCCGAAGGGCCTGTTGATAATGGAATAGTGCAGGTTAGATGGGCTTCAGATTAGTTTCACGCAACAGCGAAGGCCAAAGGGTCTGTACTGCGCGGTAATGTTTTAGGTTCTGTCCTTACCGGTACGGCACAGGTTCGATCAGGGTGAATCTCCGATCCCAGAAATCACCTGAACTGGTTGGCGATGACTCAAGACAGGAGTTTGGAGCCTGCATGCAGAAGTGGCCTCGGAACACTTCAACACCAGGGCATCAATGTGGACTTCAACAGCCTCCTCATTTCCCCTTCCCCCACCTCATCCTAGTTTCAAACTTCCAGTTCAGCACTGTACCCATAATTTGTCCGACCTGCCTAGCTCCTTTTCCACCTATCCACTCCACCCTCTCCTCCCTGACCTATCACCTTCATCTCCCCCACTGACCCATTGTACTCTATGCTACTCTCTCCCCACCCTACCCTCCTCTAGCTCATCTCTCCATGCTTCCAGCTCACTGCCTTTATTCCTGATGAAGGGTTTTTGCCCGAAATGTCGATTTCGCTGCTCGTTCGATGCTGCCTGAACTCCTGTGCTCTTCCAGCACCACTGATCCAGAATCTGGTTTCAGGCATCTGCAGTCATTGTTTTTACCAATTTGTAATTTCCGTCCTCTCCCCCTCCTGCTTATGGGTGAGGGTGATACTACCTTTCCCCGTGAATTTGCACATGGTAACTGACAGAAGCGTACACCACCAGCAGTCCTGAAGTCGCACAGGTCCGAATGCAACTCGGCTGGGAAACTGTTTCATTCTTTTCAAAGGACTTGAGGGCCTCGGTCAACTCATCCAGAGATAATGGCTCATCCAGCCCCTAGCCCCTGCTGTGTGTAAGATCTCTCCGTGTTAGAGAACAGGACCGACTGGGAGGCTGTGCTGCCTGTGGGCTGTATATCATACAGTCTGGTATAAAACGATTTGCTGATCCTCAGGGTGTCAGACTGAGATGATATGACTGAGCCATCTTTCACCGTCAGGCTGCTAGTGCACTCGCTGGAAGAAGAAACACAAACACAGCTTATCCTGTTCCACAACGTGGGCTCTGGAGCAAAAGAATCCCTCCAGTGCAGAAACAGGCCTTTGGCCCAACAATGACCTGACGAAAAGCAACCCTTACAGACCTGATGCCCTACCCTATATTTGCCCCTGACTAATGCATCTAACTTGCACATCCATGATCACAATGGCCAATTCACCTAAGCTGCACATTTTTGGTTAGTGGGAGGAATCCCACGCTGACACGGGGAGAACATAACATACAACTTTGTGAGGGATGTGTTGCCGGATGTTGTTCCCCTCTGGAGCTGTTCCACACTGCACCCGACTGCTACAACACCTTGATTGACTTTAAATTCTTGGGTAGAGGCTGAGTGAGTTAGTGTATTCCTGTACTGGTGGTTTTGAAGGAACGGCATTACTCCAGCCTTGCCATTTAGCTGACTCAGAACCAATAACAAAGACAGAACCTTTCCCTTGAGCTCCTATAAACCAACCACTCAGACTGTGTTCTCTTCCTCCAACTCTCCACACAAGAGAGAAGGAACAATCATCAATGGCAATAGGCAACTGCTGAAAGCAACACTCACTGCCAACTTCCTGCTCAGAAGAAAACACTATTAATCCTCCTCATGGTTGGTGAGACCACACACTCAAGAACCCATTTCTCTAGGAAAAAACTATAGAAATGATCCCTAAGAGTATAGTCTTAGCTAACACTCTACTCTCATTCACATGCCAATTGCACACACACACATCACAGTTAGGGCTTAGGCTTCAAACGCATCCATTTTGTCATTCATGTTATTGCAAAGCCTTTATTTTACATTATATTACAAATTATATACACAGAAACTGGTTTGTGTTTGAACTATTACATTGAAACCAACTGATTGACAAACTCTAATTACCATAATCAATGCAATTGACCAATCAAATGTTACAAATGTATCACCATAAATCAGCAGGCAGTGTCACATGACATCACTTCCAGGTTCATGACTCATGGTGATATTGGACAGTTCCTTCATAAGCCATAGATTCACAGAATCACTTCAATGTACATAGAGACCCTCTGAAGAGCAAATCACACAGGCCCAGGAGGTTTTTGTTTATTTCAAATATATACTTTATTCATGAAAATATCTTGACAAGCACACATTGTTATTAAAGCAGTTCAATCCTGCACAGTAGCAAATGGAGAAACAAACCTCGGAGTATGACTCTATCCAGCAAAGGCAAAACACGGTGACGTTATCCATGTACAGGGAGGCTGTGATCCGCAGGGCTCTGCTACCTGGAATAGCCACCCCTCTCAGGCTTGCATCCTTCCTGACGAACTCAGCAAAGGGCTCTATACAACATATAAACAGAGCAGGAGAGCGTGGGCAGCCAGACCTGATCCGGAAACTTTCTGATTAACACTCATTGATTGAGACTGCACTAAAGATGTTGGCGTAGAGCACTTGGATACGATTATGGATTCCCACCCAAAGCCCATTTTGGAGAGCGCGTCGCGTCTCACATGTAGGTGTGTGACCTTCTGTAAAACGCCTGCTCCTGGTCCGGGATGATGAGGCAGGCGTCCACCCTCTCCTGTCTTGGACATAGGCAGTCATACCCCTGAGGAGTGCGAGGCCCTCAGAGATCATAGGGGCAGCATGGTTTCTCAGAGGTTAGCACTGTTGCCTCGCAGCGCCAGGGACCCAGGTTCGATTCCAGCCTTGGGTGACTGTCCGTGTGGAATTTGCACATTCTCCCCGTGTCTTCGTGAGTTTCCTCTGGATGCTCCGGTTTCCTCCCACAATGCAAAGATGTGCATGTTGGGTCAGGTCAGGTGAATTGGCCATGCTAAATCACCCATCGTATTAGGTGCATTAATCAGAGGGAAATGGGTCCTGGTGGGTTACACTACGGAGGGTCGGTGCAGACCTTTTTGGGCCGAAGGGCCTGTTGATAATGGAATAGTGCAGGTTAGACGGGCTTCAGATTAGTTTCACGCAACATCGAAGGCCAAAGGTACTGCGCGGTAATGTTTTAGGTTCTGTCCTTACCGGTACGGCACAAGTTCGATCAGGATGAATCTCCGATCCCAGAATTCACCTGGACAGGTTGGCGATGACTCAAGACAGGATTTTGGAGCCTGCATGCAGAAGTGGCCTCGGAACACTTCAACCCCAGGGCATCAATGTGGACTTCAACAGCTTCCTCATTTCCCCTTCCCCCACCTCATCCTAGTTTCAAACTTCCAGTTCAGCACTGTACCCATGACTTGTCCGGACTTGTCCGACCTGCCCAGCTCCTTTTCCACCTATCCACTCCACCCTCTTCTCCCTGACCTATCACCTTCATCTCCCCCACTCACCCATTGTACTCTATGCTACTCTCTCCCCACCCTACCCTCCTCTAGCTCATCTCTCCATGCTTCCAGCTCACTGCCTTTATTCCTGATGAAGGGCTTTTGCCCGAAATGTCGATTTCGCTGCTCGTTGGATGCTGCCTGAACTCCTGTGCTCTTCCAGCACCACTGATCCAGAATCTGGTTTCAGGCATCTGCAGTCATTGTTTTTACCAATTTGTAATTTCCGTCCTCTCCCCCTCCTGCTTATGGGTGAGGGTGATACTACCTTTCCCCGTGAATTTGCACATGGTAACTGACAGAAGCGTACACCTCCAGCAGTCCTGAAGTCGCACAGGTCCGAATGCAACTCGGCTGGGAAACTGTCGCTTCCGGCAGTTTCATTCTTTTCGAGGGACTCAAGGGCCTCGGTCAACTCATCCAGAGATAATGGCTCATCCAGTCCCTAGCCCCAGCTGTGTCTCAGATCTCTCCATGTTAGAGAACAGGACCGACTGGGAGGCTGCGCTGCCTGTGGGCTGTATATCATATAGTCTGGTATAAAACAATTTGCTGATCCTCAGGGTGTCAGAGTGAGATGATATGACTGAGCCATCTTTCACCGTCAGGCTGCTGGTGCACTCGCTGGAAGAAGAAACACAAACACAGCTTATCCTGTTCCACAACGTGGGGTCTGGAGCAAAAGAATCCCTCCAGTGCAGAAACAGGCCCTTCGGCCCAACAATGACCTGACGAAAAGCAACCCTTACAGACCTGATGCCCTACCCTATATTTGCCCCTGACTAATGCATCTAACTTGCACATCCATGATCACAATGGCCAATTCACCTAAGCTGCACATTTTTGGTTAGTGGTAGGAATCCCACGCTGACACGGGGAGAACATAACATATAACTTTGTGAGGGACGTGTTTCTGGATGCTGTTTCCTTCTGGAGCTGTTCCACACTGCACCCCACTGCCACAACACCTTGATTGACTTTAGATCCTTGGGTGGAAGCTGAGTGAGTTACTGTACTCCTGCTCTGGCAGTTTTGAAGGGCCCGTATAGGCCCAGCCCTACTATTTAGCTTACTCAGAACTGATAACAAAGACAGAACCTTTCTTTTGAGCTCCTATAAACCAACCACTCAGACTGTGTTCTCTTCCTCCAACTCTCCCCACAAGAAAGAAGGAACAATCATCAATGGCAATAGGCAACTACTAAAAGCAACACTCACTGCCAACTTCCTGCTCAGAAGAGAACACTATTAATCCTCCTCATGGTTGGTGAAACCACACACTCAAGAACCCACTTCTCTAGGAAAAAACTATAGAAATGATCCCTAAGAGTATAGTCTTAACTAATAACCCACTCTCATTCACATGCCAATTGCACACACACACATCACAGTTAGGGCTTAGGCTTCAAACGCATCCATTTTGTCATTCATGTTATTGCAAAGCCTTTACTTTACATTATATTACAAATTATATACACAGAAACTGGTTTGTGTTTGAGCTATTACATTGAAATCAACTGATTGACAAACTCTAATTACCATAATCTATGCAATTGACCAATCAAATGTTACAAATGTATCACCATAAATTAGCAGGCAGTGTCACGTGACATCACTTCCAGGTTCATGACTCATGGTGATATTGTACAGTTCCTTCATAAGTCATAGATTCACAGAATCACTACAATGCACATAGAGACCCTCTGAAGAGCAAATCACACAGACCCAAAACGTTTCTGTTTATTTCAAATGCATACTTTATTTGCAAAAATATCTTACATACAATACATATCCTGTGCTGTTTCGTCTTGAGAGATAAAGAAACATTGCAGTGTGACTCTACCCAGCAAACAAGCCCAAGGCAATTCTTACTAGTACAAGATAATATTTGCATATATTTGCAGCATTAGGAGGGTCCTGAAATTGACCGGTCTCCCATGTAAATTTTTCAGAAAGACCTGAGAGTGTGGCCTCTCCCCACTGTGCCTTGACAGCAACAGCTCCAACATTTAGTGCGTCCCTCAGCAATAAGTCCTGGACCTTGGAACGTGCCAGTCTGCAACACTAGGTTGAGATACTATACTGGAAGACCAACAAGTTTTGGGACAACCAAAGAGTGCCTTCACCAAACTGATGGTCCTTTAGCCATTGTCAATGTTTGCCTCAGTGTGTGGCCCAGGAACAGACCTCTGCCACATACAACAGCAAGACTGCCTCACATCTGATGGCCAGGTTTTTACCCACAATGGAGAGGGGGCGGGGCTCCCAAAAACCCAGTTTCTGCCTCACATTGGTAATCCCCAAGATTTTGCGCATAACCCGGCCCCTCTGAATCATACTCCTAGCACCTGCAGGTAGCCTGTCCTGACAGTGAAGGGAATAAAGGGTAGTTGGCCCAGTTCACAAAGAATATGGCTTCGCTCTTGCCTCAATTTACCTTGGCTCCCAGATGCTCATGAATCCATGAACTGACTGACAGCAGATGGGGCGGAAAATGACGACGTGTAGTAGGAAGCTTTGATCTGCAGGGCTCTGCTGCCTGGAATAGTTCCCCATCCCCCCTTCTCCTCAGACTTGCATCCTTCCTGATGGACTCAGCAAAGGGCTCCATGCAACACACAAACAAAGCAGGAGAGAGTGTGCCTGACTCCAGATCTGATCGGGAAGCTTTCTGATTCCCACATCTTGTTGTTGTTTGGTGCTGTGGTAATACTGCTGTCAGCAGGTCTGAGGACACTCTGACACGTCCTTGTGTCCACACAGCGTCTGTCTCCACTGGAGAGAGCCAGGAGGAGGGAGAAGCTGCGCTTGCTCAGTGTTACCAGCTGGGGAGTTTCTGGCTGTATCTCTCTCTCTCTCTCTCTTTCTCTCTCCCCCGTCTCTGCTTGTTGGGAATCAGCTGGAAGGTTCCGTTTTATTTTGCAGAAGGCGGCACAAGTTGGTCGCTGATTGCTGGCGGAAGCGGCCGAGGATGAAGTTCAGATATTAACAGGCACAATAAGTGGGGGCGTTTGTGCGGAGCTCTGCGCTCACGGACTTAACATTTTCCCACCAGTTTTGTTTTATTATTTGAAGAAAGAACGTTAATGTTTCTTTTTTTTGTGTGTGTGGCCAGAGCTCGCTCGATGCCAGGCTGTGTGAAACAACATTGAGTGGAAGTTGTGCGTCGTGAATCATGCCCAGCCGAGTGAACGAGGGGAGTTCAGTATGAGGGACAGGCCTTGCTCCTGGCTCAGGCAAGTCGTACAAAGGTATCTCTAATACTGCAACATGGTGTGGTCATTTATCCTGCCTGCTGTGGGCGCTTGTGCATGCACGTTGGTTTAAATCGCGACAGAAAGGGTTCTCTCCCCTTGGCCCAGTGAGTGAATGAACCCACTCGGTCTGGTCAGTACATATGGTCTCACCCAGGCTGGGAGTATGATATCTCCTGTTGCCTTCCGTGCCCCTGAATTAGACAGGTAATGTTGATGGAATGGCTTAGTTGCTTTTCCAGAAGTCAATTTAAGTGTGTATTTGACGAATCAAGAGAGGCACAATATTGTCTCTGCCGACTCAAGGTGCACCATTTATAGCCAGTTCAACCAAGTTCTTGAGAATACGCAGCTCCCATTGCCAGTCGGATGTCCAAATCAGGAAAAGGAATAAAAAATAACTGGTAAACTCATCCAAATTGTGTGCATGTCATTATCTGCAGTTCTTTGTACACTACTGTATTTTGCCATCCCATCTACCCGGAATGGCTTATGTGACATCTGTAAATATTTAGTTAAAGCCAGCTCAAAATTATTTGGGAATAAAACAAACCTTCCAGCTCAGTGAGCAAAATTACATCCAGCTCATTGGGCGGCACAATGGTTCAGTGCTGCCTCACAGCGCCAGGGACCTGGGTCGATCCAGCCTTGGGCGACTGTCTGTGTGGAGTTTGCATATTCTCTCCGTGTCTGTGCAGGTTTCCTCCGGGTGCTCCAGTTTCCTCCTACAATCCAGAGGTGTGCAGGTTAGGTGAAGTAGCCATGCTAAATTGTTTCCTGCCCGAAACGTCGATTCTCCAGCTCCTTGGATGCTGCCTGACCTGCTGCGCTGTTCCAGCAACGCATTTTCAGCTCTGATCTCCAGCATCTGTAGTCCTCACTTTCTCCTTGCTAAATTGCCCCATAGTGTTCAGAGATGTGTAGGTTAAGTGCATTAGTCCGGGGTAAATATAGGGTGGGGGCAATGGGTCTGGGTGGATTGCTCTTCAGAGGGTTGGTGTGGACTTGTTGGGCCAAAGGGTCTGTTTCCACACTGTAGGAATTCTATAAACTGTGAATGCTATAAATCAGAAACAAAAACAGAAGTTGCTGGAATAGTTCAGCAAGTCTGACAGCATCTGTGAAGGGAAATAGGAGTTAATATTTCAGACCCAAAACATTAACTCTCATTTACCTTCACAGATGTTGCCAGACCTACTGAACTTTTCCAGCAAATTCTGTTTTTGTTTCACTATCACTTGAAGTCAGTTAGCTCAATTGGCTGGATGGCTGATTTTTGATGCAGTGTGTTGCGAATATCATGGTTTTAGTTCCCACGACTGTCCTTCACCAGCTCTCCCCTTACCTGAGATGCAGTGACCCTCAGATTAAACAACCACCAGTCATCTCCCTCTGAAATGAGAGGGCAGCCTGCTCAGGGTTGAGTAGGACTAAACTACTAAACTTTACAATGTTTACATTATTATTGTTTAAATTGGGATCAAGTTTTAATTCTTGCAAGATAATTGATAGAATGCTTTGGAAATTTGTCTTTTTTTGCTGTCTTGATTATTGTCACAACTAATGCCGTAACTGTTATGTGTAGCATAGACATTTTTAGATTAACATTATTGACAATGATTTTGAAGTCCTATAACATAGGTAATTACTGTTGCTGCAGTAACTAAACAACTGTTGAAGAATATACAACTGTTAATAAGTTTAGGAACAGTTGGCGATTGCTTTGACACAAGTTCAATGGACTGTTTCACTCTTTTCTGCTCTTTATGCATTTGCTGTCTACCTTCGAAAAAAAATACAGCAAACTACTTATATCAATTACCAATTGAATTTTGTTAGAGTGGGAAATGTAACAACTGAAATCACCAGAACCAAAAAGAAAATAGACTTATAGCCTTTTCTAAACGACAATATGATATACCGTGTTACATATTTTGTAAACAGATTGCACAATGAGTAGATATTACTTTCATCTAACAATTGAATCTTAAATTGGAATAACATTTCAGATTTAAATCCCAATAGTATTAAAATAGAAGTGAAACCCAATAAAAAAAACTAAAGAAGTATTAATATCATGCTTACTAATGGAAGGATTCAGTTATGCATTGATCTAAGGGAATTAAATTAAGTTGCATTGCAATGAGATATTTTTGAAGCATAGATAATGGACATTGTACCAAATGTTTTCAAGTGTGTTATTCCTGTGTGTACTGTTGTACAAGTTTTGGATCTGTTTCATATTGTCAAAAGTGTTACAAATGAGCCTGACATCCTGTTGCATATCCTGTTGTACACACTGTAATTTTGATAAGTTGTTTCCTCACAGGAGATAATGTGTTGGAAACTTATTATAATATCTGCATTGGGAATGCAGATTTTCTGACATGCTGCAGCTCCAATGATCCTCTTCCTTGTGAATCTTCATTGACATTGTTGCAATATGCTCTTATCGCATGAGATTGTTTACAGATCTAATGTAGAGTGAATAAAAGGATGTTTATTTGTTCACTGGCTAAACCAGCCAGCATTTATTACCCCTCCCTTATTGTCCTTAGGAATGCAGTGGTAATCCACTTCTTTTCGGAATGGGGTAGATTGCCAGGGCAGTTGAATAGACCTATTAAGGTGGACTATATGAAGTGCCTGATCCCCTGCCTCCATTTGTCTGAAGGTCATTGGGACATGAGGGGCTGAGGAAGACTTCTGAGGGGAGCGTTAGTTACCTGCAGCCAAATAGGCACAAGTGAAGACTGCAGATGCTGGAGATCAGAGTCTAGATTAGAGTGGTGCTGGAAAGGCACAGCAGGTCAGGCAGCATCTGAAAAGCGGGAAAATCGACGTTTTGGGCAAAAACCCGTCCTGGTGAAGGTTTTGCCCAAAACGTCGGTTTTCCTGCTCTTCGGATGTTGCCTGACCTGCTGTGCTTTTCCAGCACCACGCTAATCTAGACCTGCAGCCAATTAGCGAACAATTGGCAAGTCAGAGATTTCAGGTGGAATTCCCATCCAAGGAGATCCAGGTTTAAGTCCCACCTGCTCCAGAGATGTGTAATGATATCTCTCAACAGGTTGCTGAGAAACATTCGAGAATTTCCATCCTTCTTGATTAGAGTCATAGAGTTGTACAGCATGGAACAGACCCTTCAGTCCAACTCATCCATGCTGACCATGTATCCTTATTTAATCTGGTCCCATTGGACAGCATTAAGCCCATATCCTCCGAAGCCCATCCTATTCGTAAAACTAACCAGATGCCTTTTAAAAGTTGTATTTGTAGCACCCTCCACCACTTCCTCCGGCAGCTAATTCCATACACGCACCACCCTCGGCATGAAACAGTTGCCCCTTAGGTCCCTTTTATATCTTTCCCCTCTCACGCTAAACCTATGCCCTCTGGTTCTGGACTCCCCCATCCCAGGGAAAAGACATTGTCTATTCACCCTGTCCATGCCCTTTCATGATTTTATAAATCTCTATAAGGTCACCCGTCAGCCTCCAACCCTCCAGGGAAAATAGTCCCAGCCAATTCAGCCTCTTCCTATAGCTCAAACCACCCAACCCTGGCAGCATCCTTTTAAGTCTTTTCTGGACACTTACAAGTTTCACAACATTCTTCCTATAGCATGGAGACCAGAAATGAATGCAGTCTTCCAAATGTGGCCTAACCATGTTCTGTACAGCCGCAAATGACATCTCAACTTCTATATTTAACATTCCTGATGAAAGGCTTATGCCCAAAACGCCGATTCTCCTGCTCCTCGGATGTTGCCTGACCTGCTGCGCTTTTCCAGCAACATACTCGCGACTCTCTTCTATACTCAGTGCACTGATCAATAAAGGAAAGCATACCAAATGTCTTCTTCACTATCCTATCTACCTGGGACTCCACGTTCAAGGAACTATGAACCTGCACTCCAACCTGTGGATGGAATCCCAGAACAGAGGTGTATGGTGATGGATCAGGAATTGGCAATGTTTAGGAGTCTCATTGGATACAAAGATAGCAGGCAAGGACAAGGAGGTTGGAGGGCTGGGGTTTGAGACATTGTGGGGTCTTAAAACCATAGTGAAGGCTCACTGAAGCTCTCAGTGAGGGACTGACCACCAGCCCACACTGAAAACTCTGACAGGCTAGGAACTTGGAACTCCCCTTCCATTTCTTCAATCCCAGCTGTGGCAGAATGTGGATTGAATTGCACTGGTGGTGTTGGCCATCAAAGTTAACCTGCTTCTGGTATAATCACAATGGGGTCAAGGACAGAGGCTCAATTGCAGCAGTGTGTACAAAATGCACTGCAGAATTTCACCAAGGTTCCATTAGATAGCACCTTTCAAACCCACAACCGCTACCATCTAGAAGAAAATTGTACCAGATACATGGAAACGCCAGCACCTGCGTTTCCCATCCAACGGCACTTACCATCTTGACTTATGGCAGCATAGGAACAGGAGTAGTCCATTCAACCTGTCAAATCTGCTTTGAAAAAATGGGCAGCAGAGTGGCTCTGTAGATAGCACTGCTGCCTCACAGCACCAAGGACCCGAGTTTGAATCTAGCCTCAGGTGATGGTCTGTGTGGGTTTCCTCCGGGTGCTGCAGTTTCCTCCGTAGTTCAAAGGTGTGCAGGTCAGGTGGATTGACCATGTTAAATTGCCCCATAGTATTCAGGAACGTGCAGGCTAGGTGAATTAGCCATGGGAAATCTGGCATTGCAGGGATAGGGAGGGACTGGGATGCTCTTCAGAGGGTCAGTGCAGACTTGATGGGCCGAATGGCCTCTTTCTACCTTTTAGGAAATCAATGAAAAAGATGCTGTGAGCAACATGTGAAATAAACGTCCAGGACCATTTTGCCACTTGAGCTTGATCCACTTACACTTTATGACAGGGAGTCCCTGGGCAGTGAGTAATAACAGTCTTGGTTGTTACTTCTTTGTTTTCTTAGCCCGTAAGACCACTGAGCGAGACTCGATGGCATTGACTGAGATCCATTAAGTCAGTAGAGCTTAGGAATCACACCTCAGGACTCATAGAGTCATAGAGATGTACAGCTTGGAAACAGACCCTTCAGTCCAACCCATCCATGCTGACCAGATATCCCAATCCAATCTAGTCCCACCTGCCAGCACTCGGTCCATATCTCTCCAAACCCTTCCTATTCATATGCCCATCCAAATGCTTCTTAAATGTTGCATTTGTACCAGCCTCCACCACATCAGCTCATTCCATACACATACACAAACTCAAAATTCACACTCAACTGTTTATTTTACCCTTTGTGGGGCTGGCTGGATGCTTCTAGCATTCTCATATTATTTTAGATTTCCAGCACTAGTGCTCATTGTTAGAAGAGCATATGATGTAGGAGCTGGAGTAGGGCCATTCCGTATATCGAGTTTGCTTCGCCATTGAGGGGGATCTGTGTGAAAAAGTTGCCTCCTAGGCCTTTTTATATCTTTCCCCTCTCACCCTAAACCTATGCCCTCTAGTTCTGGACTCCCCGACCCCAGGGAAAAAACTTTGTCTATTTATCCTATCCATGCCCCTCATAATTTTGTAAACCTCTACCAGGTCATCCCTCAGCCTCCGACGCTCCAGTGAAAACAGCCCCAGCCTGTTCAGCCTCTCCCTGTAGCTCAGATCCTCCAACCCTGGATGCATCCTTGTCAATCTTTTCTGAACCCTTTTAAGCTTCACAACATCTTTCTGATAGGAAGGAAACCAGAATTGCGCACAATATTCCAACAGTGGCCTAACCAATGTCCTGTACAGGCACAACATGACCTCCCAACTCCTGTACTCAATATTCTGATCAATAAAAGAAAGCATACCAAATGCCTTCTTCACTATCCTATAATATTGTTATATATATTCACATTAAGTGCTCAGTTGGTGATGGATTTTGAAGATAAATTGTATTGCAAATGGAAATCTAGGCCCTTTTATTATGTAGAATTACTGAGAGTTTCCACAAGTCAAATAGGCCATTCAGCCCAACATGTCAATGTTCCAAATGTGCATCTTTCCACCCTCTTCATTCTAATCCAATCAGCATGTCCTTCTTTTCCTTTCTCTCTCTCACATTTATCTCATCCCCTTCAATGTCTCTGTTTGTTTTGTCCCAACCACTGCATTTCAGTAGCGGGCTGCACATTCTAAGCATTCTTTCTGTTGAATTCCTCATTGGATTTATTTATGTGGCTGAGTCTTTTAAAAGAAGCAGTGTCACATTGTTACAACTGAGATCAAATTGAGAGAAAATTAGGTGCCTTGAATCTAATGTAAGAGTCCCATACAGACAGATGGTACAGCTGTTTAGCAGAAGACACCATGCAGTGATGAGCTGGCGGTTATTAACTGGGATTTCTCTGACACTTGAGTTTCGAGCATCAGCTGCGTTGATGTCAGCTGAAAGCCAAACACTTTCTCACTAGTGAGGGAAGGATTAGTGGCTCTCTCGGTTGGTCAGTTGCTGAATGTGTCAGCTGTCTGGATTGTAGAGCAGTATAAGGTTCAGGGATCCCGGACAGTATTTGTAGCATTTGTGCGTTCAGTTGAATGGTCCCAACTCAAAATTCACACTTAACTGTTTATTTTACCCTTTGTGGGGGTGGCTGGATGCTTCTAGCATTCTCCTATTATTTTAGATTTCCAGCACTAGTGCTCATTGTTAGAAGAGCGTACGATGTAGGAGCTGGAGTAGGGCCATTCAGTATATCAAGTCTGCTTTGCCATTGAAGGGGATCTTCGCTGATCTGATAATCCTCAATGCCACCACTTTTCCTGATAATCCTTGTTTCTCTGTGCCTGAGAGTCTGTCTTGAATATACTTAATGAACCAGCCTGAACAGCCCTCTGCAGTGAAGAGTTCCACAAATTCACTAGTGTCTGAGGGAAAACAAATCCTCATCTTTATCTTAACTTGGTGACCCTTTACTCTGGAATCATGCCCTCTGGTCCTAGACTTCCCACACGTAGCATCTGCTCTGCCAAGCCTTCTAGGAATCTTATACGTTTCAGTCAGGTCACCTCTCATTGTTTCAAAATCCATTGAGCACAAGCCCACTCTACTCAACCCCTTCTTGTAAGAAAATCCCTCCATGACCAGAGTCAACCTGGTGAACCATCTCTGGACTGCCTAATACGGTTACATCTTTTCTGAGGTTAGGGGATCAAAACTGTTCATAGTGTTCTCATCTTAAATGTAACAAAGAATGCCAGATGGTGCAGGTCTGAAACAAAAGCAGAAATTGCTGGGGAATCAGAGCAGCTCTGGAAGCATCTGTGGTGAGGAAGCAGAGTCGACGTTTCGAGTCCAGTGACCCTTCTTTTGAACAGACTCTTCTGAAATTTCTCCAGCAATTTCTGTTTTGGCCATAGTGTTCTGGCTGTGGTCAGGCTCATGCCTTTTATGGTTTCAGCAGAACTTGTTGACTTTAATGCTACATTCCCTTTGAAATAAAAGCTTCTTTTAAGTGAAGTCTCCAACTTGCTCGCAAATTGAAATCTCTGCCACATTCTGGACTGTATGCAGCTGCGTCATGTTGCAGTCCACATCATAACATTGTTCATTCATTAAAAGCTAAAAAAAGAGAGTCCGGTTTCAGCTTTACTGCTGAATCGCAGGCAGCCAGGTTTGACAATTTAAGAGGTCCCCACTGGTTGGACGTCATAGAATCATATGTTCCTGAAGGATTGCTTCAATGTACATCTCTTGCAACTTGATGTTTTGGTTTGTACCGTCGACTTGGGAATGAGGAAGTGCAGTGACAATGTTCAATTTACGATCATAGAATGACACCTCACAGATGGAGACCATTCAGTCCATTATGACAGTGCCAGAAAGAAAGCAAAACACTGACTGCGAACGTGTAGAGATTACTAAAGGGATTTCATTCTCAGGCACCATTCCAGACACTGGCAGCATGGTACTGCAATTGGAATACTGCTCTCCTATTTCTTCCCATTCTCCATCGAAGTCAATTAATCATCTATTATTTTTATGACCTTTCTTTACTGCCTTTATGTTCACTTTCTCTGAGGCAAATATATGTTCAGCAATGTCAATTGTATTTGTGCTGGCAAGTGGTGTGACACTGCTAATTCTGCCAATTAGTGTCAACCTCAAGCTGTGCCAGAATCAGGTTGAATGGAAAGGTAGCGTCACTTCTAGAACAGCACTTTCTGCTGTGCCAGCCTGATGATTATGTTATTCTTTCCCCTTTGGCTGAAGGATGAACTTATCAGTTCGTGGGTGGGGGGGGGGGGAAATTACACCGTGAGCTCTTACTCATTCCCAGAGGGTAAGTTATCATACTGGAAGTGTGGATGTCACTAGCAAGCTGGAATATATTGCCCTCCCTCATTGTCCTTGGGAAGGGGTTGGTGAGCTGCCCTCCTGTACTGTTGCAGTCCAGGTGCTGTAGATACACCCGCAGTGCTGTTCCAGGAGAGAGTTCCAGGATTTTGACCTGGGTGGGATCTCACAGCTATTACAGAAAATTGTAATAGCTAAGGGAAGGACAGTACTGACAGTTCAGTGTTCTACATTTTAGATGCTGTAGGAGGGATAGAAAGGGGGGCAAGAGAAAAAGAGGAATGTGTTTTTGATTAAGGAAAACATTATTACTGTAATCAAAGAGGATATTTCTGAGGAATCGTCCAGTGGGTGGAAATTAGAAATAAGAAAGGGGTGATCGTCTTGAGGGGATTGTATTATAGGCCCCCCAACAGTCCTAGGCTAACTGAGGAGTATATATGGAGAGAGATCTCAGATGTATGCAAGAATAATAGGGTTGTAACAGGAGACAATTTTAATTTTCCAAACATTGATTGGGACTGCCGTAGTATTAAAGGCTTGAATGGTGAGGAATTTGTTCAAGAAAAGTGTCTTTATCGATTGTAAATTATCTACTAGAGAAAGAACAAAACTTGGACCTTCTGTTGGAAAATAAGGCAAGGCAAGGGACTGAAGTTTTAATAGGGGAACACTTTGAGACTAGTAATCATAATACTATTAGTTTAAAATAGTTATGGAAAAGGATAAGCTTTCCATAAAAGTTAAAGTTTTTAATTGGAGAAGGGGAAATTTTGACAAGAATCATCAAAAGTTTACTGGATTATACTGTTTGCAGCAAAGGCATGACTGATTAGTGGGAGTCTTTCAAATATGCAAGGACAAGAGTTCAGGGACATTACATTCCTGTTAGACTGAAGGGTAATGCTGATCAGAGTAGGGAACAATGGATGAATAAAGATTTTAAGGATCTGGTCAAGAAGAAGAAAGTGTCACATATTAGATAAAGACAACTGGAATCAACTGAATGTCTTGAAGAGTATCACAAGTGTAGGGCCCTTCTCAAGAGGAAAATCAGGAAAGCAGAGATATGAGGTAGTCTTGGCAGATAAGGTTAAGGATAATCCAAAGAGATTCTACAAGTACATTGAGACCAAAACAGCAACTAGAGATAGAATCAGGCCCCTTAAAGACCAATGAGGCGTTTCTCAGGAGATGGGAGAGATACGAAAGAATGTCTTGCACCCATTTTTGCTGTGGAGAATGACATGCAGGCTAGAGAACTCAGGGAAATAAATATTGATGTTTTGAAAACAGTTCACATTACAAAAGAGGAAGTGCAGGAGGTATAGAAAACATAAAGGTGGAAAAATGGGTATATGAATAGGAAGGGTTTGGAGGGATATGGGCTGGGTGCTGGCAGGTGGGACTAGGTTGGGTTGGGATATCTGGTCGGCGTGGACAGGTTGGACTGAAGGGTCTGTTTCTGTGCTGTACATCTCTATAACTCTATGACTCTAAATCTCCAGTACCTAATCAAGTGTATCCCAGGGAAGTTAAGGAGGAAATTGCGGGTCTCTAGCAGAAATAGTTGTATCATTTATAAACACGGGTGAGGTGCCAGAGGATTGGAGGATGGCTAATGAAGTGCCTTTACTTAAGAAAGGCTGTAAGCAAAGCCTGGAAACTATAGGCCTGTGAGCCTGACAAACTTGGTGGGTACATAGTTGGAGGTGATTCTGAAAGAATTTACATGTATTTGGAGAGGCAAGGACTGATTAAGGATAGTCAGCTTAGCTTTGTACAAGGAAAATCATGTTTCATAAACTTGATTGAGGTTTTTGAGGAAGTAACTAAAAAGTTTGGCCTTGACCAAGATCTTTGTTTCCTCATTAGCCACTGGAGAGGTCCCGGAGGACTGGTGAGTAACTAATGTTCCTCTATTCAAGAAGGGAAATAGGAATAATCCAGGAAACTATAGACTAATGAGTCTCACATCGATGGTTGAGAAGATTTTGTGGACAATTCTTGTTGGAGGGATAAGATTTATATGCATTTTGAAAAACATGGTCTAATTAGGGACAGTTAGCATTGCTCTGTACAGGGCAGGTCATGTCTTACTAACTCGATTGAATTTTTCAGGGAGGTGATGGAAGTGATTGATGCGGGTAGAGCAGTAGATGTTTTTTACATGGATTTTAGTAAGGCTTTCAATATGATCCCTCACTGTAGGTTCATCAGATAATTAAAATTCATGGGATCCATGATGACTTGGCTACGTGAATTCAGAATCGGCTTGCCCATAGAAGGCAGAGGGTAGTGGTGGAAAGGTGTTTTTCAGGCTAGTGATCTGTGACTAGTGGTGTCCCGCAGGGATCAGTACTGGGACCTCTACTGTTTGTGATATATATAGATACCTTGGATGAAAATGTAGATGGGTGAGTTAGTAAGTTTACAGGCAATAAAAAGTCAGTGGAGTTGTGGATAGTGTGGAAGGTTTTCAAAGGATACAATGGGATGTAGCTCAGTTGCAGATATGGACTGAGAAATGTCACTGTGGAGTGCTGCGTTTTGGGACATCAAATGTTAAGGAAAAGTATACAGTTGATGGCAGGACCCAGAACAGCATTGTTGGGAATCTTGGGGTTCAAGTCCATAGCTCCCTGAAAGTGGCCACGCAAGTAGATAGGGTGATAAAGAAGGCATATGGCATGCTTGCCTTTATTTGTCGGGGAATTGAGTACAAGAGTCAGGATGTCATGTTGCTGTTTTATAAGACTTTGATGAGGCCATGCTTAAGAGTATCACATTTAATTCTGGTCACCACATTACAGGAAGGATGTGGAGGCTTTGGAGAGGGTGCAGAAGAGATTTACCAGGATGTTGCCTGGATTAGAGGGTGTGAGCTATAAGGACAGGCTAGAAAAACTCAGGTTGTTTTCTCTGGAGTGGCAGAGGCTGAGGGGAGACTTGATAGAAGTCTCTAAAATTATGAGATGATGGTCAGAAACTTTTTCCTAGTGTTGAAATGTCTAAAACTGGGGGCCATGCATTTAAGGTGAGAGGGGGAAAGTTCAAAGGAAATGTGAGGGGCAAGTATTTTACACAGGGAGTGGTAGGACTGTGGAAGGCACTGCCATGGGTGGTGGTGGAGGGAGATACGTTGGGGACACTTAAGAAGCTTTTGGATAAGCACATGATTATGCAAGGAGTGGAGAGATATGGATCATAGGTAGGTAGAATGGATCAGTTTAATTTGGCATCCTGATTGGCACAATGTCATGGGCTGAAGGGTTGGTTCCTGTGCTGAACAGTTTTATGTTCCATTGATGAGGGTAGAGTGGTAGATCTTGTTCATATGGATTTTAGAAAAGCCTTTGACAAGGTTCCGCTTGGTAGACTAATTAGTAAAGTTATATCACATGGGATTCAGGGCGAGCTTGCTAATTGGATACAAGTAGGAGATAGAGGGAGTGTCTGGACCAGCAGTGTTCCATAGGGATCGGTACTGGGTCCACTTTTCTTTGTCATTTGTATAAACAGTTTGGATGAAAATATAGGAAGCATAGTTAGTAAGTTTGTGGGTGACACCAAAATTGGGGACAGTGTAGAAGGTTATCTAACATTATAAAGAGATTTTGATCAATGGGCTGAGGAGTGGCAGATGGAGTTTAATTTGGGTAAATGTGAGGTATTGCATTTTGATAAAACAAACAAAGTCCCGACTTATACAATTAATGGTAGGGCCCTGGCTAGTGTTGTAGAACAGAGAGACCTAGGGGTTCAGGTACATAATTCTTCGAAATTTGTGCTGCAGTTAGACAGGGTAGTTAAGAAGGCATTTAGAATGCTTGCCTTCATTGCTCAAACTTTTGAATATAGGAGTTGGGACATCATGTTGAATTTCTAAAGGACATTGGTGAGGCCTGTTCTGGAGTACGTGTGCAGTTCTGAGTGCCTCGCTAAAGGAAGAATATTATTAAATTGGAGAGGATTCAGAAAAGATTTACCAGGATGTTGCTGGAAATGGAAGGTTTGAGATATAAAAATAGGCTGAATAGGTTGAGACATGTTTTCACTGGAGCGTCAGAGATTATGGGGTGACCTTATAGAGGTTTATAAAATCATGAAGGGCATAGATAAGTGAATAGCAAAGGTTTTTTTTTCCCCTAGGGTGGGGGAGTTCAAATCAATGGGGCATATTTTTAAGGTGAGAGGATATTTGAAAAAGAACATGTGGGGCAACTGTTTTACGCAGAGTGGCGAGTGTGTGGGATGCACTGCCAAAGGAAGTGGTGGATGCAGGTGGAGTTATAATGTTTAAAAGGCATTTGGGTAAACACATGAATAGGAATGATTTGGATAGATATGAGGCAACTGCAGGCAACTGGGGACTCTCCTAGTTTGGGATTTTAAAAAAAATTTCAAAATATACTTTATTCATAAAATTATTTGGATATCTATAGCTCTACAATCGGTCATGCCATTCTTATGCACACATTGCATTGCTTTACATACAGAGATTGGAATTAATCATTCATATATTAATTCATGAGGCATCAGCGGAGCCCACTTACTGCGTGAGCCCCCTGTTCTTCTGAGGCAGGCAGATGTTACACAGTGGTCTTTCCCCACCGTGCCTTGGCGGCAGCTGCCCCAAGCTTCAGCGCGTCCCTCAACATGTAGTCCTGGACCTTGGAATGTGCCAGTCTGCAACACTCAGTCGGGGTCAACTCCTTCAGCTGGAAGATCAACAGGTTTCGGACCACCCAGAGAGCGTCCTTCACTGAATTGATGATCCTCCAGGCACAGTTGATGTTTGTCTTGGTGTGCGTACCAGGGAACAGACCGTAGAGCACGGAGTCCCGCGTCACGGTGCTGCTCGACAAACACCACTGCATTCCTCCCCAGACTTCCTTTGCGTGGGCACATTCCAGAAGGAGGTGTGTGACAGTCTCGTCCCTCCGCAGCCGCTTCGAGGGCAGTGTGCGGTGCGGCTGAGAGTCCGGGCGTGCATAAAGGATCTCACAGGCAGAGCCCTTCTCACCACCAGCCAAGCCATGTCTTGGTGCTTGTTGGAAAGTTCTGGTGATGAGGCATTCTGCTAAATGACTTTGAGAGTCTACTCAGGGAACCGCTCGATAGAATCCACCCTCTCCTTTTCCCGAAGGGTCTCAAGGACACTACGTGCTGATCACTTCCTGATGGACTTGTGGTCAAAGGTGTTTTTTTTCATAAACTTCTCCATGAAGGACAGGTGATACGGAACAGTCCAACTACTCGGAGCGTTCCGCGGCAGCGAGGCCAGGCCCATCCTTCGCAACACCGGGGACAGGTAGAACCTCAGTACGTAGTGACACTTGGTGTTTGCATACCGGGGATCCACGCACTGCTTGATGCAGCCACACACAAAGGTGGCCATCAGGGTGAGGGTGGCATTGGGTGTGTTTTTACCCCTGTTGTCCAGAGATTTGTACAGCGAGTCCCTTTGGACCCGGTCCATCTTTGATCTCCATACAAAATGGAAGATGGCCCGGGTGACTGCAATGGCACAGGTTCTGGGAATAGGCCAGACCTGTGCCACATATAACAACACTAACAGTGCCTCCTAGTTTGGGAAAATGGTTGGTATGTATCTAATTCGACTGAAGGGTCTTTTTTCCATGCTGTATAACTGTACGGATACTAAAGGAACAGCAGTGCATTTCTGAGTCAGCATGGTATGTGGCTTGGAGAGAAACATTCTAGTGGTGGTGATCCAATGCACTTGCTGTCCTTGTTCTTCTAGCTGGTGTGGATTGCAACTTGGGAGATGCTGTTGAAATTCTGCAAACCCTTGCCAAGGAGATCCTTATAACCATTGAAAGGTGGAGGCTAGTTTTGAATTTTGAGTGGACTAGGTTTGAGGACAAAGTGCAGAGTTTGGAAGATTGGTATCTATCCCACTCCACCCATGTAAATGCATACAGCATTGTAACTGTCACGGACAATAAATAATAATCCAAAGACCTTGCCACTGCTTTGCACTAATGCTTTTCTAGGCAGTTATGGTAATGTTCATTGCAAGACATTTTCTAAATATATTCTTATTTCTAATAATTATTTTTCTCTTTATCTCCAGAGCTTAATGTTGCCATGGCAGCCAGTAGATTGTTCGATACTTCTGATGCTGTGGAACTCTTTGCTCCTCAGTGTCTATACTTGAAGCCGATTGCAAGGTTGACAATCAGTGTGATATTTCCCAAGACTAAGTTATCCTCAAGACTCATTTCAAACTGGGAAGTGATGGAGACCCTGAAGAAAATGGCATACCCAGATCAGATTACATCGCTCAAAGTCTCACGCAGCACAATGGACTTCATTCGCTTTGAGGCAGAGGTTGAAAATAAGAATCAAGTTCAAACTGTCTGGGAAAAGTTTAACAACAAAACTATTAAGGTGAACGGTATTAATGAGACAGCGAAAGTGCTGGCAGTTGTAACTCAAGTCAACTTTCCCAGCCCGTGTGACTGGGAGTCCTTTTTTAAGACTGCTGACTGCATGAATGAGGCCTTGCCTGGTGAGAGACCTGACACTATCCATATGGAAGGGCTACCTTGCAAGTGGCTCTCTTCAAAGCAGCTCAATAGGGAGAAGCCAATGGAAGAGATCCTTCAAAAGGTCTTTGGCAGATTTGGAAAGATCCGAAATGTTGACATTCCCATGTTGGATCCCTATCGAGAGGAAATGACGGGGAAGAAGTTCAACACTTCCAGCCTTGGTGGCCTCCCCACCTTCGAAGCATACATCCAATACCAGGATTATTCAGGCTTTGTGAAGGCAATGGAGTCCTTACGGGGAATGAAGTTAATGTACAAAGGGGATGATGGAAAGGCAGTGGCATGTAACATAAAGGTATGGAGTTACAATCTTTGCATTTGTTACACATGATTAAATATTTTGAAGCAGAGCAGGATGGTAACCTCAGTGTCCTGAACAATATTATCTCTCAGTTCACATCACAAAATACAGCCAATTATCTGGGCTGCATCACCTTGCTGTTTATGGAAATTGGCTGCCTTATTTCCTACATGATGTGAGACCAGAGGAAATAGTAACATGATTAGGCCAGTCAGTCCTTAGTGTAAAAAGTGGGGTCTGCAGATGCTGGAGATCAGAGCTGAAAATGTGTTGCTGGTTAAAGCGCAGCAGGTCAGGCAGCATCCAAGGAGCAGGAAATTTGACGTTTTGGGCTAAAGCCCTTCATCAGGAGGCTAGTCAGTCCTTAGACCTGCTCCAGCATTTAATAAGATTCTGAAGAAGTCATTGGATTTGAAATATTAACTCTGCTTCTCTCCGCGGACCTGCTGAGTTTCTCTACCTTTTTTTTGTTTTTGTTTCCGATTTCCTGCATCTGCAGTCTTTCAGTTTTTTGTACAATGAAATCATGGCTGCACTGATTGTGACGCTAGGTGCACTGTCTTGCTTCCACCTATAATCATGGTTGAAGAGAAATTTACCTTGGCCAATATATCCACAAACCTAACCTCCATCCCTCTCTGTGGAAGAGAATTCGAAGGACTAGTGATTAGTGACCGCAGTAACTACATTTCAGAAGTGTTCATTGGCTGTATAGTGCTTTGGCAAAAAAAAGTGCAATACAAATGCAAGTCTTTTGTTGTTAGAATAAATTATTGCTTCATAGTAGCACATGCCACTATAATAAGGAAGAAAAGACACCTATTTAGCTTGGGGAAAGGAATAAATTCTAATCTCTGCTTCCCAGTAGACTATTCTAAATTTCCTTCAATTTCATTAATTAGTCCTGTTTGCATCTGCACATTGGAGATTGAAGGGTATGATCAATTTGATTCCCTGCTAGTTGGCTGATTTATTAGTGCCACCTTCTGATGAACAGTATCTTTACTCCTAATGTGTGCTTGTTTTAAGGTGCAGTAACTCGTACAGGGACCGGTCTCGTACTTTCTCTTCCAGGTGACCTTTGACACAACCAAGCACCTTAGCGACTCAGCTATTGAAAAGCGAAACCTGGAGAGGTTGAAGCTGCAAGAGTTGGAGAAGCAGCGTGAGGAACAAAAGCGGAGGGACAAGGAAGAGGAACAGGCCAAGGAGGCTGAACGGTAAATCAGAATCTACTTTGTGGGTGAGACTATATCGAAACTTGTCAACAGTGTCTCCAAGTCAGTCAAGAGCCCACGTTGCAATAACTACAAAACTAGATAATCAGTCAACAAAATCAGTGGTATAAACCCATTGTATAGTTTTGTGTGATGCTCTGCTTTGTGTACTCCACTGTGATGGTTACTAGTTGTTGAGCTGATACTAAATGGTAGATATTGTCACCCTGACCCCAATCCCTTCCAACTTCTAACAGCATTTATGGAATTCTTAAATTTTAACATTTTGGTCTGCACACAAAAAGGGGACACGTAGAAAGCAGAGAGGTCGGGACAGAAACCAATAGTTGAACCAATGCCTGCTGGTGGAAACATTTGTCATTGGCTTCATATCTGCAGAACTTATTTGACACTGTCAAAATTAGACAGTAAATGATCCCATTTGCAAACTGTTCTGTTAAAGGTTAGTGGTAGCATGATCTATATGGTGATTGGGCTAGGGAATCAGAATACATTGTAAAACGTACAGTGTGCACAGACTTAAAAATTGAATATCTCCATGAAATTCAGTTGCTAAATGCAAGCAACCAAGGAATCCAGTTTAGCTCTCACTTGGATGTTCCTATGTATATTTGGAACATTGTTGTCTTACTTGGTTGGGAATTAACATGGAGAATTTATCCCCAATAAATGGATAAGTAGAACTTAGCTCAGGAATTTCAAATAAATACATTCAGTGATTAGGTCAGACTCCTATTGCTAAGTTAATAAGAATATTGATTGGTGGGCTTTAAGCTATGTACTGTACTGGTGTAGAGTGGGACGCTCATATTTATGCGTGAGAGAGAGAAAGCAAAACATTAGATTAGACTTACAGTGTGGAAACAGGCCCTTCGGCCCAACAAGTCCACACCGACCCGCCGAAGCGCAACCCACCCATACCCCTACATTTACCCCTTACCTAACACTACGGGCAATTTAGCTTGGCCAATTCACCTGACCCGCACATCTTTGTGACTGTGGGAGGAAACCAGAGCACCCGGAGGAAACCCACGCAGACACGGGGAGAACGTGCAAACTCCACACAGTCAGTCGCCTGAGTCGGGAATTGAACCCGGGTCTACAGGCGCTGTGAGGCAGCAGTGCTAACCACTGTGCCACCGTGCCGCCCTAAACATAGTGTGTTTTTGTTTTGTTTCTGAGTGCTGTTTCATTGGCTCTTTCTTAAAAATGCTCATGTGAATGTTGGATGAGTACAGAATCAGATTTGGCTTCATGGGTGGGTCAGGAAAGTACAAAATCATTGGATCCAATGTTGGTTCCCAGAGCAAATGGTGGCGGTTTAATGGGTATTTTTGTAACTGGGACACTATTTCCAGTCAGCTCTGAACTTGTGATATGTTTAAATGATTTGGACTTGTGTGTAATGGAATAGGATTAAACTCGACAGGGTAGTTGACAGTGAAGGAAGTGGCTATAGGCTGCAGGAAGGTATCAATGGACTGATCAAGGAGGGTGGGAGAAGGAGAAGTGTGAGGTAGTCTATTTGGGGAAAGCAAAGGAGGCAAGAGAAATATCCAATAAATGATCAAAAAATACTGATTCATCTGTCACTCATCAGCAGCAAAGTAGATTGACTGGTCGTGTATCCATTTGTGTGATCTTGCTGTGTGCACATTCATTCTAAATCAACTATCTTAAGGGTGTGAAGGGAACTATACAAATGCAAGATTTTTTTCTTTGAGAAAAGGTAATTGTGATACAAATAACATATATCTTCTACAGCAAACGTACAGCATAACATTTTTGTATACGTCCACATGTTTATGGGCGGCACGGTGGCACAGTGGTTAGCACTGCTGCCTCACAGCGCCAGAGACCTGGGTTCAATTCCCGCCTCAGGCGACTGTCTGTGTGGAGTTTGCACATTCTCCCCGTGTCTGAGTGGGTTTCCTCCGGGTGCTCCGGTTTCCTCCCACAGTCCAAAAATGTGCAGGTCAGGTGAATTGGCCATGGTAAATTGCCTGTAGTGTTAGGTGCAGGGGTAAATGCCGGGGAATGGGTCTGGGTGGGTGCGCTACGGTGGGTCGGTGTGGACTTGTTGGGCCGAAGGGCCTGTTTCCACACTGTAAGTAATCTAATCTAAAAAAAATGTAACTAACTGCCTCAACACTAGACATTAATGTGTATTTTAGTTACAACTTTACAGAACCAACCGAAGCATAATTTCTATAGGACATGAACATTTTGAATGCACTGGGTATGAAAATACTCTGAATAAAATAAACTGCTAGTTTTTACTTCACTATCTGTCAGCTTTTAAAAAAGAACTAATCCAGCTAGAGTGTAAAACCAGCATTGCACCCAGTGCTGGCCATTTCTTAAGTGACAGGTTAGGGTTAAAATTGTCCCTCTTCAGACCTCAGCTGACAATCAGTAAAACCACTTATTGTTCTACAAGCTACGCTTCATTGAATCGTAGTGCAAAAAAAAGTCACATGGCACTCGCATATCCTGCTGCAGCACACGGGGCAGGAGATTTAGAGGGGATTTGAAGAAAATGCTTTTCACCCAGAGGATGGTGGATATCTAGAACTAAAAGTGTAGGACGGGTAGGTACTCTCAAGACATTTATGAACTGCTTAGATAAACACTTGAAATGCTATAGCCTACGAGGGTCAAGTGCTGGTAAACAGGGTTAGAATAGATAGGTACTTGATGATGTGGATAGAGTGGGCTGAAGCCAAAAGAGAAAATGCTGGAAAATCTCAGCAGGTCTGGCAGCACCTGTAAGGAGAGAAAAGAGCTGACGTTTCGAGTTTAACTGACCCTTTGTCACAGCTGAGCAGTGAAGGTGGACAGGGGGAGAGAGACAAACGAAATTCCTGTCGGAGAGAAGAGCCGTACTTCTTCAGGGTAGGTATTCCTGGCAGTGGGTTAAACGCTGGATAAAAGCAAATTACTGCAGGTGCTGGAAGTGGGCTGAAGGACCTCTTCCATTCTATTAAAATTCTAAGACTGTATAACTTGTGTTGTAGACACAACTTAGAACATTGTTCTGAAGCATTATCCGGAGATGCAATCTGCTGAAAATGGACACTGAATCAAAGAAGGAGAAAGTGAGGTCTGCAGATGCTGGAGATCAGAGCTGAAAATGTGTTGCTGGAAAAGCGCAGCAGGTCAGGCAGCATCCAAGGAACAGGAGAATTGACGTTTCAGGCACAAGCCCTTCATCAGGGCTTAGGGCTTGTGCCCGAAACGTCAAGTTTCCTATTCCTTGGATGCTGCCTGACCTGCTGCGTTTTTCCAGCGCCACATTTTCAGCACTGAATCAAAGAAGTACATTTTAGAAAGAGTGACCAAAAGCTAAGTCAAAAAGGTCAGCTGTGAGAAGAATGGTGAAGATGGAATGAGGGATGGATATAATTTCACAACTTTTCAAATTATTTCACTTACATGCATGGGGAAGAAAGTCTTTTCACGGAAAGAGAAACAAGGTACTGTGAAACATTCTGATAATAACACTCTCACTGTAACTCTAATATGTGATGACTTCTGATCCAGCACTCAAGACTTCTATTTTTTTAAAAAAGAATAGCGTCGGATTTCCCTGGATTTCATAATTCTGTCAAATTAATTTCTATGGGCAGTATTCGGTCAGTGTTGAATAATGCGCCTGTGGAATTCTTAACCACAAAAAGCCATCGAGGCCAAAACGTTGTATGGTTGCATGAAGGAGTTAGGAAAAATACTTGGGACAAAACGATCAAAAGATATGGGGGAGAAGTGGGAACAGGTTACTGAGTTGAATGAAGGGCTTAATGCTGAAAATGTGTTGCTGGTTAAAGCACAGCAGGTTAGGCAGCATCCAAGGAACAGGAAATTCGACGTTTCGGGCCAGAGCCCTTCATCAGGATTCCTGATGAAGGGCTCTGGCCCGAAACGTCGAATTTCCTGTTCCTTGGATGCTGCCTGACCTGCTGTGCTTTAACCAGCAACACATTTTCAGCTCTGATCTCCAGCATCTGCAGACCTCACTTTTTACTTGAAGGACTTAATGGTCTACTTATCCTATTTTCTATATTTCTATATTCTCTGGTCCATGTGTACAGTTGCGATCAAAAGGGAATGTGAACACAGCTGTCTTTATAGGTGAATTATACCCCTAGTGTTAAATTAACCTAAAGTAAACTCAATGCCCAGAATGGTTCTGTGTAAATTCACATTGACTTTCAGAATGGTTGCCTTTAGGAAACGAAGGGAGGAAGAGCGGGAAAAGGAGAGGATACGGAGAGAGAAGCTGAGGAGGAGGGAGCACAGGCAGAAAGAGCAGGAGGATAGACACCGCCTGAGCAGACAATCAAAGCTAAACCTGGAGAATGAGAAAGAGCAGAAGGAGGTCACTGCATGGGAGGAGAGAAAGCTGGTGCTCGCTCAGAGGAAGCTGGACTCTTACAGGCTTCTCACTGTGCTTTTAAACAGTGCAAAAGTAAGTACCTACCTTTGAGTGAATTTCTCCCGCAGCTTTCACCTCTCCGTTTCTCCCCTCAGATGTCCTGATTTTCCTGGAGGCATTGATGCCGAGGGGTTACCATTTCACTATTTAACTCCTGGTCAAACAACGTCATCATTTTAAAATTCTCACCCTTGTTTTCAATCCCTCCGAGTTGCCCCATTCCCCGTCTCTCTAATCCGCTCCAGTCCTACAACTGTCTGAGGATGTCTACACTGCTTTAGTTCTGACCCCAACTGTAATCACTCCACCAGTGATGGTCATACCTTCAGCTACCTCGGTCTTTAGCTCTGAGGTGTTTCCCTCTGTCACACACCTCGATTTCTTTCCTTATGACCTCTTTGACAAAGCTCTGACCTAAATCTCCTTATATGGCCTAGTGTCATTAAAGTTGGCATATAAATTTAGATTAGATTAGATTACTTACAGTGTGGAAACAGGCCCTTTGGCCCAACAAGTCCACACCGACCCGCCGAAGCGCAACCCACCCATACCCCTACATTTACCCCTTACCTAACACTATGGGCAATTTAGCATGGCCAATTCACCTGACCCGCACATCTTTGTGACTGTGGGAGGAAACCGGAGCACCCGGAGGAAACCCACGCAGACACGGGGAGAATGTGCAAACTCCACACAGTCAGTCACCTGAGGCGGGAATTGAACTCGGGTCTCTGGCGCTGTGAGGCAGTAGTGCTAACAAACGTGAACGTGATACCTTTGTTGTAATAGCTCACTGATACCTTTTTAATGTCCCTCCTTCATGGGTCAGTTTCAACACCTGAGAATCAGTTGCCTTCTTGAAGTGGCTACATTTGGACATCAATTGATGAGATCAGTAGTTTAAAATTTGGCAGATGGTGTTTAGTATGGATCGGTGTGAGGGTATCCTTTGTGATATGAAGAATAAAAAGACAATTTATTATCTAAATGGAGAGAAACTTTAGAATGCTTCGTTGCAGAGGGATCTTGGTGTTTTTGTGTGAATGAATTGCAGGAGACCTGTCTGCAGGTACAGCAGGTATAAGGAAGGCAAATTGAAGTTTAGCATTTATCGCTAAAGGAATGGAGTATAAACGTAGGGAAGTGTTGTCACAAATGTACAAGGCATTAGTTAGACTGCACCTGGAGTACTGCTTATGGTTTTGGTCCCCTTATTTGAGGAAGGATGTAATTGCTTTGGAGGCAGTTCAAAGAATTCCAGAGATAAAAGGTTTGTCCGATAAGGAGAGATTGAACAGTTTAGTTCTATAGTATTCTAGTATTTAGAGGAATGAGAGGAGATCTAATTGAAGCAAGTTGCCAAAAGGGCTTGACAGAATAGATGTAGAGAGGATGCGGGCACAGTTAAATCAGAGGTCATAGTGTTAGGATAAGGGACAGCAGGTTTAAAACAGATATGAGGAGCAATTGTTTCTCTCAAAGGATTGTGACCTTACTCCCCTCCCGGTCCAAGCATGTGTGCCCTTTAGAGCAATGTCTTCATTATAAAATTCTCATCCTTGTTTTCAATCCCTCCAGGTTTTACCCATTACCTATCTTTCTGCAGTCCTGTAGAAGTCTGAGGATAGCGACACTGCTGTAATACTGAACCACGTGCATCCCGAACTGTAATCACTCCACCAGTGATGGTCGCACCTTCAGCTGCCTCAGTCTTCAGCTCCCCTCTGCCTTGTCATCTTGATTTCCTTCTTTCCATTCTGCAGTTATTATAATATAGTGTAGAAACATAGGAAAGTTTTCATATGCAGTGTTCCCCTCCTGCCAGGCCCTGGTTCAGAGTACTGTTCCAGCCAAAGGTCCCAAACACTGATCTGATTTGGGATCTTTCTACTCTGTGTGCCTCAGCCCCATACCAGATCGTGGATTCGCCAGCAGGTTGGTGTGAATACCAGTTAAATATTGCCTTGTACTTTTTCCTGTTGAGGTTAATTTAGACTTGCTGAGTATGTTTACTTTATTTAATCAGCACAGAGGAACCTCGATTATCCAAACGAGATGGGTGGGCAGTATTTCGTTTGGATAATTAATTACTCGGTTAATTGATTCAATGCCTTTCTTCTGGTAAAGTCTGCTCCCTGTTCAGGAGGTAAGGCAGCACCACAGCACGCGCAAGCCCCCGCCCTCCGAAACCCGTCCAACACCGCCACCCCCCTGCCCTCAATTCCGTCCAATACCACCCACCGCCCGATCCCTCCCGCAGCGTCCCCTCCCCACCTCGCCTCCCTCCTCCATTCGTCCCACCTCCTCTCTGGGGCAGCCGGACTGGACACCAACAACAAGACTGCTGCTGCTGCTGCCTTTTGGGAGGTAAGTCTCCAAGTAGCGCACACACACACACATGCACACATACATACACACACACGCATACACACACATATACACACACACACATACACACACGCTCACGCACACCCGCATACACACACACACGCATACACACACGCATACACACACACACACATACATGCACGCATGCACATGCATACACACATGCATACGCACACACATACACACGCACACACACATACACACACGCATACACACACACACACGCACACCGCACACACACACACATACACATACACGCATACACACACACACACACGCATACATGCACACATACATTCACACACACATACACATACACACATCACACACACATATACACGCCTACACACACGCCTACACACACACCTACACACACGCATACACACACGCATATATACACACGCATACTCACATATACACACACACACACCCACGCACATACACACACACACGCATACACATACACACACAGATATACACACATACACACATATATACACACGCATACACTCACACACACACACATACACACACACACACACACACACACGCACATACGCACACACACAACCACGCATACACATGCGCACACACACATACAGACACACACCCACACGCACACACACACCAACACATACACACACCCACATACATATATTCACACACACATACACACATTCATACACACATACACACACATACACATACACACACACACCCATGCAATACACACACACAGCCACATACACACACACACGTACATACACACATGCACACATACACACACATACACATACACACACACACCCATGCAATACACACACACAGCCACATACACACACACACGTACATACACACATGCACACATACACACACATACATACACGCACACACACATGCACACACATATACATACACATACATATACACACATACACATACACAAATACACATATACACATACACACACACACACACATAACCACGCATACACATGCACACACACACATACAGACACACACCCACACGTACACACACACACACCAACACATACACACACCCACACACACATACATATATTCACATACACATATTCATACACACATACACATATTCATACACACATACACACGCATACACATACACACACAGCCACGCAATACACACACACATCCACATACACACACACGTACATACATACACGAACACATATTCATACACACACATATACATACACACATACATATACACATACACATACACACACAGCCACGCAATACACACACACATCCACATACACACACACGTACATACATACACGCACACATACATGCACACACATACATACACACATACATATACACACATACACATACACACACATACATATACATACACATACACGCACACATATTCACACACACGCATACACACACATTCGCATACACACACACATACATACACATATACGTATACGCACACACACATACACATACATATCCACACACACATACACACCCACATATACACACACACATACACACAGACACATATGCACACACACACACACACAACGCTTTACTGCAACATTTTAGCAGGTTCCACCTCTGTCCTGTACAGGACAATGTTGGAGAGATTATCTGGGGAAGGGGGATTCATAGTACATCTTGTGTAGAACTCCAGGGAAAGTGTGTGTGGGGGGAGAGAGAGAGAGAGAGAGAGAGAGGAAGGGTGGGAGGTCAGTCATTTAGAGATGGTGCCTACATTCCCATCTTGGCAGCACTTTTAATCATTCTAAACAAAAGACACGATCAGTGTTGGACACACGTCTTTAATATAATGTTTCTTTCGGGACCTCGAGATATCCTTCGGATAATTGATATTCGGATAATCGTGGTTCCTCGGTATATTTAATCAATTGTGTAATTGATAACAATCAACTGAACCACTAGAGGGAGCAATTCACCTACAGATGAAAACTGTTCACAAAACAAAGCCCTGTGTCATGGATCTATCCAAGTTCCATCCTTCATTCCCTACCACCAGCAAAATCAAAATTATGTCATTATTTATACTGTTTGCTATGTGTGGGGTCTTGTGATGCACAAATTAGTTGCTGTGGTCTGTGACTAAACAACTGTCATGTGGATGTAAGCCACTATGTAAATTCTTTCATAATGAAAGTGGAGATGTAATAAAACACATGACACATAACTCACGACATCATTTTTTCAGAAATATACTCTTAATTATATTGACACTATCCAGACATAACAAATAGTGCAATTAACAAAGATTATAATGTTTGAACTTGCAGCTTTATTTCTTTATTTTCTACTTAAACCTAAGAAGGTCTGCCATGTGTAACTTTCATGTTTCTACACTATATTATAATAGCTGCAATATTTAACTTTTAACTTTGTTTTTTCTTTCTATCTTGTTCTTAAGATCCTGTACTTGTAACTAAGGTGGTGCCATGTGTGGTGACACAATACACTTTTTACGGCATGGTGGCTCAGTGGTTAGCACTGCTGCCTCACAGCACCAGGGCCCCAGGTTCGATTCCAGCCTCAAGTGACTGTCTGTGTGGAGTTTGCACATTCTCCCCGTGTCTGCGTGGGTTTCCTCCGGGTGCTCCAGTTTCCTCCCACAGTCCAAAGATGTGCAGGTCAGGTGAATTGGCCGTGCTAAATTGCCCAGTGTTAGGGCATTAGTCAGAGGGAAATGGGTCTGGGTGGGGTTAGTCTTGGAGAGTCGTTGTGGACTGGTTGAGTTGAAGAGCCTGTTTCTATACTATAGGGAATCTAACCTTACTGTGTTCCTGTACTTTTGTGCTTAAGTATGCATGACAATAAAATCAAAATCAAACACTTGGCGGTAGCTGATTCTAGTCTAATGTTAAGATTACATCAGAGAATATATAATAGTGCTTCCCAGAACCATTTTCCACTGTTACCCCATTGTAAAGCCTGAAGAATTAATGGATGTTGGAGGATGGGGGATTTGTTGAACCTTTAAGCAGCAATTGGATAGGTACATGGATGAGTGCTTAATCTAGGATAGATGTTCGGCACAACATGGTGGGCCGAAGGGCCTGTTCTGTGCTGTATTGTTCTATGTTCTATGTTCTATAAGACCAGGAGAGCAGGGGGAGGGAATCTACCTTGGAGCATGACCCCAAATTTCAACCCATGACCGCACTTGATCTCCCAACCCCTACTTTGGGAAGCTCTAGAGAAGTAGATACAGTTACCAAAGTTTGCTGCCAAAGCAACTTGTAATTCTTTTTCCACAGACACTGCTGTTTCATTCAGTCAATTCTTAATTGGGCCACTAGATGGAGCATGTCAGCTGCATATCAAAGGGTTTTGTTACCCCTCAGCTGAAACAGTGAATCTCAACAAACTGCATTACTGTATATTAGCGCCATTAGTGGAACCTGGGTGGACAGCTGAAGACGTGGCAAATGGAAAAGGAGAGGCTTGAGGCACTTGGATGCAAATTGCAGTCAGAAAGCAAAACCTGATTTAGCCGGCACTAAATTGAAGGAGGTTCTGGCTTTTAGATGTTGATGTTTGGGAAAGCATTTGGAAAGTTGAACAAACACCCTGTGGGTCACTGGCGTGGACAGAGGTAGCGCCCTGCATTGTCGGCATGTGAAAGGTAGCACCATCGTGCTTGAAAAAGTACCAGGGGAAAGGAGGAATAGTCAGCAAGAGACTAGTTCTGTCACTGACTGGAAATTGAGAGGTGGATGGCACTAAGCAAACTGTGGACAGAGCATGTCAGCACCAGAAAAATCTGCAACACAATCTTTACCTAAAGTTTTCCTGAGGATACTGCATCATGTAGTTTGTGTGAAACTGTTCATTGAATAAAAACTCTATGAAGTATCGCAAATTCAGACACAGGTGGCACAGTGGTTAGCACTGCTGCCTCACAGCGCCAGAGACCTGGGTTCAATTCCCGCCTCAGGCGATTGACTGTGTGGAGTTTGCACGTTCTCCCCGTGTCTGCGTGGGTTTCCTCCGGGTGCTCCGGTTTCCTCCCACAGTCCAAAGATGTGCGGGTCAGGTGAATTGGCCATGCTAAATTGCCCGTAGTGTTAGGTAAGAGGTAAATGTAGGGGTATGTGTGGGTTGCGCTTCGGCGGGTCGGTGTGGACTTGTTGGGCCGAAGGGCCTGTTTCCACACTGTAAGTAATCTAAAAAAAAATCTAAAGGTGATCAGTATTTCGGGGGTTGTGTTCCTGTGGGATATCAAAATATCTGGTCTGCCATCTAAACACTCTTCCCCTTCATCACTGCACAGTAACCACCTCATTTCCTGCCAACGGTTGCAATTCCTGTCAGTAGAAGGACTGTGAGTGTGGAAGGGACTGTGGCAGAGGAGCATGTTATGACCCCACCTGCAGGTTTGTCACTGTCCTGTTTGAAGAACATTCTGAACCCAAGCAGAATGACTTGCGTTACCCTTGCACTACCATCCTTCAGTATCAGTAGCAAATGGAGTAAACCAGACTCCCTTTAATTGATGTTTGTGGAATGATGTGGGCTCATTTCCAAAGGTTTTCACTTGGATCTGTTGGATAATATTTAATCACCTTTGTAAAACAAAACTTAAATGTGATTTGTCCACTCACCCAACTTGGCATCGATGTTTGACAGGACACACCCTGTTGTTCCCTTATGTCAATTGATTGTATAAACATAGCAACCAATATCTTGGCTTTCTTTAACTGCCAAGCACAATGAACTAAACCTGTACAAGCTCAATGAAATCAAAGAAAGAAATCGTCTTCTATACATACATTTGGGATTGCAAAATGTATGGCAACAGATATTGTACTTTGTACAAAGTGCGACTGAAGAAAATGACACTATAGTAAGTTTGTCAGTTAGTGCATTACCATTTCACATGTCTTTTGCCTTCCTTGGAATGTATTTGCATATATGTCCCCTGGCGTTATCCTGTGGGTGGTATCATATGATTTAGATTTTGCCATATTGTACAAAAGCATTTATCTAAGGACACATTTAATCTTTCCCACTTGAAGCTCTGCCTCATACTGTAGATCCTGTATAGGATATTGCCGATAACAGACTGGTTAAATAAAAATAAAATACTGCAGATGGTGGAAAGATGAACCATAACACCAGAAAATGGGGAAGAAACTAAACAGATCTGGCAGCATCTGTGGAGAGAGGGAAAAAAGAGAGTTAATGTTTCAAGGCTGGTACAAATCATCTTCAGAACTAAAATGAAAAATGTTTTATTCTCATCGGAGAGAAGAGCAGAATTTCTTCAAGGTGGGCATACCCAGAAGAGTGTAGTGGCAGTGCTCTGAGTCAGTGTTTCCTGAACCACTTCCTATTGAAGGAGGGCTAGGAGAATTGATGGAGAGCTGAGAGAATAGAGTTCATTTAAACTGCAGGATTTTTGAATGAAAAGGAAATACAATTTCATCAGGTTTTTCAGAGTAGGCCTCAGGCCTCAAGGGTCCTGTCAGTGAGGCAACACTCAACATTGAAACAAAACCTTATTTATTCTTGGCAAAATCCTTCAATTTGAATATTACTATTAAACACTTCTCTTCCATTCTAAGTTGGACAGTTTAAGCTTCTCCAGCCTCTTGGTGTAACTGAACAAAGAACAGTACATTTGCAATTTCGTATTCGTGATTTCTCAGATAGTTAACTAATTATTCCCACTTAGAACAAGGCCCAGACTACATCCAGGAGAAAGTGAGGACTGCAGATGCTGGAGATCAGAGCTGAAAATGTGTTGCTGGAAAAGCTTCAGGAAGAAGGGCTCATGTCTGAAACGTCAATTCTCCTGCTCCTTGGATACTGCCTGACCTGCTGAGCTTTTCCAGCAACACATTTTCAGCCCAGACAACATCCAGACACTTACATCACAGAATTGCCAGTCAATGCCAATCTCCACCGAGAGGAATTAACCAGTATTTTGTTATTTGTTGTTGGGATATTGATGTTACTGGCTAGGCCAGCATTTATTGCCCATCACCAATTCCCCTTGCACAGGTGGTGGTGAGCTGCTTTCTTGAAACACTGTACTCTTTGGGGTGTAGGAACTCCTTGAATACTCTTAGGAAGAGATTTACAGGATTTTGATCTCAGCAACAGTGAAGGAATGATGATATTGTCCCAACTCAGGATGGAGAGTAGCTTAGAGCAGAATTGTAATTGTGGTGTTCCCATATTATCTGCTGTCCTTCTGTCCTTCTACGTAGTAGAGGTCCCTGGTCTGGCAAATGCTGTTGAAGGAACCTTAGTATGTTACTGCCATGTGTCTTGTCAATGTTACACACTGTTGGTGAAGGTGCAATGGCAGTGATATGAATGAGCGTTGAAATTGGTTAATGGGGTGCCAATCAAGCGGGCTGCTTTGTCCTGGATGCTGTCAAGCTGTTTGAGTGTTGGAGCTGCACCCATCCAGACAAGTGGGGAGTATTCCGTTACTACCTCAGTGTACATCACCGCCATTACTAAATCCTTACCATTAATATCCTCAGTAGGCTAACCATTGACCAAAGACTCGACAAGACCGGCCCATATAAGTGCCAAGGCTAATAAGGCAGGATGCAATTTGGGTTTTATATAGCAATGAGCTTCTTTCTGATTCCTTTATCTTTTGCAACATCTATGAGACAGATGTGGAGATGGAGAAATACACCTCACTTGGGTGTAGCTGCAAATACACTCTGAAAGAACAATCAACTTGACTCAATCAAATAGCCTAATTATTCACCCCCCCATCCCATTTGAGATATTGTGGCTGTAATATATCCAAACTACAAAATGTGGCAATATTTGAGGATTTCTTGGACTGTACTTTCCAAGTCTGAGGGGATGGGTTTGAATCCCACCATGGCAGATGGTGAAATTTGAATTTTAAAAACGTCTGCGACAGAGAACTGGCACAATAGTGATCATGTCATCACTGTCAATTGTCATAAAAAGCCCATCTAGTTTCACTTATGTCCTTCAGAGAAGGAAATCTGCTGTCCTTACCTACGGTCACAGGTGAGGTGCCGGAAGACTGGAGGTAGGCTAACGTGGTGCCACTGTTTAAGAAAGGTGGTAAGGACAAGCCAGGGAACTATAAACCGGTGAGCCTGATGTTGGTGGTGGACAAGTTGTTGGAGGGAATCCTGAGGGACAGGATGTACATATATATGGAAAGGCAAGGACTGATTAGGGATAGTCAACATGGCTTTGTGCATGGGAAATCATGTCTCACAAACTTGAATGAGTTTTTTGAAGAAGTAACAAAGAAGATTGATGAGGGCAGAGCAGTAGACATTATCTATATGGACTTCAGTAAGGTGTTCGACAAGGTTCCCCATGGGAAACTGGTTAGCAAGGTTAGAGCTCATGGAATACAGGGAGAACTAGCCATTTGGATACAGAATTGGCTCAAAGGTGGAAAACAGAGGGTGGTGGTGGACGAATGTTTTTCAGACTGGAGGCCTGTGACCAGTGGAGTGCCACATGGATTGGTGCTGGTCCACTATGTTATGTCATTTATATAAATGATTTGGATGTGAACATAAGAGGTATTGTTAGTAACTTTGCAGATGACACCAAAATTGAAGGTGTAGTGGACAGCGAAGAAGGTTACCTCAGATTACAAAGGGATCTTGATCAGATGGGCCACTGGGCTGAGAAATGGCAGATGGAGTTTAATTTAGATAAATACAAGGCATTGCATTTTAGGAAAGCAAATCTTAACCGGACTTATACACTTAATGGTAAGGTCCTAGGGAGTGTTGCTGAACAAAGAGACCTTGGTGTGCGGGTTCATAGCTCCTTGAAAGTGGAGTCGCAGAATTGTGAAGAAGGCGTTTGGTATGCTTTCCTTTATTGGTCAGAGTATTGAGAACAGGAGTTGGGAGTTCATGTTGCGGCTATACAGGACATTGGTTAGGCCACTGTTGGAATATTGCATTCAATTCTGGTCTTCTTCCTATCGAAAAGATGTTGTGAAACTTGAAAGGGTTCAGAAAATATCACAAGGATGTTGCCAGAGTTAGAGGATTTGTGCTGTAGGGAGAGGCTGAACAGGCTGGGGCTGTTTTCCCTGGAGCGTTGGAGGCTGAGGGCTGACCTTATAGAGGTTTATAAAATTATGAAGGGCATGGATAGGGTAAATAGACAAAGTCTCTTCCCTGGGGTTGGGGAGTCCAGAACTAGAGGGCATAGGTTTAGCGTGAGAGGGCAAAGATATAAAAGAGACCTAAGGGGCAACCTTTTCACACAGAGGGTGGTACGTGTTTGGAATGAGCTGCCAGAGGAAGTGGTGGACACTAGTGTAATTGCAACATTTAAAAGGCATCTGAATGGGAATATGAATATGAAGCATTTGGACAGACATGGGCCAGGTGCTGGCAGGTGGGACTACATTGGGTTGGGATATCTGGTCGGCATGGATGAGTTGGACCCAAGGGTCTGTTTCCGTGCAATACATCTCTATGATTCTATGACTCTATGTCAGTCCAGATCTATAGCAATATGGTCGCCTCTTAATTGCTCTTTGGACAATTAGAGGTGGGTAATAAATGCTGGTTTAGCCAGTGATGCCCACATGTGAGAATTACTTCTTAAAAAACTGCTTCCCTGACAGCTCTGTGGATGTATCTAAATGACATGGATTGAGTGGTTTATGAAGGTGGTTCACCACCAACTTTTAAGGATAATTAGGAATGGGCATCATCAACCAACAATGTCTTAGTCCCAAGAATGGAAAAGGGATTGTAAGATGATCATTTGTTTTTGGTACGAATGATATAAAATGCCAGTAAACATTTTATAAATATGAAAAAGACTTGTTCAGCATCACCTTTGTACTTGACAACTGTTTCACCGTCTCTCTTTGTTTGCAGTTGTTCTTGCAGAAGGAAGTGAGGTTTCAGAAGAGACAGCTTCCTGAGAATGACACTGCAAAATGTCGCCAGAAAAGGGTGAAACGTGAGCATGCGGAGGAGAATGAGCAGAAGAAACCAGGTGAAGATGTTGCCGAGAAGGAAGGCTTTCAAAAGGTGGAGGCTTCAGAATGGATGAAGATTAAGACGTGGCAAAGAAACGTGGCTGGGGAGAAGCACAAGTCACGTTCTGGAGAAAAAGCGACTTTGAGCTCACAAACCAACAACTTTCCAATCACAACCTCACTGATAGACCTGGGTCCCATTGACTCCAAGGAACAGCATTGCCCAGTCAAGGGAAAGGTCTCAACACCTCAGCAATCTGGATCACTACAAATCACTGTAATGCAAGGTTGTGGCACTCACTTTCATAAGCAGCCTGCAGGAGGCAACGATACCCATCCGTGCAATGGGCACTCACGTAAGGTCACTGCTGTAGACCAGCAGATCCGCCGCCCCCTTTACCACTATGAAGATGTTGTTAGTTGTTTACTGGATTATCACCAGCTAGCGTGCCCTTCGAACCTCAATCTCTGCTGTGGCACCAACAACCCCATTAACCACTCCGAGTGGCGGAGAACAGTCTTCGATGATGGGAAAAGCTTCCGAATAGACTTGAAGAACAAACTGAGCCATCTTTGCACCAAGGTTAGCATCACACCGCAAAACAGATGGCGAGATTATGACCATGACAGCAGCTACAGATGGACTGTCACCATCAGCAAGTCTGGCACCAAGCAGAAAGCCTTGAGCAGTGGTGCTGGCCATCAGCTGAAGGAATATGACCGAGAGTTCAAGGTGCAGTGGAAGGATTCAGGCAACCAGTTGGATTTTCGGGAAGATTTTATTGGTGGTTGCCAATTACACTTAAAAGATACAGTTCATTGCTCAGGGCAAAGATGTGCTGTTTCTGTCTGTGACCTAATGAGCCAAGAAGAGGATTTAGTCTGTACCTCTGAGGACCTGTATTCCAAGACCAAGGATCTATGGACTTCTTCCCATTCAGGCTTCAAAGAACCATGGAAAAATCCAACTACCAATTGGAAAATTTCAATTAAAAACTCTCAAAATGATTGGGTTGTACCAAGGTTGGAGGATGATCACCAGTCCAGGAATTCAAGCAAAACTTACAACAATCAACTGGTGTCTCACTGTGAGGTAACCAAGATTGCACCAGGATGTTCTAGCCAAGACAGCACAGATGGGCTGAATCAGTCAGATAGTATAGTAAAGCACAGTCACAAGAATAATTCTTATGAATTCAGTGCTGTGAACAGCTGGTCAAATTGTAAGTCAGGAATACACCAAGAAGCCTTGAAATATAAGCTTAATAAAAAATATCGAACATGCAGCAATGATGCAAATCCAGCTCCCAACGGATCCAGGAGTGAGCTAAAATATTCCTGGATAGAAGATGAAAGCAAGTTAGAAGAAGAACATTATGTTTCCAGCAAACCTTGTAGTGGACACCAAAGGAAAGGCTTCTGGAAAGGATCTGGGAAACATGTTAGTGAAGACGCGGACTTGGAGAGTCAGCTGTCTGGTTGTTCTGAAGTCTCCAGTGCTGAAACAACACACAAAAATAAAGAAAGCCACACTGCAACCAAGCATTGTAAACGTAAGCATCATCTCATGGATTCTAACAGAGAGATAAAGAACCATAGAGTCATAGAGTCATACGACATGGAAACAAACCCTTTGGTCCAACTAGTCCACACCAACCATGTTCCCTGAGTTAACTAGTGCCACTTGCTTGCACTTGGGCCAAGTCCCTCCAAATTGTTCCTATTCATGAACTTATCCAAATGTATTTCAAATGTTGTGACTGTACCTGCATCCACCACTTCCTCTGGCAGTTCATTCCACATACTAGCCACTCTGTGTAAAAAAAATGCCTGTCATGTTCCTTTTAAAATCTTTATCCTCTCACCTTAAAATAAAATGCTGTCAAGTTTTGAACTCCCCCCACCTGAGGGAAAATACTTTTACTATTCACCTCATGTAAATATGCCTATGTATATCACCTATGCCCCTCATGATTTTAGAAATCTCAGTAAAGTTACCCTTCAACCTCCCACGCTCCAGTGAAAAAGCTGCCCTGCCTATTTTTATAGCTCAAACCCTCCATTCCCAGCAGCATTTTTGTAAATCTTTTCTGAACCCTCTCTAGTTTAATAATATCCTTCCTATAACAGGACAATCAGAACTGTACACAGAACTCCAGAAGAGGTCTCATCAATGTTCTGTACAACCTCAACTCCTATACTCAAAGGTCTGAGCAATGAAGGAATGCGTACTAAATACCTTCTTAACCACCCTGTCTACCTACAACACAAATTTCAATGAATTCAGTAATTGAACCCCTAGGTCTCCCTGTTCTACAACACTACCCAGGGCCATACCATTAACTGTGTAAGTCCTGCCTGTTTGTTTTACTAAAATGCGATACCTCACATTTCTCTGAATTAAACTCCATCTGCCACTCCTCAGCCCATTGGGCCAATTGATCAAGATCCCTTTGTAATCTTAGATAATCTACTTCACTGTCCACTATACCACCAATTTTGGTGTCATCCTCAAACTTACTAACCATGCCTCCTCTATTCTCATCCAAATCATTTATATAAATGACAAACTAAAGTGGACCCAAGACTGATCTTTGAAAAACACCGCTGGTCACAGGCTTCCAGTCTGAAAAACAACCCTCCACCACAACCCTCTGTCTCATTAGATAAATTCTTTGGCTGCATCCCAATACAGAGGAACCACAATTATCTAGCATTCGATTCTCTGACAAAATACTCTTCACCAGCGTCATTCGGATAATCAAGGTGCCTCTGTACATGAAGAATGAATGTGTGGATAATTACTGCTTTTAAGAGAAGGTTTTGGTATTCACCGTGGTTGCTCTGTAGATTATTCTTGGCCTTAGGAGAGAGATTTGAGCCAACATCATTATCTTTCCAAAATGGAAGCAATTGGGAAACAGATATACTTTCACAAACAATTTGATGCTGACCATGGACTTTATAACAATAACAGCAAAAGATGAAACATGAAAACAATTCAAACAAATTTCAGCATGACATGTAAACAAAAAGAATTAAAGTGAATAAAAATAATTTAGATGGTCTGATACAATGATGCTTATGCATAATCTTATCCTCTTATAAATGAATAACCTAATCTTCTTATTTAAAGAACCAAAACATTTTTAAAAATTCCACAATTTATTGTGCTATTTATAATAAAACCCATTTAAATACATTGGTAGATTTCTAGGCCAAAGCACTTAAATTAATCTGATTTGAACAAAATAACATATTAAAACCAGCTTAGGTATGAACTGACATATGGTCAACACCAGAGACTGCTTATCATTCACTCTTCTTGAGCATGTTTGAGATAACAAAATCTGTACTCAGGAGTGAACATAGATAAGGATACTGTCCAGATATTTGGCAGTTAGAAATAAGAAGAGTCTACAAGTGTTTCCCTACAATAACATTTAAGTTGCTTTCTCAATACTGTTTTGACTTAGCCAATATTTTCTCCACAAAAACACCACCTAAAAACATAATTTAGTCACTTTATATACATGATTCAATGGCTAATCTCTCTGCTTCTTGGGAGCTTGTTATGTACAATTAGCTACCACACTTTTTTTTGTGCTATGACATAGACAATTAACGATTTTAGTAGCAATACCAATGAAGTGCTTGTGACATTCTGAGGGTATGAAAGATGCTATGTAAACATAAATTTGTTCTTTCTGCAGACTTTGTACTCGAACTGACACCATAAGTTTTGATTACAAATATTCTTTGGTTTTGGTTCCTATTTAAACTCTGATGCTCCAGTTGATAATGTGAATCTTAACCCATTCCCCGGTGCACAGGGGAACTTGGTTTATAATGCCTGTTCCCTCTACTAGTCACTCTAGCTTCAAATCATTTGTTCCAAAGGTGACTTTTTAAAATGATAAGTTGGAATATTTAAAGCTGAACCTAAATTGAACTGCATTTTTCAGAGCAGAATTAATTTACAACATGCATTGTAAAAGATCTGGGTTGGAACTAGTAATACTCAGTTAAACTGTGGCTATAATGTTCTGCTGAGATAGGTGGAATTCTGCATACCATTCACTGGTTTCCAAAGGTTGTTAAGATCTTTTGATGCCTTTGCAAGCTAATTAGTTCAAAAGATAACTTCTGGGAACTGCTTCTAAAATAAAATGTTCTGTCCGCTTGTATCAGAGCCAGTGTAGAACCAATGCAATTTGAGATCAAGTTGATGAAGACCTACATTATTTCAGTTCAACTGAACGTGGAGTGAGAACTGCGGATAAACTCATGATTATTTGCTGCACCATTTCCAGTTCGGCAATGAGGGAAAAAGGTGTACCTGTTTTTATAGTAAACTTTTTATCCATTCATCTAATACCGTGTACCATTCTACTGAAACTAATATTAATCAAACAACTGCAAGGATTTATGGTCATGTAAATGAATACCTGTTGCATTATAATTCAATAAAGAAAAGGCCAAGATTAAATATTTTGCACAATTATTGAACATTGGTTGATCATCTTGGGAATTAACTCCATTAATGTTTCCATTTTTATCTCCTTTATCATACTTCTCAAATTTATCTCTTTGACTTTACTTGTAACATTTGTGCTAAGTTTTGTTTGATAACACACACTTTCACTAGCTGTTAATAGGTAAGAATGAGTTGTGTGTAATAGCAAATCATTTGATAACAAGGCACTTCACACAATCCATTTGACTGCGTTCTCTGATCACAATGTGGTCTCTACGTTAGCGGAAACTAAGCATTAAATGGGTGACTGCTTCACAGAACACTTATCTTCTGACCGCAAGAAAAACACTGAGCTTCCAGTTGCCTGCAGTTGTCAACACACCATAGTGCTCCCCTGTCAACACCTCTGACTCAGCCTTGCTACCATGCTCCAACACAAGCTGGAAGAACAGCACCTCATTTTCCACTAGGAAACTCTGTAGCCTTCAGGTCTCAATATTGAGTTCAACAATCTTAGGGCTTGAGCTTCTCCCATGTTCTTACTCCCACACACCAGGCCGTTATGTGTGAGCGCACAATGATGCTGATTCAACTGATATCACAAATGCAAAATTAGTTAAACCAACTTTCATGCCAGATGCTAGAAGTAATATTTCAAAGTAAAATACTTTTAAATATACATGTTTACAGACAGCAATGACACAAAGTTCATTCACAAATGCTAAATGTACTGTTGAAATAGTTTGTGCTTTGTAATCAAAGTTACTTATTAGAACATCTCTTTTTGTACATTTTATAGTAAAGTTATACTGACTTTTCTAAATGCCTCAAAATGTAATTGAGTCTTTAAACTGAATTTCAACACTAAAATCAAATACCGTGGAACATTTGGATACAATGATTTTGAATTCAAGTATAAAATGTGAATTGGAAAGGTCCTTCACCATAGTACAAAGGTAACTGATTGATAGATTAGGGCAGAAAGTGGCTGATGGTTGGCTATGTCCAGAACCAGGGATCACAGTCTAAGGATACGATGATACCACTTAGGACTGAGATGAAGAGAAATATCTTCATGCAGAATGGTAAGCCGATGGAATTCACTACCATAGAAAGCAGGCGAGGCCCAAACATTGTATGATTTCAAGACGTTTGATGTAACATTTAAGGCTACATTTAAGGAGATCAAAGGGTAGTGTGGAAAACTGGGACAAAGGTATCGGGTCAGATGATCAGCCATAAGCATAATGAATGGCAGAGCAGACTCAAAGTATCAAATGATCTATCCTCCTATTTGCTATGATTTAATAATAACTGCAAGTGACCTTTCCTTAAGAATACAGATTTAATGAGCTGAGTTTCTGATAGTAATGCAGCAATTTAAAGTTATTTCCTGGCACAGTGCACCATTACTCTCTACCTAAAATTTCATGATTTGCCTTAAGAATTTGAACTCAATGTCTGTGTTACGGTTCAGTTCTGCAACTATGACACTGCTGTACCCTTAGTGTGTATTAAGAGTATCTGCCAACTGTACCAGAGGATCTCTTATTCTGAGAACGGTACTCCAATTCTAATTTTTACAGAAGTAAATCAGTACATTTTCGAATTCAAAGTAGTGACATTCTTTATTTCAACAAAAGTAACCACATGCTGCACAGTATTGTCTGATGTGTATAGTACAGACTTACCATATTTTGTTAGTATACAACATTTAATCTGGTTAGGAATACATTTAATGCAAACATAGAATTTTGAATTTTTTTTTTTACAAAGCACAATTCTCTCATGAGGTCACATATCAGCATCCCATTTGTGACGACTGTTGTACAAGAGTTTATACAATGGCACAGAAACAGGTCACTTTATTCCAACATCTAGAAAAACTACAGAAACAAACGTCTTGTTTTTTTTATTGGTTACTGCTAGAATTATTTAACACACACATTAAAATAGTTTGGTTCATAGGCTCATTATTTTAAAGGGAATGTGATTTTAACTGAATTGATCCCCCACATCAATTTAGTGTTCAGAATTTGTAAATTCCCATTCAGTTACTGCTGGATACTTTTGCCGAGGCGTTGCATCTGCTCAGGGCTCTGTCACATTTACAAGAGGCAAGCAACAAGATTGACCAGAATTATTAACTGCTTACCCTACAGTATCCATACGCAATGTAAATTTGTTTGGTGATGCACATCTGTCTGAACCGAAAATATTGCTACAAGCCCAACCTAAGTGAAATATGGGTTAGCTCTGTGGGAATGTAGTTTAATGCAATTTGCTCGTGTGAAATGTTGAGCTGGTCTGGTCAAGCTGAATGCTCGTTTCCCTGCTGTCCCACCCACAAGCTTCTAAAGCGCAAAGGCCTTTTCCCTCTTCTATAAAATAAATGAAAGAAAACACTGGCTACACATTTTCCAATTATCCTGACTGAATGGAATAGTTTGATTATCAGACTGAGCAGCTCTGCCTTGGTTGGGACAAGTCGTGTTATTGTAGTTTTACAATATTTAGAGCTGAGTTCTGTTCTCAGAATGATGGACCTCCCTCCACAAATCTTCATGCTTCACCACAAAACATCTGTCAAACTAATGAGACCGAACAGTTGCAATAATCATGCCCTCCCCACCCCGCAGAAATCTTACTCAAAAATTTCAATGCAATGTTGTTGCTTGATCAATTCTACAAAAATAGATCTTTCCAAACTGCAGAACTTCACTCCTTTATCAATTCTTTAGCCTCTTTTGCATCTTTTGTATCTTCTTCATCCGTGTATTCTGTGGGCTCCTCTCCCGGTTTCAGGAGTTTTCCGACATAATAGTACTTCTCTGAAAAAGATAGAGAAGAAAGAAAACAACTATTAAAGGCATTAGTTCAAATGACCTACCATTCCAATCTTAGGAAGTCTCTCAAAACACATGCTGGCACACATTTTAGTTCCCACTGCAGTGTGTTACCATGCAAAGGGTGAAACCTCACTTCCTTCAACTCGCTCAATCTCTCTGTTACATCACAACATGGACTATACACAGGTGCATGTTTGAAAGGACAACAACCCTACTTTATCCAGTCTTGTAATCAACTTGTTCTATACTGATCATGCCAAACACACAGTATCAAGAGTTGGATCCTAGTAACACCACACCAAGGAGCTATGATTATCACAGTATTCTAACCATACTTTGAAAAAATGTAACGAGGAAAGACTCAAGGTTGAGTGCGCACGTGAGGGAACAAAATGCTCACACTCATTTCCATTACTACATGTCCACAGAAAATTTAGTAAAAATAAAATTCTGTGGCTTTTGCTTTTACAAGAGATTAAGTTCATTTGAATCATAAAATATCAGGCCAAAATAGAAATAGATTAGATAACTGTACAAGAAGAGATTTTAAATACAAGAGAATTTTTGTTTTGAAAGGGCTATCAAACAATGAAATGCATTACTGCAATTCATTGCTGGTTTTGTTTCCACCGTCTCCTGACAAGCCTCAGAAATCCCAATGCATGCACATAGCAGATCAGGTTGCAGATGCTCCAGTGTTCCAGATACCATGGTGTCCATTTCAAAGACAGTAATGTGTCTGCGTGGGGTGATGGCATGAAAACCTGACAACAGGAAGCAGGAATAGGCATGCTGTGGGTCTGTCTGACAGTTGGAAGCAGACAGAAGATACTCGAGGCTACAGATGTATTGCGGCTAGCAGGTTCCAGGCAGGCAGAGCTCGGGAACATTTCCAAAGTACTGAGAAGGCAGAAAGTCACTGATTCTGAATGGAGACAGAGGAGCAACAATGAGAAGGTGTATCGATACAACTAAACTGGTGAGGAGCATGTGCCTGATTAATGTCCAAGGAGTTGTTCGCTAAGTGGGGAAGTGTGAAGGAAGCCCATCACTGTATTTGCTTGATGCAGCTTCAAAATATTGGAGCTAAGAGAAACCCAAGGGCATTACCAGCTTTGAGAAGCTAACTATCTGTGAAAGAGCTAGAATTGTGCTGGAGAGCTGCTTGAGAATCCACAGGAATGCAGCATCAGAGAAAGAGATCGAAACATCAGGACATGAGCAGCTGAGCAAACTCAAGACACAGTTTTTGAGGAGTTTTCAAGGTAGATCTTCACAAGTGAAGAAGATTGAGTTTTTAAAAGACTTTTTGTGACTCACAGTAACTGCTTCCATCTTAAGAGTGTTCCGAGAAATTAGTGGGATGCATCTTAACCACATTACTTACTGTATCGTGCAAATGTTTGACCATAGTTCGCCTATTAACTCAGATTTACCTCATATTAATTCTAGATTTTGGAGTACAAGTTGTCTGTGTATTACATGCATGATATAATTCTGCTATACTTCCTTAATTCTGTACATAAAGATTAACGTGTTTCTTATAAATTACAGAGGCTTGTGACTATTAGGGGAAAATTGGCTTCACCTTTAAATTCACATGAAGTTCCAGCTGGGATTTGAATGAGTTAGAGAGTTTGAGTTACCATACGGTACATCTCTTATGATTCTATGGCAACAATCATATAAATCATTTAAGATTCAATTTCATTTATTCTTATTAGATAAAGTAGTCAGATTAAAAGAAAAGTTAGTTAAACTGCATAAACATGCTCAGATGTTGATGCAGCAGGGTTTCTGTGAAAATGCTGTGTGGCTGAACTGAGGCCTTCGTTGGAAATGGAATGTGAGAATGACCCCATCACCAAGATAAAGCAATAGGATTTAGTTAAGGATAGAAATGAAACACAGGCTTTGGAAATGAGATAGGATGGAACCTGGGAAGATAGGGAGCAGTGAGACCAGGATAACAGGTTGATTTGCCGCTTTTGGAATGTGGAAAAAAAAACAAGGTTTTTATCTAATACAGACAATTTAAGAATTTGAGTAACGTACTGTCTATGTGACTTACAATGTAGAAATATCTGATGAATTTTCGTTCAATTAGAGTGCTACCTCTCAATCTTTTCTGGGCTAAACTCTACCAACGCTGGCTCAATAAACAGGTTTGATAACCTGTGCCTAAGACTCTTGAGATTATTTCCCAAGATAATTGAGCACAACGTGACTTTATTCTCTTAGTTTGAACCTGGAATCTCAAGCTTAGTCACTTTAAATAAAACATATTATACCAAAATATGATATTTTCATCTGGGACTGTAACAGTACCCAGATTTATATTAACCCATTGGGTAGTCAGTTGTTATTGACAAAAGTGATTTTATAGATTCATACATTCCAAACAATGAGCAAGAGCCTATCACACCCAATGAACAGCAGAATCATGGTTGTCAGAATAAGACTCCATTCTTCACTCAGCAGGACTGTCTAACCGACAACTCAAAGCCTCCACCTTCTGACTCAGCAAGGATTAGTCAAGGTTCACGTTATCACTGTCAGTGACTAAAGCTGAAACCTTGCCAATATTTAAGATGGAGTAAAATACGTGATTGTAATTTCTATGGAGGTCTTGGAAGAACTTTGAAGACAGACTGAGAAACCAAGCATCAATGTTACTAACACAATATGCTTACCAAGCTCCAGAACAAACCTGAAAGGCTAGTGTGTCCATTTCCACAAATGAATTAGTATCAGTAAAACTTGTTGGTAAAAGCTTATGTTACTGCAATGAGCTGCAAAGCACTTTTCTCCAGTCAGAACATTCGAGTGCAAGTATACCCCACAATGTATCGGGAATTACATAGCTACATGAAAACAAAACATACCTTATTTGTTTGTATTAGAAGCTGTAAGACATTTCCGGTCTGCTTTTTCTGAAGTTCACAGAAGAAGCATTAGTCATTAGAGATGAATTAGGATCGTGATTTGCTTCCTAATCTTTTCTGTGGTACAGGCTTTTAATCTTTGCTGTACCCAGACTTCCATCTTCAAGTGGATTCTACCCCTTAGAGGTGTAATAGGATGTCTAAGGAACCCAGGCATAAATTCTGGAGTGTAGCAATTTCACCACTTGGTATTTATCCAAACTGAATACATAATTCTGCTACATATGAGAACATAAGAAACAGGAGCAGGAGACGCTCAATCAGCCCCTCAAGCCCTTTTTACCATTTAACAATGATCAGTCACCTTAGCTTCACTTTCTTACGCTATCCCCACATCCCTTCAATTATTTAGTATCCAAAAATGTAAATTTTTTGTACATTTGTTTCCTCTGTGATAGATGACCATAACATTTGTGTCTTCCTCAATAAACCGCCACAGGCAGGGGAATCAGCTAATATGACAGGAAGTACTAACTGACAGTAAACCTCTATGAATAAGATTCCACAGTATTAAGCATAGTAGATCAAAAAGGATTTAATAGCAAGCTGACAATTTCACATTTGATTCTGTACTGATGGTATGTGTCAACAAATGACTTTTTAAAAAAATACTGTGGTGGGAGAAAATATTATGAAGAGGTTTTGTACACACATTTGTACAGTTGGATAACAGCAAAGGATAATTCAGTCTGAGATTCTTCCTCTTTACTGCACTTCCATGAATTTTATACAAGAGATTAATCTCTCCTGGCCCAGACAATACAAACAGAAGTTCAGACATCCATTATCATACAATACTTACGAGTGAACTGCATCTCCCACTCCTGAAGACTTTCCAGCTGCATCGCATTAAGATCAGACAAGTCATCATATTCGTCCTTCAATGCCTCCTTATCCAGGCAGAATGTAGCAAGGCCTCTTGACGCATCTCTACCAGCAAATATGCCATAAGGACCCTCTAAGTGAAAACAGTACTTTATTAATGCAATAATGACCTTCAACTGAAGTTTCACCTCCCTAACAATTCTGGGACATGGGAGAAATTATCTCACAGAAAACAAAGACTTACTACATGGCAATTAAACTGAGCTTAACTATGCTGATTAGAAGCTGTGCAGTTCCTTTTCAGCTTACAGGATTTGAAAAGAAATCAACCAAACAATATAAAATTTGAGAGTCATAAAGAAACAAAGCCCCAAAATAGTAATTGAGCCGGGAGGATAAGAGATGTTCGACTGCAATTCAAACTTTCTAATCCTTGACCCTGAAATTATGCTGAGACATTAACATGGAAATGGCTAACATGCCATCAGCTTTATTAGAAATGTTTAGTCTATCTCATTAAACAGTCAAATCTCTCAGCATTTCATCACAGTACTTTGTCACTTGTGCTGCATTACGGATTAGGTTATGTGATGTCACATTTGATAGGAAAAAGTCATAAGGGAACTAAGTTTTTATCTGCTTTGTACTTGAATTCTATCTCCACCCAGGTCTCTCTCTTTCAGATGGTAGTGTCTGTTAACTTTTTTTATTCACTTATGGGACATGGGTGTCACTGTCTGGCCAGCATTAATTAGCTGCCCTTAAGAAGATGATACTGTGAGCTGCCTTCTGGAACTGCTGTTGTCCACATGCTGTAAGCTGGCCCACAATGCTCTAAGGGCAAAATTCTAGGAGCAACAGTGAAGGAATGGTGATACCTTTCCAAGTCAGGACAGTGAATGGCTCGGAGGGGAACTTACAGGTGGTGTTATTCCTTTGGTGGTATAACTGCTGCCTGTGTCCATCTAGATGGAAGTGGTTGTGGGTTTGGAAGGAGCTGTCTAAGGATTTTTGGTGATTTTTGCTGTGCATTTTACAGATAGCACACACTGCTGCTGAGTGTCAATGGAAGGACTGAATGTTTTGATTCTGTCCATTATACTTTGCAACAATAGTTATCCATCCGGACAACTCTTGATTATCAGCCTTGTTTGAAAATAAAGATTTTTTTGGTTTACCCATCAGACTATAAATGAGTGTTTGATCACAACCTCCCATTTCTACTAGCAGCCACCAGACATGGGCAGAAAGGCCAGTCTGACTGTTACAGCTAACCATGCCCCAGCCCAATTATATTTCCTTCTGGTAACTTATTGGATAAATGGAGGGGAAGAGAACACAAATCAGCAATGGCATTTTTTTTAAATTGGAGATGATCTTCCAAGAAGCAATAATAGTTGGATTACTCAATGCCAGTATATATCAATGGATAATGAAGTGATCTAAAAAGCACCAGATTAGGTCTCTGGGCAAACTAGATCTCAATAAAAGCCCAGTACTTGGGATAAGGGCCAAAGTTCAACTCACCAGAGTAATCCTGGCAGCTGAACCATTCAGAGATATGAAAGAGTATGAAACACATTTCAAGAAATAGAAAGCTTAAAATTAGAAATCACACAACACCAGATGACAATCCAACAGGTTTATTTGGAAGTACAAGCTTTCGGGGTGCTGTTCCCACAGCTAACTGAAGGAGCAGCGCTCCAAAGGCTTGTACTTCCAAATAAACCTGCTGTACTTACAACCTGGTGTTGTGTGATTTTTAACTTTGTCCACCCCAGTCCAACACCGGCATCTCCACATCATAAAATAAAATTAAACAACTGAATGGAAAGAATCAGTGTAAAACACAAACATAAAACAATGGAGGAGTCTAACAGACCCACAGTGTCTTTAGCTAAACACGGAGCATTCATCACCACAATGCAACGTGGATATTCGCATGTCCTCAGACATATTTTTGCTAAAATGTATTTTCACTTTATTTATTCCCCTTATAAAACATTCACTCTGAGGAAATATAAAAGCACTACTGCTCAATGAAGTTTGGGGCATTGAACTGTAATAGATAGTTCAACAGTATTCAAGACATTCAGCCATTTTTAACAAAGCCCTGTGCATTTATGGTTTGGAGCTCCTGCTGTGACAGCTTGGACACTTGATAATAAGCATTAGCAGCAGGAAGGAAGGAACAGGCCTGCCCGCTGCAAGGCAGACCACTCTAATCCCACCCATTCCACTCTTTAGCAAGAAGGATGCTCATCAGTTGTGGTTTAGCTCTCAGTAAACCTTCTAGTTTAATATCAAAAATAACTCAAAGGAAGGAAAATTGATTTTAAAGATGCTGATTAATCAGTAGGTGGTTTTTGCATAGTACAATATTAAATAACCAAAATGACCTCATTTTCAACCCTCAGTATTTGCTGCATCTCAGCTTGATCAGAATTGAGCATACAATTGGACTTCATATCCCCAGACTTGGCAGAGTGGGGTGGAAGAGGGAGTTTGAACAAATCAATGTGCAATTCTATACAATTAAAAATTAAATATATGAAAGAACAAACTATGTAAAAAAAATGCTTGTCTGATCTCTCCTGGACTACTTTGTCCAGTTCTTCTCGTCAGCACAAAACAAATCACACACTCAAGGCTACACAGAGATCCACCAAGGCTCCTTAATGCCTAAAGTTGGAACACTGATTTGAGAGTACTGAATAGATACATCTGTGTTTATTAAACATTGAAAGCAAGATTATTGTCACGATAACTTTGAGCTATTCAAGGCAGTAAATCCTGTCAATTTACCTTTGCCCTATTTATCACAAATGGCCCAAAAATACACACATCACAGCATCCAACTGTATCCACACTTGGCATTTTCTCCTAAGAAAACAATTCCGGTTTTTACCTCCACTAGGCTATATTCCAGTTGGGTAAAAACAATGACTGCAGATACTGGAAACCAGATTCTGGATTAGTGGTACTGGAAGAGCACAGCAGTTCAGGCAGCATCCAAGGAGCAGTAAAATCGACGGTTTGGGCAAAAGCCCTTCATCAGGAATGGGATCAATTTCTCACAGATTTCCTGATATCACACCAAATTTGTTGTTCACTGGGTTAATTCTACTTTACAATCTTCTAAAAGAGCTAAACCACAAAATTTGATGTTGCAACATGTCAAAAGAAATCCAACTGGGGTTTTAATTTTACTAAGATACTTCATTGCCTCAGTCACCATTATGTGCATTTTCCAATAACCAATAACCAAGGAATAGTACAGATCAAACACTCCCTTTCGAGGGGATTGAGTGGTCAGAAGGAGAACTACAAAATTGCTACCATAATAAAAAACCAAGTATTTTAATTATCCTGCTCAAATATATTATGACATAGCTCTTGAGTGGGTGGGACTTGAACTCTGATCTGCTGGTCTAGAGTTAGGGACACTACAGCTATGCCACAAGACCCGCTCATGAGGTACATACACTCTGAAGGGGCCATAATGCATAGAACCTTGGGTGGAGATAACAAGTAAGGCTAAGGAAACACAGCCAAGTACCAAATGAAAACATCACAAGGACATCAATCAGGACGCGGTGGAGGGGATAAAGGATGTTTTTGAAAGTTGGCCACTTGCTTTCTTTGCAGCTCAAGATCGTGATTATGTCACCAAAACTACTGAAGGACATTTCTAGATCTGAGGCATGCAAGAGAGGCTTTAATAGTTAGGTCCAACTTCTGGATGCGATCAATTTATTCCTACATGCGTTAGCATATGCTGCATTTTTTAAGCGGATGACAACTTTGCTGACTGTTCTAGCTGACATTTTAGTGTACTTGATTACTATGACTGCCACACCACACTATCTGAAATCATACCTAAGCATGTTTAGGTATATCAACACAGATTAAACAAAGAAAGCTTCCACCCAGCCTGTTTGTATTATTTCAGTCAGAAGTAGGTCAAGATACTTCACCACCATAAAAGGTGTGTGCAACAAAAAAAATCTTCAAAGCACCTTGAAATTAAGTGGAATGCAGCCATAAATTTTATAAGACAATCAAACTGAGTCCTGCTTACAAGTCAGGGTTAATTCTTAGCCATTGCCTGAATAGTCAGTAAATGATTCAATATCCAAAATTAGCACCAACAACAACAGTAATTCTCTTCAAGGCACAAAACTATCAGCATTTTCTGGTCACAGAGAACTATTCATTAAAAAGTTACAGGAGAAAATGAACCGAACTGGGTTACAGCATTATTTTCAAGCACTGACATGTTTGTGTTTGGTGAAAGAGTCATTTACAGATGCATGTTTATCAGGAATTGAGAGACTGTCAGATCCTGTACAAACAGCAGCAGATAATCAAAGATCAGATGACATTTTGCAATTCACAGTTTAATGTTTAATGAAACTCAAACCACAGTCAAAGACATACCAAGTTCATGTTACACCCCCCTCTTTGAGAAATCTACTATTAAATGTGGTTTTCCAAAAGATACCATCCTGAGATTAACTGTCAACTATCACCCTCAATTCCACATACTTTCCAACAAAGTTGAATTAATTCTGAAATAACAAACGACTGCTCTTCAAAGTCAAGAGAGTGTTGCTGGAAAAGCACAGTAGGTCAGACAGCATCAGAGGAGCAGGAGAATCGACGTTTCGGGTATAAACCCTTCATCAGGAATGAGGTTTGTGGGTTGGGGTTGAGAGATAAATGGGAGGGATGTGGGGGGGAAAGATAGCTGAGAAAGCTGGGTGAAGGTGATAGAGGTGGTGGTAAATGTGTGTATGTGCGTGTGTGTGTGGGCGGGGGAGATGGACAGGTCCGGAGGGTGATCTCAAGTTGGAGGCTTGGGACTGGGTAAATGTGAGGGGAAATGAGGAAGCTGTTGAAATCCACATTTATCCCATGTGGTTGCAGGGTCTCAAGGCGGAACATCAGGCATTCCTCCTCCAGGTGTCCAGTCGTTAGGGTTTGGTGGTGAAGGAGACTCTGGACCTGCATGTCCTTGACGGGGTGGGAGAGAAAGTGGACGGGTGTCCCAGAGATGTCCTCTGAAACCATCTGCAAGAAGGCATCCTGTCTCCCCGATGTAGAAGAGACCATACCGGGTGCAACGGATGCAGCAGATGACATTAGTAGAGGTACAGGTAAATTGCTGGTGGATGTGGAAGGATCCCTTGGGACCTTGGATGGAGGTGAGGGGAGTAGTATGCACCCAGGTATATCTATACCTCCACTGCATCTGCTGCACCCGATGTGGCCTTGGGACCCTGCAACCACATGAGATAAAAGTGGATTTCAACAGCTTCATCATTTCCCCTCCGCCACATCATTCCAAGCCTCCAACTTAGCACCGTCCTCCGGACCTGTCCATCACTCCCCACCTCTGAACGACCACCTTCTCCCTCACTTCATCTACCTATCACCTTCTCAGCTACCTTCCCCCACCCCTCCCATTTATCTCTCTGCCCCAATCCACAAGCCTCATGCCCGATGAAGGGCTTACGCCCAAAATGTAGATTTGCCTGCTTCTCGGATGCTGCCTAATCCTGTGATTTCCAACAACACTTTCTGATCTCCAGCATCTGTAGTCCTTACTTTGTCTGACGGCTCTTAAAAGGTCAACGAGAATTACAAACTGCCAGCACTGTGTTGGGGAAAAAAAATTAGGATCTAAATTTTAAAATGACACAAACATGTGAAACCAACCTACTGTTTAAGGAGCTACACTAATATTCACAAAGATTAGCAGTAATTTCTTGGGACAGTCTGCGATGAGTAATCAGGAGCATAGCATAGCCAAGATATTAGAAACTGTTCGATAACAAAAGTAATTTTCAAAAACAATTCCTTCTAAATGTAGATATACTAGCAGCAATGTGCTGAGAGGTGGGGACAGAGTGCTCCAATGCCCTGCCGTCAGTAATCTGCTGACTGGTGATGCACTAAATTAATCAAAACTAAATTGAGAAGGTAATAGTCATGCAACGCACTGAATAAACACCCACATCCACCAATGGTCTGTGACCCTTGCTCAGTAAAATTCATTTTGGAAGAACTCCAACATTTGGGGGGGGGGGGGGGGGGGGGGGAGAGAAGAAAGGGCGGGGTAGGAGTGGGGTGAGGGGAGGTGAATGGTAAGGTTTTGGAACAGGGCTGGGGCTGTGCAGGGCGGATGGGGGAGAGGGGGATAGGATGTGTGGGGGAGGATCAGGATGGCGGTGGGGGATGGTGGTGGGCGGTGGGGGATGGTGGTGGGCGGTGGGGGATGGTGGTGGGCGGTGGGGGATGGTGGTGGGCGGTGGGGGATGGTGGTGGGCGGTGGGGGATGGTGGTGGGGATGGGGGTGGGCGGTGGGGGATGGGGGTGGGCGGTGGGGGATGGGGATGGGGGAGTGGGGATGGTGGTGGGGGAGTGGGGATGGTGGTGGGGGGTGGGGTGGGAGTGGGGGTGGGGTTGTTGGGGATGGGGAGGTGGGGGACTGGGTGTGGGAGAGGGGGAATGGGGGTTAGGGTGGGAGTGGTAGGATAGGGGTGGGGTGGTGGGTGTTGGGGGGATCGGGGTGGGAAGGTGGGAGATGGAGGAGGATTGGGGTGGGGGGAGATGGGAAGGTGGGGATGGGTTTTGGGGTGGGAGGTCGTGGTAGGGAGGTGGGGGGATGGGAGGGGGATGTCGGGGAGGGGGAGGTGGTGGGGTGGGGAGAGTGGCAGTGGGCGAGATGAGGGGTGGGCGAGATGAGGGTGGGGGGGTGGGCGAGATGAGGGTGGGGGGGTGGGCGAGATGAGGGGAGACAGGGGTGGGGGGAGGGTAGATGGGGGGAGGATAGATGGGGGAGGGTAGATGGGGGGGGAAGGGAGATGGGGAAGGGAGATGGGGGTGGGGGAGAGGGGAGACAGAGGTGGGGGAGAGGGGAGACAGAGGTGGGGGAGAGGGGAGGTGGGGTGGGGGAGAGGAGAGGTGGGGTGGGGGAGAGGGGAGGTGGGGTGGGGGAGATGGGGGTGGGGGAGGTGGGGTGGGGGTGGGGGAGTGTGGGGAGGTGGGGTGGGGAGCGGGGGGTTAGGGGGCCGCGGTCACTCGGGAGCCTGGGTCTGTACCGTGTCCGTAGAATTTCTTTCCTTTGGTCACATCGAAGACTTTGCCATTGACGGCGATGAGGATTCGCGGGTTTTTGTCGCCGTCATAGTCCCGCATCTCGGCCGGAGTGAAGTCTCTCCGGAGCCGGGGCAGCTCCTCCTGGCGATCCGCCGGCTCACCCTCGGGAGGCCGGTCCCCGCGCACGATCTTATACAAGAGGAACAGACACAGGAACAGCAGGCTCACGTTCAAAGGGCTGGTAAAGATCTCCTGCAAAACCCCGGGCCCCACTGAACTCTGCACCGCTTCCTCTGCCATCTTACAGCCGCTAGACCGAACTGAACCAGCGGCAGAGCAACGACCGCGCCCCCTACCCTGGAGGACCAGGAAAAGCGCACACTACAGCGCCCCCTACCCTGGAGGACCAGGAAAAGCGCACACTACAGCGCCCCCTACCCTGGAGGACCAGGAAAAGCGCGCACTACAGCGCCCTCTATCCTGGAGGACCAGGAAAAGCGCACACTACAGCGCCCCCTACCCTGGAGGACCAGGAAAAGCGCGCACTACAGCGCCCCCTAACCTGGAGGACCAGGACAAACGCACACTACAGCGCCCTCTATCCTGGAGGATCAGGAAAAGCGCACACTACAGCGCCCTCTACCCTGGAGGACCAGGAAAAGCGCACACTACAGCGCCCCCTAACCTGGAGGACCAGGAAGAGCGCATGCTACAGCGTCCTCTGTCCTGTAGGACCTGAAAAAGCGAAAACTACAGCGCCCTCGATTATGGAGGACCAGGAAAAGCATAAATTACAGCCCCTACGATTCTGGAGGACGAGGAAAAGCACAAACTACAGCTCCCTCTATACTGGAACATCAGGAATAAAGCACACTACAGCACCCTCGATTATGGAGGACCAGGAAAAGCACAAACTACAGCCCCTTCGATTCTGGAGGACCAGGAAAAGCGCACACTACAGCTCCCCCTAATCTGGTGGACCTGGAAAAGCGCACACTACAGCGCCCCCTAACCTGGAGGACCAGACAAACGCACACTACAGCGCTCCCTAACCTGGAGGACCAGACAAACGCACACTACAGCGCTCCCTAACCTGGAGGACCAGACAAACGCACACTACAGCGCTCCCTAACCTGGAGGACCAGACAAACGCACACTACAGCGCTCCCTAACCTGGAGGACCAGACAAACGCACACTACAGCGCTCCCTAACCTGGAGGACCAGACAAACGCACACTACAGCGCCCCCTAACCTGGAGGACCAGACAAACGCACGCTACAGCGCCCCCTAACCTGGAGGACCAGACAAACGCACACTACAGCGCCCCCTAACCTGGAGGACCAGACAAATGCACACTACAGCGCCCCCTAACCTGGAGGACCAGACAAATGCATACTACATCGCTGTGGAATAAGTGAGGGCTGAAGATGTTGGAGGCCAGAGTCCAGAGCTCTGCGCTGGAAAAACACAGCAGGTCAGGCAGCATCCTGAGGGCGGCACGGTGGCACAGTGGTTAGCACTGCTGCCTCACAGCACCAGGGACCTGGGTTCAATTCCCGACTCAGGCGACTGACTGTGTGGAGTTTGCACGTTCTCCCCGTGTCTGCGTGGGTTTCCTCCGGGTGCTCCGGTTTCCTCCCACAGTCCAAAGATGTGCGGGTCAGGTGAATTGGCCATGCTAAATTGCCCGTAATGTTAGGTAAGGGGTATATGTAGGGGTGGGTTGCGCTTCGGCGGGTCGGTGTGGACTTGTTGGGCCGAAGGGCCTGTTTCTAATCCCTGGAGCAGGAGAATCGACATTTCGGACAAAAGCCCTTCATCAGGAATGAGGCTTCTGAGCTGAGAGCGTGAAGAGATCAAGGGGCGGTGGTGGGGCTGAGGGGTAATCTAGCAAGGCGAATCCCCTTAACCTGTAGGCTTGAATTGAACCCAGGTCCCTAGCACTGTGCTAACTACTGAGCCACCTTGTCACCCACATGGATAACATCAGATCAAACCTATTATAACAAGGTCTCTGTACCTTCAAGAATGGAACAAATTGCCAACCCAACCCAAGGTTTGTCTTGCGAAACTATAGGAGCTAAACATATGCAGTGGGATCTGAACTTATTGCAACTTTAGGCTGAAAAATATCAAATTAATCCATCACTTTTGCTAGAGGGAAAAAAAGTTGTGAATGTAAGTAATTATCAGTAGTAATTATCACACGAGAACTGAGATCACGAGGACCCAAATCATCTATTCAGCTTTGGAGGTGCAATGCTCAATCCTGACTCGTTACAAACTGTGCACTTACCCAGAGACACTTAAAAACATGCCAGACTTCCAACACAGTTACCAGAAGAGTTCCCTCAGTACAGGAAGGCCACACAGAGAGCAATGAGAATCAATTGGCCGTAATCAATTGTCCATAGTGTTAGGTGCATTAGTCAGAGGGAAATGGATCTGGGTGGGTTATTGTTTGGAGGTTTGGTATGGACTTGTTGGGCCGAAGGACCTGTTTCCACACTGTATCTAATCTAATCTAATCATTCATTTGCCCACCACCTGTTTATTAACATTCAAAGAGTGGACATTTAAACTTACCTTGCAGCAATTAATACTGTTAAAAATGGGAAAGGAGAGGGGAGGGGAAATGAAGAAATTGGTGAAGTCCACATTGATGCTATGGAGTTGGAGAGGCCTGAGCAGAAGATGAGGCATTCTTGTGATTAGGGTGTGGCGATGGAGGAGGCCCAGGACCTGCACGTCCTTGACAGTGTGGGAGGGGGTTGGTGGGGGGCATGAACCTGACAATGGAGTTGCGGAGAGAATGGTCTTTACGGAAAGCGGATAGGTGTGGGGAGGGAAATGCATCTCTGGTGGTGGTGTCCATTTATAGGTGGTAGAAATGGCAGTGGATGATGCGATGTAAACAGAAGTTGGTGGGATGGAAGATGAAGACAAGGGGTGTTCTGTCCTTGTTGTGGTTGGAGGGGTGGGGTTCGCAGGCAGAGGTGTGGGAAGTGGATGAGATGTGCTGGAGGGCATCGTCAACTACGCCTTCACTGAAACCCAACACTGTGGAAACAGGCCATTCGGCCCAACAAGTCCACACCTCCTATCTGAACAGCATCCCACCCACACTCACCCCTTGCCCAATCCCTGTAATGTTGTATTTCCCATAGCTAATCCACCTAACCTACACATCCCTGGACACCATGGGCAATCTAGCAAGGCGAATCCCCTTAACCTGTAGGCTGGAATTGAACCTAGGTCCCTAGCACTGTGCTAACTACTGAGCCACCTTGTCACCCACATGGATAACATCAGATCAAACCTATTATAACAAGGTCTCTGTACCTTCAAGAATGGAACAAATTGCCAATCCAACCCAAGGTTTGTCTTGCGAATCTGTAGGAGCTAAACATATGCAATGGGATCTGAATTTATTGCAACTTTAGGCTGAAAAATATCAAATTAATCCATCACTTTTGCAAGAGGGAAAAAAAGATGTTAATGTAAGTAATTATCACACGAGAACTGAGATCACGAGGACCCAAATCATCTATTCAGCTTTGGAGGTGCTATGCTCAATCCTGACTCGTTACAAACTGTGCACTTACCCAGAGACACTTAAAAACATGCCAGACTTCCAACACAGTTACCAGAAGAGTTCCCTCAGTACAGGAAGGCCACACAGAGAGCAATGAGAATCAATTGGCCGTAATCAATTGCCCATAGTGTTAGGTGCATTAGTCAGAGGGAAATGGATCTGGGTGGGTTATTGTTTGGAGGTTTGGTGTGGACTTGTTGGGCCGAAGGACCTGTTTCCACACTGTATCTAATCTAATCTAATCATTCATTTGCCCACCACCTGTTTATTACCATTCAAAGAGTGGACATTTAAACTTACCTTGCAGCAATTAATACTGTTAAAAATGGGAAAGGAGAGGGGAGGGGAAATGAAGAAATTGGTGAAGTCCACATTGATGCTATGGAGTTGGAGAGGCCTGAGGCAGAAGATGAGGCATTCTTGTGATTAGGGTGTGGCGATGGAGGAGGCCCAGGACCTGCACGTCCTTGACAGTGTGGGAGGGGGTTGGTGGGGGGCATGAACCTGACAATGGAGTTGCGGAGAGAATGGTCTTTACGGAAAGCGGATAGGTGTGGGGAGGGAAATGCATCTCTGGTGGTGGTGTCCATTTATAGGTGGTAGAAATGGCGGTGGATGATGCGATGTAAACAGAGGTTGGTAGGGTGGAAGGTGAAGACAAGGGGTATTCTGTCCTTGAGAATCAATGCAGAACACAAGACCCCATTTTTAACTATATTAGTTGCTGCAAGGTAAGTTTAAATGTCCACTCTTTGAATGCTAATAAACAGGTGGTGGGCAAATGAATGATTAGATTAGATTAGATACAGTGTGGAAACAGGCCCTTCGGCCCAACCAACTCTCCAAAGAGTAACCCACCCGGATCCATTTCCCTCTGACTAATGCACTAACACTATGGGCAATTGATTATGGCCAATTCACCTGACCTGCACATCTTTGGACTGTGGGAGGAAACCAAAGCACCCAGAGGAAACCCATGCAGACACAGGGAGAAAGTGCAAACTCCACACAGACAGTAGCCCGAGGCTGGAATCGAACCTGGGACCGTGAGGCAGCAGAGCAAACCATGAGCCACTGTGCCCCCCATAAAATGAGTGGGTTGAGTAGGTGAGCTGTATAATTGGGTCAGACTGGGAGGTAGTCATGTGTAGGGGAGGATAGTTATGCAAATGGTAGACCAAATTTTCCAACATTTTGTAGATGACTATTCAGGACTGTATCATGGAATGGTCCAAAGTGACGAGCTCTAGCTAAGCGATTGCAGTGGAAGGACCCTGGGGGAGCAGTAGAGTTGCCCATCAGGACTTTAAAGTTCCCTGAGTATTTCTCAGGCAGCGTCAACATGCACTTTCAACATACATATGGTTTCTGACAAGCTGGAAACCATAACATATGGCCCAGAGTTTATTTGGGTGTAGCAGAGGAGAGGACACAGTCAGCTTTTTAAACTGTTGTGAAACTCAACCTTTGAAATCAAATAAAAATTATTCTGCAAGGGCCAGAGATTATTAAAAGAAAAAAAAATTGCTGCAATATGACTCTTGATTAATCTATCATTGACTATGCCAGTATAACCCACAGAGGAACAAGTTTAATGTTAGGGCATAGAATTATTTAAACTACAACAGTAGCGGTGTAATTACACAAGGAATATATTTCTTGGAAATAATGAACCTCAGTCTTGCAGTGAATATCACAAAAGTTCAAGAAAATATTCAAAGGTTATCAATCTCCTTTTACCAAATCTCTGCTGTCGGACCATCTCAGACACCTCCCTCACCTTCCAGGCCCATCTCAGACACCTCCCTCCCCTTCCAGGCCCATCGTAGACACCTCCCTCCCCTTCCAAGCCCATCTCAGACACCTCCCTACCCTTCCAGGCCCATCTCAGACACCTCCCTCCCCTTCCAGGCCCATCGTAGACACCTCCCTCCCCTTCCAAGCCCATCTCAGACACCTCCCTCCCCTTCCAGGCCCATCGTAGACACCTCCCTCCCCTTCCAGGCCCATCTCAGACACCTCCCTCCCCTTCCAAGCCCATCTCAGACACCTCCCTCCCCTTCCAGGCCCATCTCAGACACCTCCCTCCCCTTCCTCATCCCAATCTCCAATGCACATGAACCAATTTGCAGGCTTGGTTTGTACCCTGAATTTCAGCAATCTATACAAGTTTTACAGATTTAATGAAATCACAGACATTGTGGCATAGGAGGATATTCAGCCCTCCAATTCTGTGGCAGGTCTTTTAAGGAAAGAATCTCTATAAGTACTTGTCCAATTCCCTTTTGAAGTCTATTATTAAATCTATAATTACTAACCTATCAAGCTGCCCATTCCAAAGCCTACATACATGTTATATAAACATTTCTCCTTTTGTTAACCACCTTACACCTGAATCCCCATGTTACTGATCTTCCAGCCACTGTGGACAGATTTTTGCTTTATCTCAGCCCTTCATGATTTCAAGCCTCTTTTAGGGGAAATTGTGGTCTTTGAAGAAGGAAGCCATCTAGTGTGTTCTGTGGTGGAACTGGTCCTCCTGGGAGCAGATGTGGCAGCGGCAGAGGAATTGGGAATAACGGCAAGTGTTTTTACAGGTGGCAGGGTGGGAGGAGCTCAGCAGATCCAGAAGCAGCTGTGCAGAGAAATCAAAGTTAACATTTCAGGTCCGGTGACCCTTCCTCAACTTCTGTTTTTAAACCTCATTCTCTACACTGGTTTGCAATCCTGTTGAGCACAGAATGAAAGGGTTGAATGGAGAACTCTCAGCTGGTTAGTCAATGAGCAAGCCTGCAGAATCAGATTTTTGATTTCTCTGCCAGTAATTAGCCAGCTTGGTATCCACTTTCATATGCAATAACTTCTCTGTGAAATAGATAACTTGGATTAAAGCCATTTCAGATTAATTCAATGGCTTATTGCTTCTACTTTATGATGTCCACTGTGCTTCAATTAGAATGAGATTTTACTGACACTTGTATATACAGTGAAAAGTGTACAATGTCGCCATTCCTGCTGCCATCTTAGGTTCAAAGGTTCCGAGGTACAAAATTTTAGGTGCAAAGTAAAAAAATGAAGAAACACAAAGTTAAAAGTTAAACATTACAATCCTTCTTAGTGTAAGTAGAAAAAATAAACTTAAACATTACAGTCCTTTAGTATTAAGTAGAAAAAAATTACTTTTAAAACTGGTCAATAGAAAATTCAGGTGGGAGAAAGTGAGGACTGCAGATCCTGGAGATCAGAGTTGCGTGTGTGGTGCTGAAAAAGCGCAGCAGGTCAGGCAGCATCTGAGAAGTAGGAGAATCAACGTTTCAGGTATAAGCCCTTCACTCCTGAAGGCACGAAACATCGATTCTCCTGCTGCTCGGATGCTGCCTGACCTGCTGTGCTTTTTCTGCACCACACACTCGACAATAGAAAAATCAGTTCAGTTTAAATGACAGAATACTTGGTATGAGGGACAAATCATAACCATATTTGTCCTCAATTAATTCTACATGCCATATCTAAGGTAATCCCTGCTCCTGAGTTTATCTGCAACTTTCTCCCTTTCACAGCATTATCCAATGAAGTTGAGACAAGAGCAGGATGGGGCAGAATGATGGAGATTTGAATACATTATTGTAAAAGGTATGTGGTAACCCTTAACTCCTGGAAGTCATGACACACAGACCAATCAATCATTAGAAAAGAATCAATCATGTACTACAGAGGCCAGTGTTTAATTTATGATAACTTAGGTATCATGAAAACAATCTGCTCCTTTTGCTCAGGCATTAGATACAGTGCGAAATCATTGTTAAAAATCACACAACACCAGGTTATAGTCCAACAGGTTTAATTGGAAGCACACTAGCTTTCGGAGCAACGCTGCTTCATCAGGTGATAGTGGAGTCCTTCACAACCACCTGATGAAGGAGTGACTCTCCGAAAGCTAGTGTGCTTCCAATCAAACCTGTTGGACTATAACCTGGTGTTGTGTGATTTTTAACTTTGTACACCCCAGTCTAACACCGGCACCTCCAAGTTGTGAGAAATCATAATGAAAAAATTACTAACGTTGTCAACTTTAACAGTAAATAGTAGATTGAAAAGGTTTATATTAAAGAATTACACCACTTGTACCAACTTGGAGGTGCTGGTGTTGGACTGGGGTGGACAAAGTTAAAAATCACACAACATCAGGTTATAGTCCAACAGGTTTATTTGGAAGCACTAGCTTTTGGAGTGCTGCTCCTTCACCTGTACATTTCTCTTTGCTTTCCTTTATAAATAAGTGTTAATGATTTGCTTAGATGTGATGAGAAAAAATGAATAATAACAGAAGGAAAATTATGTTTGACATTTTTGTTTGTTAGCATCACTATTAATGTGAGTTGAAATTACATTGTGTGATATTAATAATGAATTCAGACATTTCCTATGATATCATTGACTTTTTAATGGGCACATTAATAATTTAAATAAATGGTTTAATGCCTTTGTTATAGTAGCAAGTAAAAACAATTTCATGCAACTGCATTCATGATTCTCTCCTTTTTTTCCTAATGTTGACTATTCTTATGTGATTTGAAAGTATCTAAATAAACAGGAAGTACTTACTGCCCCCTCTAGAGGCGGGTTATTAAATTGCAGCAGAATACATCTCTGTAAAATGAAAATAACATTACAACAGTTGGTGAATTTCCAAGTGATTCATTCTACACGGAGTGCTTCAGAACATTTCTGAAAGATCCAAGGTGCTGTATTATTGTAACTTAAGAGTCATAGAGTCATAGCGCAGAAACAGACCCTTTGATCTAAATTGTCCATGCCAACCAGCAATCCCAACCCAGGTAGAGCCAGATTCCTTCATGCAGTTTGACAGTGAGAAAGGACAATGAATCTGTGTGTATGCCAATCAGCCTTGCCCTGTCTGTTGCCCCATTTCAGTCCTCATCTGAGGCCTCTATCACAGAACCCATTGGTACCTTCACCCTCCTGTGAAAAGACAAATGCAGCAGCATTTCCCCTGGCCTCCGTATCCTGCTGGTGGCCAATAACTTGTCGCATTCTGTCCTGCTATTTTGGCAAAACCACATTCCAGTTCCTTCAGTTTCTGTCTCTTCAAAGAGAAAAGATAATGAGGGGCCATAAAAACGAGAAGGGTCATCACAACCAATAACCTTAGTTTATTACTACAGATGTTTGCTGACCTGCTGAATATTTTTAGACTCAGAGATCATCGAGGTATACAGCACAGAAACCGATCCTGCAGTCCAAATCATCCATGCAACCAGATATTGTAAATAAATATAGTCCAATTTGCCAGCATTTGGCCCATACTCCTGTAAACCCTTCCTACTCATATACCTATCCAGATGCCTTTTAAATATTGTAGTTGTACAAAGCTCCACCACTTCTTCTGGCAGCTCATTCTATAAACGCACCAACCGCAATCTGAAAAAGTTGCACCTTAGGTCACTTTTAAATCTTTCCTGTCCCTCCTTAAGCCTATGCCCTGTAGTTTTGGACTCACCCACCCTGTATCCATATCCCTCATGATATTATAAATCTCTCAATATCACCCCTCAACCTCCAAAGCTCCAGAGAAAATAGCCCCAGCCTATTCAGCCTCTCCATATAGCTCAGGCCCTCCAAACCTGGCAACATCCTTCTAAGTCTTCTCTGAACCCTCTCAAGTTTCACAACATCCTTCCTATACCGGGGGAACCAGAATTGCAAGCAGTATTCCAATAATTGCCTAACCAATATCCCGTACAGCCTCCCAACTCCTGTACTCAATACTCTGACCAATAAAGGCAAGCATACCAAAAGCCTTTTTCACTATCTTATCTACCTGCAACTCCACTTTTAAGGAGCTATGAAACTGCACTCCAAGTTCCCTTTGTTCAGCATAAGTCCTGCCCTGATTTGCCTCTCCAAAGTGCAGCACCTCACATTTATCTAAATTAAACTCCATCTGCCACTCCTTGTCCCGTTGGCCCACCTGATCAAGAAACCGTTGTACTCTGAGGTAACCTTCTTCGCTGTCCATTACACCTCCAATTTTGGTGTCGTCTGCAAACTTACTTACCATACCTTCTATGTTCACATCCAAATCATTTGTGTGAATGACAAAAAGCAGTGGACCCAGCACCGATCCTTGTGGCACACTATTGGTCATAAGCTTCCAGTCTGAAAAGCAACCTTCCACCACACCCTCTGTCTTCTATATTCCAGCCAGTTTTGTATCCAAATAGTTCTCCCTCCAATCCATGTGATCGAACCTTGCTAACCAGTCTCCCATGAGGAATCTTGTCAAATGCCTTACTGAAATCCATATCGATCATGTCCACCGCTCTGCCCTCATCATTTCTCTTCATTACTTTTTCAAAAAGCTCAATCAAGTTAGTGAGACATGACTTTTATTCCAAATTTACTTCATCTCTAAGATTTAAAGCAATAAGATGGACCATTTTGGGGTCTAGGGCCTGATGTAGCTGTGGAAGGCTGACTGTGAATCATTGCCAATGTCACCTGTTCCCACCTGGAAGGGTGGAGGAACTGAAGGCCATGGTATACTTGGTGACATCTGGCAGAGCTGCACTCAGCCTGCAGTACAGAGGCAAGATGGATTATAGATAACAGTCACCACCTCTTGCTGATATATAAATGCCTTCTGACTGAGGTGGAAGTCAGAGAACTGTTCCCTAAATGCCTCTGCAAGATATCACCGTCTGCAGAGAGCCCTTTCCACCTGCCTTTGCTCACAGCTCCCACTTACTGCTTCCTCCACTCTATCTCCCAGCTGTTCTACAGACCAAAAAACTGGCTGAAAATATTGCTCCCGTCACTGAAAACCAACTTGAGCAGCCTTCCAGTTCCTTCAGGCTTCTCCTTGTGAAAATCTCAACACCAGACCCTAATAAATCCCAAAGCTTTTACAACTCTTTCCAATAGCACTCAGCACAGCATCTACACTTACACTGTCACTGTAATTATGAATCACAAGCACCTCATCCAAAGCTGAAAGTCCAAGGACAACAACCACAGATGACGTGAGTTGTGAAAGGGTTTGGTGTGGAACTCAGTGGAGGCTCAGCGGGGGGCATTTAAGAAAGGGCGTTAACAGAACCCATGCAGTTTTAAATGGTTTGGCATCATCATCAGCTCATTCTGCACACTCTCAACATCACTGCCTTTACAATTAAAGCAGTGTCTGAGGGGAAGGAGGACAGACCAGTAAGGAGGTAAGCGCGGTATGTCAGGGAGTGGGGGCAGTAAGAGTGTGAGCAGTCTCTGGGATGGGTCTGTTGGGGGAATGGGGTAGTGAACCCCTATCTGCTCATTCCCCCCAACTTCCCATGCCTCCCGATAGACCTCCCCAACACTCCCCCAACCCCTCAGAAAGTGTTCACCTCTACTAATGCATAACCCCAACAAGACAGTACTTGCCCCGCCCCTAACTCCACCATCACTCAGTGCTCACCCCACTCCCAAATTAGTGCTCCCCCCCACTGAAAACCCCCAAAGACAAAGCTCATGCTCACACTCCCTTGACCCCAACCTCAACCCCAGACAGTGCTCATCCCACCATAACCCCCCCACAACAAGCTACCCCTCTTGCTCCTGAGGGTGAATAAAGGGTGAATACTGTTGGGGGTAATGGAGGGGTCAACACTGTTGGGTGGGTTAAGGGAGGGGTGAATATTATTAGTGGACAAGGGAGGAGGTGAACTATGTCAGGGGTAAGGAGGTGAACACAGTTGGGGTCAGCAAGGGGATGAATACTGTTGAGGGGTAAGGAAGGGGGAAATACATTTAGGGGAAAAGGAGGGGGTGAATATTGTCAGAGGTAAAGGAGGGGGTGAATACTGTTGGAGGTAAGGGAGTTGAATACTTTCGGGGGTAAGGGAGGAGGTAAATACTGTTGTGGGGGTAATGGAAGGGATGAATATTGTTGGGATAAGGGAGGGGATGAATACTGTTGAGAGTAAGGGAGGGGTTGAATCCTGTCGGGGTAAAGGGGGGCGAATACTGTTGGGGATAAAGGATGGGGTGAATACTTTTGGGGTAAAAACAATGACTGCAGATGCTGGAAACCAGATTCTGGATTAGTGGTGCTGGAAGAGCACAGCAGTTCAGGCAGCATCTAAAATGCAGCGAAATTAACGTTTTGGGCAAAATCCCTTCAGGAATAAAAGGGGGTAAGGTAGAAGGTGAATACTGTTGAGAGTAAGGGAGGGGGTGAGTACTGTTGGAGTAAGGGAAGGATTTCTTTTCCCCTGGATGGAGGGAACAATGGATTGAAGGTAAGTGGCTGGAGGTTTCGAGAGATGTGAGGAAACACATTTTCACTCAGAGGGTGGTGGGAAGCTGAAACTCACACAGAAACCCTCAATATTGAAGAAGGATTTAGATGTGTATTTACAATGCAAGGGCCAAAGGGCTATGGGCCAAGTGCTTGAACATGGGATTAGAATAGGTAGGTGGTAGTTTCTGACTGGTGTAGATTTGATGGGCTTAAGGACCTTGTCTCCTATTGTAGACCTCTATGAACACTATTGGAGGGATGAGGGAGGGGGTGAATATTGTCAGAGAGGGGAGGGAGGGATTGAACACTGTTAGTGCTGGTGAGGAGTGAACATTGTCGGGTTGAGGAAGGAGTTGAAGACTGTTGGGCTTAGAGTTATTAATCCTGAACAAAGAAATGCTGGCCACGGGATAATGAAGAATTGCAGACACTAATTTTGAAAAAATGTCTTGGGTGAAAGAAATCTGAAATTGCACAAGTTCATGTTTTGGGACATTTATATTCTTTTCAGAATACAGCAACCACTGCTGTAAAATACAAAATCATCTCAAGACTCCCAGCACCACCAGGGAATTGTTGGGATTTCAGTTGCCCTCTGTATTTTTGATCAGCTGAGATCTAAAGTTCCAACAGAGACACGGTTGTTTGTGCCACAAAATGAATATACATCACTTCCTGCAGCATACAATCACGTAGAGTCCTACAGCACGGAGACAGGCCCATTTGCCCAAACTGGGCCATGCTCACCAATATATCCATTAACTCTCATCCCATTTCCCTGCACTTGGCCCATATCCTTTTAATCCTTTCCTATCCACATATTTGTCCAAATGCCTTTTAAATGTTGTTAATGTATTCGCTTCAACCACTCCTGCTGGCAGCTCATTCCATATACGTACCACCCTCTGGGTAAAAATGTTGCCCTCAGTTTCCCTTTTATTCTTTTCCCTCTAACCTTAAACTGATTCCCTCTAGTCCTCGACTCCACAACTCTGGGGAAAAGACTGAATGCATTCACCCTGTCCATGTCTCTCATGATCTTATACACTTGTATAAGATCCCACTTCAGTCTCCCATATTCTGAAGAAAAATGTCCTAGCTTGTCCAGCCTCTCCCTATAACTCAGTCCAGGCAACATCCTTGTAAATTTCTTCTGCACTCTTTTCAGTTTAATAACATTCTTCCTATAGCAAGGTGACCAAAATGGAACACAATACTCCAAGTGCAGCCTCACCAACGTCCTGTACAACTACAACATAACTTCCCAACTTCTATACTCAGTGCCCTGATTGATGAAGGCCAGTGTGCCAAAAGCCTTCTTCGCTGCCCTGTCTACCTGGGACCCCACTTTCAGAGAACTGTGCACCTGAACTCCAAGGTCTCTCTGTTCCACTACACTCCTTAAGGCCCTACCATTCACTATGAACCTCCTATCTTGATTTGACTTTCCAAAATGCAAGAACTCACAACATCTATATTAAACTCCATTTGCCATTTCTCAGCCCACTTCCCCAGCTGATCAAGGTCCTGCTGCAATTCCTGATAACCTTCCTCGCTGTCCACAATGCTGCCTATTTCAGTGTCATCAGCAAACTTATAATCATGCCTTGAACATGCTCAGCCAAATAATTGATACAGATAACAAACAATAATGGGCCCAACACCAACCCCTGAGGAACTCCACGAGTCACAGGCCTCCAGTTTGACAAGCATCCTTCCACTATTACCCTCTGCTTCCATTCTAATACATCCAACACCTCCTCCACTATAATATGGACTGTCCCCAAGATATCACCACTAACTCCCCCAAGGTCCCAAGTCTTCATGTCTTTTTCCATGGTAAACACAGGAGAAATATTCATTGAGGATGTTGCCTTCTTCTGCAGTTCTACACATACATGTCCACTTTGGTCCTTAAGGGGCCCTATTCTCTCATTAGATATCCTTTTTCCTTTGGTATATTTAAAAGTACCTCTTTGGATTCACCCTAATCTTCTCTGCCAAGGCTACCTTGTACCCCCTTTTCACCCTCCTGATTTCCTTCTTCAGTAAACTCCTGAAGCAGTACAAAATGCCTTTGTTTTTTGCAACAGTATTGTATGTTTTTCTTCTTCTGATTTAAAGCCTTAGTTTGAACTATTAGATGATTTCATGAATAAAGTGTATGTTTGAAATAAAGCAAAGTCAGAGGGGAATCACAATCCGACAGTGACTGACGTTCCTTGGAGGTTTCAGGCTGGAGTTACACTGTTTCCATGTGCCCCTGAATCTGCTGTTATATCTATGTGGTACCATTTCGGACTCTTGTTACTTCTGGTACAAATATAAATGAACCGTGTCCTTGCAATTACATCATGTACTGCAAACTGACATTGAAATATGTGCTGTAACTGTTACTTGTTGCTTTTTGGATACATGCTGCCGCTGAGATTATTTTATTGCAGGCATTCAAAACTACTGCTCTCGTCATTTCTATGGCAAGAATTGCTCAAGCACATATCTTTTCCAGTTCGAACAATCTTTAGAAGCTCTATGTTTTATTGTAAATATATTCCAGGTTAAATATTAATGAGTAACAACAACAAAACCAACTTGCATTTATGTAGCACCTTTAATGTTGTAAGACATTACAAGATGCTTCACAGGAGCCACTGATTATCAAACTAAATTTGGTACTGAGGCAGCTGAAAGGACAGGTGACTAAAAACTCATGAAAAAGAAACCGGCCTTTCAGGAGAGAACAGAGAGAGGTGGAGAGTCAGGGTGTGTTCGGAAGGCATTCCAGAGCCAAAAGGAAATCATTGAGAGGCCAGAATGGGCAGAGACTGCAGAGTGTTGAGGGGCTAGAGGATGTCACTGAGATGGGTATATGGGGGAGGGAGTAGAGCGGCTGGCGTTGTTGAGTTGGGGGGGGGGGGGGGGGAAGCAGGGTTGGGGGAGCCCATGTAAGAATTTAAAGCTGAGAATAAGAACCTTAAGTTAAGGTTTTGTCGTATAACCTGCATACCACGACACGGTCCTGTCCCCCTTAGTCCAAGAACTCCCCACCTACGTTCGAGACACCACCCACGCCCTTCACCTCCTCCATGATTTTCGCTTCCCCGGTCCCCAACGCCTTATCTTCACCATGGACATCCAGTCCCTGTACACCTCCATCCCCCATCACGAAGGACTCAAAGCTCTCTGCTTCTTCCTTTCCCACCCCACCAACCAGTACCCTTCCACTGACACCCTCCTTCGACTGACTGAACTGGTCCTCATCCCTGAACAACTTCTCTTTCCAATCCTCCCACTTCCTCCAAACCAAAGGAGTAGCCATGGGCACCCGCATGGGCCCCAGCTATGCCTGCCTCTTCGTAGGATATGTGGAACACTCCATCTTCCGCAGCTGCACTGGCACCACCCCCCCCTTTTCCTCCGCTACATTGATGACTGTATCGGCGTTGCCTCGTGCTCCCACGAGGAGGTTGAACTGTTCATCCACTTTACCAACACCTTCCACCCCAACCTCAAATTTACCTGGACCATCTCAGACTCCTTCCTCCCCTTCCTAGACCTTTCCATTTCTATCTCAGGCGACCAAATCAACACGGACATTTATTATAAACCGACCGACTCCCACAACTACCTAGACTACACCTCCTCCCACCCTGCCCCCTGTAAAAACACCATCCCATATTCCCAATTCCTTCGTCTCCACCGCATCTGCTCCCAGGAGGACCAGTTCCAATGCCAAACAACCCAGATGGTCTCCTTCTTCAAAGACCACATTTCCCCACAGACGTAGTCGACGATGCACTCCACCGCATCTCCTCCACTTTCCGCTCCTCCGCCCTTGAGCCCCGCTCCTCCAATCGCCACCAGGACAGAACCCCACTGGTCCTCACCTACCACCCCACCAACCTCCAGATACATCGTATCATCCGTCGTCATTTCCGCCACCTCCAAACGAACCCCACCACCAGGGATATATTTCCCTCCCCTCCCCTATCAGCGTTCCAAAAAGACCACTCCCTCCGTGACTCCCTCGTCAGGTCCACACCCCCCACCAACCCAACCTCCACTCCCGGCACCTTTCCTTGCAACCGCAAGAAATGCAAACCTTGCGCCCACTTCTCCCCCCTTACTTCCCTCCAAGACCCCAAGGGATCCTTCCATATCCGCCACAAATTCACCTGCACCTCCACACACATCATTTACTGCATCTGCTGCACCCGATGTGGCCTCCTCTATATTGGGGAGACAGGCCGCCTACTTGCGGAACGTTTCAGAGAACACCTCTGGGACACCCGGACCAACCAACCCAACCACCCCGTGGCTCAACACTTCAACTCCCCCTCCCACTCCACCAAGGACATGCAGGCCCTTGGACTTCTCCATCGCCAGACCATAGCAACACGACGGCTGGAGAAAGAGCGCCTCATCTTCTGCCTAGGAACCCTCCAACCACAAGGGATGAACTCAGATTTCTCCAGTTTCCTCATTTCCCCTCCCTTCACCTTGTCTCAGTCCCACCTTCCTAACCTGCAATCTTCTTCCTGACCTCTCTGTCCCCACCCCACTCCGACCTATCACCCTCACCTTAACCTCCTTTCACCTATCGCATTTCCAACATCCCTCCCCCAAGTCCCTCCTCCCTACCTTTTATCTTAGCCTGCTTGGCACACTTTCCTCATTCCTGAAAAAGGGCTTATGCCCGAAATGTCGATTCTCCTGCTCCTTGGATGCTGCCTGACCTGCTGCGCTTTTCCAGCAACACATTTTCAGCTCTGATCTCCAGCATCTGCAGTCCTCACTTTCTCCATGTCGTATAATTAGACAATCTTAGACCAGCGAGCATGGGGATGATGGGCAAACTGAATTTAGTGCCAGTTAGAATATGGGAAGCAGAGGATGAATAATCTAAAAACAAAATGTTGCAGAGACTAGAGATCTATGGAGCGAAGCAGACTTTCACACCCATAGGAAGACTCTGTCTCCACAAATGCTGCCAGATCCGCTGGGTTTCTCTTGCATTTTCTGTTTTTATTTCCAAATAAGCTTCTATTTATGGAGGGTGTAGGTTGGGATACCAGCCAAGAGTGCATTGGAATAGTTGAATCAAGTGGTAACAAAATCATAAGGCATATTGATGCTGTTTGAAACTTTATAGGCTATCTGATCAACATTCAGACAATGAGTCACATTCACTATGATTCTATAATGGAACACTGTCTCAAGGACATGATTTCCAAAAGCTGACATTCTGTAAGGATGTTAAAATGGCATCTGTGACCTTTAGACGTTGTCAATCCCAAAGGGAATTTTAATATTCAACCTATAGCATTCAACGTGTATGCATACAAAAAAAAACACTTTAAAGAGTGAGGTACAAAAAAAATTCATAATAGAATGGGTTTCCTTTTGTGTTCCATTATTGTGATACTGTTAGTCTTGATATTTAATGAAGTTTTGTGAGTGCACTTTGAAAGAGTCTCATTTTGTAGTTCATTAATAGCAGTGGAAATATTATTAAACATAAATCAAATATACTCTGACAGCCAATGTTACCTCTGCCAAATTGGCATAGTCAAGCCGACAAACATTTACACAGCCTCATAAAATATAACATCATATGTAATAATTCATCTCATCATATGGATGAGATGATTGCTCAGCATGATCTTTTGCTAATGCACTGCATTTAGTTTAAACAATGTTATGTCGGTAACAATTTTTAACAGAGGAGACTACAGACTAGATTATACTAAAGGAGACGTACGAGAAATGCCACTTTCAGTACATGTATAAATTCTTAAAATTTATTGTTTTTTGCAATGAAATGGAATCATACTTTAATCTTGTCAGTAATTATAGATAAGAGAGCAGCTTCAAGGAACAAAAACCGTTTAAGAAGGCCACAGGTGATTCCAAAAGTTCTCTTTGAGTTATTTAGGACTCTGCATGAAGGTTCCATCTCTAAATTACAACCAAAAGACACTTCCTAAACTGCAAAATTCATTTGAATAGAGCTCTCTTCCAAAAAGTCCAATTTATTAATATAAAAAAAAATCAAGGCTTTGACAAACCCATGACAGTCTGGCTGCAATGTCTTCAAATGACAGAAAGCATGTGGAAACTAAGTTGGCATTTTAAGTGCTTGATTTCATTGACACAAGCACAAATCTTTTAATCATACAGTCATAGAGTTAAACAGACCCTTCTGTCCAACTTGTCCATGCCAACCAGATATCTAAATTAATCTGACCCATTTTCCAGCATTTGGTCCATACCCCTGTAAACCCTTCCTATTCACATACCCATCCAAATGCCTTTTAAATGTAATTGAACTAGCAACCACCACTTCCTCTGGCAGCTTATTCCACACACACACTACTTCTTTGATAATTAAAAACTAAGAAAATTGTTCAACACTCGAGCCTTGATTGGATTTTCCATTGTTGGGAGTTCAAGTTAAGACATAGTTAATGCATCAATAACAAAACATACTAACTCATCATTTTGCAGTATCTAGGTGTCAATCCAACAATAGTAGTAGCTCCCACTTAAAACAAGGACAACCTTTATTGGAACATATAACCCCTCCACCCTCACATGTTACTTTGGCTTGCTCAATATCAGATCTTAAGTCCTCCCCATGTGCAGTAGGTGACCAGGGATGCTAGGCAGGGATAAATACAGGAAGACCAAAGATAGGTATTTGAAATGTTTCGACAATGGCAAATCCAGGAATTGTCTTGAATTTAAGTTCTTAGGATAAGGAAGTTTTGACTTAGTAAAGGGAAAATTTAGCTCTGGCATCACTAAGATTTTCTTCAAAGACATATGTAGAATGGCCAATCAAACGAAGAATAATGCAGGCAAAGACTCAGGAACCATTTAAGACCCAATTGGAGTTATCAATGAAGAGAATTTGGGATATTTGTGGAATGGACAAATTTAATTAGGTTTTTTTTATTATCTGTAGTCACCTTCTGGCCCTGTAATTATATTTTAGCTGTTTTTCTTTTCCTGTCCTTTGGGTCTCATGAGCATTTGTGCCAATTATTGTAAACTCTGCCAACACCATTACAGGCCTCACGGTTTTCCCAATGGGTACCCTCCCATGTTAGAAGAGTAATGGAGGCATGTTCACCAGCTCATCCTGCATGCAGGGCGGCTCTGTGTCTTCTGACCTGCACATCAGCAGTCAAAGATGACCATGCCTTTAGCAAATGGGTAATATAGAATGTGACTCCTACTCTCAGAGGAAGCTGAGATGGAAGACCCAATAATATCTGACAATGTATATTAGAATTCACTGATCTATACTCATTCAGAAGCACACCAGTTACAGAATATCATGCTTTCAGAGGTGCTGTTTAATTTTCCCTGCATAAAGAGCATGTGGAAATTAAAGAGCAAATCTTGTCCAACAAATTCAGTAAGACTACCACACCCCTTTGTTGACATAGCTTTATCTTATGTAAGAAGGCCATCAACTTGCCATCCATAGTAAAATCAGTATTATGAAGTCAAATGAAAGAGAAAATTAAATCAAATGATTGTTCGTGTTATAGCCTGTTGTAAGGTGGAACATCGGTAGAGACATGTAAAGGGTTGAGACTCAGAATGACCAGGAATTTGGGTTGGTTTTGTCAAATATCTTGAAGGAGTATCATCAATGGCCAACAAGGACATTTTTTTCAAAAAAAAGGTTCAATGATTTCAGTAACTTTCAGAGAAGAAATATCCCAATCCATGAGGTTTTCTTCATGTCGTCCACCAGCTGATCGCTGAAGGTTTTTATTAAAAAGCAGACCTGTACATGGTAACAGTAACAGTAAATGTTAAATGCAGAGGAAGATAAATATTCACTCAAAACTGACACCGGCTTTATTAACCATGAGAAGCTGGCATCATTAGACCAGGGATTGACCGTACTAGGTGTATACTCTGAGGAGGGAGGATCGGAGATGAATATTGTCATTGCTGTGCAATTTGAAACCTATTTAGAAATAAGAGATAGAATGTGAATGTGTGCGTTTGTATAGCACACATTCACATTTCAGCAATGAAACCTTTTTGAGATGCAGTCCGTGTTGCTTTGTAATCTAATGTGCAGCCAACTTAAAGGTCTCACAAACAATGTTGGAACAAGTTCATCCATATTGATGATACTGATTGAGGGATAGATAACAACCAAATCAACAGGTGACCATAGTATTCCTCTTCAGGTATTTCTCTGGGATGTTTTATGTTCACCTGACAAAGCAAGTAGGTCCTCCAGCATCTGACAATCTAGCACTCATTTAACACTCAACTGGAGTGTCAGCCTCAATAACGTGTTCAAATATGCAAATAATTATTCTATGTAAAACAGAGTTATGCCCGACTGATGTGCGGCTTCATTTTGTTGAACAAAATGTGTGATGCATAAATAACGGCATCACTCAAAATCAGTGATGCTTCACACTGCTCATTGAATCATTCTTGCCTTATTTAAAGTGATAGTCCAAAATCAGGCTAGCGATATAACTGTACTTGCTAATAGCTTTCAAAATAAAACTCACAGCAGTCTTCTACTTTCCTTTGGCTGAAGCATTAAAGCTTAGGACAGCCGCTGCAAAGTCACAGTAGAGAAAAGCCCCTAAGACCTTTCTAACCATAGTATGCAGAGGGGCTGGTAAACTATAGAACCCCCCCGCAGGTTGTATATTTATCACTGAATGCATACAGTAACTATCATGTGAAATACAAATAGATTGAGGCATCTGAGATTGCTACAATGCTTAATGGAGAAATGTTGTATTTTAGTGCATGTTCCAGAATGTCTGTTTTGAAATGCATTTCTATATATTTTATGAATAAGATATATTTTTGCACAAAAAGAAATTGGCTTATCTATGTGCATGTAGGACTGTACCCTTTAAATTTAAATGTTTTGTCGTTCATTGGGTGCTTATGCATTTCTCTGCGTAAAGCCAGATTACTGTTGACTGTTCAATGTGGAATGAAACCAGTAGGTACACAGACTGTGCTGAAAAATTAACTCACACAAATAATTTTTGCTGGATAAGGCTTCACCTTCTGAAAATAATTTAAAGTTTCATTTGCTCATTTATTGCATTTTTAATGACAATTAGAGTCATATTTATTCTCATTATTATCAACTTTAAAAGCAGATGTTTTGTTACATTGGGCTAAGAACATACAGATTTTCAGCAGCATTAGTAATTATCATTTCATTTGATATAATTTAATTTTTCCATCAATGTGCTTCACTCTCTTGGATACTTCAACTTGTTCAGAACTGGAACTAACATCCATAGACCCTATTTTATCCACCTTGTTAGCAATCTCCTCACTAGTTTAGTTCAATCTCCCTTTCACAAACCCACTCAGACTTAATTTGCTTATATTTGTTCAAGAAGTTCTGAGTTACTGCTGTGTTCGATAATAATTACAATGCCACAACTGATATTAAGAGGAGAAATTGCAACATCCTAGTTCCTTGCTTGCTAATTTCTAACATAATGGAGTGACTTTTTCAACTTTTCAATTTAGATCCACAATTTCCGAGCCTAGACAATTTGGGAAAACTCTGACAAATAGCTTGAATTTGCATTTGAACCCACCAATTTGATTTAGTACTCGAGTGGAAACCATCAGAGATTTGTTTATTTTAGTGTCTACAACATTTGTTATATGCATTTAAATCCAATAGCTACTTTGTTCTTTTTACTGCTGCATGAATGAATAAAAGGATTCATACAAAAAAAATCTGCGTTCACTCTTTAAAATAAACACAATCCTTTTTGCTGTCATTAATTGTGATCTTTGGTGGTTTTAATTACTTTACGGGCTTTAGCTTAGATTGTAGGATCAAATTATTTGGGAATCTTTGAAGGTCTGGGTGATTGTTTGAATTAGCTTTGTTTAGAATGGCTCCCTGTCTGAGTTTTTGACCCCATCAATACAAGGGAGCAAGTATCACTCAAGAGCAAAAACTAATTCCACAACTTCAATTAATGTTATGCAAAGTGTTTTTAAGTTAAAATCATTCTACACTTAATTTCATAAACTAAATACACTTAAAACATTAGCTTAATATGATATTCATGCTAAGTTTCACCTCATTTAACATAAATAAGATAATCTGTTCAAGAACACTAAAGGAAGATTTTCTCCTATTTCAGACTGAAGAGTAATTGCAATGATACCAAGCTTTACAAATTCCAATCGTTTCATAAATCGAGAATAACTGTGCACAATGGATCAATCCTAGCAATTTTGCTATAAATAGGTTTGCTATAAATAAGTAATCGAAGACACTTCTGAGTTTGAATTTTGTCAGCCAATCTTTGTTATTTTATTTCACATGCCTTGATCATTTTCATCATTTGTCTCAGGAAATGGTTTTGGTTGCATCTTTCAGTGACTACTGACTCATGGCTGACAATTCACTTTACAATATCTCTAAGGTTTTCTTTGATGACCATCTGTCATGTGAATATGTCAAATTGGTAATTATTTACTATCAAACCATGTCCTTCAATCATAGCTTTGTAGATACAGATTACTCGCCTGATTCTTTCGAAAAAAAAATCCGTCGTAGCACTCTGACCTTGATTTGTAGTGACAGATGTGCCAGAGTAGATGCTTTCAAGAGAGAGGAGAAACCAGATTAAGTACAAACAAAATGAAATGTCAGACAAACAGGGGTCAAAACTGAATGCTGTCAGCTCTCTTGATGGATGCTGAACCAGGGCAAAACAACCCACTAATTTCACAGTACAATGTCCTGCAATCAAACACAGCTCGAAGTTTGTCCAACATCTTATTTGGTTGGGCAATATTAAGTTGGTTCCAGCAAATGCAATACCTAAAATAAATTAGATGTGACATGAAGGGGTACTGAGGGGCATTTGTAGATTTTTAAATTGAACTCCAATTCCACACGCAAGCTAATGCTCTCATGATTAGCGTTGCTTCTGACCAACCAAAATATTTTGTTTCATTTCAAAAATATACTTTATTCATAAAAAAACTTTGTGTATATATACATAGTCACAAATGCACTCCTATACAGTTGCATATCAAAGAAACAAACAAACATTGGAGTTTGACTCTATCCAAAAAAACCAAAAGACCTCTCTACACATTCAATACTATACATACATTTGAGGCACTAGGAAGGTCTGATAACTGAGCAATTAACTTCCACGAGAAGATCTCAGACAGCTGTCTTTCCCCACTGCGCCTTGGTGGTAGCAGTTGCCCCAAGCTTCAGTGCATTCCTCAGCACAAGGTCCTGGATCTTGGAATGTTCCAGTCTGGAACTCGATCGGAGTCAACTCCCTGTTCTGGAAGGCCAACAGGTTTTGAGCAGGCCAAGGAGTATCTTTCACCGGGTTGATGGTCCTCCAAGTGCAGCTGATGTTTGTCTCAGTGTGCGTTCCGAGGAACAGACCATAGAGTACAGAGCTGCTCAGGGTGAACCTCAACAAAACCCGCTGCATCAGTCTCCAGACTTCCTTTGCAAAAGCACATTCCAGTTGGAGATGTGTGACAGTCTTTACTTCCCTGCAGCTGCTTCGAGGGCAGTGTGCTGTGGCACAGACTGACCAGGTATACATGAAGGATCTCACAGACCAAAAATGCAGGAGTGCTCTCAGTAGTTTCTGCACAGCCCCTGCAGAATGATATGATCGACAAACTGATGCACTCTTTACTGCACCCAATCTTTACAAAGGTCACCTTCTGGATTTTCAGGAGATTCCAAGAATAGTTGCTTTCTCAGAGTTCCATCACACCCATGGCTTGCTTCCCCCTCTCCCTCTGTTGTGCCATTAGATGTCTCTCACACCCACCCTCAATATTCAAATCATTTTCCCCTGTCATGTTTACAGCAAGGCCATTGCTAATTCCAAAAAAAAAACAGAAGTTCCACCCACTGCATTTCTGCAAGTGTGAGAAAGGGCCAGCATTTTTCCTTATGTCTTGGATCCCACTGTTCTAATACTTCAAGGCAAACCTAACACATTGATGTAGAGTGCTGCTACAAGGGAGCTTCAAATATTAAGGAACTCTCATTGTACAAGGAAGCTATAGTTAATCTCTTTAGATGAGGGAATTTGGAAGGCACTGCAACAGATGGAAGCACTGACTGACTGTATGCCCCATATTATTTATATATTCCACACACATTGTGTACAAATGAATCAGAGTGCACAGTGATATAAGTGCTGTCCCAGGCAGAAAGATATTACAAATTTTAAAAACTGCAATTTTTTTTAAAAAATGGACTTTTATGAAGAACTGTGAAGCTGGTGCTCAGGAGATAAGGTGATTTTTTGCAACATCACTCCAGATTATCAAGCTTCTGGAAAGTTCCAAATTGAATCATTTTGGCTCTTCCTTGGATTGACATAGCTGAAGAGCCCCCCTTTGTGAAACACAGACACAGTGGACATTGTGATTGAATGTGCAGAATTATTCCCTCCTTTGTGTGACATGAACAATGATGAGAAAGTGGGGAAAATATAAAAGGAAATAATTTGATTTTTCCTTTAAGTTTTAAAAGGTGACTTGGGAATCTTACCACTGAGCAGTGACCAACTTATCGTTATACATTGTATATATCATTAAAGGCCTAACTTACCTTATCTATATTCAACTTCTAGTTCTCTTCTTCTTCATTGAGAAAGTGGGCAAACACAAACTCTGGATCTGTAAATCAGGACAGGAATTATACACTTAATGATAGAGTCCTGGAGATTGTTGCCGAATAAAGAGACCTTGGGGTGCAGGTTCACAGTTCCTTTAAGGTGGAGTGACAGGTAGACAGGTTGGTGTAGACGACATTTGGTACACTTGCCTTCATCGGTCAGTGCATTGACTATAGGGGTTCGGAAGTTCTGTTGTGGCTGTATAGGACATTGGTTAGGCCATTTTTGGGATACTGCATTTGTTTCTGGTCTCCCTGCTATGGGAAAGATATTATGAAGTTTGAAAGGGTTCGGAGAAGATTTACAAGGGTGTTGCCAGGGTTGGAGGATTTGAGCTATAGGGAGAGGCTATTTTCCCTGGAGCGTCGGAGGTTGAGAGGTGACCTTATAGAGGTTTATAAAATCATGAGTGGCATGGATGGGATGAATAGCCCCTATCCCAGGTAGGGGAGTGCAAAACTAGAGGGCATAGGTTTAAGGTGAGAGGGGAAAGATTTGAATGGGACCTAAGGAACAACTTTTTCATGCAGAGGGGATGCATGTGTGGAATGAGCTGGCAGAGGAAGTGGTGGAGGCTGGTACAATTACAACATTGAAATGGGTACATGAATAGAAAGGGTTTAGAGGGATATGGGCCAAATGGTGGTAAACAAGACTGGATTAATTTAAGGTATCTGGTCAGCATGGGTAAGTTGGGCTGAAGGGTCTGTTTCCATGCTGTACATCTCGATGACTCTATGACTGTAGCTCACCAAATGGTTATTCCAAGGAACACAGGCATCTCATGCATCGAAATAGGATACACCACAGCTCTTAACTTGCTTTCTTAGCACTTACTGTGCGCTTACTTGGAAGCTGCCAGCCTCTGTAAATTTCATGTTGCTTTCTCAGCACATACTGTAGGCATCAGCTCTGACTAACGGGCTGCCAGCCTTTGTGTGACCTACATTGTTTTCTTTGTACACAGAGTCCTTATTGCTCAGGTCCAAGTCTCTGTGGCTTTCAGCACATAGGGAGAGTTAAGCAGCTCTCCTGATAGGCAGCTCTGGACAGTCAAGGGATAGACCCTGAGCAGCAACTTGCTCAATCAATGTCACACTTGCAGCATGTGGCAAATATACTGCATGTAATTTAAGAAAATAGTGATGTTTGAAAGCCAAAGGGGAGCAGACCTTAGTGGGATAAGTAGGGACTACAGTCAGACAGGGAGCTGCTGCCACAATCATTGAAGAGGCTCATCCAATCCAATTCAAGTAATTGATCCTGGGGGTCGATGTCCTTGCAGCCCAGGGATCAGGTAATCGTCAATCCTGCAGTCCGAGTACAACCAGTATGAGGATTACAACTATGTCAATCGGGGGGCTGTGGAGATACCAGTCCAGGCGCTGCTCTGTGCTCAGTAAGGGCTATCCTGCCAAGTCAGTCCAGGGGCTGGCTCACAGTTCATCCTGGACTTATGCTCAACTATGGTCAGGGAAAGTCCATGAAGTCCTAGGGAAAGCAGGCAACTCAAACCTGGGAATGGGCTTCATTATACTGGTTCACAAGGGGATGGTGAGAAGTGATAGGGGAATTGTCGACAGTAAGGAGGGACCTCCTAAGAGCGAAAGAGGCAGGGGACTCCTTAAGGGGAGGAATGTTCACACCTGTCAAGGTAACTCTGGCCTCTACATGGGGAGGGTGAAATGCCAACAAAGACATGGGAACTTCCAAAGTCATTGACTCTGGGTAAAACCTGAAATTAATATTTATATAAAGGGGCTCAACCGAAACAGGGGTAGTCTGAAAGGTCTTGGGAGAACCAAACAAAAAGGGAATGAAAGGTGGGAGCAAACTCATGTGTTACCGTGAAGCCTGCAGGTCACTCATAGTGAAATTACATTGGATTATTGTCAGTTAGATTATAAGTTACCCAAGCAATAACTATACAAAGTGGCTGATACTTCAGGCAAAATGATGCACTAAGTTACTTAGTTTCTTACTTGGGGGTGGGTGGAACAAAACGCTTGGAATCTGACACCCTGATGGGGGCAATTGCAGTAATCATGTATCAGCCGATTCTGTAATGGCACCCATCTGGCTATAATCAGACTTCATCGTCAGGTGATTCAGTTTCAAAAATGCAAATTACAAGTTATTTCCTTAAGCAAACATTACCACTATTAAGTGGACACCAATTGCCTCCTTGACATGTCAGTGAAACAACTGTAATGAGAATAAAGCACTTAAAAGTGGTACCGTAAGTTCTTTTTTCACAATCAAATTCAAAATTTCGCATTGAAAGACAATGCTTTGCAGCTGCCACATTCACCTGTTGAACTGTAAGTATGCAAGGACATAGTTGGTAATGAGCAAGGATGGATTTTTTTTTGGTGTGGCCTACCAAGCAGAATTCTACTCCCCTTCTAGTGTGAATGTTTGGATTGTACAGCACGGTGGCTCAGTGGTTAGCACTGCTACCTCACAGCACCAGGGACCCAGGTTCGATTCCAACTTCGGGCGACAGTCTGTGTGGAGTTTGCACATTCTCCCTGTGTCTGCGTGGATTTCCTCTGGGTGCTCTGGTTTCCTCTCACAATCCAAAGATGTTTGGGTTCGGTGAATTGGCCATGTTAACTTGCCTAACTAATGATAGGTTAGGTGATGGGTCATGGGTGAAAATAGGGTAGCGGAAAGGGGCTGTGTGGGTTACTCTTCGGAAGGTTGATGTAGACTTGTTGGGCCAAAGGCCCTATTTCCACTCTGCAGGGATTCTATGATCTGACATACCTCAGAGTTACTCATAGAGTCATAGAAATGTGCAGCATGGAAACACACCCTTCAGTCCAACCCGTCCATGCTGACCAGATATCCCAACCCTAATCTAATCCCACCTGCCAGCACCCAACCCATATCCCTCCAAACCCTTCCTATTCATATACCTATCCAGATGCCTTTAAAATGTTGCAATCGTACCAGCCTCCACCACTTCCTCTGGCAGCTTATTCCATACACGTATCACCCTCTGTGTGAAAATTTGCCCCTTGGATCTCTGGCAACATCCTTGTAACTCTTTTCCGAACCCTTTTAAGTTTCAAAACATCTTTCCAATAGGAAGGAGACTAAAATTGCACGCAATATTCCAACAGTGGCGGCACAACGGCACAGTGGTTAGCACTGCTGCCTCACAGCGCCAGAGACCCGGGTTCAATTCCTGCCTCGGGCGACTCTCAGTGTGGAGTTTACACATTCTCCCCGTGTCTGTGTGGGTTTGCTCCGGTTTCCTCCCACAAATGTGCAGGTTAGGTGAAGGGGTAAATGTAGGGGAAAAGCCTGCTTCCACACTGTAAGTAATCTAAGTAAAAAATCCAATCTAATCTAACTGGCCTAACCAATGTCCTGTACAGCTGCAACATGACCTCCCAACTCTTGTACTCAATACTTTGACCAAGAAAGGAAAGCAAACCAAATGCTTTCTTCACTATCCTATCTATGTGCGACTCCACTTCAAGGAGTGAGACGCAAAAATGGAAGCCTCTAGGCCCATCTGTATAGCGGCATAACATGATGCTCCATTGTGAAGAATGAGGGTCCAGGAATTCCTTCAATTAAATTGTATTATCATTTTGGAAGCGCCCACAGATTATCTGCTCACAGATCTCACATGGAGATCGTCATAGATGGGGCTATTGAGGCCTGGATCAACTTGTAAGACAATGTATTGGAGTCAGTGATCACAACATTGTAAGTAAGAACACAAACTCCAGTGGTGGCTGCACAGTCTCCAGAGGGAGAAGAAGCAGCTGAAGGTTCACCCAGAGATGAAGCAGAATGATATGACCCTGTAACTACACGTCACTGTCATTTTTTTAAAAAACTGTGTGAAGGTTTGTCTAGGTAGCTGTCCTGAATTTCTATCACAATGGTTTGTTTTAAGGTCTAACAGGGTTCCTCCCAATACCCTATTCATAAATGCATTTTGGATGGTACTGATGCCAATTTCTCCACAGGATTTCATATCCTTCTTCCATTGGTGCATGTTGTTATCATCCTAGTTCATGTTATTAATGGACAGGTCAGATCCCAGACTGAAACCTGACTTGATAAGATTTTTTTGTTTTGTTTATATCAAGGTGGTTTCTCACTGAAATACAAACATAGAATGTTGCAAATTTGATTCCAACAAAAAAAAGGTGTTTAATAGAATAAAAGATAAATCTCCAACAGTAGATGGACTACACCCCAGAGTTCTGAAGGATATAGCTGAGGAGATTGTGGAGGATTGGTGGCAATTTTCAAGAATCACTGGAGTCAGGGAGGGTACTAGAGGACTAGAAAATGGCTGATGTGACACACGTTTAAGAAGGGAGGAAGGCAGAAGACAAGAAACTATTGGGAGGTTGGCCTGAGCTTTGTCAATGATACTATTTTAGAATCCATTAGTAAGGGTGAAATTACAGTGTACTTGGAAGTGCATAGTAAAATAGTGTTGATTCAGCATAGCTTCATCAAGTGAGATCATGTTAGAATTCTGTTAGAATTCTCTGAGGAGGTAACAAACAAGCTAGGCAATTCAAACCAGTAAACATGATCTATATGGATTACCAGAAGGCCTTTGACAAGGTACTGCACAGGAGGCTGCTAAATATGACAAGAGCACATGGTGTTTGGGACAAGGTACTAACATAGATAGAGGATTGGTTGACTAGCAGAAGTCAGAACGTGGGGATAAAGCAGTCTTTTTTAGGATGGCAGCTGGAGACGAACACGTTTCATAAGGGTCAGTGCAGGGACCACAACTATTCACGTTTCCATGAACAATCTGGACAAAGGAACTGAGGGCATTGTTAAGTTTGCAGATAACACAAAGATAGGTGGAGGGTTAGATAGTGTTGAGGAAGTAGAGAGGCTCCAGAAGAAATTGGACAGACTCAGAGAGTGGCCAAGGAAATGACAGAGGGAACACAATGTGAGAAAGTGTGAGGTTATGTACTTTGGCAGAAAGAATAGAGGCACAGGCTACTTTCTAAATGGGGAAAGGCTTCGCAAACCTGAAGCACGAAGGGACTTGGAAGTCCTAGTTCAGGATTCTCTCAGGATTAACATGCAGCTTAATTTTGCAGTAAGGAAGGAAAATGTAATGTTAACATTCATTTCAAGAGGGCTAGAATACAAGAGCAGAGATGTACTGTTGAGGCTGTATGAGGCTCTTGTCAGACCCCATTTGGAAAATTGTGAGCAGTTTTGGGCCCTGTATTTAAGGAAGGATGTGCTGGCATTAGAGAGAATCCAAAGGAGGTTTACAGGAATGATCCTGGGGATGAAGGGCTTATCAAATGAGGAGCAGTTGAGGACCTTGGGTCTGTACTCTGTACTAGAAGGATGAGGGGGATCTCACTGAAACTTAGATGACACTGAGAGGCCTGGATAGAGCAAATGTGGAGAAGATGTTTCTACTAGTAGGAGAGTCTAGGACCACAAAGCACAGCCTCAGGTTGATGTGATGACCTTTTAGAACTGAGGTAAGGAGGCATTTCTTTAGGCAGAAGGTGGTGAATCTGTGGAAGTCAAAGCCACAGAGAACTGTGGAGACCAAGTCACTGAGTCTATTTAAGAGAGAGATAGATAGGTTCTTGGTTAGTAAGAGCATCGAGGATTACAGGGAGAAGGTAGGAGAATAGGGTTGAAAAAAATATCAGCCATGATCTGAATGGTGGAACAGACTTGATAGGCCAAATGGTCTAATCCTACTCCTATATTGAATACTCTTATGGTTTTATTACACCACAAAAATATAATAAACAAAACTATTTCCATGTAACACAAATTTAAAGGTTCTGAAGCATACGATAAACGTATAAATCCCTTAATCCCTTCGTTCTCAAATGGTGGACTGAGTAGTGTAGATCTTCCAGCTGCTCCTGAGATTCAGGCTTACGTTTAGATTTACTTCTATATTTCTCACACAAATATCAAATGTTTGGAGGGACATAAGCCAAGTGCAGGCAGGGGGACTAGTTTAGTTTGAGATTATGCTGGTGTGGACTGTTTGGTCAGAAGGGTCTGTTTCTGTGCCGTATGACTCTAACTCTATGATTCTAGGACACCAATTCACGATGCTAATTGACTGGGTGTAATTTCCTTATTCTGTTCCATTGATTGAAGCTCTCTTTCGGTCTTTGGTTTTCCTTCCTGTGCACTGAGCTACAAAGAATCGATATATTTGTTAACACGAACTGATCACTACCTCTTGTGCATGATCAGAGGCATCCTAAACTCAAATTGGCTTAGTCGTGCATGATCAGTGCATGAACTGTTCATGGTCAATTTTATGATGTGGAGGTGCCAGTGTGGGACTGGGGTGGACAAAGCCAGAAGGCACATGACACCAGCACTGCTCCAAAGAGCAACAGTCCGAAAGTTTGTGATTTCAAATAAACCTGGTGGACTATCAACTGGTGTCGTGTGACTTTTAACCTGGTCAGGTTTAGATTGGTTAGATAGCAATCTATCCAACTTTTGACTGGTTTCTTTAACAGTAGTGGTCATCTGAATGTCACCACTTCCTACATTCTTCTGATTTGTTCTTTGACGTGGTAATCACTTCTGTAAACGATCATCCCTTTGTAACAGCTTGTCTTTCTTAGCTTACCAACACCATCGATCTTTAGCAAGATAAGTTAGCTGAGTTTTAGATTATGTATTGTCATTGCCTACTGATTATCATCCCAAATGGCCCAACTAATATATCTCTGTATTCAGGAAAATCAATCAATATTCTTTAATTATAATAACTGTGTCAGATTCCGCAATAGCTGTTGGCACTTAAAACACATTAAAGCATAAAATAACCATCAAAACTAATGCACACTGGGCTAGTACATACTTTATAATTTTAAAATTAACCCATTTAAAAACATAACTGTGTTTTTGAATAATAGCCTTCTTCCCCAAACTATTCTCACATTGGTTCGACTAAATTTATGCTGGCTTTAGCAATACAAACAAACTAAAACTATGATTAAAAATCACACAACATCAAGTTGTAGTCCAACAGGTTTATTTGGAAGTCTGAGCTTTTGGAGCACTGCTCCTCCGTCAGTCCATTCTAATCTAACACTGGCACCTCCACATCATAAAACCATGATGTTACCTTTAAAGTGGTCCCTTGGTCTTTCATTCTTACAGATACTAATCCCAATTAAACAAAATATAACTAAACACCTCATTAGCTCCAGTCAGAGCTCCTCTGCTTACCAGTTCCTTTTTTTATTTCTTTCTTTTCTTCTTTGCAGCAGTTTTTTATTTTCCCCCACCACCACCCCAACTTCTTAAACTACCCTACCCTACTTGGAGAATGGAGGTGAGACGAAGGGAGCTGAGTCAGGGTGGGAGCCTGAGCAGGTGTGGAGCACATGGGCTGAGTAGCAGAGCAGGGAGCAGAGCGAGGAGAAAGTGAGGACTGCAGAGGCTGGAGATCAGAGTCAAGAGAGTGTGGTGCTGGAAAAGCACAGCAGGTCAGGCAGCATCCAAGAGAGCAGGAGAATCGATGTTTCTGACGAAGGTCTCCGGCCCGAAATGTGGGTTGTCCTGCCACTCGGATGCTGCCTGACCTGCTGTGCTTTTCCAGCAACACACTCTCAACAGGGAGCAGAGCAGGTTGTGGGCCGCAGTCTGGAGTGGCAGCAGGGCGAGCATAGGCTGGGTCCTGGAGGGGGATAGCAGAGCGAGCATAGGCTGGGTCCCGGAGGGGGACAGCAGAACGAGCATAGGCTGGGTCCCAGAGGGGGGCAGCAGGGCGAGCATAGGCTGGGTCCCGGAGGGGGGCAGCAAGGCGAGCATAGGCTGGGTCCTGGAGGGGGACAGCAGGGCGAGCATAGGCTGGGTCCTGGAGGGGGATAGCAGAGCGAGCATAGGCTGGGTCCCGGAGGGGGACAGCAGAACGAGCATAGGCTGGGTCCCAGAGGGGGGCAGCAGGGCGAGCATAGGCTGGGTCCCGGAGGGGGGCAGCAGGGCGAGCATAGGCTGGGTCCTGGAGGGGGACAGCAGGGCGAGCATAGGCTGGGTCCTGGAGGGGGACAGCAGGGCGAGCATAGGCTGGGTCCTGGAGGGGGACAGCAGGGTGAGTATAGGCTGGGCTGAAAATGTGTTGCTGGTTCTGGCCCGAAACGTCGAATTTCCTATTCCTTGGATGCTGCCTAACCTGCTGTGCTTTAACCAGCAACACATTTTCAGCTCTGATCTCCAGCATCTGCAGACCTCACTTTTTACTCGAGTATAGGCTGGGTCCTGGAGGGGGACAGCAGGGCGAGTCATGGGCTGGGTTCCAGAGTGGGGAGCAGGGCGAATCATAGGCTGGGTCCTGGAGGGGGGCAGCAGGGCGAGTCATGACTGGGTCCCAGAGGGGGCAGCAGGGCGAGTCATGGGCTGGGTCCCAGAGGGGGGGAGCAGGGCGAGTCATGGGCCGGATCCTGGAGGGGGGGTAACAGGGCGAGTCATGGACTGGGTCCTGGAGGGGTGCAGCAGTGCAAGTACGGGCTGGGTCCCAGAGTGGGGAGCAGGGCGAGTCATGGGCTGGGTCCTGGAGGGGGCAGCAGGGCGAATCATGGGCTGGGTCCTGGAGGGGGGAGCAGGGCGAGTCAAGGGCTGGGTCCTGGAGGGGGGGAAAGGGTGAGTCATGGGCTGGGTCCTGGAGGAGGGAGCAGGACTACTCATGGGGGCTGGCTCCTGGAGGAGGGAGCAGGGCGAGTCATGGGCTGGGTCCCGGAGGGGGGGAGCATTGTGAGCATGGGCTGGGTCCCGAAGGGGTGAGCACAGCGAGTCATGGCTGGAGCCTGGAGTGCAGCAGGATGAGCATGGGCTGGGTCCTAGAGCAGTGAGGAGAGTGAGTTGCAGGCCCAGTCCTGCAGCAGGGACCAGAGTGAGTCCCAGATGGAGACCAGCACGTGGAGGAAGCATGGTCTTGTGCTCTGAAGCCTGGCGGGCATAGACTCATATTCTATAACTTGAGCACTTTATACATTTTTATTCTCACTGTGAACGTTTAAACTCTGTATTGCCATGCTAATCTTCCATTTACTAAATTCTGTGAAACAGTTTAAGTATTCGAGTGCATGTGACAAAAAGGGTATTCTACTCTATTCCATTCTATTCTACCCTAGATTGATCAAATAAAATAATTAGGTTGTGAAGAATAGCTTCCTGCAACACTTACACTTGTGGAGCCAAGATTCTCATTGACTTCCATCCTACTCGCTGGGCATTCCATTGGTACACAACACTGACTTAGCTACAATTCTGTAAACAAACGACAAACAACTGCAGATGTTGGAGATATAAAGCAAAAGCAGAAATAGCTGAACAAACTCAGCAGGTGGCAGCATGTGTGGAGAGAAAGCAGTGTCAGCTATGTCTGATGCATCTCCCTCACTTCAGCCCTCACCCCCTCTCTTCCCTCCCAAAACAACGATAGGGTCCCTGTGGTCCTCACTTACCACCACACCAGCATCCACATTCAGTGAATCATTTTTGCCACCTCCAGCAGGATGCCACCACCTGTCCCTGCATTGTCAGTGTTTTGCAGGGGCACCACGGTCCACTTCTTCGCCACTCTCAACACCTCCCAACATCCCACGGCACCTTCCCCTTCAATTGCAGAAAGGTTTAATGCTTGCCCATTGGCTTCCACACTTCTAACTATCCATGGTCCCAGGCACATCTTCCAGGTGAAGCAGTGATATACCTGCATTTCACTCAATCTAGCCTACTGTGTTTGTTGTTCACAATGTTGTCTCCTCTACATGGAAGACTAAACGCATACTGGGAAGCTGCTTTGTGGAATACCTACACTCTGTCTGAAAAATTGACCCCAAAATTTCAGTTATTTGCTATTTTAACACACCACCCTGTTCCCTGTCCACCGTCTCTGTCTCAGGCCTGCTGCAGTGCTCTAGAAGCTCAGCGTAGAAGTTGGGTGAACAGCATCTGATTTTCCACTTGAGGACCCCGCAGCCTTCAGGATTCAATATCAAGTTCAATAAATTTAGGGCCTGACCACTTTCTTCCAAGACCTTTACCCACCACCACCCAGGCCATATGGGCTGCTTTCAGCACAGCCAACCTATTTTCAACTACCAATTGTCCCCCTTAACAGCTTTTCTTTCTCCCAGGCTCACTATTATCCATTCTTTTGTCTACCCAACTGCTGTTCTCTCTCTCTCTCTCTCTCTCTCTCTGGGCTCCATCTGCTGTATGACTCAATGACTCCTTCTCCTCCACATTCTCCACCTTCTCTTTAGCATATATCCCAGCCTTTTCCTAGCTACAGTCAGTTCTATAAAGGTTAGTGGACCCACAATGTTGACCCTGCTTTTGCTCCACAGATGGATGCCAGACTTGCCAAATTTCTCCAGTTATTTCTGTTTCTGTTAGTCACAATCTGTGTCCCAGGCTGGCTAGGTCTGGTGGTGTGGCCTTCTTTGGCAGACATCTGGTAAATGGTCTGTCATTGTTACCAGCAGCCACCCACTTGATCTTCAGGTCCCAGTCTGTGAAGCTGCGAGGTAGCTTTCCTTTCTTCTGAGCTGTACATTCAGTGATAATTTTCTAGCCCCACAGTTGCGAAGGCCAACGGCTTGCAGCATCTGAAGTAGTGTGCAGCTGGGCCTTAAATATGACAACAAAGGCAGGAAAGTCAAAAGCTTCTGTCAGTGGTGACCACTTCCACCTCTCATGTTGCTTGAGTCCTCTGGAAATGTATCCAAGAGCTGATTGTACAGTGGATGAAAAGCAGGAGAATGAGTAAGAGAAGTTTCTCTGAGCTACAACAAACAGGATGGTACAAAACTCTTATGACAGATTTCTTTAACTGGAAATGGAAAAAAAAATCCATCTCACAGAGTCTACCCAAGAAAGCTGGCACGGTGGCTCAGTGGTTAGCACTGCTGCCTCACTGTGCCAGGGACCTGGGTTCTACCTCACCCTTGGCGTTTGCATATTCTCTGTGTGAGAAAGCTGCTCCTTTAACAAGGTTATATTGTCCTTGGCATTTTTTTCCAGTGAGGTTATAAATGACACAGACACCAAAATGTTTGAGGTCGAAGGGTTTTAGAGCCAATTTGATAATAGCTAAAAGAATCTGCCTCAGGCAGAAGGCTTTCAAGTTTTATAAAAACATTTGTACAACGAAAGGGGAGTTGCCAGTTCTCCTAACTCAGTTTTTCTCTGGTTTGGTCTTGGTATTAGACAGTAGTATGGAAAAAGCTGCTGGAGCCAAAGAGGTAGGTCCATACTGATCCTCTTTCTCTGAATTCTATCCTGTAAGAACCTGTGTTTGATGTTACCTTTTGTGCCAAGGTGTGCTTTTGGGGATCTGTTGGTTTTTGAGAGAGGTTAAATTATTCGGTATTCTGTTTTTTGTTGTTGGTGTCCCATTCAGTAATTTTGAAAATAAATTCTGTTTGTTTAAAACTAAGTAGTTTGACCAGTGGTATTTCTCCAGGAATATCCACTTTACACCTGCTTAAAATAACTAGCAAAGTTTGGGGTCTGGGCTATCTTTTGAGATATTTTAAGGGGTCTGGCCTGTTCCATAACATTTGTGTGGGTTTTCTTTGGGTGTTCTGGCTTATCCCACAGTCCAAAGATGTGCCGAATAGGCTAAATTGCCAATTGTGTCCTGGGATGTGTGAGTAAGGCATGGGAAACGCAGGGATAGTGGTTGGGTCTGGATGGGATACTCTTCGAAAGGTTGGTGTGGGATTCAATGGGCTGAATGGCCTGCTTCCATATTGTAGGATTCTATGATTCAAGGCCTCTCAAGGAATATCAATTACCTACTACTCTCAATGGTTATTAATAATGTGATTGAAGCTCTGATACTGAATTCCTTTTATCAACACTCCAGAAAAACGTGGAGCAACTTAGCTGTCTGAAGGACACTAGGGATGGGTAATAACAGCTGGCACCAGCCAGTGATGCCGACATCTTAGGAATGAATAAAAGAAAAAGTCTACAGAACCACAGCTCCAGAGGAAGTCTGTGCCATCGCTGCCTTTTGCAAATCAATAGGATCAAAGGTCTTTTAAAAGCATCCCACCTTGATTCCAAAATTGTAAGTTCACCTATAAAGAAATTGGATCTCCTAGCACAACAGCCGTGAGGGCCCATCCCTATGAGTTTGAAAGAAAAGTCAAACTGGACTCAAAATGTTGAGTTAGTATCTCCACAGACACCTACCAGAGCTGCTGGGTTTCACCAGCACTTTCTATGTTTATTATCTATCTACATTTTCTGCTGTATGTTTTCTGTTCAGTTAACCTAAATATCCAACCCCAGCCAACACAGTTTATTTGGAGCACAGATTAAGAGGGGAAAAAGCTTCCTACTTCATTCTCAAACACTGTTAACTATTCATAAAAGCGTATTCCATCTTTCATTGTATCTTTCTTGAGTGTGTGTGATGTGTGACTGATGTAGAGTTGGATTCCTCACAGTACTTGTGTGAATAAATATTCCTTTTGTTTAAACTCTGCTGTTGGCACTTTGGCTGGCAATTAAACACATACTAAAAAGGGGGTTTGAAACACACAACTACGCTTTTAAGAATAAACCTCTCTGATTACTTCTGCCCTTAAGAGTGCCTAGATCTTCTGTCTATTTTAATGTAAGGCCAGGGCAGACTGAAACATAAAGCAACAAATTCTCATATATCCACAGGGGTATAGATTTTAGAATTTACTGCTTCAGCCATAGATCTGCAGAAATTCAGAAATGCTGGTCCATGCCCCAGATTCGCAGCCTCCATGATTCACTGACAGTGTTCTTATAATGAAAAGTTTTGCATGAGGAGTGTTAAGTCAGACAATTTACCAAATTGTACACCTGACTCTTATCAAAACGACAATGTAATCTTCCCAGGTGATACAGAAGGTGGCTCAACCCAATTACTAACTATTGCTGCTCCCACCTGAAACAGACACCATAACACAGTGTTGTAAAGGAATTAGTTGGTGATATCAATTGGACAGCACAAACTGAAGCACTAAAAAGCCTTGCATTTATAAACTACATTTCTTATTAGCGAGTTTTGAGAAGATTTGTAGCTCAGGTTGAGATTTTGGATGTAGGTTTGCTCGCTGAGCTAAAAGGTTCATTTCCAGACGTTTCTTGACCTTACTAGGTAATATCTTCAGTGGACCTCATGCGAAGCAATGCTGAAAATTCGTGCTTTTATTTATATGTTTGGGTTTCTTTGGGTTGGTGATGTCATTTCCTGTGGTGATGTTATTTCCTGTGGTGAAGTCACTTCCTGTTCCTTTTATCAGGGGTGGTAGATGGGGTCTAACTCGATGTGTTTGTTGATAGAGTTCCAGTTGGAATGCCATGCTTCTAGGAATTCTCGCACGTGTCTTTGTTTGGCTTGTCCTAGGATGGATGTATTGTCCCAGTCGAAGTGGTGTCCTTCCTCATCCATATGTGAGCATGGCATTCCAACTGGAACTCTATCAACAAACACATCGAGTTAGACCCCATCTACCACCCCCTGATAAAAGGAACAGGAAGTGACTTCACCACAGGAAATAACATTACCACAGAAAATGACATCACCAACCCAAAGAAACCCAAACGTATAAATAGAAAGCAGGAATTTTCAGCATTGCTTCACATGAGGTCCACTGAAGATGTTACCGAGTAAGGTAACGGAACGTCTAGAACTGAACCCTTCAGCTCAGTGATCAAACCTACATCCATTACTTTTCTTATCTCAGGACATCCCAAAGCACTTTAAAGCCAATGAAGTATATTCTCCAACATATTTAAAGTTGTGTTGTAGAATTATGGAGCAGACAATTTTCATATGCAAAATCCCACCCACTGCGGCGGGATGTAAAAATAGGCAGAAAGGACACAAAAATGGAAAGGTGAGAGGATACAAACAGAGAGATTTTGATAGGTTAAGGAAGTGGAGTATAATTTGGGAAAATGTGAAGTTTTTCATTTTGGAAGGGAGAACAAAAGAACAGAATACTGCCTAAATGGAGAGAAACTACAGAAAGCTGCAACACAAAGTGATTTGGAGGTACTTGTGCATAAAACATAGAAAGCTAGCACCTTGGTGCAGAAAAAAAATCAAGAAGGCGAACGAATGTTGGTCCTTATTTCAAGGGGTTTGGAGTATAAGTGTAGGAAAGTCTTACTGCAAGTGTACAAGGTGCTGGTGAGAGCACATAGAATCATAGTCATAGAGATGCACAGCATGGAAACAGACCCTTTGGTCCAACCCATCCATGCCGACCAGATATCCCAACCCAATCTAGTCCCACCTACCAGCACCCGGCCCAAGTACTGGGAGCAGTTTTGGACTCCTTATTTACAAAAAGATTTCATTTCATTGGAGGTACTTCAAAGGAGGTTCACTAGGATGATCCCTGGTATGGATAGATTGTCTTATGAGCAAAGATTAAACTGGTTGCGAGATTACAAGATTGAGAAGTGATCTCAAGGAAACATATAGGTTTTTTAAGGGGCTTGACAGGGTAATACTGAGAGGATGTTTCCCCTCATGAGAGAGTCTAGGACCAGATAATGTGATATTTGGATAATCGAATGCCAGATAATTGAGGTTCTTTTGTATTGTTAATGTTGGAGCTTTATCATCTTGCATTTGTCAGGACTGAGATACAAGGAAATAGACTTTAGAAGAGGAACAACAATTATACAACATGAAAAGAGGATGCTGACTTGTTGAACTATGGTCGCCATGCAGCAGGAACTGTTAACTATCTTAGTTGACTTATTAAATTCAAACCTGCAAGACCAGATTTACACTGAGTATATAAATGCTGGACATTGTTGGTTCTCTACCTTTCATTCTGATTCAGTTTTTTGGGATTCATTCATGCAAGTTGTACAAATATTTTGATGAAGCAAATAGTACGGCCATCAATGACAAATATCAGAACTCACCTACATAACCTTTGAATCTGGCTTGTTTCTTTGATAATCTTACTATGTAAAACTGACTGACTGACCATAATAGTATAATCATTTCTATAAGACAATAGAGGCACACAGTCAGTATGTGTCATAAAGTAAAATGACTAAAAGAGGCAGTAGTCCAGTTTAAAGTCAAACCACTAAATGGAATAATAATAACATATATATATATATATTATTATTACTGAGTTTCACTACCTACCTCAGGTTATATCCTAACTCCAACATATACTTCCCAAATTAGGAACTGCAGATACTTCTAATCAGCTTGTTCAGGCATGCTATCCCACACTCCCGGAGTAGGTGTGACCTGAAATCAGTCCTCCTGTCCCAAATATAAGGAAACTACCATTGTGCCATAAGAGTCCTTTGCAAGGTAGGGGTTGTACAGAGTCATAGAGATGTACGGTTGAAATAGATAGATTCCTGATCAGTAGGGAAATTAAGGGTTATGTGGAAGGGCAGGAAAGTGGATGTGAGGAATGTTGGATCAAGCATGATCTTACTGAATGGAGGAGTGAGGGACTGAATGCCTTCTCCTGTTCCTATTCCTTATGATCTTTGGTTTTATGGTTTATTTGTGATAAAGATCAGTTGACCTGTATTTTTTTTTTGATGATGTTACCCGATGGGTAAACATTGACCAAGACCGAGGGAGAAGTGTCATGCTTTCTTCAGATTGGTTGCCACTTGGCCTTTTACATCCACCTGATAGAGTAAACATTGTTTCTCATGCTGATTGACATTTTAATCCTCCCTCAGTCATGCACTGAGACTTCGTGCTTAAGTCTTCAGCCTGGGACTTGTGTCCCATAAACTTCTGATCCTTGGGTTATTATTAAGGCACAGCTGGCAGCATTCATGAGGAAGACATAACAGCAATGGTGGCTGGAAAGGGGGCCAACTAATGTAAGCCTTCATTGTACTGATTGAAAATGAAGCAGGCTGCTTAGTAGATTTCCTGAAGAAGGGCTTATGCCCGAAACATCGAATTTCCTGTTCCTTGGATGCTGCCTGACCTGCTGCACTTTTCCAGCAACACATTTTCAGCTCTGATCTCCAGCATCTGCAGACCCCACTTTCTCCTGCTTAGTAGGTTTGCCTTGAATGGGAGACATGACCTCTTCTTAGCTTTGTGTTGCCATGAGCTTCTTTGAACAATTATCTGGAAATGTGTTCTGGAAAATGTCGAAGTCTTCACATATAGAGTCATAAAGTCATAGAATTAGACAGCACAGAAACAGACCCTTCAGTCCCACCAGTCCATGCAGAACATAATCTTAAACTTAACTAATCCCACCTGCCTGCTCCTGGCCCATTTCCCTCCAAATCTTTCTTATTCATGGACCTAAGTGCTGTTGCCAGCTTCCACCTTAGTAACCCCATGGAGCACCAGTTGCTACATTCATGTCTGTTACTGAGCACGCAAGTTAGTACAGAAGGAACCAAATTGGACACATTTGGAGATGAGAAGACATTTTTTGGTTACAAATGAAAAAAACCTTTAATAACTGGTTGATGGTCTGTTTACTTCTATCCATTAATCAATGATCAGACTCATAGACAGTATATTGTATTCTGCAGATAAAATTTCTGATCACAGTGGGAAGCCATCACTACAGTGACCATTAGCCAAAGAAATAATTATACAGTAGCTTTACCTTCACTTCTCGAGAATGAAATCCCCGTTGAAAGACGAGGAGCATAAAATAAACTCTGTTTAGTATTTGACATAGACATACGTTTCTCCAAGTTTTTTCACTTACAATTATTTCTTTACGTGTTTTATCAGTTTACAGTTTACAATCAGATAACTTTAGTACACATTTATACGATTATATAATAGGAAGGTATTCAGGGGAGAAAACAGCTAACATTTTGACAAAAAAGTGACGAATGGGAATGACTCAATCCAAGCTAAAAAATAAAGTGCGATGACAACAGGAAATTTATATGGTGTGGTATCTGCATGTTGCTGAATATTATGCGTATTCAGCCCTCCTTAACTTCATTTTCCAGAAGTGTGTTTCAATTTAATTTGAGGACCACGCATCCAAAAAGAGAGGAATTAATTGCTCAGTGAACATTTTGTAAAAAATGTTGATGCTCCCCTCACCTTGGTTTATTATGGTCTTGGTTATACTTTTCACAAGGATAATCAGTAACTTCCAAAGTACATGACAGCCTTCATAGTTCAAAACATTTCTTCATACTCTGCTTCTGAAATCAATCTCAATGTGTGCTTTCATGCACAGCACTCTGGATAAGTTTCCTTTGCCTTATATACAACCAGAGAACTTGAATTTCCTTTCATGGATTCCTTCGATGTGTCACTCAGTCGGGTGAAAACAGAAGCCTGCCTTGTAAAGCAAATTCAGATCCATTGTGACCGAAATCTCGCCTTATCTTGTCCTTCATGAAGTGCTTCACCTGGTTGAACAAACAAATGTCAAAGTAAGTGCACACTTTTGTTCTGCTACAATGAAATATTCGACCACATTCAAGATAATAGGAAGTATATTACATTTCATGGACAATTGCTATTTTATTTCATACAACTGTTATTCTGTATATTCTGTAGCAGTCCTGAATCATAAAGGCATTTCAGTTTTGTTTTAGTCTCCATAGGAGTAATTTTGAGTAAACAAAAGTGTAAATGTCCTAATTAACAGTAAAAGTAGAAACTTCCTGAAATTATAATGCTTTCTTAGAGGATAGTGTTGAGTTAAAATTTTGCTAGATAAAATTTTGCTAGATTTTGATAAAACTTAATATCATAGAACAGCATTCATTCTTGATATAAGGAAAACTTTAAAATAGCATTGTTTGTCAACATGAAGGAAATTAAATGAAACAGTGGCTGAAATGAAGGATAAGGCATAGGACTTTGGCATGATATTTGCTTGGTAGTGTAGAATTTAAATACAAAGGAACCTCGATTATCCAAAGGACATGGGATGGGAGTAATTCGTTTGGTTAATCGAAATCCAGATAATGGAATGCTGGATAACATTGTTTTGCCAAGCATCGGGACCTTGAGATCTTGCCGGATAATGTGATATTCGGATAATCGAATGCCAGATAATTGAGGTTCCTTTGTATTGTTAATGTCGGAGCTCAATCGTCTTGCATTTGTCAGGACTGAGATACAAGGAAATAGACTTTAGAAGAGGAACAACAATTATACAACATGAAAAGAGGATGCTGACTTGTTAAACTATGGTCGCCATGCAGCAGGAACTGTTAACTATCTTAGTTGACTTATTAAATTCAAACCTGCAAGACCAGATTTACACTGAGTATATAAATGCTGGACATTGTTGGTTCTCTACCTTTCATTCTGATTCAGTTTTTTGGGATTCATTCATGCAAGTTGTACAAATATTTTGATGAAGCAAATAGTACGGCCATCAATGACAAATATCAGAACTCACCTACATAACCTTTGAATCTGGCTTGTTTCTTTGATAATCTTACTATGTAAAACTGACTGACTGACCATAATAGTATAATCATTTCTATAAGACAATAGAGGCACACAGTCAGTATGTGTCATAAAGTAAAATGACTAAAAGAGGCAATAGTCCAGTTTAAAGTCAAAACACTAAATGGAATAATAATAACAAATATATATATATATTATTATTACTGAGTTTCACTACCTACCTCAGGTTATATCCTAACTCCAACATATACTTCCCAAATTAGGAACTGCAGATACTTCTAATCAGCTTGTTCAGGCATGCTATCCCACACTCCCGGAGTAGGTGTGACCTGAAATCAGTCCTCCTGTCCCAAATATAAGGAAACTACCATTGTGCCATAAGAGTCCTTTGCAAGGTAGAGGTTGTACAGAGTCATAGAGATGTACAGCACAGAAACCGACCCTTTGGTCCAACCCGTCCATGCCGACCAGATATCCCAACCCAATCTAGACCCACCTTCCAGCACCCGGCTCATATCCCTTCAAATCCTTCCTAATCATATACCCATCCAAATGGCTTTTAAATGTTGCAATTGTACTAGCCTCCACCACTTCCTCTGGCAGCTCATTCCATACTTATACTTTAGTCAAGTTCCTTAAGCTCATAAATCAGTCAGCCCACATGACACATTTGGCACACTCAGCTGATGGGAATTTAGTTACCTGTGATAGCCAATGTCTCATAACTGAATTTAATTTAGTGAAGCTGCTGGAGGTAAAGCTTACTAAGGCTCACTATCAGTGTCCCTTAATGCCTTGAACCATTATCTGTACTGGATAAAGAAATTACAATATGAAAGCCATTTGTCTTAATGGTGGACAGTGTCAGACTAAAGACTGACTATTCTTTGGAGTTGAAATTGTTAGATTACTGTCTATCACTCACTATCCAATGAGCCCACACATTTCTCATTTCTTGCCATTTTCATCAAGATTAATTTCTTCTTATTTCCCATTAATTTTTGAAGTGATGTTAGCTTAATGTCAATCTCACCACTCATCGTTTTAACATGACAAAATTTTCATAGCCATTTTCTCACTTTCATCTCTCAGAAGCCGACTGCTAAACCCCATTGAAAAGGCTAAAGTAATGGCAATATAATTTTATCAATTAGAAAATTATACTTTTTAATGATAATCTGTAGATCAAAACAATTTTCATGTTTCAAAGGTAGAGAAATGATTTTTAGTCATCTTTTCATAATTTATTAACATATAATTAAAACAAAAACCAGATTGAAGATGTACCTTCGCCTTTCCCAATTGATTCTGAGCCTCTTGAACATTTCTGATTTTCTGGGTCCTCATCTCTGGAATTTTCTCCCCACCTTCATCTCTGGAATTTTCTCCCTACCTCCCTTTTACTCTTTAAAATGCTCCTTACATGTATCTGAGCAAGGTTTTGGCAACTTTTCCTAATATCACCTTATGGACACAGTTTTAAATTTGATTTGATTAGATGCCTGGGTAGCACTTTGAGATATTTTGTGACCTTGATGCTGTATAATTTGTTATTGCTTTTGTTGAATGTAGATTGATTTTTAAAACAAACATATTTTTGTGTGTCCTTTATAAGTGAGAGCCATTCTATATTTTTGTTAGTGTTGATATCTGCAATAAAATGTTTAATAAAAAGTCATTGAATAATGCCTGCTTGGGCCAAAAAAATTCATTTTGAAGCATATTATAGAAGTAAAGAGTCAGGAATACATTGCCAGTGCAACTGAGAGCTCAGTTCATTAAAAGAAAGTGCCCTCAGAATATTTACATTTGGAATTACATGCCTAGCTGCCAGCTACATTGGCTTACTTCATTTTAGTTTTAAAAAGCCTTTAGGCAGAGAAAATGATCTCAACTCTGAGATTAATTGTACAGCATTCATCAGTTTGTGACAGCCTGTGTACATCAATAGTCAGTCAGACATCAATTTATTCCATCTTAGTTAGTGCTTTTAGAAAAACATGCAATGTTTCATTTATATGCATCTGTAAAGGGATAGATTTCGGTCTCAATGCTGAAAAGTTGCCATTTTCAGTTCCTGCTGGCATTTTTGTGCACAATCCCATTAACTTGATTGTTCCGGTTTCACTGAAATTTTGATTTTACTGACAGCGCCTTCGTAAATAAACGCACTACAGATTTAATCCAGCAACCATTACTAACATCATTGACAATGTAGAAAATCAACCCAGAATGTTGTCTGTGCAAATCAGAGAATATATACACCCTGTTTGCTGTCACATTGAGCAGTGCTGAACACGACCTGGATTCATAAGTCATTATTCTCAGAATTAAGAAAATAACATGAATACAGGCAGAGTGCTATAAATATTTATATACAAATTAAATTTTTTTGTATGTTTTACACAGGTTTAAATTTTTGGACAAGAGTACTCATAGAGAATCATTGTTATAGCTGAAGAATATCTTTTCACAACATTGTGCCTTAATCTCCAATGCAGACTCATTTTAACAGTATCACTAGCTATAATCATAGTAACTGTGAACCAGAATGATAGTCATTCTAGATCAATAAACAAGCCATGAAAATAAATATAATTAATTAATCATATCAAATACACCTTTTGTTTTCAGAAGATGTTGTTATTGGTAGATGTAAATATTTTTTACTATAACGTTTCCTTCCGGAAGTTTTTCTTGCTTTCCTGCCCAATGTAGGGACCCTTCATGATATAGTAGAGGTCAAATACTGAAAACCATCAATGTACATCCATGATGGATACATCAAGAAGAATAACAGAAGATAGCTCCCACAATGACTGAGTGGATGATGCAAGCCCAGTTGTGAGTGCCTGTCCAATGTAACGCTGAACAACGCTGATCAAAAACATATCATAATTGATGCTTAGTCTGTGCTGCCAGAATTTATATCAGTCAGGAGGCAGTCAGAGGTGACCTAAACTCTTCAGAAATGAGAAATATCAATCAGTGATCCCTGCTCTTGATTGCTGTTAAGAAATGCTTACTGGGAAAATTTGACATTCAGACAGTTTGCTGACATTATTTACATTCATACATAAAATATGGCCACTCGTGTGAGGTCTTAGAGGATTTACAGTGCCTAAAAACATCTTGTATTTCTGTAGTTCCTTTAATGTGGTAAACCAACTCAAAATTCACAGGGCAATCCAGATTTGGCAATAAGCCACATAAGGAGATATCAGTACGGGCGAGATAGATGCTAAAGGAGGAGAGAGAGCGGTAGAAAAGGTTAATGGAGGGAATTCTGGAGCTTGAGATCTCGGCAATTGAAGGCATGCTCTGTCAATGGTGTAGCAACAAAACTGAAGGATGTTCAAGGGGCAGGAATTGGAGGAGCACAGAAATGTCAGAGGGCTGTAGGGTATAGGGCTGGAGGAGATTACAGACAGATATATACAGAGCAGCAAAGCCAATAAGTGAGGTTTAAAGAGGATGAACGTTTTAAAATCAAAGTAATTTTGGGCTGTAAGCCAAAGTAAGTCAGTGAGTAGAGAGGTGATAGGTGCAGGTTATGACATAAGAAGCAGTTTTAGATGATTTTACCTTTGTATTGTGTCCCAAGATGATGCTTTGCTGAGAAGATATAGATCTGGGCTCTTTGGGGGAGACATGGCCTGTATTTTCAAATCTAGTGGCATTATCTACCTGTGCTGAACTCTTAGGTTTTGTCATTCCTGTGACCATCAGAAATGTCGGCTCCCAGCACATTGAGAGAGCACCTGTGACTGCTAGTCAACAGACTTTGAGCTCAGGACTAGGGAAATCTTCACTGCAACATCTCGGGAACTGGAGGCCACCTGAAGGAGGAGAATATGAGTTCAGAGAACTAAAAAAAATCATTCCCTGGACTCACATCTTCCAGCCTCTGGAGCAGAAGACAGATAAATGTGGTTTAGCACACTGTCCTAGCACAGAGAGTCCCTCAATCCAGCTAGATAGTTGTTATTTCAATCATTCAAATACCTCAATCCATAGTTGATAATGGGTTTAGGAGCGTGATGGCTCTGCATTCAATAATACTTTGGAGGAGCTGTGGTATTTTAGATCAACATCACACTTAAACATACAGCTACATTCAGGGTAATCTCAGGGCAGCAGACCAATCTAATTGGTGTATACTCACATAAAGGGAAGGCTGCTGTAACCCTAACAGACAATAGGGCTGCTCTCTCTCATACAGAGATATACAGTTGGTGGTGGTGGTTTCACCTGAGGTTACCAAACCTTAGGTGAGGGAAGAGGATGCATCAAGCTGTGTGTGGATCCCTGGTACGCAAACACCAAGTGTCACTACGTACTGAGGTTCTATCTGTCCCCGGTGTTGCGAAGGATGGGCCTGGCCTCGCTGCCGCGGAACGCTCCGAGTAGTTGGACCGTTCTGTATCTCCTGTCCTTCGTGGAGAAGTTTATGAAGAAAAACACCTTTGACCACAAGTCCATTAGGAAGTGGTCAGCACGTAGTGTCCTCGAGACCCTTCAGGAAAAGGAGAGGGCGGATCCTATCAAGCGGTTCCCTGTGCAGACTGTCAAAGCCATTTGGCAGAATGCCTCATCGCCAGAACTTTCCAACAAGCACCAAGACATGGCTTGGCTGGGGGTGAGAAGGGCTCTGCCTGTGAGATCGTTTATGCACGCCCGGACTCTCAGCCGCACCGCACGCTGCCCTCGAAGCGGCTGCGGGGGGGACGAGACTGTCACACACCTCCTTCTGGAATGTGCCTATGCAGAGGAAGTCTGGAGAGGAATGCAGTGGTGTTTGTCGAGGTTCGTCCCGAGCAGCGCCGTGATGCTGGACTCCGTGCTCTACGACCTGTTCCCCAGGACGCACACCGAGACGAACATCAACTGTGCCTGGAGGACATCAACTCAGGGAAGGACGCTCTCTGGGTGGTCCGAAACCTGTTGATCTTCCAACTGAAGGAGTTGTCCCCGACTGAGTGTTGCAGACTGGCACATTCCAAAGTCCAGGACTACGTGTTGAGGGATGCGCTGAAGCTTGGGGCAGCTGCCACCAAGGCGCGGTGGGGAAAGACCACCGTGTAACATCTGCCTGCCTAAAGAAGAACAGGGGGCCCATGCAGTTATTTGGGCTCTGCTGACGCCTCAGCTAAAAATTTTAATCGTACAGACCTGTAAATAGGAACGATTACTCTGTTTCGGGATGCAAAGAAATGGAATGTTTACATATGTATGGCATGTCCAACTGTACGGACCATCAAATTATTTTATGAATAAAGTATATTTTTGAAATAAAAAAGAAGAGGATTAGGAGAATCCTTCAGGGTAACGTTCAGCTTCTGGGGCAATGCTCTTGGCATTACTCTACGTCACAAACAGGCTTTCCAGCTGACGAAGCTAACCTAATCCCTAAGTTAGGGCAGCATGGTTGTTCAGTGGCTCAGTGGTTAGCACTGCTGCCTCACAGCACTAGGGACCTGAGCAGCTGTTTGTGTGAAGTTTGCACATTCTCCCTGTGTCTATGTGGGTACTTTCCTGGTGCTGCGGTTTCCTCCCACAGTCCAAAGATGTGCAGGTTAGGTGCAATTAGGTGCTAAACTGCCCATAACATCCAGGGATGTGCAGGCTAGATGGATTAGCCCTGGGAAATGTGGGGTTACAGGGATGGGGTGGGATGCTCTTTGGAGTGTCAGTGTGGATTTGATGGGCCGAATGGCCTGCTCTCACACTATAGGGATTCTATCCTTATCTTGTTGTGACAATAGAAATCGAAAATGCTGGATTAAAGACGCAGTGGATCAGGCAATATCTGCAGAGAGACCTCAGACATCATATTTGTTTTTCTCTCTCAGAAGCTGCCTGAGTTACTGAGTGATTCTAGGTTGCAATTTCAGACTGTCATTAATCGCAGCGTTTTTCCTATTTCACAGAATGCAGCGTCGCTTACTCCAGGGGCTCGGAAGATCAAAAACATTTCGTTGTTTCTTATCTTACTCGAAGCTTCTGAAATGTAGAACTTGGAATATTTTGCAGGCTATTTTGCGATGCAGCCACACCATATAGTGTGAGTGATTTGAAAATACCTTTAGGAAGATATATATCGCCCTTTTAGCTATTGTAAACTGATAAACAAACGCGGTTTTTACGGCAATACCCACATTTTATTAGTTAAAATTCCGTCTGGAGATCTTCGCATTTTTTTTGTTTAGAAAGTAAAGGCATTTTTCAGACCTTGTGAAAATGATCAAGAAGGTGATTTAAAATAAGAGATAATGTCTGTGACTGCTCGCAGTAGTGGACAAATTTATTACGAAGTCATTTCTCACCTGTTCCTATTTACAAAATACGAACTTTTAAAAACACACACAAGAACAAAATGGTTGTTAAACTCAGCAGAGACACAACTTGTTGAACCCAGTCACATACTGTATCTATTTTCTAATGACCCCGTTCAGGGGTGTTACTGCACACCATTGGAGCAGGTGGGACTTGAACCCAGATCCCCTGGAGCAGAGGTGGCGACACTATCGAAAAGCTTAACATCAATTTAAAAGAGGTTAGCAAACCATTGCAACTTGTCAGGAGCCGGGAATGGAAGGCGGGTTTACTGTTTACAAAGCCGCTGCACTCACCATTCCAGCCCCATCGCTCAGTCACAGAGTCTACCCCATTGCTGAGAAATGTGAACATCTTTAAAAACCTGTTCACTCACCGCCTTTGGACCGGAGTCGAGAGGATAGTCTTCCCCAGTGTGAAGCCAGCCCGCATTGCACACCCTGTGGAAACGCAGCCGCCTCTGCTCCCTTTTTAAAAACGAAAAACAAAAATTGTCAATCTGCACGGGTGGTCAATGTTACAGTCTGCCTGTGCAGGGAATTGATTTCTTTGTCAAAACAGCAGGATTCTAGTCAACAGCGCAGTTCCCTGATGGTATCAGAGCAGAGAGATGAGCTGTTTCACTGTGGTCACTAGACAGGCAACAAATGGCGACCGCTCTGCCCGCTTTCACCACAGCCTCCTGCTGACCCGGCCAGTCTCCCCATGGGTCGTCAGGATCAGATGGCGTACGCATGGTCCACATCCCGGCAGATGTACCAGAGGATCACGTATAGGATCAGCAGGATGGCGAAGAGGAAGAGCGCCACGAAGATGGCTTTGGTGACAGGAGAGACCAGGGGATGCATGGTGTCGGCTGAGCAGGCAGCGCCGAGTGTGGAGCGCCTTGACTACCCCAGCAGCTCGCCAGGCACGGAAGCAGGCAGCCGGCTGTCATTGGGAACCATCACACGGACACAGCTCGGGCACGAACTGGACAGACAGCGTATTCATCAAAAAGTCCCATTCTTCACAGAATCCCAGCTGTCAGGAGCTCACCACCACCCCCATCCCAGACTCTCTCTCTCTCCTTGGAGCTTTTGGGGAGAATCCCTGCAAAATACACAAAATTCATAGAACATCGCTTGGTTTCAGTTTGGATGTGAGTCCTCCCCCAGACGATCAGAGACTCTGCAGTGAATCTCATTCTATTTTTTCTTAGTGAGAGACACAAAGTGCATGAATCTTTATTCAATTTCCACCACCAGGAATATAGGAAAACACCCAGGTGGCCAGTGACAAGCAGTGCCCTTCACATCAAAAGGCAATGCTGTGTGATCAAACAGTGAAGGGGAGGGCAGGGGCTAAATCAAAATAGAGTTGGAGGGGGAAATGATGCACTCCACTCCCTGTGGCACCCACCTCTCCCTGAACAACTCCAGGGTGCTGGTGGACACCGCGTGCTCCTTCTCCAAGGACACCCGGGCTCTAACGTAACCGCGGAAGAGGGGCAGGCAGTCGGCCCTAACGACCCCCTGCACGGCCCAATCCCATTCTATTTACCAGAGTAAACATGGAGGCCAACCCCAACCTTAACTGTAACAGAAATTGCTGGAGAAACTCAGCAGGTCAGGCAGCATCTGTGCAGGGAGGCAGCAGAGTGAATGTATCCAGTTCAGTGACCCTACTCAGAACCCTAACCCACTCCTTCACTGTGGGCACTAAAGGCAAATTCTGTCATCGTTATGGAAACTGGTTGCTTTTATCTGCCGACACCAACAAACAAAACACTGTTTCACTAATATGGTAAATATATTGATCTGAATAAATATATATATATATAAATATATAAATATATTAAATGCAAATGTGTCCATCTTGCATTTAAACTCTTTGCCCCAGGCCACAACTTATCTTTATTTGTTTGAGGGATGTGGGTACCATAGGCCATTTATTGCCCACCCCTAATTATCCAGAGAACCATTAAGAGTCAACCACACTGTTGTGGGTCTGGAGTCAGATTTAGGCCAGACTGGGTAAGGGCAGCAGATAATGGGCAGCACGGTTGCACAGTGGTTAGCACTGCTGCCTCACAGCGCCAGAGACCCGGGTTCAATTCCTGCCTCAGGCGACTGACTGTTTGGAGTTTGCACGTTCTCCCAGTGTCTGCGTGGGTTTCCTCCGGGTGCTCCGGTTTCCTCCCACAGTCCAAAGATGTGCAGGTCAGGTGAATTGGCCATGCTAAATTGCCTGTAGTGTTAGGTAAGGGGTAAATGTAGGATTATGGATGGGTTGCGCTTCGGCGGGTCAGTGTGGACTTGTTGGGCTGAAGGGCCTGTTTCCACACTGTAAGTAATCTAATCTAATCTAATTTCCTTTGGTAAATGACATTAGTGAACCAAGTAATTGTTTCGACCCCCACCCCATCCACAGTGGTTCACCATTAGGCTAGTTTTCAATTCCAATTTCAAAAGCCACATGAATGGCTGCTCTGATTACTGTTTCTTGTGAATGGAAAAGGTTCCATACACTTTATCAAGGGTGTTAATCCCTGGTTTTCAAACCTGAAACAATTATCTGGTAATTGAAAGCAAAATACAGTGGATGCTGGAAATCTGAAACAAACATAGAGAGTTCTGGAGAAATTCAGCAGGTCTGGTAGAAGACTTTAAAGAAGAATCATACCAGACTCAAAATATTAACTCAGACTTTCTCTCTCCACAGATGCTGCTGAGTTTCTCCAGTATTCTCTTCTGTTTGTTTCAATTATTTTGTCATTACTGTTTGTATGAGTTTGCTGTATTGTACCTCATTCGCTGTAAGGTGATTTGGGATGACCTGTAGTTGTGAATGGTGCTACATAAATGCAATTCTTCCTATTTCTTCCCATAGCTCAAATATTGACACCAATCTTGTGACTCTCCTCTGGACTGTGTCCAGCATTTGAACATCACTCTCCTTTGATGATGACTGTAATGTGTGAGAATGAACCAGGAGCGAGTCAACCAGAATACTCTGATAGTTTGATCTTACCTCCTGGATTCATTGAGTCACAAATGTTTACAGTGCAGAATCTGGCTCTTCGGCCCATTGAACCTGTCAAAAACAACCACCTACCCCAATCCCGATAACCCATCCCAATCCTAAAAAAAACTACCTATCCAATCTCTCCAACAACTTAGATTGATGCATTTGTTATTGCATTTGTTGCTTCCTGCTCTACATTAGAGTTCAAGTTTCATATTTATAGATGTTGTTCTAGATATTGCTTGAGAAACTCAACAGATCTGGCAGCATCTGTGCAGAGAAAACAGAGTTAACACTTCTTCGTATTTAGACTCATAGAGTCATAGAGATGTACAGTGTTATGGACCAGGCCAGACCCCCTCAAAACATTTCAAGAAAGTAGCCTAGACCCTAACTTTGCTATTTGTTTTGACATCTAAAATGGAGCTGGTCAAACCACTTAGTTTTAAACAAAACAAAATTTATTTACAAGATTACCAATGAAATACAAACAAAGAGAACAGAATACTGAATAAATTAACCTGTCCAAACAGATTATATCAATTTAGTGATGCTGTTCCTGACACTTGCAACAATCCCCATAAACACCTCTTGGCACAAAAACACAGGTTCTTACAGGAGAGATCTCAGAGAGAGAGGGAGGATCAGCATGGACCTGCTTCTTTGGGTCCAGCGCTTCACAACTGCCTGGCTGCTTTCGGTGAACAGCCAGACTGAACCAAACCAGAAAAGTTGACCCGGGAGAACTGGACACTTCTCTTTCATTGTCATAAGTGTTTTCATAAAACTTGAAAGCCTTTCTTCAGAGACAGTATCTGTTAGCTATAATCAAATTGGCCCTAAAACCCTTCAAACCTAGACTTTTTGTAGTCTGTGTTTTTTATGACTTTTCTGAAAAAAAAATGCCATGGACAACATAACCTTGTTAAAGGAGCAGCATCATCACAACTGCATAGAAATAGACCCTTCGGTCCAACTCGTCCATGCCGACCAGATATCTTAAATTAATCCAGTCCCATTTGCCAGCACTTGGCTCATATCCCTCTAAACCCTTTCGAGTCATATACCCATTCAGTTGTATTTTAAATGTTGTAATTGTACCAGCCTCCACTACTTCCTCTGGCAGCTCATTCCATACATGCTCCATCCTTTGCATGAAAAAGTTGTCCCTTAGATTCCTTTTAAATCTTTCCCCTCTCATTCTAAACTGATGTCCTTGAGTTCTGAACTCCCCCACCCCAGGGAAAAGACCTTGTTTAATCATCCTATTCATGCCCTCAAGATTTAACAAACCTCTATAAGGTCACCCCTCAGCCTCCGACATTCCAAAATAGCTTCAGTCTGTTCAGCCTCTCCCTACAGCTCAAATTCTCCAACCCTGGTAACATCGTTGTAAATCTTTTCTGAACACTTTCACATTTCACAATGTTCTGCCTATAGCAGGGAGACCAGAATTGAATGCAGTGTTCCAAAAGTGACCTAACAATGTCCTGTACAGTCGCAACATGACCTCCCAACTCCTATACTAAATGCACTAGCCAATAAAGGCAAGCATACCACGCACCTTCTTCACTAACCTGCCTACCTGCGACTCTAGGCTCAAGGAACTATGAACCTGCACTCCAAGGTCTCTTTGTTCAGCAACACTCCCGAGCACCTTTCCATTAAGTGTATAAGTCCTGTCCTGATTTGCCTTTCCAAAATGCACATTTCCTCACATTTATCTAAATTAAACACCATCTGCCATTCCTTGGCCCATTGGCCCATCTGATCAAGATTCTGTTGCCCTCTGAGGTAACCTTCTTCACTGTCCATGACACCTCCGATTTTGGTGTCTTTTGCAAACTTACTAACTGTATCTCTGATATTCACATCCAACTCATTTATATAAATGAGGAAAAGTAGAGGACCCAGCACTGATCCTTGTGACAGGATCATCTCCAGTCTGAAAAGCAGCCTTCCACCATCACCCTCTCTCTTCTACCCTTGAGCTAGTTCTGTATCCAAATGGCTAGTTCTCACTGTTTTCCATGAGATCTAAGCTTGGTAACCTGTCTACCATGAGGAACCTTGTCGAACGTCTTACTGAAGTTCATATAGATCATGTCCATTGTTCTGCCCTCATCAATACTCTTCATTACTTTTACAAAAAAAATCAATCAAGTTAGTGAGACATGATTTCCCATAATAGTCATGTTGACTATCTCTAATCAGTCCTTGCCTATCCAAATGCATGTAAATCCTGTCCCTCAGGATTCCCTCCAACAACTTACCCACCACTGACATCAGGCTCACTGGTCTATAATTCCCTAGCTTGTCCTTACCACCTTTCTTAAACAGTGGCACCACATTAGCCAACCTCCAGTCTTCTGGAACTTCACCTGTGACAATCGATGATCCAAATATCTCAGCAAGAGGCCCAGCAATCACTTCTCTAGCTTCCCACAGAGTTCTCGGGTACACCTGATCAGGTCCTGGGGTTTATCCACCTTTATGTGTCTTAAGACATCCAGCAATCCTCCTCTGTAATATGGAGATTTTTCAAGATGTCACCATCTATTTCCCCACATTCTATATCTTCCATGACCTTTTCCACAGTAAACACTGATCCAAAGTACTCTTTTAGTATCTCCCCCATCTCCTGCGATTCCATACTCAGACTGCCTTGCTGATCTTTGAGGGGGTCCTATTCTCTCTCTAGTTAACCTTTTGTCCTAAATGTATTTGTAAAAACCCTTTGGATTCTCCTTAACCCTAATTGCCAAAGTTATCTCATGTCCCCTCTTTGCCCTCCTGATTTCCACCTTAGTTAGATCTCTTGGAATACAGAGAGGACTCGCCATTTGGATATAGAACTGGCTCAAAGGTAAAAGACAGAGGGTGGTGGTGGAGGGTTGTTTTTTAAAGACTGGAGGCCTGGGTCCACTACTTTTCATCATTTATATAAATGACTTGGATGTGAAAATAGGAGGTATAGTTAGTAAGTTTGCAGATGACACCAAAATTGGACAGTGAAGAAGGTTACCTCAGATTACAACAGGATCTCGATCAGATGGGCCACTGAGCTGAGGAGTGGCAGACGGAGTTTAATTTAGATAAATGTGAGGTGCTCCATTTTGGGAAGTCAAATCTTAGCAGGACTTATACACTTAATGGTAAGGTCTAGGGATTGTCACTGAACAAAGAGACCTTGAGTGCAGGTTCATAGCTCGTTGAAAGTGGAGTTGCAGGTAAATAGGATAGTGAGGAAGACATTTGGTATGCTTTCCTTTATTGGTCAGAGTATTGAGTACAGGAGTTGGGAGGTCATGTTGTGGCTCTGCTGAACATTGGGTAGGTCACTGTTGGAATGTTACGTGCAATTCTGGTCTCCTTCCTATGGGAAAGATGTTGTGAAACTTGAAAGGGTTCAGAAAAGATTTACAAGGATGTTGCCAGGGTTGGAGGATTTGAGCTATAGGGAGAGGTTGAATAGGCTGGGGCTGTTTTCCCTGGAGGGTCAGAGGCTGAGGGGTGACCTTACAGAGGTTTATAAAATCATGAGGGGCATGGATAGGATGAATAGACAAAGTCTTTTCCCTGGGGTCAGGGAGACCAGAACTAGAGGGTTTAGGATGAGAAGGGAAAGATGTAAAAGAGGCCTAAGAGGCAACTTTTTCACACAGAGAGTGGTACGTGTATGGAATGAGCTGCCAGAGGATGTGGTGGAGGCTGGTACAATTGCAACATCTAAAAGGCATCTGGATTGGTATATGAATAGGAAGGGTTTAGAGGGATATGGACCAGGTGCTGGCAGATGGGATTAGATTGGGTTGATATATCTGGTCGGTGTGGACAGGTTACACCAATGGGTCTGTTTCTGTGCTATGCATCTCTGTGACTTTATGACTCTAAGTATACTCCTACTGCTTTTACATTCTTTAAGGATTCACTCATCTCTGCTGTCTAGACTTGACATACTTTCTCTAGTCATCCTGCATTCCCTACACCTACCAGCCTTTCCTTTCACCTTAACAGGAATATACTGTCTCTGGACTCTTGGTATCTCATTTTTGAAGGCTTCCCATTTTCCAGTCATCCCTCGACCTGAGAGCATCTGCCACCAATAAACTTTTGAATGTTCTTGCCTAATACCATCAAAAATGGACTTCCTCCATTTAGAACTTTAATTTTTAGACATTGTCTATCGTTTTCCATCACTATTTTAAAACTAATAGAATTACACTCACTGGCCTCAAAGTGCTCCCCCACTGATACCTCAGTCACTTGCCCTGCCTTATTTCCCAAGAGTAGGTCAAGTTTTGCTCCTTCCCTACTAGGTGCATCCACATACTGAATCAAAAGCTTTTCTTGTACACACATCGCAAATTCCTCTCCATCTAAATCCTTAACACAATGACAGTCCCAGTGTATGTTTGGAAAGTTAAAACCCTCTCCCATAACCACTCCAGTATTCTTACAGATAACTGAAATTTCCTTACATATCTGTTTCTCAATTTCCCTCTGACTATTGGGGAATCTATAATATAATCTCAATAAGATGATCATCCCTTTCTTTCTTCTCATTTCCACCCAAATAACTCCCCTGGGTGTATTTAATATTACTTAATATCACTTGAAAGACTGAGGGTAAGAAGAATTGTGGAAAAGGCAAATTATTTCAAATTTTGTCAACATACTTAAAGTGGTTTGTTAAAAGAGGGCATTAAAAGTTCATTGTGGACATTGGAGAACTTTGCTTTAGACAAGATTTCCTTGAACTCTTCTGACCAGTGATAACTGCTGTCCTTGCTGTCAAATCTGTAGCAACAGCTTTTGAACCATGACTGGCTTGGAGCAGCTCTTGTTTTACCTGATTCAGTTGGAGAAAAATTTCCTATGAACAAGTTGCTCAGTTGATCTAACCCATTTCAAAACCAAAACACTCTGCATCAGTTCAGAATGAAACCTTTTAGACATTGGAGCAGAAGTAAATTATTCAGCCCATCGAGTCTGCTTCGCTATTCAGTGGCTAATCTAATAATGTTACATTCTGCCCTCCTGCCTTACCCATACAACCCTCGATCCCCGTACTGATGCCTCTCGAAGATTCTATGCATGGTGACCAGCGTTGGTGCACCAATCAGGGCATTGACTTCTGGTTCCACAACTTGTTGCCCCACACTGACTGTGGAGGCCTGCACAGCCAGAAAGAAAATTTGAGGAAGACTGCCCACAATGGGAAACAACCTCTCCATATTTAACCTGTCAAATCCCCTAAGAATCTTGTACACTTAATAAGTGTTCCTCTTATTCTTCTAAACTCCAATGAGCACAAGTGCAACCTACTCAACTCCTCCTTATAAGAAAATACCTCCATACTTGGGATCAACCCATGTGAAACTCATCTCTACTGCCTCCAATGTGAGTACATCCTTGCTTATATAAGAGGACCAAAACTGTTCACAGTATGCAGGTGTGGTCTGACTTACATTTTGAGCAGTTTGAGCAAGACATCCCTATTTTTATATTCCATTCCCTTTGAAATAAAGGCCAACAGTCCATTTGCTTTCCATATTTCCTCTTGAACTTGGATGTTGGTCTTTTGTGATTCATACATGAGGACTCGACACCTTTCTGTTCTGCAACATTCTGCAATTTTTTCCCCATTTAAATAATATTCAGCTCTTCAGTTCTTCCTTCCAATCCACGGCCGATTGAGCTGCAGTTTTGGAGGTCACGGCCTTTAACTCCGCCCCTCCGACTCGGCGCTCGATTTCCTGGATGTCTCGGTCGTGCTTCTGCAGCGCGGCCGAGAGTGAGTCCCATCAATTTCGGGATTCTTCGATAAAGGCGTCAATCTTCACATCCAGTTTGGAGATCATTTCTACAAGGCTTGTTACTGTAGGTAAGTCCCCCGGGGCGGCTGTGGACACCTCAGCTGCAGCTGGAGAGGATCGGGGAGGGGTTCCTGCTTGCTGAGAGCTGTGGGCTCTCCTCCCTTTAGTCATTTTTACTAAAGATTAGAATATTTAAATTTAATACTAAACAACTAATTACATTAAATAAAAGCTATTTTAGATGATTTGGTGAGTGTGGTGGGGGTGGGTGACCCACTTTGCCCAAGTCTTGGGAGGAGCACTGTAGACTCAGACTTGCTGGGTCGCCGCCATCTTGAATCTCCCATATTATGCATTTCTAAATGCTGTATGAGTTAGAAATGGACTCTGACATTGACCAATAGTTGCTCATTGACCAATAGTTAACAGTTTCTTTGTCTCCTTCGCTTTTTACAATGACAATTTTCCAATCCTCTGGGACTTTACCAGAACCCAAGGATTCGTTGAAGATTACTTTTAGTACATCTAGTACCATTGTAGCTACTCCTTTCAAAATGCTTAGATGGAACTCATCAGGTCCAGGGAACTTATTGGTCTTTATCCCCATTAGTATCCCTAGTACCTTTTCTCTAGTGGTAGCTATCATATTTCTTTCCTCGCCACTTTAGTCCCTTGATTATTTAATATTTTGTAAATAGTTATTGAAATAATATCTCAACACCCAGAGTCAGCATTATTCCCTGTGATTACAAATCCACACAGAATGAACCAGGATCAGTATCATTGCCAGCCTTGGAGGGTTTGAGCTATATGGAGAGGTTGAATAGGCTGGGGCTGTTTTCCCTGGAGCGTTGAAGGCTGAGGGGTGACCTTATAGAGGTTTATAAGATCATGAGGGGCGTGGGTAGGGTAAATCGATGAGATGTTTTCCCTGGGGTGGGGGAATCCAGAACTAGAGGGTGTAGGTTTAGGGGAAAGAAAGGGGAATGAGGCCTAAGGGGCAACTTTTTCAAGCAGAGGGTGGTACGTGTATGGAATGAGCTGCCAGAGGAAGTGATGGATGCGAGTACAATTACAACATTTAAAGGGCATCTGGATGGGTATATGAATAGGAAGGGTTTGGAGGGATGTGGGCCAGGTGCTGGCAGGTGGGTTGGGATATCTGGTTGGTATGGACGAGTTGGACCAAAGGGTCTGTTTGCGTGCTGTACATCTGTGTGACTCTAAGATTGTATTTCCTGAGCAAGATGTGTCTGTAAGATTTCAGAGATAACTGTGCATAACTTAATCACGTGGTCTTCAACATCAGAGCAAACGATTCCAGAACATTCTCTCCTGTATTCTTTTGTCTTCAAGAATAACCTATTGGCTAAAGAGCCTTTTTTTTACAGAAAGCCAATTTCTGGATTTTTTTACCAATCATTGAATAAGTTTTGTTTTGATAATATACCCGACCTTATGTTTATTAAGAAACATAGTAAATAGATCTTTCTAATTTTAAATTAGGGAAGAGGAACTGGACTTATAACATTAATTTTGTTTCTCTCTCCACAGATGCTATCAGATCTGCTGAGTTTCTTCAGAACATTCTGTTTTTGTTGCTATTTTAAAACCTTGATATATATAAGGCATCTAATCGGTCATCTTAGTAATTGAAAAATGCATTATTAAAACAGAAGATGCAGGAGGAAGAGTCACCAGACCTGAAACATTAACTCTGATTTCTCTCCACAGATCCTGCGAGACCTGCTGAGTTTTTCCAGCAACTTATGTTTTTGTTGCAAATGCTAGAGCAGGTCTGGGAGCATCTTTGGAGCAAGGCACAGAGTTAACGTTTTGAACCTGATATGACTCGTCTTTTCAACTAAAGAACTGTATTCTGAAGAACAGTCATATCAAATTTGAAACGTTAACTTTGTTTTTCTCTCCTCAGGTGTTGCTGGACCTATTGAGTTCCTCCAGCATTTTCTGTTTTGAGTTTCAGATTTCCATCATTCAGTATTTTGCTTTTATTTTATGTTGTGACCCATGGAGCAGTGCGACTACAGCAATGGTCAAAGTTGAAAATCACACAGCACAAGGTTACTGTCCAACAGGTTTATTTGGAAATACTAGCTTTCAGAGCACTGCTCCTTGTAATCCTGCAAACTCAGTTGTTACATTATTTTACAGCCTCTGGTCAGAATCACTTGATTCCACTGGCCATCCTAATATTAGACTTCTCTGCAAATGTATTAAATTTACTTTGGGTTTCAGAAACAAAACTATTGCTGTAAATTAAAAATAGTAGTTAATTTCAACACTGACCCTGGGGCACTCCACTCACTACTTCTCACTACTCTATAATTCCATGGACCATGTAATAATCTTGACTAAGACAGCCCCCTCGCTGGATCCATTATCTTTTCTCCAAATCAAGATAGGTTTGCAAACATAACCCCAGCTGATTACACCACATTATTCATGCTTATGTCATAACAATTGAGAGTTTCAGAACTCAATATTGTGAACTCATTGTAAAGTACACTAGACCTTTAGTGCATGGTGCTAGTATGCTGTATATATTCTCAAATTGTTTTCAATGTAGCATCCTTTTTAAAATTAATTATTGAGATATTAGGGAATGATATATATAGGAATTCATTGGTAAGATCAGAAATTGTTTTTGGCCATCTCTAGTTATCCTTGAGAAAGTAGTGATGAACCTTCTTTTTGTATCACTGCAGTGCCTGTGACATAGCTGTGTGAAGCTGTCAGGGAATAAATCCCAGGATTTGGATCCAGTGATGGAGAATGAATGATGACATATTTCCAAGTTGAAATGGTGAGTTACTTGGAGAGGAATTTGGAGGTGATCATGTACCCACACTTTTGCTCCGTGTTGCTTCAGGGGATTGAGAGTGTGGATTTATTTCTCTAACAGTAAAGAATGTAATAAATAGATTTATGAAGATATTATTTTATGTGTTGTCATCACACTGGTTATTGCTTATATCTACAATGTTCCATTTTGCGTATTCATTGTTAGAGGTAACTGTCAGTGTAGCCTGATTTTGCAAAATAGTGTTGTTCGTGTTATCCATTTCTTTGCAGTAGAAATTGAATTCAGTAGCACAACAGTGTTAGTCACACCCACACTCATAAGTTTTGCCTTTTTGGCAGAAACATAAAACATAGAAGATAGGAGCAGGAGGAGGCCATTCAGCCCTTCAAGCTTTTTCCGCCATTCGTCACGATCATGGCTGATCATCCATCTCAATAGCCTAATCCTGCTTTCTCCCCATAACCTTTGGTCCCAATCACCCCAGGGCTGTCTCTAGCTGCTTTTTGAATACATTCAATGTTTTGGTATCAACTACTTCCTGTGGTAATGAATTCCACAGGCTTACCTCTCTTTGGGTGAAGAAATGTCTCCTCATCTCCATCCTAAACAGTCCACCCCGAATCCTCAGGCTATAACCCCAGTTCTGGACACACCCACCATTGGGAATATCATTCCTGCACCTACCCTGTCGAGTCCTGTTAGAATTTTATAAGTCTCTATTGGATCCCGTCTCATTTGTTTGAACTCCAGTAAAAACATCCTAACCTAGTCAATATCTCATCATACGTCAATCCCGTTATTTCCGGAATCAGCCTGGGAAACCTTCGCTGCACACCCTCGAGAGCAAGACCATCCTTCCTCAGAGAAGGAGACCAAAACTGCACACAGAATTCTAGGTGTGGCCTCACCAAGGCCCTGAATAACTGCAACAACACATCACTGCTCAAGTACTCAAATGGCCAGAGAATGAAGAGGGCAGCCTGGTAGACACATAAGTGTCTTGGTTTTAAAATAGTTTCATTACAATGTATCAAGTAACTTTTAAACCTGTGACACATAAGTCATCATTTCCAGAGTTTGACAGTTTTTATTTTGCTAACCACAAATGAACAAAATCTAATTGTGGGTCAACTCTGACAACAGCAATTTAAAAAGAAAAATTAGTATTTCTGTTTAATAAAAAAAAGGTCTATACTGTAATTTTCCACTTGAAAAAAAGGATAACATATATTATATGCGTTTATATAATTAAAGTACATTCACATTGCCAAATTTGAATGATTTTATACCCTTGTGATTAGCTTTGAAATTCATTTAGAGCTTGAAGCTAAATTAACTCAAATCAGTTTCCACTTGCTTCAAATGTAACCTTGTAATACAGGGATAAAGCAATTGGGAATTTAGTTAATTTCAGTTAATTTAATTGACTTGATCTGACTTAACAAATACATTCTTTATAATGGGACTTTTAAAAGCTTCAATAATTGTAGTATCATTTATACACACCCAAGCACCATCATATCAATTGCAATGAAACATTTGATTGCTCCGAATGTAAAAAGCTATTATACAATAAGATGAGCATAACATATGATCATAACCCTTTCACTTTTGATCTCATATTAAAGAGGTCAACTCATCTCTGTGATTGTGCTCTTGCTCCTGCATCAAAAAACTGTACATTTGGGGCAGCCCCATGGGGTGGCACAGTGGCTCAGGGGTTAACACTGCTGCCTCACAGCACCGGGGTCCCAGATTCAATCCCAGCCTCGCGTGACTGTTTGTGTGGAGTTTGCATATTCTCCCCACTGTGTGGGTTTCCTCCGGGTGTTTCGGTTTCCTCCCACAATCCAAAGATGTGCAGGTCAGGTGAATTGGCCATGCTAAATTGCCCATAGTGTCAGGTGTATTAGTCAGAGGGAAATGGGACTGGGTGGGTTTCTCTTTGTACTCTTACTTTCACAATCAGGACTCCTGCCCACCTTCCGAGGACCCCTTCGCCCACCTCCAACACACTGCATCCACCTGGACACCCCGCGCTGGCCTATTCCCTGCCCTCGACCTCTTCATTTCCAACTGCCGCCGGGACATTAACCGCCTCAACCTGTCTACCCCCCTCCCCCACTCTAACCTCTCACCCTCACAACGTGCAGCCTCCCAATCCCTCTGCTCCAATCCCAACCTCACCATTAAGCCAGCAGATAAAGGGGCCGCAGTGGTAGTCTGGCGCACTGACCTCTACACCGCTAAAGCTAAACGCCAACTCGAAGACACCTCTTCCTACTGCCTCCTCGACCATGACCCCACCCCACATCACCAAACCATCATCTCCCAGACCATACAGAACCTCATCACCTCAGGAGATCTTCCACCCACAGTTTCCAACCTCATTGTCCCGGAACCCCGCACTGCCCAACATCCACAAGCCTGACCACCCTGGTCGACCCATTGTCTCAGCATGCTCCTGCCCCACTAAACTCATTTCTACCTACCTCGACACTGTCCTATCCCCCCTAGTCCAGGAACTCCCCACATACGTTCGAGACACCACCCATGCTCTCCAACTCCTCCAAGACTTCCGTTTCCCCGGCCCCCAATGCCTCATCTTCACCATGGATATCCAATCCCTCTACACCTCCATCCGTCATGACCAGTGTTCTTTCCTGTCCAGACATCCCCAACAGTATCCTTCCACCGACACTCTCATTCGTTTGGCCGAACTGGTCCTCACCCTTAACAATTTCTCCTTTGAATCCTCCCACTTCTTCCAGACCAAAGGGGTAGCCATGGGCACACGTATGGCTCCCAGCTATGCCTGTTTTTTTGTTGGCTACGTAGAACAGTCGATCTTCCGTAATTACACCGGCACCACTCCCCACCTCTTCCTCCGCTACATTGATGACTGAATTGGCGCCACCTTGTGCTCTCGCGAGGAGGTTGAGCAATTCATCAACTTCACCAACACATTCCACCCTGACCTTAAATTTACCTGGACCATCTCTGACGCCTCCCTCCCCTTCCTGGACCTCTCCATCTCCATTAATGACGACCGACTTGACACTGACATTTTTTACAGATCTACCGACTCCCACAGCACCTGGATTATACCTCTTCCCACCCTACCTCTTGCAAAAATGCCATCCCGTATTCCCAATTCCTCCGCCTCCGCCGTATCTGCTCCCAGGAGGACCAGTTCCACCACAGAACACACCAGATGTCCTCCTTCTTTAGAGATCGCAATTTCTTTCCCACGTGGTTAAAGATGCCCTCCAACGCATCTCGTCCACATCCCGCACCTCCGCCCTCAGACCTCACCCCTCCAACCGTAACAAGGACAGAACGCCCCTGGTGCTCACCTTCCACCCTACCAACTTTCACATAAACCAAATCATCCGCCGACATTTCCGCCACCTCCAAAAAGACCCCACCACCAGGGATATATTTCCCTCCCCACCCCTTTCCGCCTTCCGCAAAGACCGTTCCCTCCGTGACTACCTGGTCAGGTCCACGCCCCCCTACGACCCACCCTCCCATCCTGGCACTTTCCCCTGCCACTGTAGGAACTGTAAAACCTGTGCCCACACCTCCTCTCTCACCTCCATCCACAGCCTTAAAGGAGCCTTCCACATCCAAAGTTTTACCTGCACATCCATTAATATCATTTATTGTATCCGTTGCTCCCGATGCGGTCTCCTCTACATTGGGGAGACTGGGCGCCTCCTAGCAGAACATCTCCGAGACACCCGCACCAATCAACCACACCGCCCCGTGGCCCAACATTTCAACTCCCCCTCCCACTCTGCCGAGGACATGGAGGTCCTGGGCCTCCTTCACCGCCGCTCCCTCACCACCAGACGCCTGGAGGAAGAACGCCTCATCTTCCGCCTCGGAACACTTCAACCCCAGGGCATCAATGTAGACTTCAACAGCTTCCTCATTTCCCCTTCCCCCACCTCATCCTAGTTTCAAACTTCCAGCTCAGCACTGTCCTCATGACTTGTCCGGACTTGTCCGACCTGTCTAGCTCCTTTTCCACCTATCCACTCCACCCTCTCCCCCCTGACCTATCACCTTCATCTCTCCCCCACTCGCCCATTGTACTCTATGCTACTCTCTCCCCACCCCCACCCTACTCTAGCTTATCTCTCCACGCTTCCAGCTCACTGCCTTCATTCCTGATGAAGGGCTTTTTGCCCGATACGTCGATTTCGCTGCTCGTTGGATGCTGCCTGAACTGCTGTGCTCTTCCAGCACCACTGATCTGGAATCTGGTTTCCAGCATCTGCAGTCATTGTTTTTAGTCTTTGTAGGGTCAGTGCGAACTTGTTGGGCCGAAGGGCCTGTTTCCACACAATACGGAATCTAATCTAATCATTTAAGCCCAAACTCAGGACTTGTGTCGATATTTGTGAATTCCATAGAAAGATAAGAAATAAGATCTGAAGTCTATGTGGTCCCTTCAGCCTGCTTGGCCATTTAGTAGAACATCTGATCTCAGACCTTAGTTTCACTTTCTCCAGCCAATCTCTATATCCAATGATTCCCATAAGATTTTAATTTGATTTGATTTATTCTTGTCATGTCTACTTAAGTAAGGTGAAAAGTTTTGTTTTGTGTGCAGCACAGTAAAAATAATTTAAACGTTTTCAATCTCAGCCTTCAATAGACTAAATGTCTGAGGATCTGCATATCCTTGGGGTTGACAACTTAAAAGATTCACAACTTACTGAGCAAAGAAATTTTTCATCATCAGAGTCCAAAATAGCTGAGCTTTTATATCTCACTCGCCCCAACCCTAGACTCTCTATCAGGGGAATTGGCTTCTTAGCACCAATCCCTTACAGAATCTGAAAGGACAATGGAGAACTACAAACCTGCGTATACAGAAAACCGACAAACACTGACCAAATACTTAACTACACCAGCAACCATCCCAACACACACAAACAAAGCTGTATCAGAACACTATTCCAACGAGCCACCACACACTGCAGCCCAGACGGACTTCGGAAAACCACCTCTACAACGTATTCAAGAAGAACGGATACTCAAAAAATACAGTCCGCAGATTCCTCAAGAACAAACCACGACAAGCAGATCAAACACAGCCAGAAACCCTAACCACCTTACCATACATCAAAGAAGTTTCAGAAATTACAGCCAGACTACTAAGACCCCTCAGAATCCTAGTAGCACACAAATCTACCAATACTCTCAAACAAAAACTAACAAACTTAAAAGACCCAGTACAATCCATGGACAAAACCAATGTCATCTACAAAATTCCATGCAAGGATTGCCACAAACACTACGTAGGACAAACAGGAAGGAAGTTAGCCACCAGAATACACGAACATCAGCTAGCCACAGAAAGACATGACCCTCTTTCCCTCATACCCTACACACGGACGAATAAAACCACCATTTCGACTGGGACAACACATCTATCCTGGGACAGGCTGAGCAAAGACATGCCAGAGAATTCCTAGAGGCCTGGCACTCCAACCACAATGCCATAAACAAATATATAGATCTAGATGCCATCTATCAACCCCTCAGAAAACTAACAGGAAATGACATCACCACAAACCCCAGGAACCCCATCCAGGACAAACATAAATAGAAAGCAGGAGACAACAGCTTCGCTTCACTTGGAGGGCGCCACTGATGATGTTACCTAGTCAGGTAATGAAACATCTGGATATCAAACCTACACCCTAAACCTCAACCTGAGCTACAAACCTTCACAAACCTTGCAAGAATCTGATGTCTTAATGAGATCACGTCCTGTTCATCCAAACTCCGGAGTCCAAAAGGTCCATTTTACACAATCTTTCCACGTAGGGAAACTCTCTTATCCCTCTTTCATCAATTCTGTGATCACACTAGCAGTGAGGACTTGCATTCAACAAAAGTGTGGGACGGAGTCAAGACTAGACCATTTCCCTCATTGTGGCATTGTCCAACATAACTCCCTGTTGGGAAAGTGGAATCGCTTCTGTAATCCCATATTTATTTCATACAAACAACAGAAGCAATATAGATTCAGGAAATGGATGCTCTCTGTTTTGTGCTGCAGGGGTTAAATCAGTTTAGATTAATTAAGTGTTAAATTCTAATAGTAAGCGCAAATAGGACCCGCAGGTATACAGATGTAGGATAGGAGTGTAGCAAGTGCGTCAGGAAGATAGAACTGGCCTTGGGGAAAGGTTTGGAGGTAAGAGGATACTGGGGATGAGGTAAATCCAAAGGGAGGCTCTCCAGTGGATCCTCGGGAATCTTTTAAGCAGAGACCACTGCAGGATGCCACCAGCTCTCATGGAAGGATTACTACTAGGTCAACCACTTGGCTTGGGCCTCCACAACATGAGTTCAGTGTCAACCATGCCACTGGCAAAATTGCACTGGGGGTAGGGACACATAAGCGGGAAGGGAACTTGATGGATTTTACATGTCCTAAGCCCAGACTTAACACCTGCCAATTAGAGATTGTAAAACTAACTCTATGATTCTAAATGTTCCTCTATTTGAATGGGATATAAAAGATGTGTGAGATGCAGTTAGTAACTAGAGATTTCAAAGCTTTGGAAAAAGAAGAGTTTCCCATGATGACACCAGCGAAGAAGGAGTCAGTTAAATGGACGCACTGAAGAACCTGAGATGACTTTTTTTTCAGCAAAGAAAATCAAGGAGACACATAATACAAATGTTCAAAACTCTGATACAGCAAGAAGGAAGAGACGTTACCTTCTGGCAAGTGGGCCAATAAATAAAGCTCTTGGACTAAACAACTGACAAAATAACTCGCAATTAGGAAACATGTCCTCATACAGAATATTGTTAAAATCTGCTTGAAAATGTGGCAGAGTGAGATTTAACAGTAACTTTTGAAAACCAGTTGGATATGTCCTTGATGAAGACTAATTTACTCAATTATGGAAAAACATCTGAGGGTTGAGGCTAAGTCAGACAGCTCTTCCAAAGAGCCAAGATAGGCACAATGGGTAGAATAGATCTTTCTGTGTTTCTAAGGGTGAAGTCACAGACAGAGACTAGAACAAAGCTACACATCTGGAGGGAAGTGAAAACCTTTTAAAAAAATAACAGACACATTAAGATGAAATCTATGCCCATGGTGGGCATTGCTTTAGTTAGTTGACTTACTTTAATACCACAATGTTTTCTGTAGAAATGAAAATAAGCTGGTAAAGTTTGATGAACATTGAAAAGCACTTTCCACTCCATCAGTTTATGCTTCTCACAGAATCAGTAATGTGGCTTCACAATAGCTTCTGATTGATGGAATCTTTTCATATGGCTTCGTGGGCAGCCAACACTGACTGAATGGCTGATCAATGTCACTGATGTATTCCTCGCTAAAAGTTCTAGCTGCAATCCTGTACTAAAATCCCGCTTTAAAACAGAGAAGAATTGGAAAGTTTACATGAGTGTGCAAAGAACTTGGAGTACATTTTTATCCAGACAAAGAAAAGTTTGCTTTGTAATTATTTTAATACTTTTAACTATGACTTTACCTCTGGAAAAATATTAGCTTAGCTTTAGCATTATTGTCACACGTGCTCAAAGGAACATAGTGAAATGTTTACAAGTCACCAGTTACTTATAAAGTAACTATGCCATAACTTACAAAGGTAACTATGTACAGATTCTTAAGTACAAATTCGTAGGAAAAAATGAGAAACAATACAGACATTAGAGGTCCAGCATTACAGAAGTTCACAGCATCTAAGGTACAAGAGAACAAAAATATAGGAACAAATTAGAAAAATTAAAAGGTCAGAATAACAGTTCTTCAACAGCCCAGACCACACAAGCACCTAGACTCCAGACCACACCGGCACCTAGCCCCAGACCACACCGGCAACTAGCCTCCAGACCACACCGGCACCTAGCCCCCAGACCATACCGGCACCTAACCCCCAGACCATACCGGCACCTAGCCTCCAGACCACACCGGCACCTAGCCCCAGACCACACCGGCACCTAGCCTCCAGACCACACCGGCACCTAGCCCCCAGACCACACCGGCACCTAGCCTCCAGACCACACCGGCACCTAGCCCCCAGACCATACCGGCACCTAGTCTCCAGACCACACCGGCACCTAGCCTACAGACCTCACCGGCACCTAGCCTCCAGACCGCACCAGAACCTAGCCTCCCGACTGCACCGGCATCAGGCCTCCAGACCGCACTGGCACCTAACCTCCAGACCTCACCGACACCTAGCCTGCAGGCTGCACCAGAACCTAGCCTCCAGACTGCACCAGAACCTAGCCTCATGACCACACAGGCACCTAGCCTCCAGACTATATTTGCACCAACCCTCCAGACTGTACCGGTACCTAGCCTCTAGAGCAGTTCGGCACCCTGCCTCCAGACTGCACCAGCACCTAGCTTCCAGATTGCTCTGGCACCTAGCGTCCAGATTGCAACAGCACCTAGCCTCCATACCGTACCAACAACTGGCCTCCAGAATACATCAGCAACTAACTCCAGACTGCACCAGAAACGAGCCTCCAGACTGCACCGGGACCTAGTTTCACCGCACTGGCACCTAGCCTCCAGACTACACCAGCAATGAGCCTCCAGACTACACTGGCACCTAGTCTCACTGCATGGCATTTAGCCTCCAGTCCACACCGGCAACGTTCCTCCAGACCACACTGGCACTTAGCCTCCAGACTACACCTGCATCTAGCCTCCAGACTGCACTGGCACCTAGTCTCCAGACCACTTGGCACCTGGTGTCCAGACTGCAACACTACCTAGCCACCATAACGCGCCAACAACTAGCCTCCAGAATGCACCAGCAACTATCTCCAGACAGCACCGTCACCTAACCTTCAGACGGCACTGGCACCTAGACTGCAGACTGCACCAGCACCAGCACCAGTCCAGATTGCAACAGCACCTAGCCACCATAACACGCCAGCAACTGGCCTCCAGAATGCACCAGCAACTAGCCTCCAGACCACACCGGCATCTAGCCTCCAGACCATACCGCCACCTAGCCTCCAGATAGCACTGGCACCTAGCCTCCAGACAGCACCGGCACCTAGTCTCCAGACCACACCAGATGGCACCGGCAAACTAGGCTCCAGATCATACTGGTACCTAGCCTCCAGAAAGCACTGGCATCTTGCCTCCAGACCTCACCGGCACCTAGTCTCCAGACCACACGAGCACCTAGCCTCAAGACCGCGTCGGCAACTAGCCTCCAGATCACATCAGCACCTAGCCTGCAGACCGCATCAACAACGAGCCTCCAAAACACACCAGCATCTAGCCTCCAAAACACACAGGCAAAATACCTTCAGACCACACCAGCAAAGTGCCTTCAGACTGCATCGCCAATGAGCCTGCAGACTGCACCTGCAACAAGCCTCCATACTGCACCAATAATTGGCCTCCAGAATGCATCGGCAACTAATTCCAGACTGCACCGTGAATGAGCCTCCAGACTGCACTGGCACCTAGTCTCACCGCACTGGCACTTAGCCGCCAGACTACACCGCCAATGAGGTTCCATACTAAACTGGCACTTAGTCTCACTGCACCGGCATTTAGCCTCCAGACCACATCAGCCCACTAGCCTCCAAACCACGCCGGCATCTAACCTCCAGACCACACCTGCATCTAGCCTCCAGAACGCACTGGCACCTAGTGTCCAGACCACTTGGCACCTGGCGTACATACTGCAACAGCACCAAGCCACCATAACGTGCCAATAACTGGCCTCCAGAATGCACTGGCAACTATCTCCAGACAGCACCGTAATCTAGCTTCCAGACGGCACTGGCACCTAGACTGCAGGCGGCACCAGCACCTAACCTTCAGACCATACTGGCACCTAGCATCCAGATTGCAACAGCACCTAGCCACCATACCACGCCAGAAACTGGCCTCCGGAATGCACCAGCAACTAGTCTCCAGACTGCACCGGCACCCTAATCCAGACCATACTGGCCCCTAGCATCCAGACCATGCTAGCAACGATCTTCCACACTACACCAGCACCTAGCATCCAGACCGCACCTAGCCTCCAGACCGCACCAGCACCTAAACCCCAGACCGCACAGCCACCTAGCCTCCAGACCGCACCAGCACCTAAACCCCAGACCGCACAGCCACCTAGTCTCCAGACCACACCAGATGGCACCGGCAGACTAGCCTCCAGATCATACTGGGACCTAGCCTCCAGAAAACACTGGCATCTTGCCTCCAGATTTCACAGGCACCTAGTCTCCAGACCACACGGACACCTAGCCTCAAGACCGCATCGGCACTTACCTTCCAGACCACACCAGCACCTAGCCTCCAGACTGCATCAGAAAAATGCCTCCAAAGCACACTGGCAACATACCTCCAGACCGCACCGGCACCTAGCCTCCAGAACACACCAGCACCTAGCCTCCAGACTGCATCGGCCACAAGCCTCCAGACCACACCGGCAACATACCTCCAGACCGCACCGGCACCTGGCCTCCAGACCGCACCGGCACCTAGCCTCCATACCACACCAACGCATAGCCTTCAGACCACACCAACACATAGCCTTCAGACCACAGCAACACATAGCCTCCAGAACACACCAACACATAGCCTCCAGATCGCACCGTCACCTGGCCTCCAGACCGCATCAGCACCTAGCATCCAAACCACACCAGCACCCAGCGTCAAGACCACACTGGCATCTACCCTCCAAATCACACCAGCACCTGGCCACCAGACTGCACCAGCACCTGGCCACAAGACCACACCAACACATAGCCTCCAGATCTCACCGACACCTAGCCTGTACAACACACCAGCACCCAGCCTCCAGATCGCATAGCACCTAGCCTCCGGATTTCACCGACACCTAGCTTCCGGACCACACCGGCACCTAGCCTCTGGACCGCACCGGCACCTAGCCTCTGGATCGCACCAGCACCTAGCCTCCAGACCGCACCGGCACCCTGCCTCCGTAACGCACCGGCACCTAGCCTCCAGACCGCACCTGCACCTGGCCTCCATACCACACCAACACATAGCCTCCAGCACCGGCACCCAGCCTCTGTAACGCACCGGCACCGAGCCTCCATTCCACACCAACACATAGCCTCTAGACTGCAACAGCACCTGCCTGAAGACCTCACTAACACCTAGCCTGTACAACACACCAGCACCTAGCCTCCAGATCTCACCAACACCTAATCTCTGGACCGCACCGGCACCTAGCCTCCAGACCGTACTGGCACCTCGCCTCCGGACCGCCCGGCACCTAGCCTCCATACCACACCAATGCATAGCCTCCAGACCACACCAAGAAACAGCCTCCAAACCACACCAACACATAGTCGCCAGACTACACCAACACATAGTCTCCAGACCACAACAACACATAGTCACCAGACCACACCAACACATAGTCTCCAGACCTCACCGACACTTAACCTCTGGACTGCACCACTACCTAGCCTCCAGACCGCACGGCACCGAGCCTCCAGACCTCACCGACACTTAACCTCTGGACCGCACCGGCACCTAGCCTCCAGACCGCACCGGCACCTGGCCTCCAGACCGCACCGGCACCTAGCCTCCAGACTGCATCAGCACCTAGCCTCCAGACCTCACCGACACTTAACCTCTGGACCGCACTGTCACCTGGCCTCCAGACCGCACCGGCACCTGGCCTCCATACCACACCAACACATAGCCTCCAGACCACACCAACACATAGTCTCCAGACCACACCAACACATAGCCTCCATATCATCCCAGCACCTAGCCTCCAGATCGCACCGGCACCTGGCCTCCAGACCACAGCAGCACCAAGCATCCAAACCACACCAGCACCCAGCATCAAGACCGCACTGGCATCTACCCTCCAAATCACACCAGCACCTAGCCTCCAGACCACACCAGCACCTGGCCACCAGACTACACCAGCACCTGGCCACAAGACCACTCCAACACATAACCTCCAGATCTCACCGATACCTAGCCTGTACAACACACCAGCACCTAGCCTCCAGACCGCATCAGCACCTAGCCTCCAGACCGCATCAGCACCTAGCCTCCGGATTTCACCGACACCTAGCCTCCGACCGCACCAGCACCTGACCTCCAGATCGCACCGGCAGCTGGCCTCCAGACCACACCAGCACCTAGCCTCCAGACCGCACTGACACCTAGCCTCCAGACCGCACTGACACCTAGCCTCCGGACTGCACCGGACCTAACCTCCAGACCGCACCGGCACCTAGTCTCCATACCACACCAATGCATAGTCTCCAGACCACACCAACATATAGCCTCCAGACCACAACAATACATAGCCTCCAGACCGCACCGGCACCTAGTCTCGACACCACAACAACACATAGTCTCCAGACCACACCAAACCATAGCCTTCATAACATACCAGCACCTAGCCTCCAGATCGCACCGTCACCTGGCCTCCAGATCGCACCGGCACGTAGCATCCAAACCACACCAGCACCCAGCGTCCAAACCGCACTGGCATCTACCCTCCAAACCACACCAGCACCTGGACACAAGGCCACACCAACACATAGCCTCCAGATCTCACCGACACCTAGCCTGTACAACACATCAGCACCTAGCCTTCAGGCCTCACCAGCACCTAGCCTCCAGACCGCACCGGCACCTGGCCTCCAGACCGCACCGGCACCTAGCCTCCATACCACACCAACGCATAGCCTTCAGACCACACCAACACATAGCCTTCAGAACACACCAACACATAGCCTTCAGAACACACCAACACATAGCCTTCAGAACACACCAACACATAGCCTCCAGATCGCACTGTCACCTGGCCTCCAGACCGCATCAGCACCTAGCATCCAAACCACACCAGCACCCAGCGTCAAGACCACACTGGCATCTACCCTCCAAATCACACCAGCACCTGGCCACCAGACTGCACCAGCACCTGGCCACAAGACCACACCAACACATAGCCTCCAGATCTCACCGACACCTAGCCTGTACAACACACCAGCACCCAGCCTCCAGATCGCATAGCACCTAGCCTCCGGATTTCACCGACACCTAGCTTCCGGACCACACCGGCACCTAGCCTCCGGACCGCACCGGCACCTAGCCTCCAGATTTCACCATCACCTAGCCTCCGGACCACACCGGCACCTGGCCTCCAGACCGCACTGGCACCTGGCTACCAGACTGCACCAGCACCTAGCCTCCATACCACACCAGCACATATTCTCCAGACCACACCAACATATAGCCTCCAGACCACACCAGCACCTAGCCTCCAGATCGCAGTGGCACCTGGCCTCCAGACCGCACCGGCACCTAAACTCCAGACCGCACAGCCACCTAGTCTGCAGACCATACCAGATGGCACCGGCAAACCAGCCTCCAGATCATACTGGGACCTAGCCTCCAGAAAACACTGGCATCTTGCCTCCAGATTTCACTGGCCCCCAGTCTCCAGACCACATGGACACCTAGCCTCAAGACCGCACCGGCACCTGGCCTCCAGACCGCACCGGCACCTAGCCTGTACAACACACCAGCACATAGCCTCCAGACAACATCACCACTTAGCCTCCAGACCCCACCGACACCTAGCCTGTACAACACACCAGCACATAGCCTCCAGACCGCATCAGCACCTAGCCTCCAGATTTCACCATCACCTAGCCTCCGGACCACACCGGCACCTGGCCTCCAGACCGCACTGGCACCTGGCTACCAGACTGCACCAGCACCTAGCCTCCATACCACACCAGCACATATTCTCCAGACCACACCAACATATAGCCTCCAGACCACACCAGCACCTAGCCTCCAGATCGCAGTGGCACCTGGCCTCCAGACCGCACCGGCACCTAAACTCCAGACCGCACAGCCACCTAGTCTGCAGACCATACCAGATGGCACCGGCAAACCAGCCTCCAGATCATACTGGGACCTAGCCTCCAGAAAACACTGGCATCTTGCCTCCAGATTTCACTGGCCCCCAGTCTCCAGACCACATGGACACCTAGCCTCAAGACCGCATCGGCACTTAGCCTCCAGACCGCACCAGCACCTAGCCTCCAGACTGCACCAGAACTTAGTCTCCAGACCGCACAAGCACCAAACCTCCAGACTGCACTGGCACCTAGCCTCTAGACCGCATCAGCACCTAGCTTCCAGACCATGCCAGTACCTAGCCCCCAGACTGCACCAACACCTAGCCTCCAGACTGCATCGGCATCTAGTCTCCGGACTGCACCAGCATCTAGCCTCCAGACTGCACCAGCACCTAGCCTCCATACCACACCAATGCATAGTCTCCAGACCAAATCAACACATAGCCTCCAGACCGCACCGGCACCTAGCATCCAAACCATACCAGCACCCAGTGTCCAGACCGCATTGGCATTAATCCTCCAAACCACACCAGCACCTGGCTACCAGACTACACCAGCACCTGGCCACAAGACCACACCAACACATAACCTCCAGATCTCACTGATACCGAGCCTGTACAACACACCAGCACCTAGCCTCCAGGCCGCACCAGCACCTAGCCTCCAGACCGCATCGGCACCGAGCCTCCGGATTTCACAGACACCTATCCACCGGACCGCACCGGCACCTAGCCTCCAGACCGCACCGGCACCTAGCCTCCAGACCGCACCGGCACATGGCCTCCAGACCGCACCGGCACATGGCCTCCAGACCGCACCGGCACATGGCCTCCAGACCGCACCGGCACATGGCCTCCAGATGGCACCAGCACCTAGCCTCCAGTCCACACCGGCACCTGGTTTCCAAACCACACCAACACATAGCCTCCAGACCGTGACAGTACCTAGCCTCCAGACCGCACCAGCACCTAGCCTCCATGATCGCATCAGCACCTCGCCTCCAGATCTCACCGACACCTAATCTTCGGACCACACCGGCACCTAGCCTCTGGACTGCACCGGCACCTAGCCTCCGGACCACACCGGCACCTAGCCTCTGGACTGCACCGGCACCTAGCCTCCGGACCACACCGGCACCTAGCCTCCAGACCGCATCAGCACCAAACCTCCAGATTTCACCAATACCTAGCCTCCGGACCGCACCAGCACCTAGCCTCCAGACCGCACCAGCACCTAGCCTCCAGACCGCTCCAGCCCCCAGCCTCCAGACCACACCGGCACCTAGTCTCCAGACAGCAGTGGAACATAGCCTCCCGACTGCAACGGCACCTAGCCTCCAGACTACACCAACATATAGCCTCCATACCATACCAGCACCTAGCCTCCAGATCGCACCGGCACCTGGCCTCCAGACCCACCAGTACCTAGCATCCAAGCCATACTAGCACCCAGCGTCCGGACCGCACTGGCATCTACCCTCCAAACCACACCAGCACCTAGCCTCCAGACCACACCGGCACCTAGCCTCCAGACCACACCGGCAACTGGCCACCACACTACACCAGCACCTGGCCACAAGACCACACCAATACATAATCTCCAGATCTCACCGATACCTAGCCTGTACAACACACCAGCACCTAGCCTCCAGACCATGCCAGTACCTAGCCTCCAGACCGCACCAGCACCTAGCCTCCAGACCGCACCAGCACCTAGCCCCCAGACCGCATCAGCACCTAGTCTCCAGACCTCACCGACACCTAACCTCCGGACCACACCGGAACCTAGCCTCCGGACTGCACCGGCACCTAGCCTCCAGACTGCACCAGAATTTAGACTCCAGACCGCACGAGCACCAAACCTCCAGACTGCACTGGTACCCAGCCTCTAGACCGCATCAGCACCTAGCCTCCAGACCACGCCAGTACCTAGCCCCCAGACTGCACCGGCACCTAGCCTCCATAACACACCAACACATAGTCTCCAGACCACATCAACATATAGCTTCCAGACCACAACACATAGCCTCCATACCAACCAGCACCTGGCCTCCAGATCGCACCGGCACCTAGCATCCAAACCAGATCAGCACCTATCCTCCAGACCACACCAGCACCTGGCCACCTGACTACACCAGCACCTGGCCACAAGACCACACCGATACCTAGCCTGTGCAACACACCAGCACCTAGCCTCCAGGCCGCACCAGCACCTATCCTCCAGACTACATCAGCACCTAGCCTCCGGATTTCACCGACACCTAGCCTCCAGACCGCACTGGCACCTAGCCTCCAGACCGCACTGGCACCTAGCCTCCGGACTGCACCGGCACCTAGCCTCCAGACCGCACTGGCGCCTAGCCTCCAGACCGCACCGACACCCAGCCTCCGGATTTCACCGGCACCTAGCCTCCGGACTGCACTGGCACCTAGCCTCCAGACCGCACTGGCACCTAGCCTCCGGACTGCACCGGCACCTAGCCTCCAGACTGCAACGGCACCTAGCCTCCAGACCTCACCAACACCTAGCCTGTACAACACACCAGCACCTAGCCTCCAGACTGTGACAGTACCTAGCCTCCAGATCACATCAGCACCTAGCCTCCAGATTTCATCAGCACCCAGCCTCCAGATCTCACTGACACCTAACATCCGGACCACACCGGCACCTAGCCTCCGACCGCACCGGCACCTGGCCTTCATACCACACCAACACATAGCCTCCAGACCTCACCGACACCCTGCCTGTACAACACACCAGCACATAGCCTCCAGACTGCATCAGCACCTAACCTCCAGATCTCACTGACACCTAGCCTCCGGACCGCACTGGCACCTAGCCTCTAGTCTGCACCGGCACCTAGCCTCCAGACCACACCAGCACCTACCCTCCCAACCACACCAGCACCTAGCCTCCAGACACACTAGCACATGGCCTCCAGACGACATCAACACCGAGCCTCAGGACCGTCCAGACACCTAGACTCAAGACTGTAGTAGCAACTAGCCTCCAGCCACATTCGCACCCAGCCACCAGCCGACGGCAGGTTTCACTTTGAGGATCCTAAGGCTGTCCGGAGTCTGCACTGGCTTCACCTTGAGACTCCCAAGGCAGCGCTAAGGCCAGGAGTTCATGCCGAGGCTGGGTGTCCTTGCTGAGGCTGCGTGTCCGTGCTGGGGCTAGGAGTCCGTGCTGAGGCCAGGAGTCTGTGCTGAGGCTGGAAGGAATCTGTGCTGAAGCCAGGAGTCCGTGCTGAGGCCGGGAGTCCGTGCTGAGGCTGGGAGGAGTCCGTGCTGAAGCCAGGAGTCCGTGCTGAGGCTGGGAGTCTGTGCTGAGGCTGGAAGGAATCTGTGCTGAAGCCAGGAGTCCGTGCTGAGGCTGGGAGTCTGTGCTGAGGCTGGGAGGAATCTGTGCTGAGGCCAGGGGTCCGTGCTGAGGCCGGGGGTCCGTGCTGAGGCCGGGGGTCCGTGCTGAGGCCGGGGGTCCGTGCTGAGGCCGGGGGTCCGTGCTGAGGCCGGGAGTCCGTACTGAGGCTGGGAGGAATCCGTGCTGAGGCCGGGAGTCTGTGCTGAGGCTGGGAGGAATCTGTACTGAGGCCGAGAGTCTGTGCTGAGGCCGGGTGTCCGTGCTGAGGCCAGGAGTCCGTGCTGAGGCCGAGTGTCCGTGCTGAGGCCGGGTGTCCGTGCTGAGGCCGGGTGTCCGTGCTGAGGCCGGGTGTCCGTGCTGAGGCCGGGAGTCTGTGCTGAGGCCGGGAGTCCGTGCTGAGGCCGGGTGTGCGTGCTGAGGCCGGGAGTCCGTGCTGAGGCCGGGAGTCCGTGCTGAGGCCGGGTGTCCGTGCTGAGGCCGGGTGTCCGTGCTGAGGCCGGGTGACCGTGCTGAGGCTGGGAGTCCGTGCTGAGGCTGGGAGTCCGTGCTGAGGCCGGGTGTCCGTGCTGAGGCCCGGAGTCCGTGCTGAGGCCGGGTGTGCGTGCTGAGGCTGGGTGTCCGTGCTGAGGCCGGGTGTCCGTGCTGAGGCCGGGAGTCCGTGCTGAGGCTGGGTGTCCGTGCTGAGGCCGGGTGTCTGTGCTGAGGTTGGGAGTCTGTGCTGAGGCCAGGAGTCCGTGCTGAGGCTGGGTGTCTGTGCTGAGGCTGGGTGTCTGTGCTGAGGCCGGGAGTCCGTGCTGAGGTTGTATGTAGTGCAGTAGTATGTCTTTATCTCAGGACTTGTTGGCCACAGAAGGTGCCTTTGTTCATAATCTTTCCAATACACTTGACAGTGATAAAAGCGAGAGAATTTCCCAGTCAGCCATCCTACAGAAAGCAGAGGCAAACTAATACAACATGTCCATACGTATAGACCAATCCAATGTAAGTCCATGGCCCTGCAAGGCTTGGAGAAACAACAACAGATAATAGCTAACATATTTTCTGCTTTCAAAATGCACAACCTCTGTGATAAAGTGTTTGCACTTGGTACAGTTTCTTGGTGTCAGTTTTGCTTAATCATTTTTCATTTCTCTTTCATTCCAGGACACTTTCCATTTGCTCAAGCCAAATTGGTTGCACTTCTTTGTTCCATGTTAAAATCCATGGATATAGTTCTGGCTATACAGTCCCAAAATCAAGAATGAAGATTTTTGGCTCAAAAACCATGAATCCATTACAAAGTATGGTTCATGTTTTTGTCAGGTGGACTTAAAAGATCCCATGGCATTAATTGAAGAGCAAAAGAAAATTGTTTCAGTATCTTAGTCAACTTTCCTTGCTTAGCCAATATCACTCAACAAAAATTGATCAGTTGCATTTTGTGCTCAGTGATGTACTGCATGTGCCTGTATAACAGCTATCACACTCCAAGAGCAATTCATTGGTCATAAAGCATTTTTAGTGTCTTCTTGATGCATTGAAAGTGCTATGTAAGTGCATTATTAAAATTGGACCAAAATCTTTCCTCATAACACACTCCTCTGTGCTTAACTAATGCTTCTGCAGATATTGAATCTTGCATCAAGATCACTTGTTCATAATTTAATACACTTACAATTCACACCAAGATTACTGTATTGCATAAATAGACAATGGATGGAAACATGGTTGTTGGGGAAATCTTCTGTACTGTTGGAGTCATGGATTCCTGAAATAGGAACTGAAATAACTGAGCCAGAGGGTTGCATCTGTTGTTTTGTTGCCTAAGTCCGAGTTTTTTTGAAGGAATTTTCATCTCAACACCTAGCACTTTATTTGCACTCTCTTATCAAATTAGACACTCTGCCCCTATAGTGTCTCCTATGTCTGATTTCCACTTCACCTTGCCACGCACTGTCACTGGAATAACTCTCCAGCAATGGGTATCCGCTAAAAGACCACCATCCCTTGCTCCTGCATCATCTTAGAAAGGTCGCAGTGCACGTGGACAAATGTTGGCAATCCAGTATTTCCCTTCACCAGTAATATAATGGTAAAGCAGCCACAAAGCCCATAGCACTCAAGCTGACATTCCTCATACGTACAACCCTATTCTCTCAACTTAGTCTCTGTTTAATCACAACATCACACACTCTATCTGTCCCTGGCTACTTCCCGATCTTCCAAGTCACCACTACCCTGTTTCCAATGCCTGCATTTTGTCATTGCCCAGTAGTGGAACAAAACACACAGGCAAACATTCAGACAAATCAAAAGACAAATATGAGCTTTTGTTTACACAAAGGACAAGCTAATAAAATTTCTCCATCACAATGCAAACCAGATCTGGGTATCATGACCAAAAACTAATACAGCCAGTGACTGTATATATTTTTAATCAATCCTTTAGAGATGCTGGAACACAGATTTAGACCATGTGGGACTTGAACCCAGTGCTTTAGCTCAGAGGGAGGGACACTACCATTGTGCCACAAGACTCCTAAAAAGCTTATGCACTCTGGGCTGAAATATACTGGCTTCAGTAGTCAATGATTGTATGTTGCAGAGGAGGTGGTGACCTTAACGGTATTATCACTAGACTATTAATTCAGAAACTCAGCTAATGCTGTTGGGATTGGGGATCAAATTCCATCGTGGCAGATTGTGGAATTTGAACACAATGAAGAATTTGGAATTAAAGATCAAATGATGACTGTAAAGGTCTCATGTCCTTCAGAGAAGGAAACCTGCCATCATTGTCTGGCCTACATATGACTCCAGACCTACAGCAATGTGGTTGATTCTTAACTGCCCCCTGGGCAATTAGGGATGAGCAATAAATGCTGCCTATATCATGTGAGTGAAGATCAAAAAAGTTCTCTTCTATTGATATCACAGAAACACAGAATTGTTACAGCGTAGAAGGAGGGCATTCAGTCCATTATCACCTACACTGGCTGTTCCCACTGGCAATTTAGCATGGTCAATCCATTTAATCTGTACATTTTTAGACTGTGAGAGGAAACCGAAGCACCCAGCAGAAACCCACATAGACACTGGGAGAATGTGCAAACTCCACACAGAAAGTCACCCAAATCAAACCGGGGTCCCTGGTGCTGTGAGGCAGTAGTGCTAACCACTGAGCCACCATGCCACACTTGTGCTACACTTGTTGCAGCTAACCTATGTTCTGGAAATTGTTAGAATCCTCCATCCCAATATCCTTGTCCTTGGAAGATCAGTTCCTTTCCTACAGCCTTCTTGCAGAGCGCTTCAGAGAACATCCCCAGGACCAATTAACCCCACTGCCCCGTGGCCAAACATTTCAACTCCCCCTCCCACTCTGCCGAGGACATGCAGGTCCTGGGCCTCCTCCATCGCCAATCCCTCACCACCCGATGCCTGGAGGAAGAAAGCCTCATTTTCTGCCTTGGGACCCTTCAACTCCACGGCATCAATGTGGACTTCACCAGTTACCTCATTTCCCCTCCCCCACCTTACCTCAGTTCCAACCTTCAAGCTCAGCACCGTCTTCATGACCTGTCCCACCTGTCAATCTTCCTCCCCACCTATCCGCTCCACCCTCCTCTCCAACCTATCACCTTTACCCCCACCTCCATCCACCTACTGCACTCTCAGCTACATTCTCCCCAGCCCCACCCCCTCCCATTTATCTCTCCACCACCGAGGCTCCCAGCCTCATTCCTGATGAAGGGCTTTTGCACAGAACATCAATTTTCCTGCTCCTCGGATGCTGCCTGACCTACTGTGCTTTTCCAGCACCACTCTAATCTTGACTCTAATCTCCAGCATCTGCAGTACTCACTTCCGCCCTTCCTACAGCTCCACAGTATTCAGAATATGATCTTGTTGCCTGCTTCAGATGTGCACAGCACATCAGCACAGGATGATGCAACTCACTCTGTCCAGACTATACTCTCAGATTATCCAAGTAGCAGAATGGCAGCCTCAAAAGGCCCAACACTCTCCGCGATCACATCCCTGGCAACATTAACTGTGTCAGGGGCTCCACGTCAGTCAGGGGGTGTACAATGGCGCCATCATTCATGGGAACTCCTGTCTCCCAGTAAACAGCCTTAAGACACCTGGACCCCAAAGTGTACCAGGTCGCACAAATACTCCAGAATGTACAAAGTATGGTACTTGCCAGGGTAGGTCAAACACCTCCAACGACTGGTGACAGAGATCATAGAGCACTTGAACATTAATAGAATATGCAGCATTGTGGCATGGCTCTCTCAGTGCCATATGTTTACAGACCATAGCACCCTGCACTTGGGGGAATCCAACTTTGTTCCCAAATCCAATGCCAAGGCTGCAGCACTGACCTTGGGTTGGGGGAGCCACATCAACCTGTGCATCCTTGCACAGATGGCACGAGATCACCATCCAACGTCATTTGTGGATGCCTGACTGAGAGACCCCAAACAGACTTGCTCCCTCAGAAGGAGAGGGTTGATGACCTTAACAGTTACAGGGAGAAGATGGCATCCCACTCCTGCAGCCCTCAGGCCACGTTGCATCACCCAGAACAGTTCCATCCCCACACACCCTGGGACAAATGGAGCCTGCCTCAGCAATGCACTTTGCTCAACCTCAGGAAATGGAGTTGGGGCCAGAAAGTAATGGACCTCCTTTTGCAGCCCAAACATCCTGAGGGGTCCTGTGGCTGTGACGTCTCCCTGAGTTGGCCTGCTGTTGCTGCTCCTGGGCTAGCCACTGCCATCGGTCTCCAGAATCTGTCCTTGCTCTCTCAGGTGGGCATCAGCAGGGACCAACATCCCACTAACATAGGGCCCATCACTCTCAGTGGCAAAGTGCCAAATGGGGCACAGCTGTACATAGGTGAACATCCTCACTTCTGACCTTATGATGGAAGAAATGTCATTAATGGAGCAGAAGATGATGGCTGGGTTTAGGACACTACCCTGAGGAACTCTTGCAGGGATGTTCTGCAGCCCAAGATGACTGACCACCAACAACCACAAACATCTTCTTGTGTGCCAGTTATGACTCAAATCAGTGGACAGTTTCCCCCATGATTCCCATTAATTCCAGTTTTGCAAAGGTTCCTTGTTGCAACACTCAGTCAAAAGCAATCTTGATGCCAAAGGCTGTCACTCTCACATGGCTTTGGAATTTAGCTCTTTTGTTCATGTTTGAACCAAAGCTGTAATGAGATCAGGAGTTGAGTGGCCCTGGTGGAACCCAAACTGAATGTCACTGAGCAGGTTATTGCAGAGATGGTGCTGCTTGATACCCATTGTTGATGACACTTCCATTGTTTTTCTGACGATCGAAAGCAGACTGATGGGATGGTAATTGACCAAGTTAGATTTAACCTGCAATTTTCTACATTGTTGGGTAGATACCGGTGTTGTAGCTTTACTGGAACAGCTTGGCTAGGGGAACGGCAAGTTCTGGAGCACAGCAGAATGTTGTCAGGGCTTATCCACTGCCTTCAACCATATCTGGACATCATTTGGAGTGAATCACATTGGCTGAAGACTGCATCTGTGATGCTGGGGACCACTGGAGAAGTCTAGTCCCTGTGAAAATTTGTTCTTCTAACTGTCAGCACCATCACATAACATTGCATTACACGCAGCAGGCCTGCATCCCTCCCATTCACCCTCTTGACATTTTCGAGGGAGTTAACATATTGTTGTCATCAAAGGCTCCATTGCTGATGATGCCTTTTAAACAGTCTATAGAATGAGGTTGCCAAATCTGTCTGGTGATATTCTTGGAGATGTCATCAGATGACCTTCTGCCTTCAATTACTCCTCCCCCAGAGTCCTGCCATTGGTTGCCAACCATGTGAATTATCATGATGCCACACCTTCCCATGGCTTTTCAAGGTTAGAAAATCTAATAACCCTAATCGGGGCAGATGCTGGGTGTCTGGAATAAAAACAGAAAATTATGGAAATATTTTATACTTTTAAACTTTCAATCCATGGTTGGTGGATTCTTCCATACTCTCAAAATCCAGAAGTTGCTGTAAGATTTTTCTCAATGGCAAAGAAATAAACAAGAGTATTAACCCTGTGATGGCTGTTGCATCCGGTGCTGCCGTGCAAGCTGCCAACTTCCTAGCGCCAAGTCTGAGGCTGTGCGAGATCTGCAGCTGTTGGATGTCAATCTTCTATGACTTGGTACTGAGACTGCTGCTGGTGTAATGATGAGATTAATCAAGTTCAATTCCGCCATTCCAACTAAACAAAAGCAGACCTTCACTACCTACTCTGATAGTCAGCCTGGTGTGCTAATTCAAGTGTCTGAGATTGAAAAAGCTATGACTAAGGATAACAATTTACTGGGCAAGTTTGACCTGACTTCACAGAGAGTGCCTCAAAGTGAGGCGACATTTAATATTGATGCCAATGGTATCTCGAATGTCTCTGAGTATGTGGGTAAGAGCACTGGAAAGGAAAATAAGATCACCATCCCAAATAATAAAAGATCGCTTGAGCAAGGAAGATATTCAAAGTATGGTCCAGGAAGGTGGGAAGCACAAAACTGAATAGGACCAGCAATGTGAAAAAGTTGCTGAAAAGAATGCTTTGCAATCTTATGACTTTAACATGAAGGCCACAATTGAGGATGAGAAGCAAATGGCAGATTTGGAGATGATGATAAGCAGAACATTTTGGACAAATGTAATGAAGTTATGAGTTGGCTAGACAAGAACCTGACTGCTGAAAAGGATGAACATGAGCACCAAAAAAAGAAGCCAGAAAAAGATTTGCAATCCATTATCACAAAGCTGTACATGGACCACCAGGGGACTTGACTGGTGCTCCTTCTAGTGCAGGCACATTATTCAGTCTGACAATTGAGGACATTGATTACATACGCAATATTGGTCACTAATGTTTGGCTAATGAGTGCACTTAAACAATCTTAGAGTCATAAAGGTGTACAGCACTGAAACAGACCCTTCGGTCCAACTCGTTCATACCGACCAGATATCCCAACCCAATATAGTCCCACCTGCCAGCACCCGGCCCATAAGCCTCCAAACCCTTCCTATTCACATACCCATCCAGATGCCTTTTAAATGTTGCAATTGTACTAGCCTCCACCACTTCCTCTGGCAGCTCATTCCATATATGTACCACCATCTGCGAGAAAAAGTTGCCCCTTTGGTCTTTTTTATATCTTTTCCCTCTCATCCTAAACTCATGCCCTCTAGTTCTAGACTCCCCCACCACAGGGAAAAGATTTTGTCTATTTATCCTATCCAAGACTCCCATGATTTTATAAACCTTCTTAAGGTCACCTCTCAGCCTCTGACACTCCAGGGAAAACAGCCCTAGCCTATTCAACCTCTCCCTATAGCTCAAATCCTCCAACCCTGGCAACATCCCTGTAAGTCTTTTCTGAACCTTTTTAAGTTTCACAACATCTTTCCAATTGGAAGGAAACCAGAATTGCAAGCAAGTTTTCCAATGGAACAGACTTCTGTCAAGTGCTAAAGTTTGGATTCATGTGAATGTCACTCTAAATACTTGTCAGTTTTAATATGACCAGAGAGAAAAAAAATTTCCAAATCTACAACCTCCTTGCACATCCACTTCCAAACCCAAATTAAAATAAAGAATAAAACAGCATCTGTGGAAAGAGAAACAAAGTTAATGTTTTAAGTTCAGTGACCCTTCTTCAGAATGCAAGTTCATCTTTGATAGCATCTTTGCAAACAATCTTCAACAGTACCTTCTGTACCCTTGGTCTCTTGCACCTCTGAAGAAAAGTTCAGCAGATGCCATTGAACACCATCTCAACCTGTAAGTTCCCTCTGAAATCGTCACCTTCATGACTTGAAGATATTTTCAATCAAACTGTTCTGACACACCTCTGCAGCACGTGATTAGGCTCTCTTGACCAGAGGTAGGGATGTTACCAATGCACCACAGGAGACCTTCCATGTTAATACTGTTTCTCTTGCCACAGATGCTGCCATACCTGCTGAGTTTCCTTCAGCATTTTCCATTTTTGTTTGTTATGATACACCTCTTGGAACTTGGTAGAACTTGAACCTATATTTCCTGGCTCAGAGGTAGAGACACTACCGCTGCACCTTAAGAAACCTACTACCGAGACTTGGAACCGCGTTGCCATTCCTTCACTATTGTTGGATCAAAAACCTGGCGCTGCCTCCCTAATGAGGTATGACTATGGGCGGCATGGTGGCTCAGTGGTTAGCACTGCTGCCTCACAGCGCCACTGTGTGGAGTTTGCACATTCTCCTCATGTCTGCGTGGGTTTCCTCCGGGTACTTTGGTTCCCTCCCACATTTCAAAGATGTGCAAGTCAGGTGAATTGGCCATGCTCAATTGTCCATAGCTGTTAGGTGCATTAGTCAGGGGGTGGGGGTGGGTTACTCTTCGGTGTGGACTTGTTGGGCTTGAAGGGCCTGTTTCCACACTGTAGGGAATCTAATCTAATCAACCTCAAGATCTACCATGGCAGTGCAACTCACCAGGCACTACCCTGGAGCAATTAGAAATGGGCAATGAATGTCATCCAAAGAACATATAAAACAAAAATGAGGGCGAATGACCAAGTACATAAGCTCGATACAGGGGCTTTGAGTGGGAAATATGTATTTTGTCCCACTGAGGTCAGAGTCCCGGTGTTGTCTAGCCCTTCTCTTGGATGGAAAGGCGGAAGGGTTGGGTGCTGGTACCTACATTAATTTTGACCTCTTGCTGCTGCCGTCCTGGGCTCTGAGTCTGCGCAGTTGGGTTTGGGTTGGGGGGGAGGGGAGGCGGCAGTACACAGACCCAGGAGGAGGAGGCTGTCATGTCGTACGTGTTTATTAACGATTCCTGCCAGACCGGGGTGCCGCTGCTGCAGGCCTGCATCGACGGGGACCTGGCGTACGCCAAGCGGCTGCTGGAGAGCGGCTTCGACCCGAACATCCGCGACGGCCGAGGCCGCACCGGCCTTCATGTGGCCGCCGCCCGCGGCAACGTCGACATCTGCCGCCTGCTGCACAAGTTCGGGGCGGACCTGCTGGCCACCGACAACCAGGGCAACACCGCCCTGCACCTCTGCGGGCATGTCGACTCCATCCAGTTCCTGGTGTCCAACGGCCTTAAAATAGACATTTGGTGGGTCCGCAGCGAGGGCTCCCTCAGGCACTGGGGTTAGACTGGATCTGAGTGGGTTAGAGTGGTCTCTGAGATGGACAGGGGTCTGGGGGCGGGGCTGGAGTGGTCTCTGAGATGGACAGGGGTCTGGGGGTGGGGCCAGAGTGGTCTCTGAGATGGACAGGGGTCTGGGGGCGGGGCTGGAGTGGTCTCTGAGATGGACAGGGGTCTGGGGGTGGGGCCAGAGTGGTCTCTGAGATGGACAGGGGTCTGGGGGCGGGGCTGGTGTAGTCTCTGAGATGGACAGGGGTCTGGGGGAGACCTGGAGTGGACTCTGAAGGACTGGGGTTTGGGGGTGGGGTTATAGTGGTCTCTGAGATGGATAGGGGTCTGGGAGCGGGGGTGGAGTGGTCTCGGAGATGGACAGTGGTCTGGGAGCGGGGGTGGAGTTATTTCTGAGATGGACAGTGGTCTGGGAGCGGAGGTGGAGTGGTCTCTGAGATGGACAGTGGTCTGGGAGTGGAGGTGGAGTGGTCTCTGAGATGGACAGTGGTCTGGGAGTGGGGGTGGAATGGTCTCTGAGATGGACAGTGGTCTGGGAGTGGGGGTGGAGTGGTCTCTGAGATGGACAGTGGTCTGGGAGCGGGGGTGGAGTGGTCTCTGAGATGGACAGGGGTCTGGAGGAGACCTGGAGTGGTCTCTGAGACTGGGGTCTGGGCGGAGAGCTGGAGTGGTCTCGGAGACGGACTGGGGTCTGGGCGGAGAGCTGGAGTGGTCTCGGAGATGGACTGCAACCTGAACAGGACTAGAGCGAGGGCTGGACTAGGCTCTGGAGTTAGACTGGTTCAAAGTGGGCTGGAGTGGTTTTGGAGTTGGTCTGGGCCCTGAAGCTGGGGTGGGTCTAGGCTGGAGCAAGAGCCAGACTAGTTGTGGAGCTAAATAAAAACCAAAAGAACTGCAGGTGATGTGAATCAGGAACTAAAACAAAAGTTGCTGGAAAAGCTCAGCAGGTCTGGCAGCATCTCTGCAGAAATTAAAGTTAATGTTTCGGCTCCAGTGACCTTTGTTTTTGTAGGTATGGAGTTACACCAGGACGGGAGCAGGACTAGGCTGGTCTGGAGATGGACCAGGTCTGGATTGGGGCTGGCTTTATCTGGCGTTGGGTCTGTGAAGGGTTGGTGCTGGACTGCTTTGAGCAGCCCTGCTCAGATGAGGCTAGACCAGTCCACCGTGGTTCAGACGAGAGGAGGTCAGTCTGGTTTGGGTCTGAGGAGAAAGTGAGGTCTGCAGGTGTTGGAGATTAGAGTTGAGAGTGTGTTGCTGGAGAAGCACAGCAGGTCAGGCAGCATCCGAGGAGCAGTAGAATCAATGTTTTGGGCTGGAGTCCATCAGGAATGAGGCCGGGAGCCTCTGGGGTGGAGAGATAAATGGGAGGGGGGGGTGGTGCTGGGGAGAAGGTAGCTGAGAGTACAATAGGTGGATGGAGGTTGGGGGGAAAGGTGATAGGTTGGAGAGGAGGGTGGAGTGGATAGGTAGGAAGGGAGATGGACAGGTGGGACATCTCATGAGGACGGGGCTGAGCTGGAAGGTTGGAACTGGTGTAAGGTGGGGGAGGGGAAATGAGGAACTTGGTCTGAACTGAGAGAGGCTGCATTTGGCGATCGCAGTGGAGGGGGTGCATAGGAGATTTACCAGGATGTTGCCTGGGATGGAGCTGTCCGCTTTGTGGAGACACTGAATAAGCTTGGGTTGTTTACTCTGGAGAAGTGAAGGTTGAGGTGGAACCTGATAGAAGAGCATTAGATTGAGGGTTTTTCTGTCCAACTTCAAATCACCATGGTATTTTTTTCATCTGTTCCCCACCACCAGTAAAGGTTATGAGGGCATGTACAGGGTGATTAGAAAACAGTTGTTTCCTTTAGTTGGAGCATCAGTAACAGGAGGGCATAATTTTAAAGTGAGAGACGGGAGGTTTCCTGGAGATTGGAAAAATCTTTTTATCCCAGAAGATGGTGAAAATTGGGAATGCACTATCAAGGAGAGTAGTTGAGGTGGGGAATCCTCGTTCTTGGATGAGTACTCAGAAGTGTCGTAACATTCAAGGCAAGAAAGTGGGAAGAGTGTAAATGGTGTTATGTTTTTGGCAGTACAGACGATGGACTGAATGGCCTCTTTTGCACTGTATGATTCTATGGACTTAGATTGGATCTCAGCTGAATTGGATTGAGGCAGGGCTGAGTTAGACTGGACATGGATTGCAGTGGTCTTGGAGATGCACTGGAGTGTTGCAGCATCTGTGGAGAGGAAACAGAATTAACATTTCAAGTCCAGCCATCTTTCAGAACTGATGAGGGATAACAGGACTTATTAACTCTGTTTTCTTTCCCCAGATGCTGCCAGACATTAGATTCTCCAGCCATTTGTTTTTTTCACGTTAAATGAAACGTGAAGACAAACAAAAAAAAAAGTGCTAGACATACTCCAGTCAGGCAGCAACTGTAGAGAGAGACTGCATGAATGTTTCCAATTGAATTGACCTGTCATCAGAATTCTGTCCAGCATTGGCTGATTTCTGATGAAAGTTCATTTGACCTAAAATATTAACTCTATTTCTCTCTCCAGAGACCCTTCCTGGCTTAATATTTCTAGCTCTTTTTGCTTTTATTTCAGATTTTAGGTATTGCAGTGTTTTGCTTCTCTTGCAGGCAGACAAAAGCTCGATTCAGTGCATTATCCAAAAGGTAACTAATGCTAACAGTGCAGTGTTCACTCTGTACTGCAACAAAGGTATCAGCTTTGATTGCTGTACTCTCGTCCTGAAGTAGGCCTCAAACTAGACATTGAGTTTCAGAGGCCAGTCTGCTATAAATTCAACTGCAGCTGACTTCTGAGTTGAATTGGATCATGGCTCATCTTTTCTATTATCACCTGTCTTGATTCTACCTTCATCAAGATCCTTGCTTTAAAAAAATTGATCAATCTCCAGTTTTTGGTTTGAGGTGACAGTCACCTTCCGATCAGCTCGTTTGAAGGAAAGATGTTTCCAGGTTTGCACTGACTTTGTGAAGAAGTGCTTCCTGACATTATCCCTGCATAGGATAATCCTGAAGAAGGGCTTATGCCCAAAACATCGAATCTCCTGTTCCTTGGATGCTGCCTGACCTGCGCTTTTCCAGCAACACATTTTCAGCATTATCCCTTCATAGTCTAGCTCTAATTTTGAGGTCATGTCCCCTTTGTACTGCCTTACCAGAGATAATTGTTTCTTTCAATCTACCCTATAAAGTTCTTAAAGCACCCCTAAATCTTGTATACTCAATGAAATTTTGACCTCATCTATGCAGCCTACCTCTTTTTTTGACTCTTTTGGTGCCAGTGTCCTTCTGATCTCTGTGCCGCGTAGCCTCTGAAGTCAATTGAATCTTTGTAAGGCATGATGCTGATAAATGAACTTGCTGGTCCGAGCACAGGCTAACTAAAGTTTTATGTGCAACTAAACCAAAGCTTTTACTGTTTTGTATTCCGGCTCTCTTGAGATACAAGCCTGCAGTCCAAAAGTGTCTCCCTAAAAGTATCTGAAATATTTATTGCGCTCTAAACATTTTACTAGATACTCATAAGGCCATAAGTAATATAAATGAGCAATAAATAGTAGCTCATTCAGCCCATCAAGCCTTCCTGTCCATTCAATGATATCATTACATCAATGATATCAATATATTTCATCTGGTGAGCTTTTGTTCACTTATTATCCTGGTTGAATCCTTGAGCAGACTGTGTCATCCTATCCACTCGTCTTCCCACTTAGTTTTGTGTCATCCACAAATTTGGTGATCATACCTCCACTTTACTCATCCAAGTTATTAATATCCTTTCAAAATAATTGTGGTCCCAGCACTAATCCCTATGGTACTCTCTGTCTTCATCTATTTTACAAATTATTAATAGGCCATTGAAGTCACAAGCCTTTTGCTCTCAATTTTGATCAGGTCCCTATTTGCTTTTGGATAAGTTGGTAATCCTTTTTTTTAGTGGATCCTTACTTTGCAAGAGCAGCAGTTGGTGTCTCAGTAGGTCAGGCAGCATCTGAGGAGAGATTTAAAGACGTCATATCAGACTCAAAATATTAGCTCTCTTTCTTTCCACACTTGCTGCCAAATCTGCTGAGTTTCTACAGCATTTTTGGTTCTTAGATTTCCAGCATCTGTTTTATATTTTTGTTGGTATCTCTTACTCTTGTGAATTTTGCAGTATAATTTAGCCCTTCAAAAATAATTGTGCATGCTGCTATCATTTCATAACATGTCTAACAGCCAAAACACTGTACAATGCTTATTTATTTTAAAAGTGATCTTTTGAGGCACACCCGAGCTGACATGTCAGGTTTATTATACTAACGTTTACAGCATGTTTTATTCACTGAGGCATATTTTAATATGCGTGGTTGAATGATCTTTTAATTGCTGCAGCTCAACAGTTTGTTTTGCTTGAAATTGACATTATGGCGGCTTGTGCCAATCGTTTCTCCATGGTTTGTTTATGGCCTTTATGATTCTGGGAAGAGTGGATTTTTTTTTTCCCCATCGTAACCGATGTTTACTGAGCATCAGTGACAAATGTGAGAGGATCAGGATGCCTGAGGCGACTTAATTCTGGTGCTGTGGGCAGGAGGAGACTAGTGGCAAAATTAGTTCACCCTGATTTTAAAAATTAAATTGTTTGCTGGTGGAAAATAGGCAATCCAAAACTATTTGTTAATTAACAAAGCAATTGTAACTCTGTACCATGGATGCACACAGCACACTGTGAATGATGTGCACCACTACTGCTGTGTATTGCTTTGTTTACACCATAAAAATAATATAGGATGAGCTGGTGTTACATGTTTGCTCTCAATAGGTTAGATGTTATTTGTATTTCCAATTTAGTACAACACAGCCTCTGAGCCCAGGTTCAATGTTACACTCGTTAATTTGGCACTGCAAGAGTGAGTGCATCGGGGCCATCAGTTGGAGCTGTTTGTTTGACATGGGTAACATGTCGTATTTGCATGCTCTGATTTGACTGGCTTAAGAGCAGACAACATTGAACTCCGGCGCTGAGCTCTGTCAGACACCAGCTTTACCCTGGACATTTCGAACAGGAGCTAAAATGCTTTTGGCATGAAGATTGACAATGTAACACCTGAGAGGATGTTACCCACTATTACGCTCGAGCATGTTTCTCAGCAGGTCTTTATCAGCCTTACTATAGTTGACTCAGCTCTGATTTTTATGGAACCCATTCAACAGAGCTATGACGAAGGTTAATTCCAACCAAATTTCTGTCTGCAGTTTCCTGATGTTTTTCTTGGGGACTTTGGCCTAAACAAATTGTGCTATTTACTTCCATGGTCACTACTTTGATATTGCCATGTACTAATTTCATTCTTTCTTATCGTGTTATAGTTATTACTATATTTCTGCATTGCCACATCATCAGCAGTTTTATGATTCCATCTTCTTGCTCTTCATCCTTTTGCTTCTTGCTGACAGCATCCTTATACCTGGGACTGACCTTTTATGCTGAGGCTAGAGATGTTTCTTCCCTCACTTCTTCCACCACCCACACAAGGAAGGTCAGAGTTGCACAGATGTTCAACAAGGCTACCTGCAGCCATCATTTGCTTCCCCCCCCACCCCCCGCCATCCAATCATCTTTCACCTCCTTGCTCATCAAGAATATGTACTCTGGTTTTGAAATTGTTCCAGGATTCTGATTTCACTGTCTTTTAAGGGAAGAGAGTTCCAAAGTCTCTCGACCTCTATCGGAAAAGATTTCTTCTAATCTTGGTCTTAGATGTGTTATTGGATCTGTAAAGGCTGTTGAGTTTTTTGTTTGTCAGAGCGCCTGCTTATCCTAGCAATTTCAGTTTATAGATAAGCAAGTCAAAATGTGCAAAGACAAAAGAGCAGAATTGCTCAATAGTTCAGCTTCTGTAGAGAGTGCGGCTGCCTTTAATACTTTACGTAACCTTTGTAAGAATGCAACAAGGATTACAGAATAGGCACCTCTATACTTTGTTTTAAAGAAAACTTCAAGCCAAAAGGGTTCTGTTTGAATCTATATCATGTCTGTCTGAGATGACTACAATATAACATTGTTTTGGGAATTCACTGGTTGTGAAAAATTGAATTGACCTAGTTGGACAGAGTTATATAAGTTCAAGAACAGTAGCCTAACATTTCTTCTGGACATTACAGTGCCTTTTACGTTTCAGTATTTTTTCCCATCTCAATAAGCAGGGGTACTGGTGACCCAGGCGGAATCTGTTGGTGTGTGAGAACCAGTTGATGTTTTGTGAAGTAAAGTAATTCTGTCAGAATTAAGAGCTAGCTGGGGTTTAATTTTCTGTCTTAACTAAGCTTTCTCTTCTTGAAGTTGTGGAACTGTTTTACCTTGTCAGTGACTTGTGTTTTAATTTCCCTAGCTTTTCAAAAATAAACTTTTTTTCCCAAATTTTTGTATTTATCTTAGTTCTTTAAACCTTTGGGTACTCTTGCAGCTTTAGTGTGTTTTCATTACTTAACTCAGATAAAAGTAACTTCCATTTGCAGAGTACCTTGTGTAACCTCAATGTTCAAAAGTGCTACCATTACCAAATAACTATATTTGAAGTGTACTGACAGTTATAATGTAGAAAATATGTCAATTAATTTGCACATAAATTCTACAAAGAGCAATGATACTGAATTTTTTTTTTATATACAATATTGATGGTAAATATTGGCCAAGGTAACATCTCACCTACTGTTCTTTGACGCAATGTCATGCGATTGTTTAAATCTCTCTGAGCAAGCAGTCAGGGACTTGATTTAGTATTTCATCTGAAAGATGGTACTTTCAGTAGTAAACCACTCGCTTGGCCCTGCACTAATTATTAACCTAGGTTTCTGTGCTTACGTCCATAAAAATATAAAGTATAGGAACAGAATTAAGCCATTCGGCCCATCGAGTCTGCTCTGCCATTTGATCATGCCTGCTATGCTTCTCCACCTCATTCTCCTGCCTTCTCCCCGTAACTCTTAATCCTGTTACTAATCAAGAATCTATCTATCTGTCTTAAGTACGTTCAATGATCTGGCCTTCACAACCTTCTGAGGCAATGTGTTCCACAGATTCTCCACCCTCTGGCTGAAGAAATTCCCCTTCATCTCTGTTCTAAAGGATTGTCCCTTCACTCTGAGGCTGTGCCCTTGGGTCCTTGTCTCAAGTTTGATGTAATCAAGCAACCACCTTCCTCAGGACAGATTGCTAACTGCTTAGTCATGGCTTGTGGAGATGATCAGTTGCATTGTTTTGCATACATTCCCTCCTTTATTTGTGAATTTGTTTATATATCTTCCCCACTCATTCTTTTTTTGCTTGAGGGACTGAATTGCCCACCCTTGTTCAAAGTGGAGAGTGTGGTGCTGGAAAAGCACAGCAGGTCAGGCTGCATCAGAGAAGCAGGAAAATCGATGTTTCGGGCAAAAGCTGTTCATCAGGCTTTTGCCTGAAACGTTGATTTTCCTGCTCCTCAGATGCTGCCTGTCCTGCTGTGCTTTTCCAGCACCACCCTCTCCCTTCTAATCTGCAGTCCTCACTTCCACCCTTGTTCAAAGCCTATTTTACAATGAAGTGATGAGTTGAAACGTCAACTGTTTCCACCACAGATGTTGACTGACATGGAGGCAATTGATGCAGATTAACCATCCTTGTCAATTACCTAATCTTAAAATGCGGTTGAAAGTTTCCTTAGCCTGATATAATTATAATCTAGATATGTTTGCAACCTCCATTAGCACAGTTACATCAGGGTCCTACAAATATTAATTTCACAGTTTAGTTCTAAGTGAAAATATGTGAATTGTCCCAGTCTCATCCTAGAGACTGCAGTTCTAACTCTTGAAATGCAACATCTTTTGACAAGTTGTATGGTCAAACATTGCCTGTATTTGAGGATACAAAATAGCAACCAGCTGCTCAGGTCATCGTTTCATTTTTCTTACAGATTGTTGTAGCAAGGAAAAGTTCACTTACTGCAAGTGCCTTTGATTTTTTTTTAACTCAAAGGCAGTTGCAGTAAAGGAGCTTTGCCTTGCTGCAGCCATTGGTAAGCTGTTTTGGATTGATTTGTAAAGCACTTCACTGGTGAGGGCGTGAAACAGATATCAAGCAAGGTCCAAATTGTGGCTGACAGTTGATGTTTCAAGAGTGTGTTGCTGGAAAAGCACAGCAGGTCAGGCAGCATCTGAGGAGCAGGAGAATCGATGTTTCGGGCATAAGCCCTTCATCAGGGGATGCTGTAGGTTGTTTTGTGTAGGCTTGGAAAAGTGGCAGTTATGTTTTGATGTTTTTCAGTAACAAAATTTGGCACAGTGTATAAGAACTAAGTTCAAATGTATGTTTATATTTTCCGCTTGATCTTTAGGATTATGCCTGGATGGAATATTGTGCTCTTGTTCTGAAATTATGCATGGAAAGCCATTGGTAGCTGCGGCCAACTTTTACCCTTTTAAAAATGGTTACTAGAAGCAACATAACTCTTGAAATATTGGAAATCATTATTTTATGTTCTTTTTGTAATTCAAGCAACCATCATGGCGCCACCCCACTCATTTTGGCAAAACGTCGAGGAGTAAACAAGGATGCCATCAAGTTGCTGGAGTCCTTGGAGGAGCAAGAGGTGAAAGGATTCAACCGTGGAGCTCACTCGAAATTAGAGATTATGCAAACTGCAGAAAGTGAGAGGTAAACATTGAATCTGAAAAATCTGAGCTGGAAGAATAATTTTGTAAGGTGTGAGTTAAAATTCTTTTAACATACTGATTAGAATATACATCTTTACAAGATTAGCTTTTGATGTAGAGACAATTGCATTGTTTAAAGCTACCTTGTCTCTATTCTTTGCAAACCAACTCTGGTGTGGTAAGACTTTTTGTTAGAATTTGAAGCTCTTCCTGATCTTCTGCCAGATCTTAACTAAAACTGCTGTGTGCTTGGTCCTTCGAAATATGAATAATCCTTGCCAAGTCTCCTGAATCTCGGTTCCACATGAAATTATGCACCTCCTTCATTCATTTGATAGCTCCACTGAGATCAGAAATCTTGTATGTTGCATGTGCAGAATTAGTAATTTTGCAAAACATATTTCTTGCTTCTTGGTTTCTGTTTCACTTGTTATAATTTTGAGATGTGATTTATACTGCCTCCAAAAGAATATGATAATTAGGTATTTTGGATTACAACTTGTAGAGTAAATGCCCCACTTGTTGGTTTAGCGAACTAAAGCAAGAAGTAACTGAGCCATGCATTACAGCAAGATCCCAGTTTTGGTCCTTGTCTGTATCTTACCTCAAATAGAACTGTGGTACATCCTTGAGTTGGCTACAGCACAATGAAGTCGAGGTACGTAGAAGGTTAAGGAGTGATTTTCATTCTGCTTTTTAGGGATTGATGAGGTAGGGAGAGAACCTTTCTCTGCTGGTGGGAAAGTCCAGGACAAAGGGTCATAAACGTTAAAATTTGAGCTAGATCATTCAGGAGGGAAGTTCTGGTGCACTACTTCATGTAAAGAATAAAAATTCTGTCAAAGCTATAAATTCTAGCTTAATGAATTAATTTAAAATCTAAGGTGAATAGACTTTCACTAGTTAAGAATAATTGAATTTGGATACAGGTCAGCCATGATTTCAGTGAATGGTGTTTGAACAGGCTTGAAAGGATGAATGTTCAGCTGCTGTTCCTATGTAGTGAGGGTGAGATTGGGGGGATACTTGAGCCAATGTTCTGAAATGAAAATTAGGAAATGGAAATCTGACGTGAATCAAGTGAAAATAGAGTTTGTCTGTGTTGTCTGTTACAGTTGAATAGCATAGTCAGTCCTCATTGTCTTGATTTGAAAAAAAAACAAAGAATTGTATCTTGAAGAAGTAGTTTAATCATACCCCAATGAGACAGCATAGGAATTAGGAGTGGGAGTAGGCAACTCAGCCCTCCCAGCCTGCTCTGCTGATTAACATGACCGTGGCTGATCTTATCCTGGTCTCAACTGCACTTTCCTGCCTGCTCTCCATAGGCTTTTAACTTGCTCTAACTCAGAAACATATCTATCTCTTTCTTGAATCTGTTGATTGATTCTGCCTCTACTGCACTGTAGGACAGTGAGTCCCAGAGATTCACAACCCTCTGAGAGAAATAGTTTCTTCTTATCTTGGTTGTGAACTGATCTCCTCTCACTCTACACCAATGACCTCTTGTTTGAGACTGTCTCACAAGAGGGAACATCTGTTCAATGTCCACATTATCAATCCCTTTTAGCATTTTACATATCTCAACCATATCCCCCATCGTTCTTCTGAACTCCAGCAAGTACAAGCCCAAGGTATTCAAACATTCCTTGTCTGTCAGCCTTTCCATCCCTGGAATTAACTTGGTGAGCCACTTCTGGCTGTCCCCAGTGCCACCATTACTCTTCCTCGAATATGGAGACCAAAACTGGACACGCTGTTCCAGATGCGGTCTCATCCAAATGCCTTATGTCATTGTAACACCACTTCTTTACTTGTAAAATCCAGTCCTTTTGCAATAAATCTCTGGATTCCATTTGCCTTGCTTATATATGCTGTACCTGCATGCTCACTTAATGTGGTCAATGTACAAAGACACGCAGATCCCTCTGCACTGGCACACTTTGAATCTGCTTCCAATTTAACTAATAATTTGTCCTTTTATATTTCTGGCCAAAATGGACAACCTCTCACTTATCAACATTAAACTCCATCTGTCAGATTCTGGCCCATTCCTCTAGCCTCTCAATATCAATCTGTAAACTCCTTATCTCCTCATCCCTGCTTACATTCCCGCCTATTTTAGTATCATCCATGGGTCAACCCCATTAAGCATTGTTGGGAGAAAGGATATTAAAGGAACAGTAGTAGAATTTCACTGTTACCTTGTGTGTTTTTTTTTAAAACTGGCATTGTTGTTCATATTAATCTACGTGTTGTAAAGTAGGCTTTTGAAATCATATTTATTTATATAATTGAAGAAATTATCTAAGATTGAAGCATTATTGTAGCAGAATCTTGGAATAAGGTGCAGTGGTACTGTGGTACTTTCTCATGGCAGGTATACAAAGTAAAAGCTGTGATACTTAATCTTATCTGCTCGTTTCTACCTAATCAATTCTTTTTGTTCACAAAGGATGCATACAATTTTTTATATTTAAAAGTTCTGTGTCCCCTCCGAGGTCTAGTCAGATTTTCATGCCTGTATCTGCCAGTATGTGGCATCGCAGTATCTGACATGTAGGTTTTACGTCACCATACAGTGGAATCCCTGATCTCAGTTTCACACAATCGGATTATAGTGAGTTAAGGATTGATGCTTCCCCACAGGAGGGGAAGTTGTTCCCTAACTACTCTCTTGCATCTTCTAGCAAGCAGGAGGCTCAGAACAGTACCATCAGAGGCTGGGAAACAGACCATCAGCCCCTCAGGTAAAGTTGGTGTGATGGCTTGCTGAGAAAACTAATTTGAACCTATCTACACAAAAAAACAACTCTTGTCTTTTTCATTTGATTTTAAGAAGTTAAATAACATTTCTTGAATCCTGAATGTAACATTTTCTCTTTGGTAATCCAAGTGAAGGTTTATAAATAATTTATTTTTGACCATATTCTTAAGTTGTTTTGATGAGCTAAATGCAAATTTTGTTTCTCTCTTTTTTTTCTCCCAAGTGCAATGGAGAGCCACTCGCTCTTGAATCCAAACCTTCAGAATACGGATGGTGTCCTTTCTAGCTTCCGATCCACCTGGCAGGAGTTTGTGGATGATTTGGGCTTCTGGAGAGTTCTGCTACTCATCATCGTAATTGCACTGTTGTCTCTTGGCATTGCCTACTATGTCAGTGGTGTCCTGCCCTTTGTAGAAAACCAGCCAGAACTGGTGCATTAAAACCTCAACACTACCCAATGTAACTAAGTACGAGTCTGTATTAGAAGACAAGAACGCTGGCAGACCTGTCGGCTTTGGTAGTTGGCATTCCAGTTATGAGAGCTTGTTTGCTACCAAAACTCAACGCTCCTAATCTTGGCATCTGTTTTCATTTTTCAGGCTTAAATTTTGGTTTTTTCTTTTTGATTACAGCCAGTAAAATGAATAGTTTTGAGAATATCACACTACTAAGTCAGGATGTGGATTTAAGCCTAGTAGTGAAAAGTAATCTGAAGGTAGAACTTCATACTGGGCTTAAGTTGTTAGATGCATATTTTTGCCATTAATTGAAATCCTTATTTGTGTTGCGTATAGGCAGAAATATCTGTTGAAATGTGTTTGTTTTCTAGGCCACAGGTCCATTCTTCAAGAAACTATAGCAAATCACATTCCTGATGTGTAAAAGTTGAATAACTTAGATATAAGGCTTCATGTTTTAAGATTAATATTGATCATAATGAAGGAATGAAATGAACATAGACATAAATAACTGAAATATTTTGAAAGGAGGTCAGAAACATGTAAAAGTCTTGATCCACATCTTGTTTTGTGACTTCAAATGTTTATCAGTACCGTCCATAAAAAAAACCATGTAGATCACACATTTATGCACTTTTACTTGTAATGAAATCAATTTTACATGTATTCATGGCAATTGTTATATTCAGTAATGTTAATGCAGTAAATACTAATTACATAAACTGCATGCTCTTGTATTATTTAAAGAAGTATGTAACCTTTGCATCGATCTTCCATAAGTATATATTAGTGCTATATATTTGAAGTAGTGAACTCCAAAGAAATGAGACTCCACAGACATTAATTATCTGTGTCAGAGTTGTCAGCATTTAATGATTGGTACATTTTAAAAGGTTGTGTCTGTGGCCAGTATCTTTTGTTGGAGGTGTCTACTGGCACACTTGAAGCTCTTTGTGGCTAGTGGGCACCGAGGGGACTGAAGTGCAAATTTTCCAAATGCAAAACAACATTTCATTTAATTCTTTAAAGTTACTCCTAAGTACCCCCAATGGGCTGTCGTCTTTTTATTTTTGTTTAGTTAAATTTCGTTTTTTTTTTGCAAAAGTGTACAAGAGACTTGAAGTGACTTTTCACGGCATTCATTACGAAGGCAAGATGGCGTTTTGGCAAAGCTAACTTGAATAGGAACTATTAAACGTGGTCAGTTGCATATCTGTGTCTCACCTGAAGTTGTTGTACTATTTCTTTATAAATAACTACGTGTGGCCAGCCTTTCTGTAATTAGAATCATAGAGATGTACAGCATGGACATAGACGTTTGGGTCCAACTCGCCCATGCTGACCAGATATCTGAACCGAATCTAGTCTCACTTGCCAGCACCCATCCTGTACCCCTCCAAACCCCATCCAGATGTCTTTTAAATGTTGCAATTGTACCAGCCTCCACCACTTCCTCTGGCAGCTCATTCCACACATGTACCACCCTCTGCATGAAAACGTTGTGCCTTAGGTCTCTTTTATATCTTTCCCTTCTCACCCTAAACCTCTGTCCCCTAGTTCTGGACTCTCCCACCTCAGAGAAAACACCTTGTCTATTTATCCTATCCATGCCCTTCATGATTTTATAAACCTCTGTAAAGTCACCCCTCAGCCTCTGATGTTCCAGGGAAAACAGCCCCAGCCTATTCAACCTCTCCCTATAGTTCAAATCCTCCAACCCTGGCAACATCCTTGTAAATCTTTTCTGAACCCTTTCAAGTTCTACAGCATCCATTTGATCGGAAGGAAACAAGAATTATACGCAGTATTCCAAAAGAGGCCTAATCATTGTTCTGTACAGCCACAACATGACGTCCCAATTCCGATACTCTATACTCTCCCCAACAAAGGAATGCATACAAAATGCCTCTTCCACTATCCTATGTACTTTCAAGGAGCTACGAACCTGCACTCCAAGGTCTCTTTGTTGAGCGACACTCCCCAGGACCTTACCATTAAGTGTCTAAGTCCTGCTAAGATTTGCTTTCCCAAAATGCAACACCTCACATTTATCTAAATTAAACTCCATCTGTCTCTCCTCAACCCATTGGCCCATCTCATCAAGATCCCATTGTAATCTGAGGGAACCACCTTCTGTCCTCTACACCTCCAATCTTGGTTTCATCTGCAAACTTACAATATCTGCTATGTTCACATCCAAATCATTTAAATAAATGACAAAAGTAGTGGACCCAGGATCGATCCATGTGGCACTCCACTGGTCTCAGGCCTCCAGTGTGAAAAACAACCCTCCACCACCACAAACCTCTATTTTCTACCTTTGAGCCAGCTCTGCATCCAAATGGTTAGTTCTGTCTGTATTCCATGAGATCTAACCTTGGGGAACCTTGTCAAATGCCTTATGGAAGTCGACAATAGGTCACATCTACCCCTTTATGCTCATCAATCCTCTTTGTTACTTCTATAAAAAACTCAATCAAGTTTGAGAGACATGATTTCGAATGCACAAAGCCATGTTGACTATCCCTAATCAGTTCTTGCCTTTCCAAATACATGTGCGTCCTGTTCCTCAGGATTCCTTTCAACAATTTGCCCACCACCAACGTCAGGCTCACTGGTCTATAGTTCCCTGGCTTGTCCTTCCCACCTTTTCTTATATAGTGGCAACATGTTAGCCAGTCTCCAGTCTTTCAGCTCCTCACCTATGACTATCGATGTTACAAGTATTTTAGCAAAGGACCCAGCAATCTTCTCTAGCTTCCCACGGAGTTCTAGGGTACACCTGATCAGGTCTGGGGATTTATCCACCTTTATGCTTTTGAAGACATCCATCTATTTCCCTACATTCTGTTATCTTCCATGTCCTTTTCTACAGTAAATACTGATCCAAAATATTAGTTTAGTATCTTCCCCTATCTCCTGTGGCTCCACAAAAGACTGCCTTGCTGATCTTTGAGGGGTCCTATTCTCTCCCTAGTTACTCTTTTGTCCTTTAATGTATTTGTAAAAACCCTTTGGATTCACCTTAACACTATTTGCCAAAGCTATCTCATGTCCCCTTTTAGCCCTCCTGATTTCCCTCTTAAGTAAACTCTTAACTTTATCTATCCTGTCTATACCTGACATATGCTTCCTTCTTTTTCTTAACCAAACCCTCAATTGCTCTAGTCATTTCACATTTCCTACACCTACCAGCCTTTCCTTTCACCCTAACAGGAATCTTGTTATCTCATTTCTGAAAGCTTCCCATTTTCCAGCTGTCTCTTTACCTGCAATCATCAGCTTTTGAAAGTTCTTGCCTAATACCGTCAAATTAGCCTTCCTACAGTTTAGAACTTCAACTTTTAGATTCAGTCTATCCTTTTCCATCACTATTTTAAAAATAATAGAATTATGGTCACCGGCCACAAAGTGCTTCCCCAGTGACACCTCAGTCACCTGCCCTGTCTTATTTCCCAAGAGTAGGTGAGTTTTCCACCTTCTCTAGTAGGTACATCCACGTACTGAATCAGAAACTTTTCTTGTACGTACCTAACAAATTCCTCTCCTTCTGAATGCGGCCAAATCAATGTCTTGTACAATGTTAACATGACTTGCCAGCTCTTATACTCAGTACCTCATCCAATGAAGGCAAGCATACGATATGCCTTCTTGACCACTTTATCCATCTGTGCAGCAACCTTCTGGGTACAATGGACCTGCACTCCCAAATCTCTCTGCCCATCAACCTTTCCCAATGCTCTTCCATTCGTTGAATAATTCTCTCTAGAATTAGTCTTGCCTAAATGCATCACCTCACATTTGTCTGGATTGAAATCCATCTGCCACTTTTCCGCCAAACTCTCTAGTCTGTCTATGTCCTCCTGTATTCTCTGACAGTTCCTTATGCTTTCTGCTACTCCACCAATCTTCATGTCATCTGCAAACTTGCTGATCATACCAACAGTGCCCTCTTGCAAATCATTTATGTATATCACAAACAACAGTGGCCCCAACACTGACCCCTCTGGAACACCACTGGTCACCTTTCTCCATTTTGAGAAACTCCCTTCAACTATTACTCTCTGTCTCCTGTTGCTCAACCAGTTCTTTATTCACCTAGCTAGAACACCCTGCACACCATATGACTTCACTTTCTCCATTAGTCTACCATGGGGAACCTTATCAAACACCTTACTAAAGTCCATGTATATGAAATCAACAGCCCTTCCTTCATCTATTAACTTGGTCACTTCCTCGAAGAATTCTATTAAGTTGGTAAAGCACGATCTCCCCCACACAAAACTATGTTGCCTATCACTGATAAGCCCATTCTTTTATAAATGTAAATATATCCTGTCCCTCAGGACCTTCTCCAGCAACTTTCCCACCACCGATGTCAGGATATAAATAGATCTTATCCCTCAGTATCTTCTCCAGCAACTTTCCCACCACCGATACCATGTTACTAAAAGGATGTGGACGCTTTGGAGAGGGTGCAGAGAAGGTTTACGAGGATGTTGCCTGGTATGGAAGGTGCTAGCTATTAAGAAAGGTTGAGTAGGTTAGGTTCATTTTCAATTGAAAAAAGGAGATTGAGGGGGGACCTGATTGAGGTTTATAAAATCATGAAGGGTATAGACAGGGTGGATAGAGACAAGCTTTTTCCAGGGTGAAGGATTCATTAACGAGATGTCACGCTTTCAAGATGAGAGGTGGAAAGTTTAAGGGGGATACACGCAGTAAGTACTTCACACAGAGGTTGGTGGGCGTTTGGAACGCGTTGCCAGCCGAGATGGAAGAGGTAGGCATGATAGATACATTTAAAATGCGCCTGGATAAATGCATGACTAGGTGGGGAGTAGAGAGATACAGATGCTTAGGAATTGGGCGACAGATTTAGATAGTACATTTGTATCAGCTCAGTCTTGTAGGGCTAAAGGGCCTGTTCCTGGGCTGTAAATTTTCTTTGTTCTTTCTTTGTTCTAAATCCTTGACACTTTGGCAATCACAGTCCATGTTTGGAGTTAAAATCCCCTACCATGACCACCCTATTATTCTTGATGGATAACTGAAATCTCCTTACAAATTTGTTTCTTAATTTCCTGCTGACTGCTAGGGGATCTATAATACAATCCCAATAAGATGATCATCCCTTTCTTATTTCTCAGTTCCACCCAAATAACTTCCCTGGATGTATTTCCAGAAATATCCTCCGTCAGTACAGTTATAATGCTACCTCTTATCAAAAATGCCACTCCCCCTCCTCTCTTGCCTCCCTTTCTATCCTTCCTGTAACATTTGTATCCTGGAACATTAAGCTGCCAGTTCTGCCAATCCCTGAGCCATGTTTCTGTAATTGCTATGATATCCCAGTCCCAAGTTCATAACCATGCCCTGAGTTCATCTGCCTTCCCTGTTCAGCCTCTTGCATGTTTAAAATGCAGTTTAATTTATTAGTCCTACCTTGTCCCTGCCTGCCCTGACTGTTTGACCCACTTCTTTTCTCAACTATATTAGTCTCAGATTGAATTCTTTCCTCACGATCACCCTGGTTCCCCCTCCCCCTTACTAGTTTAAATCCTCCCGAGCAGCTCTAGCAAATCTCCCTGCCAGTATATTAGTCCCCTTCCAATTCAGGTGCAATCCATCCTTCTTGTACATGTCACTTCGACCCCAGAAGAGATTTCAATGATCCAAAAATGTGAATCCTTCTCCCATACGCCAGCTCCTCAACCACGCATTTCTCTGCCCTATCCTCCTTTTCCTACCCTCACTAGCTGGTAGCACCAGGAGTAATCCAGATATTACTACCTTAGAGGACCTTTTTAAATTCCTGCCTAATTTTCTAAATTCTCCCTTCAGAACCTCACCCTTTTCCCTTCCTATGTCGTTGGTTCCAATGTGTACAATAACCTCCTGCTGGTCGGTCTCCCCTTTGAGAACATTCTGCACCTTCTCTGAGACATCCTTGATCCTGGCACCAGGGAGGCCACACACCATTCTGATTTTTCACTGCTGGCCACAGAAACATCTGTCTGTGCCCCTGACTAGAGGGTTCTCTAACACAATTGATCACTTTGGAACCCGACGTACCCCTCCTTACATTAGAGCCAGTCTCAATACCAGAAACTTGGCTGTTCGTGCTATGCGATCCATCATCCCTATAGTTTCCAAAACAGCATAATTGTTTGAAATGGGGATAGCCCCAGAAGACTCCTGCGCTACCTGCCTCCCTCTCTTACCTTTCCTGGAGTTAAACCATCTATGTGACTGTACCTGCGGCTTTTCCCTATAACTGCCATCCATCACACTGCCTTGCTCTTGTAAATTCCTCACTGCCTCTAACAGTGGCTCCAACTGATCCATTTGATCTTAAAGGATGGCATTTATTGCAGATATAATCCTCAGTAACAAGTAAAGTCTCCCTAAACTCCCACATCTAACTAGAAGAGCATATCACACTCTTCTAAAGGTCATTTTTGCTTTTTCCAATCGACAGACTCAGAAAATAGCATTATCTCATTCCTCTACAAAACATTGCTCCAGGCTAACGTAATACTAATGACTTAAAAAACATATCTCAATAAAACATATAATCAAGAAAGAACCCACTCCACTCACTGTTGTAGATTTACAGCAAAACAGAATCTGGTGCAATAATGCAATTAAAACTAGAAGTAACTATATTGATGAGCAGTCGAGAGAAAGATGAACTTGCTTTTGTAACCCACTGAATTTCCTCATGGTTTACAGCAGCAGTGTCTAACTGGGAGGCTGATTACAGCCACTGTAGCCTTTTTTAGGCTTGATGCGACATTAAGTCCAACAAATTGATTTACAAGGATGTTGCCAGGATTGGAGGATTTGAGCTATACAGAGAGGCTGAACGGGCTGGGGCTGTTTTCCCTGGAGTGTCGGAGGCTGAGGGGTGACCTTATAGAGGTTTACAATATTATGAGGGGCATGGATAGGGTAAATAGGCAAAGTCTTTTCTCTGGGGTCGGGGAGTCCAGAACTAGAGGGCATAGGTTTAGGGTGAGAGGGGAAAGATATAAAAGAGACCTAAGGGGCAACTTTTTCACACAGAGGATGGTACGTGTATGGAATGAGCTGCCAGAGGAAGTGGTGGAGGCTGATACAATTGCAACATTTAAGAGGCATCTGGATGGGTATATGAAAGGAAGGGTTTGGAGGGATATGGGCCGGGTGCTGGCAGGTGGGACTAGATTGGGTTGGGATATCTGGTCGGCATGGACGGGTTGGACCGAAGAGTATGTTTCTGTGCTGTACATCTCTAAGACTCTAATTATCATTTTGGAGTTTGTTCCGTTCTTTGCTACCCTCATTGCATTTGATGATACATCAGTTTGAACGTATTGGCTGTGAAGAAATTGTCAGGATGGAAGATGCATAGTTGATGACCATAGAAACTGGACAGCCATACCATATGTTCCATGAAAAAATATTTGTGTAATAGAAGATTAACAGTTTAGAGTCAGGGCATGCAACAAGCTAGAATTTCAGAATTGTATGCTTTCAAGTAGGGATTTAACAGTCATATTATTTAATGTTTTCTCCCTCAATTTAATCTGACATTATTCCAGAATTTATTATTTATTTCAGTTAGAATGTTAATCCTTGACAGTTGGACATTCAAGTGTAAATATAATTATATAGGTATTACAATGAGTTGTCAATTATATCCACTTATTGATGAAAACTTTAAAGTACGCATTCATTTAAAGGTCATTTGCAGTAAAAGACTGCAATTCTATTTTTCTGTGCTATTTACCACTTATCTTTTGATTAGATTACTTACAGTGTGGAAACAGGCCCTTCGGCCCAACAAGTCCACACCGACCCACCGAAGTGCAACACCCATACCCCCACATCTACCCCCCGCCCAACACTACGGGCAATTTAGCATGGCCAATTCACCTGACGCTATTCAAGTATTACATTCCATATTGACTATCTTGTCTATCCAACAAAATGAGGTAAAAAACTATTTGGCATCCTGAACTGAAATAATTACGAAAAGAGTAACATTGACAGGGGTATGAAGGATCAGCAACGGAATGGAGCTGGGTGAGTTGATTTTGCAGCAAGCCATGTCTGGCCAAACATCACCCTCATGTCACTAGACATTCTATGATTTTATCAAAAATGTTGAACTTGCGTGTAGGTTGATGGACTCTTAATGGTCTATACCGGTATCCCCTGTTTTTTGAACGTTCACTTTACCCCACTTTGCTTTTACGTTGGTACCGAACAGGATTTCCGCTTTTATGAAAAACGACGAAATTTTTTCCATATAAATCATGCATCTTCACTTTACGCCATTTTTGGCTTATGACAGGTTTCCTGGAAACGTTCTATTTTTGGATAGCAGGGGATACCTGTATTTTCTAATGATCCAGTTTCAAGTTAAGAAATAGCTTTTTAAGTTTGAAATTTCCAAGAGCAATAACTATGTTACAACATTTTCTTAATTTTAAAAAAAATTTGTTCATGAGATGTGGGCATTGTTGACGCGGCTTTCATTCAGTGTCCATCACTTACTGCTCTTCGCTTGAGGTTTAGGCTCTTCAAAGTGCAGTTAAGAGTCAACCACATTGCTGTAGGTCTGGAGTCACGTGTAGGCCAGACTGGTTAAGGATGACAGATTTCCTTCCATAAAGGACATTTGTGAACAAGATGGGTATTTACAATGGTTCATGGGTACCATTAGACTAGCTTGTAATTCCTGATTTTTAAAAAATTGAATTCAAATTTGACCATTTGCCACAGTGGGATTTGAACTCATGTCCCCAGAATATTTTTCGAGACTAGTAATCCAGAATCCTAGTGACATTATCACTAGATCACTACCTCCCCAATTTGTGATTACTAATCTGAGACTTGATGGTATGCAATATTTTGTAATAATGGTGATTTTAAGCCCATGTATGTTTAAAAATCTTAAAGCAGCATATGTCACCTCTATTTCCCGAAAGAAAAACAACAAGCATTTGTGGTTTAATGTCTTCAGAACTTGTATGAGTCAACAATTCAACTGGGCATCTATTCACATGTTTATTTCAAAAGAAAACTGCATCTCCAAATGCTGCATTTTGTTACAGGTGGAAAGCAGTAATAATGTGCTGGGTGTTCAAACTTGCATCCTGAAAACGAACAATGAATACTTCAACCTTCAAAGTTACTTAAACAACAGCAATTAAACAATGATCTGAAGTCAGGTTTACTAAATTACATATTTTGTAGTCCTAAAGGAAACACAACTTCACCTTAATGGCTTTGTACATTTTGTAAGATCATAAGAAGTAGGAGGAGTAGACCAGATATTCCTCCAAGCCTGATTTTCCTTGTAATAAAATTGTGGCTGATCTCACTGTGGTCTTCACTCCACCTTTCTATCTGTCCCCCATGACCCTGGGATTGATGTTTGGACAAAAAAGGGACTAACAGCCTTGAATGTATTCAATAAACCAACCTCTGTTGGCTCTCTGTGGTAGAGAATTCCAAACAACTTTTGAGCCTGCTCATCTCTATCTTAAATGTGAGATTTTTTAAAAAAAATTTGCCTCCCTACTTCTGGATTCCTCCATGAAAGGACACATCCTCTCAGTATTTATCCTATAAAGCCCCTGGAGAAGCTTATACTTCTCAATTAAATTATCTTTCATTTTTCTGAATTTCAATGAATAAATTGCCACAATTGCAGCTCCCTTTGTGCCCAATACTGGTACCATTGTCACATACTCAAAACCCAGTTCTGCCATAACAATCTTTGAGGAGAAAGTCTTTGAGCCAAGCATTGTTATTTTTTGCCAGGTTGCTTGTGGCTCATTACCTGCACACACTTGCAGCAGAATCACTTTCCTAACTCTAACTACATGGTTGCCACCTGTGTGGACCACAATGGCTGGATCGTCACCCTCACTGCAGGTTCTTCCTCAGCATAGAAATATCTTTAACACTGGTACCGGACAGGTAGCAGCCTTTGGGACTCACCCCCTCAATGTGGAGAACAGTCCCTCCCCTAATTATGCTGTCCTTTACTATAACCACACACTTTTCACAACCCCCACTGGAATTGCACCCTGCAAAAGGGTGCCTTGGTCAGTTTGGTCCTGCTGCTACTTTCTAGTTATCCATAACTGTTGGAGCCACATGCATCTGTCCGTGACAGAGCACCAAATCTGACAAACCTACCCTGAGTGGAACTGACTCCCACCTGTCCCCTAAAGCCACCAATGCGTCAGTGTCCAATGCTCAGATTTGCAGTAAACATTGTAGCATACTGCAATTCATTGGCTTTTGTAATTGAGGGCATTGAAAGAGTATGTTGATTTTTGAATGAAATACGTTGTTTAGTTGTCCACCATTGTTCATGACTGGATGTGGCAGGACTTCAGAGCTTAGATCTGATCCATTGGTTGTTACTGTATGGTACACATGTAATTCTGTACTGTAGCTTCAATAAATTGTCATGTAATTTTAGGCATGCCTCCTAGCGTTCCTTCCTTCACTCTTCGTTGACCCAGGGTTGATTCCCTTGTCATTGTCATTTTTGGTGCCAGTCTGTTTAGTTTCATACCTTTTTTCAGATATTTTATGGTTTGATGCAACTGAATGACTTTCTAGACCATTTCAGAGGGCAGTTAAGATTAAACTACATTGCTGTGGGTCTGGAGTCGCAGCCAGACCAGACATGATAGAACAGCAGATATTGTGGGTGGCACAGTGGTTAGCACTGCTGCTTCACAGCGCCAGAGACCCAGGTTCAATTCCCGACTCAGGTAACTGTGTGGAGTTTGCACATTCTCCCCTTGTCTGCGTGGGTTTCCTCCGGGTGCACCAGTTTCCTCCCACAGTCCAAAGATGTGCAGGTCAGGTGAATTGGCCATGCTAAATTGCCTGTAGTGTTAGGTAAAGGGGTAGGGGTATGGGTGGGTTGCGCTTCGGCGGGTCGGTGTGAACTTGTTGGGCTGAAGGGCCTGTTTCCACACTGTAAGTAATCTAATCTAATTTCCTTAGTGAAAGGAGATTAAGGAACTAGATGGATTTTTATGACAATTGGCAATGGTTTCAATATTACCAATAAACATTTAATTCCAGATTTTATTACATTTTAATTTCACCATCTGTGATGGTGTGATTTGAAATTGAGTCCTCAGGAGATTTCTTGGGTCTTTGGATTAACTAGTAAACAATGCCATCACCGTCTCTAATCCCCATTGCTTCACCTATTTAACATTTCTTGGATATTTAATGGACACACATGTTTGTATATTAATGTATTTATCTTCACAAATTCTCTTAATAGCTTACCTAAGGTATAGACAGACATAAATGAGATGCTTTTCATTGATGGGCTGAGTTTTCATAGAATTGGCACCAGGACATCACTTGGATAACTATATTTACTGAAGCTAATACTGACAGAAATCTCAGTCTTTACCATTTGTAGATTCCTCAGAAAGTGAATCCAAACTCAATTTGAAAACTCAACTGATTTGCAGTGTTGTATGGTGGGTGATTTCAATCCAAGGATGAGGAAGACTTATGTTCTTTGTAGTGTTTTGTAGTGCTGGCAGTGTGCCCTATGTCACAAGTGAAAATGTGTTGCTGGTTAAATGGGAAATGGGTCTGGGTGGGTTGCTCAGTGTGGACTTGTTGGGCCGAAGGGCCTGTTTTCACACTGTAGGGAATCTAATCTCGGTCAACCTTGAGAAGTGTACGTTCCCTCTCGACTGACGACTGCATATAATTTTCTTTTCCTTAAGCCTTGTTGTGATTTTGAAGGTGATAATATCTGTGAATTGTGTGAATGCGCTGACACTTGGTTGTCCACGAATGACTTTAACCAATTCACTGCTTGGGAGTTCTAACTTTCAAATGCAGTTATGAAAAGAAAATGAACGTGAAGCTTGCATTTGTTGAAAGGCATGTTGTTTCTGCAGAATTATCAAGAGGAAAAAAAGAGAGCTAACTCTGTGATTCAATTTGTTTGGATTCACTCTTTAACATCTATTCAAGCCAGATGAAGAATGGATGTTTGCATAAGAGATTTGATTCTTTGTGGCATTAACCCTTACTCTTTTGAATAAACAGGAATTCTGCAGGGAAAGGCTGGATGACAAAGTGCAGTGTCTCACCATAAGTAACCGCAATAATGCACTCACTTCACTGTTACGTGTTTCAACAGTAGCTTCAGAGTTTTGGCTTCTGCCCAAAGTAATTCCAACAGCAGAATTTGAGAATCGGTTCAGCATTTTGTGGGGAAAGGACGTTGCAATGAGTAACATTTTGTTCATTAAAGAAGGTGATTTTTTTTAAGTACTCCACCTCACTGACTTCCCCTCTTCCTATTGCTGACTCCTTCTTATCATTCATACTTGTCTTGGATTATCTTCCCTATATTTATTCGATGCCTTTAATTTCCTAATCACATGCTCAGGCAGCATTTTAAAATCGGTGTCGTCCAATTTTATTCTCTCTTGTATTTGCATTTTCAGTTTCTCATTTATTCTATGTTTTTCATTCCCAGCTGGTAACTTCCCTCTTACCTCCTCCTCCTTTTGCCTTTCTGTCATTCTTAGACTTCACTTTTTCTTTCATTTGATCTTGATTCTCTTTTGGAATCTTTTTTCACACTTTCCTTCACGAATATCAGTAACCGTCATTTTTGGATTTAATTTGTGGTTCTGGCATGGCTCTGTTTGTTAGTGGTGCCTCCTAACTCTGAAGGAAAAATGTAACATGTTTCAAGATATCCATAGATTGACTGAAGAAGGGACCATAAACATTGAAGGGATGACAGGGAGTAGAAGGCAAACACATTTGGGAGCGAAAATAGAAACTGAAGCAGATGGGTGAATCTGTGGCAAATTTGGAGTTTTTAGAAGTGCATTGGTAAACACTATGTAGGAACAAGTTACTGCAGATGCTGGAATCTGTACTGAAAGCAAAAAGTTCTGGAGTTTCCTCCCACAGTCCAAAGATATGCAGTTCAGGTGAATTGGCCATGCTAAATTGCCCATAGTGTTAGGTGCATCAGTCAGAGGGAAATGGGTCTAGGTGGGTTACTCTTTGTAGGGTCGGTATGGACTTGTTGGACCGAAGGGCATGTTTCCACACTGTAGGGAATCTAATCTAATCTAATCACAGCAGGTCAGGCAGCGTCCATGGAGGAAAAGTAAGCTAAGGTTTCGAGTTTAGATGATCTTCAACAGAGCTGACATGAGGTGGGAAGGTGACAGTTTTATGCAATTTATTGCTCTCTCTCTCTCTCTCTCTCTCTCTCTCTCTCCATGGACGCTGCCTGACCTGTGGTAGTCTCCAGCATGTTTTGTTTTCACTAGGAAATACTACCTTTTTGCTGGGCAGAGAACTTGTGTTGAAAAGGAGACAGGACTCTTTCCTGCCCATGTTCAGTGAAAACATTAACTTACATAGGAATGAGTATTTGACAATGTGTACAGAGCAGCTTGCAAAGGGTGAGCAGTGAAGTATTTGGCATATCAAGTGGAGAGGTATGGCATGCAGAAATCCAACATCGGATCCAATCTGCATGCGCTGCCTCCAGACACCTCAGCACAAGAATCTTCGACAACTGGGACATCTATGCTAATACCAAGATCTTGGGCTAACGGCCACTTTCACTTTCTGGAAACATCTACCATTATGTGGTCAGAGATGTGGCTTTAGGATCATGCTCATTAGATATACAAAAACCCAGAGAACGCATGAGACCAGTGACACAGAATTTTCTAGATGGACAATTATACTCATTAACGAGTGATTGTCAAGTATGAGATATGATTATAAACAACTCAATTACTTGCACAGATATAATAAAATTCCTAAAAATAAGCACTACCGCAGTTAGGCGGTAGTGCGGGGGTTAATAGAAAAAAACAGCAGTCTTGCCCTTTGATGTGAAGGGCACTGCTTGTCACAGGCCACTCGGGTGTTTTCCTAACTTTCTCGTGGTGGAAATTGAATAAAGATTTGTGCACTTTGTGTCTCTCACTGTGTCTCACACCTGCACACACACAACTTGGGTGCTGGGGAAAAAATAAGCACTACTGCAGTTAGGCAGTAGTGTAAAAAAAGAAGAAAAAAAATTCCTATCAGTTTTGTACATTTTGATCATATATCCATAGTGATGATAATGAACCCTCCTGGTCTTCTGTCTTTGGTTCCTATTCATTCTCCTCTTTATCTGCATCCGTCAGTCTGTGTAATGGAAGTTTTTTAGGATCAGATAACAGATAAAATACCAGGCAAGGAGGTGCATACACAAACTAGTACTGAAGACGTGGTCATCTCACCTTCTAGGATGAACAGGTAAGTTCTTGTGATGAGGGCAGAATTTTATGGTCTGCTGGGCATGCAGGTTTGCAGATAAGGTTGAAGATGCGATATTTTGTGGTGCCTTTCCTGCTGTCTACTTATCTCTCCTTACCTTGCTGCAATTTAATGCTTCCCACCCACCTATATTCAAACTGAAAAAATAGGGAGGCAGTTAATGGCATCAGAAATGCCTGGGAAGCCTGGCAGCTTGGGCCTCAAAGGATTGCATCCTTTGTTGGTTGTTTAGAACTGGAGGCCCCTCCGTCTGATGGCCCCTGCACATGGCCTGTGCATTCCAGCCCCTCACCCACCCGTTCCCTCCATTAGGCCCTGCTGAGAGCTACCCAAACATTCCTGCCAGCTGGCTCCTGCCTCATCTTCACTGTGACTCCAGAAGTTGCTAACTGTCCTGATATTCCTTTGGCACTGGAGAGCTGCCGACTGATTAGATTGGCTCTCAATTTGTATAGCCAGGATTTCTCCCCGGCTGTGGGGGAGGATTGTTGGTGTCAAATCTCACCTCAAGCCACTGATGCCCCTCAAAGCACTGAACAGGTCCTCTGGCTGGAATTGAGACAGTTTCTCAGTCACTCTGTCACTGACAGGACAGCTAAACCCATTGAAATCCTGTCTGTGATGTTTAAAATGGTACTCAGGTACCATCTGAGCTCTGTATAAATGAGAAGTCATTTGGCAGAATGCCTATTTGACAGAACTTTGCAGCAAGCATCGTAATGCAGCTTGGTTGGTGATGACTACTTGTGAGATCCTTCCTGTACCTCTGGACTGTCTCTGCCATTGCACTCTGCCCTCGAAGCCATTGCAGGGTGAAAAGACTGTCACACATTTCCTGCTGGAATGTGCCTTTGCAAAGAAAGTCTGCAGAGAGATGGCAGTGGTTTTTGTTGAAGTTTGTCTTGAGCAGATCTGTGACGCAGGACTCTGTGCTCTATGTAAGAATCTAAGAAATAGGAACAGGAGTAGGCCATCAGGCCCAAGCCTGCTCCATCATTCAATAAGGTACAAAGAACAGAACAGGCCCTTTGGCCATCCAAGCCTGCACCTATACATGTTGCCCTTCCAGACTAAAAGTGTCTTCACTTACAGGATTCTGTTCCCTTCCTATTCATGTATTTGTCCAGGTGCTTCTTGAATGCAGCTACTGTGTCTGCTTCCACCACCCCCTCTGGCAGTTTGTTGCAGGCACTCACCACCTGTTGTGTGAAAAACGGGCCTCACACATTTCTTTTAAACTCCACTACCGCCCCCCACCTCTCCTGCACCTTATACCTGTGCCTCTAGTAATTGATCCCTCCATCCTGGGAAAAAGCTTCACATTTTCAACTCAATCCATTCCATTCACAATCTTTTAAACTTCAATCAGGTTGCCCCTCAACCTCTTACATTCCAGTGAAAACAAACCCTCTATCCAACTTTTCTTCATAGCTAAAATCCCCCATACAACACGACATCCTGGTAAACGTTTTCTGTACCCTCTCCAAAGTATCCATATCCTTCTGGTAGTGTGGTGATCAGAACTGTACACAATATTCCAAGTGTGGCATACCTAAAGTTCTATAAAGCTGCAGCATAACTTGTCTCTCCTTATACTCCTTGTCCCTTTCAATGAAGACAAGCATGCCATAGGCCTTTTTTACTATCTTATCTTTCCTTGCTGCTATCTTCAGCAATCTGTGGACCTGCACACCCAAATCCCTCTGCATATCAATACTTCTAAGGGTTCTGCTATTCACTGTACAATTTCCACCTGTATTTGACCTTCCAAAATACATCACCTCACATTTGTCCAGATTTAAACTCTATCTGTCATTTTTCTTCCCATGCCTCCAACTGATCTATATCCTGCTGTATCCTCTGACAATTCTGCTCACTATCCACAACTCCACAAATCTTTGTATCATCTGCAAACTTACTAATTACACCAGCCACATTTTCCTCCAAGTCATTTATGTAGACCATGAACAGCAGAGGTCCCAACACTGACCCCTGTGGAACACAACTAGTCACAACCCTCCATTTCGAAAAGCACATTTCCACCTCTACCCTCTGTCTCCTATGACTAAGCCAGTTCTGTATCCATCTTGCCAGCTCACCCTGATACCATGTGACTTTGCTTTTTGTACCATTCTGCCATGAGGGACCTTGTCAAAGGCTTTACTGAAATCCATCTAGACAACATCAACTACTTTTCCCTCATCAATCATCTTTGTCACTTCCTCAAAAAACTTGATCAAGATGGTGAGGCATGACCTCCCTCACACAAAACAATGTTGTCTATTGCTAATAAAGATCATGCCTGATCTTTTTGTGGACTCAGATCCATTTACCCACCCGTTCACCATAACCCTTAATTCCTTTACTGCTCAAAAATTTATCTATCTTTGCCGTAAAAACTTTCAATGAAGTAGCCTCAACCGCTTCATTGGGCAGGGAATGCCCCACTCACAAACCTTTGGATGAAGAAGTTCCTCCTCAACTCAGTCCTAAACTGCTTCCCCTTAATTTGTGGCTATGCTCCCTGCTTCTAGTTTCACCCACCTGTGGAAACAACCTCCCTGCTTATATCTTATTTATTCCTTTCTTAATTTCATATATTTCCATAAGATCCCCTTCATTATATTAAATCCCAATGAATATAATCCCAATCTACTCAATCCCTCCCCATAAACCAAGCCTCTCAACTCTGGAATAAAACTAGTGAAGCTCCTCTGCGCCCCCTCCAGTGCCAGTATATTCACTCTCAAGTAAGGAGACCAAAACTGTACACAGTACTCCACGCTATTCCCCAGCACACACACCAAAACAAACATTTATTAGCAATGGCAGAAGCATCACCAAACCCTTACCATCTGAAGCCTGGAAGAAGAAAATCTCAACTTCTGCTTTGGGATCCTGCAACCACACGGGATAAATGTGGATTTCAGCAGTTTTCTCATTTCTGCTTCCCCCCCACATTATCCCAGTCCCAAGCCTCCTCTGCACCACCCTCTTGACCTGTCCATCGTCTTTCCCATCTATCCGCTTACTTTCCTCTCTGACCTATCACCTTCTCCCCCACTTTCACCCACCTATCGCATTCTCAGTTACCTTCCGCCCAACCCCACCGCCCTCCCATTTATATCTCAGCCCCCTGGCCCACAAGCCTCATTCCTGGTGAAGGGCTTATGCCTGAAACGTCAGTTCTCCTGCTCCTCAGATGCTGCCTGACCTGCTGTGTTTTTCCTGCCCCACACTCTCAACTCTGATCTCCAGCATCTGCAGTCCTCACATTCTCCCGTAAAATATAGGAGCAGAATTAGATCATTCAGCTTATTGACTCTGCTGATCTGTTTCTCAACCCCATTCTCCTGCCTTCTCCCTGTAATCCTTGATCCCCTTACTAATCAAGAACTTACCAATCTCTGTCTTCAAGGCACTCAATGACTTGGCCTCCACAGCCTTCTGAGGCAGTGATTTTCAGATTCACCACTCTCTGCTTGAAGAAATTCCTCTTCATCTCAGGTCTAAAGGGTGGTCCCTCCACTTTGAGGCTGTGCCCTTGGGTCCTAGTTTCTCCATGTCCCACCCTATCCAGGCCTTTCATTATTCTGTAATTTTAAATCAGATCCCTCCTCATCCTTCTGCACTCTATTGAGTACAGACCCAGAGCCTCACCTCATATGACAAGCTTTCATTTCTGGGATTATTCTTGTAAACCTGGATTGGAATCTCTCTTACACTGTCACATTCTTCCTTAGGTACGTGGCCTAAAACTGCTCACAATATTCCAAATGTGGTCTAACCAGAACCTTATACAGCCTCAGCAGTATGTCCCAGTTCTTGCATTCTAGTTCCCTTGAGATGAATAACATTGAATTTGATTTCATAACTGCCAATAGAAACTACCCTAAGAGAATCCAAAAGAGAAAATGCTGGAAAATCTCAGCAGGTCTGGCAGCACTTGCTGAGATTTTCCAGCATTTTCTCTTTTGGTTTCAGATTCCTGCATCCGCAGTAATTTGCTTTTACCCGAAGAGAATCTTGAACTTGTGCTTTGGATTTCCGAAACCTTCCCACATTTAGGAAATAGTCCACACACTGCACAACATAAAGCCTCCATATTTGTTGGCAACTGTAAGCTTGGGTTGATATACCACATTTCACAGTTTCAGAACGCCCGAATATCTTTAGAGCCAATAAAGTGCATTTTTTTTCAGGTGCAGTCACTGTTGTAGGAAGTACAGCAGCAATTAGGCGGCATTGTGGCATAGTGGTTAGCACTGATGCCTCACAGCGCCAGAGACCTGGGTTCAATTCCCGCCTCAGGCGACTGACTGTGTGGAGTTTGCACATTCTCCCCGTGTCTGCGTGGGTGTGCTCTGGTTTCCTCCCACAGTCCAAAGATGTGCAGGTTAGGTGAATTGGCCATGACTAAATTGCCCGTAATGTTAGGTGAAGGGGTATGGGTGGGTTGTGCTTCGGCGGGTCAGTGTGGACTTGTTGGGCCAAAGGGCCTGTTTCCACACTGTAGGTAATCTAAAAAAAATTGTTCACAGCAAGCTACAACACAATAATGTGATATTAACCAGATATTCTCTTTCAATCATGTTGGTTGAGGTTTCGATTTGGTTCAGGACAGCTGAGATTGATCCTCTGCTTTCCTTTTGAATATTGCTGTGAAATCACGATGAGAATCCATACTAAGTGGAGCACTCCTTTAGTGTGCACTGGAGTGTCAGTTTAGATTATGCACTTAAATCTCTTGACTGAGTCTTGAACTCACTTTCTCACTCTGAACTGAAAGTATTAATAAATGAGTCAGGCATTGATTCCAGTAGAAGCTTGATTTAAAAGTTGGGCTTTTAAGGAAGGTTATTTAAATGCAGAGGGTGGTAAAGCAATGGAAAAAGATTTAGAAGGCACAACCGTCAATGATAAATAGAATTGATATTGTTGACAACAACTTGCATTTATATCGTACTTATAACAAATTAAATTGTTCTAAGACGTTTCAAAGGAGCACTATCAAAAACTGAAAGAACTGTGGATGTTGTAAATCAGAAACAAAAACAGAACTAGCTGGAAAAGCTCAGCAGGTCTGACAGTGTCTATGGAAAGAAATTAGAGTTAACGTTTGGGATTGAAGAAGGGTCAGTCAACCTGAAATGTTAACTCTGATTTCTCACCACAGATGCTGCTAAACCTGCTGAGCTTTTCCAGCAATTTCTATTTTTGTTATCAAACAAGATTTGGCAGTAAGCCACATAAAGAGATGATTAGGACATGTGATCAAAAATATAGGTTTTAAAGAAAAACAAAGAAATACTTGTATTTATATAACTCCTTCCACAAGCACTGGTTACCTCAAGGGGCTTTCCAACTGAAGAAGTGCTTTTTGAAGCAGAGCCACTGTTTGTATGTAGGGAATACAGCAGCAAATTTGCCATAGCAAATTTCCACAAATATGAATGACCAGATAGCCCATGTTTTGTGGTGTTGATTGAAATATTAACCAGGACACCAGGAATAACTCCCCTACAAGAAGTCACAGATTTGGAGGAGGGTAGGCATGAAGGGATTTGAATTGGCTTGCAAATAGAAGGTGACTACAGACCATAAAGACCTGTCCTTTTATTTTCCATTGAATCACAACATTGTGGAAACAGGCCATTCAGCCCAACAAGCCCACACTGACTCTTTGAAGAGCATCCCATCCAGATTCACCCCTCTCTACCCTATCCTTAACCCTCCATTTCCCATGACTAATCCACTTAGCTTACACATCCCTGGATACTATGGGCAATTTAGACTGGCTAGTCCACCTAATCAGCACATCTTCGGACTGTGGGAGGAAACCGGAGCATCTGGAGGAAACGCACAGAGACAAGGGGAGAATGTGCAAATTCCACACAGTCAGCCGAGGCTGAAATTGAACCCGGGTCCCTGGCACTGTGAGGCAGCGGTGCTAACCATTTGTGCATTTAAAACTAAAAAAACTGGAAATTATAAAGAACTGTCTGAAACCAGGGGTTTACAAGGTTGCAACAGGTTTCAAACATAAGAAAGTTGATACCTCCTGTGAACCCTTTTTGTGTAGCTGTTGGTTCCAACAATGTGTAGATGAACTGGAGTCTAGAGGTTCTGGAGCTGATTGGTTTGTGAATTGTCAATGACGAAGGTCCTCTGCCTGCCAATAACAAGGTGATTGTTTAACAGGGAGCTGGGCAGCCTGGGCTTTGAACAAGATGGAAAAAGCCTAGTTCAGACTGAAAAAGAAGCAAACACGTTTGCAGCAGCCTGAAATCTCCCTCGCTCAGTTCTCGGCAGTAAGCCACTTGAAACCTGAAGAAAACAAGCTTATCTTTTCTTCAGCAGATGCAGCAAGTTGTGAAATAAGTCAGTGACATTTTTATAAATGAAACAACCACCCTCTGCCTCTTGCAAACTGATGGAAATGTTTGGAAAAAGGAAGACTGATGAGAAACCTTCGGATCAACAAGAACCAACCCAATAGATCTTGGGAACAAAAATTATAGAATTGTTTTCTCTCTGCCCGTGTATTTTTTCTTTCTGGTTTATATTTCTCTGTGTGTAAGGGAGTATTCGTAAGGGGTTTAGAGTTTTGATGTGTAGAGTTTTCATAATTTAGTTTAATTGTTTAGCTTTAGCTAGAACCTAATGACCTGTAAGAAAAGGGGAGAATGGGGTTGAGAAATTTATCAGGCGAAAGTGAGGACTGCAGATGCTGGAGATTAGAGTCAAGATTAGAGTGGTGCTGGAAAAGCAACATTTGAGGAGCAAGAAAATCGACGTTTTGGGCAGGGGCCCTTCATCTTGCCTGAAACATCGATTTTCCCCTGCTCCTCGGATGCTGCCTGACCTGCTATGCATTTCCAGCATCACTCTAATCTTGAGAAATTTATCAGCCATGACTAGAAGAGCAGACTCAATGGACTGAATGGCCGAATTTCTGCTTCTATGTCTTGTGGTGTTATGGTAATAATTAGTGATTTCTTGTTAAGTACATAAAAAGGGTCTATATTTTTCATTAACCTGGGTCTGAAAATCAGGTAATTTGGAGATTTTACATATTCCTTTCAAAAGCTTTGACTTTTATGATGACTCTGGGAATAGTTAAGCTTGACTTCTAGCATGCTATGCCAGAGATTCATGATAAAACTTCCAGATCATTTGGCAGATATACAATGTGTAATTGGGGAAAAAGTAACAAATTTCCAGCTAACAATGGAATTTTATAGCTGACCACAAAAATATCCACTACATTTATATATCCATCCTCTTCTTCCCAGCACTGACCAGGTACCTTCAATCATTCCCTGAAACACCCCTCATAAACAGCTCTGCCATTTCACTTTTTAAACCAAACTTTCTGTGTAACACCTAACGATATTTTTCGATATTGAAAACATCATGCGCAAATAGGAGTAAGCCATTCAGCCTCTCAAACCTGTTCACACCCAATTCAAGTTTTAATCAACCAATTAAGGTGTGTTATGATACACTGTGGGCCATCATGTCATGATGTGAGACTTACACCAGGACCTTCTAGCCAAGGCTTAGCAATTACCACTGAGTCAAAGGGCCCATTCACCCAGTTTGGTGAGATCATGACAAATCTGCAAACGTTTGTCACGTTTTCTTAATACCTTTGGTTAGCACAAATCTATCAATATCAGTACTAAAATTGAACAACCATAACTTTAGATTACTTACAGGGTGGAAACAGGCCCTTCAGCCCAACAAGTCCACACTGACCTGCCAAAGCACAATCAACCCAGACCCATTCCCTTACATTTCACCCAACACTACAGGCAATTTAGCACGGCCAATTCACCTAACCTGCACATTTTTGGACTGTGGGAGGAAACTCACACAGAGTTATAGCTCTGTTATACCACAGAGAATGTGCAAACTCCACACAGTCAGTCACCTGAGGCAGGAATTGAACCTGGGTCTCTGGGGCAACAGTGCTAACCACTGTGCCACTCACACTTTAACTTTAACAATATAATAAATAAACAATGAACTACCGATGCTGGAAATTTGAACAAAAACAGAAATTCTTGGAGAAACTCTGCAGGTCTGACAGCATCAGTGGAGAAAAAGCAGAGTTAATGTTTCCAGTCTTAGATTCCCTACAGTATGGAAGCAGGCCATCTGGCTCATCAAATTTATACTGAGCCTCCAAAGAGCATCCCACCCACTCCCTACATTTCCCATGGCTAATCCACCCAGTGTACACATCTTTGGACTGCAGCAGGAAACCCACACAGACATGGGGAGAATATGTAAACCACACACATCAAGTCACTTAAGGGTGGGATTGAACCTGGGTCCCTGGTGCTGTGAGGTAGCAGTGCTAGCCACTGTGCTGCCCCATATCCAGCACCCCTTTGTTCAGAACATTTCGATCATGAGAATTTCAAACCTCCACCGACCAATATATTTTTGCGCTCAAAGTGTTTCCTAATTTTTGAAATTGTACAAAATTGTTGAGTGGAGCAGCCACATTGCTCCTGGAGTTTAAACAATCATTAGCCATTGCTTTTGAACAAGATATGTATGATTGTAAAGAATTATGAATTGGATGGTGTGTAGTGAGTTGGAAACCTAATCCTGGGAGTTTAATTTTTGTTGTTTAGTGGAGAGGTTTGCTTTGCACTCTGGCTGATGTGTTCTGATGGATGGGCCAGGCCAGGGTTGGGAGGTTGCTTGGTTGGTTGATTGACTGCAGGGGTTGGCACTTAGGCGGGTCCCTGGATGAGCGTCTCCAGGGAGAGAGGAGAGGCAGAGAGGGTTTGGAGGCTGCTCTCACTGGGCAGGACAGAGCCATGAATCTCCGCGGGCTCTTCCAGGACTTCAATCCCAGGTAATAATAAAAACAATCCGGTTCCCGGTTGGAGCAGGAGGGGAGTGAAGAAGGGAAGGCGAGAGGCCGGTGTCTGGGGCAGGGGAAAGGAAGGCCTAATGTGCAGCACAGAAGCCTCGGGCTTGGGTTACTGCAACAGCCGGGCCTGAGCTGCCAGCCTGTGATCTCTCCCCTCCCTCGCTGCACCAGTAATTCAAGTTAAAAGAATCACTGACTGAAAATACAAAGCCGAAAGTAAAAGTGCCTTGAAAGTGCTGATAATTCGCCTGGTGTCCATAAATGTTAAGCCTGATTCTGCATCAGGAACTAGATGCAAAGCAAGAGTACTACAACACCCTGTTAAATTGGAGTAATTTTATTTTAAAACTGTATTGATCTCATTTATGAAGAGGTAATTGCAAATGCTATTGCACAGTACTTGCTGAGTGGTATACAATGCAAAGGTATTTTGGGGCAGATTGGTCATGATTTTATAGCAGGGAAGGATTAAGGGGCAGAATGGCCTCCTACTCCTTTATGTTCTTATTTATTTAGCATCTTTCATTATTATTGGAAATCCTGTTGCACGTTACAGCCAATAAAACGTTTGAATTGTTGTCATTTGCATTGTAGGAAATATGGTACCTAATTTGTGCAAAGCAGGATCCCACAAGCAGCAATACTACAGTGACCTGAGTCTTTTTATCCCTCAAACATCACTAAAAATTACTGGCAGGGACACTGAGGATACCATGCCTGCAATTTGAAATAAGCCATGGAATCTTTTACATTCATATATCGGGACCCTCCTCCAATAGTACAGCAGCCTATATTGTTGCAGTGAAATTCTTGGACTTGAACCCTTTTAGGATGATACACACCTGAACCTATAAACCATCCAGCCTGTTCACTAGTATACATTGATTAAAAGTTTGATTATTTTCATCAAATTCATATGACAAGTGAACCACAATACCTGACAGTCACGTGAGTTCTTATTCCCAAATTCTTAAAGGGCAACCAACAAATCTACATTTGATACTGAATGGATTATGGTTTCAAGAGCCCCAGTTAAAGCCTGCATGCTGGAGTTCTGAGCTGGTTTGCAGGATGAGTTGCTTAATCAATGGAAAAGTAATCAACTTGTCAGGTCCTTTTCACTCCTATAAGACGACAAGATGCAGGAGCAGAAGAGGCCATTCAACCCATTGAGTCATTCAGTAAAATCATGGCTGCTGTGATAATCCTCAACTCTTTTCACGAATAAGCCTTGATTCCCATACTGTTTAAAAATTATCTCAGCCTTGAATATGCTATCAGGGGAATGACACTGATATCAGATGAGGAAAGTTCTCTTTTAATCATTCATGGGATGTGGGTGTTATTGGCTGGGCCACTATTTATTGTCCATTCTAAATTGCCTTTGAGAAGGTAATGCTGAGTTGCTGCCTTGAACTGTTACAGTCCATGTGGTGTAGCTACACCCATAGTGCTGATAGGGAGGGAGTCCCAGGACTTTGCCCCAGTAACACTAAAGGAATAATGACATGGTTCCAAGTTGGGATGGTGAGTGGTTTGGAGGGAAATTTGCAGGTGGTGACATTCCCATATTTCTGCTGCCGTTACCCTTTGTGATGATAGAGGTTTTGGGTTTGGAGGGTGTCTTAAGGAATCCATGGTGACTTATTAGCTTGTATCTTGCAAATTATGTACAGTGATTGTGCAGGATGTGAAAGTTGAAGGTGGTGAATGCGGTGCCAATCAAGCAGGTTGGTTTGTGCTGGAATTGTCAAAATATTTGAATATTGTTGGAGCTGTGTTCATCCAGATAAGTGGAGAAATTCCATTGCACTTATAGCTTGCAGCTGGTGGGCAGGTTTTGAAAGGTCAGGAGGGGAGATACTCAATGCAAATTTACCAATCTCTGACCTGCTATTGTATCCACAACATTAATCTGGCTCCACCAGTTCAGTTTCTTCTAATACTGTACAATGCTGGTATTGGTGGATTTAGTGATGGTAATGCCATTGAAAGTCAAGAGTTGATGGTTAGATTTGCTCTTGTTGGAGATATTCATTGCTTGGCATGAATGTTACTTGTCATTTATCAGCTCAAACGTGAATGATGTCCATGTTTTGACGTGGACAGCTTCAGTATTTGAAAAGTTGCAAATGGTGCTGGATATTGGGCAATCATGAACAAAACCCTTTGTAGTGAAGCAGATGGTTGGGCCTTGGTCACTCCCCTGAATGCCTGCAGTGATGTCCAGGGATGGAGGTGACCGACCTCCTTTGTACTAGGTCTAACCCCAACAATTGGAGAGCTTTTTCTGTGTCCCATTGATTCCAGTTTTGCTCGGGCTCTTTGATCCCTCAGTTGATCAAATGCTGCCTTGATGTCACGGGCAGTCACTCTCACACCTGATCAGGAGTTCAGCCGTTGACTGCCATGACGACACGGCCTGGTCCACCTGCAGGCCTGACCTGTTGCCAGCATCTTTAGTTTCTAATTTCCAATTTCCAGCATCTGCAGGATGCTTTGAATTTGTGGAGAGAAGTGTGTACATTGCTATCTCTCCTGCTCCGCAGCATCAGTTTATTGGAATCACACACACAGTAATTTTGGAATGTCACAATTCTGTGCAAGGTCCAATAGCCAGAGAGGGCTTTCTAACATGTTGTAAAATCTTTTGAAATTGGTAGGAGTTGAGAATTAATAGTTTGTCAGGAATGTGCTGTATCTTGAGTCTGTTTATTGTGACATGAATTTGCTGCTGAAGTTTTCTTTCAATTAATGTACGCCAGGTAATAGTGACAGACAGTCTGAATGGTTCACAGGTTTAGATGGTTTGGACTCTCTTACAATTGTCTTGGATCTGCAGATAAAGATAATTAGACACTCTATCCAGACCTTCCTCTAAAAGGTTAAGCTTTTAGTCTTTTTGAGAAAAAGTCAAGCTGCTGCACAGGATCTCCTAATATATTTGGGTATTATATGCCCGCAGTGAGAGAGCAATAGCTACTGGAATGTGACTTGCAGCTGGTAAAACCATTAGTATGTTGGAGGCTGCCTGTTTCTGTGAATGACTCACTGCTACCAAGAGAACTTATGAACCCTGGAGCTCTGTGTGTGTGTTTTTGGTTTGTGTTTGAATGTTTTAATGTTGTAACCAAGACTGTCCAATGCTCAAGCACACTTATAAAGCTTGATATAAAGAGAGGAGAAAGTGAGGGTGAGCTTATACTCTAAATGTCGACTCTCCTGCTCTTTGGATGCTGTCTGACCGGCTGTGCTTTTCCAGCGCCACACTTTTTGACTCTGATATAAAGAGATGATTGCTTACATGATGGTGGTTGGCAACTTCTAAACTCAGCCTGACACCACACCAAAATAATACATGGAGTTGTATGAAGGGTCTGCTCTACATCTGAACCAGGCTTTGAGGTTACAGTGCCCTCAGGTTTTTATTTTTTTTTCCACCACCAGGAAGAAAGGAAACACCCAAGTGGCCTGTGACAAGCAGTGCCCTTCACATCAAAGGGCAATGCTACCTTTGCCATTTTTAAAAAAATATATCTTTTCTTTTTTTTATTTTTAAAATTTTTTTTCCTGTTTATAATTTTTCTTTTTAATTCCCCCGGTTTTTATTTATTGATGGGATGTGGGCATTGCTTATTGGGTCAGCATTTATTGCCCATCCCGAGATAATCGATGCAGACAATTTCCTGACTCGCTAATTCCCCAGGACAATGCAGGTGCAATGAACCTAGCTTCAGGGGATGGCTAGAAAGCCATTCTGAATGGAAGAAATTGAATGATAGTTTAATTTTATAATAGTAGGGGAGTAGCAGCAAATGCCTGTCTAATTGGGGTGTTGGTGATTTGCATTCTTGTATGAATGTTGCCCCCATCCACTTCCAAAATGTTCACTCCCCGTGCAGTTTAACTCTTTAATATTACATCAATGTCCAGAGAGATATTCCAGAGAGTTAATCTTTTAACATTACACTGTGATGGAGTTGTTGGTATCCTACCTATGAGTGGAAGACATCCATTTACAGAGTTTAAACAATCCTGTTTAATCTTGTAAAAGGAGATTCACAGCATAGACACATAACATTTGCCCACTGGTCCATGTAGATATTATGGTGGACACAAACCTCTTCCCATTCTAATGAGTTATTTGCATATCCCTTTATATGTAGTCTGTTTGGGAAATTCCTAAATAGCCTTATTAAAGAATATGAAAGTGTCATCCATGCCACAATGCTCACTTCCTCATTGGCTGTGCAGGTGAGTTAGCACTATGCAGCTTTTATGTCTTTAGTCTTTTAGATCAGCAACGACAACCATATAACCTCGATCTGTCTCTGTCTCACTTCCCTCTGTTGCAGCAAGTTCCTGATCTATGCCTGCCTGCTACTGTTCTCTGTTTTGCTTTCTCTGCGCCTGGATGGGATTATCCAGTGGAGTTATTGGGCTGTCTTTACACCTGTCTGGCTATGGAAACTCATGGTCATCATTGGAGCTTCAGTGGGAACAGGAGTGTGGGCACGGAATCCGCAGTACAGGTGAGCAGTGACTGAAAGTGTGACGTCAAGTATGTATGCCACCCAAAACTTAGCAAGGCAGCTTGAAGGTTTAATTTGAAAAATGCCGAAGAAAGAAGCATTCAGGACAGTGCACAGCCTGTAGGCAGCTAGTGGATCATAGAAATAGCCCGCCCACCCTGCCAATCAACTGGCTATGACAAACGTTCTACCTCAATGCCATTTTTCCACACCCTTCCTATATGCCCTCTGCCAACTTTGCTATTTAGGAATCTATTGCTTCTGTCTTGAATATACTCAATGACTGAGCCTTTCTGGAGCAGACGTGGCAGTACGGTGGCTCAGTGGTTAAGCCTGCTGCCTCACAGCGCCATGGACCTGGGTTCAATTCCAGCCTCGGGCGACCGACTGTGTGCAGTTTGCACATTCTCCCCGTGTCTGTGTGGGTTTCTTCTGAGTGCTCTGGATTCCTCCTACCATTCAAAGATGTACAGGTCAGTTGAATCGGCCGTGCTCAAGTGCCCATAGTGTCAGACGCATTAGTCAGGGGTAAATAGAGAGGAGGGGAATGGGTCTGGCTGGGTTACTCTTCGGAGGGTCATTGTGGCCCTGTTGGGCCAAAAGGGCCTGTTTCCACACTGTAGGGAATAAGGGAGGTCCGAAATGGCCGGCGTCTTTTTTGAGATGGTGTCCTCTGGTTCAAATCTTGGGATATGATGGGAAATCAACATGATAACAATTAATTTGTTACATTGTTATCACCTGAATTCCAAATTCAGAATGTTCCTTTGTGTCAAGAAGTGAATTTATCAATGGATGCTCCTTTTCAAACTATCGGACTAATTTATATTCTGTGAGAGGAAGTTCAACTGTCAGTTAGTTAATAGTTCTGTCTGTTAATATCTGATGTTCTGAAACCTAGTGGAACTAAGGAACAAGTGAGGGTTACATCTTAATTCAAGGATAATTAGGTGAGAACTTGGTGTAGAAACATGGTGAGTAAGTAGCAGTTTTGTTGGAGTTGATGAATTAAAAATCAAACTTCCTTGAAGAGATTAATATATGACTGGTCTGTTCCCCACCTCTGGGCCAGAATGCCCTGGTCCAAGTCCCGCCTGCTCTAGAGATGCTTCATAACCTATCTGATCAGGTTATTTCAACAGATCTATGACTGGACTCTGTGTCGCATTTTAACCTTTTCTATTTAACATTGTATATCACCTGAGATGATTAAGGACACTATATATAAGTAGGTTATATGAAAAAGTTATTGTTGAGCATTGAATGACATAGCACACTTGATCCATCATGCCTATCTCAGTTCTTAGAAACAGCAATCCAGTTAGCTCCATTTTCCTGCATTTAAAAGTAAATCAAAAGCACTACAACAGTCCATACTCTTCTTTGATTGAATCTCTGTTAATTTGAATCTATTAATAAGTATGCTGTAAAGTTGCAGGTTGTTTTTTGTTCTTTCATCTTTACTTCTCTTTCAATACAGGGCTGAAGGGGAAACCTGTGTGGAATTTAAAGCAATGCTGATAGCTGTGGGAATCCACCTTTTGTTGTTGATGTTTGAAGTTCTGGTGTGTGACCGGATTGAACGAGGCACTCATTTCTGGCTCCTTGTCTTCATGCCTCTGTTCTTTGTATCTCCGGTGTCAGTAGCTGCTTGTGTATGGGGATTTCGACATGATCGGTCTTTGGAGGTAAGATATCCTTGCTAGAGATTGTTGTTGGTTGGGCAAATCTTGTATTTAATATGTTAGCTCCTTAAAACCTCGTTCTTCAACCAACTTCTGGTAATCAGCGCTGATACCTCCTTATGCATCAAACTATTATTTGCTAATAGTTCCTGCACAGCAAATTCTACTTCAGAGATGCTATAAAAATGGAAATTGTTGTTAAGAAATGATACACAATAGTGCGCACGCGCCTTTCTGCAGAATACCGGTATGAATTAATCAAAACAGCCAATGCAACTCAAACCTGGTTAGTAGAATTCAAAACAAGATAGCAGAAAGTGCTGGAGAAACTCAGCAGGTGTGGCAGCATCTGTGAACAGATAAAAGGAGATAACATTTCCAGCCTGATGTGACTCTTCTTTGAAAGACTGTTCTGTTCTGAAGAAGTGTCATATCAAACGTGAAACATTAACTTTGTTTCTGGCTCCAGGGATGCTGTCAGACCTGCTGAGTTTCTCCAGCATTTTCTGATTTTATTTCTGTCTCCAGCATCCACAGTACTTTGCTTTTATTTGAGTGGAATTAAAACCTTGTTTTGGCTATCACACATCAATTATTGCAGATATAAACAAAAAAAAGCAAAGCATCGCAGATGCTGAAAATCTGAAACAAAAGCAGAAAGAGCAGGAGAAACTCAGCATGTTTGGCAGCATAGTATCATATAATACAAAAGGAGGCTCTATTGCGTCTATACCGGCTCCCAAAAGTTACCTAACCCATCCCATTTTGCAGCATTTCTCCTCCAAATTCATCACTTCCAAATATTTATTCAGCTGTACTTTGAAACTTCCTATTGAATCCACCTCCACCAGTCTCCCAGGCAGTGCATTCCAAATCCTAACAACACCTTTGAGTAAAGAGGTTTCTCCTCATCTCACTCCTAGCTGTCTCGCTGATCATCTTGAAATTGTGACCCTTAGTTACTGTTATACCAACTAGTGGAAACAGAATATCTTTATTTACTCTGTGAAAATTGTGCATAATTTCGAACTCCTCATTTAGGTCACCTCTTAGTCTTCTATGTTCCAACGAGAATAAGCCTAATTTCTTTCCTTATGTCTAAGATCCCAAATTCCTGGTGTCATTCCAGTAAATCTACTTTGAACTCTCTCCAGGGATTTAATATCCTTCCTTAACTAAGGTACCCAGACTGAAGGTTATACTCCACATGTGTAGAGGTGTAGCATCGCTTTCTTGCTTTATATTCTTTGCTTCTGTTCATAAACTCAAGAATCCTGTAAGCCTCCTTAACAGCTGTTTCAACCTCCCTGAGGTCAGAGAATTGTCTACTTGAACCCCAAGGTCTCTCTGCTTCTGTACTCTCCTCATAGTTGTATCATTGAGTCTGTATTGTCATTCTGTGTTTCTTCTAACAAAATGGCTCACATTTCTCTGCATTGAAATTCATCTGACAACTCAGCTGAGTTATGAAGGAGAGTTCTGGATCCGAAATGTTGACTCTGCTTTCTGTCTGTAGATGCTGCCGGACGTGAGTTTCTGCAGTTTTTTCTGTTTTCATTTCAGGTATAAAGATCTGATGTAATGGATTAAACTATTTTAAATTTATATTTTTATCTTATTGCTAATATTACAAATAAATGTTGATGTACATACTTTTAACAATATTACAATGTTATATGAATATCTTGAGTAATATTTTGTTACATTTCCCTTTTTTTTTACTCTGTTCATCAGTTAGAAATCCTGTGCTCTGTGAACATTCTTCAGTTCATATTCATTGCTCTAAGACTGGATGACATCATCAAGTGGCCTTGGCTGGTAACTTTTCTTCCACTGATTGCTAAGCATTTCTTTTGAGTGCTGGTAAAGAATAGAGGGGCATAAGTTGAGGCAAAATGGGAGATGTTTTCCCGCAGCCAGTAATAGAAATTTGGAATTTTATCCTGGATGTGCGAGTCAATTAAAAAACTTTCAGTAACGAGATTATTAGTTTGTTAAGCAATTATTATGGTATATAGAGCTAAGGCAGATAAATATTATTTGAGGTATAGATCAGCATGGAAGGCTAAATGGTCATCTCCTGTTTTAATGTTCTGTCTCGGAGATATTTCAATACATTTTAAAGGTCAAAATTGACTCTGATTTCAGGCTTCTCTTCCATGGTCTGTTACTAGCATTGAATACTGTGTGGAACGGTCTGTTAAGATGGACATGACCTGCCTGTAGAAATGTTCACCAAAGGGTTTCAGTCCACACTCTGAGGTAGACTTGAGACTTACCTCCTTGCTCCACCCCTGTGACAGGAAGGCAATGACAAACACCACTGACAAAAACTGCTCTGGAGACAGTGAAGATGAACCATCAGTAGACAGTGAGTCAAGGAAAATTTAAAAAAAAATGCAGATGCTGTAAATCGGAAACATAAAGAAAAATTGCTAGGAAAGCTCAGCAGTTCTGGCAGCATCTGTGGACAGAAATCAGAGTTAACGTTTCGGGCCAAGTGACCCTTCCCCAGAACTGTTGGAAGCTAGGAAAATGTCAGTTTTCATGGAGAAGATGTGGGGGGAGAAGAAGGAGTAGGAGAGAGTGTGGTAAGGACTAAATGACAGATGGAGATAGCGCCCAAAGAGAGAGAAGAGCAGTTGGGCTCTATGCCCACCTGTTGTTAACTCCTTACCTCCTCCCCCCATGCTAAGACTCAATATCGAGTTCAATAACTTTCGGGCTTGAGCTCTCCCAAGCTTGACCTCTTCCAACCCTCGCACAACAGCCTTGTTAACACATAGTCAGCTATTAGACCCATTGCCATCACCACCCCCATCCAATGCGCCTTTTGCATGTAAACTGACATTTTCCTAGCTAGGTGAAAGTGAGGACTGCAGATGCTGGAGATCAGAGCTGAAAATGTGTTGCTGGAAAAACGCAGCAGGTCAGGCAGGTCCACTCCCTCCGTGACTCCCTTGTCAGGTCCACACCCCCCACCAACCCAACCTCCACTCCGGGCACCTTCCCCTGCAACCGCAAGAAATGCAAAACTTGCGCCCACACCTCCCCCCTTACTTCCCTCCAAGGCCCCAAGGGATCCTTCCATATCCGCCACAAATTCACCTGCACCTCCACACACATCATTTACTGCATCCGCTGTGCATCCTCTATATTGGGGAGACAGGCCGCCTACTTGCAGAACGTTTCAGAGAACACCTCTGGGACACCCGGACCAACCAACCCAACCACCCCGTGGCTCAACACTTCAACTCCCCCTCCCACTCCACCAAGGACATGTAGGTCCTTGGACTCCTCCATCGCCAGACCATAGCAACATGACGGCTGGAGGAAAAACGCCTCATCTTTCGCCTAGGAATCCTCCAACCACAAGGGATGAACTCAGATTTCTCCAGTTTCTCATTTTCCCTCTCTTCCCCCCCCCCCCCCCCCCCCCCCCCCCGCCACCTTGACTCAGTCCCAACCCTCAACCTCAGCACCACCTTCCTAACCTGCGATCTTCTTCCTGACCTCTCCGCCCCCACCCCCACTCCGACCAATCACCCTCACCTTAACCTCCTTCCACCTATCGCATTTCCAACGCCCCTCCCCCCCAGTCCCTCCTTCCTACCTTTTATCTTCGCCTGCTTGGCACACTGTCCTCATTCCTGAAGAAGGGCTTCTGCCCGAAACATCGAATATCCTGCTCCTTGGATGCTGCCTGACCTGCTGTATTTTCCTAGCTACCATCAGTTCGGGGGAAATGTGACTCAACCTGAAATGTTAACTCTGATTTTTCCCCACAGATGCTGCCAGACCTGTTGAGCTTTTCCAGCAACGAGTCAAGGAGCCTGCCTTTAAAAGAAATGGAATCCAATTGATTCAATTTAAGCAGGATATAGATACAACTGGCTATTCATGTATTTTTCACTCTCACTGCTCACTAGCATAGGAATACATTTCAATAAACTGCATCAGAAAGCTCTACATCTCTTTTAACATTATATACTGGGTTCAGGAAGGTTTATTCTGCTGGGTGTTAAAAGGCATGCAGTTAAATCACTTGGCCGCTTTAGGAAGCAAAACATTATGCATTATCTGTGATAAGCAGATTATAAGAGCCATGAAGTGGGTTGAGCTGTTTTTGATGTTCTGTGCATTGTATTACAATATTAGTTACTGTTGTTAAATCTTCAACATGTCAAGAGGCTCAGAGTAACTGAATATTATTAAAGGTAGAACATCAGTGAAATGAAAAATGTGTAAATTTAGGAACATTCATTTTAAAAACAGTATAATTTCTCCAGCCAGGTATTGCTGATTTTCTTTTGTAGGTGGTCTGTGTTCCTTTGTGGATCCTGATGTCATTTCTCTGCCTTGTTGTGCTCTACTACATTGTGTGGTCGGTACTTTTCTTGCGGTCTATGGATGTGATAGCTGAACAAAGACGGACCCATGTTACAATGGCTATCAGTTGGATGACCATTGTTGTTCCACTTTTGACCTTTGAGGTATGCAACTTGCTTGGGCAGTGGGGTCAGTGCACTCTTCAGTTACTCCAGCATTACTGCAGTTAGTGTTTGGTTGATCTGACTTTGATTGCTGAAGATATATTGATGCTTAGTGGACAGTTTCATTCATTTAGGGAATTTCCAGGTTTAAGTTTTACTTTGTCATTCGCTTGATTGATCAAGCACAAAAAGCCTTTGACAAGTATTGTGTTTTTGCAAGCCAGCCTTGAAATGCAATGATCAGTAGCAATCTGGAAGCCACAGGGGGAGGACTGTTGAGTCATGAAACCTTAGTTCAGGTCTCTTTCTCCCCTCGCTGACTTAGGGTGAAAAATGATAAAACCAAAGGTGCTGTCACCACTTCATAGTGTTCATAAAGCAATGCACAAAATCAGCCTGGGATTGATGTCCTTTTCACTACTACTCCAAATAATCCAATAAATATTCCTTCTCAAGCCAGCTGGCTAGCTTAATATTCAAGTAGAGGATGTTCAAGTATCAGTTGGGCTTGAATTCAAAAGTATTTTTGGCGTGCATGCCAACCTGGCACAAGACTGTCCAAATCAGACGGCTGAGACAGTCACCCTTGTGTGGTTTCTCCTTGCCCCAGATGGAGTGTCCAAGCTCTCCCTATAGGTATTTATAGTTCTGGTTTTTCTCCCTAGATTCTTTTGGTTCACAAACTGGATGGCCACAATAATTTTTCTTATATACCAATTTTCATCCCTCTCTGGCTCTCTCTGATAACGTTAATGGCAACCACATTTGGACAGAAAGGAGGTAATCACTGTAAGTATGAATCGTGTGCATTTAACTTTTTACAGTAAATCATTTTGATGTATATTGTCACAATAGTGCAGTGGCTCATTACAGTAATGAGATCAGACTGTGCAAATATAGTGATAGCTATGTCCTGATTAAATATTGTTTGGGACTAGCAATATTCATTACGCTTCATTTCTGTTCACAAAACTTCCTCAGCCTCTAATAAATAACGTTATATTAAATGTATGCATAGAGAACATCTTGGTTTGAGCACTAGTTATTAAAGTTTTTGAGAAAAAACACAAGCCCACATTCAATTTTACTCTTGATATTGTTGTTTTCTGCTGACTTGCTATTCCGAATGAGCTCCTCGAGGACTATTAGTTGTGATAAATTGTTGATTGGTATCTGTTCCTGTTCTGAGTACGTTAATTATTAGAGTTTGACTTGGTTCTGTCAGTGTTATGGCCAAATTCATCCTCAAAACATTTGCAGCTGAATTGACTAAAAGGAGTAGAACCTGTCAGAAGAGTCTTTCAGAGTCCAATCATTGCAACGTCTGAGTGAGAGCAGAGAGGCTCATCAGGTGGGAATCCCATGGAATCAGGGAGAACACTGGTTTTACACCCTGCCCAGTACAGTATTACCTCACTGAGAGAGTAAATGCGGGTGGGTATGGTGTAACAGCATTACCCACTGTGAAGCTGTTATTTTAAAGAAAGAAAAAGAGGGGATATGAGGAGAGAATTGTTGGAATAATTTTCTTTCCTACCTAATGGAATTTAACAATGTACAAATAGAGTCGAGACTTTGGGGAGTTAAGTGTGCATGAGTGAAGTTTAATTTGATTTTGATTTTTTGATTAAGGGAGAAAGGGCACGAGATAGGCATGAAACCCAAATGCTCAGAGATCTAGTGCAAATAAGTGGGCCGAATGGCACCCTCCTGCACCATAACAGTTCTGTGATGGAGTGTTTTTTTTTTGTGTAGTTTTGGGGTTGATGAAGCAGCAACGCCACCTATAAGCACTTTAATAACATGATTAAGGCCTTGCAAGCTGTGCAGATATGGGGTAGGGATTGCAGGGATGAGTGAACTGACCATGGCACTGTGGTACAAAGTACCATTCAAGTAAGAAGAGGAATTTGGAATGTAATAATGATAGGGGGACACTATAATTAGGGAGATAGATATTGTTCTCTGTGACTGGGAGTGAGAGTCCCGAAGATTGCGTTACCTAGACAGTACCAGGTATAAGGACATCACCTTGGGGCTGGAGAAGAACTTGGAGTAAGAGGGGCGGGGCCAGTTGTCGTCATTCGCATTCGTCCCAATAGCATTGATAGGACTATAGAGGAGATCCTGCTGAACAATTGCGAGCTCAATTAAAAAGTAGAACCTCCAAGGTAATAATGCTATACATCTCTGTGACTTTATGATACCTGAGCCATGGGCAAACTGGCATGAGATAAATAAAATCAAGGGGTTAAGTGCATGGCTTAATGATTGCTGTGGGTGGGATGAATTTCAGTTTGTGGAGCCTGGCATCAGTACTGGGGTAAAAGAGATCGAATGGAATGGGCTTCACTTGAACCATGCTGGGAGCACTGTCCTGGTGAACCTAATAACTATGGTTGTGGAGAGGGCTTCAAACTAATTGATAGGGGTTGATATTTAGGATGTTCAAAATGTAGATTTACAAAGCCAAAACAGATAGCAGCATTAAAGGGCAGCTATTTGGATAACAATATCCAGAATGGGGCAGGATGGACAGAGTGTACAAAGATAGGAAAACAGTGCAAATTAGGGTAATTAGCATAGTACAATAGCAAGAAATGATTGAGGATTGAATGATGTAGGATGCAGGTAAGAGATAACAAAGGGAAGAAGACATTGTTGTTTTTAATTTATTGACCCATTAACAAGAGCCAAGTGGTAGGACAGAGAATAAATCAGGAGATTATGAGGGCATTTGAAAAAGACAGTGCACCAATCTTCAAGTAGATTGAGAAAGTCAAATTGGCAGAGGTATCCACACAGAAGAAGACCGTTTCCTAGAACATTACATTGTGGATCAAACCAGGAATCATGCTGTTTTTGGATCTGGTAATGTGTTTATTGAGGAAGGTTTAATAATCTCATGGAACACAGGGAGAACTAGCCATTTAGATACAGAATTGGCTTGAAGGTAGAAGACCGAGGGTGATGGTGGAGGGTTGTTTTTCAGACTGGAGGCCTGTGACCAGTGGAGTGCAACAAGTATTGGTGCTGCGCCCTCCTACTTTTTGTCATTTACATAAATGATTTGGATGGGAGCATAAGAGGTACAGTTCGTAAGTTTGCAGATGACACCAAAATTGGAGGTGTAGTGGACAGTGAAGAGGGTTACCTCAGATTACAACAGGATCTTGACCAGATGGGCCAATGGGCTGAGAGGTGGCAGGTGGAGTTTAATTCAGATAAATGCGAGGTGCTGCATTTTGGGAAAATAAATCTTAACAGGACTTATACACTTTATGGTAAGGTCCTAGGGAGTGTTGCTGAGCAAAGAGACCTTGGAGTGCAGATTCATAGCTCCTTGAAAGTGGAGTCGCAGGTAGATAGGATAATGAAGAAGGCATTTGGTATGCTTTCCTTTATTGGTCAGAGTATTGAGTACAGGAGTTGTGAGGTCATGTTGCGGCTATACAGGACATTGGTTAGGCCACTGTTGGAATATTGCCTGCAATTCTGGTCTCCTTCCTATCGGAGAGATGTTGTGAAACTTGAAAGGGTTCAGAAAAGATTTACAAGGATATGCCAGGGTTGGAGGATCTGAGCTACAGGGAGAGGCTAAACAGGCTGGGGCTGTTTTCCCTGGAGCGTCGGAGGCTGAGGGGTGAACTTATAGAGATTTACAAAATTATGAGGGGCATTGATGAGATAAATAGACAAAGTCTTTTCCCTGGGATCGGGATTCCAGAACTAGAGGGCATAGATTTAGGGTGAGAGGGGAAAGATATAAAAGAGACCTACGGGGCAACGTTTTCACGCAGAGGGTGGTACGTGTATGGAATGAGCTGCCAGAGGATGTGGTGGAGGCTGGTATAAATGCAACATTAAAGAGGCATTTGGATGTGTATATGAATAGGAAGGGTTTAGAGGGATATGGGCCGGGTGCTGGCAGGTGGGATTAGATTGGGTTGGGATATCTGGTCGGCATGAACGGGTTGGACCGAAGGGTCTGCTTCCATGCTGTACTTCTCTATGACTCTATAAATGATGTCACATTAAAAGATCCCCTAGAAAGCAAGAACCATACCATGGTAGAATTTTAGTATTCCGTTTGAGAGGGAGAGTCTTGGGTTGGAAACAACTGTGCTAAATGTACGTAAGGGTCATTGCAAAGGAAGGAGGGTAGAGCTAGTTGGAGTCAATTAGGAAAAGAGCATAGGAACAAACTTGGTTGAGGAAAAATGGTAGGCGTTTAAGAAAATGTTCCATGACTCACCACAAAAATATATCTCAGTGAGAAAGGAGAATTCTAGGAAGGGGATAAGCCAGCTGTGGTTGACCAGGGAAGTTAAAGATAGCATGAAATAGAAAGAAAAGATGTATAATGTGGCAAGAACTGCAGTGCATCCAGTAACTCCTATAGTCAGTTCCTTTAGTTTCCTAGGATGCGTCCCATCAGATCCAGGGAGCTTTCTGAGCTTTAACCCCATTAGTTTTCCTAGTACTTTTTCTCTAGTATTGTTTGTTGTATCTAATTCCTATTCCTCTTTTTTCTCTCCATTATTTAGCGTTCATGGCATGTTATTGGTGTCTTCTGCCATGAAGCTAATATAAAATATTTATTCAGCTTGGGGTTTAGGGGTTCTCCTGTACAAATCATAAAAAGCTAGCATTCAAATTTTACAGCTATTAGCGAAGGCAAATGGAAAATGTACCTTTTATTTCAAAGGGAATGGAGCATAAAAGTAGGGAACTGAAAAGTTTTGGTCTCCTTATCTGAGGAAAGATATATTGCCATTGGCAATGGGTCAATAGAAGGTTCGCTGTGTTGATAGCAGGGATGGTGTGAAAAGTTGAATAACTAAAATCTATCCTCACTGGAATTTAGGAAAATGAGAATTGGCCTATTTGAAACATATGTGATTCTCAGGTGGCTAGATAGGTAGAGAGGAGAGGTTGTTCCCGCAGTTGGGAGAGTCTAGGATTAGAGGGTGTAGTCACAGAACAAAGAGTCACCTGTTTAAGGGTGCATTAAATAAGGAGGATATATTTTCTTGGACAGTAGTGGATCTATGGAATTCTTTAACATGGAGGGCTGTTTAGTACATTCAAGGCTGAGAGACAAATTTCTAATCATTAAGGGAATCTAGGGTTATAATGAAAAGGCAGGAAAGTGGTGTGGAGGACCATCCATAATCTCATTGAATTGTGGATCTGTCTTGATGGGCTGAATTGCTTCCTTCTGCTCCTATGTTTTATGATGTGGAGATGGTGGTATTGGACTGGGGTGGACAAAGTCAGAAGTCATATGACACTAGGTTACAGTCCAACAAGTTCATTTGAAATCGCAACTTTTAAGAGCGCTGCACCTTTATCCTAAAGTGATGCAGGAGCAGTGCTCCGAAAGTTTGTGATTTCAAATAAACCTATTGGACTATAGAATGGCCTCATATGACTTCTCCCGACGATCTGGCAATGCCATTCTTCTAGCATCACAATGTGCATGTTGAAACTTTCCAAGGCCAAATTTCTTTGTAATAGAATCAGATTCAGGGAAACATCTATCTTTGGGGATATGGGTGAACTGAGCAAAGACTGTGCTGTAACTATCTCATGTTGAAGGGGGAGGCCTGATAAGATTGGGAAGAAGAGGTTTAATTCCATTGGGTAAGTCAGGAATGATCTTTATTCCCTCGGAGGAGATACCTTGTTTTGAATGCCATGTTAGTTATATGCTGACTGTTGAATTTTCAGGCATCCACATTGGACATGGGTTCAGACTCAATATTTCAATTTTGAGGACTGCATTCATTCTTGCTATCTAAAAACTCACTGCTTTGTATCTTTAAAAGGATCTTATATTCCAAATTGTATTGAAGTAATGGACTTGACCCTCAATAGAGCTGTTAGCTGTTCAATGATGAGAATGACTTTTGAATCTCTTGAGAGCACTGATTTTGATATTTTTGTAGGGTGGTTTGGAATCCGCAAAGACTTCTGCCAGTTCCTCCTGGAGATCTTTCCTTTCTTGAGGGAATATGGAAACATTTCATATGAACTTCATCATGATGATAGCGAGGACTCTGAGGAAATACCTGTACCAGAGCCTGCCAAAATAGCCCCAATGTTCCATAAAAAGACTGGAGTTGTGATCACCCAGAGCCCTGGGAAGTACTTTGTTCCTCCTCAAAAACTCAACATCGACATGCCTGATTAAGATTGGAGATGGTAATGGACTTTGGAATGAAATAGTACTGTCTGGATATGGTACATTTATGATTAACATGCACTAGTTCTTGTATAAATGGGACTTGTTCTGGCACATGGAATTCTGCTGCCAGTAATGTAAAATTGAATCTGTATTCACTCTCTGTTTGCCTTTTTTTTGTCAGTTTAAAAGTGAACAGAGCTCCTGTGCCTACAGCTTTCGTAAAGGTTACACCCAGGGAGTAGAAAAGGTGCTGGTATTTTATTGCTACATTGAAATGCACTGATGTTGGAAAAGACACTGTGCTGAGTTCACACTTTAATATAACCTATGCCTGTTAGTTTCAAGGTTTGAATATAAAACTTGAATGATCAATAATCTGAATTATGATGTAAATAAAACTGCAAATTCAGAATTTAATGGTCAAAGAAATTAGATGGAACTGGTAAGTAGAACTGACCAACTTTGAACTGAGGGGAGTAAACTATACTTAAGTGATGCTTTACATGTAGCATAATGATTGAAAGGTTAGCACAATATCGGTAGAGAATAGCTGAAATTACATTACCAATCGACTGCCATGACAATTGAGAAGAATAATAATGATTTTTCAGAGCCAAGGAATGGGAACTATTTCTTCACCCGTTTCTCTCCATACACCCAGGTAAAGTGCATCTGTTGTTATAAAAAGACAATTGGAGGCAGACTTCAATTAATTTTTGCAACTCTTTAGTTTTGCAGTTGTGCTTTCTTTGTTCACCATGCTGTCATTTTACAGCTTTGATTGAAGTTTGTTTTGATGGCTGCACTTATATTCACACCCAGGACAAAACTCTTAATAGTAAATCCAGAAACAGTTTTTCTCCCCCATTCATATTAGTTTGAAGAGATTGTCTTTATTGTGCTGGGACCTGATATAAAACACATTCAGGTCTATTATCACAGCTCTCCCTCAGAACGATAATAATTAAATCATCATAAATCTGAACTCATTTACTTAGATGAGATTCCCTACAGTATGGAAACAGGCCATTTCACCCAACAATTCCACACCGACCCTCCGAAAAGTAATCCACCAGGATCCATTCCCCAATGTTTACCACTGACTAATGAACCTAACACTACAGGCAATTTAGCATGGCTAATTCACCTGATCTGCACATCTTTGGATTGTGGGAGGAAGCCAGAGCATCTGGAGGGAACCCACACAGACACAGGGAGAATGTGCAAACTCCACACAGACAGTCACCTGAGGTTGGAGTCAAACCTGGGTCCCTGGTGCTGTCAGGCAGCAGTGCTAACCATGGAGCCACAGTGCCGCCCAGCCACATTCTTACTAAAATTCTGCTTAGGGAAGTTAGTATTCCCAAAAGTGGTTGCAAACATTTAGAAATCTAAGTGCAATGAAGGTCTCTAAAGAATCTGCCTGGAAAGAGGATTAAGAAAACTTCTTGTGTGTTTGGAGAACAATACATTTGCTCCGTGTGCCTGATGCATGACATTGTTCTTGATCTTATTCCTAACGAAGACATGGAGTGCAATAATATGTTGTGTAGAAAGTAAATGTAACTTTTTAATGCATGAATAGAAATTTGAATTTTTATTGTGTGACATATTAAAGTAGGTCGCCTCATGCCATTGGCTGTTTAGCCAGTTTAACTCCAGTGAAAAGTGTATCATGCTTTTTGAATACCCTAAGTACTCAGTAGATTAACACCTTCCCTTGAAATAATATTTGTCTCTGGTTAGGTGTTTGATGCAATGTAAAAGACTGCTGTAATATATCGATGCCTCCAATGTCCCCTCCTAGTTCTAATGGCTATGTATTCTTTGAATGGCGATCGAGGTATCTGCTTGCTGAGATTTTTAAACAGAAATTGGGTTAAGGCATCACTTATTGGGGGGGGGGGGCTGCAGTTTGAGATATTTACTTGTGTTCTGAGGGTAGGTAAAACGTACTATAGCTTATTCAGCTTTGGGGATGGAACAGTGTGATGAATCTGCTTAGCAATGCATCAGAAGTCAGAAACAGTTTAAAAGTGTCTATTCTTGTCACTTTATATGTCTACACATAAATTTTCGTGTTGTGGTTTAAATAGTATGTGATACTGCTCCTTCCACCTGCACTGCCATTCAATGAAATCATGGCCATTTTTTGTTTGCTGCTTTAATTTACATTCTACAACTGAGGTTCATAATGTGGCCTAACTTCCTACTTAAACACTGAAATGAATCGTTTTACATCATTGTAAAATAATCTTGGGAGTGATTCACTCAGTAGTGTTGATCTCAGCCCAGGATGGAAGTCAACTTTACAAAATACTTGCCCAGTCAATGTTATGATTCTGCTGCAAAATTGAAGCATGAATAGAAAAGATAAATTCCATGTAATGTAAGTAATACCCTATTAAAGTTTCTTATCCTTTATTTTCTTGAGCTTGCACCAGCAATATCAAAAGCGTTTCTCTCGAATGGTTCATAGCTGTGTATTGCATTTAGGAAAGACTAGATTTAACTTGTATTAACTCAAATCAATCTGGCTAATTCTTAGCATTATCAAGCTGCATTAGCTACTATCTAAGTAGCTAACCCTTTGCCAACTGTTGCTTCTTCCTAGTCAATCCAAACTATGGAGATTATGACAGAAGGAAAATAGTGCAGATGCTGAAAAACTTAAAACAGAAAATGTTGAAAGCGCTCAGCAAGTCAATCAGAATCTGTGGAGAGAGAAACAGAGTTAGTGTTTCAGGTTTCACCTTTCATAGGTGATGCCTGAACTCCATAAGATGATTAGTGACAGATTTGAATTTATAAATGTGATTTGGCATTTAACGTGATCAGAAGGGAAGTGTTACCATAGCAGTGGCGACTGCAAACTGCTTTAGAATAGCATTCAGTGTAGTTTCAATATCTTGTTAAATATGTACTGGTTTCAAAGATAGTTTTTGAGTGCATGTAAGATATGCATTTTGAGATTCTATTCCTTGCCTCTACAACATCTTATCACTAAAATCTATTTTGTTATTTGGGCTGTTAAGATCTGAAAGTTTTTCTCTTTGTGTTTTTCCTTGATTCGTTGTTTCACAGGTGAGTTTAGCCAGTACCACTGCTGATGCTGCACTCACATTACTTCAGTTTATATAGGATTCAAATTAGAAAATAATATTGTAGGCTAGTCCCAGTAATGGTGATTGTGAAGCTATTCCTTCATACTATCGTAGTAAAAATCCGTCTGGTTCACTAATGTCCTTTATTGGAAGAAACTCTGCCATTCGTATCTGGTCTGCCCTACATGTAACTTCCGATCCACAGCACTGTGGTTGACTCTTAACTGCCTTCTGAAATGGCGTAGCAAGCCACTCACTTCAACGGTGGTTAGGTATGGTGACAAAATGTTGGGTTTGCTAACGATAACTACATCCCATGTACAAATGAAAGAAAATGCTACCCTAATGAGACTGTTGTCAACCTGTTGTGGAAGTTGCCAGCTCTTGACTGACTGACTATCAGTGATACAGTAAAGTGGGTGGCTTTAACCAGTGTTGAGGAGGGACATGCTCTGCCAGGTTACTGTACAGGCATTGGGAGTTGACAATTATCCCTATGCATTTTGAGCAGTGATTATCGGTCACTGAAGAGAAAACTTATCTTTTATGACATCATGAAATGGTTATTTTGGTACACAAATATCAAGTGTCCTTTGGGATATTGCTTAGGTAGTCTTGTTGATCTCAGCTATTCTTTAATTTTATGGTATGTCTTAAATTGATCAGTTTTGCAGACATTATTTCAAACTGAGGTATTGCCGCTGTTATATTAAAGCTTAATTTCTCCTTTAATTTTAAAACAATAATTTAAGTTCAATTGCAATATTTGGCAAGCCACCCACACCTAGATTAACTATCCTGAGTACCACTAAAAATCAACATATATGATGAAAGTCTCACAAATAATTGATCATCTTGTAATAAATTGTGTTACTAGTATTTTACGGATGTTCTGTAAGTTGTTATTTCACCAATGCTGTGGAGGAGGGGTGGGAAATGAACATGTTGATTGGTGGAGAGAGAGAGCGAGGGGGGTGGGGTAATGTACTTTATATATAATGCTACACTGAGTGGTTATATAAACGGGTATGACATATTAAGTATTTCAGACCTAAAGATCGTTAAGCTTTAGCAGTATGAGTTTGTGTTGATCAAGGAGGAGAGTGCAAAGCAGGAACTCTCAGCAGGCCTGAGAAGAAGTGCAATCATTTGGTGTAAAATAGCAATTGTTTATTGTTGGACCAAACAGAGATTGACATTTTGTGTTTTGTTTTCTTTCATATAATACTATTTGTGAAATATCTGTAAATGTGTATTGTGTACATGCTGCTTTTTGTTCAATAAATCAAATAACCAAATGTTTCTGAATTCAGTTCCGTTACCAAAACTTAACTTTCTCTGCAGATGTACTAGCTCTGAATTTGGCCTTAAGGGTACGAGGGGCTGATGGAACGATTGCACAGCCTAGATCTGATCGATTTTAATTAATTTAAAGCAGTTGGCAAGTTGCTCGCAAAATCCATGCGTTGACTGAGAATGGAAAACTGGCTGGGACAGTCATTGAGCCATATGCCTGCTGTAATGCCTGAGTGAGGAGAAATGGTGTATAGAGAGTGTGGGAGGTACCAGGAGAACTTTATAGACTGAGCTCTTTACATGAATTGTACTCCTTTCCTTTGGTAATCTTGAATGCTCAAAACTTCAAAATCAGTAAATAATACTAGATCTGCTGGATCTCCTTAATTTATTGTGGAGCTGATTGCTTTCTGTGGTCTACCACCCCTAATAACGATTAGGTTTTCCACTGAGCAAGCATGAGGTGGTCCCAAAATGGAATTGAGTCCATTTCAATGTTCAAACGACCAACATCCATCTTTTGAATTAGGTTATACACAAGCTGGCTGAGCATTCCTCCACAAGAGTTGTTTAAATATTAAAAAACAAGGTTGGAGAAAGTGAGGACTGCAGATCCTGGAGATTAGAGCTGAAAAATGTGTTGCTGGAAAAGCACAGCAGGTCAGGCAGCATCCAAAGAGCAGGAGAATTGACGTTTCATGAAGAAGGGCTTAAAAACAAGGTTGGTCTAGTTTGGCTTCCATCATCCTAGTAATTGCATGATAAAGCAATAATGGAGTTGTTTTGCACAACAGTCGATCTCCGTCAATTACTACAGACTCATTCGTGACACAAGGTAAAATGGTAGTCATGAAGAACTTTGGTAACCATGTGCCCGAAGTCACCTGTTTCTCTCTAGCTTTCTATTTTCACCACATTTCATTGTGGTGTATACCAGCAGGTGTATCTACATTGTAATGAATTAATTAATAACCGTTCCTTGCTTCTTCCTGGAGAGTATATTCCATGGAATGACCATGGAATTCAAATATGGTTTCCACAACTTGTTGGAAAGTAACTGCATAGGCTGTCATGTAAGGAAATCCAAGATTGTTTTTATTAACACAGAACAATTTCATCTCATTAATCATAATTTACCTTAGGGATATACTGTTAATAGTTATTTCCTTTTTGAACTTGCATCAGTGTTTATCACATTTGAAAGCAGAACAGCAAAGGTGGAAATTTGGGACAAACAGAAAGAATGAAGACACGTGGTTTGAACAGCGTGAAGTTCAAGTCATTTTGGGGAGAAAGGTTGCAGGGAACAAGGATGGGTTTGGCAGTGAGTGGAGAATGAGAATTATCTAATGACCGAGAGCGCAGTGTGAAGGAGTCACCCAGCTAGGGCACTGGTTCTTGAGAGTTCGTTTTGGAAATTAGAAGGGTTGGGAGGATGGGGGCGGGTGTTGTGGGGACAGGCAAGAAGTTAGTGATATTTGCTGACTTTTCCAAAACTATTTAAGATTTTACCCCAACAAAAGTTTCACAAATTCAGTGTTTGTGTTCACAGACTGTTTCAATTAGAGCATCTTCATTTTAAAACACGTGCCTAACAATAATGTTGACTTGTTTCCAGTTTTGTTTTTACATGAAACAAAATAAAACTGAGTGTTAAGATTATAATGGCAATAATTACACTGAAGAAATTTGGAAAATGCTTTGCTTCTGCTGTTTTAAGCTTTGGAATTCCCTCCGTAAATCAATCTTTCTTTACATCTCTTTGACCTTCAAGATGATCCTTAAAATTTACCTCTGACAAAGTTTTCAGTCACCAGTTCTGGTGTTCCCATTGGTTAAAGGTTAATTTGCAGATTGCACTCTGAACCTCCTTGAGATGTTTTGCTATGTTAAAGGTCTCTATAACTACAAGCTGTTAGTGCTTATTTTGAACACCATGCAATTTAAACCTTTCAACAGCAATTTTTAAAATTTAAACTTTAGTTCCAAATTTGACAAACTACTATAGTGAGGCAGAGCCAGGAAATGTTCTATTTTCTAGGTCCATGTGTAGTGCTTTTGTGTACAGGGCTCCAATTAAGTACACATGGTGTCTGAAAGTTGTAATTGTCAAAAGAAAAGAGACATTTCAGATTTTTCTGTAGATTTTACCATGAATTAATTGCTCTCTGCTGTTATTTTCCACAGAACCTTTTTATATAAAGTCTGTTAGTGACACCTAATAATGGTGTTGAATTACTCCAACTGCAGGTATGGGTTTAGCTTCGCTTGCCATGTTGCCAGATGATTATTTTCAGATGTTTTGAGTGAGTTAATCAAATTATAAGCAAATAGTGTTACAAAAAAAAAGCTGAGGAGATTGAATAGAGGTATTATGAAAAAAAAGATTTTTGTAGTGACTACTATTTTACAGAGACAAGGACTTCGCTTGACTGTGTAACCAAATTCAGATCTAACTCCATTTACAAGTTTGCTGATGGCACCACCAGAGTAGGTTGGATCTTAAACAACGATGAGACAAAGTATAGGGAAGCGATAGAGAGCTTAGTGGCATGGTGTAAATACAACAATCTCTCGCTCAATGTCAGCAAATGAAAGAACTAGTCAGCAATGTCAGGAAGCGAGTGGAGGACATCCCCTGGCTGTAGCAATGGTGCTTCAAGCTCCTTGGAGTAACTATCATAAATAATCTATCCTGGTCCATCCACATAAACACTACAGTCAAGAAAGCACACCAACAACTCTACTTCCTCCAGACAGCAACGGAAACTCAGCATGTCCACAATGACTCTTACAAATTTTCATTTATGCACCATAGAAAGTATCCTATCTGGATGCATCACAACTTCTCTGCCCAAGACCGTCACAAAAACCAGCCTTCCTTCCATCGACTGTCAATGCTTCCTGCTGCCTCGGGAAAGCAGCCAACATAATCAAAGATGCTTCCCACCCTAGTTATTTTCTCTTTCACCTCTTCCATCGGGAAGAAGATACAGATGTTTGAAAACACGCACCAACAGATTGAAGAACAGCTTCTTCCCTGCTGTCATCAGACTTATGAATGGACCTTTGATGTACTAGAGTTGATCTTTCTCTGCACCTTCTCTGTCGCTGTAAAATTATATTCTGCATTCTGTTCTATTACTTATGTAAGATATGATTTGTATGGTTAGCACACAAAACAATACTTTTCACCGTATCTCGGTACATGTGACAGTAATAAATCACATCAAATCACTCCTCCTTAAGTTAGAAGTCAGTGGGCACCAATTTTAAATTTCTCACGAAAGAGGAGGTTTTAAGGACATATCCTTTATTCTGAGAACTGCTGGAGAATAGAATACTTTGTCATGAGCAATTAAGATGAAAGACAATTTCAATTTGTAAGGGCGAGAAAAAGGGACGATGTTTTAAGCAGAATTAGATGCTGGCCTATAGAAAGAGGGTCAGGTAATAGGATGAGTTAATTTTGCATTTCTCTTGAAGGTGTAACGGACTGAATTGAACAAACACAGAATGCTGGAGAAACCCAGCAGATCCGCCAGCATCTGTGAAGAATAAACAGTGTTAACTTTGTGTCGGGTATGACTCTTCTTCAGAACTCTGAAGAAAGTCAGACCAGACTTGAGACTCTGTGTCTGTCACCACAGATGCTGCCAGATCTGCTGAGTTTTTCTAGAGGTTATGGCTTTAACGTGAGAAGGGAGAGATACAAAAGGGTCCTGACGGGCAACTTTTTTCGCACAGAGGGTGGTGAATGTCTGGAATGGGCTGCCAGAGGTAGTGGTGGAGGCGAGTACATTTTCATCATTGAAGAAACATTTAGATAGATACATGGATGGAATAGATACAGAGGGATATTGACCAAATGCAGGCAAATAGGACTAGTTTAATTGTGAAAACAGGGTGGCATAGGCAAGTTGGGCTGAAGGGCCTGTTTCCATGGTATAGACCTCTATCACTCGATCCTTTGCATCTGTTTCAGATTATTAACGTCCTCAGATTTTTGCTTTTGTGTGGGCTGAATGACTTCCTTCAGTACACTGATGCTGAATTTGTACAGAAACAGTACTGCCTGCACATTAGAAGAATAAAGACATTTTCTCTCAGGCTTCTGCTGTTCCAACCATGGCGCCTGCCACCCATCCCCAATCTCTGTCATCCGCCTGACTTCGCATTATATGATCATAGTGCAGCTCACTGAGGAGTCAAAAAAACTGTGGAACGTCAAGAATTGTCACCCTGCCAAGAACGGTTTTCAGATGAAATTTCTAGCACTATTTCAAGTTCCAAAGTAAGATTTCCCCTTGGGATCTTCAGTTCCACATTTATTAAAAAGATTCTGTAGAGGTGAGTTACAACTTGCCATCATTCTTTCTGGAATTCAATTAGTTACTAAATTATTTTACCACTTGAAGCAGTCTAGAATATAATTACATTGGTGTACTGTCGAGAATTTATTATATTCTTAAAAATCTGCGGAAACTCATCTGCAGAAATCTGATGCAATTCAGGAGTGCAGTGTAAATGTGATGAGTCATCATACAGGGCATTTTTGTTGTTGCTATTTTCTCTCTTCGAGGAGCTAATTCATTTTAAGTTAGTGTTCCATGGAGACTTTCATCTCTGCAGGACCTTGTCTCAGTAATTCAATCCTAATTTCTGACTCTAGGTTGTGATGTAAGCAGCTTTCTTGATTATTAAGGGTACATTTACACTTACAATATAAACAAACTACTGCAGATGCTGGTGATCTGAAATTGAAACAAAAAGTGCTAATGAAACTCAACAGTACGAGCAGCTTCTGCAGAGTTTCTTCAGCACTTGCTGTTTTTAGATTTAAATCTATCTTGTCTTTGCCAAACTAGTGAGCCAAGAGAGGAAGTTGGTCTTTGCCAATTAAGTGAAAGGTTATGCCAGCAAATCATCAGTTACACATTATCGCTGATTTTCTATTCCGTTAATGTAACTCAGGGATAACTCTTCATCCTTACTGATTTGCAAATCAAAATATGCAATTTGCGTTCTGCAGAGCAATACTTATTTCTGAAGGTTTGGCCATCAGATAGAAGGTATCTGTAGTTTTATGTTATGACATACTTTGAGAATGAATGTCTCATTGTCATTCAAGGAATATATAATTTGGATCACACTATCATTAAGTAGTTTACCACAGGTCAAAGGCTGACTCTTCATTAGTTAAACAACTGCAACTGTAACCTTTCTTGGAAATGCAACTGGCTGAAATCTATTTCAAGTTTAATAAGTTCATCCAGCCAGAAGTTTTTTTAATTAAAAAGATAAATGAGATTTCTACAGTTTTGAATTCCACTTTCTTCATTTATCTCTTGTTTACAAACTTCAAGACGTGCAAATTTTCTTCAAGCCCCTTGTGTGTTTGTGTGTGGTGTTTTAGAACTAACTTACTAATAGATTTTCCTAATGACTGTGTCAGTTTAACTGATCTGTAGACGCCTGTTTTCTCTCTTTATTCCTTTCTTGAATATGTGTTTCATTTGGTAACTTCCAAACTGCAGATGCCATTCCAGAATCTAGGAAATCTTTGAAAAGAATAGCTATGGTATCCATTATCTCTGCAGTTACCTCTTTTAAAACCTTAGGATGTAGGCCATGAGGTCCTGTGGGTTTGTCTATTTTTAGTCCCTTCAGTTTCTCCAGTACTTTGTCTCTGCTGATGCTAATTTCCTTAATTTCCTCACTCCTTCTCCTGTCTGTGCTTCTAATGGACCAACATTTACTTTAGCTACACATTTGCTTTCTACTTGTAAACCTTTCACATTTTCTGGTTGGTTTATTTTCATCTTTTTTGTTTTAACCTGATAGAGGCTTTCAAAATCATGTGTGGGTTGGAAAGATAGGGAGAAACTGTTCCCACTTGTAGAATGGACAAAAATGAGAGGGCATAGATTTGAAGTGATTTGCGAAGGAATCAAGGTTACTCTGAGACAAAATCTTTTCCCACTCATCTAGTAGTTGGAGAATTGAATGTTCAGCTCAGAGATGTAGTGAAGGCATGTTCAATTGATACATTCAACAGAGTATTGGACAATTATTTGAATGAAAATAATGTACAAGGGTATGGGGAAAAGGCAAGAGGTTGGCATTAGGTAGTGATGTACATTTGAAGAGCAGGTCTTTTCCCCAGGTTAGGGGAGTCCAAAACTAGAGGGCATAATTTTAAGGTGAGAGGGGATAGATATAAAAGGGACGTAAGGGGCAACCTTTTCATGCAGAAGTATAGAATGAGCAGCTAGAGGAAGTGGTGGAGGTGGGTGTAATTACAACATTAAAAAGGTATCTGGTTGAGTACTGGAATAGGAAAGATTTAGAGGGATATGGGCCAAATGGTGGCAAATGAATGAGATTAATTTAGATATCTGATTGGCATGGACAAGTTGGAGCAAAGGGTCTGTGTCCATACTGTACAACAGGTGCTGGCATGATGGGGTGAATGGTCTATTTCTCTGCCATAAGACTTTTATGATTCAGACTTTTTAAAAAATCAACTTTGATCATTGACACAGAGAACTATCGTTGGGAATGCAGGAGAAGCATACAATGAAATATGTAATGAATTAAGAGAGCATGGTGACCAGAATCCCAGGTAGACCCTTCTCCCACCAGTTAATGTTTACCTGAGATAGCAAGTAAGGCAGAGCCATTTCAGGATAATGCCAAGGAGGAAGATGACATAACAGACAGTGTATGAAATTCCGTGCATGGCTGACCTGAGATTAATTCAGAATTACATTCACTGAAGAGTGGGATACCTTTTGATGCTGCTGAATGTGATCATGTGATTCAGGAGCAATTGATGCAATTATTTTATAAGTCAAAGAGGGGCAATGGTCAGTGTATCTTGCAAAATGAGCCACACTTTCTCCATAAGGCAAAATGGTGCCCTGGGCGATTTTGAAGAAAGGTTTATTGGATAGTTACATTGATGTGAATGTAATCTCGTGTGCGGATTTCCACGCAGTGGGTTTTGGTAAGGCTCCAAAGCTCTCTGACTGACTGTTGATGAGGACAATGAAAGGATTGGCAGCACGTCGAGAAGTAAATATAAATTTATAATTTGAAGAAACTCTGATGGAGGTCTTTGGCGGTCTTGACATGCAAGGAGAAAGTGAGGACTGCAGATGCTGGAGATCAGAGTCAAAATGTGTTGAACTGGAAAAGCACAGCTCATCAGGCATTTCCGATGCTGCCTGACCGGCTGTGCTTTTCCAGCATCACACTTTTTGGTCTTGACATGCAAATCCGTCATCTGATCTTGTTATTGGGGCAAAAGACTAATTGAACCATCTAGTGGCTGGTTCCCTCTGAAGTTTCCCTCAGGATAGCTGGTGCTCATTCGCCACGCAGTTTTACCTGGTAAAGCGAATGATTAGAGATCTTGGGGACGAAACAATCACAGTGTGTTCTCGAACTTTAAATGGGTAACATGCCCGCCTCACTAGCTTGGAACTAGGCATGGAATGCGAGTGCCTAGTGGCTCATTTTTGGTGAGTAGAATTAGCGCTGCAGGATGAACCTGCTAGCGGGAGGGAAAAATAACCCTCTTCTTAACTCCACTAATTAGTTTTGTTTCTGTAATCGTGGATCAGACCTCAACGGGATTCTTCTTTTCACTAATTAGGCAAAATCTTAACAAGCTTCAGGCCCCAGGAGACTCTCTGGCGCTGAAACTCTGCTGTTGAAAAGAAAATTGCTGGAGAAACTCAGCGGGTCTGGAGACAGAGAAAGCAGAGTATGGTTCCAGCGACCCCTCCTTCCTCGTTTCTGATCTCCAGCCCTTTTTTTTCCCCCCAGGATTTTGTGTAAAAAGGGGAAGAGGTGAGGGAGCGGGGGTGTGGTGGTGGAGGGGGTGGGGGGGGAAGAGGATGGACAATATTTTTCCAGGGTGGGGGTGAAAGTTTCCTTATTGTGACGGCCCGTGGATTGTGGCAACCCGCATTGTGACGGCTCTGAGCGCGTTGGTGGTTTTGTTTTATGACGATCTGGAACTCCTCACCATGTGGGGGGGAAAAAAAAATACATCAGCCAACTTATTCCGTCCCAGCTCCGGCTCCTGTGTGGTGCACCCAAAACTCAATCAGCGGCGTTGAACCCTTGTGACATTTCCCTGTGGCACCAATAAAGGACAACACCTTCAGCAGCTTTTGCTTCCCCCTCCCTCCCAGCATCAGCATCCCCACCACCCCCCCCCCCCCCCCCCCCACATCTTTCCAAAACTTGAAAACAAGCAAACAAAAAAAAATGTCTGCACTCCAGAAAACCATCAAAGTGGAAAAGGACAGCGACACTGAAGGTGACTTAAATTCTTCAGCGGGGGACGCAGGTTGCTCTGACCAGAAACAAATCCCTCACTCTACTGACAAAACACATGAAGTGCTTTCAGCCGGTTCCGGGTGTGACCAGACAGCATCAGGAGACTCGGAATTGAGGACAATTTTGGAAGAAAATGCTCTCCAAGCTTTGACTGAGGAGTCGGTTTTAAAAAGACCCCGGCTGGTTTACTACGAGGAGGTAGGTGACACTGACCTTATGTCACTTACCTTCCCGAAAAAACTCTGGAAAATCGTTGAGAGCGATCAGTTTGCATCCATCCGGTGGGACGAGGGTGGAAACTGTGTAGTTATAGATGAGGAATCCTTTAAGAAAGAGGTGCTGGAGCGGCGCGGTCCCTCCAGGATTTTTGAAACTGACTGCATGAAAAGTTTCATTCGGCAGCTGAATCTGTATGGTTTTAGCAAAATCCGCCAAGATTTTCAACGATCTGCCTCTCTTTCTGAATTCATTGCTGAAGAAAAAGGAGCAGTTTCAATGACCAAGGTAGAAAAAAAGAAACAAAACGCATCAAAGCAAAAACAAGTATTAGAGTAACAAACAATTGTTGTCGCTGATGTCGCACGGACGCACATTTCCCTCCTTCACACAACCCCCATCCCCTCCAAATCCCAAACCTCTCTCTTGCCTTCTGTTCTGAGACACCTCAGTCTACTGGAGATGTAGGTAGATGGCTTAAGGTCAACCTCAGTGGGTAGCAGCAGATGCTCAACATTTCTGAGACTGCGTGTTTGGGATGTGGTTTATTGCCTCCCAGGTCATGTTTATAATAGTTCCAACAACAACAATCACTGCCAGCAGTTGTTGTGAGCAAATAGCAAAATATTTATAAATGTTTTTTTTAAAGTCTGTCCTGTCCGGCTTAAGTAAGCTGTTTAATCCTACAGTAAAGGAGATGGTAGAGTTCAATGGCAGTTTTATAGGGAAGTTATGCATTTCCCTCTGATTATTAAAATTGTCTGTTAAATGTGACCAGAGCCATTCCAAGCTGCCAACAGCATTCTGACAGAACTAGTTCTAAGCCTGTTGACCAGTTTATCCTCTGACCAACCACATTCCCCTTACGTTCATAGTCAATAATGGTAATTTAAGTCTTTAATGGTGTGTCTTTGGAATAATGGACAAGTGCTGGCTGTCTATGTAATCTTATTTAACTCACAACCTTGATCATCACAATGCTCCTAGATTATGACCAGGTTGGAGTCACTCATGGAATAAATGGACACAACCTCCTGACCTGTATCCTCTGTACATTTTTACTAGGTTGACCTGCAATAGTGACTGACATTGTTGCTAAGGTGATGATGCCATAATAGGTCATTCCCTGTTGCTATGTTAATTATATTATCTGTGATGTCAGAATGAATTGGAGGCTGGACATCTTTCATTAACAGACCTGCAATTGAGAGAATATGTGGTGGAGATTCATGTCGATGCGATATCTGCCCAAGTAGATATGCAACAGACAGATTGCTGAAGAAGTATATCCAACACATTGTGTTCTTTCATGGGTTGTAAAAATGGGACCCACCCTGTTCTTAAACAGCAACCAGGAATGATCTCCATATTGAACCATATGTAAACCAAATGCATTCATAACGATTAAAATCAGATGGTTCAGTTTGTAAATGCATATTGTTTTGGATTATTGAGCCAGAAAGCCAAGGTTTAATGTAAGTTTAGTTCCTCATGTGCTTGAATAATTGATTTCAGCCAAAGTGATTGCACCTGTGACTAAAATGTATTTGGGATTCCAGCCGGATCACTGTTAAGTGTGTACTGATGTTGGCTGATGCTGCCTTTGACCACATAACCCACCCAACAATCACTGTCTGGATGACGCACGAAGAATGAGTGGTGTCAGGTGAGGTCATGAGGCCCCTTTTGAACAGTGCCCTCCTAAAAGTCACAATGTTCAGAAAGCTGAGAGCAAAACACACAAAAGATAAAATAATGGAAGAACCATTATTAAAAATATTCACGACAATGCATTGTGGATTAACACACAAAACATACCGAAGCAGGAAAACATGTACAATGTATATCAAGTTTGTGATGGACATTTAGCACTCCTTATTTGAACACCACCATTCCTTGTTTACAGCATAACATAGGAGAAAGTGATGAAGGGCTTATGCCCAAAACATCAATTCTCCTGCTCTTTGGATGCTGCCTGACCTGCTGTGTTTTTCCAGCACCACACTCTCAATTCTCACTTACAGCAAAAGATACTCCTGATCCTAACCACTGATACCTGTAGCGAATCTCAGTACCCTGAGAGGAATTTGCTTTGTACTAACTTTCCATTGGCAATGCCAAAAGAGATCCATGAGTTGTTTTAATCAATTCTCTTGTCGTATTCAGTTGATATTACCTGATTGGGTTAGTCAAATGCAGCCTAGGCTTAGTTTCATCTGAAGTTGCAGTTTGATTGACAAATGTTCAGTGCTTCCCACTTATGGGCAGATTTGTCCAATGTGCTTCATGTTTTTTCCTTATGGTTTGGTTCCAGATTTGCTGTGTGAGAAGATTAGGAAAGAAACTGAATTGCTGGAACCTTTTCTGAGTTCTTACAATTGTTATACTTACACTTACACCACATCAGTGGTGGGCAAGTTGTTGGGGGGAATCCTAAGGGACAGGATTTACATGTATTTCAAAAGGCAAGGACTGATGAGAGATAGTCAGCATTGCTTTATGTGTGGGAAAACATGTCTCACAAACTTGATTGAGTTTTTTGAAGAAGTAACAAAGACGATTGATGAGGGCAAAGCAGTAGACGAGATCTATATGGACTTCAGTATATCGTTTGACAATGTTCCTCATGGGAGACTGGTTAGTAAGGTTACGTCTCATGGAATACAGAGAGAACCAGCCATTTGGATACAGAACCGGCTCGAAGATAGAAGCCAGATGGTGGTGGTGGAGGATTGCTTTTGAAGTTGGAGGCCTGTGATCAGTGGAGTGCCACAAGGATCGGTGCTAGGTCCACTACTTTTCATCATTTATATGAATGATTTGGATGTGAACATTGGAGGTACAGTTAGTAAGATTGCAAATGACACCAAAGTTGAAAGTGCAATGGACAATGAAGAAGGTTATGGAAAAGCACAGCAGGTCAGGCAACATCCAAGAAGTAGGAGAATCGATGTTTCAGAGATTCCTGATGAAGAGCTTATGCCCAAAATGTCGATTCTGCTACTCCTCAGATGCTGCCTGACCTGTTGTGCCTCTCCAGCACCACACTCTTGACTCTGATCTCCAGCATCTGCAGTCCTCACTTTCTTCCAGTAAAGAAGGTTACCTCAGTAAAACGGGATCTTGATCAGATGGACCAATGGGCTGAGGAGTGGCAGATGGAGTTTGATTTAGATAAATATGAGGCACTGCATTTTGGAAAAGCAAATCAGAATAGGACTTATACGTTTATTGGTAAAGTCCTGGGGAGTGTTGCTGAACAGAGACCTTAGAGTGCAGGTTCATAGCTCCTCGAAAGTAGAGTCGCAGGTAGACAGGATAGTGATGAAGGCTTTTAGTATGCTTTCCTTTTATTGGTCAGAGCATTGAGCATAGGAGTTGGGAGGTCATGTTGCGGGTATACAGGAGTTTAGTTAGGCCACTTTTGGAATATTGTGTGCAATTCTGGTCTCCTTCTATTGGAAGGACATTGTGAAATTTGAAAAGGTTCAGAAAAGATTTACAAAAATGTTGCCAGGGTTGGAGAATTTGAACTGCAAGGAGAGGCTGAATAGACTGGGGTTGTTTTCCCTGGAGCATCAGAGGCTGAGGAGTGACCTTATAGAGTTTAATTATCATGAGGGGCATGAATAGGATAATTAGACAAGGTCTTTTCCCTGGAGTGGTGGAGTCCAGAACTAAGACCATAAGACATAGGAGTGGATGTAAGGCCATTCGGCTAATTTAGTCCACTCTGCCATTTAATCAAGCCTGATGGACATTTCAACGCCACTTACCTGCACTCTCCCTGTATCCCTTAATTCCTTGTGAGATTAAGAATTTATCAATCTCTCCTTGAAGGCATTTAACATCCCAGCTTCCACTGCACTCTGTTGCAATGAATTCCACAAGCCCACCACTCTCTGGCTGAAGAAATGTCTCATCATTTCCATTCTAAATTGACCCCCTCCTCTAATTCTAAGGCTGTCCCCACGGGTCCTAGTTTCCCGCCTAATGGAAACAACTTCCCAGCATCCACCCTTTCTAAGCCATGCATTATCTTGTCAGTTTCTATTAGATCTCCCCTTAACCTTCTAAACTCTAATGAATACAATCCCAGGATCCTCAGCCATTCATCGTATGTTAGGTCTACCACTCCAGGAATCATCTGTGTGAATCTCCGCTGGACACGCTCCAGTGCCAGTATGTCCTTCCTAAGGTGTGGGGCCCAAAATTGAACACAGTATTCTAAATCGGACCTAACTAGAGCTTTATACAGTCTCAGAAGCACATTGCTGCTTTTATATTCCAACTCTCTTGAGATAAATGACAACATTACATTCGCTTTCTTAACCACGGACTCAACCTGCAAGTTGAGAGTCCTGGACTGGCACTCCTAGATCCCTTTGTATTTTGGCTTTATGAATTTTCTTATCGTTTAGAAAATAGTCCATGCCAGTAATCTTTTTTCCCAAAGTGCAAGACTTCGCATTTGTTCACGTTGAATTTCATCAGCCATTTCCTGGACCACTCTCCTAAACTGTCTAAATCGTTCCGCAGCCTCCCCACTTCCTGAGTACTACTGCCTGTCCACCTAACTTTGTATTATCAGCAAACTTCATCAGAATGTCCCCAGTCCCTTCATCCAGATCATTAATATATAAAGTGAACAGCTGCGGCTCCAACACTGAACCCTGCAGGACACCACTTGTCACCGGTTGCCATTCCAAAAAAGAACGTTTTATCCCAACTCTCTGCCTTCTGTCAGACAGCCAATTCTTAATCCATACCAGTAGCTCACCTTGAACACCATGGATCCTCACCTTACTCAACAGCCTCCCATGAGGGAGCTTATCAAAGGCCATTTGGAGGTCTGGATAGATAATATCCATTGGATTTCCCTGGTCTAATCTATGTGTTACCTCTTCAAAGAATTCTAACAGGTTTGTCAGGCAAACTAAAGGTCATAGTTTTAGGGTGAGAGGGGAAAGATATAAAAGGGACCAAAGGGGCATGTATAGAATAAGCTGCCAGAGGAAGTGGTGGAGGCTTGTACAATTACAGCATTTAAAAGGCATCTGGATATGGACCAAGTGCTGGCAAATGGGACTAATTTGGTTAGGATATCTGGTTGGCATGGACGAGTTGGACCGAAGGGTCTGGTTGTGTGCTGTACATCTCTTGTCCTAACTCAAATGCCAGCAACAATAATGTTTACCAAGGATTACACATATCAGCATTATTGCTTACTATTTCTCCTAATTTCAATCTTTCAATCAAGTTTATTTTCCTCATTGTGTACAGATATTGAAAGATGCAGGATTGTTTTAAAAATCCAGGTGGCTCTCACATGCACTCCAGGGAAGAAATCTTGCTCTAAACTTTTGGTCTAGCCTATATTAGACTTGCAATTCCCTTTATTACGTTGTTAATTCTTAACATCTTAAGAGACATGGGCAATAGATATTTCTTCACCACTGTTTATCATCACCCAAGACATACAAATTAAAAAGCTGTTTTATTCACGTTGCATAAAAATAGCAGGGGGAGAGGAAGAATAATTATTAACCGTGAAAATTTGAATTTCATCGTACTTTGCATTTATTGAAATTTTGAAATAAAATGGAGGGACTTTGTCTTATTGAAATAGTTGTGGACTGCTTATGGAAAGCTTAGTTAATCATTTGAAAAGTTGTCTGAAAGATGTACAGAAATCCATTAGCAAAGGATAAGCCTCTGCAACATGTATGATGAGAGCAGCCGATCTTTCAGAATTGCTCAGCAGCCTCCAGGAATTTAAAAACAATCTTCAAGACACTGCTGTGAGCAATCTGTGAGAGAAAAAAATACACATGAAGAAAATTGCTATTTTTAACAATACTTCTCTTGAGCTCTTGCGAATATTAGTTTAAGAATATAAATAAGGGCGGTTTGATGATGGGCAGTCATTCACTCAGATCACGAGTCTTTGCATTTCAATTGGTGTGAGAAGGTGAAATGGCACAAGGATGGATCATTGGAAACATAGAAAGATAGAAAGTAAGAGCAGGAATAGGCAATTGAGCTCCTAAGAGCTTGGAGTGGTTGTAGGCAGGTCATGTGATGATAGGTTCAGGGATTCATCCAACAACCCAATATACTTCAGATGCTTAAGAAAGTGATTAAAGTTTCAATAGCCACAGCCCTGTAAGGCTAAGGCAACGTTCTGGTGTGCTCCAGTTACAGTGCTTCCAAAAGAATTCAAAATTGAAAAGGTTAAGTCAGTTATATCCGTTTGGTGATTAATAAAATGATGGTATTTTCATTTCAGTTTCAGTTTTACCATAACCTGAATTTCAGAAGAGATTACCCTCACCTGCTGCCCAGAATGAAGCGAAGAGTTGGCATTAAAAGTGCGATTCCTAATCTTAACTGCACAGAAGGGGATTCCAGTAGTGACTTCCCTGTCAGTGGGGGGACACCAGGAGGCCCAAGACAACTAATACAGACATTAGCTGTACAGCAGAACAACTTAGTGTCACCTACGAGGGAAAGTGAGCAAAAATTTGCATTTGAAAATAACCTCAGCAATCAACGAGTCACCAATACTGGGAACACAAATGGTCCTAGCAATCCGGCTCCCCCTGCCCTTGCAGTAAGACCAGCCGACCATATAGCTACAGAGCAAAGCACTAAAGTAAACCAAATGACTCAGTTTCATCCGTCACAACATGGCGGCCTGATCCGGGCTGGCAATCATGCTGTGGAGACTAGCAGCACCACTTCAGCCACCTCAGTGTACCATCTCATGCCCCCCATGGCTGCTGGTTTTGGACCTATGATGGGGATGCCAGGTTTCCAAGGCATGTACCCAGACCTTGCTGCGGCGGCCGCCCAAGCACACCTGGCCAGCTTGTTGCCATTTTGCAATCCGTGGTTCTCCATGCCCATGATGGCGGCTGCATCTGCTATTTCTATGTCATCGGGCTCTTCGGTCCACCATCACCGGCCTCCTCCACACCATCACCACTGCCCCAACTGCAACTGTCAAGGAGGTAGTGGATCTTCCACAAGAAGTGGTCCCAGAAACAGTGATTATATGACAGGGCCACACAGATAAGAGTATTTAAAGTGATGAAGAGAACTTATCCAGAAATGATATCTAAAGAACATGTTAAAATAAACTCCTGAACAAATGTTCTTATCAACATTGGTGTATTTGCCTGTGATTTTTTTCCCTGTTCTCTTCCTTTGCTGTGACTCTTTTTTTTTAGTCTCCTAACTTGACTTTTGAGAAGTTTCTTTAATTGTTGGCGCTTGCCATAAAAAAAATCATTAATTATTTTCCTATCGAAATGGGTGCATCGTGAAATGGAAATATGGTAACTGTAAAGAAGCATTACTGTTTAATTATTAAAATTGACACAGTACTAGGCTGAGCTTAGACTGAAATATAACCTACAACTTTGGTTTATTTTTTATGCGCATTAAAATGTTGTTAAAAACTGTATTCCTGATGTGTATATCTGTTGCAACCTGTTGCCCCTCTGGAAGGGTCTGCAAGCTGTAAGAATAAGAAAAAAATAAAATACTAAGAAAGAAAAAGCTGTAGTGATTTGACAGTTGCATCTCAGCTTAAATTGATAAAGTAAACTCACTCATGGGTCCCGTTGCTGTTGTAAAATAAACTTTCAGAACGTCACTGAACCCATCAATGTTTGAGGATTTGCCACATAATCCGACATGTTTAAAGAGGAGGAGTAGTTAAAGTGACTAACATTGTTCTGTCAGATTCAGGTTCCTGTATCCCAGTTTTCTGAGGGCTGATGTTAGATTGTCAGAGTGGAGAAATATTTCTACATGTTTCCAAAGTCAGTGTTCCACTCTTGAGGATTTAGTGGACTTTATTAGATGTGGTGCTCTGGTAACAAAGCATCTAAATATTATAAACCTTTATCTTTATGCTTGTTTACAGATTGTCCAGTTTTGGACATCTTTGATTCCTTCTGCAGTCTAATTGAACATTAGCCATACCCATTGGACATATACTTCGATCTAATACTGGTGGCCAGAGTTTGTACTAAAATAATTCATCTGAGGACTACTTTGAGGATGGAATTGATTTGTTCCCCCCTCAGTGACTAGATGCACTGCATGCTCTGGATACAGAAGCCATTAGAATGTTCTGCTAAAATAAAAGGAGGAATAATTTTATACCAGCCATTAGGAAGAGGTTGCAATACTCTTGGATTTAGGAAGACACACCATTCTGCGGAGTTCACTAGACCTTTTAGACAATGGCACATGACAAAGAATATCCCTTGAGTTTGACATCATGCAATACCAGATTATAGTTTATTTGGTTTATTTGGAAGCACTAGCTTTCAGAGTGCTGTTCCTTCATCAAGTGGTCGTGGAGTGTAAGATCATGATCACAGAATTTATAGCCAAAAGAGTCCAGTGTCATGAGTGATACATTAAACAATTTTAGATTAAATCTTTCTTCTTTTAGAATGGCATATGCTGGTTTGCTATGTAAATCCCAGAGCATCTTCTAAGTTACATTCTCAAGATAGCGCACCCCAGTCCAACACCGGCACCTTCAAACCTTGAGTTTGATAGAGTTCTCCCTAAAACCATCTTGTCCAGCTGTTGTTTTTCAGCCAGTTACAGAGTTAGTGAGGGAATTATTGTCTGAGGTAAAATCATTTGCAGAAGATAGAAATTTACATTAATTATCATCCATCATTTTATAAATGAAGGACGATGATTCAAGCTTAGGTCTTTTTGAGTGTGCACAGCATGGCTCAAATGTTACAACATAAGCTATTTGGCCCATCAGGTCTCATTTGATGCCTTTCTGGATCGGTCACTTAATATGATCTCATTCTCCTGCTCCTTACACTCTTTAAACATCTCTCAAACAACCATGTTATTCATTTTCTTTCAAGTATTTATGGTCTTTACTTCATTTATGAAGTTGAAGGAGAGAATTCACCAATCGAACAACTTAATTTTGAGCCTTGCAACTGTTTCACCAAACAGCGGGAGCATGGCATTTCAATTATTCTACAACATTTCATAGTCTTAAGAATCTTTAGCACATCATTCCGCAGACTTTGGTAGATTGAAAAACCCTTATTTCAAGCAAGATCCTAATAAAGGCACACTTTCTACTAATTGTCATAGGCTTCTTGTAAGAGAGGAATTAAACCTGTGTGTAACTCTCCAAGAGAGGTCTCAACTAGAATCTTGTGCAAATTCAAAACAGACTCCTTGGTTTTGTATTCTAGCCCTCTGGCTACAAAACCAAGGATTCTGCTTATCTTTATAATAGACATGTCTACTTTAGTTGCTTTTAATGACCTGTGTATTTGAACACCCTCAGCCTCAGCTCCTCTATTCCAGTTAAAGTCTACTCATTTTAGGTGCTCTTCTTTCTCTTATGTTTGCATCTAATATGCACTGCCTGTTGAAATATGACTGCCATCCTGATTCCTACCTTCCCTTAGTCATTCCCTACATGCATTACAATTTGTTACAACTCTCTCCCAATTTGTTGCCATCAGTGAATGTAAATCTGACAAATATGAGTGAGTTTATCAGGTTATTTGTACTGGCAATAAGAGGAAGATATTATATTGTTTCTATATAAAGCATATGAAAACAAAGACGATTATTTGATATCCATTTCAAAAGCGTTTGGTAACAGCCATGTTTCTGTTATTATATGATTTTGTTGGGTATTCTGTAAAAAAATCATTTGAAATATGAATGCTCGGTTGCTACTTTATTTTTTGGTTGGTGTTATGTGGCACAATGTGTTGTAATTTTATACTGTGTGTAGATTATGATAAATATTAGCGGCGATGACTAAATTGGAATGTTCCGATGTCGATATGCTTCTTATTCTGTCACAGTAACTGATCTGATGTCTTAAGTTGTTTCCAGGCGCCTTCTCAAAGTGGTTAAACTTCATTTGGAGCTTAATTTTAGAATACTGCAAATTAGACCTGTTTTGCTGCAGGGTTATGATCTTCCTGATCAATGGAAGGCAAATTCATCAAAACTCATAGGCCACATTCAACTTGAGCATCTGCTAAGTAACTCTGTAAGAATAACTCTAAAGATTGCTGTACCTCTTTATCCCCACCTACTCACTTCTTTGACATGTTGCATGAGTTAATAGACCAAATAGTAAAGACTTGTTTGTTTTTAATCATGAATTTTACTAAATTGTTAGACAGTTGTATGGACAGAGTACACAGTACAACATAGAACCAAGTCCCACTCTTGGGAAATAACCATCATCATTCAAGGTTTTTACACATTAACTGAAATTGTGTCTCTCAGATTCGTCTACATTGTGCTTCTTCAATTTCGTAGACATCCAGCACATGTTTAGAATTCTTTGTAGTTTCTATTTCTCTATGGAATAATGTATTATAATTCTTCAGTTTGGACATCTGTGGTAAAATGTCACCTTATTTTAGTGTCACCTTTCGATTGTCTATATAAAGGGGATAACGTTTCAACTGGAATGTCTAATTCCAATAAATGTTACCAAAAGTGATGAACAGTATTCACCAAGGTCTTTCAGTCACTCTTTGTTTGTGTGTTATATGTTTAAAAATAATAGAGTAAAAACAATTTATGCAGAGCTGCCTTGCATAGAACATCATCAAAGTGACATCAGGAAGTTCTCCAGTGAGTCATGAGCTGTGGTGGAACTCTTCAATTTCCATCAGTTTGATTTAATTTCATCTTCATTTGTCACTCTCTTGGGTGACACAGCCAATCTTTCGTTATGATGTTATGAACAGCAGGAAAACACAATCAGAAATCTCAGCCTAACTTCGCAATGGATCAATGCAGCCAGGGGAGAGAGAAGAGATTGCCATTCCATTAGACAGGGTTGGATTTAAATTGCAGTTCCAGAACTGAAGGAGAATGTACTGCTCAGTACCTGCCCGATACACAGATTTCACAGGTAACCACAATTTTGTATGCATCTTACTTATATCCTTTGAACTAGCTCCTTTTGAATAACAAATGTTTCTTTTGCAGTTGTTTGGAGTATTTCTACAAAGGAACTTGTATATCTCAGTACCATTCTGGTAAGGCAATTGTATTTCATCTGAGCATATTACTGATTATTGTTATTGAGAATGCACATGGTTTTACAGAAAATTCTGATACTTTATACTGTAAATATGGCCATACATCATCAAAACAGATTTACTAATTGTTTTTTTTTGTTTGCATGCTAAATTACATCACAGTAATTGTCCTGATGGGATAGTGGCTTCATTGTGGTATTTCAATACACTTAAATGTTTAATATTCAACCAGCTGGGATGTTATGGAAATTTGACAAAGGGCAATGAATAATCTTTCCTGCAGGCCAGTGCATTGTGTTAACCTAACTTGATATAAACAACTGGATATAAATTAAGTTCTTTTTAAAATAAGTCACAATTTATACAGCATTTATATGCCTGTATTAAAAGTAGTGTATAACTAGGACATCACCTGTTGCTTTTGCAAGTTAACTATCAAATTTCTCACACTGGTGTTAATGTAGCTTTCCCAGATTCTCAGCAGTGAGAGATAAATGGATATGGTATTTCTTCTCATTCTGTTTAACTGAATATATTAGCTGGCTGTCTTTTTACATATATTCTTGCTTACCACCTCAAAATTAGTTTGTTTGCCTATTCAGCAACTGACTTGATTTCCATTAGCATTTAACAAACGTAGATATGGCTCTTGTGATACAGTGGTAGTGTTCTGACATCTAGGTCAGGAGGTGAAAGTGAGTGCTGCAGATGCTGGAGATCAGAGCCAAGAGCGTGGTGCTGGAAAGGCACAGCCGGTCAAGCAGCATCCGAGGAGCGGGCAAATCGACATTTCAGGCTTTTGCAGCCTGACTGGCTGTGCTTATCCAGCACCACACTCTTAGATCTAGGTCAGGAGCCCAAGGTCCAAGTCCTATCTGCTCCAGAGGTGTATCAAAACATCTCTTAATAGGTTGATTACAAATATCTAACAAGTCGTAGGATGACAGGATAGTGAGGAAGGCAATTGGTACACTTTATTGGTCAGTACATTGAGTACAGGAATTGGGATGTCATTGCTGCTGCTGCACAGGAGATTGGTTAGGCCACTATTGGCATACCATGTTCAGTTCTGGTCTCCCTGCTATGGAAAGATGTTAAACTTGGAAGGGTGCATGAAGGATTTACAAGGATGTTGCTGAGGTTGGAGGGTTTGAACTATAGGGAGAGGCCAAATAAGCTGGGGTTATTTTCCCTGGAGTGTCGGAGGCTGAGGGATGACCTTATAGAAGTTTACAAAGTCATGAGGGGCATGGATAGAGTAAATAGGGTGGGTCGTTTTCTGACGGTAGGGGAAACCAAAACTTGAGTCCAAAATATAGAGAGAAGAAAGATATAACAGGGACCTAAGGGGCAACTAATTCAAACAGAGGGTGGTACGTGAATGGAATGAGCTGCTAGAGAAAGTGGTGTAAGAGATACAATTGCAACTTTTAAAAGGCATCAGGATATGGGTCAAATGTTGGCAAAAGGGACTGGATTAATTAAGGATATCTGGTTGGCATGGGTGAGTTGGACTGAAGGGTCTGTTTCAGTGCTGTACATTTCCATGACTCTAAGACTCTAACCACAGAACAATTTGCACCTCAGTTTAATAGGCTGGATTTTATATTCTTTTATATCTTTTCACTGTTACCACTTACATCTTGTCATTGCCGAGCTATTGTTAAGTGTGAAGTAAGAATGGGTTTGTTTCAGTTTAGGGACAGAGACCATTTTAAATTGTCAAAGTGTGCAGAGCTATGATTGATGATAGAATGATGAATCAATGGTAATTCCGGTATTAAGGTATTTGCTGTGAGCTCAGTATTTTGAACAAGTGTTTTTATTATGCTGGCATGTTTTCCTGTGTCATTAAATCTTGGGTGTAGTATGCATTTCAAAGTATTATGATCCCAATTGTCAGCACTACTAGAAAAGCCAGATGTTAGAATGAAATCTAATTTGATGGATCATATCTTAAAATTTCAGTTAATGTGGCAGACATTCACTGAAACATGGTCACGCAAGTCTGCATAGTTTCTTTCAAAAAGGAACAAAGGTTTATAGAAATATAAATATTTAATATAGAACACAATTTGAAAGATCTTAAACAACCATCAAAACAAAGTCACAGCCTGTTTCCTAACACTATCTGATACAGAGTCTCAAATCCAGAGAAATAACCACTCCATATCAAAACTTTGAGTTTGACTTAACAGATTCTTCCCAGTTCTTTCTTCTGAACTGTTAAGTCTTATATGAATACTCATAAAATTGAGAGCTTAGATTTGCTCAGCTTCTAATAATTTACAAATTTCTAGCTGATCATTCCTGGTCTGCAAGATGCACAAACAAAACTTTCATACTGAGGTAACTGTGTTTTCCCTGAACTATTCTATCCACCTTTTTAGAGAATACTTTACTTGCTTCTAATCAGCACCATGTCTTCTTTGAATTTCCCTTTAGTCTCTAAGTTTTCCCATCTAAAATCAATTCTTGATTATACTGAAGCAAAGATAAGCTAATGGCTTTCTATGTTTACCCCACCTGTCCTAAACCACAATTGTAAAAATCATTTTCCATTAACGCTCCAGATGGTCCATGCTGTTCGCTACATACTAGATTAGGTCACTGTTTAGGAAGGACTATCTGACCTAGTAATTTTTTAAAACTCTTGAGAAGTAACCAACCTCATATGCCACTATTTAAAATTCCAACCTCAAAAACATGATTTTATATATACCTGTATATAATTCAGATACCTTTTATCACAAAAGCTATTAGCAGAGGTGATATTTAGTCCATAAATATTACTTATAAACTAAAACTCTTTGGAAACATAGAATTCAGAATTTTTTATCAATAGAGTTATTAGAAAATGTTGTGTGTTTTCACGAGTAGTTACTGAAGATAAGAAAACATGAGATAATCATTTAGTTGAATAAATATTAAAGGATGTACAAAAGGAGCAATAAGAAAGAACTTTTACCTTCAATTTGCCATAAAGCAAACGCTTACATCTGTAGTGAAATCTCTACAATCCATAAATTTTTCATTGAACTGTCGGGCTGGATCGTACTTTTCTTGGCTAAGTCCAGATTGTGTTGTTTTCTGGAGAGGAAGAAGGCCCAAGGTAGGCATTAAGTGAGTGAGCACTAGGACTAGGAGACCAAGAGACTAGCCCTGAGATGCAACTACTCCCACTCTTTTCCTGTTTCCTCCCAACTTTCAAGTTTGTCCTCGAGTCACAGAAGTTTACAGCATGGAAACTGACCCTTCAGCCCAACTTATCCATATGCCAGCCCTCTTTCAGGCAGTGCATAACTTTAGAACATGGAACTTTACAGTGAAGTACAGGCCCTTCAGCGCTCAATGTTGCGCCGAACTGCAAAATTAACCTGATGCCTATCCAACCTACACCATTCCATTATTATCCATATGTATGTCCAATGCCCATTTAAAGGCCCTGAACATCGGCAAGTGTCTTACTGTTGCCGGCAGGCCATTCCACGCCCCTAATACTCTCTGAGTAAAGAAACTACCGCTAATATCTGTTATAAACCTCTCACCCCTCAATTTAAAGCTATGTCCCCTCATGTTAGCATTCGCCATCTTAAAGAAAAAGGCTTTCACTGTCTACCCTTTCTAACTCTCTCATTATCATATACATCATGATTAAGTCACCTTTCAAACTTCTTCTCTCCAACAAAACAGCCTTAGTTCCCTCAGCCTTTCCTTGTAAGACCTTCCTTCCATACCAGGCAGCACCCTCGTAAATCTCCTCTGAACCCTTTTCAAAGCTTCCACATCCTTCCCATAATGCGGTGACCAGAATTGCATGCAGTACTCCAGGTGCTTACCAGTGTCTTGTATAGCTGAAGCTGACCTCGTGGCTCCAAAACTCAATCCCCCTACAATAAATGCCAACACACCATATGCCTTCTTAACACCCTATCAACCTGAGTGGCAACTTTCAGGGATTTATGCACTTGGACACGGAGATCGCTCTGTTCATCTACATTGTCAAGAATTTTACTATTAGCCCAGTAGTCCACATACCTGTTACTTCTTCCGAAGTGAACTACCTCGCACTTTTCCGCATTAAACTCTATTTGCCACTTGTCAGCCCAGCTCTGCATCTTATCTATGTCCCTCTGTAACCTACAACATCCTTTTGAACTGTACACAATTCTGCCTACCTTAGTATCATCTGCAAAGTTACTAACCCATCCTTGTACGCCCACCTCCAGATCATTTATAACAATGACAAACAGCAGTGGCCCCAAAACAGATCCTGCCGGCATACAACTGGTAACTGAGCTCCAGGATGAACATTTCCCATCAACCACCACGCTCTGTCTTCTTTCAGCTAGCCAATTACTGATCCAAACCACTACATCACCTTCAATCCCGAAACTCCGTATTTTGTGCAATAGCCTACTGTGTGGCACCTTGTCAAACGCCTTACTGAAGTCCATGTACACCACATCAATCACCTTATCTTCATTCAAATGTTTTGTCACCTTCTCAAAGAACTCAATAATCCCTAATTAGATTATTCCTTTCCAGATGATTACAAATCCTATCTCTTATGACCTTTTCCAACACCTTACCCACAACTGAAGTAAGGCTCACTGGTCTTTAATTACCAGGGTTGTCCCCACTCCTCTTCTTAAACAAGGTAACAACATTTTCCATTATTCTGGCACAACTCCTGTCGACAATAATGACATGAAGATCAAAGACAAAGGCTCTGCAATCTTCTCCCTGGCTTCCGAAAGAATCCGAGGATAAATCCCATTCGGGTCTTATCTATTTTCAGATCTTTCAAAATTGCTAAAACCTCCTCTTTGTCGACCTCAATCCCATCTAATCTATTAGCCTGTATCTCTGTATTCTCACTAACATTGCCCTTTTCCAATGGGAATGCTGACGAAAAGCTTCTCATGTTCTCCCTGCTTCCTTTGCTAGTGAGTATGCGTCCTCTGGTTACCACTCCATTTGCCAAAGAAAACACTTTCTTCTCATTTACTCCATTTAAATTCACAAACAGGTGATAAATATTTGAGGTTGAATGAGTAAGATATAAAATAAAAGAAAATGCTGGCCTTAAGAAGTAAGAGATATGAGGATAATCAAAACTTTAACTCTTTGATTTTGGCAAGTAAGATTCCCTCAAATGTATTTTTGGCTTAGTCAATTACTAATTGCAGCTTATAAAATGGAAAAGGAAAACTGCTTCTGGCCTAACCTTGAGGTGTTAAGAGATGTTGATAAACTGTGAATAGTTACTTCTAAAAGGAGCAGGTAAGCGTAGGGAGAGTATTTCCTCCTTCCAAGAAATTCCAAAATAACTGTGACACATGAAAAAGTGCAAAAATGGATGTCCTTGAAATGGAGTTTGTGGCTGGTAATTATGTGGTGTTGGAATCTTTTTGGGTTAATGAGTCAATGCAGAGGGAGGAAGTATAAAAAGAAATAGATGCAATTAACTTTGAACATTAAACATTGATCACAATGTCGTATGAGAGATCCTCACCACTGCTCACTGTGTTGGGTGAGGTTAGCGAAAGTGGGGACTGCAGATGCTGGAGATTAGAGTCAAGATTAGAGTAGTGCTGGAAAAGCACAGCAGGTCAGGCAGCATCTGAGATGCAGGAAAATCAATGTATCAGGCAAAAGCCCTTCATCAGGAGGGACCCTCGGAGGTGGAGAGATAAATGGGAGCGGAGTGGGACTGGGGGGAAGGTAGCTGAGAGTGCAATAGGTGGATGGGGGGGCGGTTAAAGGTGATAGGTCGGAGAGGAGGGTGGAGTGGATGGGTGGGAAGGAAGATTGACAGGTAGGACAGTTCATGAGGATGGTGCTGAGCTTGGAACTGGGATAATGTGGGGAGAGGGGAATGAGGGATGAGGTTGTCTGCACAGTTGTTTACTGAACTGCTCTTTGATCTATATTAGTGTAAGGAACTTGGGCATAATTTAAACATTTACTGACAAAGCTGAGAAATGTTGTAAGTAGTGTTGACTTAAACAGACATAAGTAGGATGTAGATAGACTGGCAAAGTGGCAGATGAAATTTAATACAGAAAAGTGTTCTGTGATACAGTTTGTTTGGACAGATGACTGGATGCAACATGAATGAAGTAATGCAACTTAAAAGGGGTGCAAATCTTTGAAGGTGGCAGCACAAGTTTAAACAGTACAGGATTTTTAGCTTGATAAATAAATCAGTGAGTACAAAAGTCAGGAAGGTGTACTCAACAATCTTCATAAAACATATAGCTTGCGTCTGCTTTTAGTCAGTTCTAGGTATCATTTTGGAAAAAGGCCTTCGCGCACAGAGCCAAGTTTTGACAATTGTACCGGGTGTGGGAGTTTGGTAATATGGCAAGACTTGACAAATTAAATTGGTTTTCCTTACCAGGAGGCTAAAGTATAATTCAATACAGTGTTCAGACTAATGAAGAGAGTTGATAGGAGTAAATGAGAAGAAACTGTTTCCAATAATAGGTGGTGGGAAACCTGATTTAACTACATGGAGTTCAGTAAGGTGTTCGACAAGGTCCTGCATAGTAGACTGGTCAGCAAGGTTAGGTCACATGGAAATCAGGGAGAACTAGCGATTTGGATACAGAACTGGCTCAAAGGAAGGAGACAGAGAGTGGTGGTGGAAGGTTGCTTTTCAGACTGGAGGCCTGAAACCAGTGGAGTACCACAAGGATCGGTGCTGGGTTTACTGCTTTTTGCCATTTATATAAATGATTTGGATGTGAACATAGGTGGTATAGTTAGTAAGTTTGCAGATGACACCAAAATTGGAGGTGTAGTGGACAGCGAAGAGGGTTACCTTCGATTACAATGGGACCTTGATCAGATGAGCCAATATTCTGAGGAGTGGCAGATGGAGTTTAATTTAGATAAATGTGAGGTGCTACATTTTGGAAAGGCAAATTAGGGCAGGACTTATACATTTAATGGTAATGTCCTAGGGAGTGTTGCTGAACAAACTATTGGAGTGTAGGTTCATAGTTCTTTGAAAGTAGAATCGCAGGTAGATAGGATAGTGAAGAAGGCATTCGGTATGCGTGCCTTTAAAGGTCAGTGCATTGAGTGTAGGAGTTGGGAGATCATGCTGTGGCTGTATAGGACATTAGTTAGGCTACTTTTGGAATACTGCTTTTAATTCTGCTACAGGAAGAATGTTGTGAAACTTGAAAGGGTTCAGAAAAGATTTACAAGGATGTTACCAGGGTTGGAGGGTTTGAGTTATAGGAAGAGGCTGAATAGGCTGGAGCTGTTTTCCCTGGAGTGACCGTGGCTGAGGGGTGACCTGATAGAAGTTTATAAAATCATGAGGGGCATGGATAGGGTAAATAGACAAGGTCTTTTTCCCAAGGTACTTGAGTCCAAAACTGGAGAGCATAGGTTTAAGGTGGGAAGAGGAGATTTAAAATTAAAGGGCAACTTTTTCATGCAGAGGGTGGTATATGCATGGAATGAGCTGCCAGAGGAAGTGGTGGAAACTGGTACAATTACAGCATTTAAAAGGCATCTGGATGGGTATATGAATAGGAAGGGTTTAGAGGAACACAAGCTAAGTGCTGACAAATGGGACTAGATTAATTTCGGGATACCTGGTCAGCATGGATGAGTTGGACTGAAGGGTCTGTTTCCATGCTGTGCAGCTCTGTGACTTGATAATTGGGAAAAGATGAGATGAAATAAGGAAACCATTGGTCACACCGGGTGTTTTGATGATCTGAAGTGATGGTGGAAGCAAATTCAGTTGTAACTTTGAAAAGCAAACTGGATATCTGCAGGAAGTGGAAAAATGTGCAGGACTGTGGACAAAGAGTATGGAGAGCAGGACTAAAAGGAATACTACTTCAAAAAGGCAGCAGAAGCGTAATGGGATGGTTGGCCTCTTGCTGTACTATATCATTCTATGATTGGGATAAATTAGTTCTCTTTTTGGAATATATTCCTCGCTCCTCATAATCTCTAACCTTGTCCAAAGCTTTGATTCTGTTGAAAAGGATTTATAATGTATTCTTTTGTCTTACTTTTCAGAAACAGAACACTGATTTGTTTGACACCACCTACAAACTTGGTTCTCACAAATCTGAAGTTTTTCTGCTCCCCATCTGGATGCACCCTCTTTTAAGGTAAGGCGATAAGATTGAATGGTATGATCTAGAATGGGTTCTCACCATTGATCTGTATGATGTCAGTATAACTGTTCACATATCATAAACCAGATGAGTAATAAACATTAATAGTCATTGATTATTAATTACTGCACAACAATGGGGTATTTCCAGGTGATTATTTCTAATACATTTCAGCCTTGACTGTGACACTTGGTATAGTCCTTTGGGTGAATTGCCTGTAATCCTGTGAATGTAATTCCAGGTTCATGGACTTCAAGTGCTGGCCTTTAAATAAACTACACTTAGCAGGTGTCTCTGTTGATAGCCAGGAGGCACTTTTTACCAGAATGACTCTGAGAGGACCAGTGGGTCCATGAGAAATCTCTATCCTTATTTCCTCTAATTTTGCTGTCTATAATTTATTACTTTGGGGAGAAGATATTTTCTTGTGGACTGTGTCTCCCTCCTCTAAATTTCTCTTCATCTATCCCTTTAATAGTGTGTCCCCTTTGAAGGCTATGATAATATAATGTATAATATTACATATTTGCAACAACCATTACAAAAGGATGCCAGTATTATCTGACTGTTTCATACTATTGTTCACATTTGGGTGAGCCTTGACCAGAACATGTTGTCTTCATTAACACACTGACTGTTTTTCACAATCATTGGACACCATTTAACTTAAGAAGTAATGTAATGTTGAATTTTATTTTTCAACTTTGTATTAGGATGTTGCCAGGTTTGAAGGATTTGAGCTGCACGGAGAGGTTGAATAAGGCTGTTTTCCCTGGAGCGTCAGAAGCTGAGGGGTGACCTTATAGAGGTTTATAAAATCATGAGGGGCATGGATAGGATAAGTCAACAGTCTTTTCCCTGGGGTGAGGGAGTTCAGAACTAGAGGGCATATGTTTAAGGTGAGAGGAGAAAGAGACCTAAGGGGCAACTTTTTCATGCAGAGGGTGGTATGTGTATGGAATGAGCTGCCAGAGGAAGTGGTGGAGGCTGGTACAATTACATCATTTAAAAGGCATCTGGACGGGTACATGAATAGGAAGTATTTGGAGGGATATGGGCTGGGTGCTGGCAGGTGGGACTAGATTGGGTTGGGATATCTGGTCGGCATGGACGGGTTGGACCGAAGGGTCTGTTTCCATGCTGTACTTCTCTATGACTCTATGACTGTAATGTTTAACCTTTAACTTTATTTCTTTATTTTTCTACCTTATTCTAAGAAGGACTGTAATGTTTAACTTTTAACGTTATCTCTTTATTTTTCCACCTTGTATCTAAGATTTTGTACCTTGGTATTTGCATCTAAGATGGCACTGGGATTGGCGACCTTGTACGCTTTTCACTGTCCTCCTGTACGTCTGCATTTGAGTCCACATGACAATAAAATCCAATCTTGTCTGATCTGACAAGTTAGGTCAGTTAGATTGTCTTTCAAATGAATCTGGAAGGCCAGCCCTCCCTCTTGTGTCCTGCCGTTAAAGAACTGGGGGGGATATTTAACTCAGATTGTAATTCTCCTCATTTGATGTCGATGAAGCCCACATTGGATGATTTAGATATTTACTTGTACAGACAAAGGCCACTTAGGACTCCCCCTCAAGTGAATTGGGTGGTTTTTGAGTTCTTCTTTTTATTCTTTTATGGGATGTAGTGTTGCTGCCCATCTTTAGTGGTTAGTGAGCTTCCTTCTTGACTTGCTGTGATCTATTTGTAACGTAGACTCACTATAATGTGAGGGGGGGGAGTGATCTTCCAGGAATTTGACCAATTAGCACTAAGTCAGGATGGGGTGGACCTTGCAGGTGGTGATGTTCCCCTGTATCTGATGCCCTGTTCCTTCTAGATGGAAGTGGTCATGGGCTTGGAAGACATTGTCTCAGGAACATTGTTGAGTTTTTGCAGTGCATTTTGTGGATAGTACACACTGCTGCTTCTGAGTGTTGGTGGTGGAAGGAGTGGATGCTTATGGTTGTGGTGCCAATTAAGCAGACTGCTTTGTTCTGGATGGTGTCAAGCTTTTTGAGTGTTGTTGGAAGTGCACCCAGCCAGGCAAGAGGGCAGTATTCCATCACACTCTTGACTTGTGCCTTACGGATGATGACTAGGCTTTGGGGAGTCAGGTGGGGAATTACGTGCTGCAAGATTCCTAGCCTATGACCTGCTGTTGTAGCTACAGTATATATATGACTGTCCACTTCAGTTTCTAATCAGTGGAAACCCCAGGATATTGATTTCAGGGGATTCGGTGATGGTGATGGCATTGAATGTATGGTGATGGTTAAATTCTGTCTTTTTGGACACAGTCATTGCCTGGCATTTTTGTGGCCTGAATGTTACTTGTCACTTAGCAAAACCAAGCCTGGATATTGTCCAGATCCTGTTGCATTTGAACATGGACTGCTTCAGTATTTGAGGAGTTGTGAATGGTGCTGAACATTGCCAGTGAACATTCCCACTTCTGACCTTATGATGGGAGGAAAGGTCACTGATGAAGCAATGGGGAACTCTTGCAGAGATGTTCTGGAGTTGAGATGACTATCTTAGCCATGTATAAGTATAACCATAAACCCATAAGATTTAGGAGTAGAATTAGGCCCATTCGATCATGGCTGATTGAGTGACCCGAGCCATAATAAAATCCATTTGCCATATCTCAGCCACTGATCAATTATCTTGTACAAGAAGTAGCTTTTGTACAAAATGATTGCACGTAAATTACAACATTTTTGATTTGAAATTCTGTATCTTTATTGCAACATATAGACATACACCACTCTTTTTATTGAGGGTGAACACATTGCAGTTCACAATTTATTTTTTGCCACATCACCAACTGTAGCAATACACAAGAAGCAATGTAACAAAAACTAGGGAATTAAAAGTAATACTTTCCCACTCGCTCAGTAGTCCCAGTTTTTGAGATCACAATAATTCTGCTCGTTCCTTCGTATCTATCAGAGGTTTTAATCCTGGTGTCTGTGGTCATCATGGAATCAGTTCGTCAGGAATATCCACCATCCATACATCCTTGTGTCCTCTGGCTGGAATTGGCTCAAGCAGCCATCGCGGATTGGACAAAGTGGTGAGATACTTGTGCTCCAGTCCTCGAAGGACAGCCTGTCCCTCCAGCTTCCTCATTTCTTCAGGAGTTATGTCACTCAGGCATTGCCAGGTCTCTCCGATATCAACTAATCCTTTGGTAAACACACAGAGGGATTTTTGCTTTTAAAATGGTGGAGACACATTCATCGCTGTATAGAACCTGACGGTTCACAATGAGTGGCTGCCAGGGAGCAGGCATCACACGCAACAAAGGCCCATTCTCTTGGGCTGGCACTGTCCTTTTATCGGCAATAATTGTCAGGTGTTTATGTGACAGAATCTTCACAAAGGAACTTTAATATTCTCAAAGGAATTGGACAGCAACAATATCTGATTAAATTGCAAATTCCTCCCTCCCTCTGACTAAGCTCTGCTCACATTGTCCAAACCCTCGTCCCCTCCCCGACACCGGCTAAGAGGAGCAGGTGGGTTTCCACATTTCTGCAGTAAAGACAAACAAGTGTCACAGAGTGTGGTTAAACCTTCCTCCCTTACTCTTTCCTTCTTCCCTTTCACTCCCTGTTCACAGAATCAGAATCTTGTTACAACACAGGAGGTAATTCGCTCCATCATGCCTGTGCTGGCTCTCCAAATGAATGATTCACAAGTGCTGTTCTCCTGTCTTCCCCATGTAGCCCTGCAAATTCTTCCTTAGCAGATAACTAATTGCCTCTTGAGAGTCTCGATTGAAGTGGCCTGCACCATGTTCTTGGACAACACATTCCAGATCCCAACAACTCACTGCGTCCATCGGTTTCTCCTTTCACTCCATTGTTTTTTTTTCCAACTACACCAATAGGAACAGTTTCTCTCTATATACTCTGTCTGGACTCTTCATCATTTTGACCAACTCCATCACATCTGCTTTCACGTTATCCAAGGAAAACTTTCCTAATTTCTCCAATTCATCAGCATAAGTGAAGGTCCTAATTCCTAGAGCTATTCTTGTTAATAGTGTCACTGATCATACTGTGAAAACTAACAATACACAGTCCAGGGAGGCCCTGTTGAGCTAAACACACTCTCCTCCCGTCATTGCAAAAATGCTGAAATGGCCGAGTGCTCTGTATCTGTGTTAATACCAGCGGACAAATCCTTTGCTTTCATTACAATCATCAGTTTAAACAATCTGATGATGTACACCAATGACTCACAGTTACTCTGAATAATGTTAAATATGTCAAAGAATGGCACTGAGTCACGAGGTACAGGAAATTCTCAACAACTTGCAATGGTACAGAGCTTCTCATGCAGTAAAATGACCCAAGGTGCTTCAGGGAAATATAATGACCAAAGAGGCAAAGGTGAAGGTAATTGCAACAAAAACCTAAATCGTTGGAGATGAGTAAATGGAGCAGTTTCGGAAGGCCATTCCTAAGCTTGGATCCCAGATAATTGAAAACACAGCCATTATTGGTGTAGCGAAGTGAGCAGAAGAGTCATTTAAAAGAGCACAGGGATGGTTGAAAACAGTTACAGAGACAGGATGAGGTAAAACAATAAAGCTATTTAAACATGAGATTGGGGATTTTAAATTTCCCCTTGTGGGGGACTAAAGGCCACTACTGTAGAAAATGCAGGCAAATTGGGCGTGTGGGACCACTCTTGAGACAGGGCAGAACTTCTGGGGGTGAGCTGAAGATTACATGATTGAAGGATAGGAGGCCAAACAGGAGAACACTGGATGTAGAGGTGACGTTTGCATGGATAAAATCACATGTTTAATCCCTAATGTGATAGTCGGTGATAGACACAACAGGTTAATGGTTGGTTAGACATTGTCCAGGACTATACTTTTCTAGTCAGAGTTTTATTTTAACTTAGAAATCACTAAATACCAACACACTGTTGGCACTCCCCACACTGCGCCCTAATCCATTTGGTCTCAGGTATCCCTGCCTGATCCTATGACACAATAACAGAAGGCCTCAGCTGAGACAGGGGGAGATGTGAGCCAATTGGCCTCAGCACTGCCAGGTCTGAAGGAATTGTCACTTCAATGAGAGACAGGCCACTAGCAAATGCAGAACACAGCTCCAGCCTGACATCTCACTTACAGACTGGAGTATGGGAAGAAAATCCTATTCATCCTTGAGAAATATATATTATTACCAACAATTTAGTATCTCGAACATTTTGATGTGTGCAAATTACCATTTGTATTTCTGACATTATCACAGTGACTACATGTAAAAATACCCTATTTGTTGTGAAGTGCTTTTGGATCTTCTGAAGGGGTTGTGGAAGGTGTCATATAAGTACAAGTCTTATTTTTCTCTTAACCTAGTGCCTAATCAAGGCAAGTATGATTGTGGAAAGTTATGTTTGAAAAAGGCAAAGCATAAAGTAGTTGGCAAAAATTAGAATAATTCTAAAACAGTTTGTAGCTCAAACACTATCTAATTTATGAGCTGCACGACAATTTAAATTAACATTTCTTAATTTTGGTGCAAGAAAGTGTGGTACAATATCTGATTTGTTGGCTGGTTCTTACCATTTGTGAGAAGAATATTTCTTCATCTCCTTGCCCCATCTCAGTCGTGTGGGCACTACATTACAGGAAGGAGGTGAATGTATTGGAGTAAAGTACAAGAACAATTTACAAGAATGGTTCCATGTATGAGAAACTTTAAGTATGAAGACAGAGTGAAGAAGTTGGGATGGTTCTCCCAGGAGAGAAGGTGGCTCAGAGAGTTGACTGACGCTTTTAAAATCATGAGCAGGCTGGATTGAGTAGTTTGGGAAAATTTGTTCCTGCTCATAAAAAAAAGAACAAGAATGAGAGGGAATAGATTTAAAGTGACAAGCAAAAGAGGCAAAGGTGATGCGAGAATATAACTTTTTCTCATCAGGAGTTACTACAGATGGAATGCACCGCATGGAAATTTGGTGGAGGCAGGTACAGTTGAGGGAGCTATGGTTGGCTATTTGGACAGTAAGGAGGAGAAAGTGAGGTCTGCAGATGCTGGAGATCAGAGCTGAAAATGTGTTGCTGGAAAAGCACAGCAGGTCAGGCAGCATCTAAGGAACAGGAAATTCGACGTTTCGGGCATAAGCCCTTCATCAGGAATGAGGAGGGCATGCCAAGCAGGCTAAGATAAAAAGGTAGGGAGGAGGGACTTGGGGGAGGGGCGATGGGAATGCGATAGGTGGAAGGAGGTTAAGGTGAGGGTGATAGGCCGGAGAGGGGGTGGGGGACAGAGAGGTCAGGAAGAAGATTGCAGGTCAAGAAGGTGGTGCTGAGTTCAGAGGGTTGGGACTGAGATAAGGTGGGGGGAGGGGAACTGAGGAAGCTGGACAAGTTTGCATTCATCCCTTGTGGTTGGATGGAACCATTCTTGTAAATTGTTCTTGTACCCAAGCCCCTTGAACCTGCATAGTTCCATGTATGAGGACAGTATTTGGACAGTAATCATGTGTATGGATATGGGGAAAAGGCAGAAGATTGGCACCAGGTCATTGAGTAAGTTCAGGTACGATGTGCAGAATAGCCTCCTTCTGCACTGTAACAGTTCTGTAATTCTGTAAATGCCAGAGGGCATGCAAGTGTGAGATGAGAAGGTGGTATTGAGTTTGGAGTCTGCTCGGGGCACATTTTATACAACCGTTCCACGTTTTCAGATGAAGCAGAATTGAGACAATTCTCTCGTCTTACCGACAATTACTCCCCTGCCAAACTTCTCCCCTTCAGCCAGGAGGCTTTGTATTTGGGACTCGCTCATTTGCAGTCCGTGAGTGAGGATCTCTCTCCATTCCAGATCCTCCCAATCCTTGTGAGCTATGTGAATAGCCAGGGTGCAGTCCTGCAGCTCAGCCAGCAGAGGTCTCCAACGGGTCTCCACTGTCTTCACACTGTTCAATATCAGGCCTGCATAAGGCTGGCGGAATGAGAGACAGCCAACTCGCATTGACAACCTATTAACCCCTTCAAAACAATAAAGGGCCAACTACGGTAAACCTATTCCAGACCGGGATCTGTAAGAAAAGAAATAAACAAGTATCCCCAGTCATAATGTTGTTGACCTCAAATTTTTAAATTAAGAAAACTTTACCTTGATTCGTTACTTTTTCAGATTTGAGATAGAAATGCCTACTTTCATAAATTGACAGTGTACATTTACTTTGGACTCTAGATAGCAGCTATTATCGTCTGACATAACAAGGAAGACAGTGGCGTGGGGGTAATGTCATTGGATTATAAACCAAAGGCCCATCCTAATTCCCAAGAACGTGGGGTTTGAATTCCACCACAGAAGTGGGTCGAATTTGAATTCACTTAATTAATATACTGAACTGAGTCATAAAGATACCTAGAAATTGAAACCTAATCCCAGTAATTGTGCTATTACCTATTGCCCATAGCTCGGTAGGTCTGGTCTGGTAAGCTAAGCAGACTCAGACCTGGTCAGTATCAGCTAGCTCAACTGATAAACTGAGAGATCTTTAATCTCAAGATTGGGGGTTTGAGCCCCAGCTTACATGCTGTTGTTTGCTGTAGTCAAAAGCACTGGATTAAGGTTCCAGTGTCTTTAGGGCGTATTGGGTGGCATGGTGGCACAGTGGTTAGCACTGCTGCCTCACAGCGCCAGAGACCCAGGTTCAATTCCTGCCTCAGGCGACTGTGTGGATTTTGCACATTTCTCCCCGTGTCTGCATGGGTTTCCTCCGGGTACTCCGGTTTCCTCCCACAACCCAAAAATGTGCAGGTTAGGCGAATTGCCTGTAGTGTTAGGTGAAGAGGTAAATGTAGGGGAATGGGTCTGGGTGGGTTGCGCTTCGGCGGGTCGGTGTGGACTTGTTGGGCCGAAGGGCCTATTTCCACACTGTAAGTAATCTAATCTAAAATCAGGTGATGTCCTTACCTCTAAGCCAGGCAGACTGAGGTCAAGTCTGAACAGGTTAATTAGGAAATATGTATCAGGAAATTATTGTCATAAAACCCCATCTTGTTCAGGGGAGGAAAATTGCCATCACCCATACCTGGTCTGCTCTGCATGTGACTCCAAACCCACAACAATGTGGTTGACTTCTCTCTGAAATGGCCACTGAGTTCAGGGGCAATTCGGCATAGACCACAAATGCTGGCCTGGTCAGCAACGTCCAGATCCTAAGAAAGAGTAAAATAATCACAATTTATTATACTTCAAATTAAAGTTAATTTTTAATTTATGATTTGTCCTTTGTTCACAAATCATTTTTCAATTCATTTATCCTGTCAATGTGTTCCTCGCCCCTCATTGAAAACCATTCAAATTTAAATTTAATTAATAAATCTGGAATTAAGAGCAATTGTAGTGACTGGAAAAGCATTATTGTAAATAACTCATCTGGTTCACTATTGTTCCTTTAGACGTAGGAAATCTGTCGTTACCTGCAAAGACCATTCAGCCCCTTGAACCTAGGCAAAAGTGAGTAGGTACATACCACAAAACCATCTGACCCTCGATAGGGGAAGTAAATTCACCTCAGACTATAGAGCGATAACTAACTCCCCCTCCTCAAACTGGTGAAACTGGTTTTCAAAACTGTTTTCACAGTTAGATTTTGTTATTCTGATATTCACAGCCATTCATAAATTGCAATAATATTGTTTTCTCTCAGTTGGCTGTGTGACTTTGGAACTCTGCTTCTGAAAGTGGTAGAGATGAGGGGTCATTGAATATTTTTAAGACACAGATGGGTTCTGAAGAAGAGCCATACTGGGCTCGAAATGCTAACTCTGTTTCTTTCTCTATAGATGCTGCCAAACCTGCAAAGTTTCTCCAGCAATCCCTCCCTGTGTTTGCTGTGATAGATTCTTGTAAGGTAGGGAAACCAAGGACTGTCATGGGTAGATGGGGATGTGGAATAAGATCAGCGATAGATTCTTGTAAGGTAGGGAAACCAAGGACTGTCATGGGTAGATGGGAATGTGGAATAAGATCAGCCACAATTTTATTGAATAACTCCAAAGGGTCTGTTTCCATGCTGTACATTTCTATGACTCTATGACTGAGCAGGTTCAAGAGGCTTGGGTCAGGGTGGTGCTGAAAAAGCACAGCAGGTCAGGCAGCATCCAAGGAGCAGGAAAATTGATGTTTCGGGCAAAAGCCCTTCATCAAGAATGGCTTTTGCCCGAAATGTCAATTTTCCTGCTCCTTGGATGCTGCCTGACCTGCTGTGCTTTTCCAGCACCACTCTGATCTAAACTCTGGTTTCCAGCACCTGCAGTCCTCACTTTTGCCTAGGTTCAAGGGGCTGAATGGTCTTTGCAGGTAACGACAGATTTCCTTCGTCTAAAGGAACATTAGTGAACCAGATGAGTTATTTACAGTAATGCTTTTCCAGTCACTACAATTGCTTTTAATTCCAGATTTATTAATTGAATTTAAATTTCACCATCTGCCATGATAGGATTCAAACCGACATCTCTGGAGTCTGAGAATATTAAAATCAAAGCAGGGCTGGACAGGAAGCCAAAATCGGTCTGTAATCTGAAATAAGAACAGAAGGTGTTGGAGATACTCTGCTCCTTCTGGCAGCAGCCATGAAGAAGGACAGAGTTAATGTTTCCATGAGACCATCAACTGTAGGAGCAGACGTAGGACATTCAGCCCAATGAGTCCACTCTGCCCTTCAATGAGATTGTCTAATATGATGGTCATCAACTCCATTTTCCTGCCCTTTCCCTATAAACCTCGATTCCCTTACTGGTTGGAAATCTGTCCATTTCAGCCTTGCTGAGAAGTGGCAGATGGAGTTTAATTCAGATAAATGTGAGGTGTTGCATTTTGGGAAAGCAAATCTTAGCAGGACTTATACACTTAATGGTAAGGTCCTAGGGAGTGTTGCTGAACAAAGAGACCTTGGAGTGCAGGTTCATAGCTCCTTGAAAGTGGAGTCGCAGGTAGATAGGATAGTGAAGAAGACGTTTGGTATGCTTTCCTTTATTGGTCAGAGTATTGAGTACAGGAGTTGGGAGGTCATGTTGCAGCTGTACTGAACATTGATTAGGCCACTGTTGGAATATTGCGTGCAATTCTGGTCTCCTTCCTATCGGAAAGATGTTGTGAAACTTGAAAGGGTTCAGAAATTATTTACAAGGATGTTGCCAGGGTTGAAGGATCTGAGCTGTACTGAGAAGTTGAACAGGCTGGGGCTGTTTTCCCTGAGTGTTGGAGGCTGAGGGATGACCTTATAGAGGTTTACAAAATTATGAGGGGCATGGTTAAGATAAATAGACAAAGTCTCTTCCCTGGGATGGGGGAGTCCAGAACTAGAGGGCATAGGTTTAGGGTGAGAGGGGAAAGATATAAAAGAGACCTAAGGGGCAACTTTTTCCATGCAGAGGGTGATACGTGTACGGAATGAGCTGCCAGAGGATGTGGTGGAGGCTGGTACAATTGCAACATTTACAAAGCATCTGGATGGGTATATAAATAGGAAGGGTTTGGAGTGATATAGGCTGGGTGCTGGCAGGTGGGACTAGATTGGGTTGGGATATCTGGCCGGCATGGATGAGTTGGACTGATGGGTCTGTTTCCTTGCTGTACATCTCTATGACTCTATTACCTGGTCTGAACAGTTCTCTGTGGTAAAGAATTCTACACATTCACGCCCCTCTGAGAGAAGAAATTCTTTGTCATCTCTGTCTTAGATGATGCCCTCTAGTCCTCGACTCTCCCACTAGGGGAGACAACCTCTCCAAATCCACCCCTTCGAGTTCCCTGTTGTATGCTTCAATAGGGTTGCCTCTCATTCTTCTATATTCCAAAATGTACAAGTTCAAATAATTTAAATTCCACCAGCTGCCATGGGATGTGAACCTGTGGATCCAGAGCATTAATCTGGGCTGTTGGATTACTAGTCCAATGATGTTGCATGGAAGCATAGAAAAGAGGAATAGGCCATTTGGCCCTTCGAACCTCCTTCAGCATTCAATGTACTCACGATGATCATCCAACTCAGTCTACTGTTCCTGCTTTTGCCCCATACCCAATGATCTCTTTAGCCCTAAGAACTATATCTAACAACTTCCTGAAACAATCTAATGTTTTGGTCTCAGCAATGTTCCATGGTACAAAATTCCACAGACTCACCACTCGCTGGGTGAGGTGATTTCTCCTCATCTCTGTCCTAAATGATTTACCCTGTTTCCTTTGACTGTGAACCTTGGTCCCGAATTCCCCAGTAATCAGGAACATCCTTCCTGCATTTCGTTAAAAATCACACAACACCAGGTTATAGTCCAACAGGTTTAATTTTAAGGCACAACTGTGTCCTCCACAATCACCTGATGAAGGAGCGTCGCTCCGAAAGCTAGTGCTTTCAATTAAACCTGTTGGACTATAATCTGGTGTTGTGTGATTTTTAACTTTATACACTCCAGTCCAACACCGGCATCTTTAAATCTTTCCTGCATTTACCCAGTCTAGTCATCATTAACTGCGTTGACCCTTTTATCATCAAGTCATTTCAAATCAGATATGAGCCTAACATTCTGATGTAGCAAGTGGTTGGTAAATGGGAGTCAATGTGATTGACGAGACAGAGCTGTGGATGAACTGAGCTCAAGTTTACAAAGGAAAAGAGAGAATGACCGCTTAACTACAGTCGAGGCTGGAGTTAATAACACCAGCTACTGTATTTTCCATAAAATTTAAAACAGTGTCATAAAACAGAAAGTTAAAAATCACACAACATCAGGTTATATTCCAACAGGTTAATTGGAAGCACACTAGCTTTCGGAGCGACGCTCCTTCATCAGGTGGATGTGGAAGGTGGTAGCCCTCCACAATCACCTGATGAAGGAGCGTCGCTCCGAAAGCTAGTGCTTCCAATTAAACCTGTTGGACTATAACCTGGTGTTGTGTGATTTTTAACTTTGTACACCAGTCCAACACCGGCATCTCCGAATGAAACAGAAAGCTCTGATTTCAACTGCACATATCATACTAAATTAGAAATGGTGTTAAGACATTATTGCAGATCAGCTACTGGATAATACAGAGGTTTAGGGGACAATTCCTGGTCAGTGCAAATTACTCTGTGCAGGCCACAAGTAGACTTATCCCTGGATTATTTACAAGAGATATTTAATAAGGAAGAAGTGAATTTCAGGCTGACCTTAGAAGACAGGGGCTGCAGAACAGTCCTCTGTGTGTGACTATATTGGGTAGGAAAGAAGATTCACAGGTCAGTGAATGTATCTTCATTGAAAAATTAACACACAGACACTAACCTTCACAACTCACTGCAGCCTGGGAACCTCAACAGGAAGCACCAGCCCAAACCAATTCATCATGCTCACAGCAATGCACAGGCCTAACCAATTGATGACATAAATGCTCATGGGGCCACTGTCAGTGTAAAGAATACATGAAAATTTGGAGTAACAAACAGGCTGTTTCGCCCTCGCTTTTTTCGTTTCACTCAACACGGCCTGTGTGTTATAAATAAAGGCCAAACATTGGATGCTGGAAAACTGAAATAAGAACAGCAGGTGTTAGAAAACACTCTCCTACCTCTGGCAGCATCTGTGAAGAGGGAAACAGAGTTAACATTTCAAGTTGAATCTGAACAGAACCTTCTGTACAAAGTGTTCTTTAGATCTGGTGAATCTTTATTGGAGAGTAAAACAAATGTAGACAGCAGTATCCAAGTTTTTAAAAATGTATTCATTCTTGGAATATGAGTCCCGCTGGTGACATTTCTAATTTATTACTTATTATGCATCTGTATTTCTCCTTTAGAAGGTTATGGTGTCCAGTGTGTACATTCACTTTGGAATAATCTGAAATGAGGTGAAGTGTAAATCTGGGCTAGCCAGTCTGTTCCTGAGTGTCTGAGAGATTCTTAAAATGCAATTTGGATGATTGTGGCTTCACTTTTAAAGTATTTCTGCCAGCCCAGTAATTGATTGATTGATTGACGGATTTTTCTTGTTCATAAATAAGAAAAGGTCAGATACTGAATAATGCTCAGTACTGTACTTTAGCATTGTAAATGGAGCCATTATGGGGAAAACTCAGTGTGGAGCAACTGCAGACCCATGGCTAAAGAAGGGCTCTAATTTGGAACTTTTAACTGTATTTCTCATTTGCTGCTTTACATTGAGAAGAACTGTAATGTTGAACGTTTGACATATTTCTTTAGTTTTATACTTTTTAAACTAAGACTTTGTACCGAGGCACCATGTACACAATATGGCGCTGTGAATTACAACATTGTATATATTTCACTGTAACCCTGTATCCCTATAGTTGAGTACATGTGATAATAGAACCTAATTCTAAGTATGCAGCTGGACTCGTACACCAGAGAGTCAGGAAGAACTGGAAAGCGCCTTTTACTCCCTCAGAATGTTCCATGACCAAGCGCGTGTCTTTGTGAATGTTTGTAATGTGAGGAAGCATAACTGCCAACGTGTGCACAGCAAAAGGGGCAGCACGGTGGCTCAGTGGTTAGCACTGCTGCCTCACAGCACCAGGGACCTGGGTTCAATTCCAAGCGTCGGAGGCTGAGGGGTGACCTTATAGAAGTTTACACAATTATGAGGGGCATGGATAGGATAAATAAGCAAAGTCTTTTCCCTGGGGTCTGGGAGTCCAGAACTAGAGGGCATAGGCTTAGGGTGAGAGGGGAAAGATATAAAAGAGACCTAAGGGGGCAACCTTTTCATGCAGAGGGTGGTATGTGTATGGAATGAGCTGCCAGAGGATATGGTGGAGGCTGGTACAATTGCAACATTTAAAAGGCATTTGGATGGGTATATGAATAGGAAGGGTTTGGAGGTATATGGGCCGGGTGCTGGCAGGTGGGACGAGATTGGGTTGGGATATCTGGTCAGCATGGACGGGTTGGACTGAAGGGTCTGTTTCTATGCTGTACATCTCTATGCCTCTATAACTGTCTGTGTGGAGTTTGCACATTCTCCCCGTGTCTGCATGGGTTTCCTCCGGGTGTCCCGGTTTCCTCCCACAGTCCAAAGATGTGCAGGTCAGGTGAATTAGCCATGCTAAATTGCCCATAGTGTTAGGTGTATCAATCAGGGGTAAATATACGGGAATGTGTCTGAGCGGGTTGCTCTTCGGAGGGTCGGTGTGGACTTGTTGGGCCGAAGGGCCTGTTTCCACACTGTAGGGAATCTAATCCCACAAACACTAATCTGTTCAATGGCCAGATAATTCTTCGTTTCAGTGACTTTGATGAATGACTCAGCATGGGCCAGGATGCCAGGGAGACTCTCATGCTTGGTTTTGAATAGCGCTGCGGATTTTCTATACACACCTAAAACAGACAAATAGAACCTTGATTCACTGGCCCATATTTTAATGTAGTAATGGCTGTAGCTTTTGGGTGCAGAGAATAATGTGGAAATTCAGAAGGTTATGTCAATAATTCTGTGCCCCTTGAAAGGCTGCAGTGTTGAGGCGCTTCAGACTGCAATCATTACAATGTTCTGAGCTAGTACGAACTCTACGCTGTTTGTGTCTCCGTAAAAATCCCCTGAAAAGTTTGCATCTTGTGGAAAGATGTTCAGCTGGGTTTCTAACAGCATGCAAACTTCTTACTTGTTGCTAGGCAGCTTCATTGCACCAGTGGGACTAATTCCAGGTTTTTGAAACAACATTTTTCTTCACATAGTGACATAAAAGTACATATATTTTAAATTATTTAAGTTTATTCATTGATATTTAAGCTTCACTTTAGTTCAATCATAATATTTTTTGTCACCTGAGAATTTAATTGAAGTCTGTGAGAATAAGTCAATGTGATTGGTTTACAGGATTGTTTCAGCACACAGGGAGGTCATTTAGCCCATCGCGTCTGGACAACCTTCTGAACATTTTGACTTTTTAGATTAGAATAGATTAGCTACAGTGTAGAAACAGGCCATTCAGCCCAACAAGTCCATACTGACCCTCTGATGAGTAACCCATCCAGACCTATTTCCCTTTTGACTAATGCACCTAACCCTATGGACAATTTAATTTCTCTTAAGTTTTCTTGCTGTATCTTAAACTTGCTACCTTAATTTCCCCCTGAGCCCAAGCAGCAAATATCACAATTGATTTCCACTAAAGCTGAGGCCAAAACACTGCAGTGATGAGTAGAGGCCATTTTTATTTGGGACCTGTAAGGAGTTCTTTGAGATTAAAGGGATTATACATTTACCATGTATTTAACAAGCTTTAAATTTGTAAACAGATAGGTTTGTACTATTTTAATCATCATATATTTTGGTTAATAGACTTTTATTTTACTGTTAAAACCAACTCTGCAATATTGTGTGTTTTTAGCCCAGAGAAAGAGGCCACCTTGTTAAAACCAACATTAAACAAAATATGATTTGTCAAGCCAGATTTCAATCTGTCATTGGACTTGTCCAGTATTTATATCCATTGGGATCATACCAATTAATATTTTGATGGAGGCAGGAAGTTGGTAGTAATCTGCTATTCCTTCTTCGCTCCTAAGTATATTCCCTTCCGCCTCTGGGAGCACAAGATCCTGTATTTAGCTGCCATCCAGTGTTGGGAATTACCTTGGGAGGTGTCCGTTATCTGATAATTCATTTAGAGTTGAATAGTCTGGTAAAACTGATGTACATAAACTTAAGCGAAGATTGATTGATGAACTGCAGGCTTGAGATTTAATGTAGCCCAAAGAGCTGCTGCACTCTAAGGAGAAAAATAGAAAGGAATTGGCGCATATCATTCACCACCAACCCCACTCTTAATACTTGGTACTACCATGCTCCTGTTTAGTTTTGGAGCAGCATCTCCTACACCACTGGCACTGATGGACTTTATAGACCTGTTGTCTGGGATGATTGTTCATAGAATCCCTACAGTGTGGAAACAGGCCATTCAGCCCATCAAGTCCAAACTGACCCTCCAAAACACATCCTACCTACACCCACTCCTCTTACCTCTTCATTTCACATGGCTAATCTACCTCGCCTGTTCATATGTGGACTGTGCGAAGGAAACCCAGAACTCCCCCACCCAGACACGGGGAGAATGTGCAAACTTCACACAGACAGTTGCTCAAGGCTGGAATCGAACCCAGGTCCCTGGCGCTGTGAGGCAGCAGTGAGTCATCATGACACCACTATTAAGGCCACAGGCTAGTTGGATCTGTTAGATGAGCTGGAGATTTGAAGGTGGAGAGCAATGTAGCAAGATAGATCATACACAATATTGAAGAAGTCATGTCTTGGGGTAAGGAGGGCACACCTGAAGATACCACTTCTGTAGAAGAGAGGCACAAGCAACAAGCGTTGATGGTGCTGCCTTGATAGTGGATATATGTGATATTTTAAACAGGAATAGGAAGTAAATTGCAAAACAATTCCGTTATTGATGGATTCAACATATGAACATAAGAAATAGGAACATTGTAGGCCATTTGGCCCATCGAGCCTGTGCTAGCATTCAATAAGATCGTGGCTAATCTTCTAAATCGACTTCAAAGTTCAGCACAGCCTGATGGTTGTAAAGTTTCTCTGTAAAATGATCTTGGCATAGGCTCAATCTGGTGGCGATTGGGTGTGAAGGGCTAGAATATAAAAATTCCTATCATTTGTCAGTAGTAGACAATAAATTAATAGGCTTTCTTAAAGAGGCCACAAGAATTCACAAGGGAAAATGTTCTGCCAGATTGAAACAAAGGATTGTTAAGGTGACATAGCATCTGACTGAGCACAGATTGAACCTTGCAATGGGACAGCGTAGGATTTGCAGGACTGGCTAATCAGGAACACAACCTTTTGGAAATGATCCCAATAAAGTTCTAACCAGCCACTAATTTTTTTTAATACGTTTCACCTTTCTTTGCATAACATTAACCTGAACATGAGAACATGAAATATGAATCAAGGACAACAAAATAACATTTATCCCAATGCAAGTAATAAATGTTTTGTTGATAGTTTCAGTTTCAGTTCATCAATATATGGTTTAATCTTGTGGAGAAGTAATCCTTTGGTTTTCCAATACATAAATTAGAAAGGAAGTTGGTCTGCAATTGTAGAGTGCATTATTGGGCACGAATGAGGTTTCATGTTGTGTATTTGAAGTGGGTTCTCTTGAAAAAAAAAAGGCAAATTATGATTGTATCTGTAACACATCCTCTAATGCCATTTTATTTTTCTGACTTTTAAATTCGAATGGTCACAGTAGGACAGTGTTTTGGGAACTGCTGTAGGTAGGGGACAGCATGGTGACTCAGTGGTTAGCGCTGCTGCCTCACAGCGCCAAGGACCCAGGTTTGATTCCAGCCTTGGGTGACTGTGTGTGGAGTTTGCACGTTCTCCCTGTGTCTGCGTGGGTTCCCTCCGGGTGCTCTAACATTAGGTGAATAGGCCATGCTGAATTGTCCAGGGGTTTGTAGGTTGGGTGCATTAGTCAGGGATAAATGTAGGATAATGGGGTTGGGTCTGGGTGGGTTAATGGAATGGGTCTGGGTGGGTTACTCTTTGGAGGGTTGGTGTGCACCCCTGAAGGGCCTGTTTCCACACTTTAGGATTCTATGATTCTAGGAGTGGGCACAATGGGATTAATGTGCTGCGTCCAGTTGCCGACACTGTGCACATCCTTAAGGATCAGCTGGATTGGTGCCGTGTGTTGAGCTAGAATGAAGCTAAATGTCTCTGGTACATAAAAGGGAATTTTTGAGGGGGCATCCCACTGAGTTGTGCAAAACATTCACTGTTGCATATGAGGCAAAACTGGATTGTTACTTCAAAGTAAATCACAAAGAGCTTGACCAAAGGACATAAATTCAAAATGGCAATAGCGCCAACTTGATTCTTTCCACATTCCACGTTTGAAATAGGCAAAGTGGTAGAGGTTAAAACATCGAGGATATTCAGAGTGCAATTGGAAGCAAAGTTGGGACAATTTGAGTGTGTGGTGTATGTGTACCTCTATCTTTCTCTGGGTTAGAGAAGTTAGAGAACTGCAGTTGAAGCTGGGGTTGCATTATAATACAATAGCAAATGAATCCACTTTTCCTTTTATATGTTAGCATCAGCATTTGCAAATAGTGGTATTCGTCCAGAGACAATGGAATACCAGACAGATGTGAATCGATGCCTCATAACAATAACTCAATTTCTCTGTCCACAGCTGCTGCCTGACCTGCTGAGTGTTTTCAGCGTCTTCTCTTGCTCCTTCAGATTTCAGCATCCAAAGTGTTTGCTTCTCTGTCACGAAAGGAACCATGAACAACACTACATCCAGAAGAAGAACATAAAGTGTACCATAGTGAGACTGTGTCAACTAAAGGGAGATGGTAAGGCTAAGGCTAAGGCCAAGGTAGCTGGTGGGTGAGGTCTGTATTTCAATTGTGAGGTCCAGGGGAGATATGATGTAGACGCCAATTTCTAATTGGTAGGGGGGAGTGTAAAAATAAGCCTAAATTTGAATCAACTCTGAATGCACTTCAATATCACTGTATAACTATCCAAAACAAACCAGATAACTTTTCCAAGACTGAGAACCTTGAGGTTATTTGTAGCAGAATATTACTAAAAGTACTTGCTGTTATATAAAATAAACTCAAAGTCTATCAGTTTAGGGATCTAGACAGGGTATTTCCCCTTGTGGGAGAATCTAGGATCAGAGGGCATCATCTCAGAATAAGGGGCTGCATATTTGAGACAGAGTTGAGAGGGATTTTCTTCTCTCGGAGGCAATTCTTTACTGCAGAGGCCATTTGAGGCTGTGACCTCACAGATACTCAAGGCTATATAGACAGCTTTTACATCAGTCAGGGAATCAAGGTAATGCGGAAAAGGCAGGAAAAGTGGAGTTGAGGATTATCAGACCATCTTATGAATGGTGAAGCAGACACAATGGGCTGAATGAGTCAAGATTAGAGTGGTGCTGGAAAAGCACAGCAGGTCAGGCAGCATCCGAGGAGCAGGAAAATCGATGTTTCAGGCAAAAGCCCTTCATTCCTGAAAAAGGGGTTTTGCCTGAAACGTCGATTTTCCTGCTCCTTGGATGCTGCCTGACCTGCTGTGCTTTTCCGGCACTACTCTAATCTTGACTCTAATCTCCAGCATCTGCAGTCCCCACTTCTGCCACAATGGGCTGAATGGGCTATTCCTGTTCCTTTCTCTTATTGTAGAATCTCTACATTATGGAAGCAAGACATTTGGTCTGTTGAATCCACATTGATCCCCTGAAGGGCTTTTGTCCGAAAAGTCGACTCTTCTGCTCCTTGGATGCTGCCAGACCTGCTGTGTTTTTCCAGCACTGCTCTCTCGACTCTAATCTCCGGCATCTACAGTCCTCACTTTTGTCTCTGAAGAGCATCCCGCCCATCCCCATCCCCATCCCCATCCCCATCCCCATAACTCTGCCTTTCCCATGGCTAATCCACTTAGCCCGCACATCCCTGGATACAATGGGGTAATTTAGCAGAGCTAATTCACCTAACCTGCTCAACTTTGCCTAGTGGGAGGAAATCAGAGCACCCAGAGGAAACCCACACAGTCATGGGAAGAAGGTACAAACTCCGCTCAGACTGTCACCCGAGAGTGGAATTAAACCCGGGTCCCTGGCACTGAGAGGGAGCAGTGAACCACTGTGCCACTCTAAATAATAGTCTCCATCATTTAGGAGGGTACTTGGACGTATTTGTTGCAGCTGTTAATCCATCTGTGTTTGGGTTCAGACATGAAACTGCTCAAGACCAGACCTGACTCCAGGCTGATAAATTTCCTGCTTCCAGAACCATATCGTCAATCCTTGTTTGGAAGGGGCTGGTGTTGCCTTGTACAATGCAGTTCCATCCCTTACATCGAATCCTGGCTCGGACACAGAGTTTCTCTGTCTTTATCCGCCCATCCCCCTTTGCAGAAAGCAGTTTGAATTGAAGCCAGCAGAAAATTGCAGTGGGAGCGGCTTTTTGCCAGAACATGCTGGTGTTTTGTGCCAAACTGAACAATGAACTGAGACTAAGATATAAAGTCACGATGTAGAGGTGCCGGTGTTGGACTGGGGTGAACAAAACCAGAAGTCACACGACTCCAGATTCTGGTCCAGCGGGTTTATTTGAAATCACAAATAATTGATTTCAAATAAACCTGTTGGACCATAATCTGGTGTCGTGGGATTTCTGAAGTGAAAGCAAGGCACTGGCTAGCTATTTCGTCCCACTTTAACACCGACGTGTCTTTCACGAACATCTGGAGACTTGAGTGCAAATTAGTCTCTTTCTTCTTGGAGCCTTATTCTGTTGGTGAGTAAAAATGTATCAAATAGAAGCAGCCACTTGCAATATAGGCAGAACCTTTTACTTCAATAGGCTTTTGTTAACAGTGAGGTTTAGCAGGATAGCAAATGGGCATGTTCAGAGCTGTGGCTCAGCTGGTGGCAATCATGCCTGTGAGTCAGGAGTTCATTGAAGTAATTCCCGTTTCAGAAGCTTGAACAGAAAACCCAGGAATGACATTCAGGTAAATGTAAACGATCCCGGTGTAGGAGTAAGAAGAACAGTGAAATCCATCCCACTGTCTTAGTCAACGCCTAAAAACCACACAATCTTGTTGTTGGTACACTGGTGTATGTGGGATCTTGCGTTATGCACATTGACTGCTGTGAATCCCCCTTTAAAACAGGGACTAAACCTTTTCAGGAGAAGGTGCTACTTTAATGCAGGTTCTTTCTTATGTTGGGGAGGTGGCGGCATAAAGTTAGCTCGCTGAGCTGGAAGGTTTGTTTTCAGACGTTTCGTCACCATGGCGAGGTAACATTATTGCCTCAATTTGGCAATGAAAAAACTTATAATCTGGTCAGGTTGTAGCAAACCCAGCGCAGTAAATGGGCTTGGAGTGAAGAGGGAATAAACCAAGTTTTAGATAGTGTGTGTAATTCTACATTGACTCTCTGTAGTCTGATTAATAACAAATAGGTACATAGTGTAAAGTAAAATGTTGATAGTTTATAAGAATAAGGACTTACACGTTGAGCTGTTTTCTTGTTTGTTTTGCAACCCCTTCTAAAATTGAAACTGTGGTGTTTAACTCTTTCCAATCTCTTTTGGGCCCAAAGTAATTCTGACTAGGGAACAGGGAACCAGACTGTTCTCTCCAACCTTTGTGTGTGTCTTTCTTTAGCCAGTTAGTCAGAGTTGTTGCTCTCTCTCTAGGAAAGCAATAGATCCAGGTACTTGAAAGCTCCTTCATTTTATAACTCCTGCCTCCACACAATTGCAAGGTATGCTTGTGTGATATATTGTACTGTAACACAAACTGCATGTTCATAAAAATCAAAGCAGCAATAAGCCACAAAGTTCTTGAGCCTGCAATTCCATTCAATTAGATCACCACAGGTCTGATATCAGTCTCAGCTCCACTATCCTGCCCCAGCCCTTTAATTCCCAGAATATACACAATGGATGACCATTTCCAGGATAGAGAATTCCTCACACCCACAATCCTCTGTGTGAAGAAATTCCACATTATTTCAAGGCTAAAGAGCTTACCCTTTTTCCCCCCTTTTCCTGGGATCTGGACATTATTTGACAAGGCAAGCATTCGTTCCTGATCTCTAAGTGCCCTTGAACTGTGCCATTTCAACCACAATGCTGTGGATCAGGAGTCACAAGAAGGCTGGACAGGGCAGGAGAAACAGTCTTCCTTTTCTGCCCTGGGTCCCATGCCCCCACGGCATTAACCTGGGTAGTGGGATTACCAGCCTAGCAACAGCACCACTACGCCACCATCTCCCCTTACTCTGTGTTTGCAAACCCTGGGCCGGGGAAACAGTCTCCCAAAACCTATTAAGGCCTCAGAGAATTAAATATCTTTCAATGAAAGCACCTCTTGTTCTAAATTGCAGAGGCTTGTTTGATTCAATCACTGCTCATAGGACAGTCCTCTCAGCCCAAGCTCCCACTCATGTACATTTGAAGGTTTTTGTAACCCTGTACTAAGAATTATTTTAAAAAGCAATGGATGCAGTTAGATAAATGTATTACAACATTGCTCTTCCTTAAAGTTCAAGCCCAAAATTTGGGGTCTTAAGTAGAAGAAAATGATGAATAGATCAAAGGAGGAGAAACTCTATTCCAGATGGTGAATAGATTATGAAGCTCATTACCACAAGGAGTAGTTGAGGTGAATATAAAAGATGTATGTATGGAGAAACTACATAACACATGAGGAAGAATGAAGTAGCAGAGTATGGTCATTGGGTGAGATCAAGGGCAAGGTTAGGACAAAGCTTATGTAGAGAATAAATCTCAGCACAGCTCGGTTTGACTGAATGGCCTGTTTCTATGCTGTAAATTCTATGTAAGTTAGAAAACTGAGTGTAAATGTTTAGGATAAGGTATCAGAAAGTATTAGAGGCTATCGTGCCACAATATTAGAAATGGACTCCTCCATATCTTTGCTCTTTAAAAGTGTGACCCAGGCTGCAATACCAAAAGCCACCAGCTGGTGCTGCTGCTGAGAAGCCCACCAGTGCCACCAGTAGGCCAACTTTGGGACTGACACTGTTTGCAAAACAAATGTGTGACAATCTCCTGTGTTAACACATTCAGAGGGTTACAGCTTTGCACATCATTGGGGAGTTTTCAGTTAAGCTTCATTCCTGAAACAGTCATCTGCTTCAGAGGCTGATGATGATACATCGGTTGCCATGACAAGGTCGTTTTGGGAGCAGTCACTAAGTCTGCTGAAGCGTTAACTTCCATAACGATGTTTTCATATTGCTGACCCAATAATGCCATTGCTTTTCTCATTATCTCTCGTGTCCTTTTGTCTTTGTCTATGATGGAACCTTGTAGTAATGCCCCTTTAAATATAGCCCATTCTCATTATAACAGTCCTCAGCAGCATCGAACTTTGGACAACAAATTATACACGGCATAGGCACGTTATGCAAATGTTGAAGACAAACTCTGGTTGTTTGACAACAGAGACAGTGACAGAGGTCAGACTGTATTAAAAGCATAAAACGATGGCTTGATATATTCATTAAAAACAGACAGTGGGAACAGCGAGAGGGTTTTTAACCCATTTATTTGGGTTTGTTGTTCAGGATGATATGCCAAAGCACACTGACACAGTCCCCTTCCTGCCTGTCGTTGTACTCTGTCCCCATTACCCAGCATCCTGATGAATCCATCATTTTTTCACATTTCAACATTTGCTGCACTAGATGGCAGTCTATTCCATATTGCACTGCATGCTCTGAAATATGAAGAGGCTGCCCTTTTCACCACTGTTTAACTTGGCAGATCATAAAATTGGATCAGCTGGCTGATCAATGTGCCAAGGTTTGCTGGGAAGAGTCAGTGCAAATAGCTCCTTTTGTTCAACCCCTCCCCCGCCCACACGATTCACCCAAATCCACCCTCCACCTCCCAAAGCCAGTCTGACTTCTAGCCAAGTCCAACTGCTAATTTATTGGATCCATTCTCTCTCTCTCATCTGATCCTGTGATATCTTGCTAAAGTGACCTCACATAACATAAAGCATGGAAAAGGACCAGTCGGCCCATGGTGAATATACTGCCTCTTTGACATAGCTCTCCAGTTAGTCCCACTTACCCTGTACTCTTGAAACTGTTTCATAGGTCATAGAATCATACAGTACAGAAACAGACCTTCTGGTCCATCCAGTCCATGCTGACCATAATCCCAAACTAAACTAGTCCCACCCACCTGTGCATGTCCCAGATCCCTCCAAGCATTTCTTATTCATGTGCTTATCTAAATGCCTTTTAAATGTTGTAACTGTATCTACATTCAACACCTTGTCTGGAAGTTCATTCCACACATGAACCACTCTCGATGTAAAAAAATTGCGCCTCATGTCTTTTTTAAAACTTGCTCCTCTCACCCTAAAAATAAGCCTCCCCGGTCTTGAAATCCCCCATCCTGGGGAAAGGACACCTGCAGTTCACCTTATACTATACTCCTCATGACATCTCTGTAATGTCACCTCTCAACCTCCTATGCTCCAGTGAAAAATGTCCCAGCCTATCTATTCCCGCAGCATCCTGGTAAACCTCTTGTAAACCCTCTCCATCTTTAATAATGTCCTTCCCATAAAAGAGTGACCAGAACTGGATTCATATACTCTTTTTCAAGTTTCACCTTTGGAAGGAAACAAAGGTGTATCTTAAGCATGTACATTTCTCCCATATTTCAAAGATGTGTAGGTTAGGTGAATTGGCCATGATAAATTGCCCATAGTGTTCAGAGATGTGTAGATTAGATGCATTAGTCACGGATAAATGTCGGGTAATAGGGTAGGGGGATTGGTTTGGGTGGGTTACTTGTCGGAGGGTTGGTGTAGACTTGTTGGGCTGAATGGCCTGTTTCTGCATTGTAGGGATTCTATGATCTATTTGAATTCTTTTATCTTTTTTCTAATGCCATGAATTATAAAGCCAGTCTCCCTCCCTGACCCCGACTTAAACCAAAGAATCCTATCCCAATCAAGCTGTACCTTGATAAATCTTTCAGGGATCACCTCTGAAACTTCAGTATTCCCAGAAACAAATGCTATTTGTTTCCACTGATGGGAACTTGACACCATTTTACAACACCTTTCCTTTAGCTGACACACTGACCAGCCCTAACCAACAAACCAACCACAGCTGAGAGCCCAGAATGGGACTCGTATGAATGACGATCTGCTCACAGCCAAGTTTTTGCATGGTGATGGTGGATATTGTATTTCTCCTATTTTCTAACCTGTGGTTTAGTTTAACTGGTCCCCCAAAGGCTATAGGGATGTCAACAACAATAACTCAGATTCATAGAGAGAATTTAATATGAGATCTTGACCTGGAATGTACTCAGTCACACAAACACTGATCCAAAGGAGAGAGTAGAACAGATAATCAAAGAAGTTGACTTTAAGATGCATGTTAAAAGTGAAAAGGCAGAGTGGCAGAGGGGGGGGGAATGCCAGAACTTAGGGCAACATGCAGAACTTACAGGAACATCCAAATGCCAAAGTGTTAAAGGATTAGTGCTGATCAGTGGCCCTTTTTATTCCTTCCTGGGATGTGGGAGTCACTGGCTAGGCCAGTGTTTCTAGCCCATTCCTAATTGCCCTTGAGAAGGTGGTGATGAGCTGCCTTCTTGAACCATTACAATCCTGGACTGTAAGGACATCTACAGCACTGTCAGAAACGGAATTCTAGAATTCTGACCCAGCAACTGTGAAGGAACTGCAATATATTTCCAAGCCATGAAGGCAGAGAGTTGAGATAAAAGGTTCTGTTTTGGAATGGCAAGTGGTGTCCTGCAGGGTTCAGTGTTGGGGCCACAGCTGTTCACTTTATATATTAATGATCTGGATGAAGGGACTGGGGCATTCTGGTGATGTTCACCGATGATACGAAGTTAGGTGGACAGGCAAGCAGTTCTGAGGAGGTGGAGAGGCTGCAGAAAGATTTAGACAGTTTAGGAGAGTGGTCAAGAAATGACTGATGAAATTCAATGTGAGCAAATGCAAGGTCTTGCACTTTGGAAACAAGAATACACTGACTCTTCCCAGCATTCCACGCTTCAGGCTCACTGCCTTTATTCCTGATGAAGGGCTTTTGCTCGAAACGTCGATTTCGCTGCACTTTGGATGCTGCCTGAACTGCTGTGCTCTTCCAGCACCACTGATCCAGAATCTGGCTTCCAGCATCTGCAGTCATTGTTTTTACCAGCATTTCTATGCCTGGTCCAGTCCAGTTTCTGGTGAACAGTAAACCCCAGGATTTTGAGAGTAGAGGATTTAATAATGGTAATGCTATTGAATGTCAAAGGGAGATAAATTCTGTCTTCTTGGAGATGGTCATTAGCTGGTGCTTTTGTGGCTCAAATGTTACTTGCCACTTCTCGCCCAAGCCTGGATCTTACTGCATATGGCCGCAGACTGCTTTCAGTGTTCATGAAATTGTGAATGGTACTGAACATCCCACTTCTGACCATAAGGCAGAAGCAGATAATGATGATTGGTCCAGGGTACTACCTTGACGAATGTCTGTGGTGATATCATGGGACTGAGCTGTTTGGTTTAGCGCAGTCCCAACCTTCTTCCTTTGCATTAGATATGATTCCAAACAGTGGAGAGTTCTCTCCGTATTCCCATTGACTTCAGTGTTGGCAGGGCTCCTTGATGCCACACTCAGTAAAGTGCTGCCTTGATTTTAAGGGCAGTCAATCTCACCTCATAAGATTAGCCCTTTTGTCCATGTTTGGATCAAATTTTTATGATTTATTCGCTGGATGAGGGCATCAATGGCTAGGCCAGTATTATTGCCCACAGGTCAATTAAGGGTCATCCACTTTGTTGTGGGTCTGGAGTCATATGTAGGTCAGACCAGGTAAGTATGGCAATTTCCATTCCTAAAGAACATTAGTGAACTACATGAGTTTTTCTGATAATTGGCAATGGATTCATGGTCATGAATAGGTTCTTAATTCCAGATATTTTATTGAATCCAAATTTCATCATCTGAAGTGATGGGATTCAAACCCAGGTCCCCAGAACATTATCTGAGTTACTGGGTTAACAGTCCAGCGATATTACCCTAGGCCATTGCCCTCCTGTCCATGAGGACAAGAGCTGAGTGGCCCTGGTGGAATCAAAACTGAGGGTCAGTTATTGCTATGTATTGTCAACACTACAGCATCACCGTGCTAATGATTGAGAGTAGACAGTTACGGCAGCAATTGGCCAGTCTGGAATTGTTCTGCCTTTTGTGCACAGCATATACGGTCAATTATGCACAGAGTCAAGGGTGTGGTGCTGGAAAAGCACAGGAGGTCAGGCAGTGTTTTGGGCATAAGCTCTTCATCAGGCTTACGCCCAAAACGTCAACTCTCCTGCTCCTCGGATGCTGCCTGATCTGTGCTTTTCCAGCACCACACTCTCGACTCTGATCTCCAGCATCTGCAGACCTCCCTTTCTACATTATGCACATTGCCAAGTATTTGCCAGTGTTATAGCCAACACTGGATAGCTTTGCTCAGGTGTGGCAGGTTCTGGAACACAAGTCTTCAGGACTATTGCTGAGAGGTTCTCAATACTCACAGTATCTAGTTCCTCTCTGGGCTCCTCCAATCTGAAGGACAAAAGAACCAAAAGTGATAGGAAGTAAGAGGTTTAGAACATAGAACGATACAGCGCAAAACAGGCCCTTTGGCCCTCGATGTTGCGCCGGCCTGTGAACTATTCTAAGCCCATCCCCCTACACTATCCCATCATCATCCATGTGCTTACCTAAGAATTATTTAAATCTCCCTAATGTGGCTGAGTTAACTACATTGGTAGGCAGGGCATTCCATGCCCTTACCACTCTCTGAGTAAAGAACCTGCCTCTGACATCTGTCTTAAATCTATCACCCCATCAATTTGTCGTTATGCCCTCTCGTAAACTGACATCATCATCCTAGGAAAAAGACTTTCACTGTCTACCCTATCTAATCCGCTGATCCTCTTGTAACTCTCTATCAAATCCCCTCTTAGCCTTCTTCTCCCCAATGAGAACAGACCCAGGTCTCTCAGCCTTTCTTCATAAGACCTTCCATCCAGACCAGGCAACATCACCTCTGCACCTTTTCCAATGCTTCCACATCCTTCCCAAAATATGGCGACCAGAACTGTACACAATATTCCAATTGGGGCCGCACCAGCGTTTTGTACAGTTGCAGCATGGTATTGCGGCTCCGGAACTCAATCCCTCTATGAATGAAACCTAACACACCGTAAGCCTTCTTAACAGCACTATCCACCTGGGTGGCAACTTTCAGGGATCTATGTACATGGACTCCACATGCACATCCACACTACCAAGAATCTTTCCATTGACCCAGTAATCTGTCTTCCTGTTATTTTTCCCAAAGTGCATCACCTCACATTTATTTGCATTGAACTCCATTTGCCATCTCTCAGCCCAACTTAGTTTGTCCAAGTCCTCCTGCAACCTGTAACATTCTTCCAACTGTCCACTACTCCACCGACTTTAGTGTCATCTACAAATTTACTAATCCATCCACCTGTGCCTGTGTCTAAGTCATTTATAAAAATGACAAACAGCAGTGGTCTCAAAACAGATCCTTGTGGCACACCACTCGTAACCGGACTCCAGGCTGAATATTTTCTATCAACCACCACTCACTATCTTCTTTCAGAAAGCCAGTTTCTAATCCAAACTGCTAAATCACCCTCAATGCCATGCCTCTGCATTTTCTCTGCCTACCATGTGATACCATATCAAAGGCTTTACTGAAGTCCATGTACACCACATCAGCTGCCCTACCCTCATCCATATGCTTGGTCACCTTCTCAAAAAACTCAATGAGGTTTGTGAGACATGACCTGCCCATCAAAACCATGTTAACTATTTGAAATCAAACTGTTGCTTGACAACAGTTGTAAGGCTCACTGGTCTATAATTACCTGGGTCACCTCTACTGCCCTTCTTGAACAAAGGCACAATATTTACAATCCTCCAGTCCTCTGGTACTAAACCTGTAGAGAATGACAACTCAAATATTACAGCCAATGGCTCTACTATCTCCTCCCTAGCTTCCCAGAGAATCCTCGGATAAATCCCATCCGGCTCAGGGGACTTGTCTACTTTCACTCCTTCTAGAATTGATAACACCTGTTCTTAACTAACCTCGATCCTCTCTAGTCTAATATCTTGTACCTCATTCTTCTCCTCTACAATATTCTCCTTTTCCTGGGTGAAACCCGATGAGAAATATTTGTTTAGCACCTCTCTGATCTCCACAGGGTCTACACTCAGAACTTCCCACTTCTGTCTTGGCTGGCCCTATTCCCACTCTAATCATCCTCTTATTCCTCATATACCTATAGAAAGCTTTAGGGTTCTCCTTTATTCTATTTGCTAAAGACTGCTTGTGTCCTCTCTTTATTCTTCCTAACTCTCTCTTTAAATCCTTCCTAGCTGATCTGTAATTCCCCATTGCTCATCTGAACCATCATGCCTCATCAACACCATAATCCTCCTTTTTTTGTTTAACAAGAGATGCAATTTCTGTAGTAAACCACGGTTCCCTTACCTTATCACTTCCTCCCTACCTGACAGGGACATACCTATCAAGGACACGCAATATCTGTTCCTTAAACCAGCTTCACATTTCCATTGTCTGCATCCCCTGCATTTTGCCACCCTATTCTATGCATCCTAATTCTTGCCTAATCGCATTATAATTGCCCTTGCCCCATGAATAACTCTTAACCTGTGGCATGTACCTATCCCTTTTCATCGCTAAACTAAACGTAACTAAATTATGGTCATTCTGTCCAAAGTGCTCACCTGCAACTAAAACACCTGGCCTGGTTCATTACCAAGCATCAGATCCAGTGGGGCCTCCCCTCTTGTCGGTCCTTTGGCATACTGTGTCAGGAAACCCTCCTGTACACATTGGACAAAAACCGATCCAGCCGACGTCTGCCAGCACATTCCTGTGACCGTGAAATCCAGTCCCTGTCCTCCTTACACTCATCCTCCTGTGCACTACAACTACACCTCAGGTTCCCATCGCCCTGCTGAGCTAGTTTAGGTTCTAAATGGGACTAGTTGGGTTATGCTTATAAAGCCCCTCCATGGCCACAATGGGCTGATTGGCCTCCATCTATGCTGTAGTTATTGTACAATTCTGTGATCCCACTATTTCTTAGCATTGGGTGGCACCAGGAGGAGGTCGGGACACAGTATTCTCTTGACACGTTGGCTGAATACGGGTTCAAAATGCTCAGCCATGTCTTTTACACTGTGCTGAGCTTTTCCCCAAGGATGGGAATATTTGTGGCCTTTCAGTTAGCTGATTAGTTGTCCACCACCTTTCTCAATGGGATGTGGCAGGACCTCAGAGCTTCAACCTGATTCATTGGTTGTGGGATAGTTTAGCTGTGTCTAACACAGCTGCCTTGATATGCAAGTCATCCTGAGCTATAGGTTCGAGAGGCTGACACCTCACTGATAAATATACCCAGTTTGGTACCTGGGCTGTGCCGTCACTCTGCAAGGAACCTTGTTGCATCCCTTCCTTTGCCTGATTCTTCCTTTCCAAGTCCTGGGCATGATCATCTGAACACGAGGTATTATTTCTAGAGGAATAGAAAAAGGTCTTATACTGGAGTGGGCAATGTCCCTGGCACTGAGCCAGAGCTCTCGATTCTAATCCCACTCTAGCACCCTATGACCAAAGAGGAGACTGTGGCATAGTGGTAAGGTCATTGGACTATAAATCCAGAACCCTTTGCTAATGTTCTGAGGCAGCACAGTGGCTCAGTGATTAGCACTGCTGCCTCACAATGCCAGGGACCAGGGTTCAATTCCACACTTGGCTGACGGTCTGTGTAGAATTTGCACATTCTCCCCATGTCTGCGTTGGTTTCCTTCAGATGCTCTGGTTTCTCTCACAGTCCAAAGATATGTAGGTTAGATGGATTGGCCATGCTAAATTGCCCATAGTGTTCAGGGATGTGCAGGCTAGATAGGTTAACCATGGAAAATTCAAGGTTACATGGATAGGGTAGGGGGTGCTGATGCTGAATGGTGTCTTTCCATACTGTTGGGAATTCTATGAATATTCTGAGGACATGAATCTGAATTCCTCCATTGCAGATGGTGAAGTTTGAATTCTATATAAAAAACATCTGGAATTAACAACTAACATAATGGTGGCTGCTGACTACAGAATAGAAAACCATCTGATTAGTTTAATGTCCTTTTGGAAAGGAAATCTGCCATTCTTACTTGGTCTGGTTTACATGTGACTCCAGACCCATGGCTATATGGTTCGCTCTTAACTTCCTCCACTTTCAGCAGTGGTGGGAGTGGGGAGAGTGAGGACCGGAGGCTGCTGGGAAGGTAAATTGCCCTTTCATTTCGGCAGCAGAGCTGAGTGGGACCAGTCGAGTTGCACTCTGGGAAGGTGAGTGAACTGATGTATTTGGGCAGTGGCTGAGGATTCAATGGGTCAGGGGTGTTTCAGATCGGCTGCAGAACATTCTGAAGGGGGAGGGTGAACAGCCGGCCGTCATGGTACATATAGGTACCAATGATATCGGTAAAAAAAATGGGATGAGGTCCTAGAAGCAGAACTTAGGAAGTTAGGAGGCAAGTTAAAAAGTAGGACCTTAGAGGTAGTAATCTCAGGATTGCTACCAGTGCCACGTGCTAGTTAGAGTAGAAATGAAAGAGTAGGCAGGATGAATGCGTGGCTTGAGAGATGATGCAGGAGGGAGGGGTTCAGATGTTTGGGACATTGGGACCTGTTCTGGGGGAGCTGGGACTATTACAAATTGCACGGTCTACACCTGGGCTGGACTGGAACCAATGTCCTAGGGGGTGCTTTTGCTAACGCTGTTGGGGAGGGTTTAAACTAATGTGGCAGGGGGATAGGAACCAAATGAGTAGATTAGATTAGATTAGATTAGACTTACAGTGTGGAAACAGGCCCTTCGGCCCAACAAGTCCACACCGACCCGCCGAAGCGCAATCCACCCATACCCCTACATTTACCCCTTACCTAACACTACGGGCAATTTAGCATGGCCAATTCACCTGAACCGCACATCTTTGGACTGTGGGAGGAAACCGGAGCACCCGGAGGAAACCCACGCAGACACGGGGAGAACGTGCAAACTCCACACAGTCAGTCGCCTGAGTCGGGAACTGAACCCGGGTCTCAGGCGCTGTGAGGCAGCAATGCTAACCACTGTGCCACCGTGCCGCCGCGATTAGATTAGATTAGTGGATAGTATGGAAGCAGTTACTAAAGACTGTAAGGAACTAGATAATGAAGTCAGCATGACTAAGGGGAACAGTAGGCAGGGAGCAGATGAATGCAAAGGGACTGAGGTGGTCTGAGGTGCATTTGTTTTAATGTGATAAGTGTAATAGGTAAGGCAGATGAACTTAGGGCTTGAATTAGTACCTGGGAGTATGGTGTTTTTGGTATTACGTACTTGGTTGAGAGAAGGACATGATTGGCAACTAAACATCTCAGGATATAAATGCTTCGGGGGATATAGAAGGAAGTAAGAGGAGTGGAGGAGTTGCATTACTAGTCAGAGAGGATATACAGCTGTGCTGCACTATGGAGGACTCGAACAGTGAGGCAATATGGGCAGAGCTCAGAAATAGGAATGGTGTGGTAATATGTTGGGGCTGTAATACAGGCTTCCAAACAGCGAGCATGAGGTAGAAATACAAATATGTAAACAGATTATGGAAAGATATAGGAGCAACAGGCTGGTGGTGATGGGAGATTTTAATTTTCCCAACATTGACTGGAATCCACTTAGTGTTCAAGGTCTAGATGGAGAGAATTTGTAAGGAGCATCCGGGAGGGTTTTTATAGGGTATGTAACTAGTCCAACTTGGGAAGGGGCCATACTGGATCTGCTGTTGGGAAATGAGCCTGGCCAGGTGGTTGAAGTTTCAGTACGGGATTACTTTGGAAAAAGGGATCACAATTCCATAAGTTTTAGAGTACTCATGGACAAAGACGAGAGTGGTCCTAAGGGAAGAGTGCTAAACTGGGGGCAGGCTAACTATTGAAAACTTCAGCAGGAGCTGGGAAATGTGGATTAGGAGCAGCTGTTTGAATGTAAAACCACATTTGAAATGTGGGAGGCTTTTAAACAGAGGCTGATTAGAGTGCAGGACAGATGTATCCCTGTGAAAATGAGGGATAGAAATGGGAAGATTAGGGAACCATGGATGACAGGTGAAATTATGAGACCAGCTAAGAGGGAAAAGGAAGCATACACAAGGTCTAGGTGACTGAGAACAGAAGCAGGTTTGGAAGAATATCGGGGAAATAAGACCAATCTGAAACGAGGAATTAAGAGGGCTAAAAGGGGTCATGAAATATCTTTAGCAAACAAGGTTAAGGAAAATCGCAAAGCCTTTTATTCCTATATAAGGAGCAAGAGGATAACTGGAGAAAGGGTTGGCCCACTCAAGGACAAAGGAGGAAAGTTATGCATGGAGTCAGAGAAAATGGGTGAGATTCTTAATGAGGACTTTGCATCGGTATTCACCAAGGTGAGGGACATGACGGCTGTTAAGGTTAGGGATAGATGTTTGGTTACTCAAGGTCAAGTCAGCATAAGGAGGGAGGAAGCATTGGATATTCTAAAAGGTATTAAGGTGGACAAGTTCCCAGGTTGCTGAGGGAAGCAAGAGAGGAAATAGCTGGGACCTTAACATTTCTTTGTAGCATCCTTGAACATGAGTGAGGTCCTGGAGTACTGGAAAATTGCTAATATTGTCCACTTATTTAAGAAGGGTAGCAGGGATAACTCAGATAATTATAGACTGGTAAGCCTGACATCAGTGGTAGGGAAGCTGCTGGAGAATATACTGATTGGTAGGATCTATTTACCTTTGGAAGAAAATTGATTTATCAGCTATAGGCAACGTGGTTTTGTGCAGGGAAGATCATGTCTTGCCAACTTAATAGAATTCTTTGAAAATGAAAAGGATTCTGGGTAATCCAAGATGGAGGATGGGAAAAATTTCTGGCTGTAACAGGCTGGTCTTTTTTTGAGATATTTTAGGTGTTGGAGGTGGTTTCCTCGAATTCCAGGAGCAGCAACTTCTGTTTTATATGTTGCTGCATTGTTTTGGAATGGTGGAGAACAAAAAAGTCAAAGCAACAGCACTTTTAAAAGGGAGAGGAACAGGCAAAGGAAGCACATGGTCAGACAGTGCAGGAGAGAGAGAGAGAGAGAGAGAGAAAGAAGCCCACACTGCTTACTGATACAACAGTGAATCTGCACAGTTACTGCCTTTGCTGTTTGAATTCACGTATCGCTGGACATTGGAGCGTGTCTAAGAAAATTAACAAACAGTGAAATTCACAACTGATCTTGGAGGAACCTGTTTGGGAAAGGTCACAGCACAGAAACAGATAACAACTGAATAGTTTTAAGTGTGGTCGTGGGACCTTGCTGTAAGTTTGCATTAGTGAGTAGAGTGGGTTCTTCCTTGATGTTTTATTGAGATACGTCTCTTGATTAAACTTAAAAATACAAGCCATAAATATTAAGTTAGCCTGGAGCAGTGTTTTGTAGAGGAATAAGAAGGTGCTCTTTTCTGAGTTGGTAAATTGAAAGAAACAAAAAATGGCCTTTAGTAGAGTGATATGCTTTTTTTGTTGGATATGGGAATTTAGGGAGAGTTTACGTGTTACTGAGGATTATATCTGCAATAAATGCTGTTGGTTGTGAATTCTATCAGATCGAATGGATCGGTTGGAGAGACAGTTAGAGGCAATGAGGAATTTACAAGAGCAAGGGGGTGTGACGGATATCAGTTATAGAAAGGGAGAAAAGTTACAGATACAGTCACATAGATGGATTAACTCCAGGAAAGGTAAGAGAGGTAGGCAGCTAGTGCAGGAGTCTTCTGTGGCTATCCCCATTTCAAACAAGTATGTTGTTTTGGAAAGTTAGGGAGTGATGGATTCTCAGGGGAATGTAGCATGAACAGCCAAGTTTCTGGTATCAAGACTGGCTCTAATGCAATGAAGGGTACGTCGGGTTTCAAGAGATCAATTGTGTTAGCGGACTCTGTAATCTGAGGCACAGACAGACGCTTCTGTGGCCAACAGCGAAAAATCAGAATGGAGTGTTGACTCCCTAGTGCTAGGATCAAAGATGTCTCGGAGAAGGTGCAGAATGTGCATGGGGGAGAGGGCCCAGCAGGAGGTCATTGTAACATTGGAACCAACAACATAGGAAGGGAAAAGGTTGAGATTCTGAAGGGAGAATACAGAGAATTAGATAGGAATTTAAAAAGGAGGTCCTCACGGGTAGTAATATCTGGATTACTCCTGGCGCTACAAGCTAGCGAGGGTAGGAATAGGAGGATAGAACAGATGAATGCATGGCTGTGGAGCTGATGTTTAGGAGAAGGATTCACATTTTTGGATCATTGGAATCTCTTCTGGTGTAGAAGTGACCTGTACAAGAAGGACGGATTGCACCTGAATTGGAACGGGGCTAATATACTGGCAGGGAAATTTGCTAGAGCTGCTCGGGAAGATTTAAACTAGTAAGGTTGAGGGGGGCGCGGTTTGGAACCCAGGGAGATAGTGAGGAAAGAGATCATTCTGAGACTGGTACAATTGAGAGAAGAAGCCAGTCAACAGTCAGGGCAGGCAGGGACAAGGTAGGACCGATAAATTAAACTGCATTTATTTCAATGCAAGGGGCCTAACAGGGAAGGCAGATGAACTCTGGGCATGGTTAGGAACATGGGACTGGGATATCATAGCAATTACAGAAATGTGGCTCAGGGATGGACAGGACTGGCAGCTTAATGTTCCAGGATACAAATGCTACAGGAAGGATAGAAAGGGAGGCAAGAGAAGAGGGAGGGGGTGGCGGGGTGGGGGGGGGGGTGGTGGTGGGGGGGGGGGTGCTGGGCGGGGGGAGGTGGCGGGTGGCGTTTTTCATAAGGGATAGCATTACAGCTGTACTGACGGAGGAAATTCCCAGAAATGCATCCAGGAAAGTTATTTGGTTGGAACTGAGAAATAAGAAAGGGATGATCACCTTATTGGGATTGTATTATAGACTCCCCTAACAGTCAGAGGGAAATTGAGAAACAATTTGCAAGGAGATTTCAGTTATCTGTAAGAATTATAGGGTGATTATGGTAGGGGATTTTCACTTTCCAAACATAGACTAGGACTGTCATAGTCTTCAGGGTTTTTGCTAAGTGTGTACAAAATAATTTTCTGATTAGGTATGTGGATGTACCTACTAGAGAAGTTGCAAAACCAGACCTGCTCTTGGGAGATAAGGCAGGGCAGGTGACTGAGGTGTCGGTGGGGAAGCACTTTGGGGCCAGTGACCATAATTCTATTTGATTTAAAATAGTGATGGAAAAGGATAGACTGGATCTAAAGGTTAAATTTCTAAATTGCAGGAAGGCTAACTTTAACGCTATTAGGCAATAAGTTTCAAAAACATAGTGGGGGGCAGATGTTCGCAGGTACAGGGATAGCTGGAAAATGGGAAGCCTTCAGAAATGAGATAACAAGAATCCAGTGACAGTATATTCCTGTTAGGGCGAAAGGAAAGGTTGGTAGGTATAGGGAATGTTGGATGACTAAAAAAATTGAGGATTTGGTTAAGAAAAAGATGGAAGTATATGTCAGGTATAGACAGGATAAATTGAGTGAATCCTTGGCAGTGTATACAGGCAGTAGAACATAGAAAATAGAAAGTACAGCACAGAACAGGCCCTTTGGCCCACGATGTTGTGCCAAGGGTCAATCCGAATATAGAATAAAATAACTTAACCGACGTACCCCTCAACTCACTACTATCCATGTGCATGTCCAGCAGTTGCTTAAATGGCCCCAATGATTCTGCTTCCAGCACCACAGCTGGCAACGCATTCCATGCATTCATAACGCTCTGCATAAAGTAGGAGTATACTTAAGAGGGAAACAGGAGGGGAAAAGGGGACATGGGATAGCTTTGGCAAATAGAGTTAAGGAGAATCCAAAGGGTTTTTACAAATACATTAAGGACAAAAGAGTAACTGGGGAGAGAATAGGGCCCCTCAAAGGTCAACAAGTCAGCCTGTGGAGCCGCAGGAGATGGGGAAGATTCTAAACGTGTATTTTGCATCAGTGTTTACTGTGGAAAAGGACATGGAAGATATAGAATGGAGGAAATAGATGGTGACATCTTGAAAAATGTCCATATTACAGAGGAAGGAGTGCTGGATGTCTTGAAATGCATAAAAGTGGATAAATCCCCAGGCCTGATCAGGTGTAGCCTAGAACTCTGTGGGAAGCTAGAGAAGTGATTGCTGGACTCCTTGCTGAGATATTTGTATTAGCGATAGTCACAGGTGAGGTGCCGGAAGACTGGAGGTTGGCTAACATGGTGCACTGTTTAAAAAAGGTGGTAAGGACAAACCAGGGAACGAGAGACCAGTGAGCCTGATGTCGGTGGTGGGCAAGTTGTTGGAGAGAATCCTGAGGGACAGGATGTATGTGTATTTAGAAAGGCAAGGACTGATTAGGGATAGATTAGAGTGGTGCTGAAAAAGCACAACAGGTCGGGCAGCATCCGAGGAGCAGGAAAATTGATGTTTTGGGCAAAAGCTCGCTGAAGCCTGATTAGGGATAGTCAACATGGCTTTGTGCATGGGAAATCATGTCTCACAAACTTGATAGAGTTTTTTGAAGAAGTAACAAAGAGGCTTGATGAGGGCAGAGGGGTGGGCGTGATCCAGGTTCCCCATGGTGGGACTTGTTACCAAGGTTAGAGCTCATGGAATACAGTGAGAACTAGCCATTTTGATACAGAACTGGCTCAAAAGTAGAAGAAGAGGGTGATGGTGGAAGGTTGTTTTTCAGACCAGAGGACCGTACCCAGTGGAGTGCCACAAGGATCGGTGCTAGATCCACTACTTTTCATCATTTATATAAATGATTTGGATGTGAGTATAAGAGGTATAGTTAGTAAGTTTGTAAATGACACCAAAATTGGAGGTGTAGTGGATAGCGAAGAAGGTTACCTTAGAAGGTCGGTGTGGACTTGTTGGGCCAAAGGGCCTGTTTCCTCACGTAGGGAATCTAATCTTACCTCAGATTACAACAGGATCTTGATCAATGGGCCGATGGGCTGAGAAGTGGCAGATGGAGTTTAATTTACATAAATGTGAGGTGCTGCTTTTTGGGAAAGCAAATCTTAGCAGGACTTATACACTTCATGATAAGATCCTAGGGAGTGTTGCTGAACAAAGAGACCTTGGAGTGCAGGTTCATAATTCCTTGAAAGTAGAGTTGCAGCTAGATCAGATAGTGGAGAAGGCATGTGGTATTCTTTCCTTTATTGGTCAGAGTATTGAGTACAGGAGTTGGGAGGTCATGTTGTGGCTGTACTGCACATTGGTTAGGCCACTTTTGGAATATTGCGTGCAATTCTGGTTTCCTTCCTGTCGGAAAGATGTTGTGCCATAGTGTTCCAGTATGGCAGAGAAACGTGGTGTGTTGGGTCCATCTGGGTTTCATTTTTTGGAAGTCTGTCTTGTTTAATTGTCCTGATTTCTGAAGCTTTTTCAATATGGATGTGATACAGTTTTTTCGTTATGGGGTCAGGCCTATCGCCACCTGTTGTGTGTTAACAGTTGTGGAGAATAACACTTGAATGGAGATTATAACTCTTAAAGCACCAAATGTTGCAAAGATTGATAGATTTGATCGTACTCAGCAACAGGGAAAGGACCCTGTTGATGGGGAGGAATTTCTTTGGCCAGAAGATGAATCTATGGCACCCATTGCCAGAGAGGGCTTTGGAGGCCAAGTCACTGAGTGTGTTTAAGTCAACGATAGATTGGTTCCTGATTACTAAGGGGATCAAAGGTTATGGGGAAGGCAGAAGAATGGAGGTTGAGAAAAATATCAGCCAAGATTGAAAGATAGAGGAAACTCCACGGATTGAATGACCTAATTCTACTTCCATATCTAATGATCTTATGGATGGGTTGTTGAGACATTTGTGGTCCTTGCTTGTGGTAATTATTTAATGGTAATTTTTGGTGTATTCGAACACTGTTCACCTGTTAATTCATGTTTACATCATTTTAATTCTTGATGTTAGAGTATAAGGTAAATATTTGACAGGACTTGACTGGGTGGATGTGGAAAGGTTTCCTCTTTTGGGAGAATCTAGAATTAGGGGTCACAGTTTTAAAATATAAAGGTCATCTATTTAAGCCAGATGAGGAAACATTTTTTGTTTCGAAGGGTTGTGAATTTGCTTTCCTCGAAAAGCAGCGGATGCAGAATCGTTAAATATTTTTAAGGCAGATGTAGATGGATTCTTGATTACAAGGGGATGAAAGATTATCAGAGATATGCAGGAATGTAGAGTGGAGGTTAAAATCAGAGCAGTCATGATCTTGTTGAGTGACAGAGAGGGCAGAATGGCCTATTCTTGTTTGTTGCTCATATTTTTATACATTACCGTTTGTTTAGTTAAGTTAGAAAGTTCTGAAGCAACTCAGCAGGTCTGGCAGTACCTTGGAGAAAGAAGCAGAGTTAACATTTCCAGTCCCATGACTTATTTGGGATTGAAGGGAGAGGTTAAAAAAATCTGGAGTTTTCTATTGCTGCAAAGCATGACTGGGTGGAGGTGGAGTTGGGGGGTGGGTGGGGTAGGGTGGAGGGGTTGAGGGTGGGGTTGAGGGATTACGAGTGGGAGTGGGAGTGTCTGTGGGAAGTGGGACAGAGACACAGGATGGGGGGGTGGGGGGGATGTTGTGGGAGACCGGAAATTAAAGGTGTCATAAAATGAAGGACAAGGGGAGTGGTAACTATTAGAGAAAAGATAAGCCGTAGATCCAGAGCAGCTGGGTATTAAGAGAATAACATCGAGTTCTGACTGTAACCAAAACGATGACAAATAAAATACAGACATTAGGGAGGGGTTAAGGGAAAGGGGAGCTGGAGGACAGAGTTTGTGGTCTTTTAAAGAAACTAAAAGAAGATGTAAGTTTGGGGTTAAGGATGGTGGGCTTGTGAAAGGGGAGAATGTATCAGAGGCAACTGATTGAATGGTCACCATCTGAGACATCCCAGGGGAACTCTTTGCAGATTGTTGCAGCAGAGGCTGGAGAAAACTGAGGAGGAGCCTTTAACAAGATGGCTTGCAGTAGACAGTAGTAGCGGGATTATCAGGATGATCCTGGAATCGTGAGTCATTTTGGTCGACAGAATAGTGTCGAGCCAGATCTAACAGTGAATGATGGTCACAATATTCATTCAAGTCTTTGTTCTTCAGATGTTAAGGGTGTCTCCCTGGCTGTACCAGGAAAAGACCCTTAGAGAGAGAGTAATGGATTTGATGGAGACGAGGTCAACTAGATTAGAAGCTCTCGAAAGGTTTTGGTGAACAGAAGATCAAAGTCTAGGCAAGTGGGTGTAAGGGAAGTGGGGAAGATCTTTTTGCTGGTTTGGATGTACAGGGAATTATGTTTGGAAAAGAAATGGGAAAGGGTGTGTAGATCAGCCAATTGAATAATCGATCAGTCATGGTGAAGATGGAGACTGTTTGGCCTGTTTTGTCTGTACCGGCTCTCTGTATGAGCATTATGACTCGGTGTACTTCTCCTATTCCTTAACCTGGAATATTGTCTCTACTTAAATAATAGACATGTCTCTGTATCTGCTCTGTCCAGCTCTCTCATAGTTTTGGCCCAACTTCAACCCAACTAGTCCACACCAACCCACCCACACCCACTCCCCATATTTGCCCCTGACTAAAGAACCAATTCTATGGGCAATTTAGTATGACCAATTCATCTGACCTGTACGTCTTTGGATTGTGGGAGGAAACCAGAGCACCCAGAGGAAACCCACACAGGCACGGGGAGAATGTGCAAACTCCACACAGACAGTCACCAAAGGCTAGAATCGAACCTGGGTCCCTGGCACTGTGAGGCAGCAGTGCTAACCACTGAGCCACCGTGCCACCCTTTATATGGTCTATCCATACAATTGAAAATTCTTATCACTGGAACCATTCTCTAATACCTCATTTGCACTCTTTCATTGCGTTCACATCCTTCCTAATGTCTAGTGCTCAGAATTGTGCAAAATACTCTAGCAGATGCCTAACTAGTGTTATATATGTTCAGCATAACTTTCTTGCTCTTGTATTTTTTGGCCCTATTAATAAAGTCCAGACTAGAGTACACTTTATAACTGCTGGCTCTACTTGTCTGCCACTTGGTGTGACTTAAGCACATTTGCACCTATTTTTGGTCCTTACTCATCCTGTGGGATAATCTATTTTATCTTACACTGTATTTCCATGTCCTTTCTACCAAAGATGTCATGTCACACATCTCTGCATTGAAATCAATCTGCCACCTCTCTGCTTATCCTCCTCCAAGTTGGTGGTCTTTCTCTACCCTCCTTACAGTTTACAATGCTTCCAAGCTTTGTATCATCTGCACACCAAGAGCTGGATTGTTAATATGTATCAAGATAGCAAAGGTCCTAAAACATAGACCCTCCCCTCCCTCTCTCCACCCCCCCACCCCACCCCACCCCACCCACACGGGAACTTAGCTGTGAAACTTTCTTCAGTTCAAAAACTATCCATTAACCATTCCAATTTCTTTGCTTTCACTCAGCCAGTTTTGTATTGGTGGTGCTACAGTCGAGTTTACGCCATGAGCTATGAATATTCTCACAATTCTGTTGTATAGCATTGTATCCGACACCTTTTGGAAGTCTGCATACACAACATCAACAACACTGCCCTCATCAACTCTCCAGTATATCTTCTAAAAACTCCAGCATGTTGGTTAAATGCTATTTTCCATTAAGAAATAAATGCTGGTTCTTAATTAAGATTTGGAGAGGTCGTTGTTGGACTGGGGTGTGGACACTCTACTGCAAACCCACAGACAACCTCACGATGCTACACTTCTCCAGCTTCCACCCAAAACATATTAAAACAGCCATCCCCAATGGACAAGCCCTATGCGTACACCAGATCTGCTCAGATGAGGAGAAACGTGACGGGCATCTGGAAGTACTCAGGGATGCCCTCATAAGAACAGGGTATGTTGATCAACTCATCGACCGCCAGTTCCAACATGCCTCAGCAAGGAACCGTAATGACCTCCTCAGGAGACAGACACGTGCTGCAACTGACAAGGTACCCTTCGTTGTCCAGTACTTCCCTGGAGCTGTAAAACTACGCCATGTTCTTCGTGACCCGCAACACATTATCAATGAGGATGAGCACCTCACCAAGACCTTCCCCACACCTCCACTGCTTGCCTTTAAACAACCGCCAAACCTCAAACAGATCAACGTTCATAGCAAACTGCCCGGATCTCAGGACAACTCCATACAACCCTGTCACAGGAGGTAGTGCAAGTCGTGTCAGAGTGTGGACATAGATACTGCCATTACACGTGGGAACACCTCCCACCATGTACATGGCAGCTACTCATGTGACTCAGCCAACATTGTCAATCTTATACGTTGCAGGCAAGGATGCCCGGAGGCATGGTACATTGGGGAAACCGAGCAAAGGCTATGATAATGGATGAATGGGCACCACACAACAATCAACATACAGGAGTGTTCCCTCCCAGTTGTGGAACACTTCAGTGGTCCAGGACATTCGCCCTCTGACCTTCAGGTGACCATCCTCCAATTCGGACTTCGGGACAGGCAGCAGCGAAATGTGGCCGATCAGAGACTGATAGCTAAGTTCGGTACCCATAGGGAGGGCCTCATAAGGGACCTTGGGTCCATGTTACACTACAGGTGACCACCATTGCACTATACACACACATAAACACTCTCTCTCACCTGCACACGCGCGCGCACACACACACACACTCCTACACACACACATACACACGTATACACAGACACGCACACAGACACTCACATTCCCGTGCTCACACATGCATCCTCTCACAGACTTAGACCACTCTACACTCACGCACACACATATGTACACTCTCACAGACACTCACAAACCCCCACCCCAGACGCATACATACACTCCTGCAGACACACACACTCCCACACTCACAGACTTAGACACTCTACACTCACATATACACTCTCTCTCACACTCACAACCCACCACCACAGACAGACAGACAGACACACACACACACACACAAATATATGTACATATACGTTTGTGGGGTGAATTTGTACTTGCAGAGTTATATTGTACTTTGCTCAAAAACTGCATGAATTCATGTAAGACTCTGTTAACTCAGTTTTTAAGATTAGAATCAGTCTAAATATTATGGCACAGGCAGAGAACACAGGAGGCTAGCACCTTCTACATTATCTGGCTAACATCAATTATTACAGTTAACCTGAGAATGTAACTTTTTAAAAAAAGTTTTGTGATTTACATATGAAAGAAGTGAAACTATCATGGTATTCGAACAGATGAAAAACTCAACAAACAATCAAGGTATTTTCCAATGTATAATTTCAGTTACATCACACTGTAAACTTTTGCTATAAATTCTGTGTCTTACAATGGTGTACTCCACTACCACCTGATGAAGGAGCAGCGCTCCGAAAGCTAGTGCTTCCAATTAAACCTATTGGACTATAACCTGGTGTTGTGTGATTTTTAACTTCTTAATTAACTCACATTTTCCTTGCATGATAACTAATTCTATCATGAATAATTATTTCAAGAGAAGTCCTCTGCCCTGAAGTTAAAATGGCTGGTCAGTGATTGTTAGGCTTATCCGTAATATGTTAATGAATGTTATAAGCATTTATTGAGCAAGGACATTGCTTTTGAAATTCTCCAGGCAGCACACCAAAATTGAGAAGACCGTAACTGGAGGGCTGCTTGCATTGGAGTACTCTCAACTGCTGCTCAATCTCCAAAACCAGTAGTTCTGGCTTGTACAGCTGACAATATTTCCTGTGTAGGTGTGTATCCGGTTTACGTGATGTGTCCACAACTCCCACATGTTACAGGATGAGCATTCTGCTTGGCTGATCTGTCCTGTCATACCTTAACCTTAGTTTTGTATTATTTCCTCCAAACTAATTTTTATTGCAATACTGTATTTTAAAAATTTATGTTTTTGAAATTTCTTAATTTTAAGACACTTAACAACAACTGCAACCTCTCCCTGCTTCACTGAACTGCCTACGCAGCAAGCTTAACTTCTGGCAATAAACCTTACAATAAACAATAAACCTTACAATAAACAATAAAGCACCTCTTTCCCCAAAGTTTCCCTTTGGAATTAAATTTCCCAAGTATTCATTCTGTCCTGTCACACTGCAGCGTAATTTGATCACACACTTCTTGCTAACCCTTAGTGACTTGCTTCTGTCCCTGCACTTATAACTCTTGAAGCATGTTCATTATCATTTTAAAAGCTGATGGAAAGAACTTTGTTCATTGGAAATAAATAACAAAAAATGCTGGAGGAACTAATCAGGTCAGGCAGAAGCCGTGGAGAGAGAAGCAGGGTTAACATTTCATACCTTTTATCAGAATGGCGGAAATTTAGAAATTTAATGGTTTTGAGAAGCAAAAGGAAAAAAAGACATTGGAACAGAATTGGGCCATTCAGCCCATCAGACCTTTTCTACATTTAACTAGACAATGGCTGATCATCTACCTCAATACTTTACACAGAAGGTGGCAGGTGCCTGGAACACCTTGCCAGCAGAGGTGGTAGAGGTAGGCACGGTAGATTCATTTAAGATGCATCTGGACAGATGCGTGAGTAGGTGGGGAGCAGAGGGATAAAAATGCTAGGAATTGGGTGATAGGTTTTGACAATGGATTTGGATTGGCTCAGGCTTGGAGGGCTGAAGGGTCTGTTCTTGGGCTGTAAATTTTCTTTGTTCTTTGTACCACTTTTGCATATGATCTTCATGTCCCTTGATATCATTAGTGTTATGGACTAGATCATCACCCTCCTCCTCAAAATACATTAGGACGATAGCCCTGACCCTAACTTTCTCTTATTTTAAAGGCATGTGGTCGGCATTGCATTGCAGATATAATTAGCAATGAAGCAAAACACACTTTCTTCATTAATTTTTAAAAAAAACCAACAAAGGAAAGAAGAAGTTGGAATAATTTAACTCTTTTGGAAAGCGTAACAGAATAATAGGTAATTTAACTACTAAACAGTCAATCTTCCAATATAGTAACATCCCATAAACACACTCTTGGCAAAGCCAAATTCAGTAAAATAGATTTTTGCATGCAGTTTTCCACTATAGAAGGAAAAAAAAAATCCAAGGGAACTCTTGAGAGAGAGAGTAGGGGGGGAGAGATGTACCGCAACTTCTAAATTCAGCCTCAAGACCCCAACAACTGCTCCTGAAAAGGTACAACTAAAACTCCTGGTTCTGGAGGAGCTTGACCCCATCCATTCAGGCTACTTCTATTTTTCCAACTTTTAAAAAAGTCTGAGGCCTCACACCTTCCTGACCTTATTGGATTCAGATAGACATCTTTGTCTAAAACCGCTCTTCAAAAAAATACAGGACAAAATACACCTCTTAAAGCCATTGTTTTGTCACATTTGTCTCCAGAAATCTATTGATTTCTGTCCTGCAAATGTTATTCATTGATTTCCACAGCCCTCCAAAGATTTGCCAGCCTTTAAGGGAAGAAACTTCTTACCAACTCAGTCTTAAATGGTTGACCCCTTATTCTGAAATAATGTCCCCCCCCGGTTCCAGACTCACCAGCTAGTAGAAATGTTTTATTTATACTTCACCCTTACCTGCAGGAAGGGACTGTGATTGGTGGAAGGCAAGGGAGATTAAATTACAGAAGAGTTAATGGTATTGAAGCCAAAGATGGTGGTAATGGGACAAGTTAAGGAACGGAAGGTATCTAGAGGAGGTGTGAATGGAAGAATGTCAGTCATCTGAACATAATGTCAAGGAATAAGAAGGAAATATACTGAAATTGAACCTGAGCAAAGCAACAAAACATACAAAGAAGAAGATGGATATCGTGTTCTGATCTAAAATTGTTGAACTCCGTGTTGATTCCCCAAGTCGGTAGCATGCTGAGTTGAAAGGTGAGGTGCTATTATTCAAACATGTATTGAACTTCATTGGAACAGCAGAATCAGAACAATGTGGAGAATTGAAATTAACACAGAAACCCAGGGCCATATGTTTACCTTCCCTCTGCACAGATGCTGCCTGACTTGCTGAGAGTTAAGAGCATTCCTGTTTTCATTTCAGATTTCCGGCATCTGCACTATTTTGATCTTTGCATCTTTTGTTTGTTTATTATCTCACTGATGAATGCAGGCCCATTCTGGTTCCAATCCATTGCCCATTTAGCTGCCTGCTTTTCTGTAGCTTCCATTTCACTCATTCATCCTCAGACATAAAAGAGCATTTGTTTTTCCTCCTCACGCTCACAACCTAAACACCCTGGGTGCTAGAATCTGAAATTTGCTTTTGCCAGCTGGAGTAGGAGTTACGAGGGATTCTGGAGGGTGAGATGCCAATATTTTATGTGTCATACTGAAGCTTTTCCTTCTGCTTAAGGACAACGTGCCTCCTGCCCACCCCCATTCCCTGCATCAGTGTGCCAAATGCCAAGGACATGATTTAGATAATTATATGGAATCACAGAATCATAGATTCCCTACAGTGTGGAAGCAGGCCATTCAGCCCATTGAGTCCATGCCAACCTGGTGAACAGCATCCCACCCAGACTCACACCCCTACCTATCCTTGAAATCCTGCATTTCCCATGGCCAATGCACCTAACCTGCACATCTTTGGACTGTGGGAGGAAACCAGAGCACCCAGAGGAAACCCCTGCTTATGATGAGATGGTTTAACAAGTGCAAGGGATGCTTTGTGAAATGGGTCTGTGATGAAGGTAATGGATGCTGAAATGCTATCTCCAAGGTGCTAAATATATGTAAATCCCCATGTGAATACCTGTGTCCTAGGAATCTCCTACATTCCCAGAAGACATTAAATACTTTAAGATCTTATATCTCCTATTTGGTGACACTAGTAGATATATTTAGAACAGAATTAGAACTGGTCTTTGCATCTTTACTGGTGAAAATGACCAATCTAGAACTATTATCACTTCAGAACTGCCATCTCATTTTGCTTTTTGTTTTCCATTGCTCATAGAAATAATTTTTTACAAATCTGGAATGAAATCTTAAATAGGGACCAATGCTAAAAGAATTGACTGGAAATGAAATGAAAGGGGACAAAGGCAATGCCTGAGCAAGAGTGATTTTGAACCCTGGTAATTGTAGGCAATGATCCCAGCCTGTTATACTATGGTGAGGTACTGCAATGGCTGATTTCCTGAATGTTCTACCTGCAACATGAATATCTCTGTAGCCCATAGAACAGAAGTTACATCAAATCCCATTCTCCCACCACTCACATGCTGACTGACCTACTCCAGCTCCCAGTGAAGCAACATCTTTAAAATTCTTATCATATTTTAAATAACCTCATTCCCCCTTAACTCTGTAACCCCAGCATTGCCATACACACACTCTGAGATATCTGTGTCCCTCTATTTCTAGCCTCTTAGAGCCACATAGGGCTTTCAATCCATTGAGTCTGCATTGACGTTTCTATACCACTCCCCTTTCCAGCACTTGGGCCATAGCCTTGAATGTTATGACATTTCAAGTGCTCATCTACATACTTATTAAAGGTTTGAGGGCTGCCTCATCAACTACCCTCCTGGGCAATGCATTCCAGATTCCCAAAACCCTCTGAGTGAAAATATTTTTCCTTACATTCCCCTGACTTTCACCCTCAAATTATTCCTCCTTTTTAATGTCCCTTGCTATCTATCCTGTCCACTCCCCTCAGAGTCTTATCTCTATCAGCCTACAGCATTGCCTGCTCTAAAGAAAACAACCCGAACTTATCCAGTATCTCTTCATAGCTGAAATTGTCCAACATCCTGGTGAGTCACCTCTGCATTTCCTCCAGCGTGATCACATCCTGCACTTTAATCGCTCCACCATGGTGCCGGTGCTTAAAGCTCTGGAATTCTCTTCCTACACCTCTTTACCTCCCTTTCCTCTTTTAACACACTCCTTAAAACTTACCTCTTTGACCAACTTTTGATCATCTGTCCCACTATCACTTGTGGTTCAGTGGCAAATTTTATTTTGTGGTGCTCCTACAAAACACCTTGGGACATTTAGTTATGCCAAAGGCACTATATAAATGCAAGTTCATCAATAGAAGAAGACCATTTAGCTTCTTGAGCATGTTTTGTCTCTAATCAATGAGGTTGATCCTTGACCTAACTCTATTTGCACTGCTGCCCTGGACCAGAAGAGTTGTACCCGACTCTACATTAACTCTGTTTTTCTCTCATCGCATACTGCTGAATTTCTCCAGCATTTTCTATGCTTGATCAGGCATCGTCTATATCCCCTTTCATTCCATTTCCTATGCTCTAGGATTTGATGACAACATGTGCTGCAGGCAGTGGTTGTCAAAATGCTTTTATCACTTGTGTGCATTTTGGGCGGCATGGTGGCTCAGTGTGTAGCCCTGCTGCCTCACAGCACCAGGGACCTGGGTTCAATTCCACCCTTGGATGACTGCTCATGGTGAGGTTGCACATTCTCCCAGTGTCTTTGTGGGTTTCCTCCAGGTGCTTCAGTTTCCTCCCATAGTCCAAAGTTGTGCTGGTTAGGTGGATTGGTCACGCTGAATTATGCGTAGTGTCCAGGGGTGATCAGCCATGGCAAATGCAGGGTTACAAGGATCGGGTGGGTCGGGGTGGGTTTAAGTGGGATGCTCGGTTTTGGTGTGGACTCGATGAACAGAATGGCCTGCTTCTATCCTGCAGAATATGGAAGATATAGACTGTAGGGAAATAGGTAGTGACACCTTGCAAAATGTCCAGATTACAGGAGGAACTGCTGGATGTCTTGAAACACATAAAGGTGGATCAATCCCTAGGATCTGATCAGGTGCAGCCTAGAACTCTGTGGGAAGCTGGAGAAGTGATTGCTGGGCCTCTTGCTGAGATATTTGTATGATCGATAGTCACAGGTGAGGTGCGTGTTGACTGGAGGTTGGCAAACGTGGTGCCACTGTCTAAGAAGGGTGGTAAGGATAAGCCAGGGAACTACAGACCAGTGAGCCTGATGTCAGTGGTGGGCAAGTTGTTGGAGGGAATTCTGAGGACAGGATGTACATGTATTTGGAAAGGCAAGGACTGATTAGGGATAGTTAACATGGCTTTGTGCGTGGGAAATCATGTCTCACAAACTTGATTGAGTTCTTTGAAGAAGTAACAAAGAGGAATGGTGAGGGCAAAGCAGTAGATATCAGTAAGGCGTTTGACAAGGTTCCCCATGTGAGACTGGTTAGCAAGGTTAGATCTCATGGAATATGGGAGAACTAGCCATTTGGATACAGAACTGACTCAAAGGTAGAAGACAAGGTGGTGGTGGATGAATATTTTTCAGACTGGAGGCCTTTGACCAGTGGAGTGCCACAAGGATCGGTGCTGGGTCCTCTACTTTTTGTCATTTACATAAATGGTTTGGATGTGAGCATAAGAGGTACAGTTAGTAAGTTTGCAGATGACACCAAAACTGGAGGTGTCGTGGACAGCGAAGAAGTTACCTCAGATTATAACAGGAATTTGATCAGATGGGCCAATGGCCAGATGGAGTTTAATTTAGATAAATGCGAGGTGCAACATTTGGGAAAGCAAATCTTAGCAGGACTTATGCACTTAGTGGTAGGGTCCTAGGGAGTGTTGCTGAACAAAGAGACCTTGGAGTGCAGGTGCATAGCTCATTGGAAGTAGAGTCGCAGGTAGATAGGATAGTGAAGGCGGCGTTTGGTATGCTTTCCTTTATTGGTCAGAGAATTGAGTACAGGAGTTGGGAGGTCATGTTGCGGCTGTACAGGATATTAGTTAGGCCACTTTTGGAATATTGCGTGCAATTCTGGTCTTCCTATCGGAAAGATGTTGTGAAACTTGAAAGGGTTCAGAAAAGATTTACAAGAATGTTACCAGGGTTGGAGGATTTGAGCTATAGGGAGATGCTGAACAGGCTTGGGCTGTTTTCCCTGGAGCGTTGGAGGCTGAGAAGTGACCTTATAGAGGTTTACAAAACTATGAGGATCATGGATAGGATAAATAGACAAAGTCTTTTCTCTGGGGTCGGGGAGTCCAGAACTAGAGGGCATAGGTCTATGGTGAGAGGGGCAAGATATAAGAGAGACCTAAGGGGCAACTTTTTCACGCAGAGGGTGGTGCGTGTATGGAATGAGCTGCCAGAGGATGTGGTGGAGGCTGGTACAATTGCAACATTGAAGAGGCATTTGGATGAATAGGAAGGGTTTGGAGGGATATGGGCCGGGTGCTGGCAGGTGGGACTGGATTGGGTTAGGATACACAAGATAATGAGAGTCGATCGCCAGAGACTATTTCCCAGGGCAGAAATGGCTAACACGAGGGGTCATAGTTTTAAGCTGGTTGGAGAAAAGTATAGAGGGGATGTCAGAGAGATGTGAGAGCATGGAATGCGTTGCCAGCAGCAGTTGTGGAAGCAAGGTCATTGGGGACATTTAAGAGACTGCTGGACATGCATATGGTCACAGAAATTTGAGGGTGCATACATCAGGATCAATGGTCAGCACAACATGGTGGGCTGAAGGGCCTGTTCTGTGCTGTACTGTTCTGTGTTCTATGTTCTATGATATCTGGTTGGCATGGACGGGTTGGACCGAAGGGCCTATTTCCGTGCTGTACATGTCTGTGAATTTATGACTCTATGTAGGGATTCTGTGAGTTTGCTTGTTGACTAAATAACTCATGTATGCATAGGCAACAAGCATCCAGACTCGAAACATTAACTTGCTCTCTTTCCATGGACGCTGCCTGACTTGCTATGATTTACAACATGTATTCAGTACAGATTCCAGCATCTGCAGTAATTTGCTCCTACAGCGTTTTCCCAAGTTTTCCAGTCAATTAGTAAATACCTCCGAATATGATCCTTTCTAATTTAATACAGCCACATCTTAGTGTTCAATTTCATTTCTTCCTTTGTAATCCCAATCATCAGTCTTGCTTTAATCTGAATTGTTTTTGCTGGACAATTGAAGTCACTAAAAGTAATTTATTGTTGATATGAATCATGAAATATGATGCCTTTCTGTGCAGGCAGAGGATGGATTTGAGCAATATTGTACAAGGATTAACGACTTCAAAAACAACTACAGTGCTGAGTGTTGAGAGGAACAGTTAAGTTCATACTTCAGTTAAAAGAAACCAACACAGGGGCAAATAACACAGTTTGGAGCAGAAAATTACTCCAGTTATGGCTCTGATTCGTTTCCCAGCTACTCTGTCCAATATTTCAGTACTTTAAACAGGAGCCAGAATTTGGGGAGACGGAAGTGTAAAATACTGTGAATGCTCGAAGGGTTTTTTTTTGTGTTGTGACTGCATGAGAAGCGATAGGAAGATTTGCATTTAACTAGCACTTTTCACATACTCAAAGTGCTTGATGGCCAATGAAACACTCTTTGGAAGTGCAGTAACTTGTTGTAAAGTAGGAAGTGCAACAGCCAATTTGCACACAGCAGGGTTCGCAAGCGTAAGATTCCAAGTGGATCATCTGTTATTTTTAAGTGGTATGAACATAAGAAATTGGAGTTGAAGTGGACCATCTGGCCCCTCAAGCTTGTTCTGAGATTAATGTTGGTTAAATATTGGCCAACGCTCTAGTGTACTTTCTTTTGCTCTTCCTCAAGCAATACCATGGGATCTTCAGTGCCAATCTAGATGGGCAGACAGTGCTTCGGTCCCATTTGAAAGACAGGGCAGAACTCCCTCAGTACTGCACTGGGGTGTCAGCTTGAACTTTGAGCATAATTCTGTGGAAGGGGGTTTGAGTCCGTATCACATGTTGTGTCCACTGAGCCCCAGCTCTGCTGTAAAATCTATTTCCAGTCTGTTAGCTTGGCTCAGCTACTTGTATTCTCAGCTCTCTGTCAGCAGGTTGAAGCACAAGTCCTCAGCTGATACTTTACAGTTTTATGGGAGTGCTGCATTGTCAGATGCATCGCCCTTTAGGTGAGATGTTAAGTTGAATGATCTGTTGACTGTGAAAAATCCCCTGGCACAATTTATAGAAGCACAGCAAGTTCTCCCACATGGCTTGAGCTAACATCCTTCCCTCGGCCAATACCAGTTGATTGATTAACTGTTCATCTCACCACTCCATGTGGATCCTTTGCTGTGTGCTGTAATTGCTGACTGAGCCACACTCCACACTGAGTCTGAACTATCAGAATGAAAGATTCTTCAGATGGAAGATTATATCCAGATTTCTTGGGAAAGAAATTGTCCATTTAAACATCACCTAGGGGAACTTGATAATGGGCATGTTGGATATAAAACCACTAGACAATCATGAAAATGAAAGACACATTAACCAATTTCTTTAAACTATTGAAATTCTTGAGTGAGTAAAGTGGGAATGCATTAGAAATCTCCTCAACCTTGTCTGGAATTAGTTTATTTTTTTCTGAAGTTAACTTGGGTGAAAAAGGAAGACTTGCACTTATATGCCTCTTCACTTGACCTCTGGATACCTCAAAGTGTTTTTGAAGTGTTGTCACTGCTGCACAGTAGGAATCTCAGAATCGAATTTGTACACAGGCAGCTCCCACAAGCAACAACATGACAATGACTAGGTAATCTGTTTTTGTGGGGCTAGTTATTGGACAACAGCAAGAACTCCCTACACCTCAGGGATCTCTTTCATTCGCCATATTCAGCAGATATTGTTTCTTATTCATGGGATGAGGGCTAGGCCAAAGGGCAGTTCAGAGTCAACCACATTGCTGTGGGTCTGGAATCATATATAGGCCAGACCAGGTAAGGTTGGCAGTCTCCTTCCTTAATGGACATTCGTGAACCAGATGGGTTTTCCCCCAACACTTGGTAATGGTTCATGGTCATCATTAGATTCTTAATTCCAGATTTTTATTGAATTCAAATTCCACTATCCTCCATCGTGAGATTTGAAAGCAGATCTTCAGAACATCGACTGGGTCTCCGGATTAACAGTCCAGTGACTGTCTCTCTTGCATGGCCTCAGTTTAATGTCTCAGATGAAAAATGGCATCTCCAGCACTCTCCCAGCATTGCAGTAGAGTGTTACTCTTGCCTTTTGGCATGACCTTGGACTCTCATGAGTTGAACAATAGTTGACACTGGGTATTTGTGGTATTTGGACTAGATTTTGATGTTGTTGGAAATACAATAACTGACAATAGTGTGACCACTATACTGCTGAATGTGATTTATATTGTCTACATAAGACAGGAATTCAAGATTGGTAATTTACCACAAATGGATTTTCAATCATTCCTTATGCTAAATATTTAACTATATGACCATAAAAAGGATGCAGATGAACAGTGTGTCTGTGTATTTAAAGGTAACATGTAGATTTATAGAATAATACAGCATCGAAACAGACCCTTTGGTCCAACTAGTCCATGTCAACCATGTTCCCAAACTAAACTGGTCCCACCTGCCTGCATATCCCTCCAAACATCTCCTATTCATGTACTTATCCAAATGTCTTTTAAATATTGTAACTGCATCCACCACTTCCTCTAGCAGTTCATACAAACTACTCATTCTCTGTGTAAAGAGTTAAAAATCATACAACACCAGGATGTCGTCCAACAGGTTTATTTGGAAGTACTAGCTTTCGGAGCGCTGCTCCTTCATCGGGTAGCTAGTGGAGCAGAATCATAGAACACAGAATGTATAGCACAAGATCATAGTGTCATGCAACCAATACGATATATTGAACAAACCTAGATTGCTGTTAAGCCTTTCATTTTTTAGAATAGGTTGCAGGTATCAATTTGTTAATATGTAAATCCCAGAACTTCTTTCAAGTCACATTCCTGAGATAACTTAAGGTTTTATACAAAAAAAGGTAACATCTCAGCTCAGACATTGTCTGTGTCCCAGCCGATCCAGCCTGTATGTGTTCACAGTTTGGCTTTCTTAGACTGCTGGCCTCTTTGGTTTATCCTGACAGGTTGTGATACTTTTTTTTCATGTGTTTGGAACCTTGTGGGTTGCTTTATGTGTGCTACAATTGTATTATCATGTTTATAGAAGAAGGTTAATGGGAGGAGGCTCTGAGTAAAATTGTGAATAACACTGCATTTTCTCTAAAACCTGAGAAATATATAAAATTAAAGTTTGGGAGTAGATTTGTAGCTCGGGTGCTCGCTGTTGTGATTCTGTTCACCGAGCTGGGAATTTGTGTTGCAGACGTTTCGTCCCCCGTCTAGATGACATCCTCAGTGCTTGGGAGCCTCCTGTGAAGCTCTTCTGTGATCTTTCCTCCGGCATTTATACTGGCTTGTCTCTGCCACTTCCAGTTGTCAGTTCCAGCTGTCCGCTGCAGTGGTCGGTATATTTGGTCCAGGTCGATGTGCTTATTGATTGAATCTGTGGATGAGTGCCATGCCTCCAGGAATTCCTGTTCTCTGTTTGGCTTGTCCTATAATAGTAGTGTTGTCCCAGTCGAACTCATTTTGCTTGTCATCTGCGTGTGTGGCTACTAAGGATAGCTGGTCATGTCATTTCATGGCTAGTTGGTGTTCATGGATGTGGGTTGTTAGCTGTCTTCCTGTTTGTCCTATGTAGTGTTTTGTGCAGTCCTTGCATGGGAATTTGTACACTACATTGGTTTTGCTCATGCTGGGTATCAGGTCCTTCACTCTGGTGAGTTGTTGTCTGAGAGTGGCTGTTGGTTTGTGTGCTGTTATGAGTCCTAGTGGTCGCAGTAGTCTGGCTGTCAGTTCGGAAATGCTCCTGATGTATGGTAGTGTGGCTAGTCCTTTGGGTTGCAGCATGTCCTCATTCCATTGTCTTTCCCTTAAACATCTGTTGATGAAATTGCGCAGGTATCCATTTTTGGCGAATACACGTTTAGGTGTTCTTCTTCCTCTTTTTGCAGTTCTGGTGTGCTGCAGTGTGTTGTGGCCCTTTTGAACAGTGTCTTGATGCAACTTCTTTTGTGTGTGTTGGGGTGATTGCTTTCATAGTTCAGGACTTGATCTGTGTGTGTGGCTTTCCTGTATATCTTTGTGCTGAATTCTCCGTTCGGTGTGCTCTGTACCATCACGTTTAGGAATGGGAGTTAGTTGTCCTTTTCTTCCTCTCTAGTGAATCGGATTTCTGTGAGTGTGGTGTTGATGATGCGGTGTGTGTTCTCTATTTCAAAACACTACATAGGACAAACAGGAAGACAGCTAATGATCCGCATCCATGAACACCAACTAGCCACAAAACGACACTACCAGCTATCCTTAGTAGCCACACACGCAGATGACAAGCAACATGAACCACAACATACATAAAATTAATCAGCTCTTGGAATCAGAAACTATTGGCAATGCTGGTGGAACAAGAATATTTAGGATATTAGCACAACCAAAAAAGAAGAATGTTTTAATTCTAATGTGTTGCCTAATCCTGGAAGAAGCTCAGTGGCAGAGTTCTGCTCCTTGGAGGTTTGTCTCTGTCCCTTTCCATGGATACAAAATCGAGGCAGACATTTCAGTTCAGTATTAGGGAATGCTCCACTATTGAAGGTGCCCTTTTCTGGGTGAGGGACTTTAAAATGAGGATGCACTTGCCCTTACAGATGGATGTAACTAGTGTAATCACATTCTTGAAAATTCTCACCGTGCCATGACCATTAATCATCCCTCGTCCAAAAGCATGAAAAATAGATTACCCGGTCATGACCATATTGCTGATTGTCGGAAATTTCTATGTGTAAATCGGATGGGATGTTTCCTACATTTCATTGGCCGTACTATTAAAATACTTCCGTGGCTGTTCAGTGCATTGGGACAACCTGACGTTCTGGGTGCTATATAAATGCAAGTTCATTCTTTTTGCTTTGTTTCCTTCTTACTGTTTAGTTCACTCTGTCAGAACGTGACCTGGCTTTGTAACACAGAAAATAAACACAGAATTTCCATTGTAACTGCAATGGAGGGAAAGTAGGACCATTTTGCACTGATCCTTCAGTTGTCATAAGGATTGAAGTTTGAGGATGGGGCTGATTGTTCTCGTCTTACACCCACGAATGGAATTGGACAGTAACAATTTCTGAGGTATAATATCAAGCACATTTGTGTGGCTGTTCAATTTGTTCTTGGCATGCTGTACTTCTATCACCTTTTTAACCGAACACCATTATTTTAAGAGATGTTATTTGGGAGCTCCAGGCCCCCTGTTGCAGGATTGTACATTTGGTAGGATGGGACTAACTGGATACTGTAGGCAGCTAATCGAATATTGTAGGCAAGGAAAAACTAGGGATTGAGAGGGAAGAATTCAGGAAAGGGGCCAAGATAGAATGCAACTTTCATTCCAGAAGGACTTCATGGAGTTAACTACCTGCACATGACGTGAAGAAGGACTGAAATGGTTATGTTTGAACTAGAAGAAGTGTTTCTTTCTCGTGATGGTAATTTGTAAGCTGCTAGCTCATATCAGAGTTAGGTGGAATGCAATGTAGTCCGAATACCAGCAAAACAACCAAAGCAGCATGGACCATCTGGAAAGAAATGGTTGCAGCTTTGAGCGAGATCACCATTATCCTCAAAAACTCTCTCATTTTATTAGATGTTCAATGATCCCACCAGGTCACTAAAGATAATTGTTTCCAGATGAATAGCAATGATAACTGAATCAGAGAGAAGAAACTAAAGAAGACAAGATACAAGGACTCAATTTATTTTCTGTCACACAGAGTATATGGAATGAGATGCCAGAAGAATTGGTAGAGATAAATATAACTACAACATTTTAAAGACATTTGGACAAGTGCTCAGATAGGAAAGGTTTAGCGGGATATAGGCCAAATGCAGGCAAATGGGACGAGTTCAGTTTCGGGAACCTAGTTGGCACAGACAAATTGGGCTGAAAGCTCCGTTTCTGTGCTGCATGACTCAGTGACTATGACTATAAAACATTGAAAATGTTGTAAACATATAGCAAAAGTATAGTCCTTTTAATCAAAACACCCCTTCTCAAGTTCCAAAAACAACAGCAACATCCCTTGGACAATAGCCAACAGCAATCCTTGCACAGTACTTACACAAGAATCCCTTTCTCCAACACCTCGAGAGGTTTAACGTAGCTGGGCCTTAGACTGGAAATGCTGATAGGTTATTCCTCAACCTGAATTTAAACAAACTCAACTTTTGAATGAATAATTCATGTCTGTTTTTACTGTTGTGAAAGAAATGGAGGCTAGAAAACTCAGGGAAAGAAATATTGATGTTTTGAAAACAGTTCTTATTCAAAAACATAAAGGCAGAAAAATCTTCAGGACCTGATCAAGTTTGCTGATGATACAAAGATAACTAGAGAGACAGGCAGCATTAAGGAGGCGAAGAGGCTGCAGAAGGATTTGGACAGGTTTGGAAAATGGACAAAGAAGTGACAGATGGAGTACTACGTGGGTAAGTCTGAGGTCATACACTTTGGTAGGAAAAATTGAGGCATGGACTATTGACTAAATGGGAAGAAAATTCAGAAATCTGAAGTGCAAAGAGACATAGGAGATCTAGTCCAGGATTCTCTCAAGGTAAACTTGCAGGTTGAGACAGTTGTTAGGAAGGCAAATGCAATGTTGACATTTGTTTTGAGAGGACTTGAATATAAAAGCACTTCTGAGGCTCTGTAAGGCTCTAGTCAGACCACATTTGGAGTATTGTGTGCAGTTTTGAGCCCATATTTCAGGAAGGATGTATTGGCCTTGGATCATGTTCAGAGGAGGTTTGTGAAAATGGTCCCAGAATAAAAAGCTTAACATATGAAGAACATAGAGTCCATCTGGGTCTATACTCGCTGAAGTTTAGAAGGATGAGAGGGGATCTGATTGAAACATACAGAATATTGAATGGCCTGGACAGAGTGAATGTTGGGATGTTTCCATTGGTAGGAGAGATTAGGAGCTGAGGGCACAGCCTAAGTGTAAAGGAAAGACCTTTTCAAAGGGAGACAAGGAGAAACTTCTTCAGCCAGAGCGTGGTGAATCTATAGAATTCACTGCCACAGAACACTGTGGTGACCAGGTCATTGAGTATATTTAAGACTGAGATAGATAGGTTCTTGAGTACCAAGGGGATCAAGGGTTATGGGGAGAAAGCGGAAGAATGGGGTTGAGGAACTTATCAGCCATGATTGAATAGTGAGGCAGACTCGGTGGGCTGAATGGCCTAATTTCTGTTCCATATCTTATGGTCTTGTAGTCTAAGTGTATCCAAGACATTGTGGGAAGTCAGAAAGGAAATTGCGGGGTCCCGAGCAGAAATGTTTGTATCATCTACAAACTCGGGTGAGGTGAATGGAGGATGAAAGAGTGGCTGATGTTGTGCCATTGTTTAAGAAAGGCTGTAAGGAGAAGCCTGGAAACTATCGACCTGTGAGTCTGACATTGATGGTGGGTACATTGTTGGAGGTGATTCTGAAAGGTAGGATTTACATGCATTTGGAGAGGCAAGGATTGAGTAGGGATAGTCAGCATGGTTTTGTGTGAGGAAAATTGTGTCTCACAAACTTGATTGAGATTTTTAATGAAGTAACCAAAAAGATTGATGAGGGCAGAGTGGTAGATTTTGTTTATTTAGACTTTAGAAAGTCTTTGACAAGGTTCTGCATGATAGACTAATTAGTAAAATTAGATCACCCGGGATTCAGATTGAACTTGCCAATTGAACACAAAATTGGCTTGATAGTAGGAGAAGCTGGTGGTAAAGGAGGCTGTTCTTTCAGGCTGGACACTTGTGACCAGTGGTGTTCTTCAGGGATCAGTATCAGATTCACTTTTGTTTGTCGTTTTTGTAAATATTTTGAATAAGAATATAGGGGGCATGGTTAGTAAGTTTGCAGATCTCATCAAAATTATGGTAATATAATGAACAGTGAAAAAGGTTATCTTAGATTACAATATCTTGATCAATTGGGTCAATGGCCTGAAGAGTGGCAGATGGAGTTTGATTGGATAAATGTGAGACATTACAGTTTGATAATACAAACAAAGACATGACTTAAAAAATTAATGGCAGGGCCCTGGGTAGTGAGTAGAACAGAAAGACCTAGAAATTCAGGGTCATAATTCTTTGAAATTTGCATCAAGAAGGTGGTTAAGAAGGCAGTTAGCACGTTTACGTTCATTGCTAAGACCATTCGGTATAGGAGTCGGGACCTCATGTTGAGGTTGTACAGGACATTGGTGAGGCCTCTTCTGAAGTAGTGTATGCAACTCTGGTTGCTCTGTTATAGGAAGGCTGTTGTTCAACTGAAGAGGGTTCAGAAAAGATTTACCAGGCTGTTGCTGGGAATGAGGGTTTGAGTTACAAAGATAGAGTGGAAGGACTAAGAAAGTTTTCACTGGAATGTGGGAGGGTTAGGGTATTGAGCTTTATAAAATCATGAAGGACATAGATAAGGTGAATGACAAGGGTCTTTTCCCTAGGGTGGGGTAATTCAAAACTAGGGGGCATATTTTTAAGGCGAAAGGAGAAAGATTTATAAAGGACACGAGGAGCAACTTTTTCACAAAGAATTTGGTTCAAATATGGAATGAACTTCCAGAGGAAGTGATGGACGCAGGTACAGATACAACATTTAAAAGATATTTGAAGAAGGTCGTGAATAGGACAGATTTGGAGGAACATGGGCCACGTGCAGGCAGGTGGGACGTGTTTAGTTTGGTTACATGGTCAGCATGGTGTTTGGACTGAAGGGTCTGTTTCCATGCTGTATGAGTCTATGAGTCCATGTCCTCTTCAGGGTTTTATCCCAACACTTCTGGCTTGAGACTATCGCTAATTTGGTATTCTAAGCTAATCTCAAACTGTATTCTCTCCTTCTCAGGAGCACTGCTCTATACATGTCTGTCCATACAAGGACTCCACAGAATTGGCTAAAATAAAATAAAAGTGAAATCAATACCGTCCTGTCTGACTGCTGGTATTTCCCTTAAGTTTATAAAAATTGTTTAAAATAAAACAAAGAACTGTGTGTGCTGGATATCAAAAACTCCCAAGTTTTGAAATTTCTAAAAGCCTTTAAACATAATATTTCACATTGCTTAGTCATAAAACCCTAAAGTAAATACAAATCCATTAGGCCACCGAAGTCACCCTTACAAACTGCTTTTCAAAGAAGTCACCATGACCACAATAATACTTACAAGTTAATTATTAACTTCAGACATACAGAAAACCCATACATTACTAACTCCAACATTCTAAATTTAAACTTAAATGATATTCAAAGTATGTGTAAATCAAACAGTCCATATTATGACATGTACAGGTTGTATCTCTGTAATCTGTAGCCTTGAGACAGGACCTTTGTTGGATCATAGAATTTTCTGGACCTTGGCAGGTCACCTGTTAGGGTCAGCACAGGTGTGACATTCTGTGCAAAACAGAATGAGGTGAAAAGCATTTATTTTAGAGAATGGAGATGATTTCTTAATTACACCAGCGAAATTCTGGTAAATTGGAAGCATTGTGGAATCTTTGGAAAACCAGACGTTTTGTGAAGTTGCAAGACCACTGAGAGTGTCGAACCAAAGAATGACAGACTGTGGGGGTGGCACAGTGACTCAGTGGTTAGCACTGCTGCGTCACAGCACTGGGGACCCAGATTTGATTCCGGTTTCCTCCCACAATCCAAAGATGTGCAGGTTAGGTAAATTGTCCATGCTAAATTGCCCATAGTGTTCGGTGTATTAGTCAGGGGTTAATATAGGGTAGGGGAATGGGTCTGGGTGGGTTACTCTTCGGAGGGTCGGTGTGGACTTGTTGGGCTGAAGGGCCTATTCCATACTGTGGGGAATCTAATTTAATCTAAATAAAGTAACTGATTAGACTAGAATGCTGTTTAAGTACATCAATGTTCACAGTAGTGTATTATTTCAGCAGAGTTAGGGGTGCAGTTTATTATTAGGTAGGCAGTCCTGGTGCAGTCAGTCAGGGGCACAGTCCACACATTATCTTGTCCAGCTTGGGATACTCACCATCAGGAGTCTGCAGTCCAAGGAGTGGCGAGCGGTGTGTACTGTAGGGCCAGCATCAGCAGTCACTGAACTAGCATCTCATCCGTCAGGGAGCTGCAAACACAGTGGTCAGGGCTCTGGTCAGTTAAGCCCAGGGGCTGCTTATTGAAGTCAGTCAGAGGTCTGGATGAATAAAGTCCTAGTTATCTGCTTGTCGATCATTAAAAAGTGGGAAAAGGAGCCCTATGGATTTGGTTACTGCCTAAAGTGGTGGGAGAGTGAAGGCTGGGATGGGTGGGAAAGCAGAGGCGTGTGTTGAAGTGGGGACAAAGGCAATGATGGAGGGAGTCTAGACTTGCATTGAAGGTAGTCAAAAAGTATGGCACTGGAAAAGCAGAGCAGATCAGGCAGCATCCAAGGAGCAGGAGAATCGACAGTTCGGGCATAAGCCTTTCATCATTCCTGATAAAGGGCTTATGCCCAAAACGTTGATTCTCCTGCTCCTCGGATGCTGCCTGACCTGCTGTGCTTTTCCAGTGCCACACATTTCGACTCCAGCATCTGCAGTCCTCACTTTCTCCTTGCATTGAAGGTAGTCAGAACAGTATTGGAGGGCATGATAGGCTATGGAAGGGGGTGTTGTTGGCAATGACCACCACCATGGTCTCCACAGGGGTAGTGTTGAGGAGCAGAGTGGGCATCATAGAACATAGAAAAGTACAGCACAGAACAGGCCCTTTGGCCCACGATGTTGTGCTGTGATTTAATCCTAATGTAAAATATAGTAACTTAACCTATGCACCCCTCAATTCACTGCTATCCATGTGCATGTCCAGCAGTTACTTAAATGTCCCCAATGACTCTGCTTCCACCACCACCGCTGGCAACGCATTCCATGCATTCACAACTCTCTGTGTAAAGAACCTACCCCTGACGTCTCCTTTATACCTTCCTCCTCATATCTTCAAACTATGACTCCTCGTACCTGTCAATCCTGCCCTGGGGAAAAGTCTCTGGCTATTGACTCTATCTATTCCTCTCAGTATTTTGTACACCTTGATCACCTCTCTTCCTCCTTCTCTTCAAAGAGAACAGTCCAAGTTTATTCAACCTCTCTTCATAAGACAAGCCCTCCAATCCAGGCAGCATCCTGGTAAACCTCCTTTGCACCCTCTTCAAAGCCTCTGTATCTTTCCTATAGTAGGGCGACCAGAACTGGACACAGTATTCCAAGTGTGGTCTCACCAGGGATGTGTAGAGCTGCAGCGAAACCTCGCGGCTCTTAAACTCAATCCCCCGTTAATGAAAGCCAAAACACCATATACTTTCTTAACAACCCTACCCACTTGGGTGGCAACTTTGAGGGATCTATGTACTTGCACACTCAGATCCCTCTGTTGCTCCACGCTGCCAAGTATCCTGTCTTTAATCTTATATTCAGCATTCGAGTTTGACCTTCCAAAATGCATCACTTCGCATTTGTCCAGGTTGAACTCCATCTTCCATTTCTCAGCCCAGCTCTGCATCCTGTCTATGTCACGCTGCAGCCTGCAGTAGCCGTCTATACTATCAACGACACCTCCAACCTTTGTGTCATCTGCAACTCACCCCTCAGCCTCCTCATTCAAGTCATTTATAAAAACTACAAAGAGCAGAGGCCCAAGAACAGAGCCCAGCGGGACCCCACTCAACATTGACCTCCAATCAGAATACTTTCCATCTACAACCACTCTCTCCCTTCTGTCAGCCAGCCAGTTTTGAATCCAGATAGCCAAATCTCCCTATATCCCATACTTCCTGACTTTATGAATGAGCTTACCATGGGGAACCCTATCAAATGCCTTGCTGAAGACCATATAATCCAGCCCATCTTCAGTAATTACACTGGCACCACTGCTCACCTCTTCCTCCACTACATTGATGACTGCATCAGCGCCACCTCGTGCTCCCGCGAGGAGGTTGAGCAGTTCACTAACTTCACCAACACATTCCACCCGACCTTAAATTCACCTGGACCATCTCTGATACCTCCCTCCCCTTCCTGGACCTCTCCATCTCCATTAATGACGACAGACTTGACACCGACATTTTTTACAAAACCACCAACTCCCACAGCTACCTGGATTACACCTCTTCCCACCCCACCTCCTACAAAAATGCCATCTCATAGTCCCAATTCCTCTGCCTCCACTGTATCTGCTCCCAGGAGGACCAGTTCCACCACAGAACACACCAGATGGCCTTCTTCTTTAGAGATCGCAATTTCCCTTCTCATGTGGTTGAAGATGCCTCTCCAACGCATCTCATTCACATCCTGCACCTCCGCCCTCAAACCCCACCCCTCCAACCGTAACAAGGACAGAACCCCTCCGGTCCTCACCTTCCACCCTACCATAGAGTTATAGAGTCATAGAGATGTACAGCATGGAAACAGACCCTTCGGTCCAACCTGTCCATGCCGACCAGATATCCCAACCCAATCTAGTCTCACCTGCCAGCACCCGTCCCATATCCCTCCAAACCCTTCCTATTCATATACTCATCCAAATGCCTCTTAAGTGTTACAATTGTACCAGCCTCCACCACATCCTCTGGCAGCTCATTCCATACATGTACCACCCTCTGCGTGAAAAAGTTGCCCCTTAGGTCTCTTTTATATCTTTCCCCTCTCACCCTAAACCTATGCCCTCTAGTTCTGGACTCCCCGATCCCAAGGAAAAGACTTTGCCTCTTTATCCTATCCATGCCCCTCATAATTTTATAAACCTCTATGGAAGGTCACCCCTCAGCTTCCGACGCTCCAGGGAAAACAGCCCCAGCCTGTTCAGCCTCTCCCTGTAGCTCAAATCCTCCAACCCTGGCAACATCCTTGTAAATCTTTTCTGAACCCAACCTTCGCATTAACCATATCATCTGCCGCCATTTCCGACACCTCCAAACGGACCCCACCACCAGGGATATATTTTCCTCCCCACCCCTTTCCGCCTACTGCAAAGACCATTCCCTCCGTGACTACTGGTCAGGTCCACACCCCCCAACGAACCACCCTGGAGGCTTCCTGCCTCTACTCCTGATGAAGGGCATTTGCCTGAAACATCGATTTCCCTGCTCCTCGGATGCTGCCTGACCTGCTGTGCTTTTCCAGCACCACTCTGATCTAAACTCTGGTTTCCATCATCTGCAATCCTCACTTTTTCATCTACTGCTCGACCGTTGTCGACCTGTCTTGACACCTCCTCAAAGAACCCAATAAGATTTATGAGGCATGACCTGCCCCTCACAAAACTATGCTGACTGCCTTTAATTACATTATGCTTTGCCAAATAGTCATAAATCCTATCCCTCAGAATTCTTTCCAAAACCTTGCTGACAGCAGACTGACTGGTCTGTAATTGCCAGGGATTTCCCTATTACCCTTCTTGAAAAGAGGAACAACATTCGCCTCCTTCCAATCCTCCGGTATGGCTCCTGTGGAGAGTGAGGAGGCAAATATCCTCGCCTGCGGCTTAGCAACCTCTATCCTTGCCAGTGGCTTAGCAACCTCAGCTAATCATGAAGGTGTAATGTTGAGGATCAGGAAGTACAATTGGAGATGGAATTCAACGTGGTGACTTTCCATATGAAGGATAGGTGGAAATGGCCTGTTGGGATAGTAGGAGGCACATGGAGGTTCAGGGAAAAGGAGCAGGAGGTTCCTGGTGACCAGGTGGGGCCTGGTGACCAGGTGGGGCCTGGTGCTGATGATGTTTACTGCCATCTACTTTCCCTCCCACCAACTGCTGTTCTCTCGAACTGGAGAGTGGCTCTGACAACACTCAGGGTTGGCAGAGTTAGTGCCACATTAACAGGCAAAATGGGCATGGATGTTACAAAATTGCAAGGGCAAATACATAAAGCAGGGTCTGACTAATTCCAGCTATGTTTCAATTGCAAATGTTTCTTCTAAATGGAATCATAGAGTCATACAGCATGGAAACAGGCCCTTCGGCCCAACTCGTCTATGTCAACCAGGTTTCCTACACTGAACTAGTCTAATTTGCTTGCATTTGGCCCATGTCCTCTCTAAACCTTTTCTGTCTATGTACTTTCAAATGTTGCAATTGTACCCGTCTCTACCACTTCCTCCAGCAAATATGCAATTCATGCAGAGTGAATGGAGAATGCATCAAACATTAGTCAAAGGGAGATTGCACCATGCCGTTGATGCAGCTAAACTAACATTGTCATCTCAGTTATGCAGAACATTAGTGGCAAGAACATAGAAGGAAGGGAAGCTGGGCAAAAGCTTCCTATCATTTGTGGAACTTCCAAAATTGCTGTGGGACAAGTGAGAATTCACTGAGTCATGTGTGTATTTGGTGGATTCATGTATGTGATAATGGATTCAAATGAATGCAATGGAAACTAGGATGGTTGAAGTTGGTCTGGGGTGAGAAGGTGCAGAAACACTCCCTTTTTGATTTCATGTATTGGTTTCTCAACCAGCATGGCACCTTCACTAAGTCTCCAGGACAATTCAGACAGAATGTGCTGGAGTGCTGTGTACTGCATATTTGGAGCAGCTAGCAGGCAATGTAATAGAGACTGAGGAGCTGAGGGAATAGCAGCAGATGCATCAGGAGAGGGATGAGGACATGGAGCTGGAGCCAACTCTCCTAGTGGATGAGAGCTGATGTTATGAGACAGAGAGGCCTAATCAACAAAAAGACCAAAGAATTACAGGGAATTTCTGATTCTGATTTCCAGAATCCACAGTTCTTTGGTTTGTTGTTTAGTGTTTAAAACACTGCCACATCTGTTCCAGGTATTCCCACCTTGAGGAAGTCTGTCTCCTCTCTCCGACAGGATTTCCGTTCTAATCTTTCTTCTTATTCACAGTCATTAATGCCATTGTCGATCCTGGTGTTTAACCAGGTATTTGCCAAAACTCACTACCACAGGCACAGGTCATTCCTCAGTGACTGCCTCCTGCTCTGACTCACCCCACGTGGATTCCGACTGAGGTTCCATCCTTTTGAATCCATCCAGGATCACAGGTATCATGTACAACACTCCTCAGACAGCTGTTCTTGCTACATCCTAAGACCCACACTCAGCATCACCATATGCACACTCTCAACCTCTCTCTCTCCATCAGTAACACCTCACGTTGGCTCAAAGCTGCCCTGTGCCCAAAGTTCTGCTTCATCCTCTGGCTCAGTCGGTGTAGAGTTCTGAAGAAGGGTCACTGAACTCGAAATGTTAACTCTGCTTTCTGTCCACAGATGAATTGAATTGGATTTATTGACATGTGTACCGAGGCACAGTGAAAAGCTTTGTCTTGCGAGCAATGCAGGCAGATCAAATAGTTAAGTAGCATTGATAGTCAATAATAGGTTCCATTCAGTATTCTAACAACATTAGGGTAGAAACTGTTTCAAAACAGAGGGATCTTGGTGTGCAGGTACATAGATCCCTTAAAATGGCCACCCAAGTGGACAGGGTTGTTAAGAAAGTTTATGGTGCTTTGGCTTTCATTAACAGGGGGATTGAGTTTAAGAGTCATGACATCTTGTTGCAGCTCTATAAAACTTTGGTTAGACCGCACTTGGAATACTGCGTCCAGTTCTGGTCGCCCTATTATAGGAAAGATGTGGATGCTTTGGAGAGGGTTCACAGGAGGTTTACTAGGATGCTGCCTGGACTGGAGGGCTTATCATGTGAAGAGAGGGTGACTGAGCTCGGACTTTTTCATTGGAGAAAAGGTGGAGGAGAGAGAACCTAATTGGGTTTTGAAGATAATGAGAGGCATAGATAGAGTCGATAGCCAGAGACCATTTCCCAGGGCAGAAATGACTAACACAAGGGGTCATAATTTTAAGCTGGTTGGAGGAAAGTACAGAGGGGATGTCAGAGGCGGGTTCTTTAAACAGAGAGTTGTGAGAGCATGGAATGCGTTGCCAGCAGCAGTTGTGAAAGCAAGGTCATTGGGGACATTTAAGAGACTGCTGGACATGCATATGGTCACAGAAATTTGAGGTTGCATACATCAGGATCAATGGTCGGCACAACATCGTGGGCTGAAGGGCCTGTTCTGTGCTGTACTGTTCTATGTTCTATGTTCTATAATTGGCTGGTGGTGTGTTCTCCCAATGATAGAGATTGTAGAAAAACATTGCCAGGGTGGGATGGATCTTTGAGAATGCTAGCAGCCTTTCCTTGACAGGGGGCCTGGTAGATGGATTCTATAGATGGGAGGTTGGCCTTTGTGATTGTCCGGGCCGAGTTCACCACTCTCTGTAACCAACTCCGATCTTGTATGATACAGTTGCCATACCAGGAGTGATATATCCAGACAGAATGCTCTCGATGGCATATCTATAAAAATTGGCAAGGGTATTCACCGTCATGCCAAATTTCCTCAGCTGCCTGAGGAAGAAGAGACATAGTTGGGCCTTTGTAACCAGTGCGTCCACATGAAGAGTCCAAGAAAGCTTGTTGTGGATGACCACTCCCAGGAGCTTGACACTCTCCACTCATTCCACCTCTGTGCTGTTAATGTGTAGGGGGCATGAGTAACATCCCGCCGAAAATCCATAATGAGTTCCTTGGTTTTGCTGGCATTGAGATCTAGGCTGTTCTCAGTGCACCATTCTCCCAGGTCTTCCACCTCTCATCTGTAATCTGTTTCATTGCCATCTGAGATTCGACCGACTATGGTGGTGTCATCAACGAAGTTGTAAATGGCATTAGTCTGGTATTTGGCGACGCAGTCATCGGTATACAGTGAGTACAGTAGGGGGCTGAGTACGCATCCCTGGGAGGCTCCAATGTTGAGTGTTAGTGAGGATAAAATATTGTCCCCAATCTGCCAGACCTGCTGAGTTTTTCCAGCAATTCTGTTTCTTGTTTAGAACCTGATCAACATCTGCTTTCAGTAGATGTGCACTCTACAGATTCCCTTTATCCACAGCATTTGTTTTAATGAAGGAAACCTTTCAGCCACTGTGTGTACAGCAAGATCCCACAAACAGCAACATGATGATAAGCAAGTCATGTTTCAGACATTGTTTCAGTTAAAAATGTGGATCAGGTCTTGGGAAGAACTGTCTGTTAGTTTTTCTAAACAGTGCCATGGGATCTTTTCCATGTACTTGTGTGTGCATTAAGGGATCCTGAATTAAAAGGAACAGCCACTTATATTCAAAAAGCATTACTGATGTAATAAAACATGGGAAGACAATTTACAGCATCTAGGTACAGTATGATGCTGAGACACGTATAGAGTTATTTGGTCAGAAGGCAAATGCCTTCATCCAGGTTTTATGGGGGTTTCAGAGAAACCAGGTGAGATTGAGATGGAGTGGAGTAGTTTGGGAATTCCAGACCTTAGGACAATCAATAAAAACCACTGGTGTCCATGGTGTAGCTGATAAAACGGATAATGTGGAAGATGCCAGAATCAGAGGATTGCAGATACCTTGAGGGTTGTGGGCTGGATGAGTTTACAAAGATAGGGACAGATAGGGATTTGAAAACAGGGAAGAGAATTTTCGATTCAAAGCGTTGCTCAGCCAGAAACCAATACAAGCCACTGCCCACAAGGCTGAAGGGTGAATGGGGCTTTGAGTGAATTAAGACACAAGCCACAGAGTGTGGGAGGACCTCAGGTCTTCATTGAAAAGCGGCATCACTCCCTTTCGTGAGCTCCACTGGGGTTTCACATCCGCTCAAGTTTTAAGTGTGGCACTTGAACCTGTTAGCACATTGAACTGGTATGCACTGATGACATCACTGCCATTAAAAAGTATTGAGCGCTGGACTCAGGTTGGCACTGTATGAAATGGTCTCCAATGGCAATGCTTCATGTAGACTACACAGGTCTGAATTTGTTTCATTTGTCATGTAAAACAAACCTAGTGAACTGTGGCATCGACTCTCAGCGGTAATGCATTTCCATTCCAGCGACTGCCTCATTCAAGTCTTTTCAGTCATTTACAGTAATCTGTAAAGTCTTATCAGAGTTTATGCTCTGTGATCACAGTGAACATAATTGATAGAATTAATAATGCTAGAAGCAAATTATGGTAAAACTATTTAATGTTGTGGTTCCCCAGTTTCATTAATATTAATTTTCATCCCTTTTAAAGTTTGAATTTCCTTGATTGCCGAGGAGTATCACATCAAAGCATGAAAACCTCACATTAATTTTATGCATCTTAATCACGAGTGGAGGCAAAATGCCAAAAGTGAAAACAAGGAGCTTCATTATTGTTTCACAGTCATTTTTCTTTATTGGGTATGTGTGTTTTTTTTCAGTAAAGGTATCAATGGGAAGGAATCAGATAAATGAGTCTAGTTGTACCAGCCTGGCTTTGTCAATCCAGTCAAGTTGAAATACCTAAGCTATTCGAATCCACGATGACAAGAGTAGCAGGTAAATGTTAAAGGGGCCTGTGTATTCAGTCATTCTCTGAGCAGCAGAAAGGTCCTACTTTCACACAAGGGTGATAACTGATTACCATTAGATGTCACCAGCATCTCAAAGCATGCCTGGATAGTTAGGTTCTCCTCTTTCCTGGTAGCTCAGAAACTTTTACCCATTAATAAAGGCACACCCATTACATTCCCCATTAATTGGCACATGCTTAATTGGAAATGGCACCAGTTCTTCCCTGTTTTCAAATCCCTATCTGTCCCTATCTTTGTAAACTCATCCAGCTAACTCTCTGGGAACAGTAATATATAATGATTATGACAATGTACTAAACTTAAATACAATTTCTTCCCTCATATGCACTTAACCTGGAAAGCATCTTATCTTCAAACCTATACATAAGTCATAGAATCATGTAGCATAGAAACAGGCTGTTCAGCCCATCATGTCTATGCCAACCAACAAACCCCTAAGTACATTAATCCCATTTATCTAATTTGATGCATAGTCTACTATGCCCTGGCATTTTAAGTGCACATCCAGATGCTTCTTAAATGCTGTGAGAGTATCTGCCTCCATCACCCTCATAGGCAGCACATTCCAGACTTCTACCAACGTCTGGGGAAAAAAATGTTTCCTCAGATCTCCTCTAAACTACTTACTCCTCCTTTTAACCTTGTGTTCTCTGGCCTTTGACATGGGAAAAACATTCTCACTATCCACCTTATCAAAACCTCTCATAATTTTGGATACTGCAATCCAAGGAAACCAAACCCAGCTTGTGCAGAGTTACCTCATAAAGTAAACCTTTCATCCCAGGCAACATCCTGGTAAATCTCCTCTGCACCCTCCCCAGTATAACCACATCCTTCCAATAGTGTGGCAAACTTTCCAATATGTCTTAAATGAAGTGAATTGAATTTATTGTCACTTGTGCCGAGGCACAGTGAAAAGCTTTGTTTTGTGAGCAATGCAGGCAGGTCACAGAGTTAGGTAGCAAAGATAAATAAATAAGTAAAGTTTTGATGTCAACCACGAATTTAGCTTTAATGGCTTAACTCCCTTCATTTAAGTAATGATGACAACTGTAATGAATTTAGACCCCAGCACTTGTCTCATTCTGACAATCAGACAAAGACCAATCTATGCATTCTCTGATTCTGCCAGCCTACCGATCATAGATCCATGCTAATATGATACCCTTCATATAATTATTTTTGTTTTTTGCAACAAACTTTAATTTGGCATCAGATCAAATGCCTTCTGGAAATGGAAGCTCCAAGACTACTGACTCTCCTTTACTCACAATACATGTTAATACTTCAAAGAATTCCAATAAATTGATTAAACTAATTTCCCTTCAATAAAACCATACTGACCCATCCTGATTATCTTGAGTTTTTTCTAAATGCACAACTATAATCCCCTCAGTGATTGATTTTAACACCTTCTGCACCACAGATGTCAAGTAACTATCCTAAGATCCTTAAAAAGCACCTTTCAAACCCACGAATATTTCTATCTAGAAGGACAAGGACATTAGATACATGGGTGAAAAGTGTGGCTCTGGAAAAGCACAGCAGTTCAGGCAGCATCTGAGGAGCAGGAGAGTTGACGTTTCAGGCATAAGCCCTTCATCAGGAATGTTGGGGGAAGGGGAAAATGCTGAGAGATAAATAGGAGGGTGAGATTGGGGAGGGAGGAAAAGGTAACTGGGAAGGTGAAAGGTAGATGCAGGTGGGAGGTGATGGTAATCGGTTAGAGGGGAGGGTGGAGGGGATAGGTGGGAAGGAAGATGAACAGGTAGAACAGGCTGAGAGGACAGTGTTGAGTTGGAGGGTTGGATCTGAGATGAGGTGGGGATAGGGGAGATTAGGAAACTGGTGAAGTCAACATTGATGCTGTGTGGTTGTAGGATCCTGAGATGGAAGATGAGGCATTCTTCCTCCAGTCATCAGTAGCTTGGATTGGCAGTGTAGAGGAGACCCAGGACTCCATCTGAATCCACCCAAGGACGTCACTCAATGCCTGGAGGGAAAATGCCTCATCTTCTGCCTTGGGGCATCTAACCACATGGCATCAATGTCGACTTCACCCGTTTCCTCATCTCCCCTCCCCCTCACCTCATCCCAGACCCAACACTCCAACTCGGCACCATCCTCTTGAACTGTCCTACCAGTCCATCTTCCTTCCCACCCATCCATACAACCCTCCAATTCCAATCTATCACCATCACTCCCCACCTGCAACTGCCAATTGCCTTCCCAGCTACCTTCACCCCACCCCCACCACTAACCAATTCTCCTAATCTCTCAGCCCCCTGCCACTCCCCCTCTCCCCAGCCTCCCAATATTCCTGATGAAGGGTTTCTGCCTGAAATGTCAACTGTCCCACTCCTTGGATGCTGCCTGCCCTGCTGTGCTTTTCAGCGCCACACTTTTCCACTCTGATCTCCAGCATCTGTAGTTCTCACTTTCTCCCAGTAGATACATGGGAACATCACCACCTCCAAGTTCTCTTCTAAGAAACTCACCATCCTAGCTTGGAAATATATTGCTGTTCCTTCACTGTCACTGGCTCAAATTCCTGGTGACCTAACAGCATCATAGGTCTATCTTCAGCGCATGGAATGCAGCAGTTCAAGAAGGGCACAAGTGCCAGCCAGCGATGCCCACGTTCCACGAGCAAATTAAAAAAAAACTAGACATGCATACAGTATTCTATTTGTGCCCTCATCAATGTTTTGTACAAGACTGTAGCAAGACTTCCTTGCTCTTATATTCCAAGCCCTATCTATGAAGTAAAGCATTAGGTACCCTCATCACCACCCTGTCTACCTTTGTTGACACCTTCAGGGATCTATTCCCTAGGGATCTATCATTCATTTATCCTTCCCTTATTAGATCTTACAAAATGCATTGCATCACACTTATTGGGATGAAATTGCATCTGACATTGCTCTGCCGAATTTACCAGCTGATTAATATCAAACTGTAGCCTGAGGTCATCTTCCTCAATATCATCAACACCACCAATTACGTTAAAAGTATCATTGAGATAGACTGAGAGAGGCTTGAAGAAAACCAGGGATGAAGCAAGATGATGCCATTGGCCCCACTAAAGCAATGGAACAATAAATGAATGAACACACTGATTTTACGATTGGGGTGCTAAGACCTTTATTCAATGGCAGTCAGCTCTGCTCAAGATTCCATTCACTGAACTTGGAACTGGAGAACTGAGGGGTGTCACATACTTCTGAACTGTTCCTTGGTTTAGTGCCAACCAGTTTAACATAGGACTCTCAATTTGCCAGATGGACATAAGTCAATCTCTAGTGGAGGTTCCACCTGTGACACCATTGACCCTTTATTAAGAGCATGGAGAAAACTGGTGCAGCGAAAGCTTAACAAATACACAATGACATTTCACAAAGTTTTCACTCAGTTGTGATTGTGACCTCTACTTCAATAATATTCAAGTGATAGTTGTGAAATGCAGCCCAAGCTTCTTACTTGAAGCAGTTTTATTCTCATTTTAACCCTTTCTTGTAGCTGTATTGTGACATGTTGAGGGAGAATGATTAAACTTAGCTTTTCTCTGTCTCAGATCCAAGAAATAGTACATTCAAGAATGAACAAAGAACTTGCCAACCTTCTGGTATTATCCTGGAATCTCCAGTAATTGAAAATTAATTCCAGGTCACTGTTTCAGGATCCTGAGTGAAGAAACATAAGGAAAGATTGCATGTGTTATTCATTTTTTTTAACACTTGTTTTATGAGTTGTGAAAATATAGGAGTCGGGGAGAAACAGCCTATTTGATGGTCAGGAATCTTCCAAGAACACCCAACAGGCTTTCCATTTGGTTATGGGGAAACAATGTACGAGAAAGATGGGTGGATTGGGTGAGCAGTGAATAGGTGGGGTGGGTAGTGGGAGGCAGGGCTCGAAGAGTATGTGAAATAAGGATAGTAATCTGATTAACCGACTACTTACAAGTGACTGCTGTTTGACATTAGGATGATTTCCCCAGGGAACGAGGTATTAGAAGACGCACAATACTATGTGCTCAAAGCTGTAAGTCACAGTGTGTCGATAAAGATTCCACTGCTCTGGTGTATAAAAAGTGAAGGTAGACATATAAAAACAGACTTAGATTATAATGCCCTGCTGTGCAGGCAATGATTGATGGGATAGGAATTTCATTCTGTGATAGAACGAGAAGAAAATGACAATTAATTCCTCAGGTATTGCTGGTAATATCATAGTGAGTGAAAGGTTGCCCGAGGCTACGAGAATTTGTTTTGAATTCGGAGAAGGTGCTAAGGATCTAAGTTGGGGTGGTGTAGTGTTAATAACACCAGTTTATTAATGTAGGACGCTAACTTAATGTTCTGGGAATATACATTTGAATTCCACCTCAGCTGATGGTGAAATTTGAACTCAGTACAAATCTGAAAATGAGTTCTAGTCTAATGGTGACCATATAAAAACTATTGATTAGCATAAACACTCATCTGTTTGCTGTTGCCCTTTTAAGGTAGCAAATCTGCCATCCTATCCTGGTCTGGCCTATATGTGACTCTTAATTAATTAGGGATTAATTAAAGTTAGGCAATAAAATCTGGCCCACCCCGTTATACCCACATCCTGTGAACAAATTTATAAAGGATAAGCAGACATGTTACTATCTATTCACTCGAGGGATGTGAGTGTCGCTGGCTGGCCAACACTTGTTGCTCATCCCTAATTGCCCTTAAGAAGGCGGGGCCTGAGCAGCCTTCTTGAATCACTGCAGTTCATGTGCTGGGTTGACCCACAATGCCTAAGGGACAGAATTCCAGGATTTTGACCCAGCGACATTGCAGGAACAGCAAATTATTTCCAAGTCAGGATGGAGAGTGGCTTGGAGGGGACTTGCAGGTGATGATGTCCCCATGTATCAGCTGTCCTTGTCCTTCTGGATAGCAGTGGTCATGGAAGGAGCTATCTAAGAATATTTGGTGAATTTCTGCAGTGCATTTAGTAGATAGTACGTACTGTAGTTACTGAGCATCTGTGGTGGAGAGAGTGGGGACTAATCAAGCAGGTTGCTTTGTCCTGGATGATGTCAAACTTCTTGAGTGTTGTTAGAGCTGCACCCATCCAGACAAGTTGGGAATATTCCATCACACTCCTGACTTGTGCCTTGTTGATGGTGGACAGACTTTGGGAAGCCAGGAGATGAGCTAATTACTGCAGTATTCTAGCCTCTGATCTGTTTTTGTAGCCACTATGTTTAGTGTCGGGTCAATAATAACCCCCAGGATGTTGATAATGGCAGATTCAGTGATGCTAACACCATTAAATGTCAAGGGGTAGTGGTTAGATCATGTCTGATCAGAGATGGTCATTGCCTGGCATTAGGTGTAGTGTGAACGTTCCTAGTCTATTTTATCCCTCATTTATGGCTGTTAAATCTCAATCTCCAGGCTTAGCTATTCCAAAGCTTTTCTGATTGGTCTTACAATCTATACCCTCCACAACCTTAATCTCATCTTAAAATCCACTGTCTGCTTCCTAATCCATACCAAGTCCCATTCACCCATCATCCTTGTCTTCTATGACTTCCGTTGGCTTCTGGTCCCCAATGCCTCAAATATAACATTGTCATTCTTTCAAGTTTAAAGCTTTCAATGGCATTGTCCCCATCTGAGGAAATAACCAAACTAATGAAAAATTTGAAGTGTGAGAATTAAATAAGAATTAACAATAAACTAAAACCTTCAGAACTTTACCCTTTGCAAAGAATAAAGTTGTGAACAAATTTTCAGAAAGTTAGGGTAAGGAAGACTTCGAAAGACTTTAAGATTGCTTGCTGCAGAGATTGAAAAATGGAGACAAGAAAACATTAATTCATGCTCAGAATTCTTAACGATGAACAAAAGGAATTTTTGAAAGTCACACAAAGTTTTTTCTTTAAGATTCTGAAAGATAATTTGAGGAAATGCATGTACGGGCCAGCCATCTTTAACTTGAAGATGGAACTGAGTTTTCTCAAAGGAGATTCCTTTTAGAGCTGAAACAGTATAAAAGACTGAATTATACTGCAGCTTAGGTAACAACTTTCAGTTCGGTTTGTTTGAATGTCCTATTTCATTTTAGTTGGTTTTAATACTTCTAATTTAATTTTTTTTTAACTTTTCAGAACATTTACTGGCAATTGTTAATTTGCAACTGTACATTGTCAATACACCTACTTTAATTGTTTATCTCCAAGAAGACTAACTATTTCCAAAATGTAATTCAGGATTGATTCTTATGATAAAATATTATTATGTAACCATTATTATTGAACTTATACACTCACACTTAATATCACAGGTTCCACAAACAAAACGTTTCTAAAGTTTTTAAATGAAGAAGTGTGCAGACTGAGATTATCTTGGAGGAACTGTTCCTGTTATCATAAAATCATAGGATCATAGAATTTACACAATAGAAGGAGGCCATTTGACCCATCATGTCTATACCAGCTTCTGAAAGAACTCCCTGCTGGTCCCACTCACCAGCCCTTCCTCCATACCCCTCTATATTAGTCACTTCCAAATATTTATCCAGCTCTCTTTTGACACTTCCTTTGGAATCTGCTCCCACCAGTCTCCCAGGCAGTGCATTCCAAATCCTAATAACTCTCTGAGTAAAGACGTTTCTCCCCATCTCACTCTTGCTGACGCTCTTGAAATTCTGACCCCCCCCAAGTTATAGCATTCCAATTCGGTCTGTTTTATTCTGTGATACCTTTGATAGTTCCGGAAATGTCATGTGATAATTTAGGGCCAGATCAAATTTAATTAGATTTGATTTATTGTTGTCACATAGAGTCATAGAGATGTACAGCATGGAAACAGAACCTTCGGTCCAACCTGTCCACGCCGACCAGATATGTTGCAATTGTACCAGCCTCCACCACATCCTCTGGCAGCTCATTCCATACACGTACTACCCTCTGCGTGAAAAGTTGCCCCTTAGGTCTCTTTTATATCTTTCCCCTCTCACCCTAAAGCTATGCCCTCTTTTTGTTTTGTGTGGAGTACAGGCATCAAGGTCATAGAACAGAGCGAGCAATGTAATGTTATGGTTACAGAGAAGGTGCTCAAAGAGCGTGGCCAACATTAGATTCGAAATTTGAGAGGTCCTTTCAGAAGTCTAACAACAGCGGGGAAGAAGCTATTCTTGAATCTGTTGGTGCATGTGTTTCAGCTTTTGTATCTTCTGCCCAATGGAAGAGATTGGAAGAGATTATAACCGGGGTGGGATGGGCCTTTGATTAAGGTGGCTGAGTTTCTGAGACTGTGAGTAGTGTAGATGGAGTCAATGGATGGAAGGTTGGCTTGCGTGATGGACTGGCCTGTGTTCACAACTCTCTGTAGTTTCTCGATGGATGCCGTAAGCAGGGTACGTAGTTAATGTGGCAATTTACAACACTATGCCGGGAGAGACTGGGGCCTTGTCCATGGTTACTGAACAGGGTCAATGCCCTGCCATACCAGATCCTTCACTGACTAAAGTAATCATGAGCGGAACATAATTGTTGCACAGTCCTGTTGACAGTTGCCAAACAGTATGACCGTGTCTATACTGCCATTATGTTTCTTCTTGCTTCTCAGTCAAGAACTCCATGGGGCAAATGTTTAGTTGAGAAGAAGCAAGTAATCATGTAACAGTAGAATTTGCCACATCCTGACTCAGTTCAGCCCAGAGAAGCTCTACCATGTGAGGCAGAGGTTGTGGGAGGTGTCGAGTCAGTTTTGGTGGTGGGGATTCATTCTGGTCTAATGTTGTTCATTTAAATGTCTAGAAAGACATTGGAAAGGTGGACTCTACATGAACTGCCATAGGAAAAACCTCCCTTCCTCCTTGCCTCTGATCGACTCCAACCTGCAACTGTCAGAGGGTTGTTGTGGCACAGTGGTAGTGTCCCAATTCTGAATGAGAAGGCACAGGTTCAAGTCCCATCTGTGTAGGTTGTTGTTTCTTTAAGATAAACTGTGATGTCTGCACTTCTCCAATTGCAACCTCCTGCCCTTCTCTGTTTTTAATTCCGCTGACAATGACGGCTGTACCTTCAGCTGCCTATGTGCTAATTAGAATCTCCTTCTGAAGCCTCTCACTATCTGGCTTCAAATACTCCCATAAACCCTACTTCTCTAACCAAGCCAAGCTGATCACATGTCCTTGCATGGTTTTGTTTGTCATTTATATCAATAATTTGGATGAGAATATAGTTAGTAAGTTTGTAGATGACATCAAAATTGGTGATCTACTGGACAGTCATAGAGTCATAGAGATGTACAGCCCCTTCGGTTAGACTCGTCCATGTCGACCCATTAATGCTGACCAAATATTCTATATAAATCTAGTCCCATATCCCTCTAAACCCTTCCTATTCATATACCCATCCAGATGCCTGTTAAATACTGTAGTCGTCACACACACACACACACACACACACACACACACACACACACACACACACACCCCATAGGTCCCTTGTATATCTTCCCCTCTCACCTTAAACCTGTGTCCTCTGGTTTTGGGCCCAACCCCCCCCAACCCCAGGGAAGAGACCTTGCTGTTTATCCTATCCGTGCCTCTCATGAATTTATAAACCTCAATAACATCACCCCTCAGCCTCTGAAGCTCTGAGGAAAACAGCCCCAGCCTATTCAGCCTTTCCCTACAGATCAAACCCTCCAATCCCGGCAACATCCTCGTAAATCTTTTCCGAACCCTTTCAAACTTCAAAACATCCTTCTGATAGGAGGGAGACCGAAATTGCACGCAATGCTCCAAAAGTGAAAAAGGTTATCTCAGATTACAAAGCTTGATCAAAAGGGTCCATGGGCTGGGTCTTTTTTCACTGGAGCGTAAGGGGTTGGGGGGTGACCTTAGTTCAGCGATCAAAAATCAAATGTACAACGCCATGCCAGGTGAGGCTGGGGGCAATCAGGTTTGTAAAATTACTGGGGCCAGTCAAAATCTATAAAGTCATGAGAAGCATAGATAAGGTGGACAGCAAGGCTCTTTCCCCTAGGATGGGAGAGTTCAAAACTAGGGATGCATATTTTTAAGGTGAGAGGAGAAAGATTTAAAAGGGACTGAGAGGGAATTTTTTCACAGAGAATGATTAGTGTGTGGAATTAACTGCCAGAGCAAGTGGGAGATGCCGATGCAATTACAACATTGAAAAGACATTTGGTTAGGTACATGAATAGGAAAGGTTTAGAGGGATAAGGGCCAAATGCAGGCAAGTTAAATCAATTTAATTTGGGAAACTTTGTTGGAGTGGACAAGTTGGATTGAAGGGTCTGATTCCATGAAGTATGACTCTGTGACTCAATGACTCTATGGCTCGGTTTTATAAGTTGTTGTTAGAACATAGAACAGTGTAGCACGGGAATGGGCCCTTTGGCCCACCATATCTGTGCTGACCATGATGCCATCCTAAAGTATTCCCATCTCCCCACACTTGGTCCATATTCCTCTATTTGCTGCCTGTCACTTGTCTGTCTAAATGCCTCTGAACTGTTGCTATCGTATCTGCGTCTACACCTCCTCTGGCAGTGCCACTACCACTATCAATGTAAAAAAAAAATTTCCTTGCACATAAAATCATAGAATCCCGACAGTGCAGAAACAGGCCCTTCAGCCCAACAAATCCAAACCAACCCTCTGAAGAGTAACCCACCCAGACACATTCTGGGTAGGCACGGAGGCTCAGTGGTTAGCATTGCTGACTCACAGCGCCAAGGATCTGGGTTTGATTCCAGCCTTGGGTAATTGTTTGTGTGGAGTTTGTATGTTCTCCCTGTGTCTGTGTGTGTTTCCTCCCACAATCCAAAGATGTACAGTTCAGGTGAATTGGCTGTGTTAAATTGTCTATAGTGTTAGGTGCATTAGTCAGAGAGAAATGAGTCAGTGTGGGTTACTCTTTAGAGGGTCAGTGTGGACTTGTTGGCCAAATGGCCTGTTTTCACATTGTAAAGAATCTAATCATTCCCCTACCCTATCACTCTACATTTGCCCCTGACTAATGCACCTACCTTATACACTTCCTCTTTAAATTTTTCCCCTCTCATCTAAAACCTATTTCACATTTCGTTTGAAATGGAATTACAAAACAATTCTGGTAACATTCGTGTATCCTCCAGCCTGACAATCATTACTCCTGAATTGTTATTCACCTCTCAAAGTTCAAACATGACATTTTATTTGACTTTATTCAAGGCTATCATATCAATTCACAACTCCAGATCTCTGGATATACATTCACTTGTCTTTTGACCTCCCCCGCCTTGTCTTGTACAGTTACAACAAAATCAGTTGTCAATCGCATGAATCTTCATCCCATCTAGAATTGTCTTTTATGTTCCTGTGGGGTTTCTTTCTCATGTTCAATTTCGCTTTGAAAGGAAATACTTTCTAATTAACCACCATGAACACATTCTCAGACAGAGTTTGGCCTCATTCATTCTTGTAATTCCAATGATTATAAAAGGCCTCTGAATACCTCTTTGAATAACTCTTGCGTTGCAATAAAACAAGCAGTGAGCGTGGCTGCACTATGTTTGTGATTTCTTTATAAGCGTGAAAAAATAAAATTGTGCTTATGATTGAAATGATTAAGCAAACAGAGTCTTGTAAATCTGGGTGAGACGGAGATACAGTGTTGCTGCTGGACAGAGAAAGACAACTGTGCACAATTATCAAAAACTTGGAAATATTGAGTGAATTTGGTCAAAGTCCAGTTGTAACGACAGCCTTGTATGAATTTGGGCGCATTTCTGAGAAACACAGGGATCTGTTTATACCGTCATAAAGAAACTCACTGGATGGGCAATTTTCTGCAGTTTAGTTAAACACAGCCATTTCCTGAAAATAGGTTCAATCAAATACAATTTCTCTTTAATTTCACAAATTCCACTGTCTTTGGAAACATGCAAAAATAAAATGTATTTATTTGTGTCTACTGCTCATCAGTATCCAATAATAAAGACTTCCTTGTTACTTTGTCAATTGACTTGTGCCTGCATCATAACTTCCTCCAGTCTTACAGGACTGATTCTGGCCTCCTGAATTTCATCAGGGTTTTCATCATTTCAATATTGGTGGCTGTACCTTCTGCTGCTTTACATTTTGATCTCTTTCTAAAATCTTCCACCAGCCTCTCCTCCTTTAAGATACTCCTTAAAAACCTACAGGGTGGCATGGTGGGTCATTGGCCAGCACTGCTGCCTCAGAGTACCAGGGACCCAGGTTCAATTCCAGCCTTGAGTGTGGGTTTCCTCCAGGTGCTCCAGTTTCCTCCCACAGTCCAAAGATGTGCAGGTGAGGTGGATTGGCTGTGCTAAATTGCCCATATTGAATATAGGATAAGGGAATGGGTCTGGTTGGGATACAAATCAGAGGGTCTGTGGACACTGTAGGGATTCTATTCATGCATTTTTGACCTAGAAGCTGCATTAATCTGTGTCAAGTTTTGTCTGAAAAGTTTCCTGTGAAGCAAATTTGGGCATTTCTTAGGGGCAACTTAAAAATGTATGTAAACTGTGGTCAGTCATCTCAGCTCCAGGACATCTCTACCAGAGTTCCTCAGGGTAATGGAAGTCAGAAATGGAGATGTTCACCAGTGGTTGCACAATGTTTATCACCATTCACGAATCCTCAGATACCGACGCAGTCCATGTTCCAGATGCAGCAAGAGCTAGAATATTTTCAGGCTTGGGCTGAAAATGCTATGCACCAGGTACAAGTGCCAGGAAATGACCATTTCCAATAAAAGAAAATCTAACCGTCATCTCTTGATGTTCAATGGCATCTGCATTGCTGAATTAGCCAATATTAATATCTTGGAATTAGACTAACAATGTAAATACTGTGGTCACGAGAGTAGGGCCGAAATCTATGGCGTGTAACTCACTTCCTGTTTCTTGAGTGTCTGTCACCACCTTCAAGGCACAAGTCAGGAGTGTAATAGATCACCACGGGTTCGGATGGCTATAGTTCCAATAATGCCCCAGGAACAGCCAGGATGAAGCAGCTCGCTTGACTGGCACCTCAACCACAAACATCCCGTCCCACCAACTGTGACACATGATGGCAGCACTGTGTACCAGCTGTAAGATTGCATTGCAGTGACTCACTCCAGATTCCTTTCAAATTGTGACTTCCACTAGCTTGAAGGGCAGGGGGCAGTACATGTGGGGGAATCCTGCCACCTGCAATTTATCCTCCAAGCAATATATCAGCCTGACTCAGAGCTATTTCACCATCGCTGGGTCAAAGTCCTGGAACACCCTCTCCAATAGCACAGTGGCTGTTCTTATACCCCAAGGCCTGCAAAAGTTCAGTGGAATTAGGGATGGGCAGTGATATTGACCTAGACAAAAGTGAGGCCTAGCCAGTGACACGCACATCCCATGCACAAATGTTGAAAAAGTTGTTGTTGTAGACATATCACTGGTAATGTAGTGATATGAAAATGTGTTGCTGGAAAAGTGCAGCAGGTCAGGCAGCATCCAAGGATCAGGAGATTCGACGTTTCGGGCATAAGCCCTTCTTCAGCCATTCCTGAAGAAGGGCTTATGCCCGAAACGTCGAATCTCCTGTTCCTTGGATGCTGCCTGACCTACTGCGCTTTTCCAGCAACACATTTTCAGCTCTGATCTCCAGCATCTGCAGTCCTCACTTTCTCCTCCTCAATGTAGTGATATGTCTACAACAACAACTTTCCCTCATGTAATAGCAGTGGCCTTCTGCATTTACTTCATTAGAATAACCCTATATCTAAACATTTTTAATCAACCTATTCAGGGACGTCACGACACATGTTTGAAGAAGGTGGGACTAGAGCCTGGACTTTCTAGCCCACAGGTAGGGACATTACCACTGCTTCATACAAATCCCCTTTAAAGTATTCAGTAAGGATCAGCCTGTTTGGGTATTTGTGACACATTGCCAGAGCAGTAAGCCTTGAATCCAGATCTTCTGACCCAGAGGCTGAGTCTCTTCCATTGTGCCACAAAAGCCCCAACCCCTGTTTATATCCTGAGGAGCATCTAAAGGTCCATTCATTGGCCAGTTGTAGCATTAGTGTCAGTAGAACCATGTACTGAATGAATGTACCTTCAATTTGCTTCTTACCCAAAGCTGAAAGATCACCCTTCTGCAGATAAGAGATGGGAAAGCTCAGGGACCCAGGAGATCTCCCATCCATCACTCTCAGGCCTCCCAGACATAAACTTGACTGAAACAGCAAGAGAGCTAAACACTGGTCCAACAGGATCACAGTCAATTGTGCTGCTGATATGTTAGCCATCAGAATTTTAGACCATTCGCTGAGGAAGGCTAGTTGAGGCAAGTTACCGTTAATTCTGTTGAGGTCATAGAGTCATACAGTCATAGAGAGGTACAGCATGGAAACTGATCCTTCGGTCCATCTCATGCATGCCGACCAGGCATCCTAGATAAATCTCGTCCCATTTGCCAGCATTTGACCAATATTCCTCTAAACCCTTCCTGTTCATATACTTATCCAGACGCCTTTTAAATTTTATAATTATACCAGCGTCCACCATTTCTTTTGGCAGCTCATTCCATGCACGCACCATCCTCTATGTGAAAAAGTTGGTGCTTAAATCCCTTTTAAATATTTCCCCTCTCACCTTAAACCTCTGCCCTCTGGTTCTGGACTCCCCCATTCCCAGGAAAAGACCTTGTCTATTTACCTTATCTGTGTCCCTCATGATTTTTAAATTCTTAAATAAAAACCAGAGTAGCCTCTTACATTTTGCTCAGAGAGAGGGAGAGAGAGAGAGACAGACAGAGTATAATCAATGACATATTTGGGCCCATATTCATTATGGCTCATCAAAATCATTGGAACAAAAGATTTGGGGTGAACTTTAATGGGTGGGCCGGGTTGATATCAAAGGGTGTAATCTAGCACGCAAAGTCAAAAGTATTATCCTTGCCTAAGTTTGTGAAAACATTCTTTAGAAGTAACTTATGCTGACAGCATTCCCAGTGTTCATAACTCGCAAAATGTTAGCAATAAATGTGTCAGCCTGGGAATGTCTTGAGAGCAGAGCCAAGTTGGAAGGGAAACTTTGTTAAATGTGTCCTCAGGCTGTGTAGTAAAAAGAGAGAAGTTGTGTGTTTTCTTTCAGCTGGTCTTTCTGAGCTCTGAGATCTTCCTTCTCAGCCGCTGTCACCTCCTAGAAGATGGGAGCCTCCCAGTGCTTAGGCACTTCCACCCAGATATTTCCAAGAATGCTTTTGTTTGGACCATGCTCACCCTTCTCCTCCAAGGTGGGGGGGGGGGGCCTTGGGGGGATGGGAAGGGCCAGTTGGGAGGGATGATTTGCAAGGTTTTTGTGGTTTCTTGGGTAAGCCTTTCAAGTGAAGTATCCACCATTAGAGAAGTGCTGCTCCTGTCATTTGTTCTATCAATTGCCTGACATGGCAGGATGTATATAGTCACTTTAGAAACAAGCTAATTTGGTGAGATTCCCTCCATCTGCACAGTACAATCTAGTTCGGCTAATACCTCCACATGACCATAGAATCAGCCTGCCACTTCTCTTTGACTGCCATCAGCCTTGACCTAGTGGGTCACAATCCCATTTGAGGCTGAAGATTACATGTTCAAGTCGCACTCCAGACATTTAATATAAAAATCAAGGTTGACCCATGGGTGCAGTATTGAGAGAGTATTTTGCTGTTGGATGTGCTGCCTTTCAGATGAGATATTAAACCAAGACCTCCCTCCACTGACTGCTTTCAGAAAGAGGAGGAAGACCTCATTAACATCAGTTAATGAAGAGGTTGGGAGTGTTCCATTTGGAGGGAAGAAGACGTAGAGGAGATCTGCTAGAAGTTTTCAAAATCATGAGGGTCCTGGGTAGAGTACATGCTTAGATAAGAACCAGAGGACATAGTGCTTTGTAAAAGAAGCAATGTGATGTGAGAAAAAAAACCTTTTCACACAGCAGGTAGTTTGGGTAAGAAATGCAGTGCCTGGAAGTGAGGTGGAATCATTCAAGAGGGCAATAACGATGATTGAAATAGAAACAATGTGCATGTGTGTTGGGAGGAGGCAAGAGTTTGGGACTAAGTCTTGATGCTCATTTGGAAAGTGCATGCCGACACGATGGGCTCTTTCTGCACTGGAACATTTCTGATTCTATGTCGAGACCTATCTTCAGCCTTCAGACATCACAGTTATAAAATGAAAGGTGAACCATTGACTCAGTTTCTCTCTCTTGACAAATGCTGTCTGATCTGTTGAGTGTTTGCTGCATTGCGAGGGTGGTAACACTTTGAAAAGAAATAATTCATTGGCTATTTAACGCTTTTGGGATATTGTACGGTCATGGGAAGTGCAATACAATTGTAAGTCTTTTTCCAAGCAAGTCATGTTATTTACACTGAGTTTAAACAGAAAGGTACATCACTGCCTGTGATAATAATACAGCAGGAACTCTCGGTACACCACACGATACCTGACAGCTAGAATTATGTCACCAGCTTGGGAAGATTGCAGCTGCTGTCACTTGACAATAATGCACAGTACTCAGATTCTCTGTGGGAAACATCATTTCTCAATAAATCTCCTTATGAAACCTAACCCTCAGAGCTGATATAAACATTGAAAATACAGAAATACACAGCAGGTCTGGCAGTGTCTGTGGAGAGAGAAACCAGGTTAATAATTCAGGTCAATGACTTCGAAAAATTTCATGATGTTGTAAGTTTTATACAGCAGCAGAGTAAAGGAGGAAGGTATGATAAAAGAACAAAAATAAAAACTCTGTGACAGAATGGAAGTCAAGACCGTTGGTGGCACAAGGCAAATGGGATTTGCTATGGATCAACTAAAAAAAAATGTGTGGTGCTGGGAAAACACAGCAGGTCAGGCAGCATCCGAAGAGCAGGAGAATCGATGTTTTGGGTATAAGCCCTTCTGATACCTGAAACGTCGACTCTCCTCCTCTACGATGCTGCCTGACCTGCTGTGCTTTTCCAGCACCACACTCTCGACTCTGATCTCCAGCATCTGCAGTCCTCACTCCTAAAAAAAAAGATATGCCTAGAATAGTTGTGAATGGCAGAATCAGACTCAGCAATGTGTGAAGGTGGTGCAATAGTGATAATATCACTGGGCTAGGATTTCAGAACCAAGGGTGTCGGTTAGCTCAGTTGGCTGCATGGCTTGTTTGTGATGCCAACAGCATGGGTTCAAAGGTACCACACAGGCTGAGGTTACCATGGAGATCCTGCCTTCTCAAGCTAGCCCCTCACCTGAAGTGTGGTGACCTTTGGTGACACGAGTCATCTTTCTGGGGGAGACTGTCCCCTAGGACCATAACGATTTTAATCCAGAACCCCAGGTTGATAGAAACATAGAAAATAGATGCAGTCGTAGGCCACTTGACCCTTCAAGTCTACACCACCATTCAATATGATCATGGTTGATCATGCAATTCCAATATCTCATTCCCACTCTCTTCCCATACCCATTGATCCCTTTAGCTGCAAGGACCACATCCAGCTTCCTCTTGAATATATCTAATTTCCTGTGGGAGAGAATTCCACAAGTTCACAACTCTCTGAGTGAGGAAATTCTTCCTCATCTCAGTCCTGAATGGCTCACCCCTTATTCTGAGACTGTGACTCCTAGTTCTGGACTTCACAAACATCGGGAACATTCTTCCCGCATCTAGCCTGTCCAGCCCCATCAGGACTTTGTACATTTCTATGAAATCCCCCCCCACTCATTCTTCTAAAGTCCAGTGAGTACAAGCCCAGTCAATCCAATCTTTCCTCATATGTCCGTCCTGCCATCCTGGGAATCAGTCTGGTGACTTCATGTTTTGGGGAAATGGATTTAAATCCCATCCTAGTAGTTGGTAATATTTGAATTCAATAAAATACATTAGAATTACAAAAGAAAGCTAGTCTCATGGTGACCGTATAGCCACAATTGAATGTCAAAATAACCCTTTAGAGAAGGAAATTTGTAATCCTAACTGGCCTACATGTGACTCAGGACCCATAGTAATGTGGTTGACTCTTAACAATTAGGGATGGCAATAAATACTGGCCCAGCCTATGATGCCCACATGCCATGAACAAATAATTTTTTTAAAATGGCCATTCGAGAATCACAAGAAAAGAGAAATCAAAACCAGGGATGTACAGGAAGGAAAAGGGGCAGAGGTTATGATTTGTAATCATTGTACTCAATGTTGAACATTGAAGGGTGAGACAAAAGGTGAGCTGCTGTTCCTCAAGCTTATGCTGAGCTTCACTTGAACACTGCAGAAGGCTGAGGACAGACAGATCACTGTGAGAGTAAGATGGAGAATCCAAATGACAGGTAGCTGCAGGTTCAGGGTAAGGCTTGTTCACTGAACAGAGACATTCTGCAAAGCAGCCACCAAATCTGTGCTTGGCTTCGCCACTGTACAAGAGAACTGAACCATGAGTAGCAAACTTAATTAACCTCAGAGTTTCCTTTTAACGTTACTCTGCTGTTACTCTGCAGGAGTCAAAGACCCCACTGCTCCTTGATATTCCCAAGCACCACAATCCTAGCCAAAGTACAGATACGTTAAAGTAAAAAGTGAGGTCTGCAGATGCTGGAGATCAGAGCTGAAAATGTGTTGCTGGTTAAAGCACAGCAGGTCAGGCAGCATCCTAGGAACAGGAAATTCGACGTTTCGGGCCAGAGCCCTTCCTAGGAACAGGAAATTCGATGTTTCGGGCCAGAGCAGATATGTTAAAGGTCAAGCTTGGTAAACACATGAAGAAGAACGGACAGTAATGATATGCTGAATGGATTTGCGGACTAAAGACTTAGTGGGCTGAGTGGCTTGCTGTTGTGATGTGAAAGTTTTGTAATACAGCTCCTCAATGTTGTCAAATAGCAAAAGCTCTGCTGCCTCAGTGGCTATGCACCTGACATGATGCGTTTATTCTCAGGCCTTTGCTGAGGTAATTCATCTTTAATGCTAGGATGGGTGGGCTCTAAATTTGGACCCCTTTGCCCAGTTCCATGGATGAGGCACAAAAAACAGTCATCTGAGTGTTCTGCTGTTAATGACTAGTGGCAGTTCTGGAAATGACATGGGTTTGGATTGTGGGGCGAGGACAGTATCAGACTTGGCTGAGATACTCACTGTCACTTGCCAACCTTCATTATCTAGACTTGCACATGAAGAATGTGACATGAGTGAGGTACCAGTTGCCATCTGTCAGACTTTAGAGCAAAGTGCCCAGAAATGCTTAGAATGTAAATCAGATGCCAAAAATTAAGATTTTTTAAAAAAATGGAGTCTGTTAGCTAGTCTGACACTCCGGGACTGTGCATAGAAAGTTCACGTTTGTTAAATGGGCTGTCTTTTAGATGGGAATCGAGGTCTGTTCATGCAAGTGTAGGTGGACCTTTATTCCGATAAAGGTTTTGATGCAAGGACCTAGAAGGTTGAAGATATTTGGAGATGGTGCGATTTTAATTATGTGGGTAACTCATGCCAGAGATTATGCAATATTTTAAACCACAGGGCTTGGCTTTGGCCAGCTTCTGGGCATCGCTGTTGCAATAAAAAAGAAAATCCAAATAGAGTCATAGGGGTGAATAGCACAGAAACAGACCCTCCAGTCCAACTCATCCATGCTGACTCCAGATATCTGAACCTAACCTAGTTCCATTTGCCAGCACCAAGCCCATATTTCTCTAAACCCTTCCTATTCATATACACATCCAGATGCTTTTTAAATGCTGTAATTGTACCAGCCTCTACCACTTCCTCTGGCAGCTCATTCCATACACGCACCAACCTCTGTGTGAAAAGATTATCCCTTAGGTAACTTTTAAATTTTCACATCTCACCCTAAACCTATGCCCTCTAGTTCTGGACTCCCCCACACCAGGGAAAAGACCTTGTCGACTTACCCTACCCAATGTTCCTCGTGATTTTATAAAGCTCTATATGGTCACCCCTCAGCCTCCTATGCTCCAGGGAAAACAGCCCCAGCCTATTCAGCCTCTCCCCATAGCTCAAATCCTCCAACTCTGGCAACATCCTTGTAAATCTTTTCTGAACCCTTGCAAGTTACACAACATCTTTCCGATAGGAAGGAGATCAGAATTGTGCACAATATTCCAACATGGCCTAACTAATGTCCTGTACAGCCGCAACATGACCTCCCAACTCCTATACTCAATACTCTGACCAATAAAGGAAATCATACCAAACGCCTTCTTCACTATCCTATCTACCTGTGGCTCCACTTTCAAAGAAGTGTGAACCTGTACTCCAAGGTCTCTTTGTTCAACAACACTCCCCAGGACCTTACTATCAAGTGTAGAAGTCCTGCTCTGATTTGCCTTTCCAAAATGCAGCACCTCGCATTTATCTAAATTAAACTCCATTTGCCATTCCTCAGCCCATTGGCCCATCTGATCAAGATCCCGTTGTACTCTGAGGTAACCTTCTTTGCTATCCACTACACCTCCAATCTTGGTGTCATCTGCAAACTTACTAACTATACCTCCTATGTTTACATCCAAATCATTGATACAAATGACAAAAAGCAGTGGACCCAGCATTGATCCTTGTCACACACCACATGTCACAGGCCTCCAGCCTGAAAAGCAACCCTCTACCACCACTTGCTTCACACCAGTTCTGTATCCAAATGGCTAGTTTTCCCTGTATTCCATGAGATCTATCCTTGCTAACCAGTCTACCATGAGGAACCTTGTCGAATGCCTTACTGAAGTCCATATAGATCATGTCCACTGCTCTGACCTGATCAATCCTCTTTGTTACTTCTTCACAAAACTCAGTCAAGTTGGTGAGACATGATTTCCCACGCACAAGCCATGTTGACTATCCCTAGTCAGTCCTTGCCTTTACAAATGCGTGTAAATCCTATCCCTCAGGATTCCCTCGAACAAATTGCCCACCACCAATGTCAGGCTCATTGGTTATAGTTCTCTGGCTTTTCCAGAGGTTAATTCTTACGCCTTTCAAAACTGCAATGGAGCTGCATGTCAGCTTCACCGAGTTCATATCCATTTGCGGTTGAGTTTAGTTTAAAAGCTGGAGGTTATTGGGAGTTTAGTTGGAGGAATGAGGCTGAGGGGTGACCTAATAGCGGTTTATAAAATCATGAGGGGCATGGATAGGGTGAATAGTCAAGGTCTTTTCTCAGGATAGCGGAGTCCAAAACTAGCGGGAATAGGTTTAAGGTGAAAGGGGAACGTTTTCGAAGGGACTTGAGAGGCAACGTTTTCACACAAAGCATGGTGTGTGTATGGAATGAGCTGCTAGAGGAAGTGGTGGAGGCTGATACAGTTACAACATTTAAAAGGCATTTGGGCAGGTACACGAATTGGAAGGGTTTAGAGGGATATGGGCCAAACACAGGAAAATGGGACTCGTTCAGTTTAGGAAACCCGGTCGGCATGGACATGTTGGGTCGAAGGGCTTGTTTCCATGCTGTATTGGACAGTTATTATTGCCATCTTCAATGGGCCAAATTATATCTCTCCCCCATGGCCCTGTATAAGTAAAGTTGCATTTGCATCAGTGGCTTGCTGGAAACTTGTCATTTTTCATCAACAACTTCAGCAGGGAGATTTGGCAAACAATTCAACTACAAGGGCTTCACAAGAAACCTCAATCCTGTTTTCACTTGAGTCACATATGTCATTAGATCAGAAGCCTGACATTGTTTTTAAAACAGTCAGATTAGGGCTCCTGTCGTTAGCCCAGCTGAAGTCAGGAGGCTCAGTGCAGGTCATACCTGTGGGTCACTATTGGCAGCTCTACCTTCACTGCTTGGGCCTTAATTCCTTCAATCCACACTCCTCCACTTCTTTTTCCTCCTTTCAAATACCTCTTTGGCCAAACTGTTAATCATCTGTCCTCATACCTCCTTATGTGGCTTGATTAGATTAAATTCCCTATTGTGTGGAAATAGGCCATTTGGCCCAAAAAACCCACACTGACACCCCCCCCAAAGAGTAACCCACCCACACCCATTTCCCTGCATTTACCCCTGCCTAAAGCACCTAACACTATGCGCGATTTAACATGGCCAGTTCAGCTGATCTGCGCACCTTTCGACCGTGGGAGGAATCCCACACAGATACAGAGAGACTGTGCAAACGCCACACAGACAGTTGCCCAAGGCAGGAATCAAACCCAGGTCCCTGGTGCTGTGAGGCAGCTGTGCTAACCACTGAGCCACCGTGCTGCCCAATGTTAATCCTTCATCTGTGAAGCATCTTGGGGACATTTTGTTGACTGCTTTAAAGTTACTACATGAATGCAATTGTTGTTGGTTAACTCCCTTGACGCTGCTGTTATCATTCAAGGAAGCAGTTGCAATGTTTCTATTTGGCGACTGTAATATAATGACGGAGAATGAATTGCAGCATTTCTTTACGTTTTTGCAAATTAACGTCAAAAAACCTAACTTTCCACTTTAACATAAGGATTTTGTTTTATTAAAACTGAGGTGATGGGAAATAGAAGGAATTCAATCCCCCTGTTTTTCAGAGCTTTAATGGGTGGGGGTCGTGTGGTGGGTGTTGACAAGGAATAATTGCTTTTGATCTTTGGAGGTGACCTCCAGTGACTTGCCAAGCTGAGCTAAACTAATAAACCGGCAATGGGGAAAGTGGCAGGGAGGGGGACGAGTGGGATGTTACTTTGGAAAAACCTCAGTGTTTCTGTTTCCTTACACCAATACAGATACGGGAAGCTGCCTGGCTAGTCTGCCAGAAGTTGGATATGTATTGAGAGAGGAGTGTGTCCAACGTAAAGCTCTTCTTCCAAAAATTGAAATGCAAAGCTGTTATTGGAGAAAAGACGAAAATAAAGTAACACTGTCCATCGGCTATGGAGACAATGCTGGTCTTTCGGTCTTTCTTGTTCCAGTTTCATTTTAGAGTGGTAAGTCTCGATTCAATAATAGAGCATGCTGATATTTAGTGCTGTTTGTAGTTATGTGCACTATACTGTGTACAGTCTAGGCAAAGTCAGGCTTTGTGAGTCCCATTAACCAAACAACTTACTGTCAGTGAAAACTGTATGATACAGAATACCAATGTCAGTGTAATTTTAATGTGATTTGGTATGATAAGTAATTATGTGTACTTTATGTATGTAAGCTATGTTTGTGTGCACATATAAACGTGTACATTTATTAATATTTTGATACTTAAATTTGAAAGTTGAAAAATGCTTTCAGTTTTAAGAAATATTTAATCTATGTAGGCTAAATTGTATAATCTAAGGAAAGGAATACATTGCTGCTAAAAATGCTTTTCGATTTAAAGTATAGATTGTCTTAATTTTAGTGTTTTCAATTCTGAAACTTTACTTGTTATAGATACATATTTTTAGAAGTTTTTCCTTTTCAAGGAGAATTCTCTTCTATTAGCCCCCAACCAGCCTCACAACAGGGACCTTTTGGCAGGATACCAATTCTGAGGCTCTGCCTATAGTTCCTGGTGGTTTTTCCATTTCCCATCCTCAATTTCCCCATTCAGAATCTGTTCCATATCTACCGTGGATCCCTGGCTCACAGCAGGAACATAATGTGGGGGAACTGTCCAGTTTGTCTTTGAAAGGTTTTGTTGCATTTGGGAGCAAAGGAATGGAGAAGGGTCCATCAACATTCCTTTGGAGGTGACCGAGGGTGAGTCTCGGAATTATACCTCGAGGGTTTGTATTATGGTTGTGACTTGAGGGTCGCACTCAAGGATGTGACTGGTGTTTTACCTGAGTGTGTGCATCACAAGGCTGTGATGTGAGACTGTGACTTTAGTGTGTGACTTGGGATTCATGGTGTGACTGGTGACTGTGTATCACTCAAGGTTGTCTCGAGAATGTGAGCCAAAGGATTTTGACTATTGATGTACAAAATAATCAGACAGAGCCTATGTGGTTTTGTCAAAGAGAAATCATATTTCATTAAATCATTGGTGTTCTTTGAAGATGTAACTTGTGCTGAAGATAAAAGGAGAATCAGTTGATGTTTGGTACTTTAGATTCTAGGAAGGTATTTTATGAGGCGCCACATCAAAGGTTATGGTGGGAAATAAAAGTTCATGGTGTTGGGATAACAGTTGGACATGGATAGAAGACTAGCTGGCTAACAGAAAGTAGAGAGGAGGAATGAATGGCTGACAGGATGTCACAAGTGTGTTGGTGCTGGGGCCTAAACTCTTAACAATTTACTGGTCACTGTACCCACAAAAGAATGTTAATGCATTGCAAGCAGTTCAGAGAAAACTAATATCTGGAATGAGCAGATTGACTAATGAGAAATGACTAGACTGACTAGACCTGTATCCTCGGGAGTTCAGGAGAGTGAGAGGTGTCTTCACTGAAGCACAAAAGACCCTGAGGGGACTTGACAGAGTGGATGCCGAAAGGATGTTTTGTTGGAGAATGTAGATCTAGGGGTCATCGTTTAAAAATAAGGAACCACCAATTTAGAACTGAGATGAAATTTTTTTTCTCCCCCCTCAGAGGATTGTGAATCTTTGGAATTCCCTTCCTCAAAAGGGAGTGGATGCAGAATCTTTTAAAACAGAGGCTGATGGATTATTGATTACTAAGGGAATCAAAAATTATCTGGAGTATTCAGGAATGTAGTGTTGAGTTTAAAATTATATAGGCCATGATTTTGTTGATTGGTCAAGCAGACTGAAAGGGCCAAGTGGCCTACTCTTGTCTGTATGTTTCGACTTTGTGTCTCAAAGATGTAACCCGAATGTATTCCACTCAGCTCAAGAAAGAGAAAGAAGCATGTTACAGGTATACCCTTGAAGAGTATAGAGGCAGTAGAAAAATACTAAAGAGGGAAATCAGGAGGGCAAAAAGGGGATATGAGATAGCTTTGGCAAATAGGGTTAAGGAGAATCCAAAAGGATTTTATAAATATATAAAGGAAAAAAGGGTAACTAGGGAGAAAATAGGGCTCCTCAAAGATCAACAAGGCAGCTTACATGTGGAACCATTGGGGTTACGGGAGATAGTAAATGAATATTTTGCTGTGTTCACTGTGGAAGCTAGAGAACTTGGAGAAATAAATAGCAACATTATGAAAAATGTCCGTATTACAGAGGAGAAGGTGCAGGATGTCTTAAAATGCATAAAGGTGGACAAACTCCCAGGACCTGATCAAATGTATCCTAAAACTCTGTGGGAAGCTAGGGAAGTGATTGCTGGGCCTCTTGCTGAGATATTTGTATCATCGATAGTCATAGGTGAGGTGCAGGAAGACTGGAGGTTGGCTCACGTAGTGCCACTATTTAAGAAAGGTGATGAGAAACCAGAGAACGAGAGACCAGTGAGCCTGACATTGGTGGTGGGCAAGTTGTTGGAGGGGATCATGAGGGACAGGATTTACATGCATTTGGAAAAGCAAACCCGATTAGGGATAATCAACATGGTTTTGTGCATGGGAAATCATGTCTCACAAATATGATTGAGTTTTTTGAAGAATTAACAAAGCAAACTGATGAGGGCAGAGCGATGGACATGATCTACAGAGCATCCTTGAAAATTCCAATATCAATGATCCGAATATCTGATTATCTGAAAGAGATCTCGAGGTCCTGATAGAAGCATTACATTAAAGAGCTATTTCAACACTGATCGCGTCTTTTGTTTACAGGTACAATGATTAAAAACGAACTCGGCTCACTGAAATGCTGCCGAGAACAGTCCTGGAGAGTCCAGGCATCGTCTCCAAATCACTGACCACCCACCCTCTCTCTCTCCCCCTGGAGTTCCACACAGGGTGTACCCTGAATCCCCCTTCCCCAGATAATCTTTCCAACATTGTCCTATGGTAGAAAGGTGGAACCTGTCGAAAATTATTGTGTGTGTGTGTGTGTGTGTGTGTGTGTGTGTACACACATGTGCACTATTTGAAGACTTAACCCACAAAGGCAACAGCAGTCTTACTGTTGGTTTACAGTCCGGCTACCCCGAGGGTGTGGGGGTGGTGGTGGGGGCGCGCGGACAGGTGTGGGGGGCGGATGGGGTTTGGGGGATGAGCAGGGAATGGGTGGGGGCAGATGGGATTGGAGAGAGGGTGGGGTTTGGGGAGCTGGGGGCAGATGGGGTTGGGGAGGGCAGGGTTTGGGGAGGCGGGGTGGCAGGCAGGGTTTGGGGGGCAGGTGGGGGAGCAGATGGAGTTGGGGGCATATGGGGTTTGAGAGGGGGCAGGGGGTGGGAATGGATGGGGTTGGGGGAGTGGGCAGGATGTGGAAGGACGGGGTTTTGGGGGGTCGGGAGCAGAAGGGGTGGGAGCGGACAGGTATGGGGGTGGGATTGGGGGGCAAGTGGGGCTGGGGGTGGGGGGGGTGGGGACTCGTGTGCAGTGTGCTGCTGCTTAGTCTCCTGAACGGAGAGCAGACTTCACAGAAAACCCCGAGCTCCAGAGGAAATCAATTAACCAAATAATCAATTATCCAAACAAAATGGTGCCCGCCCCCATTTCGTTCGGATAATCAAGGTTCCTCTGTATATGGACTTCATTCAGGCATTGACTAGATTCTGCATTGTAGACTGGTTAGCAAGGTTAGATCACACGGAAGAAAAGGAGAACTCAACATTTGGATACAGAACTGGCTCGAAAGTAGGAGAGAGAGAGATTGGTGGTAGAGGGCTGCTTTTCAGACTGGGGCCTATGACGTGTGGTGTGCAACAAGGATCATTGCTGGCCCACTGCATTTTCCTTACTTATGTAAATGATTTGCATGTGAACATAGGAGGTGTAGTTAGTTAGTTTATAGATTACACCAAAATTGGAAGTGTGGTGGACAGCGAAGAAGGTTACCTCAGATTAAAACAGGATCTTGATCAGATGGGCCAGTGGGCCAAGGAATGGCAGATGGACTTTAATTTAGATCTCCCTATCAAAGGAAGGATGTTGTTAAACTTGAAACGGTTCAGAAAAGATTCATAAGGATGTTGCCAGGGTTGAAGGGTTTGAGCTATAGGGACAGGCGGAAGTTTCCATAGAGTGTCGGGAGGCTGAGGGGTGACCTTATAGAGGTTTACAAAATCTTGAGGGGCATGGATATGGTGAATAACCAAGGTTATAGAGTCATAGAGACGTACAGCACTGAAACAGACCCTTCAGTCCAACTCGTCCATACTGACCAGCCTGCACCACTTCCTTTTGTAACTCATTCCATACATACACCACCCTCTGTGTAAAGATGTTGCCCCTTAGCTCCCTTTTAAATCTTTCCCCTTTCACCCTAAACCTATACCCTCCAGTTCCTTTTCTTGGGTGGGATTGGCCAAAACTAGAGGGCATAGGTTTCAGGTGAGAGGGGAAAGATTTAAAGACCGAAGGTGCATTTTTTTCACACAGAGGGTGGATAGGGTGAACTGCCAGAGGACGTTTTGGAGGCTGGTACAATTACAACATTTAAAAGGCATCTGGATGGGTACATGAATAGGAAGGGTTTAGAGGGATATGGACCAAATGCTGGCAAATGGGATTAGATTAATTTAGGATATCTGGTTTGCATGGATGAGTTGGACCAAGGGTTTGTTTCTGTGCTGTACAATTCTATGACTGAATGATAAATGCTGCAACATTTTCACACACTGAAAGATGACACTATATGCAGTGACCTGGGTCTATAATATCCCCGACAATGTGCCTGGATACAGTGTGTATGAGAAGTATTGTCATTGTACCGTTGTATCTGTCTGAAGTATGTTTATATAGCAGAATCTGTGTCACTGTGTACATTAATACATACCTGCGATATCAATACAACAATTACATGTAGGTTATATGTCTGTAGAGCATGTGTTTCTGCAGTGACTACATATGAAATTGGTGTATGCCTGAATAAGAAATGTACACACACTGTCTTTGTGAGAATGAAGGCACCAGGGGGTGACTTAAGGTAAAAAGGAGCTGGTGCATTGTGAGTAGACTCGTGACAGATGTGACAGCTTTCTATATGCACGGAATTTCTCAGTAAAAGGATTTCAGTGATGTTGCAATGGACACTGGTGAATCACTGCCACTGGAATTCATTGATATTGAGAAAATGACCCACACACATCGAAGTGTCAGTGGCTTAACCAGTTTGACTTCCAACTGGGCATTAGACAACTTGATGCCAGTGATTTGGCAGTAGTAACTTCAAACTCTTAGTCATTTATAAGGAGAGAACTGCTTAGTGAAAGCAACAGGTTCATTTCAGAAGGCTGATTCTCTGCTTACATACCTTGGTGTCCATGTCAAATGCATCAGCAAGTGGTTTGCGATTGGGATCATTTTGATTGAATACTGATCCACGGTTCTGGGAAATAAATTCATTTTAAACCCCTCCCTAAATGAATGCATAGATAATGTCCAGCATCATACTTTCATAGAAATACATATTTAAAAACATAATCATTTTAAATGGTAATTTTAGCTGCAATGTTGCTAAGCCTCAATGATAACATCCATCAAAGTATTGGATCAGGAAAATTTGTCACAGCTATTTTATCAGTCTGAATAATTTCAGCATGTAGCAATTGCCATTAAAAGCAATTTCTATCCCCCTATTACCAGCAATACCTTGTCATAAAAGCTTGAATTGTTTTGTTTAACTAAAGAAGCCTTTTCCTCTGCATATTTTACATTACATGTGATAACATTGTGCTTTACTGTAACTATTTGTTGTTGAACACAAATTAATTTAAATAAACCATTGGCATCAAGGTGTGTGCTCTGTAATGTCACGTTGTTGTTTGAATAGTGTCTCATTCCATTCTAACCCACTGGCATTTGTGCATTTCGTGAGATTAATAATTACAAAATGTAAATTCTTGAGGATGGGGAGTTATTCCTTGATGTTTGAACTAAATGTGAAGGGAGAAACAGAGACGTCAGTGAATTGTGCATCAAACAAGAGCTCTTTGTTTGATTAGCTAGTAGTCACCATGGTAAATCACAGCTGTTAGCTGTTTTCTACAATATAAGGTTTCACTTAGGAATGATCTTTAGCTTTTATTCTGTATTTTGTAAATTGCCATTTACAGCTAAGCATATTTTGTAATCTGTGTAATTGCATATCACTTTGCTAAACACGGGTATGATTTATATAATGTCAGAAAGGTTGAGCTTAGTTGTTACCACTTGTTTTATTGAAAGGTGGGCATTGCTGGCCTTTATATGCACACATAAATCCATCACGTGTGACATCCTTACACCCCTGGAGGTATCTGAATGATGCATATGTGCTCAACCACCAAATTCTCCACAAACCCCAGAAAAACCTTTGGGTAAAAGCAGAAATTAATAGTGGAGTGAAGGCACATATGTTTGGCTGAGAAACTGTGCATATGAATTCCTACTGAAAGGGAAATTATCTTGTGTTATTTCTGGGCCAAAGATGCTGACTAGCTGTTATCAATTCTATAAAGGGTATGATATTTCTTCCTAAGAATGGGAATTTGGATGCTATTTTGACTACAATTTGTTCTGACGTGGAATACACTGCTTGAAATGGTGGTAGAAAGAGATTCAATACCAACATACTATCATACAATTACATGGTTGGCCCACTGAGTTTGTCTCAGCTCTTTGAAAGAGCAATCTTCTTTGTCCTTTCCCTAGTTCTTACCCCCACCTCTTACCATCCCCCCACACCACCACCCCCCCTCCCCACGCCCCATATAAGCACACAATTTTCTCCTTCCAGTAGCAATGCAATTCTCTGACAGGTGTTACTAATGGACTCAGATGTACCACTCTATCAGGCAATGCATTACAAATCCTAACCACTCAAAGCATTAAGTGGGGTGGCAAGGTGGCTCAGTGGTTAGCACTGTTGCCTCACAGCGCCAGGGACCTGGGTTTGGTTCCAGCCTCGGGCGACTCTCTGCGTGCATTTGCACATTCTTCCCGTGTCTGTGTGGGCTTCCTCCGGGTGTTCCAGTTTCCTCCCACATTCCAAAGATGTGCAGGTTAGATTAATTGCCCATTGTGTTAGGTGCATCATTCAGGGGGAAATGTGTCTGGATGGGTTACTCTTTGGAGGGTCAGTGAGGACTTGTTGGGCCAAAGGGCCCGTTTCCACACTGTAGGGAATCTTTGAAAAAGTTAAGTGATTGCCTCTGCTCCTTTTGCCAATCACTTTAATTCAGCATCAAATATTCCGCTATCCAAGGCAGTTTCTCATGTTTTACTCTTTGTTATGACCTTAAATACCTCTATTTGATCTTCTCTGAACCTTCTGTGAGGAAAATGCCTAGCTTCTCCAGTGTCTGTACTCCCTTATCCCTAGACCCATTTCAGTAAATCTCTTCCTTACCCTTTCCAAAGCTCTCACATGCTTCTTAAAGTGTGGTGTCCTGGATTAGACATAATACTTTAGCTGGTGCTGAACTTGCATCTGATGGGGGATTCTCATATCTTCCTGGCCTTTGCACACTTTTGTACTTTATTTTGTACCTGAACTTTTATCTTGTACTTTATTTATAAAGGTCAGGATACCAACTGCTTTGTGATTACTTTGTTAACCTTTTCTGCCACCTCCAAAGATTGTGCACCAACTTGAAAGAGGAACCTTTGCAGGAGTGTAAGGTCAGAGGGTTGGGACTAATTGGGCAGCTCTTCCAATGGGTTGGCCCAATGTAATGGGCTGAATGGCACTGCACCAGTCCATGTTTTGAGAATGTACTTCAAGTGCCTGTGGTGCCATCCATCTTTATCACCTGTAATGACTGGAGACAGACAAGGGGATTAAATAGTTTGACAGATGGCAGGTTCCACTGCTAAGGTCAGTCACAGTTGAATTCCTGCCAAGTTCACCATTTCTGGTCATGCTATCATCACCAAGTGAAAATTCAACCATTTCCATTAGGATGGGAGGGAACACAACACAGCAAACTTTCCTCAGTTGCTCTTACCTAAATCCAAAAGGCCTATTGTATTATGGCACATAACTTACTGTTTTCCACTTTGGGACATGTGCAAGATGGTGAGGGTACTGAATGAGGGGGAAGAAGAAGTCACCCGCAAATAGCTCAAAGCTACTTACGGTGTAGTGATTGCCCTGTTAGATATTACTGTGTAGTTAATATATTTGTCATTATTGCGTATGTTTCAGAAATCATTAGCTACTCCCTATAATTGGATTTGGGTAATAAATATAATATTGGCTGATAATTAACTCTTTTGAAATGAGGTGGAAGTGAGGATGATTACTTGCTTCTTGAGGGAATTCATGAGATTTAATTGACTGCTGAGAGGAATATAATGGGATAATGAAGGATGGATAAATATATTTGTACTGCTATGGTGCCCTCATTAGTTCTGTTAAACGTTGTGTATTGGCGTTGGGCGAAACGAATACATGCTCAACTGTAGGCAACTATTATTGAACTATCCTTCGTTACACCTTCCCATCAGAGAGAGCAGCAGGGAGGGGACTACAGTATATGCCCTCTCCATTTAAATAAAATACAACTTGCATATTAAAATGTAACTGGAATTGTAACTGGTTTGTCAGAATACAATATGATTAAGTGAAGCAGATTGTGTTATTTGTTTAACTGTAATCACAAGCAAGCCGTGACTGACATTACCGGAATGATTTGTACATTTCTTTTCTTTAACACTGTGCTTAACAAAAGTGTTATTTGAAATCATAATGGAAGGAACATCCTGCATTTCCTCTTTTGCAGATACTTTCAGTTGTCCCATGTGACATCTATCTTTTTCTGTCTTATTGTCTCCTTCCTCTTCCATATCATTTGACTTTGCTCTCTCAACATTTCTGCCTGTGCCAAATCTACATTCTGACTTTAACTATCAAACCCACTTAATGGTTGGGACTGTGACATTGATTGATTTGGCTTAATCAAAAGCCCTGGCTCACTTTGCTCCTCCAATGGATTCTGTAATTGCCGGCAAACTGTTCTCTTGCAAATTCTCATCCTCACACTCTCTATAACTGAACATTTTACTGATCACTATTATGAGACTCTTCACTAATTTTCCACGTCCTCTGTATATGTAAAATAACTCAGTGGCTAGAAATGAATCAATCTTCATGGGAGGTTTCAAAAGATTTTTAATGGGCCATCAAAATTAATGGGTCATCTCTGAAGTCTTCAGCCAATAGGGATGGTATTCCCTTTGTGAACCAAATATGATCATAATGATGCAATGGTGAGAGAGCAAAGTGACCTTCGTAATGTGCAAGTATTGTAAAACTTAGCAACACCAAAAATGGTCAATAATGCCTCTCTCTCAACTTGTAAGCTATTTTGCACCAATCCACTTAAAGTTTGTGAAGTACACGCTACAGACTTCTGCACACCACCTTCTAGTGTACCACCTAAACCCTGTACAAGGCATTGCAAGCTAAAACCAATTGCTTCTTGGGATTGTGGTTGCTAGTCAATAAAGTCTTCGCTTCTTCAAATGCTTTCTGACTCTCCCTGTCTTATTATCAGGAGACAGTAATTAGGAGCAAGGAATAGTGGCCAGTTAGGAACTGTCTTCCACACATACCTTCATTTTGGAGAGGCCTTGGAAGGTTGAGCATGAAATAAATGCTTACCCACACCAAGAAAGCGGGAAACCTCTCAAGGGCCAACTTTGGTTCTGCGGCCATCATTTTCCTTTGGTAGTTCTCTTCTTGCACTTTAGAGTCTCTAGAATTGATGGCCCTCCTTTTCTCTCAGGATGCAAGCGGTGAACTTCTCTGCAAGGCAGGAAGCTGCTCTACCACTGACAAACTCCCAATGGCCAAGAAAAGTCACCCTTATTTATTCATTCGGCCAATGAGGTGCTGCATTTTGGGAAAGCAAATCTTAGCAGGACCTATACACTTAATGATAAGATCCTAGGGAGTGTTGCTGAGTGTTGCTAAAGTGCAGTTTAGGTTCATAGTGCAGGTTCATAGCTCCTTGAAAGTGGAGTCGCAGGTAGATAGAATAGTGAAGAAGGCATTTGGTATGCTTTCCTTTATTGGTCAGAGTATTGAGTACGGAGTTGGGAGGTCATGTTGCAGCTGTACAGGACATTGGTTCAGCCATTGTTGGAATATTGTGTGTAGTTCTGGTCTCCTTCCTATCGGAAAGATGTTGTGAAACTTGAAAGGGCTCAGAAAAGATTTTCAAGGATGTTGCCAGGGTTGGAGGATTTGAGCTACAGGGAGACGCTGAACAGGCTGGGGCTGTTTTCCCTGGAGTGTCGGAGGCTGAGGGGTGACCTTATAGAGGTACATAAAATCATGAGGGGCATGGATAGGATAAATAGACAAAGTCTTTTACCTGGGATGGGGGAGTCCAGAACTAGAGGGCATAGGTTTAGAGTGAGAGGGGAAAGATATAAAAGAGACCTAAGGGGAAACTTTTTCACACAGAGGGTGGTATGTGTATGGAATGAGCTGCCAGAGGATGTGGTGGAGACTGGTACAATTAAAAGGCATTTGGATAGGTATATGAATAGGAAGGGTTTGGAGGGAAATGCTGGCTGATGGGACTGGATTGGGTTGGAATATTTGGTTGGCATGGATGTGTTGGACCGAAGGGTATGTTTCCGTGCTGTACATCTCTATGACTCTATGACTCTAACTTGCTTCCCAGCTCTGTTTAGTGAGCAGCTTAGCTCCTGCTATGAGGGTTGTGTCTAAAAATCATCCTGATATTTTACCTCCCCAGGCCTCCATTCCCACTACCTGGAACTTGGTAAAACTCGACCATTGTCAATGGCAGTGCATGAGTATGAGGGAATTTAATAACTTATCAACTGCACACATCGTTTAACAACACCTTTCAAACCTGTGAGCTCTACCACCTAGAAGAACAAGGGCAGGAGGTGCAGACGGACACGTGCAAGTTCCCCTCCAAGTGATGTACCATCCTGACTCAGAAATAAATCACCGTTCCTTCATTGTTGCTAGGTCAAAATTCCAGAATTCTTTTCCTAACAGCACTGAATTTCCCAATACTGCAAGAACTGTAGCAGTTCAAGATGACAGCTGGGATGGCAATTAATGTTAGCCGAGATAGTGACACTCAGATCTTGTGAACCAATAATGCAAAAAAAAAACTCTTAATGTAGAATAGGTTGGGTTTACAATATAACCTGTTATAACCTTTTTGCCATCACCTATTGGATTACTAGGGCCTATTGTGGGGTTGCTGACATGGAAACAAACAGCATGTGCAACTGTCTAGTTAATTCAATGCAATTCAATGCAGTGTAGAACAATGCATCACAGAATGCAATTCAGTACAATGGCAGAACACTCAACACAGTTAAAAGCGTTAAGTGCTACTGCATTATTGCATTATCTCCCCAACAGTTCAGAATCACTTTGATAGGATCCTAATAGATTTAATCAATACATATTTGTGTAATGTTTGGTCAGAAGCTAAGCTTCCCTATCATTTACTGGATTTGGCAAACAAATGGTTTTTAGAATGAAGTCCACACAATTTACATTCAAATTACCTGCGTGTAAGCATTTCAAAGTGCTAAATTAAAGTGTCAGAGTAATCTACTAAATATATTTGGATTATCCCAGTTAAGGGCACTCATCCATGTCTGATTATGTTTGATCCACTGCAGATTAGTCAACATAAATTCAAATTGACATATCTAGCACATGTAAACACAGCCTTTTTAAAATGTATCCACTGATTTGTGTATAATTCTGCACAGTTTTATTCTAATTTATGAAGTCAAAACCAAATAGACACATTAGTAATAAAAATGCTCCTTCACTGTGATATGGCTTCTTATTGTGTAATTAATGTGTTGCAGTCATTATCCTATTGCTGTAGTCACACTGTTAGACTAAGAAATAGCACAGTCAAGATGAATGCCAGAGAGGTTCTTGCACATCACATGTTTAGCAGCCGTTCGTCCCAGTGGCAGTTTCTGCATCTACAAAGGAGGAACATTAAGCAAGAGGACTTTGTGATTTTTTTTTCAGAGCATGAGCATTGCATCCTTTAGAACAGTGAGACACTCTTTAATTTTTTTTTGGTCACTGATGTTATGCTTAGCACTTGAACCCAATTCACGCTTTTAAGTCAGAGCGGATAGATTCTTGTTTAGCAAGAAGATTAAAAAATTATATTCAAAGAAAGTTGGTAATCAGGATTGTGGATTTGTGGTTACAATCAGATTAGCCATGATCTTATTAAATGGCAGGACAGACGCAAGGGGCTGAATGGCCTACTCCTGCTCATGGTCACGTTGGAAGTAGCTGACGATCTGCTTGTCTGGTTGCCTTGTGAATAATTAGATTAGATTACTTACAGTGTGGAAACAGGCCCTTCGGCCCAACAAGTCCACACCAACCCACCGAAGCACAACCCACCCATACCCCTACATTTACCCCTTACCTAACACTATGGGCAATTTAGCATGGCCAATTCACCTGACCCGCACATCTTTGGACTGTGGGAGGAAACCGGAGCACCCGGAGGAAACCCACGCAGACACGGGGAGAATGTGCAAACTCCACACAGTCAGTCGCCTAAGTCGGGAATTGAACCCGGGTTTTCTGGCACTGTGAGGCAGCAGTGCTAACCACTGTGCCACCGTGCCGCCCACGGGGTCCAATTTGGGAAATGTTAACGAGATGGCAGTCCCTGTAAGCACCTGAATTTTCATGTCCCGAATTGGGATAGAGTGGATGTGGGAAATCCAGAATGACCAGGGTCAGGGCCCAGGTCAACCTGTTGTTGGCCTTTCCTGAGGTGAGGGTTTGGGGAGTTATTGTGATCGAGGTCATGACATGGCTGGGAAAGCAAAGTCGCTTGTTTTGTTAATTGGGTGTACAGTTGCGTGTTGCTTTATATTCCCATGTCAACATTTCTATCTTGGGCCTGCTGCAGTACCCCAGCGAGACTCAGCACAAGTTGGAGGAACAACACCTCCTCTTCCATTTAGACGCCTTACAACCTTCACCCAAACTGATTCAGTCGACAAACTCTCCTCAACAACCTCCTTTTCTGCAGCTGTGATGCACTCTCTAATTAACAATGCTACCCCCCCACTCCTGTTTTACTCCCTCCCTCTTCTCCTTAACTCCTTTTTACTCAGAACCCCCACTATCTCCAATCTAGCTTCCAAAACCGAAAGAGTATGAATGCTGGAAATGAAAAACAAATAGAAATTGCTGAAAAGCTCAAGAGGTCTGGCAACATCTGTGGAGAGAGATCAGTGTTAGCATTTCAGGTTGATAGACCCTTCCTCAGAACAGTTCAGATCTGCTGAGCTTTTCCAGCAATTTCTGTTTTTGTAGCTTCTCTTCCCTGGCTTACTGTCAACACTTCCTTTGTCCACCTCCTCTTTCTTTCTCACTATCTGTCCATCTCCACCTATGCAATCATTCCTTTCCCCACCCAATCCCATCATCAGCAAAAATGCCACCTTTTCCAAGCTGCTATCAGTTCTGAAGAAGGGTCATTGGATACAAAATGTTCATGGTGTTTACTCTTCACAGATGCTGCCAGAGTTGCTGGATTTCTCCAGCATTTTCTGTTCTGTTTGTTTCAGATCTTCAGCATCCACAGTCCTTTATCTTGTTGTTAATTGGCCATTTTGAGCTCATTTAGGAAGCTTACTAAGAACTTGCCCTCAGACCTCCTGAGGTTTGTGCAGGGAGCTGGAGATGAATATGAGTTCTCAGCAGCTGATCAGATTCTTCAAAGTGGGCCAGGGTAGCAACACCAGAGCAGGTCTATTTCAATGTTTTAAAAAGGATGCATTTGGATCAAAACACTACAAAGCACCTGTGAAGTTTTAAGATCCAAAGCTTCCCTGGCGTATCTCGGGATACAGCTCTGTTGTTGCCTTCACCACGATCAGGGCCCTCTCTGTGTTGAGGCCATGTGGAAGTGTCAGTCACAGCAATACTTAGAACACTTTCTTGTTGTCCCTCCCCATTCACTCACAGCCAGTCACTAATTTAGTCATTAACAATCTCATTTCCCAGCAGAGTTGAGAATTTGACATTGGATTGGTCCCGCCTCCCACTTCCCACACCCAGTGGAGAAATCTGGCTCCGGGATACCTGCCTGTTTGCTTCTGTGTCGGCAATGCAGATCCAGGACATGTTCCAGTTCCACAATCCTGCTTTGGGGAAAAATGGCCCAACAGGTTGGATCTTCCCTCTTCACAGGAGGCTCCCAAGCACTGAAGATGTCACCTAGAAAGGGGACAAAACGTTTGCAACAAAAACTCCCAGCTCGGCGAACAGAACCACAACAACGAGCACCTGAGCTACAAATCTTCTCACACACTTTGGATCTTCCCTCTGGAGTGGTGGGAATCCCTGGAATCCTAAATTGCAGAGCCTGTCATGTTTTTGAGTTGGGTTATACAGAAGACTGGCTTCAGGCTCTGGCTTGTACTGACGTCATTAAAATGATAACTAGCTCCTACCCCCTCATAACTCCTCACCTCCCTGTAGTGATTGTACTGCAGTCAGCATTGAATCTGAGTTCCCTGAGTGGGGCTGTTAATCTGATGCAATCAGGGAGCCCTGGCTGACAGATAAAAACAGGGGTGTCAGGCACACTGTTCAATCTGAGAACTGGCTCTGAGGGAACTGGATCAGTGTCAAGGACTTTCCACATGTAAATAAAGGGTGACTTGATGATGGGATACTGTGGAGGTATTTCACTCCATACACTCTCTATGCCATGCCCATACAAACCTGCACCCCTCACCAAACCCCCATACCCCCTCATACTCTGCACTACAGTCTAAAACCTCCACTTTTCTCCCAGCACCCCTCATAACCTCCGTGTCATCCTCTGTCCCTCCACCCATCACTGTGGCACCTCTTCCCCTTGATGCTTCTAAATGACCCCCTTAATCCACATACCCATATCAAGTCCCAAGGCCAACATGGTTCCAACTCATCCCAACCTTTACCCACATCTACTCTCCTTTATCCTTATCCACTTGTGCCTACTGATCTATAATCGTTCATGGCAGACCGCAGACATAAAGTAGTGTCTATTGATGATGTTACTGTCTTTCTAAAATGCTACTGCCATTGAGTTAAAAAATCAATACATTGATATACCTTCAGTTAATATCTTATGAAAAATCATTTTCTGTTCTGTAATCATTCTGAGCTGTCAATAGAACTGTTCATACACCAGGCACCACACTGTGATAATATGAGGCCAAACAATCCTTCCTGGAGCACAGATCATTCATGATAATTCTCAGGCTTATGTCAACAGAGTGCAATTAAAACTATTGATTTTTTTTTAAAATCCACAATGGTTTTCTAAACTGTAAAGCCCATCTAAGCTAATTTCCCTGACTGATTTGATATTTCTAATGCAATTTGACAGCTTTGACAGTTCCAAGGAGCCTGCACTCTATTTGCACACATTCATGACCACATTTAACAATTCCAGACGACATTTTATCTCTCCCACAGATGTCCTGGGGACAATACCTGAAGGTTATAACCATTCCCAAGCTATCCAATACAATCCACAAAAGTTCTGATCTGTTCTGAGAAGGTCTAGCTTGTACATTTCCAGTTTCAGACATCAACTTCACCAAAATTACACAAATGAAGGCTGTTGGTGTGGCCCTCCCCTCCCCCACCCCCAATGCCCCCAACAACCTCTCCATCTGTGTCCTTCTGGGAAAGTGGCAGAGGTCAAGTTTGGAGGCAGAACTTCTGGACTTGAGTGTCTGCTGGCATCTTTGCACAAAATGAAGAGCCTCTCTCCCTCTGCGCAAACTTTCAGACCGATGCCCGTTGATAGAACTCTTTCTCAAATGCCTAGTTCTTCAAAATGTGGACCGCCTTGTCTACAGCATGGCAATAAACTGCCAGCATCTATTCTGATTTGCCAGGCCAAGTTGTTGAAAGTGGCATTAACCAGTCTCCTAGGACAGGTGGAGACACTAGAACAATAAAAGCAGTTGCTGCCATAGGAGGAGGTGGTGGCCAAGTGTATATTGTCACTGGACTAGTCAACCAGTGGCCTAGGCTAATATTCCAGTGACCATGGGTTCAAATCCAACCGTGACAAAATGGTAAAATTTGAATTCAGTAATAACATCAAATTAAAGCTACCTAATTGTGACCATTGTTGATTAATGTAAAACACCCATCTGGGTTCAGCAATGTCCTTTAGACAAGAAAACTGCCATCCTTACCTGGCCGAGCGGGAGGCTGGAAGAACACAGCAAGCCAGGTAGCATCAGGAGATGCAGAAGTCGACGTTTCAGGTGTAACCCGTCCCTAATCCTTACCTGGCCTGGCCTACATGTGACTCCAGACCCACAGCAATGTGGTTGACTCTTAATTGCCCTCTAGGCAATTAGGGATGGGCAATAAATGCTGGCTCAGCCATTGGTGTCCACACTTCATGAGCAAGTAAAGATGAAAATATGTTAGGTAAATACTGAAAATGGTGAAGTTGTTAAGCGCTGCTACGGTCAACTCTGTAAACACTCTGTGAATATTTATACAGTGAGCCAAAAAGGCACCCAGTGACAGCTGACAGCCTCATTAATGTCGAACAAAATCAATGAGAGCACTATTTGCAAAATGAAAATCCATCATCACGTTCTTGCAGGATTTGGCCTTAAACCCAGTCCAAATTAATGGGGCAAGTTTACTCCAACTGTAAAATGATGTCAAGTGAGTTTGGGTGGTTTTAAGTCAGTTCCAAGTGGGCAGAATGCCATGAAAATGGCCAATATCTAAGCATCAATTGACATTCCTTTCAGAAAGGACACTGCGGACTGCTTTGTGAATCGACAAAAACCGTATTGGCTGACGCAAGGAGTGGATTTCAAAGTTTGAATTAAATTGTGTTAATTGTATGTTGCATTTAATCCATCCTTTCTTGGAACAACAGCATATGAGAGAATTTATTCCTCAATTTGAGTGCAGAAAGATCTAAATTTAAAAACGATCTACTGACCTGGGCATTAATAATACCATCACTGACTATTTGTCCATGTACACTCTGTTTATTTTATCTATCATGAATTGATTAGAGGCCTTCAAGTGTGGCTATTTAAGATCAACTTCACATGGCAATTTGCAGAGGGAGCCAAGATTAAGTGACCGTGAACTAAAATAGCAGCTACATTAATTAAAGCTTGTGTCTTGCTCACTTTAGGATGAGCTGTAGCCTGGGGATCGAACAGGATTGTAGTGGGGAATGACTAATTTAGGATAATGATGGGCAATAAGGCTTCCACATCTCTCAGTATCCTGACTGGGCACCTATCAGTATTCCTTCACTTGTGTCTTGCAACTCCCTACCAAATACCATCGTGATATTCAGTGCAGTATTGAGAGTACACTACACTGTCAGAGGCAACGTACCTTACAATCGTCCTCAAGCATGCAGTGATTTCTTTAAGTGTGTGGCTCCTTAAAATGTTTTGGCATGGCAATACAGATATGGTGAATTAAAGGGGGACAGATTTGTACATGGCCTGCATTGGGACTATCGGGTTGCTGTATGACCAAATGGTCTATTACTCAACAGAAACTCTGAATGGACCTGTCACCTTTCAGCTGAAACACGAAACAGAAATGGGCCCACCTGTCCTTACAGAGAAACACGAAATATCCATGTCACGGTTTTCAAGAAGACCTGAGGTGTTGTAAAGTGGGTTACCTGGTCAGTTATCACACAGAAGAACCTTGTTATCATACATTGGCTTCCACATAACCGACTTTACAGTAGTGACTTCAGCTTATTGATTAAATTGAAGGAGTGGCACAGTGGTCAGCACTGCTGTCTCACAGCACTGGGGACCTGGGTTTGACTCCAGCCTGTAGAACCTGTCTGTGTGGAGTTTGCGCATTCTCTCTGTGCCTGTGTGGTTTCCTCCCACAGTCCAAAGATGTGCAGGTTAGATGGATTGGCCATGCTAAATTGCTCATAACATCCGGGGATGTGCAGACTAGGTGTATTAGCCATGAGAAATACAGGGTTACAAATTGGGATGGGGGGGGGGGGGGGGAAGATATTTTGTAGAGGGTCAGTATGGATTCAATGGGCCAGATGGTCTGCTCCCACACTGTAGGGATTCTACGAACCATAATTCGTGGCCTTTCCAGTGTCACCCACATCCCAGGAATACATTTTTGCAAGTTGACACACATTAAATAAGGTTTCTTTTTACCCCAGATGTGAAAGCAGTAAATGAAATGCTAGTGTTCAAGATTTTTATAATGCTGCCTATTTGAGATCAAACACACTGGTATTACACATTTAAATTCATGCATTTTTCATAAAGTGTTTGTTTTTATCAGTAATGTTTTTTGTTAATATATACAGTGTGTTGATAGAAAGACCATATGCTACACCAACTTACCAATTGTTAACATTGAAGGGTTTTTCTTCCTATTTTTTGCAACTTGTTGTGGGTGTGGTATGCGCCAGAGCTTTTTCTTGTAATCTGGTTGATTGGGAATTTCCTGACATCCTAGTGGTGATGAGGTGCCCTTTCTGTTGGTGATTCTAGATAGTGAGATGAAGGAGGCGGTGACAATGCTTCCTGTCCAACTTCTGAATCAGTATATTTCAATTCTCCATCAATGCACAGTAGAGCAGTGCTTCTCAAACTGTTTGAGTTGAAGGATCCATTTTGAAATAGAGTAGCAATTTTGGATCACTCGTACATTTACATAATACTCGTAACACCTCAGAGGACTACGTTTATGCCTAACAAAGAAATCAAGGGGCGTACAGTTGGCAGGACATAGGAGTTAAGGCCTAATCTGATCAGCCCATGACCTTATCAACTTTCACTTGGCCTATTCCTGTTTAGAAATCATCTATTTGTATGGATCATTGAATTTATTCAAGACTTCATTAGATAGATTTTGATTCAATGGGGAGAAAAACAGCAAAAGTGTTTCATGATACCAGATCAGCCATGATCTAATTGAATGGTGGAGTGGGCTTCAAGGATCCAATAGGTCATATCCAGTGAGCTTGTATTCTGCCATGGGTTTGAGTGATGTGAGGGGGGGGGTGCGGTCAAGGTAGTTGGGAATGCAATAGGTAGATGAAGGTGGGGGGGTGTGATGGTGATAGATTGGAGGAGATAGGTAGGAAGGAGGATGGGGTGGCATGAAGCCTCAATAGTTAGCATTGCTGCCTCACAGCGCCAGGGACCCAGGTTCGATTCTAGCCTCGGGCAACTGTCTGTGCAGAGTTTGCACATTCTCCCTGTGTCTGCGTGGGTTCTTCCGGGTGCGCCGGTTTCCTCCCACAGTCCAAAGATGTGCAGGTCAGGTGAATTGGCCATTATAAATTGACAATTGTGTTCAGGGATGTGTAGGCTAGATGTATTAGTCACAGATAAATGTAGGGGAATGGGTCTGGGTGAGTTACTCTTCAGAGGGTCGGTATGGACGTGTTGAGTCGAATGGCCTGCTTCCACAATGTAGGGATACTATGGAAATTCTATGGACAGGTAGGACAGTTCAAGAGGGCAGTGCTGAGTTGGAGGATTGAATCTGGGATAAGGTCAACATTGATCCCGTGTGGTTAGAGGGTCCCAGGGCAGAAGATGAGGCGTTCTTCCTCCAGGCGTCGGGTGGTTAGGGTGTGGTGATGGAGGAGGCCCAGGACTGCATGTCCTTGGCAGAGTGGAAGTGGCAGTCGAAGTTTTTGGTCACAGGGCGGTGGGGCTGTTTAGTGCATGTGTCCCAGAGATGTCCTCTGAAACGTTTCACAAATTGGTATCCTGTCTCCCCAGTGTAGAGACGACCACATCGAGAGCAATAAACACAGTAGATGATGTATGTAGAGGTGTAGGAAAATGTCTATCAGATGTGGAAGGTTCCTTTGGGGCCCTGGATATGGTAAGAGTGCAGGTCTTACACCTCTTGCGGTAGCAAGGGTAGGTGCCGCGAGTGGAGGGTGGGTTGGTGGGGTCATGGACCTAACAAGGGAGTTGCAGAGGGAATCTCTGCGGAACGCAGTTAGAGGTGGGGAGGGAAATATATTTCCGGTGGAGGGGTCTACTTGTAAGTGGCGGAAATGGCGGAGGATTCAGTGTTGTATCCGAAGGCTGGTGGGGTGGAAGGTGAGGACAAGGGGGTTCTGTCCTTGTTGTGATTAGAGGGGTGGGGTTCAAGTGCAGAGGTGTGGGAAGTAAGGAGATGCACTAGAGGGCATCATCAACCACATGGTTGGAGGGAATATTGCGGTCCTTGAAGAAGGAGGCCATCTGGGACGTTCCGTGGTGGAATTGGACCTCCTGGGAGTAGATGCAGCGGAGGCGGAGGAACTGGGAGTAAGGGGGAGACACTTTTACAGGAGACAGGGTGGGAGGATGTGTAGTCCAGGTTGCTGTGGGAGTTGGTGCATTTGAAGTAGACTTCTGTGTTGAGTTACCTGCAAGAAATGGAGATGGAGAGGTCCAAGAAGGGGAGGGAGGTGTCTGAGATGGTCTGGATGAACTTGAGGTCAGGGTGGAAGATGTTTGTGAAGTTGGTGAACTGTTCAACCTCCTTGTTGGAGGATGAGGTGGCACCAATACAGTCATCAATATAGCAGAGGAAAAGGCGGGGAATGGTGCCAATCTAGCTGCGGAAGATGGACTGTTCCACATACCCAATAAAAAGGCAGGCATAGCCGGGGCCTATGCAGGTGCCCATGGCTATCCCTTTGGTCTAGAGGAAATGGGAGGATTCGAAGGAGAAATTGTTGAGGGTGAGGACCAGTTGAGCCAAATGAATGAGAGTGTCTGTGGAAGGGTACCGGCTCTGTGGTCAGGAAAGGAAGAAATGGAGGGCTTGGAGGCCTTCGTCATGGCGGATAGATGTGTACAGGGAGTGAATATCCTTAGTGAAGATGAGGCATTGGGGCTGTGGAACTGAAAGTCATGGGGGAGGTGGAGGTCGTCCTGAACGTATGTGGGGAGTTCCTGGACCAAGGAGGACATGATGGTATGAAGGTATGTAGAAAGGTTCAGTGGGGCAGGAGCAGGCTGAGACGATGGGTCGACTGGCGCAGTCAGGTTTGTGAATTTTGGGTAGGAGTAGAACTGGGTGGTGCAGGGTTTCCGGACTATGAGTTTGGAGGCTGTTGGTGGGAGATCTCTGAGGTGATGAGATTGTGGATGGTCTGGGAGATGATGGTTTGGTGATGGGAGATGTGGTTGTGGTCAAGGGGGCAGTCAGAGGAGGTGTCCTTGAGTTGACACCTGGCTTCAGTGGTGGAGTGATCGGTGTGCCAAACTGCCACTGTGCCCACCCTTCGCCCCTTTTTTAGTGTTGATTTTGGGGTTGGAGCAGAGGGAGTGGAGGGCTGCGCGTTGCGAGGGTGAGAGGTTAGAATTATGAGGGGGTGAACAGGCTGAGGTGGTCGATGTCATGGTGTCAGTTGGAGATGAAGAGATCGAGGGTAGGTAACAGACTAGCACGGGGTGTCCAGGTGGATGGGATGTGTTGGAGGTGAGAGAAGGGGGTCTTTGGAGGGCGGGTGGGAGTCCTGATGGGAAAAGTACACACAGAGGCAGAGGCGGCAGAAGGAAAGTCTGATGTTGAAACACGTGTTGAGTTCATTGATCAGGAGCAGAGTGGGGTGAAGGTGAGGCCTTTACTGAGGACCGTTCATTCATCCTTAGGTCTTAGGGGGATGGTCAAAACAAGGCAGGGCTGGGCTGGTGGTATGGCCGCACTCCCAGCTTCCTTCCCCCAGCCTCACCCTCCTCACATTTATCTCTTAGCCCCCTTGAGCCCACCCACATTCCTGATGAAGAACTTATGCTCGAAATGTTGACTCTCCTGCTCCTCGGATGCTGCCGGACTTGCTGTGCTTTTCCAGCGCCACACTGTTTGACTCTGATCTCCAGCATCTGCAGTCCCCACTTTCTCCTTTCTCCTGTACTCACCTGGTGCCACCACAAGCCCTGGTAACTGTGGGGGTACCTGACAAGCTTTCAGTATTCCTCCATGGATGTTCTCCTCTGGACTGAGACCCATGGCGCATTTTGTGTTGCACTCTTTACTTCCTTTAGCTAATAGCAAAACCACCTCCCTTTATTCTGCTCCTTCACTAGTGTACTGGGGTCCGCAGACCCTGGCTTGAGAAACAGCACAGTAGGGCACTTGCTGATGAGTCTCTAAAATAAGTGCAGCCTGGAATTATATCATGCAATTAACCCAGCAAAGTATCCCAAGGCTAAAAGTGCTAAAACCAACTGTTGCGATCTGATTACAAGGTTTGGACTCAGTCTTTGGAATCTCCAGAGGAGAATAAAATCACATTTACATTCCATTCAACTTAAGATAGCTCTGGGATCAAGGTCTGTTATCATCATATGAAATGTGACCTTGGAAATTGATGAGAGCTATGAATATTTTACATCTCAGGCAATGTGAAAAGAATACTCCATTTTAAAAATTGAATCTATTGTGTTTGGTTCAATGTAAGTTGTATTATAGTAATTTGTGTGCTTTCCAACTAATTTTTAAAATTAAAATAAGCTCAAATATCGCTCAGAGATATTTTGTGCATTCAGAATTCTGAAAATCCTCACCAGTTCAGCATGCTAGCTGTCGAGAGTCGGGGAATCACTGAGACCTCTTGTAGACTTTCTAATTAAAATAAAAGGTCCCGGAGGTCAGTGTGGGGCTGAGAACTAGACCGTGGCTCCTGGGTTCAGTCTGGCTACAAAATGATGAACTGTCTGGAGCTGCAGCAAGTTCATCACAGTTTAAAGTTCATCACAGTTTAAAGTTCAAAGTTCATCACAGTTTAAAGTTCATCACAGTTTAAAGTTCATCACAGTTTACTGCAAAAGAAAATAAGCACCCAGATCATGGTTGTCAGTTTAGCTGTTCATGAAAATGCTAATTCAGCTTAAACATTTGCCAGTGAGTGCCAGCAGAGTCAATAACTGTGCATTAAAACCTGCACTAATTCATAACAACGAGGAGCTGGAGTAGGCCACTCAGCCCTTCGAGCCTGCTCCACCATTCAATATGATCATGACCAATCCTCTACTCTTGATGTCCAGGGAGGCACTGTGGCATGGTGGCTCAGTGGTTAGTCCTGCTGCCTCACAGCACCAGGAGACTGAGTTCAATTCCACCCTCAGGTGACTGTGTGGAGTTTGAACATTCTCCCTGTGCCTACATGGCTTTGCTCTGGTTTCCTCGCACAGTCCAAAGATGTGCAGGTTGGATGAACCGGTCATGCTAAATGACCCATAGTGTCCAGCCCATGTGTGGATTAGCCATGGGGAAATGCAGGGTAATGAGTGTGGGTCTGGGTGGGATGCTGTCTCAGGGGTTGGTGCAGACTCATTCAGCCCCATAGCCTGCTTCTGCACTGTGGCATTCTATGATATTCCCATTTTCTCTCCAGGCCCCTTGATGTGAAACTGTATACAATCCTCCAGGCCATACAATACCTCCAATACCAGAGTAAAACATTACTACTTAGGAACTCAAATCCCCTTGTAATGAAGATCATCATGCTATTTACTTTGCTTGCTGCACCTGTCAGTTCACTTTCATTGAGTATTGTATAAGGATAACCAGATTCCTTTGTACATTCACATCTCCCTGTCTACCACAGTTTAAATGCCTATTATTTACTTATGTATGCTACTTAACTATTTGATCTGCCTGTGTTACTCACAAGACACTCTGCTTTTCACCCAGCCTCAGTACACGTGACAATAAATTCAATTCAGTTCAATTCAATTCAATAAATAATACCCTTCCTGTTTTTCAAATCAAAGTGTATAACATCACATTTATCCATACTATGTTGCATCTGCCATGAGATTTTGCCCACACACTCAACTTGTCAAGACTACCCTGAAACCTCATTGTATTCTCTTACAACTCAAAATCCTGCCCGGTTTTGTATCATCAACAATCTTGGAAATATTGCATTTAGTTCCTCACCCAAGTCATTGAACTGGGGCTCAAGTACTGATGCCTGGAGTACACCACTAGTCAGTGTCTGCCACCCTCATTTGTTCTCACTATTTCTGATCTGTCGACCAATTCTCAAGCCTTGTTTGTTGGACCTTGTCAAAAACTTTCCTGAACTCCAAATACAATGCATTCACTCCGCGTTAGCCTAGCGTGAGCCATTCCAGGTAGTTATGACTCAGTTTTCAGCCTTGGTAACTCTACAATCACCGATTTGCTGTCAGTTTTCATGTTGGAACAACTTGCACTTCTACCGGGCTCCTCCCGCAGAGGGTCACTGGAGCGTTTTATAACAAAGGGTCGTGGAATGATCACCAACCACTGGAAAATTGCAGAGAAATGGCAAGAGGAGGATGGTCAACTAAAGACATGGCCAATGATGATGGCTTTTAATAGTAGGATAGATTAGAAAGGCAGAGAGAATTGGGGACATGATTGGAGAGAGGCTGAATGATAGGAGAAGAAAGAATGGACAATTAAGCTGAAGGTAAATATTCGAGGAACGGAAGGCACTAAGAGGTTCGTGGAGAAGTGGTAGTGTAGTGATAATGCGTCTAGACTTGCACCAGAACCCTTGGCTCATGTCCTTGGGATGTAGGTTCCAATCCTATTGTAGCAAATGGTGAAATCTGAATTCAATAAAATCTACACTAACCAGCTAGCCAAATGGTGACCACATAACCAGTGTTGGTTGTCATAAAACTGATCTGGTCCACCGATGCCCTGTAGAGAAGGAAATCTGGTCTAAGCTACATCTGAATCTGGAACCATATCAATATGGTTGACACTTAACTGTCTGTTTGGGTAATTAGAGGGGAACAATAGATGCTGGCCCACTCAGTGATGTCAACATCCCATATGTGAATAAAGAGAAAAAAAAAGATGTAGGACAAGATCATTGAGACAAGGAAGGGTTTTGGAAATTCATGCAGGGACTTGAAGCAAGGATGAGATGATCATCTTGATAAGCTAGGCTATGGGAAGCCCATGGAGATTAGAGGGGAGGAGATAAGATGCTGGGGGAGGGAAGGTGGAGGGGAGAGTGTTAGAAATCAAAGTGTATAACATCACATTTATCCATATTATGCTGCATCTACCATGAGATTCTGCCCACACACTCAAGTTTTCAAGACTACCCTGAAGCCTCCTTGTATCCTCTTACAACTCAAAATCCTGCCCAGTTTTGTATCATCAACAATCTTAGAAATATTGCATTTGATCTTAAAGTGCATAAGGACCAGATTGTTGGGTCTTGGATTAGTTGAAGCTGATGGACAATTGGCAGAGCAGGTAAATAAGAGATCCACTGTAAAAGCATGGATAAGAATTTAGGTAGCAGAATGGAATAGAAACACAGAAACATTGAAAATAGGAGCAAGAGTAGGCCATTTGGCCCTTCAAGCTTACTCTGCCATTCAATATGATCATGGCTTATCATCCAACTGAGTGTCCTATTCCTGCTTTTATACCATATCCTTTATTACCTTTAGAGCTAAGAACAATATCTAACTCCTTCTTGAAAGCAGTCAATGTTTTGGCCTCAACCACTTTTTGTGGCAGAGAATTCTACAAGCCCACCATTCTCTAGGTGAAGAAATTTCTTCTCATCTCGTCTTAAATCTGGGCGGGATGCTCTTCGGAGGGTTGGTGTGGACTCGATGGGCTGAATGGCCTGCTTCCACACAGTCAGGATACTATGTTTCGATGATTCTATAAATGGTCAAACTGGTTTCCTTAGACTATGGGCTCCTAGTTCTGGGCTCCCCTATTATTGGAAATATATTTCCTATGTTTACCCTGTTGAGTCCTGGAACAAAGGGAACAAGAAACAATACAACAAAGGACAAGGTTATTCAGCCTTGCAAGCCTGCATTGACACATTTTGTCCTCTGTACTAAGACTGTCTTCACTTACAGGATCCGTATCTCTAGTCCCTTCCTATTCATGTATTCGTCCAGGTGCTTCTTGAATGCTGCTGCTGTCTCTGCTTCCACCACCTCCTCTGGCAGCATGTTTCAGGCACTCACCACCCTTTGTGTGAAAAACCTGCCTCACACATCTCTTGTAAACCTACCCCTCTCCGCACCTTGAACCTGTGTTCCCTTGTAATGAACTCTTCTACCCTGGGAAAAAAGTCTCATACTTTTCACTCTATCCGTCCCATTCATACTTTTATAAACATCAATCAGGTCGCCCCTCAACCTACTGCGCTCCAGTAAAAACAAACCCACTCTATCCAACCTTTCATAATAACTAAAATCTCCCAAACCAGGCAACATTCTGGTAAACCTTTTACGTACCCTTTCCAATGCATCCACATTCTTCTGGGAGTGTGATGACCTGAACTGTATGCAATAAATTAGATTTTATAGGTTTTCATGAGACTGTCCCCTCGTTTTTCTAGATTCCAGTGAATATAGTCCCAGCTGGTCCAGTCTCACTTCAGTCCCAGGTATCAGTCTGGTAAACCTTCTTTGCACTCCCTCCATCTCCAAAACATCCTTCCTCAGATAAACACACCAAAACTGCACACAGTATTCCAAATGTGGGCTCACCAAGACTCTATACAATTGCAGCAAGGCATCCCTGCTCCTGTACTCAAATCCTTTTGCTATGAAAGCCAATCTGCCATTTGCCTTCTTCACCGCCTGCTGCATCGACATGCTTACTTCCAGCAACTGATGTAGAAGGTCACTCAGGTCTCACTGCACCTCCCCCTTTTCACAACCTCTCACCATTCAGATAATAATCCAACTTCCTGTTTTTGCTATCTAAGTGGACAACCTCACAGTTATTCATTTTATACATCATCTATCATGCATTTTTCCTTTCACTTGTTAAAATCATATTGAAGCACCTCTGCACTCTCCTCACCATTCACCCTCCAACCCAGCTTTGTATCGTCTGCAAACTTGGATATATTATATGTAGTTCCCTTGTCTAACTCATTAATATATATTGTAAATAGCTGGAGTCCAAGCACTGTTCCCTGTGGTATTCCACTGGTCACTGGCTGCCACTCAGAAAATGATCCATTAATTCCTACTCTTTCTTTCCTGTCTGCCACCCAGTTCTCTCTTTATGTCAGTGCACTATCCCCAGTCTAAAGTGCTTTAATTTTACACACTAAATTCTTACATAGGATCTCATCAAATGCCTTCTGGAAGTTCAAGTAAACCACATCCACTTGTTTCCCCTTTATCACCTCTATTAGTTACATCCTTGAAAATTTGAATGGATTTGTCAGGCATCATTCCCCTTTCGTAAATGCATGCTGATTCTGTCGATGACTGTCACTGTTTCCCAAGTGTTCTGCTATTAAACCTTTTATAATGGACTCTAGCATTTCCTGACTACTAATGTCAGGCTAACTGGTCTATAATTCTGTGCTTTCTCTCTGTCTCCTTCCTTAGATAGTGTCATTCAATTGACTGCCTTCCAATCCACAAGAACTGTTCCAGAGTTTGTAGGATCTTGAAAGATGACCACTAATGCATCCGCTATTTATATGGCCACTTCCTTAAGTATTCTGGGATGTAGGTTATTGGGTCCTGGGGATTTTTTAGTCTTTAATCCCATCAGTTTCCTCCACACCATTTCCCTACTAATGCTGATTTCTTTCAGTTCCTCTGTCTCACTGGATCATGTGTTCTTCAACACTTCTTGTGATGTTATTTGTCTCCACCTTTGTGAAGACAGAACTAAAATGTGTAGTAAATTGGTCTGTTTGCTCCACATTATAAACCTCCTCTGTTTCTGATTGTAAAGGACCTACATTTGTGTTCACTTATCTTTTTTTCTCTTCACATACCTAAAAAAGCTTTTACAATCAGTTTATATATTTACAAGTTTACTCCTATATTCTATTTTTCCCTCTAAACCAATCCTTTTTTCCTTCTTTACTGAAATCTGAATTGCTCCTATTCCTCATGTCTGCTGGTCCTTTTGGCCAATTTATAAGCCCCTTACCTGGATCTAATGTTAGCTCTAATTCCCCTTGGTAGCCATAGTTGGGTTATCTTTTATATTATTTTTATGCCAGACCAGAATCAATAATTGTTAAGCTCCTCCATGCATTCTTCAAATGTTTGCATCATCCCTTTAAGTAATGCTCCTCAGTTTATCATAGCCAGCTTATGCCTCATAGCATTGTGGTTTCATCCATTTAAATAAGTTTGGACTGAATAAATTCTGGAGATGATAGCAGGCAATTTTGTTGAAACAGAGGAACCTTAGCTCTGAAGAATGCAGGATGTCAATGCTCCTGACTCAAATTGAGAAAGGCACTGGGAATATTGAGGGACTCAGTATCTGAGGTACATGCTGTGATTTATTTGTGGATGCTCTGATTTATTTAGCTATGAGAAATAAGGCCATGTTGTTTTGGTGACTTTCAATACACATGAGAAACCTGACTCTTTGGGCTAGATTTTATGGTTTTACTCCACCCCAGGAAGAGCAGCTCTCCGCTGACATTTAGCAGCCGTTAAGAGGCTGGAGGTGAGATTTATGACCCTCAGTGATTGATACTCCTGCCTCAGAAAGCTGTTGGCCATCCGAAGCTCCCATATAGCTCCAGGAAGGAGTGATGGTCACTGGCTGGAAGTACATCCTATCCCCAGATCCTTGCTGGATCCAGACACTGAGGTAAGTGAAGGGTGATTTGCCCAACACCAGCCAATGCAGCTAAAGTTACTGAGATGATGAGGGATTTCTTCAGCCAGAGGCTGGTTTATCTGTGGAACTCATCTCTGCAAAAGGCTACAGAAGCCAACTCATTGAGTGCATTTAAGACAGAGTTAGATAGGATCTTGATTAGGAAGAGGATCAATGGGAAAAGACAGAAGAAAGGAGTTGAGAAACACATCAGCCATGATCAAATGTTGAAGCAGATTCAATGGGCCAAATGGTCTAATTCTGCTCCTATTTCTTGTGGTCTTATGGTTTGCCAGCTTGCTGAGTGCTTCTCATCGGCCCAGGTAAAATGAGAAGTGAGGTGAAAGAGCGGACTGCATTTGCTAGAGATCATCATCGAGAGTGTGGTGCTGGAAAAGCACATGTAATGATGAATCCAATCCTGTGTTTCCATCCATGGTGACCAGATTTTTCCTTTTCTAGACAATACCTACCCTTCATGATAAGTTAACATAGCCATGGTCGTAAGTCATTCTCTGGGTTCTACAAGGTAGAATCTCATAAAGTGTTTGGAGTTACTTGAAAGCGGAAAGTGATTGTCCATGGAGGTGGATCCACTTGGCGCTTGATTATCTGTGGTACTGAAAAAGGATCAATGTCAGAACCATTGTTTTTCATAATCCAGATGAAAGTGTTGGAGGGATGATCCATTGGTAACAGCAAGTTATGTGCAGGAATTAGGATTTAGGGGATGTTCAGCTACTGCTAATAGATCAGAATGTGTTGGCGCGTAGAACCATGTTTGGAGATTATTTTAACTTTGAGAAATGCAGTGTTGTGCATGTGGGTGGTCTATTTGCTAAATATTCCTACACCTGACAGTTACAGGATTGAAAGCTCATGGTGAAAAAATTTGGACTAAGGAGTTGGAACATGTATCTACAATCAAATTGGTCCAAATGCAGATCTAGCCAGAGTAAAGCTATGACCCAAGTGTGAGGGTTTCTCATTTAACAAACCTTTGGGACAGCTTTAGAGAAAGTGTAATGGATCCACGGGCTATCACTCCACATAACTCCTCCAATTATATGTTATTGACCCAACAGAACTGGAGTTTTTCTAAAACTTAGTAATCAAAGCCAAATTGAGGCTTGATTTAGCAGTCTGATCACTACTGCGTTAAATTGTTTTTGTTCATTGCTTTCTCTTTGTGTTTTAAATGATGAATGTGCATTTCTCAAACCCTCCAACCCCATGCTAACAATGTGGGTTTCACCAGTTTCCTCATTTTCCCTCCACCTTATCCCAGTTCCAACCTTCAAGGTCAGCACTGCCTTCTTGACATGTCCTACCTGTCCATCTTTCTTCCCAAGTATCCACTCTACCCTCCCCTCCGACCTATCACTTTTCCCCCACCTCCGTCGACCTATCGGACTCTGAACTACCTTCCCCCCAGCCCCATCCCCCTTCCATTTTTCTATCTACCCCTGAGGCTCCCAGCCTCATTCCTGATGAAGGACTTTTTCCCAAAACATCGATTTTCCTGCTCCTGGGATGCTGTGTTTTTCCAGCTCCACACTCTCGGAAATGAGAAGTGAGGCCAGCCTTCACTGCACTTCGTAATATTTCATGCAGGATGGGGAGGGCAGGTAGGCAGCAGCAGGGCCACTCGCTGAGTTTTAAGTGACCCCTGCATTCTTACCCATCTGCTGCACTCCACCCAATGAAGGGACAGCCCCACATTGCTGCCCGAGTGGAGTTCCTTAACCTTGACCAGCAACAGTGACGGAATGGCATTTTCGCTTCAAGTCAGGGTGGTATATCTCTGCTGCTGCTAGTGGTCCAAAGCAATTCAACAATACCTAGTTTTGAGGTGTCAGATCTGTTCTGAATATATTCCCATTTAGAAAGGTGAATGAGGGCTTAAAGGCAACAAAGTTGCTCTGAAATATACAGATTATTTGCAACTGCGACCTGTGCAATCTCAAAACTGCAGACGAGCCAGGACCTGAAATGGGAGCATATATTTGATTGCTGTGCGGATTTTTCAGAAAGGTTTTACAATAATCCGACCTTTTTATTCTCTTATAATTCTTTCTTAATTGAGCAGTTTAAGAACCCAGAGGACTGGATAAAATGCTGAACAGTCCTGCAGCACTCATATGTAAAAGTTCTGACAAAGGCATTGATACTTTGCCAAGCAATGTTCTGCTCAGATGGAGGAACCCTGTAAACTGCCAATAAAATAATTAATTTGCTAATCATTTTTTTTAACCTCAACTCATTAAATTGGCACATTTATCATTTAAAAACAAAGAGAAAGCAATGAACAAAAACAATTTAACGCAAAAGTGATCAGACTGCTAAATCAAGCCTCAATTTGGCTTTGATTACTAAGTTTTAGAAAAACTCCAGTTCTGTTGGGTCAATAACATATAACTAGAGGAGTTATGTGGAGTGATAGCCTATGGGTCCATTACGTTTTCTTTAAAGCTGTCCCAAAGATTTGTTAAATGAGAAACCCTCACACTTGGGTCAGAGCTTTACTCTGGCTAGATCTGCATTTGGACCAGTTTGGTTGTAGATACATGTTCCAACTCCTTAGTCTCAATTCTTTCACCATGAGCTTTCATTCCTGTACTTGTCAGGTGTAGGAATATTTAGCAAACAGACCACCCACATGCATATCACTGCATTTCTCAAAGTTAAAATAATCTCCAAACATGGTTCTACGCGCCAACACATTCTGATCTATTAGCAGTAGCTGAACATCCCCTAAATCCTAATTCCTGTACATAACTTGCTGTTACCAATGGATCATCCCTCCAACATTTTCATCTGGATTATGAAAAACAATGGTTCTGACATTGATCCCTTTTCAGTACCACAGATAATCAAGCGCCAAGTGGATCCACCTCCATGGACAGTCACTTTCCGCTTTCAAGTAACTCCAAACACTTTATGAGATTCTACCTTGTAGAACCCAGAGAATGACTTGCAACTATGGCTATGTTAACTTATCATGAAGGGTAGGTATTGTCTAGAAAAGGAAAAATCTGGTCACCATGGATGTTAACACAGGATTGGATTCATCACTACATCTGCTCATATAATGATTCCATGTATTTTTCAATGCTGTCACTGGCCTTAAGTTCCCCCATAAGAGGTCAACGTAGTAATTGCTTCAGGTGGCATGCTGAACATGCTAATACACAGTTAAGAATGTTTACAAGATGTTACAAATCAAGGAACAGAAGATAAAGTTGATAATTACAATAAAATTACATCCCTTCCCACCCTGTTGGCAACAATGGCTCCAACCCATACAGCCTGTCATTTATCCTCTCCTCTGTACTCAGCAACTCACAGACAGTCATTTGGGAGATTTGCAGAGTAGACTGTCTCAGTTTTTACAGCATAAAGCAGGGTTAGCGGGGGAATACACTTTCTTGCTGCATGCCAATATCTGAGACGGTTTAAGATCACCATCCGGTGGATAGTCGGAAAGAACTGGGGTTATTCTTCAGACAGTAGAAAAGAATAAGAGAAGATTTAGTAGAGGTGTTTTAAATTATAAAGGAATTGAAAACAGCAAATAAGGAGAAGCTGTTTCTAGTGGAAGATGAACCAGTAATTGGGGGATGAATTGAAGAATGGAAAATTCCTGATGAAGGGCTTATGCCTGAAACATCGACTTTCCTGCTCCTTGGATGTTGCCTGACCAGCCGTACTTTTCCAGCACCACACTCTTTGACAGTACTTGGAGGACACAGATTTAAGCAGAAAAACTACACAAATCATAAATAACTGTTTTTAATTTACATGGGTCTAATTGCATTGTCTGTTTGGGTGGTGGAAGCAGACTCATTCATTACACTCCAAGGGGTGATGTATCAATACTTAAAGAGGAAAACTATTACTCTGCTCAGAGGATGTTGAGGGTCCTGATTATAATATGGAAATCATTTGTGAGGAGCAGAGCTCTATGTAGACAGAGTGGTGAGATTGCAAAGGTTAAGGCTGCACATGTATGTGAAAATGTTCTGAACGGACTTGGCTCTTGATTACCTCATGGCCCTAATCACTGCGTCTGCTTCATATCTGTCTGTTTTTCACCTGTTAGTAATGCTCTCATCTCCAAATCGATCACCAAGGGCCCAGGCCTCTCTGTACTTACTTTTCACAGACAAAAGCACATAATCAAAGTTAATGCTTCGAATGTTGTTGTTAATGTGAAGAATCTGATGGCGTTCTGTATGTGAGACAATGCTGTGCGCAAAATAGCCGTTGTATTTGCCTGCAAAGCAATAAAGATGGCGTCTCAGTGGCAATTAGTTGGCAGCAAAGTGCATTGGGAGCATTCTGATCATATGAATGTTGCTAAACAAATCCCCTTTTTTTCTCCATCTCTTCATAGGCCTGGCCTCTTTCATCAACAGCAGCACCATCAAGCTCTCTGGCTTCCTGCAGGAGATCCACCAAAAAGTGATGAAGCATACAGTCTGCTGCCACAATGTATGAAGCAATACTTGGCGCAAACAGCAAGAAGCAAAATGGCACAAGAACCATTCCTTTAAACATTCCAATGGTTTGCTCAGTTCTAATACTCAATGCCTACTTCACTGTAACAAGCTGTTGTTGCACTGGTAGTCCTACATAGTGGCATCATGCGTACATTGGGTATCCCTTGTCAACCATCAGACACACTGTTTCTTGTCACTGTTGTTTAAGTGGAGCTGTAACACTGGACTGGCAAACACAGAAACATGGACGCATGGCTCAGCACATCATGTGAAAAGTTGTTCCCAAAATTGCACCTCACTTTCATAAGACAGGCTTATGTCTGTGGGGATTGATACTTGGGAAATGTGTGCAACATGGACCTAATCAATAGTTCCCACCATCCTGGAGCGATGAGTGATTTGAAACTCTAATCTCATCCTTTTAGTTATTCACATGAAATCATAGTCAAACTATACAAAGTGACACAGAGAGAGCACTAGTTTTACACATGAATGCAAAGAAAATGTTCTAATCTGGCACAAGACCTTTATGGCTCTGTGGAATGAGCCGTAGGGTAAAGATTCAGAGTTGTGGTCACTTACCCTATCACAGACAGAGTTGTCCATGCTGTGAACCTGGGTTTCAGATGTGGTTGCATCAGTGAACAGAGCCCTGCCAAGTCTTTGTGACTGAAGCTTGTCTCTGAAGCAGAGATCGCAATCATGATCCTGGAGTAAAGCATGCTTGCAGCATGTGTCCTGCAGTATGCGTACCTCAGACTGTCTCCCTGCCCCCACCCACCTTCAACATACAAGTGATGTCAAAGGGAATCACCATTGGAAAGCCTGGTTTACAGCCTTCAGATAATTGCTTGTAAATCACTTTCAGTACAAACCATTCTATAGGCCTGTGCAAATGCTGAGTAGAACAGTGCATAACAATCTTAGGTATCTGCAGACCGAGATCACCAAGCGTGTGGGAAAGGTCATCTGATTGTCAACAACTTGAATCACTAATCTCCACAGAGAACTAGACTGAGCAACTGCACTTATTGCACGGTACCACAATCATGGAGCATAAGGCAGATAATGGCAAGCCACCACAACGCTCTGATTTACATAATGAGCTTGAAAGCTGGCAGAATTCTGATTTGGTGCTCTTGAGGAAGTAACGCAATGGATCTGGCACCTGTCGCAAATCCATGTTCCCCCCCACCCTGCTTCTGAGGCGCAAATAGCAACTTCCACCAACTACCAACCCAGCCATTTTGACAGGTAAGCTGCACACACTGGGATTTACCTTGGAAAGTTTCCAATACCTTCTCCCCACCTCAGCATTTGTATCGGACTGTCCATTATTAGAGTGCAGAGCATTAACTGACATCTTTCTCTGATAGCTTGCTTGGGTCAAATCAATTTGAATGTGGGGTGATCCAGGATGTGGAATTTTTTGTTCCAAATCTGGTAGAATAGTATACAATTGGCTTTGATTCAACTCATCCCAAGGGTTAAATTCTACACTTTCTTTTAAGCTTGCTAAGTTCATCTAGCTTTCATGGTGGGTTATATTGATTTGGTTCATCTACTCTTGGGATTAAAGCAAGTACAATTTGGCAATTGCTTGAATAATTAGCATGGGAAAAAAATGTCTTGAAAGTGTCTGGATCAAACTTGTGTAGAAATTACACCGATCTTAACGTAAACCTGCACTCAAATTTCCTGCAGTACCCAATTGCCTGTGGTGGAATGCAGAATTCTGGGGCTAAACATGCGCTAATATAATAGCAATGTTGGAAAAATGTTTCATGCTAATGCACTTTGTACTCCCAGAAGCTCCTGTCTCTCCTACTCTTCTTCCTGGGAACCCGATTTCCAGGCACCTTATCCTCCACAAAGGATGGTGGAGGGGGTAGCAAAAGTTACGCTGTCAGCAATTGGGTTAAGTGGAGTGCAAATGTTCAGACAAAGAGGCTTTACTACAGCAAAGGAAATCCACCAACTCTATGAATCCCAGTTACTCTGTTATCATTTCAGCACTACGTATTGTAGAGTATTGAGAATGGGAGAGACAGTCAGCACAGTTGGCTGGACGGCTGGTTTGCGATGCAAAATGATAAAACAGTGCGCATTCAATTCTTACACCGGTTAATTGTCTTTCTCAACCTCTGCCCTTACCTAAGGTATGGTGACCCTCTGGTTAAACCACCACCGGCCATCTCTCGAATGAGACAGCAGCTCCATAGGACTGTAGGACTATTGCAATTTTGCTTATAGCTTTGAGTGTAAACCTACACCAGTGCACTGTCTGCAAAAATCTAGTAAGCTCCAGCATCTTTTTGCAACGAGAGAGGGGCAATGCAATTCAAGATTCAGTGAATGCATCTCAGAAGCACTGTGTGCAGTGCCGGAAATTTGTGTTCAGCGATATTTCAGCATTGAAGTGGCTTAAATAGACTTGGTAAGAGCAAGCAATGGTGTAACTCCATGCTTATAGCTCACTCCCACCAAACCGTGCCAATAACAGTAACTGTCTGCAGTGATAAAGACACTGTCCCAGTCCTGGTATCTAAAGGCTAAGGTGTAGAGATATGGATGCTAACGGGCACTGGATACAGTCAAAGGGGATGATAAGAAAACTGAATTAGTTAGTTGCAGAGTTTGACTGGCAATCAGCACAGTCTGACAGAGGGGTAAGTGTGCTCAGAAATCAGGAAAACCAGTTATTTGCTGGATTGAGGGTGTTGACAGATAGAAAACATAACCACACGAATGCTGATTGAGAGAGAGAGGCGAAATTAGCCTGTATTCAATACAAACTGGTGGGGAGTCCTTCAGTCTCACTCAACTTACAGGAGGAGAAGAAGAGGTTTGATCTGACTTGAACCAAAATAGGTCAACAAGATCTGAGTCCCTGACATTTCTACAGAGACAGCTGTTGTGTGATCAGAACGTACTGTCTGAGTCACATGTGAGAGGAGAATTGTGTTCAGAACTCAGGGTAATAAAAGCAAAATATTGCAGATGCTGGAATAGGGTTAGGGGTATATCTTTCAGATTCTGGATCAGTGGTACTGGAAGAGCACAGCAGTTCAGGCAGCATCCAACAAGCAGCGAAATCGACGTTTCGGGCAAAAGCCCTTCATCAGGAATTTTATTCCTGATGAAGGGCTTTTGCCCGGAACGTCGATTTCACTGCTCGTTGGATGCTGCCTGAACTGCTGTGCTCTTCCAGCACCACTGATCCAGAAGCTGGTTTCCAGCATCTGCAGTCATTGTTTTTACCGAATATCTTTCAGAGGCAATCATTCAGAATTGAGGATGACTTCTTCCAATCCGTTTCTCTGGTTTCTGTGATGATTAATAAATCCATTACATGATCTCTAGACTCTGCCATATGTGGGGCAAGCAGAACATGTAGCGTTGGGGAGATGGTCAGTTTGAAGGTTAGTGCATTCTTCTGACAATTTGACACCACCTCTGCACATTTAGGGTATCATACTGGTAATATTACTCAATAAGTACTCTAGCAGCCGAGACTAATGACCTGGAAATGTGAATTCAAGTCCAACACATCAACTGGTACAAGTAGCCAGCATCAGTAATGGTGACAAAAGCAGAAATTGCTGGAATAGCTCAGCAGATGCACCAGCAACTGTGGAGAGAAATCAGAGTTACTGTTTCGGGTCCGATGACCCTTCCTCGGAACTGGTTCTGAAATGTTCTGATCCAAAAGGTTAACTCTGATTTCTCTCCACAGATGCTGCTGGACCTGCTGAGCTTTTCTAACAATTTCTGTTTCAGTTTCTGATTTATTGCGTCCGCAGTTCCTTTGGTATTTATTCAGTAATGGTGACCGTGAGACTGCTGCATTGTGGTCAAGCCTCATCTGGTTCATTTGGGGGAGCTGTCATTACTTAACCTAGTCAGTGTATGACTCCAGACCCATTGCAATGTCGCTAATGTTTAACTACCCTCTAAAAAGGCCTTGCACTCGGTCGTATTTAAGAAGGTGACTCACTTCTCAATGCAATTAGGGGTGAACAATAAATGCTGGCCATTTTACAAATAAATCTTAGACAGAGCTGGGATATGCGTTACAGTTATCCTTCTTTGCCTGGATTATGGCAGAATTTTCAAACAGGAGTCTTCCTCTTCATTACTAACCAATCTCCCTGCTCCGTGTTTGTTAAGTGAGGCCAGGATTGAGCTTGGGCTGGGCTGTCTCACGTAGTCAAATAGCTTGTCCTCAATGCAAGGTCAGTACCATCTTATCCACTTACTAGGTGAAGCTCCTTCAGCCTCAGTCATCTGCCTTAACCTTTGACAGTAAATCATGCAAGGTAAGAAGCCATAGTCATCTCTTTCTGTTAAAGAGAGGCAATCAGTTGAGTGTAACCATTACACAAGTGCCGGGTAAGGTGGGAAGGCAGTGCCTTCAGGAACTACCACAACTGACAAGGGGATTGAACCCCACTGTTGGCTTTGTTCTTTCCCACGTTGTAGTTAGCTGGCGAACTGAGTTTATACCAATCTGCATGAACTTCATCGATATTCCAGCTTCATCCAGTGATCACAGTGCTATCTTAGAGTGAAAATCCCAGACATCATTGAATTTAAATTAAAACTTTAAAATAAAACAAACCTTTTTTTTCATTTTTATGGAAAGAATTTCGAGGAAGGAGACCAAAGTACACATCTTTCTCAATCTTTATGTTCAATCTTTTCCTTTGAAGTCAAAGCTAATAATTCCTTAGGTTTGGAATTACAGTTGGTTATGTTACTGCAGAGATGTTTAATACTTTTGCATCAAATTCACATTAATCCCTCTATTCTCATGTGATAATGCCACAGTATGATAGCAGAGCAAGCAACTTGTAGTGAATGCAATGGCATTCTCTCTGATAACATGGCCAAAAGCAATTCCAACCCTCTTATTTCTGTGTTCAGCCTTGTGCATTCAATGATACACAAGCATAACTAATACAGAAAATAAAAGGAACGGTTGCCAATAATGCTCTCTCTGAAAAGTGACCCTGAACAATGGATCATGGGAAGAAGAGTCAGCCATTCAGCTCCTGGAGCCTGTTTTGCCGTTCAATTTAATCATGTCTGATTGTACCTCAATTCCATTTATCAGCCTTTTCTATGTCCCTCAATATCCTGACTGAAGAAAAACATCAATCAAACTCAATTCGAAAAGCTTCAACAACAACTCACATTTGTTTAGCACCATGCATGTGGTTAGATAGCCCAAGGCTCACTTGTTCCCTAGCATCCTCAGTCTATTGAGGGTGAGAGAGATGTAGATTTTCACTATCATTGATGCAAAGAGCTCTTTCTGATCACAATTTTGAATGGTCTGGCTCTAATTTTAAGGTCGTGTCCCCTTCTTCATGATTCTCTCACAAGAGAAAATAATGATTTGGAGATGCCGGTGTTGGGCTGGAGCGTACAAAGTTAAAAATCACACAACGCCAGGTTATAGTCCAATAGGTTTATTTGGAAGCACTAGCTTTTGGAGCACTGCTCCTTCTGTGTCTTACGATCTTATACCCCACAACTATTACAGCGCTCCGAAAGCTCAGGCTCCAAAAACACCTGTTGGACTATAACCTGGTGTTGTGTGATTTTTAATCAAGAGAAAACAATTTCTCACTCCCTACCCTGTGGAATTCTCTTATCATTTTGAACACTTTTATGAGATCGCCCCTCAATTGTGCATAGGAATATTTGCTTAGTTTATGCAAACTCACCTCAATGTTTGAACACTTTTAGATCTGGTATCAATTCTGATATGAAACTCTTCTGGCATGGTCAATGTATGTTGCTGCTCTGGTGAATTGATGGGTCTGCATGTCTTTGCTGTCAGTTTGTTTCTCAATGCTCCTGTTTTGCAGGATAGTTGTAAGGCACACAGGCAACCCTGGTATTCAAAAGAGCAATAGACGGGAAGGGAAACTGCAATTTCTACAAACAGGTAAACAGCATCTGCAGAGCTTTGCTAAGTTTCCTGATTGCTCCAAGATTTAAACATTAACCTCCCAGTTTCTGCTTTTAGCTAACTGCAGAGGGATGAATAGTGCCAATGAAAAATGTGTTTAAAAAATCTCTATTTTCTTTGAATTTTTTGTTTATTAAAAATTAATGGCGTTGGGAAAATAAATTTTCTCAGAGGGCTGGAAACCATGTGATCAATGGGATCTAACCAGAATAACCAACCCTAATCAGAAGAGTTCATATTTTGGGTGTGGACCCTTTACCAAACTATTCCAAAGCTATCTTTCAACTCAAATAAAATGCACCTTTTGTTTAATCTAACATCTCACTCATTTTGCAAACTTGTCAAACGTGATGTTTGTGGCACTATCAGTGTGCACACGATTATATTTGGGTTGTGAATCGTTTAACAGCCTGACTGCAAGGTCCATGAACTACACACATCCTGTTTACTCACAGAAAGGATGACTCTGTTCATTTGAAAAGGACAGTCTGAGAAGGTTGTGTGCAGAGTTCTCCCTATTCATGGCTTCAGACACTGGCTCTTTGGTGGGTTATCTGATCTTCAGCAACAACTCATTGGTAAATCCACAAAATCAAATGCAAGAATGTTCCCAAACAAAATCTACAATCAGCAGAAGGAGATATTAGGGCAGGTGGCCACAAATTTCATCAATGATGTAGGTATTAAAGAACTTTTTACAAATTACACGATTCATAAAAGCCAATGCTCAAGAGAATTGGAGTGTATCCACCGCCAATTAATATGTTTTATTTCAGAATGCTGCCTTTGACTTTCTCCTTGTGGTTTTATAGGAACAACAGCTTCTTCAGATGGAAAGAATAAATCTCTAGTTTCTTGGTAAATAATATCACATTTCAAAATGTATTTTTGTGAAGAGATGTGACAGAATATACAAACTCGAAGTTGATCACTGAGTCTGGTGTGCCCCTGCTAGAAGTGAAGGCTAGTAGCTAGAACTGGACCATTTGTTCCTGTTTGTTTCCTTTGGAATCAAACCATTTATTTGAAAAAAATCATATGATAAGACAGAATTCATACCTTCGGTAGAAAATGAGGTAATGACAGGTAGCTCTGGTGTTTTCTATCTCACTCCTTCTTGAATTCTAATTTAATTACAAAAGCTGCCTGAAGTTATCAATTGCTCTGCTGCACATTGACATTTCAAGTAAACTTCTGCCTTTCAGGTAATTTGTGATTAACATCTCTGCCTTTTACATGGAGATCGCCTTCTCATGGATGTCTTGCTCACTGTCCTGTGGAAAGCAAATGGCCTAGAAACACTGGCTCACTCATTTCAGAGTGCACCTCTGGGACTGAAAGGTGAGGCCCAAAGTTGGGCTTTGAGACTCATTTCCATGGAGTTGATGAGATGTGCAAAGCTGCTGATAAATGGCTGATGTATGTTAAACTGTGGCCCTGATATCTCAGGTGAACACAAGTGATCCCATGCCTGCCACAAGTTCAAAGAAGGCGATGGGAGATCTTCCCTGTGCCCTAGCTAATATTATCCCGACGACCAACATCAGTAAAACAGATGCTCATATATCATTGTTGTTTGGAGGAGTTCCCAAAGCATAAATTGATTGTCCTATTTCCTATGTGCCAATAGTGACTGCATCTTATTGATTGTAAAATAATTCAGAGAATTCTAAGATCATAAAAGAGGCTATATCTGTGTAAAATCATTCTATAATTATTCAAGGACTACCGTTTTTTTCAGAACTATTCACTACTCTTTTAAAGATAATTTCTATAGTTTTTTATGAGAAGTGTGTTTTAAAGTGGTCAATTGCATTGGTGATATTTTCCACACTCATTATACATTTCTCTTTCGTTTGGTTGCTGAAAAGGGTTTTGTTTGTTTTGTAACTAAGCACAGACATCTCTCTCTAAACCCCGACTCTCTCCCTTAATGAACCAGGAACCCAGTTTCTACTGAGTTGGTATGAGGCTTTTCTGCATCCTGCAATTTCTCCAGTATTTCACCCACTATAATAGATTAGATTTCCTACAGTGTGGAAACAGGCCCTTCAGCCCAACAAGTCCACACTGATCCTCTGAAGAGCAACCCACCCAGGCCCATTCCCATTTGTCTAATACACCTAATGCTATGGGCAATTTCGCATGGCCAATTCACCAGAGGAAACCGGAGCACCTGGAGGAAACCCACGCAGACACGGTGAGAATGTGCAAACTCAACACAGACAGTTGCCCGAGGCTGGAATTGAACCCAGGTCCCTGGCACTGAGAGGCAGCAGTGCTAACCACTGAGCCACCATGCCGCCCATGAGTTTGAGCATAACTGACTGTAAGCAGATCATGGCTGACTTTCATCTTGGCTTTACCCAGTTTCCCCAAATAACTTTCTCAAAGGGACTCTGTGATGGCATGTTGAAATCCTGAGCAGTTTTCTTCTCCTTACTTAGTGGGTGGCATGGGGATGTGCAATCGGTTCATGAAATACACCCCAGTGGTGTCAGTATTCTGTCAGAACTCAGATTCAATCAAAATCAAACCAATGCAGAATAAAGGCCTGGCACAGGTAGTTAGGAAGGAGAAGGTCTTTTGGCATTCTTATAGTATCCCTGCTGCTGTGCCAGAAGCTCTGGGCTCAAGTTAAACTCCAAACCTAAGGAAGATGCATTCATAACAGACCAACCATGCTCAGTATCACGTTGTAAATCCCAAGAGGGGAAGAGAGTAGATTAGATTCCCTACAGAGTGGAAACAGGCCCTTCGGCCCAACAAATCCACACCAACCCTCCAAAGAGTAACCTACCCAGGCCCCTACATTTGCCCATGACTAGGCACCTAGCACTATGGCCAATTCACCTGACCTGCACATCTTTGTGACTGTGGGAGGAAACCAGAGCACCCAGAGGAAACCCACGCAGACACAGGGAGAATGTGCAAACTCCACACAGACAGTTGCACAAGATGGGAATTGAACCCGGGTCCCTGGCGCTTTGAGGCAGCAGTGCTAACCACTGAGCCACCGTGCCACCTCTTCTCAACCATGTGACAACCTGCAGAAGAAAATGGCAAACCACTGCAGTAAGTTGCCAAGTGAAACCATGAGGGAAGATAAAAGGATGATGCATAGACGTATGTACAAATGTCTGTTGTGTTTGATGCTAGCAACTGTGGTATTTTAAAGGAATATTGTCTGAAGTGTTACTAGAGGAGTTGATAATGTGCCACTTAAGTCTATTTTGTTGCATTTGGGTGTGATCACAATCATCTGTTTCCTCCTGCTGACATTATTGGCAGAAGGGATGTTTAACCTTCTTACAAATACTGGAATCCAAACTTCAGCCAATCTTCATGGTCTGTTATAAAGTAAAAATCTGCTCTTTGGCAGAGGACAAAAACAGCTGTCATTTATCCAAGGGGGCTTCATCCATTAAATTTGAAAGGTTCAGCAAATTTCCTCTCAATATGAATTTGTCTGCCCTCCCTGGTGAATGTGAGAGAACTCAAGTCACTATTTTGCCTTCACTGCTCAGGAGTATAGGAGTTGGGATGTCACGTTGAGGTTGTACAGGACATTGGTGAGGCTTCTTCTGGAATACAGTGTCCAGTTCTGGTCGCCCAGTTATAGGAAAGATATTATTAAGCTGGAGAGGGTTCCAAAGAGATTTACCAGGAAGTTGCCAGGTATGGAAGGTTTGAGTTATAAAGAAAAGTCGGATAGGCTGGAATTTTTCTCATTGGTGCACTGTAGAGTGCGAGGTGACTTGATAGAAGTTTATAAAATAATGAGGGGCATTATTTTATGGGGGATATCTAGATGAGGGAGTACATTTTTAAGGTGAGAGGAGAGAAACTTAAAAAAGACACGGGGGCAAATGTTTTGCAAAAAGTGGCTTGCGTGTGGAATGAACTTCCTGAGGAAGTGGTGGATGTGGGTACAATTAGAAAGTTTATAAGACATTTTGATGGATACATGAATAGGAAAGGTTTGGAAGGATATGGGCCAAGAGCAGGCATGTGGGACTAGTTTAGTTTGGGATTATGGTCGGCATAGACTGGTTGGACCGAAAGGTCTGTTTCTGCGCTATGTACCTCCATAAAAAAACAGTGAAGTGCTTCTCACTGTCCTCTGACCAATATTTATCCCTCAATCAATAGTCACCAAAGCTAATTCTCTGGTCATTATGCCATTGATGTGTGTCGGATCTTGCTGTGTGCAAATTGGCTGCTTTAGATTTTGTACGACACCAATGAAAGACATCCCAGAATCATTTGATTAGCTGTAAGGTACTTTGGGATATCCTGAAATTGTCAAAAGGCACTCCAGAAATGCAAGCCCTTCCTTCACTTTAGCATGTTATTTTTGGATGGGCCTGTTCAGGGATGTTAAACCAGGTGGGACTTGAACTCAGGTAGACTCGATTTGTAGGTCGGGAGATTACACTGCACCATAAGAGCCCTTGTATCAACTTTCAAGTGAAAGTAAGCAACACAGAGGGTGCCTGTAATTTGTGGCTATTTAACTACACTTGTGGTAATGTAATGAACTGTTCAAAACTTGACCAATTCATTTTGTAGTTAATGGCTAGAATCTGCATAGCAGGTTAATTAGGGATCCACCTTTAAGGAGTTTGGCAAATTGGTAGGGGGTAACATCAGAACGCTCTGTGCCGATAGTGACCTTTGCCTGTGTCACTGCCAGAGAGGAGCTGTTTTACAGCCAATCTTCATGGTTTCCGGTGAAGTAGCTCAGTGACAGACCTTCTTCCTCAACAGCCCCTACTGCACGTGCTCAGGGACCCACAATAATGGCACCTTGCCGGAAGTAGAAAGAGAAATTTAAACTAGAGTGGTTCCTGTGTGGAATAAACTTCCAGAGGAAGTGGCAGATGCTGCTGCAGTTATAATATTTAAAAGACATTTGAATAAGTACATGAATAAAAATTGTTTGGAAGGATATGTGTCGAAGCGCAGGCAGGTGGGACTCGTTTAGTTTGGGATAATGGTCAGCACAGACTGGTTGGACGGAAGGGTCTGTTTTCGTGCTGGATGACTCTATGACTTTAAAAGAAATGATTCACCTCAGCTACCTTGCCACAAATTGTAAACCCAGCAGTGCGTAGCTTGCATGAAATTCCTCTCTCTTTGGTTAGGGTTAATCAGTAAAAGAAAGCTAGGTTAGGGAACTTTGTTCACTGATAACAGTCACACACCACATCAAGCGTCTTTCTTAAATGCTGGAAAAATGTTCAGTTAAAAAGGTCTCTGTTGAAAAGGTGACAGTTTGTTTCTGTTGTGTCATTGCTGTTGTTTTATTACGTGTACCGTTATGAGTAAACCAATCGAACAAGGATTGATTTTCATTTTGGTAAGAATCTTTTCTAGGTTAGTCATGTGGAATACAATGAACAGTGCAACTCCCTTGTTTTCCTCCTGTGGTATTTTCTGTGGGTTTTTTTTATAGCAGGTGCAGACCCCTGCCACTGTCATTTCACTCCCTCTCTCTCTCTCTGTGAGGATGATTGTAGTCCCTGTTAGCACAAAGAATACGCCACATTGTGCTTCCTGGCTGTGTGTTTTCAGTAACGTATACACAATGAGGACAATGGCGTAGTGTCTGTGTCTTGTACCTCTTCTGGCTTTCGAGCCTGTTGCTAAACATTGTTTTCATCCCCCTCATTAGCTTTTCCTCCAACTCATTTCCACCACTTGATGAAGTAAGGGGCTGTTAATTGTCTCATTCACAGCTGTTCTGATACATGGCGAAATGTTTAGGCTATGCCCTTTCTTGTGCTGTTCACATCATCTGACCTAATGTTTTACAGGACGGTCATCTGCTGAATCTAACTCATCCACACAATCCACAGGCAGTAAGCCACTCTGTTGTTAATATTTAAAAGTAATGCTGGTGTCAAAGTTTACTTTCAACTGCGAGAAATCAGTGGTTTAATAATGAATGATTTATTTACAATGGCTTTCAGTGGATATGCAGGGCCAGGCAACAGAACGCACTGCACCACATTGACTCATTCACTTCCCTTTTATTTATGAATTGCCTGTGGCTTCATCCAGCTCTCAGAAACAGGGGCATCACGTTGATATCTATACAACAATCTCCTGTTACAAAACAAGTAGCTATCAAAACCTGAAGCACTGGAGAAATGAGCATGAGTTGAAACCAAAGTTCTAGATGGTCCTTTAGAAAGCAACCCTGGTTTGAAAATTCCTCAACCTATATAAGTAGTTTTTATTGTATACTCTTTCTTCTTTCATGAACTGAGTATATCTTATCCACAAAAAAAATGTCAAAATCTTGGAAACTTATGGCATGCGATGAAGCCACTTGGTCCATCATTTCTGCACTGGCTACCAAACAGCTATCCAGCCCAACTGCACTATTGATTGTGAATCTGGAGCCTTGTGCATTAAGGAGGAGAAAGTGAGGACTGCAGGTGCAGGAGACCAGAGCCGAAAAATGTGGTGCTGGAAAACACAGCAAGTCAGGCAGCATCCGAGGAGCAGGAGAGAAGGGCTTATGCCCGAAACGTCGATTCTCCTGCTTCTCGGATGCTGCCTGACCTGCTGTGTTTTTCCAGCACCACATTTTTCAAATCTTGTACATAACACAATTTCAGGTACGTCTTTGAGTATCTTTTAAGTGTGAGGGGGTTTGCTTTTTAGCAGTAAGTTCCAGATATCCCCTTTCTCAAAGTGGAATGAATTTCCTATCAAAATTCTTCGAAACCTCCTACCCCTTCTTTCAGGGATCCGTGGTCAAACATTCTGACTTCTGTCCTCTACATTTCTCAGTGTGCTATAATTTGTTTTGTACTCCCTTATAGAGTCATGGAGATGTACAGCGTGGAAACAGACCCTTCAGTCCAACTAGTCGATGCCAACCAGATATCCCAACCTAATCTAGTCTTATTGGTCAGCACTTGCCCCTTATCCCTCTAAACCCTTGCTATTCATATACCCATCCAGATGCCTTTTAAATGTTGCAATTGTATCAGCCTCCACCACTTCCTCTGGCAGCTCATTCCATACATGGTAAAAACAATGACTGCAGATGCTGGAAACCAGATTCTGGATTAGTGGTGCTGGAAGAGCACAGCAGTTCAGGCAGCATCCGAGGAGCAGTAAAATCATGCACCATTCTCTGCATTAAAAGGTTTCCCCTTAGGATCCTTTTATATTTTTCTCCTCTCACCTAAACCAATGCTCTCCAGTTCTGGACTCCCCCACCCCAGGGAAAAAACTTTGTCTATATATTCTATCCATGCCCCTCATCATTTTATAAACTTCTATGAGGTCACCCCTCAGCTTCTGATGCTCCAGGGGAAACAGCCCCAGCCTATTCAACCTCTCCCGACAGCTCAATTCCTCCAACCCTGGCAACATCCTTGTAAATCTTTTCTGAACCCTTTCAAGTTTCACAACATCATTCTGATAGGAAGGAGACCAGAATTGCATGCAATATTCCAAAAGTGGCCTAATCAACATTCTGTACAGATGCAACATGACCCTCCAACTCCTATACTCAGTGCTCTGACCAATAAAGGAAAACATATTAAACTCCTTCTTCACTATCCTATCTACCTGTGACTCTACTTTCAAGGAGCTATGAACCTGCACTCCAAGATTTCTTTGTTCAGCAGCACTCCTTAGGACCTGATCATTAAGTGTATAAGTCCTGCTCTGATTTACTTTCCCAAAATGCAGCGCCTCGCGTTTATCTAAATGAAACTCCATCTGCCACTCCTCAGCCCATTGGCCCCTCTGATCAAGATCCTGTTGTAATCTGAGGTAACCTTCTTCACTATCCACTACACCTCCAATTTTGGTGTCATCTGCAAACTTACTAACTATACCTCCTTTGTTCATATCCAAATCATTTATATAAATGATGGAAAGTAGTGGACCCAGCACCGATCCTTGTGTCACACCACTCGTCACAGGCCCCCAGTCTGAAAAACAATCCTCCACCACTGCCCTCTGTCTTCTACCTTTGTGTCAGTTCCCCCACTGCATTATTTACAATCTTTGGATTGGACCGTGTTTGTTACTGTTCCACCAATGGAGAAGTCCATTGATATATTGTGGATAAATATAAGTTATACTGTTTGGTGTAAATAGAAAGCAGAAAGGCAGAGTACTAATAAATGATGATATACTGGAAAATGAGAATGTGCAAAGGATGTCCTTATGGACCAGTCAATGAGAGTAGCTATGTAGTTGTAACAAGCAATTGGGAAGCCAAATAGTATATTGGACTTCCCTGCATGAGGATTTGAGTTCAGTGGTCTGGATATCTTCCTGCAGATATACAGGATCTTGGTGAGACCATGTCTAGAATATTGTGTGCAGTTTTCATCTCCCTGCCTCTGGGATGATCTGTTCATCATACAGCGAGTGCAGTGAAAATTCACTGAGTTGATGGTGGGGATGGCAGGATTGTTCTATGGGGAGAGATCGATTGTATTGGGCCTGTATTCCCTGAAGTTTAGAAGAATGAGAGTGAATCTGTTTGAAATACATAAAATTAAAGCAGAGCAGGACAGATTAGTTGCAGGGAGGATGTTTCCCTGATTAGGGAATTTGAAACGAGGACACAGCCTTGGGATATCAAGGAGGCCATTTAGGACTGAGATGAGGAAACATTTTTTTCACTGAGAGGAATTTGCTACCACAGAAAGCTGCAGAGGCCAGGTTACTGAGATTATTCAAAAAAGAGATTGATAAATTTTTAGGTATTAAGGGTTACAGGGAGAAAGCAGTAATATGGAATTGAGAGGTGTGTCAGGCATTAGACATTGAGAAGATGTCTCCCCTTGTGGAGTAATCTAGAACAAGGGATGGTAGTTTTAGGATGGCAGATTTTAAAAAAGTGGTATCCTGTCACCAAGTCATCGTTTGTTTACACGTACATGACACTGACCCAGCTAGCAGAGAGCCGGTCAGTAGAGTGAACAGAACCCCTGACACTCCTTTTTAGATCAGTTAACCAGGGCTTCCTGATTGGACCAGGTTAATAGCCCCGGTGAGGGAGCTCGTTTTCTCTGAGGTCACCTGGTTGACCTCACTCCAATCACTACAATTAAGGGCAGCATCGTGGCTAAGCGGTTAGCACTGCTGCCTTGCTGCGCCAGGGACCCGGGTTCGATTCCAATCTCAGGAGACTGTCCGTGTGGAGTTTGCACATTCTCCCCGTGTCTCCCCTGTGTGGGTTCCCCTCTGGGTGCTCTGGTTTCTTCGCACAATCCAAACATGTGCAGGTTAGATGAATTGACACATTCAGCAATGTGTAGGTTAGGTGCATTAGTCTGGAGTAAGTATAGGATAGTAGGGGAAATGGGTCTGGATGGGTTACTGTTTGGAGGCTTGGTATGGACTTATTGGGCTGAAGGGACTGTTTCCACACTGCAGGAATTCTATGACTATAACAACCCCTGAGCATGACAGATGGATGAAGGACAATTAATAAATTTAAGAAGATATACAATTTTGTAAATTAATAATGGGTTAAAGAATTATAGGGAATGTTTAGGAAATTGGAGCTGAGGTCAAAGTGAGGTCAGCTATGATTGTATTAAATTGTGGAACAGATTTGAGGGGCTGAATTGCTGACTTCTGTTCCCTTGTCTTTTTTTTTTATTCTTATGAGCATATTGATTGGAGGAGCAGCTCAAAGGGCCGAATGACCTCTGTCTGCTCTTTTTTCTATGTTTCCCACAGCCTATAGCTTCATTGTCCACCACACAGTCAAAAAGCTGGCAATGTCAATACATCCACCCCGCTAATTCCCATTAGTGGAAACTTCGAGATACAGAGGACACAGAATTAAGACAATGGAAGCAATGAGGAGAAACATTTTCATATCATGAGTGGTTAGGATCTGGAATATGTTCTCTGGTAGTATGATGAGGCAGATTTAGTTGAGCATATCAGATTAGATTAAATTCCCTACAGTGTGGAAACAGTCCCTTCTACTCAACCAATCCACACTGACTCTTCGAAGAGTAACCCACCCAGACACACTTCCCTCTGACTAATGCACCCAACACTATGGGCAATTTAACATGGCCAATTCACCTGACCCGCACATCTTTGGACTGTGGGAGGAAACTGGAGCACCCGGAGGAAGCCCACACAGACACAGGGAGAATGTGCAAACTCCACACAGATAGTCGCCCGAAGCTAGAATTGAACCCAGGACTCTGGTGGTGTGAGGCAGCAGGGCTAACCACTGAGCCACTGTGCCACTCCAAGAAGGAATAAGGCTTTCTGAAATGGATGAATATGCAGTGTAACGATAGAAGGTGAGTGAGTGCCACTGGGTAAATTACACCCCCAGCTGAAAATGTGTTGCTGGTTAAAGCACAGCAGGTTAGGCAGCATCCAAGGAACAGGAAATTCGACGTTTCGGGCATAAGCCCTTAGGCAGCATCCAAGGAACAGGAAATTCGACGTTTCGGGCATAAGCCCTTCATCAGGAATGATGAAGGGCTTATGCCCGAAACGTCGAATTTCCTGTTCCTTGGATGCTGCCTAACCTGCTGTGCTTTAACCAGCAACACATTTTCAGCTGTGATCTCCAGCATCTGCAGACCTCATTTTTTACCCATAAATTACACCCCCAGAAAGCTAAACCAGGCAGGGGAGTTAAATAGCTCCCGTCTCTACTGTAGAAATTCTCTGATTTGAGACAGGTTATTAATCGAGAAAAGAGTGGTGCTTGGAAACATGGTCAAAGCAATGCTTCTGGTGTCTTTAACTTTTCAGTTGTTTGGCGGAAAATCAAATTGGGATAAATACCCTGGAGGGCAAGTTCATAGAATGCACTAGATGCATTTTTTAAATGAAACCAACCAGACAAGGAGCTATTTCAGATTTTATATTGTAATGAGACAGAGTTATTAGTGATCTCCTGGTAGTAAATCTCCTGGAAAGAGTGATCATAACATGATAGGATTTCGCATTGAGTTTCAGAGTGATATACGAGCATATTGAACTGAAATGAAGTCAACTGTGTAGGTGGGATGGGTGAGATGACTGAGGCAGATTCAATTTTAAAAATTTGGCACTTGTTAGCCAAAAAGAAGACATGATGGATTTTTAAAGAAAGTTTCCTTCAAGTCTACACTCCATTCAGAAATAAAGCTCCACAGGAAACATTATCCATCCATGGTTCACTGAAAACCTTAAAGGTAATATTAGCATAAAGAATGTTCTTATTATATTGCCGAGTTAAATGGCAAACTGAAGGGTTAAGAGAGATTATCAAAGAATTGAGAAAGAGAGAAGAATAGAATTATTCCTACAGTGTGAAAGCAGGCCATTCAGCCCATCATGTCCATACAAACCCTCTGAAGAACACCCCACCAGACACACATCCTACCCTATCCCTGTAACCCTGCATTCCCTATGGTAAATCCATCTAGCCTGCACACCACGGGCAATTTAACATGACTAATCCACCTAACCTACACATTATGGGCAATTTGGTATGGCCATTCCATGCTACCTTCACATCTTTAAACTGTGGGAGGAAATTGTAGCACCCGGAGGAAACCCGTGCAGACACGGGGAGGATGAGCAAACTCCACACAGACAGTTCCCTGAGGCTGGAATTGAATCTGGGTCCCTGGCACCATGAAGCAGCAGTGCTACCCACTGAGCCACCGTGCCACCCATGGAATTTGATGAGATTAAATTGGTCAGGAATATAAAAGCAGATTGTAAGAGCTTTTGTAAAATGTAAAAAAGAGAGTGTTTAAAGCAAATCTGGAACCTTTAGAGATAAAACAGGAGAAATTGCAATGGGCAATAAGGGAATATTTAAATAAATCTTGAGACTTCCACAACAGACGACAAGAAATATGTTGCAGGCGATATGAAAGAGATAAGTTCATTAGTAACAACAAAGAGAAAGTACTGGAAATATTAATGCGATTGAAATCTCTCAGACTGGATGGGCTAGGTTCTAGTGTTGTGAGGGAGAGGACTGCAGAGGTTGGGAATGCATTCATTATGATCTTCCGAATTCTGCGATCTGAAATGGTATAATGGATTGGAAGTAACAATTGTGGTAGTGCTGTTTAGAAAGGAAGGAGAAAGAAAACACAGAGTTGTAGCCTAATCTGACATCCATCATCAGGAAAGTTTTGGAATCCATTATTAAGGAAGTGGTACACCTGGACACCTGGAAAATCATAATTTGATCAGGAAGAGTCAACATGGTTTTATGAAAGGAAGTTGAAGTTAACAAATTTATCAGACATTTTAAGGACATGACAAGCATAGAAAAAGGAAACAGTTGATGTAATATATCAGGATTTCAAAGACATTTGATACAGTGTTATGTGAAAGGTTGGTGCACAAAATAAAATCTCAACGTATTAGGGACAAAGATTAATGTGAATAGGTGACTGGTTAAAACCTAGCAGATAGAATGGGATGAAACAGTTTGGTTTTCGATTGGCAGGTTGCCAATAGTGGAGTTCCTTAAAGGTTAGTGCTAGGGCTCAGCTATTTACAATCTGTATTAGTGATTGAGTTAAAAATCATACAACACCAGGTTTCAGTCCAACAGGTTTATTTGGAAGCAGTAGCTGTCGGAGTGCGTCTCCTTCATCAGGTGGTTGTGGAGAATAAGTTCGTAAGACGCAGAATTTATAGCCAAAGTTTGCAGTGTGATGTAACTGAAATTATACATTGAAAAAGACCTGGATTGTTTGTTAAGCCTCTCGTCTTTTAGAATGATAATGTTGGTTTCAGTTCTTTCATATGTAAATCATAGAACATTTAAAAGTTACATTCTCAAGTGAACTTTAACAATCGGTTTGGAGACGCAGGTGTTGGACTGGGGTGGACAAAGTAAAAAATTACACAACACCAGGTAATAGTCCAACAGGTTTGTTTGGAAGCACTAGCTTTTGGAGCACTGCCCCTTCATAAGGTGATTGTGGAGCATAAGATAATAAAACACAGAATTTATAGCAAAAGTTTACAATGTGATGTAACTGTCTGTGTCTGTGCTTCAGTCTGTCTGTGTGTATAGTACAAAGGGGTCACCTGTAGTGTGACATGAACCCAAGGTCCCGATTGAGGCTATTCCCATAGGTACAGAACCCATATTGATGGCCTCAACTGGGACCGTGGGTTCATGTCACATTACAGGTGGCCCCATTGCACTACACACACACACACACACACATGCAAACAGATGCACGCAGATGCTCCTACATGTACACATACTCAGACTCACCTACACAGACACACATCCCTACACACACACACACTCTTACAGATACACACATTATCCTACAGACCCATACACTCATACAGACCTCTGTTATACGCTCATGCATACATTCCCACACTCACACATGCACCCTCTCACAGACTTATACCCCTTTACACTCACACACATGCACACATACACATATACATTTGTGAGGTGAATTTGTACCGGCAGAATTACATTTTACTTTGCTCAAAAACTGCATGAATCCATGTAAGATTCTGTAAATCTGTTTTTTAGATTAGAATCAGTCTGACCATTGTAGCACAGACAGCCTCACACAGGGCTGCTCACACCTTCAATGCATTATCTGGGCCGACATGACACCAATTGTTAAAGTTCACTTGAGATTGTAACTTTTAAATGGTCTGTGATTTACATATGAAAGAACTGAAACCAACATGCTCATTCCAAAACATGAGAGATTTAACAAACAATCCAGATCTTTTTCAATATATAATTTCAGTTACACCACACTGTAAACATTTACTATAAATTCTGTGTCATATGATCTTATTCTCCACAACCACCTGATAAAGGAGCATCGCTCCGAAAGCTAGTGCTTCCAATTAAACCTGTTGGACTGTAACCTAGAGTTGTGTGATTTTTAATTTTGTACACCCCAGTCCAACACCGGCATCTCCAAATCATTATTAGTGACTGAGATGAAGGGTCTGAATAGTGATTGTAATTGCAATCAGAAGATGGATAATATGAGGGATGCCATGCAAAATCTATCAACTGAGGTGTGGCATGAGGGATACACAGAATAAATAACTCCAAGGTTGTGGTGAGGAATGTATAAGATGAGAGTAACAGAAAACCAGGAGTGACATATTGGGATGGCTTTTATGGGTGAGTTGGAAGTCTGATAGTACCATGCCTTTATGCTTGGGTGCAAGTAGACAGCCTGAATGGCCTCACAGTGCTGGCGCAAAGCAGTGCATTAGGGGCAAGCAGAGTTTCCTGACAACATTGAGTAGAGGTGTGGGGGTGCGGGGTTTGTGGGTCATGACAGAGAGACTGGGAAGGAGGCATCAAGGGGGGTATGGCATTGAGGGATGTCCCAATGGACAGAGCAGACCCCTCAAAGGAGGTACCATTTCCTTGCAGCCCACCTTTAGACCAGGCTATCGGAGTTGTTGGCCAGTCCACCTTCCTCTGCCCCAAAATAATAGGGCAGTAGAGGCAGATTGAGAGCCTCAAGTGTCTCCTTTATTGCCTCAATAGGCTCCAAGCTGGTGAGCTACCTGCTTCCTGACCTGCCACATCCAACCCTAACCCCACCCTCAGTAACAATGGCTAGACAGAAAGGCAGCTCATCACCTTCTTTATTTTGTATCCCCCCCCCGTCCCCCCATTTGTCTTCAAGCACAATAGTTTGGGGAGTGAGACTTAATATTCAGCCTGTGGAAATCATGAACACAGGAACAAATGATTAGGTACGCTTTTGATTGATAAGAACAATGTACCATTTAGGAATAACACAACTAATGTGTATCGCAAGACAATATTATAACCCAGATATGAACTGATAGGTATGTTTCAAGTGTGGTGTCTCCCATAACAGCAGTTGGCCATGAATCTGTTCTGCTTTATGATATATATTATGCATATAAAACCCAGACTTAATGAAGAGTTATGCAATTATCAAAATGGAATAACTCAACAAAAAATGTGCAACCCAGGAGTGATGTATGGAGTTAAACGTCAGGACAGAATATACCTGGCAATGTTTTAAGGAATATTAATGATGTGAGAGAAATGTACCAAAAATATAATAAACAGGAAAAGTACAACAAGGGTTTGACATAAAGATAAAACCCCATGGATTGATGTAAGTACAGATTAACTCATCAAACCAAGGTGATGGCTTCTCAGGTGCCAATCTATTGGCTTATATTTATAATCGGTTATAGAAATCCACTCCACACTGAAAATAGTCAATATATCATTTCAAATCATGACATCAATCAAAAGTTTGAGATAACAAATGAGAATAACCTAATTTCTGACTTTAAACCATGCCACAACAACAGGGAGATTTACCATATGGTCTGAATGAATGATCAGCCCTATCTTCAGCATTTATAGGATTCTGCCCTTCAGCTCCACACCATAACCAATTAAATGATCCCCTGTGTGTTTACAGTAAATGAATAAAAAAACAGAATTCTTCCTTGATATTTGGCGAAAGTTGTCCATATCAAAGTGGTGATATGCTTGTTCACCCTGATTAATTTTAGTCTAATTTTATCCACAAAGTTTCTTTCCTGCTTTTGTTCCTACTGTCTGTTTTAGTTGCGTTCCAAGCAGCCTTATCATCGTTTATATGACCCGAAGGCATTGGGCTGTGCAGTAATGGATGTTTTTCTAATGAGACCCAGTGGTTATCACAGCCTATAAGAATCCTGGTGTGGGAGGGTTTGCAGTTAATCTTGAGCTTTTTATGGATTGATTTGTCTGCTACATTCTTTATATAACTTTGATCACTCACTGCTTGAGTAGCCACTAATGTACAGCAAGGAACCAATCCTAATTGTTCACTGGCTGGTCTGGGAAGTCAGTTATGGTAGCATTCCTTCCTTAATTACATATTTTGTTATTTTTGACTGTATGTCTCCATCTGCAGTTAAACATACATGCTGTTCCTTTGTCCATATATGCAGTAAATGCAGAAATATAAGTATTATTTTCAGCTCCAGGGATGAAGAGCAAGATCCAACAAAAAAAACCTATAAGATATTTCAATTACAGTTCTGCTTTACCTTTAAACCTCTCAGTTCATCTTGCCTTACGTTGTCCTCAGGGATTAGAGTAAAGAGTATTATTATATGCCAGAGCCATTGAAGGATGATACTGGAACCAATCTTTATTCAGTCTAACAATTATTTATAGAGGGGAACATTACAAGCATACAACTCCCAAACTCAACTACTCCTAGTTTCAGTGAGTGTCTCTTTATTTCTGGTCAAGAGAATTGATGCCCTCTGCCTATGTGTAATTGAGCAGAATTAACACAGATTAGGTAAAACCAGAAAGAACTGTGAATGCTGTAAATCAGAAACAAAAACAAAAATTGCGGGGAAAGAGAATTAACAGATTAACAGCTTTTCTGGACCCTACAACCAGGTGCCAAACATAGCAGACTACCTGATGGTCCCCACTTCCTACTGACAGAAAGACTCGCATTTGGTTAACACATTCCACCACCTCAGGATGTCTCTTATAACCAATCAAGTGCAGTCACTGATGTAATGTAGAAAATGGCAGCCAGTTTGTACAGCAAGCTCCCTTAAAGCAATGTGCCAATGAACTTTATTTTAACTTTTTGGCCAGTAAATGGGGGAGAAAATCCCTGGTGGCTTTTCTTGAGAAGTGGTGCACTGGAATACAGATAGGGCCCTGACTTTATTGTTGCATTTTCCACACCTGCCACAGCTCACCTGCTAGCAGATCGTGGGTTCAGTCCCCACACTAGAACCCACACTAATGTGGGGATTAAACCCACAATCTGCTGGCTCACCAGCAATAGTGCTAACCCTCTGAGTTACAGTAGCATGTACAGTGTCCACTTGATATCTCCCAGACTAGGCCAACCTGAGTTCAAAGAGTTATCAGCATGAGCACACAATTCCAGGAACAGGAAAATCTGTCCAAAGTATTAGAGAAAATTGTCCCCTCTACACCACCCGTACTCCACCATTCAAGGGTTAACTGGACCTGCTGTTTGGCATTGGACCATCAATGGGCACAGTGCAGACAGGGGGTTAACCTGGCCGTGAGGTTAGCTCCAGCTTCTCAGCCCTGAATGCAGTTTTAAACCAAACTCTTTATAGCCTGCTCAGGGTTACAGTCAAAATGAACTGTTGATAGACAATAGACAATAGACAATAGGTGCAGGAGTAGGCCATTCTGCCCTTCGAGCCTGCACCACCATTCAATATGATCATGGCTGATCATTCTTAATCAGTATCCTGTTCCTGCCTTATCTCCATAGCCCTTGATTCCACTATCCTTGAGAGCTCTATCCAATTCTTTCTTAAATGAATCCAGAGACTGGGCCTCCACTGCCCTCTGGGGCAAAGCATTCCACACAGCCACCACTCACTGGGTGAAGAAGTTTCTCCTCATCTCTGTCCTAAATTGTCTACCCCTTATTTTTAATCTGTGTCCTCTGGTTCGGCACTCAATGTTCATCAGCTGATTCTAATACTTGAGATATTCATGCACTGAAAATGGTCTCAAAGATTGAGGACAAATAATGACCTGCTGTGGTCTGCTACCAAGTCTAGGTAATCCCCATGATACTGGCAGCATTGGGATGACTATTTTGATGAAAGGGCCTGAAACTCAGTGATGCATCAAGAAATTCACATCATTTGTTTAACTCACACTGGCATGAAAGTTTCACAGTTTAGAGGCGCAAACTTATCTGCACAGTGTTTAGTCTGAAGAAAAACATTGAGAACTCTGGAATATACAAGTACAGCAACAGCAGAGACAAGGGCAAATGGATATGTAAGTGAGAATAAGAAGACACTTAGTCTGCCTGTCTTTCTCGCCCTCTCACTCTCTCACTCTCTCACTTACCAGAATGGTTTCAGGAATGAAAAGCCTGAGTTATGAGGATAGATTGAAGAAATTGGGACTGTTCTCCGAGGTTAGAAGAAGGCAGAGAGGAAATTTGATCGAGGTTTTCAAAATCATGAACTGTCTGGTCAGGGTAGATGGGGGTGAAAACAATATGGTATAGATTTAAAATGATGTACAAACGAAGTGAGGGCGTTGTGGGCAATAATGTTTTCACACAACTCTTTCTCTTTCGAAATAGCACCATGGGATATGGAGAGAGCAGATGGGGCTCTAAATTTATTGGTGCGTTACACACCTACGACAGCACCCCTGAAAAATTGGGGTGTCCGCCTAGATTTAGCACACAGGTTCTAGTGTGGGGATTGAACTCTCAATCTCTGGCTAGCTAGCAAGAAGGTAAAAACCTTTTACCTAGCCAGCGAGAATGCTAACCCTTTGACTTAAGATTACCATTTGAGCGTAGAATGCACTGCCTGGAAGTGCGGTGGAGGCAGATTCATTAAAGCATTCATGAGGGTATTGAGTGTTTATTTGGATAGAAATAGTGTGGAAGAATATGGGGAAAAGGCAGAAGATTGGCACTAGTTAATGATGCTGATTTGAAATACCACTGCAGGGGCATGATGGGTCAAATGGCTTCATTCTGGACTGTAATAATTCAATGATTCTGTGCTTCTCTGTCTTTGTTTCAAACCTACATTCGGAAACCAGTATCTGGGTCAAAAACAACTTGAAACAGCAAGCACCATTCACAAAGAACTCCAGGCATCTGTAACTTTGCCATTACAGAGAAACCAAGACAGCAGCTGAACAGTTTATTTCAGGGTTTTTTTCAATTATTGCAACCCAAGGGACCCTTGAGACCTGTAGTTGTGTTTTATTTTATTATACCTGTGTGTATTAGACACTATTCTCCCCACCCCTTCCCTTTTCCAGTGGCAGATGGAGTTTAACTCAAATAAATGCAAGGTGCTGCATTTTGGGAAAGCAAATCTTAGCAGGACTTATACACTTAATGGTAAGGTCCTAGGGAATGTTGCTGAACAAAGAGACCTTGGAGTCAGGTTCATAGCTCCTTGAGAGTGGAGTCGCAGGTAGATAGGATAGTGAAGGCAGCGTTTGGTATGCTTTCCTTTATTGATCAGAGTATTGAGTACAGGAGTTGGGAGGTCATGTTGCGGCCGTACAGTGCATTGGTTAGGCCACTGTTGGAATATTGTGTGCAATTCTGGTCTCCTTCCTATCGGAAAGATGTTGTGAAACTTGAAAGGGTTCAGAAAAGAATTACAAGAATGTTGCCAGGGTTGAAGATTTGAGCTATAGGGAGAGGCTGAATAGGCTTGGGCTGTTTTCCCTGGAGCGTTGGAGGCTGAGGGGTAACCTTATAGAGGTTTACAAAATTATGAGGGGCATGGATAGATACATAGACAATGTCTTTTCCCTGGGGTGGGAGGTCCAGAACTAGAGGGCATAGGTTTAGGGTGAGAGGGGAAAGATATAAAAGAGATCTAAGGGGCAACTTTTTCACGCAGAGGGTGGTACATGTGTGGAATGAGCTGCTAGAGGATGTGGTGGAGGCTGGTACAATTGTAACATTTAAAAGGCATTTGGATGGGTATATGAATAGGAAGGGTTTGGAGGGATATGGGCCGGCTACTGTCAGGTGGGACTAGATTGGGTTGGGACATCTGGTCGGCGTGGACAGGTTGGACCGAAGGGTTCTTTCCATGCTGTACATCTCTATAACTCTATTACCAGGGCTTGTCCACTCTCTTTATTCAAGAAAACCATGGAATTGGTTCACCTTCATTTTTCATGTGGTTAACTGAGTGTAATTGAACTTTGAGAGGGAGGCACTAAAAAAAAGAAAAAATATTTCAAAATCGACAGAACTGTAGATTTTGGAAATCAGGAACAAAAGCAGAAATTGCTGGAAAAGCTCAGCAGGTCTGGTAGTATTTGTGGAGAGAAATCAGAGTTAACGTTTTGAGAGTAGTGACCCTTCCTCGGATCTGTCAATTATTTGTTGCGATTGACTGGGAGGGGGTTAAAAATGAGGGGAACTCTGACCCTCTTCACCTGGTTGTAAACAAGATGCGCGTGAAAGAGCCCATAGTACTATTTTCAATAACTTTAATTCTTTATTCCTTAATTAAAACAGATGATCAGGACAATGCTGTTTGCGAGAATTACTTGCAAGCAAATTGACTGCCGCGCTTTCTGCATTAAAATGGTGGCTACACTTGAGAAGTACTCAATCGTCTCGAAAGCATTTCAGCATATCTTCGGCTTGTGAAAGGTGCTATGCAAATGCAAGGTCTGTCTTCCTTTTATTCCACGGTATTAGTGGAGCAGAGCCATGATGTCACAGCAGGGGGAGTGCCGTATCCAAGATTAATTCACTACTTGTTTAACATAAAACTATGTAGTAACAAAGGCGAGAGACGACAGCATTTTTGCAATTATCTCCGTTTCATAACGTTTGGGATTATGAGGAAAACTGTATTGCCTTACAGGATAGTGAAGTGAGAATCTCACTATGTGCACCTCACACTATGTGGATTTCAGCATTGATGCAGAAATGTTTTCGCTTTGTAATCTGATGCCATGGTAGCAGTGCATTTTTTTCTCTCAGTTAATAGTCGCTCTGGGCTCTTCAGATTGGGTTGTCTGCCGTTAATGTTTTGTAGCTAAGTTCATATCAGTGTTCAGCAGCTGTGGCTTTACACAGTGTGCAATGGCTGATTCGCTTTCCACTTGAGTCAGCAACAAGTGGGTCAAGTGCCAGTAGTTACATGACTGCGAGGGTAAAAGTCAGTTCCAAATTCCCGTGATAACATCGTCATCCACTCAACAATTGTTTTTAGGAGCGAGTTGAAGCGGGCACTTCCATAGTTATGATGCCTGGCTATAGAGCTCTCAGGGTAGAGGGTGGATCTGAAGTGTAAGTTAAAACCAATGGGGCAGCTTGATCTACATCTCTGTCGATATTTTATTTCCATTAAATTTCCTATTGGAAAACAGAAATGTGGAGGCTTAACTCTCTCCTCTAAGTTCCACATTTGTAAATATTCCTTTGCAGCAATTTGATCATGCTGTGATTGCTGCTTTTAATGTTCTTTTGCAGTAATATTTCCTCTGAATTGATTCCCATGGCATCTGGGTCATTAATGGCAAGTTGTAAAATTATTGGCCCCATTTTAAAAAAAAAATTCTTTTCCTGTTTTTTTTAAAAAAAGGCCCCTGTGCAATTTCCTGGCTAGTGTCAGTTAGCCAAGCGATAATAGTCTTATCAATACAAGAGACTGATTTGTATGGATAGAAGAATGACAATAATATAGCATCTCACCAGCTCGCTCATGATGTTGCAGTGCATCGCTCATAATGCGTTGCCTTGTGCGCTTATGGTACGGTTAAAAGTGTAATCACAGCAGCCATTTTGCTAATAGCAAGGCATTCACCAGAATTTACCAGATTAATGGGCACCTGAACTATTTTTGTGGTGCCGGCTGAGGGAGGAATGTTGGCCTGGGTCATGAGGGAAATTTTCGAGTAAAAAGTGAGGTCTGCAGATGCTGGAGATCAGAGCTGAAAATGTGTTGCAGGTTAGGCAGCATCCAAGGAACAGGAAATTCGACGTTTCGGGCCAGAGCCCTTCATCAGGAATGAGGCCTCATTCCTGATGAAGGGCTCTGGCCCAAAACGTCGAATTTCCTGTTCCTTGGATGCTGCCTAACCTGCTGTGCTTTAACCAGCAACACATTTTCAGCTCATGAGGGAAATTGCCTTGTTGTGCCACAGGTTGTGAGGGACATGTATGATCTTCACAGCCAACAGAGTCTTTGATTTAACGTTTCCCTCAAAGGGTGCCATTTCTGACAACACAGCACACACATCCTCAGAACTGCAAAGGGCCAGCCTAGAATTGCTGCTTGACTCAGAGCTGAGGGTATGAGCAACTGACCAGTTGGAACTGGAACCCACAGCTGTCTCCTGGGCCCTGCTGATAACCTCGCCCACCCCCCCAGAAATCAGCAGGATACCCCATGTCAGAAACCCAAACAGAATATCCAAACTAACATTCCAAAGCAATCCTGAATGAAACCTGCACAGTCAGGTGGGAGGCCTTCAGAATGAGAGGCCACGCCAGAGTCCCATTTGCTTTGTTGGATGGATATGAAAGACACCATTTTACTATTAAAGAGCAGCTGGGAATTCTCCAGTATCCTGGCTAGAATTTATCCCTCAACTAATTCAAAGAGATTCTGGATCAGTGGTGCTGGAAGAGCACAACAGTTCAGGCAGCATCCAATGAGCAGCAAAATCGACGTTTCGGGCAAAAGCCCTTCATCAGGAATAACTTTTGCCCAAAACGTCGATTTCACTGCTCGTTGGATGCTGCCTGAACTGCTGTGCTCTTCCAGCACCACTGATCCAGAATCTGGTTTCCAGCATCTGCAGTCATTGTTTTCACCTAATTCAAAGAGATTACCTTATCAGCATCTGACTGCTGTTTATTGGAGCTTGCTCTGTGATTTGCAATGTTTACTTCATTGCAAATACCCTTAAAGAAACACAGATGATTGGGACAACCAGAGGTTGTGAAAAGTGCTGTACTAATGCAGGTATCTCTCTTTCAATGAAACCTGCAAGTACAGAAATCTGATAACAACTGGAAAGCCATCTAGTGGCATAATGGATGACCTTGTACGCATTGTCAGATCCTGGGGTGAGTCGAGCCTGGTTTGAAGGCTGATCAAAGGTGCGCAAGAATACTCTTTCCTTGTTGGGTTTGGTCATAAAGAAACCAGAAAAGATATCAGAGCTTGTGTGTGAGGGCTTCTGGCATCTGCTGATCACTCACTGCACGTTGAAGATGTGTTAGACCAAATCAGTGAAGGGGTGGCCTCAGGATGCCTGGCACAACACAGACCTCCCTTGCAGGAAGGAACTTGCAATGTGGGCCAGATCCCACAAGCATCCATTGAGCCCTCCCGACCATGTGGCCAGCCTTTGAAAAGTTCTAGAGTGAGGCCTCATGCCAGGCTTCTTGAACTACTCGACAACTTTGACAGCAGTGAGGCATGCTGGGATTGTGTCAGTGGATGGGAGTGCTCCCTCCTACCTCACTAACATTCTCATATTTGTTACACTAACCATAAACTCCACTGCCTGTATCCTAACTTGCACCTTGTCCCTTCCACCCACCACCCCTGTGCTTCGTTACCATTGTTAGCTCCCTAATGAGTAATACCTTCAACTTAAAATCCTTGTTTTCAAATTCCTTCACGGCCCAACCCTATTCCGGTAACCTCCCCCAGGCACACAATCCTTTGAGATCTTTGCATTCCTTTAACTCTGGCCTCTAGCCTGAAACTCTTGATTTTCATCCACTCTTTCCCCCTGCCTCCTGCTGGATATACTTTCAGTGCCTATGCCTTAAGCTCTGGATTTCCCACCTTGCATGTCTTGAGCTCTCACTCCCCTCCATTAAGGTTATTTCTAAAATTCAGCCTCCTGGAAGAAACTATCAGCCATCAATCATAATACAACCTGGGCCTGGATTTTAGGTTCCCCCAAAGATGAGTTTGGAGGGCGGGGAGCTCAATAAATCCAGCAGGCCGCCTGCCACGGCCTACTCTTTCCCCCCTGTGCAATTCTATCAATGGCTGGTGTAGCATTGGGTGGTTTAGGCAATGATTACAATTCCAGTGTGCTCCAAAAACGTCACCCTTGACAAATTCACACGTCACACTGCCAAAAGTAGAAGCTTTATGGGGATTAAGTTGTTTGGTGAGTCTGGCGTCAAATTTCCAGACCACACCGGAGCACATGTTCATGTGATGTAAGAGGAAAACTGTACACACAGTATCTTTCTTTATTTACCAGATTTGAAGAGATTAAGGGGTACATCGACATATCAACCCCACCATCCTTACAGAATTTGAGGTGGTTGCCATTTTGTGATTTGTGCTGAAATATCACAGGGTGACTTGAAACAGGCATTATTATTGAGGAAATCGATTCATCGATGTGTGAAACTGATCATTCCATGATGTAAAAATGGCAAACTTTAATAATGCAACAATAGCAGTCAACAAAGCAGTGCTTTACAATCTACATCAACATCCTCGGATCCAGGAACTATTGGCATAAACTTAAGACTCCACAGTCTTCAAGAATTGGCACATACAATAGATTTATCTTTCGATACAACAAAGCAGAGCAAAGCCAATGTTTGGCAGCTTCTGTACTCATATAATGGTGCTTGTAGTGTCCCAGAGTGCCCTATGAATTAAGATCTGCACTAACTGGTTTCCAGTAGATCATTTGTTCAGTTTTAGTAGACACTGAGGAAATGGCCAACCAACTTGATGCATCATTGTCCATGGAAGGGGCAAAGCATACCACAATCAGTGGTGCTCCTTTTAAAAACTTTTTTCTACCATCATAAATGTCTACATTTCTATACCAGCATTTATTGCCAGTCCCTAATTGCCCTTGAGGAGGTGGTGGTGAGCTGCCTTCAGTCCATGTGCTGTAAGCTAACCCACAATGCCTGTGATTTTGCCACTGAAGGGATGGTGATAGATTTCCAAGTCAAGCTGGTGAGTGGCCTGGAAGTGAATATGCAGAGTGGTGGTGTTCCCATGTATCTGCTGTAATAAGGTCAGGAGCTGAGTGACCCTGGTGCAATCTAAACTGTGCACGAGTGAGCAAGTGCTGCTTGATAGCACTATTGATAGCACCTTCCATCACTTGACACTAATTGACACTCATTAAGGACAAAAATACTTCTACAAAAGATTGACTTTCTAGAGTACAGAGTGACAGCAGTTGAACTAAAGCCTATACACGATACAACAAAACCATTGATACAATTCCAAACCCATCCAACGTGAAAGAGTTGTCGTTGTTCCAATTACGACCACAGACTCATTCCTAAATAATGTGGAATCTGTGAAGCCAATTGCATAGCAAACAATGTGTTCCACCTTCAAGTTGAAGATAGTGTGTCTACCACTCCTCACATATGTCAACCAACATGAGAAGGCTAATGTTGCAACAGTTGCATCAGAAAATGTCACAGGAGATGTCAGTACATTGATGGAAATGAATAATCAGTCACTTATATGTATGCCTATTGTGTGAAATTGAACGTAAATACTCTACTGGACAAGGGAAACACCTATGCTAGTGAATATATATCTTCAACGATTCACTCTCTACTAGGTCAGGTAAATACAACAAGTGCTTACAACATTGGTATCCATGCGAAGGTCATGTCATTGACATCCATACATGCCAACATGGTCAGATCACTTTCATCAGTACAGATTTGAATCAATGGGAGAGGAGGTGATGGCCTATTGATATTATGATGACTTTTAATCTAGAAACACAGGGATGTGTTCTGGGGACCTGGGTTCAAATTTTACCCATGGCAGGTGATGGAATTTGAGTTCAATAAAACTTTGGAATTAAGAGTCTTATTATGACCATGATTCCATTGTTGATTGTTGAAAAAGCCACGAATGTCCTTTCGGGAAGGAAACTGCCATCCTTACCTAGTCTGGCCTACATGTGACTCCAGACCCACAGCAATGTGCTTGACTCTCAACTGTCCTCAGGACAATTAGGCTTTGGCAATAAGTGCTGGCCTAACTAGTGACACCCACATCCTATAAACGAATGAAAAGAAAATATCCCACAGATTCATACACCTGAGTAGCTGACATGTTTAGCAGTGCTATAATCACACAGGTGTTGGGGATGGCAAAGTGACTGGAGGCAGTGTGATCAGAGTCATCCTGCACATCTTGTGTGAACTGTAAATCTTGTAGGGGGAGTTGAAGGCAGGATCAGTGACAGCATACTGCAGAAATTAGGTCAGTTCCTAAATACAAAGTAAAGGCCTGCAAGGCCTTGTGAAATAAAGGAATAGTTCGCCCCCTGCAACAGAGTATGCAACAAACTTGCATTGCCTGATGACAACTGTCTCACATGTGAAACTCAAGCAGTTATCCTGAAAGTGCTAATGTGTATTGCTTCTTGCTCATGAAAGACATCCCAGTAAGTCACAATGAGGGAGAAGTCATAAGAAAGTGCATTATATGGAAACGTAGGCCCTGAATTTTCGTTCCTGTCTTGGGTGTGCAGAAATCCTGACTTTGTGAACGTGACCTTTACAAATACCTAGGTGTACCTCTATTATTTGGGGAGGTGGGCTGAAACAAATATCAGGCTAGATCATCTGAGAAAGAGCTGAAGAGGCTAAGCAGTTCATGAAAAGGGATGGATGGAGAAACACCTCATGCTAACTTGCGCTTCTCCAGCCTTTCCTCTCAGCCATATCCCTCAGACTCCCTGTGCCAGCCCAATGTCCCTTCCATCATCACCTATTCTCCTTCAGTTACCATACCAACTCAACTAACATCCACAAGTATCTATGTACACAGAAGAAAAAAATAAAGTTGTTACTTAACGTACTGAATTGCAGACTGCACTCTATTGGCAAAAAAATTAATAAAAGTACATTTTCCAGGTTTTGACAGTTCTTGACACTTCTTGACATTTCTTGAAACTTCTTGGTAGGTTGACTCTTCTTGACATTTCTTTCTAAGTTTGAGCACTTCTTGGCGAAACTGAGGACTGCAGATGTTGGAGATCAGAGTCAAGATTAGAGTGATGCTGGAAAGCACAGCAGGTCAGGCAGCATCTCAGGAGCAGGAAATTTGATGCTTCAGGCAAAAGGAATGTACTGGTTGTCCTATTCGGATCCAGGCTGTGCTGGTTTGAATGTTGTCAGGAGTCCATGTCGGATCAGTTGTTTGCGGAGGCAAGCACTGAGGAAGCAGATGTGGCTGTGGTAGCGAGTCTGTTTCAGAATATGGTTGAAGAGCTTCAGGGCAGAGGAGATGACCTGGGGGTTGCAGTGAGAGAGACGCTGAGATCTTTGCAGAGAGAGGAGGAGAACTTCTTCAAGGTAGGCATCCTTGCAAGAGGATTTGCAGGAAGGTTAAAATCAACTAGGCAAAAGTGAGGACTACAGATGCTGGAGATCAGAGTCAAGATTAGAGTGGTGCTGGAAAAGCACAGCAGGTCAGGCAGCATCCGAGGAGCAGGAAAATTGATGTTTCGGGCAAAAGCCCTTCATCAGGGGAATTCCTGATGAAAGGTTTTTGCCCAAAACATTGATTTTCCTGCTCCTCGGAAGCTGCCCGACTTGCTGTGCTTTTCCAGCACCACTCTAATCTTGAGCATTTCTTGACATGTCTTGATACTCCTTGATGGTTCTTGACAGGGTAACACATCTTGACATGTCAAAACCTCATGAAATATCTTTACAGGTTTCAAAATTTCTTGACAATTCTTGGTGCAGCTTGATAGTCAAAGAACAAAGACCAGTACAGCACAGGAACAGGTCCTTTGGCCCATGAAGCCTGCATTGGCACATGATGCCTTTCTAAATTAGAAGCCTTTTGAAACCCTCTCTATCCCTTTATTCCCTGCCTATTCATGTACCTATCAAGATGCATCTTAAACATTGCTATTGCATCCAACTCCATCACCTGGTGCAGCAGCACATTCCAGACACTTACCAGTCATTGTGTCAAAAGACCCGCCTCTCACATCTCCTTTAAGGTTATCCCTTTTGATCTTAAACCTATGTCCCCGAGTAATTGGCATTTCTCCCCTGGGAAATAAATACTCCAACTATCCATTTTATCTATGTCCCTCGTAATTTTGTAAACTTCTATGAGGTCACCCCTCAGCCTCTGACATTCAAATGAAAATAAACCAAGTTTGCCCAATCTTTCCTCATAGCTATTACCCTCAAAACCAGGCAGCATCCTGGTAAACTGTTCCTTCTCCAAAGTCTCCATATCCTTCTGGTAGTGTGGCGACCAGAACTATACACAATACTCCAAATATGGTTGACTGAAGTTCGATACAGCTGCAAGATGACTTGCCAATTTTTATCCTCTATGCCCCAAATGATGAAGGCAAACATGTCACATGCCCTCTTGACCACCTTATATACTTGTGTTGCCACTTTCAGGGAACTGTGCATCTATATGCCTAGGTCCCTCTGTACTTTAATGCTTCTAAGGGTTCTGTCATTTACTGTGTACTTTCCCACTGCATTTGACTTTACAAAATGCATCACCTCACATTATCTGGGGTTAAGTTCCAACTGCCACTTCTACATCCAAGCCTTCAGCCTATCTACATCTTGCTGCATCCTCTGGCAATCCCCCTCACTAACCGCAGCTCTCCCAGTCATTCGCACACTTACTGATCAGATCACCAACATTCTCTTCTAAATCATTAATATATTACAAACCCAGCAGGGCTCCCAGCATTGACCCCAGCATAACATCATTGGTCACAGATGTCCAGTCAGGAAAACACTCTTCCACCGCTACTCTCTGTCTCTATGACCAAGCTAGTTCTCAACCCATCTTACCAGCTCACTGCAGATCACATGTGACTTCATCTTCTGTATCAGCCTGCGCTGAGGGACCTTGTCAAAAGCCTTGCTAAAGTCCACAGAGACAACATTCACTGCCCTGACCTAATCAATCATCTTTGTCACTTACTCAAAAATCTCAATCAAGTTTGTGAGACATGATGCCCCCTACATAAAACCTTGCTGTCTATCGCTAATAAGTCCATATTATTCCAAATATGAATAAATTCTGTTCCTAAGAATCTTCTCCAATACGCCAGGTTCACTGGCTTATAATTTCCTGGGTTATCCCTATTGCTCTTTCTAAACAAAAGACCAACATTGGCAATTCTCCAGTCCCCTGGGACCTCTCCTGTAACTAAAGAGGTTACAAAGAGTTTGTACAAGGCCCCAGGATTTCCACCCTCACCCTCACTCAGCATTCTGGGACAGAGCTCATCAGGTCCTCGGAACTGTCTACCTTAATACTTTTCAAAACACCTAATTCGTCCTTTTTAGGACAATAGATCAATACTCCTTGTCAGGTTAGCACCTATTAGACCATAAAACCACAAGACATAGGAGTGGAAGTAAGGCTATTCGGCCCATCAAGTCCACTCCGCCTTTCAATCATGGCTGATGGGCATTTCAACTCCACTTACCCGCATTCTCCCCGTAGCCCTTAATTCCTCGTGACATTAAGAATTTATCAATTTATGCCTTGAAGACATTTAGCATCTCGGCCTCCACTGCACTCTGCGGCAATGAATTCCACAGGCCCACCACTCTCTGGCTGAAGAAATGTCTCCGCTTTTCTGTTCTGAATTTACCCCCTCTAATTCTAAGGCTGTGTCACGGGTCCTAGTCTCTTTACCTAATGGAAACAATTTCTTAGCGTTTTTTTTCATGTATATTGTGCCTATTGTCTGTATTAATTTGTGGAATAAATGCGTGATGCTACATTTGCTTTAAGGAACACAGATCAGGAGAACTGTGACAGTGGAAAATCTCTGCATTTTAACCCATTGGTACAGTTTTATGCCAGTTCTAGCCTCTCAATATTGCAGGTTCATCTCTCTGAAATAACTTCATATCAGATCGGAGAGCAGGTCAACAGTTCATGACTTTTCTTAACAGTTCTTGACATTTTCCGACAGATCTCATAGAAGCACAGAATTATTTTTGTGCAGAAGGAGACCCTTCAGCCCATCATGTTCTGGATATTACCCTGCTATCCAAAGGAATGCCCTGAGAACACACCAGCTATTACTGGCTTTAATCTCCACCTTCTGAGTTCCAGAGACTGTGGCTCCAAAACTTGATATGAGTGGAGGCAGCTGATTGTCAAAATGGCCAGCCCAGACAAAATACATTGCTCCCAGAGCAAAGGGAAATGTCAAGTTAGGGGGTGGACCACAGAGTATTTTTGGCACAATGGATAGGCTCTCTATTGTTGCAGAAATCTGGGCTTCAGTGAAAAGTCTGTTGAAGTATGTTCTGCCCCACTACCACTAACTGCATGGTGATCAAAACCATGGCAACAACTTTTAGTAGAAGGCGTTTGGTATGCTTTCCTTTATTGGACAGAGTATTGAGTATAGGAATTGGGAGGACATGTTGCAGCTGTACAGGACATTGGTTAAGCCTCTGTTGGAATATTGCGTGCAATTCTGGTCTCCTTCCTATCAGAAAGATGTTGTGAAACTTGAAAGGGTTCAGAAAAGATTTACAAGGATGTTGCCAGGGTTGGAGGATCTGAGCTACAGGGAGAGGCTGAACAGGCTGGGGCTGTTTTCCCTGGAGTGTCGGAGGCTGAGTGGTGACCTTATAGAGGTTTACAAAATTATGAGGGGCATGGTTAGGATAAATAGGCAAAGTCTTTTCCCTGGGGTCGGGGAGTCCAGAACTAGAGGGCATAGGTTTAGGGTGAGAGGGAAAAGATATAAAAGAGACCTAAGAGGCAACTTTTTCACGCAGAGGGTGGTGCGTGTATGGAATGAGCTGCCAGAGGAAGTGGTGGAGGCTGGTACAATTGCAAGATTTAAGAGGCATTTGGATAGATATATGAATAGGAAGGGTTTGGAGGGATATGGGCTGGGTGCTGGCAGGTGGGACGAGTTTGGGTTGGGATATCTGGTCGGCATGGACGGGTTGGTCTGAAGGGTCTGTTTCCATGCTGTACATCTCTATGACTCTATGACTCTAATTGCAAAGAGATCTAGGAATCAACACCTTTTTCTTGGTGTTCATGACCTACAAAACAAATATGCAGAAATCACTGCAACAAATTCCATGACCACCACTTTGCTCATTGGCACTTTAGGCAATTTATATTTTCACAAAAGGGACTTGCCTAGAGTCTATCACTACAGTCAATGGATCACAATTTGCTTTTGGTCAAGTCATCGAGTTCCTAACAGCATTTGGAATTCAACACCATCTCAGATCGTACTACAACCTTTTATGAAATAGTAGTGTCAATTGATTCAATGGTGTGATCTAAAATAGGTAACAGTCAAAGAAAGAATGTTTGAACAATCTATTCATATGTAACTTCAGGCATAACAGCATCTTCAGGGCAGCATAGTGGCTCAGTGGTTAGCATTGCTGCCTCATAGCACTAGGGATCTGGGTTTGATTCCAGCCTTGGAACCTGCGTGGCGTTTGCATGTTCTCCCTGTGCCTGAGAGTGCTCCAGTTTCCTCCCACTGTCCAGAGATGTACAGGTTAAGTGGATTGGCCTTGCTAAATTACCCGTGGTGTTCGGCGACGTGTTGATTAGGTGTACTAAGTTAAAAATCACACAACACCAGGTTATAGTCCAACAGATTTACTTGCAAGCTTTTGGAGCACTGCTCCTTCCTTGGGTGAACTTTGTCCACCCCAGTCCAACACCAGTCCATCCACATCTAGGTTATGTGTGCGAGCCAAGGGGAATGCAAGGTTACAGTGATAAGGTAAGGAGATGGGTCGGGTGGAATATTCTTTGGAGGGTAGGTATGGATTTGATGGGCTGATTGGCCTTTTTCCACACTGTGGGGATTCCATATTTTAAAAAAAAGATCCGATGACTGGAAAGACACTGACTGAGCTTATGACTGGTTGTAACATTCATGTTATTCAAATGCCAGGCAATGACCATCTGCAATAAGAGACAATCTAATTACTGCCCCTCGCCATTTAATGAAACTAACATCACTGAATCCCTCACAATCAATATTCCAGAGTTACCATTGATGAGAAACTGAACTGAACTAGCCATACAAAGACATGGAAGAGCTGGTCAGAGGTCAGGACTCCTGCAATGTGCGACGATTAGATTCTTTCTTATTTGTTATGTTATTGTCTGCCAGTTGTGTGGCATGAATGTTAATTAGAACATCGAACAGTACATCACAGGAACAGGCCCGTCTGCCCACCATGTCCATGCCAATCATGAGGCTATTCGAAACTAATCCCTCTGCTTGCACATGGTCCATATCCCTCTATTCCTAACCTGTTCATGTGTCTGTCTAAATGCCTCTTCAGCTTTGCTATCATATCTCCTTCTACCACCTCCTTTTGCAATACCTTCCAAACACCTACCATCCTCTGTGTTAAAAACTTTTCTCACACATCTCCTTTAAAGATCCCCCCTCTCACATTAACCTTATGCCTCTGAGTATTTGACAATTCACTCTGGAAAGAAACTCCAACTATCCACTTTATCCGTGCCTCTCATAATTTTATGTACTTCTATCAGTTGTTAGTCCCAATGTTAGAGTGAAAACAATCCAAATTTGTCCAACCTCTCCTCCTACCTACTCCAATCCAGGCAGCATTCTGATAAATCTCCTCTGATTCCTCTTCAAAGCCTCCATGTCCTTCCTGTAGTGCAGCAACCAGAACTGCACACAATAGTCCAAAAGTGGTCTGACCAAAGTCTTAAAAAATTGCATCATGACTTGCCAAATTTTATATTCATTGCCCCAATCAATTAAGGCAAGCATGCGTATGCCTTATTTACCACCCTATCCACTTGTATAGCCACTTTCAGGGAGTTATGGAATTGGACCCCAAGATCCTTCTGTATATCAATGCTCTGAAGGGGAACTATTTACAGTATACTTTCCTCTTGCCTTTGTCTGGATTGAACTCCATCTGCCATTTCTCCACCAAGCTTTTCAGCGGCTCTACATCCTGCTACATCCTTCATCACTATCCACAACCCAACCAAAGTTTATAATATCTATAAACTTACTAATCACAGTATATTTTCATCCAAATCATTTATATATATTACAAACAACAGAGGTCCCTGTACTATTCCTTGTGGAACACCACTGGCTACTGTTAGGCTGCAACCTCGGGGTTCCAGTCTTCGCGAGTTCTTTGGAAGGAGAGACCGCACCAGCTTCTTTAGTTTGGAGCAGAGCACCGTTTATTTTACAGAATCAAAACTGGCAAACTATACAACGAATTCTACAGCATGCAATTCGTTGGAGAAGGCGTTCTGTCTTCTCCTTCGGACCTGGCTCAATTATACTTCGTGCCGCCAGGAGTTCCCGGTCAGTTCTCCCTCGTTCGTCCCCCTCATTGGTTGGTACACCTGAGAGCGAGGGGGTCTGCGCCTCTATTGGCCGTATCGAGGTGCCTGTCCAGCTCCCGCTGTGCCGGACAATGGTCCAGCCATCCTGGGGTCGGCAGTTCCGACCCTGCAATCAATAGTCCATTGTTCAGAGTATCGATCTCATTACTATGTGTCTGACAGAGTCAATGGTTTTCCGCAAGCGAATTAACAATCATTATTATTTATCATGGGTTTCGATGGGAATCCATTCTAGTAGGTATATTAACAGATGCTTTAACAATCATGTACTCCGATAGCGCAATTCACACCGTTCGACAGTTACCGGTTCCTTTATTAGTCATGAGTTCTCAATGGGGCAGTCTGATACTGGCTGACATGATCTAATCAGCAAGGAATGTTACTTCAGACAGGTAGCCCTGCAGTTGCTAGGTTCTCCCCCATGGCTGTGATTAACTGTTTGGGGACTGGAACTGGTAATGTCTGCTGTAGCAATAGTGCTACCCTCCCTAGCCCCACTCTAGGCAATCTGATGGTGTATTCTCCCCAACACTACAGACCTCCAAATCAGTAAAATGCACCTCCACAACTACACTGTCCTTTATGGCCAAGCCAAACTCACTATGGATTCCATGTGATTTGATGTTCTCGACCAACGTGCCATTAGAAACCTTGTCAAATGTTTTCCTGAAGTCTATGTAAACAACATCCACTGCCTAATCCTCATTGATCATCTTTGTCACTTTCTCAAAAATGTCAATCAAGTTAGTGAGACAAGACCTCCTGCTGCCCATCCCTAATAAGTCCATTCTTCATCACTTGTCATCCCAATTGATGATGGATTCATGGTCTTCATTACACTCTTAATTCCAGCCTTCTGTTGAATTCAAATTCTAGTGTCTGCCGCACTGGGATTCAAACCTGCATCCTCACAACACCACCTGGGTCTCCAGATTAATAGTCTAGCAATAATGCCACCAGGCAATCAAGTCCCCTCATGGGAAGGTTGTTGATGATGGTGCTAAGCACTATGAGCCTGAGAATGTGCTTTTACATGATCAGTTGATGAAGCAGATGAAACTGATTGATGTAAAAACCATCTGTTTCACTAATGTCCTTTAGGGAAGGATGTCTGCCATTTTTCCCTGGTCTGGCCTACATATGACTCCAGACCCACAGCAATGTGGGTGATCTCACTGCCCTCTGGGCAATTAGGGATGGGCACTAAATGCTGGCCTGGTCAGCGACACCCTCATCCCGTGAATGAATTTTTAAAAAGTCTCAAAGACTATTTCTGCGCTGAGAAAAAAGAGACAGACAGCAAACTCTGACAAATTACTCATCATGCTTTTGGGTGATGGTTTAGAATGACTTCATTGAAGAATAGGAGCTTAGTTTTAAAAAGGTGAAAAAACTTGACATTCAAATGTTTGGTTGTCAATGATGTGTGTTCTCTATGTGCCATTAGTTGAGCTTTACTGTGGCAAGAAATAAAAAGAAACTAAAAGCTGTTGGGAAACTAGAAGCTAGTGCTGCACGCTGTTAGAATCATTTGTAAATATGTTTGCACGTAGCAGTTCTGTCCCCTGCATATCTCTGAGGCATTTAACCCAACAATTGATTTAGATTTAGATTAGATTCCCTATAGTCTGGAAACAGGCCCTTCGGCCCAACAAGTCCACACTGACCCTCCGAAAAGTAACCCACCCAGGCCTATTTCCCTCTCAGAGCATTGTGGAACGGCAGGGAAAATTAAATATTTTTTAAGGCAGAGGCAGACAGATTCTTGTCAGGAAAGGAAATCTAAGGTTACTGGGGAAAGGTGGGAGCAGGTGTGACGGGACCAAATGACCAACTTCTGCTCCCCATTTCTGTGTTCGTCCCTTTGCCTCTGTCCCCCACATGAGCCAGTCTCCTCATAGTGTGGCCAATTAGCAGTTGTGTGCAACGACCTCCCTCTGACCCTGTTATTGGCTTGCAGGGTCATTGACAGAGGTCATCCTTTTACAGCTAGTTTCCTAGGCAGGGTTCTGGGATCGAGCGGAGAGTCCTGGGTCTTTATTAGGTTTTGGTTTTGTGAAGAAGCATGTATCAGTATACTTCCCATAGAATCCTTGTCATCGTTGCCGATGGTCATGCTGACTGTAGTAGATAGATCAGCATTACCTTGATTCGGTGCTCTTTAAATTCAATGCTGTGTGACTCAGCCATTCCGTTTTTTTTTATTTAAGACACAACTTCATTTAACACAGTGGCTTGGTTGAAACTAAGTAATGCATTGTTAGAACCTGGAGGACCCTCCTGTCATTGCAATGATCAAACAGTCTCACTTATTTGTTCTCAGACAGAGCATTGACATCAGCACAACAGTCTGGCTGGAGTCTGCCTTGCCTGTTGTTTATGAGTGTGTTGGCGTCTGATTTATTAGCACATACTCTGTTGCCAATCCAACAACTTCACGCCAGAAATATTTAACCTTCATCTGCTTGCAAGCCGCTTCATCTGCAGTATGCTGACTGTGGTTCTGATTTTGAATTTTGTACTCTGAGCTGAAAGAGGTTCCAGTTCTTGATGTGAATCCCCAGGAGGAGGAGGGACTACTATTTTTCTAAGCTGTTGGCTTCGATGTTAAGGGGCTGGAGTTTGGGGCAGGGCAGGACTTGTGTTTGTTCTGTATTCCTGACCTGGGGAGACCAGGCACATCAACTTTCAATCATTCCTATTCATCCAAACCAGGGCAACTTGAACTCTAGAGCAATACCAACCTGTTCAGGATTCCAGGAATTACAGTTCAAGACACGACAGCAAAAAAGAAGCTTGGAAAGACTGATAGGTGCTTTAAAAGGAACCCTTTTTGTCAAAACTTTCGTCTCTTACTGATAAGCTTGCTGAGAATAGGGGTGTAGGCTGTTCCCTACTCACCATTCAATGGTCTAATTTCCAGGTGACGTAGCATTTCACCTGGTACCTCCTCCAACCTTGTGTATTGTGTTTGGTGCACTCAGTGTGGCCTACTCTGCATTGGAGAAGCCAAATGCAGACTGGGTGACCACTTTGTGAAACACCTCCAGTCTATGCATGAGCAGCACCCTGACCTGCCTGCAGCCAGTCATTTTAACACAGCATCCTGCTCAAGTGCCCCACCTGTCTGTCCACAGCATGCTGCAGTGTTCCAGAGGACCACAGCGCAAACTGGAGGAACAACATCTCACCTTCAGATCAGGCACTTTACAACCTTCTGGACTTAATATTAAGTTCAACACCTTCAAATGGTGAACCATTTCCTCCTTTTCTTTTAGCTTATTACATTCTGCTATCATGTCCTCCCTTCCCTCCCCCTCCCAGGGGAACTGCCTGTCCTTTCAAGTCTGGCTGTCGACACACCATTGTCTGCCATTCTCACATTGCAATCACTTAATCAGAAGTAGTAACGTTTTTCTCCACCAGCACCATATACTCACTACCCCCATACCCCACCTCCCAAACTATTACATAAATGCTGGGTCAAGAGTGTGGTGCTGGAAAAGCACAGCATGTCAGGCAACATCCAAGGAACAGGAGAATTGACGTTTCGGGCATTTCGGCCTTTCATCAGGAATGAGGCTTGTGGGCCAGGGTGGCGAGAGATAAATGGGATGGGCATGGGCGTGGTGGGAAGGTAGCTGGGAATGTGAGAGGTAGATGAAGGTGGGGGTAAAGGTGATAGGACGGAGAGGAGGGTGGAGCGGATAAGTGGGAAGGAAGATGGACAGGTCAAGAGGGTGGTGCCGAGTTGGAGGCTTGGGTCTGAGATAAGGTTGGGGAGGGGCTTGGGGTGGAGCTGCGGTGAGGAGAAATGGGGAAAACTGGTAAAATCCACATTGATCCCCTGTGGTTGCAGTCTCCCAAGGTGTTTGATGAGGCGTTCTTCCTCCAGGCATCGGGTGGTAAGGATTTGGCGATGGAGGAGGCCCAAGGACCTGCAAGTCCTTGGTGGAGTGGGAGGGGGAGCTAAAGTGTACAACCAGGGGCGGTGGGTTGGTTGGTACGGATATGCTAGAGAACGTCTCCGAAACAATCTGCAAGAGGAGACCACATTGGATGTGACAGATACAGTAGGTGGCGTGTGTGCAAGAGCAGGTAAATTTCTGTCAGATGTGGAAGGATCCTTTGGGGCCTTGGATGGAGACGAGGTGGGAGGTATGAGTGCAGGCTTTGCACTTCTTGCGTTGGCAGGGAAAGGTGCCGAGCGTCGGGTGTGGGATGGTGGGGGGGGTGGGGGCATGGATCTGACAATGCTGCACATCCACACTTCAGTTCAGCTCTGATGAAGAGTCATCCAGATTCAAAATGTTAGCTTGCTCTCTCTCCATGGATGCTGTCTGACACCCCCTCCCCATAATCTCCAGCACTGGTTGTTTTCTGTTTGACTGACAGTCTGGAATCATTTATTCAGGCATTGAAAAGACTAACTGGTTTCCAATTGGTGTGGGAAGGTAATGCAACACAGGGACAGAGGTATTATGAGACCATTGGCAGGGAGGAGGCATCAGAGAGTCAAACGAGAGAGGGTATGTGATTAGACAGCCAGAAATGCCTTCAAACACAGTTGTCAACCGTCAAATGAGACACCCTTCTCTGGCCAGAGAACTTACAGGAACTGTGAAGGAATTTCTGGGAAATGCTCAGTCCATTGGCTGCAAAATTGATGTCAGTGTGATTGAGGATATCAACCAGTACAAGATTGAGGTTCCTCCAGAATAAAATGGAGGTGCCAAGTTTCCAAATAAAGCATTTTTTAAAAAAAAGAACAGGGGTGTCAGAGGTTCAGTTCACTCTGAGAGCTGGCTCTGAGGAAGCTGGATCAGTGTCAATATATAAATAATGAGTGACTCAGTGGTGGGAAACTGGTCTCTGGAGAGGTATTTCACCAGGTATGACTCCAACCAGTGAGCAGTTTGCCCCCGATACCCATTGATTGCAGTTTAGCTAGGGCTTCTTGATGCCACACTCTGTTGAATGCTGCCTTTATTTCAAGGGCTGTCACTCTTCCCTCCCCTCTGGAATTCAGCTCCTTTGTCCATGTTTGAACCAAGGCTGTAATGAGGTCAGGAGCTAAGTGGCCCTGGCAGAACCCAAACTGGGCGTCACTGAGCAGGTTATTGCTGAGCAGGTGCTACTTGATAGCACTGTTGGTGACACCTTCCATCATTTTACTGATGATCGAGAGTAGACTAATGTGGTGCTAATTAGCTGGGTTGAATTTGTTCTGCTTTTTGTGCACAGGACACACTTGGGCTATTTTCCAAATGGGTGGGCATTTTCCAGGGTCGTAAATGTACTGAACCAGCTTGGCTCAGGGAGCAGCAAGTTCTGAAGCAAAGGTCTTCAGTACTCTTGCGGCAATGTTGTCAGGGCCCATAGTCTTTGCAGTATCCAGTGCCTGCAATGAATTCTCATTATCACATGGAGTGAATCGATCTGGCTGAAGACTGTTATCGGTAATGCTGGGAACTACTGGATAAAAGAGGTAAAAACAATGACTGCAGATGCTGGAAACCAGACTCTGGATCAGTGGTGCTGGAAGAGCACAGCAGTTCAGGCGGCATCCAAAGTGCAGCGAAATCGATGTTTCGGGCAAAAGCCGTTTATTCCTGATGAAGGGCTTTTGCCCGAAACGTCGATTTCACTGCACTTTGGATGCTGCCTGAACTGCTGTGCTCTTCCAGCACCACTAATCCAGAATCTGGGAACTACTGGAGGAGACTGGGATAGATCATCCACTTGGCATTTCTGGCTGTAGCTTGCTGCAAATGCTTCAGCCTTATTTTTTGCACTGAAATGCTAGGCTCTTCCATCATTGTGGATGGAAATATTCATGGGGATATTCCCCTCCAGTGAGTCAGTTAATTGTTCACAACTATTCATGGCCAGGTGTGGCAGGACTGTTGAGCTAACAATTGTCCCTTTGAAGCTTAGCTCTGTTGATCACTTGCTGCTTATGGTGTTTGGCGTGCAAGTAGTCCTATTTGATAGCTTAACCAGATTGACACCTCATCACCAAGTATGGGAATGTGAGGACTGCAGATGCTGGAAAAGCACAGCAGGTCAGGCAGCATCCGAGGAACAGGAGAGTCGACATTTCGGGGCGTACGCCCTTCATCAGGAATATGGCCCGGGGGATGGGCATTGGGGGAGAAGAGGGCTGAGAGATAAATAGGAGGGTGTGGGTGGGGCTGGGGAGAAGGTAGCTGGGAAGGCACTATGTAGATGAAGGTGGGGGGTGATGGTGATAGGCCAGAGGGGAGGGTGGAGCAGAGAGTTGGAAAGGAAGATGGACAGGTGGGACAGGCAGTGACGAGTTGGAGGGTTTGATCTGGGATTTCACCAGTTTCCTCATCTCCCCTCCCTCCACCTCATCTCAGATGCATCTCATCTCTTGAGCTGCTCCTGGCATGCCCTCCTGCGCTCTCCATTGAACCAGGGTTGATTCCCTGGCTGGATGGTAATGGTTGATTAGGGGATGTGCCAGGCCATGAGGTTGCAGATTGTGCTGGAGTACAGTTCTGCTGTTGTCGATGGCTCACAGTGCCTTGTGGAAGTCCAGTGTTGAGTTGCTAGATTGGTTCAAAGTCTGTCTAATATTGCACGGTAATAGTGCCAGACAACATGACGAAAGTTGTTCTCAGTATGAAGGCAGATCTTTGTCTCCACAAGGACTGTGCGGTGTTAGCTCTGACTAAAATTGTCACAGACAGATGCATCTGCAGCTGACAGATTGGTAAGGATGAGGTCAAGTGTGATTTTCCCTCTTGTTGGTTCCCTCCCCACTTAGACCCAGTCCAGTAGCGATGTCCTTCAGTGCTGCTGCTGAGCTGAATCTTGGTGATGGACATTGAAATCCTGCACCCAGGGTACATTTTGCACTTTGCCATCCTCAGTGCTCCAAGTGTTATTCAACATTGAGGAGTACTGTTCCATCAGCCAATGGAGGGCAGTATGTGATAAGCAGCAGGTGTTTTCTCCTTGCCCATGTTTAACATGAAGCCATGGGACTTCATAAGGTCTGAAATCAATGTTAAAAACTCCCAGAGCAGCTCCTTGCCGACTGTATAACACTGTCATTGCCTCTGCTGGGTCTTCCCTGCCTGTGGGGCAGGTCATACCTAAGAATGGAGATGGTGGTGCCTGGCCATTGTCTGTAAGGTATGATTCAGTAAGTCTGACTATATCAGGCTGTTGTGTGCCTGGGCTGTGATATAACAGAGCTGAAAATGTGTTGCTGGAAAAGCGCAGCAGGTCAGGTACACAACAGCCTGACATAGTCAGACTCACTGAATCATACCTTACAGACAATGTCCAGACACCACCTTCTTCAGGAGGCTTATACCCGAAACGTCGAATCTCCTGCTCCTTGGATGCTGCCTGATCTGCTGCGCTTTTCCAGCAACACATTTTCAGCTCTGATCTCCAGCATCTGCAGACCTCACTTTCTCCTGTGATATAACAGTGACAAGCTTGGCAGGTGCTGATCAGGAGGACTTTGCAGGGTCGACAGGGCTGTTTCTGCTGTTGTCTTTTCTCCACACTGAAGTCAAGAACATTTACAGCACAGTATTATTTTTGGGTTTGTAACAATTGATGCAGTTCTGCCCTGTGCCTAGGTGCCATCACTGTCCTGATGGCAATGCAATACCTGCAAGACCTTACCGAGCAGGTCATTATGAATATACGATTCAATAAATCGAAAGATGGAACAACTCAAGGGGCTGAATGGTCTCCTTCTGTTCCTATCTTCCTATTCTTCAGAAAGCAACCATAATGAATCCTCAAGCAGACCATCATATGCGACGTGTTAATCTCCTCTGGCCTCAACTGTAGCTGTTTGGATCTATTTCGAAAAATCTCTGCTCATAGAAAAATTCACAGTGCGTGATGAGGAGGATAATTTGGCAGCTTACATCGGGCAGTCATTTGGCAAACAGGGTGCAGAATTTATGAGAAGATGGGTGTTAACTGGAAAGATGTCAAAGGCAGATGTTGGTGATTTTAATTCTTTCATGCCGGTTTGGTGATGTGTACTTTTTGCTGTCATGTGCTTTTTTGCAATCTCTTCTAATGTGGGAGGCTTCATTGCCAAGTTTGAACTGGTCTTCACAGATGTGCAGTTATTGGAAATGTTGATATGGCCCAAGGGCTCTCTTCAGGTCATGGCACAATCGCAGGGAAACCCCTGCCCCAACTTCTGACATGTGAACGAAGGTGGGCACTCTAGGGTCCTGAGGGTGGCTGGTTCCCCGCCACAGTCCTGACTTCTTTTCTTATTCATTTGTCGGATGTGGGCAACGCTGGCAAGGCCATCATTTATCGCCCATCGTTAATTGCCCAGAGGGCATTTAAGCGTCAACTACATTGCTGTGGGTCTGGAGTCACATGTCAGCCAGACAAGGTAAGGATGGTAGTATCCTTCCCTGAAGGCCATTCCTGAATTAGGTGGGTGTTTCCAACAATCAGTAATGGTGTCATGATCATCATTAGACTCTTAATTCCAGATTTTTTTATTGAATTCAAATTTCACCCTCTGGAATTGGCAGAAATTGATCCTGGATACACAGAACATAGCCTGATTTATATTCTAGCGATAATACCATGAAGCCATTGCCTCCTCATTCCCATTTTCCTGGGGAGGTGGCTGGCCATGCTGGAAAGGTTGGAGATGTTTCAGTCAATTTGTGGTTTCAGTGCCGCACACCATAGGGCAGAGGGTATACAGCACCTGAAAAGCCTTGAGGTGGCAGTCTGACAGCAAGCAATGGCAGCAGTTCTTCAGGAATGCACTTTTAGGCTTCTTCCCACAGCCAGTGACCTCGGCAGCAGAAGTATCTGGAAATTATGGACTCTTCTCTTCTTCCTTTCTCTGAAAAATGATTGCCAGGCTGCCTCAAGGCAAAGGTACCTTTCTCCTTCTGACCTACAATGGCAGGCCATAGCTCGTTCCTTGTTAAAGGGCCTCCTACTGATCCTGCAAGGCACAGGTAGCCATCTTGTCTTCGGAAAGTGTACTGCACCCACACTGGCTGCTGACAACTCAACCAAACCTGCAAGTGTTCCTGTCAGCTTACTGTTCACACCCTGGTGTGAAGTGGGGACTTGCATTTGATAATGACATCAGGATATAGGCTCAAATCACAAACTCCTGCCCATAGAGTCCTCTTCTGAAAGGAAATTGTACTGTCACTGTTCAGTTATAGAGTCATGGAACTGTACAGCAATTCGGCCCAACTCGTCCATGCTGACCAGATATCCTAAATTAATCTCGACCCATTTGCCAGCATTTGGCCCTTATTTCTCTAAATCCTTCCTATTCATACACCCATCCAGATGCCTTTTAAGTGTTGTAATTGTACCAGCCTCCACCATTTCCTCTGGCAGCTCACCCTATACACGCACCACTCTCTCTCTCTGTGTAAAAGTTGCCCCTGAGGTCCCTTTTAAATCTTTCCCCTTCACCTTAAACCTATGCCCACTAGTTTTGAATTCACCTACCCTGAGGAAAAGACCTATTTACCCTATCCATGCCCCTCATGATTTTATAAACCTCTATAAGGTCACCCCTCAGTCTCCGACACTTTAGGAAAAGCAGCCCCAGCCTATTCAACCTCTCCCTATAGCTCAAATATTCCAACCCTGGCAACATCCTTGTAAATCTTTTCTGAACCCCTTTAAGTCTCACAACATCTTTCCGATAGGGGGGAGACCAGAACTGCACGCAATATTCCAACAGAGGCCTAACCAATGCCCTGTACAGCCGCAACATGACCTCCCAACTCCTGTACTCAATACTCTGACCAGTAAAGGAAAGAATACCAAACGCCTTCTTCACTATTCTGTCTACGTGCGACTCTACTTTCAAGGAACTATAAACCTGCACTCCAAGGTTTCTTTGTATAGCAACACTCCCAGGACCTTGCCATTAAGTGTATAAGTCTTGCCCTGATTTGCCTTTCCAAAATGTAGCACTTCACATTTATCTAAATTAAACTCCATCTGCCACTCCTCACCCCATTGGCGCATCTGATCAAGGTCCCCTTGTACTCTAAGGTAACCTTCTTCACTGTCCACTACATCTCCAATTTTGTTGTCATCTGCAAACTTACTGACAATACCTCCTATGTTTACATCCAAATCATTTCTATAAAATGATAAAAGTCGTGGACCCAGCACTGATCCTTGTGGCACTCCACTGGTCATAGGCTTCCCGTCTGAAAAGCAACCCTCCACCATCACCCTCTGTCTTCTACCTTTGAGCCAGTTCCGTATCTATATGGCTAGTGCTCCCTCTATTCCTTGCTAACCAATCTCCCATGTGGAACCTTGTCGATGGCCTTACTGAAGTCCATATAGATCACATCCACCGCTCTGCCCTCATTCAAATCTCTTCTTTACTTCTTCAAAAACTCAATTAAGTTAGTTATACATGCTCTTCCACGCACAAAGCCATGTTGACTATCCCTAATCAGTCCTTGCCTTTCCAAATACATGTACATCCTGTCCCTCAGGATCCCCTCCAACAACTTGCCCACTACCAACGTCAGGCTCGTAGGTCTATAGTTCCCTGGCTTTTCCTTATTACCTTTCTTAAATAGTGGCACAATGTTAGCCAACCTCCAGTATTCCAGCACCTCACCTGTGATTAACGATGATACAAATGTCTCAGCAAGGGCCCCACAAAATTCTAGGGTATACCTGATCAGGTTGCAGGGATTTACCCACCTTTACAGAAAACATGTTTATTGGTAAGCAATAATGAAATATTACATGTGAAAGTACTGAGATTGGACAAAAGCATTTTTTGGAAACCTTTCGAAGGTTGGCTCAGGTAATCTCTGCTATCACTTCATGAGAGGGGGAGTTCACCTCCTCCATGAATAGATCCTCCTGAGCAGAAAAACTGGCGAGGTGCCTCTCCCTGTGAATTGTGGGAGTGCTCTCACACCAAAGGATGGATCCTAATTGGCAAATCTAGGCCTTTTAGAAACAGAAATAACGAACAAGGGTATGCCATTCAGACCTTCATGCCTGCTGTCCCATTCAATCTGAACATGGCTGATTGTCCAACTCAGTTCCCTATCAGCCCATACCCTTTGATTCCTTTAGCCCAAAGGAATGATATTTAATTCCTTTGTGAAAACTTTCAATGTTTTAATCTCAACCGCTTTCTATGGCAGAGAATTTCATTGGCTCACCACTCTCTGAGTGAAGAAACCTCAAAACTCGACCAATGAGACATTATCATTGATAGTCTCAATCATCGTGACAGGCAGATTTAATTTTAAATGTCATCCAGCCAATCTAATTTACAGGTAAAGATCATGTTAAGTAGAGACCTACATCCATACAGCATCTTTTGCAAACTCAGGGTACTCCAGTGCATTTAGCAGCCAATTGTGTACTTTGAAAATAAAAGCAAAGTTCTCCAGAGGCTGGAGATCTGAAATAAAAGCAGAAATTCAGCAGGTCTGACAGCATCTCAGTGAGAGAAACAGAGTTAACATTTCACAGCTACTATGACTCTTCTTCAGAATTCACTTCAGAAATGTAGCCACTGTTGTAAAAGTCACAAGGTCCCACAAGCAGCATTGTGAAAATGACCATATCTTTATTTAAGTAAAATTAAACATTATTTTGCCTCAATGCCAGGAATATTCCCCACCTCTTCTTTGAGATACTAAACCTTTATGTTCAACTGAGAACAGATAGGGAATTGGTTTCACATTATGTCTGAAAGGCAGCGTCTTGAACAGTGTGGCACTCCCTTAACGGTGGCTTAGTGGTTAGCACTGCTGCCTCACAGCACCAGGGACCCAGGTTCGATTCCAGCCTTGGGCAGACTATCTGCACACTAGAACATAGAGCATTACAGCACAGAACAGGCCCTTCAGCCCACGATGTTGTGCCGACCATTGATTCTCATGTAAGGTAAACCTAATGTACGAACTCTCAAATTTCTGTGACCATATGCATGTCCAGCAGTCTCTTAAATATTCCCAATGACCTCGCTTCCACAACTGCTGCTGGCAACACGTTCCATGCTTTCACAACTCTCTGCATAAAGAACCCTCCTCTGACATCCCCTCTATACTTTCCGCCAAACAGCTTAAAACTATGACCCCTCGTGTGAACAATTTATGCCCAGGGAAAAAGTCGCTGGCTATCGACTCTATCTATGCCTCTCATTATCTTGTACACCTCAATTAGGTCTCCTCTCTTCCTTCTTTTTCCAATGAAAAAAGTCCGAGCTCAGTCAACCACTCTTCATAAGATAAGCCCTCCATTCCAGGCAGCATCCTGGTAAACCTCTTCTGAACCCTCTCCAAAGCATCCACATCTTTCCTATAATAGGGCGACCAGAACTGGACACAGTATTCCAAGTGCGGTCTAACCAAAGTTTTATACAGCTGCAACAACTCACGGCTCTTAAACTCAATCCCCCTGTTAATGAAAGTCAAGACACCATATGCTTTCTTAACAACCCTGTCCACTTGGGTGGCAATATTAAGGGATCTATGTATCTGCATACCAAGATCCCGCTGTTCCTCCACACTGCCAAGAATCCTGTCTTTAATCCTGTACTCAACTTTCAAGTTCGACCTTCCAAAATGCATCACTTCGCATTTATCCAGGTTGAACTCCATCTGCCACCTCTCAGCCCATCTCTGCATCCTGTCAATGTCACGCTGCAATCCACAACAGTCCTCTATACTGTCAACGACACCTCCAACCTTTGTGTCGTCTGCAAACTTGCTGACTCATCCTTCAATCCCCTCATCCAAGTCATTAATAAAAATTACAAAGAGTAGAGGCCCAAGAACAGAGCCCTGTGGAACACCACTCACCACTGACTTCCAGGCAGAATACTTTCCTTCCACTACCACTTACTGTCTTCTGTCGACCAGCCAATTCTGTATCCAGACAGCTAAATTTCCCTGAATCCCATTCCTCCTGACCTTCTGAATGAGCCTACCATGGGGAACATTCTCCCCATGTCTGCGTGGCTTTCTTCCAGATGCTCCGATTTCCTCCCACAGTCCAAAGATGTGCAGGTCAGGTGAATTGGTCATGGTAAATTGCCCATAGTGTTAGATGCATTGGTCAGGGGGAAGTGGGTTTGGGTAGGTTACTCTTCGGAGGGTCGGTGTGGATGTGTTGGGCCAAAGGGCCTGTTTTCACACTGCAGGGAATCTAATCTCGTACTGAATCTTTGTACACAAGTCTCTGATTTGAGCTATTCATACAATGATAGACAGGGGAGTAAGTTGTGAAGAGGACATAAGGAGGGTACAAGACTATATTAATAGGTTATGTGAGTTTGTGAATATATGGCAAATGGAATATAATGTGGAAAAATGTCAAATTATCCATTTAGGCAAGAAGATTGGAAAAAGAAGCAATTTATCTAAATGGTGAGATATTGAAAAGCTCTGAGATGCAGATGGACCTGGTTGTCCTCTTGCACGAAACCCAAAATATTAGTGTACAGGTACACCAAGTAATCAGGAAAGCTAATAAAATGTTATCGTTTATTGTAGGGGAATTGCATACAGAAATAGGAAGAGTGTGCTTCAATTAAACACAGCACTGGTGAAATTGCAACTGTATTGGTCACCTATTTGAAGGAAGATGTGAATGTGTTAAAGGCAATTCAGAGAAGTGGGTGGCACTGTGGCACAGCAGTTAGCACTGCTGCCTCACAGCGCCAGAGATCCAAGTTCAATTCCCGCCTCAGACAACTGTCTGTGTGGAGTTTGCACATTCTACCCCTGTCTGCGTGGGTTTCCTCCGGGTGCTCCAGTTTCCTCCCACAGTCCAAAGATGTGCAGGTTAGTTGAATTGTCCATAATGTTGGGTAAAGGGGTAAATGTAGAGGAATGGATCTAGGTGGGTTGCTCTTTGGAGGGTTGGTGTGGAGTTGTTGGGCCAAAGGGCCTGTTTCCACACTGTAAGTAATCTAATCATACCTGACTAATGTATGGAATGGAGAAAATGAGGACTGCAGATGCTGGAGATCAGAGTCGAAGAGTGTGGTGCTGGAAAAGCACAGCTGGTCAGGCAGCATCCGAGGAGAGTTGATGTTTTGGGCATAAATTCTTTATCAGGAAAATGTATGGAATAGGCAGGTTGTCTAATGAGGAGAGGTTGGCCAGGTTAGGCTGGTAACTGCTAGGGTCTAGAAAAGTAAGAGGCAGCTTGATTGAAACATTTAAAATCCTGAAAGGTTTTGACAAAGTCGATGTGGAGGGGATGTTTCCACCTATGGAAGAAACTAGGATTACGGGCCACTGTTTAAAAATAGGGATTACCCTTGAAAACAGAGATTAGGCATGATTCTCGATGGACTGTTCTGAAGAAGGGTCACTGGACTTGAAATGTTAACTCTGCTTTCTCAAAACAGACACTTCCAGACTTGCTGTGTTTCTCCAGCAATTTTTGTTTTTGTTTCAGATCTTCATCGTCTGCAGTTCTCTGATTTATTCTGAATTTCTTTCATGATGCCTCCACCAGCGTTGGCATTCCTTTGGATAAATGACCCAATTGGAACCTTTGTGAACTGCGGAGATTGGAAAGTTGAAGCGAGTCAGAGTCACATATCATTGGCATTTTGAACTGCTTTCCCATTTGCCTGAAAAATTGCTTAAGTGACTTTTTGTGATTCAATTCAAAAGACAGCTTTCAGCCATCTTCCCAACACTTCTGCTGGTGATTAGCAGAGACATTTCACAGGTAGCAGCTTTTTATCAGCACATTACCAGCATTCACTCTGTTTGGCTGATTAGGGCACAAGTATAATTCAAACATCGTCATCATGCAAATAATTTGGATTATAAATTGAGTGTGTGGGAGGTATTGATATTCCTTTATATTCAAGTAGAATCAGAGCAGCCATAATGAATTCAGTGGAATAGTAGACAATAATCTAACAGATTTACTGCCCCATTCATGTGCAGCAATGGAACTGCATGCAATCTAAATGATTTACTTGTTTGCGAACACAGCACTGTTCTGTCTCTCTGACCATCATTCATTAGAACAGTTGATGCAGTACAATGAAACTGGTGTGGTAAAATATACGTGCTCTGCACAGTGATCCCAATGGATTTGATACACGCAGGAGGCTCTCTCTAACTCTTCAAGGACTAATGATGGTTTTATTCCCTGTTTAAGAATGGCTCCAAAGCCATTTCTATCTTTTCATTTTGCTGCAAAGGTACTTGTTTATTTGAGCACTGCCAGTAAAAGGCAAATTGCTGTTAAAAAAAAGGGCTGCTATTGTCTCAATCTCAGTTTACTGCAGCCAACAATGATTTAATTGCTGAATTTGTTGCATTTAGTAAGGGTGAAACCACCATTCCCTTTGCAGACATCATTTCTAGAGCTTAGGCTCTGACTAAAATAATTCCAATAAGATTGGCCTCCTTTCAAAGTGTAAAGTTGATTGCCAAAATTCCACTGTTAAGCGAGGAGAGACTTAAGTGTTCTGCTAGTGAGAGGTTGTGTTGGTGAAGTAATGTGGAAATCTTGAACAATACTGTTTGAAGTAACCGATTTAAGGGATGGTTCATTGCCATTATGTTGAAGTGCTGGCGTCTCAATGTGTTCAAATCCTGGACTTCATAGTCATTCACATTCTGCTTTCTCCTCTCCACCAAGGCTTGTCAGTTCAGTTGAGTTATTTCGAGGAAGGAAGAGGGGAGGGGTTGGACTGCTTCCTGCACTTCCTGCAGAATGGCAATAGGGGTTAATGGCATTTGACCTTGCCTGCACAGATGTCCGTCATCTTAACTGTCCCTGAATTGTCCTTACTTTCTATGAGAAAAGAGTAAACGAGGGGGAGAGGACAGAAGGAAGGCAATAATTCCAGGTTCACAGAATCTTCTTTTACATTTCTTTGTGAGTATAAGCCCTTCCTTGTGTTTTCTAGTTACACCAGTCTCTCAGATAACTCACCACCAATGTAAGGTAAGCCCACTATCAAATGACCTCCTTCCAGACCTCCATGAATCCCCACATAGGATCCTTGGATTTTGTTTTAGAAGTTGTTTTGCTATAAAATAATCTCCCAGAAAAGAAATCAAGATTATTTGTATTAAATTTCTGCCCCAATCACTGGGGAGGTAGCCAGACTCCGAGGAGCCTGATAGGGAATTTCATTATCATGGGAAAGTGAGCGCTGTTGTGGATGGTTTGTAATCAATCTGTTCTCAGATGTTATTACACACTACTGGAATTTAAACTCTGGCATCCTGGTTCAGAGATAGGGACACTACCACTGCACCAAAAAGGTCCTATGCCACAATTGTGAAATGAAGAAAAACAGAACTTCCAACGTGGTGGTGATGTCATGCCATCTTAACATTGTGTCAACCTCTACAAAGACACTTGGTCAAGAGCTGACCCACTGTCAAGCAAGCAATTAAAAAGTCAAATGGTACATTGGCCTGCAATGGCAAAAAGGATTTGAGTTGCCTTACTGAAGTCATACAGTTCCTTGGTGCACAGTTTTAGTCTTCCTACCTGAGACAGGGTATACTTGCCATAGCAGGAATGCAGCAAAAATTCACTAGGCTGATACCAGGAACTGCTTAATGAGGAGTGTTTGACATGATTGGATCTGTACTCAGTAATGCCACCACAGTCCCATCAGACCATAGAGCTGCTCTCTCATTAGAAAGAGGTGACTACTGGTGCTTTATCCTGAGAGTCACTACGTCATAGGTGAGGGAAAAGGCTGAGAAGGAATGTCCTTCACAGTAAACTCACTGGTATGGGAATTGAATGTATGCCTTTGGCATCACACTGCATTGCAAACTGGCTGTCCAGACAACTGAGCTATTCAGTAGGGTAGCGAAGAGTGAAAAGGGATCTGATTGAAACATACAAAATACGAACAGGGTTATACAGACTGGATGCAGGGAGGGTGATTGTTGAAGAATCTAGAACCAGGGTCAAAGATTCAGGACTTGGGATAGGCCATTTAGGACTGAGATGAGGAAAGATTTCTTCACTCAGAGTGAACCTGTGGAGATTTCTACAATACAAGCCTGTGGAAGCTGGATCACTGAGTATCATTCAATTGAGAGATTTTTTAATGATACTATAAGCATCAAAGGATGTGGAGAGAGAGAGAGCAGGAATATGAGTTTGAGAGAGACAGGATTAGCCATTGACTGGCAGAACAGACTCAAAGGGCACATTGGTGAATTTCTGCTCCAAGCTCAATGTGACAGAGGGAACCTACATTAGACAACAGCAGATCTCAGGGTTTGATCTCAAGTAAAAAGAGAGAAAGACTTGCATCCATACAACTCCTTTGCAATCTCAAGACATTCCAAAGTATTTTGGCACATAGAGAAAGGAGAAGGCCATTCAGCCCCTGAAATCTGTTTTACTATTCAAAAAGGTCATGGCTAACTCCGTATACCTGCCTTAAGCCCAAGTCCCTTAAAAGCTTTGCTCAAAACAAAAATCTACCTCAGACTTACAATTAATTACTGATCCAGCATCAATTACCATTTGTGGAAGAGAGTTCAAAACATCTACTGCCTTTTGTGTAGAAGTGTTTCGTAATGATCTGGTCCAAATTCTTAGACCATAATTAACAATAGGATAATGGTTTGAGAATTGGAGGCAGTGATGCTGGTTGAGGGGTAAATATTGACCTGCACATAGGGAGAACTCCCTGGCTATTCTTAGAAATAGTGCCATAGCATCTTGTATACCCACTAAAAGAGGAGATGGAGCCTTATTTTAACATCCAAAGGATGGCAGTAGTTAGGATGAAAGCTTTCCCCATGCAACTACACCATGAAGATAAAAACAATACTGTGTTTTTGATGAGCTCCGTTACTCATTATCGGTCTTTTGGTCAAGGTTCAGACGATTGCAAAATCCATGGAACTGTACCTCAGCATAAGTCAAATATTTTAGAGTCAGAACAATTACTGGGTTATCTTTGACCTGTGAAAGGTGTAGGTGGGATATACTGAGTGCTACAGTAAAGCAATTGCAATTCAATATTGATGGATGACACTAAGGTTCAGAAGTGGGAATGTTTGACCCTGCCCTCTGACTCTGTGATGCAACCTCTACATTCTCCTGAATTTGTATTGCCTCTCGCACCTCAGTGATCCTGAGAAGAAACGGGGGTAAAAACCAGGACCTTGGCTTGACATCATCTCTAAATTACACACCTTCGACAACACAGCTTTCCCTCAGTATTGGACAGGAACATCAGTCCAGATGTTATGGGCTATGGGGTCAGTGGTTATCATTGCTGCCTCACAGCACCAGGGTCCCAAGATCGATTCCAGCCTTGCGTGACAATTAGTGTGGAGTTTGTACATTCTCATGTCTGCACGGATTTCCTCCGGGTACTCCAGTTTCCTCTCACAGCCCAAAGATGTGCGGGTTAGGGAGGATTGGCCATGCAAATAATGCCCAAATATTCTAGGAGCAAATTACTGCAGATTCTGGTGTCTGTACTAAAAATGACAAGTGCTGGAGATCACAGCAGGTCAGGCAGCATCCGTGGAGATAGAAAGCAAGCTAACGTTGTGAATCTAGATGACGCTTCATCAGAGCTCTGAGGAATCATCTAGACTTGAAACATTAGCTTGCACTGAGTCCATGGAAGCTGTCTGACCTGCTTTGATCTCCAGCATTAATTGTTTTCACTAAAATTGCCATATTGTCCAGGGGTGTGCAGGCTCGATGGGTTAGCCATGAGAAATTTGTCTGTGTGAAATTTGCACGTTCTCTGCATGGGTTTCCTCTGGGTGTTCTGGTTTCCTTCCATAGTCTCAGCATTGCTAGCAAGGTGTTATTGCCCATCCCTAATTGCCCTAGAGCTAAGTGGCTTGCTGGGCATCGCAAGGTAGTTAGCACTAAAGCATATTACAGTGGGTCAAGAAATACCTGAAGGTCAGACCCGGCAAATATAAAAGATTTCCATGGTAGGCTACTGCAAAAAATATGGAGGTATGGCATTGAGGGTGAGTTGGAGGTTTGGATTAGGAATTGGCTGGCTGGAAGAAGACAGAGGGTAGTAGTTGATGGTAAAGGGTCATCTTGGAGTGCAGTTACCAGCGGTGTTCCGCAAGGGTCTGTTTTGGGACCATTGCTGTTTGTCATTTTTATAAATGACCTGGAGGAGGGGCTAGAAGGTTGGGTGAGCAAGTTTGCGGATGATACGAAAGTCGGTGGAGTTGTTGACAGTGAGGAAGGATGTGGCAGGTTACAGCGGGATATAGATAAGCTGCAGAGCTGGGCAGAAAGGTAGCAAATGGAGTTCAATGTAACTAAGTGTGAAGTGATTCACTTTGGTAAGAGTAACAAGAAAATGGAGTACTGGGCTAATGGTCGGATACCTGGTAGTGTGGATGAGCAGAGGGATCTTGGTGTCCATGTACACAGATCTCTGAAAGTTGCCACCCAGGTAAATAGTGCTGTGAAGAAGGCATATGGTGTACTGGCTTTTATTGGTAGAGGAATTGAGTTCCGGAGTCCTGAGGTCATGTTGCAGTTGTATAAGACTCTGGTGCGGCCGCATCTGGAGTATTGTATGCAGTTTTGGTCGCCATACTATAGGAAGGATGTGGAGACACTGGAACGGGTGCAGAGGAGGTTTACCAGGATGTTGCCTGGTATGGTAGGAAGATCGTATGAGGAAAGGCTGAGGCACTTGAGGCTGTTTTCATTGGAGAAAAGAAGGGTGACTTGATCGAGGTGTACAAGATGATTAGGGGTTTAGATAGGGTTGACCATGAGAACCTTTTTCCACATATGGAGTCAGATATTACGAGAGGGCATAGCTTTAAATTTAGGGGAGGTAGGTATAGGACAGATGTTAGGGGTAGATTCTTTACTCAGCGAGTCGTGAGTTCATGGAATGCCCTGCCAGTAACAGTGGTGGACTCTCCCTTTTTATGGGTATTTAAACGGGCATTGGATAGGCATATGGAGGAAAGTGGGCTAGTGTAGGTTAGGTGGGCATGGATCGGCGCAACATCGAGGGCCGAAGGGCCTGTACTGCGCTGTATTTTTCTATGTTCTATGTTCTAAATGCAGCGTTAGGGAGGACTGGCCATGCTAATATTGCCCAAAAATGCAGGGTTATAGGGATAGGATAGGGTAGGAGTTTGGGTCTGCTTGGGCTGCTCTTCGGAGGGGCAGTTGGAATTGATGGGCCGAATGGCCTGCTTCCACAATGCAAGGATTCTGTGATTCTTTTGAGTGGGACTATGAGCCCACAGCTATATGACTCAGAGGTGAGAGTGCTAACCCAGTGAGCCACAATTGATAGGAACAATTGTGTAAAAGGAATGAGTAGTAAGGGAGACGATAGAAAAATTGCCATGCAAATGTCTGTAAGCCAAAGAAAATCCTTTCTCTAGGTAGATGAAAGGGCCGGAGGTGGAGGAAGGTAGGAGCAATGAGAAAATAAAATCAGTGTTTTTTTGTGTGGTTGGTTACTGAGGGACAGATGAAGCAGACAATGATTGATGAGTGCAGAGGAGTGGCGAAGCACTGTACAGAAAGCACTGCGTCTGTGAGGAAGAGGACTGGGATTTAAGGAGCAGTGTGTATGGCATGCATTACTGAGAAGTGAGTTTATCTGCTACATACATAACTTGCAACTGAAAGAAAGACTTATCCATTCAGAGACCTGTCCAGCAGTTAAGAAAAAGACAATGAGTGCAGACAGTGGCTTACACTGGGCTCCCCCTTTCCTCCAAAATGACCTGTTCAAAGCTCAGTACTCGACAAATCCCAGGTCAGCAGGAGGAACGAGTGATATCATATCCACACCTCCTCTACTGAGAAGGAGGAAAAGCACAGCAGGAAAAGCAGCACAGATGCAGTCCCTGAAATCTGCTTTCTAAAGACAGGAGCTGCCTGAAAACAGGACACTTTTGCAACAGTGGGCTGGTCTAGTTCCAGGCGCCCATTGTGGACTGCAATCACCCCTGGTGGTCCGCCAAGACCATTTCTTTTTTCCAGGCTTCCCTTCGTCCTTTTCCCACAGACACATGTGGGTCAGTCAGAGGTGTCGGTGTGAGGGAAATGCACAACTGCTGGAGAATGCAGTGAGGCCTGGGTCACCACTAGCCTCTACGGCAATGCCCAGGCAGGGCAGGTGGTCTGTTGAGACCTCCATTTTGTTTGAAGGTCACACTTTTGCCAGGCCCAAGGAAGTATTCTACAGAAGCATGACCCTTATGTTTAACCTAGCTTCTGGTTTCATTAGCATTTTTCTGAGACTCTTTGTTATTTTCAGTGTCCTTATTAGTTTCAGACATTGTATATGTGAACAGAGGGACTTCAAGTTCAGGTGCACAGTTCTCTGAAAGTGGAGTCCCAGGTAGACAGGGCAGTGAAGAAGGCTTTTGGCACACTGGCCTTCATCAGTCAGGGTGTGGTGTATAGAAGTTGGGAAATTGTTGTACAGCACATTGGTGAGGCCGCATTTCGAGTATTGTATTCAATTTTGGTCACCTTGCTATAGGAGGGATGTTATCAAACTGGAAAGAGTGCTGAAGAAGCGTTCAGGGATGTTGCCAGGACTCAAGGGACAGAGTTATAGGGAGAGGTTGGACAAGCTAGGACGTCTTTCTTTAGAGTGTAAGAGACTGAGGGGGAGTCTCATGGAAGTGTATGAGACCATTCGAGGCATGGATAGGGTGAATGCAGTCAGTCTTTTTCCCAGCATTGCGGAATCAAGGACTGGGGGCATCAGTTTAAGGTTAGAGGGGAAAGAATAAATGGGAACCTGAGGGTGTTAAGCTTATGGAATGAGCTGCCAGCGGAAGTGGTTGAGGCGGGTACATTAACAACATTTAAAAGGCACTTGGACAAATACCATGGATAGGAAAGGATTAGGAGGATATGGGCCAAGTGTAGGGAAATGGGATTAGCCTGGATGAACATTTTGGTCAGGATGGCCCAGTTTGTGCTGAAGGGCCTGTCTCCATCCTGTAGGACTCTATGACTCTATATTGGGTGCCCAAAATCCAGATCAGTCCAAAATCCAGGAAAATCCAAAACCTGACACGGCTTCAGTCCCAAGGCTCCAGGATTGGGAGGTAATGTATCTGGACCAGTTGCCATGGATTGTGAACAGTAAAGGCTGAAAATTTTCGACAAATCAGGCATCGTCTTGTGGAAGGAGATTCAGTCTCAATGTTTTAGAACGATGTGTCTGGAAGCATGATGCTGGCCTGAAGCGTTAACTCTTTCTCCCTCCACAGATGCAGCCTTGACGTGCTACGGTTTTCCAGTTTCAGATTTCCAGTACCTGTAGTGTTTGGCTTTGATTCCACTGTTTTAAAAGAGAACAGGGCATTTTCGGAGATAACACAGCATGTGGAGAACACTTAGCACTAAGGAAAATAAAGAGATGGCAAATGAATTGAACAAGTCTTGTGCACCAGTTTTCACTATAGAGGTACAAATAACATCCCAGAAATATCTGTAAAGCAGGAAGTGGAAGATATAGAGAAATTCAAGAAAATCACAATCAACAGAGAAATGGTACTGGGAGCTCCGGACTGACCAGTGCCTGGCTCCTGATGGACTTCATTCTGGAGTCTTAAAGTAAGTGGCTATTGCAGTGGTGGATGAAATATAAAAGCAAAAAAATGTTGGATGCTGGAAATCTGAGACAAAGAGAATTGCTGGTGAAACTCAGCAGGTCTGGCAGCATCTGTGGAGAGAGAAAAACAGAGTCAACAGAACTGAAGAAGTTATACTGAGCGTTAATGTTGTTTCTTTCTCCACAGACCTGCTCAGTTTCTCTCCCAATCTCTGAGATAGTTGATGAATCGATTTAACTTTTCCAAGATTGCCTTAGTTCAGAGGCAGCTTAGAGGAATGTCGGAACAGGAGTAGGCAATTCAGCCACTCCAGTCTGTCCCACCATTTCATGAGAGCCTGGCTGATTTGTGGTCACACTCCATATGTAGGCCTTTGGCCTTTGGCCTACATCCCTTAATACCTTGGCTTAACACCAATTTATCTGTCTCAGAATTAAAATCAACTACTAATACAACAACCTCTGCATAAGAGAGCCCCAAACATCTACCATCCTGTATGTATAGAAGTGCTTCCTAACATCTCAGGTTCCCTGAATGGTCTGGCCCTAATTCTCATACTAGGCCATCTAGTCTGGTCTCCTTCCTATCGGAAAGATGTTGTGAAACTTGAAAGGGCTCAGAAAGGATTTACAAGGATGTTGCCAGGGTTGGAGGATTTGAGCTATAGGGAGAGGCTGAACAGGCTGGGGTTGTTTTCCCTGGAGCGTCGGAGGCTGAGGGGTGACCTTATAGAGGTTTACAAAATTATGAGGGGCATTGATAGAATAAATAGACAAAGTCTTTTCCCTGGGATCGGGGAGTCCAGAACTGGAGGGCATAGGTTTAGAGTGACAGGGGAAAGATATAAAAGAGACCTAAGGGGCAACGTTTTCGTGCAGAGGGTGGTACGTGTATGGAATGAGCTGCCAGAGGATGTGGTGGAGGCTGGTACAATTGCAATATTTAAGAGGGATTTGGATGGGTATATGAATAGGAAGGATTTGGGGGGATATGGGCCGGGTGCTGGCAGGTGGGACTAGATTGGGTTGGGATATCTGGTCAGCGTGGACAGTTTGGACCGATGGGTCTGTTTCCATGCTGTACATCTCTATGACTCTATGACTCTAATCCCTGACCAGCAGAAGTAGTTAGTCTTCATCTAACCTGTTCTTGTTGAGATCTTGAAGACTTCAATCAGATCATCCCTTAAATTCTAGAAATAAAACGGGCTAACTTGTCTAATCTCTCCTCATAACTTAAACTCCTGAAGTCTAGGTATCATTCTTACAAACATTAGGTTAAAAAATACAAATGTAACTCCTTTATTCCAAAAGGGAGGCAAACAGAAAACAGGAAATTTCAGGTTGATTAGCTTAATATCTGCCACAAGGAAAATGTTAACAGCATTTCTTAGAACAGTAGTAGCAGGGCACTTGGACATGTCCAAGGTACTCAGGCAGAGTCATCATGGTTTTGTGAAAGGGAGATCAGTTTGATCAATTTCTTGGTGTTGTTTGAGGAGGTGATGCAGATGTACTGTACCTAGATTTCCAGAAGGTATTTGATGAGGTGATTGCAGTGCTCTGAAATGCAGATGGAACTGGGTGTCTTCATGCATAAATCACAAAGGTTAGTATAGACATGTGGCAAATAATTAGGAAAGCAAATAGACTGTTATTATTTATCACAAGGACAATTAAATGCAAAAGTTGGGAGGTTAGGATTCAGGTATACAGGACACCAGTGAGCTTGAAGTCCTGTGCACGGTATTGGCCACCTTATCTAAGGAAGGAGGTAAATAATTTGGAGGCAGTTCATAAAAGGTTTACCAGACCTCCATTTACCTGGAATGGGTCATTGACCTCTGAGGAACATTGCCTGGCACAATAGGACTGGGCTCATAAACACTGGAATTTGGAAGAGTAAGGGTTAACTTGATTGACTCCCAAGGGGTCTTGACAAAAAGGATGTAGAGAGGATGTTTCCTCTTGTTGGACAGTCTAAAAAGGAATCATTGTTTTAAAAATCAGCGAAAATCATTTAAAACAGAGAAGAGGTGGATTTCTCTCTCACAGGGTTGTGAATCTTTGCAACCCTCTTTGTCAAAAGGCAATGGAAGCAGAGTCTTTGAATCCTTTAAAGGCGGAGGTCAATAGATTCTTGGTCATCATGGAGGTGAAAGGTTATTTGGAATCAGATTAGCCACAATTTTATTGAATGATAGAGCAGAGTTGAGGGGCAGAGCGGCCTGCTCCTGTTCTCTATGTCTATGCCCATCCATTTGTACATGGAGAAGCCAGATCTTGTATCATGATAACACATGGGCCATAAGTGGAGATAACCTGACGGCTGTGATACCACTGAAAGATGTTGGGTGGAATTTTCATTTTCATTGTGCATTAAGTAAGTTTTAATGAAAGACAAAATGCTTCACGCGGAGAAGAATTACGTCTCTAGAAACTAGACTGAACTTTTATAAAAAGAACACTGTCCGACAGCTTCAGGCAAACTTCCCTGAGTTTGAAAGCTGACTCTGTAAACCTACAGGAAAAGACTGAACTCAGCTCCTACTACTTGGAAAAGGGAGCAATTGTGATCCAGAAATTGGACTGATGCCAGAGAGAGACTCTTTAAAATAGCTTGGAGTGTAGAAAAGTCTGCAAGTATAATGGTGCTCTTGTTTGGTTTAATGATTCCAAGTAACTAAATGCACTGCATGGTATATATTGTATATGAGTCCTTATGCGCACTCTGACAAAGACATTTGTGTGGTTCAATGCAAGTGTCCAGTGGTGGGACTGTAGGGGGTTCCCTACAAAAAGATGCTGTGAACGCAATTCATGGGGCAGGATGTGGTCTGCCAGCCATCAGCGTGCTGTCGTTGACTCCATTCTGAATCCACTTAAGGAGTCATTCGGATTCTAACCTCATTACTTGGTTCATTCATGGACAAAAGAGTTGAACTCCAGAGGTGAGGTCAGAGTGACATCAAGGCAGTATTGGACTGAATGTGGCATCAAAACTGGAGTCAATGGGAATCCGGGGGAAATCTCTCCGCTGGTTGGAGTCATACCTGAAACAAAGGAAGATGGTCATTGGGGGTTAATGATATCTCTGCAGGAACTCCTCAGGGAGTGCGCTAGGCCGAATCAGCTTCAGCTGCTACATCAATGACCTTCCCGGCATCATACCAGACGTCGTGCTGAAGGTTCGCACAATGCTCAGCACCATTCGTGCCCTCTCAGATACTGAAGCAATCTTTAGTTATATGTTACCAGACCTGAACAACATCCCGGTTTGGACTGAGAATCAGCAAGTAACATTTCCATCACACAAAAATGCCATTTGTACCAGGCAAAGATCATTCCTAATAAAAAGAATCTAACTATGCTTCCTTGACATTCAATGCCATTGCTATCACTGAATCCACACTATCAACATCTGGGGGATATCATTGATCAGAAACTGAACTATTTCAGCCATATAAATACTGTGGTTACAAAAGCAGTCAGAGGCTATGAATCCTGCAGCACCTCCTGATTCTCCAAAGTCCGTCCACCATTTACAATGCACAAGTCAGAGCTCTGGTAGAATATTCTCCAGTTGACTGGATGAGGCAGCTTGAATATCATGCAGTCATAGAGATGTACGGCACGGAAACAGACTCTTCAGTCCAACTCATCCATGACGACCAGATATCCTAACCTAACCTAGTCCCATTTGCCAGCACTTGGCCCATATCCCTCCAAACCCTTCCTATTCATATACCCATCGAAATGCCTCTTAAATGTTGCAATTGTACCAGCCTGTACCACATCCTCTGGCAGCTCATTCCATACACGCATCTCACTCTGTGTGAAAGGTTGTCCCTTAGGTCCCTTTTAAATTTTTTCTCTTTCACACTAAACCTATGCCTTCCAGCTCTGGACTCCCACACCCCAGGGAAAAGACTTTGTCTATTTACCCTAACCATGCACCTCAAGATTTTATAAACTTCTATAAGGTCACCCCTCAGCCTCCGACGCTCCAGGGAAAACAGCCCCAGCCTGTTCAGCCTCTCCTTGTAGCTCCAATCCTCCAACCCTGGCAACATCCTTGTAAATCTCGCCTGAGCCCTTTCAAGTTTCACAACATCCTTCCATTTGGAGGGAGACAGGAATTGCACACAATATCCCAAATGTGGCCTAACCAAAGTCCTGTACAGCTGCAACATGACCTCCTTACTCCAATACTCAATACTCTGTCCAATAAAGGAAAGCATACCAAATGCCTTCTTCACTATCACTCAAGAAACTTGACAATATCCATGACAGCTTCGCCCACTTGATTGGCCAGCCCATTCACCACCTTTGGCATTCCCTCCTTTCAGTGGCAGCAGTATGTGCAATGTGCAGGAACTCATTCGGCTTCTCTGGCATCTTCCAAGCTTATGACTTATACTACCTAGAAGGACAAGGACAGTAGGTACATGGGAACAGCACTACCTGCAATTCCCCTCTGAGCCACTTACCATCCTGATATCGAAGCAAGTTGTTGGTCAAATTCCTTGATCTGCCTCCCTAACAATATAGTCTTTAGGTAACCCTGCAGGTTCAAGAAGGCAGCTTACTGTCACCCTCTCCTGAGAAAGTAAGGATGGACAATAAACACTGACCCCATCAGCGATACACATCTCCCTTAAATAAATAAACAAAATACAACAACTTCTGAATTGCACACATGAACTCCATATTGGCTCTCAGTTTTGTTGAAGCAGTAGGTGGTGAATGTCAACGGTTTTGTCCTCTTTACCATTGCAACATCTGAACCAATGTATTCCTGGCTGTGCACTAGTACCTCAGCACATTTCCTTGTAAATATTGCAAGTTATTTAATGTCTTCTATAAATTAAAATTTTGGAACATTCCTGACTAACGCAGTCATTGATAAACAAACAGTAAAAGGTTCCTAACATTTTAATTCAACTGAAGTAGCTTTTGACATTGAAGTCAATCAGTAACAAACTAGCAAAGCATATTTAGCTCTGACATTGCTCTGCTGACTGCCTAAGGAACACTCGTTTCCCAGAAGCTATTCATTACATTGGGTCACCACAATTTTTGTGCTGCTCCTGATTTCCTATACATGTAAATTCTGACCCTGCTGCCTGGGCAGCTGTTGCAATGAACTGGGAGTTTTCAGCAGTTGCACCCTCAGTTACATGCAGGTTTGTCCGAGAGACATATATTTCCAGTAGTCAACCCGTGGAGTGCATTCTCTCTTCCACAGTGAATTCACGACATAAATCCCTAACCAATGGGTTGGTTCAAACGTACTCTGAGCCACAGTCAAAGGCTTACCCACAAGCTTGATCTAAAACATTCCGCTTGCAAAAACAATCCATATTAAAGAGACAAAAATGTTTGCAGTCTGTATTACATTACTGACACGCAGGCTTTTTTGTCTCGATTTTGGATGAATTTTTCATGAATACATGTTAAGGTTTCCATGCGTCCCTTCAATCCCTGTAATTCCAATTAAAAGGTTTTGAGGTAAAGTGATTTCTGTTTTAAAAAAATTCTTTGGCTACCACTCTCTGTTCTCACACTTCCAAACCAAAAAGCACTTCATTGGCTGTAAAGTGTTTGGAGTGGTCCAGTGGTCATGAGAATGCCATGCAAATACAAACCTTTCTTTGTAACCCTGTCTTATTGTGGCATGGCAGTGTGCCAGTGATCAGTATTCTCATCTCAGAGTTGAAGGTTGCACCTTCAAATCCCCTTCCCGGAACTTGATGTCAAAATCCAAGTTGACCCAAAGGGGGCGCAGTGGTAGTCTGGCGCACTGACCTCTACACTGCTGAAGCCAAACACCAACTCGAGGGCACCTCTTCCTACAGCCCCCCCGACCATGACCCCACCCCCCCCCCCCCATCACCAAGCCATCATCTCCCAGACCATACAGAACCTCATCACCTCAGGAGATCTCCCACCCACAGCTTCCAACCTCATAGTCTGGGAACCACGCACTGCCCGGTTCTACCTCCTTCCCAAGATCCACAAGCCTGACCACCCTGGCCGACCCATTGTCTCAGCATGCTCCTGCCCCACTGAACTCATCTCTACCTATCTCGACCCTGTCCTATCACCACTAGTCCAGGAACTCCCCACATACTTTCGAGACACCACCCATGCCCTCCACCTCCTCCAAGACTTCCGTTTCCTCGGCCTACAATGCCTCATCTTCACCATGGATATCCAATCCCTCTACACCTCCATCTGCCATGACCAGGGCCTCCAAGCCCTCCGTTTTTTTCCTCTCCAGATGTCCCCAACAGTACCCTTCCATCAACACTCTCATTCGTTTGGCCGAACTGGTCCTCACCCTTAACAATTTCTCCTTCGAATCCTCCCACTTCCTCCAGACCAAAGGGGTAGCCATGGGCACACGTATGGGCCCCAGCTATGCCTGTCTCTTTGTTGGCTACGAAGAACAGTTGATCTTCCGTAATTACACCAGCACCACTCCCCACCTCTTCCTCCGCTACGTTGATGACTGCATTGGCGCCACCTTGTGCTCCCACGAGGAGGTTGAGCAATTCATCAACTTCACTCACACATTCCACCCTGACCTTAAATTTACCTGGACCATCTCTGACGCCTCCCTCCCCTTCCTGGACCACTCCATCTCCATTAATGACGACCGACTTGACACTGACATTTTTTACAAACCCACCGACTCCTACAGCTACCTGGATTACACCTCTTCCCACCCTACCTCTTGCAAAAATGCCATCCCGTATTCCCAATTCCTCTGCCTCTGCCGTATCTACTCCCAGGAGGACCAGTTCCACCACAGAACACACCAGATGGCCTCCTTCTTTAGAGACTGCAATTTCCCTTCCCACGTGGTTAAAGATGCCCTCCAACGCATTTCGTCCACATCCCACACCTCCACCCTCAAACCCCACCCCTCCAACCGTAACAAGGACAGAACACCTTCCACCCTACCAACCTTCACATAAACCAAATCATCCGCCAACATTTCCGCCACCTCCAAAAAGACCCCACCACCAGGGATGTAAATCTCTCCCCACCCCTTTCCGCCTTCCGCAAAGACCGTTCCCTCCGTGACTACCTGGTCAGGTTCATGCCCTCCCTACAACCCACCCTCCCATCCTGACACTTTCCCCTGCCACCGCAGGAACTGTAAAACCTGTGCCCACACCTCCTCCCTCACCTCCATCCAAGGCCCTAAAGGAGCCTTCCACATCCACTAATATCATTTATTGTATCCGTTGCTTCCGATGCGGTCTCCTCTATATTGGGGAGACTGGGCGCTTTAGGGAACATCTCCTAGCATAGCGCTTTAGGGAACATCTCCGGGACACCTGCACCAATCAACCACACTGCCCCGTGGCCTAACATTTCAACTCCCCCTCCCACTCTACTGAGGACATGGAGGTCCTGGGCCTCCTTCACCGCCGTTCCCTCACCACCAGACGCCTGGAGGAACCCCAGGGCATCAATGTGGACTTCAACAGTTTCCTCATTTCCCCTTCCCCCACCTCACCCTAGTTCCAAACTTCCAGCTCAGCACTGTCCCCATGACTTGTCCGGACTTGTCCTACCTGCCTATATCCTTTTCCACCTATCCACTCCACCCTCTCCTCCCTGACCTATCACCTTCATCCCCTCCCCCACTCACCTATTGTACTCTATGCTACTTTCTCCCCACCCCACTACCCCCCCCCGCCCCCTCCCCCCTCCTCTAGCTTATCTCTCCACACTTCAGGCTCTCTGCCTTTATTCCTGATGAAGGGCTTTTGCCCAAAACGTCGATTTCGCTGCACTTTGGATGCTGCCTGAACTGCTGTGCTCTTCCAACACCACTAATCCAGAATTCCATCAGAGTGCTGATGTATTGGCTTTTGGCTGAGTTGAGGCCTAGATTTTGTGCTGAGTGGCAAAGTCAGGGTGTGCACTGCTAATCTCAGAGGAAGTCACCCCCTTTGTCTATCGTGATCTTGGTTGTGTTGATTTTCGTTTTCCCAAAGTCAGTTTCAATCTCCAAGTAAATTGAAGGGATCGCCACATGTCCAGAGTCAGAAGTCACATGACACCTTTCGGAACATGACTTCAAATAAACCTATTGGACTAGAACCTGGTGTCATGTGACTTATGACTTTGTCCACCCCAGTCCAACACTGGTACATCCAGAAACAGTGATGCCATCTAATAGGGCAAATACCCAATCACATTGATGCATTCTCACAAACGTGACAGCAGGAAGTGAAATTCACTGAATTTCACATGTTTAAAATTATATCTTGCAGAGAAAGAAAAATAAATGATGGGAGCATATTCATGGGATGAAAGTAGAAGCTGAATTATTCTACAAATTGAAAAAATGTGGAAGTCTTTTATCATACCAGTTAAATTTGACATTTTGCAAATATAAAATTAACTTTGCAGGTACTGTTAGGCTGTTCAGCATTATTTATTCATTTGGTACTGTTTAAATAAAAAGTTACACCTCATGTAACAAGGTATAACCTTTCAAGTGTTTCTTTCCCAAAGAGAATAAAAGTGTAAAAAAAAAGTAGATTCCTGTCAATTCAGTGATTTTATATTGTCAACTGTGGAGATTTCCACATCTCTGGAAAGTACAGGATCAATGACAGCAACTTCTCAATGCCCAGATTAACTGCACAGATGCAGACCCTATAAGAGATTGTCAGTTTCTTAGAGGAGAAACAAAAGCAGATTTTCTCATTACCACAGTGAAGTCTGAGATGTTAAACTCAGGTCCCGGTAAAGGTGCATGTGAAAGATCTCCCACCCTATTTCCGAGAAAGACAGAGGAGTTCTTTCGGATGTTCTTGGCAGAATTAAGTCCTCAACCTTCACCACTAAACAGATTTTCTGGTCATTATCACGATGCTGTTTATGGAAGCTTGCTATGCACATATTGGCTACTGTGCGTTTTTTAATATTGTAAAACATGACTGTAGTTCAAAAGTACTTCCATGTAAAGTGCTTTAGAATTTAAAGAGGTCTTGAGCACAATTTCAAGAGCACTATACAGGCAGTCCCTGGGTTACACATGAGTTCATAAGCCAATATGTACACAAGGCAGAACAATATAAAAGAGCTATTTGTAAGTATGAGCAAACTATTGCATGTTGGATCTTCAACATTAATATTAATACATCCCTGTATGGGATCTCATTCATAAGCAACAGGTGGTGAAGGAACCAACAAGAGGGAAAAACATTCTTAGGGTGAGAGGGGAAAGATATAAAAGAGACCTAAGGGGCAACTTTTTCACAGAGGGTGGTACGTGTATGGAATGAGCTGCCAGAGGAAGTGGTGGAGGCTGGTACAATTGCAACATTTAAGAGACATTTGGATGGGTATATGAATAGGAAGGGTTTGGAGGGATATGGGCCGGGTGCTGGTAGGTGGGACTAGATTGGGTTGGGATATCTGGTCGGCATGGACGGGTTGGACCGAAGGGTCTGTTTCCATGCTGTACATCTCTATGACTCTGTGACTCTATGACTCTATGATCTCATCCTTACCAATCTGCCAGCTGCTGATGCATCTGTCCATGACAGTACTTGTAAGAACGACCATCACACAATCCTTATGGCAATGAAGTCCACCTTCACATTGAGAATTGTATGGCACTATCACCTTGCTAAATGGGACGACTTCAAACAGATCTAGAACTCAAAACTGGGCAGCCATGAAGCGCTGTGGGCCATCAACAGCAACAGAATTGTACTCCATCACGATCTGTAACCTCTTGGCCTGACATATATCCTCACTCAACCATTAACATCCAGCCAGGGGATCAACCCTGGATCAATGGAGTGTGCAGGATGGCATGCCAGGAGCAACACTAGGCATCCCCATAAATGAGGTATCAACCTGGTGAAGCTACCATACTGGATTTGCGTGCCAAATAGGATTATCAACAAGTGAGAGACAGAGCTGAGTGATCCCACAAGCAATGGATTAGGTCAAAGCTCTGCAGTATAGCCACATCCATCCATGAATGGTGGTTGACAAGTAAACTACTCACTAGAGGAGGACAGTTCACAAATATCCCCATCCTCAATGATGGAGGAGCCCAGTGCTAAAGATAAGGCTGAAGCATTCACAGCGATCTTCAGCTAGAAGCGCTAAGTGGATGACCAACCTTGGCCTCATCCAGTGGATCCCAGCATCACCGATGCCAGTCTTCAGTCAATTTAATGCACTACATGTAGTACCAAGAAACAATTGGGGGCACTGGATACTGCAATGTCTATGGGCTCTGACAAAATTCTGGCCGCAGTACTGAAGACCTGGTCTCCAGGACTTGCCATTACCCTGGCCAATCTGTTCCAGTGTAGTTCGAACACTAGCAACACCCCAACAACATGGTAAGTTGCCCAGGTATGTCCTCTACACAGAAAAGTCCAAACCAGCCAATTACAACCCCATCAGACTATTCTCAATCATCAGTAAAGTGATGTGAGGCACCACCAACAGTGTTATCAAGTTGCACCTGCTCAACAATAACCTGTTCAGTGACTCCCAGTTTGGGTTCCAGCAGGGCCACTCATCTCCTGATCTCATTACAGCCTTGGCTCAAACATGGACAAAACAGTTGGTTTCCAACAGTGAGGTGAGAGGGTCTGCCTTTGAAATCAAGGCCACATTTGACCAAATGTGGCATCAAGGAGCCAGCCAATAATGCCTATATACGTCGAGTGAATAAAAAAAACTGCCAGTTTGTTCAAAAGCGAATTGACGTATTTGAGGAAATCAGGAACTCCGTTTCTGACAGCACTCTGACTTTGCCTACAGCACATGGATTACAGTGGTTCAAGTAGGCAGCTGATTAAAACCTTCTCGGGGGATTAGGGATGGGCAGCAAATGCTGGCCCAGCTTTGCCAACCAACCCTTGAAAGAAATTTGAAAATTATATTTGGATCTGACCTGTGGTACCAATATCCTTATTTTGTTTCTCCCTTGTGCAGTTTGCAATGTTGACTGGTGGTTTAGGCTCTCCGCTGTGATCAATAATCCATCTCCTTCCAGATTTGACATTGATGCAAATGTGTTGCTGGAAAAGCGCAGCAGGTCAGGCAGCATCCAAGGAGCAGGAGAATCAACATTTCGGGCATGAGCCCTTCTTCAGATTTGATAGTGATACCGTTCTATTGGGTAAATGGTTATGTAGTAGGTAAATGAAACAAACAGAATTGATATATTAGTTACTTTATGATTGGCTTCTTGTGTCAGATCGCTGTGGACAAAACCTCACTCACTGGAAAAGAATGTTTCAAAACTTCATGTTCCTGTGATGCTGTTAGGGAGTCACAAATTACCATGAAAGTGACCATTTCAATGTGCTACAGATCATTCATGCCTTTTAATAGCAGCAGCTATATACAGCATAACCTCTTGGTCAAAGTTAAGAGGAAGGCCAGTTCATTTGACTCCTGGCACCTAGGGCTTGTGTTGCCTGGGCAATAGCTAAATCAAATTGCTATGTGCACTGAGGCTCAGTTGTCAAGCTGAGTTCCCAATTTGGTGGATATGCCGAGTTTATTTAGAGTTGGTTTTGAGTGAGACCAATGTGCGTGTCAGTAGCACCAACCATCGGATTGCCAACTCTTACTGCACCCTGATGTCATTGTTTCCTGATATTGCGACCAACTCCCCAACCATTCTATCACTGCCCCCTTCCCCCAGCCCATTGTCTCCACTACGAATGACCTCACTCAAGAAGGAAACAACACTTCATCTTCCTACGTCGATTGGAAATCATTCCCATGTGATTGGAAGATTATTGACAGCCAGTCAAGTAGCCCATTTTCCAACATCAATAATTCTATATCAATAAATGGAATTATTCAAAGCAAATTTGTTTTTTTTAATGCCCCACCTTATTGTTTTCTCTCAGAGATGAGCCCTAGACATGAATATGTAAGTCCTGCAGACTTCCGGTCAACTCTCAAGGGTTTATAAACTCATCCCAATGTGGAACTTGATACTATATTAGTTCTTCATTTGAGTCTTCTGCTGAGAGCTGTAAGAAATGGCATCAACGAACAGCCTCATCATTGACCTCCTTCCTACTCAACCCTTCCCCCATCCCTCAGTTGACATCAACTTCATTACTTAAAGGATACTGATGTAATGGAAAGCACTTTCCACAGTCTTCAGCATCAAAAGAGGCTTTCGGCTATTGAGTGGATTTAAAAACGACATTATTGCATTTAAATAAATTTGTTTGAGAGGTGTGGTGTAGACGAGGGTCGACATGACTCGTTTCTTATTTCTTGGGTCCTGGCTACTCATGCATTCTATTAATAAAGAAATCTTCACAAACGAGGAAGAGAAATATTCTCTTCACATCATTCCAGCCCTCAATGCTTTACCCCCTGCACAATTACTCAGTCTTCTGAACTCGTAAAATGAAAAAAGAATGACAAATTTCCACCCTGTAGGAGCACTGTGTGTTTACTACTCGGTTTCATTATGTTAAGATGAGGTAAATGTATGTAAAGAGACGTCAGTTCATTAGTTTTGAACGATAAATCAAAGAGATGAAACAACACCGATGACAAGTGTTCGGTATGTTTACAAACCAGGAGCAGCGTATTGTACTAGTTAATTGAATTTCTGTACCATGGTTTGCTCAGTTTTCTAATATTTGTTATGCAGATTGTCATGTGTCAATATTTATTTGTGCCACTCACGCAGGGTACAAAGTATTTTGAACTACCATGACAATAAGTTTGAGCTTTGAAGACCATTGAACCCAAGTAATTTCTTGCCTCCTACATTTGCTGACAGAGAGAGCAGTGTTGTGGACTGTGACACATTCCACTCTCAACCCTCCTCTGTAAGGTATTCAAAGAAGCCACAAGTGATCTCCTCTGTGACTGTAACAGTGACAAGATCCAGGAAACAGATGCTCTGCATTATTTTGAACTTCGGTGACTAGGTCAGAATGCTGGACCTTCGAGGGAAACAGGAATCAGACTTGACAATCCCCCACTTGTCCTCATCAAACACACTGAAGCATTTGATCATTCCTTCTTTGATTTGATTTGTTGTCAGAATGTGAGTGTTTCTGGGAAGACTAGGCCCATCTTGAATTGCTATGGTCTTGAACTGCGACAGACTGTCTTGAAGATGCTTCTGCAATGTTGTGATTTTGCTGCTATTGACCTGTTCAATGTTCCACTTCTGGGAGAAAGCGAGGACTGCAGGTGCTAGAGATCAGAATTGAGAGGGTGTTGCTGGAAAAGCACAGCTGGTCAGGCAGCATCCGAGGAGCAGGAGAATCGACATTTCAAACATAAACTCTTCATCAGAACTGAGGCTTGTGGGCCAAGGGGGCTGAGGGATAAATGGGAGGGGGGTGGGGCTGGGGGGAAGGTAGCTGAGAGTGTGATGGATGGATGGAGGTGGGGGGGGTTAAAGGTGATAGGTCGAAGAGGAGGGTGGAGCGGATAGGTGGGAAGAAAGATGGACAGGTCAAGAGGGTGGTGCCGAGTTGGAAAGTCGGATCTGAGATAAGGTGGGGGGAGGATAAATGAGGAAACTAGTGAAATCCGCATTAATCCCATGTGGTTGTAGCAGCCTAAGGCAGAAGATGAGGTATTCTCAGCACCATTCTCAGAAGGTAATTGAATTGCTTGGCAGTCTTGCTATCCAGAGCAAAATTCATCGCTTTTAGTTTGAGTGCTGTGGTTAGCCTCGACTCTTGTTGATACTTGGTGGGTTAGCACTGTAAGTATAAGGCCAAAGAGTTGCAGGATGGGGGCATGGTTGGCATGAGTTGGCACTAAGTTGCCTGCAGGGCTAAAGAAATCGATGGAGGTCCTGTAAGCATCATAACTTGATACGTCTCTGCACCCAGCTCAGTCCACAGTCTCCCAGAGTTATCTACTCTGATCTCTGTACCCATTCCCACACTAGCCACAGAACATTGGGAGGGTTTGAGATATATGGATAGGCTGGATAGGCTGGGACTTTTTAACTGGAGTGTAGGAGATTGAGGGTGACCTTATAGAGGTTTATGATATCATCAGGGACATTGACAAGGTCAGGAATGAAGGTATTTTCTCTAGGGTGGGAGAAGTCAAAACAAGGAGGCAGATCTTTAAGGTGAGAGGAGAAAGATTGGAAAGGGACCTAAGGGGCAACTGTTTCACACAGAGGGTGGTTCATATGGATTCATAGTGTCACACAGCACAGAAACAGGCCGTTCGGTCCAACCAGTCCATGGCAAACATAATCCCAAACTAAACCTGCCTTCTGCTGGCCTGTATCCCTCCAAACCTTTCCTATTCATGTATTTATCCAAAAGTCTTTTAAATGTTGTAATTTTACCTATATCCACCACTTCCTCTGGAAGTTCATTCCACAAGCAAACCACTCTCTGTATGGTTTTTAAAACTCTCTCCTCTCATCTTAAAAATGTGCACCCTAATCTTAAAATCTCCCATGTGGAATGAATTGCCTGGGGAAGTGGTAGATGCATGTACAGTTACAGTATTTAAAAGACATTTGGTTAAGTACATGCATAGGAAAGGTTTAGGGGGATATAGGCCAAAGACAGGCAAGTTGGACTAGTTTATTTTGGGAAACTTGTTCGGCATGGACAAGTTGGACCAAAGGGTCTGTTTCCATGCTGTATGATTCTGTGATTCCCTGGATAGAAATATGGAAATAAAGGCAGCCAGTTTTAGAGACTGTGTTCATGGAGCTTGGAATTCCTCTGTGTCTATGTTCCTGACTAGGAAGTGAAAATCCTTCCCAACATTTCAAAAATATTTCATTGGATATAACACACTTGAAGTGTCCTGAGGTTGTGAAAAATGCTATATTTTTTTTAACCTGTTGTCTTGGTTGGACAATGGCAGCATCTCAGGAATATGTACTCAATGACAAGCTGTACATCTTTTTTCAAAATGTAAGCAAGAATCTTGTATACTTAGTCTTAAAATATAAAAACACTGAAGAGCAGCCAGTTGATCATGTTGCTCAAAAATAAATCCCAAAGCAATCTGACACTTTCTGGTGAGCTTTCCTTTACCTTCCACCTGTTCTTGTCGGATCAGCAGGATGAAAACTCTACTGCCTTCATTTATTCAGCATCATCGTGTTCTTCTCTGGTAAACAGCATAGATCAGAAGCCAACATTTCTGGAGGTTTAACATATACTTTATATTCTTCCTCTGGGATTTCTTAGTTTATAATAGTCCCTAAAAATGTGGAATTGTAATTATTCCTGTATAACTGGGATAATATTTATATAGGAAATACTTTTGATCTCCCTAGGATATCAAAATAGAAGGAAGCAGCTTAATGGTCCTTAAAAGATTTAGTATTCCCAAACTAGTTTTCCACAAAAGTAAAAGGGTAGCGTATATCCTTTCATATAATTTCACTAAAGGTTCTGCCAATTCCTTTAACTTAAATGCTGCAGTGCTTCCCAACTAGTGAAAGCATATTGCCTGATTTCTATGACATATTTTCTATTGAACGGAACGAAGAGTGAGGGAAAATATGTGGTTGTACACAAGACATCATTCAGCCCTTTGAGCAGTTCAATGTGATTTGCACCTTCTCTTCCCCATTTTGGTTCTGTAGCCCTGTCACTCTGTCAATCTCAGGTTTTGAATTTCCAAATGACCTTCAGCTACAAGCTGGTAGAGAGAACCAGATTTTTCGACACTGTATGTGCTGTAGTATCTCCTGGCACCATCTCTGAATGACCAGGGTCCAATGTTGAAGCTATGTCCCTTCATTCAGAACTCACCAACTAGAGGAGTTATTTTATCTCACTATCAAATCTCATAATCCACTTGACACATCATAATTCTAACACCTGATATACTCCACACTGTAATATTATTCCATAATATCAGACTTGGCATCAACACTGGAACCTCTCCAGTCTGGATCAGTTGGTGCCAAGTCATTTCTGGATTCTAGAATTTTCTGGATTATAGCACTGTGTTAGAATGTTGAACCATAAGTGTGTGAACCAGGAACATTATGGGTATAAACAATTACCTGAAGATTGGTGATGCAACAATATAACACAATAATAAACATTGTGCGTGGAGTCCAAAGAGATAGGGAAAGCGTTAAATTACTATTTTTTGTCAGTATTCACATTGGAAAAAGACAATATTGTCAAGGAAAATACTGAGAAATAGGCCACTCGACGGTGGGATTGAGGTTCACAAGGAGAAGGTGTTAGAAATTCTGGGAAGTGTGAAAATAGATAAATCACCTGGGCTGGATGGGATTTATCCTAGGATTCTCTGGGAAGCCAGGGAGGAGATTGCCGAGCCTTTGGCTTTGATCTTTATGTTGTCATTGTCTACAGGAGTAGTGCCAGAAGACTGGAGGAGAGCAAACGTTGTTCCCTTGCTCAAGAAGGTGAGTAGAGACAACGCTAGAAATTATAGACCAGTGAGCCTTACTTCCGTTGTGCATAAAGTGTTGGAAAATGTTTTAAGAGATAGGATTTATAATAATCTCGATAGGAATAAGTTGATCCAGGATAGTCAACATGGTTTCGTGAAGGATAGGTCATGCCTCAGAAACCTTATTGAGTTCTTTGAGAAGGTGACAAAACAGGTGGATGAGGGTAACGCCGTTGATGTGGTGTGTATGGATTTCAGTAAGGCATTTGATCAGATGCACAAAATACAGAGGCATGGGATTAAGGGTGATTTAGCGGTTTGGATCAGAAATTAGCTAACTAAAAGAAGACAGAGGGTGGTGGTTGAAGGGAAATATTCATCCTGGAGTTCAGTTACTAGTGATGTATCGCATGGATCTGTTTTGGGTCCATTGCTGTTTGTCATTTTTATAAACAACCTGGATGAGGGCGTCGAAGGATGGGTTAGTAAAGTTGTGGATGACGCTTAGGTTGGTACAGTTGTGGATAGTGCCGAAGGGTGCTTTAGGTTACAGAGGGACACAGATAAGCTGCAGAGCTGGGCTGAGAGGTGGCAAATGGAGTTTCATGTGGAAAAAGTTTGAGGTGATTCACTTTGGAAGGAGGAACAGGAATGCAGAGTACTGGGCGAATGGTAAGAACCTTGGTAGCGTAGATGAGTAGAGAGATTTTGGTGTCCATGTGCACAGATCCCTCAAAATTGCCATCCAGGTTAAAAGGGTTGTTAAGAAGGTGTATGGTGTGTTAGCTTTTATTAGTAGAGGAATCATGTTTCAGAACCATGAGGTCATGTTGCAGCTGTACAAAACTCTGGTGTAGCGCCACTTGGAGTATTGCCTGCAGTTCTGGTCACCGCATTATAGGAAGGATGTAGAAACTTTGGAAAGGATTCAGAGGAGATTTACTAGGATGTAGCCTGGCATGGAGGGAAGGTCTTATGGGGAAAGGTTGAGGGAGTTGAGACGGTTTTCATTAGAGAGAAGGTTGAGAGGTGACTTAATTGAGACATATAAGATAATCAGTGGGTTAGATCGGGTGGACAGTGAGAGCCTTTTTCCTCGATGGCGATGGCTAGCAGGAGAGGTGATAGATATAGGACAGAAGACAGAGGCAGTTTCTTTACTCAGAGAGTAGTAGGGGCGTGGAATGCACTGCCTGCAGCAGTAGTAGACACACCAACTTTACGGGCATTTAAATGCTCAGTGATAGACGAGAATGGAATAGTGTAGGTTAGATGGGCTTCAGATTGGTTTCACAGAGCAGCGCAACATTGAGGGCTGAAGTGCCTGTACTGCACTGTAATGTCCTATGTTCTATGTTTTATATTGTTTTACTTCTCCTAATACTAGTATTGTCCATGTATTCAAGTCCCGGACTAGATCAGAGGCTAGAAATCTTGCAACAAGTAACTACCATGACATGCTAAAGCCTGTTCATCACCCTCAGGACATAAGTCAGGAGTGTGATGGAATACTCCCCACTTGCCTGGATGAGTGCAGCTCCAACAACATTAAAGAAGCTTGACACCATCCAAGTCAAAGTAGTCCGCTTGATTGGCACCACGTCTACAAACATTCAGTCCCTCCACCACCGACACTCAGTAGCAGCGGTGTGTACTATCTACAAGATGCACTCACCAAAGATCCTTCGAAAGCACCTTCCAAATCCATTGCCACTTCCATCTAGAAGGACAATGGCAACACATGCATGGGAATACCAAATTCCGCTCCAAGCCACTCACTAACATGACTTGGAAATGTATTGCCATTCCCTTAGTGTTGCTGGGTCAAAATTCTGGAACTTGCTTAATAATGGGATTGTGGATGTACCTACAGCACATGGGCTGCACGCGGTCCACGAAAGCAGTTCACCATCACCCTTTTAAAGGCAATTAGGGACAGGCAATAAATGCTGGAGCAGCCAGTGATGCTCACGGTACATGAGTGAATTTTATATAAGCTGCACCCAAACAGTCGGGCAGCAAGTCCATGTGTTTCTTGGAACTGCTCAAGAGCTTTCCAGATAACTGATGTTTCGAAGTAATAGACTTCTAGACGGGGAAGGTTGCAATGTAATTCAAGCTGGGTTTTTGCAGTATTGTGTTCTCTTCATGTACTCTTTCCTGTCACAATCTGGAAGCTGCACCTTTGTTGGTTAAATTACCTGTATCACCATTTCATCCATGGGCCAATGACTCTATTTTGCAATAATTTAGGTATTGGATTAATTATTAGTAAAGTTATTTGCTTCTCGTTCGTGGAATATTAAATTCAGACTAAGGCTTCAGGATAAAATATCTAAAACATTAACTTTCAATTCAAATTAAAAACTGGAACACAAACAAATACAGCAAATGAGGAAGAGACATATCAGCGACGTGCATTCTTAAAGCAGTAAAATGCCTCAAGGAGCTTCAAAGAAATGTAATCAATCAGCCCAAAAACCTTACATTGAGCAAGTGAGGAGACATTATGAGAGGGAATTAAAAGTTCTGTGAAACAGGTAGGTTTTAAAGAGGGCTATAAAAAAGATCAAGAGGCCAATATTGGTGGCAGGGGTGAGGGGGTTGGGCAGACGTAGAGGTGCAGAAGTGTGGAATTACAGGATTTAGTATCTATGTTATTGAAGACACAGATTATAATGGTCGGGCGAAGGATACATAAGAAACCAACATTGGAGGCATTCCACTGATATGTTCCAGACAGGCAAAAGTGAGGACTGCAGATGCTGGAAATCAGAGTCTAGATGAGAGTGGTGCTGGAAAAGCGCAGCAGGTCAGGCAGCATCTGAAGAGCAGGAAAATTGATGTTTCGGACAAAAGCCCTTCATCGGGAATGAAGCCTTATCCCTAATAAAGGGCTTCTGCCCGAATCCTCGATTTCCCAGCTCCTCGGATGCTGCCTGACCTGCTGCGCTTTTCCAGCACCATTCTAATCTAAAATGTTCCAGATATCCCATCAGCTGCCAGGCTGAGATCGGGGCTCATATTTTTCAAAGCATTGGCCTTGGTCTCTGGATTACTAATTCAATGACAATGTCATTATGCCCCACTTTCCATTGAGTATCAGGAGTCAATATAGATCAGTGAGCACGGAGGCAATAAATAAATAGGATTTGATAGATGTTAGTCATGGGCAGCTGAGTTTTGAATCAAGTTAATGAAGGATGGAAGGCTGCTAAGGACAATATCAGAGGAGTCAAATTGCGAAAAGCATGGATAAGATATTTAACTATAGAGGGGCAAAGGCACGAACAAAGTGAAGTGATATTATAAAGCTGCAATTCAGGGCAGGATTTCTGATGGAGAAGCTATGGGTTGGAAGCTTAGTTTAGGATTAAATAGGATGGCAAGATCAAAGCAGTCTATCTCGGCCTGGATTAGAGTGATGCTGGAAAAGCACAGCAGGTCAGGCAGCATCCGAGGAGCAGGAACATCGACGTTTTGGGCAAAAGCCTTTCATCAGGAATGAAGGCAGGGAGCCTCCAGGGTGGAGAGATAAATGGGAGGGAGGGTGGGGCTGGGGAGAAGGTAGCAGAGAGTGCAATAGGTGGATGGAAGTGGGTATGGAGGTAATAGGTCAGAGAGGAGGGTGGAGTGGATAGTTGGGAAGGGAGATTGGCAGGTAGGACAGGTCATGAGGACAGTGTTGACCTGGAAGGTTGGAACTGGGGTTAGGTGGGGGGAGGGGAAATGAGGAAACTGGGGAAGTCCACATTGATGCCCTGAGGTTGAAGTGTTCTGAGACGGAAGATGAAGCGGAAGATGAGGGGGTTGTGGTGGAGGAGGCCCAGGACCTGCATGTCCTCGCCAGAGTGGGAGGGGGAGTTGAAATGTTGGGCCACGGGGCAGTGGGGTTGATTCATGTGGGTGCCCCAGAGATGTTGCCCCAGACATTGGTGGATGTGCAGGTGAAACTTTGATGGATATGGAAGGCTCCTTTGGGGCCTTGGATGGAGGTGAGGGAGGAGATGTGGGCACAGGTTTTGCAATTCCTGCGGTGTCAGGGGAAGGTGCCAGGAGGGGAGGGTGGGTTGTTGGGTTGGGGGGGGTGGGAGCATGGTCCTGACCAGGTAGTCACAGAATTCAACCTGACATAGTAGCTGGGAAGGAGAAAGAGTTGGTGGTGCGGGAATGGAGGTCATATCTGGTACTGAAGACAATGGTTTCTATCTTTCCAGTATTTAACTGGAGGAAACTGCAGCTTATGTCGGATTAGATGTTAGACACATGCAGGCAGACAACATAAAGGCAGTGGAGAGCAAGAGAGTAACTGCTGTGTCTTTGGATGGTGTTAGTTACTGGTGTCTTGGACAGGTAGGAGGAGGGGGCCAAGGAGGAATCAAGGAGGGATTCCAGAATATGTTGGTACAGGAGAAAGATAACTGTAGTAGTTGCAACAGGTAAGTGCGAAACCAAATGCCGTGCCAGTCTGTACAACAGAGAGGGAAGTTGGAGAGGGTGTGATGTTTTAAGGCTGGAAGGAGGTCATGGAGCACATGGAGGTCATGTGATGGTTTACCACAGTCCCAGAGGCTCTTATTTGTGACTTTGATTAGTACTGCTCCAGTGTCCTTGCAGGTAAGGAACTTGATTGAAAAAGTAGAAAATGAGACTGAATTTTCCTTCCCTTGGAGTGAACAATGGTGAGAAAGGTAGGAAAATATAATGAGAATGAAAAGGTCAGATTCTCAATGCTGAGAACATTTTTCCCAAATATCTCCTCAAGTCATAAATGATGACTTCAAAAACTCTGTTGAGGGGTGACTATCTTATTTCCTTGTACTTGCATTGCAATAAAGCCCTAACTTGTCTTATTTGTACACCACTTCCAATATTCTTTCTCTGGACCTCCTCAATGCCCGCACATCCTTCCTTCAACATGAATGATCCTGGGGATACCAGGCTTGTCAAATGAGGAGCGGTTGAGGGCTCTGGGTCTGTACTCAATGGAATTTACAAGGATAAGGTGAGGTCTCATTGAAACTGAGAGAATACTGAGAGATAGAGTAGATGTGGAGAAGATGTTTCCACTTGTAGGACACACTTGGACCTGACAGCATAGCCTCAAAATGAACTAAGTCAAGGAAAAATTTCTTTAGCCAGTGGGTGAAGCATCCTTCCTTAGGTATGGAGCCTAAAGTTGCTCATAATATTCCAAAGGGGTTCTGAGCAGTGCCCACAGTGAACCCTGCGGAACTCCACTAGTCACGAGCTGATATCCTGAAAAAGATCCCTTTATCTGCATTTTCTGTCTTCCTCCAGTCAGCCAATCCTCTAACCATGCCAACACTTTACCCCTAACACCATGGGCTCTTATCTTATTTGGCAGCCTCCTGTGCAGCATCTTGTCAAAGGCCTTCTGGAAATTCAAACAGATTCATTGGCTCTCCTTTGTTGAACTTGTTTATTACCTCCTCCAAGAATTCTGACAGATATGTCAGGCATGACCTCCCCTTGATAAAGCTGTGCTGACTCAGCACAAGTTTACTGTGAGCTTCCAATCTCTTTGTTAATAATGGACTCTACCTCTAAATGGGGACGGTGTAAGGCCAAAATATAGGGTATAGGGAATTTCTGGATTTGCCAAGGTCATGGTGACTGGGGTAAAAGTGAGCACATTAATAGGTTTATAAAGGAGTTCAACAGGAATGGAGAGACGCTGAAAGGTCAGAGGCCACAGGGACAGCAATACAAAACGAAATATGAAGAATGGGGGAGGGGCAAGATCATGTGACACAGGCTGAGTCTTGATACTAACTCACAGTGAAATGAAGTTGATACCTGGCCAGATCAGACTGAAATGTGACTGTGCAATTGCCACACAACATGGCTGACATTGCAGCAAAGTGGGTGGAGTGTTACTTCCTTCCTGTTTGGAGACAGAATAAAACTCTTGGAAGTGAAGGTCCTGCTGAGGCCTGTTGCAGTAATCATGCTTCTACTGATTCAGCAATGCCACCCACCTGACTCAAAGTTTTAACATTGTCACCAAGTCTTCCAAACTCCGAGAATAAATGTTAAAAACGATGTCCTCAAGCAATTATAACCATTTCATTGTGAGCACTGATTTATCTCAGTGTTATTGTCAGGTAAGCAACTGCATCGACAATAAGGCACTTAAAAACAGCACCTAAAATTCTCATTTCACAAACATGCCACATTCGCACATTGAACTGGAAGTATGCAAGGTATGGTTTGTGATGTGGACGGGTGCTTTTTCTTTGGTAGGGACTATCGGTAGCTTACTAGCAGATTAGATTAGATTACTTACAGTGTGGAAACAGGCCCTTCGGCCCAACAAGTCCACACCAACCCGCTGAAGCGCAACCCACCCAGACCCTTACATTTACCCCTTACCTAACACTATGGGCAATTTAGCATGGCCAATTCACCTGACCCGCACATCTTTGGACTGTGGGAGGAAACCAGAGCACCCAGAGGAAACCCATGTAGACACAGGGAGAATGTGCAAACTCCACGCAGTCAGTTGCCTGAGGCGGGAATTGAACCCGAGTCTCTGGTGCTGTGAGGCAGCAGTGCTAACCACTGTGCCACCGTGCCGCCCATAACATGCGACTCCCTACATAACATGAACACTTTGGTCGTGCACTGTACAACTCGAGAAAGTGACACTGCTCAGAATTCCTCATGGTCACATGAGAGTTGTCTCCTTGGGAAGCCTGCAGTCTGCACTGTGTGAGAGCATAACACGAGGCTCCATTGTGACAGATGTGAGAATTTAGGAGAAATTGTGTGCTCTTCCTGACATTCCACACGGATCATCAACATCCCACATGGAGATTACCATGGCTGGAGTCACTGTGGGCCTGGTACACCTCAAAAGGAAATACAGAAGAAGGCAGCAGTCAGAACATTGTCAGTAAGAACAGTAACTTCTGGAGGCTGTTGCACAGTCTCAAGAAGGATAAGCAGGAACAGAAGAGCTGCCGAGAAGGTGGGGAGGGTGATGCAGCCCTCTTGGGCATGTTCTTTAATTGTCTGTCCAAATGGTATCATCTGTGGAGCAGGACTTGCGCTCAGAAGGACTGGGTGGCACTCTCACCCCTGATAACCGCTGCCCTGGAGTTTTATCCCAGCAGTTTGTTTCAAGGAGCATCTGGGGATCCATGTGGCATCTCCCAATCCTTGACCCTCAAACAAAGTTGCAGTCATGGAGTCATAGAGACGTACAGCACAGAAACAGACCCTTCGATCCAACTCATCCATGCCAACCAGATGTTCTAAATTAATCCCATTTGCCAGCACCTGGCCCATATCCCTCCAAACTTTTCCTATTCCTATACTCATCCCGATGACTATGTTGTAATTGTACCAACCTTCACCACTTCCTCTGGCAGCTCATTCCACACACAGACCACCCTCTGTGTGAAAATGTTTCCCCTTGGGTCCATTTTAAATCTTTCCCCTCTCACTGTAAACCTATGCTGTCTAATTTTGGACTCCCTTACATTGGGGAAAATACCTTTACTATTCACCTTATCCATGCCCCTCATGATTTTATAACCCTCTATAAAGTCATTCCCTCAGCCTCTGATGCTCCAGGGAAATAGCCCCAGCCTATTCAGCCTCTCCCCATAGCTCAAACCTTCCAGCATTGGCAACAACTTTGTAACTTTTTTCTGAACCCTTTCAGATTTCACATCATTCCTAAAGCAGAGGAACCAGCATTGCACGCAGTATTCCACAAGTGACCTAACCAATGTCCTGTACAGCTGCAACATGACCTCCCAACTCCTATACTGAATGCACTGATCAATAAAGGCAAGCATACCAAATGCCTATCTACCTTTATGATGCCACTCTCAGCCCAGGCCACAGCTCTCCATACTCTTCTCACATGACGAAAGGAGTGAAGCAGTTCAGCCAATGGGATTCTCCCCCATCGCTGGCCTCTTCCATTTGCAGGCACTCTAGCCTGCAGCTTCATTGCTTTGAGAGCACCTTACCACAGAGACTCTCAACAGAAAATACTTCCACTCTATTGATGTTCAAATTATATGTGACCATTGATGTCAAGTGCCTGCGATCTGTGCTGTCAGGGTTAGGTCTGTTTAAGGCTGAAACAGATCAGCCACGGATTTGATTGAGAGCATTCAATATCCATTACACTTTTAAAAACGTACTTGGCTGTACTCTTGAAGTTTCATAATATTCAAGGTCTTGGACCCAGTGTGGGAAAGTAGGACTGGTGTGAAATTAGTGTACTTTGGGCAGTATAGACTTGATGGGCCAAAGGGCCTTGTCAGTACTGTATGGTTCTATGACATTTGTATTTAAGAACTGAGCTTGCTTACCATCTCCTATATATACACTGCCCCCAGTGGATATTGCTTGTTAATTGCTCTTTTATATTGTAACATGGATGAGTTGGTGATTGTGAAATAAACGTTTGGTTTTTTTAGCACCTTTGAACGGAGTAAAAAAGAGCTGAGCTCTTGTGGTGGAGCAATGGTTCAATAGATAAGGTGTCTGACTTTGGTATGAATAGAGACTGTATGTCTCAGTCAGGCTGCAATTAGTAAGAACGGTTGAGCTGTTAACTTTGAAACTTACAGAGGCAACAACAGTCCAGAAGTACATTGTGGAGATGGTTGTCAATCGCAGCTATGTTTGTGCCCGGGGAGTCCTTCCAGAGGAAGCATGTGGTATCCAGCAACACCCTTGGGGCATTTACAAAGACAGGTTGAGTGTAATATCACCGCTCTGAAACTATTTCAATGTAGCTCCCTCCTTTATCCTTAACACCTTTTTTGATCGCTTTATTATTCTTGCACTGCCCCTAGTGGGCCATGTTTGTTACTTGCTTTATGTTAATTGGGTGATTTGTAAATTTGGTGAGGAATTTATGCATATTTCACAAACCTGCTTCTTCCCCAGTGGGTGGTTGCTTCCTGGATAGAGAAAGGATTCCAGATGCCCAGATGCATCTTGGCTTGAACAGGCTTTGTGATCACATGCGTTAGGGGGAGTAGGCAAAGGTGCCGGGCACCCCTGGAGCACACTGGCAAGAGGTTCTGGATGCCCTGTGTGTTAGCCCTCCTTCCTATTGATGCCCACTGGCATTGCCTTGTTTCCCTGCCAGGAAGGAACTAATTGTCTACCTTGGATTCCAGCATCTGCAGCTTGTTTGTCTCTAAGGAAGGAGCAGCTGGGCTGATCCCTCATCCTACTCTCACTTTGCCATTGGTTCTGAGCACCAATGGCTGGGTGATGGAGTGGGCAGATCCAACAGACATCCTCAACCTGGCTATCCAAGGCGGTTACATACATACCAGAACCAGCACGGTGCTGATATCATTGATAACTCCTCTAAGCTTCGATCCAGCTCATCACCTGACTCTGCCAGATCCTACTGCTGTCCTCACGCCTAACTGCACATCTTGAAGTAGTTACCATAGTTGAGAACATTGTCTGCCTGGGGCTGAGCAGGTGCCTAGTCTCTGGCAGTCCTTTGAGTGTCAGAGTCAGAGAGATGTACAGCATGGAAACAGACCCTTTGGTCCAACCCATCCATGCCAACCAAATATCCTAATCCAATCTAGTCCCACCTGCCAGCACCCGGACCACATCCCTCCAAACCCTTCCTATTCATATACCCATCCAAAAGCCTTTTAAATGTTGCAATAGACCTGGGATGGAGACAGACCCATGATGTGCTTGCCAGATTGTGCTACTGAGTCTAATCTAGAAAGAGAGGGGCACTGATGAGAATGTCTCCCAGCTGGGGGAGGTGCTGGTGAACGCCTCACCAGTGCATCCTCTGAGGGGTCAGTGACTTTCACCTCAGAGGTGGAGGTCAAGCTGAGGACCTCTTTTGAAGAGATTCTCTGGGTGCCACTAGTGCATGTAAATGTGAAGAGAAAGAGAGAATTGGTTGTCTACAAAGGATAAAGGCCTGAGCTAATTAAGAGTGAGTGAGCACTGCTGGTCATGGGAGATCAGCACAGTGCAATGCCTCAGTTGCTTTTTGAGGTGCTCCCATCCCCACATGAGTGCCCATGCTCTTCTCCATCTAGATCCAATGATTCTCCTCGAAAGGAGATGAGTTTGATGTTTCCCGCCACCTCACCAGTCTCGGCCCTCCCATCCTGGTTGTGCTTTCCTGTAATGAGACACAAGCAGGGACTGAGCATGAGAGGAGTGGGATGCAAGAGCAGTTAATAATGATGCATGGGCAGGAGAGGCGGTGAGGTATCTAGAGAGTGAATGGGAAGTGTGGAGCGCAGAAAAGGTTAGTAGTTTGGTGGGATGACATTGGTGAGATCCATTGAATGGACATGATGCATGCAATAGTGAGAGTTGTAGTCCATGAGCCTTTGTATGATGAGGAACTATGGCAGAGTTAGAGTTGGTTCTGACCCTTGGAATGTGAGGTAGCAGAGAGAAGATGGTGGCATTTACCCCCTGCAGATTACAGAATATCATTGAACTTCTTCCTGTATTGCTGGGTGTCAGCATCAACCTGGCATGGTCTCTTGTGATAGTCTCCACCATCCCATCCATGAACACCTCCAGGTCCATGTCTGTGAAGCAGGGAGCAAGCATTTCTTGCCGGCAGGTTATGGGTTGAATTTTGAGTCTTGAGCAAATGCTGTGTGAGGACCAGTTCCTATTTTACCGAGTCTGAAATGGTGTGCAGCTGGGCTTTAAATCCAGCATCAATATTGGAAGGTTCTACTAGTGGTGAACATCTTCCACCTCTCCGGCCAAACACTTCCCCAAGAAAGGCACCCAGAAGCCTGGACGCAGAATTATTGAAGTGAAGAGCCAAACAAATGTGGGAAAAGTGCAATAATGGACCAGGAGACACAAATCTCAGTTGACAAATCATTTTCACTGAAAATGGGTAAATTCCACCCATGGAGTTTACTTTAGGAAGGGGTGATCCTAACAATTTGGAAAGATATGGGGAACTTATCTGAGGATAGATAACCTCTTGTGATGTAAGCTAGCACAGAGAGAAGCAGAGTGGTCAGAATCAAGTTATCAAAAACCAAATAATTTTCCTGGTAGCTTCCGATAGTCATTTTAAGGACTGCTGGTTAGGTCAAAGTAAACCTTGTAATGCTGAATACAGTAGGCAGTGTGCAAGGCAAACCAATTTCTGTATGTAAGTTAGCTCACTGAGCTGGAAGGTTTGTGTTCAGACATTTTGTCACCATACTAGGTAACGTCATCATTGAGAGTCTCCAGTGGTATCTCCCACCTCTCCAAGTATAGGTCTTGGTTTCTTAAGGTGGGTGATGTCATTTCCAATTCTTTTTTTCAAGAAGGTAGGCAGGGTCGAAACTGATGTGCTTATTGATGGAGTTCTGGTTAGAATGTCATGCCTCTAAGAATTCTCGTGCATGTCTTTGTTTCGCCTGTCCTAGGATGTGTGTGTAAAAAGAGCCGGAAATGACATCACCCACTTTAAGAAACCAAAACCTATAAACAAAGAGGCAGGCCAAACCATCAACGCTTCACCAGAGACTCTCACTGATGACATTACCGAGTCTGGTGACGAAATGTCTGAAAACAAACCTTCAAGTTCAGCAAGCTAAGTTACATGTTAATCATCAAGATTAGAGTGGTGCTGGAAAAACACAGCAGGTCAGGCAGCATCCGAGGAGCAGGAAAATTGACGTTTCAGGCAAAAGCCCCTGGTCAGGCTTTTGCCCAAAATGTCGATTTTCCTGCTCCTTGGATGCTGCCTGACCTGCTGTGCTTTTCCAGCACCACTCTGATCTAGACTCTGATTTCCGGCATCTGCAGTCCTCACTTTTGCATACTTATCATCAACCTGAGCTACAAATTTTCTCAAAATACTCCAAAACAATTTCTGATTTGGGCCTTAATTTTTCCGAGGCAGTTTATTGGGGGAGGCAATGGCCTAGTGGTATTATTGCTTAGATTGTTAGTCTGGAAATCCAGTAGTGTTCTGGTGGGATTTAGGTTCAAATCCTGTTCATAGCAGATGGTAAAGTTTGAATCCAATAAAAGAAGAGTATAATGATTACCATAAAACAATTACTGATTGGTTAACCCTGCTTGGTTCACTAATGTCCTTTAGGGGAGTAAATCTGCTGTACTCACCTGGTCTGACATGTGACTCCAGACGCACAGCAATATGATTTATTCTTCTCTGCCATCTGGACAATTAGAGATAGGCAATAAATGTTAGTCAATGACATTCACATCCCATGAGTGAATTTAATAAAAGGCACAGTTAGAATGGAGCTGGAAAAGCACAGCAGATCAAGCAGCATCCGAGGAGCAGGAAACTCTACGTTTCAGGCAAAAGCCCTTCATCAGCCAGAAATGTTGATTTTCCTGCTCCTCAGATGCTGCCTGACCTGCTGTGCTTTTCCAGCATCACTCTAAACTTTACTCTAATCTCCAGCATCTGCAGTACCCACTTTCGCCTAAAAAAAGGCATCTTCACAGGGTCTAATGCATGTTTTTGGTAGCCAAGAAGCAATACTGATTTAAATATGTTTAAGTGTGGTGATTTGACCCCTTTAATTGTTGCTTATTACACCTTTTGAGTGTGTGGAAATGGGCAAAATGAGGTCTAATTACATTCCCATTGGATTAACAAATTATAGAAAAGAAACATGAATTATGTCACCAATTTTATCAGCATACATCCAGAAATTACTATGGCGGATGATCAAGTCAACTTGGAAGTTAGGAAGAGTGGTAAATTTGCAGCATCATAGTGATTCTCGGCCAATTACAGGTACAACACGCAAGACTGGACAGCATAAATCCAACAGCTTTAGTGCATTAATTGTAAACAAACACAAAGCCAGTCAGATAGACCAAATAGAAGGACTGTGTGAAATTGAATGAATAACTGGATAGGTGAAGCAGATGGCAAATTAAAAATGCAAATCAAGGACAACAATTTTCAATTCGAAACGTTTTACCCTCGTGTGTTAAGCCTAACACAGACTGTATATTGTAAATATTCCAATTGTATTGAAGCACCTAGGGTTGGCACAAGTTGAATTTTGTTGCCCACTCTGTAATTTGATAATGAATGCTAGATGTCCTGTTACAAAGTTTATGAATGGAACATACTTTTGAAGGTAAAACAAAAGAGGACAGCAATTCCAAATTAGGCATTTAATAAGCTGAGAGAGCTTTTGCGGAATTGAAGATGTTTTGTGACGATTAGTTGCAGAATGTTTCAATGTTGAGTCTGGCCAGCATTATTCCATAGATATGAAAACTGGACCTTGAACACTGAAGTATGAAGATAGGAGAGTTATGGGACTACAGGCTTGCATTAAGAATTACTTGGCAAGCAGAATGACTAATGAGAGGGTCCTTGAGGAGACCGAGACATGATGGTGCAGTTAATGGTGGGTGGCATGAGGTGCTGTGGGCACATTACTTAAGGTGACACAAGGAAAGTCATTGGAGTCAGTACTGTCGGAAAACAGGTTGATGACAATAGATCAAGAGGCAGGGAGTGAATAATGTCACAGGATGGGCACAAGCTGCTTTTGCAGAGAGAGGAAGGTAAGGAAGACCCTAGTTGTAGTCTGAACAGGAATGTGCTCAAAATGTACAGAGACACGTACTATCAGCAGCAGTTGCAGAGGAAGGATTTCCCTATCTTTGGCAAAAAGAGTGGGCCATTAAAGTCATTAAAGAAATAGACCTTCTCAGTATTTTTTTTGTATTCATTTGGGATATGGGTATCACTGGCTACGCCAGCATTTATTGACCGAGGAGTAGATTGGCGTCAACTATATGGCTGTGGGTCTGGAGTCACATGTAGGCCAGGTAAAAACAGCAGATTTCTGCGACAGAATAAAGAAACCATCTGAAGCGTACTTCTGGAGAGTGTACTGAAGACAAGTTCAAAGTGTTTGATGGGGAATTTGAAACTGAAAAGGAAAAATGTACTAGATTTCTGGAAAAATTGCACAAAGTGAATTGTTCATTTGGAGAACAGGCAGAGCTACAATTGCTCTCCTTGACTGTAACTATTCTGTGGAGTGCAGCAACAAATATTATCTCCTGAGCCAGTAACACATGGAAACACACAATTTTGTCTTTCTCACTTTGCTGGTTGTGGAGTCTTCCAATGCACACGTTGGCTGCTGGGGTCCTGATATTTTAACAGCGTCTGCACTTCAAAATCACTTTATAGCTGTAAAACGCTCTGGGACACTTTGAGGTCATAACTGGCATTATATTCTTTATTCAAATTATCTCGTTATCCTAATAGTAGAGATATGGTTTTGCAGCAATTTAAGTTTGCAGTTCTCACAACAACAATTTGTATTAATATACTGCCTTTTACACAACAACTTCAAACAAACAGTTCAGCATTTTTTAAAAATCACTCATGGGATGTGGGTGTCATTGGCTGGGCCAGCATTTGTTGCCTGTCCCTAGTTGCCCTTGTCCTAAGATGAAGTGGGATGAAGTTGCAGAGATAGAAATAGACCTTCTCAGTCATTTTTTTTATTCGTTGGGATATGGGTATCACTGGCTAAGCCAGCATTTATTGACCGAAAAGTAGTTAAGCATCAACTATATGGTTGTGGGTCTGGAGTCACATGTAAAACAGCCGATTTCTGTCAATGAACACTGGTGAATTTGAATGACAATTGACAGCGGCTACACAGTCACAATTAGGCGAGCTCCTTATTCCAAATTTTCATTGAACTCACCACCTACCATGGTGGGATTTGAACCCATGTGTCCAGATCATCAGCCCAGGTTCCTGGATGATCAGCCCCATGGCATTATCATTATGCTACCACCTCCTGACTTGATGCTGATGTGATTAGATTAGATTAGATTAGATTAGATTACTTACAGTGTGGAAACAGGCCCTTCAGCCCAACAAGTCCACACCGACCCGCCGAAGCGCAACCCACCCATACCCCTACATTTACCCCTTACCTAACACTACAGGCAATTTAGCATGGCCAATTCACCTGACCCGCACATCTTTGGATTGTGGGAGGAAACCAGAGCACCCAGAGGAAACCCACGCAGACACGGGGAGAATGTGCAAACTCCACACAGTCAGTCGCCTGAGTCGGGAATTGAATGAGCCATCTCTGTGCCATCAAGGCCGTGACCAGTCTGGTTCAGCCGCAGTCAATCTCCTGGAAGAGGGCCAGAGCCAATGAGTAGGAAAGCAAGTTCAGCATTGATTTTGATTTGGTCTTCTCAAGTATTTTATTTGGAGGAAATTTGGTGCCGGCTGTGAACAACCCACTTTGAGACAGGGGAGGGGGTGAGAATTTGGTGGTAGTGTAGAGCTGGGTATCATCAGTGTGTCTCTTCAAAGCTGAATTTCAAGGAGAATTTACCTGGTGACTTTTAGCAGGGGACAAAAACTGTGGCTGTTAGGGCTGCTCCTTTTTTGAGGCATTTTAGGTGTTGGGGTGATTTCCTTGAATTCCAGGAGCAGGATTTACTGTTTTATATGCTGTTGCATTGTTTTGGAACTTTGGGGAACAAAGTTCAAAACAATGGCACTTTTAAAATGTGGAAGACAGATAAATGTGCAGCAACCACATGGTGAGTGAGGGAGAGAGAGGAAGAAGCCTACACTGCTAACTGACACAGCAGTGAATCTGCACAGTTGCTGCCTTTGCTGTTTGAGTTCATGTATATCTTTAGACATCGGAGCGCATCTAGGAAAAATTTAAAAACGACAACATTCACAGCCAACCTTGGAGAACATGTGTGGGAGAGCTCACAGCAAAGGAACAGATAAGTGCATAGTTTTTAACATGTAACCTTACTGTAAGTCTACAGTAGTGAGTAGAGTGGGTTCTTTCTTGATTATATATTTTACTGAGATCTGTCTCTTGATTAAATTTTAAAAAGATAACCCATAAGTACTAAGTTAACCTGGAGCGTTGTTTGTTGGAGCAAAAAGACAGTGCTATTTTCTGGGTCTGTAGATTGTGAAGGAACAAAGATGGCCTTTAGTAGAGTGACATGCGCTTCCTGTCGGATGTGTGACTTTAGAGAGAGTTACTGATGATTATGTCTGCAATAAGTGTGTTTGGTTGCAAATCCGATCAGATCGCATGGATCAGTTAGAGCAGCAGTTAGAGGCAATGAGGAATTTACAAGAGCTAGGGAGTGTGACGGATGGCAGTTATAGGAAGCGAGAAAAGCCGCAGATACAGTCAGGTAGATGAGTTAACTCCAGGAAAGGTAAGAAAGGCAGGCAAGTAGTGCAGGAGTCTCCTGTGGCTATCCCCATCTCAAACAAGTATGCCTTTGGAGAATGCAGGGGGTGATGGACTCTCAGGAGAATGTAACATGAACTGCCAACTTTCTGGTACCAAGATAGACTCTAATGTAATGAGGGGTACATTAGGTTCCAAGTAATCGATTGTGTTAAAGGACTCTCTAGTCAGAGGCACAGACAGACATTTCTGTGGTTAGCAGCGAAAAATCAGAACAGTGTGTTGCCTCCCTGATGCCAGGATCAAAAATACCTCAGAAAGGGTGTAGAATATTCTCAAGGGTACAGGGACCAGCAGGAGGTCATTTTACACATTGGAACCTACGATATAGGATGGGAAAAGGATGAAATTCTGAAGGAGAATATAGAAAGTTAGGCAGGAATTTAAAAGGAGGTCCTCGAGGGTAGTAATATTAGGATTACTCCCAGTGCTATGAGCTAGTGAGAGCAGGAATAGGAGGATAGAGCAGATGAATGATTGGCTGAGGAGCTGGTGTATGAGACAAGGATTCACAATTTTGGATCATTGGAATCTCTCCTGAGGTAGAAGTGACCTGTGCAAGAAGGACAGATTGCACCTGATTTGGAACGGGGCTAATATACTGGCAGGGAGATTTGCGAGGGCTGTTCAGGAGGATTTACATCAGTAAGGTTGGGGGTTGGAACCCAATAGTGAGGAAAGAGATTAATCTGAGACTGGTACAGTTGGGAAAGGGAGTGAGTCAAACAATAAGGGCAGGCAGGAACAAAGCAGAAAACAAGGTAGGACTGATGAATTAAACTGCATTTATTCCAATGCAAGAGGCCTAACAGGGAAGGCAGATGAACTCAGGTTAGGAACATGGGACTGGGATATCATAGCAATTACAGAGCAATTACATGGCTCAGGGATGAACTTGACTAGCAGCTTAATGTTCCAGGATACAAATGCTATAGGGAGAGAAGGGGAGGGGGGAGGGGGACAGGAAAAGAGTGGAGTTTTTGATAAAGGGATAGCATTACAGCTGTATTTAGGGAGGATATTCCTGGAAATATATCCAGGGAAGTTATTTGGTTGGAACTGAGAAATAAGAAGGGGATGACCACCTTATTGGGATTGTATTATAGACCTCCTAATAGTCAGCGGGAAATTGAGAAATAAATTTGTAAGGAGATCTCAGTTATCTGTAAGAATATTAGGGTGGTAATTTTAGGGGATTTTCACATTCCAAACATAGACTAGGACTGCCATCGTCTTAAGGGTTTAGATGGAGAGGAATTTGTTAAGTGTGTATGAGATAATTTTCTGATTCAGTATATGGATGTACGTACTACAGAAGGTGTAAAACCTGACCTACTCTTGGGAAATAAGGCAGGGCAGGTGACTGAGGTGTCAGTGGGGGAGCACTTTGGGGCCAGTGACCATAATTCTATTAGTTTTAAAATAATGATGGAAAAGGATAGACCAGATCGAAAAGTTGAAGTCCTAAATTGGTGGAAGGCTAATTTTGGTGGTATTAGGCAAGAACTTTCAAAAACTGAGTGGGGGCAGATGTTCACAGGTAAAGTAACAGCTGGAAAATGGGAAGCCTTCAAAAATGAGGTAACACGAGTCCAGCGACAGTATATTCCTGTTAGGGTGAAAGGAAAGGCTGGTAGGCATAGGGAATGCTGGTTGACTAAAGAAATTGAGGGTTTGGTTAAGAAAAAGAAGGAAGCATATGTCAGGTATAGACAGGATAGATCAAGTGAATCCTTAGAAGATTATAAAGGCAGTAGGAGTATACTTTAGAGGGAAATCAGGACGGCAAAAAGGGGACATGAAATAGCTTTGGCAAATAGCATTAAGGAGAATTCAAAGAGTTTTTACAAATACATTAAGGACAAAAGGATAACCAGGGAGAGAATAGGGCCCCTCAAAGATCAGCAAGGCAGTGTGGAGCCACAGAAAATGGGGAGATACTAAACGAGTATTTTGCATCAATGTTTACTGTGGAAAAGGACATGGAAGGTATAGAATGTGGGGAAATAGATGGTGACATCTTGAATAATCTCCATATTACAGAGGAGGAAGTGCTTGATGTCTTGAAATGCATAAAAGTGAGTAAATCCCCAGGACCTGATCAGGTGTACCCGAGAACTCTGTGGGAAGCTAGAGAAGTGATTGCTGGGCCCTTTGCTGTGATATTTGTATCATCGATAGTCACAGGTGAGGTGCTGGAAGACTGGAAGTTGGCAAACGTGGTGCCACTGTTTAAGAAGGGCGGTAAAGATAAGCCAGGGAACTATAGACCAGTGAGCCTGATATCTATGGTGGGCAAGTTGTTGGAGGGAATCCTGAGGGACAGGATTTATATGTATTTGGAAAGGCAAGGACTGATTCAGGATAGTCAACATGGTTTTGTGCGTGGGAAATCATGTCTCACAATCTTGATTGACTTTTTTGAAGAAGTAACAAAGAGGATTGATTAGGGCAGAGCGCTGCATGTGATCTATATGGACTTCAGTAAGGCGTTTGGTAAAGTTCCTTGTGGGAGACTGGTGAGCAAGGTTTGATCTCATGGAAGACAAGGAGAACTAGCCATTTGAATACAGAACTGGCTCAAAGGTAGAAGACAGAGAGTGGTGGTAGAGGGTTGCTTTTCAGACTGGAGGCCTGTGACCAGTGATGTGACACAATGATTGGTGCTGGGTATACCACTTTTCATCATTTGTATAAATGATTTGGATGGAGCATATGAGGTATAGTTAGTAAGTTTGCAGATGACACCAAAATTGGAGGTGTAGTGAACAGCAAAGAAGTTTACCTCAGAGTACAAAGGGATCTTGATCAGATAGGCCAATGGGCTGATGAGTAGCAGATGGAGTTTAATTTAGATAAATGTGAGGTGCTGTATTTTGGAAAAGTAAAGCAGAGCAGGACTTATACACTTAATGGTAAGGTCCTGGGTTGCTGAATAAAGAGATCTTGGAGTGTAGGTTCATAGTTCTTTGGAAGTAGAGTCACAGGTAGATAGGATAGTGATGAAGACGTTTGGTATGCTTTCCTTTATTGGTCAGAGTGTTGAGTACAGGAGTTGGGAAGTTGTGTTGTGGCTGTACAGGAGATTGGTTAGGCCACTTTAGAATACTGTGCTCAATTCTGGTCTCCCTTCTATAGGAAGGATGTTGTGAAACTTGAAAAGGTTCAGAAAAGATTTACAAGGATGTTGCCAGGGTTGGAGGATTTGAGCTATAGGGAGAGGATGAATAGTCAGGGGCTGTTTTCCCTGGAGCGTCGGAGGCTGAGGGGTGACCTTTTAGAGGTTTATAAAATCATGAGGGGCATGGATAGGGTAAATAGACAAGGTCTTTTCCCTGGGGTGGGGGAGTTCAGAATTAGAGGGCATAGGTTTAGGGTGAGAGGGGTAAGATATAAAAGGGACCTAAGGAGTACAGGGTAATGTGTGTATGGAGTGAGGTCCCTGAGAAAGTGGTGGAGGTTGTGACAGCATTTGAAAAGCATTTGGACAGGTATATGAATAGGAATGTTTTAGAGGGATATGGGCCTAGTGCTGGCAAATGGGATTAGATTAGGTTCGGATATCTGGTTGGCATGGACGAGTTGAACTGAAGGCTGTGTTTCCATGCTGTACATTTTAATGGCTCTATGACTCTGAGTTGGGTGCAGTAGCTCTGGGCTGCCTGTTTGAGGCGCTGTGTACTGCCTCCATTGTTATTGTTCTCTTTGGAAAACACTGGTTTATGGTTTTTCATGAGTCAACAGATGTTTGAGGCACTGGGACAGTAATATCCTTTTCCAGGAAGAATGTTGTCTGAAGCTTGGAAATCACAGTTATAATTAAAACATTATGTGAGCGCACAGGGAATGGGCACTTATTCGAACCACACTCACTGTGGCTGTATGATTCCTCACAGAAGTTAAAGCTTGCTAAAAACCAAGAAGGAAATCACGTTAAACAATCCATTCTCGGACAGTTAAATACTTTAGCTTAGCAGTTTTGAAGTGCTCAGAGCAAAAGTAATGAGTCTTACAGTGCTGTTTCTAAACCATTTGAGTTGGTCAGTGAGCCACTGCAAGTCAATTTTTGGTTCATATTTTGAGTCGGTGGTCATTCTCCACGAGTAAGCCTACTTGTTATACAGGAATTGTGCAACCATTCTGTGAGCTGTAATGCCAGATGGTAAAGACCAATAAAACATCATAGTGTAAGGTGTTGCAGCGTTGCTAGAAGCCATTCCTAATCTACCACCATCAAAGGGGATGATAAGATTGGGAGTTATTATTTGGCATTGTGATTCCTGCTGGATGACAGGACCAGAGAATTCCTGATTCATGATCCACTGCATGAAAGAGATACAAATCCCATCCTGTTATGGCTTGATCCAGATCACTAAATTGCTACATGTCACGGTGTCACAGTGGTTAGCACTGCTGACTCACAGCGCCAGAGACCCGGGTTCAATTCCTGCCTCAGGCAACTGACTGTGTGGAGTTTGCAGATTCTCCCCGTGACTGTGTGGGTGTGCTCCGGTTTCCTCCCACAGTCCAAAGATGTGGGGTGCCAGGTGAATTGGCCATGCTAAATTGCTCCTAGTGTTAGGTTAGGGGTATGGGTGGGTTGTGCTTCGGCGGGTCGGTGTGGACTTGTAGGGCTGAAGGGCCTGTTTCCATACTGTAAATAATCTAAAAAAACTCTTGACTTTCCTTTGTCAGGATTAAATCAGCAAGTCACGTGATGGAGACTGTTATTCTATCACGTTAAATGGCCAATAATTTAATCCAATCTTTGTAAACATCACAATAGAAGTTCACTGCAAACCTGTCATCATGTAACTCTTAGCATCGGCACTATCTCTTTGGTCTAAGACACTATCACAGCTTTATCAGTACCTTGCCATTCACTAGCATTCACCAGTATTTTGTAGACATTAAGCAAAGACCTTGCCTCTCCTCCCAAGTGGATGCAAAACAGCCCTGTATTGGTGGAAAGGTGACAGTCCTCTCCAATGTCTGAGTTAATGGGCTGAATTTTACCAAAGATCAGCCAAGTGTCATTGTTGGGGAGTTTTCATGGAGCTCTGTGAGCTCTAGTGAGTTCTCTCCCATAATTCTCTGCAGTGTACCTGATCTGGCATGCACCACACCTTTATGGCACCATGATTGTGTTATTGTGCACTCACCGGTGGTGAGATTACGTGTCATTGCCTGGACCTGCTGGGGATTCCTGGCACCTCATTTAAAGCTTGGGCACTCACCAGATCAAGTCCTTCTAGCCAGCTGGTGTCCTTCACAAAGCAGGAAAGGAATGAAAAATAAATATTTCTGAGAGCCTCATATATGACACGAATGACATTCAGTTCAAAGGTATGCTTACATTCATAAATGTATTGCTACTTGATATCATTCTCTGTCTGACTGAGTGTCGTTGTAACAGCATCTGTAGGAACCAAGCTACACAGCTTAACCATCCCTTGCACCATGCTATGTTCAATCCCTGTTAAAGGCAGTGATACCCTTTCCCTACTGCCCAGAGTAACATTACATCATATTGTTCAACGCAGGAGCACCACATTGTTGGAAAGTCATCAAATGACTGAAAATATGAGCTTTTATTTCAAACAGCAAAAACAAAGAAAAAGTACAAGCAAAAACTATTGCATTTGTTTCTGGGAGCAAACAGGGCAACTCGCAACAATAAGTTGACAGCCAATGAGTGATCACCACCCTAGTACCCATCATCAGGTATCAATGAGGTCTTGTCTGGCTTAGTGCACCCGGTGCTGCAGTGCTCGAACATGAAAGAGGTGATGTTCTTCCTTGCCCTTTCAGCTCTTCAGGATCCATCTTGGCACCCCTCCCCGCTCCTGCACGCACCCCCCCCCCCCCGCCCCCCTCCCCCCATCCAGATTGGCCCAAGCATCTCCAACTGGCCTATTGCCTGCTCTATGATGACCCTGGTTGAAGAATGGGTTGCAATGAGATGTTTCAGTAAGGCATTTGATAAGGTTCCCCATGGTAGGCTATTGCACAAAATATGGAGTCATGGGATTGAGGGTGATTTAGCGGTTTGGATCAGAAATTGGCTTGCTGAAAGAAGACAGAGGATGGTGGTTGATGGGAAATATTCATCCTGGAGTTCAGTTACTAGTAGTGTACTGCAAAGATCTGTTTTGGGTCCACTGCTGTTTGTCATTTTTATAAATGACCTAAATGAGGGTATGAAAGGATAAGTTAGTAAATTTGTGGATGACACTAAGGTCATGAGAGTTGTGGATAGTGATGAAGGATGTTATAGGTTACAAAGGAGCATAGATAAGCTGCAGAGCTGGGCTGAGAGCTGACAAATGGAGTTTAATGCAGAAAAAGTGCGAGGTGATTCACTTTGGAAGGAGTAACAGGAATGCAGAGTACTGGGTGAATGGTAAGATTCTTGGTAGTGTAGATAAACAGAGAGACCTCGGTATCCATGCACATAGATCCTTGAAAGTTGCCACCCAGGTTGATAGGGTTGTTAAGAAGGCATACAGTGTGTGTAAGCTCTTATTAATAGAGGGATTGAGTTTGAGAACCATGAGGTCATGCTGCAGCTGTAAAAAAACTCTGGTGTGGCTGCACTTGGAGTATTGCGTACAGTTCTGGTCACCACATTATAGGAAGGATGTGGAAGCTTTGGAACAGGTTCAGAGGAGATTTCCCAGGACATTGCCTGGTATGGAGGGAAGGTCTTATGAAGAAAGCCTGAGGGGCTTGAGGCTGTTTTCTTGAGAGAGAAAAAGGTTGAGAGGTGATGTAATTGAGACATATAAGATAATCAGAGGGTTAGAGAGGGTGGACAGGGAGAGCCTTTCACCTGGGATGGTGATGGCTAGCACGAGGGGACATAGTTTTAAATTGCGGGGTGATAGATATAGGACAGATGTCAGAGGTAGTTTCTTTACTCAGAGAGTAGCAAGGGTGTGGAACGTACAGCCTGCAACAGTAGTGGACTCGCCAACTTTATGTCTCCCATATTTAAATGATCATTGGATAAGCATATGGACGAGAATGGAATAGTGTAGGTTAGAAGGGCTTCAGGTTGGTTTCACAGGTCGTCGCAACATTGCGGGCTGAAGGGCCTGTACTGTGCTGTAATGTTCTATGTAAAAAGTGAGGTCTGCAGATGCTGGAGATCAGAGCTGAAAATGTGTTGCTGGTTAAAGCACAGCAGGTTAGGCAGCATCCAAGGAACAGGAAATTCGACGTTTCGGGCCAGAGCCCTTCATCAGGAATCTTCTATGTTCCATGTTTAAATGTACCTCAGCTCAGCCTCAGTCAGAAAGTTGTGAACTGGAGTTATCAGCAATGGTTACAGAGGGTAGACCTTGCCTCTCAGTATCCAAACCTGTAAGGCATCCAGCCCTTGAAACACAGGACTGGGTGAGGGTAGTCACCCATTGCTTCAGGGCACAAGTCCTGCTCCAGCAGCTGATGGTGTCACTGTTCTGTGGCAGTGTCCTGGGACATCCTCAGTGAGCAGTCAGGATTCACTTACAGATGATAGTTTATCCAAAACCTCCAAACGGTAGGCTATGGAAGACTCCAACAGGAGAGAGTAGATCTTTGATATAATGGACCTTATTCTGATTTCTGCAATACAATCCAGGCCACACAGCTAGAACAAATAACAAAGACCAAAGAAAATTTACAGCCCAGGATCAGGCCCTTCGGCCCTCCAAACCTGAGCCGATCCAAATGTACTGTCCAAGCCTGTCGGTCAATTCCGAAGCATTTGTATCCCTCTGCTGCCCACCTACTCATGAATCTGTCTAGATGTATGAGTAGGTGGGGAGCAGAGGGATACATTAAGAGATTGTAACAGTTGGATTACTGAAACCTTACACCCAATCCCCACATCATCTAAGAAAGGCAGAATTGCAGCTCCTTCTCACTCCAATATATTGACCATCCCTTTCGTTTCTTTTCCATTTACTGACCTTTTGTTCTGGGTTCAGACAGCACAAGCAGCAGTGAGGAATCACAGTGTGGGCTCAAGAGAGCTCAGCACAGACTGGAGTGATCCCAGTGTAGCTTTAAGTGAGCACAGAGCAGACTCGATTGAATCCAGTACAGATTCGGATGAGCCCAGTGTAGACTCGAGTGAGCCCAATGCAGATTCGATTGAGCCCAGTGCAGACTCGATCGAGCCCAGTGCAGATTCGAGTGAGCCCAGTGTAGACTCGAGTGAGCCCAGTGCAGACTTGAGTGAGCCCAGTGCAGACTCGAGTGAGCCCAGTACAGACTCAAGTGAGCCCAGTACAGACTCGAGTGAACCCAGCACAGACTCGAGTGAGCCCAGTACAGACCCGAGTGAGCCCAATGCAGACTTGAGTGAGCCCAGTGCAGACTCGAATGAGCCCAGTGCAGACTCGAATGAGCCCAGTACAGACTCGAGTGAGCCCAGTGCAGATTCGAGTGAGCCCAGTGCAGACTTGAGTGAGCCCAGTGCATGTTTGAGTGAGCCCAGTGTAGACTTGAGTGAGCCCAGTGTAGACTCGAGTGAGCCCAGTGCAGACTCGAGTGAGCCCAGTGCAGACTTGAGTGAGCACAGTGCAGATTCGAATGAACCCAGTGCAGACTTGAGTGAGCCCAGTGCATTTTTGAGTGAGCCCAGTGCAGACTCGAGTGAGCCCAGTACAGACTCGAGTGAGCCCAGTGCAGACTTGAGTGAGCCCAGTGCAGACTCGAGTGAGCCCAGTACAGACCCGAGTGAGCCCAGTACAGACCCGAGTGAGCCCAGTGCAGACTTGAGTGAGCCCAGTGTAGACTTGAGTGAGCCTAGTGCAGACTCGAGTGAGCCCAGTACAGATTCGAGTGAGCCCAGTGCAGAATCGAGTGAGCCCAGTGCAGACTCGAGTGAGCCCAGTACAGACCCGAGTGAGCCCAGTATAGACCTGAGGGAGCCCAGTACAGACTCGAGTGAGCCCAGTGCAGACCCGAGTGAGCCCAGTGCAGACTTGAGTGAGCCCAGCGCATATTTGAGTGAGCCCAGTGTAGATTCGAGTGAGCCCAGTGTTGATTCGAGTGAGCCCAATGTAGATTTGAGTGAGCCCAGTGTAGATTCGAATGAGCCCAGTGCAGATCCGAGTGAGCCCAGTGCAGATCCGAGTGAGCCCAGTGCAGACTCGAGTGAGCCCAGTGCATATTTGAGTGAGACCAGTGTACATTCGATCAAGCCCAGTGTAGATTCGAGTGAGCCCAGTGCAGACCTGAGTGAGCCCAGTACAGACTCAAGTGAGACCAGTGCAGACCCAAGTGAGCCCAGTGTAGATTCGAGTGAGCCCAGTACAGACTCAAGTGAGACCAATACAGACCCGAGTGAGACCAGTGTAGATTCGAGTGAGACCAGTACAGACCTGAGTGAGCCCAGTACAGACCCGAGTGAGCCCAGTACAGACTCGAGTGAGCCCAGCACAGACCCGAGTGAGCCCAGTACAGACTCAAGTGAGACCAGTGTAGACTCGAGTGAGACCAGTGTAGATTCGAGTGAGACCAGTGCAGACTCGAGTGAGCCCAGTACAGACTCAAGTGAGACCAGTACAGACCCGAGTGAGCCCAGTGTAGACTCGAGTGAGACCAGTACAGACCCGAGTGAGCCCAGTGCAGATTCGAGTGAGACCAGTGTAGATTCGAGTGAGCCCAGTACAGACCCAAGTGAGCCCAGTACAGACTCAAGTGAGACCAGTACAGACCCGAGTGAGCCCAGTACAGACTCGAGTGAACCCAGTGCAGATTCGAGTGAGCCCAGTACAGACTCAAGTGAGACCAGTACAGACTCGAGTGAGACCAGTGTAGACTCGAGTGAACCCAGTGCAGATTCGAGTGAGCCCAGTACAGACTCAAGTGAGACCAGTACAGACTCGAGTGAGACCAGTGTAGACTCGAGTGAGCCCAGTGTAGATTCGAGTGAGCCCAGTACAGATTCGAGTGAGCCCAGTACAGACTCGAGTGAGCCCAGTACAGACCCGAGTGAGACCAGTACAGACTCAAGTGAGACCAGTACAGACTCAAGTGAGACCAGTACAGACTCGAGTAAGACCAGTGTAGACTCGAGTGAGCACAGTGCAGATTCGAGTGAACCCGTGCAGATTCGAGTGAGACCAGTGTAGATTCGAGTGAGCCCAGTACAGACTTGAGTGAGCCCAGTACAGACCCGAGTGAGCCCAGTACAGACCCGAGTGAGACCAGTACAGACTCAAGTGAGACCAGTACAGACTCGAGTGAGACCAGTGTAGACTCGAGTGAGCACAGTGCAGATTCGAGTGAACCAGTGTAGATTCGATTGAGCCCAGTGCAGACTCGAGTGAGCCCAGTGTAGACTCGAGTGAGACCAGTTTAGACTCAAGTGAACCCGTGCAGATTCAAGTGAACCCATGCGGATTCGAGTGAGCACAGTGTTGACTTGGCACGTATCTCCTCTGCACTCTGTTAAATCTGCTTGGCTTTCTGCATGGCGTACCACCAGTAATTTGCCAACAGTGGGCTGAGACCCTTAATTGGCTACAAGAGCATCAATAGATCCAAGGGCAGGATCATCCAGCCATCCATTGCTCTAACATTCCAAAAAGGTCATGGTGCACAGACAGATGAGCAGTGGGAGGACCCATTGCCCTGCCCCTTTAGTGCTGTTGACTGTGTGTAAATTCCAGCTCAAAGAGTCATCCATTATTTGTCTTGCTCACATAAAATCCCTATCATGCGGAAGCAGTCTATTTGGCCCATGGGTTAATACTGCCACTCCAAAGAGCATCCCACTTCACTCTACCCTAACCCTCCCTTTCCCATGGCCATTACACATCTTTATGGCGAAACCTGGCACACCTGAAGGAAACCCACACAGCCACAGGGAGAACACTCAAACCCCACACAGAGAGTTGCCGAGGCTGGAATCAAACCCGAGTCTCTGGCACTGTGAATTAGCAGTGCTAACCACTGAGCCACATGCTGCCCAATGATACATTATATCTCGCAGCTGAAAACAAAAGGATTGAATTGTGATAGGGTCTATCATGGCCTCAGTGCATTTATAGGCAATGACGTATGCATGAAATGTAGTGATGGTTGTAATGTAGGACAATGCACAAAACACAACCCTCTAAAAACCATCAGGAGAATGGCCATCGGCTTTTACTAGTGTTAGCTCAGAGACAAATATTAGGCAGGCTATCAGGAAAATTCCCCTTCCTTGGGCAACGTGGTGACCCAGTGGTTAGCACTGCTGCCCCATAGCACCAGGGAACTGGGTTTGATTCCAGCCTTGAGTGTCTGGCTGTGTGAGGTTTGTACATTCCTCCGTGTCTGTGTGGGTTACCTCTAAGCGCTCTGATTTCCTCCCACAATCCAAAGATGTGCAGGTTAGGTGAGTTGGCCATGCTAAATTGCCCGTAGTGTTCAGGGATACATAGAGTAATAGGTTCAGGGAATGGGTCTGGGTGGGTTTCTCTTCAGAGGGTTGGTGTGGGCTTGTTGGGCCAAATAGCCTGTTCCCACACTGTAGGGATTCTACGATACTCTGTCAACAGAGAAAGGAGTTGGGGATATGGTGTATGTGTCATCTGAAGGAAGGTATACCACTGGGAAGGACAGTCTCAATTTTCTGTTCAAGTCACTAGATTGGGAATTGAAGCCACAACTTTTGAAGTGGGAGCCCTGGTTACGACAGGATTAAAAATAGACCTAAACTCTCCTTTCCTGAAGAAGGGCTTATGCCCAAAACGTCGATTCTCCTGCTCCTTGGATGCTGCCTGACCTGCTGTGTTTTTCCAGCACCACATTTTACAACTCTGGTCTCCAGCATCTGCAGTCCTCACTTTCTCCTAAACTCTCCTGAGCCTTCTTGCCTTCTTCACACCAGAACAATCTGCCTTTAATTACTACATTACATGAACCTAATAGAGACAGAAAAATGGGGCACCTCAACAGAAAGCCTTTTTGACCTCGCTCAGGGAGAAGAAAGCTTCTCAGTTTCCATGCGTTTCCTTTTTACATTTCACTCCTTTACGTTCTAGATCTTATTTAAGTAAAGGTACAAGTTTTCAGAACAGAAGTTATCCAAATATACTTTTTGCCTGAGTGGAACTTTCTCACATTGAAAGTAAGTGTACTTTGGTGGGAAAAGTAATATCTGCAGACTCCTTTGTGCTGCCCAGACTAACTTTGTGTAAAAAAGCACCAACTATTCAATGGAAAATAGCCCGGAGCATGTTCCTGCACCTGGTGTAAGCATACCTTTGGCAGCCACATGTACCCTGTATTAAATTCATGCCATTAAATGTCACAGTGCTGCGAGATTTGAAATATCAAGAAAAGCAAAAGATTTCATTATACTGGAATCAAATGGGAGATGATTTGGGTCAGCGACAATTATTTGGAACATTTTATGCATGTAATATATAGCAACAATGAAAAACAAACCTGGAAAGGCAGTGCTGGTAGTCACCAGACAGCTAGATAGATGGGCTCTCCTGAGTCTGCTCTCTGATATTGTGAACTGCACCAGTGAGGTCAGAATGCTGGACTTTCAAAGGAAACAGGACTTGACAATCAGAAGCTGAAACCCAATGCTCTGGGCCTTTTGATAAACTGACAAGCAGGGAAAATTGCACAAGTCCACAGGGAGTTCTGGAGAACAGAAAGACATTTAGGTAGTAAGTCCCCGCATGACTGGTTCTTATCAAAATGGATTGCATAGGCACCGAGCTGCAGACTTGTCACTTCACTGAGCAAGGTGGGGAGAGGATCCGTTTTAAGGCTCACGGATTATATGAACTCCATTCCTTGGAAGCTACTGGCTCTGTTTAATACAAGCCTCCATTATCACCCAGCTGATTATAGGAGGAGTGAAGTGAAATCAAAATTAGAAATCAAACAGCCATACATATTATATTAGTGTATAATTTTCAATATTGAGCCGAGCCAGCAGAATCAGTGCCTGTATAAATGTAGCTGCGATGATAAAGGCTGAACCACAATGATTCACTACTTGCACAAACCCATTAAAAACCAACACAGTGACAGGGGATTGATTTTTTTACTTAAATAAATCTATGCCCATTAGATCAGGGTAACTTGATGCAATTTCAACAAGATGGAAGCAGGAGGATCTCACAGATGTGGTTACCTTCTTTCACAGTCTTTTGAGAATGTAAAGCGTCCTGAAAAACATTTTGATTTCATGTCTCCTTTGTACCTCTCCATGGTGATGTGCGGTGCTGTGCTCCAGCCCTCACAGTCACAGCTGGGTTCGCATTTGACAAAGGAAACACTGCCCAAGTACTGGACCTTGACCAGAACTGAACTGGAGTGAATCTCCTGAACATATTTATTAAATTGCTTAGTTCTCAGGATGTTATCACACAGGAGGGGGCCATTCAGCCTATTCTGCCTGTCTTACTAGCTCTTTTAGAAGTTCCACTTCCTTTCTTTTTCTGCAGAACACTCAAATCTTTACTTGTAAACTTTACATCCAATTCCTTTTTGAAGATTTCTATGGAATTTGCTTTTATCATCATATCAGGCAACATATTCCAGGTCATAAACGCTTACAAAGTGTATCCATGTCTCCTCCCCTCCTCCTCACCCCTCACTTATCCCCATTTGGTAAATTAGCCTTAAATCCGAATCCTATATTTACTGACCCTCCCAACGGTAGAAATCGTTATTTATTTATCAGAACAATTTATAATCTTGAACACTCCCCTTCGCTTTCTCTACTCTCAGGGGAACAGCCCAGTTTCTCCAGACTTTCTACTCAATCTCGTGCCCTTTTCTTCCTCTTTTGTGTGTTCTGAGTTGCCTACCGTTATTTTGTAGATGTCCCATTGGAGTGAGGAAATGCAGTCTGAAAATAATCTAACTTAAAACATAGCGACACATTAAAAGAGGTTTTGCAAGTATGCAAAAAGGAAGAGATTAGTAAAACCAAATGTTGGCTCATTTCCTTCTTGCCCATCATTGTTCCAGCTGGCAGGGTCGGATTAAATTGTAATGTGGAATAAGGAAATGGCAGAAATTTTGAGTAAATGTTTTGTGCTGCCCTCATGGTCAAACAGCCTGGAAACTGAGGATCTAACATACTGGGAGTGAAATGGTAAAACAGGTTAACATAAACAAATAAAAAGTTACTGAAAAAGTGTGATCTGGAGGCTGATAAATCCCTGAACCTTATGGCTTTCACTCATTTTGAAAGCAACACCTGCAGCAATGGTGTATGCCTTGGATTTATCTTCCTGTATTTGGTTCCAATGTACTAAAAGGTAGCTCATGAAATCCTGGCTTTTAAAAAAATAAGATGAGTGGATATACGGGTGTCTGTGTGGGTCCCAGTTATGCTGTCTCTTTGTTGGATGTTTGGAACATTCCTTGTTCAAGAGCTACCTGTACCTCATCCCAAATCTCTTCAGTACAACGTTCTATTCCACCTGGAATTGAAATTCCATGCTCTGCTCACCTACACCTGGCCTGGTCTTCCTTGACTTGCCCCCTACTGCCATGAGCACTCTTGTTCTCTTTTGCTCTGGGCATCCTCACCATCTGTTCCACTTACTCTTCCTCCCCCTTTGTCGATGGCATAAAAAGAACATGATTTTCCAGGCTCCTTCAGTTCTTAACTGGAGTGACCTCAAAACTTTAATTCTGTTTCTCTCTCCATCAATGCTACCAGACCCGCTAAGCTTCTCCAGCATTTTCTCTTTTTATTGCAAATTTCCAATACCTGCAGCATTTTTATTTTGTTAAGAGAGGAAATAAGGACCTATTAGCCAGTGAGCATGATGTCAGACATCAGGAAAGTGCTAGTCCAAATTATTAAGGATGTGGTACAGTGCCTGAACAGTTGTGAAATCGCATTACGAGGCAAAGTGAGCAGGGTTTTATGAAACGGGAATTGGGTTTTGCAGATATAATAAAACTCACCTCCAACCAAATCACCAGGAAAGGCATTGAACATGGTTCTCTGTAAACTCCAGCCTGAACAGTAAGAGCATCTTACACAAATAATATATGGCCTAGATAAGACCAAACATGGGGTATGGTATATATTTTGGCCTCCTTAAGAATATATTTATGATAGTGACAACTCAGTAGAGGCTCACGAGTGGTCAGAGGATTGTCCATTTCAAAAATGTTGAACAGAATGTGCAGACCCTTTCCAGAGTTGAGAAGAATGAGTTGGAATCGCATTGAAATGTATCACGCTCTAGGAGGTCCTGACAGAGTAGCTGATGGGTGGTTCAAGGCGAGAGTGTGCTGCTGGAAAAGCACAGCAGGTCAGGCAGTATCCGAGGAGCAGGAGATTGGTGTTTCGGGCAAGAACTATTCGATTTCCCTGCTTATCAGATACTGCCTGACCTGCCGTGCTTTTCCAGCACCACACTCTCGACTCTGACCTCCATGATCTGCAGTTCTCACTTTCTCCTCGCTGATGGGGTTTTGTTTGGCATAGCTAGGGAGGATAGAGCCAAGGCTAGCAACCTCAAGATAAGACATTGGCTACTTATTCTCTCCAAGAGTTAGATATTCAGTCAGTTAGCATAATCAAGCCTGTGGTTGATAAACCTTTGAGTGCTAAGGGAATCAAGACACATGACAATAGGTTGACGAAACATCTGGAAATGAACCTTGCAGCTCAGCAACCAACCTACATCTAAGACCAGCTTCCCTTTTGACTATGCCATGTTTGAAAAGACACTGTGCTCCTGGATGAGAAATGGCATTCTGAAGCTGCTCTGCCCATCGACAGATGGAATCCGAACATATTGAAAAGGATAATAGCACCATGATTGCCCAGTATGGTGCTGGAGGTCATGATGGACAGGCTGGTAGAAAGGAAAGGAATCCTCTTCCCAGAAGACTGACAGAGAAAGCTGTGCCACCAGACCTTGCCAGCTGAAAGGCAAAAAGAGAGACAAGCATGGGTAGCACTGTGTGTGTGTGTGTGTCTGTATGTGTGTGTGCATGTTTGTGTGCGTGTGTGTGAGTGTGTGTGTGTGTCTGAGTGTGTGTGAGAGTGTGTGTGTGCGTGTGTGTATGCGTGTGTGTAAGTGTGTGTGTGTATGTGCGTGTGTGTGTGCGTGTGTGTGTGCATGTGTGTATGTGTGTGTATGTGTGTGCACGTGCGTGTGTGTGTTGTGAGTGTGTGTTCCGTGCATGTGTGTGTGTGTTGTGTGTGCACATGTGTGTGAGCGTGTGTGACTGTGTATGTGTGTGCATGTGTGTGTGTGCGTATGTATGTGTGTATGCGTGCATGCCTGTGTGTGTGCACATGTGCGTGTGTGTGTGCATATGTGTTTGTGTGTGTGTGCATGTGTGTGTGTCCGTCCGTGAGTGTGTGCATGTGTGCGTGTGTGAGCGTGTGTGTGCGTGTGCGCGTATGTGTGTGTGCGTGTGTGTGCATGTGTGTGTGCGTGAGTAAGTGTGTGTGTGCGTGTATGCATATGTGCGCGTGTTTGTGTGTGCATGTGTGTGTGTGCGTGTGTGCATATGTATGATTGTGCATGTGTGTGTGAGCGTGTGTGTGCGCGTGCGCGTATGTGTGTGTGTGCGTGTGTGTGTATGTGTGTGTGCGTGAGTAAGTGTGTGCGTGCGTGTGTGTGTATATGTGTGTGTGAGTGCGTGTGTGTGTGCGTGTATGCATATGCGCGCGTGTTTGTGTGTGCATGTGTGTGTGAGTGTGTGTGTGAG